>NC_047089.1:212913709-217713709 GCF_902459505.1 Geotrypetes seraphini | reverse complement strand
CCCCTTGAAACCTTCTAACATGATTCCTTGTTTAATACCTTCTTTTCCACTTTTCAGACTCTCTATGTATACTGTATTAAAAATCATATGATGCACTATATGGGACTACACTGTGATTATGATGGTCCCAGCTAGCATCCTCTGCTGTAGATTTCACATTAATTTCATTTGAGCACTGAGGTATGCAAAGGATTGATTATTTATTATACACTATATATAATGGATTTTTAATACAGTATATAGAGCCTGAGTGTAATGTAGTATTGTATTATTTCTATAGCAAATGTACAGTATATCCTCTCTCTCCTGTCTCTCCTTCTGGAAGATATTTTTATAACACAAATTACTTCTGCAGAAAGGAACAAGAGATGGTAAGAAGATATTCTATAAATAATAATCATCAGAGAAGCAATTCATGTCTCATGATTTCTTCTTGCTATTCAAGTGTTCCTCCTTCCTACAGAATAATCTCAGTTAAAGGAGATCTACATGAAGACACTTTTACTGCTGCAAAAAAACAATATGCTAAGATAATTATAAGGTTCTTCTGAAAGATTCTCTGTGGGACGCTTCCAGGTTGGAAGTTTTATCCCATACGGTCTGTCTGGAAAGCGCTGCCTTGAACTGCGAACCCAGCAAATACCTTCTTTCCCCACACATATCCAGCAAAGAGCTGATTCAGGACCTCAGACTCTGGACTGAAATGATATGCAGGTGTTTCCTGTCTATTAGATGAAGCAGACTGCTCAGCCCGACCTTCTGAAATCAATATACATTTTGCCAACAGATTACTTCATGAAGTTAAAGGTAAACAGTATCAATCACCTTAATTGCTTAATGAAGGGAAGAATTACTAGCACTGCTACATGTTACGAAAAACAAAATTGTACAACATAAAGTAATTGGCTAGAACCCTCCTCTTTCACTCTTGGTGGTGGTGCTCCGGGGTGGGTGGGTGTGGCGATTACTAACCCTTAATGTGCACTATGGCTGTTAACATATATTATTTATCACAAGGCCCATGTTATGTCATGGACCCTGCAGAAAATAGTGCACAGTAAGGAAGCAATTTATAAGCTGGCTGCTCCATGTAAGGGCACCAATGCCAGCATCCTGTTTCCAAACAAAAATAGAAAATAATCACTCAATTTAAATAATCAGATCTAGACCTCAGTGCTCAAATGAAATTAATGTGAAATCTACAGCAGAGGATGCTAGCTGGGACCATCATAATCACAGTGTAGTCCCATATAGTGCATCATATGATTTTTAATACAGTATACATAGAGAGTCTGAAAAGTGGAAAAGAAGGTATTAAACAAGGAATCATGTTAGAAGGTTTCAAGGGGGTGGGGCTAGGAGTGTCCTGAGCTAGAGTTTCAACCTGTGTGATATGCTGTCTAGCGCCCTCACCCTGCTCATGGTGGCACTGCAGGGGAGACCGTGGACAGGGAGCATACTTGAGCTACTATAGAAAAAGCCATGAGCAAAATCTAAATCCAATTGTTGCATCCCCGTCTCCCTTGCATCTTGTGCAGCTGCACGCTTTGCGCAGCCCTCGGTGGGGGTAACTTTTTTTGACTCAGGAGAGTGGTAGATACAGGGAACAGCCTCTGTGAGAGGGGACAAAGAGATTCATTGATAAACCAAGGGTGGTGGGGGGTCTTCCCCAGTTGCAGCCCATAAGGGGGTGCTCTGACGACGCCTCTGAGGTTCGGCGCTGGCATCAAGAATTTCTTCCAGGCAGCGGCAGCAGCAGCAATGTTCACAATTTGCTGCTCTTGCCGGCGTAAGATCTTCCTCTCTGCCAGGTCCCACCTTCTTCCTGTTCCCACGAAGGTAGGACCCAGCGGAGAGGAAGGCTTGATGCTGGCAAGAGCAGTGAATTGTGAACGTTGTGCTCCTGACTTCAGAGAGTAAATATATGCTGCACCCAATTGGGGAGAGAGAGGGAAAGGAGATGCCAAAGCATGGAAGGAGAGGGAGCAATGGAAAGAAAAGAGAGGAGAGAGATCCCAGGGCATGGGGGAAGGGAAGCAGATGGGGTGATTTGGGATGGGAAGAGGGAGGGAAAGGAAAAGAGAGAGATGCTAGAGCATGGGGGAGGGAATGGAGACAGAAAGAGAAAAATGGAAGGGACAAAGAAAGAGGGCAGATGCTGGATGGAATGGAGAGTGAAGAGAAGATGAGGAAAGCAGAAATTACAGATGACAAAAGGTAGAAAAAAGATTTTTTTGTTGTTGCTTTGAAATAAGGTAATATTGTAGCTGTATTGATTAACATTTATAAAGAGAAAATAGAAATAAGTTAATCTTTTTACTGGACTAATTTTAATACCATTTTTAGTAACTTTTGGAGACCAAATTCCTTTCCTCAGGCAGTGGCATACCAAGGGGTGGGGGGGGGGGGGGTGTAAGGCGGTTGGCCCAGGGTGCAGCTCCTAGTGGGTGCTCCTCCGATCCCTTTTTATATAGGAGGTGGTGTAAAATGATTGGCCCTGGGTGTCACATACCCTAGGTATGCCATTGAAGTGGTAATCAAGCATGAAGAAACCATGCTTGATAAGAACAGAGCATCCTTAGGCCTGGATTCACTACCTGCCCGATCGGGCCCAATTCGGGCAGGCCCGACGAATTCTTCAAGCCAAAATATGCAGATGAGGGCGATCGGAGGAACACTCCCATCTGCAGGCATGGATCGCGGTTAAGCAATCGCCGCGCATGCGCAGACCATCCGTAAATGGTCTGCACATGCCCGTCCAGCCGCAACTTTGTTTTTTAAAAAATCCTTCGCCCGGGTGGCTCTCCTGCTCCCCCCTGCCAGGCAATCTTGCCGCCCAGACTCTCCTGCTCTCTGCCACCTTTTGTGCAGTGCAAGCCTGCAGGTTTAAAGCAGGGCTGCACTGCGGTGTGCATCCCCGCTTTAAGCCCTCGGGCTCGCACTGCAGGGAAGGTGACAGAGAGTAGGAGCTCGGGGCAGAAAACAGGGCTGGAAGATCGGGGTGAACACGTTCTTGGGCTGAGCTCCATTAACTACTATTGCATGCGCTGGACCCAGGAGAAGGGTGGGAGAGTCGGGGCCGGCAGGCAGGTGATCGGGGCATGCAGGCGGCTTATACAGCAGGCAGGCGGCTTACAGCTATGAGTTTCAGTCCCGCCGAATAGGGAGAAAGAAACTGCACAAATGCTGTTGAAAATAGAGCGTTTCATCCCTCTACTAACTGATCGAGTCATGGCGCTGAACCAGGGCTGACAGGGCAGAGAGCAGGGCGGCAGAAGGCAGGGCAGACGGAAAGGGCTTCAGTGACTGGCCCTCAGCAGCCGCTTGTTTGTGAGCGGCCAGTCCAGTCAGTGTTACAAGGTTTTACTTTGTGAATCGGGTCCTGCCTACTTTGCATACCGTTGCCCTCATTTGAATGCGCGGATTGGAGGTTGGTCGGCAGAGAGGTAAGTGAATCAAGCCAGGGTCGCTAAGGGCTTGCAAACCGATCAGTACACGATCGGTTTGCTTAGTGAATTTGGGCCTTAGTAGTGAAGAAACAAGATTTACCATAAGCACAGGTAGGAAGTAGGATGTGGAGAGAGAATAATGGGGGTTTGTGATATTTTCATAGTGAAAAGGTGTGGGGAGAAACTAGATGGCCATGCAGTGTTTACCTGCTGTTATACTTTCTGTATGTTCCATTTTCATCTCTGTTAGACATTGGCGCCCTTCTCTAATCCATTAGTTAAATTCCTTGTAAAACATAAAAATATAGGAAAGAATTTATAAAGCTACAACTGTTTTTTGAAGAATTGTGTAGTTTTCTTAGCAACAGGAGAAAAAAGTCATTGTATGTCTTAATACCTTCTTATTGATTTAAATGTTCTTTTCACACCCTGGTTTGCGGGGGAATGTCACGTCAGAAAGTGCTCAGTGGACATTTCCCTCAGGGCTTTTCTATGCAGGAAAATCAATGAGATATTATTATATAAACAATGTCTGTTAACGCTTCTAAAGTCCTATGTGTAAAAGAGAGAGGAAGAAAGTCAGAAATTAGTTCCTTTGATAGGAGGTTCTAGCAGCTGCAGGCCTCCTTGCATTATCAAAGACTCAGATTCACAAAAGCTTTGTTCTTTTTGTGATGCCTATGTCTTTGAGACAAATTCCTTCTGAACTGCCCAGGGAAAATTATGACGTAAAAGAAAACAAAATGACCTGCCCAAGGTGACACCGTGGCAGAGCTAAGATTATGATCTAGCATGGTGTGCCTGAACACAATTGTTTTCCGTTCTTCTGGAGAATGTTGTCGTTTCTGACTTGTCCTGAAGGGATTAATACTCATTCTCTGATTGCAGCATGACACAGAGCCCAGTTGCCCTGTCCAGCAAGACTATGCTCTCTGAAACACATGCTGGAACCTTGAGGCAAGGATGCACCTGAAAGAGGAATGTCTTTTTGAAGGACCAGTGAAGTCCAGTGGCATAGCAAATGCATGGAGTGGGTGGGAAATCCCAAGGGCCCCCAAGCCTGGGGAGCCCCCCCCCCTGCCCTAAACTAAAGTGGTTAGTATAACTGTAGCTGGGAATAGGTTGGAATCCTGCAGTCTCCATGCCAACTGCCATCAGTGCTCTTCAATAATTCAGTGCAACCGCACTTGCTCTTTTCAAAAGGCTATGGCAGTGGTTTCCATACACTGTCTTGGGATGACCCAGAAGCCTTCCCTCTGATATGTTTTTCTTTTTTTTTTAATATTTATTGAATTTTTAAATATATTCAAGCATACAACTTGTACAGAAAGGAAATTTAGCAAGAAATTAATACAAGTGAAAACATATATCAAAGAATATCACATATGAGCATAAATTTCTACTCAAATCCACAAACAGATCCAAGAAGGGAAATAGGCGAATCAAAGAAATTATTTAAACCAGGCAATAACTAGTCGGATGAGATTAAAGCACCCTTTCTTAAACTAAGCACTTTCTTTCTCCAGAGATGCAGTTGAGAGAAAAGTTGTCAGTTGAGATGGCTCAAAGAAAACATATTTATGAGAATGATAATTAACAACACATTTGCATGGATGTCGCAAGTAAAAGGTCGCCCCCAGAGATAAAACACCAGGTTTCCTTAACAAAAATTCTCATCTCCTTCTCTGCGTATCCTTGGCCAAATCTGGGAACATCTGAATTTTACAACCTAAAAACTCTTTTTGTTTATTTTTAAAGAAAAGTCTCAGCAACCAGTTTTTATCTGGTGCGAGAGCTACTGTCAAAAGTAAAGTTGCCGGGGTCACTAATTCTCTATCAGACATTTCCAAAATATTAGATATGTTCATTAAATCAGGTCCCAATTTCTGTTGTTGTTGCTGTTGTTGGTCCTGAGGCTTATTTGGAAGATAATAAACCTGCGTAAATGGTGGTAATGACTCTTCAGGAAGCTCCAATACTTCCGTCATGTATCGTTTCAACATTTCCCTTGGGGCTATCACAGAAACCCTAGGGAAGTTTATCAGTCTGAGGTTATTATTACGTGAAAAGTTTTCCATTGCCTCCATCTTCCTTCTTAAATTAGTATTGTCTTTGATTAATACCTCAGTAATTTGTTGGGAAGCTTTTAATTCTTGATGAATGTTTTGTATTGAAGTTTTTGAGCCCTCAAGTCCAATCTTTAAATTTTTAATCTCAATTTCACGATTATTTAGCTTCTTTTCTAATTGTTGTAATTGCGGGTTAATGGATCTTGCCAAATTGGCTACCAGATCCCACAGAGAATCTAGTGTAACCTCTCGGGGCTTCACAATTTGAAATGGTTGTAGTTTTAATTTAGTTAGCTCACCCTCTGGCAGCGTGTCTCCTCCTGCAGTCTGTTGAATTCTCTCATCCCCCACTGCTTCCTCCTCAGTCTTCTCATTCAGACTCCTCTGCTCCAGCAGGGAGTCCTGCAGCACAGTCCCCCCGTGGTTTTCCTTAGCCTCCGAGAGGAGATGAACTCCAACCTCAGGAAGTTCCTCCTCTCGCGGGGAACTGGTCGATTGAGGGCGTGGGGGAGGTGCTCTTACTTCGGGGCTTAATGATGTCTCCGGCCCCATGGTGAGCATCATTGACACGCCTCCGCCAAGCGTCTCCTGCAGGGAACTCCCCGAAGCTGTCGGCGTGCCCTGCATTCTCCTCATTAACTACTCAATGCTCCCGAAGACAGCCGTTCTGGAGTGCAGCGAGGCTCTAGCAGCGCTACGTCCCCTCCTCTTCGGCATGGCAACAGGTAAAGGTTGAAAATAGAAAAAAAGTATTTTAAGGAGTTCCCGGGAGAGTGAAAACTCAAGCGACTCCTCATGCGGCCATCTTGGATTCTTTCTGATGTGTTTTTCTATAAGTCGTAAGTGGTATATAAATGAATGTTGTGCTATAAGTGATAAGGTATGTTTCAGTTGACAATCGCCTTTTATAATTTTTTTGACAGCAATGTATGATTTAAAGCTTGCTTGTATTTCTGAATTGATTGAATTTGTGCTCTATCCCTGTTTATAACAGGGACAATTAATGATGTAGTTTAGACATGCCTATGTTATATGTGATAATCGTAGGGAAACAAGATTTTATGTATGTGATATGGAAACCACATAGTTGTATGCGGTATATACATTTTTTAATAAATAATTAAAGTGGTATATAAATAAATGTTGTGTAAAATGTTGTATGAAAACTTCCAGCTCAGTCACTGGCATAATGTAGAAGCCACTGCCAGTGACCTCTTGAAGAACATAAGAATAGCCTTACTGGGTCAGACCAATGGTCAGACCAATGGACCCAGTATCCTATCGTCACGGAGGCTAATCCAAGTCACAAGTACCTGGCAAAAACCCAAATAGTAGCAGCATTCCATGCCACCGATCTAGGGCAAGCAATGGCTTCCCCCATGTCTGTCTCACTGGCATATCCACGAGAGGGCCTCGGAGGCCTGGGCTCTATTGATTTGAGTTCCATCCCTCTCATAGTGCAGCACCAGGCATGTTTCTATAGCTGGCAAGAATTCCCAAGCCCTGCCATCCAAAGAGATTCTCCATTGGAGTTCCGTCTTGTCAGCAGCATTTTCTAAAGAGTCTGCTGCTGCCGCCGGTTGGGACTTTTTCTTCCCCCATGCATGTTTTTTTGTTGTTTGTTTTTTTGCAAAAATGAGCATGTGTGGGGGAGGGGCTGTCATGTGCATGCTCAATTTTCATGTATGCACAAGGGTGTAGGACAAAGTGCCAGGTTTTGAAAAGCTGTTCGGACCCCCAGACATGTCCTCAAAAGGAGGGCATGTTTGGGGAAATCTGAATATCTGGTAACCCTACCGGGGCACGTGGGTTATTTGAAAACTGTGCACCTTCCCCATGAGTAAAAATACATACTAATGGTTCTTTGACTTTGTGTGGCTGTTAGGTTTTTTTTGCTTTGACTGCAGCTGACACCATAGGTTAAATGGTCCAGGGAGAGCTGAGTTAACTTCCATTATCTTCATGTCGCTATCATGTCGAGGATTATCTTCAAATTTGCTTGCCTCTGCTTCAAAACCCTAACAGGCTCATCCCCAATCTATCTATCAGATCACTTTGGCCGT
The DNA here is from genome assembly GCF_902459505.1 of Geotrypetes seraphini. Lineage (NCBI taxonomy): Eukaryota > Metazoa > Chordata > Amphibia > Gymnophiona > Dermophiidae > Geotrypetes > Geotrypetes seraphini. The sequence continues at coordinate 217,706,128 of NC_047089.1, read as the reverse complement.
CCGGGCCCCACCCGCACACGTAACGCCCATTTGTTTGCCTTCCCGTCCCTAAAGTGCTGCATCTACAAGAGATTCCTCGACAGATCCCTGGCGTTCCAGGCATGCAAATGGAACAAATGTCTATCCACTCTCATCTCTAATTCTCCCTCCGACCAAACTTTCAGGAAGTCAATCAAAACATCTCTTTGACAAATATCTCTGACTCCCGCCCTCCTTGTAACTCTACTTTTAACTATGCCTTGTACCTCCCACCTTCCTGCACCTCCCACCTACCTGCCTTCTCCCTACCTGCACCTCCCACCTACCTGCACCCGACTTCCTAAGCCACGCCGATTGACTTGTTTATAACCTCTCTATCTCCTTCTTGCCTGCTCCCGACTCGCTAAGTTATATTGATTGATTGACTTATTTGTAAATTTCGCTGTAGATGTACAGTTTCTTGTCATGTAAACCACTCTGAACTATTCTGGTACTGCAGTATACAAAAATAAAGTTATTATTAGTTATTATTATCAGTTTTGGTTCCCACCATCTGTATCTTTCCCAGAGTCCCCTGGTACATCAGCAACTGAGTGTCCTTCTAGTCGGTACATCACAGTACCTAACAACAATTCCCAGCAGAGCTGTGGAAGCATTTCCCTTGGGGGATTTTTTCCCTTCTAAGTGCACTCTTTTTAACTGCAGATCTGCTCTTTTAAGTATAACCTGATTGTCCAGGAAATGCACTCTTTGATCAGTCCTGATAATGCAGGGTAATCCGGTGATTTCACAAAGGCCGGCTTCTGTGTCTTCAGATCTTTTTTTTGTGTGTTGAATCCCAGCCTCACAGGACAGACTGATGATTACTGATGGCGAAGCAAAGGAGAAAATTCACCAAAATGTCTGCAGTACTGGAGAAAGAAGGGACTATCTACAGCGAAGATGGACATGGAACTCTTTTATCTATCATGTGTTTATTCAAAAAATGATGAGCCTTCACACACCATCACAAAGCATAAGAACATAAGAATAGCCTTACTGGGTGAGACCAATGGTCCATCAAGCCCAGTAGCGCGTTCTCACGGTGGCCAAACCAGGTCACTAGTACCTGGCCAAAACCCAAGGAGCAGCAATATTCCATGCTACCGATACAGGGCAAGCAATGGCTTCCCCCATGTCTTTCTCAATAACAGACTATGGACATTTCCTCCAGGAACTTGTCCAAACCTTTCTTAAAACCAGCTACGCTATCCGCTCTTACCACATCTTCTGGCAAAGCGTTCCAGAGCTTAACTATTCTCTGAGTGAAAAAAAATTTTCCTCCAATTGGTTTTAAAAGTATTTCCCTGTAACTTCATCAAGTGTTCCCTAGTCTTTGTCATTTTTGATGGAGTAAAAAATCAGTCCACTTGTACCCGTTCTACTCCACTCAGGATTTTGTAGACTTCAATCATATCTCCCCCTCAGTCAACAGGAGGGGCTACTGGGCCGATTCCGGTTGGCCCAGGCACCTCAGGCCCCACCTGTGGACGGGGTTTGAGGTGCCTGGGCCAATCAGGCCCTAAGGCCCACCATTCGACGGATGGCAGGCCTGTCGGATGGACAGGCTTGGGACCCATCCGTCCAGCCAACTGTTTTGAGGTACGGGGGAGGGGGGGTGGTGTCGAGGGGTGTTGGGGGGGTCACGGGGTCATCAGGTGGGGGGCCGATCGGGGGATTGGGGGGTGCACCGAGGGCAGGAGGGCTTGGGCTCCCTCCTGCCCCGATTGTGTCAGGCTGGTGGGGTTTCAGCAGGGCAGGAGGGCTTGGGCTCTCTCCTGCCCGATCCGATCATGGAGGTCGCTGGGGCAGAAGGGCTTGGGCTCCTCCTGCCTGATCCGAACCGGGAAGGAGAGTGGATCGCGGCAGGAGAGATGGCTCATCTCACCTGCCGCGATAGTGATCCCAACTGCCGCATTTGGCAGCACTTGGTGGTATCGCTATCGCAGCAGGGGAGATGAGCCATCTCTCCTGCCGCGATCGTTGCTTGGTGGGGATTCTGTAACCGGTGTTGTTTTTGACAGACACCGGTTACAGAATCCAGCTTTTAGGTGAAGGACTGGCTCCTCCTTCGCCTAAAAGGCCTTGCTTTGGGCATTTGGGACTTAGGCTCTTTTGTTTGTTTATTATATGTCTTAAGTGTAGATGGCCTGGGCGTTTAAGCAGCTGAACGTAGAGGCAGGCCATTTTTTAAAAAAACTTCCTTTTGGACTTTTTTTTGAAAATGGACATTTTCCCTGCTTCTATTTTCAACATTTAGGGTCTTAGGCTAAAAGGGGACTTAAACGTTTTTATTATTATTATGCCCCTGCCAGTCTTCAATTTCCTAAGGTCCGCCTACAGTTTTTCACAATCCATATGCATTTTAACAACTTTGAACAGTTTAGTGTCATCTGCAAATTTAATCACCTGACTCGTCGTTCCAATTTCCAGATCATTTATAAATAAGTTAAATAGCACTGGTCCCAGTACAGACCCCTGCAGCACTCCACTGTTTACTCTCCTCCATTGAGAAAAATGACCATTTAACCATACCCTCTGTTTTCTATCCAATATTCAATTGCTAATCCACAACTGAACTTTGCCACTTATCCCATGACACTTTAATCTTCTCAGGAGCCTCAGGGCTCATGGGCTTGCTTCCTTTTCTGAGGAGTTTATCATCTCATAAATCTCGGTTTGACTCAGAATAAGGTGCTGGAAGAAGATCATGATAGTTCCCCCTTTGCTGCTTCTGTGACACATGATCAGGCCACAGAAAGCAGGTCAACTTCTGGGAGCTTTCCAACACATCCCATAAAGCAGTGGTTCCCAACCCTGGCCTGGAGGACCACCAGGCCAATCGGGTTTTCAGGCTAGCTCTAATGAATATGCATGGAGCAGATTTGCATGCCTGTCACTTCCATTATATGCAAATCTCTCTCATGCATATTCATTAGGGCTAGCCTGAAAACCCGATTGGCCTGGTGGTCCTCCAGGACAGGGTTGGGAACCACTGCCATAAAGGGAAGAAAATGACTAGTTTCCAAGTTGCAATAACTTTTCATAACTTTCCAAGTGATAACAGATCATAGGAATGTGCACAGGTAAACATTTTTAGTTCATTTCCAGTTCATTTGGCCTTTTCCCCAATTTTCAGATGATTTTATTGCTTCTTTGACTATTTATTTTAATAACAATGTTTAACATGCCTTACAACTTTGACTTAACATGTCAATTTATTGGTTAATGCAGGTTAAACTGATTTAGCATGAACTAAAATTTAAGGAACACCAATGAAAAGAATATACACAAATGTTAAAACCCATGCGGACTGTGAAAAACTGCAGGAAGATCTTAGGAAATTGGAAGACTGGGCATCCAAATGGCAGATTAAATTTAATGTGGACAAATTCAAAGTGATGCACGTTGGGAAGAATAATCCAAATCATAGTTACCGGATGCTAGGGTCCATCTTCTGAGTCAGTGCTCCATAAAAAGATCTGGGTGTCATCGCTGAAACCTTCTGCCCAATGTACGATAACGCCCAAGAAACCAAACAAGATGCTAGGAATTATTAGAAAATGGATGGTAAACAAGACTAAGAATGTTATAATGTCTCTGTATCACTCCATGGTGCGACCTCACCTGGAGTATTGCATTCGGTTCTGGTCTCTTAATCTCAAAAAAGATATAATGGCACTAGAAAAGGTTCAAAGAAGAGCAACCAAGATGATAAAGGGGATGGACCTTCTCTCATATGAGGAAAGACTAAAGAGGTTAGGGCTCTTCAGCTTGGAAAAAAGATGGCTGAGGAGAGATATCATTGAAGTCTACAAAATCCTGAGTGATGTAGAATGGGTATAAATGGATCAATATTTTTTTTACTGCATCAAGGTTTACAAAAACTAGGGACACTCAATGAAGTTAGAGTACTACTTTTATCTATATATATAAAATCGGATGTATGTATGTATGTGCCGCGATCACGCAAAAACGGCTTGACCGATTTGAACGAAACTTGGTATGCAGATCCCTCACTACCCGGGATGATATGTTCTGGGGGTCTCGCGGCCCACCTGCACACGTGGGCGGAGCTACAAACAGATAATCGGATTTCACCCATTCATGTCAATGGAAAAAATGTAAAGAGCTGCCAACGCAAAAACGGCTTGACCGATTTGAACGAAACTTGGTATGCAGATCCCTCACTACCTGGGGTGATATGTTCTGGGGGTATCGCGGCCAACCTGCACACCTGGGCGGAGCTACAAACAGAAAATCAGATTTCATCCATTCAAGTCAATGGGAAAAATGTAAAAAGCTGTGGGACCGATTTGAACTAAACTTGGTATGCTGTTCCCTCACTACCCGGGATGATATGTTCTGGGGGTCTCGCGGCCCACCTGCACACGTGGGCGGAGCTACAAACAGATAATCGGATTTCACCCATTCATGTCAATGGAAAAAATGTAAAACAGCTGCCAACGCAAAAACGGCTTGCCCGATTTAAACTAAACTTGGTATGCAGATCCCTCACTACCTGGGGTGATATGTTCTGGGGGTATCGCGGCCAACCTGCACACCTGGGCGGAGCAACAAACAGAAAATCAGATTTCACCCATTCATGTCAATGGAAAAAATGTAAAAACTGCCTCCGCAAAACCGGCTTGCCCGATTTGAACGAAACTTGGTATGCGGATCCCTCACTACCTGGGGTGATATGTTCTGGGGGTCTCACGGCCCACCTGCACATGTGGGCGGAGCTACAAACATAAAATCAGATTTCACCCATTCAAGTCAATGGGAAAAATGTAAAAAGCTGTGGGACCGATTTGAACTAAACTTGGTATGCTGATCCCTCACTACCTGGGGTGATATGTTCTGGGGGTCTCGCGGCCCACCTGCACACATGGGCGGAGCTACAAACAGAAAATCAGATTTCACCCATTCATGTCAATGGAAAAAATGTAAAAAGCTGCCATTCTCACTGTGACCAATTTGGACGAAATTTGATATGCAGATCCCTCACTACCTGGGGTGATATGTTCTGGGGGTCTCGCGGCCCACCTGCACACGTGGGCGGAGCTACAAACAGAAAATCAGATTTCACCCATTCATGTCAATGGAAAAAATGTAAAAAGCTGCCATTCTCACAGTAATTCACAAACGGCTTGACCGATTTGAACGAAACTTGGTATACATATCCCTCACTACCTGGGGTGATATGTTCTGGGGGTCTCACGGCCCTCCTGCACACGTGGGCGGAGCTACAAACAGAAAATCACATTTCACCCATTCATGTCAATGGAAAAAATGTAAAAAGCTGCCATTCTCACAGTAATTCAAAAACGTCTTGACCAATTTGAACGAAACTTGGTATGCAGATCCCTCACTACCTGGGGTGATATGTTCTGGGGGTCTCGCGGCCCACCTGCACACGTGGGCGGAGCTATAAACAGAAAATCAGATTTCACCCATTCATGTCAATGGAAAAAATGTAAAAAGCTGCCATTCTCACAGTAATTCACAAACGGCTTGACCGATTTGAACGAAACTTGGTATACAGATCCCTCACTACCTGGGGTGATATGTTCTGGGGGTCTTGCGGCCCTCCTGCACACGTGGGCGGAGCTACAAACAGAAAATCACATTTCACCCATTCATGTCAATGGAAAAAAATGTAAAAAGCTGCCATTCTCACAGTAATTCAAAAACGTCTTGACCAATTTGAACGAAACTTGGTATGCAGATCCCTCACTACCTGGGGTGATATGTTCTGGGGGTCTCGCGGCCCTCCTGTACATGTGGGCGGAGCTACAAACAGAAAATCGGATTTCACCCATTCATGTCAATGGAAAAAATGTAAAACGCTGTGGGACCGATTTGAACGAAAATTGGTATGCAGATCCCTCACTACCTGGGGTGATATGTTCTGGGGGTCTCGCGGCCCACCTGCACACGTGGGCGGAGCTACAAACAGAAAATCAGATTTCACCCATTCAAGTCATTGGAAAAAATGTACAAAGCTCTGTGACCGATTTGAACGAAACTTGGTATGCAGATCCCTCACTACCTGGGGTGATATGTTCTGGGGGTCTCGCGGCCCACCTGCACACGTGGGCGGAGCTACAAACAGAAAATCAGATTTCTCCCATTCAAGTCAATGGAAAAAATGTAAGAAGCTGTGGGACCGATTTGAATGAAACTTGGTATGCAGATCCCTCACTACCTGGGGTGATATGTTCTGGGGGTCTCGCGGCCCACCTGCACACGTGGGAAGGGTGGGTTCATCCAAGAATGTATATGTTCTTGCTCCTGGAGGTGAAACTAAAAATGTTGTTTATAATCAATTTTTGTGTTAGTTGAATTGTATTTATTTTGTCAAATATTTCACATTATACTTTGAATATTTTACTTTTTATAAAGCTGTAACAAAATTATTTCATTCACCACTATAAAGTATCTTTATTTAAATCCATTTACAGTGTTATTGCTATAATTAAATACCCGTGCAACGCCGGGGCATCAGCTAGTATCCAATAAGAGGAAATATTTTTTCACTCAGAGAATAGTTAAGCTCTGGAATGCATTGCCAGAGGATGTGGTAAGGTGGTTAATGTAGCTGCTTTAAAAAAAAAGTTTGGACAAGTTCCTGGAGGAAAAATCCATTGGGCTCCTTTTACTAAGCTGCGTTAGGGCATTAACGCTACATCCATATTCAGATTTTTATTCACCAACTTTTCGTACGCTTCTATTGGGCGTGGCCTTAACTAACACATATGCTTTTATCTAACTAGAGTTACCCAGAATCATATGAAAAGCAGGCATTTTTGTAGAAAAACTCCACAAAATACTGCACTATCATGTCCTGATGTCCATTCCATTACCGTCCCATAGACATCGCCCCCCCCCCCCCACACACACACACACACACTGGCCATGAGCCACTATTCCTCACTGCGCACTGTGCCGTCGGCTTCATTGTCATGTATCTCTTCAGACAGCTGGTTGCTGGACATCATTCGGGTGGAGTACAAGCTAGAATTCTTTTGATCCTTCTGGATCTCTTCAGAAAGTCTCCTGCAGGAAAGCTGGACAAAGCAGCCAGAGTTATGGCAATGGTACAGAAGCTCAGAGATCTAGAAGCCATAAAGGCCATTTATGTTAATGAGAATTCTATCAAGAGTTAGACTGATGTTTCTATCTGGGATAGGCATGTGAGATCTCTCAGAGAAAGAAAGAGATAATGGTTACTGCAGATGGGCAGACTAATAGTGCGCGCTACACTGCCCCACACGCTAGACGCTAATGCCAGCATTGAGCTGGCATTAGTTCTAGCCACGTAGCGCAGGGTTAGCACGCGCTAAAAACGCTAGCACACCTTAGTAAAAGGAGCCCATAGTCTGCTGTTGAGACAGACATGGGGGAAGCCACTGCTTGCCCTGGATCAGTGGCATGGAATGCTGCTACTATTTGGGGTTTTGCCAGGCACTTATGACTTGGATTGGCCTCCATGAAGACGGGATACTGGTCTAGACAGACTATTGTTCTGATCCAGTAAGGCTATTCTTATGTTCTTAAATGAATGCATATCCCTAGAGAGATTAGATGAGCAGAGAGGAAAGGGTCACCCTGCTCCATTTCATTACAAGCGTGGCTATAAATACAATCTGCTCAACTGCCTCTGAACAATCTCTCCCCACTGCAATCTGTTGAAAATTCAGTTGCCCAACATATCGACCTCTGACACTGTTACAGCCATTTAACTCTTCTCAAACCCCTGCTTCTCATAAAATTCAAACTTTTTTTGTACTTGCTTACAAGTGCATTCACTCTGCAGTCCCTCATCGCCTTGTACGTCTCCACACAGCCTTTCTCCATTCATCCAGCAGCTGCTCTTATCTGTGCCCTTCTCCTCTGTCACCAAAGTCTCGATGCCATGCTTTTCACCGGGTTGCACCAAATGCCTGGAATAGCTTTCCTGAAAACAATTAGCGTGTCCGCTGACTAATCAGATTCGAGCTTTTCAAACCTGAATCTTAATTCTTCCTGCACATGGCTTCTTGGGGTTTTTTTGTTTTTTTTTATCCATTTCTGTGGGTAGTAAAGGCTTCCAGACCTAATAATTATCTTATCTGTGTGCCTTGACTAGACTATAAGTGTCACTGAGCAGGGACCAACTTTTATGTGTATCTGTACAATACTGCGTATGTTTTGTTGTGCTATAAAAATGACTAACAATAATAACTGGCTCAGATCAATGCATTCACTGCTGACAGTCTCTGATGGCTTCACTGATCCTGACTGAAATGGCTGGTGTTTATGCCAATGAGTCAACAGAAAGGCATAATATCCCCCTTTATTGCATTTCCTCGTACTCCTGGGCTATTAAAGACACTCGGGAATGACAAGTTTTCTTCTGTTCTATGAATGCTATCATCAAAATCCTTTTGTAGCTAAAAGGTTCTCTGTTTGGCTTTTAGAAATAAACCCACTCCTTCGCCAGTCTTGCCAGAGACATTCTGACAGTGCCAAAGGGAAAACACACACACACACAAACTGACAAAGAAACATCTCCTCCTAGAAAAGGTGGAATTATCTTTCTCTTCACAGATAGTCTGCCGATTACGGAACACAATCTGTGCTGAAGCAGGATGAGGGGAAAGAATCCCTCTCAGCATTTTGCCTAAGAAAGAGAGAATCCAGAGCAGTGACCAATTCTTATTATTTATTTATTAACTGCTTTTCTGGAGAGATATTCACCCAGGGTGGTGTACAGCAAGTTTTTAAAACCAGGTACTCTTAAGTATTTTCTCTGTCCGTCCCTGCAAGCTCACAATCTAACGGTGGTACTCATGGAGGAGCAGAATGGGATTGAACTCACAACCGCAGGATGCTGAGGCAGCAACTCTAACTACTAAGCCTCTCCTCCACTCTGTTGTTTGCACCCACATGGGAGATGCCAACAATATAAGAGCATAAGAATTGCCGCTGCTGAGTCAGACCAGTGGTCCATCGTGCTCAGCAGTCCGCCCCCGCGGCGGCTCCTAGGTCAAGGACCTGAGCCCTGACTGAATCTAGGCTTACCTGCGTACTTTCTGGTCTAGCAGGAACTTGTCTAACTTTGTCCTGAATCCCTGGAGGGTGTTTTCCCCTATAACAGCCTCCAGAAGAGCGTTCCAGTTTTCTACCACTCTCTGGGTGAAGAAGAACTTCCTTACGTTTGTACGGATCTATCCCCTTGGAGAGGGTGAACAACCTGTCTTTATCTACTAAGTCTATTCCCTTCATTATCTTGAACGTTTCAATCATGTCCCCTCTCAGTCTCCTCTTGTCAAGGGAGAAGAGGCCCAGTTTCTCTAATCTCTCGCTGTACGGTAACTCCTCCAGCCCCTTAACCATTTTAGTCGCTCTTCTCTGGACTCTTTCGAGTAGTTCCGTGTCCTTCTTCAAGTACAGCGACCAGTGCTAGGCGTAGTATTCCAGGTGGGGTCGCACCATGGCCCAGTACAGCAGTATGATAACCTTCTCCGATCTATTCGTGATCCCCTTCTTAATCATTCCAAGCATTTTGTTCGCCATTTCCAGGGGGGGCCCAGCGCTGCCAATCTTTCCCGGGGGAGGGCCCAACAGTGCCAAGGAAATCCCCCACCAAATTCTATGTTTCTTCAGCAGGCCCCCTCTGACCTAGAAGGGTGGTGGAGGGAGAGAAAGGGGGCAGGGTGGTATGGAAGGGTGGTGGAAGGAGAGAAAGGGGCAGATGCTGATGGAATTGGTGTGCAGGGAAAGGGGGGGATATAAGGGGAAGGATACTGGATGGAATTGGGTTGAAGGGAAAGAAAGAGGACAGATGCTGATGGAATTGGGGTGCAGGGAAAGGGGGAAGGATACTGGATGGAATTGGGTTGGAGGGAAAGAAAGGGGGCTGATGCTGATGGAAGTGGGGGGAAGGGAGAGGAGAGAGTAAAATTCCAGACCATGGGGGTGTGGGTGTGGGAGAGGGATAGGGATAGGGAAGAAGAGGAGAGGAGAGAGATGCCAGACCATTGGAGGAGGGAATGGAAGAAGATGGATTACAGACCAATGGGAGTGAAGGGAAAGATGGAAGGGGGAGGCATACAGTTTCTGGAAGTGGCACAGAAGGACAAAAGATGAAAGGAAGAGAGTGACAAGAAGATGAGGAGAGCTGAAACCAGACAAGAGAAAGGTAGAAAAAAAATTTCTGTTTATTTATTTTTTTGCTTTAGGGGACATGCATTGCTGTTTCTGTGGTGTTGCATTGTATGCAGAGTCCAGCATCTTGGTGGTTTTATTTGACCTTTGTCTACGTATTTCTATTTTATCTCCCCTTTTACAAAACTGTAGAACATTTTTTTAGTGCTGGCTGTGACTAGAAACCATGCTACAGTTTTGTAAAAGGGGGGAGAGGTTAGTTTGTGATTACTTATTCCATACTAGGCGAAGGTGTTTTCTGTGTTCTGTTTGTATGAAGACATGGTTTTTTGTTAGCGTTGACTAGCCTTGTTTGGCGAAATGCATCAGGCATGGTTCTTGGGAGCACCTTGAATTAACCTGATTTGAATCTCTTTATTTTCTGCCAATCTTCTTTTGTTTCATGTTGGATTCTTTGGTGGACTGCTTGCCTTGTTGTTTCGTTGCAAATTAGCATACATGGAGTGGAACAAACTAGAGGAGTTACAGATTTGGTTGTTTATACATACATATGGGTTACAGTTGGTTGATGTAGAGTGAGGCAGTTGAGAGGCGTTGTAAACTTGGTTATTAATATAGACATATATTTCGGATAGTATTACTGCTTTACTAATATTTGAACACTTTCATATATGCATGGAAAGGGTTCAGAGTTAAATTCCTGGGTAAGTAGGTGGGAAGGGAAGGAAGGAAGGAGGATTTGTTCAGAACTGTTTGGAAGTTGCATAGAAGAAAAACTGTGCACTGGTATACTAATCTTTGTTTGTTTTGAATTAAAAAAAAAAAAGAAATACAAGTGGAAATAAAGAAGTACAGAAGAAAACAGATAAATGGGGGCGGGACATGGGCAGGGTAGGGGCATGGGCGGGGTGGGGCGGGGCAGGACCAGGGGGGCCCAGTGTACTTGTGTGCCTAGGGGCCCTTGAAGAATTAATCCTGCCCTGGGGTCAAGGCAATATGTCCCATTTTTGCGGAATATAGGCCCGATAGTAAAGCGGAGTTTATAAGTCTGGTGAGGGATGAGATGACCTGAGCGGGAATTTTCTCGTATAGGTAGGAAGAGAATGGGTCCAGGGCACATTTGTAGGATTTCAGTTTGAAGCAGAGTTTAGAAATCTGGGATTCGGATATATGCTCAAAGACAGTCCAGGATCTGTCGGCTGGGATAGGGTTAGAATCGCGGGGAAACAGAGAGTTGTAAGGGACTGCTGGTGGAAAGGAGCTTCTTATGGTAGTGATCTTTTCGTTGAAGAATTTTTGCTAGGTCGTCTGCTGATGGGGAGGAGGGAGTCGTTTTTAGAGGTTAAAGAGCGCCAGATGTTAAACAATGTGCTACTCTGGTTGTTGGATCTGGAGATTTTATCACCATAGAAGTTCTTCCTTACTTTTGAGATATTTAATAAATAGTGTTTTAAAAAATAAACATGCACAAACCTTTTGAAGATCCCTCGTATTTGACTTTAAACCGGATAAGATGCTGTTGGATATTGACATTTCCAATTAGCATTTCATACAGCATCACCTCTCCGTGAAATATTTACAGGTTCAGCATTTCAGACACAGCCATCTCTAGGATGGATGAACTGATTAATGATTGCAAACATGCAATCTTATCTGTCATCGTACCTGTCCAATGGCAGGGCAGTGTGTGTTTGTGTGCGTGTCCGCATTGCCACTGCCAGTATGTTATTTGTTTCATTAAATCAAGGGTAGGGAACTCCGGTCCTCAAGAGCCGTATTCCAGTCGGGTTTTCAGGATTTCCTCAATGAATATGCATGAGATCTATTTGCATGCACTGCTTTCAATGCATATTCATTGGGGAAATCCTGAAAACCCGACTGGAATACGGCTCTCGAGGACCGGAGTTCCCTACCCCTGCATTAAATGCTACTCCTGTTTCTAGGATTCAATTTGCCATTCCCAAGTTTACCTCATTTATTATATTTATTCTTATGTTTGATCATTTCACTAGTCACTCTTCGCTAACCCCCCGCCCCCTTTTACAAAACAATGCAAGAGATTTTTAGTGCCAGCCAGTGCGCCAAATGCTCTGTGCTGCTCCAACGCTTAAAGGAGCTCTATGATTGTCAGAGCAGCGCAGAGGATTCAGCGTGCCAGCCAGCGCTATAAACCTCTTGTGCGGTTTTGTAATAGGGGAGTTAAAATTTTAAATTTTATGCCAAGCTCCACTTGCCGAACACTGATTTGGGTGAATCTCTTCATAAAGGTGATTAATAAATGCTAGGGTTACCAGATTTTCCGTTTGGAAAATCCGGACCCCCCTAGACTGCGTCTGCCGGTCCAATCCCTCCGTCACTTACCTCTTCCCTGAGCGGAGCCGGCAGACGCAGTCATCGCGGGACCTTGCAACAACTCTTTGCATCTGCCGGTCCACTCCCTCCGATGACACTTATTCAGGTTGGTTGATGGCGATGCAGTGGGAGGGCGGTGTTGTCGATCTCCTGGGGGGGGGGGAACCAGCGCTGCCGATCTTTCCCGGGGGGCCCGCGTTGCCAAAGGGGGGGAAAAAACCTCGAGTCCTCTGTTTCATTGGGCCCCCTGACAACTTCGGGCCCTAGGCACGTGCCTACTTGGCTTAATGGTTAATCCGGCCCTGCTTGACCCCATTACTGAAAAAAGCCGATCTTGACCCTTCCTCACCTTCTAACTATTGCCCCATAGCTAATATCTCTCTCCTGACCAAAATGCTAAAGGCTATTATATCTACCCAACTCTCATATTACCTAGAAAGATTTTCCATTCTCTTACCTTACCAATGTGGCTTCAGCCCCAACTTCAGCACCGAATCCCTACTGGCCTCATTAATTTCAAAGGTGCAACAACTACACTCTCATAATAAATTTGCTGTCCTATTACAATTCGATTTCTCTGCAGCTTTTGATGTTGTCCATCACAATATTCTAATTTATCAACTCTCTGAGATAGGCTTTGACTCCACAGTTTTAGAGTGGTTCTCAAAATTCTTACGATACCGATCCTACACTGTTAACACAAATGGCACCACGTCCTCTCCTCGGAAACCGATTTGCAAAGTTCCGCAGGGATCACCTCTTTCCCCTATTCTCTTCAACATCTATATGTCTTCCCTTAAACTCTTCCATCTATCTCCCCATGAAACACTCTACACATATGCTGATGACATCCTTGTCCTCCTCGAGACAGACTCGAACCTTACTAACCTCTCTGTGAACATAACAGCATGCATAACGAAATTCCAATCCTGGTCCCTCACCGTACAAATGAAACTGAACGAATCCAAAATGAAACTACTCTGGCTCGGCCCAAAATTAGAACACCTACCCATCCTCATTTCACCGCCTTCTGGCTCCACACTGCAGCTTGAGTTCTCAAGCAAAGTTCTAGGCATCATTATTGATTCTTCTCTTTCTTTCAGTGACCATCTTAACTCCTTGGCAAAGTCATGTTTTTTTAGCCTCCACATGCTGAGGAAAGTGAGATCCTGCTTCCACCAGCAACATTTTGTCATCCTTGTAGGCTATGCATGGGCATGGGCATGGTTTGGCCCGGAAGTAGCTTTAGGCGGACCTATATGGCAGTATATGTCTCCCTAGGTCAGCGGGAGATGCGTACAATGTAGGCGCGGATGCAGACTCAGCCGCTGAGCTTATCACAGTAAGAGTTCTCCCTGCCACAATAAGTTTAGCGGCGACAGCTGCCCATCCCCTCTGAACGATCATGGCAGGAGGGATGCCCAGTCCTTCCATACCAGCACCTCCACCTCCAATGATCACGGCAGGAGAGATGCCAAATCCCTTCTGCCAGAATCCCTCCCACTCCCACGTATATCGCCGGCAGGAGAGATGCCCAGTCCCTCCTTCCCGGCACCCCCACCCCCAATGATCACCCAATCCCCCCTTGTGCATCGCCGGCAAGAGGGATGCCCAATCCCTCTTGCCATAACCCTCCACCCCCCAAAAGTTTGACCCCCCCTCCCAACAGGCGATGGTCGGGGGCAGGGGTTCTGCCAGTAGTCTTCGTGGGGGTGGGGACAGATTGTCGCTGAACTTGTCAGGGAGATCCCTTACCACGATAAGTTCAGTGGCAACCCAATTCTCTAACCGTGTGTACTTAGGTACGATTCTGTATAGGACGCCCGTGTGCAATTCTCAAAAGCCACTTCGGCAGCTTATGAGACCACACGTTCTATAAAGAATCCGGGCCTCAGTGTATATAGCACAATCTGTCCACTTAGAACATCAATATGAACCCTAAAACAGGGCACTATGATAATGAAAGTGATAAAACCATACGTCTAAATCAAATATAATAATGAATAAAGCATATCATTTTGTTGGGCATCTCCACTGTTTTCCTGTGTGATATCATCTTGTGGGGGTGACTCTTCTGTTGGCATTTTGTGGTCAATTACCACATCATTTAATCCATTAAAATTCAGTTATGTTGCATGCCAATTTTCATTAGGTGTCGCTAGGTTTCCACAATTAGGGTGCCTAGTGGCGCCTTACAGCGCCATTCATAGAATCAAGCCCAAACAGTATAACAACTCAGTGCAAACTGTTTGGTTTGCAAACTGCCAGTGAGAAAGCAGCAGCTCCTTCAATGGATGAGGTACAGGCTTATATCAAAATGTTAAACCCTCCCGGAAGGTCAAAACCTAGTCCTGGTATAGCCTAGACCAGACATGGGCAACTCCGGTCCTCGAGGGCCAGAATCCAATTGGGTTTTCAGGATTTCTGCAAACAGATCTCATGCATATTCATTGGGGAAATCCTGAAAACCTGATTGGATTCCGGCCCTCGAGGACCGGAGTTGCCCATGTCTGGCCTAGACCCTTAGACATAAAACATGGGGGGGGGGGGGTTAACCCTGACAAATACCCAGGAATGCTGGATCTTTTACCAAGCACACAGCTAGAGCAGGAAAAGGTGAGAGTGAAGAGAAGGGTTAAAAGAAAGATTCACAAGCTAAGCTAAAAGAATCAATTATCAGAACCAGGTGGTGGAGGAAGCAGAAAATGAAGTAAACTGTCTGTAAGTTGAGAATTCAGCAGTAATCTGGGATAATGTTTTGCTGAGAAATAAAAAAAAGCTGAAAATACAGAAAATCAGCAGAAGCCTAACCATTTCAGGATTGCAGGTTTTCCCAAGCAAGGTGAAAAGCTTCATCCTCCATAGTTCTCTTGAAAAAACAAACTATGTTTTGTAATTCACAGAGCAAAATCTGGCACAAATTATAGAAATATAATATCAGTCTGAAGGTGGGGAGGAGAACACGGAAGAGGGGTGAGTGGAAGCATTGGAGACTGTAGAACAGGGGTGTCCAACCTGCGGCCCCGTGAAGTATTTTGTGCGGCCCCGGTCGAGGGCGATGCAGTGTTTTCCTCTGCTGCCCCCGGGTGTTTACCGTCTTGCCGGCTCCCTCCTCTGTCTTGCTGCAGCGTTTGCGCGGCCCCAGAAACATTTTTTTTTTTCGACTAATGCCCAGGGAAGCCAAAAGGTTGGACACCCCTGCTGTAGAAGATACCTTTACGTACATTATTTCCCTATATTTATATAAATTATGTTTGAATAAATTATTTTTCTCCATTTAGAGCTGCGAAGACAGGTGAAGAAGAAATAAATAATTATAATAATTTAGAGAACACATTCTGGGCAGGAACACGTGGAAATTGGCTTCTTGGATAAAGCAGAGAAACGGTTAGAAGATAAGGATTTTTTATGTGCTCAAAAAAAATATATTTTTAGAAACATATAAAATGAAGGCAGATAAAGATGATATGGCTTATCCAGCAGTGGTGTGGCAAGGGGGGTGGTCCATACCGGGCACCATCTTGCTCGGTGCGCCGGCACCCCTCCTCCTCCTCTCTGCCCCCTTCCCACTCCTCCCCCTGCCGTGCGTGCACTCCTTCCCCCATCCCTTTTCAACGTCGGCACGAGCAGCCACCAACTTGCTGCCCATGTTGGCTTCGGCACTCTCTGACATCGCTTCTGGGACCCGCGCCTATCTGTCTCGGCAGGCTCGCAGTCTAACTGTGGTATTAATAGATGCCAGGCTATGTTTGCAATTAGTCTGGGAATGGATCAAATAATAATCATCTTTTTCTATTCATTCTATTCTGACTTGAGGAAAGGAGTGTTAACTCCAGAAAGCTAGTTATCTATAAAGTTAGTCCAATTAAAAATGTATCCTTACCTTTATAGTTGTGTATGAGGGGGAGGGGTGTTGTTGTTTTTTTGCTTTCAGTTATTAATATCCTGGTCAATATTCAGCCCCACAGTACTCGCAGCTTTATCTTTTTAAATACTGACCATCACTACCTAAGTTAAACCTGGACATTCAATACCAAGTCATGTCCAGGCACCAGTATTAAATATCCAGGTCTGACCAGTCCGCTTACGACCTTCTGAACTTATGCAGGTCCCACACACCTGTAGCCCCTCACCAGAGCCTGCCTTACATCCCTAGAAGTCCAATGGGTAGTCTAGATAGAAGTGTTCACCATTTGCTTCTGCTCCTAGTAGCACTATCTGGTAAAATGGAAGGCTGACCTCTAGCAGTAGTACTATGAGGCCACCTCTAGAGTTCACGGCAGTCATTATACCGGATTTAGCAAGAGCAAATGGGGATTGTTCGTGCCCAGGCTACCCCACTGGACTACCAGGAATTTAAGGTAGACTCAAGGGGCAGGTGGCTACAGGTGAGTGGTTGAGGGAGGATTCAAGAAGGGGGTCTGATATCTTAGGAGCAGGGATATGATCGTTAGGGGATTACAGGAGGGAGGGTCAGGAAGGAGACAGACCATGAAGGGGAAGGGAGCATATCCACATCTTTGGCTGCTACCCAGAAGCTATGTATCTGATATTCAGGGCCGGCATCCACATAGCTCAGGAACCAAAGTTAGGACTGCTATTCATGTGGCCCTATTTGATCACTTATACTTTATATGTGGGCAGCCACCGATCTGCCAGCTCTTTCCTGACTCTGCCATCGGAAATCTCCTCTCCTGCCCACTTGCAAAACAAGAGCATAAGAGTTGCCCTACTGGGACAGACTGAAGGTCCCTCAAGCTCAGTATCCTGTTTCCAACAGTGGCCAACCCAAGCAACAAGTATCTGGCAAGATCCCAAGCAGTAAAACAGATTTTATGCTGCTTATTTTAGGAATAAGCAGTAGATTTTCCCAAGTCTATCTTAAGAACGGCTTGTGGACTTTTAGGAAATTATCCAAACCTTTTAAAAACCCTGCTAAGCTAACTGCTTTTACCACATCCTCTGGCAACAAATTAATTTACCATATTCTATGGCAACAAAGCCACTTTAGCGTTTCCTCATAGGGAAGTCATCCCATTCCCTTTATGAATTTTTTTGTCCTACTCTGTACCTTTTCTAATTCTGCTATATCTTTTTTGAGACAGCATACAAAGAAAGGGAGTCCAAATATACAGCAGAAAACAACAACGGCCAACAAGAGTGAAACTGCCTTCAGAACTGGGATGAAAAATACTTTATTTCAAACTATAAGATCCGACACAACCAGTGTTTCGGCTCTTGCCTGCCTCAGGGGGCTTTTTTTCTTTTCCAAGTAATTTGTCCCAAATGTAGTAAAACGTTTTCTGGACCCAGTAGTCTCCTCGCCAAATCTATGAGCATCAGAACATTTACTGAGCTGGCCCACACTAAAAACCTCTAGCGCAGCTTGAAAAAAGGGGCTATACTTTTTGTTCTCTATAATAGTCTCTACCATTTTACTGGGTACCAACATCAGACTCGCCGATCTATAATTTCCAGGATCACCTCTGGAACACTTTTAAAAAGTTGGCATTATTTGACCACCCTTCAGTCTTCCGGTACCATGCAGAATTTTTAAGACTAATAACAAATTACTTTAAAATTTAGCATGGTACCGGAAGACTGAAGGACTGCTTAAGTGCCACTGAATAATTGTGACCAGCCCTCTGAGCGTGATTTACGCAGGCAGAAGCCTCAGTTGCCCACTTAAATCACATTGAATAGAAGGCTTTGGATCCAGAAAGCACCGATGATATTGTAGCAATTAACAATAAACTGGCAACAATAAAAAATTGGTTAACTATAAATAAATTATCTTTAAACATTAACAAAACAAAAACGATGCTTTTTCCTTGGAAAAAAGATTTAACCTTGAGTTCTCCAATTTCGATCAACAACACCAATTTAGAACAGGTCACTTCTTTAAAAATTTTGGGAGTTACTATCGACGATAAGTTCTCTTATCATGAGCATATAAACAATATAGTTAGATCTTGTTTCTATAAACTTCGCTTGATTCGATCACTAACTAAATTCTTAGAACCAGAAGCAATCAACATTCTCATTCATTCCCTCGTTATGACGAAACTAGACTATTGCAATTCTCTCCTCTTTAATACAACTTTAAAAGAAAAAAGAAGGCTGCAGCTCATACAAAACACAGCCGTGAAACTAATTCACAAAAAAAAAATACGATCACGTTACTCCGCTGTTGGTTAAATCTCATTGGCTTCCTATAAGCCATAGATTCACTTTTAAATTGTTGCTTTTAGTGTTCAAAGCCTTAAATTACAACGAACCCCAATTCATTAACAGATGGCTTATTCCTTATAGTACGACACGCTCACTTCGTTCTTCTTCAACTAATCTTCTTACAGTTCCTTCTATTAAAATGATAGGAACC
This sequence comes from Geotrypetes seraphini, assembly GCF_902459505.1. Classification (NCBI taxonomy): domain Eukaryota; kingdom Metazoa; phylum Chordata; class Amphibia; order Gymnophiona; family Dermophiidae; genus Geotrypetes; species Geotrypetes seraphini. The sequence continues at coordinate 217,687,221 of NC_047089.1, read as the reverse complement.
AGAAGACAGGATATGTTCTCAGTTAATGCCCCTCAATCATTGAATCTTCTACCCCAACACATCAGAGAACTAAAAGACCTAACTCAATTTAAAAAAATGCTAAAAACTTTTCTTTTCAAAGATGCGTATGGTTATTATGAGCAGTAAAAATTTGACATTCTTATTTACATTTTCGGTTTTTCTCTTTTTTTAAAAACAAAAAAAAAAAAAAAAAAAAAAAAATAACAGCCATCTTTTACCCACCTTTTGTTTTTTCCTTTTATGTTTATTCCTCTCCTCTATCAAAATTGTAACTATTTCCCTATTTATCCTCACATGTCTTGTATGTTTTACCCTCACATTATTGTGAATATAGGTTCTTTGAGTAGTTTGCAAAGTATGTTTCTTGTCTACACAACAAATTTGTTTTTTATGTCATTTTTAATATTGTACTTGTTTCATTTATTAATACATGTTATTTTTATTGTACATCGCCTAGCAAATTTATAGGCGATTCATCAAGACTTAATAAACTTGAAACTTGAAACTTGATCTCTATTGAGAGCTACTATGACTTTTGTCTTTTCTGTTTTTAAATGCCTTTGAAATGTCAATAGGAAGGAGAGATGTTTTAATCACACAACTCATTTTATTGTGATGGCTGAAGTATTAGATTTTTTTTTTTTAACTTATAGCCCACTTAAAACCTAAGCGGGTTCCTAAAATATGTCCATAAGTCATAAAACAGACATAAAACATATCATTCTTCAGTAAACAATTAAAACAAATAAAATCACACATTCTGTATCTGATATCCCATAGTAATCAATGCTCTCATCTATTTAAAGGAAAGCTTCTACAAAGTTGAACTACGATGGGGTGCTGAAAAGTTCTCAGCCCAACCAAGGCGAATGACGTGGGTATGTTCACTCAATGAACTGAAACAATATCAAAACAGAGATTTTTATTTCTGCAGATTGGCACTTAACAAAATAACACTCTTTTCAGCTAAGAATTTAGGAAGATGGTTAGTTGAGCTGAGAACTTTTCATCATCCCCTCATATGTAATAAAAGCGAGCCAAGTATAGGACAATGAAGCCATTGTGACATCACTGATGAGGTTGGCTCTTATTGGTGGAATGAGGCACCATGACAACACAATCTCAACTCTTTTCAGCTACAGTGGGAAAATAATGCTTTGGTTGGTTGGGACGAGAACTTTTCAGCACCCCCTCGTACAAGTAGTTCTCCGTCTACTGAATTTTCAGTAGGCCAGTGACAGAGAATTCACGCTTCACATGAAAACTTGACAAGACTGACCGTTGATTCCTAGCCTTAACCTATGAAGGATTGTTTGAAACTTTAAAATATAGATGCAAATATATACATCTATTTGCACTTTATTAATTGTGAAGCGTTCAGGTCTAACAGAATGCATACAACGTGATGGTTTATATAACATATGGTTAATGGATATGAAAAACTATTATGCATTGAAATCAGATTAAAATAAAATCTCCAATGCAGCCTGTAAAGCTCTCTGGCTGGTGTAAGCGAAGGCACTTAAAGATATCAGGTTACGCTATTACCTATAATAGATCCTTGGTACCTATGTTCCATTCTAGAATACGCTCCTACCACCCACCCTTGGGGAGCCTAAATGGGGACATCCACTTATAGATTGCTCCCAAAAAGACTAAAAGGGTGGAGGGGCATAATCAAAAGAAACGGCTAAGTCTGTTTTAGGTCTAAGTCGCTATTTGCCCAAAGTCGGCTAAGAAAAATGTCCATTCCCGAAAAATAAGTCCACATTTTTTTTTTATTTTCGAAAATCATCTCACTATACGTCCAGCTGTTTGATCGCCCAGACCGCTAAGTCATCCATCTGTATACCCAATTCTCGTCCAAAAATTTGTCCAAATTAAAAACGCCTAGAACAAGTACATTTGGGCGTGGGAGAGGCCAGCAAAGTGATGGACTGGACACCCAGACATGGCAACACAGTAGTGGGGCACCTTACAGGGCACTGCTGCGAACTTCACAAAAAGGGTGCCACATAAACATCTCACCACAACTTCCTTGCAGGTTTATGGTGAGCCCCCCAAAACCTACTAGACATACCTGTCTATAACCCCAGTAGTCCTTATGGCTGCAGGTGCCGTCTATATGGCAGTACATTAGGGTTTGGGGGGTGCACATGTTCCACCATGAATGCAGTGGTTAGAGTGGCTTATGAGCCTGGCTCCTCCTCTCTATGGTTCACTAGCCCACCTTAGTAGTGCTCTACTAGGTTTTCAAGTTCAAGTTGCTGATGTTCTGGAGGCAGGTAAGAACATTTTTATTCCAATTTTTATGGTGGGGGAGGGGGTCAGTGATCACTGGCGCAGTGTGTGGGGGTCTGTACTTTGTGTCTGCAGTGCTTATCTGATCACTTTGGATACTTTTTTGCCACTTAGACCTGGTTTTACATGGTCTAAGTCACAACGTACAACTTCCGTCCAGGCAGCCTCGTTAAAGTTTCGGTTATACTTGCAGTACGACTATGTTTAGATCAGCCCATGTCCCGCCCAAATCCCGCCCTCGCCTCTCCTCCTGAAACGCCCCTTTTAGCTCTGGGCGTACTGCAGCACTGTGAAGGCCTAAGTCGTTTTTAGATACGTCTAAAACCCGGTTCGATTATCAGCACTTTGACAACTTGTCTTTTTGATCATTCAAGTGCTGGTTTAGGCCGGTTTTTAGACGTATTTCCATTTCGATTATGAGCCCCATAGGTCCTTGTGATAGTATGGCATGAGCCTACATTATCTTGATTCCAAAAGTTATATTTCCACTAGGCATGTTTGCAGGCCGAACATGGGATCTTGTCTGGATTAACACTCTGCCTTCTTTGCACGTTCTCTGAAGAGGATCCTGCTGTATTCATCTTTCCTGCACATTTTCAATTCTGCTTTTATCGCATCTCCACATACCGATGCAAGACATAAAAACACAATTGTTGAACCTACGGACCTGAACATGTCAGAATGTTATTATAATTTCTAACCACAGAAACATAGACTAAGGGCAGATAAAATCTTGCCCGCCCCACGTAGACTGCCCTTTCTTACTTTCCACTGCAATACTTCAGATATTTTTTGAGCTCTGGCTTTGCTTTCATTTTCTCAGTTAAACAGATATAATACATAAGGTCTTGAAACTTGGGGCTCCTTTTACAAAGGTGCGCTAGCTTTTTTAGTTCACGAACTGGACGTCAGAGAAGGGGAGGGACCTTGGCAGAGAGAAGAGAGCTCCGAATCCGTACGGCAGCTTGCAAAGATTGCTAGCTCCAGCAATCTTATTGCAGGCTGCTGAAATTAGGAAAATTGATTCCGGGAGGCCAGTGGGGAAGACGGACAGCACAGCAGCGGGAGGCCAGTGTGTAAGCCACTTCCCGACTGACCCTCCCTACTCGCCCTCTATAGCAGGAGCGGCAGGCCAGCAAGAGGCAGCACTGCCGCTCCTGCTTTAGGGGGGAGTGTTAGTCAATGAATCAGGAGGCCGATTTTTTGTCCTGGTAAATCGATTCGAATCAATTCACCCAAAGTGAATCAGTGAATCGATTCGAATCGTGAATCGTGCAGCACTAGTGTGCAGTCCTTCAGGGGGGGTGCGGCCTTCCGGGGGGGGGGGGGTAGCCTTCCAGGGGGGGTTACAGGCCTTCAGGGGTAGAGTGTAGGCCTTCAGGGGTGGGTTGTAAACCTTCAGGGGGGACATGCAGGCCTTCAAGGGGAGGACAGGCCTTCAGGGGGAGGTGCAGGCTTTCAGGGGAGACAGACTTTCAAGGGGGGAGACAGGCAGGCAGCCCTTCAGGGTGAGGGGTGGGTTAGGCCTTCAGGGGGGACAGGCAGGCAGGCCTTCGGGGGGGGGATTCAGGCCTTCAGGGATGGTGGCACAGGCCTTCAGGGGGGACAGGCAGGCCTTTAGGATTGGGGTGCAGGTCTTCAGGGGAAGGTGCAGGCCTTTGGGGGGGACAGACCATGGAAGGGAGGCCCTGGTGTAGAAGTACACAGAGGGAGGGAGGGAGGGAAGGGGGGTTCAAAGATACGTGCATATGCCAGACTTTTGGGGGGGGAAGAAATAATGGGTCTGAAAATAGAGGAGAGGAAGAGGGATGATGGACAATGGGATTTAGGGAGGGAAGGAATAGAAAGGGAGAGAAGTTGGACAGAAGGGATGGTGTGGAGGGGGGATAGAGATACTGGATAGGAGGGTAGTTGGGAAAAGAAAGGGAGAGATGGTAGACCCTGGGGTGGTAGGGAAGGAGAGAGAGATGCTGGATGAAAGAGTAGTTAAGAAAAGGTGGATCTGTGGAGGGAGATGAAAAAAAGAAAATATGCCAGACCTCCTGGGGAAGGAAGGGAAATGGAATGGGAGGACAGAGATAGCAGATGGATGGTTAGCACGGAGAAAGAAGAAAGAAGGAGACCCTTGCAAAGCAAGTTATCAGAAGACAACCAGAGCCTGGGACCAACAAGATTTGGCTAATGACCAGATAACAAAAGGTAGAAAAACTAATTTTATTTTCTGTTTTGTGATTACAATATGTCAGATTTGAAACGTGTATCCTGCCAGAACTGGTGTTAGACCGCATACGTGAGCTAGGATTTAACAGAGAGAGGAAAAGTCTTTTTTGTTTGTTTATTTTGTTTACACTACAGCACCAGTGTGGTTAGGAGAAGGCAAAGGGGGTAAAGAGGCTATAAAATAAACCCACCAGGATGTTTGAAAAAAAAAAAAAAAAAAAACAACCAAAAAACATCCAATTGGGCAGGAAAATCGAATCGAATCGAAAAACCAATTCAATAAGCTGAATCGAATCGAACTGAAATTTTTTCCCTAAATCAGGCAGCACTAGTTACCACACTTAGGCTTCCATAATTTCTCAGAAAAATTTATGTCTGAGCTGCTGCATTATCACTCAATAGTGAAATTACCTTAATGTAACTATTTACAACACTTATGATAAAATTAAATGTCACATTTCCTTTTCTTTACAAACCAAGACTTTGCAGCTTATGATGTCTCACTTTGAATGGGTTTCTTTATACCCTTGTGTCCCAATTATAAAGGATAATTAATGATCTTATCACCTATTAACATCTCAAATCTAAACTTCACAGCTTGGAGCAGTGCATCACTCTGTCACATCAAAGCTGTCCTGTGATTGCTTTCTGGGAATTGTGCCAGCTACCATGGTGTGTGTGTGTCTGTGTCTCTTAGGGCTAGATTGACTAAGCTCACCGATCGTGTCCCGACCAGTTTGCAAGCGTTACCTGACCCCTACCCGATTCACTAACCTCCTGACCGATCAACCTCCCATCCAATCCGCGCATGCAAATGAGGGGAAATGGCATGCAAAGTAGGAAGGCAGCGATTCACTAAACAAATTCAGGAACACCAACTGGGCTGGCCGATCCAAAAAGAAACGACTGCTGAGGACCAGTCGCTCACATCCTTGCCAACTGTCCTGCTCTCTGCCACCATGAAATCCCAGCCCTGCAACCCTGCAGCCCTGAAATAAAACAAAATAAAACACATCTCCTTTGCGCAAAAATAAAACAAAACACATCTCCCTTGTGCAAAATAAACAATATAAAACACAGCGCAGTGCGAGCCCGTGGTTTTAACCCACGGGTTTAAAGCAGGGCTGCACAAGTTCTGTTCCATTCTGGATGCGTCTGTCATATTTAAAATGATAGGTGGTCTGGCAGTAAACTTAAAATGATTCCTCTGAAGTCCAGCGAGTGCAGCCACCCCTCTCCCTTGTGTTTTGACCTCAAGTGAGAGCAAGCGCATGCGCAGATAACATCTATAGCAAAGAGGATAGTCTGGGCATGCGTCGGGATCACTCTGCAATGATCCATGGGGGGTCGCTATGGGGCCTCCGATTGCATTAATTTGCATGAGGAGGCTTGGTGAATCGGTCGCCCGTGAAGACTCGGCTACGGATCGGATTGCTCAGGTGAGTTTAGTGAATCTAGCCCTATGTGTGTACAAAATCAATTGGCAGACAAAGGTGTAGCTAGTATCCCCCAGCTCCTTTCTGACCACTGTATCATAGATGGTCTGCGCATGCGTCGGGATCGCTATTCAGAGATCCCTGCAGTCGGTTGGGGGCATGATTCCAAGCATCTTCATTTGCATGAAGACATGTCGTGAATCAGCCCCCCCGGACCTAGATCGGACACGGATCGGATCGGTAAGTCCGTTTAGTGAATCCTCCCCCCTTCCCACCACCACCATAGTCTCCATCGAGAGGGCTATAACTTAGTCCAGTGAATTTCCAGAGGTGGTTTTTTTTTTGTATCATAGGAAAAATAACTTATGAAAAAACTGGAAACTCGCTGGGCTAAGTTATAGCCCTCGATAGAGATTACGTTGTTTAACTTGCTATGTTACCACACTTTTCAAACCACCCTCATCATTTTTTTACACTTTTTTAAGATACATATTTTTAAATGTTCATTAGTTCTTCATCCCCCCCCCCCCTTTTACTAAACTTCAATAGCGGTTATTAGTGCAGAGAGCCACGCTGAATGCTCCGCACTGCTCCCGATGCTCGTAGAGTTCCTATGAGCGTCGGGAGCAGCACAGAGCATTCAGCGAGATTCCCTGCACTTATAACTGCTTTTGCGGTTTAGTAAGAGGGGGAGAGTATGTGTGTGTGAAATTATATTTAAAGTTATGTTGCTTTAAAATTCTATTTTAGCATTTAAGACTTCTGGCACAAGCATTGTGCCAAAACACAGCTGTGTCGTGTTGACTATAACTAAAGATTTCTTATTTACACGTGTGGTTCACACTTCTATTCCTTCATTTTTCTCTCTCTCTGATGTCTTCCTCCTTTATATTTCCAGTTTCTACTCTTTTTCTTCTTAGTCTCTTTCCTTCACCAGTGGACATTTGAATACTTTAACTTCTCTGTGTATGTTTCTACTCCTCTCCCTTGAAGCTCTTGACTTTTACTATTCTTCCTACATTTCTTTCCATTCCTCCTCTTTCTCCTCATGAGTTCTCTTTCTCATCTCATCCTCTTTCTCCAGTATTCTTTTTAAATACACACACACACACCTGACCAGCAACTCTAACTCTCTTTTTCTTTCCTCCTCTGACCATGAAGACCCCAAACCCAGAAGCATCTCTTCTCTCCTACCAGCATTTCCACCTCTCGTTCCTCTCCTCTTCCAATTAAACGCCTCCACCTATCTCTACTTCCCTCAAACCAGTCCAAGATCTCTACCTTCCTCTTCCAATCCAGCATCTCTACCTCTTTCTCCTTTCAGTGCAGTATCTCTACCTATCTCTTCTCTTCCCTCCCTCTTCCAGTCCAACATCACCTCTCTTTCGTGCTGCTTCCTACTTCTGGTCCAGCATTTCTATTTCCCTGTTTTCCCCTCCTTCTTCCAGTCCAATATCTCTCTCTTTCTACCCTCCCCCCCCCCACCTCCTCTTCCCCGGGTCTGCCCCTCCTTTCAAACCTTGTATGGCTTCCTGTTGGATCCAGTGTCAATATTAAAGAAAGAAACATGATGTGGATTCTCTGCTGGGTCCTACCCCCATACAAAAAGGAAACGTGCAGCAGAGACTGGTAGCATGCAAGACCAGAGAGTCCTCAGTTCATCAATTTTTCTTTTAATAATAATAATATAGCTTTAATTATATCCCGTCATACCTTTTCAGTTCAAGACGGTATACAACAAGAGATGCTGTAAGGACAGAGAGGTTACATCAGATCAGAAAGAATTGGGAAGGAGTGGGAGACAGTTGAGTGACCGGGGTGGTAGGGTGGGAACAGGTGATGAATAAGAAGAGATAAGAGAAGAGCAGAATTGAAGGATCCGATAAATTTGCCTAATAAGTGGGTTTTTAGTGATTTTCTGAATGAATGGTATGTGGGTGCGTTCAGGATTAGGCCGCTTAAGGTGTTGTTCCAAATCCCTGCTTGAAAGGAGAGTGTCCTGTTGAAGAATCTTTTGGAATTTGCATCCTTTGGGAGAAGGAAATTTGAACAGTAAAGTACTGCGAGAGAGACAGAGTTTGTCCTGTAGGATGAGGTGTTTCAGGAGGTAGGTGGGTGCAGTGCCACAGGAAACCTTAAAAGGGTTGCGAGGAGGATCAACCCAAAGGAGAAGGAGTGGCAAGACTCAGAGGGAGATATTAAACATACAGGAATGAGGAACTCTGTTTTAGAGCATTGTAGGGACAATATTATGCTAATGATACAGCACTTTTATATAGCACTTCTTTCCCCGTAATTGGAATCGGGGACAGAAGATTGCCTATATTCAACAGATACATTCTGAACTGCCCTGTGCTTTATCATTCCCAGGGGAACTCACAATCAGAAGGCATATGGCAGCAAGAGGATATCAGACCGGGGTGCAGTTTTGCTCACTCTGCCTCTCCTCATTATTATGGAGGATTTATGGCGGCTGGAAAAAAAAAATAACTGGAGAGAATTGTTAAGCTTGAATAAGCCAGGGCTGCAGAAGGGAAGATGAACTCTGATGGGGAAAAATAGAACTTCTTATATGAGAAATGGGCTCTGCAGATCTCAGGAGCGAGTTCTTTTGGTGTCTGTCGCATAAGTACAAAGGTTTAGCATGACTGCAAAGAGATCTATTATTTTAAAGGCCAAAACAATTTTGACTCCTTTTTGCTGCTTACCCCTTTTCATTCTGGAAAGACGGGGAAAACAGCAGAACAGATGGAATGCAAGAAAAGAACAGTCTCTGCACCCTGAAAATCCTTTTATTTATTTATTTTTTTTTGCAATGACAATATTATTGTGCCCAGGAATAGGAGAAAACCTGCCCCTCCATTTCTTTGTCAGCTACTGTTAACAGCAACTTTGCTGACCTGTTTTCCCTTTGGTTTCCAGCATCTGATTTATTTATTGCTGTTAGTTTTCATCTAACGTAGCACAAATCAGAGGTTAAAGGGGAACTACATGAATGATTCCCACCATCCTTAGAATTATCTTTACACCCATAGGCCACACCACATTTGGGAAACACAGGTTTGTAATGTTCTACTGAAGGAAGGCTAAAGAAAAAACAATAAGGCTATTATAACCTCCTTCTAGTGATTCCACTTGCTAGAAGAGCTATCCCAGCTGGCAATTGTGCTGTTCATCTGCAGAAATAGACAACGAAAAGGAAAATGAATTTTTGGTGAGGTCAGGAGAGGGAGAATTCTCAAGTTCCTATCTACTAGACTGCACCCACAAAATGTGCTCAGGGCTTAGATACTCTCCCTCTCTGACCTTGTCAAACCCTAGGGATGGACAGTCCATTCTTCTCATTGGCACATGAAAACGAGCAGAGTTTTGTTTAACAATGACTGCTCTCCCCTTCCCCCGTGATCCAAGCTCCTCTCCCCAGGTCTATTTGTATCTCTGGTAGTCTAGTGGGTGTCTATTGAGGAGGGAAAAGTACCCCTTTTACTCCTGCCCATGGTTGTGGCTACATCCAATATGGTGGCCTTGGCCTTTCACCCTAGTCTTGTGGTCATTATATCTCCCCTACTCTTGTGCTTCTCTATTGGGTTATCAATCCTAATCCAGGCCCTCATCTTATTCCTATTCCTCTCCTTCTCTCATGTGCCTGGTGGAATATCTGCACTGCTTCCAAAAAGCTTGCCTACATTCATCACCTCTTTGTCTCGTATAATCTCCATCTTCATGCTCTAAGAGTTGACTTTCCCCTGAAAATTCTGTTGCTACTCTTTGACATGGAGGTTATCTTTTCTCCTATACACCTCACCCATTGGCTGCAGTAATGGTGTTGGGTTTCCACTTTACTGTAGGTTTCAAGCCCTTCTACCTCAGTTTCACTCCTCTCAAAGAAAGGTGACCAAAATGATTAAAGGAATGAAACTCCTCCCATATGAGGAAACGTAGACAAAATCCTGAGTGGAGAGGGTGGATGTGAATTGATTAAACATAGAAACATAGAGTATGATGGCAGATAAGGGCCGGCGGCCCAACAAGTCTGCCCACTAAAGAACCCTCCCTCAACAAATCTGTCCACTCTAGAATCCTCTCTCCCACGAGAATCCATCTTATAAGCATAACTCTGTAGCAACCCCATATGTTTGTCCCATCGTCTCTTGAAGCTGAGCACGTTGCTGGCCTCGACCACTTGGCGTGGAACACTATTCCATCGATCAATCACCCTTTCAGTGAAGAAGTATTTCCTGGTGTCACCATGAAATCTCCCCCCTTTAAGTTTTAGCGGATGCCCTCTTGTCGCCGTGGGACCCTTGAGAAAAAAGATTTCTTCCTCCACTTCAATTCGGCCTGTGATGTATTTGAATGTTTCTATCATGTCCCCCCTTTCTCTGCGCTCTTCGAGAGAATATAAGCGCAGTCTGGCCAGATGTTCCTCATAAGGGAGATCTTTAAGTCCTGAGACCATCTTAGTGGCCATTCTCTGGATTGACTCCATTCTCTTCACATCCTTTTGATAATGTGGCCTCCAGAACTGGACACAGTACTTCAGGTAAGGTCTCACCATGGATCTGTACAATGGTAATATGACTTCAGGCTTTCGGCTGATGAAGCTCCTTCTGATGCAACCCAGCATTTGTCTAGCTTTTGCTGAGGCTTTCTCCACTTGATTTGCAGCTTTCATATCATTCTGGATGAGTACTCCCAAGTCCCTTTCTGCAGTAGTTCTTGTTAAGTTTTCACCGTTCAAGGTGTATGTTCTGCATGGATTACTGTTTCCAAGATGCATTACTTTACATTTCTTGGCATTAAAGTTTAGTTGCCAAGTACTGGACCATTTTTTCAGCAGAAGTAGATCCTGCTCCATAGTGTTGGGCCTGGTTGCGCTGTCAGGTTCCTTTGCCCTGCCCACAATGTTGCACAGTTTAGCGTCATCGGAAAATAATGTAATTTTGCCACGAAGTCCCTGAGTCAGATCCCTTACAAAGATATTAAACAGCATTGGGTCCAAGACCGAGCCCTGTGGCACTCCACTGGTCACTCTTGACGTTTTTGAGGGTATACCGTTTACCATTACCCTTTGAAGTCTGCCACTAAGCCAGTCTTTTACCCATGCTGTCAGTGTTTCTCCTAGTCCTAGCGTGTTCATCTTGTTCAATAACCTACGGTGTGGGACAATATCAAAAGCCTTGCTGAAGTCTAAATATACGATGTCCAGGGACTCGCCCCCCATCCAGTTTTTTTGTTACCCAGTCAAAGAAGCTTATCAGATTGGATTGACAAGACCTTCCTTTCGTAAAGCCATGCTGGTGGGGATCCCTTAACCTTTCATTATCCAGAATCACGTCCAATCTGTTTTTAATCAATGTTTCCATGAGTTTACTCACTATTGATGTGAGACTCACCGGTCTATAATTTTCAGCCTCTGACCTGCATCCCTTTTTGTGGAATGGGATAACGTTGGCAGTTTTCCAGTCCAGGGGCACTTTTCCCTTGCTTAGGGAAAGATTGAAGAGCTCGGCTAACAGTTCTGCCAGGACATCTCTCAATTCTCGAAGTATTCTGGGGTGCAGATTATCCGGGCCCATAGCTTTGTTCACTTTTAGTTTTGATAGCTCATGGTAGACATCGCTCGCGGTAAATTCCATGTCCTGGAATGGGTCCTCCGAGCTCCCCTTTGTCTGTAGCTGGCGCTTTGCAGGTGAAGACTGAGCAGAAGTAGTTATTGAGTAGGTCTGCTTTGTCCGCGTCCGAGTCTGTAAAGTTGCCATCAGGTTTCTTCAGGCGCCCAATACCGCTTGTGTTCTTCTTCCTGTCGCTAACGTATTTAAAAAAGGATTTCTCCCTTTCCTTTACCTGCCTAGCTATGTTTTCTTCCATCAAAAAATACAAAGACAAAGAAGCACTCCATGAATTTCCTTGGTAATACTTTTAAAACTAATAGGAGGAAACATTTTTTCACTCAACAAATAGTTAAGCTTTGGAACTTATTGCTGGAGAAAATGGTACCAGCAGTTAGCGTATCTGGACTGCCCTAAATGTCCCTACTGGAACTAGGTAAGTTAGCAGCTGTGGATCAAAGCAGGAACTTTTACTCCATGGAGAGGGAGTCAGGGATGGAATTTTCACTGCATCATTTACACCAGGTAAATGCTATTTATCTCTGGAAAAAAAAAAGCTCTGGAAATTGCCCTCATAAATTCTCACGTATCCTGAGGAGGACTTCCAAGAGGATTAATAGTCTCTTCCACTTTGTCTATTCATTCAGGGAACATGAAATTAACATCTGTTGGATCTGTCATTATGAACTGCTTCATGCAATGTGAAAGATGTAATGATTTATCTTTGAAAATACAGAATGCTTCAAAATTCTGCTTCTGGTGTTTCACCATGAGGAAAAATATCACTTTGTAACACTGCAGAGATAGCAGTGAATTTTGAGGAAGTGCTGGGCTAAGTTTGGTATCATTTCCCATCTCCAACATCCCCTGTTCATGATTACCTCCTGACACTCTATCGGTCGTTGAGAACTTTGAGGTCTTTTTGTTTGTTTGTTTGTTTTTTATCTTTATTCATTTTAAAAACTTTTAATAAGTGCGATACAATATGCATTCATTTTACATTTTGACATCACTTAATATTCTAACAGGATTCATTCATAATAAATACCCCACCCCCTCCCAACCCAACAATTATCTCCACATAAGAATCCAGAAAGTATCCCACCTCCCTCCCCCCACCCTGGATGTGTATATTCAAAAGGAAAAATATTATTCAGTCTTTACAATATTTTGTTAATGGCATCTAATAAATAAACTGAGTGTCCTTGGGATGGGCCCCAAAGTTGACAGATTGGGTCAGGAACTGGTTGAGTGGAAGGCAACAGAGGGTAGTGGTCAATGGAGATCTCTCTGAGGAAAGGGATGTTACAAGTGGTGAGTCTTAAGGTTTAGTTATTGTCCTGTTCTTAACATTTTTGTAAGCGATATTGCTGAAGGTCTGGCAGGTCAGATTTGTCTCCTTGCGGATGATACCAAAATCTGCAATAGAGTAGACACTCCTGATGGTATGAAAAACATGAAGAAGGATCTAGTGAAGCTAGAAAATGGGTCTGAAATTTGGCAGCTAAGATTTAATGCAAAGAAATGCAAGGTCATGCATTTGGGCTACAAATACCCAAAGGAACAGTACAGTTTAGGGGGTGAAGAACTTAGGTGCACGACAGAAGAGCGGGACTTGGGCGTGACTGTAAGTGATGACCTTAAGGTGACCAAACGGGTTGAAAAGGTGACAGTGAAAGCTAGAGTGCATAGGGAGAGGTATGGCCAGTAGGAAAAAGAAGGTATTGATGCCCCTGTATAAGACTCTGGTAAGACCTCATTTAGAATATTGTGTACAATTCTGGAGACTGTAACTTTAAAAAGATATAAACAGGATGGAGTTGGGTCAGAGGAAGGCTACTAAAATGGAGGAAAGGCGGGAGAGGGGAGATATGATAGAGACATTTAAATTAGAGAATGACACGGGGAAAAATTCTGTCCCCGTCACCGCTCCGTCCCTGGACCACCATCCTCTTCACCGCCCCGTCCCCACTGTCCCTTTCACCGCCCCGTCCCCGTCTCTGCCGTCCCCTTCACCGCCCCGCTGTCTCTTTCACCACCCCGGCCCCATCTCCATCTTCAGCGTCTTCTCCTCTCCATCCCCCCACCCCCAGCACCCTTCACGCGGTCCAGCAGCTCCCTCCCGCCGGCCAGCCATGCATTTCCTTCCTTTTCCCTTACCTTTTCTTCTTAAAATGGCGATTTCTATAAGGCTACGAGCTGTATTACAGCCGGAGTCTTGAAGTCGCATCGGGTTGCCTGCTAGAAGTCTCCTCCGATGCAACCGGAAACAGGAAGCTGCGTCAGAGGAGACTTTTACCAGCAGGCAACGCAACGCCTTGTAGAAATCACCATTTTATGAAGAAAAGGTAAGGGAAAAGGAGGGAGGGAGATACATGGACGGCCGGCAGGAGAGAGTGGGCTGCCGGTTCGAACGCTCGGTCACCGCGCGTTCAAGATTGTTCACCGTCCCGTACTACCATTCACCGCTCCACGGGGCGGTGAATGGCCTTGTCCCTGAACTTGCGGTGACCATTTTTTTTGGTCACCATTTTGGCGGGTTACCCGCGGCTAAACGCGGCTAGCTGCGGGTAACCGCCACCGTGTCATTCTCTAATTTAAATACCTACATGGCATAAATGTGCATGAGGTGAATCTCTTTCATTTGAAAGGAAGCCTCGCATGAGAGGGTATAGGATGAAGTTAAAAGGTTCAGGAGTAATCTAAGGAAATACTTTTTTGCAGAAAGGATGGTACATGTGTGGAATAGTCTCCTAGTAGAGGTGGTGGAGACAAAGACTATGGGCTCCTTTTACGAAGCCGCGTTAGCAGCTTTATCGCACGCCCATTTTTTAGCGTGCGCTAACCCCCGCGCTAGCAGAAAAACTACCACCTGCTCAAGAGGAGGCGGTAGCGGCTAGCGCGGCCAGCAAATTAGCGTGCGCTATTACGCGCGTTAAACCGCTAATGCAGCTTCGTAAAAGGAGCCCTATGTCTGATTTCAAAAAGACATGGGATCTCTTAGGGAGAGGATGCTGTGGATGGACAGACTGGATGGGTCATTTGACCTTTTATTTGCCATCATGTTTCTATGTTACTTAACTCTTGGTTTTAATCTTTAGGGACTTTCCTGTACCCAGTTTGCCTCTTGGCTCTACTGTTTACAAGCTTGCCTGATCTTTTCATGCCATTTGTCCCTTGTCGCTGCTCTTCATGGAGTCACCCCTTGCCTCTGTTCTCTGAAGACTTGCCTGTAATTTGCATTAGAGAATGACACGGTGACAAAATTCATCACCATTCCCGTCCCCGCGGATAACCGCGGGAAATAATCCCATGTCATTTTCTAGTGTCTATTTCAACCTCAGTCCTTCTATACCAGCATTCTTCAAAGCAAAGCTTGCGGGTCAGTGGTTGTGGCCATTCATACTCTGATTCTTATGTGAGCCAAGGATAATGAAGCCATTGTGACATCACTGATGTGATTGGCTCTTAGGCACTGGTGGAATGAGGCATTATGACATCACAATATCTGCTCTGGATACCAGAGACTGTCATTCTGTAGTGTCTGTTTCAACCTCAGTCCTTCTACACCAGCATTCTTCAAAGCAAAGCTTGCGGGTCAGTGGTTGTGGCCATTCATACTCTGATTCTTCCCTCTCTCCTTAAAGAATGACATAAAGATGGTTTCCCGCGGTTATCCGCGGGGACGGGAACGGTGATGAATTTTGTCACCGTGTCATTCTCTAATTTGCATGTCACAGGCCTCTTGTCTCATCTCCATTGTTGGGCAGTAATGTATTAACTTTTAACAGTAATGAATAACTGTAATGGTTTCGTTCATGCAAAAGGAATGAATATCTGTAACATATTTAAAATGGTGGAAGTGGGTAAATAAATAATAACCTTTTCCTATCGTAATAAATTTTACATTACGCTGGTTCCAATCGTAATTATTTTAGCAAAGTTTGGCATTATTCACCGTTATCATTTACGGCTATTGTAAACATATTGTAAATAAGTCATAAGTCGGTAAATTCAAATATTTTGTGTTCCTGGCGCTTTATTAGTCCATACAGACTGTTTATCCACGATGGCAAAATGACATTTTTGGAATGTCACGTCATCCGGGACACATGATAGGAAAAAGTTAATAAAGTAATTAGTAATAATAAAAAGAGTAATAATAAAATATTTATTATTATAACTGTAACATATTACATTTTCAACAATGAGTAATGATAATGTCTAGTTAGTTACTTTATATAGGGCTCCTTTTACTAAGGTGCGCTAACTGTTTTAGCGCATGCTTAGCGTGCGCTACAATGCCACGGGTGTTAGATGCTAATGCCTCCATAGAGCTTGCTTTAGTATTTTTCGTTTAGCATGTGGTTTGCACGCGCTAATCTCCAGCGTGTGCTGAAAACACTAGCGCACCTTAGTAAAAGGAGCTCATAGTTACAGTTTAGTGACGCTCATCCAATTTTCTTTGTGTCACTAGACCCGTTATTGGGCTGCTTCCGGTTTCCGGCAAAATTCCTTTTGTTCAAGTGTGCAGCATGAAGTAATAACAAAAATGGCTGGGGCTTCGCCATTTAAACACTCTGTTTTTTGATTTAGTAAAAAAGAGCCATATATGGCCCCCTTTTATCAAGCCACGTTAGGGGTTTTTTTTTTAATCACCGGCTGCAGAGATAAAAGCTCCGATGTTCATAGGAATTCTATTATTGTCAGAGCTTTTACTGCCACGTCTAGTGATAAAAAAAAAAAACCTAATGCGGCTTGATAAAAGGGGAACTTTATATTAAATGCAAATTGTATCTGTTATGCCACAGCCCTGAGAGAGATGAAATAGAATCAATGCTAGCAAGGAAATTAAGCCATGTTCAATCAGCTGTTGATTTTAACTGTGACATCAGACTGATGACTTCATCATGAACTTTGTTGTAGAAAATATGCAGTCATTCATCGCCCCACCCACCTCCCATTTTTTTTTTTTTTTTTAATAAGCCAAGCTAAGTTTGTATCGTGGCCTGGAGGGCTAAATGCTCTAACGCTCATAGGACTACTATGAGCGTCAGAACATTTAGCGCTCTGATACGCGGTAAAAGCCTCTACCGCAGCTTAGTAAAAGAAGGCCTCAGTTAACAATTTTCATGGGTTTTTTTCCCCTTATTTGATTTAAATCTTTCTCTAATTGTATTTGGATCCCTATGTTTGAGGCCTTGAGCAATTTTTGTTTAAAAGTTTTCTTTGATAATGGATAGATAACCTAGTGCTAGAATTATGTTTATACAGTGGCATACCTAGGGTATGTGACACCCATTGTTTTTTGACATCCCTGCCATCATTTTTGACAACCCCCTCCCCCCAATGTAAAAAAATATTTTTACTAATGTTCCCCCAGGTGCAAGCCATGAGGGGGATTTTCCCGGCCTGGGAGTCATGGTCCGGGAACTCCCCTTCTTACGACCCGGTGCCAAGGCTCTGGATAGTCCCCGTGACCCAGCATGTTCCCAGCCTTCTCTCCTGTCCGATGGCCCTTTACCTTCCGTGAAGCTGAAAAAACTCAGCAGTGATTCAGCTACGTCGCCTGTGGCTCCCCTACCTGCTTTCCGTGTCTGCCCTGCCGCAATCCACCAGGGCGGAAACAGGAAGTTGCGTCATTGGCAGACGTGGAAAGCAGGAAGGGGAGCTGCGAGCGACGTAGCTGAATCATTGCCGTGGCCGACAATTTTTTCAGCTTTATGGAAGGTAAAGGGCCATCGGACAGGAGAGAAGGCTGGGAACATGCTGAGCCTTGGGGACTACCCAGAGCCTTGGGAACGGGCCGTGAGAAGGGAAGGTTCCTGGACCATGACTCCAAGACCGGGAACACCCCCCGCATGGCTTGCACCCTGGGCGGACCGCCCCCCCCCCCCCCCCCCTTGGTACGCCACTGGTTTTATGTGATGTCAAAACAAATTATATTCAAGAATTAAAAAGTAACTAAAACTAACATATTACTTTTACAGTAACTTAACATGTTACTTCATTAAACAAGTAACTAGTAACTGTAACATGCTTGTTTCAGTTTTCTGGGTCTTGCCGCATCCGATCAGGTGGAGCTGGCATTTCAGCCATCATGTTGTGGTTTTCTTCAGGGTATGCTGTGAGGTTTGTTGTTTATCTTTATATATAGTGGGTCCTCAAATCTGATTGGTTGGGGCTTGAGGTGAATGAAGCAGGAAAGTCCATTGGTCACCAATTTGAATTTTGGTGGGAAAATCCGTTGGTCTCTCTTTCCCATAGAATGGAAAATTCTCTGGTGAGTCAAAAAGCCTAAGGGTTCCTTTTACAAAAGTGCGCTAGCGGTTTAACGTGCGTAATACCGCGTGCTAAACCGCCAGCCACGCTAGCCGCTACCGCCTCCTCTTGAGCAGGCGGTAGTTTTTAGGCCAGTGCGGGGATTAGCGCGTGATGAAAAGTCATGCACGTTAACCCCGCTAGGGCGGCTTAATAAAAGGAGCCCTAAGAGATCATATAACTGTAATATATTTCTTTTTCCTTGCAGTAACTAGTAACTATAATATATTATTTTTATAAAACAACTTGCCCAACTCTGCTCATCTCTTCGTGGATTTGCCTGCACCCAGCTGGCCTCTGCACTTTGTAGGCATGTCACTTGCATCTTGCCTCGGCTCTTCATGGCCTTGCCTCTGTTCTTTGCACGCCTGCTGTGCTTTGCATATCTTTGCTAGTTCTATTCTTCCACTTTCTTGAACAGTAAAATTTGCTAAGTTCAATTATATTAAACAAGAAAAGGCAAAAAAAAAAGAATTATGGTGAGGAAACAGGTCATTTTTATTATCTGCCTGATGAATACGAAGCTGCCACATTCCTTCCTGCACTCCCCTAACTGCATACTTTCACGCTCAGGCTGTCTGCTCCTTCATAGCAGGGAAATATTAATGGCTTTTGTCACTGGATGAAGAATTGAGCTGCCTGGACTAATTCTCAGTATTACTGAGAGTACCAAACATTTCCATTACAAAATGAAAGCCCTTTCCATATTATTCTCCAGACACTCCCTCTTCATGTGGTAATATCTGTGTTAGCATTAATTATAAAGTGCCTTGCAATTGATAATGTGAGTATGTTTGTTTTGCTTTTTATTTGGGGTTTTTTTAAGCAAGCATTTCTACTCAATAATGCTATCTGACAAAAAAAATAATAATAATAATGGGTGGGGGTTGTGGGTTGGTTGGGGTTTAATATACTGTATACCTTGTTCAAACGCATTGTTTTACTGTTTTTACTTGTGCAAATTGTACTGATTTGTTTGATCAATATAAGAGCTTTGAAATAATAATATAATAAATCCAGAGACTCTTAACCAAGGGAAGGTAGCAGTGGGAATTCCTGAAGAGATTAAAAATTCAGTGATGAAGAAACACAACATGAATGATCAGGGTGATATTGAGCCAGTACAACTCTAGCAGACCTCAAACACAAAGATGAGCTGCCCTCTCTTCCTTCATCACCAGAATTTTGTAGTGCTCATTTACAACGGACTCTTCCAATTAAAGAATGGTACGGGGACAAATTTTTCTCAATCTCCACGGGAGCTCATTTCCCCATCCAGTCTCGGCAAGTTATTTTCCTGTCCCTGCCCTATTCCTGCAAGCTCCATCCTCATCTGAACAAGCCTCACTTTCAAATCACAAGTAGCAACATTCTGGAGCTCAGATTGTGATGTCATAATGCCTCATTCCACCAATGCCTAATCTCCGTCCTCATCTGCACAATCCTCAAACTCT
Source organism: Geotrypetes seraphini (assembly GCF_902459505.1). NCBI lineage: Eukaryota > Metazoa > Chordata > Amphibia > Gymnophiona > Dermophiidae > Geotrypetes > Geotrypetes seraphini. The sequence continues at coordinate 217,667,856 of NC_047089.1, read as the reverse complement.
TTAAAATCATAAGTGTTCGGGGCTTGTGTGATAAAGGCAGAGCTTACAGGAATGGGACAGGGACAGAGACAAAACTCGCGGGGACGGAGAAATTGAGTTCCTGTGGGGGCAGAGACAAATTTGTCCCCTTGTCATTCTCTACTTCCAAATGTCAAATAATATATATTTTTTTTTCATTGAAAGTACAAGGCAAATTATAGAAGGTATTCCTCTGTCTACAAGAGACTTAGCAAGAAGCACAAGGAACATCAGCAGAATTTGAACCATAGCTTCTCAGCCTACCACTCTAAACACTAGGCTATTCCTCCATGGAAGGGTGGGAAACCTTGATCCTTGAAGGTCGCAGCTAGGGTTACCAGATGTCCGGGAAAACCCGGACTTGTCCTGTTTTTAGAGGACTGTCTGGATTCCTGGAGGGATTTTCAAAACCTGGCAGTTTGTCCAGTTTTAGTAACATAGTAACATAGTAGATGACGGCAGATAAAGACCCAAATGGTCCATCCAGTCTGCCCAACCTGATTCAATTTAAATTTTTTTTTATTTTTTCTTCTTAGCTATTTCTGGGCAAGAATCCAAAGCTTTACCCGGTACTGTGCTTGGGTTCCAACTGCCGAAATCTCTGTTAAGACTTACTCCAGCCCATCTATACCTTCCCAGCCATTGAAGCCCTCCCCAGCCCATCCTCCACCAAACGGCCATACACAGACACAGACCATGCAAGTCTGCCCAGTACTGGCCTTAGTTCAATATTTAATATTATTTTCTGATTCTAAATCCTCTGTGTTCATCCCACGCTTCTTTGAACTCAGTCACCATTTTACTCTCCACCACCTCTCTCGGGAGCGCATTCCAGGCATCCACCAAAAGTCCCCGATCTCGGATCTGTGCATGCACAGATGTTGGCACAGTGACATCATACGCATGTGCGCATGCATGTGACATCATCTCACTAGCATCCGTTCATGCACAGATGTGGTCCCTGAGCTTGGGGAGGTTTGTGTGGAGGCAGAGTGGGGGTGAAACAGGGTGGAGCAGGAGGTGGGATGGTGCAGAACTGGAGGCAGAACTGGGTGTGATCAGATGTCCTCTTTTTTTCATAGAGGAAATCTGGCAACCCTAGCCACAACCCAGTGAGGTTTTCAGGATTTCCCCAATGAATATGCTTGAGATCTCTTTGCATACAATGGAGGCAATGCATGCAGATAGATTCCATGCATATTCACTGAGGAAATCCTGAAAACCCAACTTGGTTGCAGCCCTCAATCACTGAGGTTGTCCACCCCCTGCTCTGTGGTGCTGGAATAGAGCTAGCTGTAACCGTTATCCGCTCAGTAACTGCAGAATAAAGACAAGAATTTTCACAGGCAAGATCTTTCATTGACAGTATATTAGAGTGGGAATTTTGAATCAGACTCACCACCCTACTCGTTTTGAGATAAGCACTTTACTCCATTTTGGGTTCATTGAAAAAGACAGCAAAACGTGGTTCACGTTGGGACCCTTATAAACACCCAAAGTTTAAAGTGATAATATTTTTAAAATTTTGACTAACATTGTGAAGCCACAGCTTGAAAGCAATTTTCCAGCACTTTGTCACATATGCAATGATTGGGTGGTGGGTCTTGCAATAGGGGCTTCGGTCATTGGCAAGGCTACATGTTATGACTTCAATTATAACCGTTATCTGATAGCATGAAAACTTTGAACAGGGGTCATCACACTATGGCCTCCTTTTACAAAATTGCGATAGCAGTTTCCAGCGTGGGGAGCCGCGCTGAATAATAACTTTATTCTTTTATACCGCCATAACTAAAAGTTCCAGGCGGTTTACACTAAAAAGAACTGGACAATCAGCGCAATACAATAATACAGTAAAAAAAAATACAAATATTTGTAAAATAGAATTTCAATAATAAAACTCACTAAGTAATAAACTTATCGAACAGCATTGAGTTCCTATGAGCATCGGGAGCAGCGCGGGCCATTCAGTGCGGCTCTCCGCGCTAGAAACTGCTATCGCAGCTTCGTAAAAAAGGGAGTTTATATTGATAAAACAGTTATCCTCTAAGTTTCCAAGTTTTATTTAAAATTATATTAAACATGTGTTTAAATTTCTAAGCGATTTACAATTAAAAACCAGGGTAGAACATTTAGGTCATACAAGACTAACACAAGACTGTCACTAACAGGAACAAAATGGAAGGAGGGTAGAACTACGATTGTAATAGGAAATAAATAATATACGGGCAAAACAAAAGGAAGGGTGAAACAGTAGCCTAAAAAAGGCTAAGGCCCTCTTTTACAAAGGTGCGCTAAGCGTTTTAGCATGGATTTAGCCCGCACTAAATCAACGCGTGTGCTAACCGCTCTCGCGTCCATAGGATACCATGCACGCATTAGCATTTAGCACGTGTTTAGCATGCGCTAAAAAGCTTAGCGCACCTTTGTAAAAGAGGGGGTACGTTGTCACTATGGAGAAGTTATTTATTTGGGGGATGGACCCAATGTTTGCCACTAGCTTCAGCTCTGAAATGCATCATTAAACGAGAAACTTTTAAGAGAGCCTTTAAATTTATCTAACCGTGTTTCTGCTCTGATAAAAGAAGGCAGGTTATTCCAGGTTAGTGGTGCAGTTAGCGAGAAAATTTCTGCTCTTCTCGTGCTGATTATTTTTAGAGAAGGGATGGTCAGGAGATTCTGAGAGATCTTGACGGTGTATAAGGAATGAGGAGCTTATCTAGGAAGAATTTTGATTGGCGGATTTTGAAGGTTAACAGTGCCAGTTTGAAAGTAATTCTATGCCGTATTGGTAGCCAGGGTGCATTTTTCAGAAGGGGGGGGGGGGGGACATGATCAAATTTTTTTGAGTTTGTAATGATTTTTATTGCTGTGTTTTGCATTATTTCTCGGCGTCTTATTTCTTTTTCTCAATAGAAATCAGGTACTTGTGATCCGGGTTGGCTACTTATACAAACCAGATCCTAGACTTGGTGGATGTCATTGATATATTATCGATATTTTGATTTTGACATTGTTGATATTTGATATTGACATCATTTATATATTTTTTAATAACACTGTTGATGTTGGCTTTTCAAGTTTAAATTAGGCATCATTGCCCTTAAGATCCTGAGAGGGAATGCTTCTGACTACTTAACAGAGTTGGCCATCCTACTACTCCAGGGTACCTCCAACAGATATTCCACCAGAAATCTTCTCCACTTAAAATTCCCAGTATGCAACAATATAAAGTCTACCAGGCAAATTACCTTATCCATCCAAAACCAATTAGCAAAATGCTAGAACCAAATACTACTTACATTACGATCTTGCGGCCAATATATCAGATTCAGAAAGCTTTTTAAAGCATTTGTACCAAGACCAGAAGTTAGCCCAGAAGTAACTGAAATGGTAATTGTAAAAGCCCATTTCTAAACTGTCCAATGCAACTCCTGGGACATAATGATGAGCCATAAATGACCTACTTAAACGTGTAGCTACTATGTATTTGTAACTATGCACGTAACATTCTGAAGAGCTTGTGCATTGTCAAAATGTACATGGTAAAAACATAGTGTATGAAACATTGAAACAAAGGAATGCATGTAGAAAAACAAACTTAAAACCACATAATAATGCAAATCGAGATGATTTTTCATGCACCCTGCTAAAAATCCAGAAATGTTTCACATGTTTTTTGTAATATGGGCCCAGCAGTCACTCTAGACCCATCTAGGCTAAGTGAAAAACACCAGCTGTGACAGCCCAGTACTAGAGTGCCAGGGGTCAATGATAGGGTCTTCAGACATGCAGATTTACCTGGACATGTCTTCTTTTTAGAGGGCTGTCTGCCTGAGTTGTGGAGTCATTTTATGCAGTCTAGCCCACATCCCAGAATTGAGAGTCTCCCCAATCCTCAGTACCTCTTCTGGTGCTACAATTTCACAAAGCCTCGGGCAGCCGGCAGTATTAGCAACAGGATCCTGCTGCCGTCAGCATGCTCGAGAAGCTTTTGCACTGCAGCGTCCCACCTATGCAGGAACAAGAAGTGCTGCAGAGTGAAGGCTTCCAGGGCAGGCCGACGGCAGCAGGATCCTGTTGCCAATGCTGCCGACTGCTGAAGTTTTGAAATTGCAGCACCAGAGAAGGTTTTGGGGACAGGGGAGATTCTGAGAGCCATACTCAACTTTGGGGTGGTCTGGGTAGGGGGATGGAGAAAAAGAGAGGCTGCACTGGGGGAGGTGCAGCTTAGGGGTCAGACTAGTGGGATGAAGGAGTGGAGTGGGGAACTGTGGGCGGGACAGGGACAGGTCAACTGTCCTCTTTTTTGATTTAACAAATATGGTAACCCTAGTCAATGACAGATTACAGCTGTCTCCTTTCATCTCCTCAAGGCGGCATTCTGTGTACATTCCACCACGGACCTGCTCAATGAACCCTTTCAGAAATGCAGCTAGCAGACAAAGCAACAGGAAACATATAAAATGGGCAATGAGGTGCTGCGGACCTGAATATCAGTTTGCATAATTCACTCTGCCATGTTAATTTCAAAATGCCACAGTTCCCCCCCTCCCTCCCCCCCAAGGGTCAGAAGGAAAGACAGCATCCTACCGTTTACTAATATCAAAAGTAGTCTTATTTCTGAAAATGAAATTGTTTAAATCAGTCAGAATGTCTAGCTTTGGTTGGCTGACTTCCTTAATAGCTTCCAAGTTGCCCAGAGAAACATTAGGAATGTACGAGGATGAAAGGATCCACTATCCTCTGTGGAGAACCTGAGAACTGAGACTTCATTTCCAGTTGAAGCACTGGGTCTATTTGACCGGGGTCCACACTCCATTCCCCTTCATGGAAGGAGAATTGACCCTTTCCATCCTTGGAATATATGAGAGAAACACTGCTCTGTCCTCTAGCTCCAAATCCAAGCTATAGGAGACCTATTTCGTGCACCTGTCAGTCAGTAGATGTGCTAATTTGGGGGGAACAGGGATTTTCACATGCCTGTAGCAGAGGGCACTTGCTAGTTTGCAAAAAGTGCAATTGTTAATATGATCTTTCAAAAGAAAAATGCAGCTCTGTCAAAGTCAGCAGCTGTGGAAATTGAATCAAATACATATTTTTAGAAAATTGTTGTTTGCATAATTAATTTGCATGTATCCTACTCTACAAAAAGACCTAGCACCCTGAGGTTGTGGGTTCAAAGCCACGCTGCTCCTTGTGACCCTAGGCAAGTCACTCAATCCCCACATTACCCCAGGTACATTAGACAGATTGTGAGCCCACCAGGAAAGATATGGAAAATGATTGAGGACCTGAATAAATTCATGTAAACCATTCTGAGTTCCCCTGGGAGAACAGTAAAGAAAATTGAATAAATAAATAGTGTGAAAAGTTTCAGCCTCTAATAACCAGAGCTGGTATTGTGACATCATAATGTCTCATTCCTCCAGTGCCTAAGAGCCAACCTCATCAGTGATGTCACAATGTCTTGATTGTCCTATACTTGGCTCACTTTTACTATATTTTGATTTCTAGAGTGGCACAGTGGTTAAAGCTACAGCCTCAGTACCCTGGGGTTGTGGGTCCAAAGCCACGCTGCGCCTTGTAATCCTGGGTAAGTCAATTAATCCCCCCGTTGCCCCAGGTACATTATGACAGCAGTGTTTATTGTTGTGCACAGCAGAAGAATAATACAGGAATTTGTGCTATGGTGGCCTAGGACCAATGTTCCCTCTAAGGATTGATGAGGTGTGTGCAAAAAAAAAATATGCATGAAAAACAAGTTACATATTCCACAAATTTATGAGCAGGCGCGGAGGACGCATTTTTAAACAAATGTAGTTTATCCTTGTACTCCTTATGTAATTTTAATCATCTATGGATATGTTTGTATGTTTATTGTTCAAATGGTTTTATTTATTTCCCCAAATTTATTTTTGTTATACGCATTGAAAATATTTGATATTGCGTTTAAATCAAAATCTCAATAAACTTGAAACTTGAAACGAGTGCCCGTGAGATTGTGGGAGGGTTAAATACTCAAAACTTAGAAGAATAACAATTTACTTAAAGTTTTTCCTTCGCCAGCTTTCTGGTATCTTTACATACAGTGGCGTACCTAGCATATGCAACACCCGGGACCCATCATTTTTTGGCACCCCCCCGGATCTGTAAGAAAATCATGATTTTTAGTAACAAACCACACGTCACACATGAGTACCTAGGAAAAGGCAGCATCTTACATATTGCAGTGAGCAGTACATCAATACACCCATTGTAAAACTAAATAAGCCAGACCAATCAATCCTACACCGTCAATCCTAACAGAAAACCATGTCTTTCAAACACACAGAACACAGAAAACACCTTTGCCTAGTATGGAATATGTCATCACAAACTAACCCCTCCCCCTTTTACAAAACTGTAGTGTGGATTTTAGCCACGGTGGTAACAGCCCTGACGCTCATAGAATTCTGAGCATCAGAGCTGCTACCACCACGGCTGGCGCTAAAAAACGCTCCACAGTTTTGTAAAAGGGGGGATAAAATATTAATACACAGTTTCAACGCTCTAGCTCAGAGATGCCCAAACTTTTTGGGCTTGCGAGCTACTTTAAAATGACCAAGTCAAAATGATCTACCAAAAATAAAATTAAAAAACACAAAGCACACTATACGCTGAGAAAATGTTAATTATCATTCCTATTCTGGGCTTTTTTCAAAGAGGTCAAGGCAGATGACTCTATGCATTGTCACCTCAGTAACAACCATACAAAAATAGACAAATATACCCCCCAACCTTTTATTAAACCACAATAGCAGTTTTTAGCGCAGGGAACTGCGCTAAATGCCCAGCGCTGCTCTCGACGCTCATAGGCTCCCTGCACTAAAAAACACTATTGCGATTTAGTAAAAGGGGGCCATAGTGCAAAATATAGACAGCATATATAAATTCAGACACATTTTGATCACTAAATTGAAAATAAAATCATTTTCCTACCTTTGTTTGGTAATTTCATCTGGTTGCACTTTATTCTTTTGACTGTGCATCCAATATTTCTTCCCTTCTTTCAGCCTCCTGTATGCTTCCTCTCCTCCAGACCTCATTCCCTCCCTCAACTTTTTCTTTCTTTCTCTATGTCTGTCTTTCTCTGATTCTGTGCCCCATTTTTTTGCTTTGTTTCTGGTTCCCTGTCCCCCCCCCTTCTTTCTTTCTTCCTTCCTTCCTCTGTGCCCCATTTTTTGCTTTTTTTCTGGCTCCCTGCCCCCCCACCTTCTTTCTTTCTTCCTTCCTGCCTCCCCCATGCCACCACCGCCGCGGAATAGGCTGCTGCCGCAATCTTCTGCACGGGGCCGATCAACTCTCGCCGCCCGACGTCAATTCTAACATCGGAAAGGATGTTCCGGGCAGCCAGGCAGCGATTGGCTAGCCAGAACGTCCTCTCGCCGCGAGAGTTGGTCGGCCCCGCAGGGAAGAGAAGCAGGGAGATCAAAGACACGGTGCCGGCCTGATCCCGATGGCAGCAGTGAGAAGGGAAGGGAAGCAGGTTGGGCACCACTGCTCTAGATGAGCCGCGAGCCGCACTCTAAGGAGAATAGTTGACCGCCCCCCCCTCTTGGTACGCCACTGGAGCAGCAGCGTGTCTGGCCGGCTCGTTCGTTCAAAGCTGCGGGTGGCGGCTCCTTGCGAGATCCGCGCCTGCGTCTGAAGCCTCTCTGATGGTGTGACATCAGAGAGGCTTCCGATGCAGGAGTGGATAGCGCAAGGAGCCGCCAACCCGCGGCTTTGAATGAACGAGCCGGCTGCTGCTCCAAAAGGAAGAGAATGATCGCCTCCAGACCGCGGGCCACAAATAAAACTTGGAGAGCCACACGCAGGCCGCATGTTTGAGACCGCTGCCTTAGAGGGAACACTGCCTAGGACCTTGGGGGAGCCCGGGCCCCTTGTCACCTCCGGGCCCCTGAATGCAGGACTGGTAGTACTGCCCTGATGGCGGCCCTGGGTGTTAGCATCTAACATGTGTGGCAATTCTGCACACGCTAAGCACACGCTAAAAATGCTATCGCAGCTTAGTAAAAGGAGCATTTAGGCAGGTGGCGTAGTAAGGGGGAGTGGACCACTCTAGGTGCCATCTTGGTGGGGGCGCCGGTGCCTATCCTCCTCTCTGCCCTCCCCCCCAGCTCCTTTCCACTCCTCTCCCGCCATAGGCATGCTTTCAATTCCCCGCCAGCTCTTGCTGGCGTGAGCAGCAGCTCCAACCTGCCTTGGCGCTCCCTTCTGAAGTTGCATCTGCGTTCCACAGCTAGGAAGTGACATCAGAGGGAGAACCAATGCTGGCGCAGGCAGAAAGTTAGAGATTCTGCTTGTGCCAGGGAGCTAAACAGGTACGAGGGGAAAGGAAGGGGAGCGTTCGCAGCAGGAGGGGCAGGGAAGGATCAAGGGGACAGAGAAAAAGGCGTGGGAGGGCGCCACCACCCCAGGTGCCTCCCAATCTCACTATGCCACTGCATTAAGGGTTCCTTTTACAAAGCTATGGTAGAGATTTCTACCGTGGGCCAGCAAGGTAAATGATCTGGAAATTGGAGCGACGAGTGAGGTGATTAAATTTTCAGATGACACTAAACCAGGGGTCTCAAAGTCCCTCCTCAAGGGCCGCAATCCAGTCGGGATTTCAGGATTTCCCCAATGAATATGCATGAGATCTATTAGCATACAATGAAAGCAATGCATGCAAATAGATCTCATGCATATTCATTGGGGAAATCCTGAAAACCCGACTGGATTGCGGCCCTTAAGGAAGGACTTTGAGATCCCTGCACTACACTGTTCAAAGTTGTTAAAACGCATGCGGATTGTGAAAAATTGCAGGCGGACCTTATGAAATTGGAAGACTGGGCATCCAAGTGGCAGATGAAATTTAATGTGGACAAATGCAAAGTGATGCACATTGGGAAGAATAACCTGAATCACAGTTACTGGATGCTGGGGTTCACCTTGCGGACTGGTGCCCATGAAAAGGATCTGGATGCCTTTGTAGACAATACGATGAAATCTTCCGCCCAATGTGCGGCAGCCAAAAAAGCAAACAGGATGCTAGGAATTATTAAAAAAGGGATGGTTAACAAGACTAAGAATGTTTTAATGCCCCTGTATCGCTCCATGGTGCGACCTCATTTGGAGTATTGCGTTCAATTCTAGTCTCCTTATCTCAAGAAAGATGTAATGGCACTAGAAAAGGTTCAAAGAAGAGCGACCAAGATGGTAAAGGGGATGGAATTCCTCTTGTATGAGGAAAGACTAAAATAGTTAGGGCTCTTCAGCTTGGAAAAGAGACAGCTGAGAGGAGATATGATTGAAGTCTACAAAATCCTGAGTGGAGTAGAAAGGGTACAAGTGGATCGATTTTTCGCTCCATCAAAAATTCAAGTTTCAAGTTCAAGTTTCAAGTTTATTAGTGTATTTGATTAATCGCCTATTAAAATTACTAAGCGATGTACAAAATCAATAAAGAGCAATAAAAAGAAACTAACAATATACATAATGGTTACATATTATACATACATGAGTCGGGAGGAAAAAAGGTTAAAAGTTACAATTTTAAAATTTTTTATAGAAATAAAGGAAAGTACAAAAGGAGGGGATGTTTAAAACCATAGCATTGATAAAAGCATATCTAAGAAATGTAAAAAAAAATTTTTTCGGAGGAAGTGACGTCATCGTGGCTAATGGCAGCCTAGAATAATAGCTCCGCAGACCCCGGTGCTATTTTTTGCTACCTCTGCGTGAATTCGAGTGCTTGCCCTTTCCTCTTTCTTCTGTTTGTTGGTGGCATCAGCGTGCTGAGTTTGGATGGCGACGCGGAAAAAACAAACGGATATAAAAGCTTTTTCATTGCCACTTTCGAACGGGCCGGCTAAAGCTGTTTCCAAGATGGCGCCCGATTCGGCAGCGGCTGCTATGGGCCCTCCTCCTGACGCCGCGATGCCGACTTTTCAGCAGGAGATGCGCGGCTGGTTCCAAGAATTGAAGACGGAACTCTCAGCGGTTTGGGCTGATATTCACAGCGTCGTTGCAGACCTGAAGCGTGAGGTGGGGGAGATTGGGACCCATGTGGGGGAAGCAGAAGTTGCGGTGAAGGCTAATAGTGCTGAGTTGACTCAGCTGCGGGGCAGGATCGTTACGCTGGAGGAACGAGCTGATGTAACTACTCTAAAGCTGGAAGATTTGGAAAACCGTTCCAGACGTAGCAATCTTTGCTTTCGGGGTGTGCCTGACACTGTTTCCGATTCTCGCTGCATGGAAGTGATTGATCTTATTTGCATTCAAGCACTCGAGACTGCTGGCTTACCTGTAGAGGTGGGGAAACCTTTGCTTGATCGGGCTCATCGTATTCCTGGACCTCGTGATGCCAATCGCCCCCATGATGTTGTGGCTTGTTTTCATCGTTATGTGGATAAAGAACATGTGCTGCGGGCGGTGCGGCGTTCTGGAGGAGCTGTTAAATGGGAGGACACTGACATAGATGTATATCCTGATGTGGCTCCAGCGACTTTGGCCCGCCGTCGCACATATCGAGATTGTACCCGAATATTGCAAGAGCGCAGTGTTCGGTATCGTTGGCTCTACCCTATAGGCTTGGCCTTTACTCATGCAGGCAAGACCTATTCTGCAATAACAGTGGCAGATGTTCAGTCTCGCTTGGTGGAGGCGGGGATGATGTCGACTTTGGAGATGGCTCCACTTCCACAGAGGTCTCCTGCTGCCAAATCTGGGCGAGGGCTGGGCTGGCAGAGAGTGTCTAGGTCGGCTGCTGCTCGTCGTCCTTTGGAAGCAGCTTCAACCTCATCGCATTGAACTTCTGCTTATGAGGGACTTGGACTTGACTGCTGGTGATGTGTCTGTTTCTTTTGGCAGTGTGATTTTTTCCGCAGGGGTTGTTTTATGGGTTTTATAATGGGGGTCCTTATTGGAGCTGTTTTTCTACACTTCCTGTACCGTGGTTTCCAGGTGCTTTGGTAGCTGGACCATATGGGGTGTTAATGGGGGTTGGGGGGGGTTGGGGTGGTGGGTTGGATTATGGCCGGGTGCCTTTGCGAGTGGATGTTTGGGGGGGTGTTTGTGTATTGTTTTCCTTAGAGGTGCGATTGAGTGAGATGGATGAGTTGGGTGTTTTGGACTATGGTATGGGATTGGCATTTCAGTGCTTTTCTACTTATGGTATGAATGGATAAGCTTACTTTGTTATCTTATAATGTACATGGTTTGAATACACCACAAAAACGACGGCTGTTGTTTAAGGAATTGAATCGCCTGAATATTGCTGTTGGATTTATTCAGGAGACTCATTTTCAGTTCCATTATGAGAAATTACTTACCCATAAAAGTTATCCTCGTGTTTTTCTTTCCTCTAATAAGATCCGGAAAAAAACACAGGGGGTGGGTATTTTAATTCACAAACATATCCAGGTAATATTGAGAGAGGTTGTGCGGGATGTTGAGGGACGCTACATACTGGTCAAAGCTGAGTTGGGTGGCCACTTATATAGCTTATTGAATATCTATGCACCTAATGTTGGTCAGGGGGCTTTCTTTACTTTGTTAGAACGTGTGCTGTTGGATCATGCTGAAGGTACTGCCCCCACATTATGGAATTCTCTCCCTCAATTTCTTCGGGACGAAACCCAATTACCAAAATTTAAGATTAATCTTAAAACTTATCTATTTCAAGATGCCTTTGCCAAATCTTAATCTTTACTTGGCTCATTCATCGATCTCTTTCTCAAAACTAACCTCTTCTTCAGCGCATATCTCTCATACCATGCACCCTTACCCCTCGTGTTATATCCCTTCCCTCTATCTCATTTCTTCTATTATTATGTAACTTCTCCCTTCCTCCCCACTCATCCTCACTGTCAGGTTTTGTCCGTTCATGTTTTATATGTTTTTCTCTTTTTTTTTTTTTTTTTACACCATTAATTAATTCTTGCTATTCTATTTTAAATTTTATTGTTAACCGGTCAGATATTTGTTTTATGATCGGGATATTAAAAACCAATAAACTTGAAACTTGAAACTCATGGGAGGAGACTTTAATCTTACCTGCTATCCTCAGGAGGATAATTCTAATTCTTCCATCCGCTATGCAAGAGGTGATAGACGGGCTCTTTTGCGCTTTCTTCGGCGGCAGGATTTGATAGATGTGTGGCGCTATTTACACCCAGGGGATCGGGATTATACTTTCTATTCGTCAAAACATGATTCGTATACTAGGATTGATATGTGGATGCTGCCTCGTGTTGTTCTTTCGAAAGTCTCAGACTCCTGTATTGAACCACGTGTGTGGTCTGATCATGCTCCCCTAACCTTGGAGTTGCAGGTTGGCTTGGATAGGGGTGGTCGTTGTCTGTGGCGTTTGAATGATTTTTTGTTGAAAGATCCCATTACTTTATCATTGTTAGAGACTGATGTTAAAGAATTTTTTTGTTTTTAATGATAAGCCTGGTATTAAGATAGATGTGCTATGGGAAAGTTTTAAGGCCACTCTTCGTGGTTGTTGTATTTCGAGAGGTCGTATCGCAATCAATGTCGGGTTGCTCGTAGGTTGGAGTTAATAACCCGTCTACGGCGGCTGGAGACTGCTCATAAAAGAGCCCCGTCGGCGGCTGGTGGTGTGGCCCTGGCGGCGTGCCGACGGGATTTGCAGGAGCTTGATTTGGAGAGTATAGCTTGGGCTCTACAGAGGCGGAAACAACGTTTTTTTGAATGGGGTGGTAGGGCGGGCCGCTTGCTTGCTACACAGCTTAGGCAATCGCAGGCACAGCATTCTATCACGCGAGTTCATGATGCGTCGGGACAACTCTGCTCAGATGATGCGGCTATTCATCAGGCGTTTTTGTCCTTCTATCAGCTTTTGTATACTCCGGAGTCTGACGTAACAGAGGGGGAGATTGATACTTTTCTTTCTGGTGTAAATTTGCCTCGTTTGGTGGAGGTTGATGCGGCTTGGCTTTCTTCCGCTATTCAACCCGCGGAGGTGGTGGCAGCTATTCGTCATTTAGCCACCTCAAAGGCTCCGGGTGTAGATGGTTTCTCGCCTTTATTTTATAAGAAAATGGAGCTCTATATAGTTGCCCCTCTTACGCGATTGTTTAATTCTTTTTTGGAAGGAGAGAGTTTGCCATACTCGTTCCGGCAGGCGGCGGTCTCTCTTCTTCTTAAACCTGGTAGAGATCCCCTCCTTTGTGGGTCTTACCGTCCTATTTCGTTGTTAGGAGTTGATTATAAGCTGTTTACCCGTATTTTGGCAGTCCGTTTGCAACGTTTTATGCCTTCCCTAGTTCATGGTGATCAATGTGGCTTTATTTCGGGGAGGCAACCTGGTGACAACATTAGAAAAGTGTTAGATCTTATTGGAGTGGCCCATCAGTATTCTGTTCCAGCTGTTTTGTTGTCAGTAGACGCTGAAAAAGCCTTCGATCGGGTTTATTGGCTATTTATGCTAGCGGTGTTGAAACGGATGGGTATTTCGGTGGCTTTTTTTACATTGGGTAACTTTATTGTATACTGAACCGGAGGCTTGTTTAAGGATTAATGGCAGATATACTACCGCTTTTTCGATTCTTCGCGGTAGCAGACAAGGCTGCCTCTTGTCACCACTGATTTTTGCGTTGGTTTTGGAGCCATTAGCAGCAGTTATTCGCGCGCATGTGGATATTCAGGGGATTGTGGGGGGTGGTGAAGAACATAAGATCTTATTATATGCTGATGACATTTTGTTTACATTGACTCGCCCGCTTCAGTCTTTGACTGTGGTGTTACGTGTTTTGGATCTCTTTGGTAAGGTGTCCGGCTTTAAAGTTAACATTGATAAATCTGAATTGCTTAATGTCTCGCTTCCGGACTCCGTGGTAGCTGGCTTACGTGCCACTTTTTCGTTCCGATGGGCAGCTAAGTCTATTAGGTACCTAGGTGTTCGTATATCTCAAAAGCTCTCTGACCTTTTTGAATTGAATTATCCTCCGCTGTTACGGACTGTCTTTACGGATCTCGATCGCTGGGAAGGTTTACGGCTCTCATGGATGGGTAGGATTAGTGCTTTGCGTATGAATGTGTTGCCTCGTTTTTTATATTTGTTTTCCTGCCTGCCTCTCTCAATTCCTAAACAGTTCTTAATTAGGCTTCAACGACGGGCCTTTGCATATATTTGGACACATAAACCGCCTAGGGTAAGGAGGGAACGTATGTACTGGGACAGGTTACATGGGGGAATGGGCGTTCCTGATTTTTTCACTTATTATTTAGCGGCTCAATTGCAGGTGTTATTCCATTGGGCTTATCCCTCACAACGCTGGGTATCTTTAGAACAGGCACTGCAGCCGACTTATCCATTGGCAGCCCTGCCTTGGTTACCTTTTGAGATCCTTCGAGATTTGCAGAACGGGGCTTCCTATGGGATGGTGTGTACTCTGCAGACTTGGTGCCAGGTCCGTCGGACTTGGTTTCTGCGTCAGCGTTACTTTTATGCCACTCCCATTAGGTTTGCCCCTGGTTTTTTGCCTGCCAGAGATACTGGGATTTTCAGGCGATGGGAATTGGGAGGTCTCCGGGTGCTGGGTCAATTAGTATTAGGTGGAGACTTAATCCCCTTTATTGCTTTACAATCTTTATATGACCTACCGGAGACAGATTTTTTCGCTTATGTTCAGCTTCGGGATTTTCTGAAAAAGAGGGTGATTCCTGAATGGGAAGGGGCGGATTCTGCCTTTCTTCAAGTCTTTCGGATGGGATCTGGGATGGGCCTAATTTCTCGTTTGTACAGGGCTCTTTTGTACACCAGGCCTCAGACCCGCACATATGAACATCGGTGGGAGACCTTGTTGGGTAAGACCTTTGATTATCAGCAATGGGAGTGCCTTTATGGTACTTTACTCAGGGTCTCTTTAGCATCCCCCTTAGTAGAGCAGGGTTATAAGATGTTGTTTCAGTGGTACCTTACGCCTGAAAAGTTGTACCGTTTCTACCATTGTGGAGATGGGCACTGCTGGCGTAACTGTGGGGGTCTAGGCAATTTTGGGCATATCTGGTGGGATTGTATCAGGATTGTACCTTTTTGGAAGATGGTTCAACAACTGGTGATCGATGTATTGCACGTACCCATACTACTCCGTATGGAAGTGTTTTTGCTTAACTATCCTTTGGGGAGCTTAGATAGCGATCAGACCCACTTTGTGGCTCTGGTTGCTACGGCAGCTAGACTTTGCGTGGCCACTTATTGGAAACGTACTTACTTGCCTACTCGTTCTGATCTTTTGCATAAGGTTGATCAGATATACTTGATGTCCCAGTTGACTGCTTTGAATAATGACTCTTGTGGTGCGTTTGGTCGTATTTGGTATCGATATGGCTCCTGGAGGGGCCTTTTATGAATCATGTATATGTTTTGTTTCTTACCTGATTTCTTAATCCTCTTTTGTTTTTGTATTATGCTATGTCACTCGGTTGGGGGAGGGGGGGGGGTGTTTATTGTGGGAGATTTGTTGTTGGCATTCAGCCTGTGTATTATTTTTCATTTTGTTGAATAAAATACAGTTTAAAACCAAAAAAAAAAATAAATTTTCAATTATTAAAAGCGTCATTAAATAAATAAGTCTTTAATAATTTTTTAAATGAAGAGATATCTTTTTCAGTTCTAATGTAATGTGGCAAGGCGTTCCACCATTGAGGTCCCATCACAGTGAACATGTCTGATCTACGTGTTCCAATAATTTTTAAAGAAGGTACAGTAAGTAAATTTTGTCCAGATGAGCGTAGTGATCGTTGTGTATTGTGTGGGATTAAGTATCTAGATATAAATAAAGGTTCATTTGATAATAATTAGAAAGACTAGGGGACACTCGAAGTTACAAGGAAATACTTTTAAAATCAATTAGAGGAAATTTTTTTTCACTCAGAGAATAGTTAAGCTCTGGAACATGTTGCCAGAGGATGTGGTAAGAACAGATAGCATAGCTGGTTTTAAGAATGGTTTGGACAAGTTCCTGGAGGAAAAGTCCATAGTCTGTTATTGAGAAAGACATGGGGGGGAAGCCATTGCTTGCCCTGTATCAGTAGCATGGAATATTGCTACACCTTGGGTTTTGGCCAGGTACTAATGACCTGGATTGGCCCACCATGAGAAAGGACTACTGGGCTTGATGGACCATTTGTTTGACCCAGTAAGGCTATTCTTATGTTCTTATGTACCTCACCGGCCCATGGTAGAAACCTCTACCGCAGCTTTGAAAAACCCAGCATTAATTTTAATTAATTCCAATTAGCACCAATAATTGATTGTTAAGATCCCAATTATTGGTACTAATTGGCTCATTATTCAATTAAATTGTGCACGCAATTTTTAGCGTCTTTTATGGAATTCAGGGGTTTATGTACATCCCACTCCTTTTTGAAATCCAGCATTGTTTTTGCTTCCACCACCTCTTTTGGAGGGCATTTACGCAACCACTATCCTTTCTGTATGAAAAAAATATATATACCGTATTTTCCGGCGTATAAGACGACTGGGCGTATAAGACGACCCCCCAACTTTTACAGTTAAAATATAGAGTTTGTTATATACTCGCCGTATAAGACTACCCCTTCTTCCGATTCGCGACCCCCCCCCCCCCAAGCCGGCAAAAACAGCTTTGCACCGCAGGCCCAGCCGCCCAAGACGAGTCGGAGGCCCCTACCCGCCGCATCCTGCACGTGGGCAGACTCAGCACAAACGCTGCTGATGGCCCCAATCGACACGCTGACCTCCCCGCGCACGCTGACCATCTTCTCTCTGCCTGCACTTTCCCCGCGGCCCTCTTCGGCGACTCAGCAGGGGCAGCGATCAAGACAGGCTGCAAACGTCGGGACCTTCCCTCTCTGAGTCCCGCCTATTTTGTTTCAACTTCCTGTTTCCGCATAGGCGAGACTCACAGAGGGAATGACCGCCTGTCTTGATCGCCCGAGGCTGGGAGGAACAGAAGATTTCTGCAAACACCATCGGGGCAGAAATTTTAACGGGTCCATCTCGCCGGTCCTGTGTGGACCGGCAGGAATTTTCTGCGGACCGGCACCGGTTGAAGAACTGTGATGTAAACAGTACCCGGCGTATAAGACGACCCCCGACTTTGGGGAGGATTTTAAGGTACTGAAAAGTCGTCTTATACGCCGGCAAATACGGTATATCCTGATGTTGCTTTAAGAACTGACTAATCTCCTTTAAAAAGTGTAGATTCCTAAGTCAACCAAGCAGCTTAGTTCTATGTGGAGGTCAAACACTAGACTTTACATTAGGGGTGTCCAACCTTTTGGCTTCCCCGGGCCGCATTGGCCGAAAAAATGTTTCTGGGGCTGCGCAAATGCTGCAGCAAGACAGAGGAGTGAGCCGGCAAGACGGTAAACACCCGGGGGCTGCATCGCCCTCGACCGAGGCCACACAAAATGCTTCACGGGGTATTGACACCCCCGCTTTACATGCTTACAATCCCATGAGCATGGCCAGTCTCCTTTAGAGCCAGTGAAAAGTATATTTACAGGTTTCCAAGTTTATTTAACATTTGATATACCATAATGGAAAAACATCTATGCGGTTTACATATAAAATTCTTGCCCTATCCCCCTCAGCTATCCTCATCCCAATCCCCAACCTCTCTTGATTTTAGATTAACTCATGCTCTTCCCATTTGTAATTGTATTCCTCCCAAATTGTTTTTCCCTTGTACCTCAATCTTTGACTAGATACATCCTTCAGATTCAAACCAACTTGGTTCTCTTCCACTTGTAATTTGTATCCCAGAAAGTATCTTTGTTTTCTCACTTCTCATATTCTCTGTATGTATCTTGTTGTAAACCGCTTTGAACTTATGGTATAGCGGTATATAAGAAATAAATTATTATTATTATTATAACAGATAGAACTACAATATTAATAGTTAAGAAAATTGAATAAAAGATTAAAAGCTGATTATGTACTTCTAAATTCAGATTGATCTCTGCTAGGCTCCATATACCATTTTATAAATTGTTAACCAAATGCATCTGTAAATAAAAAAGTTTTTTTTTAAATGCTTTAAAATGTTCATCCAAAGTTGTGGACCAACAACTGCGAAAATATGGTGTCTGTTGCATGAATATAAAATTGGTCTTATGGAAGGAATTACGAGAAGGTGCAGAGAACAAAGTGTATTTATTTACAGTATTTGGTTTTATATGCTGTCCTCCCCTCCACCCCCCAGGGATCAGAACGGGTTATAGGTTTACAGTTATGGAGTTACAACATGCAGTTACAAAACAATGTAAAGTTACATAAGACTACATTTGGAACATTGTATGGAGTTACAGAATATACTGCATGGGATATGATTGTACAAAATGATAAGACACAAACATTGCATAAAGAGTGAATCAAATACAAGATTATGACATGACAGGGCATTGTTTAAACATAGATGTTCACGAATCTTCTAATATCATGATCTCAAGGGTATTCCAAAGAAGCATGTACGGGGGCGAGGTCATGGGAGCTAGAGGGTGAGAGGAGTGGTTAGGTAAAGACGTGGGTTTTTATGGCTTTCCTGAAACTTAAAAGTCTCTCAAGAGATCTAATGTGTGGTGGGAGATTGTTCCATAGGTTTGGGAGGAAGTGAGAGTAGGATTGCTTTTGGGCTGTTTGGAGTTGGAGGGCATGTCCTGAGGGTGCGTACCAACTATCACAGTTCACATATTAAATCAGTTCCACTTAATAATGATTTGAAACTCGTTGGCATGTCTACCGTAGCCTCCGCCAATGACAAAAAGTTTCACAATATTTGATGATGTCACGGCATGACTGAAAAGTAAGAATCCATGTGAGACCACAACCCCAGTCAGCTCCCGGACAGATCGATAGTCATCCCTTCCCTAAATTTAGCAGCCCCTGACTCATGCCCACTACAATCACAGGCCGAGATCTTCCACTTGAGTTACCCAACAGAGCAATATGATGGCCAGTCAATGATGAACAAGTGTGGACCTTGCAGTGGTGCTTTTCAGCAAAGAGCTTTGAATCCTATCTTCAATGATCACAAATTAATTTCAGCTTAGTGCACTGGGGATGGACAAAAGGCCATAGTCACCGGATGGCCTCAGAGACCTTACTACTGCTACTATTTATCACTTCTATAGCACTGAAAGGCATACGCAACACTGTACGGTTTGACATTTAATAGAAAGCCCCTGCTAAGAACAGCTTTCAATCTAACTCAGCCAGACAGACCTGACATATAGGGTTGGGGAGGCAGAACCTAAGGTGAAAGGAGTTAGAAGTTGAAAGCAGTCTCAAAGAGGTGGGCTTTTAACTTGGTCTTGAACACTGCCAGAGATGGAGCCCACTATAGGGATTCAGAGAGCTTGATCCAGGCATTCATAGCAGCAAGACAGAAGGGACAGAGTCTGGGTTTGGCAGCGGAGAAGAAGGGCACAGATAGGAGGGACCTGCCGGCTGAGTGGAGCTCACGGGAGTGGGGGGGGGGGGAGAGGGGAACATAGGGAGAGATAAGTGAGCGGCGATTATGAGGGGCCGCTGAGTGAATGCATTTGCAGGTCAGTAAGAGGAGTTTGAATTGTATTTACAATGAAGTTACTTTTTTTGTGTTCAATCATCTTTATTGATATTTATAAGATACAAAAAACAACCAGCAATTGACCACTGGTCCAGTAATTTGAAAACAAACCATGGTACATATTGTCAATCACTGCAACTTAATGTAACCAAAGTGTGAAACGTCCTACAACAAGTTTAACAAAAAGAAAAACTGGACAGACGGGTAATATATCAGCATTAAGGAGATGAGAAAGGTGTTCATATGTCACATTTCAGATTGTGATCATCAATGTAAAGTATACAAGTTGTCATTTACATAAAGTGATATTGTCATGTAATTTACAAGTTAATGTAACATATTACATTGGACTAAACTAATTCACAGGAGTCTGCAGAAGTGCATGCCAATTTAGTGTACGATAATAATGGGGCCCATATTCATTCAAATCTGGGAATTGAACCATTTCGTTCAGCTGTAATTCTTTCGTATTTAGCATAAAGGCAAACTGTGTTCCACCATTCATTATGAGAAACATTAGTGAAATCTTTGCAGTTTGCAAAAATGATTCGCAAAGCCACCAATAGTAAAAATTGGAGCAATGGTACATTCTCATGGGGTATAGAAATATGCGGTGTCGTTAAGCTAACAAGTAGTAGACCTAACGTATTGAATAAATGGCAGGAAGATTTGGGCGTCACAATAGAGATATCTTCCTGGAGACATATGGGGTCATTAATATATAAAATCACTAGCTGTGCTGCGTTATACCAATCTTTTTTCTTTTTATTACATAGAATCGCTCCATGGTGCGACCTCATTTGGAGTATTGTGTTCAATTTTAGCCTCCTTATCTCAATAAAGATATAAATCTATTGGACTCCTGGTAAACTTTCAAAAATTCAGAAAGATCACAATGAAGTTACTTTAGGAGAAGGGTAACGTGACTATAGCAGCTCTCACAGAATATGAGTCGTGCATCCCTTCCATTGTCCCTATAACAAATATGCTTAGAAGTACCATTAAGTTCATGCATTAGATATCAGGAATAAATCTTTTACAAGCCTACAGCCTGGCCACCTTGAGTAGGCCTACTCTGACTATTGGAAGCTAAGCAGGGTCAGACCTGGATGCGACACCATCTGGGAATACTCTCACTCATAGGGTTAAATCATCAATCATAACAATTCTTGATCAAATTCAAAAACTGACCAACGACCAGATGCAACTTTAATTACTCGTCCTTTATTGTAGTGAGGTTGCTTGCCCCAATAGTTAATGCCCGACGGGACCCGTTTCGCCCAAACAGGCTTTCTCAAGGATTCCAACAGGAAGCACTTATTTTGGCGTCCTCATGCTTCCGTTGGTCAGTTTTTGAATTTGATGAAGAATTTTCCAACAGACTGATCAAGAATTGTTATGATTGATGATTTAACCCTATGAGTGAGGGTTTTCTGCTTTGTGGAGTTATCCGATTACCTCACTTTCTGTCTTCTATTTTTTTACACCATCTGGGAATACCAGCTCCCATGCTGGGCAACAGCAACACAGTAGAGCCAATGGCAAAACCACTCCTGTATTCTGCAATGAAACATCACAGGGCGGATTCTTCACTGTGCTTGTTGCCATGAGTCAGTGGCATAATCCATCCATCCATAAATCTTTTGCTGCATGTGGCCCTGGTCGTACTCGCGTACCCCCAGCCCGCTGTGCATATGCTCGGTGCCGTCGAAGGTTTCCGACGGTGAAAATATTAGTTCTAGAGCAATGGAAGGGCTGCACTCCAGCGCGCAGAGACAGACGCTAGGGACGCTTCCAGGTTTCTTGTTTGAGGCCTCACTGCAGCTGGTGTTTGTGGGGAAGGATGGTGACATACAGAGGATGTTGGCAGCGCGGGTCACAGTTGCATCAATCTGCACTGCTCCTGGGAAAAGCAGGATAACCTGAGCGCAGACAAGAAACAGATACTGCAGCACTTACTTTCACAGCCTCATCATTTTACTTACTGCTTTGGTTAATTAGCAAATGATTGTTTCTGGTTCTGCTAATTTCCAATTTGTTCTTTTTTCACAGGATACCTTGTTGGATGTTCTCTAGAGGGAGTATGAGCTGGAGCCTGAGTAGTCCTCATACAGGACAGAAAATGCAAAATCTTCTAATAGGGGCCCCGACACCACTTAGGGTAACCATATGGCTCTAGAAAAGGAACAGATTGAGACATCCTGGTTTTACTTCCATTCCATTTCGCTGGCCTACATGTCAGGTGCCTATTGAGGCCCTAGGGAGATGCCTAGGGCAGCCTAAGCTCGCCTAAGGCCACTTCCAGGTGAAACCACGCAAACGCCTAGCCTTGGACGAGCTTAGGCGGCCCTACACACCTCCCTAGGCTCATGAAGACACCTATAATGTAGGCAGCCTGCCTTGGGTTTTTTTTTTTTTACGTGCATCCCGATTGGCTGGTTAGACAGCCTACAATCGGGGCGCTATTTATAGAATTTGCCCTGAAATGCTCTGGTGTTCATAGAATTCATATGAGCATTGGAACATTTAGTGCCTCGGGTCGTGGTAAAAACCTCTACTGCAGCTTAGTAAAAGAGGACCATATTAACATATCCTAATGGGGATGTGCGAGAAAGATTTGGAGGGGGAAATACACAATGTAAGGAATATTATGTGACTGTGGAACTACAACGTAGTTACTTACCTGTAACAGATGTTCTCTGTGGACAGCAGGATAAGTCAGCTTGTTTTCTGGTGTCACAGTATGGGTTCTGAATTTTGCTGCTGTTCTCTAAACATTAATAAAGATGAATTTTTTTCAAAATATTTTTTTAAAGGTCATGGACAGCTCATCCTGTAGCAGATTCAGATTTTTAAAAACATAATGACCGGACAGTTTGCACCTGTGCCAATAAAGTAATACGAACATTGGTAAGTAGGAACAGTGGCTTACCTAGAGTATGTGGCACCCGGGGCCCATCATTTTTTGACACCCCCCCCCCCATCTATATGAAAAATAGGATTTTCAGTAACAATTCACATATCGCACAACAAGAGTGTACCTAGGAAAAGGCAGCATCTTAAACACTGCAGTGAGCACTAGAACACAACACATACATTGTAAAACTAAACAAGCCAGATCTCGCACAGTCAATTGATCCTGTAGTCAATGCCAACTAAAAACTATGTTCTTTTCATACACACAGAACAGAGATACACCCTCGCCCAATATGGAATAATCACAAACTAAAAATAGAAATATGTAGACAAAAGTTAAACTGAACCGCCAAGAAACCAGGCCCTGGATACAATGCAACACTACAAAAACAGTAACATATGTCCTCTAATACAGTGCAAAATATAAAGACAGTAGATGTAAATTTGAAAAAACTGATACATAACAATCACTACTTTACAAATTAACAAATAAAAATAAAACAAAAATGAGAAATAAAAAAATACCATTTTATTGGACTAATCCCCGTAAGCTCGGTCCCCATCCCCGCAAACCACCTGATTCCATCCACACAAGCCTTGAATTGTTTATATTAAAGTATAAAAAGAAACAATATTCTGTACAATTGTCAATTTATAAATCAGCGTCTTCTCCCCACTCTCTCTTCCTCATTTCCTTTCAGCGTCCTCAGTCCACTCTCTCTCCACTTTCCTTCAGCGCATGCACATAAAAACAAGCAAGTAATTTTATATCATTTTCATTCTATTCATTCATAGAAATTAAAGTCTAAATAATGCCAGTCACATAACAAAACATGATTTTACAAAAATAATTCCCTGCACAGTCAAGCCCGCAAGGATTACTAGATGTCTTTCAGCAGCTCGCCTCCCTCCCTCCCCCTTACCTTTGTGGCCAAGTCTAAATGATCCACCAACAATAAAATTTTAAAAACACAAAGCACGCTGTTAATTATCATTTATATTCCGCGGGTTTTCAAAGAGGTCAAGGCAGATGACTCCCTTTTTACTAAACTACGATAGCGGTTTTCAGCGCAGGGAGCTGCGCTGAATGCCCCACGCTGCTCTCGACGCTCATAGGCTCCCTGTGCTAAAAAACGCTATTGCGGTTTAGTAAAAGGGGGCCATAGTGCAAAATATAGACAGCATATATAAATTCTCAAAACGGACACATTTTGATCACTAAATTGAAAATAAAATCATTTTTCCGACCTTTGGTAATTTCATCAGTCTCTGGTTGCACTTTATTCTTCTGACTGTGCATCCAATATTTCTTCCCTTCTTTCGGCCTCCTGTATGCTTCCTCTCCTCCATACCTCATTCCCTTCCCAAACTTTTTCTTTGTTTCACCCTGCCCCTTTCTTTCTTTTTCTCTCTCTCCATACCCCCTTTCTTTCTGTATGTCTGTTTTTCTCTCTCTCTCTGTGTCCCATTTCTTTTTGTTTCACCCTGCCCCCTTCTTTCTTTTTCTCTCTCCATACCCCCTTTCGTTCTGTATGTCTGTCTTTCTCTCTCTCTCCGCGCCCCATTTTTCTTAGTTTCACCCTGCCCCCTTTCTTTCTTTCTGGCTCCCTGTCCCCCCCTTTTTTCTTTCTCCCTGCCCTCCCCTATGCCACCACCATTGGGAAAATGCTGCCACCGCCACTGGGGAATAGGCTGCCACTGCCGCCATCGGGAACAGGCCGGCGCCGAGTTCGCCCTGCTTCTCTTCCCCGCGGGGCCGACCAACTCTCGCCACCCAACGTCAATTCTAACATCGGAGAGGATGTTCTGGGCCAGCCAGGCAGTGATTGGCTGGCCCAGAATGTCCTCTCCGACGTCAGAATTGACGCGGGTGGCGAGAGTTGGTCGGCCCCACAGGGAAAAGCAGGGAGAACTCGGCGCTGGCCTTTTCCCGATGGCGGTGGTGGCACTCAAGTGGCTAAAGAGACGCAGTTTGCCGGCCTAGGGACAACACTTGAGGGTGGCCAGCTGTGCACCCTCTTGAGGCGTAAACCCGGGGCAGACTGCCCTCACCCCACCCCACTCCCACCGTGGTATGCCACTGTCTTTACCTCCCTCCCTCCCTATGACCAAAAATTCTCCTTTCTTCTATTCTCCGTGTACACAACCATCTCTTTCCCTCCCTTCCTCTCTCCCAAGTCCATGCCTTCTGTGTCCAAAAACACATTCCCTCCCCCACCTCAGCATCTCTTTCCCTCCCTTCCTCTCTCCCAAGTTCATGCCTTGTGTCCAAAACGCACTCCCTCCCCCCTTTTGTGTTCCGCGTTTGCCTCCCAGCCCATCTTAGCAACTTTCTCAGCAAAATGTAGCTCGAGCCGCGAGGCTTGTCTTCTATTCCTGCCTGTTCTGACGTGCATACATAGCCAACTGGAAGTCTTCCCCGACGTCAGCGCTGACGTCGGAAGGCAGGCTTTGCTTAAGCCCTCCATCCGACGTCAGCGCTCACATCGGGGAAGACTTCCGATCGGCTATATGGGAGCAGCAGGGCAGGTAGGAGCAGAAGACGAGCCTCGCGGCTCGAGTTATATTTAACCCCGCGGGTCCCCCGTTGACCCCGATCAGCTTTCTCTCCTGTGCACCCCCTTGGGGCGTGCACCCGGGGCGGACTTCCCCCCCCCCCCCGCCCTAGGTGCGCTACTGAGTAGGAAACAAAATTACAGCACAGGGGAACAAAGACAATTCCTAGGTTCTGATGCCGGTCTGTGTTCTATCTAGCCAGATTATGCTTCTGTCCTGTTGACAGACTGCATCATATTTGGCAGGCCTCTCGTTCTCTCTGTGTCCAGCTGCTTCACTCTGATGTTTTTTCTTCCTTTATCTGTATGAAATGCCTGTTTGATATTTTGTATTATATAATTATCTTCTGAGGTGCTCAAGGTCACTGTAGGTCTTTTTTTTTCTTGAGCCAAACTCCTGGCAGGGGTCTCTGGGATTTGCAGGTTATTTTAAGCTTCCGTAAACAATCTCATTATCTCTGCTGATTCAGGTTCTCCGTTTCCACTGGGTTTTAGAGATGTTTACAGATGCGCTTGTGAGAAGCGGCAGACATGGGGGAGCCTTCTGTTGGAAAGTGCCCAAATGGCATTTTAGTTACAAGGACATGTTTCTCTGGTCCTGCCGTGGGTGAGAGAACAGTAATCATACTGGATTGGCAGACTAGATGGGCCATTTGGCCTTTATCTGCCATCAAAACAGTAATCTTATCAGGCCCTGATTATTTTCCCTTTCGTTCTTTTAAGCATACCTGTGTCAACGCTGTGTGCTTTGCTGGTTGCGCAAAATCCGGTTGTCAGGACACTTTTCAGATTAGGGAAGAGTGAATATGTGTCAGAATACTATGTAAAATTATATTGGCTGAAATTGGAGTACAGTACTCCCCCAAAATTCACGGGGATTCTGTTCCAGGAACCCCCCATGAATTTTGGAAAACCACAACTATGGTTTTTATAGGCAGGAGAGGGTAGCTGGGGCACCGAGGCAGGAGAGAGCAGCTGGGGTGCCAGCAGGTGCAAATTCACTCGCAGAATGCTCCAACCGCCTCTTCCTGTTGCTAAAGTCAGGCTGTACCAATCAGTAGCTGCTTTGACAAGCAGTTCCTGATTAGTGTAGTCTGAATTTAGTACAGGAAGAGGCGGTCGGAGAATACCGCAAATTAGCGAATCCGCAATTCGCGAACTGCAAATTCATGGGGGAACACTGTATAGGTTGCATTATAATATAAACTATTGTTGATGGTTTATCTCTGTGTGCATGGCTTAGTGCCGAAGTGTTCAGAAGATATTATTCTGCCCTAGGTTCCGCTTCAAAAATTGAGTTCTGTGAATCGTGCTGATCTGTATATCCCACCGGTCAAGCAATTGAGGTTGAAAGTGTCTAGGGCAAATATGTTTTTCTGTATAGGCTCTCGAGAATGGAATGAGATTCCAACGTACATACACCAGCAGGAAAATCTGTATAATTTTTTTAATAAATCTGTATTGAATTTTCAAAGCTGTTAAAAAAATGCAATACAATATACATACAGCTAATAATAATCATATATGCACTTATAAATTATTAGTATCCATACAATAATAAAAAGCCCCACCCAACTAACATTTTCATCTGGGAATAAAAATCACACAAAAGATATACCCCCCTCCCCTGGATGTGTGGGTACTAAAACAATGGGAAATATAGATTAAAAACAACTATAATGAATCCACAATAGATGTCAATGGGCCCCAAACTAACTTGAATATCTTAGAAAGCCCCAGCATATCTGCGGTCATCTTCTCATACTTATAACTTAAGCATAAATTTGCCCACCAAAAAGTAAAATTAAGGCGATCCCAATTTTTCCAATTACGGGTAATCATTTGCATGGCTATCCCAGTCATAACTTTTATATTAAGAGATTATTGAAGAGGTATTTATTTTGTAAGATGAAGTATGGGAATTGAACCCTCTGTGGTATATTTGAGTGTTGGCCGCTGATATGTCTTTTTACTTGTGTTTAATTTGTTGAGTATGTATTATAGCTTAATTATTATTTTAAATTACATTAGTGATTTCTATTCCGCCAATGCCTTGAGGTTCAAGGCGGATTATATCAAGTTATCAAGAATTACATTAAAAGTCTGTAGGAATAGCATAAGCGATGTCATAATATTTACTTAAGAAGAGCCAAAGAGTTGCGTATGTATTTGTTGTGACCCGCTTTGTATAAAGCGGGATACAAATGAGTAAACTGTAAAACTATAAACTATAACACTTCTATGTAACGTCGACCATCCCCAAATGTATTCATTCTTTGTCATGCTAATTGTCTAACTTTTTTGCCTTATGACTATTTTTATGCGCTTATGTGTTCTCCCAGGGGTCCCTTCTGTGCTCGACTCAGCTTTGCCATGGCCCAGGTCACTGCTACCTAAACCAAACAATGTGATATTACTATGGTTTGAAACTGAGATGGTTGAGTTTCTAGAGGTGGTATTTGCAGGTACTCAGATGTCATAAGGTTTTGATTTGATTGGAGTTGAACTAAAAAGTGGTCCTTATTTCTTTTCAAATTCTTTCCTTGTCCAAAGAAGGAAGAGCATTCCTGAGCAACATAATTTCCCACAATCCAGTCACCCTTTCTGCTTCACCTTCAAATATATATCTGGCCACCCTTTGAAACCTGCATGAGAAAGAGGCTCTGTAGTCTGCCATTAACAAGAAAGATACAGGAGCTGAACTTGGCCGCCTATGCAGCAAAATGTCAAACGCGAGGCTTGAAAAGGAAATTATCCTCTACCTGGGAAATTATCCTCTACCTTCTGCAAATGCATGCTGTTACAAAAAATTTTGGGATAGGACCTTAGCATTCCAAGAAGGACTAATGAATTCATGTTTGAATCTTCTCGTTTCTCCGTTTCTTACTTACCATCAGTTTCGAAGAGATCTTAAAACCCACTTATTTAAACAATATAATATACATTACTGATTTTCATATTATCCTGTAGTTATAATGTACTTTTAATCTTTTTATCTATACTTATTTTAGTTTATATTGTGGGTTGTTTTGTTCATTAGTTTTAATGCTGTATTAGTTACTTCGAATTTTATTATGTATGATGTTATTATTATATTGTATGCTGAGTACCTATTGTGTAAACCACTATGAACGACTGGTTAGGCGGTATATAAAAATAAATTATTATTATTATTTCCTTTCCTGTGACTCCCAGACACTGACGTGACACCCGGGAACAGCTCACAGCGGTCACAGGAAAGATCAGCAGGATCTGCCCCTCTCACAGCCCATGTCATTTGCTGTGGAAATGCAGCTTTGTTCTAATCTGCCCCTATGAGACACAAATCCCTTTTCCCAATAGGACATTTCTCTTTATTTTACTTTGCTTTCGGCTACTGCTGTTTAACCTCTAGGCTTTGCCGTGCAATTGATCTTTCAAAAGATGACAGCGTGGCAGAAAAACAACTAGGAAAAAAATAATCAAAAAATTATGGACTACTGAGAACTGTCTCTACTTCATAGCTTCTTTTTTTTTTTTTTGCGGTGATGAAGACTTCGACCTTGGTTCCTGCACAAGGCCGCAGTAGAATGGGGTCTGAGCAATCATCCATCATCACAGCCAGCTCGATTGATGAGTGGTGCTGGAAAACAGCCCTGCACTCTGCGTTTCAGTCAATGAATGAGTATAATAGATGCTTACATATTGGTCCTGGCCCATATGAAAGAGCCTTAGCACCTGTTTGCCTTAGGGGCTTGTTGGGTTTATTTGTGTATGTCGAGCAGGTGGTTCTATGCCTGGGTCCACGGCAATAGTATTACATTGTCATGCCTACCAGGTTCTTGTTGTGCTGCCGGGACAATAATGCACTTGGGCTTCACATTCTGCCTTTGCATTCTTGGCATCACTGGCATGTTCCATCCCTGTATTCAGCATTTTTCTGCACATACTGCCTAGTTCAGCTTCTGCGTATTACTTATTAATGACAGAGTTTCTTTCTCATGTAAGCTGCTTAATCCAATGCTAAGGCACCTTTTAGGAAAGTACTTTTCTTCCCTCTGTTCAAGACACAGCTAGTCCTTGGGGTTTTCAAGATTGCCGCAACTATATATGTACATATATTTGAGATCTACTGTATGCATAGTCATTGTGGTAACTCCGAAAACCAGATTGGCTAGGTGCGCCTATAGGAGAAGCTCTTTAAAGTTCTGCATTTGGTTATTTCTTTTTTTTTTATTTATTTGATTATTCGTCATTCATGAATTTATTATTAAGACATAACGAATAATCAAATAAATAAATAAATAAATAAAAAGAATCATGCAGTGATGTAGTGAAGGTAGGAAGTGCTTGGGGCAGTAGCGCCCTCCCCCCCTTCTCCCCACCCCCACCATGGGTACACCTCTTTCCTTCCCCCATACATCTTTAACTGTGACTTTTCTTCCTTTAGACTTCTGGTACAATCATTGATTTTAAGCTCTCTTGATTACTGCAATATTATCTATCTAGTTGCCAGTAAAAAAAAAAAATATTAAAAGGATGCAGATTATTCAGAACACAGCTGTTTGGTTAGTTTTCAGTTTGGAAAAGTTTGATCATGATATTACGTTGGTTTCCAGTTGAGACAAGAATACTATTCAAGCTAGGTTGTATTTGCTATAAGACACTGATTGGCCTTATACCTAATTATGAGGTCCTTTTACTAAGGCACTATTCATTTTAGCGTTCGCTAAATGCTAACGCGTCCATAGACGCATGCTAATATTTAGCACATGCTAAAACGGCAAGCGCACCTTAGTAAAAGGACCCCTATCTTATTGGTCACTTTAAATTTGCCAACAGAAAACACCTTTCTCGACATTTTTGATTATTTGCATCTCCCACTGTAAAAGGCTGTATATACAAATGATTCTTTGCACAGAATTTTATCCTCTCAGGTTGGATCGTGTGATAAGAACTTTTGTACTTTGATAACAAATTCTAGGTCTTATCAATCCTTTAGAAAAATGTTACAGACTTATTCGATAAATTCTTCTGAATGGAATTATAATTTACTGCGTATGTACAGTCTCTCACTCTTTGTTAACCACATTGAACTGAGAGGTAATTGCGGTATATACAATGGATTGTTGTGTTATGTCATGCTCCCAGTGCTTCAGCTGTGAGCACAGAACAGAAATATTTGTTAAGCAATTCAGTCTTATCTTTATCACCTTTCACATATTCTTACCCTTCACCTTTGAGTCTCACAGTGCCACTCTTGCACTTCCTCCTATCACTAACATATCTAAAAAATGTCTTGTACCCCCATTTTACTGTGTTGACTATTTTTTTCTTCCATTTGCATCTTTGCTTTCCTGACTACTCGACCAGCCTCTCTTAACTTTTCCAGATATTTTAGCCTATCTTCTTGTGGGGGGTTTTTTGCGATCTTTTGTAGTTTATGAGAGCTAACCTCTTATTCCTTACCTTCTCAGCTGCTACTTTAGAGAACCAAAGCAGCCTTCTTTGCCTCTCACTTTTACTTACTAGCCTGGAAGTAAATGAAAACAATTAATCTAAAACATTGAAAAACATCCCTTTCTTTTAAGAGGGTGGAAGTCCCCTAGTCCTTTGCTCAATGGCAGGTTTCCATTCATTTCATATTTGTACTCCAAGGTAAAAAGGATTCCAGTTCAGGCTAGAAGAGCAGTCACTTACTCCAGCGGGAGTGGTACACACTCCTAGCCCAGCAGGCCACCTGAAAACGCAAACACTTAGTATTTGCCTGCCAACTTTAGACCCTGACTAGAGGAAATCAGCAGCTCTCAGTGCACAGCTCGCTTCACTAATTGATGCTATAAAACATCCTGGAATTGTATAACAGAGTCAGCACTCGCTGGCATTCAAACTCTCCAGTGCAAACTTGACATAATTTCCTGCATGGAAAACTAGCTGAAATGTCTCTCCCTAGGACAGTATATGAGATATATATATTCCAGAACTGAGCTTTGCCACTTCCGTCAGAAATGTTATACCAAACCCCAGCAAAGCAGGAGCCCTGCCTCACTTATGGGTAGGGTTTCCCCAGACATGTCCTCCTTTTTGAGGACATGTCTGGGGGTCCGGACAGCTTTTGAAAACCCGGCACTTTGTCTTGGTTTTGAAAAGCTTTCCTCGAAATTGTGTCGGGCAAGAGGGCATCCGCAGATGCCCTCTTGCCCGACCAGAGCAAGCAGCGGGGGCAGGATTAGGGGCAGGACTGTGGTGTAATGGGGCGGGGGTGGGTGGGTGGGCCTAGGGGGGGTGTCTAAGGGTCCGGATTTTACGAATTTAAAAATCTGGCAGCCCTACTCATGGGTAGCTGAAGAGGGTCTTATTTCACCCCAAATTTCTCCCATTGATAATTTTCATATTGAAGAATTGTTTGATTGGGGTGTTGGAGGGAGGAAAGGGCCTATTGTAGGTGTGAGCTCTTAGGAGTTTAGAATGAATGCTGGACAACGCAAGTTACTCCATTCAAAGAATATTCAGACTGTGTTTTTAGAGGATAATTTTATAACTGGTTGCTTAATTTACGGAAAGCACCTATTTTCTTCCTAATCTATGTGGCTAAATTCTGCAAGATCATGCCTAGGTTGTGGGTGAGGGAGCAGGCCCAAATGCTAGTGTATAAAGTACACATAGAGTAAATTCTCATTCTATATATGTCACCTAAAAAATTTGCGCCAAAGTTAGCAGTTGGTGCAAGTCTATAAACCACCTCCAGAGTTAGACACAGGTTATAGAATCATGTGTAGCACCCATCTGCATAACTAACATTTAGGTGCAAACATAGGTAGTGGAATGCTTTTTTGCTGGGGGGGGGACCCAAAAGCTCTGCCCTAGTCCCAGCAGAATCCTGCAGCATGACCTCTCTCTCCAGGTCACTATAATTATAAATCTTTGGGTAGCCTCCGTACAGCATCAACAAACAGGCCTGCTCCGGAAGCCTTCATTCTGCAGCAACTCCCTGTTCCTGAATAGGTGGGACACTGCAGAATGGTGTCAGGTCAAAAGCGCGCCGGGACAAAGGCACGCGCCACAGAAAATTACTGTTTTTAGGGCTCCGACGGGGGGAGCATGGGGGGGACCCCCCCCACTTTACTTAATAGAGATCGCGCCGCGTTGTGGGGGGTTTGGGCGGTTGTAACCCCCACATTTTCCTGGAAACTTCACTTTTTCCCTGTTTTTAGGGAAGTTTACAGTAAAATGTGGAGGGTTACAGCCCCCCAAACCCCCCACAACGCCGGCGCAATCTCTAGTAAGTAAACTGGGGGGGGGGGGCTCACCAACAAAACCCCCCGTCGGAGCCCCTAAAAACTGTAATTTTCTTCGGTGCGTGCCTCCGTCTTGCGCTCAGTTGTCGGCGTGCGCCTTTGTCTTTCGCGGGGTTGTCTATGAACCCTGCAGAATGAAGGCCTGCTCATTGCCACTGGAAAATCTGGCAACCCTATACTGCAAACTTATGCACTGGCTTGTCCTGTGCCTACTTTTAGGCAGTCATTTCCAACCATTATGGGGCACATCGAGTCCTATCAGATTTTTAGGATATCCACAATGAAAATCTAACTCATGAATATTCATTGTAGATATCCTGAAAACTCAATAGGACTAGGTGTGCTTCGAGGACTGGGTTAGGAATGGCAAGACCTAATTTTCTAAGTGGTCTTTTATTATATTTTATACATGTCAAAGATTTATAACAATTACCCTCATAAATCATGTCAGGAGAAGCAGAAAGTGAAAAGATTTGATAAAAAAAAAAGGAAAGGCAGTGTATTATCCTATATAATAAAACTCTAAGCGCGCATGCGCACTTAGAGTTTTGTGATTCCTGGCTCCGTGAGGTGTACCTCCATGCCGAATTTGATTTTCGAACACGGAGGCAGGCCAGAACACGGAGCAACTCCCCCCTCGCCGTCACTCACTGCCATAGTGCCGCCTAACTGCTACCGCTGATTCAGGAGGGGGGGCACAGGCGCAACTGCCAGCATCTTCTTCTCACCCTCCTCCCTCTTGCCTGCTCACCCGCCCCTAAAGCGTTGCGCATTGCTGCTGCTAGCCTCACCGTCTTCTCTCCACTGAGGCCCGCCTTCTTCCAACGGACTCTTCTCGGCCTTTGTAAGTGGTACCACTCCCCCAATTCCCCTTATCTCGGCGGCACCAGCAGCAATGGTGGCCCCAGTGGTTTTCGCAGCCTTCCGTCACCAAAATGGCCCTACCAGCCGAAGTTTACTTTTAAGTTAAAAGCCGCTGCAGCGGTTCCTCTCATGAGCCGCAACGGCGTCGGAGAAGGCTTCCGACGCAGGCGGTGATTGTGAAAGGGGCCGCCATGGCACATTTAAACTTAAAAATAAACTTCGGCCGGTAGGGCCATTTTTCCTACGATCTAGCTGGAGAGCAGGGAGGCCAGAGACTAAAATTAATCCTGCATGCTATATCGCGGCAAGGGAAGGGGGGGGGGGGAGCGGCAGGGAACTGGCCAGACCGCGGGAAGGGAAAGGGGGGTAGGGGGAAATGCTGCTGCTGCTGCACAGGGATATGGAGGGAAAGCAAAGTACCGCTGCTGTTGCTGAACAGGAAAGTTGGGGGGGGGGAGGGAAATGCTGCTGCACAGGGAAGTGGGATAGGAGCAGGGAGAGAGACAGATAGACAAAGGACAGAAAGAAAGACAGGGGCAGGTAGAAAGACAGACAGACAGACATATATTCTAGCACCCGTTAATGTAACGGGTTTAAAGACTAGTAAAATATAAAAAGACAAAAAAGGGTAGATACATGGAAGGAGGGAGGGTGGAGGAAGCAGATGAGAAAAGGAGAGTTACAAGCAAACAGGGAGAGAGGAGGGGACACAGGGGGGGAGGGTGAAAGACACAGAGAGCAGCAAGAAAGGAGCGAGATTTTGGATGACATATTTATAGAATGAAGCTGAGGGTTAAGGACAAAGATGATTACCTAGAGAATAAATACATTTTTGTTTAAAAGTTACATTTCCATTCCTTTTACTGGCAGAAACAAAAACAAAATCTGCAGATCCTGTACAAGATGCAGGCACTGTTTATTACGATATAAATGCAGTATGGTGAATGTACCACCTTATTACCAACCAGAGGAAAACAATGGAAGTAAAACCTGGATGTCTCAATCCGCCCTCCTTTCTAAAGAAACATATGGTGCCCTACCTCCAATGCTAGGTTAATGCCCCCTCTTAGCCCTATCCCACCCCTAGGATGCAGTTCTGAGGAAAAGTTGGATGAGAAAGATTAAAGAGAGATGTTTATAACCAGTCGCTGATGAGAAGCTATTTAGAAAATGGCTTAATACAGGTGTTCAACCATCTCTCATTTCCTGTTTCCCTGGTCTATTTTGCTTTGCCCCTTTCCCCCTATGGTTCTCTACAAGCTCTCATTAGGGAATTGCTCAAAACAGCTCTCTAATTCTTTCAGACAGTTCTTTGCAGTGGTCTTTTCTCATCTTCCCCTCATTACTGCCTCTTCAACTAATGTGACTTCCCATCCTTAGACATATTAATATATTCTTTTTATTTGCCATTTTTGCCACCTTTTCTTACACATTTTAAATAAACAATTAACACTCCACTGCTAATTGCTACTAAAGACAAACTGGCTTTTTGTTATACTGAATAGCTATAGAGCTATGAAAACCTACAGGTACTTTAAACAAGAATGTGCTTTGGCTTAGTAAACTAAAGATTCATCCCAGATATCTGGGGATGAAGGAAAAAGAGACCCTCCCCCCCCCATCTGCCTATAGCAGGGGTAGGCAATTCCAGTCCGCGAGAGCCGGAACCAGGTCAGGTTTTCAGGATATCCACAATAAATATGCATGAGATAGATTTGCATCTCAAGGAGGCAGTGCATGCAGATCCATTTCATACATATTCATTGTGGATATCCTGAAAACCTGAACTGGCTCCGGCTCTCGAGGACCGGAATTGCCTACCCCTGGCCCTAGAGGAAACAAACTCTACAAGAAAAACATTTATCTAACTATACCCACAGAAATCAAAACCATACTATTCAAGAAATTCATCCTAATTTCCTAACCCTATTCTTTTCCCCTCTTCTCCCCTGAGGCAGAAGGGATTTTCCATGTGCCCGGATTTTTGTGGCCTGAAAAATGGTAACCTTAGGCCAGTGATTCCCAACCCTGTCCTGGAGGAACACCAGGCCAATCGGGTTTTCAGGCTAGCCCTAATGAATATGCATGAGAGAGATTTGCATATGATGGAAGTGATAGCCATGCAAATTTGCTTCATGCATATTCATTAGGGCTAGCCTGAAAACCCAATTGGCCTGGTGTTCCTCCAGGACAGGGTTGGGAACCACTGCCTTAGGCAATGGAAAATTGGGTGACTAGCCCAAGGTCACAATGAGCAGCACTGGGATTTGATCCCACAACCTCTGGGTGAAGAAGCAGCAGCTCTTAACACTAGGCCACTCCTCATCTCCTAAGGAAGTGGGAATCTCTCTCTTTCTTGAGTTCAAGTAACTTATTATAAAATAACTCCATCGGCATTGGAACAGGGAGGCCATAGGGGCCATGACCTCCCCAAAAATTGGCGGTCAACTTGCTGCCCACCCTCCCACCTGTTTCCCGATGTTGTACTTTATATCTTCAGGGCAGCTGCCCTGCAGCATTAACGAGCAGGCCTGCCCCAGAACCCTTTATTCTACTTCTGGGGCTAGGCTCATTGACGCTGTGTGGCGGCTGCTTTGAAGATTTAAATTACAATGCTGGGAGGACGTAGGAGGTGGAGTCAGGGGCTGGTGACAGGTCATGCTGCAGGCTAAGGCGGAGCTCCTGAGCCCCCAAACCAAACAGCGTTCTGCTGCCAATGATAAACTTAGAAAGGATGAAAACTGGTAGAAAGAAACACTGAGCTTGGAAATAGACCAAAAATACCAGCGATTCCAGCCAAAGTTACCCACTGAATTCAGAAAAGGTAGTTTCTCCAACTATAGCAAAGAAACACCAACAATTTTAAATATGGAGACTAAGCAATGACTCCTTCCCAATTGACCATCTTTCCCTCATTGTCAAAGACGCACAAAACCCACATTATCCATTCTTGATATCAAAATACCGTCAGGTCAGCTAGCCATTTCAACCTAGGTCACATACCAAACCGACTACAATGAAGTGGGTACTATTATACTGCATATGGCTGGTGGCCACCAAGAACCTTTTAGGAGACTGAGAGGGAACATGATCGAAACATTCAAGATAATGAAGGGAATAGACTTAGTAGATAAAGACAAGTTGTTCACCCTCTCCAAGGTAGAGAGAGCAAGAGGGCACTCTCTAAAGTTAAAAGGGGATAGATTCCATACAAACATAAGGAAGTTCTTCTTCACCCAGAGTGGTGGAAAACTGGAACACTTTTCTGGAGGCTGTTATAGGGGAAAACACCCTCCAGGGATTCACTACAAAGTTAGACAAGTTCCTGCTGAACTGGAACGTACGCAGGTAGGGCTGGTCTCAGTTAGGGCACTGGTCTTTGACTTAGGGGCCGCCGCGGGAGCGGACTGCTGGGCACAATGGACCACTGGTCTGACCCAGCATCAGCAATTCTTATGTTCTTATGTCTGCAACTAAACACCGATATCAAAAACAGAATCCCAGTTATTATATCTGATTTCAGAAAGCTAGAGCCAACCTCGTGGGAAAATGCATCACATAGACAGCTGATAAACTGTGCAGACAAGATGCCACACATAATAGAAATGACCACCCCAAACAGTAGAACACAAGTCAATAGAAGCCACACAAACAACTCAGGGAGATACTTAAAAACAATTGCATGCGATAGACCTGTGTCCCACCCAACAATCCTGCCTATACCATGCACGTACGTAAATGCATGATCCATATACAACAAAACCGCTCTGATGAAAGATATGATAATGGAGTGTGAACCAGGAATAATGTTCATCTCAGAGACATAGGCCCAAGTGCTGTAAGCTATGACAACACGGTATTAAATACCGTGCTGGAAACATTTTTTTTTTTTATCAGATGATGCTCAGTCCTTATCAACCATTGCCATCACCTCAACTCCCCACAGCTACTGAGATTTCTTTCTATACCCTCCACCCCCCAATGCCATCACCACAGCAGCCAACAATTCCCATTTCCCCACACACATGCACACCAAACATCCGATAATCAGCTCTTCACTTACCAGCATTTTCTACCCTGGTGGACGTTGACAAAAATATGTGCTCACTGGATCGGATCGGGGCCTTGAGCATCTGCACATGCTCAAAGGTTTGCCAGCTCCTGCCCTCTTTGAGAGGCTGCTGTGGCGGTGCCAGCATCAGGGGACCCCATGGGAGGCAGAAGGGAGAGAGGAAAAAAAGAGGGTTTACACTCAGGTTTATTTTCGAGTATATACGGTAATTGATCTTTAATCATTATTTTATTGTGATTTTCAATTATCAGCACCAACTAAGCCTAATTGAATAATTAAATTAGGTGCCAATCTAGGTGCCTAACTTTGGGCATCTTTTATAGAATCGGAGCCTTTGTGTTTTTTGTTCATTGTGCCCCTTTGTATAAAGAAAAAAAAAATTGCATTACTTTGGCAACGTATATAAAGATTGTCATGCCAATTAAGTTATCTGAATCACTAAATGGAGAACCCCAAAGGACCTAAGAGGAAAATGGATCTGAATATTAACAAATTCAATTTCCACACACAGCACCAAGCAAGACCTTGGTGTTTAGCTGAAGACGTGCCCTTCATACCTATCACCAGCTGTTTCTCTGAAGTTATTGCAATGAACCTTTACCCTTAGAAAATGTTAGACTCTCTGCGACCCAGAGTTGGAGCAAAAAACTGAATTCTAGGGTTGCAGTGGAGCCCTCAGACAGCAAATAGCTAAGCCCAGGTTCAGAACACAAAAGCATTTTTTTTCAAACACAGGAATTAGCCGGCCTTCTGATTAGTTAGAGATGACTCCAGAGACATGAACACAGGATGTCTTTGGTGTCTGGAGCTAAAACTTTAGCATATTCTCTGTCAGCCTTTCCCATGCACACAGAACAAAGAAAAAGGGTCCCTGAGGGGCTAGCTTAACAGTTCCTTAACATCCTCTAGGGGAAACTGGTTGGCACTAGGCAGTGCATTCTTTCTCTAGCAAAAAAGGTGCCAGTACTCAAATATTAGGCCATTCTTCAGGATTTACCCCAGAGTAGCCAGGCCCCCTGCAACCAGCACAGAATGTGCAGAACCTGAGTAGAGAATGGCACTGGGACAAATTATTCACCGTCCCCACGGGAACTCATTTTCCTGTCCCTGCCCCATTCCTGCAAGCTCTGTCCTCATCTGCTCAAGCCTCAAACACTTCAAAATCATAACGTGTGGTTAAGGCGGAGCTTACAGGAATGGGACAGCGACAAAACTTGCGGGGACAGGACGGGGAAATTGAGTTCCCGCAGGGACAGGGAAAAATTTGTCCCCCATGTCATTATTTGAACCTGAGGCCTAGTGGTTAGAGCCACAGCCTCAGCCTCCTGAGGTGGTGGGCTCATATAAAACGCTGCTCCTTGTGACCCTGGGTAAGTCACTTAATCCTCCACCACCCTCTGGGACAAATAGGGAAAATGCTTGAGTATCTGATTTGTAACCTGTTCTGGGAGTACAGGCTAAAAAATTGAATAAATGATACTTAGGGACCATGGATTATTTTTTTTCAAGCAATGGAACTCCTTTCCTCTGATTACCCCCTCAAAAATGCCCTGCAGATAGGAATGTATATAAATGCCCATTTATTGGGCCTTCCCCAGGTAACCGGATATGTATGAAAGCAAGGCAGTACACAATAAGACACCCCTCCCCCCAGATTCTATATATGGGGACTAAGTTGCATGCACAACTTAATTGTTTAATGAGCCAATTGACACCAGTAAATGGCCACTAACAATTAATTATCGGCACTATTTGCCACTAAGAATAATTTACTTTCTTAGTGTATTCTATAAAGTGGTGTGAGTAAATTCTAATGCGTAGATCTGAAAAGGGGTGTGGCCACGGGAAGGGCATGGGTAGACTATGGGTGTTCCTAAAAATGATGCATACTGCTATAGAATATGCCTGATCCGCACACAATTTAGACATATTTTAATTGGCATAAATGGCCATGCCTAAAGTTTAGTTATGGGGCCGGCTGCTAAGCGTATTCCATAAATCATGCCTGGCATTAAGCATGTTTTTTTTCTGCGCTGATTTGTTCGGCGCCATATATAGAATCTGGCCCGCAGCCCTTACAAATAAAATAAAATGATGGCCAAAAAAGTATGAAACTTTCTCACTTACTAATGTTTGGTCTTCTTCACTGTAAGCTATTCCTGCATCTCCCAGCTCTCACTCCATTCCTGAGTATCTCCCTACACTCTCTTTTGACACTTCCCTCAAATTTCTAGAGACTAGAGTTTTCCAGCCCAGCCTACAAGGACCCAGAATATTCTTCATGTTACTCCATGCAAGGTATAATCTGGCATACTGCTACCCAGGAAAATGCAAGCAGTGCCAAGATTATCTTTGAAAGCTTCAGACAGCATAGTATCAGGTTCATCATGAGCATATTCAGAAGACCTCCTTCCTTATTGCCTAGACCTCTTTCTTCTTTCTAAGCCTGTTTTGGTTTTCTTTTTTTTGGGGGGGGGTGGGTTGCTTCTTACAGTGGAATCCACCCTCTCTTCTAAGTTCCTCAGCTGGATTTATAGTTAAGGCAAGCCGGAATCGTGCTGATATAGTGGGCTGGAAATCTCGTACTCTCAAATACTCACCCGCAGTTCACTACTTCTATTGTTTGCAAATCTCTCTCAATACTGAACTTGGACCAGCCTGGACTAATGATTCTTTGGCTAGTGGTCTTCCATTTAGGGAGATTATTTAATAGGTTCAATGTTGAAAGTACCAACTGTTCATAATCAAACCTTTCTAGGCAAGAGTCTTGACACTCCCCA
Organism: Geotrypetes seraphini; assembly: GCF_902459505.1. NCBI lineage: Eukaryota > Metazoa > Chordata > Amphibia > Gymnophiona > Dermophiidae > Geotrypetes > Geotrypetes seraphini. The sequence continues at coordinate 217,627,764 of NC_047089.1, read as the reverse complement.
GATTTATAAAAGTGTGTGGGGGAAACCCCATCCAACTCAAAAAGGATCACTATAAACATGAGGTGTCGTCAAGTTGCCTATCATGTTATCTTCTGCTCATTTCTGGACATTTTCAAGTTTTTATATACCGTCTATCAAGGTTATCTAAGCGGTTTTACAATCAGGTACTCAAACATTTTCCCTATCTGTCCCGGTGAGCTCACAATCTATCTAACGTACCTAGGGCTATGGAGGACTGAGTGACTTGCCCAGGGTCACAAGGAGCAGCGCAGGGTTTGAACCCACAACCCCAGGGTGCTGAGGCTGTAGCTCCAACCACTGCGCCACACACTCCTCCATTCTATGGCAAAGTGACCATCTTCTCAAGAACCAAAACATTTGAAGTCAAGGCTTGTATAGGGGCCAAAATCCAATGAAGAGTGTTCGTATTTCTAACTATTACTACAGAAAACACTTTCACCAAAAGGAAAAAATTGAAGGTATATGATAAACAAAAACACAAGCAGAAACCAGTTTATACGGAGGAAAAAGCCTCAGACAGGGGCCCACCCACCTCCACAATGGTGGAATAACGGTGTTCAGGCGATCACTTCACTGGCATAAAACCTCCTTCTATAGTGGTCATAGCAATGTGTTTAAAAATTATTGTTTTCACTTATACTTTTGCTTTCAGATTTGAATGATAAGAGAAGATAATGACTTAACTTTCTCCTTAGGGATCGGGACACCAACGGTGGCCAGCGTTTCACTGTCAAGCTGCCTCAGGGTGTAAACAAGTCCGATCACATTTTCACTAAATTTAAAGATATGACAACACTCAAATCAGAATAACTTTGAAAAAGCCGGTCAATGTTGTAACTATATTTGTTATACTGAAACCGGCTACATACCTTTCATGTGGACGCTCGCTTACGTCTCAAATGATCCTAAGATGGCAGCACGATTGGCAAGTCAGATTAAATCATGTCGGTGTGATGACGTGTGCCTACGTCAACACCGGAAATGACAAGCCGGCATTATCCAGCTGGTAGATAATTACAAAAGAATGACACAACGTAGTTATGTTCATTCTAAGGAAAAATGATATAAGGAATTCAGAAGAATACTATATTGGTTCTTTCTTATCATCAACTATGTTTTTCTATCTGTTATTATTCTTTATTTCTTTATTTTTCTCTTATCCTAATTTTATGATCTTTTTTGTGTTTCTTTATTTTGAAGATTTTTCTTTTTCTTTTTCTTTTCTTTTTTAATTTTTAATTTATATCTTTGTTTTCATTTCTTATTTTACTACTTCTATATGTGGACAGCTGATAGAAAATCATTAATAATCGAAAATTCTTATAGAGCAATATTCCAGTCTGATCTGATGTTAAGTCCAACAGGTTCCTCACTGTTAAGCGTATGAATCCAAAATTGCTCAGCTCGTAACAGACGTTGAAGTCTGGAAGTTGAATTGTCCACAATGTGATCAATCACGCAACAGCGCAGTTCAAAAAATGTATGATTATATTCTAGACAATGTGTCACCATAGGAGCTTGTACCCTATTGTTGCGAAGACAACTCTTGTGTTCAATGACACGGGTTTTAAATAAACGTGTGGTTTGTCCTACGTACAATTTGGGACATGGACATATAAACACATACACAACATAAGAAGAAGTGCAGGTAGTGAGATATTTTAACTTGAAAATTTGTCCTGTACAAGGATGTGTAAAATTGTCATTAAGTTCCAAAGTAATTGGACAAATGGAACATTTATCGCATTTACGGTGACCTGTTGGAATATCTTGAGGACTGATGCTTCTCATTAAGTCTGACGGGCTTAAAAGTTCTTTCAAGTTTTTTTGCCTAGTAAAAGCTATCCGGAAATGAGTGTCAGTAAAGGTAGATTGTAGTGACATGATTTCCCAGTGTCGCCTAAGTATTTTGGTGACTTTATTTATGCCTGGAGAGTATTGTAAAATACATGTCACTAGATTGTCTTCATTGTCCTTATTTCTGGGAACAAACAATAAGTCCCTATTCATGAATTTAGCTCTTTTGTATGCTTTTCTCAATGTGGCGTATTTCTAACTATTTACATAATGGGTCCCATCCCTTGGAGTTTTCTGGTATCCATTGGGCTTGATGGAAGTTATCCATCACCTTTATAGCTCTCTCTAAGGAAAGGTTGACTTACCTAAACTGTCTAGAACTGCACTGATATAGTAAGACTAATGGCAATGTGCTATACCCCTCTTCCAAAATAAACATTAGTGTTTTAACATGTAACAGCATGACTAGTGGATTGTGTTCTGGAACACTGGTGAATCCTTAGGCAGCAGATAGTAGAGCCCATGTTAAAAACACAAAGGTTGGGGGGGAGGAGTTTGCACGAAAAGGAAAACACAAAAGCTGTGCCTGATTTACTCGAGTAGGCTTCAAACGGCATAACATCAGGTTTATTGATTGATTTATTTATTTACTGTCTTTTTGAAGGAATTCACTCAAGGCAATGTTCAGCAAGAATAAGACAAACATTAAGAAACAGACAATTTCAGCAGTAAAAATATTCAAATAACAATCCAAAGCATGGCAACGAATGCTACATTACAATAGCAATAAAGCATTTTAATAGACAGCATAGGGTGTAAGCAATGATAGAACTTATAGATAAGATAGAGCAAGAAGGTATGGGAACTAATTTAATCAAAGACGCACATGAGGTCAGATAGGTGGTTGAATATTATCTTAGGGTAGGAGTGGATAAACATGTCCTGTTATAGGCCCCGATTCACTAAACTCACCGATCCTGTAACCACCGGTTTGACTGGTTTTGCAGTCGCTCGTGTTTCCTGACCCGATTCACAAAACTGCTGTCCAAAGTGCTCTTCCGAGTACTCACCCAATCTCCGATCCGAGCATGCTAATGGGAATGCCATGGAAATGTAGGCAGTGATCGAATCACACAGCAGAAGAAGAAATACCAATCGGGTTTGCTGATCCGAAAAAGAGCAACTGCTGAAGACCAGTCGCTCACTATCCTTGCTGACTCTTCTACCCTGAAATATCAGTATCGAGATTACAATCCCACATAAAACAATTATTAAAAATAACTATACAATAACTTTAGATATGCGCAAGAACTCATTCTGTATCACGTGCATTGCAAGCACGTGTGTTTCAAGTGCGGGTTTAATGCGTGTTGAAGTTCTGCTTGATACATGTCCATAGTCTGCCTACACAAAAATATAAGAAACGGTGACAGTCACAAATCCATCTACAGTTTCAACAGCTAACACCAAAAACTCCAAAGACAACAGAAAGCTCTCTTCTAGTATTCTTATATTGCATTCTTTTACGACAACAATGCCTTGCGGCCGACACATTCAATACCCATAAATGACATGCGTGAATAAACCACACCCACTAACTACGTAGTAAAGCGGGATGAACAAGCGCATGCGTACATTGCATCAAGAGCCAACAAGAATACTCTGCGCTTACGTTTTAATCGCTCTTACAGCGATCCATCAGATTGCTGTAGGGCGTGCGTCCGATCAGATCATTTGCATGTAAGCTCGGTTGTGTATTGGTTGCTCGGCAAAAATCGGCCAGAGAATTGGCCAATGATCCGATTGGTGAGTTTAGTGAATTGGGGCCATAGTGTGCACAGCTAACATGGGTATATTCAATAGATCTCCCTCTTTCTGGTCTAGGCCTCCCCCTTCTCTTTGGGCCTGGGATATTTAATGTCCTATCAATGAAACGGATTAAAGCCCATAAAAATTATTATTGAGAGGATAAAGAGACCTTGGTAACTGCAATGAAAGAAAAAAAAGTCTTTCTTCAAGCAGTTCCTTTATCATTCATTGATTATCTTAAAAAAAAAAAAAAACCTCAGTTAATTTTGTGTTGCTGAGATCTCTTCTTCCTCTCAATAATAATTTTATGGGCTTTAAACCATTTCAGCATATTTGTAACCCAGTACTTATTTTTTTTTCTGTGTGGCCCACAGTAGCTGCTCCTGGTGTTTTCACTGTATTGTGGGTTTGTATTGCATTTAACTTCCTACCCCAGGCTTCTCCCTATGGGGAGTGTGTGGTGCAGTGGTTTGAGCTACAGCCACAGCACCCTGGGGTTATGGGTTCAAATTTCACACTGCTCCTTGTGACCCTGGGCAAGTCCCCCAGTGCCCCAGGTACATTAGATAGAGTGTGAGCCCACCAAGACAAATAGGGACAAATGCTTGAGTAACTGAATAATTTGTCATCCGCATTGAATTGTAAGATATGTGGAATATAAATAAATATGCTCCACGTTTTTCAGCTGGATTCCTGATCCACAACTCCAGTGCACCTTAGGTAGGTCAGGGATAGCTCTTGTATACTCCTTCCTCCGTGGAGAAACAATAACAGATCCATGCTTGGGCCATCACATCGGGTATTGACATTATCAAAGTGCTGGTATCTGTCCACTAGGGCAGTGAGAGTGTATAACAAGGATTGACCCTATCAAATCAACACTAACTCCTGCATGGCAGGGACCACACATAAAGAGGAGAAGGCAGAGTGCAGAAGAATCACATTATCAGTGCTTCTGGTGCATCCAGCACTCCCTCATCAGTCACTCTGAAGGCAAAGGACAACATTAATCACCATCATAGCCCGAGGACACTAAAGGCTTCATCACTCGCCTTATAAGAGAAACCACTTAGAAGTGGGAGTAAACAAAGAGTCATGGGATAAAATGCCACATCTTTTCTAAATTAAAATTGCCAGTTGCATCAACAAAAAAGTAAATAAGGATTTTCTGCCTGAATATTTAGCATTTGCACTGTACTGCAAGTCTGACAAGAGGATAATATTTGCATATGATTTCTGCTACATTTTTTAAATTCTAGTGGTGAAAATGATCAGACTGCCATCCATGGCCTCTCTGGGTGTAGAGGATAATTAAGGCTGAAACAGGTATCAATTGTTGTCAGATACATGAAATGATTGCAAAAAAAAGGAACAAAAATGCTCGGAATATTGAAAGGATCAAAGCATTGAATTTCAATAACTTAGAGGTTCAATGGAATGGAGAAATATGTTCAGGGATGTAAAATCTGTCATCTCTAGGACTGGAGAACTCCAGGGATGGACACTGTCTGTGATTCAGCCTGTCACCTGCATGACTGGGAGGTTCAAGGGCTGGGCACAGGAATATAGAACCTGTTACCTCTATGATTGGGGGGACTCCAGGGATGGGCATTGGGATTCAGAGTCTGTAACCTCCATGACTGTCATTCCTCCCGTCAGACACCCCCCCCCCGTCCCCGCAAGTTCTTTTCCTGCCCCATTCTTGTAAGTTCCATATTCATCTGCACAAGCCTCAAACACTTTAAAATCCTAAGTAGCAACATTCTAGAGCTCAGACTGTGATGTCATAATGCCTCATTCCACCAATGCCTAAGCTCTGTCCTCATCTGCACAAGCCTCAAACACTTTAAAATCATAAGTAGCAACATTCTAGAGCTCAGACTGTGATGTCATAATGCCTCATTCCACCAATGCCTAAGCTCTGTCCTCATCTGCACAAGCCTCAAACACTTTAAAATCATAAGTGATCGAGGCTTGTACAGTAAAGACAGAGCTTACAGGAATGGGGCAGGGATAGGTACAGAAACATTGACAAAACTCATGGGGATGGGACAGGGAAATGGAGTTCCTGTGGGGACGGGGACAAATTTGTCCCCTTGTCATTCTCTAGAGGGAACCAAGATCATTCCGAACTGAGGAGCACATGAAACCCAAAGGAAACAAAAGGTTGGCAAGTTGAAGCATGTGGCAGCCTAATAGGACAGGCCATCTCTATCCACCTGTGGTCTTGATTTCTTTTCAATAAATGCTATCCATTATTTGTACTTAATGGCACCAGGGAATCACCCTGTGTGAGCGGTTTCCTTGTATTATTTTCAGGTTATCTCTGCTTAGCTTATTATTAAATCAGTGAAAAAGGTTATTCAGAACTGATGGATTGAGGTGGCCTCCGACCCATGCTGATACAGCAGCGGCCACCACCGGCATTTCAGCAATCCTTTGGCCCAGTGCACCCAATTCTCCTATGTGAGCACCACGTGAGAACCACAAGTCTGTCTTCTTCCAGCATTGTTCTCTCTAAGCCTGTGGTCTCAAACTCACGGCCTGGGGGGCCGCATGTGGCCTGCCAGGTATTATTTTGAGGCCCTAGGTATGTTACCATTGTTCTGGAACGTTGCCCGCCTCACCGCTGTCACCTCACGCAACCGCTTTCCTGCGTCTGTACGCGATTGTGATGTGGAGTACAGACGCAGGAAAGTGCTTGCGTGAGGTGACAGCAGTGCGGCGGGCAACGTTCCAGAACGTAAGGTAACCATTGGAGGCAGGGCAGCTTGTGCGTGTATACGTAATCTCGTGAACTCTCGTGAAATTCGGCACCTCTCCTAGCGGTGACTGCTTGATGTAAGATAGCGTTATAGTTGATAAATCTTTCCTTAATTGCTTCCGAAGATTTCAGCTATACACAGCTGAAAGCAGTGCAATAGGCAGAAAGTGAAAAACTATCTAAACTTTACTTTCTGCCTGTTGCACTGCTTTCAGCTTGTGTATAGCTGAAATGATCAGAAGCAATTAAGGAAAGATATATAAACTATAACGAGTTTTACCTCATGCAAAGCTGTCATTTCTTTAATAAGACATTAACTATTTTTTTTCTGCGGCCTTCCAAGTACCTACAAATCCAAAATGTGGCCCTGCAAAGGGCCCTCTACAGTACTGCTAATGGAGGGTGCTATTTCACTGTTTCAATAGTGAGAGACTGGCAAGCTCTGCAGGACTCTAAACCTGCCTGTCCCTAGAAATTGAAATACCATATTGAAGACCCCCACCCCCCCCCCAAACACACACACTGGAAGAAGCAGTGTAGTTGGAGGGCTCCTGCCCAGCTTAGAGGAAACAGTGCCTCCTAGTACCAGTGAACTACACATGCACATTGCTTGTTACAGATAGGCGATTCTTCACTGTTATTAAAAGTGCAGGTGTTCAGTAATTCTGCAGACTTTATACCGCTGAATACAGATGCTGCTCTAAAATTAACTTCTTGCAAGTGGGTATTTTCGAGAATATGGGTTGTTTTTTTTCCTGCTCATTATGTCTTTTTAATCAGAAGAATGGTAAGAATCTGTTTTTTATTTAACTAATGACACATTTCTTCTTAGAAGGCGAATTCCTACTCACCTTAAAACCATATTGTAATAATCTCAGCTGAAAAATGTTCCTCTATTGATTTTGACATTTCCAGCTGATAATGTCATAATTCATCATTAGATGTGCTCTGGAAATGACATTCATAACTAATGAAATAATTACATGTAATAGGCAGAAAGTATTTCTATTTTTGTGCGTCGTTGTGAGGCTAATTAGAGGAAGTAATAGAGTTTTTGTTTCCAGGCCAGCTGCTAGGTCAGGGGATGAAGAACCTTCTTCTGAGTAGGTTGTTTGTTTTTTTTTTTAGCTGTACTATAATAAAAAAAAAATTTCTATGTTTGGTTCATCAATTACCTCTGACCAGCACATTTCCTAGCTGAGCCCCTCCCTTTATCCCTGATTCAAGCATTTAAAAAGTCCATAAAGCTTATATCTGACTTCATTCTTTTCTCTCTTTTTGGGGACAGGCACGAGCCGATTTATTTATCTGTACTTTTTCTTAACCCTACCTTACACATAGCACAGACAGCTATAACTCTCACATGTGAACCCTCCCTGATAAGTCTATATTGCCAATCTACTTTCACCTTCATCCTATGAGACTAGCCACCACTATCTCAGAAGCCTCACAAATCTTACTTGTATCACCAACCTTGGCCTAGAAAACTCTCCCATATCCAGGATAAATCTCATTGTCCACTAAAGTACTGCCTACTAGTGCTGCCCAATTTGCCAATTCGAATGGGGATGGTAGGAAGGGATGGAAAACAACTGCCCAGAAGGATGGGTGGGTGGGAGGGATGGAAAGCTGCTACACAGGAGAATGGGTGGAAGAGGAGGAACGTTGCTGCTCAGGGGGAGGGGAGGAAAGATGGGGTGAAGGTGGATGTTGGGGTGGAGAAGAGGAAGGGATAAAAGAGACATAAGAATAGCCTTACTGGGTCAGACCAAAGGTTCATCAAGCCCAGTAGCCCCTTCTCACTATCCAGGTCACTAGTACCTGGCCAAAACTCAAGGAATAGCAACATTCCATGCTACCGATCCAGGGCAAGCAGTGGCTTCCCCAATGTCTTTCTCAATAACAGACTATATTTTCCTCCAGGAAATTGTCCAAACCTTTCTTAAAACCAGATATGCTATCCGCTCTTACCACAACCTTTGGCAATGCAGAAAGGGGTGGGGGGGGGAATCCTGTATATGGTGGAGGGGAGGGAGACATGCATGGAGAAGAGAGCAGGAAAAATGTTGGACAAAGGGTAGAGGGCAGGGAGAGATGATGCATGGGGAGAGAGAAAGAAATGTTGCAGATCATAATGGAGGGGCATAGAGAGGTTTGACCCAGGGCACAAGGCAGGGAGAGAGAGATGGTAGACAGTGGAAAAGCAACAAATGTTGGATATGGCAGTGGAAGGTAGAAAAAAAATAATTTTATTTTCTATTTTGTGATTACAATATGTCAGATTTGAAATGTGTAACCAACCAGAGCTGGTGTTAGTGAGCATGAGCTAAGACCTAACAGAGAGAGGAAAAGACTTGGCGTGAGGTTGGAGAGGGAAAAGGTAGGGGGTGGAAAAGCTACAAAATACATCCTTTGGGACATTTGAAAAAAAAAAAAACAACCCCAAATGCCCAATTGGGCAGGAAAAGCGAATCAAATCAAATTGAAAAATGTATTCAATAGGCCAAATCGAATCAAATCAAAAAAATTTTCCCTGAATTGGGCAACACTAGTACCTATTACCTCCCCTTCCACCATGACCCATGTGCACCAACTCCTCCTAATACTGTCTTTCCTCAATCTCTCTCTTCACCTCAAATCACTTAACTCCCTTCCACCATGCCACTCATGTTTCCATTTCACCACACCTTCCCTTTTGTCCTCTACCCTCTTCTCAGCCCTAGAACTTCAACACTTTCTTTCTCTCATTCAGCCATCTCCTCTCTACCTGTATGTATCTCAACTATGGTGTAAGCCCCCTCCCCGTTCCCCCCCATGCCTCTCCCACACTCATCTGTGTTGCTCTCTGCTGGGGACATCAGTCCCAATCCTGATCTTCCCAGGCAGTCCTCACCCTACTCATGCGGATCAAACTGCATTGTAAAATAACACATAGCATAAGAACATTAAAACTTGTTTCTATACCACAATACCATTAAGTTCTATCCAGTTTACAAAAGAGTTAATAAAAGTTTCAGTTACAGTTATCCAGGAAACTAGTAGACAAATACATTTTTAGGTTTCTCCTGAAATGTTGGTAGGTGCTAGAAGTTACAAGTAAAGATTGCAAATGCTTGACCCAAGATGCTGCCTAATAGGACATGAGATGGTGATGATATTTTTTTAAACCTGCATCCTTTAACTGATGGAAAGACAAGGAAAGCATGTGCATGTTGTCACACCCCTAGCCTTAAAGCTCGGTTTGTGCCAGGCAGGGGTTTGTCTAAACCCATTACAACTGTCAGGAAGGCTGATCAATGTAGCAAGCCAGAGGGAAAGAATAGGGAAGAGGGTTCATTTCCCTTTAAATCTCAGGTAGCTGAGCTCCAGGGTGTGAAAGACGCTGAATGTAACAGCCTGGAACAGCCTGAGAACACTCCCTCCTCTCCTGCCAATTCTCAGCTGCAAAAGCTGATTGCTGCTCCTGAGAGAGTGAGGAAAAAGCTGCAGGCTGGCCCTCCCCCTCAGAGAACTGGGCGTGCCCGGCTGAACGTAATAGAAGCTGCTCTGAGGGGAAGGAAGTCAGTCTGCCCTGAGCCTGCTCAGGAAGGAGGTATCCAGGACAATGCTCCTGATCCTCATAGCTCTGCTGATGTGGAAATGCTAGAGTTTGATACTGACCCTGAGACTAACCAGCCAGCAGAGCTTGAATTTATGGATTGCCAGGAATCTGCAGTTTGTCCTGAAGGTATGCCTATGGAAGAATAATAGGATACATGTTTGTGAAACTTTTGAGTTTTTTCTTCCAGCTCAGGTGAGCAAATTGTTTGGATTGCTTCACAGCAGCTGTGTACACTTGAGGGAAGAAAGAGAGCAGTGCTGCACTTCTCCCTTTAGGGGAACTTTTGAAAAGAAAAAACGTTTTTCTTTAATTGAAGGAAGCTGCTCTGTTAAGTTTACTTTTGTGTTTGAATGCTGAAGAATGAGGAAGTAAGAGTGGGGAGAATCCACTGTACAACTGGATGGGATTGTGGGGCTGAAGGATCCCTAGCTAGCTGACATACCTGGGTCACGGTGTATATGAAAAACTCCATCTTAGATCAGTGGGTAGTAAAACTAAAAACAGCAACCTGTGACTCCATTTTACTGCTCTGAGAAATCACGTATGCATGCAGGCCTGTTCTATGTATCTGTCTTAGTGCCTGGCACGGCTAGGAGGCAACAGGATGCTGCTGTATAGATTATAGGATGGATTTATGGTTTTGTTTTTCTCTCTGCTGTTACCTTTTGGTCAGAGCTGATTAGAACTGGTTTGAACTGGTTAGGACACTATATAACTTTTGTGTCCGAGATCCTCAGGGTCTTCTGTTTATGCAGCTAGTTCTGCCCAGAAGTCCAGCATATATGCTTGTTTAATAAAAGCCTTTTTAAATCTCTTCAGTCTCTGGCTCAAGTCTCTGCACTACTAAAGGAGGGCCTTATCCTAAAAGGTACCTTCATTTGGCGCAGCCGAACAGGGACTTGATCTACAGACTTGAGCCTGTTTGGCACGATCGTCTCCCTCGGAGGATTTCAAACCTTGCCTCCTACGAGACCCGTAATAGCCGGCATTAACCTGGTGGTTGACCAGGAACGGTTTTCTCGTCGAAGACAACGGATTGCACCTCGAGAAGGAACGAATCGGTGGAGATTTCTGGCTCCTGGTTTTGTTGTGCCGGTACCGGACCTGTCTTGGTAAGTGAGAAGTTGATTCCTTCTCTATCCTGTCTCTATCTCTTCTGTCTAGTAACTTCTTAATCAGTTGTGAAGCACAGAGAGGTATATAGGATTCTGGTTTCTGGAAATTGGAACTTTTGTTGGGTGCATATATAGATTGTATAATATGGGTCAGAACACCATCGAGCCCCTTCAGATCATGCTTAAATATTTTACAACTGCCTTTTCTGGCGATTATGGCGACCCTAAGATTTTTTATTGTTTTCTTCATCCTTATTTTTATTGTTGTCAAAGGCTTAGTATTTGGAATATAATCAACTTTTGTCATACTTGTCAAATTAAAAAAAAAAAAAAAAAAAACAAAAGCTCTGGGGACACCTGACAAGACACAGAGAACGAGAAATTGGTGATGTTGAGAAATTACCCGGGGAGATGGAAATAGCATTTAGGTTGGAAACCTGGGAAAGGTTGGTAAAGCAAGCCAGCATGATTGTTTTGCCGAAAGTTGCAGACAGGATAGTGTAAGTTGCTTAACAGGGTAAAATGCATGTGGATCAAGACAGAATTAAGAATGTGAGTTCGCACTGATGAACGAGAATAAGGACTGTGATTTTAGATATATGTTGCGTGCAGTGGATTTGTTACAGACAGTGAGTAATTTAAAGAAAGTTGAGCCAGATAGTTTACGTGTTCTCGCAGTTGTCAAAGTGGTGTCTGCTGGTAATAAAAAAAAGAAAAAAAAAAGCAACCGTTTGTCAGACATGTGGGATTTGTGTTTGGCACATCCCTGCCTTTGTATCCCAGTGTTGGGGGATTTAAAGTACAAGACTAACAATGATAGAGGTTAAGTATCCATATTTTTCTGAAAATTGAAATATTTGCTAAACATGGGCTTGATAATTCAAGTTCAAGTTTCAAGTTTTATTATTATTTGATGAATCGCCTATACAAACATTCTAAGCGCTGAACAATTAAAAAAAAAAAAAAAAAAACACATTTTAGAGGACAAACAATTTTAAGACACAAGTACAAAGTTAAATAACAAAGTTTTTAAGAGTTTTATAAAAGAGATAAGATCTTTTTCTTTTCTGATGTAAAGTGGCAGTGCATTCCACGTTTGTGGCGCTGTAACAGAAAACATGTCATTTCTTCTTGTACCCATGATTTTTAAGGAGGGGACAGTTAATAAGTCTTGTGATGATGATCGTAGAGAACGAGGGGCATAATAAGGAATGATCATTTTAGACATGAATTGAGGCTCATTGAAAGCTAGAACTTTAAAAACCAAGAATAATATCTTAAAAGTAATTCGGTGGCTAATAGGTAGCCAATGGGACTTAATCAATAGCGGTGTAATGTGGTCAATTTTTTTATTTTTTTTTTCCCTTTATTACATTACATTACATTACATTAGGGATTTCTATTCCGCCATTACCTTGCGGTTCAAGGCGGATTACAAAAGGTTAATTAAAAAAAGTAGAGTTACAATGATTAGCTAGAGAGGTAAGTTGTAGATCTTATAAACATTTAACGTGTTGTTGTGGGTGAGGTGGTTTGTAAAAGAATTAAAAGGTGGTCGTAGTGGAGGTTCTTTTGTTATTATTAGTGCGGTAATGGGTAGGTCTAATGTCAGTTTTAGAGTTGCTAAGAGGTCGTGATGTTATTGCTGCTTCAGGAATTTCTTGAAAAGTATGGTTTTTATTTCCTTTCTGAACGTCCTATAGTCTGGGGTGGTCATCAGAAGGTTGGAGATCTGGTTGTCCAGTCTTGCGGCTCGAGTGGCTAGGAGGCCGTCGTGTAGTTTTGTTCTTTTGACTTCCTTGATTGGGGGGGGGTATGAATGGGGAGTGCGTTTTTCTGTGTCTGGTACTAGGTGCTTGGATGAGGCGATTGTTCAAGTATGATGGGCTGTCTCCGTGTAGGGTTTTAAATAATATGCAGTAGAATTTGAATTGGATTCTTTCTTGGATTTATGAATGAGTTTTATTGATAACGGATGGATTGAGATTACTTCTTTTGTGCTAACAGTCTCCCTTGCTTTCCCGTATTGTGTCTTTATCCTGGTGTTCTTTATGAATTCTTTCTTCCCATGCATGTTTGTATAAAGTGTTATTATCAATCTGATTCTAAATACAATTGGAAACAGAAATACCTTTAAAATAAACTTGGTAGCTCAAACTCCAGAGGAAGGGGGTAGTTATTATGTAAGGACAGTGCAGAGTAAAGTAGCTACATCTAGTCTGCAGCAGTGCCCACTCCTCAGAGTGTAGCGGGACCCAGGTGGCAGACAAGGGTTCCAGGTCTGCCTGCAGGGAACATGGCTAAGTGACCTCAGGGGTGGTGTCACGTTAAAATGTCTCTTCTTTTCCTTCGCAGTCATACATACAGAGCTGTTCTGGACCTGTTACAATGAGCCTTTTTCTACCCAGAGAAGGAGGACAATGTTCTGCTTTCAGTAACCTTGAAATGACCTTGCACTTAACATTTAACATGTTTCTTTTTTTCCCCTTTGAATTGACATTGCCATACTTCAGAATACCTCTATATTTAACATTGTACACTGTACCTAGTAAGTTTTGCTTATTTTTCAAGATTGAAGCTCACCCTAGCAGTTGCGTCCCTGTCTGCCTTATGAATGTAATTGGCAGGGCACCAAGCCAGAGTGATCACATTCTTACGTTTTCTCTTTCGGATGTTCCAGTAACCATTAATAGATGCCTTTTATGATTATGTGATTATTATGCCATGTGTTATAACGCACTTTACTTTGCCACTGTGTGCACACAATTATGATTCGTGCTATGATGGACGTTTGTTTTTGTATAACTGTGCATTTCTCTGCAGATCTAAGTTCAGCTCTGAATCCTTGCCAGCTGGAAGAAAAGTTCCACGCCTTTTCTGTTTTCTATGTTTGTTTATGCCCTGTAATCTTTGTGTTGTCTATCTGTTTGGTTTGTGGGGTACCCCGGGGAAACCAACTATACCATTGGCCATTTTTGGAGATTTTTCTCTCCCTTTTTGCATTTTTGTTTTTTTTTTCCTATCTAAATTGCCTTTCTAGCTGTTCACGCCCACGCTGTCCTCTGGCGCCAGCGTTCCTTCCTCACCTCCTCTGGATCCCCTATCCAACACCACCAACTCATCCTGGACCTTTTGGATGCTATCCTGCTACCCTCCAAAGTTTCTATCATGCACTGCCGGGCCCACCGTCGCCTCCGTGATTTCATCAGCCGCGGTAATGCCTTGGCTGACCGCTCGGCTCGCCAGGCGGCCCTCCAAGGTCCGCCCACACCCCCTCTTCTGTTATCCCTTTCCTCCCCTCAACCTTTCCTTCATTCCCTTTCCCCCCAGTACACTGACCCCGAGCGCAAGTGGGCCACGCAGCAATCTGGCCATTGCACCCTCCCATCCGGATGGATTACTATACCTTCCTCCCACACATCCACCCCCCTCCTGTACGTCCCTCAACTCCTGGCCCTCACTGTTGTCCAACGTGCACACGATTTTTCTCATGCCGGTAACCCAGCCCTCCGCACTCTTCTCCGACAGAATTTCTATATCCCGAATCTCTCTCAACTCATCTCCCATGTTCTGCTCCGCTGTGTCATTTGCCTCCGACACAACCCCTCTTCTGTCAGACCCTCCGTTCCTGGCCACCAGCCTATCGGTTCACATCCCATGCAAGTCCTCTCTACAGATTTTACCCACTTGCCCCCCTCCCATGGGTTCCGTTACCTCCTGGTTTTCATTGATTCCCACACTGGGTGGCCAGAGGCCTACCCAGTGTGCACAGAGAAAAGTAGGGAAATAGTAAAGGTTTTACTCCATGACATCATCCCTCGCTATGGCCTGCCCCTAGTGATTGGCAGCGATAATGGCCCCGCCTACATATCACAAGTCACACAAGCTGTCTCTCGGGCTCTGCAAATCACCTGGAAATTACATACGGCCTATCACCCCCAGAGCTCTGGCCAAGTTGAACGCATCAATAGAACTATTAAAACCCTCCTCGGCAAAGCGGCAGAAGAAAGCCGCCTGCCATGGCCCAAACTGATCCCTTCTGTTCTATTTTGCATCCGCTGTACCCCAGGTAAACGCAATCAGTTGTCCCCATTTGAACCGCTGAAACCCCTTTGGACAGGGCCTTTCACTGTCTTACTTGCTTCTCCCACAGCTGTCAAATTGTCCCGCCACGAGTCTTGGATTCACTACAGCCGTGTGAAGCCCGCTGCTGAGTATATTTGTGAAAAAGGGCCTACTGACCTTCAACTGAAAATCACACGGCTGCCCCACACTCTGGAAGAGTAATCACGCACGCCTGATCCAGAGATCTGTCAAGATATTTAATATGAACTCTGTTGTATATTTACTGCTTGTGATTTGCGTTTTGCCAACATTGTCCATGTCCCCTACCCCTCCCACGCCTGGGTGTGCCCCTTGTGTGGCACTAGTGGACAATGGGGGCAAAACGGAAAATGTTATTAGATTTCAAACTAATTATGAGTGTAAGGGTCAACTAGTGACCCCTGTATATATATATAACAAGGTTGAATATTCTATATGTAATAATGGAGATTCACAGATCTGTTTTGACCCCAAAGCAACTAATAGGGATACTTGGATAGAGGTCAGGTCAGTCTGGGATCAGGGCCCCCTGATTCAACAAACCCTGGTCACTAATCCCCATGTCCCGGCCTCAGTCCTCTTTGATGCTTGCCATGCCATGGACAAGAACCCCACCTTCCTTGGACGTTGTGGTGCCCTAGCATGGAGGAGGGAATATATGCACAACGATAAATACATGTGCCTGGCGGGACAGAAGCCGTCCCACTGTGAAGGTTCTTCCGAACACTACTACTGTAACTACTGGAGATGTGTATCCTGGGCTACTTGGGGTATGACCCGACTGCCTACCACCCGAGCCATATTATCCAAAATGGGTGACTACCTCTGACTGTGGCCTCCAGAACTGTAACCCACTTAACTTCACTATCCTACAGCCGTTTAAATGGAACCTCGATGATAGCCTCCGGAAAGCTCGCTATCTTGTGGGCCTACAGATATATGGTAAGGGCACAGACCCTGGTACTGTCTTACACATCAAACTCGTTGAGAGACACCGGATCCCTGAACAACACAGCATTGTGTTTCCCGACTTTTATGAACATATGAAACTTGACCAACAAGACTTTGTGCCCTCTGCCACCACCCGCAACCTTTTCATACAGTTCGCTGAAACCATAGGAGCCACCTTAAATCTGACAAACTGTTATGTCTGCGGGGGCACCCAGCTGGCCTCTGAAAAACTCCATTCTGGCAAAACACTGCATACAGCGCCTCGGACCATCCTTTACCACTCGTGTTGGACACCTGCAGTGCCAATCCTTATGGACTAAAAATAGCACCTCTCAGCCCGGATGGACTTATTGGACCGGAGATCCTAAGTTAAAAATACCCAGACGATGGAATACTACTGGCAATGCTACCACATTAAATGTCTACCTCAACCTGCCTGCTTCTGCCCCTTGGGCTGCACCGGAAGGATACTACTGGATCTGTGGGAAAATGGCATACCCCACTCTACCCTCAAATTGGACTGGCACTTGTTTTCTGGGCACTATCAAATCAGCCTTCTTCCTCCTCCCGTTATCCGAAGGAGAACATCTGGCTGTCCCAGTATTCGATCAACGGGCCCGTTCTGAAAGAAGCCTGGAGATTGGTAAATGGGGAGACACTTGGCCCCCGGAGCGCATCATTGCTGTCTACGGTCCTGCTACTTGGGCTGATGATGGTATGTTTGGGTACCGGACCCCAATCTACATGCTTAACCGCCTCATAAGACTGCAGGCGGTTTTAGAAGTTATCACCAATGAAACAGCTAGGGCCCTGGGAGCCTTGGCCAAAGCGAACACTATGATGCGTACCGCCATCTATCAGAACCGACTGGCCTTAGACTATCTATTGGCCGCTGAAGGAGGGGTATGTGGCAAATTCAATCTCTCCAACTGCTGTCTACAACTGGATGATGAAGGATTTGTAGTTGAAGAGGTCATAGACAAGATTACCAGATTAGCTCACGTTCCTGTCCAGACTTGGAAGGGTTTTTCTGCTGATATGTTTGGACTCAACTCACTGACTGATTGGGCCTCCAAACCAGGACTCTTTAAAGCCCTCACCATAATTTTCCTGGTATTCTCTGTCATATTTTGTGTTCTTCCTTGCCTGTTACCATGTTTATTAAAAACCCTTAACCGTACTATTAGGACTACGATTGACAAAAGTACCACCGCCCTAGTCCTGGCCCTTTCCTCCTATCACCCAGTCCCCACCTCTGATACAGATGGCCCTGACCTCCCATAACCCAGCTAGTCAGCTAGCCTACAGAAGAAAAGTTGGGAATGAAGGATCCCTAGCTAGCTGACATACCTGGGTCACGGTGTATATGAAAAACTCCATCTTAGATCAGTGGGTAGTAAAACTAAAAACAGCAACCTGTGACTCCATTTTACTGCTCTGAGAAATCACGTATGCATGCAGGCCTGTTCTATGTATCTGTCTTAGTGCCTGGCACGGCTAGGAGGCAACAGGATGCTGCTGTATAGATTATAGGATGGATTTATGGTTTTGTTTTTCTCTCTGCTGTTACCTTTTGGTCAGAGCTGATTAGAACTGGTTTGAACTGGTTAGGACACTATATAACTTTTGTGTCCGAGATCCTCAGGGTCTTCTGTTTATGCAGCTAGTTCTGCCCAGAAGTCCAGCATATATGCTTGTTTAATAAAAGCCTTTTTAAATCTCTTCAGTCTCTGGCTCAAGTCTCTGCACTACTAAAGGAGGGCCTTATCCTAAAAGGTACCTTCAGGGGCCATTTGGGCATTCTGTGTTAACAGATATTTTGGTGGATTCGCTTACTCCCCTCCCCCACCAACTCCTCTGGAGCTGGCTGGGGCCAAGCCTATTTTACTCTCAGGCTTGGATACAGCACTACAGGCAGTGCTAATAGCAACCTTGCTAACTGCCTTTCTTTTTGAAGATAACAGTATTGTTTTGAAGATTTATATTGACCACTGATGACAAACGTTTGTGTAAAGTGTTTTGGTTACTTACCTGTATGGAGATGAGAGCTGAGACATACTGTTTTTCATCAACTCTGGTTTTGTTTTGAGGAACTTGTATTGGTGACTTGGAGTACAGACTGAATGGAAGTTGGCTCCCAATATAAGCCCCAATAAAAGTGACTTGTAGCATGAACTATAAAACTGACTCTTTTGAATTTTTGTTTTCATGCTTTACCCATGAACATTGAGCCCAGCAGGACTTCCAACTTTATGGAAGCACGTCAAGTGTGAGTATTTGTGGGTTTGGACCGGAGCCTACCTTATCTACAGGCGCCGGTTAGACCACAATTGGTGTCAGAAGTGGGATAGAGCGCCTCCTGCTGAACATTTGGAGAATTGTTGGAAAAAAAAATTTTTTTTGATATTATTGGAGGAAAAAAAAAAAATAAGGTTTTTGGAGGAAAAAAAAAAAAAGTTTTTGGACTTTGGCTAATTTGTTGTGTTAGCTTGTTGTTTTAGTTTATTGTTTTGGTTCCTGTTCGAGTGTGCCCAGTATCCAGAGTCTTACGACGGGGAGTACAGAGGGAACACGCGACCAGAAGAATCCAAGTGTACCGGTGGTGAACCTGAGTCGGAGGAGGACCTCAGCACTGATAAGAGGACAAAAACGCAGTAAGCGACTGGGGGCCAAGGAGGCCTAAAAACAAAAGGCGTAGACTCACCTTTCTCTCTGGTAAGGTACTTGACCAGGGGGGGTGAGGGAGATTGGCTACCTCAGTAAAAAGTATCGCACTTGGGTTGGTCTTTCTCTTTGTTTCTGTTTCAGGCCGGTGAGAAGATGGACCAGCAACAACTGATGGCGTTCCTGGCAGCGGAGAGACAGAAACAAAGCGAGGACTTGCAGGCTGTCTTGAAAACCAATCAAGAACTTTGGTACAGATCCCAGGAGCTGTCTCGCCGTCAACATGATGAGATGGTACTGGCAATGGGGGAGCAAACCAAGGTACTTTCTCAAATTTTGCAAAGACCCCCGCCAGCTACGGGTAGTGACTCAGGACTGAGTGCCATTCATCAAACCACAGGAGCAGCTACCCCCCTCTCGTTGGTAAATCTGTGTAAGATAACTCCAGCCGATGCGCCCGATGAATTCCTGGTCGCATTCGAGAGGGTAGCTACTGCTGCTGGTTGGCCTCAGGGTCAGTGGGCTGTTAGGCTTCTACCCTGTTTAGCGGGAGAAACTCTGTCTGCTTTTCAGACATTAGCCCCTGAATTGGCGAATGACTACCAGGCAGTAAAAAATCATATATTAGAATATCTGGGGTATACGCCTGAACATTATCGTCAGCGTTTTAGGGCGACGGTAATGCAGGATAAAGAAAGGCCTAAGGCAGTGGTACAGAAATTAACCAAACTGGCAGAGCGGTGGCTTGGCCCATGGTTGGGGAACCCCAGAGCATTAGTGTTGGAGGTGATACGGGAGCAGTTTCTACAGTCCGCCCCGAAGAACCTGCGAGGGTGGGTGCAAAGACAAGGCTGTAAAACTCTAAGCCAAACCCTCGAGGTGGCAGAGGCCTATATTGATGCTCAAGGTGCCTATGAGGAGGAACGTATTACTGGGCCTCTGATGCGTGGAAAGGGGAAGGTTGATAGGGAACAAGGCTTCCAAAGTAGAACCACAGAACTCCCTAAGGCCAAGGAACCCCAGCAGAAAGAAGCACTTAGGTGTTACCGCTGCGGGAAAGCAGGCCATATCCAAAGGGCCTGTAGGGTGCTAAGGGACCTCGTAGTTACTCAGGGAAAGGACGCCCCTATTATCCCTGAGGCATATAAGGTGTTAGTATGTGTGTCAGGAAGGGAGGTGTCGGCCTTGGTTGACACTGGGGCCGATCAATCGATGATGTCCACCCGGTGTTTTCAACATCTATTCCCTGGGGGGAAGAGACATGAGAAGAGAGATACGGTCACTATTAAGTGCGTTCATGGGGATAGTGTGCAATACCCTCTCCGGGATATCACTGTCTTGAGCGCAGATAGAGTATACAAGGTAAAGATTGCTATCGTTCCGGGTGCTCCCTATGATCTGATACTGGGCAGGGATTGGAAAGGCCTGGAGGAATGTCTCCAACCCAAGCAAGGTTTGGTGGGAACTCGCTCTCAGGGCCCTGTAGTCTCACTTGAGGAGGAAAAGCTAGGGACCATCTTTCCATTTGAGGAAGGGGTGGTGGAAGAGAATACCCGGGCTCCAAATCCCCATTCCCGTGCTCAAAATCAGAGGCAGAAACGTCAGAGAAGCCAAGCATTAATGCAGGCTAGTGGGGCTAAGGACATCCCTTGGCTTCCAAAGGAGCTGGTGAAGCTATTTCCCACCTTCCCTGACGAACAGAGAGCAGATGCATCCTTGTTAGAACTTTGGAAGCAGGCAGCTGTCCCTACGAATAACCCGAATTATTTTAAAGTAAAACAGGGGTTATTATATAGATGTGTGACAGGTAAAGACCCGCGAGATAACAGAGAACAACTAGTGATTCCCCGGGGTTTTAGAAAAGTAGTCTTACAGACAGCACATGATCACCCCCTCTCAGGACATAAGGGAGCGGCAGCTACGGAGATTCAGGTACTGCGTAGATTTTTTTGGCCAGGGGTATCTAGAAATGTTGCAGATTTCTGTAAGTCCTGCTCTACTTGTCAGAAGCTTTCATTGAGTAGGCCAGCCAGAGCCCCGCTTATTCCCATTCCTAAAGTAGGGGAGCCCCTTACACGATTAGCTATTGATATTGTGGGACCACTAGAAAGGACTCCCCGAGGGTTTACCTTTATATTGGTAATAATAGATGTCGCCACTAGGTACCCTTGGGCTTTTCCTTTGAGGAAAACGACCTCGGCGGCCCTCATGAAAGAATTAATGGGGCTTTTTTGCATGGTGGGTTTCCCTCGCGAAGTCTTGACCGATCAGGGAAGCAATTTTCTCTCGAGGGAAATGGAGAAATTCTGGCAAGGCTTTGGGATCCGTCACCTAAAAACTTCAGCATACCACCCCCAGGCTAATGGGTTGGTGGAACGGTTTAATCAGACGTTAAAACAAATGCTGAAGAAGGTTGGGAGCCAAGAGAAAAAAGAATGGGACTTGTATATCCCCTTGGTACTGTTCGCAGCACGTGAGAAAATACAAGATTCTCTAGGGGTAAGTCCCTTTGAGATGCTGTTTGGCAGGGTTCCTCGGGGAATATTAGATATTGTCAAGGAACATTGGGGGTCCCAAGAGGGAGAAGAGACTAATGTTATATCCTATTTGGCCCAGTTAAGGAAGAGACTAGGCCAAGTGGCCCACTTAGGAAAGCGTAATCTAGAGTGGAGTCAGGAGAAACAGAAATATTATTATGATAAGAAAACCCAGGAACGCCATTTAAAGGTGGGAGACAAGGTGCTCATATTAGTGCCCTCAGATCCCCATAAGTTCCTAGCGGAATGGAAGGGACCTGCCACGATTGTAAAAAAATTGAATCAAGTGGATTATCAGGTCAAGGACGGGAAGAACAGGATACAGACCTATCATATCAATTTGCTAAAGCCATGGCGGGATAGGGAAATATTAGCCCTGTGGGCTGATCAGACTCCGGACGATGATCTGGGCCCACAAATTGCCGATATGGATCAAGCCGAGGGGGTCAATATAGGGACCCAGCTTTCCAGTGAGCAAGCGGAGCAAGTACGATCCCTAGTACAGGAGTTTGAAGATGTGTTTTCCCCCATACCTGGGCGTACGGAGGTAGTGACTCACGATATTGTGACCACCCCGGGGAAAGTGGTGAGGGTCAAACCTTATAGGCTTACTGAGGGGAAGAGGGAGTTGGTACAGAATCTGGTGGAGGAGATGCTGACACTAGGGGTTATCGAACCATCGCAGAGCCCCTGGTGCAGCCCCATTGTCATTGTTCCGAAGGCTGATGGAACCCCCAGATTCTGTATCGATTTTCGGCAACTTAATGAAGTATCTCAGTTTGATGCCTTCCCTATGCCCCGGGTTGATGACCTGTTAGATCGGCTGGGTCAGGCGCAATACCTTTCAACCTTGGACCTAACAAAAGGGTACTGGCAGATTCCTCTAACGTCCCAGGCCAGGCCTAAAACTGCCTTCAGCACTCCCCATGGGCTATACCAATTTAAGAGAATGCCCTTCGGACTTCATGGTGCTGCCGCGTCATGTCAAAGAGGAATCACGGAGGTTCTACGTGGGCATCACCATTATGCGGAAGCCTACTTGGACGATATTGTTATCTTCTCCTCTGACTGGGCGCAACACATGAAGCACGTAAGGGCAGTTCTGGATTCCTTGAGAAAGGCGGGTTTTACAATCAATCCCAAAAAGTGCTATCTAGGGCAGAAAGAAGTGAAGTATCTGGGGTATGTAGTGGGGAGAGGGCAAGTTAGACCCCTTGTTGATAAGGTGAGATGCGTGAAGGAATATCCTTTACCCCAGTCCAAAAAACAGTTGAGAGGCTTTCTGGGGCTTCTCGGCTATTATAGGCGTTTCATTCCTGCATTTTCCACAAGGGCCGCAGTGTTAACAGATATGTTAAAGAAAAACAGGCCCGACAAGCTTCGATGGGAGAATAGCGGGAGACAGGCTATCGAGGACCTTAAAGCAGCCTTATGTACTAACCCGGTGCTGGTATCCATAGATTTTACTAAACCCTTGGTCTTACAGACAGACGCGTCAGGGACAGGGTTGGGAGCAATACTAAGCCAGGAGGTCCAGGGGATGGAGCATCCGGTTTTGTTTCTGAGCCGCAAACTTTATCCCAATGAAAGGAATTATGCCACAGTTGAATTGGAATGCTTGGCAGCCAAATGGGCGATGCAGACCCTGGAGCATTACCTGCAAGAGCGGGAGTTCACTCTGGTAACGGACCATGTGGCGCTGAAATGGCTCAACACCATGAGGAACAACAATGCCCGTCTAACACGATGGTATCTGGCCATGCAGACATTTAGATTCAGGGTGGTGCATCGCCCGGGCAAACTAAGCACAAACGTGGACACCCTATCCAGGATGCAGGAGGAGAGCCATACGCCCCTGGAGGTTAGGGAGGGTCAGAAGCAAAGGGTGAGGGTATGTCACACCCCTAGCCTTAAAGCTCGGTTTGTGCCAGGCAGGGGTTTGTCTAAACCCATTACAACTGTCAGGAGGGCTGATCAATGTAGCAAGCCAGAGGGAAAGAATAGGGAAGAGGGTTCATTTCCCTTTAAATCTCAGGTAGCTGAGCTCCAGGGTGTGAAAGACGCTGAATGTAACAGCCTGGAACAGCCTGAGAACACTCCCTCCTCTCCTGCCAATTCTCAGCTGCAAAAGCTGATTGCTGCTCCTGAGAGAGTGAGGAAAAAGCTGCAGGCTGGCCCTCCCCCTCAGAGAACTGGGCGTGCCCGGCTGAACGTAATAGAAGCTGCTCTGAGGGGAAGGAAGTCAGTCTGCCCTGAGCCTGCTCAGGAAGGAGGTATCCAGGACAATGCTCCTGATCCTCATAGCTCTGCTGATGTGGAAATGCTAGAGTTTGATACTGACCCTGAGACTAACCAGCCAGCAGAGCTTGAATTTATGGATTGCCAGGAATCTGCAGTTTGTCCTGAAGGTATGCCTATGGAAGAATAATAGGATACATGTTTGTGAAACTTTTGAGTTTTTTCTTCCAGCTCAGGTGAGCAAATTGTTTGGATTGCTTCACAGCAGCTGTGTACACTTGAGGGAAGAAAGAGAGCAGTGCTGCACTTCTCCCTTTAGGGGAACTTTTGAAAAGAAAAAACGTTTTTCTTTAATTGAAGGAAGCTGCTCTGTTAAGTTTACTTTTGTGTTTGAATGCTGAAGAATGAGGAAGTAAGAGTGGGGAGAATCCACTGTACAACTGGATGGGATTGTGGGGCCATTTGGGCATTCTGTGTTAACAGATATTTTGGTGGATTCGCTTACTCCCCTCCCCCACCAACTCCTCTGGAGCTGGCTGGGGCCAAGCCTATTTTACTCTCAGGCTTGGATACAGCACTACAGGCAGTGCTAATAGCAACCTTGCTAACTGCCTTTCTTTTTGAAGATAACAGTATTGTTTTGAAGATTTATATTGACCACTGATGACAAACGTTTGTGTAAAGTGTTTTGGTTACTTACCTGTATGGAGATGAGAGCTGA
Source organism: Geotrypetes seraphini (assembly GCF_902459505.1). NCBI lineage: Eukaryota > Metazoa > Chordata > Amphibia > Gymnophiona > Dermophiidae > Geotrypetes > Geotrypetes seraphini. The sequence continues at coordinate 217,603,442 of NC_047089.1, read as the reverse complement.
GACATACTGTTTTTCATCAACTCTGGTTTTGTTTTGAGGAACTTGTATTGGTGACTTGGAGTACAGACTGAATGGAAGTTGGCTCCCAATATAAGCCCCAATAAAAGTGACTTGTAGCATGAACTATAAAACTGACTCTTTTGAATTTTTGTTTTCATGCTTTACCCATGAACATTGAGCCCAGCAGGACTTCCAACTTTATGGAAGCACGTCAAGTGTGAGTATTTGTGGGTTTGGACCGGAGCCTACCTTATCTACAGGCGCCGGTTAGACCACAATGTCTAAGACATTTCGAATCAACAAATGCAAACAAATCCAATAGGTAATTAGGTATAAGACCAAACAACACCTCGAAGCACAGGCAACCAAATTTAAACTTCACACAGGCCTCCACTGACAGCCAATAAAGTTCTCAAAAAGAAGGGGTAACGTGATCATACCTGCCGCATTCTGGATAATACGCAAATGGTATAGATATTTTTGGGTGGCAGCCAAGTAAACAATATTGCAATAGTCCAATTGACTCAACACCAGGGATTGTACCAATAGTCTGAAGGATAGAACGCTAAAATATGCTCTAATTGTGTGCAATTACCATAAAGTATAGAAGTCCTTCCGTACCAGGGCATCAACCTGGTTCTTCATGGTCAAGTTCTGATCTAGAATTACTCCTAGGATTTTAATTGTAGATTAAACAGGATAAGTTATAGTGTTCAATGCCATTGATGTCTCATTATAATTCTGGTGCAAATGGGATAACCTAGAATTGAGAGAAGACAAATATAGATTAAAAAGCAAAGGGGAGAGTGGGGGAGCCTTGAGGGACACTGCAAAGGTTACTCCAAGTGCTAGAATAGGTGTTGTTAGAATAAACAGAATGACAATAATCATCAAAACCAATTAGAAACTTTATCATGAATTCTGATGGCATCTAGACATTCTAGCAATTTTATATGATCCACGAGATTGAATGCACTACTCAGGTCGAACTGCATTATCAGAGCATTAGTACCTTTACTAAACAGATTATGCAAAGAGTCCAAAATAGAAGCCAAACTGTTTCCGTGCTATACAAAGGCCTAAAACCAGATTGAGAATCATGCAGAACAGAGTGGTGCTCCAAATAGCTTGATAACTGAAGATAGACCAAGCCTTCCATCAATTTTACAAAGAAGGAGATGGATGCTATTGGTCTATAATCAGTGACTATTGAGCTAAATTCTTTAGGATTTTTTGTATTGGAATAATAATATGTCCTTGAGATTATGGAAAATTTCCCATTTTCAGCATATGGGTCAACCAATCAAATAGATCTAGATGGAAGTCCAAAGGGGCTACCTTCATAATTGCTGGAGGACAGGGGTTCAAAAACAAAATGACTTCACATACTTATTGAACAATTTACTAAAATCTTCCCACTTAGGTTTACTAAATGAACTCCAATTTAGATCAGCCTTATCGCTGTTCCTCTCCTTTCCCCTTCATTTCTGCCTTTCTCATGTGCTCTATGGAATGCCCACTCTGTCTCCAACAAACTTACCTTCATTCATGACCTCTTTATCTCTCCAACTCTCCACCTGCTAGCACTAACTGAGACCTGGATCTTCCCTGAAGACTCTGCTTCAGCTTCGTCCCTATGTCATGGAGGCTACCTTTTCTCACATACACTTTGTCCAGTTGGTCATGGAGATGGTGTTGGGCTGTTACTCTAGCCATCTTGTAGATATGAACCCCTTTTCTGCCTCAATCTCCCTCCTTTGAATTCCACTCCATCTGTCTATTTGCTCTTCTACTCCTCTGAGTAGCAGTCATTTACTGCCCCCCTAATAAGTCCCTCTCTTCTTTCTCAAGCCCTCATTTCCCTCACTCATCCTTGGTGACTTCAATATCCATGCTGAAGACCCCTCTAACTCCTATACTTCCAAGTGCCTTGCCTTTTACATCCTCATACAATCTCCAGCTGTGCTCTATCACCTCTACGTACAAGAATGGCCTCTGCTTTGATGTGTCTTCTCCTCCAACTGCTCTACCACCAAATTCTGCGCCTCAACTCTTCCTCTCTCTGACCATTAACTGTTAACCTTCACAACTCATTACCCCCCCCCCCCCCCCAGACTAGACCAATCATTACTTATACGTTTAGGAACATTCAGGCTATTGACCCTGATATGATCTCCATCACCATCTCAGCCCTCCCTTCTACTACTATGTCACATAAGTCTGTCAATGAAGCCGTCCTCTCCTACAACACCATTCTCTCCTCTGCTCTAAATACTTTCTTTCTTTCCATTTAACATCCTGTAGGGCACACCAAACCCCAGCCCTGGCTGACCCCCAATATCCGTTACCTGTATTCCTGTGCCCAATCTGCTGAATGACTTTGGCTTAAATCCTGCACACGTGCCAACTTCATACCCTTCAAATTCCTGCTGACATCCTTCCAATCTGCCTTCTCGCTTGCCAAACCACAAACTAAATCTCTTGGCTCTAACCCTCTTGAACACTCGACTGTCTACTCAAAGTTTCCCTACCTCCAATGCCCCCTTCACCCCCCCCCCCCCCCCCAAACAATGGCAGAGTTATTCTACAAGATTCACCTTGAGTTCTCAACCAGGTCACCTCCCTCCACCTTTCCACTCTGACAACTTTCCTTCAACTCCTGCTACTTTTTCCTCATTTTCTGAAATCACTGAAGAGGAAACTGCACCTGTCTCCTCCTCCAAACCCACTACCTGCTCCTCTGATCTGATTTCCACCAACCTACTCAGTGCTATCTCTCCCCCTGTCATGCCTCCTATCTGTCATATTCTCAACCTCCATTGCAACTGTTCCTGATGTCTTCAAATATTTAGGTAGTTAGTTAGTTTTATATCTCGTCCTCCCCAAAAAGTTCAGAATGGGTTACAATTTTACAGTTATAGCATTACAGTACATCAATAAACAGGATTGTTCATAGGACAATGCCAGGAGAAGGAGGTTAGGTTGCACAGTGAAACAAATAGGATTGTTCATAGGACAATGCCAGGAGAAGGAGGTTAGGTTGCACAGTGAAACAAATAGGATTGCTCATAGGACAATGCCAGGAGAAGGAGGTTAGGTTGCACAGTGAAACAAATAGGAATGATCATGGGACAATGCAAGGAGAAGAAGCTTAGGTTGCATAGTGAAATGATAATACAGAATAGCAGAATTATGGCATATCAAGTTGAATAAGGATATTGTAATGAGATGGATAGGGAACAGGGAAATACTTTTAAAACCAATAGAAGGAAATATTTTTTCACTCAGAGAATAGTGAAGCTATGGAATGCTTTGCCAGAGGTTGTGATAAGAGTGGATAGCGTAGCTGGTTTTAAGAAGGGTATGAAAAATTCCTGGAGGAAAAGTACATAATCTGTTATTGAGAAAGACATGGGGCAAGCCACTACTTGCCCTGGATTGGTAGTATGGAATGTTGCTACTCTTTGGGTTTTGGTCAGGTATTATTGACCTGGATTGGCCACCATGAGAATGGGCTACTGGGCTTGAAGAACCTTTGGTCTGACCTAGTAAGGTTATTCTTATGTTCTTATGTAATAAACCCTCATAAGACCCCACATCTCCCTCCAAATATCACCCCATCTCCCTCCTCCCCTTCTTATCAAAGCTACTTGAGCATACTGTTCACTGAAATTACCTGGACTTCCTTTCATCTCAAGTTATTCTTGACCCACTTCAATCAGGCTTTTGCCCACTCCATTCTATGGAAACTGCCCTTGCTAAACTCTCTAATGACCTGTTCTTGACCAGATCCAATGGCCTGTACTCTAATGACCTGTTCTTGACCAGATTCATCCACTCCTCGATCTGTCTGCTGCCTTCGATACTGTGGATCACCTACTCTTCGATACGCTGTCCTCACCGGGATTCCAGGGTTCTGTTCTCTCCTGATTTTCTTCCTATCTCTTCCATTGCACTTTCAGTGTTTGCATATCTCAATCTCAATCGGTGTACCTCAAGGTTCTGTCTTGGGCCCTCTCCTTTCCTCCATATATACACACTCCCTTGGTGTATTGATCTCTGTCCATGGCTTTCTATATCATCTCTATGCTGCTGACTCACAGATCTACCTCTCCACAGGAGACCTCTCTATAGGAATCCAGGCCTGAATCTCAATCTGCTTGTACAACTTTCCCGAGCTCCTTATCTTTCCAACTAAACCCACTTCCCCACTCCCTCCATTCTCTATTTCTGTGGACAACATTCTCCTCCTCCCTCTCTTGTCAGCTTGCAACCTCAGGGTCATCTTTGACTCCTCTCTCTCCTTTTCCACTCAGATCCAACAAACCGCTAAAGCCTATTGCTTCTTCCTCTATAATATTACCAAAATCCGACCTCTCCTTTCCGAGCACACAACCAAAATCCCTATTCACACACTTTTTTTTTTTTTAAATGCTAATGAAATAAACTAAAATAACACTCTTTTCAGCTACAGTTGCAAAATAACATTAGATTTAGGAAGTTGGTTGGGCTGAGAACTTTGCAGCACCCCCTCATATGTGAGCCATGTGAATCTGTCATACAGGATGGAAAATACTGGTATTTTTTCACATCTTTGGGTGGTGGAAGGGGGTCAGTGACCATTAGGGGAATAAGGGGGTCATGCCTTAATCCCTATAGTGGTCAATTGGTCAGTTTGGGCACTTTTTTAGCATTTAAACGCTTTCAAAACAGGTCTAGCTAATGATTACTGTATTTTCACCCATATACCGCGCACCCGTGTAAAACGTGCACACGGGTATAGCGCGCGGGGAACAGAAATTTATGTATACAAATTTTACTATAGCGCGCACATGCGTATACCGCTCATGCCGCCCCGACTCTCCTCTCACCGCCCCGACTCTCCTCTCACCGCCCCGACTCTCCTTTCACCTGCCCCGACTCTCCTTTCCGAAGGATCGCTCACACCCCCACCCCGAAGGACCGCTCGCACCCCCACCCCGAAGGACCGCTCGCACCCCCACAGCTTCCCCCCTCCCCCTCCCGCATGGAGAAGCTGCCTACCGTTGTTTCCGGATGCCAGTGAGCCCAGCTGCTTCCTCTGCCGGCGGTCCTGCCCCTTCTCTGAGCTCTGCGTGCGCTGCTTCCTCTTCCGGCGGTCCCGCCCTTTCTCTGATGTCAGGTGGGGGTGCGAGTGGTCCTTCGGGGTGGGAGTGCGAGTGGTCCTTCGGGGTGGGGGTGCGAGCGGTCCTTCGGGGTGTTGAATCGGATGTCGGGGGGCGGAAACTATGTAAAAAAATTTGTACAACGCGCTCACGCATATAACGCGCATGGTTATGCACAGTTTGTAAAATCGTGTATAACACGCGCGTTATATGCGTGAAAATACGGTAGTCCGTTAGCTTCTCCTACAGTTTAAAGTATAGGCTCCTGAGGGGTTTACATCATTGTCTCCTGGTCTGCTCTTGTTATCGATGTTCTGTATACTTATGTATATTTCCTTATATTAATTCTAATACTTGGATCTTTACTTTCATTTGTGGACTAAATAATATATATTTTATTTCTAATTACCTTACACTGCCTTTGTGAGCAGTGTTTAGTTTTCTTTGATTTCTATTGCAAATCTATACTCAAGTAATTAATGTGCTTTTTTGTAATTTTGGAAAAATGAATAAATAGAGAATTAATTAAAATAAAAAACAGGTCTAGCTCCAAATGTCTAAAAAAAAAAGCCCAGGACCTTTTGTTAAAGGTTTGATTATGCCTTACGAGCATCCAAGTCCTAAACCTGCCCAAAACACATCTCTAAAACACCCCTTAAAGATTTGGATGCACTGGAGACAAAATGACCAGAAAGACGTCTAGAAAGTCTATTTTGAGAATGCCCCCTTGGATGTCCACCTGCTAGTTTGTGCTGTCTTTTGGACGTCAATTGTTTTTTAAAAAAATGAACCCCATTGTCTCTAGAAGCGCGAATACAGTTCAAATTTGCATGCATCTGCTTCAAACAAATCTGGGGCCTAGCACCTTCCTACCTGCAAACACACTTCACTCTACACAACCCCACACGAACAACCAGAAACAAAAACATCTTCGCCTATCCTAAAATCACTGGCTGCAAATACAAATCCTTCCTTGACAGAACCTTCATGCTCCAAGCTAACAAACAACAATCCTGGCTGGGAAACTACATAAACAAAACCAAACAGACCTACAACGCATTCTGAAAATCAATCAAAACCATTCTGTTTGACAAATTCATCACCTAAGCAGGCCGACCTTCGCTCACCACACTTTTCCCCCTACAAACCCGAAGCAATCGCTCAGGCAACCCCTCTCGCTTTCCTCCCCTTACAACCCCTCTTACTTTTCCTCCCCTTACTTCCCTTTTCTTCTATAACATTCCCCTTCATGCATTTGTAATTCGCTGAATGTCCAGCCTTCTTTCGATGTGAACCGCCTTGAAGTCATCTAACTATGGCGGTATAGAAAAATAAAGTTATTATTATTATTATTATTAGTGATTGTCAGCTATGGGTTGTGGAATTACGGTATGCATTTTTTGATTTTCAGTAAAGATGATTTTGAAAAAAAGTATAAACTGACTTTTACTGCAAAAACAGGATTAAAATAATTTATGGTTTGAAGCAGTAAAGGATTTTTCTTTCTTGAAGCCATAAACTCAGAAAGAAAATGTTATGCAGATGGTAAGTCAAAACCCAACTAACCTCTGCTGATATTTCTGGACAGGTGGATCTGGGGATTGAGGAGACCCTTACTGACATGAGAGAGACAGGATACATAGGGAAGAGAGAGAGCTAGAAAAGGAGCCAGAAGAAAAGAGAGGAGAGAAAAAGTGAAGAAAATACAGGGGACAAATTCCCCCCTACACAGATGTCATGTGAGTGGTATAAGAGGACACCATGAGTAGAAGTGTCATGTTCTGCAATAGTGTTGTAAACATGAAACCTGCCTTCATGATTGATATTTTTTACATCAAGAAGTAACATTCTGAAATCTAAAGCTGAATAGAACCCAACAATCCCTCTGGGATAACCTTTCTCCCTCACCCCATCCCCCGATGCTATCAGATACACATTACACTCAGTACTAAAGGGAGGTACAACCTATTCCCAACTGCACTTTAAAAAGCAGTTTGTTCTCCTGAGGGAGAATAACATGCATGAGTCTAGGTTTCTCCAGACACATTCTCATATTATCTTCTTATAAATACAAAGCCTGAAGCAGTCATTGTATCCTGAAGCCCATCAGAGCCTCCCACAGCCAGTGAGTTATGAGAGCCACCTCATAGAACTAAACTCATTTACAGCAATCCATACTCTTCCCTGGTAAAGCTATTGATTGGTTAACAACCAACCAGAGGGCCATTAAATTACCCTGATGGAGAAAGAATGAGAGAAGGGAACAGGAAGGGATGTTGAGAGAGGGAAAGGGAAAGAGAGAGAGAGAGAGAAAAAAAAATAGAATTGTTTATGTATTTGAGCCCCTAATGTTTGAGTCTGGTCCTATAATGCCGACCTGCAGAGTTGGAGTTACTGCATTCCAGGGTTGTGCCTGGTCTACAGAGCCACAAAAGTAGGGGTGGACCAAGGAACTTCCAGTACACTGGTATAATATGTAAGACATAAAATGCAGTCCTTTATTGACAAAGCACAGGCAGATTAAAAGATGAGATGAATAGACAGCTTTTCTCTGGCTACTACTGGATGCTGACTCTGCATAATTGTTTCTTTCCTAACACCAAAATATGTCCGACAGAGTATTTGTGACCCCTGAAGTAGGCATTTATCTACTGAAACACGGCCCCGTGTCAGGTCTTTTTATCTGTTAGTTCTTTGTCAATAAGGGAGTGTGTTTTATGTTTTATACCTGTGCACCGGAGAGGGGAAGGCCTGCCATTTTGAAGAGGCGGGCCTGCTGGCTGGAGGGGAGTAGGCATCCCTCTGGCCAACCATCATAAGTAAGGTAAGGGGGAGTGGGGTCGTCGGAGGCACAGGAGGATTGCATGGCGGCAGGAGGGATTGGGCACAATCCCATTGCCAGGGGAGGGGTTTCAGGTAGGGAGTTACTTGACTTTGGTGGCTCAATTTCTTTTTTTTGGGGGGGGGAGTTTCATTTATTCTGCGCAAGTGCCCATTGCTATCACCAGCGATGGGCACATGAAGATTTTGCGAATCTTCGCTACTCTCCACCAACCTCATTTATATGAATGAACACAGGAAGTATCAAAAAGAATAATAATAATAATAACTTTATTTTTGTATACCGCCATACCCAGAAGAGTTCTAGGTGGTTCACATTGGTTAGAACAAATTACAAGAGGTTACATGCCAAATTGATCATAGAGTTGCGAACAGCAAGGAGAAAGAAGTTACAAGTGGGTACATACCAAATTGATCATAGAGTTGCGAATAGCAAGGAGAAAGTAGTTACAAGTGGTTACATTCCAAATTGATAATAGAATTACGAACTACAAGGAGGAAGAAGGGGGGAGAGGAGGGAGACGGGGGGGAGAAGTTTTGGTAGGAGGGAGGAAGAGGATTGAAGGAAGGGGCATTAGGGACTTTAAGGGTCTTGCTCTCGGAATAGGTGGGGTTTAAGTGTTTTTCTGAAGTCGAGGTAGTTGTGGGCTTTGAGGACCATTTGGGCCAGCCAAGGGTTTAGTTTGGCGGCTTGGAAGGCATAGGTTTTGTCAAGGAATTTTTTTGAGTGGCATAGTTTTAGGGAGGGGTAGGCGAAGAGTTGGATTTTGCGGGAGGTCTTATAGTTGTGGTTTAGGGTAAAGTGAGGGGTGATGTAGCTTGGGGATAAACCAAATATTGTTTTGTAGCAAAAACAGGCGAATGTCATCTCGTGGTTAGAAAAGCAAAAAGAGAATATGAAGAGAGGCTAGTCAGGGAAGCACGAAATTTCAAACCATTCTTCAGATATGTTAAAGGGAAGCAGCCGGCTAGGGAGGAGGTGGGACCGCTAGATGACGGAGATAGGAAGGGAGTAGTGAAGGAGGAAAAAAAAGTGGCGGAAAGACTAAACATGTTCTTTTCGTCAGTATTTACAAAAGAAGACACATCCAAAATACCGGAACCTGAACAAATCTTCAAAGGAGACCAAGCAGAGAAATTAAAATCCATGGAAGTAAGCCTTGAGGACGTACACAGGCAGATAGAAAAATTAAAATCTGACAAATCGCTGGGCCCGGACAGAATCAACCCTAGAGTATTGAAAGAATTAAAGGAGGAAATAGCGGAACTACTACAGCAGGTTTGTAATCTATCCCTGAAAACAGGCATGATCCTGGAGGATTGGAAGATAGCCAATGTTACGCCCATCTTTAAAAAGGGATCGAGAGGTGACACGGGGAACTACAGACCGGTAAGTCTGACCTCGGTTCCGGGGGAAAATGGCGGAAGCGCTGATGAAAGAGAGCATCGAGGAGCATCTAGCGAGGCATAAACTTATGAAAACAAGTCAACATGGCTTCTACAAGGGAAGATCGTGCCTGACGAACTTATTGCACTTCTTCGAAGGAATTAACAAACGGATGGACAAAGGGGACCTCATAGACATTGTATACTTAGACTTCCAAAAAGCCTTTGACAAGGTACCAAATGAACGCCTACTTCGGAAACTAAAGAACCATGGGGTGGAAGGAGACGTACAAAGATGGATCAGGAATTGGTTGGCGGGCAAAAAGCAGAGGGTAGGAGTGAAGGGCCACTACTCGGACTGGAGGAAGACCACAAGTGGTGTTCCACAGGGGTTGGTGCTTGGACCACTGCTTTTCAATGTATTTATAAATGATCTAGAAACGAGAACGAAGAGCGAAGTAATAAAATTTGCAGATGACACCAAGCTATTCAATGGGGCTAGGACAGGGGTAGGGCACTCTGGTCCTCAAGAGCCGTATTCCAGTCGGGTTTTCAAGATTTCCCCAATGAATATGCATGAAATCTATTTGCATGCACTGCTTTCAATGCATATTCATTGGGGAAATCCTGAAAACCCGACTGGAATACGGCTCTTGAGGACCGGAGTTCCCTACCCCTGGGCTAGGACTAAAGAGGACTGTGAAGATTTACAAAGGGACCTAAACAAACTAGGGGAGTGGGCGACGAGATGACAGTTGAAGTTCAATGTAGAGAAATGCAAAGTCTTACATGTAGGAAACAGAAACCCGAGGTACAGCTACACAATGGGAGGGCTGTTACTGAGTGAGAGTTCCCAAGAAAGGGACTTGGGGGTAATAGTGGACATGACAATGAAGCCATCGGCACAATGTTAAGAAAGGAAATAGAATGCTAGGAATAATCAAGCAGAACGAAAGAAGTTATCCTGTCGTTGTATTGGGTGATGGTGCGCCCGCATCTGGAGTACTGCGTTCAATATTGGTCGCCATACCTAAAGAAGGATATGGCAATACTCGAGAGGGTTCAGAAGAGAGCGACGCGTTTGATAGAAAGTATGGAAAACCTTTCATATGCTGCAAAATTAGAGAGACTGGGGCTTTTTTCGCTGGAGAAGCTGAGACTTAGAGGGGATATGATAGAGACTTATAAGATCACGAAGGGCATAGAGAAAGTAGAGAGGGACAGATTCTTCAAACTTTCGACAACTACAAGAATGAAAGGGCATTCCGAAAAATTAAAAGGAGACAGATTCAGAACCAATGCTAGGAAGTTCTTCTTTACCCAACGGGTAGTGAACACCTCGAACGCGCTTCCTGAGGGAGTGATAGGACAGGCAGGGCCGCCATCAGGGCAGTACTACCAGTCCTGCATTCAGGGGCCCGGAGCTGACAGGGGGCCTGGGCTCCCCCAGGGTCCTAGGCAGTGTTCTAAGGCAGGGGCGCCAGTAGCTCGCCAAGGCAAAGTGAGTCGATCACCCAGGACTCACTTTGTCTTGGCGATCTAATCTATCGGGCCGATTAGTCTTCCTCTCCCCGACGTCCATTCTGCAGTCGGAGAGGAAGTTCGGGCCAGCCAATCGCTGCCTGGCTGGGCGGAACTTCCTCCGACGGCAGAATTGACGTCGGGGAGAGGAAGACTGATCGGCCCGAAGCAGGGAGAGCATGCGTCAGGCGTCGGCTTCGGCTTTGGGGCCTGTTATCCATTGGTGGGTCCTGTTCCCCGATGGCAGTGGCAGTGGCTTGGGGAACGGCAGGGAGAAAGAAAGAAAGGGGGCAGGCAAGGAAACAGAAGGAAAGAAGAGAAACAGAAAGAAAGGTCAGGGAGAGAGGAAGAAAAAGTTGGGGGAGGGAATGAGGTGTGGAGGAGAGAAAGCATACAGGCTGATAGAAGGGAAGAAAGATTGGATGCACAGTCAGAAGAAGAAAGTGCAACCAGAGACTCATGAAATCACCAGACAAGGTAGGAAAAATGATTTTATTTTAAATTTAGCAAAGTGGAGGCAGTATTACCACAGTTTTCAAAGGAATTTGCCCAAATAACTTAATAGTTAACTGGGTAAATTCCCAGAGATGAAAACTTCCCTTCACTTGCACAGTTCTGAATTTATATCTGCTGTTTATATTTTACAATATGGTCCCCTTTTACTAAACCGCAATAGTGGTTTTTAGCGCAGGGAGCCTATGAGCGTCAAGAGCAGCGCTGGGCATTCAGCGCAGCTCCCTGCGCTAAAAACTGCTATTGTGGTTTAATAAAAAGGATGGAGGGTATATTTGTCTATTTTTGAATGGTTGTTACTGAGATGACAATGCATAGAGTCATCTGCCTTGACCTCTTTGAAAAAAACTCAGAATAGGAATGATAATTAACATTTTCTCAGCGTATAGTGTGCTTTGTGTTTTTTAATTTTATTGTTGGTAGATCATTTTGACTTGGTCATTTTAAAGTAGCTCACAAGCTCAAAAAGTTTGGGCACCTCTGAGCTAGAGCGTTGAAACTGTGTATTTCTATTTTATCCCCCCCTTTCACAAAACTGTGGAGCGTTTTTTAGCGCCAGCCGTGGTGGTAACAGCTCTGATGCTCAGAATTCTATGAGCGTCAGGGCTGTTACCACTGTGGCTAAAATCCACACTACAGTTTTGTAAAAGAGTGAGGGGTTAGTTTGTGATGACATATTCCATACTAGGCGAAGGTGTTTTCTGTGTTCTATGTGTTCGAAAGACATGGTTTTCTGTTAGGATTGACGGTGTAGGATTGATCTGTGCTGGTCTGGCTTGTTTAGTTTTACAATGGGTGTATTGATGTACTGCTCACTGCAATATGTAAGATGCTGCCTTTTCCTAGGTACTCATGTGTGACGTGTGGTTTGTTACTAAAAATCATGTTTTTCTTACAGATGGGGGGGTGCCAAAAAATGATGGGCCCCGGGTGTTACATATGCTACATACGCCACTGTATGTAAAGATACCAGAAAGCTGGCGTAGCAAAAACTTTAAGTAAATTGGTATTCTTCTAAGTTTTGAGTATTTAACCCTCCCACAATCTCACGGGCACTCGTTTCAAGTTTCAAATTTATTGAGATTTTGATTTAAACGCAATATCAAATATTTTCAATGCGTATAACAAAAATAAATTTGGGGAAATAAATAAAACAATTTGAACAATAAACATACAAACATATCCATAGATGATTAAAATTACATAAGGAATACAAGGATAAACTACATTTGTTTAAAAATGCGTTCTCCGCACCTGCTCATAAATTTGTTGACTGGAAGGATCCAGCAATGTGGCCAGATGCCATTCAGGACAAAGACAGAGAAAGAATTGTACAATTTGGATTAATGATGGAAGATGATTTAAAGCAAATGGCACAGTCTATGAGTAAAGATCTTGACGGACGTTCTTTTTATGAATATCTCCTCTATGCCAAATCACCCAATGGACGTGAGAAGATTTTACGGGACTGGCTTAGGTGGAGCATTAGCAGAAAAGTATGTGTGTATTCGGCCCATGGAAGAAGGGGGGGGGGGGGGGGGGGGAAGGGGTGCGTGGGGGGCCCAATAGGATTGCTCAGTAAGGGGCCCAGAAATTTCTGATGGCGGCCCTGAGGACAGGGTACAGTACTGGAGTTCAAGAAGGAATTGGACAATTTTCTGAAGGAAAAGGGGATAGAAGGGTATAGATAGAGGGCTAGTATACAGGTCCTGGACCTGATGGGCCGCCGCGTGAGCGGACTGCTGGGCATGATGGACCTCAGGTCTGACCCAGCAGAGGCACGGCTTATGTTCTTATATTCTTATGTTTGGAGAATGACTCACTTTTTTAAAATCACTACAATAACAGCTGTGACAGCAGCCCATCAGTTTGTAACACGGAGTTTTGAAATCTAGTCCTGAGTTCTCTCTGTATCTACACTGTCTTCTGGAGAAGAAGAGATAACAGTGACTCTCTACTCCCTAATTCAGTCCCTCTTCTCCTCTTGTTCCTGACCCCTCTCCCTGCTCCACATTCCTACTTTTTGTATACAAATTAAGCCCTGGCCATAGGGCATCAGAGTAACATAGTAGATGACAGAAAACAGAGATCAACTGGGCCAGAAGTGCCAAAGTTTCATTCATTCGAAGTCTATCATGTTCATCTGAAGGCTTTCACACTCTTTGAGCTTCCTCTCTCACTCATTAGGAGTATGTCACCAGTGGTGTAGTGAGGGTAGGAGGTGCCCAGGGTGGTGGTCACCCCCCTGCTCCTTCCACGCCTCCATACCACACTCGTGCCCTCCCTTCCCACCTAGGGTTACTAGACATCTGGATTTCCCTGGACATGTCCTCCTTTTGAGGACATGTCCTGGGGTCCGGACAGCTTTTCAAAACCCGGAACTTTGTCCGGGTTTTGAAAAGCTGTGTCGGGGAAGGAGGACGTCCGCATATGCGCGGACGTCACATGCGACATCATCAAGCAGCGTCCCTGTTCGACAAGAGCAGGCAGCGGGGGCGGGGCTAGGGTGGGCTTGGGGTGGGATTAGGGCAGAGAAGGGCGGAATTAGGTGGGCCTGGAGGCAGGGCTAGGGGTCCGGGTTTTCCGAAAGGAAAATCTAGCAACCCTATTCCCACCCCCATACCTCTTTAAATCTTCTCCAACCTGCCGCTCATGCCAGCAATGGCTTTCCCTCTGATGTCACTTCCTGGCCCCGTGACTCAAAAGTGATTTCAGAGGGAGCCAGGCCAGCATAAGCAGCAAGCCAGAGTAGTTGCTCATGCTCTCAAAGATTTAAAGAGGTACCGGGGATGAGGAAGGGAGGCGCGAGCTACCGGGATGGGGACTGGGAGCATGAAGAGGTGCTGGCGACTCCATCAAGATGGTTCCTGGGGTCCGCCCCCCCCTTACTACACCACTGTATGTCAAATTCATCTGAAGGCTTTCTGGCTCTCACACTCTTTGAGCTCTCTTTCTCACTCAACAGAGCCTCAGCGCCAGTGTTTTTGATTCTAATCACTGCTTTCATGAGAGAAAAGCCTAAGAGAAAAAAATCCAAATGCTTGCATACCTGCGTGTCAAAGCAGCTTCTGATTGGCAAGGCCCAACTTTAGCGCAGGAAGAGGCGGTCGGAGCATACAGCGAGTGATTTCCTTCACTCGCCAGCGCTCTGGCTGCTCTCTCCTGCCTCTGCAGCTGTCCTCTCCTGGTCGGTGGTTCACGGTTGGAAAAATATTGCGAATGACCAGAACTGCGAACCGCGAATGACCGGGGGAACACTGTAAACCACTTAGACTATAAGTGGTATATAAATGCTTAAATAAATAAATAAATATTTCTACTAGTAGGAAAAACTGTGAGCACACTTTTGTGCACACTGCTCCACCCCCCACCGCCTCCCTATCACTTCATCTGCAAGTACTTTTTTTCTGTGAAACCTATGCACATATTGTTAGCCACTTGGGCTTGAAAATTGTTTTATATGGCTTTCACTCTGTCTCTTTTTAGAGGCACTTTAGAAAAGCAAATCTCATTTTATGCTGCTTTTTTTTTTAATTTGCAAAACAATACTACAGTTAAATCTTTCTAGATTTATTGTACCCCAGACATACACTTCCATCTCACTCTTTGGCACAGTAAATCTCACTCTTTGGGATGGTTTACCCTTGGCGTCTCTGTTATCCTACACTGCTTGTCCAGTTATTCCTATCTGAAAGATATTTCGCCTTTTTTTTTTTTAATTCCATGTTATTTATTGGTTTCAGTGCAAGAAAAACACAAGCCATTTAACCAGGGCAGGATTAATTCTTCGAGGGCCCCTAGGCTCCCTGCCCCGCCCCACCCCACCATGCGCCCAGGTGGAAACAGGAAGCTGCGTCAGAGGGAAGCTTTGGGCAAGCAACACCGCTTGCACTATTACAGTTCTCATTGCCTTTCTTACCCGCGTTGCTTGCTTGTCTTACTTTCTGTCGATGGGGGAGGGCTGCATTGCTGATTGGGGTGGGGCCCGTGTTGCCGATCGGGGGGAGGCCCGTGTTGCCGATTGATTCTGGAGGGGCCCATCGCCGTTTGCAAAAAAACAATGTTGATGCCCTCCTTCATCGGGCCCCCCTGACCATTTCGGGCCCTAGGCACGTGCCTACTTGGCCTATTGGTTAATCCTGCCCTGCATTTAACAAATGCAGCAATGGTAATAAGAGGAGACATCATAATCATACCATCTCATGTTACATATTTAACACAAATGCATCCAGTTTGTGCCAATGATTATTCAGAACACTAAAGTGCAATTTTTTTCTCATCTCCTACTATAACAGATTAAGGGGTTTCCCCTCCCCCATGCAAATATTATACCCCTGGGCAGCAGGAGGTGCTAATCAAATGTGGAACTACAGCACACACTGGGCTATGGAGCTCAGTGTTGAGTTATAGGGGCAGGACTCACAGGAGAGGTATTTCTACCCAGGCTGTGTTTATTCTAGAGAGGTCCCTGAGGGAGAAAGGATCTCTCAAGTTTTCCATAGACAAAGGCAGAGGTAGGCCTTAGGAAAACAAACTGATGTGTGTAGCAGCTGGCTGAGGTAAGCCACGACTATATTCTTTGATTGGTGTGAGGCAAACAATAAAGCATTAAGTATTAAGTGCCAATGCTCACATGCCTAAGCCAGTAACAGAACCACACAAAGGGTAGTCCTATCTTTGCCCACCCACCTGTATGGGTGAATGTTGGGTGGCACCTGAATCGCTTCCAGATCAGCAGCCAACCAGAATATTCAATGTCAGTACCCAAACGTGGTCCCTGCGTTGAATATCTGGGTTGAATTCAGCCCATGCTAGTCAGCAGCTTTAAAACTACTGACCACTCTGGGCTGAAAATCAAGGTGATATTTTTAGTAGAATGGCCATATAGATTGCCTCCAGCCTTCCACAGCAGGATAAATATAGAGGTGACCACATTTCGGTAATTTACTTTACCTATGTATTGAGGCTTTCAACATGTCTTATAAATCTTCCATTCTAGCAGCAAACCAATCTCCCAGATACTTTAAACTGTTGGTAGCTATCTGAAATGAAACCTGCTCCAAGTCCAAAATAAATCTATATCTGTTAAGTGGCATTACTCCTGATTTAGATCAATTGATTGTATATAGCAAAAAGGTACTGAATTGATTAATTAATTGAAGTAAAACTAGAATTGAATTAGCTTTTCAAAATACCAATATATCATCTGCATAGGCTGTGATTTTACTCTCAGTCCCCAAATAACTAATAGCCTGTATGTAGTCTGACTGCCAGTAATAATGGATCAATAATGGTTCAATAGCTGGATTAAAAAAGTAAAGAGAAAAGGGGACAGGCCTGCCTTATTCCTCTAAAAAGAGAAATAGGTTTGGATAAGTAGCCATAAACTAATATTCAAGCTATAGGCGTGTAGAAAATTATTTCATTTGTATGAAGTGATGGCCTCACCCAAAATATTTCTAGATTTTGAACAGACTGTCCCATCTCTGTTTACAAGGACCTTTTTTGGCATCTACAGTAGACATTGGGGTCCTTTTACTAAGGCGTGCTAATCAATTTAGCATGCTTTAACCGATTTAGTGCGTACTAAATTGATTAGAGCGCCTTTAATATAAGGACCCCCATAATACCACTTTCAGTATTTTGTGAGATTAAGCTACATGTAAGATATCACAAAACAATAACTATATCAGAAGAAGGTCAATTTGGAAAATAACCCTTGTCTATTCCATGCCTCTAAGGGTTGGTATGACCTTAGTTATGTGCATGGTAAGAACATTTGAATAAAATGTACAGTTAGAGGGGCATAATCGAAAGGAACGTCTAAATCCGTTTTTGTCCAAGTCGCAAGTCGTCCAAAGTAAAAAATAGCTTAGGACACATTTTCGAAAAATATGTCCAAATATATTTTCGTTTCGAAAATCGTCTAACTATACGTCCTGCTGATCTGATCGTCCAAGCCGCTAAATTGTCTACCTTTATACCACATTTTCGTCCAACTTTTCGTCCAAGTCAAAAACGCCTAGAACAAGCTCTGTTGGAAGTGGGAGGGGTCTGCAAAGTGATGGACTGAACACCCAGACATGGCACCTAAATAGTGGGGTACCTTACAGGGCACTGCTGTGAACTTCACAAAAAGGGTGCCATGTCATCATTTCACTACAGCTCCCATATAGGTCACAGTGAGCCCCCCAAACCACCTCCAGAATCCCCTAGACCAGGGGTGTCCAACCTGAGGCCCGAGGGCCGCATGCAGCCCCACGAAGTATTTTGTGCGGCCCTGGTCAAGGGCAATACAGTGTTTTCCTCTGCTGCCCCCGGGTGATTACTGTTTTGCTGGCTCCCTCCTCTGTCTTGCTGCAGCGTTTCTGCATTTGTGCAGGCCCAGAAACATTTTTTTCGGCCAGTGCGGCCCAGGGAAGTCAAAAGGTTGGATACCCCTGCCCTAGACCCACTTATCTACCACTCTAATAGCCCTTATGACTGCAGGAACCATTTATATGCCAGTACAAAAGGGTTTTGGGGGTGTATAGGGGAGTGCACATGATGCAGTGATTACAGGGGCTTATGGGCATGGGGCCTTCTCTCTATGGGTCCCTAACCCACCCCAAGACGACTTAAGCTGCCTCTGTGCAGGACGACCAGGCTTTCCTATGCCAGGCTGCCAGGTGATGTTGGTCTGGAGGCTGAATTTTAAAGGTGTGATTAATATTTTTATGGGGTTCGGGGGTCGGTGATCACTGGGTAGTGTGTGGGGGTCTGTATTATGTGTTTACAGTGCTTATCTGGTGATTTTATGTGGGTTTTGTGACTTAGACCATGTTTTTAATGGTATAAGTCACAACGTCCAAGTTCCGTCTAGGCTCTGTTGTAAAACTTCGGTTATACATGCTGTACGACTAAGTCTAAACTGCCCATGTCCCACCTAAATCCCGCCCTCAACATTTCTCCTGAAACGCCCTGTTTAGCTATGGTTGTTCAGCGGCACTATGAAGGCTTAGGTCGTTTAGAAATGCGTCCAAAACCCGGTTTGATTATCGGTACTTGGACGTCTTTCGTTTATGATCGTCCAAGTGCCAACATTAGGCCGGTTCTGGGATGTTTTCTCTTTCGATTATGAGCCCCTAGTATTTATCACAACCAAAAATAGGAGTCAGAGGTCCAACTGTCTGCAGTAAAAAACAATCCAAAGCAAACAAAAACAGAAGACTGCAGACCTTGTACACGATGCAGGCAGACTTTATTTATAACAAGTAAATCATTAATTAAAAACCTCCCCTAGTATTTATCAGGCAGAATGGCTTTATAATTGTTTACATACAGTCATCTTTTCCTGAATTTGCTATGACCATTTCTTCAGCATCAGATAACACCTAAGGCATTAAAACAGTGTTACAAGATATGAGATGAGCTCTTCCTAAAACTAATCTATAAAAATTCAATCCTCATCCATCTGGATCTGGTACCCTACTTAAGGCCAACCCATAAATGGATCAGTATATTATATCCTCACAGTGGATTCCTCTAGGATGCCTTTCAGGATATCAAACATAATTGGATGGGGTATATTTTGTTAAAAAAAAAAAAAAAGGAGAGACTTGTTCCAGAGGGACTATCATATATGTATAATATACATACTTTCGTGTAATAAGTCTGAAAACAGGATAATATGTCAGCATCAGATGTTACTGTTTGATTTCCTTGAAAGAGAATTTTGTGACTATGTTGTCATTCCTCCTTGTTCTTGTGGTTACTGAACTATAAGGTGACCTGAGAAGTTGGATACCCATAGTATGTTGCTACTAGATAGATGTATCTGCCTTCTCTTTGCGGATTTGGTTGCATCTTTTGTAGGGGACATATTTCCTCTAATATACGAGGGGCATTCAATAATTTATCTATCTGAGTATGAAAGAAAGTAGCAAGCATGTTAAAACAAGTTTGTGCATGTTGTTATTTGTCTCAAGGTTATTCGTGCAAAGTTTCAGTTCAGTGTGACTCTAACATTCCATGAGACAGGATGTCAGAAGAGTCTGTGCGAATCAAATAAGAAACTGCTAGATTTGGAGCACCGTTTAGTGATAAAATTTCTCACAAAAGAAGGGAAAAAGCCAAAGGAGATCCATGAATGTATGACTACAGTTTATAGTGAATCTGCCCCATCATCCTACAAAGTAAAATTTTGGAGCAAGCAGTTTAAGTAGGGTACAGGATCCATTGAAGATGGCCCTCACACTGGACAGTCTGTGGAAGCAACTTCCACAGAAATGTGCAATAAACTCAGGGATTTAATTTTGTCAGACAGACAAATTAAAGTTTCCCAAATAGCTGAAGAAATAGGCATCTCGCTAGGTACTGTTTGGGAAATAATTCATGAAAAGTTAGGCATGTCCAAGGTTAGTGCGAGATGGGTTCCAAGAATGCTGACGCCATGTCAGAAGGCCACAAGGCTCCAGTGCTGTCGGAAAAACTTGGAGATGCTCCTTCAAGTGATTTTTTTCCCCATCATTTGGTGACTGGAGATAAGACTTGGGTCTATCACATAGATCCTGAGTCCAAAATGTAGTCAATGCAGTGGAAGCACAAGTCATCCCCCACTCCAAAAAAGTTCAAGACAGAAAAATCTGCAGGCAAAGTCATGGCAGCTGTCTTCTGGGATATTTAAGGACTTTTGCTTCTGGAGTTCATGCCACACAAGACAATCATAACCGAGGAGAGTTACACCAACACAATGATCGCTTTGTGGGAGTTAATCAAGGAGAAAAGACGAGGAAAATTCACAGCAGTCGTGCTGCTTCTTCACGACTCTGCGCTGGTGCACATGTCACAACAATCACAGGCTGCCATCTGAGAATGTGGGTTTCAGCTGCTGAACCATCCACCCTACAGTCCTGACCTGGTTCCCTTGGATCATTTCCTGTTCTGAGCTTTGAAGAAATCTTGCCATAGGCAGCAGTTTTCAAGTGATGAAGACGTTACGGAAGCTGTGACGTCCTAGTTCGAAAGTGAAACAGAATTATTTTCTAAGGGGTTAAAGTCATTGCAGGAAAAGTGGATGAAGTGTATGACGCTATCAGAGGGCTATATTGTATAATAAAACAATTTTTTTTTTTTTAAACTCTTCTTTCCTACTGAGGTAGATAAATTATTGAACACCCTTGGTATGATTAGTCCATGTTTCAATTCAGTTTCCTACCGAATAGGTGATGATTGTTGTTTTAAAGGCATCCCACCAAGTGAGAATAGATGTGTCAGGATTCTTATTTTCCTTAAATTATGTTGCAATAGCTTCTTTTAGCAACTGTTGGTACTCTTTCTCTCACAAGACACCAGTATTAAGCCTCCAGTGGTGAGAAGGGGCATTTCTGATTTGACATTCAATTAAATTTGTAATGACTCCATGGTCAGATAGGCCTAGTAGACTCTCATAGATTAAAAAAAAAAAAAAGTTGATTCTTGAATAGGTGTTGTATGGCAGTGAATAAAAGGTGTAATTCACAACTGTGGGATGCTGGAGTCTCCAATGGTCTTCCAATCCTGCATCCTGGATTAGAATATAATGATTTCCAGGGATTATAGTTCTTGATTTTATCTCTGGATTTTCTGTCTTGTTTCAAATATAGAACCAAAGGACAAGGGGTAAGGGACACATCTCCATCCTCCATTATCACCTCTACACAATATTGAAATACAGTAAGGGGCTCATAATTTAAAAAAAAACCCACAAATGTCTAAAAAGTGGCCTAAATGGGTACTTGGACGATCAAAAAGCCTGATCGTCCAAGTACCCAGAATCAAAGCTGATCTAAAACCAGCTTAGGCCTTTCCCCTGCCTCTAAATGCATAGAGCGAAAAGAGGCGTTTTTAGAGGAGGGGAAACGGCAGGAGGTGGGCCGACCTAGACCTAGGTATGCAGCAGGTATAACCAAAACTTTAGGCAGGTTGCCTAGTCGGCACTTAGACCAAGTCAAAACAGGTATAAGTGCCGAAAAAGGGGCCACTGAGCTGATCACAGCTGTTGCAATCAGCTCAGCGGCCCCAGCAACCTGCCTACCCCCTACAGCAATGATTGCGGCAGGAGAGCCCAAGCCCTCCTGCCCCGCGGCACCCCAACATTTCCCAACTGGATCAGGGCAAGAGGTCGAGCTTTGACATGCAGCTCCTGATTGGTGAGGTCTGACTTTAGTGCAGGAAGAGGCGGTCGGAGTATACCGTGAGTAATTTCCTTCACTCGCCGACGCTCCGGTTGCTCTCTCCTGCCACTTCGGCTGCCCTCTCCTGCCCGGTCATTTGCGGTCGGAAAATCTGCGAATGACCAGGACCGTGAACAGCAAACCGCGAATGACTGGGGGAACACTGTATTTGCACTGTAAACTAGTCCTGTTACTTTCCCAGGGTTAAGGAGCAGATAAACTTTTCTGAACAGAAACACCAACTTCCTCACCCCAAAAAGAGGGGGTCAGCTAAAAGTCTCTTTAGCACAGTTTTGACACTGTTTTAACTCTTTGAATACAAGTCTTCATTCCAATATTTTAAGGTTTTATCTTTGCCACACTACCGAGAACCTTCTCTTCTCAACAGGCTCTTTCTACCTTCATTCTTTCCCCAGAGCTCCTCTCGCCCTTAGTCAGGGAAAAGTTCTTTCTTACTGAGCTCCCCAAGATCTGGAAAGTCTCTTCCTTCTGGGACCTTTCCTCACACGGGATCTCCCTGAATGAATTCCAAACTGAAACAGATATACCGCTCTCTGCCTGAGCCCCACCCCTCTGAGTCAGGAAGGACCTGTTCTGGCCACTTAAGGCTAGATGCTCAACATACAGTCGTTAAGACTGTGTGAGTCGCTGTTGGCCGACTCTGGAACAGCGACTGATGTTCCAACAAGTTTCTATGCAAATGAGTTGCACGGAGGTTTGCTGGAATCCCATACGATCAATCACTGTAAGAGCGACAGAGAGAGTGACTGACACATGCGCAGAGTCAGTTTGGGGAAGCCCGAACAGCTGTCAGTCACTTTCTCCAACAACTGATAGATGGAATTTCCATGGACCACTGTGGAGCTCATTTGCATGCAAAGTTTTTGCAGCATCGCTCATCTTTTTCAAACTGGAAAATTTACTGGCACTGCAACAACCCACAGAATTTTAACAGTAAGTTTAGAATATTGGGGCCTGAGTGCCCTTGGTATGGGCCCCAAAGTGACAGTTTGGATCAGGAACTGGTTGAGTGACGAGAGAGGGTCAAAGGAGATTGCTATGAGGAAAGGGATGTTACCAGTGGTGTGCCTCAAGGTTCAGTTTTTGGGCCTATTCTTTTTAACATTTTTGTAAGCAATATTGCTGAAGATTTGCCTTTTTGCAGATGATACCAAAATCTGCAATAGAGTAGACACTTCTGATGGTGTGGAAAACATGAGGAAGGACCTAGTAAAGCTTGAGGAATGGTCTAAAATTTGGCAGGTAAGATTTAATGCTAAGAAGTGCAAAGTCATGCATTTGGGCTGCAGAACCCTGAGGGAGAGGTTCAGTTTAGGGGGGTGAAGAACTTTTGTGCGTGATAGATACATGGGACTTGGGTGTGATAGTATGTGATGATTTTAAAATGACAGTTTGAAACGGCACAGAATAAACGAAATCTATGAGTGAAAATAGAAAAACTAAAAATATCAAAGATAAGTAAAGTCCTGTTAGTTTTTTTTCAAATACTGAAGTGGTCTTTATTCGGACATGCCTTGTGGAACATATTGGCTACAAGATATAAATATTAATAAAAATTACAGAAAAAGTTTAATAAAAAATTTAAAACAGTAGAACAAAAACACAAATATAAAAGAATACAAAAAAAGAAAACACACGGAGCAGGTTTTTGGCCAGTGATTGCAGTATGGAGTATGTGCAACAAAACAAAAAAAAGGTTCCAACCTAAACTGCAGTAAAGAAACAACCAAGAGCAAACAAGACAAAACTGCAGATCTGTACAAGACGCAGGCAAAATTTATTTGTGACAAAAAATAAATAAATTTTTTTTAAAACCCTTTACCAAAAAAAGGCTTATTATTATTTTTTTGACGGCTTATTACAGTGACGGATCTTGATGTCGCCCATACTTTGCTGACACTATACAGTTTTTTTGTGACTTTTTGTTTTTTCCCTCTATTTTATCCATGGACCCCTGACGAAGGTTTGTCCGAAACACGGACCGTGTCGGGTCCCCTGATTGGTAAAGGGTTTTAAAAAAATTTTATTTATTTTTTGTCACAAATAAATTTTGCCTGCGTCTTGTACAGATCTGCAGTTTTGTCTTGTTTGAGTATGGAGTATGTGTACATGGATTACATTTACGCTGGCAGTGATTGTCGATGAGACCAGAAGCGTAGTACTCCTTATTTCTGAGGCCTTTTCCTGCATGAATAAAATGTTCTAAACTTGATTATATAACTAGTTCAATAAGAGTGGGGTGAAATTGACTGAATTGAGACCTCTTCATATGAGTGGAGTATTGACTTCTGTTGTATATTGATTATTTATACCACTCAGTTATAATTCTTTGGATTTTAAGATGGCTAAAGGTTGAAAAGGCAACGGTGAAAGCTAGAAGGATGCTTGAGTGCACAGGGAGAGGAATAGCCAGTAGGAAAAAGGAGGTATTGATGCCCCTGTATAAAACTCTGGTGAGACCTCGTTTAGACTATTGTGAACAATTCTGGAGACCACACTTTCAAAAAGATATCAACAGGATAGAGTCGGTCCAGAGGAAGGCTACGAGAAATGGTTGATGGTCTGTGACATAAGGCATATGGGGACAGACCTCAATATGTAGACTAGAGGAAATGCAGGAGAGGGGAGATATGATAGAGATGTTTAAATACCTATGTGTCATAAATACACATGAGGTGAGTCTCTCATTTAAAAGGAAGCACTGGAATGAGAGGACATAGGATGACGTTAACAGGTGATAAGCTCAGGTTTTAATCTAAGGAAATACCTTTTTACAGAAAGGGTGGTAGATACGTTGAATAGTCTCACAGCAGAGGTGGTGGAGACAGTGGCGTAGCGAGGGTGAGAGGCGCTCGGGACAGTGATGCCCTCCCCTGCCCTCTTCTCTGTCCTCGCCCCCTCCTTCCGCACGCGTATGCCCCTACCTTTCCCCCATACCTCTTTAGCATTTGCGGTGCGAGCAACAACCCCAAACTGCTGCTCACACCAGCGTCGGCTCTTCCTCTGATGTCACTTCCTAGGCGCAGGTCCAGGAAACGACGGCAGAGAAAGAGCCGACGCTGGAATTGCTGCTCGCACCACAAATGTTAAAGAGGTACGAGGGAAGGGAAGGGGGTATGTCCATGGTAATTGAGTGGGGAAGGAGTGGGGTGTAGAGAGGACGACGGGTGCTGGCACCCCCCACCATGATGGTGCCCAGGGCGGACCATCCCCCTGCCCCTCCCCCCCTTACTACTCTACTGGGTGGAGACAAAGACTGTGTCTGAATTCAAGAAAGCTGGGGTAGGCACATGATGTCTCTTAAGGAGAGGAGGAGATAATAGATGCTGCGAATGGGCAGACTGGATGAGCCTTTTGGCCTTTATCTGCCATCATGTTTCTAAGTTATTAAAGTTCTATGACATCACAATGCAGGTGTAAAGAGCTTTAGCCAATAGGGAGAGGAGGAGATAGTGGATGCTGCAGATGGGCAGACTAGATGAGCCTTTTGGTCTTTATCTACCAGCATGTTTCTATGTTTCAGTCAATATAATTC
The DNA here is from genome assembly GCF_902459505.1 of Geotrypetes seraphini. Lineage (NCBI taxonomy): Eukaryota > Metazoa > Chordata > Amphibia > Gymnophiona > Dermophiidae > Geotrypetes > Geotrypetes seraphini. Next base: position 217,578,288 of record NC_047089.1, on the reverse strand, counting down.
ATTTCTAGCTTAAACCTAGGGTGTTGTGGAGTTGATAGTCAGTGTAGGAGGTAGAAGGGCAGTTTAGGAACAAGCAGGCATTGGGTTCGGTGTGTGGGCTGGCAGGGCAGGGTATAAGATGCACAGGCAGTATATGAACCAATAGGATGTTGTGGGGCTGACAGTCAGTTTATGGACTAACAGTTTATTGTATCTCTCTCTAGAAAAGCACCAAGGAAAAATAAATTGCATTAAAATAAGAAATCCAATTTCGAAAATAGAGATGCTGAGAAGGAAACAATCAGAAGACAAAAAAAGGGGGAGGGGTTGTCTTTGAATCATAAAGGCATTTGACTTTATACTTTGTCAATAGTTGTGTACCTTAAGAATATTCTATTGATTGGGGTGGGGGTGGGGGGGTTCTGCCTTTTGTTCTTTTTCATTCTAAAGCCTATAATTTTACCAGGGTCTGAATTGCACATAACTATTGTTTCTTCAACGTGGGAAGTCAGATCCTGTTTGCATGGTGGTGAGCAGTGACAGGATTTAATCATAAAATACGAGATGAAAATACTGGTGGCTAGGGTAGTGCAAACAGCTACACTCTTCCATTGCACCTCATTCCTGCCCTGCAGCATCCCCTGCTACTCTGGTGCTGAGACACCCACACGTAGAGATTTGTCAGTGCATCTCAACCATCCTCTTGGGTATAACTAGCCTATATGCATGGAGCAGGGTGATTAATTGTTGGAAAATTACTCTTATATTTCTTAGTATTACAGTTGTTTGTATAACAATGCTGGTATATGCTTAAAGACAATGCTTAAAGACAGTCCCTACTTCTTAAAGATTTAACATTTGATACGACAGAGAAGCAACAAAAGGGTAAAAACACCTGGTACCCAGATAAATGCCACTGAGAGAGATATTCAATTGCACTAACTTTAACACTATCTTTACCACTGGGGGGCAGTCCAGAGACAGATTCAGGGCAGCGACACAAGGGCCCTGATTTTATAAATGACATCCTAAAGTTTGGCACCTAAATTGGGGCGTTTAGCCGATCTGGGCACCTAACTTAATTTTCTTAATTGTTTTATTCAGCGCTGATAACTGAAAGTGCCATTAAAAAACATTTTAAAAAATTAATTAGCCAGTAGGTACCTACCACTTTGAGGCAGGCATCTACATCAAGGCGTGTAGGGGTGGATTTTGAGCATAGTTTCACTTAGGCACACTCATTTAGGCTAAGAAAATCCTGGCCTAAAGGACATCATGTTTGGGAAGATTGAAGGAACCAGACAAAGAGGGTGACCGCGAGGAGAGGAGCAGAAGCAGCGGAGGCAGGGGAGAAACAGCCGGTGAGAGAAGCCGGAAGAGTTTTTCTTTTCTTTTTTTTGTAGGAGGCAGCAGAGAGGAGCGGGTAGCGGCGAGAGGAAGCTCCGCCCACCCCCTACACGTCAGCAGCGTCATCGCCCCGACTCCCCCTTAACAGGAAGGGAGCCAGGGCGCGAAGACCACTGTAGCAGCCGCGAGGAGAGGAGCAGAAGCAGCGGAGGCAGGGGAGAAAACAGCCGGTGAGAGAAGCCGGAAGAGTTTTTCTTTTCTTTTTTTTGTAGGAGGCAGCAGAGAGGAGCGGGTAGCGGCGAGAGGAAGCTCCGCCCACCCCCTACACATCAGCAGCGTCATCGCCCCGACTCCCCCTTAACAGGAAGGGAGCCAACGGCGCGCGGCCGTTCGGCGCGCGGCGAAGGCGAGCGGCAAAGGCGCTCGCCTTAGCGAGAGCGCCTTTGCGAAGGGCCTTGAGAAGGGTCGAGAAAAGACAGACAAGGACTTCAGAACACCAGGTAAGGAAGAAGCGAGCACGCATGTAGGGAGAGCACACGCACAAGAAGAAAACACACAAGACAGCAAAGGATAAAGAAACAGGCTTCGGGGACAAGAAAGAGGCCCAAGGGAGGCTAACAGACCCACCAATACAAAAAGAGGCAGAAGAAGCAGACAGGAAAGAGCCAAACACAGGAGAGAGCACAGAGCCCGCACACATAAGAACATAAGACAAGGGAGAGGACATCTAGTGGACTCCGAAGAAAGAGAAATGGAAGCAGCAGGAACCCGGAGGAGCTTTCCAGTGTACTGCACAGAGTGTCATATGTATGACTACCTTCCCTCGGGAAGGCAGGCATACATATGCAGTCGGTGTCAGGAACTGGAAAGCCTGAAGAAGGAAGTTGGTAGACTGCAGTGCAGGGTTCAAGAGCTGGAGGGACTCCACATCTCAGAAGCACCTTTCAAGACAACTGAGGACCCCGCAGGAGAAAGCCACATCGAGGAGCAAGTAAGGGAGCTTGAAAGATTCATCGAGGAGGCCTACAGGCAGGCAAAAGAGCAGGATCATCAGCAGCACTGGAGCGAGGAAGCTACAGCTACACAAGATGGAGGACATGGGCCAACAGATGGAAGACAGGGGCCAACAGACGCCGAGGATGAAGGATCGCATGGAAGAGTCGTGCAAGCAGAGACGACGAAGACTGGCGGGTGCCCCGAAAGAGAAGAGCTAAACCACACCGAGGATACAGACTTGAGACCTGTGAGGAAGCTGAAGAAGGGGAAATCTGCAGTCGTCGTGGGAGACTCAATCATGAGAGAAGTGGACAGTCACGTAGCAGGAGGGAGAGAGGATCGGCTAGTGACCTGTCTCCCAGGAGCAAGAACAAAGGACATCACCGACAGAGTCGAGAGGATCCTAGACGGAGCAGAAACAGAAGAGACAGCAGTGATAATCCACGTGGGAACAAATGATGTCAACAGGAGAAATTACAGCAGGACTACGATAATTGAACAGTTCAAGATCCTGGGAAGGAAACTGAAGCGGAGGACACAGAAGATAGCATTCTCAGAGATTTTGCCAGTACCGAGGGCAGACGTGAAGAGGCAGTCCGAGCTACAAGCAATAAAAGCATGGTTGAGGAGATGGTGCGAAGAAAAAGGATTCCTTTTTATAAGAAACTGGACAACTTTTTGGGGGAAGAACAAGCTCTTCAGGAGGGACGGACTACACCTGAGCAAGGCAGGAACGAGACTGCTAGCAAACAACGTCAAGAGAGGAATTGAGCAGGCTTTAAACTGAGAAAAAGGGGAAAGCCGATAGTTGACCTGACGTCGACGGTTCGGACAAGAGTATCCAAAGAAGATACTGAGAGGGAAAAAATGCTGGGAACAGGCAAGAGACGAACAACAGAAGCTGTTGACCAACAAAAAGGACAATCAGATAAAATTAGAGGAACAGGAGAGATCAGGAAATCAGGATGCAGACGAAAAAGATACACCAAAAAATAAGGAACAAAGGAACAGAAAAGATACACCAAAAAATAAGGAAGAAGGGAACAGAAATGAGGGACCGACAGCCCAAATAGGGGATGGTATGGGGAGCAAAACACATGTAAAACCAGCAGAGAAAAGAAAAGACCAGGACTTAAATTGCTTGTACGCTAATGCAAGGAGCCTAAAGTCCAAAATGGGAGAATTAGAAGCCATAGCCATAAAAGAAAACCTAGACATCATTGGAATCACGGAAACATGGTGGAACGAGGATAACCAATGGGACGTAGTGCTGCCAGGGTACAAACTCTATAGAAGAGACAGGACCAACAAGAAGGGTGGAGGAATAGCACTATACATAAAAGACACCATTCCCTCGTCCGGAGTGGATATAGAACCAAAGGCAGAAGGACTGGAGTCATTATGGGTCAAATTACCAGGAAAAGGTGGCCTTGACATAAGATTGGGTCTATACTATCGTCCACCTGGACAAACGGAAGCAAACGACAAAGATCTGGTGGCAGAATTGAGGCGGGAAAGCAACAACAGGAATGTGACAGTAATGGGAGATTTCAACTACCCCGGGATAAACTGGAGTATTGGAAACTCAAACTGTGCGAGGGAAACAGAATTCTTAGAGGCTGTGAATGACTGCTTTATGGATCAGCTTGTCAAGGAACCAACAAGAGGAGATGCCACTCTTGACCTAATCCTCAACGGATTAGGGGGACCTGCAAAAGAAGTGGAAGTAGTAGGGCCAATAGGAAACAGTGATCACAACATGATCCAGTACAAATTAGGAGTAAGTACAACAAAAGGGAAAAGAACCACAGTGACAACGCTCAACTTCAAGAAAGGGAACTATGATGCTATGAGAGCAATGGTAAGAAAAAAACTTAGAAACAGCTCAAGGAAAATAGAAACTGTAGAGCAAGCCTGGTCTCTATTCAAGGGCACAGTGCAAGAAGCACAACATATGTACCTCCCCATATTTAGAAAAGGGAGCAAAAAAAACAACCGAACAAAAGACCCTGCATGGATAAACAATGAGGTGAAGAAAGCGATAGGAGACAAAAAAAAATCATTCCGGAAATGGAAAAAGGACCAGACTGGGGAAAACTGGGATGAACACAGGAAAGGCCAAAGAGAATGTCACCAAGTGGTTAGGAGAGCGAAAAGAGAATACGAAGAGAGACTGGCCAGGGAGGCAAAAAACTTCAAATCATTCTTCAGATATGTTAAGGGGAAGAAACCGGCGAGGGAGGAAGTAGGACCGTTGGATGATGGAGATAAAAAGGGAGTGATAAAGGAGCAAAAAGAGGTAGCTGACAGGTTAAACAAATTCTTCTCGTCAGTCTTCACAAGCGAGGACACATCCAATGTACCGGAACCCGACGTGATCTTCCATGGTGATCAAGAAGAAAAACTGTCGGCAATAGAGGTGAGCCATGAGGATGTCCTCCAACAGATAGATAGATTGAAAAGCGACAAATCATCAGGCCCAGACGGAATCCACCCTAGGGTACTAAAAGAACTAAGAAATGAGATAGCGGAAATACTCCAACGAGTTTGCAACCTATCCTTGAAAACTGGAGAGATACCGGAGGACTGGAAGATAGCAAATGTTACACCTATCTTTAAAAAGGGGTCAAGAGGAGACCCGGGAAACTATAGGCCGGTAAGTTTGACATCGGTTCCAGGCAAGATGGTAGAAGCACTGATAAAGGACAGCATCTGTGAGCACATCGAAAAAAATGGGCTGATGAAAGCGAGCCAACATGGCTTCTGCAAGGGAAGATCGTGCCAAACAAACTTACTGCACTTCTTCGAGGGGGTAAACAGCCATTTGGACAAAGGGGAACCTGTAGACATCATCTACCTTGACTTCCAAAAGGCCTTTGACAAGGTACTCCATGAGCGGTTACTTAGGAAGCTGTGGAACCACAGGGTGGAAGGGGACGTACACAGATGGGTCAAACACTGGTTGGCAGGCAGGAGACAGAGGGTTGGAGTGAAGGGTCACTACTCGGGCTGGAGAAAAGTCACGAGTGGAGTTCCGCAGGGGTCTGTACTTGGACCGCTGCTGTTCAATGTATTTATTAATGACCTGGAAACGGGGACGAAATGTGAAGTTATAAAATTTGCGGATGACACTAAACTCTGTAGAAGGGTCAGAACTACGGAAGAGTGTGAGGCCCTACAAAGAGACCTAAGCAAACTGGAGGAGTGGGCAAATAAATGGCAGATGAAATTCAATGTAGGGAAATGCAAGGTCATGCATATAGGGAGAAAGAACCCGATGTTCAGCTACCAAATGGGGGGATTAGTATTAGAGGGAAGTAACCTTGAAAGAGATTTGGGTGTACTGGTGGATACAACAATGAAGTCAACGGCGCAATGCGCAGCAGCCGCGAAGAAGGCGAACAGAATGTTGGGTATTATTAAAAATGGTATTACGACCAGAACGAAAGAAGTCATCCTGCCGTTGTATCGGGCAATGGTGCGCCCGCACCTGGAGTACTGTGTTCAGTATTGGTCACCGCATCTTAAGAAGGATATGGCAATACTTGAGAGGGTCCAGAGGAGAGCGACACGAATGATTAAGGGCATGGAAAACCTTTCATACACTGAAAGATTGGAGAAGCTGGAGCTCTTCTCCCTGGAAAAGCGGAGACTCAGAGGAGGCATGATAGAGACCTACAAGATCATGAAGGGCATAGAGCAAGTGGAGAGAGACAGATTCTTCAAACTTTCAAAACATAAAAGAACAAGAGGGCATTCGGAAAAATTAGAAGGGGATAGATTCAAAACAAATGCTAGGAAGTTTTTCTTTACTCAGCGGGTGGTGGACACCTGGAATGCGCTTCCAGAGGATGAGTACGGTACTGGGGTTTAAGAAAGGATTGGACAATTTCCTGTTGGAAAAGGGGATAGAGGGGTATAGATAGAGGATTATTACGCAGGTTCTGGACCTGTTGGGCCGCCGCGTGAGCGGACTGCTGGGCACGATGGACCTCAGGTCTGACCCGGCAGAGGCATTGCTTATGTGCTTATGTGCTTATGACCTGCAATCAGATGGCTGGACATTTGAAAACAACCATGGGGGTGATACTGGAGGACCTTACCAGACTAGCACAAAACCAATCTCTTTTTAGATCTGTAATTCATCAAGTCGCTAGGACTCAAGCACGAGTCGATGGCATTTAACTAACTAACTAAGATACCACAGAAGCAAGGAGGAGAATAAAATTGGAAGGAAATCATAGAAATATAAAAAGGAGAGATTTCAAACACTTTTTGAAGATGATTGACAGGGGACATGATCGAAGCATTCAAGGTACTGAAGGGGATAGACTTAGTGGATAAGGACAGGTTGTTCACCATCTCCAAGGTAGGAAGAACGAGAGGGCACTCTTTAAAGTTGAAAGGGGATAGATTCCGGACGAACGTAAGGAAGTTCTTCACCCAGAGAGTGGTAGAAAACTGGAACGCTCTTCCAGAGTCTGTCGTAGGGGAGAGCACCCTCCAGGGATTCAAGACAGGGTTGGACAGGTTCCTGCTGAACAAGAAGTGCGCTGGTAGGGCTCGTCTCAGTTAGGGTACTGGTCTTTGACTTGGGGGCTGACGCGTGAGCGAACTGCTGGGCACGATGGACCACTGGTCTGACCGAGCAGCGGCAATTCTTATGTTGATTATGAGCCCATAATTGTTCACTGTGCCTGGAGGAGCTCATGTCTCAAGCTGCCATCCACTTCATGTGCTCAAGGCCCCCCCTCTCCCCCCCCAATTGCATTCATTCTTAAGGAAAGCAAGGGAGAAGGAGTGTAGGGTGACCAACTGATTTCAGATTCATCTGAAGGGTTGATCCAATTCTAGTTGTACTCTGTTGTATTCAAGTTCTTGGAAAACTGATTTCCTAATTAAGAAAAGCAAGACATGAAGTCCTTTCATGCAATAGGGTCAAACTAGAAGAAGATCAACACCGGCAGATAAACCTGGAGCCAGTTGACGCTCAGCTGCCTGATATTTTTTCTTTCGTGCTGTCAACATCCTGTGCGAGTGCAGTGGCCCTGGCAGGAACAGCAGCCACATCTAACACTGCCATTTCTATTGACAATTCTAACATCGCACCTGCATGACCTGCTTTTTCTAGCTGATCTGATTGGATTTTTTTTTTTTTTTGCATTAATCAGTCACATAATAGCAAGGCTGCAAAGTCCACTAGCCAAGAATAATTATTCCGCTCTCCAAAAGACTCAACAGTTTCAGAATCATTGATTTTTTTTTTTAATTATTTGCTTTATAGTGGGACAATGTGACTGTGACTTTAATACTCTAGCGCCTGCCTTATAATAAAGATGAGAGGATTACTAACGCCTCAGCTATTTGCCGCCTTTATTGTACTTTCTCTAATCCCTGGAAGTTATGCAGCCATGTTGCCTGAGAGTCCGCCGCCCTGCCCTGTATTCTACAGCTCACACTAGGGCACTTTGGAATTAGAAAGTGGCTTGAGAAGCATTGTTTGGGTGGCTGCTTATTAAACAATTACAAAAAAAAAAAAAAAAAAATCCACTCAATAATGAAAGCTTTAATGTTAAATAGCCAGATGTCTCAGCCACCCCTTTTTTTCAAATTCCATTACATATAGGTAGGGTTGCCAACTGGCTGGTTTTCCTATGGCCAGGCTGGCTGCCAGCAAACCCTTAAAACTGACTCTAGAAAAGCTTTTTTTTTTTTTTTTTTTTTTGTCGTTTACCACATAGCCCAGCCCAGCCTGCCACTCCAACCTAAGGTACCTCCTCCATCCCACAGATCCAGCTTCTCTCTTTTTCCCTTTCCTCTCCCCATGTTCCTCTAAACTTACTGGGCAGCCATCTTGATTATGACAAGCAGCCTCTGTCTGACAATAGAGCCTTCACTCTACCACATCTAGCCTCCTCTGATGCAATTTCCTGTTTCCACATAGGTGGGTTGTGGCAGAGGGAAGGTCCCATTGTTAGATAGAGGCAGCCTGTCATAATCACTGCTGTAAGCCAACCAGGCAGATTGAAGGCAAGAAAGGATCGTGGTGGGCTTAGGGCAGGGGTAATATGAATAAGAATACATTTTAAATTGATTTTTATGAGAGCAGGGCTATTTCAGTGCTGTGAGTGCTGACCCTGCTTGGTTTTGAGTGCTAGAAACATGCAGAGCAATGGAGAGGGAAATATTCTGCTGGAGCGGAGTCTGGCCCTATGGGAGGGGAGAGAGAGGAAGAAACAATAAAACTATTGAGTTTGGAAGGGAGGGAGACATATAGGGATAGGTGTCTGGCTCCAGGGTGAGAGGGAAGCAAAAAGAGAGGGGAAGGAGATGGACAGTGAGACACACAGAGAGACAATACTGGATGGGGAAATGATAGGGGGACATAGAGGGGCAAATGCTGGAAAAGGGTGAGATAGGAACACAGAGGAACAATGCTTGAAAAGAGGAGATAGGATACAGGAGGCAATGCTATAAAAGGGGTGAAATAAGGACACAGAGGAGCAATAGTGGCACTGGAACAGGGTGAGACAGGCACACAGAAGGGGAGGGGGATGTAGGAGGATTCATCATGGCCAGTTTAAGGTGGCCATTTCAAGCCTGGCCGCTTAAGTTCTGAATATCAAGACTAAAGTGCAGTGGCGTACATAGGGTATGTGGCACCCGGGGCCCATCATTTTTTGACACCCCCCCCCCCATGTAAAAAAATATTTTTTGTAATGACCATGAAACGGAATAAATGGTCAGAATAGAAACAGGCAGTGAAAATTTTCTTATATTCCAAACATAACATAACATAAATTATGTCTGAATTGTCATGACATTAGAAGTACATATGGAGTAGTTGCAGGTGATGCTTGGGACAGTTCTGATTGTGTTAGTTCGGTTTTATGTGTTTTTTGAATAGAAGGGTTTTTATTTCTTTTTGAAGGTTTTGCAGTCTGTGGTCGATGTCAATTGGTTGTAGAGTTGGGGGTCGAGTGTTGCAGCTCGAATGGCTAGGAGGTTGTCGAACAGTTTTTTTCTTTTGACGTTTTTGGTTGGAGGGTGTGTGAATGGTGCGTGAGTTCTCCTATGTCTGTTTGAGGTGGATTGAATTATTTAGCTGAAGAAATTAGTTACCCCCTCATCCCACACACATTAATTCTCTTCCATTTTTGTTCCCATTATAAAAAACACTGATAAGTTCCCAGAAAAAAAATACATTAAAATAAGAAGTGAAAACAAAGGCCCCTACAGATAAGAACATAACATAAGAATAGCCTAACTGGGTCAGACCAATGGTCCATCATGCCCAGTAGCCCATTCTCATGGTAGCCAATCCAGGACACTAATACCTGGTCAAAACCCAAAGAGTAGCAACATTCCATGCTACCGATCCAGGGCAAGCAGATACTTCCCCCATGTCTTAATAACAGATTATGGACTTTTCCTCCAGGAATTTGTCCAAATCTTTCTTAAAACCAGCTACACTATCTGCTTTTACCATAACTTCTGGCCACTTCATTTTTAAGTTTAGATCTTTCCTTTCAAACAGAGACCTTGCTAGATGTCAAATACAGCACAAGGTAACTTCACATGGACTTAGCTGTGCAAGAAATGTGAATCTCCTCATACACCCACCATATAGTGCAAAAATGTGCAAAGGTCTGTTTTTTTCTTTCGATCACTACATAGCCTAATGCCACACAAGCAGCGCTGTTACAAACATATTCTGTAGGTCAATGCTAAGGATAACAAAGTTTCCTTCCTTGGACCAGAAGGAGATACTGATAAACCCCTGGAAGAGATTCCAAAACAACACCCAAAGACCCACTCAGTGTGTGAACCAGTTGAGTGGAGTGGACTAACTGGGGGATGGAAATGGGCCCGGAGTTTGCTCAGCAGAATTTCCCAGACCATCTCTTCCTCTCAACACACTGACACGCTGCCACCACCACCACTAGGAACACCTCACTGGGTAGGCCAGCTATGCTATAAACTTTATAAAACACATTATTATATTTTCTTATAAAGCACATATTTTAACTGAACTCTCTGACATCCTCAGCCTTTCCATTCACAAAAATAGAAGGAAGAAAAGTTCCCATTTCCTGCTGTCTCATGTCCCCGGCCTATACAATATTTTTTTTCTGCAGACCCTTCAAAAGTCTGACCAAATCCTCGTTTCACTTGCATTATAAAGTACTGAGGATTCCATCTCTCCCCAATCCCAGGTCCTAAAGTCTAAGACAGTAGCGCAAACTAATGCTGCCAGATTCAGGAAAAAAATTTTGATTCGATTCAGCCTATTGAATTGGTTTTTCAATTCGATTTTCCTGCCCAGTTGGGTGATTTTTTTCAAAACTCCTGGTGGGTTTTATAGCTTTTCCACCCCCTTTGGCTTCTCCTAACCACACTGGTGCTGTGGTGTAAATAAAATAAAGAAACAAAAAGGACTTTTCCTCTCTCTGTTAAATCCTAGCTCACGTTTGCAGTCCAACACCAGCTCTGGCAAGATACACATTTCAAATCTGACATATTGTAATCACAAAACAGAAAATAAAATTAATTTTTCTACCTTTTGTTGTCTTGTTATATTTCAAATCTTGTTGGTCCAAGGCTCTGGTTTTCTTCTGATAACTTGCTTGCTAGGGTCTCCTTCTTTCTTCTTTCTGCATGCTAACCATCCATCTGCCAACTCTGTCCTCCCTTTCCATTTCCCTTCCCTCCCCAGGAAGTCTGGTATCTTTCCTTTTTTTCATCTCCCTCCACAGATCCACCTTTTCTTAACTACCCTTTCATCCGGCATCTCTCCCTCCTTCCCCACCACCCCAGGGTCCACCATCTCTCCCTTTCTTTTCCCAATTACCCTCCTATCCAGTATCTCTATCCCTCCTCCACACCATCCCTTGTGTCCAATTTCTCTCCCTTTCTGTTCCTTCCCTTCCTAAATCCCATGGTCCATCATCTCTCTCCCTCTCCTCTATTTTCAGACCCATTATTTCTTCCCCCCCCCCAAAGTTTGGCATATGCACGTCTCTTTGAACACCCCCTTCCCTCCATGTACTTCTAAACCAGGGTCCCCCCCAAAGGCCTGTCCCCCCTTAAAGGTCTGCCTGTCCCCCCTTGAAGGCCTGCACCCCCCTTGAAGGCCTGTCCCACCCCCTTGTAGGCCTGTCCCCCCCCTTGAAGGCCTGCCTGCCTGTCCCCCCCTTGAAGGACTGCACCCCCTTGAAGGTCTGCACCCCCCCCAAAGGCCTGCACTCCCCCCCTGAAGGCCTGTCCCCTCCTTGAAGGCCTGTCCCACCCACTTGTAGGCCTAACCCCCCCCCCTTGTAGGCCTGTCCCCCCCTTGAAGGCCTGCCTGCCTATCCCCCCCTTGAAGGCCTGTCCCCTCCCCTTGAAAGCCTGCACACCCTTGAAGGTCTGCACCCCCGAAGGCCTGCATCCCCCTGAAGGCCTGTCCCCCCCTTGAAGTCCTGTCCCACCCCCTTGTAGGCCTGTCCCCCCTTGAAGGCCTGTCCCTCCCCCTTGAAGGCATGCACCCCTTGAAGGTCTGCACACCCCCGAAGGCCTGTCCCCCCCTTGAAGGCCTGCCTCCCCCCTTGAAGGTCTGCCTGTCCCCCCCCCCTTGAAGGCCTGTCCCCCTTGAAGGCCTGCCTGCCTGCCTGTCACCCCCTCCCCCTTGAAAGCCTGCCTGCCTGACATCAGAGGAGGGGCGGAACCGCGGCGCAGGAAGCAGCGCCCAAGCAGCTCAGGGATCGCTGACATTGCGATCCTGCTGCAGCTGCTTCATAGGTGGTGCGGGGAGGCCAGGGGGGCAAGCGGTCCTTCGGGGTGGGGGGACGGGACTGAACGGCAAGGCCGGGAGCACCCCCTCAGGGCTGGCACCCGGGACGGACCTACCCTCCCGCCCCCCCCCCCCCTTGGTACGCCACTGCTAAAGTGGCCATGCCCTAATAACGCCCCCAACATTGCCAGTTTCTTTTGTGTATGTGTGTGCTAAACTTGCATTTTTGGCAGTGATAACTGATTAAATGATGGTGAAAATGACCCACTAGCCACCAAGATGCAAGATAACCGGTCATTGGCTGTTCCCGGCCAGATACCTCATGCTGGATATCAGACTGATTATTTTTAGTATGTGGCTAGCACGTGCACACTTGGCATTTACCACAAGATGCCTAAGCATGTCGCATGTTGTGCCATTTTAACTGCATTATTGTTCACTGTAAGCTTCTATACCAGACATGGGCAACTCCGGTCCTCGAAGGCCGGAATCCAATCTGGTTTTCAGGATTTCCTCAATGAATATGCATGAGATCTATTTGCATGCACTGCTTTCAATGCATATTCATTGGGGAAATCCTGATAACCCGACTGGATTCCAGCCCTCGAGGACCGGAGTTGCCCACCCCTGTTCTATACTGTTGCTAATGACTGGGGGAGTCAATTCAGAGCGGTTTATATGAGCTTTGTAATGGTGTTACAATGCATGAGCTTCTGTAAAGGTGTTACAATACAGAGTTTGCATCTCCTGGGATAGTTTCAGTGTAGACATTATTAAACCATAATCAATACATTATTTAGCCGTAATCAATACTTGTGCTTTTGGAAAGGTGTTACCGCCTTCTGCAGCTTAGTAAAATGGCTTCCTTACATGCTGTTTAATATTTACAGTGCTGCCTTTTCACAGATAAGATTGTTGCTCTTTGAGTCCTGGGAATTAGCGCTGTTATGGTTTGGTAAGATTCTGAATGTGTTTTTGCATGTTTGCGCATAGTATTTTGCAGTGGAGAGATTATGTGTTGACCTGAGTTGACATCAAAACTTTAATATAATTGTAGTTTGTCATAACATCAGATAGGGTTTTTGAACATGTTTCAGATTTGATGTGTGTGGAGGTGGTTGTCTTTATAGCAAACTTGTGTCTGATCAGGTTTAAAGTATGAGACACTGCCTCTTGAGGGATCTTTAAATACAGCTGAATTGTATCCATAGATGTGCATGAGGTGTAGTGTTGGTAAGTGTTTGAAATAATTGAGATTAACGTATGTAAGATATTACCCATGATACAGAAATCAATTTCTTACTGCACATGAAGGCATTACTTGTCAATAAGTTTCAAGTTTCAAGAATTGTACGCAGCCCTTCCTTAAGCCTCAGTTCCTTCATCACCATGCTAAACATATAATCCAGATGTACCACACGAAAGACTTCATAGGGTTACAAGATGTCCGGATTTCCCCGGACAGCTTTTCAAAACCCGGCACTTTGTCTGGGTTTTGAAAAACTTCCTTGAAATCGCATCAGATAGATGCCCGACGAGGGCAGGCAGTGGGAGGGTGGGGAGTGGGGGTGGGAGCAGGGCTAGAGCAGGATTGGGGGCGGGACTGGTATGTAACTGGACGGGCCTTCAATCTCACTCTTTGAGATGGGCCACCCTTCGCACCTCTTGGGGTGGGGCTTGCCTATTCAAAGCTCTCTCTCTCTCTCCTCAAATTCAACTCGAACTCCTCCTCAAGCTTGATCTTCATCTCCTGTATGATTAATACTCAAAATTCTCTGTTCCCTCTCACCAATCCCCAGTTTTCCTTCTCTTCCTCTCTGCTTGCTAATTCTTTCTCCCCTGCCCCCAGCACTCTTTTCCTAATATTTCTATTAGTTTCTATAATGTTACACCGCTGTTTTCTCCGTCTTTCTTGCCCTCCGCAAGAATCCTAGAGGAAGATTTCTCAAAACTTGCCAGTAAAATCTGGCGAGTCGAAGTAGTGCCCGTAGTGGAAGCAACCTTTATTTTATGGGTTATTCTCAGCACAAGAGCATGCAAATTATATGTGCGTTATTTGTGTGGAAAATCGCTGGTAATGAGCGGTTTCAACTGTGTCTAGAAATTGATCAGAAGAGCAATCACTAAGCACAGCTCCCTCCTCCTCTCAAAGCTGCTCTCCCTGCCCCAATCAACTGAGCCGCAGGTCTCCCCAAGTCCTGCCGGCTCAGCTGATTAACCGGCAGGGAGAACAGCAGAAAGAAGAGTCCCCCCTTCTGCCGACACCCACCCTCGCCCGCCGCTTACTGGTCTCCCCAACACACTGATCCAAAATTGGCAGGAGGAATGCCTGCTCCCTCCTGCCGCTGCCACAGGGCCCCAACAGAACTCCTTCAACACTTCCAGCAGAAAGGATGTCCACTCCCTCCTGCCATTGGCATAGCCAATGGGCCTCGACAATCCCAGCAGAAGGTGTCCACTCCCTCCCCCTTCCGCAACACGTTCCCCCCTCCCATTGCCTTCTCAGGCAATCCACCTGATACCCCAGTACCTTTCCGATGATGGTCAGCTGGTGGAATGCTTACTCCTTCTGGCCGGCATGCCAGCCTCTTCAAAATGGCAGGCCTTTCCCTTCCTGGTGCATCCTGGGATGCACAGGGAGAGGCCTAAGGCGTTGATTGGCACCAGAGAGGGGACTTAGTAATATATATTAGTGCCTTAGTCTCCTCTCCAGTGCATCCCAGGATTAATCGGGAAGAGGAAGGCCCGCCATTATGAAGAGGCGAACCTGCCGGCTTGTCATCATCAGAAAGGTACAGGGGTGTCTGGGGGGGTGTCAGGGGGTAGGGGACCCTGGCAGCAGGAGGGAGTGGGCATCCCTTCTGCCACCCTTCAATTCAGGGGTCTTTTTTTAAACTTGCTTGGGGGGGGGGGGGAAAGTCTGAGCTGTCAAGCCTTACTTTACTGTCAAAGCCTGAGCCAATCAGACCAGAAAGTAAGGATATGACAGCTCAGACCCTGCCAGAAAATTTTGGCCGCAAATGTGGCGCAACGAGGTTAGGAAATCACCCAGCGATGATATAGAATTGCCTGGAGTGCTCATTTTATATATTGATGACCTCGTTATACTACATTTGAATGGCAGAGTCGGAGACTGCGAGAAAGCTCAGAAAAGGACGTTCTGATAATTATTGGAACGCTATAACAGCTAGAACTGATTTAGCAAATATGTTAAGGCAAGTTAACTTTAGAGAATCCTCCCCCTAGTCTCCTCTCCTTTCCTCCAACTTTCTCTCTCTCTAGCAAGACCCCCAAATCCTTTTCTGCTCCTCTCCTTTCCCCAGTACACAGACGTTCACTGTCCCAAGCTGGCCCTCTAGCCTTGCCCATCTCCTGTAACTGCTATGGTCTCCTCTTCTACCCCAGCTATTTTTATTTTTTGCCACAAATTTTATTTTATGTTTCAATCATCCCAAGCTTTCTGTTCCATCTTCACCTTAGTCTCCTTCTTGGTTTCCTCCTCTCCCAAGCAATCATGCTAGAAGGGGAGGAAGCATTGAGGCCCAGATTCTCTCAAAAGTGGCTGACGATCGCGTGCCGATCACGTGATGGCGCCGGTTACAAAATCTCGCCTCCAGCAAAGGTAGGCACCGGAAATGTAGGCCAGGGTTTTCCAGGCCTACATTTCCAGTGCCTACCTTTGATGTGAATTGCGCCTCTGTAGGCGCTTTAGATCATCTAATTCCACTTCTGGCGTTAGCCACGTCCACAGTGCCTAAGTCCACAGTGCCTACAGAGGAGCAATTCTGGTGCCAATTTTATAGGCACCAGTAGACACCTTGAAACTCAGTTAAAAACATTGTTTAAATCAGTGGTGCCCAACCCTGTCCTGGAGGACCACCAGGCCAGTCGGGTTTTTGGGATAGCTCTAATGAATATGCATGAGAGAGATCTGCATATAATGGAGGTGACAAGCATGCAAATCTGCCCTATACATATTCATTAGGGCTATCCCAAAAACCCGATTGGCCTGGTGTCCTCCAGGGCAGGGTTGGGCACCACTGGTTTAAATGGCATTTTTTACTGAGCTTGGGCATCTACTGGCGTCTAAAAACCGGCACCATTTAGAGAACATAAGAACATAAGAATAGCCTTACTGGGTCAAACTAATGGTCCATTAGCACAGTAGCCCATCCAGGTCACTAGTACCTGGCAAAAACCCAAAGAGTAGCAACATGCTACCGATCCAGGGCAAGCAGTGGCTTCCCCCATGTCTGTCTCAATAATCCGGGCCTGAGCCTCTTCCTGCTACTGTACACCCTGGGCCTGTCAGTGCTGGCTTTAACCATCCGACAGAGCAGGTGGTCACCTAGGATAGAAGACATCTGCTAAATATGATTTACGAATACACTCTCTGCTTCGGTTTCCAGAAACTTTTGCATTCTGCTTTTGCGTATCAGACAGTAAAATGTTGTCAAGACCTGCCGAGTCGTATTAGAATGATACATAATTTTAAAATGTTTAAAAAGGGATGTAATTCTGGAGACTGGCTCCATTTCTTATGTTTGCAAACCGCTATGAACTAAGTAATGGTATTGATGGTATATAAATAAAGATTGTGTTATATTGTATTGTATCGTATTTATGAGGGCTGGTAAAGAGTAGCTGCAGTCAAAGCAAAGCAATAAGTCCTGACAGCCACATTATCTCAAACAATTAATGATACATATTTTTATTCACACATAAAGCAGAAATTTTTCAAATTGCTTTTTTACCCAAGTACAGTGTGTTGTAAACAGTGTGCCCCGTTACGTCCAAGTACCGCCCCCAATCCCGCCCATCCTTCCCCCCCCCCCCAGCTGCCTGCTCTTGCCAGGCAGGAATGCATGCACAGATGCGATGTGATGATGTCACACGCTCCTGCCCAACAGTGATTTGTTCCAAGCTTTTCAAAACCCGGACAAAGTGCCGTCCGGACCTCCAGACATGTCCTCATCATGGGAGTACTGCCACATTCTACTGAAATTGAGAGGCAGTTCTTTCCAAGTTAACGAAAACAAGTACTGGTAATCTAAAAATTAAGTCAAGAGGATGCTAAAAAGTACATGCAAATAGTGGCATACCTAGCTTGGTTGCCAATTGAGGTGGAGCACCCTCCCTCCTCTAGTTGCATCACCCTCAACCCAAACAGTAAAAGGTTGCAGCGAGCAGTCATGGAGCCGTAACATACAGGCACAGAGCTGTTAGCTCTGCTAGGCCCCACCCCCTCTGATATCAACTTCCTGTTCTGAGGCAGGGGATCAGAAGAGCTGACAGCCCTGTGCCTGTATGTTACAGTTTCAGTACCGCTCATTGCACCCCCCTTGCTGCCTGCTCTGGGGATGAACCGCCCCATTACCCCCACCCTTTGTACATCACTAAATGCCAAAATTTGAGAAAACTGCAGTCTTAAATCGTCACATAAACCCTGGTGTGCAAAGCTGGATATCCAGTGGCACTTAGTACAAGGTGGTCTGACTGGATATTTGGCAAAACTATCCTGTTATCTGGTTATGCTGAGGCAGTCTGGGTGCAGAGTCTGTGCAGAGCCAGTATTTATCCAGTTAATCATTTTCCTAACTGTGAGTAAAGCTTGGCATGTGGTAAAGGAATTAGTGCATGCTAGATGCTTAGAAGCCCAACCTTCTTATTAACATAATAAGCTCAGTGAAAGGCACCCCGTTATTCCTAACTATTGCTGTACCTGGATAAATACAGTAGAACGTATATAGAGCCCAAATTCACTTGATATAACTTTGTTTAGCTCATAGACCTCAGTAGTACCACCTGTATGCCACTAAACTTTTAGATCAAACAGCGTTCAGGCACCCATGGTCGTCATCGGTCTCAATATTTTACTTTAAATAATTAAAGAGTTAAAGAAATAAAGATACTCATCTTCATCTACGCGGCCATGTTTCCGGGTGAAATTAGTGAACGCGGGGAGCATGAGCCGCTGGATTTAAGGAATGACTTGTGAAAGTTATCTAGATATTTCAATGATTTATGCTTGAAAGTGTAGGATTGAATCTGATGTTTATACATCTACTGTTTATTGCAGGGGGATTTCCTTGCCCTTTGGGGCGAAACATAGATCTATGTCGGAGTGCCAACCCCCACCCGCGTAGATGAAGATGAGTATCTTTATTTCTTTAACTCTTTAATTATTTAAAGTAAAATATTTAAAAATATCTATAATTCATATTTATTGAGACCGATGACGACCTTGGGTGCCTGAACGCTGTATGATCTAAAAGTTTAGTGGCATACAGGTGGTACCACTGAGGTCTATGAGTTAAACAAAGTTATATCAAGTGAATTTGGGCTCTATATACGTTCTACTGTATTTATGTCAAGTAGAGTCTAGTGAACATTACTGAGCCAGTTGGTTTCATTGTACCTGGATAAATGCCAGTGCTCTGTTTATACACTGAATTTCAGCACCAGTATCTTCTAGGCACACCCTGCTGCTGAAAATCTGAGTATAAAAGTGCCCATGGAGGCAGATGTTTAAAAATAGAATATTTACTCATATAAACAGTGGTGCAGCAAGAGTGAACGGCATCCGGGGCGGTGGAGCCCCTCCCCTGCCCCCACCCACCCCCGTTCCCCGTACCTTTTTAACTTTGGTGCGAGCAGCCACCAACTTACTGCCCGTATCGGCTTCGGTACTCTCTCTGACATCATTTCCTAGGCACGGGTCCCAGAAGTGACATCAGAGAGAGCGCCGAAGCCGATGAGGTTGGTAGCTGCTCGTGCCGAAGTTAAAAAAAAAAGGTACGGGGGAAGGGGAGGAGCGCACGCGTGGCAGGAGTAGGAAAGGGGGGGGTGGAGAGGAAGAGGGGTACCGACGCCCCGAGCAAGATGGCGCCCAGGGGCATACCGCCCCCCTCGTCCTCCCCTTACTATGCCGCTGCATATAAATGTGTAAGAAGCAAAGTTCAATATTTAAGCTCTGATTTCCAATTATGCATTTTAGCAGGATTGTACTGGGAAGCATAGGCAGCAGAACTTTTATTGTTGGGGGGGGGGAGGTTGTCCAAAAGCTCCACCCTAACCCCAGCAGGATCCTGTGGCACGACCTCTCTCTCTCCATCTCCTGACTTCCCCACCTACTTTCCCTGGTCACTGTATTATTAAATCTTCGGGCAGTCGCTGCACAGCGTCAACGAGCAGGCCTGCCCCAGAAGTCTTCATTCTGCAGCAACTTCCTGTTCCCATGAAGGCGGGATGTTGCAGAATGAAGGGTTCAGGGGCAGGCCTGCTCGTTGATACTGCAAGGCGACTGCTCGAAGATTTAAAATTACAGTGACCTGGAGGAGGTAGGTGGGGGAGTAGAGCCACAACTTACTCTTCTGACCATCAATTTTGGGGGAGGCCACCTGTTCCAATGCCTACGCTGGGAGGGGCTTTACTGGGATGATAATAATTGCTGAGTTTAATTACCCAAATCTCAGGAGGGACCTGAAAGTAAATTGAGAGTGTTAACAAGGCTGAAGGTTTACCTAGAACAGTGTTTCTCAACTCGGTCCTGGAGTACCCCCTTGCTAGTCTGGGTAGAGTTTTCAGGGTATCCACAATGAATATGCATGAACTTGATTTGCATACACTACCTCTATTATATGTAAATTTATTTCATGCATATTCATTGTGGATATCATGAAAACCTGTCTGGAAAGGGGTACTCCAGGACTGGGTTGAAAAACAATGATCTAGAACACCTAATACCTTGTACTGTCCTAAGGCAGAGTTCAAATCAGCTTTATGGTTTTTCACATTATCTATAATACATAAGTACTGGTATATGAAAAATAAATAAGTATATTTATATATAAATAAGTATATTTATTAGTTCACCAGCTCAACAACCAGTCTGTCTCCATCATATGCAAATCTGTCTTCTGCATATTCATTGTGGATATCCTGAACACATGACTGGATGGGCATGTCTCAAGGACTGGTTTGAGAAACCATGTCTAAACCAAGTGTTTTCTAGTCCTCTACCCAGCCCTCTAGACACACCTAGCTGGTCAGGTTTTTAGGATATCCATAATGAATATGCATGATATAAATTCACATGTGTTACCACCATTGCATGTACATTTATCTCATACATATTCATTTTGGGTATCCAGAAAAACCTGACTGGCTAGATGTGTCCAAGGGATTGGGTTGAGAACTTCTGCCTCAGAGGCACATCTAGCCAGTGGGACTTTCAGGATTCCAACAAGGAATACGTGTATATGTCAATGTTTCTCAAGCCATTTCTGGAGTATCCCCTAGGTCAGGTTTTCAGGATATCCATAATAAATACGCATGAGATAGATTAGCATCTCAAGGAGGCAATGCATGCAAATCCATCTCATACATATTCATGGTGGATATCCTGAAAACCTGACCTTGCTCCGGCTCTCGAGGACCGGAATTGCCTACCCCTGCCCTAGCTAGTCAGGTTTTCAAAATATCTACCCTATAACAAAAATGTGATGACAGGGTATGCAAATCTACCTCATACATATTCATGTTGGATAAACTGAAATGTGACTGTCTAGGGCAGGGGTAGGGAACTCCAGTCCTCGAGAGCCGTATTCCAGTCAGGTTTTCAGGATTTCCCCAATGAATATGCATTGAAAGCAGTGCATGCATATTCATTGGGGAAATCCTGAAAACCCGACTGGAATACAACTCTCGAGGACTGGAGTTCCCTACCCCTGGTCTAGGGGATATTCCAGCAATGAGTTGAAAAATACTGATATATGAGATGAAGTTTTATACACTGGTTCTCCAGTGTGTGCAACTATACCTCATATTTATTATAAAAACTCGGATAACCAGAGCATTTAGGTTAGGGTTTTACAAACCTGTCTTGGGGATTTCACAGCCAGTCTAGTTTTCAAGATATCCACTCAGAATATCCATGTTAAATATGCTGGAGACCTAGTATAAGCAAATTTAATTCATGCATATTCATTGTAAATATTCTTAGATTCTGACTGGCTGTGGGGTACCCAGGACAGATTTGAAAAGCTCTGGTTAGGGGTGCCATAGGAAAGTGTTAGGCAATGCTGCCTTACAAACGATTGCAGTCAGAAGAAGGGATTCAGTAAAGAAAAACTACAACCATGCAGTGTATGGGCCAAGAGCAGCTCATTAAAACTAAGACTTCACCTTTCACCCATCTCATTTATCTTTCGAGTTTTGCTTGGAACACAGAAAAAGTGAACTTGCCAGCCTGCTGAGATTAAATAACAAAACCACTTTGTAAAGCTCAAAGTCATGATTATTTTGGAGAAAGTTTATGCATGCAGTGTCGTATCTTCTCAGACATGCCAACTGGTTCCATTTATTTTAACTATCAGACTGATTCAGTCTTGGTTTTACTCCATTGCTACATTTCTTTAGCTAAAGCAGAATTACTAGTCTCTGCGTGTAATGGGAATAAACCAGGACTGGATCATTCTGTTGATAAAAATGGAATCAGTTAATAGACCTATATGGGCTGAAAGGTGTAATAAGCCTGATACCATCAGATTTGGGCATAGCATGCTCCTCATTTTCACTACAGGAAGAATTGTTCTGGCAATTAGTAACGGAACCCACACAGGATAGAACTATTCTGGACTTAGGGCCAGATTCTCTAAGATCCGACACCATGGTTAAAAAAAAATACCATTGGTGAGAGTGATTTTTTGTTTTACTGGCGATTATCAGCACAATAGCAGACAAATTATAAGCATACAATATGTGCAGAAAATCACCAGTAAAGGGAGGGGGAGGAACTGCTCAAAAGAAAAATCACTAGTACAGCTCCTCCTCCTGCCTTCTTGTCAAAATAAAAAAATAAAAAAGCAGCCCCTGATCTCCCTGCCTGAACTGGCAAGCAGAGAGAGCAGAGGCTGTTGTTGTTGTTTTTTTTTTCATGGGCGCAGCAAGCATCCCCCCCTCCCAACAGCCCCACCACCATACAAAGCCTGGTGATCTAGTGGGCTGTCCCCCCTCTAAACCCCCATTATCATTTTTAGAAGACTGGCAGGAGGGATGCTCACTCCCTTATGCCAGCAGGCCCGTCTCTTCAAAATGGTGGGCCTTCCCCTTCCCGGTGCATCCTGGGATGCACCAGGGAGGGGCCTAAGGCCCTGATTTGCCCAAGGGCCTAAGGCCCCTCCCATAGGAGGGAGTCCTTGGTGCCTGGGCCAATTATGGCCTTAGGATGAACTGGAATGACCTCCTGGTGCAAATGGTGGAAATGAAAACTGTATTTGAATTCAAGAAAGCTTAGGACAAGTACATTGGATCTCTAAGGGAGAGGAAGGGATTGTAAATGGCATGGATAGGCAGACTAGATAGGTAATGTGGAGGACCATTTTTGAAAAGGATGTCTAAGTCTGACTTGGATATTTCCCGCAACACATCCAAAGTAGGGGATGGAGAAATGTCCATTTTTAAATAACTTAATATCCAAAAATATTTTTCAAAAATTGCCTACTTAGACATCTTGGCCACCAGGAAGTCCAATCTTAGGACATCTAATTTTATTCCCCATTATCAACCACAGAAATGTCCAAATTGAAAACATCCAATTCTAGACCATTTGGATGTGAGAGGGGCCAGCATTGTAATGGAGTGGCCACACAGACAGGCCAACAGAGCAATGGAGCACCTTGGGCACTACTGAGAACATCAAAGGGTGTCATGTGTCCATCTCAGCAAACCCCCTTATAATTTATGGTGAGCCCACTAAAACTCCCCCAAAACCTACCATATCCCTCTGTCTACTACCCCAATAGCCCATAAGGCTGCAGATGGCACTTATGTGGCAGTATAGTGGGAATTTGGTGGGTTATGGTGGGCTCACACTTTCTACCATAAATGTAGTGGTTAGAGAGGCTTTTGGTCCTGGATCCTACTCTCTATGGCTTATTGGTTGGTATTTGCAAGAGGCCCGACTACGCTGCTCTGTAAGTGAAATGCTGGATTTATGTTTACAAAGATTGATTTATCTATACCCCTGACGCAGGCTTCAGTGTTAAAGCCAAAACACGGGCCATGTCGGATACAAGAGAGTTTGAAAGGACTCACAACTGGATATGTCATATGGACTGATATTCATTAACATATGTGTTGTATCAAATAAATGATTTAAAACTCGACACAGTCATAGGTTAATGTGTACAGTTATCTCCCCACTTTCTCTCTCCTTCATTAGCCAATCCACCAGGCTACTTAAGACACCTGTGTGATGATCTACTAACCCAGGGGTGTCAAAGTCCCTCCTCGAGGGCCGCAATCCAGTAGGGTTTTCAGGATTTCCCCAATGAATATGCATGAGATCTATTTGCATGCACTGCTTTCATTGTATGCTAATAGATCTCATGCATATTCATTGGGGAAATCCTGAAAACCCGACTGGATTGCAGCCCTCGAGGAGGGACTTTGACACTCCTGTACTAACCTTTCTTATACCAGCTGTTGCTGTTCTAGAGACAGGTATGTACTGTTTTATTTATATTTTATGGAGAGGGAGGGGGTTAGTGACCACTAGGGGAGTGTGGAGAAATCGTTACTCAATCCCTCCAGTGGTCAACCTGTCAGTTTGGGTATCATTTTGGCACTTAGTTTTTAAAACAGGTCTAGCTCAGATCACCTCAGTTCTGTTCAGGACATCTTGGGAAAGGTTTGATTACAGGTGCAGGACGCCCAAGTCTAAGCATGCCCAAAACCCACCCATAACTTGCCTTCCAACATTGCTCCTAGATCTTTAGATGAATAGTGTGCCTCACAAGGGGCTGGATTTCAGAATTTCAGTTGCCAGTTCACACCTGTAAAACAATATATCCTTGACTTTCTTTGAATGAGTCTTAAGTACTTTCCAGAAAAAGAACAATCTCAGAGAGGACCAGAGTCAGCAAATGTCACTCAAATGTAGACGTTGGGGAAAAAAAAAAAATCTATGCTAAGCACTGTTCTATCAAGGGTGCTCTGGATGGAGCACCCTTTGTAAAAATAGCACTTAGAGCAGATTCCCGTGCCCATCGGTAGATGCAAGGACTTATGCCTGCTGAAACCTTGTGTAATCCTGGCACACAATGTGGACGTATAATCCCAGTATTCTATAACAGTGGTTCCCAACCATGTCCTGGAGGACCACCAGGCCAATTGGGTTTTCAGGCTAGCCCTAATGAATATGCACGGAGCAGATTTGCATGCCTGCCACATCAATTATATGCAAATCTCTCTCTTGCATATTCATTAGGGCTAGCCTGAAAACCCGATTGGCCTGGTGGTCCTCCAGGACAGGGTTGGGAACCACTTCTCTATAATACTGTGCCTATATATGTGGAATGCCCCTGACCTGGCCATGCCTCTACTTTGGCTATACTCCCTTTGAGGATGTGCGCAAGATACTTTGAGTGCACAGCATTATAGAATAGCACCCTGGCAGATGGCCAAATGAATCCTATAATTAAGTTCCCAGAATAATATTCCACAATACTTATATATATATATATATATTTTTACAAACTTCTGGAATTCGTTGCCGGAGGATGTGGTGAAATCAGCTTAGCGGGGTTTAATAAAGGCTTGGAAATTTCCTCAAAGAGAAGTCCATAGGCCATTGTTGAGATCCACTGCCTCTCTCTATACAGCATAGCATCCTTCTGACAACAGCCTCCACCTTGTCACACTGTTTCTTTGCCTTTAGATCTTCAGACACTATCACTCATCCATCCATATCATCCTCTTACCTCCCAGCACATACGGCTTCTTCCGATTGCTAATCCCCAAATGCATTATTCTGCACTGCTTTGCCTTGAATTTTAGTTGCCAGATATTAGACCAGTCCTCTAACTTTTGCAGATCTTTTTTCATGTTTTCCACTCCCTCCTCGGTGTCTACTCTGTTACAAATCTTGGTATCATCCGCAAAAAAAGAACTAATAATGAGGTAAGAGCTCCCCTACAATGTTTAGTAAAACAGTGGGATAAATGTTCTTTGACAGTCTATCTTACTGTATATTGGCATATAAAAAGTTTGTATAAAAAATATAATATAAACACTGGGGAGTATTATGCTGAGAACATATTTATAGGATTCACATTGACTTGACCCCAGTAACTAAGTAATGGTTTGTCCTATTTAAAGAGAATAATTGGTTGTTAGCTCTTAACTGACTAATTAGTTAACACACACGTATGGGGTCCATGGCCAAATTTGGGAGCCCAACTTTGGGCAAACTATATAGAATCCAGGGCTTACTGATTATATATTAGGAAATAAAAAGCTGGTCACCCCCCACCCAAAAAAAAAAGTATTATATTTGAACTAGAGAGAGATTAAATCAACCCTAAAGAGAGAAGGTTTATGATGGCAATAAGTAAACCCACTGATATATTGAGGATTGCAGGGTTGTTAGTTCAGCAACTTGTGGCTTAAGTCATGGAATTCTGCTTTGCTTATGGAGCAGTTCAGTGAGTGATAAATGCTCTGTATTGCATATAGAATATCACTTTCTCTGTGCAGGTTAATCCCACCAAGTCCAGAGTCTTTAATTCTGCCCTTTCTCTTCATGTAATTGCCTGCTGTTCTGTAAGCGGAACCTTATGAAGTGCAAATGATCCCAATCAAAGCCATTAACCTCCACATAACTCAGATGCCAGAGTAGCTCCACATCTTGGGTAATTTAAGCACTGCAGGGGATTGGATTTGGACAAGAAAACATGAACCAAAATCATGTATCATTAGCAGAAAACGTCTCTTTAAAATGAACCCCAGTGGGAATATCAAAACACATTAGCATTTTCAAAGTCCCTTTTAAAACTGAAGCATTGCAGTGGCTGTATAGTGCTGAAAAGCAGAGCAGAATGTGGATAAGTGGATACAGAGCAGAAAGTTTAGTAAGCAAAAGTCCTGGGATAGATTAAAGTACAAACTATTATCAAGGAGAGCTTAGAGGATCTGAAATTAGTGCTAAAATATGACACAGGAGAAGTCAATAAATGTTAACCAGTCAAATGGACTAGTTAAGACACATAAAAGCTGCCAAGGAGCGAGCACATAGGGTAAGAAGAGAATCGTGAGTCGGTGCATAATAATCCAAAGGAAAATCTGAGACCAAGCAAATACTGCGGTTGGATTTGTCCATAGAAACATAGAGTCCGGCGGCCCAACAAGTCTGCCCACTCAAGAACCCTCCCTCCCTTGAGAAACCATCTTTTAAGCATAACTCTGTAGCAACCCCACCTGCCTGTCCCATCGACTCTTGAAGTCGAGCACGCTATTGGCCTCGACCACCTGTCGTGGAAGACCATTCCATCGATCAATCACCCTTTCGATGAAGAAGTATTTCTTGGTGTCACTATGAAATCTTCCCCCCTTAAGTTTTAGCGGATGCCCTCTTGTTGCTATGGGACCCTTAAGAAAAAAGATTTCTTCCTCCACTTCAATGTGGCCCATGATGTATTTGAATGTTTCTATCATGTCTCCCCTTTCTCTGCGCTCCTCTAGAGAATATAAGCGCAATCTGGTCAGACATTCTTCATATGGTATATCTTTAAGTCCTGAGACCATTGTAGTGGCCATTCTCTGGATCGACTCCATTCTCTTCACATCCTTTTGATAGCGTGGCCTCAAAAACTGGACACAGCACTCGAGGTGAGGTCTCAACATGGATCTGTATGACGGCAGTATGACTTCAGGCTTCAGGATGGTCTCGGGACTCAAGGATCTCCCGTACGAGGAACGGCTGGATAAATTAAAGCTATACTCACTCGAGGAATGCAGAGAGAGGGGTGACATGATCGAGACATTCAAGTATCTCACGGGCCGCATCGAGTTGGAAGAAGATATCTTCTTTTTCAAGGGTCCAGCGGCAACAAGGGGGCATCCGTGGAAAATCAGGGGCGGGAAACTGCACGGGGACACCAGGAAATTCTTTTTCACTGAAAGGGTGGTTGATCGCTGGAATAGTCTTCCACTTCAGGTTATTGAGGCCAGCAGCGTGCCTGATTTTAAGGCCAAATGGGACAGACACGTGAGATCTATTCACAGAGAAAGGTAGGGGAGGGTCTTTGGGGTGGGCAGACTAGATGGGCCGTGGCCCTTATCTGCCGTCTATTTCATGTTTCTATGTTTCTTCTGATGCAACCCAGCATTTGTCTAGCCTTTGCTGAAGCTTTCTCCACCTGATTGGCAGCCTTCATATCTTCCCGGATGAGTACACCCAAGTCCCTTTCTGCAGTAGTTCTTGATAAGTTTTCACCGTTCAAGGTGTATGTTCTGCATGGATTTCCGCTTCCAAGATGCATTACTTTACATTTTTTGGCATTAAAGTTCAGTTGCCAAGTACTGGACCATTGTTCCAGTAAAAGTAGGCCCTGCTCCATAGTGTTGGGCCTGGTTGCGCTGTCAGATTCTGTTGCCCTGCCCACAATGTTGCATAGTTTAGCGTCATCGGCAAATAATGTAATTTTGCCTCGAAGTCCCTGAGTCAGATCCCTTACAAAGATATTAAATAGCATTGGGCCCAAGAGCGAGCCCTGTGGCACTCCACTGGTCACTTTCGATGTTTTTGAGGGAATACCATTTACCATTTACCATTACCATTTGAAGTCTTCCGCTAAGCCAGTCTTTTACCCATGCTGTCAGTGTTTCTCCTAATCCTAACGAGTTCATCTTGTTCAATAACCTGCAGTGTGGGACACTGTCAGAAGCCTTACTGAAGTCTAAATAAACAATGTCCAGGGACTCCCCCCATCCAGTTTTTTTGTTACCCGGTCAAAGAAGCTTATCAGATTGGATTGACAAGACATTCCCTTCGTAAAGCCATGCTGGTAGGGATCCCTTAATCTTTCATCATCCAGAATCGTGTCCAATCTGTTTTTAACCAACATTTCCATGAGTTTACTCACTATTGATGTGAGACTCACCGGTCTATAATTTTCGGCTTCTGACCTGCATCCCTTTTTGTGGAGCGGGATAACGTTGGCAGTTTTCCAGTCCAGGGGCACTCTTCCTTTGCTTAGGGAAAGATTGAAGAGCTCTGCTAACGGTTCTGCCAGGACATCTTTCAATTCTCGAAGTACTCTAGGGTGTAGATTATCTGGGCCCTTAGCTTTGTTTATTTTTAGTTTTGATAGCTCATGGTAGACGTCGCACGCAGTAAATTCTATGTCCCGGAATGGGTCCTCCGAGTTCCCCTTTGTCTCTAGCTGGAGACCGTATCCTGGTGCTTCGCAGGTGAAGACTGAGCAGAAGTAGTTATTGAGTAATTTTGCTTTGTCTGCGTCCGAGTCTGTAAAGTTGCCGTCAGGTTTCTTTAGGCACCCAATACTGCTTGTGTTCTTCTTCCTGTCGCTAACGTATTTGAAAAAGGATTTCTCCCCTTTCTTTACCTGCCTAGCTATGTTTTCTTCCATCCGGAGTTTGGCCTCTCTGACTTGTTTTTTAACTTCTCTAGATTTGGCCAGATAAGTTTGTTCAGCTGCCGGTCGTTGTGATTGTTTGTAGGTAACAAAAGCTTTCTTCTTGTGCTTTACTAGTTCTGAGATCTCCACGGAGAACCACTGTGGTCTATTTTTCCTGCATCGTCTGTTCACGGTTTTTATGTACATGTTGGTTGCTTCTTGTAGGGTAGATTTCAGAGCCGACCATAGAAACTCTACACTGTCTGTCGTGCTTTGGTTTTGCAGCACTTTGTAGACATAGTCCCCCATGCCCTGAAAGTTAGTTCCTTTAAAATGTAGGACCTTAGTTGATGCATTTGACTACTGGTACCTTTCTTGAGGTGGAACCACACCTTGTTATGGTCGCTGGAGGCCAAGGTGTCACCCACCGATACCTCTGTGACACTGTCTCCATTGGTGAGCAACAGGTCCAGGATTGCCTGATCCCTGGTGGGTTCTAAATCCATCTGCTTAAGGCATGCTCCTCACATGGAGGCTTCCGCTGGTTGTAGCCTCTGGTTTGTTCCAGTCCGCATCGGGCATATTGAAGTCTCCCTTCAGCACTGAATCTCCACGCAGTGTGATTGTCTCAATGTCTTCCATTAGTTCATCGTCTGCATCCTCCTTTTGTTTTGGTGGTCTGTATACGACACCAAGATACAGGCATTTGTTATTGCCCCTGGCAAGGTTCACCCAGAGGGATTCTCCCGTATACTTGATGTCTGTGATTTTAGTAACCTTGATGTCATCTCTTATGTACAGAGCTACCTCTCCTCCTGATTTGCCTTCTCTGTCG
The DNA here is from genome assembly GCF_902459505.1 of Geotrypetes seraphini. Lineage (NCBI taxonomy): Eukaryota > Metazoa > Chordata > Amphibia > Gymnophiona > Dermophiidae > Geotrypetes > Geotrypetes seraphini. The sequence goes on along the minus strand of NC_047089.1, from coordinate 217,548,938 downwards.
CAACGGAGTAAGTTATATCCTGGTATGACCATATCCCATCCGTGGGACTCCGAGAACCACGTTTCTGATATCGCCACTACATCAAGGTCAGCGCTTCTCATTTTCATTTCCAGTTCCAGTATTTTGTTGCCTAAGCTGCAGGCATTAACGTACATGGCTGACCATTCTTTCTGTCTGCATGAAGTGTTTTCTGTCTGAGATAGTTTGTCCGAGGTAAGTGCACACACTGTAAACAATACTTTAGGAGTCACTGTAACTCAGGCGGGAAACAGGAACTTAGCAAACATAAGGTATGGAGGGCTATGTATGTTAATGCACACAGTTTGGGCAAAAAAATTCTGGATTTAAAGATAGAAATAATGAACGCCGACCTAGACGTAGTGGCAATTTCTGAAACTTGGTTCACGGACTCACATGGGTGGGATATGGTTATACCAGATTATAACCTACTTCGTCGAGACAGGGAGGGCAAGTTAGGAGGAGGGGTAGCACTATACACTAAAGAAGACATCAAAACTACCAGAATCACAGATGTCAAGTACACCGGGGAGTCCCTCTGTGGGAACCTGGCTAGAGGAAACGAAAGATGTCTGTATCTTGGTGTGGTATACAGACCTCCAAGACAACAGGAAGACAAGGATATGGAATTAATTGAAAACATCACTTTGCGTGGGGACACAGTACTGTTAGGGGACTTCAATATGCCCGATGCAGATTGGAATGCACTTTCCGCAAAAACCAGCAGCAGCAGAAGGTTGTTAACCTCCATAAAGGGTGCACGGCTCAAACAATTGGTATTGGAGCCCACTGTGGACCAGGTGATACTGGACCTGGTACTCACCAACGGAGAAAGCGTATCAGAAGTTTCGGTAGGTGATATGCTGGCCTCCAGCAACCATAACATGGTTTGGTTCAACCTTAGGAAAGGTTTCACCAGATCAACCACAACAACAAAGGTCCTTAACTTTCGGGGCACTGACTTCAAATGCATGGGAGATTTCATCCGTCGGGCACTGCAAGACCAGGCTGAAACCGATAATGTGGAGACTATGTGGTCAATCCTGAAATCTATCCTACACGAAGCAACAAACCGCTATATAAAAATGGTAAGCAAACGACAGAGAAACAATAAACCCCAGTGGTTCACTACAGAAATCTCAGACCTCGTTAAAAAGAAGAAAAAAGCATTTATTTCCTACAAACAATCAGGTAAAGGAGATGCAAAAAAAGAAGACTATCTGGCCAGGTCTAAAGCTGTCAAAACGGCAGTCAGAGAGGCCAAGCTTCGAATAGAAGAGAATCTAGCGAATGATATTAAGACAGGGGAAAAATCCTTCTTCAGGTACATCAGTGATAGAAAAAGGAACACAGATGGGATAGTACGCCTCAGGAAAGCAGACGGGAATTATGTAGAATCGGATTCTGATAAAGCAGAATTACTAAATGAATACTTCTGCTCAGTCTTTACCTGCGAGGCACCGGGGTCCGGTCCACAGTTGCAAGCAAAGCAGAGCTCGGAAGACCCGTTCAGGAATTTCGAGTTTACACCCTGCAGCGTCTACTGCGAACTATCAAGACTCAAAGTGTACCAAGCCATGGGACCAGACAATTTACACCCCAGGGTGCTTAGAGAGTTGCGTGATGTCCTGGCAGAGCCGTTATCCGTGCTCTTCAATCTTTCCATAAATACGGGAAGAGTCCCTCTGGACTGGCTAATGTCATCCCTCTCCACAAAAAGGGATGCAGGGCAGAGGCTGCAAACTACATCCATAGTGAGTAAACTTATGGAAACACTAATTAAGCACAAACTAGATACGATCCTGGACGAGGAAAACCTACGGGATCCCCGCCAACATGGATTTACCAAGGGAAGGTCCTGCCAATCCAACCTAATTAGCTTCCTTGACTGGGTAACGAGAAAGCTGGATGTGGGGGAGTCCCTAGATATCGTGTACTTGGACTTAAGTAAAGCTTTTGATAGTGCCCCACACTGCTGGTTATTGAGCAAGATGAAATCAATGGGTTTGGGAGAAACATTAACTGCATGGGTCAATGATTGGCAAAACGGTAGACTTCAGAGAGTGATGGTAAATGGCACCCTTTCAAAAACATTGGAGGTGACCAGTGGAGTGCCGCAGGGCTCGGTCTTGGGCCCGATCCTTTTCAACATATTTGTAGGAGACCTAACAGGGGCTTCAAGGTAAAATCACATTATTCGCTGATGACGCCAAACTAGTAAGTAAAGGCACCATGCCCGACAGTATGAAGCAGGACCTACTTCGATGTGGCGCATGCGTGTTCGGGGCATACGCAAGTTGGGAGCTACGAGGCGGTTTACTTTCCTGTGTGCCAGTTGCCCTTTCCAACACAACGCATGATAAAAAAAGAACAGGTAGGAGGGAAAATGGGCAGGGACATTGACAGACTGACAGAAATAGAGACACACACAGAAAGACAGGGGGCCAGGGAGAGAGATTGAAAGGGAAAAAATATAGACAGCAGACAAGGAGAGGGAGACACACAGAATAAAAGACAGACAGCGGCCAAGGAGACAGACAGCAAAAAAAAAAAAGACAGACAGACAGCGGCCAAGGAGAGAGAGAGAGAGAGAGACAGAAAGACAGACAGACAGAAAGTGGCCAAGGAGAGAGAAAGAAAGAAAGACAGACAGACAGAAAGCGGCCAAGGAGAGAGAGAGAAAGAAAGACAGGCACACACACCTATTCTAGCACCCGTTAATGTAACGGGCTTAAAGACTAGTACTATAATAGTTGGAGAGGATCCAGATGTTGCGCCATGCACACTAGAAGTCAGGTGTGAAACCTGGACTCAGATGAAGACCTCTCTTCCCAGTCCTGCAGCTGTTTGTATAGCTTTCTGTGTATTGTATCAAAATTGCTCTGAAAACATGTCTTCTGTAGAATGACTGCATTAAATGCTTCCATTATAACCCTGCTAACAAATCAACAACTGTGTTCATAGTCTAGCCAACACATTTATTAAGATACATAAACCATAAATGGAGTGCAGCTGTGAAACAGGATGTAATTAAAGTTTGGGGCATTTACAGCAAAAAGGATCTAGCGCAGATATGTGAATTATAGAGTGTCCGATACCTTGCCGATCTGTCAACTAGGAACAGTTCCTGTGCAGATAACAACACTGCACAAAAAGCCAAAAGTATGATGGGATGCAAATGTTAACCTGACATATAATGCCTGTGCATGCTTCTTATTTAATTATGGGAGCAAGTGAATGGCACAAGAAGTCTCCAGAGCTACATCAGTCATCCCTAATACTGCATCTATATGATAAAACACATACATTTAAAGCTAGCCCTCCTCCATTGCTCAGCATATTGTGATACTGATGACTTGGGACGCAGATGATGGCTGTTGCTACTCCAAGGACTTGAACTACTCCCTCCACTGACTGTCTGATAGGAAGGTAAAGAACTACTTTCTAGCTTGGGAGAAAGGTAGAGAAAATTAAATAAAGAAAGAAAGAAAATAAAGAAATGACTCATCAAAGGCACCTCTGTTACAATAATTGCAATGAAAAAGGAACTGATTTACCAAAGGAGATGCCCCGTCAACACATCAATGATAATAATTTAGCACTGTTGTAGCACATCAGTAATATTCCCAGAAGTCTGTTGCTAGCTGTTTTATAAATATAATGTGAACCAAAACACAAGCACATACACACAAGCACACCAAAATGTTTTTTGTGGTATCTTCTTCAGAACTCAGCTGATTCTTATGAAATTTAGTGCTTTGTGTCCTGAATGAAGTTGATGTAAAGTGCTGTAAATATTTCCCACCACGCCACAACACTACCTTGTGAAAATGAATTGTTGCTACGGGATACACGCGGAAGCAGACAATAATTTGTAAACAGTCTCTGCATCAAAATGGTTTTCACTGCAGAAGACTTAATTCTGATAAAGAACATGGTAGTGTTAAAAGGTTACGGCAGTCGATGATTGTTGAAAGAGTTCTGAGCAGGGTAATTGGACACAAGCGCACTTTTAAGCAGCAGTACCTGTGTGGGTGCCAATTAAGCTGCTAGTTTCGCTCTAGGTGTGTAAAAATGTACTTGGAAAATGACACATGATGCAAGTTTTATTAAAATAGTTATTTCCATTTATTAATTGCCATAATGATCCTCAAAAGATTGGTTGCATTACCGGGAGATCTTTACAGCTGCCAAACGCTGGCCTTTCTGACAAAGATCTCAACCCACTAATTCGTTGCTCCCCAATATGTACCTTTTATCCTGCATGACATCATTACTTGTCAGCCAATCCATTAACAGAGGCTGTCCTTAAATTTGGACAAAGAACTTCCTTTTAACATGAAATAAAAGTTTCAGAAATCATATTTTTGTTTACATTCATTTCTGAATATACATAAACCCATTATTACATATCCAATACTCTTTTTGCCCTTCTCCAAAACTTAAATTAAACCGTTTATCTATGCATTTGTTGAAAAATGTTGAAAAGTTTATGTCTCTGTCAGCATCAGAGAAAGGAGGAGGGATATTCCCCCCTGCTCTGAAATAGAGAGCTGAACGGGGATGACGGGAATCCCGCGGGACCCGCGGGCATCCCGCAGGTTCCCCCTTCGTGTCACGGGGATCCCGTCGGGACGCCCCTAGGGTCACGGGAATCCCGTGGGGATGCTCCCTAGGGTCGCGGGGATCCCCTGGGGACGCCTCCGAGGGTCGCAGGGTTCCTACGGGGCTTGATGTACTCAGCCGCGCGGCTCTTCTTCTCCCTACCTGCTCTGCTTGCAGCACAGAGCCGAAAGGAAGTCTTCCCGACATCAGCGCTGAAGTCGGAGGGGTGGGAGGGCTGAAACAAAGCCCTCCCTCCCTCCGACATCAGCGCTGATGTTGGGAAGACTTCCGTTCAGCTCTGTGCTGCAGGCAGGGCAGGTAAGGAGAAGGAGAGTAGCCTCGCGGCTCGAGTGGCGTACCAAGGGAGGGGGGCGGTCCGCCCCGGGTGCAGCACAGCCGGTCAGGTCCCCTTACTTTTGTGGCGCTTCCCCGACTGACCAACCGACCGACAACAGCCCCGGTCCGACAAACCTCCCTGCCCTGTAGCCGCAAATCTAAATTACCTTCTTACAGAAGCTATAAGAAGTTAATTTAGATTCGTGGTTAAGGGCAGGGAGGTTTGTCGGACCGGGCCTGTTCTGTTGTTGGTCGGGTGGGGTAGCGCCACAAAGGTAAGGGGGCAGGGAGAGAGAAAGGGAGGAAAGGTGGAGTGGAAAGGAAAAGACGCTTAAGGGAAATGGGTAAAACTGAGGGTGGAGAAGGACGCTGAAAGCACATGGGAAAAACAAAGGGGTGGAGAAGGACGCTGATAGGCCATGGGGAAGAGGGGGGGAGAAGGACGCTGAAAGGACATGGGGAAGACAGAGGGGGAGAAGGACACTGAAAGCACATGTGGAAGACAGAGGGGGAGAAGGACGCTGACAGGACATGGGGAAGAAGGGGGGGGAAGGACACTGAAAGCACATGGAGAAGACAAAGGGGTGGAGAAGGACGCTGAAAGCACATGGGGAAGACAAAGGGGTGGAGAAGGTCGCTGAAAGGACATGGGGAAGACGGGGGTGGGGTAGAGAAGGACGCTGAAAGGCCATGGGGAAGACAGAGGGGGAGAAGGATGCTGACACAACATGGGGAAGATGGGGGAGAAGGATGCTGAAAGGAAATGGGGAAGAGAGAGTGGGGAGAAGACGCTGGCAGGGAAGAAGACAGAGATGCCAGACTATGGGGGAAGCGGAGGGAAGAAGATGGGTGCCAGACCAATTTGGAAGGGGGGAGAAAGGGAAAGGCACAGTAACAGAGCAAATGGAAGACGCAGAGGGAAGAGAGACAGTGGATGGAAGGAATTGAATGAGAACATGAGGAAAGCAGAAACCAGGCAACAAAGGTAGGAAAAGAATTCTATTTCTTTTTTTGTTTGTTTTTGCTTCAGGATAAAGTAATATATTAAATGTGTTGATAAAAATTTATAAACATTAGAGGCTCTGGTAGAAACCCATTTACAAAGTATGTATTCTTCCCAATTAATATTTCCAAATTAATAAAGTCTTTTTGCTTATTTGTAAATGGGTTTCTACCAGAGCCTTTAATTCAGTAGCATAATTAAATGAAATAACTATTTCTGAAGTTTATAGGGACGGGCGGGGACAGAGGGGATTCCTCACGGGGACGGGCGTGGACGGAGGGGATTCCTCACGGGGATGGGTGGTAATGGAGGGATTCCTCACGGGGACAGGTGGGGACGGGTGGGATTCCTCACGGGGACGGGTGGGGACAGGTGGGACTTTGGTGGGGACAGGTAGGGACGGGTGGGATTTCTGTCCCCGCACAACTCTCTATTCTGAAAAACTGGCAGTTTCAAGTTTCACTAACACACAGACTCAGATCCCTTCCTATACTGGAGACTAGTACAGCATTTCTGATTCTAACTATTTCCAGATGTTGCCTCAGGATTTCTCCTTAGAGTTCCTTCAGGTTTAAAATATATAAAATATTAGAAATTAAGTACACACCATTTTTTTCACATATCTTTCATACATCATTCATTCGGGGCCCCATTCACACACAACACAATATATTACATTCATACTTTAATACACGTTATATCTCAGTTTGGAATATGGAGTCTAATATGCTCTTCCTAACCGGCCTAAGCACATCTGTTATCAATTTGCCCATGAAAGTCAAGGCAGGAAAAACCTGAACAAAAGACAGACAGAGAGAAAATCACTAACACAAAATGGAGTCACTACCTCAAGATGGAGTTCTTAATATCTTTCTATGTATCATGTATATCCTGATTTCCTCTATGGTCTGGCTTAATAGTGAAGTACATAAAAAGAATATTATTATGCTTTTCCTTAATATTAATCTATAGTGTGTTTTTCTGGCATTGGCTACATCCATATTCAGATTTTTATTCACCAACTTTTCATACACTTCTATTGGGCGTGGCCTTAACTAACACATATGCTTGTATCTAACTAGAGATACCCAGAACCATATGAAAAGCAGGCGTTTTTGTAGAAAAAAACTCCACAAAATACTGCACCATCATGTCTTGCACTGTCCATTCCATTAACGTACCACAGCTATCGCCCTTACACAGCTATCGCCACTATTCAGTTCCCACAAAAGGGTTGGAACCACAATGGCCTTGATGTGCTGCTATGCAAGATCCGAGCAATGGACAGTGTGGATCATAAGCCAGGTCGTGGATGACCGTGTTTCATTTGCGCACATGACCACATTGATATTGTACGTGATCTTGTGCTGAGCCACAAACACACGAAACAACTCACCGAATAGCAAGAGAAGCAAGAATAAGCCAGACAAATGTGTTCAGGATAACTCATGACAATCTGAAATTAAAGTTAATTATTGTAAACCAAGTCGAGCTTTCTTAGAATGATGACTCGGTATATAAAGCCAAGCCTTAGATTAGATTAGAAAGTGTCTTATAAAGTGTTATGCCCAAGAGTTAACTTTACACAACAAAGACACATGCCTGAAAGGATGCAAGCAGCTTATGACCAAGTACCCAGAGCACAGCGTCAGCTTCATCTGGTTTACAGATGAAAAGATATTTACAGTAGCTCCACTAATTAACACACAGATTGATCGCCTGTACATGCCTTCAACAATACTGAAAAATCAGTTTTACATGAGTCAAAAACTATTCATGCAAGGTAAATAATAATAATACTCCAAGACACTACCAGGCACACATTATTCAATTGTTTATATGAATAACGTCTGTGTTTGACATTTGGAGATCCTCTGTATTGGGCTATATACGACATTCAAAAGAATTGCTAATAGCCACCAATATCATCATTGGTCTCCTGTCTCCACTATTTATATCTTCATTGTTCATATCTTCAAAATTTCAAGCTTAAATTCAATTGGAACACTCAAAACTTAAGAATGAAGCCAAAACACTTATCTTGCAAAACAGCCACTCCACCAGACCACTGTCAACATGGCCAATGTTTCGTATCCTGCATCAGGGTAGAGGTCTGATTAAAGCCAGCATGTGGAGTGGCTATTTTGAAAGATAAGTGTTTTGGTTGCTCGCACCAAAGTTAAAAAGCTACGGCACTTGCAGCTGGCTATCCGTAGTGATGAAGAGTTGTACTCTCTCATTAAAGCTACTATTGCTGGAGGTGATGCGATCCCTCACGTCCATAAGTCTCCAATTGGAAAGAAGGGGCAACAGAAAACTGCGAAAGAATTGTGTGATGAACTTCCTGCTTCCTCCCTGTCATTGTACTGTAACTGGGGCAGAAGAAAATGAAAAATGTGGAATTTTTTAAAGACAGTTTAAATGGAAAAGCTTAGACAATTGAGCATAGACATTATTGAAGATTCCTGGAATTTACAGGTGTGACAGTTGTCACCGATGATATGAAAATTGAGATTGTGAATGAATCAAAATTACGTGACTAAATTAAAATACAGTATCTGCACATTTCATTGGAAACTCAGCCTTGAGGCCTTGTAATAAAGAGATTAAGGGGTTCATAATAAAAAAATAAAAAAACGTCTAAAAAGTGTCCTAAATGGCTACTTGGACGATCAAAAAAGTCTGATCGTCCAGGTACCCATAACCAAAGCTGGTTTTTAGACGTATCTAAAAACAGCTTAGGCCTTTCCCCTGCCTCTAAATGCACAGAGAGAAAAGAGGCGTGTTTAAAGGAGGGGAAAGGGCGGGCAGTGGGCGGGAGGTGGGCCGACCTACGCCTAGGCGTACAACAGGTATAACCAAAACCGTAGGCAGGTTGCCTAGTCGGCACTTATACCTTTTTGACTTAGACGAAGTCAAACCAGGTCTAAATGCCAAAAAAGGGGCCGCTGAGCTGCTCGTGGCTGCTGCGATCAGCTCAGCGGCCCCAGCAACCTGCCTACCCCTCCACCGCAAGCATCGCGGTTTGGATGTCAACTGAAGTAAAGAGGGCAATAAATGACAAAAAAGTATCCTTCTGGAGATGGAAAAAGGACCCAACGGAGGAAAATCACCAGGCGCACAGGAAATGCCAAAAGGAATGCCACCGAGAGGTTAGAAAAGCGAAAGGGGAATACGAAGAGGGGCTGGCCAGGGAGGCGAAAAACTTCAAGGCATTCTTCAGTTACGTAAAGGGGAAGCGACCAGCGAGAGAGGAGGTGGGGCCGTTGGACGATGGGGTTAGGAAGGGAGTGATTAAGGAAGTAGCTGAGAGGTTGAACACGTTTAGCCATTCTATGATAACTACAATGATTTACTACAAATCAAGCTCACATACAAGTTAAGTGCGAATTTTTGATACATTTTAAAGTTATTTATTTCACTCAGCACTTTATAACAGCTTGTTGCACATTTGTAGTTTTGCACATAAAAATACCGGCTCAATGATAGATACCTTTTACCTGTACAAGTGGTTTCCAGACACTGATGTGTTTTGAACATTACGGGTTTCTGAGAGCGGTATAAGAGAACAGCAAGAATTCTTATTATTATAAGTCCTCTATTTTGGTTTGTTTATTTTGATTTGTTCAAGAGGACTTAGTCCATTTTTTTGGTTAAGCATATCAATGTTTTGAATTAAGTCATGGTGTCTGTGTCCTAATGGTTTGTCTGTCTGTATATCCAGGAGCAACAAGAACAGTGGATGTGATTTAAAAAAAACAAAAAACACCAACCAATAGTGCACAAAAACTTTTTAATAAGTATCTTCTAAACGACTCAACACAGGCTATGTTTCGGCTAATTGGAGGTATTCTCCATAAGGAACATGTAATTCCTTTGTTGGCCAAGAAGGATATGGTGTTACTCGAGAGGGTTCAGAGGAGAGCGACACGTCTGATAAAAGGGATAGAAAACCTTTCATACGCTGAGAGACTGGAGAAACTTGGACTCTTTTCCTTGGAGAAGAGGAGACTTAGTTGGGGATATGATAGAGACTTACAAGATCATGAAGGGCAAAGAGAGAGTAGAGAGGGACAGATTCTTCAAACTTTCAAAAAATAAAAGAACAAGAGGGCATTCGGAAAAGTTGAAAGGGGATAGATTCAAAACAAATGCTAGGAAGTTCTTCTTTACCCAACGTGTGGTGGACACCTGGAATGCGCTTCCAGAGGACGTAATAGGGCAGAGTACGGTACTGGGGTTTAAGAAAGGATTGGACAATATCCTACTGGAAAAGGGGATCGAGAGGTATAGACCTGGACCTGTTGGGGCCACCACGTGAGCGGGCTGCTGGGTGCGATGGACCTCGGGTCTGACCCAGCAGAGGCATTTCTTATGTTCTTATGTACATTGGCTTCCATTTTCTTGGAGAATTTGGTTCAAGACCCTGGTGTTAGTGTTTAAGGCCCTACAGCATGTATAGTCGAAAGCAATCGCTAACTCAGTAGAGCCATACGTGCCCACACGTACACTACAGTCTGAGTCACAGCATTTGTTGGAAGTCCCTTCATGGCAGTCTGTTGTTAAATCCTCAATTCGCGCTAGGGTCTTTAGTCTAGAAGGTCCACAAATGTGGAATGTACTCCCTGATAATATTCGTCAGATTTCAGTGTTTCAATCTTTTCGTAAGCCTCTGAAGGCTTACTTTTTTCAGGAAGCTTTTGGAAATATACAAAGGGGAAAATTGTGATCTGTGTATTTAAATTTTTAGTTTTGTTTTAAATTTTGAATTAGACTCTTATTTTAGTGTTTATATTTTGTTTGGAGAATACAGTTATTTTATGTTGTCTTGTCTATTAATTCATTTGCTTGTATATTGTAGCTCACCTAGATTTTTGTGATATGCGGGATATAAATATTTTAAATAAATCAGGAGCCTGAGGTGGGGCCCAGAAGAAGAATATGATCTGAGAGTCCTCCACTGCTACTACCACCATTATCAAGCCCTGGGCTGATCCTGGCTTTACTAAATTTCTGTCTTCAGAAAAGGATGAATGGAACAGAGAAGGGACGGGGACTTTGCTAGATTAGATGGGATCTTTCCTTTATTTCCATGCCTGATCTTGGAAAAGCCAAAGGTACAGTATACTGCTTAGCTTCTCTGGGATATGTTCTGGTTAGGCCCTTGACTGCATGCACCCCAGGGTTAAGAGCACAAGTCCTGGGAAGTTTCTGCAAGGGGGAAGAAGAAGATCATTAGGGGCACCCCCCAACAGTGGCATAGTAAGAGGGGTGCGGAGCGCCCCAGGCGCCAAGTCCGTGGGGGCACTGGCACCTCTCCACCCCGCCCTGCCATACCATCCCACACTCATGCCATCCCTCTCCTTCCCCCCCACCTCTGTTTTATCTTCACTAGCATGAGCAACTTCTGCCTGTTGCTCACGCCAGCCTGGTTCTCCTCTGAATCACTTCTGGGTCACGGGGCCCGGAGTGGCATCAGAGAGAAATCCAACGCTGGCGCAAGGAGCATGCTGCAGAAGCCACTCGTGCTGGTGAAGATTAATCTAATCTAATCTAATCTAAACCTTAAGTTTATATACCGCATCATCTCCATGAGTATGGAGCTCAACACGGTTTACAAGAACTTAAAATAGTGGGTAGAGAAGAAGAAAAAGGATTACATGAACTTATGTGTAGAAGGGGGGAGAGAAAGGGGGGAAGGATAGAGTTACAATTTGCTGAAAAGCCAGGTTTTCAGTTGTTTGCGGAATAACTGAAGGGAGCTCAGGTTCCGCAACGGGGTGGTGAGGTCGTTCCAAAGACCTGTGATTTTGAAGAGAAGGGATTTTCCCAGTTTGCCTGCATAGTGGATGCCGCGTGGAGAGGGGAAGGCTAGTTTAAGCTTTTGGACAGTTCTGGAGGAGTCGGGACTGGAGGAGTTGAAAGACAGTGGGATAAGAGGAGGGAGGATTCCGTGAATGATCTTGAAAGCCAGGCAGGAACATTTGAAATGGATTCTGGAGATTATTGGGAGCCAGTGAAGTTTGGCAAGGAGAGGGGAGGCATGGTCAGATTTGCGTTTTGAGAAGATCAGTTTGGCTGCAGTATTCTGGATTAGCTGGAGTCTAAGAATACTTTTTTTTTAATAGATTTAAGTAGATGGCGTTGCAGTAATCTAGTTTGGAGAGGATGATGGATTGGACAGGATGGCAAAGTGTTGTTGGCTGAAGTAGGATCTAGCTTTCCTCAGCATGTGAAGGCTGAAAAAGCATGATTTTGCCAAGGAGTTGAGGGAGAGAGAGGAATCGATAGTGATACCAAGGACCTTGCATGAGAATTAAGAGATACGGGGGGAGGAAGAGCACAAATGTGGAATGGGAGGGATGGGAAGGAGCGGGGGTGCAGAGAGGAGAGCGCAGGGGACCACAGGGGGGGGCACCACCACTCCAGGCACATCCTACCTTTACTATGCCACTAATCACCAAATACCCAGTAGTGTACACAAAATGAAAGAGGCAATAAGAAGTCATTTTACAGACTTCTTTTACACAGAAAGTCTTCCTCTGCTCTTGAAGTGCTCAGAGTTACGGCCATCCCTTCACAATGACTTCTGCAGTCGGGAGCCGCATACATCAAAATATTACTGTTGCAAAATATTCCAGGGAGGAAGAAACTGTTCTTCAACTTGTCATGTTCATGCTCCTTTACTGTAAAACTGTGTCAGATGTTAGTGCAGCAGGAAATGGCCCTGTCAAGGCACCTGTTACAAGAGCTGAAAAATGAAACCGTTCTATTGTCAGGAGAAGCAAACACATTCTGTTTGTCAGTGTCATACTCAGTATGAATCATTCCAGCTCAGCCCTTGCTGCTTGAACGCTGCATCAGTCCACCAGCCTCCAGGAGAGATGCTCAGGGGTCCCAAGTCCAGTTCTAGACTAACCAGCGTCCTTTGCACAAACTAAAATTGGTGCCACTCCCTTTGTGGTAACAGCTCTGGCACAACATTCACCTCTCTCACTCTCTTTTCTTTCTTTCTCTTGCTTTCTCTGTCTCTCTTTCTATCTATCTCTCTCTTTCTATCTCTCTTTTCTTTCTTTCTCTCGCTTTCTCTCTTTTCTCTCTTTCTCTTGCTTTCTCTCTTTTTCTTTCTTTCTTTCTCTGTCTTTCTTTCTCTCGCTTTCTCTCTCTCTTTGTCTGTCTGTCTCTTTTTTTCTCTTGCTTTCTCTCTTTTTCTTTCTTTCTCTCTCTCTCTTTTTCTTTCTTTCTCTCTCTCTCCTTTTACCCAGCATCCCTACACTGCTACTATTATTCCCCAATCCATATAATGTGGATCGCCATGGGATGGGTGGTGGCAACAACATGATGGTTCCTCCTAGTGCACTGTGCTTTATTTGGCCACACAAGTTGCAGACCCCAAAAGCCATCCCTATTGGGCCTAACCTCCTTGATAAATGCCATTGCTGTGAGGGAGACCTGAATTCAGTTTACAGATCTGGCTTCTGCACACTTGGTTGGCAAGGACTGGGGATACTAAGGACACAGGGCGTAAAGCTTGTGGAAGGAAGAAGAGTTCTAGCCACGACAATGACACCTACTAGTCAGACTCAGGTGCGAATGCATTGAGTTCTGCAGAGGGCCAGGAGACTTAGTCCATGGCTAAGAATCCAGTGTGGCAACAGAGTGATGAGGTGAGGGTGAAAAGAGCAGCCTTGATTCTAGTCTGGAAGCAGGTATAGAGTTCCTGTAAAGATCCAGAAGCTGTTGGGGCTATTGTGCGTGCTAGTTAAGCTCTAAATTTATTGGGATTTATTAACTGCCTTTATGAAGAGATTCACCCAAGGTGGTTTCATTGAACATTAGTCAGGTACTCTAAGCATTTTCCCTATCTGTCCCAGTGGGCTCATAAACTACGGTGCCTGGGGCAATAGTGCTGGGATCAAACCCGCAACCTCAGGGTGCCGAGGCAGCAGCTCTAACCACTATGCCTCTCCTCCTCCATTCTCAGAATGCTCCAGTTGCTGCTGCCGCCAAGCCCAGATCTAACTCTCAACTCCTGTTTCCATCTCAAGGGCTGAAAGATGAGGGGAAACAGCAGCCCTAAGTAAATCTAGTGCCTGGATTTACTGCCATCCCCCCAAAAAAAATCTAGTGTCTGTTTACCTAGCTTTGCCTCTGCTGAGACCGGTCACTGCAGTGATTGGGTCAGACTCGGACACAGCCAGTCTGTCTGGTTTTTAGGATGTTCACATTGAATACATAGGAGATAGATTCACAAGCAAAGGCAGCAATTCACAAACATCTATCTTATATTAAATATAGAGGGCTAGATTTGGGCACACATTGGTACAGAACAGCGCATAGCAAGGTGTGTGTACAAATTCAAAGGGGCACCAATTACTGCCAATTAACTCCCAATTATTGCCATTACTTGGCTGGTTAGCCAATTTAAGAGGATATCCTGAGTAGCTGGGAGTCTCCCAAGGGCTGGAATGAGAACCACAGGACTAGACGGGAAGGCCGAAGGATACAAAATGAAAACAATGCCCTAGTAGTTGAGAATAAATTCTTGTGGTGTTGTAGTCCAGTAAAGGCCTGTTCCAATTGAGCTTGGAAATCCATAGGAGCAGGGGGGGGAGACTGCAGATATTTTATATCAGAAACTTCTGGGGGACCACCACCAGCCAGATGGTTTATCAGGATATCTCTAATGAATATGCATGAATGGGATTTGCATACAGTTGAGGTCATGGGCATGCAAATGTCTTACATGCATTTTCATTGTGGATATTTTGAAAACCCAGCCAGCTGGTGGCCCCCTAAGTCAGGTTTGGCAATGACTGCTTTTTGCAGACGGAGCATGAGAAGGAACGAACACGCCTGCAAACACATAAGATGAAGGAGAGCTGTTGTCAATTATGGGTATACAAGGTAGGGGAAAAAGTTTTGTTACTTCTCAATATTCAAGACATGGGGAAGGGGCGATAGAGATGTGAGTGGCCACCCATCTTGGGTGAGATTGTCTTTAATCTTAGGGCTTAGGGCTAGATTCATGAACCTGGCGATTGTGCCCGATCCGTGGCTGATCCGCGGCAGGCCGACTGATCCACAAAGGGTCAGTATTTAAACGGGGGTGATCGGAGGAACGCTCCCCCTCCGACCACACGGATCGCTAGTGAACGATCCTGAAGCATGCGCAGGCCTTCTTCTTTGTCTGTAGATGGTCTGCGCATGCTTACAAAAGCAGTTTGTTTGTTTTATTCTTTTAAACTTTTGAGCCAGTGGTTTTAACCTGCTTTAAACCCGTGGGTTAAAACCACGGGCTTGCACTGCGAGGAAGGGCAGGAGAGTCGGGGCAGAGAGCAGATCGAGGCAGAGAGCAGGAGATCGGAGCAGAGAGCAGGGCGGTAGAAGGCAGGGCAGTCGGAAAGGACCTGAGTGACTTTTTCTCAGCAGTCGCTTATTTTTGATCGGTCAGCCCAGTCAGTGTCCCTCATTTTTTAAAGTGAATTGTTGCCTGCCTACATTTGAATGCCGTTTCCCCTCATTTGCATGTGCGGATCGGAGGATGATCGGGACAGAGGTTAGTGAATCGGGTCGGAAGAAAATTGGGTCGTAAACTGATCGGTTTGCTTAGTGAATCTAGCCTTTAATACACGTGCACATTAATTAACATCTATTCCCTCCTGATCCCAAGGAGTGTGCTAGCTCTTTAATTGCTTGATTAAGTGTCTGCCATCAACCCCTGTCATGTTGATAATGCTTCTATATTATAGATTGCTACCTGCCAGGACAGGAGAAAGGAAGTGCTAATTAGAATCTATGCCTGTACAACCAGGGTCCTCTCTCACCTCCACCCCACTGAAATGATGCAGTCAAGAAAACAAGAAGGGTGGGGTCAAAAGATAACACCAGATCCCTGGCAGAAGGAGCTTGAGGAAGGCATCCATTATCACTGTTCCTGGGATTCAAGAGCATTTGGTGTCTGCCAGCAAGTACATAGGGCTAGATTTACTAAACCCACCGATCATGTCCCGACCACTTAGTGACCTCTTTGCGACCCTGACCCAATTCATTAACTTTCCTCCCAAGCGTATCCGTGCCCGATCCAATCCACGCATGCAAATGAGGGGGACGGCATGCAAATGTAGGCAGGCAGCGATTCACTTAAAAAAAAAAATGAGGAATACCGACTAGGCAGGCCGATCCAAAACCAAGTGACTTCTGGGGATCAGTTGCTCACGTCCCTGCCGAATCTCCTGCCCTTCAGAAGCAGTATGCATATGCCAAACTCTTGCGGCCACAACTATCCTGCTCTGCTGCCATTCACTTCAGTATTTTGAATCAGCTGCAATTTTTTTTTTAACCATTTTTGAGTTTAAGTTGAAACACAAAGAATTATAATAATCAAGCTGTGATATCAACATCTGGACCACCAATGTAAAATGATGTTCAAAAAAGTGAGATTTCACCAGTCTCAACTGTCTCATTACGTACACAGTTTTCTTCCATAAATTTGTGAAGAAAACTACAAATGGTGACCTCATTATTAATTGGCTGTGCTTATGTGCACACCTAGTGGGACAGCTAAATATGAAAGTACCACTACCTACAAGTGGAAGTCACGAAACCACTGTGTCCACATGAAAGTGGAACATGCTAGGGTTGTATCCTCTTATTTTATTCCTTCTGGGGCTAATATGCAGCATGCAGTGCAGTTAAAGCCTGCTGCTTGTGAAGAACCTGGACATTTAATGCTGCACAGCGTCCAGCAGAGCGCAGTTTTTACTGCTCAAGTGTCCCCTGAAGAAGGCATCTTCCACACGCCGAAACCGGGATCCTTTGTTGGGACCTACTGTTTCTACTAAAGACTTTTTGGTTGTAAAGACATCCCCCTTGTCTTTCCGTGTTGTTTTGTTCAGATCCCAAGGCGAGGGGCTCTTCTGTTTGCACTATATCCAGTGATCAGCACTGAATTTCCAGTTTCATTTTAGGCCGCTAGGACTCCATTGGTTATGCCAACATTTAACACTAACCGGTTATATGTTCCTAGTAGTTAAAGACAGGCCTCCTATTTGTGTGGCCTATTTCAACCACTAACGTCAATCCTGAATATCAGCACTAACTGGCTATATTGCAGTGCATTGTACAGGAGAGTTTCATGCCTATTCACTACCGATTTTGTTTATCTTATCCATTCTGGTTTTCTGATACTCTGTGTACTACCAGTAGGGACCCCTGAGGAAGGAGTGTTTCTTCGAAACAAGGCATTCATTAAAGAGCCACTGTTGAATTCAATCAGATCATATACTCCTTGTGTCTTTATAGAAATCAAATAAAGGTACTAGCCACAGAAGGTATCACTTAATTTTTGTTAGCACTTAAATTTTGTATGGATCTTCAGGAGGCACCCGGGAAATGTACACCCAGTTGCTGCTGCTCTTCGTCGACGAAGGTCCATACAAAATATAAGTGCTAACAAAAATTAAGTGATACCTTCTGTGGCTAGTACCTTTATTTGATTTCTATAAAGACACAAGGAGTATATGATCTTCGAAACAAGGACCATGTCGGGTCCGGTCCACAGAAATATCGGGACCAGTTGTTTTGGATTCAGAATGCCGCGGCCAAGCTCATCTTCGCTAAAAGTAAATTTGACCATGTCTCCCCATTCCTGGCCAAGCTCCACTGGCTTCCGATAATCGCCAGGGTCCACTATAAATGCGTCTGTTTAACTTTCAAAATCCTATATGGTATCCTCCCTCCCTTTATCCCTCTTTCTTGGAATTCCTCAAACCCTAATACCACCAGATCCTCCCACAAATTAAAACTATCCTTCCCCTCGCTAAAAGGCATTTCCCACACAGGAAAGCTAGGGACCTTCCTCCACTTCAAAATCACTGAGCTCTGGAACAACCTTACCTCCCCTCTTCGGAACTTGAGCTCTCTCCAAGTTTTCCGCAAACATCTGAAAACCTGGCTTTTCTCAAAAAATGTAAGTCTCCCTCCAACTTAGGAATCAAGGAAATCTTATATCTTGGCATCCCAAATCCTCTAAATTTTCTTCACACTTCTACCTCTAACCCTCTGTTGTAGTTCCTTCCTATTTCCCCTACTGTAAACCGCGTCGAGCTCTACGATCATGGAGATGATGCGGTATACAAACCTAAGGATTAGATTAGATTAGATATATACTTTTTTATTATTATTATTTATTTATAATTTTACATAAATTTCACAAGATAATCTTACTCCATGAAATACAGGGAAAGAAACATATCATAAAAGGAAAATTAAGAGCACAGCTCTTACAATATATAATTAAAATCATACTAATAACCCCCTTCTTAGACCACAATATTGGGGAGCGTGATCAAAATATATGAGAGTAAATGTGCATATGGTTTCCAAAAAAGAAAGGCTTGGTGGTACTTGACAACTGCTATATTATAAAGGCCCCTCATAATCATTCCTTGATGATCTTTTTGATACCTATAAACTCCTTCAAGTGGTCAGGAGAGAAAAAGGTGTGTTTAATTCCCAAGTACCTGACCAAGCATTTACAGGGATATGCTAATAGGAATGTTGCCCCCAGTTTAAGGGCTCCTTTTACAAAGGCGCAGTAGCGGTTTTAGTGCACACTTAGCACACACTAAAATGCCAGAGGCGTTAGCCGCTACTGCCTCCTTTAAAGCAGGCGGTAATTTTTCGGCTAGCACACGCTAAAGCACGCACTAATCCTGAACGTGCGCTAAAAATGCCAGTGCACCTTTATAAAAGGAGCCCTAAGTGTCTCTTGACGTAGGGAAAGGAAAAATTTTCTTCTCTCTTGAGTAGTCTTAGTGACATCAGGATATATCCATATTTTCTGATCTCCAAACAATTTTTGCGAATTTTTTAAAATATAATTTCAAGATCATATTAACATCCTGTTCAAAAATGAAAGGGACCAACAGAGTGGCTCTATTTGGATATACAGTGTTCCCCCGGTCATTCGTGGTCGGCAGTTCGCAGTCCCGGTCATTCGCAGTATTTCGGACCGCGAACCACCAACCAGGAGAGGACAGCTGGCGATGCAGGAGAGGGCAGCCGGAGCGCCGGCGAGTGAAGAAAATCACTCGCTGTATGCTCTGACCGTCTCTTCCTGCACTAAAGTCGGACCTCACCAATCAGGAGCTGCGTGTCAAAGGGTTCAATTCATGCCTTTCAAAATTGCAGCTGGAGGTTCTTTACATTCAGGTCCAGTAGGTATTTCCTTGTCCCTGGAAGGTTCCCACTCTTGCTTTGTATCTGAGGCAATGGAGGGTTATGGTGAGTGACTTCTCCAACACTTCAGAGAGCTGCAATGGGATTTAAAAGTGGGCGTCCCTAGTTCTTAGCCTGCCGCTGTAACCATTAGGCTACTCCTCTGCTTCACTTTTGTAAAATACTGCCAGAATTTAGCAATTCCCAATCTGGATGTCCAAATTCTCATCTCGGGCTTATTTTCTCTGATAATTTTGAATTACTTGGTTTGATTATGTTGATTGCGATTTTGCATGTATTTTCATTATGTACAGTATGTATGTTCTCTTGTAATCTCATTTTTAGAAAGAATAAAAGTTTATGACTACATACTAACATAACGTTCTACATAAAATGGCTCTTCATATCTACTTGACTACAACCTTAGTGGTATGTTTCCAACATCCATCCTTTCATAGCACTTCCTCACTCCCATCTTCGCACACCCATCCCTTCACAGCATCTCCTTGCTCCCATATCCACACATCAGCGGTTTAAATTCTAAGTGGCAAAAGTTTAAATGTTAACTCAACTATATAATCGCACTTCACTCCCTGATGAAAGGATTGAAACGGGGCTCACGTTGGATGAAATGGTGCTGCAAGATAAGTTCATTGCTTTTTATATTAAAAATTTATAAAATTGAAAAAAAGTTAATAAAAAGCAATAATAAGAAAACACAAAGTAGACGACTATAAAGGATAATATGAGTTCAAAGTAATAAGCATATCATAGGATGCTACTAATTGGGATTAATGAGGATTGCAGCCAGTTTGGGTTATGCTACCCGAGTGGCAGTCTGATGATCCCTATACCCAACATGCTTGTTCTGTGTTGCTGATAGCTGGGTGAGTGTCGCCATTAGCACTTGAAGTGTGACTAGTAGCCAGGATTCTATTTTGGAACAGTTTGTGTTGAGCCACTAGTATGGAAGGTGGAGATACCCAGTTTTTACATAGGACCTCCTTCGTGAGGTTATGGAGAGAAACCTTTTTGCAGTCTGGAGTGGTTAGAGCTCCAGCTTCAGCACTCTGAGGTTATGGGTTCAAACCCCCACGCTGCTCCCTGTGACCCTGGGTAAGTCAATTAATCCTCCACAGCCCCAGTTACATTGGAGAGATTGTGAGCCCACCAGGATAGATAGGAAAAATGCTTGAAGTACCTGTATGTAAACCACTTTGAGTGTGATTGTATAGCTACATAAAGGCAGTATACTGTATAAGCCCCAGTCCCTTCCCCCCTTCCAGCTTAATACCCTGATGAAGAGCTGGAGCAGATATGGTAAGCCTAGTTCTTGTTGCACAGTACAGTCATGAAAAAATTAAGACATCCCCTTGAAATATTCACATATCAATGTCAAATCATTTTTTTATTTCTGGAGAAGAAAGTGATGTAATTTCAGGTAAACAACAAAAATTTTCCTTGATTTACTCATGAAACAAAAGATATCCACAAAAATGTGTATTCTAGCTGAGGAATAAATTAGGACACCCCCACATATCCTCCCACTTAAAGTGGCTCAAATCACACACTGGTGTATCACATCAGGTGTACATGATTAGAACATTGTTACTCAGCATTTTGAAGGAGGTTTGACCTACTTAAACCTCAGACATTTGGTTTGGTGTGCTCATGACTGCTGCTGTGAGAATGAATATCATGGTGAGATCAAAAGAGCTGTCTGAGGCCTTCAGAAAGAAAATTGTAAGGCTGGTAATGGATTTTAAAAGATCGCAAAATAATTTGACATTAGCCAGTCCACGGTCTGGAAAATAGTGTACAAGTGGAGGACTCTCCAAATAACTACCAACATGCCCAGGTTTGGTCATCCAAGCAAGTTGACTCCCAGAGCAGACTGTAAGATGCTAAAAGAAGTCTCCAACAACCCTAAAATGTCATCACGAAACCTACAGCAGGCTCTTGCTACTGTTGATGTGAAAGTACATGCCTCTACAGTCAGAAAGAGACTGCACAAATTTAACTTGCATGGGAGGGGTGCAAGGAGGAAACCTTTGCTCTCTAAGAGAAATATTGAGGCCAGACTGAAGTTTGCCAGAGAGAACGTAGACAAACACCAGGCCTTCTGGAATAGTGTTCTAT
The DNA here is from genome assembly GCF_902459505.1 of Geotrypetes seraphini. NCBI lineage: Eukaryota > Metazoa > Chordata > Amphibia > Gymnophiona > Dermophiidae > Geotrypetes > Geotrypetes seraphini. The sequence goes on along the minus strand of NC_047089.1, from coordinate 217,527,616 downwards.
GGACAGATGAGTCTAAAATTGAATTATTTGGACACCAGAAAAGAGGATATGTTTGGCGTACACCAAATACAGCATTCCAGGAAAAGAACCCCATACCAAATGTGAAGCATAGAGGTGGAAGTGTCATGGTTTGGGAATACTTTGCTGGAACCAGACCTGGCCATCTTACCATCATAGAATCCACCATGAATTCTACCGTGTATCAAAGGGGGCTTCAGGAACATGTGAGACCACCTGTAAGAAAATTAAAGCGGAAGTGGAACTGGACCCTGCAACACGACAATGACCCAAAACATACCACTAAATCTACCAAGGACTGGCTGAAAACTAAGAAATGGAGAGTCCTGGAGTGGCCGAGTCAAAGCCCTGATCTTAATCTCATTGAGATGCTGTGGGATGACTTGAAACCGGCTGAAACATCTCACATTGAATGAATTTTGCATTGAGGAGTGGGCCAAACTTTCCTCACACCAATGTCTCCTTGATTTACTCATGAAACAAAAGATATCCACAAAATGCGTATTCTAACTGAGGAATAAATTAGGATACCCTACACCCTAATAGCAAGTGTTACCCCCTTTGGCTACAAGAAGCATCTCACTGCAGTTATTTCAGCCAAAGGGGGTAACACTAGCTATTAGGGTGTAGGGTGTCCTAATTATTCCTCAGTTAGAATACACATTTTTGTGGATATCTTTTGTTTCATGAGTAAATCAAGGAAAAGTTTTGTTGTTTACCTGCAATTAGATCACTTTCTTTTCCAGAGATAAATTTTAAAAAAAGATTTGACATCGATATGTGAACATTTCTTAAGATAGAACTGAATATTTCATGGGGTGTCCTAATTTTTTCACATGACTGTATGATGCACCTTGTGATAGAAAAAAATACCAAAATGAAATGTTTGGGCTACATTCTGTTAAGTTCATTATCCCTCTCTTTTACTGCTGCTTTAAACAACACTAAAACTATGCAAAGTGATGGCAAGTGAAGAAGTCTCACAAAGAATGCCTCTCTCCTGCATTTTAATTCCTTGAAGAAAGCAAGCTGCCTGCAACCAGACCAGCTGTGTGAGATGTGCCCTCGGTGATCTGTGTTGAGCATTTCATTTTCCAGATGTTCATGGGTTCCTCAGGGGGAAGGGTACCAACCAGATGGCACACCCCCACAATTCATGTGTTCTTCTACCTATCTTCATCTAGATGTATCCTGAAACTAATTATTTGAGAAAAGTTACCAAAACTATTAATCAGTTTCTGACTCCTTGAGTCCACAGGGCTGTAAAACCAGATGGCAATGATGAAAATAGCAATAGACCTATGCTATTAAAGCTCCAGTTCTCCAGGAAGAGGTAGAAGGCTGTCTCCATTAAGGACATCACTACCTGTTTGAATGTAGGGAAAGAAGAGAGGCTGAACTGGTTTTTTACTTCATGCTGGTGGGACAGACCACTTTTTCCAAACTCAGGAGTAGATGCATCAAATCTTGTGGTTGAGCTGTAGCTGTACTGCAAAATACTGTACAAAAATAGCAGATGTGCTTTAATCGATGACCATGGAAATTACTGCCATGTTAAAATTTGCATCAGTATTTCACACCTCATTGAAAAAAAATGTCACCTTTTCTGTCAGTATCTGAACAGTGATTGACTCAGGCACTGACAGGAAGGGTGACCACAACAATAACAACAACAACAAAAAAAAAACCCTGCAGACAAGCATGCTGTAGTATTTCTCTTTTTCCATCCTGCCCCATCCCCGAACAACCCTGGTGTCTAGTTTCAACCCCCTCACCTCAAGAAAATCCCTGGTATCTAGTGGCACTCTTTCCTCCCAGGCCTACCCCTGCCTAGCCTGTCTTCAAAGTTGAATAAAAAAAAGTCCTTGGTATCTAGTCATTAAAAAAAAATCACTTATATGGCATCTTGAACCTGCCCAGTACATCCCAGAATGCACCAGGTAGGGCAAGCCACTGCCATTTTGAGTTTGATTGCACCGGAGGCAGAAGCAAGTGGGCATCACTATTTCCTCACTAAAATGTAAAGAGTAGAGGGGCTTGGGTAAAGGTCAGGAGAGGGGATCTTCATTAGACACTATTTTTATTTTTTGAAATGTTGAAGTTAGGTCAGGTTGGGCAGGAGGTGGGAGGGAAGGGTGTCACTAGAATCCAAGAAGTTTGTTTTCTAGATGTGGGAGGGCTGATATACCACTAAATCTACCAAGGGGTGACACCAAGGATTAAAAAAAAGAATAGTATAGCTGAGGAGGTCAAATGGGGAGCCCTACATACTGGGGCTGGGTGGGGGGTGCTTTAGATACCAGGAAGGTGTGTTTTCTTTTATTTGGGATGGAGAGTCAGTCGGGTCAGGTAGGGGTTGGTGCAGAAAGCTAACCAGCAGGGAAGTCAGGTTAGGTTACGCCTACCTGGTGAAAAAAATTAGCACAGTAAAAGCTATCATTTTTGTTTTGTGCATTGGTGCAGCTTACTTCATGGCCTTATATGTATTCATTTGAATGCCATGTGTGCCACGCTGAGGTAAATTTGAACTCAGACTCATCCTGCATTGCATGACAGCATATTCACGCAGAAGATCTTGCGGTAGCTTTCTGCATTAGCCCCTCAGGATGGGTTTAAGAATTGGTTGATATGTGCCTCCATTCCTGAGGACTAGTGTCTGGGTCACAGCAAAGTCTCACTCCCCGTTTGCTCTTCCTCACTCTCCCTTTTCCTTCTTCCTGAACCTCCCTCCCTTCCCCCCCCCCCCCCCGCCCCGAGCCTCCATCCTCCCTCCACCTGATTGCCATCTCCCTGAGCCCCTTCCTTCCTTCTCTTCCCCCTGAGTCATCTTCTCCCCTTCTTCCTTTCCATGGCCCCGATACTCTAAACTCTGGTGATAAACTGATCAGTGCTTGCCCCATAATGCAGGAACAGCAAAGAAACATAGCCTCCCAACGCTTAAAACTAATGTCATTCAAATGATATTTGCACTGTATGACTGAAAGTAATGGGGATATGCATGACTGGCACATGTGCGCATACATCAGTACTATTATTCTGCACCTTTAAATATAAGTTTTTCAATTTTTATCACTCGAAAGGCTTATATTTAAAAGCAGAGAATAGGTGCACTTAAATATAAGCCTTTAAGGCGGGAGGGGCAGGGGTGGATTGCCCCAGGCACCGTCCTGGTGGGAGCTTTAGCACTTCTCTTTCTCTCTGCCCCTGCTCCTTCCCCGCCCCTCCTCTATCGCGCAAACGCGCCTTCCCTTCCCACCATATCTTTAACTCTTCACCGGCACACACAACATTTCCAACCTGCTGCTTACACCAGCTTTGGCTCTCCCTCTGACGTCACTTCCTGGTCATGAGACCAGGAAGTGACGTCAGAAGGAGAGCCGAGGTTGCCATGGTCAGGTTGATGGTGCTGTTCATGCTAGCGAAATTAAAGAGGTATGGGGAAGGGAAGAAGTGCGCGCATGTGGCATGGGTGTGGGAGGAACAGGGGCAAAGAAGAGGGTGGGGTGCCACTGCCCCAGGCGCCTCCCAACCTCACTATGCCACTGGGTGCCAATGTGTGCTTTGCTTGGACTCACATACTTTTGTTTCTCAGTACCGAAGCTTAAAGGCTTGCATATGCACAGGCTTCCTTCTGCTTCCAAAACAAATCAAAACTGGCAGGTTTTAAACAGAAAATCATACGAAATCCTCTCTTCAAATCTCCCTTTGCCAGCTCCGAGCTGGCAGTAGGTTCCCAGCAGCAAGAGCAGGGTTTGTTTGTATGCTGTTCTCTGAGCATTGGGAGGGCATAGCAAATGACTTTCTTAACCTCCGTTTGACTACATTTAAATACATTTTGGGGCTATCTTTAGCACGCATGTTGTTTCCTGTGCTAAAGCCCTCTGAGCATTTTACACAGATTAACACCAGCACTAGGCGGCTCCAATGCCGACATTAGGATCTGAGCATTGGGGCCCCTGTCAATCTCTTTTATAACCTTTTCATAATAGTTGTCATGTCTCATCAAACCATGTGCCTCTGACAGTGTTAACAATAGCTTCTTAAGCTATCAGGTGTCATTAACAGTAAGAGCTTCCAAGCAGCTAAAAAGTAACTCCCTTATGTGATATCCCCAGGAAGGCGAAGGTCATTATGAGGAACCAATGAAGGATTACTCGCCTGCAGATCACAGGGAACTGGAATCCTGCCCAAATTAATCATCTCCTTGGTGTGACAGACCCCAGCCTTCCAACAACTTTATCAGCTCAAGGGAGGTCCTCTCTATCCTGTCGTTCATACTGAAGGGCATGAAAGGATTACTGTGGTATCAAGCAAGTATGGAGTCCAGGCAAGATATGAACAGTTAACATTCACTCATACGCTGACGCTGTTTGATAAATTCATCTCCTAACACAGGTCATCATTACTAAAAATTGTATTTTAATTACGTTTGTATTTTGTATCCTTTTATGAAACACTTTGTATTTATATATCATTTCTGTATTTCGCTGATTGTCCAGCTTTCTTTGGTGTAAACCGCCTAGAAATCTTTTTGGTTATGGCGGTATAGAAGAATAAAGTTATGTTATAAAAACATAAGAATTGCCGCTGCTTTCAATGGAAGTATAACTCATATGTCTCTATCCGTCCTTATTTCCATTGCTTTCAAAGGAAGTAAAACCCGGATAATGCAATTCATCCTCTTTTTGTTCTGGAGCCACCCTAATCATGGACTACAAACTTCACATGCTTGGATGTAAGTTCAAACACAAGACTGGCCTAAAAGCCTCCCTCCTGGAATAGGTAACTTGGCAGCTCATGATGGCCCAGAGGCAAAACGACAGAGTGTCACTCTGTTCCTATTGTTTGCATCTCTTTCAGATGCTGAAGCTGTAAAGAAAAATGATCTAGGGCTGCATATTAAGCAATTTAACATTTCTGATTGTGGTTAAGAAAAGCCCTTTGTGGTTTGGAAAGTTCTTGTTGGCAAAACACACATTTAATTAATCCTCGCTAAAGAAGCCCTAAGCTTATTCAGTGTGACGAATCAGATGGAGAGAAAGAGATAGTTTTTAGACAATTAGAATAAATAATAGACCATAGACAATAAGAAACATCTAAAAACAGAACGCCCTGATAGAAAAAACTTGCTATTGGAAAAAGATAGCACTGCACCAACACAGCAAACATTACCTCGGCACTGCAATTCTATGGTATCAACAGTGCCTAGTGGACGATTGACAATAGCGCCATACACAATGGGGCGGATTCTGTAACCAACGCCCAAGTCAGTGGATGCCTTAAAAGCGGCCGCCGATCGCCTGCCAATCATTTTAGGGCACCAGTTACAAAATCACAGCTTTGGGGAGTCCCTGCCGCTCAGCTGATGGGGGTGTGTGAAAATTCAACTGCTGCGATGGGCTGCTGCGGTCTAGCGGCAAAGATAAGCGGCTGAAATGTAGGCCAGGGTTTTCCGGGCCTACATTTCAGCCGCCTATCTTGGCGTGATTCGCGGCTGGGTAGCCCGCTTTAGCTCGGCTAACGCCACTTCCGGCGTTGGCCACGCCTACTGTGGCGTTCCGCGGCCTAAAGCGGCTACCTAGCTGCGATATGCCAAAGGCTTCTCTGGCATTGCATGTATGGCTGCATCAGCTGTGCGAACCCTGCACCAACTCTGAAAATGCTGCTTTGACATTTGCAAACAGTGCTCTAATAGAGCAAACGCCATGATACCACTAGGAATGCTGCATTGACACAGCAAACGTTGCACTGGCATTACTAACTTCACTGGCACCACAGACACTGCAAATGCAGCACAGACGCTGCAAGTAATGCATCCAGGTGACAGGCATTTCTCTGACATGGCAAACACTGCATCAGCCTGGTGGACTACCAACCCTGAAAGCATTACAGTGGCACAGCAGTTTTTGCTTTTGTTTCATCAATTATTTCATTTCGGTGACCGGTAAGATTCGATCTATTTTAAATTTTTAATACACACAACTGCTTTCATGTTCACTCATATTCAACTAGTTTTTTTATTTTCCACATCACAATATTTGTATTATTGGACGCATTATGCCACTGTGCAGTTTGTCGCCTATTCTCCCATATTTAGAGGCACCTGCAGACGTTTTCGGGTGTTCACTGCACTCAGTTAATTTCTCTCAGTGTAATTTTCACCTTTCTTTAGTTTAATCATTGTTTACCTATTTTATTACCTGTCAATCTGGGGTATATGAATGATTTTATGTAGAAACCCTGATGCAGGCGGACATGCTGAAACACAGCCCGTGCTGAGTCCTTCAATAAATTGAGGTGTGATTGCCCCGAACTTGAAGGCCCTCTGGGCCAGATTCTACAAATAACACTTAACTCAATAGGCAGTAAAGAGGAGGGCGGTTCCCCCTAGGCACCATTTTCATAGTGGCCTGGCACCCATCTTCCTCTCTGCCCCCCACTTTTTCCCCAGCCGCCACTGCCACTCACGCGCACCACTTCCCTTCCCCATTTCTGTGTAATGTTGCTGGCGCGAGCAGCGATCCCCCAACCTGCTATCGAGCCTGTGTCAGGTCTTTTTATGATGTCACTTCCTGGACCCGTGCCTAGGAAGTGATGTCAGAGGGAGAGCCCACACAAGCCGTGACAGCAAGTTGGGGATTGCTGCTTGGGCCAGGAATGTTACAGAAGTACGGGGGAAGGGAAGCGGGGCACACATGCGGCAGGGGGGGGCAGAGAAGAGGTCGGAAGAGGGGCACCATTGTCAGTAGGCGCCTAGAAAAGCAGCACCTACCACAAGCTAATCAAAGTTAGGTACCATTTGTAAAATCACACCTACGGCACCTAAATCAATTTAGGTGCACTTATATTAGGCAAAGAAAACTCTGGCTTAATATACCAGTGCCTAACTGAATCCGAGCCCAAATTCCACTCTAAATCCCCTCCGAACCATGCCTACATGCCGTTATGTGCCTCAGTGTAAACACCTACATGGAAGTAGTAGGTGTCTATTGAGTTGGGCGCCTACTGGCTAATTCATTTCTCAATGGATTTTTAATTGGGTTTTAATGGCATTTTCAATTATCAGTACCAATTAAGTTAGGCGCCCAGGTCGGCTAAGTACACTGATCTAAGCTAGGGTTACCAGATCTCCGGATTTACCCGGACATGTCCTCTTGCTAGGGGACTGTCCAAGCGTCCAGATGGATTTTCTAAACCCGGCACTTTGTTCAGGTTTTGAAAAGCTTCAAGCTCGGGGCCGCATCTGCAGATGCAATGTGGTGACGCCACACACATGCATGCGTGCGCATGTTCGGTACCCCTATCCAAACGCGGCTCCGAGCTTGAGGGAAAGAGGTTCAGGGGGATGGGCTGGGGTAGAACAGGGCATGACTTGGGCAGAACTGGGTGGGCCTGGGGCAGGGCAACGTGTTTGGATTTTGCAATCGTAAAATCTGGTAACCCTAAACTAGGCACCTAACTGCGGGCAACTTTTCTACGGTAGAATCAGGGCCTTTGTGCTTCTTTTTGGTGCTGCCTGTGTGGTTTGTACTTGAGTGACTGACAGCAGATAATACATCAAGAAGGCAACATGATCTGATGTGGAGACCCAGCACCTACATGATAAACATTACACCAATATTGTTATTGATGGTGACAAAACATTTGTGATGCCGCTTGATTGAAAATATGAGATCACAAATTGAGGCAGTGGTTCACAGTGTATTTGTTAAGCTGAAGCTAGTGAGATAGTTTGAAATACGTTCTTCGGTTTTCTGACTTTAGCTCATGAAGTCAAATGCTGGTGTTAACAGGCTTTGATTATTGCAATGTTATCTACCTGAGTTTATTACAGAGGCTATTTTAGAAGCATCTCCAGGTATAAATACACACATTAACATGTGGAGATAACATACTGGTGTAAATGGTGATTTCAAATCTGGAGATCCATATCATGCAGAGATGCCAAGTGGGTGTGGTTTGGGTAGGGTTATCAGACGTCTGGATTTACCCGGACGTGTCATATTTTTAGAGGACATGTCCAGATGGTCCGGACGACTTTTCAAAACCCAGCACTTTGTCCGGGTGTTTTCCTAGTGTCTAGTAGGGGGCAAGAGCAATCCTGTCCCATCAGCACCCCAGGTTCTAAATGGTACCTCTGACAATCTAGATAGTACTGCTAGGGCAGGGGTGTCAAAGTCCCTCCTCGAGGGCCACAATCCAGTCGGGTTTTCAGGATTTCCCCAATGAATATGCATGAGATCTATTTGCATACACTGCTTTCATTGTATGCTAATAGATCTCATGCATATTCATTGGGGAAATCCTGAAAACCCGACTGGATTGCGGCCCTCGAGAAGGGACTTTGACACCCTGTGCTAGAGGATCTGAGGCACCATTTGGAGCCTGGAAACTGTTGAGGCAAGAGCCTCTGGGAATTATTTCTGCTTCTACAATACAACAGGAGAACTTTATTTGATAAGGGGTATATGGCCAATGATGGAGGTTGCCCTGCTTTTTCTTGACATGCCTGAAGGGAAGAATCCCAGATAGGCGAGTTGACTGAACATGGCTGCTCTTTCCTCTATCCAAATGTTTTCGCTTCTTCTTGCCTTCGATAAATGACATACAACATCTCCTACAAATGGTAAACATGAAAGGATCCAGTGCTGACCCAACGCCACCATTCATAATAAAACGCTGCTTATGCCCCCTTTTACACAAAATCATTACAGACAGTTTAATTACTGGGACATTACCAAAAACCTGGATAGAATTACATATATGCCCACTCATTAAAGACCATAAGGCAGATCATAAAGACTGTTCAAACTATCACCCCCATCGCAAACATCCTTTTTTTTTTTTTTTTTAGCAAAATTGACAGAAAAAGTGGTGTTTAATCAACTAACAGAGTTTGTAGAGAAAACTAAAGCACTACATCTCAAACAGGCTTTTTGCAAGAATCACTCCACAGAACATTCTATGATCGATCTAACGTCTTCTATTCTTTACTTTTTAGATCATCACCAATCTGTTCTCTTTATCTCTCTGGACCTATCGTCAGCCTTTGACACTATAGACCACCACCTCCTATTAAATAGACTTGAGTCCATAGGGTTCAGCGACCAAGTATTGCGATAGTTCCAAGCTTACCTTTCTGAATGATCATCCAAGGTTATTTTTAATAACTCAATTTCTAATTCTTATGCAAACAACTATGGCATCCCACATGGTTCAATTCTGTCCCCCTTACTATTTAATATCTTTATGGCCCCATTACTTATGCTTAGCCAATCAATCGGGTTTACTGTCTTCACCTACACTGACAATTTTCAACTTCTTCATCTGTTAAACTCTAGTTCAGAAGAGGAGATATGTCACATCAACCAGAAACTAATCAAAATTTGTCAATGGCTAAATGAAAATGTGCTTTCTTTGAATATCACTATAACAACGTCCATGTTCTTCCCCTGGAAAATGGTCTTAAGCCTCTTTCACCGATTCACATTCCACTTCCCTTAGAAAGGGCTTCCCTAGATCACAAACAAAAACGAGGGTACTCAATTTCCGGGGCACTGACTTTGCACGCATGGGAGATTTCATCCATCAGATGCTGCAGGTTCAAGAAGTAACTGATAATGTGGAAGCTATGTGGTCAACCCTGAAATCGACCCTACATGAGGCAACTATCCGCTACATATAATCAATAAATAAACAACAAAGGAAAAAGAAACCCCAATGGTTTACTGATGAGGTCTCGCACCTCGTCAAGGAGAAGAAAAGAGCATTTCTTTCATACAAACGCACGGGGGAAAAAGAAGCTAACATTGAATACAGGACAAGGTCTACAGCGGTCAAAACAGCAGTCAGAGAGGCCAAACTTCAAGTGGAAGAAACTCTAGCAAAGAACATTAAGAAAGGAGACAAATCCTTCTTCAGATATATTAGTGACAGGAAAAAAAACACAAACGGGATAGTACGCCTTAGAACACCGGACGGGAATTATGTGGAAACAGATTCCGATAAAGCCAAACTACTGAATGATTACTTCTGCTCAGTCTTTACCTGCGAGGCACCAGGGCACGGGCCGCAGCTGGAAGCAATACCAAGCACAGAAGACCCATTTCAGAATTTTGAGTTCACACCAGCTGATGTTTACAGCGAACTGTCAAGACTCAAGGTGAGCAAAGCCATGGGACCAGACAAATTGCACCCAAGAGTGCTCAGAGAGCTGTGTGATGTCCTGGCGGAACCGTTAGCCATGCTCTTCAATCTCTCCCTAAGTACGGGGAGAGTCCCCCTGGACTGGAAAACAGCTAACGTTGTTCCTCTGCACAAAAAGGGTTACAGAGCAGAGGCTGCGAACTACAGACCAGTGAGTCTCACATCAATAGTGGAAACACTACTTAAAGGTAAATTAGACAAGATTTTGGATGAGGGGAATCTAAGGGATCCCAGTCAACATGGATTCACTAAGGGTAGGTCATGCCAATCCAATCTCATCAGCTTCTTTGATTGGGCAACAGGAAAGCTAGACTCGGGAGAGTCTCTGGACATAGTGTACTTGGATTTCAGTAAAGCTTTTGATAGCGTCCCACACCGCAGACTATTAAGCAAGATGAAATCGATGGGGTTAGGTGAGACACTTATTGCATGGGTCAATGATTGGCTGAGTAGAAGACTTCAGAGGGTGGTGGTCAACGGCACCCTCTCTGAGACATCGGAGGTGACTAGCGGAGTGCCACAGGGCTCAGTCCTGGGTCCATTCCTTTTTAACATATTCATAAGGGACTTGACCCGAGGGCTTCAGGGTAAAGTAACACTATTCGCCGATGACGCCAAACTATGTAATATAGTAAGTGGAAGCAATCTGCAGGATAGTATGACGCAGGATCTGCTTACGTTGGAAAACTGGTCCTCGACATGGCAGCTGGGCTCCATGCAAAACTTACACCTTAAATGGAGAAACACTAGCTAGGACTTCAGAAGAACGAGACTTGGGAGTAATCATCAGTGCAGACATGAAGGCTGCCAAACAAGTAGAGAAGGCCTCAGCCAAGGCAAGGCAAATGATGGGATGTATCAATAGAAGCTTCGTCAGCCGTAAACCTGAAGTCATAATGCCACTGTACAGAACCATGGTGAGACCTCATCTGGAATACTGTGTGCAATTCTGGAGGCCACATTACCGTAAAGACGTGCTTAGAGTTGAGTCGGTTCAGCGGATGGCCACTAGGATGATCTCCGGGCTCAAGGGTCTCTCATACGAAGAAAGACTAAACAAATTGCAGCTCTACACTCTAGAGGAATGCAGGGAAAGGGGGGACATGATTGAGACATTTAAATACATCACAGGATGTGTCGAGGTGGAAGACTGTTACCCAAATTCAAATATTCCTTTTACGACAAAACTCCTAGACAAATCAGTTGCAGAACAGATTATAAATTTCTAGAATGTTAATAACTGTTTTCACCTATGTGATACAGTACAAAAAAGATTAGATTGTTTCCTTATAATCCAGTTGGATTTAAGTGTTGTGTTTATGGAAGTTGATTCCCTCCTTTTTACAACTGTTGTTCAATCAAAACTTTTAATCACAATTAATCACCCTATAAAAGATTTTGATTGTAGTTAATTGCATGTTTAATTGCTCCCTGGATAACAGTTAAACAGTGACAGTTAGTGAGCAGAATATGGGAGGGGGAGATAGTTATGCCAATTATCCCTCAAATCACTTAAGGATCCCCAAAGCCCCTCCCCAAGTGCAATCACTACTCCTGAAGCCCCTCCCCAAGAGTATCTGCCTCTCTCCTAAAGTACCATCCAAGAACATCCCCCTCCTGAAAAGCCCCCTTAAAAAGAACCCCGCTTCTGAAGACCCCCCAAAACATTCAACCCCTCCTGGAGCCCCCCACAAAGTATTCATCTCTTTCTTGAAGCCTCCTCCAAGAATCCACTTACCAAAGTGTCCCTCCCAGAAACCCCCCACTCCCATATATCCTCCCCAAATCAGCCACCCCCTCCCAAAGATTCCCCCAACTCATGTAGACTTCCTAGGTAGCAGTTGAACCACAAAACTATCACCAGATTGCAGTTGACATTTTGAACCCAGAGCCAGCACAGGTAGGAGCAATGGCAAATTGCTCCTGTCTGTCCTACCCTAGACCACCAGAGCATATATAAGGTAGGCACCAGGGGTCTACAAGGGGTGGGGGATCTACAGGGGAGGGCAAATGTTCTTGGGAAGCATGTTCAGGAGGGGCTGCTCTAAGGGAGGTGTTTTAGGAGGGAGGTACCTGCACTCCCATCACCTCTCATCTCAGCATTAATGGTCTTAATAATTTAAATTGCCACTAATGTCTGTGCATTATTCACAAACATTAACAGAAATTAATCAGCAGCACCACCCTTTAATTCTATCAAGACTAAAGCAGACTGGCATTGCAGGAACAACATTAAAAACTTGCTACGCACAGTGTGTCATAGATCACTTCCTTATATCTTGTTTAAATGTACAAAGAACTTGCCTTGAGTTTAGCCACCCATCTTGTCCTCATCTATAAATCTGTACTTGGCCCCTCAGCTGTATGGTAAACTGTACTATAGAAAAGCATTAGCGTCATATCTATGTTATATGAGTGTTATTACACGTGCTTATTAAGCACTTCATAAATATTATGTTGATTTCATTTTTTAAAAATATTTTATTGAATTTTAACATAAGAAATATACACAAATAAATTAAAATCAAGGATATTTTACAATTAAAATATTACATAAATATTATGTTGACATCGTATTATATCTCTGTTATTTGAATCTCAGTGCTGTTAAATTTGAATATATCTAATCTAATCTGGGATTTATGAGGCACGCTATGCCTACAGAGGTTCAAGGCGACTTACAGTACAGTTTATGGAGAATAGTTTAGTATAGTTCCATTATCAAGGTACAATTGATGATTTCAAGTTTACCTAATTTATTATGTTATATTTGGTCATTTTACTATTGTTACGCTGTTAACAAAAATGTAAGTTTTATGTTAAAATGTGCCTGCTGTATACCACCTTGGGTAAATCTATTTATAAGTGTGGTTAATAGAGCCCAGTAATTAAATAAATAAATTAGTTTCAATCTTATTTTTCCTAAGATAATATACCAGGTGTCTATAATGATCTAGCTTCTACAACCTATCCTTTGCCATATGGTGTTTCACAGAAATCTATGCCCACCCCAGCCCTGTTTAATATATTTACTGTCTCTCTAGCCACTGTGATCCAAGACTCAGTGCCTATTTTTCTGCAGATGATATTCAACTTATTGTGATGCAAAATAGATGGGATATGACTTTCCAACAAACTTGAACATAAGTTGGAAAAGACTGCAGCCTGGATTGATAACTGATTCATAACACAGAAATACCTGGTTCTCTGGAGCTCTAGGAAAAGGGCCTTCCTTCTTCAGCCTACTATGCAAAAAAATCAATGTTGTATGAGGCAATAAGCTTCTCTTTGCATCTGATATTTCTATAACAGCTATATTGTCTTTTGTAGATCTCAGGAGGATACGTTCTCTCAAACAGTTTTTGGTTTCTCAGGCACTGAAGACATTACTGAATGGTTTGAAATTTGGCAGCTAAGATTTAGTGCTAAAAATTGCAAGGTTATGCATTTGGACTGCAGAAACCTAAGGTACAGTTTAGGAAGTGAAAAACCTTTGTGTATGAAAGAGAATCGGGACTTGGGTGTAATAGTATGTGATGATCTTAAGGTGGCCAAACAGGTTGAAAAGATGACAGTGAAAGCTAGGGTGCATAGGGAGAGGTATGGCCAGTGGGGAAAAGGAGGTATTGATGCCCCTATATAAGACTCTGGTGAGACCTCATTTAGAATATTGTGTGCAATTCTGGAGGCCACACCTTCAAAAAGATATAAACAGGATGGAGTCAGTCCAGAGGAAGGCTACTAAAATGGTCAGTGGTCTTCGTCATAAGGCATATAGAGACAGACTTAAAGACTTGGAAGAAATGCGGGAGAAGAGAGATATGATAGCAACATTTAAATAAAAGTGCATGAGGCAAGTCTCTTTCATTTGAATGGAAGCTCCGGAATGAGGGCATAGGATGAAGTTAAGAGGTGATAGGCTCAAGAGTAATCTAAGGAAATATTTTTTTACAGAAAGGGTGCAGATGCATGGAATATTGTCCTGTTAGAGGTGGTGGAGACAAAGACTATGTTTGAATTCAAAGAAACGTGGACATAATCTTTCCCCATTCCTCCCCAGCTCCTCCTATTCTCTGTCTATCTCAAGCCTTTCTAACAATAATTACTAAATCAAGTTTCAAATTTATTAAAAAAATTTTATACCGCTTATTCAAATTTCTAAGCGGTGTACAGCAATAATAAAAAAGTAATCTTTAAAAGAAACAAAACCAATTAGTGTTAAAATATTGTGCAATACAGTATCAAGTTAGTAGACTTAAACATAAACACATATCCTAACTGGACACAAATGGGAAAGTAGGACTGAACTACAATAATTTAAGATAAAGCACACTTAGGGATAAAACAACAGGTAGGGAAAGGGGCTGTAGTTAGTTTAGTCCTAAAAAGGACAATTTTATCCAAAAGCATCCTCAAATAAAAATGTTTTGAGTTTTGCTTTAAACTGCTTTATCGAGGTTTCCACACGTAAGTGACTGGGCAATAAATTCCATAGGGTGGGTGCAGTGACAGCAAAATTATTAGATCTCAACGTATTAATTAATTTCAGAAACGGTACAACTAAAAGGTTTTGTGATATGGAACGAAGAGATTTAGCGAGGTGATAAGGAGTAAGCAGTCTATCAATAAACTCTGGCTGGCTGTATGAACGAGTAGTAAATGTTAATAGTAGAATTATTATTATTTACTCCCAAAAAAGAGCAAAAGAAATGATTTGGCCACATATGAAATGTCTACAAATGAGTCTTGTAAAGTAAAAGATATGTTTGCATTTTAGCATACGTTATATAAAATTTGCAAGTACATCGTACAGTTACTGGTATCTGAAATTTCACTGCTGGGTCTAGTTTTGAGATTCTGCGGAAAACTGGGTTTAGGGTGCTTTGCCTTCGGTGCAGAATTCCTGAGATAATTTTCAGGATATGTTTTTTCATTTATTATATCTATAGCCCACCTATCATAAATGACAAAGCAGCAGACAAAGAAAACATGCATAATTAAGAAATAGCAAACATTTACAGACATTCACATGTAGCAATACAATATGTGAGTCTGATAAAAGCAATAAAATCCACTGAAATGCAATATGAAACAGATGTGCTTTCAATCTTTTTTGGAAAGCCATCAAATCCTTCTCGAAATGTAATTTGGCAGAAAATTCATTCCAGAACTGCGCCCTTCAGCAACTCATGATGGAGGAAAGATAAACCTTTGGATAAGATGGCACCTTTAAATAACATCTTTTGTGAGAGGTTGACACTGAAGAATGCAAGAACGTCCTTGACTCTTCTCCCCAATCCATCAGGTGGCTCAAGAAAGAAGATGGAAAAGAAGGTCAGGACTAGAGGCAGTCTGAGTGTGGTACAAGTACGTCATCTTTAGATGGAAAATCAGGAAATCGATCCAATCCT
Source organism: Geotrypetes seraphini (assembly GCF_902459505.1). NCBI lineage: Eukaryota > Metazoa > Chordata > Amphibia > Gymnophiona > Dermophiidae > Geotrypetes > Geotrypetes seraphini. Next base: position 217,511,981 of record NC_047089.1, on the reverse strand, counting down.
TAATTCCAGGCAAATAATTAGACAACTAAGAGAAACGTTAAAGAGCTGAGAGCAGGAGAATGGAATCAGCCCATCCGCTCATTGAGTAATTGCCCCATACATTACCATTGCACTCACAGTGAACATATGAAGGGTGACTACAAGGAGAATATAGGTATTTTGGCCTAGATTCTATAAGCAGCGACTGGAGTCAGGTGCCTAGATCAGCATACCTCTAGGCAACCAACTTAATTACCTTAGTTCTAAGTACCTGTATTTTATTGTAAACCACTTAGATCTGTAATATACTTAAGCGGTATATCAAATGTTAATAAAACAGAAACATAATTATTCAATTTGGTTTAATCAGCGCTGTTAATTAAAAAGCGTCATTAAAAAACAATTTAAAACAGGAGCCTAACTCAGTAGACGCCTACCACCTTGGAGTAGGTGTCATAATCTGAGGCACCTCCCAGAAAGTAGGCGTGGTTATGGGCAGATCCTGAATAGATTTTGGGTGTGGTTTGACTTAGGCACCGTAGGCTTAACTTAGGCACACTTATTTATGTCAAAAATTACCCTGACTTTAATGGGAGTACACTTAAGGTTTCAATGCCTACCGGCACCTAAGACCACTTAGTTGCTTCTAGCAGTGGCGTAGTAAAGGGGGGTTGAGGGGGCAGACCACCCTGGGCACCATGGTGACGGGGGTGCCGGCACCCCTCCTCCTCTCCACACACCCCCTGCTTCATCCCATTCCTCCCCTTCACACACTCGCCCCTTCCCTTCCCCCATACCTCTAGTTGCAGTCAACAATATGCTCTTCGTGACCCCGCCGGCTCTCCAGCTGACGTCACTTCCAGGTGCCGTACATAGGAAGTGATGTCAGAGGGAGAGCCAACGGGGTCACGAGGAGCACATTGTTGACCACTGCGAGCAACAACTTCAACTAGAGGTACGGGGGAAGGGAAGGGGGTGCATGCTCTGCAGGCAGGATCGGGGAAGGAGCAGGGGTGGGGTGGAGATGAAGGCAGGGGAGGGACACCACTACCCTGGACGCCTCTCACCCTCTCTATGCCACTAGCTCAGGGGTGGGCAATGAGGGCCGGAATCCAGTCGGGTTTTTAGGATTTCCCCAATGAATAGGCATGAGATCCATTTGCATACAATGAGAGGCAGTGCATGCAAATAGATCTCACGCTTGTTGACTGGGGAAATCCTGAAAACCCGACTGGATTCCGACCCTCGTTTCCCACCCCTGCACTAGCTTCTAGGCATAGTTCTGTAAATGGTGCCTAGCGGATGATTGACAATTGCGCCCCTCAGTGCCTAGAATTTGGGCGCCATTTATAGAATCAGGGCCTGGCATCTTCTCAAAAGCATAGTTGTTACTGAGGGCTTCATATTGTATATCAGTTGTTGGCACTGCATTAGAAGCAGTCACTCTCATGTCAGAAAAAAATGCCCTTTTGCAGGTTCACTATCAGGTTTTCCCTGAAAATAAGACCTATCCCGAAAATAAGCCCTAGCATGATTTTTAAAGATGCTCCTAATATAAGCCTTACCCCAAAAATAAGCCCTAGTTAAGATCGACCCCCGAAGCCCCCTCCCCCAAATGTCCCAGACACTCCCCCGACTCCATCCCTGACACTAGTGCTGCTCGATTCGCCGACATTGCTGCTGTTTTTGGAGGTCTCGGAGCAGAAGTATGTCAGTCTCACAGTGGGGGGGGGGTCAATGGGGCTCTGCTGAACAAGGGGATGGATGACTGGGGAGGAAAAGATGCTGCACATGGGGAGGGGGAGAAAGGAAAGAAGCAGAATTGGGTTGGAGGAGAGACAATTGTACATGAAAAAAAATAAGATATCCCCCAAAATAAGCCCTAATGCATTTTTTGGACCCAAAATTAATATAATACACTGTCTTATTTTTTTGGGAAACATGGTAGATGCCCAGAATTAGGGTCCCTATCTGGATATGATAGCAAGCACCTCACTGGGTGCTGAAAAGCCCCTCTTGGCTTCACTTTAGGCTCATGTGTCACACAAGAAGCATAGATATGGTACATTCCAGTTAGCATTCCTATGGGAAAGCTATAGATCTGGCACATTCTTTTATGCCATTAAAAAATCAATTTTAAATGCTTGGTGATAGGTTACAAAAAATGCATTTGTAACAATTATTTAATAAAATGAGGCCATGCTGATTTCAGGTTGCATTTTCAAACTTATCATCTTTCCTCTTTTGCATTCTGGTGAGCAGGATGGGATTAACACCTGAATCTTTTCTTGGGCACAATCATTACATTTATTTTAAAACTTGTATACAGTCTACAAGTACAACAATTGCTAGATTATTTCATCAAAGCAGTTTATAATTAAATATCCCATAAAATCATAATATACCACATATAATAAAACAAAAACGAGATTACAATCCTTGTTACTATTACTGTACTATTTATTATTTCTAAAGCGCTACCAAACGCACCCAGCGCTGTACACGGTCACTGCTCAAAGAGAGTCTAAATCTCCCATATATCCTCATGAGCCCCACTGTGACAAATCAAAGCCTCCCTCTTCCTTTGCAACCTGTTAATTTGAACCAATACCTTCATGCCAGGAACAACCATGTCTTAAGCATCTTTCTAAATTATTCTCATCTGTCTTCAGATGAATGTTCAGCAGTAGTTAATTCCACCAGGTGGAAGCCATCAAGTTTCAAGTTTCAAGTTTAATATTTATTTGATTAATCGCCTTGTCAATATTCAAGGCGATTTACACATGGATAAAAGTTACAGAATAAAAGAAATTTTAAAACAATTAAAAACTGACTAGACACAGACGATAACTAGACAAACTGGAAACAAAAGGAAGGTAGGGGAAGAAGTTACAATGTAATTGAGCAGAGTGGGAAGCCAAAAATGGAAAACACAAAAGGATGGGATGAAAAATAGTTGAATGTGAGGAAAAAAGACAGTTAGGTCCAAAATTTTGTTGAATATTGATTAAAAGGAACCAATGGTATTAGATTACAAAAGCATCGTTAAATAAGAAAGTTTTCAGTTTATTTTTAAATTTGTCTAGATTGATTTCTTCACGTAAATAGATGGGGAGAGAATTCCAAGTTTGGGGAGCTGTCACTGAGAAAATATACTGACAGCGCGTATTTATTATTTTTAACGAGGGAATCATTAGTAAATGCTGTTGGTCTGATCTTAGGGTTCTATTGGAGGAATAAGGGATTAATAATTTATGAATAAAGGCCGGAGTATTAAACAGAAGAGATTTAAATGTGAGCAAACAAAGTTTGTACGTTATTCTGTGGGCTACTGGAAGCCAGTGGGCTTCCTTAAGAAGAGGAGTTATATGGTCAAATTTTTTAGCTTTTGAAATAAGTCTGATAGCTGTATTCTGACCAAAAATATTCTGCTTCTCATCCCCTCCACCCTTCTACTTCACTTAATCTACTACTATACCTGGGAAGGAGGCCTGTATATCACATCAACTTAAAATGTGTTCCATTCCATCTTTCCAGACTGGCCCACAGTGGCTCTTCCTTAGCCCATAAGTCCTGCAGTTCTGCCTGCAATAAATAAAGCACCACGCCTCCTCCCTTTTGTCCTCCTCTATCCTCCTTGAATAGATTATAGCCCAGTATAACTACATCCCAGTTATGGTTCTCCGTGAAACACTTCTCTGTAGCCACCACTAGCCTCTAGATCAGTGTCCCGCAAACTTTTTGACGCCGTGGCAGTTTAAACTCGGTGCTGCGGCTAGAGGGCATCTGAAAGTGTGCAGACATTGATGCGATGATATCACGCACATGTGTGATGTCATCACATCGACATCGCACATTGACGTCGACATCGCATGCGGGGAAGCCCTCCAGCTGCGGCCCTGAGCCTATTTCTACGCCGGTAGGGGTTATTGATGCAGGAGAAGTGCGGGAACAGGAGGAGAAGTGTCCCCATTAAAAAAAAATGTTTAAAACGTTGTACCAGGAAACCTGCCCCCAATGACAACCCCCTCCCCCACCACCAAACTTTAAAAAAATTGGCAAAGCTAAAGGGATGCCCCCTCCCTCCTGCCTTGGCCACCCAGACCCCTCAGACCCACCCATGAAGATCATCAGGAAGGATGCCCATTCCCTCCTGACTCACCCACCTAGATGCCCCCCTCAACCTGCCCCCCCCATACCTTAATAATACAATGAGCAGATGGGATGTCCACTCCCTCCTGCCAGCAGGTCTGTCTCTTCAAAATGGCAGGCCTTCCTCTTCCCAGTGCATCTTGGAAGGGACCTAAAATTCTGATTTCTTCAGTCGCCTAAGTCCCCTCCCATAGGAGGGGCCTTAGGCTCCTGGGCCAATCAGGGCATTAGGAGCCGGTGCATTCTGGGATGCACTGGAAGGAGCCTAAGATTCAGAGTGGAAGCGAGTGGGCATCCTTCCTGCCAATTTTTTTTTTTAAGTTCTGATGGAGGAGGTGGCCATCATTGGAGGGTTTCTGGCACAACTTTTTTTTATTTTTTTTTTTTTAATGGGCATAGAAAATGTGCGTATGTAACACACAAACAACTGTGCACATTAAAAAAAAACCCAGCCTACTCTTCTTGCCCCAAACAGCTGAGTGGCAGGAAGCTACTTCAGGGCTTCCCTTGTCACTCAGCAGTTCGGGCTTCCTCTGCCAGCTTTGGACATGTGTCAGTCACTTTCTCCATTGACTGATCAGATGGGATTACAGCAGATGCCTTTTTCAAATCAGATAATTTACTGGCACCGCAGCCACCCACAGGATTTTAATGGCGGTTGTAGAGGATCCAGCCCTGGGTCCCTTCTTTGATATTGAACAACATCTCTGCTCAGTCTCTTTCCTAAATATTCAGGATTTAAAGCAAAAAGCACCTTAAAGATCAACCCCATAATAGTATCAGTTGTTTTCTTAATCTAGAACAGTGTTCTTCAATGCAAGGCCCAGTAGCCAATGGCGGTCCCCATTCTCTTTCTGTTTTGTTTGGTTTTTCTGCTATGCTGCCTCTCTACCCAAGCTCAGATAGAAAGGAGAAAATGGATGGGGAAAGAGCATGCATTTGGAAATACTCATAACCTTGAGAATACCTTCCCCCTCCCCACCCCCACCGTAAAGTTTGAAGTTTGATACACTGTCAGTAGTATCGTGGCTCTACATGGGAAAATATTTAACAGCGCTCCTTTGGCTCATTAGAATCTAAAGTAGCCCAGTTTACAAATTAATAAAGACCACTGATCTAGATTAAGGCAATTGAGTTACTGGAGGTAGATTCTTACTTAATTAGGGTTGCCAGATTTCCTCTTTGAAAAAAGAGGATACCTGGTCTCCCCCAGGACACCCCTTTCTGCCCCAAGCCCCGCCCCATTCTGCCTCTGGCTCCACTCTGTTCCTCTCTCAGCCCCACCCCCACACGATAGCCGCATTTTGAAGCAGACATCGATGCAATAACATCACACACATGCGCGCATGAATATGACATCATCACGATGTCGGCCACACATGCTTTCAGGACTTCCAAAACCCGGACAAACTGCTGCGTTTTGGAAATCCCTCCGAGTGCCCGGACAATCCTCTAAAAAGAGGACATGTCCAGGTTTTCCCAGATGTCTTGCAACCCTACACTTAATCAAAACATACCCATAAAGACAAAAAATTATGAAAAAGAATGAAATAACAGTTCAGAGAGAATTGTCGGTTCATAGTCGCGCGCGAGACACCAGCGCGCCGACAATGGAGGGCAGACAATTCAGCGCAAGACACCAGCACGCCATGGGAAAACTTAGTTTTAAAGAGCTCCGAATCAGGGTGTGAATGGGGAAACCCCCTCCCCACACACACACACACTTTACTGCATAGTGTTTGCGCTGCTGTTGGAGGGGGTTGGGGGGGTTAGTACCCTCCATTATAGAGAAAACGGAACTTTTTCCAATTTTTCGGGAAAAGTTCCATTTTCTCTATAATGTGGGGGGTTGTACCCCTCACCCCCCCAACGGCAGCGCGAACAGTATGCAGTAAAGTGTGGGGGTTCCACCCCACACCCCCCGTCGGAGCTCTGTAAAACTAAGTTTTCCGGCAACACGCTTGTGTCTTGCGCCGAATTGTCAGCGCTCGATTGTCGGCGCGCTGGTGTCTGGCGTGCGATTGTCCCGTCACCGAATTGTCAGTTAATCACTTCCCTGTGATGTTAGCAGCAGTGCTTGCCCTTATGCAGCGGACTGGATATAAAAAAGTGGGAGGTAATCCCCCCTTTAGGTCAGGCTATGTGAAACTAACAAGGCCAAGTCAGCAGAATATGTGTCAGTCTTTAATTTATAATAATAATAATAACAACAGTTTATATACCACAGGACCATGAAGTTCTATGAGGTTTACAATGATTAAAAAATAGTACATGATGAGTGAACATAACAGAGTTAAAAGCTAGTGATTAACAGCTCTAGGGAAAGAGTTGTGCAGGTCACCTGCCTAGATATTTCAGGAAAAGCACCACTAAAGAATTGGCTGAAACACCTAAATCCTTGGATGGTAAGTCTGACAAAACAGTCACTCAATGGAAGGGAACAACCTTTAAAATGGTGCTTTTCCTAGGATAGTATTGGCTATCATTTAAAGGGTTCTTTCATTTTGCTGTTTAGATATTTCAGGAACAGATATGTTTTTAGGTGTTTCCTAAATTCCCCGTAAGTAGTAGGCGTAAGCAATTGTTCTAGATCTTTACCCGTGTGTGAAGCATTTGCACAGTAATTAGAATTTTACTAAGGGAAACAAGACCTCATTCTGCTCACTGAAAGGAACAGGGTGTAAAATCAAAGAAGGCACTGGGTTGCATTTATACGAAGTTCTTACGACGACTGTTTGCCTATCAGGCAGCCAGTTGGGATAAGGAGTTCCGCAATTTGTTTGCGCTGTCGTATATACATTTTAGAAAATTATTAAAATCAACTTTATTTGTGAGCTTTTTCGGAAATTCATAGCGATAATGGTCAGGGTCGCTCTGTAGGTCATTGAGGTTGTACAGTCTCTTGGCTTTGAAAACTGCATCGAGCTGAGAGGTTTCTGCGGTCTAGAAATTAAATATAATGTAATGTGAGCCTGTGCTGAAGACACAAAGAGCTGAGAAGGCCTGCATGCACAGCAGCAGAAGAAGCTGCTCAGATATTCACCATGAATATGCGTGAGGTAATTTGCAGCCACTGTGGGTCTCTGTGTATGCAAATTTATCTCCTGCATATTTATTGTAGATATCCTGCACAGGTTTGGAAAGTCAGCGGAGCAGAATCAAGCGGAAGTTTTACTGCTTGTGGTCACACTTATCTGCCCTGGTTTATGATTTCTACCCTTCGGACTATTATTTACCAACTCTCCCCTCGTGCTCTGGCAGCTGCTAAGATTTGCTGTCATATAGCATGAACTTGGAAGTTCAGATGCGATGTGCGGCACTGCTGGCCTGTCACAAGGTGAGGTACGGCCTCACTGGACGACTACGCCTTCCTGGGAGCTCGACAAGAGCTTCCAGAAGTCACAAATTATATCACCGAGGATGGGAGTGATTCTTCTGTCTAAGCGCTGATGTCAAGAAAGGCAGTATATGTGGCGTGTGCTTACACATGTATGCACGCATGAACACACACATAGGTTCACGCTGTCTCTTTTTCACACACACTTATGCTCTCACACCTGTCTCCCTTTATCTTCCTTTCATTCTCATATTTACATTTCAAACTCTCACAGGCACAGAGGGGGCATCCTCTAAACTCCCCATTTTCCTACTTCTGCTCAGATCCTTCCCTTGGCCTCCATCTCACCTTTAGGTTGGCCAACTTTCCCTTGGCCCCTCCAACAGCAGAAGCAGCAAGTTCAAAGTTATAATTAAGTGCAGGGCCTGTGGTGCCCTCCCCTTTCTAATCTAATCTAATATTTGTGCGTCACTCATACCTATACAGGCTCAAGGCGACTATAAAGAGAGGTAAGAGGGGAGAGAGAGAGGAGGTGAATAGGTAAGAGGGAGAGGAAGGGGAGAGAAAAAGAGGGGAGAGAGGAGGGAAGAAAGGGTAAAGGAGATTAAGTATCAAACAGATGAGTTTTCAGTTTTCTTTGGAAGATGATGTGGCCAGGTTCAGTTCTGGTCTTTTCTGTAAGGCCATTCCAAGTTTTGACTCCTAGGAAGGTAAGCATGGAGTAGAAAACTCGTTTATAGTGAAGATCTTTAGTGGATGGGAGATTAAGTAACATCCGGTTGAGGGTTCTGCGGGAAGTAGACCATGCTATTGAGAAATGTTGGATGAATAGGGCCGCAGAGTTTCCATAGTTTCCTCCTGTCTAAGTCTTCCGTTCGTATGACAACCCGTGCAAGAGCCAGGGCGCAGCGGTGCCTGTAAGAGCCCACAGACAGGTTGGCCCTACTCTCAGTTTTCACTTTGTTTGCTGCTACTTCCTCCAGAGCAACTGTGGGATGGCCAAGGCAGATTCAGATGGAAGCATAGTGGCAATGCTGCCGCAGCTATTCAGATCTAGGGCTGTTGTCGTTATCTTTCTACAGGAATCAAGTTTGGATAATGGAATTTGGTACAACCCTGGTCAAAGCAAGCCCAGTCCATAAGTATCACCAGCACTACGGGCTCATCGTGACCAGAGATGGAAGCATACATAGGAAACACAGGGAACTAATATGTTAGCAGGGGCCTATATGTTTAAATAACCCAGGGATTCTCAAACCTGATCCAAAAATCTCGCAGTCCACTGGGTTTTCAGGATATCTGCAATGATTATGCTTGAAATAGATGTGGAGGGGCATAATAAAAAAAACATCTAAGTCCCCTTTTGGCCTAAGGCCTTAAACGTTGAAAGTAGAAGCAGGGAAAATGTCCATTATCAAAAAAAACATCCAAAAGGAGGTTTTTTTTGATAATGGCCTGCCTCTACGTTCAGCTGTTTAAACACCCAGACCACCACTACATCTAAACTTATACCATATAATCAACCTAAAAAAAGCCTGAACCCCAAATGTCCAAAACAAGGACTTTTAGGCGAAGGAGGAGCCAGTCCTTCGCCTAAAAGCTGGATTCTGTAACCGGTGTCTGTCAAAACCAATACCGGTTACAGAATCCACACACCCCCCTCCCTCCCCACCGACGACATCGGGACAGGAGGGAGCCCACGCCCTCCTGATCCGGACACCCCCGAACTCCCCAACAGGACCGGGCAGGAGGGAGCCCAAGCCCTCCTGCCCTCGACGCAAGGGCTCCCACAGGAGGGGCCTAAGCCTACTGGGCTTATTCCGGTTGGCCCAGGTGTCTCAGGCCCCACCTGTGGGCGGGATTTGAGCCACCTGGGCCAATCAGGTCCTAAGTCCAGCCATTCAACAGACGAGCTTGGCACCTGTCCGTCCGACCAATGTAATTGAAGGTACGGGGAGGGGGAGTTATGGGGTCAGTGGGGGGGGGGTCGCAGGTCAGCAGGGGGGGCCCTTGCATCGAGGGCAGGAGGGCTTGGGCTCCCTCCTGCCTGATCCTGTCGGGGAGTTCGGAGGTGCCCAGGGCAGGAGGGTTTGGGCTCCCTCCTGCCCCGATCCTGTAGGGTAGTTCAGGGGTGCCCGGGGCAGGAGGGCTTGGGCTCCCTCCTGCCCTGATCATTGTCGGGGAGGGGGGGAAGGGTGGATCGCGGCAGGGGAGATGAGCCATCTCTCCTGCCATGATCATTGCTGTAGGGGGTAGGCAGGTTACTGGGGCCACTGAGCTGATCGCAGCAGCCACGATCAGCTCAGCGGTCTCTTTTCGGCACTTATACCTGTTTTGACTTGGTCTAAGTCAAAACGTATAAGTGCTGACTAGGCAACTTGCCTAAAGTTTTGATTATACCTGCTGCACCCCTAGGTCTAGGTCGGCCCACTGCCCGCCCTTTCCCCTCCTCTAAAAACGCCTCTTTTCTATCTGTGCGTTTAGAGGCAGGGGAAAGGCCTAAGCTGGTTTTAGATACGTCTAAAACCAGCTTTGATTATGGGTATTTGGACGATCAGGCTTTTTAATCATCCAAGTACTCATTTAGGCCACTTTTTAGACTTTTTTTTTTCTATTTATAATCCGCCTTTTACAAGGCGAAGTACAACAACACACATAACAGTACTTCACAAACATTTCAAACATCTTACAAAAAAATTAAAATATACATCACATTCAACATAAAATCAAAATAAAATACCAGCCTGACAATAATAGCAGCACCAATCGCTTCTCCTATACCAAAAATCAATCTCAAGCAACCTAATATGTTTTCAACGACCAACATCTCATACTGTGTGTGTCTTACAACTAAACAGATGTCTTTTCAACAATTTCTTAAAGGCATCCACATTTTTTCGATGTTTAACGCAAGACGGGAGCCTATTCCACTCTTCTGGACCACAACATGAAAACGCCCCCACTCTCACAGCCTGCAGGCTCAGCTCTTTTCTTGATGGAATCGCCCGGTCATGTTGTGTTGCACAGCGCAGCTTTTGCAATCCAATGTAAGGAAATACACTGTCCATCAGATATCGCGGGGCACACCCTTGTATACTCAGGTAAACCAGTTACATATGCTGAGTCTCCAATGTACCTCATGCATAGTCATTGTGGATATCCTAACAACCCAGCAGGCTGTTGGGTCAAACAGGCAAGTCTGGAGGGCAAGTCTATCCCAGTTTATTTTATACATGACGGAATCTCCCCAGCCATTGCACGTTTTACCGTCTTTCAAGGAAGGAGAAGCCAAGTGGTTAGAGCACCTGGAAACCAAGTTCAAATCCTGCTGCTGCTGCTGCTCCTTGTGATCTCGGGCAAGTCTCTTAACTCTTCGCTGTCACAGGTACAAACTTAGACAAGACCTCTAGGGATGGGGGAAATCCCCAGTGCACCTGATGTAACTCAATTACTGCAAGATGTCAGCTAAATCCAAAATAATAAAGTCCATAGGTTGAGCACTCGCAGAAAATCTGTATTCCAGCATTCCTGCAGAATAAAGACTGGTTAGGGACTGCACCCTCCGTCCCATATTCTCAATGTAGCATTTGTGGTCTCTCTCTTATGGTACTAAACCCAAAAGATAGATCAGGATTCTTCTCTCCCATGACTTAAAAGCATTTGAAGTCCCTTTGCATTATATGGAGGAGCAGTGCCCTCTAGTGTCTGCATTCCATAAGGAAAACTACAATGTGGGAAAGGGATGGGATTTGTTATACCACTTTTCTGTAATTACAATCAAAGCAGTTTACATATTATATAAAAGAACAGTACTTATTTTGTACTTGGGTCAACAGAGGTTTAAGATTCACAAAGTGCTACAATGGGAATTAAACCTGTTTCCCTTAGTTCAGTGGTTCCCAACCCTGTCCTGGGGGACCCCCAGCCAGTCAGGTTTTCAAGATATCCCTAATGAATATACATGAGAGAGATTTGCATATAATGGAAGTGACAGTTATGCAAATCCCTCTCATGCATATTCATTAGGGATATCTTGAAAACCTGACTGGCTGGGGGTCCCCCAGGACACAAATCTCTCTCATGTATATTCATTAACTCAAATTCTTAAAACCAGCTATTAAATATTTAATACAAACAAGTATTATCTGAATCAATTCAATTTTAATCTTATCTCCCACAGTTCATTTCATTACAGTACTTTTACAACTTACCAATACCTAATTTATTAATAAATATCATAAGAACATAAGAACTGCCATCACCGGATCAGACCCATGGTTCATCGAGTCCGGCGATCCGTACATGTGGTTTTATCAGAATAATTTAGTCAGTGAACCCAATCCCCATCACTCATACTCCCATTCACTTCCCAACTTTCACACACATATTACAGTCATTGTGATTACTTTTATCCAAAACTGGATCTTGGTTAGTTCATGAGTCCATTAGTCCATGATCATCTAGTCAGAGAGGCTTCAAACTGAGGGTTGCACAACAGTCTAGCAGAAGAAAATCACAGTTTCTTAAACACAATCGGCAGGCCTCTCTCTGTTCTTCAGTTCATAAAGCATTCAGCTCTGTGTTTCGCCACCTGGCGTCTTCAGGAGCTGTGTTTGTAAGGCTCACCAACATCACAACTTCACCTACAATACAAAATAATCCACATGCATTTCCTTTCATTCATACTAAAACCTTGCCAAGATCTTTAAAACACCATTCACCTACCAGTTGTGCTGAACCCTGGGTCCCTGCTCGAGTCATGCTTAGTTTACTGGTAGGTGAATGGTATTTTAAAGATTTTGGTGAGGTTGTAGTATGAATAAAAGGGAATGTATGTGAATTATTTTGTAAATCAGTGCTTCTCAACTCAGTCCTTTGAAGCACATCTAATCCCATCAGGTTTTCTGGATATCCTTAATAAATATGTTATTAGTGCGATTTAGAAAGGACAGTGCATGCAAATCTATCTCATGCATATTCATTGTGGCTATCCTGAAAACCTGATGGGAATAGGTGTGCCTGAAGGGCTGAGTTGAGAAGCACTGTTACAAATGATTGAGGCTGAGGGTACCTTATATCAGTGGTTCTCAACCCAGTCCTTGTGACACACCTAGCCATTCCGGTTTCCAGAGGAGATGAGGTTTGTGTGGAGCTGGGGTTGGGAGGGGTGCCAGAACAAGGCAGGACTGGGGGCAGAACAGGGTGGAGCCAGGGGCCATTGAATATGTACAAGATAGATTTGCATACAATGAAGTTAGTGCATGCAAGGGTTATCACATGCATAATCCTGGTTCTCCTAGGACAGGGGTGTCCAATGTCGGTCCTCGAGGGCCGCAATCCAGTCGGGTTTTCAGGATTTCCCCAATGAATATGCATGAGATCTATGTGCATGCACTGCTTTCAATGCATATTCATTGGGGAAATCCTGAAAACCCAACTGGATTGTGGTCCTCGAGGACCGACATTGGACACCCCTGTCCTAGAACAAGCAGGATGAATCAGCCACACATGGGTGATGTCCCCATCAGCTCCCATTTGCAGATAAGCTCTCCAATAGCTTAGAGCAGTGTTTTTCAACCGCTGTTCCGCGGCACACTAGTGTGCCGCGAGATGTTGCCTGGTGTGCCGCAGGGCCGCCATCAGGGCAGTACTACCAGTCCTGCATTCAGGGGCCCGGAGCTGACAGGGGACCCGAGGCAGGGGCGCCAGTAGCTCGCCAAGGCAAAGTGAGTCGATCACCCAGGACTCAATTTGTCTTGGCGATCTAATCTATCGAGCCGATAAGTCTTCTTCTCCCCGACGTCAATTCTGCAGTCGGAGAGGAAGTTCAGGCCAGCCAATCGCTGCCTGGCTGGGCGGAACTTCCTCTCCGATTGCAGAATTGACGTCAGGGAGAGCATGCGTCGGCGTCGGCTTTGGGGCCTGTTATCCATTGGTGGGTCCTGTTCCCCGATGGCAGCGGCAGTGGCAGTGGCTTGGGGAACGGCAGGGAGAAAGAAAGAAAGGGGGCAGGCAGGGAAACAGAAGGAAAGAAGAGAAACAGAAAAAAAGAAAGAAAGGTCAGGGAGAGAGGAAGAAAAAGTTGGGGGAGGGAATGAGGTGTGGAGGAGAGAAAGCATACAGGCTGATAGAAGGGAAGAAAGATTGGATGCACAGTCAGAAGAAGAAAGTGCAACCAGAAATCACCAGACAAGGTAGGAAAAATGATTTTATTTTAAATTTAGCAAAGTGGAGGCAGTATTACCACAGTTTTCAAAGGAATTTGCCCAAATAACTTAATAGTTAACTGGGTAAATTCCCAGAGATGAAAACTTCCCTTCACTTACTATGCACAGTTCTGAATTTATATCTGCTGTCTATATTTTACAATATGGTCAACTTTTACTAAACCGCAATAGTGGTTTTTAGCGCAGGGAGCCTATGAGCGTCAAGAGCAGCGCTGGGCATTCAGCGCAGCTCCCTGCGCTAAAAACTGCTATTGTGGTTTAATAAAAAGGATGGAGGGTATATTTGTCTATTTTTGTATGCTATAAAAACCAAATACAGAGAGAGACTGAGAGCTGTTGACGAAGAGCTACGTGTGTGTCTTTCTTCGATTCCAGCCAGAATATCAGCTTTGTGTTCAGCCAAACAGGCCCAGGTTTCGCACTGAATAAAGTATTTTATAATTTTTCACTATTCTGTTTACTTAATATTTCATAATAAAGTAATTATAAAATACTTTCTTTGTGTTTATTTGATTCCTATTCAAGAGAATTACTTTATATTTCCCCCCCTTACGCCTCACTCCTCCACTCTCCTATCACCTTCCCAAACTCCAGTATAACCCTCTCTTACTCTCTCCACTAACAAATTGTACCTAAACGCATATAACTTTCCTTAAACTAAACTACTGTATTTCCCCCCTCTCTCTTTCTGCTATACTCTCCCTGTATTTAATTCTCTCCAAAATCTATAAATCCAATCACTAAACCTGTTGTATTACTTATTTGTCTAGTTACTCTCCACTGTGTATGTTCATTTGTAGACCGTTCTGAGCTACTGGGAGGACGGGATAAAAATCCAAATAAATAAATAAATAAATAAATATATAGTCAATATAGGCACAGAGTTAAATTTTTTAACATTTTCTAATGGTGGTGTGCCTCGTGATTTTTTTCATGAAACAAGTGTGCCTTTGCCCAAAAAAGGTTGAAAAACACTGGCTTAGAGATATTATTTTCTCTCTCTCTCTCTCTCTCTCTCTCTCTGAGCATGTGCAGTGCCCGAAGCCCCACCGGGCATGCTCGAACACTATCCATTTCCTCCTGCTTCCCCCTAATCCCAGTCTTTAGTCTCAGCCCATTCCCATCGGTCGGATTTTCTACAGCGGGGATTAGGGGGAAGCAGGAAGAAATGGGTAGTGCTCGGGCATGCCCAGTGGGGCCCCGGGCACTGCACATGCTCAGAGAGAGAGGAAAAAAAAAACCATCTCTGAGCTATTGGAGAGCTTATCCGCAAATGGGAGCTGACTATCATGCTGTCCAAACCTATGTTACAGGTAAGTAACTATACTAAACTGGCTGGGTGTATCATGAGGGACTGAGTTGAGAACCCCTGCTTTGTAGTTATTGAGGCTTTTGAAGACCAGAGTTCATTTCATGCGTCTGATGAAGTAGACTTTTGATCTTAGAAAGCTCTTGCCTCGATAAATTGATTAGTTTATAAATTGCCAGCAGCCTCTGTTTTTCATTGCTGCTCCATATTAACATGGTGCCCCCTCCGGAAGTTTCCATCAATAGTGTTAAATATGAGAGTGAAGTGAGTCTTTTTGAAGAGTGCCATATCCAACCAGCTACACACATATATGGGCTGTTAGTCTTCAAGAAAAGGTTTATTAGTATCCCTTCAAACAGAAAAACAAAACCAAAACAACTACCTTGTTTAAAACACATCTAAAAATGCACCTTTATGATAAAGGAAAGCTTAAACTCACTCTTCAGGAAACCTACAACCAACATGTTAATACCGAATTCTGTTCTGTTCACTCCTGCCATCCTGGATAGGTACAATAATTCCTGGGGAGGGATGAGACCAGAGGGCATTTTTAAAAGGTTACAGAAAGTGTGAATTAAAATAGACAGAACTCAAGTAAAACTGTGAGACCCAGGATTCCTAATTTCCCCTCCCCCCCCCAAATCCTTCTATCACCTTCTTACTGTAGGAATCTTGTACTAAAGTTGGGGGGGGGGGGTTAGGGGGTTAGGGTGAATTATATATACGGTACCTAATAGATACAAACAGAGTTCTAATGGATGCAGGGCATCGAAACGGGGAAGAAACAGCAGATCTGTGCAAACACACACTTATACGCCCATTTAAAGGATAGCACGAGTGGCGTAATGAAGGTGAGAGGCGCCCAGAGCAGTGGCGCCCATCCCCCTCCCCCATCCCCCTGCTCCTTCCCCCCCCTGCCGAGTACACCCCATCCCCCAGTGGTTAGAACTACAGCCCCAGCACCCTGGGGTGGTGAGTTCAAATCCCGCACTGCTCCTTGTGACCCTGGGCAAGTCACTTAATCCCCCAGTGCCCCAGGTACATTAAACAGAGTGTGAGCCCACCGGCACAGATAGGGAAAAATGCTTGAGTACCTGAATAATTTGTAATTCGCACAGAATTGTAGGATATGCGGAATATAAATATTACAATTAAAAAAAAACTTTCCCAGCGCGAGCAGCTTCACCGACTTGCTGCAAAGGGGGGGGGTGTAACAATGGGAGGTACTTAGGTGGGTCATTCCCTTAAGAACATTAGGAGTTACACCTGGTTTCAGTTGGCGAAAATCCTCTTGCCCAAAGCCGAGGGCAGATCCCAGTGCTATGGTTAAGTAGTGCAGTGTTTATATGGCCTGACAATCTCACAAGCTGGTATCTCTCCATTCTAGGCCCAGAAGGCAGCGCACCCTACGAGGGCTCTGAAAATTCTCTCTTCATATGCACAGCACTGCTCCAACGCTTTAGAATAAGTTAAAGGATGGTATTCACCAGCTGGTATTCAGGTTTGCATGCTTGTTTTTTTAAATATGCACTTTGCACAGGTTTCCTTCCTGAGGTCAGTCGGCACATGACCTCCTTTTCGAGGACACTTCCGGGGAGTCCGGACAACTTTTCAAAACCCAACACTTTGTCCGGGTTTTGAAAAGTTTCCCGTCAAAATTGCGTCGGGCAGGGGCATCCGCGCATGCGCAGATTCAGCACGTTGACGTCCTTGTGTTGTGTCCGTACATGCACGGATGCGGTCAGGGGTGGGGATGGGGGATGGAACGGGATGTGACAGGTGGAACAGGGTGGAACTGGACGGGCCTGGGGGCGTGGCCATGGGTCCAGATTTTCCTTCGAGAAAATCTGGTAACCCTAGCTCTAGGGTTTTATAAGAATAGCCTTACTGGATCAGACCAAAGGACCATCAAGCCCAGTATCCCGTTCTCATGGTGGCCAATTCAGGTAGCAACATTCCATGGCAAGCAGTGCCTTGCCCCATGTCTTTCGCAATACATAAGAACATAAGGATAGCTCATTTGGCTGGGTGGATTGCACTTCATCCTATGACTGTTGTTTTTGTATTGCGGGAATGAGGATTGGGATGAGGGGGGGAATTTGTTAACCCCTTTTTAAAATTTTAGACTTGTTTATATTAGGATTATCATATTTCTGAAAATAAAAAAAAAGAGGGCACATGACCCCAGCCCTGTCCCTCTCATACTCCACCCATAGCCCTGTCATGCCCTGCCCCAAAGCCCAGCACTACCCCACCCCACCCCAGCCGCATTCACACAATCCCTCCTTTCACCCATTTCCTTGGTCCCCATTCCTATCCTTTGTACCCTTTTAGTGCTTCTGTCTCTCTCTCCCTCCCTAAAAAACTCCTTCACGTGTTCATCTATCTCTCTCTCTCCTTCCAACACCCTCCCCCCTCCTTTAGGTTCTTCTTTCTCTGTTTTCCCCTTATTCCTCCCCCATGGGTGTTTCTATTTCTCTTCTTCCAACCCCCCCCCCCTCCTGTGGGTGCTTCTTTCTTTCTCTCCCTCTCCCTCTCCCTTCTTCCATCCCCATCCCCTCTCCAGCAGGTGCTCTCAACCCCCTCCACCCTCCCAGCACAGACTTTCTCTCTCCAGCCTCCCCTGACCTCAACTACCTCTTCCTGGCTCCAGCACTGCAATTTCAATCTTTGGGCAGCCGGCAATATCAGCATAATAGGTGATGGGCATGAGGGATACCCCCTTCCCAAAATGTTGTGGAGAATTGGTTCCTTCCCCTTTGCCATTATAACTTCCTTACCCTTTGTCCTTTCCTCATCCTCCTCCCCAACCACCAGCACCATAAGCAGGCAAACCTCGTCTATGAGGAGATAGTGAGCTCCCTAAGGAGTAGAGTTACCATATGGCTCCAGAAAAAGAAGGATGGATTGAGACATCTGGGTTTTACTTCCATTAATGGAAGTAAAACCTAGATGTCTCAATCTGTCCTCCATATTTCTATTGCTTTCAATGCAAGTAAAACCCGGATGTCTCAATTTGTCCCCCTTACATCCATTGCTTTCACAAAAGGATCTCACAGCACACATAACAATATCCCATATAATCAAGTTTATTTAAAATTTGATAAAAACGCTTATAAAACTTTCTAAGCGCTGTACATATTAATAAAAAATGGGGTACAAAATATACAGAAATACATATGAAGGTAAGGAGAGTTTGGAGTAATTGGTATTTTATCCCAAAAAGGGGCTTGATCTGGGAATAAAATCCTGCAAAGGAGAATTTTCTGTCACAGGGCAGAATGAAGTACAGTTTTGGCATCTGCCAGCGCTGGTATCCAATAGGTTGCTTGACCCAACGAATTAAAAGGCCTCTTGTTTCCTCACAAACAGCCGACTGCTGCAGCCAGAGGTAATTTGGTAGAAAAATGTCATGCTAATGCGATTCAGAGTTCAAATGATCTTTCATTCCGAGGGAGAGAAATGTGAGTGCCATGAGAATGCTAAAGGAGCACGGCCGACCCCCTCCATTCACAGAGAAATATTAGCTCCAGGGGGGGAAATAAGTCAGAGGACGCCGAGCGAGTGAAGTGTGGCCAATATGTGTCCATGATGTGTTGGAGGGGAGGGTACGCTCAGCACTGCTGGGAGGCAGCCAGGGCAATAGGCAAGCACGAACGAGCGAGTCTGTGTGCAGAAATGAACGGGGGAAGTCTGCACGGAATCATGATCACTGTGGAACTCGGGGGAGGATAACTGAGTAATAGCCACCTGTTTGTGCAAATATAGCGGGAATTGGGGGAGGGGGGTGTTCACATTCTGCTTTCATAGCGTCTGTCTGCCACCTTTTCTGCCATTGAGATGATAATACATCCAGTGTCACCTCCAGCTCCGTATCCCTCAGGATTTACATCATTTCTGGCAGGAGATACTGTAGTAATTAAACTCTTTTTTAATTAACACCTAACCTCCCTGGCTGCTGCATTCCGGTGCTGCGCTGATCACCTGGGAGGGATGCTGGGTTGGTGTCTACATGCTCCTGGTACCTGCACTCATAACCTCACCCCAGGTCAGAACCTTGACCTTGACCCTGACCTTGACACACAAGCAAAAAAAGGGTTCATAGACAAGTCGGCGAAAGACAAAGGCGCGCGCCAACAACTGAGCGCAAGACGGAGGCGCGCACCGAAGAAAATTACAGTTTTCAGGGGCTCCGACGGGGGATTTTGTTGGGGAGCCCCCCCCCCCCCAGTTTACTTAATAGAGATCACGCCGGCGTTGTGGGGGGTTTGGGGGGTTGTAACCCTCCACATTTTACTGAAAACTTCACTTTTTCCCTGTTTTTAGGGAAAAAGTGAAGTTTTCAGTAACTTTTTCCCTAAAAACAGGGAAAAAGTGTAGTTTTCAGTAAAATGTGGGGGGTTACAACCCCCCACACCCCACACAACGCCTCCACAACACGGCACGATCTCTATTAAGTAAAGTGGGGGGGTTCCCCCCCACACCCTCCCCCCCGTCGGTGCCGTAAAAACAGTAATTTTGTGCGGTGCGTGCCTCCGCGCTGCGCTCAATTGTCTGCGCGCGCCTTTGTCCCGGCGCGCTTTTGACCTGACACCAAAAAAAGGGATGATCAGTCAATAACTCCAGTCAATGCTTGACTGGTATCATTTTGCCTGCAGCTTTCATTTAAAACTAACATCTGGCAAGATTATGAACCTCTATAAAAGTGCAACAGTCCCTGAGCCAACAAGCACCAAACCACCATGGGACCATGTCTGCAGATCTCCAGGTTTGCCCACTACTCAGCAAGGCTGCCCAACCATATGCCCAGCTAATCACTTCACTGGCTCCCTGTCCGCCTTCGCATACAGTTCAAGCTCCTATTGCTGACCTACAAGTGGGTTCTTTCTGCTGCCCCTCAATATCTCTCCTCTCTCCTTATACACCTCCCAGAGAACTCAGATAAGCTGCTCTTAGCTGTACCCTTCTCCTCCACTGCCAATTCCAAACTTCGTTCCTTTCATCTAGCTGCCCCCTATGCCTGGAATAAACTGCCTGAGTTTGTCCGCCAAGCCCCTTGTTTAAAAGCAGAATGAAAGCATAACGTTTTGATATAGCCTTCAGTCCATAACCCCATTCACTACTGCCCACCAACCTAGCCATCTGATTCTGAATCTCGGAGAGAGCGAGACCAGAAGGCCTTGAGCATGCACAAATGCTCAAGGCCCAATCCAGCCCAGTACAGGCAAGAGGGAGTATCTTTGGGCACCGGCACCAACATGTCCTGTGTGTTGGTGCTAGTGCGATGCCCAATCGGGGTAAGGGATGTTGTTTCGGTGCTCGGGGGGGGGGATGTAGGATTGCAGGGGGGGAAACGACAATGCGAGAGGGGGGATGGCGGATCGCTGGGGGGATGCCGGATCGCGGGGGGTGGCGCTCGTAAATTGAGTCAAACTCTGTTTCCGAGGTGCCGATTTTGCAAATGTTTTGCTCGTCTTGCAAAACGTAGGGTCTATGCTCTATTCACCTAGCCAGTACCAGGAAGCAGAGTCAAGGCAGGAGTATGTTTGGCAAGCATATTACCAAACTGGCGATCCAAGATGGTCTGGATCATAGCCTCCAAATGTGACACCGAGACTTGAGGGTCTGGTACATTTGGTGAGTGGACTGCTGGGCACAATGGACCACTGGTCTGACCCAGCAGCGGCAATTCTTATGTACTTCTCTTCAACCCACCCTGGGACCAGCAAGGCCAATATCTGCTCTGCAGTCCTCCAGGGATACGTCTGTTTAGCAAGGATGTCCAATGACAAGCACAATTAACACAGTTCATGCCTCCCAGCTGCATGCTTACTTAGGGAGAATCCAATGATTCACACTGACTCTGTGACAAAAAAATTAGACCCCCCCCCCCCAAATAAAAACCAAACAAAATTGAAACTGGTTAATTAGATGATTTGGAATTGCTTTCTTCCTCTAAAGGCCAGAATCAACCTACATAGATATCATATTAAGAATTGCAATACCAAGATGGGAGGGGGCAGTCCAAGATGGCGGCGTGACTAGTTGCGCGGCTTGAGAGTGCTGTTGCATTTCTTCTCTTACCGGTTTCTCCTGGATGTTATTGAGCAATGCCACATTCTAAGCGCAAGGGCGCAGCCTGGACTGGACCCTCACCAGCGGACGCTTCGACTCCCTTGTGCCAAACTACTCGTGAGTTCGCAGCTAGAACTCCTTTTCAAGCCGGGGGGCAGGACCTGTTGGTGTCAGTGGCTCGGGACCTGGCCGCTACACCCACGCCGGAAATTTCTCTCTCGCTCCCGGAACCTATTGTTCCTCCATGTCCGGCACATACAACGATGGAACGCCAGATTGACCTCTTTACCGATGTGGTAACTCTGCAGAGGGGCGAAGATCTGGCCATGAAGGAAAGAGTAAATGTGGCTGGGACATTGATTTCAGCTCCATTGGAGGTAACCCTGTCAGATATCTGGGGAATGCTCAGGAGACTGGATGGAACATTACCAAAATCTGTGGAAGAAACAACTTTGCTGGTAGGAAAAGTAGACTCTTTATCAAAAGTTATTGAAGAAATAAAATCAGAGAATGAAGCTAAATTTACAAAAGCTGATCAAGATATTACCACTTTGAAAACAGTAACTGAGAACTTAATTAAAGATAAAACTCTTGTTCATAGGAAAATTGAACAACTCGAGAACTTCAATAGGTGACTTAATTTGCGCATTTTGAATTTTCAATGTGTTTACAAATTATACGAGGAGCTCAAGTTGTCTTTTGTCAGCTAAGTCTTTGAATGTGCCTCCGGGTGACTTTGGCCTTTTCTAAACCTGAGCTGTTTCTGTGAGGGAGTTTTTTGCCAGTGAAAGTATCAAAAGCAGTTTTGATTTGTACCTTTTGGTTCTATTCTACTACATTAGTCTGAGGCTTTTTCTCCCTCTTTTTGGATGCATGCTGGTTTTGAAGTGGGGGGTACCTCGGTGCCACGATCACACAACATTTTGAATCATTACATAAGCATTTTGAATTTCCCAAGATTACCAGAAGTTTCCTCAATGGAATTATTTTGTAAATATCTGATTCAAGTGTTGGAGTTTGCCCCTGAATGTATTCCACCTTTAAATAAAATGTATTATTTATCTACACCTATTAAAAAATACGGGAGTGAACCAAGTGTGTTAATCAGGAAATTCAGAAACAGGATTCTATGGATTTGAGGACTATATCTGCAATATTAGAGGAAACGGTCTAGCATATAGAGGAAAGAGCTACTCTACTTGTGTCATTCATTTTTCAGCAGGACTTGAATGCGATAATGAGATTATACTTCCGGAATGCTCAGATTCTTTTTCTGGGACATCAGGTATGGATATACCCTGATGTTAATAAGGAGACGCAGGAAAGAAGGAAACTTTTCCTAGCCAAGAAACCAAAGAATTGGGAGCTATGTTTATTTTTGCATATCCATAAGAACATAAGCAGTGCCTCTGCTGGGTCAGACCAGAGGTCCATCATGCCCAGCAGTCCGCTCACGCGGTGGCCCATCAGGTCTAGGACCTTTATAGTAATCCTCTATCTATACTCCTCTATCCCCTTTTCCTTCAGGAAATCATCCAATCCCTTCTTGAACCCCAATTCCGTACTCTGTTCTGTCACACCCTCTGAAAGCTCATTCCAAGAGTCCACCACCCTTTGGGTGAAGAAGAACTTCCTAGCATTGCTTCTGAATCTGTCCCCTCTTAATTTTTCCGAATGGCCTCTCGTTCTTGTAGTTTTTGAAAGTTTGAAGAATCTGTCCCTCTCCACTTTCTCTATGCCCTTCATGATCTTGTAAGTCTCTATCATGTCGCCTCTAATCCTCCGCTTTTCCAGGGTAAAGATCCCTAGTTTCTCTCAAGTATCGCCATATCCTTTTTAAGGTACGGCGACCAATACTGGACGCAGTACTCCAGATGCGGGCATACCATCGCCCGATACAAAGGCAGGATAACTTCTTTTGTTCTGGTTGTAATACCTTTCTTGATAATACCTGGCATTCTATTCGCCTTCTTAAAGGCCGCTGTGCCGCTGTGCTGACGGCTTCACTGTCCTGTCCACCATCACCATCACCCCCTTTTCTAGGGTACTTTCACCCATTACCAGCCCTTCCATCGTATAGCTGTAATTCGGGTTTCCTTTTCCTATATGCAAGACTTTACGTTTCTCCACATTAAACTTTATCTGCCATTTCATCACCCACTCTTCTATTTTGTTCAGGTCCCTTTGTAAATCCTCACAGTCCTCTTTGGTCCCAACTCCACTAAATAGTTTGGTGTCGTCTGTGAATTTGTTATTAAATTTCTGGGAGTTAAATATACTTTTTATGCTCCAGACCAGCTGAGGGCATTCCTGGACTTATTAAAGATCTCCACCGCGGACTGGCGGTTGAAGAACACCGGGCCAAGTCGTGGGGCTAGACCCTGCCCATCTCCGACCCACCCCCCACCCCCAAAATAATACTAATTGTAACACAATTTTTCCCATTCATTTTTCATATATACACACACAATATAATCTTATTAACACATAATGGTTAACCACAAAATTAAAATACACAAAGCTATATTCCTAAATTTGTCATTGGTGATTATATTTGTTTTTTGCATGAATAAAATAATTGTTTGATCGTAAACTACACACAGTGCACTGTATGCTTCTCAACATTCATTCCTACCAGAAAACAGATAACCTCTTTGCAAATACGGAGCAAAAACTAAAAGTAGTAATATATATAAACAAAACCCTAAGATGCAAGACTCTGCATGCTGTACAACCCCAGAGAAAAAGAAACAAATGCATTTTTTCCTGAACAGTGCAAAATGTAGACAGCAGATGCATGTGCCGGCCATATGGACCAGCAGCAAATTTCTGTGGACCATCACCAGTCCACAGACCTGTGGTTGAAGAACACTGATCTAAGATGTGCTTGACCTGCTCTCTTGTAATGCCCATTCATTTGGAACAAGTATGGCCACGAGTGTTGCTACTCATAGACAATCTATGGAACATTTTGATTGAGTGGGCAGGCATAGGGTTACCAGATTTTACCTTGCCTATATCAGAGGCCATATGTTTGTCAGAAGTAGGAAAGGGATTAGATTGAGAGTAAACAAACATCAGAGTAGGTTACACAAGGATAAGATGACAGAGCCAATTATGCAACGTTGTATGGAGGAGGGACACAAGTTTTAAGATCTTTGTTGGGATGTCATCAATCAAGTTCTGATTGATTGGAGAGGTGACAAAGAAATAGATAGTAATTCTGGATTTTAACTCTGGACATGATTGGCTAAATGAAATGCTTCAGAAAGGTTCTTTTCCCAAATACCTGAGACATATTTTATTAACTCCATTATTAAAACACACCAAGATAAATATACCATATTTTTCGCTCCATAAGACACACATTTTCCACCCCCAAAAAGGGGGTGGAAATAAGGGTGTGTCTTATGGAGCGAATACCCCCCATAGTCAGCCCCCCTCCGCCCGGTACCTTTCTTTAAAGTCCCCATTCCGTGCTCCTGCCTGTCTCCATCACTGAACAGCTCTTCTTTGGTTTGGGCAGAGCGGCGCAGAAGGCAGGCACGTGCTGTTCGCATTCCTGCCTGGTCCAGCGCCACTCCCTGATTGGCTGCAGTCAGTTCTCGTGATTGGCTGCAGCCAATTGTGGAGCGGCGCCAGACCAGGCAGGCATGCAAACATCACTCTGCCCAAACCAAAGAAGAGCTTTCCAGTGAGGGAGACAGGCAGGAGCGCGTAAAAGGGACTTTAAAAAAAGGTACCCAGGGGGGAGGGTGTGCCTGTGCAGCCTATGCGAGGGGGGTGCCTATGCTGCCTATGGATTTTTCGCTCTATAAGACCCTGTCCTGGCCTACCACTAGACCACCAGAGGGGGTATAGGGCAGGGCGGTGGGAATTTTTTTTCCTGGGTTTTCCTCCTCTACAGGTGGGTGCATCTTATGGTCCGGTGCGTCTTATAGAGCAAAAAAATATGGTAAGTCAAATATCCAACTACAGACCAGTAGCCTCAATTCCATTTTTTGTAAAAAAAAAAAAATTTTGGGAAGGACTAGTAAATTCTCAATTAAATTTTTACATTGAAAAAAATCAACATACTCCATACAAATCAATCAAGGATTCCGCAATGGTCATAGTACAGAAACTATTCTGGGATCTCTAATGGATATTGTAAGAAACAACATTTCAAAGGGTTATAAAGTATTAATACTTCAATTTGATCTTTCGAGCGCCTTTGACCTAGTTGATCATTTCATATTATTAAGTATATTAGACGATCTTGGCTTATCTGGAAATATTCTAAATTGGTTCACTATAAGTAAAAATGTCCAAAATGATATCCACAGAATGGTCTCTTCCTTATGGTGTTCCCCCCACTTTCAACTACCCTGTTTAATATCTTCCTGCAATCTCTGGGGGATTTTCTGGAAAAAGCCAAATTCACGTCATTTATATATGCAAATGATATTACTGTTCTCATTCCTTTTTCCTGCTCATTAGATCATATTAAATTAAAACTAAATTATTGCATGAAATTGATAGAGAATTGGATGTTGAATCATCAATTTAAATTGAATAGGGATAAAACTAAATGATGTTTATTAAATCATCCTAATATGAATTGTGAAACTAAAGTATTAACCATAAATAAGACGGATTATCCACTGGCTAAAGTAATAAGAATATTAGGAGTTTGTTTTTATCACAATCTTTCACTATTACCGCAGGTCAACTTGTTAATAAAAAAGTCTTTTGGTTTTTTCTGGAAACTTAGAAGGATAAGAAAGTACTTAGATAATTATCAATTTTACCTATTATTACAATCTTTAGTTTTATCTCAACTGGACTATTGCAATGTCACCTTTTTAGATTGCCCTAAATTTATATATTTTGAATATATATGTGCAGCCACAGAGGGAGAGAGGCAAGAGAGAGACTTGGAAGGCAGGGGTTAGGAGAGGAGGAGAGCCAGGAGGGCACAGGGAGAGTGCAGAGCGAGGGGTAGCGGCGAGAGGTAGCTCCGCCCACCCCTCCGACGTTGGACCTCGGAGCTCCGCCTTAAAATGGGCGGAGCCAACGCCGAACAGTCCAGCTTGCCTGCAAGCAGCCACAGAGGGAGAGAGGCAAGAGAGAGACTTGGAAGGCAGGGGTTAGGAGAGGAGGAGAGCCAGGAGGGCACAGGGAGAGTGTATATATAGAATATATATATTCTATTTAAAATACGGTTTGGAGAAACTCCTGATTATATGCCACATCTTGTTAAATTTTCTAATAATCTATCTTTGAACCTAAGAAACAACGATACTTTTCGGCATCCAATCATTAGGAACATTAGATACAAAAGAACTTTTAACTCCACACGGGCATATTAAGAAGCGATACTGTGGAAAGCATTACCAACTAATATTAACCAGCAATCTAATTTGAAATGTTTCAAAAAAGACCTAAAGACCTATTTCATGAATTTGTTTTTAATAATCCCTAAATACTGTAACACTAATTTTTAATTTAGATCACCATAATTACTTATGGAAACCGCTGTGAACTTCTTGGAGGTATTGGCAGTAGACAAATAAAAATTGAATTGGATTGTATTACTACATTTGAATTTAATAATGAAATTGAGTGGCTGTTGTTGATTTGCGCCATCCAAGCTAATTTGGCATGCACACAATATGATTGGATTACTGCAGTCATAGGATAGGTTCCCTTAAAAAGAAAATCAAAATAAACACTAACCAAAATCCAGTGAGATAGATTCTATTGACTGTGGGGTGTCAGATTGACCACATGAAGTAAAACCACTTCAACGGGTCTGTCAATTCCTCATTCATCCCCTACAGACAGTATTCTTTATAACTTTTTCATATGCTTTTTTTTATATATATATATTCTTTTTTATAAACTTTCATTTTTGACGTTGTTCATAATAAATTAAGTAATAAGTTAAATATTAAAGGTGACTTAGCTTCTTTCAGTGAGTTGTGTAAGTCATACTGTTTGGATATACTTTCTCCAGTGTTATACATAGAACACTCCCCTCTGCAGAGGGGAGTGTTCTATGTATAACACTGGAGAAAGTATATCCCCTCTGCAGAGGGGAGTGTTCTATGTATAACACTGGAGAAAGTATATCCAAACAGTATGACTTACACAACTCACTGAAAGAAGCTAAGTCACCTTTAATATTTAACTTATTACTTAATTTATTATGAACAACGTCAAAAATGAAAGTTTATAAAAAAGAATATATATATATAAAAAAAAGCATATGAAAAAGTTATAAAGAATACTGTCTGTAGGGGATGAATGAGGAATTGACAGACCCGTTGAAGTGGTTTTACTTCATGTGGTCAATCTGACACCCCACAGTCAATAGAATCTATCTCACTGGATTTTGGTTAGTGTTTATTTTGATTTAGTCTTTGTCTACATTCTAATTTTGAAGAATCCCTTAAAAAGAGACATTTGCAGCAAGAAAGACAGCAACAACTAGCATTATGTATTCTAGAGACACACTTTGCCTCCACCGTGAAGTTAAGCAGCGGCAAAGCGAAAAACAATTTCCTTAGCTGGTAAAACAAAATTGTAGCATGTTGCCTGACAAGTTATAATATACTTTATTGCTCGACTGCCTGACCCATAGATTACTCTTCCATGCTGGAAGGGACATAGAAAGTAATTCTATAAAGGAGAGCCTAGGTCCACTTCAAGACCCCTTCACAAAGACAAGTGCCAACCTGTTCCCACTAAACGTTGACGCCAGAGGTAGAATTCAAAGATAATGCAAGGCATGGGCACGAAGCTTGTGGGTAGATTATTGAAGAAAGCACATAGACCAGGGGTGTCAAAGTCCCTCCTCGAGGGCCGCAATCCAGTCGGGTTTTCAGGATTTCCCCAATAAATATGCATGAGATCTATTTGCAGGCACTGCTTTCATGGTAGGCTAATAGATCTCGTGCATATTCATTGGGGAAATCCTGAAAACCTGACTGGATTGCGGCCCTCGAGGCGGGACTTTGACACCCCTGACATAGACTAAGATATATAATACATTAGATAGATTGTGAGCCCACCGGGACAGATAGGGGAAATGCTTGAAGTAACCTATATGTAAACTACTACAAAAAGGCAGTATACAAGTCCTAATCCCTTTCCCTAATAGTCCATGCACTAAGTGTGACTGACCAAAATACACCCCAGGAAATTCCTACAGGCAAATATGCACCAGGACATCAAATGCCCCCCCCCCCCCCCCCCATGCCAGTCAAGCTTTTTACATGTTTATTTGAACAGATATACATAAAAAGAGCTTAAAAAAATTAACACTTTTGTGTTTCATTACTGAATTGCCAGGAATTGGAAAACTAGACTGAGGACCCTAATCATTTAGGGTATTATCTTCCAGGAAATGTTGATTACAACATTTCCTGGATTACAACAACCTGCTTGATTACAACAACCTGCTTGAGCATCCTGATTTCACAGCGTGCCTGTGGTAGACGTGTTTGGTTGGGGAGCACAATTAATAATCTGTGCTGCCCAAAGACCATGAACTTGCCCAGTGTTTTGGAAAGCTGGCTACAGGAAGCACAGCAATCCTACTAATTCCTTCACCGTCGTGATTGCCACTGATGTGAACTGACACAATGAAAAGAAAGAAAATGAAAATGCCCTGCCGGCCTACTCCTAGTCCTAACATTTGTACTCGACACATCTGATGTCAACCTCGAGGCTGCCACCTAGTGGGAGTTGGCCAAACTTTGTTTATTTGTTTGTATTCTTATCTAGGCTTTCCAAGGGTGGCAATACCAGCAATGAGGCAGCAGTGAACATCATGTAGTCCAGGAAATGAGACTCTTCTGAACTAGCACAAGAAATCCTATCTAAGTATAGGTCACACAAACGAGATATGGGAAAACAGGAGAAGCTCTAGCTAAAAACAAGTGTGCAAAGTGGGGGTGAAAGGTAGGGGCCGGGAGAGGTGGAACAACAAGGAAACCTGACTGGATGCAACACTGGCAAGAGCGATCATAGGGAAAGATGGCACAGGGGAAACCTTGGTGCATTTTGAGGACCAAGCGCAAAAACTACCAGTCTCATGTCTAAAATAAGTTGCACCTCTTCTGTTGATATTAATGTAAATGATATTACCACTAGTTTAGTCCTTGGGCTCCTAGTAATTCATGGCCCCAGGCTTTATGTGGGACCTCCTCATCGGACCCACAATTGGTATAGTAATTCTAAATCCCTTATTAGTAATAATTATAATTACTGACGAATAAGATTAATCTATTAAATGATTAATCTATTTAAACCATTCATAATTATAATTATTACTAATAAGGCATTTAGAATTATTATACCACTCGTGGGTCCGATGAGGAGGCCACACAAAGAGCTTGGGGCCATGAATTACTAAGAGCCCGAGGTGGTGTATCTGAGGACTAAGCTAGTGGTAATATTATTTACATTAATATCAAAAGAAGAGGAGCCACGAAGGGACCAATTTAACATTGGTCCACCATTTGGGCAATCTGCATATAGGCCCTTACAAGTAAGACTATATGAAAGCGAAGTGCCCAAGATAAATTTATTAAAACAAGTTGCACGGCATGCAGGATCCTTGCTGGAAAGTTTTACCGAGTTTCTGCTCTTTCTTCAAAGTCAGCAATGTTTTCTCATGCTTGGCTTGCTCTTGTTTCTGGTTGATATTTCTATTCAGGAAACACTCCAGCTGTATACAATTAAATCAACAGCCTGTAAGACACTTGTACTGTATCCAACTTTTACTAGCTGTGTCTGATTAGGAAACAGTGGCCAGAGAAACACAGGCTGGGATTTGAAAGGGGGAAGTAAATAAACAGCATAATGCAATGGCTGAGGTTTGGGGATGGGAGTTCCCCTGGGAGTTCCCGAGGGGTAGGGGGGAGCAGCTGAGGGAGGCTCTTTGCTGTTTGCATTGGTTGCTACATCATGTATTGTTCTTGCATGATTGAAATACCTTTGAGTTTTTGGTTGAGTAATTATTATTTTATTTTGGATTTATCTCACAATAGTTCAAGGTGATTTACATGTACTCGAGGTTAAGGGACTTGCCCAAGATCACAAGCAGAGAATGACACGGTGACAAAATTCATCACCGTTCCCGTCCCCGCGGATAACCGCGGGAAATAATCCCATGTCATTTTCTAGTGCCTATTTCAACCTCAGTCCTTCTACATCAACATTCTTCAAAGCAAAGCTTGCGGGTCAGTGGTTGTGGCCTTTCATACCCTGATTCTTCCCTCTCTCCTTAAAGAATGACATGAAGATGGTTTCCCGCGGTTATCTGCGGGGACGGGAACAGTGATGAATTTTGTTACCCTGTCATTCTCTAGCAGCAGTAATGGGATTTGAACAAGGCACCCCTAAAGGACAAGACCAGTGCTCTAATCACTAGGATACTGCACTCCAGCTAACTACCGTAGCTATGAGGGGTGTTCAATAATTTATCTACCTCAGTAGGAAGGAAAAGAGTTTTTATAAAAATTTTGATTTTTCTTTCAATATAGTCCCCTGATAGTTAGGGTTACCAGACATGTCTAGCAATTCCTCCGAGCTTGTTTACAAGACCATATCTAACGCGTTCCTCAAGTTCCAAAGACTACTGATCATCGGAGATATTAACCTCCACCTCGATGACACCACCTGCAAGGATGCATCTGATTTCAATAATTTCCTCACATCCCTTGGCTTCTCCCCCCCTGTCCCCTCTCCAACCCATGATAGAGGCCACACACTAGACCTCATCAGCTTCCTCGATCTCACGGATTACAAAACTTCGACCGATGACACCCGCTGGGACCACGTTCCCTGGTCCGACCACTTCTTAGGAACCTTCTGCCTCCCCATCTTCATGTCACACCTTGGAACCTCACCCCACACCTCTAAGTCCATTACTTTCCGCAAGAAAATTTCAAGTGATCAGTTCTGGTCCAAATTCCTCAACAATCTCTCATCCAAGCCTAAGCCTTCAGATTCTGTAACCAACTGGCACAACTGGATTACTCTCTCAAAATCCACCTACCACTCTCTTGCCCCGCTTTCCACCAAAACCGTCACCTACTCCCGTAAGGCCCCCTGGTACCTCCCACACCACAGGGTACTAAAACAAAAATGTCGATCCCTGGAACGCATCTGGAAAAAATCTAAATCCCCCACAGACAAACAAATCTGGAGAGTCAACATTAAACTTTACAACAACACTCTCAAAAGTGCTAGGAAAAACTTCTATGGTGACAAGATCTCCAGATCAAACAACCAGAACAGCATGCTGTTCAATATCTGGCGCTCCCTAATCCCCAACACCAACCCTTCCATACTCCCCTCCTCCCCATCAGCCGACCTACTAGCAAACTTTTTCAATGGAAAGGTCACCGCCTTAAGAAGCTCTTTCCCTCCCGTAGTCTCCTACAATTCTCTAGTGTTCGCCACCCCCATTCCTACTCCAAATGTCACCACCCCTGTCCCAGTCAATAGATCCTGGACTGCCTTTGAGCAAGTATCCGAATCGCAGGTCCTCAAGCTCTGCCAGAAATTGAAATCCTGCAACTGCACCTTGGATCCATTTCCATCCTATCTATTTGAGAAAATACCCGCACAGGCCATCTCATCTCTCACCAAACTCATAAATTCTGCCCTATTATCGGGCCTCTTCTCACCTGAAATGGGACACATTGCATTGACCCCCCTACTGAAGAAAGCTGACCTAGATCCCTCCATCCCATCCAATTACCGCCCTATAGCGAACATTCCGCTCCTAACCAAACTGCTTGAGTCCATTGTCTCCTCCCAACTCTCAGCCTACCTGGAAAGATTCTCTACCCTCCTACCCTATCAATACGGCTTCAGACCCAACTTCAGTACTGAAACCCTCCTGATTTCCCTAATCTCGAAGATCCAACAACTTCATTCTCACAAAAAATTTGCCGTTCTCCTTCAATTCGACCTCTCTGCAGCCTTCGACGTTGTCCATCATGACATTCTAATCTTCTTACTCTCCGAGATAGGCATTAGCTCCACAGTCCTTGACTGGTTCTCAAACTTCTTACGCTCTCGCTCTTACAACGTTACCAAGAATGGTACCTCATCCTCCCCGTGGAAACCGACATGTGGAGTCCCACAAGGCTCCCCCCTATCTCCTATCCTCTTCAACATTTATATGTCCTCCCTGAACCTCCTCCACCTTTCCCCCCTAGAAACACTCTACACTTACGCAGACGATATCCTGGTCCTCCTCGAGACCGACGCAAACCTCACCAATCTCGCAGCAAACATCTCTTCATGCATAACCAACCTTCAATCCTGGGCCCTCGCTGTACAAATGAAACTGAACGAGTCCAAAACCAAACTACTTTGGCTTGGCCCTAAACTTGATCATCTACCCACTTCCATCCCACTGCCCACAGGCTCCTCTCTACAACTGGAGTTCTCTAGCAAAGTCCTGGGCATCACCATAGATTCCTCGCTATCCTTCAACGACCACCTCAATTCCCTGATAAAAAAATGCTTTTACAGCCTTCACATGCTGAGGAAAGTGAGGTCCTGCTTCCACCAAAAACACTTTGCCGTGCTCGTACAGTCCATCATCCTCTCCAGATTGGACTATTGCAATTCCATTTACCTTAGCTTAACAAAGAAAAGCCTCCACAGACTCCAACTAATCCAGAACACAGCGGCCAAACTTATCTTCTCAAAAAGTAAATTTGACCATGTCTCTCCGCTCCTGTCCAAGCTTCACTGGCTTCCTGTCATCTCCAGGGTCCACTTTAAATGTGCCTGCTTAACCTTCAAGATCCTCCACGGCATCCTTCCACCTCTTATTCCTCTATCCTGGAATTCCTCAAATCCATTCTTCACTAGATCCACGCAAAAACTAAAATTATCCCTCCCCTCCTTAAAAGGTATCTCCCTCGTTGGTAAACTCGGTTCCTCCCTCCACTTCAGAATCGCTCAGTTATGGAATAGTTTCCCTTCCCCTCTCCGCAACTTGAGCCCCCTTCTACCATTCCGTAAGCTTCTGAAGACCTGGCTCTTCTCCAAAACGTAACCTCATCCCCTCCCTAGTATTATCACACCTAACCTCTCTTCTTACCTACTTCTATAAATCTACTGGAGTTCCGTTCCTTCACTAACCATGTAAACCGTGTCGAGCTCCACCTGTGGAGATGTTGCGGTATATAAACCCAAGATTTAGTTTAGTTTAGTTTAGTTTAGTCTGAACAGCTTTTCAAAACCCAGCACTTTGTCCGAGTTTTGAAAAGCTTTCCTTCATGTAGGAGGGCATCCACGCATATGGCACAATGACATCACACGCACGCATGTGTGATGTCATTGCGTCGCATCTGTGCATGCGCAGATGTCGTGCCCGATGAGAGAAGGCAGTGGAGGCAGGGCTGGGGCAGGATTGGAGGCAGGTTTGGGGGCGTGACGGGGCGGGGATGGGTGGGACTGGGCGGGTCTAGGGGTCTGGATTTTCCAGACGGAAAATCTGGTAACCCTACTGCTAGCTCCATACACTTATCCACTTTTCCTACAATGACTTTGACCCCTTTGAAAAGAATTCTTCTGTTTGACATTCAAACTAGGACATCACAGCTTCCTTGACGTCTTCAGCACTTGAAAACTACTGTCCATGGAGAGATTTTTTCAAAACCCGGAACAGGAAATAATCTGAGGGAGCCAGGTCAGGACTGTAGGGTGGATGGTTCTGCTGTTGAAACCCACATTCTCAGGCAGCAGCATGTGATGATCATGACATGTGCACCGGTGCATTGTCTAAAAAGAAGTAGCACGCCTTCTAATATGTGTCATATTAGGATAAAACCTTGCATTGTAAGCTTGTGCTGAAATTAAGGCAAATCCAGTGCAAATCGTAACCTGTTAAACTGTATATTATGTATGTTTAACCTACAACCTGTTCTGACCTCTTTGTGGACAATGGGATAGAAAACCAATTAAATATGTAAGTATTATGTAAATATATGTATTATGCAATTTTGGTTGCAGAAAGAATCTCCAAGTTTTTGGCATTGGAGGAATCAATTACATCGCTTATTTTTATTTGAGAGTTGGGAGGTTTGAGGTTCGTCTAAAAAAACTCATCTTTTTATGGAGGTTTGGGAATCCTTATATTCAGAATCTTTCACCAAAAATACGAAGTTTGGTTATCAATGATTTATTATGAAAATTAGGTTTACTAATTACATTCCAGTTATTTATTTTAATTCTTTATTTTTGTCAACTTTCATCCAGAGTGAGGGATTTCATTTAGGGGAAGATAATGGGTAGGGGATGGAATTAAGGGGGGTGTAGATAAGATTGAATTAATTCATATGAAAATTAAATTTGTATGAAATTTATTGTAATTCATAAGAATTACAATAAATTTCATACAAATTTGTATTTTTGTATTATCCTATTGTACTGATTATTTGATTCTTTCAATAAAAGTTGTTATACATAAATATGTAAGTAAATAAATTTACTGGAAGTCTACAGCAGTGCTTCTCAACCCAGTCCTCAGGGCACACCGAGCCAGTTCGCATTTTCAAGCTATCCTCCTCCACATTTATGGATTATGTGGAGGATTTTTCTTATATATTGTTTTTGTTTTTAAACTCTTTTATTGATTGTAAACCATTTAGATAATTTTGATAGACGGTATATCAAAGATATAATAAACTTTGATCCACAATAAAAATGCATGAGATAGATTTACCTACTAAGGTGGCAGTGAATGCACATCTATCTCATGCCTATTCATTTTGGCCATCCTGAAAACCCAACTGGTTGCAGGTGCCCCGAGGACTGGGTTGAGAAGCACTGGTTTACGGCGGTGTTTCCAGTCAACCCTGGAGTACCCCCTCGCCAGTCAGGTTTTCTGAATATCCACAACGAATATTCATGAAAGAGATCTGCATAGGATTACCAGATTTTCGTAAACAAAAATCCAGACCCATGGCTCCGCCCTGTTCTGCCCAAGTCACATCCTGCTCCACTTCCACTCCCAGCCCCACCCCTCAACCTGTTTGTTCATCGGGACGGCATCTGCGCATGCACTAGTGTGATGCGATGACGTCACCACATTGCATCCACTCATGCGCAGACGCCGTTCCGACGTCGCTCATTGCTAGAAGCTTTTCAAAACCCGGACAAAGTGCCGGGTTTTGAAAAGCCATCCTCGAAAAGGAGGACATGTCCAGTGAAATCCAGACATCTGGTAACCCTAGATTTGCATGCAGTGGAGGTGGTGCAAATTTCTCTCACAGATATCCTGAAAATCGGATTGGCTGTGGTGCCTCTGGAGCCTGGAATGGGAATCACTGAAATAGGTCCTTATCTACCATTATGCTCAATGTTTCTACAAATGCAAAGCATCTTTCTAAGTCTCAGTCTACATGAAACATGACTGGGCAGTGATCTCATCTCAGCCCTACCCAGCACTTTGGAAAAGGAGAATAAGATGCAAGCTGCATGATGAAGCAAAAGACAAAAGGTCAACTAGGATCCAAAGTGGGTTAAGTGCCTTCCAGAAACTCATGGTGCTTCTTTCCAGCACTAAAGAAAACGCTGATTTCAGCAGCCTGATACCCAGAAGTCAGAAGGAGCAGCCTCAGTCTTCCTCGTATTGACTCCCAAAGATCAGGTCATGTTCAGCAGTCTCGTAAACACTATAACATCAATGTACACAGAAAAAAAAAATGGGATTAAGCCTCTGACAGGACTGTGGGGAGAGATGAGAGTACCTAGGCCATGCCTACTTCTACTGACGTATGAAAACTGGAAAGCGGATACTGTGGTCTCAGAGAAAAGCAAAGATTAGTATTGCTAATAGAAATGTTTATACTAATCAGCTCTTATGTACTGTGGATGAAGGAAAAGAAGATCCTTATGTAGCATGAGGCTAATGCTCAAAACCTAAGGCCAGTGTTAAAGGTGATTAGCGCCAGACCAGTGCGCAGGTTAATGCCATCGGGGGCAGGAACGCGGTGGAGGGAGGTCTGTGGAGCCAGCACGGGTTGCCTATAGATGTCTCCAACAGCGATTCCTATGAGGCAGACCAGGGGTGGGGCTCATAAACGGACAGATGACAGGTCACGGATGACGAAGGAAGAGAGAGAGGGGAGTGAGACATCACCACTGAGGTGTTTTAGGGCCTCATGGGCCACTAGATTAAGTGGACCTGCGGCAAGAATGGGAGCACCCAGGCCTACCCATGTCTGTGCCATTGGCCCCTTACATGGGGTTTTCCTGCACACTAAGGCCATTTTTACCGCAGCTGGAAAATGGCTGATTTTCTCTCTTTTCCTATTAATGGCCATGCACTAATGCCTCTGGAACATTACCATTTTTTTTCTCCCCATATCTAGTTACTGAGTAACATGCACTAATGTTGCCATTAACACGTGCTGTGAATATGATTTATGATCTAGCCAAGCTTTCTGTACAAGACTATGCGGGTGGTATCTAAATTGGGTCCTGGTGGGGAAACTTGAGTTCTTGGTTTATCTTTTCTGCACTGAGAGTTCTGGCTGTGCTAACCATATGATGATGTGTTCTGTCCATTTGCTGAACTGTGGGAAAACGAGCTTTCAGCAAAAGCACCACTACCCTCATGTTGCATCATGGGGACACTTCAACACCTGAAAATTTCTACATTGTGACATTTCAACACCTGGAAAAGACAAAAAGGTCAAAGGTTTCCAAGAGTGGTAGTGAAACAGTGTCCCCAGCAAAGGTTAAATCAATAACCAACACAATAATGTGAATAAGGTAAATAACTATCAGAATTTTACAAGACTTAGGTTCCTCAGTGCGAAGGGACAGCGACGGGAGCGTAGCTCCAACGCTTCACGCATCAAGGTGGCGCCGGGAAGGCGTACACCTACACACCATCATAGGGTACCAGAGTGTGTGTTTTTAAATCAAAATGACACTATCACCAACAAAAGCAGTGCAAAATAAATACAGGGCACTATTACAGCAACCAATCAGGGAACCCCCCCAGCCAACTCCCAAAAAATTAAAAAGCAAAACTTAGCTTCAAAAGATTTTCATCCAATGTCCAAGGGAAGTGAGACAGGGCACATGGAACGCCAGAAGACCAGGTTCAACCAGGCTCCTCCTTTCTTCCCAGCTCTCCTGGAGGACTGCCATTGATTGATTTGTTCAGTTATGGGTTCCTGAGGAAGGGACTTGTTCCCGAAACCAGGTTGGTTGAACCTGGTCTTCTGGCATTCCATTTGCCCTGTCTCACTTTCCTTGGACATTGGATGAAAATCTTTTGAAGCTAAGTTATGATTTTTCATTTTTGGGGAGTTGGCTGCGGGGTTCCCTGATTGGTTGCTGTAATAGTGCCCTGTATTTATTTTGCACTGCTTTTGTTGGTGATAGTGTCATTTTGATTTAAAAACACACACTCTGGTACCCTATGATGGTGTGTAGGTGTATGCCTTCCCGGCGCCACCTTGATGCGTGAAGCGTTGGAGCTACGCTCCCATCGCTGTCCCTTCGCATTGAGGGTACCTAAGTCTTGTAAAATTCTGATAGTTATTTACCTTATTCACATTATTGTGTTGGTTATTGATTTAACATTTGCTGGGGACACTTTCACTACCACTCTTGGGAAATCTTTGACCTTTTTGCCTTTTTGTGGGTCTCTTTGTAAGGTTCTTTGGCAATTCTGTTTTTGGAGTTTGTTGTAATTTCAACACCTGGGACATTTCAACTTATAGACACTTCAACATCTGGACATTTCATCACCTGGGACACTTCAGCACTGGAACATTTCATCACCAGAGCACTTCAACAGCTGGACATTTCATCACCTGGGACACTTCATCATTGGGACACTAATTGATTAGCATAGGAACACCTTCCCCCAGACACACTCCCTCTAACAAAAAAATATTTTTGGTGCATGGCTGGTGTGGGCCAATTTGAAACAGCATTGGATGCCTGAATGTGTCTCACAATAAACCACTCTGAGAACCTGAAAAAAAAAAGTGTGTAGAATGATCTGAGGGCTCTAGAGCAGGGATCGACAGGTGCAGCAACGATGGCCTCAAATTGTATTTTAATATATTAAAATTGATGTTAATGAGGTTATTCGATATTCCCTCTCAATGCTCAAACAGCAGCACATGAAAAAAAAAA
Organism: Geotrypetes seraphini; assembly: GCF_902459505.1. Lineage (NCBI taxonomy): Eukaryota > Metazoa > Chordata > Amphibia > Gymnophiona > Dermophiidae > Geotrypetes > Geotrypetes seraphini. The sequence goes on along the minus strand of NC_047089.1, from coordinate 217,473,724 downwards.
ATTTTGGCGTTATCAATAAAAACTTAATGCCAGCTGGGGAGTGATGTTGAAGGTAGGATTTCTTTTGATTTTCTCACATTAAGCTGCTGGTTTTATTTGGATTTGTTAACTGCCTTTTTCATGAAGAAATTCATCCAAAGCAGTTCACAATACACTGAACTGTAATCAGGTCCTCTTAAGTAACTTTCACCATCTGTCCTGGCAGGTTCATGAGGCAATGGAAAGTTGAGTAATCTTGCCAAGCCCTTGCAGCCTCTAAGCACCCATAGTGAGAAAGAAACATGGGCGGGACTGAGCAAAATCGAAAGTGAAAGTACACATCAGTAGGGTTACCATATGGCTCCAGAAAAAGGAGGGCAGATTGCGGGTTTTACTTCCATTGCTTTCAGAAGAAGTAAAACCTGGGTGTCTCAATCCGATCTCTTAGAGGGTTGTTTTTCCAAAGGAATTTAGATAATTTTGAATCAATTTGTTTGTAAAATTCTCTAGAGCAGTGTCTGGGTAGCATCATCAATATATAATTAACCTGGGGGGGAGGGGTTAATACCATTTCAATTGTATCCAGCCTACTCCACCGGGACAATAAAATGAACATTTTTGTAAATGACAAGAAACAATCATTTTATGCCTGCCCAGCCCTATCTGGTATATCCTGCAATCCTGGTTCAGACATGAAAAAATGTTTGGGCATTTTTCACTCTAAGAAGCAAGGAAAAAGGCAGACTTAGACCTGGGAATTTCTTGCTGTATAATAAATGCAAGAACTGAGGTCCCAGGAGTTCCTTCTGTATAATAAGTGCAGGGACGGAGCACATTAATTCAGTGACTGTGTTCCCAAGACTTCTGTCTGTATCATACACGTGCAGACTAAGGTCTTAGGAATTCCTACGATACAATAAATTCCTAAAATAAATAAATGTGACCTTCATTCAAACATAATCACACCGATACTCTCAGTCCAACACTCAGACGTTCTCCTCCAATACAAAAAGGTGCTTAAGCTGCTGGAGGAGAGTATGGTGTAGTGGTTAGAGCACTACAGCCTCAGCACCCTAAGGTTGTGGGTTCAAACCCCATGCTGCTCCTTGTGGCCCTGGGTAAGTCACTTAATCCTGCACTGCCCAAGGTACATTAGATAGATTGGTGAGTCCCACCAGGACAAAAGGGGGAAAATGCTTGAAGTACCTTTGTAAACTGCTTTGAGTGCAGTTGTAAGACTACAAAAGGTGACGGGACTAAATCGCGTGAGACAACGACGTGCAGACAACTGAGCGCAAGGTTGATGGTGCGCCGAAGAAAAGCACTATTTTAAAGGGCTCTGACAGGGAGTGTTGGTGGGGAACCCCCCTATTTTACTTAACAGACATTGCGCTGGCGTTGTGGGAGGTTTGGGGGGTTGTAACCAGTGTTCCCTCTAAGCTGCGCTGGCGTGCGCTGGTGCACAAAATATTGCCTCGCAGCGCACAATGTCACGTCACAGCGCACGGCGTACGGAGATGGCAGGCCGCGGCGAGAGGAGAATCGGGCGAGTTGGCGCTGGCGCCCGATATTTTTAGCGCACGGGGAAAAAATTTTGCTCACACCACCCGCCCACTTAGAGGGAGCACTGGTTGTAACCAGTGGGTGGGTGTTGTGAGCAAAATTTTTTCACTGTGAGCTAAAAATATCGGGCGGGTGTTGTGAGCAAAATTTTTTCACTGTGAGCTAAAAATATCGGGCGCCAGCAAGTTATGAGCCAAATAAATATGTTGTCAAAGTTGCTGATACATGAGGACGAGGTATTCAAAGGAATTTTAGGCCTACACGCTAAATTAAATAACGTTAAATAATATTTTTAAGAACACAAAACAACGCATTAATTCTTGAAAGTACAAAATTCTTTATTTTTTTTTTTTACCAGAAAAACTCAAATTTATTTTAAAACAGCTGTCACTAACACTACCAAGATTATCAGGGGGGACTGGGAGGGAGGGGAAATCTAATTTGAGGCAAACTGTTTTAATTTTTCAGAGATTGTTATAACATGTACTCCAAGCATTAGAAAATATAGCGAAAATGTTATTTTTTTGCATTATAATGTTCTTTTGCCAAAAATCAACTGACATCCATCTGCCTTCTGCTCTCTCTCCCTTCTTCTCACTTCCATCATCTGTCCCCTTCTCTCTTTCTCTCATCTCCTCCATTCCATCATCTGCCCCTTCTCTCTCTCTCTCTCTCTCCCCCCCCCAACTTCCATCATCTGCCCCCCTTCCCCTCACCTTTGTGGGTCACTTTCTTTCCCCTGAGGGTGGCTCATGTCACAGGGGAAGCTTTGGCCGAGCAGAACCGCTTGATTGACAGTGGAACTTACTTGATTGATGTCGATGCTGGGGCCCGTTGCCGTTTGAAGAAAAAAAAAAAAAGGTGGAAAAAAGGAACCTGTAAAGGCGAGAGGAAGGGAAACCTCCAGGACAGCTGCTTTTTGCCCTCCTTCAGCGGCCCAAGAGTTCAGACCAGCAGCGGCAGCTCTGTATGCTTTTAACTTCGGCACAGAGCTGCCCCTAATCAATAGTTTAGCGCGGTTTCATGAGGCAGCCTCGGGGCCTTTGATAGCCGGCCCGCTTCGATGATGCGATGTGGGCCGGCCTAGCAAAGGCCCCGAGGCTGCCTTATGAAACCGCGCTAAACTATTGATTAGGGGCAGCTCTGTGCCGAAGTTAAAAGCATACACAGCTGCCGCTGCTGGTCTGGAGGTGCGGAGACAAGGCAGGAGGCAAACGCGGTGGAAGGCAGGAGTCCCGGCACAGCGACTGCAACAGGAAGTTGCAAGTCAGCTGACGCCGGCCTTTCGTTGCGGCGGGGACCGAATCCTTCGCGGACCGGCAAGATTTTGTTTGCGGACCGGCGGTTGAAGAACTGTGCTCTACACTGTGTGCGCTGTGACGAGAAACTTGTGCGCTGCGAGGTAATATTTTGTGCGCCTGCGCACCCCAGCGCAGCTTAGCGGGAACACTGGTTGTAACCCCCCACATTATACTTAAAACTGAACTTTTTCCCTAAAAAACAGGTAAAAAGTTCGGTTTCAAGTATAATGAGGGGGGTTACAACCCCCCAAACCCCCACAACGCCAGCGCGATGTCTTTTAAGTAAAATAGGGGGTTCCCCACCAACACTCCCTGTCGGAACCCTTTAAGATAGTGCTTTTCTTCGGCGCGCCGTCAACCTTGCGCTCAGTTGTCTGCGCGCAGTTGTCTCGCGCGATTTTGTCTATAAACCCTACAGGGACCACCAATCTGGCCCAGAAACTTCTCCCAGCACAGTGACTCAATATCCCACTAGCACAGAGGCTTTTTCTAGCATAGAAATTCCCCCGTCTGGCACAGAAAAAGCCAGGGGTAAATATTCATCCAGGAGCGGTCAGTGTTCTTTTGGCCACCACTGGTATTATGCCCAGATATCCAATGTTGGGCCACATCCAGACACCAGCATTGAAAATACAGATTTGTGAGTCCTGCTATCCCTTATACCAGTGATCCCCAAGCCTGGTCCTGGAGGCAACCCCAGCCAGTTCCATTTCATTGTGACCTTCCGTAACATAGAAACATAGAAATAGATGGCAGATAAGGGCCAAGGCCCATCTAGTCTGCCCACCCCAATGACCCTCCCCTACCTTTCTCTGTGAATAGATCCCACGTGTCTATCCCATTTGGCCTTAAAATCAGGCACGCTGCTGGCCTCAATCACCTGAAGTGGAAGACTATTCCAGCGATCAACCACCCTTTCAGTGAAAAAGAATTTCCTGGTGTCCCCGTTCAGTTTCCCGCCCCTGATTTTCCACGGATGCCCCCTTGTTGCCGCGGGACCCTTGAAAAAGAAGATATCTTCTTCCACCTCGATGCGGCCCGTGAGATACTTGAATGTCTCGATCATGTCACCCCTCTCTCTGCGTTCCTCGAGTGAGTACAGCTGCAACTTATCCAGCCGTTCCTCATACTAACGACTGGGGAGTCAATTCAGAGCGGTTTGCATGAGCTTCAGTAGAGGTGTTACAGTCCAGAGTTACAAAGAGCTTCTGCGAGGTGTTACAATACATGGGCTCTATGCACAGAGTTACAAGGGCTTCTGTAGCAGTGTTACAATATAGAGGGGGGCTTTTACTAAGGTGCACTAGCTTTTTTAGCACACACTAAACGCTAATGCGTCCATTATATCCTATGGACGTGTTAGCATTTACCGTGCACTAAATTGGCTAGTGCGTTTTAGTAAAAGAGGGGTAGAATTATTAATTCCGGTGTAATTATGCCATAATCAATTATCCTACTTATATGCATATCTTTATACAAAATATATCATCCTACGTATATTCACATAAAATATTAGGTTTACTATCGCAGCTAAGTACACAATATTTACACACCTCCTAAGGAGGCTGGTCAATATCCACAATGAATATTCATGACAGATTTACATGTAGTGGAGCAGGGGTAGGGAACTCCGGTCCTCGAGAGCCGTAATCCAGTCGGGTTTTCAGGATTTCCCCAATGAATATGCATTGAAGCAGGGCATGCACATAGATCTCATGCATATTCATCAGGGAAATCCTGAAAATCCGACTGGATTGCGGCCCTCAAGGAGGGACTTTGAGATCCCTGGTGTAGGTGGTTCGGTACTGAGGGCAAGATTCTCAAATCTTTAACACCGTCGCTAAACTGTTTTTCGGCGGTTTAGCCTGCACGCATTTTAGCGGCAGATTAGCAAAACAGATTATCTCTGTCTTTAGCGAGGTTTCTAGAAGTCCCTGATAATGGCATGCAAACGTGCTCTTTAACATTGAAATGAGCCCTCTGGTGGATTCTTAAAAATCGCCGAGGCATTTTCGAAGAGCAGCGTCGGCTTTTGGCAACAAAAATCAGCGACTGATCCGGGGGTGCTGTTACAGTGCTAGCACTTGTGTTTTGACTGTGGCTAATGGAAAAAAAAAGTGTATCTATATATTTTATAAGTAGACAGTAGTAAAATCACGCTTCTTTTGAGTTTATGGGAAAGACAGGCATGTTTCATGCGCGCTTGTTAAAAGCCAACGTTTCTTCTTGAGCGCATGTCTTGTATGTTTCTGGCTGTGGGTCTTGATTAAATTTTACATTAAAAACAAATTACAAGATTTAGCGGAATTATAGTCGTTTTTTGGAGAGAAAGGCATGTTTCATGCGCGGTTGAAAAAAGTCAGTTGCTTCTCCCCTCCTCTCCCTTCCATTCGTCCAATAGTGCGGCAGCAGTGTGTGTTTTTGTTGGGTTTTTCCTTACAGTGTTTTTCTGCAAATGGTCCCATCAGGAAATCTTTGCTGCTGTCCGCCAATCTTATTTGCATGTGTGATTTTTTTTTTTTTTAAGAATGTCTCGGGTTTTTAGATTCGGTATCAAAATGGCTGCGGTAGCAGAACGTCCCTTTATAAAGCGGGTTTTTGAAAATCCTCCCCATTATCCTCTTGTTTCCACCTGTTATGGTTTAATGTCTCCAGAAGTCTTTGTCGCCCCCTGTCTTCTTAAATTTGTATCTTAACTATTGTTTGCTTTTATGATTTTGTACACCACCTACAAGGCTGATTAGGCGGTATAAGAAATTTTAATTAAATTTGAAACTTTAATGTCATCACCAACTGCGTAAGTGCTGACTCCACCCACGGACCTCTCACGGGATCCTTGGGTACAGCTTTAGCAGTTAGTGCTGATATCAGCAGAGAGTTTGGCTCAAGCAGTATAACCAAGCAGGAGCCTCCCCTGCCCAGTTCAATCATTTTGGGCTCCTTTTACTAAGCCACATTAGGGTATTAACGCACGCTACATTGCCGCACACGCTAGACGCTAACACCAGCACTGAGCTGGCATTAGTTCTAGCCATGTAGCGTGGGTTTAGGGCGCGCTAAAATGCTGCGTGAGTTAAAAACGCTAGCACAGCTTAGTAAAAGGAGCCCTTTGACTATCAACCCTCTTATCTCTGACACAGAGATTCTACCAAACTCTGATTTACAGTTATTTTATTTGATATACCGCTATTATTAACCCCAAAAAAGGTCAAATCAAAGCGGTTAACAATAGATAAAAATCAAAGGGAAATAATTAAAAACCAGTAAAATATACACAACAGGGAAATGTACTGTATACTAGACACAAAATGACAGTCAAGGGCAGGAAAGGTTTACAATATCAAGAGGTAAGAACAAATAAGGTAAAAAAACAAGGAGGGGGAATAAACAAAGGGGAGAAGAAGAAAACAAAGGAAGAACTAAACTGAAGAATTAAGCACTAGGGTCAAACACCAGCTTGAAATAATAGGCTTTCAAATGTGATTTATGTATAACAATTTTTATTGAAAGAATCAAATAATCAGTACAATAGGATAATACAAAAATACATTCAATACAATAAGAATTACAATAATATTTCATACAAATTTAAATCATTCTTTCAAATTTAATTTCCATTTGAATTAATTCAATCTTATCTACACCCCCCTTAATTCCATCCCCTACCCACTATCTTCCCCTAAATAAAATCCCTCACCCTGGATGAAAATTGACAAAAATAAAGAATTAAAATAAATAACTGGAATGTAATTATTAAACCTAATTTTCATAATTAATCATTGATAACCAAACTTCGTATTTTTGGTGAAAGATTCTGAATATAAGGATCCCAAACGTCCATAAAAAGACGAGTTTCTTTAGGTGAACCTCGAACCTCCCAACTCTCAAATAAAAATAAGCGATGTAATTGATTCCTCCAATGCCAAAAACTTGGAGATTCTTTCTGCAACCAAAATTGCATAATACATTTATGCCCAATCATACAGGAATAAAAGACATTTAAATGATTTAAGAGATTTTTCTGTGTGCAGATATAGCGGAAGGGAGTTACAGAGTTTTGGGGCCATTTCAGAGAAACTAGAATCTCTGTAAATGTCTAGAAAAAGCTGCCTAATTGATGGGATGGTTGGTAAGGATTGATTGAAGGAACGCAGCGCCCTTCTGGATCAGATGAGAAAACAAAAACAGAGGAGAACCAGAAAATGTATATGCTGTATGCTGCTTTTCACTCCTAACTCCCATTTGCTTGTATAATACCCATGCTTGAGAATCTCCCTAATCCCCTAATTGCCCTATCTGTTTGATTCGATTGTAAGCTCTACTGAGAAGGGACCGTCTTTTGAATGTTTTAATGTACGATGCTGCATATGTCTATGAGCAGTATGGAAATGATTAGTAGTATGAAATTCAGATCTTTTTCAAATGTGATTGGATATAAGACCCCCCCCCCCCACACACACACACACACACATACACAAAACCATTAGACAAGACTAGGGCAACAACTTCTGGTGGGCAGCAAAAAGCAGCTGCAGTTTAAGGAAATCAACAGGTTCAAAGCACATCTTTTAACTGCTTTTATGAGTATAGGAGTTTTGTTTGATAATCATGATTGAACATAAGCATTGCCATACTGGTCCTAATGGAAGATCCATCAAGCCCAGCACCTGGTTTCCAATAGTGGCCAATCTAGGTCGCATGTATCTGGCCAGATCCCAGAAAGCTGTTAAAGCAGTATACATTGAAGTTTTGTTCTGTTCCTTGAAGGCTCACTTCTGAGTTTGTACTTGAGGTAATGGGGGGTTAAGTAACTTGTGCAAGATGACAAGGAGCTGCGTTGGGATTTGAACCGGGCTCCCTTGCATCTCGGGGCACTGCTCTAACCATTGTTCACCCTCTCCAAGGTAGAGAGAACGAGAGGGCTCTCTCTAAAGTTAAAAGGGGATAGATTCCGTACAAACGTAAGGAAGTTCTTCTTCACCCAGAGAATGGTAGAAAACTGGAACGCTCTTCTGGAGTCTGTTATAGGGGAAAACACCCTCCAGGGATTCAAGACAAAGTTAGACAAGTTCCTGCTGAACCAGAACATATGCAGGTAAGGCTAGTCTCAGTTAGGGCGCTGTAACGTGGTCATATTTTTTTGAATTTGTAATAATTTTTATTGCTGTATTTTGTATTATCTGTAGCCTTCTTATTTCTTTATTGGTTATGCCATGGTATAAAGTATTGCAATAATCTAGCCTAAAAATGATTAATGAGTGGATTAAAATGTTGAGAGCTTCAGGTTTTAAAACTTTTGATAATAATCTGATGAGACGTAACTTATAAAAGCAATTTTTAACTATGAACTAATTTGGTTTTGATAAGAAAGTTCCTGATCTAGTGTTACTCCCAATATTTTTGTTGTAGTTACTATTTGGAGAGGGATGTTATTTAGGAGTATCTGTGATGAAAATTTAAGATCCTTTTTCCATGGGAAGAACATTACAGAAGATTTTGTTGCGTTTAAGGCCAACATATTGTCCTTAAGCCATTGGCTTATTGTTTTAACTTGTTATTTATAGTTATTATCTCCTTTGGGTCTGCTGAGTTTAAAGGGTACAGAAGTCGGATGTCATCCGCATATGCAAATGAGGAAAATCCAATAGACTGACTGAGGGTTAGGAGAGGTGATAAAAAGATATTAAATAAAAGTGGGAAAATAATCGAACCTTGCGGAATCCCGAAGGAATTAGTGAAGTTGTTAGATGATAAATTATTAAAGATGACTTTAGCTGAACGATCTTGAAAGTATGATTTAAACCAATTTTAATACTTGGTCGGAAATGCCAATTGAAGATAGTCTTTTTGATGAGTAGATGATGGTCTGACCCAGCGGCGGCAATTCTTATGTTCTTTTGAGTTTCAGCACCCAATTTTGGGAGGAAAAAAACTGCAAGCAAGGGGGCCTGAAAGTTAATTGAGAAGAGTGTACAGCTGAAGGTTCACCTCGGGTGTCACTGTCTCTGTAACGATCTCCTGAGATCCTTCACGCATGTCCCTCTTCCTAATCACCATCAGTGGTATTTAAAGAAAACCTGTTCAGCAATGCATCTTCAAGCTGAGCATTTCCATCTGAAAAGAAGAGGAATTTAAAGTCTGTTCTTCAGAAATGGGAGTAAGTTACCATAGCAACCATGCAATCAGACAGTGATCAATTCAGAGGGGGGGGGGGGAGGGGGAAGCAACTTGACAGCACGGAGACAAATTGTCCCCATCTCCACGGGATCTCTCTATCCCTGTCCTGTCTTTGTGAGCTCTGTCCCTGCCCCCCTATTCCTGCAAGATCTGTCCTCATCTGCACAAGCCTGGAACACTTTAAAATCATAAGTATTCAAGGCTTGTGCGGTTAAGGAGTGGGACAGGGACAGAACTCATAGGGGCAGGACAGGGATATTGAGATCCTGCGGGGACGGGGATAAATTTGACCTCGTGTCATATTCTAGGTCATTTTAAATAGCTAGAGTTACCATATGGCTCCAGAAAAAGGAGTACGGATTAAGGCATCCGGATTTTACTTCCACTGAAAGCAATGGAAGTAAAACTCGGATGTCTCAATCCGTCCTTTTTTTTCTGGATCCATATGGTAACCCTATATAGCCAGTACCTTGGCCACTGGCAGATCATCAACTGGCTCTAGTTCTTCCAGAACAAATGGATTTAGTCCTGGTTCCCCTCCCTTTCCTGTTGCATGTATGGATTTGCATGCACTGTGGTAAAGTCAGGTTTGGATTATCCAGCTTCTTCTGATATAGAATAATTTAACAATCCTAGTGGTATTGATTCCTAGGGCTTTCTCTCTCTCTCTCTCTTTTTTTTTTTTTTTTTTTACCACCATGTGGTCCCCAAGAGGACCTCTAGAAAGGCTTCAGGATGAAAATTTCTTCCAATTCCTTGGGGGCTGACCATGCTCTTGTCTACTCTGTTTAAAGGAAGGCCCACACTGCCACCTATTTCAGCTTCTAGGGCAGAGTTGTCAAAGTCCCTCCTCGAGGGCCACAATCCAGTCGGGTTTTCCAGATTTCCGCAATGAATATGCATGAGATCTATTTGCATGCACTGCTTTCATTGTATGCTAATAGATCTCATGCATATTCATTGGGGAAATCCTGAAAACCCGACTGGATTGCGGCCCTTGAGGAGGGACTTTGACACCCCTGTCCTAGGATTACCATGTGGCTCCAAAAAAAGGAGGATGGATTGAGACATCTGGGTTTTACTTCCCTATTTCACACCCCTACTAAAAGCACCATTTCTGCTTTAAGTATTTGGTCCTAAATCAGTAGTTTCTCAGGCTTGTCCTGGAGCATCCTGTCCCCCCCCCCCCAGTCTGGATATCAACAATGAACAACAGGATTTGAACACACTGACCTCTTTAGTACAGAAAAGTATCTCATACATATTCATTAAATGGTATTCTTAAAGCCCAGCCGTTCAGATGAGCCTCCAGCACAAGGTTGGGAAATGCAGATAACAGGTAATACAAGGGATGCTCTTACAGTACAAGAGTTGTTTTCTCAGTCGGGTGGAATGGCAGGCTGCTGCAGTCGGATTCAGACAACCCCCATCCATCTACAGAGAGGGCACCAGAAGCTCTCATTTATAAATAGCCGCTTATCACTGCAGGGTGACTTAAACTAGAGAAATTGGAAAGTTTCTGCCTGCTGCAGCTGGAAAATAATGCTACAGGATATCTGTCCTCCACAAGCACCAAGCAGCAACAGCTGGATCATTCTGGGTGCCCGAGACGACAGCCGCAGAGTCTTAGGTAGGAATGACGACAGTATCCTCTAGTGGTATAGTGGAATATTGCACCGAGTGACAGTCATAATTTTGTACTATTCCAGGATTCATGAGCAGCGACGAAAGAACTGTAAGCACTTTATAAATTATTAATAGCATTATAAGCTTGTGGAAGATATGGGATGAAAGAGGAAGCTAGGTACTGAATTATAGGATAGGATATGTTCTTGGGGATGGCAGAGAACCAAGGAGGAAGACAAATATTAAAATGCATAACCTTATACAGCTGGCTACTGGGATATATTACATTACATTAGTGATTTTTATTCCGCCATTACCTTGTGGTTCAGGCGGACTACAGAAGAGGATTTCTGGACATGTCCAGAGGTGTTACAGAGCGGGTTGCTTCAGAGGATTGAAAAGTTTCATTTGGTTTTAGTTAGTCTTCATGGATTTCTTGAATAGCAAGGTTTTTATTTCTTTTCTGAAAGTTTTGTAGTCTGGGGTCGCGATTCCTTAGCAATGCAGGCTAGAATAAAAGCCAGCTGGTCTTTATCTTCCATCAAGTACAATGTTACCATATGTAGGGTCATATACAGAGAAAGGGACTAAAGCCCATTATATTGTCTGATACCATGCTCGGAGCTCTGCTGCCTCTGTACCAACACTTCCTCTGGCTAACATTATTCATGGTCAAATCCTCAGGATGATCTTCAGTTTCAAAAGAGCCAGAGCTCTCTGTGGTGCAATTATGTAGAAACCTAGAAACACGATGGCAGATAAAGGCCAAATGGCCCATCCAGTTTGCTTCTCCGCACTGCAGTAACCATTATCTCTTCCTCTCTCTAAGTCAGGAGATCCCACGTCTAACCAGACTGCGCTTATATTCTCTCGAGGAGCGCAGAGAAAGGGGGGACATGATAAAAACATTCAAATACATCACGGGTCGCATTGAAGTGGAGGAAGAAATCTTTTTTCTGAAGGGTCCCACATCGACACGAGGGCATCCGTTAAAACTTAAGGGGGGAAGATTTCATGGCGACACCAGGAAATACTTCTTCACCGAACGGGTGATCGAGCGATGGAATAGTTTTCCTCACCAGGTGGTCGAGGCCAGTAGCGTGCTTGACTTCAAGCGTCGATGGGGCCAACAGGTGGGGGTACCACAGAGTTTTGCTTAAAAGATGGATACTTCAGATGGGGGGGTTTGTCTTGAGTAGACTTGTGGGAGGGAGGGTTATTGTGTGGGCAGACTTGTTGGGCCGCCGGCCCTTTTCTGCCGTCAAACTCTATGTTTCTTGAATTCAGACACAGTCCCTGTCTCCACCACCTCTTCCGGGAGACTGTTCCACGCATCTACCTACCAGTTGTTAAAGTGAAGGAAGAAAGGCTTCAGGACATTTTAAGGGAGAAATGAATCCTACCCAGCAGAATTGCCCATGTCATAGTTCCATAAAGGCACCCATTTTATGATTGAGTGTCTATGTGACTTGATAATGTAGGCATCCAGAACGGTCCTTAGCAGGATACAAACTTAAAATCTGCTTCAAAGAAGGTAAGAACAAAATTACTGAACATATACTGTAGATGGACATGGCTTCGATTGAACAATCAATCAAGAGAATCTAATATAATAAAACCCTAAGCCGTGCATGCGCACTCCCACCTGCGTGCTCCCGTTTTCCGTGCGCTGTAGGGCACCGCAGGTAGGAGTGTGCATACGCGCGAATCTCTCTCTCTCTTTCTCTCTTCCCCCTCGGCGACTGGAGGCTGCGGCGGCTGTCGGTGACTGCAGGCCGTGGCGGGCGAGCGGGTGGCGGACCGGTCAGCCCGAGAAACCCCTGACCAGGCCGGGCTGAAGTTTAAAGTACTGAATGTAGGAGGGGCAGCAGAAGCTAGACTGAGGGAAAAAAATGATGATGCACAAGGAAATGGAGGGAGAGGGAATGCTGCGGCTGCTGCACAGGGAAGTAGAGAAGGAGATAGGAAGAAAGACACAGGGACAGGGACAGGGGCAGGGAGAGAGACAGTAAGACAGACAGACAAAGGGGGGCCAGGGAGGGAGAGAGACAGAAAGAAAGACAGTGGGACAGAGAGGGAGACAGAAATAAAGACAGACAGACATATATTCTAGCACCCGTTAATGTAACGGGCTAAAATACTAGTTTCTTAAATAATCTACTAATGAAGTAATTTGTGCTCAGTGAGATAAACATCAAATGAAGCTGCTGGAAGGCTAGATTGAAGACGTTTATATATTACATCATAGCACAAGCCCTCCCTACCTCCACATTAAAATCGTATAATGAAGATATCAAGCCAAACCATACAGCCAAAAAATCAGAAGTAAAAAGATTACTTATCTTGAATGTTCATCATTATTACTGTAGGGAAGGCATAGAGTTGTAAAGTGCCATGACATCATACACCAGCTGGCAATCAAAGTTAATACGTTCCCATTTCCACATGTGTCAATAGTGAAAAAACTCCAAAATAACAGTCCAAAAAAACAAAAAAAATCCACAATCACTTAACAGCCTCATAATACAATGTCAATCCATAATGAAGATTCCCCTCTGCTTCCTCGACACAGATCGTGTTTCATAAGAGTCTTTTTCAAGAGGAAGATATTTATATATTTAAAAAATTTATATACTGCCCAAAACTCCGTGGTTTACAAAAGCTACATACATAAAATATAAAACACAAATACAATAAACAAAAACTCAATATCGACATACACACAAATGAATATAACATTAAATGTCGCCCATGGCGAGATCAGAAAAACTTTGTGGCCATAGACAATAATAATACAGCAATGATTAATAAACCATTAAGCCATGTTAGAAATCAAAAACTGGCGCTGGAAATGAAAAACAAAACTTCAACACAAAGGGCTCCTTTTACAAAGGTGCGTTAAAGCACGGAATAGCACATGCTAAAATGCCGCATGCGCTAGCCGCCACTGCCTCCTCTTGAGCAGGTGGTAGTGCGCTAAAAACGCTAGCGTACCTTCGTGAAAGGAGCCCAAAATCTAATACCGGCATAACATTACAAAAGAAGTAAGCCAAAAAATTGTTTTTTGCTTTCTTACCAGGACAGAGAACAAGAACTGCACATATCCACTCACAGCGGCACACTAACCGCTGCGCAAGGCCACGTGACCCCCTGTCAGAGCGTAAGAATTAAATACCATCAAAAACAGGATGCATGCTCCACAGCTGATTCCCATCAACGGGCCTGCCTGGCGTGAAAGTTTAAACACCAGAGATTCAAAAAAATCAAAAAAAAGGAAACTGTAAATAGGAAAGGATCACAATCCCCTTAGTGCGGCACTAGCCATTCACTTTCTCTGTTGAGTCCCTGAGGGATGACAGTTCCCATTCAAAAATTATCTGCCGTTCCTGGTAAATCAAGAGCTGAGAGATATTGTCTCCTTTCTTGAAACAAAGCTATTTAAGGACACAGAACTTCAAGTCCAATAACGTATGGTTTGCTTGACCCCAATGCTTGACCTCGGGAACTGCTGAGAGGTTGTGTGCTAGGGTGGAGCTCCAGGGCCCCCCCCCCCCCCACAAAGCGGCGTTCCGCTGCTTATGCCCTAGTGGTTAGAATACTGAACTGACACCCAGGAGAGCCTAACTCAAATCCCACTGCTGCTGCTTCTGATCTTGCACAAGTCACCTAGGGTTAAATTTACTAAGCAAACCGATCATGTACCGATCGGCTGGCGACCCCTTTGCAACCCGATTTCCCTCCGACCCGATTCACTACCCTCTCCTGCGATCCGCTTCCGATCCGTGCATGCAAATGAGGAGAAACGGCATGCAAAGTAGGCAGGGACACGATTCACCAAACAAATGTGGGACACCGACTGGGCTGGCCAATCAACAGAAGAAGCGACTGCTGGGGACCAGTCGCACATGTCTCTGCCAACTTCTTTTTTTGTTTTGTTTCCAACCAAAGTAACTTTTCCGTACCACTCAACAGATGAATTAAAAACACTGCTCGGGTAACATTTAGCAGTACAGGAGCTATATGAGTTTAGTAACAAGTAGATCATTTCCCCTTCAGAAAAACACTCTCTTGGATTAAGCAAATAATGACCGGAAATGCAGCAGGGGGAACACAACTTGAAAACCGATCATTCTACATAATTTAAAGAAAAGTAGCTGCAGTCACCATGCTGACTGGGGAAGAAAAAGCTGATTGAAACCCTGGAAAGTTCTTTAAAGTGAGTGGGTTTATTGCCATCTGGATCCTCTGTTGATCAGGTCCTGCTCTCTGCCCCGAGCTCTGGATCTCTGCCGCTTTCCCTGCAGTGCGAGCCTGCAGGTTTAAAGCAGGGCTGCACGCAGGGAAGGCGGCAGAGAGCAGGACATGACCGGCTGACAGGAGAAAGCAACAAGCCAGTGTCGGCGAAAGGGAAGAGGTTGCTGCCGCCAGGGATAGTCCTTCTCTGGGAGAGCAGGAGAGTCGAGGCCAGAAAAAACCCCAAAAAACAACCCAGACACAAAACACATGCGCAGACCATCTGCAGGGAAAGCAGATGGTCTGCGCATGCATCAGGATCGCACACTAGTGATCCTAAACTAAACTAAACCTTAAGTTTATATACCGCATCTTCTCCACAGATGTAGAGCTCGGCATGGTTTACAAGAACTTAAATATAGGAAGAGGAGAATAAGGGGTTGGGGTTGCGTACAGGGGGAAAAGAGCATTACAATTTTTGTGAAAAGCCAAGTTTTCAGGTGCTTACGGAATAATTGGAGGGAGCTCAGGTTCCGTAGTGGGACAGTAAGATTGTTCCAAAGCCCTGTGATTTTGAAGAGGAGGGACTTTCCCAGTTTACCCGCATAGAGAATACCATGTAGAGAGGGGAAGGATAGTTTATGTTTTTGGGTGGGTCTTGTGGAGTCAGGACTTGAGGAGTTATAAGATAGTGGGATTAGGGGGGGGGGGGGAAGGATGCCGTGAATGATCTTAAAAGCCAGTCAGGAGCATTTGAAATGAACTCTGGAAATCACTGGGAGCCAGTGAAGTTTGGCCAGAAGTGGGGAGACATGATCAGATTTGCGTTTTGCGAAAATCAACTTGGCCGCAATATTCTGGATTAGCTGGAGTCTTTGAAGACTTTTTTTGTTAAACTTAAATAGATGGCATTACAGTAGTCTAGTTTGGAGAGGATGATAGATTGGACAAGGACGGCAAAATGTTGTTGGCGGAAGTAGGACCTTACTTTCCTCAGCATGTGGAAGCTGAAGAAGCATGATTTTGCCAAGGAGTTGAGGTGGTCATTGAAGGAGAGGGAAGAGTCAATAATGATGCCTAGGACCTTGCTTGAGAACTCAAGCTACAGTGTGGCGCCAAAGGGCAGTGAGAAGAGGGTGGGTAGATGTTCTAATTTTGGGCCGAGCCAGAGTAGTTTCATTTTAGATTTGTTCAGTTTCATCCATGCAGTCGGAGGGGGGCATTTCTCCGATCACCCTCATTGCAATATTTTGCTGTTGTGAATTGGTCGGGCCTGCTGGAATCGGCCACGGATCGGCCATGGAAGTCTGTTTAGTGAATCTAACCCTTAACCCTCCATTGTCTCAGTCAAGCCCTCAGAGGACAGGGAAATACCTAGCATTCCTGACTGTAACTCACCTTAAGCTCCTACTGAACAAGGTGTGAGCTAAATCTAAATATTTTAACTGTGTACAGTACTCCCCCGATATTCGCGGGGGTTACATTCCAGCTCGTCCGCTCAGAAACTCTGGATCACCTATTATGCTAGCTGAAAACAAACCAATAAAGGAAAACCCTAATGTTAAAAAAACCGATCTGACAGAAGAAAGGGGCTAACTAAATGCAAAGAAAAAAAATGGAACAGGGGTTTCCTATCTATCCCTCCCCAACAGCAATGGCTTCTGTGCTCACATTCAGGCAGACTCCACCTGTCCTAGACTCACTGTAATCATTAGCTAACTACCACTAACCCCAAGGCTGTTTGGGGCTCACTTGTGCCTTCTTTAGGTAGGTCTCTGTGTTCTCCTCCTCGCATGCAGGTCTTTCCTCCACCACCCCCCCCCCCTCTTCCAAATAGGCTCTCCAGTGTCCCCTAGGACAATGTTTCTCAATACATGGTATGAGTACCCTTGGGGGTACGCGGGCCACTTGTTGGGGGTACGCGGCCTGGCCACTGCCACAGGGGATCCCTCCCTGCCAGCCCGCCCTCCCTGCCTGCCTGTCTGCCCACCTGCTGCACCACCCTCTACCCCCAAAGCTGACCCTGTTACTTCGTTGGAGCCGGACTGGCTCTCTCCTCCCCTAGAAGCACTCCATGCATGGACATAGGCAGCGACTCACACGCTGCGTAGCTGACCTGGAACCTTCTCTCCGACATCAGAATTAACATCAGAGGGAAGGCTTGTGGGCCAGCCAGGTGTAGTGTGTGAATCGCTGCACGTGCCGTCCCTGCACAGAGTTGCTGCTGGGGGAGGATGGAGCGAGTCTGACTCCAACAAATTAACAGTCGGCTTCAGAGATGGGGGGGTGGTGCGGCAGGCGGGCAGACAGGCAGAGAGGGAGGGATCCCTGACAGCAGATTCAGCAGGAGGTGGGCAGGTGGGCAGGGATCCCCGGCAGCACCTGTGGCTCCTGTTGACGGGTCGGCTTCAGGGAAGGGGTGCAGTTGTGCAGGCCATAAGGAAGGGACACAGAAAGAGGGCAGACATTGGAAAGAATGAGAATGAAGAAACCAAACACAACCAAGGTAGATAAAAGTGTATAGGGGGGGGTTGTTTGCTTTTTTGCTTGAAGATAAAGTAGTATTATAGCTGTGTTAATAAATGTTTATAATTTGAAAATGGAAATAAGGTGATATTTATATTAGATTAATTTTAAGACATTTTTTTGACTAGCTTTCAGAGACCAAAACCCCCCTCCTCAGGTCAGAAAATGATACCATAACAGCAGTATATGGTTCTGACCTGAGGAAGGAGATTTTGGCCTCTGAAAGTTAATTGAAAAATGGATTGGTCCAATAACATGGTATCTTATTTTCTGTTTTTGTTTTATTTCTGTGTGGTGATTGGTATTTCAGACTTTTCAAATTGACATCTGATCTCTTTACATTTTGCACAGTACTAGGGGACATGTATCATTGTTTATCTATTTATTTATTCCGTTTTCTATACCGTTCTCCCTAGAGAGTTCAGAACGGTTTACATGAATTTATTCAGGTACTCAATCATTTTTCCCTGTCTGTCCCAGTGGGCTCACAATCTATCTCTGGGACAATGGGGGATTAAGTGACTTCCCAGGGTCACAAGGAGCAGCTGTGGAGCTGCATTCTAAGCAGAATCTGGCTTCTTAGGGTGCAGTTTCATTGTTGCCTACATATTCTATTTTTACTTTGCAGTTACTTATTCCAGTGTTTTTCAACCGCTGTTCCGCGGCACACTAGTGTGCCGCGAGATGTTGCCTGGTGTGCCGCAGGGCCGCCATCAGGGCAGTACTACCAGTCCTGCATTCAGGGGCCCGGAGCTGACAGGGGGCCCGAGGCAGGGGCGCCAGTAGCTCGCCAAGGCAAAGTGAGTCGATCACCCAGGACTCACTTTGTCTTGGCGATCTAATCTATCGAGCCGATAAGTCTTCTTCTCTCCGACGTCAATTCTGCAGTCGGAGAGGAAGTTCGGGCCAGCCAATCGCTGCCTGGCTGGGCGGAACTTCCTCTCCGATTGCAGAATTGACGTCAGGGAGAGCATGCGTCGGCGTCGGCTTTGGGACCTGTTATCCATTGATGGGTCCTGTTCCCCGATGGCAGCAGCAGTGGCAGTGGCTTGGGGAACGGCAGGGAGAAAGAAAGAAAGGGGGCAGGCAGGGAAACAGAAGGAAAGAAGAGAAACAGAAAAAAAGAAAGAAAGGTCAGGGAGAGAGGAAGAAAAAGTTGGGGGAGGGAATGAGGTGTGGAGGAGAGAAAGCATACAGGCTGATAGAAGGGAAGAAAGATTGGATGCACAGTCAGAAGAAGAAAGTGCAACCAGAAATCACCAGACAAGGTAGGAAAAATGATTTTATTTTAAATTTAGCAAAGTGGAGGCAGTATTACCACAGTTTTCAAAGGAATTTGCCCAAATAACTTAATAGTTAACTGGGTAAATTCCCAGAGATGAAAACTTCCCTTCACTTACTTTGCACAGTTCTGAATTTATATCTGCTGTCTATATTTTACAATATGGTCACCTTTTACTAAACCGCAATAGTGGTTTTTAGCGCAGGGAGCCTATGAGCGTCAAGAGCAGCGCTGGGCATTCAGCGCAGGTCCCTGCGCTAAAAACTGCTATTGTGGTTTAATAAAAAGGATGGAGGGTATATTTGTCTATTTTTGTATGCTATAAAAACCAAATACAGAGAGAGACTGAGAGCTGTTGACGAAGAGCTACGTGTGTGTCTTTCTTCGATTCCAGCCAGAATATCAGCTTTGTGTTCAGCCAAACAGGCCCAGGTTTCGCACTGAATAAAGTATTTTATAATTTTTATAATTTTTATTTCGTAATAAAGTAATTATAAAATACTTTCTTTGTGTTTATTTGATTCCTATTCAAGAGAATTACTTTATATATAGTCAATATAGGCACAGAGTTAAATTTTTTAACATTTTCTAATGGTGGTGTGCCTCGTGATTTTTTTCATGAAACAAGTGTGCCTTTGCCCAAAAAAGGTTGAAAAACATTGACTTATTCTATACTGAATGAGAGTGTATCTGTGTTCTTTGTGTGTGGAAATTTTCTTTCGGAATTGTCTGTGCAGGATCGATCTGTACTACGGTAATCTGGTTTGTTTAGTTCTACAATGGTTTTACTGATGTTCTAGTGTTTACTGCAATGGTTAGGGAGTGTGTGGAGCAGTGGTTAGAGCT
This sequence comes from Geotrypetes seraphini, assembly GCF_902459505.1. NCBI lineage: Eukaryota > Metazoa > Chordata > Amphibia > Gymnophiona > Dermophiidae > Geotrypetes > Geotrypetes seraphini. The sequence goes on along the minus strand of NC_047089.1, from coordinate 217,454,191 downwards.
ACAGCCTCACACTGCTCCTTGTGACCCTGGGCACGTCACTTAATCCCCCCATTGCTCCAAGTACATTAGATAGATTGTGAGCCCTCACAGTGGCCAATCCAGGTCTCTAGAATAGATAGGAGAAAATGCTCAATTACTTGAATGTAAACCACTTAGGCCATAAGTGGTATATAAATACTTAAATAAATAATAAGATGCTGACTTTTCCTAGGTGTGACTCATGTATTATTACTAAAAATATACAGTAAAACCTTGGTTTGCGAGCACAATCGTTCCAGAAGCATGCTTGTAATCCAAAGCATTCGTATATCAACACAAATTTCCCCATAGGAAACAATGGAAACTCAGACGATTTGTTCCAAAACCCAAAAACTGCAATACAAAATACACTAAAAACATGCTTGTACATGCGTATATCAAAGCGAATTTCCCTATAAGAAATAATGGAAACTCAGATGCATCTTTCCACAACCCAAAAACTAATACAAAATACTGTACGTACTTGTATTGCAAGACCTCGCTTATTTAGAACAGTCACTGTACTCCTGCAGCGTCCAGAGAGAGAAGAACCATCGGCTCAGTTGTGATGATGTGACGCGTGTATACTGTATGTACTCGTATTGCAAGACTTTGCTCGTTTAGGTCACTACACTCTTGCAGCGTCAGAGAGAGAAGAACCATCGGCTCAGTTGTGATGTGTGTATACCGTATGTACTTGGATTGCAAGACATTGCTTATATATCATTAAAATTTAATCAAATGTTTTGCTTGTCTTGCAAAACAGTCACTTGCAATCCAAAGGTTTTACTGTATATTCTTTTCATATAGTGGAAAAGGTATTAAAAAATGATTGGCCCCGAGTATCAAATATGCTAGATGCATCATTGCTGGTTGGACTCATAATTCCACATCCAATGCTGCAGCAGTAGGGGGAATGGGGGTTGACAATCTGTAACTTGTGCTCTGCATGTGTTGCTGAGACCTCTGGGGCTGGCTGAATGTTTTTTAAAGGTTGGGAGGGAGAGGTACTGAACCTGACTTATGGTCAGGAAAGAGAGTTAGTTTCCCTGGCTATGCTTTGAAATAAAGCCCACAGAGCCTGCTATTTTGGTGTCTGGTTGGTGTTTGCAGTTGCCCCTAATGCTTCGGATATGTCGCAACTGGAGGAATGTTTAATGTTGTTTCCACGTGGTTATCAACTCAAGGGTTGGTCTACTCCACACAGTATTTTCTAGACTCACAACTGAAAGTCTGTTAAAGCATGGGCGCAGCACAAGAAAGGATGGGGGTGCCATGGGAGGCAAATTGCATGGAGCTCAATTATAGCTTGCTGCGACCCTGACTGCACACAGCAGGCAACGGCCGAGGAGAGGGGCAAGGGGCGGGGTCAGGAGTGGGGCCATGCGTTCTCTCTTTTGGCTTCACAAATATGGTAACCCTACCCTGGACACTACCTCAGGCCCTCAGGCAGTAGACCGCAATATAGGGAATCAGGCCTGACTGTCTTGCTGCAACAGGCCAATCTGCACCATCTGCTGGAGGAGGAGAAATACAAGGCTGCATCAGACCTTATATTGGTGGTGCGATTGGAAAGATCAGATTCTCTGCCTCCATAGCCTGGTATGGTGACATAACCCACTGGTTTGGATAGGTTTAGCAGGCTGATGAGGAATCAATATTTAAGTGGATTAGCTTACCAGGAGATAAAATCCATTCTACTCAAAGTTTTCTGGGTCACAGGATCCTGGAACTTTGTATATCATTTTGACAGTGATAGGGTTACCAGATTTTCCATCTGGAAAATCTGGACCCCCTAGATCCGCCCCCAGGCCCTCCCAGTTTCACCCATCCCCTGCCCTCTCCCACCCTGGTCCCAGCCCAGCCCCGCCTCCAATCCCGCCCCCTGCTGCCTGCTCTCGTCAGGCAGGACATCCGTGCATGTGCGGATGCAGCATGATGATGCCACATTCATGCGCCCTTGCGACATCATTGCGTCGTATCCGCGCATGTGTGGATGCTCTACTGCGCGAAGGAAACCTGGGTTTTGAAAAGCCGTCCGGACCCCTGGACATCTCCTCAAAAGGAGGACATGTCCAAGGAATTCCAGACGTCTGGTAACCCTAGACAGTGAATCTGTTTCATGTGGCTTTACAACTTAGCACATTGCACCATGCTCCAAAATAGGAATTTTAACACTCTGATCATACGCTTTAGAAAAAAAGCTGTGGACACTGAAATATTGACCAAGTCATTTAGGGCCTTTATTTGACTGATTTTTCTGGTCTAAGCAATAATTTGGTGCAAAAGAAAGGCAGAACAGCAGCAGAACCAGCAATGGGGATTTTAAATAATTCAGGTAGCTGTTAAAAGCTGTTTATTTTGTGCTTATAATTATTTAATTGCTGGTTAAATGTTAAATGCTGAATTAGGGACATTCAAAGGAGCCCCAAAGTGGCCAATATGAGATCTTCATTGGAACCTCATGGAAGCTTCACATTGATAGAGGTAAAGGATGAAAATACAGCACAGGTAGAAACATAGAAACAAAGAAGATGACGGCAGAAAAGGGCTACAGCCCATCAAGTCTGCCCACTCTGCTTACCCACCCCCTGTCTATGCCCTAATGACCCAATTTCCTTATCTTGACCCTCGTAGGGATCCCACATGGGTATCCCATTTATTTTTAAAGTCTGGCACGCTGTCTGCCTCGATCACCTGCACTGGAAGCTTGTTCCAATGATCAACCACTCTCTCTGTGAAGAAATACTTTCTGGTGTCGCCATGAAATTTTCCGCCCCTGAGTTTGAGCGGGTGCCCTCTTGTGGCCGAGGGTCCCTTGAGAAAGAAAATATCTTCCACTTCGACATGTCCCGTGAAGTACTTAAATGTTTCACTCATGTCTCCCCTCTCCCTATGTTCCTCAAGAGTGTAGAGCTGCAATTTGTTCAGTCTCTCTTCATATGAGAGACCCTTGAGCCCCGAGATCATCCTGTATATGAAGAGTAAATCTTAATCAGAACCCCATATGGGGTTATACTTAAAGCATGAATATGGCACGAATAATTCAATTGTGAACTCAAGGAAAGACATTTATAAAATCAGGGGATGTTATCATTAACAAAACTATTAAAAAAAAAAAAAAAAATCTAAGAAATGACATTCTGTAGCACAGAAGGGTATCAGGAGACAAAAGGAAGGAGCAGACTCCTGACATGGTAAGTGCTGCCTTCAGCTCTGCTTTGCGCCAAAGAGCTTGGACACATCAAGACGAGTATTGATAACAGTTGGCACGGTCGTCTGCATGGTGCTGGCAGCCACTACCACCAGGGGGAAGTGCAGGCCAAGCGCTGACCAGAATCAAGACTTCTGAGAATGAATTTTCATTTGGCAGAACCATGATTATTCGCTCATCTCCCACTCTTTCTCCCGGTGCTTCCTTTTTTAAAAAAAAATATCAGGCCTTCAGTTATTTTCTCACAGGAAATACTGTTTGTTTGTTTTTCCCCTGCCTTTATTGATTCTCATTCCCTTCTTAATCTTTGCTGTATCTTATTGCCCTTGTGCAAAAGGAGCACTCCATTGAGCAAGCTCTTTCATTATGTTAGGAGTGGGGAGGGGAGGGAGATGCATTGTTTTGGGCACACCTAATCATTCTGGAATGTTGGTGCTTATGGTCTATATCAGGGGTAGGCAACGGGGGCCGCAATCCAGTTGGGTTTTCAGGATTTCCTCAATGAATATGCATGAAATCTATTTGCATGCACTGCCTCCCATTGAATGCAAATAAATCTCATGCATATTAATTGGGGAAATCCTGAAAACCCGACTGGATTGCAGTCCGCGTTGCCCACCCCCGGTCTATATGATCTAGTGTTGTGTCACTCAGAGAGATATTCATTGCATCTTCTCCTTTTCAAGACAATCTACTCTAAAACTGATCACTAGTACACTTCTCCCTCCAAATCCGCGGTTTCAGTATCTGCGGATTCGGTTATTCGCGATTATTTTTTTTTAAATAAAGCTGCATCCCACCTCCCTCCCGCCTTCCCCCCAACATCCCAGACCTTACCTTACCTGGTGGTTTAGCGGGCTTTCGGGGCAGGAGCGATCTTCCTAAGCTCCTGCCCCGTGCAGATCACTCATAGGAAATGGCTGCCGTGAGCTCCTGCCCCAACTGCCCCAACTCTCTTGCCGTTCCCCGCAGTGGAAGCCCGTGGTTTTAACCTGCGGGCTCGAAAGTGACATTAAAAGAAAAAAAAAATTTGCAGCTTTGTAAGCAAGCGCAGACCATCTACAGGCAAAGAAAATGGTCTGTGCATGCTTCAGGATCACTCACTAGCGATCTGTGTGGTCGGAGGGGGCTGTTCCTCCGATCACCCCCATTTAAATACTGACCAGCTATGGATCAGTCGGCCTGCCGCAGATCGGCCACGGATCAGGCACAATCAGCAGGTTAGTGAATCTAGCCCCTTGTCATTATAGTCTTTCAGCAAATGTGCAAATAGCAGGACTCCCCTGTGTTACATGCTCTGAAGACAGAGGTACAATAATACTCTGGCTTCTGACGGGCTGGGCTTGGTTCTGCATGCCATTCTCTGTGCCATCAAATATGCCACGCCAACTGATCAGATGCGACATACTGCCAGGTTACAGGACTAAATTTCACAGCCAGGGCTGCCAGCTGAGGATTCAATATGTGCACTGTGGTGATTCATAAATCCAAAAGATTTTCTGCTTGCAGCTAGCTTTGAGCTCATTAGCGCACACACAAAGAGACCCATCAAGGCATGGGTATGAGCTTAGGCACTAGCAAAGCAAGACTACCACTTTCCCTTCCTCTCCTACATATACACCCCCACACACCCCTTTGCATTGCATCTTCTCACACACAACGTACACCAGGGACAGAATTCAAGAAAGTCTGGGATCAATAAGTACTAAATTTCCTTAGAATATAAACAAGAATGTCAGAGTAAGAGGAGCTGGCATGAACTTTGCAGTACAGAAATTACATTTGTATGACCTTATACATTGTGAACCCTGACGCAGGCCGTTGCTGAAACACGGCCCATGTCAGGTTTGTTTGAACAGTGTAGTTACTTACCTGTAACGTAGGTTCTCCGTGGACAGCAGGATAGTCAGCCACATATGGGGGTTGTCCCAACACCTCCCAATTTGCGGATAAGCTCTCCAATAGCTCAGAGAGATTTTTTATTTTTTTTTTTTCTCTGAGCACGTGCAGTGCCCGGGCCCCACTGGGCATGCCCGAGCCCTACCCATTTCCCCCTGCTTCCCCCTAATCCCCAGGATGTTCCTAGCTGTGGCCGGGTCGGCCGTATGGGAAGGCGGGTGGGTTGTGTGGCTGACTATCCTGCTGTCCACGGAGAACCTACGTTACAGATAAGTAACTACACTTTCTCCTAGGACAAGCAGGATGAGTCAGCCACATATGGGTGACTCCCTAGCCGAGGGATGTACCGACTGGACCTGCGCCTTAGCGCTTTGTACATCCCTCGCTTGGCTGTGGAGGCCAAGCCGGGCAGGGTAATCAGGCAAAGCAGGTAAAGTTGTGGAAACAAGGTTTTAGATAAAGTGCTGTGTTAACTGAGCAATAATACTCACAGAACAATGAACTGGTCAATGACAATCAATGAACAGTGAGAAACCAACTGGTCAACAGTGACCATTCGTAATTGCATGTGAGAATTCATACTTACCTATTCCACATTCAGTCTAGACAGGAGTGCTGGAAGACCTACTTAACTCACAGAACAGCGAAAACTGGTCAATGACAATCAATGAACAGTGAGAAAACCAACTGGTCAACGGTGACAATTATAACTGGTCAATAGGGACAATTCGTACTTGCATATGAGAATTCATACTTGCCTATTCCACATTCAGACTAGACAGGATTGCTGGAAGACCTACTTAACTCACAGAACAGTGAAATTGGTCAATGACAATCAATGAACAGTGAGAAACCAACTGGTCAACAATGACAAATCATACTTGCATGTGAGAATTCATACTTGCCTATTCCACATTCAGTCTAGGAAGGAGTGCTGGAAGACCTACTTAATCAATATCTATAACACCCTACTTGATCAGTGTTTGTCGATATTTATAACACCCTACTTGATCAGTGTTTGTCGATATTTATAACACCCTACTTGATCAGTGTTTGTCAAGGCTGTGCTAGTGGTTGCTGCCCCTCCCGGGATGGAAGAGCCACTTCCAAGACTGCTCGGCCGAATGCATTTGGAGCGTGGAATGCTATGTCGAAGCAGTAGTGCTTGGTGAAGGTGTGCATGGAGGACCAAGTGGCTGCATCGCAGATGTCCCCTATTGGTGTGTGGTGCAGATGTGCCGTTGTGTTGGCTATGGTTCTGCGCTGGTGGGCGTTGGCTCCCACCTGCGGTTGATGCTGCGCTTTTCTATAGGTGAAGGGGATGCACTCTTATATCCAGCGCGAGCGCCTGCGTTTGGAGGCCAGAAGTCCTGGTCTGTTTTGGTCGTAGGAAACGAACAATTGAGGCTTGTCTAATCTGCTGCATAGTCAGGGCCCGCACACAGTCCAGGAGGTGTTGCTGAGGTGGCAGTGTGCCTCCCTGTGGGGAGATGTAGAGTGCCGGGAGGCACGCTGAAGCCACCTTCGGCAAGAATCGGGGGTGGGTTCTGGGTACCACCCTGTTCTCATGAGGGAGTGTGTCGGTAGACACGATGGTCAGGGTTTTCCCAGCCAGGAATACGGGATCTGCCTCCCCCAAAGGTTTGAAGGGGTCGAGGTGAGATGATGCGGCACCAAGTTGAGGTCCCATCTGGGCGGTGGTGGTCTGACCGGTGGGTGCAGATTGGACAGTCCCTTCATGAAATTTTGTGATTACTGGATGCCTCGACTCTGGTTTGCTGTCTAGGCCAGCGTGGTATGCCATGATTGCACTTAGGTGGACCTTGATGGAAGTGGGTCCCCCTGAGATAAGCTCAGTATGTACTGCAGGATGTCCGGTATGGGGCAGTTGTAGGGGTCTCGCTGCGTGTCTGTGCACTGGTAGCGGGACCTTCTCCCTTTCAACCCATAGCGTTTTCTGGTTGAAGGTCTTCTGGCTGTCATAAGAGTGTGCTCCACGTCTTGTGGTAGGTTCATCCTCTCATCATCCATGCGGTCAGGGCTAAGGAACACAGGTCGTGGTGGAGGGTAAGGTTCCCGCGTTGTGTAATGAGAACTGCACTGATCGGGAGCGGGGAGAGGTGGGTGAACCGCTATCCCTTGCCGGAACGGGAACCATGGTTGCAGGAGCCCGAACAGGGCAATCATGATCACCGTTGCTCTGTCCTGAAGAATCTTCTGCAGGACTTAGGGTGTTCCAACTCACAGACAGACCGTCGGGGGAGACGGCGATGGGTTGATCTCTTTGCGCAGAAGGTCGAGTATTTTGAGTTCGGTTCGGTTGCAAACAGGTCGATGCTCGGTGTGCCCCAGGTGCTGAAGATCTTCTTCATCGCCGCTGGGTTGAGATACCACTCATCAGGATCCAGCTGGTGGCTGAGTCTTTCTGCCAGGTCGTTCTGCTCTCATAGGAGGTAAGTTGCCTGGATGGGGCATTAAATGGAGTTGGAGAACTCCCACATGTGGCAAGCTTCCTTTCATAGCGAGGTTGACCCTGTCCCTCCCTGTTTATTGATATAGTGCAAGGCCACCTGGTTTTCTGTTTGGGTGAGGACTGCCCTGCCTGTTTAAAGGTTTCGAGGGCATTCCCTAAGGCCCTGAGCTCCAGTAGGTGGGTGGTCAGAGGTTGGGTACACTGGTCCCAGTGACGTCTGAGGTGCCCTTTCAGGGATCACATGAGTAGTCTGGTGTGCTGCACAACAAAGACCGGAGCGTGCTGATGATGAGCTGCTGGCAGGGATGCACTGGGCCAGGGATGTCATGGCGTCGATCTGGTAGTCCCATAGGATGGCCTTGGTCTGCGTGGTGTCGATGACTGCCCAGATGAACGATATCCCCTATGTGGGTATCAGGTGGGATTTCATGTAGTTGATGAGGAACCCCAGTTCTTGGAGGAGGGTTATGGTGGTTGACGGGGCTGCCAGCTGTCGAGATAAGATAGGACGCGCACCCCTTGAAGGCGAGGATGTGCCACTGCCACGCACTTTGTGAATGCTCTTGGAGCCGTTGAGAGTCCAAGGGGCAGGACCTTGTACTGGAGGCGTCTGTCTTGGCTTTAGAAGCGACGATGCCTCCTGTGGGCTGGGTGCATGGGATACTAGCCAATACTCGAGCTGTAACAGGGCCAAGACTGTACCCAGAGAGTGCATCTGGACCTTGTGTATGCATCTGTTGAGCTTACAGAGATCCAGGAACGAGCGTTGTCCTTGTCCATGGTGACGCAGGGGTTCCTGGAGTAGAAACCCCTTGGTGATCTCCTCTGTTCGTCACCGCCTCTATTGATTCTGCCGAAGCAGGTCCTCTCCTTGCTGCAGGAAAGTTGGGTCGTCAGATGGAGGGTGCCCCGCCCACTTGGGGGGGGGGGCGGGAGTGGAGACGAATTTGGAATCCCTGCTTGATGATGCTGAGGGTCCACTGGTCGATGGTGATCCTGGGCCAAGCCTTCGCAGACAATCTGATCCTGCTGGGCCGGAGGGTGGTCGAGGTTCTGTTTTTGTCTTGGGGAGAGGGCTGCCCTTGGATGCCCCTGCCCCTCGGGCGGTGCTTGTTTGCGTAGCAGTTATATTACTGTTGCGAGCGCTGGGGCACAGACTGCTGCCAGTGTGGACTGGCTCAGTTGTGAGCTGGAGTCTCTATTTTATTTTATTTATTTATTTCCTCTCACTGGCCTCCTGATAAAGCCGCATCTGGAACTGGAGCGCAGCAATTCGTGCGCTCAGCATTGCGCCCTCGAAGGTCTTTTTCCCCGTGGAAACCAGGGTTTTTCAGGTCCTTCCCTGACGGGGGTTAGAGGGGGGGTCGTGCTGCCCTGTTTCTCTTAAGCTACCGCAATGTCCATGTATGGCTGCTGCGGGTTGTCGAATCCCTGGGCTGGAAAGATCTGGTACTTCAATCTCAGTCTCCTTGATATTGGTTGCCCTGAGGAGGGAGTCAGCCAAATCTTGTCTCTGCAGTCCAGAAGGTTCTTGTGGACTGGAATCGCCACTGCCTGCGTGAAGTACTGGTACTGGTAGTTCAGGCCTTGTAGTACTCTGTCTTGGGTATTTGTTGTCCACCCACGTGGATCTTGAGAAAGGCTGTGAGTTTCTGGAGGGATTTGGGGTGAGTCCTCGTTTGTGGGGTTTTGTTTTTTTGTTTTTTTTTTTAGTAAATATTTATTTATTTTTGTGGGTGGTGACTCGGGGCGTGGCTGGAGGCTGGTGTGTAGCTTGTTCCTCCGTTGCTTGGGTGCATGGCATGCCGCTGAACCATGCCATGTTGTTGTGCGTGGCTCCCTCTAAAGGGGGACATTGTGGGGAGTGTAGCCCGCTGAGAGAGGAGTGGGTCAGCAGGAGGATTAACTGTGGCTGCTGGTCCCACCCCTGGTGGTTCGCAGGTTCATGTGCTGCTCCACTTGACTGGTTGGGTGGCTCCATGTACCCCACCGCCCTTCTCTGTCCTTCTTGAGAGGGGGGGAGAGCCTGCAGAGAAGGGGCAGGATGCACCCCTTCATCTGTGCCAGTGCTCCTGGCTGCGTTTCCCACTGTGCCTGGAGGCAGAGAAAGAGGAGTGATAATGCCTCTTGAGTGGGCTTCTGCTGCTGTACTGCCTATTGTATATTAAACTGTACAGCGCTGCATATGCCTTTCAGTGCTATAGAAATCATGAATAGTACAGAGTCCCTCATACTAGCTGGAAAAGCACTCTGCCTAGGTTTTATGAAGAGCAAACAGCTTTTTAGACTGAGGAGTTTCAAACCCCCACCTTTGGAGAGGCGTGGTCTGACATGCCGCATCTCCGATGATATCAGCACCCTGCTGAGAAAGGCAGACTCCTCGTTCCCAACATGAGAGGGGGAGGGGGGCGGGGTGGGAAAGGTATGAATTGCAGACTCTGCAGGACCCCAAGAGGGAAAGAAACATTGAGTTGGTTTTTGTTTTTTGTTTTTTTCAGCATGTCCTTTATAAGCTGAACTCTGGGGCAGCATGTCTCCTACTGGGGGGGAGAGGTCTGTAGGTCCCCTCCAAGGGAAAGAAGCATGGGAGATTCTTTCTCCTTAAATTCAGATTGGGAGGAGGGTGGGGCAGAGCTCTCGGGGCTGCAACAGATTATCAGAGGTTTTCCCAAAAACAAGCAGATAGGACTTACCTTTGAACCCCAATTGGCTCCCTGCAGAGGCTGGCTGTAAGCGGCAGCATGCCGTCTGGAGGGTGAAAGCCCCGATCTGTTGCTTGCAGAGGCTGTGGATTTACGCAGCAGCATGCAAGACTCCTATCGGCTGCCCTGCAGAGGCTGGTTCTAAGCGGCAACATGCAGGGACTCCGGGAGATATTTCTCTACCGGGCCAAGTGCAGGCGGGGGGATTAGCTGAGCCAGGGCATCCTGGAGGCTCCTTGCCACTGTAGCTTGTGGATCCCCCGCTGCTGCATTCTGATGAGGATGGCTGCTGGAGGAAGATTCTCGGGCCTCACTTCTCTTCATGCCCTGCAGAGGCTGGCTGTAAGCAGCAACATGCAGGAACTCCTGGAGAGATCTCTCGGTCTGGTGAGACTCCTATCGGCTTCCTGCAGGGGCTGGCGGCTAGCGACAGCATGCAGGACCTCCGGGAGAGATGTCTCGACCGGGCAAGTTGCAGTCGGAGGGGGGGGGGTTGACTGAGCCAGGATGTCCTGGAGGCTCCTCACCGGATTCGTCTGTGGATCCCCCGCTGCTACGCTCCGATGAGGATGGCTGCTGGAGGAAGATTCTTGGGCCTCACTTCTCTTCATGAAGTCTCTCAGTGCCCTCTTCCTTAGCTTGCGTGCACGTGGTGACATGTGCGCACAATGCAAGCCACACGGAAACCTCGAGCGCCGGATCCAATCAGTGGGCGCACAATTCATGAGGATCCAGTGTGTTCATCCTCCTCCTGCATCCCAGTTGTTTCTTTAGATGATTCAGGCATCTTCAAGTTGATGAGTAGAAAAGTTGTAATGGAGAGCTGTAGAAAAATCCGACCGATGGGAACGGGCGGAAACTAAAGACTGGGGATTAGGGGGAAGCAGAGGGAAATGGGTAGGGCTCGGGCATGCCCAGTGGGGCCCGGGCACTGCACGTGCTCAGAGAAAAAAAAAAAAAAAAATCTCTCTGAGCTATTGGAGAGCTTATCCGCAAATTGGGAGGTGTTGGGACAACACCCATATGTGGCTTACTATCGTGCTGTCCACGGAGAACCTACGTTACAGGTAAGTAACTACACTTTCTCTGCCCACAGGACTTCCAAAAAACTTCCAAATCAAGTAGTGCTGCGCCATGCTTTCTCAGAGGCTTGCACCTGGAATAAGGTGAATTGACAAGACTATGTATGGAGAGGGGGGATTTCAATAATGGCATGCCAGTAGAAGCCTAAAGAGCAGGGGTATTGACAGAGCAAAGGAGGGACGTCTCAGTACTGTAAAAGCAGGGACTGCTGCAAGGCAGGACTGAGGTGCATTTTTACAATTGGGGAGGGGGGATCCATATCAGAACAGCAGGGGCACTGCAAAGCAGTATTAACCTTTCACATATTGATTGGGTTAGCTGCTGACTTCCATAGATAAACTTTAAATGAAATATTAAAAGAAGAGACCACTCCTTTAGCAGACTAATTGGTGTATAAATCATTTGACTACTTCCGTATCTCAGGAATTCTTCCTCAGAAGTGGCGATTCATTATTTTTAATGGAAAATGCATCGAAGTCATAGGCTTCTTTGCCCAGAAATAACAAACAGCTAAAGAAGAAGGTACTAAAGATCAAACTGTTGTTCCATGAGAAAAATTTCTATACAAGGTTCAAGTTTCAAGTTTATTAAATTTCGTTAACCGCTCTAGGATACGAAATTCATCCAAGTGGGATACCAACATACAATCAATAGAGCGAAAAAGAGTGCCGCAATGTAAACAAAGAAAAGATATTGCTTGTCAACCATGAATCCTAACCCCCCTCTCCCCCCCCCCCCGCCTCAAAGGGGGAGAGTGTGGCATAGTGGTTAAAGCTACAACCTCAGCACCCTGAGGTTGTGAGTTCAAACCCATGCTGCTCCTTGTGACCCTGGGCAAGTCACTCAATCCCCATATTACCCCAGGTACATTAGATAGATTGTGAGCCCACCAGGACAGATAGGGAAATGCTTGAGTACCTGAATAAATTCATATAAACCATTCGGAGCTCCCTGGGAGAACAGTATAGAAAATTGAATAAATAAATAGTGTGAAAAGTTTCAGCCTCTGATAACAAGAGCTGGTATTGAGACATCATAATGCCTCATTCAACCAATGCCTAAGAGCCAACCTCATCAGTGATGTCACAATGGCTTGATTGTCCTTTACTTGGCTCACTTTTACTACATTTTGATTTCTAGAATAGCACAGTGGTTAAAGCTACAGCCTCAGCACCCTGAGGTTGTGGGTTCAAAACCACACTGCTCGTTGTGACCCTGAGCAAGTCACTTAATCCCCCCGTTGCCCCAGGTACATTAGATAGATTGTGAGCCCACCAGGACAGACAGGGAAAAATGCTTGAGTACCTGAATAAATTAATGTAAACTATTCTGATCTCCCCTGGGAGAACGGTGTAGAAAATTGAATGAACAAATAAATAAATAAATAAAACAAATCTGAAAAATCATGCTAATGAGATCGCAAAAAAAAAAAAAAATAATAATAAAAAAAAAGCTTTGTGAAAAAGGTGTGCTTTTAGCATCCATTTGACTGGGTAAACAGGATATAGTACGCGGTGCCTCAGTAATTGATTCCAGAGGTCAGGATCTGCTACGAAAAACAAAGTATTTCTGAATATTGTCAGTGAGACTTGTCGGACAAAGGGATCCAGTTGGAACACATAGTATAATATGTATATCGGGATAAAAATTCTGGGGAATTCCCTCTGTGAATCTGAAATAATATATGTATACTTAAATGCACAACAAAATGACATGTCTTATCCACTGATATTCTTATATACACTATAACACTGATGTACTAGAAAAACATGGGGATCAAGACCCAAGAAGAATTATAGAGAATAAAAAGGTTATGAACACCTGGGACATTCCATTTCCAAACAATAAAAAACTGGAAGCACAAAAAAAGGACAAAGTGATGAAAGAAAAAACACCAGGACTGCATTGACAAATGTGGCAGTGCCAAGCGATTATTCTGTGAATCATGTGGAGAGACAGAAGATCTTCAAGTACCAAGAAATACAGTCCGAGATCAAGAAAAATAAGCTAGAAAGATTACACAGATTTTTCCTATTATTTTAAGGGCTCCTTTTACAAAGGTGCGCTAGCGTTTTTAACGCACGAACCGGATTAGTGCGCGCTAGCCGAAAATCTACCGCCTGCTCAAAAGGAGGCAGTAGCGGCTAGTGCACACAGCAATTTAACCCACGCTATTCCACGCATTAAGGCTCTAGCGTGGCTTTGTAAAAGGAGCCCTAAATGTCAAAGGCCTGATCAAAACCAGCTTCCAAACACATATTGATAGGTTGCCTATACATGCTACCTAAACTCCAAAGGGAAATTCTCTTATGCACAATGCAAATATTATAGGGAGCTTAGCAGTAAATCTGAGAGCCTGAGATCAATACCACATGGGTCATTACCTTCACGGTATACACCAAACCAACCTATTTGGAGCTACTCTCCTCATAACACATGTGTACATGCAAGCACATAGTACGTGTATACAATATATACCCACACAAGTTACTTATCAGTGAATATTTTCATGTAATCCCAAAATGCATAAATCTTATGAGAGCTGGTCTTTTAAATTCACTTCACGATGTCTGTCCTTTTATAGCATTAACTATAGTGAGAAAATATTTTCCACGCCTATCCCCAATCTGGACAGATAAGGCACCGTTTTGAGTTTCTTGGCTGTCCTGCCTCGTTTCATGGTTTTCTTCTCTTGGAGCAACCTATTGAAAGGAGTTTTATCAAGGGCTAACATTGCACATTAGTAATGAATCGGTATCATGCAGTCAAACCATGATGCAATATAAGCGCCTTTGACAGTCCATGACGTCTCTCTTTTTGCAACTTCAATATGTTGTCATTTTTCCCCATGATACTACATGAGTCTCCTCCGAAACGTATCGATGGGCCTCTTATCTTGTAAATCTCCTTGAACCTGTTCTGGAGAAGTGTGATAAAGAAATCCTGATTAGATTAGATTGCATTAGTGCATTTTTACAGGATTTTTTTCTGGGAAGCGTGATGTTGGAGTGATCATGATTGTTGCATTCTATTAGCAGCATCTTGGACAGGATCTAGTGGCCTGAAAGGTAATAGAGGGAAAGTCCACCTAGGTCAGTGTTTCTCAAACCTGTCCTTGTTGAGTTTTCAGGATATCCCTAATGAATACGCAAGTTCATTCTTCATTCAAAATAATATTTTGAAAAAAAATTTTTTTTAAATATGATTTGCTCAGACCCTTAACCAAAATGCCACAGGATAGGCAAGGGTTACCAAGGGACCATCATAACCACATCAAGGTCCAATATATCCAGTGTACTTATCTTTATAGTGTCTGGTGATAATAATATTGTATTATCACCAGGTTTTGAAGTGCCAGGTTTTGAAAGCCATCTGGACCCCCGGACATGTCCATGGAAATCCAGATGTCTGATAACCCTGCACAAGGACCACTGCACCACACACTCCCTATATTTGTGGTACATCGCCTTGGATGAATCTCTTCATAAAGGCAATTAATATATCCCAATAAATACATCATAATATAAGAACATAAGAATTGCCGCTGCTGGGTCAGACCAGTGGTCCATCATGCCCAGCAGTCTGTTCCCGCGGTGGCCCTATTTGAGTATGTTCTGTTCCAGTAGGAACTTATCCAACCTTGTCTTGAATCCCTGAAGGGTGCTTTCCCTTATACAAGCCTCTGAAAGAACGTTCCAGATTTCTACCACTCTCTGGGTGAAGGAGAACTTCCTTACATTTGTACGGAATCTTTTCCAATCTAACTTTAGCGAGTGCTCTCTCGTTCTCTTCACTTTGGAGAGGGTGAACAATCTCTCTTTCTCTACTAAGTCAATTCCCTTCAATATCTTGAATGTTTCGATCATGTCCCCTCTCAGTCTTCTGTTTTCAAGGGAGAAGAGGCCCAGTTTCTCCAGCCTCTTGTTGTACGGCAACTCCCCCAGTCCCTTAACCATTTTGTGATTGCAATATTGTAGCAGATCCTGCCATAGATTGTAAACTGCCAAAATTTGCAGCACCAGGCACTAGCACTCGAGGAGTGAATTTTCTTATGCAAGAACTAGGATTATATGGGAAAACACTTGGATTAAAACACCCTCAAGGGATTCAAGACAAAGTTAGACAAGTTCCTGCTGAAATAGAACGTACGCAGGTAAGGCTAGACTCAGGGCACTGGTCTTTGACCTAAGGGCCGCCGCGGGAGCGGACTGCTGGGCACGATGGACCACTGGTCTGATCCAGCAGCTGCAATTCCTATGTTCTTATGTTCTCTGGACCCTTCCGAGTAGTACTATGTCCTATGTCATTCTTGTATGAAACCAGCCCCTTTTATCAAGCTGCGCTAGAGGATTTTAGTGCGAGGTTGCACAGTAAATGCTCCAACACTCATAGAATTCCTATGAGCATCAGAGCATTTACCTCGACGGCCCGGTACTAAAAACCTCTAGCACAGCTTGATAAAAGGGGGAGGGGTAAACTATGTGAGAATTGTTCACTCACCCTGGGGCCAATTCTGAAAGCTACCACAGGCCTAAGAGAGGGTTGAATGTGGTTTGTACATGCCAAGCACTGCAGAGAAGGAGCATGGGTGTTAACTGAGCATGGGTGTTAACCTGCACAGATTGCAAGCTTGCACCTCGAATTAAAATGAATGTTAATGAAGCCATTGAGTATTCCACAGAAATGTAGAGAGTTAACTGAGGCTTTAGACATGGAGAATTTTTTTTGCCAGGCCTGGGGCTGCGTATAAGGATTCACAAAGAGGATTTCATGCCAGTTTTTGAGACTTAACTGACAGTTGTGTCTCCTTTTGCAACCTGAAGGAAGCCCCTGCAATGCTCAATGGCAGACAGGAGGTTACAGATGTGTGCGCATGTCTGAACAAAACCAAAAGGGAGAGCACCTAAATATGAGCCTCAGAAAATGGCTTGCACATAAATTTTTGGGAGGCCCATATTTAGGCCCAGATCAGATGCCAATTTCCTGATGTCTCAAGAGCTACACAATTAAGAAGAAAAGAATTTTTGAAATTAAGAATAAGAGTCTTAGCTCTTGAGGCATCCTTTTACTTAAAATTTCCATGCAAATGTCTTGTTAAGATACAAGACATTGAATATGTATTTTGGGATCCCATCCAATTGCAACAATTTTTGTTAGCTCGAGAACAGAAGTGAGTTTTCCTTTTCTTTGCCTTTAAGATTCATTACTGAGAAAATGGTAGGATGTCAACAGTTCCATATAGTAGGGAATGATTAGGATTGGGAGGCCCATATTTAGGCCCAGATCAGATGCCAATTTCTATTGGCACTTCCATTTTCTTTGGGACATGCACGCAAAAACCTGTGCTTACCACCACACATTAGCTGCAAGTTTTCTACATATAAAATTAGAAAACATTTAACTTTCTGCATGGCATGATATTACATTGGTGGTAGAAACCAGCTGCTATTCTGACATTCACATGCAGCTCTACTGTAAGCCTTTCTGCATTGCTCCCCCCACCCCTACCCTATGGGTAAAACTGATGAGCTTGTATTGCTGTCAGAACTTATTGTTTTGAGTGCAGTTGATTTTGCTGCCCCTGACCCCAGAAGCTGCTGCCCTAGGCAACAGCCTAGTTTAGCTAATGGCTAAGCCAGCCCTGGGTACTGATGCGCACCAGGCAGGAAGGAGTTGTAGGAATGATTGCATGTATTTACCTTGAGGCTCCCAATTAGTATAACAGGGAATGAAGAAAAGCAGAGGGATGCTGGGGGAGGAAAAGGCATGACCTACAGAACAGAAGGTGGTAATACCTCCGTACGCTGGGGATTTATACATTAGGCTAGGCACTGATTCCGGTACATGACAGGAGAAGAAGTAAATTTTCTGTCCCTCTCTACACCAAAAACATGTAATTTCCCCAATCCCACCTCCTCTTTCCTGGAAAGTGTTCATTCTGGCTGCTAACCATGATTGTTAAATAACCCATCTGGGCAGTCATAGCAAAGGATCCTTTCCTCACTTCATTCTGTGTCACTCTGGGCAATAAAATGGATATAAATCTGTTCCTTTATTGTTGTAATTACTGAGACTTCTGTCACCATTAAAATCAAATTATTCAGCACAGAGTCCGCCCTGCCTCTTAGCAGTAGGAAGAGAATTTATCTTATCACAGAGAGTCAGTTGAGGGGGAGGGGGAGGCGTGGGAGGGGAGGAAGGGAACAAAGCTTTGACTCTTCCAAAAGCTGGTTATCTTCCGCTAAGCCTGTGAAATGGAAAATTTCTTCCTATAAAATAAACGAGAAAAAAAACCCCCAATTCTACAAGTGCACATGAAGTGGAATAAAGTGCTATTACAATTAGGACATTTCCAAGAAAGTTATGATTGTACGTTAGCAGATCTGAGCAGGAGAAATGCTTGGAGGGCCTAACTCTGAACATTGTTTTTGAGGATTTTATTGTCAATGTCCCCAAATTTTGTTACCCATCTACTAAAGGTCCAGGCATGTCATCTTCGTACTACAACCTCAAGAAGCCAAATCGTCCACTATCGCATCGCCAAGACAGCTAACCCACATACTACAGCTACTTCCCATCTTTTATATGGGCAGAGACAGAACCACTGTAGCCATCCCAGAAGGGGATGCTGTAACCAAGAACATAAGAATTGCCATACTGGGGCAGACCAAAGGTCCATCAAGTCCAGCATCTTGTTTCCAACAGTGGCCAACACAGGTCCCACGTACCTACGAGCTAGATCCCAAGTAGTAAAACAGGTTTTATGCTGCTTATCCTAAGAATAAGCAGTGGATTTCCCCAGGCCATTTCAATAATAACCTATGGACTTCTCTTTTAGGAAATGATCCAAACCTTTTTCAACCCTGCTAAGCTAACTGCTTTCACCACATTCTCTGGCAAAGAATTCCAGAGTTTAATTACATGTTGTATGAAGAAACATTTCCTCCAGTCTGTTTTAAATCTAGTACTTATTAGCTTCATCGCATGCCCCCCTAGTCCTAGTATTTTTAGAACGAGTAAACAAGTGATTCACATCTACCCTTTCCACTCCAATGAGTATTTTATAGACCTCTGTCATATCACCTTCTCGTCTCCAAGCCGAAGAGCCCTAGCCACTTTAGCCTTTCCTTGTAGGGAAGTTGTCCAATCCCTTTTATCATATTCGTCACCCTTCTCTGTTTCTTTTCTAATTCCACTATAACTGTTTTGAGACACGGCGACCAGAATTGCGCACGGTATTCGAGGTGCGGCCATACCATACAACAATACAAGGGCATTATAACATTTTCATCTTTGTTTTCCATTCCTTTCCTGATAATTGCTAACATTCTATTTGCTTTCATAGCCACCACCACCACACATTAAGCTGAGGGTTTCAATGTATCCTCAACAATGGCACCTAGATCCTTTTTTCTTGTATACCACCAAAGCCATAATAGCTTGAGGCGGTTTACAATGAGAAGTACTAGACAATCAGTGAAAAAATACAATACAAATCATCAGAAATACATACAAAATAAAAGATTAAAAACAGTGAATCAGGTTACAAATTGATCAAACAACTGTGTTTTTACTAATTTTCTCTTTTTACTAATTTTTATTGTTAGTGCAATCATCAGCATAGCAAGAAAATAAAAGCCATCTCACAAAATAGGCTATAAGCTGAACTAATTTTCTAAAAGTAAAATAAGATGGAGCACAAATAAAACAGATACAGGAAAATTTAAACAAAACTCTTGCCTCCATCGGTAACCAATGTAGTTTTTGATAATAGGGAGTAATATGTTCCCACTTTTTCAGCTGAACTGCTGAATTTTGAATAACTCGAAGCCTTTTCAGTGTTTTCTAATATGTACCCAAATAAATAATATTGCAATAGTCGAGCATACTTAAGATGGAAGACTGAACTAGCAGACAAAATGATGATACATCAAAATATTTTTTAATGGTTCGGAGTTTCCATAAGACCGAGAAACATTTTCTGACTAGCTATAGTTCAGGTTCCTCTTTCCCACATGCATCAATTTGCACTAAACATCATCTGCCATTTTGAGGCCTAGTCTCTCAGCCTCACAAGGTCCTCTTGCAATTTTTCACAATCCAAATGGCACTCGCCTTCTCTCTGCACTGAGTTGGTATGAGCCTGAATACAGGAGCATACAGGGCTAATGAGGATCCCAAAAGTATCCTTACACTTAAAACGCCAATATTCTATAAAAGTGCTAAAACTTTTATGCCCAATTTAATTGAATAAAAAGCTAATTAGCATTCATAATTGGCATTTTGACAAGCAATTATTGGCGCTAATTAAAATCAACTACATGCTATGTGCATAAGTTTAGGCGCAAGATCCGTAGCTAAATTTTACATGCGAGTCAAAAAAGAGGGCACAGAAAGGGCAGGTCATGAGCGGATCATGGGCGTTACTTTAAGTGACACGCATAATAAGAGAATAAGGGCATCCATGCCGAATTTGTTAATATATCACATTGTTCTTCCAAGAAACCCTTTAAATCTCTATGGGCTTCAGGGCCGTTACCACAGCAACAGCTGCTAGCGCGGCTTTGTAAAGAGGCCCTAAATGTTTGTTTGTTTGTTTATTCATTTACATCCCAACTGACATACAAAATCATAGCATTACATCATAAAATACCTACTAGAGAATGACACGGTGACAAAATTCATCACCGTTCCCGCGGGAAATAATCCCATGTCATTTTCTAGTGTCTGTTTCAACCTCAGTCCTTCTACACCAGCATTCTTCAAAGCAAAGCTTGCGGGTCAGTGGCTGTGGCCATTCATACTCTGATTCTTCTGTGAGCCAAGGATAATGAAGCCATTGTGACATCACTGATGTGATTGGCTCTTAGGCACTGGTGGAATGAGGCATTATGACATCGCAATATCGGCTCTGGATACCAGAGAAGGTCATTCTGTAGTGTCTGTTTCAACCTCAGTCCTTCTACCCCAGCATTCTTCAAAGCAAAGCTTGCGGGTCAGTGGTTGTGGCCAGTCATACTCTGATTCTTATGTGAGCCAAGGATAATGAAGCCATTGTGACATCACTGATGTGATTGGCTCTTAGGCACTGGTGGAATGAGGCATTATGACAATATCTGCTCTGGATACCAGAGACTGTCATTCTGTAGTGTCTATCTCAACTTCAATCCTTCTACACCAGCATTCTTCAAAGCAAAGCTTGAGGGTCAGTGGTTGTGGCCATTCATACTCTGATTCTTCCCTCTCTCCTTAAAGAATGACATGAAGATGGTTTCCCGCGGTTATCCGCGGGGACGGGAACGGTGATGAATTTTGTCACCGTGTCATTCTATTACCTACATCATCAGCAATAAATACTCCCACAGTTCAATGCAATAAAATACAAACCATAAAAATACATAGGCGACCAGCACTTTATTATCATCTTCTCCTTTTCCTTAATGACATAATTTCACCCCTTGTATTTCATCTGGCAAAAAAGATGCCGCTTCAACAGTTTTTTTTTTAAAGTTCTGTATATTCTGCTGCCGTTGAATATACTCAGGGATCTTATTCCATTCCCTCGGCCCTATACAATGGAATATACTAACCCTTGAAACCGTCAGTTTCAACTGCTTCATAGATGGAATTTGTAACTCCAATTGTTCTGCAGATCGAAGTGGGCGAATACTTTCAACAAGATGTTTAGGAGCCAGATTGTGCAAGCACATGTAAACGTATAGTAAGAACATAAGAATAGCCTTACTGGGTCAGACCAATGGTCCATCAAGCCCAGTAGCCTATTCTCACGGTGGCCAATTCAAGCAACTAGTTCCTGGCCAAAACCCAAGGTGTAGCAACATTCCATGCTACTGATACAGGGCAAGCAGTGGTTTCCCCCATGTCTTTTCCTCCAGGAACTTGTCCAAACCCTTCTTAAAACCAGCTACGCTATCCGCTCTTACCACATTCTCTGGCAACACGTTCCAGAGCTTAACTATTCTTTGAGTGAAAAAAATGTCCTCCTATTGGTTTTAAGAGCACTTCCCTGTAACTTCATCGAGTGTCCCCTAGTCTTTGTAGTTTTTGACGGAGTGAAAAATCGATCCACTTGTACCCGTTCTACTCCACTCTGGATTTTGTAGACTTCAATCATATCTCCCCTCAGCTGTCTCTTTTCCAAGCTGAAGAGCCCTAACCGTTTTAGTCTTTCCTTATACAAGAGGAGTTCCATCCCCTTTACCATCTTGGTCGCTCTTCTTTGAACCTTTTCTAGTGCCACTATATCTTTCTTAAGATAAGGAGACTAGAACTGAACGCAATACTCCAAATGAGGTTGCACCATTGAAGCGGATCCTATCCATCAGCCTCAACCAATACAAGCTCACATAGTATGCTGTCACGTGTCTTTGTTCACCTGATTTTGTGCCATGAAGTCTTTCAAATTTGAGCAATTCAAACACTTCTATACATCAAGGTTAAAGGAGTTCAAAACTTGTCATTTACTCACAAGAAAATCAATAATCCCACCAGTGGAGCCTTTAGAGAGATATTCATATATATTTTCTATTGTGACTATTCTAATCGGGATCTTCAGACGGCTGTTAGAGTGTGTAACTCAAACACAGCTTAATTCTTCATTGATCCTCAAGATTTATAACAGTGGCAGCGGCCATTAGCAGTGGCCACCTTAAAAAGTCTGCTGATCGTGTGTCAGTCATGCAACGGCACTGTTCACAGAATCGTAGCTACATGAAAGATAAGTGCTGGAAATGTAGGCCAGGGTTGTCATTTCTGGTGCCTACCTTTCACGAGAATCAATGCCTATCGCCCTGCATTCAGGGGCCAATATTCCAAACTCCCACCAGTGTCAACATGCAGTTAATGCCAGGTTTGCACATACCAGATTTGTTCAAGGAAAAAAGAGGACACGTGTTCCTGCCCTGTTCCTCCCCAACCCTGCCTCATTCCCACTACCACCCCAGCCTCGCCACCACACAACGTCTCTTCTCCTTCCTTGAGTGTGGGCTGCATCTGGAGGTCCTCTGATCATGTGTGGATGTGACACAACGATATCACACAGGTAAACTGTCAAGTTTTGAAAATCCGTCCGGACACCCAGACAGTCCTCAAAAAAGAGGCCATGTCTGGGTATTTCCGGACATCTGGTAACCTTAATTATACAGCGCCGAATACTCAGAGGGCTCAAGCGCGGTGTTAATGTATATGCTAAATATGGCCACAAATTGTATTTAAATGGATATTAATCAGGTAAAAAAAAATATTCATTCCCAATGCACAAATGAAAGCACTTTATTGCTCAAGAGGAAATGATGGCCTATAACGCCACAAATTTACCGCCAGGTCAGCGGCAGCCTAGCAGGTGTTCAGGAGAAGATTTCTTGTTAATTTCTCACATTACACTGTGGTTGTTGTCTTCTTCTGCAAGCGGAAGGAATCCTGAGCAACTGTAAGTGCTGATAGTGAGAAACAAGCAGGTGTGTGAATCATAGTAGCAAAACCAAAAGTGAAAGCGCACATTGGTGCTTATCTTTCTGTGCTTAAATATGAATCTTTCAAAAACTTTAAATGCAAACAATTTTTGAAAGGCTCATACCGTGTTTCCCCGAAAATAAGACAGTGTCTTTTATTCATTTTGGGCCCCAAAAACACACTAGGTCTTATTTTCGGGTAGGGCTTATTTTTTCATGTACATGATCATCTTTCCCTTACCCCAATTCTTCCTCTTTTCTTTTCTCCACATGTGCAATATCTTTCCTACCCTCTCACCCATCCCCTTGTGCCTTCCCTCTGCTGCATCTTTCTATCCCTCCATCCCTCCCATCCTCCTGTGCAGCAGAACCCTTGCCCAGCTTCTATCCTTCCATCCTTCCCTCCCTCCCATCCCTTGTGCAGCAGAACCCTTGAGCACCCGCCCCCCCCCCCCGCCACATAGCCGAACCCCCACTGACCCTCCATCCTTCCCTCCCATCCAAATCCCACCGACCACTAGCCATAAATGCCTTCCTGCAGAGCAGCGTCAGGTCAGCAGCACTCTAAACAGGCTGCTTTGCGGCCTTCGTGTTGGGGCCTTCCATGTGCGGCGTTACTGATGACTGATACATCTCAAATTTAATTTTTGGTTGGTTTTGCAATTTTATAATTTCAGTTATAATGTGCTGCAAAAAACATTTGCTTCGTTTGGAGTTAAAATTGTATAAGTGCCTGGAGCCTCATTTATGTGCAGAGTAGCATTATGAGGGTGGTTTGAAAAGTTCAGTAAGAAAACAAGTTATGCAAATGTTTTTAAAAACTGACAAAACCTATTTTTCTGACTGGATGGAAAAACTGGACTAAGTGTACAGGCTGTGATGGAAGCTATGTTTAGACATATAACTGGTTTTATAAAAATATTTTTATTTTTTTTAATGAACTTTTCAAACTTAAAAAATGTATGGATAAATTCCTAAAATGGAAGTCCATAGACCATTATTGAGACGGCTTAGGGAAATCCACTGCTTATTCCTAGGATAAGCAGCATAAAATCTGTCTTGCTACTTGGGAGCTAGCTAGTGGGTTGCCCACTGTTGGAAACTGGATAGTGGGCTTGATGGACCTTTGGTCTGGTCCAGTATGACAATTCTTATGAGCTTATAAAAATTGTAATTTTCTGTTTTTATGCTTGTGCCTTTTTCTTTATATGTGAGCAACAGGAACTACAGCAGGGAAGCACTGAAGGACCAGTTCCGGATGCTAGGAAGGAAGCTGAAGACCAGAACGCCAAGGGTAGCATTCTCAGAGATCCTGCCGGTACCCAAGGCTGACGAGAAGAGGCAGAAGGAGCTGCAAGCAGTCAACGCATGGATGAGGCACTGGTGTGAGGAAGAAGGATTCCGCTTTGTGCGCAACTGGATGACGTTCTGGGGGAAGAGCAAGCTATACAGGAAGGATGGACTCCACCTCAGCAGAGACGGAACGAGGCTACTTGCAAGCAACATCAAGCGAGAAATTGAGAAGTTTTTTTAACTAGAAAGAAGGGGAAAGCCAACAGTCAACCAAGAGTCGATGGTTCGGGAAACAGTATACCCAGAGGATACCATGCAGGAAGATTGCGGGGACGACTCACTGAATCATAGGCAAGATAGAAATCCTGACAGATCGAAATGGACACAAAAGGGAAGAAAATGCAAGAAAGTAAAAGGCCGCAAACTCAAGTGTATGTACATGAACGCAAGGAGCCTAAGGAACAAGATGGGGGAATTGGAATCTATGGCACAAAAAGATAACCTTGACATCATCGGCATCACGGAAACATGGTGGAACGAGGAAAACATCTGGGACACTATGCTACCGGGATACAAGCTATACCGCAGAGACAGAGTAGGACAAAAATGTGGGGGTATTGCCCTATATATCAAAGAGGGTATCAAGTCTACTGGAGATAACACGCCGGAAATGATAAATAAGGTAGAGTCTCTATGGGCCACAATTCCGGGAACAAATGGAACGGAAACGAAGATCGTATAGAGTGATGTATTTTTTTCTTTTTCTTTGTAGAAGATTGTTTATAATTCTGTTTTATAAATGCATATAAATGTTTTTTTAAAAACAAAACAAATATACCCCCCTTTTACAAAAACGCACAAGAGGTTTATAGCGCTGGCCGGTGCGCTGAACGCTCTGTGCTGCTCCAATGCTTATAGGAACTCTCTGACGATCGGACCAGAGCAGAGCATTCAGCGCACCGGCCGGCGCCAAAAACCTCTTGCGATTTTTTGTAAAATGGGGGAGGTTTGCCTTTTTCCCTTAACATCCCTTTCTCAGTGTACTCCACTTCGACCAGCAAGTAATATATTTTGTAATTTTATAATTCTGTTTTTTTAAATGCATATATAAATTTTCAAAACAAAATTTAGCCTTTTTCCTTAACATCCTTTTTCAGTGTACTCCACTTCAACTAGCCAGCAGGATTTTTTTTTTTTTTAAATGTATCTATTAATAATTAAAATCCACTTCTAACGACATGAAAGCAAAGGATTTATGTTCCTCCAGCCAAACAACATAACTTGCTAACACCTGGAATCATATAAAGACCAAGATTTTCTAATCTCACTGCTCTCTCCCTTATCAGCCCTTAATCACATCTCTTATCTTCAACTGGGAACTGTTAAATTAAGGCGGTTAGCAAAGCCCTGCTCACCAGATGTTCCATAAACTCATGCCAGCAACTGCCGGATCCCCACCCTTTGTACCTTTTCTAAAATTCTGTGTTTTTAATCCAGTCATAGACACAATGTCTTAGGGTTGCAAGCTGGCTCCATTGTTTTCCTAGTAGGCTAAGGCAGTCCTGATTTTACCTCGTTGCATTTATAGAGATATAATTCTTCTCTTTAAAATAAATTTGAAAAGGAAAAAAACCAGTTATAGGTGGAACTGTAATAAAGCAGTCATCTATTCATCATGAGCTTTCTCCAGTCTTGAGAGAGACAGGAATGTTGTCAGTTGTGAGGGTTCAAAGAAAACAAATTTATGTAACTTATAATGAACGATACATTTACAAGGATATCGAAGAAAAAAGGTAGCTCCCAGGGCAGTAATTGCTGGTCTTAGCAATAAAAATTCCTTTCTTCGCCTCTGTGTGTCCCTGGCTAAAAGTCAGGAAACATTTGAACTTTAAGTCCCAAAAATTCTTTGTGTTTATTTTTAAAATATAACTTCAATAGCCATGTTTTATCCGGTTCTTAGACAACGGCGCGAAAGACAAAAGCGCGCGCCGACAATTGAGCGCAGCGCGGAGATGCGCGCCACACAAAATTACAGTTTTTAGGGGCTCCGACGGAGGGTTTGTTGGGGAACCCCCCCCCCCCAGTTTACTTAATAGACATCGCGCCGACGTTATGGGGGGTTTGGGGGATTGTAACCCTCCACATTTTACTGTAAACTGAACTTTTTCCCTAAAAACAGGGAAAAAGTTAAGTTTTCAGTAAAATATGGGGGGTTACAACTCCCCACAACGCCCCCACAACGCGGCGCGATGTCTATTAAGTAAAGTGGGGGGGTTCCCCCCTCACACCCCCGTCGGAGCCCTAAAAACAGTAATTTAGAGCGGCGCACGCCTCCGCGCTGCGCTCAATTGTCTGGGCGCGCCTTTGTCGCGGCGCGTTTTTCACCTGACACCGCTTTATCCAATGTAAGAGCAACTGAAAGAAGCAAAGTAGCCGGAATGGCTACTTCCCTATCTGAGGACTCTAATAAGGCTGATATATCCAATAGTTCTTGAATCACTTCATGATTCGCTTCCTGAGGATTCTTTCGATCACTAGACTCTTTAACAGGCAAATAATAAGCCTGTGTGAACGGTGGAATAGAAAATTCAGGAATTTCAAGCATTTCTACTAAATAACGTTTAAGCATATCTCTGGGAGTTGCTGTAGGAATCTTAGGAAAATTAATTAATCTAAGATTATTACTTTTTGAAAAATTTTCAAGAGATTCAAGCTTCCTTCTTAAGTTGGTATTGTCCTTAATTAGTGCGTCCTGTATTGCTTTAGAGGATTTAATGTTTTGCTGTTGAGTTTCAATCTGTGATTTGAAATCAGTGGTAATTTTCTGCAATTCTGTGATTTCCTTATCATGCTCTTTAAATTTTCCTTCCACTTGGTTAAGTTGAGAGGCTATAGTAGATGGGGGCGTTCCTCCGATTGTCCTCATCTGCATGTTAGAGTTTGCAGAATTCATCAGACCTGCTCGGATCGGGCCCGATCGGACAGGTTAGTGAATCCTGGCCCAAGATCTGAATTTAATAAATTATGATAACCTTTATGCAGAGTTTGGTGCAGAATTCTGCACACTGCAAGTTGAAATTCTTGCGAGTCCTGCGAGAACTGGCAGCAGCCATTCAAGGAGTGTTTCAGGGCTGGGCAGGAGTGCAAAAAGCTCCCTCCTGCCCGGTACACCGCTGGTCCGTGAGAACTCGAGGCAGCCGTTCAGGGAGGGATGGGCTCAGCACGGGGAAGGAGCGTGGAAACCTCGCTCCTGCCTGATATACCGCTGGAACACCAGGGATTCAAAAAGGTACACGGGGGGAGGCGGGAGCGAGGTAAGACAGTTGTTAGTATGGGCCGTGACAGGAGACAGGAGGGTTCCCTCCTGTCCTGGACTACCAGGTCATACAACAGGTTGGCAGAGGCCTGCAACAAGTCTGGGAGGGAGTGGGTGGGCGCTGACCCGAATATAAGACGAGACCCCCATTTCTTGGCCAATTTTATGGCCCAAAAAAATCTCATCTTATATTTAAGTATACTGTATAGGGTACTTTGCTAATAGTGAAACATATACACTTTAGTGTGGTCATCTACCGACATCCAGATGTTTCACCCCCCACATTTCCCCCCAGGTACATTTTCCCCCCCGGAATTTTCACTTCTGGGATCTTTCATCCCCAACATTCACTGCTGTGATAAATTGCAATATCATAATCATTACTGACCCAGCAGTGACCTCTCATTTTGCGAATGTTTGTTCATCTGAACATGCCATTGTAATCTTCGTTCACTTGACCCAGAATTTTTGACTCATTCATAATAAGGCCTCAATGACATTTTATTTTTCATATATTAGGAAGCGAGGGGGAGGGGCATTGCCCCCCTCACAATGAAATTCAATTTTTCATATCTAGGGGTGCTTAGAACATATGAACATAAGATTTGCCACTGCTGGTCAATCGAGCCCAGCAGTCCACTCACGCGGTGGCCCTTAGGTCAAAGACCATGTCCTATACGAGTCTAGCTTTACCTGCATATGTTCTGTTCCAGTAGGAACTTATCCAACCTTGCCTTGAATCCCTGAAGGGTGCTTTCCCCTATAACAGCCTCCAGGAGAGCGTTCCAGACCTCCACCACTCTCTGGGTGAAGAAGAACTTCCTTACATTTGTACGGAATCTTTTCCATTCTAACTTTAGCGAGTGCCCTCTTGTTCTCTTCACCTTGGAGAGGGTGAACAATCTCTCTTTCTCTACTAAGTCAATTCCCTTCAATATCTTGAATGTTTCGATCATGTCCGCTCTCAGTCTCCTCTTTTCAAGGGGGAAGAGGCCCAGTTTCTCTAGCCTCTCATTGTAAGGCAACTCCCCCAGTCCCTTAGGGGGGAGCATTGCCCCCACACACGACTGGGAGGGGTGTACCGATGATGCTGCAATGGGGAGGACAGGGAGGAGAATCTGATTCACCGTGAACAGTTCATCGCACTGCAATGGCCGCGATGAAACGGATCTAGACCCTAGATTTGAAATGCACACAATGGAAAAAAGCTGTGTAACCATAAAAATTTACTTGAGTGGCATATTCAGATGAGCAAGGCCAACAAAAATGGTAATGATGATAATGCTTAATGATTATGATATTGCAATGTAGTACTGCAGTGAATGTTAGGAGTGAAAGATTCCGAGAACAAAAACTGTGGGGGTGAAAATTCCGGGGGCAAAATGTGAGGGGCGAAATTTCCTGCAACCTCATCTACCAATGACGTTCCAAACACTCAAGCATAGAGTGCCTTGGTGGGGTGGGGTAAGTTCAGAATCTGAATTGGACAAAATGCCTCTTTCCTGGAACTGGGCAACTTGGTATTTCTGCATAAAAGAGTCTGCTAATGAATTATTTCCAGTGGTTTCTGGTAGAGAATGACACGGTGACAAAATTCATCACCGTTCCCGTCCTTGCGGATAACCGCAGGAAATAATCCCATGTTATTTTCTAGTGTCTATTTCAACCTCAGTCCTTCTACACCAGCATTCTTCAGAGCAAAGCTTGCGTGTCAGTGGTTGTGGCCATTCATACTCTGATTAAGGATAATGAAGCCATTGTGACATCACTGATGTGATTGGCTCTTAGGCACTGGTGGAATGAGGCATTATGACATCACAATATCTGCTCTGGATACCAGAGACTGTCATTCTGTAGTGTCTATCTCAACCTCAATCCTTCCACACCAGCATTCTTCAAAGCAAAGCTTGCGGGTCAGTGGTTGTGCCCAATTATACTCTGATTCTTCCCTCTCTCCTTAAAGAATGACATGAAGATGGTTTCCCGCCATTATCCGCGGGGACGGGAACGGTGATGAATTTTGTTACCGTGTTATTCTCTAGTTTCTGGCACACCCACAGAAGAGGCCTCCTCCTCAAAAGACAAAAAAAAAATTATGCTGAGTTACTCCCCTGCTGGTTGAGAACAGCCCATATTCCCGTTAACTGTATCCATGACATCCTTGTTTGTCTGTCTTGGCTGTTTAGATTGTAAGTTCTTTCGAGCAAGGACTGTCTTCTTTTTTGTGACTCTGTGCAGCGCTGTGTGCGTCTGGTAGCACTATAGAAATAATTAATAGTGGTAGTAGTTTGTTGAATGTAAAATAACTTTATAACTGCCATGACACTTGCTTTAAACTGTGTTTCACATTCTCCTGCTTCCAAGACTCTGCCTCCTGGAATTCCAATTCAGAGGCTGCATTTTAGAGAATGACACGGTGACAAAATTCATCACCGTTCCCGTCCCCACGGATAACCGCGGGAAACCATCTTCATGTCATTCTTTAAGGAGAGAGGGAAGAATCAGAGTATGAATGGCCACAACCACTGACCCACAAGCTTTGCTTTGAAGAATGTGTAGAAGGTGTAGAAGGACTGAGGTTGAGATAGACACTACAGAATGACAGTCTCTGGTATCCAGAGCAGATATTGTGATGTCATAATGCCTCATTCCACCAGTGCCTAAGAGCCAATCACATCAGTGATGTCACAATGGCTTCATTATCCTTGGCTCAGATAAGAATCAGAGTATGAATGGCCACAACCACTGACCCACAAGCTTTGCTTTGAAGAATGCTGGTGTAGAAGGACTGAGGTTGAAATAGACACTAGAAAATGACATGGGATTATTTCCCGCGGTTACCTGCGGGGACGGGGACGGTGATGAATTTTGTCACCGTGTCATTCTCTACTGCATTTATCTTTGCTTCAGTGCAAAAGGGCTGGATGTGAAGGGGAATCACTGCTGTCCCAACACTATACCACCAGCGATACCTCTTATAAATGCTAGAGGAGGGCAGATTGAAACCCCTTTGGTGCAGGGGATGATGCACTGCATAACTCTAGCGCCAATGAGGAATGGAGGGGAGCAGGGATGGGCAAGGCGACACTGTTAAGGGAGTGCAGGTTGTTCTTGGGGATTTGGGGTATGATTCGGTGGAGGGGGGTTGGGTGTTTAGCCAAGAGCAGTGTTTCCTTGTTTGTTTGGGTAGCAGCTGCAGCCACCTGTTAATTAAAAATATTACCCTGAAACAAACATTTATAGAAACAAAATTAAAGTTTATGAATAAGCCCACATTGTTCCCTGTGACTCTGAGCAGACCATTTGGTCCCCCATTGCCCTAGGTACATTAAATAGATTTGGAGCCCACCGGGACAGATAGGTAAAAATGTTTGAGTACCTGAATTAATTCATGTAAACCGTTCTGAGCTCCCCTGGGAGAATGGTATAGAAAACTGAATAAATAAGTAAATAGAAACGAAACAAACAAAAAACCTGGAAATGATCAACGAAACTAAATACAGTGATTTTATTTTCTTTTTTTTTGCTTGCATATTCCTACTGACCCTGCTTTCCAATTTCCAGGGGATTCCCCTTGGCTCTCTGAGCTCCTAGAGAGGATCCTATCTCTGGTCCTGTGAAAGGACACCAAAATCATAAAATCTTGTCCTGATGTTCAGACTGCACTATATGTTGTCATTATTCCTAATAATTAGAGTAGGGTTATCAAAACCATATTTTTGAAGACAAAAAAAAGGACACATGACTCTTCCCACACTCCACCCATTTTTTTTGGTCCCCCTTCCCATCCTCTGTACCCTTTTAGTGCTTCTCTCTCTCTCTGTCTCCTTCCAGCCATGCCCCTCCCCACCCCCCGCGTGGGTGCCCCTCTCTCTCCTTCCAACCTCCTATCCTGCTGTTTCTGTCTCTCCTCTCCCATCTAGCACCACCCTACTCCATGCTCTTTTCTCCAGTACTCTCCCCTTTCCATACTGTTTCTCCAGCCCCCCTTCCATCCATCCATTCTGTTTCTCCAGCCCCCTTCCATACTGTTTCTCCAGCCCCTCTCACCTCCCCATGTTGTTTCTCTAGCCTCCCTCCATGCTGTTTTTCCAGCCTTCCTTCCTCTCTTCATAACTCCCCTTCCATGTTGTTTCTCCAGCCACCCTCCCCTCCCTCCTCCAACCTCTGATTCTGCTTACCCTCATGACCTCTCTAGCTCCCGACTTCTCAACCTTGAGCCCAGCCACTGTAATTTAATCTTTGAACAGCTGGCAGCAGCAATGAAGTGAGCTTGCTACCGCCAGCCTGCCCCAGAAGCTGCCGCTCTGCAGCGACTTCCTGTTCCTGGGTAGGCGAGACCTGTAGAAAGGTGGTTTCTGGGGCAGGCCGGCAGCAGCCTCGTTCCTGCTGTTGGCTACATGAAGATTAAATTATCTCATTTACATGAATTACCTCAATTACATGAAGATTAAATTACCTCATTACTGCTGTTGGCTACATAAAGATTAAATTACAGCAGCCAGACCCAGGGAGGAGGTAGGTGGAGGAGTCGGGAGACCCAACTAAATCTGGACAGAGGCCCCCATTTTTAAAAACCATACAGTCACCAGGATAGTCCTCTAAAAAGAGGTCATGTCCGGGTTTACCCAGATATCTGGTAACCCTAGATTAGAGCAATAGGCTGTGAACCAGTGACACCCAGTTCAAATCCCTCCATGGGTCCTTGTGATCTTGTGCAAGTCAAAATCTAGAGGCAGTGACACATCTTTTTAGTTGGCGGCAGCACTAAAGACCGCACTACGGTTTTGTAAAAGGGGGGGGGGTTGTTAATTTGCTGTTGGTTTTACAATTTTATCATTTCAGTTATAATGTGCCGCAAAAAACATTTGCTCTGTTTAATGTGCCGGCGCTAAAAAAGTTTGAGAGACGCTGGCTTAGAGGCTTGCATAGGCTTTCTACTGCTTACACAAAAATAAAATAAACAGCAGTGCAAAGTGAAAAATCCAGAATAAAGCCTCTCTTCAAAACCTTCAATGCAACCTCCAAACTGGTGGTAAGTTTCCAGCGTTATACCTTTATTTTCCCTTTTAGATTGCATATCCAGGATGGGTGGGGTTATATACTTAACAAATGTTGTCTGGGATTTTAATTTCATGTATAATTTACTGCTTTTCATTTTGCTCTCAAACAAGGGTGGGAGGGAGGGTGGGGATAATTATCTTGTATTAATATCTGATTGATTGTAAGTGCTATCTCTGATGATAATTGTATACATATATTTTGTAAGCACTGTTCTAGATTTGAAAATCAATAAAGTTTATATTTTTTTAAAAAAGGACATTGTTCTGTGCTGTTCTCTGAGCATTGGAAGGGAATATCGAATGACCTCAGTAATATCCATTTGGATACATTTATATAAAAATTGGTGTGCATGAGCTCGCTGAAAATTCTGTGCAACCTGACGCTGGCAATAATCCAGCGTTAATTGCCTCTAACCGTGGCATTAGGTTTTGAGCATCGGGATGTTGGAGCTGCTACTTAAAGAGGGATGAACAAAATCCCTTCACTAACTATAAAATCTATTTATTTTGTGCTTGAGACAAGATGTTCAAACTGAAATAATATCTGTGCGTAATATTATTTATTTATGCTGATAGGCTGGGTCTTGGCTTTTAAAGAGATGAGAGATCTCTGGGGTCTCTGCTGATCCCAATCCAAATCCTGGAAATGCACAGCCTACAAATTTGTCCAAGTCCTAATAAAACGTTCTCTTAGTCAGTTTGAATTATTTGCAAACCAATGTGGTAGACTTTCTCTCATATGAGGAAAGGCTAACAAAGGTTAGGGGTGTTCAACTCGGAGAAGAGATATGACTGAGGTCTATAAAATACAGAGAAGAGTACTTTTAAAACAAATAAGAGAAAATATTTTCATCTGAATTAATAGTTAAGCTCTAGAAGTTGTTACCACAGGATGCGGTAAATACAAAGCAGCATAAGAACTACCGTAAATATTCTGACACTGGACGGACCGAGAGTCCATCAGTGGCCAATCCAGGCAAGATCCCAAAAGAGTAAAACCAATTTTATGTTACATATCCTAGAAATATACAGTGGATTTTCCCAAGTCCATCTTAGTAATGGCTTACAGGCTTTTCTTTTAGGAAATTATTCAATTCAAACAAGTTTCAAGTTTTTATTAAAATTTGATTAATCGCTTATCTAATTTCTAAGCGAGTTTACAAGATAAAAAATAACAGGGAACACAAAAACAAAACATGATAAAAACCCTGCTCAGCTAACTCAACTCAAACATCATCTGTTGCTATCACAGGGCCAGTCTCGCAATAAGAGCTGTGAGAATTTTTAGCTGTTATCACGAGACTCCTAGGACAGCAGGAGAGGATGTCTTAATAATGCATCTCCTGCTGCAGATTTTATTTATTTATTTGTTTATTCAGTTTTCTATACCGTTCTCCCAGGAGAACTCAGAACGATTTACATGGGTTTATTCAGGTACTCAAGCATTTTTTCCTGTCTGTCCCGGCGGGCTCACAATCTATCTAATGTACCTGGGGCAATGGGGTGATTAAGTGACTTGCCCAAGGTCAGATGGAGCAGTGCGGGTTTGAACCCACAACCCCAGGGTGCTGAGGCTGTAGCTTTAACCACTGAAGGAGAAAGCTGCTCAACAAATCTCCGCAACCCAACGGGAGAAGACCCATGAAAGCAGGGGGGTCTCCTGTAGAATATGGGAGACTTGGCATGTCTAGAGAAGGTGGTTGGGGTCCCTTCTGAGAGTCTGCTGTTCCCCTGCATCTAATTCTGCCCCCTCCCCCCAACAAAAGGCCAGGCTTAACTTTGAGCATTGCCTTTACATTTATAAGATACACTTCCCCCTCCGTATTCACGGTTTCGGTTATTCGCGGGTTTTCATGCGCAGGCTCCAGCCCCAAATTTACATTATAGGAAGTTGCTGCTCCCAGCGATGCACAGAGAAAATCAATCCTCCCAGTTTTGCACAGAGAAAATTACATAGATACATATAGATACATAGAATATGATGGCAGATAAGGGCCGACGGCCCAACAAGTCTGCCCACTCAAAGAACCCTCCCCTAAACATTTCCCCGGAGTGAACCCACATGTTTATCCCATCGTCTCTTGAAGTCGAGCATGTTGCTGGCTTCGACTACCTGACGTGGAAGACCATTCCAACGATCAACCACCCTTTCGGTGAAGAAGTACTTCCTGATGTTGCCATGAAGTCTCCCACCCTTGAGTTTGAGCAGATGCCCTCTTGTTGCTGTGGGACCTGTAAAGAATAAGATATCTTCCTCCACCTCAGCATGGCCTGTAAGATATTTGAACGTCCCTAACATGTCTCCCCTCTCTCTGCTTTCCTCGAGAGAATATAACTGCAGCCTGCTTAGACGTTCTTCATATGGGAGATCCTTGAGTCCTGAGACCATCTTAGTGGCCATTCTCTGAACCGATTCCATTCTCTTCATATCCTTTTGATAATGTGGCCTCCAATACTGGACACAGTACTCCAGATGAGGTCTCACCATGGACTTATACAACAACATTATAACTTCAGGCTTTCAGCTGACAAAACTTCTTTGGATGCAACCCAGCATTTGTCTAGCCTTGGTTGAAGCTTTCTCTACTTGATTGGTAGTCTTCATATCTTCACTAATGATTACACCCAGGTCCCGTTCTGCGACAGTTCTTGTTAAGGTTTCACCATTCAGGGTGTATGTTTTGCAGGGGATACCATTACCAAGATACATAACCTTACACTTTTTGGCATTAAAACTCAGTTACCAAGTATTTGACCATTTTTCCAGTAAAAGTAGGTCCTGCCTCATAGTGTTGGGCACGGTTGCGCTGTCCACTACGTTGCATAGCTTAGCGCCATTGGCAAATAATGTAATCTTACCTCGAAGTCCTTGGGGCAGGTCTCGTACAAAGATATTAAATAGTATTGGACCCACTCCACTGGTCACTTCCGACGTTTCTGAGGGAGTACCATTTACCACCACCTTCTGAAGTCTACCACTGAGCCAGTCTTTAACCCTCCTAGTCCCATTGTATTCATTTTGGTTAATAACCTACGGTGTGGGACACTATCAAAGGCTTTACTGAAGTCTAAATACTCCCCTATCTAGTTGTTTTGTTACCCAGTCAAAGAAGCTTATCAGATTGGATTGACAAGACCTTCCCTTCGTAAATCCATGCTGGTGGGGATCCCTCAGCCTCTCGTCATCCAGAATCATATCCAATCTGTTTTTGATCAACGTCTCCATAAGTTTACATACTGTTGAAGTGAGACTCACAGGTCTGTAATTTTCAGCCTCTGACCTGCATCCTTTTTGTGGAGCGGAATGACGTTAGCAATTTTCCAGTCCAAGGGGACTTTTCCCTTGTTTAGGGACAGATTGAAAAGCGCAGCTAATGGCTCTGTCAGGACATCTCTCAATTCCCGAAATACCATGGGGTGTAGATTATCCGGTCCCATGGCACTTTTTTCACAGGAACAGGTAAGGCTATTCGCGGTTTTGAGTCTTTCTTTCAAACGGAAAAGTTATTCGTACGGAAAGTTATGCGTAGCCATGCTGATCCCCTATCTCCGCGAATACGGAGGGGGAAGTGTACAAAATTGTAACCTCTCTTTTGACTCTATCTTTTCCTCTTATGGTATCAGTTTTGAATCCATTTACTTTCCCCACCTTATATTTTGTTTTAATAGACTTTTTCGGTCCCTTTTAACTGTACTTTGTTTTTTATTTCTAACCTTCCCCTGTTCCTGACATATTCTTGTGTCGCCACAGTACTTCTTAAACCTGTCTTAGAAATCCCACAGCCAGTTGGATTTTCATGCTAGGCTACCCACAATGAATATACATAAGATACATTTACATGCATTAGAAACCAGTACATTCTAATTTATCTCATGCATATTCATTGTGGATAGCCTGAAAATGGACAAACTGAGAGGTAAATCTGGGTATCGTTTTGAAGTTTGCACTGAGTCACCTAGACTGAGGAGAGAATAACTTTTTTAAAACAGCTTCTTCCCTGAAATGTTAATCAAATTCAGGACAAAACGGAGGATCTTTAA
Organism: Geotrypetes seraphini; assembly: GCF_902459505.1. NCBI lineage: Eukaryota > Metazoa > Chordata > Amphibia > Gymnophiona > Dermophiidae > Geotrypetes > Geotrypetes seraphini. The sequence continues at coordinate 217,417,618 of NC_047089.1, read as the reverse complement.
AATTATTTTTTTTTGCCAGCTGATATCAGAAAAACAAATGTTAGTACAGCTGTAGCAAATGAAGCACAAAGAATATTTAACATCTGACCTTCCCCCCAACACACAACATTGTCACGGTCTGCAATTAGAGCATTTCTGCATAAAATTAAAAAAAATAAAATAAGAAAATACAGCCAGATGAGCAACCAGCTGTACAGACATTGCTCATTCTCTGCCTGTCTCTTCCGGGGGGGGGGGGGGGGGGTGAGAGGGGGGCACTGCCCCCTTAAGAGAGATAAAATGGTTTTAATTGCATTATTTCTCCTGGGACAACCAACTCCCAGATAAAGGGTTTATAAATAAGTGTGCTTATTATACAAGCAGAATCTGTTCTCTCTGTCACTGCAGCTCAAACACTCATATCCTTGTAAAAACAAAAAAAAAAACCTAGTGGTTTTATATCCTGCCTGCAGCAGTGTTTTGGTCCCAGATACCTTAGTCAGTATATTATATTGCTCTGAATATGTAATAATAATTGTAATTACAAATGTATGTATCATATCATCCTGTTTAAAAGATAGCTGATGTATTGCTGTGTGGTATATATCAGATTATCACACACACTATTGTGGGAGTAACAATTAATTACATCCAATTCTTTAAAAATTTCCTAAAACTTCTACTAAAAAAGAATTGCTAACCTTAAATATTCTTTAATTCTAAATATTTTTTCATATAAATACACACAATCAGTATACAATATATTAAACGTATAAGCATAGGATACCAATTTATCACATAACAAATCATCAAAATACTCCTTTAAAAAACCAGTCAATCCATAAAAATGGAAAAATAGGAGTACTTATCTTCTCTAGAATTGTCGTCTCATCCTGGGCTCAGCTGCAGATTTTAAAGTGCTCAGTGCTCCCAAACAAAAACATAAGTGAAAACAAAAAATTCAACATCCCAAAAACTTCTATTTCTAAAAAACCATTGTCCAAGTTCATCAGTTCAACAATCCATGTTCAGTAATACAAACACTCGATGCAATTCATAGTATCAGATATCACAGACTTCCTTTATTTTTCAATTTCTATGGATTTACTGTTTTTAAGAAGGATATGGCGATACTCGAGAGGGTTCAAAGAAGAGCGATGTGTTTGATAAAAGGTATGGAAAACCTTTCATACACGGAGAGACTGGAGAAACTGGGGCTCTTTTCCCTGGAAAAGAGGAGGATTAGAGGGGATATGATAGAGACTTACAAGACCATGAAGGGCATAGAGAAAGTGGAGAGGGACAGATTCGTCAAAACTTTCAAAAACTACAAGAACGAGAGGGCATTCGGAAAAGCTGAAAGGGGACAAATTCAAAACCAATGCTAGGAAGTTTTTCTTCACTCAGCGGGTGGTGGACACTTGGAATGAGCTTCCAGAGGGCGTGATAGGATAGAGTACGGTAATAGGTTTCAAGAAGGGATTGGACAATTTTCTGAAGGAAAAGGGGATAGAGGGGTATAGATAGAGGATTACTACACAGGTCCTGGACCTGTTGGGCCGCCGTGCGAGCGGACTGCTGGGCACGATGGATTAGCAATTCTTTTTTAGTAGAAGTTTTAAGATATATCAGATTATGCCATGTATGTAATAATTCCAGTACTACAGGAGTTTGGATAATATCACTCCATAGACAAAATAATCCATATATGTAGCAGTGTGTATTAGGTTGTTAGGTGCTAGGAAGTATCCTTAATATGAAATATCACCTAATGGATGTATTAATTCATTTAGAATAGTGTACCCTATGGTTGCATGTGTGTGCTAAATGAACTCATTCAAACTTATTGTGCAATGCTGTAGTAATGGGAATCTTTACATCTAAAAATATTAAATTTAGTGCACATAAAATGGTTATATCATGTAATGTGTTAATTAAACAGCAGTTAACCCAAAGACCTCAATTCTAACACCACCTCCATCTCTCCTTTTGATATAGAAGGCATCTTGCTGCTAAATTAAACCTGGCAACTCCAGATATTATAATGGAAACACTGAGGTAAGTATTCAGCTGGCAGCAGTCTCTGGTGGGTTTTTTGGCTGTCAGCTGGTGTTCTATCTGGATATTCAATGTCAGACCATATCTGAAAAGCGGCATTGAATAACGAGATTTGTGCAGCCGGGTCTACGACGATAGGATGACAATTGGTAGGAAAATCCTACCAATTGTTATCCTACCTCCTACATCTACCAATTGTCGGAAATAGGAAGCTGATCCTTGCCTCCACAACCCCCTCCTGTAAGAAGCAGCAGCTTGGCAGCATTGGGGAGCCATGCCCCCAACCCCCCAGAAAAAAACAGCAGCTTGGCAGCAACCACTCTGGAAGACCCCCAACCGCCTAGAAGAAGAAGCACCTTCTCTTCCTCCTGTGCAGTTGTTCACATATTTCTAGGCAGCAGCTTACCCTGGAAGCATTCCCTCTAATGTCAGAGGGAACGTCCCTCCTATGCAGAGGGAGCTTCAGATATCATAGGGAATGCTTCTGTGTCATCCGCTACCCACGGATTTCTACGCGGACCTTATAGCTGGCAAGAAGGAGGAGGAAGAGAAGGAGCAAACCTATACAGAGAGGTGTAGGTCTACACAGAGATGAACAAAAACCCATGGGAGGGGGACACAAAGAGGTACATATTATGGGAGAGGCCCCCTGTAGGAGGGCCTCACATTCCATTGCAGTAGGCCTACACGGAGAGGTACAAAAAAACATGGGAGCATCTATTATCTCCTCCTCTCCTTAAGATACCAAGCACTGGAAATAAATAATAAATAAATGCCCTCCCCTCTCCCTGCATTTTACTAAGTGGCGGTAGAGGTGTCTACCGTGACCCAGAACATTAACTGCTCTGACGCTATTAGGGCTCCAGGTCACAGTTGAAACTTCTACCACAGCTTAGTAAAGGGAGGGAAAAAGATTTAACAGGGCAAAAGCCTCACCTGCCTAGTTGAATCACTTTGAATATTGACTCCATTATTTTGAGGAAAGCCAAGTCCAGCTCTACTGCATGTGGCACTCAGGGATATTGATGTAATCCTTCCCTCCCTAGCCAGTGATAGTAGCAGCAGAAATGACATCAGGCAGTGGCAAGACTGATGAAGTTCTGGGTTGTTTTGAGGTGAGCACTAACCTCATGCTGATGGCAGGCTGGTGGCTGATGTGGGGTGGTGGGGATTTCCTCTTTTGATTCATGCATGGTCTCACCATCTCCTTTTTATTTGGCAGAGGCAGACCTGGCTTGAGGATTCCAGTGGCACCCTATCCTAAACCCAGCCCTGAGGATAGTCTGGAAGGTGTAACCCATGTGCTTGCTTTGTACTCCAGTACTAGGAGCCTCTTGTTTCTCACATAGATTCAGAGACAATTCCAGAGATGTGGGATTTAGCTATGAGTTTACCTTTGTGTATTGCTGTGGGGGGGGGGGGGAGAGGTAATTTTCCGTGAAGAGGAAAAGTTTCATTATTACATTATTTCAGATTTTTGGGCAAGGCACCCGTTGAATGTCTGCATGAACTTTAGCAGTGGTCTCAAACTCAAACCCTTTGCAGGGGTACATTTTGCATTTGTAGGTACTTGGAGGGCCTCAGAAAAAAATAGTTAATGTCTTATTAAAGAAATGACAATTTTGCATGAGGTAAAACTCTTTATAATTTATAAATCTTTCCATTTGGCTAAGTCTTAATAATACTATTGTCATTTATAGCTAAAGAGACATGATCAAGAAACTGTTTTATTTTACTTTTGTGATTATGATAAACATACCGAGGGCCTCAAAATAGTACCTGGCAGGCTACATGTAGCCCCCGGGCCGTGAGTTTGAGACCACTGAACTAAAGGCTTCATTTATTAATACGCCTTAACCAGTTAACTTGTGTTAATCCACATTAATGTATTTAATACTAGTTAAACAACTCAAACCCTATTCTCAATGGGGCCTGTTTACTAACTATCCCCCCATTTTACTAAGCTGCGATAGAGGTTTATACCGGGCCCGGAACAATAAATGCTCCAACACTTCTCTGGCGCTCATAGAATTCCTATGAGTGTTGGAGCACCGTCGGCACATTTAGCGCTCCAGGCCATGGTAGAAACCTCTACCACAGCTTAGTAAAAGAGGGGGGTATGTGCCTAACTTTTTTTTTTTTTTTTTTAAATAAAGCTTTATTGATTTTCAAACTTTGACAGTGCAAAACAATTAATTGAACATAAACGCTGCATAAAACGTACTATTTAATACACAAGTAATACATGAAACAATCATTTCTTCCCCCCTCCTCCCAATTATTAATACAAAGAGACATATGATGTGAATACAATTATAATTAAGCAATTTTTATACTCAAAATATATTTCCTTCAACCTACCCCCCCCTCCGGATGTGTAAGGAAATCTAATAAAAGGAGAGATATATGACCATTATTGCGAGGTGACAAATGTAGTCAATGGGCTCCACACTTTATTAAACAAATTACCAAACCCTAAACAATCCGCATTCATTCTCTCGTACTTATAAGTGGTACACACATGTGCCCACCAAAATGTATAATTAAGTCTGTCATGGCTCTTCCAGTTGCGTGAAGCAACAAAAAGGGATCCAACCAAATCTGCAGTGAAATCACCAAACCAGGAAAAACAAACAAAAACTGCAGACTATGTACAAGATGCAGGCAAAATTTATTGTAACAAAGTTAAAATGCAGTGATATAAAACCTTTTTACCAATCAAGGGACCCAACACGGTCCGTATTTCGGACAACACTCCTTCATCAGGGGTCCATGGTAAATAAGGTATTAAAATATACCGCAAAAAATGAAGGTAACAACAAGTGCCTGTGTGTTCAATACGCTGAGAATCGCTGCCAAAAGTGATGCATGTAATCATTTGGATAGCTATTCCCGTCATGTTCAAGAAAAGACGGCTTTTATCCAAAGTGGGCTTAACGTGCAATAATGTACCACAAATTATGGTTTCATAAGTTAAGGGAATAGATGATTCAAGAATAAGATTGATTTGTCCCCAAATTGACCTCCAGAAATTAAGTATGTGCCTAACTTGAATAAATGGGAATTAATACACAATAACATACTCAAGTGGTTAATGAGCATGTATTAATGAGGCCCTTACGTGGGAAGCATTTTAGGGAAGAGAGTCATGTACAGTACTTGAACTACTGTGTACAGTAAACCCCCGCGAATTTGCAGTTTGCAAATCACAGAAACAATAACTCGTGCTATTTTCCGACCGCCTCTTCCTGGTACTAAAGTCACGGTTCCACCGATCAGGAGCTGCTTTGACATGCTATCTGGCGTATCAAAGCAGCTCCTGATGGGTGTAACCATGACTTTCGGACCAGGAAGAGGTGGTCGGAAAATGTGCCCTGCTTCGTAAGTACAATTTAAGCACCCGCCGGCACCCCAGCTGCCCTCCCCTGCCTTTGATCAGCTGAAAAACCGTATGTGCGGTTTTTCAAAAATTCATGGGGGTTCCTGGAATGGAACCCCCACGAATTTCAGGGGAGTACTGTAATTCACTTTGGGCCCGATTCCATAAAAGGCGCCTAAATTGAAAGGTGACTAGAAAAGCAGCGCCTACCATATGCCGATCAGTTAGGCACCATTTATAGAATTGCATCTAGTGGCATGTATATCTTAGGTGCTGATATATTAAGCCAGGGTTTTCGTGGCCTAAAATACCGGCGTCTAACTGAATCCTAGTCCTAACTCGGCCCCTAACCATGCCTGCTTGGCATATAGGCACCAGTAGGTACCTCACTACAGATGCCTACCAAGTTAGGCACCTTCCGTCTAATTAATTTTTTAATTGGTTTTTAAAGGTCTTTTCAATTAACAGTGCCAATTTTTAAAAAATCTGTTAGGTGCCTAGATTGGATAGGCGCTCCGCTCTAGGTGACTAACGGTAGGCGTCATTTATAGAATCAGGGTCTTTATGCATAGATTTGCAATGGTGAATAGTTAATTCATAATGTAAGGGTGTAGGAACCCACTACCAAATGTTTTCCCGTAGATGCAAATTGGGGGGAAAAAAATACCCATTTCCTATATCTAGTTCTTAATGTCGTTCTCCTGTGATTGATTGATAAACCCACAACCACTTGCCGCTTGTGCTGGCATAAGCTCCCTTCTGATGTCACTTCCTGGACGTGGGACCAGGATATGAAGTCAGAAGGGAGCCAAGGCCAGGCGCAAGCAGCAGGAAAAAGATGCTGTTTGTATCAGTGAACATTTCAACTGGTACATAGGGTTGGGGGGTGCTCAAGCAGCGGGCAAGGGGGGGCACATGGCACAGCAATGCCAGCGCCGCTGCCCCAGGCGCCAATCTCCCTCGCTACGTCACTGTTTGAGGTTGTGAGAGTAGTGAACGGGAGAGGTGCTCTGAGAGGGAATGGGTGCAGTGGATAGGAGTTATAGGTATGGTGGATGAGAGAAGTGTGCTGATTCAGCACCCTGAGGTTGTGGGATCAAATCCCAGAAAGGCTCCTTGTGACCCTGGGCAAAAGACCTAATCCTCCTTTGGCCCAGGTTCAAAATAAGTGCCTGTATATATGCAAACCACTTTGAATGTGTAACCACAAAAAAATTGATCTTGTGTATAAGTCCCATTCCCCCTTCCTTCTGAGAAGGAATGGATGCAATGGTTGAGAGAGGTTATCAGTTCAGTAGAAAGGAGAGGTTCGGCTTGGGGTTAAAGGTGCAATGGAAGGAAAAAGTACTGTGAGAGAGAATGTAGGCAGTGGGAAAGAGAGACTTAATCTGAGATTGCTGTGCATTGTAAGGGAGGGGAGCTGTTGGAGCATTAGGTGCAGTGAGAGAGAATAGGTACAGTGAAAGGGAGGAGTCAAATTTCAGTCCAACATATGAGCATTTTTTTTTCTTAACATAAATGCTTCAAAGCAGTCCAAATTTGTAAAAATAATTAATGAAATGAAAAGATTACTCAGTCGCCCTGTCTTTTTTTGTAAATGCCAGCCTTGAGTGGGTGGAAAGAGCTGGTTCTCTCTAAAAGCCTCAGCTCGCATTAGATTTTTCATTTTACAAATTTGTAATTATTTCATGGAATTTAATACTGATAAAAAAAGGTGTGGGATTGAAACTAAACTCCTCCATTGTGTAAGAGAGAGATTCCACGGACAGCTCAGCATCACATCTCTACCACCCAGTTCTTAGCTTTCCTTCATTTCTCTCTCCCTTCTCTTTCTATCTTGCCCTCCTCCCCTTTCTCTCTCTCGCTCCTTTTTCCCTGCATCCTCTCCCTTCACGCTTACCCCTTCCTTCAGTTCTCAGTTCTCCCTCCCTCCTTTCCTTCTTTGCTCTCTAATGGCAGTGAGGGGCAAAAGACAGGAACACCCCCTCAGAGGTGGTCTTCAGCTGTTATTCTTTAAGTAGAGCAAGGAGCGTATTATTCTGTCAGCAGTCGAGAGCTGTACCCACTCTGCTGATGGGGTTATTGTGCAAAACTTCCCGTTATAGCAAATCTCTCACAGCGAGTCCCAAATGGTGTGTGTGGGCAGCAGCAATTATCCTCGTATTGTGGCACGGCATGAAAAAAAAATCACAGAAAGATCCCCCTCCTCCGAGCCTGGATTTTAAACTCTGCTCATTCCCTTCAGGAGCAATTCTGGGCCTGCAGTGGTAGTGTCTTCAGTGCTCTGAGTGAATGGCGGGGCAGGGGGCAGGCTCTGCGCCAGCCACTACTTACTACTACCAGCAGCACCATTAGAAAAGCCAACTGAGACAGACAGCACAGTCAAAGAGCGGCATGACACCTTTTCACAAAACAGCAGACTGAGCAGTGCCTGCGGTCTCTGTTCCACTGGGGTTTCTGCAGATTTCAGTCCCTGCAATTCTGCGCTTTTTTGGGAGTCTGTAAGATTCTCAGTGCCTGGGTTTTCTGGTGCACTGGAGTCTCTGGTATTTTCTGTCCTTCTGCTAGGACCGGCTCAAAGATGATATGGCAACCCACTTCTGTTTTAGCACTCGCCCCGTTCCTCAGACCCGGACACACTTCCGTTTTTCTGCCCTATATCCCTCCCCCAAGACAGTACCCTTTTTCCTCCTCTGATATTACTGTCCGGTCCTGACAGGATGCGGCTTCATAGGCCAACTGCCGCAAGGAGGAAGAGCCAGCATCAGCATCAAGCAGCAACATCAGGAGGGAGGAGGGAAGTGCTGCACTTCCCTCCTCTGACGCTGGCCCTTTACCCTGGTGGCAACTGGCCTATGAAGCCACATTCTGTCAGGACCGGGCAGCAGCATCGAAGAGGGAAAAGAGTGTTCAAGTTGAAACCTGTAACTTAACTTATGGGCTGGTGCCTAGAGAGTGATGCTTTTCCAATCTCCTACTTTAGCTACTGATACCACAAAGTCTGTGCCCAGAGATAACAAATCCCTGAGAAAATCTGCTAAATGTGAGTAACATCTACTTATTCTTCAATAAAGCATATTTCATAAAATTTATAAGGACTTTCTACGTCTACATTGAGGCCAAGGTTTAGCCATCTGTTAATATAGTCATGTTTGCCAAGAGAGTTCCTAACAGGCTACTGCTAAACAGAACAATAAAAAAAATCAGAGTACTGAACTAAAAAAGTAAAAGAAAAGGACAAGGAATTTTATTTTCTACTGAAGCCCATGTTTACCTTTTCACAAGTTTGAGGACTAGCAGGTAAGATATTCCAAAATGGAGCTTTTCTTCCCCCTAGCAGATCCTCACTCATGATCTCTTCAGCTGGGCTTCTAAAGTGTAAATGATGTCAGCTACATTTCCTGGATGATCCTGACCTTTTGACTTTTCTCTTTAATCAAGAACTATTGTTGAACTGAAGAAACTGAAGCACTATTGTTGACCTGAAGTACTGGAGAAGGATTTTATGTGTGCTGTGGACCACCAGAAGAACTAACAAATCTATTCTCGAAGTCCACATGATGAAGTTATGACTGTCTTATTTCGGTCACACTGCCAGAAGAGAAAGATCATTGGAGGAGGACATCATGTTTGCGAAGATCAAAGGAATCAGGCGAAGAGGGCAACCTGCAATTAGATGGCTGGATATGTTGAAAACAACCATGCGGATGATGCTGAAGGACCTTACCAGACTAGCACAAAACCAATTTCTCTTTAAATCTGTAATTCATGAAGTCGCTAGGACTCAAACATGAGTCGATGGCACCTAAATTAATATATAGAAATAAAACATAAATGAAATAAGGTGCTATCTTTATCATTTATGTTTTGTTTTATATCGCTATATTACCTTTACAAATAGACTAACATAGCTACCGCACAATTTTACTTAAAATACAATAGGAATGATAGTTTTGAAGGAGGGGAAACATAGTTCTGCAAAATTTCAGTCTCTATGCGGCTGACTATCTGGAGAAAATGAACCAGTAGCAGTGTGGTCCTATAAAAACATATAGTTGGACATTGTATCTTAAATATTATCAAATATATCGCATAGACATTTCAGAAATCATGTCAGTGTTTGATGAATATGTTGTGGGCGATTCCCCGCATTGACAGATACTTTGTGAAGGAACACAGGACTTAAACAGCAAACATGTCTTATCAAAACAGTACTAACTCCCAGAACTCGGACAATTAACAAGCCTACCTATGAAAAAGTAGCAGGGCAAATACAGTATTATACCAGGCCCTAGAACCACAATATACTTCCTATGGAGAACTCAAACAGGATAGGATTAACTATTCAGTCTTTATTATAAATACATTGTAAAACCCCCATAAACTCCAGAAAAGGTAAGAAGCGCCAACTCTTCCTGCACTTGATGGCAATGTAATAGTGCCTGGGAGAATACATCACTGAGGGCAGTGATGTGTTCTCCTCTCCCCTCATATTTCTTCCTGCTAGCAGTTGATTTGCAAGGTAAAAATCTACTTCATGAGTAGCACAGCTGAGATGGCCTCACCTAAATGTTTGGGCTCTAGACAGTTATCTAGCTTGCCCATGCCTTAATCTTGCCCTGAAAACAGACCAGTCAATATTCAGCCAATAACAGTAAACAATTAGCCCCAGATGTTCAATTCCAGACTATGCCCAGGCAAAAGCACTGAATATCTGGAGAAAATAAAAAGTGTACCGGCCACTAGAGCTTAGGCCTACAAAAGACAGTTATGCAGGCCTCAGTTGAATATCCGCTGGGTCCCATATAATATGAAAGAAGGAGCTCCTCTGATCCTCTTCTCCCGCCACCCCACCCTGATCCCCTCTCTCACCTAGACTGCCATGAAACTTCAAGTTAGGCTTGGGCTTAGGGTTACCATATGGCTCCAGAAAAAGGAGGACAGATTGAGACATCCAGGTTTTACTTCCAGTGATTTCAATGGAATTAAACCCAGATGTCTCAGTCTGTCTTCCTTATTTCCATAGCTTTCAATTAAAGTAAAACTTGGATGTCTCAATCCATTCTCTTTTTTCTGGTGTCATATGGTAACCCTACCTGGGCTGATTCCCCATACCTGTTCAATTAGGCCTCCCCTTATCATGAAGTTCCGTGATGATCTAAGGGAGCATACCAGCAGAAGCAATGCCCACTCATAACTGCCCATCACAAATCTGGCCTCAAAATGGCTGCTACAATCTCTGTTCCCTCTAAGCCAGTGGTCTCAAACTCAAACCCTTTGGAGGGCCACATTTTGGATTTGTAGGTACTTGAAGGGCCTCAGAAAAAGTAGTTAATGTCTTAGTAAAGAAATGACAATTTTGCATGAGGTAAAACTCTTTATAGTTTATAAATGTTTCCTTTTGGCTAAGTCTTAATAATAATATTGTCATTTATAGCTAAAGAGACATATGATCAAGAAACTGTTTTAGTTTACTTTTGTGATTATGATAAACATACCGAGGGCCTCAAAATAGTACCTGGCGGGCTGCATGTGGCCCCCGGGCCGCAGGTTTGAGACCACTGCTCTAAGCTGAGCAGGAGTCCTCCACCTGCCAGTGGGGGTGGGGTAGGAGGGGTTTGGGTAGGGTTACCAGATATCCAGATTTCCCCAGTCATGTCCTCCTTTTGAGGACTTGTTTGGAGGTCCGGACAGCCTTTCAAAACCTGGCACTTTGTCCGGGTTTTGAAACGCTTCTCCTGAAATTGTGTCGGGCAAGAGGGCATCCGCGCATGCGCGGATACCACGCGATGATGTCACGCGCACATACGAGTGCACGTGAGGTCATCATGTTGCATCCACGCATGCGCAGATGCCCTCCTGCTCGACAGAGCAAGCAGCAGGGGTGGGGCTAGGATGGGATTAGAGGCAGGACTGGGGCATAATAGGGCGGGATTGGGGGGCCTGGGGGTGGGTCTAGAGGTCCAGATTTTATGAATGTAAAATCTGGTAACCCTAGGTTTGTGCTATTTCACTATCACATTTTCAATAATGAGGGACAGGCAAGGTCTGCAGGATTCCAAGGAACCAGCCTATCCCTAGCAATTACAAACACAATATTGAAGTACTGCCCTCCACTGGCAACAATGCACTTGGATGACTCCCACTCAGCTTAGAGGGGTGCGGCAGCCATTTTAAAGCTGATCCTGCGATGGGCAGAATTGAGGAAACATTGTTCCTGTCTGTATACCCCCATAAACCACCATGGAGCTTCAATATAGGGCTGGGGGGGGGGCCTATGGGCGTACGGGGGTCAGGAACTTGCCCAGGTCTATCAGTTGCTTTAGTTGCTGTGGGGTGTCAAAGTCTTCCCCAATGAATATGCATGAGATCTATTTGCATGCACTGCTTTCATTGTATGCTAATAGATCTCATGCATATTCATTGGGGAAATCCTGAAAACCCAACTGGATGGTGGCCCTCGAGGAGGGACTTTGACACCCCTGCTTTAGGGGAAGGGGAATTGGGATGGTGGGGGAAACATGCAAAACCCCTCTAGTGCTCTTTCAGAGGTTTATCAGGCACTGACTAATATTCAGACTGGTTCCTGGTTACCTCTGTAACTAAATTTAGGACAGTCCTTTTGCTGTCCTAAATTTAGCTGCTTACTTAACCAGTTATCAGTGGGAATATTGCTGCTAACCAGCTAAGTGCTGACTCTTTCCTAGCTCTGCCCAAGCACCATCCACAGACCTCCCCAGCATTAACTGGACAGTGCAAGGGTGGTTAGTGCTCCTGAATAACGGAGCTTAGGTGGATAGAAGCAAAAGCCTCTCCTGTCCAGTTAAATCCCTTCGAATTTGGGGTGGAGAACAACCAGTACTACAACAGATCCCTGCACACGCTAGCAGAATCTCTTACCTCAGTCACGCCGCAGAGCACAGAACATTGCCAAATACTGAGCAAGTGATGACAAATTAGAAATAGTTAATGCATAAAAATGGAAAATAAGATACTTTCTCTATTGGAATTAACAATACATTTATGGGGAGTGCTGAAAAGTTCTCAGCCCAGCCACGAAGGGAATGATGTGGAGTCATGAGACTTACAAGCTATTCTGCATATTCACCCACACGTGGCACATCGTATCTGGAGTCTCTGTTACCCTTCCGTAAAATACTCTGATGTCTGCTCACTGAAATATTGCTCCGCTGCTACAGTCACCTCCGCATCACTCAAAAATTGTCGCCTTTCAAACTTTTTTTTTAAGGTTTAGAAACAGAAAATAGTCCGATGGAGCAAGATCTGGTGAGAAAAGTGGATGGTCTATGCACTGAAACCTCAACTGCATCAAAACATCATTTTGCCAGCCTTATGAGCAGGTGCATTGGGTGACGGGACTAAATTGCGCGAGACAACGGCGCACTGACAACTGAGCACAGATAACTGAGCGCAAGGTTGACGGTGCGCCGAAGAAAAGCACTATTTTAAAGGGCTCCGATGGGGGGTGTAGGGGGGAACCCCCCCCCACTTTACTTAACAGAAATCGCGCTGCCGTTGTGGGGGGTTTGAGGGATTGTAACCCCCCACATTATACTTAAAACGGAACTTTTTCCCTAAAAAACAGGCAAAAAGTTCGGTTTCAAGTATAATGGGGGGGGGGGTTACAATCCCCCCAAACCCCCCCCAACGCCAGTGCGATGTCTGTTAAGTAAAGTAGGGGGGTTCCCCACCAACACCCCCTGTCGGAACCCTTTAAAATAGTGCTTTTCTTCGGCGCGCCGTCAACCTTGCACTCAGTTGTCTGTGCTCAGTTGTCGGCGCGCCGTTGTCTCGCGCGATTTTGTCTATGAACCGGTGCATTGTCTTGCAAAAAGAGAACTCCTTTCCATAGCTTCCCTCTCCTTTTTTCTTTCCGTGCCTCCTTTAATCGGCACAGCAAGTTACAGCAGTATTCTGCATTAACTGTTTGGCCCCTTGGAAGCTAGTCGGTCATTACAACACCTTCCTGATCTCAAAACACTGTGGCCATAACCTTTCCTGCTGTCTTTTGGGGCTTGAATTTCCTTGGCCTTGGAGAACCTGAGTGCCTCCGCTGAATGGGCTGTTGTTTTGTCTCAGGATCATAGTGGTATAACCATGTTTCATCAACAGTAACTGGTTTTCCAAAAGGTGGGCACCAGCTCGCTGAAAATGCTGCAAAATCAACTTGGAAGTGTCCACTCAACGTTGTTTCTCGCCAGCATTCAAACATTTGGGTACCGACTTGGCTGACAGCTTCTGCATACCCAGCTGCTCGTGGATTATACACCCAACATGTTCTATGGATATCTGTAGTGTCTCACTAATTGTTTTAGCTGGTATTTGCTGATCTGCCAAAATCAGGTCATGGACATGGTCAACTATTTCAGGAGTTGACACCGTTTGAGGCCTCCCAAATCTTGCTGCATCTTCTGCCTTGAAATCTCCACGCTGAAAGTCTGCACACCACTTCTTCACTGTGGAGTATGCTGGGCATTTGCCAATCAAGTTTTGTATCATACATTCATGGATTTCCTTTGGAGTTTTCTTCTGCAGGAATAGGAACTTCATGACGGCTTGGAATTCTGCTTAGACATCTCATTCCCCTCCAATCCATCCAGAATGACTCAAATTCCTTGAGAGCCGCTATACTCACGGTTACCCCTCTCTTAAAGTCACTTCATTGACTTCCCATCCACTTCCGAATACAATTCAAACTCCTCTTACTGACTTACAAAAGCACTCACTCTGCTGCCCCTCACTATCTCTCTTCACTTCTCTCTCCCTAAGTTTCACCCCACCTCCACGCCCCAGCAAGCTCCACTCAACCGGTAAGTCCCTCCTGTCAGTGCCCTTCTCTTCCTTCACCAACTCCAGACTTCGTCCCTTCTGTCTTGTTGCGCCGTATACTTGGAACAAGCTGCCCTACAGTGGGTTCCGTCTCTGGCAGTGTTCAAGGCCATTAAAAGCCCACCTTTGTGAGACGGCTTTCAACTCCTAACTCCTCTCACCTTGGGTTCTGCATCCTTAACCCTATATATCATGTCTGTCTGTCCAAGTTAGATTGTAAGCTTTTCTGAGCAGGTACCGTCTATTAAATGTCAATTTGTACAGCACTGCGTATGCCAGGGGTGTCCAACCTTTTGGCTTCACTGGGCCGCATTGGCCGAAAAAAATGTTTCTGGGGCCGCCCAAATGTGCAAACACTGCAGCAAGACAGAGGAGGGAGCCGGCAAGACAATAAACACCCGGGGGCAGCAGAGGAAAACACTGCATCGCCCTTGACCGGGGCCACAAAAAATACTTCACTTCAGTGAAAAATAGTAGTAGTTCCACACTTGAAAATTCTGCACTTTTCATTGGCATGGTTCAATCAATGATCTGAAACAATGTCAAAACATACCATTATGATTCTTTAAATTGGCACTTTGCAAAATAAAATAACACTCTTTTTAAGTACAATGGCAAAATAATGCTCAGATTTTAGGAAGTTGGTTGGGCTGAGAACTTTTCAGCACCCCCTCGTAGGACTAGCTTTAGAGACCAAAACCTCCTTCCTAAGGTCAGAACATTATGATCAAAAGATGATAATATCAAAACATATACGTGGCACATAGAATAATTCCAACGACAGCCTTAAGGGAAACGGTAGGAGTGGGATGAGAGATGGAGAACAGATGTGGGGTAATCAGAAAGTGGCAAAATTGTAGAATTTTATGGTTTAAAATGCGATAGGACACCCAGTTCTTTGTTAAATCTTTTCTAATTCATTGCAAAGTATCTTATTTTAATTTCAAACATCTTAGGTTCCTGGATTGTTTCAAAATTGTCTTTTCGTATTCTGACCATAAGGTCATTGATGCAGCGCTCTAGTCCTGAAAAGTGCCCCCCCACATTAGATGTCACCTTAGTTTGCTTTGTGGCATCTGTTCTTATGTCTGTGTGAATTGATTCTTGTCTTTAACATCTGGCCTTGTCTCTCCAGCACAGCACCTGTCTTCGCATTTTCTGCACTGAATTATATATACTACATTTGAAGAAGAGCATGAGAAGAGTCTCTCAGTGCTGAATGTTTTCCTCTATTATTAACTGTGGAGTCACGTGATGCATGCTGGCACAATTTACAGCTTGCTATATTGCAGAAACCTGTGCCATTCTGTTCTTTTTGAGCTTCGAGCTGCAAATTGTGCCAGTACATATCAAGGACCCACTTGGGAAAAACATTCAATGAAAGGAGATCCTACTTGTGCTCTCCTTGAAATGTAATTCAGTGCAGAAAATGTGAAGAAGAATGCTACGTTGGAGAGGCAGGTGAGATATTAAAAGACAAGAATCAATTCACAAAGACATAAGATCAGACGCCACCAACCAAACCAAGCTGACACCTCTGTGGGGAGCACTTTTCAGGACTAGAGCACTTCATCAATGACTATTATAGTTGGAATACTAAGTGAAAGTGTTGAAACAATCAAGAAATATACGACTTTTGAAGTTAAGTTGATAATACGTGCAGGGGCATTTTCGATATGATGTCTAAATCTAAGTTTGGACATTCTGTGAAGTATGTCCAAAAACTGGGTAGAGAAAAGGGTTATTTTCGAAACTGCAAAATGTTTATCTTTTTTTTTTATATAACTTTTCTAGATGTGTTTACCCTTAGTATGTCTATCTTTTTTGATCATTAGGATGCAGGAGGGGGCCGGCATGTTTAGTAGACTGGTCATACAGCCATCTCAGCATAGCAGTAGAGCACCTTAAGGTACATATCTCACCATAATCCCCTTATGGTGTATGGTGAGCTCTCCAAAACTTACCCCAAACCTACTAGATACCACCCCAATAGCCCTTATGCCTGCAGATGTCACATATCTAATCTAATCTGGTATTTCTGAGTCGCACTATGCCTAAACAGGTTCAAGGTGACTTACAATATTTCAAATTACAGAATGAATATACTACATTATAGTAGTTTGAGAAGGACAGAATTATGAATAGGGTAAATAGAGATGAGAGAATTGAGGTTCTTTGATTGTACTGGTATAGCACTTGAGTAGAGGGTGGGATTTAGTGATATTAGATATTTTGATTTTGTTGCCTACGGTGTTTATGCTTTCAAAGAAAAGAGTTTTTAATTGGGGGGAGGGGGGCTCGATTGTAAAATATTTCTGTCTTGATGTCAGTCGGGAGGTTGTTCCAGGTCTTGGTGACAAGAGATGTGAAGAGCGAGTCGAATATGCATTTATATTTAACCCCTTTGGGAGACGGGTCTAACAGTTGAAGTAATTTCAGTTTCTTGGTTGACGTAGACCAGAAGTTGACAAATAAGTTTATGAGCGATTCAGCAGTTTTTGCATATAAGATTTGAAACATTATGCCTGATAGTTTGAAGGTGAAACGAGTTTTGGCAGGCAGCCAATGTAAATCCTTATAGTAGGGTGAGATGGAGCCAAATTTTTGTAGTTTGAATGGCAGTCTGACTGCCGTGTTTTGAATCATATGTAGTTTGTGAAGGAGAGTTGAGTTTAGACCCGCATAGAGGGAGTTGCAATAATCCAGCTGGGATAGTATTAGCATTTGCGTTAGCACGGCAAAGCGGCACTCTTGAAAAAAGGGCCTGATTAGTCTTAGTCTTCTCATATTGTAGAAGGTTTTCATCCTTAGATTGGATACTTGAGATTCGTACAATATGGTGGAGTTGAGAATGACTCCTAGTACCTTGGACATCTTGTTGATATCCAGCATGGATCTTGAGATTAGAGTTACAGCGTTAGGAACCGTATGTACAGCATTTGGTTTTGTTCGTATTTAGTTTAAGTTTGTTGGTATTTTGTTTGTATTTTGTCTATGCTATTTGATATTATCAGCGTTCTGTTGTTAGAGACACGGCTAATTGAGATAAGTAGAAGAATGTCATCTGTGTACGAAAATATGCATTCCTTGTTGTCGAATCTGATACTGTCTAACGAGCTCATGAATAGGTTGTACATGATGGTACAGTAGGTTTTGGGTGAGATTTGGTGGGCTCACACTCTCCACCACAAGTGTAGTAGTTAGAGTGGGATATGGGTCTGGGTCCCCTTCTCTGGAGTCCACTACACTGCCCACCAGGCTACTCCAGAGACCTGCTTGCTGCTCTCAGAACAGGCCATAGCATCTGCAGCTGTCATACAGGAAGGTATGCACTGTTTCATTCACATCTTTGAGGGGGGGGCAGTATATTGTACTAAGACACATCTAGAAAAAAATGCAGGATTCATTTTGAGGTTAGTGGGATGGGTCAATGACCCCCTGGGGGAGTGTGGAGGTCATGCTTCCATCCCCCTAGTGGTCATCTAGTCAGTTAGGGCAACATTTTGACACTTATTCATTTTTAAAACAGGTCTAGCCCCAAAACATCCAAATTATGCCCTGGACATTTTCTAAAATGTTTGATTATGGCAGAAATAACATATTTATTGGCTAAGTTCTATAGGAGAAAATGTTTGCTGGAACTTATATACATTAGGACAATATGATGTATGAGGCAGTTCTTATTTGGACTTATGTCTAGTGCTTGTCACTAATGAGTTCCTGCCTGAGCCTAATTATCCTTCGGATTGCGCCATTCCGGCTCATACTGATGTCCATCATTTAAGATATATATTTTTTCTGTTCCTTCATTGTTTATACATTTTCCCCATGAGAACTATATAACTGTCCAATTTTTTCTTTAGAAATAACATACAACATTCTCACATGGACAGTACAAAGTAAAGTCAGTAATAAATCAAAAACAATGCACAAGCCAAAAGTATCAGACTCAAGGGAAGAAAAGGCCTCAGAAGCAAACCCTCCCACCACACAATGGTGGCTTAAGGTTGTCAGGCAAAAACCTCATTGGCGTAAGAAACCTCCCTTGGAATAACTATAGTTTCTGTGCAATGTTTAAGGTAGAAAACAGATTAACTTATCTTCATCATCGGTACACGATTGGTACATGATCGGTTTCATTTTATAGTTTTGATCGGGCTGATTACACCCTGAGGCAGCAGAATTGTGAAACGCTGGCCACCGTTAGCTATACTGATCATGAAGATAAGTTAATCTATTTTCTACCTTAAACACTGCATTGCACAGAGCCTATAGTTATTCCAAGGGAGTGTTTTTTAATGCCAATGAAGTTTTTGCCTGACCACCTTAAGCCACCATTGTGTGATGGGAGGGTTTGTTTCTGAGGCCTTTTTCTCCCTTGAGTCTGATATTTTTGGCTTGTGCATTGTTTTTGATTTATTACTGACTTACTTTGCACTGTCCATGTAAGAGTGCTGTATGTTTTTATTATTGGATTTTCACTTATTCTGTGTCATTTAGACCAGTGGTTTCAAACTCGCAGCCCAGGGGCCAAATGCAGCCTGCCAGGTACTATTTTGAGGCCCTCGGTATGTTTATCATAATCACAAAAGTAAAATAAAACAGTTTCTTGATCATATGTCTCTTTAGCTATAAATGACAATATTATTATTAAGACTTAGCCAAAAGGAAAGATTTATAAACTATAAAGAGTTTTACCTCATGCAAAGTTGTCATTTCTTTAATAAAACATGAACTCTTTTTTCTGAGGCCCTCCAAGTACCTTCAAATCCAAAATGTGGCCCTGCAAAGAGTTTGAGTTTAGACTGATTATGGAAGAAAAACACCTAAGTCATAAGCCTGCCCTAGTCCCATCCAAAACACACCTCTAACAAGGCCCCTTGAGATTTAGATGAACTGCAGACGAACAGACTAGAAATCCGGCTAGAAAACAGATTTTGAAAATAGCAATTTGGACAGTTTGGTGTGAAAAACGTCTAGTGGCACTTGGGCTGGATTCTCAAGAAAAGCTTCCAAAAGGTGCCAGCAGGCACCTAGATTGCACCCGCCAGAGCCTAACTTAGATGTTGTATTGGTTTTAAGTGCCAGGATAATTGCACTATTAAATACCAATTTAAAACAGATTTTTAAAAAAATAAGCACCCTCCAGGACCATGGCGTCTAGCTGCACCTAGTGACGCTGAAGCCCGGAAGTGGGCATGTTTAGAGGTGGCGCTAAAACATTGGCGTCACTAGGTCCCACTGCCTACGATTCTACAAAGACCCTAGGCTTACATTTCCGATGCCTAGGGTCCTTACTTGCTAGAGTGTGGTGCAATGGTTAAATCCATAGCCTTGGTACCCTGTGATTGTAGGTTCAAACCTACACTACTCCTTGTGACCTTGAGCAAGTCACTTAATCCCCTCCCCCCACCCCCTCCCATTGCTCCAAGTATATTACATAGATTGTGAGCCTGTAGGGACAGACAAGGAAAAATGTTTGAGTACCTGAATAAATTCATGTAAACCATTCTGAGCTCCCCTGGGAGAACAGTATGGAAAATTAAATAAATTCTGTAAGTGATATTACCATTTTTTCCTCATACTGTCCTGACCTTAGGAAGGAAGTTTTGGTCTCCAAAGGTAGTCAAAAATGTAGTCAATCCAATAAAATGTTATCATCTTATTTTCCATCTTTGATTTTATTAACTTTAAAGTGGAATAACAGGTTACCACACTAGCTTATCCAAATTAGAAATGGGAATATGTAAGCAAAAACTGAATTATTTTGTGCTGTGCTGTCCAACATCTCTCTTTTCCCCTGCAAACAAGAAAAGGAGGGGGAAACCAGAAGAGGAGGGGCTAGGTGAGGGGGCAGAGTAGTTCTGTTCTCCTCTGGAACTGCTCCAGGCTCAACCCCTCTCCTACAAGACAGGAAAGGTGGGAGTTGATTAGGAAGCAGAGTAGCTCTTTCTTGTTCTCCATAAACAAGCAGGATGAGTTACTCTGAGGAAAGGCTAAAGCAGCCGGAGCGCTTCACCCTGGAGAAGAAACAGCTCAGGAGAGATATGATAGCAGGTTTATAAAATACTGAGGACCAAATTCACTAAAGGTACCGTGCATTTAATGATGGCACTAAATCATCATTAAATGCATATATTTTACCTCCCGATTCTCAAAACAGCTCCATGGTCTTTTGTTTGCTTTCTAGCAAATGCAGTATGAGATTATTAATATTAAATTGACCTCTCCGTGCGATTCTCAAAAATTAATGCCTCCCCCCCCCCCTCCATTTACAAGGAATCTGGACTGATATGTACTGGCAGGGTCTGAGCTCCCATAGCCTTACTTTCCTGTCAGTGCCTGAGCGTCGATTGGCTCGGGCACTGATGGGAAAATAAAGCAGCTCAGACCTGCCACTGAAAACAAATAGCCCCGATTCCCTCCCCTTCTGCAGAGCCCAAAAACAAGCCTGGTGGTCTAGTGGCCCTCCATCAATGCTCCCCCCAATCCCATGTGGAAGATCAGCAGGAGAGATGCCCACTTCCTTCTGTTGGCAAGCCTCACAAGCACCCCACTCTTACACCCCGTACTGAAGATTGGCACTCTCTTCTGCCGAAAGGTTCTCCCACCCACCCTGGTAGTCTAGTGTGAAAAGGCGGGCCTGCCGGCCGGAGGGACTGAACATCCCTCCTGCCAGATTCTTAACAAAGTATGGGGGTGGAGGAGTGGTGTCGGGGGGTCGCACTAGACCACCAGGGTGGGAGACTCTTTTGGCAAGAGGGAGTGGGCATCCATCCTATCGATCTTTAGTATGGGGGGGGGGCATCATCCTGCTGACTTAATTTGATGGTGGGAGGGGGATAGGAGGCTTAGAGGGGGCTCAGTCCAGTGGAAGGGAAGGGGGCTATGCTTGAGGACAGATGGAAGGGAGGAATCGGGGGCTCTCCTTGCCAGCTGAGCTGATGGCGGCAAGGGGAGCCGGCAGGGAGAGCAACCGCTATGAGCATTTTTTTTTTTTTTTCATTTTTGACAGGAGGAAGGAGCTGTTGCTAGTGATTGCCCTTCTGTGCAAGTGCCAGGCACAGTTCTTTCCCCCTTTTACTTAATTCAAACTATGTTGTGTGCATTTAAAACACTTTGCGGTGAAATCCCTAATAGCTTCCTCAGATTTACTGAACTATTGGATAGATCTGCTGATCAACATAACTCTAACAGCCTGATCCTACCATTTCCAGCTCTGAAAAATGCATGACATCTCACAGCAAATTATTCAGCTACCAAACAGCAAAAGCTTCCCATCATAATCCACACAACCACGATATATACACTGTTCACAAACATGTTTTTTAAAAAAAAGAAATCCCTTCTAAGTCACCTGAAATAAAGACAATGTTAAGAACATAAGAACTGCCGCTGCTGGGTCAGACCAGTGGTCCATCGTGCCCAGCAGTCCGCTCCCACCGCGGCCCTTAGGTCAAAGACCAGCGCCCTGAGACTAGCCTTTCCTGCCTACGTTCTGGTTCAGCAGGAACTTGTCTAACTTTGTCTTGAATCCCTGGAGGGTATTTTCCCCTATAACAGCCTCCGGAAGAGCATTCCAGTTTTCCACCACTCTCTGGGTGAAGAAGAACTTCCTTACGCTGTTAGTTATGTTCCCCTTCCAATTGTTCTTCTCCCTTACATGTTCTCTTTTTCTTTACATATTGTAGTTCCAGCCCTCCTTTCCCGCTTGTCTCTGTTCGTTCATTTTTTGTTAGTTTATTAGTCCTTAAAAGTTAGTATTTGCCCTAGTGTGTGTTTTTTTAAACTGTATTTTAGTCAGTAGATGGTTTTAACATTTTTGTACACCGCCTAGAAGGTTTGATTAGGCGGTATAAGAAATTCTAAATAAACTTGAAACTTGAAACTACAGAATCTATCCCGTTCTAACTTTAGAGTGCCCTCTCGTTCTCTCCACCTTGGAGAGGGTGAACAACCTGTCTTTATCTACTAAGGGCTCCTTTTACGAAGCCGCGGTAGCGGTTTAACGCGCATAATAGCGTGCGCTAAACTGCTGGACACGCTAGCCGCTACCGCCTCCTCTTGAGCAGGCGGTAGTTTTTCAGCTGGTGCGTGATTAAAAGTCACGCGCACTAAAGCTGCTATCGCGGCTTCGTGAAAGGAGCCCTATTCCCTTTATTATTTTGAAAGTTTCGATCATGTCCCCTCTCAGTCTCCTCTTTTCAAGGGAGAAGAGGCCCAGTTAATGGTCAGCTGCTATCTTTGATATATTACCGCAGGTCATATGCACTATTTGACAACAATAATTTTATATAGCGTATACAGTATAATTCTTTATAGCATGCATAATTCTGTTATATGTTTAATTCTATACAAAATTCTATGTAACAATATGCTGCTTATAAGCCGCCTAGAACTCTAATTAATGAGGATTCAGCGGGATATAAGACTGCACATGACATAACACAACCTACTTACCATGTGTTATATAATATGCTGTGTACCAGTGTCTACTGTGTGAGCTGTCTCCTGTGCCAAACCTGTTTTAACACCCTGCACCCATTAACATTTATTTGTGTACATTTCTCATTAACCATGTGGTAGCTTTCTGCATGGACCCCAGAGTCTGGGAACCCTGACCTATATAAACCTGTGATAATAAAAATAACTCTGCTATTGATGCCCCCTCCTTTCACCCAAGTACCCTATATTGCTGGATTTAGTGTGTGTTGGGTGGGGGGTGTGGAGGGATAGCATCCGGTGATGCTGGGGGAGGGGAAGGAAACACAACAGCAATCTTGCCCCCAGGACTCTTTCTATGGGGAGAATTGTCCCATAAAGTTGATCCAGCCCTGTCTTTACCCCCACTGCATGTAGGGACTTATCATTCTGGTTTCCCAAATGCATTCCCCAAGATAAACACGACTACAAGTCCCTGCATGCAACCGAGTAAACCCAGGAGCGGATCAACACTGTCTGGCAAATCTGGAGCCAGCTGGCATCCTGTGGGAGCAAGCAGCGCCTCCTTCCTGGGTTCTGTCTCCTCTCTGTACCCATATCGAGTGGCACTCTTGCCCAGGCATTTTCTGTCCTGGGTACACTGGATAGTGGTGGTGTCTGGGGAAAGGGGGAGGGACTCATATAATTCCGATTGGCCAGAGTTGTTCCCTCTTTCAGGGCAGGTGGGAAGCGGTGTAAAAAGGGTCTCAGAGAAAGCAGCCAATGAGCGAGGGCACTCAGCCCCCCCCCCTTCCCTAGTCCCACCCTTTCCCTTGGCAGGAGAAGATGTTCTCTTAGGGATGGCTAGCAGGGTCCGGGCTAGGAGCCAAGTTAGCCGTAGGAGCTCAGAGTCGGCGAGAGCTTCATGAAACAAGGAATGTCGGAGACGACCAGAGATCAACCTGCTCCCTGATGGCTTTTTTTCCCCCTGCTCCCCTCTCACTCCATAAAGGATTAGGCTCTGCTCTTTCCTAGTGCTGCAGATGAGAACCGGTAAGAAAGACTTGCATGCTGTGAGACACCCCCCCCCCCTGCCCAATCTTTGCCCTTTTCTGTGCTTTTTGGGAGCTTAACATGATACCTGGATTAGAGAGGCAGCTGCATAAATTCTCTGGTGCAAAAAGCATGCCAGTTCCCCGCGATCGTGGTTGGTTTGGGCAGAGGAGAAAGGACGGAGAAATGTCAGCTTAACAATGGAGCAGCTGGACCAGATGTTCCACTATTTGTCCGTAATGTGCTGTGTAACTTTCTGAGGCGGGCTAAAAGATTATTATTACAGGAGGGAAGGATATGGACTGAACAAACCGCACATCTGTGAACTAAGATAAGGAAAGATGAAGGGAGAGATTAAAAAAAAAAAGAAAGGGATAAAGGAAGAAGAATAGAGGAGCCAACTTTTCCAAAATGTATTGGGGGTGCTAAACCCACTGAAAATTCCCTGTCAATGACTAGGTTCAATATTGGAGGGTGCTCAAGCACCCACAGCACCCACATATGAGTGGTGGAGGGTTTGGAGGAGACAGAGAAAAAAGAGATCTGAGATGTTGGTTCATTCCTATAGTATGAAGTGTTATGATACAACAATAACACTCACACACGCGAACCTCTCTACACTGAATATATGGAAACAGCTGTAACCAAAATATTTGCGCTGAGGTGGAAAGTGGCCAGGGTGCTTGACTCTTGCGAACAAAGGCGCCCCTTTCCCAGGGCATCCCATAATTATAAAGATAGAAAGAGAACGTTTATGTCATCCTCAGCATCTACCTTTCCAATCCCAAAAGATGTTGCTGTACAGTTTGTCATCAGAAATCCGTTCGTACCTGTTTGGCACTTCCCCAACACAGACACTACAAACCTGTCATTCATTCAAAGAGGCAGCCATCTGGTATTCCACATACATGTGCCAAGGCAGGACAGAGACTGATATAAAAATGTCTGGGGAGGAGAAGCTTCAGGAGGGAGTGAAGAGGGCTAAGGAGGCAGAAAAGTGATATCGTTCTCCTTTATTCAGAATCACTGTGTTAATTCTGCGCCGACCAGTACTGAAGCCTTTTTTTTTGACTATATAAATTCGAACTTACTTATGGCTTCCTTCACTTTTTAACGACTGCAAACTCTCTTTATAGATTAATCAAAGAATGAACTCGCCACCATAGCCCCCTCCCCCCACCCTTGCTCTCCTAGTACTAAGACACTCCCCTCCCCCCAGCACACATACACACACACACAGCACTGCCAATTATGACACACTGTCATCGAAGAAAAAAAAAACCCTCAAAACAAACAATCCCGAAGGTTGAGAGAATAGTTTTCGTGGCTGCATTTGAATGTATTTGGCTCGTATTGATGTTTTTCCAAACTGAAATGTCAAGCTGCCCTTTAATTTTTGAAAATTGGGACTTGTCAGAGAAATAGTGGCGGAAAAAAATGCCAGCGCAGGCTGTCAAGGCGTGGCTGCCCTGCAGAGATAATGGATTTGTCTCTGTGGAAACGACCCCGCAGGTTGTGTACGGCAATGCTAAAGGTTCTCAGGGGTGTCACATCACTGCCAAAACCAGACGTGATTTTGACTCGGCTTTATAATGCGAGTAGCTAAGTCGTGACAGCGATGTGATTGGCCGAGAGGGGCTGAAAAGGGTCCCTTGTCCGGTCCTCGGGGGAGAATGTTTTAGCCAAGAAGAAAGAGCATGTCCCCAATTAAGACATTTTGGGAACCAGCACAAGTGATTTTGTTAAAATTTATAAGTGATTTAAGCAGAACCTCTGGGAAAAAGCGGTATATCAAAGGTTGTGGACAAATAGGAAATATCATTTGGTTGTTGTTTCTGTGCACAGTGGAGCAATGGCGACATCTTCGGGCCGTTTTGCAACCTACATCTTAATATTTCTTACCGGCATCAGAATATTCTTGAATTTCCTTTGTGAGTCTGTTTCACCCAGTTGCTGGTGAATATGGAAGATCTGGAGGCATCGTTTGAGGTTTTAATGCATAGAACACAGACACATGCCTCCATTTCTCATATCCCTTATGCTTCAATAGAGACAGTTTAATTTGGATTATACCTTTCTTTCATAATAGCTCAAAGTGAGTTATGTTCACTGGTACAGTACAAATTACCCTGTCCCCCAGAGGGCAGTTATCTAAGTTTGGGCAGGATTCACTAAAGTCCCGAAATCTATCCTATTCGTGTCCTATCCGTTTCCGAGTCATTGTAGCCGATCGATTCAGTAAAGCTTGTCCATGCAAATGATCCAATCATAAACACGCCGCTATTAGCGCTGAAACATCGATCGACGCGCGTGTGCACTGTATCCTTGTTGGTTTTGAAGCTGATAACGCATGCGCTAGCTCTATCGGACTTCACTGCGTAGAAATGGAGGCATGGTTTAATCGCGGTTTAATCTAGTTGGGATAACTAGCCCTTAAAAGTTATATTTGATTTAGGATTTTTTTTGTTATTTGACATTGATATTTGAAATGTACAATGTGCAAGGAGAGCACAGGGTTAATCCGCGATTTTGCTCGCTACGCGCATTCCAAAAATATTTAAAAAATATTTCTAACGCTTATGTAAATGAAAGTTTACATATATTTAAAAGTTTAGATATATTTTGGATTTTTGTAGGGGAAGATATATATTTTTAATGGCGCTCTTAACATGCACGCGTCAGTTGCTAGGCAGAAATAGCTGACGAGGATGTAAACGACTGGTCCTCAGCAGTCGTAACATTTTGGACAGGAAAGGCCAGTCGGTTTGGACGAAATGGTTTCATGAATCGAAGCGTTAAGAAATTTACATGCCTTTTTACTCATTTGCATGCGCAGATCGGATGGGGTGCGGATGGGGTCTGGAGGAAGGTTAGTGAATCGAACCGGAGTCGGAAAGTGAGCGCAAACCAAGCAGTACACGATCGGTTTACTTAGTGAATCTAGCCCTTTGCACTTAAGACAATGGAGGATTAAGTGACTTGTCCACAAGGGGCAGTACTCTTAGTTACAAATATATGAGGTCAGATGAAGACCCGTCTACCCGGACATATCATGCCTTTCTGTCTTTTCACAATGAATATGCATGAGATAACTTTGCATATAGTGAAGTCCCATCATTTGTGCTATGCATATTCATTGTGATATTCCTGAAAACCTGACTGGCAAGGTGTGCATCCATGAGAGGGTTAAGAAGCCCTGACCTACAGGACTGGAAAGAGTTATATTACCACCCCAACAAGCAAGATGTCACGAATGGAGTTAAAATATGGCAGTCCTCAGCAACCTCCTGGCATTGTCTACTGCTGTAGCCACAATGGTCCCAGTTCTATAAATGGTGACTAAAGTTGGCGTCCAAGGCAAGCCAAAGAAAATCACCAGTATAATCCACAGGAAGATGGAGGAACCAAACAAAAGAAGCAAAGCTATGGATTCGATAATCTTGATCTGAAAGTTTATTTAATAGTCGTAACAATTAAAAAGTGGTGCAGATCAATATTTAAACCCAAATATTGCACAGTAAAAGTTTCACGGTGTGGACCTGAAACGGCCCGTGTTATGGTTATAAAAACCTGGGGTCCTATCTAGGGTTGCCAGATTTTACTATAGTAAAATCCGGACCCTTAGACCGCCCTCCCCCAGGCCCGCCCAGTTCTACCCATCCCTGCCCCATTCCGCCCCAGTCCTACCCCAATCCCGCCCTAGCCCCACCCACACCCTGCCCCCCACTGCCTGTTCTCGTCAGGCAGAAGAAAATCTGCGCATGCACGGATTTCCTCCTGTCCGACGCAATTTAGAAGAGGCTTTTCAAAACCCAGATAAAGTGCCGGGCTTTGAAAAGCCGTCTGGACTTCTGGACATGTCCTCAAAAGGAGGAAATGTCTGGGGAAATCCAGACATCTGGTAACCTTAGTCCTATCTGATGCTGCCACAGACCTGCAAGGCTTCCTTTGCGCTGGTAGCGCTTCATCTCTCCATTCACAGTGTTTTGGATGCTTTTTAGCTTCAGATAGGACCCCAGAAGAAGGTTTTTATAACCGAAACATGGACCGTGTCGCTTCCGCACCACAAAACATTTGCTGTGCAATATTTGGGTATAAATATTGATCTACACATAAACTTTCAGATCAAGATCATCGACAGTTTTGCTTCTTTTGTTCGGTTCCCACCTAAAGTTGGGCACCTAGATTGGCGTGCCTAGCCAATCTAGGTGCCTAACAATTAATCAAAAGGCTTAATCAGTGCCAATAATGAACAATTAGCACCTGGTAATTAAAGTGAATTGCACTTAATTGGCTGGTAGGTGCCTAATCCAAGGTCCCTTTCAGAAAATAGGCATGGTTAGGGGGTGTTTAATAGAGAATGACACTGGGACAAATTTGTCTCTGTCCCCACAGGAACTCAATTTCACCGTCCCTACGAGTTTTGTCTCTGTCCCTGCCCATTCCTGTAAGCTCTGCCTTTACCAAACAAGCCCCGAACACTTATGATTTTAAAGTGTTTGAGGCTTGTGCAGATGAGGACGGAGCTTAGGTATTGGTGGAATGAGGCATTATGACATCACAGTCTGAGCTCTAGAATGTTGCTACTTAGGATTTTAAAGTGTTTGAGGCTTGTGCAGATGAGGACGGAGCTTAGGTATTGGTGGAATGAGGCATTATGACATCACAGTCTGAGCTCTAGAATGTTGCTACTTATGATTTCAAAGTGTTTGAGGCTTGTGCAGATAAGGACGGAGCTTAGGTATTGGTGGAATGAGGCATTATGACATCACAGTCTGAGCTCTAGAATGTTGCTACTTATGATTTTAAAGTGTTTGAGGCTTGTGCAGATGAGGACGGAGCTTAGGCATTGGTGGAATGAGGCATTATGACATCACAATCTCAGCTCTAGAATGCTGCTACTTATGATGTTAAAGTGTTTGAGGCTTGTGCAGATGAGGACAGAGCATGCAGGAATGGGGCAGGGACAGGAAAAAACTTGCGGGGACGGGATGGGAAAAAGAGATCCAGTGAGAACGGGGAAAAATTTGTCCCCGTGTCATTTTCTAGTGGATAACGAGCGTGTTATTCCTTTAGGCACCTATTTTGTACTTAGGCGCTGGTAGTTGTCTAACTTAAGTGCACTCATTTAGGCCAAGAAAACCCTGACATAAATGCCTATAGTTAGGACACTTAAGTCCATTTTAGGCACCTCTAGGTGCGATTCTATAAAGTGTGCCTAACTTTTAACAGCATCGCGCTTAAGATGCTCCTCAGCACCTTGGTTTTTGGTGCCTTTTATAGAATCAAGGCCAGCATGTATAATGCCAGGGATTCTCAACCCGGTCCTTGGGGAACCCCAAGCCATTCTGGTTTTCAAAATAGCCACAATGAACATGCATGCGATATATTTGCATGCACCGCCTCCATTGTAGGCAAAAAAAATCTCATGCTTATTCATTGTGGATATCTTGGAAACCAGACGGGCTTGGGGGGTGTGGCTCCAAGGATTGAGTTGAGAAACCCTGATATAAACTCTCTATCCATGAATTTTCAGCAGCACTTTATCCAATAGATACCACCACTTCAAATTCTTACAGATTGGTCCAGAACTATCTAGATAATGCCAGGGCAAATTGCAGGCATTCTCGGCCTAAATCTATGGACAGCTGGCAATACTTGGCTATTATTGGTATTTTGTAAAATGGATAAACTTAGAACAGCAAAAAAGGGACAAGCTGTAGTGCAAGCTATCTATATAGCTGCAGCACTTGAATGACACGGGGACAAAGTTTGTCCGTCCCCGTGGGTTCTCTCTGTCCCCATCCCGTTCCCGTGAGCTCTGGCCCTGTCCCTGCCCCATTCCTGCAAGCTCTGTCCTCATCTGCACAAGCCTCAAACACTTTAACATCATAAGTAGCAGCATTCTAGAGCTGAGATTGTGATGTCATAATGCCTCATTCCACCAATGCCTAAGCTCTGTCCTCATCTGCACAAGTCTCAAACACTTTAACATCATAAGTGTTTGAAGCTTGTGTGGTTAAGGCAGAGCTTACAGGAATGGGACAGGGACAGAACTCCCGGGGTCGGGGATATTGAGATCCCGCAGGGATGGGGACAAGTTTGACCCTGTGTCATAGTGTTTACATACTGTATATTCGGTCCTGCCAATTTTACATATAGAAGCACTGAATATACAGTACATAAGGGACTAGATTCAGGACATGGCACTGAAAAAATTCTGTGCAGAGAGCTACTCTTTAAATGGTGCTCTTAGTTGCACGCCATGTACAGAATAGTGCTTAGAGATTATTTCCATGTCAGCTTTTGGGTGTAAGTAGTCGCATAAGTTAGGCACAAATCCCTGGTACTTAGTAATACTGTGTGCACCTTTAGTGAATGCTCCTGACCTGCCAATGGCCTTCCCATGGCCACACCCCTTTATGGGTTGGTTGTACACTATAAGATTTGCATGTGGATTTTAAAAAAATAGCATTTAACAAGGTGAATGCACAAATCCAAATTTTTGTCAATAATGGATTATTAGTGCCAGTGGCTTAGTAAAGAGGGGGAGCAAATCACCCTGGGCGCTGCCTCGGTGAGGCACCAGCACTTCTCCATCCCCCATGCCACGCTCACGTCCTCCCTTCCCCGAACCCTTACCTCTTTATAATCTTTGCCAGCGCGAGAAACTACTCTAGCCTGTTGCTCGCGCAGGCCTGGCTCCCTCTGAAATCGCTTTTGGGTCACAGGATCAGGAAGTGATGTCAGAGGGAAAGCCAGCACGAGCAGCAGGCAAAGAAGCTGCTCGCGCGAGCAAAGATTTAGAGGTACGGGAGTGGGAAGCGATGGAGCGAATGTGGTATGGGAGCGTGGAAAGAGTGGAAGGGCAGAGAGGAAGGCACAGGGGGATGGTGCAGAAGGAGTAGTGGCGTAGAGGGTACAGGGAGGCACCACTACTCCGGGCGCCTCCCATCCTCACTATGCCACTGCTTAGCACTCAATTATTGGCACTAGGGCCCTGATTCTATAAATGGCGTCTAACTCCTAGACACCATTCAGTGTGATTGTCAATGTCAATCACCTGGTAGATGCCATTTATAGAATCGCGCCTAGCAGCACTTAAGCATTCTTAGGTGCCAGTAGGCATTGAATCCTTAGGTGCACTGCCATGGTTTTCTTAGGTAGACACCTGTCATCGCCTAAGTCAATTCATGCCCAAACTTCACCCAAATCTGCCTCTAACTGTCTATTTGCCAGTTGGCGCTTCGGTGTAGATGCTTACCTCGAAGTGATAGGAGCCTACTAATTCATTTTTAAGTCATGTTTAATTGTTTTTTAATGGTTCTTTCAATTATCAGAGCTGATTAAGCCAATTAAAAAAAATAAAATTAAGTTAGGTGCCTAAGCACCTAACGGTAGGCGTCATTTATAGAGTCAGAGCCTAATTGACACATTAGCCAATTTAGTTACACGTGCAAAGTGGCAAAGTAAGGGGTTGGGGGCAGGGGTGGTCCTCCCCGGGCATCGTCTTCATGGGGGAGCCAGTACACCTCCTCCTCTCCCCCCCCCCATTCCTTCCTCACCCCCAATACCGCACATGCGCCGCGTCCCTTCTCCCTACCTTGTTAATGTTTGCCGCGCAAGCAGCAACCCCAACCTGCTTCTCGTGCCAGCATCGGCTCTTCCTTTGACATCACTTCCTGGACCCACGCCTCGGAAGTGATGTCAGAGGAAGAGCCGACGCTGGCACGCACAGCGTGTTGAGGGTTGCTGCTCACGCTGCAAACGTTAATGAGGGTATGGGGGAAGGGTGCACATGTGGCAGGAGGAGGCGGGGAAGGAGCGGATGGGGTGGGGGGCGGAGAAGAGGGCGGGGAGTCGCCTCTCACCCTCGCGATGCCACTGCGCGTGCATCTCAGAATAAGGGGCATTTTTACACACATAAATTTACATGTCATTTATAGAATCTGGGGGAGGATATTTAAAGAGTTCAACCAGTATTAAAAGGAAACACTGATCACAGCATCTGAATACTGACCCGTTTTATGTAACTGAATTCTTAGGTGCTTCGTCGGTATTGAACAACTCCTGTACTGTGTCTAGGGAGGGGTACATTTCGTGGAGTTTAGCCTCCTAATTGTTTTGAACCGTTTGTTTCTATATTTAGATGCATTTAAGATCCGGAACCCTAACCCCCCTCTTCTACGAAACCACGCCAGCGGTATTTAGCGCAGAGAGCCGCGCTGAATGGCCCGCACTACTCCCAACGCTCATTGAGTTCTCACGAGCGTTGGGAGCAGCGCAGGCCATTCAGCGTGGCTCTCTGCGCTAAAAAACGCTAGCGCGGTTTTGTAGAAGAGGGGTGTAAGAGAACCTTCACAGTGGGGCTGATGCACACTGGTCAGAATGGTGATGTCTGAACCACCTACACACCCAAACTGTCAGCTCAAAGACTAACATTTCGCTTATTGGTTCAATCTTCCATCTTAAGCATGCTTGATTATTGCAACATCATCTATTTGGGAACCTTCAAAATAAAACCCTTCAAAGACTCCGAGTTATTCAAAATTCAGCAGTTTGACTGATTTTTGGGCTGAAAAAATGGGAACACATAAGTCCCTATTATCAAAAACTTCACTGGCTGCCCCTAGAACAGTGGTCTCAAACTCAAACCCTTTGCAGGGCCACATTTTGGATTTGTAGGTACTTGGAGGGCCTCAGAAAAAATAGTTAATGTCTTATTAAATAAATGACAATTTTGCATGAGGTAAAACTCTTTATAGTTTATAAATCTTTCCTTTTGGCTGTCTTAATAATAATATTATAATTTATAGCTAAAAAGACATATGATCAAGAAACTGTTTTGTGATTCTGATAAACATACCGAGGGCCTCAAAATAGTACCTGGCGGGCCGCATGTGGTCCCCGGGCCGCGGGTTTGAGACCACTGCCCTAGAAGCACGAGTTTTGTTTAAATTTTTTTGGCTTTGTTATAAATTATTATTTGGTCTGACCCCTATGTACTTGGTTTCTCAATTTAATCTGGATAGTTCTATTAGGCCCACACATAGAATTCATATGTTCACCTATCCGACAATAAAGGCCTGCTGCTACAAAAGATTCCTGGACAGAACTTTTGCCTTCCAGGCAGGTAAATGGAACGATTGGCTGGGTAACATTATTACGCATTCCTCATCCTACTTCAGTTTTAGAAATTCAGTAAAAACGAATTTGTTTAATCGATTTGTAACCTAAGAATTTTATAGTTTGTTTTGTTTTTTTTCACTTCTTCCATTCTGTAAGCTTGTATTCGGTGACTTTGTATTGTGACCATTTCGCTGATTGTCCAGCATCTCTTGTTGTAAACCGCCTCGAACTATCATGGCTTTGGTGGTATATAAGAATAGAATTATTATTATTATTATTAATTGATCAAACGAGGCTACTTTAATTATATGAATAAGTGAGTGGGGTGAGCTACAAACAAGGAAGCACATTTGTAGGCTCTCTGTGGAGACTTGTACGAAAGGGACCTCTCTGCAGCAAAGAGAGTGGGTTGCTGTTTGAACAAGCCTCTGAAAAATCATCTAGTGTGCAAATAGAAGCATAACCCCTAATACTATAAGCTTGCATGCACATTTTTGAGTTTACCCCCAAATTACTACCACTTATCATTTCTGTACCGCTGAAATACTTATGCAGCACTGTACATTTAACATTCAATAGACGGCCCCTCCTCAAAAAGTGCTTACAATCTAATTTGGACAGTCATACAAGACATTTCAGGTTGGTGAGTTTCTAGCAGAAGGAATAATACATTGGGTATAGGTATCTGACAGTGATTGGGAGTTAAAAGCTTCAAAAAGGTGGGCTTTTAGCTCGGATTTGAATACCGCTAGAGACAAAGCATGACTTCAAATCATTTCGAAAAGAAATCAAAACCCTGCTATTCAAAAAATTTATCCAGATATCTTAACTCTTCCCCTTTTCCTTCCCCTCCCTTGTAAATTCCCCCTCATAGACTCTTCCTCTCTTGCAATTTTTCTCTTCAAAGTCTCAACCATGTAAACAGCTCCCTAAATTGTAATTCTCCTGGAAATGTCCAGTTAGCTTCTTTTGTAATCCGCCTAGAACTGCAAGGTACGGGCGGAATAGAAGTCACTAATGTAATGTAATGTAATGTAATCTTGACTCTGGCAGCCTGGCATGGCAAAAAACAAGGGACGGAGTCTGGAGTTGACGGTGGAGGAGAAGGGTACAGATTACCATACCATACCAAACTAATTCTTGTATCCTGCAAGTATCAGCTAGGAATCATTGTGGCTTACACAATATTAGACATGATACAGAGGCGTAGATGTTGTACAAATTATTGTCTTAGAACAGGTCAGAGCAGTGAAGAGAATAGATGTGTTTTCAGTGCCTTCTTGAATTGGACGTAAGTAGGAAGTTGTCGTAAGCTGCTCGGGAGGCTGTTCCAGATTTGGGGGCCTTGGAACTTGAAGGTGGTCTTGAACAGAGCTTTCCTCCAGACCAAGATAAGAGTTACTTACCCGCTGAACAGATCTCACAGGAGGAAGCATAATTCTATGTAAAGTGCTGAAAATTGTGCACACAAATTCGGATGCATACCCAATTTGCACATCCAATTTAATTGAATAAGATAATTAGTACCAATAATTAGTATTTCAACAAGCTACACTTGACACTAAATAAGTTACATGCATATGGTTAAGAGCAAGTTAAAAAAAGGGGCGAAGAAATAGGTGGGTCATGGGCGGATTGGGAGCGTTCCTTTATGTTATATGTATGTTAAAATATAAGTGTTACTCTCTATTTACTCTCTTGAAAGTGGCTTGATAAGGGGTATGGGAGGTTACATTGCACTATAAACCTATTTAAAATTAATATTATAAACTTTAAAATATTTATGCATGACTTTTGAGGAGGTTGCTATGTAAAGCTCTAGGCAATGAGAGGATAACTGAGCCTTGAGTGACACCTGAAGTCTTGTATAAAACGCACTTCAAAAGTCTATACTGATGAGAGTTTTTTTCTGAATGATCTATTAAGTTTACCTTAAAATATTGTGGGTGGTATTCTAAGAAACTAGTTGATTTACTAGTTATAGAATATGGGCCTTTGTGCCTAAATTTTCATTGGTAAGTCATAGAAACACAGTTTACTTTTCAAACGGTACCGTTATAAAAGGAAACCAAAATCACAGTACCAAACAGTCTCTTATTCGTTTTACAAGATTTTCAGAAGTGCTTCCCATGAGCTCTCAATATTCTCCACAAGATGTAGCGCACGCAGTTCATTTGACTGAGCAATTATTTTCAAAATTAATTTGTCATTCTCAAATCATAAATATTTTGAAGTAAAGTAAATACAATTTTTATAATATATCTTGTGTCACTCAGCATTGGGTGGGGACTGGTACCTCTGACATGTCTCGTCCTATGGCTTCTTCAAGGAAGTCCCTACAATCTTTCCACAGCATGCCATCCCGACCAAGTATATTGAGATCTTTAAGTCTGTCCCCATATGCCTTACAACGAAGACCACCAACCATTTTAGAAACCTTCCTCTGGACCAATTCCATCCTGTTTAGATGTTTTGGAAGGTGCAGTCTCCAGAACTGTACACATTATTCTAAATAAGGTCTCACCAGTATACAGAGGCATCAATATGTCCTTTTTCCTACTGGCCATACCTTTCCTTATGCACCCTAGCATCCTTCTAAATTTTGCCATTGCCTTTTCAATCTGTGTGGCCACCTTAGGATCATCACATGATATCACACCCAAGTCCCGCTCCTCTTTCATGCACAAAGTTCTTCATCCCTTAAACAGTACCATTCCACAGTGGCACTGTTTAAGGGGGCCATCTTCTTGGGGGTGCCAGCACATCTCCTTCTCTCTATGACCCCGGCATAACCCTTGAAATGTTCACCGACAGGAGCAGCATCTTCCACCTGCTGCTCGCGCCATCCTCGGCTCCCTTCTAAAGTCACTTTCTGGTCGCAGGTCCAGGACATGATGTCAGAAGGGAGCTGAGGCCAGCACGAGCAGCAGGTAGAAGATGCTTGCACTGGCGAACATATCAAGAGGTATGCGAGGGGCATGGGATTCTCAAACGATGGGGAAGAGCTGGGAGGGATGCTCAAGGGGGGCACTCAAACAGCAGGGAAGAGCAAAGGGCGCACATCGCAGCAATGCCAGGTGCCACTGCCCCGGGTGCCAACCTCCCCACCTATGCCATGCCTCAGGTTTTTCCACCTAAATGCATTCCTTAGCATTAAATATTAGCTGCCAATTTCAGACCATTCTTCAAGCTTCACTAGGTTCTTCTTCATGCTATTCACACAATCAAGGGTGTCTACTCTATTATAGATTTTGGTATCATCTGCAAAGAGGCAAATCTTACCTGACAGCCCTTCAGTTCCTGACCCAGTCTGTCACTTTTATTTATTAGATGCTAAAATCTAAATATACCATTTCTAGCACGCTCCCTCTATCCAATTCTATTGTCACCCAGTCAAAGAAATCGATCAGATTTGTCTGATAAGACCTGCCTCTAGTGAATCCATGTTGCCTCAGGTCCAGAAATTTCACTGTTCTCTGTTTGAAAAGTGTGTCTGTTAATTTGCTTACCACAGAAGTCAGACTTACCAGCCTGTAGTTTCCTACTTCTTCCTTACTTCCACTTTGTGGAGAGGGACCACATTCATCCTTCTCCAGGCCTCTGGTACCACTCCCGACTTATTGAAAAGGTCAGCCAGCAGAGCCACCAGAACTTCCCTAAGTTCCTTTAGTACCCTTGGATGTACACCATCCGGTCCTATTGCTTTGTCTACCTTTAGTTTAGCTAGTACCTCACAAACACAATCCTCTGAAAATCAAAGTCTACCACACCTCCTTCTCTATTTGTGTTTGTCGTCTGCAGTCCCGCTCCCGGTGCTTCAGCTGTGAACACAGAACAGAAATATTTATTAAGCAATTAAGCCTTATCTTTATCAGCTTCTACATATTCCTCCCCTTCAGCTTTTATTTTTCCATTTGCATCTTTGCTTTCCTGACTACTCGACCAGCCTCTCTTAACTATTCCAGATATTTTAGCCTGTCTTCCTCTTTCTGAGATATTTTGTAGTTTATGAAAGCTGACCTCTTTTTCCTTATCTTTTCAGCTACTATTTTTGAGAACCAAAGCAGCCTTCTCTTGTTTTTACTTACTTTCCTTACAAAATGGTTTGTTGCCCTTACAATAGCTCCTTTCAGTTTTGCCCACTGCTTTCCTACCTCTTCCAGATGTTCCCATCCAGGCAGCAATTCCTTGACGTAATCCCCCATCTGAACAAAGTTAGTTTTGTTTAAAGTCTAGAACCTTTACTTTTGAATGAGCTCTCTCTACACCTGTCCTAATAGTAAACCACACCATGCGGTGATCACTGGATGCCAGATGATCACCCACTGCCACATCAGGAAACACTTTCTCCATTTTTAGCACTGAGATTAATATAGCCCCATCCCGAGTGGGTTCCAATACCAATTGCTGGAACAGTTCTCCTTGTAGAGGATCCAGGATCACCCTACATCTAGAATACCCTGCAATAAGGATACCACAATCAACTTCTGGCATGTTAAAAATCACCTATTAGTAATACTTTCCCTTTTACAACTATATAAAAGAAGTACCGTATTTCTAAAGAGTGATTTTAACATGCCTGCTGAACCCTGGTGTAAATTATGAACACTCCGAACCACTCATGCCCCTCCCATGGCCACACCCCCTTGTAGGCACCCAGCGTTATAGAATAGTGTACAGCCAGATCTGCATACAAATGATTTCAGCTCATTAACTAATTATTTCATGCATGGATCTGGGATCTACACTCAACCTTTTGGCACCTAACTTTTTGGCAACCTGTATAGCATCCAGAGATAGGTACCTAACTTTAGGCGATCCGTACAGTATTTTGGAATGGCACATATACAGAATTCCTTTTTTAAAAAAACTTCTGGCAGGAAAGGGAGAAAACAGAGGTGGAAGTTCAAGGGTTGCAATAGGGGAAAGGCTGAGGCTCTCCCACATTGATCACTCACACTCATAGAATGGAATAATTCCAAACAGATGTGCACAGATGAGAATATAATTATTCTCGGTGCACGTGTGATCACTGGTGTGACCCTCTCTTGGCAGACATTGTAGGTCAGGACACCAGAAGCACATTCCCATGATCAGGACTGCTCGGATTTCAGTCTCTTGACAACGGTGAAGATGTCATAAAGCACAGATGAATCACATGTTTAATATCTCCCTCTTTCTTCCACTTCCCCCTCTTAATTATGTTTTCTCATTAGACTTCTCATGATGAGACTGGCCAGCTGGATAATTAATTAAGCTCATTCCGACTGGGATAGGAATGACAGCTGTGTCAGGAGAGATATCAGTGACTCAGTGGGGAGGTGGGAGTCACAAAGGAAGGAAGGGTAAGTAACAAGGGGGGGGGGCAGAAATAGAATGGGGACAATGATGGGTCTGAATAGCAACGAACTGGTGGCAGTGATACTGTGTTTCCCCAAAAATAAGACACTGTCATATTAATTTGGGGCCCAAAAAAGGCACTAGGTCTTATTTTCGGGGTAGGTCTTTTTTTCATGTACAATGATCTCCTCTCCTCCACCCCAATTCTTCCTATTTCCTTTCTCTCCCCCCATTTATGCAGCATCTTTCCTCCCCTCTCACCCATCCCCTTTTGCAGTGTCTTTCTATCCCTCCCTCCCATCCCCCTATGCAGCAGAACCTTTGCAGCTTGTATCCCTCCCTCCCCCCGCCGCCGCTGCATCCCCCCGACCCTTCCATCTCTCCCACCGACTGCGAGACCAAAATACTGTACCTTGTAACAAACGACAGGGTCGCAGCAATATAGACAGGCTTTTTCACGGCCTTCTGTCCGGGCACATGTGCCGCTTTGCTGATGACATAATCAATGATCCAGTAGAGGAACATCCGAGCAGGAGAAGGCCGCAAAACAACCTTTCTATATTGTTGCGATGCTGCCGCTTGTTACAAGGTACAGTGTTTCGGTCTCGCAGTCGGCGAGAGAGATGGAAGGGTCGGCGGGGGTGGGGGGGGTGCGGGGAACACTGCTGCCAGGGCTTATTTTCGGGGCTTATTTTCAGACCAACCCCGAAAATCATGCTAGGGCTTATTTTTGGGGTAGATCTTATTTTCGGGGAAATACGGTAGGACAGGATACTGATGAAATGGGAATATTGAGTTAAGCAGTAACAGAATAGGTGTTCCAATGGTTTGGGCAGCAACAGGGTGGAGGTAGTGATGAGCTGGGCGGCAACAAACCATTCTGGGTTGGGATGGCATAAGCCACATTGCGTTTTGTTTGTTATTTAGGATGGTATCAGAGTTGCAAATCACAGTGGTTAAATCTACAGCTTCAGCACCCTGAGGGTATAGGTTCAAACTCACGCTGCTCCTTGTGACCCTGGCAAGTCACTTAATTCCTACCCCCCTCCAATTGCCCCAGGTACATTAGATAGATTGTGAGCCTATAAGGACAGACAGGGAAAAATGCTTGAGTACCTGAATAAATTCATGTAAACCGTTCTGAGCTCCCCTGGGAGAACAATACATAATATATAAATATATATATATGAATATATAAAATTTGTTTCCTGACTGCCGTTCCTTCTAAGCTGAGCAGGAGTCCTCCAATCACATTGCTGACAGCGGGAGACAGTCCTTCAATATTGTGTTTTCAATCACTAGGGACATTCAGGTTCCCTAGAGTCCTGAAAAACTTGCTTATTTCTCTCTGTTGAAAATGTGATACTAAAACAGCACCCTCCACTGAAAAGAGTGTAGGTGGTGCAGCTTAGAGGGAACAGTGCTCCTGACTTCCCAAATACCGGCCATGCAAGCCATGTCTGCCTCTGCTTAAAACTGGATGGACCATTCGGGTCTTTATCTGCCGTCATCTACTATGTTACTATGTTACTATGGGTGTCCAACCTTTTGGCTTCCCTGGGCCACATTGGCCATAAAAAATGTTTCTGGAGCCACCCAAATGTGCAAATGCTGCAGCAAGATAGAGGAGGGAGCCGGCAAGACGGTAAACACCCGGGGGCAGCAGAGGAAAACACTGCATCGCCCTCGACTGGGGCTACACAAAATACTTCACGGGGCCGCATGCGGTCCTTGGGCCGCAGGTTGGACACCCCTGGTTTAAAGCATATTGGGGGTCATTCTATAAGTGGGTGCCTCCTTTTACGCACCTCAAATGTTCTATAATGATCTCCGAGCATCTAGATTCTATTATGAGATACTAGCATAACCCAACATTGTCTCAGCTACAATTTAGGAGCCTGCAATTATACTAGCCAGGGCAGTCTTTAAGCTGAGCTCAAAAATGGCAGCTCCCACCTTGGCCCTTTCACGCTCCTCCCCTGGGAGTAGGGTTACCAGACGTCCAGATTTCCCCGGCCATTTCCGGGTTTTGAAAAGCTTCCTGGAAACCTTACCTGTATTTATGTGTTATGCTAATTACACATGCACAAGGGAGCTCAGAACAGTTTACATGAATTTATTCAGGTACTTGGGCATTTTTCCCTGTCTGTCCCGGCAGACTCACTATCTATCTAATGTACCTGGGCCAATGGGGGTGGGGGGATTCAGTGACTTGTCCAGGGTCCCAAGCAACAGCATGGGTTTGTACCCACAACCTCAGGGTGTTGAGGCTGTAGCTTTAACCACTACCTCACACTCTCCCTTTGTACATTTACCCATGAAAGTGCTGGTATTCTGCACATCTATGCTCAAAAGTGGTGAATAAATGGGGCTCCAAGTTATAGAATTGCCCTTATTGAGTTCTTGTTTGAATTAAAGGTTCTATGCTCCTTTGGTGAATTAACACTGTCTTGCTGTTATCAATGCATTGTGCACTCCATTGGTGGATCGGCACCTGTTTGGCATTATTAATGCAGTGTGTGCTCTTTTGGTAAATTAGCACCTTCTCACTGTATCGATGCAGTGTGCACTCCTTTGATAAATCAACACCTGTTTGCTATTATTAATGTAATGTGTGCTCCTTGATTAATAAGCGCTTCAGTGTTACTGCAGTGCACATTCCTTTGGTAAATTGGCATCTTATCACTACAGTGTGCAATGATTTGGTAAATACAGATGGTATGCAATATGCATGCATTGAGGAGCATCACCGGGAAAGATTGTTCAATGTTTAATAGCACTTATGAACTCCATAATTTCCATCTCAAAAGAAATGCTTCCCTCCTGCTTTTCTCTCAACCTGGGGCTGGCATGGAATTCTTCCCTGCTTCTTGCCACCTGCCAGAACCCATGTACGTGTGAACCAGCAGTATTCCAGAGACTTGCCCACGCTTTTCTCTCTTTACTGTATGGTTGAATGACCATATCAGAAGTTTCCCCATAGTTCTGCTCCTGACCTCTGAGTTCCCAAGTGGATTCTCAAATTCCCACACTAACAGATCTGGTAGCTAGACATTCTAGCACATTTCCAAGGACATCAATCTGGGTCAGCTGCATATACAAATGAGTATGTGTGCTCTGACTTTATGTTCTATGGGAGAAGGTATTATATATCAACCTTTCAATGTTATCAGTGTAGTGCATGTGCTATGGCAAATCAGTCCCTTCTTAATGTTCAAAACTCCAGCACTGTATGGAACAGTGCAGCAAAATAATTTCCCAATGCTAATTGTATGCAAATTATCCTAGGACAAGCAGGATGAGTCAGCCACATATGGGTGATGTCCCAACAGCTCCCAATTTGCGGATAAGCTCTCCAATAGCTCAGAGAGATTTTTTTTTCTCTCTCTCTCTGAGCACGTGCAGTGCCCGGGCCCCACTGGGCATGCCTGAGTACTACCCA
This sequence comes from Geotrypetes seraphini, assembly GCF_902459505.1. Taxonomy (NCBI): domain Eukaryota; kingdom Metazoa; phylum Chordata; class Amphibia; order Gymnophiona; family Dermophiidae; genus Geotrypetes; species Geotrypetes seraphini. The sequence goes on along the minus strand of NC_047089.1, from coordinate 217,375,967 downwards.
TTTCCCCCTGCTACCCCTAATCCACAGTCTTTAGTCTCCGCCCGTTCCCATCGGTTGGACTTTCTACAGCTCTCCATTACAACTTTTCTACTTACTATTACAATTTTTCTACTTACCATCATGAAGATGCCAGAAACATCAAGGAAATGTCTGGGATGCAGAAAAAGGATGAGTACACTGGATCCTCATGAATTGTGCATCCGCTGCTTGGGTCCGGTGCACGAGGACCAGTGTTGCTTGCATTGTGCCCGCCTGTCTCCGCACGCATGCAAGCTGAGGAAGAGGGCACTGAGAGACTTCTTGAAGAGAAGTGAGGCCTCCAGCAGCCATCCTCATGAGGAGCAGAGAACCTGTTCTGACAAGTGGATTTCAACAGATAGAACAGCGAACAGGACGTAAATATTCGAGTATGCGTTATGCCTTCATTATGGATGTGTGCTCTGGCGATCTGAGGCACCCCCACCCCCTTAGAGCTGGGTCCTTCACAGGTCGATCCTAAGAATCTCAGGAGAAATCTCTCCTCAGACACCCTAATGCCAGCTCCGAGCCGTACTCCTGGGCAGGGTTTGATTTCTGCACTGTTTCTGAGCATTGGGTGGGAATAGGTAAGGACATCATTTGCATAGTGCTGAATACATTTAAACGTTACTTGCACACATGTTGTCCCCAGCGTTAGTACCCACTGAACATTCTACGTACCCTATTTCGGCGCTAAGCACAGTTTTGCTACCTTTCTACTGCTATCGATGCAGTATGTGCTCCTTTGGTAAACTGGCACCTTCCCAATATTATCAATCTGTTGTACACCCCACTGGTAGATCAGCAACAGCTTGTCATTTCTAGTGCAATGTGCACTCCTTTGGATAAGTCAGTACCTGTTTTCTATTATTAATAGAAAATTAGCATCTAAGTGTTTTCTATTATTAATGGAAAATTAGCATCTAAGTGTTATCACTGCAGTGTGCACTGCTTTATTAAGGGCTCTTTTTCAAAGCAGTGGTAGCGATTCTTCTGTGACAAATGCACCGAAGCCCATTGGAATTGAATGGACTTTGGTGCATTTGCCATGGGAGAGGTGCTGCTGCAGCTTTGTAAAAGAGGCAGCACCTAATGTGTGATCCTTTGGTAAATACCTTTTACTGTTATCACTGCAATGTGCACTGCTTTGGATAAGTCAGTACCTGCTTTCTATTATTAATGCAGTATGTGGTCCTTTGGCATAGAATGTGTTCTCTTTCCTTCCTTTGCTTCCTCTTTTTCTCCATCTCTTTTCCCTGACTTGCTTTTCTCCTCTTTAGATTCTCTCTCTCTCCTTACCTTGCTTATTTTCCTCTTGGTCTTTCTCCCCTCCCTCCCTTTCCTTCTCCTCTGCTGAACAATACCTGAAAATGGAACCAGCAGCCATGCAGAAACAATGCACAAGGTTATTTTGTGCAAGAAGTGGGACGTGTAGTTGGTTTGTTCCTTTCCTGACTCATGCTCCATAATTTCTCCATTGGCTCGCTGCATCCCAGGCTTTCAATGGAATTTAAAAAATAATAGAGTAACAGGCAGCAGCTGTCAAGACCAAACACATTTCTTGTCGTCCTCAGAGGACTGGACAAAACAAGTTCAGTTTTAGTCTTCTCTCACTTGAGTTTTGAACATAATATAATTGTTTCCATGTGCCAGACACATGCAACACATTATTTACAGTTACTGGGGAGAAAAAAATCCCCTCAGAACCAAGAAGGTGGCGAAATGGGTCCCGTTGGGCTGTGGCTGCCTGCAACATTTAAGATAAATATCTTGAAGATATACTGAATACCATTCATATGAATATGGTTTTAATGAAGATTTAATGGAGAAGATTTTAAGACAAATCATTAATAAAAGAATTTAAATTACTATAAGTTGAAAAGAAATAAAATAGGAAGGAGGAAGTTTTTCAGGATCAATGAATGAAATGTGGAACCTTGTCAGACTTATCTGAGGTTTATTCCCTGCCACCAAGCAGGTTTCTGAGATCCCTTTCCTCCCCTGTTTATACCCTATGCTTTGAAGAGTGGGATTTTTTTTGTCAGTTTGGTGTCTAATAGCACCCCACCTGTCCAAGCAACCCAACCACCCTGCCCTGAACTTGCTTTCCCCAAAGCCCTAGCCCTGGTGGTCCAGTGGGACCCTCTCCCAGGCAGGCAGGCAGGCCCAACCCCAACCCTGCCACCACCACCCCTCTGAGGCATGAATAGACACCCCCCTTCCAAGGCAGGACCAGACACCCCGCCCTGAGGCAGGATCAGACCCTGTCCTGAAGCAGGACCCAACAACCCCGCCCAAGGCAGGACCCAAGGAATTTGTTACTGTTCCCTTAGATAATCGTGGGAAACCATCCTATGTCATTCTTTAGTGTCAATCTCAACCTCAGCCCTTCTACATCAGCATTCTTCAATGCAAGGCTTGAGGACTAGTGGTTGTGCCCATTCATACTCTGATTCTTCCCTCTCTCCTTAAAGAATGACATGGGGATGGATGGTTTCCCGCAGTTAACTACGGGGACAAATTCTGTCTCCAGGTCATTCTCTGAGTTTCCCAGGTACTTGTGACTTGGATTGGCCTCCATGAAGACAGGAAGGATACTGGGCTAGATGGACCATTGGTCTGATCTAGTAAGGCTATTCTTATGTTCTTATGGTAGCTTAGGAGCCCACCCCACACCCCGACATCCCTTTAAAAAAGGCCAGGAGGGAGAAAGAATCTTTTCCTTCTCCCTCTGGGGCGTCATCAAAATGGCAGAGCCCTGGCCTACCCAGTGTATTCTGGGATGCACTGGGCAGGGTCTAACTACCAAATAGAGGATTTTTTTTTCCCTTGACTGCATAAGCTGAACCACTTAAAGATACGACTGCTATTTATGCAGCCCAGTATAAGTGATAAGCATCCTGCCCAAACTCCACCCATGTGAAGACTCATCTGCTAAGTACATGCCATCGAACACTGGCACGTGCTTACAAAATAAGAGTGTAGTCAAAATGGATCCTTTACTTGTGTATGTGTTAACATATATTTCATGAACGTATGCTTAATGCATATTCTTGCCACATAAATCTATACAGTTCCTTATAGAATTTGTCCCCTTACTGGGGGAAAGAAAGGGAATTCCTTCTTCTCTGCACTGATCTAGCCTAGGGTGTCAAATTCTTTTCAATGTCAGGCCTCATTGGAAAAAATTGTATTTTAAACAGGCTGGCTCATCTCTAATGTTGCAGCCAAATATATACCCAAAGATCTCCAAGGTATTGCAGTGTTCTTACATCTTATTCATCTTATTTAGTTTGTTTTAGTCATTTTAATATTCACTTTTTAATATTGGCATTTGTTCTTTTTAATGTGAATGATTTATTTTTAAGTATACATTGGTTTCATTGGTTTAACATTTCCCTAATATTTTCTCAAATTTTATACTATATTTTGCTTTTAGTGATTATATATACTGATTGCTTTCTATTCATTGATTATATATATTTTTTCTAGTAATAATATATTGATTCCTATTGGTAATATACAGATTCTTTTTGCTCTATTGATAATAATATATTGATTCTTATTGATAATATACTGATTGCTTTTTGTTTATTGATTATATATAATTTTCCCAGTAATAATATATTGATCCCTATTGATAATATAATATATAGAATATCTATATTGTTTTGTTGTGATATCTATATTATATTTGTTTTTAAATTTATGTGATATTTATATGATAGATTTATATGATATTGGTTATTATTCATTTTTATCCTTTATGTTCTGTTCATTAAAGAATATGTTGCTTTGCATTTATATTTTTAAACTTTTACATGTAATTTGCTGTTTCTTCATAATGTTTTTATTATTATATATATATTTTATCATCATATTGTTTATATGTTTTTATATGTGTTCATATGATTTTATACATGATTTGTAGACTCCTGACGCAGGCCGTAGGGCCGAAACATGTACATGTCGGGTCGAGTATTTTTGGAAGAATAAAGAATAACCAGATTAACCAGATGAGTTAAAAGACACTTTTATTGTGTGCACCTTTTCTTATTGGACAATTCCACTTTTTTCTACTATTCTGTTCCCTGTGGATTTGTTTCCCCTGTGTTTTGCGCGTCAAATGAAGAGACATATGTACACATTCAAATAAGTTTATCTGCTAAATTTTAGCAAATCTCAGCTTCTCCCATTTACTACTGGCGCTTTTTATTCTTTCCAACCTAACAGTAGTTGGAAAGATTTTTTTTTATTTTATTAACTGATTGTAAATGATTTGTCCAGGGGCAAAATAACTCCCAAAATAAAATGGAATGGGATAAAACTTGTCATGAGGGAAAAATGGGCCAAATTGGACCAGAGGCTCCAGAGAAATTATCTCCCCCCCCCCCCCAAAAAAAAAAAAAAAAAGCTTCAGTGCATTTCTGTGGGAAAAGGAGTTCCAGCTTCTATAACAAATGTAAATGAAATGTAGCAGTTAGCAACAGGGCAAGACAGTTTAAAAGGTGGCATTTCCCACTTTTCAAAACCCCAAACTGCTCCCTCACAAATGCTTCATCCCCAGACTGACTCCACAGTCCAGAAACTACTCACCTGGACCTGCCCCCACACAACATACCATACCACAACCCCAAACTATCCTGGCTGCCACACCACTTCACAAAGTGCACATCCCTAAATATTACCTTAACTGCCATACAACCCCTAAGGCTGCCCTTTCCTCAAACTACCCACTGCAAACTGCTCCCCTCCAAAACACTACCCCTAATTGCCCCACCACTTCACAGAGTGCACCATCTCAAAAAAAACTACTCCCATACTGCCCTGCTCTCAAAAACTACTCCTCTGCAATTTCCCTTAACCCCTACTACTCCTAGTCTACCCACTGCTAGTGCTCCCCTAAGTGGTTTACATTCAGGCAGTGTATCATATTTTCCTATCTGTCCCAGTCAGCTCAAACTATAGTGAACCTGGAGCAATGAGGGGATTAAGTGACTTGCCCAGGGTCACAAGGAACAGTGAGGGATTTGAACCCACAACCTCAGGGTGCTAAGGCTGTAGCTCTAACCCATGCACCACACACTCCCACATAGATATTAAAGGGTTACCAAATTTTATGATCATAAAATCTGGACTCATGGCCCTGTCCCTAGGCCCGCCTAGTTCCACCCATCCCCATCCTGTTCCGCCCAAGTCACGCCCCATTCCACCCCAGCCCCGGGCTCTTCTCATGCTCGGATCCATGTCGGGAGGGCATCTGCGCATGCACAGATGTGATGTCACTAAGTTACATCCACGCATGTGCAGATGTCCTCCTGACGCGGTCCTGAGCTGTAAGCTTTTCCAAAGTGCCGGGTTTTAAAAAGCCATCCGGATGCCTGGACAGTCCTCTAAAAAGAGGACATGTCCTGGTAAATCCACGAGCACTCACATGAACACATGCAGACCCCACAGATACACAAAGGATGCAAATGATCCTCGTGGAGAAAAAAAAAAGCCTCTATCCCTTTTTTATTTCATGTTATTTGTCATTAATTCTATTGTTGAAAGGGCTTCACAAATCATACAGTATTGTTGTTGGTTGCTATGTGCATTGTCAAGTTACATCCGTTGCCAGGGGCAGAGCTTCCATCTTTCAAACTGCCTTCCCCTCTCATGTCCTCTCCTGATCAGACACGCGCACAGAAGACGCACACGCATGCACACATACACCCACGCAAACAAGCATACACCCATATAAACAGACATGCACAAAGAGACATAAACATGTGCACACAAACACACAACGCCTCCCAACACATGCATGCATATTTACAGGAAGAATGTTTGGAATTAATTCCATCAGTCATGCTTTCGGTCCCTTCCTCAAGACACAGTAACACCATGCGAAATAACAGTTCCTCCGTTACCGCCCCTATGCTGTGGAACTCAGCTCCAAACCACATAAGAGAAATTACTTCATTAAACACCTTCAAATCGGAACTAAAAACCATTCCTGTTCAAAGATGCCTTTGACCTATGATCGGCCTTTTAAGGGTGTCCAACCTGCGGCCCCGTGAAGTATTTTGTGTGGCCCCGGTCGAGGACGATGCAGTGTTTTCTTCTGCTGCCCCCGGGTGTTTACCGTCTTGCCGGCTCCCTCCTCTGTCTTGCTGCAGCGTTTGCGCGTTTGTGCGTCCCCAGAAACATTTTTTTCGGCCAATGCGGCCCAGGGAAGCCAAAAGGTTGGACACTCCTGGTCTTACATGGTTTTCAGAATGGCATTAACGTCGGCTTTTAAACTTTCACAACCTAATGTCCTTCCCCATTTTTTTTCTCTCTCTCTCTCTCTTCTTTTCTATCCGAATAATGTAGCACTTCCCCTATTTCCCTTGTTTCTGTTTCAGTCTCTGTTTTGATTTGTATTTCATGATTAACTGTGGTCCGTTCATTTATTTTTACATTTTATGTATTCCCCTTTGTTTTAATTATGTAAACTGCCTTGAAGCCTGATTAGGCGGGATATCGGCCTTTTAATAATCTCGAAACTCTGCATTCTTTCCTCACTTGTCGTACTATTTGAACTATGCCAAACAGCTTCCGTTTGAAGGTCACAAGGTATAATATACACAGGCATATCAAGGCAGAAATTCTTTGTAGGGCTGCGTATTTGTTTGGAAAAATATGGGGATATCCCATGTTATCAAATGAAAAGCAGAAGAAAAAAAAAATCATGAAACTTTGTGTTTTATTGTTTGCCGTGCATACTAATGCGCAGAAGACGCTCATTTCACATACACAAAGCAGTGCACATGTGCAGAGTCAGTCAGAGAGACTCTGCACTCAATAGTTTCACTCCCACGACCATAAAACGGCCAGACGACAATGAATAAAACAAACATTCCCAGAAACAATATAAAATGGACATTTCTGGCTGCTCTATTTCTGTACTTCTGTTATATTTTCCTGATCTATGATTTCATCTCTTTAACATTTCTATTGCGCTGATAGACATACGCATATTTAAGAGACGGTAGGGTTACCAGATTTTACATATGTAAAATCCGTCACCCCCCAGTTCTACCCATCCCGGCCCCATTACACCCACGTCCCAGCCTCGCCGCTAGCCCCCCCCCCCTCTCAGCCTATTCATCTCGATCGGGAGGGCATCCGCCCATGAGCAAATGCCCCTCCCGACGCAATCTTCTTTTCAAAACCCGGAGAAAGGGCCGGGTTATGAAAAGCCAACCAGACATGCCCTCTAAAAAGAGGACATATCCGGGTAAATCCAGACGTAACCCTAAGAGACGGTCCCTGCTCAGTAGCGCCTACAAAGTAAATTAACAGAAAACAGGACAAGTAGGGGCTTAGGGAGTTTCTCAGGGTGCTTAGGATGAGGGGGTTATGAGCTAAATGCATTCTTTTTAGACTGATGATCTTCTGTCTCTCTGTATGTAGTACTTAATAGCTGCTTTGTACAGACACTTCAATTAGTAGTACTGTTTTTCTGTTTTTACCACTATGTCTGATCTTCTAGTGCTGGTCTTTTTATCTGTGCGAGGCCTCAACCTGCCAGCACCCAGCAGCACCGTCACTCACCAACCCTGTAATCATGTGAGATGCCACCATTGCTGTCAACGCCGATTAATGATGGCCTTTAATTAAAGCAGCTTAAAAAAAACCCCATGTGTTTCTGTTAAAGCGTTCTGTGGCGTGTACTTAATGGCACCCGGTCGGCCCCAGCAATCTCCGAGGAGGAAGATAAAGAAGGGTTTTGTTTTTTAAAAAAAGGATGTTAAGACTGTACAGTAGCTAGGAACACCCTGATCAGAACCTGCTCCCTGACTGTAACATAAGAATAGCCTTACTGGGTCAGACCAATGGTCTATCAAGCCCGTTCTCACGGTGGCCAATCCAGGTCCCTAGGACCCGGCCAAAACCCAAGGAGTAGCAACATTCCAGAATCTCAAAGAGTAAACAAGATTCCGGAATTCCAAAGAATAGCAGCATTAAGGGGAGAGTGTGGTGCAGTGGTTAAAGCTAAAGCTTCAGGACCTTGTGGTTGTGGGTTCAAACCCACGCTGCTCCTTGTGACCCTGAGCAAGTCACTTAATCCCTCCATTGCCCCAGGTACTTTAGATAGATTGTGAGCCCGCCAGGACAGAGAGGGAAAACTGCTTGAGTACCTGAATAAATGCATGTAAACCGTTCTGGAAAATCTGGTAACCTTAGTTTTACAGAAAATTCAAAACAAAGTCAGATATCTGTCAGATCAGGCATAAAACCAATACCCCTTCTCCCTCCCTCTCCCTAGTCAGGTGGGGTTGGCATATCAACAAAATGCTATCCCAAAGAGGTAGATTTAAGGCAGAATTTGATGAACAGAAAGAAGATGCCCGGTACAGCAATGCTCTCCCCTTCTGCTCTTTTTTTTATTTTTTTATTACATATTTAATGTTGGTACCTGTTGGGCTGAAGCAGTTTAATGCAGGGTAGTCTGGCTCCAGAGCTGCACAGTTATGCTGCCCAGTCTCTCCTTCGCTCCTCTGCACAGCCTCAGCCTCATCGACTGATAGCATGGGTGCATTGGTGCATCTGCCAATGCATTTACCATGCAGTAAATGTCTGCCCCCAGTGGAAAATGCAGAGCAGATGCTTGCCTCATCCCCGACATTTATCACCCAGGCTTTGCACATGGCACACTTTAACTTTTTCCACTTAGGGTGCAGTAGGTATAAAATTTTATCACATTTCAATGAACATGCTCATGTGTATTTGTTGTGAAGTATTTTCACTGGTAGAGCTGCTGCCTCTTCACCCAGAGGTTGTGAGATCAAATCCCAGTGCTGTTCCTTGTGATCCTGGGCAAGTCACGTAATCCCAATGTGGTGATATCACACACATGTGTGCATGCGTGTGACATCATCGCGTCACACCAGCGTACATGCAGATGCCCTCCCTACACGTGAACAGGGGGAGGGGGAGGGGCGGAACTGGGCCGGCCTGCGGGCAAGGCCATGAATCAGGATTTCAGTTCCAGAAAATCTGGTAACCCTGCTCCAGTGCCCACCGCTTTGAATGTCAAAGCCACAAAAAAGCGGTATACAAGTCCCCATTCCCATTTCCTTTCCTCTCATTTCATAGAATAAAGCCAGTGGTCTGATTGAGCTGGAAGCTGTGTCTTTTCTGTCCTCATACTCTCTTCCATAATTCTTTGATCGCTGGTGGTCAGCTTACTGTGCTTTCCTGTCAGCTGTTGCTCCAAAGGCTTCAGGATCAACAGAAATATGCAAAACAGAAACCTTTCTGAAAACCTGCCACAGAGCTGCCAAATTCCCCGATACTAGAAGGGAAACTTGACCAGTTTTGTTTTTGAATTTACATCCCACAGCAGGGTAGTGGTGTTAACAGTGTCTGATTCTACCAATTGAATTCAAAGATGCAGGATTATAGGTGGCAGAATGGAGTGGGACACTGACGCCTTGATCTAACCAATATTTTGTTCACTATAATATCAGCAATTATTAGAGAACTTGAAGGCCAGAGACTTGGGGGCCTTTTCAGCCTAAAAGGTGACCACTGCCTCTGATTAAGACGAGGTTGTCAAAAATACAAGATTGGCCAAAAATTTCCTAGAACTGGGTGACTTGGTAACTTAACTGCTAGCCATCATGCCTGTGCAAGGTTTGTCTGAGTCCAATACTGATTTTCTGCCATGCTTTTTATTTGAAGTGAAAGGTAGAATTCCTTCTTCCCTCTATCCCAACCCTAACTTGATTTTTGTTTATTTTTTATTTTTAGCAAATTGCCACACTCTGATAGAGCCTAGAACAGTTTTTATGGTATGAATGATTAAGAGGCTTAGAGGCAATTTTACTAAGTTGTGTTAGGTGTTAATGCGGCTTAAAATGTGTGAGAACAGATGACGAATCGCCTTAGGGCCCACGGGCTTTGCTGCTCTTGGGCCAAAGCCACTCAACAAACCAAAAGATGAAGGCAGCTACTGGGAGGAGAGGGTCTGTGAAGAGAGGGCATGGGTGGGAATCCCTCTTCAATGACTTTTGGTAGCTGAGTTGGAACTTCCCTTCCTCCAGTTAAATATGAGTATTCACAATTTAAATCTGACCTGTCTCCCCACCCTCCTGGCATTATCTCACCTTTCTCTCTCCATTTCCTAATAACTATACAGATCAGTTATAGATTTAAAAACATCTTTTCTTCTCCCTTATTATCAGGAGCAGCTCTAGCCACAGTGCTGTCAGCCTGAAATAAGTCCTCCTATTCAGCGCCACGGCACTGCCTTCTTTTTCCATCTTGGTCTGCCCAATGTAAATGAAAATGGCAGAAGACAGGAACTGTTGGCCAGAAGTAGCAGCTCCGAGCAAACAGGCACAGAAACTCAGGCACACAGATTTTGCCCCTCTGGTTCTTCTTTTCTAGCTGTAACAAGCATATGAGTAAAAGAGCCATGTAAGCTGAGTTCTGATTGGTTGAATGCCATATGACAGGCACAGGGCATTCAACCAGTTAAAGGTTGACCCGCATGACTTCCACACTGCTTCACCTGTTGGTGCTTCTCAATGGGGGTCCTTGCAGTGGCCCTTACACATTACAACCGCTAATGCTGCTGCTGGGAGAGGCTGGCAGCACCCTTCCTCTGAGGGCACCCTTGGTAACTGCCAGGCTCCCCTATCTAAGATCTAACTCTAGTATTCAGAAATGTTTTGTAGTTTATCATGAACAAAAGCCAAGTTCTCACTGTTGTTTACTCTCTTTTACTTAGGCTTGAAGGTACTGAAGATGACTGGGGACTTATTATGACTGTAAGAGTACTAAGGTCCTTCCAAGAGCTCCTTGTTAGTGAAACCAGCACATGCTTCTGGTGCTGAGCCATTATGGGAAGTGTCAGCAGCCTTATCTCTGGGCATAATTTCAGCAGCAAACACTGCCGGACTTCTCAATACAAATTTCGAAAGTCATCCCATTTGAAGAAGCTGAACAGGTACTCGGACGGGCTGCTAAAATTTGGCTTCTCACAGGAGTCTGGCCACGGGAAGTCCAGTTCCAAAATGGGCAAGAATGAAGACTTCTTTTATATCAAGGTCAGCCAAAAGTCTCGAGAGCCCCAGAGGCCCGACTACTCCTCGTTGTCTAGCGGAGACCTGGGGAGTCAGGGCACCGTAAGTGCCGAGTTTTCCAACTGCACCAATCCGCCAAAGCTGATGCATTTCTCCAACCAGTTGGAGGTGGTGAGTACAAATCATATGGCCATGCATGACTGTGTGGATGGGAACTCTGCTGTGGACATTAGGGAGTCATATGTGTGTCTATTTCTGGGCCCTTTACCTGGGATTATTACCCATTTATATGTTCCGTGACTCTGGGAGGTGGGCGCTTAGGAGACTTCTAGTGCCCAGACTCCAATGTAGTAAGGAACCCAGAGAAGCTGGAGAAAGGGGCCTTTCAAAAATGTTTCTTGAGGTCCAAATATTTTGTTTGCCTCTTGTTGATCTGGTGTTCAAAACACAGCCTATGGTACACTTAACAAGGGAATTCCCAAACCTGTCCTGACAACCCCACATCTGGTCATGCAAGACAAGGTGGATGTCTTTTCAACCCAAAAAAAGTCTTTATTGGAAACAATAGGTCCCGACAAGGATCCCAGTTTTGGCGTGTAGAAGATGCCTTCCTCAGGGGACACTGTGGGAAGAGTTGCAACATATACAAAAATTATATTAAAACCATGAAACATAAACATAAATGTATCCTTAAAAAAAGTATAACATATAAAACCATAAAATTGTATATATAAAGCATATTAGACCAAATATATAAATAAAGCATAAAATGAGGCAGTAGAAGCATAAACAACCAAAATGCATAAATAAAAGGTAGAACCAAAATAAATGGTTAAAAATATGGCAATATTATGGCAAGAACAATGGACTATCAGTGACTTTATTGGGAGATAAGTACTTCTCTGTTCCATTTAAGGCCTCTTCTATTAAACTGCACTAGCAGTTTTCAAGTTTCAAGTTTATTAAATATTTGATGAATCGCCTATTAGCATTACTAAGCGATGTACATTTTCAAGTAAAGAAACAGAGATACTAATATTCTAACAATAATTTAAGTATAATACGTACTTGAAGTGGGAGGAAAAAATTAAAAAGTTACAAAAGGTAAGGGGTTATGAGGCCAAAGCACAATTAAAAAAGTGACCCTAACGTAAGTTGTTTTCAGGAGTTAAAAGCATCATTAAATAAATAAGTTTTTAAAAAATTTTTAAATGTTGCGAGGTCTTTTTCTATTCTAATGAACTGAGGAAAGGCATTCCACCATTGTGGTCCCATCACTGTAAACATGTCCGATCTCCTAGTCCCTATAATTTTCAAAGATGGGACGGAAAGTAAATTTAGATCTAATGAACAAAGTGTACGTTGGGTTTTGTGTGGAATGAGTGATCTGGAAATAAATTGTGGTTCGTTAGATGATAAAGTTTTAAAAATGAGAAGCATTATTTTAAACGTTATCCTATGGCTAATTGGTAGCCAATGAGCATCTTTGAATAGTGGGGAAACGTGATCATATTTTTTCGCATTGTAAATTAATTTTATGGCTGTATTCTGTATTAACTGTATTAACTGTTTTCTAGCGCAGGGAGCCGTGCTGAATGGCCCGCGCTGCTCCCGCCGCTCATAGAGTTCCTATGAGTGTTGGGAGCAGCACGGGCCATTCAGCGCGGCTCTCTACGCTAAAAACTGCTAGCACAGTTTGGAAGAGGGGATTAGTTCTTAAAAGCCTGGTATATTTTATGTGCTTATTTCAACATTGAAGGTGGACATATTCTTGAAAGTTGAACCTCATTGATTTTGAAATTGTAGCAATTTTTATTTCACACAATACTGCAGAGATCACAATTGACATATAATTATTTTGTTTGTGTGTTTTTGCACATTTTTTCACAAAAATCACTATGGGTCCAGGGATGCTACACATTTGAATAACCCTGTTGGGTTACACTTCTCTCAGCTCAATATTGTAGGCTTGTCCTGACTTTTGAGTTGTGTCAACTGAGGATCTATCACATATTTATATAGTATAATCTCGTTATAATGGACTTCAAGGGACCTGGGAAAACGGTCTGTTATATCCAGAGTCCGTTATATCCAGAGTTGTATTTTTTAAAAACTTTATTTAGGTCAACTTGAAACAACATACAATCAATGAACAACAGTCACTGCACAAGCATATCAACAACATCAAAAAACAAAACTCAGCAAAACATTGGTATGGCACGAAATGATTGCAAAACCAGAACACTAAAAGATGTTCTAAAGCATTATGTCGTCCTGTACTGGAAAGAAAAATACTCTGTCATTTTCTTCTGCGCTGCATTTTGATACTATATCACCGGCACACCACGCGCCTTGTAGGCGGAACCTGCATGTCCGTTATAGCCAAATAAAACTACAGCTAAAAGCAGCTCTGGGGAACAAATTAGTTGTCCGTTATATCCGAAAGTCTGTTATATGCGAGTGCGCTATATGCAATGATTTTCTGCATGTTTATAAAGGCGCTCGGCTGGGACCAACGGACATCTTCTGCTATAGTCGAGGTACTGTTATAAGTGAGTCCGTTATAACGAGATTATACTGTATTCAAATTTAATAAATTTTGATATATTAATATCTTCGGTTATGTTCTCCCAGTATACTTATTGGTCTTAGGAGGAATAACTGTTTGCATCATAAAGAGCCAGCATAGATAAAAGCCTTCATAAGAAAACCAACATAAAAAATAGAATGTAGCTCATCTGAATTTGAAATCAAGCTGCAATGTAAATTTGGTGTGCAAAAGTAGATAACGAGTACCAGCTTCAAGGATTATACTGAGATTCTGTCCAAATCTGTAGAAAATCCAGACTTCACTCCCACATAGAATAATTTGTTGAATGATGCTATGAAATATAATAGCAGCCTTACTGAGTAGTTGAAACTGGCTAGAGAAGTGATGGGTTTTTTTCCTGCATAGAAGGCCCTATGTCTTACAAATATTGCTAATTTAAAAGTGGGGGGAAGAGGGATATGCTATCATGCAGAAATGTTGCTTTGTCTTGCCCCCCACTCATTACCTAGCTTGACCTCCTATTATCAGTTCAAATATTTCTATCTAGATACATTACATTACATTACATTAGTGATTTCTAATTCGCCAATACCTTGTGGTTCAAGGGGGATTACAAAATAAGTTATCTGGCCATTTCCAGAGGAATTGAAGAGAAGAGCGAGTTGCTTCAGAGAATTGGGATGAGTCTTGCAGTGTTAGTTTGTCTTCAAGAATTTCTTGAATAGCATGGTTTTTATTTCTTTTCTGAATGATTTGTAGTCTGGGTCTGTTATCAGTAAATTGGAGAGTTGGTAGTCTAAATTTGCTGCTTGTGTGGCTAGAAGGCCATCATACAGTTTTTTTCGTTTGACGTCTCTGATTGGGGGATGCGTGAACGGTTTGAGGGTTCTCCTGTGGCTGGTTGAGGTAGTTTGGATTAGGTAGTTGTTTAGGTAGGCTGGGCTGTCTCCGTTTATGGTTTTAAAAAGTAGGCAGTAGAATTTGAATTGTATTCATGCTTGTATTGGGAGCCAGTGTGAGTCGAGGTATGCCGCCGTGATGTGGTCGTGTTTCCTCAGTGAGTAGATAAGTCTTAGCGCTGTGTTTTGAACTGTTGGTAGTTGTTTTATCATGGTTGCGGGGCAGGGGAGATAGAGTATGTTGCAGTAGTCTAGATTCTAAAAGACCTAGGACTAGGGACTGGACCAAGAACTGGAATTGTGTTCTGTCGAAGAATTTTCAAACTTGCCTCAAGTTTCTCATGACCGCGAATGATTTTTGTATGTTTTGTTGATTTGTGGTTGCATGGTACATCATCTACCTATTTATGTTATCGCTAAATTACATCCAATGCAAGGAAGTAGAACAATATGCAGCAAGCAGCCCAGACTGAACAGTGGGGCTGTTGCAGCTGGTCATGGTCTTACCCGATAGTATCACTCATTGGTGAGAACATTTAGTCTGCAGCATAATCATGGGGGAAATCTCAGAACTGTTCCTGCATGAAGGCACACATGAAGCCCTGGTAGGCATTTTGTGATGCAGCTGAAAAATGTAGCTTTTGTTTTGGCATCATGTAATGAGGAAACACAGCAGATGGTCAACAAACCCATCGCATCGGTGCTGGGATGCGCTGCTGCTCCATCTGCCTCAGTCAAATGCAGTACCCTAGGAGAAATGTTGCAAGAAATATCTTTTGTATTAGGGGAGTTACTGTACTGGAGTTCTGCATTATCTTTACTCCCTTTTTTTTGTCAGCATTGTGTGGTTTGCATTTTCAGTTCCTAGAATTACAGAGCAGAATCTCCCTTTCCATGCCTCGGCAAAGTAAGTCTTAATGGGACCTGTGCTGGATGTAGGAAGAAGCATGGAGCAGAACATGCATGCAGTACTGAAAGTCAGACCTTCTGTTTATTCTACTTAATGTGGAGGACTGCTATAACCATGTAAGCAAGAAGTAAAGGGAGGGGAAGGTGGAGAAGAGCTGAGCTGAAATTGTGTATTAAAAATGCTCGTTTCATTATTTATTTGAAACCCAAGCATAGGCTCAGATTTGAAAGAAGGACTTATTTGACCATTGTTGGTTGGATACCCTTTACTCAACCATGCAGGTAACAAAATGAGTGAGGCTTAATTCTTTCTGACTACTGACCAGTCTCTGTTTCCTCCCTAGGATGCTGAGAAAAATGTCCTAAGGCCAACAGCTCTCAAACCTATGCAGTCTCGAAGCTCTGGCAGCAACCTTCATTCTTCCCCGGAAAATGGCAGCCGTTCATCTCAACATGCACACTCCTTGGAGAAACCAAAGGAGCCAGAGAGCAAATCTTCAGGTTACTCGGGGGGAGCCCTCTCTGATTCTGGTAGGAACTCCATGTCCAGTCTTCCAACACGTAGCACAACCAGCAGCTATCAGCTTGACCCCCTGGTTACACCCATGGGGCACATCAATAGATTTGGGGGCTCTGCTCACAATATCACCCAGTGTGCAATGATACAGGACAGCAACATGCTGAGTCTGAAAGCCATGTCCATTTCCGATGGTGGGAACTCCAATAAGATCATCAGCGTGCCCAGTAAAGTCCATCACGTGTCAGAAAAGATTTCCTGCATCCGCACTCCCATTGCCACCGATGAGAACACCGTCCAGGAGCTGGAACAGAGACTGATGGAGAAGGAAGAGGAGCTACAGGAGTTACACAGCAACATGGAGGCTAAGGAAGTAGCTACCTGCCAGGTCTATGAGGAGAAGCAACGACGGTGCATAGAGGAGATGGATATGCTGAAGCAGAAGTGCAGCACCAGGTTGAGGCAGAACTCTCAGAAAGCCCAGCGGAACCAGCATATCTTGCAGCTTCAGGTCTTCCAGCTGCAGCAGGACAAGAAACAGCTGCATGAGGACCTGCAGACATTGCTAAAAGAACAAGACCTGCTGGAGTCTAGGCTAAAATCCTATGAAAAGGAGAAGACTAATTTTGCACCTGCTTTGGAGGAGACACAGTGGGAGGTAAGTCAACTTCACCTCATACCAGCTGTATCTGACAAAACCTTATTAATGCATCCCATTATATTTCCAGATATCAGAAGGGGTAATAACACAAGCAACTTCATCAATGGATATTTTCACCAGACGAACAAAATATAAAATTCACACTAGAAAAGTTCCATATTATGTTACACACACAGGAATTTTCCATCAAAGATTTTTTTAAATTGTTTCTAAGGACCAAAGGTGCCAATTTCTACACCATATGTTTCTCCTGAGTCATCCAGTCCTCGAGGTGATAACTTAGGGACACAGAGACTAACCAGTCCAGGAGGTATTAGGATCTTTGTCCTAGGGTTCAATGCCTACAAGCTTTGAAATTAAGAACTGCTAAGTGATCTCCTCTTTTTCAGGTGTGCCAGAAGTCTGGAGAGATCTCTCTCTTGAAACAGCAGCTGAAGGAATCCCAGTCGGAACTGTCCCTTAAGACAAGTGAGATACTGAGTTTGAAGGCTCAGCTGAAAGATGCCAAGGTTAAACTAGAGGTACAGGAGCAACACTCCCGGGAGATAGAGAACTTGCTCCACACCAAGGATGTAGATCTGGAGGTATGTGAAAATGAGCTGCAGCGCAAGAAGAATGAATCGGAGCTGCTGAGAGAGAAGGTGAAGCATCTGGAGCAGGAGGTCCTGGAATTCAGGGCTGCGACAACACATCACAGGGACCAAAGTAGCCATGAGAAGGAAAGTTCACGTGGTATGGAAAGCAGGAACGAAGCTTTGCAGAAGGAGGTGGAGGAGCTGAAATGTGAGTTGGAAGAAGAGAGGCAGAACAACGAGCAAATGACTACTGTATTCCAGAATGAACGGCAAACTTGGAAGGAAGAGAAAGAGAAGGTGATTCGCTATCAGAAGCAACTACAGCAGAATTATCTTCAAATGTACAAGAGGAACCAGGCTTTAGAGAAATCTCTTCGACAACTATCTCCAGGAAATGATGAAGAAGGAGGTGCCCAAGAGTTCAGCCTAGACCTTGATCTGCCAGACATAGATGTTCCCTTTGAAGACATTATAGCCACAGAAATTTGAGAGCATTTCTGTTTCTGTCCATTTCCAATAGTGGCCCAGCCGTATTGTCGTATTGCGTTGGTGTACCTTTACGACTTGTGATATGTGATGGCCAATGTACCTCTATGGAAATGTGTGGTGCTGTGTTTCAGTGCTTGTGGTACCAACTGCCTGCTCCATGTGGTATGAGGTTACCTCCAAGTGTCTTGCCCTCCCCTTTTCCTGCACCCAAGACACACCAGCAGCCACAAGGTCTGTGTTGCTCTGCCTCTTCTGGCAAAGAAATAAATTGGCAAATATTAGCTCTTACCTTTAGGCCATTCAGCTGTGGGAATCTGCAACCCTTGGTTCCATTGTAATTTGACAAGTCAATAAGTCCTGGCGGCAGCCCTGAAATATTGACTATGAAACTCAGAGCTCCCTAGTTTCTTCCAAGGCATCTTAAAAAGGAAAAAGAAAATGAGCCCGAGTGGCCTTATTTAATGCTGTAAATTCTTGGATGAGGCTACCTGGATGCTGTAAATTCGAGGATGAGGCTACCCAGAATTAGCTCTTTGCCAAGCCTTTGGTCTCCAAGGCCTTCTGAATTAATTGAGCTGATTTATTAAGGCCAATGTAATAAAATAGTAAAAGAAAACAACATGCACTGAAATTTAGCATGCACTCATCAAAAAAGATTTTTTTTTAATTTAACTCAGGAGGCAATAAGCCAATAGTATGCAAATGCATGCTAATAAAAATGTGTGCTATTAGCTCAGTGCACTTTTTTTTTTACATCAGAATGTAATATTAAATTGGTAATAATGTCCCTAGTCTTACTACTGTGCTTAACTTGAGTGGTTAAGGGCTCCTTTTACTAAACTGCGGAAGAGCTTCTTACCGCAGGCCAGCGAGGAAAATGCTCCGACGCTCATTCAATTCCTATGAGAGTCAGAGCATTTACCTCGCCAGCCCATGGTAAGAAGCTCTTCTGTGATTTAGTAAAACTCGGCGTAAATGTAGTAATTATAATTCACACCTCAAAAAAAAAAATTGGAAGCTCCCTAGTCCAGGCTGGGATCCCCCAAAGCACAGAGAATCTGTCCTGGGAACCCACCCGTCCATCCAGTAACCCACTCCCCAATTACTTAACTGCTTCTTACATACCCACTAACCTACTCTCCATTCACTTAACTATTCCCACCATTCACTATTCCAGTTTGTGAGTTGTTGGGGTTAGTATTGGGGGCAGAGTCCCCCTATCTAGTGCTTAACCTGGTGGGGGGGTTTCAAGACCAGAAATTTAACTTGTGGGTCAGATGTGGATTAGAGTTCATTCACATTTCTAGGGCTAATATTAGTGCCGTGTCAGCACGGCCCCTGAATCTGGGGCTCCTGGGTGCAATATTCACCTTTCGTGCCCAATAAACCAGGATCCCTGCACCCAACTGACACGGTGACAGAATTTGTTACCGTCCCCGTGGATAACCACAGGAAACCATCCTCATTCTTTAAGGAGAGAAGGAAGAATCAGAGTATGAATGGGCACAGCTACTCAGTGGCATAGCAAGGGTGAGAGGCACCCAGGGTGGTGGCGCACCCTCCATGCTCTCTTCTTCCCCCCCCCCGCCTCCATACGCTCCTTCCCTGCCCTCTCCTGCCGCCCGCGCACCCGCTTCCCTTGCCCCATTCCTCTGTAACGTTCCTGGCATGAGCAGCAATTGCCAAGCTGCTGTCACGCCAGTGTCAGCTCTTCCTCTAAAGTCACTTCCTAGGCGCTGGTCCAGAAAGTGACATCAGAGGAAGAGCCAACACTGGCGTGATACAGGTCCAGAATTGCTGTTCGCGCCAGGAACGTTACAGAGGTACGAGGGAAGGGAAGCAGTGGGAATAGGGCGGGGAAGGAGCGGGTGGGGGAGGGTGAGAGGAAGACGGATGCCTGTGCCCTCACCAATATGGTGCCTGGAGCAGACCGCTCCTCCCTTTCTACACCACTGCAGCCACTACCAGTCAAGCCTTGCATTGAAGAATGCTGGTGTAGAAGGACTGAGGTTGAGATAGACACTAAAGAATGACAGTCTCTGGCATCCAGATATTGTGATGTCATAATGCCTCATTCCACCAATGCCTAAGAGCCAGCCTCATCAGTGATGTCACAATGGTTTCATTATCCTGTACTTGGCTCACATAAGAATCAGAGTATGGATGGGCACAGCCACTGACCCTCAAGCCTTGCATTGAAGAATGCTGGTGTAGACGGACTGAGGTTGAGATAGACACTAGCCCCCTCGTCTAATAAACTGCGTAAGCAGTTTGTAATGCAGAGAGCCATGCTGAATGGCCTGTGCTGCTCCCGATGCTCATAGGAACTCTATGAGTGTCAGGAGCAGCGCGGGCCATTCAGTGTGGCTCACCGTGCTAAAAATTGCTATCGCAGTTTCGTAGAAGAGGGGGTAAAGAATGACATGGCGGTTATCGATGGGGAGGGGGACGGTGGCAAATTCTGCCACCGTGTCATTCTGTAAGTTAATCTCTGGTACAGCATCACAACTAACATCAGAACCTGATTTAGCACCACCTCTGACCCAGGAGTCACATTTCAGATGTAGAAAAAAAACACGAATTAAGCCGTCTAAGCTTTACCTCACCTCCCTTACATTAAGGAGTAACAGCTAATCCCTTCATTTAAATGATATTTACATGGAAATGCACATTATTACATTGGCCTGAAAGTTAAGACTCCAAATTCTGTTGCATATAATTTATTGTAATCCTCGGCTGGCAGAAGGCCGATGAGAATTCATTGAAGCTGTAGCAGATAGGATAATGAATACAGGAAAATGTGGGTGAAATCAGAAATGAGGTAGAAATACAGAAAGCATCCCACTCGCCTGGCCAGAGGGAACTCTGTAAGGGCTATGGCAGTGAACAAAATCACATTTAAATTAAAAATTCTGGATTCCAGTGGTAGATTATATTTGGGAAATAGTCATTCAGCTGAGCAATAATCAGCACCGACTACATATACAGGGAAAGACTATAGTCCTTCTAAAGAAATGAGCCCCCCCTCCCTTTCAAGTTACAGCTTGACCTTCCAGCGCACACTGTCAGCATACAGTGTCCATGTGAGTTATGCTACAGGGGCTTTGACCCTCTCTAGATCTGCAAGTAAGAAATTCTACTCAGCCTGAAAGATTAAACTGCCATCTACTGTAAAACATTCTTGGAAAGAAATCACAGCGGCAGACAAGATAAATGAGCCACGAATAAAAAAAATGTGCCGGCTCAATAAGAAAAACAAGATAATTAGTGTGGGGGTGCTCAAAAAGAAATATCTAATTTGTACACAGAAAAAAAAAAAAAAAAGAATTCAATGGCCCATCTTGTTGGCATCTCAGCCTCATTAGCTCAGGGACCAGGATTCTCTTGTGAACACCCTTAAAAGTAATTCTTCACAGAAATGAGTGCTTTCTTTTCTCCATCATGAGAAACTAACTGGAACTATCATTAAAAAATTTACTCTGCAGTGAAGGACTGGTTGACTCTATCATTCCTGCACGAGTGACTTTCTGGTGATCCACAGAGGTCATAGGCTGGGCCCGAAACTTGGTGAGTGGATTGGTTCTGGTGTTAAGAAAATTGAACTCGAGTCCCAACCCATTTCTTCAAAGCAATATAAGCCCCTAGCTCAGGATACTGAACATTGTGGGGATCAATAATTGCATGGCAAAGATTAGAATTATTTTTTTTTTTGTCTGGTTGGTTTGGGGGGGAATTTTCTCCATTCCATTTCATCCCCTGACTGCTGTACAGAAAACAAAGGATCCTCTTACAGACAAAAGGGCAGGAGACGTCTCCTCCAAGAGTGAATATCAGCACTATCCTTAAATAACTATAGGCTACTTCTCTATATGGTAGCAACCTGACCCAGGTCAAGTTTAACAGGCTGTTCCACTTCTGGTTTTACCCTGTTGAATTTATGGACTCTTAAATCCCTGCCTTTCCTAGAGAAGCAGGGACTGCAATAGAGGCAAACCAGAGCTGGATCAGCTTCCACATCACACCTACATTATTACAGGAGACAGAGAATGCTGATTCTCATTCTTAACCAAGGCCTACAGTTCCAGAAGAACATTTTAGACTAGTCCTGGTTTTCTCCTTACCTCCCCAATACAGTGTGATACATGTACTCCCTGATTCTACTCCTCGAAATCAGCATTACTGAAGGCCGCCAGAATCTAGGATTGGACTAAAATATCCTTACTGGAATTGGGTGATTTGGCAGCTGTGAAATTGATTTCATGTCTCTATATCTGAATAAAGTTATGCTGTAAAAGCTGGAACCTACGTTAATCAAAGAGAGCAAAGCTCAGGAGTGTCTGATACATCTTATCCAGAGTCTGACAGTCCAGCAAAGGCACTCAAGTGGCCCAGGAATGCGGAACACAAGCCTGGAATCTGTTTTCGGCGTTTGGTATCTCATGCAAGAGGCAAGCACTGAAGCAGCTAGGCCCCTTCAGCTCACAGCCGCAAAGCCCAAAATGAGATGCTGTGGCATGCAGTATGCACTCAGTACTCAATGCTGGAAAGAGACAGGCGCATCCTGCCAGAAACCTCGTTCGGCTCCTCGTCATAACACAGACGACTCCTAGTTTGGACATGTATAAGAAACCCAATCCAGTTGCAGGCAATTCAGAAGACACAACCAAGGCTTTAACCAGATCAGTGGGAAACTTCTGGTATGATGAAATGTTTTGTGTTCATTTAAAGATTACTGTATCTATGACTAGTCAACAGGGAAATATGACAAGAGACTGGTGTCATCTATGGACTAACCAATTTAGGGGGTCCTTTTACTAAGCTGTGGTAAAAAGTGGCTTTATTTGGGGTTTTCCCGCATGCCAAGATTATTTTTACTGCAATTGTAACATGGCCAGTTTTCTATTTTGTTTTTTGTATTAATAGCAATGTGTTAATGTTGTGACGACAGGGAACAGATCAGCCAGAGGAGGATGTGAAAAAAAAATTAGTCTGTAGAAAGCATACAACACACAAAAACCCCCAACAAAGGCTCTGTTTCGCCCACACAAGGGCTGCGTCAGGGGTTCAAAGGAGGTATATAAAAGTATTGCTTGCTGTGAAATGCTAAGGTATACAACAGGAGAACCAACTACACAAGTTCAAAGTCACAAAACAAGAAGTGGAGATGTCCAAATCACGACTGGTAGACTAAACTTATTTTTGTTGCGGTTAGTGTCACCCCCTTTCTACAAACCAGGGGACCCGACACGGTCCGTGTTTCGGTTAACATGCCTTCATCAGGGGTCCTAATAGATAAAAGATGAAAATAGCCAAAGGGCTGAAACATATGCATATTAAATAATAAATAATGATAAAGGTGAACAAATTAAGTAGATGGACAAAATCAACAGGAATGTGTGAAAAAGTAGACATAAGCCATAATTAATGTTATATGATGATAAGTAATTTGTATATGTGTGAATATGCAAAATTCTTCATGAATTATTTTATAGTGATAATGGTGTGCTGTTCCAAAGGGAAAGTGAATGAGGAAAGATGATGCGAAAATACACCTTAGTGGCAGAACAAATCAGGGTGAATTAAGATAGAGTTAATGGAGCTTGGTCACGTACCCTAATTTGGAAGGTATCGAATTAAACCACAACTTAAATAAACTGTAAATAAGACATAACATAGTTAATGTGTGAAATAATGTAAAATCTGAGTAATGCATATGAGATCAATATGACAGAGCTAAATGAATAGTAGCAATCATGTAAAACAGAGGATTATTTATTCTATAAAAGATATATATTAAAAACATATCAGAATAGAACATATATGAGACAACACATAGGGACAGCAAATTGTAAAGGTATTGTCAAATTTTTACTTTTTAGGTATATAACTAGCAGACAAAAAAATCGCTATACTGTGAACTGTCGCTGCATACAAAAAGTTAGTCAAACGAGCCTCAGACATGCTGACGGAATATACAATTTCAAGTCAGGTACTTTTAGCCAATAAGGCAACATTGGCTTAATCATTGGCTTAATCATTGGCTCCTCTTATATGTCAGGTGGGAAGTTCAGTAAAAAAAACTCAGACAAAGTCCGAGAAAAACCTGGACTGGCCTGGCCTGGAGGAACCACTACTACTGCTATTTTTACTCTCAGCTAAGTACACTTGGCTTTTTTTGTGGTTTTTGTTTTTTATGTTATGTGCATTTTTTTGTTTAACTTTGTGGCACACTGCTGTGCGACTGTACACTATTAATTAGATTTATTGCTCTACAGTCAGGTGTGGTTCAGGTTTTTCTCAGATTCTGTCTCAGTTTTTTACTGAACTTCCCACCCGACATGCAAGAGGAACCGATGATTAAGGACGTTGCCTTATTGGCTAAAAGTACCTGACTTGAAATTATAGATTCAGTCAGTGCGTCTGAGGCTCGTTTGACTAAGGGCTCCTTTTATCAAGCCGCGCTAGCATGGTTAATGCAAATGACTTTTCATCACGCGTTAACCCCCGCACTGGCCTGAAAACTACCGCCTGCTCTAGGGAGGCGTTAGCGGCTAGCGCAGCCGGCGGTTTAGCACGCGGCTTGATAAAAGGAGCCCTAACTTTTTGTATGCAGTGACAGTTCACAGGGTAGTAGGTTTTTTTGTCTGCTAGTTATACAACATATAGGGAACCAGAATAATAGCACAAATCCTTAAATCACCTCAAAACGGATGGTTTGAGTAGGCATGACTGATAAGACGTCCTGCTTTAGGAGTCTATAAATATAACATATACAAAGCCATGAGTAAAAAAATACATAAACATTAATAATCGAGCATTTCATAAAGCAATATATAAAGTGACACCCTCGCCCAAATACTGCTAGAATCTCGTTGGTGACAGTGGCATAGTAAGGGGGAGGCGGGGCAGGCGCAATCTTGGTAAGGGCCCAGGCTCCCGTCTTCCCCTCCGCCCCCCTGCTCCTTCCCTATCCCCCACTGCTCACGTGTGCACCACTTCCCTCCCCCCCCTTACCTGTGTAACTTTCCTAGCACGAGCATCAACACCAACCTGCAGTCGCGCCAGCGTCGGCTCTTCCTCTGATGTCACTTCCTGGACCCGCACCTTGGAAGTGACGTCGGAGGAAGAGCCGACACTAGCACGACAGCAGCTTTGGGGGTTGCTGCTTGCACCAGGAATAGTACAGAGGCACAGGGAAGGGAAGCGGCACGCAAGGCAGGAGGGGGTGGGGGAGGAGCATGTGGAGAGGAGGGGGGAGGGGCGCCCTCGCGACGCCACCGCTTGGTGATGCTGTTTTTATATACCACTTGCTTTCCCTTGAGCCCCTGACACAGCCCCCTGCCTGGGCGAAATACAGCATGTGTCGGGTCTTTTGTGTGTTGTGTGTCATCCACAAAATAAAGGGTTTTTTTTTGCACATCCTTGTCTGGGTGATCTGCTCCCTGTTGCTATTACTTTGGATCTTGCAGAACGCCTGCCCTGTTGCTTTTTGGGGGACATGCATTAATGTTGCCATTAGTGTGTGGCCTTTAAAAAAATGAACGTGTGAACGCTCATCCCCCCCCTCCATTATGTAGGCAGTAAAGGCTCAAATAGTTTGCCTATGCTAACCAGTAACCAGTTAGAATGTACTAATGTAGATGCAGTACTGGTTTAGTGTAGAAACACCTACTCTCTGCCCCTTAACACTCCCTCCAAAAAAAAAAAAAAATTAGCATGTGGTTGGCACGCACACATTTGGCAATTACTTCCGGGTGCCTGAGCATGTCCTGAGATACCCCATTTACGCACGGGCTAGCACCTATTGCAGCTTAGTGAAAGAGCCTCTATCTGAAGTATGAGCTTTTGGGGTCAAGAGTCCATTTCATTAGTTGCATCTTGTCCTTCAAAGCTCATGCCTCTATAAATCAATTAGCGCAGTGGTTCCTAAACCTGGTCCCGGAGAAACCTCCCCATCAGTCAAGATTTTGGATATCCACATAAGAACAAAAGAATAGTCATACTGGATCATCAGACCAAGGGTCCATATAGCCTAGTAGCCCATCTTCATGGTGGTCAATCCAAGTCATTAGTACCTATCAAAAGCTCAAATAGTAGCAACATTCCAGGGCTTACCCCATGACTGTCTGAATAACAACAGATTATGAACTTTTCCTCCAGGAAATTGTCGAAACCTTTCTTAAAACCAGCTACGTTAAACGCTTTCACCACAACCTCTGGCAACGCGTTCCAGAGCTTAACTATTTTCTGAGTGAAAAAATATTTCTTCCTATTGGTTTAAAAAAGTAACTTCATCGAGTATCCCCCTAGTCTTTGTGATGAATATTCACGAGAGAAATTTGCATGCACTGCCTCCACTGCATACAAATCTCTCTTATGAATATTTATTGTGGATACCTTCAAAACCTGACTGGCTGGGGTGCCA
The DNA here is from genome assembly GCF_902459505.1 of Geotrypetes seraphini. Taxonomy (NCBI): domain Eukaryota; kingdom Metazoa; phylum Chordata; class Amphibia; order Gymnophiona; family Dermophiidae; genus Geotrypetes; species Geotrypetes seraphini. The sequence goes on along the minus strand of NC_047089.1, from coordinate 217,349,863 downwards.
CGTTTGGGAACCACTGGGCTAGTGTATTAAGAGCCACCAGCCTCTTTGTTTTGGTTTTTTATTTGTTTGATGCTACAGACTAAAAGGGCTATTATCACTTTGAAACTTTTGGTCAACCCACTGCTTTGCTAGGTTTGTAATTATGTTGTTTTGGGATATAAGGACTACAGATCCTAGCATGCTATAAGAAAAAGGTCACAAAACACACGGAAGAATCTGGTGGGCCCTTTTCTGCATGGCATGTACCAGTTTTCAAAGACTGAAGTTCAGTTTCCCCAGCAGCAGGGCCAGTTTAACCATTAGGCAAACTAGGCAGTCACCTAGCGCATAGGGTTACCATATGGCTGCAGGAAAAAGAGGATGGATTGAGACATCTGGGTTTTACTTCTAGTGAAAGCAATGGAAGTAAGGAGGACAGATTGAAACATCTGGGCTATATTTCCATTGAAAGCAATGGAAGTAAAACTCAGATGTCTCAATCCATCCTCCTTTTTCTGGAGCCATATGGTAACCCTACTAGTGCAGCAGCTTCTTGGAAGTGCAAAGCAGCAGCTGTAATTAATGCAAGTTGATGAATCCCAATAGCCATACAAACCCCAAGAACCATCAGTGTGTATTTTCACCCACAGAGAGAGTTGGCAATTTACAAACCACAGGAAAAAAAAACAAAAAAAAACAAGGAAAATCTCCATAGAATTGCAAGGAAAAGCAAAGAGCAGAGGTGACCAGAAACAGGCGAACTCATGAGTTCGAATGTGAAGTTTTTATTTATGAGTGACCCAACACAGCCATGTTTCGGCCCAAAGATGGCTGAGTATTCAAGTTCTGTGCTAGAGCAGCCATCTTTGGAGCACAGCACTGTTCAAAGTACTGAAACATTTCCAACATTTCTACTGACATTTTAGTATTGTGAATATACAGGCAACAACCCCTGACGCGGGCATTGTGCCGAAACACGGCCATGTCGGGTCAGTCATTAATAAAATCTTCAACCTCGGACTCTGTTTTTGGCCACCTCTACTGTTTGGTTTCCCAGTTTACAAACAGCCCATTTACCTAGATATAAATGACTTTCGGAAAATTCCCTCATTATGTAGGTAATGATTGTTTAATTTTAAAAATGTTATGTTTAATAATACATTTTCCGAGAGCCGCTCCTTATGAATCTGGACATTCACGTGACCATTCAGTGTCCCAGTTATCATAGCTAGACTATGAGCCCGCCAGGACAGATAGGGGGGGGGAACAGAGTACCTCATAAACCCCCTCCTTTTACAAAACCGCAAAAGTGGTATGTAGCGCAGGCTGGTGCTCCTGACGCTCACAGGAATTCTATGAGTGGCAGGAGCAGCGCAGAGCATTCAGCGCACCGGCCTGCACTAAAAACTGCTTTTGTGGTTTTGTAAAATGGGGGGGGGGGGGATTATCTGGTTATAAACCTCATAGATGCCACATAGTGGATATGTTGCAGTATATCAAGAATTGTAGTAATAATAATCAAAATCTCAGGGGGAGCCCTTAAATCTAATGGGGGGGGGCAATAACAAAGCTGAAGGTACACAGCCTGTGGTCTGCCAAGTCCTGGGGTTCATGAGAGGAGGAAAGTGTGACATAGTGGTTAGAGCTACAGCCTCAGCACCCTGAGGTTGTGGGTTCAAACCCCATGCTACTTAATCCTCCACTGCCCTAGGTACATTAGATAGATTGTGAGTCTGCTGGGAAAATGCTTGAAGCACCTGTATGTAAACCACTGAGTGTGTTTGTAAAACTACAAAAAGGCGGTACGTAAGTCCCAATCCCTTTACCATTCTTCTGTAATCCATGTGAGCAGAATACATAGGCTGCTGTATGTAGTGCATTGAGCAGAATCAGCCATAGCCATAGCAGCACCAGTACTGTGGAGGTGGCTAAGCAGAGCAGAAGCAGAAACCATCATGGGCGAGTGACCAGCAGCGAGGATGTGATCAACACCAGCCCCGCATAGCCTGGGAACAGCAATGTAGCATCTGCAGAAGAGGAAGATATACTAATTTCCAAGTACCTATCTTATTTATTTAGTTTTTATTTATGGTATCTTTAATGCATCATTTTTGTAAACCGCTTAGAAACCTCACGGTTATTAGCGGTATATAAGAATTAAATTAAATTAAAAAATTAATAGGGAAGACCAGCTAGAGGGAGACTGATGAGCTGGGGTTGGCTGAAAGAGAGAAATAGAAACTGGTGGGAAGAACAAGAGAGAGAAAGACTGGTGTAGGGGTGTGGTTGGGAGGTGTGGAAGGAGAAAGAGGGACTGGTGGAGACAGGAAGTGCAACAGGTGTAGCAGAGAGGACCAGAAAAAAGTGGTGGGAATGAACTGGGGTCCCTGAACTTCATGGAGGTTAAGAAAGGTCTGTGCAACCAAAACGATCGGCAACCTGTGACTTAGAATTCTTAACCCTTTATTTGGAATTGTTGCTCAGAAGCAACATGTGTTTTCTATGGCTCTTTTGGGAGATCATTCAACCATAAATATCCCCAAATAAAGCAACACCACTCAAGGCTCAGAAACTTCGTTGCTTTAAGCTTGAGCAAGGGGCAAGAGAGAAGAAGTCAGTGATCCTAAATGTTAGCGAAACATGTTGACCAAGACTCCCTGACAGCATGAAGTTGAATGCCCTGATTGTATAACCACAAAGCTAAGTGGATTAATTTAAAATTAATTCTTTTTTGATATGGATTTACACTAAAATATATAGGAAAGTTCTAGGAGGAGGGTGAACCGACAACGATTTAGCACGTAAAGCTTAAAGCAATGAAGTTTCTGAGCTTTGAGTGGTGTTATTGAGGTTCTATAGGCTTTATAAGCTTTATTTGGGAATATTTATGGTCGAATGATTGAAAATTGTATATCCCGATGCCTGTTACTTGGGGACTGTTGCTCCTGCTCAACATCAAGTTAAGTAGAGCAGCTGTTTCACCATCTGCCAATTAAAGGGTTAATATCCTTGCATCAGTCTTAACCACCAATGCCCCTCCAAAATATTACCTCCTCCCCTCCCCCATGTAGCCTGCTGCAAGATTCGAACTGCCCTCATAGCCAAGCTGCAGGCAGTTAATGGACAGCTCTACACAGCATGAGACTGAGGCATTGCCTCTGGGCAGGGAGAGAGTTGCATTTCCAAATCCTCTAACAATGGAGTCACAAGTCCCTAACCAGCTGAAGTTAAAACCAGAACAAGCTCAGCCTGCCCCTGAGGACCTGGAGCTTTCAGATGGCTACTGCCAGGCCCAGCAGCCAGCGAGGCTAACAATAAAGGGGGGGAGGGGGGCAGAATCCTTGTAACAGGGGTGACACATGCTCTGCACTGATGTAATGGGTCAGGATGAAGAGCTTTCCAAAAGAAACACATTTTACCTCCTTGGCACAGAATGTGCTGTGTATGATTGCTAATGCTTTAAAATGTCACTGCACAGCAGCCTTCTGTGAACCACCCTGCTGGCGAAGAGTAAAGAGTCATCAACAAATTCTATACCTTCATTTGCACCGCTTGCCCTTCGGCATTCAGAGGAGAGGAATGTAGCACTTGTCCTCTGTTGTGACGAATGTATCTCCAGCCAGTCGCTGCACACCTTTGCAAAGCTCTTTGTAATTGCAGAAGGCAAAGGGTATTTTAAAAGCATTCCTCCCCCCTGAAAAGTCTGTTGCGTACCAGTCCATTTCACTTCAAAAACCAGAAAAGCCTAAAGTGGAACATAAGAAAAGAAAACTGGTTGCTTGTCATTGCTGGGTCTTTCTCCCTCTCTACAGGGGACAGGCCCAGTTTTTATACCAATCTTGTGCATTGGAGGAGGGAGCCATAGGCATAATCTGGAACACGAGTTTAGCCTCATGAATCATTGCCCCCAACCCTTTTACAAAACCGTAGCATGGATTTTAGTGCCGGCCATGAGTGTTGGAGCTGTTACTGCAGCCGTGCTAAGGTTTTGTAAAAGTGGGGGATAAAAGAGGCAATTTTTAGCCCTTTATTTGGCATTGCTGCTCAGAATAGAGAATGACTCGGGGACAAATTTTTCCCCGTCCCCGTGAGTGCTTTTCCTGTCGCTGTGCCGTTCTTGCAAGCTCCGTGCTCATCTGCACAAGCCTCAAACACTTTAAAATCATAAGCGTTCGAGGCTTGTGCGATTAAGGCCGAGCTTAAAGGAACGGGACAGGGACAGCGACAAAACTCACGGGGACGGGACAGGGAAATTGAGTTCCTGTGGGGAGGGGGACAAATTTGTCCCTGTGTCATTCTCTAGCTCAGAAGCAATATGTGTTTCTATGGCTCTTATGGGAGATGTGCATCTCCAACTGCCTGTTCAACATCAAGTTAGGTAAAGCAGCCATTTCACCATCTGCCAATTAAAGGGTTAAACTCCCTCCCTCATTGCAAAGTCCACAGACCAAGCATCTAATTTAAAAACAGAAAGTACTTTTCCTATTTTTTTTTTTTTAAACTTCCATGGACAAAACTATTCAGGAGGCCACATCCACTTTTATTTTTTTGGGAGGGGGGAAGGGGAGTGGATTTCAGTGGACAATAGCACAAAGACATCTGTGGAAAAGATATGCCCCCTCCCCTATGGTTACCAGATTTTCCATAAAGAAAATCTTCACCCATGGCCCCGCCCCCAGCCCTGCCCAGTTCTACCTGGCCCCACCCCATTCCACCCGCCCCATTCCGCCCCATTGCACCGTTTCATTCCCAGCCCCGTCCCCTCAACCTGTTCGCTTGTCAGGATGCGCTGGTGTGACGCGATGACATCGCATGCCTGCGCATGATGTCACCGTGTTGCATCCGCACAGATGCCTTCCCGATTGAGACTTGTATACCACCTTTATGTAGTTTTACAACCACACTCAAAGTGGTTTACATACAGGCAGTGGAGTAGCAAGGGAGGTTGATGCCCCGGGCAGTAGCACTCAGCATTGCCACATACCCTCTCACTATCTGTTCTGATGGGCTCACAATCTATCTGATGTACCTGGGGCAATGGAGGATTAAGTGACTTGCCCAGGGTCACAGGGAGCAGCATAGGGTGCTGAGGCTGTAGCTCTAACCACTAGACCACTTTCTTCTTCAATACAATATTGGAATGGAGAAAAAGTGTAGAGCAATGAAGCCATTGTGACATCACTGATAAGGTTGTCTCTTAGGCATTGGTAGAATGAGGCATTATGACATCAAGGAAAGGGACTTGTATAGTGTAGTTATACAACCACATCCAAAGCAGTTTATATGCAGGTACTTCAAGTATTTTCCCTATCTGTCTGAGTGGGGTCACAATCTATCTACCTGGGCAAGTGGAGGATTAAGTGACTTGCCCAGGGTCACAGGGAGCAGCATGGGGTTTGAACCCACAACCTCAGGGTGCTAAGACCGTAGCTCTAACCACTGCATGCACACTCTCCGCTGACTGGGAGACTTCAGAAAACCTCCTTCATCAGGTATAAGGTTGGAGACAAGACTTAGGGGCCCTTTTACTAAGCTGTGCTAAAACGTGACCAGTGCTGTCCCCCAGTGCGAGGCTTTCCCACACACTGAGGCCACTTTAAGCATGGTGGTAAAATGGCCCTATTTTCTATTAGTGCGTGGCCACTTTGTGTGAGCCCTTACTGCAACCTATTTTCTGGTGTAAAGGCTCATGTGCTGACCACATGCTGGTCAGTTAGCGTGTGGTGATGTAGTACATTGCATGCCTAGTCTTCACCCCTCCCCCAACATGCCCCAGCGTTAAAAAATAAAATCTATTTTTTAGCATATGGGAAGCATGTGTAGATCCTGAAAGCATGTGTAGATCTTGAGTGCAATCCACACTAGTGGTTTCTCACCTGCAGTAAGATTACTGCAGCTTAGTAAAAGGACCCCTTAGAATTTAAAGTTAGGGTTCAGTTTATGGGATGGAGAGCGTAGGACTGCACTAGATTACAAAATATCCTTCCTTCACTCATCACTCAAATTCTTTACCTCTTGCCACTCCAAGAAGCTTTGAAATACCATTGGTTGGCTAAATACAAGCCTTTATTTTTTTCAATTAAGGTCAAAGCCATTTTATTCTTGATATACCTCAAAGTCATATAATAATATCTAAGTGATGTACAAAAATTATTCTACATAAAAGGGTGGGGTTTAAACATACAAAAAGGACAAAACCAAAGAAGATAAGACAAGGAAGCAAAACTGTAGAAAAAAAAAAATCAAGGACAGGTATTAGTCTTCAAGGGGTAAAAGGGATAATAGAGAAGAGCAAAACGGGAGGCAAAAGGCTAACATCTGAAGGACAGTTGGCGCAATTAAACACGCTTCTCAGTTCAATCAGGCCTCTAGGTCCTAAACATATTTTTTCAATCCACACAAAATGGCTTTAAGTCTTTTAGTTTTACTAAGAAGATCTGAGTTGAGCCATCGAAAGGCTGAGGTAGCCTAAGAAAGACCATCTTGTCTGTCTCACTTGTAAGAATATGGGCCAGCCACCAACCTGTTTGTATTAGGCTTCTCTAAGGGCTTATGTGACTGTCAAAATCCCAGGCCCACCCTATGCATTTCCCCTTTACAGATGTAACAAATAGTACAATCCTTCCTTTGCACAAAATGCTTCTTGTGGTATATCTGAGCAGGGAGGTCAGAGCATGAGGGGGTGGGGGTGGTCTGGGGTCACTGCTTTTGTATAGAGTTTTTGCAGAAAGTTGATGTTACCTTTAGTGATTTATGTTATAAAAATCCAATTTTATGTATTCACTTTGTTTTTAATTTATAAATAAACTGTTATTATCTTGCATCATATGATCCTGCATTGAACTGTAGGAGCCAAGCGTCATAAAAACCAGTTGATCTGATGGGTTTTATTTAAAGATGGATAGAATGAGGACCTGGCTTTTTACCAAAAGAAGCTGGATTTCACCAGTTTTCACTGCTTAACACTGGTTAGGCTGAGCCCAAGGATCGTCCCTCAATGTCTGAGCAAGCATCAGACTTTCAAATACAATTCCTTGCTCAGACTGATCAGCAGTAGCTTATTGATCTGCAGTGGCTTGTTGGTCTAGGGATATGATTCTTGCTTAGGGTACTGAGAGGTCCTAGGTTTAGGGTTGCCATATTTGTGAAGACAAAAAAGAGAGGACACATGGCCTCACCCCAGGCCTGTCCCTGCCCCCAGTTCCACCCATAGCCTTGCTCCTCTCCTAAGCAGTACTATTCGAAAGGGGTTGGAAGAGTTGCCGTACAGTGAGAGATTAGAGAAACTGGGCCTCTTCTCCCTTGGAAAGAGGAGACTGAGAGAGGACTTGATTGAAACATTCAAGATAATGAAGGAAATAGCCTTAGTAGATAAAGACAGGTTGTTCACCCTCTCCAAGGTAGAGAGAACGAGAGGGCACTCTCTAAAGTTAAAAGGGGATAGATTCCGTACAAACGTAAGGAAGTTCTTCTTCACCCAGAGAGTGGTGGAAAATTGGAACGATCTTCCGGAATCCGGAGTCTGTTGTAGGGAAAAATACCCTCCAGGGATTCAAGACAAAATTAGACAAGTTTCTGCTGAACCAGAGCAAGTAAGGCTAGTCTCAGTTAGGGTACTGGTCTTTGACCTAAGGGCTACCTCTTGAGTGGACTGCTGAGCACAATGGACCACTGGTCTGACCCAGCAGCAGCAATTCATATGTTCTTATGGTTGCCTGCTGTGTGCAGTCAGGGCCCTAGCAAGCTATAATTGCACCCTGTGCGTCATGCCCTCCATGGTGCCCCATCCTTTCTTGCCCTGCCCCCACCCTCTTCCCTATGATATATGATATGAGTTTTGTACTTTATTCAAAATTTTAAATACAATCCTTTTTTCTACTTTTCTAATCATGTTGGTCTCAGTCTCTGCTTTCCTCTGTCTTTTCTTAACTCTCGTACCAGGGTTTTGTGTTCATTTGTTATTTTTCTCTTGTTATATGTCTTCTTCATCTCCTCTACTACATCCATCTCTAACATTGTTTTTTTCCATCTCAATGTTCTTCAGTTTATTTTTCTGCCTCTCTTCATTCATTTTTACTCTATAGTCTTCAATTTCCCTCTTTTTACTATCTACCTACAGCTTTCTAACTCTTGTCTCTCACACCACACTTCTCATTTCCCTTCCTCTTATTCCTGTCTTTCACCGACTGTACCCTCTATCCTCTCTTACCTTCTCCTCTTTTCCACTTTTCAGCTACCTATCAAATTTCCATCTTTTCTCCCGTTCCCCATCTCATTCCTTCTTCAGCCCTCCATTCCCTTTCATCTTCGATGTACTTCCATTACCATATTTCAACCCTCTGTTATATCTATCCTCTCACACCTTTCCTTGCCACCCTCTCCTCCCCCTCAGGATTTTACCCTTCTCAGCATCTTCCTCCACCCTTACAGCCCAGCATCTCCTGCCCACCCTTGTAGCCTGACATCTCCCTCTCTCTTCCCTGCTGCACTCTCCCACTCTCTTCCCTCACTCCCATTTCCAGGCATCTCTCCATCACTCCATTCAGCTCCTGGATCCATCTCCCTCTCCCTCCTGCTCCCTTTACACCTCCTGTATATCTTTCTCTCCCTCTCATCTACTCCCATGTCCAACACCTCTCTCTCTCCCTTCCTTGTGCCCCATGTCAAATCTCTCTATTCCCATCCATACACCATTTCTCCTCTCCTCCCCTCCATTATGTACAATTTCATCCTCTCCCCTCACCATGCATCTTTCTCTCCTTCCCCTGTGCCACCAACTTTCCTTCCCTTTACCTCTTCCCTCTCCCTGTGCCACCACCTTTTCTTCCTGAAGTTCCTTTCGCCCTTTCCAGCCCCCTTGGCCACCAACTTTCCTTCCTCTTACCTCTTCCCTCCCCCCTTCCCCCTCTCCCCGTGCCACCAGCTTCCCTCCCCCTATGCCAACAGCTTTCCTTCCTGAAGTTCCTTTCACCCCTGTGCTGCCAATTTTCCTTTCTCTCCTCCCCTGTACTCCAAGGTGTGCTTCTTTGGGTCACCCCAATAGACCGCTAAAAGGAGAATATGTCTATGGAAACTCAGACATCTGGTAACCCTACCTAGGTTCAACTCCCACACAAGCCTGTCTTTCTGTCCTGGAAAAGTTGTGAGGAGGTTGGTATTAACTTTTTTTGTGTAGAGGTGTAGCCTTTGTAGCAGACTGTGATCCTGGGGAACTGGGTTCAATTCTGAGGTCAGCTCTGAGGTCAGAGGGAAGGCTTCCGGGTCAGCTGTGGGCAGCATGCAGGAAACACTGCTCGTGGTTTTGTGAAGAAGCAAATGTGGCTGGAAGGCAGAAATAAAGAGGGACTGCTTGGACAAGCAAGGTAACACAGCTGTGAGAGCCCCTCGAGAGGTGCCTCCATTCCCGTGGGATCCCTGCAACCCTGGGGGGAACCCCGCAGGATCTCCATGGATTTTGTAGGATTCCTGTCTGCCTCATTCCTGTGCAGTTCTCTAGTCTGTAACCCAGTGAGACCTAAACCTGTCCTGGGGGAACCCTAGCAAGTCAGGCTTTCAGGGTATGCACAATGAATATTCAAGAGATCTGGTCTCTTTATTTCAAGAAAGAAAGAAAGATATAGCGGTGCTAGAAAACGTTAAAAGAAGAGCAACCAAGATGGTAAAGGGGATGGAACTCCTCTCGTATGAGGAAAGACTAAAAAGGTTAGGGCTCTTCAGCTTGGAAAAGAGACGGCTGAGGAGAGATATGATTGAAGTCTACAAAATCCTGAGTGGAGGAGAATGGGTACAAGTGGATCGATTTTTCACTCCATCAAAAATTACAAAGACTAGGAGACACTTGATGATGTTACAGGGAAATACTTTTAAAACCAATAGGAGGAAATATTTTTTCACTCAGAGAATAGTTAAGCTCTGGAACGCAATGCCAGAGTTTGTGGTAAATGTAGATAGTGTAGCTGGTTTTAAGAAAGGTTTGGACAAATTCCAGGAGGAAAAGTCCATAGTCTGTTATTAGGCCACTGCTTGCCCTGGATCAGTAGCATGGAATGTTGCTACTCCTTGGGTCAATATGCCTGTTTTTATGCTCTTACATGTGCCAAGTATAGGACAATCAAGCCATTGTAACATCACTGATGATGTTGGCTCTGAGGCACTGTGGAATGAGGCTTTATGACATGACAATCTCAGCTCTGGAATGTTGTTCTCATTGGGGTTCTGGAATATTGGTATTCTTCGAGATGCTGGAATATTGCTACTCTTTGGGTTTTGGACCTGGATTGGCCACCGTGAGAACGGGCTACTGGGCTTGATGGACCATTGGTCTGACCTAGTAAGGCTATTCTTATGCTCATTTTGTATACTGTAAGCAAATCTGTTTCATTGTGGATATTCTGAAAGCCTGATCGGGTAGGGCTACCCCAGGACAGGTTTGGGAATTACTGCATCTTTTCCGAACTAGCACCGGCAGCCTTCACAAGTCCTAGGGTGAGAACAATTCTCAAAACCGGTGGCTGCCCAGGAAAGTAGACATCAAATAGTAGGCCTGCCTTGTTAATTATGTTTTGCTATAGTTTCTAAAAGTTAAATCATAATTTTAAAAAAAAGTTTGAACTGAAAAATCTGTAGGTTTTTCACCCCTAGTTATGTTCAGTCCATCTCGCCACCTATATAACAAACACACATCTCACTGTACACAGACACACAACTTTCACAAGCACAATGCAATCCCTGCTCTTGGTTCTAAAGCAGAGGATACAAAGGGAGCCTGGCAGGCAGCTCTCTACCTATTAATATTTGATTGACTGACACACGTACACAATCCATAGACAAGGAGCCCCACAGCAAGGGAAGAAGAGAGGAAACCTGGGAAGGGGCAGCTCAGACATGGAGACAGATGGGACTCACTAATTAACCAGCACGCTGCGCATTCCGTTCTGAACAGCTTCCCAAGAAAATGAAAGGGAGCTGGGTAAGCCTGAGCTCAGATTCATATTCCAATAGGGATCTTTCCCTCCCACAGGTCCAGATGGACATTACTTTAGGCCCCAGGCAAACATCCAATGTGAGGCTTGGCCTCCATTCTTTTTTTTTTTTTTTTTTTGCACCCTTCTTTTCACTGCTTTTGCCAGTCTTGTCTCACCTTCTGCTCCAAATCACCTCTCCTGAAGCAGCTTTGGGGACAGGGCTAGCTCAAGAGATTGTGGCACCCTAAGCTGGCCTGCATTAGCCAGTCCTGGGGAGAGAGGATGCCCATCTCCCTCCCTTCCGCCTTAGATCCAGCAACTCTCCCCTTTTTCTTCCTGCCAATGGATCTGGTCTCTCTCCTCCTTTTCACCCCAATCTCCATCCCCTTGTAAACTGTGTGCAAGATGCTAACAGCAGACTAAAGACAGGCTGCCTTTACCCAGCCATGGGTCTTCCCTCCGCATCAGAAGAGGCAAGATGTGGAAGAGGGAAGACCCAGGGCCTGGTTAAAGGCAGGCAGCCTGTCTTTAGTTTGCCACTAGCACCTTGCACTCAATTTATAGAACCATAGGGAGGAGGGAGAGATTGGGTTGCATGTAAGAAGAGGAGAGACCCCTGACCAAGGGAGGGAGGAAGATGAGAGATACCAGACCCACAGGGAAGAGAAAAGAGAGAGCTTAGCCATTAGATCAGGTTGGGGATTTTAAAATCTTTCATTGCCAGCACCCTGAGCCACCCAGTGCCTCACCCTGGTCCAGTGTTATGCCAGCCCTGTTTGAAGAAAATGCAGCAACTGCTTCTTGGCAGTGGAGATAACAAAATGGTGTATGGGAAGGGGGAAGGTGGAAGGTTAAAAGAGGTACAGTCTTAGGCTCTGCCACATTGCACAGAACTCAGAACCAGGAGGGGAGATGATACAGCCTGTAAGCAAATCCCTTTGTTCCTTGGAGCCTGCTGTCATACCTCACGAGCTGCGCCTGCAGCTTCCAGTACGGGAACGGAGTAAGGAAAAAAGATACAGGTAATGCAAAGAGCCTTAGGAGGGAATGGAGCCCTACAGAGGCGACATACTTGTCTACTGCTAGATAAGTAAACCAACAAATTAGCAGTAATTATAGGACCACTTCAAAAAGGGTCTGCCAGGCACCAGCCTCTCAATTTAAAAAAAAAAGTCTGCCTGGTAATCCTACCGGCTCCTAAGTAAGCCACATCAAAGGTTTACTAGTCTGCACTGGGAGACTTGGCAGTTCATTGAGTGTGCACCCTGTTTCCTGCACCCACCCCCACCCCCGTCTTCACTTTGGTATAGGCATAGGCCTATTCTGTCCTCCTCTACTAGGGCAGGTACTCACTTTTCTCCTCTTTCCTACCCCCATTCTTCCCCCAGTTGATGCTCACCCCATTGCTATACTCAACTGCTCCTCTCATCCTACAGGATATACAGACTGACAGGATGATGGTATATGAAAGTAATCAAGCACATAGTTTTTACTGGAATACCGCATACATTCATTTAAGCAGCGCTGGACCTCCAAGTCTCCTCCACCCTTCAAAAAAACTTCCTTTCAGGCTAGAGGGCAATGGCTTTTGCAGAAAGAAGCCAGTGGACCCTCCCCACGTTGATTTTTGACATAGAGTTGGACGCTAGGAAGATTAGATAGATATTAGATGAATAGATATAATATATATATATATATATAAGGGTAGGCAATGATTGAAAATGATTGTGATTAATCATGCTTCATCACAGCATGCAAAGATGAAATAGGATGTTGTGTCAGGAAGAGGCAGGACACAGCAGGGAGAGGGCTTCTGATTCAGCTGCAGACAGGATGTGTTATGACAGTTATGTTAAGTTATAATAGGCTTGTTACCCTCAGATTCCCTAAATTAAGGTTCAAGGTGAGATACCAAAAAAAACAACAACAAACCAGACTGCTGCACAACATCAGAAACTGCAATTATGCATAACTAAAGAAAAGTTTGCAAAAACAAATGTGTCTTCAGCAGTTTTCTGAAACAATAGTAACTATTAGAAAGTCGAATATCCAAAGGAAGATTATTCCACAACAGTATTGCAAAGTACATTTAAGAGTAGATAAAAAAAACAACAACTTTAAACCACACATTATAGATAGACATCCAAGAAATAACTTTGTCTCGTCTCAAAAGAAGAGCCTATCAGCTTTATCTGGAGAGATTTCATAGGGTCTTTGGCAGAGGCAGCAGAGCCAAGCCTATTCAGGTAAATGCAGGGAGGTGGGAAAAGAGATGCTGGACCAGAGAATAGGAACAAAACCAAAAACTACAGTGATGGTGTACAGGACACCAAGTCTTTAATAAACAAACATAAAAATGAAATCATGAAACAGTTTGGATCCAAAAGGACAGACAAGACCGGACTCGACACGGGCCGTGTTTCAAAGAATCACTCCTTCCTCAGGGGTCCTAGAATGCATCAATACAAAACAACCTGATGGATAACAACTGGATTCAGCCGTGGATGGCTATGGCTGAGCAGTCGTGAGAGCTCCTACGGTGTCAGGTCAAAAGCACGCCAGGACAAAGGCGCGCCCAGACAATTGAGCGCAGCGCGGAGGCGCGCACTGCTCTAAATTACTGTTTTTAGGGCTCCGACAGGGGGGGGGCGTGGAGGGGGAACCCCCACACTTTACTTAATAGACATTGCGCCATGTTGTGGGAGCGGTGTGGGGGGTACTTGTAACCCCCCACATTTTACTGAAAACTTCACTTTTTCCCTGTTTTTAGGGAAAAAGTTAAGTTTACAGTAAAATGTGGAGGGTTACAACCCCCCAAACCCCCCATAACGCCGGCGCGATGTCTATTAAGTAAAGTGTGGGGGTTCCCCCTCCACGCCCCCCCCCCCCGTCAGAGCCCTAAAAACAGTAATTTAGAGCAGCGCGCCTCCACGCTGCGCTCAATTGTCCGGCCACGCCTTTGTCTTTCGCGCCGTTGTCTATGAACCGCTCCTACGCATTGCAGGGCAAATAGATCTCATGCCTATTCATTAAGAAAATCCTGAAAACCGGACTGGATTGCGGCCCTCAAGGAGGGACTTTGACACACCTGCCCTACATTATCTCTTTGGAGGACTCAGCTGATTTATTTGCTGACCTGGGAACGTATAGACATTCATGACTTCTCTGTGCAAGGCTCTCATTTTCAAGCAGCTTGAGAGCCTTTTTGGAATACCATGACTCCCCTGGAATGCATAGTCGCCTCTTGAATTGTTGAATGTGATAAACTATGTGCTTGACTTTTATGCCTTTCCGTTCTCACTTTTCAGTCTGGTTCTCGTGTTACTCCTTTTTGGAACTGGGGACTCTGAACGGGGGAGGGGAGTTTATGAGGTTTATGGACCATATTTTCCTTCATTGCTAAATTTGAGCTTTGGTTTGCTCACCTGTATAAGCTGTACCTTTGTGATATTTGGCTCAATAAAAACTATTTGAACACACAAAAAAAAGAATGCTTCCAAAAGAATTCGTGAGTCAGATGACATTGGCGGATTCGGGAGAACCCTTGCGAAAGCTTGTGCGAAACATGTCGAGTCCAGCACTCCTGATTCGAGCTAAATGAGGGAGAAATACTTGAGATAAGTGATTTGTCTTAACATCTAAGAAATGATATATTTATATATATTTTTTAAAAGTATTGAGAGCACATAAAAAATTTAATTGAGGGCAGGAAAAAATTGCTTTGGTTTTAGAAAGCATCTGCGAAGGTGAGGGGAAAGGAGGGCGATAGCCCGATAAGAAGAAGAGGTTGAGTGGTGCTTTCAGTTTAGGGGGGACAGATGCTGAATGAAAGTAGGGGGGTGAGAGAGGGAGACAGACGCTGAATGGAACTGTGGGGGAGAGGGGATGAGAGACACAATGAAAGGGAGGGGATGAGAAAGAGGAGCAGATGCTGGAAGAAGTGGGGAGGAGAAAGAAAAAATGGTACATGCTGGATTGGAGGAAGAGGATAGAGTTAGATACTGGAAGGGGTGAGGGAAAGAGGTGGCAAGCTGGAGGTAGACATAGTGAAAGAGGGAAATTGAGGACTGAATAGTAAGAACGAATTTAGACAGAGGCAGAAAATAAATTGAGAAGGAAGACCAGGGAAGAAAAGGAGTAAGGAAGAGGGGAGAGAGATGCCAGAGCATGGGGAGGAAGGGAAGGAGACAGATACCAGACCTGGGAGGAAAGGAGAGAGAGAGAAATGCTAAAATCTGCTGTGAGTAAGGGAGAGATGGATGCTAGACCAAAGGGGGGAGGAGGAGAGATGAAGGGAGAGGCAGACAGTTTCTGGAAGAGGTATAGAAAGAGAGCAGATGCCATATGAAAGAGGCAGAGAAAGGGCAGACAGTAGATGGAAGGAAGAGAATGATGAGAAGATGAGGAAAGCAGAAACCAGACAACAATGGTAGAAAAATAATTTATTTTATTTATTTCATTTATGCTTTAAGATAAATTATTGTAGCTGTGTTGATAAATATTTATAAATAGATAATGGAAATACGGTGATCCTTTTTATTGGACTAATTTTAATATATTTTTTACTAATTCAAAGACCAAAACCCCATTTCTCAGGACAGAGATACCTTAACAGAGGCATAGTTTACTGACCTGAAGAAATAAATTTTAACCTCTGAAAACTAAATGAGAAATGTATTAGTCCAATAAAATGCCGGGCACTAAATTTTCTTCACGCCATTCCCCATGCCTCCTACCCAAATGCAAAACTATAAATTGGTGGGCTTCCCAAACCCTGGTCTCTTCCTCTAGGAAGGAAGGGGGGATTTGTTCAGAGATATTTGGAGGTTGAATAGAAGAAAAACTGTACACTGGCATTGGTATAGTAATCGTTGTTTGTTTTGAATTTTAAAATAAAAGAAATAAAGTGGAAATAAAGAACTAAATAAGAAAATGGGTAAATAAATGGGGACGGAGTAGGGTGTGGCGGGATGGGGCAGGGCAGGGGTCCCAGTGGGCTTGTGTGCCTAGGGGCCCTTGACAAATTAATCCTGCCCTGCTCGGGAGTATAACCACCCACCTGATTCCTCTCCTGGGGATATTCTAGGAATGACTTAAGCACTTCCCTGGCATGTTGGGGAAAGTAAACAATCATCATATGAGGGTCATTTCATAAATAAGGCAAACTATGTTTATTATTTAAATGTTTTTTTTTTTTTTTCAAGTATTACTTCAATATAGTCTCCCTACTTTGCAATGACCGAGTCCCAATGTCCGGGAAACTTAATTATTCCATCTAAAACACTGTTTTTGTTCAGTGCCGAATGGCTCGGGTATCGGTGGAAGAGAACTCTTCCATAGATGCAAAACAAAGTCTATGCATAGGTTGTTTCAACTTTGGAAAAAGGCCGAAGACTGGTGGACTGGTCTGTAGGGAGCATCAGGCAACACCTCCCAGCTGTATTTGTGTAGTTTTTCAAGGACGAGTGGATAGCTCCCTCTTCCCCACGACCAAAAAAATTTCAATAAGCTCAATCAAAAGACAAACAAATGATTATTTTTGCTTATGATCATGAAGGCATCATCATTATAGACAAAGTTCCATGTGGAAGAAGCGTCACAGCAGTGTATTATCATGGTTTTTTGAAGAAAAAAAAAAAAAGTGCAGAAAAATGCACAAAACCCGACCTCAGTTGCTCTTGGCTGGCCCACTCATTCTTCACGACCATGCTCACCCGCACATAGGGAATGTCGTCATTGGAAAAACTACGCAAATACAGCTGGGAGGTGTTACCTCATGCTCCCTACAGTCCAGTCCACTAGACTTCAACCTTTTTCCAAAGTTGAAACAACCTGTGCATGGACATCATTTTGCATCTCTGGAAGAGCTTTCTTCCGCTGTTACCCGAGCCATTCGTCAACTGAACAAAAACGGTGTCTTGGATGGAATAATGAAGCTTCCCGGACACTGGGACTCAAGTCATCGCAAAGCAGAGAGACTATATTGAAGGACTGTAAAGAAATATTTGAAAAAAAAATAAAAATAGTGTGCATTATTTATGAAATGACCCTCGTATGAAAGCACGAATCTTACCAAACTTGGTATCTGTAGTCAATCCACTGTCACCACAAACAGGTGTAGTACAGAACTTCAGCTGCCAGGATCCATAACCATATTCAAGTTTATTAAAATTTGTCATACTGTTTATAAATTGTCTAAGCAGTGCACATAATTAAAAAGACTAATAAGCTCTCCTGCAGACCTTCTGCTGGAAGCTGTCGTATGCATCCTTTTGTGTGACTGACTAGGACTAGATACAGTACAATGCACTGGAATCTATAAATAAGATCTTTTTACTTTACCTCACCAAATGTGTCATCTGTTTTAAAATCTAGCAGTTTATAAATTAAGAAGAAACACATTTCTACCTTTCTTCCAAGCCCTATGCAAAAGGACCCAATAAATCTCCCCTCCCCCAGGCAATTTCATCAATTTATACAATAAGTGGGAGACGATCAAAGCCATCTTTATCCAGCATAAACACAATTAAGTGAAGTAGGACAGAGAAAGTCTAAAGAGTCCTCAATGACCCTCTTGGGTAATGAGTTAATA
Source organism: Geotrypetes seraphini (assembly GCF_902459505.1). Taxonomy (NCBI): domain Eukaryota; kingdom Metazoa; phylum Chordata; class Amphibia; order Gymnophiona; family Dermophiidae; genus Geotrypetes; species Geotrypetes seraphini. The sequence goes on along the minus strand of NC_047089.1, from coordinate 217,332,328 downwards.
CAGTTATACGTGATGGAACTCTAATGAGGACCTGCTACTAACAGCAACTGGAAGCCACAGACAGATAAGGGCTGTTTCCAGAACGGCGCTTCTTAATCCAATCCTCGGGTCCCACCCAGCCAGTCAGGTTTTCAGGATATCTACAATGAATATGCATGAGAGCGATTTACAGACCGAGGAGGCAGTGCAAGGAAGTCTCCCTTATGCATATTCATTGTGGATATCTTGAAAACCCGACTGGTTAGATGTGTCCCTAGAACTGGGGGCCTAGATCAGGGATGGGTAACTCCGGTCCTCGTGGGCCGGAATCCAGTCGGGTTTTAGGATTTCCTCAATGAATATGCATTGAAAGCAGTGCATGCAAATAGATCTCATGCATATTCATTGGGGAAATCCTGAAAACCCTACTGGATTCCGGCCCTCAAGGAGGGACTTTGACACACCTGGTGTGAGGGAAAGCAATTTTAGAGCAGTGGTTCCCAATCCTGTCCTGGAGGACCACCAAGCCAATCGGGTTTCAGGCTAGCCCTAATGAATATGCATAGAGGGCTATCCTGAAAACCCCACTGGCCTAGTGGTCCTCCAGGACAGGGTTGGGAACCACCGTTTTAGAGCAATCACTCTTTACTAGTTAACATTGCATTTTAGCTTATTTGCATGGTCGGATCGGAGAATGAGTGATCGTGCAGGAAACCAGGCGGTGAGCCATTTTCTGCATCAGAGCAGCAAATGTGATTGGCGCTACAGCTGTTAAAATATGTTCCAGATCTTTATTTTAATTTATTTATTTATTTTTGTCACCTTTCATCTGGGGAGGGGGTGCGATGAGGGATTATGGTTTATAATATAAAATGTTTGAAGGAATGATATTATATGGAATGGAATTTAAAAAAAAAAAAATAAATATGTGATTTCATTTGTAAGGAATATCTTTATATAGTATCTGAATGTATTTTATTTTTTTTTGTTCCTTCAATAAAATGTTTAAACTATAAAATAGGTTTAGCGACGATCACTGGCTTTAGTGCATCTGGGCCTAGGTTTTTTTAACCATACAGCACAGCTATAACAATACAGCAGTGAACACAGATTTTCAGCAACTAGTCAGAGGTAATATAGCAATACAAGTTTGAGGCCGCTCCCCAAATTCTAAGGGATGTTCCCTGCCAGGTTAATAATAATAATCATCTTTATTTTTCTATACCGCCATAGTCGAAAGACTTCTAGGTGGTTCACATTGAAAGAAGGCTGGACAATCAGTGAATTACAGAAAGCAAGAGGGGAAGTTAATTATTATTATTATTGCCAATGGCAACCCTCCCGCAATCGCAAGCCCACAAACCTCCCATGCTTGCGAATACTTATGGGGAATTTAGGAGACACCTAAAAACATATTTGTTCCTAAAGTACTTAGGCAGCTACACTGAACAATCTTTCACCACAATAACTGACCGTTAAATCTTAACTCTGTTAGTACTACTCAATCTGTAACTTTTTAATCATTGTAAACTGCATAGAACTTCACGGTCCTGCGATATATAAACTGTTATTAATCTTTTTCCAAATTAAAATATACTGTAATATACATTCAAGCTCAATGCAAAATATATAAATTGTATGAGTTGCATCTAATAAACTCAAAGTCAAAAGGAGGAAATGAGGTGAAAAATCAATACTATTAATCCAAAAAATTTCCACAAGACCGTTCAACAAGAATGCTAAACACTTAAGCAGTGCAAGCAAAAGAAAAAGCCTCAGTCAAACAATGGGGGAAACCCACTCCACCAACCTCACATCACAGGCGTAAAAATCTTTCACTACTGAAACTATAGTAAAGCTTAATTGTACAATACAGTGATGAAAAATACAAAGCTACATAGCAGTTCAAAATTTACTCAAACACACTCCTAGCAACTATGTGCAGCCAGCCGACGATTGTTTCACAGCCACACTGCCATTTTGTCAGGGCTGCAATGGCTCGCATAGAACAGAAAACAGAGTCTTGAGCCACACTGCTAGTCCTCATTATTCAGTCTAAAACTCAGCCAAATGGATCCAGATTTTCAGGACAGGGTTGATCCAGTCCTGGTTTAACCCCAGTGCATGTTGGGACTTGTAGCCTTTCTTTTATTTATTTTTTTGACCATGCAATGGGAAAATCTACAAGTCCTTGCATACAACAGGGTAAGCCCAGGACTGGGTCAAGTTTCAAGTTTATTAAAATTTGATATCCCACTTAAAAATTGACAAAGCGGTGTACATTACATTTTTTTTTTTTTAAAGTATAAAAATTTTGGGGATATATACTTAAGACATAAACCAGAACAAGTCAGACTGAAACACATAGGAAAGAGGGCTAGAACTACAGTCGTAAAAGGAAAGAAAACAAAGAGGGTTGACACAAGGGGGTAGAGAAGCTATGCGCCTCATTTAATTTTAAGGGAAGTAGGTGGTCTAGGAAGGAAAGGATATCATAGGTTGTAAGCATCCTTAAATGAAAAAGGTTTTAAGTTTGTCTTAAATTTGTCAATATTTTCCCTATAATAAACTAAACTAATTTTTATTATCTTTTTCTCCTTATTTTAGGTATTTTCTAGTCTCTTGACTTCTTGTAAAACCGAGTCGAGCTCCAACGAGAGATGACCCGGTATGTAGACTAGATTAGCGAGTTCCAGTGTACAGGCGCGGTAACTGAAAAGATACGTTTCCGAGTGGTGTCATAGAAAAGGTGCTTTAAAGGATGGAACATGTAAAAGGAATCGATTGCTAGATCTTAAGGGTTATTGATGAGCAATAGGGGACAAGTAATCAATAAAATCCAGTGTACCCATTTGGCAGCCTTATGTCAAGTACACAATCGGCTGAGGGAAGATATGATTGAAGTCTACAAAATCCTGAGTGGAGTAGAAACGGGTACAAGTGGATCGATTTTTCGCTCCGTCAAAAATTACGAAGACTAGGGGACACTCGATGAAGTTACAAGGAAATACTTTTAAAACCAATAGAAGGAAACTTTTTTCACTTAGAGAATAGTTAAGCTCTGGAACGCATTGCCAGGAGGTTGTAGTAAGAGCGGATAGTGTAGCTGGTTTTAAGGAAGGTTTGGACAATTTCCTGGAGGAAAAGTCCATAATCAAGACATGGGGGGAAGCCACTGCTTGCCTTGAAGCGGTAGCATGGAATGTTGTTACTCCTTTGGAATTCTGCATGGAATGTTACTACTCCTTGGGTTTTGGCCAGGTACTAGGGACTTGGATTGGCCACCATGAGCACAGACTACTGGGCTTGATGGACCTTTGGTCTGACCCAGTAAGGCTATTCTTATGCCTATACCTAAAATACTGTATCTCCAATCTGCCTTTCCCCACTAGCCTCATGCTTCAGTGGGAGAGCATGAAATAGCTTTATTCACATTGGCGAATGTGACCCAGACTCAGACCAGAGGTCATGGCCTGAAGCAGAGAGGGGACACGGCCAGGACAAATGTCAGAAAGTTCTGCTTCACACAGCGAGTGGTGAACGCCTGGAACTCTCTCCTGAAAGAGATGGGAGGAAACTACCATTCTAGGATTTAAGGGAAAATTGGACGCACATCTTCTTGCAGGACACATTGAGGGATACGAGTGACTAATGTATGCACCATGGTACGCCTGGCTGAGCCTCCGCATGTGCGGATCACCGGACTGGATGGATCCCAGGTCTGATCCGGTGCAGGCATTTCTTATGTTCTTATCTCAAAATATAATGCCCTACTTATGTTTCCCTTTTAAAAATGTGCATCAGCTGTGTGTTAGAAGCACGACCGTGGAATGGACTTTATTGGTCAGGGATGTGCTGTCAGCACAGCTGCCCGAGGCCCCTAGAGACCTCTTAAGTGCAAATTACTACCTGTTATTGAGCTAAACCCATCCCACGGGTAGGGACAGATCTTGGCATACATCTGTCAAAAAGCAGGCTCTGGGCGAGGGAGGGTCTCTTCCTGTCACACCAGAAAGGGGCAGCCAACAGCTGTCATGCTAGTTACCAAGGGACCTAGCTTGATTATGGGCAGGTGCTAGAAAAACAGGGACCTGCTGTGAGCATCTCATTAAGTTTCTACCTTAACAGTCTTGCTCTAATCTAAGCACCATTTGGGGGGAGGGGGGAAGGAGGTGAATGCCAAGATAATCATCATTCAGCACAGGACCTGCGGCCAGACCCTGAAGTACATAGACCTCTCTAATAAAATCAAATTTTCACCTATGCTTTGACATCAAATCTGCCTATAGATTTGAAAAGCTCGAAGCTATTAAAAGAAACTTAAAATGCTCTTATCTGATTATAAACTGAGATAACCTTCCCCTCCCCAAAAAAGGGGGAAAAGGTTCACTTGAATATAAACCGGGGGGTTTATATTCAATTGCCCTGCCTTCCACACAGCCCTCCGATGCCCACTGCAGGCCTCCCCTAAGCGCTGGTGGTCTAATGGTGAGTTGGGACAAGAGCGATCCTTCCCACGTCCTGTCCCAGTTAACTGTCAACCACCCTGCTTCCCTCCCATGGGCTTGCCTTAAGCCCTGGTGGTCCAGTGGCGAGCAGGGACAGAAGCATCCTATTCCCGCTTTCCCTGGCTCCCTCTACAATATGCCTTTTGAACCCTGGTGGTCTAGCAGTGAAGTGGGGCAGGAGCAATTTTTCTTTGCTTCTGCCCCATGCGGAACCATGATCAGAAATAGCTGTGCAAGTTCCTGGAGCAGTCTCACGAGTTCACGGTCACAAGAGACTGCCCAGAACTTGCACAGCTATTTCTGATCACAGCCACATACGGAGCAGGAGAAGAGAAAAATCGCTCCTGCCCTGCTTCCATGCTAGACCACCAGGATTCAAAAGGTATGTTGTAGAGGGAAGTGGGGTAGACGACAGTTGGCTGGAACAGGATTCCTCTTATCACGGCTCACCAGTGGACCACCAGCGCTTGAGGCAGGCCCATGGGAGACCTGCAATAGGTTCAGGAGGGGGGTGGGAGTGTGTAGACTTGAGATCCTGAATATAAAAATCAAGACCTCTAGTGTGGGGCCCCAAAATCTTGGTTTCTATTCAAGTATATACAGTACCTATAACAAGATGGAATTATCTGGAACCATCCAAAATTGGTAATACATGTATCAATTGGACAAAATGGCATGCTCTAAGAATATGATCCCTCAGACATTTATAAAATAATCTCTCCTTCTACTCATTCCAGGAACTTTCTGTTACACATCCTTCCATTAACTCAATATTTTAACTGGTTAAGACTTACATCTACTGTAAGAGCAAGCTCAATTTCTTTCACAGAGCTCCAAGAGTAATCATCTCTTCAATTGCTATGCACCAAGACATTAATAGAAAGTAAAATTTCCACTATATATAAATGTATTTATAAATCATTTTTCTTGGTATTAAATAGTTCTGTTAGCCTTTTGATAACCTACCTGAATTTACAAAGACAAGAATTTGATTTGAAATCATTTTGGTTTAAAAAGTGTCTCAAGATCAACTCACTTTGCTAGCCTTACACAGCACGCTTCGGTCATTACAGCAGGATTCTTCCATCATTATTCACTGCGCCGACAAGGGCAGGGGGATAGTGGTGCAGGACTATTGTGACTATACAGTAGAGGCAATGGGGCAGTTACAAAAGGTCTTGTCCAGATATAGATATCTTTATACAATGTTGCTTACCTCTACATGTCTGAATATGAAAAGCAATTTGTGTACAAATCCAGATGTTTCAGGAAGGTGGGCCTGTGGAGGAGGTTTATTGATGATATTTTTTGTGTGTGGGGTGGGGAGAGATGAATTTGATTTGTTTCAAGTTTATTATAAAATTTGATTAATCGCTTATTCAAAATTCTAAATGATGAACAAATCAATAAAATTACAAAATTGGGGGGGACAAACAAAACTATCAAAAAAAACTGAACCTTACATAACATATTGAAGACTAAACTTAAACATAAAACGTGAGGAAAGGATGGGGACAGAAATACAATTTGGTTGCTAGAAGACACTTATGGTTGAAAACAATAGGAAGGGAAAGAACGAAGAATCTCAAAGAAGTTATGAAAATAAAATGAAGCTCCTAGACAGTCCTTTTAGTCATTAAATGAGTCTATAAAAAGAAAGTTTAAGTTTGCTCTTAAATTTATCCAAATTTTTTTCCTCTCTTAAGTAAATAGGGAGGGAATTCCATGTTTGAGGAGCTGTAACGGAAAAGATGAAGTGCCGTCATGTATTAATAATTTTAAGTGAGGGGATGACTTAATAAGTGTTGGTCATTGGACCTCAGTAATCTGGATGAGGTATAAGGAATCAATGATTTGTAAATGAAAGCTGGAGTTTTGTATATCAGAGATTTGAAGGTAAGTAAACTTAATTTTTACATTATGCGATGTGTGACAGGAAGCCAGTATGCTTTTTTAAGAAGAGCAGTCGCATGATCGAATTTCTTAGCTTTCATAAGTTTAATTGATGCGTTCTGGATGATCTGTAAACATCCGATTTCCTTTTGGGCTATTCCCTTGAATAGGGCATTGCAATAATTGACTTTTGAAATAACCAAGGAGTAGATTAATATGTTAAAAAAGATCTTGGACATAAAAATTTGACACTGAACGGATTTGACAAAGTCTGTAAAAAGTTGATTTAACAATGTTACTAATATGATCATGGTAGGTTACTTTATTGTTGAAGATAACCCCTAAGATCTTAATGCTACTTATCAACTGTAGAGTGATACCCTAATATAAATGGGAAAAATAAGTTTGAAACTATCTTTCCAAGGAAAGAACATAACATTTGATTTATTAATATTAAGAGCTAATCTGTTGATATCAAGCCACTGGTGAATCTGTTCAAGTTTCTTATTAATTGCTAATGTTTTGAGAGAACTGTTGGGATCAAGTGCATGTAAAAGCTGGATATCATCTGCGTAAGCAAATACGGTAAATCCAATAGATTGACAAAGGGTCATGAGGTGCAAGAAAAATAAACAAGAGGAGAAAGAATGGATCTTTGCGGAATACCATATGTTGCTGAGAAACTTTGAGGTTGTATTATTGGACACAATTGATGAGCGATTTTCTTTTAAAACTAAACCAGATGGACCCTAATATAAAGGTAACATATAATGTTAACAGAGAGAGTATATCCTTTTTGGATATTCAGATTAAAAAACAAATACAGGAGTCCAGGCTGAGTTTTGATACTACTATATTTAAGAAGCCATCTGATCATAATACGATCCTTCATTATGGTAGCTTTCACCTGAAACCCCTACAGGACAGCATCCCGGTAGGCCAGTTCCATAGGTTGATGGAAGGTATGCTCTAGTGATGACGAGGTCCAACAGGCTACGCACATGTACAGTAAGTTCATCGAATGTGGGTACCCTCCCAAGATAGTCAAATGCATGGAAGCGAGCTCGCAGTTGTCAATGTGAGTGGTTGTTTTACCCTCAGAATCATGGATGATAATGTGCCACAGTGTATGTATTATCCTTCTCCAGCCAGAGTCATAAAATCAAACAGACTTTCTTAAAGCACTGGCCGGTTTTACAAGTGCATGATTATATGCAGGAGGTCCTATGAGGATGTAATTTAGCAGAGATTTTAAAGCATAGAGGTACTCTGGTGGCGTGATCAGGGGCCCCATAAGAGCTGTGGCCAGTGTGTATATTGTCAGCAGGTTTTAATCACCGATTGGCTGACAATACCGAGATCAGGGGGTAAGAAATTCTATTTGAGATCTGGAACTAATTGTTCATCTCAGGCAGTGATATACTGCCTAGTGTGGCCTTGTATATGTATATTAGTTTAGTTTATATACCATAGTTAATCACAGGTTTTGGGGATGGGATTTTCTTCCATTTTTATATGGCATGTGTTTAATGTGAGCAATTTGACTTGGGAGAATCACTATCATGCCTTTGTAAGTGTCCCTTAATCATTTGTAGTTGGCTTGAAGCTCTACAGGTCCAGTGACCAACAATTAACAGGACTTCATGTAGTAAAAAAAAAAAAAACACCTTTCAGCTAACATTAGGATGACTCTTGGGCTGGACAAAAGTGCTAAGGTGACTTTCAGTAAAAGAAAATTGACAAAACGGAAAGCATTCTCCTACGACTACAACGGGAGCTCACGGCAGCCATTTCCTATTGGCGATCCCTTACCTGGTGGTCTAGCGAACTTTCAGGGCAGGAGCTATCTTCCTACGCTCCTGTCCCTTGTAGATCGCCAATAGGAAATGGCTGCTGTGAGCTCCTGTCGTAGTCGTAGGGGAATGTTTTCCTTTTTGTCAATTTTCTTTGACTGAAAGTCACCTTAGCACCTTTGTCCAGCCCAAGAGTCATCCTACTGTTAGCTGAAAGGTGTTTTATTTACTATATGAAGTCCTGTTAATTGTTGGTCACTGGACCTGTAGAGCTTCAAGCCAACTACAAATGATTAAGGGACACTTACAAAGGCATGATAGTGATTCTCCCAAGTCAAATTGCTCACATTAAACACATGCCATATAAAAATGGAAGAAAATCCCATCCCCAAAACCTGTGATTAACTATGGTATATAAACTAAACTAAATCTTGGATTTATATACTGCATCTTCTCCACAATGTGGAGCTCGGCACGGTTTACAGGAGTTGGGGAAGAACGGAACTCCAATGGAATTATAGAAATGGAAGTATATAAAGAGAGGTTAGGGCTTAGAGTACCAGAGAGGGGAAGAAGGTTATATTTTGGAGAATAGCCAAGTTTTCAGATGCTTACGGAATAGTTGAAGGGAACTCAAGTTACGAAGAGGGGAAGTAAAATTATTCCAGAGCTGAGTGATTCTGAAGGGAAGGGAAGACCCTAGTTTACCAACATGGGATATGCCTTTTAAGGAGGGGAAGGATAATTTTAGTTTTTGGGTGGATCTGGAGGAAATTGGATTTGAGGAATTCCAGGATAGTGGAATAAAAGGAGGAAGGATGCTGTGTAGTATCTTGAAGGTTAGACAGGCACATTTAAAGTGGACCCTGGAGATAACAGGAAGCCAGTGGAGCTTGGATAGGAGTGGTGAGACAAGGCCAAATTTACTTTGAGAAGATAAGCTTAGCCGCGGTGTTCTGGACCAGTTGGAGTCTATGGAGGCTTTTCTTTGTTAGGCTTAAATAGATAGAATTGCAATAGTCCAATCTGTAGAGGATGATGGATTGTACGAGGACGGCGAAGTGTTTTTGATGGAAGCAGGACCTCACTTTCCTCAGCATGTGAAAGCTAAAAAAGCATCTTTTTATCAAGGAATTGAGGTGGTTGTTGAAGGATAGTGAGGAATCGATGGTGATGCCCAAAACTTTTCTAGAGAACTCCAACTGTAGTGAGGAGCCTGAGGACAATGGGATGGAGGTGGGTAGTTGGTCTAATTTAAGGCCGAGCCAAAGTAGTTTCGTTTTGGACTCATTCAGTTTCATTTGTACAGTGAGGACCCAAGATTGGAGGTTCGTTATGCATGAGGAGATGTTCGCTGTGAGATTAGTGAGGTTCGCGTCGGTCTCGAGGAGGACCAGGATATCATCGGCATAAGTGTAAAGTATTTCTAGGGGGATAGGTGGAGGAGTTTCAGGGAAGACATATAAATGTTGATGAGAATAGGAGATAGGGGGGAGCCTTGCGGGACTCCATATGTCGGTTTCCATGGGGAGGATGAGGTACCATTCTTAGTAATGGAGTAAGAGCAAGAACATAAGAAGTTCGAGAACCAGTCAAGGACTGTAGAGCTAATGCCTATCTCGGAGAGTTGGAAGAGTAGAATGTCATGATGGACAACGTCAAAAGCTGCAGAAAGGTCGAATTGAAGAAGAACAGCGAATTTATTATGAGAATGAAGTTGTTGAACCTTAGAGATTAGAGAGGCCAAAAGGGATTCAATGCTGAAGTTGGTTCTGAAGCCATATTGATAGGGTAGGAGAACAGAGAATCTTTCCAGGTAGGATGAGAGTTGGGAGGAAACGATAGACTAGCAGTTTGGTTAGGAGATGAATATTTGCTATTGGGCGATAGTTGGATGGAGTAGAGGGATCCAGGACAGCTTTTTTCAGTAGGGGGGGGGGGGGGTCAACGTGATATGCCCCATTTCTGGGGAGAAAAGCCCAATAATAGGGCAGAGTTTATAAGTTTGGTAAGAGATGAGATGGCCTGTGCGGAAATTTTCTCAAATAGGTAGTATGGGAATGGGTCCAAGGTGCAGTTGCAGGATTTCAATTTCAGGCAGAGTTTAAGGACCTGCGATTCAGATACTTGCTCAAAGGCAGTCCGGGATCTGTTGACTGGGATAGGGATGGAGGCATTTGGGGTAGGGTTGGGAGTGGCGGACAACAGAGAGTTGTAGGAGATTGCAGGCGAAAATGAGCTTCTTAAGATGGTGACCTTTCCATTGAAAAAGTTTGCTAGGACATCGGCTGATGGAGGAGGGAAGCATGGAAGGGTCGTTTTTAGAAGTTAAGGAGCTATCTGAGCTGTTACTATCTCCCCACACACACACACAAAAAAAAAAAATTGCTTTGCATGCTAGTCCAGCCCACTCTTCCCAGTCACCTTCAGAGTTGGGCTGTCTAAAGCATGCATTAACCAACTCCTGAGGGAAAAAAAAAAAAAGGCAGATCTGATAAAAAGCACTTTATTTTTTTCAAAAGTCATTGCACACACTGGTGTTCCATACAGACAAGGAAACAAAATACTGTAAAACACTTAGAAAAGCTTTAAAAAAACCCAAAAAAACAGGATCTGATGTGCTAGACCAAGCAGCCAGTAGCTGAAGGGTTTCTGCTGGCCTGTTACCCATAAATAAGGCTGGAGAAGTACAGGTTAGAAAGATCATACAGCACCTTCACTATGGTAAGGAAGTAGCAGCAAGGTCCAGAAAGCCTCAATGAACAAATGAAACATACTGTACTTCTAAGACTAGGGTATGTCACATTAGTGCTGTAGAAAAGTAGCTAAAGAGACCTTATTGCTCATAAAAGGTAGGGTAGTATATGGAGATATCCTGTGCTATTTGTCCTCACATTGTGACTAGCACATCAGTCCCAATCCAACTTTTAAAAATAATTAAAATATTGTTTCAGAGAAGATTCATGCCCTAGATTACCAGAAAAGACCCACCTCCCTCCCTAGCAGAAGGCTTGAGCCTTGCTTGGGGGGGGGGGGGGTCAAAATGGTGGACAATTTTCCCCCTTCCCAGGAGGGAGAACGGAAAGACTTCAGCACCTCAGCAGATTTTTGTCCAGGCTACTTTTCATCTTTCAAAATCATGGATCCCCATTCTTCCTATGCAGGTTGTAGGCGTTCAAGCGAGAAAACAAAAGCTGGGGACCTCAGGGGGTTCTCATAAGGCTTACAGCCAAGTCCGTTTCATCTTCCTCAAAGTCAGTCTGCTCCAAGTAAGAAGTCTTAAACAAGGAACAGCAAGTGGTAAGATACAGATCCCAACATGTGCGTGTGGGTTCAGTGACAATAGGAACATGACCAAGTACTCTTACATCCTCCAAGTGAGCTCCATAATTAGTAGACAAGAATGTTCATGTTAACTGCAGATGTTGGATGTTCCTCCAGCACATCTATTTCTTGATCCGAGGTGGTCTTTAGAAGCTCCTCTGTGCAACTCTATTACTGGACCCCAGGAAAACTGCCTCACTGTAAGGCATCTGGCAATTGTCTAACTCTTCCATAGCCATGGGAGCTCTCTCAGAGCTGTGGACACTGGTAGAACAGGCCTTCTTATCTTCAGGGTCATACATCACAGTAGGCCTACCTTGAACGTTATCAGTGTTGCTCTCAGAGCTTCCCACTTCCCTATGGTGAAACAAGAAAAAAACAAAGACAGACATCTGAAAAGCAATAGCATTTAGAAACCTGAGCCATCCTCCCCCCCCCCCACCAGCCCCCCTTCTCTCACTGAAAAAGTTGGCTCACTGTTTTCAGGTTCAGAGATGGGGAAGACTCAACAACCACCACCCAAAGAAGAACAAAAGACTTGCAAAAAAACGTATCTGGATTTTTCAAATTATGTTTGGCATACATTGTCCCTAGTTGAAGACACGTCATGCTTCAGAACAGAAAAAGCATTCGGCATCCACTGACCCCCACCATGCGACTTCCTTACCTCAGATTGGGGCTCTTGTGGTCCAAGAATTCATGCTCTCTGCTCTCTTCAGGAACTGCATCTCCTTGGGTTTGTCCTTGGTCTGGGGGAGAAGGGCAGCATGAAGATTTCAAAGCAGCATCTGCAAAATTGAGGTAAGTCAGCCTTAGGCCTCAAAGAGAATAGTGGCCCTTCACACACAACTACAAGGGGCGGGATCATGCTTTCTAGGTTACAGTCCATACCAGGTTGAGTGTTCTTGGCTCCTTCTTGCATCTCTTGATCTCCTTCTTGGATATACTCTCTCATGTCTAGAGGAGATACAGGGTCAGTGCCACGTGATGATAAATTAATCTGTTAATTACACAAACCAAGAAAATCCTTAGGTCAATGCTTCCTAAATTTGACCCCATTTTTAACAGTTACATTGCTTCAGTAACATGAGATGGATGAATCGTTAATATTTCTCATGTTGTTGCAACCTACTGCCTATGCCTAGTCAACGTGTATTTGTTCATAAATGGGCACCTAACGGTGTATACAATTTGCTTGTATACACTTATTTATTCAATTTTCTAAACTGTTCTCCCAAGGGAGCTCAGAACAGTTTACATGAATTTTATTCAGGTACTCAAGCATTTTCTGTCTGTCCTGGTGAAATCACAATCTATCATTCTAATGTACCAGGTGCAATGGGGGGGGGGGGGATTAAGTGGCTTGCCCAGGGTCACAAGGAACAGCGTGGATTTTAACCCACAACCTCAGGGTGCCGAGGCTGTAGCTTTAACCATTGCACCACACTGCATGTACAATTGGATTCATGCATGCAGACATTCTAGTGTCCAGAACTGTCCTAAGCCAGAAACATACTCTGTGCAACACACCCCTAGAGCTATCCTGCTCACTGTATTGTAGACACAGGGAAGGCAGTGGATAGGACACAAATTTTAGTTTACTTTTGCCCCGTTAGCGTTAATACAAGGCATGACTTAAGTAAGCCAAAGAGTCAGGAAGAGCTCACAGAAGAACAAAATATCTGCGACATCCCTAATCCCTATTTTAGTGATATGGAGTGCAAGTTCAGAGTCTCAATTTTATCTAATCCTATGGAAAATCCAAATCACTCAAAAAGAATTGTTAAATAAAAGTTTATTACACTGGTAGTTTTACTAGGCAGCAGGGAATTTTTACGTTGTCTATATAGGACACTGCAGAATGGGTAGGTTTGGGAGGGGGAAGTGAGGATGCATCAATTTAGCTTGCCCCTGCCACAACCGTCTACGCCACTGCCTACCTTCAGTGTGCTTTATTACAAGTAAAACATTGTTCAATGTGTGCAAGGGAAATGGGTTCCAATTCAGAAAGAATCACAAGTCTGATTAGCATCAGATTCCTATCTGGTCTTTAATCGCAGACTACACTGGCTACCTAGAAATGCAAGAATTAGGTTCAAATTATCCCATATCTTGGTACTACATCCTTAACACCAGAACAAATTATTTTCATCACAATAGCAAGGCCAATGTGTTCATAATTTCAGGTCTGAGGAGCCTCTCTGTGTTTAGCCGTTTGCTTTTTTTTTTTTTTTTTTCTTGCCATATGGAAGTAGGAGTGCCCTTAACCTTTTCTTTTGTGAAGGCAGCTTCATATTTGCACCCGTTCTTCTAAACTGGAATGAAACAATCCCTAAACTACAACCTGGCCAACAGGCACTGCTCTCTCCCCCGGCCCCAGGGCTTCTGCAGCCCCTGAAACAGTAAAGGCAGTGAGAATGGGGTAGCAGAGAGCAGGGCAGCAATGGAGCTAGAGAGTGGGAAAAGAAAGGTTTGCGACTGGTCCCCAACAGTCACTTCTCGAGTTAATCGAGCCCAGTCGGATCGTGAAATGTGTGTTGTGAATTGTGTCCCTGCCTACTTTGCATGCGTTTCTCCTCATTTGCATGCACGGATTCGAAGCGGATCACAGGAGAGGTTAGTGAACGGGGCCGGAGGGAAATCTGGTCGCAAAGGGGTCACAAACCGATCGGTTTGCTTTGTGAATCTAGCCCCTTATCCACTTATCTAGCCACAAGAACCTGAAATGGCCTTCCCACAACTATAAGACAAAACTACCTCGCCTTCAGAAAAAAAAGCTGAAGACATACTTGTAAGGAATTTGTTAAACAACTCAGTAACTTGGCCGCCTCTCCAAACCACATCTTCCCAACTATGTCCAAACATATGAAAATCTATAATTATTACCTTCTTGTAATTTTACTGTATATACACCATCCTTCTACAATAATGTAACCAACTACCTTTTGTCTTTATAGGCCTCTTATGGCACACTTGAATCTATACTTGTTATCTATCTGCAATTATGTAACTTTTATTCATTATGATGTAGCTGTAAATGCTCCATATTTTATATGGGCCTCAGCTTGTAAACCACCATGAACCTGCTTCCAACTTTTAGGTACGGGCAGTGTCGGGCCGTGCAGGTCGGGAGGTGGGCCTTGCTGGTGGCAGGAGGGAGGCCTATGGAGCAGGAGGGACTGAGCACCCCTCCTGCTCCCAACTTTTATGTAAAGGAAGGGTGTCAGGCAAGGCCAGGGGGGTAGGGAATTTTTCACTCTCCTGCTCTCTGCCACCCTTACCTGCAGTGCAGCCCTGCTTTAAAACCACAGGCTCGCACTGCAGAGAAGGGTGGCAAAGAGCAGGAGAGCTGGGGCAGGTAGACATCAGGAGAGAGTCGGAGCAGGCAGAGAGAGAGCAGGGGAGCTAGAGAGAAGAGTCGGGGCAGAGCAGTTTTTTTACACAGTCGCTTGATCGGCCAGCCAGTCGGTGTGTCAGGAAAAAAGGGTAGTGAATAGTGTCCTTCCTGCTTTGCATGCATGGATCGGGATGGGATCGCTACACAGGTTAGTGAATCGGGTCGCAAAGGGCTTGCAAACTGATCGGTAAACGATCTGTTCGCTTTGTGAATCTAGCCTAATGTAAAGTGGGGCAAAGGGCAAGGACCAGGAACAGAGAAGCCAGCTGGGTTTTGAGGGAAACTTTGGAATGCAAGGCTATTTGGTGGTAGACAATCAAACACAGAAAGTGAAGAGTCCTTACCTCTATATATATGTCAACCAAACGAGAAAGGCAAGTGAGATGTCCAAGAGTTCAACCAATGGGATCATTTATTATAAAGAATAAAAATAAAGTCACAGTGCTGAATTAACAAGGTCCCAACTAGGGTCCCAGTTTCAGCATCTGTAGGTGGTAGAGAGAGGAAGTAGAGACAGGGGAAGATGTGGCAGAGAAGAGCTTAAAAACTTAAATTACAGCTGCAGATAAGAGGTAGGGAGGTGAGCAGGATGTAGAAGAAAATGTGGTTATAGCTAGAGTAGGCTGCAGTAGCAGCTGCTGCTCTTAGACCAGGGGTGGGCAACTCCGGTCCTCGAGGGCCTGAATCCATTCAGGTTTTCAGAATTTCCCCAATGAATATGCACTGAAAGCAGTGCATGCAAATAGATCTCATGCATATTCATTGAGGAAATCCTGAAAACCTGACTATATTCTGGCCCTTGAGGACCAGAGTTGCCCATCCCTGTCTTAGACACAAGCTAGTTTTACACTTCTCCCTCCATATTCGCAGTTTCAGCAATTGAGGTTTTATTTGCGGTTTTTAGCTTGCTGGCTCCTCCCCCCCCCAAAAAAAATGACATCAGCTTGCATAGAGAAATTGCCGATTCCAAGCGTTTTACAGAGAAAAAAAACAAACAACCAATCGCCGATTCCCGGCACTTTCTTCACTGTGTTTTGCTTCTCGTTCAGAACAGGCCAGATCTCCCACCATGTTATTTGCGGTTTCACCATATTCACAATGGATTTAAATAGAAAATGGCAAACATATGAAAAAGTTGTTTGCGGTTTTTCTCTATTTGCGGATCTGTTAATCCCCTATCACAGCGAATACGGAGGGAGAAGTGTAAATTCAAAAGTTGCTCTCCAATACTCAATTGGATCAGATGTATCCCAAAAGGAAATTTCTAGAACCACCACGGTGTGCTGATCTTTCCCCTCACCCAGCTGTCCAATGCTGGACAGTAATAAGAGGATGTTTTCTTGGGTATAGTTTTGGTTAGGAGATAGTTCACAACTAAGATGTATACAGTGGCCCATTTATTCCATTATGGAAAGCTCAGAAGCTAGTTAGTGTACTGTAGAACTCATCAATTAAGACCTAGATTGAGGAAGCTGAACCTAGACCTCATTCCAGTTGATGCTTTGACTAGACCACCAGTATTTTGGGGGCAGAGAGGGGGGGATCAGAAAGTGGGGGGGCGCATGTGTGCCTCCACCCCAGGCAACCCCTACCTCTGCTACATCACTGGTTATGATCCAACCAAACTGCAGAATGGCACATAATATAGATAAGTGTGTGTTTTCTAGTTTTCCAGGTTTTGTGGACACCTTGAGCCCACAGGAGTCATGCCAATACTTCCAATTGGTGTGGGTCCCGTCATTCAGCTTTGGGTATTTAAAAGCTGATATTTACACATGCCCTGATTTACATACAGGTCTGGAAGAATATTCTGAATACGTCTGCTTCGCTTCTGTATTTTATAGCTATCTGATGGTTTATCTAAAAATGCTACTCTGTTGGATGCATTGTTAACTTTGATTATTAAGGGTTATTCTGGTTCACTACTTAGACTTGAGGCTATTTTGCAGAGTCTAAACGTTTGATAAATTGCTGTAGAAGTGGAAGCCTTTTAAAGACTGCCACATGTAGTCATACAAGATTTGCCTCTACCATTCAAAGGCTTCTCTTTGCTTTATGTTCTAGCTTGGAATCTGTACCGTATGGTATTTCTTACATCTCCCGCATCCATGCTGTCATGAGGACATTTATTCCCTTTTCTTTTTGGTGTGTTAAGGTTGTACTTTATATTATACATACAGAAATAGTGCCCGAGGTGCACATGCACCACTACTCCTGGTGTTAGGGCCATGCAGATAAAATGCACATCACCAGTTTAAAAAAAAAAAAAGGGATAAATATCAAATAGTTAAATGTTTGCATGTGCAAAAGTTTTTCACCCCTGAAAGCCTGACTTGCCCCATATTCCATAACTTCCCGATTCTCCAGCTAATAGTTTTCATCAAGGTTGGAACAGTGGCGTACCAAGGGCAGGGGATCTGCCTATAGTACAGGGTCTGTGGTCTAATAGCTCCCACCCCTCTGGCAAACTTCCTGTTCTGGGGCAGGGGGCCAGCAGAGCCGAGGGCCACGTGCAGGCAGCCCACAACCCTGTTGACTGATCCATGCATCTTCCCATTGAGTTCCCACCCCAGCAGGTATGCCACTATGCAAGACAAGAACAAAGGCGATTAACACTGCACTTCTGGCCCCAGTCTCCACAGGACCTGTGCATTGTAAAATACCACACCAAAAGGAAATATAGCACCATGTGGACAGGAGTGTAGAGCACTGAGCTGGAGAGAGGGACAGTGCATATAAAGATGAAAAGCCAGCTCAGATATATTCACACTCCCACTCCCATGGGCAGGCTGGAAGGAAGGGGAAACCCATCTCAAAGCACCAAAAAGGAGTACCGCCTCACAGCTCCAGTTAGGAGTAGGTCCCAACTTACTGCTGTCCAGGCCATTGGCCCCCAAGGGGGAAAGAAAAATATGCTTATAAGTTAGAAAGATTTACAAAATTTACTTTATTAATAATTATTTTGCTGAAATATAAAAAAGTTTAGCATACAGTATCTACTCCAGTCCTTTGACCCCTTATCCTATGTGCAAGTGTTTTAATTCTTTCCTACCAACCATTGTAGTTCCTTTCTATACTATTTAGGCCTAGATTCACTAAGCCCACCGATCTTACCCGATCGATGGGCGATCCGATTCACCAACCATCTTCATGCAAATGGGGGGCGATCGGAGGCATGCCCCTCACCGACGACATGGATCGCTGAAGAGCGATCCCGATGCATGCGCAGACCATCTACTTCCTGTAGATGGTCTGTGCATGCGATTGATGTCGGGGTTTTTTTTTTTTTTTTGGGGGGGGGGGTTTACTCACCCCCCCCCAACTCTCCCACTCTCTGCCACCCTTCCCTGCAGTGCGAGCCCATGGTTTTAACCCATGGGTTTAAAGCGGGTTAAAACCTTGAGCTTGCGCTGCAGGGAAGAGTAGCGAGCAGGAGTAGAGCTTTTTTTCAGCAGAGCAGGAGAATCGTGGCAGAGAACACAGAGGGAGCAGAGCAGGATTGCAGCAGAGAGCACAGAGGGGGCAGAGTTTTTTTTGAGCAGGGCTGGTGGAAGTTGGCTGGGATTTCAGGGCGGCATGGAGCAGGAGAGTCGGCAGAGACATGTGCAACTGGTCCTCAGCAGTCACTTGTTTTGAGATCAGCCAGTCCAGTCTGTGTTCCTCTTTTTTTTTTTAGTGAATTGCTGCCTACCTATATTTACATGCTTTTCCTCCTCATTTGAATGCACGGATTGGATCAGGTGCGGGAGGAAGGTTAGTGAATCGGGTCAGGGTTGCAAAGTGATCGGGACACAATCGGTAACCTTAGTGATTTAACTCTCAAGTCTCTTCCACCTTTAACTGGTAAAAGCAGGACAAGGCAGTGTGTAAAGAATGAGGAGAGTGTTTCCCCATCCCCACCCCATTTGCACAAAACCACAAACACTTATTTTTATATTTCAATTTTTTTTTAAAAACGGATAAAAAGGGACAATATTCTATACAACTTTGTAAAGTTATAAATGGAAACTTCCATTTGGATCTGTTTTGGTACAACCTTCCCAAAGATTGTTGCTTGTATTTTAACATCTAGAAGACAGTTGGATTGTCTTTCAGACATGGGCATAGAAGAGGATCACTGTGTAGTGGATGAACAAGAAAATAAGTGCATATTGAATGTTGGACATACTTCCTTGATGCCAGCAATGATGGATGAATCTGTTGCTGTTAATAGTAAGATGCTTGAGCAGCTGGGCATATGATGGGACATTGCAGATTGTAGGAGTGATCAAAGACACACCGGGGAGGGGCCCAAGGCTCCCTTCTCTTCAAAATGGTGGGTCTTCCTCCCTTCTCTGTTCATCCTGGGATGCATTGGAAGGGAGGGGCCTTAGGCTCTGATTGGCCCAGGCATCCAAGAACCCTCACAGGATTGACAGGGAAGGGGAAGATTCACCATTTTGAAGAGATGGGAGGGATTAAGTATCCCTGCTGCTGGTCTTCTAAAAAAGAAGGTGAGTGGGGGAGCTTGCTGCCAGGGGATACTGCTGAGGTTCGAAGGGGGGGAGGGGAATAAAACTAGACCAGACTTTTGGGGAGGTTCCATTTAAGAGGAATGTGCCATTCGTGGTGGCAAGTGAGAGCTGCTTTATTTTCCTGTCAGTATCTGAGCCAATCAGCACTCGGGCAGGCACTGACAGTAAAGTAAGGCTACAACAGTTTAGACCCTGTTGGCAAATATCGGCCCCAAATCTTCCTAGAGGAGTGTTCTTTTGAGAATAAGAGGTAAATTTCTTAAACTAGGCTGCCTTGTTTCAGGAAGATATGGGGGAGGGAAATTTGGGCCCACTTTTGTTGAATGGGGAAGGCATCAGCACTCAAGATTAGGCCAATATAAGAGGCAATCAGGAGAGAAATCTACAAGAGCTTGGATTTACTGCTATCATGGTAGCAGAGGATCTGAGCTTGTGTCACGCGATTAGAATCTAACTGGCTTTTACATCTGGATAGATGAGTAGGACCATCCATTTCTTTGTACACTGGTCTTGTCATTTAAGAGTATACTAAAAGGGCTAATACAGAACACGTCTTCCATTCTCATCAGCCCTATCCCACATGTCTCTGCCACTATTCTTCCTTGTACCCAATCTTAGACGTCAACCTAATTCTGTGGTCATAGGGTAACAGCTGTGGAAACACAGGTCATGCATGTCATCAAGTACCTTTGAGAACTCACCTTCTTGCATGGGGTGACTGATTTCAGTGGGACACCATTACGTATTATTTGTAGAATCTCAGTCATGGCATACTGCTTCATGTGGAAGGAGCCTCCTGGAAAGAAGAGTCAATTCCTCCTCTTAAAACCATGAAGAGGCAACCAAGACACTCTTGGCGCCAAAAACAAAATTAAAAAAAAAATTGCTCCATGATCTACTCATCTCACTTTACTATATGGTGTTTACTATATGGCAGGATATACCCATGAAAAAAGGGAGGGGGGAGGGGATAACCACGGATATCCCAAAGACATCTGCCCAGAACACTTCAGCAAGGGACATTTAGGATGGCAAGGCAGAAATCTTTAAAGAGTAGCCCTAACGGTGGACTAAGAGCCACGGTTCCCTCTAAATGGAAAAGAAATCCTCTAACTGCATTGTAGTCAGTGTGCAGCTGTGCTTCGATATTGTTTACATTTGCTAGGGACAGGCAGGTTTCCCCCAATTCCTACAGAGCTTGCTTGCTCCTCACTATCGAAAATGTGAGGAACATCAATTCCCCTCCCCCCCACTAGCAGAGGTGTAGGTAAAAGACACTGCTTAGCTTATAGGGAATGGTGTTAAGAACCCAGGGAAATGGATTAGATTCCATTGTATCTCTGGGCAAGTCACAAGAAAAACAGCCATATTGATATGGACCGAAGATTCATCAAGCCTAGTATCCTGTTTCCAGCAGTAGCCAAACCAGGTCCCAAGTAGTAAAACGCATAATCCATTGCCTTAGATTGTGAACCCCACTAGGGACAGAGAACATATTTAGTCATACTGCTTTTGGTAATATCACAGAAACATGGTATATCAATAACACTAGACAGACTTTGGAAAAGTCAGCATTTTAGATAATGAATAGCCAACATTCTCCTCTTCCCAATTGCCTCAGGGCTTCCCCGAGGATTGTCAATGTCAGACACCCCTCAAGATGCACAAATACATACCATTCGCAGTTGTGAAGTTATCCTCATCGCCATGTTCCCCTGGGATTTGTAGTGCATTCCACAGACTCACTGAGTCATGTGACCTGAAGAGCAAGAGAAAGGCGAAAACCCTTTGATCCTTACACCTGCCCTGGCAACAGCCCAAGATACATTAAAAACAAAAAACAAAAACTCAACGCTCACCATTTGGAGACAGCAGGTGGTGGTAGTGGTGATGGTAAAGGTGGAGTCCAGGAACCTGGAAATGGATTCTCTGCTTGCTGCAGACGTTTCTGTAAGACGGCCACTGGAAGGGGGGGGGGGGGGGGGGGAGAGGAAGGAAGAAGAGAAACTTCCAGGATTCAAGACAATGGTTATATTTCTTTATACTCTTACTCATTAGCCTCTCAAAAATGCAAATGTTCCAAAGGACCCAGACCCTGATTCCCCAGACCAATATTAACATTCAGGTATGGTGGGATATACCATCTTGAGCTACTACAGAAAATAGCAATGGGCCGTCAGAAAAAAAAAAAACCTACATATTTGTTTGATGTTGGAAAGAATGTGCACATCCCCCCTCTCCCCCCCCCCTCCCCCCCGAGGCCACAAACCATTACTCATGAGAAAAACCATTGGGGAAAACTGCACTCTTTGGGCTAATATTTTTCTCTGCAATGATCAAGACACTGCCATGCACACCCCCATATGCATGAAGAGAAAAGTTCTGGTTGCCTACCCCTACTGAAAATGAGAGCTAAACCCAAATCCTTTTCACCTAGCCCACTCCATTTACTCCAGGGTCTCTTACTCTCGTGCTTCAGGTCTCTGATACTCTGTTCAGCTTGCTGTGCTCTTCCCTCCAGTTGTCGCTTCTCTTTCAGCGATTGTTCCAACATCTTGTCGGAGGAGAACACGCTCTGGGAATCAGATAACAAAAAACAAACCCAACTGTACTAGACACACAAATTCAGAGCAACATTGATTAGATTACCCAATGCAAAAACTGGAGCCTCTCTTAGTTCTACAAATTGCAACCTTAGAATTACATGGTTCTAACAGTACCGAAAGTTGGCTCGCAGTTAGAACCTTGTAATCCCATGCATAGACTAATTTCTGTACATAGAACCATGTAATTTCTTATAAAATGAAGGAACGGTTAAGTTGCAATAAATCCTCGTGAGTGTTGTAACATCTACATGTCAGATAGAACCTGGAAGTCATCGGAGTTAAAAATACTGAAAATTGTCACTTAGAATAGTGTTTTTCAACCTTTTTACACCTATGGACCGGCAGAAATAAAAAAATTATTCTGTGGACCGGCATCGGTCTGTGGACTGGCAGTTGAAGAACACTGGGTTAAATTGTGGGCCAGACCCCGCCCATCTCTACCCAATGCCCACCCTAGACCCCGCCCCCATAACAGTACTAATTGCACCTTGCACGTCCCTTGCCTCATCTGAAAGACTTCCCTCTGATTTTGCAATGTCCGAGAGAAGGCTTCCAGTTCAGGCGCAGGATGCCCATAGGAGCCACTGCCCATGGCTTTGTGCACTGAATCAGTTAGGAAGAGGGAGCTGGCTCGATAACGCCGCCATCGATTGCACAGTGGCGGTTGAAGAACACTGTTTTGGGCCTGTGGACCGGCAGGAAATTTCTGTGGACTGGCACTGGTCCATAGACCGGTGGTTGAAGAACACTGACTTAGAACCCTGTAATTCTAAGGTCGCGAAATGCATCTTCTGCCCTCCCTATTCCAATACCGAAATGCACTCCTCACTCTGCCCCGTCGTTACTACCTACTGTTCATTGTAATACCTTTGAACACATGAAGTCTTCTAGCTCATGAATGCGGCTGCTCAGCTCCTTGTTTCTCTTCAGAGACCAGTTCAGTTCTTCTTCAATAGCTGAAAGCAGTGGACCCATTGTTATATTTAACATACCAGTTAAAATGCAGTGTGCAAGGGAAAAAAAAAAAAAACAACTTTTCTGCACACCTAGATAGCAAGCAACTACTGGTCTTTGTTGCCATATCATGTGTAGATTATGCCTGACTGTTGGGCAAACTTTTTTGCACAGGTGGGCAGTGTAGTATGTTTCTCTCCTCATTTGTCCATAAGCAATTTGTCATGTACTTTTACCCCCTCCCCCTTCTGTTAAACTGCGCTAGCACTTTTTAGCGCAGAGCTGCGCTGAATGGCCCGCGCTGCTCCTGATGCTCAGAGAACCACCAGCAAACCAGACTTTTATTTTTTTAAACTTACACCATACAGTCAGCAGCCCCAGTCCTGCCTGTACACATTTAACACATGCCTGAGACATGCCTTTAGCATAATACAGGATACCTAGCTATGCACATAACTTCCACTTCTCATTCAATCAGCAGCCCCATTATGCCGACTATAGCTTTATGGAAGTCTCAATAGATGACCTCAGGTTTTGTACTGAACAAGGACTCCTCATCTGAATGGCCAAACACTGTTGAACTCACTCTTTGAGTTATATTGGCAATTGTATGATGCTTTTATTCAGTTAACACTAAGATAACAGAAGTAAGGGTTATCAGCCAGACTCTGTTCTTTACTTCATTAAAGAAATTTACTGAAGAACTGAACACTTACTAATGATGAAAACTTCAAGGCAGTTCAACTGTCAGAGCCTTCTCACTACCAGCTCTCCCTATACATAAAGGGAGCTGGGAATGTCTACACCTTGTGGAAATAACACTGCTCTCCAGACTTAAGATATAAAACCAAGCTGTATTAGATTGTTAGAAATAAAGGGTGAAAACCAGGTGGGAGAGGAGAATGCTAACTCAGCCATGTAGTCTTATAAAATATGGCAACTGTTCTCTCCAACTAAACAAGGGAGGGGGGGGGGGGCAGATTAAGCTCTGTGGATGCAACCTAGCTTTCTGGGAAAAGCAAAGCCCTCTGGGGATTAAGTCCACATGGCTCACTTTACTTATACATCTTAGCATAAACACTTATACAAGAAACTGAGTACATGCCCACATAAGTGAGGACAGAACACCCATACCTGCTGATATGCAGTTTTAACACACACGGTTCAACACTATTGACACCTCCAGACCTACTGGTAATTTTGAAGCATTAAAGGTTGGCACTTGTGAATCAGGCAATACCCAGACATTGCCAGGTGGAGTGCTCATTTTAATGAGCTCATTGTACTTTATTTCCTCACTATCCTTGGAGGTTGCTATGGGGCATGGGAAAAAGATGGTGCAGAACCATTTTTTGCATCAGAAGCAATGCTTGTATACTATATCAATTAGAACTGGTTTAGCGACAAACATTAAGAGGCAGTTTAAAGCAATTTAAGAATACTTGAGACTGGTCAAGCCTGCCAAGGTAAGTGGTTTTGTATGGTTGTCTAAAATGTTCACTTGACAGCTGTAAGTGTTGCTTGGACAATCTGATGGCTTACTGCTGTTCGCACATTTCTTTATGGCTTCCTCCACTTGGCCAGCTTCTGGTTGGTTCACATTGGCACACTGTGCTGGATGATCTGCAGAGCTTTGTGATTGCCAACAGGTCAGTTGTATCAGTCTAGCACAGGGGTAGGCAATTCTGGTCCTCGAGAGCCGGAGCCAGGTCAGGTTTTCAGGATATTCACAATGACTATGTACGAGATGGATTTGCATGCACTGCCTCCTTGAGATGCAAATCTATCCCATGCATATTTATTGTGGATTTCCTGAAAACATGACCTGGTTCCTACCCCCTAGTCTAGCATATACAGGATGTTTTTCTAAATTTTCTTATGTTGTGAATTTAGGTAGCCTCTGGCAACCAATTTTTCCCCTTTCAGATTCTACCAAATTGCAAAACTCCATTTCACAATCAAATTTATATAATGGTCAAATGTTTTTGCTCACATCTTTTATACCTTGGTTGCAGCTTACTGCATCATGATTTGAGTTGATCTCCATTACCATTTTGTTTGTTTATTTAAAAAAAAATAATTAGCTGCCTATTTCTAGGCAGTTTACAAAATAGAACCATAAAATACAGGTACCTACAATAGTTAAGCACAAACAGGCAACAAATACTTCAATCAGATAATTTACCCGACATGGCCAGCCATATATATCAGTAAGAATATTCTCAGATCGAGAGTAAGCAATCATTTAAATGCTTCCATGAATAAAGTGTTTAATACTTAAAAATTTTTGAACATCCAAAAGAGCTCTCAATGGTCCTGTTAAATTGTTCCATAAAGTCACTCTTGCTAAAGAGTTAGCAGATGTTCTTATGCTTTCATAATGTACTTTTGAAAAATCTGTTTATATTTGCTCAACCACCTTAAATACCAAAGAACTGCTAAAATCCTTTGAAAGAGGCCTACCAAGTATTCACAAATACAGAAACAAAGAAAAAACAATGGCCCAACAGCCTATCTAGTTGGTCTATCCGCAGCATCCACTATCTCCTCCTCTCCCTAAGAAATGTAATTGTGCCACACATTCTTGAATTCAGACAGCATCTCCACCACATCTACCAGAAGACTATTCCACACATCTATGACCCTTTCTGTAAAGGGGCATGTCCTTAGATTACTCCTGAGCCCTCAGGTATTTAAACATCTCCCCTTCTGCTTTTCCTGCAAAGTATACAAATTGAGATTTTTAAGTCTGTCCCCATACACCTCATGACAAAGACCAGCCACCATTTTAGTAGCCTTCCTCTGAACCAACTCAATTCTGTTTATATATCTTTAAAAGATGTGATCTCCAGAATTGTACACTATTCTAATGAGGTCTCACCAGTCTTAGAGCTTCATCAATAATCTCCTTTTTCCTATTGGCCATACCTCTCCCTATGTGACCTAGCATCTTGCTAACTTTCACCATTGTCTTTTCAACCTGTTTAGCCACCTTTAGATCATACTATCACACGCAATTCCTGCTCCTCTTTTCCATGCACTAAAGTTCTACTCCCCCACCCCTACACACATACAAAACCATTCCTTCAAGTTTTTGCAGCCCAAATGCATGACCTTGCATTTCTTAGCATTAAACCTTAACTGCCAAATTTCAGACCCATTTTTCAAGCTTCGATAAGTCCTTCCTTATGTCATTCACACCGTCAGGAGTGTCTATTCTATTGGAAATTTTAGTTATCTGCAAAGAGGCCAATCGTATTCAACAACCATTCAATATTGTTTACAAACAATGTTAACAGGCTCAAGAAATGAACCTTCAGGCACACCACTGGTTAACATCCCTTTTCTTAGAGGAATCTCCATAAGCCACTACCCTCTAACCTTCCACTCAACCAGTTCATCCCTTTGGGGCCCATCCAAGGGCACACTTTATCAGATGCCAGTGTGGAACACTTGTCAAGAATACACCACATCTAGTGCACTCCCTCTTTTCCAATTCTTGGTCACCCAAATAGTTATGAATAAAGGCAAGAGATTTGTCCTTTAGACAAGTGTTTCTCAATTTAATCCTGGAGTACCCCCCTTGCCAGTCAGCTTTTTAGGATATCAAATACGCATAAATTAGATTTGCATATACTGCCTCCATTATATGCAAATTTTTCATGCATAGTCATTGTGGATATCCTGAAAACCTGACTAGCAAGGGGGTACTCTAGGATAGAGTTGAGAAGCCTGCTTTAAAGAACTTACAATTTTTTGAAATAAGTGTTAGTTAATTGTCCTGTAGATGAACTCTAGACTAATGGGGTTGGTATAATTTGTCTAATCAACCTCTGAAACAAGGAACCATTTAGCAATTTATCCCTACATCCTGTTGCTGTTCATAGCCAATTTTCCTTCATTAGCCTGTCTTAAGAGCCCGACCGAGAGTTCTCCTTTGTTGCAATAGAGATGCCATGAGAACATCAGGACTATCAAATTAAAATTCAATTTCTTATGCAAAAGGCAAAATTGAAGTCACTAAATAAAAATGGGCCAAGTGCCAGCCATCTTCCATCACACCAAGTTTTGGGTGTTGTCCACTTCACGAAGGGGATATGAACTGGATTAAGCTTTATGGTCAATATATCTAGGGAAGGTTATTTCATGATCATGAGACTCCATAGCCCCTAACTTTTATACTTGATGACTGAAGTCTACCATCTTCACTGGAGCACCCCATTGGGATGATGCAGCAATAGTTACTCAAAATCTAAATGAAGCTCCAGCAACTGGATGGACGGTCATCTGATGAGCACTTCCTTCCCATTAATGATCCTTAAAAGTTTTATTCTATAGCAATACACGTAAGGAGAAGCTAGTTAATTCTACCATCCCACTAGATAAGGAGTTGTTAATGGTGTCTCCAATCCAAGGTCCAGCTACCCTTGATTGAAGCAGAATCAGATAGTTGCCTTGAGTGCCAGAATAGGTGTGGGGGGGGGGGGGAGAGAAGAAGCAGCTTGCAAAGCCTGTAAACCCATGTACCCACTAATTTTTTTTTTAATGTAATATGAAGCACAGTGCCTAAAGCATTAAGACATTCGCTCTCCATATGCTGGTACGTTAACCGTTATTCTCAAAAAGGACATGCTGCTTTTATTAAATGGCTGTGCCAGCAGTTACCAGAGAACATCCTACCAGCTATGAAATAAGGAAGCATTGAACTGCTACCTCTAACAGGGGAGGAGAAAACTGGACATTCAGCAGAGAGAGGAGATGGGTGGACAGCAAAAAAAAAAAAAAAATAAAAAAAAAAACCACTGCACAGCAAGAGGCTGCAGAAAGAAAAGCAAAAGAATGGGATTATGCTGGACCCTGGGCAAAGTTAAGGAACACCAAGGCTGGCATTGAATGAGCATAGCATAAAAAGTTGCCATACTAGAACAGATTGATGCACCTTCAAGCCCAGTATCCTGTTTACAACAGCGGTCACAAGTACCTGGGTAAGATCCCAAGGAGTAAAAGTTTTTTTTTTTTTTTAATGCTGCTTATCCTAGCAATATGCAGTGGCTTTCTCCAAGTCCATAAGCCACCAAGGACTTGGGGCAGCCTGCAAGGCTGATGCTAGGCCATAGGCAAGGGGGCTAGTGCTGAATCTGAGAGGGGAAGAGATGTGCAGGATATAATGCTTGTCTACCGCAGCTACCTCTCAGTTCTGTGCAGTTTACAGAGTAAAGATACTGGACATTCAGAGTGAATTACAATCCATTAGTTTAAAACAAGTATGTTTTAACAATTTTCTAAATGCCAGATATATTAAGTTCCAACACCCAAGACATTTAACCCATATACTGGCCTGCGCCAAAGAATGGTTTGTAAACACGTCCCTAATAGATGGAAAGTCAAATATCTGCAAACCCCGTGTAGGGTGTTCTCCATTAACAAATTCAAAGTGGTCAAAAAAATAACTAGGTAAAAGACCATTAAAAGACATAACATACAACCAAACTTCGCCTCAATTGGCAGCCAGTGAAATTTTTGGTGATATTTTGTCACATGGTAAAATTTTTTCAGACTGAATATCCAATGAACAGTGGTATTTTGAATAACTTGAAATCTTTAATTGTCAATCTGTAAGACCATCAAAAGGATGTTACAGCAATTTAAAGTGCTTAGAATAAGTGACTGCACCAATAGCCTAAAAGAGGAAAGATCAAAATATGGCCCAATTGTTCAAAGCTTCCATAACAGAAAACATTTAACAAGGAGTATTAATGTTAATATCAAATGATGAATTTCAATCCCCCTGGTATCTTGTCCTCTCACCCTCCATGCTCTAGCAGGCTAGCATCCCTTCCTCCCCTGGCCCCCATCCTTTCCCTTCCCCCAATATGATCCAACCTGATTTAACACCCCCCCCCCCACCTTGTGCTCCTCATGAACATCCCTAGTGGTCTATTGGCCTCTTCATGAGGCAAAAGAGAACCCAACTCTTTCCAGCCCCTTCGGCTGCTAAAGCTGCCGCCGCTCTGAAGAATTTCAAAATACCTGCTGAGATTTTGTGAAATCTCATGAGGCTGCTACAGTCTCAGCAACAGTTATAATGGCAGCAGGGACAAGAAAGTTGAGTTCTTTCCTGCCCCCTCCATGAAAAGGTCACTAGACCAGGGCTGCCCAAGTCCGGTCCTCGAGATCTACTGGCAGGCCAGGTTTTCAGGATATCCACAATGAACATGCATGAGAGATTTGTATACCAAGAAGGCAGTGCAGGCAAATCGCTCTCATGCATATTCATTGTGGATATCCTGAAAACCTGGCCTGCCAGTAGATTTTGAGGACCAGACTTGGGCAGTCCTGCACTAGACTATCAGGGATGTAAAAAGGGTAGGCTTAGGGAGGGCTGTGTTTGTATCCCCACTGCTGTAGTATCAGGGTTTCCTGTTCCCATAGCACTACCGCAGAACGGTAATTACCTTGTCATTCTCTATAGCACAGAACTTGGGAACCAGAGAGACACTGGGATTTGGGAATACATCAAGGAATTAACAGCCAGACACAGCCAAGCGCATATTTGTACAAAAGGACAGTAAACATTTAACCACCCAATCTTATTACACAAGTTGAATGACTTGACTACCCAAACACTGGAGCACAGGTTATCCTACCGAGTTTAACATTTAAGGCACATTCTACATATGTACTCTGTAGATAATTGAGGTGTCCTAGTTCCTTCCAACTCTTCTG
Source organism: Geotrypetes seraphini (assembly GCF_902459505.1). NCBI lineage: Eukaryota > Metazoa > Chordata > Amphibia > Gymnophiona > Dermophiidae > Geotrypetes > Geotrypetes seraphini. Next base: position 217,302,634 of record NC_047089.1, on the reverse strand, counting down.
TAAACTTCTAAAAACTTTATTTGCTAAACATTTTGAAAACTAACTCTTGTATTTCAGTTTACTTTATTTTTTTTAATTTATTGTTAACCGCGTCAAGCTTCCTTCGGTTGAAGACCTGGTATATAAGGTTTAAGTTTTAATTTAGATAAAGCCTCATCTCAGGACAGAGCCAAGAAAGACCAAGGCAGGTCTTACAGATAAGATATAAAGGAATAGAACTAGAGAATGACATGGTGACAAGACTTCATCACTATTCCCATCCCTGTGGATAACCTTGGGAAACATCCTGTGTCATTCTTTAGTGTATCTCAATCTCAGCCCTTCTATACCAGCATTCTTCATTGCAAGGCTTGAAGGTCAGTGGTTGTGCCCATTCATACCCTGATTCTTTGCTCTCTTCTTGAAGACATGGGGATGGTTGTCTGCAGGGACGGAAATGGTGATGAATTCTGCCGTGACAACACAAAGGAATCCAACGAAAACTGCAGTATTACCAGCCAAAGCAAAAACAAAAAACACACTGCAGACTCCTATGTGCCAGATGCAGGCAATGTTTATTATACCAAATATTTTATGCAGTTGAAAATACCACCTTATAACAAACCACCGTGTCATTCGCTACTTAGTTAGAATATCCCTCCCCCTCCTCCTGTAAGCTACAAAAATAGCTAGTCAGAATCAGACACCAAGGGTGGCCCATCCCAAAGCTGGAGACTTACAACCAATGAGCAAGCTCTCTCATATCTTAAAGACCAGCTCTGGCTATTCACGTTCCCAAAAAATTGGGATCTTAAACAAATAGAAAAATGTTCTACCGTTTGTCTGGTAGTACTACTTTCTAATCGTGTTAGACAGAAGGAAGCTGAAACCAGAGATTGAGACATATCTTGCCATGGTCTCCCTTGTCCATTTGGCACATCTCTCTAGATGCACCATTTCCAGATTATCTCAGTGTCCTTGCCCCTACCTCCCCACCCCCTCCAGCATCTTTCCACAAATCTGCTGTCAGACACCCCTCCCCAGGGGTCCAGTCAGTATTCCTCTTCTCTCATTCCTGTTCAGTCTCCCTTTTGAAGGTCCAGCACCTCTTTCTGCTCCATCCTAGCATTTCTTCTCCCTACCCCCACATAGATACATAAAAAAAGCCTCCCACTCCAATAGTATCTCATTCCATTCCTTTTTCCTCCTTCTGAAGGACTCTGCCCCCAGACTTGCATAACAATGCCCAGGTGTTTAGGGCAGCAGTAGCGATCCCCAGTCACTGATGTCCATGCTGATCGAGGCTCAAAATAGCACATAATTTGCAGCCACCATTTTGAGCCTCAGAGCCGGCACAGGAAGCAGCTGCAGCTATCACTGCTGCTGCCTGCCCTACCCTAGACACATCACTCCAGTAGATCCAGGGAGGAGGTAGTGGGTAGCTACTGGGAAGGATAGAGGGATGCTTTTTGGCTGAGAGGCCAGCTAGCTTTCACAATTGCCTTAGTTTTCTGTAACTCGTTTATTAATCACGTTACCTTGTAACTCGTTCTGAGATCTCTGGGGAGGATGGGATATAAAATAAATTAAATAAAGGGGTGTCCTGGAGCAGAAGTCGGGGGGGGGGGGAACTTTGCTTGTCCTCCCCGACTAGGGTTACCTATTTTGAGCAGTAAAACCCCAAACACATAGTCCTGCCCTGTTCCACCTCTGGTCCCACCTCCACAAAGCCTCTTCTCATCTTCCCCAATGAGTTCCAGCTGTATCTAGAGGGCCTGGAGCATGCGTTGATGTGTGCGATGGCCATCTGTGCATGCTGAGGCCCTCTAAATATGGCTGGAGCTCGTCAGGGCTTTCCAAAACCTGGACGGTCCTCTAAGGAGGACCCGTCCATCTGGTAACCCTATCCCTGAATAGAGAGGAGGCTTTTGGCATGCAAGCTGGAAAACAGAGCCCAGTGCATAGGTTATACACCAAATGCACGCAACTTGGTAAGTGTGGAATACTCACCCTGGATTGGCTTCTCATATGCCAGGTTCCATTTTGCAGAAGGGTTTCTGGAAGGAGGATCCAATCTGTAGCACAAGCGATAGTCAACCTAGATACAAAGAGACAGAAAAAGCCACTGGAGATTGAAAACCAATGTAACCAGCTCATTCCCTCTGTACATCCCAGTGACCGCTTAGATTTACCTTGGTTTTTATATTTGCGGTATATTAAATAAATTGAACTTGAACTTATATGGTTCTAGAACAAAGGTGAGGACAGGATCGAGACATCCAAGCTTTACTTTCCCTACTGTGGCCTAGCAGCTCCCCCCTACCCCCATGACCTGCAGCAACACCACCTCTGCTACCAGCAGTTTCACAGGCTTCCCTCTGCTATATCCAGCAAACAGAAATTAGATCAATGAGACCTGGACACATCAAGGGGAAGCCTGCAAGGCTGATGCTAGCAGCAGATCAGAGGGAGAACTGATGGGCTACAGAGGCAAGGGGGCTAATTTTTGGTTGGTTAGTTAAAACAAACTAACAAAACAAAAAAAAAAAAAGTTGACAAAACAATGTTCTTGACCTTCCTTTATTTCTTCAATTTTAAAAAATATCCACATCAACCATATTAAAAACTAACCCGACACGGGCCATGTTTCAGCTAACAAAGCCTTTCAAGGGTCCAGTCATTAAACATGCTGGTATTATAGAATCAGTGTTCAAATTTCAAATATTGCTTATAGAACAAGGCAGGGCTAACAGCTGATACAATAACCGCCCTGCCTTGTTCTACAAGCGATATTTGAAATTTGAACACTGATTCTACAATACCAGCATGTTATTTAAAGAACAGACCCTTGAGGAAGGGTATTTCGTCCACACTTTGTTTTGTTGTTGGTTGGTTAGAGGGCGAGTAGCCTAATGATTAGTGCAGTGGACTTCTGATACTAGGGAACTAGATTCAATTCCCAGCGCAGCTCCTGACCTTCGAAAAGTTAGTATTCCATTGCCTCTGGGACAAAAGCACTAGGGACAGAGAAAGTACCTGCATTTAATGTGTACACTTCTCCCTCTGTATTCACGATTTTGTCGGCCGACTTTGTCCCCAAAAATTACATCACTCTTAAAACTTTGAAGGCACCTCAAGAGGTTCACTTTGTCTTGGGACCCCACTTGCACCCGAGCCGAGAGGCAGAGAGAAACTTCCCACTTGGCAGGTCTCTGCACACCCTGCCATTGGCTGCAGAGGAAACCGACACCCAATGAAAGGGTAACAAAAAGCAGCGCACACATATGGGAGGAAGGGGAGGTGGGGTGAGCGAGAGAGAGGTGCAGATAGAGGGGGCATGGAGCACGGGGAGCCGCTAATCATGTCCGAGCAAGGGGCGGGGAGGTGATCATTGGTGCCGGCCGCCATGCACTCAAGTGTGTACTTCCCCCCCCTGCTCAGAAGCTCTTTTAAATCCCCATAGTACACTACTGCATTTGCAGTTTTAATGGTAAAAATGCCGACTTTTACAGAAAACCGTGAACAAATCAAAAATTTGCAGTTTTTCCATATTCGCGTCTATCTGGAACGCGTCCACCGCGAATACGCATTGCTTTTATATAGTAGTACTATGGACCAATTAGTAGTAGTGGTAGTTTTGGCAGGCTCATTCATAGTGATAGGCCCATCTGTTTCTCGACTGGCACCTATCTGTACCTGAAGGTTGAACTGAACTTTTAGAAGAGCCTGAGCTAAAAGTGAATGTAGTTGCCTTTCCCAGGTACATTAGTAGGGTAATGTGTGAAAAGGCTGCATGTACTCCAATTGCAATGTTTAATAAATGGGAAAATCCTGTGGGGGCCCAAGAACGAGGCGGCTCCAAAGGCAGGCAATACAGTATACATTGAAGTTTACAAAGCAAAAAAATAATTCTATGGACATTTATTTTTTTTAAAAAGCTTTTAATCCACTTATACCACAACAAGTGTCAAAACACATTAAAAACAAAAATGTAATCATTCAAATTTTTTTTTTTTTAATACCGCTTCTTAATTTCTTAAAATGCTTTATCAAAAGTGATGACTATCCCTGGGAGCCCATTTCTTTTTACATTTTCCCTGTAAATGCTTAATCCTATTTGAATCAAATAAATATCATTTCTTTGATCCCAAACAATTAAAGGCTTTTCTTGAAAATAAGCTAAGATAAATGTTCAAGCTGTGGGTCCAAGGGAAGAAATTGGAGAATAGTCTAATGAGGATGATTGTGTGAAATTAGCCGAGACATCATTAGTTATTTGTATTTCTTAAATTGTAGTGCCTCTTTTTCCTAATTTTCTCCCTCCTTTAAATTGTGGGCTTATAGGGGATTTAGCCATATAAATTTGCTTAATACAGGAATATATAATCCTATTTTCATTTTTATTTTTGTTATAATAAGTGTTTGTAATGGCTATTTTCTGTTGAGACATGTAATAAGTTCAATTAAAATTTAAATAAAATAAAAAAAAAAAGTAGATGTCTTCAGTTTTTTTTAAAGCTCTACTTATCCTTATTTCTCAATCTACCAACTAAATGGTTCCATAATTTAACCCCTGCCACTGAAATGGCCACGGCTCTTGTCCTAGCATATTTTACCTTGCGTTATTTCCATCTACAGACACATTGTACTTTCTGATCTTAAAATTCAACATGGATGATGAAATGTCACTACCCGAGACATACCATTCATTCCCTGATGGAATTGCCCGACATATTAAACACTACATGAGATTTAATAAGCAACCAATGTAATTGCTGCAATAATGGATGCTGCATAATCAAACTTAATGCAAAAAAAAATAAAAAAAATTAACCTTGCTACAGCATTTTAAACCAATTGCAAAGCCCTGCACCTGGGTGCTGACATTCTAGCAGCTGCTGAACAGAGACTCAACTACCACACTAAAACCAGCGCTTTCACCATACAGTTTGTCTGCTATGAAAAAAATGCCGAACTACAGACCATACGTGATCCTTCATAGAAGAGAAAATCAGTCCAAAAAAAGCATTCATGAGCAGGAGGTTATATGATATGTATGTTTTTTTTTTGTTTGTTTTTTTACAAGTGACAAGTAAGTAGGCAGCGATAGATATATATATATATTTTTTTTTTGGGGGGGGGGATAGAATCAGAACACACATTTCATGTCAGAGAAACATGAATGGTGTTAAGACAAAATGTACCAACCTCACCAGTGCCAAGGCTCTCAGGTGGTCTCTGGTGACACCTGGTGGCCACACAACTTTTTAGAAGAGTGAATTGCAGAACAAGAGTCAAGTCCTATCTATGCCGTTCTCCCAAGGGAGCCCAGAACGGTTTACATGAATTTATTCAGGTACTCAAGCATTTTTCCCTGTCTGTCCTGGCAGGCTCACAATCTATCTAATGTGCCTGGGGCAATGTATTTGCATGGGATGGGGGTAAAACAGGGAACAGACTACCCATGTTCACACCAAGTTACACTGGCTACCACAGTGGCCTTCTTACCTGAGTGCCCTCAGCTGCTGAAGTAGTACACCTTGTATCACTCTCCAGAATATGCTGCTGTCCGCCATCTGTCCCCGGCTGATCTAGAAAGCGTTTACCAAATGAGATTTGTTTCTCAGCAAAAGGAATCTAAATGATTTTTACACTTTAGAGAGAAGAAATCTGTTCTTGCTTTGCTGGGTTTTGATTTCTAAATCAGAAAGGTACCTGGATCTTGTCTTCCTCTGCCAATTCTCTCATAATTTAGTTAAGATAAAACAGGATAAATTACACAAGTCTTCCTACGCCACTCCCTCCCCCCAACAAACTCTAGAGGAAACCCCTAAACAGCACTGAAGTTGGCAGAGCAAATGGAATACATGCATGCTTTACTCATGTGACATGTGAGCAAGCAGGATAGCAGGAATCTATTTCATAGCACAGAAAAAAATATATATTGTCAGGCGACTGCTGAGCTGAACATCAGTATTTGTACTGAGTGCCAGGCATGAGCTGCCTAGCCCTGTACCCATCTGTTCACTTCAGAGCCAACCTTCCTTTTAGCCCACACAGACCTGCTGTTCTTTTCCATCCTCCCATAAAATTGTTTACTAGCGCAAAATACCACTCGTGACACCCAAGCACTAGGAGCTCAAGCATGACTGCTTCTGCTTCACTATCATGGGAGCCTCCCTGTCATTCACATGGACCCTGGTCTGCCACATCACATCCTGAACACATTTTCAAGAGGGAAGCCATGAAAGTCTGGTCCTTCAAAAGCTTATGCCTCAAACCAGGGGAGTCTAGGAACTGCCTCATTCCATCCAGAACACAGGCTACCAGATAAACTAGCCCTATAATACCACCTTTTATATTACAGCAGCGTCTCTGAAAAGTGTGTCCCGAAGAGATGCCGGGTGTGCCACAAGAGATTCCAGAATTTTACTTTTATTTTAAACAAATTTCCTTCATAAGTACACACTAGAATAGATGACATATACGTCACATACGCAAGAGTCTGTCAATGTTATGCGCATACAGATACAACCGCCCAAACAAGCATCATTTAATAAACATTCTTTGACTTGATTGGTCATTGAAAACCAAAGGCAAGTAATTTTTGTTTTGTTTTTTATTGAGCAAAAAAAGCAATCAAGGCTTTGTTACCATTTGGATCTTATCTTTGCAAGCATGGAATTTCAGCTCTGACAAATTTGAAAAAAAAAAAAAAAAATTAGAATGACTGCAGATGGTGAATGATGAAATGCGTGTCTGCTTGTTGACTATCGAGACGCATTTTGAATTAACTTGCACTCAAAAATAAGCACATCCATCGCATTGATTAGCAATTCTATTCTATCTACTTTAGTTTCACCACTGTTACAATTACCCATAAATAGCTTACAGAACATTAGATAAATAATTCTCAAATGCAATTTTTTATTGGTTTACAATTTCAGTTATAATGTGCTGTGAAAAACAGTTGCTCAGTTTAGTGTGCCAGAGCTAAAAATGTTTCAGACACTGTATTACAGTGTACCACACAGCTTTAATGTTAGTCGCCAATATTCTAAGCGAGTCCTTCTACACTTCTCCCTCCGTATTTGCTGTGATAGGGGATTAACAGACCCGCAAATACAGAAAAACCGTGAATAATTTTCCTGTTATTCGCCGTTTCCTATTAAAAATCTTCGTGAATATGGTGAAACCGCGAATAACATGGTGAAGAAAGTGCTGGGAATCAGCGATTCGCTGTAAATGCTTGGAATCGGTGATTTCTCTATGTAAACTGATGTAATTGGGGGGGAGGGAGCCAAACTAAAAACTGCAAATAATCGAAACTGCAAATGCTGAAACCGCAAATATGGAGGGAGAAGTGTAGAAGCTCATGAACCTCCAGGCTCCAAGAAGGGAGGATCCTTGAACATTCCTTGTAGTCCAGAAATTTTAGGGACTCGTTACATCTCACCCCCACCTCCACTTGAAAAGTTGTGTTGCGTGCACTTCTTGGACTCAAGATTGTATGTAGATGTTGATGGATCTTGTTATTTAATATGCTCATATGAAATGGACATAAAGGCAGACGGACATTCTTCAGCCCTACTCAGGGCTGGTAAAAACCTGGGCATGCTATAAGGATATGATCTCAAAGAAATTCTTTGGCCTATTAAGTATTAAAGAGTAATAACAGCAGGTTTGTGATCCTAATTTGCTCCCAGTTTTTTCTACCAGCTAGGTTTCTTCTTATTATGTTATAGGAAGACAAAGATAAATCAGTATTCCTACAATACATTAAATAGCAATTGTGTGTCAGGTAACTAGCCTGGAATTATTTTTCTGAACCAAATTGGAAGGTAAAACTAACAGCTAGCCCAGAGCCCCCACACCAAACTTATCTCTAGCTACACCCCAATATAACAGCATTGCACACCTACAGTTAATGTAGCTTCCACAATGCTTATATGAAATCAGGAGCCAGGACACAGACAGGGTGGGAAATCCATGCCAAACCCTAGCTAGAGAGCCGAGTAGCTTTAATGCAAAGCAGAGGCTATGCTTACACTATTACACCAGAATAAGACACTACTGTACCTTGTACAGTACTTTATTTTAATATGCCAACTTAACTAGCATTTTAATATGCCAACTTAACTAGCATTATAGCAAGGCAGGATTAAACTTTAAAAAGGGCCACAGGAGGACATGGGCTTCCCAATTATATTACAAAGATCCCCCCCCCCCCCCCCCAAGTGAAAGCCTGCATGGTTCTGATTGCAGATAAGAACCCATCAGAGGCGATAAATCATCAAGTTCTCCTGTAGGCTGGAGAACTTGACAAGACAGAACAAGCCAGATCTCTAGGATAGCAAAAGCAGCGGCACTAGTCCCTCCCTGTCAACAACTGACTTCCCAGGGTAAAAGTCTTGTCTCAGAGTCATTGACTTGGTACAGCCAAGGAAAGTATTTGGGCATTATTAAGTGCTTACAACTTAAGCGTACCCTGCTTATGACATGAAAAAGTCATATGCCTCCAAACAACTTTTTTTTTTTGGGGGGGGGGGGGGGAAGTATGAAACATTAAGATTGTAATAGAGACAGAGAGAAAAACATACACACAACTTTAAGAACATAAGCAATGCCTCTGCTGGGTCAGACATGAGGTTCATCGTGCCCAGCAGTCCGCTCACACGGCAGCCCAACAGATCCAGGACCTGCGCAGTAATCCTCTATCTCAGTGGTCTCAAACTCAAACCCTTTGCAGGGCTACATTTTGGATTTGTAGGTACATGGAGGGCCTCAGAAAAAAATAGTTAATGTCTTATTAAAGAAACTAGTCTTATAGCCCGTTACATTAACAGGTGCTAGAATACATGTGTGTGTGTGTCTATTTATTTCTTTCTCTCTCTCTCTCCTTAGCTGCTTTCTTTCTTTGTCTTTCTTTTTCTTTGGCTGTCCATCACCACCCCTTGCCTGCTCCTCCTGTCCATTCTCCCTTCCTTTTACCTCCCCTGTGTCGACCACCACCCCTTCAGTTCTCCTTATGCAGCAGCAGTCCTTCTCCCTTTGTTTTACCTCCCCCCTGTCCAGCAGCACCTCCCTTCTCCCCCTGTCCAACATTAGGCCTCCGTTCCTTTTTCTTCACCCCCCCCCCCCCCGTCCATCAGCACCTCTTTCCTTCTCCCCCTGTCTAGCAGTAGGCGTCCCTTCCTTTTTCTTCTCCCCTCCTTGCTCTGCCCCTGATCAGAGGCTCCCGACAGCCGCCCAGTTGCACCCATTGGAAAAGTTCCCTCTGCGGCATCCCGCACCCCTCCTGACGCGACTTCCGCTGTCCCGCAACTGCCCCGGTGTCTTTCTTCTTGTCTTTGTTTCCCTTCCTCCCTCTGTCTGTCTGTCCAAAGCAGCATTTCCTCCCCCCACACCAGTTCCCTGTGCACCTGTCCCTGTGTCTTTCTGTGTCCCTTCCTCCCTCTGTCTGTCTGTCCATCCAAAGCAGCATTCCCTCCCCCCACACCAGTTCCCTGTGCACCTGTCCCTGCGTCTTTCTTCTTGTCTTTCTGTGTCCCTTCCTCCCTCTGTCTGTGCAAAGCTGCATTCCCTCCCCTTTCCATTTCCCTCCCCCCACACCAGTTTCCTGTGCCTGCATTAGCATTTCCTCTACCCTCTTTCCCTTCCCACAGTCGCGACTACAAACACGGGCCCGAGTCCTTTGTCGCCCCCCCTTCCCTTCCCTTCCCGCGGGCCCGACTGGCGATTTAAGCAGCGTGTCAGCACTCTTCACACGCTGCTTCGGGTCCTTCTACTGCCCTGATTTACTCTGGCACGTCCGGAGCAAATCAGGGCAGTAGAAGGGCCCGAAGCAGCGTGTGAAGAGTACTGACACGCTGCTTAAATCGCCAGTCGGGCTCGCAGTAAGGGAAGAGGGGGCGGCGGCAAATGAGTAAGGTCCCGGGCAGCGGAAAGTTGCTGGGCTCCTCGGTGGGGGCGCTGAGTGGCCACGATCCCTCTCCTCCCAGACCCCCCTCCCCCCCCGGAGGAACGGAGATCAGCGGCTACAGCCCCTGGCTTCGGCGTCTTCTATCCACTGCGGCCAACCCTAGCGGAAACAGGAAGTAGTCAGAGAGGGCGGGCCGCAGTGGACAGAAGACACCAAAGCCAGGTGAAGACAGCATTTAAAAGCGGGTGAGCCGGCGAGACGGAGGAGGTGTTGGTTTTGGCAGTGAGTGAGGGGGGGAATCGCCGGCTGTGCTTTCACGATCTGTCCTCCGCATACGCACTCTGGCCACGAGGCCAGACCGTAAGCCGCACATGCCACTTCCTAGCTGCAGCTCATGGAAAACGCCTAGGAACTGCGCATGCGCGGCTTACCGTTTTATTATATTAGATGACAATTTTGCATGAGATAAAACTCTTTATAGTTTATAAATCTTTCCTTTTGGCTAAGTCTTAATAATAATATTGTAATTTATAGCTAAAGAGACAAATGATCAAGAAACTGTTTTATTATACTTTTGTGATTATAAAACATACCGAGGGCCTCAAAAAAGTACCTAGCGGGCCACATGCATGTTTGAGACCTCTGCTCTATCTATCCCCTTTTCCAGCAGGAAATTGTCCAGTCCTTTCTTGAACCCCTGTACCATACTCTGCCCTATTACGCCCTCTGGAAGCGCATTCCAGGTGTCCAACACACGTTGGGTAAAGAAGAACTTCCTAGCATTCGTTTTGAATCTGTTCCCTTTCAACTTTTCCGAATGCCCTCTTGTTCTTTTATTTTTCGAAAGTTTGAAGAATCTGTCCCTCTCTTTGACCCGTTAAATTTTTTTTTTTTTTTCTAGCGTTCCCAAGTTAGTAGCAATTTGTTATAACCATTAGAAATCATTCTTAGTCTATCGTAAATTAAATGTATAGATGAGCAAATCCCGTAAAGCTTAATTATAGAAGCACTGAATCCCCGCGAGGGACGACGACACACGAAGCCCTATAACTTCTGAGAAAGTCATCCGCTATCTAACAGAAGAACAATCCGCCAGTGGGGAATCAATTCAAGCAATAAAGATAACCATAGTCCCTGCCCTGAGAAAGGTTAGGTACTTCTAAAAGAACACCAATATTCTTGAATAACCTGGGAAAGGACAGCAAAAAGCACTCCTGAGGCAGCTCCAGATTTTAGCAGAGGCCGGCATGGTGCTTCCGAGACCTTTCAGCTCTGCGGCCCTGCCTCCCCACTTGAATAGCCCAGCTGTGCCGTTAAGAAAAGCAGCCGCCCCTCGGCCTGTATCAGGGCAAGTCACAGCTGCTCGCTATTAAGCGCCGTCTAATCACCCCCTAATACAACAAGGCTGGTGGTTGGCTTTTAGGTTAACAAAATGATCTTAAATATGGCCTTTGATGTTCGAAAAACAATAGAACTTTGCACGTGCAAGATCATACCCAAGCGTTATAAAGAGACACTTTTTTTTTTTTTTTAGGATGTTAATTACTAATTGGATTCAATTAATTCTCTTGAGTTTGAAGTTAATGAGGACCGAATTGCCTCGGCTATTCTATCGCGATTTGGCGCCACGCTATGTGTAACGGAAGTAACTTGGTCGTTGGGGTTAAGAATTAGACAGATACGTCCAAGACCTGTCCCTTAAATTTAGACGCTTGTTAAGTATAATTTGTGTATGTGCATAGAAAAAGGCTAGAAAACAGAAACACCTTAAATAACAAAATTAATATTTTTAAATTGTGTCTGGCTGTTTTTATGCTTTATTTTGTTATCATCACGTTTAATTTTTGTCTTTTGTTTTATGATAATGATAGCTAGAAGCGGCCTGGATCTGGCAAAAGGAGGAGCGGGTTTAAAACAGGAAACTAATCTGGTTCCAGTTTCCCCCCTGTATAGAAATGGAGTTTGAATTGCTAGACGTAAAGGGAAGGGGATTTGATATACATGTACCCCTTTCAGAGGTTACAATCAAATGTTAAAGCACTTCTTTTGTGCTTTGGGTGATGGAGGGTTAAGTAACTTGCTCAAGGCCACAAAGCCCTGCAGTGGAAATCATACCCAGATCCCCTATTTCAGGCTGCTCTATTAACCACTAGGTTAACTCCTCCACTCCCTACAAATTACATCATCCACATCATGCTCACACATCACCCATGCTCCAGTCCTCAGGTCACCACTTTATTTATTTTATACATAGCAAAAGAATCAGCTCTGTGGGAGCTGTGGATTCTTGCACACACCCCCATAGTGAACTGTGGATTCTTGCAGTCCCCCCCCCCCCCCATAGTGAACAAAATCTTTGACTCTGGCTAGGGGAAAGTAATTTCTTTTTTGGTTTAGTATCCCCACTAATTTTGAAAAGTTGACTGCTATGTTCCATAGATGGGTAAAGCCAGGACTGATAGTTATTCTTTAGATCACTGTTCTTCAACCTAATCTAATTAATCTAATCTAAACCTTAAGTTTATATACCGCATCATCTCCACAAATATGAAGCTTGACACGGTTTACAAGAACTTAAAAATATAGGTAGAGAAGGAAAAGGTTTACATGAACTTATAAGTAGAAGGGAAGAAAAAGGGGGGAGGATAGAATTACAATTTGGTGAAAAGCCAAGTTTTCAGTTGTTTGCGGAATAATTGGAGGTTCGCGGACCGGTGCCTGTCCACAGGAAATTTCTGCCGGTCCACGCAGGGCTGGCAAGATTAAGGTGACCATAGGTCCCGTTTTCAGACCACCTGTCCCATTGTCCCCACACACAGCTTCTGGATAGCAACCCGAAGCTGTGCTCGGGTACAACGGGACAGGCGATCATTTCCTGTCCCTACCTGTCGCGCAAAAAAAAAAAAAGCTTCCCTCCTTCCTTTCTCTGGGTCGGGTGCTATCTTACCACCCTGCTGCTGCTAAAGCCGACAGGAAGTCTTCTTTTCGACGTCAATTCTGATGTCAGAGAGGACGTTCTGGGCCAGCCAAACGCTTCTAGCTGTCTTAGGCTCTCTCAGACCAGGGGGCAGTTGCCCTAGTTGCACTCCCCTAACACTATTCCTGTCATGTATAACTGCAGTATTCCTGTTAGCATGATATTTCTGTGTAGCATTCTATAATAATTTGGCTTATTCAGTTTTCTTGATAGTAGAGGGGATATATGTGAAGGGGAGGGGAGACAGGGGTTTTGTTGGTCCTTGCTCTGTATATTTATAAAGTGACAATTGTACAGAATATTGTTTCTTTTTATACTTTAATAAAATATGTTCAATATAAAATCAACTGAGACTTGTGCGGATGGGATCAGATGGTTTGCGGGGACTGAGCGGAGGTGGGGCGGGAATGTGTTTTTTAAATTTCAGTCTTAGTAGTTTGCCGATCCACAAAATAATTCTTTTATTTCTGCCAGTCCACGGGTGTAAAAAGGTTGAAAAACACTGCTCTAGAGCAGAGTCGGCAGTTGCGCTGAGGTGCAGGAAGGTCCCCCGATGACTCATCTTCCAGCTTTGCTCTGGAAGAAGTAAGTTATGTCAGATGGGGTGGACCCGGCAGACGCAGTCATCGCGGGTCCTTGCCGTAACACCCTGCGTCTGCTGGGTCAATCCCCTCCGACGTAACTTACTTCTTACGGAGCAAAGCCTGGAGTCAACACGGGACCTTCCAGCACGTGGCTGCCGACTCTGCTCCAGAGCTAGTACGTCGGAGTGGGGTGGACCGGCAGCTACAGTCATCGTGAGAAAGGAGCAGGACTGCTGGAATGAAAGAGTGGTACAGGGAGAGAAAGGGGGCAGGGTGGTATGGAAGGGTGGTGCTGATGGAATTGATGTACAGGGAAAGGAGAGAGAGACATAAGGGGGAAGGATACTGGATGGAATTGGATCGGAGGGAAATAAAGGGGACAGATGCTGATTGAAGAGGGGTGGATTAAGAGAGAAAAGGCAGACATTGGATGGTAGTGTGGCAGGTAGAGGGGGAGCCTATGCTGGATGGAAGTGCAGATGGGAGAGATAAGGGAGCAAATGCAGGAAGGAAATGGGAGGAGAGAAAGAGGGGAGCAGATACTAGATGGAAGGGGTAGAGAAAGAGGGCACATGATGGAAGGAGGGGATAAATAAAAGGAGGGCACATGATGGGAGGAAAAGGATTGAGTAGGGAAATACTGGAGGGGGTGAAGGAAAGAGGTGGCGAGCTGTAGGTAGACAGTAAAAAAGGAAATTGATGAGAGGGTAGTAAGAACGTAATCTAGATGGATGCAGAAAATAAATTGAAAAGGAAAATGAGGGAAGAAAGGGATTGCAGAAGAGAGGTGTGGGAGAGGGAAGGAGAGGAGAGAGATGCCAGACCAATGGGGGTGAAAGGAGAGATGGAAGGGGGAGGCATACAGTTTCTGGAAGGGGCATAGGAGAGAAGATGCCATATAGGGGCAGAGAGATGGCAGACAATGGATTGAAGGAAGAGAGTAACAAGATGAGGAAAGCAGAAACCAGAGAAGACAAAAGTAGAACAAAAATTTTCTATGTATTTATTGCTTTAGGAGACATGTGTCACTGTTTCTGTGGTGTTGCTTTGTATGCAGAGTCCAGCTTCTTGCTGGTTCAATTTAACCTTTGTCTATGTATTTCTATTTTATCCCCCCTTTTACAAAACTGCGGAGCTTTTTTTAACACCAGCCGTGGTGGTAGCAGTTCTGATGCTCAGTATTCCATGAGCGTCAGAGCTGTTACCACCATGGCTAAAATCCACACTACAGTTTTGTAAAAGGGGGAGGGGTTAGTTTGTGATGACATTTCATACTAAGCGAAGGTGTTTTCTGTGTTCTGTGTGTTCAAAAGATATGGTTTTCTTTTAGGATTGATGGTGTAGGATTGATCTGTTCTAGTCTGGCTTGTTTAGTTTTACAATGGGTGTATTGCTGTTGTACTGCTCACTGCAGTATGTAAGATGCTGCTTTTTCCTAGGTACTCATGTGTGACGTGTGGCTTGTTACTAAAAATCATGTTTTTCATACAGATGGGGGGTGTGTGCCAAAAAATGATGGGCCCCGGGTGTCACATATGCTAGGTACGCCACTGCTAAGGACATGGGAATGAGGCACTGGGGGGAACTAAAGACATGGGAAGGAAGCACTGGGGGCACTAAAGACAGGAAGGGGCACTAAGGACATGGGAAGGAGGCACTGAGGGCACTAAGGACATGGGAAGGAGGCACTGGGGGTACTAAAGACATGGGAAGGAAGCACTGGGGGCACTAAAGGCAGGAAGGGGCATTAAGGACGGAGGCACTGGGGGCACTAAAGGCAGGAAGGGGCACTAAGGACATGGGAAGGAGGCACTGGGGGCACTAAGGACATGGGAAAGAGGCACTGAGGGCACTAAAGACATGGGAAGGAGGCACTGGGGGCACTAAGGACATAGGAAGGAAAGAGGGAGATAATAGAAAGGAACATTTCTTGGGCCTGAGTGCAGAAAGAAAGAAATGAAAGAAAGGATACAGACAGAAGAAAACGCAACCAGAGACTCATGAAATCACCAGACAGCAAAGGTAGGAAAAATGATTTTATTTTCAATTTAGTGATCAAAACGTGTCAGTTTTGAGAATTTATATCTGCTGTCTATATTTTGCACTATATTTGTCTATTTTTCTATAGTTACTGAGGTGACCGAGCTCGCGGAGATGGGGCGGAAACGGGGTTTTTAAATTTTAGTCCTAGTAGTTTGCCGGTCCACGAAATAATTATTTTCGGGTGTAAAAAGGTTGAAAAACACTGCTTTAGATAACACAAACAGTATTAAACCTGAGGCTTAAAGTTCCTACATAGAGCAGGGAGAATACTAACAAGACAAGGACCTCCATTTCCCCTTCCTCAAGGATCACGGGTTCTGGTTATGTACTAGGCTTCCGGTTTCCTAATTTGTTTCTAACAGTCTAGACTGGCATTAAGGAATGTCTGCGTGGAAGTTCATCCAATATAAATTTTTAAAAAACATTCATCCTAGTACAGCATTTGTATTTGTTTATTTATAATAAATTATAAATAAATAATGTATTATACACTGCTTGGATAAAGGCAAATTTGCCTTTATCCAAGCAGTGTATAATACAACACAGAATAAAATTGACATACTACACAAAAATGACAGCATAAAACATGAACATTTCACACATCATGAATTGAATCCATAAAATCAACATTGTTATACAATCCTCAGCTCATCTTTTCCATAACAAGCATCATTAATCAAGCAGCAGTATAGTTCTGTAGTAACTACAATCACAGCTAGCATACTTCATGAGGCAAAACAGGTGACGGTTCAACAGTTTTTTTAAGTTCACTTGCCATTGCCTGTTGCCTAATATAACTTGGAAGTTTAATGTGTAATTTTGCTTCTATAAAGAGCGCCACCTCCTGATATCACCAACCTACTTTAAAAATTCAAATGGTTTGATGTCCTCTCCCTCCTCCTCCTACCCACCCACTCTCAAGGACCCAGCTGAAACCATGATAGAGATATTTCAAAGGGTGGGGGGTGGTTTTGGAGCTAGCA
Organism: Geotrypetes seraphini; assembly: GCF_902459505.1. Lineage (NCBI taxonomy): Eukaryota > Metazoa > Chordata > Amphibia > Gymnophiona > Dermophiidae > Geotrypetes > Geotrypetes seraphini. The sequence goes on along the minus strand of NC_047089.1, from coordinate 217,286,146 downwards.
ATGAGATAACTAATCTACCTGGTTATACTATTGCATAGAAATGGAGTTTAGATTGCTCCAGGTGATGGGAGGAGGTGGAGAAACGGGGTTAGAAATAGAGTGAGATGGGAACAGATACCTAGTGGATGCAAAAAAGAGCAGAGAAAACCAGACCTTCAACCTGAAAAATGTGCTCAGTATTTTGATGCTGTTTATGTCAACTTTGCTCTAATTGTCAAGTTGCCATACAAACTCCATTATATACTTTGGCCATCGGTTGAATGCAGTGGTGTAGGAAGGTGGGGACTGCCCCAGATGCCATCTTGGTGGGGGCATACCTCTCCTCACCCCCTCATATCTCTTCCCTGGTATGAGCAGCATCTCCAACCCGCTGCCCACTCCCTCTGAAGTTACTTCCTGGTCGTGAACTCTTCTCTCCCAATCTAAGGTCCTTTTAATCTTGATTAGTCCATTTCTATTGAGGACCTTCCTGAGAGTTCACAAATCTTGTCTAGTTGATGGACAGAATAAAGTGGTTTGGTCCTGATGCAGGCACTCGGTGCTGAAACCTTGCCTTATGGGTGTTTCAATAAAGTGAACTATACTATCCCAATCTGAGGTCCTTGGTGCTGTTTTTGTCCATTTATTTTTTGAGCATACCATAACAGTAATGAACCTCACTCCTCCAGGGTATTTATATATTCATTTATTTTTAAAATTTTTATACCGTCTATCAACTAGACCAGGGGTGTCAAAGTCCCTCCTCAAGGGCCACAATCCAGTTAGGTTTTCAGGATTTCCCTAATGAATATGCATGAGATCTATTTGCATGTACTGCTTTCATTGTATGCTAATAGATTTCATGCATATTCATTGGGGAAATCCTGAAAACCCAACTGGATTGTGGCCCTCAAGGAGGGACTTTGACACACCTGAACTAGACGGTTTACACACATTATATAATGCAAATACAAACATTAAACAGTATATTCTGTCTCTCAGATTTATTGTAAACGCTTACCATAGTTCTTGCATTGTGCCAGAGAGCTTTTCTGGACTTCCTAAGATGTACTTGGAAATTCATATCAAGCCTGAGACGCCCAAAATGATGGGAAATACTTTTGCATCTTTCTGACCCCATTTTCTTGTTTCAGCCTTCATTTTTTTAAGTATTTGAAGAACTTCTCTCTCCACATGATTCACCCAATTGCTTGGTACCAACACTTCTACAATCAATGCTGTTGTAATGTACAGTGCTGTGTCTGGCAGTGCTATAGAAATTATAAGTAATAGTGTTCTGGTGTTTTCCTCATTTACCACTTTGTTTTTCTGACATCCAACTTTTTATTAATCAGGATGGGGGATGTTCCAGGTGATCATAACCTTTATTTTCCACAATTCTCTCAGGGTCATAACCTCACTGTTTTTCTGATACACTAATATTGTACCACCTTGTTCTTCTCTTTCTGCCACCAGCACTTGGCAGCCAGTCACTAGGGACCAGATTCTCTAAAGGGCGCTTTTAGCGGCAGCCACTTAAAAAAGCAGCACCAATCACATGTCAATCACACGCTGGTGCCATTCCCTAAGTACTTCTTAATATCTTAACAATATGAATGAGGAACTGATGGTTGGAGTGGGAGGGTAATTGTTTTGAAGGAATTTGTGTAAGAGTTTTAAGTGATTTAAATGAAATTGATTGTATATTGTATCACACTTATTGAAAATTTTAAAATGAATAAAGATAAATAAAAAAAAAACAATATGTACTTCTTAATATCTTAACAATTCTTATGTAATCTGCCTTGAACCGCAAGGTAAAGGCGGAATAGAAATCACTAATGTAATGTAATTTGGGGAATTACAGCCATGTTGAAATTAGGTATCAGAACCCATGTAGGCCAGGGTTTTACAGGCCTACATTTAATGAGAATCACAACCATAGAGGTGCCTACCAGCACCTAAGTCCACTTTCAGCGTAAACCACACCTACTTTAGACATAGGCGTCAGTAGGCACCTTTATGGGTGGGAGTTGGACTCTGTTATTATAGAAGCTTGCAAGCATCTACTTATAATTTTTTTTACTAGATTTTAATTGGTTTTAAATGACATGGTCAATTACCACACTGTTTATTACCAATTAAAACAATTAGGCAGCCACAGGGCACCTACCACTGCCTAACATTCGGGTCAATATTGAGAATTTGGGTTAAGCTGTGTTTTTAGCAGCATTGAAGTTATTTTTGCTTCATTACATTCATAGATAAAGTTGACATTATACACACTGTTACTGGGCATGTGCAAGTAGGATGTGAGAGCATGACCCTGCTGCAAATCTACCAGAGAGTGGTAGAAGACTGGAACGCTCTTCCGGAGTCTGTCAAAGAGGAAAACACCCTCCAGGGATTCAAGGCAAAGTTAGACAAGTTCCTGCTAAATAAGGGCGTACGCTGGTAGGGCTAGTCTCAGTTAGGGCGCTGGTCTTTGACCGGAGGGCCACTGCATGAGCGGACTGCTGGGTATGATGGACCACTGGTCTGACCCAGCAGCGGCAACTCTTATGTTCTATGCTGAAATGTAGCCATGTCAAGCAATATATCAATGTGTTCTATACTGCTATGTGTTTTTGGTGTCAAGTTCCTAGTTTTCCTTCATTTGTTGGATCCTAGGCTCTCATTTGTCTCTGCTGAATTGCAGGCCTAAACTTAATGTATCACGTGGCTGAAAAATGACCATATGTTTGCATGCACGCACACACACACACACAAAAGTTTAATGATACACATTTTTACAGGATTATTCTGTGTGGGGTTGTATTGGGATGATCATGATTGTTATTTATTAAAGCCTCATCACAGGTCTATAAGGAAGAAAATCAGGCCTAAAGAACTGGTTTAACACGAATGCCAGAGGGAAACTGCCACATCACAACTGTTGAGCTCACTACAACAAAAAAGAATTTTCAAGTATTCACATTTATTTTTCCATATACATATATTCAGATGTCTCATTTTCTACAATAAAATATTCTCATGCTAACACCCCTTCAAGAAAGAGAGATAAAATTTTTTTGTACACAATGAGTAGGAATGCACCAGAGTCAAAATGAAAGCTATTGCACTCAGTTACAGACACAGAGACAACCAAAGGGGACACAGAAAGGCAAGAAAACAGGTGCATAGCAAAGCAAACAGTCATGGGAGGAGCGAAGAGATACTTAGGGGGCCTGTCCTTCTGTTTTCACTTTCTTAGTGGGAGTAGCCTAGCCTAGAAGGGGGACAGAGTTAACCCTCTTCCCCCCTTCCCTCTGCTAGCCTATGCAGATGGAGGCAGATATAGCCCATAGCTGTAATTTACAGCCAAAACAAATATAAAAAACCACCTTAAACACCCCTTTATATTACTGGAGGGGAGTGGGGCTCAACAGACACTTTTCCCAGGAGGAGCAGCAGTCTCAGCCTGCTTGTGGAAACATTCAGGACATGTGGCAGAAGCTGGGTGTTTGATTACACTAAAGAGAACTGTGAGTTGACAGTAGAGAATGACACGGGGACAAATGTGTTCCCATCGGAAATCACTTTCTCCATCCTGTCCCTGTGAGTTTTGTCGCTGTCCCTGTCCCATTCCTGTAAGCTCTATCTTATCCACACAAGCCTCGAGCACTTATGATTTTAAAGTGTTTGAGGCTTGTGCAGATGAGGACGGAGCTTGCAGAATGAGGCAAAGACAGGAAAAGAACTCGCAGGACGGGAAAATGATTTCCCACGGGGACAGGGAACAATGTGTCCCCGTGTGATTTTCTAGTTGACAGTAGGTTTCAGGGATGAAGAGTACAGGTTAGAACTTAAAGAATGAGTGAATCTACATTTTCTCTTTCCTGCTATGTTCCCCAGATTCAAGGCCAAGAACCCCATAAAGGACAGACTCTGGTTTTAAGATTAAAGTTCATTACCATTGTGGTATGTGCAAAACTAACCCAATTTGAAACACTGCCCCACAGACCAGACAACTTAATGCAACAACTATCTTTCTGCTTGAAAGGTGAAGTCTATATTTTATTCCCTGCAGCAGCAAGGACTCCTGCACCTACTGCCAGCAGCCTGCAGGATGAGGACAAGCTTTTCTGCATGTCTCTTGAAGATGCAGTCTGTATCAAACCAACAATGGCAAAAACACAAAACAAAAAAACAATACAGTTTAAGTTGTTTTAATCTCCTCGCTGGGCCTTTGAGGTTTCTGATACCAAATCCACTCTCGGCAGCAAATGGTAAACAATTATTGCATCTGACATAGTGAAAGGCAGATCCATCCTCATAACCTCATAGGGTTTGGATTTTTTTTTTTTTTTTTTAACAGAAAATCCATTTTCTAAAAGCAGTGCAACTGATCCTGATTCAATGGCCAACCCAGCTTCAGGGTAGAAAGTAGCCACCATCCCTTTTAGAAAACCACAAAAGCAGATTTTAGCGCTGGTCGGTGCACTGAATTCTGTGCACTGCTCCGACGGTTTTAAGAGTTCCCTATGAGCATCGGAGCAGTGCACAGCTTTCAGCGCACCAGCTGGCGTTAAAACCTGCTTTTGCGGCTTTGTAAAAAAAAAAAAAAGGGGGGGCAGGTTGGAAGGGCATAGTTTAAACTAAAGTAAAACCCACAAACTGCCTGGTTGATATCGCAGTGAAGTACGATTCCAAATTATACAATTTGGAGCTCAGCTCATCTATCAATTTGCATACTAAACGGATTGGTGGCAATAAGGAGAAAATTGGGAGCAGAATGCCATTTACAAGTATTATATAAGCACAAATTACATGACAGAAAATGAATGCTACAGTGCAGTGTTTACAAAACAAAAAGCTCCAACTTTCAGCATAAGCTCAAAGAAGCAGCTGTACCATGTACAACCCTCTGAAAGTATTTAAATGACCGGGAGATGAAAAGCGTTTGTATGTAGTGTATGTGATTCACAAACCTTCTTCTGCATGGGGCTTTTGGAGAGAGGAATGCATAAAACTTATAGCTGTAGCTTTTTAACTTAAAAACACTGGCACAAGTAGCTACTCACATTCTGCTCAATTACAGGGAAAGAGTCAACACACCAAACATGAGCAAAGAAAGTAGTGGTGCGTAGAAGGGCTGCCGAAGGAGCAGCTGTTGCTAGTGTTTTGCAGCTGAGTCGCGGGGGTAGAACTCTGCCAGGGTGCTCTGAGGGATCCTTTTCAGCATCTCTTTGGGGAAGATACGCAGCAGCTGCCATCCGATGTCCAGCGTCTCATACACTGTACGATTATCATAGGGACCTGAGACAGAGAGCCAAAGAGCAATGAAACCAGAGGCCTCAACCATTGATTTAAACACACATCCAAGTGGCTAGTTATATAATATTTCCAGCTTGGATACCTTATTAAATTACTAAGATAATGGATAGTGGTCCTATTTATGTGATTTGTCTATGTTATTTGTACTGACTCCCCAAATCTGGTGATGTATTATTAGATTTCTTCATCGCTTTGTATTAAGATTAAGAGATTCATCAAATTTTAAATAAAACTTGGAACTTGATAACATACACAGTTTCATGGAACATGTCACCCGGCTTCAAAGGTTTTGCATATTATTAATGAGAAGCAGTCAGATGGTGGCAGAAAGGATATCACAATCTGGATCTTTATGCTTCATCCAAGTCTGCACTGCCAGCATCCAAACACTGCAAAAAAAATCCCCCAAATCTTACCCTGAGAAATAAAATTCTTTTCAAACTTCTGCAGAAACTCCAAATACAGCAGGTCATCTGAGGTAAGGGCTTCTTCGCCCACCACTGCCTTCATAGCCTGGACATCCTTCCCAATGGCATAACATGCATACTGAGAAACAAAAGGGAATTCAACAATTCAGAACATTTCTTCAGACTTGCCAGAATGAAAGCAAATAAATCAAGGAACATTTCTGTTTCCAGTGAGGTAAAGGGGGTATCTTACAGCAGATACCTCATAGGCAGAAACATTTGAGATGAAAAGGGGGGATCTCCAGGACACTCATTCTGACTGCACACTCGGGTCCTAGGTGTGTTTTACTACACCAAATACATACCCCCCCTTTTTTTTTCTTTTTTTTTTTAAACCTTATTCACCTGCAAATCCAAATCCAATATTCCCTTTGATACCTGGAGTGCTATCAACTAAGTCTGTACACTGTTTTACTCTTACACAAAATATATTCTGCATTTAAGAGTGGAAAATGACTTGAGTCGTTTTAAAAGTAATTTTAAAAGTTTTCTTTTTAAAGACGCTTTTAACCTTTAAATTATGTTTAATCCTTATATTTGTTTCTTTCTTTGATTGCACTTTTCCCTTCCTATTGTTTTTTTTCCATATATGGTTCTCTTCTGTACTTTAAAAATACTGAATTGTAGTTCTGTTCCCTCTTACCTTTTGTATTAGCTGGTCTGTAAGTCTATTTGTCTAACCCAGGGGTCTCAAAGTCCCTCCTTGAGGGCCACAATCCAGTCGGGTTTTCAGGATTTCCCCAATGAATATGCATGAGATCTATTTGCATGCACTGCTTTCAATGCATATTCCCTGGGGAATTCCTGAAAACCCGACTGGATTGCGGCCCTCAAGGAGGGACTTTGAGATCCCTGGTCTAACCCATTATTTTAAATTTTAAATTGTATGTCTAAATATATGTTTAAATTTTTTTCGATTTTGTACCTCGCTTAGTAAAACTAAATAAGCAATTCATCAAACTCAAATAAAGCTTGAAACTTGATAGCAGGGGAGAGGAGGGAGATTTTGAGTTCACCTTAAGGCAGGGCTGCCCAAGTCCGGTCTTTGAGATCTACTGGCAGGCCAGGTTTTCAGGATATCCATAATGAACATGCACGCAAGAGATTTGAATACCAAGAAGGCAAGTGCAGGCAAATCTCTCTCATGCATATTCATTGTGGCTAGCCTGAAAACCTGGCCTGCCAGTAGATCTCAAGGACCGGACTTGGGCAGCCCTGCCTTAAGGGAAGAGGTGCTTAAAAAGTACATAGCATTACAGAAAATTCTTATTGGCTACTCTAGCAGGTATTCCTTCCTAAAAGCGGGCCATGAACAGTGATACATACCAGCTGGTTGGACACATCAGCATGATCTTTCCTCGTCATACCCTCTCCTATAGCAGATTTCATCAGTCGAGACAAGGAAGGTAACACATTAATAGGAGGATAGATCTGATGCACAAGATAGAAAATGGCAGGGAAAAACCATATTAGAAAAATGATTCCGGGACAGCACAATTTTAGCACCCCAGGCTAAATCTACAGCTACTAATCATTTCTATAATGCTACCAACATAAGCAGCACTGCACATTAAACTTGTACGAGACAAATCCCTGCTCGATAGAGCTTACAGTCTAATCAAAACATACAAGACAAATAGGGGTTAGGAAATTTCTCACAGAGGGAATGAGAGGGCGCTGGTTTTTGACCAGAGGGCCACTGCTTGAGTGGATTGCTGGGCACGATGGACCACTGGTCTGACCCAGCAGTGGCAATTCTTATGTTCTTATAAAACAGACATGGGTACTATAAGAGTAAGGGAATTATAAAGCAGCCTTGAAAAAGTGGGCTGTTGGCCTAGATTTTAATTACAGCAATTTAACAATTTCTCCTAGAGCCTACAACTACAGTTTTACCACACAATTTCCAGCGCACAATTTATTTTTTTTAACTGACAATTGGATCCTTCTCCATAGTTAAATCTTAAGTTTTATTGCCGATTCATAACACAAGCAGGAGTTGTAAACTTCTCTTTGCAGTTTGTGCGTTTGCAGCCAATAAGTAAAACCTGTTCTAATCATGCATAATCTAATTAGCAGTGTTTTCAACTGAGGGACTTTGCTTTCTGTCGGAGCCAAATTCAGTCACTTGGGTGCACTTTAATGCAGTTAAATCAGGACATTCTGGAAGTTTCCCTTCTAATATAAAATTACTGTACAGAAAAAGATCAAACATACATTTAATGTACAGCAGCTAGCTTTTTTGTACTGGAACAGAGCATTGCAGATTCAGTGATCTCTCAGCTGGACCATAGGTGAAGCCCAATCTCTGTAAAACGTACATTACTTATTATATGGCAAGGGCTTTTACCCTTACAGATGGAGAACTTACCTGTCTGTTGTGCAGCTGTCGGTCCACATAGATCTGTCCCTCTGTGATGTATCCAGTCAAGTCCGGAATAGGGTGAGTGATGTCTGTATGAAAAAAAGTTTTACTGTAGTGCTGTTACATTCAGGAAAGTGATTTTTTTCCCCTTTTGCTAAAGCTTTGGAACATTTTCCATTTGAATTAAAATAAATTTTTAGAGCTAGAAGTCATCCAACCTTTCACCTCAAGGCCAGAAATATCTGTTTTGTCAATGGTAAATAACCCCAGACTCCTGTAAACAGCGGAGAATTTCAAGAGGTTTTCTGCCTGACAGATGTAGTTAACTGGTATGTCATACCAATTCACAGCACCAAGGATTCAATACTGCTAGCATTACCTGTGTAAAGCATGAAATTATAGGGTGCACATAAGAACATAAGAACATAAGCAGTGCCTCCGCCGGGTCAGACCATAGGTCCATCATGCCCAGCAGTCCGCTCCCGCGGCGGCCCAAACAGGTCACCTGTCTGAATCATCAGAAGGGGCCCCCTTGCCACCCTGGTTTCCCATTTAAGTCCTATCTTCCCATCGAAGTCCTAACCCTCCGGTTTTGCACATGCACGACCTGGTCGGGTTTCTATACTTATTTCCTGGATACTTCTCTCAGTAGTGTCTAATGCAGGAGTGTCTAATGCAGCCCTCCAGACTCTCTGGCTTGCAGCTATATAATTATGCTGTTGGATGAACTGCTTGAATTTAGTTGTGGTAAATCACTAGGGAATCCAAGTGTTAGAGGCTTTCAGCTTTGGCTTTCATGCATATGTTTTCAACACTGAAAAGCTGTCTCACTACAGTTCTGCTGGCAGATGACTGCCTGCTAAATGAAAGTTTAGAAAAGCTACAAATCTCACATCATTCTCCCCTATAATTTTCTCAGACTAATACAAATTAATGTTTTTAATATCATAATGCCTTGAGACCGGGAGCTGGACATGGGCTGGTAGAAACATCCAATATAACATAGTCGTGCAATTTACCTCTATCAAATAGCTTCTTCTTATCTTATCAATTATAGAAAGGAAAGGCCAGCCAGGAACATTTATTTTATTTATTTTTAAAATTTCTATACCATCTAAGTAGGCGGTTTACAATATTTCCATGTACATAATACTTGAAGACAGGAACAGGGTGCATAAGGACTCACCATCATTTGGCATGGTCAGGATGGGAATCTGAGTAATGGAACCATTCCTGCCTTCCACACGCCCTGCTCGTTCATAGATGGTGGCTAAGTCTGTGTACATATAACCTGGGAAGCCACGTCGCCCAGGCACCTCCTCCCTGGCAGCTGAGACCTGTGGTCGGGGGCAAGGTAGGAGAAAGTGAAGGGGAAAATGAATAGCGGTTCCTTGGCCCATGCCATTTGCTGTAAACTATACTGTCCTGGGAAACCACAGAGCATGCACAGTTCAGAGTACTGTGTGCTAAAAGCAGTGCAGAGTTTGTAATGGAAGAGTCTATATAGTACAGTATCTCAATCCAGAGCAATATGCTTTCACAGCGATGTGGAAAGGTTTTTTGCCCCCTCTTGATTTTTCCCTATTATTGCATAATGTCACATATTAAACTTTAATATGTGATATTATGCAACAATTAAAGGGATATTATGCAATAATTAAAGGGAACCTAAGTAAACACACAACACAGGGTTTTTCTTTTACAATTAAATCATTTACTTAAAGTTATCCAAAAACCAGGTGAAAAAGTAACTGTCCCCTAAACATAATTGGTTGGACCACCTTTTGCAGCAATAATTGCAACCAAAAGCTTCTAACAATTTGATATCAGCCAATCACATTGTTGTTGAGTCATCTTAGCCCACTCTTCCTTGCAGAGTTGCTTTAATTCAGACACTCAGTTTTTCTTACATGAACTCTCATTTCACAGCAAAACATCTCTACTGGATTCTAGTCAGGACTCTGACTAGACCAATCCAAAACTTTATTTCTCCTCAGCCATTCAGATGAAAACCTGCTATTGTGTTTTGGATCATTGTCTTGCTGCATAACCCAATCACGCTTCAACTTACAGACAGATAACAGGACATTCTCCCTAAGAATTTTCTAGTACATTATTCCTTCAATAAATGGAAAGTTTTCCAGGTTCTGAGATTAGAGAATGACAAAGGGACAAATTTATCCCTGTCCCTACAGTAACTTAATTTCCCCATCCCCGTGAATTTTGTCACTGTCCCTGCCTCATTCCTGTAAGCTCTGTCTTCACACCAGCCTCAAGCACTTATGATTTTAAAGTGTTTGAGGCTTGTGCAGATGAGGACAGAGCTTAGGCATTGGTGGAATGAGGCATTATAACATCACAATCTGAGCTCTAGAATGTTGCTACTTATGATTTTAAAGTGTTTGAGGCTTCTGTGGATGAGGATGGAGCTTACAGGAATGGGACAGGAAAAGAACTCGCTGGGACGGGAAAATGGGTTCCCACGGAGACGGAGGAAAATTTGTTCCCGTGTTATTCTCTATCTGAGCTGGCAAAGCATCCCCACTCCATCACAATACTACCACCACGTTTGATATTATGTTTTTACTTTGGAACATTGTATTTGCTTTACATTAGACATGGGACCTTTGAAGTCCAAATAATTTCACTTTTGACTTATCTATACCTGAAAAGGTTTGGGGACCAAGTTTGTCTTTGCAAATGTGAAATGAGCATTGATGTTACTCTTGGAAGTGATTTCTGCCTTGCTCTCTCCTTTGAATCCCAATTGTAATCAATCTCATAGTGGAATTATAAACGCTGACCTTTGGTGAGGCTAGAGAGGCTTGCAGTTCTTTTGGGTGTTCTGGGATATTCTGTGACTTCCTGGATGAGCTGTTGCAGTTTCCTTGAAGTGAAGCAAGCCGATCACTCCTAGGAAGACAAACACTGTTCCAGCTCTTCTCCATTTGGAAATAATGGCTCTCTCTATGGTTTGCTTGCGTCCCAGAGCTTTAAAAATGGCTTTGAATCTCTTTTCAGACTGATATTTCATTTTTCTCTTCTCATTTCTTCTGGGGAACTTTGTGGTGACTACTTCATAGTAAGGTTCAATATATTGTGAGGCTTAGATTTAACATAGCTAGCTGTAAGAATGCCTGGCTGTGTTTAATTAACTGAATTTATTTATCAATTAAATTTAGTCAACTAGTTGAATAACTAAGAGAGCAGTTACTTTTTTTGCACAGACGATATGGATGTTAAGAACATAATAATTGCCGCTGCTGGGTCAGACCAGTGGTCCATCATGCCCAGCAGTTCACTCATGCGGCGGCCCTCTGGTCAAAGACCAGCACCCTAACTGAGAATAGCCCTACCAGCGCATGTTCTTGTTCAGCAGGAACTTGTCTAACTAAAACGTGCGCAGGTAGGGCTAGTCTCAGTTAGGGCACTAGTCTTTGACCAGAGGGCCGCCGTGTGAGCAGACGGCTGGGCATGATGGACCACTGGTCTGACCCAGCAGCGGTAATTCTTATGTTCTTAACATTCATATCGTCTGTGCAAAAAAAGTAACTGCTCTCTTAGTTATTCAACTAGTTGACTAAATTTAATTGATAAATAGATTCAGTTAATTAAACACACTGTGTTTATTCAGCTTTCCTTTGTTTAATATCACTTTATTGATCAGAAACCATTCATTGCAACATAAAAGCAACAACAGGGGAAATCAGCAGGGTGGCAAAAGCTTTCAAAGGACTGTACTGCTACTAATCACATGAATGAAAATTTTTAAAAGCCATACCTCCCGCAAAGCTTCAGCATAGGAGCTCATGTCAGTTAAGATCACCAGCACATGCTTCTCACACTGATAGGCCAAGAACTCTGCTGAAGTCAGAGCAAGGCGCGGTGTAATGATACGTTCAATGCTGAAAAACAAAGGTACAACCCTCAGAAGAGCTTGCAGGACATGCGCCCACAAAAAGGCACATACTTTTTTCTTTGACTCTGTACTAATATAGAACAGCTACAGGTTTCTTTCCTATTTTTGTGGTCTTGGATTTATTAAATGCCTCAGAGCCAGATGCACTAAACAGGATCGGTAAGACCACATGCATCCACTCTAATCCAATTTTTGGCCGATTCTAAAAGAGCTATTGATGCACTAAAAATTTTGCATGCAAATGATTCGCGTGGAGGTTTGTCGTAATCCCCATATCTCCCATCTGATTGATCACTGTGAGTGACTCTCACACATGCACAGAGCCTGCAAGGGAAGCCCGAACAGCTGAAAGGCAGGGGAAGCCCCTAAGCAGCCTCCTGTCACTCAGCTGTTTGAGGCAGGAAATCTTTTTCTGTGCCCATGAAAAAAAGTGCCGGTAAGACAGGTAAGCGACTGGTCTTGACCAGCTGCTTTTTTATGTACATCGTCAAGCGATGTTAATGCATCAATCGCTTGGGTAGTTTGTATGGGGTTTTAATATTAAACAGCTAATTTGCATGACCAGATAGGAAAATGGTCTATCAAGGAGAAAAACACACGGTGAGCTGTTTTGTGCATTGGGTCAGCAAATGCGATTGTCGCTAAAGCAGTCAAAACTGGTTTAGCGACGATAGCCGACTTTAGTGCATCTAGGCCTCAGTTTTCAAAGCAGCTGATATCTAAACGGTAATCTAAATTAAGCTACTAAATTTTAACACCTGACAGTGAAGTTGAAAACCGGCATAAAATGAATAATTCCTGGTTGAGAAAGATTGCTACTGTGAACATGATGGCTCTCCCTAAGTTTTGCTTTCACTTTCAAATCTTACCTATTCCCAAATAAGGTTTTAATTCAATTTGGAAGAAAATATTACCATTTTGTTTTCATCCTCAGCATACCAGTTTGTACATATGTGGGTTTGTCTATCTTGCCAGTAGACAGAGCAAAACTGATTTCTATCTACAGCCCAGAAACACACAGTATTTGCCATCTCCAGCAGGGTTGCTATATAACTGGTCAGTTTTCAACCAGCCTGGCCGGCTCCTAGCCACCTATCGAAGATCTCAGTATTTAGTTCTCTTTCCTCTCCTTTCCCATATATAGGTGGTACTTCTGAAAAGCTACAGTGTTTACAAAAGGTTTTAACCCTTCCTTCAGCTCCCAAAAAGCTTTCTGCACTGTAAGTGGGATACTGTTGGCCAGGTCATTTGTTCCGAGGTGGATAACATCATCAGCTTTAGAATTCTTAGTTTCTTCCCTAATTATAGACAGTATTTGTTTGGTACTCCTGGTAGCAGAAGATCCTGGGAGATACTTCACTATTTTAGGCTCCTTGACTTGTGTTCCAAAGTTAATGCCTCTGATTATGGAATCCCCTAACAGCAATAATTTTTTGGTATGAGCTTTCTTATTTTTCCTTTAGGAGTGGCTTTTCTTCTTAAGTCACTGTCACTGGTTTTGGTTCCATCTCAATTTTTTTTTTCTTTAGTACTGCAATACTCTAATGGAGCAAAATAATTCTGTAGGGGCAACAATTGTGAAGGTGGATGTTTCTGTATCACATGTCACAGTCTACCTAACCCTACTATGATCCATTTATTCTTGGATTGTTTTATCTTTAAGGCAGTGGTGATAAATTGGTATGATTCTTTACAAAAGCAAACAGGATGGTGGGCTGGACATACTAAATGTTAAGACCTATGATAACGCATCATAGCTGAAAGATATACTGGAGTAGCATAGAGCTAGTTCTAAGCCCTAACTCAGTTCCTTCTATATTTGCTGTAGTTGTCAAAACAATGCCTATCCAATAATTAATTCACGCATGGCCAAGAAAGCCTCAAGAAAGCATACTTCCATTAAATGTAATTAAAAATTCCTCCCTGGAGGAATTCCCCCTTTCTTTAAGCACAGGGAGCATACTGGGTTGTACTGCATGGGTTAATTAACAGAGAATGAAAGCATGCTGCAAAACTGGTACCACCTTTAGCAGACCTTTTCCATTATTATTCAGCTTAATCACTACCTTGAACAGAAGGAGCTTAAAGAATCGAGAAACTCCTTTTCAGATGTTTAATAATTTTGTGAGGTCTGAGGGCCTTATTTCCAAGGCAATCTAGTTTTTGGAGAGGCAATGAGTGCAGTGCTGATTTTATTTTTAACCTTGTTAGATTTAGTTCAGACTGCAGGAAGGATTTTTTTTCAGGGGAGGGGGTGGGTTGGACTTAACTGTGGTGTTTCAGTTAAGGATTCTTTGCTGGAAATTATTAGCAAGAGCAGTATTTTCCTGATGCATGCTCTTTGTATCAGCTAGAATGCAAAAGAAAGATCAGGTTCTTACCTCAATAATCTTCTTTCTTGTAGATGTGTCTAGTAGTCCTGAATGCTAGGGTTATCCATCTGAACCCACAAGTTGTTTGCAGAAGGATATCACATGTCTCTCAACTCCGCCTCCTTCCCAGTGGGCTACCTCCTGCTCCCTCAGTTTGTACCAATGCAGTCAAGCCCCACTGTAATAGGAGGCATAACAGGAAGGAGGGGAACAGTGAAACTCTGACAATAAACTTCTGTTCTGTAACAACTAGAACTTATAACATTAGTAAAACACATGACAAAAACAGCATGCAACCAGCACTAACACTTATGGAGCTCATAGCTACTCACATGTCCTGCTATGAAGAAGAAACGGCTATACTTTTTCCTTTTTTTAATACATCTTAGCTGAGAGACAGAAATTCACCAATCCAGGCATATATTCTTAACGAGACATAAAGCAGACTAAGCCCACCTACAGGGCGGGGCTTCAGGACTACTAGATACATATAATAAAAACCTGTTTTGAGTTCTTTGAGGAAAAAGGGATAGAAAATTAAATAAATAACTAGAAGATTATCAAGGTAAGAACCTAATCTTTCTTTCTAGTGCAATGTAGTCTTGAACACTAGGGGCATTACCAAAGCAGTCCCCTGAATCTAAGGCAGGACTACTGAGCCTTCCTTCAACACAAAGGACCCAAAAGTGGTGTCCTTCCTAGTTGCCACGTCCACTTTATGACACTTGGTAAAGGTATGGACTATGTAGTTGCTCTACAAATCTCCTCAGATGAAACTGCCCAAGCCTCCACTCATGGAGAAGCCACATCTCTGGTAGAATGTGCTTTCACCAAGATTGGCAGCTGCTTACCGCAGCCAACTTATGCAGAAGAAATCATTACTCTAATTCATCTGGATATAGAAGCGTTAGATGAAGTCTTCCCTCGCTTAGCTGAACTCATCAGAACAAAAAGATGATCTGAGACTTGAAATTTATTGGCAACGTCAAGGTAATGGAGAAGAACTCTCCTGACATCCAGTAACTTCAATACTTTGTCCTTTTTCTTCAACACTGTGGAATGAAATGCGGGCAACCGGACTTCTTGATTGATTTGGAAGGCTGAAACCATGTGTAAGGAAAGCCCTACTTCCATAATCTTCAGTAACGGCTCCCTGCAAGAGAGCACTTGCAATTCAGAGACTTTTCTCACAGTCATAATCGCCACCAGGAACATCGTCTTGACCATAAGATCCGGTAAAGAAGCCTCCTGAAAGGGCTCATTTGGAGTCTTGCTGACCTTGCAACACAATGTTAAGGAAAAGGGAGCTGCACCGAAGGATGCAAGGGGAGAGCCCCTTTGAAGAATCCTGTCATGTCTAGATATGAGGCCAGAGAAATCTTTTCTCCCTGATCTCGAAAACATGAAAGGCCTGCTATCTGCACTTTCAGAGATCTTACCAACAGATCTCTCTCAAGTCCCTTTTGTAAAAATGCCAGGGCTACCGAGATCGGAGCTTGCAAGGGCTCTACATCATCTTTAGCACACCAGTGCTGAAATGTCTTCCAGGCTTTAGCAAAGGCCGCAACAGTTGAAGGCTTTTTAGCTCTAAGCAGAGTGGTAATGACCATCTCCAAGTATCCCTTGCTTCCTAGGGAAGTCTGCTCAAGAGCCATGCCATAAGCCCAAAGCATTCCGGATTCTCTATAGGCACCGGACCCTGAGATAGAAGATCCACCTGGACCAGAAATCTGAAGCCTTCATCACTCTGTAGACAAACTAGGTCTGCATACCATGGCCTGCAAGGCCAATCTGGCACCAAGAGGACTACCAACCTCAGATGATTCGCAAACCTGTGAATGACTTGACGTACAAGAGCCCTCTCTCCAGCCAAGGTTGGACTAATGCGTCCAGCATGGTACTTCCGGGCTCACTTCTTCAGCTATAAAAGCGATCCACTTTTGCATTTACAGCCAAAGACATCAGATTACTCAGCAGGCAACCCCACTGCCGAACAATGCTGTTAAAGAACTTGTGGGGACAGCGACCATTCCCCCAGATACAGTCTCCCAACTGAGATAGTCGGCTTGAACATTTTCTACACGGACGGTGGAGAGTGCCTGCAGATGAATTTCTACCCACAGAAAGAGAAGCTGAGCCTCTAGGCCTAACGGGGCACTTCTGGTGCCCCCATGCTGATAGACATAAGCTACTGCTGTTGCATTATCCTAGAAGACCCTGACTGCCTTGCCTTTCAGTGACTTCAAGGGTCTATAACACTAGATGAACAGCTCAGAGATCCAACAGATTTATGAACCATCTCTATGGCTGCTGCCATAGACTCCAAAATCTGGAGGTAATGCCATATCATAGGAGCTGGCCTCAATAGGAGATCCGATATTTCCAAGTTTATTTAAAATTTGTTATTCCGCTTATTCTGTCTGCATGGCTCTGGAAGATATGGCCCACTGCCATGTCGAAGCAGACTTTCAGGTAATCCAGCTGTTGAGTTGGCTCCAAATGACTCTTCTTGAAATTGACTATCCATCCCAAGACCTGCAGCAGCTAGACCACCTGCTTTACCACTTGCTCGCTTCCTCTTTGGATGGAGCACTGATCAGCCAATTGTCCAAATATGGGTACTCCTTGCAGAGATGCGCTGCTACTACCACCATCACTTTTTTATTTTAATTTTATTCTTTTTGTTTCTTTTCTCATAATTGTTTCTTATTATAATTAATATTTTTTCTTACTGAAATTTGTTATATTACTACTATTTAATAACTGGGCAACTGGGAAGGATGGGCTATAAAAATTAACAAATAAATAAAAGGTAGAGCGGAGAACTGGAAATGCTGATCCAGAACATGGAACCTTAATTATTTCCTGTGAGCCAGAAAGATGGGAATGTGAAGATAGACCTCCATCAAATCTAGTGAAGCCATAAATTCCACCAGCGCTACTGCCATAATGACTGAGCAAATGGTCTCAATGCAGAACTGTGGCACTTTCAGCATTGCATTGACCAGCTTGAGATCCAAAATTGGTCTCCATTTGTCTGAGTCTTTCTTGGGCACTATGAAGTATTTGGAGTACCTGCCCAAGCCCAATTCTCTGTCCAAGATGGGCTCTATGGCTCAAATATCCAGAAGTCTCTTTACCACTGCACAGACTCTGAGGGCTCTTTCCAGCCAACTGTCCGGGGAATCTACAAAAAGGTCCAGAAGATTTAAACATCCTGGCATGATATGTGGTAGAAAAGCCTGAGGGGTCCATCCCTGTTGATTTTAAGCAAAATCAAGGGGTTTTGAGTCAGATAGAGCCTTTAGAAATAAAAATCGGTAAATCCGTGAGGGCTGTTGCTGCAGCAATCTTAGCACTAAAAACGGTCCGAGGGAGAAAAATTAAAATTCAAACATCAAAAAGGTCCCAGGATCCTTCAAAACCTCAGAATTCAGACACACACACCTTTATTTTCCCCATAGGCTGAAATAGCCTTACTCACTGTGCCTGCCTGCTTTAGCTCAGAACTGCATCTGGAAAACTGAAGACAACCTTTGCCTCAAATTATCTCCATAAAATGTGGGTCTTCAGACTGCAAGTCATACTAAGTCTCAACCCCCTCAAATCCTTGTGCTGAGATGGGGGAGGACCACGTAGCTAGCCCATAATTATGTCCCGGCAAACCGGAACAGAGCCAAACAGCCTGCACTCAAGCTCCTGATGAATCAGGAATGCGAGTTAGCTACACAAGGAGTGGACCCCCAAGCTCCAAAAATATTAAAAGTAGGCTGGCTAGACAGGTTGATTCTGCTAGCAGCAGATGTCTGCCCATCAAATCTGTGTTCTCTCCCAGGTGGAGGTTCCAAACTAGTTAGAACTGTGAGCAGCAAACCTCAAACGTCAGATGTAAGAAAAACACCCCCAAAATAATAAAACCTGTAGAGCAGATTTTTAAAAAAACCTTCTTAACTTGCTTAAAGAAGAAAAAGCTAAGGGAGCAAGAGCTAGCCCACTGGGCAGGAGGTGAGTTCAAAGATGTGCGACAGCCTTCTCCAAACAACTTGGGCGTTCAGGACTACTAGACACATTTTACTAGAAGGATGACTTAAGAGGGCCAAGAGTCTGCTGTATGCTATAGCTCCAGTGACTTATAGGTTATTGCAGGGATCAATATAATCACCCTTGTTTTTTGACCTTTGAGCCCAGTAATGCAGATAGTGGAGGTTTCTGGAATGATTCAAGTAGGTATAACTGAAATTAATTTGGAAACCCCCCCCCAACAAAAAAACCTCACTACCTGTGAATAAGTAAAGATTAGAATGTATTCTCTATTATGCTGTCAATGAGTGTTTCCTTGAAAATCTGGGAGTGTCGTAGGACAAAGATCTGTATGACCAGATCACATTGGATTAAGGGCTTCCTCTGCAACTTGTGGTTGCTTAGGCACATTAACCTTTGCTAAATCAAGACTTAATGTTAATTCATGCCTGTATTACATCCAGGTTGGATCACTGCAATAATCTGTCAGCTCTCCAAGTGCCATCTGGAGAGATTACAGTTTGTTCACAATACAGCTGCATGTTTATTAATAAATAAAATCATTTATACAGTCTTGTCAGTAGTCCATTGGTTGCAAACTGAGTGTGAGGGTTGATTTAACGTCTTTTATTATAAGTGTTAAAAGCTTTGCTCTTTGACAGGCCTTCATGCTTATTCAAATTGTTTTAGGTATATAAGCCTTCATGAAGTTTGCAGTCCTTGCAGCAATTCTTGCTCCTAGAGCCAGGTAACTAAACTAAACTAAGCCTTAGGTTTATATACCGCATCTTTATAACAGCGCTCTAGGAGAAAGAATGTTCACGAACATTTGCAGTTCTTGACAGTAAAGTTATAGATTGCAAGTAGAATTGCAGTTTGATAGGTTATCCAATATTTAAATTGCAAGCAGGTTTTTTTTTTTTAGGCATTTAGATTTGGAATGGGACAACGATATATTAAGAATATTTTATTTGCCAATTGTATCATGCATCCGGTTTTCTGGCGAGGTGTGCTATCAAATCTTGTAAAGGTAAAGTTACATTTCATGCTCAGCTCTTTCGTTGAACAAACATTAGCATTTTATTGTCTGGGAAATTATCTGAGATTGGAGCAGTAGGATTTTATATGAGAGCATTCACAAATCTTTGTTGATAGATAATGGACATTAGATATCATAGAGTATTTTACTCCAACTAGATTTTGTAAGATATATCCTACCATGGGTAAATAGGGGGCAAATGATACTTTTACATATCGGGTGAAAGTGTGTAGTACAATGTACTGGAGGAAGTTTTTGAATTAATTATACAGAGAACTAATGTGGTATTTTCTATAAACCAAGATATTTTTATTGTATCAATCAACAAAGCCCTACAGAAATCTAGAGTCTTTAATAACTGAGTATTCACTGCAGCATGGAGGAGAAAGATTTGCTTTCCAATAAGCCCTTTGCATCATTTGATTTGGACTGCCTATGCAATGACCGGACTGAGAAAAGTGTGGGTGCCTTAGTGCAAGTTGTCTGAACAGCACATGTTATTTTTATATGGTTGTTTCAATATTACTATTTGTTGTTCGTTCTTTCATAGCTGTAGAGTTCAGTTGGGTAAAAATCTCCCAAAGAAGGGAAGGGATTGTGGGTATAGCTCACACCTTTCAGTTGTACTTCAAGGAACCTTTCAGTTGTACTTCAAGTACATTTGGGTACAATGGGCAATTTCCTGTCCTCAAAGGATTTGCATTCTAAGCTTGCAGCTGACCTGAGGCAATGAAGAATTTTTAAGTGACTTGCCCAAGAGCACAAAGAGCCACAGTGGGATTTGAATCCTAGCTTCCCTGGTTCTCAGCAAATTACTTTAACCAATAGGCTATGTCTCCACTCTAAACTGGCGACGCCCAAATGACATGATGCTATCATGTAAAAAACATGATGACATCATCAATCCCCAAACATCCTCCGGATGTAAGTAAAGGAGGTGCAGTATGCCAATTTGGAGAAAGTATGTTTACCAATGGCTGCCCACATATTGTTTGGGTAAAAAAAAGAAAACCTGGGTAGATTGTATAAGAGCTTTAGACTGTATAAGAGCTTTAGACTATTTAACTTATTTATAGATGATCTACTGTAGAAATTGGAATGACGAGTGAGGTGATTGAGTTTGCAGACGACACTTAACTGTTCAGGGTTGTTGAAGCGCATGCGGATTGTGAAGGATTGCAGGCGGACCTTGGGAAATTGGAAGACTGGGCATCCAAGTGGCAGATGAAATTTAATGCGGACAAATGCAGAGTGATGCACATTGGGAAGAGTAGCTTGAATCACAGTTGCCAGATGCTGGTGTCCACCTTGGGGGTTGGCGCCCGGGAAAGGGATCTGGGTGTCATTGTAGACAATATGATGAAAACTTCCGCCCAATGTGCGGTGGTGGCCAAGGGGGCAAATAGGATGCTGGGACTTATTGAGAAAGGGATGGTTAACAAGACTAAGAATGTTGTAATGCCCCTGTATCGCTCCATGGTGTGACCTTATCTGGAGAGTTGCATTCAGTTCTGGTCTCCTTGCCTCAAGAGGAATGTGGTGGCGCTGGAGGAGGTTCAAGGAGGAGCGGCCGGGATGGTAGGGGGATGGAACTCCTCTCAAGTAAGGAAAGATTAAAACAGTTAGGACTCTTCAACTTGGAGGGGAGGCGTGATTGAGGTCTGCAGGATCTTGAGTGAAGTGGAACGGGTGCAGGTGGATCAATTTTTCATTCTGTCGGAGATTGCAGAGACTGGGGAACCCTTGATGAAGTTACAGGGAAATACTTTTAGGACCAATGGGAGGAAGTTTTTTTTTCACTCAGATTGTGGTCGGGCTCTGGAACGCATTCCCAGAGAATGTGGTGGGAGCGGACGGCATGGCTGGTTTTGGGAGGGGTTCGACAAGTTCCTGGAGGAAAGGTCCATGGTCTGTTGTTGGGAAAGACATGAGGGAAGTCACTGCTTGCCCTGTGTTGGTAGCATGTTTAACCAACTTCCATCTCAAATGCACTTTCATACCAAATGTTTAGGAAGTCAATAAAAAACTTATCTCTTTGACAAATTTCTCTGACCCCCACTTCAACCTGATGTACTTCCAAAACACTTCCAGATAAACCTGACTAAACTTAACATGTCAATGTAAGTTCGAAAGTTTTCTGTAATGTCGCTGTCTGTATACAGTCTCTTCCCTTGTAAACAGCTTAGAACTGTTTGTGGTATTATTATTATTATTCCAGATAGAAAGCCAAGGCTCTTTGGATGACAATTCGTATCTTTATCTTACTTGGCTAATAAAGCATGATGAAAATCATAGTTCCCTAGTTCTGCTTGGAGTTTCAGCAGTCTTCCCTATTAGAGATATTGGAAAGTAAGCATACAGAACGCCCTCCCCCCAGCAGAGGAGAATTCATCCTATGCTAGCCTGTCATAAGATCTGAGTTGGGAGCAGTAGAGACTTTGTTGTTGAGACAAGTGGCAAAGAAATCCACTGAGAGGGTACCCCACTCTTGAAAGATCTTGTGAACAACGCCTATACTGAGAGATCATTCATGCCATTGCATCACCCTGCTCAGACTGTCCACCAGACTGCTGTCTTTGACCCCCCACACCACACACATGTTTGTGGCTCTAATCACTATCCCACAGCTGGTAGCCCACTGCCACATCCCAACTGCTTCCTGACAGAAGGGGTAGGGATTCTGTGCCCTCCCTGCATGTTGAGAATACATGGAAACCTGATTGTTTGAATTAGTACAATTTAATCAAACAACTAATCTCTGAAGCCTTTAGAGTGCTACATATTGCCTACAGCTCCAGAAGACTGATGTGAAGCTGATTTTCCTGAGCAGACCCAGTGTCCCTGAATGTGAAGTTCATCTACATGTGCACGCCATCCCAGGTTAGATGCATCTTTGGTCAGAATTTTCTGGAGAAGAGGAATTTGGAATGAAAATCCTCAAATCAAATTGATTTGTCCACCAGAGAAGAGATTGCCACAACTCTGCAGTTAGCAAGATGGTATCCTTTAGATTCCCCATGGCCTGATACCACTGTGAAGCCAGAATCCACTGGACACCTTGGAAATGAAGGTGTGCCATAGGCTTGGCATACACATTGGAGGCCATATGGTCTACCAACCTCAAAATCTGCCAAGCTATGACCCAATGGCTGCTGCAAACCTGATAAGCGATGCAACTGGGCACATCTGCTCTTGAACCATGTCTAGTATGGGAAAGGGGACAAGTTACAAAACAATGTAACAGGAGTGATAAAATGCAAGTATTGAACTGAAGGAAAATCACTCCGTGGACCTATTCAAAGTATTGAAGCCTGTGAACTTTGTTATATCATCCATATAATACTTTGAATAGGTCCACGGAGTGATTTTCCTTCAGTTCAATACTTGAACCATGTCTAGCAGGACTCCAATGTACTCCCAATTGCTTTTACTGGAAGCAGTTGAGACGTTGGGTAGTTGAAAACAAACTCAAGTAGCTCCAACACAGAACTAGTTCTCTACATGGATTCTTGAGCACCCCTTTGATATGCTCTTATTTATTTATTCTAATTATTTATATATCGCCTATTAATTGTTTAACCGGTTTACATTCATGTACTCAGTCATTTGTCCCTATCTGTCCCAGTGGCTCACAATCTAATGTACCTGGGGCAATGACGGATTGAGTGACTTGCCCAGGGTCACAAGGAGCAGCTTGGGGCTTAAACCCACAACCTCAGGGTGTTCAGGCTGTAACCCTAACCACTAGGCCAGTATTTCTCAACTTGGTCCTGGAGTACCCCATACCAGTCAAGTTTTCAGGATATCCACAGTGAAAATGGATGAAAGAAATTTGCATATAATGGAGGCAGTGTATGCAAATCAAGTTTATGCATATTCATTGTGGATGTCCTGAAAACCTGACTGGCAAGGGGATACTCCAAGACCGAGTTGAGAAACACTGCACTAGGCCACTCCTTCCTTCACCAGCCAATTGTTCAGATAAGCAGCACATGCACTCCCAGTCTGCATAGTGATGTCACTAATGCAAGACACTTTGTGAACACCATGGGAGCAAATATGAGGCCAAAAGGCAGAAAGTGGTACTAGAAGTCTTTCCTTATTCAAAATCTGAGATACCTCCTATAGCTTGGATGTATCTGGATGTGAGTGTAAGCATCTTTTAAATCAAAAAACATAGCCAATTATTTGCCTGAATTGTGGGGAAAAGCATTCCCAGAGAAATCTTTCAGAATTTTTCTTTGACCAGATATTTGTACAAGGCCCTTAAGTCTAGGATGGATCAAAAACAACCTATCTTTTTGGGCACTAGGAAGTACTTGGAATAGAATCCCTTTTCTTCCCCTGGTGGGACAGGTTCAACTGCAATGAACTTTAAAAGGGAAGACCTCCTCTGCAAGCACTTCCTTATTCTGCAAGCTGAATTTTGAAGCTTTTAAGGGCGTACCCCCTCTTGGACTATTTGAAGTACCCGCCAGTCTGAGGTTACAAGAGGCCAACTTTCTTGGGAGAAATTTAGCCTCCCTCCGACCAGTAGGTCATCAGGTATGTATACTTTTATTTTGGCCATGCTCTGCTAGAGCAGACAAGAGATCATGCCCTGTTTAGGCTAGGAAGCTGGCTGAGGCTTTTGGGTCCACTGCTGCCAAGGACAGGAGCAAGAGAGATTGGGCCTGCTGAGAAGAGCAGGATAAGAGAGTGAGCCTACACCTTTTGAATACTAGGCACTCTTTCAACTTCTTCTGAAAAACCTCTGAGATGTGGAGGCTGGACTTTATAGTCATCTCCTCCATCTTATCTCCCAAAAGATTATTGCTTTGGCAAAGGATGTCTGCCAACTTTTCCTGAACCACTGGCTCGATGTGCAAGACACACAACCACGAGAGTCTGCGCATGCCAATACCTATGGCCGAAAGTCTGAATGCTATGTCAAAGGCATCAAAAATGACTCGAGCATGTGCTTCCAACACCTTTTCTGCTTTGTGGCTATCTGGTCTGCTCCATCGGGGAGAGTGTTTGTAAACTCTAGCACACTGTGCACCAAGTTCTTAAGTAAATGCTTATGTAGAGCTGGTAAGACTGAATGTGGGAAATGAACATTGAGCCCTTAAACACTTTCCTTCCAAATGCTTCCTGTCTGGGGCAGCCGAGAGGTTGGGACCTCAAGCTTCTGGCTCTTTTGAAAGTGGCTGACCACTATGAGATTTGTGGAAGCCTTCTGGTCTCTATGTATAGAGTCTGCCTTCTTTAGAACATGCAGAAAGAGTAAGGTTTCTCAATTCTTCATCTGCATAGCTTTAAGGATGTTGTGCATTGACACTATCAGCAGTTTCCTTAGGAGGGAAGTCAATCAAGGATGTCAACCTTGGGTTTGTCCTCAATAATCAAACTTAAATGGAACAGCCTCTGCCATTTCCCTCAAAACAACTGATGAAAAGTTTATTTGAGGGAGACTCTCTCTTTTCCTGTGGTGGAAAAGGATCAGGTTCTACCATCAGATCCCCAAGTAGTTTGACTCCAATACAGCAAAGTATTCCTCAAGGGATATCCAAGTCTACATCTGCCTCAGACCACTGAACATGCAACCAAGATCTGAGTGAGTACGCTGAGTTACGGGTCCCTTACTGGTCTCTGGGATTGCTTCCTCCTCTGATGGGCTGGAAAGCAGCACATCAGTCAGTGCCGACTCCGATGCCTGATAAAGCACTAGCATTGATGAACACCTGCAGATGGCATGGGTCTCTAGGACAGGCTGAAAAGGTACCCATAGTCAGTGTCGGTGCCAGTGCCCTTGATGCCTTGTGCTAAGCTAGGATGCACCCCAGCTCCTCCTGCATTGTGACCCAGAATCACTCCTCAAGGGTAGGCATCAATAAAGGCAGGGCCAGTGCGACATGGAGACAGCCTGCAAAAGATGTTAGAACTGCATTGAAGATGGAGTCCTGACTTCAGGGAGACTGGGGCATTGGTATCACTTCAATGGAGGAGCAGTCCTAATGGCACCGAAGCTTCTTAGATATCAATGGCACTGGTGACCCGGAGCTCCTTGCACTGTGCTTCAAAAAGGGCCAACACTTCTTTGCCTTCATTCAATGCCCATCATCAGGGTCCCTCGGCGACGATGAGAGGTCCTTGTGAGTCCTCGATGTCGGGTCCAATGACACTTGGCCCTAACTGCTACTGGCACCCAATATTGAGGCAGAGGGAAATTTTAATGTTAATATGGCTCTAGTGTCCAGTGCAGCTCCTGAAGCCATGGGGACTGATGCCTTTGATGTGAATATAGATGGACCTGCATGCCAAAGTCTTACAGAGGGGTTCATGACTTTTCTAGATTCTCTTCTGCATTTGAACACAAAGAAAACAGTGAGAGCAGGGCTCAGACAGATTAGACATCTGTCATGTAGGTCAGTCACAAACATGGTACTAGTATAGTCTGTGCATCGCTTAAACCCACTGGAAGGCTTCTGAAACATCATGGGGAAGATGGCTGTAGTGAAATCAAATGGTTCAGTTGCTAAAACAAAGGTTTTTCTTTTTTTTTTTTTTAACAAAGACCCAGATGGAATTTCAGGCCTAAGGAGGCCATGAGTCGCAGATAAAGACTACTTACAAGAGCCAGCAAAAATAACAAAATAAAGGACTAAAAGATAAAATTGGTCCTGGTCTACTCACAACAAAAAACGAAGAAGGCAGAGAAAACTCTAAAAGAGATAAAACTACAACAAATACAAACTGAAGAAAAAAGTCTTCACTGCTACACAGAAAACCAAAAACTGTGGGTCCTGCTTGTCCTCGGAGAAAAAAGGAATATGAAAAAAGGAAACATACCATTTGATTTAGACTGTCTAAAACTGATACACCTGAACTGTAAAAAAAAAAAAAAAAAATTTAGATGCAGAGCAGGGAGGTTTTGCCGGGCACTTACGTGGGATCATTAGCCAGATTCAGAAAGAGACACACATTGTCCATTGAACCGTTCTCTTCAAAGTCTGACTTAAAGAACCGAGCAGTTTCCATGTTTACCTAAAAAGCAGGAGCATCTGGTAAATATCAAATGTTTTAAACAAAAATATAATCATGTACTCAGAGATGCATTGCAATAAGGCCCAGCTCACATTCAAAACTCTAGCCTTTTTATAAACTTTTCCACAAAGAGGATCCACAGATTTAGCTTATTCTCAGGAAGGATCACTGCATTGGTCTGTGATTTTTCTAAAAATAACTAGCTTTCCTCACAATATTAGCAATTCTTCACTGCTGGTAAGGGAGACTTACTCTGTGGTGACCCAGCAAAACTATAGTTCTGCTCAGAAACGAGCTGTTATAACCTCAGTGTCTTCCGAGTGCAGGATCAAATACTTACACCCATAGCAGCGAAAACTATGGCAAAATTTTCCTCACTGTAGTCGATCACATCTTTGGATTTCTTAACCAAACCAGCCTGGCGACAAATCTGGGCAGCAATCTGAGGAAACCAGTCAGAGAAAAAAAAAAAAAGGTACATTTAACAAACCATGCAAGTCTGAAACCAAACTTAATGGAAACAAGGCACTGTGATTATCAGAAACGAAACTGATCGTTGCCGTTCACTAATTCGTTGGCTCCATTTCCTTGTGTATGTGAAAACTATTTAAATTCTAAGAGACAATACTGGGATTGATGAAATGTCTCAAAAAAGATTTAATCTGGCAGTGTTATAAAAGTGTACTTTTTGCCTTATAAACCCATTTGTGCTTTAGACAAGTGGCTCCCAACCCTGTCCTGGAGGACCACCAGCCAGTTGGGTTTTCAGGATAGACGTAATGAATTTGCATGCCTGTCAACCCAAATGGCCAGTGGTCCTCCAGGACAGGGTTGGGAGCCACTTGTCTAAAGCACAAATGGGTTTATAAGGCAAAAAGTACACTTTTATAACACTGCCAGATTAAATCTTTTTTGAGACATTTCATGAATCCCAGTCTTGTCTCTTAGAATCTAACTTGGATTCCTAAGAACCATGTCCTCACCTCATTATGGGGTAATCCAGCAGCAGAGAAAATGGGGATTTTCTGCCCTCTGGCAATACTGTTCATACCGTCAATAGCAGAAATGCCAGTCTGAATCATCTCTTCAGGGTAGATTCGACACTGAGGGTTGATGGGCTGACCTGTCAGATTCCCAAAGAGCACAGCATTATGAGAAAACATTTACTGGTGACTAAGCAGATGCTTCTAGAATGTTAAGGACATTAGGGGAAAAAAAAATAGATGGAATTTTACATTTGCCATAAAACTTCAAGTTCCGCAAAATTAAGCAATGGCGCTTTCATGTCCTCAAAAGCTTCTTTGAAATGGCACACTGCAAATTTCAATTCTGGATGAACACCTAGAGAAAACCTGAAGTTATATTTAAAAGAGTCGCAAGCAATATTACATAAGGAGAAATTAGGTTCTTACCTGCTAATTTACTTTCTTTTAGCTTCTCCAGACCAGTAGAGGTTAATCTTTACAAATGGGTATATATCCAATCATGACCAGCAGGTGGAGACTGAAAACAAAACTGTGGGACAGTATATCATATACTCCCTTCTCTATTTACCTCAGTCTGCCGAATAGCCAAGCAGAACCAAGAACTGGAAAACAGAAAGAAAACAATACTCCGAAATGGAGTAACAACTAACATACCCAAGTGTTGTTGGAAAATGCAGAGGAGAAATACCCGAAGGAAAATGTCCCCACAGCTCACCAGCTAAGCCAGCCGAGCCACAGCCGCTGTTCTTCAATTCTCCCCGGCCCTAGAAAAATACTAGAACCCGCAGCAAAAAACAAAAACTGCCCGCGAAACAGCCCCAACAACAACAACAGACAGGGTGGGGACCTCTACTGGTCTGGAGAAGCTAAAAGAAAGTAAATTAGCAGGTAAGAACCTAATTTCTCCTTCTTTAGCACTCTCCAGACCAGTAGAGGTTAATCTTTACAAATGGGACGTACCAAAGCAGTCCCTTTCACGGGCGGGACCCCCGAAGGGCCAATACCAGAACACGCTCACCAAACACCGCGTCCCGACGCGCCTGAACATCTACCCGATAATGTCTAACAAAGGAATGCAAGGAGGACCAAACTGCAGCCTTACAAATATCCACTGGAGGCACGAGCGACGACTCAGCCCAAGAAGCTGCCTGACCCCGAGTGGAATGAGCCTTGAGAAACTCCGGAACAGGCTTCTGTCTCAGAAGATAAGCGGAAGCAATCGTCTCCTTGATCCAGCGCGCAATAATAGCCTTAGAAGCGCCAGCCCCCCGACGAGGACCCGCCAGAAGGACAAAGAGATGATCGGATTTCTGGAATTCCTGGGTCCGCTGCACATAAGAGCGGAGGACCCGACCGACATCCAACTTGCGCAGCTGCCGTTGCTCAGAAGAGCCCTCCCGACTACCCAAGACCGGGAGGACCACCGATTGATTGACATGAAAAGGAGAAACTACTTTCGGCAGAAAGGAAGGAACAGGCCGCAAGACAACCAGCTCCCTCGAAAATTCCAAGAAGGGAGCCCTACAAGAGAAAGCCTGAAGCTCAGAAACTCGCCTAGCGAAAGTAATGGCCACCAAAAAGACCGCCTTCAGAGTAAGGTCCTTCAAAGAACAGCCATCCAACGGCTCGAAAGGCAGGCGCACCAACACAGAGAGAACCAGATTGAGATCCCAAGAGGGAACAGAGGGCCGTAGGGGAGGCCTGAGCAACTTGGCCGCCCGCAAAAAGTGAATCACATCAGGAATGGCCGACAAACGCTGACCTGTCACCAACCCTCGAAAAGCCGACAGGGCCGCAAGTTGAACCCGTAGAGAAGACCAAGCCAGGCCTCTATCCAGGCCATCCTGCAAGAACTCTAGAATGTTAGGCAGGGAAGCCCTCAAAGAGATGCCAAACCCGCACATAAGCCCGAGAGGTAGAAAGCCTCCGGGACCCCAAGAGTGTAGAGATCACCTTATCTGAATATCCCTTCTTACTAAGGCGACCCCTTTCAAGAGCCAAGCTGTAAGACAGAAGGGAGATGGGTCGAACATGGGAATGGGACCCTGCGTCAGAAGATCGTCCAAGAGAGGGAGAGGAAGAGGATCTGTCACCAGATGCCTCACCAGATCCGCATACCACGGACGTCGAGGCCAATCCGGAGCCACCAGAACCACCAGACCCGGATGGTGAACAATGCGAAGAAGTACTCTGCCCACTAATGGCCAAGGAGGGAACACATACAACAGCCCCTCCGTTGGCACGGTTGGACCAGAGCATCCAGACCCTCGGCCACACCGTCCCTGCGACGACTGAAGAAGCGGGGCACTTTGGCGTTGCCACTTGTGGCCATTAGGTCCATCAGTGGCTGCCCCCAAGCCTGCACTATCAACTGAAATGCCACGGCACTGAGACACCACTCTCCTGGATCCAGGAAGTGACGACTGAGGAAGTCCGCCTGAACATTTTCTACCCCGGCTATGTGAGAGGCCGAGAGGACCAGAAGATGGGACTCCGCCCAAACCATGAGCCGAGCCGCCTCCTGCGCCACCTGAGTGCTCTTGGTGCCCCCCTGACGATTGACATAAGCCACCGCCGTGGCATTGTCCGACAGGACTCTGACCGACTTGCCCAACAAAAGGGAGTGGAAAGCTAACAGCGCTCTGGTCTCCAACACGTTGATCGACCAGGAGGCCTCCTCCGTGGACCAGGTGCCCTGAGCTGAGTGACCCAAACACTGAGCCCCCCAACCGAGGAGACTCGCATCCGTAAGGAGCACCGTCCACTGCGGAAGATCCAGACCCACCCCTTGAACCAGGGGAGGGGTCCGGAGCCACCAACACAGACTGCAGCGCGCCATGCCTCGCAGGGGAACAGGAACATCCAACCCGTGCCTCTGGGGAGACCACCTCCGCAGCAGAGCATACTGGAGAGGACGCATGTGGGCCCGCGCCCACCTCACCACGTCCAGGGACGCCGCCATCGACCCCAAGACTTGGAGAAAATCTCACGCCCGAGGACACCGGGACGCCAAAAGCAGGCGAATCTGAGATTGCAATTTGCTCACCCGGGCCTCTGGAAGGAAGACCTTCCCCAAGGAGGTGTCGAACAGAACCCCAAGGTACTCCAGACGCTAAGCCGGGACCAACCGACTCTTGGAAAGGTTGACCACCCAGCCCAACGACCGGAGAAACTCCACCACCCGAGCCGTAACCCGGGAGCTCTCCTGCAACGACTTTGCCCGAATCAACCAGTCGTCCAGGTAGGGGTGTACCAGAATGCCCTCCGACCGCAAGGCTGCCGCGACGACCACCATCACCTTGGTGAACGTCCGGGGAGCTGTGGCCAGACCAAAGGGAAGCGCACAGAACTGATAGTGCCGACCCAAGATCGCAAAGCGAAGGAAGCGCTGATGAGAGGCCCGAATGGGAACATGCAAGTAGGCCTCCGTCAGATCGAGAGAAGTGAGAAACTCCCCCGGCTGAACCGCCAGAATGACCGACCGCAGAGTTTCCATGCGGAAAGAGGGAATCTTGAGAGCCCTGTTGACCCCTTTCAAATCCAGGATGGGCCGAAAGGTCCCCTCCTTCTTGGGCACCACAAAGTAAATGGAGTACCTGCCGGTGCCCCACTCCGGAGGGGGCACCGGAACAGGCACCAGAACAACTGCCTTGAGATCTATCAAGCGCTGAAGGGTCTGGCGAAAAGCCTGCATCTTCCAAGGAGTCTGACATGGAGAGGCGAGAAAAAGGTCCGGCAGAGAGCGGGCGAACTCCAGGGCATAACCGTCCCGCACCACCTCCAGGACCCACTGATCGGACGTGATCTCGGCCCATTTGGGGAAAAATTTGCACAGCCGGGCCCCCACCGGAACCATAGGGGGCGCCGGCAAGGAGTCATTGTGCAGGACGGGAAGCGGGGGAACAGGTGGAGGGATTCCCTGCCCCCCGACGGGCCCCCCGAAAGGGCTGCATGCGCTGGAAGAACCGACCCCGGGAAAACCCTGGAGCCGGGAAAGAAGCAGCCCCACGCCCAGGGTGATACTTGCGAAACTCCCGCAAACACCCCCGGGCAGTGCCACCCCAAGACGCAGGGCGGGCACGGTCCTCAGGCAGACGGGGCACCTTTGAGTCTGTCAGAGTCTGAATCAACTTATCCAATTCCTCCCCAAACAAAAAAGACCCCCGGAAGGGAAATTTAGTAAGCTTAGCTTTGGACGCAGCATCCGCCGACCAAGCGCGCAGCCACAAAATATGCCGCGCGGCCACGCCAAAGGCCATAGACTTAGCCGAGATCCGCACCAAGTCATAAAGAGCATCTGAGAGGAACGAGGCAGCCATCTCAATCTTCGCCACCTCCTGATCCACCAAAGACCAGTCATCAGACTCCCGATCCAGGACACGCTCAGCCCACCGAAACACGGCGCGAGCAACCAGCCCCTCACAAATAGCCGCCTGGACCCCAAAGGCAGAGACCTGAAAATCTTGCTTAAGGATGTTCTCCAACTTGCGCTCCTCAGAGTCCCGCAAGGCAGAACCGCCCTCAACAGGCACAGTATGCCGCTTAGAAATCGCCGAGACCACCGCGTCTACGACTAGCGATGCTAAAGTAGCCCGATCCCCCTCTGGGATGGGATACAAACGAGCCATGCTGCGCGCCAAACGAAACGGCGCCTCCGGCGTTTTCCACTGTTCCAGTATAATATCCCGAATATCCTGATGCATAGGAAAAGAGCGGGAAACGGAACGGATCACCCGTAGCAGAGGGTCCCCCACACGCGGAGTCTCCGGCGGCGCATCCTCAAAACGCAACACCGAAGAAACCTGTTGAATCAGGTCCGGCAGCTCATCTCTCTGAAAAAGGCGCACCACGGACGCCTCTTCGCCGGACGGGAAACCCGACAACCCGCCGCCAGCGGCCGTCCCCTTGAGAGGGTCCTGGAAATCTTCAGAAGGGTCCAGGTCCTCATCCAGACCGACACACTCCTCCGACCATAAATCCTCGTCCCACGACACCCGCGGACGCTTGGACAAGGGAGGAGGAGGAGGGGACGCCACAACAGACGAGAGAGGCAAAGCCGCAGGGAGCGCGGAGGAAACCCCACTCCCCGAAAACCCCTGAGCGCATCCGGGACCCCCAGCCACCTGAAAATAGGCTCTGCACAAAGAAAAAAAGAAATCAGGAGAAAAACCCCCCGAGGGTCCCAAGGGACTCCCTGCCACAGCAGGGGACCCAGCAGAAACCTGCCCCTGTTTTTCCAATACAGGGGGAAGGTCACCTGAGGTGGAAGACAAAATGGAGGGGCCAGACTGAGAAGATGGCGACTTTCCCGCCAAAAATGCTCCCTCCATAGCCTGTAGCAGCTGAGAAACCTGAACAGTGCCAGCTGCTAAAACAGGCAAGTCGGCATCAGCTGTCAAAACATCAGCTGAGAGGGAATCCCCAACAACCCGACCGTCGGCGGCTCGGGGAATCCCTCCGTGGGCGATTGGGGAAGACCGGGCTTCCCCACTGCTCCCAGCCGACTTGCGAGGCACCATCGGCGGGGAGCTCTGGGCGCCTGCAGCCGCTGCCGACGGAGCTCCTCCACCGCACCGGCCTGAACACCGCTTGCACAGGCCGGCCGCGAGTGCCTCACGCCTGGAGCACAATGAGCACTTTTTCCCTTTAGAAGTGCTCATTGCTCCATACGCGACCTAGCTATAAAAAAGTGCCGGTTAGATGAAAAAATACAGTAAAATACAGTTTTCTTAAAGGGAAACAACCCTCCAGACCAGCACTACCTCAGGATTTTTTTTTTTTTTTTACAGAACAGACTCCACAGGCTCTCGAAGCAATATGCCTTGCTTGATTTAGGGGGCAAGGCTTACTGCTGAGGCTCCTCTAGAAAAATGTGGGGAGGTGGAAGAAGTGGGGGGAGGGACCCCGCTCGAGACCCGCCGGGTTTGACACCCCCGAGGTCGGACAAACAGGGCCCGCCCAAGCTCCGTCCGGCCAAAAACAGGGACAATAAACCCCCTAAACAAATTCCAACAGCCCTACCAAGGGAGATGGGTACAGATCACATCAACACCTGCTGGAGACTGAAAGAAGACTGAGGTAAATAGAGAAGGGAGTATATGATATACTGTCCCACAGTTTTGTTTTCAGTCTCCACCTGCTGGTCATGATTGGATATATACCCATTTGTAAAGATTAATCTCTACTGGTCTGGAGAGTGCTAAAGAAATACAATTAACAAATTACCCATAATATCGAGGTAATCTTCAGCCAGAACAGCAGGACCTCTATCAATGGGTTTTCCAGATCCATTGAAGACACGACCTAAACAGGAGACAGTAACAAAACATCAGAAATGACCTATTCTTATTTGTGATGGATGTTTACAGGCTTACAATTACTCTACACAACACGGCACACAGTCAGCAAGACACTTCTAGCTGGAAAGTTACAGCAGACTGAAAAGATCATTAAGGCACATGTATATTTAACAGTGCCTCCAACAAGTCCAGACCATCATAGTTCTGTACTGGAAGATAGAAAATTCTGCAAAACGTACCAAGCATATCTTCGGACACTGGAGTCCGAAGAATATCCCCTGTGAATTCACAAGATGTTTTTTTGGCATCGATACCAGAGGTACCTTCAAATACCTGCAATACAAATGGAAATGTAATAGCGAATGAATAAATCAGAGCGCTCTATGGCACCAATTGGTTAACACAGATCCCTTCCACTAGTATTGCAGTATCATATACTGTATATGTTCAGTACTGTCATGGTGTGCATAAAATTCAAAAATACACACAGAAGCCTAGGCAATTTAAAAGACTGAAAAGTTTTTTTGATTTGAGGTGAATGATCAGTTTCTGGGGAACAACCTTTGCAATCAATTGGTCTCCCAGTCATAGTTGTGAGAAGAGGAAACTGCTGTGAACAAAAAGCCCAGAACTCGTATTATAAATCCTAATAAATAAAATAAATACAGTGGAATCCCTTTGTCTGCAAGGCATTCATTGGTATTTGAAGAAAAGCAGCAAGAGAAACCCCATGCAGAGCCTGGAACATGCAAGGAAAAACTATATTCTAAAGAGGTCAATACAATGAATTGTGTGAAATGGTGAGACCTGTTTTGTATTAAAAAGCTTTCTGGCTACTTGTTCCTTTAAGCATGCACGCAGTTTAGCCTCTCAACTGCCTTCTGCCGGGTGTTTCTCCTTGCATCCTGATGCTGTGTTTTTGTGCAAATGCAAAGGTTCCTGATGAAGGATAATTCTCCAAAACTGAGTTGAACCCTTTATTTTGAAGCAGCCTTTTTTTTCCCCTCTCGCAGCTTCCCTTCGGGCTTGTTTGTCCCGCTTCACTCTGGGAGTTTTGATATCTCGTACTGAGCCCCGATTGAGATAAGTGATTTTTTTTCTTGTTTGTGCAGTTTTTCTGTTTGACTGACTGTGTTGGAGCAGCTTTGGTGCATATGTAAATGAGTTTATTATTATTTTGATTAAACACTTTGATTAAACACTTTTTATCATTGACAATCACACAATGAGGTTTCTACGATGGTGTGGTGCGTTGGGCGAGTGCCCTCACACAGATTGTAATATTGAACGAGTAATCGTTTATTTGATTTCACAATCCTCACTGAGATCCTCATATACACATTCATTATTAATTTTTAGTTTCTAATTATTTGGTACTTGTTAGCTCTGACGCTGCTCCTCACACTCTGTCTCTCAGTGACACTATTGGGACTTTTTTTTTCTATAGTTGTATTAAAAAGCTAGCAGCAGAGCTGAAATTGTTTCAGCGAGGCTCTGATGAACTTAAACACAGACCTGAAGCTACAGTGAATTTTAGCAGGATCCCCTTGCAATTCCCAGTACCGTTCCAAAAGTAAAAGGAACAAAGAATTGGTGACAAAGCCCAGGGAATATCCCTATTAGCGACAGGGTTTGAAATTAACAGAATAGTTCTGAGTTATAGAAAGAATAGCCCAAGAAAAAAAAAAAAAAATCAAGTGTACTGCAAAACGCAAGTTTCTTCTGGTTTACTGTAACAGTCTGGGTGGTTGTGACTGGCATACACTGTACACATCAGAGAGGCTGAGTTGAGGAGCTTACCTGAACTACAGCTTTTGAGCCGCTCACTTCCAATACTTGTCCGCTTCTCTTTGTGCCATCCGGAAGGGTCAAGTGGACAATCTCGGCATATTTAGGAAACTGCAAAGACAACACAATGGGAAAAACTGGGGCAGAAAGTACAATGCAGTGTAAAACAAACGGTCTGAAAAGAAGGCTACCGGTGACAAGACCCTCTCTGTGCAGCAGGAAAAGCTGATGGCCTTGACTTATCTCCTTTTAACCAAGTCAGTTAACTGAGCAAATGTAGATAAGATTTGCTAGAAAAGATTTTGAAAAGGACAATTGAGTAGGAGAAAAAAGGGTCTTCTGAAAATTCTTTGGATTTAGATAAGGGTTGCTGATACATTTTGAAAACTGGATACAGCTGCTCATAATTAGACAAAGTATGCACAGGCCCTAATTAGTGGCTAAAAATACAAATCACAGTATTGAGTGGAGACAGAAATCATCCAATGTGACTGAAAATTCTTGATTTTATCTATGTATAAATCTTTTTTTTTTTTTTTAATTCTTTATTCATTTTTTAAAAAACTTTCAATAAGTGCAGTACAGGATAAAATCATTTTACACTTCAACATCACTTAATATTCTATCAGAGACTAATTCAGATCAAATACCCCTCCCCCCCAAATACCCAGTTATCTTCAATCATAAGAAAACAAAAATTACCCCCACCCCCTTGGACGTGTATGTTCAAAGGGAAAAAAGTAATATTCATTCTTTGCAGTATTTTGTTAATGGCTCACAAACGTCCCTAAATTTCTTAAAATGTCCTTGTTGAATAGCTATTGCACGCTCCATTTTAAAGATGTGGCACAAAGAATAAATCTCTTGAAGTAGCTAATTCTTATGTATGGCTCAGCCAGAATTAACCTGAACCGAGGCCTCTGCAATAAATGTAGCCTTCTGTGCCCACCGCAGATTGATATATTATATGCCCCTAGACATAAAGGGCCAGATTCTGTATAGGACACCCAGTCTCAGAAGCCGCCTAAGCGGCTTTTGAGAATTGCACATGGGCATCTGTCCTCATGGACAGACGCCTAAGCTCACCTAACACCACGATTCTCTAACTGGGGTCCATGTCACAGGTGGCGGTTAGAAAATTGGGTTGCTGCTGAGCTGATCATGGCAAGGGAATCTCCCTGCCGTGATCAGTTTAGTGGTAGGAAACACCCACCCCCACGAAGACTACCACAGGAGGGATGCCCGGTCCCTCCTGTCCCGCACCAATGAATGGCCAAGGCAGGAGTGCCTAATTCCTCCTGCCGCCACCACCACCCCAAGATATCCCCTGGCAGAAGGGATGCCCAGTCCCTCCTGCTGGACCTCCTCCCCCCAAGAGACATCCCCTGGTAGGATGGATGCCCAGTCCCTCCTTCCAGAAACCCTCCCCCCCAAGATACTGGCACCCCAACTCCCCCAACCGCCCCCAAGTATCTTATTGAGTTGGCCGGCCGGAGGGATGCTTACTCCCTCCAGCCAGCAGATCCACCTCCAATGAATGATGGGCCTTCCCCTTCACAATGCATTGTGGGATGCACCATGGAGGGGCCTAAGGCCCTGATTAGCTCAGGAACTTAAGGAGGGGTCCATAGGAGGGGTCTTAGGCACCTGGGCCAACCGGAATCTTAGGCCTCTCTCGCAGTGCATTTTGGGATGCACTGGGAGTGGTCTAACATTCCAATTGGTCAGATCCCTTTGACCACTCCATGGACATCCCTCCTGCTGGAGGATGTCTCGGGGGGGGGGGGGGAGGGTTTAAGGCAGAAAGGACTGGGCATTCCTCCTGCCAGGGGATGTCTTGGGGTGGTGGCAGCAAGAGAACTGGGCACTCCTCCTGCCACAGACATTCAAGTTTCAAGTTTATTAGGATTTTATATACCGCCTATCAAGGTTATCTAAGCGGTTTTACAATCAGGTACTTAAGCATTTTCCCTATCTGTCCCAGTGGGCTCACAATTTATCTAACGTACCTGGGGCTATAGAAGATTAAGTGACTTGCCCAGGGTCACAAGGAGCAGCATGGGATTTGAACCTACAACCCCAGGGTGCGGAGGCTGTAGCTTCAACCACCACGCCACACACTCCTCCATACATTCTGGGGTGGGGGCAGCTTTGGGGGTCCTGACAGGCAGGACTGGGCATCCCTCCTGCCGGTAGTCTTTGCAGGGGGGGGGCGGGAGTAGGTTCCTTGCCACGACCGCTAATCTGATTAAAGCAGGGAGAGTCCCTTGTAGCGAATAGATCAGCAGCTGCGTCTATCTGAAATGTAGACCAGCATTTTGCTGGCTTACATTTCAAGTGTCTATCGTGGCCCTAGGGAGACGTCTAGGGTTGTCTAAGCTTGCCTAAGGCTATTTCCTGGTGAAACCATGCCCACACCTAGCTTTAGGCAAGCTAAGGCAGCCCTCCTTACCTCCATAGGCTCGTGAAAACGCCTACAATGTAGGTGACCCTCCTTGGGGCTTTTTTTTTATCTTTTTAAGTGTGTTGCGATTGGCTGACTAGACAGCGGTAGGATACCTACTGCTGCCTACAATCGGGACACCATTTATAGATTTGCCCCAAAAGGTTCTGCATCTTCCTTCTAATATCTCTTCCCCCAACTACAGAAGGCAAAGATACAGGATTGCAATGGTATGGCCAGTGTGGTGAAGGAGCCTCTAGGTAGGCAGGCAGGCAGGCCTAATGGGAAATCCAGTCCTGACTGATACAAAGACTTTCTGGTGTCCCAGAAAAGGCCCGTGGAGGTTAGCCAATAGCTGATATCTTCATTCTTGCCATGAATCACTGGCTACATTTGCCCTCTGCTTAAAAGAAATCATATGATATGATTATCTGATAGCGAGCCTGCTGAAGAGTATTCGCCAGACTTCCAGAAGGGCTACCCCATGATAACTCAAACTACTTCAGGAAGGTGAAAACCTGGCTTTCCTCCAAAGCCTTTAATACAGGTGGAGACTGGCTATTCAGTCACTCTGCACCTGAACTAGCTTACTGAACAGCATGTAACTAAGACCAATTCCTCATATCTTATTCAACTATATTTATGCTTTTGTTTAACAAATTCGTTATTATGTTGTTAAAATGTTTAAACATAGTAGATGACAGCAGATAAAGACCCGAATGGTCCATCTGAATGCCCAACCTGATTCAATTTAAATTTTTTAATTTTTTTCTTAGCTATTTCTGGGCAAGAATCCAAAGCTCTACCCGGTACTGTGCTTGGGTTCCTACTGCCGAAATCTCCGTTAAAACCTACTCCAGCCCATCTAAACCCTCCCAGCCATTGAAGCCCTCCCCAGCCCATCCTCCACCAAATGGCCATATACAGACACAGACCATGCAAGTCTGCCCAGTACTGGCCTTAGTTCAATCAAGCTGTTCATAGGGTTACCATATTTGCTCCTGATTTGCCTATACCCCCCACCCTGCCCATATCCCACCTCCTGCCCCAGCCACAGTGCTCTGCCCTGCTTTATCCCTGCCTCCCGCTAGTCCTCCTCCCCCCCACCACCACCACAGCCTCTCTCTCTCTCTCCAGCAACCCATCAGAGCCACCCCGGAGTCAGGTACTGCTTTCGTGAGTCTCCCCGGTTCACAGTACCTTCTCAGTCTCTGTAATTTAAAAACTTCGGGCATCTGGCAGCCAGCAACGTTAGCAACCTCTGCTATCAGCCTGCCCCAGAAGCCTTCACTCTGCAGCGTCCTACCTACGTGGGAACAGGAAGTGTTGCAGAGTGAGAGTGAGAGAGAGGACATGTCCAGGTAAATCCAGACATCTGGTTACCCTAGCTCAGTGTCTCACAAACTTTGCCAAGCTGCGGCACACTAAATATGATGGCCGCGGCTTAAGGCATCCGGAAGTGTGCGGACATCAACACGATGATGCCAACCGCTTGTGTGAAGTCATCATGTCGACGTCCACACATGCATGAAGGCCCTCTGATGGGGCCCTGAGCAACCAATGGGGGGTGCTGGAAGCGGAGAGGAGTGATGCTGGCACTGGCTGAGTGGAGTAGAACGGGTACACGTGGATTGATTTTTCACAAGGGTTGCAGAGAATGGGGGGGGGGGGGACACTCGATGGGGTTACAAGGAAATACTTTTGGAACCAATAGGAGGAGATATTTTTTCAGAGTGGTTGAGCTCTGGAGCACATTGCAAGAGATTGTGGTGGGGGTGGATGGCATGGCTGGTTCTGAGAAGGGCTTGGACAGTTTCCTGGAGCAAAAGTCCATAGTCTGTTATTGAGAGAGACATGGGGGAAGCCCCTTCTCTCCTTTGTACATGATTCATTTCAGCTCTGCCATCTCTCCATTTTTCTCTGTCACCACCCTCTCTCGTATGCTCTGACATCTCTCTCTTCTCCTTTCC
The DNA here is from genome assembly GCF_902459505.1 of Geotrypetes seraphini. Taxonomy (NCBI): domain Eukaryota; kingdom Metazoa; phylum Chordata; class Amphibia; order Gymnophiona; family Dermophiidae; genus Geotrypetes; species Geotrypetes seraphini. The sequence continues at coordinate 217,246,157 of NC_047089.1, read as the reverse complement.
TTCCCACCCCACGGTCTAGCATCTGTCTCCTTCCCTTCCCTGATTCCCTGGCATCTCTCTCTCCTTTCCTTTCATCTCTCCCTCCCCATTCATGCTCCGACATCACCTCCTTCCTTTTCCCTTGGTCTGGCATACCTTCCTCCTTCCCTCCCTGCCCTGGCATCTCGGTAGCCACAATGTTCCTTTTCAGAGAGGCCCCAACACAGCAGCTGTCCCAAAGTTTTTCCTATGCCGCGACTTCCTGTTTCCAACAGGGCAGATCGGCGCAGATGGAAAGCTTCAGGGCAGCCACTGGCAGTTTGTGAGAATGGCTGCCAAGTCAGGGCCCCTCTGAAAAGGAAAATTTAGAATCTATGTCAAATTGTGAAACAAAAGAAGATTAGTAGTTCTGTCCCTGATCCAGCACAGCTCAAAGAAGGCATCAGTTGGACATTTTTAACAGAAAAGCAAATAAATGGACAGAACATGAAAATTAAAAACATAAGAGAAATATGAGAAAAATTTAGGGGAGGGGGAACGGGGAGAAATGTTAGTTAAGCACAGGGGCTCTCAACCCAGTCCTACCTATGCAGTCCAGTACCTGCAGAGAGGAGCTAATAACAACTGTCGTTTTCAAGTGGTTTTCTCTTTCCTGCCACTCTCCATCCGCCCGACAGAGGAAAATCCCAGTAAGTCTGCGCAGCACAGCATGTGACACAAAGCGCATGCGCTATGTTACACTTGCGACAAAACTCATGCTGCGATTAACCATTAAAAGAAAAGGGGGGTTCAATAGGAGACACTGCCGAAAGAAGGTTATACTTTAAAATCTTTGTTATTTGCTGCTATATCATAACTCTTTGTTTCACCGGAAGCCAGACCCGCTGCTACGCAGCAGCAGCGAATATTGTGCAGACAAACTGACCTGCTGGTACAGCCGAAGAGGGAAGGAAGGAAAAATGTTGAATTTCTTGGGGGAAAGATGAGGAGTTTCAGCCAGCAGGGGAGGGAAAGCGACAGTACGGGGGAGGAGGAGCAGTAGGGAAGGCAAGAGATTGTTGTCTTCCCCTCCCCCCCACCTTCCGGTAGCCAAAATTTTCCTTTACAGAAGGGCCCCGACACGACAACTGTTCTCACAAGCTGCCAGCGGCTGTCCCAAAGTTTTCCCTCTGCCGTAACTTCCCATTTCTAACAGGGCAGATCGCTGCAGAGAGAAAGCTTCGGGGCAGCCGCCAGAAGTTTGTGAGAATGGCTGCCATGTCGGGGCCCCCTCCAAAAAGGAAAATTTAGGTGTTTAATAAAGAAGTTTGGATCGCAGGGCTTTCGGGCCCTAGGCACGTGCAGAACTGCACTCAAGTGGCTAAAGAGCCACCACTGGACTATTGGTCTGACCCAGTAAGGCTATTCTTATGTGCCTCTCACCAGCATTGGCACATCTCCTCCCGGGCATCTCACGGCACACTAGCACAGTTTGTGATACACTGCCCTCGCTGTTCACCACTGTAGGTAAATCTTCATAGAAGCAGTTAATAAATCTTAGTAAATAAAATATGAATAGAACACAGTGATACACTGATGACAGCGTGCAAGGTGCTGCTAATCCAATCCACCAGTGAGAACACTGCAGAATGTAACCAGGACATACAATCTGGATGATGTTATCAATGTTAGCAGATAGGCAGAAGTGCAAACGTATTTAGAATGAATGGGGCCTAATCAAATTTTCCAAATCCAGGCAAGTTTTCCTTATTTTCTCATCGTCATTGTTGCTAGTTTACTTTGGGCTTGTTTTTATTATTATTTTATTTAAAAAATGTATTACCCAGTTAACTATTTTTCTTTTCCTTTCTTTTTAGGCATTAGACTTGAAAACTTCCACACAATGGAAGTCTTGCCATCATGAGAAACAGTTCCTGCCATCTGTGAGCTCTTCCAGTGGTTTTCTGCCATTTGGGAACACTGTGGAGGGAAGGAGCAAAACTGCAGCCACAGCCCTTGCAGACCACACTTAGCTACGAGGACATCTGATATAGAAAAACAGTCACACGGACACTGGTGAGGGACTTCCCACAACTGTGACTGTGCAGAATGAGATATATGCAGTGCAATGGAACAAAGAGGAAGAAAGATCAACAAGTCACATAATACCATATACCGTATATACTCGAATATAAGTTGATCCGAATATATGTCAAGACCCCCTATTCTCCCCCCAAAAGAAAGAAAAATGGTTGACTCAAATATAAGTCAGGCAGCTTAATATTCAAGTGTCCTGCCCTGTTAGGCTCTGCACCCAGCCCCTTCCCTGCCAAGCTCTGCACCCAGTCCCCATTCCCTCCATCCCTCCCCTGTCAGGCACTGCACCCTGCACCCTTCCTTCCTCCCCTGTCAGGCACTGCACCCTTCCTTCCTCCCCATCCCCATCAGGCTCTGCACCCAGCAACCTTCCTTCCTTCCTCCCCTCCCATCAGGCTCTGCGCCCAGTACCCTTCCATCCTCCCCTCCCCTGTCAGGCTCTGCACCCTTCCTTCCTTCCCTTGTCAGATTCTGCCCTCTGTCCCACCTTCCCTGTCCTATCTTCATACTACCTCCGCCAATCTGGTGGAGGTGCAGCAGGTCCTCTGCCAATTGCTGGTGAAGGTGCAGTGGGCAGGAGCAAGCTTTCCAAACTCCTGCCCCACTGCTAACTGGCTGCGTGATCCAATTTCGCAATCTGAGCTGAATGAGCAGCAGCGCAATTTGGCGCTGCTTCTCAGCGCTGAGCAGCTTCCTTACTGGCTCCTGCGATCGGCACAGGACCCGCTCCTCCTCCACCAGATCGTTAGAGGTATGAAGAAAGGGCAGGGAGGAGGGGGGCAAAGCCTGGCGGCGGCAGCCTTAAAAAAAATCTAGGAGGGGGCATTGACCCAAATATAGACCGGGAATCCCATTTTTTGGTCAATTTTTTTGCCCAAAAATCTCGGTTTATATTCAAGTATATACGGGGTTTGAAGAGTATGAGCAACACTGCTGGGCTGTGACTCAGAGGGAAGGCACATGACTGGCTTTCAAAAGACTTGTACAAAAAGAACCCTGTATCTACGCTCTTTCCTTTCTTTGACCTTCAGAATTTTAGGAACAAGGTGCTAAACTGGGCACCCAGTGGTCAGTCTCTAGAGTTTTTCCAGTCCTGCCCCTTAGAAACAAAGATTACACTAAGTAGTATTCTAGGTCTGTACCCCATTCCATCAAAATGTTGAAATGCAACTCTTACCTTAACTTGATCTAAAATGACCAGTGGCCCGTTAACTCCAGACACTGTCTTGTAGGCTGAAAACAAAAACACCAATGAGATATCTACGTTACTCTGTGCATGAATCAATACACAACCAGGTGTCAGGTTCTGTGAGCATCAGAGGCTTTAGCAAATGGCTTTTAGCATCACTGAGCAACATTTTGATACCAGTGTCTTAAAATCTGGTACCACAGAATATCACATTCAGAGCCTCTAAACCAGCAAATTGTAAGCTGTGTTCAGCTGAGATGCTTTCATTTACACATAGATGTCAGTAAAGAGCTGAAATTTCTCACTTGACTACTGGCTGGCATCCTGATCACAAAAGAATCATGCAGGTGCTAGACATAGGATGATTCTGTGAGGATATTAGATCAGGCAGACTGAGCAGAGAAATTGCAGTCTTAGCTCAATCAGAAATTGTTAAAAAGAAAAATGCTTTCTATTGGACTAATTTAATACTTTGACTAGTTTTCAAAGGCCAGAACCTTCCTCAGGTCTGGTATGAAAATATAATATACTGTATAACAAAGAAAAGTATTCCAATGACGGTCTCACAGAAAAATCTGCTTCTACTCTATGTTGTCTATTAAGATGTTTTAATGTGTATTGTGTTGATATCAGAAGTAGCATACTGCTATATATACTGTTATTTTGAATATTTTTATTGCAGCAGTTGTCTTCTACCTGTGTCCAGCTTAATCTTACTGCCTTAGGTAAACTTCTTTATAAAGGTGGTAAATAAATCCTAATTAATAAATAAGTGAAAACTTGTGGTGCAGGGAACAGAGCGAGATGGATAAATGATCAGAAGGTGAGAAACCAGCAAACATTAATGGTTTATGTTAGTGTCAAAATATTTCATCATAACTTCAAAGGCCAAACTTTCCCGGATTATTTTAAAAGTGCTCAGATCCTAAAGGTTGCTCATCCATAGAGATGTCACCTTGGCTTGCTTTGAGATGTTTGGTGTAGTGTCTGTGTGAGCTGATTCTTGTCTCACCCTTCTTCACATTTTCTACACTGAATGATTATATGCTACATTTGAAGAAAAGCATTTATGTTGAATGTTTTTCCAATGTGGATCCTGTCATGTGTGCTTAGCTCGGTCCGCCATGAGAGAAACTTCTCTTAGATTTATATTTAATTTCAATCAGCAGCAAGAAACTGGACAGTATTTATTGAACCTTGAGCCACTGTATTGGAAAAAAAGGGGAAACAAAAAAAACCCTGTCAGTGCAAATAAAGAGGTGGAAAAGCTCAAGGCAAAATAGCTTAAATTCCGATACTAAAGGGGGTAGTTTTCAAGCTATATTAAGATACTGCGTTTTGCCTCTTAACGTTTACTGCAATGCTTTAACACAGCATCAGTTAGGTCACACTGCATTACACAGTAGCGAGATGCAAAACATGAACATACATATAAAGCAGCTCATTGCTATGTAAATACTATAACCCCAGATTATTTTACAGTCCAGTATTATTGGGCTGCCAAGCTGAGCCACATGTTAAAGAGGCTGGCACCTTGAAATAGTGGTGGCCAAAGCACCCCCAAGGCAAAATCCCCTCTTAATCTCCCTATCTATCCCAACCCAAATGATGCTTCTAGATGCCTCACCCAGAAGTTTTCCCTCCCCTAACCAAAGAACCCTCCCCCACTCACCCCTGCCTTTGCTGGCGACTTTATCCAAGATGTCACAAGTGACCCCTAGTGGTATTGGCATGTGGGATCTCTTCATGGAGGTAGTTAGGGGGTGGGCCATTAGTGTGGGCAGACTAGATGGGCCGTGGCCCTTTTCTGCCATCATGTTCTATGTTTCTGTGTAACATGACCCCTAGTATAGTAACATGAGACTACACTAGGGGTCATGGCGCCATTTCAGACAAAGGTATGACAGTGATCCTGACAGACAAAAGAAATTTCACTAAGATAGGCTCGGGGGGGAGGGGGGGAGAGACTTTGGCAGGGAGAGGTTTTTATTTTTTGTTCAGAGGGCCTTGATTTAGGGGGCCACAAGGGGTCCTTCACCTTGGGGGTGAGTGCTCTGGCCATCATTATTATAAAAGTGCTGGCGCCTTTTAACACACAGCCCTGAAGTATCAGACTGCAGCTCGAAGGCCTGATTACACCTGGTTGATGCAATAACGTTTCTTGCAAGGTGGCTAACAAGCAATGTTATTTATTTACCACAGGAGTCACAACCCGTAATACTGAGATTCTTCAGACTGGTGTCTCCTTTGGTAAATAAAGGTGCAGAAAAAAAGAACATCTTTTCAAGCCCCTTGATAAACTTCCCTCCGAATGTTTAAACTGGTTCATAAGAAAACCGGAGACAGGTGTACATCTCACAAAATAAAGACATCCTGCTTTCTGACAGACAGCCACTTTGTTAGAAAAACAAATGAAGATTTCCAACAACAAAATGGAACAATCTTATGAGTGTCAGAGGGACCCTTCAGAGAATCAACTTTACTGCTTAAGTGGGGGGAAGGGCAGCAATACTGATAAGTGCATGAAATTTGTGTGCACACTTTGGCTTGTGTACTCCGGAGGCAGTTTTCAAAAAGAAACCACCATCTGTACTGCTTCTATTTGAAGTTTAGCAGCCAAAAAGCATGCATGCTAAAAATGCCAGTTTATTCTCTACCTGCTATATTTGTGGGGATAAAGAAGCATACATATTATGAATACAGAATGGGGCTCATTTTCAAAGCACTTAAGACACCCAAAATACTATAAAAACCTATGGTACTTTGTGTGTCTAAGTGTTTTGAAAATGAGCCCCAATGTATGTAAGTGCACAGTTTATTACCCCAACCTAAACACATTCAAGAAGTGGAAAAAGGATAAAACCGAGGAAAACTGGAAAGAGCACAGGAAACATCAAAAAGAATGTCACCGTGTGGTCAGAACAGCAAAAAAGAGTACGAAGAGAGACTTGCCAAGGAGGCACGGAATTTTAAACCATTCTTTCGATATGTGAAAGGAAAACAACCGGTAAGGGAGAAGTGGGACCCCTGGATGAGGGAGACAGGAAAGGAGTAGAAAAGGAAGTGGCAGACAGATTAAACACGGTCTTCTCGTCAGTCTTCACAAAAGAGGACAAATCCAACGTGCCGAAACCGGAAAAAAACCTTCAAGGGTGATCAAGAGGAAAAATTATTATCAATAGAGGTGAGCCTCGAAGACGTACTCAAACAGATAGATAGATTAAAAACTGACAAATTGCCGGGACCAGATGGAATCCACCCGAGAATACTGAAGGAGCTACTACAGAAGATTTGCAACCTATCTTTGAAAACAGGGGTAATCCCGGAGGACTGGAGGATAGCGAATGTTACACCTATCTTCAAAAAAGGATCCACAGGCGACCTGGGGAACTACAAACCAGTGAGCTTAACCTCAGTTCCGGGGAAGATGGTCGAATCATTAATCAAGGAAAGCATCAATGAGCATATAGAAAGAAATAGTCTGATGAGAACCAGCCAGCATGGTTTCTGTAAAGGAAGATCTTGCCAAACGAACCTACTGCACTTCTTCGAGGGGATAAACGAACAATTGGACAAAGGCGACCCCATAGACATCTTATATCTGGACTTCCAAAAAGCCTTCGACAAGTTACCCCATGAGCGCCTGCTAAGGAAACTGTGGAACCACGGAGTGGAAGGGGACGTGCACAGATGGATCTGTAATTGGCTGGCAGACTGGAAGCAGAGGGTAGGAGTAAAGGGACACTACTCTGACTGGGAAGCAGTCATGAGCAGTGTCCCGCAGGGGTCAGTGCTGGGACCACTGCTGTTCAATATATTCATTAATGACCTGGAAGTAGGGACGAAGTGCGAAGTTATAAAATTTGCGGACGACACAAAACTCTCCAGTAGGGTTAGAACTGTTGAGGAATGTGAAAAACTACAAAGGGACTTGAACAAACAGCGAATGGGCTAATAAATGGCAAATGGGCTTCAATGTAGAGAAATGCAAAGTCTTGCACATGGGGAAAGGAAACCCGATGTACAACTACACGATGGGGGGGATGGTATTGGGGAATAGCAACCTAGAAAGGGACTTAATGGTTTTGGTGGACCAAACAATAAAGCTGGGGATACAATACGCAGCGGCCTCAAAGAAGGCGAACAGAATGTTGGGCATTATCAAAAAAGGAATCACTACCAGAACCAAAGAAGTTATCCTGCCTCTATATCGGGCGATAGTGCGCCCGCATCTGGAATACTGTATTCAACATTCGAGAGGGTCCAGAGAAGAGCAACAAAAATGATAAAGGGCATGGAAAACCTTTCATATGCTGAGAGGCTGGAGAAACTGGGGCTCTTTTCCCTGGAAAAACGGAGACTTAGAGGGGACATGATAGAAACTTATAAGATCATAAAGGGTATAGAGAAGGTAGAGAGGGACAGATTCTTTAGACTGGCGGGGGAAACAAAAACGAGAGGGCACTCAAGAAAATTGAAGGGAGACAGATTCAGAACAAATGCTAGGAAGTTCTTCTTCACTCAGAGGGTGGTGGATATCTGGAATGCGCTTCCAGAGGAGGGGGTAGAGCAGAGGACGATTTTGGATTTCAAAAAGGGGTTGGAAAAGTTCCTGAAGGAAAAGGGGATTGAAGGGTATAGTTAGAGGGGTACTATACAGGACAAAATGTCTTAAGTACAGGATCACTTATAGGTCACGGACCTGGGAGGGCCGCCGCAGGAGCGGACTGCTGGGCACGATGGACCTATGGTCTGACTCGGCAGATGCTTATGTTCTTATATACCCAAGACCACCACTTTTTAATCCAGCTGGGAGAGCACATGCCCCAGAATCCCACACAAACTAAGCCAGGCAGAAGAGAGCAATTTTCAGACAAGCCTATTTAAACCAGGTAAATTACCTTCTAAATAACCAATCCGAATAGAAATATAGAAAAAAAGAGGGGCTTGTTGAAAGGGCTTTTCCCTTTCTTACAATTCTACTTGAATGCTTCCCCTCTTGCATCTTGTGTTTTGAACTCTGTCTCATCTCATCTGTCATCAGAAAGCTAAGAAGTGTTTTACACATGCTGCCTAGTTTTCTAAGCATCACCAGAGGAAAAACATGAGCATAAGTAGCATTACTCATATGTCACACGCTGGAAATTATAGCTAAAAACATGCACCTGAGCAAGAATTTAACCATAGTTACATCTTCAAATACTTATACAAATGTTACAAAAAAATACCAAAAAAAAAAATTTGATTCCAGTGCAAGAGAGGCAAGAAATTCTCCCAAACCTCTTGCAGAAAAAAAAAAGAACATAAGAATTGCCATACTGGTACAGATCAAAGGTCCATCAAGCTCAGCATCCTGTTTTCAACAACCCAGCAACCTAAATATATCCCAAGTAGTAAAACAGATTTATGCTGCTTATCCTAGGAATACGTGGATTTCCACAAGCCATCTCAATAAGGACCTACGGACTTCTCTTTTAGGAAATAAGCCAAACCTTTTTTTAAACCCTGTTAAGCTAACTGATTTCACTACATCCTCAAGCAACAAATTCCAGAGTTTAATTACACATTGTATGAAGAAATATTTTCTCCGGTCTGTTTTAAGTCTACTACTTAGTAGCTTCATTGCATGTTCCCTAGTCCTAGTATTTTTGGAAAGAATATACAAGCGTTCACATCTACCCTTTCCATTCCACTCAATATTTTATAGACCTCTATCATATCACCCCTGAGCCATCTCTTCCCCAAGCCGCTAGCCGCTTTAGCTTTTCTTCATAGGAAGTCGTCCCATTCCTTTTACCATTTTTGTCGCCCTTCTCTGTACCTTTTCTAATTCCGCTACATCTTTTTTGAGATAAGGCAACCAGAAATGCACACAGTATTCAAGGTATAACAGAGCGATACAAGAGCATTATAATATTTTCATCTTTGTTTTACTGTACATTGTTTTTCTGATCATTTCTAACATTTTATTTGCTTTCTTACCTGCAACCACACATCGAACTGAGGGTTTCAAGGTATCCTCAATGACGACACCTAGATCTTTTTCCTGGGCAGTGACTCCTAACGTGGAATCCTGCATCACACAGCTATGGTCTGAATTCCTCTTTTCCACATGCATCAATTTGCACTTGCTCACATTAACCCCCTCCCCCCTTTTCACAAAATCACAATAGCGGTTTTTAGTGCAGGCTGGCGCACTGACTGCTCCTAACACTCAGAAATCCTATGAGCGTCGGGAGCAGTGCAAAGCATTCAGCGCGCCAGCCTGCGCTAAAAACCACTATGGCGGTTTTATAAAAAAGGGGGGTAAATGTGCAATTTAACAACTTTGTGTCAAAAGCAAATTTGATTATCTCACTACTTATTTCCATTTCTAGACTATTGATAAATATGTTGAAAAGTAGTGGTCCTAGTACAGACCCCAAACGATACAAGATCCTCACTCAACAGGATTGAAAATCCAAATAGGTAGAAATCAACGATAATTATTGAACAAAGATGACAAACCAACTTGTGTCATTCTTCATGTTTCTTTATTCAAATATTCTTGCTCCAATGCTATAATGCCCGACGGGACCCGTTTCGCCAACAATGACTTTTTCAAGGGTTCCAGCAGGGAGCCAGTGTTGGCGAAACAGGTCCCGTCGGGCATTATAGCATTGGAGCAAGAATATTTGAATAAAGAAACATGAAGAATGACACAAGTTGGTTTGTCATCAATCCTGTTGAGTGAGGATCTTGTATCGTTTGGAGTTGTCCTACTTACCTCACTTTCTATCTTCAAGGACCTTTTGTCCTAGTACAGACCCCTGGGGAACTCCACTATTTATCCTTCTCCATTGAGAATATTGACCATTTAAACCTACTCTCTATTTTCTGTCTTTCAAACAATTCTTTAATCCATAATAGGACTTTACCTCCTATCTCATAACTCTCTAATTTCCTCAGAAGTCTTTCATGAGGTACTTTATCAAATGCCTTTCAAAAATCCAAATATACAATATCAACCGGCTCATCTTTATCCACATGTTCATTTACCCTTCAAAGAAATGCAGTAGATTGGTGAAGCAAGATTTCCCTTGGCTAAATCCATGTTGGTTTTATTTCATTACATCCATGCTTATGTATATGTTCTGTCATTTTGTTCTTTATAATAGTCTCTACCATTTTGCCCGATACCAATGCCAGACTCACTGGTCTATAATTTCCCACATCAACTCTGGAACCCTTAAAAAAAAAAACCAAAACGGTGTAATGTTGGCTTCCGGTACTATGCTGATTTTAGACAAAAATTACTAATAGCTCTGCAAGTTCATTTTTCAATTATGTCAGCACTCTGGGATGTATACTATCCGGTCCAGATAATTTGCTACTGTTCAGTTTGTTAAATTGACCCATTACATCTTCTAGATTTGTTTGAGTTTTTCATCAGAATTGAATACCATTTCTGGCACTGGTAACTCCCCCACATCTTTCTCAGTGAAGACCGAAGCAAAGAATTCATTTAATCTTTCTGCTATGGCCTTGTCTTCCCTGAGAGCCCCTTTTATCCCTCAGTCATCTAGTGGTCCAACCCATTCTCTTCCTGGCTTCTTGCTTTTAATATACCTAAAAAAGGTTTTTACTGTTTTTGCTTCCAATGCAATCTTCTTTTCTAGGTCTCCCTTTGCCTTTTTTATTAGTGCCTTGCATTTGACTTGCCATTTCTTGTGCTGTTTACAATTTAGTCAGATCCTTCTTCCACTTTCTGACTAATTCTCTTTTATTTCCAATAGCTTCCTTCACCTCGCTTGTTAATCATACCAGTTGCTGTTTAGTTTTCCTTCCTCCTTTTTAAATACATACAATACATCTAGTCTGGGCTTCCAGGATAGTATTTTTGAATAACATCCAAGCCTGATGTAAATTTTTGACCTTTGCAGCTGCTCTTCTAAGTTTCTTTTCTATCATTCTTCTCATATTAGTATAGTCTCCTTTTTTTAAAGTTAAATGTTGTTGTAATGGATTTCCTGTGTGAACTTATTCCAGAGATTAAATCCAATCTGATCATGTTATGATCAGTGTTATCAAGTGGCCCCAACACCATTACCTCCCGTACCAATTCACTCCACTAAGAACTAGATCTAGAATTGCTTCACCTCTTGTCGGTTCCAAGGAATCTTATCTCTCTAGCATGCTCTGATGTTACATTTACCCAGTCAATATCGCGGTAGCTGAATCATCCATTATTATTATTATGTTATCCATTTTGTTAGCCTCCCTAATTTCTGATAACATTTCAGCTCATCCTGGTCAGGTGGACAGCAGTACACTCACTATCTTTTTTTCCCTTTACAATGGTATGTTTCTGCTCTTGTAGAATTTTCAGTCTATTCGATTCAAGACCCTCCTTAACATTTAACACTATCCCTCCACCAAATCTATCTACCCTATCATGGCGAGATAGTTTGTATCCCGGTATGACAGTGTCCCTGAAAGTCAGTTAAAACAAAAGAAGCAGAGAACGGCTTATATCAATCTTAGTTTACTGTATGCAGGTGATGTTTACACTGTACTCTGAAAACCTTGGTTCTGGTATATTATGTCAGCACTAAAGTATTTATGGTGTCAACAAAACCTGTAACAGTTTGCTCAGAGGCAAATGTAGCTTTATTTTACAGTATATCTAAAAGAAAGGTGGCATTTCAACAGGATGCCTTGAAATTAGATGTTGTGTGTGGGCTTCAATCACACATGCAGGCTGGATAACAGTCATGAACAGGGGAACTTAAAAGTGCAAAAACAGCAAGGTGAAGAGAACGGAAACACAAGTGAGTTTAAATAATAAGACCTGTTAAGTACAAAGCTGGAAAGCAGACTGCATCATATCAAGAAACATTTGTTTCCAAAAATGAAAGTTATTTCCTTCTGTCCACAGAAGCAGTCATACCAGAACAGAACATTTGTATACCGCAAAACCATGTGGATCCTTGCGATTTATAATTAGTAAAGAGCTCTGCTCTTGGAGGAAAAGATGCTGCATCTTAAAGATGCCTAACTTCCACATCATCCTAAATCAGGGGTGTCCAACCTGCGGCCCGTGAAGTATTTTGTGCGGCCCCGGTCAAGGGCGATGCAGTGTTTTCCTCTGCTGCCCCCGGGTGTTTACCGTCTTGCCGGCTCCCTCCTCTGTCGTGCTGCAGCGTTTGCGCGGCCCCGGAAAAACTTTTTTCGGCCAATGCGGCCCAGGGAAGCCAAAAGGTTGGACACCCCTGTCCTAAATATCACTCTTGTGTATACTGGGAACCATGAACATAGTTGGCTTTCTTACATTCCCTGCAAAGAAATAAAAGAAAGGATTTAAAAAAAAAAAAATCTTATCTTTGAATCAACTGGCTGCAACCCATCAGTGCAGGCTGTTATCAACACCAGTGTGATTGTTACACATGTAAAATATTATGAGTTTACACGGCAGGAAGAAAAAACCATTTGTTGTGAAAACATTGAACAGAACCAAGATTAAGCCATTTCCACTCTCAGCATGAACCCTGCATTTGTGTGCCCTGCTGTTGATTAAAACTGAACATTTCCCCTTTTAGCAAATGCGGTAGGACCATATTGCACAAACCTGCCATCACTGAAGTTCCAGTAAAAAGATAAGTCCTGCCTTACTGGAACAATGGCTTACACATCCACCCTCACCACCGAAAGACAATGATTTTTAATCCAAGGAAAGAGAGAAACTTAGAAACAGTTTCAAAATTTCTTTTTTTTTTTTTTGTCCATTTCTGAAACTTTTTCATGCTGATCATTTAAAGCAGCAAATCACCTAATGAAAGCGAGTGACCAGACAAAACTTAAACCAGCCTAAGAAGAAGCCTAACACCTGGAAAAGAAACCTAATCTGCAGTAAGCTTCTCTTAGAAAAAGAAGAAATCCATTTTTACATCAGGATTGCTCTGCTGATTGGTGCCAGAAAGAGAATATCTACTTCCATTAATATATCATTGTATGATTATGTTCACAAAGAAATACGATAAAATGTTGCCACCATCTTTAAGCCTTTTACAATGTACAGAGTTTCCAAAATACAAGTGTGTCAAACACTGAGAATGACACCCCCAACTCTATTCACTGTGAAACCCTCAATAAATCAAGCCCAGACAAACTAAGCTCAAAATTTTGCAACCAATGTGATGTAATGAGCACACACTGGCAGTGCAAAAGATCTCCACTAAGGTTCACACAGTTCTTGTAAAATGTAAGTGTAGACTGATATTTTATCAGTGAAGCAGTTATGCTGTAAGCATCTTTTTTATGAAAAGCCTCAGTGCGAGTCGGAGATTGTTTCCATAATGCCTTCACTGAACACTGGTCTGCAGTATAACCCGCATGACAGGAAATTCAGAAAAGATTACACGCACTAGTCAGCTGCTAAGAGGAAAAGCAGTTTCACAAACCCATATTTCTCCTTTTTCTTCAAATTTACAAGTCCCAACTCAGTAAATAATCTAACAGACCAAATACATCAAATCTCACCCTTAAGTTTCAAGTTTATTAGTTTTAATATACCGACCATCAAACAAATATCTGGCCGGTTAACAGTAAAATTTAATAGATAGGAAGACTAAAAAATTAAAGATAAAATAAATTGGTATATTAAATATATAGTGTGAACATAAATAATATTTACAAGACAAACTTGAGAGTGAGGGTAGATGGGAGAGGAGGGGAAAAGTTACATATTTAAGAAGAAAAAAGAGATAGTGGGGTTGGGATAAAACATACAGGGTGGGGTCGCTTTATTAAAGCGGTTGGTTGCTGGAATGAAAAGGAAAGATGATGAGTCTAAGCACTAGGAAATGCGTCACAGAATAAGAAGGTTTTTAGGCCTGTCTTAAATTTATCTAAACGTTGTTCATCGCGAAGTTGTTGTGGTAGGAGGTTCCACAAGGTTGGAGCAGTTACTGCGAAATTTACTTTTCGTGTATAATAAAAATCTTTTATAGAGGGAATAAAAAGAAGTTTTTGATCAGTTGACCTTAGGGTGCGTGGGGAGCATTGGGGTATGAGAAGTTTATCAAGGAAAGAGGGCTGGTGAGAGAGTTTTATTTTAAAGGAAAGTAAAATGATTTTATAGGTAATACGGTGAGAGATGGGGAGCCAATGTGCTTTTTTTAGAAGAGGAGTGACATGGTCGTATTTGCCTATTTTATAAATAAGTTTTATTGCAGAAGAATATTACAAGAAAATAATACTCTGCCGCCCTTTCACAAATACATTGATCAATCTAAAACAGTGAGTGGCACTAGATCTGCTTTACTAACCACAACCCTCCCCCCCACACACACACACACCCTTTTACTAAACTGCGACAGTTTTTAGTGCAGGTCGGTGCGCTGAGTACTCTGCGCTGCTCCCGACACTCATATAACTCCATGAATGTCAGGAGCAACGCAGAGCATGAGTGCTAGCCTGCGCTAAAAACTGCTATTGCCGTTTGGAAAGGGGGGGGGGAGTAGGCTTTCTTCCTACAGAAATCAAATAGGGGAAAAAGCCTTTATGAATCCAACCCATTTAAATGTTTTTTTTTTATTGCCAAGTGTGAATTCTGACACCTGCATGACCACTTTCCCTAGCTAGGGCAGGCAGACAAATTAGGAATTTCCCTATAATTATCAATGCACATATGACTGCCAGAGGTCATACTGTACACTGCAAATCAAGTTTTGCTCAAGAACCTGCAACAAAGCAAGCATGCTGCAGAGCTCTTTCTCTGATCTCCAATTCCAGCTTATTCTCTCTGAAATACTTTTATGTGCTCCTTGGGATCAAACAGATAAAACACTATACACTAAAACAGGGAGAATATAACAATTCCCTATAAAAACACAGCTCAAAAACATGCATTTCTACTCTCTGGCATTTCATCAGTGCAATGAAAGTGTAGATTTTCCTATTAACAACATTCTTACTTTCTAGTAATATAGCTCAGTAGATAAACATTTCTTGAAGCTCACTCCCTTAACTTTATAAATACAGTAGTTCTGGGGGAATTCAACATAAAAATATTTAAAATCCAGCACATTAAATTTGAAAATACTGTGCATGGCTTTTGAAAGTTCTGCATTCTTAATTTATCATATTTTGGGTAGAATTCCTCAATCATAAAGGCCTGGATCCTCCCAATCCTAGTTGTCTTCTTACTCAGGCTAGACAATGCTCCTCCCTACACATCCCCAAGCTCAGCTTGAAACCCTCCTCAAGCTTGATCTCTTTCCGTAGGTTCAACCCTCAGTTTTTTCTCTCTCTTTTCCAGGATTGAAAATCCCCCAACTTACTTTCTCCATTCATTTCCCAGCAAGACCTCAAGTTTTCTCTTCATCTCTTTCCTTCTCAGACACCCTCTTGACACACACATCCCAACAGCTTTCCTTAGCTTACACTCTCTTTCTAAATGCTATCAAACCTCATCTGGCACACAAACACCCATCTCCTTCCTAGTTCTCACATGAACTCCCATCTATTTTTCAACATCCTCTATACCAGCATTCTTCAACCACCGGTCCACAGAAATTTCCTGCCGGTCCACAGGGCCAGCACGTGCATCAGGCCCAAAACAGTGTTCTTCAACCGCCGGTCCACGGTGCGATCGATGCGGAGTTATCTTCGAGTCAGCTCCCTCTTCCTGATTCAGTGCACATAGCCACGGGCAGTGGCTCCTAAGGGCATCCTGCGCCTGAACCAGAAGCCTTCTCTCTGGCGTTGCAACGTCAGAGGGAAGGCTTCCAGATGAGGCACGGGACATGCAAGGTGCAATTAGTACTATTATGGGGGCGGGGTCTGGGGTAGAGATTGGGTAGAGATGGGGGGGTCTGGCCTATGACTTAGCCCCGTGTTCTTCAACTGCCGGTCCATAGAATAATTCTTTTATTTCTGCCAGTCCATAGGTGTAAAAAGGTTGAAAAAACACTGCTCTATATAATCCCTCTAAAGCTCTCTCACACACTCACTATGACTATCTCATGGATAGGGTCCTTGGGGAGGTGAGAGGGAAGGGAAGTATTACATACTGTGACATCACTTCTGTCTGTTCCCTATCCTACTATTATTACTACTATTTTTCTATAGCGCTACCAGACACATGTAGCACTGTACATTAAACTTTATTACCCAAGACCACAAAGGGAAAACTTTCAAGCTCCTTGACATCTGCATAGTAAATGAATTCTTTCTTCCAACTGCCCAAATTTCGGAAACTTTGCAAATCATCTACATTGAACGTCAGAAGGCAGCAGTTGAGATGATCTCTGCTCAAAACAGCTTACAATCTAGTTATGATAGACACAGTGGACAAAACGGTGAATCAATATAAGCTGCTCATGTAGCAAAATACAAAGGGATGAAGGGGTAGAGAGGGTAAAGGACTAAAGAGGGAATGATAAACAAAAAAACAAATATGGTGCTTTACCAGTTGGTAGGGTTAGGACTTAAACACAGCTTTTTCCATCTGCTCCCATCTGTCTTTGTCTGAGTATGTCACGTAGATTTTAATTGTCAAAAGCAACCCCTTTTTTGTCACAAACTGTATTTTTTGAAGTCTGATTGAGCAGTATAAAAATTTTTAATAAACTTGATTTTCAGCCTGGATTTGAATGCTGCCAGAGATGGAGCCTGATGTACCGAATCACCTTGATTTGGCTTTACCTTTAAAAAACCCAAATCAAGCACTATCTCCCCATCCATAATTAATTGTATTGTAAATATATAAAACCCCAACATCAACATAGAGTTACTAAAAACAAGATAAAAAATAAGCAAGATTATTTCTATAGCATATAGATTTACAGTAAGGCATTACAGTTAAGCCACAGACAAAATTTGATGCATTTTGAAGCTGAGAGGTAGTCCCAGAAATACCTCAAAAAAATAGCATTTTAGGTACCTTATTACACAGACAAAGGAATAGTGCTATACAGCTGATTACTTGCTTGTCCCTTTTAAATTATTTTATAGTTGTTGGTTTGGGGTTTTTTTTTAAGTACTTTGCTGGAAAGCAGCATAAACTCTTGATCTTGGGCTTTCTCTCTTCTGTAGTTGGATCTGTGATGGGATCTGTCCTCTTTCCCCCCAAAAGAGGTTGGAGGAGGGGCAGGACTTGGCGTCAGGTGCTTCATCCCACCACCTTATCCATCAGAGGCACTCACTGTATCACCATTATCATTATTTATGTCTCTGCTCACCCTCCTTTTTCACCTCCCCTCTGCTAGGGTGTTAGAACAGTCTGCTACCCTACTGCCCCCTATCACTGCAGCGCAGTGTTAAGCTGTCTCACGTCTTTCTCCCCTATCTCCCCGGGGTTCCACCTCCAACCACCAAGGATGCTGTGACAGTTCCTCAACTGCTCTGGGGTGGTCGAACAAGAACTGCTCCACCATTCCTCCCCCAGGGGTGACGGCGTCTGCGCATCCCCCCTCCCATCTCAACAAGAGCTGTCTACCCCCCTCCTTCCCTCCTAAACGGAGGTGTGCGGCAGGAGAGGTACCCCCGGGGAGGCTGACACAGGGTTTCTTCCCGCTCGCCCGGCATATACTCACTGAGTCGGGGCTGCGAAAGGAAGTCCCTGGTGATGACCTGCGCGTGCTCCCGAGCCGCAGCGCCCTGCGAGGAGAGCTCGCCCACAGCCCCGTTCACCATCCCCCGAATCGCCTTCAGCGCCATCTTCGACTCTTGCTCTCCGGCATATCACGGGGCCCAGAACACCCCTGCGCACGCGTGCTAATATAGAATTGCGTTCCCGCCCCCCCGGCGTTGACCTCATCACGCATAAACCGCAGCTCATACCCCGCCCTCCCCGCAGACGTCATCCTCTTCGGGACGCAGTGCGCAGGGGCCCCTGTTACCTGGAGCTGCCCTTGGTGCTGAAAGGAAGCAACCCTTAATCCGAGGCATGTTGTACAGTCACCTTGAATCTTCCCCGATCGTATCCAGGAAATGTTATTGCAAATGGCTAGTTACATATTCGTTGCCAAAAATAATGTGTAACATCTAGGAACAAAAGCTAAATAAAAAAATGAGCATCAAATATAATTTAAACGTACTGTTCTTTAAGGTTTTTCCTTTTTTCACTTAAATGGTTTAAAACAATTTAACAAACATGTAAGTATAGTGATTCTGATCTACGTAATTATGTATTTTAAAACTTAGATACTTAGTTTTCAGCACATTAGGTTCTTTGATGGACACGGAACGTCAGTCTTTATCTATTCTTTGCAATTAAGGTGAACCTAAGATGAAAAAAAAAAAGTATATAAGTAAGTGGGGAAGAAAACTGAAATTGAGAGGGCCATACATAAAAATTCCTTCTTGGATTCAAGGAAGAGACTTAACCCCCAAACAATTTCAGATTTAGTAATCCAAAATGGTACAATTTGGGTTGAGCACTTCTAGCAGCTCTATAAAGAGATCAAATCTGAAATCTTTACACATGAGTAAAAACACACCCCAGATCTGCTGGAGCTGTAAAGAATTATCAAAGACTACCAAACACATTTAGACATCCCCTACAAGAGTGTTCTTCAATGCAAGGCTCAGGGGCCAAATGAGGCCCCTGAAGATCTCTTTGGTGGCTCTCATTGCCTTTCTATTGTTGTTTTTTTGCTATTCTGCCTCTCTACCCAGGCTCAGGAAAAAAAAAAGGAGAAAGTAGATGAGAATGGAAGAACATATGCTTGAAGGACAAGACATTTCTCAGTAGACAAAATAGAATGCATTTGGAAATGGTCAGAACCTTGAGAATACTCCACAATGAAGACTAAAGGTGGACTGCAGAGATACTGATCAGCAATGTTGTGGGTCCCCAGTGAGAATATATTTAGGGGCTCTCCTTCAACTCAGTAGAATCCAAAAGTGGCTGAGCTTAAAAATTAAGGAAGACCTTTGTCCTCTAACAAACAGTAAATCAAAGAATGCCTCCAAATACTTAAACTCAGAAACCTGTATGGTCTCAGTAAAATGTTAAATGAAATGCTCAGATACAGCCATTTACAATTCCAGGAAGCACTGACAAAACTGGTTTTCTTCTTCTTCTTTTTTTTTTTTTTTTTTTGCATAGCTATCAATGTGGGTTACCATTACGATATGTTCTTTTACTACTAACTTATGCTGTTTTAGCACAGGTACCATTTCATGTAGTGAGACCTAGTTACTACTAACTGGAGTTAACAGTAAAATAGCATGTCTTAATAGTAGCCCAGGTTGATAACTTTTCCCTTTGTTCTTGGATCACTGTCCTATATCAATATGTTAGTTACACTAGTCCATACAAATGGGGGGGGGGGGAGGATATCACTATCCCAAATAATTACAGGGGAATTTGTAGCAATAGTAGCTTTACAAACTCTTCTGTAATGTGCTCAATAAACAAATACTAAAATTCCTAATGAATAAATGTCTACACAGAAGTCAAATTGCTTTCCAAAGCACTCTGAGTAACTACATTTCTACCTTACAGTGAGCAACACATGTAAAAACAAAACTAACATGGAGAATGTTTGCATATTGTATTGACTTTATTCTATATCACATCCTGGTCTCATTCTTAAAATGCTGCAAAATGGAATTGGGAGGAACATCTATGATACCTACAATATAATTAAATTACTGTAGCAGTGGAGAAATAGCCTAATGATTAGCACATGTGACCCAGTCCTTAGAGGGAACATTGCCTGAGACATAACAACAGTACATGCAATAGCAGCACTCAGGTTCTACAAGATCAAGGAAATTCAAAACCCAAAAGTGAGCAGGAAAGGTCATGGCCAGTGCTTTGGGGATCAGGAAGGTGTTGTCATGACTGACTATCTTCCAAGGAGCCAAATAGTTAATGAAAATTACTACTGTAACTTAGTGTGCTTATTAAAGGAGACCTTGAAAGCCAAAAGGAGAGAGAAGCTGCGAAAAAGAGTTCTCTTTTTGGAAGACAATGCATCTGCTCACAAGGCTGGCAAAACAATGGATGTTTTGTCGCAGTTGGGGTTTCAGTGCATAGACCATTCACCCTACTCACCAGATCTTGCTCTGTCTAACTATTTTCTGTTTCCAAACCTTAAAAAGAGTTTGAAACTGTGACAGTTTTTGAGTGATTTGGAGGTGATTGCAGCAGTGGAGCAGTATTTCAGTGACCAGACATCAGAGTATTTTTTGGAAGGGTTAATGAAACTTCAGACATGATGTGCTAAGTGTGCTGAACTTAGGGAATGAATATGTGGAATAACTTGTAAGTTTCATGGCTCCGTGTTATTCCCTTCAAGGTTGGGCTGAGAACTTTCCAGAAAACCCTCATATTTAACTGGCCAATTAAATAGCGTTTGGCCAGCTAACAGTAATATTCAGCAGAAGATAGCTAGTTATCTCACTGAATATTAGTGATTAACACCGCTAAAACTTGGCTGACTATATCATGTGATAGCCACCAATTTTAAATGCTGACCAGCAAAGTTTAGTAGCCAAACCAGGCCATGAAAAAATCAAGTCTATCTTTGACTGCTATAGCTTAGCCAGCCAGTGTTCAAAATTGATGCAGCCTGCTGAGTTTGAGCCAGAGAAAGACAGACTGGAAATGACCTGACATTGAATATTGGTGGTCGGAACTGACCATGGGAGTTAGACAGTTTGCCTCCCGTGAACTGAATATCAATCACCTTGTCTTTCTATGACTGCAATTAAGAACATAAGAATTGCCACTGCTGGGTCAGACCAGTGGTCCATCGCACCCAGCAGTCCGCTCCCGCAGTGGCCTCCAGGTCAAAGACCAGTGCCCTAACTGAGACCAGCCCTACCTGCATATGCTCCGGTTCAGCAGGAACTTGTCTAACTTTGTCTTGAATCCAAGGAGAGTGTTTTCCCCTATAACAGCCTCCGGAAGAGCGTTCCAGTTTTCCATCACTCTCTGGGTGAAAAAGAACTTCCTTACATTTGTATGGAATCTTTAGAGAGTGCCCTCTCGTTCTTTGTTGCCCTCCAGAAGCTGCCACCCTATGAAAGTGCAAA
Organism: Geotrypetes seraphini; assembly: GCF_902459505.1. Classification (NCBI taxonomy): domain Eukaryota; kingdom Metazoa; phylum Chordata; class Amphibia; order Gymnophiona; family Dermophiidae; genus Geotrypetes; species Geotrypetes seraphini. The sequence continues at coordinate 217,224,883 of NC_047089.1, read as the reverse complement.
GTCTGTCTAATGCAGGGGTGTCCAACCTTTTGACTTCCCTTGGCTGAAAAAAATGTTTCTGGGGCTGCACAAATGCGCAAACGCTGCAGCAAGACAGAGGAGGGAGCCAGCAAGACGGGGGCAGCAGAGGAAACACTGCATTGCCCTCGACCAGGGCCACACAAAATACTTCACTTGGGCCACAGGTTGGACACCCCTGGTCTAATGGTTAGGCCAGCCCTGCTAGCCAGTGATAATACTGGGCTTTGTGAGTTATTTTTATCTGAGATTGCATGGCAAACAACAAAAATTGAGTTACTCTAGCCCTACACCAAGATAATGAAAAGAAGTACCATAATTCAATTACAGAATTCTCAGGAAGTCTTATAAATATAGTGTAATGTTCTCTGGATTTTAATTTAATGATTTTATTTTAACATAGAATGTCATTGAGCTGCACAATGAGAATGAAGTCCCATTGTTCAAGGGTCAGGGCTTGATTTATTTTGTTTGATAAACAGGATTAGTTGAAACTCTTTATTTGTATGTGAAACAAAATGATATTTGCTTTCAAAACAATGGCCAGCATTCTCCAAGAACAGCAGATCCTGAAGGTCTCTGTTGTGAGGATCAATGCTTGTACTGATCCATGCTGGTCTAGGATTGTCATGTATAAAGAAAGTGTAAACTTATCAGGAAGGTTACAATTAATGTAAAAAGAAAAAGTGCTTTACCTGTAGATGTCACTAGAAGCCTTGGATAGTACTGAACAGGATACAGGGTGCAGCACTTCATTCTGTTATCATTTAAACATTGCCTGGACTGGTTCTTTTCATCCATGTTCCTTTTTAAATTCTTATTGTACTACCCTTACAATAAGCTAAAAAAAAGAAGCACATTGGGGCTGACATTGAGACTATGAGATTTAGCTGGACTGACTCCTGTGGTCATCACTGAGCTCAGATATTCAATGCTGGTCCATTTCCAGTGACCGGCACTGAATATCCAGTTTACTTTTGGCTTCTATGAACTTAACCAGCTAAGTCCATATTCTGCACTGGCCATCGATAGACCAGCGATTTACTCAGTCTGATTTGGTCAATAAACATAGAAGGTTAGCGTTTTAAATTTCACATATAGACAGGTAAATCGTGAAACATAGGTGGCTAGGTGCTAGCCGCTAAATGCTAATATTCAGTGGCCATCTTGCACTGAATATTAGTGCTTAGCTGGCTATGTGCTATTTAACTTGTCAGGAGTCGTTCCTGGCTGGTTAAATAGCACTGAATATCGAGCTGATTATCAACTTGAAATAATCCCTATCTCTGAAAAAGTATCACATAGGAGCCCTTTTACAAAGTGCACCTTTATGAAGGTCTCTTCCACACACTAAGATTGTTTTCATGGCTGATTCGGAAAATGTATGAATGCACGGAAAACCACACAGTGAGCCGTTATGCACATCAGGTCGACGAATTCTGATTTAGTGACTATCAGTAGACGATCGGAGCATTTAGTGCATCTAGGCCGCTGTCCTTTGTCTCCCCTTAAGTGGCTGTGGCACAGTGGGTGGGGCAAAGCACTAGTGGATGTGTTATACATGGTGTGATTGTGGCTCGAGATGCTCCTGCACTATATAATATGTACATTGCAAAATGTATATAAAATTATGTACATTTTGCAAATTTTCAAAGAGATTAATTTATGAGCATAAATCCTTTAAATATTGAGCCCTTACTTTTTAAAAATGTCTGTGCTTGCTTTTGCACCCACTTTGAGGTACATGCAAGTACCAGCTACCTGTTTATTTGGATCTAACCTATTTGGACTTAATCACCGGTGATTAAGGGGGCAGCTGTGCTAACCTCAGTGGTGCCTAAGATCACCTAAAAAAATTGGCTTCTGAATTGGCTCCTCCTTTGTAAATCTGGCATATCTACATGATGTGCCTGCTTTAAATTTGTGTGTATGTTGTGATATCAGCACTTACATATGTGAAGCCCCAAGTATGATGCTCCTTTTCTGCATACTCATATATAGGTTTTTTTAAAAATGGATGATCCATCTCTGAGTATTGTCAATTATACATGCATTGCTGCAGAGCCGTTTGTAAAATAAGCAAGGAAATATGAATATCCCAACTTCAAAATCTCATTCCCCACATGCCCACTAATTCTGGCACCCTTTTAACAAGCCACATTAGGGGTTTTCATCACCAGCCATTGAGGTAAAAGCTCCAAAGCTCATAGGCAGTGGCCAGTAATAAAAAAAAAAACCCTAATGCAGCTAGATAAAAGGGGACCTCTATATCTTGTATGCCCAGTTTTATACATAGGGTCAATGGTCCCTCTAAGGACCAAGTTTATGTGAGCCAAAAAAATTTTTCACAAGCAAACAACTGAGTTGATGTGAGTTAAAAGTTTCCATTACATTACCCAGAAGGCATTATACACACTGTACATTACAAATTAAGAATTACAAATATAAATGTAAAAAAAAAACATGAAAAATAAGATGATTTTTTTATTGAAAGGACTTAAAACATTTTTCAGTTACCTCTCAGAAGCCAGCACCTCCTTCCCCAGGTCAAGACAGTAAGCTGTCCTGACCTAAGAAAGGTTTTGGTCTCTGACATCACTTCCTACACATGGCACCCAGAAGTGACATCAACGGGAGAGCTGATGGGATCATGAAGAGCACATTGTTGACCGCTGCAAATAACTTCTTCAACTAGAGGTAGGAGGGAAGGGAAGGTGGGGTGTGTGCGTGGAGGGGAGGAATGGGCAGAAGCGGGGGGGCGGAGAGGAGGAGGGTGTCGGTGCCTCAAACAACATGGTGCTCGGGGCGGACTGCCCCCTCGACCCCCCCCTTTACTACTACATCACTGCGTGGATCATCCTGGTGCCTAACTTTGGAAAACATTTATTGAATTTCCCCCTTACGTTTCCTCTACCCAATATCTTATTCTTCTGCTGTCAATTATTGTCACCTCTTTACCTCAACACCAGTGGTCTCAAACTCACGGCCCAGGGGCCACATGCGGCTGCCAGGTACTATTTTGAGGCCCTCGGTATGTTTATCATAATCACAAAAGTAAAATAAAACAATTTCTTGATCATATGTCTCTTTAGATATAAATGACAATATTATTATTATGATTTAGCCAAAAGGAAAGATTTATAAACTATAAAGAGTTTTACCTCATGCAAAATTGTAATTTCTTTAATAAGACATTAACTGTTTTTTTTTTCTGTGGCCCTGCAAAGGGTTTGAGTTTGAGACCACTGCTCAACACCAAGCTCTTTGGGCTACTAGCATAGAACAAACAAAAATACGCTTTAATTACCAAATTGAACAAACATGACACAAAAGCCTTGGAGGTCGGAGGAAACAGATTTATGACATCCCCTCTGGTTGCTAAAGAGCAATTTTTGCTATTGGGTGCTTGAAATGAATGTTTCCTAATCAGTAAAGGAGAAGTTCCCTATTATTTTAATCTATGCTCAATGTTTTCTTGACACACAATCTACCATGTCCCCTCAATATTATACACTCTCCATTATCTTTACTAAATCTGCTTGAAATGAGTCACCCTCAGTGCCAGTAAGATTAACATTAAATCAAATTTCCTTTTCCCACCATTCACTATTGATTTCCAGTCTCCAGCTTTCCTTCTAATACCAGAGGCTTATCATCAGTTCCAGTTCTTCACACACAGTTATGGTTTATGGTTTATTCAGGTTTGTTATATTTTTTTAATTGCATGGGAAAGCTAGGCAATTTATGATATAAACATTACAAATTAAAAAAGAAAAAGGAACTACAATGTGAAAACAGAAAAGAGGCAACCACTGAAAAGGGTACACACATTCCAGTGAGAGCAAAAATCCATCCTGCAAAGTCCAGAGAACCTACTAGTTAAAGCAACACGATGACCATTCCATACCAGCTGTGACAAATAGGTTTTTCAAAGTTGCTTTAATGATCTTAAGTGATAATCCATCTTGCAAAGGAAAGGATAGGCTGTTACACAGAAATGGAGCTAGACAAAAATGCACAGTTCTTGGTCCACTTCCATTTAGCCTGAGAAGGCACAGTGAGCACTGGTCAATGCTCATTGATGGAGTGCAAGATCTGAAGGAAGGCGCGATGTATAGCAAGGGACAAAAGATAGGAGGGGGTAGCAGTTCTACACGAGGTTCTGGCATACATTTATAAAACGTAATCTTCATTAGCTGCAGAGGGAATAATAGTACTATTAACATATGTTCACATTATTCCAACTAGAGTCATTATTGATCCAATACTTTCATCTTTAACAAGGACTCAACTCAAAAGCACTTAGCTACTGATAATTCCAAGACTGCTGGATCAATAACTGCCACTGCCATTCAATAATTCCCCTAGCTGTTGTTATCCATAGATACACAGCAGAAGTGTCTGAACAGGGTCATTGAACATCCTTCCAGTCTACTTCTGTGCTATCCAGATCATGGCATTGTATATCCTGCCATACCACCTCAAGAATATCCACATAGGGACTGATTCTATAAACAGCGTCTAGTGGTACCTATCTCCTAGGCACCACTTGGTGCAGATGTCAGTCAACTGCTAGGCACCATTTACAAAATCACGCCTACCAGCACCTAACTCAACTTACACATTGTTAGGTGTTCCGTTAGGCACTTGTATATTAGGCCATGGATTTCCTGGATTAACTTACTGGCACCTAACACAGACATCTAGCGATGCCTAAGTCGTACCATGCCTATTCTCCACTCCTAAACATGCCTACTTTTGAGGTAGACATTATTAGGTACCAGTTAGGTGCCTTGACCTAGATGTCAATAGGCACCACTCCAAGTTCCACATGGAACTCTTAATTAATGGTTGTTGTTTTTTTTTAAATGAGCTTTTAATAGTGTGGTCAATTCCATGCCAATTAAGTTCATTAATCAATTTTGAGTTCTGCACAAAACTCGGCTAGGTGTCCCCAATCAGGGAGCCTAGTGGTGCCTAATCTAGGTATCATTAATAGAATGTGGCCCTTAATGTCACTGAATATTCTTCCAGTTCATCTTAGCACTATCCAGATAGTGTCAGAGGAGTGCATCAGCAGAACAAGAGCAGAGCAGTGTGTTGTCGGATAAAGTGATATTCATACTGCTATCCAAGTAACTATTTAGATAAAGTTAGGACAAAAAAAGTCATCCTTTCTCAAGAAAGCCATTTGAATTGCGGCAGTGGTGTGCAGTCAGGGCCTTTGGGGGATTTGCCCCACCCCCTAAAGGCCCTGAGGGTACTGCTCTGAATTTTATTGGTTAAGAAGGTAACAGGCAGATGCTGCTCAGCCAATCAAATTCAGATCAGTTTTGTCAGGCCCTCCTCTCAGCTGGCTCAGTGTTTCAATTGCTTGTCAACCCTGACAATGTTTCTGATTTTCTTCTTTCAGATTGGCAACGGGTTCCTGAAGAAGGGACTTTTCATCTCCGAAACCGGGCTTGGTTGAACCTGATTTCCAGGATGTGTACTAATGCTGCCCTCCTGCCCTGATTATAGACCAATGGATTAATCATCAAGCTAAGTCTGAGTTTACTTTTTGGAGTTGGCTGGGGGGTTCTTCTAGTGGGACTCCTGCTCTTCTTAAGCACTTGTGTGATAGATAAATGTATTTATATCACTATTTGAGTTATTTATATAATTAGTTATTTTGAGCACATGAGAGGTGTCCAGTGATGGTGTGCGGGCACGGGTTGGCTAATCTGTGTCTCATATGCTAAGCGCTGGAGATTCTTCTCCCTTCGCTGACCTTACACACTGAGGACATCCCATTTCACATATTAAATTTACTAATATATTTATAAAAATATTGTTGCTCAGGTGCTTTTTTAAGCAGGCTTGTCCCCCTTTAAGAACCTATTGACTTTGACTGCTTCTTGTACTTTCACTGCACCCCACTGGATCGTGGTTTACATATCATCGATCCATAGATAGCTTCAATCCATCTGCTCTCCTTCCTCTGCAGAGATATTCAGCAGCACTCACTATCCAGATGGCTAAAAAACAAAAGCAACCCGTGGAGTTTACATATTGACCTGTTTGTGTTCAGTTTTCCTCAAAGTGACAGCTCTTAGTTGTTTTAATCTATTTTCATTTAATTAATCATTTGTCCTTAAGGTTCAAAGCAAAGTACAACATTTATATACACATCCCTAGTAAGTTGTCAGAAAAAATACACTGCAGTTGGAAATATATTTAAAACAAATGAATAAAACTCAGCTGTTTACGGCTATCCTGTAAGAACTTGATTATCCCTCCCAATTCTCCAGGGCTGCCGGCAGATTGGAGTTTTCAAAATATCCCGAATGAATATATATGCAGGGCAGGATTAACCCAGTAGGCATGTGCCTAGGGCCCGAAATGGTCAGGGGGACCCGATGAAGGAGGGCATCAACATTGGTTTTTCCAAACGGCGATGGGCCCCTCCAGCATCGATCAGCAACGCGACCCCCTCCCCCCCCGATCGGCAACGTGGGCCCTCCTTTGATCAGCAATGCGGCCCCCCCCCATCGATGGAAAGTAAGACAAGCAAGCAACGCGGGTAAGAATGGCAACGGGAACTGTAATTTTGCAAGCGGTGCTGCTTGCCCAAAGCTTCCCTCTGTTGCAGCTTCCTGTTTCCGCCTGGGCACATGGTGGGGTGGGGCGGGGCAGGGGGGCCCAGTGTACTTGTATGCCTAGGGGCCCTCGACAAATTAATCCTACCCTGTATATATGACTGATATTTACATGCCTAGTACCCACCATTATATGCAAATCAGCCTTGCATATGCATTAAAGATATCCTGAAAACATGACCTGTTGGTGACCCTCAAGGATTGGAAGTAAAGACCAATGGTCAACATAAATATACAATGAGGACTCACAGTATCTGTTTATCTAGATCAGTGGTTCCCAACCCTGTCCTGGAGGACCACCAGCCAATTGGGTTTTCTGGATAGCCCTGATAAGAGAGATTTGCATATAATAGAGGTGACAGACATGCAAATCTGTGCCATGCATATTCATTAGGGCTATCCTGAAAACCTGATTGGCTGGTGGACCTCCAGGGCAGGACTGGAAACCACTGATCTAGATATAGCTCTTTTCAGTATTAGCTGCAATTAAGTTATATTCAGGTACAGTAGGTATTTCCCTGTCATCAGAAATCTTATATCTAAGCTTCAATTGAAATATATATGCATTCATGCCGTAAAGGCTTTTGCATGTCAAAGGGGCTCATTTTCTACGCTGTTCTTATACAGTTTGTCTAAATCTCAAGGAGGCATGCTAGAGGTGTGATGTGGGCAGGACTAGGACAGGCTTATGACCTGGATGTTTTTCTTCCATAATCATTTTACAATATATCCAGGGCACAATTTCAATGTCTAGGGCTAGACCTGTTTTAACAACAAAGTGCCAACAAGTTGTCCAAACTGACCAGATAATCACTAGAGGGATGTAAGCTTGACAACCAACCGAACCCCAACCCCCTCACATGTACACACATACTTTGCCACTGGTCACTGGCTCCCTACCATCCCCCATATTTGTGAATTAAACAGTGCATACCTGCCTGTATGACAGCTTCAGATATTATGGCCAGTCCTAGTGCAGCAGCAAACAGGTTCCTGGAGTAGCCTGGTTGGCAGTGTAGTCAACCACAGAGATGGAGACTCAAGCCCATACTCAACTCTATCCACTACACCAGGGGTGCCCACACTTTTTGGGCTTGCGAGCTACTTTTAAAATGACCAAGTAAAAATGATCTACCAACAATAAAATTTTAAAAAACACAAAGCACACTGTACGCAGAGAAAATGTTAATTATAATTTAAATTCAGGGGTTTTTTTTCCAAAGAGGTCAAGGCAGATGACTTTAAAATATGCAATGTCACCTCGGTAACAACTATACAAAAATAGACAAATATACCCCCTCCTCTTTTACTAAACCACGATAGCGGTTTTTAGCCCCGTGCTGTTCACGACGCTCATAGGTTCCCTGTGCTAAAAAACACTATTGCAGTTTAATAAAAGGGAGCCATAGTGCAAAATATAGACAGCAGATATAAATTCTCAAATGGACACATTTTGATCACTAAATTGAAAATAAAATCATTTTTCCTACCTTTGTTGTCTGGTGATTTCATGAGTCTCTAGTTGCACTTTCTTCTTTTGACTGTGCATCCAATCTTTCTTTCTTTCTTCCTCCTGCATGCTTCCTCTCCTCCAGACCTCATTCCAATCTCTCTGTCCCTCCATGAGTCTAACTTTTTCTTCCTCTCTCTGCCTGCCACCCGACACATTCCATTCCCTCCACTGACTTTTTCTTCCTCTCTCCCTGCCCCTTCCCTTTCTTTCTCTCTCCCTGCCCCTCCTTTCTTTCTTTCTTTCTGTCTGCCTTTCTTTCTCTCTTGTCTCTCTCCAGAGAAGGCAGCACTGTTAGTTGGTCAATGGGAGAACAGCAGCTTGTTTAATTCCAGGAAGCATGAAGCTCTATATCTTTCACTCTCCCTGCTCCCCCTCCGAGCTACCGTCTTTCTTTCTCTCTCCCTGCCCCCTCCCAAACTGCCACCACCGCAGAATTCTCCCTGCTTCACTGACGCGTTAAAGCCAGGCCTGTGCAGCCTTTACACAAGCGTTCCCTCCCCCCCAACGCCAATTCTGGTGTTGGAGAGGAAGTTCCGGGTCCTCTCCGATACCAGAATTGACGTCGGGTGGGGGGATACTTGTGTAGTGGCTGCACAGGCATGGCTTTTGCGCCTTGGGGAAGCAGGGAAATCCAAAGGCAACGCGAGTCTATCGCGGAGCCCGGGATGGGCTCCGGGATTGACTCATGTTGCCCTTGCGATCTACTGGTCGATCGTGCTCAACCTTTTGGGCACCCCTGCACTACACTTACAGTGGAATTTGTGAGCCTTGTAAACCCCCATCCTAATCCCACTGTACCCACATATTGATGTCACCTGCAGGCATAAGGGCCCAGGCCCCCGAGGCCCACCTTGGGTACACCACTGCGCAGTGGCATAGCAAGGGGGACAGGGGATCGGACTGCCCTAGGCCCCTTCTTGGTGGGGGTGCCATCACCTTCTGCCCCCCACACACGCGTGCCCTACCTTCTATGCCCCCCCATACCTTTTTAAAATCTTCACCAGTGTGATCAACTTCTCTAGCCTGCTGCTTGAGCTGGCCTGGATCCCACTGAAATTATTTCCGGATTGCAGGGCCAGGAAGTAATGTCAGAGGGGAAGCCAATGCCAGAGCGAGCAGCAGGCCAGAGAAGCTGCTCATGCTGGCAAAGATTTAAATAGGTATGGGGGTCGGAAGGGAGGGCATGAGTGTGGTGTGGGGGTCCAGAAGGGGGGGGGAGTTGGCGTGGAAGGAGCAGGGGTAGAGAAGAGTGCACCTCCTATTCTCGCTATGCCACTGTATCCCTCCTACCTCTTTAAGAGGCTGTGGCAACAGTTTTTACATACTACCAGCGTCTGACCTGGAAGCCTTCCCTCTGATGCAAAACACCTTCAGAGGGAAGGCTTCTGGGTTCTCTGCAGATAGTGTGTAGGAACCATGGCCCATGACCTTTTGAAGAAAGCAAGTGTGTCTGCGCTAGATTATTGAAGGGCATTGGAGGTGTGTGGCAGTTTCTTGGAGTCAGCAAAGAGCGGCTGCAGTCAAAGAGAAAGAATAGATCCTAACAACCACACAAACTCAGCCAGCCATCAGCGTGTACTTGTATAGAGTGTTTGTGTAATGATCGTGACTGTTGAGTTTAATTAGCAAAACCTTAGTGGGTCTGCAGGCTAGGGCCTGAAAGTTAATGGGGGTGTGTGTAAGGCTGAAGGTTCACCCTAGGACACCCACTAATCATTTTTGAAAGTTGGTTCCCTATGTCTATGTGAGAGCTCAGAAGAGCAAACATTGGGCTGTTCCGTCTAAGGACACATGGGCACCTGATTTGCCTGGCTGCCGAAACCTAGTGAAGAGTTAAAGATGTTTGATGAAAGATAAACCTTGATGAAAAGCAGCTAAGCTCAGAGTCTCATTGAAGCAGATATCTCAATTAATGACGCAGGCTGGAGCTGCAGGGCTGAACCCATTTGAGGTTCCAAATTAGATCTTCTTCATAGGAGAGTGATACACATGCCCTTCAAGATAAAAGAGAATCGTGAAATCACCCAACATACTAATTCCAGGTCTCAGCACTGCTGTTTGCTACTGTTTGGGAAGGTCAGGATGTGCTTCCAGGTAAGACTCTAGCAGTCTGTTTTCCCTTTGTATTCAACAAGTGTGTGATCTGCAATGAAATGATAGGCAACTGATCTCTCTATATATTACCTCAACTTTGCATGGAATCTTCTGAATTTGACTCTACAATCTGCCGTTGACTGTTATGGCAAATCAGTGTAGTTCAGTGTGCGTCGTTTTAATTGCTAGCAGTAGTCAGGGTAGCTCTGAAGGCACAGCTTCAGTTCAAGTTTGGATAAGAGGTGCTGACTACTTTTTCTTGGTTTCTTTTGTTTCCTATGAAGAAGTGACTTAGAAACCCTGGGCTTCTGCATAGCTCATTTTTGGGAAACGAAAGTATGATTATGTTTCCCCTTTGTTGATAAAGCGTCACTGGCTCTCAGTTCGCTTTAGGATCCAGTTTAAATGCACATGCATAATCTTCAAGCTTCTCTATGGAATATTTGATCCATTTGTCCCCTTATGTTGGAATACCCTTAGACTTTGTCATTTAAGAAACACACAAAGATATGTTAGCCTTCCCTTCCTTTAAGGGAATTAAATCTGCTGGGAAGCTCAGTCGATCTTTTGTTTTCAAGTTTGTAGAGATCTGGAATGAACTTCCTGACTCCATTAGGCTTTAAGGCCAGCTGCAATTATTTCGTAAATTCCTGAAAACTTTGTTGTTCTTGCAATTTTTAAATGGTTTAACTACAGCCTCAACGAAATGATAATATTATAGTTATTTTTCTTATGCTTTTCTTATGTACTTTAGTTTTTAATTAGTTCTTCCTTCTCCTATGTTTTCTGCTATGTACTCTAGTCTTAATTATATGTGAACCGAGTCGAGCTCCACTGGGAGATGACCTGGTATATAAACCAAAGATTAGATTAGATTAGATTTTTTTTAATATAAACATTAGTCTCATAAAAAATCTAAGCTAACTACACAGCCCATACACCTATCTCTTCATGCTTTGGTTTGTACTTTACCTTTATTTTATTAAATAAAAGAAGGCTGCCTGTGATACCCTTCGCGGGCTTACATTTTTTAGTTAATATGGAGTGCTCATGAAAGAGAGCTAACTAATAACTTTGAGAATACATGACAGTCTCTTACAGCAGCGTTTCTCATCTCGGTCCTGGAGTACCCCCTTGCCAGTCAGGTTTTCAGAATATCCACAATGAATATGCATAAACTTGATTTGCATACACTGCCTCCATTATATGCTCATTTCTTTCATGCATATTCATTGTGGATATCCTGAAAACCTGACTGGCAAGGGGGTACTCCAGGACCGAGTTGGGGAACACTGTCTTACAGTGCGGAGAGCAGCACTGCAGACTTTACACCTTTAATACACACACAGTCAGTGCTCCAGCATAAAACAGGTCCTGGGTGTGTACAAGATGCACACCCACTGACCCAGCACAGAGCAGTTACAGTATTGACAATGGCAGTATGAGCTTCACACACACCTTTACGAGGGGCTGCTGAAAAGTTATCAGCCCAACCAAGAAGAGAATGATGTGACGCCGTAAAACATACAAACTACTAGCCTCTATACGAGGAGCACGCCTCAAACAGATGGTACTGGAGACCATCAGGGACCGGGCGATTCTGGACCTGTTGCTCACAAATGGCGACAGTGTCCACAACATGGTGTGGTTTCATCTCAGGTCAAATACATCGACAAAGGTCCTTAACTTTAAGGGAGCTAACTTCCAGAACATGGGAGATTTTGTCTATGAGGCACTGCAAAACCAGGACACAACGGATAGTGTGGAGGTACTGTGGTCGGCTCTGAAATCTACCCTGCAAGAAGCAACCAACATCTACATAAAGACCGTGAGTAAACGACAGAGAAATAACAGACCCCAATGGTTCTCCACAGAGATCTCGGAACTAGTAAAGCAGAAGAAAAGAGCATTTGTATCCTACAAACAATCACAACGACCGGAAGCTAAAGAAGCCTATCTGGAGAAATCTAGAACTGTTAAAACATCAGTCAGGAATGCCAAACTCTGGATAGAAGAAAATTTAGCTAGGCATGTAAACAAAGGGGATAAATCCTTCTTCAGGTATGTTAGCGAGAGAAAAAAAGAACACAGACGGGATTGTGCACCTAAGAAAACCTGACGGTAAATATGTAGACTCGGACTCAGATAAACCCGAACTACTCAATGGATACTTTTGCTTGGTCTTCATCTGTGAGGCGCTGGGATCTGGACCGCAGCTACAAACAAGGGAGTGCTCGGAGGACCCGTTCCAGGATTTTGAATTTACCGCGAGCAATGTATACCATGAGCTATCGAGGCTAAAAGTGAACAAAGCCATGGGACTGGATAATCTACATCCCAGAGTGCTTTGGGAACTGAGAGATGTCCTGGCAGAGCCGTTGACTGCGCTTTTCAATCTTTCCCTAAACAAGGGAAATGTCCCTTTGGACTGGAAAACTGCTAACATCATTCCACTCCACAAAAAGGAATGCAGGTCAGAGGCTGAAAATTACAGACCGGTGAGTCTCACATCAATAGTGTGTAAACTTATGGAAACATTGATTAAAAACAGATTGGATACGATTCTAGATGAAGAGAGGCTGAGGGAACCCCACCAGCATGGATTCATGAAGGAAAGGTCTTGTCAATCCAATCTGATAAGCTTCTTTGACTGGGTAACAAAATAACTGGACAGGGGAGTGTCCCTGGATGTCGTGTATTTGGACTTCAGTAAGGCTTTTGATAGTGTCCCACACCGTAGGTTATTAAACAAGATGAAAACGATGGGACTAGGAAAAACATTGACTTCATGGGTTGAAGACTGGCTCAGTGGTAGACTTCAGAGGATGGTGGTAAATGGTACCCCTCAGAAACGTCGGAAGTGACCAGTGGCGTGCCGTAGGGCTCGGTCTTGGGTCCGATACTGTTTAATATCTTTGTACAAGACCTGCCTCAGGGACTTCGAGGTAAAATTACACTATTCGCCGATGACGCTAAGCTATGTAACGTGGTTGACAGCGCAACCATGCCCGACACTATGAGGTAGGACCTACTTTTACTGGAACAATGGTCTAATACTTGGCAACTAAGTTTTAACGCCAAAAAGTGTAAGGTTATGCACCTTGGTAGCGGTAACCCCAGCAGAACATAAACCCTGAATGGTGAAACCTTAACAAGAACTGTCGCAGAATGAGACCTGGGTGTAATCATTAGTGAAGATATGAAGACTGCCACTCATGTGGAGAAAGCCTCGGCCAAGGCTAGACAAATGCTGGGTTGCATCTGAAGAAGTTTTGTCAGCCAAAAGCCTGAAGTCATAATGCCATTATATAGGACCATGGTGAGACCTCATCTGGAGTACTGTGTTCAGTTTTGGAGGCCGCATTATCAAAAGGATGTGAAGAGAATGGAATCGGTTCAGCGAATGGCCACTAAGATGGTCTCAGGACTCAAGGATCTCCCATATGAAGAATGTCTAAGCAGGCTGCAGTTATATTCTCTCGAAGAATGCAGAGAGAGGGGAGATATGATAGAGACGTTCAAATATCTTACAGGCCGTACCAAGGTGGAGGAAGATATCCTTTTTCTTACGGGTCCCACGGCAACAAGAGGGCATCCTCAAGGGTGAGAGATTTCTTGGTGACATCAGGAAATACTTCTTCACCGAAAGAGTGGTTGATCGTTGGAATGGCCTTCCACGTCAGGTAGTTGAAGCCAGCAACATGCTTGACTTCAAGAAACGATGGGATAAACATGTGGGTTCATTTCGGGGAATTGCTTAGGGGGAGTGTTCTTTTAAGGGGAGGGTTCTTTTGAGTGGGCAGACGTGTTGGGCCGATGGCCCTTTTCTGCTGTCATACTCTATGTTTCTATGTTTTTAAGTTATTTCATACCTTTCAGTGGCCCCAATCATATTGTGATGTCATAATGCCTCATTCCACCAATGCCTAAGAGCCAACCTCATTGGTAATGTCACAACAGCTTGGTTTCCCTATACCTGTGCCCATTTCCCTATACCAGATGCATTTGCCTTATTGAAACAAAGTGTCAAGAAAAGTGTGGAATAACCTGTAAGTTTCATGGCTCCACATCATTCTCTTCTTGGTTGGGCTGATAACTTTTCAGTGGCCCCTTGTATACACAGTGCTCCAGTGCAGAGAAGGTACTGTACAGACAGCCAAGATACACACTCATCAATGCCCGCATTGACTGCCCGAGCACAGAACAGGTACATCATTGGCAGTGGCAGTCTGAGTTTCACACACATACTTGCACAGTCCTCCAGGGTAGAACAGGTACTGCACAGACAGTACCAGATACACACACCTCTATGCCCATGATAAAATGGAATTATAAAATCACCCTACTCCAGGGCCAGCTCAACCTATGGACCAAGTGATGTCAAAATTTCAGCCCAGCATCTCTCCCTCTCCCCTTCCACTGAGGGGAGGGAAGATAGAGGGAGAGATGCAGGATTGGGTTTCAGGATTGTGGCACCCTTTATTACCAGCATGGGGTGGGGGGAGATTTGAGACAGAGGGGAAGCTACTGGATCATGGCGGGGAGGGGGGTGGTGCGAGGATACAAATGTTGGCTCAAGGTTCTCAGTCCCTTGAGTTGGCCCTGCCCCCCTCCCCCCCCGCCCCCCCCCCCCCACACACACACATACACACTGCCCTGCCACAAAACAGATGCAGCACTGGCAGTATGAGTACTGAGTTACATCTTATAGTTTATAGTTTATTATAATGTAATATACCATCTGTCCTGAGGAGATAACAAAGCATTGAACAACAGACAATAAATCTAAATCTGAGAGGAAAGAATGCAAATTGTCAAATGAAAGAAAATAAAATTGAAGGAAAAGGTAAGAATAGTAATTGTAGCTGCGATATATACTGGCAACATTTCACTGGTAATATATTACTTTTAAAAGTACTGTATGAATAACCATTGTTGAGTAAGTTACTTCCCAAAGTAATATAAAACAGTCATTAGTTTCATTAGGAAGCAGAAATATATTATAATTATTGGTCTACATAGGTTACTGTAAAAAAATAATGTATTACTTGTAAAAGTAATATATTACCAGTAATGCAGTATATTACTTGCCAACTCTGCATACATACAGAGTGCTCTAGTGCAGAGCAATAATGAGATAGTGCAGATTCACACTCACCATGCCCACACTCGCACTATGCCCACACTCGCACATATTGCTCAAGCATATTGCAGTAACACCTGTAAATAACAGTAATAATTTTTTTGTTGTTGTTTAAAAATAGCAGTACATTTGTTTTGGGATTATTTAGAAAAATGTTGGGGGGGTCCTATGTAGAATTAGAGGGACAATTGCCTATGTTGCCTTTATAAATTTGGTGCCAATTTGGACTCCTCACAGATGTAGCCTTTTATAATATCAGGCCCTTCAAAACCTAAGTGTGTGAGAGGAGGACACACGAAAAAAACTAAAGAAGCAGAACACACATGCTCACTACGTTCTCATAAGCTTCTCTCTTCTATTGAACTGAGACTAAAAAGCAAACAAAATGACTATCATGTTTGATCATTTAAAAAAAAAGAACTTCCTTGACTTCAGCAGTGACGTCTAAAATGAGATGATGTTATTTCCAATATACCAGCTTTATATCTTAACTCTTTCCATGATCCGGCAGTTCTAGAACTAATTTTATCTATGGTTCTGAGTCATAGAGATCTGTGGTTTGGAATGTTTTTTTTTTTTCTAGTCTCTGACTTCTACTTTTCTCATCTGATTGGAATATTTGTTCCATGTTGGTCATAGATACTGTTCATATTAGAGACTTGGGGGAAGGGAGGAGTATTATTTATAAGCATTTATGTGAACAGCAGTGCAGTAAAGCTTTAAAAAAAATGAAATACCTTCAAATACAAGAAATCAATATTTAACTAAAAACTTTTGAAACAAGTTTTTAAGTGTTTCCAAAACACCAGATAGCGTGTCAAAGCAGCTCCTGATTGGTGTAGCCTGACTGTAGTACCAGGAAGAGGCAGTCGGAAAATACCGCGAATTACTGAGTTCGTGATTCGTGAACCGCGAAGTTGCGGGGCTTTACTGTATCTGTACCGATATAAGGTTAAACAAATAAGACAGAAATGTAACTTTATATAAGGGGGATGGGATCTGATATATTGCCTTTCTGTGGTTACAATCAAAGTGCTATCCGTATTATATACAGGTCCTTATTTTGTACCTGGGGCAATGGAGGGCCACATGACTTGCCCACAATAGAGCTGCAGTGGGAATCTACCTGGTTCTCAAGGTTCTCAGGTCACTGCACTAACCATTGGGCTTCTCTTCCACCCGCTGCTGAACACAGACCTCCATGTTTGTTCTCTAATCTTCAGCTACCTCCCAAGGAACCACTTACAGCCTCTTTTACAAAGCCGCACTAGCGGCTGCACTGTGCAAACAGCCCTGAAGCCCATAGAGATTTAAGGGGCTTCGGGGCTGTTGCTGTGCGGCTTTGTAAAAGAGGCCGTTAGATTATCAGTAGTTTCCAAATGGCTTCTTTATTCAATTCATTTAAAATCATTATACAAGCTTACCCACCGTCTCAGTTAAGATTACTGCAATGGACTGCAGGTTTTTCTTGAAAATTATATTTAAAACTGCAAATACTTCGGAATACTTGCATGGTTCAAAGGATTCCTGCAATCAAGAACTTACAGAGTTAAAACAATGCAAGAAAAATCAGAACCATGGTCTAACCCCTGCGGAGTTCCCCAAGGATCACCCCTATCACCCACACTATTCAATATATACATAGCCTCCCTCAGCTACTACCTAGATAATCATGGCATAAGTTCATACAGCTACGCAGATGACATCACTATTCTCCTGCCCTTCGACCAACCAGAACCCGTCATGACTAGCATAATACACAAAACTCTAAAATCAGTTGAAATTTGGATGACAGAGCACAAATTAAAACTTAACCCTGACAAAACAAATTTCATCCTACTAGAAAACAATAAAACTCCAACATTAACTAATCTTGTAATAAACTCGATCTCATACCCAATACAACCTACACTAAAATTGCTAGGAATCACAATTGACAGAGGCTGCACCATGCAACCCCAAATTAACAAAATAATAAAGGCATCGTTCATGACCATGAGAAATCTAAGAAAAATCCGAGCATTCTTCGAAAGAAGCAATTCCTACTATTGGTACAATCTCTTATCCTTGGGATGATAGACTACTGCAACATACTATACCTACCTTGTCCCACGACCATGATGAAGCAATTGCAGACAATACAGAATACAGCCCTGAGACTTGTATATTTCCTAAAAAAATATGACCTTATCACAGAGGCATACCATGACTCGCACTGGCTTCCAATAAAAGCGAGAGTACACTTCAAATTCTACTGCTTACTTTACAAGGCTCTCAATGGAGAGGGCCCAACCTACTGGAATAGCCGACTAAATCAATCCTCCTCAATCAGATACAGAAGATCCCACTCACTTTTCTCTCACCCATCATCCAAAAATGTCAAACGAAAAAAACTTTATGACAACCTAATAGCCTCCAAAGTAGAGAGTTGCGCGGGGACAGAAATCCCACCCGTCCCCACCCGTCCCCGCCAAAGTCCCACCCGTCCCCACCCGTCCCCGTGAGGAATCCCTCCGTCCCCACCCGTCCCCGCGAGGAATCCCTCCGTCCCCACCCGTCCCCGCGAGGAATCCCCTCCGTCCCCACCCGTCCCCGCGAGGAATCCCCTCTGTCCCCGCCCCGTCCCCGCGAGGAATCCCCTACGTCCCCCGCCCGTCACTATAAACTACAGAAATAGTTATTTCATTTAATTATGCTACTGAATTAAGGCTCTGGTAGAAACCCATTAAAAATAAGCAAAAAGACTTTATTAATTTGGAAATATTAATTGGGAAGAATTCATACTTTGTAAACGGGTTTCTACCAGAGCCTCTAATGTTTATAAATTTTTATCAACACAACTAATATACTACTTTATCCTTAAGCAAAAAAAAGAATTTTTTTCCTACCTTTATTGCCTGGTTTCTGCTTTCTTCATGTTCTCATTCAATTCCTTCCATCCACTGCCTCTCTTCTCTCTGTGTCTTCCATTTGCTCTGTTACTGTGCCTCTCCCTTTCTCCCCCCTCCCAAATTGGTCTGGCACCCATCTTTTTCCCTCCGCTCCCCCCATAGTCTGGCACCTCTGTCTTCTTCCCTGCCAGCGTCTTCTTCCCATTCCCTCTTCCCCATTTCCTTTCAGTGACCTTCTCCCCCACCATCTTTCCCATGTCCTGTCAGGCAGCATCCTTCTCCCCTCTCTGCCTTCCCCATGTCCTTTCAGCGGCCTTCTCCCCCCTCTGTCTTCTCCATGTCCTTTCAGTGGCAATCTCCACCTCTTTGTCTTCCCCAGTGCTTTCAGGGTCCTTCCCCCCCTTTCTCCCGTTTACCCCATGTCCTTTCAGCGTTCTTTTCCACCCCTTTGTCTTCCCCAGTGCTTTCAGGGTCCTTCCCCCCCCCCTTCCTCCCGTTTACCCCATGTCCTTTCAGCGTTCTCTTCCACCCCTTTGTCTTCCCCAGTGCTTTCAGCGGCCTTCTCCCCCCTTAAGCGTCTTTTCTTCTCCACTCCACCTTTCCTCCCTCCCTGCCTCCACCTTTGTGGCGCTTTTGCACCGGACCGACAACAGAACAGGCCCGGTCGGACAAATCTCCCTGTCCTGTAGCCGCGAATCTAAATTACCTTCTTACAGCAGCTGAGTAGTGAAGATGCTGTAAGAGGTAATTTAGATTCGCGGCTACAGGGCAGGGTAGATTTGTCGGCCGGGCTGTTGTCGGTCGATCGGGGGATCTGACCGGCTGTGCACATTCTCCCGGGGCGGTCCCGCCCCCCTACCCCCTCTTTCGTACGCCATTGCCTTCTTCCTACCTGCCCTGCCGCACACAGCCGACCGGAAGTCTTCCTGATGTCAGCGCTGACATCGGGAAGATTTCTGTTCGGATGTGTGCTGCGACAGGGCAGGTAAGGAGAAGGAGACTACCCTCGCGGCTCGACCAACCCCGCTGCGATCCAACCCCGCAGGAACCCCCGCGACCCTCGGAGGCGTCCCCATGGGATCCCCGCGACCCTAGGGGGCGTCCCCACGGGATCCCCGCGACCCTAGGGGGCGTCCCCACGGGATCCCCGTGACCCAAAGGGGGAACCCGCGGGATCCCCGCGGGTCCCGCGGGATTCCCGTCATCCCCGTTCCCGTGCAGCTCTCTACTCCAAAGCAGCTAAACTGGACAGACAAATCACTACTCTGTTATCTTCGACTTCAGACTATAAAGCCTTCAGGAAAGATATTAAAACCATACTCTTCAAAAAACACATAAAACCTGTCTAACACTCTATTTACCCTTAGATCTCTCTAATACTCTTTTATCTATCAAACGTTATCTAAAACCCATAATTTCACCCTATTCTTATCTCCTAAAGACCTCCACTTCCCTTTGGTAACTCTTTATCCAATGTTTATTACCTTAAAAAATACTATGTCATCGCTTATTCTATTCCTTTTAATTTGAATGTAATTCTTGTTTTTAGTTTGAACATAATCCGCCTTGAACCGCAAGGTAATGGCGGAATAGAAATCACTAATGTAATGTAATGTAATACAGCAGTAACATTGATATGAGTTGCAAGTGAATTCAACAGTTACCCTACTGCTACACAACTGCACTGCTTGCCAATTGAGGTCAGCAATAAATTTAAATTTAGGTCTGATATTTAGATTTACACAGGGACAAGCTCCTGCTTACATGTTTAGAATCTGTAGGCTAGGGTTACCATATTTGTGAAGACAAAAAAGAGGACATATGACCCCCCTTCTCGCCCCCCCCCCCGCCTCCACCTCCCACCAGTCCTACTCCTTTCCCCACCCACCACCCACCTTTCCCCTCTGTATCCTTTTGGCCCTCATCTGTCCTTCACTGCATCTCATCACCCTTTCAGTTCCAGCTCCATCCCTATTTATTTATTCTTCCTTCCCATGCCTCCGAGGCCATTCTTCTATCCCTGTCCCCATATTCCACCTCTGCCCAGCTTCTCTTCCTTCTTTACCTTTTCCACCCCAGGACCAATATATCTCTCTTGACTCTCCTGCCCCTTCCCATAGTACTGCAACTCTCCCCCTCCCCATTCCAGCATCTGCCACTCTCTCCCTCTTCATCCAACTGTACCCCAATACCAGAGCCAGCACCAATTCAAACCCCCCCCCCCCCCCCACCACCCCCCCCACCATCACCACCTGCGGGATCAGCATGATCTCTGTCTAACTCCCTGACTCTCCTCTACCTATCTGCTCCCTGGCCATTGCATTGAATCTTTGGGCAGGCTGACAGCAGCAATGAGGGAAGCCTGCTGCTGCCAGCCTGTTCCAGAAGCCACTTCTCTGCAAGTTACACCTACTTGGGAACAGGAAGTCACTGCAGAGGCAGTTTCCGGGGCAGTCAAGCAACAGACTCATTGCCACTGCCTGCCTGCCCGAAGATTCAATGCAGCAGCTAGGGAGGAGATAGGTAGTGGAGTCAGGACAGCCAGAAAACCCCGAACAGACACCCCCCCTTTTGAAAGGTCACTTGGACACACAAAGTCAGAGGCGTGAAGAAGTACAAGTTTTATTCACAGCATGCATGCTGGACCCCTGAGCTCCAAGCTGGCTCAGAAGTGCCGAAACCAGGAAGTTACAGAGATATTTATTCATTTTTCTGGCTATACAACTGAATTCTAGAAAAAAGCTTTTCACGTGTTACTTTTCTTAACACTCATTGGTTCTAAGCTCACACTAGCAGGTCACTAGCAGGACACTTATCTAACTCTAACAGTTAAATGTACAGAAGGGCAGGGTACATCATGGCTCAAACTCTTATCTATTCAGCTTACAATGTGGTAAGGTAGGGACATACATTTTAGGCAGATGCAGTCAATAGATTATACACTGTTTTCAGCTATGTAGGCCAGAGCAATATTTTAAACAACAGTTAACTATTTCATGACCCTACATTCCCCCCTTTCAGGCTGGCGTACCTAAGGAGCCAAGCCTGACAAAATAAAGTTAGGGGTCAGGAAAGTCGGGGTCCCCAGTGGGTAAGGGACGATACTGGGAGAGGGTCAATGCAGCAGTGGAACGTTTGACAGCAGAGTCCATAGTTCAGTGGAGCAGCTTTATGGCTATGGGGACCACACAGGGCAGGCAGCAAAGGAGCAGAGAAGACAGGGCAGCAACCAGCAAGATGATATTCAGTGCTGAACCAGAGGGCAACCAGGAGCTGAAGGTACCAGAGATCCAGTCTGCAGTAAGATCAAGCCAGGTCTGCTCAGGAACATGAGCCAGTTTGGTGATACGATCCACATCGTTTTCAATCACTTTACTCAAGTTCAAGGCAGCAGTTGGAGAAGTTGAATTTATCACAGGCACAGCAGCTAGTAAATAGTCCAAAGCTAGACGATTCTGATAAATAGCAGTGCGCATTTTAGCATTCGCTCTGCCAATGGTACTCAAAGCTCGGGAGGTCTCATTGGTTATCAGTTCAAGTACAGCTTATAGACAAATAATGCAGTTCAGCAAATAGATTGGGGTCCGATAGCCCCAGGTGTCATCCTCGGTCCATGTGGCAGGTTCATAAGCAGCAATGATCCGTTCTGCAGGCCAGTCATCACCCCATTCACCTATTTTAAGGGAATTGGTGGAAGTAGACTGCTTTTGGCGACCTCTGGTGTTGAATACATGGGCTCCCAGGTGTTCACCATCGGGAAGAAGCTGGGACGAATCATGCGAAGCACACGTACCAGTCTAGTTAGCAGGCAATCAAGAGTAGGCAGACAGATCACAGAGCCAGTATCAACTATCAGGAGCTGACCATCATTCATAGGAAGTTCCATTAAGCAGTGTCTGAAGGGCGCTGAAGACAGTGGGAAGCAACAATGGAGGTTCACAAGGCCCATCGTGAAGGTCGTGGACCTGACGTAAAAGTGAGGGTTTGTGAAGTCAGGTTTAACATGTCCAGCTGCTTTGCCTCCCATAGCCACTGTTCTCCCATACCAGTCCCTCCTCATACAAAATAATTGCTAACATTAAGAGTCTGACCTATAGTTTCAGCAAACTATATAAACAGATTTCTAGTGATTACAGGATATTAGTATCTACTTTCATAAAACTGGGGAAACACCAAAGAGTGATGGACAGGAGCACATGAGCGGGATACAATTCAGACATATACATCAGTACCTGAGTCTCACCTTTTACCATCAATATACAATGCCATGCAGTCTCTGGCCTTCTGGACTTGGACATTGGCATTCCAGTTATATGGGTCAGTGATAGTGAAAACCATGGGATTACAGTAGCCTGTAGTACACAAGGGGCCGGAGCTAGGACCTATAGTAAGGGAGGCAGACGGGGTATTCTTTCTCATAAAGGACAGGCTCCACCATTAGTGAAGGTTTCCTCATAGGGGCAGTTCTTAAAGGCATCAGGTTATACAGACCTATATACTTAGCACATTTGTTATAATAACGCTGTCAATCTAGGGAGCCACACAAAACTGAATTAGGGGTAGTACCATGACCTTGAGAAACATCAAATAGCACACATGTATCACAATACAAAGACACCGGGCGAGTGGGGTCTACAATAAGAGTCTAGTTGATAAGTGGACCCTCAACATCATCAATGCAGATTTCCGCCCACTTTTAAACTTCATCACCAGTAGGTTGAAAACAGAAAATACCCTCAAATGTTTGACATTTTCTGTACTTAACTCCTTCATGCAAACAAACATCAGGCAAAGGGACTGCACTTGTTAAGTACAAAATACAGAAGAAAGAAACATAAGTGAGGGCAACACAAATATCATATCTATATATACTAACATAGGAAGCTCATTTTTCTTTCAGGCACAACTTAGAAAACTTCAAACAGTTATACTCAAGACACTTGCTAAAGGCAGTGTGAACCACAGGCAGTCAATTAAACTCAAACACTTATAAAGAATTATATTCAGAACACCTGCTAAGTACAGTGGTAAATATTCAGAACTTTTGAGGTCTTAGAAAGCTTCAGCTGAAGATCCGTGTTGTAGTGGAACCAAGTTTCATGTCCGGACACCTTGACAACTGTAAGAGAAGAAATTATTACAGTAAAAGGACCTATCCACCTAAGTTTCAGGGGGTCTGACTTCCAAGTTTTAGCCATACTGTATTTACAGGGACATACCCATGGACTTGTGTAGCTATCGATAGTGGGGCCCTTTCCAGGACCCATTTGTGGAGCTCTTACAGGGCTTTAGCTAAAGACTGGAGGATATCTGATCCCAGAGTAGCAAAGGAACCAGGATCTGGGTTCACAATGGGTGGTGGCCGGCCGGACATGAGCTCAAATGGGGCTTAGATGGGATGCATCTAATCTGAAAAAGAACAGAAAGCAGCAGGACAGGCCAGGACAGATTAGTTTCTTCAATTCATTTTGTGAGAAGGGTCTTAAGAGTTCTGTTTATTCTTTCGACCTGACCAGAGCTCTCAGGATGATAAGCAGCATATAATTTCTATTCAATTTGGAGGGCCTGAGCAATTTGTTGGACAACATCGGCAATGAAAGCAGGGCCATTGTCACTGCCTATAAAAACAAGGAGATCAAGGCACGGAATTATTCAGGAGGTGTTTGGTTACGTCTCTGGCGCGTTCAGTGCAAGTAAGGAAGGCTTTGACCCATCTAGTCAGGGTGTCTGTGAAGACTAGGAAGTGACTGAGGGAACGGGAAATGGGCATGTGGGTAAAATCTACAGACAGAACCTGCATTGGATATGTTCCAATAGGTTGGTATCCAAGAGGTGGCAGTCATCTGATTGGGAATTTTATTCTAGAACCAACAACACACTGTCGGACCATATTCCGGACTAGCTGATCAAAGTGATTGATAAAGAAATGTCTCTTGAGAGTCAATTTTAATAGCGGGTTCTCCAGAGTGTGCCAGATCATGGCATCTTTTGACAATCGTGAGGGCCAGGTGTTGAGGAATAACTATGAGGGTGTTGTGCTTGCGTTTGAAGTATCAGTGTGTGGGTCTGAATTGGCACTTGAATTGGCGCATTTTGTATCCACCCCCCTTTCAGGACAGACTGGCCCAAAATAATGCATGCCCAAGTCTGTTCCTGAGAAGCGTACTGGGGTGTAAGGGAATCCAGAAAAGGAATGATTGTATACAGAGGAGCCGAAAGAGGGGGCAGAGACTGGCAGCTCGGGCTGTGCGGTCGGCAAGGGCATTGCCATGAGAGACAAGGTCCATCACGCGTCTGTAAGCATGGCAGAGCATAACAGAAATACATGAGGGTAGTTGTACGGCCTCAAGAAGGTCAAGAATGAGGGGAGCATGATGGATCAGGCGGCCGGAGGCTATAATGAAACCTCGATGTTTCCAGATGGCCCTATGGGAATGCAAGTTAAGGAAAGCATATTTGGAGTCAGTATATATATATTGCAAGACTGAGAGGCAGAGTGGCGCAGGGCAAAAGTGAGGGCATAAAGCTCAGCTTCTTGGGCAGAAGGGCCAGAAGGCAGGGGCCTGAGTCAGAAGTTTTTGGAGGCAGCGAAAAGACCGCTCCTGAAGTTGGGTCCAGACAAAAGGGGCTGAGTCAGCGCCTTTGGTGGAATCATACAGAGGACGAGCAATAGTAGAGAAATCAGGGATCCAGATGAGACAGTATCCTGCAATACTGAGAAAGGTGCTCAGAGCCTTGCAGTTATCAGGGACAGGGAGACTACAGACAGCCTGGACACGGGTGTAGGAAGGGACCTGGATTTGAAAGCCAAGGTAGGTGACACAAGGAAGGCATACTTGAAATCAATGTAAATATGGCCACAGGAAAATTTAAAAGGCAGACCCACTATCTGAAAGACTCAGATAAATAATAATAATAACAGTTTATATACCGCAATACCGTGAAGAGCTATGTGGTTTACAAAAGATTAGAGAAGGTACAAAATAATTGAACTTAAGATGTGTACTAACACATAAGAATTGTTCTCAATCCCTATTCTATATCAGGTTCCTACCCCAAAGAGCTGACTTATAAAATTAAGCTAAATGCAGTTCTGGATCCACCCACTAAGCAGGGTAGTCTGACACAAGCGCTCTCTAAAGCAGCAGTCCCTTCACTATCAGCTGACTGGCAAAAATATTTACTTCAATACAAAAGCATTCCTAAAAATTACATTCTTACCTAAACTTACATTTTTTATATACAGAAATACAAAACAAAGATTGGAATATACAGTAAAACTTTGGATTGCAAATAACTTGGTTTGCAAGTGTTCTATAAGACAAGCAATGATTAAATTTTAACTTGCTATACCAGCAACGTCTTGCAATACACGTACATACAGTATAGAAGCATCACATTTTCACAACTGAGCCAATGGTTCCTCTCTATATGTCGCTGCAGGAATGCAGTGACTGTTCCAAACGAGCAAGGGCTTGCAATACAAGTATGTATATTTTTGTACACTAGTGCCCTGGAATACAAGCATACTTTTGGAACAAATTATGTCCCAAACCAAAGTTTTACTGTACTCACAAGTTTAAACATTGTTCATTTTTATTTTTTTTTTTTTGTTACAATCAACATGGGTCTCAGTAGAGACTTACTCCCCCTTCCTACAGAATTTCACAAAGGAGAGAGAGTTGCTTAAAGATCAAAGAGATCAAATTACAGATGTAGTCCTTTTCAGAACTTTTAAATTTAGACAAATAACTACTAAATTTGGACAAAGAACTTCTTTTTAGCATGGAATATAAGTTCCAGAAATCATATTTTTCGTTTATATGCATTTCTGAATATGCATATACATTTTATAACATAGCCAAAAACTTCAAATGCAAAACCACTTATCTGTTTCAGGAGAAACCACATTTGAAGTGCTAAACATTTCATGGCCCTTATCAGCACAAAAGGAAAAGTACTCTCCTCTCATGCTGTGAACAACTGACAGTTTAAACTTCACTAATACATTTGGACAGACAGAACTCATAAAAAAACCCGGGATACTGCAGGACTTGGGAATCAGATGAAGGGAAGAATTTGGCAAGGTCTGAAGCAAGGACGGTGAAGGGTTTTCCAATAGGAATGCAAAATAGGCTGACTGGAAGAGGAACCGACAGCAAACGAATGCATAAAAACTTAACGGGTTATGTCCTCTTCCAGGGAGCCAGAGGGGGCCAGCCCACACCAAATATCGGCCATTCTAACTGGCACAGACAAATAAGGGTTGATTTGTTAAGTATAATCAAAGACAAATTCCTTTTTTTAAAATTAGCTAACATATCAAGGGATCCCCACAGGTAGACAGACATCCCCCCATTGTGCAATGGAGGACAAAAACACTTCCCTGAATTCCTGGCCCCGCCCATCTCTGGACTAGGGAAACGCAGTACTAACAGGTCCACACTCGCTTCGTCCTCAAGGACGTCTCAGACACTCTCAAACACACAAAACACAACAGATTTCAGTTCAGTTACTCAACCAGAAAATAACAGTTCCTAGAATCCCTTTCCCACAACTTTTCAGCGACAGATCACGTGGCTTACTAGGCAGGAGACGAGAGACAGGATAGGGATGATCAATCCCCACTTACCAGATAGTGGCCACTCCAGGTACAGATACAGATACAGATACAGATTCTTGTACTTTAAACTGAGACTAGATAAGTCAGTTGAAGCGGTCCAACGTCCTGAGGTCTGCCAACCCCCCAAAAGGAAGGCAGCCGGCTAAGCAGACATATCAGCCGTAGGACCAGAAACAAGTGACCAATCGAGTACCAGTGGTCAAGAGACCTTCAAGTCCCTGTTCGGAAGCCAAATGAAAGGTCACTTGGACACACAAAGTCAGAGGCGTGAAGAAGTACAAGTTTTATTCACAGCATGCATGCTGGACCCCTGAGCTCCAAGCTGGCTCAGAAGTGCCGAAACCAGGAAGTTACAGAGATATTTATTCATTTTTCTGGCTATACAACTGAATTCTAGAAAAAGCTTTTCACGTGTTACTTTTCTTAACACTCATTGGTTCTAAGCTCACACTAGCAGGTCACTAGCAGGACACTTATCTAACTCTAACAGTTAAATGTACAGAAGGGCAGGGTACATCATGGCTCAAACTCTTATCTATTCAGCTTACAATGTGGTAAGGTAGGGACATACATTTTAGGCAGATGCAGTCAATAGATTATACACTGTTTTCAGCTATGTAGGCCAGAGCAATATTTTAAACAACAGTTAACTATTTCATGACCCTACACTTTTAAAAAAAAACTGTCCAGGCACCCTAATGGTACTATAAAAAGAGGACATATCTGGGTTTTCCCTGACATCTGGTTACCTTACTTTAGAGTTTAGACCAGTGCTTTTTCAACTTTTCTTCTGTTGTGACACACCTGACAGACAGGCCCTGATTCTGTAAACAGAGCCAAACTTGTAGGCACCGAGGAGCACAAGTGTCAATCATACGCTAGCCACCATTTATAGAATAGTGCCTAGCAGCATCTAAAGCAGTCTTAGGCACCAGTAGGCATTGAGACCTTAGGCAAACTCTATTTATGTAAGGGTTTTCTTGCCCTAAATAAGTACGCCTAAGTCAAAATACATCCAAGATCTGCCCAAAATCCGCCCGTAACTATCTCTACTTTCTGGTAGGTGCCTTGGAGTAGATGCCTACCTCAAAGTGGTAGGCACCTACCATCTAATTATTTGCAACTTAATTGATTATAATAACATTTCTCAATGAATAGCACTAATTAAGTCTTGATAAATAATTAAGTTAGACACCTAGATAGGCTAAGTATATTTTATTAAATCAGGGCCACAATGTTCATGTATGTCACACAACAGATTTTGCTGTGGTTAAAATTTACAGCTGAACAAAGTATGCCTATATATTTCATTGTTTAATTACACTGTAAGTTTAGAATGAATTTGCTTATCCCATATCAAAAAACTGTATACAACACATCAATCCCAGATTTCTCATTTAAAAAAACCCCTAACAAATATACAGTATATCCAAATTCTAGTGTCTCCTCAATAATAGCAACAGAAAAACTGCCAGATACAGTGAAGCCAAGAACAAGCAAAGCGGGGCTTGTGTGGAATCAGGATTCAAAATCAGCTTCAATGCGCTGGAAATAACAACAAAGTTCAATGCAATTCTCTCTCATATAGATGAAAAGTCAGGATAAAGATTTGTTTACCAAAGTGTGTTTTCTTTACTTATCTTGACATCAAGGTTCACTCCTCCTAATGAAGGTGGACTTAATCAAACACAGCCGTGTTGAGAGATGTGACACTGACTCTTCATCTGAATGAGAGAGAATTGCGTTGAGCTTTGCTCTTATTTACAGTGCATTAAGGTTGATTTTGAATCCTGACCCCACACAAGCCCCACTTTGTACTTTGGTTGCACTACAGGGGAACCTTGTTTGCTCCTGTTTGTTTTGTTAGATATTGTGAAACAACACAAAAACCTGCAAATATGCTGCTCAGAAACTATATATGAAACGGCAGGCCTAGAACGTGTTCAGTTGGGCCTGGAGGCAGCAGTTATTATTGGGGGTAGTGGGGAAGCTCCTCTTCTTCTAACCTTCTTACGATCCCCTCTTTAAAGGTAATTGGTACTAGGCGTAATGACATGTTTTCAGTATTGGCCCCTCAATCATGGAATCTTTTACCTCAGTATATTAGGGACTTAAAAAACTTAGCCGTATTTAAAAAAGCATTAAAAACTTTCTTTTTTAAAGATGCGTATGATTCTTAAAGTTTTTTCTTTTTTTTCCTTTTTTTACCAAATTTAACCTCCCCTCCTATTTGTTTTTTCCATAGTTGTAACCCTCCTTTTCTTGCTAAAATATTGTAATTTCTCCCCTATTTTTCCTCACAACTCTTTGATGTTTTTTTTTGTCCAAAACTAATATTTGTTTTAATATGTAAGTACTTT
This sequence comes from Geotrypetes seraphini, assembly GCF_902459505.1. Taxonomy (NCBI): domain Eukaryota; kingdom Metazoa; phylum Chordata; class Amphibia; order Gymnophiona; family Dermophiidae; genus Geotrypetes; species Geotrypetes seraphini. The sequence goes on along the minus strand of NC_047089.1, from coordinate 217,195,603 downwards.
TGTTTGTCATTTTTTTTTTTTTAAATTTATAACAAAAATTAGTTTTTACATTATCACCATTGTCTATTTTACATGTTTTATGGTTTTGTACATCGCCTAGTAATCTATAATAGGCGATTCATTAAGAATCAATAAACTTGAAACTTGAAATAGGGACCAGGGACTCTCAGGATTGCTGGTCTCCCCAGGCTGCGGGTAGTGAAGGATATGAAGGAAATATACACTGTTGAGAACCACTGCTTTAGACTAAAAAAGGTCCTGTAATTACACTTTCCAGATGTAAAAAAAAATGTATGTTATAAAAGAATATTGGTACAATCATTCACATATCAAAGGGCTTCAGTAGGGAATGTTTTACCTCTCGACATAATTCAATATTTTTTTATTTTGTTTATAATATTTATATTCTGCTTAGGCCACAGTTCCTAGCAAAGTACATGATTATAGACTACATTTTACAAGCCCTATTTGGGTTTGAGATGTGTATAAACCAGCATTTAAACGTTTGTCTTGCAAAAACATCTAAATCCCCATTTTACAAAACCGGGATATGCACAACTCAAGCCTAGAGAATGACACAGGGACAAATTTGTCCCCGTCCCCACAGGAACTCAATTTCCCTGTTCCGTCCCCACGAGTTTTGTCACTGTCACTATTCCTGTAAGCTCTGCCTTAAGCGCACATGCCTCGAACACTTATGATTTTAAAATGTTTGAGGCTTATGCAGACGAGGACAGAGCTTGCAAGAATGGGGCAGCAACAGGAAAATAACTTGCCGGGATGGTATGGTAAAATGAGTTCCCGTGGAGAAGGGGGAAAATGTGTCCCCGATGTCATTCTCTACTCAAGCCTATGTGTATGCAAATGGAAAGGGGGCATGGTCCAAGTATATTTTGGGTGGGGCAAAAGCATGACAGGTAAATACACCTCTATTGCCCATTTCAAAAGGGGTTACCTGTCTGTGCCCTATCTTTATAGAGATGATGTGGTATACAAACTTAAGGGGTCCTTGACCTAGGGGCCACTGTGGCAGCGGACTGCTGGGCACAATGGACCACTGGCCTGACCCATCAGCAGCAATTCTTATGTTCTTATATTGAGTGAATGTATTGCACCTTATGTGCCATCACAGGCTTTGCGGTTGAGTTTGGCTTTGTTACTTTGGGTTCCAACAGTTCAGAATATGCAACCAGAAATAATATGTAGGGGGTGTGGTTTTCTATTTGGCCCCTATCTTGTGGAATACTCTGCCAGGGGACTTGCAGGAGAAGCATTCTGTGTCCCGTCGTAGAAAAATGATTGAAGGCTGACGTTTTTCATCAAGCCTGTGGTTTCTCGTTACTGGAAGGTCGGTGCATGGGGAAGGGGAGGCTGTGATGTATGGGATTTATTGTTTTATTTTAGTTTTAAGTATGGGGACTTTTTATGGGGCTGTACTATTGTAGAAAGGAGTTCTTTTCTGATTTTAATTAATGTATTTGTTGATTGTGACATGTATATCCTGGACATCTGGATGATTCTACTGGACTCTACAGACCTAGATTTTCACTTGTGTATGCTGGAAACTACAGACATATTTTCCCATAGCCAGGCCCAGCCTGTGTACCTTGCTACAGCTGCAGTCTTTGCAATGCCAGCAATGATGTTCTTGTTTTCATTCCCTGCTGGGAGTCTATCTCTTCAAGGCCCTGCTGGACTCTTATCACTGCTGTATGACTTCATATGCCAGACACCCTAAAAAGCCATAAACCATTTATAATGAGCAAGGAGCTCTGCTCATGTGGGTGTAACAAGATGAAAGATCTTGGTACCAAACCATGGACTCTCTGTCTCTGAACCAAGCTATGGGAACCGGACAGCTGGATTGTGGAAAGGCCATCTCGTTACCAACTTTTCATCTTACAAGGACACCAACTCGAATATGCATAGAATTGTAAAACCTCTAATTAGTAGATGCAGGTCTCCGTGCTGAAAGATGAGAGTTCAGCAACAGTTCTCTGTTTCTGTAAGGCCCCCCTTTTACTGGGGGGGGGGGGTGTGTGGAGGTGAGAGAGAGGTGTGGACGATAAGGAAGAGTTAGCTGTACATTATTTTTATGTACCAATAGGGAAGTACATAACTAGAATTCGGGGGATGGCCTTTTTTGGAACAAAGGAAGAATTTCTCAGTATAAAAAACACGTGCAGTCTAAGAAAAGCCAGAGAAAGATTCTCTTACTTATGCTACGGGGAACTGCTAGCCCCCTGCTAAGCATATGAGTGCAAATTCTTCTCTCCATTGTATATTCTGAACTGACAATACTTTATATATTTTTTTGTGCTATGCCTTGGCTGCTGTAATATTGTAACTTTTTATACTACCAATAAACAAATATTGTCTGTTTTGGAAGATACAATGCCGTCTTGTAGTTATTCCAATGAGGTCAGCAAAGCAGCCTTTTTATCTCAATTGTAAACCACTGTGTTTGCCTTGGCAGTTTGGCAGTATATTAAGACTATTAAATCTGTAACCTATATCATATTTTTTTTTCAGCTCAGGCAGTGAACCAGCTCTTTCAGAATATTATTTTAATGACTGCAGTGAACCACCTTCCAACCTTTCTCAGACCAAGCTGAAAATTAGCACCTTGCTGGCCCACGACTAGTTGAAGCCAGCTGTCATCTTCCCTCCTCTGAAGGAAAGACTGGGCAGCTCCCACTCTCTGGAGATGACACGATGCCTGCAGTGTGCCCCCTGGAACTGGCTGAGAGAGAGCAGGGAGTCCCAGAGGCTGGTGCTTGTGGTGGTTTTTATAGCGCTATTACTGGACAATATGCTGCTTACGGTTGTGGGTATGTTGGGGGTCTCTTGTTTGTGAAGAATGGGGTACTGTCTCAGAAGAGCATGCACTATTGATGATACAAGAAAAAAAAAAACCCTTTAAGGGTGATTTAATTGGCCAGAAACAGCTCCTGGTCAGTTAAATTGTCAGTTCAGGGCTAATTTTCAGCAACACTTAACTGGTTAGTACCACTGAAAATAACTAGTTAGCCTTAAACTGAAAACTGGTTATTTTGGGGTAAGGGTAAAGTGGATGGGACTTAATATAATGCTTTTTCTGTGTGGTTACAATCCTAGTGGTTTATGTATTTTAGAGAACTACTTATTTTGTACCTGAGGCAATGAAATGTTATGTGACTTACCCAGAGAAGGAAGGGAAAGACAGAGACTCCTACACAGAAAACTTTGTGCCCGACCACTTTGGGCTCAGGGCTTTTCAAAATTGACTGTCTGGCTACGCCACTGTTTCAAATGCATATCCCTACTAACTTCTTAAGAACATAAGAATAGCCTTACTGTGTTAGACAATGGTCCATCAAGCCCAGTAGCCCGTTCTCACGGTGGCCAATCTAGGTCACTAATACCTGGCCAAAACCCAAAGAGTAGTAACATTCCAGAATCTCAAAGAATAGCAAGATTCCGGAACCCCAATGAGAGCAACATTCCAGAACTGAGACTGTGATGTCATAAAGCCTCATTCCACAGTGCCTCAGACCCAGCCTCATAAGTGATGTTACAATGGGTTGATTGTCCTGTACTTAGAACATGTAAGAGCATAAGAACAGCCTTACTGGGTAAGACCAAAGGTCCATCAAGCCCAGTAGCCCGTTCTCACGGTGGCCAATCCAGGTCACTAGTATCTGGCCAAAACCCAAAGAGTATCAACATTCCAGCATCTCAAAGAACCCCAATGAGAGCAACATTCCAGAGCTGAGATTGTGATGTCATAATGCCTCATTCCACAGTGCCTCAGACCCAGCCTCATAAGTGATGTTACAATAGTTTGATTGTCCTATACTTGGCACATGTAGGAGCATAAGAAAAGCCATACTGGGTCAAACCAAAGGTCCATCAAGCCCAGTAGCCCATTCTCATGGTGGCCAATCCAGGTCACTAGTATCTGGCCAAAACCCAGGGAGTAGCAACATTCCTCATTACCTATCCAGGGCAAGCAGTGGCTTTCCCCATGTCTTAATAACAGACTATGGACTTTTCCTCCAGGAATTTGTCCAAACCTTTCTTAAAACCAGCTACGCTATCCGCTTTTACCACAGCCTCATAGAGAGGTAAGGATGTGCTCCTTGGGACTAATAAACTTTTTTTTTCTTTGTCCCACAGTGCCGATAGTGCCTACTTTCCTATATGATACCGAGTACCAAAATGGGAACAGCTCCAGAGAGCCCCTGCTACACACCGTTTCAGCGCCTCATGCCTCCTCTTCCGTCTTCTCTTATTACAATAACACCACAGTCCCTATCCTAGAAGACGCTGCCAGAGATTCCGGTGGGGAACCGGAGCCCACACGGGCTCTGAACAGTACTCCGCCACCCAGGAAGCACTGCGTGGATGGTGAAGAGTTTCTCACTGACGAGAATGTGAGGGTGGGACTACTGTTCGCATCGAAAGCCCTGGTTCAGCTCCTGGTCAATCCATTTGTGGGTCCACTGACTAACAGGTATAGTCAGCCATCAGAAGGTTTCTCCTGCTAGACCTCTCCAATACAAGTCTTAAGATTCTCTAAAGGGAAGTAAGCACCGCCACCTTCAATCCTTTAAAGGACCCTCTGTTACGGAATTGTCCCCTACAGCTTTTGAAGTTGGCTACTTAGATCATACCACCTTGAGCGAAGTTCTTCAAAAAGGCAGTAAATAAATCATAACAAATACATAAAATACCATATTTTTATGCATTTAAGGCCTGATTCTATTATAACTTGTGCCTAACTTGTAGGCACTGGTCAGTAGTATAGCAAGGGCGAGAGGTACCCGGGGCGGTGGTGCCCCTCCCCACCCTCTTCTCTGCCCCCTGCTCCTTCCCGATCCCCCCTGCTGCACCCGCGTAACCCCTTTCCTACCCGTACCTCTTTTAATTTCCCTGGCAAAAGCAGCAACTCCAACCTGCTGCTCGCGTCAGCTCCCCCTCTGACGTCACTTCCTAGGCGTGGGACCCGGAAGTGATGTCAGAGGGAAAGCCGACGCTGGTGTGAGCAGCAGGTTGAAGCTGATGCTCACACCGGCAAAGAGATGGAGGTACGGTGGGGAAGAAGTGAAGGTGTGCATGTGGTAGGGGGAGGAATGGGAAGGAGCGGGGGGGGCAGAGAGGAGTAGGGGCGCCAGCGCCCTCACCAAGACAGTACCCGACCCTCCTTTACTATACCACTGGCACTGGTTGACGTGGTTGTCAATCATCCGCTAGGCGCTACATAAAGAATCACGCTTAGTGGTGCCTAAGTGTGCTTAGGCATCCTTGTGGTAAGTGTTGGTATATTAGCCGGGGCTTTACTGGCTTAATTTACCGGTGCCTAACACAGACACTTAATGATGCGTAAGTCAACCACACCTATTCTCCACCCCTAACCATGCCTACTTTTCAGGTATCATCATTAGGCACCAGTAGGCACCTCAACTTAGGCATTGCAAGATGCCGTACGGTATTCCAGGTACAACACTAATTAAGTATTTTTTTTTTAATTGTTTTTTAATGGTGTGGTCAACTACCATACCAATTAAAAATAAATTACACATAAATTTTGATCCCCCCTTTTACAAAACCGGAGCTGTTACCACCACGGCTGGTGCTAAAAACCATGAGGGTCCTTTTATCAAGCCGCGCAAGCAGGGTTAGCGCGTCGGACATGTCATCACGCACTAACCCCTGCGGCCGGCTAAAAAATGAACGCCTGCTCAATGCAGGCGTTAGTGGCTAGCGCGGCAGGCGGTTTAACGTGCGGTATTACGCGCATTAAACCCCCTACCGCATCTTGATAAAAGGACCCCCATGCTACAGTTTTGTAAAAGGGGGTTAGTTAGGCATCATTAGACATCAGAGATTAGGGTGCTGTTTATAGAATCAGCTCCATAATGTTCCCATTATAAGCCTTTTTTTTTTTTTTTCTTTTGCAAAATTGTTTGCTCTCTGTGGGTTATATGTATGGGCATGTCATATAAGTTGTTTTTGTTTTTTACTTGTTGCATGCATCATTCAAAGAACAATGGATTAGGCCATATTCTGGATACAAATTACCCTAGTAACAGTTGTGTAAATCAAAATGCTTCTCCATATGTTATATCCATGTGTTCCCTGAATGGATAAGTCAAGTTCCACCTTAAGCAATAGTGAGTTATACACATGGGCATGCTATATCATTTTTTAAACTATTTAGTGGAGTTGGGACTAAAGAGTACTGTGAAGATTTACAAAGGGACCTGAACAAACTAGAAGAGTGGGCGACGAGATGGCAGATGAAGTTTTAATGTAGAGAAATGTAAAGTCTTGCATGTAGGAGACAGAAACCCGAAGTACAGCTATACGATGGGAGGGCTGTTAATGGGTGAGAGTACCCAAGAAAAGGACTTGGGGGTAATAGTGGACAACACAATGAAGCCGTCAGCACAGTGCGCAGCGGCCTCTAAGAAGGCGAATAGAATGCTGGGTACTATCAAGAAAGGTATTACAACCAGAACAAAAGAAATTATCCTGCCGTTGTATCGGGCGATGGTGTGCCCGCATCTGGAGTACTGCGTCCAATATTGGTCGCCGTACCTTAAGAAAGATATGGCGATACTCGAGAGGGTTCAGAAAAGAGCAATATGATTGATAAAAGGTATAGAAAACCTTTCATATGCTGAAAGAGTAGAGAAACTGGGGCTCTTTTCCCTGGAGAAGCGGAGGCTTAGTGGGGACATGATAGAGACTTACAAGATCATGAAGGGCATGGAGAAAGTGAAGAGGGACAGATTCTTCAAACGTTCGAAAACTACAAGAACGAGAGGGCATTCGGAAAAATTAAGAGGGGACGGATTCAGAACCAATGCTAGGAAGTTCTTCTTCACCCAAAGGGTGGTGAACACCTGGAATGCACTTCCAGAAGGTGTGATAGGACAGAGTACGGTTTTGGGGTTCAAGAAGGGATTAGATAATTTCCTGAAGGAAAAGGGGATAGAAGGGGATAGATAGAGGATTACTATACAGGTCCTGGACCTGATGGGCCGCCGCGTGAGTGGACTGCTGGGCGTGATGGACCTCTGGTCTGACCCAGCAGAGGCACTGCTTATTTTCTTATAAATGTGGGCATCTTATTTGCATGAAAATACTGGTAAAGATCAAAATTCTATAAAAAGCGCCTAAGCAAGCCTAGAGGTAGACACTGGTATATTTGCCCAGGATTTACCTGACCTAATTTACCATTACGCCTATTCTCCGCCCCCTAACCACACCTACTTTTCAGGTAGGCGTCATTAGGTGTCAGGGGATGCCTCAACTTAGGCATTACTAGGTGCCATGCAGATATATCCACGTGTAACTTCAATTATCAATTTTTTATTTTTTTTTAAATCAGTTTTTAATGAATTAATTCGATTTTTTATCCCATCCTCCCAGAAGAGCTCAGAACGAGTTGCAAATTCACATACATAGTAAAGTGTAATTGATGCAAAGTAATGGCAGACATTGTCCGAAAAAAGATGGCATGACGAGCATGGTATGGCAAAATATAGCATTGCAAAACATAGTATTTATTACATGCGTGGCTAACCTAGCATCATGATAGAACCTAGCATGGAATGGCAAACATTGTGTAGTAGATATAGTGTGAAAAATCATAGCATGGTAGACATAGTATAGCAAGTATAGTGTGGCGAATATGGGGGAGAGTGTGGTACAGTAGTTAAAGCTACAGCCTCAGTAGCCTGAGGTTATGGTTTCAAACCCACACTGCTCTTTGTGACCTGAGCAAGTCACTTAATCTCCCCCATTGCCCCGGGTACATTAGATAGATTGTGAGCCTGCCAGGACAAACACGTAAACTGTTCTGAACTCCCCTGGAAGAACAGTATAGAAAATTGAATACTCTTCTCCCTCCCTATTTGCGGGGGCTAAAGGCAGAGCCGGCCCGCGAATAGAGAAAAATTGCGAATAACTTTTGGCCGGCTCTGACCCACTCCTGGACTTTACCTGGTGGTCTAGCGGTGATGTGGGGCAGAAGTGATCTTCCTACACTCCTGCCCCGTGCAGAGCCGTGCTGCTGAGTTCCCGTGGTCTCACGAGACTACAACAGAATGCTAGGTATTATCAAGAAGGGTATTACAACCAGAACAAAGGAAGTTATCCTGCCATTGTATCGGGCGATGGTGCGCCCGCATGTGGAGTACTGCGTCCAATATTGGTCGCCGTACCTTCAGAAGGATATGGCGATACTCGAAAGGGTTCAGAAATGAGCGACGAGATTGATAAAAGGTATGGGAAACCTTTCATAGGCTGAAAGATTGGAGAAACTAGGGCTCTTTTCCCTGGAAAAGCGGAGGCTTAGAGGAGACATGATAGAGACTTACAAGGTCATGAAGGGCATTGAGAAAGTGGAGAGGGACAGATTCATCAAACTTTCGAAGACTACAAGAACGAGAGGGCATTCAGATAAATTGAGAGGAGACAGATTCAGAACCAATGCTAGGAAGTTCTTCTTCACCCAGAGGGTGGTGGACACCTGGAATGCGCTTCCAGAGGGTGTGGTAGGACAGAGTACAGTATTGGGTTTCAAGAAAAGATTAGATGTTTTCCTGAAGGAAAAGGGGATTGAAGGGTATAGATAGAGGATTAATATGCAGGTCCTGGACCTGAAGGGCCGCCGCATGAGCGGACTGCTGGGCATGATGGACCTCTGGTCTGACCCAGCAGAGGCACTGCTTATGTTCTTATGACAGACAGGGAAAATGCTTGAGTACCTGAATAAACTCATGTAAACCATTCTGAGCTCTCCTGGGAGAACGGTATAGAAAATTGAATACATAAATAAATAAATAAGCTACAACGTTTAGTATAGTAGAGTGATAGAGAAAAGGTGACAGTATGTCAAAGTGTGGTAAAGCATTGTGTGACAAAACATAACATGGTCAGACCTAGTACATAGAACAGAAGGATCTTGCACAGTGGAGGTCATATATTATACCATCGGAGGGGACTTGGTAAGGTAGAGATTTATATGATGGGCAATATAAAGTGTGACAGTACATGGCATGGTAGGACGAAGCACATCAGCGTTTGAAACTTGGGACAGCAGAGGATCAATTACCATGCCAATTAACCAATTTTTAAAAATGAAGTTACGATTGGATTTAGTGTAGACACAGCTAGGTATCAGCAATTTTTGTCATGATAAATGGGAACTGGATGAATTAGAATTTTGTTGTCTAAATGCAACATTTGTACACCTGACTGATGGAACCCTGTCTGTCTCTGACTTCTGAAGGCTCATTGAATTTTCTTGTGTAGGATCGGGTACCACATCCCCATGTTTGCTGGCTTTGTCATCATGTTTCTCTCCACCATCAGTGAGTATTTCTTTCTGGTTTTCAGCTTATGCTATCTGTGCTAGGAATGTACACTAGAAATCTCACACTCTGTGGTAAAACAGACAATACAGTGTCCTCTGAATTCTATAAAGTTCGCCCAAATATGGGTGCAGATCCCAGATTAGCACCCAAAATAATTAATGTGCTCTAATGATTTAATTATTAAAGCTAAAAAGCACTTAATTGGCACTAATTATGATTTGGGCACTGATCTGGCTATGCACTATTCTGTAACAATGGGCGGGCCTGGGGGGGGGGTCTAGGGGTCCGGATTTTACTAAAGTAAAATCTGGTAACCCTAATTATATGTAAGCATCAAGGGTGTACAACTCTCTTGGGAGAATCTCTGTTTATTCTTGTTCCCTACAACAGACAAAGACTGTATGTGAATTCAAGAAAGCATGGTACAAGGATGTGGAAGAAGAAGAAATTGTAAATGGTATACTGGATAGGCCAAATAGCCTATCTACCGTCACATTTCTATGTTTCTATAACAATAGGCCACAGAGAGCTAGATTACTAAAAGGCACATGCTAATGCTATTAGCTTACTATTTTAATATGTCCCATTGCTTGACATGGGACCTGCATTAATATTGTGGGTTGGTATGTCTCAGTGCATGCTAATGTGCTGGTACACGTCAGTAAATCTATCCTAAAAAGCTTAATGATGTGACTCAGACCAGTAGAACTGGCACATTATCATGAATTTATTTATTTATATTCCACATATCCTAAAATTCTATGCGGATTACAAATTATTCAGGTACTCAAGCATTTTCCCTATCTGTCCTGGCGGGCTCACACTCTCTCTAATGTACCTGGGGCACTGGAGGATTAAGTAACTTGATCAATTATCCAAACAACCCCTGTGGAATTTAAGGACCTCTCTAATACAAGGATTGCCCACGGCATAAATAACTCTCAAATGGGCTATGTCTGTTTAAGAATGCCGAGCAAATGCCAGTGAGTACGAATGAAGTCCAGAGCGCCCTGGCGCAGCTTCAGCGAAACGTCGGCTATGGCTGATTTGACTGATCCTGAACGATTGGATCTTGAGCGGTTGCGCTGTGTTCATTTTGCAGTCCTGCTTCCTAGTCCCGAGCCAGTGTTGCAATAAGATAAGTACTCTTTTGAAAAAAAAAATTGAACATTGATTTGTGCACACTGTCAGCACTGAGTTCTTTATTCGAAGTACTGGTTTTCATAGATCACAGCACGAGCAGTTGCAGCATTTGCGTGAACAAAATCATTTGAATCACAAGATTTGTGCATATAGCAAAGCACTATTAAGTGTATTTCACATTAATGGTGTCTGGTAGAAGGAGGTTTTTTATGTCAATGAGGTATCTCCTTTTTATTGCTTGCCTGCATGCTGAATATGCTAGTGACAAGTTTGAGTCTGAGGCTTTTTCCTCTTTCTTAAACAGACATAGCCATTTCAGTTATTCTTGCTGTGGGCAATCCTTGTATTAGAGAGGTCCTTAAATTCCACAGGGGTTGTTTGGATAATTGATTATTGTGGGTCCCCTGGGTTTGTGGGTTGTAGTTTGTTTACGATTAAGTAACTTGCCCAGGTCACAAGGAGCAGTGCGGGATTTGAAACGACAACTCCAGGGTTCTGGGGGCTGTAGCACTAACCACTGCAACACACACTTGTGTGACAGGAGACAGGAACAATTAGGTCTCTGTTCCCATTCTCTAGTTTTTGTGTTTTTTTTTAAATGAAGCCTCAGCTCACAAATGTGATAAACTTTCACTATTTCTCTACCCTGTCTCGCCTCTAGTGTTTGCCTTCTCAAGCACCTACACATTGCTGTTTGTGGCTCGGGCGCTTCAGGGACTCGGTTCTTCCTTCTCAACTGTGGCAGGTAAATGTTGCCAGCCGGGAGTCACCTAAAGACAGCCCTGATGTTGTCACCAATATACAGTAGAACATGGTATTTCCTTCTGCATATTCATTCATGCCCATGAAATAAGACTCATTGAATTTTCTTGTTCACTTTTTCTGGTTTATAGCTCTGGTATATATAGTACATTAGGAAACAAGGTGATGATATCTTTGTAGGTTAGACTGCCCAGATGTGGCAGGGTTCATACTGGAAATCAAAATGTAATGGAGATAAATAAGCTTCGATATGGTGGGACTGTAGTAATATGGACTATATTAACATAGCACATTCATTTATGGCACATCTATCTGAATCAGATAAAACCAGCAAAGGTGATTAGAGGAAAGAAGAGTTGCCAAAATCATCACCAATCAATGTTTATTGAGAAATGACGTGTAGACGCAAAGGAGTGGAGGAGTCCAAATAAAGACTGGTGAGCTCCAGATATTCCGCAAACAACCTTCCGACTTGACATGTACATGTTTCGGCCTAAAGGCCTGCATCAGGAGTCTCAAAGGTTTGTGTGAAAGTAACCAGATTGAAATCCAATGTATACTTCAACAAGATAAACACTAATGGTGGCGGTTTTTCTACAGCGGTATCTTGTTGAAGTATACATTGGATTTCAATCTGGTTACTTTCACACAAACCTTTGAGACTCCTTATGCAGGCCATTAGGCCGAAACATGTACATGTCGATTCGGTGTTATATTAAGAAATAAAGGAAGGCTGTTTGCGGAATATCTGGAGCTCACCAGTCTTTATTTGGATTCCTCCACTCCTTTGTATCTACACATTGTGATTATGGATTTGTTTCTCCTGTGTTACTTTGTCTATTGAGAAATGACAACATACTATAGTAGAAGAAAACAATTATAATCAAAAGACCACTGTAACATAGTAATTGACGGCAGGTAAAGACCTGAATGGTCCATCCAGTCTGCCCATAAGTTGTACTCATTTAAAAATACATGATTAGATTAACTTGTCTCTTCTTTGATATTTCTGGGCCGTAGACTGTAAAGTCTGGTTTTGTCCTAGGTTCCAAATGCTGCATCACTCAAAAAGTTCAATAACCCAAAAATAGAGGAGAAAAAAGAAACTTCAGATAATCAATTTGCTCTATATTTCAGTACATTAAAGTCCTGTAGCAAAGTCATTGGTCTCTAAAAAAAACTCCACTTTTAATTTATATGTTAACATTACCCAAATGTTGATATTTCTAGTGTAACAGTAGAGGTTCATTACATATTATTGAGAAATGACCCAACTTGGCTAGGTTTTGGCATACCGCCTGTTTCAGGGAACATCTGATTCTCAATAACATAGTTGAAGGACAATTATGCGGAAATAAGTGCAGATCAAAATCACTGTATAGAAAAGCCCGACTATTCATTTCCACATAATTATCCTTCTGATTTGTTATTGAGGACTAGATGACCTCTGATGCAGGTGAACACTGAAAATTGGCTGAATTGGGTCATTTCTCAATAAACATTGATTTGTGATGATTATGGTAGCTCTTCTTTCCTTGGACCACTTTCACTGGTTTTGTCCATTTACGTGCTGTGGAGATTTCTTCTTTCTCTTCTTTGTTGACATCCATCTGAACCCTTTTACTAACATAATGAACCATTTTCATTAAGCTCAGAGCCTTAAATCTTTTTTTCTAGGCCTAGGGATGCTAGCGAGTATTTACACCGATGATTTGGAAAGGGGCAATGCCATGGGAATAGCTCTAGGGGGACTGGCACTTGGAGTTCTTGGTAAGTAGGAATTTGCTTGCAAAGATTCCAGCAAAGTTTGATCGTAAATCATTTCTTCTTCCTCTATCATATTTTTCCTTACTCCTCGTGTTTCTCATGTCATCCCTGTCCCTCCACAATCTCTATTTTCTTTTACTCTTCCTTCTCAGGTTTCCCTTATGTATCACTCTTGTTTGCATGTTTTACCTACTGTCAGGTCAATATTCAGCTGATGTGGTCCGTGTTTCTTTTAATTGCCAGCCTCCTCAGCTGAATTAAATCCAGATATTCAGACCACTCTCTGGATAGAGACAATATTGAGTCCACTATCCAGATAGCAAACAGTATAAGGTAAGGACGGCCATTTTGCTGTTCTAACTTTATCTTGATATTTATGCCGTTGGAAAATGAAAATCACCCTGAGCAGGATAACTTCTGGATCAGTCCAAACTCTACTTATGGACTGGCCTATCCAGATAGCACCAAGGCAGTCTATAAGGATAATCAATCCACATATGGGGTAAATCTATAACTGGACACTTTCTATATATAAAAGAACATAGGCATCTACTTTCCTTTAGGACTACATTCAATAAATTGTGCCTAAAATTGGGCACCATAAAAATGAGCACTAAGTGCTATTCCATAAATAGTGCTCTGAGTTGGTCGCTGTTTACAGAATGCCCACAAACCACCTTCTAACCACATACCCCTTTCCAGATTTACACACTCAATTTAATGCATATTGAGTAGTGCACCTAATAAGATGTGCACATAATTTTCAATTAACTCCAATTTTGTCAATTATGAGGTGTTGATTGCCAATTATTAATGCTGATTAGGCCTATTAATCAATTAAGTTATATGTGTATATCGGCTATGTGCACCGATGTATGCACCCAAGTTTAGGCATCATACATAGAATTTGGGGGTAAGTGTACAACCTTTCCAATATATTGGTGGATGCTTACCCATGTAATTGATAAGAATACCACATTCCTTTCACCTAAAAGTGTGTTCTTATATAATTACATCCTATGTGTAAAACCTTTGCAGTAATAGTTGTGGACTAGAGAATGACATGGGGACAAATTTTTCCCCGTCCCAGCGGGAACTCATTGTCCCATCCCGTCCTGGTGAGTTCTTTTCCTGTTCCTGCCCCATTCCTGCAAGCTCTGTCCTCATCTGCATAAGCCTCAAACACTTTAAAATCATAAGTAGCAACATTCCAGAGCTCAGACTGTAATGTCATAATGCCTCATTCCACCAATGCCTAAGCTCTGTCCTCATCTGCACAAGCCTCAAACACTTTAAAATCATAAGTAGCAACATTCCAGAGCTCAGACTGTGATGTCATAATGCCTCATTCCACCAATGCCTAAGCTCTGTCCTCATCTGCACAAGCCTCAAAATCATAACTGTTTGAGGCTTGTGAAGTTAAGGCAGAACTTACAGAAATGGGGCAGGGACAGCAACAAAACTTGTGGGGATGGGATGGGGAAATTGACTTCTTGCAAGAATGGGGACAAATTTGTCCCCATGTCATTCTCTGTTGTGGACACTGACACAAGTGACTTAATACATTCTGGACTCTAAAAACTAGCTATCTTCTTGTAGAATTACACTCTAAGGCAGGGGTGTCAAAGTCCCTCCTCGAGGGCCGCAATCCAGTCGGGTTTTCAGGATTTCCCCCAATGAATATGCATGAGATCTATTAGCATACAATGAAAGCAGTGCATGCAAATAGATCTCATGCATATTCATTGGGGAAATCCTGAAAACCCGACTGGATTGCGGCCCTCGAGGAGGGACTTTGACACCCCTGCTCTAAGGGGAGAATTAATCTATTCTAATCAGTAATCTTATATTCTACTATTTTTCAATTCATATTCAGAGCGGATTACAACAAGAAGAACCCTACATTAAGGGGAGCGAATATACATAAAAAGTATTACACAAACATAATAACATAGTAAATAATGGCAGATCCTGAACGGTCCATCCAGTCTGGCCATTAGTTATATCCATTAAAAATACATGATTAAATTAACTTGTCTCTTCTTTGATATTTCTGGGTCATAGACTGTAAAGTCCACCTGGTATTGTCCTAGGTTCCAAATGCTGAAGTTGCCATCCAAGCTCACTCCAGCCTGTCCAAACATCCTGTTTGCAGGATATCTACCATAAAGCCTGGCCAGTAACATCCTCATGTTTCAAGTTAGTGGAGTTCCCATTGATGCCCTCCCCAGTCCATCCTACACCAAATTATCACATATGGGACACAGACCATGCAAGTCTGTCCAGTACCGGCCTTAGCTCTTTAATTTGCATCCTTTGTTTTCTAATTAGAGATCTTCTATGTTTATTCCACGCTTTTTTGAATTCCATCACTGTTGTCCTCTCCACCACTTCCCTCAGAAGGGCATTCCAGGCATCTACCACGCTCTCTGTGAAAAAATTTTCCTAACATTGCTCCTGAGTCTTCCTCCCTGCAACCTCAAATTATGCCCTCTAGTTTTACCATTTTCTTTTCACTGGAAAAGATTTGGTTCTACAGTATATTAATACCTTTCAAGTATTTAAACATCTGTATTATATGTCCTCCAGAGTATACATATTTAGGTGTTCCAGTCTATTCTCATACAGTATAATCTCATTATAATGGACTCGCTTATAATGGAACCTCGCTTATAGCGGACGAGGTCCATTGGTCTCGGCCGAGCGCCATTATAAACATACAGAAAATCATCGGCTATAGTGGACTCGCATATAACGGACTTTTGGATATAACGGACAAACAATTTGGTCCCCAGAGCCACTTTTAGCTGTAGTTTCATTTGGCTATAATGGACATACAGGCTCTGCCTACAAGGCACATGGCAGGCCGGTGATATAGCATCAAAATGCAGCCCAGAAAAGAATGACAGAGTATTTTTCTTTCCAATACAGTGTTCTGGTTTGCAATGATTTTGTACCATACCAATGTTTTGCTGAGTTTTGTTCTTCATGTTGCTGATATGGCTTGTGCAGTGACTGTTCATTGATTGTACATTGTTTCAAGTTGCCCTAAATAAAGTTTTTTAAAAATGCAACTTTGGATATAATGGACCGTTTTTCCAGGTCCCTTGAAGTCTGTTATAACGAGATTATACTGTACTTCTTTTTGTACAAACCCCTTACCATTTTCATCGCCATCCTCTGTACCGCTTCAAGTCATTTTATATCCTTCACCAAATACGGCCTCCAAAACTGAACACAATACTCCAAGTGTGGCCTCACCAATGATCTATAATAGGAGCATCAACACCTCCCTTCTTCTGCTGGTTATTCCTCTTTCTGTACAGCCTAACATCCTTCTGGCTACAACCACTGCCTTACCACACTGTTTAGATACCTTTAGATCCTCAGACACAATCACCCCAAAGTCTCTCTCTCTTTGTCAGTGCTTATCAGTCTCACACCTCCCAGCACATATGGTTCCCTTGGATTTCTACCCTCCAAATGCATCACTCTGCACTTCATATTGAATTTTAGTTGCCAGACATTAGACTATTCTTCTAACTTTTACAGATCCTTCTTCATGTTTTCCACTCCCTCCGGGGTGTCCACTCTGTTACAAATCTTGGTATCATCCGCAAAAAGGCTAACCTTACCTTCTAACCCTTCAGCAATGTCGCTCACAAACATATTGAACAGAATCGATCCCAGCACCGATTCCATAGTTTTGTCCACTTTCAGTTTTTCAGGTTGTTCATAAACACTTTCTTCCATGAATGGTGTGGTATCCACTACATTCTCAGGTGTAACTTTGCTAGCCAGTCGCAGTCCTTCTCCATGTTTGTCTTCTGTGAATACCGAAGTATTTGTTTAACATGTTTGTTTTGTCCTCATCACTCTCTATATAGCAGTTCATACCTTCTTTCGGTCTCGTAATTCCATTTTTTTGTCTTTCTCCTTTCACTAATATACCCTGAAAAAAATTTTGTCTCCCTTTTTTTATATTTATAGCCATTTGCTCTTCTGCTTGCACTTTCACCAGACGTATCTCTCTCTTAACTTCTTTTAGTTTCATCCAATATTCCTTTCTGTACGCCTTCTTGAGTTTTTTTTTAATATTTCACGAACACTGATTCTTTTGCCTTTATTTCTTCCGCCACCAGTTTGGAGAACCATATCGGTTTCCTTTTTCTCTTATTTTTATTTATTTTATTCACATAAAAGTCAGTAGCTCTTTTTATTGCACCTTTCAACTTGGACCACTGTTTTTCCACTTCTCTTATGTCTTCCCATCCAATCAGCTCTTTCTTCAGGTACTCTCCCATGGTACTACAGTCCGTTCATTTGAAATCCAGGACTTTGAGTTTTGTGTGGCCATCCTCCAGACTGAAACTCTATACATCACTTACATAACATTCATCAGCAGGGTCAATCAAAACATTAGGTAATTAGGTATTACAGCCTGATGCTCTATGAATGTAATATGCAATAGTCAGAAGGTCTACTCACCAAGATTTATAAAGGGTGCATGCTCTTTATAGAGCAGCACATGGTGCCAGTGGCGTAGCGAGGGTGAGAGGCTTCCGGAGTTGTGGCGCCCCTGCCCTGCCCTCTTCTCTGCCCCCCCCACCCCCAACCACTCCTTCTCCACCCCCACCTGCCGTGTGCACACACCCCTTCCTTTCCCCTGTACCTCTTTAACGTTTGTGGTGCGAGCAGCAACTCCAACCTGCTGCACTTCCTAGGCACAAGTCCAGGAAGTGACATTAGAGGAAGAGCCGATGCTGGTGTGAGCAGCAGGTTGGGGTTTCTGCTTGCGCCACAAACGTTAAAGAGGTACAAGGGAAGGGTCATGCACGCAGTAGTTGAGGGGGGGGGGTGGGGAAGGAACAGGGGGCAGAGAGGAGGATGGGTGCCGGCGACGGGGTGGACCACCCCCGCCCCTCCCCCTACTACGCCACTGCATAGTGCCAATTCCCATGCCTGTCTCTAGGCACCAGTCTTACGCTTTGTTGAAACCTGATGTAAATGTATGGTTGCCCAAGTTAGGCAAGCGGGGGGCAATATTCTACAACTCCATATGCAACCTTTTAGAATGCCCCTGACCAAGCCAATGGGCATGCCCCCTTTTCAGATATAGGAGTTAAGCATCATGCTTTATAGAACAATGCACAGTCGATGTGCGTGCAAGTTTTAATGAGCGCCATTTAACTTAAATGGTTATTAATACTCAATTATTGATTGTTAAGAGTCCATGAATTCAATTTATTTGTGCATGCATCTTGGGCACAATGCACAAATTTGGGCGCCATATATAGAATTCAAGTGTAAAACCTCTACCGATAAAGTTTGGGAGAGTGATTGAGGGAAGTCATCTGCCCATGTACATGCACAATTCAAATTGCTAACGTAGTAGCAGATAACTATATCTCTAAAGAATGCAGGGCTAAATATTAGCCGACGGCAGTGAGTGTTTTACTGACTGCCGCCAGCGTTATTCCTGGATTTTTAGTGCTGAGTCATGTCCAGGCTTCAGCACGGAATATCCGGTTTTTGCAGAGCCAACTAAAGCATAGCTGGTTAAGTTGATATTCTGGGCTTAAACCGATTATGGGTCACTGCATAAAGATAGGACAGCTTTTTATGGGGGTCCCATTTGCGCGGTTAACCTGGCCAGTTAAACGCTGACTCCAGTCTTGGAACATCCCCAAAAGAGCCAGTTTTCACTTAGGTGCTAACTGCAAATTTTCAACAGTGATAACCAGTTAAGTGCCACTGAAATTTAGTGGACAGCTATTGACTTAGAGTACCCAAGAAAGGGACTTGGGGGTAATGGTGGACATGACAATGAAGCCGACGGCACAGTGTGCAGCGGCCGCTAAGAAAGTGAATAGAATGCTCGGTATAATCAAGAAGGGTATTACAACCAGGACGAAAGAAGTTATCCTGCCGTTGTATCGGGCGATGGTGTGCCCGCATCTGAATACTGTGTCCAATATTGGTCACCGTACCTTAAGAAGGATATGGCGTTACTCGAGAGGGTTCAGAGGAGAGCGACACGTCTGATAAAAGGGATGGAAAACCTTCATACGCTGAGAGATTGGAGAAACTGGGTCTCTTTTCCCTGGAGAAGAGGAGACTTAGAGGGGATATGATAGAGACTTATAAGATCATGAAGGGCATAGAGAGAGTAGAGAGGGACAGATTCTTCAAACTTTCAAAAAATAAAAGAACAAAAGGGCATTCAGAAAAGTTGAAAGGGGACAGTTTCAAAACAAATGCTAGGAAGTTCTTCTTTATCCAACGTATGGTGGACACCTGGAACGCGCTTCCAGAGGACGTAATAGGGCAGAGTACGGTACTGGGGTTTAAGAAAGGATTGGACAGTTTCCTCCTGGAAAAGGGGATAGAGGGGTATAAATAGAGGATTACTGCACAGGTCCTGGACCTGTTGGGCCGCCGCGTGAGAGGACTGCTGAGCACGATGGACCTCGGGTCTGACCCAGCGGAGGCATTGCTTATGTTCTTATGTTAAACAAGAGATTTAACCGGTTAAGGGCCAGTTCTGGCAGGTATAATCACTTTGAATATCGACCCGAGAATTAACCGTAACTGTCTGACATTATCTGCCAGTTTTACAATTAGCATGCATTAACCACACAGAGCACTCCATGCCCCTCCCCCCTTTTCATATGATTATAAAACTCTAGTGTATCATGGGCAGGATGGTGGGAGCGGTCTGCCCCAGGTGCAGTGAATTAGGGGTGTGTGGAGTGGTCTTGGGGCCGCAATCCACATGCACATGGCTGTCGGTTCTTCCGGCCCCCCATCCTCTCTGATGTCAACTTCCTGCTCTGAGGCAGGGAACCACTCCACATACCCCCTATTGCCTGGTGGAAGGGTGTGTTTTGCCCCAGGTGGCTACCAAGCCAGGTGGCCACAGTCATAAAATCCTACATTAGATGCTTAACATGGGATTTAATGTTCATGAATGTTTTGACCTACTCATTTACCCAGCTCTAAAATTCATGTTAAACATCCAATGCAGCTAGGGTGGCCAGATTTTCCAATTGAAAAAATCTGATCCCCTAGACCCGCCCCCCCAGTTCCGCCTAGTTCCGCCCATCCCCACCCTAATCCCGCCCCCCAGTCTCACCCTAAGCCCCGCCCCGATATGCCTGCTCTAGTCCACCACTCTCCGCTGCCTTCTCTTGTCCGCAAATCGCGTCAGGCAGCCGTGCATGTGCGGATGTCAACTGATGATGTTGCACGTGACATCATCGCGTGATATCTGCGCATGCGTGGACTCCCTCCTTGCCCGACGCGATTTGAGAAGGCTTTTCAAAACCCAGACAAAGTGCCGGGTTTTGAAAAGCTGTCTGGACCCCCGGACATGTTCTCAAAAGGAGGACAGGTCCGGGGAAATCCGGACGCCTGTAACCCTAAATGCAGCCAGTAAATAAGCCCCTAAATTCAGGCGGTCTCAAAGTCCCTCCTTGAGGGCCGCAATCCAGTCGGGTTTTCAGGATTTCCCCAATGAATCTGCATGAGATCTATGTGCATCCACTGCTTCAATGCATATTCATTGGGGAAATCCTGAAAACCCAACTGGATTGCGGCCCTCAAGGAGGGATTTTGAGATCCCTGCCCTAAATGTTATAATGTGGATGCCTAAGCTAATGCTCAGTATTTTCGTGCAGCTGGTGCTCCTTTTGGAAGTGTCATAGTATGAGTTAGTTGGAAAAACAGCTCCCTTCCTCATTCTGGCGTTCTTGTCCTTGCCTGAATGGAGGTAAGTGGGGAATCTCTCTGTTTGTCTACAGGGCGCTAACTACTCTCATTAGGTGTCCACTGTAGAAAGCACAAGTGGACAGTCTCTTCCTGAAAATGATACAGAAATGCATGCTTCTTCAATGAGAAAATAGAGTTGCAGTGGTGGCATAGCCACAGGGGTGTGGGGGCCTTGGGGTCCTGGGCCTCCCCACTTTTGACTCGGGCCCCCTCCACAACTGGAGTAGATATCGAAAAGGCCGGTGGGGATGCTCAAACAGGAAAAGTCAGTGACCTCCTTTCCAGCTGCCCATGTCATGCACTCGTCACAAATGCTCAGATCATGCGCAAACTGAACATTTGCGAAAAGTGTAGATGACAACGGCTGGAGAGGAAGCCATTGGCTTCTTGCTGGGGAAATATGGGCAGCAGCTCTTGTCCACTGGCAGAGATTAGGCATCCCCGCCAGCAAAGGTATGATTAACCCTGCAGCATCAGCGGGAGGAGAAGAAGGAAATGCATTCCCCCCCAGTCCATCCCGGGGCTCCAATGCTACCCACACCTCTGGAATGGAACAATGCCCAGTTTTCAGTCACAAAGGAAAATTCTCACCTTGTCACAAATGTCTAGGGATTTCAGGTTTTTTTCTCAAGAGAAAAACCCAACAGGAAAAGATGACAAAATCATCTACAAGAGAAATCTCTCACCAGATTCTAGAATAGGAGAGCCAGTGGGAAAACTTAAAATAAATTTCAAAAGATTTTTGAATATATATGTATAAATATTAGGGGAGGGTCCTCAGTTTTCACAACTCACAACAGGGCTAAAAAAACCCTCAGAGTTGTTATTCTGATAAGCCCAAAAGAGTATTACCTCGTGAAACATCCCAGGATATCGGTATATGAGTGGAATAGTAGAGATGGTGGAGACAAAGATATGGTCCTGAATTCGAGAAAGCCTGGAACAGGCACATGGGATCTCTTAGGGAGAGCTGTAGATAGTGGATGCTGTGGATGGGCACACGGATGGGCCAATTTGGCCCTTTATTTCCCATCATGTTTCTATAACCATAAACAAAGAACAGGAAAGAAACTGCAGAATGGAATGTACAAGGTGCAGAAATCTTTATTTAAAAAGCATACAAAATGTAATCCTTAAAAATTGCCTCTCATATACATGGAATAAGGACCCAACACGGTCTGTGTTTCGGAGAAACGCTCCTTCCACAGGGGTCCGGGATGACCAATGTATCACATGTCGAGAGTGAATGTGGAAAACAATGTTGTGTTAAAAGCATCAAAATTTTTGTATCGGAATCAAAAAATTCTCCTTCTGAGCAGACGCACAGGGTGAGTACAGCTCTATGGCAAAGGAGTACAGCTCTATGGCAAAGGAGGAGCCAGTCCTTCACCTAAAAGCTGGATTCCTGTAACCGGTATCTGTCAAAAAAGAACACCGGTTACAGAATCCATCCCCACCCCCACCCCCAGCAACGATGGCGGCAGGAGAGATGGCTCATCTCCCCTGCAGTGATAACGATCCTGAAGTGCCATCAACCGCGGCATTTCGGATTGCTATCGCGGCAAGGAGAATAGCCAATACTTTCCTGCCGTGATGCATCACCCCCCCTACAAGATCGGGCAGAAGGGAGCTCACCCCTCTTGCCTGGTGACCCTTCCCCCATGACTTGATTCAAGCAGGAGGGAGCCCAAGCCCTCCTGCCCCGGTGATCCCCCCGCCTGACACTGATCCAGGCAGGAGGGAGCCCAAGCCCTCCTGCCCCGGCGACCCCCCCCCCACAATCGCCCCCCCTGAACCCCGATTGGCCCCCCACCTGCCGACCCACAACATCCCCTGCTGACCCCTCAACACCCCCCCCACCCTTGACACCCCCCATACCTGAAAAAAGTTGGATGGACGGACGGGTCCCAAGCCCATCCATCCGGCAGACCCACCATCTATCGAATGGCAGGCTTTACGGCCTGATTGGCCCAGGCACCTCAAACCCTGCCCACAGGTGGGGCTGAGGCACCTGGGCCGATTCCAGTTGACAGGGCCGATCGGGGGTTTGGAGGGGGCGATCATGGGAGGGGGTACGCCGAGGGCAGGAGGGACTGGGATCCCTCCTGTCCGTATCTTAGTGGGGGTGGGGGATTGGGGGTTTCACTGGGGCAAGAAGGTTTTGGGCTCCTCCCTGCCGGATCGAGTCGCAGGGGAGGGGTGGATCACTGCAGGAGAGATTGGACTCATCTCTCCTGCCACGATGGTTGATCACCCCATCCCCCGCGAACCGCGGCACTTTGGGGTGAGGATCGCCGGCAGGGAGATGCCCTGCCACGATGCTCACCCCAAAGTGGCGCAGTTTGGGGGGGTGATCGCCATCGCAGCAGGAGAGATGAGCCATCTCTCCTGCAACGATAGTTGCAGTAGGCGATAGGCAGGTTACTGGAGCCGCTGAGCTGCATCAATCAGCTCAGTGGCACCTTTATCGGCACTTATACCTGTTTTGACTTGGTCTAAGTCAAAACGTATAAATGCCAATTAGGCAACCTGCCTAAAGTTTTGGTTATACCTGCTGTAACGCCTATGTCTACATCCGCCTCCCAGCCCTTTCCCCTCCTCTAAAAATGCTCTTTTCGTCTCTATGTGTTTAGAAGGCAGGGAAAGGCCCTAATGCTGGTTATTAGATACATCTAAAACCAGCTTGGTTATAGGTACTTGGATGATCAGGCTTTTTGATCGTCCAAGTACCCATTTAGGCCACTTTTTAGACTTTTTTTTATTATTATTATGAGCCCCCTAGCCTATAGGTAGAGGAGGAAATAGTGGATGCTATTAGATTTGGCCTTGATCTAGCCATCATATTTCTATGTTTCAATCACTAGTGTTTCTATAAATTACACATGCTATTGGCACCTAATTTTAGAAGACATATCATAGACTGAAAGGGGAAAAGTAAAAAGTTAATGGTCTGAAAAATTCATTGTTAGAAACAACTCGGTAATGATACATTCCTTTTGGTTCCTCTCAGCATTACAGCTCTGCATTCTTCAGCCTTCCAAGATCGCACCAGAGGTGAGCCCAAATGTCCAGTAATCGGCAGTGGTGTGTGGACATGGGTAGCATTCTTTTCTTGAGGGTCCTGAAGTTGAAGGGAAGGACAAGGCAGAAAGAGAATCTGAAAGCTAAATGGACAAATCTGTGAAGGAGACAGTAGTTTCAGTATCTCCGTGGACAGGGAATGGTGATTGCCATGCTAGAGAAAACCCAAAAAACTCTGTGGAGTGACGATGTTACATTACACTACATTACATTTGTGATTTCTATTCCGCCTGTGCCTTGCGGTTCTAAGCGGATTACAATTAAAAGAGATCAGGACATTACCGAGAGAATTACATTACAACGATTTAAGCAAATTACATGTTGTGGTATAGAAATACAAGTATAAGATATCTGGATTTATCGATAGAATAACTTGACAGGGTTCAAGTAGTTACAAGGTTCAGTGGGGAAAACAATATAGGCAACTGAAGAAAGGTACCTAACTTTGAAGGAATCAGTTAAGTGGATACCTAAGGGAGATGCTTATTTAGGAGAAGGTTAAATGGATACCTAAGGAAGGTGCTTATTTAGGAGTTTGGATATTTTTGGTAAATGAGGTTCAAGGCGATGACTAGTGTGTTATTTGCTGGGGAGAGTGCATGTGAGATTGGGGAGGGGAATATTAAGTAAGGACGTGTTTTTTGAAAAAGAAATTTTTGATTTCTTTCCGAAACACTTGATGTCTGTTGTTTTGATCATCAGTTTGGTGATGGGTGGTGTCAATTTTCGCTGCCTGAGATGTTCCCAAAAGGACTTTATTTGAAAAGTATCAAAGTTCCAAAGGTACACTAAAATCATCCACATAAAATAAATCATCCACATAAAAGTAAATCATCCACATAAGAGCCTTAAAGGACCTAGTCCGCTAGGGATACAGGACCCCAACACGGTCCGCGTTTCGACAGAAAAGTCTTCTTCAGGGGTCCCTGGGGGTCCTATAAAGGTGAGTACGTGGGAAACAATTGTGTGGTGAGCCGGAAATGAGACACTGCTTGTCCAGTTTGTCCAGGTTTGGAAAGCCCCCGAGCTCAGAGCCGTGTCTGGAGGGTCTCTGAGCATGCATGACCATCGATGTGATGACATCATGCACGTGTGTGATATCGATACTGTATGATACCACACATGCTTTGAATCCCTCTAGATGCATCCCCAAGTTTAGTGTACCGCAGCTGAAAAATGTTTGCGAGACACTGCCCTAGGAGGTCATGGTACATTTATTTATTTAAAACATTTATAGACCGTTTAATATCTAAGTGGCTTCCAGCAGCAAACATTCATAAAATTAACCAAAAACGACAATCTCTATTATCCCATTTTAATACAGTGATGGTATGTCAAGGCAAAGATTGAAAAAGAAATTTCATTCTCATTACATATAGGCATCAACAAACAGTTGTGTCTTTAGTAACTTCTTAAAGTTAGCACAACTCATGCATAATCTTAGAGGTCCAGGTAAGTTAAAGCCCACAAATGTATCCCAGCAATACAAGAACATTCTTGTTTTGAAAGTACATATCATACACTTCTTTCCTTAATCGCTCATGGCTCCCTCAGATCTCAACCAGGTCTATAAATCTCCCACAGTGCACCAAAACGAGGTGGTGTCGATCTACATAGAACCTGGTAGATCAGAATCTTGACTTTGTACTGTACATGTTACTCTAGTTTGATTTGGACTAAAATTAATATCTGTGGTTCAGGAATAATAGTGAGGACAGAAAAGGTTGCATTCTGATTTGCATTTGTGACTTATTCCATAGTGCCCTAAACACTTAAGCCCTTCTTTATTCTTTGTGCTTTGAGCAGAGCATCAAAGGAACACCTCTCCTCACCTTACTACGCGATCCATACATCCTCATTGCTGCAGGTGAGCTTATCCTGTGTGTTTTATGGTCTTTGTTGAGACCAGCTTAAGGTGAGTGAGATCTAGAAAATTAAAGGGAATTTAGGATAAAAAAAAAAAATAATGAGAGAGAATATTAGAGCACCAGAGCACCAAGAGGGTGAGAACTCATGAACAGCAGAGGAGAATGCTGTCTCCATTACACTAGATGGCTAATAAATCAGAAATGATGGCTGTCACATGCCATGACACACCTTATGGTGAGAGACTCATCTTAGACACCACAGCTATAGCTGGTGGAGCAAAGTGGAGCTCACACAAGAATGGCATCTAGATATATAGACAAACATTCTTAGAAAGACATTATTCAGGCATCACAGAGACAACTTTCTCAGGGTTTCCAAACTCAGGGACATCACAAAGGTGTGATGTCATCAGACAAGGCGTAAATTACTGGGGATTATCAGAGCTATGGCCAACCCCGACACCATGAATACTACATGCGCTGTAGGAATTCAAATAATGATGCTATCCATCTATATCTAACTAGTTTTCATTTTTCTTGAAGGGTGCCTCTGCTTTGCCAACATGGGGGTAGCTATGCTGGAACCCACTCTACCCATCTGGATGATGGAAACCATGTGCTCCCCAAACTGGCAGCTGGGTATGTCCTATGTTACTCTCCAGCACCGATGATCAGACTGTTGAGCAGTAGAATCGTAAAATGTTGAGCATGATGTTGATTATACAGAGAAGTGAAAGAAATGAAGTGGTGGTGTATGGTATATACTGTAGTATAGTATCCATATCTATGTCAAGGAGTAGGATTACCATATGGCTCCAGAAAAGAGAGGACTAATTGAGAAATCTGGGGTTTTACTTCCATTGCTGTTAATGGAAGTAAAACCCAGATGTCTCTAACTGTCCTTCTTCCTTCCATTGCTTTCAGTTGTATCAATCCATCCTCCTTTTTCTGGAGTCATATGGTGACCCTATCAAGGAGAGACATCTAGAATATGTGGCTAGGAAAACCTATATCAGATGCCACTTCTTATTTATGATTTTAGGAAAACATTAAAGACCGTCTGTTTGACATGTCTATTAGAGAATGACACGGTGGTTGTTACCCATGGCTAGCCGCAAGTAGCCGCGAGTAACCCGCCGAAATGGGGAAGAAAAAATAGTGGTCTCTGCGGGGACGGGGCAAGGCCATTCACCACCCTGTGGAGCGGTGAATGGACTTGTCTCCGCAGTGAGGCATTCAAGGATCGCAATGTCCCCACCCGCCCGATCGCAGCGTTCCGCCATCTCCCTCCCTCCACCTCACCTTTGATGTAGAGCAGGGCCAGCAAGATGGACAGGCACAAAATAAAAGCCTCCTTCCTTTTCCCCTGCTCTTACCGCCATGCTGCAGCTACTAAAGCTGACAGGAAGTCTTTCCGACGTCAATTCTGACGTCGGAGAGGACGTTCTGGGCCAGTCAATTGCTGCCTGGCTGGCCCAGAACGTCCTCTCCGACTTCAGAATTGACGTCGGAAAGACTTCCTGTCGGCTTTAGCAGCTGCAGCATGGCGGTAAGAGCAGGGGAAAAGGAAGGAGGCTTTTTTTTTTTTTTTTGAGCGGCAGGGAGGCAGCAGGCTGGCTTTGGCTAGGGAGGGAGGGACAGAGGTAGACAGGCAGGCAGACTTCGGGGGTGGGGTGGGACAAAGTGTGGAAGGCAGTGAGAGGGACATAGGAATGAGGCACTAGGGGCACTAAAGACAGGAAGGGGCACTAAGGATATGGGAAGGAGGCACTGGGAGCACTAAAGACATGGGAAGGAGGCACTGGGGGCACTAAAGACAGGAAGGGGCACTAAGGACATGAGAAGGAAAGAGGGAAGGAATAGAAAGGGACAATTCTTGGGCCTGAGTGCAGAAAAAAAGAAATGAAAGAAAGGATACACAGACAGAAGGAAACGTAACCAGAGACTCATGAAATCAATCACCAGACATCAAAGATAGGAAAAATGATTTTATTTTCAATTTAGTGATCAAAACGTGTCAGTTTTGAGAATTTATATTTGCTGTCTATATTTTGCACTATATTTGTCTATTTTTCTATAGTTACTGAGGTGACTGAGCTTGCGGAGATGGGGCGGAAATGGGGTTTTTAAATTTTAGTCCTAGTAGTTTGCCGGTCCACAAAATAATTCTTTTATTTCTGCCGGTCCACGGGTGTAAAAAGGTTGAAAAACACTGATGTAGAGTATGCCGGCTTTCTTTTTCGCCCAGCCGCACGCGTTCAAAAAGCCATGCATGCGCGGCTGCTTGAGTTGATCAATCTTCTCCTCTCCTTCAACTTCCTGTTTCCGGTTGCGTCAGAGGAGAATATTGAACAAATGAGCAGCCGCACATGCGCAGCTTTTTGAATGCATGCGGCTGGGCGAAAAAGAAAGCCGGCATACTCTACATCTAAGGTGAGGTGGAGGGAGGGAGATGGCAGAACGCTGCAATTGGCCGGGTGTCTGCTGTTTTTGTATCACTGCCTGCCTGCGCTCACGTTCCAGATCCTCCTGTTGCTCATTGTACTGCAGCATCTGCATGATTATGTGCTCAGGTGGGCATTTTTAGTGTGCACAATTGACCTGATTCGAGCTATAGATGAACATGGGGGACAAGTCATTGCAAGGGAGGACAAATCAATTGATTTATTTTATGTTCTGTTTTTACTACAGGTCAGAGGCACTGAAACAGATTCTCGGTGCAGTAGTAGTAGTGGCAGGACTCTCTTCTGTCTTCATGGTGTTTCACAGTACTGAGGCTTATATGGATGCTGCGGGGACGGTGACGGGGCGGTGAATGGGATGGCAGTGATGGTGACGGGGCGGTGAAGGGGATGGCGGTGACGGTGACGGTGATGGGGCGGTGAAGGGAATGGTGGTGATGGGGCGGTGAAGGGGACGGTGAGCCGGGGACGGGGCGGTGACGGGGACATATTTTTTCCCCGTGTCATTCTCTAATGTCTATATCCTAGTATTACAACTGTTTAACTCACTCTTGTTTCTTAACTGATGCATTTCAATTCTAACTGATTTTTAATTGATATATTCCAATTTTAATTGATCGTTTTATTATGTCATTTCAATTTTATTGATTGTATGTATTTTATCTTGTTGTGAACTGCTTCGAACCTTTTCTGGTATAGCGGTATATAAAAATAAATTATTATTATTAAAAGATGAAGGAAGGGGAGCAGCCTGCATGAGTACCCAGTAGTGATACAGTGTATGAAAAGCCTCATATGAAATGACATGAATTGATTGAGGTGTGTAGCATGAGGTACCAATAACATGTCCAGGGGAGGTCCTATATAAAACACTGTATTGTAGATGTCTTTTAGCAACCCCTCCCCCCAACCCTAGGGTTACCATATGGCTCCAGAAAAAGGAGGACGGATTGAGATATCTGGGTTTTACTTCCATTGAAAGCAATCCGTCCTCCTTTTTCTGGAGCCCTATGGTAACCCTACCCAACCCCACTGCAAGCATCTGTGTGACAAAACCAAGCAAAGCCGTTTTACAGAACATCGTATGTCAGAGATCCACAATGTTAGATCCTCTTTCACCCACCTCTAGCTCCAACAGGAACAGCTGATGCTAAATAAAGACCAGTTTAGGGAAATGGAAAGAGGGATATTTGTTAAATAGTCACTGATGAGGAAAGAACATTTCCTGCCTCCTCAATAAACAAACTGAATTTGGTTAAGACGGTTAGTAGAGGGCTGGAGGTGACCGTGAAGCAGACGCTGAAGAGTAGCCCAGGAGCCACAAGCAGCAGCTAAATCCATTGTAACAGGATCAATATACACAATGACCTAAGTGGGCCCAGACTGTTGCCTAAATAAGCTTGTTCTTGTATGTGATTAATACTGTCCTTTTGCTGAGGTTACAGCACATCCATTAGTAATGGCCCCTGGAAAGGGAATGTGCAGCATGTGTGTGTGTTTTTGGGGTTTGTTTGTTTTTTAAAAAAAAATATCTTTCTTCATTTTAAAGCCAAAAATAAGTGCAACATATTATACAGACATTTTATACTTTAACAGCACTTAAATTCTATCAAATTATATTTATGATAAAAACACATATCATCCCCCCTTTCCTACATATCCAACAATTGCACTCAAATTAAAAGTATCCCCACACCCTGGACACATGTGTGTTTATAATTATGCTACATGTATATTGCATGTCTAAATGGAGAGGATAATTTTCAAATTAAAATCTTTTTTTTTTTTTCATTCCCTCCTCTGCAGGGAAAGAGGGCAGAGGGTTTGTTCCAAAATATATGCAGATATTTTATTTTGAATTCCTCATAGATTGTTTAATCTATACTGTACACATTGCAAAAGATATGGTTTAAAACTCAACACTGTGGCATATTGAATTTTCAAAGGCAAAACCCCATAGGCAGTTTGTTGTGATCTTCTATACTGCTACTAATGACTGGGTAATCAATTCATGCGGTTTACATGAGCTTCTATGAAGGTGTTACGATGCATGAGCTTCAGTAATGGTGTTACTATACATGAGCTTTAGTACAGCTTTAGGGTGTTTCTACAATGATTATCCATACATGAGCTTCAGAAGTGTTTTATTGATTGGTTTTGGTGTGGTGTGTTTACTTTAAGAAATCAGGTTGCATGTTGTTGGGTACAAAGTATCCACTGACCTGCCAGCAGCATCCTACTCTGAAAATTACCCTTTGAATGTAACTACAGGACAAATTTTAAAACCTACTTGGGTTTTCTTTTGAAAAATTTCTGTGCCAGGCCAGCCATGGGAACAAGGCATAATTCGCAGCATGGACAATTGGTATCTGCTTTGAAATTGCCAAAAGTCCTGTATGTACAGCATCTCTCAATCTCACCAGCTCCTTCCCTGTCCAAGTTTATTTTCTATGTGATATAATATTTACCATCTTGGCAGTTTACATTTTCCCCCCCCACAAGGTAAATGTATAAATTTGAAGAGAATACATTCCTTCTTTACAAATTCAGCAACAGATCTTTATTCATAGCTGTTCAATCATACTTTCTACATTCAGGACATATACGAGGGGGTGCTGAAAAGTTCTCAGCCCTACCAACCAACTTCCTAAATTCTGAGTATTATTTTGCCACTGTGGCTGAAAAGAGTGTTATCTTATTTCATTAAGAAGTCCTTTTAAGGCGCGCTAACCGATTTAGAGCACGCTAACCGATTTAGCATGCACTGATCAATTTAGCGCGTGCTAAAGACTAGCGTGCGCTAAATGTTAAGGCACCCATAGAAGATAATGGGCGTTTTAGCATTGTGTGCACGCTAATCTTTAGTGAGCGCTAAATCAGTTAGCGCACCTTAGTAAAAGGACCCCTATGTGCCAATTTGCAGAAATGAAATTCTGTGTTCTGACATTGTTTCAGATCATTGATTGAACCATATCCACGTCATTCTCTTCTTGGTTGAGCTGAGAACTTTTCAGCACCTCCTCGTAGAGAGAGCATCTACTCCCATATTCCTCCTGCTGCATTCTTGGCCCATATTCCTCCTACTGCTGCTGTTGAGTTGCTGAGAACAATTTCTTGGTTCCCAGAAAAACTTAAGTAGACCCATGAATCAAACAAGTTCCTCAAGAGTGGGATATTAGTCCCTGCCCAAAGTCTTCCTCCAGGACCTTTTTAGTTATACCTGCTTCATTGCATGATGTCTCCCTGAGGGCTAAGGAATACCAGACTGCCTAAGCTAGGGGTAGGCCTCGTTGCCATACATAGAATATGGCCCTTTTTGTATTATTACCTGAGGAAGGGCTATATATTAAATACATTTAAAACATAAACCATTTAAACCACAGTGTACATGCATGCATTTCATAAGTGCACATTTATATGTGCTGGTAGGGTAGGTTTCTATGCTACTTTGTGTGTATACGTGGCTTTGGTAATGAGTCCCATAGAGATGTATATGATTTGCACACTTATGTATGAGATTGTACATGTGTTTACAAATTAAGTGATTCATACAAAATAGGAGAACAATAACTATTTGAGCACTCTCATTGAACTAATTCCATTAATAGCACCATATATTTATATATATATATATATATTCAAAAACAACAAAAATTATATTTAATATGTGTAATAATATAATAGTACACTCAGAACTCCTACCCACCAGTCAGACAAATAGACCAATGATCAAGGGACCCATCATCGCAGCACTGTTTTCCCTCTTATAGCATATCGACTAACGAACAGACCAAAATAACAATAATAACTTTATTTTTATATACTGCCAAACCGTAAACAGTTCTAAGCGGTTTACAAAGGAAGAGACTGTATACAAACAGCGACATTACAGAGAACTTTTGAATTTACATTGGCATGTTAAGTTTAGTCAGGTTTATCTGGAAGTGCATTGGAAGTACATCAGGTTGAAGTGGGGTCAGAGAAATTTGTCAAAAGATAGGTTTTTATTGACTTTCTAAACATTTGGTACGAAAGTGCATTTGAGATGAAGTTGGTTAAACATATGTTCCATTTGCCTGCTTGGAATGATAGTGTTCTTTCAAGGTATCTCTTGTAGGTGCAGCCCTTTAGGGATGGAAAAGCGAACAAGTAGGTACTGTGTGTATTAGTTGTGCCTGGGAATTCAAATTGGTGAGACAGTTAGATTGGGAATGAGCCTGTCAAGGTTTTGAAGCAAAGGCAAGCAAACTTAAAAATGATCCTTGCTCCCATGGCAGCCAGTGTAGTTTTTTTGTAATATAGTTTTTTTGTAACATGGTCTGATTACTTGGGGCCATAAATGAGATGGACTGCAGCATTTTGGACGACTGAGTCGTTTGATGGTTTTTTTGAGAGATCCCAAATATATAATATTGCAGTAGTCTAAAGTACTTAAGATCAGGGATTGAACCAGCAGTTGAAAGGAGAAGAAATCGAAGTATTGTTTAATGGTATGAAGTTTCCAAAGAGTGAGAAACAAACTCAGTTCATAAACAGCAATTGCAATAAATTAAAAAAGCCACTTATCTGTGAGTTGATGTGATAATATCTTTGTTCTCATCAATGGCGGGATACAAGTTGAAATTGCGCTGTATTCGTGGTGGTCACCAAAATTATTCGTGGTGGTCACCAAAATCAAAGTTCATTAAAAAATGTCATAAGTGAATGCTGTGCCCAAGAAAAGGATCTGGGTGTCATTGTAGACAATATGATGAAACCTTCCGCCCAATTTGTGGTGGTAGGCAAAAAAGCAAACAAGATGCTAGGAATTATTAAGAAAAGGATGGTTAACAAGACTAAGAATGTTATAATGCCTCTGTATCGCTCCATGATGTGACCTCACCTAGAGTACTGCATTCAATTCTGGTCTCCATATCTCAAGAAAGATATAGCGGCACTAGAAAAGGTTCAAAGAAGACCGACTAAGATGATAGAGGGCATGGAACTCCTCTTGTATGAGGAAAGACTAAAAAGGTTAGGGCTCTTCAGCTTGAAAAAGAGACAGATGAAGGCAGATATGGTTGAAGTCTACAAAATCCTGAGTGGAGTATGAGATGTATAACCTGGACATATTGGACTAACTTGTGTATGCTGGACATTACAGACACTTTAATATAAATCTTCCCACAGCCTTAAAAACAGCCTTCCTTTACAAGCTACCCAGATGGAACGGCCTGTACCTTGCTATCAGTGAACATATGTATCCTTTGAAATGCTAACCCTGCTGCCTTTTGCTACAAAGTTCTTGTCTCCATTCCCTGCTGGGAGGATACTTCTCCAAGGTTCTGTGGCCATTGTTCATTTGTGCTGAGCTGTTATCAGTGCTGTATGATATATGCAAGAAGAGTACTTAACATATGCAAGGCACCCTGAAAAGCCATAAAACACCTATAGCAAGCAACAACCCCTGCAGGATGAAGGGGGAGCAGAGACATGGGGGCCTAGTACCAAGACAGAACTTTTAAACCACAGGCTGGACATTTGCTGCCTGTCTCTGAAGCAAGCCATGGGAACCAGGCACGGCTGGGGTGCTGGAATGTCACCCTTGCAACTTTGTTTCAACTTCCTGCATAAGATTGTCTACAAAGACACCATCATGAAGATGTACAGTGTTGTAAAACCACAAATCAGGATCTGCAGGGTGATAAGGATTCCAGACATGGAGGAAGAAAGTGCATGAAGTGCCCTCTGTTTCTGCTTGGGCCTCCCTTCTGGGGGGGGGGGGGTGAGAGAGGCGTGGACTGGGGGGGAATAGTTAGGTATACATTTTTGTACCAATAGGGAGGTACATGACCAGAGTTCGGGGATGTGCTTTTTGGAACAAAGAAAGAATTTCTCTATATAAAAATCCATGCATCACAGGTAAAACCAGAGAGATTCACTTGTGTATGCCAGCGGGGATGTGCTAGCCCCCTGTTCAGCATATCAGTATAAGTTCTACTCTCCATTGCATATTCTGAACTGACAATATAATATTTCTTCTGCTATGTCTTTGCTGCTGTAATTTTGTAAGTTTTTATACTAACAATAAAAATATTGTCTGTTTTGGAAAATACAATGCTGTCTCGTAGTCATTCCAATGAGGTAAAATAAGTGGCATTACTTCAAGTAGAATGGGTACAAGTGGATCGATTTTTCACTTCATCAAAAATTACAAAGACTAGGGGACACTCAATTAAGTTACAGGGAAATACTTTCAAAACCAATAGGAGGAATTGCCAGAGGTTGTGGTAAGAGTGGATAGCGTCGCTGGTTTTAAGAAGGATTTGGACAATTCCTGGAGGAAAAGTCCATAGTCTTATTGAGAAAGACATGGGGGAAGCCACTGCTTGCCCTGGATCGGTAGCATGGAATGTTGCTACTGTTTGGGCATTGGCCAGGTACTAGTGACCTGGATTGGCCACCGAGAGAACAGGCTACTGGGCTTGATGGACCATTGATCTGACCCAGAAAGGCTGTTCTTATGTTCTCTATTATAGTAGAGCTCGTGATATGTCACCACCTTCATGTTGAAATTTAAACAGAACCACAAAATGCAACTGATGATCATGTTGTATCCAGTGATCAAAGGAGATTCCATTCTTTTAGTTCTTATTGTGCTGAGATGTTCTGCAATGCACATTTTAATCTATCTCAGAGTTTGTCCTATATAATACAGTCCACAAGGACAGATAATATAATACATTACTCCAACTGAAGTGCAATCAGTGTGTTGACGTAAATAAAACATCTGTTCACCACGTGGTTTTGTTTTTTTTTAAATGTATTGAGTTTCAATCGCGTAAACCCAAAAAGAACAGCTTTGGCATTTATAGTGGCCAGGGTTGCATTCCAATTCACGCTTCAGGGCCATCAATAATTCACCCAGATTCTTACTGCGAGTGAAAGCAAACGTAAAGGCATTCTGCAACGGATCATGTACTCCCAGTGCATGCCAATATTTTGTGATCAAAGTTCGTACCTGGTATGAATGCGAAGAGTAATAATATACTAGTGAGTTCTCTGCTGCTCTTCTGTTAACTCGATAATCACTTTGAAACCATTCTTTATGTGTATGCAAAGCGCTTTTATAAGCTCTTCTAATAACTAAATGACGATATCCCCTCTTGGCAAAACGATGTTGTAAACTATAAGCACGCTGCTTATAATCTCAAATAGTAAAGCATATTCTCTGTATTCATAAAAATTGGCCAGTGGGAATATTGTCTCTCAGTGCTTTAGGATGGTGTAATGCAGCGGTCTCAAACTCAAATCCTTTGCAGGGCCACATTTTGGATTTGTAGGTACTTGAAGGGCCTCAGAAAAAAATAGTTAATGTCTTATTAAAGAAATGACAATTTTGCATAAGATAAAACTCTTTATAATTTATAGATCTTTCCTTTTGGCTAGGTCTTAATAATAATATTGTAATTTATAGCTAAAGAGAGATATGATCAAGAAACTGTTTTATTTTACTTTTGTGATTATCATAAACATGCCGAGGGCTTCAAAATAGTACCTGGTGGGCCACATGTGGCCCCCGGGCCACGAGTTTGAGACCACTGGTGCAATGTAACAAAGAGTTACGATCTGTACTTTTGCTATATAAATCTGTAGAAAAAACAAATTCTGCAAAATAATGTATCACTATATCTAAAAAATGAATATGCGCTTGATTGGGTGTGTAATAAGGGTCCTTCATCTGAATAGCAGCTGAATTCCAAGCCAGAGGCAGGGTCAAAATCCCAGGAGGTGTCTGATCTGAGGTTCTGTATCCATCATTTTCAGGAATGGGCTTTCTGCCAGCAAGTATCGCCTACCTCATTGGCACCAACCTTTTTGGGGTTCTGGCTCACAAAATGGGCAGGTAAGTGTATCTGAGTGCCCCCCTCCTCCTGTTACCAAATGTGCACAATAGAATAATAGCAGGGATAGCACCCTTCCTGGTTGTGGGAAGAGAAAGCTTCCTAACAATTCATTTTTTAGGATCAATTTCTGACTCCAAAAATGGAAGTCTTTAGATCTACAATAATATTGAAAAAAAAGAGGCGGGGGGGGGGGGGAGTAATAGTACCATACAAACAGAACAAAAAGCTCCCACCAGAAATGTTTAGAACTACCAAATATTCCAGCTGCCAGAGCAGTGCTGCTTTCATAGCAAAATGAAAGAAAAAGCCTCAGTTATATAGGTGGGGGTAACCTTCACCACCATCCATCCATCATAGGCACAGAGTGGGACACAGAGGATTTGCACATTGAACTGTTATGGTGCTATTTGCACAAGGATGGCCCTGAGGTAGTAGCATCTAGGCTACGAAATGATCGTAGGCTGGCTTGTGACAGATAACTTCCCCCCCTCTTCCTTGCCTCCTCCTCGGACCTTGACTTACGTCAGACTCTCGACTCCTCCAATCCTGTCAGCCACCAAATGGCTTAACAAAATGGATCACCCTATCCAACTAATCACCCCTTCTTCGTTACCTCCCTTACTAAATGCCTCTGCTCTGCTTTATCGAACTCCGCAGTATATATCACCGCCGTATGTAACACTACTGTATGAACTCCGCTGTATATATGCAACTTACAGCAAATGTAACTTCTCTGCAATTGTAACATAGGCATAATCAAGAAGGGTATTACAACAAGGACGGTAGAAGTTATCCTGCCATTGTATCGGGCGATGGTGCGCCCGCATCTGGAATACTGCGTCCAATATTGGTCGCCGTACCTTAAGAAGGATATGGTGTTACTCGAGAGGGTTCAGAGGAGAGCGACACGTTTGATAAAAGGGATGGAAAACCTCTTATACGCTGAGAGATTGGAGAAACTGGGTCTCTTTTCCCTGGAGAAGAGGAGACTTAGAGGGGATAAGATAGAGACATAAGATCATGAAGGGCATAGAGAGAGTAGAGAAGGACAGATTCTTCAAACTTTCAGAAAATAAAAAAAACAAGAGGACATTCGGAAAAGTTGAAAGGGGACAGATTCAAAACGAATGCTAGGAAGTTCTTCTTTACCCAACGTGTGGTGGATACCTGGAATGCACTTCCAGAGGACGTTATAGGGCAGAGTACAGTACTTGGGTTTAAGAAAGGATTGGACAATTTCCTGCTGGAAAAGGGGATGGAAGGGTATAGATAGAGGTTTACTGCACAGGTCCTGGACCTGTTGGGCCGCCGCGTGAGCGGACTGCTGGGCATGATGGACCTCAGGTCTGACCCAGCGGAGGCATTGCTTATGTTCTTATGTTCTTATGTAACCGACC
Source organism: Geotrypetes seraphini (assembly GCF_902459505.1). NCBI lineage: Eukaryota > Metazoa > Chordata > Amphibia > Gymnophiona > Dermophiidae > Geotrypetes > Geotrypetes seraphini. The sequence continues at coordinate 217,158,099 of NC_047089.1, read as the reverse complement.
AGAAAAAGAACTTCACCGTAAATGTAGCGTCGCCGAAAATGTAAATGTAGCTATGCCAAAAAAAAAAAAAAAAAGTGTAACTTCGCTGTAATGTACAGTCTCTTCATCTGTTAACCGCATAGAACTTCCATGGTAATGCGGTATACAAAAATAAAGTTATTATTATTATTATAACTTCATGTGCTGCTTTTTTGTGCGCAGATTAGAAACGCTTTGTTTTGAAACTAAACGTAAATATATTTTGCATAAATATATATAGCGATGAAAGTTTTCTTCTGCCTATGATGAATGGATGGTGGTGAGAGTTACCCCACCTATATAACTGAGGCTTTTTCTTTCGTTTTGCTATGAAAGCAGCACTGCTCTGGCAGCTGGTGTGTTTGGTAGTTCTAAACATTTCTGGTGGGAGTTTTTTGTTCTGTTTGTGGGGTCCTTAGATCTGCGCATTTCTTGCAGGATCTTTTAGTTCTGGGCAGTCTTCAAAGTTTCTTCTCTAATACCATGCAGTAATCTATAATTTAGGGCTCTGGATTAGTTGCGTGGATTTCTTTCATTTTTTGGCTCACAAATTTGGGCATCATTTGCTAAACCTAGTCAGTCTACCTCACAAGATGGCCAGAGCCCCACCCTCCACTCTGTGCAGTCTAACATTACTTTATAATTGAACATTGGCATCACAACCAGGGCAATCAGGTATTTGTCACCATGCTTATCACATACAGGCCGTTATATATGATGCCAGAATGTCACTCTACCAATGCCAGTAGTCCGAATAATGGTTTTATTATAATGACTTCGGTACTGTCACATTCATTATCAACACATGGTTAAACCAACAATCCCAAAACCATATTGCTAATTAACATTTCATTCTCTAATTTCATCCTTAAGATGTCTTCCCCTCCCCCATAGAGATATGCAGCACCTGCGCTCATAGCATAAGAACATAACATAAGAACGTAGGAGTTGCCCTACTGGGACAAACCGAAGGTCCATCAAGCCTAGTATCCTGTTTCCAACAGTGGCCAATCCAGAAGGACCTGGCAAGATCCCAGAATAGTGAAACATATTTTAAGCTGCTTATCCTAGGAATAAATGTGATATAAAATACACATACTTTATCCTGACCCATATTTGCCATTTTTGGGATGGACAATAGAAGTGTGCCTGATGCTGGATTTACTGACAAACTATCCAACTACTGTAGTTGCAGTTGAAACCCATTCCAGCCCATCCGAATCTCTTTGTCATTTTCAAGTTGTTCACAGTACCTCACTGCCAGCAGCTCAGTGGCAGTTTCTGAATAGCCAGTGGCATTCCAAGAGGGGGGCAGGGGGATGCTTGTGGCCTACCCTGTCGGGACCTTCCCTCTGCCGCATCACTGATGGCATCACTGATGACTTGGCAGAGAGAAGCCCTGGTGGAGCAGTCCGCAAACAGTCCTTTTACAGCGTTGCGTTTAACGGACAGCCACCACCACTGCTGCTGCTGTGGGAAGCTCAAAGGTATGTCAAATCTCATGGTGGGGGGTGGGGTTGGTCAGGAGGTGCTGCATAGGGGGAGGGGAGGGAGGGATGGAAAGCTGCTATACAGGGGGAAGGGACTAAGGGAGGGATGGAAAGGTGTTGCACATGTGGGGAGATAGAAGAGAGGAAAAATTGTTGGACATGGGGTGGAGGAGAAGTTCTTATGCAACAAAGAGGTAAAAAGAGGTGAGAGGGAGAAATCCTGCATATAGTGGAGAAAAAAGAGGAGATGCCAAAGCATGGAGGGGAAGGGATAGGGAGAGATAGAAGAGAAGGAGAGAAGAGAGATGCTAGGGCATGGGAAGGGGAGGGAAGGGAAGGGAAGGATACAGATGCCAGGCCATAGGGAAGGGAGGGGAAGGAAGGAGAGGAGATGCCAGAGTATGGATGGGGAAGGGATAGGGAGAGATAGAAGAGAAGGAGAGAAGAGAGATGCTAGGGCATGGGAAGGGGAGGGAAGGGAAGGGAAGGATACAGATGCCAGGCCATAGGGAAGGGAGGGGAAGGAAGGAGAGGAGATGCCAGAGTATGGATGGGGAGGGAGAGATGAAAGGGAAGGAGAGGAGAGAGATGCCAGGGCATGGGGGAGGGAAGGGAAGGAGATTGAAATGCCAGACCATCCGGAAGGAAGGAAGGGAGGAAAAAGAAGGAAAGGATACACCAGGGCATGGAGTGAGAGTGAGAAATGGAAGTAGGAGAGAGATCCCAGGGCATGGGGGAAGGGAAGCAGATGCCAGACCATGAAGTGAGTTAGGGTGGGAAGGAGGGAAGGAAAGAAGAAGAAAGAGATGCCAGAGCATGGGGAAGGGAGTGGAAACAGAAAGAGAAAAATAGAAGGGACAGAAAGTTGGCTGACGTTGGATGGAATGGAGAATGAAGAAAGATGAGGAAAGATGAGAAACCAGAGATGACAAAAGGTAGGCAAAAAATTTTTTTTGTTGTTGTTGCTTTAGAATAAAGTAGCATTGTAGCTATATTGATAAACATTTATAAATAGAAAATGGAAATAAGGTAATCTTTTTATTGGATTAATTTTAATACATTTTTGACTAACTTTTGGAGACCAAAATCCCCTTCCTCAGACAGTAGCATACCAAGGGGGTAGGGGGAGATGGACCGCTCCGGGTGCAGCTCCGATCCCTTTATATATGAGGGTGGGTTAAAGAATGATCATCTCTGGATGTCATATACCTTAGGTACGCCACTGTGAACAGTCACACTTTTATGTGGACAACACAAAAGTTGTTGTAATGTACAGTATATGTAGTAATAAGAGTCAACAGCTTAGAGAAACCATTTTCCCATTTCATACCCTGTGCACTGCTGCTATTCCAGGCCTGACATTTCCTGTGTTTGCTCCATTACTACAGGTGGCTCTGCTCCATGATTGGAATGGCCTTGGTGGGAATCAGCCTCCTGTGTGTAAGTGCAGCAACAGCAAAGCCTGAACCCTCAAACAAACATGACTCTGGGTGTACAGAGATAGGTAGTATAAAGAAAGAGAGACACAATGGGAGAGGCCAGCGGAAAGAAAGAAACAGGTTACAGATTAGCAGAAAGAGAGATGGGGAGGCAGACGGGTCAGGCAAAGAGGAAGAGAGATTGTAAGGATGATGTAAGAGAATTTTTCATATAGAAAACCAGGTGTACAAAACTCACTACCATACACACATATAATAGGATATGAACCTATGTATACTTTTGTAGGTTTGAACAATATTTTATTATTGTGACGAGAAACATTTGTTCAAACCACAAGCTCAACGTTAATAATGAATCCTATTGTCTAGTCACAATATAGCCTGTACACCCTGCAAACACAGAGAATTTCAAGCTTCAAGTTTTATTAAGGTTTGTTATCTATGCAATATCATATACTTCAATGCGTATAACATTTTTTAAAAAAGGAGGACAAAACAAAACTTTTTATACAATTGAATACACATTATATACATTCTAATACATAACTGGTACAGAAGGCAAGAGGGATGAACTACAATCTTTAAAGAAAGAGAAGAAACATTTAGGGAAGAACACATATGGTGAGAACACATTAAAAAAAAGGAGATATAAAGGCAGAAATAATCATAGAAAAAAAAGGATAAATTTGTGACCTACTCGTGGGTCTGATTAAGGTCTAAAAGCTTTAGTGATTGGTAAGTTATGCTGTCTATGTTTCAAATGCGTGCTTATACAGGAAACTTTTTAAGGAACGCTTGAATTTTTCTAAAGAAGGTTCATTGTGTAAGTATAATGGTAAATTGTTCCAAAGCTGGGGTGCTGTAACCGAGAAAATGGTAGATCTCCTGGTCCCTATTACTTTTAAAGAAGGAATAGTCAGTAAATGTTGTTGTGTTGATCGAATTGCCCTAAATGGAGAATACGGTATCAAGAGACGATCCAGAAATATCGGAGCTTGTGATTGTTGAATTTTAAAAATTATTCTATGTGTGATTGGTAACCAATGTGCGGCTTGTAGAAGCGGTGTAACATGATCATATTTTTTTTGAATTTCTAGTCTAATCTCTTCCCTCCCCTTCTAGAGGAGAAACCCCATACTAAACTATTGAGAAGGAAGATCTTATGAAAGGTCACTTTGGGCAGCCACAAAACTTAGAGACTTGAAGAAAGCACAAATGTTTATTCAGCATATGCGGACCCCTGAGCCCCAAGCTGGCTTCAGAAGTCCCAGAGCTATTTATACATTCTTTTGGCTATGCAACTGAATTCTAGAAAAAACTTTTCACGTGTTACTTTTCTTAACAATCATTGGTCCTAAGCTCACATTAGCAGGTCACTAGCAGGTCACATTAGCAGGTCACTTATCTAAGCTCTGCAGTCTTTCTGTTACATGTCCAGGAGGGCGGAATACAATATCGTGTATGCTGAGATAGCCATAAGAAGCTAGAATGCCCAAGCTAAAACACCCAGTGCAGGCAGGCTAGAACATGAGATAAGTTAGGTCTGCAGCTAAACATAATTCAGCATTTTATTAAAGAGAAAACTTAGTTCAACACTTAGGAAAACCAGTGCCAGACTCCTTCACTTACACTCTCCCCAGTGGCATAGCGAGGGTTGGAGGCACCTGGGGCAGTGGTGCCCCCACCCTCTTCTCTGCACCCCCACTCCTTCCATGCCCCCTCCTGCCGCATGCGTGCCTTCCCTTCCCCGTAGGGTTACCAGATTTTCCAAATGGTAACCTGCCCCCCAGGCCCGCCCAGTTCCATCCATCCCCGCTCCGTTACGCCCCAGCCCTGCCCCCTGCTGTCTGCCCAACGGCGACTACTTGGAAGCTTTTCAAAACCCGGACAAAGTGTTGGGTTTTGAAAAGCCGTCCAGACCCCCGGACATGTCCTCAAAAGGAGGACGTGTTTGGGGAAAATCTGGACGTCTGGTAAGCCTATTTCCCCGTACCTCTTTAATGCTTTACCTCCAACCTACTGCCCAATCAGCAATCCAGTCCAAAGCGCTGTAAAATTCAGAATTCACCAAGCGTTGGATCATTTACGCACTAATTCTGGGGACAGTGGTAGGTGGGGAGTTTGACTGTCAAACTGTAATGCAGGTGTCCTAAGGCAAGCTCAGAAAGGACAGAAACCTCCCTTGGAGCAGAAGAGCAAAAGCTCACTTGATCTTGATTTTACAGCGTTTTGGACTGGATTGCACTGAATGTGTGTTTAATTTATAAGTTTTGGTTTTTTTTTAGCACATTCATGATATGAGAGGCCCATTGATGTTTCCATGACCATACTTCCACCGAGAGGTTTAAAAGAGCAGTGTTCTTTATATAAGCACAGAAAACTGAGGGCTCTCACTCACCTTATAATTTGTTTATTGCATTTCATATTTCTTTTTCCACATTCCAACGCTGTTATTATCTTTTTTTTGGATTTGTTATATTGGAGTAAGGAATTGCATTGTGGGGGTTTTGCAGTTTTCCTTGTGTGTGCAGGTTTGTGATTGCAGATGGTCAATTGATTCAGTCTTCTTTTTGGGTGATTCTTCCTGTTGCTTTGGGTTCCCTCCTGGGGCCCTTCCTGTTTTTGGTCGCCTCCAGCCACTTTAGGGTCACTTCCAGCCTCCGGTCACCTCCGATCTCTGGTCACTTCTAGTCTCTGGTCACCTCGGATCACTCTGTGATCACTTCTGGTCTCCGGTCACCTCTGATCACTTGGTGGTCACTTTCAAGTTCCAGTCACCTCTGGTCACTATAGTAAGAATTGTGCCCTTGGCCACGCTCTGGCTACAATAGTAAGGTTGGTGCCCTTGGCCACAATGGTAAGGTTGGTGCCCCCAAGGGTTACCCATAAGAGTCCTTGTTGCCAAGAACTCCCTTTCTTTTCTTCCTTAGTCTGGAGGTCTTGTGAAGGGGCTCCCAAGTGGCTTAGGGTGAGATTACTCCAGTGGACCTCTCTTGGCCGGGATACATTCGAGGACCCCTTCCTTCCTTCACAGGGCTAAGGCTTGAGTTCATATAAGTTTCTTTTCTCTAATCACATCTTTCCCTTGTTTTACATCTGTGAACCTGGCTGAATATTATTCACTGGAAGTATGATATAGTGCAGTGGCTCCCAACCCTGTCCTGGAGGACCACTAGGCCAGTCGGGTTTTCAGGATAGCCCTAATGAATATGCATGGAGCAGATTTGCATGCCTGACACCTCCATTATATGCAGATCTCTCTCATGCATATTCATTAGGGCTATCCTGAAAAGCCGACTGGCCTGGTGGTCCTCCAGGACAGGGTTGGGAACCACTGGTATAGGGCATATATTCTCTATGACTGCAAGTAAATGGTGGTGTAAAAAGCACTTTAAAAATTATCAGTGCTGTGTTCTACAAAAGGAGTGTGAAGTGAACTTCTGACCTGTGTGTGTGTGTGCACTGAGCTGCCTGCACCTGGGTTTCCAGGGGAACAGAAGAGTAGCTTTGGTTTCCAGCAATTTCCAGAAGACACAGGGGTAATGTAAAAAGCCAGACTAGCTCTTAAAATCCCTGGAAAGTGTAGGGTTACCATATTTATAAGGACAAAAAAGAGGACACATGGCCCTACCCTCTTCCTGCACCCCCCCAACTGAGTTATATGCACAAACCTGTGGTTTAGAATCTCTCTCCTCTGCTTCCCTTCCCTCCCTCCCTCCCTCCCTCACCCTGTGATCTGTCATCTCTCTCTCCCCTCTTTTTTTACCTTTCCTTCCCTGGACTTCCTTTTTTTCCTACCTTCCTTCCAATTTGGATTCCTCCTTTACCCCTCCCTCCCCCCAATCCATGTGACATTGCTCCAATGCCCCCTCCCCCAATAGGATGGGTACCTCTCCTCTCTTTTCTCCTCCATGGCAAGCTGCAGACTACAACAAAAATAAGCTGCACATAGGCAATAGGCAATTTATTCAAATAATGGGTCACTCCATTGTGTGACCTCACCTTAAGTATTACTTTCAATTCTGGTTGCGTATCTCAAAAAAGATATAGCGGAATTAGAAAAGGTCCAAAGAAGAATGACCAAGACGATAAAGGGAATGGAACTCCTCTCATTATAAGGAAGGCTAAAGAGGTTAGGGCTCTTCAGCTTGGTAAAGAGATGGCTTAGGGGGAGAAATGATTAAGGTCTGCAAAATCCTGGCTGCCATAGAATGGGTACAAGCGAATCGGCTTTTTACTCTATCAAATATTACAAAGATTAGAGGACACTCAAAGTTAAAGGGAAATACTTTTAAAACTAATAGGAGGAAATATTTTTTCACTCAAAGAATAGCTAAGCTCTGGAACTTGTTGCCAGAGGATGTGGTAACAACGGTTAACGCACATGGGTTTAAAAAAGGTTTAGACAAGGGCCTGGAGGAAAAGTCCATAGTCTGCTATTGAGACAGACATGAGGGGAAGCCACCACTTACCTTGGGATAGGTAGCATGGAATGTTGCTACTATTTGGGATTCTACCTGGATTGGCTAGATGGATACGGAGCTAGATGGACCATTGATCTGACCCAGTATGTCTATTCTTATGTAGGATCTTATATGTGGGCAATGCGGTCGCACAGGGTGCAAGGGAGGAGAATCTCAAAAATCGTGTTTTGTCTATTGCCTTCCTTGCTTGGCTGTGACACAATGGGTGGGATAGGAGCTTTAAGGGGTGTGTTGCACAGGGCACATTTCTGACTTGGGACAGTCCTGGGGCAGACATATAAACAATGATTTTAGAAAGGACACAAATGACTAGTTTGCTTTTCTAAAATACAGGGGAGGGGGGAGTCACATCTACACCAGCTGCATGTATAGATGTTGCCAGGTCTAAAATCACCCCCTAAATATATAATCATTGAGTTGCAGCCTAATGAAATCAATGAAGTGTACCAGTAACCAGTGCCTTGTACCTGAATTGTACAGCTGCAAAACGTAACAAAGTGCAATATACTTAGTACAGATTACAGGAAAAGTCACTGCAAAGTGTCTGCTAAGGTCACTAAGGAAAATAAAGCCAAATAGAAACTGCTTATGGAATGGCCTGGGACAGGCTGATTTATCAAAGAGACATGGGACAAAGGAAAACAGGGGTCAACTTTGACTGAGCTAAATTCTCTCTCTTTTTTTTTTCTTCAGGTTCCTCTTGCTCGGGATATTTATGGACTCATTGCCCCAAACGGTGGCCTGGGCTTTGCCATAGGTAAGTTCCATGGGCAGCAGATAAAGCTAGAAGTCATTGCTGCTGCCTGGGGAAATTTTGCTGACGTCTGCAGATGACAGCAGCACCCAAACGAGAACGCTGCAATTCTTTGGCATAACAAGATCAACACAATAATGCACATTAAAACTGCTGAGTCATTCTGGTCAACTCATGTGTGATCTGCATTCAAAGTGAAATCCTGCAGAACACAAGTGTAATTTCAATTTAATTTAATTCCCATGCCAGTTCCATTACCCATATAGCCTATTTCCTGGGCATCCCTTCATATCTATCGATTCTAACTATTCCATTCATACCTTCCCATCACTTACATTTCTTAGACTTCCAACGGCTTGGGCTTCCAAAGCCTAGGAAGGCCCACCTTAAATCCACTAGGCATTCAGCCTTCTTTTTCTTCCAAGCTCTGGAATGATCTCCCTGCTTATATATGCAATGAACACTTTTTTCCAAAGTTAAAAAATCTTACTTAAGATGAATTTTTGCCATCTTGCCTTTGAGGTCTCGGAGACAGGAATTACTTGAGTGGTTGGACAGCCTGTGGCACTATGAGCAATTAGTGTTGTGGGCTTCATTTATTGTTTATCATTCCTATTTAAAATGTTTGTGTTCTTCTCTTTTAATATTTTATTTTATATAGTGATTGTATGCTACTTAGGTCATGTCAATAAATCACCATCCCTAGGGACCCAATCTCCAACATTGAGCTCCCGATCCTCAGAGACAACACACTGGGGTCAAGGCAATCATTTCCCCAATGATTAACTTGTCACTTCGTCACAGGATCTAATCTTATATTATAAATACTTATAAATATTTTAAATTTTAAAATTTCCTATTGTAAATAGTTTCATAAATAGTGTTATAGACACCAAATTTTCAATTATACTTAGCTTAATTTGTGGTCATTTTTGGGATAGCTCTGTGTCAACATGTTTCACTGCAACGTTTTTTCAAGACAGTGAAATTTGTTGACACAGAGCTATCCCAAAACTGACCACAAATTAAGCTAAGTATAATTGAAAATTTGGTGTCTATAACACTATTTATGAAACTATTTACAATAGGAAATTTTAAAATTTAAAATACTTATAAGTATTTATAATATAAGATTAGATCAAGTGACGAAGTGACAAGTTAATCATTGGGGAAATGATTGCCTTGACCCCAGTGTGTTGTCTCTGAGGATCGGGAGCTCAATGTTGGAGATTGGGTCCCTAGGGATGGTGATTTATTGACACTATCTATAGACTACTGAGAGTGAGGACCTTTTCTAATAAACTAGGTGCATATTGATCAATTTGATTGTATACTGCTTAGGAACATTTTCGATGACGTCTAAATCTGAGTTTAGATGTTTTGTGGAACATGCACAAAAATCCAGTACAAAACATGCCCATTTTCAAAACTGCAGAACATCTATTTTGGGGCTTTTGGGGGGTTTTTTTTGAAAATGGATTTATTTGTGCTAAACCATTTTTTAAATAAACATTTCCAAAACAAAAATGCACAGAACAAGCCATTGGTATATAGAAGGGGACAGCATTCTTAGTAGACCAGCCACACAAACATTACATTACATATTTCTATTCCGCCATTACCTTTCGGTTCAAAGCGGATTACAAAAAGAGTTATGGAAGAAGGGTTATAACGTTAGATCAGAGAAGGTTTCCAAGAGAGGGAAAAGTAGGATCTGGGGTTAGGGAGGGGATGGTAAGAGGGGGGTTAAGCTTTATCATGGTATTAAGCTTTATTAAGGGATTTCTTGAAGAGTATAGTTTTTATTTCCTTTCTGAACATCTTGTAGTCTGGGTTGTTGTCAATAGGTTGGAGACTTGGTTGTCTATCTTTGCTGCCTGAGTGGCCAGTAGTCCGTTGTATAGTTTTTTCCTTTTTACTTCTTTGATTGGAGGGGTATGTGAATGGGGTGTGTGTTTTTCTATGCCTGGTAGAGGTGGTTTGGATGAGGCGGTTGTTTAGGTAGGTTGGGCTGTCTCCATTTATAGTTTTAAATAGTATACAGTAGAATTTAAATTGTATTCTTTCCTGGATTGGAAGCCAATGAGAATTGATGAATGCCTCAGTAATGTGATCATGTTTTTTCAATAGCAGAACAGTGGGGCACCCTAGGGGCACTGCAGTGAACCTCACCTAAAAGGGATACACATCACACTGTAGCTTTTATATTGTATGGTGAGCTTTCCAAAACCCACTCAAAACCCACTGTACCTAACTGTACAACATACCAATAGCCCTTATGCCTGCAGGTAACACCTATATGTGGGTACAATGGGATTAAGATGAGATTTGGAAAGCTCACATGCTCCATTACAAGGGTAGTGGTTAGAGTGGAGTATGGATAACGTGACCATACATCATGTTTTGAACGGACCAGCCCGTTTTTAGTTAGCCTGTCCTGTTGTCCACAAGCACAGCTTCAGGACGCCAAAATGTCCTGTTTTTTAGCGCAGGGGTGCCCAAAACGTCAAAGTCAACGCAAGTCAATCACGGAGCCCGGGATTTCTCCCTGCTTCCCCAACGCGATGCAGCAACAGATCAGGTGCATACAGCGACTGCACAAGCCTTACCCCCTCCCCCTCCACGACAATTCTTACATTGGAGAGGAAGTTCTGAGCCAGCTAATCGCTACCTGGCTGGCCCGGAACTTCCTCTCCGATGTCAGAATTGACGTTGGGGTTGGGGGGGAGGGAAGGCTTGTGCAGTTGTTGCATGCATCTGGCCTGTTGCTGCGTCGGCAGAGGTGGCTTGGAGAAATTGGCAGTGGCGACGGCTTGGGAGGGGGCAGGGAGAGAGAAAGAAAGAAAGGGGGCAGGGAGAGAGAAAGAAAAGACAGAAAGAAAGGATGCACAGTCAGAAGGAAGTGCAACCAGAGACTCACCAGACAACAAAGGTAGGAAAAATGATTTTATTTTCAATTTAGTGATCAAAATATGTCTGTTTTGAGAATTTATATCTGCTGTCTATATTTTGCACTATGGCCCCCTTTTACTAAACCGTGATAGTGGTTTTTAGTGCATAAGAGCTAAGATGGTCCCTGATTCTGAGGTTGTGCCTTCTGCTCTGTGAACATGGCTCCATTAGAAACAGGAAAGAGACATCACCAGCAGCTACTCTTTGCTGATGCTGAGCAATCAGCAAAGCATCAGCAGCTCCTGATGCTCATAGAGTTCCTATGAGCATCGGGAGAAGCGCGGGGCATTCAGCACAGCTCCCTGCGCTAAAAACCAAAACAGGAAGTTGCAACCAGAAACAGGAAGTAGATGTCCCATTTTATGGAAAAAAAGATAAATGGTCACGTTAAGTATGGGCCTGAATCTCCATCTCTATGGTTGGCTACACCATCCACTAGACTACTCCAGGAATCCTGCTTGCTGCTCTACTAGGACTGGCCATAACATCTGAAGCTATCATACAGCCAAGTATGTACTGTTTCATTTACATCTTTGGGGGTGGAGGAGGGTCAGTGACCACTAGAGGCATGAGTGTGTGGGGAGGGGGGGATCATGCTTTCTCATCCCTCCAGTGATCATCTGGTCAGTTTGGGCACCTTTTTGACACATGTATTGTTACAACAGGTTTAGCCCCAGACATCCAAATTGTGCCCTGGACATATACTAAAATGTTTGTTTATGGCATAAAAACATTCAAGTCATAAACCTGCCCTAGTCCCGCCAAGACCACGTCTCTAACACCCCCACCCCCCACCCTCTTGAGATTTAGATGAATAGCATAGAAATCAGTCTAGAAAATAGGTTTTGAAAATGATAAATTGGAAGGATTTGACGAGAAAAACGTCTATCTGCCCCTTTATGCCACTTTTTACACATTTTTCTTTTTGGAAAATGAGCTTCGTAGTAAGTTTTAATAAACGATAAACCACAATAAATATCTTAACTTTGGACAGCTCCTGGTACCTTTCAAGGTGTTCTGCTGCTTACTCTCCTCTGAGTGCAACGTGCAGCCTCTGGGTGCAGGAATAAGAAGAGAGTTCATGTTATCCTATGCCACAAAGTCCTAGAATCAAACTCATTTCACCACTTTAAAAAAAAAAAAAAAAAGAAAGGAGGTAGGGTGAGAAGTTTTCTTTAAATGGAGACACAAATGGAAGAGATTTCTCATGGCACCTACAGGAATGTCCTCTGATGTCTCCAGTGGCATAGTAAGGGGGGATGGACTGCCCCGGGTGCCGTCTTGGTGGGGGCGCCGGCACCTCTCCTCCTCTCTGCTCCTCGCTCCCCGCTCCTTCCCACTCCTCCCCTGCTGTGTATGCACCTTCACTTCCCCCCTACCGTACCTCATGCTCTTCACGCGAGAAGCAGTTCCAGTCGTAGTGCTCCCCACCGGCATAACTTCCAGGTCCCGCGACTAGGAAGTGACGTCAAAGGGAGAGCCAATGCTGGCGTGGGAGATGCTGCTCGCACTGGGGAAGATAAACAGGTACGGGGGAAGAAAAGTGGCTTGCATGGCCGGGGGGGCTAAGAAGAGGGCAAAGGTGTTGGGGGGCACCGCCCCAGGCACCTCCCACCTTCGCTATGCCAGTGAATGCCTCGCTGTTTCAGGTGGAGTTCTCGGTACAAACAGCCCTGCATGCTTCTGGGTTCCTGCCATCACTTTTTTTACCAATGTGTGTTTGCTTTGTGAACAGGGATGGTGGACTCCGCTATAATGCCCGTTATGGGTTATCTTGTAGACCTGCGCCATGCATCCGTCTATGGAAGCGTGTATGCCATTGCAGACGTGGCTTTCTGCATGGGATTTGCTATTGGTAAGAGTGCTCCCTACCTCTGCCCCACCAAGGGCTACCCCTTTGACATAGCCATAGTAAGCTGAACTCTTTTAACTTCAGGTAGAATATAACAGAGACAATTACGGCAGTACTTCTTGCTCAGTTATAACTAACGGGTCCATCCTGTTTGTAGGTACCCTGTCCCGTTGTCTCCAAGCACAGCTTCGGAATGCCAAAATATCCCATTTTCAGCAGCCTGGTTGGTTAAATAGTGCTGAATATTGGGTGGTAGAAGTCTAGAATATTTTTTTTCCAGTTTTACTCAGACAATTTTGGTTATTCTATTTACCATAAAAGAGAAGAAACAGTGTAGAAAGGTTCACTGATCCTGGAACATATTTAGCATGAAAGAGCAGTGAAGCGGTGTAGTGGCAATGTTAGTCCACTTTTCAAAGTAATATATAGAAATAACACAAAAACATAATGGAAATAAAGTAATACCTTTCTTATTGGACTAAGAGTGCATTTTATGATTAGCGTTTGAAGTAGCTTTTGAAGGTAAACCCTTCTTCTTCAGATCAGAAATAAGAAAATGTTGACAAATATCAGTGTATATAAGGGGAACATGAAAGCATTTCAGTGATAGTTTCACAGGAAGAGGGAAGGGTGGGTAGGTAAGTAGGAGACAGAGAGGTGTCAAAGCAGTTTACATTTCTTTGTTTTGTGAAAGGAAGCCATGTCTTTATTACGGCCTAGATTCACTAACCTACCAGATCCTGGCCGATCCAAGGCAGGCCGACTGATTCACAAATGAGGGCGATGCACATGAGGGTGATTGACAGCACGTTCTCCCCCCTCCCCCCCCCCCGACCACATGGATCGCTGGAGAGCGATCCTTGAGCATGCGCAGACCATCTTCTTTACCTGTAGATGGTCTGCGCTTGCTCACCGTGAAGGAAGAGCTGGAAACTTTTTTTTTTTTTTTTTAGAACTGGAAACTTTTGCAAGCCTGTGGTTTTAACCCGCTGGTTGAAAGTGGGGCTGCACCGTGGGTTAAAACCATGGAGTCGGGACAGGAGGCAGGAGAAGCAGAATCGGGGCAGGAGAAGCAGAATCGGGGCAGAGAGCAGGGTTTTTGAACAAGCGACTGATCCTCAGCAGTCGCTTGTTTTTAGATCGTGCAGCCCTGTTGGTGTTCCTGAAATTGTTTTGTGAATCGCTGCCTTCCTACTTTTGGATGCCCTTCCCCTCATGTGCATGTGCAAATCGGAAACGGATCAGGAGGAAGGTTAGTGAATCGGGTCGGGGTTGCAAAAGGAGTCGCTAAGTGGTCGGGACTTGATCGGTGGGCTTAGTGAATCTAGTCCTAAGTCCTGTCTGGTAGGTATCAAATTATTTCATCATTTTAATTTCAAAGGTCTTACATTCTTGGAAAGCTAATCATAAAATGCATTGAGTTAGTCCAAGAAAAAGGTATTACCTTATTTCCTTTGTTTTATTCCTATATATTACCATGAAAGAGCAGAAACTGGCATAAGGTTTGAGGTTTTGAATGATCCAGTAACACAGCTACCATGAAAGAACAGGATCTTTGTAAGAGGCCCAAATATTCTATTAGGGCTCCTTTCCAAGGTATGTGATGGATGAAGTGGACCAAGATTCCTAGTTCCATGTGGGAAAATTCATATTTAAGCTTTGGTCTATCACTCTAGTATAAGTCACTGAAGATCGAATGATCATTCTTGTATCTGCTTTCTTTTCTCACAGGTCCTTCCGTGGGAGGTGTCATTGTGAAAGCCATTGGGTTTCCCTGGCTAATGGTTATTATTGGCATCATAAACATCACCTATACACCTCTCTGCATCTTTCTGCGAAGTCCCCCTGCTAAGGAAGAGAAAATGGTCAGTGCTTTCAGAAACTTGGACAGACACACCAGGAGCTTTTGAAATTTGTGAACAGCAGAGCAAATCAAATAGATTTCAAGCCTATTACTGGTTATCTTAATTACCACCTATTTTTAAAATGGAAGCCCCAGCTCAATCTACAATGGACAGAGAGTTTGATCATTCACCTGGAAACAAGGGTGGCATCATTGGGTTCCCTTTCTTATGATTCATTTTCTCTTCATTTATCTCAGTCTCTCCATCCAAGCTGAGGGAAATTATAGGAGCTGAAAACTGCACCTGAGATGGTACTTGATCTGCTTGCAGTGCTTACAAAACGATTGCTTTGCTGATCCCATGATCTGATTTCATTTCATTTTTTTTTTTTTGTCTACAGGCAATTTTAAGTGAGGCGTGTCAGATGCAAACAAAATGTTACACCGTGCAAAAAACCCTGCGGGAGTTCCCACTCTCAGATGGCAGTGACGAGGAGTTAGAGAGCAAAGAGTAGCTGCTGGTGATGTCTCTTTCCTGTTTCTAATGGAGCCATGTTCACAGAGCAGAAGGCACAACCTCAGAATCAGGGACCATCTTAGCTCTTATTAAAGGTTATAATTATTACCAGAGCACATAATTCTACCAGTGCCAGGGTCTGGATTCTTTACAAGTTGTGATAGCATTTGTTGTATCTACATGAGCTTCAAGTACCATGCAAGACCCTTCTTCTATGGATCCAGCTACAAAAAAATCCAGCTATTCTTGAAATATACTGTAAATCACTCCTGGTAGCTAAAACCAATGATATTTCAGTTCCACAAAATGCACAGTAAATGGATTATGGATGAGAAATGCTAATAAAAACACTTATCAGTTAAAAAAATCAGAGCTATAATTAATGGTTTTATAACTGAACATCCAAACTTTGGTACAGCCTGTGCAGATGAGAGAGGCATAAGACAGGAAAAGGCCTGGGATTTTAGGATCCAATATTTAAAGGATTAATGCTTCAAATTTTGAGAGTTATGCTCATAAATTGGCCTCTTTGAAAATTTACCAGGGCTAAGTGCATACCATTATACTCAAGAGGGTCAGTATTTAAAGTAGGCAGGAGAGTCTCCTGAGTGATTAAATAACCTGTGTGGAGTTATCCATTGATATTAAGAACATAAAAATTGCTATACTGGGACAGGGGGGGGATCGGAACAAGGGGGATCAGGAAACCCCAATGCCATTCCAGCTAGTAAACCAGACACCAGTGAATATTCAGACTAGTGCCCAGTTGGCTCGGTAGCTAAAATTAGGAAAGCGTTTTTTTTTTGCTTCCTAACTTTAGTCACTTACTTAACTGGCTGCTACCCCGTTAGATCCTGGCTCCTCCCAAGCCCTATGGACCTGTAGATCTTGGTTTCTACCAAGCTCCACCCATGGATCACCCTGGCACAAACCAGATACAGCAGGGGTGGTCTGTGGAGATACTCAGTGACACTATCTGGTTAAGTCCTGCTAAATAGAAATACTTAGATGGCTAGGATGGATTTAACAAGGCAGTTTCCTCTCCCTGTCTACATCCTGTTACATCCTTTTGAATATTGGGCAGATAACATTTAAGCTCATAAATTAAAATGAAATTTTCAGCTGAAATCTTAGGTCACCTTTTACAAAGCCACAGCAAATGCATTGAAGCCCGTGCAATTCCCATGGACTTCAGTGCATATACCATGGCAGCAATGCTACTGCGACTTTGTAAAAGAGGCCCTTAGACTCCTAAGTGCGGATGAAAATAGGACACAAATTTTGGAATGTAGTTTTGGAGAATAAATTTAGGATCTCAAATTTCCATCACTAGCTAAGGTAAGCCAAACTTCCTCTGATCAAAATCTTTCAGAAAACATTTTACAATCTGAGGTGGATAAGTCTATTCCAAAATGAAACGTAATAGATAAATACTCAAAGAGAAAATGTGCGGGCTGCAGAGATAATAAAATCTCTTTGAGTATTTATCTCTTACGTTTCATTTTGGAATAGACTGATCCACCTCAGAGTGTAAAATGTTTTCTCTGAAAGATTTTGATCAGAGGAAGTTGGCTCCTGAAGAAGACAGCGAAACAGAGCTTAAGCACCTAAGCAATGCCTCTGCTGGGTCAGACCAGAGGTCCATCACGCCCAGCAGTCCGCTCACGCGGTGGCCCATCAGGTCTAGGACCTGTATAGTAATCCTCTATCTATATCCCTCTATCCCCTTTTCCTTCAGGAAATCATCGAATCCTTTCTTGAACCCCAATACCATATTCTGACCTATCACACCCTCCGGAAGCGCATTCCAGGTGTCCACCACCCTTTGGGTAAAGAAGAACTTCCTAGCATTGGTTCTGAATCTGGCCTCTCTTAATTTTTCCGAATGCCCTCTCGTTCTTGTAGTTGTCGAAAGTACATTATGGACAATTCCAGCTTCTTTGAATTCAGATAAGTTGGATTTTTTTTAATTGAATTTTCATGATATTTATGGTCATATGTTGTTGGCACTCTTTCTTCATTATACCTTTTTGAACTTTGAGGATTTTTTGAAAGAGGGAAATGAACAAGTTGTAAATTGTCACACATTTCTTCATTTATTAAGCGTTTAAGGTTTTTTTTGAAGCACATTTCGATCACTCAAGAGACAATATGATGTATCAGGCGAATCCACTTGAGCTTCAATAGCCATCACGAATTGTTCTGCCCGGGGGATACTGTTATAAAGCATTTTATTCTATTACAGTTCCCTGATACTGAAGTCTCTAAAGTTTTCTTTCTTATAGGCTTCACTTTCACAGTTTCTTTAGTGGTTTTTTTGTTTTTCATTCTCATACTTTTTACTTTTATTTTCATTATTATTATTATATTTTTTTCATTCATTTTTTTTCCTTCTTTCGTCAATATATGAGCAGAGGTCTCCTCCTCTCCTCATATTTTTGCCGATTTTTTGAGCCACATTAGCTCATGCCACAATTCTACACTTAGGGCTCCTTTTACGAAGGTGTGCTAGCGTTTTTATCGCACACACCGGATTAGTGCACGCTAACTGAAAATCTACCATCTGCTCAAAAGGAGGCGATAGCGGCTAGTTCGCGTTAAGCCCCTAGCACACCTTCGTAAAAGGAGCCCTTAACTTTAGAGAGTAAATAAATATAAATTCAATATAATTATAAAATGAAGATTTTTTTGGCCAGTGATTGAACTGTTGTAAGGTGGGCTGGTTCTCTAGATTTATTGGGCTTTATTAACTTCCTTATCATGAAGAGAGTCACCCAAAGTGATTTACAATTCATTGAATAGTAATCAGGTACTCTTAAGTATTTTTCCTATCTGTCCTGGCAGGCTTGCAGTGGTACCTGGGACAACGGAGGTTAAATGACTTGCTCAGAAACACTAGGAGCAGACTGGGATTGAACTTACAACCTCAGGGTACTGGGGCAGCAGCTCTAACCACTAGGTCACTCCCTTCCCTATGTTAGGAGCTTAAGCCACTACTGAGGTCTTTCTCCTCCAAATGAACACAAGAAAGGTAGCGCTTTGGTGTATATACATTATGCTCATATTGATTTTGTGGTTTTACTGGGGTTGTTCGAATGGCAGTGCTTTCTTTCTGTGGGGTCATATTTAATATTAGCTCGTGGCCATTAATGCAAAAAGGCCATTTTTATGGCTGTGGTAAAAATGGTCTTAGCACACGGGAAAACCCACTTTTTGCCAGAGCTTAGTAAAAAGGCTCCTTTGGTGGGGGGTTTTGTTGTTTTTTTTGTGGGGGGGGAGGGGTTTGCATTGTTCCTTTCTTGAAATAGCTTTGGTTTTGGAATTTGGGAGGAAAATTAACCCTGTCCTCTTCCTCTTCGTGTGAGTGTTCATCTGGGGGAACATTCTCGCCAGAGAAAACTCCTCATAGGATGAATAGGTTCTTACTGTTGACATCAGAGCTCCACATCATTTCAGCAGCTGTTTCTCCGTTTCAATAAGAACAGCGTTTGCTTTTTTTTTTGCGGCTGGGCACTGACCTTTTCCTTGTGCCTGGATCTATTCGCCTCTCCACAATAAAGCTCCAGATCAAATATTGACATTAGCTGTTATTCAGAAGGTGCAGGATGTAATGATATGGAAACCCACCTAGGACTGACAGGTCATAGAAACCAGTCCAGATGCTGGAATCACTGTGATGTTTAGCTTGAAACTGAAGGTCTGTATTACATCCTTGCTGGCATCTTACAAAGCTTTATGTTTGGCAACAGGCTGCTACAAAATTGTCTGCCCAATTTGCAGGTATACTTACTGGGGTCGGTATTCAAAATGATTTATTCATTTATTTAACAAACTTATATCCTGTCTAAAACCTAAGCAGGTTACAAAATACACATATATGATATAATAACATATCCTCTATAATAAAACCCTAAGCGCGTATGCACACTTACGATTCCGTGATCCCTGCCGCCGTGTTGTGTGACTCCGTGGCTGTGTTCGATTTACGTCGCGTGCAGCGTGCATGCAGCGTGCGTCAGCTTGCGGCGTGTGCAGCGGTTTGAGCAGCGCCGAGAGCAAAGGCAGGAGGGTGTCCTTCGGCCTGGACGAGGCCTGCTGCGAGGCGTCCGGCTCCTACTGCTGCACAAGGAAGTGGAGGGGAAGAGGGAGAGGAGGCTGCTTTGGGGGGAGGGGTGTGCTGGGGGGGCAGGCAGCAATCTTGGTTTGCTCGAGGGCAGGGAGACAGAAGGGGGCCACAGAGAGACAGGCAGGCATGGCGCAACAGAGAGAAATAGGCAGGCAGGGGGCCAGGGAGAGAGACAGAGAAAGACAAACAGAAAGATAGACAGGCAGCACCTGTTAATGTAATGGGCTTAAAGACTAGTCCTGTAATATTAGACAATACCAGTACACTTTTCTCTCCATATTTGCAGGGATTAGGGGCAAAGCCAGCTCACAAATACTCCAAAAAAAGTGAATAACTTTTTTTCTATCTTACTCATGGTATTTTGGTTAAATCCCTTGCGAATACCGTGAAATTGCAAATAAAACTTATTGTTGATATCCCTGATTGTTTTTAAAAGAACAAGTTATAAGAACATAAGAACTGACATCTCCGGATCAGACCCTAGGTCCATCAAATCCGGTGATCCGCTCACGCGGAGGCCCAGCCAGGTGTGACCTAGCGAAAACTTAGTCATCTGTATCCTTCTTTGCGTCTTTCAAGGAGATGTGCATCTAACTTGCCCTTAAATCCTAGAACGGTGGGTTCTAGGATTTAAGGGCACAGTAACTTTTATATCTTCAATAAAGTCCATTTCAGGAACATCGTCACTCCACAGTGTTTTTTTGGTTGCTCTTGTATTGTACTGTACACTTTAGCTGTACAAGTCAAGTACCGTACTGTATTAAAGCTGAAGTGCTGAAAATTTCTCTCTGCTGTTTGACCAATTACGCTGAAGCAATTGCTGAAAAGCGCCAAACTTTTTCTTGGCACTCCAGGATGATGTCATTCGGAGGGGTGGAGCCAGTAAGATAGAAACTGCAAATAATCGAAGTTGCGAGTACTGAATCTGTGAACGAGGGAGAAGTGTGCAGAGAAATATTCAATCTATATCTCCAATTTCCTTAAAAAGAATTCTCTTTATTTTAAAAAAGCTTCTACAAACAAAGTTTTTAAAAGTTTCTTAAAGTGTTGAATATTGTTCATCAGTCACAATTGTCCAGTCAAACTAGGTAACAGTCTTGAATATAATAACATAGTACATGACAGTAGATAAAGACCTGAACGGTCCATCCAGTCTGTCCATAAGTTATATCCATTAAAAAATACATGATTAGATTCACTTGTCTCTTCTTTGATATTTCTGGGCCGTAGACTGTAAAGTCTGGTATTGTCCTAGGTTCCAACTGTTGAAGTTGCCATCTAATCAAGCCATTGTGACATCACTGCTGAGGTTGGCTCTTAGGCATTGGTGGAATGAGACATTATGACATCACAAACTCAGCTCTGGAATGTTGCTACTCTTTGGGTTTCTGCCAGGTAACATAGTAATATAGTAAATGACGGCAGATAAAGACCTTAATGGTCAATCCAGTCTGCCCATTAGTTATACCCATTAAAAATACATGATTAATTTAACTTGTCTCTTCTTTGATATTTCTGGGTCATAGACTGTAAAGTCCACCTGGTATTGTTCTAGGTTCCAAATGCTGAAGTTGCCGTCCAAGCTCACTCCAGCCTATCCAACCATCCTGTTTGCAGGATATCTACCATAAAGTCTGGCCAGTAACATCCTCATGTTCCAAGTTAGTGGAGTTCCCAATGATGCCCTCCCCAACCCATCTTATACCGAACCACCAATTTTAGATATGTTTTCTTTTTAATTTTCTTTTTTAAATCTTTCTATTGTAAACCATTTAGATACCTGTTTGATAAACGGTATATCAAAGAATAAAGAAACTTGGAGATGCTGCTAGCAATATTTATTGATTGATTGATTGATTGATTTCAATTTCTATCCCTTTGTCACCAAAGAGCTCGGAACGGGTTATAGGTTAACATACATAATATATAGTTAACAGGTTACAATTTGTCAAAATCTAGTACAAGTTTTTTTTAATAAAAGTTTTATCCTAATTCAACACAGTAGGAATCTAATACCGATATACATAAATACAGTTTACAAGATAAATTTGACACAGTTACAGTGCTAGATTTATCAATATAAGTTTTTATCCTATGTGACACATACCGAGGATCTAGTACCAATATACATGAATATTTCTTTGTAATCTATTGACCTTAGACAGGGGAGTTAGGTGAAGAGGTATGTTTTTATTGCTTTTCTAAAGTTGAGAAGTCCTTTAAGGGATCTGATCTGTGGGAGAAGTTGATTCCAGTGGCTCAGTATAAAGTGGGAGTAGGAACCTCATTTGGTGGTTTGCAATTGAAGGGCACGGCCAGGGGCCTTTTGAGTCATACCTTATATTGCTGGGGGGGGGGCACAATTCATTGGCTTCATTGTCAAGATTCACAGGGCTGATGGCAGCTGAGCTGTGCTCACAGGAAGGATTTTCTTGTATTTGGTCTCATAAGACCTTCAGTCATTAACCAATTTTAGGATGAGACAGGAATAAGCAACAGATGCTCAGCACAGACACGTTTTTATTTTCTGAATTTTATGAGGGTTAATTTCCTGTTCTTCATCCTCTCTTATTTACCAATGCTAAAAAGAGAATTATTATATGACACGTATGCCCACATTCAGCTGAGATGGCTACATAAGAGTTGGTAGCAGAACTAGAGGTTACAGATCACGATTCTCTCCAATCTTTCACTACTAATAATTCCTGTGTTTGCACTGGTATCTGTAAAGATTGACAAATTAGTTCTCTAGGAGACCTTTTTATTGGACTAACTTAATATTGATGATATTTTGTGAGTTCTGTGCCCTTCATCAGGTTGTTATTTAACTGATGCAGAATTATTAGAGAGGTTTTCAGAGGAAAAGGCAGCAACCTGACTCTAGCTAAGTAACAATTTTATAACTCTCATCATCATCAGATTTATCTTCATCTGCAACAAACCAGCTCCACAGTGCCAACCGCAGGGAACAAAGGCTTCTTGCTAGACAAACCTTCAGGCAGACAGACAGAGCCTTATGGAAAAAAACTAAACAATCACACCATCAGTTCTAATCTGCCTGTTTACATCTTTTTCCATTATTATCAAAGAGGAGTCCTCTTTATGCAAAAAAACCCCCAGAAAGTTTAGTATGCAATATATATATATATATATATTTATTTATTTTTTTTCATATGCTTTGATTGAGGAACACAGAAGCCATAGGAGTTGTTTTTTTGTTGGGTTTTTTTTTTTTTTTTTGGGGGGGGGAATAGCAGAGGAACTGGACAAGTGTTGAAGGTAAATGTTTGATATTTATCCTAGAGAAATGACTGCTTCTGAATCAAGAAGATATAAGCTGAGTGTGTGGTTAGAGCTACAGCCTCAGCACCCTGAGGTTATGGGTTCAATCCCGTCATTGCACCAGTTACACTAGATAAGAGTTTGAGCCCACCAGGACAGAAGGGAAATATGATATAGTAGCCAAATATAAATACCACTTGAGATATAAGTGGTAAATAAATATAATAGTGATGCCATTTTACTGCATTCAATTTTAATGTTAAAAAACAGCATATAATTGCTGTTCTAAAGACATCATAATGCAATAACGTTATAGACATTATCAGGATGGCTATGCAATGCCTAAAAGGCGATTCTATAAAGGACGTCTAACTATATAGACATGTTTAAATTCACTGGATGCCGTCAAGTGCGATTCTCTATTTTGCATCTAAGCATAATAGAATCATGCTCAGCGTTGTGCTCCTGGATGTCTAAATGATGTCTAACTTTTAGGCGTCCTTTATAGAATTTGCCCCTTATTGCATGCAATTTATAAAATACTGACTACTGGCAGTTATGTATATAACTATAATTTAGTGCCAATTAGTACCAACACCAATTATAGCCAATCACTGGCCAAGTAGCAGCTAATTATGTCAAGAACCCCCTTGCAGTCCAGGGCTGGCGTGTGACAAACACACAGATTCGGGCGCGTCCCCTTCAACTAGGGGTACCTTCAGGATTTTTAGGCGGCCCCAGACAACGGTCTAGGCCCCTCGAGATATAGGGTAAGTACAAGGTTTCACTATATCACCAAGCAAACGAGTTCTTTAGGGAAACATAAAGTGGTTTATTCTGACCTCCAGGTCAAAAGATATGCAACAGCAAAACAATATCACTTTGCAGGTCATTGAACAAAAATAGTAAATTGGCAAAAATCAAACTTACAGTACATTTTCAAGCAGATAAGAACTCAGTAGGCAAAAATCGTCACAGCACACCCTGTTAGCAGTTCAGCTTTTCTCACAGCTCCTACGTGCAGGCACAAATCACACAGCTGAGACGGTTAATCTAATTAGCTCCCTGCAACGGGAGTCACAGCAACTTTCCTACAGTTCCAACTGCACTTTAAACAGTTCAGCCTGCATCTGGTTCACAAACTTGTCTTTGAATGCATTACTTGATTCAGACTTCAGGCAAGTATTATTCTCCAACTTCTCATGCTTATACAGCTCAATATATATCCCCTTTTTCAGGTTTAACTTGGGCAGCAGAGAGAGAAAAAAAAAACGATATGCAAAAAGAAAACACAAAGCACAAACAGTTTCCCTGTTGCTGCATTCTTTCCTTCAGAATTCCATACCTTCTAACTGGCCTTCTACCCTAGGGCCAGCTATTTCTATCTCCATGCCTTCTACCTGGTCTGGCACTGGATAGTTTGAAGGGGTTAAGACTTCCTCCAAATCCTGCATGGGATAATCCAGCACGTTTTCCTCTGCTGCCCTGTTCCACAGCTCCTCTCCTGCCTTGGGCTGTGGGAGTGACTCGCCCTCGTCACTCGCTCCTCCCCCTCCTGTTTGTCTCTGCCTGCTTTTAAACAGACCAGAGCCAATCCCCTTCAGTCAGTAGCGGGGGATGGGTTTTGGCTCTACAGCAGCTTTTCTCTGTCTAGGTTTTTCTATTGCAGTTACCTTCCTCGTGGCTTCCTTAGCTGTTCTAAAGCCCAGAGGCTGCTGTTGCCAATCTGTTTGCCTCTGTTCCAGCTCACTATCTCTTTGATTAAGGGGGCAAGGGAGGTCAGCCTCAAGTTGAGCGCCAGAATCAATCTGGTCAGCTCTTCTGCACTTGATCCTATCAGGGACTGGACCAGTGCTGGTGCTGGGTTTGTCACATTCCCCCACCCTTAAAGGATGACCCTCACTTGTACCCTGAGGAGTCCCTATATTCACAGGAATATGTGACAGCCTAAATAAATTCAATGGCGTTTCCTATTTTTGTTTCTTTTATCAGAAGGGCTCGGACTAGGGCTTGTATCACAGAAGTCATCAGGCCACCGTAACACTGGGACTTTGTTTGACTCACAATCATCTAAGCCCTTTGTGCACTCCAACCCTTCTAGACTGAATACCCTGTGGGCTAAGGCTGCTACAGCCTCTGATATTTCTTCCATACCACCCTCCTTTGTCTGTTCCAGTTGAGCCTGTAAGTCACCCAACACCTCTTCCACTCTGTTCAACTGAGATTTATACTGGCCTAGCTGGGTTTCAAATATTTGATTTTGCTTTACCCATTTACATGTTTCACCCTCCTTGTCTTTCCATTTTCCTGCCAAACCTTCCATAAGCTTTTTTAACTCACTCTGCTGTTGCTGATTTCCTGCGACCTGCTCTCCCACTTGAGAAAGTTGCTTGGTCAAGTCCTCTAGAGCTTTATTAAAGGACCCTATATTTTGTTGATTTTGTTCTTCAAGTTCCTGCTTTATCTCTTTACCCTGATCCTCTTTATCCTTTGTCAGAGCTCTTATCTGTGCTTGTAATTCCTCCATCTCCTTCCTCCATTCGGCCCCCTCACTGTGTTCCCCCTTGTGTGAGTCCCCAGGAACCGGGAAGGTTGCCGGAGTATGTGTTTCCGAATTCTGTATTTGGATGGTTTCTGTCCCCTTACTTTCCACTTGTGTAGGTATCTTATCCTGGTCAGTCAATCGTTCGTGTGTACTAGGCTGTGTGTTCCCCGATGACCCAAAGCCTTTCATACCCCTCTTAGTCTCAGGGAAGTAAACCCATCTCTCCAGTCTTGCCGCCCATATACGTTCACACACTATCTGGGCAATGCAATCTCCAGGCTGTACCTGGAATGGTACAGACCCGTGATTTACCAATAGGACCGCTACATTACCCCGAAAATCAGGGTCGATAACTCCTGCTGCTACATCTACCGAAGCTTTCCATGCTAAACCTGAGCGGGGCGCAATCCTTAAATACGAGCCTGGTGGCGGAGACAACTGTAAATCAGTATTAACCAGGGCTCTCCCATTGGCGGGAATCAGTTGTTCCTGTGCGGCATAAAGATCGTACCCTGCAGCCTTCCCATATGCTCGTGTAGGGGCCTTTGCTTTTTCAGATAAGGGTACCCATCTGATTGTGGGCTGCCATTCTTTTCCACCATTTCTAGCTCGCCAGTCCCCTGCTCTTCTGGCCCTCCTGGATTGGAACTGATATTGCTTAGACCATGCTCCCAATATCAGTCTACCCTTAATCTGGGTCTCTTCCCCCCTCCTGCATCCGGTAGGGGTCTTGTAATCACCCCTAACCTTGGTTCTGAGCCAATCCTGACCCAGGATCAAGGAATGAGGTATATTCTGAGCAACGGCTACCTTTAGCTCAATCATTTCTCCCCCAACTCTCAAGTTCACCTGCTGACGGGGATACTCCCTCATATCACCATGCACACACCACACCTTCACTGTATCCAACCCTTTATCACTGGGGCTGGCACCCCTAATTTGATGCCATAATTTCTGTGCCATAACGCTCTGTTCTGCCCCCGTATCAATCAGGGCAGACACTGTCCTACCAGCCACTTGTACTTTCTGAAAATATTCTCCGTGACTAGCTCTCTTTACCCCACATGCAATAGTAAAATCCCTTCTTTCCCTGCATTCCCTTTGACGGTGTCCTTTTCCCCCACACCTGAAGCAAAAGATGGGAGCTGGGTTAAAGGGTTTCTGTACATGATTCTGAGGGTTCCTGGGTGGCATGTTATTATTAGTAGGAGCCTGAAGTGTAGTGTCCCTCTGGAACTGTGTCTGGGGTCTATAACTTGGGCCTGGTTTCTTGGGAAGTCCCTGGGCATCCAGATAGGCTTCTGCCACAGATAGTGACTGTGTCAGATCCTGGCATCCCTGATTCTGGATCCACCCCTTTATGTTCTGGGGCAGAGCCTCTAGGAATTGTTCCCTGACTAACTCAGCAAACATAGCTCGTGGGTCTGCCAAGAAAGGCTGTAACCACCTTTCTGCAGCTTTCGTTAGGCGTTGTAACAGCGCCTTAGGTCTTTCTTTTACCCTTAACTGGAGAGCACGAAAGGTTTGCCTATAATACTCTCTTGTATATCCCAGAAAATCCAGGATATGCGCTTTCACAGCTGGGTAACTACTGGCCTGATCCGCAGCAATGGTCTGAAAAGCCGCAAGGGTCTCGCCAGCCAAACATGGCAGAAGGCGAACCGCCCACTGCTCTGGAGGCCAACCTGCTGCAGCAGCAACCCTCTCAAAAGAGTTTAAAAAATCATCTGGGGCATCCTGTGGTGTTATTTTGTTCAAATTCAATAAACCTAGAGAGTTTTGCCCCACCACCGGTAGATTACCCCCAGTCCCCAATACCGGTATATGCATCTGTCCACCAGTCGTAGGCTTCAATAGCTGCGCCATTAATTGAGACTGCTGCTCCATGGCTCGCATAAAGTCACTGTGATGACGTTCACTAGCCTTCTGGCTTGCCTGCCATAGTCCGTGGCTAGTCTCCAGGACCTTCTTTAAGTCCTCATTCTGCCTCTGACGTTCTCCCGCAACCACTGCTAACGCCACCGGCTCCATGCTGACTCTGTAAAAAAAATGAAAAAACACACACTCCAAGTGCGATACCACACAGTTCTTTCTCCCCGACACTATCTTCACCAGCCCCTCTGTTGTATATGCTTACCAGAGGTACTGATGCATCATCGCCTGCGTGCTCATTACAGGGTGCACCACCCTTCTTCAGAGACCTATTGGTCCCCCTTTTGTTCCTCGCCAGCTCAGGACGATGGCCTTGACCCCCGGTCTGCTATCCACCCTTCCTGCAGCCGCCAAACTCCGGACGCTGGAACCGATATCCTTGGAATGTTCAAGCCGCTTTCATTCACCAGCATTTATAATCCTGGTTCCGATGAACCAAACAATAGTAGAGAGTAAAAACAAACAAAAAAAAAATTTTCCACCTTTGCACTCCCCAATCTTCACCTGAAGAGGTAACAGACCGCACTCCTGATACCAAACTGTCAAGAACCCCCTTGCAGTCCAGGGCTGGCGTGTGACAAACACACAGATTCGGGCGCGTCCCCTTCAACTAGGGGTACCTTCAGGATTTTTAGGCGGCCCCAGACAACGGTCTAGGCCCCTCGAGATATAGGGTAAGTACAAGGTTTCACTATATCACCAAGCAAACGAGTTCTTTAGGGAAACATAAAGTGGTTTATTCTGACCTCCAGGTCAAAAGATATGCAACAGCAAAACAATATCACTTTGCAGGTCATTGAACAAAAATAGTAAATTGGCAAAAATCAAACTTACAGTACATTTTCAAGCAGATAAGAACTCAGTAGGCAAAAATCGTCACAGCACACCCTGTTAGCAGTTCAGCTTTTCTCACAGCTCCTACGTGCAGGCACAAATCACACAGCTGAGACGGTTAATCTAATTAGCTCCCTGCAACGGGAGTCACAGCAACTTTCCTACAGTTCCAACTGCACTTTAAACAGTTCAGCCTGCATCTGGTTCACAAACTTGTCTTTGAATGCATTACTTGATTCAGACTTCAGGCAAGTATTATTCTCCAACTTCTCATGCTTATACAGCTCAATATATATCCCCTTTTTCAGGTTTAACTTGGGCAGCAGAGAGAGAAAAAAAAAACGATATGCAAAAAGAAAACACAAAGCACAAACAGTTTCCCTGTTGCTGCATTCTTTCATTCAGAATTCCATACCTTCTAACTGGCCTTCTACCCTAGGGCCAGCTATTTCTATCTCCATGCCTTCTACCTGGTCTGGCACTGGATAGTTTGAAGGGGTTAAGACTTCCTCCAAATCCTGCATGGGATAATCCAGCACGTTTTCCTCTGCTGCCCTGTTCCACAGCTCCTCTCCTGCCTTGGGCTGTGGGAGTGACTCGCCCTCGTCACTCGCTCCTCCCCCTCCTGTTTGTCTCTGCCTGCTTTTAAACAGACCAGAGCCAATCCCCTTCAGTCAGTAGCGGGGGATGGGTTTTGGCTCTACAGCAGCTTTTCTCTGTCTAGGTTTTTCTATTGCAGTTACCTTCCTCGTGGCTTCCTTAGCTGTTCTAAAGCCCAGAGGCTGCTGTTGCCAATCTGTTTGCCTCTGTTCCAGCTCACTATCTCTTTGATTAAGGGGGCAAGGGAGGTCAGCCTCAAGTTGAGCGCCAGAATCAATCTGGTCAGCTCTTCTGCACTTGATCCTATCAGGGACTGGACCAGTGCTGGTGCTGGGTTTGTCACAATTAACATATTTCCTCCCCCCATTTTATCAAGCTGCACTAGAGGTTTTTAGCGCAGGCCAGTAAGGTAACTGCTCCGACGCTCATAGGAATTCCATGAGCATTGGAGCATATACCGCACCGGCCCATACTGTTTCATTCACATTTTTGGGAGGTGGGAGGGAGTCAGTGACCAATGGGAGAATGTGGGAGGAGTCATGCCTTCATCCCTCCAGTTGTTATCTTGTCAGTTTGGGCATCTTTTGGCATTTATTCGTTGTTAAAACAGGTCTAGCCCCAAATGCCCAAATTGTGCCCTGGACATTTTCTAAAATATTTGATAATTGCAGAAAACTTCCAAATCATAAGCCCCCCCCCTACCCAAACCATGACCCCTTCAGATTTAAATGCACTTCAGACAATCACCATAGAAATAGGTTTCAAAAATAGTGAATTTAAAGTTTGGCGAGAAAACAAGCCCATCTGTCCCTTTATGCCACTTTTCGGATGTTTTTCTTTTTGAAAATAAGTCCCGTAGACAATTGCATTTCCTGTATTTTCTGAAAAAAGTGCGGTTGCATGCATCAATGATAGTATTCTGTGCCTTTAAGTATTTGTATTAGCTGTACTAATTAGTACCTTTTCACCTGGCCTTGGGAGCCAGTGGAACGCAGTGCAAACTCCTACCCCACACATACCCTAAGGACTATTTTAGCCAAATTATATTCTCTGGCCCATAGCTCAGAACTCACCGTGCCTCTAATGATCGATGCTAAATGTTGAAATATTTCAGCTACCGATGCCCAAAATGGCTAATCACGGTCTTTTCAATTGTTTATAGCAGCCTTTGATAATCGTATATAAATGGATTACAACAAGCTCATCAGTATTAAAATGAGCATTCTGATCAATACCCAAATGATGCACAAAATAAAGTGTTAGCCTTTAACGATCTAAAATTAGTGACCGGTCAGGAGGTGCTAGTAGCAATGAAATGTGTGCATTAGAAGCGTATACTGGCAGGTCTGGGCTGCTGATTGCATGTGGAAGTTCATAAAACTATATTTTATAGGATTGGGGACCATATAATATATGTGTGTTTAAAGTGCATGTCTCATGCGCATGTGTTAAAGGCACATCTCATGCGCTTATGTTAAAGGCGTGCCTCATGTTTGTCCATTAAAGGCTGGACTATTGTACGTAACATCGTATATCTCGCAGGTCTCAAGAAAAATACTCTAAGATTGTGAATTATTCAAAATGCTGCAGTTAGACCTATACGGATTAAAGAAGTTTGCCAGGTAACTCATTTTTATAGAGAGATGCACTGGTTGCCGTTAGAAGCATGCATCATCTTTAAACTGGGGTGTATTTATTATAAAGTTGCTGTCGGACAAGCTCCATCCATGAATGATGTAAAAAGGAGAGAGGAAGAACAGGCTGGATGGACAGGGAAGAGGGGCATAGAAAGAAGTCAGATACATATGGGGTTGCATGGTGCAGCCTCTGTCAATTGTGATTCCAAGCAATTTTAGTGTATATATCGGGTATGAGAACAAATTTATTACAAGATTAGTTAATGTTGGAGTTTTGTTTTTTTTCTAGTAGGATGAAATTTGTTTTGTCAGGGTTAAGTTTTATTTTGTGCTCTGTCATCCAAATTGCAACTGATTCGAGGGTTTTGTGTATTGTGCTTGTCATGATGGATTCTGGTTGGTCGAAGGGTAGGAAAATAGTGATGTCAACTGCGTAGCTGTATGAAATTATGCCAAGATTATCCAGGTAGTAGCTGAGGGAAGCTATGTATATACTGAATAGTGTAGGTGATAGGGGTGATCCTACTTAATAGATCTTTTCCCCACTGCTACACAGAAGAATCCACGAAGAACGCATGCTCTTTTTGTATTCCCGTCAGTTAAGGGTTGGAAATTTAAAAAGTATCACAAGCAAACACTTTCTTTTCAGGCAGCAACACATGACAAAGATCTTAGATGTTTACTCTGGACTTCCAATTCCTATCTTCATTTCAGAAGTCAACTTAAAACTTATCTGTTCATAAAGTTTTTAGCATTCCATATTAATTTTATTCCTTCCTGCTGTTTTATTTAACTAATCTCTTGTGAACCGCATAGAACTTTTTTGGTCATGTGGTCTAGAAATTGATTTTATATTATGTTATTCCGGCTGGTCTGGGGGCTGCCGATTGTGATGTGGGGCGGGGGGGGGGGGTGATGAAGCAGTGCATGCTTTGTTGTTAGTTCTCTGCTCCTCCCTTCTTATGACGGGTGCCAATGATGCACTACAAAAAGGCATACCTGTGAGTGACACTCATTCATCCCTGCAACATAGCTATTCTGTGTATGTGTCAGTCACTTTCTTCTTCAACTGATCAGATGGGATTACGGCATCCATTCGCATTTTCAAATTGGACAATTTACCGGCACCACAGCGACCCACAGGATTTTAACGGCGATTTTAGAGCATCTGGGCCTGTGTATTTTATTTTGGTTTTATGCTTTATTTAAGCTGGGTAGTTGACTTACCATGTTGGACAGTTTTACTGGGAAAGTGGTTCAGGAAATATTTTAAACAGATAAACAGATTCTCAGGAAGATTATGTGGCTTTTTTCAAGCAAGCGCAAGGACTGAAGGAGGCAGGATTGTAATCTACATCTGAACATTTAAGCAGGGCAGGATTAACCAATAGGCCAAGTAGGCACGTGCCTAGGGCCCAAAATGGTCAGGGGGTCCGATGAAGGAAGGTATCAACATTGTTTTTTCCAAACGGCGATGGGCCCTTCCAGCATCGATAGGCAACGCGGGCCCTCCCCCCCCCTGGATCGGCAACGTGGGCGCCCCCGATCGGTAACGCACCCCCATATTGACGGAAAGTAAGACAAGCAAGCAACGCAGGTAAGAAAGGCAACGGGAACTGTAATTGTGCAAGCGGTGCTGCTTGCCCAAAGCTTCCCTCTGACGCAGCTTCCTGTTTCCGCCTGGGCGCATGATGGGGTGTGGCGGGGCAGGGGGCCCAGTGTACTTGTGTGCCTGGGGGCCCTCGACAAATTAATCCTGCCCTGCATTTAAGGCAATTTTTAATGGAACCTATCCTTTTAATAAGCTACAAACTGCAGTCCTTCATTAGCTTCTGAGGTGCCAATTTCAGTACTGTGGCTAATGCTGCTCCCTAGTGGTCCCAATCTACCTATAAACTGCAAGGTCACGTCCCCAGATTTCAGATTTGATTGCTTGTTATTTCCAAATGAAGCTCAAGGCAGGTTACTTTGCAGTAGTATAGCCAGAATTTTTTTTTTTCAGAGAGAGCAGCGTTGGCATTGGTAGGCATGAGGCATACAGAGGATAATTTTATGAAGTCTGGCTTAGTTAATGCATGTTTTCACATGTGCTTTTTATGCCTTTTTTATAAAGTCAATAACAAACCATACACCCTCAAATAATATCATCAGTGGTGATCCTCAGAGTTCATATACTTGCTCTGAAGTCTATCTTTAAAAAAATACTTAATTGTAGTTCTATCCCCTCTCCCCTTTTGTATTAGTTAGTCTGTATGTCTAATTGTCTACCCCATTATTTAAAATTTTTTAATTGTGTGTAAAAATATATGCTTATATTTTATTAATTTTTGTACCTCGCTTAGTAAAACTAAATAAGCAATTAATCAAAGTCCAATAAAACTTGAAACTATCTACCCAGTTCACCATTAGTGCAAACACTTAAAACTCTTTTACATTTATTAATAAATAAGAACATAAGAATTGCTACTGCTGAGTCAGACCAGTGGTCCATCATGCCAGCAGTCTGCTCACGCGGCGGCCCTCTGGTCTAAGACCAGCACCCTAACTGAGACTAGCCCTACCAGCGCACGTTCTTGTTCAGCAGAAACTTGTCTAACTTTGTCTTGAATCCTTGGAGGATGTTTTCCCCTATAACAGCCTCTGAAAGAGCGTTCTAGCACTCTCTGGGTGAAGAAGAACTTCCTTACATTTGTACGGAATCTATCCCCTTTAAACTTTAGAGAGTGCCCTCTCGTTCTCCCTACCTTGGAGAGGGTGAACAACTTGTCTTTATCTACTAAGTCTATCCCCTTCAGTACCTTGAATGTTTCGATCATGTCCCCTCTTAATCTCCTCTGTTCGAGGGATAAGAGGTCCAGTTTCTCTAATCTTTCGCTGTATGGCAGCTCCTCCAGCCCCTTCACCATCTTAGTCGCTCTTCTCTGGACCCTTTCAAGTAGTACCGTGTCCTGCCAAAGCTTTTATATATTTCTTTTTAAAACATTTTATTTACTCATATTAATTACTGGCCAAGTTGTCCATGAGACTGCATTTTGTCAATGTTGGCATCTTAATGGGGATGATCCTTGATACAGCCAAACAATGAAACATGACTCACGATGGACAAGTGTTCCCTGCTGACTTAACCAATAATTAAGTTAAAAAACATAAAATTAAAAAAGAAATATTTAAAATCTTTGAAATGTATTCATAAATGTAAAAGGATTTTCAGTGTATTGGATGGATGATGAACTGGGTGGATAGACCTCAAATATATAAACTCTGATAATCCAGTATACACTGTAAGATATTATCTGAGGAAGCATTGCTTGTTATTGTTATCATCCTCTTCAACTAGAATAACATGCCTTGTTTTTGGAGATTTATTATTTCATGAAGTCAAGCACTTACCTACTTGAATTTATAAAATACTACAAGGGTGCTGAAAGGTTCTCAGTTCAACCAACCAATTTCCTAAATGCTGAGCGTCATTTTGCCACTGTAGGTGAAAAGAGTGTTATCTTATTTCATTAAGGGCTCCTTTTATCAAGCCGCGCTAGCGGGATTAGCGCGTCGGACATTTCATCACGCGCTAACCCCCACGGGTAGCCAAAAAACGAATGCCTTGTCAATGGAGGCGTTAGTGACTAGCGCGGCAAGCGGTTTAACGCGTGGTATTCCTCACGTTAAACCCCTACCGCACCTTGATAAAAGGACCCCATAATCTCAGTCTTAAAGACATTCAACTCCAGCTGATTTGTGCACATCCAATTCTGAATAACCTGAAAAGACTTATGGAGCTCAGTCAAGGCCTCAGGCATGGAGTGATGAATCGGAATCAAAAATTGAATATCGTCAGGTCAACAAGGCAATGGGGCCTGACAACCTACACCCTAGGGTGCTCAGGGAGTTGGGTGATGTCCTAGCGGAACCGCTATCCGCGCTCTTCAATCTCTCCCTTAGTACAGGTAACGTCCCGATGGACTGGAAGACAGCTAACGTCATCCCACTCCACAAGAAAGGCTCCAAGATGGAGATGGCAAATTACAGACCAGTGAGTCTCACATCGATAGTGAGCAAACTAATGGAAACCCTAATCAAACACCAATTGGATAGAATCATGGACGAGGAGAAACTACGGGATCCCCGCCAACATGGATTTACTAAGGGGAGATCCTGCCAATCCAACCTGATCAGCTTCTTTGACTGGGTGACGAGGAAGCTGGATGCTGGTGAGTCCCTGGACATCGTCTACCTGGATTTCAGCAAAGCATTTGATAGCGTACCACACCGCAGGTTGCTAAGCAAGATGAGTTCTTTAGGTTTGGGCGACACATTGACAAATTGGGTTGGGAACTGGCTTGGAGGTAGGCTTCAGAGGGTAGTGGTGAATGGCACCCCCTCCGAAATGTCAGAGGTGATAAGTGGAGTGCCACAGGGCTCCGTCCTGGGCCCGATCTTGTTCAACATCTACATAAGAGACTTGACAGAAGGGCTCCGAGGAAGAATAACATTATTCGCTGATGATGCCAAGCTAAGCAATGTAGTGAACAAGAGCACAACAGACAATAATTCAATGGCAGATGATATGATGCATGACCTACTTCTACTGGAGCACTGGTCTAGGTCCTGGCAACTCAGTTTCAATGCCAAAAAATGCAAAGTCATGCACCTGGGAAGCCGAAATCCATGCAAGATTTACACCCTAAATGGCGAGATCTTGACAAAAACTGAAGCAGAAAGAGACTTAGGGGTGATTGTCAGGGAAGACATGAAGTCTGCAAATCAAGTTGAGCAAGCTTCATCCAAAGCAAGGCAAATCATAGGTTGCATATGCAGGAGTTTCGTCAGCCGTAAACCTGAAGTCATTATGCCACTGTATAGATCCATGGTGATGAAAAGGATTCAGGTCCCAATTCCTGCCCCATACTTTCTCTGTCTCTGTCATATGTAAGTCAGGTACCTGGGGACACATCTTAAAGACCAGAAACCATCTTTCAAATATGTCCGTCTTTTATTATGAGTTTCACATATTTATACGAATCAGGTTTGCCAGCATGTGTCAGCATGTGACGTAAGGTCACATGAAACTTTAAACACATCAGCATTTTTCCTATCTAGAGATTGAAGTCCAAAAGGTAAGAAAAAGCCTTGACCAGCAGAGCTTCTTAACTAAAGCTGTCTGTAAATACGGCTTAACAAAACAATTGAATTCACTTCACTACAACTCTGTTTAAACATTCATGTCAAAGAAAGAAAGACAAACATAGATGTCCTTATACCATCTTCAAAGAAGGGAAAGATAAACAGGGCCTACCTTTGCATCTTTAAACAACATATGCCTAAGGACACTTACTAAAGTTCTGATACGTGTCCCTTCAAATCCCCTCTTACGTCATGTAAATGACGTCACAAAT
Source organism: Geotrypetes seraphini (assembly GCF_902459505.1). Classification (NCBI taxonomy): domain Eukaryota; kingdom Metazoa; phylum Chordata; class Amphibia; order Gymnophiona; family Dermophiidae; genus Geotrypetes; species Geotrypetes seraphini. The sequence continues at coordinate 217,122,398 of NC_047089.1, read as the reverse complement.
ACACAGCATGAGCTGGAAGGGAGTGATACCCTAGATATGTCTCTCAAGGAGGGGTCTTTTAGGAGCTGTAATACGAATAACACAGTACATGAGCAGTCAAGACAAGAGTGCAAATAATAAGAGATTATGCATTCAACTAAAATGCTGATCCCAAGAATTAGATAAATCAGAGTTACATTTGAACTCAGCAAAGAGGTCTGCTAATTTCTGAATGTCCATAGGAGGACCTATATTGTCAGAAAGAAAAGTACAACAGCTTAAAGTACTGAGGAGAATTTAACAGAATTCTCAGTTAGAATCATATCTAGGGCCATATGATTTTGAGAACCATCTGAGAAGTGGAGCCTAATTGATCAGTAATACTTTGCAAGGCGTTCCTAGAATAGTTCACAAAGCGTTGCTGATTATAATAATTTTAACTAATCCGATCAACATTCTTATTAATAGTAATAAAGGGAATAAGGAACTCAAACCCAGCCTTAACCTGAGCTCGGGCCTTAAATTCATCTGGGACCCCTCTTGGGACCCCTATAACATCTATGTATACATGTGATCAGATTTATATCAAGACAAATAAAAGGAAAAACCATGTGAATAGGAAGGATGCCTTTCAGAAAGAATATGCAGAAGCATAGTAACCTTAACTAAAGTGCACTGGCCTATCCACTGGCTGGGTAGCTTAACAGGGAGCCAAAAGTCTCCATAAAGCCAGTAAATATCAAATCTGATGCAGCAACAATAGGGCATACCTATGAGCCAAGACAGAACAATAACCTGGGGGTAAATTACCTACAAAACTACCCTGTGTCAGATTAGAAACATGACATATGTAATTGCCCTTATAGATGGTAACGGCAATATCAAGCTTTTGTTGTCCTGGCAACAAAGGGTATTTAGAACACTACAGTGCACAAAGAGGATAGGTAAAATTAGAGGAGATACTGGTAAATAACCCAGAAAGGCATGGTTGGATACCAGGAGGGAGGTCCAGATGTACGGTTCCTAGATGGGGTCTAGCTTGAGCACATATGTAACAATTACTCTTATTATGTTGATCAGCAGTGAATTTCATCCATTCTAACCAAAGGTTACGTTCTGAAAACCCTACCTCAACAGCCACAATATCTTCAAAAGTGGGATTGGCAATAGCCATCATGTCAGTAAGTTTATTGAATGTAGGGGCCAGTGGGTTAGTATTTTTTGGGGCCCCCACAAAATGGCAGGAGAGGATGAGTGGAGGTAGATAGATCCCGTAAGAAAACTGATGATAGCTAGACCCACCCTTAAACCTCATGTCCATAATGTACATACCTTCATCAGTAGGTCTAGGGTTGTCAATAGTAAGAGAAAGCTTAATAATTTGTGCAGGAACACTTTTCCTATAACAGTGTCCAACCTTATGAAGGGTCATACAAGTAAGCAGTGATTTACCATTTTGGTCCACTGTTTTTCAGGGTATTTTCTAGTTTATAAGCCCAGTCAGTATCAATATTCCACCCTACCACTCCCCAGAATGCACACTTAACCCCTCAACGTGAGTCAGTAACATATACATATATGTCCTTAGTTTTAGGAATCTCTGAGGACCAATGGCACAGCTTTGGGATATCAATTGATGAACAGTCCACAATGTCACAATACTCAAAGGAGAAGGTGGCAACTTGCACACTGCTGGAATTATACCAAAGGGTAGCATACTATCGGTCTTTTCTGGATTCCAATTGAAGGACAGCCTTTGCGAGGGAGTAGTCCAGCTTAACGTCGTGTTCGCAAAGAGGTGTCGGGGGTGCTGTTTACAGTAGGAGTGCCATTTACAGATGGGTATGGGCAGAAAGTGTCGTGGACCCAGAACACATCATCCCTGTAGACCCAGTTAGAAATGATCCATACAGGGAGAAAAACTAGCAGCAGCGGTGCCAGTAAGAGAATGATAAAGTTGGTAGAATGCTGCAATGAGATCATCATGTTGTTCCACTGGAGGAGGTGAAATCTGCGCAGGGAAGACTTGCTTCTGGGGTTTTAGGTTAACCCTCTTCAAGCGACTTGCGTGGATCCAAACAGGAAACTCCTCAGTGAGTGCAGCGGGCCTGGTCACAGCGATCACAGTAGTGGGAAGGCCAAAGGGGAAATCCGTCTGCTTCCGATCCTTGGAAAGCTGCTGGATAATCACCAGGCTGGAAAAAATGGGTAGGAATCTGTGGAGAGAAAGGAGAAGTGCAAGACACGTTTCTTTGAACAAGCCCTAATATTTCAATTAGCTTTTGGACGTATTCCTCCTGTATCAAGGGAAAATCTACCCATGGGGCGAGGAAAGGTCATCCCGTGAGAATCTCAAAGGGAGAGCAGCCAGATGTCTGTGCATACAGAAAGAGATACTTGAAAAGAAATGCTTGAAAAGCATTCCAAATATCATTCAGCAGCTGTACTCCAATGTGATCCAAATAAGAGATAGAAAACAAGAGAAACCATGTTGCCTGTACTGAATGTGGCAACATGCACAATACCAATTCATTTACTTAGCATAGCTATTGCAAAAGAGAGACAATACTCAGTTACTTAAGGTTCTTAATTGAACAAGCCAAAAAGATATGTTTTTGTGTGCTGCATATAACTATTATGCACTTCAGAGAGACCATACTGGTGTACTGAATGTATTCAGAAATGTATACTGAATGGATCATATGTAGGGAACACCACGAAATAAATGCTGTATAAAGTAAAACTTTTTTCTTAAACATATAACCCTTAACTAAACTATATTCAGAATATAAAAGCTAAAAGTAAAAGAACATTGCGCAGTTAGGCTAGTAAGAAGTGGAAAAAGAGCTCTAGAAATGGCCAATATTATGTATCCTGGGGTACCCACTAAACTAAAACAAGTAGACATGACACAGACAAAACATAAAGTTTTAAGCGTGGAGCTATTTCTTCATCTGTCAAGTGTGCAGGGCTGAATTTAACTCTGCAAATAAACACATTGATATAAAAAAACCAAAACAACAAATAATGTATATCATAACCATCTCATATTTGAAAAAAGGCATAAAGCTAATGTCTCTTTGGAGCGTCTCTATCTCTGCAGTGATAAAGAGGACCCGTGGAAAACATTAGAAATATCTGTGCCAAAACTGATCTGGGATGGCTATGTATAAATCCGGAAAAAACATTTTAAATTAGCAACATCCTAATTTCAGCTAAAACAATAGAAAGGAATTGTATTTCCCAATTTATTTTCAATTCACAACCATGCCAGTTGTAATTATTGAGCTATATATCTCTGTATCAAGGAGCAAAAGGTCAAGAATGAAAATATCACTAGCAAGAAGTTAAAATGTCGAGCGAGCACTACGATAACCAATACCATGATATTGGGCAATGAATAAGGGAGAGCTAGCAGCTGGTATCCAGGGTTTCCCCTCTTTGCACCAAAGTCTGTCCAAAAGGGCGGCTTTGGGCACCTGCCAAACGCCAGGCATCAAATTCAGAGGAGGGGGTGGTAACAAAGGACTGAAGCTGTGAAAAAAGAGAGGAAGAGAATCCTGTTCACCCGTGAGACCCAAAAGCCTATTTAAAAGAAGGGCTTGAACATCGTGAAAAGTATGAAGGGTAATGGGGTGACCTAGGATCAGAGAAGTAACCATCTCTACCACAATAGCACAAGCAGCCAGGGCTTTCTTGAACAGGAGTGACTATAAAAAAAGGCAACAGAGCGTAACTTACCGCCATGTTCTCCCTTCATGGTGTTACAATAGTCCCAAACAAAGAGATAAAACATGTGGGCATAAGCAGGGAAACCCAAACTTGAGCTAGAAACCAAAGCACATCTTAAATGTCCAACATTTCATAAGTCCATCTGATAAGAGCAGTCATTTCAGAAACCAGGGTCTGTCTCAAAATCTGGTCATAGAAGGAACAAGCAGAGATCCATTGGCGGCAGTGACCAATCATAGCAAGAAAAGTAAGCATGTCTTTCTTGGTAGCTGGGCGGGGCAGATCCAGAATAGCAGCAGTGCAGAAAGTGCAGATTTTCCTCTGACCATGAGACAGGACAAAACCCAGGTATTTCACTTCAGATGTACACCAGTGCAGTTTATTTCATGACACCTTGTGACCACACACAGACAATCATTATAAAAGGTACAAACTATCAATCGGACAGGTCTCCTGAATTATGGAACACAAAAAGTTGTACAAAATGAGAATATGACCATGAAGGGCAGTGCATGACTTGTAGAATAGCCCGAAGGACATTCCACACTAGGTATACTGTTGCTTAAAGGTGAAGGCAGCCTCACCAAAGGGACTAAAAATAAAGCATTCTTTAGGAAAATGACAGAAAAAAATCATTGGCTGCCGGTGGAATGGTGGAAGAAACATAAGGGCAATGAGAATTACCAAAACATTAACAGCCCGAAAATCTAGGACGAAACAGGGAATGCCATCAGCTTTGGCAACAAGAGCGATGGGCGTATTATAAGAAGAGATGGTGGTTTTGATAATGCCGGAGAAAAGTCAAGAGACAAGCAGTGGAATCTCACCTTACTGCTTTATAAAACCAAGAATGAGTAACTTCAAAGAAGCACTATAGGGGGTCAGTGGAAGCCCAAACAGAGAAGTTTGGGGGAAGGGACAAAAACATTCATGCACAGACCCTGATAATGAAAGCAAAGAACAGATTAGCTTTGCTCTGCACAAGAAAGAAAACCTCTAAAACGGAATTTTTTCTTTTTCTTTTTTCTTTTTTTAACTACAAGGGAAAGATCTTAGACTGATTCAAACAGCGCATTCAATTCATTCCACATAACAGCCTGTCCTACCTCAGTATTAAACATTGGTGACACAGAAAGATGGGAGCTGAAGGAAAAATGTCATACACACACACAGCCGTACAAGTCTCATTTGTCTAGGAGTAACCTAAGTGCCTTATTACTCATTACAAAGCCAATATAACAATGCAAAATATTCGCTTATCTTACCTTATAAGCGAGGTACAGTAATAAGAGACAATAAAATCTTATACTCTATAAAAGTGTTAACCTTACAAATGACAGAGTGGGCAGGGGGGTTCTATAAATAATTTCATTCTTTCCGAAAGAATGGCAGCTGCTTATATATATGAGGGGCGTTTACCGAAAGTACCCCGAGATTTTTCCCAAAAAAACTCCATAATAGAACCCAAAGCTTGAACTTAAAATAAGGGGTTGGGTACAGGTCACCACTACCCAGTGAGTATTAAAGAACAGAAAAAATTCAGAAATACTCACAAAATACCGGTGATATCATCTGCCCATCGCGGACAAGCCCCCAACTGAAAAGGATTCAGGTCCCAATTCCTGCCCCATACTTTCTCTGTCTCTGTCATATGTAAGTCAGGTACCTGGGGACACATCTTAAAGACCAGAAACCATCTTTCAAATATGTCCGTCTTTTATTATGAGTTTCACATATTTATACGAATCAGGTTTGCCAGCATGTGTCAGCATGTGACGTAAGGTCACATGAAACTTTAAACACATCAGCATTTTTCCTATCTAGAGATTGAAGTCCAAAAGGTAAGAAAAAGCCTTGACCAGCAGAGCTTCTTAACTAAAGCTGTCTGTAAATACGGCTTAACAAAACAATTGAATTCACTTCACTACAACTCTGTTTAAACATTCATGTCAAAGAAAGAAAGACAAACATAGATGTCCTTATACCATCTTCAAAGAAGGGAAAGATAAACAGGGCCTACCTTTGCATCTTTAAACAACATATGCCTAAGGACACTTACTAAAGTTCTGATACGTGTCCCTTCAGGTGAGACCGCACCTGGAGTACTGTGTGCAATTTTGCAAGCCGCATTACCACAAGGATGTGCTGAGACTGGAATCGGTCCAGAGAATGGCCACCAGGATGGTCTCGGGACTCAAGGAGCTCCCATACGAGGAGCGGTTAGGGAAGTTGCAGCTCTACTCACTAGAGGAACGTAGAGAGAGGGGAGATATGATCGAGACATTCAAGTACCTCACAGGTCGCATCGAGGTGGAAGAGGATATCTTCTTTTTCAAGGGTCCCGCGGCAACAAGGGGGCATCAGTGGAAAATCAGGGGCAGGAAACTGCACGGTGACACTAGGAAGTTCTTCTTCACCGAAAGGGTGGTTGATCGCTGGAATAGTCTTCCACTTCAGGTTATTGAGGCCAGAAGCATGCCAGATTTTAAGGCCAAATGGGACAAACATGTGGGATCTATCCGCAAAGATAGATAGGGAGGGTCATTGGAGTGGGCAGACTTGATGGGCCGTGGCCCTTATCTGCCGTCTATTTCTATGTTTCTATGTTTCTATGTCAGCGTAAAGATAAAAGCTTAAAAAGTCCCTTAGCATCTTACATAGAGGTAACAGATATATGTTGTATAACATTGTGTTTGAGCCATCTTGTAATTGATTCTTTTTTCTTAACAATAACAACTAAAGTCACAAGCAGTTCAGTCACTGAGTCAGCAAAAAGTTATTACTAAGAGGTCCAAAGGGTTATCAGATTGCCCCCCAAGTAGCATAGCTTAAGAGGGTTGCTTCCTCATATTACCCAAAAGGCACCTCTAATAAATATTCTTATAATATTCTTATATATCTTTTTATATTTTATATTTTTGTTGATATTAATTCTCTATTTCTCTTCATTTTCAATGCTATTCCCTTTTATGTACTTAAATGTACTTAGCTTTCAGCCATTATATTCAGATCCCCTCAGCCGCCAACGCGTTTCGGTCTCTTTTTCATGCTGCTTGGGGGGCAATCTGATAACCCTTTGGACCTCTTAGTAGTAACTTTTTGCTGACTCAGTGACTGAACTGCTTGTGACTTTAGTATAACATTGTGGACAACGCTGATCCCTGTGGGACCCCACACCTCAGTAGATGACCAACTGGACTTTATCTGTTTGGTTTCCACACAGAATGATCTATTATCAAGAAAAGAGTGGAACCAGTCTAATACCACCACCCTATTCCCAATGCATGTAACCTAGCCAGCAGAATACGATGATTAACAGTACCAAACGCTGCCGAAACATCCAGCATTATCATGAAATAAGAAACTCCACGATCCAAACCCAGACGTACTGTATCAACCACAGACAAAAGTAGTAATTCAGTAGAATGCTTGGGTCTGAAACCAAATTGAGAGCTATCCAGCATCTGATGACGTTCCAGAAATTCATGCAGCTGTTATAGCACAATCTTTTCTAATACTTCGGCCATAAAATTTAACTAAGAAACTGGGCAAAAATGATCCAGCTCCATTCCATGCTTTCGGTTCTTTAACAACAGGCGAATAACAGTCCTTTTCAAAATGGGAGGAACACATCCTACCTCTAATGATTTTGTCACAATCTGTAAAATTGATGGCACTATAGAGTCGACCACAGAGGCCAAAACTCCTAATGTTAGAAATCTTATTTGTGTACTGTACTGTTCTCCCAGTCTAACAAACTGCTTATTATATGATAACCAACTTGATACTTAGGGCTCCTTTTACTAAGCTGCGATAGCAATTTTAGCGCGCGTAGAATTTTAGCGTGCACTAAACCTGCGCTACACGGCTAGTCCTAACGCCAGCTCAATGCTAGCGTTAGCATCTAGCGCACATAGTAATTCTATCGCAGCTTAGTAAAAGGAGCCCTTAGTTTTGTGTGTGTGTGTGTATTTATATCTATTAAATTAAAAATAGCAATCATAAACATCTCTTTATTTATTTGGTTTTATAGAGCATCCTCCCAGAAGAGCATGGAACAGGTTACAGAGTTACATACTTGATACATTCACTGATGTTTGTTACAGTTACTAGTGTTTAATATATGATGGAAAGAGAAATTGAGGTCTTTATACAAAGGGTAACATATGTAAGGGAGAAGGTATAAGAAAACGCTAGTTAATCAATGCTACAAGTGTTTTGCATCGATTCAGGTTACAGTTAATACCAGACTTTCTAGAGGGTGGTCCCAGACACAAATGAATAGAGGTTTACCTACAAGGAAGTTGGGAATGTAAGCGAGAGAAGGTACATGGTTAGAGGCATAAGTGAGACAAAGTTATGTTCTTGCTTAGATATTTGGTTTTGGGATATTTGTGTATTTGATACATCACATCAGATGCTGTGCTCTTCAAGAGAAAACCCAGTTGCAAAAATTTTAGACCAATTATAGCTTTCTGACTAACCTATCATGGTGCATTATGGAACTTACAACATGAATTTCAATAGATGTGGGGTTTGTACACAGCTTTTTCTGTGTGATTTACACAATCAAGGCAGTTTGTATACCTATTTTGTACCTGGGGCAACAAAGGTGACTTGCTTAGAGTCACAAGGAGCTGCAGTGGGAATTGAACTTAGAATCGCCAGTTGTTCTAACCACTAAGCCACTATACATCCCACATTGCATTGGCATAGAAATTCAAAAGCAGACTGGTTAAGTTACCCAGTTCCAGTCTTGAATTTGAAGTTAAACCCCAAAGTGGTGTGGTTTGTTAAATTCCAATCACACCCATTGAAACCAGTGCTGCAGGTCCTTTAATGCACTAGGTTAAGATTCCAGGTTCACGATTTCTCTCCTAGATTTGGATTCCCTTAGATTTAAAAGCTCAGCATTGTAACGGGCACAAGCGGAGACTACAGCCCCCACAATTCCGTAAACCGGAAGGTGGTTTGCACTCTATGCGCCGGAATAGTATAGTTGCTGGTTCCCTGCCGGACATAGATGGGGCTGGGACCTGCGCCTCCGGAAACGATGATGGAGGGGAGCCCGGGAGCTTCCCAGATCTTGCGCCTTCTCTCCCAGCCCCGGGGTCCGGAGCTATGTGGGGAGCTGGTGCGAACTCTGCTCCGAGACCCGAGGGCCGGCATTGCTGAGGCCGGCGCCACCCTCCTGCAGCTGCTGCACTTTCTAGGGAAGGGAGAGGGCTGGCTTCCAGGGGAGGAGGAGAGTGGGGCGAGGGCCCCGGGGGAAAGGCAGGAGCCCTCGGAGGAGAGCGGGGGTGGGACCCGTAGGGAAGGCCAAGCGGACCGGGGATCGCCTCTCCCTGCCCCCCGCCGGGCGCTGCTGCGTTGCATCGCCGCCCCGGTGTACGTCTTCGCTAGGACCCACCGCCAGAAGGAGGTGATGGATGCCCTGCTGCGAGCCTCGGGGTGCGAGTCCGAGGCGGAGCTCCTGGGGGGCCCCGGGGGCATCTTCCGAGCGGTGATGGGGGTCCTGAAACCCGACTTGAGCAAGTGAGTGGAGGGAAAGGAGGAGAGGCTTGCTGGACTTTGCCAGTTTTGTGGGAGCTCTGCACTGGATGACCCGCAAGGTGCCCGACATGTCAGACTTTACTAGAGTGTACTGTAGAATGGATAATGAAGCGTATTTTCAAAGCATTTAAACCTGCAACCTATGGAGTCTAAGGGCTCCTTTTACAAAGGTGCGCTAGGGACTTAACGCGCGCAATAGCGAGTGTTAAATTCCCGAGCACACTAGCCACTACTGCCTCCTTTTTAGGAGGTGGTAGATTTTTGGGTAGATTTTCGGCTACCATGCGCTATAGCACGCGGTAATTTTGTGTGTGCGCTAAAAACCCTAGCGCACCTTTGTAAAAGGAGCCCTAAGTCTAAGGGCTCCTTTTACTAAGCCACATTAGGGCTTTAACACGTGGAATAGCGTGCGCTAAATTGCCGCCCGCGCTAGACCTTAACGCCAGCATTGAGCTGGCGTTAGTTCTAGCAGGGTAGCATGGGTTTAGCATGCGCTAAAAACGTTAACACGGCTTAGTAAAAGGAGCCCTAAGTTCTTTGAAAATGAGCCCCAATGTGTCTGGCCTTAGCATGAAATGAAGGCTCTTCTGCTATTTATGTAGCTCGTTCCTAAACCTGCTGGTTGAGAACTGCTTTCTAGGCATGGACTAAGGAAAGCAAACCTATTTTTTTTGTTGTCTCTGTTCTAGAGATATATGGGACAAGAATCCTGCCACTAAGGAAGTGTTCTCATGGACACTGCAGCAGGTCACCCGACCATGGCTGAGTGATCACTTGGACAGTGTTATGGCACCCGCTCTGCTTCTATCTGATGACTATAGAAATGAAAATAAAATTCTGGGGGTGAGCTGCCTTCACCATATTGTTCTGAATGTGGTGAGTGAAGCTATTTGAGATTCCTGTGTATTTAGCGTAATGTGTGTAGCTTCCCATATTGCTAACATGTATAAATAAAGATCAGCAAACAAAATACCATAAAATTTTATAGAGACTTCTTCATAGCATTCCATGCAAAATTCTGGTCCAACCTCGTACGTTGTAAACAGGTTTAATTAATTTGGACCAAAAACTTTTTTAAAAAAAATTTCTGTGTAGTTAAGTAACATAATGGGTGGTGTTGCTTCTACTCCCATTCATGGATTTTATTTATTTTATTAGCAATTTATATTCTGTCTTTATCCAAGGTGATAACACCAAATATGCATACATTGACTTGGTATGTTTACTATAAAACCAAAGGGGAGAGTTTGGCACAGTGGTTAAAGCTACAGCCTCAGCACCCTGATGTTGTGGGTTCAAACCCATGCTCCTCCTTGTGACCCTGGGCAAGTCGCTTAATCCCCCCATTGCCCCAGGTACGTTAGATAGATTGTGAGCCCGCTAGGACAGAGAGGGAAAACTGCTTGAGTACCTGAATAAATGCATGTAAACCATTCTGAGCTCCCCTGGAAGAACGGTATAGAAAATGGAAAAAATAAAAAGTCCATGCTAGGATGGGTGTCTGACTTTATGCTTACAATTTGACTGAAGACAGTGATCCCCTATGATGCTGGCTGGAGTAGTTTGTAGGTGTTTCACTAGGCTCAGGGTGACAAAGGGTAAATATGTTATACATTTTCACATAAGACATATATCATTGTGTGTCCTCAAAAAGGCCAGAAGCTTAACCCAGATTATTCACACCACTATTTGCCTTTTGTAGAAGTAATGTTGTAGTCCAAATTCTTATTTGTTATTTATAATTTCCAGGGAAGCTTAGAAACCACTTGTTTTGTAGCAGACTGGTATACATTACTGCCTCAAATAACTGCTTTTAATTCTTCATCTTCCCTAACCTCACTCTCTTCGCTGGAACTGCCTTCCTACCCTCCAGTCATTTGTGATTTTCCTTCCCCTTTTTATCCCAGATATATATTGTAATCGTACCATCACCTTTTTATTTTCCTTTTGTATCTGTACGTCTTTTACTGTCAATTGTCTCGTCTTTAGTGTCTTTGAAATTATTCCCTCCCCTAGCTTTTACTCAGGAATGGGCAAACCCCCCAACTCTGCCAGAACCCAAGCAAAACAGAGATTAAGGGTGTCTAATGCAAGCAGACAAGTACCTGATTTTAAAATACCTTTTGGGAAATATTTACTCGTTCTACATCTGGATACCTTGCCACACGCTCTTAGACCAGCCCCATCTTATTTAGCTGTACATATAAGTTGCCTATGGTTTAGCTATTATTTATTTATTCAATTTTCTATACTGTTCTCCCAAGGAAGCTCAGAATTTTTTACATGAATTTATTCAGGTACTCAAGCAGTTTTCCCTCTCTGTCCCGGCGAGCTCACAATCTATCTAACGTACCTGGGGCAATGGGGGGGATTAAGTGACTTGAAATACCCTATATACAGGAACGAGAAAAAACAATACTAAATCCAAGTTCAAAATTCAAAAGTGTGCCACTCGATCATTGAAAGTTTCATTTGCATCAAACTCCTTTGAAATAGTCTATATATATAAAATCGGAGGTATGTATGTGTGTCGATCACGCAAAAACGGCTTGACCGATTTGAACGAAACTTGGTATGCAGATCCCTCACTACCTGGGATGATATGTTCTGGGGGTCTCGCGGCCCACCTGTACACGTGGGCGGAGCTACAAACAGAAAATCAGATTTCACCCATTCATGTCAATGGAAAAAATGTAAAAAGCTGCCAACGCAAAAACGGCTTGCCCGATTTGAACGAAACTTGGTATGCAGATCCCTCACTACCTGGGGTGATATGTTCTGGGGGTCTCGCTGCCCACCTGCACACGTGGGCGGAGCTACAAACAGAAAAACAGATTTCACCCATTCATGTCAATGGCAAAAATGTAAAAAGCTGCCAACGCAAAAACGGCTTGCCCGATTTGAACGAAACTTGGTATGCTGATCCATCACTACCTGGGGTGATATGTTCTGGGGGTCTCGCGGCCCACCTGCACACGTGGGCGGAGCTACAAACAGAAAATCAGATTTCACCCATTCATGTCAATGGCAAAAAATGTAAAAAGCTGCCAACGCAAAAACGGCTTGCCCGATTTGAACGAAACTTGGTATGCAGATCCCTCACTACCTGGGGTGATATGTTCTGGGGGTCTCGCTGCCCACCTGCACACGTGGGCGGAGCTACAAACTGAAAATCAGATTTCACCCATTCATGTCAATGGCAAAAATGTAAAAAGCTGCCAATGCAAAAACGTCATGTCCGATTTGAACGAAACTTGGTATGCAGATCCCTCACTACCTGGGGTGATATGTTCTGGGGGTCTCGCGGCCCTCCTGCACACGTGGGCGGAGCTACAAACAGAAAATCAGATTTCACCCATTCATGTCAATGGCAAAAATGTAAAAATCTGCCAACGCAAAAACGGCTTGCCCGATTTGAACTTAACTTGGTATGCAGATCCCTCACTACCTGGGGTGATATGTTCTGGGGGTCTCGCGGCCCACCTGCACACGTGGGCGGAGCTACAAACAGAAAATCTGATTTCACCCATTCATGTCCATGGAAAAATTGTAAAAAGCTGCCAACGCAAAAACGGCTTGCCCGATTTGACCGAAACTTGCAACACATCTTCCTTTTCAGTTTAAGAGCTTGCAAATTCCATTGAGACTTGCATTCTCTATCACAATCAACAAATCACAGGGACAGACTATTAAATACTGTGGAGTGGATTTAAGATCCCCCTGTTTTTCCCATGGTCAACTCTATGTTGCTTGCTCAAGTGTGGGTTCACCCAATAATTTATATGTTCTTTCTCCTGGAGTTGAAACTAAAAATGTTGTTTATAATCAAGTTTTGTGTTAGTTGTATTGTATTCATTTTGTCAAATATTTCACATTATAATTTGAATATTGTACTTTTTATAAAGCTGTAAAAAAATAATTTCATTCACCACTATAAAGTATCTTTATTTGAATCCATTTACAGTGTTATTTATTGCTATAATTAAATACCCGTGTAACGCCGGGGCATCAGCTAGTAAATCATAAAGGGAGAGCCTCAGATCCACGTGTGTAAAAGTTGATTGCTTCCGCACTGGAAAGGGAAATGGTCTTCACCGTCTCATCCCCCTCCTACCAACAGTCAGACACTTCTAATGGATCAAACTTTCTCAAAAATTGTGTCAAGAATATTAAGTCAATTGCTCCACCCACAGCTAAGTAATTTTGACACAATTTTTGAGAAAGTTTGATCCATTAGAAGTGTCTGACTGTTGGTAGGAGGGGGATGAGCCGGTGAAGACCTTCTCCCTTTCCAGTGCAGAAGCAATCAACTTTTACGCATGGGGATCTGAGGCTCTCCCTTTATGATTTATTATTTCAAAGGAGTTTGATGCAAATGAAACTTTCAATGATCGAGTGGCACACTTTTGAATTTTGAACTTAATAGCGAGAAAGTTATTGGATTTGGGATTAAGTGGCTCCCTTGACTACTTAGTAGGATGTTTCAATATTTTAGGAACAGCATTAGCTCCATATCTGTTGTTTGAATATTCTAATGTGTGTTTTGCAGACATCATATTATATCTATTATTTGAATGTTCTTTTATGCCTTATATTATGGAGTCTATTTATTTATGTAAAATATTTATATTCCACGGTTCACAGCAGATCACGACTATCAATTTGTACTGACATTTTATCATATTTCTGTTATATGATTGCTCTACTGTGTTGTTAAATATGTATATTTCTGACACTGTTTTCGATTAGTCCTATTACTAGGTTTCCATTTGCCATTTCCAAGTTTACCTCATTGATTATGCTTATATGCTGTTATTTTGCTATTATTATGCTGCTAATAAGATTGTAAGTTTTATGTTAAATTGTCGTACACTGCTTTGGGTGAATCTTTTCATAAAAGCAGTTAATAAATTCCAATAAATAAACTACAGAGATAAATCATTACCAAAACTCTTCTTGATTATTAGTTTCAGCACACTTTCCTTTTAATTGGTGTTCTCACTGTCCATCTAAACTAGATTACAAGCTCCATGAAGCAGGGACTCTTTATCTGTCCAATGCTATGTACATGTTTAATAGCAGTTTGAGTTAAAATATAATACAAAAACAGGTGTGGATCCTTTCTGAGGGCATGTTAAAATGAGTTGTATCTTCTCTCTTTGCAGCCAGCAGCTGAGTTGTGCCAGTATAACAGGGCACACGTTGTGTACCATGCCCTTTACCACCACTTGTACACTCCTGAAGCGGATCTCATACAGGTGTGTGGTTTGTGGACTCTGATTTCTGATCATCATTCAGCTGCATTTAGGGTCATTGCCTTTTTTTCCCCCCTTATTTACTCAGCTTCTTTTGCTATATCATTAGCTCTTTCTGCCCTGTTTTCAGATGTCTACGCATGCCGTGTCATCCAGCCACAGCTAGTACTCATTACAGATGACAAGTTGCAAACTGATAGGTTAATATTAAAAAGCACTTATCTGAATAACAGTCACTGAATGGAATATTCAGCAGCATTATCCAAATAGTTCCTCTGAATATCCTTAGAGGCCACCTCAGCAGATGCTTCTGGAACTTATCCAGATAATGGTGGCAATATGTAGTCTGCTAGCCAGATGATTTAAGACAGATAAAAGGCTGCTCTGTGTTATCCAGATAGCAGACTACATGTTGTTGCTAACCAGATAAGTTCTCTTTTTTGTCTGTTTTGAATAACAATAAATATAAGAACACTCTTGCTAAAAATATGCACTAATTTCCCAAATTTTTGCATAGCAGCAACAATAACATGCAGTTCTACTATAAAAGTGCCAAAGTAAAAACAGAAATAGTGCGCTCACTTCCTAAAATTTCTGCGATCCTACAAAAAAAAAAAGAAAATAAAGCACTCACCTCCCAAAACTTTCATATATTTAATTTATTTATTTAGTCGGATTTCTAGCCCATCCTCCCAAAAGAGCCCAGAACTGGTTACAAGTTTACATACACAGTAGAAGGTTTAGCAACAGGTTACAACTTCACATATTGCAGATATATAGAATAATAGATTAAAAGGTTGAAGAGCTGTAGTAGAAATTCCTATGTACATGTTTTGGGTACTGAGCACGGTAGCATGGCAAACGATGGGCAACAAGGATGCAGATTCACATATATGATATACAGAACAACACATTAAGGGAGAACAGCAACAGAGAGAAAATTCTTATGAATTGTGTGGACAGCAACAGTACATACTTATGAACTGGCTTGTAGAAATGAATACATGATTTGGGGGGCTGAGCACAGTAGTATGGTAAACGATAGGCTCTGTTAGTATAGCAGTTAGAAATACAATATATTAGAAGTATAGGACAATTTTAGGTATTTTTGGTATAGGTACACGTAGTAGGGAGATAAGAGCTTGCCTAGTGTGCGACTAGAGACTTAGGGCTCCTTTTACAAAGGTGTGTTAGGGCCTTAACGCGTGGAATAGCGCGCGCTAGACCTTAACCCCAGCATTGGGCTGGCGTTATTCTAGAAGTGTACCGCACGTGGTAATTTTCATGTGTGTGCTAAAAATGCTAATGCACTTTAGTGAAAGGAGCCCTTATTTTCACCTGTTAGTCAAGTGGAGGGCACATTCAGTGAGGCAGGATAAATATGCTGGGGTAGAATGGTCCCATCCTATATGGCCAAAAACTAGCAATCTACATTCCCAACCGACCCCTGCAATCACAAGCAGAGAGAAGATTGTCCACCCCACCAACACAAACTCTCCTTCTGGAAAGTGCCCGCAAACACTCCTACTCACACTTCCTACCCAAATTATGGAACACAGTCCTGCCAACCATCAGATCACTGACTGGCCTACATCAGGAAAGCTATAAAAACCCACCTTTTTACCTGACTCTTGAACACACCCCTAACCTCTATTTCTGTTGAAGAATTTGAAAGCTAGTGTAAGAGCTTTAAAGATGCAACGTTTCTGGAAGGGGTAGCCAGTGTACAGCAGCCAGAGCTGGAGCGACAGGGTCATGAATAGACAGGTTCTTCAAAAGGCGAACTGCGGCATTTTGTACACATTGCAATCTTTGTAGGTTTGTTGCAGATAGTCCAACAAGCAGCGTGTTGCAGTAGTCCAAGCGTGATAAGACATAGGCGTAGAGCAGTTGGGTGAATTCTCCTTCTGAGAAGTATGGACAAATTTTCCATAGTTGGTGCAGGTAGTAGAAGGAGGTTGATACTACCTGTGAGACAAGACTTTTAGCGATAGGTCTGCATCTAGGGTGACTCCAAGGCTGCACGCTTGATCTTTAGCTTTGAGGGTCGTATTATCCCAGAAGAAGACTGGGCGAGGGTGGGTGCAGCAAACCCTCACTAAAAACAAAATTAAAAATACTCTGTCTAGCTAAGACAGTGGAAAAGGTGAGTGCTTTATTAAACACACCATAGTAAGCAGAAACACTAACACACACACACCTTTTTATGAAGCTGTGTTAAGCTTTTTTGTTGCCAGCCGCAGCGATAAAAACTCCGATCCTCATAGAATTCCTATGAGCGTCGGAGTTTTTACCACTGTGGCCAGCGATTTAAAAAAGCCTAATGAGGCTTCATAAAGAGGGGGGGGGGTGGTAAGCTTTTGCAGAAGATCAAAGACAAAAGTAATGTACTCATTGACCAAACTTTATTTATTTATTTATTCATTTATTTAGCCCATCCTCCCAAAGGAGCCCAGAACAGTTTACAGGAGTGCATTCATAGTATGGGCAAACTTTAGTGAGAAATACAGACTTTACACATTTATAGTATAGCCAAGGGGGTTTAGATTACAGCATTTACAGTAAAGACATAACATACAGACTTAGTAGGCATAGGGTGAACATAAGAATTGCCGCTTTTGAGTCAGACCAGTGGTCCGCTCACACGGCGGCCCTTGGTCAAAGACCAGCGCCCTAACTGAGACTAGCCCTACCTGCATACGTTCTGGTTCAGCAGGAACTTGTCTAACTTTGTCTTGAATCCCTGGAGGGTGTTTTCCCCTATGACAGACTCCGGAAGAGCGTTCCAGTTTTTTACCACTCTCTGAGTGAAGAAGAACTTCCTTCCGTTTGTACGGAATCTATCCCCTTTCAACTTTAGAGAGTGCCTGCTCATTCTCCCTACATTGGAGAGGGTGAACAGTCTGTCTTTATCTACTAAGTCTATTTCCTTCAGTATTTTGAATGTTTCGATCATGTCTCCTCTCGGTCTCCTCTTTTCAAGTGAGAATAGGCCCAGTTTCTCCAATCTCTCATTGTACGGCAACTCCCCAAACCCCTTAACCATTTTAGTCGCTCTTCTCTGGACCCTTTTGAGTCGTACCGTGTCCTGCTTCATGTACGGCAACCAGTGCTGGATGCAGTACTCCAGGTGAGGGCACACCTTGGCCCGGTACAGCGGCATGATAACCTTCTCTGATCTGTTCGTGATCCCCTTCTTTTTTTTTTTTTTTAATTTGCAATATTTTATTAGAATTTTGAAAAGTAGTACAAGCAGAAAATGTGGATATCAACTCTCAAGCAAACTCCAGACATAGTAGCAAACATAATAATGTCTCAATTACAAATCACAAAAGACCAATTACAAACTACAATACAAAGAAATGGATATCCTCTCCAACTGAACTCCACACCACCCACCCCAATGCAATAAACTGAAACAGCCCACAATTGACAGCCCCCTGTTGTTTCTTCAGGAAGTCGTCTCCACCGAACCAGTCCCCCTGGTTCCCCCCTCCCCCCCAGTAAACTTAAAGCAAAGTGTCCACCTTGTCCATAATTACAATCCAGGTCCGAACAGAAGAGAAATAATATCCGTGTCATTTAGCAAACAAAAGCTCCATTTCACACATAGTGTGGAACTTCAGAGACCAGTCCAAAATAGTAGGGGGCTCCATCTGCTTCCAGTGGCTAGCAATTAAACATTTAGCAGCCGCCAGTCCCCAGCAGCGGAGTTTACTTTGCCAAAAATAATCACATACACTATGTAAACCCAATAAACATTCTGGTGGTGCCAAAGGGATCACCAGTTGTAATAGTTGTGATATACAGCCTACCACCCGTCTCCAAAAAAGCTGCAAAGGAGTACAGTCCCACCAAACATGAAGAATGGTGCCCAAAGCCACCCCACACCTCCACCACAGTGCAGAAGTCCCAGGATACATTTTAAGCTACCTAGCTGACATATAATACCACCTAGTAAACACCTTATAAGCATATTCCTAGATAAGAATACAGGATGAGGCCTTTCCCACCTCTGTACAAAGCTGGGTCCATTCCTGTTCTGAAAAGGAACATCCCAAATCCTGTTCCCACGCTGCTTTATATCGAGGGTGGAAGGGAGCAGAACCCCTAAAATATTGGTACAGAACCGAAATGGGCCTAGGCAAACTCCTAAGCTTGATCCACAAATTTTCTAAAGGTGCGGAGGAGTGAGAAGTCCCGTCCCGTTCTCCCCCCCCCCCCCGCCCCCGTTCATCCCTGAGAATGAATAAAATGTCTAGTCTGTGAGTAAGCTAGAAAATCCCCCTGGGGCAAGGCACAACTAGTTTGAAATGTTTCAAAGGACACCAGGATCCCCTTATGCAAAACATCCCGTAAAGTCTGAAGCCCAAGTCGCCCCAAGCGCAAAAAGACAGAACTTTCTGACCGCAGGGAACTGAGGTTCATCACATAGTGCCCCCAGAAGGGAAGATACCAACCCAGCACCCCATCTCCTCCTTGTCTCACACCATAAATGCAAAAGATGCTTTAGAAAAGGATTGCTCTGACCCCCGAATATCACCCTTTCCGATGAGGAAGACCAGAGCCAAAACCGTAAAGCATGGGTTCCCACTATTTGTCGCTCCATTCTTTGCCTACAATCTTTGCCTCAGCTATATCCCAATCTTAACAAAAGTCTCAACTACACCGCCCGAAAATACCAAAATAAATTAGGGAGTGCTCGCCTCCCACAGGATCGAGGCGCCCACATGCACTGGCGAGACAGTCGGGACGGTTTCCCCTGCCATTTAAACTTAAAAAATAAGGCATGAATTTGTTTAAACACTAAGGTAGGAACTGGAATGGGTAACGTTTG
This sequence comes from Geotrypetes seraphini, assembly GCF_902459505.1. Lineage (NCBI taxonomy): Eukaryota > Metazoa > Chordata > Amphibia > Gymnophiona > Dermophiidae > Geotrypetes > Geotrypetes seraphini. The sequence continues at coordinate 217,103,042 of NC_047089.1, read as the reverse complement.
AAATAAAAACAGTAAATGGGGCAGAACATTCATTTTAATAACAGTTATACGTCCCCACCAGGATAACCACAACCCATTCCACCGCTGAAGGTCTCCCCGAACCTGCCTCACAATAGGAGCATAATTCAAAGCATACAGCCAAGACAGATCGCTCGAGATATGAATTCCTAAATATTTAATCGCCCTCGAGGCACACCGAAATGGAAACATCCCCGATAAATGAGTGACATCATCTGCATTCAAAGTGACTCCCAACAACTCGGATTTATCCTTATTAACAGTAAACCCAGACACCTATCCATATTCCCCCAAAAGTTCTATCAAAATAGGTAGGGAAAATTCTGGATCCCACATGTACAAGAACACATCATCTGCAAACAAGGCAATACGATATTCTTGATCTCCAACCCAAACCCCTCTCAGCTCCAAGTGTTCCCGAATACGAATTGCCAGGGGCTCAATCGACAAGGCGAACAAGAGTGGGGAGAGAGGACAACCCTGGCGCGTGCCCCTTTCAATCGGAAAAAAGGCTATATATCCCCCATTAACCCTAATAGTTGCCCGCGGGGCCCGATAAAACGCTCGTACCCAGGTTAAAAAGGAAGCTCCCAACCCCATCCGCTCCATCACCTGCCATAAAAATTCCAATCCCACTTGGTCGAAAGCCTATTCAGCATCAATAGTTATAAGAGCCACCTTATCCGGAGCCCGCTGTGCAGCCCAAAGAAGATGTAAAGTCTGTCTGATATTGTCACTAACCTGTTGCCGCTGGATAAAGCCCGATTGGTCCATATATATCAGTTTGGGCAAAATCATCCCAAACCAGAGGGCTAAGACCTTGGCCAAAATTTTTGCATCAGTATTTAATAGTGAGATGGGGCAATATGTACCACACCCAGAGGGATCCCTCCCCGGTTTAAGTAGTACAGAGATACCCGCCTCTCCCATAGATGGAGGCAGCAGATTACCCGCACGCACTCCATTAATAACCGTACCAGTAAAGGGGCTAAAACATCCCGTTATCCCAGGACAAGCAGGCAGCATATTCCCACACATGGGTGACGTCACCGACGGAGCCCCGCAGCGGACAGCCTCGAAAGCATCTTGCTTGAAGATCTCGAGCTTTCGATTGCTGCATCGCGCATGCGCGCGTGCCTTCCCGCCCAAACTAGGGGGCGCATCTCCTGAGAGGATCCTCAGTTCAACGTTTTCCGCGGAGCCGAGAAGACTTGTCGACTTGGTTCCCGTAGCGTTGTGCCTTCTCTTCACCGCGGCTGAGTACTCTTTATTGTTTTCGGTCGCTGTGTTCGTAATTCTAATTCTATTTCTACTTATATTTTATTTCTATAAAAAAAAAAAAAAAAAAGATACATCTTTTTGTTTTTCTTTAGCGTCGGGTTGGAAGATTGAGGCCTAGGCCTCTCTTCTCCGTTCTCGACACGGACTTTGTCCTATCTATGTCCCGGCCTGTTACCGGGTTTAAAAGGTGTTATCAGTGCGGTAGAACTATTTCCATCACTGATCCACATAGTCGGTGTATGATCTGTCTCGGGTCGACTCATCGCCCCGAAGATTGTATTCGCTGCCTCACTCTTCAACCTCGTGCTTTTAAACGCCGCTGCGACAGATTTTTGGAGCTTTTTCCTCGTATGGAGCCTGAAAAAGCTGTGGCCTCGGTCGAGGCATCTGTAAAATCCTCGACTCCGGGTCCAACCTCGAGTACTAAAACCTCGACCTCGCCTCCTCGACAGGCCTCGGCCTCGAAGACCTCCGGGTCCTCGGCCTCGAAGGCCTCGACGATGTCCTCGAAGCCTGGATTGGGGGGTAAGTCTCCTGCTTCCTTTTCAGGTACCATCTCTAAGAAGCCGACAGAGTCTACCTCCATTCAGCCTGGGGCCCCAGGTTTGACTCCGTCTTCCAGACCTTCAAAACGTGCTTCCAAGTCCAGGGAATACTCTCGATCGAGGTCGCCCTCCTTGGAACGCACGAGACCTCCTGTGACTCCGAGTCCTTTGGTCTCCGTCCCCATGTTTGAGGATATGCTGAAGTCAATTCTGACTACGCAAATTTCCTCAATAGTGGCTCAGTTGGTACCGGTCTCGACTCTGTCTGCGCAACACCAGCCTGAGCATAAATCGGCACCCTCTCGGCGATCTCCTCGTCGCAGGTCTCGATCCAGGGTTTCCTCGTCAGACTCCTCGTCTGAACATGGAGCTAAACAAGCATTACCTCGATCCAAGCACAGGTCTCGATCTTCGAAGCTTACCTCTACAAAGAGCTCGAAGCATTCTGATATTACTTCTAAAGCTCATACTACCATTGCCTCTTCAATATCGTCGAGGCATTCGAGGTCGAGGACACCACCTTCGAGGCATTTGTCTCGAGAAAAATCTCCTCTTACTAAACCTCGTACTCCGCGCACTTCTCCGACTCGGAGCCTTAAGCGGAAACATTCAGCCACTCCTCCTCTGACAGGCAGTGGAACATCTTCCATCACTTTACATCTTGAATCTGAGCCCCTATCTCAGTATTCACGCGAGGCTTCTCCATCTTTTTCAGTGACACATCGTTCTCGTTCTCTTTCTCCTGAGGAAGCCTCGACCTCGAAGTCTGCTTCTTTTGCTAAATTTGTCTTCGACATGGGACAGGCTCTTAATATTGATTTACATTCTGATTCAAAATACACGCCTGAATACCTGGCGGATATGGAACTTTCTCATCCTCCTAAGGAGACTTTGCGTCTACCCATGACACCGGTGCTGAAGCAGACGTTTCTACGTAACATGGAGACTCCTTATTCTGTGACAGCTATTCCATCGAAGCTGGAGTCTAGGTATCGTACTGTTCCATGTAAAGGGTTTGAGAAATCTCAACTTTCTCATCAATCCCTAGTGGTGGAATCTTCCCTGAAGAAGGCTCACCCATCTAAGGTGTCTGCAACAGTTCCACCAGGACGCGAAGGGCGAACTATGGACAAGTTTGGGCGCAGACTTTATCAAAATTCTATGATGACAAATAGAATTTTGAATTATAACTATGTCTTTACTTCATATTTTAATCATTTTTTGAAGCAGTTGTCATCTTTTTGCCCAGACTGGCCCAAAGAACGCCTTTCTGAATATAAAAACATTATTCAATCTCTGTCTCAGTTACGTCTATTCATGTTGCAAGCATCTTACGATGCTTTTGAGCTATCCTCCAGAGTCTCGGCATTTGCAGTGGCTATGAGACGTCTTGCATGGCTCAGGATTGTAGATATGGATCCCAACTTACAAGATCGTTTAGCAAACCTGCCGTGTCAAGGTTCTGAGCTCTTTGATGACTCTATTGAAGCAGCTACTAAAAGGCTTTCTGAGCATGAGCGTTCCTTCGCCTCTCTGATTCGTCCGAAACCAAAACCTTCTCTGACTAGAGCTTACAGACCTCCAGCTCGTCGTTACCCCATGAAGTCCACACCGGCTTTTTCTAGGCCTCCACCTAGACGGCCACAACAACAACGTCCTCAAAAGCCTCAGACACCTGCTCCAACCAAAACAGCTCCGTCTTTTTGACGGTCCAGTGATGAGCATTCCAACCTCTTTGCATCCAAATTCCTCCCTACCAATCGGAGGTCGTCTTTCCCTTTTTTCATCTGTCTGGGAAACCATTACATCGGACCTTTGGGTCCTTACGATCATCCGAGAGGGATACTCTCTGCGCCTGCTTCAGGTGCCTCCAGATCACCCTCCAAGAGAGTGTCTTTCCAGTTCCTCGCAACTCCCTCTTCTTCTTCGGGAGGCTCGAGCTCTTCTTCACCTTCGAGCAGTGGAAGAAATTCCTCCTCCCGAACGCAACCAGGGGTTTTATTCCAGATATTTCCTGGTTCCAAAGAAGACGGGGGATTTGCGACCCATTCTGGATCTACGAGCTCTCAACAAATTTCTAGTCAAAGAAAAATTTTGCATGCTTTCTCTCCCGATCCTGTACTCCCTCATGGATCAAGGGGATTGGATGTGCTCACTGGATCTCAAAGAGGCTTATACTCACATTCCTATTCATCCAAATTTTCGCAAATATCTCAGGTTCAAGGTGGGGAACCTTCACCTTCAATACAAGGTTCTTCCATTTGGCCTAGCAACCTCTCCTCGGGTCTTCACCAAGTGTCTGGTTGTGGTAGCCGCGGCTCTTCGAGCCCAGGGATTGCAAGTTTTTCCTTACCTCGACGATTGGCTTATAAAAGCCCCTTCTCTTTCAGGGGTTACGCAAGCGACCCTTCAGACTATTTCTTTTCTTCAAAGTCTGGGGTTTCATATCAACTTCCCAAAATCTCAGTTAGTTCCAACTCAATCGATTCAATTTATTGGGGCGGTGTTGGATTCCATACGCATGAGAGCTTTTCTTCCTCTCAATCGACAGAATACTCTCTTAAACCTTTGTCATCATGTAACTTCCCTATCAACTATCAGAGCGCGTCAAATGATGGTCCTTCTCGGTCACATGGCATCTACAGTACATGTGACTCCTTTAGCAAGACTACATCTTCGCATCCCTCAGTGGACTCTGGCATCCCAATGGCAGCAAGCTCTAGATCCACCTTCTCGCCATATAACGGTGACGCCTTCTTTAAAGAAGTCTCTCCGCTGGTGGATGCTCTCTTCAAATCTTTCCAGAGGTTTGCTGTTTCACCATCTTCCTCATCAGAAAGTTCTCACAACAGATTCGTCCGAGTACGCATGGGGAGCCCACGTAGATGGTCTCCGTACGCAAGGATTATGGACGGCCACAGATCGTCGATGTCATATCAATCTGTTGGAACTCAGAGCGATATTTCTGGCTCTCAAAGCTTTTCTTCACATCCTTCACGACCAAGTAGTCCTTGTTCGGACGGACAATCAAGTAGCAATGTATTATGTCAACAAACAGGGGGGAACGGGTTCCCATCCTCTGTGTCAGGAAGCTCTGAAGTTGTGGCATTGGGCGATTTCACACAACATCTTTCTTCGAGCCGTTTATATTCAGGGTATTCAGAATTGCCTTGCAGACAAATTGAGTCGTCTGCTTCAACCTCACGAATGGACGATCAACTCCCCCACACTTCGTCAAGTATTCAACCGATGGGGGACTCCTCGGGTGGATCTTTTTGCGTCACCCAACAACTTCAAACTTCCTCTGTTTTGTTCCCGCATCTTCTCCCCTCTTCGTCTCGAGGCGGATGCGTTTCTACTAGACTGGAGGAATCAGTTCCTTTACGCCTTTCCTCCTTTTCCTCTGATTCTCAAAACTCTTGTCAAGTTGAAGTCGGATCATGCCACAATGATTCTCATAGCTCCTCGGTGGCCCCGACAACATTGGTTCTCTCTTCTTCTGCAACTCAGCATCAAGGAACCTCTTCTTCTGCCAGTTTTTCCTTCTCTGCTCACTCAGAGTCAGGGATCCTTACTTCATCCAAACCTGCAGTCTCTTCATTTGACAGCATGGTTCCTTTCCACCTGATGGATTCTGCTGAATTTTCTCAGTCTGTTCAGGATGTTTTTCTGGCTTCCAGAAAACCGTCCACTCGTCAATGTTATAGTCAAAAGTGGACCAGATTTTCTTCTTGGTGTTCCACTCATAATCTTCAGCCAACTTCTTCTTCTTTGGCTTCTGTTTTGGATTATTTACTTCATCTATCCCAGTCGGGTCTCCAATCCACATCTATTAGAGTTCATCTTAGTGCAATTGCTGCTTTTCATCAGCCTTTAGAGGGGAAATCACTCTCGGCACATCCTCTAGTTTCTCGTTTTATGAAAGGTCTTTTTAATCTCCATCCACCGATCAAACCTCCCCCTGTGGTATGGGATCTTAATGTGGTCTTGGCTCAACTGATGAAACCTCCTTTTGAACCTATTGACTTGGCTCATTTTCGATATCTTACTTGGAAAACTGTTTTCTTGATTGCTCTCACTTCAGCTCGTCGAGTTAGTGAGTTACAAGCTTTGGTTTCGGATCCACCTTTTACTGTTTTTCACCATGACAAGGTGGTGCTCCGTACCTAAGGTAGTGTCTCCGTACCTAAGGTAATTCTTACCTAAGGTAGTGTCTGATTTTCATATCAATCAATCTATTGTTCTACCCGTATTTTTTCCTAAGCCACATTCTCACCCTGGTGAGGCGGCTTTGCATACTTTGGATTGTAAACGTACGTTGGCTTTCTATCTTCAACGTACTCAACCTCACAGAAGTTCTCCTCAACTTTTTATTTCTTTTGATCCAAATAGATTGGGTCATCCCGTTTCGAAGCGTACTATCTCCAACTGGTTGGCTGCGTGTATTTCTTTCTGTTATGCTCAGGCTGGTCTTCCTCTACAGAGTCGAGTAACGGGCCATAAAGTCAGGGCTATGGCGGCTTCGGTTGCTTTCCTCAGATCAACTCCTATTGAGGAAATTTGTAAAGCTGCCACTTGGTCCTCGGTTCACACTTTTACTTCTCATTATTGTCTGGATACTTTATCCAGGAGGGATGGCCATTTTGGCCAATCTGTGTTACAGAATCTTTTTTCTTAAATTGCCAACTTCCCTCCTCCCTTTTGATTTAGCTTGGAGGTCACCCATGTGTGGGAATATGCTGCCTGCTTGTCCTGGGATAAAGCACAGTTACTTACCGTAACAGGTGTTATCCAGGGACAGCAGGCAGATATTCCCACAACCCTCCCACCTCCCCTGGTTGGCTTCTTAGCTTGGTATCTGAACTGAGGATCCTCTCAGGAGATGCGCCCCCTAGTTTGGGCGGGAAGGCACGCGCGCATGCGCGATGCAGCAATCGAAAGCTCGAGATCTTCAAGCAAGATGCTTTCGAGGCTGTCCGCTGCGGGGCTCCGTCGGTGACGTCACCCATGTGTGGGAATATCTGCCTGCTGTCCCTGGATAACACCTGTTACGGTAAGTAACTGTGCTATATTGCCTATAAAATCGTGATCCCCTTCTTTATCATTCCTAGCATTCTGTGGATTAAATTGCAACGTTTACAGAGTAGATATAACATGGAGGTAACATAGCTTTCCTAGCAGGTGGGTGTATCTTTGTTGTCAGAGAATGTGGTGGTATTTCAGGTTATATTTGCGGTGGCCTGCGAGTTTAGAGATGTCGTTTGGTGTATTATTTGGTGTAGTATTAGCTGCAACAGGAGCAGCAGCAGCATGCAGTTAGTTCCTTGTTACACTAATTACAAGTGAACTTTGTCCCACAATGCATTTAAATACTAAGGCAACAGACACTTTGCATAAGAATTTAAAATATAAACTGAAAAAAGGAGCAAACCCTCATTAAAAATAGGATTAAAAGTGCACACAAGTATTGAAAAATGTTGATTCTTTCAAAAATACTATATTAATATGCAGTTCCCTTGTTGCACTGATTCAGAGTGACCTCTATCACGCAATGCATTTCAGTCTTATAGAGAGCAACAGGTATTTGGTAAAAAAACTAATCATAAGATCAAGCTCTCATTAAAAACAGGATTCTATCTAGTCTAATAAAAAAATGGTGGAGTTAGTTAGTGCATGCACAAAAACAAATAAAAAAGGCTGGTAGAAAGCTGAAACGAAACTAAATCATTATTCCACCTCCTAAAAATAAAGTAATTAATAATAATAATAACAATTTATATACCGCAGGACCGTGAAGTTCTATGTGGTTTACAATGATTAAAGATGTTACAGATTTAGTGGAATAAATAAAGTAAAGACTTAGTGATTAACAGTTCTAGGGATTGTTTGTTGAGGACTAAGATGCACCCTCTGGAAACTTCGCACCATTAAATGCTACTTCAACCACCTCTCCTTTCAACTGCTGGTCCAATCACTAATCTTAAGCACCCTAGACTATTGTAACATCATATACCTGGGATCCTATAAAAGTACCATCAAACGCTTGAGAATAGTCCAAAATGCAGCCGTTTGCCTCATCTACGATCTCAAAAAACATGACCACGTAAGCCCTTACTACAAAAAACTTCACTGGTTGCCAGTAGAGGCAAGGTTCATCTTCAAATTCGCCTGCCTCTGCTTTAAAACCTTAACAGGCTCTTCCCCAATTTACCTATCTGAGCACCTTGAAATTGCAGGCTCCTCTCGCACACAAAACGCTTGCCAGTTTACCTTTCCATCCCTAAAGGGCTGCCTCCACAAGAGATTCCTTCACAGATCCCTAGCATTCCAAGTGGGCAAATGGAACAAATGCCTAACCGCCCTCATTTCTAATTCCCCTTCCTACCAAATGTTCAGGAAATCAATCAAAACCTATCTCTTTAACAAATTCCTCTGACTCCTCGCCACCCTTTCTTCCTCGCTCCCTACACCGACCTTCGATATGCCCTTGGACTCCCCGACTCCTCCGATCTTGTCAAGCTACTTAATGGCCTAACAAGTCTGATCGCTTAGTTTAACTAAATGCCCTGTTTTGTAACTCCTTTATCTTTTATGCCTCATCTCTGTCATGTAACATCTCTATAAATGTACAGTCTCTTCATCTGTTAACCGCATTGAACTTCCATGGTATTGCGATATACAAGAATAAAGTTGTTATTATTAAGATTGCATAGGTTGGTTTCCTAAATATTTCAGGAACAGATGTGCTTTTAGGCGTTTCCTGAATTCCCTATAAGTATTAGGCACGAGTAATTGTTCTAGATCTTTACCCCATAGTGCTACTTGATGTGAGAAAACTCCATAAAATGCAAAGGAAAATCTCAAACTACCTTTCTGATATAATAAAAGAAAGAAGGTTAACGAAATACTGATACGAGATCCATATCCATATTCAGTCCTCCAGGACCTAATGTGTCAAACTTAAAAATGAACCTCTGCTCAATTCTAAGTAATAGAGCTGCTTCTTTTCTTACCTCATTGCATCTTGTGGATTGGCTGCCCTGTTGCTTTTTTAGTGCTGCTGAAAATCCAGAAATTTTTTTGACTGCTGCAATCCGTGTTTCAAAAAACAACACTCCGCTGACTACAGGTCCTTCCCCTTTTTTAAATAGTGTAACTTAAGATTTTGGGGAGGAGGAGAATTGGAGTTTTCTTTGGACAGGCTAACCATGCCTCTGACTGGAAATGGGAAATAGCACTTAGAAAAATGTTGGAATCTGTATTTTTATATTATCCCATAGTACTTATTGAGCTACCAATGAAAAGGTAAGATATAATTGAAGAGTTAAAAAGTTGTACAATACATTGTATTTCCCAGATAGCTGAAGACTGTCATCTGCGTCCACTAGATCTTGTCAGTATTCTCAGTATTGTAACTCACAGTATAGTACCGTGTCATCTTAGTAGAGTAATCATGCTTAGGTCTGAGTCCAGGCTTGCTGCTAGTTCTGTGTGTGAGTATGCAGATTATATTTTGATGGAGACTGCTTTCCCTGCATCAGGCTGTGCTATTGTGCCTCCTGGACCTTCTTCCTGTTCTGGAGAAAGAGACTTTGGTGTCAGGAGAGCCCAGGCAGTCTAACTGCTGTGACGACTTAATACAGCTCATACTCACGCACATGGAGATGGAGTCTAGGATCCTCCTGCGCCGGGTATATGCAAGAAACCTGACTGCATTGGTAAATAGGTAAGGGGCTGTTAGTCCAATGAGAGAGTTGATTCTAGGACTATTGAGGATTAAGAAATCTTATTGGTCTGTAGAGTACAAGATCTAATTGTAACTTGGGTATAATATTTCCCTAGCACTGTTGTTTCAAATCAATCCCTCTCAGTGTGCTCTAAAATGTTATTTGTGCCAGTTCCAGTTGTTAATATGCACCATGAAAATAATTATGCTGATAGCACATTTCTTAACTGGAAATACAGCTGCAGGGAAAGAACTATTTGCTTGTGATCCACTCTATTTTAAAATGTTACAAAAGCATGTGGATGATGAGAGGAAGTAAAGAAAAACAGGATTTTTAATATTTACCTTTCAGGGTTATTTAAGCTCTGATTCACATCCAGGTGCTTTATTTGTGAATATTTACAGCATGTTGGGCCTGAATCTGACTTTCCTTATTAACAGGCTAGATATCAAAGTTGCAGGCCACCTAAAGAGGCTCACACGAGTGATTGTGCAGTACCTGGAAGTATACGATGGGCCAGAGGAGGCAGCCAGACTCGCAATATTGGAAGTGCTTCAGTGCACCATCCAGCAGGCCTGGCCAAGGTATTTTTAAAACACAAGCTGTGGAATGATGCACATTGATAATATCATGCCTAACACTAGAATCTTATTCAGATTAATAAAGCATTTTTCAGTTCACTAAAATCATATTTCAAATGCAAGTTCCTTTTATGTTAGAACAGTGGGCTGAGAACCAAGGAAGAAATCGGGGGGTTGCGAGCTGGAAATCTAGGACCTATCTGGATTATTGGAGTTCCTTTTAGTGCTGGTTAAGAGATCAGGGGTGCACAGGGGTGGGGGGGAGGGTTTCATTCAAAAATTGGATCTGCATGGGAGATGATATGTTGGGGATTTGTTTATTTTTGTCTGTTCTTTACATGAACCCTTGAATATTGTACTTGATGTCTTTCTCGTTTGGTCACACTTTGTATCTTCTCGTATGCATTGATCCTTCAATAAAAATATTTTCAAAAAAAAAAAAAAGAAATCCTATTTCCCCCCAACAATACTCTTTACAACCTTGGGCGAGTCACTTTATCACCCATTATCTCAGACTGTTCACTTTTTGGGAGCGGGGGTTTTTGTTCCTGAACTCAAATACTGTAACCCTCCTCGAGTATTATTTGGAAATTTGGGCAGGAAGTACAAGTTACATTAGTTTGTGGCCCTGGAGAGTAATGCTGCCTGCTTGAGAGGGAGGTTGCTCTGGGATCAATTTATGTAATGCAATAGAGCAAAACTGCTTACCTGCAAGAGGGGTTCTCTTTAAACAGCAGGGGAATATAGTCACACTGGCCTTGATTCTATAAAGTTTGCCTAAAGTTAGGTGTTGATATCAGTGCCTAACTTGATAAATAGGCTTAATAGGTGCCGATTTTGGCACTCAACACCTTAGAATAGGCTCTGATTGATCTCAATTGAAAGTTAGGTACCTAATTCGAAAAACTTGAGTATATAAAAAAGTAGGTGCCTAGCCAAAGCGCCTACACCAGTGTCTCTCAAACTGTGTGCCCCGAACAGATTCCAGATGTGCTCTGATATCAATGCCTAACCCTGGCATTAATTAGAGAATTCTAAATGTTAGGATGCTGAGCCTGATTCTATAATGGGCACCTCAGATTTATAGAATTGGGGCCACTGTGCCTACCTCTTTCCTGCTTGTCTGCAGAAAACATTTCTTTCCAAACCATTGCATGTATGGGATGGCTTCTGAGCGTCAGTATGTGTTTTCTTGTGCAGACATCAATAGGCAGTACTTTATCAACAGTTTACTCAGATAAGGGATACCTTAAATATTTGAGAATATGTAATTTTAAGAAACATTAAGGTAGTGAGGCTGTGTCTGGATGGTAATCTGTCATCCTTGCTGTAAAATGGCATATGTTCTTTTGGTGCCAGAATGTCCTGCAGGCTTGATATCCTACTGAAATCTCTCCTGAGGCTGATTTATGACGTCTCGACAGACCGCAGTCTTACTCCAGAGCCAGTCAAGGCAGCTCTGCTAAAAGAGGCTACCCAGTGCCTTCTCCTGTTAGATCGTTGCTGCCAGCAACAGGTAAAGGTAAGCGGGAGATCTTGAAGGTAAAGCACAGACAGACATCTCATATCACCTCACTCTTCATCACTGCTAGTTTATATGCCTTTATGTGAGCCTTTGCTTGATTCAGGCTAGTGCGAGCCATCATTGTACTGTTTGTTGTATTGGGAACAACAGCTGTTTTCAGGGCCTGTTACTAAGTGCTGGTTAGGGCTCTTCAGCTTGGAAGAGACGGCTGAGGGGAGATATGATTGAAGTCTACAAAATCCTGAGTGGAGTAGAATGGGTACAAGTGGATCGATTTTTCACTCCATCAAAAATTACAAAGACTAGGGGACACTCGATGAAGTTACAGGGAAATACTTTTAAAACCAATTGGAGGAATTTTTTTTTCACTCAGAGAATAGATAAGCATTGGAACGCATTGCCAGAGGATGTGGTAGGAGCGGATAGCGTAGTTGGTTTTAAGAAAGGTTTGGACAAGCTCCTGGAGGAAAAGTCCATAGTCTGTTATTGAGAAAAACATGGGGAAGCCATGAAATATTGCTACACCTTGGGTTTTGGCCAGGTACTAGTGACCTGGATTGGCCACCTTGCGAACGGGCTACTGGGCTTGATGGACCATTGGTTTGGGTATTCTTATGTTCTGGCCTTAAGTAGGAGTATGTTGCACGGGATGGAGGGAGGAAGAGACAAAGACCATTTGCATATGCAGAAAATGAAGTTGCTTACCTTTTGGAGAGGGGTTTTCCATAGGCATCAGGGAAATGCAGCCACACTTTATAGTGACATCCTCCAAAGCTGCCCAGATGCCTCGGAACCCTCTTCCAAGTTTCAAGTTTATTAAAATTTGATGAAACATTAATCATAATTCTAAGCGTATAACAATTACAAATTAAAAAGGGGCACAACTAGTGTACTTGTTATAGGCAAAACATAACTTACATGAAAACAAAAGGATAGTAGGGGGAAATACAATTAAGGTTAAAAACAAAAGGGCAATGGGAGAAATCATATCAATGATGAATGAGAATAGTAGTTGTCTCTTTTTCATACTAATGCAGTTGCACAGGGATTCCCCCCTTGGAGGAGATTGCTTATCACTGCTCAACAATTAAGACTATTGGAGTTTTGAGATTTTTATGTTTGTGTAATTGAAGAGAATGTGATAAGTGGTTAGCGTGGCTGGATTTAAAAAGAGGTTTGGACATCCTGGAGGAAAAATCCAGTCTGCTACTAAGAAAGACATGAGGGAAGCCACTGCTTGCCCTGAGATTGATAGTATGGAATATTGCTACTATTTGGGTTTCTGCCAGGTACTTGTGACCTAAATTGACCACTGTGGAGACAGAACACTGGGCTGGATGGACCATTGGTCTGACCCAGTATGGCTATCTTGTCCTTATGATGTTGTCTGGTAACAATCTAAAATGGGTAAGGAGACAAAATCTGTGGATGACGTTCCCTGCCCCTCAAGTTGGACAGCCATGTCTTGCACAAAGCAAGAGAGGAGCATAAACAATTCTGACTGGTCTGGTTGAAGTCTCAACTCAAGGAGAAAGCAGAGACAGACCTGACGGGGGTTCTATGCACTTTGTCTGTTTTGGAGATGTGCTTGAGCGAGATGAGGAAATAATACACTAATGCTCATTTCTTACCTCTAGTTGAGAAGACGAAGGAGCAGCCTTTCTCATGCCATGGTTTTTTTTTTTTGCTGATCCTAGATTTTTTTTTCCTGAGGAAGTCAAGCCTCTGTGAAAATTGTGCTTTTGCTGCTCTTTTTTTTTTCCTTTATGTGGGCTTGCGGAAGCTATTTTGACTCGCTCCCTGAAGGGGGGAGAAGGTGGTTTATATCAAATCGTCCCATTAAGAGAACTGTGCTTTATCCTGTACTGCTTGGCCCAGAGAAAAACAGCTCCTGAGGATTCAGCAGGCAGTAAAGAAATTTGTGCTGCCCTTTGTAGAGCTCAAACTGGCTCCAAAGGGGTTAATGCTGAAGAGCTTGTTTTATTTGTTTAGAAACAAGTCACCATGAAGAAACTGAGGGTGAAACTAAAAGGTATGACGGTCTGTGGTGAAATGCTGTGAAAACGGCTGAAGAGAAGGGAGGGAGGAGGGCTGTGACTTAATGGATCAGTGGGAAAAGTATACTGAGTGCTGATCAACCAGTCTCCCCCAAGGTTGCAATCTCGGTATAGCTACACTAGTTAAAACAAAAAAATACATCAGCTGAAAGACATTACAAGTGTAAGTGAAAGATATAAGTGCCTACAGTTGCCCTGTTTCTCTACAGAGAACTAATTGGCTTGTAAAATCTACAGTTGTAGGATACTGGCTTTTTATTGTCACACACAAAATAATGGACTAAAGCAGTGGTCTCAAACTCGTGGCCTGAGGGCCACATGCGGCCTGCCAGGTACTATTTTGAGGCCCTCAGTATGTTTATGATAATCACAAAAGTAAAATAAAACAGTTTCTTGATCATATGTCTCTTTAGCTATAAATGACAATATTATTATTAAGACTTAGCCAAAAGGAAATATTTATAAATGACAATATTATTATTAAGACTTAGCCAAAAGGAAATATTTATAAACGATAAAGAGTTTTACCTCTGCAAAATTGTCATTTCTTTAATGAGAGATTAACTGTGTTTTTCTGAGGCCCTCCAAGTTTCTAAAAATCTAAAATGTGGCCCTGCAAAGGTTTTGAGTTCGAGACCACTGGACTAAATGTTTTTTTCCCCCTCTTATAGGTCCTGCTGGCAGGAGTTTACAACAGCAGCACCAACAGCAACGTGCTAGAATGTATAGAAAGGGTTCAACAAGAGAACTGACAATTCATTTTGCTGTGTTACCGTTATTTAAATAAATATATATATTTTTAATATAAAAGTTGAATTCTTTGCCTTTGGCCCTTGTGCTGTGCTTTAGATTTATGAACTTCTCTGCTCACATAAGAGGAAGAGCAGTGGTTTTGAAGAATGTGTCAGAAAAATAAAATCTGTCACTTACCCATATTAATGCAGGTTCCCACTCTGGAATAGCAGGCAGGTTCTACTGTGCCGTGTAACAGGTTATAGGGTAATTGTTCACAGAGCTGCATTACAGCCCTTACAAAATGGCATATGATGTTTTTCCCATTTTGATGTAAACACAAATGGATTTTGGTCATGCTTGGGCCAGATATAAGAAGGGCTGCTATCTTTCTCTTGATCTAACCCAGTGTCCCACAAACTTCCTGAAACCATGGCACACTAAACTCAGTGCCACGGCTGGAGGGCAACCAGAAATGCACAGACATCTTTGCAGTGATCATAAGCGCAGAGCCTGCTATTACTATGCCAGTGGTGGGGTGCTGGAGGAGAGGCACCGCGCTGGCTGACTGCATACAGGATGTGCCTCTTGCCATAAGAGGAACATCCTGCAAGCAGTTAGCCAGTGCCGGCACCTCTCTTCCTCGCTGGTGTCTTGTGGCACACCTGGAATCCCATCGCGATACACTGATCTAACCCAACTCCAGCTCCCCTCTTGCCCACATTTGCAAATTTTATATGTATATTACTAAGACTTAAATGATCCAGCCTGTCAACCCAGTATAGATTATCTACCATCATTTACATAACAAATCATTTTGAGCCCTTTTTAAATGGAAAAGAAAAATGTACCCTGAAACAGCAGGTATAAAAAAAAAAAAAAACTATCATGACATTTTTCTGGTGCTATAGTTATTTTCTAGGGCCACAGATGAGTAAAAGAGAAACAGTTAAACAACAATAGTAGGGGAAATAATTTTTTTAATGTATTGCAGAAGATAAATATTATTACAGCCATAAAAACTTTTGTATTTCACCTATGACAATTTGTTCATAAAAGGACCTAAAAAGTCTCTTAAAATATAATCATACACTATATACCAGGGATCTCAAAGTCCCTCCTTGAGGGCCGCAATCCAGTCGGGTTTTCAGGATTTTCCCAATGAATATGAGCTGAAAGCAGAGCAGGCACATAGATCTCATGCATATTCATTGGGGAAATCCTAAAAACCCGACTGGATTGCGGCCATCGAGGGACTTTGAGACCCATGCTATATACCAACACAAAGTGTAGATCATCAAAAACATAATGAATATAATTAGCTGAAAAAGCCATCAGTAGACATCATAATTTTTAGCCTTGGATATGAGTCATGTTTTACAGGAGGCCACTTCATGGAAGCAATATAACAATACTCAAAAAGAGTAACAATGGCATATATATTATCACTTTTATAACCACACAAGATGATATTCACACAATCGTGCTATCAGAAATCAAGTGCTCAACTTATTTCAGTAATGAAAACGGTATAGACCTCAGTGTTTCCCAAGATAAATCTTGTAAAACAATCTGTGTCAGTAATAATACTAACATAGAAAATACATCCTTGGTCTAGTCATTTACCGTTCCTTCTTATTTCCAAATTTTTAATAATATAGTTTTCAAAATTTTGTAGAAAAGTGAGCACTTATCTTATTTTCTTCTGATGGCTCAAAATCACCGCAGCTGCAGTTTTAGCGGTATTTACATACACCGCTAAAACTGCAGCTGCGGTGATTTTGAGCCATCAGAAGAAAATAAGATAAGTGCTCACTTTTCTACAAAATTTTGAAAACTATATTATTAAAAATTTGGAAATAAGAAGGAACGGTAAATGACTAGACCAAGGATGTATTTTCTATGTTAGTATTATTACTGACACAGATTGTTTTACAAGATTTATCTTGGGAAACACTGAGGTCTATACCGTTTTCATTACTGAAATAAGTTGAGCACTTGATTTCTGATAGCACGATTGTGTGAATATCATCTTGTGTGGTTATAAATTTGAAGATATTCAGCTTGCTTTTTGCATAGTAAATATATATTATCACTCCATTCAAAAAAGGAGAAGGGAAGCTCTTTTCCTTTTAAATTTTCAGACATGTTAAACAAATACTTCTGCGCTCACGGAAGAAGATCCTGGAGAAGGACTGAGATTGTCTGGCAGAGTTACACATGAGAATGGAGTAGATACCATGCCATTCATGGAAGAAAGTGTTTATGAACAACTTGAAAAATTGAAGGTGGACAAAGCAATGGGACCGGATGGGATCCATCTCAGGAATATTGAGGGAGCTCAGAGAGTGAGAAGGTGGAACATGAACAGTTGCAATAAAAAAAACCTTCCTTTCAATCTCCCTATTCAGTCCAAGGGAGCTACAGTTTGCCACTTATAAATCTACAGTGGTGCCTCGCATAACGAACGCCTCGCACAGCGAACGCTGCGCACAACGAACTTTATGTCTTGCTCCCTACAACGAACTTCGTTTCACACAACGAAGTCGCCCGAGCTGCATCCTTCCGCGCAGGCACTGCACTTAACTGCCCTCTCTCCACCTGGCTCCCTCTTGCCCCCCCGACTCCCCGACACGATCGGGGCAAAAAGGAGCCCAAGCCCTCTTGCCCCGCCGATTCCCCAACTCCCCGACAATATCGGGCCAGGAGGGAGCCCAAGTCCTCCTGGCCACGGCGACCCCCTAACCCCACCCTGCACTACATTACGGGCAGGAGGGATCCCAGGCCCTCCTGCCCTCGACGCAAACCCCCCCTCCCCCCAACGACCGCCCCCCCAGCCGACCCGCGACCCCCCTGGCCGACCCCCACGATACCCCCAACCCCCTTCCCCGTACCTTTCTGTAGTTGGCCGGACAGACGGGAGCCAAACCCGCCTGTCCGGCAGGCAGCCAACAACGGAATGAGGCCGGATTGGCCCATCCGTCCCAAAGCTCCGCCTACTGGTGGGGCCTAAGGCGCCTGGGCCAATCAGAATAGGCCCGGGAGCCTTAGGTCCCTCCTGGGGGCAGGGCCTGAGGCACATGGTCGGGTTGGGCCCATGTGCCTCAGGCCCTGCCCCCAGGAGGGACCTAAGGCTCCCGGGCCTATTCTGATTGGCCCAGGCGCCTTAGGCCCCACCAGTAGGCGGAGCTTTGGGACGGATGGGCCAATCCGGCCTCATTCCGTCGTTGGCTGCCTGCCGGACAGGCGGGTTTGGCTCCCGTCTGTCCGGCCAACTACAGAAAGGTACGGGGAAGGGGGTTGGGGGTGTCGTGGGGGTCGGCTGGGGGGGCGGTCGGAGGTTCTTGGGGGGGGCGGTCGTTGGGGGGAGGGGGGGTTTGCGTCGAGGGCAGGAGGGCCTGGGATCCCTCCTGCCCGTAATGTAGTGCAGGGTGGGGTTAGGGGGTCGCCGTGGCCAGGAGGACTTGGGCTCCCTCCTGGCCCGATATTGTCGGGGAGTTGGGGAATCGGCGGGGCAAGAGGGCTTGGGCTCCCTTTTGCCCCGATCGTGTCGGGGAGTCGGGGGGGCAAGAGGGCTTGAGCTCCCTTTTGCCCCGATCGTGTTGGGGAGTCGGGGGGGCAAGAGGGCTTGAGCTCCCTCTTGCCCCGATCGTGTCGGGGGTGCCAGGGACCACACGGAGTCACCCACCGTACCACCCGATTCGGGTAAGCGCAGGTATCGGTGGGTGGCTTATTTGCGGGGGGGGGTGCCTTATTTTACATTTTTTTCTAAAAAGGGGGGGCTGTCTTATTTGATGGCCCTGCCTTATCATCGGGGAAACACGGTAGAAAAAAAAAATAAATGAACAGTTAAGTCCCAGTTTTTGCCGCTGAGACTCTGCCCTCTCTCACTGTAAAATTAGACTCTACTTAGTCTGTCTTTAAATTTAAAAAATGTGTGTTGTTTTAAAAAACAATTATGTTTTTAGATGTATCTAAATAAAAATAGTAACCAAAAATGTATCTTTTTTTATGTCACCTTAGCATATTTTATGCTACAGAACGAATTATTTTTTTTAACATGTATTGTTATGGGAAAACGCGTTTCACATAACGAACTTTTCGCATAACAAACTTGCTCCTGGAACGAATTAAGTTCGTTGTGTGAGGCACCACTGTACTGTTCTGTGAAAATTGTGAAATATTCCTTCCACTTTTAAGGGAAACTGTAACTCAAACTTCAGATTCTTTTCAGTGTGGTTATAAGTTCTCCAAGTAAAGCAACATTCATTGCACCATAGCAGATGTTAC
Source organism: Geotrypetes seraphini (assembly GCF_902459505.1). Lineage (NCBI taxonomy): Eukaryota > Metazoa > Chordata > Amphibia > Gymnophiona > Dermophiidae > Geotrypetes > Geotrypetes seraphini. Next base: position 217,084,286 of record NC_047089.1, on the reverse strand, counting down.
TCATATGTTCCAATATGCGAAGGCTTAAAATTTTTGATTTGGCATAACATATAAAAGAGGTAGTCCCACTTGATGTATTAAAAACATTATAGTACATGACCACTATATTTTGAGTGACCTTTTGGGTCTGTTTTGAACATTATTTCCAAATCTGTAGTAACTAGTTTTTTGTAATCATTACAAACAAGTTCAACTCTGGATATAATAGAAAAAAATAAAGCTTTAAGACTGCACTTACAGCTGACACCAGCCATCAATGAGTTCAGTTTGGCAGAAAGCTAAAGAGCTGTCACAGCTAGTAACTGCAGGCTTTCCAGCTTGATTTTGTCAATAACACAACCAAGGCCAAACTCAAGATTTAATAAAAATAGAATTTATTTCTTCTATCTGAAACAGAAGGGAGTGACTCAGTCACTGAGCGTAGTCCTTGCTTCAAATGTCAGGCACAGTCAAATGATGCATGTTCTGGGTAACTCATGTAGTTTTTGCTTTGACTGCTGGTTCGGTCTCCTGTTCATATTCTATTTCCACAAAGGCTCGCTTTCTCCTAATCTGTCCTTTCAGTGGGGCTTTGCCTTTTGATTTTGCTTTAGAAGGAACATGTGCTGCTTGCACTTTATTCTCAGATTCCTCTTCTACAGATTCTTCCTCAGAGGATTTGCCATCTAGCTCCTCATCACTGCTGTCTTCCATCTTATTCATATCCTGCAGGAAGAGATTAGACAGTCAAATGTAAACAGAACATAAAAGTCACACATCAGTCTTGCAGAGATACCAAATGAAACTTGCTCAGGGCTGGAGCATAAATCCTACGCACAGTTCCTCTCTCTCTCAACAAACTGTCCCCCCTACCAAAATCCAGGCCTACCTGAGAGAACAGAGCAGCATCTGCTATATGTTTCTGCTTCTTCCAAACTTCTGTACACAAAATGTTGGCCAAAATACTGAATTACAGCCTGCAGATTGCCAGAGGCAAGTCTGGCCTGGTATGAGGGTAGGGTCAAAGGTTATCCAAAGAGCTAAAGTGGCTGCAATTGCCAGGATTTATCCTATGACAATCACCATTTACAACACCAGCCCGAGCCAGAAGGATTCAGTTATAGGGTTGATCCTTCAGAGATCAGAGTGTGTTAGAGGACAAGAGTTCAGAGAGCACTATGGGTGTAAGTATTTGGGGGGGAAGGCTGAGCAAGGCTAAAAAAGAGCTTTAGTGGGAGGTGCCAGGGGCAGAGCTGCAGCACCTTTATGATGGAGAAAATCTTTATGCAAAATAAATAAATTACAAATAATAATACAGAATTTTTTATTTTTTTTTAATACTACACAATTTTCAAAGATTTTGGCATTAAACTCCCCCAGAAGTCAGATCAATTTAGCCTTATTTTTTTACTCCACTGTGTGGGATAACTGCTAGCTCTGTTTTCATTATTGCAATCCTTCAGAAAGGCAAAGAGGTTATTAAAAAAAAAAAAAGCAAGGCTGAATTAGGATGCATATTTAACACTAGAGAAAGAAAGAAGGAGGGGGAAATACATTTCCTCTTGCAGAAAATAAAAATATCAGAGATGTTCATTCCCAAATTTGACATATTCCAAATCAGTAAATTTAAAAATAAATGTTTATTGGTTGGACATTTTAAATTTCTGATTACACTGGTTTTTTAGCTTTTTTTCTGCCTTGTGCCATTTGTTTCAGGGTTTCATGTTTTTTTCTGCTCTTGCTTGCATCTTTCCTCTGACTTTGATCTCTCTTTTCTCTTCTATCTCTGCCCGTCTTTTCATCCCAAATCACTCCCTTCCACATCTCCCATTATCCACCCTCTGGTCTAACCTGATCATCTGCTTTCTTTTGCCCTTCATTCCCTCCCCAGTTCAGGCTCCCCTAGCTCCAATCTCTCACTTGTCACCCTGGATCCTCTTACTTCATGCTCCTCTCCCAGTACCCCCTCCCTTCAACCTATTCTTTCCATCTTAGCTAGACTCATTCTCCCAGCCTCTCATTTCTTAGACCACCCCATTTGATGTGTAAGTTTCCCTCATCCTGCTCCTGCTTATCCCTATCATCTTATGTAGGTTTTTTCCTTTTCCATACAGAATTCATCTGTCTGGCCTTTTCCCCATAGGTCTCTCTCGCTCTCTCATAGGCTTTCTATACCCTGGTGGCCCTAATTCAGCAGCACCTCTCTCAGCTTGGTTGATCCTCATGACCAGCAGGAGAGTTAGTACTTAATAGTGCATCAATTCCCTCTCCTATGGAATCAGTTTTCACCTTATGAGTGCCATAGCTCAAATCTCCATCTAGTTCACCTAATCAAAGCATCAACAGTGCAACAGTATTAATGTAGTCAGAGCTAGGTATCTCAAAAAGGCCAAAACATGCTAGGCTAAAGCAGAGAATGCACAAAGAGCAAGAATATAGAAGAATATTTGTATATCGCCCATACCCATGGACAACGGAGGTGTGATGGGGGACGCTGGTGGCACCATCTCTTTGCAACTCTTCAGAACAGACCATGCTATTCTCCAGCTCCACACTGCCTAAGGAAATCTATCTGCTGGATCCCTTAGTGCACATGATTTAGTAAAATAAGAAAATGAATTGAGAACTTGTACACCCAGTCTACGTCGTCACAGTGCCGTTAAGCATGTGTCCTTTATACACAAGGTACAATAGTCTTCCCTCTTTAGTCTTTTTTGCAATATCCCTAACCTTTAGGCTGGAGAATAGAATAGGAAGAGCATGCATTGGAGGGGGTAGAATGAGAGGCTAGTAGATGTGAATAACAGAGAAACACTTTCCTGCCCATTTGACTTGTCTTGGGTTTCTGTCATGCAATTGCTAAGAAGATGTTTTCAGAGAGTTGGTGCATTCAGTGGCTGGAGTGCTTTAATAGTAACTGCCTGTGACATAAAACTATTATATCTGATGTATTGCTAATATCTTATATTTTGTCTTGTAAATTGTTTGAGGCTGTGTCCAAAGAAGATGGTATAGAAATAACATATATAGTACCTTTGGCAGTACGTGAGTGATCTCCTAGGAGAAGGCATGGGCAGGCCTCTTCAGTTTATCACATGCTTTACTGCCACCTTTACTTTTCTAAAGGATCCAGGTGAGGGGTGGGGACAAAAATACTCTGTGGCCTTGTTCTCAAACAATCTGCCAAACAAAATCTTTCAGCACTCTTATTTCTAAGTTGATAATAAGTTACCTCAAAATCACTGCTGTCACTTTCCTCGACTTCATCATCTTCTACAAATTCTCTCTGTCCAGACTCCTAAGAAGGTCAAGACATGAAAATTGTTATAGCACAAGGTACACAATTACAGAAAGAAATACAACTGCACATACACTGACTTGCCTGCCCTCTGGTTAGCATCTCTGATATGGTTTTTGTACTCTGTCATTGTGAGGGATCAACCACTTAAAGTAAAATGGCTCCCCTCTGCATCATAACACCGAGTTTGATCCCAGTAGGGAAAGGGATTTTTTTTTTTTGCTGAGTCAGAGGCAAGGGGTTTGGTCTGTGTGGGGCAGTTCTGGGATGTTAGGGGATTGATTAGGCCTTTTCCTGAACTCCAAGATAAATATCAGCTGCTGCCTCGAGACCTGTTTCCTTACTTACAAGTTAAACATATGCAATCCTCAGACCTTAGGGAGTTGGTAAGACCCTGTTTGCACAGGTGGTGGGCCCTGTACTTCAAAAGGGAGCCATCTCAGTTATTTATCGGTGTCTCAATGCCAGGTGTGGGGTCCCATTACCTTATGTGAAGGCTTGGGAGCAGGATTTGGGATATGGGTCCCTGGGCTGGATTGGAGGGGGATATGGTCTCAGGTAACATCTATGGGTTTGGCAGCCCCTCTTGTAGAAAATGGCTATACAGTGCTTCTGCACTGGTAATATAAGCCTGTGCTATTTGCAAAGATGGGGAAGGGAGGTGCAGGGATGTGTTGGAGGGGCTATTGGTTATTGGGGACCTATATTCATATGTGGTGGGATAACCCACGGGTTCTGGGTTAATGGGCATCTTGATTTAGGTTGTTGTCCCAGATTTTGCAGAGAGAAGTCCAGGCATCGTGGGAGGTGGCCCTCCTTTGTAGATTAGATCCTAATTTACCTCCTGAGGAAGTGAGTTTTTGTAAATTGTTTTTTATAGCAGTGAGGCTAGTCCTGGCTGCCAGTTGGAAGAGGCCAGACCCAACTGATTGGCATATGTGGTAGATAAGCTGCATCATTGATATACTATGTATAAGCTTACAGCTATTAAGCAGGGCAATCTGCATAACTCTGACCGTATCTGGTGGAAACCTGAATCATGGTGTGTACTTTGAAGGGGATGGGAGTATGCTCTATTTCTTCTTTTTTTTTGATGAGTGAGATGTGTGTTTCTCTTGGTGAGCTCTGGTTTGTGAGCTTTGAGGGGGAGGGGGTGTTCTGAGCAATTATTCAATTGTTTACTGCATTTGTGACAGATGCATTATCGTTTTCTCTATGCTCATGTATTGTAATTCTTGCTTTGCTGTATGCAGTTGTTGGCTGTGTTTCTTTTTCTAAATTAAAATCATATATTTCAAGTTTAAAAAAAGGTGAAATGTGTACTAGATTGCTTACGAGCTCTTCAAATACTTTCTCAAAGTGAGGAAGACAAACAATTTCCAGAAAACACTTTATGAGAAGCTAGGTAAACTAAAAGTAGGCAAAGTAAGGAAAGCAAACAACAAAAGCCCAAATATTCCAGTGATAAAAGGGGTTCCCCCTAAAAAGGCAGAAACTGTGGAATCCAACGTTCTTGCCGTGATGTTTACTGAATTAAATTAAACACAAGTATCCACTATAAGGAGCAGCTGACCCAAAAGGATAATTAGTCACTCTACTTTCTTTATATCATTCAAATCACGATGGTAGTACGATACTCTAATGTCTCCTATCTCCTTGCACCCTACACCAACAATTTATACTCATGTCATATTTCTAGGACTCTTGAAAAAGGCCTGTGTTAGCTGAAACACGGACCGTGTTGGGACCGCCGCCAACCCTTTTGGGTCAGCTGCTTCTTATAGTAGTTTTTATTTAACTCAAACATCACGTCAACATTGGATTCCACAGTTTCTGCTTTTTTTGGGCAAAGTAGTAAGGAAGCCAGATGGGATATTATCTAAGGGTATTAGGGATATTCTCAGGGTCTTGCTGTCTGACCTTTTCAGTATTTCTTTATTGATGGGAGTCATCCTGGAAAAATGGAGACAGGTAGATGTGATCCTACAAAGATGAAAGGAACAAGGGAAGTAGGAACCTACAGGACAGCTACTTTCACCTTAGTAGTAGGTAAATTAATGGAAATTGCTGCTAAAAGTGGATAGTAAAGTTTCTAGAATCCAATGGATTGAAGGATCCACAGCAGCATGGCTTTACTAGAATAAGTCTCATCAAATTTGATTAATTTCTTTGACTAGGTGATCAGAGAGTTGGATTAGGGGATAGTGCTAATTGTAGTATAGATTTCAGCAAGCCTTTGCCACAGCAAGAGGGCTGAAATGTCAATCCAGCAAAATTCAGACTCAGTACCACTGAAAAGGCGTTACCAGTAATCCTTGATTCATTTTATTAGCAATATTCTTAAGAGCTATTGGTAAAAAACTTTGCTTTTTTGTGGACAAAACTAAAATGTACAAGACTAGCTACCCTGGAAAGTACTGACGGGCAATCTAGCAAAGCTTAAGGAATGATCTTGAGTGTGGCAGCTAAGATTATTTTTAAAGGATTAAAAATATTATTAGACATTTGGGCTTCAAAAAGCTAAAAGAGCAGTACATGGTGAGGGGTGAAGTTCAGTGCATCAAAGAAGAGCAGGCTGTTGAAATGGCCAAACAGGTTAATAATGTAACAGCAAACATCAGAAAGATACTTGGCCATTCCTTGGTAGAAGAATGGCCAATAAGAAAAGGGAGGTAATATATAGTATAATAATAATAACAACTTTATTCTTCTATACCGCCACAATCTTGCGACTTCTAGGCGGTTTACAATCAAGAGAACTGGACATTCAGCGAGTTACAATATACAGATAGTCAGAGGAAATACAGAGTGCAGAAACATTTAGGAAGCAGAATTATAGATATACAGTTTGCTGAGCGAGAGTATAAGGTATACAGATTGGAAGAAATTTCCAAGTAGGCCTGTTAGGAGAAGGCCATGCAATTCAAAAAGTACAGCAAAAATTACGATAATAACAATTTATATATGTCACAGAACCAAGAGTTCTATGTGCAATTCTGAAAGTACTGCGAAAATTACGATATGATAATAATAACAATTTGTATATATCACAGAACCAAGAGTTCTATGCGGACTAAAGAGGGGAGAGAGGAAAAGGGTAAGAGGTCGGGAGGACCGTTATTGAGGAGAAAGGGAAGAGCAGGTCAGTTGTTTAGGTATTTCAGGAACAGGTGTGTTTTTAGGCGCTTCCTAAATTCCTCGTAGGTAGTGGGCGAAAGCAGTTGATCTAGGTCTTTACCCCCCATAGGGCTGCTTGGTGTGAGAGAAGGTGATCATGGTGTTTTTCAGTTTGCAGCCTTTAATTGGAGGGGAAACAAAGTTTGAATGTGTGCTTCTCTTATGTTTGTTGGTGGAAAAGGAGAAAAGGTCAGTTATGTATTTGGGGGCTAGTCCATAAAGTACTTTGAAGCAGAGGCAGGCGAATTTAAACTTTACACGTGCTTCCGTCGGCAGCCAGTGCAATTGTCGGTAATAAGGTGTCACGTGATCGAATTTCTTCAGCCCGAAGATAAGTCTAATCGCAGCATTTTGCATCATTTGAAGACGTCGTATATTCTTTTGGGAGATTACTAAATAGGCTATGTTGCAGTAGTCAAGTTGACTTAGGACGAGGGATTGCACTAAGATTCTGAATGTTGACGAGATCTCATTTGGAGTACGGTATTGGTCCAGGGTGCAGTTAATACAATGCCATCATCACTAAGCATATAGGAACAGACTTAAAATCTCAATGTGTGTACTTTGGAAAAAAGATGTTATTGGGGAGATATGAAAAAAGCCCAAAACATTTAAATATGTCCTTTGGTATAAAGCAGTGGTCTCAAACTCACGGCTTACTAGGTACTATTTTGAGACCCTCGGTATGTTTATCATAATCACAAAAGTAAAATAAAACAGTTTCTTGATCATGTCTCTTTAGCTATAAATTACATTCTTTAGCACTCTCCAGACCAGTAGAGGTTAATCTTTACGAATGGGTATATATCCAATCATGACCAGCAGGTGGAGACTGAAAACAAAACTGTGGGACAGTATATAATATACTCCCTTCTCTATTTACATCAGTCTTCTTTCAGTCTCCAGCAGGTGTTGAGTGATCTGTACCCATCTCCCTTGGTAGGGCTGTTGGAATTTGTTTAGGGGGTTTCTAGTCCCTGTTTTTGGCCGGACAGAGCTTGAGCGGGCCCTGTTTGGGGGTCCGTCCGACCTCGGGGGTGTCAAACCCGGCGGGTCTCGAGCGGGGTCCCTCCCCCCACTTCCTCCACCTCCCCACATTTTTTTAGAGGAGCCTCAGCAGTAAGCCTTGCCCCCTAAATCAAGCAAGGCATATTGCTTCGAGAGCCTGTGGAGTCTGTTCTGTAAAAAAAAAAAAAAAAAAAATCCTGAGGTAGTGCCAGTCTGCAGGGTTGCTTCCCTGTCAGTTTAATGTTTTTTACTGTATTTTTTCTTCTAACCGGCACTTTGTTTCTAGCTAGGTCGCGTCTGGAGCAATTGTGCCCTTCTCCGGGGGAGTGGGACACAATTAGGTCCAGCCGGAAGGCACTCGCAGCCGGACTGAAATCGGTAGTTTGGCCCGGTGAGGTGGTGGAGCTCCGTCGGCAGCGGCTGCAGGCGTCCAGAGCTCCCCGTCGATGGTGCCTCGCGAGTCGGCTGGGAGCAGTGGGGAAGCCCGGTCTTCCCCAACCGCCCACGGAGGGATTCCCCGAAGGATTCCCTCTCAGCTGATGCCGACTTGCCTGTTTTAGCGGCTGGGACTGTTCAGCCTTCTCAGCCGCTACAGGCCATGGAGGGAGCATTTTTTGCGGGAACTTCGCCATTTTCTCTGTCTGGCCCCTCCATTTTGTCTGCAACCTCAGGTGACCTTCCCCCTGTATTGCAAACACAGGGGCAGGTTTCAGCAGGGACCCCTGCTGGGGCAGGGAGTCCCTGGGGACCCCCAGGGGTTTTTTGCCCCAATTTAATTTCTTTCTTTGTGCAGACAATTGGGGGTCCCACGTGCACTTGGGGGGTTTCGGGGGGGGTTTCCCTCTGCGCCCCCTATGGCTTTGCCTCCCTCTTTTCGTTTGGCGTCCCCTCTTCCTCCTCCCTCATCCAAGCGCCCGCGGGGGGGGGGGCTTGGATTGCGAATTGGTGGTCGGAGGAGCGTGTTGGCATGGTTGAGGACCTGGCTGCTTTGGCAGGCTTCCAGGATCCTCTAGAGGGGACGCCCGCTGGCAGCGGGGTGGCGGGTTTCCCGTCTTCCAGAGCAGATGCGTCCGTGGTGCGCTTTTTATTCAGAGGGATGCGCTTTTAGACCTGATGTAGCAGGTCTCCTTGGTGCTGCATTTTTGAAGTTGCGCCACCGGAGACCCCACGTATGGGGGCCCCTCTGCTTCAGGGGGTCTGTTCTATTTCCCGCTCTTTTCCTGTGCGTCAGGATTTTTGGGATTTTGTGTTGGTGCAGTGGCCTACGGGCGCCGTTTCGTTTGGTGTGCGCCTTGGCTCATGGGTATCCCATCCCGGAGGGGGATAGGGCTACCTTAATTTCGCCAATGGGGGACGCGGTGGTCTCGGCACTTCCTAAGCGGCATACCGTGCCTGTTATGGACGGTTCTGCTCTTAGGGTTTCTGAGGAGCGTACGTTAGAGACACTTCTTAAGTATAATTTTGATGTCTCTGCCTTGGGGGTCCAGGCGGCTATTTGTGTGGGGCTGGTGGCTCGCACCGTGTTTCGGTGGTCTGAGCATGTCCTGGATCGTGAGTCTGATGACTGGTCCTTAGTGGATCAGGAGGTGGTGAAGTTTGAGATGACTGCCTTGTTCCTCTCGGTTGTTCTTTGTGTCTTGGTGCTGCTAAGTCTGGGACTTTTGGTGGCCGCACGCTGTACCTTGTGGCTTCGCGCTTGGTCGGCGGTTGCCGCGTCCAAAACTGAACTTCCCCAAATTTCCCTTTCGGGGGTTGTTTTTTGTTTAGAGAGGACTTAGATCCGGTGGTTCAGACTCTGACGGACTCTGAGGTGCCCCGTCTGCCTGAGGACCGTGCCCGCCCGGCATCTCGGGTTGGCATTGCCCGGGGGCATCTGCGGGAATTTCGCAAGTTTCGCCTGGGGCATGGGACTGCTTCTTTCCAGGCTTCCGGTTTTTCCCCGGGGTCGGTTGGCTTAGCGCATGCAGTCTTTTCAGGGGGCCCGTCGGGGGGCTGGGAGTTCCCCCCCGGTTCCCCTGCTGCCCGTCCTGCGCGATGTCTCTTTGCCGGCGCCCCCTTTGGTTCCCGTGGGGGCCCGGCTTCGCAACTTGTTTCCCAAGTGGGCCAAGATCACATCCGATCAGTGGGTCCTGGTGGTGGTGCGGGACAGTTATGTATTTGAATTTTGCCCGCTCTCTGCCGGATCATATCTAGCCTCTCCATGTCAGGTGGCATGGGAGACGCTAGCCTTTCGCCAGACCCTTCAGCGCTTGCTAGATCTCAAAGCAGTTGTCCAGTGTCCCCTCAGGAGTGCGGTATCGGCTGGTACGCCATTTCCTTTATGGGGCCCTAAAGGGAGGGGACCTTTCGGCCCATCCTTGGTTTAAACTGAGGTCAACAGGACTCTCAGAATTCCCTTTTATTCGCATGGACACACTGCAGTCTGTCCTTCTGGCGGTTCAGCCGGGGGAGTTCCTGACTTCTCTCGCTCTGGCAGAAGCCTACTTGCCTGTTTCCATTCGGGCCTCTCCTCAGCTCTTTCTTTGCTTTGCGATATTGGGTCTGCACTATCAGTTCGGTGTGCTTCCCTTGGGCCTGGCCACGACTCCCCGGACGTTCGCCAAGTTGATGGTGGTCGTCACGGCGGCATTGCAGTCAGAGGGCATTCTGGTGCACCCCTTCTGGGATGACTGGTTGTTTCGGGCGAAGTCGTTGCAGGAGAGCGCCCGAGTTACGGCTCAGGTGGTTGAGTTTCTCCGGTCACTGGGCTGGGTGGTCAACCTTTCCAAGAGTCGGTTGGTCCCCGCTCAGCATCTGGAGTACCTTGGGGTTCTGTTCGACACCTCCTTGGGGAAGGTCTTCCTTCCAGAGGCCCGGGTAAGCAAATTGCAATCTCAGATTCGCCTTCTTTTGGCGTCCCGGTGTCCTCGGGCGCAGGATTTCCTCCAAGTCTTGGGGTCGATGGCAGCGTTCCTGGATGTTGTGAGGTGGGCGCGGGCCCACATGTGTCTCTTCAGTATGCTCTGCTCTGTAGATGGTCATCCCAGACGCTCAGTTTGGAGGTCCCTGTCCCTCTGCGAGGCTTGGCGCGCTGCAGTCTTCTTTGGTGGCTCCAGACCTCTCATCTAGTCTAGAAGATGAGTCTGGATCTATCGCAGTGGACGGTGCTTCTCACGGATGCCAGTCTCCTCGGTTGGGGGGGCTCAGTGTCTAGGTCACTCAGCTCAGGGCACCTGGTCCATGGAGGAGGCGTCCTGGTCGATCAACATGTTGGAGACCAGAGCCGTCCCTCTGGCGCTGTTAGCCTTCTGCTCCCTCTTGATGGGCAAGTCGGTCAGAGTCCGGTCTGACAATGCCACAGCGGTGGCTTATGTCAATCGTTGAGGCACCAAGAGCGCTCAGGTGGCGGAGGAGGCGGCTCGGCTCATGCTTTGGGGCGGAGTCACGCCTTCTGGACCTCTCGGCCTCTCACATGGCCGGGGTGGAGAATGTTCAGGCGAACTTCCTCAGTCACATCTTAGATCACAGAGAGTGGTGTCTCAGCCCTGTGGCTTTTCAGTTGATAATGCAGGCTTGGGGTCAGTCCCTGATGGACCTGACGGCCATGAGTGGCAATGCCGAGGGGTTCCGCTTCTTCAGTCGTCGCAGGGATGGACTGGCCGAGGGTCTGGATGCTCTGGTTCAACCATGGCCAACAGAGGGGCTGTTGTGCATGTTCCCTCCGTGGCCATTAGTGGGCAGAGCTCTTCTCCGCATTGTTCGCCATCCGGGTCTGGTGGTTCTGGTGGCTCCAGATGGCCTCGACATCCGTGATATGCAGATCTGGTGACACTCTGGTGGCGGATCCTCTTCCTCTGCCTCCCTTGGACGACCTTCTGACGCAGGGTTCCATTCCCATGTTCGACCCGTCTCCCTTCTGTCTTACGGCTTGGCTTTTGAAAGGGGTCGCCTTGGTAAGAAGAGGTATTCAGATAGGGTGATTTCTACACTCTTGGGGTCCTGGAGGCTTTCTACCTCTCAGGCTTCTGTGTGGATTTGGCACTTCTTTGATGGGTGGTGCCAGGTGCGGGGAGTGGTCTCTCTTCGCGTTTCTGTGCCTAACATCCTAGAGTTCTTGCAAGATGGCCTGGATAGAGGCCTGGCTTCGGCTTCTCTCCGGGTTCAGCTTGTGGCCTTGTCACCCTTTCGGGGGTTTGTGACGGGTCAGCGTTTGACAGCCATTCCTGATGTGATTCGCTTTTTGCGGGCGGCCAAGGTGTTCAGGCCTCCTGTGCGGTCCTCTATTCCCTCTTGGAATCTCAGTCTGGTTCTCTCTATTCTGATGCACCCGCCCTTCGAACCGTTGGGCGGCTGCTCTTTGAAGGACCTTACTCTGAAGACGGTCTTTTTGGTGGACATTTCTTCCGCTAGGCGTGTTTCTGAGCTACAGGTTTTCTCTTGTAGGGCTCCCTTCTTGGAGTTTTCTAGGGAGCAGGTTGTCTTGAGGCCTGTTCCTTCCTTTTCTGCCGAAAGTAGTTTTTCCTTTTCATGTCAATCAATCTGTGGTCCTCCCGGTCTTGGGTAGTTGGGGGGGCTCTTCTGAGCAAAGACAGCTGAGCAAGTTGGATGTTGGTCGGGTCCTTCGCTCTTATGTGCAACGGACCCAGGAGATCAGGAAATAAAATCATCTCTTTGTCCTTCTGACTGGTCCTCTTAGGGGGGCTGGCGCTTCTAGAGCTACTATTGCATGCTAGATCAAGGAGACTATTGCTTCCGCTTCTCTTCTGGGGCAGCAGCCCGTTCCGGAGTTTCTCAAAGCTCATTCTACTCGGGGTCAGGCGGCTTCTTGGGCTGAGTCGTCGCTCGTGCCTCCAGTGGACATTTGTAAGGCTGCGGTTTGGTCTTCCTTGTATTCCTTTGTCGGTCTCTTTTGGGTAGATGTTCTGGCGCGTCAGACCGCGGTGTTCGGTGTGTGTGTTCTGGTGTCAGCCCTTCGGGGGTCCCGCACGTGTGAGGGACTGCTTTGGTACGTCCCATTCGTAAAGATTAACCTCTACTGGTCTGGAGAGTGCTAAAGAAGGAGAAATTAGGTTCTTACCTGCTAATTTACTTTCTTTTAGCTTCTCCAGACCAGTAGAGGTCCCCACCCTGTCTGTTGTTGTTGTTGTTGGGGCTGTTTCGCGGGCAGTTTTTGTTTTTTGCTGCGTGTTCTAGTATTTTTCTAGGGCCGGGGAGAATTAAAGAACAGCGGCTGTGGCTCGGCTGGCTTAGCTGGCGAGCTGTGGGGACATTTTCCTTCTGGTATTTCTCCTCTGCATTTTCCAACAGCATTTGGGTATGTTATTTGTTACTCCTGTTCGGAGTATTGTTTTCTTTCTGTTTTCCAGTTCTTAGTTCTGCTTGGCTATTCGGCAGACTGATGTAAATAGAGAAGGGAGTATATTATATACTGTCCCACAGTTTTGTTTTCAGTCTCCACCTGCTGGTCATGATTGGATATATACCCATTCGTAAAGATTAACCTCTACTGGTCTGGAGAAGCTAAAAGAAAGTAAATTAGCAGGTAAGAACCTAATTTCTCCTTATTATTATTAAGACTTAGCCAAAAGGAAAGATTTATAAACTATAAAGAGTTTTACCTCATGCAAAATTGTCATTTCTTTAATAAGACATTAACTATTTTTTCTGAGGCCCTTCATGTACCTACAAATCTAAAATGTGGCCCTGCAAAGGGTTTGAGAACACTGGTATAAAGGAACACGAGACAGGCCTTGCAACTGAAAGGAAGCTTTGAAACAAGGAGGCACAGAATGAGGTTAAAAAGATGGTAGACTCTGGAGTAATCTAAGGAAATATTTACATAACTGGAGGCAGGTATGTAACATCTCTCCAGTGGAAGTAGTGGAGGACAGTATCTGAATTCAAGAACGCACTGGACAAATACAGAGGATCACTGAGGGAGAGGAAGGGATTGTACAGGTTAACAGCTGGTGTCAACTTTTGGGAGAAGCCAGGCAGACTGGATAAGCCATATGATCTTTATCTGTTGTCTCGTGTCTATGTCACAAATCGAAGTAAGAGGTACCAAGCTCCTCCAGCTGCCTGGAGGGAACCTGGGAGGCAATCTTCTTTCCTTATAACGAAACTATATGGTACTAGGCACAAAAAAAAAGCTAAAGTTTAATTATTTTTTAATGTATTTGGGGGATAGGGAAATGCAATGGAGAGGAAAAGAATTAAAACATACTTACATCATTCTCCTCTTCAGCTTCTGAGGAGTCTGTTTCACTCTCCTGATCTTGCTGTTGCAGGGCTTTGTCAAAGGCATGGATGGGGAAGTTATAAATATCTCCATACTAAAGAAGGAATTATAAATATCACAAATGTTAAGCAAAATATACAAAGGTGCAAAGGAGCTTAACCCTTTAGTTTCTACTCACACTAGAGCTAGCAGCAGGCTCTGTGCTCTTCAAACATAATCAGCAGAGACAAAGATGAACATTAACAACCTTCACAGCCCACCTCCACCCCCCACATCAAAAAAATAGTACACCAAAGCAGCATCTACAAAGCTGGGAATAAATAGATCAGCAAGCAAAATATACAACTAAAAATATGACAGCAAAAAAACCAAAACCTTGTACATAAATTTATTAGAATGCATGAGCAAATTATAAAAGGGTTTTGGTTGCACATAGTGCATATGAAAATAGATCATCCTTTGAGGAAAAGATCAGTGGGAACATTCTGAATACCGCTACGATCACGGTCTCCTTAATACAGTTCTTACCGCTCCTTGTTTCAGTCTCTCCAGCAGTTCTTTCTCTATTGCATTATCCAGCTGAGCTGCAACAAGAGCCTTTTCCTGCAAGCAAGAAACAATCAGTATTAATCTTATAAGAAAGGCAATATTGTTGCTCAAAATACCAGTTATCTGCTTGAGAGAGTTCTCTCTCCACAACATGCTGAATATGATCATTTTGCCAAGCTGGAAGGCTGCCTCCCCTCCACTGCATCTTGCATACTCAGTCTCAAACCTGAGCTCCTGTGAGGCTGAGTACATCGACCACTTCAGAAGTGCAGGAGAAGCTTCCCAGCTACATTTACATGAAGCACAATGAACAAAAGAACAGAAGCTTTGCCATACTGGGACTGACCAAAGGTCTATCAAGCCCAGTATCCTGTTTCCAGCAATGGTCAATTCAAGTCACAAGTACCTTGCAAGATCCTAAAAGCGTAAAACATGTTTTATGCTGCTTATTCTAGAAATAAGTAGTGGATTTTCTCAAGCCCATCTTATAACAGCTTATGGACTTTTAAGAAATTATCTAAACTAGAGAATGACACGGGGACAAAATTTTCCCCATCCCCGCCGGAACTAATTTTTCCATCCGAGCGAGTTCTTTTCCTGTCCCTGCCCCATTCCTGCAAGCTCTGTCATTATCTGCACAAGCCTCAAACACTTTAAAATCATAAGTGTTTGAGGCTTGTGTGGTTAAGGCAGAGCTTATAGGAATGGGACAGGGACAGGGACAGTGTCAAAACTCGACTGGATGGGGACAAATTTGTCCCAGTATCATTCTCTAATCCAAATCCTTTTTAAATTCTGCTAAGTTGATTATGTGAAAGATATAAACAAATTAATTGGAGCTATATTGTATGTGGGTCTCTATGAATTTTAGCTTACCTCCCTCCGCTTTTCTCTCCGTTCCACCTTTCTGCTTAAAGGAACCAGTTTTCTCCTAAAAAGAAAAATACGAGGCAACAAATAGGTGATCCTCAACCTAAGGTGAAGTCACTAGAGCTGTGGCACAAAGACTAATGTTTAAGCCTGGAAGGACAAGAAAAAAAGCTGTCACTATTATGACAGCTTTCATGCTGGAAAGGGCCCCCGTTTGCCTTCTGGGAAGGAGTATTTGAAGACACACGATAAACAGGATTGAGGAAACTGAAGCACATTTTTCCAAAACTCACTCGGTCTATTTTTGTCAGTTTTAAGTTATGCAATTTTAATTTTGTTCATCAAGAGTCATCTAGTGTAGCTTATTCCTGTTCCAAAACTAAGTTCATGGTATTTTTATTTATTTATTTATAAGATTTTCCATTTTAAATACAAGCATTACTTTTATACACTGCAAGAGATCCAGTAATGATATTCAATAAAACTTGTAAAGAAAATAATAATGTCTTATTTAGTCCAAGAAAAGAAATAAACTTCTAAATAGTAGTAACAAATCAACTAATCAAGGTCACGGCATTAGATTCCCAAATTACAGCCAGCTGGCAGGTCATGCATTATAGACATGGTTACCAATTTCTCTTTTGATCCAATAAATTCCAAAAGTTGTTTGGGCTCAAAAAAAAGAAAATTCTTATCTTGAAAAGATACATAACACTTTGCAGGAAATTTAACAAGAAATGTAGCCCCCAGAGCCAGGGTTCTTGACCTCAGGGACAAGAACTCCTTCCTACGTCTCTGGGTCCTCTGAGCTAAATCTGGAAAAACTTGAACATTAGAGCCCAAAAACTTATCATTTATATGACGAAAATACATACGAAGAATAAATTCCCTATCACTCTCCAAGGCTAGGGTCAACAACATGGTAGTTCTTTGAGTGACAACCTCAAGGGAATTTTCCAGAAATGAAGACAAATTCATATCCACTACTTTATCCACTGGGGTTTCTATAGGTGTGGATTCCCCTTGTGTTGTCTTTATATTCATGGTATTTAAATTACTTGGCGGCATTTTTGATATGACATCTAAGTTCAGGTTTAGACAATTTCAGAAGTGCATCCAAATATCAAGTAGAGAAAACGGACATAGGAAAGGGGGGTCTATAATTGCTATAGAAGAATTAATTATTCAATCTGCATTTAGACGATTCCAACCAATTTGGTGGACTGAAATTAGATAAAGCAGGTTGGACAGTAGATAAAGAAAAGTCTATACTATGAGGCGATGGGATAGAAAGTGATGTGAAAGGGGCATTTTCGATATGCTATCCAAATCTGGACACTTTGTGGAACACAAACGAAAATCCAGTAACGAACATGACCATTTCTGAAACAGAAAAACAAGCCTCATGCTGGGAATGCCTTCTCTACGCTGATCTTTGGGCTCTGTCAAATGTGGTGCCTGACCTTACCTACACCCCTGTGAACCAACGGACGTGCTACTTGGATGGGTGGAGGTAAACACAGCTGGAGCCCTGTGAGACACCGCTGAGCCCCCAAAGGACACCCAATAGTCTGCACTTGAACCCCTACTTAATAGAGGGTGAGATAAAAGCAGGGACGGTCCCGACCTCTAAAGAAACGAATGCAGGCTGGCCAACAGGTAATTGTCCTGTCTGTGTCTAGAGCTGAAGAAATACTTGGAGCACAAAGAAATCCCGAAAAGGGACAAAAACATAAAAATAAAATAAGAAAAAGGGAGAGCAGAACAGAAACACTCCTTCAGGCATGTGTGCAGAAGGAAAAAAAACCTGAAGGTGGTGCTATAACTCCCAGTGACGTACAGGAGAGTCATAGAAAAAATCCAGAGTGGATTCCCTCTGAATATGACACGCAACCATTGGGATACAACCCACTTGTCTAGAATGTCTCACCTATTGAATTGGAAATACTGTTTCAATCACATCTTTTTTTCTTTTTTTTTTTTTTTTTTTGGGGGGGGGGTCAGTGACCACCAGGGGAGTGTATGGGGTTAAGCCTTCATCCGTTTAGTGGTCATCTGCTCAGTTTGGACACCTTGTTGGTACTTATTTGCTATTAAAACAGGTCTAGTCCCAAACGTCCAAACTGCCCTGGACGTTTTGGAAAATGTTTGATTATTGCTGCAAAATGTACAGATCATAAGCCCACCCTAGTCCCGCCCAAAACACACCTCTTAATACACACCCTTGGAATTTAGACAAACTAATGACAATTGGCATAGAAAACAGTCTAGAAAATAGGTTTTAAAAATGAGGATTTGGATGTTTTGGCAAATAAAACGTCCACGTGCCACTTTGTGCTGTTTTTTTGGACACGTTTGTCTTTTGAAAATGAGCCCCTTAGTGTGTGGTCTTCACTAATTTCTAAGTCAGGGCCACTTTGAAGCCAATAAGCTGATGGAGAGCCGCCAAATATTTTTCCTTGCAAGATGATGACAACATTCACCCCATCATCCTGCCTTCAAACAGTTTATTGGGTATATCCTTAAGGAGTTGGGCATTTCCAAATGAATTCTTTCCAACTACTGAGAAATTCCTTGCCCTTCCAGTATGAGCTTCTTCCTCCCATCCACTTATCTCTTTCTGTCATGAACCTGGTTAGAAAGGCAGAGAGAAAAAAAAAAAGCTAGACTGATAATGAGGGCCACCTTCAGAAGTCTCTGGGGGCCGCCACTGGTTCCTGAGCCTTGCATTGAAGAACACTGCCTTAGTGGTTTTTGGACTGAGTGAATATTGCATAGAATATTGAACACAATCTGTTATTCTCAAACCTGCTGCTGGACAGACTAAGTTTTGGAAAAGGGCTCTTCAATTTAGGATTAACACAACGTATGAAATATATGTTTTGGAGGCAATTCTATAAAAAGGTCACCAAGCTCAAATTCTATAATGGCATATGGATGATCAGATTCTTTTACAGAACAGAGTGCAAGTTTGCAAATGTACACCAACATTTAGGCACTTTCACACCATGTTTTTATAAGCTGGGCATAAATGTGAAGGTGTAAAATGTTGCACTTTGCATTTTTTTGCTACTTCAGCTTGTCTGCGGTGTTCTTTGCTCACAGGTTTAAAGACAATAGACTGTTTTCAGTCCAATTCTTTATATGTGTTTGCAAACTATTGGACTCCTGAGGAAGGCGTGTATGCCGAAACACGGACCATGTAGGGTCCGGTTGGATTTCTATCACAGTATTTTTTTATCATTGTACTTTTTTAATTGAATTTTCATGGTTTTATATGTCAGTGTTTAATAAATTATCTCCAGAACATCTGTATCCACAGTTTTTGTTTTCATCGGTGGATTGTTTTCACTGTGGATCATTGGGTCTCCCCATTTTTCTTTGTTGTGCTGCACTTGGCTCAAAGCACACTTAGGTGTGCAACTTATACATGTATAAACTTAGCATGCAACAACAAGAGCATACAGTACTACTTAGTGGACCATGCCACATGCATGTAAATGCTAGTATTCTATAATCTTAGCACACTGATACCATTTATTTTTAGGCCTAAATGAGGGGCTTTTGAGATCCAATCTGCAGGCTGTCTAGAGGGCTTACTGTAGTTTAAGCTTACAGAGCACCCTCCAGAAGCAGACAATCTTTACGGAAAAGTCTGTGATCTCCCGTACTACTTAGTGGACCATGCCACATGCATGTAAGTGCTAGTATTCTATAATCTTAGCACACTGATACCATTTATTTTTAGGCCTAAATGAGGGGCTTTTGAGATCCAATCTGCAGGCTGTCTAGAGGGCTTACTGTAGTTTAAGCTTACAGAGCACCCTCCAGAAGCAGACAATCTTTACGGAAAAGTCTGTGATCTCCCGCCGAAGGAACACTCTCAGAGTGAATCCACAGCACCTGGGCAATACCTGCGGCACCGACAAAAACAAAAGACTAGGAATTGAGAAATAAAATCACGAGCAGAAGAAACTAGAAGTTCTCAGCAAAGCTGCAGAAACAAACTGAGCTTCAAGGGAAGTGTCAGCACAGATGACCTCACAGAGCCTCCAGAAGGATTGTACAAAAATGAGGGGCTTTTGAGTAACATTCATATACTAAATTAGCAATTTTTAGCTACTATCACCAACTGTGATATACTTCCATTTTATTGTAGATTTAACTTAAATATAGCATTTATAAACTGTTTACACCTCTGTGAACCTAAGCAGTGCTATTTGATAAAATCGTACAATAAACTATACATATATATAAAAAATTATAACCAAATAAAACATACTAAAATTATCAACAATAAAAATTAATGAATCTAACTACAGGGAAAACATTGCAATCCACAATCTTCACTTACTGTCGCTTGAGAGTGAGTTTGCGAATTCTGATCAGGTACTGTGTAATCTTGGTGAACCTCTGCTTGCATTTGTGACGAATAAAGCGTGGCCAGTAAATGAGGTTTTCATCTATCTGCTCCAGAGCCTTTTCATAGTTCTTGCTCAACTGGACCTAAAAGAGGGTGACAAACTTTAGATACAGCATTTGCTTTCAAGTTTCAAACATTGATTTTTGCCTGAGTTGGCATTAAACTGTACAGACTTCCAGATTTACAGCCTGTGCTGTGCTCCTCCATGTTGCAGACCTCAAGGGACTTTATTTCAACACCAGGTTTCTATATTCATTATGTCTTTAAAATTGGAACCGACTTATTCATTCTAAAGAACACACCTGCAACAGATGAAACCCAGAAATCCAGTATATGCACATCAAATGTTCTGTATCACATAGATCAACATTTTTATTTATTTATTCAATTTTCTATACCGTTCTCCCAGGGGAGCTCAAAACGGTTTACATAAACTTATTCAGGTACTCAAGCATTTTTCCCTTTCTGTCCCGGTGGGCTCACAATCTATCTAACGTACCTGGGGCAATGGGGGGATTAAGTGACTTGCCCAGGGTCACAAGGAGCAGCGTGGGCTTGAACCCACAACCTCAGGGTGCTGAGGCTGTAGCTTTAACCACTGCGCCACTTTTGTTCACTTCTGCCAAACAGATTGTATGTTTTTCAGAAGTACTCTACAGAATCTCTCACATGTTTTTGAGCTGTGTACACTAACGCCCGGATTCTCTAACCGATGCCCATGTTGGCTTAAAAGTGGCTGCCGATCGTATGTCAATCATGTGACAGCTCTGGTTAGAGAATCATGCCTCAAGCGCCTACGAAGGCGCTATTCACACAAATATAGACACTAGAAATGTAGGCCTGGAAAACTCTGGCCTACGTTTCCGGTGCCTATCTTTGCTGGGGATCCTGAAAATAGTCCACAGCTTGCCATCAGCTAATAGCGGCAGGGGAATCCCTGATCAGCTGTGCTGGCAAGACTCCCTGAAACTGTGGCTTTGGGGAGTTCTGCTAGCTCAGCTGATTGGGGATTCCCCTGCCATGACTAGCTAAACCAGCACGGAGATCCACAATTCCTTTCCCTCATACTCACCTACTGATCTCCCCCCCTCCAAAAAGAGCCCTCTCTGGCTGAGCCCAACATCCTCACAAACCCTTCTACACCCTCCTTACACCTTTGGATGGAAAAACATCAGGAGGGATGCCCACTCCCTCCTGCCAGCAGGCCCGCCTCTTCAAAATGGCGGGCCTTCCCTTTCCCGGTACACCCTGGGATGCACTGGGAGGGGTCTAAGATTCTGATTGGCCCAGGCATCTAAGGCCCCTCCAAAAAGTGCCTGGGCTAGAATGCACCTGGAAGAGGAAGGCCTGCCGGCAGGAAAGAGTGGAAGAGGTGTGGAGGGTGTCAGGCTCAGCGGGAAGGGCTCTCTTTGGAGGGGGGGAGTTGATGTGGATTATTTTCAGGATCCCTGGCAAAGACAGGCACTGGAAATGTAGGCCAGGGTTTTTTGGGCCTATATTTCAAGCGCCTATCTTTGTGTGGATTGCACCTACATAGGTGATTTAGGCTGCCTAATGCCACTTCCTGCATTAGCCACTCCTATTTTGGCATTCGGTGGCCTAAAGAGTCCATATAGCACAGTTACTTACCGTAACAGGTGTTATCCAGGGACAGCAGGCAGATATTCTTGACTGATGGGTGACGGCACCGACGGAGCCCCGGTACGGACAATTTTAGAGTGATTGCACTCTAAGAAC
Organism: Geotrypetes seraphini; assembly: GCF_902459505.1. Classification (NCBI taxonomy): domain Eukaryota; kingdom Metazoa; phylum Chordata; class Amphibia; order Gymnophiona; family Dermophiidae; genus Geotrypetes; species Geotrypetes seraphini. Next base: position 217,063,025 of record NC_047089.1, on the reverse strand, counting down.
TTGGAAAGTTCTAGCAGGCCGCACCGCGCACGCGCGAGTGCCTTCCCGCCCGACGGAGGCGCGCAGTCCCCAGTTAGGATAAGCCAGCTAAGAAGCCAACCCGGGGAGGTGGGTGGGACGCAAGAATATCTGCCTGCTGTCCCTGGATAACACCTGTTATGGTAAGTAACTGTGCTTTATCCCAGGACAAGCAGGCAGCATATTCTTGACTGATGGGTGACCTCCAAGCTAACAAAAAGAGGGATGGTGGGAAGGTTGGCCATTAGGAAAACAAATTTTCCAAAACAGATTGGCCGAAGTGACCATCCCGTCTGGAGAATGCGTCCAGACAATAGTGAGATGTAAAAGTATGAACTGAGGACCAAGTAGCAGCCTTGCAGATTTCCTCAATAGGTGTGGAACGGAGGAAAGCCACAGATGCTGCCATGGCTCGAACTCTATGGGCTGTGACAGAACCTTCCAGTGTCAGTCCGGTCTGAGCATAACAGAAAGAAATGCACGCTGCGAGCCAATTGGACAGCGTACGTTTAGAAACAGGATGTCCCAATTTATTCGGATCAAAGGACAGAAAGAGTTGAGGGAATGATCTGTGGGGCTTAGTACGGTCTAAATAGTAAGCTAAAGCCCGCTTACAGTCCAAAGTATGCAGAGCCTGTTCTCCAGAATGAGAGTGAGGTTTCGGAAAGAAGACAGGCAGAACAATGGATTGGTTGAGATGGAATTCAGAGACAACCTTAGGGAGAAACTTTGGATGTGTACGCAGAACCACCTTGTCATGATGAAAGACGGTAAAAGGTGGGTCTGCTACTAGTGCATGGAGCTCACTGACCCTCCTGGCAGAGGTGAGAGCAATCAGGAAGAGAACCTTCCAAGTGAGAAATTTGAAAGAAGCTGTGGCCAAAGGTTCAAACGGAGGCTTCATTAAGGCTGAGAGAACCACATTAAGATCCCAGATCACAGGAGGTGCTTTAAGAGGTGGTTTCACATTGAAAAGACCTCACATGAATCTGGAGACCAAGGGATGAGCTGAAAGGAGTTTCTCATGGACTGGCTCATGAAAAGCAGCAATAGCACTGATGGAAGTAGACTTGAGACCAGAGTCAGACAAAGAAAGAAGGTAATCCAACAAGGTCTCCACAGCAAGGGACGTAGGATTATGATGATGAAGAAGACACCAGGAAGAAAACCGGGTCCACTTCTGATGGTAACATTGCAGAGTGGCAGGTTTCCTGGAGGCATCCAGAACAGAACGAACGGACTGAGACAAAAGAGTATCATTCGAAGTCAGCCCGAGAGATACCAGGCTGTCAGGTGCAGAGACTGGAGGTTGGGATGCAGAAGGGTCTCCTGATGCTGCGTAAGCAGAGAAGGAAATTGTGGAAGTAGAATAGGTTCCCTGGAACTGAGTTGAAGTAGAAGGGAGAACCAATGTTGCTTGGGCCACCGTGGCGCAATCAGAATCATGGTGGCCTGTTCCCTCTTGAGCTTGAACAAGGTCCGGAGCATGAGAGGCAGAGGAGGGAAAGCATACAGGAAGAGATTGGACCAATTCAGGAGAAATGCATCTGCTGCCAGACGGTGAGGAGAGTAGAGTCTGGAGCAGAAGTGGGGCAGCTGATGATTGTGAGGAGCTGCAAAGAGGTCTATCTGAGCAGTGCCCCACTGAGCGAAGATGGACTGTAGAGTAAAAGGATCGAGTGTCCACTCGTGAGGCTGGAGAATTCTGCTGAGCTTGTCCGCTAAGGAATTCTGTGCTCCCTGAATGTAGATAGCTTTCAGGAATAGATGGTGATCTGTGGCCCAAGCCCAAATCTTCTGGGCTTCCTGGCACAAGAGGCGAGAGCCTGTCCCACCCTGCTTGTTGATGTAGTACATCGCAGCTTGATTGTCTGTGCACAGCAGGAGGACCTGAGGAAAGAGAAGATGTTGGAAGGCCTTGAGGGCATAAAACATCGCTCTGAGTTCCAGGAAGTTGATGTGATGTTTCATTTCCTGGGCTGTCCAAAGTCCTTGAGTTTGGAATTCGTTCAAATGAGCTCCCCAGGCATAAGGGGAGGCGTCGATGGTGATGACAAGTTGATGAGGAGGTAGATGGAACAAAAGACCTCTGGAGAGATTTGAGGATATCAACCACCATTGTAGAGACTGACGAAGAGATGATGTCACAGATATGTGTCGTGAGCAAGGATCCGTCGCTTGGGACCACTGGGTCGCTAGGGTCCATTGAGGAGTGCGCATGTGGAGACGTGCGAAGGGTGTGACATGAACTGTGGAGGCCATGTGACCCAAGAGTATCATCATTTGCTTGGCAGAGATGGAGCATTGATGAAGCACCTGCTGACACAGAGATTGGAGAGTGTGAAGACGGTTGGACGGCAGAAATGCTCTCATGAGGACTGTGTCCAGCACCGCTCCAATGAATTGAAGTCTCTGAGTGGGGAAAATATGAGATTTGGATAGATTGATCTCGAACCCCAGAAGTTGTAGAAACAGGATGGTCTGGTTGGTGGCCTGGAGTACTATCTGAGAAGAATTGGCCTTTATCAACCAATCGTCCAGGTAAGGAAACACCTGAAGGTGGTGGGAACGTAGAAAGGCGGCCACCACAATCAGACATTTGATGAACACTCTTGGAGAGGAGGCAAGACCGAAGGGTAGCACCTTGTATTGGTAATGACAATGGTTGATCATGAAGCGGAGGTACTGTCTGGAGGCCAGATTGACTGGTATGTGAGTGTATGCTTCTTTGAGATCTAGGGAACATAGCCAGTCGCCTTGATTGAGAAGAGGATAAAGAGTAGCCAGAGAAAGCATCTTGAATTTCTCTTTGACCAAGTATTTGTTGAGATTGCGAAGATCTAGGATGGGTCTGAGATCTCCTGTTTTCTTGGGGACTAGAAAGTAACAGGAGTAAAATCCCTGCCCCTTTTGATCTAGAGAAACTTCCTCTATGGCGTTCAGAAGAAGGAGGGATTGAACCTCTTGAAGAAGGAGGGAAGACTGAGGAGTGTTCAAAGCAGACTCTCTTGGCAGACTTTGGGCAGGAAGAGTCTGGAAATTGAGAGAATAGCCGTGGCGGATGATGTTGAGGACCCACTGATCCGAGGTGATGATTTCCCAACGGCTTATGAAATGAGTAAGGCGTCCTCCTATGGGCTGCGGAAGATGGGCAGAAGGAGGGAGACTGGCTATGTCCTGGAGAACCAAGTCAAAAGGGTTGAGTTGATTTATGTGAAGGGGGAGGTTTCACCTGCTGTTGCTGCTGTGCTGGTCTAGCAGCTTGCCTCTGACGCCTGGGTTGTTGCTGGGCCTGAGGTAAAGGACGAGCCACAAATCTACGTTGATAGGCCGATTGCTGGCGAAAAGGCCTAGTAGGTGGGGTCTTCTTCTTTGTCTTAAGGAGAGTGTCCCATCGAGTCTCATGAGCTGAGAGTTTCTGAGTAGTGGAGTCCATGGATTCTCCAAACAGCTCATCCCCCAAACAAGGTGCATTGGCCAGTCGATCTTGATGATTGACATCGAGTTCTGAAACTCTGAGCCAGGCCAGTCGCCGCATAGCCACCGACATAGCCGTGGCCCTAGAGGTCAGCTCAAAGGTGTCATAGATTGATCTGACCATGAACTTGCGCAGTTGTAAGAGCAATGAAGAAGTTTGGCGAAAGGCGGATCTTTTACGGTCAGGGAGGTATTTCTCAAAAGATGACAAAGTCTGAATGAGATGCTTAAGGTAAAAAGAAAAATGGAAAGCATAGTTCCCAAATCTATTTGCTAGCATCGCATTTTGATACAACCTCTTGCTAAACTTATCCATGGCCTTACCTTCTCTGCCAGGAGGGACAGAAGCGTATACACTAGCCCCCGTGGATTTCTTTAAAGTAGATTCCACCAGTAAAGACTCATGGGGGAGTTGCGGCTTGTCAAAGCCTGGAATAGGTATGACCTTATATAAGGATTCCAGTTTGCGGGGAGCTCCTGGGATGGTCAAGGGTGTCTCTAGATTTTTGTAAAATGTCTCTCTTAATATATGTCATGGAGAGGCAGTTTGAGAAATTCCCTTGGAGGCTGGTCAAAGTCCAGAGCATCGAGAAATGCCTTGGATTTTTTGGATTCAGCCTCCAAGGGAATAGAGAGAGAGTCACACATCTCTTTGAGAAAAGAGGTAAAAGAAGTTGCATCAGGTTTAGAGGACGGATCTAAAACAGAAGGATCCTCTTCCCCTGATGAACACTCTCCCTCTGAGAGAAGAGGGTCCTCCGAATCGCCCCACAGATCAGGGTCCCGTACTTGAAAACTGCGGTCCCGGGATTCCGGTGTGGAGGGTTCTAGGTGTCGAGTTTTATGCATTGACTTCCCAGACCTCTGTGAAACGGCACCGGGAGATGTTATAGGCTGTGTCGGCGCCAAAGTTTGAACAGCCTGGTGTAAGGATCTCGGTTCCGGCGCTAAGACCGGCATAGATACCGAGGAAGTAGTATGCATCGGTACCGACAAGGTGGATGCCAACAAAGGAGGCTGCTCCACTGCCGGTACCGGAGGCTCAGACCGGACCGGGACTGGAAGGCTCGGTGTCAGAAGAGCAGGTAGCAGCTGCTGTAGTTGTTCTTTGAGCTGTACCTGCAGGACGGCGGCAATGCGCTCGTCCAGTGAAGGCACCGGTACCGCTTTTTTCTTCTGCGGTACCTTGGGTGCCGCTCTACACTCCGAAGAGGAACCCGATATCGAGGGGCTTACCTCAATCGGAGCGGAGCGCTTCCGCGGGCGCCTCGAGGTCGGCAGGATTGGGCTCGCTGCCACTGAGACCAGAGGGCGCTCCAGCGGGGAAGGCTTCTTAGCCGGCTTACCTGATGGGTGCGACGCCGGCGCGGTGTCGACGAGGCAGGTGCCGACTGCGTCGGGGTCTAAGTGGGGACTGGTGCCGCCGAATCCGACATCTCGGTACCAAACAATAATCGCTGTTGGATTTGGCGATTTTTTAAAGTTCTCTTTTTAAGAGTGGCACAGCGGGTGCAGGTGGACGCTCGATGGTCAGGACCAAGACACTGTAGACACCAGTTGTGCGGGTCTGTGAGTGAAATTGGTCGAGCGCACCGCTGGCACTTCTTAAACCCGGGTTGAGGGGGCATGAAGGTAAAAACGGCTTCAGCCAAATCGAAGGCCGAGGCCTCGATGGTAGCAACAGGCCCCGCTGGGGCGAAACCGAAAAAATGAAAGAAAAACGAATTAAGTTTTGTTTGTTTTTTTTTAACAAAGAAAAGAAAATAAAATGAGGGAAACAATATTTCCCAACGAGTTTACGCGAGCGGGAAGGCGAAAGAGAAAAAAGTTTTCAACAGCCGTTGAAAAGTGCGTCTTCTTAGCTCCGTGGAAACTAAGAAACTGGGGACCGCGCGCGTCGGGCGGGAAGGCACTCGCGCGTGCGATGTGCGGCCTGCTAGAACTTTCCAAGTTCTTAGAGTGCAATCACTCTAAAATTGTCCGTACCGGGGCTCCGTTGGTGCCGTCACCCATCAGTCAAGAATATGCTGCCTGCTTGTCCTGGGATAAAGGTGCGATTCTGACGTCTTTTAATTTAGGTGTCGGTAGGCACTTCAACCTCGCCATTTTTTGCTGTTTCTAATGGTGTTCTTAGAACATAAGAATTGCTGCTGCTGGGTTAGACCAATGGTCCATCGTGCCCCACAGTTCGCTCACGCGGCGGCCCTTAGGTCAAAGACCAGTGCCTTATTTGAGTCTAGCCTTACCTGCGTATGTTCTGGTTCAGCAGGAACTTCTCTAACCTTTTCTTGAATCCCTGGAGGGTGCTTTCACCTATAACAGCTTCTGGAAGAGCGTTCCAGATTTCTACCACTCTCTGGGTGAAGAACTTCCTTACGTTTGTACGGAATCTATCCCCTTTTAACTTTAAAGAGTGCCTCTCGTTCTCTGCATTAGGCCGTTTGGGGGAGGATAGGCTGGAGAGGGCTTCAATGGCTGGGAGGGTGTAGATAATAATAATAATTTTATTTCTTATATACCGCCAAAGCCGTATTAGTTCGAGGCGGTTTACAACAAAGAAGGGCTAGACAATCAGCGAATACAGATACAATCAGCGAAAAGGTGCAATCAGCGAATACAGGTACAATAATGTAGGTAGCAGGAGACAGGTACAATATAAGGGGCCATGAGTAAGGTGGGCAAGAAACAGGGGTAAGGCATAAGAGAACATGGGAAGTAAGGGTCAGGCTAGATGGGCTAGAGTAGGTTTTGACAAGAGATTTCGGTAGTTGGAACCCAAGCACAGTACTGGGTAGAGCTTTGGATTCTTGCCCAGAAATAGTTAAGAAGAAAAAATGTAAAAAAAAAAATTTTTAATTGAATCAGGTTGGGCAGACTGGATGGACCATTTGGGTCTTTATCTGCCGTCATCTACTATGTTACTATGTATGTTACTCTCCACCTTGGAGAGGGTGAACAATCTCTCTTTCTCTACTAAGTCTATTCCCTTCAATATCTTGAATGTTTCGATCATGTCCCCTCTCAGTCTACTCTTTTCAAGGGAGAAGAGGCCCAGTTTCTCTAGCCTCTCATTGTACGGCAACTCCTCCAGTCCCTTAACCATTTTTGTCGCTCTTCTCTGTATGTGCTGGTTTTAGAAGTTCCCTGTTAATCTATTACAAAGTTATAAAGAGAAATCAAAAGCCACTCACTATACAGAGAGACAGGATATGTATGGTTATGTTTATTTAAGAGAAAATAAAAACAACTCACCCTTTCCCACATGCGTGATGGGAAAGCAGCTCTCTCTATGGTCTTCATATAAAGGAAGCACAGTCCTAAAAAAGAAAGAGTATCATTCTTTCTGACTAGTATTCACACCAAACTATATAGGTTTATTAGTCTAAAAGCCTTCAGATACTTAGCCTTAGAGGGCTAGAGAACAGACTTAAGGTACTCTGGCTTTCCAAGAAGCAGGGCTGGCTTTTACAACAGTGGCAATACAGAATGCAGTTTTAAATTTCTAAAGGCTTATTTTGGGCTCCCCATTGCTCCTACCTTTCTCCTCTTTGATAGTAGCATATTGACTGTTTGCCAGAGGACAAGAAGAGCGGTTACACTGACCAGTCAAGTTATACTCATTCCGGCAAAAGTTCTGAGTCTTTGTCCTGAAATAAAAGATGAAATGAAACATGCCATCACTAACAAGTTTTATTAATTCTGCTTACAATAGTATAAAATGTTCCGCTTTAATAATTTACACACCAGCTGGGTTACATGTGCTTGTTAAATATACAGGGCTTTAAAAATTAAAATACAACACTTACTTTATTTTACAAGAGCAGAACTGTTTGTTCCCAATAATATCCCAAATCACCTAAAAGAGAAAAAAAAAAACAGAAATCGGCAACTGGAAGAAAAAAGCACCCCACTCGTAACATCCTTTAGAATAACCAAACCATACTAATTAGCCCAATTCTTAGAAACTGTATCAAACAAGATTATAACTAGGGCTGCATTTCAATTAATTGTGATTAAAGGTATGCTATTTATTTACTTTTCCCCAACACATCTCTTTGAACAAGTTCCATTTCCAGTTGCAGTCGAAAAAAATAAGCATGCAATCACAATTTTTTTAAAAATTAATCCACATGCAGCCCTAAACAAATTAAAGAATGAAAAGATAATCTAATCTAATCCTTAGGTTTGTATACCGCATCATCTCCACGTTCGTAGAGCTCGACGCGGTTTACAGTAGGAGAAATAGGAAGGAACTACAACAGAGGGTTAGAGGTAGAAGTGTGAAGAAAATTTAGAGGATTTGGGATGCCAAGATATAAGAGTTTCCTTGATTCCTAAGTTGGAGGGAGACTTACATTTTTTGAGAAAAGCCAGGTTTTCAGATGTTTGCGGAAAACTTGGAGAGAGCTCAAGTTCCGAAGAGGGGAGGTAAGGTTGTTCCAAAGCTCTGTGATTTTGAAGTGGAGAGAGCTTTCCTGTGTGGGAAATGCCTTTTAGCGAGGGGAAGGATAGTTTTAATTTGTGGGAGGATCTGGTGATATTAGGGTTTGAGGAATTCCAAGAAAGAGGGATAAAGGGAGGGAGGATACCATATAGGATTTTGAAAGTTAAACAGGTGCATTTATAGTGGACCCTGGCGATTATCGGAAGCCAGTGGAGCTAGGCCAGGAGCAGGGAGACATGGTCAAATATACTTTTAGCGAAGATGAGCTTGGCCGCGGCATTCTGAATCCGTTGGAGTCTGTGGATGTTTTTCTTAGTTAGCAATACAATTTGAAAAAGAATACAAATTAAAGAATATGTATTACTGTTTACAAATTAAAGGACAGCATTATTGTTTTTAATAAAGCATGCCTAATTTTAACATACAGTATATACTAGGTGAGACCTAAGATCCACTGACCCCAACATGCTGTCTCCAACCGTGTTTAGTATGCATTACTTGGGAGCACGTTGTAGAATTCAAGGTCGACATTTATTCCCTCCTTACTCCCAGAAAAGGTGGCGATCTCAATCTACTTGACCGTTTTTTAAAAAGCTTGTATAAACCCAAATGATGGACAATGGCACACAACCAGAAGACACCCGTATGTGTATCTCCAAGGTGATATTCCCTCATTCCTTCCCCATCTCCAACTCATAAGAAAAAGACAGGGACACACTCACATCGTCGTGCTGCATCCTGTGTCTTGGCTCTGGACTTCAGACTCCCTCTTCTCAGGCTTTTGCTTTGCTCCCCTCCACGAAACCAGCCTACAGAACCTCAGCTTCCCACCATGCATACACTCATGCCCCAGGCGTTCCTAGCCTCGTTCCGGTTTAACTACTTCCGTCGACCCGAGACAAAATCAAGCCACTTCATTGGGTGGAAATATGGCAGAAAACGGGAGATATTCCAAAAGAGAGGCTTGGATCTCACGATGGACCGGGGGAGGGCCTTTTTTAGCACGTGCAGAACGTACGCTGATCAAAGATGGCGTAATCGCGCGAGAATTTTCTTCCTGACGCATTCCCGGCTCCCTAGCGCCCTAAATAAATTTACATATGTAATAAGCTAAATTGATGAAAGATTTTAGGAAACCTTGGGAAAAATCTCCAGCTCATGGAATAAAAGCTGCACTAAGATGGTCCGCTTATCAAGTGCGATAGCAGGATACACTATTGGTCACTGTAACTGGTCACTGTAACTAAAAAGTTGATGATGCGGCATGGCAAACGCGTTCTTAGCTAACGCTGGTTGATCCTTCAGGTTCAGAAACGTGATGAATGGGATAATCTTGCGCATGCAAGAAATGTGCCATCCCCAAATATTGTTACGACACGGCACATTACCCTTCTGATTCTAAACTGAAGGAGACCGAGATATTTTGTAAAAGAAAAAAATGTGCATATTTAAATTTATTAATTTAGATTTATATGTTGTTTTATTTTCCTGATATTTTCTGTGTTTTTGTGTACTTTACGATCTGGACTTGGGTTTTTTTTCAAGTGGGATAGTGCTTTTTATTTAGTTTAATATAGATGCAAAGATCGTGATATGTAAGGTTTTTTTTGTATTTTGTAGCGCAATGTCTATAGTTTCTTATTTTAAAAAGCTCTGGTACACTAAACGGAGCAAATATTTTTTATGGACTATTATAATTGAAATTATAAAATTGCAAAACCAACAAAAAATTAAATTAGAGTTACATAAGAACATAAGAATTTGCCTCCGCTGGGTCAGACCAGAGGTCCATCGTGCCCAGCAGTCCGCATCCGTGGCGGCCCATCAGGTCCATGACGTGTCCTGTTATCTTGATTTAGCCCTATAGCCCCCTTGTTTTTATCTATACTCTTTCCATACTCTTATCTACCCTTATCTGTATCTCTCAATCCCCCTATCCTTCAGTTATTTGTTTAAAGTTCTTTAAGCTATATATGGGTAATTGTAACAGTGGAGAAGCATCAGCACCAATTGAGCTGCAGTCTTTTCAAGAACATCCAAAAATATTCTGGTCTGCAGTACAAATGAGAAAGTGGTTGACTGCACCTTAGTATCTCTCAAACTGTGTGCCACAAAGAGATTCCAGAATTTTACTTTATTTTTTAAAATTCCCTTCATACACTAGAACAAATGACATGTACATCATGTATGCAAGAGTTTGTCAATGTTATTGAGCATCTGTGTGCGTAAGGATACAACCGCCCAGATAAGCATCATTCTTTGATGTGATTGGTCCTTGAAAACTGACAAGTAATTTTCGTTTTAATTTTATTTTTTTATGTAGTAGTTATCCTAACTTGATCAACAAAGCAATCAAGGCTTTGTTACCGTTTGGATCTTATCTTTGTGAACTTGGATTTTCAATATGACAAATGAAATTGAAATAAAGAGAATGACTGCAGATGGTGGATGATGAAATGTATGTTTGCTTGTCAACTATTGAGCCACATGTTAATTTGAACTCAAAACAAGCACATCCATCACATTGATTAGCAATTCTATCTACTTTAGTTTTACCGTTGTTACAATTACCCATACTTAGCTTAAAGTAAACCTACTGTAAACCGCGTCGAGCTCTACGAATGTGGAGATAATGCGGTATACAAACCTAAGGATTAGATTAGATTAAAGAACTTTAAATAAATAACTCATTTAATTTTTTGTTAGTTTTACAATTTTATAATTTCAATTATAATGCGCCGTGAAAAACTTTTGCTCAGAGCTAAAAAAAAAAAAAAAGTTTGAGAGACAGTGCCTCAGACTAACTCATGTAGGGGTCCTTCTATTAAACTGCACTGATGGAGTTAGCACTCACTCTCGCAGCCCATTGTATACCTATGGACTGCATAGCACTTAGGGGCTGATTCTGTCTCCTAGAAGCCACTCGGCACAGTTGTTTCAAGTTTCTTTATTTTTGATACACCATCTATCAAAACAAGTGTCTAAACGGTGTTTAATATAATGAGGTTAAAAAAGAGATAAAAAGGGGAATAAAAGCAATATCTTATCAAATATGAAAAATACTAAACGGATTCACATTGACGTACATGGAACAAAAGGGAAGTTGGGAAGGGGAAGTTTTTAAATACATTGAAATAAAATTAATAAAAGAGGGAGGTAAATGGGGAGTGGTGATACATTAGGGTGGGGATCGCTTTGGAAGAAGCTAAAGCTTCACGATAGTTGAGGGTTTGAGAAGTGAGAGCTGGTACTAAAGAGTATAGGCATCTTTAAAGAGAAAAGTTTTAAGTTTAGCTTTAAATTTTTCAAGAGAGTTCTCAAACCAAAAATCTAATGGAAGGGCATTCCACAAAGAGGGGGCGGTGACTGAAAAAATGGATTTGCGAGTGGTATCATAAAAGTTTGTATATTGATGGAATGGAAAGTAGGTTTTGATTGTTAGATCAGAGAGCCCTGGATGATGAGTATGCGATCAATAATTTATCTATAAACGCCGGTTGATTAGAGGTTTTTGTTTTAAAGGTGAGGAGGAGTATTTTATAGGTAAGGCGATGAGTGATGGGTAACCAATGTGCTGTACGGAGGAGAGGAATAACATGGTCAAATTTTTTTGCATGATAGATTAATTTAACAGCAGTATTTTGCAATAGTTGTAAGCGACGGATTTCTTTCTGGGTTATACCTTGTTAAAGAGCATTACAGTAGTCTGTGGTTGAAATTACAAGAGAGTGAATCAGGATATTGATGGGGGGGGGGGGTCAAGAAAAGATGAGATAGAGCGGGTGAACCTAAGCTTATGAAAATATTTCTGTATAACTGCACTAATTTGTTGATGGAAGGTGAGGTCCTTGTCAAGGATGACCCCAAGAAGTTTGACTTTGCTGTCCATTTGAATTGGGGAAGAATCAGTGCAAATGGGTAAACATGGTTGTTCATCTGGGGAGAGTGAGAAAAGGACACTGGTAGTTTTAAGGATGTTCAATGAGAATTTGTTATGCCGGAGCCAGGAACTGATTTTATTAAGTTTTTGATTGATTTCAGTTATTTCATCAGGTGATGTAGGATTTAGGGGTGGAGCAGTTGAATGCCATCGGCATATGTAAAAACAGTGAAGCCTATAGATTGGGCCAGAGTAAGTAGAAGTGTCAGGATGGTGCCTACCGGCGCCTAACTCAAGCACCAGTAGGCATCATAATATTAGACACTGTCATTTTAGGCTAGGATTTTACCAGCACCTAACACAGGTGTCTACTGGCGCCTAAGTCATACCTAAGTCTATTTTTCAGGTAGGTGTCATTAGGAGCCACTCCAAGTTTCACGCAGAACTGTTAATTTTTTTAAATGAGCTTTTACTGGCATGGCCAATTACCACGCCAAATAAGCTCGTTCATTTTGAGTTTCAAAGGGAACATGGCTAGGCGTCATTTTTATAATCTTGCCCTTAATGCATACTAGTTCATTAGTATACACTAAATCCATTTATGCGTCTTAGTAAAAGGAACCCTTATTGAGGCATAAGCTTTGAAGGACAAGGACAAAGTAAGTTTTTATCCTTGAAAGATCCAACAATAATTCTGTTCATTCAAGTCTCGGTGTTGTTTTTGCTCCTGTAGACCGATATGGCTACCCCTCTGAAAGTTTTAGTTTGTTGTGGCATTTTATGGGTCAAGGATTCAAGTTTAAGTCTTGATATACCATGCATCAACTGTCTGAGCGGTTTACTTATAATAAAATAAATGTAAAAAAGTCAACTTACAGGGATCGTTAGATAAACTGTCCAAAAAGACAAGCAATAAGATACACAAGGAGCATGGGGGAGAAATACAATATTTTGATAGACAAGGGGACAAAGGTAAATTACAAAAGGAAACCGTGTGGTTCAGTGTTTTTTTAAACATAGAACAGACTGGATAAAAAGAATTAAACTAGAACAATTTCTTTCGTACTCTCAGATATCCACGGGGTTGATCATTAAAGATCTCAATACCCTGTTGTTAGTGGAATTGAATATCAATCATCGAGTACTTTTAAATACTGCCACCATGTGCTTATTAAATAAATAAATATAGTATGTAGGTATAATGCACTTATCTTAGTGAAGCTTATAGTGTTGCTGCTATACCCTGAGGCTTTAGAGTAGAGCCTCTATTCCCTTTCGCCTTCAATTGGCTTCATCAGGGGTCAACATTTTATTGTTTATAGCTCGGGTTCACGAGACAAAATGGCCATTTTGTCTCGTGAACCCGAGCTATAAACAATAAAATGTTGACCCCTGATGAAGCCAATTGAAGGCGAAAGGGAATAGAGGCTCTACTCTAAAGCCTCAGGGTATAGCAGCAACACTATAAGCTTCACTAAGATAAGTGCATTATACCTACATACTATATTTATTTATTTAATAAGCACATGGTGGCAGTATTTAAAAGTACTCGATGATTGATATTCAATTCCACTAACAACAGGGTATTGAGATCTTTAATGATCAACCCCGTGGATATCTGAGAGTACGAAAGAAATTGTTCTAGTTTAATTCTTTTTATCCAGTCTGTTCATTTGTTTGATTTGCTATCATTTGGACTTGGACCATTGAAGTAGGTCAGTAGTATACTTTTTAAACATAGAAACATAGTCTACAAATGGACGTTATGTTTTTGCACAGATCTGCCATTTCTGTCTCGTTTCGGCGCCTTACATCCATTAGAATGCTTTTCCATGCCAAATTTCCGGTGCAAAAATAGTGCCTATATATAGAATTCCCCCTATGTGCATACAGGCCCAGTTTCTATAAATGATACTTAAAGTTAGATGCCTAGATTGGCATGCCTAGACATTCTAGGCACCTAACTTTTCTTAATTGACTTAATCAGTGCTGATAATTGAAAGCACTATTAAAAATAATTAAAAATCCATTAAAAAAGTAATTAGTTGGTAGGCGCCTACTTTGAGGTAGGCATCTAGGCCGAGGCACCTACCAGCAAGTAGGCATGGTTAAGGGAAGATTGGGGGAGTGGTTTGACTTAGGCGCTGGTAGGCACCTACTTAGTTACACTCATTTAGGCCAAGAAAACCTAGCCTAAATCTAATCTAATCTAATCTAAATCTTGGGTTTATATACCGCATCATCTCCGCAGATGGAGCTCGACACGGTTTACATGGTTAGGGAAGGAACGGAACTCCAGTGGAATTATATAAGTATGAGAGAAGAGAGGTTGGTGTGAGAGTGCCAGGAGCGGGACGGGGTTACGTTCTGGAGAAGAGCCAAGTCTTCAGATGCTTACGGAATGGTAGAAGGGGGCTCAAATTGCGGAGAGGGGAAGGGAGACTGTTCCAGAGCTGAGTAATTCTGAAAGGGAGGGAAGAGCCAAGTTTACCAACAAGGGAGATGCCTTTTAAGGAGGGGTAGGATAGTTTTAATTTTTGAGTGGATCTAGTGGAGGTTGGATTTGAGGAATTCCAGGATAGAGGGATAAAAGGAGGAAGGATACCGTGGAGGATCTTGAAGGTTAGGCAGGCACATTTAAAGTAGACCCTGGAAATAACGGGAAGCCAGTGGAGTTTGGATAGGAGCGGTGTGACATGGTCAAATTTACTTTTTGAGAAGATAAGTTTGGCCGCGGTGTTCTGGATTAGTTGGAGTCTGTGGAGGCTTTTCTTTGTTAAGCTTAGGTAAATGGAATTGCAATAATCCAATCTGGAGAGGATAATGGATTGTACGAGGACGGCAAAGTGTTTTTGGTGGAAGCAGGATCTCACTTTCCTCAGCATGTGAAGGCTGCAAAAGCATTTTTTTATCAGGGAGTTGAGGTGGTCGTTGAAGGATAATGATGAATCTATGGTGATGCCCAGAACTTTGCTAGAGAATTCCAGCTGTAGAGAGGAGCCTGTGGGCAGTGGGATGGAAGTGGGTAATTGATCAAGTTTAGGGCCGAGCCAAAGTAGTATGGCAGTAACCCTAAGGATTCAATGCCTACAGGCTCCTAAGACTGTTTTGGCACTGCTAGGCATGATTCTATAAACGGTGCCTACCAGATGATTAACAATTGTGCTCAACGGCACCTAGGTGTTAGGAGCCATTTATAGAATCAGGGCCACAGTGTATGCACAATATTCCCCTAATTCTATATAATGTGACACAAAATAGCTACTAATTAGGGGCCTAACTTTTGGTACATAAATGAAAGGTGCCTAGTTGTTGGAGCACCACTGTTTCTCCCTGTGATCTTGGGTAAGTCAACCCTCCATTGCCTCAGGTACAAAATTAGATTGTGAGGCCCTCCAGAGACAAGGAAATACCTACTGTACCTAAAGGGAAATCACCTTGCACTACAAAAAAGTTGTGAGCAAGATCTAATTGCATTTAGGCGCTATTCTAAAAGTTAATGCCTGAGTGCTTTAGCGCCTAATAGAGTTCCAACGGAATTGGGATTGTTTGAATCTTGCAGAAACTGCACAATTCGCGTAGGTATGGAAGAAGTCACCATGGGATTCCCGCAAGGATGGTAGAAGTTTCCGTTGGCTTCCTGCAGGAGTGTAGTCAAAATCTCTAGTGAGTTGAAAATGAGGCTTGGAATGCATTAAGCAAGCCAACTGGAACACCAGACTGAGGCTTGGAACACTCATTGATTGAATAGTGAATATCATCTCATAAAGCATGGGAGACTGTTGGGGTTGGGGGCAGACACAGAGGGCTGCCAGCAAATAAATAATAGCATCAACTCCTGCATGTATGAGTGGAGATGGAGTTAATTAATTGTGGCAATGGATAGCGGGTACAGGTGGATAGCGGGTACAGGTGGGTATGGGTTATATTCCATTCAGGATGGGTGAAATTTCTGTCCCCGTGCAATTTTCTAGTGCCTAATTGCAAAGAGGGTATGAGTGGGTCATATACTTAGGCATCACATTTATAGAATATTATGTTGCATACCTAGGTTCAAATATTTAGACGCTTTCATTTACAGCTGGCTTTTACATAGTATATGTGTTGATGCCTAAATACTAAGACTATCCTATAACAAAATCTGGGTACCTAGACGCTATTATAGAATACTGCCTTAGTGATAGATTTTGGGTGCCTAATTTAGCATCTTTTAGAAAAATTTATGCAGTGTGCACTTTTTCCTGTTAGTGCACACAATTACCATATTAGCAAATGATGTGTTTTAAATGACACATCCGTAGTTAAACGCTGCTGCTTCACAAAGAGATAGCACATTGAAGAAGTATTTCTTTTCCTCCATATGGTCAAGATAGGGTAGCCAACTCTTTTCCTTGTGAATTTCCCATCCCCAGCTTTTATTGTTGTATCTCCTACTAGAGGAGATAGCCAGCAGTCATGACCTTGAGCTGACCTCCACACCCATGTGAATCTCTAATATATGAGGAAGAGATCCAATAAGGGGCTGTAATCTCATGGCTGGCAGATATTTTCTGAGAAATAGTGCATAATTCAGACACAGGGCTTTACGATGGCTGTGTGCCATAGGCTTGGGAAGTGAGCATTCCTTCATAGCTAGATTATGTGTTGTGGAAACAAACCTCATACACAAAGGCAGTGCTCTCTGTGTGTACATGGACATAGTACCACCCAAAGCCTCCTCACATCTAGAATATACTACTTTTTACTCTGGTTTAATGAACATGGTGCTTTCTTTTCCAAAGTTATCTCAGAAACCAAAATTCAACCAAAGCTGTCTAAGTAGAAAATGGTGGGGAATGGCACTGCTTTAATATTTAGGATAAGAATTTTTAAAATTTTATTTATTAATTTTTTTTACATAAAAATATGGAGTAGCCCATGGGGCATTTCCTAGTGTACAAAGCATTACAAATTCATGAAATTATGTACAAAAACATTACTATTTGCAAAGGCCTGAAATCCTGCCCAGCTATTCTCAGATTTGTATAAATGGGAAAAGTGTGTGGTACAGCTAAACTCATGGAGTAAGAGAGATCTTTCTCAGTTAGGTTTGTTTTTAAAATCATTTTCTGTTTCCTTTTCTTTATTCTTACCATTTTGTTGGTATGGAAGCTAGTGATGTTGGAAACCACAGCTAGCAGGACATCAAGAATCGGAGGGCCAGGTCAGTTAACAAAGAGGCAGCACACTTAGAGACTAATTTTCAAAGCATTTAGAAACATAAAGTACCATAGAAACCTTTGAAAATGAAAAGTTTTGCCTCTGTTTCCAGTCCTTAAAAAGAAATGTTACTTGCCATCACATAATCTTACCCCCTCTTTTACTAAGGTACGCTATGCTTTTTAGCATGTGGTAAATATTAACGCACGCTTCAATTTCATCGAATGTCCCAAGAACAAGGGGACACTCAATGAAATTGAAGGGGGACAGGTTTAGAACAAACGCAAGGAAATTCTTTTTCACACAGAGGGTGGTGGACACATGGAACACCCTTCCGGAGGCCGTGATAGGAAATAGCACAGTAAAGGGTTTCAAGGAAGACCTGGATAGGTTCCTGGAGGACAAAGGGATTGAGGGGTACAGATAAGAGAAGTGGAAGGTTTAGAGATAAGTGTAGAGGTAGGTATAAAATTAGTCAGGGACCGCTGCTCAGGCAATATGCCTGATGGGCCGCCGCGTGAGCGGACCGCTGGGCGGGATGGACCTCTGGTCTGCCCCGGCGGAGGCGACTACTTATGTTCTTAAACGCTAACACGTGCATGTTATCCTATGGACGTGTTAGCGGTTAGCGCACGCTAAAACGCTTAGTGCACCTTAGTAAAAGAAGGCCTTGTATTAAAAGACTTGTTGTGGGTGTGGCTGGAACAGAATTGTTCTGTGGGTTCTCCAGGTCAAAACCAGGCCAAGAGCCCCATGAGTTAGTCTTCTATAAGAACAACTCCTATTAATGTGGAGACCAGGCTGGTGCAAATAGCAAAAAGTATCAAAAATCTGGAAGGCCCAGGGGGACACCAGCTGACCTGCAGCTTCAGAACCTGGCATGTATCAACGGTCAAAAAGGTTTCTGGTAGACCTAATACAAAATCAGATTACTGGTTGGCATAACAAGAGGCCCAACAAGACCACAATTCTGCCTGACTCTAAGGGTCTCTTCTATTAAACTACACTAGAAGTTTTTAGTGCAGAGAGCCGCGCTGAATGGCCCATGCTGCTCCCGAGGCTCATAGGAACTCTATGAGCGTCGGGAGCAGCGCGGGCCATTTAGCGCGGAGTATGTGAATTCATCAGAAAGAGAACAAGGACACTTTTGCTTCAAACTGTGAAATGCAGGTGTTAAGACAATAAAGTAGCACCTGCAGAACATGTAGTGGTGAGATATGTGTATGTGTTGGGGGGAGGGGGCATTGTAACAGGGTCTTAACATGCTACAATCAAACATTAAAGTGTATACAGATTTCAATATGTATACTTTGGGAGATAGGCGGGAGAGGGGAGACTTGCTAGAGATGTTTAAATACCTCTGTGGCAGAAATGCACAGGAGGTAAGTCTTTTTCAACCGAAAGGAAGCTATGGAATGAGGGGGCATAGGCTGAAGGTGTATCCTAAGGACATACTTCATCAAGGACAGGTGGAACGACCTCTTGGTAGAGATGAAGACTGTATCTGAATTCAAGCAAGCTTGGGAAAAGTACATAGGCTCTCTAAGAAAGAGAAAAAGATAGTAGATGGTATGGATGGGCAGATTGGATAGGTCATATGATCTTTATCTGCCTTTAGTTTTCTGTTTCTATATTTCTAGAAGTTACAGGGTGTAGCTCAGGACACACTTAACTCTCCCAGCTGTGCCTTTATCTATCAGCTAACCAATCAGCTGTATAATGTACAGCGCTACATGCGCCTGGTAGCGCTATGGAAATAATAAATAGTAGCAATAGTAGTTCTAAACCAGAAGGAGCTAGAAAGATGAATGAAATGTAACCCACCATCTGGTATTCCCATCCTACACTCCCTATTCCCCCTCCCTTCCCAGAGGTGACTATAGGCGAACATCTGCAAAATTCCATAGACGGTATACAGTTTGGATGAAAAAATGTTGTAATTATAAAGATAAATTATTATATTAAATGCTACACCTATATTTCAGCAATCCTGAGTATCATTAGGAGAAAGGAGTATGGAGGGAGGGAGAAGGGCCATTTATCCCATGTACTGTGGTGAAGGGGTAGACAGATTTAAGGTTCAGCAGCTAAAGCAGTCAATGTGTTCACTCTCATGACTGATGCCCCTGCAGAAGAGTCATTTCTCCGAACTAGCCTTTGTAAGATTGTACCAAGTCCTGGCAACAGGAGCGAAGGTTTGTGGGAAAATGATAAACCAGAAGCCAAACTTGCACTTTTGTAGCATTTAGATCAAATGTGTCTGCTCTGTGCATCTTACTTATATTCTACCCAGAACTGCATCAGTTCAGGTTTCTGACATTCACCGATTCTGAACCAGGGTGAGGAGCAGCAGAAATATGGTTTTCCAGTGACCTTCAACTTCATTCCAATCCAACAAGCGGTCTTTCACTTGTCCACGGCTCTGGCATCTCCATGCAGGGTGACAGATCATTGGCTGGTCTCCAAAGGAAGGAACCCTTGAGTTCCCCTTGCCACTGCATGGCCTTTTGCATCTTGGTTACTGCCCATCTAGAGATGGAGAGGGGAGGACAGTGAGGCTCCCTTAATCACTGTGAGAGTCTGTGTTTCCATTTGGTAAGGATCTTATCACACCAGCTCATCCAACAAAGTGCTGACCCCCTGATGCTGTTCTGTAGGACCCACAAAGTGTTTGTTGCACATAGGACAGACACAGCGCACCTCCAACCATTTCACCAAACACCTGCAGAAGGGTAAGAAGCAAAAAGGTTAAACATCCAGTCTAGCATGCAATAATAGATTCAGCCTCTAGGGCAGTGGCGTACCATGGGAGGGGCGGTCCGCCCCGGGTGCACGTTCTAAGGGGGTGCACAGCCAGTGCACCAACTCCAGAACCTCCTGCCATACTCTGTCGCTGCTGCTTTCCTGAACCAGCAACAACGGCAGTAAACTTTAAATTCAGTCATGGGGATTTCCTGCACCTCCCCATGGCTGTCAGTCAAACCCCTCCGACATCACTTCCTTGTTCCTCAGCAGAGCTGGCAGCGCGGGGAGATGCAGCAAGGTTCCGCGATCAATGACTGCACTGCTGCTGGTGGTTTAGAAAAGCATAAAGCAGTGAAGGGGAGGGGGCAAGATACTTGATAGCATTGTGGTGGAGGGAGAAGGGAGCAGGAGACTGGTATGGAAGAGTGGTGGAGGGAGAGAAAGGGAAGGGGGAAGGTGTTGATGGAATTGGTGTGCAGGGAGAGGGCTAATGACAAAAGAGCGAAGGATACTGGATGGAATTGGGTTGGAGGGAGAAAAAGGGGGCAGATGCTGATTGAAGTGGGGTGAAGGGAGAGAGAAAAAGGGCAAACATTAGGGAGAAGAGAGAGAAAGAGGGGAGCAGATGCAGGAAGGAAGTTGGGAAGAGAGAAAGAGGGGAGCAGACAACGGTAATGGTTAGAGGGGACAGATGCTGGATGGAAGTGTACAGGAGACGATGCTGGATGGAAGGGGGATAAATAAAAAAGGGCACATGCTGGATGGCAGGGTGGCAAGCTGTAGGTAGATAGTGAAAAGGGAAATTGAGAACTGGATAGTAAGAATTTAATCTAGACAGATGCAGAAAATAAATTGAGAAGGAAAGGAGAGAGTGAAATGCCAGACCATGGGGGTATGGGAGAAGGAAGGGAAGGAGAGAGATGCCAGACCATTGGGGAGGGAAGGGAAGAAGATGGATGCCAGACCAATGGGTATGGATGGAGAGATGGAAGGGGGAGGCAGACAGTTTCTGGAAGAGGCATAGAAGGAGAGAATATGCCATATAGAAGGGCAGAGAGAGGGCAGACATGGAAGAAGAGAAGACAAAAGTAGAAAAAAAAAATTCTATTTACCGTATTTTTCGCTCCATAAGACGCACTTTTTTTCCACCCATAAGTGGGTGGAAATGTCAGTGCGCCTTATGCAGCGAAGGTATAAATTTTTAACACCCCCCTCCCGGTTGGGCCTTTTAAAAACACCCCCAGTACCTTTTTAACCCTTGTCCCTTTTTAAAATACACTCGCCCAGTCCCATCCCTCTTCAAATCTCCCCCATTGCCTGGTGGTCCAGCAGTGCATCGGCTGGCAGGCGCGAGCCCTCCGCCCGCCTCTTCCCATCCTGTTCCGCACCTCCTTAAGCGTATCCCATTGCTTGGTGGTCCAGCAGTGTCAGCGCTGCCCTCTGAATGGTGTTTCAGTGTCGGCCAGCAGGCGTGAGCTTTCCGCCCTCCTGCCTGGGCCAGTGCCACCCTCCGAATGGTACCTTCAGTTCTCGTGAGAGACTCGCGAGTACTGAAGGCACCATTCGGAGGGCAGTGCTGACCCAGGCAGGTCGGCTGACACTGAAAGCACCATTCAGAGGGCGGCGCTGACACACTGCTGGACCTCCAGACAATGGGAGATGCTTAAGGAGGTGCGGGACAGGAAGAGGCGGCGTGGGCCCAGGCAGGTGGGTGGAGGGCTCGCGCCTGCCGACCGATGAACCGCTGGACCACCAGGCAATGGGGGAGATTTGAAGAGGGATGGGACGGGGGTGTTTTAAAAAGGGACAAGGGTTAAAAAAGGCACTGGAGGTGTTTTTAAAAAGCCCGACCTGGTGAGAGGGGGTGTTAAAAATTTATATCTTTGCTACCAGATGGGACAGGGGTGTTTTAAAAAGGGACAGTGGTTAAAAAAGATTATTTAAAATTTTTGTTTCATTGTTCTGCATACTGGAGGTTGCTCCCTGCTCTAGGAGGGGGTGGGGGTTCATGCTGTGGTATTCTTGATTATTGTTCCAGTTTTGTTTGGGACTTGTTTCTATTTTGGGCTATGCCCTGTTTGTAATTTATTTTGGACACCAATAAAAAAATGTTGTACCATAAAAAAGGGGGGGATTTAAAAAGGTACTGGGAGGCAGGTTACAGGGCAGTGCAGTGGGACAGGGTACAGAGCCTGGCAAGGAGTGTAGGGTTGGGTGCAGAGCCTGGCAGGGAGAATTTGGTTCAGAATGGTTTTTTCTTGTTTACCTCCTCTAAATTTAGGGTGCGTCTTATGGTCAGGTGCGTCTTATGGAGCAAAAAAGATACTGTATGTTTTTGCTTTAGGACAAAGTATTGTAGCTGTGTTGATAAATATTTATAAATAAAAAATGGAAATGGAAATAAGGTGATCCTTTTATTGGATTAATTGTAATACATTTTTGACTAATTCACAGACCAAAACCCCCTTTCTCGGGTCAACACAGGATACCGTAACAGCAGTATACTTTACTGACCTGAGAAAAGGTTTTGGCCTTTGAAAGTTAATTGAAAATGTATTAGTCCAATAAAATGGTATTATCTTATTTTCCATTTTTGTTTAATTCCCCCCCCCTCCCTTTTGGCCTTCCTTTTATGAAGCCGCAACAATATTAGCTCCGACACTGATAGGAATTCTATGAGCGCTAGAGTTTTTACTGCCAAGGCTGGCAATAAAAAAAGGCTAACACGGCTTCATAAAAGGGGGTGTTTGTTAATTTGTAAAGTGATGATTGCTATTTCTCTGCTTGTTTCAAATTTACATCTGCTATCTTTATATTTTGCACAATATTAAGGGACATGCATCAATGTTTCTGCTTCTCTGGTGTTGCATTGTATGCAGAGTCCAGCTCCTTGGTGGTTCAGTTTAACTTTTGTCTACATAGTTCTATTTTACCCCCCCTTTTACAAAACCAGTTTTTAGCACTGGTCACAGTGGTAACAGCTCCGATGATCATAGGGAGGGAGGGGAGTTTACGGCTCAGGACTGCTGCCTGCTTCTGCTACTTCTGGGCTTGAGGGAGGGGGCTTTGAGGCTCAGGACTGCTGCCGCGCTGGTGTTTCGGGGAAGGAGGGAGGAGGGTTCGCATCTCAGCTGCTTCAGGACTAGGGTGCTTGAGGGAAGGAGGGAGGGAGGTGGGGGTTTGTGGCTTAGGACTGCCATAGGTTCTAGGGTTTCAGGGAGGATAGGGGGTTTGCAGCTCAGGACCGCTGCCACTTCAGGGGACTGTTATTTTTCCCATAATTTTTTCCAGTTGGTTGAGAATGCCAGTTAACCAAGTATAAGTTAACTGAAATTTACTGTACCTTAAAAGGAGGAGAAAAAAGGGTCACAGAGGAGAGCCCATCTCCAGGAGAAGGGAGGAGAATGAAGCTGCTGCTGGCTCTTTAATCTAAGTCAGGGAAAAATTAGGAGCTCAGGAGTGGAGGAACTGTAAGTGCAAGAGACCTGAATAGTAGGAGGTAGGACCCAAGCCCTAGATGTAAATCCTTCCTGCCTAGTTCAGACAGATGGAGCACGTGGTGAATAAGAGAAGAAGCAGAGTCCCAGTACAAGGAAAAAAGTACTGGACAGAATGGAGACACTGCAGTGAACTAAGGGAGAGGGAGCAGAAGCCCAGGGTATTTCTCTTGCCCCATGCACTACCAATCTGCATATCACAGGGGGATAAGAAGAAACAAGGTTTGGTATCCAGTCTAGCATTCAATTATAGATTCAGCCTGTAGGTGGTGCTATGGTCTTGCTTGTGCCTACCCCTGCTACAACTGTTCCATGACTGCATCTGTATAAGCAACACTTACAAACCTAAACATCTGAAGCGGGAGGAACTGCCAATAGTTCACTGTGCTTATTAAGGAGTTGAGGAGGATAGAGATGCAAGAGGATATTCAGACACAAAGCACTACAGAAAACAAGAGGCATCCTGTGGCGATCAGAGGATTTAAAGCTTCTGACGGCTACAAGCTGAATTAATGGGAACCAGTATCAATTATTTGGGTCTTCAGCAGACTCACTTCATACAGTTCTTATAGCTGACGACATGGTCAAACACCATTGGTTTGAGTAGAAAAAATGGTTTGAAGTTAGCTATGGTTGCCATTGAGGAAGAGGACTGTGGCCCAATGATGATATCTGGGTGCCGATCAGGTGTTTGAGCACGTCGTCAGCTACTGTATATGAACTGAATGTATACTGCTGGAGTTCCTCCCCCGAGACAATTCAGCTACGTGATGGGAATATTTTTATATTTTTTGTTACGCTTTGAGAACTTTATATTTTTTGACATTTGATATTCAAATTAGTGTTTGCTGTTTTTGGACGGGAGATTTTTAATTATGTTGATTAACCAGTTTTTTGGGAGCAGACCTTTTTTTGCTTAAATGACTTCTATAGAGCTGCTCTTTTTTTCTGGCTGTACGAGTCAATGATATGTTGCTGTACTTCTTGAAAGCATAGTTGTTGCAGCAATGTGTGCCCGTGTCTACGCCCATTGAGTCTTTGAGGCTGGTTTGCAAAATATTTGTAATAAGATTTCCCTCCCATTCACAGGAAAATAACTTGCTAAACACATGTGATAGTTTTGTATTTAGGTTATACTACAAGTGTGTTCCCTTAGTATAGACATTTTAATTTTGGACTGCCTGAGTCAATATGTCAAGCTCTGTCACTAGTAATATTCAAATCCAAGCTAAAAGCCCCCTTTTGCGAGGCTGCTTTCAACTCTTAACTCCCACTCACCGTATGAAATCTATCATTCTCTTTGCAAGAAACTTCCCAACCCCCATCTGTCCCATTTGTTCTGTCTGTCTGTCCTAATTAGATTGTAAGCTCTTGTGAATGTACAATGCTGAGAACGCCTTTCAGCGCTATAAAAATGATAAATAAGTAAATGGTGTATATTAGCCTTCTTCGTTTTATTTTTGCCATGTGGGTTTTATGTGCCTGTCCAAAGACTATACAGTGCTCCCCCGGTCATTCACGGTCGGCGATTTGCGGTACCAGTCATTCGCGGTATTTTCCAACTGCGAATGACCAGGCAGGAGAGGGCAGCCGGAGCGCCGGCAAGTGAAGGAAATCACTTGCAGTATGCTCCAACTGCCTCTTCCTGCATTAGTCAGGCCTCACCAATCAGGAGCTGCGTGTCAAAGCTTCTGGGGACCCTTTGTACCTGTCCTGTGAGTTTTAGAAGAGAATAATGAAGGAGATAGTAATTTTATAGCCACAGACATAAAAAATAATGTGTGCACCTGCCTCCTGAGGTCATCCTCAGCCCAAACATATTGAGGACACTTGAAATAAGGTGCCACAATGCCCTCAATCAGCAGCTTATAATGCCAGATCAGTTCTTTTCCCATATCTGGAATGAACCAGCCTGACACACGGTTCATAGACAACGGTGCGAAAGACAAAGGCGTGCCCAGACAATTGAGCACAGCGCGGAGGCGCGCACCGCTCAAAATTACTGTTTTTAGGGGCTCCGATGGGGGGTTTTGTTGGGGAACCTCCCCCCCACTTTACTTAATAGACATCGCGCCGGCATTATGGGGGGCTTGGGGGGTTGTAACCCTCCACATTTTACAGGGAAAAAGTGAAGTTTTAAGTAAAATGTGGGGGATTACAACCCCCCACACCCCTCACAACGCGGTGCGATGTCTATAAAGTAAAGTGGGGGGTTCCCCCCCACGCCCCCCCCGTCGGAGCCCTAAAAACAGTAATTTTGAGCGGCGTGCGCCTCCGCACTGCGCTCAATTGTCTGGGCGCGCCTTTGTCCCGGCGCGCTTTTGACCTGACACCTGACACACACACTACATACACATTTTCTTCCAGTGTGCTCTACACTGTACATGTGTGTGCCTTAATATGGTAATAGAGGAGGCAGTGAAGGGGGCTTAGGCAGGCCCAGACAGGAACTGTCACTACCCACTTACCAGCGCCCTTACACATACTCACTTCCTGTGGAAGGCATGTTGGCATGGTAACACCCCCAGCTCATCCTTCATCTTGAAATCTTCTAGACATACAGCACAAGTCTGCTGTAGGGAGAGAAGACAGGAAAGGTAAAAGAGGATTAACCAAAGCTTTCTAAACTGTGGATCAGGACCCCAAGCTCTCTATTGCTGCATCGTTATTCTACAACTCTGGGGAAGGGATGGGGGGCACACAAATCTTTTTGTCTGTTATCATGGGGTCACGGGCATACAAAGATTAGAACTGTGCACAGTATGTCTTTTCCTCCCCCCAATATTATGGTTTGCCTATTCATAACAAGGTCAATTATATTTCATGGACATCCATTTCCTCACTGCAACGCACTATGGCAGGGGTTTCCTGAGGGGCACTAGCTGGACCTGATGCTCAGATTCAGGCCGTACTCAGAGACATCAAGTTACTGTAGTTTGGTATCCCAAACACTATCTACAGCGGGGCTGGGCAATCATAGTTCTTGAGGGCCATAACTCAGTTGGATATTCAAGATATCCACAATGAATATACACGAGACTTATTTGCCTACTATGGAAGCAATACAAACAAATCAATCTCATGCATATTCATTGTGGAAATCTTGAAAACCCAACTAGGTTTTGTCCCTCGAAGACCATGACTGCCCACTCTATCTACAGAGACCAAGGGAAGGAGAGACTGCATAATCCCATTGGGTAAAGACTGACCACCAAAGCTAATGCCTAGTATAATGATAGGCTGGGCAACGAGAAGGTTCCCCTGTAACTTCCAGGCTTCAGGGAGATTTCTGAGGTTCATCAAATTAAATCATAAACTCGCACAATGTCTCATATTATACTATAAGGTCACTCTGAGAAGGGTTTCAAAGATTATACAAGTGGATTCCCTAAAGCAGGACACTTAGATTTCCCCCCCACCCTAAATTCCAGAGAAATGTAACAATTTGCAGCTACAAAGAAATTTCCAGCAAGCTGGAGTCACGGCAAACAAAGCATTTCCTCTCATCCCTGTAACAACTAGGGGCTAGATCCACTAAGGGCGTGGATCCGATCCGTGAGGGATCCAATCCATGTCCAGGGGGCTGATTCATAAATCACCCTCATGCTTTTTTTTTTTTCTTGGCAAGCCCGTGGTTTTAACCCGCTTTAAGCCCGTGGGTTAAAACCACGGGCTTGCACTTCGGGGAAGGGCAGGAGAGTTGGGCAGGAGAGATTTGGGGCTAGAGCAGGGCAGCGAGTCGGGGCGGCAGGAGAGATTTGGGGCTAGGGCAGGGCGAGTCGGGGCAGCAGGAAAGATTCGGGGCTGAGAGCAGGAGATTGTGGCAGGCAGGAGATTTGGGCCTGAAAGCAGGAGTTTGTGGCAGGCAGGAGATTTGGACCTGAAAGCAGGAGACT
Organism: Geotrypetes seraphini; assembly: GCF_902459505.1. NCBI lineage: Eukaryota > Metazoa > Chordata > Amphibia > Gymnophiona > Dermophiidae > Geotrypetes > Geotrypetes seraphini. Next base: position 217,035,869 of record NC_047089.1, on the reverse strand, counting down.
GTGGCAGGTAGGAGATTTGGGCCTGAAAGCAGGAGATTGTGGCTGAGAGCAGGAGATTGTGGCAGGCAGGAGATCGGGGCTGAGAGCAGGAGATTGTGGCAGGCAGGAGATCGGGGCTGAGAGCAGAGTGGCAGAAGGCAGGGCAGTTGGAAAGGACCTCAGCAGCCACTTATTTTGGATAGGTCAGCCTAATCGGTGCCCCTCTTTTTTTTTTTTTAGTGAATCGCTGCCTGCCTACATTTGAATGCCATTCCCCCTCATTTGCATGCGGGGATTGGAGGATGATTGGGACAGAGGTTAGTGAATTGGTTTGGAGGGAAATCAGGTCGCAAAGGGGTCACTAGGTGGTCGGAAGTTGATCAGTGGGCTTTGTGAATCTAGCCCTAGGAAAAGAGATGGGGGTCTAGGATCTCTCACCTTTCCAACTGTACAACAGTTAACTAATTGTAAAGTTCACTTACTCCGTGCAAATTTAACTTTCTGGCATCACCTTTCAACACCACCTGAGGAAACAGAAAACTGTTCAGAAGACTGAAAACGAGCAAGAATCGTGCTGGTAATGGGAGAAAACAGAACTGGAGGACAACAACTTTACAAAGAGCATCAAGGCCTCGCTACCCAGCTCTGCACACGAGAAGATAATCAGAACACCCCCTAACTTGTCCTCTCGCACCATTATGTCAAGGCATTCACGTAAGTTTCTTCTTGTACATTAACACTTAAGATTTTAATCCAGAGGTATCTGTAGCTGGACTTTATTCTAATTTCTTGCTGTCCCTCATTCTGACTTCCAATATTGGAAATGGATCAATGTAAGACCCGTAGATTTATTAGTAGTTTCAAGATTTGTATAGCTGCTGAGATAAAACCTGAATTTTCACTAGAAGCTCACAAGACTAGACTGAAACTATCATATTTTGGCCATATTATATAGAAACATGATGTCAGAAAAGGGCCAAATGGCCCATCCAGTCTGCCCATCTGCTGTAACCATTATCTCTTCCTCTCTCTCTAAGAGATCCCATGTGCCTTTCCCATGCTTTCTTGAATTCAGACACAGAGTTCCTGGAAAAAGTAATCATCCTAGGAAATGAAGGAAAAAAGAGGATGTGGAAGACCAGCAAAAATATGGATTGGCAAAATCACAATAACAATGAATGTTCCATTAAAGAGCCTCTGCACACAAATAAGACAGGATACAACATTCTGGAGAAAGTAAGTCAATCTATAAGAACACCAGGAGCTGACTTGACAACAATTAATCAATCAGTCAGTAATTGCTGGCTATAGGATCATCATGCTTTATCGAGTTAGTCTTTGCTGTCTTGAAGATAAAACATACCATAAATCCTTCATCCAGCTCTCCCCAGGGGTAGCAGAACACCTTTTTGTATTGGGGACCTTGGCTCCATCCCCAACTTCAACATCTGCCATTCCCTTACCTTCCACACCATAGAGACCAACCCCCTCCCCCCAAGGCAGCATCTCTCTATATCTCCACCTCTCAAAATCCCCCCTCCCCTGTGCAGTCCAGTATTTCTCTCCTCTACCTACCTTCTCCCTATGGTCTCCGGTATCTCTCTCTCCCTTCTTTCCTCTCTCCTTTTCAGCACCTCTCTCCTTCAATCCCCCTCCCCACATTCTTCAGCATCTCCCTTCTTTATTCCACCTCCCCCTTGAGGAGTTTATTCTATTACCTCCCTCCCCAGGGTTGGGATTGCTACAATCACATAACACCCGAGGCATCAGTCTGCATCAGAAGGGACAGAAGCCAGCAGGAGTGTTCAAGGTCATGTGCCGGCAAGCCACAAAGCCTCTGCTGTTATGGTGATTGTTACATTGCTGCTCCAAGAGAGGGAAGTAAGAAAATAAACATCTTGTGAAAGAGGCAGGGAGGGAAAGAAAATGTTGGGGGTACATGGCACCTGTAACTGATTAAGAACATAAGAATTGTTATACTGGGACAGACCAAAGGTTCACCAAGCCCAGTATCCTGTTTCCAACGTTGGCCTACCCAGGTCCCAAGCATCCGATGTCTATGAGCTCCCTACTTTAGTAATGGGCTGAGAACCTAGAGAACCGAGTTTGACTCTAACTTCTTGTGACTCTGGACAAGTCACTTATCCCTCCATTGCCCCAGGTATAAAGTAAGTACAGTACCTGTGTATAATATGTAAACCACTTTGATTGTAACCACAGAATTGTAGTACTGTACATCAAATCCCATCCTCTTTACCTCTCCTTATTTTACCTCTAAGCACCGTCATCATTTAAATGTCTGAACGAATCAAAATACAAACCAAACAGTGGATAAGAAAAGCACCAAGAGCCTCACAAATTGGGATAAGTTCACTTTATTGAATGACCCGACCAGGCCGTGTTTCGGCACAAGTTGCCTGCCTCAGGGGTCCATACCACTCTGAATAGATGATAAAGTGAAATAGAATGTATGAACTCTCAAAAATAATTTTCAAATTCGGTTTTGCCAATTAGTAATCCCAAATGATGAGAAAGCATTGTTAGTATATACAACGCTTTCTCATCATTTGAGATTACTAATTGGCATAACTGGATTTGCAAATTATTTGTGAGAGTTCATATTTTCTGATTCACTTTATCATCTAATCACAGTGGCATGGAGCCCCTGAGGCAGGCAATTTGTTCCGAAACACAGCCTGTGTCAGGTCATTCCATAAAGTGAACTTATCCCAATTTGCGAAGCCCTTGGTGCTTTTTTTATCCATCATCTAAATGTCTGCCAGAATAAGTGAGGCTGCTGCCTGATCATTCATCCTCCTAATGCTCATAGCCTTACTGGACACTGCCTGGCAAGCACCAACCTGCTGGCACCAAACTGGCTAGCTCAGAACCTACAGTAATGTTGTATAGTGCTTCCACTGTCATCCCTTTTCTTTAACCCTTCTCTCTTCTCTCCCTGCCTCTGCTTTCGAGTGAGTGAGAAGCAGGTTGTTTGCAATGCACGCTACTTCTGTCATAACCATTAGGCCCATCTGGCCTACTTCACCTCACAGGGCCAGTGTAAGGATATGAGGTACCCTAAACAAACCATCAGCCTTGAACTTCCCTTCCCAATTAAACTTTAGGCCACTTGTCCCTTCCCCCCCCCAAAAAAAAAAACACCAAACAAACCAATCACCACTACCCCAATAGCACCCCTCCTGGAATAATCTGGATAAATGTGCCTATTTCAAAACTGCTCACCTTCCCTTCCCCCCCCCCCCAGAAAAAAAAGCTGTTGTTTTAGGTGACTGCTTAGTTTTGCCTAATGGTTAGGCCACATCTGCCACCTCACTACCAGAAGAATGCCACAGTCCTAGCTGATCCCCAGCTTCCTCTTAAGTCTTCACCATGAAGAATCTTCTGTAACATTTAATACTGGCATGAAGGGGCATAGGATGAAGGTGAAGGGGAGAGACTCAGAAAGCGTGGTGAATTCGTGGAATGACCTTCCAGTGGAGGTGCTGGAGACAAAAATTGTATCTGAATTTAAGAATGCTTGAGACAAGTACATAGGTTCTCTGAGGAAGTGGAAGGAATAGCAAATGGCTTGGGTAGGCCATATGGTCTTTTTCTACCTGCATTTTTCTGTTTCTATGGCAGGTATAAAATGCACTGTCATATTCCTGCCATGCTCCTGTATGTATTGTATGCCATACCATGTATTGTCATATATCCTAATACATTGCCATGCTCTGTTACGTACTGCCTTACCATGCTTTGTACTGTCAGGCACTATAATGTACTGTCAAGCTCTATTAGCTACCGCAAAGTCAAACCAAACTCATAACATCACCACCCCATGTTGTATGAGGTGAGGTCCTGTCATATCCATGCTTTTTGACTACAATCATGCTCCCCTATATATTGTCCTACCATGCCATGACCACAAATGTACTATCATGTTCTACTTTATTATGTACACCAGTGTCTCACAAACTTTGTGAAGCTGTGGCACACTAAGCATGGTGGCTGCGGCTCAAGGGCATCCGGAAGTGCGCGGACGTCGATGTGATGTCACATGTATGCGTGATGTCATCACGTCTACATCCGTGCATGCGCAAAGGTCCTCCAGATGGGGCCCTGAGCTGCCATTGGGGGGTTCTGGAATGGAAGAGGCGCGAAGAGAAGGAGAGGTGCTGGTGCCGGCTGACTGCCTGCAGCAGGGGTGCCCAAAGGTCGATCGCGATTGACCAGTAGATCGCGAAGACAACGCAAGTTGATCACGGAGCCCATCCCGGGCTCTGTGATCGACTCACGTTGCCTTCGTATTCTACCTGCTTCCTGTCGCCGTAAAAAGGAAGCTGAAGCGCTGGGCTGACCAACCTTCCTCATCTGTCATCAATTCTGACGTCAGAGAGGAAGTTCCGGGCCAGCCAATCGCTGCCTGACTGGCCCAGAACTTCCTCTCCAACGTTAGAATTGATGTCAGGTGGGGAAGGCTGGTCCCAGCGCTTCTGCGTCCTCTTTAGGGAGAGCTCAGAACACTGCCGCAGCCTGTTCCCTGATGGCGGCATCAGTGGCTTGCGGAAGGACAGGGAGAAAGAAAAAGAAAGAAAGGGGAGTTAGGGAGACAGAAAGAAAGAAGGAAAACAGAAAGAAAGGGAGGACAAAGAAAGAAAGGGGGGCATGAAGAGAGAAAGACAGACAGAAAGAAAGGGGGGCATGGAGAGAGAAAGACAGAAAGAAAGGGAGGCATGGAGAGAGAAAGACAGACAGAAAGAAAGAGGGTATGGAGACAGAAAGAAAGACAGACATACAGAAAGAAAGGGGGCAGGGAGACAGAAAGAAAGGGGGCAGGGAGACAGAAAGAAAGATGGACAGAAAGAAAGAAGGGGGCATGGAGAGAGACAGACAGAAAGAAAGAAAGGGGGCATGGAGAGAGAAAGAAAGATGGACAGAAAGGTGGCATGGAGAAAGAAAGAAAGGGGAGGGGGCAGGGAGAGAGGAAGAAAAAGTTGAGAGAGGGAATGAGGTCTGGAGGAGAGGAAGCATACAGGAGGCTGAAAGAAGGGAAGAAATATTGGGTGCACAGTCAGAAGAATAAAGTGCAACCAGAGACTCATCACCAGACAACAAAGGTAGGAAAAATGATTTTATTTTCAATTTAGTGATCAAAATATGTCCGTTTGAGAATTTATATTTGTTGTCTATATTTTGCACTATGGCCCCCTTTTACTAAACTGCAACAGCGGTTTTTAGCGCAGGGAGCCTACGAGCATCGAGAGCAGTGAAGGCATTCAGTGCAGCTCCCTGTGCTAAAAACTGCTATCACAGTTTAGTAAAAAGGGAGGGGGTATATTTGTCTTTTTTGTATAGTTGTTACTGAGGTGACATTGCATAAAGTCATTTGCCTTGACCTCTTTGAAACCCCCGGAATATAAACGATAATTAACATTTTCTCTGCGTATAGTGTGCTGTGTGTTTTTTTTTTAATTTTATTGTTGGTAGATCATTTTGACTTGGCCATTTTAAAAGTAGCTCGCAAGCCCAAAAAGTATGAACACCCCTGGTCTACAGGATGTGCCTCTCGCTGCGAGAAGCGCGTCCTGTAGCCAATCAGCTGGCACCAGTACCTCTCTTAAGTCAGATTTGTATGTAACTCAGAACTTGTAGATTTTAAGATCCTTGCTGCTTACCTCTTGTTCCCAGCTGACAAAAGGGCCAACTGTTCCTAGCAGTGTTCCCTCTAAGGTACAGGATGCACAATGACACTCTTGTTCTTAATGTGACATGCATTATTCCTGAATCTGCTCCAGGAGAAATGTAGAAGTCTATGCCACTAGAAATAATGCTCGGTGAAATCAAATTAAGCCGCATCTGTGTTCTTAAGTATGAGTCATGCTTAAGTCGGGCGTCTGTAACTCGGGGGACTCCCTGTATTTCAGTGTGTTGGGAGAGCAGAAAGTATCACAGGGCTGCAGTGAGGTACACTAACAGAGCCATGTGAGGGGTGGTCTCAGTACTGGAATAGCAAGGTCAGGAGAAAGGGGTTTCTGAAATGGATTGCGTTTTACAATCTGGTGCTTCTTCAGAACATCCCTTCCCCCATCACTCAGAGAATCTGAATTATTCAAAGGAACAGTGTTTTGTTTTACCTCTTTATAGCCAAATCTTTCGCTCTGCGCTTGGTGCCGGAGTTTGCTGGGGAAAGAAATGAAAAGAAATAAAATCAACTGCAAAGAAAAAGATAACAGGAAATATCTTCAAATTGTAGCAAGTCATTCCATTGGCTTCAATAAGTTGTGGTACATGCCCTCTCTCATCCATAGACACATACACACACATATAATACAACAACTGGGTCCTCTCCTTTGTGGGGGGTGGAGTTCCCTCTTCAATCTATTACAGGGATTCCAGAGAAGGGAATCACTCCACTCAAGCAACTCAATAAATTTGAGCTTGTACAGTTCCAATACTGCAGGGTTGGGTTTAAATTGAGGTGTTTACAGGCAAAGAATTTGTGTGTGGGGGAGAGTTAGCATTCCCCCTTCTTTGACAGTCTCCTCTCACCTACTAATGTCTTGAAAAGAATCAGCCATAGCAAATCCTTTCTCAGAGATACCAAGTTACCCAGTTCCAGGATGGAAATTTTGAGATAGTCCTAGATTTCTCACCACCCCCAATCCTAGTAAATTATAGGACTCGGGCACTGATTACAATGGGCAGGATCAGGCACTACAAATCCCACACTGCTTTGGGATGTAAGTTCAATTCCAGGCCTGTCAAAAAAATCTCCAGCCTGGAACTGGATAACTTGGTATCTCTGCTCTCCATGAAGTAAGCAGCAAAGGGCCCAATTGCTCTCACATACTGACAGGCCCTGTAGGGCCACTTCCTTTCTTCTTTATGGGTTTCCTGTCACCATGGAAACCTGTGCAAGGCACCACAACAGGCCTGTCAGCATAGGGTAGTCAGGCTAGGGTTACCAGATGTCTTGATTTCCCCAAATATGTCCTTTTTTTGAGGGCTCCGTCCGTTGTCCGGGCAGCTTTTTTATTTTTCTAATTTTGTCCGGATTTTGGCAACAGTACACACAGGGCCGCTCTGGTGAAGCGTGTGCTATGACTGTCAGCTGTGCTGGTCCTCTGCCCTGGAACAGAATTGATGTCAGAGGGGGCAGAGAACCAGCACAGCTGACAGCGCACGCCTCAGCATAGCCATCCCGTTTACATTTCCTAAGGCATTTTGGATTGGAAGCTTCCTTATGCTGATCTTGCACTCCTGAAGAGCATTCTAATTCCCCCTCCTCAAATGCTAGAAGATTTTCTGTTTCTACACTATTTCCTATGATTCTCTAAGGGGCTGATGAGTTCTTCTTCAACTTCACAGAGAGGAACTAGTATATCAGGGTAAGGTACGAATATGGTGATTCCCATCCCATATGTATGCAGGAGGATGTAAAAGCTCATATTGAAAAGGATTTTGTAGTTCGCTGGAGTGGTTGTCCCTTTTGCAGGATTGGAATATCCTGTTGGGGCTAAGCAGAGACTACTAGCTTTTTGGCCAGATCTGAGCCACTGCCTTTTTTTTTTTTTTTTTTTGCACTTCAGATTACTTGTGGGAGCAAGTTTTTGTTTTAATTCCTTCTGTGCATATTTGGTTTCTTGATCTGCCTTAATGCCTTTTCATCTCTCTGGCGGTGACACTCCAGTGCCTCTCAAAATTTAGTGCCGGAGGTAGTTGTTTAGGCCTAAGTTTAAGCCTGCAGTACTGTGTGTGATTTTCTCTTCCCCACTCCTCCTTTCATCTCCACTCAGAAGTCTGCTATTAATTTCCACAGTTGGGGGGGGAGGGTTATTGGCAAGAGGCTGAAAGAGCCTATGATGACTCTGAGAGCAGGGCTTGTTATCTAGTTTGCATTATATAACCACAAAGCAGGAACTCAAACATAATTTGTACCAGAATCCTTTCTGGGGTTACCATATGACTCTGGAAAAAGGAGGATGGATTGAGACATCTGGGTTTTACTTCCATTGAAAACAGAGAGTGTGTCAATCTATCCTTTTTCTGGAGACATATGGTTTTTCTCAATTCACTTTTCTCATGGAACCATTTAATAAGAAAAAGGGACGTGCCCCCCAGCCCAACTCCCCCGTACCTTTGAGTGAAGAGGGCAGCAACAGCAGGGGAGGGCCCATGGGTGTCTGAGCCAATCAGGATATTAGGCTCCTCCCAGTGTATCCCGGGATGCACCGGGCAAGGGGTCTTAGGCCTTGATTGGCTCAGACTTCCCCTGGAAGGGGCCTTAAGCATCTGAACCAATCTGGGCCTTAGGCCCCCTGCCCGGTGCATCCTAGGATACACTAAGAGGAGCTTAAGGTTCTGGGAGGGGCCTTAGGCATCTGAGTCAATCAGGGCCTTAGGCCCCTCCCTGGGTATTCCAGGATGCACGAGGAAGGGGAAGGCTCACCATTTTTGAGTGGCGGGCCTGCGGCTAGGAGAGACTAGGCATCCCTTCTGCCGTCATCTTCACTCAGAGGTAGGAGGGTGTTTCAGGGGAGCCAAGGGGCTGAGGCAGGAGGGAATGAGCATACCTCCTGTCAATTTTATCCTAAGAACGGGGAGTGGGGAATTGGGGGTTGGTGTGTGTGTGTGTGGGGGGGGGGGGGGGTTTCGCAGGCAGCAGGGGGATTGGGCATCCCTTCTGCTTCTCTTTATTTTTCTTCTGGGGAGTCATCAGGAGGCATAATCAGGGGGAAGGGAGGCGCTCAACTCACTTCCCCAAATCGGCTCTGTGCATTTATGAGAGCTGGTTTCTAAATGACTGATCGGATGGGATTACAGCAGACCTCTGCAAAACTCATTTGCATGGGAAGCCGTTTGAACATCGATCGCTGTTTAGAAATCGGCCAAAAAAATTGGTCCACAGTGACCCAAACGGTCTTAACCATTTTTAATATATTTAGCTCAAAGATGCTTAAAGGACAAAGCCATCACCCCCAGAGAGTTGTTTCTGCAATACCTTCTATTCCAGAGTACTCTCCCTCTCTCTCCACACATTACACAGCACTGATAATCCTCATCCTTTCCAGGATAATCCCTACTTTCTCACATTACACAGCAGTGCTGAGGAGCATATAGCATCGATGATCCTTCACCCCTTCCACTATAAGTCCCCCCTGCTCTCGCATTACACAACAGTGCTGAAGAGCATACTGCAGGAGTTTCATCAGCCGGAAGCCTGAAGTCATAATGCCATTATACAGAACCATGGTGAGACTTCATTTGGAATACTGTGTGCAATTCTGGAGGCCACACTACTAAAAAGATGTGCTGAGAGTAGAGTCTGTGCAATGGATGGCCACCAGGATGGTCTTGGGGCTCAAGGATCTATCGTACGAGGAAAGGCTGAAAAATTTGCAGCTGTACTCACTCAAGGAACATAGGAGACATGATCGAGACGTTTAAGTAAATTACCGGCCGTATCGAGATGGAAGAAGAGATTCTCTTTCTCAAAGGACCCTCAGCCACAAGAGGGCATCCGCTCAAACTCAGGGGCGGGAAATTTCATGGCGACACCAGGAAATATTTCTTCACCGAGAGAGTGGTTGATCCTTGGAACGAGCTCCCGGTGCAGGTGATCAAGGCAAACAGCGTGCAAGAATTTAAGAGCAAATGGGATGCCCATGTGGGATCCCTTAGAGGGTTAAGCCAAGGGAACCTGTCACCAGGAGTGGGATCCCTAGGATAGTAGACTTGGGGGTGGGTCAGTAGAGTGGGCAGACCTGATGGGCTATGGCCCTTATCTGCCGTCATCTTCTATGTTTCTATGAATGATCCTTAGCTTTTCCACTATAACTGCTCCTCCACCTAGCTATCTGTAAATCATATTTCTCAGGTATTAATGATTCACTGCTGGACATGTTCTAAAACTTCTTTTCTTTACCAAAACTCTGAAAGTGAAAGGAAATGCTAGAAGGCTTCAGTGAGCAATAATAATAGTAAATTTATTCTTTTATACCGCCATTACCAAGAGTTCTAGGCGGTTTACACCATAAGAAACTGAACAATCAGTGAAATACATTCACACCATAAAAACAAAATCATTATAAAAAGTTAAAAATGTAATTGCAATCTTAAAAATACCCAACTAAGTAATAAATTTGTCAAACAAAGAAGACTTAACTAATTTTCAAAAAGAACAGTAAGATATGGCTTGATGAATACATTCACCAAGCCAGGATTGTAATTTACCTGCCTGAAACGCTAAGGTCTTATATCTGACACCATTTGGCTTAGGATAGGCAAATAAGAAGAACTTCTTGTATTCCTTGATGGTCTATATCAGTGTTTTTCAACCTTTTTACACCTATGTACCGGCAGAAATAAAAGAATTATTCTGTGGACCAGCGGTTGAAGAACACTGGGCTAAGTCGTGGGTCAGACCCCGACCATCTCTACCCAATCTCCACCTCAGACCCCGCCCCCATAAAAGTACTAATTGTAACACTATTTTTCCCATTCATTTTTCACAGATGCAAAATTTAATCTTATTAACAATACATAATGGTTAAGCACAAAATTAAACTATACAAAGCACACTGACAGCAGATGTAATTTTTCAAAATTGACATAATTCAATCACTAAATTCAAAAATAAAATCATTCCCCCCTACCTTTGTTGTTTCCCTCCCTCCATGGCCTTACCTTCTGGCCTGCTTCCGCCTGGCCATTTTATGCCGTCCCCGGTATTATCTTCAGGCTGGCTCCGTCTTCCTCACTGATGCAATGCACAAAGCTGCGGGCAGCAGCTCCTTGCGCGTCCCGTGCCTCATCTGGAATCCTTCCCTCTGATGTTGCAACGTCAGAAAGAAGGCTTCTGGTTCAGGCGCAGGACGCACGTAGGAGCCACTCACTGCCTGTGGCTTTGTGCACTGAATCAGTGAGGAAGAGGGAGCTGGTTCGAAGATAACGTCGCATCGATCGCACCGTGGACCAGCGGTTGAAGAACACTGTTTTGGGCCTGATGCACGTGCTGGCCCAGTGGACCGGCAAGGAAATTTCTGTGGACCGGCACAGGTCCATGGACCAGTGGTTGAAGAACACTGGTCTATATAACTCAAAATGAGGAGACAGCGAGTGACACCTGGGGTGAATGTGTACCAGATTCATCACTGCGGCAGATGCTCCCAGGAGGGCAGATAACATCTGGGAGATGTGATTCCAATTGTTTTGATTTCGGAAGCAGTTTTGAGCTGCAGGAAATGCTAGTTTTCCATAGTCCATGTGCCCCATTGCTACTCAGCTCTGACCTTGGAGAGAAGGATATGAGATAAGCCTCCCCAGAAGAGCACAATGACTGTTTGTTCTTAGAATCCCTGCACTCATGTGTCTGTCTGTCTCTGCATCAAATTAGGGTATTATTATATGTGCTGTCTGTGACACTGTATGTTTTGGGCTTTGGTTTGTGACGTGTATTTGTAGCAGAAAAAAAGAAGGATAAACTGGCCTCGCATCAGAAAACAGTGAAGTCACAAAGCAAGGTAGTGGTCGCAAAAGTAACACAGTACAGTTTATTAAAATCAGCAGCAGGTAACATGTACAATGAGACCTTACACAGCTGTGTTTCAGCATACAAATGCCTGCATCAGGGGTTTCAACGCAGCTGATCTCCTTTATACGATTCTAAAATGCTCCAACTTATGTGCAGTTTATTATAATCAGTAGTAGAATCATTTAAAGAATTGTTTGTTGACCAGGTGTGATTCACTCACATATGTTTTAGACTACCTACTTGATCACTTGTGTTGTGACCTCTGATGCAGGCATTTGAATGCCGAAACACAGTTGTGTAGGGTCTCATTGTACATTTTACCTGCTGCTGGTTTCAATAAACTACTGTGTTAATTTTGCAACACTGCCTTGCTTTGTGACTTTATTGCTGTGTATTTGTGCCATAGATGTAATGTAGGGTGAGCACAGGGATGGTACCCTCAAAATATTGCAAGTGCTAATGCTGAATTGGTCCCCCTTCCCCCAATGCCAATGTAAATTCCTTACCCTTTGCCCATCTCCCAATGTTTAACAAGCACACTAACGGGCACACTGATTTCTACATATCAAGGACCAATAAAAACAGATGTTCTAGTGCAGGACAATGATTCCCAAACCAGCTACTGGAGGCACCCAATGAATATTCATGAGAGATATTTGCAAGCACTGCCTCCACTGCATGCAAATCTCTCTCATGAATATTCATCGTGGAGATCCTGAAAACCTGACTGGCTGGGGTGCCCACCAGGACCAGGTTTGGGAACCACTGATGCAGGAACTTTGGAAACCTATCTGTGGGTATAAAGCCTGGAGTGGTGGGTCCTTGTCTCTCTCCTGCTAAAGCACCAGAGATGCTGACTGTACATGTCAGCCCAACCCAACTGCAAAATAAGAAAAAGAAGGCGTTCTAAGAATCAGACATTTTTTTATTACATTTTATTTTTGTTTCATATACGACAATGTAAACCGCTCAGAAGGCCATGTCAATGGGTCGTATATTAGAGTTGTCCAGAAAAGCTAAAGTTGAAGAAACTTCCCCCTTTTTTACTAAGGCTTAGCGCACCTTAGTAAAAGGACCCCTTTATTAATTTAAGTTTTTCCCATTAATTTGTATGTGCTTGATCACAAAATATTTTTTGTATAACTTTTTAAGCCCCTCCTGGATCACTCAAAGCCAATGAATATAAGCACCACCAAAATCTGTTTTTTTTTCCCCCGTAAACAGGTGATAATGCTATTAGTATTAGTAATATTAGTAGTTCTGACATTAGACATAGGTAAAATAATTTCTGGGTTATGTCATACAAAAATCAAACAGAAATTCCTAGAATATCTAAGGGCTCCTTTTACAAAGGTGCGCTAAGCATTTTAGTGCACGCTAAACGCTAACGCGAGCATGTTATTCTATGGATGCGTTAGCAGTTAGTGCGTGCGCTAAAACGCATAGCGCACCTTAGTAAAACAGGCAGTAAATGTTTGATTTTCACATGGCTGATTGGGCTTCTCTGGCAAGTATGACATCGGCAGCTGATCTGCTGTTTAAGAAGTGCCCCCACCTTTACTTGTTTGTGGGGGAAAATAATCCATTGTGATGAAATAACTGCTGCAGCTGACAGATTGAAACGCTCTTCCGGAGTCCGTCATAGAGGAAAACACTCTCCAGGGATTCAAGTCAAAGTTAAGACAAGTTCCTGCTAAATAAGGGTGTACGCTGGTAGGGCTAGTCTCAGTTGGAGCGCTGGTCTTTGACCGGAGGGCCGCCGCGTGAGCGGACTGCTGGGCATGATGGACCACTGGCCTGACCCAGCAGCGGCATTTCTTATGTTCTTATCAGACAATCGGACCACTCTCGTTGTCTCAGCAGTTAAGTCTGGCATTTCTTTGAAGTGGCGAATGAACATGTGGCTAAAGGCGAGCTCGTTAATATTGGGTATTTGGATTTTCCAAAAGACATTTGACAAAGTACCTCGCTAAACTACTTCTGAGGAAATTAGAAAGTCATGAGATGGGAGGTCATGTCCTATTATGGACTAAGAACTAGTTGAAAGACAGAAAACAGAGAGTTGGTTTACATGGTCAATATTCTAAATGGAGAAGGGTAAATAGTGGGGTTCTATCACAAATACCCCTCTGTATTTTATGTAATGCTTTAAAATAAAGACCAGTGATAAGTGTTCTTCCATCTGGACTTATCTCCAACAATCTTCAAATATTTGAATGTTTGAATAACCAGCCCTGCCAGAGCTAAGTTTTTCTTATTCCTTTTGGATTATAGACTCAATAGAACGCTAGGTAGGAGGGGGAGAAGGGCCGATAAGGTTGTTTCCATTTCTAGTGCAGCTGTTTAGTTAACTAGCCAACCTCATCAGTGATGTCACAATGCCTTGATTGTCCTATATTTGGCTCACTTTTACTACATTTTGATTTCTAGAGTGGTGCAGTGGTTAAAGCTACAGCCCCAGCACCCTGAGGTTGTGGGTTCAAACCCACACTGCTCCTTGTGACCTGGGAAAACCACCTAATCCCCCATTGCCCCAGGTACATTAGATAGATTGTGAGCCCACTGGGACAGAGAAAAATGCCCGAGTACCTGAATAAATTCATGTAAACTGTTCTGAGCTCCCTGGGGAGAACAATGTAGAAAACTGAATAAATAAATACCATTTACATTTTTCAGCAAACATGCTTTAATCACTGACAGTGTCAAACAGGACATTGCTTCAAAGTTGTTGAACACACCAGTGCTCAAACAGTTTCATTGGGGCAAGCCGCTTTTCAAGCAGGTATACTTGGACCTGAATCACATTTCCTGTTTCATGGGCTTGGTATTACTAATGAATGGTTGGCAAAGCCAGTGGACAGGTGGTCTGAAGATCCAAACTTCCATACTGCTGAACGGTTTGTCAACACACAGTTGAGCTTAGGTTTTAAACTGGTAACTGACTTTGCCAGTGGCATCACCACAGTCCCGGTGCAAGGAGTTGAACAGCATCGCAGGCTATATCATGACTATCTCAAGAAGACATTGAATGCTTGAGTGTTTGGAAAGCCATTGGTAGATGACGACACAAAAGTGTACATGTTTAGCTATTAGGAACGTAGGTTAAATTTCTATCATTTACTACAATAAAGTGCAGATATTGAAGGTTCATTTAATAAAATACCGCTAAATGTTTTGCATAAAATGTCTTTTTATCAATGCATCGTTGCCGAGTGTGAAAAACATAAGTTAGCTATAATACCAAGAAATTTGCTTCATCAAGCAAAAATTCTAGCAAATTTTAAAGAAAAACAGAGCTTTATATAATCAGTGGTTTTGAGCGACCCCAGGATGGGCTTAAAAGTTTTTTTTTAAATTATTTTCTGATCAAGCACAATCAAATTCATGGGGAAAACTTCAATTTACACAGTTTTTCCAACTTTAGGTTTTTCTGGATAACCCTATCAAGTAAAAAATAAACCAGGTCAGAGACATTGCACAGAATGCCCTCTTCACTCCCCCTTTTTTTACAAGTGCCAATGGCTTGAATGGACCGTGTCCCTAGGAAGTGTGCGTTCTTCTCTATGTATCGGACTACTGTTTGTTTGTTTATGCAATTGTATGTCTGTCTACATGTCCATGTGCCCCCTATGTCTGTGTTTCTCTCCTGCACAAGAGTATCTGTCTACTAACCTTACGTCCATGTATCTATCTTTCTATATGCTTGCTCTGTATGGTTATTTTAGTGTAATGTGACCCTGCCTTATCCTAGCGCAATAAACAAGGAGATGGTAGGAAGAGAATGCCCTGCTGACAGATGTGAGGAACAAAAACCACTTGTTCAGAGTAACATCTGGAGGAAACTACAGACTTCATTGCTTACCTCAGATTTAGCAATCTATAAATACCTCCAGCAAGACCAAAAGCAGGAACTAAGTTTCTGATAGGAAGGAGGGATACTGGTGAATAGATATCAAAATTCTCCTGCTGACTTCAGTGTCAATGTGACCTGTCCGCTCATTCATGAGAAATAAAGAGCCCTGCAGTGCTCACCTACCTGATGAAGTAACAGCAGAAAATCAGACTTAGAACAAACACGAATATCCCCGTTCCGAATATGACCATGTAGATATTTAGTGGAAGGTCCTGGAAGGTGATTGGAGGCATTGTACACGATTTATTGGTATAAATAAGCCCCAAACCGCAGAAGCATCCTGCAACAAGAAAATACATCCCATGCTGTAAACATAAAACCAGAAGGCACTGTGGTCCATATCTCATTCACTTACCGTATTTCCCCATATAGAGGCCACAGTGTATGGGGTGCGGCCTAGTTAAATGCAGCAATTTTAAATCATCCCCCCACTCCTGGTAACTTTTTCAATCATCTCCCTCCCTTGTACCTTTTTCGGAGCCCCTTCGCTGGAAGGCGGATGGCGCACGGCTCGAATCTCCAGCGGTGCAGGGCTGGCAGCCGCAATCGCTTTGGCATCCGGCCTGCACCCGCACCGCTTGCTGAGTGGCTGACGTCAGTTCTCAGGAGCCCTGCGAGAGCTGACATCGGCCATTCAGCAAGCGGTGTGGGAGCAGGCTGGATGCCGAAGTGATTGCGGCTGCCTGCCCTGCACTGCTGGAGACCCTAGCTGCGCGCTGTCAAGCGAGGGGACTCCAACAAAGGGGATGATTGAAAAAGGTAGGGGAGGTACCGGAAGATAAGCCGCGGCTAATACCATGGGGCAGCTTATCTTCAGGTTTTTAAACATAGGTCACCCTTTTCTGCGGCCTATACATGGGGGCGGCCTATGCAGAGGGGCGGCCTATATGCGGGGAAATACAGTGGATGGATGAATGGATCAGTCATTGCCAGATAGCAAACAGCTAAAGAAAAGTCTCCTATATTTTTCCTCAAGGTTCTTTGGGTTTCCAGCTGCCAGAACTGACCTACTACTACTATTTATTGTTTTTATAGCGCTGCCAGACGTACACATCACTGTACATTAAAATATTCACGAGACAGTTCTGCTTAGTAAAGCTTACAATCTAATCAAACAGACAGTGACGTAGCGAAAGTAGGAAGTGTCCGGGGCAGTGGCGCCCCCCCAAGCCCTCCTCTCCGCCCCTCCCATGTCAACCCCCTGCTCTTTCCGCACCCACACTCGTGCCTTCCCTTTCCACTTCTGTACCTTTTTAAATCTTTACCAGCACGGGCAGCCTCTCTGGCCTGCTGCTCGCGCTGGTACTGGCTTTCTCTCCGATGCCACTTCCTGGCTCCACGACACAGCAAGCAGCAGGCTAGTGTAGTTGCTCATGCTGGTGATTTTAAAGAGGTATAGAGGTACGGGTAAGGGAGGGCAGAGAGGTGCTGGTGCCCCCAGCAAGATGGCACCCAGGGCAGTCCGCCCCACCCCTTTACTACGCCACTGTAAACAAACAGGACAAGTAAAGGATTAGGGAGTTTCTCTACTGGGTTATGGTGCTACCCCAGGGATTCCTTGTTGTGTGTAACCCTCTTTACTCCTGCCCAAACCAGAGAGGGCAGTGGCAGACCTCAATCAGGTATCCTCCTGAACAGATACACATCTTCCTTCCAGAGGTTCATGGAGCCTTCTCTGCTTCCCCCGACAGCTCTCTATGTGGTAATCCAGGGGAAGGCACCCAACCCTTTGCAGATGGGTCAATAATTTACAACTAAACGCCTCCAAAACGGAACTCAACAGCTCTCTATGTGGTAATCCAGGGGAAGGCACCTAACCCTTTGCAGAAGGGTCAGTAATTTACAACTAAATGCCTCCAAAACGGAACTCAACAGCTCTCTATGTGGTAATCCAGGGGAAGGAACCCAAACCCTTTGCAGAGGGGTCAATAATTTACAACTAAACGCCTCCAAAACGGAACTCAACAGCTCTCTATGTGGTAATCCAGGGGAAGGCACCCAACCCTTTGCAGAGTGATCAACAATTTACAACTAAACGCCTCCTCAAAACAGAACTCCTTTGGATCCGCAAAGAACACTGAAACTGCACCTGTCCCTCACTATGCTGGAACTCGACTACCATAACTGTAAAAGACCAAGCATGCAGCCTAGGAAAACTCCTTGACTCCAATCTATTGCTTTCCAACCATATCTCTCAGGTCATAACTTCATAATTTTACTACCCGAGACAACTCCAAAAAAATAAGGAACTACTTTTCTGAGCCTGACTTCACCCAACTACTCTATGTCTTAGTCCTCTATTGCATGGATTACTGCAACATGCTATTCAACGGTCTCACGGCAGAGAGCATAAAACGTCTCCAGTGTGTACAAAACACAGCAATCAGACTTCTAAAAAACCTTTGTGCCCATGACCCTGTCTCCAGCTCACTGTCTGCTCGTAGCCAAAGGTATCTTCAAAGGCCTGATGTTAATGTTCAAATCCTCGCATGACATGGTGCCAGGCTATGTGACAACCAAGCTTCCACCATACATGCTGAACAGGTCCCTCCACTCCCAGGAGGGAATACGCCTCAAAACGCCCCTGGTCATGCCCTTCGACTACAGACCACCATACGACGTGCCTACTCCCACTTCATACCGAGCTACTGGAATCAACTGCCCCCACAGATCAGATCCCTTGAAGGACTCCTCAACTTTAGGAAAACAATAAAAAACATATCTATTTACCTAACTTCCACAACCGATTGATTACACTTCCCTCTCCGTATTCGCGAATTCCGAATCTACAGATTTGCTTATTCGCGGTTTTAAACCCAAAAAAACATTTTCATTTTTCAGGCTATTTTAAGCCTTGTAAGTCCCCCCTTAAGCCTTACCTGGTGGTCTAGCGGGTTTTCGGGGCAGGCGCGATCTTCCCACGCTCCTGCCCCGTGCAGATCGCTCACAGGAAATGGCTGCCTTGAGCTTCCATAGTCTCTCGAGCCATTTCCTGTGAGCGATCTGCATGGGGCAGGAGCGTGGGAAGATCGCTCCTGCCCTGAAAACTAGCTAGACCACCAGGTAAGACTTAAGGGGGGACTTTCAGGGCTTAAAATAGCCTGGGGAAGCGGGGGTTAGGGGCAGAACCGGCCCAAATATTATTCACGGTTTTTTAATATTCGCGGGCCGGCTCTGCCCCTAACCCCCGCGAATACGGAGGGGGAAGTGTACAAAGAAATTGATATTGGTACTAGACCATTGGTATGCATCACATTAGGATTAAAAACTTGTATTGAAAAACCTTGCACTGTAACTATGGGGAGGGAAGTTTCATAGCGACTCCAGAAAGTACTTCTTCACCGAAAGAGTGGTGGATCATTGGAACAGACTCCCACTGCAGATGATTGAGGCCAGCAGCGTGACAGATTTTAAGAGAAAATGGGATACTCACATGGGATCTTTGGGGGAGTGAATTCAGGGGGGCGGTTACTTGGAATGGGCAGACTTGGTGGGCTATAGCCCTTTTCTGCCGCCATTTTTTATGTTTCTATTGTAACCTGTAACCCGTTCTGAGCTCTTTGGGATAGAAAACAAATTAAATAAATAAATATATAAAATAAACAAAATACACATGTTCTCCACTTTGTATGGGCTGTTTTCTATCACAGCTTCTGTAGCTGCTCTTTAAATGGTATTTCCTTCCCATGCCAGACTGCACTCGACTAAAAAAAGACTTTTAAATGTTCCTTCAGCCCACTTCCTCACAGCCCATCAGGTCACAAGAAGAGCTGAAGTGCTCCCCACCCCCAACTCCCATCCCAAAGGAGGCCAATAAGAAACAGATGAATCCAAAGGAAGTATGGAATCTTACAAGAAAGCGTTTCACAACTGACCAAATGCAGGCTTTGTTTGCCACTCATACAGATGGCGTTGGACTTTTCATTTTGAAAGTTTCTGGAGATCAGCTTTTTCAAATGGAAGCAATGGAGGAGGGACGGACCGTGAGTGCCGCTCCCATGGGCCTTGGGGAGCAAGCATGATTTGGCGAGTCCACAGATCATGCATGGGGAAATAGGAACTCAGCCTTGATGAGGTCTTTACCGAAAAAAACTGGAGCGTTACTGTGTTGATGTTGACATGTTTGAAAATTGAGGATGGCTTGGTAAACAAAGGCCCTCTTTTACTAAGGTGCGCTAATCGATTTAGCACATGTTAAACTAACGCGTGCATGTTAGTCTATGGACGTGTTAGCGTTTAGTGCGCGCTAATCGGTTAGCGCACCTTAGTAAAAGTGTTTTGGTAATTGTTACACACAATTTATTTATTTTATTTACTAGGATTTATTTACTGCCTTTATGAATGAATTCACTCAAGGTGGTGTACAGCAATAAGTCAAAAATAAGCAACAGTCAATAAAAATAAGCAAGTAACAATATAAAACATGGCATAACATATATTACAATATAACCTTCAATCCTTAACCCTACTCTGCCCTCCAACCCAGCCAGCTGATTAACCATTCCCCTTAATTGTAACCATGACATCCTGTTTGTCTGTCTTGGCTGTTTAGATTGTAAGCTCTTTTGAGCAGGGACTGTTTTCTTCTTCAATTCCCTGGGCCCAATACAATGGAAAATGCTATCTCTGGATGATGTTAACCTCAGATCTCTTACAGATGGAATTTGCAGATCAGAATGTTCTGCAGACTGAAGCAATCTAGGTGGAGCACATGGCAGGATACTCTGGAGGAAATGTTTGGGGTTGACTCAAATATAAAGGGCTTAATATTCAAGTGCAATGCCTTGCCAGGCTCTGTACCCTATTCCCCCTCCCTGTTCTGCAAGGCTCTGCATCCAGCCCCCTCACTCCCTCCTTTCCCTGCCAGTCTCTGCACTCAGCCTCCCTCCCTCCTTGCCAGGTTCTGTACCCTGTCCCCGCCTCCCTTCTGATGCCTTCACCAGGCCTGCCGTAAGTTCTGGTGGGCTAGGACAAAAGGGATCCCTAAAGCCTCCTTTCCCAGCCAATTCTAAGAATTTTTACCTCCCTCCCACCTCCTCCGCGTACTTTTAGAATCCCTGGTGGTCCAGCGGTGAACCGCAGCAGGAGCGACCTTCCTTCTCTCCTTCCCATGCAGAGCCACTAGCCGATTGGCTGCCACGAGTTCACGGCACTAGCCCTGTGTAATTTGGCTCTAATGCTGGCGTTATGTTCTGAGTATTTATTCATTTATTATGTCATTCAATTTTCTATACCATTCTCCCAGGTAAGGGAGGAAAAGTTAAGTGAGCTTTATTGGGTCTGAATGGCTTCAATACTTATCATTAAGAGCCTTGAAGATTGATTGATGGACTATTTAAAAGCTTTATAGTACCTGTAGCTTTTCCCAGCCCATGATTTTGTCATTAGTAGCACTCTGCACTTTGTATTACTTGTTACTGTAGATTTTAAAATGTAGATTAAATAAATTTTGCTAGTTTTTAGGATATGAATTGAATTAAAGAAATTAATACATTAAACATTTAATTAATTTTATGTTTTGGCATTCTTGGTATAGCAGGAAAAAACCCTTGACAAGTTTAAAGGGAAATTAAAAGATTACCTTCAGGGATGCATTCGAATAATTATCATCCCAGGCTTAGTTTGACACCAACACAACGCAAGCAAGGCACCATCAATGCAATTCCCCTATGTCTTATCCCTGCTTCATTCTCTTTCCTATATTGATTCTAGTTCCTTCCATTACTTTCCTCTCGTCCGAAGTAAGTCAGTGTTTCCCCTAATAAATTGTTTGTCTCTCCCTATTTTTATTGTACATTGCTTTGAAATAACGAAAAGTGATTTTATCAAATTTTAAAGAAACTTTGAAACTTCATTTATTAAGTCATTCGGTTTTCTATACCATTCTCCCAGGGGAGATCAGAACGGTTTTACATGAATTTATTCAGGTACTCACATTGGCCCCTAAGTGTGAAATGGGACACGCCAGATTACAGAATTAGGTGGCCAATGCACAAATATATACGAGTCCCACTTTCACCCAGTAACTTTTCAGACGAGGAACAGCCAGACAAATGCAAACAATGCTTCTGTTCACCATTCATGCACTCATATTTTTCCCAGGCTCCTTTTTCATTCTTTGTTCTCAGAAGGTGTTTTGCCTCAGAGGAGAATGTAATGAGATAAAGAAAAATTAAGACCGCTCCAATTTGGGGTCTTTATAGAGGCAACACAGCCCATCTCAGTCCTACACTCTGCTGATCTACCCCACCCCCCACACTTCATAAAAAAGTCAATAAATTTGCAGCAAAATTTGGATGCTCTCAGTGCTGCTTGTTCCACTGTGGGCTTCTTGTACTCTAATTGCAGATCGTAGATGCTGAGATCCAAAAAGCCAACAGGGTTGATTATTCTCCTCTGGAGGAAACCTGTAATTTTCCCTCCTTAATCTCACAGCCTGGGGGTACTTTCCTGTGGTGCTGAATGCAGAGGTGGGCTGCTCCACTTTCAATTTAATCCACGTGAGGCTGGGAACACTTTATCGGTGACAACTTGCAGGAAGAACAGTTCCTTAATCACTGGGCCTCTAATAATCACCCTTGGTATCTGGCAGTAAAGTCACGTGCTACGAAGCCCACACCGAAGGCTGGTGTTGGGCGCCTTGCTCAGATGAGTCAGAAGTCCTGTTGGAGACTCAGACCGGTTACAGGGACTCAACAAAAACGTTGAATGCCACCACTGTGAGGATTTTCACAAGGCAAAAATGTGATTCATTTTCAGTTGTGTGCGCTTTTTTCCAGTTCATTTTACACTTTTAAATTAAACATTTTTAACATAGTAAATGCCAGTAATAAATACCTGCACAATCCATCCAGCCTGCCCAACAAGGTGGCCAGAGTTGAATCCGACACTCTGCATACGTTCCATTTCTTCATGATTTAACACTGGTATACTTAATCTAATCTAACCTTAGATTTATATACCGAGTCATCCCTAAAAAAATAAGGCTCAACTTGGTTTACAACAATTTATCTAAAAGGGATAACATTATAGTCCTTAAAAATTATTGTTTTAAAAACGTTGAAACAACATGGTTTTCAAGATTTTTCGGCAGACCTGAAGCGAAATACAAGATCTTATTGGAGAAGGTAGATCATTCCACAATGCAGTTAATGAAAATGAAAAAGAATGAGCCGTTTTACTGACTGATATGATACCTTTAACAGAGGGAAAGGAGAGTTTGCATGTAGGAATGGTTCTACAACCCGAAAATATTGAAAAATTTAAGGACAAAGGAATCAAAGAGTCTGCCTCCCAACTACTGGAGTTACCACCGACTTAACACACATTAAGAGGGGGGATTCATCAAGCAGCGTTAGAACTTTAAGTCGCGGTAAATGGCCCTTAACGTGACTTAAACAGCTCTAAAGCTGCAAAATATATAAATGCAAATGCATGTTTTGCATCTCATTACTATTGAATCACCTAACATGACTTTTGCAGCGATAGGCCACAAATCACATTAAGATCCATAAATGACTAAAATAATCCCAGCTTTTTGCTGGGGTTATTTTACCATCCGGGAACATCAGGCCGCGCAAAGTCGTGACCCGATGCTCCCAGGTTACACGGATGAATCCCTTCCCCAGCCAGGAGCGATGCCCAATTTTGACTGGCTATTTTGACTGCGGTGCTGGAGTGGCCAAGAACTGGGCATCGCTCCTGGCTGACTCCACCGGCCCTTCCCTGGACCATCATGGAATTGTGAGGTTGCCACTAAAGGGGGGATAGGGGGCCCTTTTGTGGGGGGGTTTGAGGTGCTCCTACTTGGGGGGTTGCGGCAGTCAGTACTAGGGGTGTTGGAGCCGGTTGGGGGAGGGGGAGAAAATTCATCCCTACAGCTCGGCAGCCCAGACACGGCCCGGCATTGAATTTCCAGGTTTTAACACCAGCGGTAATTCAGCAAATTATTGATCACTACCACCTGAATATTGAGCCTTATATTTTTATAGTGTCTCTGCAGGCAAAAATATGCATTCCAGAGACGAGTGAGCTAACTCTCAATGGACCCAAAATTCAACCCCCAAAATGACACAAAATATGACCACTAGATTTTGAGAATCTTCTTTCTTTCTTGTAAATGTCCACTGTTTGAATAGTGGGCTGTAATACAGCCTGGTTTGTCATAAGACCATAATAGCCATTCTGGGTCAGACAAATGGTCCATCTAGCTCAGTACCTTTCTTCCAATAGTGGCCAATTTAGGTCACAAATACTTGGCAGAGATTCAAATAACAGCAACATTCCATGCAGTGGCGTTGCGAGGAAGAGAGGCGCCTGGGGGGCGGTGGTGCCCCTCCCCCACCCTCTTCTCCGCCCCACCTCCACATGCTCCTTCCCCGCCCCCTTCTGCTGCATGTGTGCCACTTTCCTTTTCCCTTACCTCTGTATTAAGGTTTCAAGGTTTTATTTAAATTTGATTTAATCGCTTATCTAATTTCTAAGCGAGTTTACAATATATAATAGTAAAAAAAAGAGCATGAACATAATAAAAATGGCATTAATACTTACAAAAAGAAAACAATTACAAAGAAACATCAACTAATAATTGTCATATTAAAAAGAGATAAATGAGACAGACAGATGGGAGACAAGAGGAAATAGGGTTAGAAATACAATTTGCATAGGAATGAAAGACAAATAAGAAAAAAAAAACCCCAAAAGGAAAGGAAAGGGCTTGTTGCTGCTTAATTCCTTAAGGGAGTTAAAAAGGATACTGTAAAATTTAAATCAAATGTTAAAAGCTTCTTTAAATAAATGACTCTTGAGTAGGCTTTTGAAACGTTCTGGCGCAAGCAGCAACCCCCAAGCTGCTGTTGCGCCATTGTTGGCTCTTCCTCTGACATCACTTCCTAGGTGCGAGTCCCGGAAGTGATGTCAGAGGAAGAGCTGACGCTGGTGTGACAGCAGGTTGGGGGTTGCTGCTCGCACCAACAATGTTACAGAGGTATGGGGGAAGGGAAGGGAAATGGTGCGTGACAATGGGTGAGCAGGGTGGCAGAAAGGAGGACAGGTACCTGCGTCCTCACCAAGACGGCGGATCCCCCCTCCCCTTTACTATGCCACTGATTCCATGCTACCGATCCCGGGGCAAGCAGTGGCTTCCCCCATGCCTGTCTCAATAGCAGACTATGGAGTTTTCCTCTGGAACTTCTTCAAACCTTTTTAAGCCCAGCTATGTTAACTGCTGTTACTACATCCTCTGGCAATGAGTTCCAGAGCTTAACTATTCTTTGAGTGGAAAAAAAAATTTTCCTTCAATTGGTTTTAAAAGTATTTCTATGTAACTTTATTGAGTGCCTCCTAGAGTAAAAAAATTGATTCGTTTGTACCCCTTCTACACTACTCAGGCTTTTGTAGGCCTCAATCATATCCCTATCTACTCTCTTTTTCAAGCTGAAGAACCCAAACCTCTTTAGCCTTTCCTCATACGATAGGATCTCCATTGCCTTAATCATTTTGGTTCCTACATCTTTTTTGACATATGGCAACCAGAATTGAATGCAATACTTAAGGTGAGGTCACACCATGGAGCGATAGAGGCATTATAATATTTTTGGTCTTATTTACCAGCCCTTTCCTAATAATTCCTAGCAATATATACTGGCTGTGTATATATTCGATAAAATTTCAACCTTGTAGGCCTTGGAGAATTTGTGTAGAGTGATTATTAAGAAGGGGAGGGAGCAAATGGCCGCCTGGATTACCTTCTGTAACCTCCAGCGATAACGTAGAAAAATTCTGACCAGCACACCCAAGCTGCCTGCCATCCCTGACTACACTTGGGAAGAATCAGTGGGAAAGGACCCACAATGTTACCACAGGGTGGCTCTCCTTCCCCTAGTAAGGCCTCCAACCCTGGGAATAATTATATGAACCAGGTGTAAAAGCCATCTGCATTCAATGCAAACACAGATGGTAACTATCTGAATGTAACTCACTTTAAACTTCTGAGAAAGGCATGGACTAAATCCAAATGTAAAAGGACATAGTCAGATTGTAGGATGTGCAGCAGTTCCCCCTCTCCCTCCCACCGAGAAACCAATGCAGTAAAGGATGCAAGGCTTTGTGCAGAGCTAGTGCAGGGTAACCATGGCTTTAGCTCAAGTTCTGTAGGTGTACAGATACAAGGAAAAGAAAAAAAAAAGGGTTTTGAACAGAAGCTAACCCTGTCAAGGCCTTGTGTTGCCACTAGTGCAAAGCTCATTAAAATCAATAGTAATGAGGTTAATACCTAGTCAATACATATGTAGAGAAGTGTGAACACTTAAAGGCTGAGCACAAAGCTGGGAAATTTACTGCCAAGTTTGAGGAGGTGTAGAAGGGTCGGCATGTTCTTTTGCAGAAGCATCTGTTTTAGGCCCCAATGCTCCCATTAAAGCAGTCTTACTGGCACAGAAAGCTCTCCTCCCGATGCACATAAGGGTTCTTCACGGTTGCTAATGATCGTCATAGCAGCCACCGAGCACCTTATGCAAATGCATTACAAGGAGCTCATATGTGTTCTAATGAGCTTTCCTTGTGATGAACGAATGAGAATGATCCCCAATTTCCGAGGAATCGGAGCTGAAATTTTCCAGCAGATCTGGAGCTGCCAGTGTCTGCTGTGCATGTGTTGTGTGAGGCACATAACACATGTACAGCAGCAGTGCTTATTTTAACAAAAATAAAAAGTCCTTTGCAGCTCAGCCTGCAACCCCTGCTCTCCCTGCTGGCAGTTTTGGGGCTTCCCCTACTGTTCAGCTGTTTGGGGATTCCCCTGCTAGTGAGCAGGGGCTTCCGGCTCAGCTGCAAAGGACCCCCCTCAAGTCTTCCAAAAGTGACCCTCTCCGAGTTCTCCCTCCCATGAATTCCATCCCCCCCCAGAGCCCTCTACAGATAGCCCCTTCCCCTCCCCCAAATAACCTGGTGGTCTAGGTCAAGTCAGCCCCCCCCAAGCTCAAGGACCCTCCCCTCCACTTTTCCGGAGAGTCTAAGACACCCCCACCACCATCTTACCTTTGTGTTGAAGATTGACAGGAGGAATGCTCAATCTCTCCTGCCTCAAGGCCTGCCTCTTCAAAATTGCAGCCCTGCCCCTGCCTGGTGCATCCTGGGATGCACTGGGAGGGGTCTAAATACCATATAAGGAGGAAGGGATGACAGAGGGCTATCTTTAAAAGGCTGGGGGGTCACTCTTGGCATGCAGCACGTGCTCTCCCTGCCAACTCATCTGATTGTGGCAGAGGAAGCCACAATCAGCTGATAACAGCAGAGCTGGCAGGAGAAGCCCCAAACAGCTGAGCAGCAGGGGAACCCTGTTTCGGGAAGTCCTGCTGGCTCAGTTGATCAGGGATTCCCATTGCGATGAGCTGGCAGGGAGAGCAGCAACGGCAGAAGAATTTTGACATGATGGATGGGGAGAGAGAAGCTGGGTCTTCTGAGCAGGCACCTGGCGCTACCGGGACTGCTCTGCACGAATAGCATACATATAATTTGCATGATATTGTGCTGAGCATCCCCCAGTTAAGAAAAATCCACCATGGTATTTTTTACTGTGGTGCCAGAGACCACGGGAACTTGTGAGACCACTACGGGAACTCGCAGCAGCCATTTTTGATTTTGGTTTTCATGGGGCAGGGCAATAAAACAATCACAGCTCTTATGGAAATTATCAATTATATAATAAAAGTGAATGTAAAGTGCTCAGACCATATAACCATTAATTTAGTGATGACACCAAACTGCGGTTTAGATAGGGACCATCATTGCATCTTTACAGTTCCTGGCCCACCACTAGACCCTTTAGGGTAAGGTGTGGAAGGGTCTGGGAGGTGGAAGGGGAGAGGGTGTGACTTAAGGTTTGGAGGGCCCTTAATGTTATTTGTGAGTACATAGTATTCACGAGGGGACTGTGCCCCTAACTCGCACAAATATAGAGTGGGGGTGTGTACAATTAGGGGGTAAGGGCACAAATCTGCATACACACTGGAATGTTGTTCTGCATATAAATAGTGGCAATGCAAATATTTTACACAAAGAATAGCTTTCCAGACGGGGACAGATATGGGCTATGTGTTTTTCTGTTCAGACATGCACACAGCGCTAACTGCCTTTAAAACCAAGTGTGCATGCATCCAGTGTGCCCTCCCACTCCTATTTACATATAATTTGTTTACTGCATGAATGAAGAAAAATTTGGCATTAGGCCTGGGTTAGGAAGCCGTGCACACAGTTCTAAGACAAGCTTACTGCATCAGGCCCCCAACTCAAAAATGACCCTACCCTGTGCTGCCTGGCTTTAGACTAGATGCTGGGCAGGAAGTTTCCCCATTTGCTTCAGATTAGGTTATAAGAGGGGCATTTCTCTCAGTCAGCTGATGTCCTGCAGTTCCTGCACTAGCAGAGTGACCAGTTGGAAAGAGGTTGTTCACTGCAAAATGATTTGGAATTTTCAAGGAAGAGAGAGACATAGAAGGCCGTTTTCGATGTGACATCTAAATCCGAGCTTAGATGTTTTTGGAGGTGTGTCCAAAAATCAGGTAGAGAAATGGCCTTTTGCAAAACAGCAAAATGTATTTTTTTCTTCAAAAATGACAATTTCTAGATATGTTCAAAAAAGATCATTTCTAGATATGTTTACCATAGATATGGGCATCTATTTTTAAACCATTTTTGGAGAAAAAAAAACCCGTCCAAAAGAAAAACACACAAAACAAGTCATTTTTAGTAGACTGGCCACACAGACATCCCGACAGAGCACTGCACTACAGTGAACTTCATATAAAAAGGATCAGGTACATATTTTACCATAACCCCCTGATAGAAACATGATGGTAGATAAAGGTCAAATGGCCCATCCAGTCTGCCCATCCGCAGCATCCACTATCTCCTCCTCTCCCTAAGAGATATCATGGGCCTTGTCCTATACTTTCCTGAATTCAGTCACAGTATTTGCTTCCACCAGCTCTAAGGGCAGACTATTCCATGCATCTGCCACCCTTTCTGTAAAAAAGTATTTTCTTAGATTACTCCTGAGCCTATCACCTCTTAACTTCATCCTGTGCCCTCTCATTCCAGAGCTTCCTTTCAAATGAAAGAGACTCGCCTCATGTGCATTTACACCACTCAGGTATTTATAATTCTTTATTTATAACATTTTTTTATTACATCAAGTATGTAAACTTGAAAAAGATCAATAATTCTATAAAACAGAAGTAAAATATAGTTTTAAATTTCCACAGATTTTATTTTTTCCTGTTGATTTTGTCTAAAAATTGTGGACTAAATAATGGCTGAATTGCATCACTTAGGTATTTAAATATCTCAATCAATCTCCCCTCTCCTGCCTTTCCTCTAAAGTATACATATTGAGATCTTTAAGTCTGTCCCCATACGCCTTATGACAAAGACCACCGACTATTTTAGTAGCCTTCCTCTGGACTGACTCCATCCTGTTTATATCTTTTTGAAGGTGTGGCCTCCAGAATTGCACACAATATTCTAAATGAGGTCTCAACAGAGTCTTATACGGGGGCATCAATACCTCATTTTTCCTACTGGCCATACCTCTCCTAGCAGTTACAGTTACTTTATTTGATATACTGTAATTATTAACACAAAAAGTTAAATCAAAGCAGTTTATAGCAAGAAAAGCAAGAGTGGCGTTTCAAAAATCAATAAACACAAACAAGGGTAAACCACAAAAACAGATAAACCCAAATGGGAAAAAAGGGAAAAGTGGAGATTAACAATATATTATAAGTAAAAAAAATAAAAAAAAGGAAGGAAAGCATCCTTCTAGCTTTCACTGTCGCCTTTTCAACCTGTTTGGCCTCCTTAATATCATCACATACTATCACACCAAGTCCCACTCCTCTTTTTGTGCACATAAGTTCTTCACCTCCTTAACCGGATTGTTCCCTTGGGTTTTTTGCAGTCCAAATGCATGACTTTGCATTTCTTAGCATTAAATCTCAGCTGCCAAGTTTCAGACCTTTCTTCAAGCTTCACCACGTCCTTCCTCATGTTATTCACACCATCAGGGGTCTGTCTAGTGCAGATTTTGGTATCATCCGCAAAAAGACAAATCTTACCTTACAGCCCTTCAGCAATATCGTTTACAAAAATGTTAAAAAGAACAGGCCCGAGATCCAAACCTTAAGGCACACCACTGGTAACATCCCTTTCCTCAGAGCCATCTCCACTGACCACTATCCTCTATCACCTTCCACTCAAGCAGTTCCTGACCCAGTCCATCACTTTGGGGCCCATACTGTGGGCACTCAGTTTATTAGACACACCTGTGTGGAACACTGTCAAAGGCTTTGCTAAAATCTAAATACACTACATCTAGTGTTTTCCCTCTATCCAATTCTCTGGTCACCCAGTCAAAGAAATTGATCAGATTTGTTTGACAAGACCCACCTCTAGTGAATCCATGTTACCTTGGGTCCTGTAATTCACTAAAACATTACTATTCTCTGTTTTATAAGCGTTTTCATTAATTTACTTACCACAAAAGTCAGACTTACCGGCCTATAGTTCCCCACTTCTTCCTTACTTCCACTTTTGTGAAGAGGGACCACAGCCACCCTTCTCTAGTTCTCCGGTACCAGTCCCTAGAGAAGCACTGAAAAGGTCTGCCAGTGGAGTCCCCAGAACTTCCCTAAGGCCCAGATTTTGAAACCCACGCTGTTCCTTGTGACCCTGGGCAAGTCACTTAATCCCCCCATTGCCTCAGGTACATTAGATAGATTGTGAGCCTGCTGGGACAGACAAGGAAGACTGCCTGAGTTCCTGAATAAATTCATGTAAACTGTTCTGAGCTCCTCTGGGAGAAAGGTATAGAAAACTGAATCCTCTATACTAAAACCTAAGTGCGCATGCGCGCTTAGGATTTCGTGTTCCCTGCCACCGTGCTGTGTGCCTCCATACCGAATTCGATTTGCGGCGTGTGGGCTAGCTCGCGACGGCTTGCGGCGCATGGAGAGATTTGAGCGGCAGTGGCGGTTTGACTCCTGCGCTGCTGCTGCCTCTTCTCACCCCCAGACCAGAAAACGCAGCAGCCGCTGGGCATTTACTAGGCCGGCCCACTTCGATATGCGAGGTGGGCCAGCCTAGCAAAAGCCCCGAGGCTGTCCGGGCTAACGGACGTTGAACAGGGGGAGCAGGGAAAGGAGAAGGGGTACTACTGGACAGGCAGGTCAGGTAAGGGGTGCTGCTGGACAGGGGTGGGGGAGGTAAAACGATGGGAGAAGGCCTACTGATGGACAGGGAGAGCAGGGAAGAGGTACTGCTGGACAAGGGGGAGGTAAAACGATGGGAGAAGGGCTGCTGCTGGACAGGGAGTGCAGGGAAGAGGTGCTGCTGGACAGGGGGGAGGTAAAACAATGGGAAAAAGGCTGCTGCTGGACAGGGGGAGCAGGGAAGGGGTGCTGCTAGACAGACGAGGAAAGAGAGAGACAGAAAGACAGACAGACAGCGGCCAAGGAGAGAGAGAGAGACAGAAAGAAAGACAGACAGACAGAATGTTGATTGTATGTAAGATTTTATATGGGATGGTCCTGTCTTATCTGAACCATTTTTTAAACTCTATATAACAAAAAGACAGTTGCGCTCCTCGAATGACATTAGGTTGGTGATACCAGCCATGAAAGATCTTCAGCTATGGGATACCCAGTTTGTGATATGAAACTCCTTGCCATTGGATAGACACCATTTAAGGACATAAGAACTGCCCTACTGGGACAGACCGATGGTCCATTAAGCCCAGCATCATGTTTCCAACAGTGGCCAACCTGGGTCCCAAGTACCTGGCAGAAACCCAAATAGTAGCAACATTCTAGAGCTGAGATTGTGATGTCATAAAGTCTCATTCCACCAATGCCTAAGAGCCAAACTCATCAGTGATGTCACAATGGCTTGATTGTCCTATACTTGGCTCACATAAGAGTTGACATACTGGGACAAACTGAAGGTCCATCAAGTCCAGTATCCCGTTTCCAACAGTGGCCAACCTAGGTCCAAAGTAACTAGCTAGATCCCAAGTAGTAAAATAGATTTTATGCCGATTATCTTAGGAACAAGCAGAGGATTTACCTACTTACTACTATTATTTATCATTTCTATAGTGCTGAAAGGTGTACTCAGTACTGTACATGTTAATAGACGGTCCCTGCTCAGAATCAAATTAGGATAGTCAGACAGAACAAATGGGACAGATAAGGGCTGAGAAGTTTCTTGCAAAGAGAATGAAAGGTACAGTAGTGGAGCAAGGGAGGTTGGCGCCTTGTGTGGTGGCTCCCCCACTCTTCCCCGCCGCTTGAGTGCCCTCCATCCCGCGTACCTCTTGAAATCTCTCACCTGCCACTCGCGCTGGCCTCAGTTCCCTCCTAAAGTCATGTCCTGGTCCCGTGACCAGTGATGTCAGAAGGCAGCTGAGGCCAGCACGAAAGCAAGTGAAGATGCTCGTACCGGCAAACATCATGAGGTACATGAGGGGCAGAAAGGTGCTGGCACCTACTGCAAAGATGGCACCAGTGGCGGTCCACCCCCCCCCCCCCCCTCTTACTACGCCACTGGATAGGTATATGGTGAGTGGGAATTAGGAGTTGAAAGCAGCCTTGAGAAAGTGGTCTTTTAGCTTGTATTTAAATGTTGCTAGGGATGGAGCTTGATGTATTGACTCAGGCAGTCTGTTCCAGGCATACAGTGCAGCAAGATAAAAGGGACAGAGTTTGGGGTTGGCAGTGGAGGAGACACATCTGCCCTTTCTCTCTCTCTCCCCCTCACATCTGCTCTCTCTCTCTCTCTCTCTCTTTCCAGTGTTTGCCCTTGGTAAGCCATTGCCCCGCCCCATGATCCGGCATCTCTGTCTCCTTCCCTTCCATCTCTTACCAACATGTGACTCCAAAGTCCTCCATTGTGGCCCTCATACAGTTGGCCAAAATGCACTTCAAATCCCGTAAATGCATTAATGTCAATCGTGCCCATTTGATATATTAACTGCAAACAATCTCTTAAATGTGTTCCTCAGGTGTGCCATTTATGGAACTTGCTACTACAGACAGCCTAAAATAAAGTGAGTTTTTAAAATATATTCTTAAAGTGTTCTAGAATCAATATTAGTATTAATGTTTAATACCCAGGGCAGGATTAACCAATAGGTCAAGTAGGCAAGTGCCTAGGGCCCAAAATGGTCAGGGGGGCCCGATGAAGGAAGGCATCAACATTGTTTTTTCCAAACAGCGATGGGCCCCTCCAGCATCAATCGGCAATGCCTCCCCCCCCCGATCGGCAACATGGGCCCACCCCAGATCGGCAATGCAGCCCCCCCCACCCCCCTATCGGCAGAAAGTAAGACAAGCAAGCAATGCGGGTAAGAAAGGCAACGGGAACTGTAATTGTGCAAGCGGTGCTGCTTGCCCAAAGCTTCCCTCTGACGCAGCTTCCTGTTTCCGCCTGGGCGCATGGTGGGGTGGGGCAGGGCAGGGGGCCCAGTAAACTTGTGTGCCTAGGGGCCCTCGACGAATTAATCCTGCCCTGTGAATACCCAGTCTGAACAAGCAGTTCAAGGCGGTTTCCAGTGTTGGGTGGACTTCTACAGTCTCTATCTCAGAAATATCAAAGAAAAAAGAATACAATTTAATCATGAATTTATAATGCGTGTGACTACTGGGCAGACTGGCTGGACCGTTCAGGTCTTTATCTGCTGCCATTTACTATCCTCCCCTTTTAGGAAACCTTAGCAAGGTTATTATGGCTAATCTAGTGTAAATTGTAACTTGTTAACTATATACTATGTATGTCATACCTGTAACCCGTTCTAGCCTCTTTGGGGGACAAAGGAATAGAAATAGAAATAAATAAAAAAAATAATAAATAAATCTTAGGTGAATTGCAGACTGTATCCGCAAAGCAAACCAAGGGCTAGATTCACTAAGCAAACGAATGTACTGATCATCCTCCAATCCGCGCATGCAAATGAGGGGGAACGGCATTCAAATGTAGGCAGGCAGCGATTCACTAAACAAAATGGATACCGACTGGGCTGACCGATCCAAAATATGCGACTGCTGAGGACCAGTCGCTCAGGTCCTTTCTGACTGTCCTGCCTTCTGCCGCCCTGCTCTCTGCCCCGATCTCCTGCTCTCAGCCCCCGGCTTTCCAGCTCTGTCTGCCCCGATCGCCGCCCTGTTCCTGCCTCGATCTCCTGCTCTCAGCCCTCAGCTTTCCAGCTCTGTCTCGCTGCCTTGCTCAGCCCCGACTCTCCTGTCCTGTTCAGCCCCAACTCGCCTGTCCTTCCCCGCAGTGCGAGCCCTTGGTTTTAACCCATGGGTTTAAACCACAGGCTCGCGAAGTAAAAAAAAAACCAAAACAGTCAGCTAAGTAAAAAAAAGTTAAAAAGCTCTGTCGGGCACAAAGGGCCAGCGCATGCACAGACCATCTACAGTCAAGCAAGATGGTCTGCACTCTCCAGCAATCCATGTGGTTGGTGGGGGGCTTGCCAACGATTGTCCCCATTTACATGCAGGCATTTAGTGAATTCGTCAGCCTGCCTGCAATCGCCCACAGATCGGACACGGAGAGGCAGGTTAGTGAATCTAGCCCCAAGTCCTAAAGTCACCACAAGATGTATACAAGTTCTGTGTTTAACAAAGAATCAGAAAGACAGACATAAGAGGGGGAGGAGACAAGCTGTGGTGAAAGAGATAGAGAAGGAGGTCTGCAGAATACATAAAAGCAAGAGATATATTTTTAGATAAGGTGTTTGTTTAATGTCTGCAATGAGTAACCATTTCATTGTATTTCACCCGAGTTACATTTTATGGAAGGGATCCTTATAGGAGGGACATCCAGCCAAGAACAAAACTCTCTCAGAATAACTAATCCCAGTTAAGAGCAGAGTATTTATTTAATTAACTAAAAGAAAGAGGGAGGGGAGTGTGAAAGAGCAGGGAGTGTGAAAGAGCAGAAGAGATACACAGACAAAAAATTAGTGAAGCACAAAACAGAGAACAGAAAGTTAGGGGAGGGACGCTGCCTTTCTTCTACCCTGTTTGATCACCTTCATGAAATCTATCAACCCAAGGTCTCTGTCCTGTTGTGTCACTGTCAGATCCTTGCCCCCATCATATTTTGCCACTTTGGGTCTCTACTCCAGTCCTAAAAAGCACAGCTCTGCACCTTGCCATCCCCTGTATATGGTGACAAGTGTCAGAGCTTTCTGATCCAGCAACATTATTCAGACATTCAAACCGTACATATTTTCTTCCCGTCAACCATTTATACAACTCAGAACCTAAAATAAACAGTCAGAGTGTAACAAGGAAAAAGCAGATTTGGGGGGGGGGGGAGGGGGGTTCAAAGAACATTAAAAGCTGGAGCTTAGTCGGAATCAGAACCTTCGCCCACCCCATTGTCATCAGCCCAAAACTCTACCTCGCTATTGTCTCCAAGCTAGCACTGATCCAATCTCCCAGCATTGTGTCAAGAGGCTCTCCCCAATGAGCCAGTACTGACCCAGTGTCCCAGCTTGGTGTCAGGGGACTCTTCCCAGCAACAGTACTGACCCAATGTCCCAGCATATTATTATAGACTCATCCCTCAGCGTTAATACTGACAGTGCCCAGAATGATACCAGGGGAACTTCTTTCCCTTAAGCCAGGGCTGATCCAGTGTCCCAGCATCATGTTAGATACAGGGGGTGTCAAAGTTCCTCCTCGAATGCCGCAATCCAGTCGGATTTTCAGGATTTCCCCAATGAATATGTATGAGATCTATCAGCATACAATGAAACATAAGAACATAAGCATTGCCTCTGTCGAGTCAGACCATGGGTCCATCATGCCCAGCAGTTCGCTCCTGCGGCAGCCCCCCCAGGTCCATGACCTGTAAGTGATCTTTTACTTAAAACATGTTATTCCCTAACTGTTAAATATCCTGTATAGTAACCCTCTAACTATACTCTTCAATTCACTTTTCCTTCAGGAAATCATCTAACCCCATTTTGAAACCCATAATCGTACTCTGCCCTACCACCTCCTCTGGAAGCGCATTCCAGGTGTCCACCACCCTCTGAGTGAAGAAGAACTTCCTAGCATTTGTTCTGAATCTGTCTCCTTTCAATTTTTCTGAATGCCCTCTTGTTTTTGTTGCCCCCGCTAGTCTGAAGAATCTGTCCCTCTCTACTTTCTCTATACCCTTCATGATCTTATAAGTTTCTATCATGTCCTCTCTAAGTCTCCTCTTTTCCAGGGAAAAGAGCCCCAGCTTATCTAGCCTTTCAGCATATGAAAGGTTTTCCATGCCTATTATCATCCTTGTTGCTCTTCTCTAGACCCTCTCAAGTATTGCCATATCCTTCTTAAGGTACGGCGACCAGTATTGAACGCAGTATTCCAGATGTGGGCGCACCATCGCTCGATTCAGTGGCAGGATAACCTTCGTTCTGCATGCAAATAGATCTCATGCATATTCATTGGGGAAATCCTGAAAACCTGACTGGATTGCGGCCCTCAAGGAGGGACTTTGACACCCCTGTGTTAGAAGCACTGTGTTGCTCTGTGTGTCATTTTACAACTGACATTAACCAAAATCCAGTGAGGTGGATTCTATTGACTGCGGGGTGTCAGATTGACCATATCAGCAGGTCTGTCAATTCCTCATTCATCCCCTACAGACAGTATTTTTTGTATCTTTTTTATATGCTTTTTATATAAGTATATATTTATGAACTTTCATTTTTGACGTTTTTTCATAATAAATTAGTGATAAGAACAATATTAAAGGTGACTTAGCTTATTTCTGTGAGTATATAAGTCATACTGGTTTGAAGTTTTTTTTCTCCGATGTTATACATAGAACACTCCCCTCTGCCAACGCGTTTCGCCAGTCTTTCTCAAGGCATGGGGTTCTGATGCATAAAATGTACCTAGTTTGCGTATCAGCGGCTGATACGCAAACTAGGTACATTTTATGCATCAGAACCCCATGCCTTGAGAAAGACTGGCGAAACGCGTTGGCAGAGGGGAGTGTTCTATGTATAACATCGGAGAAAAAAAAACTTCAAACCAGTATGACTTATATACTCACAGAAATAAGCTAAGTCACCTTTAATATTGTTCTTATCACTAATTTATTATGAAAAAACGTCAAAAATGAAAGTTCATAAATATATACTTATATAAAAAGCATATAAAAAAGATACAAAAAATACTGTCTGTAGGGGATGAATGAGGAATTGACAGACCTGCTGATATGGTCAATCTGACACCCCGCAGTCAATAGAATCCACCTCACTGGATTTTGGTTAGTGTGTATTTTGAATTAGTCTTTGTCTACTTATCAATTTTGAAGAATTTTACAACTGAGACATTAAAAGGGGTGGTATACAGATCAAGAAGGGTTATTTGATGTTAGGGGAAAATAGTTTTATTCTTTTCAGGAGGGAAATATGATTTTTTTTGTGTGTGTGTCTGAAAGTCAGTAGAGGAGAAGATCTATTTATAAAATGAACAACATTTCTATTAGCTGCTTTTGAAGAAAATTTGCCTCTGTATGAAGGCTCCATCAATGCATTTAAATAAACATCATAAAGAGACCATCAAAAATTCCCAATTCGGGTTCCAAGCAGAAGTTCTTCAGACCACCAAGCATAGGAGCTAGATGTTAGGGGTGTTTGAGTACCCCCCAGTATTGAGTAAACTCTTCATATGACACCAAGAAACTAATTCATCATGGTTAGGTAGGAGCTACTTTATACACATACACGTGTTTTTGATTGGTCCAGAGAAGATCCCAAAACTGGGGGGGAGGGGGGGGAAACCTGTGGAACAAAGCGTTATGTAACCTGTTGTCAACGAGGAACGAGGTGACCTCGTTAAAACAGTGCTTTCTTGCAATTTCTAAAACACTAGAGTTGTCATCACCAGAGGAAAAGCACCCTACTGTCTCTCCTACTGATCCCCATTCTCTCTCTATACAGAATAACTTCTCCCAGGAGCTTCACTAGCAAAGCAGCCTATGCCCAAAGCACAAATAATAACACAAGCTGTGGTGCTAACGAAGGGAGACTGTTTAACGTTCTCACAGAATGCGATTTCTATGGCCTGATGGTCATCTTCTTGAAATTCTTCCATCATTAGCACAAGGTACTTGGAGAAGGCATGGACAACGCCTGATCCAGAAAGTACAAGCCCCCTACCACATGCATCCATGCAGGAACCCGAGAAGCAGCACGGACAACCCTTGCACGAGGCCAGGCACACCAGAAGCAGCCAGGACGATCCTGCACCCTCCCAGGTACCCCAGAAGCGGCAAGGACAAAGCCCCGGCATCGCGCGCCCCCCCCCCCCCCCCCAGCTCCAGTCCCGCTCGACGCCACTCACCGTTACACCACTGGAACGGGTGCATCAAGAAGCCCCGGAGGAGTCTCGCCGGAGAGAAGCGGCAGCCGCGGGCACAGAAAAGTGCACCAGAGCAGCAGGAGCGAGCAGCTGGAGGCAGCCGCCCGCGGTGCCCAGCCCTAACGAGCAGCGTCCAGGAGCGAACTGCAAAGGGTGGGTGTGTCTCTGTCCCCCTCTCCGCCAGCAGCGCCGTGTCTGCTGTCATGTGCCCCTTTGTGTCTGCCGAGCGCCTGCGATCCCTTTGTGTCTCTCGATGCGCCTTTGTGTCTGCTCTTGGGCAGCGCTGAGATCGGAGCGCGCTAAAAGCTAGAGGGGGCGGGGTCTCAGAGGACCGCCCCCCCTCCCTCTTCCCGCACACGGCTCCCTTACAGTATATTGTTTAATTAATGACTGAATAGCCCCGCCCCCTTCTGCGTCACGCATCCCGCAGCCAATTGAAGCTCGGATTGCCGACCGACTGTCTATCAAAACACGCGAGAGCCCCGTGGAACATCGGTATGGAGGAAGAGTTGGTAGTAGAGAGTTGTGTGGGGACAGAAATCCCACCCGTCCCCGTGAGGAATCTCCTCCAGCCCCACCCGTCCCTATAAACTTCAGAAATAGTTGTTTCATTTAATTATGCTACTGAATTAAAGGCTCTGGTAGAGACCCATTTACAAATAAGCAAAGAGACTTCATTAATTTGGAAATATTAATTGGGAAGAATACATACTTTGTAAAGGGGTTTCTACCAGAGCCTCTAATGTAAATATAAAATATAAATACTCAGCTGATGAGAACCCCCAAGCTGTCAGCTGAGGACTTCCTTTGCAGTTGGCCGGGGGTCCCTTTTGCCAAGCTTGGCAGGCAGCAGTAGCGTCCCTGAGTCACAGATGCTGGCACCTCAGTGGCTCATGGATGCTGCCAGCGACTGCTGCGCTTGGTGGAGGGGAGTTCTGGCCATCTCTAGAGGAGGTCCTCTGCTGGCGGTGCTTGGGGATCCCTACCAGTCACAGCAAGGGTCAGCAAGTACTTCAACACTGTAGAAATAAAACCAGAAATGCATTTCCTTTTCTTTTGAACACAATGCAAAGACATCTGCTATATACATTTCCCAAAGCTAACATATTTTAGTCAATAAATTCCGTTTTTTACCTTTGTTGCCTGGAGACTTATTTTTCCATAAAGTTGGTCCCAGTTCCTTTTTTCCGCTTTCTCATCTTCTGTAAATTCTTCTGTTGCTGTCCATTGGTTCCTCCTACCATGGTCCAGCATTTATCCCTTTCTCATCTTTCATGCCTGCCCACCAGCCCCATGCCCAACATTTCTCCTTCTATCACCCCTCTCCAGTATCATGCCATATCTCTCACTCCATTCCCTTCACCACTGTGTCCAACATTCCTCCCTCTTGCATCCATTTCAATCTGTCCCACTGTTCCCTTTCCACCACAATATTTTTCCCTCTCATCTGTACCTCACTCCCTCCCTATGACCAAAAATTCTCTTTTCTTCCATTCCCGTATACACAACCATCTCTTTCCCTCCCTTCCTCTCTCCCAAGTTCATGCCTTCTGCATCCAAAAACGCATTCCGTCCCCTACCTCAGCATCTCTTTCCCTCCCTTCCTCTCTCCAAAGTTCATGCCTTCTGTGTCCAAAAACGCATTCCCTCCCCTACCTCAGTATCTCTTTCCCTCCCTTCTTCTCTCCCAAGTTCATGCCTTCTGTGTCCAAAAACGCATTCCCTCCCCCACCTCAGCATCTCTTTCCCTCCATCCTCTTTCACAAGTTCATGCCTTGTGTCCAAAATGCACTCCCTCCCCCACCTCAGCATCTCTTTCCCAAGTTCATGCCTTGTGTCCAAAAACACACTCCCTCCCCCTTTTGTGTTCCACGTTTGCCTCCTAGCCCTCATCTGCAAGCAAATTACCAGCAACTTTCTCAGTCAAATGGAGCTTGAGCCATGAGGCTCATCTTCTATTTCCTGCCTGCCCTGCCACAGTACACATAGCCGACCGGAAGTCTTCCCCAATGTCAGCGCTGACGTCGGAGGGACTTTGCTTAAGCCCTCCCTCCGACGTCAGCGCTGACATCGGGGAAGACTTCCGGTTGGCTATGTGTACTGTGGCAGGGCAGGTAGGAAAAAGAAGATGAGCCTCGCAGCTTGAGTTGTATCGAACCCCGCAGGATCCCCGCGATCCTAGGGGGAGTCCCCACTGGATCCCTGTGACCCTAGGGGGCGTTCCCACGGGATTCCTGTCATCCCCGTTCCCGTGCAGCTCTCTAGTTGGTAGGTGCCGTGCAGGTAATTCGTTAAAATCTCCCGGCTCCCGTTCACTGTGACTTTTGTCTAAATTACACATAAAAAATACCAATGGGGCCACTTAGCAGATGATGAGAAATTATTTCTTTGATTCATTTTCTATCCCCCAAAGATCTCAGAACAGGTTACAGGTTAACATATATAATGTACAATTAACAGGTTACAATTTACCATAGTTACAGAACAAGTTTTTCTTTTTTACAAGTTTTTATCCTAACTTGATACATACTAGGGATCTAATACCAATATGCATAATACAGAATTTACAGGTTGAATTTGTCATAGTTACCCCTGGGTTGGTATCTAATGTACAGCGCTATAGAAATGATAAGTAGCAGTAGTAGTATTTTCCTTTTTTGTTTTACAGTATTCCTCTGAAATTTGCGGTGGGGGGGGGGTCCATTCCAGGAACTCCTGTGAATTTCAAAAAACTTCATTTGTCAAAAGGCAGGGGAGGCAGGAGAGGGCAGCTGGAGCACTGACAGGTGAAGAAAATCACTTGCAGTCTGCTCCGACCACTTCTTCTTGTAGTAAAGTTGGGCTACACCAATCAGGAGCTGCTTTGACACGCAGCTCCTGATTGGTGTAGCCCGACTTTACTACAGGAAGAGGTGGTCGGAGCAGACCATGAGTGACTGAGTCTGCAAATTTGTGGGGGAACACTGTATTTCTATTTATTGCTTTAAAAGTAGACTAGCACAGCTACCATATCATTTTTTTGTGTGTGGAGTGTGTGGTGTGGTAGTTCGAGCTACAGCTTCAGCACCCTGAGGTTGTGGGTTCAAATCCCACACTGCTCCTTGTGACCCTGGGTAAGTCACTTAATCCCTCATTGCCCCAGGGACATTAGATAGAGTATGAGCCCACTAGAACAGACAGGGAAAAATGCTTGAGTACCTGAAAACCACTTAGGCTATAAGTGGTATATAAATACTAAAAATAAATAAGAAATACAATTTTATCCATATATTAAAACCTACAGTAAATGGCCCATCTAGTCTACCCAGCAAGTTAAGTTAACCACCTCACAATGCAGGCAACCCCCATCCTCTTGCTATTCTGTTTAGGGATGCAACTGCCACCTCCCGCAGGTCACCTCCTCCCCTTCACAGTTCCAGTTTTTCTGTCAGAGATCCCAGCAGGTCACACGCATTGATAGGTTTAAACCAGTGGTCTCAAACTCAAACCCTTTGTAGGGCCACATTTTGGATTTGTAGGTACTTGGAGGGCCTCAGAAAAAAAGAGTTAATGTTTTATTAAAGAAATGACAATTTTGCATGAGGTAAAACTCTTTATCGTTTATAAATATTTCCTTTTGTCCAAGTCTTAATAATAATATTGTCATTTATAGCTAAAGAGACATATGATCAAGAAACTGTTTTATTTTACTTTTGTGATTATGATAAACATACCGAGGGCCTCAAAATAGTATCTGGCAGGTCGGATGTGGCCCCCGGGCCACGAGTTTGAGACCACTGGTTTAAACTGTAGAGCATAGAGGCAGCTCAAGGGTAAATGTTCATCAGAATCTCTGTGACACCTTTACATAAACTCATGTAAACCTCTCTCAATTGACTCCCCCAGTCATTAGTAGAAGCTTTCAATAAGCAATAAACAAAGAATAAACAATTTCCATGAGTATTTCACACTGATATATGGGTAGTAGGATGCACACAAGTGAACATGGTGAATGAGAGCAGATACTGGGATTTTTTTTTAGCTCATCTTTGACTAAAAAGAGAGGGTGGTTATAGACTAAAGCTTGTTTGACTGCACTGATGATTCATTTATGCAGCTGATATGACTTGCAGCATGCTGTGGTGCTGTTTTGCTGCAATTTCTGAAGTCCATTTTTTTTAAGTTCAAACATTTTATTGAATTGCTATAGCAAACAAAATACAACTGAGGAGTCATTTGACAGACTGACCTCTTGTGGCGACAGACCACCAGGGTTCATGTGCAGGGCCGGATTAAAAGGTAGAAGGCACGTACCTCAGGCCCAAAGACTGTAGGGCGGGGGGGGGGGGGGCGTCGGTGTTCTGCTCCAATGACAAGGACTGTCCTGGTTTAGCCAGCCTGCAAGCAGAGCCAATGTTAGGGGGGCAAACCAAGCAACTGCCCAGGCCCCCAAAGCTCTGGTGCCCCCCCATCCCCCCATGCACTGGCATGTTTTCCCCCTTCTATTCATGCTGGTTTGATGTTGCCCTCACCTTCTATCTCACTGATAAATCCATTCTTATTGCAGGGGACCACCAGCTGCAGCAGTGATTCTGAAGCGCTGCCTGCGACTCCCCTCCCTGCTTTCTTTCTGCCGTGATGTGTCTAGGTCAGGGTAGGCAATTCCAGTCCTCAAGAGCTGGAGCCAGATCAGGTTTTCAGGATATCCACAATGAATATGTATGAGATGGATTTGCATGCACTGCTTCCTTGAGATGCAAATCTATCTCATGCATATTTATTGTGAATATCCTGAAAACCTGACCTAGCTCCGGCTCTCGAGGATCAGAATTGCCTACCCCTTATCTAAGCGGAAACAGGAAGCTGTATCATTGGGGCAGATTGTGGCAGAAGGAAAGTAGGGAGGGGAGCTGCAGGCTTCAGAATGGCTGCTATGGCCAGTGGTTATCTGCAATACAAATGGATTTATCAACCTGACCAAAGGTGCGAGCGACATTAGACTGGCACGGAT
This sequence comes from Geotrypetes seraphini, assembly GCF_902459505.1. Lineage (NCBI taxonomy): Eukaryota > Metazoa > Chordata > Amphibia > Gymnophiona > Dermophiidae > Geotrypetes > Geotrypetes seraphini. Next base: position 216,993,024 of record NC_047089.1, on the reverse strand, counting down.
AGAAGGGGGAGGACATGCCGGGATGAGGAAGCTCCCCGGGACAAGCTGTTGTTTACTTTTTTTTTTTTTTTTTAATATAGAGGGGGGGGGGGTTGCCAGATTGGGCATGTGTGGGAGTGAAGGGGAAGATCATATGGAGCCAGAAACAGAGGAGAGAGAGGGATGGTCTGAAGGGAGAGAAGAGAAGCTGGATGTGGGGTAGTGTGGAGGAATGGGGAAAGAGATACTTGAAGGAAGAACTGTTCGGAAGAGAAAGGGAGAGATGGTGGACCTGGAGGTGGTGCAGAGGTAGGGAGAGCTATGGGATGGGAGGGTAAGGGTAGCTGTAATGAGAAAGGGAAAGATGATGGACTTGGGGAGGGAGGGAGAGATATTGAAGGAAAGGGTAGTTGGGAAAAGAAAGGGAGAGTTGGTGGACCTGAGGGAAGGGAGGGAGAGAGAAAGGGATGGGAGGGCAGTTGGGAAAAGGAAGAGAAGTTGGATCTGGGGATGGAAGAAAGGTACATTAGGTAAACTGTGAGCCCGTCGGTACAGATAGGGAAAAATGCTTGAATACCTGATTGTAAAAACTACTTAGACAACTTCCATCGATAGGTGGTATATAAATAACTAATAATAAAATAAAGAGGGAGGGAAAACTGTTAGGTCTGGAGGTGGAAGGGAGAAAGAGATGCAACATCTGTTTTTTCTCTCCATCCCATTGTTCAGTATCAAAAGGGGAGGGAAGAACAACAGAAAAGAGAGGGAGTAAAATGTTGGATCTTGGGGAGAAAGGAGGGGAGATAAACTCATGGGAGGGCAGGAGAGAAAAGAGCTAGGATAAGAAGAAGTTAAGGGATGGAGAGAAAAGGATAGGGAGATATAGCCTGATGACTGGATAGAGGGAGGGAGATTCTGGAAGTGGTAAGACATGTGGAAGAGGTCAAAAGGGAGATGACAAAAAGATGAGTGAGGGAGAGAGAACAGTGAGTACAGGAATAGAAATGTGGAAATAGGAGGCTGGAAAAGGACTGAGATGGGAAATGGGAGAGTGAGGGACTGTGAGGCGATGGGAAATTGATAAGTAGCTGAAAATTTAAAAAGAAAGAGAAGGGTAAAAAAGAGGATGAGATTTGAGTGGACAGAGGCAGAAAAGAAAAAAGGGAGGAAAGCTGAAAGGGCAAAATCAATATGTTGGAGACAGACATAGTGCTCCTTTTACAAAGGTGCGCTAGCGTTTTTAGCGCAAGCACCGAATTAGCGCGTGCTATAGCGTGCGCTAGCCGAAAAACTACCGCTTGCTCAAGAGGCGGTAGCTGCTAGTGCGCATGGCATTTTAGCGCGCGCTATTCTGCGCATTAAGGACCTAACACACCTTTGTAAAAGGAGCCCATAGTGAGGGAATGGAGCAAGAGGGAAGAGGGCGAAAAATGGACAGCAGACACTGGAAAGAGAATTAGAGTATAGACAAAAAGCAGATAGAGAAATTGGGACCAAGATGATGGAAAAACAAAATGTCCAGACAACAAGGTTGAAAATAGTATTTTATGTTGAATTTATTAATTGGAATATGTTAGCTTTGGGATTATGTGCATCAAAAATATTTTTGTATTGTATTCAGTGGCGTATATATACAGCTGATTTGGAGAGAGGGGCTGGAGCTCAAAATGGATAGATGGGCACCAAATTTTCTCCCCACCTGAACGCAAAATATAAATACTTGAGCAGGTGAGGATCCCTAAGCCCTACCAACTGAAGACCTCTTTCTCCAGCCCAGTAACCAGAAATCTCTAAGCTTTGCAGCTAGTGGCAATATCCTCAAGCTGGGGGAGGGGAGAGGAAGGGGATGGAGGGAAGGCAGCAGCAGCTCTGTAATACTGCTGCCAGCTGCAGAACTTGGAAAGTTCTGGTCACTGGACCTGAGGAGAGGGAGGAGGTGGTCATCAGCTGGTGAGGCTTGGGAATCCCCACCAGCTACAGCAAGGGAGATGTTCATTTTGAGGTGAACTAAGCTCAGTGGGAGGCCTAGCCCCCTCTCATGATTATGCCACTGATTGTGTTTAGTACAAAATGAAGTACTTGCTGAATTTAACTTTTGGGGGTTTCTAGTTCAGTTTTGGTATTCATTTTTCTATTTCTAATTTGTGATCTATTGTTCTGTATTTGGTGACGGTCTGTCTGTGTTTTCTGTGTGAAGTCATTCTTTGACGTGATTGGTCCTTGAAAACTAACCGAAAGCAATCAAGGCTTTGTTATCATTTGGATCTTATCTTTGCAAACTTGGATTTTTAGCTCTGACAGAAATTAAATTGGAAAAAAAAAAGAAAACAACTGCAGATGGTGGATAATGAAATGTGTGTTTGCTTGTCAACTATCGAGCAGCGTTTTGAGTTAATTTGCACTCAAAAACAAGCAAATCCATCGCATTGATTAGAATTTTATTCTATAGTTTTACTGTTGTTACAATTAACTATAATAGCTCAAAGAGCTTTAAATAAATAATTTTCAAATTTAATTTTTGTTATTTTTGCAATTTTATAATTTCAATTATAATGTGCTGCAAAAACATTTGCTCCATTTAGTGTGCTGCAAAAAACATTTGCTCCATTGAGGGCCTCTTCTATCAAACTGCGCTAGCAGTTCTTAGTGCAGAGAGTCGCGCTGAATGGCCTGCGCTGCTTCTGACGCTCATAGAGTTCCTAAGAGCCATTCAGCGCGGCTCTCTGCGCTAAAAACTGCTAGTGCAGTTTGATAGAAGAGGCCCTTAGTATGCTGGCGCTTAAAATGTTTGAGAGACACTGCCCTAGAAAGAAGTGTGTATATAAAGGTGGAAAGCTGCTGGCGGTGCTACCTGGAGGCAGTCTTTCTACCTCACTGCCTTTGGCAGCCACCCGCTGAGGGTTTTTATGATCACAGGAGGATTTCGGACCTATAGGTTTGGGGGGGGGGGGAAGAGAAATGGAGAAATACAAGGACCTGCAGAGGGGTGAGATTCAGAACTTGTGTGTGTGTGTGTGTGGAGGGGGGGCCTTGCCAAGCTATCGACATCGTACCTACACCCCTGCTCCTACCCCTTTATCATCAATTTTTCTCCTTTTCCTCTATAAATAAGTGTCTCCCCTCTCCAAGCCTCTCCTCGCATACCTCTGGCCAAAATCCTTCCTTATACTCTCCCACTATTCCCAGTGCCATTTCTCTCATATACACCCATGATGCCAGTCTCCTCTCTCACACACCCTCTGAAGCCACACCTACTTATGTATGTGCATTCTGTGAGTTGATCCCCTCTTGTCCCCAACCAATTTTTAGGTTGTTTTTTAAATTTCTATACTGTTTAGACCTAAACGGTTTACACTTCTCCCTCCGTATCTGCGGGCTTCGCTTATTCATGATTTTTTTAAATGCTGATTCCGCCTCCCCAAAATTACGTCATGATTAGTTCCTTTTCTTAATCAGAGAGCAATTAAAGGAAAAAAAACCAGTGCCTTTTGGAGGGCTCACCTGACAGCAATAAACGCATCATCTCCTCCGCCAGCCTCTCTTGCCTCTCACAGCACAGAACTGAAGAAGACAACACATGAAACGCAAGTGCCGAGCGCTTTGAAAACTGATGTGTCTTTCACGCAGGACCCAGCCCCGCCACCTCTCATTGCACCTGTACGAAGCCCAGCCAACCCAACCAGCAAGCTCGAGAGAGAGAGAGCTGCTCATGTACCAAGTACCTTCAGCTGCAGAGTCTCTAGTTATTCGCGGTTTCAATAGCTAAAACGCTGGCTGTTACAAAAAACCGCAAATAACATATAAAAAGTTATTCGTGGTTTTTCCGTAATCATGCCTATGGTCCGCCCGCTTCCCCCATGTATACGGAGGGAGAAGTTTACATGTCTTTACATACCATACATCTATAATAATAAAACGCTAAGCACGCATGCGCACTCTTAACGCCGTGTTGTCTGATCTGTAGTTCCGTGGCCGGCAAAGTGCGCATGCGCGCTTACCACGCATCTCTCTGTCTCGCAGTGGGCTTGCTGGCTACGGCTAGACAGTTCATTTTTTTGTTCAAAGCCCCCGCCGCGGCTCCTCTATCGAACCTCACCAGAGTCGGAGAAGACTTCCGACTCTGGTGGGGATCGAGAGAGGAGATGCAGCGTCAGCTTTGAACTAAAAAATGAACTTTGGCTGGCCGGAGCCAGCAAGCCCGCTGCGAGACAGAGACATGGCTCCCTTACTCCCCCCCCCCTTCCCTTCACGCGGTCCCAACTACAAACCTGCCGATTCCAGCAGCGTGTGCAGCACTCTACACACACTGCTTCGGGGCCTTCTACTGCCCTGATTTGCTCTGGCGCATCTCTGAATCTGGAATCGGCAGGTTTGTCGGGAGCGCGGGAAGGGAAGGTGGGGGGCAGTAAGGGAGCCAGCCAGACCGCGGGAAGAGAAAGGGGTGGTAGGGGAAATGCTGCTGCTGCACAGGGAAGTGGTGTGGGGGGAGGGAAATAGAGGGGTAGGGAATGCTGCTGCTGTGACTGCTGCACAGGGAAATGGAGGGGGAGGGAATACTGCTGTGGCTGCTGCACAGGGAAGAGGGGGGAGAGAAATGCTGCTGCATAGGAGGCAGGGAGAGAGACAGAAAGAAAGACAGACAGCGGGAGGAAGGGAGACAGAAAGAAAAGAAGAAAGACACAGGGGCAGGGAGAGTCACAGAAAGACAGACAGACAAAGGGGACCAGGGAGAGAAACAGACAGAAAGAAAGACAGCGGGAGGGAAAGAGAGAGACAGAAATAAAGACCGACAGACATATATTCTAGCACCCGTTAATGTAACGGGCTAAAATACTAGTAATTCAATAAAACAAATGAAATCATACAAACAAAAACAAATAATCCTCAGAAAATCAATTTTTTTAAAAAATCCATTAACAAATAACTGCATTTTAAGCAGTTTTCTAAAGTTGTATCATAACATTTTCACAGCTGACTAACAAGTGAATTCCACAATCTGACCCCCTGGATAAAGTGCCTGGTTTTGAAAAGCCATCCAGACCCCCGGACATGTCCTCGAAAAGGAGGACATGACCAGGGAAAGCTGGGCATTTGGTAACCTTAACAATGTCCAGTGCCCGGTGCCGGCTGAATATCGGTTCCTCACGGGTTTTGGATTTGGCTAAACTGGCATAAGTGTTAGCGTGAACATGTCAATCTAGTTTGAGGAGTATTCATGAACAGTGTCATCTTACAAGTTAAGAGGGTAAAAGGAGGCATCTTTATCTCTGAAACCTGCCTGTCATTTTCTAAGCAGGTCTCCGTAATGTCCTCTTACTTATTAAGTCACAGCAGCCCAGTCTGCTCAGGATGCATACCTGAAGGAACCAGGACCCCAAATGTGTAACATAGCTAAATTGTGATCCAAGTACAGATATTCTATGAATTCCATTGTTCATTCCAGGAATAAGTGGCATGGAAGCCTGAACTTTTTCAAGTTCTTACAGTGGAGTCAGCCCTCCTGTGAGGCGTAGTCTTCCAGCGATTTCCAGCGCAAACCCCAGCCCGAAGCACCTCAAATCTAGGTGCAAAGTGGAATCTGAACCTGAAAAATTCCGGCTGGAGGTAGGAATTCCTCTTGGTGCAGGACTTTTGTTTTAGTGAGGGTAGGCAGTCTTTGACCTTCTCAGGACATGGGCTCCTCTTGCCAGGTTTCCAGGTTCAGGACACCAGAGCTTCTAAAAGAAATAGACCTGTTCATAACTAGAGAAATTTCCAACGTACATTGGGTGATGGTGGTAAATCAGAGCCATCTCCTCCTCTTCTGGGCTGGAAAAGCTGTGGGTACTCTTCCTGGCTGTAGTAACAACAGCAGACAATAAGTAAGGGCTTTCCCAACAGTATTCAGTTTTAGGGAATTTGGGGGGGAGGGGGAGCAGCAGAAGATGGAGTCCATGAGATAAGATTTCCCTAGGGGTTGTCCCAGCTCTCAGAAAGCAGAACCCCACACCCCATCTTCATATATGCCCATCTATCCTGCTACTGACTGCCCAAAAGGTGGTGGAACACCACGGGCTTGACTGTAGGAAAGGGTTTACAGGTGATCACCCATCCTTTCCAAGTGGAGAGTCTCACCTCATCATCTGACACAAAGCACAAGATTAAAGAAATGATAACTCCTCTCCAGGAGATTGGTAAGTGGCAGCAGAGAGGGTGAACCTGAGTGGTGGAATAGCCTAGTGCAGGGGTAGACAATTCTGGTCCTTGAGAGCCAGGTCAGGTTTTCAGGATATCCACAATAAATATGCATGAGATAGATTTGCATCTCAAGGAGGCAGTGCATGCAAATCCATCTCATACATATTCATTATGGATATCCTGAAAACCTGACCTGGCTTCGGCTCTCGAGGACTGGCATTGCCTACCCCTGGCTAGAGTTAGGATTACCATATGGCTCCAGAAAATGGAGGACAGATTGAGACATCCGGTTTTTACTTCCATTGTTTTCAGTGGAAGTAACATATAGATGTCTCAATCTGTCTTCCTTCTATTGCTTTCAATAGAAGTAAAACCCGGATGTTCCAATCCGTCCTCCTTTTTATGGAGCCATATAGTAACCTTAACCCAAGTCCTCCCGCAATCTGTGAAGTAACTGGCTGAAAAAGTCCTTCCATAGTGAAGCCTGCAATCTGGAGCTGAGTGACTGGTGGTGCTACCTGGTATCACTCATTCATTTGCACCTGACAGATCCACCTTCTACCCTGGAAAGAGAATGTGCCAGACCCCTAACTGCCATTTACCTTCATTCACAAAAAAGTCTGCCATGAAGGAAGCCAGATGCACAGCATTTCTAGAATGTGGATAGGCGAGATCCTTCTCCCACTCGAAGCGATTCACCTCAGGGTGCCACTGTACAGCATACATAGGATACACCTTCCCTGCAGAGAAAAATACAGGCAGCAGGCTGAAAGAAGAGGATGGCATCCTGGCATAACAGACTTGGACCACTGGGTTCACAAAGGAGGTGGGGTGGAGAGTGATGTATAGGTGACCAGAGCCATGGGAAGAGATAGGTAAGGCAGATGACCACTCAGCCCTTTCCTGGAGGTACAACTAGCCAGTCTGGTTTTCAGGATCACCACATGAATATGTATGCACGAGATATAGATTTCTCAGCAGCCTATGATGCTGTGGCTCATAGTACACTTCTCCCTTCGTATTCGCTGTGATAGGAGATTAACAGAACCGCAAATACTGAAAAACCGCAAATAACTTTTTTATATGTCATTTGTGGTTTTCTATTAAAAACCATCGTGAATATGGTGAAACCGCAAATAACATGGTGGGAGACCGAGCCTGTTTCTGAAGGAGAGGCAAAACATGGTGAACAAAGTGCTGGGAATCAGCGATTTCTCTATGCAAGCTGATGTAATTTGGGGGGAGGAGCCAGCAAGCTAAAAAACGTGACTAATCGAACCGTGAACGCTGAAACCGCTTATCCAGGGGTAGGGAACTCCGGTCCTCGAGAGCCGTATTCCAGTTGGGTTTTCAGGATTTCCCCAATGAATATGCATGAGATCTATTTGCATGCACTGCTTTCAATGCATATTCATTGGGAAAATCCTAAAAACCCAACTGGAATACGGCTCTCGAGGACCGGAGTTCCCTACCCCTGGCTTATACGGAGGGAGAAGTGTATGCTGACAAGGTTGGCAGAAACAGGTGTCAGTGGCACAGTATTTAGATGGCTAAAATCCTTATTTTCAGTTCAATATTAACAGCACATCACCTTGACGTCAAAAGAATTTGCATGATGTGACATTTGCCATAAGCCTTCTCAGGAGAAGCCCCCGCAGTCTAGAACTCTCTCCCAAAGGAGTTCCCGAATTCAAGGCTACCTCTGTTTCAGGAATCAAGTATAAGCCTGGCTCTTCTCCCAAAACCATTACTTCATGTAGTGACTGACTAGCCCAGGGGTGAGTAACGAGGGCCAGAATCCAGTCGGGTTTGTAGGATTTCCCCAATGAATATGCATGAGATCCATTTGCATACAATGGGAGGCAGTGCATGCAAAAAGATCTCATGAATATTCATTGGGGAAATCCTGAAAATCCGACTGGATTCCGGCCCTCGTTGCCCATCCCTGAACTAGCCCCTCGCTTTTCCCCTAGGTTACCATACTCCATCCTGTAACTTAACATGTTCCTCATATCTTATTCATATAATTGTCCTTCACATTGTTTTGTCTATATATCTCAACTGCACTCACCCTTCAGCTACCTATTAAGATGTTTCATTGTACTATACAATCAGCATTGGTATCATCTATGTCAGTGGTTCCCAACCCTGTCCTGGAGAACCACCAGGCCAATCGGGTTTTCAAGCTAGCCCTTATAAATATGCATGAGAGAGATTTGCATATAATGGAAGTGACAGGCATGCAAATCTGTTCCATGCATATTCATTAGGGCTAGTCTGAAAACCCGAATGGCCTGGTGGTCTACCAGGACCGGGTTGGGAACCACTGATCTATGTCATCTGAATGCTAGTCTAATGCATGCCTGTTAAGGCAGTGGTTCCCAACCCTGTCCTGGAGGACCACCAGGCCAGTTGGGTTTTCAGGATAGCCCTAATGAATATGCATGAGAGAGATCAGCATATAATGGAGGTGCTAGGCATGCAAATCTGCTCCATGCATATTCATTAGGGCTATTCTGAAAACCCGACTGGCCTGGTGGTCCTCCAGGACAGGATTGGGAACCACTGTGTTAAGGTGTTTCATTTATATTGTGGTTTTTACTGATCTCACACATCACGTCCCAGACATAAGATGTACTTATCAGTAGGTTAAACCGTGTTTGCATACTAACATACATGCAGCGCGAACAAGGAGCAGGTCCTGCTCCTTAATGCGCTCCTTTGTACGCAAATTTGGGAGCAAAGTTGCGGGCAATGTTGGTTTTTTCCTTATATTTTTTATCTTCTTTTAGGTATATCTACAAAATTCGTTTTTATATCCCTTTTGCAAAAAACTTTTCTAAAGTTTTTTCTAGTTTAATTATATTTTATTGCTTAGCTGTTCCACAAGTTTAAATGGATCCAAAGGCATCCTCAATTCCGGTTCATTGGGGCCACAGACCCCATACAGTAGTTCCTACAACAAACCACAACCCTCTGAACCTGATCATATTAGAAAACAAGTATAACTTAAATACTTCAGTTGTTACAACTACAAATATAATCATCGAGTAGGAAAAAAAGGTGGAGGTTTAGCAATAATTTTTAAATCAAGTTTATCGGTCGTAGTTGAATTATCGCAAACTAACAACTCAATTGAATCTATTCAAGTTAAAATTGATACGAAGCCAAAAATAGATCTATTATTATTATATATTCCTCCTCCAGTAAATCAGTCAGTATTAACACATCTATTATCCATAATTTCTGACTTCTCCACCACTCCTCAAATTCCTCTTCTTTTAGGTGACTTCAATGTTCACTTTGACGATACCTCTAATCCAATTACATCTGATTTGCTAACTCATATTAATGATCTCAGTTTTGTAATTTTAAACTCGGGCCCAACTCACACTTATGGTCATACATTGGATGCGATTCTTGTTCCTAGTAGATTAAGTTCTAATTTTTCTCAACCTATTTTAAGTCAAGTTCCATGGTCTGATCACTTTTTGATTCAAACTAAAGTATCATTGCCATCTTTTAAGTCAACTTTACCAGCTCCAAAAACAATTAAAGTAAGAGATTTTCAACATATTGACCATGCATGAATCCCATCAATTTTTAAAATTGACTCAGAAAAATTTAGTACGGAACCTCTGAATGAACAAATTACCATGTGGAACAAGGCCTGTAAATCTCTACTAGACGAAATAGCGCCTCTAGTAACAAGGAAAATTTCTTCAAAAAAATTACGAAACCCATGGTATAACGCTTCTTTAGGCCTACTTAAACAACAATTGCGTTCAGCGGAACGCAAATGGTGCTCTAAACCTACCCAAGAAAACTTAAACAATTATAAAAATTATTCACAGCACTATCGACAATCAATTAATATCACTAAGAAAAAATTTTACACTAAACAAATTTCTAATACTAATAATTCATCTACCTTGTTCAAAATTCTCAAACAATTAACAGTTTTCAAAAATGATAAATTAAGCTTAATTGAAGAATCTCCAACAGCTCAAAAGTTAGCAAATTACTTTCAGGAAAAAATTATTTCGATTAGATCAAAAATCATTACCAAAACAACCACTGGTACTAAATCAACTAATCTTGCCGAAAATGAAAATATGATAATCAGGTCTCTGACTTTTCACGCTACACTATCAAAATTTTTTCTTCCATCCCTAAAAGCTATAGAAAACATTTTACACTGTATTAATATTAAAGGCTCAAAAATAGAACCCATTCCTCCATTTTTTTTTCAAACGACATTTTTCAGTCTTTGGGCCATATATTCTTAAAATTATTCATAATTGTTTGTCTTCAGCCAACATTCCATCAGACTGGAAACATTCCATTATATATCCAATTATAAAAGATTCAAAAAATAATATTGACAATTGCTCTAACTATCGTCCGATAGCAAATTTACCATTTTTATCTAAATTAACTGAAAAAATTGTGTTTCAACAATTGGTTGATTTTGTTGAAAAAACGCATGTGCTTCATCCGAACCAATCTGGTTTCCGTACAAACCATTCCTCAGAATATTCACTACTCGGTCTCACTACATCAGTAAATTACTATTTGGATCATCATAAATCCGTTATATTAATTTCTTTAGATCTTGCTGCAGCGTTTGATATCATTGATCATCATCTTTTATTGCAACGTCTTTTCTCTATAGGAGTAGCAGATCAAGCTCTTGAATGGTTTCATTCTTACTTTTCTGACAGAACTTCAACAGTACATTTTAATAATTCAGAATCCAAATCCTATCATTCTAAATTCGGCATACCACAAGGCTCTATTTTATCTCCCTTATTATTCAATATCTATTTGGCCCCTCTTCTGACCCTCTGTCAATCAATAGGATTTACAGTATACGCTTATGCTGATGATCTACAATTACTGCATCCCCTTGACCCAAATAACCAAACCGAGATTCAGGCAATTAACCATAAATTAAGTAAAGTCCATGACTGGTTAAACATAAACAAGCTTTCTTTAAATATTTTAAAAACAAATACTCTTCTCTTCTCTGGTAAAGAGGGAGCGCAATTAATATCTCCAGTCATTATCGAAAACATTCCACTTCCAATAATTACAACTATAAAAATTTTAGGTGTTTTAATTGACAATAAGCTAACATTTCGTCGTCAAATAAGCGCAATAGTAAAAAGTTGCTACTACAAATTAAGAATGATTAGATCACTGGCCCCTCTTCTTGATATTAGTTCCCTTAACATTCTGATCCATTCACTTGTAATTTCAAAAATGGATTATTGTAACTCTTTATTAAATGGTATCTATCACAAAGACTTAAAACGCTTGCAGCTTATCCAAAATACGGCCATAAAGATAATCTCGGGCGCTAAAAAATATGATCATGTTACCCCTTTGCTTAAAAATGCCCACTGGTTGCCAATGTCACACAGGGTGACTTATAAAATCGCCCTGCTGACATTTAAAACACTACAGTTCAACACACCAGCATTCATTGATAGACTTTTGATCCCGTACGACCCTTCAAGATCTTTAAGATCTATTTCTCAATTTAACCTTAATATCCCTTCTTTAAAAATCATTGGCTCACGTCGCACCTCTACGTTTTCTGTAACAGCCCCTACAATCTGGAACGCTCTTCCTTTATATCTAAAAATGGAAAAAAACCTAAAAAATTTTAAAAGCAATCTAAAGTGCTTTCTTTTTAAAGATGCTTTTAAATGAACTATTATATTTTAGCTATTAATTTTATACTGTTCCCCTGTCCCTAAGTGTTTTTCCCTTAAATGTTTTTTACCTTTTAAATTACAATTGTATTTCTCCCCCCTTCCCATATGTATCTAAGACCTATGGGTCAATATTTACCCAGTTTGTACAGTTGGTAGTCCTGTAATTTTTATAGGAAAGTATGTTCAATTGTTATTTTTGTTTTAATGTTAATGTTTTTACTTTGTACAACGCTTTGTAGATTCGAAAAAGCGTTTAATCAAAAACTGAATAAACTATAAACTATATAATCTTCTGAATTATACTTTATTGAATAAATAAGCAATTATACTAACAATTAGCAGTTGGCAAATCTTTGGGCATGGTTTCCTGGTTACAATATGATATAGAAAAATAGGCAGAAGTTTGGAAAGCAGGGACAAAAAAGGCAGAGCATGGGAGTATTCCAAATTCCAGGGAATGAATACAGAATTATCCTTGTGTGAGGTCAGATGTGAAGCATGTGCACATGGTGAATAGATAGTCCTATAATCTAGGCGTTTTCAGCCATGTGGCTGATGGCTGGCAAAGGCGGAAAGCACAGGTTTTAGTCTGAACAAAAGGACAGAGAGCAGCCCCAAGGCAGAGGGAGGGTTGCAGGTGAGATCCCAATAGGAAAAGAGTTTAGCACCAGGTGTCAGAAGGAAGGCCACCTTGCTGACCTTTGCTGGGTAAAAAGTATAGAAATGACCAGGAAGTGAGAAGACAAGGATTCAAGTTTAGATGAGAAAACAAGGGGAAGTGGTCATAGGAGAGAAGCCTTACAGGCAAGCAGGAGACACTGCAATATATGTGGGACTACATTTCCCACAATACTTAGCTCACATATCCTGGCAAGAAGAGCTTCATCAATAAAGTTCTGTGAAATTACTGAATCACATAAAGCATATATTGAAATCCAGTAGTGACATCAGGAGTATCATAGCTATGTTATATAAATATTCTTCCATGATGCTTATTATGACATCATTCATATTCTGCTGATATTTACCATAGTTCTATCATATGATTGTTTTACAGTGCTGTTTAGTGTGTATAAATTTATGTTAGCCCTGTTACTGGGATTCAATGTGCCATCTCCAAATTTGTCTTATCGATTGCATTTATGCGTCTGTTAATTTTACTATTATTATACTGTTAGCAAAATTGTAAATTTTGTGTCACCACCTTGGGCGAATCTCTGCATAAAAGCAGTTAAAAAGGACGTAAGAGAGGCAGATCTGCGATGACAAAATAGGAGAACAAAGAGCAGACCTGGCAAATGCGTGAAGCAAAAATAATCTAATGAAACAAACGTCTGATGTGGTCAGGTTTCGCCCAAAGGCTGCATCAGAGGCAGAACTAGAGAGGCAATGCAAACAGCGCACTTCTCTCTGGAGAATTGCTGCAAGATTACTGCAGCTGGCTTTATCAACTAGAGAGAAGTACTTTTGTGTTTGAGTTCTCTGGATTACTTTAAAAGTGTTACTCTAGCAGTGGTATAGTAAGAGTGAGCGGCGCCTGGGATGGTGGCGCCCCTCCCCCCACCCTCTTCCCTGCTCCCCCTGCTGTGTACCATTTAACTTTTCCAGCGTGAGCCGGATGCCCGTGCCCTTTGATGTCACTTCCTAGGCACTGGTCCCGGAAGTGACGTCAGAGAGAGCGCCAATGCCAACGTGGGCAGAAACCTTGTGCCGAGAAAGTAAAAAAAAAGTACGGGGGAAGGCAAGGGGCGCATGCAGTACGCTTCTTTCTAGATTACAGTGACATAGTAAGAGGGGTCCGGGGGGGGGTATGGTCTGCCTCGGGCGCAGTCTTCCTAAGGGCGCTGCTCCCCTCCTCCTCTCCACCTCCACCACCCCCTGCTCCTCTCCTTGCCCTGCGGCAGCGAAGAATGAGGGGGGGGCACAAGGCGCCGTACCACCCCAGACACCACCCTCCCTCACTACGCCAGTTTATGCAAGGAATATGTTCACAGTGCTAGAGATCTCGGTCTGAAAGGATACCCTAACTTGTCACCAGTCTCCCCGTTGCTGCCCTCTCGTCTCTTCTCACTTGACCATCATGATTAGGGTAAAAGGTAGATGCTGCCATCACTACCTTCGATGGTGGAGACATACTCCTTTCCCAGGGAGTCTGTGTTGGTAGACAGCACGGAGTAGAACTCCCTCAGTTTAGCATTGGCCTTAAACACCTGCAATGAGGAACACAGAAAAAAAACCCATTTAACTCAAGTGAGGGATGGGACAATTACACTGTAACCCTGGATTCGGCACAGACTGCCAAACAAGTTAGGTGCGCGATTTTGCACGTCTTGAGCATATGTGCATGCAAATCAATTAGTTAATGAGGTGTTAATAATTTGACTTAATTGACACTGTTCTATAACACCCACATGTAATATTTCTAGTGTGCAACTCAAAAGGGGTGTGGCCATGGGAGGCATATGGCCGGCTCAGGGAGGTGGTCTAGAAGTTAGACTCTATGTTATAGAATACAGTGGTACTTTGGTTTGCGAGCATAATTTGTTCCAGAAGCATGCTCGTAATCCAAAGCACTCATATATCAAAGCAAAGTTCCCCATAGGCCCCATAGGCCATAATGTAAAGTCAGACGATTCGTTCAACTACCAAGGTTTGCTGTGGTGGCCCAGGGGTGGGTACCGGCCTGGATGATGCCCGGGTGCTGCAGCCCCTTCAGCAAGGTGACTTCCTTCCCTCGGGGTCCCCTTAGGGTCCATATAGCTGCCCTCCCACTTCAAGCGATGCCTCTGCCGTCCGCCAGCGCCTCTCAGCTCCCAAATTAAGCCGGCCGCTGGCCATCTTAATTGTAAGGGTCGCCTTAATTGTAAGCACACGCATGAGCTCTCAGCTCCCGAATTTTAAGCTGGCCACCGTCCCGATAACGTGCGCGTCATGTGTATGCATGCACAATGTCAATGAACATGCACAACGTCGATGGCTCAATGACATGTGTGCTTACACGTGACGCATGCGTTAACGGGACGGCAGCTGGCTTAAAATTTGGGAGCTGAGAGCTCGTGCGAGTGCTTACACGGGACGGCTGATGGCTTAATTCGAGAGTTGAGAGTTCGTGTATCGGGATGGCTTAATTCGAGAGTTGAAAGCTTGTGTATTGGGACGGCGCTTGTTTTGCGAGGTAAGATTTGCGGGAGTGTTTTGCTCGTCTTGCAAAACACTCGCAAACCGCATCACTCACAAACCGAGGTTTGACTCTCAGTTATGTGGTACCCATGGGAGTGGTAGATGCCGAATAACTGTAGTTTCTGGCTGCTTGAGAGTTACTATAAAATAGTTTTGTCTCCCTTACCACCTCATCCTCCCATCCCCACTTATAGGTCCAGCATCTGTTCCTCCCTTCCCACATTCCTTTCTGATCTGGGTCACTTTCTCTCCTCTTCCCCCCCCCCCCACTTCTAGGTCCAGCATCCATCCATCTCCCTTCCCCTGCCCTTCACCCTGCTGAACCCTCCCCCAAATAAATACTTCTGGTGCATCTCCCCCGCCAGGTCTTCCCTCCCTCCCTCCCTCTGTGTGGGTCTGACTTTCTGGACCCCCTCACTTACCCAATGCAGTCCTGACCTGCCAACTGCCCTTCCCTCACTTACAAAAAGCAGCAGTGGCAGCCAATCAGCAGAGACAGCGCTGTAAACAGGCTGCTTGCAGCCAGCCTCAGCAGGGCCTTTCCTCTGCTGCGTCGGAAGTGAACCAGCAGAGGAAAGGCCTCGCCCAGGCTGGCCGCGAACAGCCTGTTTACAGCACTGCCTCTGCTAACTGGCTGCCGCTGCTGATTTGGGAAGGTGAGGGAAGGGGGTTGGAGAGTCAGGAATGCTGTTGCTGATGCTTCAGGGCCTGTAGGGAAGGACGTGGGGTTGGGGGTTGTCCATTCAGGACCGCTGCCGCTTCAGAGGCTGGAGGAAGGGCAATTTATTTATTTATTTTTTGTTTTGCTGGTTGGGTGAGAGTACCGGTTGTTTGAGTCCCAGATAATTAGGATTCTACAGTACTTTGATTTGCGTGCTCAATGCCTGAAAATTAGGCACCAGCATTTACGCCAGGTTTTAGCAGGCCTAAATGCTAACGCCTAAAGTTAGGCACGGGAATCAGCTCTAAGCTCTATTCTATAAAGGGCCCTCATCCCAGGAAACAGAACACTTTTTTGTTTGGCTGGGGAGCAAAAGCTCCGTCCTAGACCCCACCCAAGCTGTGCCCCAGATCCGCCCAAGCTCCGCCTCAGACACACTTCAGATAAAGGAGGCCGGATCAAGACATCCGAATTTTATTTCCATTTAAAGCAATTGAAGTGAAACCTGGATGTCTCAATCCGTCCTCCTTTTTAAGGAGCCATATGGTAACCCTAGGGCAGTGGTCTTTGCTAATTTTTAAGTGAGGGCAGTTTTGGGTCCAAAAGGACTGAAGGAGAGCCAGTAGCGCTTCTCAACCTTCAGACATACAGAATACAAATAACCCCAATGATAGAACTCCCTCCACACCATGGCACTTCTATTACAGCAGCTCTGCCTCTCAGTGACTCCTGAGATAGGATAGGGGACCCCAGTGACTCAGGAAAGAAATGCCCTGGTGAGGTGTGTGAACCCTAATGTCAGCCCACACAGTAGTGATGTTCTAAAGATTCTAAATCATCAGCCAGACTGGAATACACAGGTGGAGACCCAGAACCCTTCAATACCAGACCATGCATAAGACCCTTCCCCACTCTCCTGGCTGCCAATTCCATAATGGTGAAAGTTAGCTGTCAGCTTCTCCTGGGACATGGCTTTCAGCAGGTCTGGAGGGAAGTCGCTGAACATTCGACTAGATGCAGCATCTGGAAGAAGAATTCCAAAATCATGCTAATTGGAGATGATTTACCCCCCCCACACACACACGCACACATACCTTTTTATGAAATTGCGGTAGAAGTTTCTACCGCGGCCCAGATCACTAAATGCTCTGACACTGCTCCGATGCTCATAGAATTCCTATAAGCGTCAGAACATTTAATGCTCCGGGCCGCAGTAGAAACCTCAACCGTGGTTAGTAAAAAGAGGGGGGAGGGGTTAATAAATAATAATAAACTTTATTTTGATATACTGCCCCTACCGCAAAGATCTAGGCAGTTTACAACAAAGAGAACTGGACAATCAGTGAAAATACAAATCATAAGAAAATACAAAAAGACTGGATTACTGTCAGTTAATAAATTTTTCAAATAAATGCGTTTTCAATAATTTCCTAAATAAGTAATAAGACTAAGTCAACAGTACAATTTTACCCAGCCAGTCGTTCGCTTGTCCTGCCTAAAAAGCAAGTATCTTAGCCAAATATCTCTTATAACAGCAAGCTTTTATGGACGGATAAGCAAACAAACGACTGATCCAGGTTGATTTAATCGTTTTATGAAATTCAAAATGAGAAGCAAAGTAAGCTGGAGCTAGATCAAACAATATTGTAAAGCAAATTTTATCCTGCATATGTTATAAGAAACATCCATAAAATTCAAGACTTAATAGAGCAAACAACATCCATCTTAAAACCATTTAAAATAAAACTAATTAAACTGAAAGAAACTTGTCTAGATTTCAGAGCGGTGGAGTTGGAATCAGAATTGGTAAAGACTAATGCCCCCGCTTTCATAGATAGACTTTTAATACCATACGATCTCCCCCGAACTTTAAGATCCACCTCGCAACATACTCTCAACGTCCCCACACTTAAAATAATCAGTACCTGTCATCAGGGCCGCCATCAGAAATTTCTGGGCCCCTTACTGAGCAATCCTATTGGGCCCCCCACGCACCCCTTCCCCCCCCCCCCCGACATCCCCCCCTTCTTCCATGGGCCGAATACACACATACTTTTCTGCTAATGCTCCACCTAAGCCAGTCCTGTAAAATCTTCTCACGTCCATTGGGTGATTTGGCATAGAGGAGATATTCATAAAAAGAACGTCCGTCAAGATCTTTACTCATATACTGTGCCATTTGCTTTAAATCATCATTAATCCAAATTGCACAATTCTTTCTCTGTCTTTGTCCTGAATGGCATCTGGCCACATTGCTTCCAGTCAACAAATTTATGAGCAGGCGCGGAGAACGCATTTTTAAACAAATGTAGTTTATCCTTGTACTCCTTATGTAATTTTAATCATCTATGGATATGTTTGTATGTTTATTGTTCAAATGGTTTTATTTATTTCCCCAAATTTATTTTTGTTATACGCATTGAAAATATTTGATATTACATTTAAATCAAAATCTCAATAAACTTGAAACTTGAAACGAGTGCCCGTGAGATTGTGGGAGGGTTAAATACTCAAAACTTAGAAGAATAACAATTTACTTAAAGTTTTTGCTACGCCAGCTTTCTGGTATCTTTACATACAGTGGCGTACGTAGCATATGTAACACCCGGGGCCCATCATTTTTTGGCACCCCCCTATCTGTAAGAAAAACATGATTTTTAGTAACAAACCACACGTCACACATGAGTACCTAGGAAAAGGCAGCATCTTACATATTGCAGTGAGCAGTACATCAATACACCCATTATAAAACTAAACAAGCCAGACCAATCAATCCTACACCGTCAATCCTAACAGAAAACCATGTCTTTCGAACACACAGAACACAGAAAACACCTTCGCCTAGTATGGAATATGTCATCACAAACTAACTCCTCACTCTTTTACAAAACTGTAGTGTGGATTTTAGCCACGGTGGTAACAGCCCTGACGCTCATAGAATTCTGAGCATCAGAGCTGCTACCACCACGGCTGGCACTAAAAAACGCTCCACAGTTTTGTAAAAGGGGGGATAAAATAGAAATACACAGTTTCAACGCTCTAGCTCAGAGGTGCCCAAACTTTTTGAGCTTGTGAGCTACTTTAAAATGACCAAGTCAAAATGATCTACCAACAATAAAATTAAAAAACACAAAGCACACTATACGCTGAGAAAATGTTAATTATCATTCCTATTCTGGGTTTTTTTCAAAGAGGTCAAGGCAGATGACTCTATGCATTGTCACCTCAGTAACAACCATACAAAAATAGACAAATATACCCTCCATCCTTTTTATTAAACCACAATAGCAGTTTTTAGCGCAGGGAGCTGCGCTGAATGCCCAGCGCTGCTCTTGACGCTCATAGGCTCCCTGCACTAAAAACCACTATTGCGGTTTAGTAAAAGGGGACCATATTGTAAAATATAGACAGCAGATATAAATTCAGAACTGTGCATAGTAAGTGAAGGGAAGTTTTCATCTCTGGGAATTTACCCAGTTAACTATTAAGTTATTTGGGCAAATTCCTTTGAAAACTGTGGTAATACTGCCTCTACTTTGCTAAATTTAAAATAAAATCATTTTTCCTTCCTTGTCTGGTGATTTCATGAGTCTCTGGTTGCACTTTCTTCTTCTGACTGTGCATCCAATCTTTCTTCCCTTCTATCAGCCTGTATGCTTTCTCTCCTCCACACCTCATTCCCTCCCCCAACTTTTTCTTCCTCTCTCCCTGACCTTTCTTTCTTTTTTTCTGTTTCTCTTCTTTCCTTCTGTCTCCCTGCCTGCCCCCTTTCTTTCTTTCTCCCTGCCGTTCCCCAAGCCACTGCCACTGCCGCTGCCATCGGGGAACAGGACCCACCAATGGATAACAGGCCCCAAAGCCGAAGCCGACACCGACGTATGCTCTCCCTGCTTCGGGCCGATCAGTCTTCCTCTTCCCGACGTCAAGTCTGCCGTCGGAGAGGAAGTTCCGCCCAGCCAGGCAGCGATTGGCTGGCCCGAACTTCCTCTCCGACTGCAGAATTGACGTCAGGGAGAGGAAGACTGATCGACCCGATAGATTAGATCGCCAAGACAAAGTGAGTCCTGGGTGATTAACTCACTTTGTCTTGGCGAGCAACTGGCGCCCCTGCCTTAGAACTCTGCCTAGGGCCCTGGGGGAGCACGGGCCCCCTGTCAGCTCCGGGCTCCTGAATGCAGGACTGGTAGTACTGCCCTGATGGCGGCCCTGCCTATCGTGCTACCATCTTTTCGGTCACTGCTCCCTCAATCTGGAACTCTCTCCCACTATATATTAGAGCAGAACAAAAATTGGATAAATTCAAGAGTAGTTTAAAATGTTTTCTTTTTAAAGATGCCTACGACTGAGTTATCCTTTCTTTTATTCCTGAAACTGATCCTTACCTTTTAATATCCCATTGTTTTTATCCTTTTGCGTTTTCTTTACTTATAAATTGTAGCTCTCCCTTTTTTCCTCTTGTTTACAATGCCTTTTCCCAATCAAGTTTCTCTGTTGTATAAAGATTTTGGGGTCCTTTTATCAAGATGCGGTAGGGGTTTAACGCGTGTTAAACCGCCTGCTGCGCTAGCCGCTAGTGCCTGCATTGAGCAGGCGTTAGATTTTTAGCTGGCCACGGGGGTTAGCGCTTATGAAATGTCCGACGGGCTAACCCCGCTAGCGCAGCTTGATAAAAGGACCCCTTTGGCTATTATCTGTTATTGGTTCCCCATCTATATTTATAGCATTTTATTGTACAACGTTTCGAATGTAATGATAAGCGTTTAATCACAATTTTAATAAACTATGAAAATGTATGGACCCTGACTCCAGCTTCAAAATAAAAACTGGAAACATTACAATATGTTTTTATTTTGAGGCTGGAGTCAGAATCTGTACATATATTTATATCTTTGTCCTGAATCTAAAGTATTGGTAAACTGTAGGTTATATTTAACCTACAGAACAAAAAAATTTAAAGACTAATATTGGTATGATCTGGAATCAGAGTTGGATAGTAAAAAAAAACCAGAGTCAGAGTTTGGAGTTGAAGCTTTGGTGTGCTGACTCCAGAGCCTTGCTTGATTTACCCCACCTTTTACAAAAACATGGAAGAGGTTTTTAGTGCCAGCCGGTGTGCTGAATGCTCTGCACTGCTCCGACACTCATAGGAAGTCATTCTTCAGCTTCCTCAGCATCTCTCCTATCTCTACCCAGTGGCGTAGTAAGGAGGGGTAGTGAGGGGGGGGGCAGTCCATCCTGGGCACCAAGTTGGTGGGGGTGCCATCACCCCTCTTCCTCTCTGCCCCGCCTCTTCCCAATCCTCCCCTCCACGCGCACACGCCACTTCCCTTCCCCCATGCCTCTAGTTGAAGTTCTTGTTTGCGGTAGTCAACAACTTGCTCTTCATGGCCCCATTGGCTCTCCTGCCGACATCACTTCCGGGTGCCGCGGTATGGGAAGGGGGGGGTGACAGGCAGGAGCGGGGAAGAAGTGAGGGAGCGGGGGAGTAAGCCCCGGGCACCTCTCACCCTCTCTATGCCTCTCTGGCAACTCCATTCATCAGGTGAGGAAAAGGGATGTGTGAATGTAGTGAATGGCAGAAGATAGATGCTTGCAGGAATCTAGAGTAATCAGGGGCCACGGACACTCACCATCAGTCAGATTGAGAGGAAGTGAGACATTTTCTGCCAGGGCATCTGATAGAAGGTTTTCCCCAGCCGTCAGGACTGTGAGAAGCTGGAGACCCAGGCACGTTCCCCAGACAGGAAAATAATCTCCAATGTGAAAGACCTGCGAGGAGAGAGAGCAAAGAGAAGATCAATGGTCATGGAAAGCAATTTTCAAATAAGCACCCTAAAAGTCCAACAGGACAGAGATCCCACGGGTATAAAACAGTACAAAAGGAAGTGGGAACGGACAATAAACCCTTGTGTCCTTTTATGAAATAAACAAGTTGGTTTTACATCAGTGATCTTCAGTGGAGTGCTCGTTGTCTGTTCCCACTTCCTTTTGTACTACTACGGGCAATTTTCAGGATTAAGAGCGTATTATCCATAGAGATAGATTTGAAAAAAATAAAATAAAATGCCATATGTAGGGTTAGCATATGGCTCCAGAAAAAGGAGGACAGACTGAGACATCCAGGTTTTACTTCCACTGAAAGCAATGGAAGTAAGAAGGCTAGATTGAGACATCTAGGCTTTGCTTCCATTGAAAGCAAAGGAAGTAAAACCCGAATGTCTCAATCCATCCTCCTTTTTCTGGAGCCATATGGTAACCCTAGTAGTAAACCTATGCACATGAAGGGAGTTCTATAACAGACACCTTCTAGGAATCTAAATAGAGGCAAATAATGCTATAAAGAAGAGTAAATCCCCGCTATCCTCTATAATAAAACCCTAAGTGTGCATTCGCACTTAGGGTTTTGTGATTGCTGCCGCCATGCTGTGTCCCTCCGTGCCAAATTCCATTTTCATACACGGAGGCAGAGAACACGCCGGCGACTCTCCCCTCCCACCCTCACTTACCAACCGCTGCTGACGCCTCTGCTCCTCTTCAAAGCAGCCTGCTAAGGTTCACAGCCGGCTGTAGCAAACCTCGCAGGCTGCTCTGCACCTCGGTAGTACATTCCCTCTGACGTACACGATTGCATCAGAGGGAACGTGCTACTGAGGTGCAGAGTGGCCTGCGAGGTTCGCTACAGCCGGCCAGGATCCTCAGCAGGCTGCTTTAAAGAAGAGGAGGGCAGACGCAAACGACCAGGAAGCTGCATGCTGGACAGGGGGAGCAGGTAAGGGGTGCTGTTGAACAGGGGGGAGAAGTGAAGGGGTGCTGCTGGACAGGGGAGACATAAAACGAAGGGAGAAGGGCTGCTACTGGACAGGTGGAGCAGGGAAGGGGTGGTGGTGGACAGCTGAGGAAAGAGAGAGACAGAAAGAAAGAAAGACAGACAGAAAGCAGCCAAGGAGAGAGAGAGAGAGAAAGATAGACACACATCTATTCTAGCACCCATTAATGTAACGGGCTTAAAGACTAGTCCTTTATAAAATACTAGTCAACAGGTAAAATACACACCTATAATTTAGGTGTGAGAACTCGGGACACCCAAAGAGTTGGTGCAAATGAACACATGTGTAAATTATAGTATTCTATCAACACGTGTGTTTGCCCCACTTGTGCTCCTCCCACACTCCACCATTGTGTATGTCTACCTGCAAACTAAGGAGTCCTTTTCTAAGCTTTGGCAAGCGCTAGTGTGTGCTTACTGCAGCTTGAAAGGGTTTACCGCAAGATGTGGTCAGGCATCTTCTGGTAAATTTCAAATTGGAATGCACTAACTGTGCTAAAAAGATTTTTGTGGGGTTGGGGTGGGGAACATGTCTAGGCATTTCTGCATTAATCAGTAAGCACATCAACATTACCATACGCTGATTAGCATAGGATTACCATGAAAGCCCAAATTGCCTAGAAAAAGAGTGGTGATAAGTGCTCATGCCGTAATTTAAAAAAAAAAAATAGAGGTAACTGGAAAAAAAAAAAAAAAGAAAATCGGCCATTTTAATGCTGCAGTAAAAATGGCTTTAGCGAATGGGGAAAACCCATGTAAGGGTTCACTAAGGCCACTTTATACCGCATCATAGTAAAAGGACCCCTAAGTACTATGACATTTAGCTGCCAGATTATAGAATAGTGTGTAGCAGTGGCACAGTCATGAGTGGGCCTTGGCTCACCCATTTTGGGCTCAGGCCCACCCACAATTCTTACACCCTTGTTATGGCTGGTGGGATTCATCAAGCTCCACCAGGTGCAAGGGTCTTCCAGCAGCAAGAACAGCTCCCGTTTGCTTCAGCAGGAGGCTCTGCCTGCCACAGCTGCACATGCTCAAAGTATGCACAGGGAGGGTGGGGCAGTGGCAGTGCATGGACAGCGTTGCCAGCTAGAGCAAGTGAGCTGTTCTTACCACCACAAGACCCTTGCAGCTGCTGGGGAGCCCTATCTGCTCAGATATTTAATGTTTTGAGTTGACCCAAGCAGTAAGGAGGGGGATGTGGAGACCACATGTGCTCACCCAGTTTGCCCAGTGCCCGCCCAACATTTGAAGTCTGTAGTTGGAATTTTGGCATTTATAGAAAAAAATGAAGCCACATCAAACACAATATGTAGGGTTACCAGACATCTGGATTTCTCCTTTACAAGGTAATTTGCAAGCAATTTATCTGGGCAAACTGACCTGCCTGAGGGAAGGGTGAGGATGGCCGTGTTAGCTTGTGATTAGCTAGTGATTCATCTATTAGGTATGTTTATAGCTGGGTGGCTGGTGGATCTGAGGATCAGGGTCACTTGCCTGCCTAGTGTGAAGGTGGCAGACCTCACGTAGCACCTAGATAAAATTTTAGACAGTGCTAGGGAGGGGCCAGCTATCTTGCTACATATGTGCCAACAACATAGGGAAATGTAGGAAGGAGGTCCTGGAAACCAAATTCAGGCTCTTAGGTAGAAAGCTGAAATCCAGAACCTTTAGGGTAGCCTTTTTAGAAGTGCTCCCTGTTCCGTGCACAGGAACCAATGAGATGACAGTGCAGGGATGAGGGATTTAAGGGAGTCTTTTACTAGAGAATAGTGCATGTTATCTGCAACAGGGCCCATAGGGATAAAATAGGCCCTGTGGCAAACAACACGCACTAATCTTTAGTTAAAGATTTCCACGTATTAGTGTCAACAGCCTGGTTCCATCCCTAGGGTTGCCAGATTTTCTGATTGGAAAGTCTGCCAGTCCTAGGTATGGAACTAGGCTGTTGACACTAATATTATAAAAGGAGGCAGAGCTTCCAGACTGACTAGCAATGAAGGGTTAAGTCATTTACCAAGATCACAGGCATGGCACTAGGATTTGAATTCTGGCTCTTCCCTGGTTCTTGGTGTGCTGCTCTAACCAGTGGGCAGGGCTGGCTCATCACTAGGTGTCTGCTTAGTAGAGAAAGAGAGATTATTCACCCTCTCCAAGGTACAGAGAACGAGAGGGCACTCTCTGAAGTTAAAAGGGGATAGACTCCGTATAAACGTAAGGAAGTGGTAGAAATCTGGAACGCTCTTCCAGAGGCTGTTATAGGGGAAAGCACCCTACAAGGATTCAAGAAAAGGTTAGATAAGTTCCTGCTGGACAGGAACATACGCAGATAAGGCTAGACTCTAGTAGGGCACTGGTCTTTGACCTAAGGGCCGCCGCGTGAGCGGACTGCTGGGCACAATGGACCACTGGTCTGACCAGCAGCGGCAAATCTTATGTTCTTAGGGTGGCACAATTTAGGAGAGTGGCACCTGCGCTGGTGTTTTAATCAGTTTTTGTAGAGGAGCATTGTGGCCGGTAGGGGACCTTCAACATCTGTGTATGCTTTGGGTTACCAGATTTTACTTTAGTAAAATCCAGACCCCCCTAGACCGGCCCCCCAGGTCCACCCTGTTCCACCCATCCACACCCCTAATTCCACCCTAACCTCGCCCCAGCCCCGGGTTTTGAAAAGCCATCTGGACCCCCGGACATGTCCGGGGAAATCTGGACATCGGGTAACCCTATGTATGCTTAAGGCCTGCAGGTCCTGTTCCCTCCAAAACAGGAATTATGGAGCGGTGAGCATCCTTGCATAATCAAGGCCCCCTCACTGGCCACATGAATCTTCTATAGATGCTGACAGCTCCGTTGCTGCCCTGGAGGAAGGGAGATAAGGCTCTGAACAGCAGATGGGAGAGGGTGGAGAGGAAAGAAAGGGAATGAGAGAGGCTGGAGACCACAAGAGGGAGGGAAGGAAAGATGCTGAAAATGAGGGCCCCGAGACACCATTTGCTGGGGAAGATGCATATTTGAAGGTTCTCCTAGGACAGTGCTTCTCAACCCACTCCTTGAGGCACACCTAGTCCTTTCAGGTTTTAAGGATCGCCTCAATGAATATGCGTGAGATAGATTTGCATGCAAGGCCTCCTTGCTATGTAAATCCATCTCATGCATATTCATTATGGAAAACCTGATGGGACTAGGTGTGCCTCAAGGACTGGTTTGAGAAGCACTGTTCTAGGCTATCAAATACCCTTGAGCCCTGCCAATAGGCTACTTCTTGGCTTCTTGAAAATTAAGCACCTAGTCTCAGGGTACCCTGCACTTTGATTGGGCAGATTGAAATTTGCCTTTTTCATGGGCAAAATACAAAAAGAACAGAAGAGCTGCACCTCTCAAAGCTGCTAAAAGAAAATCAGACATGAGCAGGCATAACGTTTTTACAACTGCGGTCAAAGAAGAGCAGGATTACGAGATGTCCGGATTTCCCCAGACATGGCCTCCTTTTCGAGGACATGTCCGGGGGTCCGGATGGCTTTTCTACACTCGACACTTTGTCCGGTTTTTGAAAAGCTTCCCGTCAAAATCGCATCGGGAAAGGGCATCAGCGCATGTGCGGACACGACGCGGTGTTGTCGTGCGCACACGCATGCATGCACGTGATGTCATTGCATCGCATCCGTGCATGTGCGGATGCCATCTGGGAGGGTGGGGCTGGAGGGCGGAACGGGATGGGCCTGGGGGCCTGCCCAAGGGTCTAGATTTTCCTTTGGGAAAATCTTGTAACCCTAAAGAAGAGCAACAGCCACAAATTAAAATCCTACATTGGCAGTAGGCAGAAGCGTAGGCTGAACACAGACTCTACAGCCGTATTCCAGTCGGGTTTTCAGGATTTCCCCAATGAATATGCTTGAGATCTATTTGCATGTGACTGGAATACAGCTCTCGAGAACTGGAGTTCCCTACCCCTGCTCTACAGGATACCTACAAGCCGTGGTGTAGTAAGGTGGGGGGGTGCAAGGGGGACAGTCTGCTCCAGGCGCCTAGTTGGCCTCCTCTCCGCTGCCTCCGCCTCATCCCACTACTCTCCCCTTCCCCCGTTCCTCTAGTTGTTCACCGTCGCGAGCAACAACTTCACACATGTTCCTCACGACCGTGTCAGCTCTCCCGCTGATGTCATTTCCAGGTGCTGCGCATAGGAAGTGACATCAGTGGAAGAGCCACTGGGCTCGCGAGAAGCACGTTGAAGTTACGGCGGTGAACAACTAGAGGTGAAGGGAAGGGGGTGCATGTGCAACAGGGGGGTTGGGAAAGGAGCGGGGGGGTGGAGACGAAGGTGGGTGAGTGGTGCCTCTGCCCTGGGCACCTCTCATCCTCGCTAGGCCACTGCCTATAAGCAGCCCCTTTTCTATGATACGGTGACAATCAACAACTTCCCATTTCAGCTATTTTTAGCTTTTTGTGAATTGATCCGAAGGAAGTTGGAAAGGCAAACAGGAGGCAGAGAGAAGAGTGCAAACAGGGCTAAAGAGGGAAAGCGTGCAGGGGGTTCAGAAGCTGCCGTACGGCAAGTTTGAGATACCGCACTGGGCTGTACCACGTGGCTCTCGCTACTGGACTTTGCCCCACTCCAGGTGTTTTGGGAAGCAGCTGGTACTGGCGCAGAGGCCTCACCTGCAGTGCCAGTCGGTAGAAAATCTTGGCTGCTTTGGCAAAGTTTGACTTCTGCAAATCCACCGCTCCCCCGGGGAAAAGAATCCTGTGTGCAGGAGGTGAGGGCGGAAAATGAATTTCATTACTTGTTCTAAACTGGTGTTAAGTTACAGTCACATATTATATTCAGGGCCCGATGTTCAAAGCTTACCGTGCCTTCAACGTTCAACTTTAAACCAGTTCTTACCAGTTTAGCATCTATGTGTTTTAGCTTCCAGTGCACAAAATGGCTCTGGACTGTCTTTTCCTTGCCTTGTAGCAGCCTCTGAGAATACTAGAAAATCCTGACTCCCCATGAGAGACATCTCCATGAACTACCTCTACTGTATGCAAATCTATCCATGCATATTCATTGTGGAAAACCTGACTGGCTGGGTGTGTCCCAGGAACTGGGTTGAGAACCTCTGCCATAGGCATATCCTGCCACCAGTAGGCTTAGAGTCTATTTCAGTGTTTTTCAACCCAGTCTTTAGGGCACACCTAGCCAGTCAGGTTTTATGATATCCACGATGAAGGTGCATGAAACAATTTTGCATGCATTGCCTTCTTGGAATGCAAATCTATCTCATGCGTCTTCATCATGGATATCCTGAAAATCCAAATAACTGGGTATGCACTGAGGACTAGGTTGAGAAACACAGGTCTAGTTGTACCTAGGGCAGGGGTAGGCAATTCCGGTCCTCGAGAGCCAGAGCCAGGTCAGGTTTTCAGGATATCCACAATAAATATGCATGAGATAGATTTGCTCTCAAAGAGGCAGTACATGCAAATCCATCTCATACATATTCATTGTGGATATCCTGAAAACCTGACCTGGCTCCGGCTCTCGAGGACCGGAATTGCCTACCCCTGACCTAGGGTTAGCATATGGCTCCAGAAAAAGGAGGACGGATTGAGACATCTGGGTTTTACTCCAATTACTTTCAATGTCTCAGTCTGTCCTCCTTACTTCCATTGCTTTCAGTGGAAGTAAAACCTGGATGTTTCAGCCTGTCCTTTTTCTGGTAACCCTGCATTAGACAGATTGTGAGCTCACCAAAACATATAGGGAAAAATGCTTGAGTACCTGAATAAATTCATGTAAACCATTCTGAGTTCCCCTGGGAGAAAAGTATAGAAGATTGAATAAATAAATAATGCCATAAATAAGTAATGGGGTATATAGGGGAATGGAAGACTTTCAGCTTAAATGGGCACTATGACACACAGAACAAGTGCCAACAAGCCCAAACACACCATAAGGTAGCTAACAAACAGCACTGCCTCTAGTGGTCAAGATGATAAATACATCACAGGTCAACCATACCGCCTACATTATTGTTGAATTAACCTATCAAGGCATGAACAAATGTTAAAATAACCCCCCTGCATAAAAAAATGCAAATCAAAAATCAATCTAAAGTGCACATCATATTTCAAAAGATATATCAGCACTCAGCTTGACTGCGATTCTAATAATAGCAAACAGGCAAAATATTTTACACAAGAGGAATTCTTTGTATTATTGTAAATCACCATTTGTGGTTTCACCAGGTTCTCTTATATCCACATACTTCTCCACAGCTGTTCCCCGGGTTTCCAAGAAGAAAGAGAACAGCAAATTAGGAGAACACTCTCAGGCACCCAAAAGAAGCAGGGTTAGCAGATGACCTCATATCGCCCTATAGAAAGTTGATCCAGTGTGGGCTTTACCCCACTGCATGTATATAGAGAAGTAGTTTTAATCAGAACTACATCTTCATGTAGATGGAGGCCAAACTAGGACTGAATAAGCCTGTTATGTGTGAGCTGTGCTGAGAATTACCTGAGAAGAAGCCCAGGACTCACTCACTGAGGGAGATGAGTGAGTGCTCACTGCTTACTCACCCGTTAATGGAGTAGAAGAGCTTCTCATACTCTGACTCTGGAAGTGTCAGCCTATGGGACCAAGAAACACAGAATGGTGAGAGACTTCTAATATCCTGCACAGGATTACATGATCATATACATAGATGGAGAAATGCTGGAGGCCATTGGGGGGGGGGGGCGGATGGCCTTGAGCCACCACTTGGTGGAGAGGGCGCATGTCTGCAGGCTCTCTTGGGGCAGTGGGATGATTGGGATCCAACCTTTTCCTCAGGGACCACCTGGCCAGTCAGGTTTTCAGAATATCTACAATGAATATGTATGAGATTGAGTTGCATGCGCTGAAAACTTGACTGACAAAGTGATCCCTAAGGACTGGGTTGTAAACCACTATCCTAGCACATCAGACACCCAGTTCTGTGAGTGATCCGGCATCTCCAGTAATGGGCAAAGCACATCAACCTGATCCAGGAGAAGTAATTTGGAAACATTCAACCCTTAAGCACATTAAAACTCCTCGGTTCAACAATGAATTGCTAATTCTAAAACAGAATTATAGATGCTTAAAAACAAATGACACAGCTGTAAAGCTAATCCAGGAAAAGAGCCAGAGGAGAGGGAAGGCCAAGCCCCTTTCCACCCCATTGTTTCATAAACAATTGGGTTGGAGAATCCTAGATAGAGAAGAAAACTCCTATGGAACTACCAAGAAAACCTAAGAGCTAAGTATGAGGAGAGGGAAGGTTCCTAGATATCCTTTTAGCTTAGGATGATGGCAGTATATGGGTGGTGGGATAGACCATAGCAGGAGAAAGAATGATCCCAAGGGATGGTGCTGCCAAAGTCCCCTAAGTGAAAAGAGATCAATAAGTTAAACAGGACTTCCTAACCTGTCATTTGAATCCCGAAAGGGTCTGGTGACCAAAAGGAGATTTGGGGAGTTCTAATTTGCATACTTCATTTACATAGGAATGAGAAACATTTTGAAAGAGGACATATAAGACATAGAAGAGGGGAAAAGGCTAACCCAGCTAAAAGAGGGTGGCATCAATAGCTATACTTCGCTTAAAACATTCAAGGGAATGATCCCAATTGAATGTTGTGTTGAGCTTTTTTTCACCCTGAGAGTGACCAGGATCTGTGATTATAACAGGTGATAAGAATTCTTTCAAACTAGTCTAGAGCTTCAGTTAGTTGAGAGAGTAGTAGAAGAGAAATGGCGGAAAAGTAGAAATATGCATGCTAAGATTCTTGCTTTATCTGGCTGCGGCTTTATATTTCTCCAGCAAGATCTCTGTTTCCCTACCATGAATTCTCTAACTATGAGCTTGAACCACACAGCACTGGAAGTTTGGGGTGGTCTCACAGTCAGCACTTTAGAGTGGTAACATCCTGCATTGTGCACCCTATGCACTCTCCCCCAACGTACCTCATGGCAGAGGCATCTCTCTTACCACCCATGTCTTCAAATCTTCACCGGCAGCAAGCAGCATCTCCTAGCAGCTGCTTGTGTATGTATGTATGTTAATCTGTAACCCGTTCTGAGCTTGTTGGGGAGCATGGGATAGAAAAAGAATTTAATTAATTGATTAACTAACTCATCCCCCTCCTGTAAATATATCCCTGGTGTCTCTTGATACCCAACACAGCTCCACATACCCAACCCCCTCATGCCTCCCCAACATAAAAGAAACCAGTCTACTGGATCCCCCCTGGTTTCCACCCTCATAGCCTCTCCCTCCCTCCAAAAGTTCCCTGGGGTCTAGATGCACCCAACCTCTCCCCAAATCTCTCATAAGGCCCCCAGATCCCTTTATCGCTCCTGCCTCTTTTGAGGTTAAGGGGATCTTGGGGGTAGCTTGGGGAGGTGTCACAGTGTCACTAGACACCAGGGATTTTTTTGGGAGAGCCTGGGGGGGAGGGACTGTGAGAATTGGGGTTGGGGAGTCCACTAGACCACCAGCGCTTTTTTTTTTTTTAAATCTTGGGGAGGGTAGCCCGTCTAGGGCAAGGTGATTGAGTTGAAGGGAGGGGTGCAGCCACCTCTTCTCTCAACCAACCCTTCCAATACTGCCCCGGATGTGGCATTACATTTCTAGCACTAAAAACATCTGAGAAAACCTTTTTTGGGGGCGGGGGAATTGGTGTGGTTTAGCAAACAACTGCATTTAAATGCAATTTGCACTAATGGTTTCAGTGTTCGCATCATAAACATTAGAGCATTTGGTTGCACAACACTGGTGTTAGCTTTAAGCAATGGTCCCCAAGTAAGGTATTAACTCTTAATATTCTCTCTCTCTTCCCGTTGAATCTACTCTAAATCTTCTAGGTATAACAATTGATTCCATGTTATCTCTAAGACCATAGGTTAACCTCATGAGGGTAAAAGATCTTCTGGAAACTCAAACAGCTTTGTAGAATTAGAAAAATGTTTCATTGGGAACATGTTGGAACATTGTGCAAGCCTGTGTAATGACCCAATTAGGTTACTGTAATTTATACAGGCTGTTCTGAAAAGATCAGGAAGCAGTCACAGACAATGCAAAATATCTCAGCTAGGGTATGGGGGACCTCTCATATACTGACAGACTGAAAAAGCTGGGGCTTTTCTCCCTGGAAAAACGACGACTCAGGGGAGACATGATAGAAACCTTCAAGATCATGAAGGGCATAGAAAAAGTGGACAGGGACAGATTTTTCAAACTAAGGGGAACCACAAGTACAAGGGGGCACTCGGAGAAATTGAAAGGGAAAGGTTCAGAACAAATGCCAGGAAGTTCTTTTTCACCCAGAGGGTGGTGGATACATGGAACGTGCTGCCGGAGGATGTGATAGGCAGAAGTACGCTACAGGGCTTCAAAGAAGGTCTGGACAGGTACCTAGAGGACAAAGGGATTGAGGGGTACAGATAGGAGTAGAGGTAGGTTATAGGGATAGGATTAGAGGTAAATTATAAAATTAGTCAGAGACCATTATTCAGGCAGTGGGCCTGATGGGCCACCGCGGGAGCGGACCGCTGGGCAGGATGGACCTCTGGTCTGCCCCAGCGGAGGCAAATTCTTATGTTCTTATGTTCTTAGGGTTAGTGAAAAGCTCGAAAATGGGATCCAATTTACCCCTCTTTTAAAACCTTTACATTGGTTGCCTGTAGCGGCATGGACACTGCTCAAAACCTGTTCTATGATTATTTAGGGTGGTGTCATGCTATGAATAATGCTATCCACATTGCCTTTGGTTTATCCATCACCTTCTGCCAAGACAACCCACAATATAAACCACTTAACTATAGACTTTTCATCAGCTAAAAACATAACATTTAAACAGTTCTGTCCTCTGCTTCCATACCAGGTTGCATAGATATGGAATTTTTTGCCTTTCGGTCTCAGAGTGTGGTGTAGTGGTTAGAGCTGCAGTCTCAGCATCCTGAGGTTGTGGGTTCAAAGCCTGCAGTGCTCGCTCTGACCCTGCGCAAGTAACCAGCGCCTAAAGTTAGGCACCTATTTGGGAGGCGCCCAACTAAATAGGTGCCTATCTAAATGGAAGAACAAGCTCAATGACACATTTTAATCAGCACTGATTGAAACCTAGGCGCCTAGCAAGAAAGCGCGATTATGTAACAAGGCGCCTCTGAAAATTTAGGCGGCCTTCAAAAAAAATAGGCGCTATGCATGTTAGGCGTGGGCGTGGCTATGTGTTAGGCGCCTTCTTACAGAATCACCGCTCTTAAGCGTGCTTAAACGCTCACAAGGGCGCCTAACTTCTAGTTGTGCCTAGAGCTGGCCTATTTATTGGGTGCCTTCAAAATAGGTGCCCAAACAGGTGCCGCTCAGCGTGATTCACTAAATAGCACCCAATTTTACTTGAACCGCGCTGAACAGTGCCTAATTAGGTGCCTAATTTTGGGGCGCTTCTTATAGAATTTGCCCTTTAATCCTCCACTGCCCCAGGTAGATAAATTGTGAGCCCATCGGGACGGATGGCAAAATGCTCGAAGTACCTGTATGTAAACTGCTTTGAGTGTGATTGTATAACTACAAACAAGTAGACAAGTTCCAATCCCTCTTAAGTTTTAGAAAACAGCAAAAATATGACTTGTTTTAAAGTGTTCCTTCAGCACCCTTGGATATATACCATCAGGCCCCTTCACTTTGCCTACTTTTAATTTAGCCAGCTCCTCACGAGCACAACCCTCTGAAAATCGGTCAAGGTCTACCACTCCTCCTGTACCCATGTGTCCACAACCATAATAGCCCGTAGGCCTGCAGGTATTATCTATAGGGCAGTATAGAAGGGTTTTGGTGGGTCACGCTTTCCACCATAAATATGTAGTGTTTAGATCGGCTTATGGGCTTAGATCAGTGGTTCCCAAACCTGTCCTGAAGGACCCCCAGGCCAGTCGGGTTTTCACGATAGCCCTAATGAATATGCATGGAGCATATCTGCATTCCTGGCATCTCCATTATATGCAAATCTCTGTCATGCATATTCATTAGGGCTATCTTGAAAACCCGACTGGCCTGGGGGTCCTCCGGGACAGGTTTGGGAACCACTGGCTCAGATCCTCCTCTCTATGGTTCAGTAGCCCCACCAGGCTACTTAAGACACCTGTGAGCTGCTGTGCCAGGCTTTCCCATAGCATGTGCTGCTGTTCTAGAGACAGGTATGTACTCTTTCATTCAGATATTTGTGGGGTGGTAGGGGATTAGTGACTACTGGGGGAGTGCTACTTAATCCCTCCAGGGGTCATCTGCTCAGTCTGACTTCCTTTTTGACACTTAAGACACGTCTAAGTTCTATCCTGGATGTCTTAGGAAAGGTTTGATTATTGTTGCAGGGCATCCAAGTTTTAAGCACGCCCAAAGCCTGCCCATAACACGCCTCCAACATGCCCCCTCGAACTTTGACGCACAGCGGCTCAGAAGCCTAGCAAGACATCCAGAAAGTCATCCTTGAAAATCGGGCCCTTGGACGTTTTCGTGAGAAAAATGTCCAAGTGCCGATTTATGCTGATTTTTGGGTGTCTTTGTTTCAAAAATGTCTCTGTTAAATCTCCTATGAGGCCTTATTCTTTGCATTTCCACTCAATAAGTTGCCCCTCCCTTGATTAATCCTTCCTATAATCCATCTGATTTAGTTCTTCCCAATTACTTTCCCTGATTTAATGCTAAGTTTCAGGGTTTTTTGTCTTTATATCTTATTTGTCCTTCTTGAATAGAATGTAAGCCCCAAGGGGCAGGGACCGTCAGTGTTGGTAAAACACTGTGCACACCTGATAGCGCTATACAAATATCAGATTACTGCCTTGACACAAACACACACTGACCCTGCTGAGGGACTGAGTGTGGTGAGGGCTGCAGTCCTTTCCTCACCTGATGGGGGCCACTCTGCAACCAGCAGACTCCAGGTATTTGACGTAAGAAGCTGGGATGTAGGCCTTCCCAAAGGGCTTTAGGGTTTCATCTGTGTTTTCCTGAGTCAGGATCCCTGCAGGAGAAGACATACAGACAGCTCTGGTGAGAGGGGAGCCAAAAAGTGGAGGTGCCTCGGCATCCTGAAGTTATGAATTTGATCCCAGCCTACTTCTTGTGACTCTGGACAAGCCACCCCAGGTATGACAGATTGTGATCTTGCCAGAACAGATAGGGAAAATACATGAGTACCTGATTATTGTTCAATGAATTGTAAACTGCTTTGGGTGGATCTCTTCATAAAAAGGTGGTTAATCTAAAATAAGAACTACTACACTTCTCCCTCTGAATCCGCGGTTTCAGCATCCACGAATTTGGTTATTCGCAATTTTTTTTTTTAGATCCATTTTCATTTTTCGGGCTATTTTTAAGCCCTCTTGGTGGTCTAGCGGGTTTTTGGGGTAGGAGCGATCTTCCTATACTCCTGCCCCTTGCAGAGCACTCATAGGAAATGGCTGCCGTGAAACTACGACAAGAGCTCATGGCAGCCATTTCCTATGAGTGATCTGCACAGGGCAGGAGCGTAGGAAGATTGCTCCTGCCAAAACCCGCTAGACCACCAGGAAAGGCTTAAGGGATGACAGCCCAAATATTATTTGCGGTTTTTTAATATTTGCGTGCCAGCTCTGCCCCTAACCCACATGGATACGGAGGGAGAAGTATATTTCACTATGGGCTCCTTTTACGAAGCCGCGTTAGGCTTTTTTTAATCGCTAGCTGTAGCGGTATTAGCTTTGATGGTTATAGATTCCTATAACCATTGGAGCTAAAACTGCTGCGGCCTGCAATAAAAAAGCCTAATGCAGCTTCGTAAAAGTGGAGGAGGGTATATTAGGTGTGAATCTCTACAAAAAACATGAATCCAATGAGTTCAGTAGGTCTTATGTCTCTAAGTGTCTTCTGTAGAAGGATATTTAAAAGTTGTCTTTAAGTACATTCATACCAGATCTCAGCCTGCACTCCATCCCCAGCACCCACCCCAAAAAAGTGAACTTTCACACTAGTGCTGGTGAAAATAGGGTTACCAAATTTTACTTTAATATTTATTTTTAAAGTTTTTACCCATTCTGAACAAGCAGGTCAAGACAGATTACAAAATTAGTAATAGGTTGTGATAGGTTGAAGATTCTGTCACTGGCCAGCAGAGGGAAGCCTCAGCAGTAGGAATGGAGCTCATTTGCATATAAGGTCCTCAAAGGCACCTAGGAGCTGTCCACATGCAAGGTGATTTTTCCATAGCATTTTTTTGCAATATTTTGCCTGTCTCCAGTTATCACCAGCTATTTGGTAAGTCTTCTGCTTCGTATGGGGTCTTGCTATGCCATTAGCTTCATCTATTCAGTCTGTTACCCATAAGATTATTTTGATGCATAACAACTATGTTTTTAGTTCGGATCTTTTATACGGCGGTTTCTATGTTGGCTCTTCTGGGTGTTTCCATCTCTGCTATTTGGCGAGTCTTCCTTCTCTTTTCTTCCTTTTTTTCTTTTCTATTATTAAGGCCATCCGTTCCTCTTTAGCTTAATTACATTGTTTAGTTATAACATCATTACCCTTATTTCTACATTTTTTCTATATTTTTTGTTACTTTAGTAACTACATATCCCCAGGTATGTCAGGTGGTTCATCGTGTGGCTTTTGCTATTATAGCCGTTTTTGATTAAAGATGTGCGGGACTTTCCATCACTATCAAAGACAGTTTATAATCAGCATGTTACACCCGGCTTAATAGTCTTGTACGGATATTCAACGCTTTAATTCTGATTTTTATTTCAAGTTTTATTTCAGTCTTTTTTAGCCAGCTACATTCTCCCTTAGAGCTCGTTAGTCCCATGGCCTTACGTTCTCCATTTCTTTTGGTTTTGTTTTTCTATATCCTATTCATTTTTTTGCCCACTTCACTCAGTCTTTTCCGCTCATCTGCATCATGTTCCTCTAATGCCATATTATGTTCGCTATACAAACATCTAAAATAATAAAACGCTAGCCGCGCATGCGCACTCAGACCTGCGTGATCTGTAATCCCTGTTCCGTGAGATGTAGGTCCGTGGCTTTGGTCCCCAGCCACTCCCCTCCTCCGGCCCTCACTCACCATGGAAGCCAGGCAAGCTCTCTCCCTGTCCGCGTCCTCAGCAGGGAACACACCTCCCGCCCTAACTTGCCGCTGCCGCCGCCACCGTTGCTGATGCTGATGATCCTCCTGTAAAGAGCAGCCTGCGATGGTGTCCGGCTTTAGCGAACCTCGCAGGCCGCTCTCCAACCTCGGTAGCACGTTCCCTCTGACGCACGGGATCTAGCACCCGTTAATGTAACGGGCTTAAACACTAGTGTTTTCATAATACTGTTTTGTGTTTCTCTTTGCCCCTATCATGCATCCTCTGCTACATTATACTTCTAGATGAGATGGTTTATTGTATTTATTAAATTTTTATTCTGTATTGCATCTTGATATATTATGACTTTTGATGAGATGGTCTTTTGTATTAAGTTCCTATTTTGCATTGTATTTTGTCACACCATGTCTTTTGATCTTTTTTAAGCAATCATTAGCATAATCATTTTAATATTGGTTATCATTCTGTCTGATTAATTCAAACTTGAACTTTAATATGCTATTCATTTCATATTGATTTCATGGTTGTTTTATATATGAATTGTACCAAAATCTGTTATCATCATGTTTTTTACCTTTCATCTGATTAATATTTGTTATCATTATGTTTAATTAAGTTTTTAAATTCATTGTGTAACACATTAAGGTTTCCAATGAAATATTTTGGTAGATAAGATGGTTTAGCCTTCTATATATCTTTTTCTGTTGTTCTAATTTGTTCATTTTAGATTGATAATTTATTATTTAAAGTACTCATATTCTATGATGCACTTTTTAGGCGGGGACGGAGGGGATTCTGACGGGGATGGGTGGGATTTCTGTCCCCACGCAACTCTCTACTCCTGGTTGACTAAATAGCGCTACACCAGCTAACCGCCTATCTAGCAGGTCTATTTTTGGCTGCTTTGACAGCTCTCAGCCGATGAATAAGTCAAACATGGCTTGACATGGACTGGAAATTCAATGCCGGTTGCCGGATACGGCCCGGCATTGAATTTCCAGGTTCGCTACCGACCACGAGAGGTAGCTGGGCTGCCTCCCAAAGTCTGAAAATAGGGCCCCAAAGTTTCCAAGTTTTATTCACATATACCGCCTGAGAGAGGCCTGGCTAGGTAGTTTACAATCCAATAAAAATGAGCAAAACTAAGGACTAAGAAAGAAACTACAAAATCAGATAGGCCAGCGAAAACGTAGAGAGGCGAGGAAGAAGCCATGTTTCCCATCTGGCACAGCTGCGCTCCTTAAGATCCAGTATCAGTGAGCAGCATCATTGGCCAAAGGCAAAATAAAGTTTTTAGTCCAAAGTTTCTGCAGCAAGTATGGTTTCTTGCACGCATGTCCGAAGAAAGCGAAACTGCCAGTACACATCTGCAGCTAGCCCAGGGGTGGTCTACTCTGCTCCTCGAGGGCCCGAATCTAGTCAGGTTTTCAAGATTTCCCCAAAGAATATGCATGAGATCTATTTGCATGCGCTGCTTTCAATGCATATTCATTGGGGAAATCCTGAAAACCCGACTGGATGCCGGCCCTCGAGGACCGGAGTTGCCCACCCCTGAGCTAGCCTCACGAAAATGTCTGTGTGTGCGGCTGCTATTTATGATCAGAGCTACAGCCACAGATATATGCTCACATTTTCATTTTTGTTCAGACATGTTACCTCTGGTCTGTCTTTAAAGCCGCTGATACTCATTTTAGCTGCAGAAAAGGAAAAACGAGGCATTTAAATTGCAAAAAAAGGGCACGAACTTCTCCCAACCAAACCTGTGCCGCTGTGGACCTGGCAAAACTTTCTTGCGCTGTGTCAGAAGTCACAGTCTCCTTCTGCACATTGCAGAGAAATACTTGGTTTCATTACCATTCATTTAAATGCAATGTGAGGCCATGGCTATTGTACAAATTAACTCCTGTGCTCAACTCCTCTCTGTACTGTGTGGTCAGTATTGTGCACACCTTAGGCTTATGCATCAACCCTTAGGTCTGGAAACCTTTGAAGCAGGAGTTGGGGAAAGCGGGAGTGGATCAGCTGTCCCTTTGGACCTGGAGCTGCATGATCACAGGCGTTCTCAGCTTACCGATGATCGGTCTCTCATTGATCCTCTCTGTGCCTGGCTTTGGAAAAGCAGCTGAGGAGTAAAGCAGCCCCAAAAGGAAAGGAGCAGCTGCTGAGATCAGCATCTCTTTCCTCTTCGCTCACCTCTCCTGAAACAGAAAAGTGTTGCCTCGTCTGAGTAAAACTTGGGTAGTGCTGAAAGCTTTCTTTGAGTTTCCAGCCCGGTGTATGTGATGGGTGACTTCAGAGCAGCCCTGTCAGCTGATGAGGAAGTCAGAAGTTTGTGTCTGAGCTAGTGACGTGGGCGTGATAGGCTGGGCTGAATCCCAGAGCCAGTCTGGGCAAATGCTCTGGAGATCTGCACTTGCCCAAGGCCAGTGCAAGAGCATTAGATACCTGTGATGAAGCTTTAGCCTCGCCTCCTTTCAATTAACTTACAGGTCTCTAAGACCCTGTTCCCTAAATAAACTCAGGCATCATGATTACTGTCCACAGAATGATCCTGTAAAAATGCAAAAAAATTTTTTTTAGCATACGAGCATTCTCACTATTTGTGTGTCCAATATCCACAATTTCACATATCCATGGGTGCATGAATTGTGACCACTATTTGCCATTCATGCCACTGTATTTCCGGACCTGCGCATTTAAAAAAATTGGCCTTCTTTGCTTTCACTTTCATTTTTGCTTCTGAACATGGCCACCAAGCATCCGGGGAGTGAGTTGCAAGCAACAGTTCCAAAAAGAAAGAAACATGTGAGTGATAAAATATGGATGTTAGTTAGACAAGCTTTGTTCTGGCAAGTTTCTTTCTGCTGTTGGTCACGAGTTTAATGTTAATGAGTCAACAATCCATCCGGCCAAAAGAGGAAGATATTCATTGGTCTGTTTGCAAAGCCGCACTGGAAAATTACAAAATAACATCTGTGGTTTGTGATGAGTCACGAGAAGCAGCTAAATTTGTGGATGGAAAAAAAAGGACTATTCCATGCAGGAACCATAGGATCCATTATTCACTTTCCACGAATTTGAGGAACCACTTGTATGACCAGAATGTAACATCTATTTTCCCATAGACACATTGGGGTCCTTTTATGAAGGTGCGCTAACCGATTTAGCGCGCGGGGAATGCTACGGCATCCATTATATTCTATGGGCATCTTAGCATTTAGTGTGCCTTAATAAAAGGACCCTATTGTTTTGTTACTGGCAAATTTGCGGTTTGTGAAGATTTTCAGGAACCATACTGCCGCAGATAGCGAGAACGCACTGTACTTTGAAATATTCAACTTCTTTTCAATAACTGTTTCAAGTCCAGGAAAGCTCTAAGAATTTCTGGGGCATAACCCTCCCCCCCTCTATACTTAGTTCCAGCATATTTAATCAAGCATTTACATGGATAACTTAATAAGAACATTGCTCCAAGATAGTAGCATAGTAAGGGAGGGGGGCAGAGCACAAAAGGTATAAGAAGATGATAGTGAGGTAAATCAACCTTAACAAGTCCAAAACTCCACCTCACAATATTCGAGAAAGAGATGTATGGCTGAATCTAACAATTTAGAACAGCCACCTCCAATATATTGTACATTCAGGGTTCCGATAAAGGGTGTCAGGTCAAAAGCCTTCCAAGCAGCCAAGATGAACCCATGGCTATCCCAAATGATACTCGAGGCCCCCACCTACCTCGACTTCAGAAAATCACTCAAAACCTACCTTTTCAGCAAACAAGACCCTTAACCGACCCTTCAGATAATCTCAGGGCCCCCTACCCAACTCTTCTCCTTCACGATAGCTCCTATCTCCCCCTGCTTCTCCTACCCACTTCCTTCCTCATCCACCAAGTCTGACCAAATCCGTTGTAAATCCGATAAATTTGTTGTAATTAATTCTGCCCTCTTCATCTACGAAGTTGGCTAACTTGTTGTAAATTTCCCTTTTCATCTGCCAATTTTTGGCTACAGTTGTTGTTAATCCGATAAATTTGTTGTAAATCTACAAGTCCATGTGGATCCTAATCTAATTTAATGTAAACCGCCTAGAACTCGCTGGGTATGGCGGTATATAAGAATAAAATTATTATTATTATTATTATTATTATTAAAAGCGCGCCGGGACAAAGACGCGCCCAGACAAT
Source organism: Geotrypetes seraphini (assembly GCF_902459505.1). Taxonomy (NCBI): domain Eukaryota; kingdom Metazoa; phylum Chordata; class Amphibia; order Gymnophiona; family Dermophiidae; genus Geotrypetes; species Geotrypetes seraphini. Next base: position 216,952,170 of record NC_047089.1, on the reverse strand, counting down.
TGAGCGCAGCACGGAGGCGCGCGCCGCTCTAAATTACTGTTTTTAGGGCTCCGACGAGGGGGCGTGGGGGGGGGAACCCCCCACTTTACTTAATAGACATTGCGCCGCATTATAGGGGCATTGTAGGGGGGTTTGGGAGGTTGTAACCCCCCACATTTTACTGAAAACTTCACTTTTTCCCTGTTTTTAGGGAAAAAGTTAAGTTTACAGTAAAATGTGGAGGGTTACAACCCTCCAAACCCCCCATAACGCCGGCGCGATGCCTATTAAGTAAAGTGGGGGGGTTCCCCCCAGGCCCCCCCCCCCGTCGGAGCCCTAAAAACAGTAATTTAAAGCGGGGCGCGCCTCCGCGCTGCGCTCAATTGTCTGGGCGTGCCTTTGTCTTTCGCGCCATTGTCTATGAACCCGATAAAGTCTTCTTCAAACCATATCAGAAGTAAGACAAACCAAATATATGGAATAATCCAATCATTTATTTTCTTCCATACAGCAGAGATACTAGCATGTCCCAGATGGGACCCGTTTCGCCCAGAAGGGCTTTTTCAAGGGTTCACAGTGGGCACTCTTTCTTCAGCGTCCTCACTTTATGACTGCTAGGTGGCTGTTCTAAATTGTTAGATTCAGCCATACATCTCTTTCTCGAATATTGTGAGGTGGAGTTTTGGACTTGTTAAGGGGGGCAGAGCACCCCAGATGCCATTTTGGTGGAGGTGTCAGCACCTCTTCTCCTCTTTGCCCCCCTGCTCCTTCCCACTCCTCCCTCACCATGCCTGACTTCACTTCACCCCCCTCCCCCCCCACACACATATAGTGGTGTGGGGGGGAGATATAGTGGTGCTAGAAAAGGTTCAGAGAAGAGTGGCCAAGATGGTAAAGGGGTTGGAACTCCTCTCGTATGAGGAAAGACTAAAATGGTTAGGGCTCTTCAGCTTGGAAAAGAGACGGCCGAGGGGGAGATATGATTGAAGTCTACAAAATCCTGAGTGGAGTAGAACGGGTACAAGTGGATCGCTTTTTCGCTCTGTCAAAAATGACAAAGACTAGGGGACACTCGAAATTACAGGGAAGGTTTAGACAAGTTCCTGGAGGAAAAGTCCATAGTCTGTTATTGAGAAAGACATGGGGGAAGCCACTGCTTGCCCTGTATTGGTAGCATGGAATATTGCTACTCCTTGGATTTTGGCCAGGTACTAGTGACCTGGATTGGCCACTGTGAGAACGGGCTACTGGCTTGATGGACCATTGGTCTGACCCAGTAAGGCTATTCTTATGTTCTTCACTGGTGCGAGCAACAGCTTCAACCTGCTACTCATACTGGCCTCGCCTCTCCCTCTGACGTGACTTGGAAATGACATCAGAGAGAGAGCTGATGCCGGTGCAGGCAACAAGTTGGAGTTGCTGCTTGCGCTGGGGAAATTAAAATGGAATGGGGAAGGGGCAGGGGGTTGCTTGGTGGGGAAGGAGTGGTGGGCAGAGAGGAGGGTGGGGGATGCTACCACCCCAAAATCCTCCCACCCTTCCTACACCACTGCTCCATGATCTTTAGTTTCCTGTCTCAAGGTCACAAATACTTTCCTACATTCTTGTGAACAAGACAACAAAGAGAGGGAATCAAAATACACAACAAACAGCAGACAAAGAAAAGCACCAAGGGACTCATAGAACAGGACAGTAAAGTTCTCTTTATTAATGGACCTGACATTGGCCATGTTTCGGCACAAATGCCTGTATTAGGACTCAATGCAAAAAAAAAGCCTCCAATTTGAAAAAATCCAAAGTAGAGAACACTGGAATAGAACTTAAATTGTCAACAAATCTGGTCAGCTGGATTCTGCCTGAAATTCGGCAGCATCTTTAAATCGCTTAGAATGTTGTGTTCAGTTCTGGAGGCCGTATCTTGTTAAGGACATAAGAAGACTTGAAGTGGTCCAGAGGAAGATGACAAAAATGGTCTCAGGATTGTGCCAAGAGATGTATGAGAAGAGACTTGAAGATTTGAATGTGCATACCCTAGATCAGGGGTAGGCAATTCCGGTCCTCGAGAGATGGATTTGCATGCACTGCCTCCTTGAGATGCAAATCTATCTCATGCATATTTATTGTGGATATCCTGAAAAACTGACCTGGCTCTGGCTCTCAAGGATCGGAATTGCCTACCCCTGCCCTAGGTACAACTAGACCTGTGTTTCTCAACCTAGTCCTCCGTGCATACCCAGTTATTTGGGTTTTCAGGATATCCACAATAAATATGCATGAGATAGATTTGCATCTCAAGGAGGCAGTGCATACAAATCTATCTCATGCATATATATTGTGGATATCCTGAAAACCTGACCTAGCTCTCGAGGACCGGGATTGCCTACCCCTGCCCTAGAGGATAGAAGGGATAGAGGCAATATGATACAGATGCTTAAAATACTTGAATGGTACTAATCTACAAATAAATCTTTTCCAGAAACAGAAAAGTGGTAATACTAGAGGACATCAATTGAGGTTGTGGGGTGATACTGTAGATTTAAGATTAACATCAGGAAATACTTTTTCACGGAGAGGGTAATGGATGCCTGGAATGCTCTACTGGCGGAGGTAGTGGATGCAAAAACAGTGAAGGAATTAAAAAATGTATGGGATAGGCACAAAGGATCCCTAAATAGAAAGAGAATAGTATCAAAGCAAAACTTATCACACTAACAAACACTGTATAATAAGTTCTAAACTAAACTAAAACTTGAATTTATAGACCGCATCATCTTTAAAGGAATAAAGCTCAACTTGGTTTACAGTATATAATATTAAAGGGAATAAATAAAGAGGAAAACTTACAATTTAGTGAATAACCAAGTTTTTAAATGTTTAAGGAAGATTTGAAGAGTCTAGTTCTCTCAACCACTAAGGGATATTATGCCATAGTTCGGTGAGTTTGAAGAAGAGAGACTTCTCCAGTTTGCTAGAAGAAGCTATGCCTTTCAAAGAGGGAAAAGATCATTTAAGTTTTTGCATAGTTCTAACCCAGTGGTCTCAAACCTGTGGCCCGGGGGCCACATGCGGTCCGCCAGGTACTATTATGAGGCCCTCGGTATGTTTATTATAATCACAAAAGTAAAATAAAACAGTGTCTTGATCATATGTCTCTTTAGCTATAAATTACAATATAATTATTAAGATTTAGCCAAACGGAAAGATTTATAACTACAAGTAAAGAGTTTTACCTCATACAAAATTGTCATTTCTTTAATAAGACATTACCTATTTTTTCTGCAGCCCTCCAAGTACCTACAAATCCAAAATGTGGCCCTGCAAAAGCTTTGATTTTGAGACCACTGTTCTAACCAGTCCATTTTTTTGGGGGGTGGGGAGTTCCAAGACAGAGGAATTAATAGAGGACAAATGCCGAATAAGATCTTGAAGATTAGACATGCACAGTGTAGTTTAGTGAGAAGTGGCAATACATTCTCAAATTTGCCATTACAGTCTCAAAGATCAGCCTAGCTGCAGTATTTTGGATCGGTTGAAGTCTTTGCAAGCTGTTCTTGGTTAGGCTTAGATAGACAGAATTACAATAGTCTGGCCGTGAGAGAAAAATCGATTGGACAAGGACAGAGGAAATCTGCTGTTGAAAACAGGATCTGAATTTTCTGAGCATGTGAGGCTGAAGAAGCACTTTTTTTTTTTTTTTACTAGGGAATTAATATGCTTAGATGACAGCTCTAGGAGTTGGAAAGTGAAGCCAATGTCTGATGGACTTCAACAGTCTATGTCCCGTATGTGGCAAAATAAAGCAAAAACTTCCTACATTGTTTTATTGCCACTGGGAAGTCAAACGTGCCAAATGTCACTAGTTCAAAATACTGAATTAGTAATACAAAATTATTAAAAGTCCTTGGTATTCACTCCTCTTTAATCAGGGCAAACCTGTAATAAGAGTCGTGAGCCAGTTACCCAATGGGGTCCTCAAGTGTAAAACATCCTCGGACCTTGTGCAAACAGTGAAAAATTCAGTGAAAAATAATACTAATTGCTCTAATTGCAACTTAAATTTGGCGCTTTTAGAAAAGAAATTAAGACAGTATTATTTGATAAATTTATCTCTTAATTTGTGCTTTTATTCTGAACATAATAATTTTATTGTATCAAAAAATTTAACGTCTTTTTAAAATAATAGGCTGTATTCTTATCATTATTATTTTGTATTTCACTGATTGTCCAGTTTTTCTCTTCTGTGGAAGCCACCTAGAATTCTTTTGATTAAGGCGGTATAGAAAAATAAAGTTATGTTATGTTATGTTTTTCTTTTTCTTAATCTTTTTCTTTTTAAACAATAAAAAATCACTCCCAATATGCAATAATAAATTAGAAAAGCATACAATGAGACAGATCAGGATGGGCGCTGGGGAATAAAGGCAGTGCAAGGCAGGTTTTTTTATGGACTGAACCCTGACAATGGCAAGGATGGATCAGGATCGAGTATGTATATATTTTTTTCTGAATAGGCTTCAAAACCCCAAAAATATTACCAATGCAGTAAAAAAAACCTAAAATAGAATAATTGGTAAAGAATGACACCTGCAGTTTAAATGTAAACCATCCAAATAAACGGATTTCAGTATGGGCTCAATTAACCTTTCAAATCACAGAAAGCCCTGGGCAGGTGTTCATAGGTGACTAGCACCATACCTGAAGTCTAAATAAACCCTGCCCCGTACATCATCTATGCTCTGGTTTCAAAACAGATTTCGAATGCGAATAAATATCCTCTACACCAGGGGTGTCTAACCTGCGGCCCGAGGGCCGCATGTGGCCCAGTGAAGTATTTTGTGTGGCCCCGGTCGATGGCGATGTACTGTTTTCTTCTGCTGCCCTGGGTGTTTACCATCTTGCTGGCTCCCTCCTCTGTCTTGCTGCAGCGTTTGCGCATATGTGCGGCCCCAGAAATATTTTTTTTTTGGCCAATGCTTCCCAGAGAAGCCAAAAGATTGGACACCCCTGCTCTACACTAAAACCCTAAGTGCGCATGTGCACTTACAACACTGTGATCCCTGCCGCTGTGGTGTCTGACTCCGTGGCCGTATTCTATTTGCGGTGCGTGCAGCTGTTTGCGGTGCGCAGCGCATGTGGCGGTTGGAAGCCGGCCTACATGAAAAAAAAACCGCTGCCCACAGGAAACAGGAAGAGAAGGACTGCCGCATGCAGCTGCGCAATCAACACTAATGTCCGTTTCGGGGGGGGGGGGGGAGAAATCAAGCACTCTGGAGCAGGAGGACAGGAAGAGAGTGTGAGCGTTGGAGTTAGGCGCCGCTGTAGGCACCCCGACAATGGGAAAAGGAGGAGAGGGCCCGATGATAGGGAGAGACCGCTGGAATTGGTACTGCTGGAAAGGGGGAAGGTAAAAGGAAGGGATAATGGCTACTGTTGGACAGGGGGAGCAGGGAAGGGGTGCTGTTGAACAGGGGGGAGGTAAAAGTTAGGGAGAAGCGCTACTACTGGACAGGGGGAGCAGGGAAGAGGTGCTGCTGGACAGGGGGGAGGTAAAACCAATGGAGAAGGGGGGAGGTAAAAGTAAGGGAAGCAGTGGGAGCAGAGAAGGGAGGGGGTTAGGGTTAGGGTTAGGGTTGCTGGATAGGGGGGAAAAAAAAGTGCTGCTAGCACCCGTTAATGTAACGAGCTAAAAAACTAGTATAAATATAAAGTGCAGGTGTGCATTCAAAGAAGGGTGAAAAAGGAGATGTAAAATTGTAAATGCTTTAAATCCCCAGAAAATCAATCAATCAAAAATAGTCATAAACAATGTAAAGAAAAAAGTCACAGTTGAGTATCAAACCGCTAAGGTTCAATTCAACTTAGCTGAATCCTCTCAGGTGCATATCGCCACTATGGGCGATAGCGTTTTTCACGCATGCAGGATTTTAGTGCGTGCTAAACCCGTGTTATGCGGCTAGAACTAACGCCAGCTCATTGCTGGCGTTAAGGTCTAGCTAAAACCGCTATCGCAGCTTAGTAAAAGGAGCCCTATGTCTCCATGTGATTCGGAGGGTTAATTGAGCCCGTACTGAATTCCCTTTATTTGGACGATTTAAATTTAAACTGCAGGTGTCATTCTTGTTGGGAGCCAAAGATTAATAAATCTTCTGTAGAGCCTCCTTCAGCTGTAATTTCCTACGGAGAACTAAATATAAGGCCTTCTCAATAAGAAACAGAAAACCTGTCAGCAGACCAGTTCACCCAGGCTGTGGCTGGGAAATGGATCTGACACAACTCTGGCTCTGCCTTTCACCCTCAGATGCTCAACTGCGAAGCTCTGATCAAGCTAATGAAGTGTTCAGACCTTTTGCTGCCCTCTTGTGGGCGATATTGGTCATAAAAGCTTTGTGTATCAGATAAGTGGACGGGGAAGCATTAAAAACCTTCATTGCATTTCACCCAGAATAACATCCTCATTCTCAGTGTTCTAAGTGATGTGCTGTCACTCATCTCTCGTAGCTAATTGTGCTTTTTAGGGATTGCAGTCACACTGGACAGAAGCTCATTGCTATTGTAACTCCTAGCTATACCATCTGAAGTGTGCTTCTTGATATGTAGGTGTCTATGGAGCTATTCAGGGAATGAACAGTTAGTTGTAAAGGAACATTATTCATTTGGAATGGAGCATTTCACACATTCTGAATTGTTCTACATCTGAAGTCTGAGGCCAGGATTCTCAAAAACCCACGTTAAAAAGCGACAGTCTGCTAATGCAGCCGTTTTGATACCGAATCTAAAAACCCGAGACATTGTTAAAAAATTGTGCATGCACATAAGATCGGCCGAGAGCAATAAAGAGTTCCTACATTTGCATGTGCCCATTGCTGATGGGCGCAGAAAATAATGCCGTAAAAAAAACAAAAACCCACACTCTCCCGCTGGCAGCAGGAGAGACTTTTATCAATCGCGCATAAAGCATGCCTTTCTCTCCAAAAAGCTACTATAATTCAGGTAAATCTTGTAATTTGTTTTTTATGTAAAATTTATCAGGACTCACAACCAGAAACACACAAGACAAGGGTATCATATACACGCTCAAGAAGAAACGTTGGCTTTTAATGAGTGCACATGAAACATGCCTTTCTCTCCCCAAAACTCAAAAGAAGCGTGATTTTACCACCCTCCACTTTAAAATACAGTGGTACCTCGGTTTACGAGTGCACCGGTTTGTGAGTGTTTTGCAAGACGATCAAAACATTCACAAAATCGGCCCCCATGATCCGGCACCCCCCGTTCGCGTCGCAACCCCCCTGCCGCGATCTGGCATCCCCCAGGCACCCACCCACCCACCGGATCACATTCCTTACCCCCATTTGGCACCGGCACGGCACCAACGCACAGGACATGCCGGTGCCCGAAGGTCTGCCTTCTTCTTTGCGCTGGGCCTTGTTTTGGTAATCCGCTGCTAAAATGCATACTAATAAGATTACAATGATCTAAAGGAATTTGAAAGGTTAAAAAGAGGGGAGATAAGAATAGATGCAGAGGGAGAACCGTTGAAGCAATAGAATTCTGGGAAAATTTAAATTAAATTTGAATGATAAAATAAAACAAAATAAGTGGTAAAACAATAAGTGAGATTAAAAAATATATCATAAACTAAAAAGAAGTGAAAATAAAATCAAAACAGTCAAAACTGAAGTCCAGCTTGAACGGGCCCCCGAGCCGACCGTTGGTCCGATGGCCGGACTGCAGCCCTCCTCTGTCGGCTCTCCCCTGCTGGAATGGGGGAGGAGCGAAGACAGTGTCGGGTGCCCCGCTGGAACGGGCCCCCGAGCCGACCGTTGGTCCGATGGCCGGGATTGTGGGGAATGGGGCCCGGGGTAGATAAGGGAGCAATGTATTTCCTCCTCTTCCCTCCGCCGCTGCTGCCGCCACAAATTTAATCTTACCTTTGCTGGTGGGAATGCCCAATCCCCGCCAGTGGATGAGGTCTGCTACCCGAACTGTCCCCAGCAGGAAGAAGTCAGCAGCCTCCTTTCCAGCTGCCGATGTCTGCACTCTTTGCGCATGCTCAGTTCGGGCTGATGGCCTAGGCGACTGCCTCATCTTGTCTAGACTAGCCCTGAGCTAATGACTTCCCAGATAACATCATACCTACAACCTGTAAATGACTTGAAACTGTACAGCGCATGTGATAATTGCTTGATGGTATAACACTAATTAGTGCCAAGTTATCAAGTGATAACTTCAGGATGGACAAATGTGCAAAAGCAACCTTCCTTAATAGTTAACTAAGTAAAACAAAACAAAAAAGGGCCTTTATGCATCACTTTTGTGTACAAATGTACAGAATACCAACACTTTTTGAGGGTAAGTGTCCTTTGTATGTGTATAAGTGGTAAGAAAAAGGACTAAGGGCTAGATTCACTAACCCTCCGATCCGTTTCCATTTGCATACAGGCCGACGAATTCACTAAGGCCTGCATGCAAATGGAGACGATCGTTGGCACGCCCCCAGCCAACTGCATGGATCGCTAAAGCCGTGACAGGAGAAACAGCCTTCTGTCACTGCTGTCAGGGCTTCTGTCGGCTTTTAAAAAATTTTTCCGGAACGTGCTATGATGCTGAACGGTTGCTAATCGCTTCGGCTCCTCTGCGACCTCCCAAGCCCGACTAATAATCATTTTAAAAACCTCTTTAGATTTGCATCTGACAGCAGGATTGTCAATCTAAATCGCATGATGCGGGTCAGGGCCTAAGGCCTCAGAGTGGTTGCGGGAGGCATTGGAGCAGGAGGAGTTGGGCACCCCTCCTGCTCTGTTAAAGGGAGCCTGTTAAAGGGAGCCTGGAATGGGGAGGGGGAGTCTGTGTGTGTGTGTGCCAGGAGGGAGTTGGCATCCGTTCTGCAGTTTGTTTTTTGGTGGGTGGGCCAGGCCGGACTAGATTTTGCCACAGGGAGGGAGGTGGGCTGGGCCCGGCCCGGCCAGGAGGGGTTTAACATGGTAGGAGGAAGTTGGCATCTCTCCTGCCTTTTCTGGGGCATCGACGCATGAGGGAGGGGGGGGGGCATGCGTCTGAGCCGTGACTTTTTTTTTCTTTTTTCCATTTTTTTCCTTTTTTGTCGGGAAGGGAGACCGTAGTTTTAACCTGCGAGTAAAAACCACGGGCTCCCAGTACGGGAAGGGCAGGAGAGATTCGGGGCAGCAGAAAGCAGGGCTTTTAATGGAGTTGGAGAGTCGAAAAGACATTTTCGACTGGTCCCCAGCAGTCGCTTTTTGGGTTGATCGGCCAGCCCAATCGGATCGGGAAATTTGTTTAGAGAATCGCATCCCTACCTATTTAGCATGCAGTTCTCCTCATTTGCAGGGATTGGAAGCGGATTGCAGGAGAGGTTAGTGAATCGGGCCAGGGTCGCAAACTGATCGGTACATGATCGGTTTGCTTAGTGAATCTAGCCCTAAGTGCTATTTGATAAGGGGTGTGTGCACTGTTCGCTTTAAAATGAGCAGAAGTCCTCCAACTGCAATCAGTTCTGGTCTCCTTATCTAAAAAAAATATATATATATATATAAATAACGGCACTAGAAAAGGTTCAAAGAAGAGGGACCAAGATCATAAAGTGGATGGAACTCCTCTCATATGAGGAAAGACTAAAGAGGTTAGGTTTCTTCAGCTTGGAAAAGAGACGGCTGAGGGGAGAGATGATTGAAGTCTACAAAATCCTGAGTGGATCGATTTTTCACTGCATCAAGATTTACAAAGACTAGGGGACACTCTATGAAGTTACAGAGTAATACCTTTAAAACCAATAGGAGGAAATATTTTTTCACTCAGAGAATAGTTAAGCTGTGGAACGCATTACTGGAGGATATGGTAAGAGCGGTTAATGTAGCTGGTTTTAAAAAAGGTTTGGACTAGATCCTGGAGGAAAAGTCCATAAACTACTGTTGAGGCAGACATGGGAGAAGCTACTGCTTGGCCTGGATCGATGGCATGAAATGCTGCTACTATTTGGGTTTTTGCCAGGTATTTGGATTGGCCTCCATGAAGAAGGAATACTGGGCTACATGGAACATTGTTCTGATCTAGTAAGGCTATTTTTATGTTCTTATGCATTGCTGCCAGTGTGTGTGTGTGGGGGGGGGGGGGATGTTATTATTTCAGTATTGTATTTTGAGTGGCTAGAGGCAGGCAGGTTCCCTGGAGTCCTGCAGAGCTTGTCTGTATCTCACTATTGAAAATGTGATAGTGAAACAGCACCACCTATTGGCAGCATTGTAGGTGGAGGATTCCTGCTCAGCTTAGAGGGAACAGTGTAAGTGTGTAAGTGGTATAATGTGTAAATGAAAAGGGGTATTCAAGTGGGCGATGCATGGGAGGAGCAACCACCAGTATGCCAGGCCTACGTCTGTTGTAACTGCGGTCATGCAACTGTTAGAACACTGTTGCCGGGTTGTGTTATTGTTCTATAACAGAATCTGGGTTAGAATAGGCCTCTCACCACGTGGCTTCAGGACACCTTAAAGGGGCCACCTAGTTATAAAAATCCCCCCCCCAGTGTCTATCTGATATAAGACTGTAATCCAAAAGAGCTTGAGCAGGAGGGTGTAGAAAAATGTCAGAATTTCTACAGCACCCACTGCAGCTTCCTGCAGCTACCCTGCAGCTACCCTGGGCAGGTCGCTTGGCACCTCCATTGCCCCAGGTACAAAAACTTAGATTGTGAGCCCGTTAGGGACAGAGATAGTACCTGCATATAATGTGTACAGTGCTGCGTACACCTAGCAGCACTATAGAAATGATTAATAGTAGTAAGGAGCCACAGTCCAGCACAAATTTCCAGAAGACTGAATCTGACGCTGAAAAGTGCTTTAACAGAATGAAATAAGATACACATGATCAAATCAGCTTGCAATCTCAGTACTCTCACAGTTTTGTACAGTAGCCTGCCCTCTCCCTCCCCCCCCCACATGCACAAGTGGTGTAATAAGGGGGGTGTGGACCGCCCCGGGCGCCGAGTCGGTGGGGGCGCTGACTCTTCTTTGTTGCGCCATCCCTCCCTCCCCACCCCATACCTTTGTATTACTGTCGTTAGCACAAGCATCTTCTGCCTGTTACTCGTGCCAGCCTGGTTTCCCCTTGGAATCACTTCCAGGTCGGGGGGGGGGGATCAGGAAGTGACATCAGAGGAAAACCCAACGCCGGCGCGAAGAGCATGCTGCTGAAGCCACTCATGCTGGCGAAGATGTAGAGGTACGTGGGGGTGGGGAGGGAGAGCACAAGTGTGGAATGGGAGGCAGGAAGGAGCGGGGAGGGCGCGGAAGGAGTGGGGGCACAGGGGAGGGTGACACTGCCCCCGGGCACTTCCTATGCCACTGCCTCCCTCCCTGAAAACTGGATGTAAAAACAAGAAACCTGAGAGCTGAATAGAGGAAAAGGACATATTCTGCACCAACAGCACAACTGGTGCTGCCCATTAAACAAGTCGTTCTCCCTTTCCTCCTTACCTCATAAAGGTCTGACTGGAAAAACAAGTTGCACTTTGGCCATTCATTTTGATTCCTGTCTGTTTATTGTCCTCAAAATTAATAAACGTTTGACCATTAACCCATGCAGCTTTCACCACATGGCAGCAAACTAGAACAGAAATGGATCCGTGCTGGGGATTTCAGCCCAGTCTTGAAACAGCAGGATTTCTAGAAAATTCCTATTAAGTTCTATGGTTGTTTTCCTGTGCAGTATATGGGCATACTATTTATTATATCTGGGATTATATTTGTATGATATAAAATTATCTATGCTGCTGTTATATTACACACGGAGCAGTGAACATCTCTTGGAAGGTCTGTAATGGTTACATGTTTCTCTTGAGCCGCAGGGAGTTGTCCAGAGCCACCAGCTGGCGCAGAAATCCCCGGTTGGGGATGATTCCCCGGTGATCTTTCACAGTTTTGATGGCCTCCACCAAGGCCATATGGTGGTGGATCATAAGATAGGCTAGCACCAGTGTCGCTGACCTGCTGACCCCTACAGCACAGTGCACCAAGATCTTGCCTGAAGAAGAAAAAAACACGAGAGACGCTGTGAGCCCTCTACATTGTCACAAGTTAAAGGTCATATATGCTGAAGTAATCAATGGCAGACCCACTGGTCATATGACATGGCTAACCTTCATTACAGTGTACAGGATGGCTATTAGAGAATGACACGGTGACAAAATTCATCACCGTTCCCGTCCCCGCGGGAAACCATCTTCATGTCATTCTTTAAGGAGAGAGGAAAGAACCAGAGTATAATTGGGCACAACCATTGACCCGCAAGCTTTGCTTTGAAGAATGCTGGTGTAGAAGGACTGAGGTTGAGATAGACACTACAGAATGACAGTCTCTGGTATCCAGAGCAGATATTGTGATGTCATAATGCCTCATTCCACCAGAGCCTAAGAGCCAATCACATCAGTGATGTCACAATGGCTTTATTATCCTTGGCTCACATAAGAATCAGAGTATGAATGGCCACAACCACTGACCCGCAAGCTTTGCTTTGAAGAATGCTGGTGTAGAAGGACTGAGGTTGAAATAGACGCTAGAAAATGACATGGGATTATTTCCCGCGGTTATCCGCGGGGACGGGAACGGTGATGAATTTTGTCACCGTGTCATTCTCTAATGGCTATCCCCCTTTTGCATCCAGAATGCAAGGCAATCAGTAATCTTATTAGTTTAAAAGGGTGTGGAGCCCATTGACATCATTTATTGAGTCACAATAGCTGTCATGTACCTTTTCTTTTTATCTGACCTTCTTACACATCCAGGGTGGGAGGGAGGGAGATGGGAAAACATAATCATTATTCATTATATCTATTCTATTGAAATTATACATGTGGTTCTATTTTCATTGGTTAAAGGGAGGAAGGCTTGTGAAAATGTTTGTTTTTGGAAATATTTATATATTTAAAGTGCTTTTGTTTGATTCGTTTATGTTCAAATTCATTGTATTGCATGGTTAATAATTGAAAACTAATAAAGATTTAAAAAAAAAAAGTAATCTCATTATTTTCATAGAGCTCTGCAGAACCCTGACGGTACTGCCCCAGAGACCCTTTTCATAAAGTTTTGGGCTTGGCCTCCTCCTGTTACAGCAGAGGGGCAGATGGGTTGACAAGTCCCTTCGATTATCCACGTTTTTTTCCCCAGGCCCTTGAGAAAAAATGGCCCTGGGACTTGGAGGGAGGCGATCAGAGACGGCGGGAGGGGGTGATCAAAGGCGGAGGGAGGTCACCAGAGGCGGGGGGGGGGGCAATCAGAGGCAGAGGGGGCGATCAGAGGTGGCGGGGGAGCGATCGGAGGTGGCATGAGGGCGATCAGAGCATGGACCTTACCTGGTGGTCTAGCGGTGACGTGGGGCAAGAGCGCTCTTTCTACACTCCTGCCCCATGCAGAGCCGTGCTGTGAGCTCCCGTGGTCTCACGAGATTACAACAGGGAGTTCCTGTTGTAGTCTCGTGAGACCACAGGAACTCAGCAGCATGGCTCTGCACGGGGCAGGAGTGTAGGAAAATCACTTCTGCCCCGTGTCATCGCTAGACCACCAGGTAAGGTCCGGGGGTGAGTCAGAGCCGGCCAAAATTATTCACGATTTTTCCCTATTCGCGGGCCGGCTCTGCCCCTAACCCCCGCGAATAGGGAGGGAGAAGTGTATAAAAATCAGGCCCCACTTTACAGTCATCTGAGTGGTGGGAGTAAGGGGCAGAAAGGAAGTTGGGCGCCTGTGCTAAAGAGCCATCCTCAATGTTATAGGGTGTGTCATACCTCCACTCTCTCTCAGGGCCTTGTGAATGAAGTCAGCAGCTGGGTAGAAGTGGACACTCATGTCAAAAGTGGGAGAGTCTTGAGCCTCAATGCCCTGATAAGTGATGCGCATGCCCTCGTAGTACTCAGGACCTCCTCTCCACTTGCTGTGGGATGCATTCAGTATGTGAGTGATTCCCAGCCGAGATAATTCCCGACGATCTGCAGCAATGTCCCTGAGAAAGAAGGAGAGGTGGGGTAAACAGTCTGCCCACTGCCAGGGCACTTGCCTTGTTCCTGTTTGAAGTGTAGTGTCTCACTTGCACCCAGCCCGGGTCTCTGAAGGGCACCCTCTGAGTACCTCTTCACATCTTCACCGGCAGTCAGCAGGCTGTCCTACGCACTGCTCACGTCGGCCTCGTCCCTCACTCTGCCATCACTTCCTGTTCGCAGGACCAGGAAGTAAGGTCAGAAGGCAGGCTCAGCTGGCGTGATGTGAAAAGGGACGGGGTGGGAGTGGGGCATGGTAATATTGGGGCAGCAGGGAAGAATGCACTGGGGAGCACACTGCTGGACACCCCTGCCCTGTGCACCAACCTCCCTTGCTCTCTAACATGTCCCTTTCCATGTCTCCTGCTCCCTCTCTCTTCCTGATACTGTAGTGCTGGTTACATACTGGTCACCCAGATAGAGGCTGGGCCAGACTTCATCGGCATGGTTACAGGCCGTCTTCCCTGTGTACAGCAGTCGCTCCAGCTCAAAGACACTAAGGACAGGAGGGTTGGAGGCCTCCGAGGAACTGCGGCTGGGGGAGTGAGATCTTCTTCCGGACAACCTGGATATAAAAGCCATGGAACTGGGCTCCAGAACTCATTCCGCTGGGGAGCACAAAGCTTCAGACAGATATAGATCCTGAGGACAGAAACACAGAATTAAACTCCTCTCCCTCTCTGTCTGAATGAACCCCCCCCCCCCCCCCCCACACACACACATACACATACACATAGGGAAGTGTGTGGGGCAATGGTTAGACCTACAGCCCCAGCATCCTGGGGGTGTGGATTCAAATCCCGCACTTCTCCTTGTGGCTCTGGGCAAGTCACTTAATCCCCCAGTGCCCCAGGTACATTCGATAAAGTGGGAGCCCGCTGGGACAGATAGGGAGAAAATGCTTGAGTACCTGAATAATTTGTAATCCACAGAATTGTAGGATATGCAGAATATAAATAATAAAAATAAATAAATAAACTCCTCCCAGATCTGGATTATTCTCCTTTCCTCCACCATTAGGCCTGAGGTACTTTCAGATGCCCTAGTTGTAATCATACACCCATAAACACTACATTCCCCCATATCTAACGTGAGCATTTATTTTTTTCATCAAAAGGAGACATCTATTAATTGTCAGTCCCTCCCCCAATCCCGCCCCCAATTTCTTCCATTCATTTTTCATGTATACATAATATCTTATTAATTCATAACGGTAACCATAAAATTTTAAAAAACTACAAAGCACACTATACGCAGAGAAAATGTTAATTATCATTTATATTTGGGGGTGTTTCAAAGATGTCAAGGCAGATAACTTTAAAACATGCAATGTCACCTCAGTAACTATAGAAAAAGAGACAAATATAGTGCAAAATACAGACAGCAGATATAAATTCTCAAAATTGACACATTTTGATCACTAAATTGAAAATAAAACCATTTTTCCTACCTTTGCTGTCTGGTGATTTCATGAGTCTCTGGTTGCGTTACCTTCTGACTGTGTATCCTTTCTTTCAAATTTCTTTTTTTCTGCACTCAGTCCCAACAATTGTCCCTTTCTATTCCCTCCCTCCTTCCTTCCCTATGTCCTTAGTGCCTTCAGTGCCTCCTTCGCATGTCCTTAGTGCCCATTCCTATGTCCTTAGTGCCCCCAGTGCCTCCTTCCCATGTCCCCCTCACTGCCTTCCAGACTTTGTCCCACCCCCACCCCTGAAGCCAGCCTGCCTGCTTACCTCCCTCCCTCACAAAAAAAAAAAAGACTCCCTCCAGCACTCGATTTAAACCCTCGCCCCGGTCTGTCGCCGCTGCTGCCCTCTTACCTCCCTGCTGCTGCTCTTAATCGCCACCCAGAAGCCTTCTTCCTGATGTCAATTCTGACGTCGGAGAGGACGTTCCGGGCCAGCCAATCGCTGCCTGGCTGGCCCAGAACGTCCTCTCAGATGTCAGAATTGATGTCGAGAAGAAGGCTTCTGGGCGGTGATTAGCAGCAGCAGCAGGGAGGTAAGAGGGCAGCAACGGTGGCGGACCGGGGGAGGGGGGGGCGGAAGGGAGGGTTTGAATTGGGCACTGGATGGAGGCTTTTTTATTTTTTTTTTGTGCAGTAGGGAGGGACAGGAAGCGATCGCCTGTCCCATTGTCCCTGCCCATAGCTTCGGGACGCTGTCCCTGAAAACGGGACATTTCGGCGTTCCGAAGCTGTGTGTGGGGACAACGAGACAGGGGATCCAAAAACAGGACGGTCCCGTTCAAAACGGGACGTATGGTCACCTTACCCATATCCCAGATAAACATACACTTTGCCTTAAAATAGAGTTCTCAGGACACACCCCATTGGTAAGGTTTTCAGAATGCCCAAATGAATATGCATGAGATAGATTTGCATTCAAATTTATGTCATGTATATTCACTGTGGATATCCTGAAAAATCCACCAGGCTAGATGTGTCCCAAAGAATGGGTTGATAGCCCCTGCTCTAAACTAAGATACACTAGGGTTACCAGATTCTTGCTGGGCAAAAAGAGGACACGTGGGCCTGTCCTGTTCCGTCCCCCATTCCACCTTGTTCTGCCTATAGCCCAACCCCATCCCACCCACAGCCCTGCCTCGTTCCATCCCCCAACCCCAGCCCCACACAAACCTCGCCTCTATGGGCCGCGTTTGGAGAGCATCTAGACTAGATGTCACCCGCATGCACGCACGTCATATCTGCACATGTACAGATGCCCTCCAGACACCGTCCCAAGCTCAAAGCTTTTTCAAAACCCAGATGAAGTGCCGGGTCTTGAAAAGCCATCCGGATGCCTGGACAGTCCTCTAAAAAGAGTAAATCCAGACATCTGGTAACCCTAAAATACAGACACAGATCCTATACCCAGATACAAACATACTACCCCACACTCTTCTCCAGAGATCTGTATGAAAGGTTTAGCTACCTGTGAATGTTCCTGGTGCTTTTTGAGTGTATCTTGTGTCCGAATGGTGTGTGCTCTGGAGCAGGTGGTGTCCTAGCTGAGACTTGTCAGTAGTGCCTTTTCTGGTTGGTCCCCTATGCTCCCCCTCCCCTGAACTCCATTCATTGGGCAAGTCCCTCCTATCTAGGGTTACTGGATTTTCTGCTCTAGAAACCTGGACACATGGCCCCGCCCCATTTTGCCCCCAAGTCCCGCCTTGTTCCACCTTCAGCCCCCCTCAAAGCCTCGTCTTTCTTCTCCGACCTCTGGGCCGCATCGGACCTTCTGGGCCGCATCCGAGCATGTGCAGATGTGTGTGACGTCATCCATGCATGCTCGGAGGCCCTCCAGACACAGCCGGAGGTTGGGGCTTTCCAAAACACAGACAAACTACTGGGTTTTGGAAAGTCTGTCCGGGTTTTCTCAGACGTCTGGTAATCCTACTCCTGTCTGTACCCTTCTCCTCCACTGCCAACACCAGATTCCGTCCCTTCTAGCTTGCTGCGCCATATGCATGTAGGGTTACAAGACGTCCAGATTTACCCGGACATGTCCTCTTTTTAGAGGGTATGTCCAGGCTTCTGGAGGCTTTTCAAAACCCGGCACTTTGTCTGGGTTTTGAAAAGCTTCTTCTTTGGAACCGCGTTGGGACGGCATCCGTGCATTTGTGGATGCGTGCGATGCCATCCCTCAAGACAAGAACAGGTTGAGGGGGCAGGGCTGGGGGGGCCATGATGTGGGCATAACGGTGGGGCTGGGTGGAACAGGGCGGGGCTATGGGTCCAGATATTAGTCAACTACAATCTAGTAACCCTATATGCATGGAACAGACTACCTGAGCCACAGGCTTCTCTAGCCCTCTAGCAGTATTTAAATCCAAGCTAAAGGCCCATTTTTTTCGAGGCTGCTTTCAACTCCTAACTCCCACTTACCGTAAAACTACTTATGTCCACGCTATCATTCTGTTTGCAAAAAAACTCTTCAACCCCTATATGTCATGTCTGTCTGTCCAAATTAGATTTTAAGCTCTTCCAAACAGGGACAGTCTTCTCTATTGCATGTTAAATGTACAACTTTCAGCGCTATAAAAATTGTGGTAGTGGGCCTCATTCTCAGTCTTTGGGGTGGTTTAGCTGGGGGTGGAGTGCATGTAAGCTGCATCTCCTCCCTCTTCCCCCCCCCCCAAGAGCGTCATGGGCTACAGGCTCATATTTTCTCTCCTATCTCCTCCTGCTCTGGTGAGTGGCGACCATTGGTTATTGCCATCCCTCATCACAAGGGTGCTTGGGGGCAAATGTCCTGTTTGCCCTACACCTAGAGCAGCATTTTGCTTTGGGAACAGTTCTTGCTGGCCTGCAGCTCGTGGTGTGTGCGTATTCCGTGCTCTAGGGCTCTGCCCACCACACTCCTCTCTCTGCAGCTCCTGGTGCATTTGTTATAATGTTTGTGCTTTGCCAGCCCCCAGCTCATGGTGTGAGTGCAAGTTTTGTACGTCGTGCTCTGTGCCCACGCCCTCTAGACCAGCAGCTTGTGGCGTGCTGTGAACGAAAGACATGTTTGGAGGAAAAGGACTGAGTGTGTGAATCCTGGCAGAGCTCGGAGATTCTGCAGTGCAGTAGGCAGAGGCTGTGTCATCCCCCCCCCCCCTCAAATGCCTTACCTCCTTCAGGGTGTGTGTCTGTTGCAGGGAAATCCACGGAGTTGAGTTCTGTTGTTTGCAGAGCTTTCAAGAGCCACAGTGCTGACGAGCTATTTTAAGGCATGGCATGTCTGGCAGACAGATCTGTTTATATCAAAATGTGTATGCGTGCCTGTGTGTGTGTGTGAGAGAGAGAGAGCAGAAAAGAGGGGAGGCAAGAGAGGTTGAGCTAACATATGGTCTCAGCGCACACAGCTGTACATAGACACCTCTTTTCTGAATCTATTGTGCTATGCTCCTTTCTTTTCTTCACAGATTAATCTCTGGATGTAGGCCTTTTTTTTCCCCATGATATCATTTTAAAGCTCTAGGGTGAGTTCATATGTTGGGTGGGAGGTAGAAATGGTGCACAGACTGCGCACAGCAGTTTTTGTGTGGGTGAGATGTCTATATTTGCAGCACAACCAACAGGTCCTTTAGTATTTTTGACAATGGTATTATTATGATGGTAGGATTTGCCAATTGACATTCTGAAGGAACAAATAGCTCATTGTCTACAATTGAAGTGGAATGCTATTTTAGGAGATTTTAACTGGCATTTAGAAGATTTCACTGATCCAGTGACTCATTTATTGGTTTTATGGCCTCACTCAACAGGTGTTGGCTCCCCACATCAGCTGCCTATATTGCTGGCCACGCCCTGGAGGGAGCGTTTTTATATCTGGTCCGGCTACTACAATCCAGTTGGTGATGTTGTTAGGTACCATCGACTTGTGCTCGAGTCCTAGAGGCTTGATGAATTGCGGATCTAAAAAGAAATCGGTTTTGTGCTAGCCCAGAAAGATCCTCTAGCGTTATCCCCATGGTTGTTTTCAACGTGTCCAGCCATCTGATTGCAGGTCACCTTCTTCACCTGGTTCCTTCAATCTTCCCAAACATGATGTCCTTCTCCAGTGATCTCTCTCTTCTGATGGTGTGGCCAAAATAAGATAGTCGTAACTTCATCATTAGGGCTTCGAGTGACATAGCAGATTTGATCTCTTCCAGAATCGATTTGTTAGTTCTTCTGGTGGTCCGCAGCACGCCTAAAATCCTTCTTCAGTACCAAAGCTCAAAAGAGTCAGTCTTCTTTCTGTCTTGTTTCCGTAGTGTCCAGAAATTGAGTGCGTGGACAAGTCTGATCTTCGTTGGAGTGTTACCTCCTTGCCTTTGAATACTTTGTCGAGAGTCTTCATTGAAGAGTGACCAAGTGCTATTCTGTGGAGTATTTCCTCCCTGCTAGTTGCTTCTTTGTTTACAAAAGAGCTCAGGAGATTGAAATCCTTTACATCTTCTATCACTTTCAAGGTCAAAATATCATTTTCTATGTTATGACTTTTGGCTTTGACTTTTCTCAGTAGATACAGCATGTCTTCTTTGCTGCTAGTGATGAGCATAGCGCAAGGTGTTTACATTTTAGCCATCAACTTTGAAACCGATACTCTTCTTCCAAATTTGCTTTTTTCTGAAGATGGTTTCACTTGACTTATCCGCGGCATTTGATACCATAGACCATCATCTACTCAGCAAAAGACTATCTTCAACTGGCATTTCCGACCAAGTATTAAATTGGTTTAAATCATACTTTCAAGATCGTTCAGCTAAAGTCATCTTTAATAATTCATCATCTAACAACTTCACTAATTCCTTCGGGATTCCGCAAGGTTCGATTATTTTCCCACTTTTATTTAATATCCTAACCCTCAGTCAGTCTATTGGATTTTCCTCATTTGCATATGCGGATGACATCCGACTTCTGTACCCTTTAAACTCAGCAGACCCAAAGGAGATAATAACTATAAATAACAAGTTAAAACAATAAGCCAATGGCTTAAGGACAATATGTTGGCCTTAAACGCAACAAAATCTTCTGTAATGTTCTTCCCATGGAAAAAGGATCTTAAATTTTCATCACAGATACTCCTAAATAACATCCCTCTCCAAATAGTAACTACAACAAAAATATTGGGAGTAACACTAGATCAGGAACTTTCTTATCAAAACCAAATTAGTTCGTAGTTAAAAATTGCTTTTATAAGTTACATCTCATCAGATCATTATCAAAAGTTTTAAAACCTGAAGCTCTCAACATCCTAATCCACTCATTAATCATTTCTAGGCTAGATTATTGCAATACTTTATACCTTGGCATAACCCCCCCAAAATAAGAAGGCTACAGATAATACAAAATACAGCAATAAAAATTATTACAAATTCAAAAAAATATGACCACGTTACACCACTTTTACAAGCTGCACATTGGCTGCCAATCACACATAGAATAGCTTTTAAAATCATACTGTTAACTTTTTAAATTCAACAATCACATGTGCTGATATTTTTGGATCGTCTTTTGATACCGTATTCTTCATTTAGGGCACTCAGATCAACACAACATTTATTAACTATTCCTTCTCTAAAAATAATAGGGACCAGGAGATCTACCATTTTCTCGGTCATAGCACCCCAGCTTTGGAACAATTTACCATTATATCTAAGTAATGAACCTTATTTAGATAAATTCAAGCTCTCCTTAAAAAGGACGCATTCAAAACATAGACAGCATAACTTACCAAGTACTAAATCTTTAGACCTTAATGAATCTTATGAGTAGGTCGCCAAATTATTCTTTATTTTACTTTGTTTTCTTTTTATGTGCTCCCACCATATGTGTTCTTCCCTAAATGTTTCTTTTTCTTTCTTTAAAGATTGTAGTTCATCGCCTTGCCTTTTGTACCAGTTTGTATTAGAACGTATATAATTAATATACAATGTCTTGTTTTGTCCTCCCCCTTTTTTATTTTTATTTTTTAAATTGTTATACGCATTGAAATATATGATATTGCGTAGATAACAAATCTTAATAAACTTGAAACGTGACAAGATGCATCCTTTCCTGACGCCATGTTTTACTGAAAACCAATCAGTGTTGCCGTATTCATTTCTCACAGCAGCTTCTTGATTTTCATGTAAGCTCTCTATCAGCCAAGTTATATGTTTGGGTGTTCCCATTTGAACTAGAGTTCTCCATAGTTTATTGTGATACAAAGCTGATGAAGCAAAGGTATAGGGGTTTTTGGTATTCTTTGCTCTTCTCCAATATCCATCTAACATTGGCAATAATGTCTCTTGTTCCTCGACCTTTTCTAAAACCAGCCTGAACTTCAGGTAGTTCTTGCTCAACGTGTGATTGGAGCCTTCATTGTATTATTTTCAGCAATATTTTGCTGGCATGTGGAATTAATGCAATTGTTCTGTAGTTGTTACAGTCCTTGGCATCACCTTTCTTCAGTATAGGTATGAACAATGATCTTCTCCAATCGGTTGGCCATTTATTTTCCTTCCAAATCTGTTGACACAGGCGAGTGAGGGCCATGATAGCACCTTCTTAGCCTTTTATTACCGGTAATTCAGTTGGAATACCATCAATCCCAGGTGACTTCTTTTTCGATAAAGCTTTAAACACTGCTATGACTTCTTTTAAAATATCTGGTTCTTCTTCGGCTTCAGTTTCCAGTTCAGTTTCCCCAATGTTATCCTCATTGCTTGGTTTGTATGAATTTTCCATATATTCTTTCCATCTCTTTTAATGCTTTCTGGATCATTCAATATCATTTCAATTGGTACATGCCGTTTCACTGAGCCTTTTAATCAGGATTGATCATCATTGTTTGGAATTTAATTTATGCAACCTGATTCTATTCTGTCTTACTCGTTCTATTGTTTTAGTTGAAAACTGCATGTAAACCATTGTATGGTTCCATGCGGTATATCAAATTAATAAATGATGATGATGATGATGACATAAGATGGGAAAATTTGAGTTGGAGCTGGTTTCAATAAGGATGTCTAGAACATGTTTAACTTTGTCTTGAATCCCTGGAGGGAAACAAAGAAATACAGTATGATGGCAGATAAAAGCCAACTGGCCCATTCAGTCTGCCGATCCATAATCTCTTCCTCTCTCTAAAAGATCCCACGCAGTGGCATAGTAAGGGGGGGGGTGTGGGGGGTACCGCCCCAGGTGCGGTCTTCCTGGGGGTGCTGGAATCCCTCCTGCTCTCTGCCCCCCCTGCCACACGTGCACACGCACCCCTTCCCTCCCATACCTTTTTTATCTTCAGCACGAGCAGCCATGAAGTCACTGCTCGTGTTGGCTTCGTCACTCTCTGACGTCACTTATGGGACCCACGCCTAAGAAGTGACATCAGAAAGTGTTGCACCAAAGATAAAGAGGTACGGGAAAGAGGTGTGTGTGTGCATAGCAGGGGGCGGGGAAGAAGGCGGGAGAGGGACGCCATCACCCTGGGGGCTGCTCACCCCTGCTACGCCACTGATTCCATGTGCCTGTCCCACGCTGTCTTGAATTCAGACACAGTATTTGTCTACACCATCTCTATTGGGAGCCTATTCTATACATCTACCACTCTTTCTGTAAAAAAGCATTTCCTTAGATTACTCCTGAGCCTATCACCTCTTAACGTCATCCTATGCACTCTCATTCCAGAGCTTCCTTTCAAATTGAAGACTTATTTTTTTATTTAATTCATTCATTTTCTATCCCATTATCCCCAAAGAGCTCAGAATGGGTTACAGGTTCTTGCCTCATGCACAATTACGCCATGTAGGTATTTAAACATCTCTCAAGCAACCAAAAGAATTATAACACTAAATATTCATAGTTCAAAAAATGTTATCAGCCAGTGGTAGAGGTGCCTGTCAGAACCACGCAGTTGATTCAAACAGGTGGAGAAAAAGCCTGAAGATATATAAATAAAGCACGGCAATCCACAGAGGATTTTTAGTCGATGCAAATCTTATCACTGGCAAAAAAAAAACTCCACCTAGGCAAAATGCAATTTTCTAAACAGGAACTAAACACACCTCTGTGCACGGGGGTGGGGGGAAGAAAAACCAAAGCAACTTAGCTCAATCCTCTGATTTTTCATGCGATAGCCTGTTAATACACGTTTTTTAGCGCTCTTTCGACTTGGGCAATATGCAAGCTTTTTGATATCAGACTGAGAGCATCTTTTTTGCCTTTTACTTATACGCTGGCGCCATCTACTGGATTTTATCTACATGCCCCTGAGGAAGGCTAGCCGAAACATGGACCGTGCTAGGGTCCAGGGGATCCAGCACCAAAAGGAATTAAGGACTCTCTATGAAACTTGACTTATGTTCTATTTTTTAGCCATTTATTTGTATATGCTTTTATTTATGTGTTTGTAATAAATTGATTTGTTCTTGTGGCTGATGTATGGTGTCCCTTCCCCACTCTTTTTGCTTTGTATAATCAGGAGCTATCATTAGTCATAAAAACCTCCAAAGTCAGTATTTAATTAACCATCCAATTAATAATTCTGAACAATTGTAGATAATTATAAATTGTTCAAACTGAGTCAAGTTGAGCAATGCAAACAATATAAACTTCCCACTGCCAGTTATCATGTGTCATCATTACGCACAAAAATTATGTCACCATATGAATAATCACCTGTATGGGTGGCAGAAAATTCCCTCTAAGCTGAGCAGGAGTCCTCCACCCACAGTCTCACCAATAGAGGGTGCTGTTTTACTGTCACATTTTTCAATTGTGAGGGACAGGCAAGTTCTGCAGGACTCCAGGGAACATACCTGTCCTTAGCGACTGAAAATATTCCACCCCCTAGTGGTAGCAATGCAGCTGGAGGACACCTGCTCAGCTTAGAGGGAATTTTCTGCCACCCATACAGGTGATTATTCATATGGTGACATAATTTTTGTGCGTAATGATGACACATGATAAGTTTTGGTGCTACCTTGATAACTTTCAAATGAATACTGATACGGAGAAAGTGAAAATACTCTTTTCTCGGTCTGGTTAGTATTGGTTAAGTTTTCTTAAAAGGTTATTAATTGTCTGATACACATAGTTGATGCTGGCTGACTTTTATTTTTTTGCTTTTGCAACTTTAGAAATTTTCACAAAAATTTGGATTAGCCACACGGCTCCTGAAGAAGCGGATTAAGTAAAACGGAGAAACTCCATAGAGCTGACATTGCTGCCTGGATGTCCTGCCTTCATCTAAAACTAAATATGTCCAAGACTGAGCTGCTCCTCTTTTCTCCTAAACCCTCTGCTCCTCCTCCTCCTTTCTCCATCTCTGTAAATAATACTGTCATTGTTCCAGTCTCCTCTGCTCGCAACCTTGGAGTGGTCTTTGATTCTGACCTCTCACTTTATACGTATATCCAACAAGCTGCTAAGACCTGTCGCTTCTGTTTCTTCAATATCACCAAAATTTGCCCCTTCCTCTCTTAGCACACTACCCGGACCCTTGTTCAAGTTCTCATAACCTCACGCTTAGATTACTGCAATCCCTCAGTGTCTCCTCTCCCCCTTGCAATCTGTGCAAAAAGTCTGCTACGCGACTCATCTTCTACCAACCTCGCTACGCTCATGTCACCCCTCTCCTTAAGTCACTTCATTGGCTCCCTTATCTGCCCTCACATATAGTTCAAGCTCCTATTGCTGACCTACAAGTGTGTTCATTCTGCTGCCCCTCAATATCTCTCCTCGCTTCTCTCTCCTTATACACCTCCCAGAGAATTCCGTTCTTCAGATAAGTCACTCTTAGCTTTACCCTTCTTCTCCACTGTCAATTCCAGACTTTGTTCCTTTCATCTGGCTGCCCCCTATGCTTGGAATAAATTACCTGAGTTTGTCCGTCAAGCACCTTCCCTTGTTTAAAAGCAGACTGAAAATCCACCTTTTTGATAGAGCTTTCAATCCTTAACCCTACTCCTCTGCCTTCCAACCAAGCCCGCTGATTAACCGTTCCCCTTAACTGTAATCATGACATCCAGTTTGTCTGTCTTGCCTGTTTAGATTGTAAGCTCTTTCGAGCAGGGACTGTTTTCTTACTCTTTGTGTCTCTGCAGCGCTGTGTGCGTCTGGTAGCGCTATAGATATAATTAACAGTAGTAGTAGTAGTAGTGGAGCATATCATGGTCCACAAAGCCAGTGCACTTAACCACCACCATTGAGCCTTGGACCTTCTAATGTGTATCTGAACAGATTTCGGAAAGTGGGCTCTTGGAATTCAACTGAGGATTGTTCAAAACACTGTGAGCTGCAGCTAAGTAACAATGTTTGGTTTTACTGCTTGACTTTGGGCAGTTTATATTGTTTGCATTGCTCAAACTTGCTTCAGTTTGAACTATTTATAATCTAATATAATAAAATGATAGGCCGCGCATGCGCACTAAAAAACGTGTTCCCTGATCCGTCGCGAAAACATGAGTGCGCATGCGCGGGTTTTACGTCACCACCTGCTCGCTTAATACATTACAGCCTCCCTGCTCTACACAAGCCCGACCGCAGCCAGACGACGATCTCCGTTCCTCCTGCCGCCGCCGATCTCCGTTCCTCCTTTGCCACCCACCCCCTTCTCTTCCCCACAGCCTCCCTGCTCTCCACAAGCCGGACCGCAGCCAGACGACGATCTCCATTCCTCCTGCCGCTGCCGATCTCCGTTCCTCCTTTGACACCCACCCCCTTCTCTTCCTGCGGGCCCGAATGGCGATTCCAGCAGCGTGTGCATCAGTCTTCACACGCTGCTTCGGGCCCTTCTACTGCCCTGATTTGCTCTGCCGCGTCTCTGATGATGTCATCAGGGACGTGCCAGAGTAAATCAGGGCAGTAGAAGGACCCGAAGCAGCATGTGGAGACTGATGCAAGCGCTGCTATAATCACCACGTTTGTAGTCTGGGCCGCGGGAAGGGAAAGGGGGGGGGTAGAGGAAACGCTAATGCTGCTGCACAGGGAACTGGTGGGGGGGGGAGGGAAATGGAGGGGGAGGGAATGCTGCTTTGGACAGACAGACAGAGAGAGGAAGGGAAACACAAAGAAAATAAGAAAGACAGGGGCATGTGCACAGGGAACTGGTGTGGGGGGAGGGAAATGGAGGGGGATGGAATGCTGCTTTGGACAGACAGACAGAGGGAGAAAGAAGAAAGACACAGGGGCAGGGAGATACACAGAAAGACAGATAGGCAAAGGGGGCCAGGGACACAGACAGACAGAAAGGACAGCGGGAGCCGCGTCAGGAGGGGTGCAGGATGCGGCAGTGGGAACTTTTCCAATGGGTGCAACTGGGCGGCTGTCGGGAACCTCTGATCAGGGACAGAGCAAGGTAAGAGTATCATAGGGATAAGAAGGAGGAGGGGGGATAAAAAAGGAAGGGATGCCTACTGCTGGACAGGGGGGAGAAGGAAAGAGATGCTGATGGACAGGGGGGGTGAAGAAAAAGGAACAGAGGACAGCCAAGGAAAAATAAAGGCAGAAAGAAAGAAAGCGGCTAAGGAGAGAGAGAGAAAGAAATAAAGACAGACACACACACATATGTTCTAGCACCCGTTAATGTAACGGGCTTAAAGACTATCTATAATTGTTCAGAATTATTGGTTGGTTGAAGGTGTTTATGACCAATGACAGCTCCTGACTATAGACATAAGGCAAGAATCATTTCTCTACTGTATGTCTGGAGCACCTGAGGTCTTTTTCTCCTACAATAGAGTTTGCTAGGTGTATCTAGCTGTTTTTTTGGGACAATAAGAAATTTGAAATCTGCCTTTAAGGGTCTGTTAGACATGCCTTCCTTTAAACAAGTGAGGCTTGATATATACAGAGAAAAGATATTTATGATTGCTGGTCCAGTCTTTTAGAACTCGCTGTTACATTATATTAGACTGAGATAGATGACAGGAGCCTATGGGAAACTTTTACAGGTTGTGAGACCTATTCCTACTTTTTGCTGAAGTTGCTGAAGTCTCGGGCTTGTGCAAACTGGTTTCAGTTCAAATGCTGAGATGCTAATGTGTGGCATGTGAGTGTGTGAATTTCTTGCTGTGAAGTTTCTCAAGGACACCAACCAGTGCTGGAAAGACAATGAGCTAACAGTGCTGAAAGAAAAATGTCAGTCAGCAAGACGCTCTATCAGTTGGGAACCTAAGAACTGATAAAGTGATGCCAGGCTAATGCGCTCAGGCACTGATATTGATGTACCCGTGTGAAGAATGGAAACTTCAAGAAGAAAAAAGTTCTAGAAGCTCTGCCTGTCCAGGGCCCCCCAGGGAAGAATGGAGGCGTGGACCAGGAGAGGGTTAGATAGGCAGTTGTTTTTATCCAATAGGGCAATACATATTCCCAGCCAGGGGAGCGGGTCTAAGTATACAGATACTTTCTATATAAAACCCCCATGCTGTGGCAGAGTTTCTTTGGAGAGACTGCGCCATACTTACAGAAAAAAATGCTGGCACTGTTTGTATGAGGCTTTTTTTCTCTCCATTGTATATGTCCAAACTGATTTATTTCTGATTTGACAAATGCTGCTATAATATTAATTACTAGAATAAAAAGTTATTTGCTTTGGAATATACAATTTAATCTTGTGGGTTTTATTTTGGGGGTTTTTTTCCTTCATGACGGACCCCCGGTGAGGTAAAGTAAGCAGCCTTTTACTTCAAGACAAATTGAGACATTTTCCATTTTTAGAAAACAGGTTAAGGCTTTTTTAAAAATGTATTTACATAGTCATATATTTGAATGTGCTTTGGTAGTAATGAAATTATTTAGTATGGTTTATGTTTAAAAAATATTATCCTTCCCCCTTTCACAAAACTGCATTAGGCTTTTTTTATTACTGGCCACAGCGGTAACAGCTGTGAGCATCGGAGCTGTTACCGCTGCAGCCAGTGATAAAAAGCTGCTGAGAATTGTAGCTGGAGTGGGATAAGAAATTTTTGAAGAAATAAAGGAAGGAATGTTGGAAGTTAGAAAAATCATGGATTTCCTCTGGATTAGATAGCAATAAGCTAGGATGGAAGGAGTGCATTAAGATCTGTAAATCAGCAATCAGTTCAAATTTAAAAAAAAAAAATCTTATTACTCTGAAACCCCCCCACCCCCCTTAAACGAGTCTCACCCTCTCTTTTGATATTGCACATTTTCTATTTAAAGATCCCTCACAGGATGATAATTAGAACAGCTGCTGAATTAGGAAATTATTTGGAACTTAAAATTTGTATTAGATGGCAGATGTTGAATAATCATTATCACCAATAATTGATGAGACTGTTTTTAACAGGGGAAGTGATGTTCCGGTTGACCAATTTTGGTGTACTTTCTCAGAAGTAAATCTAATATTCTTTCCTAGATGGTACTTGAAATTTGGCAAGCGAAGTTGTGGCTTGGACCCTTGCCCAGCAGCAATGTCAAAACATTTATTTATTTAGTTAATTTTATAGCCCATCCACCCAAGAGCCCAGAACGGGTTACAAGGATACATACACAGTTTTCAGGATCAGATATACATACGCTACAGAGTCAATAACATGCTACAGGATCAGAGACACATAGCTATAGAATCAATAACTTACAACTTATAGAGAATGCAGCTGGGAGGGGCCTAATGGCCTGATTGGCTCAGGCACTTAAGGCCCCTCCTGGGCCTGGTTCCGATTGGCAAAATCCCCTAGGAGGGGTCTTAGGCACCTAGGCCAATCGGAATCTTAGGCCATTCCCAGTGCATCCCAGAATGCGCTGGGAGATGGGCCTAGGATTCTGGTTGGCTCAGGTTTGGATCTTCTTATCTTTGCAAACTTGGATTTTCAGCTCTGACAGATATTAACCCCCCTTTTACAAAACTGTAGCACAGTCCTGGTGGGGGCTGTGGCAAACTATTGGGAGGTGGGGGGTTAACGTTTGGGGGAATCGTGGGGTATTGGTAGGAGGGATTGTGCACCCCTCCTACCGGAGAACAAGGGGGGGTATGTGGGGTGACAGCAGAAGGGATTGAGCATTCCTCTTGATGGGGAACATTGGAGTGGGGGGGTTCGCGGGGTGTCAGGAGGAGAGATTGGACATTTGTCCTGCCGGCGATTATTCGGGGGGGGGGTGGCGATTTTGGGCAGGAGGGACTGGGGATCCCTTCTGCTGCGATTGTTATGGGGGCGGGGGGATGGTTTGCCAGGGCCACTGAGCTGATCGCAGTAGCCATGATCAGCTCAGCGGCCCAATCCGGAACTCAGTGGCGTACCAAGGGGGGGTGGGGGGAGGTCCGCCCCGGATGCACGCCCCAGGGGGGTGCACAGCTGGCCACCCACCGGGGAATAAGCTGCGGCTGGGGAAAGGCTGCCACTGGCTATCGGGAACAGGCCGGCGCCGAGTTCTCGCTCCCTGCTTCTCTTCCCTGGCAGGCCGGAACGTCCTCTCTGACGTTAGAATTGACGTCAGGCAGCGAGAGTTGGTCGGCCCTGCAGGGAACAGAAGCAGGGCGAACTCGGCGCTGGCCTGTTCCCGATGGCCAGTGGCAGCCTTTCCTCGGCAGCGGTGGCAACAGCATGTTTCCCAATGGTGGTGGCATGGGGGAGAGCAGGGAGAAAGAAAGAAAGAAATAAGGGGGGGGGGGAGACAGGAGCCAGAAAGAAAGAAAAGGGGGGGATAGGGAGCCAGAAAGAAAGAAAGGGGGCATTGTGAAACAAAGAAAGAAAAAAAGGAGCATGAGGAGAAAGAGAGAAAGACAGACATAGAGAAAGAAAGGGAGCATGGAGAGAGAAAGAAAGAAGGAGGCAGGGTGAAAGAAAGAAATAAATGGGACACGGAGAGAGAGAAAGACAGACACAGAAAGAAAGGGGGCATGGAGAGAGAAAGAAGGGGGCAGGGTGAAAGAAAGAAATGGGGCATGGAGAGAGAGAGAGAGAGAGAGAGAAAGACAAACATAGAGAAAGAAAGAATGAAGGGGGTAGGGTGAAATAAATAAATAAATGGGGCACGGAGAGAGAAAGACAGACAGAGAAAGAAAGGGGGCATGGAGAGAGAAAGAAGGGGGCAGGGTGAAAGAAAGAAATAGGGCACGGAGAGAGAGAAAGACAAACATAGAGAAAGAAAGGGGGCATGGGGAGAGAGAAAGAAAGAAGGGGGCAGGGTGAAAGAAAGAAAGAAATGGGGCACAGAGAGACAGAGACAGACATAGAGAAAGAAAGGGGGCATGGAGAGAGAAAGAAAGAAGGGGCAGGATGAAACATAAAAAGTTGGGGGAGGGAATGAAGTCTGGAGGAGAGGAAGCATACAGGAGGCTGAAAGAAGGGAAGAAATATTGGATGCACAGTCAGAAGAATAAAGTGCAACCAGAGACTGATGAAATTACCAAACAAAGGTAGGAAAAATGATTTTATTTTCAATTTAGTGATCAAAATGTGTCCGTTTTGAGAATTTATATATGCTGTCACTATTTTGCACTATGGCCCCCTTTTACTAAACCGCAATAGTGGTTTTTAGTGCAGGGAGCCTATGAGCGTTGAGAGCAGCATGGAGCATTCAGTGCAGCTCCCTGCACTAAAAAACGCTATTGTGGTTTAGTAAAAAGGGAGGGGGTATATTTGTCTATTTTTGTATAGTTGTTATTGAGGTGACATTGCATAAAGTCATCTGCCTTGACCTCTTTGAAAACCCGCGGAATATAAATGATAATTAACATTTTCACTGCGTACAATGTACGGCCCGCACCTATCAGGTACGCTTCAACTGCAACCTCTCTAAAACATGGAGAAACCCATCAGGCGTTCCACAGGGGTCCCCATTATCCCCTCTACTCTTCAACGTCTATATATCATCACTAGGCATGCAGCTGGCCCAGCGAGGTATAAAAGTATTCAGTTACGCGGATGACTTTACAATCATTATCCCGTTTACTACGTCTCCCTCCGAAATCACCCCCACAGCAACAGAAGCACTAAACCTGATGGAACAATGGACCACAGAATTCAAACTCAAGCTCAATTCAGATAAAACTAAATTCTTTATAGCCTCGCCACACCCACATAACACGACAGAATCACTACGCATTAACAAACTCAATTACCCTATTCAACCAACAACGAAGGTTCTAGGGGTAATACTGGACCAAGGTCTAACTATGAAAGACCATGTAGACTCCCTAGTCAGAAAAGGATTTTTTACCCTCTGGAAACTTAGGTCCATTAGAGCATACTTCGACACCTCAGCATTCAGAATTCTGGTACAATCCCTAATACTAAGCCACCTTGATTATTGCAACATTACCCATCTGGCAATCTCTCGGAAGCAAATGCAGAGACTACAACTTATATAAAATGCAGCAGTCAGGTTGATCTTCGGGTTGAAGAAGTCCGATCACATAACCCCTTCCTACCGACTCCTGCACTGGCTGCCAATGGAGGCTCGCACGAAGTTCAAGCTAGGATGTCTCTGCTTTAAGGTATTATCAGGTCTAGCCCCTAAATATATAATAGACCTCTTCTCATTCCCAACTAACAGACATGAGAGAAGCACACACCTGAAATTTGTTTCCCCACCGGCTAGAGGATGCAGATATAAGAGACATCATCAACAACTTTTATCGTACCAAGCAGCCTTATGGGGCAAAGACCTAGGAAAACTAATCACACACTCAAACAACTATAGCGAATTTAGGAGACACCTAAAAACATACCTGTTCTTGAATTACATAGGTAACGCACAAGGACAATAGCCCCCTTCGTAATTCCACCCATATCTGATCTTGCAAACTGTTAACCTCTAATCTCTAAACTATGAATGTCCCAATCAATTAATGAAACTTTTCTAACTCATTGTAAATAGCACGGAACTTCCCGGTCCGGCAGTATATAAACTGTTGTTATTATTAATGTTGTTAATATCAGATGGTCACTGTTATACTCTGTAATTCACTGACTGTACAGTTTCACCTCACTGTAAACCGCCTAGAAGTCGCAAGATTGTTGGCGGTATATAAGAATAAAGTTATTATTATTATTATTATTATTCTTTGTGTTTTTAAAATTTTATTGTTGGTAGATCATTTTGACTTGGCCACGAAGGTAAGGGGGAGGGAGGGAGGGGAGCTGCTGAAAGACATCTAGTAATCCTTGCAGGCTTGACTGTGCAGGGAATTATTTTTGTAAAATCTTGTTTTGTTATGTGACTGGCATTATTTAGACTTTAATTTCTATGAATGAATAGAATGAAAATGATATAAAATTACTTGCTTGGTTTTATGTGTGTGTGCTGAAGGAAAGTGGAGAGAGGGATGGCTGAGGACGCTGAAGGGAAATGGGGAAGAGAGAGTGGGGAGAAGACGCTGATTTATAAATTGACAATTGTACAGAATATTGTTTCTTTTTATACTTTAATATAATAAGTTCAATATAAAACAATTCAAGGCTTGTGTGGATGGAATCAGGTGGTTAGTGGGGATGGGGACCGAGCTTACGGGGATTAGTCCAATAAAATGGTATTTTCTTATTTCTCATTATTTGTTTTATTTTTATTTGTTAATTTGTAAAGTGGTGATTGTTTTGTATCAGTTTTTTCAAATTTACATCTACTGTCTTTATATTTTGCACAGTATTAGAGGACATGTATTACTGTTTTTGTGGTGTGGTGTTGCATTGTATGTAGAGTCTGGTTTCTTGGCTGTTCAGTTTAACTTTTGTCTACATATTTCTATTTTTAGTTTGTGATTATTCCATATTGGGCGAGGGTGTATCTGTCTGTGTGTATGAAAGGAACATGGCTTTCTGATAGCATCGACTGTACAGGATCAATTGACTGTGCAGGATCTGGCTTGTTTAGTTTTACAATGTATGTGTTGGTGTTCTAGTGCTCACTGCAGTGTTTAAGATGCTGCCTTTTCCTAGGTACACTCTTGTTGTGCAATATGTGGATTGTTACTAAAATTCATATTTTTCATATAGATGGGGGGGTGTCAAAAAATGATGGGCCCCGGGTGCAGGGTATGCTAGGTATGCCACTGCCGGAACTTATACCTGTTTTGACTTGGTCTAAGTCAAAATGTATAACTTCCATCCAGGCAACCTGTCAAACTTTTCAATTATGGTTGCCAGACAACTAAGTGTAGGTCAGCCCACATCCCGCCCACCTCCTGCCATACCTACTCCTCCCAAAACACCCCTTTTTGCTCTGGGAGCACAGAGGCAGAGAAAAGGCCTAAGCTGGTTTTAGATATGTCTAAAACCCTGTTTGATCAGTACTTGGACGACCTGTCTTTTTGGTCGTCCAAGTGCCGATTTAGGCCGGTTTTTAGACGTATTTATTTTTTGATCATGAGCCCCACAGCACATATGTTATATGGACTTGCCGTGGGAAAACTGAAGGCAGGAATTTTCGATGGTCCACAGATCAGACAACTTATAAATGACCCAAATTGTCTGATCTGTGGACCATCGAAAATTCCTGCCTTATAAATGACCCAAATTTCATAGCATCAGTGAATGAAATCAAATCATGTGCCTGGTCTTCATTTGTTCTTTTTGTGAAAATCTTTCTTGGCAACAAGAAGGCAGACAACTACACACAATTAGTAGAGGATATGCTCTTTCATTTCAATAGGCTTGGCTGTAACATGAGTGTTAAAGTCCATTATCTGCACAGTCACTTAGGACTAGATGCACTAAAGTCAGTGATCATCACTAAACCTGTTTTCACAGCTTTAGCAATGAATGCTATTACTGATCCAATTCACAAAATGGCTCACCGCGTGTTTTTCCCCTCAATAGCCCATTTTCCGAACCAGCCATGAAAATGAGCTAAAATGCCATGCAAAGTAGCTAAGTGATTGATGCACTAACATCACTTAGCTATGCAAAAAAATAAAACAGGGGTTTTATCTATTGGAAAAAATTACAGTTTAGACCTGTCGGTAACTGTGTTACTGACAGCTCAGCCTGTTGGGTTTTTTTTCAATTGCACAGATATTTTGCGTGTGTTACACACAAAAAATATCTGTCCCATAAGAAAAAAAGAAAAAACCCCCACCCCTTTCGCCAATGATGGCCCTCCCTCCTTGACAAAATGACACTGTGAAATGGCCCTCCACACCAGTGAAAACATCAAGAGGAATGCTGACCCCCCAAAAAGAAAATTGGCCATGAAGGTAAGGGGCAGGGAGGGAGAAAGGGAGCTGTTTCAACACCATTCACCGCTGAATTTTCCGGACCTGGCCGGCTGTGCAACCCCCCTAAGGCTGCACCTGGGGCGGGCCACCCCCTCCGTCCGCCCCCCCTTGGTATGCCACTGCATGGCTCCATGTCATTCCCTTCATTCCCTTCTTGGTTGGACGGAGAACTTTCAGGACCCCCCTCTTAGGTGTGGGCATTCACCAGCCACATAGATAGCATAAATGCTTGCACCGGAAATTAGGTGCATAAATGCAGACTGATGCTAATATTCTATAAGGGCGACTGCGTGAGCAATTGCCCATATAGAATTTGTGCTTAGCATGCATTATCTTGGAGTCTAATTTTAGGCAATGTTTAGAGAATTGCTCTCTAAGTGGGGTTTTTTCTAAATTTTGTAAATGTTTAGGGAAAGATTTTTACAACACAATTATCCAAATCATAGTGCTACAGGGCTAGTTCCTACTGCTCCAATTTATGCCTTTCATGCTGTGCAAACACTAAGGTTTAGTTTAGTTTAATATTAAAGTCCTTTGCCATTAAGTACAGTTGGTTGTATCATGCTGCCATCTACTGGGTTGTAGAAGGAATGTCTCCTGCAGCCAGGTACAGAAATAGCAATACAGTGTTTCTCTACTTCTTCAAGTCAAGTGCCCCTTAAGTAGATCACATTTTCAACTAAACACCCCTGAGCTTTGATTGGCAAAGATTTTGGAAATGGACATTCCATAAACAGACATATTGTCATCACAAAATAGAAAATGGTATTATGTAGAAATAATCCTATAAAAATACGCTGTCACACAAATAAATACACTCTCACAAAGGTATAATAGAGAGAAATCAGGGGTCTCAAGTGCTCCCAGCCAGAAGCCTGATGTGCATTACAAAGCTAATGGCTTATATAGTGAGCTATCATCGGTCCCGTTTATGTTCTCTATACCAATGCTTAGTGTTTATTTTTATTTTCTTCTATTTCTATTTTGTTCTATTTTTTATTCTTTGTTATATATATAAATAAGTTCTTTTGCCATTATATTAGAGATTACTTAGCTTTCTCCTTCTTTGGCAGACTATGTCCTATTACAATTTTCTCAACATTTCCTTCCGACGGAAGATCTCCGTTTCGCTCTTATGGGAGCTTCGTCAGGAAAGCGCCAAAGGCAACACTGCAGATAAAGCAAAACAACTTTTCTGTTAATTTATATTAATTTAATTTAAAAAGTTAGATATTACCATGTACCATAACATTTATGACTACTTGTGTTCGACGAGGCTTCAAGGCATAACTCATGGGAACTTGAAGCCTTGAAGCCTCGTCGAACACAAGTAGTCATAAATGTTATGGTACATGGTAATATCTAACTTTTTAAATTAAATTAATATAAATTAACAGAAAAGTTGTTTTGCTTTATCTGCAGTGTTGCCTTTGGCGCTTTCCTGACGAAGCTCCCATAAGAGCGAAACGGAGATCTTCCGTCGGAAGGAAATGTTGAGAAAATTGTAATAGGACATAGTCTGCCAAAGAAGGAGAAAGCTAAGTAATCTCTAATATAATGGCAAAAGAACTTATTTATATATATAACAAAGAATAAAAAATAGAACAAAATAGAAATAGAAGAAAATAAAAATAAACACTAAGCATTGGTATAGAGAACATAAACGGGACCGATGATAGCTCACTATATAAGCCATTAGCTTTGTAATGCACATCAGGCTTCTGGCTGGGAGCACTTGAGACCCCTGATTTCTCTCTATTATACCTTTGTGAGAGTGTATTTATTTGTGTGACAGCGTATTTTTATAGGATTGTAGTGTGATTCACAAATTTATAAAAGTGATTATGTAGAAATAAAACAAAAAAGGAAACATATTCCTCTTTTATTGGACTAACTTACCCCCTCTTTTACAAAACCGTAGTGCAGTTTTTAGCACCTGTGAGCATCAGAGCAGTTACCGCCGCGGCCGGAACTAAAAATCACGCTAAGGTTTTGTAAAAATCACGCTACAGTTTTGTAAAAATCACACTAAGGTTTTGTAAAAATCACGCTATGGTTTTG
This sequence comes from Geotrypetes seraphini, assembly GCF_902459505.1. Lineage (NCBI taxonomy): Eukaryota > Metazoa > Chordata > Amphibia > Gymnophiona > Dermophiidae > Geotrypetes > Geotrypetes seraphini. Next base: position 216,915,462 of record NC_047089.1, on the reverse strand, counting down.
TAAAATGGGGTGTGTGTGTGTGTTAATGTAGTTTATGATTAGCTTTCAAAGGTAAGCCCTTTTTCCACAGATCATTTCACGCCGTTTCAAAGCAGAAAATACTGGACTTAGTGCTTATAAATGGGGAAAGTGTTTCTGATGTTACAGTGGGTGATCATCTGGCATCCAGTGATCACTGCATGGTACGTTTTAATATTAAGACGGGTATAGAGAGGGCTCATTCAAAAGCAAAGGTTCTAGACTTAAAAAAAATGAACTTTGTTCGAATGGGGGATTACGTCAAGGAATTGTTGTCTGGATGAGAACGTCTGGAAGGAGTGGGAAAAACTGAAAGGAGTAATTATAAGGGCGACAAACCTTTTTGTGAGGCATGTAAGTAAAAGTAAGAGGAAAAGAAGGTCGCTTTGGTTCCCAAAAGTAGTAATACCGTAACAAGTGTTATCCAGGCACCGCAGGCAGAGAGTCTCACGTGTGGGTGATGTCACTGACGGAGCCCAGGTACAGACACTTTAAAAGTGCATCGCCACTTTAAGACTTCAGAAAGTTTGCGATAGCCCGCACCTTGCATGCGCAAGTGCCTTCCCGCCTGACGTAGACACGCGGTCTCTTCAGTTAAGATAAGCCAGCTAAGAAGCCAACCAGAGGAGGTGGGTGGGTTGTGAGAATATCTGCCTGCTGTCCCTGGATAACACCTGTTACAGTAAGTAACTGTTCTTTATTCCAGGACAAGCAGCCAGCATATTCTCACATGTGAGTGACCTCCAAGCTAACCAGAAAGGGATGGGGGGAGGTTGGCCTTTAGGAAGACATATTTTGCAATACTGATTGGCCGAAGTGCCCATCCCATCTGGAAAAAGATTCCAGACAGAAATGAGAGGTGAAAGTATGAACCGAGGACCATGTAGAAGTTTTACAGATCTCATCAATAGGGGTAGAGCGGCGAAAAGCTACTGAAGCTGCCATAGCTCGAGCTTTATGGGCTGTGACTCGACTCTCCAGTTGCAGCCCAGCCTGAGCATTACTGAATGAGATACACAAAGCCAACCAATTGGAAATCATTCTCTTGGAAACAGGATGACCCAACTAGTTAGGATCTTACTCTTACTCTTTGTGACTCTGTACAGCGCTTCGTGCGTCTGGTAGCTCTATAGAAATAATTAATGGTAGTAGTAGTAGATCAAAGGAGACAAAAAGTTGAGGAGATGATCTAGCGGCTTTGTTCTGCTGAGATAGTATGCCAACGTCCGCTTACAATCCAGAGTGTGAAGAACCATTTCTCCTGAATGAGAATGAGGCTTAGGGAAGAATACTGGAAGAACAATTGATTGATTGAGATGAAATTCAGTGACGACTTTAGGGAGGAACTTTGGATGAGTGCGAAGCACAATCTTGTCATGGTGGAACACTGTGAATAGTGGTCCACCAGTAGCGCTTGACGTACACTGACTTCTGGCAGAAGTGAGAGAAATGAGAAAGACAACTTTCCAAGTAAGGTATTTGAGATGAGCCGTAGACATTGGCTCAAAAGGAAGCTTCATCAACTTAGTAAGAACCACACTGAGATCCCAAACCACGAGGTGGTTTGACATTGAAAAGACCGTGCATGAATCTGGAGATAAGAAGATGAGCAGTAAGAGGTTTACCATCCACTGGTTGAAGAAAGGCAGTGTTAGTATTGAGATGGTGGGGAGAGAAATATTAGACATTATAGATAATTTAAAAATGTAGTATTTACTCTGAAATAAGATATATAATGAATTAATGAATTGCTTTGTATACAACTGTGCAAGTTCAGATGTTTTTAATTGCATTATTTTTCAATAAAATATATATTTTTTTTAAAGTAAGAAATTTGAACTGTATGCGGAAACGGATAGGGAGCCAATGAATTGACTTGAGGAGAGGAGTAATGTGGGCATAGCGACATTGGCGAAATATGAAGCATGCAGCAGCGCTGTGAACAGATTGAAGGCACTAGCTCTGTGGGTACTGAGGATGCCTGAGCACCCTCCAGTATTCTTCGATGTAAGTCTGTCAATGTGAAGCCAAAAGCTCCATGCTTCAGAGCTGCAGGGAAACAGAGGAAGAGGGCACTTCTGTATATTAGCGACTGCTCCCGCCTTTCCCTGCAGCCTGTTGACTGGATCTCTCTGACCCAGAGGAGAGAGTTGCTGGCCCCTAGCAGCTACCAGTTGGGAGGGAAAAGTGCAGTAGACAGACACTGATCAAAGAAAGAGACAGATTCAGAACTTCCCTCCTTTTACTAAACCGCAGTAGAGGTTTCTACCATAGCCCGGAGTGCTAAATGCTCTTGACACTGCTCTGATGCTCAGAGAATCGAAGCCGCGTTGAGGCAGCATTGGAACATTTAGCGCCCTTGGCCGCAGTAGAAACCTCAACTGCAGCTTAGTAAAAGAGGGTGTTTGTTGGTGTGACAGTTTTAAGAGCATAAGAATAGTTTGGGTCAGACCAATGGTCCATCAAGCCCAGTAGCCTGTTCTCACGGTGGCCAATCCAGGTCACTAGTACCTGGCCAAAACCTAAAGAGTAGCAACATTCCAGCATCTCAAAGAATAGCAAGATTCCGGAACCCCAATGAGAACAACTTTCTAGAGTTGAGACTGTGATGTCATAATGCCTCATTCCACAGTGCCTCAGAGCCAACCTCATCAGTGATGTAACAATGGCTTGATTGTCCTATACTTGGCTTACGTAAGAACATAAGAATAACCATACTGGGTCACCGTCAGACTAATGGTCCATCAAGTCCAGTAGCCCGTTCTCATGGTGGCCAATCCAGGTCACTAGTACCTGGCCAAAACTCAAGGTATAGCAACATTCCAGCATCTCAAAGAATAGCAAGATTCCGGAACCCCAATGAGAGCAACATTCCAGAGCTGAGACTGTGATGTCATAATGCCTCATTTCACAGTGCCTCAGAGCCAACCTCATCAGTGATGTAACAATGGCTTGATTGTCCTATAGTTGGCACACATAAGAACATAAGAATTGCCGCTGCTGGGTCAGACCAGTGGTCCATCATGCCCAGCAGTCCATACTGGGTTAGACCAATGGTCCATTATGCCCAGTAGCCCATTCTCACGGTGGCCAATCCAGGTCCCTAGTACCTGGCCATAACCCAAGGAGTAGCAACATTCCATGCTACCGATCTAGGGCAAGTTTTTCAGATTGTATGTTGCTAAAGTAAGCAATTGAGGTAAAAAAGACATATACCGGGCGAGGAATACTTGTAAGGGAGCAAGGAGAGGGCTGGCTGGGAGAGAGAATGGTGCTTTGAAATATTGAAGATGCAAAACTAAGAGAATGGCATAAAATAAATTGTATCCTGTCTTTAATAATAATAATAATAATAATTTATTGTTTATATACCGCCAAAGCCAAAGTAGTTCAAGGCGGTTTACAATAAAGAAGAGCTGGACATTCAGCGAAAAAAAACCCAATGAAGTCTTTGAGTACATGAGTAAGGTAACATTGTAGGGGCGGGTTTACAATAAAAAGTAGGTCGAGGCGGTTTACAAAGAGAAGAGCTGGTCATACAGTGTGGGATAAGCAGTGAAGACTTTAGGAATTCTTAGTCACAAATCGGTTGAACAGGTTGGTTTTGACTAGTTTTCTGAAGTTGAGGTAGGACGAGGAGTGCTTGATGCTGCTGCTTAGCCAGTCGTTCTGTAGACTTGCTTTGAAGGCAAGCGTTCTGCCAAGGAATCTTTTGTATCGGCAGGTTTTTATTGTAGGGTGGCTAAACAAGCGTATTCTGCTTGTAGGCCTAGTGGAGCAGTCTAGTTTAAAGTGGGAGACCAGGTACAGAGGGGCCAAACCGAGAATGGATTTGAATCAGAGGCGGGCGAATTTGAGCAATACTCTTGCCTCCAGGGGCAACCAGTGGAGTTTTTGGTAGTAGGGGGTTATGTGATCCCATTTCTTTATGCTGAAAATCAATCGCACAGCTGAGTGTCGTATGATTCGGAGTCTTTGAATGGTTTTCTTGGGAGACCCCAGATAAATGATGTTGCAATAGTCGAGTAGGTTTAAAATGGAGGATTGCACCAGTAAGCGGAATGATGTTGTGTCGAAGTACTTTAAAACAGGAAGTTATATCTCTGGGAGCAACGTTCCTGTTAGCTTACCCTTGTAAGTGTGTTGAGAAATATGTACAAGTCAAATATGTATTTTTTCCAACCAGACCAGTTAAAATCTTTTCTGGAGCTAAAAAAGATAGCCTGATGGAATAGATATGGTGCATTGGAATTAAATTGATAGCAAACTTGCGCTATAGCCTTACTTTGTTAATTTTTATTTCCTTTATTTTTTGATTAAGAAATGTTCTTCTCTTTATACTGGCGGCAACTCCCCTCATTATATTGGGGGTCTAAGGAAGGCTATACAATTATTCTACTTTGTTAAAATTTTGACGGTATATATTTACTTACTCTGCTGTATTTCTTTAACAAGGAGTTAATTTTCTTGTAAATATGATTTTACAAAGGTGCGCCAGCGTTTTTAGCTAGGTAGCGGTTAGCGCACACAGCATTTTAGCGCGCGCTATTCCGCGCGTTAAGGTTCTAACGCACCTTTGTAAAAGGAGCCCAAAGCATCCAAAGCAACAATGTAGGACAGATAATATCCAAAATATGTTATTAAGTGCTTATTTAAACAAAAATGTTTTCAATAAGCTCTTAAAACTTTGTAAATCCTACATAACTCTGAGCTGTTCTGGGAGCAAATTCCACCACTGAGGACCTCTTAGATTAAAAAAAAAAAATTAAAAATAAACACCCCCCAAACAGAATCTTTCCATTCCTCCAGATAAATCCCTGTTCTCAAAATGAAGCTTGTGATCTCATTTCTCCCCCAGGATACCAGGTCACTTTATTGAGTAGAAATGGTGCTGTTCAGTTTTTAAATGCAGTGTGGAGCTAATATTGAGAGGGAAAAAATCCTCAACACACTAGGACAGGAGCCTAAGAGTTTAGGGCACAGAAAACGAGGGATCCCCCATCTGATTCAGAAAGTTCCCCCTGATTCTTGGGTGCAACGTATATATGTATGCCCCCCCCCCCGGGCAATAAGTGTTTCTTACATTTAAAAGTCAACTGCAAATCTCTAAGTTCTATCAGCAGGAGATCATCTACTATTCAGCATCCACTATTCAGGCAAACTGGGAAAATCCCTTCTCTTCAAAACCGCAGGTCTTTGGAACGACCTCACCACCCCGCTGCGGAACCTGAGCTCCCTTCAGTTATTCCGCAAACAACTGAAAACCTGGCTTTTCAGCAAATTGTAGCTCTATCCTTCCCCCCTTTCTCTCCCCCCTTCTACACATAAGTTCATGTAATCCTTTTTCTTCTTCTCTACCCACTATTTTAAGTTCTTGTAAACCGTGTCGAGCTCCATTCTCATGGAGATGATGCGGTATATAAACTTAAGGTTTAGATTAGATTAGATTAGATATCCTATTCCCTCAGTATTCAGCTAAAAATAATTCACAGTCACTAGGGGTTGGTACTGTTATGAAGCAGAATCTTCCAGAAGTGGTATGGCAGAGATGGTACATTCTACCAGCCAATACTGGACAGTATGAATTTTCTACTAGGTCACCCTCCTTAGGAGGATCTCGCTGGGGAATTGGATTTGGATTTAACTCAGAACTTTCAATTGAAGGGCAAGGTCAAAATGTGGTAGAGTGACACGGCTGGAAGTAAGTTTAATGTTTGCTCCTGCACTTACCACTTGCCAGCTTCATTAGAGGCTTGATCTTTTACCTGGTGGGGGTGGGGTGGGAGGGAAGCACCCTTCCTGCTATGGGAGATCCTATGTAAAATTTGGCTTGAGGGCCTAGAATTTGTGCTTATACGACTGACCAACATCTCCCTAAGCATGCATGTCTTTCCTTTCCAGTTACATTGTAAGTCCCAAAGTGTTGGAATTAATGGGCAGTAAGTGAAGAATGGACAGTAGGACCTAATTTTATGCAACCTAGAATCCTTCTAGCCTATCTTATTTTCAGCTTTTGGCCACATGCGTCCTTTCTATGTTCACACACAGCCTGCTTCATTTAGGTGTATTGCTATACACAACCCCCCTCCCTTTTTTACAAAGCCGCGTTATAGAAAGAACATACGAGAACCTGGACAGTCTTCTAATAAGAGGACATGTCTGGGTTTTCCCAGATGTTTGGTAACCCTAGGAATAACTCAAATTATACTGTAGTAAGTGACTTGAAAGCTCGATGGCTGTGAGAGTATTTCTTAGTTTGGCCACCAGAGGGAGCTCAGAGCTAAGGCAAAAGCAATTCCCAGTTAAGGCACAGCTCTGATCCAAGTATGGTAGTCCTGGGACTAACTCCCAATCTTTCTTAGCTCATCTCTTAGTCCTTGTTTAAGATGCTTCTATTTCCTTTATCATTGCTTTCACACTGGGCTCTGTTTTAATATAAATACAATTTTATGTGTGTCTGCATACTAAGAACATAAGAAGTTGCCTCCACTGGGTCAGACCAGAGGTCCATCGCACCCAGTGGCCCGCTCCTGCGGCGGCCCATCAGGTCCGTGACCTGTGAAGTGGTTTCTGTCTAATCCTATAACCTACCTCTACTTCTTTCTGTACCCCTCAATTCCCTTATCTTTTAGGAACCTATCTAGACCTTCCTTGAACCCCTGTAGCGTGCTCTGGCCTATTACACCCTCCGGGAGCACGTTCCATGTGTCCACCACCCTCTGAGTGAAAAAGAACCTCCTAGCATTTGTTCTAAACCTGTCCTTTTTCAATTTCTCCGAGTGCCCCCTTGTGCTTGTGGCTCCCCACAAGAAGAATTTGTCCCTGTCTACCTTCTCTATACCCTTCATGATTTTGAAGGTTTCTATCATGTCTCCCCTAAGTCTCCGCTTTTCCAGAGAGAATAGCCCCAGCATTTCCAATCTGTCAGCATATGAGAAGTTTTCCATACCCTTTATCAACTTTGTCGTTCTTCTCTGGACTCCCTCAAGTACCGCCATGTCCTTTTTGAGGTACGGCGACCAGTACTGGACACAGTACTCCAGATGGTGGCTTTGGTATGTAGTGTTACAGCAATCTAATCAGCTCAATGAGATAAAGAAAGAGGAGAAAAATCAAAGTCTATATTGCTCTGGCATCATGCCCTGCCATGTGGTGGAGCTCCAACTAGCTGTTCGGGGTCGTTGGGGGTCCGCCCACCCCAGGGCTCATAAAAGAAACGCAAAATAAAACCAAAATCAAGTCAGTTGAGATTTTTTTTCACAGTCACAGTCATAGTCATAGTCACTCACAGTTCTTACAGGAGCTTGGGCATAGGCAGGGGCCAGATAAATCCAATGGACAGTAGGACTTGTGATCCTGGGCTCAATCACAGACGCAGAACTCAGTCTCTCATCAGTCCCTTGCTTCGCAGTAAACCAGCAGGTGGCCAAGTGGCAATTGAAACTTAAATGTTTTTGTTTTTTTTTAAATCTTTATTGATTTTCAAACTTTGACAGTGCAATACAATTAATTGAACATAAAATACTGCATAAAGCGCACTATTAACTACACAAGTAATACATAAAATAATCATTTTCTCCCACCCTCCTCCCAATTATTATTTACAGACAGCTTTATTTGTATAGACAGTCAGCAAGAAAAAGGAGGACAGATTGAGACATCCTCCTCTCTCATGGCAAAAAGGGACCTCTTCCTCTTCCTGTGTCATCTAGCCTAGTTCACCAACTTAGTGATCCCCCTGGAAAATCCCACACCACTGCTTTACCAGTAGATGCATTTTCCAGGAGGGAGTCAAACTCACACCCCTCTGGGCAAAAAAAAAAAAAGGATTTCTTTTTCCACCTAAAAATCATTTTTTTCTGCCTTCAGAGGGCAATTTTCCACCCTTCCCCCATCCTTAAAGGAACCTGCACAGTTTCTAAGACCATAAGAATTTCTGCTGCTATGTCAGACCATCATGCCCAGCAGTTCACTCACGCGGCGGCCCTCTGGTCATAGACCAGTGCCCTAACTGAGACTAGCCCTACCTCCGTACGTTCCGGTTCAGCAGGAACTTGTTTTGAATCCTTGGGGGGATAACAGTCCCTATAACAGTCTCCGGAAGAGCGTTCCAGTTTTCCACCACTCTCTGAGTGAAGAAGAACTTCCTTACGTTTATACGGAATCTATCCCCTACTCAACTCTATTCTACAATTTTCAGTCCACATTATCTCTTATGTTACCATTTTTTTTCTATCGGGATTGCACCTTTATGTACATTACTGAAACATAACACTTTACTATAATTATCCACAGGGTGCACACAACCCAACTTTTAGAGTTTTTCATTTTCTCAGATACAACACATTTGTGTTATACCTTTTCTCATCCTAACAGCAATACCCAAATACAAAATGTTACTTTTCCCCATTATTATTGCTTCTCAAGTCATAATCTTTCCTCTTCCAATACCACAAATATTCCTCCCCAATTCAATTTCGCATTATATTAATGCAGTCACCTTCCTTTTTTCATTCTTCTCATGCTACAAATGTCTCTTTTTCTATAGTATCACACAATCCTCCCAAATATTCCCCTTACTATGCCACTGGGTGGGATCTTTTAGGAAGAGGAAGAGATTATGGATCGGCAGACTGAATGGGCCAATTGGCTTTTATCTGCCATCATACTGTATTTCTATGTTTCCCTCCAGGGATTCAAGGCAAAGTTAGACAAGTTCCTGCTGAACCAGAACGTAGGCAGGAAAGGCTAGTCTCAGGGCGCTGGTCTTTGACCTAAGGGCTGCCGTGGGAGCGGATCCAGCAACGGCAATTCTTATGTTCTTATCTTCTTAACACATCCAGCTTATACAGTATACTGTAATTTCTCACATCCTCAACTGATTTTTCTTAGTCACAGCCCATAATATATTCTGTTAGCATCTTATCCAGGATTTATCACTTATCATCACATTCATATATATATATATATATCTTCCACACTCCTGCTCTCCTGCTCCTCACCCAACAAACCCCCCTCCCCATGCAGGTCTGACATCTTTTACTCGTGGGCCCTCCCAAAGTAGCAGCAGCAGCGGCCGACCGGCAGAAGTAGGGCTATGAACAGGGCCTTTCTTCCGCTGCATCACATATTCTAATGAGGAGAAGGGTTGAAAAGGAGCATACGAGACTTTATACACTTCTCCCTCCGTAGTCGCTGTGATAGGGGATTAACAGACCCGCGAATACAGAAAAACCGCAAATAACTTTTTCATATGTTATTCGCCGTTTTCTATTAAAAACCATCGTGAATATAGTGAAACCGCGAATAACATGGTGGGAGACCTGGCCTTTTCCTGAAGGAGAGGCAAAACACGGTGAAGAAAGTGCCGGGCATTGGCGATTTTCTCTGTAAACGCTTGGAATCAGCGATTTCTCTTTGCAAGCTGACGGAATTGTGGGGGGAGGAGCCATCAAGCTAAAAAACGTGTATAATCGAAACCGCAATTGCTGAAACCGCGAATACGGAGGGAGAAGTGTAAATACTCTTTACAGTCTGCCTGTGCCATGGTTACTACTTCTGCAATTGTTATTGGTCCCAAACAGTGGCGTAGCGAGGGTGGGAGGTACCCAGAGCTGTGGCGCCTCCGCATCCTCCTCTCCGCCCTCCAACTCCTTCCCTGCCCCGTGCCACACTCACACCTTCCCTTCCCCCCTCCCTCTTTAAATCATCGCCAGTGCGAGCAGCTTCTTCTGCCTGCTGCTAGCGCTGGCGTTGCCTGTCCCTCTGACATCACTTCCTGGCCCCGAGACCCAGGAGTGGTTTCAGTGGGGAGCCAGGCCGGTGCGAGCAGCAGGCCTGAGAAGATGCTCACGCTGCAGGAGATTATGGGGGGAGGGTGCAAGCTTGGCATGTGGGGTAAGAGGGGTGCCAGTGCCCCTATCAAGATGGCCCCTGAGGTGGTCTGCTCCCCTTGACCCCCCCTTTCTACACTTCTAGTCCTAATTTATATATTGAAGAGCACCAGTCTTGGAGTGGGATGTTTTACTGAGTGTGTGAAGAGTGCGACGTGTGGAATTACTGCCAAAATAGTCTCTCGGTCATTGCTGGTCCCGGTTTTAGTCCCAAACCAATAAACTTGCTATGTGAATGGTCCTCCATACAATATTGAAGCATGCAAAAAGAACCCATTTACACATAAGTCTTCACACCTCTTGACTCAGCACTTGGTAGAAGCTCTTTTTCCAAAATAACAGCCTTGAGTTCCTTAGCATAAGTGTCTTTCAACTTTGCAGAGTGAGAAGGTGCAGTTTTTGCTCATTTTCCTTGTCAGAATAGCTCAAGCATTTTCAACTTGACTGGAGATCTTTGTTTTGCAATCTTTCAGTCTTGCCGCACATTTTCTGTTGGGTTTAATACTGATAAACCTTGCTCCCACACACTCAGAGGGTCACATATTAGATTTGCCTTTTATTTCCCCCCTTATGACGTAGATAAAAAGGGAGAAGTTTAACAAATGATCTGACTCGTCGTACCTCCCCTTTGATTTGGCCTGATCATTTAAAACTTGATTTTACTGTGTTTTGATTTACTGATTCTATTTTTTAAAAAATATTATAATTATTTATCCATTTTAACACTTCCAATAAGTGAAAACAGTAAAGAAAACAGTTTGCACATTAAACAACACTTAATAATCTTACATGACATTAACAAAGTAACATCCCTACCCCCTATTATCAATCAAATAATCCATTAGTTCTTAGAAGTATAATAAGTATCATAAAACAAATCCTGCCTATATAACAATCATTTTGAAATCATAAAAACAGTAAACAGAACCTTTACCCCCTCCCAAATCTTTAAGAAAGATATTATTTCATTTAAACCCTTTTGTTCCCTCCCCCTCCCTTCCTTTGGATATGTAAAGTAATACGTAAAATAAATTTAAACTATAATAATTCTACAAAAGACGTCAATGGGCCACATATTAATTTGAAATTTTTTGTATTCCCTGTCAGATCAGCATTCATTTTCTCAAATTTATAGATTAAGCGTAAGTTTGCCCACCAAAATGTGAAATTAAGTCGATCCCAATTTTTCCAATTTCTTGTGATTACCGGTAATTGTATCACTATTCCCGTCATAATTTAAAAAAGTTTTCTTTTATATTTATCTAGGGGATCTTTTACATATAACAGTGTGCCACAAATCACAACTTCATAGGTCAAAGGGATCACAACTTCTAAAATATTATTTATATGTCCCCAAATCGACTTCCAAAAAATTTGAATCAGAGGGCAATAAAACAGTAAGTGATCCAATGTTCCCATGTCCAGATGCCAGCATCTATTAGACCTTGAATTATCTAACTTATTCAATCTAACCGGGGTCCAAAAAGAACCAAGATTGTTTCATAGATGCCGACGCTGTACATCTCAACCTCCAAGACCAAATCCGTGGCCATCGAGATACAGAAATGTACTGTTTAATCTCGACACTTCAAATGTCTCTAAGAGCATTTTGGGGTTTCTTATGCACGAGTTCAGATATCAATTTATACCACCCGACAGCTTGATGTCCAAGCATATCTGCCTGAAAGCAAAGGAATTGCAAGCTATAATAATTTTTTAAATTATGCCATTCAGGGAACCCTTTCTGGGGATAGATTCCGTACGAACGTAAGGAAGTTCTTCTTCACCCAGAGAGTGGTGGAAAACTGGAATGCTCTTCCAGAGGCTGTTATAGGGGAAAACACCCTCCAGGGATTCAAGACAAAGTTAGACAAGTTCCTGCTGAACCAGAACGTATGCTAGTCTCAGGGCATAGTCCTAGTTTTTACATTGTGCTATTCACATCTCTTGCCCATGTGCTTTCCGTTATACTCCTTTGTGGTTTTATGCTTCTGTTTTATTTCTTTCTATGGCTGGATATTTATTAACCTAATTTTACACCATCAAAGTTTTCTAATAATAATAATTAAAAAAAAACAGGTTAGAAAACCACTGCTTCATAGAACACAAGGGACAATTCTGACCATATGGGGTCGCTGTGGCACCAAAAATCAAATCGGACTGTGCCACAAGGTCAGAGTGGAAATAGTTTAGCCAAAAGGTTGGTACAAATTTCTGACTAGACACTCCCAGGAAGTCCAGGGCTACCTCTACCATGAAGTGCAATTTACACAAAAGCCCACAAGCGTGTTGCAATCATATATATACAAGCCAAGGCATAAATCCACTGGAAGGAGGGCATGCTTGAGCTTGATCTCTAGGAAAGCAAACACGCTTTATAGTAATGGGCTGAATTTAAATCTCATTTTGGAGAAAGATGCTTTTGAGTAACAATGCATTCTGTACTCCCCTGCCCCCGAGCGCCTGCCACCTTGAGCCTCGGCTTGGAAGAACCTGGACGCCAGGACTGGTGGCGTATTGATTTGATTTTTCATGTAAAATTAACGTGACCATTTATTTTTTTCATCAAAACGGGACATCTATTAATTGTCAGTCCCTCCCCCAATCCCACCCCCAATTTCTTCCATTCATTTTTCATGTACACATAATATCTTATTAATTTATAATGGTAACCATAAAATGAAAAAAAAACACCCCACAAAGCACACTATACGCAGAGAAAATGTTAATTATTAGATTACATTACATTAGGGATTTGTATTCTGCCATTACCTTGTGGTTCAAGGCGGATTACAAAAGAGTTAAAGAGGGTGTTTTACAAAAACGATTTCTGGTATTTGGGGAGTTTTCAAAGATGTCAAGGCAGATGACTTTAAAATATGCAATGTCACCTCAGTAACTATAGAAAAATAGACAAATATAGTGGAACATATAGACAGCAGATATAAATTCTCAAAACAGACACATTTTGATCACTAAATTGAAAATTAAATCATTTTTCTTACCTTTGCTGTCTGGTGATTTCATAAGTCTCTGGTTGCATTTCCTTCTGACTGTCCATCCTTTCTTTCTTTCTGCACTCAGGCCCAACAATTGTCCCTTTCTATTCCCTCCTTCCCTCCTTCCTATGTCCTTAGTCAGTGCCCTTTCCCATGTTCTTAGTACCCGCAGTGCCTCCTTCCTATGTCCTTAGTGCCCCCAGTGCCTCCTTCCTATGTCCTTAGTGCCCCTTCCCATGTCCTTAGTGCCCCCAGTGCCTCCTTCCTATGTCCTTAGTGCCCCTTCTCATGTCCTTAGTGCCCCCAGTGCCTCCTTTCTATGTTCTTAGTGCTCCCAGTGTTCCTTCCTATGTCCCCCTCACTGCCTTCCAGCCTTTGTCCCACCCCCTCCCCCGAAGGCAGCCAGCCAGCCTCCCTCCCTCCCTGCCATGCTAAAGCCTGCCTGCCTCCCTCCCTCCCTCCAGCGCCGAAGCCTGCCACCCCGGACCAGCCCCCGCTGCTGCTTCCTGCCCACCGAAGCCTGGCCTACCGCCGCTTCAAACCCTCCCCCCGGTCCACCACCGCAACTAAAGAAAAGGAAGGTCCAGGCGCCGGCCAACAAACCCTCTTCCCGACGTTAATTCTGACATCGGAGAGAAAGAGGAAGTTCCGGGCCAGCCAGGCAGCGATTGACTGGCCCGGAACTTCCTCTCTGATGTCAGAATTGACATCGGGAAGAAGGTTTGTGGGCCGGCATCTGGACCTTCTTTTTCTTTAGTTGCAGCGGGCGGCGGTTGACCGGGGGAGGGGTTAAAGCGGCGATAGGCCAGGCTTTGGTGGGCAGGAAGCAGCAGCGGGGGCTGATCTGGGGGGAGGCAAACTTCGGCTTCGGCTTCAGTGCTGGAGGGAGGCTTTGGCGCGGCAGGGATGGGAAGCGAGACATTTTGGCGTCCTGAAGCTGTGCGTGGGGACAACGGGACAGGGGATCTAAAAATGGGACATATAGTCACCTTATGTAAAATGGCAGTGGCTGAAAGTCGCTCCGCTGCACAAGGCAGACAGCAAGGCCTGCAATAGGCAGGCTTTCAGTTCCATCGGATAAAAAAAAGCATCAGGACGAACAAGTGACATTTTATTTCATTTTATCCTAGGAATGAGGATCAATACTAGGCTTGGGGGATGGAGCTATTGCCTGAGGAAAGAAAGAGGGCCTCTTTTTAATCCGCGTGTGGTGGGAACAGGTGCTACACGCGGCATGGCTTTAATTTCTTGTTTGCAAACTTTGATTCCATCGATTTCTGAGCAAAGACTCCAGTAAACACAATATGTTGAGAGAAGGCACCTAATGGAAGCACGAGGGCAGCCAGGAGGCGGTGGCCTCGGGAGCACAGCAGGTCCTTTGCCTGCCACCTGATCACATGCTGCTGCTAGCAATTTGAGCATCCTTTCCCCCCCCCCCAATAAACTCATGCTGAAAATCGTGCTGTCTCAAATTTGGGGCTGTGATTCAATGTTATCATCTGGGAAAAAGTGTCAGGCGGCACGCCAGGTTCTAATCCATCCAGCTGAGTCCTTTTTTTTGTGAACCTCTGGTTGAATCACCTAATCTCCAGTCCCTTTGCTTGTGAACTAATCCCTGGCTCTGTCCCTGATTTTGTGTTCGTACAGTATGTGACCTTAGGTGCTCTAATCCTTTCCTCTGCTCTGGGAATGTGACTTCAGGTGCCACTTTTTCTCCCTCTGTCTCTTGACTGTGATTAGTTTTTGAGTTGTAAGCTCTTTGGGGCAGGGGTCTTGCTGTTTTTCTTTCTTACTACCCTATGAAGACACACTGAAGAGGGTCAGAGCAGATCTGCACAAGCTATGTACTATTCATATCCCTGAAAAGTGTGTGTGTGTGTGGGGGGGGGGGGGGGAGGGAGGGGAGGGAGAGGTTTGAAGCTACCAGATAATGCGCATGAGCAGAGGTGAAGGAGAGAGTGAATTTTCCTGTCACTGCTGTGCATTTTTTATATATTATTTATAGCACTTGTGTAATGAAGATTCCTTTGTTCATACATCCTAGTGTAAGCATAAGTACTCTCCTTTCCACATTCCTTCTCTCTCCTTCACCCTTCATTGTGCCTCCCTCGCTCCTCTCCTGCTTCCTCCTCTCTCTTCCCCTTCTTTGGCAACCCTAGCTTACCTGAATCACTCCACAGAGAGCAAATGCATGGCCACCAGTCCTCCAGGCTGTCTCCGATACAGGTGGGGGCTCTGGGGGCTCTCTAAGCCCAAAAAGTATCTACATTGATCACCTACTTTGTCTTTGGTAAACCACAAGGCAGTTACTCCACCCAAGGGGCAGCAGACCTCTTTTAGCTGAGGTAATACCGATTGCCAAACATTTGGAATTAGAAGGGGGCTGGTATAAGAGTTATTGCAAATGCTTCCTTTCTGTTCGGATACCCACAAACTTGATTGTCCTATACTTTTGTGTCATTCTTACTCCTTGGTATAGCTCTGGATAGGGCACACTGGTGGAGTCCCACTGGAATCCTCTGGATTTAGTAACATAGAAACATGATGGCAGATAAATAATAATAATAATAATAATAACTTTATTTTTGTATACCGCCATACCCCGAAGAGTTCTAGGCGGTTCACATTAGTTAGACAGAGATTACAAGTGGTTACATATCAAATTGATCGTAGAGTTGCGAACAGCAAGGAGAGAAGTAGGGGGGAGAGGAGGGAGACGGAGGAGGGGAGTAGATCAGAAGGGGGGGAGGAGGAGGATAGAAAAGGGGCATTAAGGGTCTTGGTCTCGAAATAGGTGAGTTTTGAGTAGTTTTCTAAAGTCGAGGTAGTTGTAGGCCTTGAGGACCATTTGGGCTAGCCAAGGGTTTAGTTTGGCGGCTTGAAAGGCGTAGGTTTTGTCGAGGAATTTTTTTGAGTGGCATAGTTTTAGGGAGGGGAAGGCGAAGAGTTGAATTTTACGGGAGTTCTTGTAGTTGTGGTTAAGTGTGAAGTGGGGGGTGATGTAGCTTGGGGATAAACCAAATATTGTTTTGTAGCAAAAACAGGCGAATTTGAACGTGATTCTGGATTCTAGAGGGAGCCAGTGGAGTTTGTGGTAGAAAGGGGTGATATGGTCCCATTTTTTCAGGTCAAATATGAGGCGGACAGCGGTGTTCTGGATCATCCTTAGTCTCCTGATGGTTAGGCCAAATGGCCTGATAAAGGCCAAATGGCCCATCTAGTCTGCCCATTCACAGTAACCATTATCTCTTTCTCTCTCTAAGCGATCCCACGTGCCTATCCCAGGCCCTCTTGAATTCAGACACAGTCTCTGTTTCCACCATCTCTTCCAGGAGACTGTTCCATGCATCTACCACCCTTTCCATAAAAAAAAGTATTTCCTTAGATTACTCCTGAGTCTATCATCTCTTAACTTCATCCTATGCCCTCTCATTGCAGAGTTTCCTTTCAAATGAAAGAGACTCGGCTCATGCGCATTTACATCACGAAGGTATTTAAACGTCTCTATCATATCTCCCCCTCCCGCCTTTCGTCCAAAGTATACAGATTGAGATCTTTAAGTCTGTTCTCATACGCCTTATGACGAAGACCATACACCATTTTAGTAGCCATCCTCTGGACCAACTCCATCCTGTTTATATCTTTTTGAAAGTGTGGTCTCCAGAATTGTACACAATATTCTTGATGAGGTCTCACCAGTCTTATACAGGGGCATCAATATCTCCTTTTACCTATGTTCCAGTTACAAGTATGAAAGAATGAATGCGGAATGTTTGGGATATAGTAACGCATTCAAAAAGGGGTGGAGCCCATTGACTGCATTTATGAAGTCACAATAACTGTCATGCACCTTTCCTTTTATTTGACTTCCTTACACATCCAGGATGGATGGGGGGCGGGGAATGTATTATGCTCCGCCCCTCCCCCGACCAGCAAAAGACCCGATTTCCCCTGCAGCAGCGGACTTTTGTTCTTCCAGAGCCCAGCAAAGGAGAGGAAGCGTGGGAGCCCTGCTCCGCCCCTCCCCCCGACCAGCCAGGGACCCGATTTCACCCCCTGCAGCAGCGGACTTGTTCTTACAGAGCCCAGCAGAGGAGAGGAAGCGTGGGAGCCCTGCTCCGCCCCTCCCCCGACCAGCAAAGGACCCGATTTCCCCTGCAGCAGCGGACTTTTGTTCTTCCAGAGCCCAGCAAAGGAGAGGAAGCGTGGGAGCCCTGCTCCGCCCCTCCCCCGACCAGCAAAAGACCCGATTTCCCCTGCAGCAGCGGACTTTTGTTCTTCCAGAGCCCAGCAAAGGAGAGGAAGCGTGGGAGCCCTGCTCCGCCCCTCCCCCCGACCAGCCAGGGACCCGATTTCACCCCCTGCAGCAGCGGACTTGTTCTTACAGAGCCCAGCAGAGGAGAGGAAGCGTGGGAGCCCTGCTCCGCCCCTCCCCCGACCAGCAAAAGACCCGATTTCCCCTGCAGCAGCGGACTTTTGTTCTTCCAGAGCCCAGCAAAGGAGAGGAAGCGTGGGAGCCCTGCTCCGCCCCTCCCCCGACCAGCAAAAGACCCGATTTCCCCTGCAGCAGCGGACTTTTGTTCTTCCAGAGCCCAGCAAAGGAGAGGAAGCGTGGGAGCCCTGCTCCGCCCCTCCCCCCGACCAGCCAGGGACCCGATTTCACCCCCTGCAGCAGCGGACTTGTTCTTACAGAGCCCAGCAGAGGAGAGGAAGCGTGGGAGCCCTGCTCCGCCCCTCCCCCGACCAGCCAGGGACCCGATTTCACCCCCTGCAGCAGCGGACTTGTTTCTTACAGAGCCCAACTCACACAGCCTCTTCTCTTCAGAGCAGCCCCACTGAAACCGGGAGCTGCTCCAACGAAAAACAGACCCCTGCCGTAGGGAAGGAACTTCGGGCCGCGTGGGAGCCCAACTCCGCCCCCCGAAGCCCCCTGCAGAGCAGCTCACACAGCCTCTTCTCTTCAGAGCAGCCCCACTGAAACCGGGAGCTGCCCCCCCCCCCCCGAAGTCCCGAACAGGTCAATCTTTTTGATCAGACATACAACATAACCCATCTACCACAAAACAACAAGATCTATCTCCCTCACCAATAACAACAGGACAAACGACTTTTAGAATCAGTCCAGACCCCCACCAACTGCCACTAAAGATGAAGCTATCCACACAAACACATACTCAAGCCACCCTAATAATAATCCTCCTCATCACCAGCTGGAAAGTAGTAGCAAACAACTTATACACCACACCCACAAGCTCCTCTGTAACCAATTTCCAACTCCATAACGGCAGAACCTTCTTAACAAGAAACTCGAACCACCAGACCAGCACCCAACATTCCATCACCACAACCTGGAGAAAAAGAACAACTCCTCCCAAGACCAAACCTAAACCTCCTCCCAAAACACTCATCTACCCTGAAACGACCCACAAGAATCAAACAGAAACCACTACTCTAACGTGTGCCTACCTAAACATCAGAGCCTTAGGATCCAAAACAGAACATATAAAAAATTGGTTAAAAACCGAAAACCTAGACTGTCTCTTCCTCACAGAAACCTGGCTAACCTCAGACACAGACCCCAGAATAACAGAGGTATGCCCGCAGGGGTACAAAATAACAGTGACCTGCAGAGAGAAAAAAAGAGGAGGAGGACTAGCAATAATATTCAAAGACTCCCTAACCCTAAATATACAAGAAAAAACATCCACCACACAAATGGACTTCCTTGCCTGTCATCTCACAAGCTCCACACTAAAAAACTCACTAGCATGCATGCTCTGTTACATAACACCGGGAAATTGGACCACAACGAGACCTGAATTTGAAAACTTCATCTACCAAAACTCCTTAACAGCAGAATATAACCTTATCCTAGGAGACCTAAACCTCCACCTAGAAGACCCAAAATCCACACCAGCAAAAAACTGTCTAGCATTTCTCAATGCCTTATCCTTCCAAATCCTAGACCCACAAACCACTCATGAAAAAGGACATCAACTAGACATTGCAGCCTTCATGACCCACCAATCAACCACCCCAGTAATTCAAACACCCAATGGAACCTGGTCCCCATCCCTCTGGTCAGACCACTACACTTACAATTTCAGCATTAACTGGACCAAGAACAAAACCACACCTAAATCTCAAAAAACAACATACACCTCACGCAAACATATCGAGCCAACTGTATTCTGGAAAAAAATAGATGAAACACTCCAGGACTGCGACCCAAAAGACTTCATCTCTCACTGGAATTTTCTAGCCACCAACACCCAGGACGAACTAACCCCACTACAAACCAAAACTAGAACCAGTAGAAGATCAGACCAATGGTTTGACAATGATCTGCTCCAACTTAAAAGACAATGCAGAAGATTAGAAAGAAAATGGAGAAAAACAAACCTAGATCAAACGAAAACCGCCTGGAAAAAAACTAACAAACAATATAAAATCCTACTAAAAGACAAGAGAAAAACTCACTACACAAACCTAATAGGCACAGAAACCCAAGATACCAAAAAACTATTCAAAATATTAAAAGACCTAACGGACACCAAACCCTACACGACAACTAACAACAACCCAACCCCCTCAGCCACCCTTCTAGCAGACCATTTCAAGAACAAAATCACTAACGCCAGAGCCACCCTCAACTTTACCCCATCCCACCTAAACGAAATCACAACCCAACCCACGGATAAAGAATCTACTACAGCGGACAGAACATGGTCTCAATTCCCCAACATACAATGGTCCGAATTCAATAAACTCTACAAAAAATACAGCCACGCCTCCTGTGACCTCAACCACTGCCCAGCATATCTCCTTACCACCTCCAGTATAAAATTCCGTACTCTACTTCTGCAATGGATACAAACAACACTCACAGATGGCTTTTTCCCTACTGACTTCAGCGAAATTATCATCACCCCAATTCAAAAAGACCCAAAAGGACCAACAGACCAACCATCCAACTTCAGACCCATTGCCTCTATACCGCTATATGTCAAAATTACAGAAGGCCTAGTAGCCAAACTCCTCACAAACTATCTAGATGACCATAACCTACTCCACCCCATGCAATCAGGATTCAGAACTAACTTCAGCACAGAGACACTCCTGGGCTCCCTTATGGACACAGCCAGACAACACCTCAGCACAGGAAAAAAAATGCTTCTCATACAACTGGACCTAACTGCAGCATTCGACCTAGTTGATCATAACATCCTTCTCCAAATCTTGGATGCAATAGGTATCTCAGATACAGTATATTCTTGGTTTGAAGGCTTCCTAAAATCCAGAACCTACAGAGTAAAATCAAACAAAGAAAAATCAGATCCTTGGTCAAACCCTTGCGGCGTACCACAGGGATCCCCACTATCCCCTACTCTCTTCAACCTATACACTGCCTCTCTCGGGGCATACCTGGATAAAATAGGCATTACCACCTATAGTTATGCGGATGACATCACCATCCTCATACCATATGATCAGCCAAAGACCATCATGACAAACATAATACACCAAACAATAGTAACAGTTACAACCTGGATGAAAGAACACAAACTAAAACTCAACCCAGATAAAACCAAATTCATCCTCCTCGAAAATGACAAAGTCCCAACCATAACCAATTTAGAACTTAACTCAATCAACTACCCAATCCAAACCACCATAAAACTACTAGGAGTGACAATAGACAGATGCTGCACTATGCAACTGCAAATAAATAAAACCATACAGAAATCCTTTGCAATAATGAGAAACCTGAGACAAGTCCGGAAATTCTTTGAAAGATCACAATTCCAGCTCATAGTGCAATCCCTAATCCTAGGATTGCTAGACTACTGCAACATCCTCTACCTCCCCTGCCCTGCCACGATGACCAAGCAACTACAAACAATCCAAAATACTGCTCTGAGACTCATCTACTCACTGAGGAAACATGATCATATCACAGAAGCCTACATCAACTCACACTGGCTACCAATCCAAGAAAGAATACTATTTAAATTCTACTGCATGATATTCAAAACCCTAAATGGAAACAGCCCAGCCTACCTAAACAATCGCCTCATCCAAGCAACCTCAACCAGACATAGAAAAACGCACTCCCCTTTCACACCTCCCCCGATCAAGGAAGTAAAACGGTCAAAACAATACGACGGCCTCCTAGCCACTCAAGCTGCAAGAATGGATAACCAAATCTCCAACCTACTGTTAACCACCCCAGACTACAAGATTTTCAGAAAACAAATAAAAACTATACTCTTCAAGAAAGCCCTGAAACAGTCCTAACCACACCCACTCTTAAAACCTCTTACTCTTAACAACACTTTTACCTATCAAATGCTATCTAAAACCCATAATTTCACCATATTCTTACCTCCTAAAGACCTCCAATTCCCTTTGGTAACTCTTTATCCAATGTTTATTACCTTAAAAAATTCTATGTCATCGCTTATTCAACTCCTTTTAATTTGTATGTAATTCCTGTTTTTTAGTTGGAATGTAATCCGCCTTGAACCGCAAGGTAATGGCGGAATAGAAATCACTAATGTAATGTAATGTAATGTAATGTTTGCTATACTTAATTATCTATATTATTGAAATTAAATATGTACTTCTCCTTCTATTAATTATGGGGAGGGGGGAGAAAATGATTGTTTTTTTAAATTATTTGTGTATTTAAAGTGCATTCTGTGTAGTGCAGTGGTTCCCAAACCCTGTCCTGGGGGACCCCCAGCCAGTCGGGTTTTCAAGATATCCCTAATGAATATGCATGAGAGAGATTTGCATACCTGTCGCTTCCATTATATGCAAATCTCTCTCATGCATATTCATTAGGGGTCCCCCAGGACAGGGTTTGTGAACCACTGGTGTAGTGTTTATGTTTAAATTCATTGTATGGCACTGTAAACATTTGAAAATTAATAAAGATTTAATTATATATCTATATATATAAAATCGGAGGTATGTATGTGTGTATGTATGTGTGTGTGTATGTGCCGCGATCACGCAAAAACAGCTTGACCGATTTGAACGAAACTTGGTATGCAGATCCCTCACTACCTGGGGTGATATGTTCTGGGGGTCTCGCGGCCCACCTGCACACATGGGCGGAGCTACAAACATAAATTCAGATTTCACCCATTCATGTCAATGGAAAAAATGTAAAAAGCTGCCATTCTCACAGTTATTCAAAAAGGGCTTGACCGATTTGAACGAAACTTGGTATGCTGATCCCTCACTACCTGGGGTGATATGTTCTGGGGGTCTCGCGGCCCACAACTCTTTGTTGCTTGCGCAAGGGTGGGTTCACCCAAGAATTTATATGTTCTTGCTCCAGGAGGTGAAACTAAAAATGTTGTTTATAATCACGTTTTGCGTTAGTTGTATTGTATTCATTTTGTCAAATATTTCACATTATAATTTGAATATTGTACTTTTTATTAAGCTGTAAAAAAATAATTTCATTCACCACTATAAAGTATCTTTATTTGAATCCATTTACAGTGTTATTGCTATAATTAAATACCCGTGCAACGCCGGGGCATCAGCTAGAATATATATATAAAATACCTCCTTTTTCCTACTGGCCATATCTCTCCCTATGCACCCTAACATCCTAGCTTTTGCCATCACCTTTTCATCCTGTTTGGCCAGCTCAAGATCACACAAAATCACACCAAAGCCCTGCTCTTTTGTTGTACACACATATGTTCTTTACCCCCTAAACCAGTGGTTCTCAACCCTGCCCTGGGGACCCCCCAGCCAGTCAGGTTTTCAAGATATCCCTAATGAATATGCATGAGAGAGATTTGCATACCTGTCACTTCCATTATATGCAAATTTCTCTCATGCTTATTCATTAGGGATATCTTGAAAACCCGACTGGCTGGGGGGTCCCCAGGACGGGTTGAGAACCACTGCCCTAAACAGTACTGTTCCTTCAGGTGTTTGCAGCCCAAATGCATATTATACCTACTACTTCTGTGTCTCACGTGGCTGGTTGGTATATTTGGCAAATGAATAACATCACATTGATGTATAAGTTAAACATATAAGTGGCATTACTTTTCACTTTCATTTGAGCTTTTCCAAAGCTATCACTCCGCTTTGTCCAGCTGACACAGCTTAGAATATTTGTGATATATATTTCTTTATAAAGATTCAGACTCCTGAGGCAGGCCGTCACAGCCAAAACACGTTCGTGCCAAATCTTGAGAACAATAAAGGAATTGAGCACCCCAGGTCATCTTTTGTGTATCTTTGGTTTATTACTTCTAGAACACCTCAAATCGCATCCTCTTAACTTTGGCCATTTGAAGGGCAGCTCTATAATCTAGAAATCCCTTGTGCATGTAAATGCATAGAGCACAGAAATGTACATGTATCTGCATGAGAGCCGACAGGGCGCCTGATCTGCAAATACCCACTAAACCAGTGGTCTCAAAATTGCAGCCCGGGGGCCACATGCAGCCCGCCAGGTACTCTTTTGAGACCCTCGGTATGTTTATCATAATCCAAAAGTAAAATAAAACAGTCTCTTGATCATAAGTCTCATTAGCTATAAATGACAATATGATTATTAAGACTTAGCCAAAAGGAAAGATTTATAAACCATAAAGAGTTTTACCTCATGCAAAATTGTCATTTCTTTAATAAGACATTAACTATTTTTTTCTGAGGCCCTCCAAGTACCTACAAATCCAAAATGTGGCCCTGTAAAGGGTTTGAGTTTGAGACCACTGCACTAGAGGGTATACACATGGGTGAGACATGAGCAGGGCTCCCAATTAATACTTATAAGTTACATGCATCCATGCCATATTTTATTGCCTGCACATATGCCAGGTCTGCCTGGTAAAGTGCAAATTGCCGAAATGTTAGGTGCACCAGTAGCAGGTTATGCTAGTATTCTGTAAAAGAACCTCCTATACCATCTACGGTCTTGACTGTAAGAAGATGAGAAGGCCAATGGGGAGGAGAAGGAGGGAGAGGCTTTTTTCTTAAGCACTTAGGCCCTGATTCTGAAAATGGTGTCTAACTTGTAGGCGCCGTTAGGCTTAGCTGTTAATCTGCCAGTAGGCACCATTTACAGCAGTGTATCAAAACTGTGTGCCGTTGCACGGTAGTGTGCCACGAAGAGATTCCGGGTCTGCTGCCAGGGATTCAAGAGCAGATGCTGTGTACACGAGACTGTCACTGCTGGTGCCGACACCTCTCCTCCTCTCTGCCCCGGCATACCTCTGGAAATGTTCGCCAGCACGAGAGCTCAGGGCAGCGTCTGGAGGGCCTCCGAGCATGCGTGGCCGTTGACGTTGAGGTCACACAGATGCATGCATCATGCAACATCATTGCATCGATGTTCACTCTTGCTTGGATGCTCACTAGACACGGCCCCAAGCTATTGTACACCGCTTTCATTTGAATTTTTGTTAAACATTGCGGTATAGCAAATAAAATAACTGTACACTTCTCCCTCATTATTCGCAGGAGATAGGGGCAGAGCCGGACCGCAAATGGCGAAAAACCGCAAATATCTGGCTCTGACCCACCCCCGCCTCCCTTCCGCCTTCCCCTGGCATCCTGGCCTTACCTGGTGATCTAGCTAGTTTTCGGGGCAGGAGCGATCTTCCTACGCTCCTGCCCCATGTAGATAGCCATTAGGAAATGGCTGTGGGGAGTTCCCGTAGTCTCTCGGAAGACAAAAATATGGGGTTTCTTTTTCCCTCCTCCCCCCCCCCAAAAAAATTGCGATTATGCAAAATCACGAGTAGGGAAACCGCGAATGGGGAGGGGGAAGTGTAACTGAGATGAGTTTTTTTTTGGGGGGAAGGAGGTAGAGCAGGGCGGAGTTGAGGGCAGAACAGGGTGGGGGGGCCACATGTCCTCTCTTTTTGTGTGCCGCAAAAAAAACAGTTGCTCCGTTAGTGTGTCGCAGCTTAAAAAATAATAATAATAATTTATTTGTATGCAGCCATACCGGGGAGGTTCTAAGCGGCTCCCAACACAGGAAACAATACATACAATTCCATCAAAATATCCTGGTGAAATACAACAAGGAGCTATGCATACATTTTAATAATACATCCGAATAAAAAAGTTTGTGAGACACTGGTTTACAGATTTGCACCTTTAGGTACCGGTAGATGTTAAAACCTTAGTTACACTGTGATTTAGGCCAGGGTTTTCTTGGCCTAAATGAGTGTGCCTAACTCAATCCACACTTAAACTCTGTCGCCTACGGAGGTAGGTGCCTACTGGCAAATTTTAATTATTTTTCCTTGGCTGTTAATTGTGCTTTCAATTATTGCCCCTAATTAAGCCAATTTAAAAAAATTAAGTTAGGCGCACCAATCTAGGCCTAACTGGAGGTGTTTTTTTAATAGAATCAGGACCTTGGTGCTAATTTTAATGTTACTTTGTTTTAGCCAATAACACACACTAAAGCTAAATGGGAGGGGGGAGGGGCAGGGGGACATAATAACGCACACACACGCTCTCTCCTGGAGCTACTTCAGGCCAGTCTGTGCTCTTAAGAACGATGGAGGTGTGGCGACAGTGAGACGTGCCAAGGTCAACCTCATCCACCCAGTCACCATAAATTACAAATTGTGCCTTTACTCTGCCACCCCAGGGGCTGCCCAGCAGTCATAAATGCTTTTATTAGAAGCTTATGGCTTGCCCACTAAATATCCTCCCTTCTGGAAGACACAGCAGAGAGTCTAATAAGAGCCCACGAGAAGAGACTGTGCAGCGAACTCAAATGAGTTACTGTGTTCAGGTTTCAGCTGTGTCAGCGGCACGGAAAGTTACTGCCATCACTTATCTGTATTGATTGCTGCAGGGAAGGGCTGAATCGGGCTGTTGTGATGACAATATCTCATTCCGGCGCGTGTACACACACGCACGCAAAAATGGACACACGGGTAACCCTGAGTTAGGAATGAGCATTTAGATAAACTTTACAAACTTATGGTGGGCTGGTGTCAGGTCAGAGGCCTGGACTATCAAAAATTTAGCAGGCACTTAAATCCACTCACACAATGCATCTCTCTCAGTCAATGAGCAGTCTCGAAGCGGCATATATGTTCCAAATCAAAACGAGTTTACTAGAACCTTGGATTATTCAGCCAACCTGAATAAAATGCTGCACAGCAACTATGAGAAGGCCCCGATTCTATTAAAAACACCTCCAGTTAGGTGCCTAGATTGGCGCGCCTAACTTAATTTTTAAAAAAATTGGCTTAATTAGCGGCGATAATTGAAAGCACGATTAACAGCCAATGAAAAATGATTAAAATCTGCCGGCAGACACCTACCTCCGTAGGTGACGACCAGTTTAATGGAGGCATCTACCTCAAGGCATCTGCCAGCAAATAGGTGTGGTTAGTGGGCAGAGTTTAAGTGTGGATTGAGTTAGGCACACTCATCCAGGCCAAGAAAACCCTGACCTAGATCACAGTGCAACTAAGGTTTTAACATCTTTTAAGGTTTTAAGAATGCTTAGGCTCTGCTAGGTGCAATTCGGTAAACCAGTGTCTCGCAAACTTTTTTTTTTTTTTTTAGCTCCGGCACACTAACGGAGCAACTGTTTTGCGTGGCACACAAAAAAAGAGGACATGTGGCATAGTAAGGGTAGGAGGCACCCAGGGTGGTGGTGCCCCCTTGTGCCCTCCTCTCTGCACCCTGCTTCTGTGCCCCCCCTGCTCCTTTCCGCACCCCCCCCACACTCATGCCCTCCCTTCCCCCCTGTACATCTAAATCTTCAGCGCGAGTGGCTTTTCTCCAGCATGCTCCTCGCGCTAGCGTTGGATTTCCCTCTGATGTTATTACTTGGCCCTGTGACCTGGAAGTGATTCAGAGGGGAACCAGGCTGGCGCAAGCAACAGGCAGGAGAAGATGCTTACGCTAGCGAATATCTACAGAGGTATGGGCTGGGTGTGTGTGTGGGGGGAGGGATGGTGAAAATGAGGCATGGTATAATGGGGCGGGGCGGAGAGGTGCCTGGGGAGATCTGCCCCCTGTTCCCCGTTACTGCGCCGCTGGGAAAACAGTAAAACTAGAGGACATGAATTGAGGTTGTAGGATGGTAGACAGGAGTAATATCAGGAAATTCTTTTTCACGGAGAGGGTGGTTGATGCTTGGAATGCTCTCCCAAGGGAGGTGGAAGAGACAAAAACTACTACTACTTATTATTATTTCTAATGTGCTGAAAGGCGTACACGGTGCTGTACATTTTAACATACAGTAGACGTTCCTTGCTCAGAAGAGCTTACAATCTAATTTAGACAGGACATTTCGGGGTTGGGGAGATTATGGTAGAGGAAATGATACAGTGGGTCTAGCTATCTGACAGCAGTGAATGAGGGTTAAGAAAGCAGTTTCAAAAAAGTTGGCCTTTAGCTTGGATTTGAACACTGCCTGGGATGGAGCATGACGTATTGATTCAGGCAGCCTGTTCCAGGCATATGGCGCTGCAAGAAAGAAGGGATGGAGTCTGGAACGGGCAGTGAAATAGAAGGGTACAGATAAGAGGGGCTTGCACGACGAACGGAGAACACGGGGAGGAGCATAGGGGGATATCAGTGAAGAGAGATATGGGGGGGCTTCAGAGTGAATACACTTGTAAGTGAGCAAGAGGAGTTTAAACTGTATTCGGAGATGGACGGGGAGCCAATGAAGTGACTTGAGGAGAGGGGTAATATGAGAATAGCAGCTCTCACAGAATATGAGTCACGCAGAAGCATTATGAAGGGACTGAAGAGGCGAGAGGTGGGCACACGGGAGGACCGAGAGAAGTATGTTGCAGTAGTCTAAGCGTGAGGTGACGAGAGCATGGACAAGGGTTTTGGTTGTGTGTTCAGAGAGAAGAGGTCGGATTTTGGTAATATTATAGAGGAGGAAGTGACAGGATTTGGCAGTCTGTTGGACCTGAGAAGAGAAGGAGAGAGAGGAGTCAAGGTTGCGAGCCGACGAGACAGGGAAGAGTATAGCGTTATCCAATAAAATAGAGAACGGTGGGAGGGGGGAGGCGAAGTTTAGGCGGAAAGATAAGGAGTTGGGATGAACACAGAGCATGTCTAATTTAGAAAACGAATAGTAAAGTGGTCTTCATTGCAAGGCCTACGAACCAATGGTGGCTCTCCAAGACCTCTATGACCTCTAACACTTTCTGTTAGCGCTGTGAGGGGGAGTGTGGGGGGGAACTCCCCCTACTACATTTACAAGTCCTCGTGCTCCCGTTTTCGCTGTTTGGGAGTTTTCAGTGTACTGTGGAGGGTTCCACGAGGACTTGTAAATGTAGTAGGGGGTTCCCCCCCATACCCCTCACAGCACTACTGCATGCAAATGTCACCGCAGGATTGTCAGCGCGCCAAATTCCGGCGCGCTTTTGAGGATGTACCAGTTTTACCTCATTGCATGCACAGACCTGTCTTCCTGCTCATAGGATAGGGGAACTAGAACATACATCTTGATACGCATTGGCGAAAACTAGGGCATACATAGCCAAAAAAGTTTGGTTAGTATTTTTTATGCATAAAGTATTTGAATTTTCCCCTGGACTTTATATTGATTGCTCCAAATTGTGCATTCAGATTTGGGCGCGCACCCAAGTTGTGCGGGCAGGTTAATTGAGTAATGAGCCATTGGGCACCAATAACTGGGCACTGACAATTATCAGTGTTAATTGCGCCCAACTCGCTGAAGGCTCTTCTATAAATACGTGCGTAAATATTTTAGCATGCAACTGAAAAGGGGGCGTGGCCATGGAGGAGCACACAGCATTATAAAATTTGAGAATCCGTGCCTAATTTACATGCAAGGTTTTATACCAGGTTTTAGTTGGTGTAAAGGCTCATGCCCAAAGTTGGGCATGGATCCCAGTGCTACACATCATTCTGGTCCCTTTTATGAAGTCGCGTTAGGCTTTATTATTGCCGGACGTGGCGGTATTAGCTCTGGCGCTCAGAGGAATTCTATCAGGGTCGGAGCTTTGACCGCCACGGCCGGCAATAAAAAAGCCTAACACGGCTTCATAAAAGGGGGTGGGGGGGTTCTATAAATGGATCCCAACTCAGACACTGTTTAGTGCTTAGCATTAATTTTTTTGGCACAAAAATATGGGCACCATTTTATGCTTTTTTGTGTTTTTCACATATTATATATATTTTTTTGTTATCATTATATGTATACAAGAATATTTTTATGTGCACAAATCAATTATGTTCATGTTAATTCATAGGTAGGTAACTCTTACTTGCCTGAGTGAGCCTAGTGGCTTACTGTAAGTAAATTGTAATATTTTGTAAAGAGGTCTGTAGAGCATCCCTACATCACCCTTTGGAGGCCTGAGGCCTTGCTAGGCCATGAACCATCTTTTCTGAACATAGACATCATGGATCCTGTCTGCTACTTATAAACAAGTTGTTTGCTCACAGCTCGCTTTGACATCTTCTTGGCGAGACATTCTGCAGCAGCCCTGATAGGAAGGGTCCATTGGAAGCTCATTCACCCTCCTTATGTACGATCGGTCATATAACGTGCTGGATGGGTCCTGGTTGGCCCATGTTGTCACCTGGACATGACTGGAGAGAATCTGCACCAGGTTGAACTCAGTTGGGTTTGGTTTTGGGATAAGAAGGAAGAAAAGAAAGACAAATGAGAAGATATCCCGGTTGGCGTGCACACCTCTGTGAAGAAGACAGAAATTGTCTGTGAAGCTCATGGACAGTATGTTATGTGCTAAGACCAGCACAAGGAAGATTTTTTTGCAGCTGATTATTTACTGGCTGTTATCGGACTGAATCCTACTGCCTTAGCAGTGCAAGGAATTGGACCTTACTTGTATGGATCCCCAGAGGGCTTGCTGCAAGGCTTGTAGCCCTGAGGAGGAATCACTTCATCACCATCTGATGCTGACAGCTGAAGAAGGATGAGAACATGATGTTTTGTAGAGTTCCAGGGTCAAGTTATGTCCTTTATATGCTAGGGTTGGTTATTTTGGGACACTTGGTAATTAGCCTAATACAGTTGTTGCTTGGTGATATCTTCTCAGGAAATTTCTTTAGTGTAACCATATATATTTTATAGTGTTATTATATATATATTTTCAGTGTTACCAATTATATATTCAGATATATTTTGTGCAATCATTAATACGTTTTTGTAACCTGCTTGCCATATTTCTAAGAATTTTTATTATCTAATAAATAATATATAATCCCACGTTGGCATTCTTCTTCTTATAAAGCAGTAATTCTAGAATCACAGGGACCCATGAGGTACTTTCTTATTCCCTAGCACACGAGTCCAGAATATTACTGTCTTGGGCGATTGTTCTGTTTTATAATTGCACCTACAGGTCAGGGCCAGGACCGGTTTGCACTGAGAAGCAGATTAGTACAGTAATCTACTCACGTAACTCTCTCCTCTATTTATTATTTATTTGTTCTCAATAAGTCAGCCCAGGCCAGATGTTAAGTTCTGAACCAAAGGATTTACTGAAACTTGGATTCTTCCATCGTAAATTTTACAGAGGCAGATGCAAAAAAGATAGTTCAGTCATTTGCATTCTTAGGAACACTGGGCTGCAGGAGAAGGGGAGGGAATGCTGTTGGATTTACGAGGAGGGGGAAAGGGAAGAGGGAGATTCCAAACCATGAGGAGCAGGGAGCCAATGGGAGGAGGGCATGTTAATGCCAGGGTGGGGATGGATGGGGCAGAGGGAGGGTATCATAGCTTCAGGGCACCAAAATCTTTTGAGCTGGCCTTGTTATGGACAAGTCTCTCAGTTAGTTAGGGCTCTCTTTAAGTCTTTATTTAATTATTTAATTCATTTTCAATCCTTTTCTCCCTAACGAGCTCAGAAGGGGTTACAGGTTAACATACATAATATACAGTTAACTGGTTACAATTTGCCACAGCTACAGTATAAGTTTTCCTAATGCAAGTTTTTATCCTAACTCGACACATGCACTTCTCCCTCCTTATTCGCGGGGGTTAGGGGCAGAGCTGGCCCACAATAAGGAAAATTTGCAAATAATTTTTGTCTGACTCGGACCCACCCCCGGACCTTACCTGGTGGTCTAGCGTTGATGCGGGGCAGAAACGATCTTCCTACACTCCTGACCCGTGCAGAGCCGTGCTATGCACCCGTGCTTTCAGTTTTTGTGGTCTCACGAGACCACAATGGGAGTTCCCGCTTTAGTCTCATGAGACCACGGGAACTCACAGCGCGGGTGCACAGCAGGGGTTAGCACGGGGTAGGAGTGTAGGAAGATCGCTCCTGCCCCGTGTCACCACTAGACCACCAGGTAAGGTCCGCGCATGAAGTTGCCACCGGAGCTGCGTCCACGGCTGAGGGCTGTGCTCCTGCTCGCCTCCGATCGCCTCCTCCTGCTTTGATCGCCTCCTCCTCCACGCTCTGATCCAAGACCCAGGGCCGGTTCTGATCGATGTGGGCTGCCTCCAAGTGATTCTGTAGGGAGGGAGGAGCCCGGGCAAAAAATCGTGAATATTCGAAACCGCAAATAGAGAGGGAGAAGTGTATTAGGGGTCTAATACCAATGTCCATAATATATAGTTTACAGGTTACAATTTGCTATAGTTACAGTGCAAGATTTTTTTTAATACAAGTTTTTATCCTAACGTGGCACGTACTGAGGATCTAGTACCAAATATGGATTTCTTTGTAATCCACCGGCTGTAGGCAGGGGAGTTAGGTGACGAGGTATGTTTTTATTGCTTTCCTGAAGTTGGAGTTTTTCAAGGGATCTGATCTGCGGAGGACAGTCGATTCTTAGTAGATGAATCCAACAGAAATTCACTTCACTTTTTTCTCCTTGCAGATCTTTAGGGACTCTCTTATTTCCCTTCTTGCACTTAAGAAATGCAAGTTTCATTTTTTTCCAGGCTGTTAATTGTCTTCTACTGCCTCTCACTCCAGATGCAGCGTTTGCGCTAGCCAGAGACTCTCCTTCTCTTAGACGGGCATCATATAGGGATGAAAGAGCTAAACCCCCCTTTCTCTCACTGCAGTTGTATAATGGCTGGTGAAGCTAGAGGCAAAGACAAATTATTTGAAACTGGGGGTCGGTATTTATACCAGCTCAGTTTCCCTCCGAGAAGTGTCTCCTCCTATCATTGTCACTCAGTTAAGTTCTGAAGCAGTGAGATTATTCTAAAGCCAAAAAGTCAAAAAGGAATTCTGAGGTAGCTCCACTGGATATTTTTGTAAGTTTTTAAAGAAGCAGAACCACAGGGCTTCTAAACGTGTCCGAACAAATCTAATATGTGTTGATGAATGTACACACTCCTGCACAAAACAGGATTAACCTGGAGCCAGATGGCAACAAAGGTTCAGAGGAGGTGAGGACTAGAGAGTTGCATGGGGACAGAAATCCCACCCATCCCCGCCTGTCCCCGCCAGGATCCTCTCTGTCCCTACCCGTCCCCGCCAGGATCCTCTCCATCCCTACCCGTCCCCGCCAGGATTCTCTCCGTCCCCACCCGTCCCCGTCAGGATCCTCTCCGTCCCCACCCATCCCCACAAGGAATTACCTCCATCCCCGCCCGTCCCCATAAAAAGCAGCAATTACTTCTGACAGGATCATCAATTCCACAGTTTCTTTTGTCTTTGCGCTGCTGTTTTCCTTGTGGAATCTCTTTGGTGGAACCCTTTTTTTGTTTTCTGTTCAGGTAATTAACTTATAAACCCCCTCTTTTACTAAGGCTGACGTGTCCATTATATTATATGGATGAACCCTGCTTCCAAAGCCTTCCATCCCTGTGGGAGTCCCGTGGACCAGAGGGGGGTCCCTGTGGGAGTCCCTTGGGTTAGGAGGGATTCCTGCGGGAACCCCACGGGACCCGCGGGATTCCGGCGATCCCCATTCCCATGCAGACCTCTAGTGAGGACCCAAGAAAAGAGAGGGTTAAAATCGCCGTCAGGCAGAATGGCAACACGATGACATCATGCACACATGCGTGCACATTACGAAATTGCATCGCATGCATGGATGCCCTCCTGCCCAATCAGAGCAGGCAGCAGGGGGCATGACTGGGGTGGGGCTAGGGCGGGAGTGGGAGTGGGACTGGGACTGGGGCATGATGGGGCAGGGATGGGTGGAACTCGGCGGGCCTGGGGCGGGTCTAAGAGGTCTGGATTTTCCGAACGGAAAATCTGGTAACTTTACCCAGACATGTCCTAAAAAAGGAGGACATGTCTGGGGAAAATTCGGACATCTGGTAACCCTATTAAAATTAGGGGCACCAACAAAGCTTTCTTGCCATGCCAGAGTCCATACAAACATGTCTTGAGATGCTCAATTATCATTCACAAGATGCTTGCTGCTGCCGTTTTTCGGGGCCAAAGCTTGATAGACAGTTTCTACCTTGGGATGAGGAAGCTTAAAAATGCTTCCTCTTCCTCCTTTGCTTTGGGATCATAGAGGTGCTCCTTGATTTGTGGCTCTAGCGTCTGGTGGCTGTGATGGAAGACTCTGCAGTGATGAAGATGCTGCAGCCCTGAGGAAATGTGTCACAGGAGTGCTGGAAGAAAACCCCATGAATCATAGCGACAGTGTGCTGTGGGGGGAAAGCAAAACCCAGCTACGAGATGGGAAGCCATGACCGTCAATAGCCTCAATTATGGTGGCAAACAAGAGGCACCAGAAACAGGCCTGGTGTGTTGGAAGATGAAAAGGTGTGGTGGAGTGGTTAAGGATAAGGATAGGACAGGAAAAATACTTTCTTAACTAGAGAATGACACATTGACAGAATTTATCACCATTCACGTTCTCGCAGATAACCATGGGAAACCAGCCCGTGACATTCTTTAATGTC
The DNA here is from genome assembly GCF_902459505.1 of Geotrypetes seraphini. Classification (NCBI taxonomy): domain Eukaryota; kingdom Metazoa; phylum Chordata; class Amphibia; order Gymnophiona; family Dermophiidae; genus Geotrypetes; species Geotrypetes seraphini. The sequence goes on along the minus strand of NC_047089.1, from coordinate 216,881,698 downwards.
TCTCTCAACCTCAGTCCTTCTACACCAGCATTCTTCAATGCAACGCTTGAGGGTCAGTGGCTGGGCCCATTCATACTCTGATTCTTAAGTGAGCCAAGTACAGGATAATGAAACCATTGTGACATCACTGATGAGGCTGACTCTTAGGCATTGGTAGAATGAGGCACAGTATCTGCTCTGGATACCAGAGACTATCATTCTTTAATGTCTATCTCAACCTCAGTCCTTCTACACCAGCATTCTTCAATTGAAGGCTTGACAGTCAGTGGCTCTGCCCATTTATATTCTGATTCTTATGTGAGCCAAGTACAGGATAATGAAACCATTGTGACATCACGGATGAGGCTGACTCTTAGGCATTGGTGGTATGAGGCATTATGACATCACAGTATCTGCTCTGAATACCAGAGAATGTCATTCTTTAGCAGTGGTCTCAAACTCAAACTCTTTGCAGGGCCACATTTTGGATTTGTAGGTACTTGGGGGGCCTCAGAAAAAATAGTTAGGGCTCCTTTTATCACGCTGCGGTAGGGGTTTAACGCGTGGAATGCCACGCATTAAACTGCCTGCTGCGCTAGTCGCTAACGCCTCCATTGATGAGGCGTTAGTTTTTTGGCTTGCCGCAAGGGTTAGGGCATGATGAAATGTCCGACGTGCTAACCCCCGTAGTGCACCTTGATAAAAGGAGCCTTTAATGTCTTATTACAGAAATGACAATTTTGCATGAGGTAAAATTCTTTATAGCTTATAAATTGTTCCTTTTGGCTAATAATAATATTGTAATTTATAGCTAAAGATACATATGATCAAGAAACTGTTTTATTTTACTTTTGTGATTATGATAAATATACCGAGGGCCTCAAAATAGTACCTGGCGGGCTGCGAGTTTGAGACCATAGTTCTTTAGTGTCTATCTCAACCTCAGTCCTTCTATACCAGAATTCTTCAATGCAAGGCTTGAAGGTCAGTGGCTGTGATCACTCATACTCTAATTCTTCCCTCTCTTCTTAAAGACTGAGATGGGGATGGTTTCCTGCAGTTACCGTGTCATCCTCTGGATTTAAGCTTGTATGGTAAGTTAACCAAGCACTGGTCTGAATATTGTCATGTGCCCAGTTAACTTCCAGGTTGGCAGTCATAACTGGATATTCAGTCCTGGGAGCTGTGTATGCCTTGGCATTGAATATCCAGGATTAAGTCCGCTCATGGCTGGAAGCTGCCGATTATCGACCCATATGTATTTTATTCAGAAGGGGAAAGGTTTGCCCTGGTACATGGGAAACCATTTACTGCAAAAGACTGATTATTTCTAAGTGATCACAAACACAGATAAAGGAAGAGTGTGAGGCATTACAATGTTTATTCAATGTCTTACAATCTCAGGGTAGAAAGATTATCTGAAAGCAAAATTGTGTTGTATGTATTTTCAGTAGAGTTGGAGCACCCTGTATCTGTGAATGATATCTGAAAGGACCTCTGTGCCAAGAACTTGAAGGGAAATCCCTTTCTGCTGAAAAGAACCTGTTCTTTTGGATAAGTTTCAAGTTTATTAGGTTTTTATATACCGCCTATCAAGGTTATCTAAGCGGTTTTACAATCAGGTACTCAAGCATTTTCCCTAAGAGTGCATGCTGAGAGTGAAGAGGGGAGAGGACCAGGAAAAGTACAGTAAAACCTTGGATTGCAAGTATCTTGGTATGCAAGTGTTTTGCAAGACAAGCACTTTTGGTTTTTTGCCGTGCACCACGGCTGTTCACTGCTGATTCCTGTTTTTATCCAGTTGTTATCCATCAGGTTCTCTTGTATTGACACACTCTAGGACCCCTGAGGAAGGAGTGTTTCTTCGAAACACGGACTGAGTCGGGTCCGGTCTTATCAGTCCTTTTGGATACAAACTGTTTTATGATCTTATTTTTATGATTGTTTATTAAATACTTGGCATCCTGTACACCATTACTGCAGTTTTTGTTTTTGTTCTTCGACTCGATATTTCACTATAGTTTCTGTTTGTTGTTGCAAGACAAGCAAAACATTTGATTAAATTTTAACTTGATATACAAGCAAGGTCTTGCAATACAAGTACATACAGTATACACACATCACAACTGAGCCGATGGTTCTTCTCTCTCTGACACTGCAGGAGTGTAGTGACTGTCCTAAACGAGCGAGGTCTTGCCATATGAGTACATACAGTCAGGGCAGGATTTAGATGAAAAGAGGCCCTAGGCTATTCCACTTATGAGGCCCTTTCACCTCCCATTTTTAAGTTTGTAAATTACATGAGAAATAATAAAATACATCATTACTGTGATATATATCAATATGTTAAATGAAACATGTTGTTATTGGTACTAACCTTTATAAAAAATGTGACAAGGATAATAAATAAAAAAAAGTCGAGAACACTTATTTGGACATTTATTCTCAGCACCATATATAGTACTTCTAACAATAATTAATCAAGCATAACACACAACATTGCCCCTTCCTATGTCCATAGTGCCCCCAGTGCGTCCTTCCTCACCTCACCCCCCTCCGATGCCCGCCTGCCTCCCATCCCCCTTCCATTGAACACTCCCCCATGCCATCCTGACTGCCTGCCTTCCATTAAACACCCCACCCCCCTCCGATGCCAGTCTGTCCCGCCCTGTCCTGACAGATCCATGTTTTGCCTCTCTCCCCGTGGGGTTGGGCTTTGCCCAGCTGTTTCCGGACTGATGTCTTTCCCTCCCCGATCCTTCTCCCAGGGCGAGAAAAAGAAAGGGAGAAGCCAAGTCGGCGCCCCGTTGCGGCCAGAGCCGGTTCTGATCCCGAAGCGTAGAATTTCTCCTTATTTTCGGGTCAGTGTTTTAGTGTTCACTGTTTTTAGAATAGTGTAATTTTAATTTTGCTAAATTTGAATGTAGGCCCCTTTTGATCTTGAGGCCCTAGGCTGAAGCCTAGTTAGCCTATAGGAAAATCCGGCCCTGCATACAGTATTTTGTATTAATGTTTTTGGGTTGTGGAGTTTCCATTATTTCTTATGGGGAAATTTGCTTTGATATATGAGTGTTTTGGATTACAAGCATGTTTTCAGAACGAATTATGCTCACAAACCAAGGTTTTACCATAAATATTTTGCAGGGAGCCTGGGGTGTGAATCTGTCAATGGACTACTCCATAACTGGAGTAAACCCGCCCCCGCCCCCCCCCCCCCCCCCCACACACACACACAAGATTAAGCAAAAAGACTTTTGGAAGCTGAGAGCAGTTAAATTTTTTCTCCTGGACTCTTGAACTCTCTTACCTTGACTTTACATAGGCAAATAAATTATAAGCAATTCAGGTGCTCACTGAAAACTCAGCTTTTTAGGATGTGCTTTTTAATTTTATTTATTAAAATTATACTTTTAAATGATAAAACACAATCATGATGAAATAGTGCATGCGAAATACAATAAAGGAAAAAAGACACAAAAAAAAGGAAATTAAAAAAAAAATCCACATACACTGTTTGTTAGTCCACCACAGTAGGGGGAATGTTATAAGAAAATAAAGCAGAATTAAATTTATACTGTAGTATCATTTTAGAGAAAAAAAGGAAAAACCAATAGAGCCTGAAAATGATCCTAATATATTCAAAGCGAAGACTGTGGCTGCAAATTTGAGGGAGTACTCGAGGGAACTACTGCTTTACCCGAAATAAGTTTAGTCTTGCAAAGTAATCACACATTTACATGGATATCTAAGCACAAATGTTGTACCTAACTGCAAAACTTGAGGTTGCAACAAGTCTCTTTTTTTCTGGGTAACGTGAGACACATCGGGATACATACAGATTTTTATAGTTCACTAGCTGATGCCCCGGCGTTGCACGGGTATATAATTATAGCAATAACACTGTAAATGGATTCAAATAAAGATACTTTATAGTGGTGAATGAAATTATTTTTTTACAGCTTAAAAAAAAGTACAATATTCAAATTATAATGTGAAATATTTGACAAAATGAATACAATACAACTAACGCAAAATGTGATTATAAACAACAATTTTAGTTTCACCTCCTGGAGCAAGAACATATAAATTATTGGGTGAACCCACCCTTGAGCAAGCAACATAGAGTTGTGGGCCGTGAGACCCCCAGAAAATATCACCCCAGGTAGTGAGGGATCTGCATACCAAGTTTCGTTCAAATCAGTCAAGCCGTTTTTGAATTACTGTGAGAATGGCAGCTTTTTACATATTTTCCATTGACATGAATGGGTGAAATCTGATTTTCTGTTTGTAGCTCCGCCCACGTGTGCAGGTGGGCCGCGAGACCCCCAGAACATATCACCCCAGGTAGTGAGGGATCTGCATACCAAGTTTCGTTCAAATCGGTCAAGCCGTTTTTGAATTACAGTGAGAATGGCAGCTTTTTACATTTTTTCCATTGACATGAATGGGTGAAATCTGATTATCTGTTTGTAGCGCCGCCCACGTGTGCAGGTGGGCTGCGAGACCCCCAGAACATATCACCCCAGGTAGTGAGGGATCTGCATACCAAGTTTCGTTCAAATCGGTCAAGCCGTTTTTGCGTGATCGCGGCACATACACACATACATACCTCCGATTTTATATATATAGATAAACAAAACATCCTGATGCTTGGAAAAAATATTTTAGCAACCAATCTCTAGCAGAGTCCAATGCCAGTTGAAGTAGCAACATAGCAGGAACTAAAGCCTCCATATCCGACCTCTCAAGGACATTAGGTTCAAACAGTCCGCTGAGAGACCTTGTTGAACCGAAGCAACTTGCTTTTTCTCCTGAAGGAGGTAATATATATTAATCGGAGGATAGGAGGTTTCAGGAATTTTCAAAACCTCAGTTAAGTATCTTTTAAACATATCAATAGCTGCTATAGAATATGTTTTTGGAAAATGTTTTAATCTGAGGTTATTCAAATAAATCAAATGGTATATCTCCAGTTTAAATTTGCACTGGTGGCAAAAATGCTTAGTGCCTTAACCCCTTATCAACACTAGACTTCATTTTCAAACAAATATAGCTGAATAGGGGAAAACGCCTCAGAAGCTGCAGGGCAAACGTTGCTCTGGAGCTATGAAGGGGAGCTTAAATTGTTCTTTAACTCCCCTCTGAGGTTATGTCATCTGACAATATTTTCTAAATTCTCCAGTTTAGAGTGGATATTCCCACTGTCTCTTATCCAGGTTTGACCCTGTGCTTCTAATGTTTCCAATCTAGATGTGTGGTCTGCAATTCTATTCTCAAAATCTTTCACATTTTCTTTCATAACAGATTCAGAAAATATTGCTGTACAGTAAGAAAATATTGATCGTATCTGAGTTCCCAAGCTTTTTTTAGGATGTATTTTAACGTATAATGAAGGAGTATGTTTGTTTTTATTGTAAGATTTGCATTAGATGCCATGATGTATGGATTTTGTATAACTGTAACCCACTTTGAACCAATAATTGTTTTGATTAAGCAGAATACAAATGGACCATTAAAGTTGACTGATGAACCTTCATAAGTCAAAAGACCTATGAAGGGCTACTGCGTAGAATATATATCTGTGTTTGGAGGGACTAAGAGTTGCCTGCAGTACAGTTCAGTGCTGGTAAAGATCCCAACAAATTGTAAGCTTATTAATTACACTGCACCCATATAGAGGGCTCCTTTTACTAAGATGTGGTAACGTTTTTAGCGCGTGCTAAATATTAGCACGCTAACCCCCGCGCTACATGGAAAAACTAATGCCAGCTCTATGGAGGCGTTAGCATCTAGCATAAGCGGCATTGTAGTGCGCGCTAAAACCGCTAGTGCAGTTTAGTAAAAGAAGCCCATAGTCTTGGGTACCCATCTTAAAATGTAGACCTTCACCAAGCATGGGATAAGTATCTACAAACTAAAAATAGAATATTTAGACAAAAGTTAAACCGACCCAACAAGAAGCTAGACTCTGTATACAATGCAACACCACAGAAACATGTTCCCTAATATTCTGCAAAATATAAAGGTAGCAGATATAAATTTGAAAAAAACTGACAAATTTGAAAAAACTGGACAAATAATCACCACTTTACAAATTAACAAACAAAAATGGAAATACAATAAAACCATTTTATTCTACTAATACATTTTTCAATAAGCTTTCAGAGGTAATTTAGATACAATGAGATATCATCACAATTGGCTAGAAAGGAGTTTGTGTCCTATAAGGCATTGTATTATGGAACCTCAAATAAGGCGGGAAGATTACTAGCTAACTATTTAAAAGCAAAAAAAAGGAAAGCTAATATAATGGCTATTTCAGATGATAATGGAATAATTCATTCTCAAATTTAAAATATTTTACAACAATTTTTGAAATTTTATGAAAGCTTGTATTCTTCTGAGCATTATTTTAATAAAGAGAAAGATGGTTTTGAATTTTTAAAGTTGATTAATGGGCCTAAAGTTCCTGATCATATGAAAGATTTTTCTTTCTTCTCTCTGTTTCCATCCCCTCCCCCATGCTTTGGCATCTCTCTTCTTTTCTTGCCTTCCTTCCCCCATCTCTGTATCCTTCCCTCTCCACTGGCATCTCTGTCTCATTCCCTTCCTTTCATCTCTGTAGTCTTTCCCTTCCCCCTGGCATCTCTCTCCTCTCACCCTGGCTGGCATCCCTCTCTCCCTGCTTTGGGCTTCCTCCCTCCCTTCCTGTTCTGGCTGCTCTTCTTCCTTTTCTCTCCTTTCCTGATCTGGCTGCCTGCCCTCCCTCTCTGCTTTGGCCACCCTCCCTTCCTCCCTCCTTCCCTGTTCTAGCATCCCTCCTTCCCCCCACAGTATGACTTTGATCCCAAAGCCGACACTGACCCTCCCCCCCGTACTGTACCTTAACAACCCTAGTATTCTAGTGGTCTTTTCAGGGGCAAGAAAGAACCCAGCTCTTTCCTGTCCCTGCTACCTTTATAGCTGCAGCTATAGCTACTGCTGCTCTGAAGATTTTCAAGATAGCTGGAAGTAAAACCCAGATAGCTCTACTATCTGTCCTCCTTTTTCTGGAACCATATGGGAACCCTACTTCGAAAGGTTAAGTGACCTGCCTAAAATCAGAAATAGCAGCAGCGGACAAAGTTGTCTGATTAACTTTGTCTAACAGATGTCATCTAAGGATCAACCTCTTGCCTTTAGTAGAAGATTAAACACATATGCCTTTGAAATCTCTGCCCATTCTATTCTGTTCATATTATTCAATTTTACTATTTTTTTGGTCAAACCGCTACTTCAAGATATGCTTTGGGGGAATATTTTATCTTTTGATTTTTTTAAAATTATTATTATAAATGCTTTCTTAAGAGGGGGGAAAAAAAAACCCCTGTCAATTTTATCTCCCCTCTCAGAATACAAAATCAGCAACCGTGCTGAAGGTTCCCAGTGTGTTTTTATGTCTTTCACCCTTCCTGACCTTTCTGGCTGTTGCTAAAAGTCACCGTTTCCAACGGCTCTCACTCAGGGAACAGTCTGTTCATTTGATGGAAAGGTTGTTCTTTCAGAATCCAGCCCGTGTGACCAGTGCTGCCCTTTCTCTCTACCGCTCTCAGCTTTTGCTTTTCTTGGACTCCTTTCTTGCTGTTCTTCCTTTGTGATTGTTAGAGTACAGCCCTAAACCAGGGCACTTTAGATTATATATAGGTATAAGCGTCCCTGATATGCAGTTGGCAGCAGTAAGCACTTTTTAAAGCGCTAATCATCGCCAGCTAAATTATGCCCCCAATTTCAGTGCCGGGCCATGTCCAGGCATTGGTATTGAATATCGGGGCATAATTCTGGATGGCTAGGCTATCTGGAGCTCAGGTTGGTGCTGCTGAATATTGGCATTTAGCTACCGATCAGCGATTTAAGTGGGCTAGAGCTTCTATGGCCTGCTTAAATCGCTCTGAATATCAGGACCAAGGACTTTCTACTTGGAGAACTTAGGGATAAATATTCAGCATTTTTTTGGCCACTGTTTTTGTTATGTCTGGATATTCAATGCTGGACCATACCTAGCAAGAGAAGCAAGATTTGAACCCAGGTCTCCTCATCTTGTCACAGACTCTCCAGTTAATAGTGAAAATGGAAGTTGATGTCAATGACATCATGTGTTATAAATATCAACCTTGGGGTAAATTTGAGTAAAATGGTTGTGGTAGCTGTGTGTTAGTCCACTTTTAAAGGTAATATATAGAACAACACAACAACAAAAAAAGGGGATCCAAAAAAGATCTGCAGAAAAAAATCAGCCAGGAGCAACCAAAACAAAACTGCAGACTGTGTACAAGATGCAGGCAAATTTTAATATGACAAGAACACAATATATAAAACCCTTTTACCAATAAAGGGACCTGACACGGTCCGTGTTTCGGACAAACCTTCGTCAGGGGTCCATGGTAAAATAGGGGGGCTAAAAAAAGCCACAAAAAATGAAGAATATCGACGGGATGCCTACTTTTTGATACGCTTTACTGCTGTTGGCTTTTTTGGCGAACTTGATACACACCGGCATCCCGTCGAGATTCTTCATTTTTTTGTGGCATTTTTTAGCCCCCCCTATTTTACCATGGACCCCTGACGAAGGTTTGTCCGAAACACGGACCGTGTCGGGTCCCTTTATTGGTAAAAGGGTTTTATATATTGTGTTCTTGTCATATTAAAATTTGCATGCATTTTGTACACAATATATAGAACAAAACATAAATGAAATATGGTGATACTTTTTTATTGGACTAGCTTAATACATTTTGGCACAGACTCTGTAACCGGTGCCGTTGTCGCTGGCTGCCTTAAAAGTGGCTGCTGATCTCGTGTCAGTCACACAACGGCACCGGATATGGAATCACACCTCCAGCACAATTGGAGATGATTTTTTTTAGGCACCGGTAGGCGCCTTAAAACTCAGTTAAAATGTGTAAATGGTGTTTTTTTATTGAGCTTAGGCACCTGCTGGCATCTAAAAAAATTGGTGCTGGTTAGAGAATCCAGGCCTTTTTGATTAGCAGATGTTGACAAATGTCATAAGAACCTAAGAACATAAGAATAGCCTTACTGGGTCAGACGAATGGTCCATCAAGCCCAGTAGCCCATTCTCACGGTGGCCAATTCAGGTCACTAGTACCTGGCCAGAACCCAAGGAGTGGCAACATTCCATTATCTCAGAGTAAGCAAGATTCCGGAACCCCAAATAGTAGCAATATTCCATGCTACCGATCCAGGGCAAGCAGTGGCTTACCCCCATGTCTTTCTCAATAACAGACTATACAGATGATAATTCGCAATTGGAAAAATTGTGATCGACTTAATTTTTCTTTTTGGTGAGCGAGCTTATGTTTAAGCTATAGGTATGAGAAAACGAATGCCGACATACTAGGACATTGTAAGATACTGTATGTAACTTAGTTTGGGGGTCTATTGACGTCTTTTGTAAAATTGTTATAGTTCTTTCATCCTTCTTTTTTTGCACATCCAGGGGGGAGGGAGGGGATGGATATAACTTTAGTGTGATTCCTTGATGTAACTGTGGGGTGGGGGAGGGCTTATATTGTTGCAATGCTATTGATCAAATTTAAGTGCTTAGTTGTTATTGTTACTGATATGAATATTGTGTTGTACTTTTTGTTAGTAATGGAAAATCAATAAAGACATAAAAAAATAAGAATATGGACCTTTCCTCCAGGAAATTGTCCAAACCTTTCTTAAAACCAGTTACGCTATCCACTCTTACCACAACCTCTGGCAATGTGTTCCAGAGCTTAACTATTCTCAGAGTGAAAAAATATTCCCTCCTATATGTCAGAATATATATGTGATAAATCATACAAAAACCCTTGTACTGCAAATAAACCAGGTACTAGCAATGCTGTAAGAAGCACTGGTACGAGGGGGCATTCGGAGAAACTGAAGGGAGATAGGTTCAAAACAAATGCAAGGAAGTTTTTCTTCACCCAAAGGGTCGTGGACACTTGGAATGCGCTACCGGAGGAAGTGATCGGGCAGAGTACGGTACAGGGATTCAAACAGAGACTGGACAGATTCCTGGGGGGATAAAGGGATCGTGGGATACTGAGAAAGTATAGTGGGATACTGGGATACTGAGAAAGTATAGAAACCCAACCAGGTCGTGCATGTGCAAGACCGGAGGGCTAGGACTTCGATGGGAAGATAGGACTCATCAGGAAACCAAGGTGGCATGGGGGCCCCTTCTGGTGATTTAGACAGGTCATGACCTGTTTGGGCTGCCGCGGGAGCGGACTGCTGGGCGTGATGGACCTATGGTCTGACCCGGCGGAGGCACTGCTTATGTTCTTATGTTCTTATGTTCACTGTGATGTTTACACTTCCATACTCCATGTTTCCATCTACCCAAAAAATAATGGCTATATATACAGTACAGCTCTAATATAATATCACGTCTAATTTATTATCAAACAATTGTATTTGGAAGGCACATGCCATCAAAAATTGACAAGAAGGAAAAAGTCTCAGATCCTTCCCTTTGCCTCCCAGAGAATGGACAAATGGTTATAGGGTATGTCTGACCTGAGCATAAAAAAACCTCCTTTATCATTAAAAATAGCTCTGTGCCGTGCAAACAATTACAACAGGATCAAAGTGAAAGTGTACTTATCTCAGATGATCAACACACCAACTATGGCCAGCGTTTCACAATTCTTGCTGCCTCAGGGCGTATAGACTGCCGATCAATCCTGCATTAAAAATGCTGTGCAAGACTGCTGAAAAAAAGCCCCATTCTCACTTCATATTTCCACATTTGTAAGAAAATCATCCAGTTCTACTTTCAAATAATTGCCAAACATTGTAAAAAAAAAAAACGGATCTGCAAACACCGTACCTCAAAGATGGCTGCGGTGTGTCTCCGTGAGATTTATTTACAGTAGAAGGGTTTTTGTGTGATTTCTATTATTTGATCTACTATAGGTGTGTTTATTTGGCTTTAAAATATTATCAGTGAAACATAAAACCCTGCTTGCTACCAGCAAAGATGTGAAAAGGCACGGGGGTCGCAGTGCGGTGGAGAAGAGCAGGGCAGTGGCCACATTGGCGTGGTGGGGAACAGTGCATCGGGTGCAATGATGCCAGGCGCTTCCACCCTGGGTGCCAACTTCCCTTGCTATGCCACTGTGCGCAGCTAAATTGTCTCACGCACAGTTCAAAAAGGTACATGGAGAGGGGAGGGGCATAGGTAGGTCAGGGGCATCCCCAAAATTTAGGAACGGTGTTATAGAACACGGCCACTAGTGCATTAACATTTACCCCAGTTTTCTGCAGGTGTAAGGGAATTCACACTAAGGCCCAAATTCTGTAACCGGCGCCTAATGTTAGGTACTTATTTTGGAGGCGCCCATCTAGATAGGCGCCACAAGGTGCTGCTAAAAATTTAGGCGGTCTTCAAAAAAAATAGGCGCCGTGATAGGCGTGGCTACGTGTTAGGCGCCTTGCTGTAGAATCACTGCAACACGGCGCCAAACACATAACCACGCCTATCATAGCGCCTAGTTTTTTGAAGTTTGTGAAGCTGAAATAAAGTAGGAGCAGACCTTATGAAGGCTTTCAATAGCCTCCCAGATTGCTTCCATATCTATCACTGGTGGTTTTTTTAATGGGCTCAGTAAGGAAGAAGGAAGCATTGAAGAAATTCCGACTGTTGAATCTATATTAGTATTCCCAACTCCCGAGACACGCTGAATTTCAGGTCCCCTAGTTGCTGACGATTGAAGCTGGAATTCCAGCAAGACTGGAAGTGCCTCCGGGGTCAAGGATGAGCTGAACATCGCTGGACGAGTAGTAATCATCCCCGTTGCTTCCTGCAGCTCCGCCGGCGTCCCAGACAGCATCCCGGGGCGTGGGGGAACTCCCGGACCAGCTGGGCTCAGCAAAATTTCGCTGTCCGATATCGAGGTCAATCCCCCCTCGATCTGCAGAAGCGCCCTGTACAACTGACACAGCGTAGGTTGTAATTGCTGTCTGGCGCATTAGCGATGTGGCAGAGGAGGCAGGAAGACCACCTCTCTGTTTTCCTCTAAGCTTCGGCATAGTATGAGGCAGCGCTGAAAAAGGCAAGAATTTAATTGTTATTCGCCGGCGTAGCAGGAGCCTCCTGCTATGCGACTTGTTCCATCACCATCTTGAATCTCTCTCCATCCCTCTCCACCTTTTTTTGTTTTATAGAAATATATTTTTTTGCAGTTGTGAATTTTTCTCTTTTTTTTATGTTTGGTAAATTTACAAAAGCCATTTCTTATGAGTAAAACAATGTGTTGTTGCAAGGTGCCATCGACTCGTGTTCAAATCCTAGCGACTTGATGAATTGCGGATCTAAAAAGAAATCGGTTTTGTGCTAGTCTGGAAAGGTCCTCCAGTGTCATCCCCATGGTTGATTTCAACGTGTCCAGCCATCTGATTGCAGGTCGCCCTCTTCGCCTGGTTTCCTTCGATCTTCCCAAACATGATGTCCTTCTCCAGTGATCTCTCTCTTCTGATGGTGTGACCAAAATAAGACATTTTCAAAACAATGTACGAGTACCCATTGTAAAAAGCTTATAGATAGCACCCACCTGTTCAAGCTCTAATAAGTTGGTCATCTCTTTTCCTTTAGTCAATGGTTTTCCTATAAGTACTGGTAGGTAAGCTGTGTCTTAGTGAGAGTTTGTATGGAGATGACACGGTCTATAAATTTAAGGTTTAGTTTACGTTGTTGGAATGGAGGACTGTGGTCATTCTGAGTCTTTCGGTGCTGAAGGTGAATTCTACAGTGATCTTGAATGTTTCATTCAGGGAGCTACAGGTGATGTCTGCAGTGATCCCGGGAGACATGGTGACAACAGTCTGGTTTGTCGGAGGTGAACCTGCAATGATTCTCAGTGACTTTCTGGGTGGTGGTGAAGACGTCTGCAGTGATCCCAGAAGACACTAAGCTGTCAAGTTTCCCAATTTCAGGAGGAAGATTTTAGGCCCGTCCAGGATTTCTAACAACTCTGTCCTAATGCAGACCTGCCAAGCCTCCCACTTATGTGAGTCTTCTCCCGCACTTCCGCCAGGCAACCACAATCTCTCGTTGAGTGGCCTCCCCATCCCATGGTGGCATGAAATGCCTTCATAAAACATCATCTCCTGCTGTCACTGTGATCATTTATTAAGGCAGGATGGGGAGGCTACTTCTGCCTCTGGCCGCCACTCGGCTGTGCCAGGGCAAAGCAATGGGTGGGGCTGAGTGGAGCAATGGTCAGAGTGGGGTGGACTAGGGATGGGCCCAAAATCTCCCGCTATGTGGGCCAACCCCCTTGGCTGCTCTGCCAATACAAGCAGCACCGAGTGCACTCCACACTTTATTTGAGATCGGAAAAATCTCTTCAAGTCTTCAAGTCACAGCTGAAGGCTTATTATTTCAGAAAGGCTTTTGACTGTGAATCCCTACAGACGTTTCCTATCCCGGAATAAACAAAACAAAAACTTTATCCCCTTAACCTCTTGTGTTTTCCCTTTGTTTTACTAATCTCCCCTTATAAATATTGTAACTCATCCCTTACCTGAATATCCTTTTGTCCCAATTTGTTTACAGTATCAGTCTTTCCGCTGTCTGGTTTTTATTTTATTTAGTACCCAATGTTTTTAACTTTGTTAACCACCTTGATTTGACTACGATTGTTAAGAACTGTGGTATATCAAATAAACTAATTGTAACTGGGGATATGATTTCAAACAGAAGACTTCCAAGTAATTTCCCTCCTGGAATTGGGAAACCTGGAAGTTCTATCTCTGGGTATTGAAGAGAAGGTCCACAATGATTGCGGGCACACATATATTGCAGTGGCCCTGGATGACTTTGAACCACCGCAGTGTTTAAAGCTACAGCCTCAGCACCCTGAGCTTGTGGGTTCAACCCCTGCACTGTTCCTTGTGACCCTGGGCAAGTCACTTAATCCTTCCATTGCCCCAGGTACATTAGATAGATTGTGAGCCCACCAGGACAGACAGGGAAAAATGCTTGCGTGCCTGAATAAATTAATGTAAACCATTCTGAGCTCCTCTGGGAGAACGGTATGGAACATTGAATAAATAAAAAAATAAATAAATCATTTCTAAAGCACTGCAAGACGTACTCAGCACTGAACATGAAAACATTCAAGAGACATCCCTAAACCAGTCCTTGGGGCACACGCAGTCTTATAGGGTTTTCTGGATTTCCACAATGAATTTGCATGAAATAGATTTGCATGCGCTGCCTCAATTGCATGCAAATCTAACTCATGAATATTCATAGTGGATATCCTGAAATCCCTATAGGGCTCGGTGTGCCCCGAGGACTGAGTTGGGAATGGCTACCCCAGATGCTGCAAGGAGGGTCTATAATGTCCCCAGGGTCACTCTTTAAGTAGCCAGACGGTTTCTGATTGTGTCTTGTAGCTGAGCTGCCTTGTAAAAGGAGAGGCCACCAGAAGCTCAACCGAAAAAACAGTAAAAGCAATAAATCAAATCAATTTCTGTGCAGCTCTCATCTCTCCTGGAACAGCTACAAAGAAAGGTGAAAGAGATAATTCACAGACCATGCTTTGCATTTATTTCATGTAAAATCTGTTCTGATTGTAGTGGCCTCTTTTGTAAACACTCTGCATCATTCCATAAAATTTCTTTTTTTCTCTCTCTCTTTAGATGACACTAAGAACATTTTGCACTGATGGCAACTCATTTGCCAAGCTAGTAGAAAGCATCTTTGAGGTATGCAATGTCGGGGGAGGGGGAAACATTAACTCAGTGGGACAAGCTAAACCAGTCCTGGTTTTACTTCAGGAAATCAAGAGACTTGCTCGCTCTCATGATATCCAGGTTTTCATTTATTTATTAAATGCCATATAGCAGATAAACTAACAATCAAGACATCATTCTAGAATAAAAATTCCATCAATAATCCATCCCTGGTTGTATTGGCTTATAATTAATACTTTCTTCCCGCTTATTAACTTTGATATGTTTAAGTTATCTTTTGTATATTTGCATATATTTATATTTGCATATTTATAATAATTATTTGTACACAACGTATATTTATTTTGATAAATAAAAAAAATTATTCTAAAAAAAGGTTCTTAATTTTCTTTGCAATTTTTTATCAATACTTTAAAAAATTTTTTACCCTCCTTTTGTATTTTCCTTTCATGTGTCCTTTACTAGGCTTATTGTAGTTCTCCCTACTTCCCTTATGTATTAGTACGTCTTGTTCGTGTGTGTCGGTTGTAGTTAATAATTAAGACCCTGTTTTTAATTGTAAATCGCTTTGAATTAATGATACTGCGATACATCAAAATTTTAATAAAACTTGAAACTTGAAAAAAAAAAAAAAAATCCATCATAATGAAATGAAAACATAACAATAACAGTGGTGAATATGAAAGGCAGTGAAAAATAAAGCTTTATGAGGCTCTCCTAAATTGTAGTAGTAAAGTTGTTCCCATTTTATAGATACAGTTCACTGACACGTCCTGCAGCACCAACAGTCGCCTCCCCTTTTAGAGGAAGCAGGTAGATGCCTTAATAAGATGTTGCCTCCTGCTGCCAGGGGACCAGTCTTGCAACAAGAGCTGTGGGATTGGTCCCGTGGCATCAGGAGACAACGTTTTATTAAGGCATCTCCTGCCGCCTCTAGAAGGCGAGGCGACTGCTGTTGTTACTGGGACGTGTCAACAAGGCAGGGCAGAATTAACCAATAGGCCAAGTAGGCACGTGCCGAGGGCCCGATGAAGGAAGACATCAACATTGTTTTTTCCAAACGGCGATGAGCTCCTCCGGCATCGATCGGCAACACGGGCCCCACTACGATCGGCAACGCGGCCCCCCCCCCCCACATCGACTGAAAGTAAGACAAGCAAACAACGCAGGTAAGAAAGGCAACGGGAACTGTAATTGTGCAAGCGGTGCTGCTTGCCCAAAGCTTCCCTCTGACGCAACTTCCTGTTTCCGCCTGGGCACTTGGTGGGGTGGGGCGGGGCAGGGGGCCCTCGACAAATTAATCCTGCCCTGCAACAAGGTGTGCTGGGGCAGACCGGTGGGTGGGGATGGATGGAGCTGAGCACAGCAGCAGGAGATGACATTTTATTAAGGCATCTCCTGCTGCTGGAAGGGGAAGCTGCTCCTACTCAATGCGGGAGACTTGGCAAGTCTGCCACTGCTGTGTGGACTGAAACAATCCTCTTCCTGTTTTGAAGGGCTACGACCATATCCAGTGCAGGTGTTGAACAACCAGTTGAGTTGGGATTGAGGGAGCAGTGCAGTCAGTTGAGTGATCCGATCCCGGCGCTAAGCTGGAAAACACCATAGCCAGCATGCAATGCTTATTTTCCCCTCTATTACTGTCAGGCTGTATTACAGTTCTAAATAAGTATCTGAAATTTCATTGATTTAACCTCAGGATTTATAGAGGGAGTGTTTACTTTTAATGGTTTCCTGAGTCCTTCTCAAAACTGAATCCCTTTATTACTGAGGTACTTTGCACTTTATAAAGTCACTGCTTGCATACAGCTTATTAGGTAATAATAAAAAAAGTACAGTAAGATAGATGCAAATAATGTTAGAGTACAAAAACTAATATAAGGTAATTAGATTGCATTGTATTCAAATGCTTTAAAGAAGACAGACAGGCAATATGAATCTTTTAAAAGCAGAGAAGAAGGCTGGTAAATGTAATCATACTTATTATGGGCAGCATTATTGGAATAACATTTCCCATAGATGCTTAAATTCCACTAGTATTATAGCTTTCATGTGACAGGGGATCAGAGATTAGGGATCTTCTTCTAGTACCAGTACAGGGGACAGGGGAGCCTGTAGAAATACATCTATCTCTGTTTCTGCTTGCAGAGTTCCTTGTTGTCTCTGTTTGTCTAATGTTATGGCAATCACTGACAAGCTCTGCCCCCCCCCCCTATAAGGTGAAGTTAGACATTGCCAGTACTAACCATACTCCATATTTTGATCAGTTACTGTGCTAGTCTATAGTTAGCAATATTTGAACGTATATATCATATTATGGATCATCTTTCATTTCTATGGGGTGTGGCTCTGGTGGCTCCAGTGTACCTTGGTGCTTTGAATACCGTGCGCAATGTTGGCTGCAGATTGGCTGACACTCTCCTGTTAGCAGTGGGAGTCTTGGCAGGTCTGGGAGCTACACAATCTCGGCTGCAGCATGCTGTATACCAGGGGTGCCCACACTTTTTGGGCTTGCGAGCTACCTTTAAAATGATCAAGTCAAAATGGTCTACCAACAATAAAATTTTTTAAAAAACACAAAGCACACTGTACGCAGAGAAAATGTTAATTATCTTTTATATTCCGGGTTTTTTCCAATGAGGTTAAGGCAAATGACTCTATGCAATGTCACCTCAGTAACAACCATACAAAACTAGACAAATATACCCCCTCCCATTTTACTAAACCATGATAGCAGTTTTTAGTGCAGGGAGCTGCGCTGAATGCCCCACGCTGCTCTTGACGCTTAAAGCTCCCTGCGCTTAAAACCGCTATTGCAGTTTAGTATAAGGGAGCCATAGTGCAAAATATAGACAGCAGATATAAATTCTCAAAACGGACACATTTTGATCACTAAATTGAAAATAAAATCATTTTTCCTACCTTTGTTTGGTGATTTCATGAGTCTCTGGTTGCACTTTCTTCTTCTGACTGTGCATCCAATATTTCTTCCCTTCTTTCAGCCTCCTGTATGCTTCCTCTCCTCCAGACCTCATTCTCTCCCCCAACTTTTTCTTTCTTTCTCCCTCCTCCCTTTCTTTCTCTCTCTCCATTCCCCTTTTCTTTCCGACTTTCTGTTCCCCTTTTCTTTCTGTTTCCCTTCTTTCTTTGTCTCCTTGCCCCCCCTTCTTTCTATCTCCCTACCTGCCCCCTTTCTTTCTTTCTCCCTGCCCTCCCCCAAGCCACTAGGTTTGCCGCCTCCATCGGGGAACAGGCCCCCAAGCCACCGCCGCTCCAAGCTCTCCCTTTAGAAGTGTCACGATGACCAGCATTCCGCTTCCCGGAGAGGAGTTCCGAGCCAGCCAGGCAGCTGGCCCAGAACTTCCTCTCCGATGTCAGAATTGACGTCGGGAAGCAGAATGCTGGTCGGTCCGACGTTTCTAGAGGGAGGGTGGTGGGGGATGTCGGGAAGAGGAAGGCTGATCAGCCCGGTAGATCGGGACGGCTACACGAGTCTATCACGGAGTCTGAGATGGGCTCCGTGATCAACTCGCGTTGCCTTCCCGATCTACCGTTCGATCGCGATCGACGTATTGGGCACCCCTGCTGTATACAGTTTTTACTCAGCATTGCATATTATATATGCTTAGACCAGAGTGGAGGAGTAGCCGAACAGTTACTGCAATGGCCTGAGAACCTGGGGAACTGGATTCAATTCCTACTGCATCTCCTTGTGTCTCTGGGCAAATCACTTAACCAGGTACAAAATAAGTCAGGTACAGCTGACTCAGGAACAAAATAAGTACAGCTTTTATTGTAACCACAGAAAGGCCATAGTAAATGAAGGCAGATAAAGATTTGAACAGTCCATCCAGTCTGCTCGATAGTCACACTCATCAATTCATGATTAAATTGTCTCTCTTTGGCATTTCTGGACATCAGATCCCTTTCCTAAAAATAAAACTGGTTGATTTTCAGCCTGTGGCAGTCAACAGTTTTTAAGCCGCAGCACTTCCCAGTTAAATGCTATGGAATAATCCCTTCCACCATTTCCTCTAAGTGGGAGCCCTTCAACTGCATTGCTGCCAGTGTGTGAAGTGGAGGAGGGGGGTGTGTGCTTCAATATTAAGTTTTCCATTGCTAGGGACATGCAGGTTTCCTGAAGTCCTGCAGTGCAGAGCTTGCTTCCACATCTTTATTGAAAATGGGTTAGTGAAACAGCACCTCCCACTGGCATAGGTGGAGAACTCCCACTTAAGGGAACAGTGTTTCTCTTCTCTGCCTACTCAACATGGATTAACTGAATATTGGTTGCAAAGTATTCAAAATAGCTGCCAGCTCTTTATGGGTAAAATAAAAATAAATTTCTCTCAGTTGGTGAGGACAATAAAAACACATCGTCATGTATCTTGATCTTCAAAAGAAGAAATCAATGGTTTCCAAACCCGGTCCTAGAAGCACCCCAGCCAGTCAGATTTTCAAGATATACGCAATGATTATTCATGAGAGAGATTTGCATGCACTGCCTCCATCTCATGCAAATCTCTCTTACGTATATTCATTGTGGATATTCTGAAAACCTGACTGGCTGGGGTGCCACCAGGACCAGGATTGGGATCCACTGGAACAAATAGCTAAACTGGTCTTGCAGTGAACTGACAGAACTTCTGTCTTATGGATATTCAATGAACAGTTTTAACTCTCATCCATTTTAACTGCTTGCAAACAGTAACAGATTCTCCAACCAGGCTGAACGAGCTCTACCTAAAGAAATATAAGGTTGAATGCCATTTGCAAACATCTGGAAACTAATGCCATGCTTAATAATTACTGCCATCAAAGCTTGCATTTAGATCATTGCTATGTTTGTCCTTAAAAGATTACATGTACTCCCCATTTTTACTGTACATCGCCTAGAAACTATGATAGGCGATTAATCAAAATTTTAATAAGCTTGAAACTTAACTTAAAAAAGAGAGGAAACAGAGAGCCCCTTGCGGTACACCAAAAGGCATGGCTTGGAAAGATGAGACCCCTGAGTGTCATAAGACACTGAGCCCTCTCTGCGAAGAAGATTCTAATCAAATCATATGATCTATCATATCGAATGCCATGCCAAGATCAAGCAGCAGTAGCAAAGAGTCTTTACTCTTATCTAATGAAGTGCCTTTACCTTCAGAAAAAGGACCAGATCATATACCCAGGCATACAAACCCATCTCCAAAAGAATGACAACTGGCTTTAATCTAAAGTAATGAAAAGGAAATACATAACTTAATATTTGACACGTATTTCATATCTTTATATATACGTGCTGCAGAATTTGGAAAAATCTGCTGCAGAGGCCCCCTGTATCCATAGATGAATGCGCTCAGCTCTCTAAGACTCGAGGAAATATTTAGCATGTGTATTGTTTACTATAATTATAATGCAAGCTGTGTTTCTTACATCCATTGTTTTTACACTTCATGTTTTTTATTCCCCTTGGTGCCTATTAGCAGCTGTCTTTAAAATGTATATGTTAAAATTAGATCCCTGCTGTATAATAAGTATAGGGAGCTGAGCTATTGGGATTTCCTGCAGCATGGACTGAGCCCCTGTGTGCTCCTCCTATATAATAAGTGCATAGACTGAGCCTCCAGGAGTTTCTGTGGTATAATAAGTGCATGGACTGAATCCTTGGTAGTTCCTGTGGTATAATAAATGCAGGAATTAAGCATCCAGGAGTTCCCATGGTATAATAAGTGCAGGAACTGAGCCCCCGGGAGTTCCTGTGGTATAATAAATGCAGGAATTAAGCATCCAGGAGTTCCCATGGTATAATAAACATAGAAACATAGAAATAGACGGCAGATAAGGGCCACGGCCCATCTAGTCTGCCCACCCCAAGACCCTCCCCTACCTTTCTTTGTGAATAGATCCCACGTGTCTGTCCCATTTGGCCTTAAAATCAGGCACGCTGCTGGCCTCAATAACCTGAAGTGGAAGGCTTAGCCCCCGGGAGTTCCTGTGGTATAATAAGTGCATGGACTGAGCGCTGGCAAGCTTGACTTCAATGTCGGACAAAATGGTGAAAACAATTATTTACAAAAAATTGTGGAACACGCAGACAAACATAATTTAATGGGACAGAGTCAGCATGGGTTCACCCGAGGAAGATCTTGCCTCACCAGTTTGCTTCATTTCTTTGAAGGTGTGAATAAACATGTGGATAAAGGCGAGCCGGTTGATGTAGTGTATCTAGATTTTCAGAAAGCTTTTGACAAAGTTCCTCACGAGAGGCTCCTGAGAACATTAAAGAGTCATGGGATAGGTGGCAAGCTCCTCCTGTATAACAAGTCTTGTGAGTTCCTGCTATAGAATAAAAGGTAACGTGCAAAGGTTCATGGATTTGCTATATCACCTTTCTGTAGTACAACCTAAGCAGTTTACATGCAGGTACTTTCTCTGTCCCTAGTGGGCTCACAGTCACAGTACAGGGACTGAGCTCCTAGGAGTTTTTCACCTATAAGGGCAAACATGGAATTCCCCAGAGTTCCTGCTGTATAATTAGTGCAGGGACTGAGCCCCTGGGAATCCCTGATGTGAAATAAAGAAAGGGCATGAACTCCTTGGGGCTTCTGCTTTAGAATAAGCAAAGAAACCAAACTCTTAGAAGTTTCTGCTATAATGCTACAATGCCAAAAAATTTGACCATGTATCCCCATTGATGATAGACGCGCATTGGTTACCAATTAACCATAGGATTATGTACAAACTGATGTTTTTAATCTTCAAGACTCTAATATCTAGTGAGCCACAATTCATATCTAAATCGCTGATCCCATACAAACCCCAACGATCTTTACGTTCATCCGAATTAAATTTACTATCTGTCCCTTCTTTAAAAATCATCGGAACGAGAAGAGCAGATATTTTCACTGTCGCAGGTCCACAATGGTGGAACTCCCTTCCCCAGTACATTAGAATAGAACAAGATATTTCAGCTTTTAAAAATTTCTTAAAAACTTATTTGTTTAAGGATGCTTATGACCTTTAAAAATTCTAAAATTATCTATTTTGCTTTAATTAACATCCACAAAGTGTGCCTTGAAATTATTTACCCAACCTTTTGTTTTTCCCTTTTTTTCTGTGCCCTTATTGTAACTTTACCTCCTTTCCTTGTTTTCATGTTAGTTATTACTGGAATTTGATTTTATTATGTTTAATATTGCTTTATTATATTATGTACATCGCCTAGAAAATTCGAAATAGGCGATTCATCAAGAGCTAAATAAACTTGAAACTTGAAACTTAATAAGTTTAGGGAATGGGAGATCCTGCTGGATAATAAACCTAGAAATGAATCTCTGGAAGTTTCTAGGGAAATTACTCAAACGGGTTGGTTTTGTATGTATTGAAAAAAAACAACACCACCTCAATAACTTGTTTCCTTGTATATGCATAGGGAGGTCACTCATTAGAGAAGGCATGCAATCAAAAAAGTAGCGGAGAAAAAAGCATCAAGCTAGAGAATGACACGGGGACAAATTTGTCCCCGTCCCCGCAGGAACTCAATTTCCCCACCCCATCCCATCCCCACGAGTTTTGTCCCTGTCCCATTCCTGTAAGCTCTGCCAAGCCTCAAACACTTATGATTTTAAAGTGTCTGAGACTTGTGCAGATGAGGACAGAGCTTAGGCATTGGTGGAATGAGGCATTATGACATCACAATCTGAGCTCCAGAATGTTGCTACTTATGATTTTAAAGTGTCTGAGACTTGTGCAGATGAGGACGGAGCTTAGGCATTGGTGGAATGAGGCATTATGACATCACAATCTGAGTTCTAGAATGTTGCTACTTATAATTTTAAATTGTTGAGGCTTGTGCAGATGAGGACAGAGCTTGCAGGAATGGGGCAGGGACAGGAAAAGAACTCGAGGGGACTGGACAGGAAAATGAGTTCCCGCGGGGACGGGGAAAAATTTGTCTCCGTGTCATTCTTTACCTTAAACCATCATGGCAGCACCTTACTATAAATAGAATAAGCTGTCTTAACATAATATCATTGGCATAAAAATCCCTTCCCACTAACTTGTCACAATAACCATCTCAAAATGAAGGCAAGTCCCACCACGTACACAAACATAAACTTATCTGGTGATGCCGGGCTCTTCAAGGTTTCGTATGTACCATGGCAGCAGCGAACCTGAATCCTTTACCAGGGTATGTGGAATATGATCTCAGTCTCTCAAATTTACCACCGTCACCAGCGCAGTACTTGCCCAGTGCCACAGAGAGCTTCCCTCCGAAGTTCATAAGATGTTATTTGTATAGACAGTTTATCAAGGTACGCCTGACAATTCCTTTTAGTCAGGCCTTTGACACTCAGTAGAAAGGGGAAATATTTCTGTTATCTTTCTGCCACATTTTCTCAGTTCATGACTGCATTTATTGATATTTGAAGATCTTGTTCTTCTCCACTTGGCTCACAGAATAATTGTCTGGCGCTGACACCTCAATTACCAATGCCATTCTGATGGTTTTCTCTTTTGTCAATATGTCCAGTATTTTTTGGTTTTTTTGCGTCCTGCATTTTAGCATTTAGAACTGGAATGTCCCAGGTGATCACGACCTCTTCTTTCTCCATAATTCTTTTGGGTCCTGATCCCTGTGCTTTTCTGGTACAGCAATGCTGTAGTGTTTCCAAAGTTTCCAATGAACAGATGCACATTTCCTTTTAACAGAAACAAGCTTTTTTGAAAATCTGGGCAGCTTCTATACATTCCTTACCACACGTACACTGCTTCAATAGCCTTCAGTCTTGCAGAAGTCTTATACATTCAAGAAAGCCATGGCATGATGGCTGAAACATCGGTTCCACTTACTCAGACGTGACAAGCCCCAGACAACTGCAACAAACTTGAGATTGCTGGTCCTCAACCAACCACACTAAACATTAGGCTACTCTGCATTTCTGCATAGAAGTATAGTAAGAGGCTAATTTTAAAAAAGATTTTATTACCGTGAATCAGTGACGGTGAATCAGTGGCGCTCTAGCCTCTAGGTCAGGGCTGCCCAAGTCCGGTCCTCGAGATCTACTGGCAGGCCAGGTTTTCTGGATATCCACAATGAACATGCATGAGAGCAATTTGCATACCAAGAAGGCAGTGCAGGCAAATCACTCTCATGCAAATTCATTGTGAATATCCTGAAAACCTGGCCTGCCAGTAGATCTCGAGGACCGGACTTGGGCAGCCCTGCTCTAGGTGCTGCCATCTACATCTTGGCAAGCACTGGGTGGGGCCTACGGTTACCAGATTTTCCAAACATTTGCCATTCAAAAATGGCCATTTTGTACCTCCACCTTTGGAGATTCAGCTAGAAACGTCCAAGTTGGATAGACCTTTTTTTTTTTTTTTTTTCAAAAATACCCCTCATTGTGTGCAATGTACTAATTCTAAATTATTGTTTGTCAATAAATACATTATCCCAGGGAAAAGTGTCATATCCATATATACGAAAGAACCCAGGAAATGTAGAGATGGCTCCTTCCTTTACATCAGTGGTCTCAAACTCAAGTCCCGGGGGGCCACATGCCAGGTACTGTTTTGAGGCCCTCGGTATGTTTATCATAATCACAAAAGCAAAATAAAAGTTTCTTGATCATATGTCTCTTTAGCTATAAATTACAATATTATTATTAAGACTTAGCCAAAAGGAAAGATTTATAAACTATAAAGAGTTTTACCTCCTGCAAAATTGTCATTTCTTTAATAAGCCAATAACTATTTTTTCTGAGGCCCTCCAAGTACCTACAAATGCAAAATGTGGCCCTGCAAAAGATTTGAGTTTGAGACCACTGCTTTACACTTACCATGTACCTGACAAAAAGTTTCCTGCGCCAAATGTGTGTGAGAAACCTTTTTTGAGCATGGTTGTGGGATGGATAAGAATCACATTAACATGCATTCAGATGCATTTTAATTCAGTCTGCAGTGCAGTAATGGTTTCAGCGTGAGTTAATAACCTGCACTGAAACCATTTGGGCATTTGGCGCACTGATGGATGTGCGCATTCTCGGCGTTAACCACCTGTTAATGCTGGCAGTAGCTTTTGAGTATCGGCCCCTGAGCTGGCTCGCTCTCAGGCTGGATGCACTGAAGCTCTCAGACAGACCAAGCTTGAGACCAATTACATACCCTTGGGGATTAGTTTCCAGTTTTGACTGTTGCCACAGTAACAGCTAAAACTAGCCTAATCTTCAGTAAATCCAAATGGTGTGAAGAGTCCTAATCCTTTTAGAAACTCTCCCCCCTGTTCCTGCAGTGGAACCTGTCTGAAGATTCAATGCCAGACAGAGATGAATAGGTTGAATCCTGTTCTTCAATAGCATGTCAATGCATTCTGTGTTTTGCAGTCCTGCTTTTCCTTAAGCAGATCAGGGAACTACAAGTCTATCCCTGCATGGACCATGGTGGGAATAACAGTTGGATTAGCTCCCTCCACTCTGACACACTAGTGGAAGCAGGACTGGATCTGCCTGGTGTGCACACCGGAGCCAGCTGCTGATTTTGGGATAAACATCTGTGGCATTTCCTCTCAGGCCAGGATTTTCAAAAACCCGCTTTAAAAAGTGACGGTCCGCTAACGCAGCTGTTTTGATACCAAATCTAAAAACCCGAGACATTCTTATAAAATCGCGCATGCAAATAAGAACGGCGGACAGCAGCGAAGATTTCCTACATTTGCATATGCCCATCGCTGATGGGCACATGCGCAGATAAGCGCCGTAAAAAAACAACATAACAAGACACACTCACCTGCTGCACTATTGGATGAATGGAAGGGAGAGGAGGGGAAAGCAACGTCGACTTTTTTCAATTGCGCATAAAACATGCCTTTCTCTCCCAAAAACTGTTAAAATCTTGTAATTTGTTTTCAATGTAAAATTTAATCAAAACCCACAGCCAGAAACATACAAAACAAGGGTATCATACAAGCACTCAAGAAGAAACATTGGCTTTTAACAAGCTTGCATGAAACATGCCTGTCTCTCCTATAAACTCAAAAGAAGTGTGATTCTACTGCCTTCCACTTATAAAATATATAGATACACATATTTTTTTTTCATTAGCCACAGTCAAAACACAAGTGCAGGCACTGTAATGGCACCCCCAGACCAGTCGCTGCTTTTTGTTGCCAAAACCTGACTCCGCTCTTTGAAAATACCTCGGCGATTTTTAAGAATCCACCGGAGGGCTCATTTCAATATTAAAGAGCACATTTGTATGCCATTGTCGGAGACTGCTAGAAACCTCACTAAAGACAGAGATAATCCGTTTTGATAATCCACCGCTAAAATGCTTGCCATGGAGTAGAACGGGTACAAGTGGATCGATTTTTCACTCCGTCAAAAATTACAAAGACTAGGGGACACTTGATGAAGTTACAGGGAAATACTTTTAAAACTAATTGGAGGAAATTTTTATTTTCACTCAGAGAATAGTTAATAATGTTATAATGCCCCTGTATCGCTCCATGGTGCGACCTCATCTGGAGTATTGCGTTCAATTCTGGTCTCCTTATCTCAAGAAAGATAGAAAAGGTGCTAGAAAAGGTTCAAAGAAGAGCGACCAAGATAGTAAACGGGATGGAACTCCTCGTGTATGAGGAAAGACTAAAACGGTTAGGGCTCTTCAGCTTTGAAAAGAAAACGGCTAAGAGAACATATGATTGAAGTCTACAAAATCCTGAGTGGAGTAGAACAGGTACAAGTGGATCAATTTTTCACTCCGTCAAAAATTACAAAGACTAGGGGACACTTGATGAAGTTACAGGGAAATACTTTTAAAACCAATAGGAGGAATTTTTTTTTTCACTCAGAGAATAGTTAAGCTCTAGAACACGTTGCCAGAGGATGTGGTAAGAGCGGATAGCGTAGCTGGTTTTAAGAAAGGTTTGGACAAGTTCCTGGAGGAAAAGTCTATAGTCTGTTATTGAGGAAGACATGTGGGAAGCCTTCTTGCCCTGTATCAGTAGCATGGAATATTGCTACACCTTGGGTTTTGGCCAGGTACTAGTGACCTGGATTGGCCACCGTGAGAAGGGGCTACTGGGCTTGATGGACCATTGGTCTGACCCAGTAAGGCTATTCTTATGTTCTTATGACCTGCCTCCAGTTCCGCCCCATTCCATCCAATCCCCACCCCAGCCCTGCCCCCATACAAACCTCTTCTCTCTTTTCTCAAGCTCGGGGATGCATCTGGAGGCTCTCTGATCATGCACGGATGGATGACATCACATGAATGCACACATGCGTGTGACATCACTGTGTCACATCTATGCATGCTTGAAGGCCCTCCAGATGCAGCCCTGAGCTTAATGCTCTTCATAAACCTGGACAAACAGGTGTTTAAAAAAAAAAAAAATCTGTCCAGTCGCCTGAACAATCCTTCAAAGAGAGGACATGTCTGGATTTTCCCAGATGTCTGGTAATCCTAGGTCCATCTGAACTCCCTAGTGGTCCTTTGGAATGGGGGAAAGATCAATATATACTCACTCCTGTCCTTCGCAGCTCTGTGGCCAAATGGCTGCCTCAGCCTCTGGCTTTTTTTATGCGGTTCTACATGTCCAGATAGCTCTGCAGATGCCAACACTGAATATTTATTGATTTATACTGTTCTCCCAGGAGAGCTCAGAATGGTTTACATGAATTTATTCAGGTACTAAAGCATTTTCCCCTGTCTGTCCCGGTGGGCTCACAATCTATCTAATGTATCTGGGGCAATGGGGGGATTATGTGACTTGCCCAGGGTCACAAAGGAGCAATGTGGGTTTGAACCCACAACCTCAGCCTGCTGAGGCTGTAGCTTTAACCACTACACCACATAACTGCATAACTCCCTGCTCCTCCCCCAACTGCCCCCCTTAACACCCATGTGTGGCCTGGCTTCAAAATGGATGGTCAGTGCAAATATTCAGCAGCATTAACCCGGTTAAGTGTCACTGAATATTGGTGGCTAGCTGGCTCCAAATGTGTCTCTTCTGCCTGCTTAAATCATTTTCGTGGTCAATATTTAGCCATCGAGCAGTGAACGTTTTGTTTACCGCCAATGGCATCATTCCCAGATATTCAATGCTGGGGCGTTTGCAGGCTCTGGCTTTGAATATCCAGTTCTTTTTAAGTCAGCTAACACATAACTACATAAGTTGATATTCGGCACCTAAGTAGGGTGTCAGGTCAAAAGCGCGCCGGGACAAAGGCGCGCCCAGACAATTGAGCGCAGTGCGGAGGCACGCGCCGCACAAAATTACTGTTTTTCAGCTCCGACAGGGAGGGCGTGGGGGGAACCCCCCCACTTTACTTAATAGAGATCACGCCGCGTTGTGGGGGCGTTGTGGGGGGTGTGGGGGGTTGTAACCCCCCCCACATTTTACTGAAAACTTCACTTTCCCTGTTTTTAGGGAAAAAGTTAAGTTTACAGTAAAATTTGGAGGGCTACAACCCCCCAAACCCCCCACAACGCCGGCGCGATCTCTATTAAGGGGGGGGCTCCCCAACAAAACCCCCCGTCGGAGCCCCTAAAAACTGTAATTTTCTTCGGCGCGCGCCTCCATCTTGCGCTCAGTTGTCGGCGCGCGCCTTTGTCTTTCGCGGGGTTGTCTATGAACCCCTGAGTAGACCTGGGTTACCACATAAAAATAGGACAGACTTTTCTGCACTGAAGCGGCAGAATTCCCCTAACATACTGTAGCTGGCTTTGATTTAGGTGCTCACCACAATATTCAACGGCACCTAGCCAGTTAAATGCCACTGAATATTAACAGCTAGGCCTGACCAAGTATGTGGCGCAGTGGTTAGAGCTACAACCTTAGGTTGTGGGTTCAAATCCTACATTGCTCCCTGTGACTCTGGACAAGTCACTTCCGGTTATCCCCCATGCCTCAGGTACATTAGACAGGGTGTGAGCCCACTGGGACAGATAGAGAAAAATGCTTGAGTACCTGAATGTAATTTACTTGGGCTATAAGTAGTACAGTATATGAATACTAAAACTAAATAACTAGCCAGCTAAATTGCTTTGAATTTTGGACCCTTTGAATACAAGCGGTGTTATTTAATCCCCAAAATATTGTATTAAATTCTCTCTTCCATCCCTTTTACCCTGCCCCAGATTTGGTGAGACATTTCTCACATTGTGTGCACTTTGAAAGTGACCTTTTCCTTCTCTGGATTCCAGTTTCTTTATTTTTGATATACCGTCTATCAAAACAAGTGCCTAAACGGTGTACAATATAAAAAGATTGAAGGAAACAATTAAAATAGGTAAATAAAAACAATATTTTATCAAATATTTAAAATACTAGACAAATTCACATTGATGTGCATGAAACAAAAAGGGAAGTTGGGGAGATAAAGGTTTTTTTTAAAATACATTGAAGTAAAATTAGTAAAAAAGGAAGGTAAAACATTAGGAGGGGATCGTTTCAGAAGAAGCGTTTGGTGTTTCAAGGCTTCACAAGAGTTAAAGGTTTGAGAAGCGGAAGCTGGTACTAGAGAGTAAAGGCGTCTTTAAATTTTTCAAAAGAGTTCTCTAATCGGAGATCTAATGGGAGGGCATTCCACAGAGAGGGGGCGGTGACTGATAAAATGGATTTGCGAGTGGTTTCGTAAAACAGTTTGCGTATTGACGGTATGGAAAGTAGGTTTTGATTGTTAGATCAGAGGGCCCTGGGTGATGAGTATGGGATCAAAAGTTTATCTATGAATGCCGGTTGGTTAGAGTTTTTTGTTTTAAAGGTGAGGAGGAGTTTTTTATAGGTGAGGCGATGAGTGATGGGTAGCCAATGTGGTTCATAGACAACCCCGCGAAAGACAAAGGCGCGTGCCGACAACTGAGCGCAAGATGGAGGCGCGCGCCGAAGAAAATTACAGTTTTTAGGGGATCCGACGTGGGGGGGGTTTTGTTGGGGAGATCCCCCAGTTTACTTAATAGAGATCGCACCGGCGTTATGGGGGGTTTGGGGGGTTGTAACCATCCACGTTTTACTGTAAACTTAACTTTTTCCCTAAAAACAGGGAAAAAGTGAAGTTTTCAGTAAAATGTGGGGGGTTACAACCCCCAAACCCCCCACAACGCGGTGCGATCTCTATTAAGTAAAGTGTGGGGGGTTCCCCCCACGCCCCCCGGTCGGAGCCCTAAAAACAGTAATTTTCTGCGGCGCACACCCCCGCGCAGCGCTCAATTGTCTGGGCGCGCCTTTGTCCCGGCACGCTTTTGACCTGACACTAGCCAATGTGTTTTGGGAGGAGAGGAGTGACATGGTCAAAGTTTTTTGCATGATAGATTAATTTGACAGCGGTGTTTTGCAATAGTTGTAAACGGCGGATTTCTTTCTGGGTTATACCTAATAGCCTCATTACCATATATTTTAAAGCAGTGTGAAGTTGTGAACCCTTGTATACTGCACTTGTTCACTCCTGTGCTCAACCTCTTTCTGCATTCTGTGATCAGCAACGTGTTCGTACACCCTGTGGTAACGGTGCCCTTCAGCTCGTGGTGGCTTCCTACATTGGCTCCTGAATTTGTAGGAGGTGACTTGGTTTGACGCTATTGAATTATACATTTGAAAAAGAAAATGCAATTCTTGGGATATCTGGGGAGGAGCAGAAAAGAGAAATCACACACATTAACTGCCTCTATATGCAATCTATGTTCAGTGGCATAGTGAGGGTAGGAGGCGCATGGAGCAGTAGCGCTCCCTGTGACATCCTCTCCATCCCCCATGCCACACTTGTCCCCTCCCTTCCCCCGTACCACTTTAAATCTTCACCAGTGCGAGCAGCTTCTCCTGCTTGCTACTCGTGTTGGCATTAGCTTTCCCTCTGACCTCACTTCCTGTGACCTGGAAATGATTTCAGAGGGTAGCCAGGCTGGCAAGATCAGCAGGCCTGAGAAGCTGCTCATGTTAGAGAAGATTTAAAGAGGTACGTGGTGTGTGTGTGTGTGGGGGGGGGGGGGAGGTTGGTGAAAATGTGGTATGGGGGAGGGCAAGGGGCAGAAAGGTGCTGACACCACTACCAAGATGGCGCCTAGGCCAGTATTCCCTCCGCCCCCCCTTACTACGCCTCTGTCTATGGCTCTAGGGCCACAGTAGAAGCATGTTCAGAGTTAAAACAGGTAAGAATTCCTCTTGGAAACAGAGGTCCGTATTCTCTAATATCACCTATAAATTCCGATGGGCCACTATTGTGGCCGTAAATGTAATAAGTTTAAAAAGATGAGACATTCTTGAAGAACAGCACATGCAAATGAGGTTCACGGAGGGTCACCAAATTTACATGAGATGAGTCGCTGGTGATAGCAATCGGCACAAAATAATTTATGGCAAAAGGCGTAAATGTGCATGTGCTGGGAAAAGCTATGCCCTAGGCACGCCTTATTGGAGCGCAATATATGCACAATATATGCGCAATATAGGCATGCATCACACGCGGCCGTTAGGCCGCTACATCGTTGTGTTAATCATAGGCATGCCAGTTCTATTGGATGGAGGGAAAGGGAAGGTGCAAGCATTGGCTTTCAACAAGTGGACATAATTTAATACATGCGCCTAAGACATGTGCTTTTGAGATTTTTGTTTCCCCAAAAACTATTATGGTGTATTAAAAAAAAAAAAAAAAAAAGTTATCATGAGCCACAGCCATCCCATTGATTGTCCAGACAACTGTTTGCTCACCAAGTATCTTCCCTTTGAAAATTCCCCTCAGACAGGCCAGTCCCCCCGACTTGTCTGCCTTTGCTTGGTGAATCAGTAAGCAGCACCTCATCATTCTCTTGATAATCGCCACCCCTCTCTTTCTGTTTGAAAGTGAGCTCAGTAACATGAAGCACTCTCCTCACCACTAACCTTAAACATGCACCTCTTATA
Organism: Geotrypetes seraphini; assembly: GCF_902459505.1. Taxonomy (NCBI): domain Eukaryota; kingdom Metazoa; phylum Chordata; class Amphibia; order Gymnophiona; family Dermophiidae; genus Geotrypetes; species Geotrypetes seraphini. Next base: position 216,850,074 of record NC_047089.1, on the reverse strand, counting down.
ATAGACTGTTCCCTCTGGACCATTTCATTATGTTCCTTTCTCTTTAATAGAAAAGCTGACATGCAATTATTTCCATGATTAACACACTTCTCCAGCTAATTATAATTACACCTTATAATCACAGTTATGATCATCAATTACTCACCCTTGTCTTAATTTAAATGTTTTCTTTATTGGTATTTAAGAGAGTTGTCAAGGTAATATTATATATATTTATATCGACGGTGATAATGTTTTAGTTGCTTATCACAGTCAGACCTCTGGCCCGACCATTCTGGCAGTTCTTATATTCCAGTGCTCGACAAACTTTTGGTGGACAAATAAACTTGTGCTAACCTCCCCCCTCTAGAGATGCAAAATAATGATGCACTTATGGAGGGCTCACCCAAGTCATGACCCCAAATGAGGGGTTTCGGACACCATTTGGGATCCCGACCCACAATTTGGGAAGCTCTGTTAGTTATATTCAAAGGGACTGATATTCAGACCACAGGAGTCAGCAGTCAGTCTGGATAGTCAGTGCTGAGCTGTTTCCAGTGACTGGCGTTGAATATCTGGGTGTTTTTTTTTAATCTGGTTTAAATTTAAGCCAATATTCAGTGCTAGCTGGTTAGGTTTAAACTGGCCAAAGACACTCCAGCTATTTCAGCAGCCTAATATGCTCACCAAACTTAGCCAGTGATGCTCTGCACATAGGTATCGGAATGGGGGAGGCCACAGGGGCCATGGCCTCCTCAAAAATTGGCTGTTATAAGTCAGTTATGGATCTACTTCCCCAGCCACCCCCTCCCAGCTGCTATAATTTTAAATCTGCGGGCGGGCAGCCACTATGCTGCGCCGCTGTAGAATGAAGACTTCTGGGGCAGGCCTGATCGTTGACTCTGCACAGTGGCTGCCTGAAAACTTAAAATTACAACGACAGTGGAAGGTAGGTGGGGGTAGTCTGGAGCTGGAGAGAGAGGTCATGCCACAGGATCCTGCTGGGGCTAGGCCGGAATCTTTGGGCCCCCCCCAAACAAAAAAGCATTCTGCTACCTATGGCGCTGTATATAACTGGTGACCTTCTAAGTACTTACTGGTAATATTCAGCAGGAGATAACTGGCAAAGGAAGTTTGAGCTTGGGACAGAGATGCCTGGCATCTCTGTACTGTGCACCCCCATTGAAGCGTCTTTCCCCGGGTCCCCCCCCATGCTTCTTCAAATTTTCACCAGCAGTGAGCAGCATCTCTTATCAACTGCTTACACTGGCCTCATTCTTTCCTCTGACATCACTTCCTGGTCCCTGTGAACAGGAAGAGACATCAAAGAGAAGGATGAGGCCTGCACTTACTTCCAGGACAAGCTTTTGAGAATCTCCCCCAGAAAGACAACAAGGGCCACTATTGAAGAACGCTAGTTTATAGTATCAAGATAAAAGTGTTTCTGCTACAGACTTTTATGTTTGTAGGGCTGAGTATCTGAAACATTTGTAATTTATCTAGCAGCATCACCAAATATCCAGACAGTCCTGGCTTAAGAAACCGTTCCTCAAACTCACAGAACAAGTGAAAGAAATCTTTACATGACAGGGAAAAATCAGGACTCACCAAAGGAAAATCATTAAGTGTAATTTATTTTATTCCTTTCAAGCCTGAGTCTCAGGGATATCTTGAAAGACAGGTTTTAAGAAACTGTTGTAATCAAAAAGAGCAGGCACATAGAAAAATTAAATACATTTAAAGGAAAACTGAAAAGCAAACCCTGCTGTGTCATGCTGAGTGTCTTTGAAACTTTCTACCTTCTCTAATTGACTCATTTTGCTGTTTTAATTAAGACCAATTTCCTGAGCAGAGCGACTCTCAAGATTCTGTGACTACCTGGTGTATTTTAGAGGCAAAAATAGTTCTCTTTCCACAGGATGACTCTTAACCACTTTGTGAAATCAGGACTCATTTAACCTTTCTCTGGTCTATTTGCTTCCCCCCTCCCCTCATACACATATCCTCTACAAATGAAGATAAGCCCAGAGCTGTTACATTACCCAGTCTAGGAAGGAGTATTTTTGTCCAATCCTGATTTTAAACTTACATCCAAAAAGCACTGTAGTAGTTGTAGTCCATGATTCTATCCATTGAAATCAGTGCTGCAGGTCCTATAATGCACCAGGATGAGGTTGGAAGAAATCCAGGACCGGCCAAAAAGTCTTCCTCCTAGAATGGATAATTTGGTAGCTCTATAAGCATCTGAAGGAAGGGCCGGTGCTGTTTCCTGAGCTCATAACACATCCCTATTGTGCCACAATTCTTCTGTAAGTTCAATAAAAGATATTACAGCTTGCAAGTATGTGTGCCAAGAGAAAGCTAAAATCCACTCTGATGATGGTCTTTCTGACTGTTCTTTCTGACTCTTCATAGGCTGTAACTTCATAATGCAGTAGATGATGGCAGGAAAGACTTAATAGGTTCCCCAGGGATGGCCTAATGGTATCTGATGCTCTAGGTCAGTAATTCTCAACCTTTTTTTCAATCAGGACATACATGACAGACAATGGTAGCATATGTGACACATTTCATACATGACCCTCATAGATCTTTGCTCTGATACAGCAATTCTTGTGGATACAGAGCATATTAACATTTCATTCATAACAGTGGCGTGCGGTGAGGGCTTTCAGGGGATTCAGAGAATCCCGAACTCTACAGCCTTGATTTTTAATTTTTTTTTTTTTTTTGCTTGATGCAGTTTGATTTGTTGAGTTGGCAGCCTGCTCAACCAGTCAAACTGCATCAAGCAAGAAGTAACCCCACCCCCCCAAAAAAAGCAGGGCTATTGGGCTGGGAAGTCTCTGAACCCCCTGACAGTACTGATCTGAATTTGATTGGTTGAGCAGCATCTGCCTGTTGCCTGCTCGACCAATCAAAATTCAGAGCAATGCCCTCAGGGCCTTTGAGGGGTGGGGTGAATCCCCTGAAGCACACTACTGATTCATAAGAACCCCTCCCCACCCCCAACAGATCCAGATCAAAACCAGCACATTTTCTTCATGGAAGTTACAATACAAAAATATTATAAGCCATTCATGTTTCAATAGCTAGGGGTAAGTAACCTTGAAAGAGACCTGAGAGAGATGGTAGACACAACATTGAAGGCGTCGGCACAGTGCGCCACAGCCTCAAGGAAAGCAAACAAAATGTTGGGTATCATTAAAAAGGGTATCACGACCAGGACGAAGGAAGTCATCCTGCCACTGTATCGTGCAATGGTGCGCCCGCATCTGGAGTACTGTGTCTAGTACTGGTCGCCATACCTCAAGAAGGACATGGCAGTACTTGAGGGAGTCCAGAGAAGAGCAACTAAGCTGATAAAGGGTATGGAAAATCTCTCATATATTGACAGACTAAAAATGTTGGGGCTGTTCTCCCTGGAGAAGCGGAGACTTAGAGGAGACATGATAGAAACCTTCAAGATCCTGAAGGGCATAGAAAAAGTAGACAGGGACAGATTTTTCAAATTATGGGGAACCACAAGTACAAGGGGGCACTCGTAGAAATTGAAAGGGGACAGGTTTAGAACAAACACAAGGAAGTTCTTTTTCACCCAGAGGGTGATGGATACATGGAATGCGCTTCTGGAGGCTATGGTAGGCAGGAGCACATTACAGGGCTTCAAAGAAGGTTTGGATAGGTTCCTAGAGGACAAAGGGATTGAGGGGTACAGATAGGAGTAGAGGTAGGTTATAGGGATAGGAGTAGAGGTAGGTTATAGAAATAGTCAGGGACCACTGCTCAGGCAATAGGCCTGATGGGCCGCCACGGGAGCGGACCGCTGGGCGAGATGGACCTCTGGTCTGCCTCAGCGGAGGCAACTTCTTATGTTCTTAATATATTTTGATTCATGTGCCATCTGAGTAATAGCAACATAATTCTCTCTACTACCAGGCATGTTGTGAAATAATACAAAACCTGAAAAATCTATCTCAACATACCTGTAGCAGATTGCGGCAGCATGGCTGATGGACAGGCATGGAGCCCCCACAGACACAGGCAGGTCAGTATAAGCCAAAAGAAAAAGCTTTATTGTTGGACAAGCAATCAAAGTAACACAGTCTGTTCCTGTCACAGATTCAGGCTCAAACATGGGCAGCAACCACATTGACATTTACTTCCACACGTTTTAACCTCCCAGTTCTGTCTTGTCAGGCTTCTTCAACACAGTTCATATTACTCACACATCAATCCAGCTGGGTTCATATTATTCACACTGGCTCCAGCTGGGACACCCAGTACCTGAATTTTCACAAATAAAGAAAGACACTCTTTTAGCTTTGTGGTCGTCTGTTTCTTCTCGTGCAATCCTTGGGCATCTGTTTCTTAACACAGGATGCAAAACCTCTGAGCTATGGCCACTCTTTGCTCTCCTTGGACGTCCCCACAGGTGTTACATCCTAGCCAACACATTGGAAGGATTCCTTCATTTGGAGCCTCAGTCCACAATACCTCTACACTTGGGGCCTCCCTGATTTCTTCTGAGCCAGGGCAGCCTGAGCCTCATCCCTCTGACTCAGCAGGTTAGCACCACATGACGTAAGGTGGTTTAACAGTTAGAGAATGACACAGTGACAAAATTCATCATCGTTCCCGTCCCCGCGGATAACCGCGGGAAACCATCTTCATGTCATTCTTTAAGGAAAGAGGGAAGAATCAGAGTATGAATGGCCACAACCACTGACCCGCAAGCTTTGCTTTGAAGAATGCTGGTGTAGAAGGACTGAGGTTGAAATAGACATTAGAAAATGACATGGGATTATTTCCCGCAGTTATCCGTGGGGACGGGAACGGTGATGAATTTTGTCACCGTGTCATTCTCTAGTTTAACTTCAACACCAGTGGGGAAATATTCTTTGGGAAACCTGCCGCTAAACACTCCCTCCTTCACACAGACCTAACATACAACAATAGTATTAATTCATACGATTCAAATAACATGAACCCTTCTTATACGAGGCAGAACTACAAATATTACATGGGTTCCTAGAACATCAATACACCTACTACTGGTAAAACAGAGCTGTCTCTTTTCCAAACAGAAGAGCAAATTATCTCTCTGACGTTTAAAACCACCTTAGAAATTCAAAACTCATCTTCTTCATTGGTTCCCCATGAACATGCAGTTTGATGATATTCAGCACTTAGCCATGTGCTGGCACTTTATCGTGTGTAGATATTAAGATCTACCACTATGAGTAAGGGCTGCTACTTAGATGTGAGGAAACAGCAAGGCAGACGGTCCACTAGGAATCCAATATGGAGAACAAAAAAACAGGTAGACCAAATAAGGATGAATAAATTTATTGAAAATGCTCCCAGAAGCAGAGCCCAATGCATTTCACCTGAGTGGCTTCTTCAGGGGCATATAACTAACTGAAGTTAAAAACTGCTTCTGCCCACAAAAGTAACTAAAGCTGGTGTTCAGTGTACATTTTTCATACAAGAAAATGTCCAGCAAGAAGCTTATAGAGTCCTGGGTCAAAACAACAGGTGAACCAAATTAGGATATTTCTTCACAGAGCATGTAATTAAACTCTGGAATTTGTTGCCGGAGAATGTGGTGAAATCAGTTAGCTTAGCAGGGGTTAAAAAAGGTTTATATAATTTCCTAAAAGAGAAGTCCGTAGGCCATTATTGAGATGGCTTGGAATCCACTGCTTATTCTTAGGATAAGCAGCATAAAATATGTTTTACTACTTGAGATCCAGCTAGGTGCTTGTGACATGGGTTGGCCACTGTTGGAAACAAGATACTGGGCTTGATGGACCTTCAATCCGTCCCAGTATGTAAATTCTTCTGTTCTTATGTACCCCCTTTCTGTCAGCCACAGAGGCCTGAGCCTGTCTTGTGGTCTGGCCTTTCTACATAAACTTTGGAAGACGAAAGATTAATTAGATGTGGATAAATTTAGTCTGAAATTACTATGTTTTGATGTCATCAAAAGTCAGTTAGTACTTAAGAACATAAGAAATGCCTTCACCGGATCAGACCGAGGTCCATCTAGTCCGGCGATCCGCGCACGCGGCGGCCCATTTAGGTCCTCCTTTTTGGAGACCCGAAATTGCCGTATCCCTCAATATGATTTGCAAGAAGGTGTGCATCCAACTTGCGCTTGAAACCCAGAACAGTAGTCTCCGCCACAACATCCACCGGCAGAGAATTCCAAGCGCCCACAACTCGCTGTGTGAAATAAAACTTTCTGACATTTATCCTGAACCTGCTGTTGAATGTCTGGAACCCATTTCATCCCTTGTTATTTTATAAGGAACTAGCTGATGCCCCGGCGTTGCACGGATATTTAATTATAGCAATAACACTGTAAATGGATTCAAATAAAGATACTTTATAGTGGTGAATGAAATTATTTTTAAACAGCTTTATAAAAAGTACAATATTCAAATTATAATGTGAAATATTTGACAAAATGAATACAATACAACTAACACAAAACTTGATTATAAACAACATTTTTAGTTTCACCTCCAGGAGCAAGAACATATAAATTCTTGGGTGAACCCACCCTTGAGCAAGCAACATAGAGTTGTCCATGGGAAAAACAGGGGGATCTTAAATCCACTCCACAGTATGTAATAGTCTGTCCCTGTGATTTGTTGATTGTGATAGAGAATGCAAGTCTCACTGGAATTTGCAATCTCTTAAACTGAAAAGGAAGATATGTTGGAATAAGTGGCATCCAAAAGTTTCAGTATTGATTTAAACAACTCAATATGTGGAAACTCAGGTTGAAAAGAAACTCCATGCAGTTTTTTCCCGTTCAGAATGGAACCTGTGTTCCTAGTTCAGCATATGTGAGTACTCATGTAATGTAATAACATTATGAACTGGGGTGCATGAAGGAAACAGTTACAAACACAGTTAGAACATACAAACTCTATATGTATGGTGTCCGTGGTAGAATAGAAACGATGTCCCTAGTGGTTATAGTGTCATAGAAAGTGTTTTATAGTTGGAATTACTGTGAGAATGGCAGCTTTTTACATCCTTTCCATTGACATGAATGGGTGAAATTTCATTTTCTGTTTGTAGCTCCGCCCATGTGTGCAGGTGGGCCGCGATACCCCCAGAACATATCATCCCAGGTAGTGAAGGATCTGCATAACAAGTTTCGTTCAAATCGGTCAAGCCGTTTTTGCGTGATCGCGGCACATACACACATACACACACACATACACACATACATACCTCCGATTTTATATATATAGATTAGCCAGAAAATGTCACAAATGTAATAAGACAAAAGTGGAAAGAAAGGAAGTCCTAGTGTGAAACATTAAGAATTATCTGCTGCATCAACAGAGCCATCGCTGGCATACAGTCTATAATAAAAACCACTAATTGAAGGCAGGGAAGTGATCAGTAAAAGGGTTTCCAAAGCTCTGCTTGTGTGTGTGTGTCCGAGGGGGTGCTGAAAGGTTCTCAGCATAACCAAGAAGAGAATGATGTGGAAATGGCTCAATGATCTGAAACAACGTCAAAATACAGAATTTCGTTTCTGCAGATTGTCACTTAACGAAATAAGATAACATTCTTTTCAGTTATGGTGGCAAAATAATGCTCAGAATTTATGAAGTTGGTTGGTTGGACTGAGAACTTTTCAGCACCCCCTCATATGTAATAAAAGTGAGCCAAGTATAGGACAATGAAGTCATTGTGACATCACTGATGAGGTTGGCTCTTATTGGTGGAATGAGGCACTATGACATCACAATCTCAACTCTTTTCAGCTACAGTAGCAAAATAATGCTCAGAGTTTAGGAAGTTGGTTGGTTGGGCTGAGAACGTTTCAGCACCCCCTCATATAAGATGGAGGCTCCTATGCTGCCTTACAAACATCTATGTTCCTTGTTTTCCCTGTTCATAAATTGGACATTCCAGTTTGTAGAATGGATGTTCATGCTAGATATTTCCAGCATGTGAATATGTTTCTAAAATAATTATCTTAATTAACCAAGCTAAGCTATAATGACTGCACTTTATACCAGAACCAGAATGGCTAGTGGACATTTATTGGGAAATGGTCCTGATAATTGTAATGGGTGACTATTTTGTTGACTCATCCCATGGGTATTTTGATGAAAAGAAAACATCTTTCAAAATAACATAGTAGATGACGGCAAACAGCGAACATTCAGTCCTTCAACTCTGCCCAGTTGTCTTCCTCTCTGGTTTTCTGTTACTGTAGAATCTCAGTTATCTGGCACCTATGGGGATGCCGGATAACTGTAGTTTCTGGTTGCTTGAGAGTTTCTGTAAAAAATAAGTTTGGTCTTCCCTCCCCATCTCACTCTATCATCCCCCCACCTTCACTTGTAGGCCCAGAATCTACTCTTCCCTTTTTTTTTCTCTTCCCCTTCTCTCCCACTTTTTCTCCCCCCTTCTCTCCTACTTTCTCTTCCTCCCCTTCTCCCCTCACTCCCTCTGTTCCCAAAAGCAGTAGAGCCATCCTGACAACCCCCTCCCTCTATTCCAAAAGCAGCAGAGCATCCTAATACATCTCCCCTCCCTCCCTCACCCAAAGCTGTAGCGGCAGCCGGCGAGCAGAGGAAGCGCTGGTAAACAGGCAGCTTCTGGCCAACCACGGCAGGACCTATCTTCTGCCACTTCTAGAATGGAGGGAGGGAGGAATTTGTCAGGAATGGCTGTGCTGCTTCAGGAACGGAGGGAGGGTTGTCAGGAGCAGCTCTACTACTTTGGGAGCAGAGGGAGGGAAGGGGTTGTCAGGAATGGCTCTGATGCTTCAGGAACAGAGGAAGGGAGGGAGGGGTTGTCAGGACCGGCTGCCTATTGCTTCAGGAATGGAGGGAGGGAGATTTGTGGCTGCCCAAATGCTTCGGGAGCTGGAGAGAGGGAGGTAGACGGGTTGTTGGGCCAGCAGCACCACTTTGGACGTTGTCTGAGGAGCATGGGAGACATATTTTTTTTTGACAATTGGTTGAGAGTGCCGGTTAATTGAATACCGGTTAACTGAGATTGTACTGTACTTTGAGTAAATGGGCATGCTAAATCTCCCACTTAACCCTACACCAGTTCAAATCCTCCTCTCCCTTTTCTTTCAGCCTGATTTCTTGCTCCGCCCTCTATCCCCTATATTCAACAGAAAGTATTCAAAATTGCATGCACAAATTTGGGTGTGTGCCCAATTTGCATACAGAATTTAATTACATAATGAAGTAATTAGTGCCAATAATAATTATTGCTATTCTATAAAGGTGCTATTCTATAAAGGTGCATGCATACATTTTACTGTGTGGATCCGAAAAGGGACTGTGGGAGGGACATGAGTGGGGGAGGGGCATTTCTGAAATTTGCTTGCAGTGTTACAGAATAAGGCCAATCTGCACCTAATTTAGGCGCAAGGATTTACGCTAGGTTTCATGTTATGTAAATCATCGTGCCCAAATTGGGAGCTGATCCTAGTGCTAAACACTATTCTATAAATGGCGCTGGACTCAAAGTGCAATTTATAACATAGTGCTTAGCCCTCATTTTATTCAGCACCATATACAGAATTTATCTCTATGAGGCTAATTTTCAAAAGAGAAAAACACTTTAAAAAATGGCATAAAGTGGCATTTGGATGTTTTTCATGTTAAAACATCCAAATCACTGCTTTCAAAACCCATATTTTAGATGTTTCTCTCGGCTGGTCGTTCCCTGTTTGTCTGAATTCCAAGGGGGCATGTTGAAGGTGTGTTTTGGGCGGGATTAGGACTTGGACGTTTTGCTGCAATAATCAAGCAAATATTTAATAAAATGTTCAGACCGCCATTTAGACCAGGGGTAGGGAACTCCGGTCCTCGAGAGCCATATTCCAGTCGGGTTTTCAGGATTTCCCCAATGAATATGCATTGAAAGCAGTGCATGCAAATAGATCTCATGCATATTCATTGAGGAAATCCTGAAAACCCGACTGGAATACGGCTCTCGAGGACCGGAGTTCCCTACCCCTGATTTAGACATTTGGAGCCAGACCTGTTTTAAAAATGAGTAAGGGCCAAAAGCATGGAGGGTTTATTACATGACCTCCCTACTTCTCCATTGGTCACCAACACCTTCCTACCACCCAAAGATGTGAAAGAAACTGTACATTCCAGCTTGTATGACAACCCAGTAAGGCAATTCTTTTGTTCTTAAGATGTACACTTGGGCAGAGCTATGGTGGAAAATGGGTGTGTCTCCTACTTATGAGTGTAGCAAACAGAGTACAATATGTTACTCATATCCCTGCCATATTTACATGACCACCATTGCGCTTGGTGTATTTATGAGCTGAATGTCCCAGCTACAGCAGTATTTTGGCAGGCAGAGGTGGGTGAATGGGGATACAGAGTTTAATTCTCAGAACTATCTAAAGGCATGGCAAAACGAGGCAGATTCTTAGAACCTTTGACATGTCATATAGTTCAAGGAACCAAAGAGCCATAGGTGCCAATAAAATATCTTTATTACTTAGATGACCTAATATAGCCATGATACTGAGATGAAGAACTGGTCACCTCTAGGACTGGATGATTCAGGAGAAGGATACAGAGATGGAGAACCTGTCATCTCTAAGACTATAGGGCTAGGCTTAAAGTCACAGAACTTCTTACTTCTTAGAAAGGTATTTTTATTTATTAATTGCCTTTCTCATGGAAAGAGATTCACCTAGTGGCTTAGTGAGGGTAGGTGGCGCCCTCTTCTCCACCCCCACTCCTTCTGCGCCCTCCCCCATACTTCGCCCTTCCTTCCCCTCTGTACCTCTTTAAATCTTCGCCAGTGCAAGTAGCTTCTGCCTACTGCTCGCGCTGGCGTTGGCTTTCCCTCTGATGTTACTTCCTGGCTCCACGACCTGGAAGTGATATCAGACGAGAGCTAGCAGGAAACTGGAAAAGCAGGAAACTGGAAAAGCTTCTTGCACTGGTGAAGATTTAAAGAGGTGGGAGCGGGGAAGGGAGGGTACACGTGTGGTGTGTGGGACAGAGAGTTGCCGGCACTCCCACCAAGACGGCACCTGGGGTTGTCTGACCCCTCTTATTATTATATTACACTAGAGATTTCTATTCTGCCATTACCTTGCGGTTCAAGGCAGATTACAAAAGAATTATAGATGGTGGGTTACAATGGAAGATTATTTGTCATTTCTAGAGAGGTAAAAGTCCGGTAGTTTAAGTGTGGCGGGAAGATGGAGGTAAGACGGTAAGTGTGATGTTAGGTCTGTTTCAGGATTTTCTTGAAGAGTATAGTTTTTATTTCTTTTCTGAACATCTTGTAGTCTGGGGTAGATATCAGTAGATTGGAGATCTGGTTATCTAGTTTTGCTGCTTGAGTGGCTAGGAGGCCATCGTATAGTTTTTTCCGTTTTACTTCTTTGATCGGGGGATGTATGAATGGGATGTGTGTTTTTCTATGTCTGTTTGAGGTGGTTTGGATGAGGCGGTTGTTCAGGTAGGTTGAGCTGTCTCCATTTAGGATTTTGAATAACATACAGTAGAATTTAAATAGTATTCTTTCTTGTATTGGTAGCCAGTGTGAGTTGATGTACACTTCTGTAATATGGTTGTGTTTCCTCAATGAGTAGATAAGTCTCAGGGCTGTATTTTAGATTGTTTGTAGTAGTTTGGTCATAGTGGCCGGGCAGGGGAGGTAGAGGATGTTACAGTAATCTAGTAGGCCTAGGATTAGGGATTGTACTATAAGCTGGAATTGTGTTCTTTCAAAGAATTTCTGGACTTGTCTTAGGTTTCTCATTATGCCACTGGATTCACTCAAAGTGGCTTACAATGCATTCAATAGTAATCAGGTACTTTGGGGGAATTTTCCATGTCCCAGCAGGCTCACAATCTAACTGTGGTGCATAGGGCAATGGCAGGTTGAGTAACTTGCCCAGAGTCACAAGGAACAGGCCGGGATTGAACTCATAACTTCAGGCTGAGGCAGCAGTTCTAACCACTAGGCCAGGGGTAGGCAATTCTGGTCCTCGAGAGCCGGAGCCAGCTCAGGTTTTCAGGTTCTCCACCATGATTATATATGCGATGGATTTGCATGCACTGCCTCCTTGAGATGCAAATCTATCTCATACATATTCATGGTGGATATCCTGAAAACCTGACCTGGCTCCAGCTCTCGAGAACTGGAATTGCCTACCCCTGTGATAGGGAATTATGTCAACTGAGCAAGATACTGATTAGAACAGGGGTCTCAAAGTCCCTCCTTGAGGGCCGCAATCCAGTTGGGTTTTTAGGATTTCCCCAATGAATATGCATGAGATCTATGTGCATGCACTGCTTCCAATGCATATTCATTGGGGAAATCCTGAAAACCCAACTGGATTGCAGCCCTCAATGAGGGACTTTGAGATCCCTGGATTAGAAGCCATAGTAAAGCATTCACCTAGATCAGGGGTAGGCAATTCCGGTCCTCGAGAGCCGGAGCCAGGTCAAGTTTTCAGGATTTCTACCATGAATATGTAAAAGATGGATTTGCATGCATTGCCTCCTTGAGATGCAGATCTATCTCATGCATTTTCATTGTGAAAACCTGACTTGGCTCTGGCTCTCGCGGACCGGAATTGCCTACCCCTGCACCAGGCCACTCTCCCTCCCTCTGCTGAGAAAGGTACTGCCTACTTACAGTAGAAGAGGGGAAAATGTGTTTATGAGACAGAAGGCTTATGATTTGACTGACTGGTTCTTGATTTTCTGTCAGCTTTTGAATGATGCACTGTGTCTTACATCAGGGGATAGTTTGATCTGTGCTCATTTCCCTTGAAGCATCTGTCTATATAATGTCCATTTACTTGATTAATTTCTTTCAAAAGACTTGATTTTTGATTTCACAAATTCAGAATCCACTGTCCCATTATTTTGTTAATCCCCAGTGCACACTGGAGAGAGATGATTAGAAAACCAGTCAAATTATTATTGATACCAGATCACAAATGCCATGGAGAACCTAATGCATTCAAAATTTATTCTTTTTTTTTTTAAACCCCAGGACGTTATCTTGAAAATAGCTGTTTATCAACAGCAAGCATAATCTATGTCCATTCAGTCTGCTACTGCCATGCAACCACTTGCAAAATTCATAATTCTGTTCTTGTAAAGCTGTCATTTTTCTTCTATTTATGGCTCAGAGCTATAACCTTACTACCAGTCTCTCTGCATTTCCTAAGGCTGGGTCCACATCTGACTGAATACAGAGCAAAAAGCTGTTTCCCCTTACCACTTTGTGCCTTTACATTCCAAGGAAAAGGTGACGCACCTCATTTCATTCACTGTTTTCCTTACTTGTCCTTTTATTAGACACAGAATGAGTTATAGTTAAATTCATATATATGTGTACAAAAATCAATATACAACTTACTTTACAGAAAAACATGAACAACACTCAACAATATAAACAGCTAGTGTTCCCTACCAGCTTTATTCCTACCCCTCTTCCAAATCTCTCCAAGGAACTTCTATGTAGAACCCTAAATTCATTATACAACCTGAAATTTAAAATCCAAATACAAAACCAAAGGGAATTTTTCAATCTCAGCATGTGAGATCTAGCCCATCAAATTGAACCATTTATACATAATCTACCCATAATTCTATTCTCACTACTAATATTATTACTTCTAGCACTGCTGGACATATACAATCTCGATAGTAGTGGTTAGTATTCAAGTACAATGTGTCCCTGTATGGGAGAGCTTACAATCTAAGTGTGTACATAAGAAAAGCATAAGAATAGCCATACTGAGTCAGACCAGTGGTCTATCTAGCCCAGTATCCCGTCTTCATGAAGGCCGATCCAGGTCACAAGTGCTTGGCAAAACCCCAAATAATAACAACATTCCATGCTACCGATTCCAGGGCAAGCAATGGCTTCCCCTATGTCTGTCTCAATAGCAGACTAGGAAATTTTTCTCCAGGAACCTGTCCAAAACTTTTTTTTAAACCAGCTACATTAACTGCTCTTACCACATCCTCTGGCAACATGTTCCAGAGCTTAACTATTCTCTGATTGAAAGAATATTTTCTCCTATTGATTTAAAAAGTATTTCCCTGTAATTCCATTGAGTGTCCCCTAGGGCTCTTTTTACTAAGCTGCGATAGCGTTTTTAGCGCACGCAGGATTTTAGCGCGCACTAAACCCGTGCTACACGGCTATAACTAAGGCCAGCTCAATGCTGGCGTTAAGGTCTAGTGAACGTGGCAATTCAGCGCGTGCTAAAACCGCTATTGCAGCTTAGTAAAAGGAGCCCCTAGCCTTTGTCATTTTTGATGGAATAAAACATTGAATCACTTGTACTCATTGTGTACCACTCATGATTTTGGAGACTTCAGTCATATCTCCCCTCAGCCGTCTATTTTCCAAGCTGATCATCTCTAAGCTCTTTAGTCTTTCTCATATGAGAGGAATTCCATCCCCTTTTATCATCTTGGTCGCTCTTCTTTGAACCTTTTCTAGTGCCACTAAATCTTTTTTGAGATAAGGAGGCCAGAACTGAATGCAATACTCAAGGTGAGGTTGCATCATGGAGCGATACAGAGGCATTATAGCATTCTTAACCCCTCTTCTACGAAACTACGATAGCAGTTTCTAGCGCAGAGAGCTGTGCTGAATGGCCCGTGCTGCTCCTGACGCTCATAGGAACTCTATGAGCATTGGGAGCAGCGTGGACCATTCAGCGCAGATCCCCGTGCTAGAAACTGCTATCACAGTTTCGTAGAAGAGGGGGGGTTAGACTTATTTATCATCCCTTTTTTTTTTTTTTTATAAATAATTCCTAGCATCTTGGTTGCTTTTTTGGCCACTGCCACACATTGGGTGGAAAGTTCCAGCCTACTGTCTAAGATGACATCTAGATCTCTTTCTTAGGTGCTGACCCCTAAGATGGACCCTAGTATCTGGTAACTATGATTTGAGTTATTCTTCCCAAGGTGCATCACTTTGCAGTTGTCCACATTAACCCTCCTCTTTTACTAAGGCGTGCTAGCCAATTTGGTGTGCGCTAAATGCTAACGCGACCGTAGAATATAATGGACGTGTTAGCAATTAGCACGTGCTAAAATCGGCTAGCGTGCCTTAGTAAAAGGCACCCTAAATTTCATCTGCTATTTGGATGCTCACTCTTCCAATTTCCGAAGGTCTTCCCTGCAATTGTTCACAGTCTGCATGAGTTTTAACAACTTTGAACAGTTTAGTGTCATCTGCAAAATTTAAACGCCTCACTCGTCGTTCCAATTTCCAGATCATTTATAAATATGTTAAATAGCACCAGTCCCAGTACAGATCCCTGCGGCACTCCACTATTTACCTTCCTCCACTGAGAGAAATGGTCATTTAACCCTACCCTTTGCTTTCTGTCCAATAAGCAATTCCTAATCCACAACAAACGTTGCCTCCTATCCCACGACTCTTAATTTTCTCAGGAGCCTTTCATGAGGAACTTTGCCAAAAGGTTTCTGAAAATCTAGATACACTACATCAACCGGCTTACCTTTATCTACATGTTTATCCACATCTTCAAAGAAATGCAGCAAATTACCGAGGCAAGACTTCCCTTAGCTGATCCCATGCTGATTCTGTTCCATTAAACCATGTTTGTCTATGTGTTCCCCAATTTTATTTTTTATAATGGTTTCAGCTACTTTTCCTGGCACTGTAACTTCCTGGTTCACCCCTTGAACCCTTTTTAAAAATCAGCATAACATTAGCTATCCTCCAATCCTCAGGTACTACATATGATTTTAAGGATAGGTTACGGATCACTAGCAGCAGATCAGCAATTTCATGTTTGAGTTCTTTTAGTAACCGTGGGATATATACCATCTGGTCCAGGTGATTTATTACTCTTTAACTGATGCAATGGAATATAACATCCCCTCCCCTCCCTTTTAGAAAACTGTGCTGTCAAGCAGCACAAGTTAAATGCTGAGCCACCTATTCTAACCCTATGGGTGGTTCGGCATTTAGCTCCTGCTGCTTGGCAGCATGGCTTGATAAATGGGGGAGGGGGAGAGTGACTTGCCCAAGGTCATAAAGGAGGGTATTCTCTAAATGGCCTGGAGGTGTAAAGGCTGGGAGCGATGTTCTGGGGAGAGGGGAGACTGCTTGCAGTCCACAGACTGAGAGGGAGGGGCTCCAGAGGCTCATATTATAAATATAAAATTATGTGGGTGCTGGCCCGAGATTCAGTTGGGGCCTGCATAAGCTCTGGCTTATGCAGCCTGCCCATATATAGCCCTCAATATTCAGCGCTGGTGCCTGGACGTGGCCTTGTAATGAATACTGGGGCCTAATTTACAGTAACTAGCGATGTTTTAAAAAAGTGCTGTTGCTGACTGAAATTAAGGGGGGGGCTTGCTTTTATATTTTTGAAAGGTGGTTAATCAAACATATTAAACAATATTTATCCACCTAAGTGGCTTTGAAAATCACCCTCTGTATACTTTAGTTATTTATTTGAATTGTGGAGCATCCTTCAAACTATCAAGAGCAAAAATCATAGGAAGCCAGATCCATTTACTGCTCTGCCAGAAAACTCTGAACACTAAGGGAAAAAAAAGCATTTTAGGCAGTGATGGCTGTAGATTGAAAAGTCTGTATGTTTCCCCAGACAGGGGGAAAGCTTGTATGCTGCAGAAAGCCAGGACTGCTCATCTTTCTCTGCTTTCATTTTCCCTGTCATCGGCTGGCATGCTTTCAGTAGCTCACAGCCCATTCTTGTCCAGATTGCCAAGTTTTCCAGCTGTCATGTGACAGCTTGCCCCTGGAAAAAATGAAATACCTTTCTATTAAAGAAAAAAATGGAGAACATTTTTTTCCCACCTTCTGTAGAGAATCTCCGGTATGGAGCACATTGTATCATGAGAATAAAGCTATTAGGAATTAAAAAAAAAAAAAAAAAACATCTTGCAAAGCGCACAAAAATTTAGAGGCAGTTCAGAGGAATTGAGGAGCCTGAAATTATGTTCCATTTTTTTGTGATCGATTTCATTTTGGTGCTTTTTTTTTTTTACTGAATTGGCAGGTCAAATAAACAAAATTGTTCCTCTCCATTTTTATTATTCCAAATGTTATTCCATTCCCTGTGGGCAGATTCAATGCATAATACTTTTCAAAGCATCTCCTGTTCAGCTGCTCTTAGCGTTATAAATCATAAATATGCTGGAGGTGCTGCTGCATTGATGATCAGCAGAGGATCCCTTGTAGGAGTCACACTAATAAATGGATGGCTCAGACAGTGGCGTAACGAAGGTGAGTGGTACCCGGGGCGGTGGCGCCACTCCACCCTTTTGGTCCATCCTTTCCCTGCCCCCCAGCTCCTTCCTGACCCCCCTGGTGGGCGTGCCCCCCCTTCTTCCCTTCCCCCATACCTTTTTAATTTTCCAGGCAAGAGTAACATCATGAACATGCTGCCCACATCGTGTCGGCTACCCTTCTGACATCACTTTCTAGGTGCGGGGCCTGGAAGTGACATCAGAGAGAGGTGACACCGACGCGGGCAGCAAATTCATAATGTTGCTCGTGCAGGGAAAATGAAAGAAGTACGAGGGATAGGAAGGGGCACATGCATATGTCGGGGGGGGGGGGGAGAGAGGAAGATGGGCACCTGTGCCCCTTACAAAGACTGCGCCTGGGGCGGACTGCCCCCCTGCCCTACGGCTCCCCCCCTTACCATGCCACTGGGCTCAGGTTTCAAAAGGACCAAGGCTCTGGTTGAATGTTTATTTAATTTATTTAATTTTATGTATATACTGCCTATTAGGTGTCAAACAGATACTCAAGCATTTTCCCTATCTGTCCTGATGGGCTCACAATTTATCTAATATATCTGGGGCAATGGAGGATTGAGTGACTTGCCCAGGGTCACAAAGAGCAGTGCAGGATTTGAACCCACAACTTGAGAATGACATGGGGAAAAAAAATCTGTCCCCATCACCGCCCCATCCCCGGCCCACCGTCCCCTTCACCGCCCCGTCACCGCCCCGTCACTGCCATCCCCTTCACCGCCCCGTCACCGTCACTGCCATCCCATTCACCGCCCCGTCACCGTCCCCGCAGCATCCATATAAGCCTTAGTACTGCAATATTTAGCTTATTCCTTCCTTATAAATCAAAGTTCTGGCTGCTGAACTAGAGAAAGAGATGTTCAGCTGGCAGGACTTTGTTTATAAATTTTTATCAACACAACTAATATACTACTTTATCCTAAAGCAAAAAATAAATAAAATTTTTTCCTACCTTTGTTGTCTGGTTTCAGCTTTTCACATCTTCTCATTCAATTCCTTCCATCCACTGTGTGTCTTCTCTCTGCGTCTTCCATTTGCTGTTACTGTGCCTCTCCCTTCACCCCCTCCCAATTGGTCTAGCACCCATCTTCTTCCCTCCGCTCCCCCGAAGTCTGGCATCTGTCTTCTTCCCTTCCAGCGCCGTCTCCCCACTCTGTCTTCCACATTTCCCTTTAGGGTCTTTTCCTCTCTCCCTTCTTTCAATGTCTGTTCTATTCCTTTCCACCACCACCCTTCCCTCCCTCCTTTACCATCTGTTCCTTTCTACCACCCTTCAGCTCCTCTCACGTGGCCTATCTATCTACCTCCCTCCCTCTTATTTTCGTGGCACGTTACAATGTAATTTGTGCAAGCCGCTGGAGCCTGCGAGATCAGTCCCTGTGCCATCCTCACAAACCATCTCGCTTCTGTGATCCTATTTTCCCCATTTCTAATATCTCCCCTATGTATCTGCCATTGACCCCCCCTGTGTCCATATACCATCCCAATGGCATGTCCCCTTTATGTCTCTGTCCCTATGCCCCCATGCACATAATTTCCCCTTTCTGTTACCTTCCTGTGTCCAGATTTCCCCTATCTTCCTCTTCCATACCAGTGTGTCTCTTCTTTTCAACCCCATCTAGCTTCTTTCCCTCTTTCTTTCCCCGCCCCCCTGCTTCCAGCATCTGGCTCACCTGCCTGTCCTCCCCTTTCTTTCCTGCTGTGGGTTTCTTTCTTTCCTCTTCATCCCCTTGGCCCAGAATCTTTTTCCCTTTCACTCCCTTCTTCCTAGTGTGAGCTGGGAACAAGCGCGATCGCACGGTCCAGCAGCCTCCATCCGCCCGATCGCAGCATTCAGTCAGCTCCCTCCCTCCACCTCACCTTATATTCCGAGTTTGCCGGCTTTCTTTTTCGCCGAGCTGCATGCTTTCAAAAAGCCGCCCACGTGCGGCTGCTCAGTTGTTCAATCTTCTGCTCTGACGCAACCGGAAACAGGAAGTTGCAGCAGAGAAGATTGAACAACTCCAGCAGCCGCGTGTGCGCGGCTTTTTGAAAGCGTGCGGCTCGACGAAAAAGAAAGCCGGCAAACTCGGAATATAAGGTGAGGTGGAGGGAGGGAGCTGGCTAAACGCTGCGATCAGGCAGGTGGGGGCTACTGGACCGTGCGATCCTTGATTGCCTCACTGCGGAGACAAGACCATTCACCGCTCCACGGGGTGGTGAATGGCCTTGTCCCCGTCCCCGCAGCGACTACTATTTTTCTTTCCCCGTTTTGGCGGGTTACCTGCAGCTACTCGCGGCTAGCCGTGGGTAACAACCACCGTGTCATTCTCTACCCACAACCTCAGGGTGTTGAGGCTGTAGCATGCTTGTATGTGCAAGTTGAGTTTACAAGCCTTCTTTCTCATACCCACATTTTCTTCTCTTCTTTTGCAAGCAGGCAGGACGTTTCTCAGGAGCTCTAAAAATTCAGAGAGTCACAGTTATCTTGGTGCTTAACCCACAGATCTCCAATCCTAAAGATGACAGTTCCTTTATCTCTGTATCATTCCCTTGAGTCTTCCAGTTCTAGAAGTGATCAGTTTAAAATACGTCAAGGGGAGGTACCATCTTATATGACCCCATTGTTGTGCATTATATGGTCTGAGACAATACTCGCCCTTTTGAATTCCAAAGATAAGAGGGTTAAACTGTACCTTTACTTCAACTCTAGCCTATCAAGTTGCCGAACTTTGCCAGATTAGATCAGTTCAATGAGAGATTATAAAAGTTTTAGATAGGCCTTGAAAACTAATTTGTTTAAGGAATGTGTTTTGAAAATGTTGTAATTTTCTTAATTTTTTTATTGTGTTGAATATTGTCTTATCTTTTTATGTTAACCGCTTTGAACTGCCTTTGAGGTATTTGTGGTATACAAATAAACATTGTATTATATTGAATTCTCTACCTCTGCATCATTCCCCTGTCACTTACAGTCCTAGAGATGGCATGTTCTCCTTCTCAGTATCATTCCCCTGAGTCATCCAGTCCTAGAGGTGATCAGTTCTCATTTCTGTATTGTTCTCCAATGGTGACTTATTCTCTGCCTCTCTATCTTTCCTCTAAGTGGTTTCCAGTGCTTTTTTGAAGCAGTTCATACTGAGATCTGGGACCTCAGCTTAGTATTTAACTGTGCCCCTAATGCAAACATTTGAATACCAAAGCTTATTGGGCATCTATTGAAACACCTAAATGGTAGGACCATAGGCAGTGGATTGCTTTTTTGTTGCTCTGATGCATTGACTGAATTTGAAAGATTATCAGAACCTACTGGTTTGCTTTGAAATTGCTGTTTTACCCACCCCTTCAGAATATAACATGGAAAGCTAAATGTGATGGTTCTCATCTGTACATTAGACCCAGGAATAGTAAGAGAGCTAGGTTCATGGACAAGTTCCCCACAGAGCTTGGCACCATCAGTCTAGGGGAAAACATCCAGTGCTGGTGGCTGCCAGATCTTAGTTGTCCAACCAAGAACCCAAGGGGATAACCAGAAAGAAGAAGAACCCTAAACAGAGGGCACTCACTAATGAATAGCAAGGCAGAAATAAGACCAAGGTTTAGCAAAGGACCAAGGAACGTTTAAGGATGAATAGAATCCAGCGCAAAGCAGGTAGCCAAAATATAAGACAACAGCAAGTAGTGCAGACCAAGCTCTGGCAAGGAATTCAAACAGTGACTTGTATATAGGAGTCCAGACAAGAACAAGATGGCCTCTGGCAGAAAACAGCAGTCATAGTGTGACTAGACATGGCTTGCCTGTCTGGTGAGACACACTGACACCAAGTGGTAGTTCAAAGGTTTACCCCTGCAGATATTTCTCAGGAACTGAATCCTGTGCAGGCTGGTGGCAGAATCTTACAGTGAACCAATATTAAAAACAGGAGTGTAAGTGACAAAAGGAGAACAAAGACATAGAAATAAGGTCACACGAGAGGTTCCCAAGATGTATAAGCCCAGGAGTATTTTGAGAACTTAGCACCTCTTTTTCTACTTGTCCAGTACACTGAAATTCTTCTGTTGCCATGAACACACGCTAAAGCGCATTACAAAGTTATCTAACTTCATGTGCCAACTCCTAGAGACTGCTGCACTTTATGTAAAAGTTAATGCTCTTTGGCTCAGGAAGCCAGCTTAAGGAAGGACTAGAGTGAAGGAGAACAGACTGTTTATCAAACTCAAGTCTTGTGACAACTGAGAAAAAGATTTATATATAACCTAGAAAAGAAATTCAGCCAAGCAGCAAGTGTTGCCTTGTAAGTGAATGATTAATGACTGAGGGATGGTGATGACCTCACTTGAAAGGAGAGGCAGCTCTGATCTTGGCAACCTGATGAGGTTGTGGTTGGTCTGTTACACCTTGATGAGGCAGTCTTAGAAATAAAGACAGCTAAGAGACATCCGCTCTGGCTCTTCTAGGAGAAATTCTCCTTATCTCTGACTGATTTCTTTCATGGATACTGGTTTTCCTTCTCTTTTGGTAATTGCACGTCAGCAATCATGAGCAGACTCAAATGTTAGGGCTTTTGGGATATATGGTCAGTCAGTGCTCTTTGTATTGGCAAAATCTTTATAAGTTTTCAACTTGTAGTTCTTTGGCTGAATAATTACATCCTATTTTTTTTTAATTTTCATGTTCCTCAGAATTAGCACAGAATTTTGACAGAGCAGATTTAAATTTCAAGGCCTATGGACCAACTTTTTTTTTTTGCCTCAGCTACAAAATGGGGAAAAAAAAATCCTTTGGTACATTGAGCCCTTAAACATGACCAGCTTTCTGTTTTTCTGGTAGTTAGCTAAACCTTGACTCCTGCTTTATACAAGTTATTTTTTTCTTGACAAAGAACTAAACAGTGTAGTGAGGAGAAACGGACAGAACTGGCAGCCATAGGCCCTGAAGAGACTGATCAGGAAATTAAACTTGCTCTAGTGTTAAGGCTGAAAGAAGACTGCCAGGCAAGAAATACATGAACCAGGAGGTCACAAAGTGATCCAGTAAATTTGGAAGCATTGTAGTGTTCTCAGTGCTGTTGATTTCTTCAGTGCTCTTGTCTAGACAGAGGAGTACCACCTGCCTCTATAAGTACGAATGAGATAATGGAAGTGGGAGTGAATTATAGTTTGCTTTCCCTAGTGGGATGTGACCAAGGAGGGAACAATAGACTATTTTTAGCAAAAAAAAAAAAAAAAAAGGGTTTTGTCTTTTTTCTGTCTCCTAGAAGCAGACTGGGTTCTCAAGGGAAGGAACCTTGTGTTATGTGGAGGGTGAAAGTGTAGTTAGTTACCTGTAACGTAGGTTCTCCGTGGATAGCAGGATAGTCAGCCACATATGGGTGTTGTCCCAACAGCTCTCAATTTGCGGATAAGCTCTCCAATAGCTCAGAGATATATATATATATATATATTTTTTTTTTCTCTGAGCATGTGCAGTGCCCGGGCCCCACTGGGCATGCCCGAGCACTACCCATTTCCCCCTGCTTCCCCCTAATCCTCAGGATGTTCCTAGCTGTGGCTGGGTCGGCCGTACGGGGAGGCGGGTGGGTTGTGTGGCTGACTATCCTGCAGTCCATGGAGAACCTATGTTACAGGTAAGTAACTACACTTTCTCCTAGGACAAGCAGGATGAGTCAGCCACATATGGGTGACTCCCTAGCCGAGGGATGTACCGATTGGACCTGCACCCTAGCGCTCTGTGCATCCCTCGCCTGGCTGTGGAGGCCGAGACGGGCAGGGTAATCAGGCGAAGCAGGTTAGGATGTGTAAACAAGGTTTTTGATAAAGTGCTGTGTTAACTGGGCAATAAACCTCACAGAACAGTAAAACTGGTCAATAACAATCAATGAATAGTGAGAAACCAACTGGTCAACAGAGATAATTTGTAGTTGCATGTGACAATTCGTACTTGCATATTCAACATTCAGCCTAGACAGGTAGTACTAGAAGACCTACTTAATCAATATCTATAACACCCTACTTGATCAGTGTTTGTCAAGGCTGTGCTAGTGGTTGCTGTCCCTCCTGGGAGGGAAGGGCCAATTGCAAGACTGTTCGGCTGAATGCATTCGGGGCGTGGAATGCTATGTCGAGGCAGTAGTGCTTGGTGAAAGGTGTGTGTGGAGGACCAAGTGGCTGCATCACAGATGTCCTCTATTGGTGTGTGGTGTAGATGAGCTGGAGTGGTGGCTATGGCTCTGCGCTGGTGGGCCTGGGCTCCCACCGGCAGTTCACGCTGCATTCTTCTATAGGTGAAGGAGATGCACTGGAGTATCCAGCGCGAGAGCGTTCGTTTGGTGAATGGCAGTTCTGGTCTGTTTTGGTCATAGGAGACGAACAGTTGTGAGGCTTGTCCGGGCCATTGCGTCCTGTTGATATAGGTAGTCGGGCCCGCACACCGTCCAGGTGTCGCTGGAGCACCACCCTGTCCTCATGGAGGAGTGTGTTGGGAGGGGGGGGGGTGATGGACCAGGGCCTTGATCTCGCTGATATGTCTGGCCGACACGATAGAGGTCAGGAAGAGGTTTTTCCAGGTAAGGACTCTGGAATCTTCCTCCCCCAAAGGTTTGAAGGGGTCGAGGGCGAGCTGATGCAGCACCAAGTTGAGGTCCCATCCAGGCGGTGGTGGTGGTCTGACTGGTGGATGCCAATTGGACAGTCCCTTCATGAAATTTGTGATTAGTGGGTGCCCTGACACCGGTGTGTTGTCTAAGCCAGTGTGGTACGCCGCAATCGCACTTAGGTGGACCTTGATGGAAGTGGGTTTTAGGCCCCCCTGAGATAAGCTCAATAGGTACTGCAGGATGACTGGTATGGGGCAGTTGTAGGGATCTTGCTGTGTGCCTGTGCACCAGTAATGGAACCTTCTCCATTTCAACCCATAGCATTTTCTGGTTGAAGGTCTTCTGGCTGCCATAAGAATGTGCTCCACGTCTTGTGGTAGGTTCATCCTCTCAACATTCATGCGGTCAGGGCTAAGGAACGCTGGTCGTCGTGGAGGGTAGAGCTCCCGTGTTGTATTATGAGATCTGTGCTGATCGGGAGGCGGAGAGGTGGGTGAACCGCTATCTGTTGCCGGAACGAGAATCATGGTTGATGAGAGGTGTTGGCGGGTAGGCGTATAAAAGTCCGTGGTTCCAACTCACAGACAGACCATCTGGGCTGAGACGGCGATGGGTCGGTCTCTTTGAGCAGAAGGTCGTGCATTTTGAGTTCAGTTCTGTTGCAAACAGGTCGATGCTCGGCATGCCCCAGGTGCTGAAGATCTTCTTCATCACTGCTGGGTTGATAGACCACTTGTACGAATCCAGCTGGCAGCTGAGGCTGTCTGCTAGGTTGTTCTGCTCCACCGGGAGGTAAGTTGCCTGGATGGGGCATTGATTGGAGTTGGCGAATTCCCAGATCGAGGCTGACCCTGTACCTCCCTGCTTGTTGATGTAGTACATGGCCACCTGGTTGTCTGTTTGGATGAGGACTGTCCTGCCTGTCACCCTTTGTTTGAAGGTTTTGAGGGCATTTCCTATGGCCCTGAGCTCCAGCAGGTTGATATGGAGTGAGGACGCCTGGGCAGACCATGTGTCCCCTGTGTGAAGATGGAGAAGGAGACATGTTTGGAGGCATCCGTGATGACCACCAGCTGGTGAAGTGGTGGTCTGAATGGTTTCCCCTTCGCTAAGTTATGTCAGGCCATCCATCAGTGAAGCATCTTGTGTATGGGTTGGGTATGCTGGTTCCAGTGACGTCTGAGGTGCCATTGCAGGGGTCTCATGTGTAATCTGGTGTGTTGGACAACAAAGACCGCAGCCGCCATGTGGCCCATGAGATGCAGGAGGGAGCGTGCTGACGATGAGCTGCTGGCAGAGATGTTCTGGGCCAGGGATGTCATGGCGTTGATCCGGCAGTCCGGTAGAAAGGCCTTGGTCTGTGTGGTGTTGATGACTGCCTCGATGAACGATATCCTCTGGTGGGTACCAGGTGGGATTTATTTTTTTTTTTTATGAGGCACCCCAGTTCTTGGAGGGTTATGGTGGTTGTCAGGGCTGGCTGTGCCTCCCTTGGAGATTGGGCCACTATTAGCCAGTCGTCGAGATAAGGGAGGACGCACACCCCCTGAAGGCGAAGATGTGCTGCTGCCATGGCCACACACTTTGTGAACACTCTTGGAGCCGTTGAGGGTCCAAAGGGTGGGACCATGTACTGGAAGTGTCTGTCTTGACTTTTGAAACAACGATGCCTCCTGTGGGCTGGGTACATGGGCACGTGAGTGTATGCATCCTGTAAGTCCAGGGATACTAGCCAACCCTCGGGCTGTACCAGGGGCAAGACTGTACCCAGACAGTGCATCTGGAATCGTTCCTTGTGTATGCACCTGTTGAGCTTGCAAAGATCCAGGATCGAGCGTTTGTCCTTGTCCATGGGGACGAGAAAGTTCCTGGAGTACAAACCCCTTGGTGATCTCTGGTTGGCACCGCCTCTGTTGATTCTGCCCGAAGCAGGTCCTCTCCTTGCTGCAGGAAAAAAGGGGTCGTCAGATGGAGGGAGCCCCGCCCACTCGAGGGGGGGGCGGGAGTGGAGACGAAGTTGGTATCCCTGCTTGATGATGCTGAAGACCCGCTGGTCAGTGGTGATCCTGGGCCACGTATTCGCAGACAATCTTGGTGGTTGTTAACGGTACCCTCTCTAAAACGTCAGAAGTGACAAGTGGAGTACCGCAGGGCTCATTCTTGGGCCCGCTCCTTTTCAACTTATTCATAGGGGACCTGACTCAGGGGCTTCAAGGTAAAATAACACTATTTGCCGATGACGCCAAACTATGTAACATAGTGAGCGGCTCTGATTTACACGATAGTATGACGCATGACCTTTTTTTGTTGGAACGTTGGTCATCTACCTGGCAGCTGGGCTTCAACGCCAAGAAATGCAAGGTCATGCACCTCGGCAGTAGGAATCCGTGCAGAACTTACACCCTAAATGGTGAAACCTTAGCTAGGACTGTAACAGAATGAGATTTGGGAGTTATCATCAGTGCAGATATGAAAGCTGCCAATCAAGTGGAGAAGGCTTCATCTAAGGCAAGACAAATGTTAGGTTGTATCCGCAGAAGTTTCGTCAGCCGGAAGCCTGAGGTCATCATGCCGTTAAACAGAACCATGGTGAGACCACATCTGGAATACTGTGTGCAATTCTGGAGGCCACATTACCGTAAAGATGTGCTAAGAGCAGAGTCAGTTCAGCGGATGGCCACCAGGATGGTCTCGGGGCTCAAGGATCTCTCATACGAAGAGAGGCTGAACAAGCTGCGGCTCTACTCTCTCGAGGAACGTAGGGAGAGGGGAGACATGATTGAGACATTTAAATACATCTCCGGACGTATCGAGGTGGAAGAAGATATTTTCCTTCCCCAGGGACCCTCAGCCACAAGAGGGCATCCGCTTAAACTCAGGGGCGGGAAATTTCATGGGGACACCCCGGCCCGGGCACTGTTCCCTCTAAGCTGAGCAGGAGTCCTCCACCCACAGTCTCACCAATAGAGGGTGCTGTTTCACTGTCACATTTTTCAATTGTGAGGGACAGGCAAGTTCTGCAGGACTCCAGGGAACATACCTGTCCTTAGCGACTGAAAATATTCCACCCCCTAGTGGTAGCAATGCAGCTGGAGGACACCTGCTCAGCTTAGAGGGAACAGTGCGAAGTATTTCTTCACCGAAAGAGTGGTTGATCACTGGAACAAGATTCCAATACAGGTAATTGAGGCCAACAGCGTGCCAGATTTTAAGGGTAAATGGGATGCCCATGTGGGATCCTTAAGAGGGTGGAGTTAAGGATGGGTCATTAGGAGAGGGATCTCCAGGAGAGCAGACTCAGGGGGGTGGGTCTGTGAAGTGGGCAGACTTGATGGGCTATGGCCCTTATCTGCCGTCATTTTTCTAAGTTTCTATGTTTCTAATCTTATCCTGCCACCCCCAGCCCCTGCTGGGCCGGAGGGTGGTCAAAGGTTCTGTTTTAGTTTTGGGGAGAGGGCTGCCCTTGGTTGCCCCTATCCCTTGGGCGGCGCTTGTTTGCGTAGCAGTTATTTTACTGTTGTGAGCCCTGGGGCACGGACTGTTGCCCAGTGTGGTGTTCTGGGGTATCACTTGGGGGCAGTGAAGGACATGTGAGGTTGGTTCCTCTGGTGTCTTCATGGGTGTGCCCAGCGTTCTAAGCCGTTGGAAGAGAGGGTTTTGAGGGTGGTGAAGTCATCTTTGGTGTCATTGACTGTCTCCATAACATTGTCACCGAACACGTTAATCTCTGTGCATGGTACATTGCCAGAGCCTCCCATCATGGAGCACCCGGGCACAAAGCTAGGCTAAGTGCTGGGCAGGGATGGCTGTTCCCCCAGTGCGGCTGAATGTTTCAAAGAATTCAAGGGCTGTCTTGGAGAGGTGCTTTCTGCATTCCTCTAAATCATAGAGGAATGATAGAGACTTCTGGACCGGTGGCGAGCTGAAGTCCCTGTTTTATTTTATTTATTTATTTTCTCTATGGCCTCCTGATAAAGCAGCATCTGGAACTGGAGTGCAGCAATTCATGCACTCAGCATTGCAACCTCGAAGGTCTTTTTCCCCTGGAATCCAGGGTTTTTCAGGTCCTTCCTTGGCGGGGCGTTGGAGGGGGAGGGGGGTGGTATATCTCTCTGAACTATTGGAGAGCTTATCCGCAAATTGGGAGCTGTTGGGACAACACTCATATGTGGCTGACTCATCCTGCTTGTCCTAGCAGAATGCTTATATACCAGGATGCTGGAGTAGAGGGAAAAGTGAACAGGTCCTGTTTCCTTTCAGGCCTGGAAAAAAAAGTGAAGTTTGTGGGCAGTGACTTGCAAAGGCTGGAAGCATAGGGATAGTTTAGGAGGATGGTTTGGGGACTGGGTTGAGAAGAGGGCTTCCAAAATGCTCCAGGCTTGTGCTGAATTGACTACCTTCCTCCTACCACTATTTTGATGTCACTACCCCTAAACCATTAAGTGGAACTGAAGGAGTGAAAGGTCCTATGGACAAACATCTGGCACCTAAAGGAGGAGACAAAGAAACAGAGGCTCTTTATCTTCAGGTGGGTCTACTCCACCCCCAAAACCGCCAGAAACGGGTGTTTTGTGGTTTTCATTCTTTCCGTTTCCCCACGGTGCCTGGTGGAATACTGTTTGTTTAGTGCAGAAGTAAAAGAAGGTGGCTGCTGTTAAAAAGCATATTTTAACTTATTTTAAATGGATTTGGGGTTTATTGGATGTTTATTATCAGACTATTGTATACATCTATTGGTAACCTGGTTACTGTTGGTGCCTTGTTGGGTTGGAATTGTGAAAGTTGTTGGATCCAAGATGGCTGCCGCTATCTGATGCTGGAAGGACGCCTGAGAGTGTTTTCCTTACCTCTTTGGAAATGCCGAAAAGAAGGGGCAAGAGTGTTGGTGGTGCCTCCCAGCGCTCAGGACCCACGGTTCCTACAATTGAAGACATCTTCAGACGCCTTCAAAACGAGCAAGTCAGTTCGGGGAATCGCCCGATGGAAGCGTCGGCAGAGAGGAGTGCTTCGACGACATCCCATGGGCTAGACGTGACTCTGAGCCCCGACGTTAGGACGCCTCCCCTCCAGCCGTTGCCGCTGGGAGCTAGCTCACCGCGAGATGAGAGCACGTCAGACGAGAGTGTGTTCTCCCCTCGAGAGGCCAGCACGTCGGAGGGCTTGCAGCAGGAGACAACTCAGAGGGACTCGCTCCCTTTGGAGAAACCAGCGACTGAGACAACTCGTGCTATGGAGGAACAGGGCACTGAAGAGGTAGACCAGACATCTGTACTATCTTTGCCTACACTAACAATTCCTTTTGTTCCAGTTAAACCCCCAGAAGTCACTTTAGACTCACTCTGGGAGTTAGTTGTGGCTTTGGGTAATTCTCTGACTCCTCAAATTAAAAATTTAGATAAAGAACTTAAAGACCAGAAAGAAGTTATTAAGAATTTGAAAGAAGATATAGAAATATTGAAATCTGATACCCAAGAAGATAAGAAGGACATAAAAATGATAAAAAGTAATCATGACTTATTGGTAAAAGATAACTTGATAATGAGGAGAAAATTGGAAGCACTTGAAAACAATTCCCGGATTAATAATTTGCGTTTAATTAATTTTCCAAAGGTCTCTTCTATTTCCCCAAGAGACATGATAAAGCGTTACTTTCTGGAAATATTAAAAATTCCTGAGAATTCATTACCTCCATTGATAAGAGTATATTATTTACCTATAAAGACTCAGGATGCTCAGAAGAAAGACGTAATTGGAAAATCCCAGGAAAGTTCTGTGGATGTATCTGCTTTATTAGAGCAGTCGGACAGAGAGGTGGCTATTCCAGCCACTCTCCTACTGACTGTAGTTCTGGCTCCAGATAAAGACTGGATCCTTAAACTTTTCTTTAAAAATAGAACCACAGACTTCCTGGGTTTTCATATTCAAATTTTTCCGGATGTCTCTAAGGAGACTCAAAAGAGAAGAAGGGAATTTCTAATGTTGAAACCTGGTGTGACCCAGATTGGGGGTTTATTTTTCCTTAGGTATCCTTGTAAATGTGTAGTAAGGTATCATACTTTGAAATATGTGTTCTTTGAACCAGCTCATTTGATAGCCTTCCTCTCCACGAAGCGTCTTGGGAATGAAGGAAAATCAGCGTCCAAGGAATAATTAGTTCCTTTTCAGTATCAGATAATGTGATTTCCTTTAGTTGTTATTTTGTATCCTTAAATCACTCCGTTTCTTAAGTCTTGGATCCTAATTTTGAGGACTAGTGTGCGATTAAGTTGAGAATTATTTCTTCTTTTTTGGATAGAAAGTATTTTTAATGTTTTGTTTAATATTATGTTTTCTTAATTGCACTTTCTGTACAAGATGATATGCTTGTTAAATAATGCAAAAATTTCTAAAATAAATAAATAATAATAAAAAAAAGGAATTGTGAAAGTTGTTAATGTATGCATGTTTGTTACAAAAATTAAAATGATTTAACAAAAACTATGAACTAAAAAAAAAAATAAAAAAAATAAATAAATGATGTCACTATTCCTTGAACCCCCCTCCCCCCCAAAACTCAAACAAGCAGAAAAGCTACTAGCAGTATGCAACCGGAAAATTTTTTGTTTCATGTCATTTTTTTCCCTTGTCATCACAGGAACAGTAGGTCCAATATTCAAAATGAACCAAAAGTGGGTAGGAGAGGCTCATGCCCTCTTAAATTACACTTAGTGGGCCAGCTGCTAATATTCAGTAACATATAACTGGACAGTTCTGCTGAAAATCAGCACTAACCACGTAGCCAGCAATTTTGAAAGTGGGCAGGAGCGGGCATTCTGAGGACAGAGCTGGGAAGTTACTGGAAGATATGAGTCCATAGCGTAGCCATAGCGTAGATTTAGGGTGGACCCAAGAGCAAAGTGGGTGGGCCAAAAATTTCATCTCCACCCCCCCCCCCAACTAAAGCAACCCCTAAAGTAATTTCTGCTGCTTCTTCTCCCCTCCCCAGCACACCCCAAGGTAAATGGCATACCTGTGCTGGCAGGGATCCTCAAGCCCCATCAGCTGAAGACATCCTCCCCACCAAAGAGTTTACATGTTAGGCAGCCAATAGCACTATTGTGGAGCCACTCCCACCAGCCACTATCCTCTGAGCATACATGCTAAGTTTTGCGCAAGGTGAAAACCGAGCCTGCGTGAGGGAGGGAGTGGCCAGCGGCTAGGAACAGTGGTGGCTCTGGAATATTGCCAGTGGCCGTTCAACATGTAAATTCTTTGGGCGGAAGCTTGGGAATCTCTTCCAGCCACACTAAAGGAGATGACATTTTAGGTAGGCCTGAATGCAAACTGGGTGGGGCAGGCAATATTCAGTGTTGGTACTTGCATAGCTAACCAAACATGTAGGACTGCATAAATAGCAATTCTAACTAGGCCCAAGTAGCTATGCAGGTGCAAGAACTGAATATCTGTTAGTACTTGCATAACTTCTGGGTACTGACCTGCAGAACAGATATGACCTCCTCTCCCTCCCAACCCCTACCTCCAAGCTCTGATTTCCCCCCTACCCCCAAAGTTTCAGCAAGTCCCCCTGGGCCTACCTGAACTGGCCTGGTCATCTAGTAGTTGATGGAGATGAGAGCAAACCCCACTTGCTCCTGCCTCTACCAGTTCTTGATTGAAAATGGTCACTGTGACCTCTAGCAGTAGTCTTGCTGTACTACCACTAGGGGCAGTAGTGTAGTAAGAGGGGTGTGATTGGGGTGGTCTGCCCAGGGTGCGGACTTCCTAAGGACACGGCACCCCTCCTCCTTTCCGCCCCCCCCTGCTCCTCTCCTTGCTGCGCGCGCCCTGTGCCTTTTATACCTGCGTCGGCATCGGCGCTCTCTCTGACGTCATTTCGGGGACCCGTGCCTAGGAAGTGACATCAGAGGGTGAGCTGATACCAACGTGGGCATCCTGCTCGCATCGGAGAAGTTAAAAAGATACGGGGAAAGGGAAGGGGTCGCGCGCGTGGCGGGGTGAAGAGGGCGGGGGAGGGGCGCCACTCACCCTTACTACGCCACTGTGTGTGTAATGGGTCTGCTTATGTTGTAGAATTGCCCTTTTATCTCATAGGTGACTTGAATGAAGGGAGAAACCGTAGTAAGAACCAAAACAGGTGTAGTGAGGGCACCGTGACAGCAATTAGCACTTCAGCTCTGCGTCTGCTATTCGGCACGGTCTGACAGGAGTTCTGAGATGTGAGCGTCCTCAAGCTTCGCCAGCTGCTGGTGGCACTTTTTAAACTTCTTTTTCAGACCCTGGCTTCTGCTGTCTGCCCCTGCTCACATGGAGCCGTGGGCAGCAGATGAGAGCTGTCAGAGCAAGGAGAAGCAGTGTCCTTCACTGTTTTCCTCCAGCTTTCCCTAACTCCTTGTGGGAAAGGCAGTTGACATTGATAAGGAAGAGATTTTTTTCACCGTACAGAATATAAATATTACAGTAAATATTTTCATTGCTACGGGTTTGGAAGTTTTGGGCCTACTGGTTGGAGCAGCAGGCCAGCCTGGTTCTGATCCTACTCCAAACTTCTAATCTTGGGCAAGTTATTTAACTATTTATTGTCTCATGTACAAAGATTATAATCCCTACAGAGACCAGAAATCAACTGTAGCTTAAATTAATCCCTTGAGCTACCACTGAAAATGATGTGAGCAGAATTCCCTCCCTTTCTCTTGCTGTTTAATGATCCTCATTGAAGCCTATTGTAAGTTTTCAGATGCCCTGAGCTGTGGGAGGCATATAGACTCTGTCCTCCACTGCGAAATATGAAATCCATTAAGTTTTAGATTTATTTAATCGATGGTCACTCACTGCTTAATATTTAGACCACAAGAGATAGCTGGCTGCCTCCTGCGGTCTGCGGTAAAACTGGAATTTCAATGCCGAGACCATATTCAGTGACTGGCATTGAATTTCTGGTTTACATTTGGCTGGCTGAGACATAAGGCCTCTTTTACAAAGCCCCGCTAGCGGCTGCCCTGCGCTAACGGCCCCGATGCCCATAGAGATTTAAAGGGCTTCGGGGATGTTGCCGTGCGGCTTTGTAAAAGAGGCAGATAGCCAGCTAAGACGATATTCATTGGCTCACTGGCTAAGTGCTAGTCGCTAAAGATAAATCTGCTTTTTAGATGGTGTACATCCGAGGGTACTGAAGGAACTAACCCCCACTTTTACAAAATCACAGAAGCGGTTTTTAGCACAGGCCGGCGTGCTGAATGCTCTGCACTCCGCCCGATGCTCATAGGAACTCTATGAGTGTCGGGGGCAGCACAGAGCACTCAGCGTGCCAGCCTACGCTAAAAACTGTTTTCACGCTTTTGTGAAGGGGGGAGGATAAGGGAAGTTCTGACGGCTTCGCTGGCTGACCTTTTCAATGATTCTCTACAATTGGGAATGGCACCAGACGACTGGGGAAAGGGCAGATGTGGTCCTTCTGCACAAAAGTGGAAGTAGGAAACTACAGACTAATTAATAGTAGTAAATTTGACTTGAGAATCGCCTCTGCCGAGTCAGACCATAGGTCCATCGTGCCCAGCAGTCCGCACCTGCGGTGGCCCCCCAGGTCTGTGACCTGTAAGTGATCCTTTACTTAAGACATTTTATCCTATATAGTACCCCTCTAACTATACCCCTCAATCCCCTTTTCCTTAACCCCCAGAGACCCAAATATAGAAAAAAACGTAAAAAAAATGTTTTCGAACGTTCACATGTTGTTATAGGAGGCTTGTGATCCCTAATCAGTGTTTTTTTTTTTTATTTTGACATTTTAGTAACTTTTGGGGAGGATGTTGTAAAATTGCAACGCTGGGCCTGTAAGGTAGCAGAATTTCAATAGTGTCACTCTCTCTCTGAACACATGTAAGGAATAATTAAAAGTTTATTTGTACTTTACAGCTTATAAAGACCCACCTAAGTTTATGTATATACACAACAACAATAGTATAATAAAGAAAAAAGTAATTTTTATTATCAATTTAATACAAAAAATGAGTATCATATAAAAACGCAAATTTTTCCCTGTGAAGCGCCCATTGACTTCTATCAGCGGTAATCAAGAAATTTCGTGTTTTTGCACAAAAAATTTCATGTTAGCGCAAATACGGGTAAAAACGGCCACGCTATGAAATAGCACTTGTGCTATCTTCATAGCACGGTTTTGTGAATCGAGCCCTATATGTGCATGTTTTATTTGTTCATTTATTCAGTTATGGTAGTTCCAAAAACAGTTATTTTGCTCTGAAAAGCACAGGCGAACATTGCACTTCCTGCAAAGTGTGTTGGTATAGCCTTTTGCACAGTGTCGGCACCGTCCTCTATCGGCTTTGATGGGAAAATGTCCAATCATGTCCTTGCAAACTTCCTTTGGAGGGTGTGCATTTGACTTTTTGGCTGTCATGGCAGCTGAAGAACCTCCATCATCTGTAAACTGCCTCTTTTGGGAAGTCAAGGTGCCCCCTCTTGATGAAACTGGGCTTGCAGATGGTCGCCCTCGCTTTGACACTGACCCAGCCGTTCCGATCAGGATAAGAGAAGATGCCAACTGGGCCTGAAACATTCTCCTGTTTAGCATCTGTTTCTTTGGGATATCCAAAGCTTTGCAGTCCCTTTTGTACAGGAGCCAAGCATTGATCACAGCTAGGTTAATGGTGTGCCAGAAGATGTAAAGGTACCAGCGGTAGGACTTCAGTGGAAACTTGTATTTTGCTGCAAATGAGTCTAACAAATCCACTCCGCCCATGAATTTGTTATAGGCAGCCACGATATAAGGCCTCTCAACTTCAACAAATCTTTTGGCAGTTTTGTCCCAGCGTTGAATCTTCTCCACTGGTTGTGGGCCAGCAAAGGAAGACACAAGTGTAACCTGTCTGTTGTCAAACCATTTCACAGCACAAATGTTGTGATTTGACTCCACTCTGACATCAAAGCTTCCTCTTCCCTTTTTCTTCAAGCTTTTCTCATCCTCAAGATTACAGTTTGGAAGGCGCACTTGTCTGGCTGTTCCTGTGTAATGAATTCCACAATCCAGCAGCCTAACTATCAATGGGATGCTGGTGAAAAAGTTGTCTGCATAGATCTTGTAGTTGTGACTATGTGGAAGTGTGGAAGCAAGTTTCATCACAACATCCCCTGATAGTCCAAGTTCAGATCTTGCCCGTATTCCATTCACACTGCCTTGGTACACATCAAAATCACAAAGTATACCAGAGATTCCAGTCCTTGCCCACAGCTTGAACCCCCATGGGTTTGGCTTGCCACGCATGTACTGTTTGATGCTGCTGAATTTCCCCCTGAAAGGGATCATCATTTCATCAACAGAGTTATGTTCTTCAGGGACCACTTTTAGGCATTTCTCTCTGAAAGCATCAAGCCATGGTCTGAGTTTCCAGAGTTTGTCACTTTTTTGTTCCATCTCAGACACGGTTAGATTGTTCACAAAATGTAATGATGTCAACAGAGACTGGAATCTGTTTCGTGACATTACATCAGCGACAGGACTGTATCTTGTGTCTGCTTCCCAGTACATACGGACTCCAGGCATTTGGACAAGACCCATCTTCAGATACATGCCAATCATTTGCTCTATTTCCTTTGTGTTTGTGTTTATAGATGATCCTTTCTTCTGAAAACTGTACTGATTTGTGTTATCTGCCAGAGCGTTGATCATATCTTCTGTCACAAACTTCTGAAAGTACTCCAGTGGTGTGCAGAGGGAATGGACATCATTACTCCAAAGCAGGCAACAGGGTTGTATGACTTCATGGCCAGATAAACAGACCTATTTACACATTCAACCATCCAATGGTGTTGCAGAACTGAACAATAGGTTCTATTAGTAATGTACATGAAGTTTTAAAAAGAAAAAAAATGGGGGAGGGTTTATTTTGTAGCCTTAAATGTGATGTTGTAATATTACAACACTGGGTCTCAGGGGAGTGCAGACAAAACCTTGCTATCACTTTGACCCACTGTTGTAAAATTACAACATAGAAATAACCAGCTCTAAATCTCTTAAAATCAGTATATTCAATGATGTCATAAAATCTGCATGATCTACACATATTAATGATCACATAAAAAAATATTTCAAGCTTTTTACTTACTTTAGTCCTGATGTATCCCGTCCAAAACAACAAGATGATATACTCCAAAGCAGGCAACAGGGTTGTATGACTTCATGGCCAGATAAACAGACCTATTTACACATTCAACCATCCAATGGTGTTGCAGAACTGAACAATAGGTTCTATTAGTAATGTACATGAAGTTTTAAAAAGAAAAAAAATGGGGGAGGGTTTATTTTGTAGCCTTAAATGTGATGTTGTAATATTACAACACTGGGTCTCTGGGTGTTAAGGAACTTGTCCAACCTCTTTTTGACTTCTGTGGTAAATTAATTTATAGAAACACTTTTAAAACTGGGAATACTGACATTTCTGGAATCTAGTGGATTACAGGACCCAAGTCAATATGGATTCATTAGAGCCAGGTCTTGCCAGGAAAATCTGATCAATTTCTTTGACTGGGGGAGGGTATAAGGAGAGGTATGACCAGTAGAAAAAAAGGAGGTATTGATGCCCCTATATAAGACTCTGGTGAGACCTCATTTAGAATATTGTGTACAATTCTGGAGACCACACTTTAAAAAATATATAAAAAAGATGAAGTTGGTCCAGAGGAAGGCTACTAAAATGGTACTTAGTCTTCATCAAAAGGCATATGGGGACAGACTTAAAGATCTCAATCTGTGTACTTTGGAGGAAAGGTGGGAGAGGGGAGATATGATAGAGACGTTTAAACACCTACGTGGCATAAATACACGAGGCACATCTCTCTCATAGGATGAATTTAAGAGGTTCAGGAGCAATTTAATTACTCAGGAGTAATCTAAGGAAATATTTTTTTTTAGAGAAAGGGTGGTAGATGCATGGAATGCTCTCCTGGTAGTGGTAGTGGAGACAAAAACTGTGTCTGAGTTCAAGAAGGCATGGGATAGGCATGTGAGATCTCTTTGAGAGAGATAGTAGATGCTGTGGATGGGCAGACTAGTTGGACATTTGACTAGATGGACATTTGGCATTTTTTTGCCATCATGTCAGCAAAGCTTTTGACTGTGTGGATCATGATAAACTAAGGAGAACTCTAGTGCAAATGGCAATACCCAAACACATAACTTAGCTGATAAAGAGCTTCTATGAAAATCAAGAAGCTGCAATGAGAACTGAATATGGCAACAATGATTGGTTTCCAATAAAATGTGGCGTCAGGCAAGGATGCATCTTGTCGCATTACCTGTTCATCCTTTATGATGAAGCCATCTTCAGAAAAGCAAATTTAGAAGAGAGCATTGGTTTCAAAGTTGGTGGTCAAAATATACTCAAATATAAACCAATCCGAATGTAAACCTTTTATTCTCCTCAGGAGGGTTAAAAATTTTAACTTGAATATAAACTGAGGGTTTATATTCAAGTGCCCTGCCAGGTTCTGCACCCAGCCCTCCTCCCTCCTTCCCTGCCAGGCTCTGCACCCAGCCCCCCTCTCTCCCCTGCCCTGCCAGGCTCTGTACCCTGTCCCCACTCCCTCCCTCTCCTGATGCCTTGCAGGCCTTTCTCTGGGCCTGCTGTAAGCCCTGGGAGTCTAGCAATGAGCCGGGACAGGAGGGATTCCTCCCACCTCCTTTCCCAGCCGACTCTAAAACATCTCACTTCCTTCCTGCCTCCCAGACCTCTAGAAAACCTACCTGAAAGCCCTGGTGATCCAGCAGTGAACCAGGGCAGGAACAATCTTCCTAAGCTCCTGCCTTATGTGAGCTACTCCTGCCCATACCAATCCCCCAACTCGTCACGGAAAATAGAAATCTGTCCTAGACCCTCCTTATCTCCATAGGCCTCCCAGGCCTACCTGGAGATGTTCCCAGTGATCTAGGGGAGATCAGGAAGGAGTGATGCTCACTTGCCCCTGCCTACTGATGTCTCCTTTCAAAATGAATGCTGCGACTGCTGCAACCTCTAGCGGTAGCATCACAATACTTCAAGTATGGTGAGTATTTCAGGTACTGCAGTACTTGAACTGCGAGGTTGCTATTGGAGACCAGGCAGCCATTTTCAAGAGGAGACGGTGCTGGGCAGGAACAAGTGGCATCGTTCCTACTCGATTTCTACCTAGACCACCAGGGACAACTCCAAGAAGTTTTGGAAGCCCTAAGGAAGTAAGAGGGTTAGAAACACGGAAGACTGCGAAGACCTGCAAAGAGACCTAACGAGACTGGAAGAGTGAGCAAAAAAGTGGCAGATGAGTTTTAACATAGAGAAATGCAAGGTCATGCATGTAGGGAAAAAGAACACGATGTTCAGCTACAAAATGGGGGGATCACTGCTAGGGGTGAGCAACCTTGAAAGAGACCTGGGGGTGATGGTTGACACAACATTGAAAGCATCAGCACAATGTGCGACAGCCTCAAAGAAAGCGAACAGAATGTTGGGTATCATTAAAAAGGGTATCACGACCAAGACGAAGGAAGTCTTCATGCCGCTGTATTGTGCAATGGTGCGCCCACATCTGGAGTACTGTGTCCATTACAGGTCGCCGTACCTCAAGAACGACATGGCAGTACTTGAGGGGGTCCAGAGGAGAGCAACTAAACTGATAAATGGTATGGAAAACTTTTCATACGCTGACAGGTTGAAAATGCTGGGGCTGTTCTCCCTGGAAAAGCGGAGACTTAGAGGAGACATGATAGAAACTTTCAAAATCCTGAGGGGCATAGAGAAGGTGGACAGGGACAGATTCGTCAGACTGTGGGGAACCACAAGTACAAGGGGTCACTTGGAGAAATTGAGAGGGGACAGGATTAGAACAAATGCGAGGAAGTTCTTTTTTACCCAGAGGGTGGTGGACATATGGAACGCGCTCCCGGAGGTTGTGATAGGCAGAGCACATTATAGGGTTTCAAGTAAGGTTTAGATAGGTTCCTAAAGGATGAGGGGATTGAGGGGTACAGATAGATGTAGAGGTAGGTTACAGAAATGGTCAGGAACCAATTCACAGGTCATAGACCTGATGGGCCGCCGCGGGAGCGGACCGCTGGGCGCGATGGACCTCTGGTCTGACCCAGTGGTGGCAACTTCTTATGTTCTTAATAGGTTTCTATTTACATTGGGGAATGGGGGGGGGGGGGAAGGTTGGTATGAGGCAGCACCAGATCTGAGGATTTTTTTCACCCCTCCTCCCCCAGGTTCAGGTGGGTAGCAACAATCCCCACTTCCTGATGCTCATTCTCTCTCTGGATTCAGTTTGGCAGTCGCAACCTCTAGAGCAGTGTGTCGCAAACTGTGTACCTCCTGAGAATTTAGGTGTGCTGCGGTACACTGGGGAAGAGGAGAAATGCCGGCGCCAGCTGACTGTCTACAGGACATGCCTCTCGCGAAGAGAGGCGCATCCTGTCAGCAATCTCCCGATGCCGGCACCTCTTCTCTTTGCCGGCCCTTCCCTCCAGCTCTTCTTTCCTTCTCTCCGGCTCTTCTCTCCTTCTCTCTGCCGGCCCTTCTCTCCTCTCGGCCAAGGCCCGTTTGAAGGGCCTTTGCGCATGCACTGGCGTCGGTGCGCTGACATCATGCATGTGCATGATGTCATCCCGCCGACGCCAGTGCACTTCCGGGTGCCTCGAGCCGGGGACACTAGGTTTAGTGTGCCCTGGTTCGAGAAAGTTTGCGAGACACTGCTCTAAGAGCAAGCATGGGCAGCACTGAATGAGAATCGCTGCTGCCTGTCCTACCCTAGATACCAGGGCATAGGTCAAGTAGGTCCAGGCAGGCTTTTTTTTTTTTTGCAGGGTGGGGGTAGGGGCTAATAGAGAGAGTAGGGGAGGCAAAGGACAGGGTGCATTTTTGTCATCCCTTCCTCTTTTGTGCCTTCTAGGGCTGCACCACTCGCACACCTTGCTAAGCCCTGCACCTAGTCAACCTGCTATAAAATTATCCTCACATATCAAGCCGCTGTGTTACATGTTTATACAGATGTGTGCTAACAGCGTGTACTTACCAATTCTTGCGTTAGGGCCTTAACTTGCTTTACAAAAGGAAGCCCTACATCTCACAGCTGGATTTTAAATTGGCGGCGCAGGAGCTGTGCAGTGCTTGATCAAACTCTAATCGCAAAGCAGAGAAGCCAAAGGAAAACAAAAGCCCCTTTCCTAAGTGCCAGCTTTATCTTCTCTTACTAAGATGCAGAGGCCACTGCATGGGGATGACATATAAATAGAAGCCACTTCGGCAGAATATTATTATAGAGGATTTAGAGTCTACAAGCAAATCTCTTACACTGTGGCTGATCCTCACTAAACATATTTTCTTAGCCCTGTTGTTACTTAAAACACCATGTAAAGATGTACAATTTATAATAAGACACATTATTGCTTCTAGAGCATGGGTGTCGAGGGCCGCAATCCAGTCGGGTTTTCAGGATTTCCCCAGTGAATATGCATGAGATCTATTAGCATTCAATGAAAGCAGTGCATGCAAATAGATCTCATGTATATTCATTGGGGAAATCCTGAAAATCCGACTGGACTGCGGCCTTCGAGGACCGACATTGGACACCCCTGTTCTAGAGGCTTGGGGACAACAGCAATAAGGTTCAAGGTTGTGTGTAGAGGAAGTGTACACACTTGACAAGATGTGCTTTTGGTGTGCCCGGGTGCTACTGAATTCATTATACAACAATACTGTGCTGGAGTACCATTGCACCAGTATAAAAAAAGTGAAAAGAAATAGAACTGAAATAGTATGCTGTCGTTCAGGGCTGCCCAAGTCCGGTCCGCGAGATCTACTGGCAGGCCAGGTTTTCAGGATTTCCACAATGAACATTCATGAGAGAGATTTGCATACCAAGAAGGCAGTGCTTGCAAATCTCTCTCATGCATATTCATTGTGGATATCATGAAAACCTGGCCTGCCAGTAGATCTTGAGTGTAGTTGGTGTATTAGCTGTTGAATTTCAAGGAGACCTATTCACCCAGGCCAGTTCTGAAAGGCTAGGCCGGTCCTGGTTTTGTTACTCTGTATTCATGGGTTAATGCTCTTGCTTTTCTTTGCTAAACTACTGTAGAAACACAAATCCAGAGATGTCATGAGACAAAAGGAACGTCTGTGTATTCCCCAGAGAGGCTTATGGTTTTGTTTTGTTTTTTTTTGTTTTTTTAAATCTCTTCACCTCTATAGATGCACTGTGAGTTGTGATCTGGACTGAATCAACCTGACCTGGAAGTTTGGATGGATGATTCTAATTTTGTGGAGGTTTTAGATTTTTCTGTTCTGTATGTGTGTGTTTTTTTTTAAAGATTCTATGGTAATTTATATTTATATTTTTGGTCTTATTATTTAATTGGTTGTTTTTTTAAAATTAATTTTATTATATTAATTTCAATTGTATGCTTTGGGACTCATTTTCAAAAAATAAAGATGTCCAAAAAACAGCATAAGCCAGCACTTGGACATTTATCTCGCCAAAATGTTCAACTGCTGATTTTTGAAGATGACTTCATGCACGTCTTGTTAGGCTTCTTAAGGGGGAGTGTTGGAGGTGGGTTGGGGTGGGCTTTGGGCGGGCTTAGCACGTTGACATCGTGCAGTGATAATGAAACCTTTCCCAATCCGGTATTTTCATTTTTTTAATTAACACTGGGTCTTGAGTACTTGTTGTTTTTTTAAGCTAGTCAGAAGATAATAATCCTAAAGTTTAAGAGGGATTCACTGTAGAAACTCAGGAATACTATCAGAATGGATAACGATCCAAAAGTTTAAGAGGCTGGTCACCATAGGAACCCAAGAATGTTATCAGCGTGGAGTCTCATTAGCACTTCCACATTATTACCAAATGATTAGTGTTCTCCACTGATTTCTGAA
Source organism: Geotrypetes seraphini (assembly GCF_902459505.1). Classification (NCBI taxonomy): domain Eukaryota; kingdom Metazoa; phylum Chordata; class Amphibia; order Gymnophiona; family Dermophiidae; genus Geotrypetes; species Geotrypetes seraphini. Next base: position 216,808,266 of record NC_047089.1, on the reverse strand, counting down.
GGCTGATACAGTTCTCCTGACCGAAAACATGAAGTTCTGCAGATGATTTCTGTGTCTAATTTCTCATATATGGTTTTTCTGTACAAGAGGTTTTCTTGGTGTATTGAAATATCAAAATTGCATCAACAAAACAAAACATAAAGTTCTTTAGTTCCGAGGTCATGAGAAGGGGGTAGAAGAGTAACCTTTGAATCTCTGCTTTCCCTTCATTTCTCTATACTTTTGCACACACAAATATAGAATGTTCATTTTTTTTCTGTAATGCCCTCTGTGACTTTATTGATTCCACTTGGAACAGTTGCACCAGAAGGAAACGATGAACAAAATCTCATTACCAGAGGGGTGAAACTCAAGGCTACACATTCACAGTAATGGTAGAAAAAGGCCTGCTGGTCCATGCAGTCATTCTTGTCCACACTTCCAAGGATAGATTTAAAGTCTGTCCCTGACTCTGACCAAGGTTGAGATCAATAGATACCATATCAGCATTGTTGCCATAATATGAAAAGATATGGTGGATTGTACAAAAGGAGCTTCATGTCAAGACATTTCAGCATTGTAGCACTTCTGTAATTAAAGTCACTAATGCAGCAACTTTGGTATACAGATGGTGTTTGTTTATTTAGAGAGAATATACTGTTCGTCCAGGCAAGATCTCTCAATGGTCTACTGTAAAGTATCACATATATTTCAAGCCTAGGCACAACCAAGGATAATCTTAAAAACCTAAGTCCGTCTCAATACCAATACGATAACAATTTGTAACTATACACAGTAAATCCAACATTGCAAATGCCAAGGGGTGGGGGATGAACTTTCAACATGTTCCTAAATCTCAGATATTCTGTCTGACTTCGAATTTCTTCAAATACTTGATTCACAGTTGGGATCCCTTTATCAATTGTGCTCTTGAACACACCCTGGCTTCCCTGACTGAAGGAACTACCAATAAAGCGGATGATTGTACAAGAGAGTGCGTTTAGAATGGCTTTCAGAATGTCAGCAGATGTCCCTCAGGGTTTGACACTGTTACCTACCCTTTTCAGCATTTTTCTGGGGTCTATTATTGGTTTACTTACAGAATTTGTATATGAGGGGCCGCTGAAAATTCTCAGCCTAACCAAGAAGAGAATGATGTGGTGCCATGAAACTTACAAGTTATTCCACACTTTTCTTGACACTTTTTGTTTTGTTTCATTTAATATCATTGAAACGAAAAGTGTCAAGAAGAGTGTGGAATAACTTGTATGTTTCATGGCTCCACGTCATTCTCTTCTTGGTTGGGCTGAGAACTTTTCAGTGGCCCCTCGTATTGTAATGTCATAATGCCTTATTCCACCAATGCCTAAGAGCCAACCTCATCGGTGATGTCACAATGGCTTGGTTTCCTTATGACTGTGCCCATTTACTAGATACATTTGCCTCACTGAAACAAAGTGTCAAGAAAAGTGTGGAATAACTTCTAAGTTTCATGGCTCCACATCATCCATCCTCTTCTTGATTGAGCTGAGAGCTTCTCAGTGGCCCCTCTTATTATGTTCCTTTAAAAAGAAGACTTGAAATGGACAAAAGCTAGCAGGTTTATCATTCCGAGAGGCCCCTTGTGTTCACAAAAGCTTAATAAAGGTCATTTTATGAACATGGAGCAAACAACCTTCCTCCACAGATAAATTGACTATCACATTTATAGACATGATAAATTTATCTAGAAACTGCAGTTCTTTGTATTATGATTTAATCATTTACCAACACCCTTCAAACATGATCTTGCAACACTAGACTAAAATTTGATCACTCTTCCAATCTTTCATCTTTTTTTAACACCCTGAAATTAAAAAAACAAACAAACCAAAGAACAACACTCCTGTAACTTTCCCAACTTAACCTGCAAATATTCCTGAAATGTATCCAGATCTAACTTACTTTCATCATAAACCACTGACAATTTCACTATTTTACACAACTCTTGTGGTTTATTCAATGATCTAACAATTTTATCGCTCCCCCCCCAAAAATGCCTTTCTTCACTCTTTATAAAGCAAATCCTTACAATTTCTGTAACCAATCACATTTATTTTTCATTTCTACCACTCCAGATTTTTGCCACTACTTTCTCACATGATGGAGTATATTCATCAAAATCATCAGCTTCTTTGAAAATCATGGAGCACATTAATACCTGGGCTGCCTTGTCATCAGAGTAACCAGCAGGAATGTATAGACGATTTTCACACACACACAAAAAAAAATTGGATGTCTAGCAGTTTTGAAAATGTATTTCTCTGCTCAGACTTTTGGACATCTTGCGGAAAATGTTCAAAGTTGCACTTGAATGCACTATCACAAATGGCCCTGTAAGGCTTCCATGTTTAGTTGAAAATAGGGAACAAAATTAGTAACTGCTCAGGAAAAGGATCTAGGTGTCATTGTTGAGGATACGTTGAAACCCTTGTCTCAATGTGCGGCAGCAACTAAAAAAGCAAATTGAATGTCCGGAATTATCAGGAAAGGAATGGAAAACAAAGATGAAAATATTATAATGGATTTGTATCACTCTATGGCAGGGGTAGGGCACTCCGGTCCTCGAGAGCCGTATTCCTGTCAGGTTTTCAGGATTTCCCCAATGAATATGCATGAGATCTATTTGCATATTTGCTTTCAATGCATATTCATTAGGGAAATCCTGAAAACCTGACTGGAATACGGCTCTTGAGGACCGGAGTTCTCTACCCCTGCTCTATGGTATGGCCACACCTCAAATACTGTATGTAATTCTGGTTGCCGTATCTCAGAAAAGATATAGCGGAATTAGAAAAGGTACAGAGAAGAGCAACGAAAATTATAAAAGGAATGGGACGACTTCCCTATGAGGAAAGGCTAAAGCAGTTAGGTCTCTTCAGCTTGGAGAAGAGACGACTCAGGGGTGATATGACAAAGGCCTATAAAATACTGAGTGAAGTGGAAAGGGTAGATGTGAATCACTTGTTCACTCTTTCCAAAAATACTAGGACTAGGGAACATGCGATGAAACTACTAAGTACAGTACATAAGAACATAAGAACATAAGAAGTTGCCTCCGCTGAGGCAGACCATAGGTCCATCCTGCTCAGCGGTCCGCACCCACGGCGGCCCATCAGGCCCATTGCCTGAGCAATGGTCTATACCTATCTATACCCCCCAATCCCTTTTTCTTCTAGGAATCTATCCAAACCTTCTTTGAAACCATTTAATGTTTTCTTGTCTACAACAGCCTCTGGAAGCGCGTTCCATGCATCCACCACCCTCTGAGTGAAAAAGAACTTCCTAGCGTTTGTTCTAAACCTGTCCCCTTTCAATTTCTCCGAGTGCCCCCTTGTACTTGTGGCACCCCTTAATTTGAAAAATCTGCCCCTGTCTACTTTTTCTATGCCCTTCAGGATCTTGAAGGTTTCTATCATGTCTCCTCTAAGTCTCCGCTTTTCCAGTGAGAAAAGTCCCAACTGCTTCAATCTGTCGGTATATGGGAGATTTTCCATTCCCTTGGATTGCAAGTAACTTGGTTTGCAAGTGTTTTGCAAGACAAGCAAAACATTTTATGAAATTTTAACTTGATATACAAGCAATGTCTTGCACTATAAGTACATACAGTATACACATATCACAACTGAGCCGATGGCTCTTCTCTGATGCTGCAGGAGTGTAGTGACTGTTCTAAATGAGTGAGATCTTGCAATACAAGTACGTGTGGTATTTTGTATTAAAGTTTTGGGGTTGTGGAACGAATCATCTGAGTTTCCATTATTTCTTATGGGGAAATTTGCTTTGAAATATGAGTGCTTTGGACTATAAGCACGATTCTGGAATGAATTATGCTCGTAAACCAAGGTTTTACTGTAGTAGATTTAAAACAACCCAGAGAAAATATTTCTTCACACAACGTATAATTAAACTCTGGAATTCATTGCCGGAGAATGTAGCAAAATCGGTTAGCTTAGCGGGGTTTTAAAAAGTTTTGGATAATTTCCTAAAAGTGAAGTCCATAGATCATTATGGAGATGACTTGGGAAAATCCACTGCTTATTCCTCGGATAAGCAGCATAAAATCTGTTTACTACTTGGGATCTTGCTAGGTACTCGGGACCTGGGTTGGCCACTTTTGGAAACAGGATGCTGGGCTTGATGGACCTTCAGTCTGTCCCAGTATGGCAACTCTTATGTTCTTAACTTACACGTATTGCATGTTGCATGTAGACGTGCCCATTTATGCCTACCGTTGACCTAGCATAAATGGGCACGCCTAGACACACCAATATAGGTTTACACTAGTATTCTATAATGGAATCTGAGTGCCCAGGTTCCATTAAAGCAGTGATTCCCAATCCTGTCCTGGAGGAACACCAGGCCAATCGGGTTTTCAGGCTAGCCCTAATGAATATGCATGAGAGAGATTTGCATATGATGGAAGTGATAGGCATGCAAATTTGCTTCATGCATATTCATTAGGGCTAGCCTGAAAACCCAATTGGCCTGGTGTTCCTCCAGGACAGGGTTGGGAACCACTGCATTAAAGAATAGGTGCTCTCCATGCTAGAGAATGACACGGTGACGGAATTTGTGACTGTCTCCATCCCCACAGATAACCACTCCATGTCATTCTTTAGTGTCTATCTCAACCTCAGTCTACACAGCATTGGGGCACAGCTTAAGGCATCCAGTAATAGAATTCCTTCTGTGATGCCCTTTCATTCAGGAAAAGGAGCTGTTGGAGCAATCCTAATTGCTGAGCTTAATTATTCAAATTTTGAGAGAATCTAGGAGCTTGAAAAGATCATTGAGAGGGATGCCTACTATCCATGCACTGACCCTGATTGCAACAGCATAGATTCTGCCCCATGTTTTATTTTCTATTCCCATCTGAAGTATTTGTTTTTTTTTTTTTTTAATTATTTATTCAATTGAAAATCAAATACATGGTGCAAACAATTAAACAAACAAGTAATATATCCAACTGCACTTTGATTCAATCAAATATTATACAATTATTAAATCCCACCTCCAACCCTCCCTCCCCTCCTGGATATGTATACCAATCTTTCATAAACCAAAGGGAATTAATATTACAATATCATAACTTGCAATATTTTGTTAATGGGTCCCATATTTCCTTAAAATTACTATGATGACCCCTCTGTAAAGAAAAAATGTTTTCAAACTTATACATTTGACAAACTGACTCCCACCAAAAACTATAATTCAAATTATCACAGTTTTTCCAATTTTTCATTTTTTTTTTTTTCATTATCATCTTCATGGCCACACCTGCCATGATAAAAAGCAATTTGTTCTTATTTGCATTTATAGGTTTCTTAACGAACAATGTCGTTCCAAATAATATTATATCGTATGATATTGATAGTGGAACTTCCAATATTAAAATAATTTGACCCCCAAATGGTTTTCCAGAAGTTGAGTGTCAAAGGACAGTAATAAAGCAAACGATCCAACGTCCCTAAATCAAGATGACAAATGTCAGCATCTATTAGATTTCGAACTATCTAACCCTCTGAAGTATTTGTAATTAGAAGAAGTAGATGAAGAGGGGCTTTTGTGGTGCTTTCTCCTCTTACTGGGTACGTTTTAGTATAAGTGACCAGAGTTTGCTCCAGACAGAACATGTTTCAAGAATGCACTTTCATTAGGTGTGCATATATGGGCCTGGGGTTTTAGTACCATGATGAGACAGGAGATGCTACCTTCCCAATGTAGAAAGCAAGAAAAACAGTGAAGGTGACCTAGGGTGCTCAGTATTCTTTATTATATCATCCAAGACTTGAAACGTACGTGCTAGGGTCAGTGGCCTGCCTCAGGAGTCTGAATGGTAATCTAATAGAGGAAATTGGATAATTTCATCTATTGTAATTCCCTTCTCAGTAACGTTTTTGAAATTAAAGATGACAATCATGGGGTTTTTTTTTGTCCGTACCCTTTTAGTGCTTCTCTCTCTCTCTCTCCTCAACCCTTCTCCCCCATGAGTGCTTCTCTCTTTCTCCCTCCAGCCTCCTCAAATGCATTTTCTGTCCCTCCTCTCACTTCCAGCATTACAGGACTACTACTACTACTATTAATTATTTCTATAGTGCTAGCAGATGCACGCAGCGCTGTACAGAGTCACAAAGAGTAAGAAAACAGTCCCTGCTCGAAAGAGCTTACAATCTAAACAGGCAAGACAGACAGACAAGATGTCATGGACTCCATGTTCTTTTCTCCAGCTCTCCCTCCTTCCATACTGTTTCTTTAGCCCTCCCTCGCTCTATGCTGTTTCTCCATCCCTCCCTCCCTCCATGCTTTCTCCAGCCCTCCCTCTCTTCATGCTGTTTTTCCCTTCCCCTCTCCCTCCCTCCATCCATGCTATTTCTCCAGTCCCCCTCCATGCTTTCTCCAGCTCTCCCTCCATTCTGTTTTTCCAGATCCCTACTTCCCTTCATGCTGTTTTTCAGCCCTCCCTCCCTTCATGCTGTTTCTCCAGACCCCTCCCTTCCTTCCTTTGAAGCTGCTTCCCCTCATGACCTCTCTAGCTCCCAACTCCCCCACTTACCTCCTCCCAGCCGTTGTGATTGAATCTTTGGTTAGCCAGTGGCAGCAATAAGGTGAACCTGCTACCACCAGCCTGCCCTGGAAGCTGCTTCTCTGCAAGTCCCTTAAAAACCGTCTGGGCACCCGGACAGTCCTTGAAAAAGAGTCTGGGTTTTCCCAGACGTCTGGTAAACCTAGCCAGAAGGCCGGGGCTCAAGCATAGAGCAGGAATTTAAAAGCCCTGTGGCAGAACAGATCCTCCTAAGGTGTTAGTACGGGAGGGGAGTTCCAGGGAAGAGGAGTGACCCTAGCTCAGATACTTGGAGCTTATGTTGTAAGAAACCTCAATTCTATGCCTCCATGGATATGAGTGATTCCAGGGATTGGGTGAGAGGTAACTGGAGAGTGCTAAGGTAGGCCAATTATCCCTTGGCTGTTGGAAATGTGAAGCCATGTCAGGGACAGGCTACTGAAAACTGGAACTGTGCTTGAATAGACTTTATTAGAAGTACCAAGCCTATGAGGAAACAGGGCTGATTATCCAGACTCTCTGCTCCCAGGCTGAAATACGCCTCACAACACCTCCTGGTCATGCCCTGTAACTGCAAACCGCCAAACGACATTCCTACTCCCAATACATACCGCGCCACTAGAATCAACTGCCCTCGTACATCAGATCCCTTGAAGGACTCCTCAACTTTAGAAAAGCAATAAAAACATACCTTTTCACCTGACTCCCCCGTCCATGACCGATGGATTACAAAGAAATGTACATTGGTGCCAGAACCTGGTATGTGTCACGTATGGAAAGCTTGTAAGGTAAAATCTTGCACTATAACTATGGCAAATCCAACCTGTAAACCTGTGTCAATTAGGATAAAACTTGTACTGGAAAACTTGCATGGTAAACTGTATATTAGCATTAGACTCTTAATATGTGTCTAGCTAGGAAAAAACTCGTATCAGAAACTTGTACTGAAACCATGACAAATCCTATATAAAATGTAACCTGTAACCTGTTAACTGTACCCTACGTATGTTTAACCTGTAACCCGTTCCGATCTCTTCAGGGACAACGGGATAGAAAACTAAGTAACTAACTAAATATTTGCCTTGTGTGCTTTGACTTTTATCTGGAGCCCTTGTGAGCTCCTTCAGCATAAAATATCTGGGCACGATGGACCACTGGTCTGACCCAGCAGCGGCAATTCTTACGTTCTTAACGGAATAATATGTTCGTTTGAGTGCCGCTTCTGAAAAAGAATCTATTGACTTTATGAAATGAACATTATTGACTTAATGTGGTGAACAGATGTATTGGGATCATCTAATTTAAAGGAATTGTGACCGGATTTTAAAGAATGATATGCAAGCATTTTCTCTGAAACACTTCCAGCTTGCACAAGTCCTCAACTAGCCATGCCTATTTTTGATATGTAGAGAAGGCTTGGCATGAGTTTAGCACTGAAAACTCAAATTTTAGTCTTCAGTGAAACACCATGGGGCTCATAATATTAAAAAAAACACATCCAAACGGGGGCCTAAATTGGTACTTGGACGATCAAAAAGCCAGATCATCTAAGTACTGATAATCAAAGTTGGTTTTAGATGTATCTAAAACCAGCTTAGGCCTTTCCCCTGCCTCTAAACGCCTAGAGCGAAAAGAGGTGTTTTTAGAGGAGGGGAAAGGGTGGGAGGTGGGCCGACCTAGACCTAGCTGTACAGCAAGCATAATCAAAACCTTGAACAGATTACCTAATCAGAACTTATAAGTTTTGACTTAGACCAATGAAAAGGATTTTGGTCCCAATTCCTGCCCCATACTTTCTCTGTCTCTGTCATTTGGAAGTCAGGTACCTGGGGACACATCTTAAAGACCAGAAATCGTCTTCCAAAACATGTCCAAATTTTATTATGAGTTTCACATCTTTTATATGAATCAGGTTTGTCAGCATGTGACGGCATGTGACGTAAATACAAACCATATATGGAAGGTCACATGAAACTTTAAACACATCAGCATTTTTCCTATCTGGAGATTGAAGTCCACAGAGGGTCAGAAAAAGCCTTAACCAGCAGAGCTTCTAATCTAAATCTGTCTGTAAATACGGCTTAACAAAACAATTGAATTCACTTTACTACATCTCTGTTTAAACATACCTGTCCTTGTACCATCTTCAAAGAAGGGAAAGATAAACAGGGCCTACCTTTGCATCTTTAAACAACATATGCCTAAGGACACTTACTAAAGTTCTGATACGTGTCCGTTCAATTCCCCTCTTACGTCATGTAAATGATGTCACAAATACACAGCATGAGCTGGAAGGGAGTGATACCCTAGGTATGTCTCTCAAGGAGGGGTCTTTTAGGAGCTGTAATATGAATAACACAGTACATGAGCAGTCAAGACAAGAGTGCAAATAATAAGAGATTATGCATTCAACTAAAGTGCTGATCCCAAGAATTAGATAAATCAGAGTTACATTTGAACTCAGCAAAGAGGTCTGCTAATTTCTGAATGTCCATAGGAGGACCTATATTGTCAGAAAGAAAAGTACAACAGCATAAAATACTGGGAAGAATTTTTCAGCTAGAATCCTAGCTAGGGCCATATGATTTTGAGAACCATCTGAGAAGTGGAGCCTAATTGATCAGTAATACCTTGCAAGGCGTCCCTAGAATAGTTCACAAAGCGTTGCTGATTATAATAATTTTAACTAATCCGATCAACATTCTTATTAATAGTAATAAAGGGAATAAGGAACTCAAACCCAGCCTTAACCTGAGCTCGGGCCTTAAATTCATCTGGGACCCCTCTTGGGACCCCTATAGCATCTATGTATACATGCGATCAGATTTATATCAAGACAAATAAAAGGAAAAACCATGTGAATAGGAAGGATGCCTTTCAGAAAGAATATGCAGAAGCATAGTAACCTTAACTAAAGTGCACTGGCCTATCCACTGGCTGGGTAGCTTAACAGGGAGCCAAAAGTCTCCATAAAGCCAGTAAATATCAAATCTGATGCAGCAACAATGGGGCATACCTATGAGCCAAGACAAAACAATAACCTGGGGGTAAATTACCTACAAAACTACCCTGTGTCAGATTAGAAACATGACATGTGTAATTGCCCTTATAGATAGTAACGGCAATATCAAGCTTTTGCTGTCCTGGCAACAAAGGGTATTTAGAACACTGCAGTGCACAAAGAGGATAGGTAAAATTAGAGGAGATACTGGTAAATAACCCAAAAAAGCATGGTTGGATACCAGGAGGGAGGTCCAGATGTACGGTTCCTAGATGGGGTCTAGCTTGAGCACATATGTAACAATTACTCTTATTATGTTGATCAGCAGTGAATTTCATCCATTCTAACCAAAGGTTACGTTCTGAAAACCCTACCTCAACAGCCACAATATCTTCAAAAGTGGGATTGGCAATAGCCATCATGTCAGTAAGTTTATTGAATGTAGGGGCCAGTGGGTTAGTATTTTTTGAGGCCCCCACAAAATGGCGGGAGAGGATGAGTGGAGGTAGATAGATCCCGTAAGAAAACTGATGGGTCGGATAGCTAGACCCACCCTTAAACCACATGTCCATAATGTACATACCTTCATCAGTAGGTCTAGGGTTGTCAATAGTAAGAGAAAGCTTAATAATTTGTGCAGGAACACTTTTCCTATAACAGTGTCCAACCTTATGAAGGGTCATACAAGTAAGCAGTGATTTACCATTTTGGTCCACTGTTTTTCAGAGTATTTTCTAGTTTATAAGCCCAGTCAGTATTAATATTCCACCCTACCACTCCCCAGAATGCACACTTAACCCCCAACGTGAGTCAGTAACATATATATATATATATGTCCTTAGTTTTAGGAATCTCTGAGGACCAATGGCACAGCCTTGGGATATCAATTGATGAACAGTCCACAATGTCACAATACTCAAAGGAGAAGGTGGCAACTTGCACACTGCTGGAATTATACCAAAGGGTAGCATCGGTCTTTTCTGGATTCCAATTGAAGGACAGCCTTTGCGAGGGAGTAGTCCAGCTTGACGTCGTGTTCGCAAAGAGGTGTCGGGGGTGCTGTTTACAGCAGGAGTGTCATTTACAGATGGGTATGGGCAGAAAGTGTCGTGGACCCAGAACACATCATCCCTGTAGACCCAGTTAGAAATGATCCATACAGGGAGAAAAACTAGCAGCAGCGGTGCCAGTAAGAGAATGATAAAGTTGGTAGAATGCTGCAATGAGATCATCATGTTGTTCCACTGGAGGAGGTGAAATCTGCGCAGGGAAGACTTGCTTCTGGGGTTTTAGGTTAACCCTCTTCAAGCGACTTGCGTGGATCCAAACAGGAAACTCCTCAGTGAGTGCAGCGGGCCTGGTCACAGCGATCACAGTAGTGGGAAGGCCAAAGGGGAAATCCGTCTGCTTCCGATCCTTGGAAAGCTTCTGGATAATCACCAGGCTGGAAAAAATGGGTAGGAATCTGTGGAGAGAAAGGAGAAGTGCAAGACACGTTTCTTTGAACAAGCCCTAATATTTCAATTAGCTTTTAGACGTATCCCTCCTGTATCAAGGGAAAATCTACCCATGGGGCGGGGAAAGGTCATCCCGTGAGAATCTCAAAGGGAGAGCAGCCAGATGTCTGTGCATACAGAAAGAGATACTTGAAAAGAGATGCTTGGAAAGCATTCCAAATATCATTCAGCAGCTGTACTCCAATGTGATCCAAATAAGAGATAGAAAACAAGAGAAACCATGTTGCCTATACTGAATGTGGCAACATGTAACAATACCAATTCATTCACTTAGCATAGCCATGGCAAAAGAGAGACAATACTCACTTACTTAAGGTTCTTAATTGAACAATCCAAACGGATATGTTTTTGCGTGCTGCATATAACTATTATGCACCTCAAAGAGACCATACTGATGTACTGAATGTATTCAGAAATGTATACTGAATGGATCATATGTAGGGAACACCACGAAATAAACGCTGTATAAAGTAAAGCTTTTTCTTAAACATATAACCCCTAACTAAACTATATTCAGAATATAAAAGCTATAAGTAAAAGAACATTGCGCAGTTAGGCTAGTAAGAAGTGGAAAAAGAGCTCTAGAAGTGGCCAATGTTATGTATCCTGGGGTACCCACTAAACTAAAACAAGTAGACATGACACAGACAAAACATAAAGTTTTAAGCGTGGAGCTATTACTCCATCTGTCAAGTGTGCAGGGCTGAATTTAACTCTGCAAATAAACACATTGATATAAAAAAACCAAAACAACAAATAATGTATATCATAACCATCTCATATGTGGAAAAAGGCATAAAGCTAATGTCTCTTTGGAGCGTCTCTATCTCTGCAGTGATAAAGAGGACCCATGGAAAACATTAGAAATATCTGTGCCAAAACTGATCTGGGATGGCTATGTATAAATCCGAAAAAAACATTTTAAATTAGCAACATCCTAATTTCAGCTAAAACAATAGAAAGGAATTGTATTTTCCAATTTATTTTCAATTCACAACCGTGCCAGTTGTAATTATTGAGCTATATATATCTGTATCAAGGAGCAAAAGGTCAAGAATGAAAATATCACTAGCAAGAAGTTAAAATGTCGAGCGAGCACTACAATAACCAATACCATGATATTGGGCAATGAATAAGGGAGAGTTAGCAGCTGGTATCCAGGGTTTCCCCTCTTTGCACCAAAGTCCGTCCAAAAGGGCGGCTTTGGGCACCTGCCAAACGCCAGGCATCAAATTCAGAGGAAGCTGTGAAAAAAGAGAGGAAGAGAATCCTGTTCACCCATGAGACCCAAAAGCCCATTTAAAAGAAGGGCTTGTACATTGTGAAAAGTATGAAGGGTAATGGGGTGACTGACCTAGGGTCAGAGAAGTAACCATCTCTACCACCATAGCACAAGCAGCCAGGGCTTTCTTGAACAGGAGTGACTATAAAAAAAGGCAACAGAGCGTAACTTACCGCCATGTTCTCCCTTCATGGTGTTACAATAGTCCCAAACAAAGAGATAAAACATGTGGGCATAAGCAGGAAAACCCAGACTTGAGCTAGAAACCAAAGCACATCTTAAATGTCCAACATTTCATAAGTCCATCTGATAAGAGCAGTCATTTCAGAAACCAGGGTCTGTCTCAAAATCTGGTCATAGAAGGAACAAGCAGAGATCCATTGGCGGCAGTGACCAATCATAGCAAGAAAAGTAAGCATGTCTTTCTTGGTAGCTGGGCGGGGCAGACCCAGAATAGCAGCAATGCAGAAAGTGCAGATTTTCCTCTGACCATGAGACAGGACAAAACCCAGGTATTTCACTTCAGATGTACACCAGTGCAGTTTATTTCGTGACACCTTGTGACCACACACAGACAACCATTATAAAAGGTGCAAACTATCAGCCTGACAGGTCTCCTGAATTATGGAACACAAAAAGTTGTACAAAATAAGAATAGGACCATGAGGGGCAGTGCATGACTTGTAGAATAGCCCGAAGGGCATTCCACACTAGGTATACTGTTGCTTAAAGGTGAAGGCAAAAAAAGAGCTGAAAAGCCTCACCAACCGGGACTAAAATAAAACATTCTTTAGGACAATGACAGAAAAAAAAAATCATTGGCTGCCGGTGGAATGGTGGAAGAAACATAAGTGCAATGAGAATTACCAAAACATTAACAGCCCTAAAATCTAGGACGAAACGGGGAATGCCATCAGCTTTGACAACAAGAGCGATGGGCGTATTATAAGAAGAGATGGTGGTTTTGATAATGCCGGAGAAAAGTCAAGAGACAAGCAGTGGAATCTCACCTTACTGCTTGATAAAACCAAGAATGAGTAACTTCAAAGAAGCACTATAGGGGGTCAGTGGAAGCCCAAACAGAGAAGTCTGGGGGAAGGGACAAAAACATTCATGCACAGACCCTGATAATGAAAGCAAAGAACAGATTAGCTTTGCTCTGCACAAGAAAGAAAACCTCTAAAATGGAATTTTTTCTTTTTCTTGTTTCTTTTTTTTTTTTTTATGATCCAGCACAGAACACAAAGGAAGCAGCCGTAGAAAAAACGCACAAAATTAGTCAGGATCAAAAGGAAGACAAGAAATAGTGCTTGTGTACAAACTACAAGGGAAAGATCTTAGACTGATTCAAACAGCGCTTTCACTTCATTCCACATAACAGCATGTCCTACCTCAGTATTAAAGATTGTTAATGTGAGCTGAAGGAAAAATGTCATACATACACACAGCCGTACAAGTCTCATTTGTCTAGGAGTAAGTGCCTTTATGACTCATTACAAAGCCAATATAACAATGCAAAAATATTCGCTTATCTTACCTTATAAGCGAGGTACAGTAATAAGAGACAATAAAATCTTATACTCTATAAAAGTTTTAACCTTACAAATGACAGAGTGGGCAGGGGGGTTCTATAAATAATTTCATTCTTCCCGAAAGAATGGCAGCTGCTTATATTTACGAGGGGCGCTTACCGAAAGTACCCCGAGATTTTTCCCAAAAAAACTCCATAATAGAACCCAAAGCTTGAACTTAAAATAAAGGGTGGGTACAGGTCACCACTACCCAGTGAGTATTAAAGAACAGAAAAAATTCAGAAATACTCACAAAATATTGGTGATATCATCTGCCCATCGCGGACGTGCCCCCAACTGAAAAGGACTTTGGTCCCAATTCCTGCCCCATACTTTCTCTGTCTCTGTCATTTGGAAGTCAGGTACCTGGGGACACATCTTAAAGACCAGAAATCGTCTTCCAAAACATGTCCAAATTTTATTATGAGTTTCACATCTTTTATATGAATCAGGTTTGTCAGCATGTGACGGCATGTGACGTAAATACAAACCATATATGGAAGGTCACATGAAACTTTAAACACATCAGCATTTTTCCTATCTGGAGATTGAAGTCCACAGAGGGTCAGAAAAAGCCTTAACCAGCAGAGCTTCTAATCTAAATCTGTCTGTAAATACGGCTTAACAAAACAATTGAATTCACTTCACTACATCTCTGTTTAAACATACCTGTCCTTGTACCATCTTCAAAGAAGGGAAAGATAAACAGGGCCTACCTTTGCATCTTTAAACAACATATGCCTAAGGACACTTACTAAAGTTCTGATACGTGTCCGTTCAACCAAGTCAAAAAAAGGTATAAGTTCCGAAAAGGGGCCGCTGAGCTGATTGCGGCTGTCCCAATCAGCTCAGCGGCCCTGGCAATCTGCCCACCCCCCACCACAACGATCGCGGTAGGAGAAATGCCTCATCGCCCCAGCCACGATAGCGATCCCCAAACTGCCGCGAATCGTGGCACTTCGGGGTGAGGATCACAGCAGGAGAGATGCCTCATCTTCCTTGCCGTGATCCTCACCCCCAAAGTGCCATGGTTCGCGGCACTTCGGGGGATCGCTATCGCGGCAGGAGAGAGAGCCAATCTCTCCTGCTGCGATCCAACACCCCGAACTGATATGGGCAGGAGGGAGCCCAAACCTTCCTGCCCTGGCGACCCCCCTAAGATACGGGCAGGAGGGAGCCCAACCCCTCCTGCCCCAGCGACCCCCCCACCCCCCTAAGATATGGGCAAAAGGGATCCCAACCCCTCCTGCCCCAGCGACCCCCCCCCTAAGATACGGGCAGGAGGGAGCCCGACTCCTCCTGCAAACGATGCACGCCCCACTACAACCGCCCCTGAACCCCCGATCGGCCCCCCCTCACCCCCAATCGCTCCCCAGAACATGCGACCCCACAATATCCCCCTCACCCCCGACACCCCCCTTATTTACAATTAGTTGGCTGGACAGTCGAGTCTCAAGCCCATCTGCCCGGCAGGCTCGCCATCGCCTGAATGGCATGCCTTAGGGCATGATTGGACCAGGCACCTAAGGCCCCACCCACAGGAGGGGCCTAAGGTAACTGGGCCAATTCCGGTTGGCCCAGGTGCCTAAGCCCTCTCCTGTGGGCAGGGCCTCAGGCACCTGGCCCAATCAGGCCCTAAGACCAGCAATACAGGCGATGGCAGGCCTGCAAGGTGGACGGGATTGGGACCCATTCGTCCAACTAATTGTAAGTAAGGGGGGGTGTCGGGATGAGGGGAGTGTCACAGGGTTGCAGGTTCAGGGGGGATTGGGATTTGGGGGGTGATCGGGGGTTGGGGGGGTCATGGGGGGTGCGTCATGGGCAGGAGGGTTGGGCTCCCTTCTGCCCGTATCATAGGGGGGGGGTGGATTCTGTAACGGTGTTGTTTTTACAGACGCCGGTTACAGAATCCAGCTTTTAGGTGAAGGACTGGCCCCTCCTTCGCCTAAAAGGTCTTGTTTTGGGCGTTTGGGACTTAGGCTGTTTTTTGGTTGATAATGTGTTGTAAGTGTAGACGTAGTGGTGGTCTGGACATTTAAACAGCTGAAAATAGAGGTAGGCCATTCTAAAAAAAAATCTCATTTTGGATGTGTTTTTTTGAGAATGGACATTTTCCCTGCTTCTACTTTCAGCATTTAGGGCCTTAGGTCAAAATGGGACTTAGATGTTTTTTTAAATTATGTCCCTCTATGCTTCTTACTTAGGCACCATTTTAGACTAATGAAGGCCACTTGGATGCTAATTCTGGCTGCAACTTTTGATACTGAGATCACTGATCCTAGATATTTGAATCCCATCACCTAGTCTACTGGCTTGCCACATACTAGCAGGCAATAGCGTAGTAAGGAGGGTGGTGGGGAGCCCTGGGTGCCATCTTGGTGGGGGCGCTGGCACCTTTCCAGCCCCCATGCCATGCTCGTGCCCTCCCTTCCCTACCCCTGTATCTCTTTAAAATCTTTACCAGCATGAGTAACTACTCTAGCCTGCTGTTGCACTGACCTGGCTCCCTCTGAAATTACTTCCGGGTCGTGGGGCCAGGAAGTGACATCAGAGGGAAAGCCAGCATGAGCAGCAGGCTGGAGAAGCTGATCACGCTGACAAGGATTTAAAGAGGTATTGGGGTGGAAAGGGAGGGTGCAAGTGTGGTGTGGAAGCAGTGGGGGGCGGAGAGGAAGGTGTGGAGGGATTGGCGCAGGAGTGGGAGGTGAAGAAGATGGCATGGGGGGCATCACTGCTCCAGCCTTGGGTGCCTCCTACCCTCGCTACCCCACTGCTAGCAGGCCCACTTTTGAGTTGTTTGATGTCAAACATAGGAGTTTCTTTGCACTGATCTATAACTCAAGTTTTCCGACTCTTTCTATGATTATATCTATTAGTTTTTGGGCCCTGGATTATGGTTCATTCTTGAGAACAATATAATTGGCATATCCTGTTTGCACCACATTCTGTGCTTATACGCCCAGCTAAGTTCTCTTCATACCCAATCAATAACCACTTTGAATAGAAGCAACAGACATCTTTGTCTTATACTGGTTTAGACAATGAAGTTGTTGGATTTTTCATCATGCACTTTTACTCTAGGCTGGTGTACCATCATAAAAGGCCAAATTAACTTGATAAATTTCTGTGGGATTCCAGTCACCTGAAGTACTTTCCACATTGTTTCCTTATGTAGGCTATTGAAAGCACTTTTGAAGTCAATAAAGATTGTGATAGTTTTTTCTGTGAATATCTGTATAACATACATAATTTGATCTATACAGTATCAGTCTGATCTGAAGCAACATTGCTCCTTCTGGGTGCTGACTTCAGCAAGCTCTTTTCCAACAACTGATAGGAGGCTAATCCACCATGTTGTTCTCACATTTGATCTTATTGCCTTTTTTAAAGCTGAATATTATGTCAGCAAGTTTCCCGCTAGTGGAAATGTGTTCTTTAGTCTATACAGCAGAGAATAGTCTGTGTACAGTGGCGTAATACGAGGGTTGGAGGTGGGGGCAGTCCGCCCTGGGCACATTGTTGGTGGGGGCGCTTGCACCCATCCTCCTTTCCACCCTCACCTCTTCCCATTCTTCCAATTCCAATTTCCACCCCCACCTCTTCCAATCCCCTTCTCTTCCCCCCATACCTCTATTTGAAGTTGTTCTTCGCAGCAGTCAATAACGTGCTCTTCATGACCCGTCGGCTTTCCCGCTGACGACACTTCCGGCTGCCACGTTTAGGAAGTGACGTCAGAGGAAGAGCTGATGGGGTCACATTGTTTACCGCCTTGAGCAACAACTTCAACTAGAGGTACAAGGGAAGGGGGACACACGCACCAGGCGGGATTAGGGAAGGAGCAAGGGGGCACACGCGTAAGGCAGGATCAGGGAAGGATTAGGGGGTGGAGCCGAGGGGGGGAGGGGTGCCACCACCCCGAGCACATCTCGCCCTCACTATGCCACTGTTTGTGTAGGTTGTCAACACCAATTCTGCCTTCTACTTTTAAGGCTTTCACAAAGACCTGATCTAGCCCACCTGTCTTGCCATTCTTGAATCATTTGATTAAATGACATTATTTTACATTACATTAGACACTTTAGGGTCAGATTCTGCTAATGACGCCTACAATGTAGGCATCTAGACATGTCAATCATGCATTAGGTGTCTCCAACAGAATCACGCCTACATTGTAAACATTTACATTGTAGGCGCCTCTAATGTAGGCCAGGGTTTACCATGCCTTCAATGTAGGCGCAATTCTGTTCGAGATGCCTACCAATGCCTAACAAAAAAAAATAGCCCCAATTCATCCACATCAGAAGTGCAGACGCTTACATTTTAGGCACCTACCACCCAAGATTTTGAAGATGCCAACACGATTTGCTAAAGTAGTTTTATTATCACCATGTTTTCACAACTAGAGAGCCTCTCTAATTGGTTTGTCCTCTGAAGAAGGCATTCCAGGATGCCGAAACTGGGAGCCTAGTTGGGACCTTAGTCTTCAGTCTGTGACTTTTACTAATAAATAGTTCTGTTGGTTGAAGTTGGACATCTTGCTTGCCTTTTTTGTTTGGTTGTCACATATCGAGGCAAGATTTCTTCCTTTTTTCATCTGGCCTACATTGTAGGCACCTACCACCCATTAATCTTTATTTTTTTTGTCATTATGAGCTTGTTAAAGCTCATAGATGACATCATTAACTCTAATTTAAAACAGATTTTTATTGATGTAGCTATCTATACTTTAGGTGTCACTTATAGAATTTCCTTCTTATATCCCATACTATTCTTTTGAGATCAGTGAGGTTAAAAGTTTAAGAAATTGTGCATTCCCAGGATGCTAATAAAAATACACATTTACAAATACAGTTAATGTATAAAATTGTTTGAAATAAGAAAGTTTTAAACAATTTATGAAACATGTTATAATTGGTTTGATGCCTTAGAGATATAGGTAAGGAATTCCACCAATTTTGTGAACACAGTCTTATATACTATCTTACTTGGGTTAGGATAATGAAGTGATAAATAAGATCTTGAAGAAATGTCATAGTTCTTAGTTGGAATATGAATCAAGTAAGACATATAGCTAGCGGCATGACCATGGAGAATGAGGAATACTAAAATGCATAATTTAAAGATAGAATGAGCATCAATAGGGAACTAATGTAATTGAAGAATCAGCAGAGAAACTCTATCAAATTTAGAAGCTTTATATATAAAAAATGCTGCAGTATATTGCAGTATTTGAAGTCTTTTCATAACAGATTATTTGCAACACACATAAATAATATTACAATAGTAAAGATGAGCCAGTATTGTTGTTTGAACAATAAGCTGATACAAATCTGATTCTATATAAGCTCGAATTGGTCTAAGCTTCCATGGTAGCCTAAATACCTTTGTCGTAACCACCTGTACTTGAAGTTTAAGAATACGAAGATTACCCAAGATTACTCCTAGAATTTTAAGGTAGGATTCTAGTGGGAAATTCTATAAGTGTCTCCTAAAGATAGGCGCCTAACTTAACTCCCCATTTATAAAACCATAGCGTGGTTTTTAGCACCGGCCATGGTGGAAAAAAATGAGGGCTAAGCACTATGTTATAAATGACACTCTGAGTGCAGTGCCGTTTATAGAATAGTGTTTAGCACTGGGATTAGATCCCAATTTGGGCACGATGATTTACATAACATGAAACCTAGTGTAAATCTTTGCGCTTAATTTAGGTGAAGATTGAAACATAGAAACATGATGGCAGATAAAGGCCAAATGGCCCATCCAGTCTTCCCATCCGCAGTAACCATTATCTCTTCCTCTCTCTAAGAGATCCCACGTGACTATCCCAAGCTTTCCTGAAATCAGACACAGTCTCTGTCTCTACCACCTCTACCGGGAGACTGTTCTACGCATCTGGCACACTTTCTGTAAAAAAGTATTTCCTTATATTACTCCTGAGCCTATCACCTCTTAACTTCATCCTATGCCTCTTCATAAGAACATATGAATTGCCACTGCTGGGTCAGACCAGTGGTCCATCGTGCCCAGCAGTCCGCTCATGCAGTGGCCCTTAGGTCAAAGACCAGTGCCCTAACTGAGACTAACCTTACCTGCATAACGTTCTGGTTCAGCAGGAATTTGTCTAACTTTGTCTTGAATCCCTGGAGGTTGTTTTCCCCTATAACAGCCTCCGGAAGAGAAATTCCAGTTTGTTACCACTCTCTGGGTGAAGAACTTCCTTACGTCTGTACGGAATCTATCCCCTTTTAACTTTAGAGAGTGCCCTCTCATTCTCTCTACCTTGGAGAGGGTGAACAACCTGTCTTTATCTACTAAGTCTATTCCTTTATTATCTTGAATGTTTCGATCATGTCCCCTCAGTCTCCTCTTTTCAAGGGAGAAGAGGCCCAGTTTCTCTAAACTCTCACTGCAACTCCTCCAGCCCCTTAACTATTTTAGTCGCTCTTCTCTGGACCCTTTCGAGTAGTACTGTGTCCGTCTTCATGTACGGCGACCAATGCTTGACGCAGTATTCCATTCCGGAGCTTCCTTTCAAATGAAAGAAATTTGTCTCATGTGCATTTATCCCAGTTAGGTATTTAAACATCTCTATCTCCCCTCTCCTGCCTTTCCTCCAAAGTATATATATTGAGATCTTTAAGTCTAACCTCATACATCTTATGATGAATACCACCAACTATTTAGTAGCCCTCCTCTTGAATGACTCTGTCCTGTTAATATCTTTTTGAAAGTGCGGTTTCCAGAATTGCACACAATAGTCTAAAAAGGTCTCACCAGAATTTTATACAGGGGCATCAATGCCTCTTTTTCCCTAATGACCATACCTCTACCTATGCACCCTAGCATCCTTCTCGCCATCACCTTTTCAACCTTTTGACCACCTTTAGATTATCACATGCTATCATACCTAAGTCCTGTTCCTCTTTCTTACACAAAAGGTTTTCACCCCCTAAAATGTTCCCTTAGTTTTTGCAGCCCAAATACATTACCTTGCATTAAATCTTAGCTGCCAAATTTTAGACCATTCTTCCAGCTTTGCTAGGCCATTCCTCATGTAATTCACACCATCAAGGGCATCTACTCCCTTGCAGATTTTGGTATCATTCACAAAGAGGCAAATCTTACCTGACAGCCCTTCAGCAATATCACTTACAAAAATGTTAAAAAGAACAGGCCCACAAACTGAACCTTGAGGCACACCACTGGTAACATCCCTTTCCTCAGTGTGACTGGCTTTCTCTTAGAAGATCCCAGGCAGTTAAACGCATTAAAATTGTAGCCCTTAATGTCATCAAACTGAACTGTGTTTCCTTGAACAAGTTTCTTTAATACCAGGGGGGGGGGGGGGAGCGGGAGAGGGTATATCTTTTGTTTTGGTATTATTCCTCATGGTAATGATGGATGGAGAGGGAATTTTTATCTTTTGTATACATACTGATTGATTATAATAATAATAATAATTTTATTTCTTATATATCGCTATACCCTAAGTTTAAAGCAGTTTACAATGAGAGTCGTGTCTAGAGAGTGTTAACAATAGGATACAGGATAATACAAAGTGAGCAGGTACTGGGGGAGTTTACAATAAGGAACAGGATATTAACAAGTGAACAGGTACAGGATATTTACAATAAGATACAGGATGTTACACTAAGATATAGGATGATACAATATGAACAGTATACAAGAGATCAATGCTGTTTACAGCTAGATATATACAATGTGCGTAAGAGAGGTGTACAGCATTAAGCGTTGGGGGAAGGGAAAAGGAAGGGGAAAGACTTTCGAGGGGATTATAACTGGTAGGGGGGAGAGCTTAGGTGGTGTTGAAGAGACGGGTCTTCAGAGATTTTCTGAAGTCAGCGAATGATGTGGCTTCGAGTATTGGTTTTGCTAGCCATGTGTTCAGTTGGGCTGCCTGGAAAGAAAGCATTCTGTTTAGGTACTTCTTGTAGTGACATGATTTCAGGGATGGGTAAGTAAAGAGGTTTGTTCTGCGGGAGGTCTTTTTTGGGCAGTAGGTGAGGAATTGGGAAGCTAGGTAAGTTGGTAGCATCCCGAAGATCACTTGGTTGATTATCATTACTTGTATATAAATTGTATTGCACTTTTTGTTGGCATTAAAAACTAAAGTTTTAAAAATATATATATATAACTTAACATAAAGAAAGTAACAGACTCACAGTTCAGTTGTTCTCAAGGGATTACTTTTCTCACAGAATCCACACTACTACTGGCACGTCCTAAATATAGGGAAAGCCAGGAATGTATTTTCACACACTCTCTGTGTAGGATGACACCGTGCTCCAACTCTCTCACCAAGTTGTATCTGGGCTAACAGAATTAAAGGTAAAAACCTAATGGGAAAACAATGCCTGTCCTATGCTTATCTGTGGCTGTGTGCTATTTAACATGAAGAGGAGGAAATAGTGAAAGCTATGGATGGGGCAGACTGGATGGGCTATTTGGCCTTTATCTGCCTTCATGTTTCTATCCCTCCTCCTCACTGGAACATCCTCCCAATCCCCAATCTCCTACTTCTAGATAGCCCTCTGGGCCTACTTTATATCTGTGGTGGTCCAGTGGGGGGTAATGGGGGCAGGAGCAAAGCCCATTCACTCCTGCCTCTTATGGCTCCTTAAGTAAAAGGCTGCCGCAACCTCTTGCTGGTACCAGCATAACCGCTGGCTTTTCCTCATTGCCACCACCCCCCATTCCGTTCCTGATCTACCTATTGTGTTGTGGGCAGCCAATATTCAGTAGCACTGCCTGGTTCAGTGCAGCTGACCATCAGTTGGGTGGCTTCAGGCGATTTGAGCAGGTTGGAACCTCTCCTGTCTGTTTACTGTATATACTCAAATATAAGATGATCTGAATATAAGTTGAGGTACCCTTTCCCCCCCCCCAAAGGAGGGGAAAAGGTTGACTCAAATATAAGCTGGGGGAGGGGGGAGTTACTATTCATGCGCCCTGCCCTACCAGGATCTGCACTCCCTACCAGGATCTACACCCAGGCCCCTTCACTTCCTGCTAGGTTCTGCACCCAGCCTCCCTCACTCCCTACCCTGCCAGTTTCTCTACCCTGTATCCCCTCCCTCCATGCCAGGCTCTGCACCCTGTCCCACCTCCCTGCCCTGTACCCTGTATCCCCTCTCTCCCAATGTCCTTCAGGCCTCCATAGAGCCTGCCATATGACCTGGTAGTCCAGTGGGATAGGCTGGGACAGGAGGGACCCTCCCATCTCCTGTCCTGGCCGACTCTGCCGATTGCTTTAACCTCCCTCCTGCCTCCCTCCACGTACCTTTTTGAATCTCTGATGGTCCAACGGTATACCGGGCAGGAGCGAGCTTTCCGTGCTCCTGCCCCATGTTGAGCCCCTCTGAATGGCTGCTGCAAGTCCTTGCGGTCCAGTGATGTACCAGGCAGGAGTGAGATTTTTGTGCTCCTACCCAGCCCTGAGCCGCTCCCTGAATGGCTGCCGCCAGTTCTCCGGAGTCCTGCAAGAACTGGTGGCAGCCATTCAGTGAGCGGCTCAGCGCCGGGCAGCAGCATAAAAAGCTCACTCCTGCCCGGTACATCACTGGACAGCAAGAACTCACAGCAGCCATTCAGAGGGGCTCAGCATGGGGCAGGAGCGCGGAAACCCGCTCCTGCCTGCTACACTGCTGGACCACCAGAGATTCAAAAAGGTATGTGGGGGGAGGCAGAAGGGAGGTAAAAAAATTGTCTGAGTCAGTTCCTGATTGGTGTAGCCCGACTTTACTACAGGAAGAGGCGGTCGGAGCAGACCGTGAATGAGCGAGTCCGCGATTCACGAACCACGAATGAGCGGGGGAACACTGAACTTCCTTTTTGTGGTACAACCTAAGCATCTTACAGATTATACGCAGGTACTTTCTCTGTCCCTAATGGATTCAAAATCTAACCTGGGGCAATGAAGGGTTACGTGATTTGTATAGGGTCACAAGGAGCCACAGTGGGAATAAAAACCCAGTTCCTCCAGTTCTCAGCACACTGCATTAGCTGTTAGTGCTTATAGAATCTAGATAGATGCATGAATACAGAGCCTGTCACCTCTAGGCCTGGGGGGTCTCACAGGATGCGTGCAGGGTTACAAAGGCTGGCATCTATGTGTCACAGTGTTACTTCCAGCGGAGTAGCCAGTTAAGAGGCCGAGCACTGTACTGAGTGGGCAATTTTCTTTCTCTGTCCATAGGAAGGAGGCTTAGTAAATCAGGCCCTTTGTGTGAATCGTCTGCTTCCAGCCCTGCAGACCTGTTTCATGAAGCAAAATGAAGGCACACCCACTGTCACTCCAGTTCCATTCCCAGAGGACAATAGCTCTCAATCTGTCCAAAGCCTCCAAAATAAATTAGATGTCTGACAGAGAAGAATAGGTGTTAGGAACATTGCTGGATCCATGTTTCAGAAGGAAAATTGAAACCATATATCTGCTGACTACACACATTGATCATTGCAGTGACGTACACTCTATGTAAACAAAGCACTGCTCAGCGTTTAATTCTCCATCACTCTCCTCTAATTTAAGACATGAAACCTGTTACTAGCTCCAAAACCAGCACTTATTATAGGAACCTCGGAAATGTGGCCTTTCTCCTTCAACTTGCTCCTGAAAACACCTCAGAAAGTGAAAGTAGGCAAAGAACAATGCGAGAAATGTTTCAGATTTGCAAAGTCGGAGAGGAAGGAGTATTAGAGGTCACGTCCCATGATAGGGGACAGACTGAAGTACTTTTTGGGCTTACATCTTCCCTAGTTACATAGTCAAAAAAAAGGTGTTCTCTCAGGTGAAGCCCTGAAGAAAATAGATACTAGGTAGGGTTACCATATTTCAGGCTGCAAAACCTCAAACACATGGCCCCACCCATTTCTGCCCCCACCAAGCCTCATCTCGTCTTCCCTGACGAGCTCCATCTGTGTCTAGAGGGCCTGGAGCATGCGCGGAAGTGTGTGTTGTCATTCGCGCATGCTCAGAGGCCCTCCAGATGTGGCTGGAGCTTGTCAGGGCTTTCCAAAACCCAGACAAACGGCAGGTTTTGGAAAGTCCATCTGGGTACGTGGACATTCCTCTAAAAAAGAGGACAGGTTTGGGTTTTTTCCGGACGTCTGATAACCCTAATAATAGTTAATAGGAAATAGGTAAAGAGATTTGATATACCACCTTTCTGCGGGACAATAAAAGTGGTTTACATTTATTATATGAAGGTAATTTTTCTGTCCTAGAGGGCTCACAATCTTAAGTACAGTATCATGTGCTTTGATGACTGCGCAAGAGAGTCTGGGGGCTCTTTATTGAATGTATATGCATTGGCGTTTTTTCTGGAAAATCTGCCATATTGCCCCAGTATGTGGGGTGAGAGGTGATGCAGTCCTGAGACATTGTAAATATTTTGCCTGTGTGTGGGTTATACTGTATGTTGTTTATAATTGTTTTTATGCTTGAGGAAGCCTGTGGAGGGTGAAACCAGTTGAAGCAAAGAGTGTAAAATGATTATGGCAGTTTAGAGCTGATGCTGAACACTTTTTAAAAAGAATGTTTGTGTGAGATTATTCATTTCATCCTTCCCTGAGAGCTCAACCCTAGTGGAAAGACTATGATTATTGGTGGATTGATAAAAGACTGTTTACACTCTTCACAAAGTTTTTTGGAATCTCATAGTTTTCTTTCAAATAAAATCTACAACTTTGAACCTTTTACTGAAGTCTATGCTCCCTCCAGCAGGAGGAGATACTGAGCATATTTGAATAGAGCAGACTGAGCTATTTTACATAATATGCCACTCCAGGGTGGTGGTCAATGAATCCTCAGAAGTTTCCAGACAGAAGGTCATGAGGCTTCTAGCTGGTATAAGCTTTTGTGCTCATATTTACTTAAACCTCTTTCTGGCCTTCAATTTGTTTGGTGTAGAGCAGGGGTAGGGAACTCTGGTCCTCGAGAGCCGTATTCCAGTCGGGTTTTCAGGATTTCCCCCATGAATATGCATTGAAAGCAGTGCATACAAATAGATCTCATGCATATTCATGGAGGAAATCCTGAAAACCTGACTGGAATACGGCTCTCGAGGACTGGAGTTCCCTACCCCTGGTGCAGAGAATTGCAGTGTACTGTTTCATCTGAGAATTGGAAGAAGATATGGTCTCAAAGGATACGATGTACGGCTTCAGCATCGTTGCGACAAACTCTTTACTTTGTGCTTCACAGAACATTGTGGACACCAGTTAAATGACAAAAATTGGATGCTTCCAGATCTAATGCATGT
The DNA here is from genome assembly GCF_902459505.1 of Geotrypetes seraphini. Lineage (NCBI taxonomy): Eukaryota > Metazoa > Chordata > Amphibia > Gymnophiona > Dermophiidae > Geotrypetes > Geotrypetes seraphini. The sequence continues at coordinate 216,782,028 of NC_047089.1, read as the reverse complement.
TGGAGTTGTAAGAAGGAGATGGGTATACTGGACCATCTATTGTTGTTTTTTTTTTTAACATTTTTATTATTTTATTAAATTACAATAGTGTAATATATTTAATGGAAAATAGCAAAATATTATAAAGAATACACTATTTCAAACAAATCTTAAATAATAAAATGCTAGCCGTGCATGCGCACTTGCATCGCGTGTTCCCTGATCCCTTTTCTGTTGGAGTGTGGTAGCACGAGGGCGCATGTGCGCTTAGTATGTCACTGGCGGGGATGGAGAGAAGCAGCGTTGCTGGGCAAGGGGCCGTCCTCGCCCGCCCCGAGACCAGGGCAATCTCAAGGCCAGTGGCCATGCTAGGGGTAGGGTAGGAAGGAGGGCTTTGAGGCAGGTTCAAACATTCTGGCAAGAAGCTTGGAATAAAATACAATGTATATTGGAAGTTCGTATACCTTTCTCATTAGGCACGGCGATATGTGGAACATGCGTTACTTCAGTAACCTTATTGGCGGTAAACAATAATAAGTTGTTCCTGATATTGTCTGGAGTGGCATTACAGTTAATAGTCAAAAATTGGAAAAACTTCACTCTGTTGAACTTTCATTTTTGGTGGGAAACAGTATGTCTCTATTATCGATATGAAGCTAATCTAGCTGAAAGATCTGGGAATATGGCTCCTTTGTGGGGCCCTTTACAGGGTTTTGTTAAGCGGTTTGTGTGATTGTATGAATGACCTGCCATACAAATGGGAGGGTGGTAGGGTGGGGGGTTGGGGTGAGGGAGGGATGGGTAGATAAGATATTGTTGTGATTTTGCAAAGATCTTCCTAATGTATGTTTATATATGATACAATTTATTTGTGAATTGCACTATTTGTAAGATGTTAAACATTTAATAAAGATTGAAGTAAAAAAAAAAAAAAAAAAGAGCATCAGAGCTGTTACTGCTGCGGCTGGCACTAAAAACCGCACTATGGTTTGGTAAAAGCGTGGAGGTGTTAATTTGGCCACAGTCATGAGGAAACAACCACAAAAAGATTGGGAAGCACTGGATTGGTCCCTGCATATTCCACACTGTACCAAGGGAGAGAAGAAAAGTCTGCCCCTTGGTTCCCACTAAACTCGGGGACAGAATGCTGTTGAGGACAATTAATGTAGGGACACAGATTCCAAACTGAGGACAATACCTGAAAATCAGTGATATTTAGCAACTTTAAAACTGTGTGTATGTGTGTGAGTGTAAATTTTGGTTCTTGTGGCTCTCAAGCCCACTGCTCTAAACCTTAAGCCATACCTGTGAAGTTTCAAGTTTTATTTTGATTTGATGAGTCGCTTATTCAAAATTTACTAAGCAAGTTACAGTAAAACAAAAATAAACAGATCTTTCGACCTACTAATTAAAATTTAAGTATAATGGGTTAGACCGACAGTCTTACGGACACAATGGATACACAAGGAAAAAGGGAATGAAAGTTACAAAACTGGTGCTTTAGAGAAGCAGAAAGAAGACCATGTAAGGAAAGAACACAAGGAAGGGCAAATGTCTCTCTGAAGGATAACTAGCAAAAACGGTAGCAGAACGAGACTTGGGGGTAATCGTCAGCGAGGACATGAAGTCTGCCAATCAAGTGGAGCAGGCTTCGTCCAAGGCAAGACAAATCATGGGCTGCATACGAAGGGTTTCGTCAGTCGTAAGGCGGAAGTCATTATGCCATTGTATAGTTCCATGGTGAGGTCCCACCTGGAATACTGTGTGCAATTTTGGAGGCCGCATTATCGCAAGGATGTGCTGAGACTGGAGTCGGTGCAGAGAATGGCCACCCGGATGGTCTCGGGACTCAAGGATCTTCCATACGAAGAACGCTTGACAAATTGCAGCTATACTCGCTCGAGGAGCGCAGAGAGAGGGGGGACATGATCGAGACGTTCAAGTATCTTACGGGCCGCATCGAGGCGGAGGAAGATATCTTCTTTTTCAAGGGTCCCACGACAACAAGAGGGCATCCGTGGAAAATCAGGGGCGGGAAACTACGAGGTGACACCAGGAAATTCTTTTTCACTGAAAGAGTGGTTGATCGCTGGAACAGTCTTCCACTACAGGTGATTGAGGCCAGCAGCGTGCCTGATTTTAAGGCCAAATGGGATAGACATGTGGGATCTATTCACAGAGAAAGGTAGGGGAGGGTCATTAGGGTGGGCAGACTAGATGGGCCGTGGCCCTTATCTGCCGTCTATTTCTATGTTTCTATGATGTTACATAAGAACATAAGAATAGCCTTACTGGGTCTATGTTTCTATGTTGCTTCACTGTTTAAATTTTAATTTAAAAATTAAAAGCATCTTTAAAAAGGAAGCTTTTAAAATTGGTTTTGAAACGACTGAGGTCCTTTTCCTCTCTTATATATTGAGGTAAATTGTTCCAGAGTTGGGGGGCCATTACCGAAAACATATCATGACGTCTGGTTCCGATAACTTTCAAAGAAGGGACAATTAGGAGCTTTTGTGTTGTAGATCGAAGAGAGCGTGATGAATTATAAGGGATAAGCATTCTATTAATGAATTGTGGTTCGTTGGTGGACAGAGTTTTAAATACTAAGAGTAATATTTTAAAGGTGATACGGTGATTAATTGGAAGCCAGTGCGAGTTAATTAAATAAGGAGTAACGTGATCATATTTTTTACCATGAGCTTAACGGCTGTATTTTGAATTATTTGAAGACGCTTCTTTTCTTTTTGAGTGGTATTTATTAATAGTGAGTTACAGTAATCGAGTTTGGCAATAATAAGTGAATGTATTAGAATGTTTAATGATTTTGGTTCGAAAAACTTGGAGAGCGAGCGAATCATACGTAATCTGTAAAAGATACTGGCAGAAACAGACTTGGGGGAGGGGGGGTTTCCCCAAGCAGTGTGGTAAATAACTGAAGTAGGCCACAGGCCTGTCACAGTCCCCTTCACTGCTATAGATTCTCCATCCACAGTAAAGTGGAAGAATATTGGTGAGACAACCTGAACTGTTAACCATCTGTGCTGCACCTGGTCTGTGATGTGGGCAGAGTGCACATGTATGTGTTTATGTGTGTTTGAAGCCTGTATTACACTGCCACTGCTTATTCTATACCTGACTTGCGGTGGACAGTTTGTTGAGTTGTGTGCGCTTGAATCTTGCACTGCTGGTACTTATGCTGCATTCGTTCTGTGGTGGACAGAGAGAGAGAGAGAGTGTATGTTTTCCTCACAGAGAGATGTATTTCATAGGGAGAGAAGGCTAAAGTTGCAATCAAAACTGAATAAATAGAATACCTGAGGTTCTTTGCACATCTGTTACCTTTCACCAGTGCTAAAACCACTGTTCCGAAACAATAAGGAAAAACAAAGAGGTTCTAGCAGTTTGCAGTGCCTTGGAGGACGGTCATAAATTAATTAACACAAAATGTATTATCATCATCCATGTGTAGACCGGTTGCAGAGTTGGAATCTCAACCAGTTTAGAAATCCTTCACAGTCATTTGCATTTATCACCCATGAAGCTTTGCTGCAAGCCGATGCCTGCATTTTCATGAGCAAGTTCATCAACCCTGGCTCATTAGAAAGCTGTTACAGTCGGTGAGCGCCAAGGAATACTAGTTAGCTTTATGCAAGATTGAACTGAAATTATTTGACGCAGCCAACAAAATGAATACTTGCAAAACATCAGTTCTTGGTTTGTTTGGTAAATGTTACTTCTGAATGTAGCAGATTTCAATGATGTTTCTCACTTCTCTCCCTATGAATGCTAACCTCCATTAGCATGCTCTCCCTTACAAGCTGCCCACTTATCCGCCTGTCCCAAACCCTTCTGCTACCGGGGAACCCACAGGCTGCTCCGCAGGTACTTTAGAATCAATGCAGGTGTAAGATTTTTCAGATGGAAAGTGCCTGGCTGGCATCCCCTTCACCAATGTAATCACTTCTCTTTCCCCTTTGCTTCTACTTTCATGGCCATCTCTCTTTTTGCCTTGTCACATTCTCCTTCAGCTTGTTACCTCTCTTTTCTCTCGTGCTTTCTCCTTTTACTGTTACGTCTCTCTCTTTCTCTGCCCTGCCTTATTGTTTCTCGCTGCATCCCTCCCCTGTATTCTCGGTCTTTTGTTAGCAAAATGAAAGGATTGTGGCTCACCAGGGTAAAACAACAAGCAGCTGCTTTTGAGAACCTTGGAGAATATGTTTCATTAATGGGGCGAGTATGGAAGAGGCATTAAAGTGTAAATATAAAGAGAAATATGAGACCCAGGTTGTCCCTCTCTTCCAGCTCCTCTTCCAGTTTTTCTACAAAGTTAAGGTTTTCTTTTCCAGCCCTTCTCTCCAGTGGTGTAGCTAGGACTGAATGGGCCCCAGGTGGGAAAATTGCTCCCAAGATAGTGGGAACTGGGTGGGGGTGGGGGGGATGCACATTTCCCAAAGCTGAAATATTACAATTAATAAATTCAGAAAAAAATATATTTTTTTCCACCATTGTTGTCTGAGCTTTGGTTTTAGTTTCTCTGTTCTGCTTTTCTATTCCCCCCCCCCCCCCTTAACTTTCTCCATCTGGCATTTTCTGTCCTTTTGACATTTCTTCTCTCTCTGTAACTAGCATTCTTCTTTTTTGTGTCTCTCTTATCAGCATCTCCCCTCTGAGTCCCTCTCTCTTTCTCCCCCCCCATGTTCAGTATCTCTTCTTTGTGTCCCTAACTTTGTGTCTATCCCTCCTCTTATGTTCCATCTTGCACCTGTTCCTAAATTTCGTCCACAGCTAGCATCTCTTATGTCCCTGTTCCTCTATACCCAGCATCTTTTCTATGTTTCCGTCCATCCCCATGTGCAGCTTCTCTCTTCCCTTCTTCCTTCACCACACCCACCCACCATTCTTCCCTTGTGGTCTGGAATCCCTCCCCCCCTTTTCTGGTCCAGTCTCATCTCTTCTCTTTGCTCTCTTCCCCACACCCCGCAGTCCAGCATCTGCCAACCTCTTTCCCCTCCCCTTTGCTCCAGGTCTCTCTTGTTTTTCCCTCTCCGCCCCTCCAGTCCAGCATCTGTCCCCCTCTGCCCCCTCCAGACATTTAGGCATCTCTCCATGCCAGTCCCTCAAGTCCAGCATCTCTTCCCTTCTGCCCCCTTGAGACATTTAAGCATCTCTCCATGACACCCCCATCCAGTATATTTCTTCCACCCCCTCCCATTACAGAGTTTTGTATTATCTGCAAAGAGGCAAATCTTACCCGATAGCCCTTCTGCAATATCACTAGCAAAGCTGTTAAAAAGAGCCAGGCCAAGGACTAATCCCTGTTGTACACCACTGATAACATCCTTTATCTGACAAGACCTTTCTGTAGTAAAGCCATTACTGCCTCAGGTCCTGTAATCCATTTGATTCCAGAAAACTCTCCTCTGTGTTTATACCATTGGCCACTGCAGCAACAGCTCCGATACTCATAGAATTCTTATGAGCGTCTAAGCGGTTACCACCATGGCTGGTGCTAAAAAACGCTAGCGCAGCTCTGTAAAAGAGAGGGTCATTTATTTGGTTTTATATCCAGTCCTCCTAGAAGAGCTCAGAATGGGTTACAAGTTTACATACATAAAGTTTATTTATGCAAAGTGATGGCAGACATAACCCTCCATTTTAGGCTTTTTTAATCGCCGGTCATAGCTAATACCGCCTTGGCCGGCAATAAAAAAAGCCTAATGCGGGTTCGTAAAAGGGGGAGATAGTATGGTAAAAGATAGCAAGGCAGAACATTGACAAAAATGGCAAAACATCGTTAACAAAACATAAAATGACAAAACATGGCATGGTAAGATCTGGGTCTGCCCTGATTGTGGCCACAGGTCACTCCGGCATTGTCCACAGTGCCATGATGTTCAAAGAGGATATCCACAGCTCTGCTGGGTAAATGCTGCTAAATATCCCTTCCCAGCCCACTGATCAGGGTTTAAGTGGGCAGAATCCTCTCCTTCCTACCTAAACTCCTATGAATATCTAATCCTTAATGAAGACCATCTACCAATTGATCCTTTCACATCAGTTTTACCCTTCTTTTTTATCCCTGGAAAATAAGCTTTGCTGTCAGTCACTGTTGCTGTTCTGTAACTTTTCTATTTGGCTGAAATAGAAGTTTTGAAAGGAGCATAATTCACTTTTCCAAGTGACACACAAAATGATACCAGGTGCGCAGTACTTAGCTATCTTCCCTCCCTCGCCCTCTGTCTGAACCTTCCCTCTCCCGTCTTCCCAATTAGGCATGGTCTATTTCACCTATGTTTTTCATTATCGGCGAAATAACACTTGGAATCAGTCTAAGCCTTACTGTCGGTTCACATTTCCCATCTACAAATACACACATGACTAGACATCTCCCTACATATGCAAAATACATCATGATGCTAAAATCACAGTTTGCAATTGGGAAAGCCTTAGCACATATGTAAATAAATATTTTTTGCCAGAGTTGATATTTATTCCAGCGGTTCTGGAATACAGGCAAACAGCAATACGTGGAACGGTAGCTAATTATATGCCTTTCATTCATAACAACCAATTAAATTATGAATACCACATTGTTACATACAAGGGATAAAGATCTACATTGTTCTGCTGCATTAGCAAATCGTTGCTGAATATAGAAGTTTGAACTTTTCTTAATCGCACCCATGCTGCAGGGTTCATTTCATGGTTACACAGATAATTCAATGTAGTAATAGCCATCTGATCTTTGGCAGAAGCTCCAGTAGAGACAGCTCCCAATCTCCTACGGCTGCTATATGCTCTTCCTCTGACTCTGTATGTTCACTGTTAAACAAGTAAGCAGCACACTGTTACTTTAGAGAAGAAAAGAACTTTACCCTGAGACTTACCAATATTGGAGTTGTTGATATATTTTATTGTAAGCCGCTTTGACCTTTTGGTAATGGCGGGATATCAAATATTTTAATAAACATATGTGGACAAGTGTATAGCCATAGAAAAAAAATTGAGGATATTCTTTAAAAATAGCATCCTATATTAACTCTTCTGTTCTCCCAGCCTTACGGGAAGGATTCCTTGGATACTCCCTGACACTCTTTCCGTACCCAGAGTTTGAGAAGAAAACCTGGCAACATAGAAGCCCGAGCGCACACTTCAGAGGCCGTTTCCACAATGTGAGACTTATCTGCAGAGACCCAAACCTTTGTTCATTTCCACTTCTTCCATTTTCTCCTCCACATGCCACAAAAAAAAAACACAGTTGCCAATTCTGTAAACTGGCATCATAAATTAGACAGTGGCATAAAAAAAGGAGTGGGTGTGCAAGACAATGGACGGTCCAAACCACATAAAGTTTATTCAGTAACCAGTGAAAATGACTTGACACAGAACCGTGTTTCGGCAAAGTTGTGCCTGCCTCAGGAGTCAAAATGTCTGATATAAAAATCGCCACTTCGAAGACACTGTATGTAGTGGTTGCCATTGATGGCGTTTCTCAGAGATGACAACACAATCTTTTTGATATTTGCAGGGCTTTATTTTATACATACATACAACTGAAATGCGGTACAAATCCTTATATAAATTAGACGCTGATCCCCCCTTGTTCTCTAACTACAATGCATAAATTCAAGGAATGCCCCCAATCCACCCATGACCCTCCCATTTCCATACTCTCTTTTTTCACTCACATGTAAAAAATTCAGGTGCACAAATATTAGTAAAACTAATTAGTGCCAACAAATTGCTCATTTGCACTAATTGACTTGTTATTCAATTAAATTGCACCATGCAAAACTGGGCGCAGGCCCAAATTTGCGTGCACAAGTTTTAGCGCTTTTTATAGGAATTGGGGGGGTATTTGTCCATATTCTGCTGCAAATTAATGACACGACCCCTCATACGAGCTACGTTGCTAAAGGACTTAAGCAAGGCATTTTACAGAACAGCACCTAGCCCTGCTAATTATTTGGCGCAAATCACACGTGTAAGTGCTGCTGTTCCACGGGCATCAGAACGGGGGAGACCACAGGGGCCTTTGCCTCCCCAAAGATTGGTGGTCCAAGTTTTCCAAGTTTTATGTAGAATTTGATTAATCGCTTAATCTTATTTCAAAGCGATGTACATTGTTAAAAACTTTACAACTTTCAGGGGGAACAAACACGCAACGAACATGACATACATTACAGAAATGGAAAAAAAGGGTAAGAAATACAATAATTAATAGAAGAGAATCAAGGGGTTAAACATCAGGAGAAGATAAATAAAAATAACAGAGCATAAAAATTCAAAGGAGCCTACCCACGCCCCCCTCCTGGCCCAGAACCCTTCATCCTACTTCGGGGGGCAAGCTTGCTCGTTGAACGCTGTGGTGGCGGCTGCCCAAAGATTTAAAAGTACAGCGCCGGGAGGAGGTGGGTGGGGGAGTCAGGAACTGGTGAGACGTGTGCTGCAGGATTCTGCTAGCTAGGGCGGAGCCTATGGCCCCTGCCCCCACAAAATGGCATTCTTACTGCCTATGTACAGTGCTACCCCGTGAATTCGCTGGTCCCGGTCATTCACGGTATTTTCCAACCGCGAATGACTGGGCAGGAGAGGGCAGCCGAGAGGGAGGAGAGGGCAGCCGAAGCGCCGTCGGAGTGAAGGAAATCACTCACAGTATGCTCCGACCGCCTCTTCCTGTACTAAAGTCGGGCTTCCCCAATCAGGAGTATGCTTTGACGCGCAGCTCCTGAGTTGGTGAAGCCCGACTTTAATACAGGAAGAGGCGGTCGGAGCATACCGCGAGTGATTTCCTTCACTTGCCGGCGCTCCGGCTGCCTTCCCCTGCCTCTCCGGCTGCCCTCTCCTGTCTCCCCCTGCTAAAAACCATATTTGAGGGTTTTTCAGCATTCGCGGGGGTTCCTGGAACGGAACCCCCGTGGGAGTACTGTATTCTATAAATATATGTGCGTCATTGGAGCCTAGCTTTAAATGTACCTTATAGAACTGCCCTTATGATCTTTCCACTTTCAAAAGAGAGTTCAACCCAAATGTGAAAGGTCAGTGGCATAGCGAGGAAGGTTGGTGCCTGGGGCGGTGGCCCCCGCATTACCACGCCAGGCACCCCCCACTCTTTCCTGCCGCTTGAGCGCCCCCGTCCCCATATACCTCTTGAAATGTTCTTCCAACTGCCGCTCGCGCCTGCTTCAGCTCCCTTCTGATGTCATATTCTGGTCCCGCGACCAGGACATGACGTTGGATAGGGAGCCGAGGCCGGCGCCGAGCAGCAAGTGGCGAACATTTCGAGAGGTACACAGAGGGATGGAGAGGTGTCGGCACCCGCTGTGAAGATAGCACCTAGGGCAAAAGTTATAGGTGGAGCTCTAACAGCAATTCGACAGGTACGGTGATTTTGAAGTGGGAGCAAGGTCCAATAGCCTGCTGAGCTGCAAACTACATGGTGATTTTAGGGCATATATATTAAGCAAATTTTGAAAGTCCCTCCCCCAAATACACACTGTTCTCACTGAAAAATTTATATCAGGCTGCATGCTTTGCACCTCTTGTTCTGTGCCAGTAGCTAAGGCGGGAAAGAGTATGCATGAGACATTCTCCCCGATTTAAACACCCTTTGGTAGGGTTACCAGATTTTCTAAACGGAAAATACCGGACCACTAGATCCACCCCCAGGCCTGCCTAGTTCTACCTATCCCCGCCCTGTTATGCCCGTCCCACCCTAACCCTGCCCCAGCCCTGCCCCCGACTGCCCCTCTCATTGGCCCGATGGCGATTTGTTGGAAGCTTTTTAAAACCCAAAGTGCCGGGTTTTGAAAAGCTGTCTGGACCCCTGGATATGTCCTCATAAGGAGGAAATGTCCGGGGCAATCAGGATGTTCTAGTAACCCTACCCTTTTGGAACACCTTCTTGCAGCCCAGAAAAAAAGTACATATGCTACAAATGACATACTGGGCCAGACCAAAGGGCCCTAAGCAGAGAAAGCTGTCTCTAACAGTGGCCAATCCAGGTCACGATTGCCCTGGCAGGATCCCAGGGCTATGGAGCGGCTTTTCCCAAGTCTGTCTAAATAACGGTTTATGAACTTGCCCAAACCTTTTTTAAAATCCCGGCTATGCTAACTGCTTTTACCACATCCTCCAGCAATGAGTTCCAGAGCCTAACTATGCATTAAATGAAACAATGCTTTCTCCTATTTGTTTTAAATGTACTACTTAATAACTTTGTCGTGTTTATGAAAGAGAAAAACAACCAGCTCTCGTTTACCTTTTCCACTCTACTCAGGATTTTGTAGATTTCCATCATATCTCCCCTTAGCCCTCTTTTATCTAAGATGAGAAGCCCTAACCTTTTTATCCTTTCCTTATTTGAGAGTCCTTCTATCCCCTTTGGTTACCCTTTGCTCTACTTTTTCTAATTCTGCTATATCTTATTTTCTTTTAGCTAAGGTAGAACAATTTTTCACCCAAACCATTTCACCGGATTAAATTGCTTTAAAATTATCCATCCCAAACACAGAGCATAGTGTAAGTACATTGAAGCACTCTAATCATACAAATTGTACACAACCATCCTCGCACATACCAACAAATTATTTATTTATTTCATTTTCTATCATGTCCTCCCCCAAAGAGCTCAGGTTAAATTTGTCCACAGTTAACAGTGCAAGATTTTTCAGTACACGTTTTTTTATCTTAACACGACACATACCGAGGATCTTATATCAATATACATTTCTTTGTAATCTATCGATCAACCCACCACACCCCATGGCGGGTCGAGTTGGGAAGCATGTTTCTACCAACACCCTCTCCCAACCGCTCCAAAACCCAACAACTCTCACCAGCTAAAACTCCCCAGACATACCTTCATTCACCCCCACATCCTTCTATCCAATCCCACCCATACCCGATCCACAGAATCCACCTAGCAACCCAAATCCCTGTTCCCATCCTTCAGCCTAAACTCCTCCACCACCACCCCCTACCATCCATCCAATCAGTCTGGTAGGGGGCTATCCTTAACAACATAAGATGAGTCTGAAGTATAGATTGTGGATGCAGATAATCCAAAAGTAAACTGCATGCCTTGATATCTACAAGTTGGCAGGCAAAAGCGGTTTACAGAGTCTCAGGGACCTTACTTAAAAATTATATTCTATACCAGAGATGTCCAACCTTGGTCCTCGCCCAATAAGGTTTTCAGGATTTCCACAATGAATATGCATGAGATCCATTTGCATACAATGGAGGCAGTGCATTCAAAAGGTCTCATGCATATTCATTGGGGAATCCTGGAAACCACCACTTGTAAATCAACTGGGTTGCAGCCCTTGAGGACGAAGGTTGGCCACCCCTGTTCTATGTTTCTGTACTTTGATTAGAGATTTCCCTTGTGTACTGGTAGCCTTCTAGGCTAGGGGTAGGCAACCACAGTCCTCGAAGACCACAACCCAGTCAGGTTTTCAAGATTTCCATAATGAATATGCATGAGATTGATTTGTGTGTACTGCTTCCATTTTATGCAAATACGTAGATCTCAAGCATATTCATTGTGGAAAATTTGACTGGGTTGTGGCCCTCAAGGATCATGGTTGCCCATCCCTGCTCTAGGCTTTGATTCCAAATATTTACAATGTACCTAATGGCCAACCAACTCCATGTCATAAGGGAAGGACTGAACCAGTTCTGGTTTCACCCCTTAGACCCTGCTTCTTTTGAAAAAAATTGAGGAGTACATAGATAATAATGAAGAAGTCAGTCTCTCCCTACAGACATAGGGCTCTCTGTTCATTTTAAGCTAGAATATACTGTTATGTTTCTAGTCTGAGAACTTGTGAATTCTCAAAACATAATAAGATTAATTATCTATGGACTGGCGCTGGAATAACCAGCCGTGTTGCCCAGGCGTTCAGGCTCTCTCTGCTTTCTTTGGTTTTCAGAAGCAAATTACAAAACTGAAAGTAGGTGTTATCTTTTTAAACTCTCAAACATACACCAATGCTAATTAATACAATTAAATAATATGCAGCAGTACCTGATAGAAAATTAGCATATTTTTCCAGCGCTGCAGACCTATTTTTAGGCCAGTTGTTAAGAGAATAACAAGTGCTGATGATAGAAAATGTCGCCTTGTTAAAATTTTGTTTCTAGTCTGGAAGTCTGCTTTAAATGTGATATTCTGTAGGATATCACAGATCCTTCAAGTTCCTGTGCAGGAGAGGTCCAAGAACGCCACTGGACGGAGGGAACAGCCTGGATGAGATGCAGATAGTAGAAAGATGGAGCCGGCATGCTTCCAAAGCACATCCACTAATTTAATTAGGTATATTTCTATGCATCATTTCCTGAAGGCATTCCAAAGCCACTGGAAGAAACAAGAGGGGTCTATTAATTATTTATTGCCAGGCATTATCTCCACTTAATTACAAATTGTTATTGGACATCATGAAAGATTAGTGAGCAGAGCGTTAAGTGATACTGTAAAGTATCTGCAGAGAGATACAGAACGTGGGGTAAAGTATCAGCAGACAGACACATGGACAGGGGCATTAAGCAGGGTTCCTTACCCTTTCCTGGAGGCACTCATATTTAGCAGTATCTGCAATAAATGTAAAGATTTAGAAACACAGAAACATAGAAACATGATGGCAGATAAAGGCCAAATAGTCCATCCAGTCTGCCAATCCACAGCATCCACTATCTCCTCTTCTCGCTGTTGGCTAAGGCTCTATACACCTGCATTGTGATGTCATAGAACTTTAGTAACATAGTAACATAGAAATATGATGGCAGATAAAGGCCAAATAGTCCATCCAGTCTGCCAATCCACAGCATCCACTATCTCCTCATCTCTCTATTGGCTAAGGCTCTTTACACCTGCATTGTGATGTCATAGAACTTTAGTAACATAGAAACATGATGGCAAATAAAGGCCAAATGTCCTATCCAGTCTGCCCATCCTCAGTAACCATTATCTCTTTCTGTCTCCGAGAGATCCCATGTGCCTTTCCAAGACCCTCTTGAATTCAGACACAGTCTCCATTTCCACCACCTCTTCCAGGAGACTGTTCCACGCATCTACCACCCTTTCCGTAAAAAAGTATTTCCTCAGATTACTCCGGAGCCTGTCACCTCTTAACATCATCCTATGCCCTCTCATTGCAGAGTTTCCTTTCAAATGAAAGAGACTCGACTCATACACATTTACATTACGTAGGTATTCAAGTCTGTCCCCATAAGCCTTATCACGAAGACCACATATCATTTTAGTAGCCTTCCTCTGGACCGACTCCATCCTTTTTATATCTTTTTGAAGGTGCGGCCTCCAGAATTGTACACAATATTCTAAATGAGGACTCGCCAGATTTGAGATAGATTTGTTTCCAGTGGCTCTCCAGTGAGTGCAGAATCCATCTCATGTGCATTGTGAACCAGACTGGCTAAGTATGGATTCAGAAGAGGGCTAAGCAACACCTGGTATTCTAGCGGGGTGGGAGTAGGTTCCGTGGGGGCAGGAGTGTGGCCCCCTCGCTCCTGCCCCTTGCTGGGGTTCAGCAAAAGGCTGCCATGACCTGTGTAGGAGCTTTATTAGAGCTGAGGTAAAGATCATGTATTAAAGGGGAAGTAAATACGATGTCAAAATTCAACATGATTTTTTATATGGGTTGCAATTCCAAACTCAGTGGGCATGCATGCAATCTGCATCTTTACTGCTGTACGTATCTATAATGTGATGGCTTTACAGTGGATTTTTCTGCACTAAAACCTTTACTGTATCAGGAATTAAACACTCCCCCTTTTACAAAATTGTAGCGCGGTTTTTAGCGCCAGCCACAGTGGGAACAGCTCCGAGGTAGAGGTCTGCACGGGAACGGAGATCGTGGGGGTCCCGCGGGAATCCCCCTTAATCCATGGGACTCCAACGGGGTCCCCCCTCTGGCCCACGGGACTCCCACGGGGATCCCCTCTAGCCAACGGGACTCCCACGGGGATGGAAGGCTTTGGAAGCAGGGTTCGTCCATATAATATAATGGACACGTCAGCCTTAGTAAAAGAGGGGGTTTATAAGTTAATTACTTGAACAGAAAACAAAAAAAGGGTTCCACCAAAGAGATTCCACAAGGAAATCAGCAGTGCAAACACAAAAGAAACTGTGGAATTGATGATCCTGTCAGAAGTAATTGCTGCTTTTTATAGGGACGGGCGGGGATGGAGGTAATTCCTTGTAGGGATGGGTGGGGACGGAGAGGATCCTGACGGGGACGGGTGGGGACGGAGAGGATCCTGGCGGTGACAGGCAGAGATGGGTGGGATTTCTGTCCCCGTGCAACTCTCTATTCCGATGCTCATAGGAATTTGAGGAAAGTGTAGTTATTTACCTGTAACGTAGGTTCTCCGTGGACAGCAGGATAGTCAGCCACATATGGGTGTTGTCCCAACACCTCCCAATTTGCGGATAAACTCTCCAATAGCTCAGAGAGATTTTTTTTTTTTTTTTCTCTGAGCACGTGCAGTGCCCGAGCTCCACTGGGCATGCCCGAGCCCTACCCATTTCCCCCTGCTTCCCCCTAATCCCCAGGATGTTCCTAGCTGTGGCCAGGTCGGCCGTATGGGGAGGCGGGTGGGTTGTGTGGCTGACTATCCTGCTGTCCACGGAGAACCTACGTTACAGGTAAGTAACTACACTTTCTCCTAGGACAAGCAGGATGAGTCAGCCACATATGGGTGACTCCCTAGCCGAGGGATGTACCGACTGGACCTGCGCCTTAGCACTTTGTGCATCCCTCGCCTGGCTGTGGAGGCCGAGCCGGGCAGGGTAATCAGGCAAAGCAGGTAAAGTTGTGGAAACAAGGTTTTAGATAAAGTGCTGTGTTAACTGAGCAATAATACTCACAGAACAATGAACTGGTCAATGACAATCAATGAACAGTGAGAAACCAACTTGCATTCGTACTTGCATGTGAGAATTCATACTTGCCTATTCCACATTCAGTCTAGACAGGAGTGCTGGAAGACCTACTTAACTCACAGAACAGCGAAAACTGGTCAATGACAATCAATGAACAGTGAGAAAACCAACTGGTCAACGGTGACAATTCATAACTGGTCAATAGTGACAATTCGTACTTGCATATGAGAATTCATACTTGCCTATTCCACATTCAGACTAGACAGGATTGCTGGAAGACCTACTTAACTCACAGAACAGTGAAATTGGTCAATGACAATCAATGAACAGTGAGAAACCAACTGGTCAACAGTGACAAATCGTACTTGCATGTGAGAATTCATACTTGCCTATTCCACATTCAGTCTAGGAAGGAGTGCTGGAAGACCTACTTAATCAATATCTATAATACCCTACTTGAACAGTGTTTGTCGATATTTATAACCCCCTACTTGATCAGTGTTTGTCAAGGCTGTGCTAGTGGTTGCTGTCCCTCCCAGGAGGGAAGAGCCACTTCCAAGACTGCTCGGCCGAATGCATTTGGAGCATGGAATGCTATGTCGAGGCAGTAGTGCTTAGTGAAGGTGTGCATGGAGGACCAAGTGGCTGCATCGCAGATGTCCCCTATTGGTGTGTGGTGCAGAAGTGCCGTTGTGTTGGCTATGGTTCTGCGCTGGTGGGCGTTGGCTCCCACCTGCGGTTGATGCTGCGCTTTTCTATAGGTGAAGGGGATGTATTCTTATATCCAGCGCGAGCGCCTGCGTTTGGTGGCCGGAAGTCCTGGTCTGTTTTGGTCGTAGGAGACGAACAATTGAGGCTTGTCTAATCTGCTGTATAGTCAGGGCCCGCACACAGTCCAGGAGGTGTTGCTGAGGTGGCAGTGTGCCTCCCTGTGGGGAGATGTAGAGTGCCGGGAGGCACGCTGAAGCCACCTTCGGCAAGAATCGGGGGTGGGTTCTGGGTACCACCCTGTTCTCATGAGGGAGTGTGTCGGTAGACACGATGGTCAGGGTTTTCCCAGCCAGGAATACGGGATCTGCCTCCCCCAAAGGTTTGAAGGGGTCGAGGTGAGATGATGCGGCACCAAGTTGAGGTCCCATCCGGGCGGTGGTGGTCTGGCCGGTGGGTGCAGATTGGACAGTCCCTTCATGAAATTTTGTGATTACTGGATGCCTCGACTCTGGTTTGCTGTCTAGGCCAGCGTGGTATGCCATGATTGCACTTAGGTGGACCTTGATGGAAGTGGGTCCCCCTGAGATAAGCTCAGTATGTACTGCAGGATGTCCGGTATGGGGCAGTTGTAGGGATCTCGCTGCGTGTCTGTGCACTGGTAGCGGGACCTTCTCCCTTTCAACCCATAGCGTTTTCTGGTTGAAGATCTTCTGGCTGCCATAAGAGTGTGCTCCACGTCTTGTGGTAGGTTCATCCTCTCATCATCCATGCGGTCAGGGCTAAGGAACACAGGTCGTGGTGGAGGGTAAGGTTCCCGCATTGTGTAATGAGAACTGCACTGATCGGGAGCGGGGAGAGGTGGGTGAACCGCTATCCCTTGCCGGAACGGGAACCATGGTTGCAGGAGACCGAACAGGGCAATCATGATCACCGTTGCTCTGTCCTGAAGAATCTTCTGCAGGACTTAGGGTGTTCCAACTCACAGACAGACCGTCGGGGGAGACGGCGATGGGTTGATCTCTTTGCGCAGAAGGTCGAGTATTTTGAGTTCGGTTCGGTTGCAAACAGGTCGATGCTCGGTGTGCCCCAGGTGCTGAAGATCTTCTTCATCGCCGCTGGGTTGAGACACCACTCATCGGGATCCAGCTGGTGGCTGAGTCTTTCTGCCAGGTCGTTCTGCTCCCACAGGAGGTAAGTTGCCTAGATGGGGCATTGAATGGAGTTGGAGAACTCCCACATGTGGCAAGCTTCCTTGCATAGCGAGGTCGACCCTGTCCCTCCCTGTTTGTTGATATAGTGCAAGGCCACCTGGTTTTCTGTTTGGGTGAGGACTGCCCTGCCTGTTTGAAGGTTTCGAGGGCATTCCCTAAGGCCCTGAGCTCCAGTAGGTGGGTAGTCAGAGGTTGGGTACACTGGTCCCAGTGACGTCTGAGGTGCCCTTTCAGGGATCACATGAGTAGTCTGGTGTGCTGCACAACAAAGACCGGAGCGTGCTGACGATGAGCTGCTGGCAGGGATGCACTGGGCCAGGGATGTCATGGCGTCGATCTGGTAGTCCCGTAGGACGGCCTTGGTCTGCGTGGTGTTGATGACTGCCCAGATGAACGATATCCCCTGGGTGGGTATCAGGTGGGATTTCATGTAGTTGATGAGGAACCCCAGTTCTTGGAGGAGGGTTATGGTGGTTGACGGGGCTGCCAGCTGTCGAGATAAGATAGGACGCGCACCCCTTGAAGGCGAGGATGTGCCACTGCCACGCACTTTCTGAACGTTCTTGGAGCCGTTGAGAGTCCAAGGGGCAGGACCTTGTACTGGAGGCGTCTGTCTTGGCTTTAGAAGCGACGATGCCTCCTGTGGGCTGGGTGCATGGGATACTAGCCAATACTCGGGCTGTAACAGGGCCAAGACTGTACCCAGAGAGTGCGTCTGGACCTTGTGTATGCATCTGTTGAGCTTACAGAGATCCAGGAACGAGCGTTGTCCTTGTCCATGGTGACGCGGGGGGTTCCAGGAGTAGAAACCTCTTTGTGATCTCCTCTGTTCGTCACCGCCTCTATTGATTCTGCCGAAGCAGGTCCTCTCCTTGCTGCAGGAAAGTTGGGTCGTCAGATGGAGGGTGCCCCGCCCACTCGGGGGGGGGGGGGGCGGGAGTGGAGACGAATTCGGAATCCCTGCTTGATGATGCTGAGGGCCCACTGGTCGATGGTGATCCTGGGCCAAGCCTTCGCAGACAATCTGATCATGCTGGGCCGGAGGGTGATCAAGGTTCTGTTTTTGTCTTGGGGAGAGGGCTGCCCTTGGATGCCCCTGCCCCTCGGGCGGTGCTTGTTTGCGTAGCAGTTATGTTACTGTTGCGAGCGCTGGGGCACAGACTGCTGCCAGTGTGGACTGGCTCAGTTGTGAGCTGGAGTCTCTATTTTATTTTATTTATTTATTTCCTCTCACTGGCCTCCTGATAAAGCCGCATCTGGAACTGGAGCGCAGCAATTCGTGCGCTCAGCATTGCGCCCTTGAAGGTCTTTTTCCCCGTGGAAACCAGGGTTTTTCAGGTCCTTCCCTGACGGGGGTTGGAGGGGGGGGTCGTGCTGCCCTGTTTCTCTTAAGCTACCGCAATGTCCATGTATGGCTGCTGCGGGTTGTCGAATCCCTGGGCTGGAAAGATCTGGTACTTCAATCCCAGTCTCCTTGATGTTGGTTGCCCTGAGGAGGGAGTCAGCCAAATCTTGTCTCTGCAGTCCAGGAGGTTCTTGTGGACTGGAATCGCCACTGCCTGCGTGAAGTACTGGTACTGGTAGTTCAGGCCTTGTAGTACTCTGTCTTGGGTACTTGTTGTCCACCCACGTGGATCTTGAGAAAGGCTGTGAGTTTCTGGAGGGACTTGGGGTGAGTCCTCGTTTGTGGGGGGGGTTTTTTTTTTAGTAAATATTTATTTATTTTTGTGGGTGGTGACTCGGGGCGTGGCTGGAGGCTGGTGTGTAGCTTGTTCCTCCGTTGCTTGGGTGCATGGCATGCCGCTGAACCGCGCCATGTTGTTGTGCGTGGCTCCCTCTAAAGGGGGACATACTGGGGAATGTAGCCTGCTGAGAGAGGAGTGGGTCAGCAGGAGGATTAACTGTGGCTGCTGGTCCCACCCCTGGTGGTTCGCAGGTTCATGTGCTGCTCCACTTGACTGGTTGGGTGGCTCCATGTACCCCACCGCCCTTCTCTGTCCTTCTTGAGAGGGGGGGGAGAGCCTGCAGAGAAGGGGCAGGATGCACTCCTTCATCTGTGCCAGTGCTCCTGGCTGCGTTTCCCACTGTGCCTGGAGGCAGAGAAAGAGGAGTGATAATGCCTCTTGAGTGGGCTTCTGCTGCTGTACTGCCTATTGTATATTAAACTGTACAGCGCTGCATATGCCTTTCAGTGCTATAGAAATCATGAATAGTACAGAGTCCCTCATGCTAGCTGGAAAAGCACTCTGCCTAGGTTTTATGAAGAGCAAACAGCTTTTTAGACTGAGGAGTTTCAAACCCCCACCTTTGGAGAGGCATGGTCTGACATGCTGCATCTCTGAAGATATCAGCACCCTGCTGAGAAAGGCAGACTCCTTGTTCCCAACATGAGAGGGGGAGGGGGGCAGGGTGGGAAAGGTGTGAATTGTAGACTCTGCAGGACCCCAAGAGGGAAAGAAACATCGAGTTGTTTTTTGTTTTTTTTTCAGCATGTCCTTTATAAGCTGAACTCTGGGGCAGCATGTCTCCTACTGGGGGGAGAGGTCTGCAGGTCCCCTCCAAGGAAAAGAAGCATGGGAGATTCTTTCTCCTTAAATTCAGATTGGGAGGAGGGTGGGGCAGAGCCCTCGGGGCTGCAACAGATTATCAGAGCTTTTCCCAAAAACAAGCAGATAGGACTTACCTTTGAACCCCAATCGGCTCCCTGCAGAGGCTGGCTGTAAGAGGCAGCATGCCGTCTGGAGGGTGAAAGCCCCGATCTGTTGCTTGCAGAGGCTGTGGATTTACGCAGCAGCATGCAAGACTCCTATCGGCTGCCCTGCAGAGGATGGCTGTAGGTGGCAACATGCAGGGATTCCTGGAGAGATTTCTCGGTCTGGCGAGACTCCTATCGGCTGCCCTGCAGAGGCTGGTTCTAAGCGGCAACATGCAGGGACTCCGGGAGATATTTCTCTACCGGGCCAAGTGCAGGCGGGGGGATTAGCTGAGCCAGGGCATCCTGGAGGCTCCTTGCCACTGTAGCTTGTGGATCCCCCGCTGCTGCATTCTGATGAGGATGGCTGCTGGAGGAAGATTCTCGGGCCTCACTTCTCTTCATGCCTGGCTGTAAGCAGCAACATGCAGGAACTCCTGGAGAGATCTCTCGGTCTGGTGAGACTCCTATCGGCTTCCTGCAGGGGCTGGCGGCTAGCGACAGCATGCAGGACCTCCGGGAGAGATTTCTCGACCGGGCAAGTTGCAGTCGGGGGGGTTGACTGAGCCAGGATGTCCTGGAGGCTCCTCACCGGATTCGTCTGTGGATCCCCCGCTGCTACGCTCCGATGAGGATGGCTGCTGGAGGAAGATTCTCGGGCCTCACTTCTCTTCATGAAGTCTCTCAGTGCCCTCTTCCTTAGCTTGCGTGCACGTGGTGACATGTGCGCACAATGCAAGCCACACGGAAACCTCGAGCGCCGGATCCAATCAGTGGGCGCACAATTCATGAGGATCCGGTGTGTTCATCCTCCTCCTGCATCCCAGTTGTTTCTTTAGATGATTCAGGCATCTTCAAGTTGATGAGTAGAAAAGTTGTAATGGAGAGCTGTAGAAAAATCCGACCGATGGGAACGGGCGGAAACTAAAGACTGGGGATTAGGGGGAAGCAGGGGGAAATGGGTAGGGCCCTGGCATGCCCAGTGGGGCCCGGGCACTGCACGTGCTCAGAGGAAAAAAAAAAAAAAATCTCTCTGAGCTATTGGAGAGCTTATCCGCAAATTGGGAGGTGTTGGGACAACACCCATATGTGGCTGACTCATCCTGCTTGTCCTAGGAGAATGTGTGTTAGCACAGGTAAATGAAAAGAATACCCCTGTGCTAAAGGACAGAATGGTTTATTACATCAGATCTTCAGAAGGTGTAGTGATTCAAACTGCCTTCCTATATATTTACATAAAGGACAGAATTACACAGAACTGCACAAATAGCGGCAATTCAAATATCACATACTGTACCCTAAACTGTAATAAACTGTTTCCTTATAAATGTTTTCTCTTGTACTTCTCTCTTCCCCTCCTGGTAATCCTCCATATGCTGCTTTCACTAATGTTTTAAATTTATTTTTGTTTGGGTTTTTGGGGGATTTTTTTTTTTTTTTGGTAACCTCCACTTCTATTGTATGTCTCAACTGTTTATTAGTTTTATGACGTCATACAGAAAATGCATAAAATGCAATACAATAAAATCCATAAAAGCACTTCAATTCTACATATGAAACATTAAGGGCTCCTTTTACTAAGCCTCGTTAGGGCATTAACGCGCGGAATAGCGCGTGCTAAATTGCCACGCGCGCTAGACGCTAACGCCAGCACTGAGATGGCATTAGTTCTAGCTGCGTAGCACAGGTTTAGCGTGCACTAAAATGCTGCATGCGCTAAAAACGCTAACGCAGCTTAGTAAAAGGAGCCCATAGTCCCTTTCCTCCCACCCACTCTCCCTCCCAACTCCACCCTCTCATTTTTACTCTGGATATGCTTTCAGAATTTGAATTTTGACAGGATCATATGAACCTTATTTAAAGATCTTTTATGTTTATGATTATTTATTTAAAATTCTAGTTCTTTATTTTTATTATTCTTTATTTTTGTCAACTTCCATTTGGTTTGGGGAGTTTAGTTTTTGTGTAATTTTATTTCTTTAATTAAAGATTTACATACAATTAAAGGGGTAGGGATGGGTGGAAGAGGCAATTGAGGAATTGAAAAAGGGGGTTTGAACAAGAGAATGTATTAAGGTTTATTGTAGATAATATGGAAATATATTTTGGAGGAATAATATAACTATGTTTGACAAATATTTTTATGAATATAATTTTTTTGAGTTTAATTTGTATTATATTTTTGTATACTTGTATACTTGTATTCCTTCAATAAAATGTTATGAATTAAAGAATGGGGGGGAAGGGGAATGGGGGAAGGGAACAAAAGGCGTGTATAGAGGAATGAAATAGATAATATGGAAATATATTTTGGAGGAATGATAGAAATATGTATGGAAAATTATAATTGTGAATCAAATTGTAATGAATATCTTTTTGTATTATATTATTGTATATTTATTTGATTTCTTCAATAAAATGTTATAAATTAAAGATCTTTTATGTAATGTTCTATTGTAGAAGTATTGTAAACTGCTTAATACTCACGTACTAGCGATATATCAAATGTAATAAATCCAATCCAATTCAATGTGTGTTATGTTGACATAGATGCTTTATTGTGTTTAATATGTACAGTCGTATGAATATTTTATTGTACTGTTTTAACATACATGGTGTTGACATTTTGTCTTATTATTGTGGTTAATTGAATATGTCTGCTACCAAGTTTATCTTACTATTGTCTATTTACTACTATACTGGTATTCAAAGATTTTATTGTGACCACACTGTAATTGTAAATTGTTTGTCCAATTTTACACTTCTTGTACATCACCTTGGGTTAATTTTTTCAAAAAGGCAGTAAATAAACCCTATCAAATAAGTAAATAAGAAACATAGAAACATAGAAATAGATGGCAGATAAGGGCCACGGCCCATCCAGTCTGCCCACCCTAATGTCCCTCCCCTACCTTTGCCCTGTGAATAGATCCCATGTGCCGATCCCATTTGGCCTTAAAATCAGGCACGCTGCTGGCCTCAATCACCTGCAGTGGAAGACTATTCCAGCGATCAACCACCCTTTCAGTGAAAAAGAATTTCCTGGTGTCACCTCGTAGTTTCCCGCCCCTGATTTTCCATGGATGCCCAAATCCTACCTATTCATCCAGCGATAGTCACTGGGGTTTTTTCAACGCAGCAATATTTTTAAATTTATTTATAAACTACTTATATCCTAAGTGGTTTTACATTCAGGTACTTTATCATATTTCCCTATCTGTTCCGATGGGCTCAAACTCTATCTAGTGTACCTGTGGCAATGGGGGGATTAAGTGGCTTGCCCAGGGTCATAAGGAGCAACAGCAAGAGATTTGAACCCACAATCTCAGGGTGCTGAGGCTATAGCTCTAACCACTGCACCACACACTCCCACATTCCACTACCATGTTCAATGCCAGGCCATATCTAAGCACTGGCAGTGACTATCAGGGGCTAACTGATAGGGTGCTGGCTGACGGAACTTATGCGGGTTCGGCGTGATATTGAGCCAAGGCCCACGTAAGACAGTTGTGTGGGCTCTGACTAGGGTTACCAGATTTCCTTTGGAAAGATTTGGACCCCTGGCCATGCCCCCAGGACCACCCAGTTCTGCCTCTTTCCCACCCTGTTCCGCCCCCAGCCCTGCCCCCAAATGGCATTCCCACGAACATGACACAGTGACATCACGCACACGAGCGCATGCACGCGATGTCACCGCATTGCGTCCACGCCTGCGCTGACGCCTCTTCCCGATGCGATTATGTCGGGAAGCTTTTCAAAACCCGGACAAAGTGCTGGGTTTTGAAAAGCCATCCGGACCCTCAGACATGTCCTCCAGTGCCATTTAATCCCCCCATTGCCCCTCAAAGGAGGACATGTTTGGGGAAATCCGGACGTCTGGTATCCCTAGATCTGACTGAATATCAGCCTGGACCTGCATAACTTTTATTTTTTATATATCCCTGATCCCCAAAGAAGCCCCCCTCCTTTCTTCCCCTCCCCAGCCTACGAATTACAACCTCCACCCACCCCCCAAAAAAACCCTCAATCCCCTGTCTCAATAGGCCCTTCAGGCCTACCTGATATCCCTGGTGGTCCAGTAGGATTGATGGGGGCAGGAGAAAAGGCCATTCGCTCCTGCCTCTTGCAGCTGCTAAGAACATGGCCAACTCTAGGCATCAGCATTTACACCAGCCTTCGGCATGGCATAAGTGGTAACTCCTAAAGTTAGGCACATGGATGTGACTTATACCCTATTCTATGCCAACAATTTTACATACAATTGCTGGTACAGAATTGGCACTTAAGGGCAAATTCTATACGAAGCGCCCAAAAGTTAGGCGCCTATATAGGTTCAGCGTGATTCAAGTAAAATTGGGTGCTGTTTAGTGAATCGCGCTGGGCGGCACCTATTTGGGCACCTAGTTTGGAGGCGCCCATTAAATAGGCCAGCTCTAGGTACACTTAAAAGTTAGGTGCCTAACTGAGCGCTTAAGAGCATTGATTCTGTAAGAAGGCACCTAACACATAGCCACGCCCACACCTAACACGCAGAGCGTCTATTTTTTTGAAGGCCGCCTAAATTTTTAGAGGCACCTTGTTACAGAATCACGTTTTCCTTGATAGGCGCCTATGTTTCAATCAGTGCTGATTAAAAAGCTTAATTGGGCTTGTTATTCAATTTAGATAGGCGCCTATCTAGTTGGTCACCTCCGAAATAGGTGCCTAACTTTAGGCGCTGGTTACAGAATTTGGGCCTTACTGCCTACATATATCTGATACTTAACTTTTGACACCCTTTATAGAACTACTCCCATATGTGTTGTTGAACCAAACCTCAACGCACTGGCAGTATTACCACACTTGGAGGGGTTCTCAAGGCCTGCCAGCTGGATCGTTCCTGATGCAACCTCCCCATTTTTTCAAGGGCACTTGACACCATAGGTAAATTGGGACTTCGCTAGTGGCATGTCCTGTTCATAATCTCACAAGATCACGAGGTGGGTGTTTGGCCAGTGAAGTTTTGACATGCCGACGGCAGTTTAGGGAAGGAAAGTAGAATGATGAGGAATGGAATAGCAGGCTCTTGTTGCTACTATCAATGGATGCCATCATGGGTGAGTGACATGCTCGGGGGGGGGGGGGGGGGAGCAAAGTTGGTGCTCCTCTATGTTAACCTTGCCTTCCCCCTAGATCAGGGGTGTCAAAGTCCCTCCTGGAGGGCCGCAATCCAGTCGAGAAATCCAGAAAACCCGACTGGATTGCGGACCTCCAGGAGGGACTTTGACACCCCTGCCCTAGATTGAATTTTGGCTACTCATATTGAATACATTCAGAAGAAAAGGTAGCTCTTCTGCAATATGTGTACTTTGGGAAGTATACTACCTAATGGGGGCCTTAACAACTCCCCTTCAGATTCTACAGCCCCTGGATGAGGGGCAGTTGTAACTAGGATTAAAGGCACATACCGAGAAAGGAAAATTATTTACCAGTCTTTCTAAATGAGTTTACCCAAAATTGTATGTGTGAGTGATTTTAATCAAAATCTAATTTCCCCTCTTTATAAAGGAGCTGAAATGAGATTTTTTTTAATTTACTTTTAGCGGTTAAGTTTCTTATAATTCTTCTATGGTTGTGACAGTAACCGTGAAAGAGTCTGCAGCTGGTACAAAGCTTTCAAAAAATTAGATTTTCAAATTGATCTGCTAAATTAAAAATGTTTAATGTTTCTCATCAAAAAGCGTAAGTAAAGTGTGTGTAGCAGTTGCTGTGCTGTGCTGTTAAAGTGTTCTCTCTCTTTTTTTTTTCATCTGTTTCTTTAATTCATATCCCAGGGCAACTGTGATGTGGAAATGAACAAACCTACGAGTACAAAAAGTGTCCTAAAACAGAATCCCAGTGGAGTTCACCTTTTAATTCCTTTTGTTCCCCATTGCACAAACTGAGAGCCACGGTGACAGATGCAGGTGTGATCAGAGTATGTGTGATATATGCACAGCTCACTGCTTTGAGATTTTCACAGTTCCTTCCCCTTAGTTTTCAAAAATCCCATCACTTCTGCAAATTTTTCAAGCCTTTATTATTACTTTAAAATCAATGGGGGGGAGGGGTGCTGGCATACTGAGAGGATGGGGGTGGGGGTGGTGCAGAGCACCCTAGGCGCCATCTTGACAGGGGCGCTGGCACCTCTCCTCTTCCACCCCCCCCCCCCATACCTCTTCATATATTTGCTGGCAGTGAGCAGAATCTCTTGCCTGCTGCTCGCGCCTCGTCCTTCCCTTTGATGTCACTTCTTGTTTGTGGGGACCAGGTAGTGAAGGATGAGGTGGACGCGAGCTGCGGGCAAGAGATGCTGTGCGCGGCTGATGAAGATTTGAAGAGAGGCACGGGGAGATGAATGGAGTAGTGATGTTTTGGGGGAGCCATGGAGGGGCATACGGTGTGGCGATGCCGGGTGCCTCCACTCCAGGCACCAACTTCCCTTGCTACACCCTGGGTGGTGGGGGGAGGGCAGTGTGTGTCAATAGTGAAAAAAACATTTAACAGGAAGGAGAGGCTCCTGCCCGGTTTAATTGTGCTGAAGCAGAGAGTGCGACTGGATGAGAGGTCTGACCGCTGTAGCACTCTTCGATTAGTGCCAGGGTAGTCTGGGGGTGGAGTTGGGGCAGATTCAGAAGGCAACCAAGCGCCGCTGATATTTGGTGCTGGTGCCTGGATATCAGTGGCATACCTGGCTTGGTGGCCACCTGAGGCGGAGCATCCCTAGGGTTACCAGATGTCAGGATTTACCCGGAAATGTCCTCTTTTTAGAGGGCATATCCGAGCGTCCAGACAGCTTTTCAAAACCTGGCACTTTGTCCGCGCCTGACTTCATTGAGTCATATGTGCAGATGTCCTCCCGACCAATGAGAACAGGCTGAGGGAGGCGGGATAGGGGCGAGACTGGGGAGTGATGTGGGCGTAACAGGGTGGGGATGGGTGGAACTGGATGAGCCTAATGGGTGTAGAAGTGAAGGGGCTGCGTAGAGCAATCATGGAGCCAAGGTCCACATGCATGTGGTTTTCGGCTCATACCCCAGAACAAGAAGTTGATGTCAGAAGGGGCAGGGCCAGCAGAGCTGACAGTCATGTGCATATGGACCATGGAAATACTAAGGAAATACCGTACTTTTTTTCAGAAAGGGTGGTAGATGCGTAGAATAGCTTCCTGGTAGATGTGATGGAGATAGAATTCAAGAAAGCATATTCAGCTCCAATAGCTATTTCCCTGCCTGACTGCAATTAGAGGCCCAGAAACATCGTAATTTAATAGAAAGTTTCCTGTTTGCTTATCATTCCAGATTGTTCCTTTCAAGTCTGTTTCCACTAGTCTCATCTCAGGTGTCTCCTAAACAGCTCTCTTGGCAAACAGAACCTATTAAGCTAACATAATGGCGGTCTTTCTCTAGGCATGCAGCCATCCTTCTACAAGAACTCCCTGTGTGTCCCTTCCTAAAATTCCTTTATTGATAATATAATAGCTTGGCTAGCTTAAAGGTTAATGGCCATACATGTTCAAATGAAATCATTGAGTCCATTCTGTATCTGTCAGTAATTCAGGTAGCTGGAAGAAAGAGGGGGTAAGTCAGAGATCAAATTTAGAATCATGACTTCCGCTCTGAAATTTCAACTTGCATTTTTTGCAGAAGTCTGCACACTGTTCTATGGGGGAGAGTGTGGAGCAGTGGTTAAAGCTACAGCCTCAATACCCTGCGGTTGCGAGTTCAAATCCACGCTGCTTCTTGTGACCCTGGGTAAGTCACTTAATCCCCCCCCCCCCCCATTGCCCCAGGTACGTTAGATAGATTGTAAGCCTACCAGGACAGATAGGGAAAACTGCTTGAGTACCTGAATAAATGCATGTAAACTGTTCTGAGCTCCCCTGGGAGAACGGTACAGAAAATTAAAATAAATAAATAAACTGAATTGGTTAGAAAGTCAGCAGAAATTTAATGGGACAATATCTTAACTGTCTAAACAGAAATATAGAGGGGCATTTTCAATATGCTGTCTAAATCTGAGTTTAGACATTTTGGGAAAAATACCCAAATATCTAGTAGAGAAAATGACCATTTTCAAATCAGAAAAATATTTTTTTTTCCCAAAAAATGACCATTTCCTAGACGTGCTTGTCCTCAATGCATCTATATTTTTGAACCTTTAAAAAAAATAAAGTTCAAATGAAAATGCACAAAAACCAACCGTTGGGACATAGGAGATGCCAGCATTCATAGCAGACTGGCCCCAGAGACATCCCAGCAGAATAGTGCCCTAGGGAGCACTATAGTGAATGTCACATAAAGCGTCCCAGGTACACATCTCACCATAATCCCCTTATGTTTTATGGAGAGCCCTCCAAAACTCACCCACTATATGCCACCTCAATATCCCTTATGCTTGCAGGTGTCACCTATATGTCAGTACAGTAGGTTTTTGGTGGGCTCACACTTTCCACCACAAGTGTACTAGTTGGAGTGGGATATGGTCCCAGGTCTCCTTCTCTGCAGTCCACTGCACTGACCACTAGGCTACACCAGAGAGCAGCTTGCTGCTCTGATATGACTGGCCATAACATCTGAAGGTTTGGTTTATTTCTAATCTGCCTTATACAAGGCAAAGTACATCAACACATTCATAAATATATATAAATATCACCTACACAAATAAAAATTGACAACACAAAATTACATAATCAGACTGACATATCAACATTAACATCGTCAAACCAACCCTGCCATCCCAAAAGGATCAATTCAGTAAGCATAACATGTAGTAGTCATAACAAAGCTGATGAAATCATACTGTGTATTTCATACAACAGAACACATGACGTTTTAACAATTTCTTGAAAGCCTGCAAACTTTCTTGAAGGTGGAAGGGGAAGGTGTCATAGAGTGTGGCATATACTGCTTCATTCACATCTTTGAGGTCAATAACCATGAGGGAGTAAAGGGGGTCATTAATGAAACAGGTCTAGCTTTGCCCTGGACATTTTTTGCAAAGTTCCATTATTACAGAAAAACGTCCAGATCATATGTCCGCTCTAATTCTGCCCAAAACACGCCCCTGACATTCTTCCTCCCACATCCCTTAAATTAATTCAACTTGTACGTCAACTCAACTTGTATTCCACTAATCTTTTGTAAACCGCATAGAACTTAACGGTATTGCGGTATATAAACTCTTATTATTATTATTATTATTATTATTATTCCTGCAGTTTTACATGCATTTAAGATAAACAGCATAAAAAACCCACATACAAATCTTTTTCTAAAATGGCAATTTTGACATTTTAGTTTAAAATGGCTTAGCAGGGATGTGCTCAAGCGTTCTGCAGTATGTTCCAATTCAACACGTGCTAATGTGGACACTAATATGTAATTGTTTGTACTTTTTTGTTGTTGGAAGGGATGTGTCAGGGAGAAAAGAGTGGGCATCTGTGCCCTGATCAGTTAGTGAAGCTACCTTACCACACGCTAACTGGTTAGTGCAGAATTACCACATAAGCCCTTACCGCCTACAAAATAGGTGTCGGCAAGCGCTCATGCGGTAAATTTTTTAAAATAGCTGTGCTTTAATGGCAACATTAGCACATGGCCATTAATCGAAAAAAACAGAAAATCGGCCATTTTCCAGCTGTGATAAAAGTGGACTTAGGGCTCCTTTTATCAAGCCTCGCTAGCGGTTTAACACACG
Organism: Geotrypetes seraphini; assembly: GCF_902459505.1. Lineage (NCBI taxonomy): Eukaryota > Metazoa > Chordata > Amphibia > Gymnophiona > Dermophiidae > Geotrypetes > Geotrypetes seraphini. Next base: position 216,752,813 of record NC_047089.1, on the reverse strand, counting down.
TTAAACTGCTGGCCGCACTAGCCGCTAACGCCTGTCTTGAGCAGGCGGTAGTTTTTTGGCCAGCGCAGGGGTTAGCGCGTGATTAAAAGTCAAACCCGCTAACCCCGCTAGCGCGGCTTGATAAAAGGAGCCCTTAGTGAGAGGGAAAATTTGCATAAAGATGCACTAAGGCCACTTTTTACCTCAGCTTAGTAAAAGGACCCTTAAGTGGGGATCCTGTCTACTCTTCTTCTGAAGAAGGTGAACATAACATAAAAGTAACATAAAAATTCATTTCTATACCGCAATATCATTAAGTTCTATGCGGTTTACAAAATAGAATACAAAAAACTGCACATATTCAAAAATATAAGGGAAAAGGCCGCTGTAAAATTCTCAGCCCAACCAAAAAGAGAATGATGTGGATCCATGAAACCTACAAGTTATTCCCCGCTTTTCTTGACATTTTCTGATTCAATTACGTATATGGAATGAAATGTGCCAAGAAAAGTGTGGAATAACTTGTAGGTTTCATGACTCCACATCATTCTCTTTTTGGTTGGGCTGAGAACTTTTCAGCGGCCCCTCATATTTGGATGGTATGCGTTTGAACATCTGCCCCTCAGGCTGCCCAATTATCCTGTCCACAGTGCTATGGATACATCCCTGCTGCCAGGCAGGGAGTGTGAGCACCAGCAAATTTTGTAGACAGTATTTTAGCCTTTTCAGTGGCCCCTCACATTGTGATGTCATAATGCCTCATTCCACCAATGCCTAAGAGTCATCCTCATCGGTGATGTCACAATGGCTTAGCTTCCCTATACTTGTGCCTATTTACTAGATGCATTTGCCTCATTGAAACAAAGTGTCAAGAAAAGTGTAGAATAACTTGTCAGTTTCATGGCTCCACATCATTCTCTTCTTGGTTGGGCTGAGAACTTTTCAGCGGTTCCTCGTAAGGCTGGGTGTAGCCTGTCTAGCTTGTAAGTTGGTTCAGTCTTCAATGTACAAAAGGGTTCTTGGTGGCTTTTACCAACCGTGGTAGCAACCACTGAGAATCCTATGCAAATGCATTACGAGGAGCTCATTAGTATTAAAATGAGCACTGCTGATAATGCACAGTAAGGAACACCCACCTTTTAGCGTGCAAACTTTTCCAGCAGGTTGGAGTTGTTGGTAGCATGAAGGTAGGAACATTTTACTTGAATTTTAAAGTCTGTTCAGAATGGCCATGTGTGTGTTTGTGTGTGCATGTGTCCCACACCTAACAGCTGCAACTAAAATTGCCGTGGTATGCAAAAAAATTTTTTTTTTTTTTTAAAAAGACTCCTGAACTCACCATAGCAAAGAGGCTTCAGCTGCAGGTTTTTGTTTTTGCCTTTGCTGCTGCTGGCCTCTTGTTTGGGACTCCGGCGATCTCGCCTCTGCAGTCACTGGGCCTGCGCAAAATAGCTGGGCCTAACGCTCAGCTTTTCTGTGCAGGCACCATGCATGTCCCTCCTCCCCCCCCTATTTTTACTATTGAGGCGTAGCACAAACAGTGTGCATATAATTTGCTTGTTGTTTATGTCCAGCATTGCCTGGTAAAATAAACATGCTGCATAACCCGGTGTTTTGTACTAGAGGTCTGCACGGGAACGGGGATCGCGGGAATCCCGCAGGTCCCGCGGGGGTCCCGCAGGAATCCCCCTAACCCACGGGACTCCCACGGGGACCCCCTTCTGGCCCATGGGACTCCCACAGGGACCCCCCTCTAGCCAACGGGACTCCCACAGGGACGGAAGACTTTGGAAGCAGGGTTCATCCATACAATAGACACATCAGCCTTAGTAAAAGAGGGGGTTTATAAGTTAATTACCTGAACAGAAAACAAAAAAGGGTTCCACCAAAGAGATTCCACAAGGAAAACAGCAGCGCAAACACAAAAGAAACTGTGGAATTGATGATCCTGTCAGAAGTAATTGCTGCTTTTTATGGGGACGAGCGGGGATGGAGGTAATTCCATGCGGGGACGGGTGGGGACGGAGAGGATCCTGACAGGGATGGGTGGGGACAGAGAGGATCTTGGCGGGGACGGGCGGTTATGGGTGGGATTTCTGTCCCTGCGCAACTCTCTGTTTTGTACTGCGCATTTGTGGAGTTTTGCGTATTTGCCTCTCACTGCGACTCTTTGTTTTTGACCTTGCTGCTGCTAGCCCCTTGCTTGGAGCTCCAGCTACCATGGCTCTGCACTGTACTGGGCCTATGCACAACAGCTGCGCCCACCGCTCACCTCTTGTGCGCAGGCGCTAGGCGTTTACTCCCCCCCTTTTACAGCCAATCCTTAACACAAACAGCGTGCATCAAACGTGCATGCTATTTGTGCTGAGCATCGCCCGGTAAAACAAAATCGCTCTCTAACCCAATGTTTTCCATCGGTTTGCTGGAGTTTTGTGCATCTGCCCCTGAATGAATCAGACGGTCTTTTAATCTGCCATTATTTATTCCGCCACTATGTTATAAAAATATGTGATGGGCTAATCTGGGAAATAACCTCTTCTCTGGCTGGGAAGTTTGCAGGAAACTTATCCAGAAGCTGCGTGCTTGGGGCAGATAAAAGTTCACTCTAAAAATAGATGAGCGGCGTGCCCTCGTCTGCGATTCCGTGAACCAGAATTAATGCCATTATTAGGAGCCTCTTTAATGCTAATGAAGTTGAAATTAACAGACGTGTTTATGCTCTGAACAGCACCTGAAGATAATTTGAAAGGTGTAGTAGCAGAAAATTAAATCCTTGTAAACGCTGTCTGGTGAATCAGAAGACATAATTGATTACAGAAGCTCATTTTCTGAATGAGGGTCACTAATCAGCAGAGGACGGGGATTCTGTTACATCGGTGCTAACACAATTGAGCTCCCTGCTGCTTAAAGATGCTGAAATATGTTTCATGCTCTTCCCTCTCTCTCTCTGTAAATCTTTTAGAAGAGGGCAAAGCTCAAAGATGCCTTTTTATTTATAGCTAACCCTTTATTCCCCGTTTCCTTTAAAGCTAGAATCTAATAACTCCCTTGCTGAACTGTGATGGGAAACCTAAACATTTTCCCACAGACCCAAAATAGAGAGAGAGAGACCTTTTTAGAGACAAAGAAAATGACAGCAGATAAAGGCCATATGGCCCATCCATATCATCCGTTATTCAGATACAGTCCTTATCTCCACGACCTCCACATATCCACCATCTTTCCCGTAAAGAGGTATTTCCTTAGATTGGCCTTTGAATCTAACCCTCTTCAATTTCATCTTATGCCCTTTTCCCCCCCGGCCTTCCTTTCAGTTGGACGACCTGCCTCCTTTGCATTTATGCCATGGAGATATTTAAATGTCTCAATCATATCTCCTCTCACTTGCCTTTCTTCCAAGGCATACATAGTGAGGTCTATGGGTCTGCTTCTACACTTCTCCCTCATTATTTGCGGGGGATAGGGGCAGAGCCGGACCGCGAATGGCGAAAAAACGTGGATTTCCGACTCTGACCCACCCCCACCTCCCTTCCACCTTCCCCTTGGATCACGGCCTTACCTGGTGGTCTAGCTGGTTTTCGAGGCAGGAGCGATCTTCCTACACTCCTGCCCCGTGCAGATAGCCATTAAGAAATGGCTTTGGGGAGTTCCCGTAGTCTCTCGAGAGACTACGGGAACTCCCCACAGCCATTTCCTAATGGCTATCTGCACGGGGCAGGAGCGCAGGAAGATCGCTCCTGCCTCGAAAACCAGCTAGACCACCAGGTAAGGTCGGGATGCTGGAGGGAAGACAAAAATATGGGGTTTTTTTTCCCTCCTCCCCCCCAAAAAAAATTAATTATGTGAAATTGCGAGTAGGGAAACCGCGAATGGGGAGGGGGAAGTGTATATACTTTATGCTGAAGATCACGGACCATTTTAGAAGGCACCCTCTGGACGGATTCCATCTTGTTTATATGCTTTTGAAAGTGTGGTCTCCAGAATTGCACACAGTATTCTACATGGGGCCTCATTAGAGACTTATACAGATGCAGTGGCATAGTGGGGGGGGGGGCAGGAGGATGTTCTGCCCCAGGCGCCGACTTGGTGGGGGTGCCAACTCCCATTTTCCTCTCTGCATCCCCACTCTTTTTCCACCACCCGACCTCATGCTCGCTCCCCTTCCCCTCCCCCATATCTGTTTAACGTTCCCGGCACGAATAGCAACCCCAACCTGCTGTCATGCCAGCATCGGCTCTTCCTCTCATATCACTTCCTAGACCCGTGCCTAGAACGTGACATCAGAGGGAAAGCCGACATCCGGCGTGGGCAGCGAGTTGGTGATGCTGGTCGCGCAGGGAACGTTAAAGAGGTAAGGGGAAGGGAAGGAGCACGCAAGCGGCAGGAGGGGGCGAGGAAGGAGTGGGTGGTGTGTGTGTGGGGTCATAGAATAGGGTGGGGGAGGGGCACCACTCACTCTCGCTACGCCACTGTACAGAGGCACTATCATCTTTTCTTTCCTACTGGAAATTTCTCTATTTACCCAAGCATCCTTCTGGCTTTGGCCATCACCCTTTCTACCTGTTTGACCACCTTAAGATTATCAGAAATAATCACTTGATGGACCCAGGGTCTGATCTGGAGATGGCAATTCTTATGTTCTTATGTAAACGGTACTGCTCCTTTGGGTTTCTGTAGCCGAAATGCATGATCCTGCATTTTTTTTAGCATTAAATCTTAATTGACAGTTTCTGGACCATTCTTTTAGCTTTGTTAAATCCTTCCTCATGCCATCCACAACATCAGGGGTGTCAACCCTGTTACAGAGTTTTGTACCATCCTCAAAGAGGCAAATGTTACCCGACAGCCCTTCTGCAATATCACTCACAAAGATGTTATAAAGAACCTTCAGAAAGATGTAAAAAGGATGGCGTCGGTCCAGAGGAAGGCTACTAAAATGGTGCGTGGTCTTGGTAATAAGGCATATGGGGCCAGACTTAAAGATCAAAATCTGTATACTTTGGAGGAAAGGCAGGAGAGGGGAGATATGGTAGAGACGTTTAAATACCTACGTGGCATAAATGTGTTTTCATTTGAAAGGAAACTCTGGAATGAGAGGGCTTAGGATGAAGTTAAGAGGTGATAGGCTCAGGAGTAATCTAAGGAAATACTTTTTTTACAGAAAAGGTGGTGGATCAGTCTCCCAAAAGAGGTGGTAGAGACAGATACTGTGGGCTCCTTTTACTAAGCAGCGTTAGTGGTTTTAGCGTACGCAGCATTTTAGCGCGTGATAAACTCGCGCTGTGATTTATATTGGTTATAAGTTATATCTCAACTAACCTACTTTCTGTGCAAGTGAATACTTGAATGTAAATTAAAATTTATAAATAAATACATTTTTTAAAAAAACCTCGCGCTACGCGGCTAGAACTAACGCCAGCTCTATCCTGGCGTTAAGGTCTAGCGCGGGTGGCAATTTAGCATGTGCTATTCTGTGCGTTAAAGCCCTAACGCGGCTTAGTAAAAGGAGCCCCATGTCTTAATTCAAGAAAGCGTGGGACAGACACGTGGGATCTCTTAGAGAGAGGAAGATATAATGGCTACTGCGGAGGGGCAGACTGGATGGACCATTTGGCCTTTATCCGCCATCGTGTTTCTATACAAACAAAGAAACACTGCAGACTTGAGTACAAGATGCAGGCTAGTTTTATTGAAACAATTATTTGTTGCGGTTAGGGCCACCGCCTTTGTACAAACCAGGGGACCCGACACGGTCCGTGTTTCGGTTCACACGCCTTCATCAGGGGTCCCTAATCTGAAAGGTATCAAATCAAACCGCAACAGAAATAAACTTAAGCCTGTGTCGTACAAAATTGATCGTGCTGGGTCCCCTGGTTTGTATGAAGGCGGTGACCCTAACCGCAACCAATAATTGTTTCAATAACCCCAGCTTGCATCTTGCACGCTTGTCTGCAGTTTTTCTTTGTTTGTTCAGATTTTTTTTTTTTTTTTTTTGCTGCAGACCAGTTGACTTGTGCTTTTGTTTTCATTTGGCCATCGTGTTTCTTTAATCATAAAGCTCTATGACCTCACAAAGCAGGTGTAAAGAGCCTTAGCCTATAGGTAGAGGAGGAGACGGATGCTGTGGAAGGGCAGACTGGATGGGCCATTTGGCCTTTATCTAACATAATGTTTCTATGCAACCTTGCCAAGGACCGATTCCTGTAGTACACCACTGGTAGCATCCTTTTCCTCGGAGTGAACTCCATTTACCACCACCCTCTGATTTTTTTTTTTTTTCTACTTAATCAGTTTCTAACCAAATTAATGAATTTTCGGTCCTACAAACAGACCTCTACATTAGTAGGAGTGTGTAGTCTGAAAAATTATGGTTTTGTGTCATTTCCAGGAACGGTTATTGGGGTAGGGGGTGGGGAGGAGGTTTATTCTGTCATCAGAGGAGCAATGTTTTTAAGAGTGCATTCTTTTGAAGGAATGCAGAGCATTCAAATATTCTTTTTTTAAATTTTTTTTAAATTTTGAAAACTTTATTTGTTTCCTACTCAGAGGAAGATAACCACCATGAAATATACTTTAAATGGTGCCAAACTTTAGGATCCAGGACTGCTGTCATAAAATACTATCATGTTTGCAGTTTCCTGTCTAACCTTAGGCGTGAGCAGTGGCGTTGTAAGGGGTGGCCCGGTGGCGGACAACCCTGGGTGCCGTCTTGGCGGGGGCACTGGTACCTCTCCTCCTTTCCTCCCCTGCTCCTTCCCCCATCCCGCGCGCACGCCTTCAATTCCCCACCACCGTACCTCTAGCTCTTCACCAGCGTGAGCAACAGCTCCAGACTGTTGCTCATGCATTCCCCTCTGATGTGACCTCCGGGTCCTGCAACTAGGAAGTGACATCAGAGAGAGCCGACGCTGGCATGGGCAGCAAGTTAAAGGTGCTGCTCGTCCTGGGGAAGCTTAAGAGGTATGGGGGAAGGGGAGTGCATTTGGCATGGAGGATGGGGAAAGAGTAGGGAGGCGCGTCACCACCCCGGGTGCCTCCCGCTCTTGCGACGCCACTGGGCATGAGCAAGTACACAGTGCCAAAGATTGTTTGTAAATGCTGGCGCCTAGCTGTTGGCCGTTAGGTGTGTAACCTCTAGTATTCTATAACATGCATGTGTAATCCCTAGGCATCTCCCGACCTGCCCATGCCCTTCCCCACTATGTCCCCTAACATGGTACCATACAGTAGATGATGGCAGATAAAGAAAGACCTGTATGGTCCATCCAGTCTGCCCAACAAGATAAACTGATAGCATAAGGCATGATGTGATACGACCTATGCATACTTGATCTTGATTTGTTCTTGGCATTTTCAGGCCATGGAACATAGAAGTCTTCCCGGTTCCAGCCTTGTCCTCCAACTACTGCAGTTGTCACCAGAGCCCTACTCCAGCCCTTCCAAATCTCTCCAGACACCATCGGGGCACAGACAATGCAATACAACTTCTGATATGCCACAATTTTCAACAGGGAATCATTGCGGCTTACAGCAAGATGATTTTACATTTGTGATACAAAGTTAAAGATAAGCGAGTATAACATTCCTAGTGGTGGCGAAAAGGACAAACAGAATGCTAGGAATGAAGGTCATCATGCTGCTGTACCGGGCCATGGTGTGCCCTCACCTGGAGTACTGCATCCAGCACTGGTCGCCGTACATGTAAAAGGACATGGTACTACTCGAAAGGGTCCAGAGAAGAGCGACTAAGATAGATAAGGGGTTGGAGGAACTGCCATACAGCGAAAGATTAGAGAAACTGGGCTTCTTCTCCCTTGAACAGAGGAGATTGAGAGGGGCATGATCGAAACATTCAAGGTACTGAAGGAAACAGACTTAGTAGATAAGGACAGGCTGATCACCTTCTCCAAGGTAGGGAGAACGAGAGGGCACTCTCTAAAATTGAAAGGGGATAGATTCCATACAAATGTAAGGAAGTTCTTCTTCACCCAGAGAGAGGTGGAAAACTGGAACACTCTCCCGGAGTCTGTCATAGGGGAAAACACCCTCCAGGGATTCAAGGCAAAGATAGACAAGTTCCTGCTGAACAAGGACGTACGCTGATAGGGCTAGTCTCGGTTAGGGTGCTGGTCATAGACCAGAGGGCCGCTACGTGAGCGGAATGCTGGGCATGATGGACCACTGGTCTGACCCAGCAGCGGCAATTCTCATGTTCTTATGAGGCAGTCTATGAGGCGGTGAGGACTGGGATAGAGTTAAGACTACTGGGGGGGGGGGGGGAAGAGATACATGTTTACTCTTTTCCTGAAAAGACTGTGTGGGGAATTGTCGCAGATAGGCAGGTAGAAGTCTGCCCACCATTGGCTATGCTTCTCAATTGCATTCTAATCAACACTACACTTGTCCGATTCCATGCCTTTCATACAAGATTTCTTTGTATTTATCCCGTGCATTTTAAAATTCCATTACCATGTTCATCTCCACCACTTCCCACAGGAGGTAGTTGAGCAGGGTACGATTTTGGGTTTCAAAATGGGATTGGATGAGTTCCTGAAGGAAAAGGGGATTGAGGGGTATAATTAGAGGGATACTATACAGGACAAATGTGTTTAGTAGAGATCACTTACAGGTCATTGACCTGGGGGGCTGCTGTGGGAGCGGACTGCTGGGCATGATGGACCTATGGTCTGACTCGGCAGAGGCGATGCTTATGTTCTTATGTTACCCTCTCTGTGAAAATGTACTTTGTGAACCCAGTCTTCCCCCGTAATTCTAAATTCATGTCCTCCAGTTCTACCATCTTCTCTTCTCTGGAAAAGGTTATGAGAAGTTATGTGTGACAGAAGTTAAAAGTTACATGTTACAGAAATTGCACCCGCAGCTTCTAGAATAGTAAATTAGTGCCAATTAACACCAATTTAAGTTTATAACTGGCTGTTAACCCCAGTTAACATAACATAACATAAAAATATATTTATATACTGCAAAACCTTGCAGTTTTATGCAGTTAAACAACGTAAAAGCGATAAACTGTTACAATAAAAAACACAAGGTCATTTTTCCAGAAATTTTACAAACAGATAAGATTTCATTAATTTCCTAAAATGTAAATAGGAAGTAGAACTAGCCAGTAATTGTTGAAAATCATGATCCCAACTTGCAGCTTGAAATAATTGCTGATGATATCTTTTACGTTAGCTGCCTTTAACAGCTGGAAAAACAATAAAGCACAGGGCCGTAACAAATGTCTTGGTTTAGGAAATGTGAAATGGCCCACAAGATAACTTGGTGCAAGGCCATGTACGACTTTATAACAAAGACAACCAAATTTTCTTTTAAAAAAATACTCTGGTCTCAACTGGAAGCCAGTGTAGCCTTTGATAATTCGATGTTACACGGTCTGTCTTCTTCAGGTTAAAAATTAAACAAACAGCTGCATTTTTGTATAAAACAAAAGGAATTGACCCCAAAATATCCACAATGAAGAAAATGCAGAGAAAACCAAAAAAACACTGTGGAGTGACGATGTTCCTAAATGGACTTTATTTGAAAGTGTCAAAGTTCCAAAGGTACACTGAAATCATCCACATAAAATAATTTCATCCACACAAAAATAAATCATCCACATAAGAGCCTTAAAGGACCTAGTCCGCTAGGGATACAGGATCCAACACGGTCCGCGTTTTGACAAAAAGTCTTCTTCAGGGGTCCCTGGGGGTCCTATAAAGGTGAGTACGTGGGAAACAATTGTGTGGTGAGCCGGAAGTGAGCCGGTTGCAAATGAAAGCAGTGTCTCACTTCCGGCTCACCACACAATTGTTTCCAACGTATTCACCTTTATAGGACCCCCAGGGACCCCTGAGACTTTTTGCTGGAACACGGACCGTGTTGGGTCCTGTATCCCTAGCGGACTAGGTCCTTTAAGGCTTTTATGTGGATGATTTATTTTTATGTGGATGAAATTATTTTATGTGGATGATTTCAGTGTTCCTTTGGAACTTTGACACTTTCAAATAAAGTCCATTTAGGAACATCGTCACTCCACAGAGTTTTTTTTGTTTTCTCTGCATTTTTGTATAATGCATAACCTGTAAAGATTTTTTTGATGGTCTGCAATTAAATCAAGTTGCACACGCAATTAACCTTTTGCTGCAAATTGGATGTCCAACTCTGCATGCTTTGCATAAAGTTGGGAGCCCTGTTTTACAGAATTAGAGAGAAAGAGTACAGACTGGGCCAAATTCTATAACGTGTGCCTAAAGTTAGGCAACTACAACAGTGCGCCTAGTCAATACATAGACTTAATCGGCACCAATAATTGGCACGTAGCACCTCATAATTGCTGTTAATTGGATTTAATTGAAAGTTAGGCACCTAACTCAAAAAAACACAATTCTATAAAGAGTAGGCGACTAGTCCAAAGTGCCTACCTAAAAGTGGGCATGGTTAGGGGTGGATCATGGGTATGTTTTCAAGTTAGGTGCCTATTTTTGAATTAGGTGCCATTGTGCGCCTAACTTAGGTGCACACATTTAGGCCAAAATAACCCTGGCATAAATATGGCATGCCCAGGGATACCTAATGCCACTTAGGCGGAGCTAAGCTTGAGTCTTGGTGTGCCTAATTTTTTTAGAATTGCGCTTAGCGCCACACTATCTTTCTTTAGGTGACCTATATAGAATCGGGATCAAAGAGTGTGAATGGTTTGCACATGCATGCACTGTTGGAGAAGCATGTGCACACTTTGTGATCAATGTACACTCTTTCCAAAAAAGTGTACGTGCTTTCAGAATAGTGCACAAGATAGGACACCTCATTTTGTGGGTTTTTTCCTGCTTGTTTTCACTTGTCAGTGACACAAAAGTTGGGAAATGCTGTTACCACACCACATTGTTGCTTATATTCCACAATTTTCAATAAGGAACCATTGCAGCCCACAATAAGATTGGGATCAATTATTACACTAGCAATTAGAGTTCTGAACGTGAACTCACAGGTCTTGAGTATGCGCAGATGCTCAAGGCCCAGCAGAAGAGGAGACGATCTTCGGGCACGGGCATCAAGCACAGGACATGCCGGTGCCGGTGCCCAGATGACTGTAAGAAGCGGCGGGGGGTGCCCAATCGCAGTGGGGGGGGGTGCACGATCGCGTCGGGGGGGGTGCACGATCACGTCGGGGGGGGGAGGGTGCACGATCGCATCGGGGGGGGGTGCCAGATCACGGGGGGGGGGGAGGTTGCCAGATAGGGGGGGGGGGGCACTCGTAAATCGAGCCATGCTCGGTTTCCGAGGTGCCGATTTTGCAAATGTTTTGCTCGTCTTGCAAAACACTCGCAAACCGGTGCACTCGTAAACTGAGGTACCACTGTATTCCATGATTTTCCGGAGTCTACCCTGATATGAGTATAAAGGACTTTTTCCCTAGGAATTTATTCAAAATTTATTTATTTAATTTTCTATACACTTCTCCCTCTGTATTCACTGTGATAGGGGATTAACAGAACCGCATATACAGAAAAACTGCAAATAACTTTTTCATATGTTATTCGCTGTTTTCTATTAAAAACCATCGTGAATATAGTGAAACCGTGAATAACATGGTGGGAGACCTGGCCTGTTCCTGAAGGAGAGGCAAAACACGGTGAAGAAAGTGCTGGGAATCAGCGATTTTCTCTGTAAATGCTTGGAATCAGCGATATCTCTATGCAAGCTGATGTAATTTGGGGGAGGAGCCAGCAAGCTAAAAACCGTGAATACGGAGGGAGAAGTGTACTGTTCTCCCAAAACGGTATACATGAATTTATTCAGGTACTCAAGCATTTTTCCATGTCTGTCCTGGTGGGCTCACAATTTATCTAATGTACCTGGGACAAAGGGGGATTAAGTGAGTTGGCCAGGGTTAGAAGGAGCAGTGTGGGCTTGAACCTATAACTTCAGGGCGCTGAGGCTGTAGCTTTAACCACAGCGTCACACTCTCCCATGCAAACCATGACATTCTAATTGCTTTTGTCACATCCTCTGGTAACGTATTTCAAACAGCATACCTATTTACCAAGTGAAAAACTAGATTTTTAAAAATCTTATTTGTTTTAAAAGTATTATCATATTACTTCGTGGAGTATCTCCTATCTGTTCTTTTTTGAAAAAAAGTAAACGATTGATTCACCTTTACCCTTTCTACTCCACTCAGGATTTTGTAGACCTATCTCTCCTCCCGCCTCCCAAAGTCATCTCTTCTCTAAGCTGGAGTTTTAACCTCACACTTTCCTCAAAAGGAGTTCCACACTCTTAATTATTTTGATCACCCTTTCTTTGAACCTGTTCTAATTCCACCATATATTTTTTTCAGATGTGGTGACCACAATTACACACAATACTTAATGTGAGGTTGCACCATGAAGTGATAGAGAGGCATTATAATATCTGACATTTGCTATGTCACTTCAAATAAATGCACATTCTGATATGCCAGGGGTCATATGCACTGCAGTATTTTATTTTGCCTGATGAGCCTTGAACATTCCAGGTATCCTGGGAATGCCGAGGCTCCTCTCTTGCACTTTGGATGGTAGGTAGCAAGCCATGCAGAGAAACTGAAGATCTAGGCTCCAGTTCCACCTTTGTCACTTGCTATGTGACCTGGTGCAAATCTTGCCTAATCGCTCTTGCTATAAATTACCTTGTAATCTCTTTGTGCAAAGGGCTCTTAGAACCATGCATATTTGTTTTTTTACAATAAATTTAAGAATTGCCATACTGGGGCAGACCAAAAGTCCAGCAAGCCTGTTTCCAACCCAGGTTCCAGGTACCTAGCTAGGTCCCTTTCCAGGTATCCTGGGAATATTTATTTTATTTATTCAATTTTCTATACTGTTCTCCCTGTCTGTCCCAGTGGGCTCACAATCTATCTAATGTACCTGAGGCAATGGGGGGATTAAGTGACTTGTCCAGGGTCACATGGAGCACTGTGGGTTTAAACCCACAACCTCAGGGTGCTGAGGCTGTACCTTTTAATTACTGCACCATACTCTCTACTGTGGTTTGGATGGCAGGTAGCAAGCCCTGCAGAGAAATAGGAGATCCATATTCCAGTTCTGGCTCTATCATTCATGACCTGGAGCAAATTACTTAACATCTCTTGCTATAAATGACCTCGTAAGCTCTTTGGGCAAGGGCTCTGTTTGATAAATATGAATGAACCCTCATGGTGGTATATGCCCGTGCTTTCTTTAAGAGCTTCAGGTCCACTTTGTTGAGTCTGCAGCATTTTCCACTTTTGTTTCTGGAAATGGATTCCAAAGAACAGTCCTATGCATTCTCTTATACAAGACATCTTGAGAAAGTGGCAATTTACCTCCCTTTTCACGAGCGATGGGAACACAAGCAGAGTTTCTCAAGCCAAATTTGCTTATGCAGTGGTACCCAATTCTAGGACATTGATTAGTCATGGAGAATATTGGATTCTTTGCAAAGGGGAATCAGAAACTCCTATGCTCTTGAAAGTCTGATCTTTGTCTAATTCTTGTGAAGATTGCATACAGAGTATCACTCACAAACAATCCGTCTTTCATTCAAGGCAGCTGTGTTCTGCAGTGTGTACTTTATTAATCAGTTAGTGAAAACCTTGAGAGTGTAGCATTTCCAGGTGTGAGCTTTGTTTTCTACTAGATTTCAGTTGCTGAATGATTTGCCCTAGCTGGTGGATTACTGCTGAGAATAAGGAACTAGACTCAATAAACAATTCCCCCCTCTGAACTAATCATGAAAAATAAAACAGAGGAAAAAAACCACCTGTTAAATGAATATTAATATGTTTATTTCAATTTTGGGAGATGGGGCTGGGGGGCTGATGTAGAGCCTGGGGATGGACAATTAGAGAATACAGAGTGCTGACTATAGCTTACTGAACAGTTTACAGCTTCCCTGAACAGATTTGTACTGAAAAACAGGACTCCTCTGAATGGCCAAACACTGTTGAACTCACTCTGAGTTATATTTGCAATTGTATGAAACTCTTATTTAGTTAACCCTTACTTCTGTAATCTTAGTGTTACCAACCAGATTCTGTATTTCCTGAACAGCTTTCTTTAATAACATGAAGTAAAGAATAGCACTTACCATTGATGACTTCAAGGCAATTCAACTTTGTCACAGAATCTTCTTACTCTACCAAACCCCTCCTATTAAAAAAGGGAGCTGGGAGTGTGTTCACACCTCATGGAAATAACACTGTTCTCCAGTCTTAGATATAAAACTAAGCTGTGTTAGATTGTTAGAAATAAAGGTGAAACCTGATAGGAGAACAATGCTAATCTCAGGTTCTCATACAGCCATGCAGTCCACAAACATGGCAACTGTTCTCTCTCAGACTGAAGAAGAAGGGCAGTTTTAAGGTCTGTGGGTGCAGCCTTGCTCTCTGGGAGAAGCAAAGCCCTCTGGGGATTTAAGTCCACAGAGCACACCTTATACATCTTAACATAAACACTTAAACTTGTTCTTATATAAGAAACTGAGCAAATGCCCACATAAAATGGGGGCAGAACACAGAGAATGATATGGAGCTCAGAGCACAGGGAGAAGAGAATGGAATGGATGAAGGAGCAGGACAGAATGGAAGGCAAGAGGGAGGAAAGTGGTGAGAACAAAGTAGGAGGGAGGGGAAAGAGAAGGGGAAGAAAGGGGAAGACTGGAAAGAGGAAGAGGGTGAGAAAGAGGAAATGTAGCAGGAGAAGGTGGAAAGTGGATGAGAGACACTGGAAAGGAACAGATGAAAGGGATAGATCTGAAAAGGGAATGAGGAAATTGGATTGCAAGTAAGAGAAAGAAGAAGGGGGCTGAATGGCAGGAGGGCATTAATAGGGAAAGGGAAAGGAATAGGGACTTATATACTGCCCTTTTGTGGCTTTGACATTTCAAAGCTGACATTCAACGCGGTAACCCATGGAGGATTAAGTGACTTGCCCAGGGTCACAAGGAGCAAAATAAGTTGAAGTTGGTAAGGGAATGAGAAAGAGGAAGATGAGGGCTGGAGAGAGGTGAGAGTGGAGGATGGAAAGTTCATGGATAGATGAGATGTGAAAATATGGAAGCTGAAAACTAGAGGGTGAGAGAAGGGAAGAAGCAGTAAAATCACTGTGCTAGGTGGAGATGCACAGAAGTCAGCAAAAGAGAAGAACAATTAAGAGGAATGACCGGTATCAAAGACAGATGCAGAGAGGAAAAGGAGACGGGAGAGGAAAGAAGACATAAAGATCAGACCTGGAAAAGAACTTAAATGAAGATGACACAAAAAAGGGTTGTGATCTGGATTGGCCCCCAGGATACTGGGCTAGATGGACCATTGTCTGACTCAGTGTGGCTATTCTTATGTTCTTATGTTAAGCAGAGGCTGGAGTCAAGCAGGTTGTAAAAATAAAATGTCCAAAGAATGACTACATATTTTCAATTAAGTAACTGGAATATGTCACCTTGAAATGTGCAACCCTGATAACTTTGTTTTTCACGGTTCAGAAGGTACATTTCTCCTGTGCTGCATTGCATTCATACTTCTCGCTCCTCTTTCTAGTTAATTCTTGCTTACTCTGTATTTGAGATTGTCTGTTAGTGTTCAGTTTCTGTGTAGGGACCTGTAGCAGTCTGGCTCGCTCTGTTCTGGAATTTTAGGGTGCTGCTATTTTGAGTGCTGGGCATTAGTACTGCTTTATGGCAGGTTTTATATGTACAGTAAGAACATAAGAATAGCCTTACTGGGTCAGACCAATGGTCCATCAAGCCCAGTAGCCCCTTCTCACGGTGGCCAATCCAGGTCACTAGTACCTGGCCAAAACCCAAGGAGTAGCAACATTCCACGCTACCAATCCAGGGCAAGCAGTGGCTTCCCCCGTGTCTTTCTCAATAACAGACTATGGAATTTTCCTCCAGGAACTTGTCCAAACCTTTCTTAAAACCAGCTACGCTATCCGCTCTTACCACATCCTCTGGCAACGCGTTCCAGAGCTTAACTATTTTCTGAGTGAAAAAAAAAAACTCCTCCTGTTGGTTTTAAAAGTATTTCCCTGTGACTTCATCAAGTGTCCCCTAGTCTTTGTAATTTTTGACGAAGTGAAAAATTGATCCACTTATACCTGTTCTACTCCACTCAGGATTTTGTAGACTTCAATCATATCTTCTCTCAGTCGTCTCTTTTCCAAGCTGAAGAGCCCTAACTGTTTTAGTCTTTCCTCATACGAGAGGAGTTCCCTCCCATTTACCACCTTGGTTGCTCTTCTTTGAACCTTTCTAGCGCCACTATATCTTTCTTGAGATAAGGAGACCAGAATTGAATGCAATACTCCAGATGAGGTCACACCATGGAGCAATGCAGGGGCATTATGACATTCTTAGTCTTGTTAACCATCCCTTTTTTAATAATTCCCAGCATCCTGTTTGCTTTTTTGGCCGCCGCTGTAAGCTATGCTCCCCTCCAACCCCACCACAGGAATAACCTTCACCATAGACTCAACAGGCTGCCATCATCATCGCACCCTCACGCTGCATGTGAACTGCTTGCCTTACCCCAGATGGGAGGGAGGAAGAGCTCCCATTGGGCTGCTGGGCAGAGGGGCGGATGATATGAGAAATGTCCTCAGGCACGTGTGGAGAGGGGGAGGGGAGCAGCCCGGCCCTGCGCCCCTCTAGCTTTCTAGTAATGAACTCTGGCGAACTCTATGCTGGGGTGATGGCGTACATGCCCAGAGAGAGGGCTCTGAGTGCCCCCTCTGGCATGCGCGCCATAGGTTCCCCACCACTGCTCTAGGTTGTGCTCTAAAACCCAAGGATAATTTTCAGCCTGAAGAATTCACTCAGGTAACTGCTTGCTTTATATGTCCACTCTATCTTCAACCTTTTAAAGGCAATGCTAAACATAAATCTTCCTCGAACCAGAATCATTGTCTGACAAATTTCACTCTAAATTTGTAGCTAGCTAATTCTTGCATATTGCATTATCTCTGTATCCAATCATAGCATAATCTTTTGTAAACCGCATTGAACTAAGGGTTATGCGGTATAGAAATCTGTTATTATGTTATGTTTATGGATTGGTAAATCTGGCCCTTTGGAATGCTTCACCCTTGACATCTTTGCTATGTTAGAGGAATAGCCTAATGGTTAGATTTGTAGGTTGAAGAACAGGGAAGCCAGGGCTCAAATCACATTGATACTCCTTTTGATCTTAAGCAAGTCACTTAGGATTCCTTTTACGAAGCTGCGTTAGCGGTTTAACGCGCGTAATAGCGTGCGCTAATTTGCCGGCCGCGCTAGCTGCTACCACCTCCTCTTGAGCAGGCGGTAGTTTTTCGGCTAGCATGGGGGTTAGCGTGCGCTAAAAAGGAAATGCGATAAAGCCGCTAACGCGGCTTCGTAAAAGGAGCCTTTAACCTTCTATTGTCTCAGGTACAAATTTAAAATTGTTAACCCTCAAAGAACAGAGAAATACTGATATAACCTGCCCCTGAATTATTACTGAGAAAGTGTGAGCTAAATCATAAGAACATAAGAAATTGCCTCCGCTGAGGCAGACCAGAGGTCCATCTCGCCCAGCGGTCTGCTCCTGTGGCGGCCTACCTCTACTCCTATCTGTACCCCTCAATTCCTTTATCCTCCAGGAACCTATCCAAACCTTCTTTGAAGCCTTGTAACGTGCTCCGACCTATCACAGCCTCCGGAAGCGCATTCCATGTATCCACCAGCCTCTGGGTGAAAAAGAACTTTCTGCCATTTGTTCTAAACCTGTCCCCTTTTAATTTCTCCGAGTGCCCCCTTGTACTTGTGGTTCCCCATAATCTGAAAAATCTGTCCCTGTCTACCTTTTCTATACCCTTCAGGATCTTGAAGGTTTCTATCCACAATCCTTTCTCTTCTCAACCTACTTCTGAGAGGCCAGGTGACTATTTAATGACTGACTGACATCACAGCTAGATGGCACTACAACAGAAGCCAAAGTTGAGGTTTACTACTCATCTCACCTTTAGGAAAGCTCCTCCACTGGCAGTGGGAGTCCAGTCCTGAGCGTCTTATATGGTATAAATTTGGCACCTTTCACCAAACATATGTCATTTTGTGAGTCCTCTCTGAAGGAGACATTCAAACAAAATTCATCTTTCCACTCTTGGCAAGATGGAAGTTCCATCTGAAACATGAAACCACGGCCATTAAAAACTAGGATCTCATAATCATTAAGAAGGAAACATTTTAATGAGGCTTAAAATGGTGATTAATGTAAACTCTGAGAGCTAGCCCAGCTGGAAAGAAGACAAAGTATAAAGACCATGAGAGAAAAAAGCTCTGTTTTCTAAATAATCTAACTATCCAATGCCCCTGTCTTTTATGGAGTGTCTCAACATAGAGCCAAAATCCCTGCTCTATGACCTGGAGCAAGAAGTTTCTAGTGTGACGGAAAACAATTGTTGACATGCGAGAAGAAATATGGCTTTAGCCTGTAAGTGTGTGAGCATCAGGGGAGGAATTAGCTTAATTGGGATATTAGTCTCAGTTATAGAGAGTAATCACCACAGGCTGCCTCTGTTTTCTGAAAAATTTAATTAAGATTATCAATGTTGGGTCTCTCTAGCCTTCATTCTGCATGATGTCCACAGGCTCTCTAAACATTTAATCAGTAGTGTTGGAGCGTGGAATTTTGCACTGTCTGTCTCTCTCCCCCACCTCCCTTATGTCTGTAGTCCATATAGTAATAAGTGAATGATGGCAGATACAGATCAAAATGGATCATCAAGTCTGTTAGGTAGTCAGAATTGTAACTGTCATATCATGCATGTAAGAACATAAGAATTGCTGCTGCTGTGTCAGACCAGTGGTCCATCGTGCCAAGCAGTCTGCTCACAGGGTGGCCCTTAGGTCAAAGACCAGTGCCCTAACTGAGACTAGCCTTACCTGCGTACGTTCTGGTTCAGCAGGAACTTGTCTAACTTTTTATTGAATCCTTGGAGGGTGTTTTCCCCTATAACAGCCTCCGGAAGAGCATTCCAGTTTTCTACTACTCTCTGGTGAAGAAGAACTTCCTTACATTTGTACGGAATCTATCCCCTTTTAACTTTAGAGAGTGCCCTCTTGTTCTCTCTACCTTGGAGAGGGTGAACAACCTGTCTTTATCTACTAAGTCTATTCCCTTCATTATCTTGAATGTTTCGATCATGTCCCCTCTCAGCCTCCTCTTCTCAAGGGAGAAGAGGCCCAGTTTCTCTAATCTCTCACTGTATGGCAACTCCTCCAGCCCCTTAACCTTTGTAGTTGCTCTTCTCTGGACCCTTTCAAGTAGTACCGTGTCCTTCTTCATGTATGGCAACCAGTGCTGGACGCAGTATTCCAGGTGAGGGCGTACCATGGCCCGGTACAGCGGCATGATAACCTTCTCCGATCTGTTCGTGATCCCCTTCTTTTTTTTTAATTTTTTAATTTTTTAATTTATCATTTTAAAATTCTTAACAAAATCAAACATTTTGTACAGAAAGATTGTTAGATCAAAGACAAAATTATAAGATAATCATTTACATGATATAAAAAGAAAAAATTCTAGTCGAACAATCTCAAGTCCTCTATAATATGATCCAAGATTATTTATGAGTGAACTTTAGGAAATCAATTTATAATTCTATACAAAGAAAACAGTATCACGTGCCTGGCTTGAGGAATTATTCTAATATCAAATCCAATTAGTATTACTATTACATTGTTGTTACTGTAGTAGTTGTTGTTCCTTCTTTTTCCAGACGTTTCAGTGTCAGAAAGGCTGTAAGTTGAGATGGTTCAAAAAACACATACTTATTATCTCGATACCTTATTATACATTTACATGGGAAACGTAAAAAGAAAATACCACCCAGCTGTGTAACTCCTGCTTTCATCAAAAGAAACTGCCGCCTACGATTCTGAGTTTCTCTACTAACATCTGGAAACATTTGAATTTTCAAACCCAAAAATTCTTTATTCTTATTTCTAAAGAACATTTTCAAAATCCAATCCTTATCCGGCAGCAACGCCACAGATAATAAAAGAGTTGCTGGTTTAACCAAATCTTTATCTGATGTTTCCAGAATTGCTGTCAAGTCTTGTTGAAGGTCTTGTATTTCCTGTTTCTTGTCCTCCGAGTGTTGATCCCCTTCTTTAATAGGCAAATAATATACTCGAGTGAGAGGAGGCAATGATTCCTCAGGAATATTAAGTATCTCCATAAAGTACCTTTTTATCATCTCTCTCGGGTTTATAGATATAATTTTAGGAAAATTCAACAGTCGTAGGTTACTAGTCCGATAGTTATTTTCCATAGTTTCCAATTTTCTTCTAATAATTTGATTATCTTTTATTATTGTGGATTGAACTTGTTTGATCATTTTCACTTCATTTTCAATTTCTCCCACT
Organism: Geotrypetes seraphini; assembly: GCF_902459505.1. Taxonomy (NCBI): domain Eukaryota; kingdom Metazoa; phylum Chordata; class Amphibia; order Gymnophiona; family Dermophiidae; genus Geotrypetes; species Geotrypetes seraphini. The sequence continues at coordinate 216,732,419 of NC_047089.1, read as the reverse complement.
TTTTCTTTAACATTAGAAATTTCCTGTTTATTTTCCTCAATTGTCTGTTTTAGAATTTTTGTATTCTTTTCACCTTCCTTAATTTGTTTAGTTAGTGAGTCTCCCAGTTTGGAAACTAAGTCCCAAATTGAATCAAGAGTCACTTCAGCTGGTTTTTCATATTTAAAGAAAGTTTCATGTAAAATTTGAGAAGGCTCACCTTGACTGCCTTCTGTCTGTTGGTCTGGATTTTCTCCTCCTTTTACTTCATCCGCTGGAGGTATCTCTGGGCTTAACAAAACCATAGAGACTTCACCTTGCTGGCTCCCCTGTGTTACAGCCTCAGGGTCAGAGAGTGCTGCAGCTTCTAGCCCACTCCTTTCCCATGGGGAACTCGCACTCAGCGGTGGGGGAGGTGGATTCCTTTGGTCGGGGCTCAGCGTGGTATCCAGCCCCAGGACTTCCGGTCCGGCGTCACTCCACGCCGCAGAGTCCAGCGGGCGATTCCCCGACACCACTGACTCCCTCTGGATACGCTGGAGAAATTGCTCAATCGAAGCAAGAGGGGGGTGCTCAAGACGCCGCGAGGCAGCAGCAGCGCTCTTCCCCCGTCTCTTCGGCATCGCGACCGACGAAAATCCAGTCACTGCTGCAATGAAAAGCGGATATGCCCACAGCGTCTCACCAGACACCGGTACGAATCGCCATCTTGGATCCGACTCCTTTCGAGAATCTCTAAAAAATCTTCGTGATCCCCTTCTTAATCATTCCTAGCATTCTGATCGTCCTTTTCTCCGCCGCGGTGCATGATGGCTTCATTGACTTGTCGACCAGTACTCCCAAGTCTTTTTCCTGGGGTGGTCTCTCCAAGTACCGCACCGGCCATCCTGTATTCGTGTATAAGATTTTTGTTACCAACATGCATCACCTTACACTTATCCAAATTAAACCTCATTTGCCATGTCGCTGCCCATTTCTCGAGCGTGTTTATGTCCCGTTGCAGGTCTTCACAATCATCCTGCATCTTCACTGCTCTGAATAACTTTGTTTCGTATGCATGAAGACAGAGCCCTACTGTTCGTAGGGAAATCTAAACTACAACTCCGTTTGCACAACGGGGAAAGATTGGCACTGGATCTTCATGTTGACCTGAGATAAAAGTGTTGTTCTCATCCATCCTTGCAGCTGTAGGCAGAAACCAAATATTAGTGGTTAGATCTGTCTTGCTCCTAAAACAAGCAGCCCAAAATTTGCATCCCTGAGCTTATAGTTATAGTTTGTGAGCATGTTCTTCTTTTCTTACTGTAACTAAAAACAAATAATTCACATTGTTTAATATTTGTCATCGGCAGGAAGGGGAACAACTGTGGCTAAAGATGGGTATTGAATAGCTTACGCTTGGCTCTGGCTTACTGGCTGGGTAAGCACGCTCTAACCTTCATTAGATTTAATATATTTCTCATTATACAAATCTGCCAGTTCCACAATAACTCTTGTTCATAAATCAGGTTTGCCCTTTTGCTTTGCAGACTTGGAGAACTTTCATCAAACCAGATGTAAATGTAGGCTGAGAGAGACAGGAGGTCAGGGAAGTGCTAAGGGGATATTAATATCTATTCATTAAGCCCATTCTAATTGTATACTTTAATAGGCTCTGTTAAACAATTATGGATTTTCTTCAGCATGTTTGTAATTTTATATATTTATATGTGGTGAAAGGTATTAGATGAGTTCTCCAGGAGGAGTTTATACATCTGTCAGGATAACATAGGCTGCATTAGCAAATTATTACTATTACCATTACTTTTTAACAGATGCGTGGAATAGTCTCCTGGTAGAGGTGGTGGAGAGGAAAACTGTGTCTGAATTCAAGAAAGCATGGTACAGGCAAATAGGATCTCTTAGGGAGGGGAGGAGATAGTAGATGCTTTGTATGGGCAGACTGGATGGGCCATTTAGGGGCATATTCTATAAATGATGTCTAGATTGTGGGCAGCGGTAGACGTCCTACCCAGGGCCGGTTTAAAGGGTAGGCCCACTAGGCACGTGCCTCGGGCCTGAAAATATCAGGGGGGCCCCAGGGACGGCATTAGGGGGAGGGGGAGCAAACAGGGCAGGGGGCACCCGACTGCCTGGTGAGGTCAGCTTCCCTCCCTTCCACTCCCTCGCTGCTGTTGCCCATCGCTCGCAAGTGAACTGAACCCAGGCCGTGGGGCTCTAACACTGTACACGCCGGCTTCCCTTCTCATCTGAAACAGGAAGTTACATCATTCCTGTTTCAGATGAAAAGGGAAGCAGGCATGCGCAGTGTTAGAACCCCCCCACCTGGGTACAGTTCACTTTAACACTGCGTGTGCCGGCTTCCCTTCTTGTTACATCATGAAGAGGAGGGAGGAGAAAGGAAGTCAATGTGTGCAGTGTTAGAGTGAACTGAACCCAGGCTGGGGGGGGGGGGGTCTTCAACACTGTGCGTGCCGACTTCCCTTCTCGTCTGAAACAGGAATGAATTAACTTCCTGTTTCAGATGAGATGGGAAGCCAGCATGCACAGTGTTAGAGCCCAGTGGCCTGGGTTCAGTTCACTTGCAGGTGGTAGGCAAGAGGGCAGCAAGGGAGTGGAAGGGAGGGAAGCTGACCTCACCTCACCAGGCAGTTGGGGAGAGGAGGGGGAAATACTGCTGCACCCAATTGGGGAGAGAGAGGGAAGGGGGGGGGGGTGAGAAATGCTGCTGCATCCAATTGGGGAGAGAGAGGTAAGGAGGGAGAAAGAAGACCAGGGAAGGGAGAAGAGAAGAGAGATGCCAAGACCATGGGAGGGAGGGGAAGGAAAGGAGATACCAGACCATGGAAGGGGAAGAAAGGGAAGGAGACAGATGCCAGATCAGGGGCAAGGAAGGAAGGAGGGAGAGAAAGGAAGGAAAGAAAATGTTAGATGAGGGGGAGGGAGAGATTGAAGGAGAGCAGAAAGATGCCAGAGCATGCCAGGCTCAACACTGCTTCTCAGTCAACTTGCTGGTGTAAAGGGCTCTCTCTGGCCTCCCCCCTCCCCCTTGCTCATTGCTTTCTTAAAGGGGCCTTCCCTTTCATACCTAGGCTATGGTCTGGTGTTAAACCTGCAAGTTTCAAGCTGGTTTTCTCTTTATTCCTGGGGAATTCTAGCCTTTAGGCTGTGCTTAGGGGTAGGACTGTGAAAATGATGGGCACCTGATTATAAGATGGTGCTATGCCCCATCAGGTCCTTGTCACAACATTAACAAAACCTCTAAAATCTTGGCAATAATACTTGACTCCACCCTATCATATGAACCCCAAATCTCTAATCTATGGGGGGGGGGGGGGAAAACCATTTTACAGCATGAGACAGCTAATACTAATTAGACCTTTCTTTCATGATCATCACTTTCCACGTTGACACAAATGCTTGTGATATCCCAATTAGACTACTGTAACTCTATGCTGGCATAAACTCAACTCTTATGCGGAAGCTACAATTGATACAACATGACTGATATTCATACAAAAAAAATCTGATCCCATCTCATCTTACTATAGCAGTCTTCATTGGTTGCCTACCAGTACATGCATCACCTTCAAAATATCTTGCATAATGTTTCACATCTTATATGGGAGCTCCGCTGAACCACATATATCTTCTCATCAGCTTCTGGTCACCATCAATCAGAAACCTCAAGTCACTGCTTCTTATCCTCCCCTCCCCCAAAGGAGTCACATACAAATACATATTTAACTCTCTATTTACCTACCTTGGCACTAAGATTTGGAACAATCTCCCAAAATTCATCAAGACAGAGCCAAACTACCTCAAATTTCGGAAGAAACTAGTCAATCCTCTTTGAAAGCATATACTCTGTTGACACCTAAGTACTATAGTACCTCAACAAATCACTCAACATTTCAAATTCTAACCACCAAAGAGTCTGGTTACCTCAGTATCCTAGATATTATAATCTCTGTTCTAAATCAACTGACATTACCTCACACCTGCGCACTATATAGCCAATGATGGTTTTGTACTTCTCAATATTATTACCCTGACTTCCCCTGAGACATCCACAAAACATCTCCTCTCCCTTCTCTCTTGATTCCAATTCTTATTGTGATTCTCTAAATTGTAAGTTGCCTTTAACCTAGTTAGGCATAGAGTGACCCAGAAATTGCAGATTATATTAGATTAGGCTAGTAGAGCTTCACACAGGGGTCTTAAGTAGAATGGTGAGTGGGCTGGTGAGCAATAGAGAGGAGGACCCAGGCTCATCAGTCACTCTAACCATTACATTTATGGTGTAAATTGTGAGGCCACCAAAACTCATCAGAATCCTACTATACTGCCATATAGGTGCCACCTGCAGCCTTTAGGGCTATTGAGTGGGCAAAAAGGTGGGCATAGTAGGTGTTGGAGGAGTTTTGCAGGGCTCACCATATATTTTAAGGGGGTTCTGGTGAGATGTACTTCTGGCACCCTTTATGTGAAGTTCACATCAGTGTCCTCTAAGGTGCCACAGTGCTCTATTGTCATGTCTATGTGGCCAGTCCATTACAATGCTGGCTCCTCTCACATCCAAATGGATTTGGACATTTTGAATTTGGACAGTTTTGTGGAGGAGAATGGTGAACACAATTGGACATCCTAAGATTGGACATCCTGGCAGTCAAGATGTCTAAATAGGCTATTTAAAAAAGAAAATAAAAAAAGGATGTCTTGCAGTGTTGCCGGTTTCAAAATTGGCCATTTCTCCACCTCTAACATCTTTTGCGGGAAATGTCCAAAGTTAGACTTAGATGTCCTATCAAAAATGCCCCTTACATCTTTTTTGAGATACGGCAACCAAAACTGAATGCAATACTCAAGGTGAAGTTGTACTTTACAGTGATACAGAGGTATTATACTATTCTTAGTCTTATCTACCATCTCTTTTCTAATAATTCTTAGAGTCCTGTTTGCTTTTTGGGCTGCCACTGCACATTGGATGAAAGGTTTTAGCATATTGTCTATGATGACATCTACTGGAGATCTTTTTCTTGGGTGCTGACCCCCTAGCATCTGGTAACTATGATTTGGATGATTCTTCCCAATGTGCATCACTGTGCATTTGTCCAGATTAAATTTCATCTGCCATTCGGATGCCCGGTCTTCCAATTTCCCAAGGACTGCCTACAATTTTTCACAGTTCACATGCGTCTTTGTAAAGGGCATTACAATAATCAAGTTGGTTAATGACCGGGTAGAGAATGTCACGGTGACAAAATTCATCACAGTCCCCGCGGATAATCGCGGGAAACCATCTTCATGTCATTCTTTAAGGAGAGAGGGAAGAATCAGAGTATGAATGGCCACAACCACTGACTGAGCTTTGCTTTGAAGAATGCTGGTGTAGAAGGATTGAGGTTGAGATAGACACTACAGAATGGCAGTCTCTGGTATCCAGAGCAGATATTGTGATGTCATAATGCCTCATTCCACCAGTGCCTAAGAGCCAATCACATCAGTGATGTCACAATGGCTTCATTATCCTTGGCTCATATAAGAAGAATCAGAGTATGAATGGCCACAACCACTGACCCGCAAGCTTTGCTTTGAAGAATGCTGGTGTAGAATGACTGAGGTTGAAATAGATACTAGAAAATGACATGGGATTATTTCCTGCGGTTATCCGCGGGGACGGGAACGGTGATGAATTTTGTCACCATGTCATTCTCTATCGGGGAGTGGACCAAAATATTGATAGCAGAGTGGTCTAATAGTTTTGAATGGAGCAAATCATGTAATTTGAAGAAGGAGCATTTGGCCACAGTGTATACCTGAGGAGAAAAAGTAAGAAAGGTGTCAGTAACAACTCCCAGTACTTTTATGGTTGGTATAAGGGGTACTGGAGTGCAGCAGAGTAGAATAGGTGTCTGAAAGGTTTGATGTGTGCCACTGGTAAAGTGAAGTGTTTTGGATTTACTGCATCCAGCTGGTTATCTGAGTGAGTTTGATGTTAATATTGTGAATTTGGAAAGTGTCTGAAGGACTGAGTGTACATAGGACTTGGATGTCATCAGGATACACAAACGCTATAAGGCCGTGGGATTTTAGGCATTTAAGGAGAGGGGCCAGAAAAATGTTGATGAATAATTTGGTATACAGTATGTACTGTTTATCCTAGATTTACTAACCTCCTGTTTTACGAAGCCGCAGGGCAACGGCCTCGAAGCCCTTTAAATCTCTATGGGCTTCTGGGCTGTTGCCGCACGGCAGCCGCTAGTGCGACTTCATGAAACAGGCCCTAAATCTAGCTTCTTTCTAGTATTACAATGCACCAGGCAGCAAGTAGAATTTTCCCGGGTCAATGCACACGTCCTCCCGAACCCATTGCAATTGTTATATATAAAAAAACACAACAACTTTGCAAAGTCTCAGGGTGTGTGTGTGTCTTCAGTGAACTACAGGTAAGAAGAGGCAAACTGAGATTTAACTGAGGTATTTTAGTTTTTATAGCACAACAAGGACAAATCACAATAAATAATTAAAGTGCAGTTTTCTCTAAAAACAGATTAAAATCCACATTGCTAAAATCAGTTTAAAATCTTTTAAAGTGCTATCAAATATTTAAAAGGTTTAAAATTCAACCAGGACGTGAGCTCTGTGTTTAAATTCTTTTCAGCTCACTTCACCTTCTGCCACCAAATGTGATCAGGTAAGTTTCTATATTCTTTTGTTATCTGCTATGAACTAATTGTTGGCTATAATGGAAAAGTGTGGCACAGTGGTTAAAAGCTACAGCCTCAGCACCCTGAGGTTGGGGGTTCAAACCCACACTGCTCCTTGTGACCCTGGGCAAGTCACTTAATCCCCCCATTGCCCCAGGTACATTAGATAGATTGTGAGCCCGCTGGGACAGACAGGGAAAAATGCTTGAGTACCTGATCAAATTCATGTAAACTGTTCTGAGCTCCCTTGGGAGAACAGTATAGAAAATTGAATAAATAGTGTGAAAAGTTTCTGTCTCTGGTAACCAGAGCTGATACTGTGATGTCACAATGCCTCCTTCCACCAATAAGAGCCAACCTCATCAGTGATGTCACAATGGCTTCATTGACCTTTACTTGGCTCACTAATACTACATTTTGATTTCTAGAGTGGCGCAGCCTCAACACCCTGAGGTTGTGGGTTCAAATCCACGCTGTTCCTTGTGACCCTGGGCAAGTCACTTAATCCCCCCATTGCCCCAGGTACATTAGACTATGAGCCCACTGGGACAGACAGGGAAAACTGCTTGAGTACCTGAATAAATGCATGTAAACTGTTCTGGGAGAACAGTATAGAAAATTGAATAAATAAATGATTTTAACTGTAAATGAAACTTTTACAGGGGCTAGAATGGAGCCTTGCAGGACGCCTGATGCATGGGAGAGTAATGGGGATGTGCTATTGTTGTGGACTATTTGGCCTTTATCTGCCATCATGTTTCTATGTTTCTACTTACTGCTGCTGCTGAAGGGTTGAGGGAGTGACTAGGCAAAAAGGTTGTTTTTTACAGTTTTTCTAAAGTTAAAATATGAGGAGGTAGGCTGTTTCAGATGTTTGGTAAGAAATGAGAAAAGGATCATTTCCAGACTGTCTGGAGTTGGAGGGATTGTCCTGATGTATGTAGGCATATTTTATCTTGGGTGCGTAGTGTTTTCTTTAGGGTGTAGAGCAGGGGTGTCAAAGTCCCTCCTCAAGGGCCGGAATCCAGTCGGGTTTTCTGGATTTCCCCAATGAATATGCATTGAAAGCAGTGCATGCAAATAGATCTCATGCATATTCATTGGGGAAATCCTGAAAACCCGACTGGAATACGGCTCTCGAGGACCGGAGTTCCCAACCCCTGTTGCAGAGGGATTTATATGCCAACAGCGTTTGGTTTTGGGCAGCCATTGGGCTTATATCTGTGCGGGAGAGACTGGGTCTTGGGCTTGTAGGTTTTTAGGCCTCTGTGGTATACTGTGAGCGCTGAGTGTTTATGATTGGATTTAGGGCAGGGGTCTCAAAGTCCCTCTTTGAGGGCCGCAATCCAGTCGAGTTTTCAAGATTTCCCCAATGAATATGCATGAGATCTATGTGCATGCACTGCTTTCAATGCATATTCATTGGGGAATCCTGAAAACCCGACTGGATTGTGGCCCTCAAGGAGGGACTTTGAGATCCCTGATTTAGGGTTACCATACATCCGGGAAAACCCAGATATCCTCTTTTTAGAGGACTGTCTGGGCATCAGGAAGGGTTTTTAAATTGTAGTGTCTGTCTGGGTTTGGCAGGGCCAGCTTACAAAGGATCCAGTCGCTCTCCCCCTCTTAAGTTTCAAGTTTAATTAAAAGTTGGTTGTATCGCTGTATCAAAATTTCTAAGCGATGTACATTTTAAAAAAGGGAAGGACAAACAACATGTTTTGGTGGACAAAGACACGGATAAGAACATAAGAATTGCCACTGTTGAGTCAGGCCAGTGGTCCATCATGCCCAGCAGTCCGCTCACGCGGCGGCCCTCCGGTCTAAGACCAGCACCCTAACTGAGACTAACCCTACCAGCGCACGTTCTTGTTCTTTACTACTCTGAATAACTTAGTATCATCCGCAAATTTAATCACCTCGCTCGTCATACCTATGTCCAGATCATTTATAAAGATGTTAAAGAGCACGGGTCCAAGCACTGAGCCCTGCGGCAACCCACTGGTGACGCTCTTCCAGTCCGAGTATTGCCCATTTACCCCCACTCTCTGTTTCCTATGCTCCAGCCAGTTTTTAATCCACGTGAGTATTTCACCCTCAATTCCATGGCTTGCAATTTTCCGAAGTAGTCGTTCATGCGGAACCTTGTCGAACGCCTTCTGAAAATCCAGATATACAATGTCGACTGGATCGCCCATGTCTATCTGTCTGTTTACTCCCTCAAAGAAGTGCAGCAAGTTCGTCAAACACGATCTGCCTTTGCTAAAACCGTGCTGACTGGTCCTCATCAGCCCGTGTCCGTCAAGATGATCAATGATGCTGTCCTTTATCAGTGACTCTACCATCTTTCCCGGTACCGAGGTCAGACTCACCAGTCTGTAGTTCCTCAGATCTCCCCTCGAACCTTTCTTGAAGATCGGTGTAACATTCGCCACCTTCCAGTCTTCCGGAATCTTTCCCGATTTGATCGACAGATTGGCTATTAGTTGAAGCAGTTCAGCTATGGTCCCTTTCAGTTCCTTGATGACCCTCGGATGGATGCCATCCGGTCTCGGGGATTTATCGCTCTTAAGCCTATCAATCTGCCTACATACCTCCTCTAGACTGACCGTCAATCCTGTCAGCTTTCCATTTTTGTTTCCAGCATATAGCCTGATGGGTTCCGGTATGCTGTGTACATCTTCTTTGGTAAATACAGACTTTATTCCATGGTCATCCAACGGTCCCACCACTTGCTTTGCAGGTTGTTTCCCCTTAATATATCGAAAGAACGGCTTGAAGCTCTTCGCCTCCTTGGCTATTTTTTCCTCTTTTGGCCCCTTTTACCACCTTATGGCATCTACGTTGATGTTGTTTGTGCTTGTTCCAGTTTTCATTCGTTTTTGACCTTTTCCATTCCTTAAATGAAGTTTTCTTGTCTCTGATCGCTTCCTTCACTGATTAAAAAATCGCTTCCTTCACCGATTAAAAAATGAGGTACAAAAGGGAAGCAGGAAGAACTACAATAATTCCGATGGAAGAAAAGGGGATAGAGGGGTACAGATAGAGGATTACTGCACAGGTCCTGGACCTGTTGGGCCACTGCGTGAGCGGACTGCTGGGCACGATGGACCTCGGGTCTGACCCAGCGGAGGCATTGTTTATGTTCTTATGTTTTTATGAGGCGGAACCTGCAGAAAGGCGACTTCCAGGGCAGGCTGACGGCAGCATGCTAAGTCACTGAGCTACCAATGCTCCAAAGAATATAGAATTGAAGCACCAAGGAGGTAAGAGGGGGGAGAGTACCAGGTTTCTTGTAAGATGGCCCTGCCAAACTAGCTTCTGAGGGGCAAGGGCAGAGCTGGGGGTGGTGTAGGGTCATGTCAGGTCAAAAATATGGTAACCTTAATTGGACTGATAGTAGGATTACCATATGGCTCCAGAAAAAGGAGGACAGATTGAGACATCTGGGTTTTACTTCTATTTCTTTCGATGTACTGGTAAATAAAAGCCAGATGTCTCAATCTATCCTCCTTTTTCTGGAGCCATATGATAAATCTAATTGACAGCCCCCTCCCTCCCTCCCAGCATGTAAGTGTTTGGCATGCACTAAGGGTAACAGTGCATGGCCATAAATGAAATTAATGGAAAATAAAGGAGGGGTTTACATAGGGTTACCAGACATCCGGATTTCTCCGGACATGTCCTCCTTTTGAGGACACGGCCGGGGATCCAGATGGCTTTTCAAAACCCGGCACTTTGTCCGGGTTTTGAAAAGCAGTGTCGGGAAGGGAGGAAGTCAGCGCACGTGTGGCCGTCATGCGATGACATCACCTGCACGCGTGCATCACGTAGTGTCTGCGCATGCCGAAGGAGAATTCCGGTTGGCCCCCTTTCCTGGGGGACCCCCGGGATATGACTACAGGACCTCAAAAACAGGCCAAGCTTGATTTCTGCATAGTTTCATCTTCACAAGACCTCTGGAAAAAGATACAGTTTCTGTACCTCATGTGACAATTTCCTCCGACCTCTGTTGATCGAGATAAGTAAAGACACAGCATACAGATCTTACCATACAGCAATGCACAGATCTCCTCCCTGCCCGACAAGGCAGGCAGTGGGGAGTGGGCTTGGGGGCAGGGATGAGGGTAACTAAGTGGGCCAGGGGTTCGGCTTTCCCAAAAAGAAAATCTGGCAACCCTAGGTTTACAGACACAGTAGAAATGGCCTTAGTGCTTGGGACAGTCCTACGTATAGTCACGATAAGTCCAGTTCTTACCGCAGCTATGTAAAAGGACCCCCTAAATAATGACATCACATCGCTCATTTCCCCCCCCCACCCTTTGCAGGAATGATTCTTGCAGAACATGGTATACATCTATCTGCCCAAAGGAAACTCAAACCGTTCTCCCCCAACCCTTTCCCGTCCCCCACAATGTTGTAGCAAGGGTAGGAGGAGCCTGGGGTGGTGGCACCTCTCAGTGCCCACCTCTCTGCTCCTTCTACGCCCCCATACTACACTCACTCCCTTACCTCTTTAAACCTTTACCCGCAGAAGCAACTTTTCCAGCCTGCTGCTTGTGCTGGCATTGGCTTTCCCTGTGATGTCACTTCCTGGCCCCGCGACTCAGAAGTGATTTCAAAAGGGGAACCAGACTGGCAGCAGCTTGGAGAAATTGTTCACACTGGTGAAGATTTAAAGAGGTATGGTGTGGGAGGGAAGAAGGTATGAGCATGGTGTGAGAGGGGAGCATGGATGTGCTGGTGCCCCCCCCCCCCCCAAAATGGCACCCGGGGAGGTCCACCTTCCCGTTCCCCCTCCCCCTTACTACACCACTGCCCCTACAGGACCTTGCCATGAGTGTGCAACAGAAAGAAAAAGGTTGAAATTCGTACGATGTTTGAACTGCAACGTTTCCTTTGCAAATTCTGCAGCAATTTAGCAAGACTAAGACTTGTCTTTTCCATAAACACCCTGTCTGTTACATGCATAATTCAAATCCACGCTTAAAGTATGAGCTGTTTGCTTGGCAAAGGCTATAATTTAAATGTAACCTCGGCAGAAAGCACTCCTATGCGTGGTATACTTTAGTCTGTGGAATCAAGTTCTCCTCCTCCTTGCTGTTCTAATACTGGATGTTGGGCTGTTTTCTAAATAACCGTCAGCGTGTCGAGCTGAAAAGCAGAGTTGTGCGTGTTTCTCCTTCACCCTTTCAGCGTTGTCAAGGCAAATGGAAGCTGTTCAGAGGCCATTAGTAGCAGGTAGTTTACATTTGGAAAATGTCACAATAAAACGGCTGCTCTTTGTTGCTGAGATGAGTTCTCTGTGTTAGGAAAAGCTGTGAAAGGGGAGCGAGGAGACTGTACAGAAAGCCTTTGACTAAAGGGTAGATATTTTACAAATGCAACATAGTGCTTATGGACGCTTATAAAAACTCCTATTACTATCCACGGGGCCCTTTTACTAAAGGGCGTTAAATCTTTAATGAGCAGTTAGTGCATGGAAACACATTATGTCGAAACGTGTTAAAGTGTTTTGTAGTTCTGTGCCCAGTTGTGCATACTAGGCTGCACATTTTACTGATTTTAAAAAAAATATATGTATTTTTGGGAGGGGATGTGGCATGGGTGGAGGATGGGCATGAAAGCGTTTTCCAGCTAGCACATTATACTTAACCCCCTTGAAATTCATCAGGATTTAGATCAGGGGTAGGGAACTCCGGTCCTCGAGAGCCGTATTCCAGTCGGGTTTTCAGGATTTCCCCAATGAATGTGCATTAAAAGCAGTGCATGCACATAGATCTCATGCATATTCATTGGGGAAATCCTGAAAACCCGACCGGAATACGGCTCTCGAGGACCGGAGTTCCCTACCCCTGACTTAGATGGTCGGGAATGGCTCCTGGAGTGTGTGGTGCAATGGTTAAAGCTACAGCCTCAGCACCGCGAATACGGAGGGAGAAGTGTAATTCTTTCATAAGGACCAAAGTTGATCGGGGGGGGCACTGATATTTTATGTGATTTTCAATCATGCGTAGATGTTTGAATTTGTACATTTTTAAGTATATATATTTTTTTTTACATTCTGTATGTGAACTTGTAATCCACCTCGTTGATAGGTGGACTAGAAATTTTTAAAATAAATAAATGGAGAAAAACTCTGCTTCACAAGTTCGCGGTACAAACTTGATCTTCGGGCAGCCAGTCAGACCAATATCAGACTGAGCCTCAACCCCTCTAAAACCTCACACCACAAAGGGGGAGAGGACCACACAGCCAGCCCACTATTAACCCCAGCCAAGCTGAGACAGAGACAAACAGCCTGCACTCAAGCTCCTGATAAATCAGGAATGTGAGCAGGAGACAGCCCCTGAGCGCCAAAAAATACAAAAGCAGGCTGGCTAGCTAGGTGCCCCTGAGGGCTAATCCTGCTAGCATCAGACTTCCACAGCGTGAGTTTGTGTCTTCTCCCAGGCAGAGATCCCAACAAGTGAGAAGCTCTGTGCATTGAGCCTCCAAATGAACACTAAGAAAAAATAACCGAAAATAATAAAACTGCAGAGCAGAGCACAAACACTTCTGAGCAACTTGCTTGCATTAAAAAAATGATGGGGCAGGAGCAGCTTCCTGGGAACAAGGCGGAGATAAAAGATGATTGACAGAATTCTGCAAGCAACTTGAGGGTTCAGATGCACAATCCTAGCATTCAGGACTACTAGACACATTGCATTAGAAACAGCCTGTGGTGGCCAGCGTTTTATAAAATTGTTGACACTGAGGGCTCAATATGGTAGAGTTTATTTTTTTTTAGTTTTAAATGCAGTTTGTACTGTTGTGTGATCTGTGTGCCAGGAGATGCTGATTGACCTTTTAGTCCTACACGCAGTTTGCATCTGTGTGCGATCTGACCTGATATTTTGTTTTTTAAGAATTGTGCATATTCTGATATTGTTGATATTGTTTGGACTCCTGATGAAGGCTTTCTGCTGAAACACAGCCTGTGTTATGTCCTGTGTGAAGATTTAACTGTATTGATTGGCTCTTGTCCCCTTCGTGTGCTTTGGCTCCCACTCTTTCTTATTGCAGAGTTTATTTTTACCCTATCACTAGGGCAATTGGTGATTCTTTTAAGTAGACTGTGAGATACACTAGTAAAGGCACAGCAGATGACAAGAAATTGTCTGATAAATTTAGGGCCTTTCAATAACCTCTCTCCCTCCCCCCCTCCCTCCACACTTCAGGATCCACAAAACCTAAATTCTCTGTAGCTTTCAGAGCTGTTTTAGACCCAGCACACCAAAGAGGCCCACTACATTAAGGGCTCCTTTTACAAAGTCACGGTAGAGATTTCTACCATGAGCCGGGGAGGTAAATGCTCCACTGCTCATAGGAATTCTATGAGTGTTGGAGCATTTGCCTCGTTGGCCTGCGGTAGATTCCTCTACTGTGGTTTTGAATGACACGGTGACAGAATTTGTTACTGTCCCCCGCCCCATGGATAACAGTAAGAAACCATCCCGTGTCATTCTTTAGTGTTTGTCAGCCTCAGTCCTGCTACACCAGCATTCTTCAATGCAAAGCTTGAGGGTCAGCGGCTATGCCCATTCATACTCTGATTCTTATGTGAGCCAAGTACAGGATAATGAAACCACTATGACATCACTGAAGAGGTTGGCTCTTAGGCATTGGTGGAATGAGGCATTATTTATTTATTCAATTTTCTATACCGTTCTCCCAAGGGAGCCCAGAATGGTTTACTCAAGCATTTTTCCCTGTCTATCCTGGCGGGCTCACAATCTTTCTAATGTACCTGAGGCAATGGGGAGATTAAGTGACTTGCCCAGGGTCACAAGGAGCAACGTGGGTTTGAACCCACAACCCCAGGGTGCTTAGGCTGTAGCTTTAACCACTCCCCATTATGACATTACAGAATCTGCTCTGGATACCAGAGACTGACATTCTTTAGTGTCAATCTCAACCTCAGTCCTTCTACACCAGCATTCTTCAATGCAAGGCTTGAGGGTCAGTGGCTGGGCCCATTCATACACTGATTCTTCCCTTTCTCCTTAAAGAATGATGTGGGGGTGGTTTCCCACTGTTATTCGCGGGGACAAGGACGGTGACAAATTCTGTCACTGCGTCATTTTCTACACAGATTTATAAAAGCCAGCAATTTTTTTATTTATTTATTTTTTTTTACCAGGTATCAAGTGTGCTACATCATTATTTTTAATGTTTTTCTGAATTTTTTGTATGCCTTGATTGTCTTTTTCTTTAGAGGATTTGAAATGCTTTGACATGAGATTTGTTTTGTAATCTTCTTCAATATGTAATTTTCAAGAAACATGCTTTCCAATCTTTCCCTTTCAAGTTTGTTCTTGGAATTAATTTTTGAAAAACAAATTGCACAGATACATTTTTTAAACAAGAGATGGGATGACTTTTATTGCAGACTTTTATATTAATCTTCCCTTCTCTCTATAATAATTGGGAAACATGTAAGGGAGGGGGTGCCTTAAAAGAATTCAGAACACAGCACATGGGCATAAAATGGGTAAAACAATCCATTATGAAGCCATCTTCATAAAAAGGCATCCAGTTAGCATCAACAATGATGGTCAAAGATTAAGGAATATTGTACAAACTCAGGAAAGGGGTCCACACTCAGTCATGTAGGGAAATGTGACCCTTTACTGTAGAAGCAAGAAGGTCTAGTATAGCAATTTCTCTGGTCTGCTTTAACTAGTGAGATATGCAGGGAACACTCTTAAAAGTCAAATTTGAAAATGATTGGTGATGCTGAACTCATGAACTCTCTTCTCCTTCAGCCCATTCACACCACAGTTTCCGCCTAGCCATTCCCACCAGTAGTCTCTTTCACCTCTGCCCATCTATACCATATTCTCTTCCCCTATATTGTCACCTTAAATTTCTTAGCTCTTAATACTAACATATTCTTCACGTTGATTTATATTTCGTAGCTAGTCTTTTGTAAACCGCATTGAACTTTATGGTAATGGCCGTCTAGAAAGAAATTCTTTTTTTTTTTTTTTATCCATTAAATCTTTATTGATTTTCAATTTAAATTTCAAGCATTACACTTGTACACAAAGCAAAAATTGAAAACACATTAAGTGGAATATAATTATAACTCATAAAGTTAACAAAAATTTTTTACTATTAATGCTCAAGTCCTCAACTTAGGATCCAAGACTCAAAAAGAGCGAAACATTAAAGAAAATGCTAAGAATTTAACAAGAAACTGAAAGCTGTAGCTCTGAAGAGGTCTTCAAATAAGAAATTATAGGGCTCAAAAGATTTCTTCCATCCAGACGAGACTTTGCCACAAAAGTTGTCAATTGAGATGGTTCAAAGAACACATACTTAACAGTACGGTAATACACAATACATTTACACGGATGTCTCAAATAGAAAGTTGTCCCCAAAGATATAACCCCAGATTTCAAAAGAAGAAATTCACGGCGGCGTTTTTGCGTCTCCCGTGCCAAATCTGGGAATATTTGTATTTTATGACCAAGAAAATTTTTTTGTCTATTTTTAAAGTAAAGCTTTAACAACCATGTTTTATCAATTGGTAAAGCTAAAGTAATAATCATAGTGGCTGATGATGCTAAGTCCTTCTCAGATGTCTCTAAAATTTCTGAAATGTTTAAGGCTTTTTGATCTGAAGGTTTTTCTTTTTGTTGTTGATTTTGTCCTTTTTCAGGGAGGTAGTAAACCCGTGAGAATGGTGGTAACTGTTCTTCAGATATCTCCAAGATTTCCACTAGATATCTCTTAAGCATATCTCTAGGTGTTACCAAATCAAGTCTAGGAAAATTAATTAACCTTAAATTGTTACTACGTGAGTTATTCTCAAGCATTTCAATTTTCCTCCTTAAATTGATGTTATCTTTAATTAAAGTCTCTTGTAAATGTTTGGATGTTGACATTCCCTAAAAAACATTCCCTAAAAAACAGGGAAAAAGTTAAGTTTCCAGTATAATGAGGGGGGTTACAACCCCCCATAGCCCCCACAACACTGCACAACGCTGGCGCGATCTGTATTCAGTAAAGTGTGTGTGGGGGGGGGGTTCCCCCACCAACACCCCCTGTCGGAGCCCCTTAAAACACTGTTTTTCTTTGGCGCGGGCTTCCGCCTTGCGCTCAGTTGTCTCGGCGTGCCTTTGTCACCGCACGCTTTTGACTATGAACCATTCACACACTCAAAACAAGCTGTGATCAGTCACTGGAGTCAAAACAGCAGCGCGCATGTAACAATCAGAGGAGGAAAAGCCTCAGAACCCCATTAGGGAAGAACCCTTCTCTAATTCGAGAGTGTAGATCACGTCATTGGCACAAAAAACTCCTTTCTTGTCATAGCTGATGTTGGAATTTACACTGAAATGACAACAACTCTTTTAGCAGTATTGTTAAGCAAATGCAAATGTGGTCCTGAAAGATTGTTCGTTGCTGTTAGCAAAAAGCACATATAATTTTGGAAAAGACTGTTAATTGCTGTTAGCACTGTGTGTTAGGCCAAACAAAAAAATTCAACTGCAAAAGACATCTAAATGTTAATAGTATTGTGGCAATAGTACACAAAACTTATCTGTGGCTTGTTAGGGCAAAGGTCCCTGCCCCCACCGATGGTGGCCCAAAGCATTTCACCTCGCGGCTGCTTCAGGGATAGGGAGGGAAAGCCTGTAAAACAAGAAGCCAAAAATTAAAGGCCATGCCAAACAGAAAAGGAAAGAAAACAGTGAAAACTAGCAATAAGTTATGCACCGTAGTAGTATCACTGACCTTAAAACGATGAACCTTTGGTTGGCCATTGGATGAAGTCAAATCACACCCTAGATCACTTGAAATGTTCATGTTCCGTCGCTTCCAAGAGGAGGAGACAGGAGACTCTTATTGTTTCAAAAAGAACAGGAGCGGATTTACAGTCTGGGATCAGAAGAACCAGTGGGACTCCATGCTAAAATTGAACGGTGTCACGTTTTCTGAGAATCAAAAGTAGCTCCGCTATTTTCACTGTACCTACTACATCTTATGTGATCAGATATGTTTGTTAATTTCCATTCCCACTGCAGCAAATGAATTGCTCCATGGGCTACTACTGTTTCCTATTGTGACTGCCCGATCATAGTTGAGCCTATGTTTACAACTGTGAAAGTTTGTCCAATGCATTTACAACGTTTTCAACTTTTCACAATGAGGAGCTAGTAAAGCATCTTTCTACACTCCGTTTACACTCTGTTTTGCTTTTTGTTTTGTATTTCCGGGTCTGACTGCCGCTAGTCAGTAGCAGCCTTCTGTTTCTATTGGTTATTAAGAGAGGAGGGGTTAAATGCAAATGTCAGACGCTGGACGGCCTCTCTGGCATGTGCCGAGGATGAAGTGAGTGGAATCAAGCAGCAGAAAAAAAGAAGAAGAAAAGAAAAGGGAAAAAGAAGAAAAGAAAAAAGAAGAAGAAGAAAAGGATGGGGAGGGCAAGAGGAACGGAGGGAAGAGAAAGAGGGAGGAGAAGGGAAGAAGGGGGGAGGACTGGGAGGTGGAGGATGGAGGAGAGGGAAGGGAAAGAGGGGAAGGGGAGGAAAAAAAGAAGAAAATAAGGAGGGGAAGGGAAGAGGGGAGGAAGAGAAGGGGAGGGGAGACGGGGATGTTCTGTATATCAGAGATCAAAAAAGACTTGGCCTTACCTCGGCACTATGTTGTTTTTGTATGCTCTAGACCAGTGGTCTCAAACTCAAACCCTTTGCAGGGCCACATTTTGGATTTGTAGGTACTTGGAGGGCCTCAGAAAAAATATTTAATGTTTTATTGAAGAAATGACAATTTTGCATGAGGTAAAACTCTTTATAGTTTATAAATCTTCCCCCCCCCAAGGCCTGCATGTTCCCCCCTTCTTTGCAGCATCCTCCAGCTTCCCCCCTGGCTTCCCGGTCTTAGTTTCAGCTAATTACCACAGCCTGCTGAGAGGATCACCGGTGCTGTAGCGTTCTTTGTAGACTGCCATCAGCCTCCGCAGCACATTTCCTCTGCCGTGGTCCCGCCCCTCCTCTGACATCACTAGTGCAGACCACGGGTCTCAAAATTGTACCTGGCGGACCCCATGTGGACCCCGGGCTGCGGGTTTGAGACCACTGCTCTAGACGTCATGTAATTGCAAATAAAAATGAAAGAAGAAAAATATAAAAAAATATTGTATTAGGAATGCCAATGCATGTTGAATATAATCAGTTTCCAAACATATTGTAATAACATCAAAACGCCACAAATATGGTAATTTTGCCAAAGGGTGTGTATGTTGTGATCATATTTCAAACATTGTCATATGACTAATTACATGATGTTGTCCTTTTGTATCAGCGTATATTACTACCCAAAAAGATTTTTTTTAAACCATGGATATATAATGATTATAAAATTCTTGTATCTAGTATGGGATAAAATCTATGCAGATGAGGTTACATTCACATGATTAGTAATTACACATATCAAATTTGAAAACTTAGGGCTTCTTTTACAAAGGTGCGTTAGGGCCTTAACGTGTGGAATAGCGTGTGCTAAATTGTCGCGCGTGCTAGATCTTAACGCCAGCATTGAGCTGGCGTTATTTTAGAAGCGTACCGTGTGGTTTAGCATGCGGTAATTTTGTGCATGCACTAAAAACGCTAGCGCACCTTAGTAAAAGGAGCCCTTAGAGGGAAAACTGGATGACCACCACCTATTATGCATGTCAAACATATATTTAAGGGTTTTGTTTTTGGTCTCTTTGCAATGATATGTCGCTCTGATATATTCCTTACAGAGTGTTTAACCTTATATGATATCAGTTGGTTATTGAATTATAGTCATCAGTCATCAAGGTACGGCTTTTACTGAAAATATTTACACAATTATTCACAATTATAATGGTGAACACAGGTTTTGTCAATATAAACAAAGCTCAATACAAGTTCATAATATGTGTAATAATGGTGATTGTTAATATTTTTCTAGCATTAACATATGCCCATTTGTATGTAATGTATTTATAGGCAATCAGGTTGATACAGTACTGTAGTTTAATGTTTATTTGCATTTTGTAATGTTTAGTCTTTGGTCCTCTTTTACTAAGGTGCGCTAAGTGTTTTAGCGCGCATTTAGTGTGCGCTAAATCAACGCATGCGCTAACCACTAATGCGTCCATAGGATAACATACACGTGTTAGCATTTAGCGCATGTTTAGCACGCACTAATATTTACCATGCGCTAAAAAGCATAGTGCACCTTACCCCCTTTTTTTACTAAGGTGCACTAACCGATTAGCGTGCGCTAAACGCTAACGCGTCCATAGAATATAATGGAAACACTAGCGTTTAGCATGCGCTAAATCAATTAACGCACCTTTATAAAAGAGGGGGGTTAGTAAAAGAGGGGGTTAGTATTTTGTTTATGTTTATTTGTACATGTACATGTATATTTTGCATGAATTAGTCATTCCTCTTTATTTTATTTACATTTTGGGCATTCCTCTTTGTTTTTATTTATATTAGTAATATTATTTTGTAGTATGTTCTTTTAAAACAAATGTTTTTTAAATGTTTGTACATCACTTGTGTACTTTTATACACAGCTTGTATTTATCTGCAGACTCCTAATGCTGGCCGGATAGGCCGAAACATGTACGTGTCGAGTCTTTTCACCAATAAAATTTGTTGAACACAGAAGTCACCTTTGCTGTAACAGTCTCATAGTTGGTGAATAAGTGGAGTTTTTTCCTTGAGACCTATGATAACAATGAGCATGCTTGGTAACGGTTTAATGCTGGTTGCATTGCTCCTCCGCTGTTTGTGCAGCTTCTTTTTTCTCCACTTTAAATGTATGAGAACTATTAGTCTCCCCTGACAAAAGAGAGTAGACATGATTGTGTACTGTGTGTTGATTTTCTACTCTGCCTTGTGGCTTATTATTTTTGGTAGTTGAAATCACCCATTATTATTGTGTTACCTTATTTGTTAGCCTCCCTCATTTCTGATAATATTTCAGCTTCTGTCGGTTTATCCCGGTCAGGCGGATGGTAATATACTCCTATCACTATCCTTTTCTCCTTTACACATGGAATTTCTACCCATAGGGATTCCAAGGTTTATTTCTGCTCCTGTAGAGTTTTCAGTCCTTATATAACGCTACACCTCCACCAATTTGATCCTTCCTATCGTGGCGATATAGGCCTCCTTTTATCAAGCCATGTTAGGGTTTTTTATCACCATCTGCTGTGATAAAAGCACCGATGCTCATAGAATTCCTATGAACATCGAAGCTTTTACCGCAGCAGCCAGCGATAAAAAACCCTAACGCAGCTTGATAAAAGGGGGGGGGGGGGGTCATAGTTTGTATCCCGGTTTGACAGTGTCCCATTAGTTATGTTCCTTCTACCAGGTCTCAGAGATGCCTATTATATCTGTCTTTTCATTTAGTGCAATATATTCTAACTCTCCCATCTTGTTTCTTAGGCTTGTGGCATTTGCATACAGACATTTAAAAACAATGTTCATCATATCGATTTACAGTCTGCTCAGCAGTTGGTATGGATAATTTGCAATCCTTAAAATTACGAAAGTACAACTTCATCACAGCATTTAAGTCCTGGAGAAAAATAAATGATACCAGCAAAGTCATCTTTTCCAAGTTCTCATTTACAGATATTTCCAATATTGTTGACACATTAAGTTCCTCTATTCTCTTTTCTTGTATCACTCCTTTCACCATATTTTCCACCTGGACTCCTGATAGAATATCTGATTTGAAGGAGGAATAGTTTTGGTAGGAAATTTCAATATCTCAAGCAAAATATCTCTTAAAGAGACCAATAGGATCGATTCCAGGAGATTTTGGAAAATTTAGGAGACAGAGGTTTCATCCTCTGTTACAATTTTCAATACACTTTATCTTCCTATGGATAATCAATTTATTCTCAATAATAGCTGCCCAAGGTATCTTGTAGCGGTTTAACCTCCTCCTTAAGAGATGATATTTGTGCAGTAAACTCAGGGCTCCTTTTACAAAGGTGCGTTAGGGCTTTAACGCGTGGAATAGCGCGCGCTAAATTGCCACGCGCGCTAGCCGCTACTGCCTCCTTTTAAGCAGGTGGTAATTTTTCGGCTAGCGTGCACGCTAACGCACCTTTGTGAAAGGAGCCCTCGGTCTTAATTCCTTTCAGATTTTATACCAAACTATGAAACTTACTCGCAGCTGTAGAGATTCCTTGAGAAGAGTTGGTCACTTTGGAATCCAGCCTCCGAAAAACTTCCCAGATGGTCTCCAGGGACACTGCTAGGGGAGACTTACTGCCAGCTTCTACTTCCAACTGCTCTCTGCTGATATTCCCTCCTCCGGAAATCTGCGCAGCTGCTTCACCCCTGAATGGGGTGTGCAACAACAGTTCCGTATGTACAGCACCCCCTGCTGCCACTAAGATCGATGGGCATGGTGGAATGTTGGTGTCCAGAGGAGAACGAGAGACTTCTGACCCCCAAACCGAAAGAGCTCTTCTGCTTCGGTTCAATGCCGGGGGAAACTCCACGCCAGTTAAATTCAAGGTTCTGGCCATGAAGTACTTATTCGTCAGCTGATTCAATGGTAGAGCCTCGGCTGTCAGGGGAACTGCCTTGACTGTTTCCTGGACAAGGCAAAACAATTACAGCAATGAGGTAACAGCATCTTCTTTCAGCCTGCTTCATGCCGCCATCTTAAACCCTCCCCCCAATGAAGTCAAAAATTGGATTTTATTAATCCAGTTAATTACAGGCCTGTATCATCTTTGTGATTTTTAGAGAACAATATTTTTATTAGATCAAGATAACATCATGCAAACTCTCAAGATTGAACACTTTTTCAAAACCAATGCTAGGAAGTTTTTCTTCACCCAACGGGTGGTGGACACCTGGAATGCACTTTCAGAGGGTGTGATAGGACAGAGTACGGCATTAGGGTTCAAGAAGGGAGTGGACAATTTTTTGAAGGAAAATGGGATAGAAGGGTATAGTTAGAGGACTAATACACAGATCCTGGACCTTTTAGGCCACCGCACGAGTGGACTGCTGGGCACGATGGACCTCTGGTCTGACCCAGCAGAGGCACTTCTTATGTTCTTATGTTTTCTATACAGTAAAACCTCTCTCTTCCTCTTCCTCTCACTCTCAACTCCTCATCTCCTTTCTCTCTCTCCCTATCCTCCCCCTCCCCTATTGCCAATCAGTTATTTTTTTTTTTTTTTTAAGGACAGGTGAGATATGGTCAAATCTTGTAACATCTGACAGTAATTTAGCAGTCACATTTTGAGCTATTTGTAAAGAACATAGCATGTTAAGATAGAAGCCCTAAGTACAACAAATTACAATAATCAAAATGTTTTTCTGAATTACTGTTCTAAAATTTCCAGGTCATGGCACATCTCTATGTTTTCTAGTTACTCTTAGCTTATAAAAACATTTATTAACAGT
Source organism: Geotrypetes seraphini (assembly GCF_902459505.1). Lineage (NCBI taxonomy): Eukaryota > Metazoa > Chordata > Amphibia > Gymnophiona > Dermophiidae > Geotrypetes > Geotrypetes seraphini. Next base: position 216,709,258 of record NC_047089.1, on the reverse strand, counting down.
ACTTTTACGTTGTGATCCTAAAGATGAAGAAGAATCAGACATGATACCCAGATAATGTACTTCCCTAATGATTGAAATTTCAGTGTCTTTGATGATCATTTTCTCAGGGAACATTAATGATGATTGGCCAGTGAGTCATACTAGACATATTCAAGTGAAACCTATTTGTAGCCATCCAGGCTGCAAACATACTTGAGCTTGAAAACAATAAGCATACAACTCCACAGAGGAACAGGCTATATACAGTTCTGCTCTGCATATGTTAAGCTGGCAAGGCAAAGTATTCATTTTAATCAGGGCCATTTTAGCCTGGGGAGTGCATGAATATTTTATGTCTGCAGAATTTGCTGAGCGATATGAAATAGTTATTTGAGCAGGACTAGGCAGATGGGTTCTCTACCCATCTAACTCGAAACCTTATGTTTCTCTTTTGGCTTGTGTGATCTGCAAGGCAAGATTCTTCATCTTGGGAGTGGGGTACTAGGTATTTGTTCCTTGTTTTGTGTTAGTGTCAGTATTACACTGTCAATGTCTGTCAGTGAAATGGTATCCTGTGGTTGGCAGCATACTCCGATCTGATGTAGGAATTTGGAGCGCTGCTCCTTTTAAGTCCTACACCTATAGCCCTGCCAGTAGAGGGTGCTGTTTCACTAGCACATTTTCTATAGTGAGGGACATGCAAGCTTTACAGTAGAGAATAACATGGGGACAAATATGTCCCCATGCCCGCACGATCTCAATATCCCTGTCCCGTCCCTGCGAGTTCTGTCCCTGTCCCATTCCTGCAAGCTCTGCCTTAACTGCACATGCCTCAAATACTTATGATTGTATTTACCACTGATTTAATGTTATTGTATAGAACCTTGAGAAGAGCATTAAATACAATAACTTTGAGTGAAACGCTAAATATCTTTTGAGATAAGTATTTATCTTTTTGACGTTTTTGAACATTTGTACTATTTAGTGAATATCAAAGGTGCAATGATTGAGAATATAGGATGTTGACTAGTGGTCTTGGTCCACATTATGGTCTCACAATATCACCATTTTCTCTGAGCACTTTTGCAATACAACAGTCAATATCTGCTGGTTGCTTTTGTTTACTTACTCTTTTGTTTTTGCTCTAGCAGGAATCACATAAGTTATTTCCCGTGTTTGATTTAGGATTCTCTAGGAGTCTGCAGGATTCCAGGAAACCTGCCTGTCCCCAGAGTTTGTAAACATAATATTGAAGTCCCCACCCTTAGAGGGAGCAGAGTTTTGGAACCAAGTAGTTCTGGAGGGAACCCTGAAGTCTGTCCATCCTTTTTATGGAGGTTCCCAATAGGGATGGGCAGCCAGAAAATGTTCATTTCGTGCCCATTTCCCATTCAGTTTATGGAAATCTTTTATTTTATTTGAGGTTTCTTTGTCATTTTGTCAGTTTCCAATAATAGCTCCACACATTTTTGTGGGAAATGGTGTGCACTTTGTGGGAAACGGGTGCAGTATTTCAGAAAGAGAGGGTCTACTCTTCCCCCCAAGTTTGTGCATGTGCAATGGTTCGGACAGGCACGGTGGTTCTGCTGTAGGGAAACTGAACTCACTTCTTCTGAAATAGTGCACAGAATTTTCAAATAGTGCCAACTATTATCAGTGAATAACAAAACACAAATTTCTGGCGCACAAATTTGAGTACTGAAATTTGTGCATGTATGTCAATTTAATTAGCTAATAAACCATTAAGGGGGGGAATTCATCAAGATGCACTAACCAAATGAGTACATGGTAATGACTAGCATGTGCTAAATGCTATGATGCCCATTATATTCCTAGGGGCATCTTAGCATTTAGCACAAGCTAATTGTTAGCATGCACTAAACCGGTTAGCGCCCCTTGATGAATTCCCCCCTACGTGGCAATAAATCGATGTTAACAATCAATTATTGCAATTAATTGGCATTAACTAGATTTTACATGCACACCTTCATGCATGCTATTCTATAGCCCTGCGCACATAAATCTCCTAATGCACAACTCAGAATGGGGTGTGGCCAGGATCATGGTAGGGGTGTTCCAAAAACTTGCACATGGAGTTATAGAATACTGCCATCCTTGCACCAAAATACAAATCGTTAGATGCCAGCATTTATTCCAGAATTCAGCTGGCACAAATATCGGTGCCCAGTGGGCTCCAAGCGCTGTTCTTTAAAGACTGCTCAATTTGGAGCGTTCTTTATAGAATAGTGCTCCGTGCTGGGGGGAGGTTTTTTTTTCCAGCACCCAAATTTTAGCGCCATTTACTGAATCTATGGCAAAATGTGTATTTTTTTCCTCTAATTTTTGTTTAATAACAACATGTAGCAACATAAGATATGTTACTGTCATTGGTGCAACGCTCTTCTGGTTCTCAGAAGAACGTGGCAACCTCTGAAGGGTTGTTTTCGGTCCTCAGAAGTAGGACTAGCAAGGCATTGTTTGTAGGACCTTCCCTGAGAGCTCTGTGATTGGCATGGAGGCAGTAGGGCGTTTGATGATTTCCTGTGATGTAATATGTATCACTGTGTAAAACTACTAGGGATTGAATAAAGACCCTTAGATATGTCCTAGAACAGGTCACTGGAGACTGGCAAGGGCTGTTTCTGTAGAATTCAGGGGGCAAAAACCAAACTGAAGTGGATTGAGAATACATTGGGCTTGATGGACCCTCTGTGGTCTGTCCCAGTATGGCAACTTTTATATTCTTTATGAGCTGAAAGGGAGTCAAGACAGATTTAGTGAACAGCACATCCCAGTAGCTTGAATGCAAATTGAATGAGGAAGATAGTAATCATGTGATTACTAACTCCTTGCGGCATTATTAGAAAATTATTCTAGGGATCATTGGTTCCATTTTTTGCATATGTGGCCAAAAGAAAAGAAATGACTGAGGATCACTTCTGTTCCCACTTAACAGGGGTTGGGGGCTAAGACAGCCTGTTTGAGGGTCTTCAACAGGTGGGGTGGTCATTGTTGCTGGAGGGTAGGATGAGAGGGTCTTTTCATGGTAGTTGCAGGCAGGAGGATCTGATGTTTTTTAGGGGGATGGGGGTTGGTAGGCAGGGATGTCATAAGAACCTAAGCAGTGCCTCTGCTGGGTCAGACCAGAGGTCCATCATGCCCAGCAGTCCGCTCACGCAGCGGCCCATCAGGTCCAGGACCTGTATAGTAATCCTCTATCTATACCCTTCTATCCCCTTTTCCTTCAGGAAATTGTCTAATCTCTTCTTGAACCCCAATACCGTACTCTGTCCTATCACACCCTCTGGAAGCGCATTCCAGGTGTCCACCACCCTCTGGGTAAAGAAGAACTTCAGGAAGGGGATCTGTGGTATTCTGTGGATATCAGAGAGGGATCGAGGCCCGGGGGGGGGGGGGGGGGGTGATTCAGGTGGAATGAACACTGGTCCTGCTGGTTCAGGCTGCCAATCTACAGCAGCAATTATAAAAGATTTCTTCCACATATATGTGGAGACTATTTCAATGTTTTTTTTGCATCATGGTCAGCTTTTTAAAATTGCTGCCCCCTCCGGATTTGCAAAGATTACATGTGCAGTCGTGCACTTATTTTGAAAGATACTCTATGTTTGGCAAAGCCTCTTGTAAATTACTATGGGAATTCCCCTCTCTACGCAGTACCTATAATCTGCTTTTGGATAATAAAGTCCAATATTAAATTACATTAAATTATTATTAAATAATAATGATGCTGTTACCCAGAGCAGTGTGATTTAGCATTTTGCCCTCATTATTCAAGTTCCCCTAAGGTAGTGGTGGTCTGAAGTGAAGGAGTAGAAACAAATGTTCATATTTGAATGTGCATGTGTGTGTTTGTGAATTTCTGTGTGCAGGAAAGCGGCAGTAATTAATCTCGCTGTCATCGTTTTGCTCTGAAATATGTGATTGCATTTAGATTGAAAACGCCTGGAGATCTCAATAGCTGGGATTGATCATAATTGCCTTTCTGGAGGAAATATGAATTTGGTGAACGTAAAAAAAGGAATCATAGGTATAACAGAAAGTCAATAACCTGAGCTTTCAAAGTACAGATCTCTCTAGCACTAGTCCGAGGAAGTATATATGTGGAAAAGGAGAGCAAAAGGGGCTTAAGAACATAAGAGTTGCCATACTGGAACAGATCGAAGGTCCATAAGTCAGTATCCTTTGTCCAACAGTGCCCAAGCCAGATCACAAGAACCCGGCAAAGATAAAAAAAAAAAAAAAAAAGAAGTAAAACAGACTGTATGCTGTTTATCCTAGAAATAAGCAGTGGATTTTCCTGTCCATCTTAATAATGGCTTATGGTTATTTCCAGGAAATTATCCAAACCATTTTAAACCCTGCTAAGCTAACTGCTTTCACCAAAATTTCTGGCAACGAATCCCAGAGTTTGATTACATATTTGTGTGAAGAAATTTTTTTCCCCAGTTTGTTTTTAAATTTACTACTTTAGTAGCTTCATTTCAGGCCCCCTAGTTTTAATATTTTTGGAAAGAGACAACAAGTGATTCACTTCTACCAGTTCTACTTCACTTAGTATTTTATAGACGTCTATCATATCTCCCCTCAACCATCTCTGAACAAATTCCCCCTTTTTTCCTAGAGGAAGAGATAAGAGATCTTCAACTAGCAGGGATTTGGGAAGCCCACCAATTTATATTTTGCATTTGGGTATGGCAACTTGGGAATGGTGGGAAAAATTTAGTGCTCACCATTTTATTGGACTAATACATTTCTCAGTTAGCTTTTGGAGGCTAAAACCTCTTTCCTCAGGCCAGTAAACTATACTGCTGTTACAGCATCCCTGGCCTGACCTGAGGAAGGGAGTTTTGGTCTCTAAATTAGTATAAAAATGTATTAAAATTAGTCCAATAAAAAAGATTACCATATTTTTTACTCCATAAGACGCACCTTAGATTTAGAGGCGGAAAACAAGAAAAAAACCATTCTGAACCAAATTCTCCCCTGCCAGGCTCTGTACCCAACCCCATACTTGTCAGGCTCTGCATCTTGTCCCCACTCCCTGCCAGGCTCTGTATCCTGTCCCCCTCTGGTGGTCTAGTGGTAGACTGGGACAGGGCGGGCATGGACAGGGCACAGGGCAGGCAGGCAGGCCTAGTGGCCTAGTGACAGGCAGGCTAACTTAGTGGCCTAATGGCAGGCAGGCAGGCCCCATACCCCCATATACCCTAAATCATCCCCCTATACCCCATGTACCCCCATTACCTTAAATCATCCCCCATCCCCCTACGTACACAATATCTTTTTTAATCATACACCCACCCCCGTACTTTTAAAAATCCCTCCCTCCATCCCTAAATGGCTGTCTTGGTATTTTAAACATCCCCCCACCCCACCCTGGTACCTTTTAAAATCCCTCCCTAGACAGCTTTTTTGTCCCCCGGTACCTTTTAAAAAATCCCTCCCTCCCTAGACGGCTGTCTTGCTATTTTAAACATCCCCTCCCCCGGTACCTTTTAAAATCCCTTCCACGCTCGCTAGCTGTCTCTTCTTCTTATTTCCCAGCCAGCGGCACGGAGGTCAGAAGAGTATAGTGGTCTGGAGAAAAGCTTTCTGTGCTTCCGCTTGGGCCCACGCTGTTTTCTGAATGGCTGCAATCAGTTCTTGCGAATTGATCGCAGCCATTCAGAAAACAGCGTGGGCCCAAGCGGGAGCATGGAAAGCTTTGTTCCTGACCGTCGCGCTCTTCTGACCTCCGTTCCGCTGGCTGGGAAATAAGAGGAGACAGCTAGGGAGGGAGGGATCACGCTGGACCACCAGATAATTTGTAAGCAGTTGAGCAGATGGTGGCTGGCAGGCAGCCAGATGGGGTTTTAAAAAGGTGCGACGGATGGCAGTTGGTGTGCAGGGGGGTGGGGTGTTTTATAGAGGTATAGCGTGCGTGCGGTGGGCAGTGGGTGGGGTGTTTTAAAAAGGTTCGGTGGCGGGAGGGATGTTTTTAAATGGTACGGGGTGTAATTTTTTTGTACCTTCGCTACATAAGACGCACTGAGATTTCCACCCACTTTTGGGTGGAAAAAAGTGCGTCATTGAGTGAAAAATACGGTACCTTATTTCCATTTTCTATTAATAAACAATTATCAACATAGCTACAATAATACTTTATCCTAAAGCAAAAAGAAATAAAACAAATATAATTTTTTTTTTTACCTTTGTTGTCTGATTTCTACTTTCCTCATCTTTTCATCATTCGCTTCCTTCCATCCACTGCCCTCTCTCTGCCTCTTCCATATGGCATCTGCTTTCTTTCTATGCCTCTTCCAGAAACTGTCTGCCTCTCCTTTCCATTTCTCCCTCCTCCCCACCCATTGGTCTGGCATCCATCTAGTTCTCTCTGCTCCCCCCATGGTGGCACCTGTCTTCTTCCCTTCCATCTCTCCCTCCCTCCCAGCAGATTTTAACATCTCTCTCCTCCTTTTCTTCCCTGGTCTTCCTTCTCAATTTATTTTCTGCTTCTGTCTAAATTATTTCTTATTATTCAGTCCTCAATTTCCCTCTTTCATTGTGTCTACCTACAGCTTGCTACCTCTTTCCTTCACCCCTTCCAGTATCTAATTCTGCTCTTCTCCCAATCCAGCATGTGACCTTTTTTCTTTCTTCTCCCCACTTCCTTCCATTGTCTGCTCCCCTCTCTCACACCTTTCCATTCAATCTCTGCCCCTCCCCCACACTTCCATTCAGCATGTCTCCCCCTCTCCCCCACACATCCATTCAGTGTCTGCCTCCCTCTCTCATCCCCCTACTTCCATTCAGCATCTGCCCCCCCCTCTAACTCCCCCCCACACTTCCATTCACACGTCCATTCACCTAAACCTAAAGTGCCACTCTTCCTCTTATCAGGCCATCTCCCTCCCTTCACCTCACCTTCGCGGACACTTTCTAAAAGCAAAGTTCTCTCTTTGATGGGCCCTGATGGGGAAACTGTTCTCACAAGTTGCATGTGCGCAGCTTCCCCAAAGTTTTTCCTCGAATGCAACTTCCGGTTGCTGCCGGATTGCATCAGAGGAGAAGCTTTGCAACAGCTGCAAACGTGCAACTAGTGAGTGGCTGCCCCATCAGAGCCCCTCTGAGAGAGAAAATTGATTTGGAAAAGCACCACGAAGGTGAGAGGAAGGGGAAGAGATGCCCGGATAGAGGGGTCCAGGGCAGTTGCTCTTTTTGCCTTCCCCTAATGCTGATGGGGGCCTCCTGATGTTTTCAGGCCCTAGGCACGTGCCTACTGGGCCTACCCTTTAATTTGGCCTTGCCCAAACCTCATTCATCTCCCCTGTAACCTCTACTATTGTCCATCCTACCCCCATCACCATTTCTTCCCAGGGTTTTCTCCTCATCTCACTCTTCTATTGCTGCCTCAAATCTTGCTTATCTTTTCCTAAAGCTCTCCTACAGTACACCATCCCAAAAGGAAGGGGAATGGAATCAGTGGCTGAAGTCCTTAGTGGAGAGACCTAATCAAAGGAGCTACTTGACTTCTTCATTGCACATCCTGCCTCTTCTCCAGGATTACAGCAAGAGCTGTGCTAAAGCCCATCATCCTCTGTTTCAGCAGGACCAGTCTCACAGCTTATCACAAGATCAGTCCCTTGGCATCAGGAGATGACATGCAGTTAAATGTGGCTCTTGCTGCCAGTCAAGGGGAGGGGCACAGTGTCCATGGCAAGGGCATGGTGTCCATGGCACTGCGGCACAGGGTAAGTGGAATGCAAGTTTTCACTCCGTCAAAAATGACAAAGACTAAGGGACACTCGAAGTTACAGGGAAATGTTTTTTCACTTAGAGAATAGTTAAGCTCTGGAACGTTTTGCCAGAGGTTGTGGTAAGAGCGGATAGCGTAGCTGGTTTTAAGAAGGGTTTGGACAATTTCCTGAAGGAGAAGTTCATAGTCTCTTATTGAGAAAGACATGGGGGAAACCATGGCTTGCCCTGGATTGGTAAGATGGAATGTTGGGTTTTGGCCAGGCACTAGTGACCTGGATTGGCCACTGTGAGAACGGGCTACTGGTCTGACCCAGTAAGGCTATTCTTATGTTAAGTTGAGAAAGTCTGATGGTTAGCAGAAACTGGCACTTACACTGGCTGATTTAATGTTCTTCTGGCTGCCAGTCTTCCTTTTGACTTTGGAGAAACCAGGAGTCAAGGATCAGAATTATGAATTATCGTGAGTTGTGTGGTCTCCCCATTTCAGCTTTAATAGTTCCCTCTAATGGATACTCTCGGCATCGGTATGGAAAAGTCATTCACACAGTAAAGGGCCAAGTCCTGTCCTGACTCATTCAGCAACACTGCCTGTAAGAATGTCAGGACAATACCCTTTTTCTCATTTATTTTATGCTTCAGGATTTAATAACAAGCCTCAGTAATTCTCAGGGGAATCAATTTGTAGATGGCAGTGACAAACGGAGCACGTGACTTGGCCCTTGTGGGACATTCTGTTCAATAAGGTTATCTTGTGGTCACCTCCAGGAGCTACAAATGGACTTTTTTGAGTTTCCAGGTGGAAAGAAGAATTAGAGTGAATCAGTAAAAGATTAATAGAGGCTATGTGAAGCAGCATAGCTTCACACAAACCCTCGCCCTATTACCAGAGAGAGAGAATTCACACACTGAGCCCTGCAAGAATATGACTGGAGAGACCCCTTAAGCTCCTTTGGCTAGGATGACAGGATACCTCACTTAAGTCCAATGAGAAAGCTATGTTATTAGACCACATAAATGCGCGCCGTACACGAATATTCATTGCGGACATTCTGAAAACAGATCTGCAGCCCATCCTAATGTCCTGAGGGAGGGGGAGGAGGAGTTGAGCAAAGCCGTCTTGCCATTGGTCACTGCCTTACGATCTCATAAGGCTGTGAAAAGTAAATGACGCATTACGATGCTGTAAGAACATAAGAACTGCCGCTGCCGGGTCAGACCGGTGGCCCATCGTGCCCAGCAGTCCGCTCACGCGGCGGCCCCCTTGTCAAAGACCAGCGCCCCCAACTGAGACCAGCCCTACCTGCGTACGTTCTACCTGCCTGCCTGGCAGCCATCTAACAAAAAAAACAACCCTCTCTCTCTCTTTCTCTTCCTGTCTATACACACAGAGAGAATATTTTGTACCTTAAATGCAATTTCAAAAACTGCACTACCTTTAACAATGAGAGAATGCCCTTTATGTGCATTCCAGTAAATTAATTTTCTATCACTTTACCTAGGGTTACCAGATTTTACATATGTAAAATCTGGACCCCTAGATCCACCCCTAGGCCCGCCCATTCACCCATCCCAACCCCATTAAGCCCACTAGCCCCGCCCCCTCAGCCTGCTCGTCTCGGTCGAGAAGGCACCCGCGTGTGACGTCACCGTGTTGCATCTGCACATGCGCGGATGTTTCTCCAGACACGATTTACTCTTCAAAACCCTGATAAAGTGTCGGGTTTTGAAAAGCGGCCTGGACATACCCTCTAAAACAGGGATCTCAAAGTCCCTCCTTGAGTGCCGCAATCCAGTTGGGTTTTCAGGATTTCCCCAATGAATATGCATTGAAAGCAGTGCATGCACATAGATCTCATGCATATTCATTGGGGAAATCCTGAAAACCCGACTGGATTGCGGCCCTCAAGGAGGGACTTTGAGACCCCTGCTCTAAAAAGAGGACATGTCCGGGTAAAATATGGACCCTAACTTTATAGGCAATCTTCGCTATATTTCAGCACTGATCTTTTTTTGCATCTGATCTGTATTCCACACATATATCCGTCTCTCTGCCCATCTTGCCCCCTAAGACACCCTGGCCGGTGATACTGCTGTAGAAGAAGACTGGTGGTGCAGGGGAGCAATGGCGCATCTTCACCTTGTTAGCAAGGGATTCACACTCCTCTTTTGCTCAGGTTTTGTCCTGAATGCCATCCCCACGATGCCTCTTACACTAATGTCTCCATGGTTCCTGCGCTTCCAGGCAGCGGATAATTGAATCACAGTGACAGGGGCCTTGCTTATTAAGCTGGAGTTAGCTTGACTGTTCTTTTTATGGGAGATGGCCATTAATATGACTCCTAATGAAAAGATGACAGAGATGCTGATAAAAGTCATTTATTTGACATAATAGCAAATAATCTCTAGCAGCTGCTGTAATGTTCTTCTCATTTTCCCTCCATTTCAGCTCCACGATTCTATTCTCACCAGGTTTGATGAAGAGAACGGTATGATTAATAATCTTATTGTTGTCACTGAAAATCAAACTGGTGGCTAAGAAAGCCCTCATATACAGTCACGTAGCAGGAACCCTCTGCATTTGGACAGAGTTATGGCTAGGAAGTTATAATCAAACTTTACCTCCCTACGCAGAGGGGAGGGAGTGAGGGATCATTTGGTCCCGGGCAAGGGGGGAAAAGGGGGCCATGTGGATAACTTCCTGAGTGCGGACTGGTTACTGGAGCTCCAGTTTCTCAGTATTTTGATGCTAATAGCATTAATACGTGACTGATGAGACAGTGAAATGCTACTTCTATGGGATATAGGAGTAGTTTCACCCTGCTCTGAGTCTGAACCCAAAGGTGGGGATTCACGGTAGACTTGTGAATGAGCAAGAAATAACATACTTTTTTTGTAATTACAAGATAACAAGGCTGCATTCTTTCTTTTCATATTGTGTGATCTAAGCGTAACCATGGCTACACATATATATTTGAACACACTGGTTTGAGGGCAAAGCCAGGATTGGCGAGACTAGGAGGTTGGCTGGCATTTAATCCATTCTCTGCTCACATGGCTCTCATTCAAGCCAGTCTACAAAGTCAGCTATATTCCAGACTGTGAGAATTTTGCTTCAATTGGGAAATTGCTTCTAAACTATGTACCCAACTAATATTTTCCAGTAAATATGAACAAGCCGATAAAGAGATTTTAACAGTTATACTCGTCAATATTCTTCCTAGTTCTCCGTAAGGTGCCCTTAAATAGGCCTTGGAGTAAAGTTTTTATGTCCCCAGAGGGATAGCTGATATGGAGGGGTTTACTTTTGTTGATAATGCGAATCCAGCATCTCTTATCCTTCTTTCTGCTCTACACAGGCAGTGGTGGAGGGCAGTGGTGTTCCCTGAAATAGTTTAGCTTTATAGGCTCTGAGGCAGAATCTCACTCCAGCCACCTTGTGTTCTAAGACTGTTCTACTCAAAGCCCTTTCCTTAAGGTGTTATGAATATGCTAAAGCTTGGAAGTTATAAGTTGTTTTAGTTCTCATGCATTGATAATAGGAGATGGACAGGGATTCTGTCAAATCTACTAGCATAATGTGCTCTGGCCAGGGATTAGTGACTAAAGACCATGACCCTCCCCCTGGACTGGGTATCAGAACTGCTTTCTTCTGTACAGCATGGAAGATTCCAGCAATGTACAATTGCTGAATCTGAGTGGTCGCTACATGAGTCTGGTAGTTGTGGTTCTACTGTCTGCTGAATATGGTGGTGGTAGTGGGGTATCTCTTGCAACCCTTTTATTAAACTCTGAGAGACTCATTAAACCTTAATGCTCCTCAGATGTGTCCATGAGCAAATCTACCAGAGATGTAGAAAAGTGGAAAAAGGATGTGTGCTGAAGGGCAAGAAGAGATAGAAGGAACTTTATTTATAAAATCTGAGTTAAATGCAAAGCCAACTGACTGGATGAGAGATCTGTAACTTCCTGAGTAGAGTGGAAAGGCTAGATGTGAATTGCTTCTTTACTCTGTCCAAAAATACTAAGACTAGGGGAATGTGATGCAGCTACTAAGTAGTAGATTTAAAACAAATTGGAGAAAATATTTCTTCACACAATGTGTAATTAAACTCTGGAATTCATTACTGGGGAATGTGGTGAAATCAGTTAGCTTAGCAGGATTTAAACAAGGTTTGGATAATTTCCTTAAAGAGAAGTCCGTAGGCCATTATTGAGATGGCTTGGGGAAATCCACTGTTATTCCTAAGATAAGTAGCTTAAAATCAGTTTTACTACTTGGGATCTAGCTAAGTGCTTGGGACCTGGGTTGGCCTCTGTTGGAAACAGGATACTGGGCTTGATGGACCTTTGGTCTGTCCTAGTATGGTAGCTCTTATGTTCTTATGTGAGCCAAGTATAGGACAATCAAGCCATTGTGACATTACTGATGAGTTTGTCTCTTAGGCATTGGTGGAATGAGGCTTTATGACATCACAATCTCAGCTCTGGAATGTTGCTATTTGGAATCTGCCAGATACTTTCGACATGGGTTGGCCTCTGTTGGAAACAGGATACTGGGCTTGATGGACCTTTGGTCTGTCCTAGTATGGTAGCTCTTATGTTCTTATGTGAGCCAAGTATAGGACAATCAAGCCATTGTGACATTACTGATGAGTTTGTCTCTTAGGCATTGGTGGAATGAGGCTTTATGACATCACAATCTCAGCTCTGGAATGTTGCTATTTGGAATCTGCCAGATACTTTCGACATGGGTTGGCCTCTGTTGGAAACAGGATACTGGGCTTGATGGTCCTTTGGTCTGTCCTAGTATGGTAGCTCTTATGTTCTTATGTGAGCCAAGTATAGGACAATCAAGCCATTGTGACATCACTGATGAGTTTGTCTCTTAGGCATTGGTGGAATGAGGCTTTATGACATCACAATCTCAGCTCTGGAATGTTGCTATTTGGAATCTGCCAGGTACTTTCGACATGGGTTGGCCACTGTTGGAAATAGGATACTGGGCTTGATGGACCTTTGGTCTGACCCAGTATGGTAATTCTTATGTTAACGAGTTTCAGAGCTTAACTATTCTTTGAGTTAAAAAATATTTCCTACTATTTGTTTTAAAAGTATTTCCATGTAATTTTATTGAGGCCCAGATTCTATAAAAGATGCCTAAAGTCAGGCACCTAGATTGGCACAACTAGCTGGTTTAGGTGCCTAACTTATTTTAAAAGCTTAATCGGCACCAGTAACTAACAATTGTCTCCAGTTTCGCTAAGAATGTACCACTGTTACCCTCAATCCAATGCCTCGAGTATATTGCAAATGTACCCTACAGCAATGTAACCTGTACGGCTTCTTATACCTACCACGGTCTCATTAATCGAATGGCTTCAGTCTAATTGTAAATGTACCTCTGTAGCCCTTATTCTAATCCTCCAGTATATTATGATTGTATACTTAATCCTTTGTCTCCAATATATTGTGCATGTAGTGCTGTAACCCGCTCTGGGCTCCTAGGGAGGACGGGCTATAAAATTAACTAACTATATAATTAGCACCTCATAATTGGCTTAAATTAAAATTAATTGGTTTCTAGTTGTTTAACTCAGTAGGCGCCTATCACTTTCAGCTAGGCGCCTAGTCCAAGGCGCCTACCAGAAAATGGGCGTGGTTAAGGGTGGATCGGGGTTTTTTTTGTGTGTGGGTGCCTAACTTAGGTACAGATATTTAGGCCATGAAAACCCTGGAATAGTGTGCCTATGATTTTGACACCTACTGGTGCCTAAGTTCAATTTAGGAACCACCAGGTGCAATTCTAGACACGTTGCCTAACTTAAGATTTGCACGCACTATGTGCCATGTTCCTTCACACCTATGTTTTAGGTGACATTTATAGACATAAGAACATAAGAATAGCCTTACTGGGTCAGACCAATGGTCCATCAAGCCCATTAGCCTGTTCTCATGGTCGCCAATCCAGGTCACTAGTACCTGGCCAAAACCCAAGGTGTAGCAATATTCCATGTTACCAATACAGGGCAAGGAGTGCCTTCCCCCATGTCTTTATCAATAACAACCTATGGACTTTTCCTCTAGGAACTTGTCCAAACCTTTTTTAAAACAAGGTACGCTATCCACTCTTACCACATCCTCTGGCAACGCGTTCCAGAGATTAACTATCCTCTGAGTGAAAAAAATTTCCTCCTATTGGTTTTAAGAGTATTTCCCTGTAACTTCAACGAGTGTCCCCTAGTCTTTGTCATATTTGATGGAGTGAAAAATCGATCCACTTGTACCCGTTCTAATCCCCTCAGCCGTCTCTTTTCCAAGCTGAAGCGCCCTAACCATTTTAGTATTTCCTCATATGAGAGGAGTTCCATCCCCTTTACCATCTTGGTCGCTCTTCTTTGAACCTTTTCTAGCGCCACTATATCTTTCTTGAGATAAAGAGACCAGAATTGAACGCAATACTCCAGATGAGGTCGCACCAGGGAGCAATACAGGGGCATTATAACATTCTTAGTCTTGTTAACCATCCCTTTTTTAATAATTCCTAGCATCCTTTTTGCTATTTTGGCCGCCTTCACACATTGGACGGAAGATTTCATCGTATTGTCTACGATGATACTCAGATCCTTTTCTTGGGCACTAATCCCCAAGGTGTATCCTAGCATCCGGTAACTGTGATTCAGGTTATTCTTCCCAATATGCATCACTTTGCATTTGTCCACATTAAATTTCATCTGTCATCTGGACGCCCAGTCTTCCAATTTCCTAAGGTACGCCAGCAATTTTTCACAATCCGTAAGCGTTTTAAGAACTTTGAACAGTTTAGTGTCATCTGCAAATTTAATCACCTCACTCGTCGTTCCAATTTCCAGATCATTTATAAATAAGTTAAATAGCACTGGTCCCAGTACAGACCCCTGCGGCACTCCACTGTTTTCTCCATTGAGGAAAAATGACCATTTAATCCTACCCTCTGTTTTCTATCCAACCTGAGTGTCCCCTGAATTTTGTACTTTTGAAAGGGTAAACAATCAATTCACTCTTACTTGTTCTACAGTATTCAGGATTTTGTAGATCTCAATTATATCTCCCCTCAACCACTTCTTTTCCAATCTGAAGAGCCCTAACCTCTTTAGGTTTTCCTCATAGAAGAGGAGTGCCATCCCCTTTATCATTGTGGTCGCTCTTTTTTTATGGGGCAGTTGTATAACAGGGCCCTCCATTTAGGTGCACCAGTTTTTGGTGAGGCGGCACAAGAAACCTGGTGCCCCAGCCAGAAGGCATCCGGAAGTGCGCGGAAATCAACGCGATGTCGTCAGGCACATGTGTGACATCATTACATCGATAACTGCGCATGCGCGGAGGCCCTCCAATCATGACCCTGAACCTATCCCTTCGCCGGTGGGGATTCCTGGAAGTGGGGAGGTGTGGGGAGAGGAGGAGAGATGCCGGTGAGGAGGAGAGTTGTTGGCGTCGGCTGACTGCCTACAGCGAGAGGCACATCCTGTAAGCAGTCAGCCGACGCCTCTCCTCCTTGCCTGGCATTTCGTGGCACACGTGGAATCTGCTAGTTTGCGATACACTGCCCTATTCAATAACTGTATCTGGGTCCCTGATTTTGTTATAGAATATTCACTGGCAGGCATATGAGTTGAATGTGCTTAAGTGTGTCAAAGACAAACAAGAAGTAGGATGGGACAACAGTCTTTCCACAGAAAAAAAAGATGACATGAAGGATCATGCAATGCACACATTTATTAGGTCCATCCACAAAGGTGGCGACCCAACACAGCATTGTGTTTCAGCGTATAGCATGCCTTCCTCAGAGGTCAAATATACAATTAGTGAAGATATAAAATCACCACCTCTCATAAAAAGAGAGAACTTTGTGGACCTATAGTAATATAAGTGTCGTCTAGAAAACACAGATTCAAAAAACAAAAGTTGCCTTTGTGGATGTACCTAATAAATGTGTGCTTTGCATGATCCTTCTTGTCATCTTTTTTCTGTGGAAAGACTGTTGTCCCATCCCACTTCCTGTTTGTTTTCGTGCGATTGCTTCCTGCTGGACTTTTCTTGTGATTGCTCTTAAGTGTGCCATGCCATGTGTGTAACTTATAGTATTGTATAAGTTGTGTACATAAGTTGGAGACTTGTTCATACTTCTCTTATGCTCTACACACATGTATACCCCTTTGCACATACAAGCTATAGCACTTATGTGTTACATTACATTAGTGATTTTTATTCCGCCATTACCTTGCGGTTCAAGGTAGATTACAGTAGAGGATTTCTGGACATGTCTAGAGGTGTTACAGAGTAGAGCGGGTTGCTTCAGAGGATTGAAATGTATCATTCGGTGTTAGTTAGTCTTCATGGATTTCTTGAATAGCAAGGTTTTTATTAATTTTCTGAAAGTTTTTTAGTCTGGGGTCACGATTAATAGATTAGAGAGTTGGTGGTCTAGTTTTGCTGCCTATGTGGCTAGAAGGCCATCGTACAGTTTTTTTTCCATTTGAGGTCTCTGATTGGAGGGTATGTGAATGGTGTCTGGGTTCTCCTGTGTCTGGTTGTGGTAGTTTGGATTAGGCAGTTGTTGAGGTAGGCTGGGCTGTTACCATTTATGGATTTAAATAGTAGACAGTAGAATTTAAATAGTATTCTTGCATGGATTGACCCACTCGTTTCGTCTTTGATCTACTTCATTTGTGGGACTACCGTGTTGCTTTGTGCACCTTATAGAATAGTGCATAGTACATTTATTAGTATAAGGGCCATTTCCCTGTGTACAAAGTAACATAGTAAATGACAGCAGATAATGACCTGAACGATCCATCCAGTCTGCCCAATAGTTACACGCATTACAAATTCATGATTAAATTAAATTGTCTCCTTTTTTTGCTATTTCTGGGCCACAGCCGTAAAGTCCGCCTGGTACTGTCCTTAGGCTACAACTACCGGAGTTGCTGTTGAAACTCACTCCAGCCTATCCAAACCATCTCATTGTTTGCGGGATACGGTGTCAGGTCAAAAGCGCGCCGGGACAAAGGCGCGCGCAGACAATTGAGCGCAGCGTGGAGGTGCGCGCCGCAGAAAATTACTGTTTTTAGGGCTCCGACAGGGGGGCGTGGGGGAACCCCCCCACTTTACTTAATAGAGATCGCGCCGCATTGTGGGGGGGGGTTGGGGGGTTGTAACCCCCCACATTTTACTGAAAACTTCACTTTTTCCCTGTGTTTAGGGAAAAAGTTAAGTTTACAGTAAAATGTGGAGGGTTACAACCCCCCAAACCCCCCACAACGCCGGCACGATGTCTATTAAGTAAACTGGGGGGGGGCTCCCCAACAAAACCCCCCATCGGAGCCCCTAAAAACTGTAATTTTCTTCGGAACGCACCTCCATCTTGCGCTCAGTTGTCGGCGCGCACCTTTGACTTTCGCGGGGTTGTCTATGAACCGCGGGATACAGATCGTAAAGTCAATGTCCCCATGTTCCAAATTACTGGATCGAAGCCCTCCCCAGCCCATCCTAAACCAAATTGCCATAGATCCTGCCCAGTACTGGCCTTAGTTCTTCAATTTATACCATTCATTTTCTAATTAGAGATCCACTGTGTTCATCTCATGCTTTTTTGAATTCCGTCACTGTTTTCCTCTCCACCACTTCCCTCAGGAGGGCATTCCAGACATCAATCACCCTCTCCGTGAAACATATTTCCTAACATTACTCCTAGGTCTACCACCCTGCAAACTCAATTTATGCCCTTGAGTTTTACCACGTTCCCTTCTCGGTAAAATATTTGATTCTACATGAATACTTTTTAAGTATCCTTTTAAGTATTTAAACATCAGATACCCAGGGCTTCTACAAACAGAATTGCCCGTCATAGCTTTAAAGTATGAATCCCCTTGAATGGGCTCTACAGTAATGTACAAGTATACAAAAGAAGGACTGTGAAAACCAAAAGGCAAATAGCCCATAAAAATAAGGTAATATAGTTTCAAAAGCAATCAAATGGTTTCATTAAAGAAATGGTTCTTGGTCTCCTCTGAAAGGTATCATTTATTTCCAAATCCAGCATCATTCCCACTTCTTCACAAACTGTGGAGAAGTTATAATATGCTCTAATGGTGTCTTTCTGCTTAAATGCTTCTCCTTATCTCCTCTGTTAGTGATGCACCTGCATGAGAAAAGTGTTCTTCCTTCTTTCCGTCACTGGGTGGCAACGAGGTTTCTGTTCTTTCATCCCTCTCTTATGCTCTTTCGCTCTTTGATCTTCTGTGATTCTGAAAGTAGTTTGCCTTGTTGAATAGGTTAGTGGACAGGGCAGTGGGTGCATAATATCCTGCTGCTTAAAGCTTGAGGGTTCATGAAATCCATGACTTTCAGCTCGGTAGTGGCTGGCTACACAGAGCTCCAGGTTGGGAGTGTTTCATGTTCCAGGCAATGCTCAGAAGAAATAGCCTGAAAATTCTATGCACACTGTTTGTGCTGAGTACTGAGTATTGGGCTCACTGATTAGTCGGTCACCACCGATTTTCATTGGCTGGTCGACTACAGCATGCAGGTCTATATTTGGCCATTTTGCCTTAGCTGCTCTACTGAGCAGGGACTGTCTCTTGACTGTTTTAATGTACAGTGTGCTGTGTACATCTACTAAAAAAAATATGAAACTAGATACCAATATATCAAATATTGCTGCTATCACTTTACCATAAACCTATTTCCAAAAACATTTTAAGTTCTATCAGTTTCTAGTTTCTGACTCTTATCTTGTAAGAATGTCTCTAAATGACCCGAATCATAATTAGGTATTCACATGGAAATTTCAGAAAGAAGGAGGCTCCTAAGACCAGCATTCTAGATTTTAAATCTAAAACTTTTCTTCTTTTCAACTGAATGGCCTTTGCCACATTAGGAAAGATTTGAGATTTTTGGCCACAGAAATTTTCATCCTTCTTTTTAAAATATGCTCTGAGAATTTTAAATTTATCAATCTTATTTATCAATGTGACAAAAAAGGGTGTTACGTTGTTTGAAGTCATCTTGGTACGTTTCTAAAAACTTTGTCAAATCGATATCTGAGATGGCTTCCAAAACATCTGTGCCCTCACCTCCTGCTTCAACTGAAATCTTTCTCTGTGGTAAATAATATACATATATAGACATCATAATAGAATCAGATTCTCTGATAGACAAAACCTCTTTCAAGTATGAGGGTGGTTTGAAAAATTTGGTAAAAATGCAAGTTAAACAAAGTAGTCTCAATCAAGGGCTATACTGCGTCACTTTTTAAACCCGGTGAGAGGCCGGGACATAAGGAAAAAATGGCCACGGCAAACTGAGAGCCCCTGGTCACCGAATCGAGAAGAAAAAAACAAGAATAACCCGCACAGCGACTCCCGAACTAAAACAAAGAAGCCGCGGTGCTAGAGAGGCACTTAGCAAAACGCAGAGAAGAGAGACAGGGCTTTCTGGCTCCGCGGAAAACTAAGAACTAAAGACCACGAGGAGGGGATGCGCCCTCTAGTGGAGCGGGAAGGCACACGCATGCGTGGTGCAGCACTAGCAAACTTGAGATCTTCAATCAAGTTTGCTTGAAAAGCTGTCCGCGTCGGGGCTCCGTGGACGAAGTCACCCACATTTGTAGAGAATATGCTGTCTGCTTGTCCTGGGATAATATACATATATAGACATCATAATAGAATCAGATTCTCTGATAGACAAAACCTCTTTCAGGTATGAGGGTGGTTTGAAAAATTTGGTAAAAATGCAAGTTAAACAAAGTAGTCTCAATCAAGGGCTATACTGCGTCACTTTTTAAACCCGGTGAGAGGCTGGGACATAAGGAAAAAATGGCCGCGGACCACGACAAACCGGGAGCCCCTGGTCACCGAATCAAGAAGAAAAAAATAAGAATAACCCGTACAGCGACTCCCGAACTAAAACAAAGAAGCCGCGGTGCTAGAGAGGCACTTAGCAAAACGCAGAGAAGAGAGACAGGGCTTTCTGGCTCCACGGAGAACTAAGAACTAAAGACCACGAGGAGGGGATGCGCCCTCTAGTGGAGCGGGAAGGCACACGCATGCATGGTGCAGCACTAGCAAACTTGAGTTCTTCAATCAAGTTTGCTTGAAAAGCTGTCCGCGTCGGGGCTCCGTGAATGGCGTCACCCACATTTGTAAAAAAAAACTTCCTCCTCCTGCTTCAAATATACCATCTGCTAACGAACTTTCCTTATTCTTTGACAACAAAGTCACTACTATTCGTACCAATCTTGGACCTTCTCTTCCTGCTTTTACAGTTCCTACTAATAATGATCTAACTTTCCTACCTCTCAGTTCTTTCTCTAATTTCAAAGTACCTTCACTAACACAACTATCCACTGTTTTACAATCTATAAATTTACCTAATAACATTACTGAAAGTTTCCCTCCTCATCTTATAAAAAGATTTTTTTCTTTCTTTGGACCTTATATAAGGGAATTGATCTCCAAATCCTTATCTGACTGTTGTGTCCCTACCGCATGGAAATCAGCTCTAGTTTTTCCAAAACTAAAACAATACAACACTGATCCTTCTTTACCTAACAATTATCGTCCCATTGCCAATCTGCCTTTAATTTCTAAACTTATCGAAAAAGTGATTCATTCTCAATTATCAGATTTCTTTGATCAAACACATGCCTTACATCCTTATCAGACTGGCTTTCGAACTTCTCATTCTACTGAATTATCATTACTAGGTCTCATTTCTACTATACAATACTCTCACGATCATCTAAAATCGGTTATACTAATCTCTCTTGACTTATCTGCAGCTTTTGACACCATTGACCACTCTTTACTCCTATCTAGATTAGCTGACTGCAACATCACAGGTCCCGCTCTCAACTGGTTTATATCTTACTTTCATCAACGCAACTTTAAAGTTCATATAAATAACCAAACTTCTACTCCAGTAACTCAAACTTTTGGAGTTCCTCAGGGCTCTATCTTATCCCCACTTCTTTTTAACATTTTTCTATACCCTCTTCTTTCTCTGGCACAATCGCTAGGTTTCTCAATTTTCGCCTACGCCGATGATATTCAGCTGCTCTACCCCATCAATACTTCAAACTCTTCGGATATTAATAATCTTAACACTAAATTAGATATCCTAAGTGATTGGTTGTTCTCTAATAAACTTTCACTCAATGTTGCCAAATCTTGTGGCTTACTCCTTCCCATTAAAAAATCTGAAACCTTACCAGGAACAATCTACATCAAATCCACACCCTTACTTATGGACACTAAAATAAAATTACTGGGCGTTACTCTAGATAGAGATCTCACTTTCCATGATCACATAAGTACAGTTGTAAAAACTTGTTTCTTTAAACTTCGTATCATTCGTTCACTTATTTCCACCCTAAATACCGACTCGATCAATATCCTTATTCATTCTTTAGTTATCTCTCACCTAGACTACTGCAATTCATTATTAAATGGACTACCCCAAAAAGAAATCCGCCGTTTGCAGATTATACAAAATACCGCATTCAAACTCATTTACCAAACAGGTAAATTCGAACACGTTACCCCGCTACTTAAGGAGGCTCATTGGCTCCCTGTTACACATCGTATAACTTATAAAATTTTACTGCTCTCTTTTAAAATCAAACTTTCACATCTGCCCTTATTTCTGGACAAATTACTAATACCCCAAAGTTCTCCCCGTACCTTACGATCTACTGACCAAAAACTCCTTTTCATTCCCTCCCTAAAAGAATCTTACTATACAAGGAAATCAAATTTTGCTATAACAGCCCCTACATTATGGAATTCTCTCCCTCAATTTCTTCGGGATGAAATTCATTTACCTAAATTTAAAACTAATCTTAAAACTTTCCTATTCAAGGATGCCTTTAACAAATCCTAATCTTCATATCCACTTACTTACTCATCCTTTTCCCAAAAGATCTCCTTCATTTCTGCGCATATCATTCATACCTTTCACCCTTGTCCTTCATGTCCTATCCCTTCCCTCTATCTCATTTCCTCTAATATTATGTAACTTTTTCCTTCCTTCCCATTTCTCCTCACGGTCATGTTTGTCAGTATATGTCTAATATGTTTTCGTTAATTTTTCTAACACACCAATAACTAGTTCTTACTCTCCTATTTTAAAATTTTTTTTAATTGTTAACCGGTCAGATATTTGTTTTATGATCGGGATATCAAAAATCAATAAACTTGAAACTTGAAACTTGAAACTTAGAGAATATGCTGTCTGCTTGTCCTGGGATAATATACATATATAGACATCATAATAGAATCAGATTCTCTGATAGACAAAATCTCTTTCAGGTATGAGGGTGGTTTGAAAAATTTGGTAAAAATGCAAGTTAAACAAAGTAGTCTCAATCAAGGGCTATACTGCGTCACTTTTTAAACCCGGTGAGAGGCTGGGATATAAGGAAAAAATGGCCGCGGACCACGGCAAACCGGGAGCCCCTGGTCACCAAATCAAGAAGAAAAAAATAAGAATAACCCGTACAGCGACTCCCGAACTAAAACAAAGAAGCCGCGGTGCTAGAGAGGCACTTAGCAAAACGCAGAGAAGAGAGACAGGGCTTTCTGGCTCCGCGGAGAACTAAGAACTAAAGACCACGAGGAGGGGATGCGCCCTCTAGTGGAGCGGGAAGGCACACGCATGCATGGTGCAGCACTAGCAAACTTGAGTTCTTCAATCAAGTTTGCTTGAAAAGCTGTCCGCGTCGGGGCTCTGTGGACGATTTGGGGATTAATAATAGGAAGGAACCGTATATGCTGGGAGGAGAGAAGCTGATATGCACGGACGGGGAGAGGGACCTTGGGGTGATAGTGTCCGAAGATCTAAAGGCGAAAAAACAGTGTGACAAGGCAGTGGCTGCTGCCAGAAGGATTCTGGGCTGTATAAAGAGAGGCGTAGTCAGTAGAAGGAAGAAGGTGTTGATGCCCCTGTACAGGTCATTGGTGAGGCCCCACTTGGAGTATTGTGTTCAGTTTTGGAGACCGTATCTAGCGAAAGATGTAAGAAGACTTGAGGCGGTCCAGAGGAGGGCGACGAAAATGATAGGAGGCTTGCGCCAGAAGACGTATGAGGAGAGACTGGAAGCCCTGAATATGTATACCCTAGAGGAAAGGAGAGACAGGGGAGATATGATTCAGACGTTCAAATACTTAAAGGGTATTAACGTAGAACAAAATCTTTTCCAGAGAAAGGAAAATGGTAAAACCAGAGGACATAATTTGAGGTTGAGGGGTGGTAGATTCAGGGGCAATGTTAGGAAATTCTACTTTACGGAGAGGGTGGTGGATGCCTGGAATGCGCTCCCGAGAGAGGTGGTGGAGAGTAAAACTGTGACTGAGTTCAAAGAAGCGTGGGATGAACACAGAAAATTTAGAATCAGAAAATAATATTAAAGATTGAACTAGGCCAGTTACTGGGCAGACTTGTACGGTCTGTGTCTGTGTATGGCTGTTTGGTGGAGGATGGGCAGGGGAGGGCTTCAATGGCTGGGAGGGTGTAGATGGGCTGGAGTAAGTCTTAACAGAGATCTCGGCAGTTGGAACCCAAGCACAGTACCGGGAAAAGCTTTGGATTCTCGCCCAGAAATAGCTAAGAAGAAAAAAAAAAAAATTTAAATTGAATCAGGTTGGGCAGACTGGATGGACCATTCGGGTCTTTATCTGCCGTCATCTACTATGTTACTATATTACACCCACATTTGTAGAGAATATGCTATCTGCTTGTCCTGGGCTAATATACATATATAGACATCATAATAGAATCAGATTCTCTGATAGACAAAACCTCTTTCCAGTGGCGTACCTAGGGTATGTGGCACCCGGGGCCCATCATTTTTTGACACCCCCCCCCCTCATGGAAAAATTTTTTTTTTTTTTGCAATAACCATGAAATGGAATAAATGGTCAGAATAGAAACAGGCAGTGAAAATTTTCTTTTATTGAACCTCATTTATGTAACCATTATTCCAAACATAACATAACATAAATTATGTCGGAATTGTCATGACATCAGAAGTACATATGGAGTAGTTGCAGGTGATGCTTGGGACAGTTCTGATTATGTTAGTTTGGTTTTATGTGTTTTTTGAATAGAAGGGTTTTTATTTCTTTTTTTAAGGTTTTGTAGTTTGTGGTCGAGGTCAATAGGTTGTAGAGTTGGGGGTCAAGTGTTGCAGCTCGAATGGCTAGGAGGTTGTCGAACAGTTTTTTTCTTTTGACGTTTTTGGTTGGAGGGTGTGTGAATGGTGCGTGAGTTCTCCTATGTCTGTTTGAAGTGGATTGAATTATTTAGCTGAAGAAATTAGTTACCCCCCCATTCCACACACATTAATTCTCTTCCATTTTTGTTCCCATTATAAAAAAACACTGATAAGTTCCCAGGAAAAAAATACATTAAAATAAGAAGTGAAAACAAAGGCCCCTACAGATGAGAACATAACATAAGAATAGCCTAACTGGGTCACACCAATGGTCCATCATGCCCAGTAGCCCATTCTCATGGTAGCCAATAGTGCTGCCCGATTCAGAGAAAAATATTTCATTCGATTCGATTCACCCTGTTGAATCGATTTTTCGATTAGATTCACTGTTAATGACACCGCTTTTTAAGTTTAAACAAAGTATAACAATAAATTTCACAACAACAATAAATTTCACAAAGTACTTAAAAAAAAAAAATCACATTTTTCCATTAAAGCAGTTCTGGAGACATTTGCTTGAACAGTCTTTTTTCCCAGTCCATAAGCAAGCAATATGAAAAAGATTTCCTTAATTATCTACTCAAACATTTTTGCTATTTACTTTCATTGTACCTAGACTATTATTCAGTAGAAAAAATTTAGTTTGTTCAATCAAGCAGAACATTCACTCATAGAAGTCCAATGTCCACACAGGATTTGATTGAACAAACCATATTTTTTCTACTGAATAATAGTTTAGGTATACTGAATAGCAAAAATGTTAAAGCCACACAGAAAAGCAGTAAAAGTCAATAGGTTCTCCAAGTGGGAACAACCTGATGTCTCAGCACTTGAGGAAAAGACCACGTAATAATGTTTATAAGATAAATCATATAAATGATTATACTGAAGCAGGGTGTCCTCAGCGTGAGAGGTAAGCGAGAGGAGAGAATTCTCCAGTGCTTTACACAATAAGGCTCCTCTGCCTGCAGTGCACACCATCATAGGACACCTCAGGTGTGCTCAAATTAATCAATGTGATAAATTAAACAGTGATAAACAATTGGTCAATCACAAGAGTGCAAGATCAAACAGGTTGTTCCCACTCAGAGAACCTATTGACTTTACTGCTTTTCTGTGTGAGTAGATAATTAAGCAAATTTCTGATAGCCTACAGAACTGATTCTCACCTTCCATCCCCAGCCCCCAAGACTTACCAGACCCCCCCTGCCGATGCATTTACTTACTGCCTGAACTGGATATTAAATCGTGGGGAAGAGAGGAGAAATGCGGGGAAAGAGCCAGCCAAAACTAGTATTTGTTGCTGCTGAGTGCACCAATCCAGGGCAAGCAGACGCTTCCCCCATGTCTTAATAACAGACAATGGACTTTTCCTCCAGGAATTTGTCCAAACCTTTCTTAAAACCAGCTACGCTATCTACTTTTAACATAACTTCTGGCCACTTCATTTTTAAGCTTAGATCTTTCCTTCCAAACAGAGACCTTGCTAGATGTCAAATACAGCACAAGGTAACTTCACATGGACTTAACTGTGCAGGAAATGAATCTCCTCATACACCCATCATATAGTGCAAAAATGTGCAAAGGTCTGTTTTTTTCTTTCGATCACTACATAGCCTAATGCCACACAAGCAGCGCTGTTGCAAACATATTCTGAAGGTCAATGCTAAGGTTGACAAAGTTTCCTTCCTTGGACCAGAAGGAGATACTGACAAACCACTGGAAGAGATTCTAAAACAACTACCCAGAAATAACACCCAAAGACCCACTCAGTGTGTGAACCAGTTGAGTGGAGTGGACTAACTGGGGGTGGAAATGGGCCCAGAGTTTGCTCAGCAGAATTTCCCAGACTACCTCTTCCTCTCAACACACTGACATGCTACCACCACCACCAACACTAGGAACACCTCACCGAGTATGCCAGCAATGCTTATAAACTTTATAAAACACATTATTATATTTTCTTATAAAGCATATATTTTAACTGAACTCAGCCTTGCCATTCACAAAAATAGAAAAGTTCCCATTTCAAGCTGTCTCATGTAC
This sequence comes from Geotrypetes seraphini, assembly GCF_902459505.1. Taxonomy (NCBI): domain Eukaryota; kingdom Metazoa; phylum Chordata; class Amphibia; order Gymnophiona; family Dermophiidae; genus Geotrypetes; species Geotrypetes seraphini. The sequence goes on along the minus strand of NC_047089.1, from coordinate 216,683,226 downwards.
ACTTTTCAAATCTAACATATTGTAATCACAAAACAGAAAATAAAATTATTTTTTCTACCTTTTGTTCTCTGATCAATATTCAAATCTTGTTGGTCCCAGGCTCTTGTTGTCTTGCTTGCCAGGGTCTCCTTTCTCCGTGCTAACCATCCGTCTGCCATCTCTGTTCTCCCCTTCCGTTTCCCTTCCCTCTCCCGGAGATCTGGCATCTTTCCTTTTTTTTGTCTCCATCCACAGATTCACCTTTTCTCAACTCCCCACCACCCCAGGATCCACCATCTCTCCCTTTCTGTTCCCAACTATCCTCCTATCCAGTATCTCTATCCCCCCTCCACACCATCCCCTGTTTCCAAGTTCTCTCCCTTTCTGTTCCTTCCCTCCCTAAATCCCATTATGCACCATCTCTCTCCCACTCCTCTGTTTTTAGACCCATTATTTCTAACCCCCAAAGTCTGGCATATGCACGTATCTTTGAACCCCCCCTTCCCTCTCTCCCTCTGTGTACTTTTACACCAGGACCCCCCCTCCCCCGAAGGTCTGTCCCCCCTCAGAAGGGCTACACCCCACCCCTGAAGACCTGCACCCCCCGAAGGACTTTACCTCCCACCCGAAGGTCTGTCCCCCTCTGAACGCCTAAACCCCACCCCAGAAGGCCTGCACCCTCCCCGAAGGATTGTACCCCCCACCCGAAGGTCTGTCCCCCCCCTGAAGGCCTGCACCCATCCCGAAGGCCTGCACCCACCCCGAATGCCTGCACCCACCCCGAAGGCCTGCACCCACCCTGAAGGCCTGCACCCCCGAAGGCCTGTCCCCCCCCCCTTGAAGGCCTGACCCCCCCTTGAAGGCCTGCCTGCTTGTCCCCCCTTGAAGGCCTATCCCCCCTTAAAGGTCTGCCTGTCCCACCCCCTTGTAGGCCTGTCCCCCCTTAAAGGTCTGCCTGTCCCACCCCCTTGTAGGCCTGTCCCCCCCTTGAAGGCCTGACCCCCCCTTGAAGGCCTGCCTGCTTGTCCCCCCTTGAAGGCCTGTCCCCCCCTTGAAGGTTGGCACCCCCCCAAAGGCCTGCACCCCCTTGGAGGCCTGTCCCCCCCCCTTGTAGGCCTGTCCCCCCCTTGAAGGCCTGCCTGCTTGTCCCCCCTTGAAGGCCTGTCCCCCCCCTTGAAGGTCTGCACCCCCCCCCGAAGACCTGCACCCCCCCTTGAAGGCCTGCCTGCCTGCCTGTCACCCCCCCTCCCCCTTGAAAGTCTGCCTGCCCGCCCGCCCGCCCGCCCCACCCTGAAGGCCTGATGCCCCGACCCACCCCGAAGGACCATTCGCCCCCCTGGCCTCCCCGCACTACCTATGAAGCAGCCGCAGCAGGATCGCGACGTCAGCTATCTTTGCGCTGCTTAGGAGCTGCTTCCTGCGCCGGGCTACCTTAAGCTACTGCCCCCCCCACGCCCGAAGGACCGCTCGCCCCACTGACCTTCCAGCACACCTATGAAGCAGCCCGCAGCAGGATCGCGACGTCAGCAATCCCTCAGCTGCTTGGGCGCTGCTTCCTGCGCCGCGGTCCCGCCCCCTCCTCTGACGTCAGAGGAGGGACGGGACCGCGGCGCAGGAAGCAGCGCCCAAGCAGCTGAGGGATTGCTGACGTCGCGATCCTGCTGCGGGCTGCTTCATAGGTGTGCTGGAAGGTCAGTGGGGCGAGCGGTCCTTCGGGCGTGGGGGGGGACTGAGCGGCAAGGCCGGGAACACCCCCTCAGGGCTGGTACCCGGGGCGGCCCGCCCCCCCCGCCCCCCCCTAGGTACGCCACTGCCTCTTTCAGGTATGAGGGTGGTTTGAAAAATTTGGTAAAAATGCAAGTTAAACAAAGTGGTCTCAATCAAGGGCTATATGCTTACTCCCTCTTTTACTAAGGTGTGCTAACCGATTAGCGCGCGCTAATTGAATTAGTGCATGCTACACGCTAACGCATCCATAGACTAACATGCACGTGTTAACGTGTAGCGCACCTTAGGAAAAGAGGGCCTTAGTCCAGTAAGTTTCCAGTTTTTCGAAATTCGCTGGACTACGTATATAGTCCATGATGGAGACTATGGGGTTTTTTTACTACTAATAATAACTTGATTTATATATACCAAAAGCAGTTCAAAGCGGTTTACAGAGGAAGAGACTGTATACAGACAGCCGTATTACAGAAAAACTTTCAAAATTACATTAGCCTGTTAAGGTTAGTCAAATTTATCTGGAAGTGTTTTGGAAATACATCAAGGTCAGAGAAATTTGTCAAAGAGATAAGTTTTGATTGACTTCCTAAAAGTTTGATAAGAAAGTGCGTTTGAGTTGAAGCACTAAATCAGTTGGCTCGCCTTGGTAAAAGGACCCGTATGTTGTTTAACTTGCTTTTTGACCAAACATTTCAAACTACCCTCATATTTTCTGAACAGAATCTCAGGAGAAAGCGAAACTGTCACAGGAAAATTCAATATCCTTAAATTCTTAGCTCTGTATTGTTTTCCAATTGTTCAGTCTTGTGACAAAATGCTAAGGAGTCCTTTATACGTGAAAAACTTGTTGCCTGAAGTACTAAGACTTTAAGTAAACGTCTATCACAATTCAATAATTTCATATCTATAGAGTTCAAAGCCTGAGCAGTCTGTTCTGTAAAATCACATAGATTGGAAACAAACCCTTGGCAGTACAACAGAAATGCAAGGGAGACATCCTTTTAACCGCAGGTTGGCGGGGGGAGGGGGGGCGATCGGGGGTTCAGGGAGAACCTTGTCGAGGGCAGGAAGGCTTGGGCTCCCTCCTGCCCGATTGTGTTGGGAGGTTCGGGGGTGGCGCGGGGTAAGAGGGCTTGGGCTCCCTCTTGCCCCGATCTTCATCGGGGGTTCGGGGGTGCTGCGCGGCAGGAGGGCTTGGGCTCCCTCCTGCCCTGATTGTTGTGGGGGGGGGGGAGGAGGGTGGATCACGGTAGAGGAGATGAGCCATCTCTCCTGCCGCGATCATTGCTGTAGGGGGTAGGTAGGTTGCTGGGGCCGCTGAGCTGATTGCAGCAGCCACGATCAGCTCAGCGGCCCCTTTTCGGCACTTATACCTGTTTTGACTTGGTCTAAGTCAAAACTTATAAGTGCCGACTTGGCAACCTGCCTAAAGTTTTGGTTATACCTGCTGCACGCCTAGGTCTAGGTCGGCCCACCTCCCGCCCGCCCTTTCCCCTCCTCTAAAAACGCCTCTTTTCTCTCTGTGCGTTTAGAGGCAGGGGAAAGGCCTAAGCTGGTTTTAGATACGTCTAAAACCAGCTTTGATTATGGGTACTTGGACGATCAGGCTTTTTGATCGTCCAAGTACCCATTTAGACCACTTTTTAGACTTTTTTTAAAATTACGAGTCCCTTAGCGCACAACTTGCAAAGCGCACAATTGCAAGGGGCATTCACATGGGCAGAGCATGAGCATGTCATGGGCATCACCCACAGTTCTGCATGCACATTATAGAATAGTCAATGTAAATCCATTTATATGAGTATATTTGATTGTTTAATATCAGAAAGACACATAATACTCAATACAATATAGCTTATTTATTCTTTGGCTTTCAGCGATATTATCCAATAGTATCCAAACTTCATTCCCGCTAGAGAGTTATACATCAAATATTCACCATTCCATTTATATCTAGTTATTCCTTCATTAGGGGGTCCGTGCTACCGACATGTCACATGTATCACTGTCCTGCTGTCTCAAGTTAAATTGCTCCCTGAAATAGAAAATACATCGCTCAGCTATTTTCAAAGCATTTCTACAAAAAAAAAAAAAAACCTTCATCTTGCACCACACACATTCTTCCGCACAATTCAGTTGCTTCATAATGGCAGCAGCATTTTTTTTTTTAGAGTTTTTAAACAAACGATTGAAAAACAACTGATCTTCTATTGCCCAACCACAAAGCTTCTTCAATCAATCAAATCAACATCATCCACTCCATTTTGGCTTTCAGCTAAAAGGGACTGAAGAGTTTAGTTTGAAAATCCAGTTCTGCTCCTTATAATTGAACTGCTTATCATAATTGCCACCCTCTCATTCCTCTATTACGTGATCAATCACTCTCCATTTCATATACGAGGTACATAATCTTATGATTCTTATCCATCCAATGCTGAACAAGTGGAGTTTGAATATATCCAGTCGTGATTCTCAATTTATGTTCATTAAGTCTAAGGCAAACTGATCGACTACAGCATCCCACATAAACCATTAAGCAAGGGCATATTATTATGTACATATAATTTCTACTAGCACAGGAGGTACTTTCACTATAGTCCTCCTCTTCGTTTGAGAGTGCATCCAGACTGGTCCAACCACTGTACTAGAACACCATTGGCAGTTACCATAGACGGCGAGAGAGTAGACTTGATCGATCTCAGTAATCTTTCCATATCGCTGAACAGCTAAATATTGCCCTATCGTTTTGCTTCTCTGATATACAATCAATGGAAAGTCCTCAAAGCGTAGATATAATTGCAAAACATGAGTTCTCATAATTTTCACTAAATAATGAGCTATGTTTGAATATGGCAAAACACAGACCAACTGACCAGTCTCAGATTTATGTTCTTTGATTGATATGTTCTTTGATTTATGTTCTTTCATGAGAGTACCCAAGAAAGGGACTTGGGGGTAATGGTGGACATGACAATGAAGCCGACGGCACAGTGCGCAGCGGCCGCTAAGAAAGCAAATAGAATGCTAGGTATAATCAAGAAGGGTATTACAACAGGACAAAAGAAGTTATCCTGCCGTTGTATCGGGCGATGGTGTGCCCGCATCTGGAATACTGTGTCCAATATTGGTCACCGTACCTTAAGAAGGATATGGCGTTACTCGAGAGGGTTCAGAGGAGAGCGACACGTCTGATAAAAGGGATGGAAAACCTTTCATACGCTGAGAGATTGGAGAAACTGGGTCTCTTTTCCCTGGAGAAGAGGAGACTTAGAGGGGATATGATAGAGACTTATAAGATCATGAAGGGCATAGAGAGAGTAGAGAGGGACAGATTCTTCAAACTTTCTAAAAATAAAAGAACAAGAGGGCACTCGGAAAAGTTGAAAGGGGACAGATTCAAAACAAATGCTAGGAAGTTCTTCTTTACCCAACGAGTGGTGGACACCTGGAATGCGCTTCCAGAGGGCGTAATAGGGCAGAGTACAGTACAGGGGTTTAAGAAAGGATTGGACAATTTCCTGCTGGAAAAGGGGATAGAGGGGTATAAATAGAGGATTACTGCATAGGTCCTGGACCTGTTGGGCCGCCGCGTGAGCGGACTGCTGGGCATGATGGACCTCAGGTCTGACCCAGGAGAGGCATTGCTTATGTTCTTATGATCAATAAAAGCTCCCTTTCTGCAAAACGCGCTCAAAGAAACACTGGTTTAATGGTCTTCTTAGGATATCCCCTAGCTAGAAATCTGTCTCTAAGTTCTTTCCCATTTTCTAAAAATTGATCTAGCCTCGTACATATCCTTCTCAACGTAATGAATTGACTAATTGGCAATTTAAGCTTCAGCTTAAAATGATAGTGGCTTGAAAAGTATACCAGGCTATTTCAGTCAGCCTCTTCTCTATACAGTGTTGTATAAACTTTGTCCCCACATTTATATAAGTGCATCCAGAAATTCAATGTGTTCCTTATGCATTTTCATTGTAAATTGTAAATGATAAGCCAATGTATTCAACCAGCTGACGAATTCTTGCAGCACTTCATCCGAACCTGTCCAAAAGAATATCACGTTATCCAGAAAATAACAGATGCAAAAAACAGACTGGAAAAAAACCCATCTTTTTTTTCCTCAAATTCAGCTACATAATGGGCTCCTTTTACTAAGGTGCGCTAGTGTTTTTAGCGCACGCAGGAAATTACCGCGCGCTACACCGCGCACTACGTTTCTAGAACTAACGCCAGCTCAATGCTGGCATTAAGGTCTAGCGCGCGGGGCAATGTAGCACGCGTTATTCCGTGCGTTAAAGCCCTAGCGCGGCTTAGTTCAAGGAGCCCAAAGTGTCGCTACTGAGGGGGCTAGAACAGTGGCATGCATTAAAGTGCACAACCTAAAACTAGTTACCCCAGCAGCATATAACGTAATCAGAAAAATTGTATAGAATACTGCTCATACTGGACAATCATATCAGTATTGGAAGCCCAACAGACTTGAAGGGCTCTGGCCTCAGAATCGGAGCCTACGCACAGCAGTGAATCACAAACCGAGATGATCCGCGTAGTTATACAGCTCCTGCTCCAATCATTGGCCAGTAATCAAATTTTTTGAAAAATTTTTTAAAGCAATTTAATAAAGCTTAAAACCCTTCCAACTTTAAAGGGATACTATACATATGTAGTAGCCAGGGTTTGAAAAAAATGTGAGACCAAAAGGACTTATCTCAAAACTTGACTTGTCTTTATAACATGTTCAGTCACCAGTGTCTATTTGCCGACGCGGCCACGTTTCGCGGGAATTTTTAACATCCGCTGCGTCAGGGCCACCAGGACATTCAAAATCACAGGCTCACTAGAAATCAAAAATAGAGTTAGAACATTCACACTTCCAAAACCCACAAAAACAAATAACAATAAACCAACACTCACATCAATTCACTCGGTCACAGATTTTCAAACCGTGTCAAGATGGCAGCAACAACAGTTTTATAGCGTACTCGTGACGTCATAACTTAACGCCACGCACCCACGTCACAGTTCATTCAACAAAATATAATCTAATAAAAATGTTGCCATTCAAACGATCTATTAAGGCCCATTGGCCACAATGTAACCAGCTTATTAATCCAACGCTGTTCTCTTTGATCAAGATATCTCCTAAAGTCCCCCCCTCTCCTACCCGGAACAACCATCTCCAAAATTAAAGCCCGTAAAGACCCAAAATCATGGTCTTTTTCGATGCAGTGTCTAGCTAGTGGAGCCCCAACTACCTTATTCTTGATGTTACTTTTGTGCTCTGTAAGTCGTGTGGTAAATTTTCTGGATGTCTGCCCCACATAGATTAGATCACAGGGGCATTTTATAATATATACAACACCACAAGATTTGCAGTCAGACGTATGTCTTAGGATGTACTCTTTCTTATCTTTAGGATTACAAAACTTATTGGTACACATCATAAGTCCACACATCTGACACGTCCCACAAGCTCTGTGACCCATCCATACTGTATCACACCTAGATTTAGCACTGGGAAGCATAGAGGGGCATAAAATTTCTTTCAAATTTCTAGTTCTCCGAAAAGCTATCCTCAAATCGTAAGCTTTAAAAATGCCAGAGGTTTGCAGAATCGCCCAGTGTCTCTTTAATGAGCGCACCATACGGTGACACTGGCTCGAATAAGTCACAACACAAGTCATGACCTGCTCTCCTGATTTCTGAATATTCGAACCCTTCGGAGCAAACAGCATCTCCCTATCACAATACAATGCTCTTTTATAAGCTGAAGAAACAACTTTAAAGGGGTAGCCCCGAGCCAAAAATCTCTGTTTGAGGACATCAGCCTGACGTTTGAAATCTATTTTCGAGGAACAAATCCTACGAATACGTAGAAACTGGGAATAAGGTAGACTCTTTTTCAGTGAACTAGAATGGGCACTGGAATAGTGGAGGGTTGAGTTACAGTCAGTAGGTTTAGTAAATACTGTTGTGTAAAAATCACCATCCCTAATCTCAACAGATACATCAAGAAAAGAAATCTGGTTCGTACTGTAAGCATGGGTAAAGCGTATCCAGACAGGGTGACAGGTATCCAGATAGATAAAAAATTGTTCCAAATCAACCTGACTCCCATTCCAGATTAAAAAGATGTCATCAATGTATCTGGTCCAAAAAGCCACATATTTAAAAAGTTCCCAGTCATACACCCAGTCACACTCAAACCTATCCATAAACAGGTTCGCAACAGCGGGGGCCATAGTGATCCCCATAGCGATACCAGATTTCTGATGAAAAAGATGACCCTCAAACATAAAAACATAGCACTATATTAGCTAGAGCAGTGTTTTTCAACCTTTTTTGGGCAAAGGCACACTTGTTTCATGAAAAAAATCACGAGGCACACCACCATTAGAAAATGTTAAAAAATTTAACTCTCTGCCTATATTGACTATATATAAAGTAATTCTCTTGAATAGGAATCAAATAAACACAAAGAAAGTATTTTATAATTACTTTATTACGAAATAAAAATTATAAAAATTATAAAATACTTTATTCAGTGCGAAACCTGGGCCTGTTTGGCTGAACACAAAGCTGATATTCTGGCTGGAATCGAAGAAAGACACACACGTAGCTCTTCGTCAACAGCTCTCAGTCTCTCTCTGTATTTGGTTTTTATAGCATACAAAAATAGACAAATATACCCTCCATCCTTTTTATTAAACCACAATAGCAGTTTTTAGCGCAGGGAGCTGCGCTGAATGCCCAGCGCTGCTCTTGACGCTCATAGGCTCCCTGCGCTAAAAACCACTATTGCGGTTTAGTAAAAGGTGACCATATTGTAAAATATAGACAGCAGATATAAATTCAGAACTGTGCATAGTAAGTGAAGGGAAGTTTTCATCTCTGGGAATTTACCCAGTTAACTATTAAGTTATTTGGGCAAATTCCTTTGAAAACTGTGGTAATACTGCCTCCACTTTGCTAAATTTAAAATAAAATCATTTTTCCTACCTTGTCTGGTGATTTCTGGTTGCACTTTCTTCTTCTGACTGTGCATCCAATCTTTCTTCCCTTCTATCAGCCTGTATGCTTTCTCTCCTCCACACCTCATTCCCTCCCCCAACTTTTTCTTCCTCTCTCCCTGACCTTTCTTTCTTTTTTTTCTTCTTTCCTTCTGTTTCCCTGCCTGCCCCCTTTCTTTCTTTCTCCCTGCCGTTCCCCAAGCCACTGCCACTGCCGCTGCCATCGGGGAACAGGACCCACCAATGGATAACAGGCCCCAAAGCCGACGCCGACGCATGCTCTCCCTGACGTCAATTCTGCAATCGGAGAGGAAGTTCCGCCCAGCCAGGCAGCGATTGGCTGGCCCGAACTTCCTCTCCGACTGCAGAATTGACGTCGGGGAGAAGAAGACTTATCGGCTCGATAGATTAGATCGCCAAGACAAAGTGAGTCCTGGGTGATCGACTCACTTTGCCTTGGCGAGCTACTGGCGCCCCTGCCTCGGGCCCCCTGTCAGCTCCGGGCCCGGCGGCCCTGCGGCACACCAGGCAACATCTCGCGGCACACTAGTGTGCCGCGGAACAGCGGTTGAAAAACACTGAGCTAGAGAACAAATAAACTTAGTTGGAACTGTAAGATCCAATCTTTTCTCTAGAGTATCATGAATTATTTGTAGTGCTTCAGTTTGGGGTATAATTGTGTAAAGGGAGCAGACATCTATAGTCACTAAGATAGAGTGAGGGGCAGGTTTAATCAAATCCAGTTTTTTGCTTCAAGTCTGTTGGGCTTCCAATACTGATATGTATTGTCCAGTATGAGCAGTATTCTATGCATTAAAGTGCCACATTTAGGCACATGCTTCTACACCTGACATAGACACAGGGGAAGTAGGCACGCCTAAATATTGGCACACAAATGCCAACTTGTGCTAGAATTCTGTAATGGAATCTGGATGCCCAGATGCTGCTTACAGAATTTGCAGTTAGGGCTCAGCATTTTGGCGCTTAACTTATGACACACTTTTTAGAATTGTCCCTTATGTTTTCAGGACACTTCCTGGGACTGATCTGCTGTTCTGAACCCAGCTGTTCTTGGCTGTCACCTAATCATGCTAAACAAAGCTTTTTTTGTTATTTTTTTTTTTCCAGTTTTCATTTATATATTCTATTTTCTCCACTTTCTCTTTTGCACTGTGAGCTGCCGGTGCCTGAGGAGTTGAACATATCACTGTCGTTATTGCTTTTGACACCTGCTCTTGTCTGGAAAAGGAAGGCAGGGAGGCTGTGTCTTAAGTGCTGCTCTCAGAGGACGTCAGCGGGATATGCATTAGGGATATTGGCTTGGACAGTCACCAAGTCTGGACTTTATTTCCCTCCGTAGGGTTCATTTGCAGAAACGACAGTGCATAAAACACCTGCTGTTGCAGAATTCAGTGGCTATTTGTTCTGTAATATTTTGAAATTGGACTTTTAAGCTGTAGTGTAGTGTATGACTAAAAATTCTCTGAATGGTTTTATCAGTCATGTATTGGTAACAGTAAAACTGCTTAGGATATTTTAGCATGAAAGATGCTCGCCCTGTTCTCCTTCATTCCCATTTCTACTCTGGCTGCCATCACGAGTGCTCTTCCCATGCTGGAAGATTAAAGGTACTGAAGAGAGTGTGATAAACGGCTCCGTTCATATCCTGTGTCGTTTGAATAGTCCTGTAGATCAGGAAGAAATGCACCGTGCCAGAAAAGCCAATTTAACTAACCCAATAACTTAATGTGCAGATTTGGAAGCTGCACGCTTACAGACTGAGCTGAGAATTCAGCTTAGCTTTGAAATGAGTCTATAGCGAAGAGGATAATGGAAAAGCAGGATACCAAGGAGAAGCTATGCAGGGAATCATTGCTTTATATGAGCCTTTTGTTCTGAAGCTCCTTTTGATTGTACGTATGGGCAGCTCACTCATGCAGCGAACTGCTGAGGAACAAGGGTAGTCCTTATCAGCCGAAAAAGATATTTACTGGGAATGTTGGACCAGATTATCATCTATGATTGCTGCCAGATTTTTCTTGGGGAAAGATCAGTGTTCAGTAGGGATGCACAGCTAGAACATTTTTGTTTTGTGTCATTTGCCCAATTAATGGGTGGGATGCAGCTCAAGGAGTTTAGCTTTTTATAACAGGAATTTGATTAGATGCCTGAAGTCATGTACGCACAAATTTGGGATTCCCTGCAGTGACTAGGCTTGATATCGGAGGCCTAGATCCATTGAGTTGTTTTACAATTCTCTGGGAGCAGAGCGAAAGCTTGTTTCACTATTGTATTCTAAAATGCTTGATGCTATCATGACTCGTGATCCTTTCCAGCACATAATGGCACAGTGGATTTCAGATGTGGGGCAAATCATTGGACATCTCAGACTGGGAGGTTAATTGCCCATATGGCGAACACGGTGTCCAATGTGTGGTCATTGGATGGAAACTCATGATCAGACTGCTGCACTAGGTCTGTTGTTCTCCCCTGTTTTTTGTGCTTCACACGTAGTGTGTTTGAGTCCGACATCTTGCTGGACTCTCTGGTGATATTGACCATACAGGCTGGAAGTGACCTGTTAGTGAGGTTGTTTTCTGGATGATGATGCAGGATAGAATGTGTGCTCTTCTCTAGACCACAAAGAAAAAAAGGGGCAGGCGTTCTACAAGATCCACAAGCCATGGTGACCAGAGAGCAGATCAGCCAGACGAGGACGTGCAAAAAAAAAAAAATCTTTATTCTGTGGAAGATGCTCAACACACAATAGGCGTGTTTCTCCGACGCAGGGGGCTGCATCAGCGGCCTCAAGAAAACCAAGTGGTGTACAAAAACAACATCACCAAAGAGGTTCTAGCAATTCAACAGACGATGGCAGAATTCCACAGCAAGCAAAGTCAGGAGCTGCCATCTTCAGGCTTGTACTGCCGGAACCTTGAACGTGAGATGAACACAGAGGTTCTAGAATCAGAAAATAATAGTAAATATTGAAGAATGAAGGACAATACTGGGCAGACTTGCACAGTATGTGTCTAGTATATGGCCTTGTGGTTGAGGATGGGCTGGGAGGGTGTGGATGGGCTGGAGTGAGCTTTGACAGAGACTTCAGCAGTTGGAGCCCAAGCATAGTACCGGGTAGAGCTTTGGATTCTTGCCCAGAAATAGCTAAGAAGAAAAAAAAAAAAAATTTTAATAAAAAATTTAAATTGAATCAGATTGGGCAGACTGGATGGACCATTTGGGTCTTTATCTGCCGTCATCTACTATGCTACTGTGTTTTTTATACAACACTTGGTTTTCTTTGAGCCCCTGATGCAGAACCCGCAGGGGGTAAAATACAGCCTGTCGGGTGTCTTCTACAGAATTGTTTTTTTTTTTGCACTTTCTCGTCTGGCTGATCTGCTCCCTGTCGCCATAATTTCTGGACCACTACTATATTGATCCCCCTTTATGTCAGTTACAGGAATTTTATTTTTATTTGGGGTTTTGCGGCCATTTTGTCCTTTAGTCCATTTCTGATAATAGTGTACACTTTTTGGAAATAGTGATCTGTAATTCGCTACTTTTTTTTCTAAAAGGGCCCCTCTGAAATTCTAAACGAACTGTATATTGTAATTCGCTACATTTTTAAGATTCTGCATACTGTAATTTCACTGACTATCTGCATATTGTAACTCGCTGATTGTCCAGCTCTCTTCGGTGTGAACCGCCTAGAAGTCGCATGATTGTGGCGGTATAGAAGAATAAAGTTATTATTATTATTATTATTATTATTATGTAGAGAGACAGTGTGCTATTTCAGAAAAAATAGGGTTACCAGATTTTACTACTGTAAAATCTGGAACCATGGCCCCGCCCCCACGTCTGCCATAGTTCCCACCCAGCTCCGCCCTGTTCTGCACAAGTCACACCCTGGTCCGCACCAGTCCCACCCCCCAACCTCTCATGCCTGGAGCCACGTCGGGAGGGCATCTGCGCATGCGCAGGTGTGACGCGATGATGTCACACACATGCACGCATGCGTGTGAGGTCATCACGTTGCATTTGTGCATGCGCAGATGCCCTCCCGACGCGTTCCTGAGCTGGAAGCTTTTCAAAACTTAGACAAAGTGCTGGGTTTTGAAAAGTCAGATGCCTGGCAAGTCCTCCACAAAGAGGACATGTCTGGGTAAATCTGGACATCTGTAACCCTAAGACAATAGGGAATGCATGTACCCACAAGCTGTGTGGAAAGAGGGTGAGTTTTTGTTCTCCTCTTTTTCTTTTGGTAACTATATGCAACGACATAGGATATGTTGCAGATATTTCTACATTGTTGCAAATGATAGCATACTCCTAGTGTTCAGCTTGGACACTTTGGGGCTGGATTAAATAAACAGTACCTAGTGGCACCTACATTGTAGGCATCGCGTGGCACAGTTGTCAATCAACCGCTAGCCTCCATTCACAGACTCCCACCCAGGGCCGCCATCAGAAATTTCTGGGCCCCTTACTGAGCAATCCTATTGGGCCCCCCACGCAACCCTTCCCCCCCCCGACGCCCCCCCCCCTTCTTCCATGGGTTTAATACACACATACTTTTCTGCTAATGCTCCACCTAAGCCTTAAAATCTTCTCACGTCCATTGGGTGATTTAGCATAGACTGTGCCATTTGCTTTAAATCATCTTCCATCATTAATCCAAATTGCACAATTCTTTCTCTGCCTTTGTCCTGAATGACATCTGGCCACATTGCTGGATCCTTCCAGTCAACAAATTTATGAGCAGGCGCAGAGAACGCATTTTTAAACAAATGTAGTTTATCCTTGTACTCCTTATGTAATTTTAATCATCTATGGATATGTTTGTATGTTTATTGTTCAAATGGTTTTATTTATTTCACCAAATTTATTTTTGTTATACGCATTGAAAATATTTGATATTGCGTTTAAATCAAAATCTCAATAAACTTGAAACTTGAAACAAGTGCCCGTGAGATTGTGGGAGGGTTAAATACTCAAAACTTAGAAGAATAACAATTTACTTAAAGTTTTTGCTACGCCAGCTTTCTGGTATCTTTACATACAGTGGCGTACGTAGCATATGTAACACCCGGGGCCCCATCATTTTTTGGCACCCCCCCATCCTGTAAGAAAAAACATGATTTTTAGTAACAAACCACAAGTCACACATGAGTACCTAGAAAAAGGCAGCATCTTACATATTGCAGTGAGCAGTACATCAATACACCCATTGTAAAACTAAACAAGCCAGATCCAGCACAGAATCAATCCTACACCGTCAATCCTAACAGAAAACCATGTCTTTCGAACACACAGAACACAGAAAACACCTTCGCCTAGTATGGAATATGTCATCACAAACTAACCCCCTCACTCTTTTACAAAACTGTAGTGTGGATTTTTAGCCACAGTGGTAACAGCCCTGACGCTCATAGAATTCTGAGCATCAGAGCTGCTACCACCATGGCTGGGTCTAAAAAACGCTCCACAGTTTTGTAAAAGGGGGGATAAAATAGAAATACACAGTTTCAACGCTCTAGCTCAGAGGTGCCCAAACTTTTTGAGCTTGTGAGCTACTTTAAAATGACCAAGTCAAAATTATCTACCAACAATAAAATTAAAAAACACAAAGCACACTATACGCTGAGAAAATGATAATTATCATTCCTATTCTGGGTTTTTTTCAAAGAGGTCAAGGCAGATGACTCTATGCATTGTCACCTCAGTAACAACCATACAAAAATAGACAAATATATCCTCCATCCTTTTTGTTAAACCACAATAGCAGTTCTTAGCGCAGGGATCTGCGCTGAATGCCCAGCGCTGCTCTTGACGCTCATAGGCTCCCTGCGCTAAAAACCACTATTGCGGTTTAGTAAAAGGGGACCATATTGTAAAATATAGACAGCAGATATAAATTCAGAACTGTGATAGTAAGTGAAGGGAAGTTTTCATCTCTGGGAATTTACCCAGTTAACTATTAAGTTATTTGGGCAAATTCCTTTGAAAAACTGTGGTAATACTGCCTCCACTTTGCTAAATTTAAATAAAATCATTTTTCCTATCTTTGGTGATTTTCATGAGTCTCTGGTTGCACTTTCTTCTTCTGACTGTGCATCCAATCTTTCTTTCCCTTCTTTCAGCCTGTATGCCTTCCTCTCCTCCACACCTCATTCCCTCCCCCAACTTTTTCTTCCACTCTTCATGCCCCCTTTCTTTTTTTCTGTTTCTCTTCTTTCCTTCTGTCTCCCTGCCTGCCCCCTTTCTTTCTTTCTCCCTGCCGTTCCCCAAGCCACTGCCACTGCCGCTGCCATCGGGGAACAGGACCCACCAATGGATAACAGGCCCCAAAGCCGACACCGACGCATGCTCTCCCTGCTTCGGACCGATCAGTCTTCCTCTCCCCGACGTCAATTCTGCCGTCGGAGAGGAAGTTCTGCCCAGCCAGGCAGCGATTGGCTGGCCCGAACTTCCTCTCCGACTGCAGAATTGACGTCGGGGAGAGGAAGACTGATCGGCCCGATAGATTAGATCGCCAAGACAAAGTGAGTCCTGGGTGATCGACTCACTTTGCCTTGGTGAGCTACTGGCGCCCCTGCCTTAGAACACTGCCTAGGACCCTGGGGGAGCCCGGGCCCCCTGTCAGCTCCGGGCCCCTGAATGCAGGACTGGTAGTACTGCCCTGATGGCGGCCCTGCTCCCACCTAGAGGCACCTAGGCATCACTAGGCATCTTGGAGGTAGCACTGGTATATTCGGCCAGGTTTAACTTGGCCTAATTTACCAATGTCTAACTGGGACCCCTAGTGACACCTAAGTCAACCATGCCTATTCTCTGCCCTTAAGCACGCAACTTTTCAGGTAGGCATAATTCAGCGTCAGAAGGTGCTATGTGTGGAATTCCACACCTAACTTTTAATTTAATTTTATAAATTAATTATGCAATCAACTTCAGTGATATAGTCAATTGCCATACCATTTAAGCTAATTGAAGTAATTTAGGTTATGCGCGGATTTTAGTTAGGCATCACTAGGTGGCCTCAATTTCGGTGCCTAGATGCGCCTAACCAGTGCACCATTTATAGAATCCAGCCCTTTTCTGACTGTAATCATAGTACAGGTTGCTTAGGTAGGAAGTCAAAGTAAGCACCTCTTTTGAGGTCTAATTTTTTTAAGGAGTTTGTTTTAAACATTACAGTGAATTACTGTGCCAATTAAAACAATTAAGTTAGGCAGTGGTGGGGCGCCTACCGCCACCTAACCTATGGCACCGTTTATAGAATATGGCCCATAGTGAATATTGCCAGCTGCACGTCACAGGAAACATACTTTTCCTTTCACATATTTGGGTATTACCATCCCCTCCATCCTGTATAGGGCCAGCTACACCCTCCTCCTGGATAGAATCTCCACAGATCTTCATAGTAACATAGTAGATGATGGCAGATAAAGACCCGGATGGTCCATCCACTCTGCCCAACCTGATTCAATTTAAATTTTTTACATTTTTTCTTCTTAGCTATTTCTGGGCAAGAATCCAAAGCTCTACCCGGTACTGTGCTTAAGTTCCAACTGCCGAAATCTCCGTCAAAACCTGCTCCAACCCATCTACACCCTCCCAGCCATTGAAGCCCTCTCCAGCCCATCCTCCCCCAAATGGCCATATAAAGACCGTGCAAGTCTGTCTTAGTTCAATATTTAATATTATTTTCTGATTCTAGATCCTCTGTGTTCATCCCACGCTTCTTTGAACTCAGTCACCGTTTTCTTCTCCACCACCTCTCTCGGGAGCGCATTCCAAGCATCTACCACCCTCTCCGTAAAGTAGAATTTCCTAACATTGCTCTTGAATCTACCACCCCTTAACCTCAAATTATGTTCTCTGGTTTTACCATTTTCCTTTCTCTGGAAAATATTTTGTTCTACATCAAATTGTACATAGACTTTCCTATCTCATGGGGAGTGTTCATTAACCTTATAAAATACCTTTCCACCCTCATTAATCTCACTTGCCCTATGTAGAGAAGGAAGGGGAGGGAGTTTGCTTGATGTTACTCTTTTATTGTATATGCTTGTTCTATTATTGTATATGATGCATTATTATTTGTACTGTGTACCTTTGGGGGTGCGCTGGTTTTGTATTTGCTGTGTTTGCATCAATAAAAATTGTTTGAACCTAACCTTATAAAATAATATTCTTCCTGCCTTCTGTTTATGTTTCAACATATCCCATGTGCTGTGCCTAAAACTGTGTTTCAAATATTTAAATAGGAAGCTGTCCAGTTTTATCTGGCATTGAAAGAGCCCAGGATTTGACTGAGCACCTTATGCAGGCTCAAAATGGAAGGGTGGGATGGAACTGTCCAATCTGGAGCTCTATTACTGGGCATCAAGATTAGTTTGTATTACCTGGTGGTACCAGGGATGAGCTTGTCAGATTGGTTACAGTTTCATCCCTGGTACCATCAGGTAATACAAACTAATCTTTGATGCCCGATAATAGAGCTCCAGGTCGGGCAGTCCCATCCCAAATGGAAGTCTGTTCACTCCCTCTCTTGTTTCCAATGATGTGCAGGATCCTCATTGCTTGGCTCATAGTGGTACATAAAGCTAGAGTTTGGCATCAGATTTGTCATACAATTAATATCAAAGAGAGTTTTTTAAAATCTCCTATTGCACCACTGGCCCAAAATTCAGATCTATCCTACCTTACTTTCTCCCTGAAATTGGAAGTGTGGGAGCAGCCAGTGATTTGTTATATATGGTGGTTAATGGATTGGGAGAAGCTCAAGAAGTTTAGCTCTTTACAAAAAGGATTTGATTAAATGCCCAGTCAAGTCATATATGTAGAAATCTGAGATGCTCTGCAATGATTGGGTGAGTAACGATGTTGACATCGGAGGCCTAGACCCATCAAGTTGTTTTTCTATTCTCTGAGAGCAGAGCAGAAGTCGATTTTGCAGTTGTATTCTACAGTATAATACTCAATGCTATCATGACTCATGATCCTTTCCAGTACAGAGTGGCAGAATGGAATTCAGATATGGGGAAAATTGTTGGACATCTCAGACTGGGAAGTTGTTTGGCCAATGGTCAGGGCAGGATTAACCAATAGGCCAAGTAGGCATGTGCCTAGGACCCGAAATGGTCAGGGGGGCTTGATAAAGGAGGGCATCAACATTGTTTTTTCCAAATGGTGAAGGGCCCTTCCAGCATCAATCAGCAACACGGGCCCCACCCCGATCGGCAACGCGGGCCCCACCCCGTTCGGCAACGTGGCCCCACCCCATCGACAGAAAGTAAAACAAGCAAGCAATGCGTGTAAGAAAGACAATGGGAACTGTAATTGTGCAAGCAGTGTTGCTTGCCCAAAGCTTCCCTCTGACGCAGCTTCCTGTTTCCTCATGGGCGCATGGTGGGGTGGGGATGGGGCAGGGGCCCAGTGTACTTGTATGCCTAGGGGCCCTCAACAAATTAATCCTACCCTGCCAATGGTACACTCAGGGCCTAATTCTGCAAAGAGTGCCATAATTGAGGCAACCTCACTTTGTGGGCATTGAATCTATGGTTTCATTTTGTAACACTTTTTGTACCTGATATTATTTTGTTTTTTTTTATGTTTAAATATTTTTATTGAAAAGTTTCATATAATCAAGCACATCAAAAACAACCAAAGTTTATAGTACAAATAAAGCAGCACCCCACCCTCCCGTCCATCCCACAACCCCCCCCAAAAAACCCCACCCAAACAAAACAATCCATCTTCCAGAATGCATGGCTAATCATGGGTTCAATAAATAACTGCGAGCTTTATGAGTCAATGTGAGCCAAAAGGGCTCCCAAATGGAACAAAACAAACGTCCCTGTGGTTTGTCCAAAGATGTCAAGGAGAGACGCTCCATAGAAGCCTGTTGTATCATGAGAGTACGCCAGTGAGAAAAGGTGGGGGAATCCGGTACAATCCAGCACTGCAATATAGTTTTTTTCCCCCTGCAAAATGGCTCATTCAAAAAAAAAAAAACGAAACCCCTTCGGGGGACACACGAGGGAGATGCTCCAAAGTAAAGAGCATCTCTGGGCAGTTATTATAGCCATGGTGCCACATGTTGGTAATATGTTTATTATTTTGTTTTTATTTGTAATTTTGTATGATAAACAATTCATTACCAACCTCCTGGTCTACCAGAAGCTAGTGCTCCACCTTGTGCCTTTGGCACAAGAAATAGTGCAACAGCCTGTGTCTCCTATCATGTACTTTGCTTTTTCTTTAGTCTATACGTAATATACTGTAAAGTGTGATACTTGTCACATTCAATAAACAGTTTTAAAAAAATGTATTCAACAATTAATAAGAAAAAAATAAATATAATAAATAATAAAAATAAATGAAAATAATTTAATCATACACCCAAAGTTATATGTAATCCATGGTGTTCAAGCTTCTTTCCAAACAAATCAAAATACTGAAAACACTGACCTTTAAAAACCACACAGAGTTCATAAAAATATCTCTCCTAAAACCACATATCAATATCTATGAAAATAAACCTGAGTAAACTCATAATAAATAATTTAAGAAGGCACTATAAAAAAAGACTAATAACTTGCTCTAAAATTGAAAGAAACCACAAAATAAACCTAAATAAATGTAAAGGGTTGCTTACAGAAGGAGACGGGATCAAAGAAAAACTGCAGCATAGCAACTAGTAAAAGTGCTTGTAAACCCCCCCCAAAAATACATTCAAAAACCTTGGCACAATAAATTTAAGAGCAATACCTTTAAAAATTCAGCTTGCCCTTACTTCTGCATTAAACAGCCTCCTTCAAGTAGTGCCTTGCTTGACAGCTGTTCAAATGCCCTGTTTTCCCTCTAGAAGGGTGTTTCATGGTTCACCCAATATACAGCATCTCTCTCCTTAAAACTACCAATATTTTTTAAAGGGCCTGACTAATTCTCGAATCCATTTATGTGTACATATTCTTCTTTGGCTGAGAGTCATTTACAAGTGGGCAGTGCTTCCCACTTTGTTAATGGGTAGATGTTGCTTGCTATAGATTTGTAGTCCCTTTTCATTTTTGGGGGGTCTTTTTTTATTATTTTGGGGTCCTTTTGCTTCCTTGGCCAACCTTTTACAAAGCTTAAATGTAATCTATCACATTTATGCTGATGATATCACAATACTGATAGCAGTCATTTCTTTTACCATTGAAATAAAAAATCAGATTACTTTTATCCTAAATCAGATTGAACAATGGACCATTGAACTTAAATTGAAATTAAACACT
Organism: Geotrypetes seraphini; assembly: GCF_902459505.1. Classification (NCBI taxonomy): domain Eukaryota; kingdom Metazoa; phylum Chordata; class Amphibia; order Gymnophiona; family Dermophiidae; genus Geotrypetes; species Geotrypetes seraphini. Next base: position 216,663,221 of record NC_047089.1, on the reverse strand, counting down.
GAAAAACCAGATTATTTTTGGCTAGTCCCAGCGATAAAATTATGGATAAAATTCTCTATTTAAGAGGACAAGAATATCCAATAGCCTTATCTCTTAAAATTTTAGGAGTCATACTCGACTGCCATTTAACCTTGGGGGAGCATACTGATATGCTTGTAAAGAAATGTTTCTTTGCATTGTGGAAGTTGCGTTCCATCAAAAAATATTTTGACCCTGCTTCTTTCAGATTATTAGTTCAAACATTAATTTTATTTATTCCTGACTATTACAATATAATCTGTTTGGAAGCTTATAAAACCGTCTTGGGAAGATTAAGGCTAATCCAAAATATAGCAGTCCGTTTAAATTTCGGATTAAATAAACAGGAACATGTCAGCCCTTACTACCGTCAGCTGCACTGGTTGCCAATGGAAGCAAGAGTACTTTTCAAATTTGCTTGTATTTGCTATAAGATGTTATTTGGATTAGCTCCGCTATATCTCCTCTCTCATTTTGAATGGTACTGTTCGACTAGGCCAGGGGTAGGCAATTCCGGTCCTCAAGAGCCGGAGCCAGGTCAGGTTTTCAGGATATCCACAATAAATATGAATGAGATAGATTTGCATCTCAAGGAGGCAGTGCATGCAAATCCATCTCATACATATTTATTGTGGATATCCTGAAAACCTGACCTGGCTCCGGCTCTCGAGGACCGGAATTGCCTAACCCTGGGCTAGGCCTACTCGATGTACTGGTTTATTTACTTTTCCTAATCCCAAAAATTACCGTTATTATACTCTTGATATCCATGCTCCCAGTGATTCCCATGTTCCTCAGTTCATGTGTCTCTCCCAAGTCTTCAGTTTCTGTGCCCATGCTCCTCTTTTCTGGGTCTGTTTCCATTTCAGCTGGCCATTTGTCATATGTGCTCCTGCCTATGGATTATGCTTCATGTGCTATGGCTATCTATTAACTCCCCTAAGAAGTGAGTGAGGGATCCAGCCTATCGTAACTTGTGTTTTGTGAGGCTAGTGAAGATTATACTGCCTTTGGACCTGCCGTGGTATGCTAAGTTTATCACTAAGGGCTAATCCTTTGTGGCTGCCCACGCCCTGGCTGGCTGCTCTCATACAATGTGAATGGTTTGAGAATAACACATCATGTGATGCAATCAGAAAGGCAACAAGGAATAATAAGGCTGTAATTATTGTTGATTTCAGTCTGTCTCATATCTATTAAGAAGACTCTGGGACGTGAAGCACCTGTGAAACAGAGAGCAAAGATGCATTAAGCAACTTTCCCACAGTGCCTCGTGTCAGTGACCTGCTCTCTCTAAGGCATGGATCACACAAACATCTTGTCATATAACTAGTAATGAGAACTGTGAACACAAAGCAGAATACAGCAGGTCAGAAGGCTGTAAAACGGTGCCATTGTAGCCAGAATTATGCATAAATCAAAAATAATTCCTCAAATACAGCAAAGAAATAATCAGCTCACTGCATCTACTAGAGGAGGCTTCATAATTGACGTATGGATGGAAATGTAGCCCAGAAAGGCTATACAAATATTATTTTTATGGACTGGGTTGAGGACAGAGCCAGGACTTGTGAAACCAGGAGATTGATTGGCCCATTATCTACTCACACAGCACGTTTCTTCCAGTCAACAAACAGTCCATACAGTTAACTGCTTCAAACTGTGCAGGGTTTACTTTGAACTGGGAGAGTCCAACGGGGGAGGGGGAGTGTCAATTCTTTTAAAACACCCCTCTTCTACAAAGCCATGCAGCAACAGCCCCGAAACCCTTTAAATCTCTATGGGCTTCGGAGCTGTTACCATGTGGCAGCCACTAGTGCGGCTTTGTAGAAGAGGGAGTTAGTTGCATCTCTTAGTCTATTCCAGTAAAGTCCAACAAATATATTTAATATAAGTAACACTTACAACTGTATATTCTTCCTAATTCTTTTTCTTGTTGAAAGTATCTAGTATAAAAGAGTACCTTAGCACTAATTAGACTTTATGCACACAACTTTCTAAGTGTAAAGTGGTGCACATAAATTTTAATTTGAGGATCTGAAAAGGGGGTGTGGGCATAGGAGAGGCATCTATGGGCATTTCTAAAAATTACAAGCGCTATTATAAAATACACCCAATGTGCACAGAATTTAGGTGTGGGCGTTTACACCAGGTTTTAGTCGGCATGAATGGTTGCACCTAAATTTTAGTCATGGGGACAGACAATATGTGTATTCCATAAACCATGCCTAATATTTTGGCGCAGTTTATAGAATAGCACTGTGTGTTTTATTCTGCACCGGTTTTTCCAATGTCATATATAGAATCTGCCCCTATATGCACATAGGTCCTGATTCTATAAAAGACACCTAAAGTTAGGTGCCTAGGTCAGAGCGTCTAGCCGATCTAGGTGTCTAACTTAATTTTCTTAATTGGCATTGGTAATTGAAAGTACCATTATAAACCAATTATTTTAAAAAAATGAATTAGTTGGTAGGCGCCAACCACTTTAAGGTAGACATCTTCCAGAGAAGAGCGACTAAATTGATAAAAGGTATGGAAAACTTTTCATACGCTGACAGGTTGAAAATGCTGGGGCTGTTCTCCCTAGAGAAGAGGAGACATGATAGAAACCTTCAAAATCCTGAAGGGCATAGAGAAGGTAGACAGGGACAGATTCTTCAGACTGTGGGGAACCACAAGTACTAGGGGTCACTCGGAGAAATTGAAAGGGGACAGGTTTAGGACAAATGCTAGGAAGTTCTTTTTTACCCAGAGAGTGGTGGACATATGGAGCGCGCTTCCGGAGGTTGTGATAGGCCAGAGCACAGTACGGGGGTTCAAGGAAGGTTTGGATAGGTTCCTGAAGGATAAGGGGATTGAGGGGTACAGATAGAAGCAGAGGTAGGTTATATAAATGGTCAGGAACCACTTCACAGGTCATAGACCTGATGGGTCGCCGCAGTAGCGGACCGCTGGGCGCGATGGACCTCTGGTCTGACCCAGTGGAGGCAACTTCTTATGTTCTTATCTCCACTAAGGTGTCTACAGGCAAGTAGGCACGATTAGAAGCTGATTTGGAGCAGATTTTGGGTGTGATTTCATTTTGGTGCTAGTAAGCACCTATCTTAGGCGCACTAAGGCCAAGAAAACCCTGGCCAAAAGGGGCAATACACTTAAGGTTTTAACACCCAAGAATGCTTACACACTCTTGAAGACTGCACACAATGTGGACGTAGGATGGATTTCAGTAAATGGCACTCAAAGTTAGGCTCTGGGAAGATGCACAATAAGAGTATTCTGTAGAGCAGTGTCTTGCAAACTTTTTCTATTGCTGCACACTAAACTCAGGGCCATGTCTAGAGGGCCTCCGAGTGTGCGTGTGACTGATGATGTCACACGGGGGCTTTCCAAAACCTGGACAAACTGGCAGGTTTTGGAAATCCCTCCATTGGGTAACTCTAAAATTCCAGTACGCTGGGGGGCAGAGAGGAGGAGAGGCACTGGTGCCAATGGTGACATACATGTATACGACCTATCTCTCGCGGCACAGAGTTTGTGATACGCTGCTGTAGAAGGTGCTCCAAACAGAGCATCCTTTGCAAAATACTGTCTTAGTGCGTATTTCATGAGTAACCTGGGGCGTGAATCGGGCAGAACGGAGCGGGGCCAGGCGGAATGGGGTGGGCCTGGGGTGGGGGGTTCATAGACAAAATTGCGCGAGACAACGGCACGCCGACAACTGAGCGCAGACAACTGAGCGTAAGGTTTACGGCGCACTATTTTAAAGGGTTCTGACGGGGAGTGTTGGTGGGGAACCCCCCTATTTTACTTAACCTACATCGCGCTGGCGTTGTGGGGGGTTTGGGGGGTTGTAACCCCCCTCATTATTCTTGAAACCGAACTTTTTGCCTGTTTTTTAGGGAAAAAGTTCAATTTTAAGTATAATGTGGGGGGTTACAACCCCCCAAACCCCCCACAACGCCAGCACAATGTCTGTTAAGTAAAGTGGGGGGCACCCCCCCACGCCTCCCGTCGGAGCCCTTTAAAATAGTGCTTTTCTTCGGCGCGCCATCAACCTTTCGCTCAGTTGTCTGCGCTCAGTTGTCGGCGCGCCATTGTCTCGCGCGATTTAGTCCCGTCACAGGGGTGGGGCCATGGGTCCGAAAGTCTGGTAACCCTAATCCTGCATGCTTTAAGATCAGCAGCCAGTTAGTGCTGGGCCATGTGTTTTACAGACAACTCACACAGTGCAAGCTTGTGGCAAACACTTTCATTAGGCCTCCACCAACAACACGGAAAAACACCCAAAATATTTTCATTTATTTTTGTGTGATTTGAAATGGAAAATGATATGTTTAAAATGATTGCGCATTCCTAATAATTACAAGGGATTCTTTGCTTGTCAGAACCAGATGTTTCCACGGTCTTTTTTTTTTTTGCAAATACTCAGCTGCTAAGAAACAGTTGTATATCTAGCAGAACCTCACTACAGAAGGTAATATCTATGAGAATGAGAGTCTCAAGGATAAGAGGATATCATATGAAGCCGAACAGAAGGTATGTCAAGGAGGAATGCGGGAAAATATCAAAAGTTCAGTTCTAACATTAATCCTGCTGGAGGTGATGTGTTGACCTGACAGTCCCAAAAGGTTACGCAAAAAGCTTGTAAAAATCAGTGAAAGGGGTCTTGATGGCCAGTGGGAGGGAGGGGCAGATGCCTTAATGCCCTGACTGATCATACTGAGAGAACACTCCGCTTAGCTACATGCTTGAAAAACTCAAGTGAAGGCAATATTTATTTTTTTAAAGTACATTTCTTAAGTTCATCCCTTCCATAAAGCAATTTATTTAATTATTTAACCCCCCCTCCCCTCCCCCCCGACAAAACCATAGTGTGGTTTTTAGCGCTGACCATAGAGGTAAATGCCCTAGATTATACCCTAGAGGTATAATCAATTAAAACAAAACAGTAAACAAATACATGATACATTCACTTGGAACTAATCACGTTTTTTGAATTATCTGTGTTATTTATCTATTGAATTTTTGCTTTTCAAGTTCTTTGCTTTTCATGTTCATATGTTTTTACATATTTTTAAATTTGTAATTATATAATTACATTCCTTCTTTTTGGTTTATACCAGGTATTGTTCAGTAAATAGTTTGAACAATATGGGAACTCCACTAACTTGGAACATGAGGACATTACTGGCCAGACTTTACGATAGATATCCTGCAAACAATGGGATGGTTGGATAGGCTGGAGTGAGCTTGGATGGCAACTTCAGCAGTTGGAACTTAGGACAATAGCAGGTGGACTTTATAGTCTACGGCCCAGAAATTTCAAAGAAGAGACAAGTTAAATTAATCATGTATTTTTAATGGGTATAACTAATGGGTAGACTAGATTGACCATTAAGGTCTTTATCTGCCGTCATTTACTATGTTACTATGTTACCTGGCAGAAACCCAAAGAGTAGCAACATTCCAGAGCTGAGTTTGTGATGTCATAATGTCTCATTCCACCAATGCCTAAGAGCCAGCCTCAGCAGTGATGTCACAATGGCTTGATTAGATGGCAACTTCAATAGTTGAAACCTAGGACAATACCAGGTGGACTTTACAGTCTATGACCCAGAAATATCAAAGAAGAGGCAAGTTAATTTAATCATGTATTTTTAATGGATATAACTAATGGGCAGACTGGATGGAACGTTCAGGTCTTTATCTGCCGTCATTTACTATAGAAAAGTGTTTTTAGGAAGGCGGATGTCATGTACCCAGGGATAAATGGCATCTTATAAGATAACCCCTAGTTGAGCTATACTTAGGCCCTCTTTTACTAAGGTGCGCTAACCAATTAGCACGTGCTAAACGCTAACGTGTGCATGTTAGTCTATGGATGCGTTAGCGTTTAGCGTGTGCTAATTCGATTAGCGCGCTAATAGGTTACTGCACCTTAGTAAAAGAGGGGGTTAGTCTATGTGAACTTTAGCTTAAATCATTGTGAACATGGCTTTTCTACAAATCTTTCTTGATAGTGAAAAAATCTTTTTGGAAAAGGACATGGCACAATTTGGACTAATGAAGGGGGTGACAAAACTCGAGAAATGGCCAATGTGTTATGTTTCCTGGGGTATTCCCTAAGCTAAATCAAATAGATAAAATGGAGACCACATGACACAAACAAACAAGACACAGAGTTCCTGGTCTGTCAAAGAGTTTCATTGGTCTGTTAAAGATTTAGGGTTGAACTTAATCTGCAAATAAACACACTATTATATGAACCCCCTCCCCCCATAATTATATATGATATCCAATTGGATTTCCAATACAGTTTCATAGTATTAGATGTACTTCTTGTGTGCACAAATGAGCAAAGTATATGTACAGATAACACATGGTATGGCCATATCATAATCAGAAAAGATACAACACTCTAACTGTTGTATCCTCGGAAAGTTGTATCCTTGTATCCTCGGAAAGTCTTTATCTCTGTAGCTGACAAAGAGGATCCTTCTGCTCAATGTGTGACAGCAGCCAAAAAAGCAATTCAGTTCTGGTCATTGTATCTCCAAAAAGATATAGTGGAATTAGAAAAGGTTCAAAGAAAAGTGACCAAGATGATAAAAGGGATGGAACGCCACCTGAATGAGGAAAGACTAAAGAGGTCAGGGCTCGTCAGCTTGGAAATGAGATGGCTGAGTGGAAATATGATTGAAATCTACAAAATCCAGAGTAGTACCCAATGGGTGCAAGTGAATTAATTTTTTTACTCCATCAAAAATGTAAAAGACTAGGGAACAAACATTTAAAGTTACAAAAAAAATACTTTTTAAAACCAATAGGAGGAAATATTTTTTTTTCCACACAGAGAATAGTAAAGCTCTGGAACGTGTTGCTACAGGATGTGGTAACAGCAGTTAGCATAGCTGGGTTTAAAAAAAGGTTTGGACAAGTTCCTAGAGGAAAAGTCCATAGTCTGCTATTGAGACAGATATAGGGGAAGCCAATGCTTGCCTTGGGATTGGTCAAAACACAAAACCCCTAGATATAAACCGGGAAAGGTAGGTAACACTGCAAATGAACTGCTACAGCCCTCAAACAGGGGCCCTCACAGTATATAAATATATGAAGTGAGGCCTCATTGCAGTAGTAAAAGCTATGGTGCGTTGATTACCAGTGCTCCTAAAATGGTAAGCCAGGAGCACTGGTAATCAGTGCACCATAGCTTTTACTACTGCACTGAGGCCTCACTTCATATATAGCAGGGGTCTCAAAGTCCCTCCTTGAGGGCCGCAATCCAGTTGGGTTTTCAGGATTTCCCCAATGAATATGCATGAGATCCATGTGCATGCACTGCTTTCAATGCATATTCATTGGGGAAATCCTGAAAACTCGACTGGATTGCAGCTCTCAAGGAGGGACTTTGAGATCCCTGATATATAGTATTTATATATGTAGCAGTTCATTTGCAGTGCTACTTACCTTTCCCGGTTTATATCTGAAGGGTTTGTATTTTGATGGTCCTGATATTCCCCTTTGGGCATTTGAGATTGGTAGCATGGAATTGTGCTACTTGGGCTTTTGTCAGGTTCTTGTGACCTGGATTGGCCATTCTGGAAATAGGATAGTGGGGCAAGGTGGACCATTGGTCTTACCCACTATGGCTAATCTTATGTTCTTATGCAAATTTAGAGGCAGGGCAAGAGAAGGTGACTAAAGTTTGAGTACGAGGTAAGCAGGTGCTAACAGAAAGACTGGATAGATCAAGTAGTCTTTCTTTGACAATATCTCATATGCTTAATGAAATGAGTTAACCAGTAGAGAATAGGAGAGCTAGGTTGCATGCACGGGAGACAGAAAGGGACTGAACGCAGCTGGGCATAGAGAAACAGAACGTTCGGCAGCCTTTCTTATAGTCAAATAATAGAATCCAAGGCCAGTACAACCCCTCTCTCTGAAACATTTATTCATGCAGAGAGCCTCATCAGGGATTTAAGCAGAGGAAAACATCTTTTGCTCTGCATTTTTATGCAGGCTGCATGTTCCAAGGAGCATAAGGGAAATGTCAAATTGATCTGGAATCCATAAAAATGCAGACTTTATATCACAAAAAAAAGTTGCATTAAATATTAAACTGGCCTCACCTTTAGGTATTGTGGGCATAAAGAAACTGGCTGCCTCCATATCAGAATGATATTGGATTATACCTAATCTTATCTGAAGAGAAATAACTACTATGACAGGGTAGTCAGTGGGAAAAACAGTGCTTTCTGATGTCTCCTTGTAAATGCAGTAAGGTATTCCTGATGGGCCTTTTGTTCATGGGTAACATGCAGCCATCTTAAGTCCTTGGAATGGCGCTGACTGGGAAGCCAGGAGGCAGACTCTGAACTTCTTCCAAAGCCAAGAGCAGGAGCAGTACAGTCAAGGATTTAGGTCACTTGTGATGCCAATTATGCCATCACAATGCTCCAGAGCCGGCTCAAGGCATGGAGTAGATGAGCACTGGCTCAGAGCGCCAAGCCTGAGGGGGGCGCCGAAAGCCTGCGTCACCTGGTCCACTGCAGTGGCAAGTTTCCTCCTCCCTCACCTCTCTCTCTTAAAACTCCCATGTCATGTTCTAAACACCTCCCAGATCCAGCAGCCCCACTTACCCCACGATCAGGCAAATTAAATCATATGGTTTGAGACAACAATCTTTTTTTAAAAATTTCCGCAGTCATGAGGGATAAAATATTCTAGATGGTTTACCATGAAATGGGTTTGTCAGGCAGCTAATTGGAGAACTTTGCCAGATCAGATTGGTTTAATAAATAATTACACGAGTTTTAAACAAGCCTTGAAAACATATTTGGTTAAGGAATATGTGTTGAATACGTTGTCAATTCTTTTGATAGTCTTATTCTATTGTGATTTTGTTTTTTTAATGTAAACCGCTGTGAACGTTTTGAGGTATTGGTGGTATACAAATAAAATTTGTATTGTATTGTACAAAGGATGGGAAGGGGACTAAGGGCTCCTTTTACTAAGATGCGCTATGCTTTTTAGCGCGCGCTAACTACACGCTAAACGCTAACAAGTGCATGTTAGTCTACGGACGTGTTAGCGGTTAGTGCGCGTGTAGATTTAGCGTGCGCTAAACGCGCTAAAATGCTCAGTGCACCTTAGTAAAACAGGGGGTAAGGAAATGGGTGAAAGGTGGGGAGCGGGCTGAGACTGAGACTGGTGGGAGACAGGGGAGTACTTGGCGTGATGGTAGATGCGCATCTGTCTTTCAAAGCACAGATCTCAAAAGAAGTGAGGTCTGCTTACTTCACCATGTGGAAATTGTCTCATTTGAAGAATATCCTGTCAAATTGGGATTTGAGACAGATACTTCAAGCGCTTGTACTATACCCAGATAGATTACTGTAATGCTATCTAGGTTTACCTCCAGTATGTATTAAAGTGTTAGAAATGATACAAAACTCAGCTGCCTGGCTACTGGCCGGAGTATCTTGATACGAACATATTACACCTATTTTTAAAAAGATTGCATTGGTTGCCAATATTGTTTTGTATCCAATTCAAAGTTTTGAAACTTGTCCAACAAGGCAATTATGACACCTTGCCAAATTATTTGGCAAAATGCCTAACACTATATACTCCGCCAAGGACGCTGAGGTCGCAGAATCGTTGGTTGTTAGACACAACAAAGGGGAATATTTTACGATATGTACAGACCAAAAATTCATGTTTTTCTATAGCTGGACCATTGATGTGGAATGCATTGTCTGGTACCTTACGCTTATGCAGAAATCTATTACAATTTAGAACTTTGCTTAAGATCCATCTGTTTGTTCAAGCTTTTCTAAGCTAATATCCTGCTTTTTAAGTTAATACTTTCTTTTGAATATCATCTTTTATGTAGGTTATCAGATTTGTGCTGCTTTATTGAAGTAATGTAGTAGATGAGTGGGTGAGATATAATTTATAAGTTGAGATGAGCGGTTGAGATGTAATTTGGAAGCTGAGATGGTATAATCTTAAGATTTTTTGCTGATGTATATGATTTTTAAGACGTTTACATCCTGAAATGTGTATGTGATACTGTGAGCCGCCTTGGATAAAGGCGGATTAAAAATGTGTTAAATAAATTGCAAAGAAGACAATGGGAATGGACAATGAGCACTCCACAAGAGCCAGGAAGGTGAAGAAAAGTCTCGTTTATTTCAGTCTGGGATGAACAATAACATGGACCCGACACAGTACTGCATTTCGTCAAACAAAAGCGCCTGCATCAGGGGTCACTGTAATATTGAGATCTACAGATAAAAACTCCTTGTATAAATATGTGAGGCTGAGAAATGAATACCAAAGCAACTGTCTTCTTTGCTGTTTGATTCCTGTGGGATCTCGTCCTGTTGGACTTTTGGTGGCCATTTAAATTAATAAATAAAATAAATGGTGGAGGCGGATGTGGGTGAGGTCAGGGACAGTGTATAGGTGAGGCCAGGAGTGAGATCATGTGTCTTCACAAATATGGTAACCTTACTTCACGTGTAACAGAAATCTCTTTCTATCCCTTCCCTTCATGTTCAGCCTTTCCCCTTTCCCTCCATGCCTCTCTTCCCTTCATGTGCAGTGTTCTCCCTTCCCATCCCTTCCTTTCATTTACAGCAATCCCCCATTCCCTTCGTGTGCAGCATTTCACCCTCTCTTCGAATCTTTCCCTCTCTCCCCTCCTCCTTTCCTTCTCCCACTCCTTCCCATCCCTATTCTCTCCCATGGCTCTAATCTCTTTCCTTATCTTTTTTTCTCCTCATCTCTTGGGTCCAGTCTCTTTCCCCTCAGCCACAAGCTTAAAAACTCGCAGCAATTAAATCACACCTTTCTTTGGCATTCTCGAGGCTTTCCTTTTGCCGCATCCTGTCCATGTGGTAAAAGGAAATTGTAAGAGAAGGTAGAACATTGGGGATGGCCAGAGGAAGGCCTGATTTAATTGGTGCCGGAAAATGCCACAAGATTTTAAACTTGTGGCCGTGGGGAGAAAGACTGGATTCGAGGGATGGGGCAAGAGGAAGGTAGGGCAGTGCACTGATTTTGCTTAGGGTGGCAAGACAAATTTTTAGGATGGCACTTGCCACCCCGTAGTTCTGCCTAAGGGTAGCATAATTGAACAATTAAAGATACATAAAAGTACTGGTATATCATCTGGATGGCTGGAACTTGCACTCCACGTTTATGGATTAGAACAGGGGTAAACCTCTCCTTCCCGAAATCTGACATTGATCTTTTCCTTTCATCTTTTTTCTCCATTTTTCTTATTTGCCTTTTAATCCACTCAAAGCTACATTTCACCTCTCCTTTAATGTCCTCTCTCCATCCTCCAGGTCTCAATCTTCCTTTTTTCATCTCTTACCTCCTCCATAACTTTCCATCTCTATTCTCCATTCCTTCCTATTTCCCCACTCCTCCCCAGCCCTATGTTTCCCTTCTGTTTTTCACTCAGTCCCTAGAAAACCATTTCCGACATCCCCCCAGCCCTCATATACCTTTCTCTGTTTCATGAACCATCATTGTCACTCATCCCTTTCCCTGATCCCCAGCCCTTTTCTCTCTCTTATTCCCTACTCCTTCCCATACTCTCTTTCACCTCCTCTCCAGCGCCTCCATTTCCATCTTCTACCAACTCGTCACTTACCCCTTTCCCGGCATCTCCACATTCTTCTCAGTTTCACACCATTTCCCTACCCTCTCTCACCTTTCTATGCATTGTGTCAACTACTCCAGGCCAGATCATCTAGCACATGCTTTCACATGCCTCCAACCAGGTGTCTTGCCTTTACTGCTCCATAATTCCTGAATCCTTATCCAATCTCTCAGCTTCCACTGCCACCAATCCAATTCAGGCAAAGTCCTTACACTCACACTCACTTCCCAAGTCCCAGTCCTCCATCTCCCCCACACCTCCATCTTATTGTAGTGATCATGGTTACAAGGGATGGAGCAGGACCCTACATTTATTGGCCAGGCTGGCAGTAGTGATTGCGGTCACAGGAAAGGTAACAGGGTGCACTATTTCCAGCATGTGCTGGTGGAAGTAAGTTTAGGATGTAGTGGTATTGATTAGAGAATGACATGGGGACGCATTTTTCCCCGTCTATGTGGGAATTCATTTTCCCCCATCCCGAGTTCTTTTCCTGTCCCAGCCCCATTCCTGCAAGCTCCGTCCTCATCTGCACAAACCTCAAACACTTTAAAATCATGGTGTTCAAGGCTTGTGCGGTTAAGACAGAGCTTACAGGAATGTGGCAGGGACATGGAGAGCGACTAATTGAGTTCCTGCGGGGACGGGGACAAATTTGTCCCCGTGTCATTCTCTAGTATTGATCACCCATTGGGGATGGAAGGAAGCAGACCTACAGCTTTTAAAGCTAGGGCTAGCGGCGACAGAGATCATTGGGAGGTGGGAGGGAATAGCTTTAGGGAGAGGTTATGGGGATTTCAAGTACCTGGCTCTCTGCTTGCAGGTCCATGTGGTGGTTAAGGAAAGGCTGGGCACGGGCGCTTGAAACTTTGGGTGACTTACCTGCCATCAATGTGACAAGCAGTGTGTACAGACATATTAGCTGAGAGCCACTGTATTCATTTAAATACATTTCCATCTTTTGATAATTCTATTCTTAAGTGCTGAAGGGAGTACAGATCAAGTTAAAAAATGCAGTTAGTCCAAAATAGGGTACTGTCTTTTTTTTTTTTTGTCTTTCTGTTTTTACATATCAACCTGTGTATGGCCGTTTGGTGGAGGATGGGCAGGGGAGGGCTTCAATGGCTGGGAGGGTGTACATGGGCTGGAGTAAGTCTTAACAGAGATTTCGGCAGTTGGAACCCAAGCACAGTACCGGGTAAAGCTTTGGATTCTCGCCCAGAAATAGCTAAGAAGAAAAAAAAAAAAAAAAAAAAAAATTTAAATTGAATCAGGTTGGGCAGACTGGATAGACCATTCGGGTCTTTATCTGCCGTCATCTACTATGTTACTCTTTTATTTTTTCACTTTCAAGTGGACTAACATGGCAACCGCACTCTCTTATCTTTCTAAGTTTCCAAGTTTCTTTAAAATTTGTAATACAGCTTATCACAATTCTAAGCGGTGTATAGACTTAATAAAAGAATAGGGTCATACATTTAATTGTAATTAATTGGACATACAAGAGACTGACTACCACTAGATCGACATTTAACACTAGCAGAATATTTTTTTATGGTTCTTAATTTCCACAACGTAAAAAAAAGCATTTTTGTACCACTAAGGGCCTGTTTTACAAAGCTGCGCTAGCGGCTGCCGCGCGGCAACGGCCCCGAAGCCTTTTAAATCTCTGGGCTTCGGGCCATTACCGCGCAGCAGCCGCTAGCGCAGCTTTGTAAAACAGGCCCTTAGTGGTACAAAAATGCTTTTTTTACGTTGTGGAAATTAAGAACCATAAAAAATATTTTGATCCTTTCTCGTTCCGACTATTGGTGCAGGCATTAGTTTTATCTATTTTAGACTATTGGAACATCATCTATTTAGGAGCACCCAAAAAAAAATTCTAAGGAAATTAAGGATAATTCAGAATACAAGCTGTTCGATTGATTTTTGGTTTAAAAAAGAACAACCATATTAGTCCATATTATCGTTTACTTCATTAGCTGCCTTTGGAGGCAAGAGTATTATTCAAATTTTCCTGTATCTGCTTTAAGCTGATATCGGGATTGTCTCCAGCTTACCTTTTTCCTCATTTTGTGTTGCATAGACCATCAAGAGAAACTAGAAACTTCTACTTATTTGCTTATCCAAAAATTAATGGGTGTAGATATAAGACCTTCTTAGTATTTCAAGCTGGTAGGCAACAATCTTGGTTAGATAAATGTATTCAGCAAGCTATGTTATCCTATTGCTGTTTTCGGAAATTAATTAAGACCACTTTGTTCAATAAGTTTATTACTTAATGAGAATTTTATTATTGAAATTCTATTTTACAAATATTTGTATTTTTTTTACTGTATTGTATTTCGCTGATTGTCCAGCTCTTTTTAGTGTAAACCGCCTAGAACTTTTGGTTATGGCAGTATAAAAGAATAAAGTTATTATTATTATTATTATACAGGAGGCAAAAGGTTAGGGGGAGAACTCCATAAAATCAATAGAACAGCAAGGTGGTTAGGGATTGAACAATAGGGAGTGGGAATCCTGTCGGAAACAGTCTCCTCTAATTCACCTAGTTTCAAATTTTATTAAAATCCGCTTGTATTTGTTTGCCTTTGTATTTGTATTTCTGGTATGCCCTTTGTTACTTTGGTTGACCTCAATAAACATGATTTAAAAAAAAAAAAATTTGTTATACACGCAATGTCAAATATTTCAATGCGTATTACAAGTTAAAAAATTGGGGGAAAACCATAAGACATTCTACTACAAGATAATAATATACATACGTACAAATTTAGTACCGATACAAAAGGAGAGAGAAATGAACTACAATTGTTAAAGAAAATAGAGAAACATTTATGGGTAACACATCAGGAGGGGGCAAAAAGTGAGTATAAAGAGGGGGAGAAAAAAAAAAAAGAAGAGAAACAAATTTTTTTTAAAAAAGTCCTATAAATATTCCCAGTCTTTCCTTCTTCCCTTAACTTCTTTGAAACCCTCTTTAGTCTTGAACTCTTCTACAAAGGACCCGCCCAGTTCAGCCTCCAGGAATGATTCTGTCCCAAAGATGACCCCTCCCCCCTTCAAGCTATGATGAGATTAGATACACTTTTTGCTACACGACAAGCTACTGTAATTAGCAGGAATGGGCTTGAACATTATTTATCTAATTAGCATTTCAAATGTGTGCACGGACTTCCCAATGGCTCTGGGTTTCTGCAGCAAAATACCACTCTGAGACATGAGAGAGATGGCTTTGTCTCCGAGGAATGAAAATACTCGGTTTTGACAAGGCTAGACGCATTGTCTGCTGTTTTGCATTCCACGCTGCCCAGTAATGCCCAGGCTTGAAATGATGCTGACAGCTTACCGCATGTCAGTATTAATGTTTCAAGGCAGTTTGCACTGCTAGTTGGAACCCCCCAAATCTCATTTTTAGGTAATTAACAATTTATGCCACTTTGGCTTATCGTTCTCAACAACATCACAATTGATTTGGATGTTTGAAACCACCTGATACCGGAGCCATCTGTGCCCTGCCGGCTTGGGAGGATTTCCGCCTAGAAAAGTTCAGGGAGCCATGGCAAGCAGGATGTCATTCTAACCCTGTGCTGGAAAGCATCTGAAGTGCCATGAAATGTGAATATCGCTCATCTGTCTATGGATTAATCCAGACTGCACGTCTGGCCAATCTTACCTGCCTGCAGGGCGAATCATATTTTGTGATGGTGCAGGGAATAATTCCAGCTTGTCCGTGCTAAGCCCTGAATCCTGGTCAGTGAGTTATCACAAGGCCCCAGGCTGATATGTTTATATTTATTTGATTTGATTAACCACTTTTCATTAGCAATACAACAAACCATTGTACAAAATGCAATGAACATATAAAGACCTTTTAAAATGAACCTACACACTGTAAATGGTAGGGGATAGAACTCGGTGGACAAGAATCCCAAAGGGGAGTAACAGACAGATAAAGGTGAACCGTCCTTGATGAGTCAGCATTGAGATAGAGGGAAGAGATCCTTGTTCTGAGTAAAACCTGGAAGATTTCTGGATCAGAATATGGCAGTATATTTTTAAGTGTTTCTGGTTTTCACACAGACACAGATTCTATTTATAATGTATTTTATATTGCCAGGGCTGGATTAAGGCATAGGCAAACTAGTTATGTGCCTAAGGTCCAAACGTTTAGGGATGCCCTGTCAGATTTACTCAGTATTCAGGAGCGTAGGGTTGCCAACTGTGGATTTTTTTCAGGACTGTACAGATTTCTCTTTAATGTCTGGAAACCAGAAGGATTGCAATAGTAGAGAGATGAAGAGATGAGAGAAAAGAACAAATTTGGAAGAAAAGGATTCAGGTGAAAGTGTTGTAATGTAGGTACCAAAAGTGCCTTTGAAAAGGAAAGTTTTAAGGCCTGATTTAAACTTTTTGAGCGACAACCTTCTTGTCTGAGGCAGACTGCATTTCATGGGTGCATTAATCTGTGCAGGATGTTTAGAGGAATCTAATGCAGGAAACAACGTGCATGCCAGATTAGTGAAAATGATATTTAAATGCAATCAAACTGATATTAATGAGGTAGTTTCTTATTCCCTCTCCATGCCCAAGGAACAGCGCAGATTCACAGTATTCGCTGTGAATCAATAAATGACTATTGGCAACTTGTTTGGGGGGGGGGGGGAGGAAGGTGCCCCAATGTGATTGTTTTTCATGTCAAATAAGTTTCACCAAACTGTAGTCCAAATCTGTCCACAGTTGATGTTCCCCACCACCAAACTGACATGAATTGTGTCAGAGTTTGTACATACCGAGGAACAAGTGCAGATACATTTTTAATTTTGGTTTTAGGTGCACTTTTTGGTTCATAGACAGTAACGCGGAAGACAAAGGCGCGCGCCGACAACTGAGCGCAAGACGGAGGTGCGCACCAAAGAAAAAGACTGTTTTTAGGGGCTGCGACGGGGGGTTTTGTTGGGGAGCCCCCCCACTTTACTTAATACAGATCGCGGCAGCGTTGTGGGGGGTTTGGGGGGTTGTAACCCCTCACATTTTAGTGAAAACGTAACTTTTTCCTTAAAAACAAGGAAAAAGTTAAGTTTTCAGTAAAATGTGGGGGATTACAACCCCCCAAGCCCCCCACAATGCCCCCACAACGCGGCATGATCTGTATAAAGTAAAGTGGGGGGGGGGTTCCCCCCACACCCCTCATCGTAGCCCCTAAAAACAGTCTTTTTCTTTGGCGCACGCTTCCGCGCTGTGCTCGGTTGTCTGCTCGCACCTTTGTCCCAGCGCACTTTTGACCTGACACCCACTTTTTCAATGTTATAAAAACTAGATTGTAAGCTCTGTCGAGCAGGGATTGTCTCTTACATGGTTAATGTAATGTACAGAGCATCTGGCAGCACAATAGAAATGATAACTACTAGTAAAAATTTAAAAAAAAACATCGGTTCAGTCAGTGAAACTTTGACAGCTGTGTTTTCTTCAAAACCTTATACGCCATTCCGCACCTGGCATAGATTTTTCTACATTGGAACCCAGCAAATGCTTCTATTTGTGGAATTCTCTTCCAATTGAATTACGTTGTGAACTTTCTTATTTTAAATTTAGGGAAAATTAGCAGCTTTTATATTGTTATACTTTCATATTTATATATTTTTAACTTTCCTTATGATAATGGAGTTCCTTTTCCTTCTGTTTTTATGTGAACCACTTTGATGTTGTACCAAAGAGCAGTCTATAAATGCTAATAAGAACATAAGAATTGCCGCTGCTGGGTCTGACCAGTGGTCCATCGTGCCCAGTAGTCCGCTCACACGGTAGCCCTTAGGTCAAAGACCAGCGCCCTAACTGAGTCTAGCCTCACCCACGTACGTTCTGGCTCAGCAAGAACTTGTCCAACCTTCTCTTGAATCCCTGGAGGGTGTTTTCCCCTATAACAAACTCCGGAAGAGCATTCCAGCTTTCTACCACTCTCTGGGTGAAGAAGAACTTCCTTATGTTTGTACGGAATCTATCCCCTTTTAACTTTAGAGTGCCCTCTCATTCTCTCTACCTTGGAGAGGGTGAACAACCTGTCTTTATCTACTAAGCCTATTCCTTTCATTATCTTGAACGTTTTGATCCTGTCCCCTCTCAGTCTCCTCTTTTCAAGGGAGAAAAGGCCCAGTTTCTCTAATATCTCGCTGTATGGCAACTCCTCCAGCCCCTTAACCATTTTAGTCGCTCTTCTCTGGACCCTTTCGAGTAGTACTGTGTCCTTCTTCATGTACGGTGAACAGTGCTGGACGCAGTATTCCAGGTGAGGACGTACCATGGCCCGGTACAGCGGCATGATAACCTTCTCCGATCTGTTTGTGATTCCCTTCTTAATCATTCCTAGCTTTCTGTTTGCCCTTTTTGCCACTGCCGCACATTGCGCGGGCAGCTTCATTGACTTGCTGTCTCAGCATTGGAAATGAATGCCAAGATATCTCACTAAATCCTTTTGAATATATTTAAATACAATTTACGGCCATCTTTGGTACACACATTGTTTGTTTCCAGTGCTAGAGCCCTTTGAGCACTGCACACACATTAATATGCACGCTTTTATGGCGCTAATGGTGTTGCATTTTGAGAATCGGCCTTGGCTACACTACTACTCAGAGCAGATATCTAGTGACGATCTTCAGTTAAGTGCAACCAAATATCTGTTTGTGGTCTTGTCAACGTGGTTTAACCAGGCAGGAACTCCCCTACTCAATCAAACCATGCTAAATCTTGACCCCATTCTTTACGAGAGAATTTACTTCTGTATACAAGGAATAATGTACTAGCATTGAATGTTCTTTTAAAAGGTGCTTTATGACAAGAAGAATTACCTCAATCGACAAAAGAAAGGGGGGAAAACAATCCAGAAAATCAGAAACAATAGAAACAGAGGATAAAAAATTATAGAGAGGAAAAACAAAAGGGACCAACACACATAAGAATAAAAAAATATCTTTAATAAAAATAAACAAATGAATAAAACTGTATCAAATTCCCAATATGTGGCACAAAAGCAGTATAGGCAAAGAGGACAATAATAATAATAATAACTTTATTCTTCTATACCGCCACAATCTTGCGACTTCTAGGCGGTTTACAATCAGGGAAGCTGAACATTCAGCGAGTTACAATATGCAGATGATCAGAGGAAATACAGAGTGCAGAGATTTTAAGAAAGCAAAAATATAAATATACAGTTTGCTGAGCGAGAATATAGGTTATACAGTTTGCTAAGAAATTTCTAAGAGGACCCGTTAGGAAGAGGTAACGCATTTCAAAAAATGCAGCAAAAAATTACAATATGATAACAGTTTATATAAATCGCTGAACCGTGAAGTTCTATGCGGACATGAGGGGAGAGGGAATGGATAAGAGATCGGGAGGACCTTTATTGTGGAGAGAGAGAGAGGAGCGGGTCAGTTGTCTAGATATTTCAGGAGCAGGTATGTTTTTAGGCGCTTCCTGAATTCCTCATAAGTGGTGGGTGAAAGCAATTGATCTAGGTCTTTACCCCATATGGCTGCTTGATGTAAGAGAAGGTATTCATGGTGTTTTTTCAGTTTGCAACCTCTAACTTGAGGGGAAACAAAGTTTGAATGTGTGCTTCTCTTGCGTCTGTTGGTGGAAAAGGAGAAAAGGTCCGTTATGTGTTTGGGGGCTAGTCCATAAAGTACTTTGAAGCAGAGGCAAGCGAATTTAAACTTTACCCGTGCTTCTGTCGGCAGCCAGTGCAACTGCCGGTAAAAAGGTGTCACGTGGTCGAATTTCTTCAGGATCTGACACAGTTCATGTTTTGGCACTATGGCTTACTCAGGACTCCATATACAATACTTGAGATTTGAGTACAAGATACAGGACAAATGTGAGGCGAAGCGTTAGAATACAAATGCCACAAAGATTAGAACAGCGCATCGTGATTTTGGAAAAGATGTCCTTATGAGCAAAATGTTCTGTTAAGAATTGCCTCATTAGAAAGAGACTTATTGAGTCTTTACAAGTACATGTGAAAATTCAGTTAACCAGAGAATTACTGCACCACAGAAACAAACGTCCAATATCCAAGTTTTCAAGTTTCAAGTTTTATTATATTTGATATACTGCTTATTGAAGCCTGAACAGTTTACATACAAATTTTACAAAAATATTAAAAATAAAAATAAAGAATACATATATAAAATAGGGACAAGGGAGTCCTTTTATTAAGGCATGCTAACTGATTTAGCGCGTGCTAAAGATTAGCGCACATTAAGGGGTCCTTTTACAAAGGCGCGGTAGCGGTTTAATGCACGGAACTGCCTGCCGCGCTAGTACCTAACGCCTCCATTGACGAGGCGTTAGGATTTTAGGCTGCCGCATGATGAAATGTCTGACGCGCTAACCCCCGTAGCGCACCTTGATAAAAGGAGCCCTAAATGTTAAAGCATCCATTATAGTCCATGGGCGCCTTAGCATTTAGTGTGCGCTAAATCGGTTAGCGTGCCTTAATAAAAGTACCCCAAGGTTTGTTGAAAACAATGGATGGACATACTTGACACAAAAGGGGAAAAACGGTTAGAGGATGCATCATAAAAAGAAGGAAAATGGAAATGAACAGACCAGAAGGATGGGTAACAAGAGATTGAAAAGGAAAAAAGGAGAAGGAGAAGGAGAAGAAGAGGAATACTGTGTCCAACACTGGTCTCCATACCTAAAGAAGGACATAACTCTGCTGGAGAGGGTGCAGAGGCGAGCCACGAAACTAGTCAAAGGCATGGAAAATTTGAGCTACAAAGAACGCCTCAGAAAACTGGGACTATTCACCCTCGAGAAGAGAAGATTGCGAGGGGATGTGATAGAGACTTTTAAAATATTAAAAGGATTTGATAAAATAGACCAGGAAACAGCATTACTAACATTTTCGGAGGTGACACGGACACGGGGTCATAGCCTGAAACTGAGTGGCAGCAGGTTTAGGACAAATGTTAGGAAATTCTGTTTCACACAGCGAGTGGTTGGCGCTTGGAATGCTCTCCCGGAGGAGGTTGTGGCGGAGACTACTGTTCCGGGTTTCAAGCGCAAGTTGGATGCACATCTTCTTGAAAATCATATTGAGGGATACGGGAAATCCGGGTCTCCTAAAAGGTGTACTTAAATGGGCCACCGCCTGCGCGGATCGCCGGACAAGATGGACCTCGGTCTGATCCGGTGAAGGCATTTCTTATGTTCTTATGTTCTTAAGAGAAGAGAGATAAAGAGACGAGAGAAAAGAACAAATTAGTAAGAAAAGGATTCAGGTGAAAGTGTCGTACCAAAAGTGTCTTTGAAAAGGAAAGTTTTCATGTAAAAGTTTGATCAAATATCAGGAAAAAGATTATATGTTTTGGGATCCATTACAACTTGAACAATTTTTATTAGTTCAAGAATCTCATAAGTAATAACTGACAATTACTGATTTTCTTTTGGAGTTAAATTGGAAATACCAGTAGAATAAAGGAAAGGGAAAATTTTTCTTTGTAGAATTGTACTTGTTATGATTTATTACTTGGAATTTCTTTAAATATTGATTATTTTTATCTTGTTCAAATATGGTAACCTTCCTAAATGTGGGCTAGATGGTAAATTTGTAAAGTAATTGAAGCTGATTGATGCAATCTTATTTTTGTTTATCCATTCTTATACTTTGTATATTCATGTAATTTTGAAAATTATAATTAAAAAAAAAAGAGAGAAGGAAAGTTTTAAGGCCTGATTTAGACTTTTTGAGAGACAACCTTCTTGTCTGAGACAGACTGCATTTCATGGGTGCATGTTTCTATCGGGTATACGATGAAGTTAAGAGGTGATAGGCTCAGGGATAATCTAAGGAAATATTTTTTTTTTTTTTTAGAAAGGGTGGTAGATGCGTGGAATAGCCTCCCAGTAGAGGTGGTGAATAGAAAGACTGCGTCTGAATTCAAGGAAGTGTGGGACAAGCACGTGGGATCTCATAGGGAGAGGAGATAGTGGATGTTGTGGATGGGCAGACTGGATGGGCCATTTGGACTTAGATTCAAACGGTTTTATTGATGCAAACATCATCAAATACAACAAATACAACGTCAAGGCACTGATTACAACAATAATGCAACAAATATAATAAAATAATATACATAATAAAATAAACATATTCCACTTTCAATAAATCCCCACTTTATCTATATGTGACTATGTGTTTGAACCTTTCAATAACCTCTACCACCCCTCTCCACCCCCTCCCCACCCCACCCAATGGTACTCTCTACCCTACCTTATCAAATCTGCCATCATATTTCTATGTTTCTATATTATTTTTCACCCAGGCAGGGCCAGTGCTGGATATCTAGAGCATAAATTTGGAAAAGACCACAAAACCCACAAAAAGACTGTGCCTCCAACATCCATCAGGTTCTAAGCTTTTTGTGGCATGGATCCAGGACCATTACCCTGGTTGTATTCCGCTGATATCAGCTCTGCCTTCCAAGGACTTTTTTTTTTTTTCTCCAGATTTCTTTAGAATAGATTTTAAAACAACAGAAGAGCTAACCCATTCCTGCTGCCTCCCTGTCATCTGGCAGCTCTCTACCGAGTGCCCAGAGCATTTGAAATTGACTGAATTGGTGAGACAAGACTAGGAAGGACAGAAGAGAAAACCATAGTGCCCAAAGCCAGGGAGATATAAAAGGGCCCACCTGGGCTGTCTGATCTGTCTTTTCTGCAAAGAGCAGAATATTCAGGTCCAGAGGGCTGTTTTGCAAAACCAGATTTGACAGAAAGATGGAAAGACTCGAGTTGTTTGTAGCATGTGCTATTGTCAGTAAGGGGGCACCAGGGAATGAGATCACAGCTTAATACTGCTTTAGGGGTCATGTCATGCGCACATAACATATGGAGGGCACCAGAAATAGAAAGGCAGGAGCAGATTCATTGGGAACAATGAAGATTTATATGAAGATATACTAGCTTGGGTAGGATTTTGGCATGCTGAAGTATCAAGAGTACACAAATATATTCTGTCTCCATTCAGACATGCCAGACACTGAGTCGGTGCAGGGGAGACAGGATGGGATCAAATTTGCTGCACAAGCAGGCAATGTTCTTACTATCTAATTAAAGACAAACTTAGCAATAAGTGGGAAACTTTGCTCCAGTTCTTACACATTGATCATTGTGAGGAAAGGTCTTAGTGAGACATGACCAACTTGATGGTCCTAAAGTGTTGGCTCATATATTTTGTAGGGTTGTTATGTCGCTCTAGGTTTGTCCAGTAGGTTAAATCCAGTCCTGGGTTTATTTCACTGAATGTAGGGATTTGTAATCATGTTTTTCTGATGGAACACTATTGGGAAGTTTCAAGTTTCAAGTTTTATTTATATTTGATTAATCGCTTAATTAAATTATTTCTAAGCGAGTTACAGTTTGTAAATAAATATGATATTAAAACAGTAAATATAAAATATTAAAAGTTTAACAATTTATACATTAAGTTTAAAAAAAAAAAAGAGGATAAAACATATTAGTAAAATATAAAATTACGAATTATATATTATGAGGTACAAAGATCATAAAATTACAGAAATTTTAACTTAACAATTATATACTAAAATAAGAATTCAATAATATAACAGATCTTGACATTTAAAAAGAGCACATGATTAATTTTAAATGTTAAAAGCGTCTTTAAATAAAAAGCATTTTAAATTCTTTTTGAAATAGTTTAAGTTATTTATTTCTCTTAAGTGTAAAGGTAAAGAGTTCCAGAGTTGAGGTGCATCAAGGGATCAATATTCAAAGTGATTCAACTGGCCAGAAATGGCTCCTGGCTGGTTAAATCACTTGTGCAGGGCTGTCTGCTGATATTGAAAATCACCAACTATTTTGTAAGCGGTTCAGGGGAAGAATCGGCACTTAAGTGGTTAAGTGCTGATAATCAGTTAAGCCGCCAAATCAGTCCTATCTTTATCCGGGGATAACAGTAACAGCGGCTAAAAAAAAATGCTCACCACTGCCTGCTGAAGACTGTGCCTACCTCCACAGGCAGACATCTCTGTATGCAAAGGCCAGGACTGGCAAATCTGAAGCCAAATGGCAACCCTGGCAAACCCTGGCATTTTGCAATCTTCTTACCACATCTGTGACATCTGCCTATTATTAGAAACACAGTGTTGAACCCAGGTGATAATCTAAGCTGGAAATTTTGCACCAAGAAGGTGCCTCTCTGAAGCCCCCCCACACACCATTCTTCTTCCTACCCAGCCCGGCCCAGCAAGCCCAGCCCCTTGCTCCACCCCTGACAGTTGGAGCAAATTAGTCAGTTGGAGGACTCCTGCCCAGCTTAGAGGGCACAGTGTTTCCAACCACCACTAGTCAGTATAACATGGCTAAAAATAGATGGCATGTCTGTGAAAATAATTTTTTATGTTAGAAAACACCAGCCCCCTAAATTTTTTAAACTTGCACAATTTGACACGTATTGCACAAAGTTGTACACACATTTTATAGAATACTATTTGTTATGCTCATAATTTGTTAAATTAGAAGCTAATTGGCAGTAATGACCAATAATTGTCTATCACTGGTGTTCATTTGAACTACTTGGCACTAATGCAGAGCTGTCCCACTCAGTCGGAGATTCAGGGGTCAGCCTGCCCATTGCTCCGCCCTTCACTGCCTATTGCTCCACCCCTGGCACAGCCAATTAGTGGCCAGAGGCAAAAGGAGTTGCTTTCCCATGCTGCTGCAGCAGGAAAGGCCTTCATAAAAGGTCATAATACTTGAGAGTACCTGATAATACATTGTACACCTTTCTGAACGTCTCCAAATGTCAATAAACAATCATCTCTCCAGAATTCTTTTTTTCAACGGTTCCTCCTTCTGCATCTATTCCTTTCTCTCTTCTCTTCTATCTTTCAAAGCACACAATTTTGTTAAATTGATTATTTTTCATTTTTTCTCTTTCCTTACTTTGCACTTTATTACTCTCTAGGTACTTTAGTTAGATTGTGAGCCTTCGGGACAGTCAGGGAACTTCTAAGTACCTTTCTTACTTATAATTTTAATGTATATTTTCTGAAAACCGCTTAGAACCTAACGGATGTAGCGGTATATAAGAAATAAATTACATTACATTACATTACATTACATTACATCTCCTGGAGCCATGGGATTAGCAACAACGGGATATGATATCTTATTTTTTAAAAAGATGCTTTCTGCTGCCACAGCATGGGGATAAAACTCAGCGGGAGATTGCAGCTCATCGGCAGGAGAAGACCCACAAAATCGGGAGTCTCCTGCTGAAAGAGGAAGACTTAACAGGTCTGACTAATGTGCAGTTACACAAACAAATGCCCTTAGTCAGTATTCTATAAATTGAGTGCAAAATCTGTAGCATGCAACTAAGAGAGGCATGGACCTGGATAGGGCAGTTGCCCTGGGCTCCAATGTCACAGGGGGCTCAAACCTGCAGGAAGCTGAAAAAGCCACAGCCTGCAAGCATGCTTATGGGTCCCCTCCCTACAATCTGACCTGGGCAGGGTCTACCTAGCACTAATGCCCACTGGATAGAGAATACTATCAGTTATGCGTCTAGGTACCAGCACTTACACCAGCCATTGAGCTAGCGAAATGCTCACACATAACATAAGCTGGGTAGGAGTCCTCCAACTTACTAATTTGCTCCAGTGGGGTGCAGTGCTTCAATACTATCTTCCATCACTAGGGACAGACAGATTCCTTGGAATCCTGCAGAACTTGCCAGTCTCTCATTATTAAACAGTGCCCTCTACTGAGTGGAGGACTTCGCTCAGCTTAGAAGGAGCAGTGTTTGGAAACCTTGAATATAATTAGTTTGGTCTTTGGGTAGACTGACACAGAAGTAGCTGAAGTTAAAGAAATCCCCTCATGTACTGTAGATCAGTTGAGTATACGCAATATTGTGGGATGTTTTTCATGCATGCACAATTGAGTGTTTGTACGGAATTAATATTTTTAATTTTTGGCATTCTTCACTACAGAAAGTGCCTGCCAATTTCCATCAGTGTCCATTGCCCAGTTATATGAGGAGCTTTCTGTTGCCAGGACGATTATGTGAATAAGTAGAGTAATTGGTGTTGATCTCTCCCACTACTCACAGACTTAAAGGGAGGAGTCCACAAACTGTTCTGTTCCTGGAGATAGGATCCTAGTATTGCTCAATTACTTCCTCTATTTATTTTTAACGTGCAGTAAAATGGTTTGAAACCACTATTTAAGGCTAGTCTCAAGTAGTTCCTACTAACTCTGATGGCCACTTTCATGCATGTGACAGTTGTATGTCAACTGAATTCTATGATTTAAAAAAAAAACAAACCAAAAAACTGCAGAAGCTGCTTTGGATTTAAATGAACTACTGTTAAATGACATCACTTGTGTCTTGTTTGCTTTTGATATGGCAGCAAGAGTCTTGTCTACCGATCAGACTCCTGTCACCTACAACATCCTTCCATCATGTGCCCAGTTGCTTAAGCATCATACTGTTACTGCAACAGATTCATCCACTGTTGCTGGCATCAAGGAGTATTTTCAACATTTAATAGACACTTATTTTTCTGTTCATTCACTACTACAGTATTGATTCTCTTCTACACCCACGTCTAAATGGCAGTCCAATTATCTTCCCAGATGATGTACAAAACCATAGGCAACCAAATTTTGGGGAAGATTGTACCAAAGCCAGATTGAAATGGAAGGTTCATTTGTGATTTACAAACAGCTGTACAGAATAAAAATGTTTAAATATGAAATGATAAATGTTTGAGGCTTATGCGGACAAAGACAGTGTCCAAGAGGATGGGGTGGTGACAGAGCCCAAGGGGGCGGGGACGGAAACAGAACCCATGGGGACAGAGCCCACAGGGATGGGGTGGGGACAAACTTTGTCCCCATGCCATTCTGTACTTCAAATTTCTATCTGAAAGGGTGACTCCTACCACTGTTATTCAAGGCAGAAGGGCCATCCCTTGGTTTTGAAAACTGCAAAATCTTTCCAACTCAATAGTTCAGCAGGTTCTATTACAGGTAGAGCCACTAGAGGTCTCTGCTATGCAATTTATAAAACAAAATCTTAGTGCCCTCTGCTTTTATATGCCAAGAGGTGCAATCCCCCCTTTCCACACATCCTTTCCACATGCACACATCCCCCCCCCCGAACCATATCATACGGAACCTGACACCAGCCACTTACCTGCCTACCCAACCCCCGCACTGCACACACACATCAGCAAATCCACATCACACCCACAGCAGCTTCCATTTTATGTCTATGGGGAAAAATTCTCCCTCTAAGGACTGGCTGGGTGTGTGCAAATTTTTTCTCATGTGACAAGTTTAAAAAAAAAAAATATATATATATTATTTATTTATTTATTTGCGCTCTAAAAACTATCAATTTTCCAAATGTGCAAGTATTTTGTGAGCGTAGCTCCTAGAATGTATGAGTGATTCTTCTTAGCTATTTCTGGGCAAGAATCCAAAGCAAAGCTCTACCCAGTACTGTGCTTGGGTTCCAACTGCCGAAGTCTCCGTCAAAACTCACTCCAGCTCATCTATACCCTCCCAGCCATTGAAGCCCTCCCCAGTCCTTCCCCAACCAAAAGACCATATACAGACACAGACCGTGCAAGTCTGCCCAGTACTGGCCTTAATTCAATATTTATTATTATTTTCTGATTCTAGATCCTCTGTGTTCATCCCATGCTTCTTTGAAATCCGTCACCGTTTTCCTCTCCACCACTTCTTTCGGGAGCGCATTCCAGGCATCCACCACCCTCTCCGTAAAGTAGAATTTCCTAACATTGCTCTTGAATCTACCACCCCTCATCCTCAAATTATGTCCTCTGGTTTTACCATTTTCCTTTCTCTGGAAAAGATTTTGTTCTACATTAGTACCCTTCAAGTATTTGAACATCTGAATCATATCTCCCCTATCCCTGCTTTCCTCTAGGGTATACATATTCAGGGGTTCCAGTCTTTCCTCATACATCTTCTGGCACAAACTTCCTATCATTTTCGTCGCCCTCCTCTGGACCGCTTCAAGTCTTCTTATGTCCTTCGCCAGATACGGTCTCCAAAACTTAAAACAATACTCCAAGTGGGGCCTCACCAATAACCTGTACAGGGGCATCAACACCTTCTTCCTTCTACTGGTTACGCCTCTTTATACAGCCCAGCATCCTTCTGGCAGCAGCCACCGCCTTGTCGCACTGTTTTTTCGCCTTTAGATCTTTGGACACTATCACCCCAAGGTCCCTTTCCCCGTCCGTGCATATCAGCTTTTCACCTCCCAGCATATACGGTGTCCTTCCGATTATTAATCACCAAATGCATTACTCTGCATTTCTTTGCATTGAATTTTAGTTGCCAGGCATTAGACCATTCCTCTAACTTTTGCAGATCCTTTTTCATATTTTCCACTCCCTCTTTGCTGTCTACTCTGTTACAAATCTTGGTATCATTTGCAAAAAGGAACACTTTTCCTTCTAACCCTTCAGCAATGTCACTCATAAACATAATGAACAGGATCAGCCCCAGCACCGAACCCTGAGGGACTCCACTACTCACCTTTCTTTCCTCCTAGCAACTTCCATTAACCACCACCCTCTGGCGTCTGCCCGACAGACAGTTTCTAACCCCGTTCACCACTTTGGGTCCTAACTTCAGCCCTTCAAGTTTGTTCAAGAGCCTCCTATGAGGAACCGTATCAAAGGCTTTGCTGAAATCTAATTAAATTACATCTAGTATATGTCCTCGATCCAGCTTTCCGGTCACCCAATCAAAAAATTCAATCAGGTTAGTTTGACACGATTTACTTTTTGTAAAGCCATGTTGCCTCGGATCCTGTAACCCATTAGATTCAAGGAAGTATACTATCTTTTCTTTCATCAGCACTTCCATTATTTTTCCAACAACCGAAGTGAGGCTCACTGGCCTGTAGTTTCCTGCTTCATCCCTGTGACCACTTTTGTGAATAGGGATCACTTCCGCTCTTCTCCAATCCCTGGGAACCACTCCTGTCTCCATAGATTTGTTGAATAAGTCTTTAATTGGACCCGTCAGAACCTTTCTGAGCTCCCTCACTATGCTGGGATGGATCCCATTCGGTCCCATCGCTTTGTCCACTTTCAGATTTTCAAGTTGCTCATAAACACTCTCCTCTGTGAACAGTGCAGAATCTACTCCATTGTCTCACATTACTTTGCCAGAATCTCGGTCCTTCTCCAGGATTTTCTTCCGTGATCATAGAAGTATTTGTTTAGCACGTTTGCTTTTTTCTCATCACTCCACATATCGATTCCCAGCATCTTTTAGTTTATCAATTCAATTTTTCATCTTCCTCCTTTCACTAATATATCTTTAAAAATTTTTGTCTCCCTTTTTTACATTTTTAGTCATTTGTTCTTTCGCCTGCGCTTTGACCAGACGTATCTCTCTCTTGGCTTCTTTCAGTTTCACCCGGTAGTCCTTTCTCCACTCCTCTTCTTGCTTTTTTTTTTTTTTTTGTATTTCATGAACACCAACTCTTTTGCGTTTATTTTCTCCGCCACTAGTTTGGAGAACCATATCGGCTTCCTTTTTCTCTTGTTTTTATTTATTTTCTTCACATAAAGGTCCATAGCCATTTTTATTGCTCCTTTCAGCTTAGACCACTGTTTTTCCACTTCTCTTATGTCTTCCCATCCTAACGGCTCTTTCTTCAGGTACTCTCCCATTTTATTAAAGTCCATACGTTTGAAATCTAGGACTTTAAATATTTCTACCTTTGGTGAGACGTTGCTCTCCCTCCTATCAGCCGCAAGTCACTCAGTGCCTTCATCACTCAGGAAATCCATATTCCAAATGTCAGAGACTCACAGCTTTCAGGACCAGTTTAGGGGGGGCGCTGTATTATTATTTTTTTAAAGGCCAAACTTTTCATTACCACAGGATCTGTTTTATTAGTTTATGTTTTAACCTTCTTGTTCTAGGGATTTAGAAGCAGCTTTCCCGATTAGCCTTTGCTGTTTGCAGTGGCCTTTTCAATTATTTCTCTGCTGTAGAACACATCTCCTGTTCAGAAAGCTGAAGGTAGGTATGATGCCTCTGGATTGAGATGCTAACAGAGCAGGAAAAGAGGTTTGGTAAAGACAAAGCTTGTGTTAACCACCAGCAGCTTCAGAAAAAAAAAAATTCAGGAGCGGCAATAGGTTTTAGTTTCAAGTTTTGCCCTGGTTATTTTATGGCAAGACTGTTTCTTTATGATGGGCAGCTTGTTAACCAGTGGTTTGATGTAGAAGACTATCCCCTGGACCACAAAGTGACTCTAGCAATATCCAATACATTAATGATCTCACATTGGCACCCAAGATGCTCTCTTGATCCTCCCGCTTATTCCTTCCTCTACCACCTTTAGCGTATTACTATACCCCTCCTCAGCCCAGGAATAGTAGTAATAGTGCAAGATTTCTCAAATTAAATAGGCTGCAACTGTATCTGTGCAAATAATTGGAAGACTGAACCAAACTACTATTTTATGCACTGATGATTTTCTACAGCCCATCTGCACCCACTTTTCCAGACTTTAGCCCTCTTTTACTAAGGTAGAAACATAGAAACATAGAACATGATGGCAGAAAAGGGCCACGGCCCATCTAGTCTGCCCACACTAATGACCCACCCCCCTAACTACCTCCATGAAGAGATCCCACATGCCAATCCCATCTTTTCTTAAAATCTGGCATGCTGCTTGCCTCAATTACCTGTTGTGGAAGATTATTCCAGCGATCAACCACCCTTTCGGTGAAGAAATATTTTCTGGTGTCGCCATGAAATTTCCCACCCCTGATTTTCAACGGATGCCCTCTTGTTGCCGTGGGTCCTTTAAGGAAAAAGAGATCCTCTTCCACCTCGATACGTCCTGTGACATATTTGAACATCTCGATCATGTCTCCCCTCTCTCTGTGTTCCTCGAGTGAGTACAGCTGCAACTTACCCAGTCGTTCCTCATACGGGAGATCCTTGAGTCCTGAGACCATCCTGGGGCCATTCGCTGAACCGACTCAACTCTCTGCACATCTTTTTGATAATGCGGCCTCCAGAATTGTACACAGTATTCCAGATGGGGTCTCACCATGGATCTGTACAATGGCAATATGACCTCGGGCTTACGGCTGACGAAATTTCTACGGATACAGCCCATGATTTGTCTAGCCCTGGATGAAGCTTTCTCCACTTGATTGGCAGTCTTCATGTCTTCGCTAATAATCACCCCCAAGTCACATTCTGCTACAGTCCTTGCTAGGATCTCGACATTTAGGGTGTAAGTCCTGCATGGATTTTTGCTGCCAAGGTGCATGACCTTGCAGTTTTTGGCATTGAAACTTAGTTGTATACTAATTTTTTCTCTCTTTTTCTTGGTTATTGAAACTTAGTTGCCAAGTCTTTGACCAATGCTCCAGCAGGAGTAGGTCCTGTGTCATACTGTCGGGCATTGAGCTTTTGTCGGGCACTGTGCTTTCATCTGTTGTGCGGTTGCCTACCATGTTGCATAGTTTGGCGTCATCGGTGAATAATGTAATTTTACCTCGAAGCCCCTCAGCCAAGTCTCTTACGAAGATGTTAAATAGGATCAGGCCCAAGACCGAGCCCTGCGGCACTCCACTGATCACCTCCGTCATATCGGAGAGGGTACCGTTTACCATTACCCTCT
Source organism: Geotrypetes seraphini (assembly GCF_902459505.1). Lineage (NCBI taxonomy): Eukaryota > Metazoa > Chordata > Amphibia > Gymnophiona > Dermophiidae > Geotrypetes > Geotrypetes seraphini. The sequence goes on along the minus strand of NC_047089.1, from coordinate 216,631,788 downwards.
GAAGTTTACCTCTAAGCCAGTCCCTAACCCATGCGGTTAATGTTTCACCCAGTCCCATCGAACCCATCTTGCTCAATAACCTGCGGTGTGGGACGCTATCAAACGCTTTGCTGAAGTCCAAGTACACGACGTCCAGGGACTCCCCTATATCCAGCTTTCTTATTACCCAGTCAAAGAAGCTGATCAGATTTGATTGGCAGAACCTTCCCTTCGTAAAACCATGTTGATGGGGATCTCGTAGATTCTCCTCGTTCAGGATCATATCCAATTGGTGTTTGATTAGTGTTTCCATAAGTTTACTCACTATCAATGTGAGACTCACTGGTCTATAATTCTCAACCTCCGTCCTGCATCCCTCTTTGTGGAGTGGAATGACTTTAGCCATTTTCCAATCCAACGGGACTCTTCCTGTACTTAGGGAAAGATTGAAGAGCGCGGATAACGGTTCCGCCAGGACATCACTCAACTCCCTGAGCACCCTGGGGTGTAGTTTGTCCGGTCCCATAGCTTTGTTCACCTTGAGTCTTGATAGCTACTCGTAGACACTGCTGGGCGTAAACTCGAAATTTCGAAACGGGTCTTCTGAGTTTTCCCTCGTCGGCAGTTGAGAGCCGGATCCCGACGCCTTGCAAGTGAAAACCGAGCAGAAGTATTCATTTAAAAATTTGGCTTTGTCGGAGTCCGATTCTACATAGTTCCCATCGGGTTCCTAAGGCGTACTATCCCATCTGTGTTTCTTTTTCTGTCACTAATATACCGGAAGAAGGATTTATCGCCCTTCTTGATGTTCTTCGCAAGGTTCTCCTCCATTCGGAGTTTGGCCTCCCTGACTGCCGTTTTGACCGCTTTTGACTTGGCCAGATAGTCTTCCTTGGATTCTCGCTTCCCTGATTGTTTGTAGATGATGAACACTCTTTTCTTCTTTTTTATGAGGTCTGAGATCTCCACAGAGAACCACTGTGGTCTATTTCTTCGTCGTTTACTTACTGATTTGACATAGCGGTTGGTTGCTTCGTGTAAGGTTGATTTCAGAGTTGACCACATTACCTCTACATTATCTATTTCGGCATGGTTTTGCAGTGCCCGATGGACGAAATCTCCCATGCTTTCAAAGTTTGTGCCCTTAAAGTTGAGGACCTTGGTTGATGTGCTTGACCTTAGGTGCGCTAATCAATTTAGCATGCGCTAAACCAGTGGTCTCAAACTCAAACTCTTTGCAGGACCACATTTTGGATTTGTAGGTACTTGGAGGGCCTCAGAAAAAAATAATTAATGTCTTATTAAAAAATGACAATTTTGCATGATGTAAAAAACTCTTTATAGTTTATAAATCTTTCCTTTTACCTAGGTCTTAATAATAATATTGTAATTTATAGCTAAAGAGACATATGACCAAGAAACTGTTTTATTTTATTTTTGTGACTATGATAAATAATACTTGGTGGGCCGCAGGTGGCCCCTGGGTTGCGAGTTTGAGACCAATATACTAAATGCTAACGCGTGCATGTTAGTCTATGGACGCAGTAGCGATTAGTGTGCGCTAATTCAATTTGTGCGCGCTAATCGGCTAGCACAACGTAGTAAAAGAGGTGGGTTTGTTTTCCAGAAACTCCCTAACCCTGAGAAGCTCTCTGCCTGTCCAAATTAGATTGTAAGCTCTTCTGAGCAGGGACCATCTATTGAATATTAAATGTGCAGTGCTGTGTATGCCTTTCAGCACTACAGAAATGTTGAATGGTAGTAGAGCTAAGAAAACAGACAGCCACAGGTGAACCCAGCATGATCTAGCCCCACTGCTATAGGACCTTTGAACACTGTGACATTCCCGTTCCCCCTTCCCTTCCCTTTGTCCCATGGGGTGTAAATGTCCTCCACTTAGGATGCCTTCTTTCATTACTGCCACCTTTTACAGTGCCAACTGCACTTCCTGTTTCCTTGACAACTGGCTTGGCAAGCCCAGTGTGCTGCAATAAATTACAGTTCTACAAAAAAGCTGACTGTATCGGCCTAACAAATATGCTAGAATGCCTAAGGAACTATATAGATAAGGGGTGGGGTGAGGGGCTAACAAGGTGAGCCATTGTGGAATGGTCCCCTGCCCAGTCTCTCTTCTTCTCTACTCCCCAACTGATTTGCCGCAGGGTGGCCAGCTGCAGCACTCAAAAATCCTTTTTCTCTGACTGGCCTCTTCAGATACCTCCCTTCCCCCCCCCCTTTTCATATTCCCCTTCATACTACTGAGCCCGAGGCTTGGTGAGTCCTTGGGATTGTAATGTTATTGGGGGGGGGGGGGGAAATTTTCTTCCAGCAGTTGCTGAAATTGAAAGCTGTGTGTGCAGAATTACACACGTTAGGGGTATCGTAGACAGGAACAGTTGGGGGGGGGGGGGGTCACAAATCTTTCCTGAATTTTAGTTGCTTTTAGTCTCACTTATTTAATAGGGGATTTTTAGTGATACAAATTGTATTTCTGCCCTTTTCCATCCTATATTGGTAAGTTAATGTTTGTCAGTGCGTTTGATTGTTTGTAGCATTATTTGTAATTTGTTTTTAATGTACGCTCTTTTTATACTTTGTTTTTATATTATGTAAAACCGCTTTGAATTTTGATAAGGCGGTATATCAGATTTTCAAATAAACCTGAATATAACATATAATAGATGAATTAAGGTGCACTAACTTGATTAGTGAGCATTAAACCACTTTTTAGGGTGTGCTAAAGAATACACAACCCTAACCCACATTGAGGGTAACCTTACAAACCACTTTGGCATGTAAAACACGTAGGGGCCCTTTTATTAAGCAGTGGTAAGCACTAATGTGTGCTTACTGCCGCCTAAAAATAGAACTAGTGACTAACTGAGGCTTGGCACATACCACCCCTAAGCTTAAAAATACATTTTATTCTTTAGCGTTGGGTTTGTGTTTGGGGGCCGAGAGTAGACATGCCCTGCACTAATCACTTAGCGTGTGGGTATTGGTGCACATTAACCACTTAGCGTAGGATTAACGCAAAAGCATAGTAACATAGTAGATGACGGCAGATAAAGACCTGAATGGTCCATCCAATCTGCCCAACCTGATTCAATTTAAATTTTTTTAAAAAATTTTTCTTCTTAGCTATTTCTGGGCAAGAATCCAAAGCTCTACCCGGTACTGTACTTGGGTTCCATCTGCCGAAATCTATGTTAAGACTTACTTCAGCCCATCTACACCCTCCCAGCAATTGAAGCCCTCCCCAGCCCATCCTCCACCAAATGGCCATATACAGACACAGACCGTGCAAGTCTGCCCAGTACTGGTCTTAGTTCAATGTTTACTATTATTTTCTGACTCTAGATCCTCTGTGTTCATCCCATGCTTCTTTGAACTCAGTCACAGTTTTATTCTCCACCACCTCTCTCGGGAGCGCATTCCAGGCATCCACCACCCTCTCTGTAAAGTAGAATTTCCTAACATTGCCCCTGAATCTACCACCCCTCAACCTCAAATTGTGTCCCCTGGTTTTTCCATTTTCCTTTTTCTGGAAAAGATTTTGTTCTACGTTAATACCCTTCAAGTATTTGAACGTCTGAATCATATCTCCCCTGTCTCTCCTTTCCTCTAGGGTATACATATTCAGGGCTTCCAGTCTCTCCTCATACGTCTTCTGGCGCAAGCCTCCTATCATTTTCGTCGTCCTCCTCTGGACCGCCTCAAGTCTTCTTAAGTCCTTTGACAGATACGGTCTCCAAAAACTGAACACAATACGCCAAGTGGGGCCTTACCAATGACTTGTACAGGGGCATCAACACCTTCTTCCTTCTACTGGCTACGCCTCTCTTTATACAGCCCTTAACATCCTATATAATAAAACCTTACCGGCGCATGCGCTGTTAAAACAGCATGATCCCTGCCGCTGTGGTGTGTGATCCGTGGCCGGGTTCCATTTTAGAACCCGGAGGCAGGGAACATTCTGGCCACTCCCCTCCTCCCACCCTCACTCACCAACCGGATGCGCAGGCAAGCTCTCTCCCTGCCCGTGTCCTCGGCAGGGAACACACCACCTGCCCTCGCTCACCGCTGCCGCCGCTGATCTTCCTCTTCAGAGTAGCCTGTGATCATGGCTGGCTTTAAAGAACCTCGCAGGCCGTTCTCCAACCTCAGTAGCACATTCCCTCTGATGCACAGAATTGCATCAGAAAGAACGTGCTACCGAGTTGGAGAGCGGCCTGCGAGGTTCGCTAAAGCCGGCCACCACGATCGCAGGCTGCTTTGAAGAGGAGCAGGCCAGAAGATGCCGGGATGGAGGGAGGGTAAGAAGGGAATCAATACAGGGGGTCAGGGGGAGAGGGAAAGGGGGCTGCTTTGGGGGGAGGGGTGTGCTGGGGGAGACGGGGCCATGGAGAGATAGGGAAAGGGGGCTGCTTTGGGGGGGGGGAGGTGTGCTGGGGACAGACAGCTTTGCTCTGGGGGGAAGACAGGAGAAACAGGGAGAGGGAAAGGGGGCTGCTTTGGGGGGAGGGGTGTGCTTGGGGCAAACAGCTTTGCTCCAAGTTTCCAAGTTTATTATACGATTTGATTAATCGCCTAATCTATATTCTAGGCGATGTACAAAATAGTACAAATATATAAAAACATAGGTAAATTATTACATAGACAAAAAAATATTTCAATATTTCAAACACAAACAATATAGAAACAATAGGAAAGTTCTTTAAAGGTTACAATCTGTATCAAATTCAAGATATAAGGATAACTTCATTAGGAGGGGAGACGAACATAAGGAGAAGGAAATATAAAATAATGAGAGATAGTAGAATCATTTATTCACTAAAAGCATCATTAAAAAGGAAACTTTTAAGCTTAGTCTTGAATTTGTCTAAGTTCTTTTCTTCTCTTATATAGAGAGGGAGATCATTCCAAGACTGGGGGGCAGTCACTGAAAAGATAGTAAGACGTCTCGTATTGATGACTCTCAATGAGGGAATGGCCAATAAATGTTGATCTTGAGATCTCAGTGTTCTAGAAGTAATGTAAGGAATTAAAACTCTAAAAATGAAAGCAGGGGTTTGAAATATTAATGATTTAAAAGTAAGCAGACATATTTTATATAAGATGTGGTGTCCAACAGGAAGCCAGTGTGATTCTTTAAGTAAGGGTGTGACGTGGTCAAATTTTTTTGCTTTATGAATTATTTTAATAGAGGCGTTCTGTATAATTTGCAGACGTCTGATTTCTTTTTGGGACAAGCCCTTAAATAGGGCATTACAGTAATCTAGTTTGGAGATAACTAGAGAATGTATTAGAATATTTAATGATTTTGCGCATAAGAACTTGGCGACGGAACGAATTTGTCGCAATCTAAAGAAAGTAGATTTAACCACATTGCTTATGTGATCGTGGTATGATAATTTATTGTCAAATGTTATTCCTATGATAATTTATTGTCAAATGTTATTCTACTTAATGTTTTGGTGCAACTGCAATGGAGTGCCATCAATTGAAATTGGAATGAGCGGTGTGCTACAGTCCTTCCATGGAAAGAGCATCACACTGGTTTTATGAATATTTAATGATAATTTATTAACATCCAGCCAATGATGTATTTGATCCAGTTTGTCGTTTATTGCTGTTATATCCTGTATGTTATTGGGATCAATTGGGTGTACTATTTGTATGTCATCGGCGTAGGCAAATACCGAAAATCCAATAGACTGACATAAGGTCAAAAGTGGAGCGAGAAAGATGTTAAATAAAATTGGAGACAGTATAGATCCTTGCGGTATACCATAAGGTACTGAGAAGCTGTTAGAAGAGGAATTATTAAAGAAGACATTGGAGGAACGGTTTTGGAAGTAAGATTTAAGCCAGCCCAAAACTTGATCCGTCACACCGATGGACTGAAGCCTATGAATTAAAAGAGTATGGTCGATAGCATCAAAGGCAGAGGACAGATCCAGTGAAATCAGTACAACCGAAGAATGGTGATCTAAATGGTAAAGTATTGTAGTAGTCATACCAATCAAAGAGTGTTCTGTTGAATGATTTTGTCTAAATCCGGTTTGATTTGGGTGTAATACGTTAGTTTTTTCAATGTATTCTGATAATTGATTATACACAATTTTTTTCGGTTATTTTTGCTAAATATGGGATATTGGCAATTGGCCTGTAATTAGTTTTTATATCAGGGCCGATTTTTTGATCCTTAAGAACTGGGCGTATGGTCGATTTTTTCCAAGCTATAGGAACATTACTCTGGGGGGGGGGGGGAAGACAGAAGAGGGCCTTGGAGAGACAGTTAGGGAGAGGGAAAGGGGGCTGCTTTGGGGGGAAGTGTGTGCTGGGGGCAGACAGCTTTGCTCGTGGGGGGGGGGGGGGAGAAGACAGAAGGACACAGACAGCGGCCAAGGAGAGAGAGATAAAGAAACACAGACAGACACATCTATTATAGGACCCGTTAATGTAACGGGCTTAAAGACTAGTCTACTATATAGGTGGAGTTGAGGGCTCACACACTAATGACCATGCAGGTAAGCAATGTGCACGTGGCCATTAAGAAGAAAATGATACTGTATTTATTTTATTTATTCAATTTTCTATACTATTCTCCCAAGGGAGCTCAGAACGGTTTACATAAATTTATTCAGGTACTCAAGCATTTTTCCCTGTCTGTCCCGGTGGGCTCACAATCTATCTAATGTACCTGGGGCAATGGGGGGATTAAGTGACTTGCCCAGGGTCACAAGGAGCAGCGTGGGTTTGAACCCACAACTTCAGGATGCTGAGGCTGTAGCTTTAATCACTGCACCAGGACATTGCATTTTTCAAATACGGGGAGTCATTTGTTACACTGCTTACAAAGAGTGACATTTGTATATTTCTTGTGAAGACATCCTTATAGGGAGATATTACTTAATAATCTGTGATGACTTCATACAATTCACTCAATTAATCACAGCTTTAACATCTTGAAATTCATAAATATAACAAAATGTGATTGTAAAGTGCTCAGACCCATAACCAAATTAGTCTTTAGAAAATTGTGTCTTTAGAAAATAGGCAAATACATTGGCATCTTATATATGATACAGTATTTCTAGATCAAAAAGCTCTATATCCTAATAAATTATGGAAAAATATTATTTTATTTTTTTCATGATTTATTTAGGGGCATGGAGCTTTTTGATGCTCCTATATCATAAGCATGCATTTTTCCTGTTACATTAGTATTCTGTAAAAGGAAGCAGGCTCCATACAGGTACCCTCTAGTTAGTGGCATAGCGAGGAAGGGAGGCGCCTGGGATTGTGACATCTGGCATCGCCACATAGTGTTCCTTTGCTTTTCCCCACCACTCGAGTGTGCCCCCTCTCCCCCATTTACCTCTTGAAATATTCACTGGTGTGCTTCATCCCTAGCAGTATTCAAATCCAAGCTAAAAGCCCACTTTCTGAATCTTTTTTCAACTCTAACTCCCCTCCCCCCATTGCTGTCAGATACCAAGACCCACTGTATCATTTCCTCTACCATAATCTCACCAACCCTGCATTGTCCTGTCTAAATTAGATTGTAAGCTCTTCTGAGCAGGGACTGTCTATTGTTTGTTAAAATGTACAGCTTTGTGTATGCCTTTCAATGCTATTGAAATAATAAATAGTAGTAGCAGCATCTTCCACCTCCTGCTCATGCAAGTCTCGGCTCCCTTTTGATGTCACATCCTGTTTCCAAGACCAGGAAGTGATGTCAGAAAGGAGCTAAGGCCAGCGTGAACAGGATGTCAGAAAGGAGCCAAGGCCAGCGTGAACAGGAGGTGAAAAATGCTGATTGCACTGGTGAACATTTCAGGAGGTACATAGGGAGTGAGTGTGGGGGAGAGGTACTGGTGCTGGCGCCCCCACCGAAATGGCATCCAGGGTGGTTAGCACCCTCCACTGTAATAAAATTGCCCTCAGTTTGGTGCCCTAGAGCAGTGTTCTTCAACCTTTTTACACCTATGGACCGATGGAAATAAAATAATTATTTTGTGGACCGGCACCGGTCTGCGGACCAGCGGTTGAAGAACACCGGGCCAAGTCGTGGGCCAGACCCCGCCCATCTCCACCCCAGACCCTGCCCCCATAATAGTACTAATTATAACACAATTTTTTTCCATTCATTTTTCGTATATACACACACAATATAATCTTATTAACTCATAATGGTTAACCACAAAATTAAACTACATAAAGCTATATTTCTAAATTTGCCATTGGTGATTATATTTATTTTTTGCATCAATAAAAAAAATTGTTTGATCGTAAACTACACAAAGCATACTGCATGCTTCTTAACATTCATTCCTACCAGAAAACGGATAACTTCTTTGCAAATAAAGGACCAAAAACTAAAAGTACTGATAGATAGGACTCTGAAGCCGTCGGCACAATCTCCAATGTGACACGGACAAGAGGACATGGACTGAAGCTAAGGGGGGACAAGTCCAGGACAAATATCAGGAAGTTCTGCTTCACGCAACGAGTGGTGGACACCTGGAATGCTTTCCCAGAGGAGGTTATTGCGGAATCCACCGTTCTAGGATTTAAAAGCAAACTAGATGCACATCTCCTTATGAGAGGCATAGAGGGATATGTGTGACTAAAATTACGCCAGGTGTACACCTGGCTGGGCCTCCACATGTGCGGATCGCCGGACTTGATGGACCGAAGGTCTGATCCGGAGATGGCAGTACTTATGTTATGTTCTTATGTTCTAAACCCTAAGATGCAAGACTCTGCATGCAGTACACCCCCAAAGAAAAAGAAACAAATGTATTTCTTCCTGAACAGTGCAAAATACAGACAGTAGATGTACGTGCTGGCCATGTGGACTGGCAGCAAATTTCTGTGGACTGGCACCGGTCCACGGACCGATGGTTGAAGAACACTGCCCTAGAGTCTTTTTTTACAGCCCTGCTGTGGAGCCTGAATCTGCTACTACAGTCATACTGAAAATAAGTTTCTAGAGAAAGTAGGAAGCATTTATCACTTGGAGAAACAAAGTAGCTCATCCTACACTTGTAGCTAATTTCCCTGCTGAACAGGGTCATCAAATCTAGGTAGACACATTCCTGGAGCCTTTATTACATTACAGAGAAGGCAAGTTTTGCTCCAAGCACTAGAATCAGTGGATGCGTCTGCCCACATATCTTGGACATCTCATGTGAATGCACTTTTTATGCAGTTGGCAAATTCTTCGCATTATGCAGCTCTTGGTTAAAAGGGTGATGGGTTTACTTTCCTGTACGATGTCGGCTAATGTGTGTTTGAATTCTATTCAGTTAACAAAAAAAGAAAGAAAGAAAAGAAACAGTTGCCAACATAAATTAAAAGATAATCCAAAATACATTTACTAGACCAGTTCTTTTGAAGCCTCTCCTGGAGGCACACCTTGCCAGTCAGGTTTTCAGGACTAGAACATTGAATATGCATGAGACAGATTTGTATATAATGGGTGTCCTAACTGACTAGGTATGCTTCCAGGAAAGGGATCAAAAGCAGTGCATTAGACTAGAAAAATGGAAGAAATGCTATTGTATAAAATGGGTGTCTGCCATATGCAAATATTTCATGCCTATTCATTGTAATCCTGAAAACCTAACTGACTAGGTATGCTTCCAGGAGAGGGATAAAAAGCAATGCATTAGGCTAGAGAAATGGTGTTGTATTGTAGATCTCTTTCAAACGCTGGACACCCTGGAATTGATCTTTTTGTCATCCTCAAAACCATTCAGCAGCTGATCCCATAATAGCTGATATACTGGACACTCTTCTGTATTGAGAATTTCCCCGGACCACTCACAGTGCTCTCCTGGAAACTGACCCTTTTATTCCAGACATCAGATACAAAAGCACAAGGGCAAGAACGGTCTCTGGAAGGGCTTCAACGTGGTGGAACGTCCTACCGAAGAAATTAATGCTAGAAAAGGATACCGGAAAATTCAAGAAAGGGATAAAGACTATCCTTTTCTCAGACTACTTCAGCTGAAACTGTGAGCCGATAGAGGGAGGAAGCAACATAGAGGAAAATAACAGGCTTCCCCCTACTAGGAACCCAATAGGAGGACAGGACAGGACATGTATGCATATTGTAGATCTTTCCAGAAATGTTTAAGATACGATGACCATAGTAAACAGAACTAAAATAAATTAGGATGAATGTAACTAGAATTATCTAGGATGAGAGTAAATAGTATGAATATAGTACACATTGCTAGAGCTATTTAGCATGCATCCTCTATAATAAAACCCTTACCCACGCATGTGCAGTTGAAATGGCGTGATCCCTGCTACCGTGATTTGTGCTTCCCTGCCGTGTTCCATTTGCGGCGCGTGCGGCGGTGAGAGCAATGGCAGGAGGGTGTCCTTCGAGGTGCTGCGAGGCGTCCGGCTGCTACTGCTGCGCAGGGAAGTGGAAGGGGAGAGGAAAAGGGGGCTGCTTTGGGGGGAGGGGTGTGCTGGGGGGCAGGCAGCAATCTTGGTTTGCTCAGGGGGCCAGAGAGAGATAGGCAGAGGGCCAGGGAGAGAGACAGACAGAAAGAAAGACAGACAGACAGACAAGGGGCCAGGGAGAGACACAGACAGAAAGAATGACAAACAGACAGGGGGCCAGAGAGACAGACAGACAGACAGCGGCCAAGGAGCAAGAAAGAAAGACAGAGAGACAGAAAGAAAGACAGACAGACACTTCTATTCTAGCACCCGTTAATAGGGCTTAAAGACTAGTGTAAATATAGATTACTTAGTTGTAACAGTTAACCTATTTGGGAAGGTATAAATATAGCATACTTAGAATGGTTAACTGTAATCTTGTGTAAACATAGTATAGAATATATACATATGTAACAGTGCAAATGCAAACATGATACCCTAGCCAAGCAGCTAGGAGGCCGACAGCAATCACAGTGGAATTCATCTGAATATGTATTTGAAAACCATTAGAGATGTCTTTGAAAACCGCTCTGAATTGACTCCCCCGTCATTTGTAGCGGTGTAGAAGCTTCCAATAAAGATAAAGATACTTCAGGACAATCCCAGAGGGCTGATGAGGCACCAGGAGGGTGAATGGAAATGCCCAAACCTCTGCTGTGTGCTTATTCTTCCTATTTTGTTACAGCAATCCTGGAAAAAAAAAAAAACCAAAAAACAAAAACCCAGCTGTAGGGCCTATGCTTGAGATTATCATCTTGTCTCCAGTTGTGCCAAACTTTCTGAGGCCAATAAATGTCACTTGATGAACACTAGAAAGATTGATAACACCTATGTTGTTTGACTTTTAGCAGGCACTGTGGGGGCACAGAGCTCAGGAAATTACATTTCCTGCCCCACTTATTTCTGATAGAACTTGACATGTACCTGCACAATAAGATTTTGCGGCTTTAATCAGAATAAATGCCAGCATAATACTGACATTATACTTTCCAAAAACCCAAGCTCATGTACACACAAAAAGAGAGTTTTTAATTTGTGAGGATATTTTTTTCATTTGTTTCTCATACTTTTTCTTGCTAGGCCCACAATCCTCTTCTACCAGCTCCCTTTGCACAAATTTAAATTTTTGTTAGTGTCTAAACGCCTTAGCTCTGATTTATGGAAATATCTGTAGTAGTGACTAGTATTGTCTGTACACATTTCTCTTACTTTAGACTGGGGTAAATAACTTTGAAAGCTCAATAGGGGGGTGATTTGAAGCTCCTTGAAAGGGGATAGATTCCGTATGAACATAAGGAAATTCTTCTTCACCCAGAGAGTGGTAGAAAACTGGAACTCTCTTCCGGAGTCTGTCATAGGGGAGAACACCCACCAGGGATTCAAGACAAAGTTTGACAGGTTCTTGCTGAACCAGAGCGTGCGCAGGTGGGGCTAGTCTCAGTTGGGGCGCTGGTCTTTGACCCGGCAGCGGCAATTCTTATGTTCTTATGACATATACTCATGAAGGCTTTGGAATGGGGAACACCTATAGCCTCATACAACATTTTCCACCCAAAGCCAAAAACTGAAGAGAGTTTCCTTACGTTGTCAGACCAAAAGTCCATCAAGCCCAGTATCCTGTTTCAAATGGTGGCAAATCCAGATTACAAATACCTAGCAGGTATTTACCAAAAAGTAGATGTGATCCACCGAGTGAAAAGTTTATAAATAACAGAGATTAGGCTATAAAAGCTTGGAGGGGCAACTTTCAGTTTTGAAAGTTTTGTGTCCTATAGGGTCAGTAGAATGGGATTATGCAATGTTTCTCCACAACTTTGATGTTTTTCATGTTTTACATCCTAAAAAGGGTATATGATTTCTGAGGTTAACTACTTTTTTTATATTGATAAATGTTTTTCATTTTTTTTAAGATGTAATTATTTCATACCCGAGGCTGAAATTTTGTAGGATTATGTAGTTCATACTCTTCTATCTTGTAGTATAAGTCATACTCCCCTTATTTGGTACCGTTTTGCTCAGTGGGGCACAAATTCCATGCTATTTACCACTAGGGATAACCACGTTAGAGAATGACACGGGGACAAATTTTCCCTGTCCCATCCCTCTGAGTTTTGTCCCTATCCCGGCCCCATTCCTGTAAGCTCTTCCTTAACCGCATAAGCCTCAAACACTTATGATTTTAACGTGTTTGAGGCTTGTGCAGATGAGGACAGAGCTTAGGCATTGGTGGAATGAGGCATTATGACATCACAGTCTGAGCTCTAGAATGTTGCTACTTATGATTTTAAAATGGTTGAGGCTTGTGCAGATGAGAACAGAGCTTGCAGGAATGGGGCACGGACAGGAAAAGAACTCGCGGGATGGGACGTTAGTTCCTGCGGGGATAGAGAAAAATTTGTCTCTAAAACACGTTTCCTTTTGTTTTCATACATTTTTCAGAAACATCTTAAGGTGAGTTACTTTCAAGCATAGTAGAAGTTTCCCTGTCCCTGGAGGGGGAAGGGGGGGGTCTAATTTTTATAATTGAGGTAATAGAGGGCTAGATGACTTCCTAAGACCACAGGAGCAGCAGTGAGATTTGAACCAGGCACCCCTGAATATCAAGCCCAGTGCTCTAACTGTGATTAGACTACTCCCCCTCCCCCCCACCAACACACTTTATTTACTACTGCTAATCATTTCTATAGTGCTACTAGATATACGCAGAACTGTACACATTATATGAAGGCATAGGCAGCGGAACATATTTTGTTTGGGGAGGCCCGCAAGCTCCGCCCCAGACTCCGCCCTATAATAGTACTAATTTTTTCCATTCATTTTTCATATATGCACACAATATAATCTTATTAACAATACATAATGGTTAACTACAAAATTAAACTACGCAAAGCATATTGTATGTTTCTCAACATTCATTCCTAACAGAACACCTGGCCTTGGTCACACATGCAGAACACAGATAACCCCTATGCAAATACTGGACCAAAAACTAAAGTACTAATATATACAAACAAAACCCTAAGATGCAAGACTATGCATGCAGTACAACCCCCAGAGAAATAGAAACAAATGCATTTCTTCCTGAACAGTGCAAAATATAGACAGCAGATGTAATTTCTCAAAACTGACACAATTCAAACACTAAATTGAATATAAAATCATTTCCCCTACCTTTGTTGCCTGGTGATTTTGGTTTTCAAACCATCTTTCCCAGTCTCTGGTTGCACTTCCTTTTGTCTGTGCTCTTAACAGTGTATCCAGGGCACCTTATCCATGTGCTGTTTTTCTCTCCTTCACTTTCTGCAATACATCCATCTTTAGCATTAACTTTTTACATTCAACTTTCTTCCATTTTTCTGCTTCCTTCTGAAAATATACTTTCCATGCCTTCCCATCCCATCTATCCATATGTACCATCTTTTCCCCTATTCCCACCTATCCATAAGGAGCATTTCTTCTTATCTCTTCCCTGTCACACCCATTGCTGCACACCTTCCCCTCCATCCCTATGCACCATCTAATCCCTCTCCCATGGTCAGACATCTCTGTCTCCCCCCTTCCCCCTCATATGGTCTGTCATCTTTCTCCTCTCCTTCCCATAACCTGGAATCTCTCTCCCCTCCCATGGTCTGGCATCTCTCTTTCCTTCCCTCTCTCTTCCTGATGTCTAACATCTCTCTTCTCTCCTTCCTGCGGTCTGGCATCTCTCTCTCCCCTCCTTCCCTTCCATTCTGTGGTCTGGCATCTCTCTCTCTCTCTCCTTCCCATTCCAGTGATCTGACATCTCTCCCTTCTTTAGGTCATCTCTCCTCCCTCCCAGTGTAACATTTCTCCCTTCCTCCTCTCTACCACTATCATGTCCAACAATTCTCCCTGTTACTTCCTTTCCCCATATACATAATCTCTCTTTCCCTCTCACGCCACACACCTATGTCCATGTCCAATAAATCTCCATTCCTTTTCCCTCCCCCCACAACATCATTTCTTTCTCTCCCCACTAGTCCACCTGTGTAACATCTCTCTTTTCCTCTTTTCCTAACCTCCCCCAGCCCGTGCATTTGTCCCAACCCATTCCCAGTATGTGCAGTATCTGTCTTTCCCAAACCCCTGAGCATCTGTCCTCCCTGCCTTCCCAACTCCCTACCCCCTGCACCCAGCCTCTTACCTCCCCCATCAGGTATTGCACCAAGCCCCCCTCCCTCCTTGTCAGGTTCTACACCAGCCCCCTTCCCTCCCTCCCCTCCTATCAGGCTCTGCACCCAGCCCCCTTCTTTCCCTCCCCTGTCAGACTCTGCACCCAGCCTCCTTCCTTCCCTCCCCTGTCAAACTCTGCACCCAACCCCCTTCCTTCACCTCCCCTGTCAGGTTCTGCACCCAGCCCCCTTCACTCGCTCTGCACTCTGCCTCATCCTCCTACCTTCTCTGGCTTGGTGATCCAGAGATGCAGTGGACAAGAGCGAGCTTTCCGCTGCTATCCCGGTCGGTCGTGGCTGGTTTCTTCTGCCACTGAGGGGCAATGAGTGGGAGCACGCTTTGACTCACTTGCTTCTTTGGCTCCCGTGAATTGTTGCGATTCGTGAGAATTCGTGATGAGACAGTCAAAGTAGCCACTGAGTCCCGAGCAAGAGCGTCAAAGCGCGCTCCTGCTCATTGCCACTCAGCGGCAGAAGAAACCAGCCACGACTGACCGGGTTAGTAGTGGGACAGGAGCCGGAAAGTTTGCTCCTGCCTGCTGCACCTCTGGACCACCAGGGATGATGAAAGTGGTAATTTTGGGGGAGGCCACAGCCCCTGTGGTCCCCCCATTCCAACGCCTATGTATGGAGGTACTTTCTCTGTCCCTAGTGGGCTCACAGTCTAAGGCCCTCTTTTACTAATCCATGGTAGAGATTTCTACCATGGCCTAGGGCACTGTTTTTCAACCGCCAGTCCGTGGACCAGTGCCAGTCTGCAGAAAATTCCTGCCGGACCGCGCAGGGCTGGTGAGATCGATAGCTGCAATTTCCTGCCAGTCCGTGCAGGGATGGCAAGATCAATGAACTGAAGTCTGCGCAGGATCGGGGAGATCATGAAGAGCCTCCAACAGTGGCTTTCTCCCCTCCCAGCAGCTGTCGGTACTTACCAGCGCAGCGATTCAGGAAGGCAGCCTTGGGGCTTTTGCTGAGTCGTGGCCGCCTCTGATGATGCAACTTCCTCTTTCCTCAGAGGTGGCGCGACTCATCAAAGGACCTAATGTTTGTGACAAGCACTGTTAGACACGATTCTGTCAATGTCACCTAAGTGAGACTGTTCTATTTACTTTATGTCAAAAAATATATTAGTAACTAGAAAAAGTAGCAGGATGACAACAGTGAAAAGAGGCTAACCAGGCTACGAATTTTTTCTTTGGGGGAGATATGATCCATGTTTCTAAAATTAATAGTGAATTGTGAAGCATTTTTTTGTTCAGTAAATGAAATCAAAGGGAATTAAAATTTTGTTTGCTTTAAAACTCCTTCCCCCATCTGACTGAAACTACAACTTACATTTAAAAAAAAAAATAATCCAGGGCCAATTCTGCTTTTCAACAGGACTCTGGCCCCAGGTCAGTAGGTATGATTTTGAAAATCAGCAGTGATGGGGCGGGAAGTTCCTAAGGAAATGGTTCTGCACAACTTTGTTGGTTTTTTTTAGGGGGGGGGAAGGGTGCCCTGCATATACATCTGCCAATGTGTTAACTTTTTTGTTCCTCTAATTTTGTTCCTCTAATAAAATTAAAAAGAAAACACCATTTAAAATTAGGGGATCCTTTTAATAAGGTGCAATGAACCCTTGGGAGGCCCTGCTGATAGTGAAACTGGAGACGGCATAGCTTTCAGCTTCTCAGATGTGCACAAACCGCAGTGGCACGTCAAGCCCATGTACCGTGACGGTATCCCAATTGGGTTAGTGAAGCAAAAAAAGGTTCCTTGCAGCATGTACTAAAAGTGCCTTGGAGTAATTTCCCTGTTTATTTATTTTTACTATTTATACACCACTGTTCTGGTGGCCTCACAACCTTACCTAATGTGGCTGGTGCGATGGTGTGTCAAGTGATTTGCCCAGGGTCACAAGCAGCAGTGCTGGGCTTAGAAGTGCTAACTGCATTCCCATTTGCTAACCAGTTAATCCTGTCTTAACGTGGGAGCACTTAGGGGGTCCGTAAATAAAGCTGTGGTAAGCACTAACGTCTGCTTACCACAGGTTAAAAAGGCACTATCACAGGACACACTCAGGTGCCCCATGGCAGTTTTGGGATTGGTGCACATTTCTCACATGCTAAAAACTAGCCCACTCCTTTACAAAACCACGCTAGTGTTTTTAGCAGCGGCCGCCACGGTAACAGCTCGGACACTCATAGGAATTTTATGAGCGTCGGAGCTGTTACCGTGGCGGCCGGCGCTAAAAACGGTAGCGCGGCTTTGTAAAGGAGGGGTAGATTTTATTTTTTAGCAGGAGCCAAATTTAGGAGTGGAGAGTAAGCATGCCCTGCGCTAATCACTTATTGCTTGGTCATTGGCACACGCTGACCAATCCGCATAGGAACCCCTATTGTCTACAAAATAGGTGGCAGTAAAAACTCAAGCACTAATGGCCGCACACTAATTTCAAGATAAATGCATGACAATTAATAGGAACGCTAGGAAGTTCTTCTTTACCCAATGCGTGGAGGACACCTGGAATGCGCTTCCAGAGGACGTAATAGGGCAGAGTACGGTACTGGGGTTCAAGAAAGGATTGGACAATTTCCTGCTGAAAAAGGGGATAGAGGGGTATAGATAGAGGATTACTGCACAGGTCCTGGACCTGTTGGGCCGCCACGTGAGCGGACTGCTGGGCATGATGGACCTCAGGTCTGACCCAGTGGAGGCATTGCTTATCTAATATAACAAAACTCTCCGCGCGCATGCGCACTCCCATCGCGTATTCCGTTTTCCGTGCGCTGTAGGGCACCGCAGATAGGAGTGCACATGCGCGTGAAACACTCCCCCCCCCCGAGGCGGATGTAGGCCGCCGCGGCTGTCGGCGGCCCAAGGTGAATGTCGGCCGCCGCGGCTGTCGGCAGTTGCAGGCCACGGCGGCCGAGCACGGACGGCATTTCAAAATAAAACACGCGAATCTGCTTTTAACTTCTAGGTCCAGGTTGAGATATGACAGCAGTGGGATGGGAGGAAGAGGGAGGGAATACTGACACATAACATGGGGGTAAGGAAGAGGAGAGGAAATATTAGGAGGATTAGAGAGTGGAAATGGGGATGCTGGACATTTGGGTAGGGAGAGGAAAAGGGGGTTATGTTTACTTGAGGGAGGAGGGTATAGAGAGGAAGAGGGCACACTGACTACCTGAGGGTAAGAAAGGATAGATGCTGAATGGGGGGATGGAAAGGGAGATGCTGGCTACCGTGGGGGGATGGGAGGAAGGGGAGATGCTAGCTACCTTCTAGCACCCGTTAATGTAACGGGCTAAACAACTAGTGTTCTTATGTTCTTAATTATGGCCATTTTAGAGCCACGCTAAAAAGTAGCCTCAGCATGGGGAAAACCCACATGCTAAAAATATAAAGGTCCACTGAAAAGTTCTCAGCCTCACCAACAAAGTTGGGGCAGTTTCCTTTGAGGACTATACACTTAGGGGTCCTTTTATTAAGACGCATTAACCAAATTAGCATGCGCTGAATGCTAATATGTCCGTTATATTCTATGGACGCGTTAGCATTTAGAGCGCCTTAGTAAGAGGGCGTTAGTCCAGCGACTTTCCACTTTCATTTTGTATTTTTCCAATGGAACAAAAAAGTGGAAAATCACTGGACTAAGGGGTCCTTTTACTAAGGCACACTAGTGAGTCTTAGCGCATGCTAAAATTTAGCGTGCGCTAAATGCTAACGCACGTGAATGCGTCCATGCTAAAACCCTGCCCCTTAGTAAAAGGACCCCAAAGAGTATAGCCCTTAAAGGAGATTTCCCCAACTTTCTTGGTTGGGCTGCAGACTTTCCAGCGGTCCCTCGTAGCCTAGGCCACTTTTTAATGCAGTAGGGAGATCAAGTGAAAGGAAGCATAAAGATGGAGAGGTAGAGCCAATGAAAAAGGTCAGGACATGATAGGGGAATTCTGCAGAAAAACTATATAAAATTCTGCATCTTTGCAGAATTGCATCTTTGAGTCATAAGAGTTTTCTATATTGCATCTTCAATGACGGGGATAATTATATTGTGTTATGAGGAGGACAGGTTTTAGTGCAGATGTCAGACTAATGATGTACCATCCATCTGGGCAGCAGCAGGAGATGGAGGATTGCGTTTGATGCGACAACATTGAATTTATACTGCACAGAAGAAAGGACCAGCAATCTACTTTTGTATTTTGCCATAAAAATTTGATGATGTTCATCAGGTCACTAGGACTTGAGCATGAGTCAATGGCATGGCATGAGTCAATGGCAACTAACATGAGGTCAAATAGTCTTCAGAATTTTACAGAATTCTAATTTTGGGGATTTGATTAGTGATATCAGTGACTATCACTGTTGCTAGGAATGTGCTTTCATTTCAAATGGATGGGGATGGGACTTGATATACCACTTTTCTATGTGGTTACAATTAGAGAATGATACGGGACAAATTTTTCCCAGTCCCCACGGGAACTCATTTTCCTGTCCCCTCCCCATGAGTTCTTTTCCTGTCCCTGTCCCATTTCTGCAAGCTCTGTCCTCATCTGCACAAGCCTCAAACACTTTAAAATCATAAGTAGCAACATTCTAGAGCTCAGACTGTGATGTCATAATGCCTCATTCCACCAATGCCTAAGCACTATCCTCATCTGCACAAGCCTCAACTCTTTAAAATCATAAGTGTTTGAGGCTTATGTGGTTAAGGCAGAACTTACAGGAATGGGGCAGGGACAGGTACAGCGACAAAACTCACAGGGATGGAGGCCGCATTATCGCAAGGATGTGCTGAGACTGGAGTCGGTGCAAAGAATGGCCACCCGGATGGTCTCAGGACTCAAGGATCTTCCGTACGAAAAACGGCTTGACAAATTACAGCTATACTCGCTCGAGGAGCGCAGAGAGAGGGGAGACATGATCGAGACGTTCAAGTATCTTACGGGCCGAATCGAGGCGGAGGAAGATATCTTCTTTTTCAAGGGTCCCACGACAACAAGAGGGCATCCGTTGAAAATCAGGGGAGGGAAACTACGAGGTGACACCAGGAAATTCTTTTTCACTGAAAGAGTGGTTGATCGCTGGAATAGTCTTCCACTACAGGTGATTGAGGCCAGCAGCATGCCTGATTTTAAGGCCAAATGGGATCGGCACATGGGATCTATTCACAGGGCAAAGGTAGGGGAGGGACATTAGGGTGGGCAGACTGGATGGGCCTTGGGCCCTTATCTGCCGTCTATTTCTATGTTTCTATGTTTCTATGGATGGGACGGGGAAATTGAGTTTCTACAGGGACGGGGAAAAATTTGTCCCTGTGTCATTCTCTAGTTACAATCAAAGCAGTTTACATATTTTAGACAGGTACTTATTTTTGTACCTGGGGCAATAAAATGACTTGCAAAGAGCTGCAGTGGGAATTGAACTCACAACCTGAGGGTGCTGAGGCAGCCCTTCTAACCACTAGGCCATTCCTATTTAATTTCTTTTCCTTTTGAACATAAAATGAAGAACAACAAAAAATTCCTATGGTTTTTCATTCTCAGTAAATAAAAGTATCCAGCCCCAGACCCCTCCCATATGGTGTCAAACAAAAAAGCATGCACATATCCTCTGTACCCATTGGTGTTGTAATGGGGGGGGGATCAGGGGGATAGACTGCCCCAGGTGCCTTTTTAGTGAGGGTGTTGGCACCCCTCCTCCTCTCCATCCCCACTCCTCCCCCTTACCACGTGTGCACCTTCACTCCCCCCCCCCACCCCACTGTACCTCTATCTCATCGCTGGTGAGAGCAGCAACTCCAACCTGATGTTCATGCCAGCATCATCTCTCCCTCTGATGTCACTTCTGGGTTCCATGCCTAGGAAGTGATGTCAGAGGGGGAGCCAACGAGGGAAGTGAATTGGTGATGCTGCTTGCTCTGGGGAAGTTAACAGAGGTATGGAGTAGGGAAGGGATAGAAACATAGAAACATAGAAATAGACGGCAGATAAGGGCCACGGCCCATCAAGTCTGCCCACTCCAATGACCCTCCCTATCTATCTTTGTGGATAGATCCCACATGTTTGTCCCATCTGGCCTTAAAATCTGGCACGCTGCTGGCCTCAATAACCTGAAGTGGAAGACTATTCCAGCGATCAACCACCCTTTCGGTGAAGAAGAACTTCCTAGTGTCACCGTGCAGTTTCCCGCCCCTGATTTTCCACTGATGCCCCCTTGTTGCCGCGGGACCCTTGAAAAAGAAGATATCCTCTTCCACCTCGATGCGACCTGTGAGGTACTTGAATGTCTCGATCATATCTCCCCTCTCTCTACGTTCCTCGAGTGAGTAGAGCTGCAACTTCCCTAACCGCTCCTCGTATGGGAGCTCCTTGAGTCCCGAGACCATCCTGGTGGCCATTCTCTGGACCGATTCCAGTCTCAGCACATCCTTGCGGTAATGTGGCCTCCAAAATTGCACACAGTACTCCAGGTGCGGTCTCACCATGGATCTATACAGTGGCATAATGACTTCAGGTTTACGGCTGACGAAATTCCTGCGTATGCAACCTATGATTTGCCTTGCTTTGGATGAAGCTTGCTCTACTTGATTTGCAGACTTCATGTCTTCCCTGATAATCACCCCTAAGTCTCTTTCTGCTTCAGTTTTTGTCAAGATCTCGCCATTTAGGGTGTAAATCCTGCATGGATTTCGGCTTCCCAGGTGCATGACTTTGCATTTTTTGGCATTGAAACTGAGTTGCCAGGACATAGACCAGTGCTCCAGTAGAAGTAGGTCATGCATCATATCGTCTGCCATTGAATTTTTGTCTGTTGTGCTATTGCTCACTACATTGCTTAGTTTAGCATCATCGGCGAATAATGTTATTCTACCTCGGAGCCCTTCTGTCAAGTCTCTTATGTAGATGTTGAACAAGATCGGGCCCAGGACGGAGCCCTTTGGCACTCCACTTATCACCTCTGACATTTCAGAGGGGGTGCCATTCACCACTACCCTCTGAAGCCTACCTCCAAGCCAGTTCCCAACCCAATTGTTCAGTGTGTCGCCCAAACCTAAAGAACTCATCTTGCTCAGGAGGAATGAGTGGGACTATGGAGGAGCGGTGCCACTACTCCAGGCGCCTCTCACCCTCGCTACACCAGTGCCTGTACCTTTTCTTCATGTCCCTCAGCTTACATGCTATCTCAGCACCCAATGGAGGAAAGATCTGTTTTGCTTCATTTTGACCCATGGATGAAGCGAAATGGTGGGGAGGGGAAGGAAAAGAGTTGGGCACTTAAGCAGGCACGTAAGGCCTGCTAGGGGGTGTTGCCCAGAGCCCGAGGGGATGAATGAAGGAGAGAGCAGAGGGTAAAGTATGGAAAAGATACATGAGGGGAGGGAGGGAGGGAGGGAGTAAAGGAGAGGAGAGCAAAGGAGGGAGTATGTGAGGAAGTGAAAAATCAGAGTGGAAAAGGCAGCTGGATGAAAAAGGAGGTAGTGCACTTCCTACACACATGTTGCTAATACCTCTTTATCCTTTAATATCTTCTTTTGGAGATACATCTGTCTCTCTCTTAGAAGAACATAAGAATTGCCGCTGATGGTTCAGACCAGTGGTCCGTCCTGCCCAGCAGTCCGCTCACGCAGCGGCCCCTAGGTCAAGACCAGTGCTCCAAATGAGTCCAGTCTCACCAGTTTAGCATGAACTTGTCCAACTTTGATTTGAAACCCTGGATGGTGTTTCCCCCTATAACAGACTCCGGAAGAGCGTTCCAGTTTTCTAACACTCTCTATAGATCTAGCAAAGATTTGATCTCTTTTCAGGGACTGAACAACTTTCTCCTCTGGTTAGGCTTTTGTTCTCCTATCTCTTGAGAGAAGGGTGTAGTATAGTGATTAGAGCTACAGCCTCAGCACCCTGAGATTATGGGTACAGAATGACCCGGGGACAAATTTTTCCCTGTCCCCACGGGAACTCATTTTCCCATTCCAGCGAGTTCATTTCCTGCCCACGCCCCATTCTTCCAAACTCTATCCTCAAACACTTTAAAATCATAAGTAGCAATATTCTAGAGCTCAGATTGTGATGTCATAATGCCTTATTCCACCAATGCCTAAGCTCTGTCCTCATCTGCACAAGCCTCAAAGACTTTAAAATTATGTGTTTGAGGCTTGTGTTGACACTATTTCAAGTGTCAAGAAAAGTGTGGAGTAAATTGTAAGTTTCGTGGCTCCACATCATTCTATTCTTGGTTGGGCTGAGAACTTTTCAGCGGCCTCTCGTACCTCCTCAGAGATCCATGTTGGTCTCTTTTCTGTGCTCCCCCTTGCTAGTTTTCCTTATAAAGAGAATTATTGCCTCCCTTACTTTACTACTCCTCATAGCTTCTTTGCACCCTTCAGATTCTAATAGAGATGTGCTTTCATTGAAAATGAATTTTCCTATTTTATTTTTCTTTCATTTTGGGAACATAACAAAAGCAAATGAAAATGTGTTATTTTAAAGTCTGTACCATCTTTAAGATTAAGAACATAAGAAAAGCCTTACTGGGTCAGACCAATGGTCCATCAAGCCCAGTAGCTCGTTCTCACGGTGGCCAATCCAGGTCACTAGTACCTGGCCAAAACCCAAGGTGTAGCAATATTCCATGCTTCTGATACAGGACAAGCAGTGGCTTCCCCCGTGTCTTTCTCAATAACAGACTATGGACTTTTCCTCCAGGAACTTGTCCAAATCTTTCTATCCGCTCTTACCACATCCTCTGGCAACGCGTTCCAGAGCTTAACTATTCTCTGAGTGAAAATAAAATTTCCCCCTATGTATCTAGCTTTTCCAAGACTTTCCAAACATCCTTCCCATTCCCATGTCCCTTTCATCCTTTAATTTCTCCCATAGCCATGAAATTTTAATGTGGCCAGGACAACTCCAGTTGCTTCTGACCTATCAGTGCTATACTTCAAAATTGTGCTAACTAACCTAAGAATGGTACAATTGGCTGCACTTTAATCATATTCTTATGCTCTTGTTACAGTTCTGCATGGTCTATCCACTTTGCTCAACAAGATAAACTCCTAGTGTACGTGGAAAAGGAGCGGGGTGGCACCTCCTCAGGTCTCCTAATACCTGGCCAGATCCGCGTTGAACATTTGACAAGTTGTCTCTGAGACCCCTGGAGGTGGAAACCTTCTCTGAGACAGATTTCCAGAATTGAAACACATGTTGACATCAAAGGGATACGATTACAACACCATCTATGAATGATGAACCTTTGGTAGGAATTGTGAAGAGGGATAGAAAGCTCCGGGCCATTTAAATGCCTGTGCAGGGATTTTTCAGCAGCACTATCCACTGAAATATCAGCTGAATATCGACTGAGCTTGAAGCAAAAGAAGCATGTGACTGGTTACGAGCTGCTGGATTTCCTCAATATGCTCAGCTATATGAAGACGCCTGAGGCAGGCCATTTGGGCCGAAACATGAGAATTTGGAAGAATAAAGGCATTTGAATTTATCAGATGAGTTGAAGGACACTTCTTTGGTGCGCACCATTCTGATTGGGTCAATTCCACTTTGTTGTTTTGCTTTTGTGGTTTGTGGTTTTGTTTCCCCTGTTCCATTCTGCTCTTAGTGTACCGTAATATATGAATACTTGATCTTGAGCTGTCCTTGCCATTTTCAGGGCACAGACAATAGAAGTCTGCCCAGCACTGGCTTAATTTTCAACTAATGGTTTTGTTGTTGAAGCCCACTCTAACCATATCTATATTAGCCTGCCCTTAGCCAGTTTCTCCATTGTTTCCTATTTCCAATCGGAAAAGTGCTGCTAATACAGAGTCCCATAATTTCCACTCCTTACCAGTGCATACAAAACAAACGTATCCTCCACTAAACCTCTCCACACAAATTCCATTCAAGTACAGCCAATATCATCACTACAATTATTTCTTCCTCTAAGTGTCTAACACAGGGGTAGGAAACTCCGGTCCCCGAGAGCCATATTCCAGTCGGGTTTTCAGGATTTCCCCAATGAATATGCATGAGATCTGTGTGCATGCACTGCTTCAATGCATATTCATTGGGGAAATCCTGAAAACCCGACTGGATTGCGGCCCTCAAGGAGGGACTTTGAGATCACTGTGCTAAGACATGAGGCATCCCCATGTAGTTCTTTCTCCCCACCCCCACCCCCAATTCTATTAGTGATTGTACAGAATGACACGGGGACAGAATTTGTCCCCATCCCTGTCCCTGAGGTTAACCATGGGAAACCATTATTTAAGAAGAGAGGGAGGAATCAGAGTGTGAATGGGCACAGACACTGACCCTCAAGCAATGGCATAGTAAAGGGGGGGGGGAAGGTTAGAGGACCACCCCCAGGTGCCATTTTGGTGGGGGCACCAGCACCTCTCCAACCTCCCATGCCATGCTCACGCCCTCCCTTTCCCGCTTCCCCCCACGCCACACGCATACTTCTTTAAAATCTTCACCAGCACAAGCAACAACACTAACCTGCTGCTCGCAATGGCCTGGTTCCATCTGAAATCATTTCTGGTTCGCAGGGCCAGGAAGTGATGTCAGAGGGAAAGCCAACTCTAGCGCGAGCAGCAGGCTTGAGAAGCATCTCATGCTGGCAAAGATTTAAAGAGGTACGAGGGTGGAAAGGGAGGGCTCGAGTATGGTGTGGAGGCACAGAAAGAGCGGAGAGGAAGGTGCAGGGGGCACCACTGCCTCAGGCACCTCCCACCCTCACTATGCCACTGCCCTCAAGCCATGCATTGAAGAATGCTGGTATAGAAAGACTCAGGAGGCACCAAAGAACGGTTTCCCGAGGTTATTCGCGAGGACGGGGATTGCACATAGTTCTATCCCTTTCCCTCATACTCATGTTGTTGTCTAATGTACACTTATCCTAGATCCTTTCCCCTATCAAATAGAAGGAAGCCGCCTAGAAGCCGTAGTGCAGGATAGTAAACTAAAAAATAAACCAACATGAAATATACAAAAATAAAATGTCTAGCCATGATTGGGACACAGACTGTAGAAGTCTGTGCAGCTACTGGATTTGCTACTTAAGCATGGCTAAACTGTTTTGATTCCATTCTCTTTCTATTTTGGAATCCCTTATGTATTTATTCAGTTTTCCATACCGTTCTCCCCAGGGGAGCTCAGAATGGTTTACATTCATTTATTTAGGCACTCAAACATTTTTTCCTTTGTGCTTATCCCACAGGTTCATGAATTCCGTTACCATTTCTTTCTCCATTGCCTCCTGCTGGAGGGCATTCCAGGAATCTGCTACCCTCTACATGAAAAATTAATTAGTAACATTACGCTTAAGTTGACCTGCCCCGTAAGCTCAATTCATGACTCTAATTTTACTCCTTACCTTGGGGAGTGTGTGGTGCAGTGGTTAGCGTTACAGCCTCAGCACCCTAAGGTTGTGGGTTCAAATCCCTGGGCAAGTCACTTAATCCCCCCATTACCCCAGGTACACCAGGTAGAGTTTGAGCCTACCAGGTCAGGTAGGGAAATGTGATAAAGTACCTGAATGTAAAACCATTTAGGATATAAGTGGTATATAAAAGAAAACCAACCTTTTCCTGGAAGAGGTTTGTTTGTATCCAAATTCAAACAAGAGTATATTGATAATGTGGCATTTGTAGTGTTTAAGTCATATTTTACTCCTTTTATTTCTTGATATATCTGGCATGAAAAAGTAATTGAGTAGGATGGCACTTTGCTGGGAGTTCTGGTGAGATATCCTAGGACAAAATGTACAGTAATGACTGTCCTCTTAGTTAGAGATAAAGTCAAGTCACTTTCCTTTAGCAAAATTTCAGGGGAAGTGGTAAAGAATACTCCTGACAGGGCTGTAATACCTGATCCTTGGGATACAGTGACTAAAAGCAAATCCAGACGTTTCAAGTTGGCTTAAAAGGCAAGAAATTGAAAGCAAGGGCCAGAAAGAGAGAGAAAAGAGCAAAAGTGACATTTCATCTCTTGGTTAAGTGCACTGGAAAGCTTTCTAAGCAAGCAAAGAGCAGAACACTTTACACAGGGCACTGAGTAGCAGAAAGACAACCAGGCTATGTAACAGGAGAGAGCAGGGTGAGAGCCATTAAAGAGCAATGCTTGTGTCCTGGGAGGAGCCTTACTATTCAGCTAACTCCTTTCACAAGGTCACTGACTTTATTTGTCAGTACCAGCTCCAGCCTTTGATTTTCCTCGACTGGGCTTCCTGGCCCAAAGCTAATCAAATTTTAATAAGCAGTAGGCTGTGAGTAAATTTATTCTGATATAACCTATCTTAGGCGTTTATTTATTTAAAATATTTATAGCCCACTTATCCATCAATTCTAGGCGGGTAACAACACGACATCCATAATAACAATAAATAAAACATACTCTCAAATATGCAAAACAAAGACAAATTTAATAAAATTATCAAAATAGAATATTTTAAATCATGCCCACCAGCCCTGTTGACTAAGAATAAGGAATCGTACATCTCCCCCATGCCCCCGCTCGTCACTTGACAAAACAATGCTCAAACAAAGCCGTTTTCAGACCTTTTCTAAACTGCAGAAATGTTGAAACCCCTCTTAATTCCAACAGTACGGCGTTCCAACACACCGGACCCTGCACTGATAGCATAGGCTTGCGACTCACTGAGAGCTTGACAATACTCAACGGAGACACCTCAAAACACATCCTGTCTGATGAGCGTGACGTACGCACAGGGCAGTACAACTGCAAAACAGAACGTAAAACCAATGGACACTTGTCCTGGAACAATCTGAAAATTATGCACAATACCTTAAATTGGATCCGCACAGCCAATGTTGGTTCGGTGCATTTAGTGGCCAATGATAGCTGAGGTTGATATATTTACCTAATTACTCAGGAGGCATTATACTAATAACAAATGGTTATTCTCACGAGCTAAGGCCATTTTTACTGCAGCAGTAAAACCTCCCAATTTTCTACTTATTTCATTAATGGCCTTGCACAAATGTTTTTGGGCTGGTTGGTGGAAAGGTTGATGCCATAGGAAGAGGTCGTAAGCCTGCAATTGCCCCTGATGAAGGAAACAAAATCAGGTACTCTGTCGGGCAACCAGTCTTCATGCCTTTGAGATAAGCATTACATTGAGCTCTATTTTCATACATACAGCTTCATTAGACATATGAGACTTTGACTTTGAAAAGTACACTGGGATTTATATTTTTCATTTTTGATTCTTTTCAGTGAATTGAATGCATGTGTGCGCATTTAGTGGAGGAATATATGATTTATTTATTTATTTATTATTCTATTTTTTTTTAGCCCATCCTCCCAAAAGAGCCCAGAACGGGTTACAATGAATATATTGGTGCATTAAAATTATAAGTAGGATAGGTACTTAGAAATTCCCTTACTGTCCCGAAGGCTCACAATCTAACTAAAGTACCAGGAAAAATGACAATTAGAAGAGTAATAAAGAAAGAAAAATAGAGATAGAGGAGAAAAATAAGAAAATAAACATTCTAATAAGATTACAAAGATCTAAAGGAATTTGAAAGGTTATAAAGAGGGAAGATAGGAATAGATGCAGAGGGAGAACCGTTGAAGCAATAGAATTCTGGGGAAATTTAAATGAAATTTGAATAATAAAATAAAACAAAACAAGTGGCAAAACAATGAGTGAGATGAAAAAATATATCATAAACTAAAAAGAAGTGAAAATAAAAACAAGACAGTCAAAACTGAAGTCCAGCTTGAACGGGCCCCCAAACCAACCGTTGGTCCGATGGCCGGACTGCAGCCCTCCTCCGTCGGCTCTCCCCTGCTGGAATGGGGAGCATGTGTGAAAATGAGGAGGATACAGCAGTGACCCAAAATGTTTTGGATGATGCGGTTGCGGCTCTCCAGATGGGGCCGCCGGAGTTGCCCAAACTTTCTTCGCAAGCCCAGGAAAGCCAGGTTAGCTCGCTCATTCACCGCCTCCAGATCCTGCTGCACGGCCTCTAGAGCATCCAGGTACCGCCGAGGCCCGGGCAGGGGCTGAACCGACACGATAGAGCACTCGTCCCGCTCCGCTTCTTCGCTTCCCAGACCTTCGCCGCCGTTGTTGCCCCCCAGCCCCGGCTGGGTATACCTACTGAGTGCGTTTATTGTAGGATATAGACCTGGTAGACTTGATCTTTGGATAATTATTAAGGTCACAAAATATAATAATAATAATTTTATTTCTTATATACACCAAAGCCATGGTAGTTCGAGGTGGTTTACAATAAGAGGAGCTGGACAATCAGCGATATAGTTACAATATAGAATCAATGAATACAAGTACACCGAATGCAAGTACAAATAAGAAGAGCTGGACAGTCAGCGACAGAGTTACAATGTAGAAGCAATGAATTCAGTATACAGAATATGAGAGATAATGAACAACACATTCTTAGGTGACAAATCGGTTGAACAGTTTCGTTTTTACTAATTTTCTAAAACTAAGGTAGGATGAGGAGAGCATGATAATGTTGCCCAGCCAGTCGTTCAGTTTACCTGCCTGGAAGTCTAGAGTTCTGTCCAGGAATCTTTTGTAATGGCAGGCCTTTATTGTTGAGTGTGTAAATATGTGGATTTTACGTGTGGGCCTAATAGTGCCACCCAAACTGAAGTGGGAGACCAGGTACATAGGGGCCAAACCAAAGATTGATTTGAAACAGAGACAAGAAAATTTAAATAGAATTCTAGCCTCGAGGGGCAGCCAATGAAGTTTTTTCTATAGAGATGGAAACAGAACCCCTAATAAGCAAGAGCTCAAAACCAAATCAGTATAAATATGAAAAAATGAATGCAGAGTGTTTGGGGTTTACCAGTACATTTAATAGAGTGTGGAGTCCATTGACTATATTTGTAACATCATAATAATTGTAATGTATTTATTTATTTATTTTTTGAGGTTGGTAGAATTCCTTACACATCCAGGGGAGAGAGGGGGAGGGAAAGATATTTTGTTTATTAAAATACTTAATTATAATATTATAATTACATAATTTGTCTTATTGTAGTAATTTGGTAACGGGGGAGAAAATGATTGTTCTAAGTATAAATTGTATGTTTAATAAGGTGTTTTATGAAATATTTATGTTCAGATAATTGTATTGCATTGTCAAAGTTTAAAAATCAATAAAGATTTATAAAAAAAAAAATAAAAATCAGGGTCTCTCAATGTAACAAATGATAAGTGTCAAGTATACATGAGAGGAAAAAGGATTTTAGAAACAGACATAAAGGTAAACTTACCCCTTGTTTTACTACAGTGTGATATGCATTTTACCACGCGTTTAGCGTGCGCTAAATATACGCGCACACTAACTGCTAACATGTCTATAGACTAACATGCACGCGTTAGCATTTAGCGCATGCTATTTAGCGTGCACTAAAATGCTTAGCGCACCTTTGTAAAAGGAGCCCTTACCCTCTCTTTTACTAAGGTGCGCAATGCTTTTTAGCTGAACGTAGAGGTAGGCCATTCAAAAAAAAACAACAACCTCATTTTGGACATTTTTTTTGAGAATGGACATTTTTCCTGCTTCTACTTTCAGCGTTTAGGGCCTAGGCCAAAATGGGACTTAGACGTTTTTTTTTATAATTATGCCCCTCCACATGTATAACTCCCACAGAAAATAGATTTTGAAGCTTTTTATATGTATTCTGAATCTCATGCAGTGACTTTGGAATACCTCCAAATGCATCTGTGCTCACCACACTGCAACACTGAACCTTTGATACCCATGCATTACTCTAAGTGTGACACTGGTTTCGGGGGACTCTTCTAATGCTTACTATAGTGTGGCACTGTGATCTGGTGGGTGCAGGGCGAGGGTTAGAGGCGCCCAGGACAGTGGCACCCCTCCCCGCCCTCTTCTCAGCCCCCCACCTTCATACACTCCTTCCCCACTCCCTCCTGCCGCACACACGTTGCTTCCCTTCCCCCTCTGTAACATTCCTGGCAAAAGCAGCAACCCCCAAGCTGCTGTTGCTCCAGTGTCGGTTCTTCCTCTGATGTCATTTCCTAGACATAGGTTCAGGGGGATTGCTGCTTGCACCAGCAATGTTAGAGGTATGGGGGAAGAGAAGCAGAATGCACACATGTCAGTGGAGGGGCAGGGAAGGAACAGGCGGAGTGGTGAAGAGGATGGGTGCCTGCACCTTCAGCAAGATGGCGTCTGGGGCAGACTGCCCCACCCTCTTACTACGCCACTGGGTGGGATCTCCCTTGATGCTCACCAGAATGTGGCACGAAGTCCTGTGGACACCTCCCACCACCAACAATAATATTCTTACAGGACTTAGCGATAGAATTTCTTTATCAGTGGATAAACAAATGCATACATTTCCTAATGCTTATGTACCCACAAGAATCAAATGAAGAGAATCTTTCCCCCTCCACTGTTTTGCAGAACTATTCAGACGAAGAATGCAATGTCTGCTTTTGCCCGAGCTTGTACCTATCTTCTGCTACCGAGAGATGCAGTACATTATTAAATCTAATGGACATCAATTCAGGGCTCATTCTGTGACAGACAGCTTGCTTGTTGAATGCCCAGAGATCAGCTTTCTCCTGGGGTACCCACCAAGCTGTCCTTACCAGCAGGTGATGCAGTGTCACTGCTACACTATAATACCCATTAGTCTTTCATCAGGCTTAATTTACAGCTCCATGGCATGGAGAAGTGACCTTAAGCTGACTCCTTTTTCTGTCTTTATTTTACTTGTATACAGACAAGTGCTTCTGGACAAAACTACTTGCTTATGAAAGTCCCTTACAAAGCTTTGATCTGGGCATTGTTGTCATTTTGAATTGATTGCAAAGCATCTGTCTGGTTCTCATTTCAAAATGGCTTATGATTTTTCACCAGTTAAATGCTTGTGTAGACTTATAGTATACAAATTATAGAAACTAATGTTTTTCCACAAGCTTTACATTCAACAAAGTTTCTAACTTTGACCAACCATCTTACTCATAAAAGTTTTTAGGTAATTGATGCCACTTTAGATTTTGATCAGAACTGTCTCCAGGGGGCAGGGCTGATTCTAAGTGGGATAAAGAGCCCAAGGTGACTCAGTCCCTAAACAAGATGTTGGAAGAGCTTTTGATGAACATGGGGAAGGATTTACCTTTTGTCCTGATACAGGTCACTGCAGCTCCTGCCCCACTGGAACTATTGAGGGGAGGGCAGCATAGGGACCCAAAAGCTTCAGTTGTGCTGTGTCCAGAAGTGGCAATGGAACTGATCTTAACCAACTTATAACATTTTCTACATTTAAGAAATGTATAAAAACTCATTCAATTTCTCTGCAATTCTTTTATTACTTGGTTGAAATAATGTTTCTGAAGTCTCTGTCCCCATTGCTCTTCGTATATCAGTGCCTCTACAATCACAGACAAATTCATCACAAAGAAGTTTGCTAACCAGCTGTTTTCCACATTTTCCTTCTCTCACCTACTTTTACACATTTTCCAGGGATTAAATCTACCAAAGAATACTCCTTAAAAAAAAAAAAAAAAAAAGAAAACAGAAGTTCAACTGGACATGATTTTTTTTGAGGGGGGAGAGCAACAGTTAACATGGGTGGGCATTAGACTCAAAAAAATCTCTGGAAGGAACTCCAAAAGGGCATCGGGGCAAGAGGGCTTGGGCTCCCTCTTGCCCAGATGCTGTCGGGGAGTCGGCGGGGCAAGAAGGCTCGGGCTCCCTCTTGCCCCGATGCTGTCGGGGAGTCGGCGGGGCAAGAGGGCTTGGCCTCCCTCTTGCCCTGAACATAGTCGGGGGTTTGGAGTGCCGCGGGCCAGGAGGGCTTGGGCTCCCTCCTTCCCGGATTGTTTTAAGGTGGGGGAGATTCTGTAACCGGTGTTGTTTTTGACAGACACCGGTTACAGAATCCAGCTTTTAGGCGAAGGACTGGCTCCTCCTTCGCCTAAAAGCCCTTGTATTGGATGTTTGAGGCTTAGGCGTTTTTTTGGTTCATTATGGAGTATAAGTGTAGAAGTCGTGGGGGGATAAGTGTAGACGTAGTGGTGGTCTGGGCGTTTAAACAGTTGAATGTAGAGGCAGGCCATTATCAAAAAAAGGACATTTTTTTGGGTTATGGACATTTTCCCTGCTTCTACTTTCAATGTTTAAGGCCTTAGGCCAAAAAAGGGACTTAGATGGTTTTTTTGATTATGCCCCTCCACGTTTTGTTTTTATTCTATTAAGTATATTGTGCTGTAATGATAATATTTTATGTAAATGCATCATCTTTTGTGCACAATTGAAGTTTTAAAAATGAATAAATCATTTTTTTTTTTTAAAAAGAAAATTGGCCATTTCCATATTCTGAATTCTAACTTCTTAACCAGAAATTCCCTAATCCCTTACTTGTCCTGTTTGTTTTAATTAGATTGTAAGCTCTATTGAGCAGATATTGTCTCATATGTGTTTAATGTACAGTGCTGCACACATCTATCAATGCTATAGAAATAGTAGTAAGCATAATAAGTTACCAATCCACAATAAGACACTGTCTCCTATCCCATGATTTTAATTTCTGCAGGAGTCTCTCATGAAGGATTTTATCACATGCTTTTTGAAAATCCAGGTACTGTGTCAGCTTTATTGATATAATATATCTATTAGTACCTTCCAAAAACTAACAGATTGGTAAGGCAAACATTTTTGGTCCATATTCAGATTTTGGTTTTATTATCTATTAAGTGGAACAGTAAAAGCACACATTCAATAGGATAGCAATTGAAAAAAAAGCCTATTTATATATATATATATATATATATATATATATAAAACAATGACCAACATATATATACAGTATATTACATCTAAAGATATAGATCCTGTAGATCAATATGGATTGGGTGAAATGCTAGAACCATGTATTGTAGGAAAACTGTTTGTGCTGGTTTTCAGCACCCTGGACAGCTCTCTGGGCCAGGCCTAATTCCTGTTTCCCCTCCATACATATTTTAGGAATTTATGATGAAAATCAGTCTATATTAACCTGCAAAGCAGCACAAAATGGCCATCTTATATGTTTAAAAAAGACTCTGTGGAGAGTTGATGTTACTGAATTGGACTTTATTAAAAAAGTTACTTGATAAACCACAGAAAAATCTAAAGGCATATAGGACCCAATCCACTAGAAACGTGGGACCCAACATGGTCCGTGTTTCGACAGAGATGTCTTCCTCAGGGGTCCCTATTATCCATAAACAAAAACTTGTGGATTATCTACTGATTCATTTGCTGCATGAAGCTCCTATAACCAAGTGGCTCATAAAAACAAAAGTGTGTTGTGCCCCACGTTTCTAGTGGTTTGGGTCCTATATGCCTTTAGATTTTTCTGTGGATTATCAAGGAACTTTTTAAATGAACTCCAATTCAGTAACATCAACTCTCCACAGTCTTTTATTTTGGTCATACATTTTTCTACTGTGGAGTTATTGGGTCTATTTCTTTGGTTTTCATCTTATATGTTTACCATCTTTGGATTGTGCTACTGCTGATATGGCTGGATAATAGTGCTGGATAATTTTTTTTCAAGATGGTACCTGGCTAGGTCATCGGCTGTGGTGCCTCCCTTCACCCTTCCACCATTTCTCTTTTTTTTTTGTCTTGTTTTTGGTTTTTTTTAATTTTTGTTTAGCTTTTTGCTCATTTGTTTTGCTTTGTTTTTGACCTGGTTTTGTGGTCATAAGAACATAAGCAATGCCTCCGCTGAGTCAGACCTGAGGTCCATTGTGCCCAGCAGTCCATTCACGCAGCGGCCCAACAGGTCCAGGACCTGTGCAGTAATCCTCTATCTATACCCCTCCATCCCCTTTTCCAGCAAGAAATTTTCCAATCCTTCTTGAACCCCAGTACTATACTCTGCCCTATTACGCCCTCTGGAAGCGCATTCCAGGTGTCCACCACAAGTTGGGTAAAGAAGAACTTCATAGCATTCGTTTTGAATCTGTCCCTCCAGTCTTTATTTTAACATCACTTCTTTTTCCGGTTTGACTGTTGGCTCTGGTCCAATGGTTGAAGGGCCTCCTATCTACTGTTGAGCTGGTTCTACGGGAGTGCATGGGAGATGTTGGCTTTGGCAAGTGGATGTGGCTTGGATCCCTTCAATTTCTCCTTTGTTATGGGTGGCGGGGATCTGATTTCGGCATGGCTCCTTTGCACTGTCGTCGGGACTGCATCGCACCTGACTTCTTCCCTCCAGGGCCTGGTCTTGTTGCCACTGGGATGTTTGTCTGGTCTGCTTCCTTCTACTTTGACCTGTTTCAAATTGATTGAGCTTTGGAATAATCTCCCACTACAACTGCGTGACTTGGGTTCTTTTCAAATATTCTGAAAACATCTGAAAACTTGGTTATTTTCTAAGCTGTAAACTCTTGCCTATTTTTTCACTTTATTCATATTTATTGTATTTTTTTCTGTTTAAGTTTATTGTAAACCGTGTCAAGCTTTATTTTTATAGAGAAGATACGGTCTATAAGCATGAGGTTTAGTTTAGTTCAGTGCCTGCTTTCGGCTGCCTCAAGTCAAAGACATCAACTCCTTTTCCTCGGGAAGATCTGGATTGGATTAATGACAGGCTTTACCATAGACCTGCTTACTGTTCTAACAGGACTACTAGAACATCTGAAGATTGTAATTTATTTGAAAAATTTTAACTGCGTCCAGTACTGATCGCCATACATGAAGAAGGACATGGTACTACCCGAAAGGGTCCAGAGAAGAGCAACTAAAATGGTTAAGGGGCTGGAGGAGTTGCCGTACAGTGAGAGATTAGAGAAACTGGGCCTCTTCTCCGTTGAAAAGAGGAGACTGAGAGGGGACATGATCGAAACATTCAAAATACTGAAGGGAATAGACTTAGCAGATAAAGACAGATTATTCACCCTCTCCAAGGTAGGGAGAATGAGAGGGCACTCTAAAGTTAAAAGGGGATAGACTCTGTACAAACGTAAGGAAGAGAGTGGTAGAAAACTGGAATGCTCTTCCGGAGTCTGTTATAGGGGAAAACACCCTCCAGGGATTCAAAACAAAGTTGGACAAGTTCCTGCTAAACTGGAACGTACCCAGGTAAGGATGGACTCATTTAGAGCACTTCTTATGTTCTTATGTTCAATCATAACTTATTTAATTATTTTGCTGGGATTGTTTACTCCCTCTTTTCTGTTTTTATCTCTTTTATTTTCTGCTTAATATTGATTCATGTCTGATCTACTACTCTAATGTTTGCAATGTAGCCGTTATTTCACTCCTTGGGTGCTTGTTGCTAATATCCTGTTGTTCTCTCTAGTGTTTCTTCTTCTCTCTTTCCTCTTTATAAGTTATCTTTATATAAGTGTTATTTTTTCCTAGGCACTTTAGCTTAGATTGTGAGCCCATTTGGGACAGAAAGGGTAGTTCTATGTGCCTAATGAATTAGTTTGTAAACTGCTTAATACTCAAGTACAAGAAGTATATTAAATTCAATAAATACAATACAACTGTTCTATTATTTGAAACATAGAAACATGATGGCAGATAAAGACCAAATGGCCCATCCAGTCTGCCCATCCGCAGTAACCATTATCTCTTCCTCTCTCTAAGAGATCCTACATGCCTATCCCAGGCTTTCTTGAAATCAGACACAGTCTCTGTCTCCACCACCTCATCTGGGAGACTGTTCCACACATCTACTACCCTTTCTGGAAAAAGTATTTCCTTAGATTACTCCTGAGCCTATCACCTCTTAACTTCATCCTATGCCCTCTCATTCCAGAGCTTCCTTTCAAATGAAAGAGACTCGACTCATGAGCATTTATGCCATGTAGGTATTTAAACATCTCTATCATATCTCTCCTCCAAAGTATACAGATTGAGATCTTTAAGTATGTCCCCATACGCCTTATGACGAAGACCACGCACCATTGAACATAAGAAATCAAGACAAGGAACAAGCAATTATAGGTCTTTTGTCAACTTCTAATCCTACCTCTGAAACTAAAGACTTTTCCACCCTATTTCAGCCTATCTTTGTTACATGGAAAAATATAACAGACCATTGTCTTTTCAAGTGCCATCCTATTGAGTATGTGCTTTTTCCATTCCACGTAATAGCTGTGTATTTACAGTGTCACTATGCTGCCTCGGGGGGGAGGGGGGGATTTTGTTTAGTTATTTTAGTGCATGTATAGCAATATATATGTGCAAATTGGCCTTTATAAAATTAACTACAGCCAATTAGATTGTCAAAAATGTTTATAAAGTAATCATTTATTGATGTTTAATAATATACCAACTTCCAAAAGTACTACATTATTTTTATGCAACTTTTTGTATTTTTTTTTATACACAAAAAGTTGCTTAAACAATAATGAATTACTTTTGAAATTGGTCTTTTATTATAACAATATTAAAAATCAATAAATAGTTAGTTTTAAATTAAAAGCCAACTGTTTGCTGCTAAATTCAATATAAAATCTGGGTGAAGAAATGGAAAGAAGCTAATTTATACTGACATCACCAGCAAATCCTATATATGTGGCTATTTTTCATCATTGACCCTACCCTTGTAAGTTTGTTGTGTCCAATTAAAATACTTTCCTAAAGAATGCAAATAGCATGCATAAACAAAACATATCCTAAATGTAAAATGTTTTAATGCTACACTTATCTTAAAATTAATGTGCCACCTTGTTTTCACTACAGTTTCACTTTTATCCATTTATCTTGATTGTCCCAACTGTTGGTTTCACCCAACCTGGGTGGGGTTTTTATTTCAGGGAAATCTCTAAAAATGCAACACAGCGGCAGTTTATAAAATTAGGTCAGATTTAAAAGGCATACATAGGTATACTTTTCCTGTAGGCATGGCCAGGTACATGGTCTGGAAGGAGTGTGGGTAGAGTTGCATGTTGATTATAAATTATACTAATGTACATGCATACTTGCTTACTCTATGCATGAACATTGGCATCTACTCTAGAGTAGGCATAATGCCCATGCCTTCAATGTAGGCACTATTGCTGCTGGATATACTCTAGTATTTTATAAAGATAGAAAAGTCTTTATGGGCTCCTTTTACTAAGCTGTGTTAGCGGTTTTAGCGCGCGCTTCAATGCCGCACATGCTAGACGCTAACGCCTTCATAGAGCTGGTTAGTATTTTCCGTGTAGTGCAGGGGTTAGCGTGTGCTAATCTTCAGTGCACGCTAAAAACGCTACCACAGCTTAGTAAAAGGAGCCCTATATGTTTTTATAAAATATGACAAAAATTTTATTTATAAATTTTTATGATATCCTTTGCTAGACAAACATTCAAGTTGGTGAACAATTCAACGAAACAATAAATATAGGAAACAAGTTTTCAGTGCCTTCCTAAAGGCCAAATAGGAGGGTAAATCATAAAGTGAAAGCAAAATACATTTTGAACATATCACTTTTACACATGGAGGGGCATTTTCAAAACATAATTCTAAGCCCTATTTGGACATATGGCATTAGATGTCCAAAGTCATCAGCAA
The DNA here is from genome assembly GCF_902459505.1 of Geotrypetes seraphini. Lineage (NCBI taxonomy): Eukaryota > Metazoa > Chordata > Amphibia > Gymnophiona > Dermophiidae > Geotrypetes > Geotrypetes seraphini. Next base: position 216,593,630 of record NC_047089.1, on the reverse strand, counting down.
GAAAATGTCTGTTTTTGAAAGGCAAACCCCTATACATCTAGAAATATATATATATTTTTTGGAAATCCTCTATCTAGACTTACAGGCCATTGGGACGCCCAGACCACCAAGACATCTATCTTTATAACACATTTTCGACCAAAATTTCATCCAAGTCCCAAACGCTCAGAACAAGACCATTTGGATGTGGGAGGGGCCAGTTCTGTAATGGACTGGCCATCTAGACATGGCAACAGAGCAGTGGGGCATCTTAGAGGGCACTGCTATGAACTTCACATACAGGGAGCCAGATAACCATCTCACCAGAACTTCCTTATAGGTTATGGTGAGCCCCCCCAACCCACTATACCCACCTGTCTACAACCCCAATAACCTTTTTGGCTGCAGGTGACACCTATATGGCAGTAGAATAAGGTTTTAGGTTTTTTTTGGTGGGCTCACATTTTCCACCATAAATGTAGTGGTTAGAGTGACTTATGGGACTTGTTATTCCTCTCTATGGTTCACTAGTCTACCCACCAGGCTACTTAAGACACCTGTGTGCAGCTCTACTAGGCTTTCCTATACCAGGTGCTGTTCTAGAGACAGGTATGTACGTTTGTATTCTGATCTTTGTGAGTGTGAGGGGGGTCAGTGAGCACTGGGGGAGTGGGGGGGGTGTCTTGATGCATGCAGTAGTCATCTGGTCAGTTTGTGGCACTAAGACCCTTCTAAAGCAGGTCTAGTTCCAAATGTATAAGTTCTGTCCAGGATGACTTGCAGAATGTTTGATTGTCGCAGCAAGATGTCCATGTCTAACCTGCCCTTGAGACTGCCCAAAGCCCACCCATAACACACCTCCACCACACCCATCTCATGCTCTGAACGTACAGAGGCTGGCACACCTCACTAGACATACAGAAAGACGGTTTTGATTATCGGTACTTTGACGTCCCAGGGTCACGCATTGTCCATCTCACATAATATACTCCCTGGTCATGCTCCCTTTGTTGCAACACCTAGCACCACTTGGACATGTATGTCCGTATTTCTGTTGCAACTAAGGGAGCATGACCAGGGAGTATATTTTGCGAGATGGACAATGTATGACCCTGTAAGCACAGCTAAGTACCCTTTGTCATCAATACAGTGCTGGTTATTGTGACACGTAACTATAGATGTTTGTTTAAAGCTGACTGTTGCTTTAAATTTTGGAATGCAGAGACTGTGATGAACTTTACTTTCATTGTTCGACCTTTTTTGCCCTGATTGAAAATATTACATATGTGGATTTTTTTTTTTTTAATAAGACCTATGAAGTGTTCACTGAGGTCTTTTTTTCTCCACAAATTTTGTTTGCAAAGCAATTAGGAGATCTGCAGAGTATTTAATTTTCAGTCGACATTCTGGTTTATATGCAGCAGTGTGTCTTTTTATTTAAGTGTCAAGCATAATTTTTCTTTTATGGTTTTGTATTATGCTTCTCAGTTAACGTAGGAGGACCCCTATATAGTCCCCATGAAAGATGACACATTTGCTATATTGTTCAACTAGCTTCTGAATTCCTGCAGAGAAGTTTTTCGGCTGCTCCCAAAGCCAGATGAGCATCCCTTCCTTTACTTCATCCTTCTTTGTCTTATGCTCTTTGGGTCTCAGTGATGCATCCATGTCTCGTCACCGGTCACAATTCTCTCCAGAATACTTGGATCTTCTTCATACCATCTTAGGAACCGGGTTGCAACCTCCACACATTGTTGCTTGTGCAGATCAGTAAGCTATTTGGAAATCCATCGTGCTCGGACTTCCCTGAATCCCAAGTAATTATATGTAATTGCACATGCAGATCCTTATCTGATATCTAAATTTGCAGCCAATTGGAACACCATTATCCATTAGTCTTCTCTAATCAAGGCATCCACCCTGTCAATGTGCTCTTGTGTGCGTGATGTTGATGGACGACCAGAATGATTTTCATCAGTTACACCTGTTCTTCCCACTTTAAACCTTTTTACCCACTCATTGATTCATGGTGCTATGAACATACTGAGCCAATATCCAATGGTAAACTTCAACAGGTTTCACTCCCTGTGCCCAAAGAAAGCTCACTATTGCACGTTGTTCTTCGATGGTACAATCTCGTTATGGAGCATCCATGTTTCTGACCTTGAGCTGCCACACGATTATGCAGCGATTACAACTAGTGCAAAATGTGGCGGTCGGGCTGATTTATGGGTTGAAGAAGTTCGACCATGTAACTCCTTCCTACCGACTCCTGTATTGGTTGCCAATGGAGGCACGTGTAAAGTTTAAGTTTGGATGTTTTTGCTTTAAGGTACTATTCGGTTTAGCCCCTTTTCTCTTTCTCAACCAATAGACATAAGAGAAGCTCACACTTGAATTTTGTTTCTACACCGGTTAGAGGATGTAAATTTAAAAGACATCATCAACATCTTTTCTCACATCAGGCAGCATTATGGGGTAAAGATCTGGAACAACTACTTATGCTTGCTAACACTTATGGGGAATTTAAGAGACACCTAAAAACATATCTGTTCCTGAAGACCTTAGGTAGCTGATTTGTACAATCTTTCCCACAATAACTGATCTCAAGAGCTGTTAGTCACTAGTTTTTAACTTTGTTCTACTCAATTTGTAGCATTTTTAATCATTGTAAACCGCATAGAACTTCATGGTCCTGCAGTATATAAACTGTTATTATTATTAAAGGCCAAGCACTGGACTGTGTGTGGGCAAACTATCCAACAGGCAATGTACAAGTACATATGTTGCATTTTGTATAGCTCTATTCCGGTTATCACGTAATTTAATAATTACCTTTAATGTTTGATTTGTCCTTGTACATTAGTATTTTCCTAATCTCAGATAGTAGCCTATTCCATTCTTCAACAACCTGTTGTCAGAAAGTATTCATTCCCTATTTTCTCCTTTTTTTTTTTTAAACTAACCTATTTGGAATAACCAAATTGTTCTGAACCATAGACTATATGATTCAGGACATACTGTTGAATGAAAGGGCAAGCCAATTATAGAGTTTGTGAATGTAACATTTAAAAACCCCAAATTACCATTTTTTTTTTTTTTTAATTTTAATTTTGAATACATTTACAATATCCAATAATTCCAAAGGAAAAAAGGAAAAGTAAGTAAATAAATCAATACATAATCAAACTATACATACAAAATTCCTTTTAAGCCCACATTAATGGGGAGCACATCTTGCTAATTTTTTATCCAATAAATTCAGGAAAATAAAGGACAATAATTCTCGATTCAAACTAAGAACCTTGAATCATTCCTTAAATTGGGATATTGTTAATCTAATTTCTCCTCGTATTCTCATCCATTTTAAATTAAAAATGCTTCTGTATGGGCAACCGATGTAATGCTCTCGTGTCTGCTAAACCTATGTAAGAAGATGCAGACTAGATGGGCCATTAGGCCTTTATCTACCATCTATCTAGGTTTCTATTTAAAAAATTATCCTCTTACTATAAAATTGGTAATACAGCTGTATTCCTTTTGATTTCTGAAATATATACATCAGAAGCAGCAAAATAGAATTAACTTGAAATGATTGTTAGGGCTTTTTTTTAGGTATTTAAGATATTTTACTAAACTGCAGTAAAAGTTGGCCATACATGGGCCTATCCAGATGTGCATAGGGTTTTTTTTTTTTTTACCATGGCTGTAAAAACCCAATTTTTCTATGTATTTCATTAATGCTGTGTACCAATGTTGCCATGAGCACATAGCCAATTTTTTTAATTACCATGGGACCTCTTACCACCACCTATTTTGTAGGCAGTAAGGCCCCAGTTCTATATAGGACACCTACATTAGGCACAGTTATTTATTTATTTATTCATTTTTCTTCGCTGTTCTACCAGGAGAGCACAGAACGGTTTACATGAATTTATTCAAGTACTCAAGCATTTTTCCCTGTCTGTCCCGGTGGGCTCACAATCTATCTAATGTACCAGGGACAATGGGGGGATTAAGTGACTTGCCCAGGATCACAAGGAGCAGCGTGGGTTTGAACCCACAACCGCAGGGTGCTGAGGCTGTAGCTTTAACCACTACACCACTCTAGAAATCAAAATGTAGTAAAGTTGAGCCAAGTAAAGGACAGTCAAGCCATTGTGACATCACTGCTGAGGCTGGTTCTTAGGCATTGATGGAATGAAGCATTATGACATCACTATCAGCTCTGGTTACCAGAGACTAAAGCTTTTCACACTATTCATTCATTCAATTTTCTATACTGTTCTTCCAGGGGAGCTCAGAATGGTTTACATGAATTTATTCAGGTACTTCAAAGCATTTTCCCTGACTGTCCTGGTGGGCTCACAGTCTATCGAATGTACCTTGGGCAATGGGGGGATTAAGTGACTTGCCCAGGGTCACAAAGAACAGTGTGGGTTTGAACTCACAACCCCAGGGTGCTGAGGCTGTAGCTTTAACCACTGCACCACACTTTCCTAATTGCAGCTGCTTAAACCCCCCTTTTACAAAACCATAGCACAGTTTTTAGCACTGGCTGCGACAGTAACAGGTCTGATGCTCATAGGAATTCTAGGAACATCATAGCTATTACTGCCAGAGCCAACGCTAAAAACCGCACTGTTTTGTAAAAAAAAAAAAAAAAAAGGATGGGGTAAGTTTGGATTTTATGCCTATTTTTTGTAATTGGCTTAATCGGCATAGTAATTGACCACACTGGTTTTCAGCCAATAAAAAATAATTAACCCACTTCTTTACAAAGTCGCGCTAGCGATTTTAGCACTGACCACCGCTCCTAAAATTCCTATGAGCATCAGCGCTGTTACCGCCGCAGCCAACACTAAAAACACTAGCGCAGCTTTGTAAAGGAGGAGGTAATTAATTTAAGAGTTTGGTGCTGAACTCTTAGGATGCTTAGCAACTCCTAAGTAGAGGAGCCCTCCCACACCTAAGGACGCTTAACATGAAAAAGCAAGTGTGGTTAGGGATGGAGAATCAGCGTGGTTGAGTTAGGCGTCCGACATAGGTGCCGCCAAATGAGGCAAGGGAAAATCTGGCCTAATGGAGCAGCGCCTATGTCTAGAGTGCCCAGCGACGCTTAGGACTGCTTTGGTACCACTAAGCATCATTCTATAAATGGCAGCTAGTGGTTGATTGACAACCACACTGAGCGGTGCCTACAATGTAGGTGCCTTTAGGTGCCATTTGTAGAATCTGGTCCTAAGAGCTCCTGCATTATCCGTGTGCTACTCGTATGTGGTTATGTAGATACACTGGTTGGTGCGAGAATTCTCAAACTCTTCCTCTGAAACACTCCCTAAAAAAAAAAAAATTTGTATATGGTTAATGCTGACATTTCCCAAAGCTAACGTGAAATGCATTTGCTCATTCTGGTAGGATTATTATTATTATTTTTTTTTTTTCTGTGTTGGAAACAAGTTAGCACCTAAGCCAAATTAGTAAAAGGACCCCTACAATTGTAAATTTAGGTTATTTTCCAATTGAATTTGGATTCTTTGAAGGTACAGCAATTGGTTTAACCATACGTGTACATTTGGGTCAACTAGGTGTCATCAACGCAGAAAGCCACAAAAACTGAGTGGATGGTATAAGTCAAACTAGGGTGTGTGTGTGTGTGTATAAAAAAGTGCTAGAGGAAGTTGTGTTTTTCTGGTATTTATTCAATAATCTACACAAGAGAAAGGAAAACTCAACCCAACCCAGAGCAAAATGCAACAAAGAAACAAGTGGGGAAGGGACTTTACGCATCAATCTCTAGAACAAACATATCGTATATATAAATCCAAGTCTAATATAGAGTCCTTTTACTTTTATTTTTGGACCCAATATGGTCCATGCTTTGGCTTCCAATAGAAAGCCTTCCTCAGGGGCTGAACTTGAAATCCAGTAGATGATGTTGAGCCAGAACAATTCATCTCATCCGTCCTTACCAAGGTAGAATATTGGAATATGCACTCCAAACTAAAATTGAATCCCAAAAAAAACCAAGATCTTCTTGGCAAGTCCCAATAACAAGATTGTGAACACTTCCTTGAGACTAAATGGATCAGATTACCCAATTAATCCCACAACCAAAATCCTTGGTGTCACCCTGGACCGAAGCCTGACGTTTGAAGATCACACTAATGCTCAAGTCAAAAAAATGCTTTCTCACTCTATGGAAACTTCGCACCATTAAACAATACTTCGATTTCTTTTCCTTTCGACTGCTGGTTCAATCCCTGATCTTAAGTACCTTAGACTACTGCAATATTATATACTTGGGATCTCTCAAGAAAACCATCAAATGACTGAGAGTCATCCAAAATGCTGCAGTCCATCTCATTTATGGCCTCAATAAATCAGACCATGTAAGCCCATATTACAAAAAAACTACACTGGCTGCCTGTGGAAGCAAGGGTCATTTTTAAGTTTGCTTGCCTTTGCTTCAAAACCATGACAGGCTCATCCCCAATCTATCTGACTCACCAATTCGAATTCCCAGGCACAACTAATACACGCAGTACCTACTTGTTCGCTTTTCCATCCCTAAAGGGCTGCACCTACAAGAGATACCTTGATAGAGCACTATCAAGCCAAGCAGGCAAATAGAACAAATGTTTAACCAACTTCATCTCAAATGCACTTTCGTATCAAATGTTTAGAAAGTCAATAAAAACTTATCTCTTTGACAAATTTCTCTGACTCCACCTCAACCTGATGGACTTCCAAAACACTTTCAGATAAACCTGACTAAACTTAGCATGCCAATGTAATTTTGAAAGTTCTCTGTAAAGTCGCTGTCTGTATACAGTCTCTTCCCTTGTAAACCGCTTAGAACTATTTGTGGTATGGCGATACATAAAAATAAAGTTATTATTATTATTATCTAAGGGCTCCTTTTACAAAGCCACGCTAGGGCCTTAACATGCGGAATAGCGTGTGCTAAATTTTCGCCCGCGCTAACCTCTACCGCCTCCTTTTGAGTAGGTGGTAGATTTCCAGCTAGCGCGCGCTAATCCGGTGCGTGCAATAAAACTGCTAGTGCAGCTTTGTAAAAGGAGTCCTTAGATACACATTGTCTCAATGCCATCTACTGGATTTCAAGTTCACCCCCTGAGGAAGGCTTTCTATTGGAAGCCGAAACACGAACCATATTGGGTCCGAAGATAAAACTAAAAGGACTCCATATTAGACTTGGTTTTATATATATGATATGTTTTTATCTTATGATTGTTCCAAATAAATTATATTTGTTCTAGAGGCTGATGTGTACAGTCCCTTCCCCACTTGTTTTTTAATTGCAGTTTATTCAATAATCACATTTTTAAAAAATTCTACACCTCACAGATGTTTTATTGGTGCTTATTGGTTAAAACTTACCCCCTCTTTTACTAAGGTGCGCAAACCGATTAGCGCGCGCTAAACGCTAACGTGTCCATAGACTAACATGCACATGTTAGCATTTAGCGTGCGCTAAATCATTTAGCATGCGCTAAATCGATTAACGCACGTTTATCGGTTAGCGCACCTTAGTAAAAGAGGGACCTGATCTCTGAAAACCTAGGGGCCCTTTTACTAGGCGGTGCTAAAAAGTGGCCTGTGCCATTTTTAGCACGTGGGTTGCCCATGTGCTGAGGCCACTTTGTAGCGTGGCTCCAAAATGGCCACATGCTAATTTTTTAATGAGTGTTTGGCCATTAGCACCTAAGCTCTCGCCATTACTTATTTTGTATCTTGTAGTCCATAAGGGCTCCCTTGCAAATGATGCGCTAATTGATCAGTGCGCATTGATGCCCACATATTAACCGATTACTGCAAAACATGCCTACTCTTTACCACCAAAGCAATTTCCAAGTTTTCCAAGTTTTATTTAAAATTTGATAAAACGCTTATATACATTTCTAAGCAATTTATATTTTAACAAAAGTTAGGGGAAAAAACCCAAAGAGACTATGGGGTCCTTTTATCAAGCTGCGCTAGCGGGGTTAGCGTGTCGGACATTTCAACTCCTGCGGCCGGCAAAAAAACTAACGCCTGCTCAATGCAGGCATTAGCGGCTAGCGCGGCAGGCGGTTTAACGCGCGGTATTATGCGCGTTAAACCCCTACCGCAGCTTGATAAAAGGAACCCTATACTACAAGACAAGAACAATCACTTACAGGACAAAGAAAGGAAAGAGGGTTGAACTACAAATTTGATAGGAAAGTAACATAGGGGAGGGGTTAGATGGTAGCCTAAGAAAGGCTGGTAGTAACTGTGGTTGTATTGATTTAAGGATCTGAGGTATATCTCTGAATTTAGGTATCCAGCAATCCAAGCTAAAAAAAATAAAATGTATTTTTTTGCGCGTGGGTGGTGCGCTCTGAGCCCACCGTTAGCGCGTGGCTCCTGAGCACAGACACTAGCGCCAGTTTTAAGCACTAGTAAACACACATTAATGCTTAGCGCCACTTAGGGCTCCTTTTATTAAGCCGCGCTAGGACTTTAACGCGCGGAATAGCACATGCTACATTGCCGTGCGCGCTAGGACTTTAACGCCAGCATTGAGCTGGCGTTAGTTCTAGAAGCGCAGCGCGCGGTAATTTCCTGCGTGCGCTAAAAACGCTAACACACCTTAGCAAAAGGAGCCCTTAATGAAAGGGACCCTAGTTATTTTCCACTGTGGAGTGCAATTTTAGTTCTCTCCGAAAATTCTTCGTCCCATCCAGTCTCTCTCTTTACTGAATGTCACAACTCGAGCCCTAATGTGATAACTTAAGCTCTGCAAACATGTTATAATGACAATTCCTTATTGGCAGATTTATATAAAACAATTCTGTAGACATAATACAATGCTAAATCAACCCATGGCTTGATAGTAAATATAACTTGCAAGCCTCAGGAACTTTGTTCTTTCTTAAAGGAGACAAAGATGAAAGAGCTACATAAGAATACTCTCAGAATATCAGTGTTATGTCTTCTTTTAAACTCTTTGGGGTTTTCTGGTATATTTTTAACAAGCCAAGTTCTGTCTGTCTGGCAGCACATTCATTATTGAAAAGATATTTAATTATTAATTTGCCTTTTTTTCCTCCTTCATTTGTTTTGCACTGCTGGCTTGTCTGTTAGTCAGTGTGCAATCCAGCAACAAAATGAGAGAAAGGATTTAAAAAAAGAGAGACAAATCAAAGAATAGTGGCCTGTGAAGGCATGACCTGGAATTTCTTTGGATTCCTGCAGGGCACGCTGTAAAGGAAATCATGTGCTTCTCAGGACCCTACCCCCAAGGGCTTACAATTTAACTTGTAATATTAGGAACTATTTATTTTGCTAATTGCTACTTATTACATTTTTATTGACATGTCTCTCTAGGCTCCAAGTTTTTGTTTGGGAATAAAACTCTACTGCATTAAGCAGGAAATGTGTTTTTTTGTAAGCTTCCTTAAATTATTTCCAGGTAATATTACATCATCCTATGTATAGGTTGATGCTTTGATTCATTCCTGGATCAGAGGGAAAAAGCCTTCTCTTTCTAGAGCAGATCCTGCTATCCCTCTAAAGCAGTGGTCTCACTCAAACCCTTTGCAGGGCCACATTTTGGATTTGTAGGTACTTGGAGGGCCTCAGAAAAAAATAGTTAATGTCTTATTAAAGAAATGACAATTTTGCATGAGGTAAAACTCTTTATAGTTTATAAATCTTTCCTTTTGGCTAATAATAATATTGTAATTTCTAGCTAAAGAGACATATGATCAAGGAACTGTTTTATTTTATTTTTGTGATTATGATAAACATACCGAGAGTCTCAAAGTAGTACCTGGTGGGCCGCATGTGGCCCCTGAGCTGAGAGTTTGAGACCACTGCTCTAAAGTCTCTCATCTCACTAATGGCCAGACCTGAGATGCTTTTTAAATCTTCCCGAGTAATTGCTGATAAAGATGACACCAGAGTTATCTGATGGAAAATAACTTTAGCTGAGCCGGTCACCGGAGTTTAAAAATTAATGGTATATGTAGGGTGGGGGTTAAAGGAAAGGTGTGCTGCGGATGGAGAACAGGCATTATAGTGTGAATGGTAAAGTTAGGGACTGATAGGAAAAGATATAAGGAGGGTTGTGATTAGAGGGTGTTGGGAGCAATGAGTAGGATGCAGCTGAGTGGGGATTGGTTAGATGTTTTTGGCAGGTTGGGGAAGATTTTGTAGAGAAAGGGGAAGAGTAATGTAAAATGGAGATGAGGAAATTATCTCTCCTTCCCTCCCTCCCCTTTGTTTGTTTGTTGTGCTTATTGATGTTGAAGGGGGGTCTTTAGGGTGTTTGTGGTGGGGGTTACAGCATATTTTTAAATAAATAAGCAATAAGAAGTGATTGTAATGAGTGCTTTGGTACAGTTGGGGGTGGAAATATACAGTTGATAAATAATGAACTGTGAACCTTGTAGGCAGCACTGCTGCAAGGAGAAGCATGGCCTGGCGTTACTGTGGGCCATGTTTTGGGGGTTGTTTGAGGAAACAAATTTAAGGGGGAGCTAGTTTTGGCACCGAATAGCTCCATGAGGGTGTGAAATGTTACTGGGTGCTTGATGGAATTTGATATGGATTTGTATGGTGTTTGAAATGTTATTGAGATAGTAATAAAGCTGCGGCCAAACTGATTGTTTCTCAAATATTTGGTTGGTGTTGTTATTTGATTTGAGTGTGGTGGTAAAGGTGACAGAGTGCGAATGCTAATGCTATGATAGTCGTCATTTGCATAACATGGTGTGCAGCACTGCTCCCTTTAAGCTGTGTGGGAGTCCTCCAACTGTTTTGCTGTCAGTAGGGGGCAGTGCTTCAATACTGTGTCTTCCATCACTAGGGACAGGTAGGTTCTCTGGACTCCCGCCGAGTTTGCCTGTGTCTCATCATTAAAAATATGGTCGTGACACGGTGCCCTCTACTGGTAGGACTATAGGTTGTGGACTCCTGCTCAGCTTAGAGGGAACAGTGGTGTTCAGTGCTTTGGTGTCTTTACCTATCATTAAGAAGGTTTACACCTGTGAGAAAGATAAAAATATTTTTCACGACCTAGAAAAGATCAACAAGTGAATTACTATTTGCTTAGGGGCCCTTTTGCTAAGTTGCGTTAGACTCTAATGCACACCACACACAGTTTAAAATGGCACACCATAGGAAACACTCCTCATAAGTGCCATTTTATTGCAAGTTTTCCAAGTTTATTTAGGCTTTGATATACCGCTCATTACATGACTCAGTGGTGTTAGATATGAGTGCTTATGCTAACCAAAGTACTGCTATGGTTGCAATTAAATGCCAGAGATACATTTTATTTATTTATTTGGTTATTTTTTTTTTATGCCCCTGTATCGCTCCATGGCGCAACCTCATCTGGAGAACTGCGTTCAATTATGGTCTCCTTATCTCAAGAAAGATATAGTGGCGCTAGAAAAGGTTCAAAGAAGAGTGACCAAGATGATAAAGGGGATGGAACTCCTCTCGTATGAGGAAAGACTAAAACGGTTAGGGCTCTTCAGCTTGGAAAAGAGACGGCTGAGGAGAAATATGATTGAAGTCTATAAGATCATGAGTGGAGTAGAACTGGTATAAGTGGATCAATTTTTCACTCTGTCAGAAATTACAAAAACTAGGCGACACTCTTTGAAGTTACAGGGAAATACTTTTTTTTAAAGAAAGGTTTGGATAATTTCCTGGAGGAAAAGTCCATAGTCTGTTATTGAGAAAGACATGAGGGAAGCCTCTGCTTGCCCTGTATCGGTAGTACAGAATATTGCTACTCCTTGGGTTTTAGCCATGTACTAGTGACCTGGATTGGCCACCATGAGAACGGGCTACTGGGCTTGATGGACCATTGGTCTGACCCAGTAAGGCTATTCTTATGTTCACTTATATCCTAAGTGGTTTTACATTCAGGTACTTTTTCAAATTTCTCTATCTTTCCCGACTCTATCTAGTGTACCTGGGGCAATGAGGGGATTAAGTGACTTGCCCAGGCTCATAAGGAGCAGCGAGGGATTTGAACCCACAACCTCAGGGTGTTGAGGCTGTAGCTCTAATCACTGTACCACACACTCCCGTCCTCTCCAATGAGCTCAGAATGTGTAACAAGAATTACGCATAAATTATGTACAATTATTTTTAAAACATTAGAAAATAAGACTCCAGCATTTTTATTTAGGTTACTTATCCCATATTCAGTTAAAAGAACCTTGCGATCTAGTGAACGGAACCTTTTATCAATTCCTTCGCTAAAAATTATTAGTACAAGAAGACAATTTATCTTCTCATGTACAGCTCCCCAGATTTGGAATGCGCTTCCCATGTTTTTACGGGAGGAGAAGGTGTTTGGGAAATTTAAAAGCAAATTAAAAACCTTTCTGTTTAAAGATGCATTTGCAACTTAATTAAATTTTATTATAAAGTGTTATTTTAATGAATTATTCTGCTTTTTTTTTATTTTTCCAATTTCCTTTTGTATTTTCCCTGTATGTTCTTTCTTTACTATAAAAAATGGATTTCATCCCCTCTTACCTTTTGTTTATATTATAATTCATTAAGTGTATGTAATGTTTTTGTTTCCTTATGGATGTATATTTTATTGTACATCGCTTAGAAATCCGATTAAGCGATTGAACAAGCCAATTAATAAACTTGAAACTTGAAGATTGACATACGTAATGCATAGAGAAACAAATGATGAAGTCACATGTGTACAGTAACGTTAGCTATATAGAGTCAAGTTTAGCTTGCAATTTGGTCGGACATGTAACTTACAGTACACCATTTTATAAGTTACATTGTGAGTCCTGCCCAGGCTCTGTCCATGTTTACGCTCCCTATGCTCTGTGTCAGTTATGCGTGCATTTACAGAGAAGCGCTTAGGTGGAATTTGTGTAAATGTGGAAATGACACATATTTGTTAGCATCTATGTTGTAGAAATGTCCCTCTACATGTGCAGATGCATATACCAGAGTCTGCCAGCTAACACATTGTAGTAAATCTTAATGTTATCCAGTGGAAAACAGGGGAGGAGGTGGGGGTGGTGCGCACAAGGCAAGGCATTGTGGTAGTAAGTAGGATAAAAGCTTTTTTCCTGCCATGCCTCTGAAATAGATGTGCTGGTGAGCAGAGGTAATTGAGAGGAAAAGAGAGGTCACAAAATAGCCGGTGCTTCTCTTTCAGCAGTGCAGAAGGAAACGGTGATCCGCGAGAAGTCTCCTTACATCGTCACCCACAGCCAAATCATTTGTCTTCCAAGGCTCCTTGAAACTACCTGCCTGTACAGAGAAATTGTTTGGCTTGTTTGGGAAGTGAAAACGGGCCTTCTTGGGCTAGCAATTATCTATGGTCCATCTTTTTTCTGTAAAGGTTTGTTATTTCTATGTCTCTTAAGGTACTATGTCAGGAGTTTTAAACACCAGTCCTCGGGACACACTTAGGATTTCCACAATGATTATGCTTGAGATAAATTTGCAACGCTAGAAATAATCAGCAACCTGTTTCATTGCAATTGGCGTAAATTTTTTTTTTTTTTCTAAGCACTAAGCCCCACTTTTACGAAGCCGTGCTGCCGAGCTGTCCATTCATTTCCTATGGGTGGCTCGGCATTTAGCTTGCGCTGCTTGGCTGTGCGGCTTTGTGAAAGGGGGGTGGGGTAATTTATTTATTGAAAATTTATATACCACGTATTAACTATGCAGTTTACAAATTACATACAAATCATCTTAAACTCCATATACAAACCATAGAGACAAATACCAACCAGTATTACCAGGAAGGCAATACTAACCCCTCTTTTACAAAGGTACATTAAGATTTTTAGCGTGCCCTAAAACATAACATAGAAACATAGTAGATGATGGCAGATAAAGACCCGAATGGTCCATCCAGTCTGCCCAACCTGATTCAATTTAAATTTTTTAATTTTTTCTTCTTAGCTATTTCTGGGCAAGAATCTAAAGCTTTACCCGGTACTGTGCTTGGGTTCCAACTGCCGAAATCTCTGTTAAGACTTACTCCAGCCCATCTATACCCTCCCAGCCATTGAAGCCCTCCCCAGCCCATCCTCCACCAAACGGCCATATACAGACACAAACCGTTCAAGTCTGCCCAGTACTGGCCTTAGTTCAATATTTAATCTTATTTTTTAATTCTAGACTCTTTGTGTTCATCCCATGCTTCTTTGAACTCAGTCACAGTTTTACTCTCCACCACCATGCATTCCAGGCATCCACCACCCTCTCCGTAAAGTAGAACTTCCTAACATTGTTCTTGAATCTACCACCCGTCAACCTCAAATTATGTCCTCTGGTTTTACCATTTTCCTTTCTCTGAAAAAGATTTTGTTCTACGTTAATACCCTTCAAGTATTTGAACGTCTGAATCATATCTCCCCTCTCTCTCCTTTTCTCTAGGGTATACATATTCAGGGCTTCCAGTCTCTCCTCATACGTCTTCTGGCGCAAGCCTCCTATCATTTTCGTCGCCCTCCTCTGGACCGCCTCAAGTCTTCTTACGTCCTTCGCCAGATACGGTCTCCAAAATTGAACACAATATTCCAAGTGGGGCCTTACCAATGACCTGTACAGGGGCATCAACACCTTCTTCCTTCTACTGACTACGCCTCTCTTTATACAGCCCAGCATCCTTCTGGCAGCAGCCACTGCCTTGTCACACTGTTTTTTCACCTTTAGATCTTCGGACACTATCACTCCAAGGTCCCTCTCCCCGTCCGTGCATATCAGCTTCTCTCCTCCCAGCATATACGGTTCCTTCCTATTATTAATCCCCAAATGCATTACTCTGCATTTCTTTGCATTGAATTTTAGTTGCCAGACATTAGACCATTCCTCTAACTTTTGCAGATCCTCTTTCATCTTTTCCACTCCTTCTTCGGTGTCTACTCTGTTACAAATCTTGGTATCATCAGCAAAAAGGCACACTTTTCCTTCTATCCCTTCAGCAATGTCACTCACAAACATATTGAACAGGATTGGCCCCAGCACTGATCCCTGAGGGATTCCACTACTCACCTTTCCTTCCTTCGAACGACTTCCATTAACCACCACCCTTTGACGTCTGTCCGACAGCCAGTTTCTGACCCAGTTCACCACTTTGGGTCCTAACTTCAGCCCTTCAAGTTTGTTCAACAGCCTCCTATGAGGAACTGTATCAAAGGCTTTGCTGAAATCCAAGTAAATTACATCTAGCATATGTCCTCGATCCAACTCTCTGGTCACCCAATCAAAAAATTCAATCAGGTTCGTTTGGCACGATTTACGTTTTGTAAAGCCATGTTGCCTCGGATCCTGTAACCCATTAGATTCAAGGAAGTACACAATCCTTTCTTTCAGTAAAACTTCCATTATTTTTCCAACAACTGAAGTGAGGCTCACCGGCCTGTAGTTTCCTGCTTCATCCCTGTGACCACTTTTGTGAATAGGGACCACATCCGCTCTCCTCCAATCCCCAGGAATCACTCCCGTCTCCAGAGATTTGTTGAACAAGTCTTTAATAGGACTCGCCAGAACCTCTCTGAGCTCCCTTAGTATCCTGGGATGGAACACGTCTGGTCCCATCGCTTTGTCCACCTTCAGTTTTTCAAGTTGCTCAAAAACACCCTCCTCCGTGAACGGCGCAGAATCTACTCCATTTTCCCGTGTAACTTTGCTAGACAATCTCGGTCCTTCTCCAGGATTTTCTTCTGTGAACACAGAACAGAAGTATTTGTTTAGCACATTCGCTTTCTCCACATCACTTTCCACATATTGGTTCCCAGCATCTTTTAGCCTAGCAATTCCTTTTTTCATCTTCCTCCTTTCACTAATATATTTGAAAAAATTTTTGTCTCCCTTTTTTACATTTTTAGCCATTTGTTCTTCCGCCTGTGCTTTCGCCAGACGTATCTCTCTCTTGGCTTCTTTCAGTTTCACCCTGTAGTCCTTTCTGCTCTCCTCGTCTTGGTTTTTTTTATATTTCACGAACGCCAACTCTTTCGCCTTTATTTTCTCAGCCACTAGGTTGGAAAACCATATCGGCTTCCTTTTTCTCTTGTTTTTATTGATTTTCTTCACATAAATTTCTGTAGCCATTTTTATCGCTCCTTTCAGCTTAGATCACTGTCTTTCCACTTCTCTTATGTCCTCCCATCCTAACAGCTCTTTCTTCAGGTACTCTCCCATAGCATTAAAGTCCGTACGTTTGAAATCTAGGACTTTAAGTATCGTGCGGCCGCTCTCCACTTTAGCCATTATATCAAACCAAACCGTTTGATGATCGCTACTACCCAGGTGAGCACCCACTCGAACATTAGAGATACTCTCTCCATTTGTGAGGACCAGATCCAATATCGCTTTTTCCCTTTTGGGTTCTGTCACCATTTGTCTGAGCAGAGCCTCTTGAAAGGCATCTACAATCTCCCTACTTCTTTCCGATTCCGCAGACGGAACATTCCAGTCCGCATCCGGCAGGTTGAAATCTCCCAACTGTAGAACCTCCTCTTTCCTTCCAAACTTTTGGATATCCACAATCAGATCCTTATCAATTTGCTGCGATTGAGTCGGAGGTCTGTAGACTACACCCACGTAGATAGAAGTTCCATCTTCTCTTTTCAGAGCAATCCATATCGCTTCTTCCTCTCCCCAGGTCGCTTGGATATTGATCTTTACATAGAGAGCTACTCCTCCACCTTTATGACCATCTCTGTCCTTCCTTAAAAGATTATATCCCGGTATGTTTGCATCCCATCCATGTGATTCACTGAACCATGTCTCTGTGATAGCGACAATATCTAGATCTGCCTCTTACATCAGGGCTTGCAGGTCATGAACTTTGTTGCTTAGACTGCGAGCATTTGTGGTCATCGCTTTCCAGCTATTTTTCAGCGATAATCTCCTTTTTCGTATGGATTTTTGTTTCGTTTCACTTTCCGTTGTAATACTAAGAAATGAGTTGCTGATATTGCTTATGTTGCAGTCTTTACTACTATCACATCTTTTCTTTTGCCGGGGGTGGTCTCTATAATTGTCCTTCGTACTTACATCACCCCCACCTTCTAGTTTAAATGCCTAGAAAAATATTGTCTAAATTTCTCTGCAAGGTTTCTTTTTCCTGCTGTAGTAATATGTAGCCCATCAGTGCAATATAGCTTCTTGTCCTTCCATGTATTTCCCCATCCTCCTATGTACCTGAAGCCTTCTTGATGACACCAGGCTTTGAGCCATCTATTAAAGTCCTCTGTGTTTTTCACTCTTTGCTCCCCCTTTCCATATGCAGGCAGTATTTCAGAAAAAGCTAAAGTCTTTACAAAAGGTTTCACGCCCTCACCAAGCTCCCGAAAAGCTTTCTGTGCTGCAAGTGTGGAGTTGTTGGCCAGGTCATTTGTTCCCAGATGGATGACAACATCAGTATTAAAATCCTTAGTTTCTTCCTTCATTATAGTCTGTATTTGCCTGGAACTCCTGGTAGGTGAGGATCCTGGAAGACATTTCACTATTTTGGTCTCCTCGCCTTGTGTTCCAAGGTTAATGCCTCTGATGATGGAATCCCCCAACAGTAATAGTTTTCTGTTTTTGGCCTTTTTATTTGTGCTTAGGGTGTGCTTGCTCTCTTGAGTTACCTTCATTGGTTCCAGTCCCACCTCCCTTCTGTTTTCTTGAGTATCGCAGTGCACTAGTGGAGCGAAGGAATTCTGTAGAGGTAATATTAGTGAAGGTGGATGTTTCTGTGTTACATGTCGCAGTCTTCCTGAGCCTACTGTGACCCATTTATTCCTGGGCTGTTTTATTCTTTGAGGTAGAGGTGGTAAGTTGGTATGATTTTGTGGAGTGATGGAAGCTGCTTTAATTGTAATCAATTCCTGTTTAAGTTTGCAGAGCTCCTCCTTAATACTAGCAAGTTGAAGACAGATGGGGCAAGCCTTAAGCCTCCAAATGGTATGTCTTGGAATTAAAGCGCCACAGTGATTGCATAGAATAAAGGTCATCTTGATTGGTTGTGAAGTGACTTGATTTGAGTAGTCCTGATTATATGGGTCTCTATATATGGTGGGACTATAAGTCTTACCCTTATTCCTATGAAGAGGAAGAGGAAATAAGATTTAACAGAGGAAAGAGAAGGGTTTATTTTTTGTGCTTTTTTGTTTTTTTTTTAAAGTAAGAAACAGGTAGGAGAAGAGAAATTAAGCAGATATAATGCTGAAAACCAGTGAAAGGAGCAGAATATGAAATGTTGAGCAACTTATCTTATTGAAGTTCACAGACAGCCTTGTTCACAGCAATGTCCCAAAGATAATGCAATTATCCTTCGAAGTAAAACAGAGCCCCTCCCTTCTCCACCTAATCAGACACAATGGCTAAAAACTAGTGAGTCAGAAATATAGGCGCTTGCTAAACACGCGCTAAACTCTAATGCGTGCATGTTATCCTATGGACACATTAGTGGTTAGCGCACGCATTGATTTAAAGCACACAAAATCCACGCTAAAAGGCGTGGAAGGGAATAATCGAAAGGGACGTCTAAGTCCGTTTACGTCCATCTTGCAAGTCATCCAAATTTAAAAACAGCTTAAGACACATTTTCGAAAGATATGTCCAACTTTTTTTTCGTTTTGAAAATCGTCTAATTATACGTCCTGACAATCTGATCGTCCAAGCCACTAAATCGTCCATCTTTATACCACATTTTCGTCCAAGTCCAAAACGCCTAGAACAAGCCCTGTTGGACGTGAGAGGGGTCTGCAAAGTGATGGACTGCACACCCAGACATGAGACCTAAACAGTGGGGTACCTTACAGGGCACTGCTGTGAACTTCACAAAAAGGGTGCCATGGTTTCTCTTCCCTACAGCTCCCTTATAGGTTACGGTGAGCCCCCCAAACCACCTCCAGAATCCCCTAGACCCACTTATCTTCCACCCCAATAGCCCTTATGGCTGCAGGAGCCACTTATATGCCAGTACAAAAGGGTTTTGGGGGTGTATAAGGGAGTGCACATGTTTCAATATCAATGCAGTGATTACTAGGGCTTATGGGCATGGGTCCTCCTCTCCATGGGTCCCTAACCCACCCCCAAGATGGTTTAAGACGCCTCTGTGCAGCATGACTAGGCTTTCCTATGCCAGGCGGCCAGGTGATGATGGTTTGGAGGCTAAATTTTAAAGTTATGATTAAAATTTTTATGGGGGTGGGGTGGTTGGTGATCACTGGGGTAGTGTATGGGGTCTGTTTTATGTGTTTGCAGTGCTTATCTGGTGACTTTATGTGGGTTTTTGTGACTTAGACCATGTTCCGTCGATCGTGGACTGTATAACTTTCGGTTATACATGCTGTACGACTAAGTCTAAGCCTAAGACAGAGGAGGAAGCCAGGAAGATGGTAAACAACCCGGGGCAGCAGAGGAAAATACTGCATTGCCCTTGACCAGGGCCACACAAAATACTTCACGGGGCCGCAGGTTGGACACCCCTGAGCTAATATATCAAAAAAATGTTTTTTAAGAACTAAGTAATATTATGTCGACAATTTTAAACTGACCAGATTTAAAGTTTGTGATAAATTTGCATGAACTACTTCCATTATATGCAAATTTATCTTATGCATATTCATTGTGAGTATAATGAAAGCCTAATAAGCACCCAGAAATGCCGTCAAAGTCAATGCACCTATGTCACCTAACTCTCATCAGATGCTGCTTAGTGAATATGTTTTATTTTCATGTCTATATTATAAATTATGTCATCTCTGTCCTGTCTCGATTAGATTGTGGATGTACCTTGTAACCCGTTCTGGGCTCCTTTGGGAGAATGGACTAAATAATGGAGCAAATAAATAAATAAATAACTGACCAGTTACATCCTGAGTAATGAGTTGAGAATCACTGCACTAAGGCAATCAGGCCTAGGGTTACCAGATTTTCCAAACGGAAAATCCGCCCCCCAGGTCCACCCATCCCTACCCCTTTATGCCCCAGCCCTGCCCCCCCACCCCCGCTGTCTGCTTTCGTCAGTCAAGGGGGCATCCACATGACATCATCGTATGGCATCCGCACATGCGTGGATGTCCTCCTGCCCGACGGCGATTTGTTGCGCCTGAAGTTAGGCGCCTAGATCGGCACGCCTAGTCGTTATAGGCGCCTAGCTTTAAAACGCTTAAGCAATGCTGATAACACGCAATTAGCAACTCAAAATTGGCAAAAATTAATTGTTTGGTAGGCGCCTACCACTTTCAGGTAGGCACCTAGTCTGAAGTGCATACCGTATCGTCCTTTTAAGAACGTTTTAAGCTTTCGTTAGCCCAGCCATTTTGGCTGACGCTCCTGCTTCCTCTCCCTTCTGCTTTTTTCCCTTTTCTGTTCTTTTCTATCTAAACATTGTAGTTCCGCCTCTTCACCTCTCGTTCCAGTAAGCCAATGTTTGTCTGTCGGTCTTTTATTTTTGTTTTTGATGTTGCTTTGTCGTTCCTTTTTAATTTTAAGAATAATTTGTAAAACCACTTTGATTTTCGATCTGGCAGTGTATCAAATTTTAATAAAACCGGAAACCTGAAACCAGAAAATAGGCATGGTTAGGGGCAGGGCAGGATTAATTTGTCGAGGGCCCCTAGGCACACAAGTACACTGGGCCCCCTGCCCTGCCCCACCCCACCAGGCGGAAACAGGAAGCTGCGTCAGAGGGAAGCTTTGGGCATGCAGCACCGCTTGCACAATTACAGTTCCCGTTGACTTTCTTACCCGCGTTGCTTGCTTGGCTTACTTTCCGTTGATGGGGGGGGGGGGCCACGTTGCCAATCGGGGGTGGGCTGCGTTGCCAATTGATGCTGGAGGGGCCCATCGCCGTTTGGAAAAAACAATGTTGATGCCCTCATTCATCGGGACCCCTGGCCATTTCGGGCCATAAGCACATGCCTACTTGGCCTATTGATTAATCCTGCCCTGGTTAGGGGTAGATCAAGGACATCAGTAGGTGGCAGTATTTGGGCTCAAATGCTGCCTCAAAAAGAACACTTTCCCATTAAACCCAGGAAAAATAAAATGACTACTTTTTTTTTTAACTTGATTTTAATTTAAATAGTTTTAATTTAATTTAATTTTATTTCTTATATACCCCTATACCGTGAGGTTCAAAGCGGTTTACAATAAAGATACATTAAAGATATAATAAAATAAAAATAAATAAAGATAGGTACTTGGAAGTTTTCTAACTGTCCCGAAGGCTCACAATCTAACTAAAGTACCTGAGAAAACAGTAATTAAAAATGGTAAAGATAGAAAAGATAAAAAACAGAGAGAGAGACAAGATATGAACATCCCAACAATTCCAGTCAGACAATAGGATCTGATATTAGAAGTTCTTAAAGACGACATGCCAAGGAGTGAAAGCTGGTATGCTCCTTGAGACCGTATTGTAATCATTCATTACTTCCTCCATTTCAGTATTAGTATTGAGTTTGTCCACCAACATGTTGTAGTCTGCTAGCTGACCTTGATGTTCTTTGATTTCAACAGCTAATGATTCAGCCCTTTTTTCATAGGACAGAATAGTCCAAGATAATATGATTTGTCCATAATCTGTCTCTGCGGTCCTTTCATTCCTGTTTTCATTCCACTTAGTCCCTATTGTGTCACTGGTTGGTCTGCAACTTTTATCTGAGCTGACAACACACCTCCAGCTCAATGGAACCACGAGTACCAGGCCTGGCTGTGCCAGAAGGCATCCCTGTTCCTGTTCTGACAGGAGTTGGTGGAGGCCGAATGCCAGAAGGTGGTCTGCCTGTAAGATTTATTCCTCCTTTTGTACTGGGACGAGCTGAAGGGGGTCTCTGGTTACTTGCCATTTCTTATACTCTGGAAGCTTCTCAAACTCCAATGAAACAAACCTATGGGCCGAATGAATTCTTATAGTGTACAGTGAGGTTAGTGCAGAGATTGCTTTGTTTCTTCTCAGTAATAGAAGTAAGGCCAGACTCATGTTCCCACAACCGGGAAATAGCCAAATGATAAGTCTGCACATCTTGTAAAGAGAAAAGGGTGGTTAGTGACAGGTGAACTCCAGTTTCCCTTGAATTAAACTGACTGCTCAGGATGGTGGCAAGTCAAATGCGCGCATGACAAAAGCGCGTGGACAAATACGCGAAGACAGGTGAGTGCAAGACATTTGAGCGCAACGACAATTGAGCCCAATGACAATGATAATTGCGTGCAAGACAATTGAGCGGAAGGACAAATCAGTGCAACGACAATCGCGCGCACGTTCACATTACTATGGTTACGTTAGCTCCTTTTTTACGTACTCAGAACAGCCCGCCTTCATTTCGCTAGCCTCTTTGCGATTTGTTACATTGTCTGCGCTCAGATGTCTTGGCACAGTTATGTTGCGCTCACTTATCTTGCGCTCACTTGTCTTCACGCTCACTTGTCTGCTCCCATTTGTCCGCGCGCTTATGTCTTGGCAAGGTTATCTTGCGCTCACTTAGCTTGCGCTCACTTGTCTTTGCGCTCATTTGTCTGCGCGCTTATGTCTTGCGCGCATCTGACTATGAACCGCTCAGGACAGTTAAATTCGCTCTTCCTTAAGGACTGCTATTTAGAGCACAAGCAATGAACAAACTTTATATCCATTTGACTGTGCACCTATTCAGAGCCTTTCAGGAAGATAAATGGTGCTGACTCTTTAAATGGTCATTAGAAACCTAAACTTGTATCTTCAGCACTTCTTCCTTTTATTTGTTTATTTTATATCAATATGATTTCCTGCCTTTCCTTTCAACCTCAAAACATGAATTATGATTCCCTCCAGCCATGCACATACTGCCTTGTTAATGTTTGCTATATACCACAGTTAAAAAAAAAAAAAAAAAAAAAAGCAGTTTAAAATCTGTAATATTAAATTAAACAGATATATGAGGGGGTGCTGAAAAGTTCTCAGCCCAATCAACTGACTTGCTAAATTCTGAGCATTATTTTGCCACTGTATCTGAAAAGAGTGTTATCTTATTTCGTTAAATGCCAATTTGCAGAAACAAAATTCTGTGTTTTGAAATTGTTTCATATCATTGATTGAACCATATCCATGTCATTCTCTTCTTGGCTGGGCTGAGAACTTTTCAGCACCCCCTCGTATGTGCCACCCACTCAAGATGTTTGTTTGGTCTAGTCAAGGTGGCTTAAAAACATCAACCCTCAATCCTTGGAAGTGTTACTACATTTTGATGCCCAACCTTAACAAAAACATATTCAAATAGACTAACACATAAGAACATAAGAATTCCCGCTTCTGGGTCAGACCAGTGGTCCATCGTGCCCAGCAGTCCGTTCCCGCGGCGGCCCTCAGGTCAAAGACCAGTGCCCTAACTGAGTCTAGCCTTACCTCCGTACGTTCTGGTTCAGCAGGAACTTGTCTAACTTTGTCTTGAATCCCTGGAGGGTGTTTCCCCCTATAACAGCCTCTAGAAGAGCGTTCCAGATTTCTACCACTCTCTGGGTGAAGAAGAACTACCTTACGTTTGTACCTTTTAACTTTGGAGAGTGCCCTCTCGTTCTCTCCACCTCTCCTCTCTTGTTCTCTACTAAGTCTTTTCCCTTCATTATCTCAGTCTCCTCTTTCAAGGGAGAAGAGGCCCAGTTTCTCTAGCCTCTCACTGTACGGCAACTCCTCTAGTCCCCATTGCCCCAGGTACATTAGATAGATTGTGAGCCCCCCGGGCCAGACAGGGAAAAATGCTTGAATACCTGAATAAACGCATGTGAACCGTTCTGTGCTCCCCTGGGAGAACGGTATAGAAAATTGAATAAATAAATAAATAAACATCACTTGGTTGTTTTGCTGCCATTTACAAGGATAACTTTAACTAACTAACTTAACTTTACGCTTACCCATGAAAATGCCAGAATTCTGTATATGTTTATGCATAAAAGTGGCATACAAATATGGGTGCCCAGTTATAGAACTGCCCTTTATGGTTTATTTAGTTGGAAGTAAATGGAGGTAAAACCTGGATATCTCAATCTGTCCTCTTTTTTCTGGATGCCCAATACCAACAACTGGGTGAATAATATACAGAGATTTGTTCCCAAAGGATATATAGCAACTGGGGAACAAACCCCTACAGAGTCTTTCACAGAATCTAACATTGCACCAACTTTTGTGGTAGAAAGGTGATTAAAAATTTTTTTGAAAAACGATATAAACTTTAAATATTCAAAGATGTAAATTAAATGTCCAAACGGCTCAAAACTCCAAAAATAAGTGAAATCAAAAAACTTAACTTAAGTGTCCATACAGCGGTGGTCCGGCAAGGACACTTAAGTTAAGTTTTTTGATTTCACTTATTTTTGGAGTTTTGAGCCGTTTGGACATTTAATTTACATCTTTGAATATTTAAAGTTTATATCGTTTTTCAAAAAAATTTTTAATCACCTATCATCTACCACAAAAGTTGGTGCAATGCTAGATTCTGTGAAAGACTCTGTAGGGGCTTGTCCCCCATTTTGAGGTTTTTTTCTATTCCATCCTGGTTTCAAAGGTATTAAAAGTTCTTAATTTGTTCCGTTTTTGTTTTTTTGTTGGTGTCTCTTTTTTCTGGAACCATATGGTAACGGTAACCCAAAATGGGGTACTTGTGAACCTGGGACTTTAACAAGGTGGGTTACAATAGCCATAAGACACACATGTATAAATTTCATCAACATATCATACAATTTACCCAATGAAATTACTCAACCCCCATGCTTCATTTCACAAAAGAGATGTCTCTTCAAGAACCTCTTAAAAACAATCACATCTTTTTGCTTTCTAATATATAATGGAATGGCATTCCACGCCTCTGTACCAGCACAAGAAAAAGCTCCTATTCTTGTGACATTCAACCTTGCCTGCTGTATAGTAGCATACAAGGGTCATTTCATAAATAATGCAACACTATTTTTTTTATTTACATGTTTTAATTTTTTTCAAGTATTTCTTTATAATCCTTCAATATAGTCTCCCTGCTTTGCAATGACCGAGTCCCAACATCTGGGAAGCTTCATTATTCCATCCAAGACACCATTTTTATTCAATTACGGAATGGCTCGGGTACCGGTGGAAAAAAGCTCTTCCAGAGATGCAAAATGTTGTCCACGCATAGGTTGTTTCAACTTTGGAAAAAGGTCGAAGTCTGGAGGACTCATGTCTGGACGGTAGGGAGCATGAGGTAACACTTCCCAGCCATATTTGTGTAGTTTTTCAATGACGAGTGGAGAGCTCCAGCTTCCCCACGGCCAAAAAAATTTCGACAAGCTCAAACAAAAGTCAAACAAGTGATGATTTTTGCTTATGATCATGAAGGCATCATCATTACAGACAAAGTTCCATGTGGAAGAAGTGTCTCAGCAGTGTATTATCATGATTTTTTGCATAAAATGCGCAGAAAAATGCACAAAACCCGACCTCAGTTGCTCTTGGCTAAGCCACTCATTCTTCACGACAATGCTCACCCGCACATAGGGAATGTCATCATTGAAAAACTACGCAAATACCATGCTCCCTACAGTCCAGACATGAGTCCAGCAGACTTCGACCTTTTTCCAAAGTTGAAACAACCTATGCGTGGCCATCATTTTGCATCTCTGGAAGAGCTTTTCTCCACTGGTACCCGAGCCATTCGGCAACTGAACAAAAATGGTATCTTGGATGGAATAATGAAGCTTCCTGGATGTTGGAACTTGGTCATTGCAAAGCAGAGAGATTATATTGAAGGATTGTAAAGAAATACTTGGAAAAAAAAAACACAAAACATGTAAATTAAAAAAAAAATAGTGTGCATTATTTATGAAATGACCCTCATTTAACTCTCCAGTTGGAGTGGAGCGTAAACTACGTGATGGTACATACTCAGATATACAGTTGATGAAATATCTCGGAGCCATTCCATGGAGGCAAAGGTAAGTTAGAACATCAGTTTATATCGTATTGTAAAATCAATCTTCAACCAGTAAAGTTTCACATAAAATTCAAACACATGGTCAAATTTCCCAATACCAAACAAAACGCGAATAATCACTTGTGCATGTGAAAATGCTTGGTGCATTTGGCTGTAAATTGGCACTGGTGTGCCCAGGTGAATGAGCAAGTCTTCATCTTTCCCTTTTTCACCTGGAGTTTTGATTTGATTCCAGGAAATGTTTGTCTCCAGCATTGCCTAAAGTAAGCTTCCACTGCCTCTTTCCCTGCTGCACTAACAGCAAATCAGACAGATGATTATCCAGCTAAGGCTGGCATGGGACTAAAAGTACCTACAAAAATAGCCTTTAATAATGTCAACAAATCCTGCTCAAGCTGTTCTTGTTGTTGTTGTTGGCTATTATTCTGAATCATAGCAAAGCGCTCAGAAATGGCAGAACAATGAACTGATTTCTTGTAAAGTACAAGATGCCGAGGGAGCTGCTTTAGCCTTTTAGTCTGATGTGGTGAGTATTAAATGTGGAACCTCGTGGTTCAATCTACCCAACCTAGGCATTGGTGTGCTTGCTTGGAAAATCTCAGGTGCCGTGGGTTACCAAATGGCTCCAGAAACAAGAGGACGGATTGAGATATCCGGGTTTTATTTCCACTGAAAGCAGTGGAAGTAAAACCCGGATATCTCAGGTGCTGTGGGGTAAGGGTTACTAAATGGCTCCAGAAACAAGAGGACGGATTAAGATATCCGGGTTTTACTTCCACTGAAAGCAGTGGAAGTAAAACCCGGATATCTCAGGTGCTGTGGGGTAAGGGTTACTAAATGGCTCCAGAAACAAGAGGACGGATTGAGATATCCGGGTTTTACTTCCACTGAAAGCAGTGGAAGTAAAACCCGGATATCTCAGGTGCTGTGGGGTAAGGGTTACTAAATGGCTCCAGAAACAAGAGGATGGATTGAGATATCCGGGTATTACTTCCACTGAAAGCAGTGGAAGTAAAACCCGGATATCTCAGGTGCTGTGGGGTAAGGGTTACTAAATGGCTCCAGAAACAAGAGGACGGATTGAGATATCCGGATTTTACTTCCACTGAAAGCAGTGGAAGTAAAACCCGGATATCTCAGGTGCTGTGGGGTAAGGGTTACTAAATGGCTCCAGAAACAAGAGGATGGATTGAGATATCCGGGTATTACTTCCACTGAAAGCAGTGGAAGTAAAACCCGGATATCTCAGGTGCTGTGGGGTAAGGGTTACTAAATGGCTCCAGAAACAAGAGGACGGATTGAGATATCCGGGTTTTACTTCCACTGAAAGCAGTGGAAGTAAAACCCGTATATCTCAGGTGCTGTGGGGTAAGGGTTACTAAATGGCTCCAGAAACAAGAGGACGGATTGAGATATCCGGGTATTACTTCCACTGAAAGCAGTGGAAGTAAGGCGGACAGATAGAGACATCTGGGTTTTATTTCCGTCGAAAGCAATGGAAGTAAAACCCGGATATCTCAATCTGTCCTCCTTTTTCTGGAACCATATGGTGACGGTAACCCTAAGTGGGGTACTTGTGAACCAGGGACGGACATACTTATTCCTTTCCACTGGTGCCTTCGTCCAGATAGTGTTTTTGGCCATGTTTAAATGCAGCTAACTTCAGTGATGTATTGACAAGATTCCCTGATACAGCCAATGCTGGCGAAGCATAATGTTATGTTAGAGACTGTTTAGCATTTGGGAATGTCTACATGTGCAAAAGAGAAGTGCTATTGTTATTGAAGATACAAGCTTAAAATAAAGTTCTATTATAAATTCTTTAAGCTAGTACTAAAATTAATTGTATACCAGATGACCTATAAGAACATAAGAATTGCCGCTGCTGGGTCAGACCAGTGGTCCATCGTGCCTAGAAGTCCACTCACGTGGCGGCCCTTAGGTCAAAGACCAGTGCCCTATTTGAGTCTAGCCATACCTGCATATGTTCTGGTTCAGCAGGAATTTATCTAACCTTTTCTTGAATCCCTGAAGGGTGCTTTCCCCTATAACAGCCTCTGGAAGAGCGTTCCAGATTTCTACCACTCTCTGAGTGAAGAAGAACTTCCTTACGTTTGTACTGAGTCTATCCCTTTTAACTTTAAAGAGTGCCCTCTCGTTCTCTCCACCTTGGAGAGGGTGAACAATCTCTCTTTCTCTACTAAGTCAATTCACTTCAATATCTTGAATGTTTCGATCATGTCCCCTCTCAGTCTCCTCTTTTCAAGGGAGAAGAAGCCCAGTTTTTCTGGCCTCTCATTGTATGGCAACTCCTTCAGTCCCTTAACCATTTTTGTCGCTCTTCTCTGGACCCTTTCGACTAGTACTATGTCCTTTTTCATGTACGGCGACCAGTGTTGGATGCAGTATTCCAGATGGGGGTACACCATGGCCCAGTACAGCGGCATGATAACCTTCTCAGATCTGTTTGTGATCCCCTTCTTAATCATTCCTAGCATTCTGTTCACCCTATTCGCCACCGCTGTGCATTGCGCGGACTGCTTCATTGACTTGTCCCAAGTCCCCTTCCTGGGGGCTCTCTCCGAGTACAGCACCGGACATCCTGTATTCGTCATATGATTTTTGTTACCGACATGCATCACCTTGCACTTATCCATGTTGAACCTCATTTGCCATTTCGCAGATGATAAACTGATAATGGTCAGAAGCGATCATGTATAATGATTAAGTTTGGAGATTGCCCCATCTGATGCTCCTTCTGAGAAAACACTAGAGATATATATAGAAAAGTCTTTTGATGTCTGTCCCAATAATTTTGGATTATTTTAAGGGAAACTCCATTGACATGTATGAGGGTTTTTTTTTTTTTTTTAATCTCAAGGTCTTGGCCATAGAATCAGGGGCACCAGTATTAACTTCTATTAGATTCTCTGCGCTGTGGGATCTTGTGCTCTGCTGACTGAAATGTAGCAGTGATAACAATATCTGCTTTCAAAGTAGTATAAATCACACTACACACCATCAGTGGTATCTTAAATCATTAATATATGAGTTTCCCAGGGAAAATGATGAGAACTTTGAAGCATAACTTAATTCTGAAGCATTTTTCCCCCTCTGCAAACCATTCACCCATGCAGCCAGGAATGTAAATCATTGCAGATGCACCTGCGAATATGCTATCAGCATACATTGAACTTAAGAACTGACAGAATGCTTTATGGGTAAAAAAAAAAAAAAGTACCAGGAACTTAGAGACTTAACATCTTTACCACATGGAAGTTGGTGAGTCTTAGGGGGCCAAGGTTCAGAGAGTCTGATCAGAAAGTTATGCCATATGATGGCATTTTCTCTGGACTATGATTAAATATCTAACAATGGAAATATGCAATCTAGAATGTCCTGCCATCATACAAGACTCTCTTTGAGATGTTCAGGATATAATATAAACCTCTGACTGGGGAGCTGGAGTTCAATGGCTCAGAAACAAGCCACAAAAAAGGTTATTTGAAAGGAAGCCCTGGAATGAGAAGGCATAGAATGAAGTTAAGAGGTGATAGGCTCAGGAGTAATTTAAGGAAATACTTTTTTACAGAAAGGGTGGTATATGCACTGAACAGTCTCTCGGTAGAGGTGGTGGAGACTGAGACTGTGTCTGATTTCAAGAAAGCCTGGGACAGTCATGTGAGATCTTTTAGAGAAAGGAAGAGATAATGGTTACTGTAGATGGGCAGATTGGATGGGCCATTTGGCCTTTATCTACCATCATTTTTCTATGCTTCTATCTCTTGGCAGCAGTGAACACTTTACATGGCAAGGTGTGTTTCTGGAGGTTATGATAGACTTTCAGCTTTGTCGACTGACCTTCTGAAGCTTGTAAGGTTGAGAAACTGGAAAGACTGTAACTTCTGAAGAAGAACAAGTTTACCTCTTCCTCTCTTGCCTTGAGACATCTCTCTTTTTGTATTTACCTCTTGATCAAAATTTCCTGATCTTTCTGAGACATTCATGATATGCTGCATGTTTATAGAAATACAGTAGATTCTCTGTTAACCGGAACTCAAGCAACCAGAACTCTCAAGCAACCAGTAAAAAAAAAAAATCAAAGCAATACTGTAATACTTTAAATAAAAAATAAAATCAATTTCTAGTGGAAATTTAAGCGTAAAGTTGGCACGTCACCCCTGAGTACGCCCATGCTATGCCTACCACATGTCTGATAGTTTGGAACAGCTTGTTGTATGGCATAGTATGGGGTATAGTATTAGTTAGACCTATTTTTAATAGTAACTCTCAAGCAAGTAGAAACTACAATTATACGGCATCTATCAATCCCCATGGGTGCTGGTTAACTGAGAGTCTACTAAACCTTAAACTGGGGAAGTTCCACCAGATGGCTGTGTACTGTTGGTCTCTCTAATGTTGAGCATCAGGGCACACCTATTGTTAGACAGACAGGCACAATAAATCACTTGCTCCTATTTGGAAGGTTATTTCATCGCAGCATACTTAGGACAAGATGACTCTGGAGTGCAATAAGGAAACCATTTCCACACATGCATCCCTATAGACATTACGTTTATTAAGTTCAATTTCGTCTCCATGTGAGAATCATGCCAGATAATTATGTGTCTCTTGCTTGTCAGTTTACAAGTGCTCTTTTGACAGATAAGGTGCCAATTATATTGACAGATCTGCTGCTGGAAGACTACCAGGGCTAGACTCCTGGTGCCCCCACCTACCTGTAGAGTTGTTCATTAAAAGCAGGTGAAAGTGATGAAACGGGAAGGACTGCAGCAGACAAGATAGATGAGGAAAGCCAGCTTCTGATCTTGTGGCTCTTGTTTCAGCCCCCCTACCTCATTCTCTACAACCATAGATTCAACAACTGGTATAAACAGTTGAAAATTAAAGCCAACCTACAGAAGGACATTATTGCATTCTTGAGATGAGATTGGCTGTGGAATTTACCATCCCTCCTGCTGACATCTCCTGCAGTGTCTCCAAAAGAAGATACCCCGTGGGAGAGGTAGGATGCTCAAAAAGGGGTAAACCAGGGTGTAGGGAGAGGACACACTCTCTGAACGTTTTGGTCAGTGGTTCTGTACCCTGTGAGCATGGGGAAGCGGAAAGGGAAGACTCATGTTTACCCTTTGAGCACTAGCTCTACTCAGCACCTAGTCCAGATAATCCTCTTCAATTCTGGTTCCCTTCTTTGTGGAACTACAGTTACTGATGCTGGAGGTCCTGTGATGGTATCTGTAGATATTAGCATTGATTGGGCTTTTAGCCTGGAGCGGACTGGAAGTGTTTTGAACATGCATGTAAGGCTGGGAATGGAAGTGATAGAGGTTGTTGTTCTTCTGTCTCCTGACTCTGGAGGGCCAGTGGGCGCTGCCCCTGCCTTGGTAGGAGAAGTGTCTACCATAGAAGGACATTGAGCTTATGGTTGACCAACTGTCTGAACAAGAGATCATGGCATTCATAAATTGGCAAAGGCCAAAACTTATTGACCTAGATGTCCTATGGGAGAAGCCATTCAAACTCTAGATCTGTCTTAAAATACCTTTTGGTAGCGTACTGACTAATATTTGAGTGCTGTGTCCAAGGTAGAGCTGTAAATTGGAGTTTATGGAAAACCAAATGTGAAGAAATAACTTAAGACTTTTCAGCTTTCTTGGCACTCTTTTGATTTCTCCTGTTGAGATGGCTTGGGAGTATTTTCAAGAGACCTTATTATTCCAGCTGAGTCTATGCCTCTGATTGTGATACTTGGGGCCTGTTTTACGAAGCCGCGCTAGCGACTGTGCTGCAGTAACGGCCCCGAAGCCCATAGAGATTTAAAGGGCTTCGGGGCTATTGCCGTGTGGCAGCCGCTGGTGCGGCTTCGTAAAACAGGGGGTTGGTATTGGGGAGTATAGTACACCGGGCATTTCTACTCTGGTAAGGTCTGTTAGAACAGCTTCTGGCTCTGAGGATGTGACAGCGTTCCTCAAGAGCTTGCTTGATGAAATCACGGATATAACCACACTACTAGTCACCTTTGCTTTGGAACATGACTGAAACATAATTCTTCGACTGTAATTTTGATGTATGCGTGACCAGTTCTTAGACTCTCTAATGTTTACATATTTCCTGATTTGGCTCAAGTGACATAGAAGGACAGAAAGAATTTCTTGGCATTAAAGTTGAGAGTCCTAGCGCTTGGTGTCAGATATACAGTATGTTGAAGATTCTTGCTAAGTGTGTTATTTCTTGTGATGGTAAGAACTATATTTTCTTTGAGCCTGAACAGTTACTAGACTGGAACCCCAATATCAGAAAAGGTATCGAGGTTCTGGTTTCTCCCCTGCAGCTCCTCTCTGAATATTGTGGCGTAATGATTTCATAATTTCTGAAATATTAATTTTCTGAGTTATTTCTTATTTCTGTTTTCTGTTATCAAATGTTATTACTTGATTTATGTAATTGATAATGCAAAAATAATAATACAGTGGTACCTCTGAATCCGAACGCCCCAGAACTCAAACGATTTGGAATCCGAACTTTTTTTTTCTTCATTTTTGCCCCGGAATCCGAACGCTGTTTTGGATTCCGAACTGCAAGCAGTGCTCAGCCCAAAGCTTCCCCTCTGACGCAGCTTCCTGTTTCCGCCTGGGAGGGAAGCTTTGGGCTGAACACCACTTGCAGCTGCTGTTGTCGATCTTGCTGTCTTGCCGCTGGGGGTCCCGATCATGCTGCCTCTGCTGCTGGGGATCCTGATCTTGCTGCCTCTGCTGCTGGGGGTCCCGATCTTGCTGTTTCTGCCGGGCAGGCCCGATCTTGCAGAGTTTGTGGGACCAAGGAACGGATTAATCCAGTTTCTATTCTTTTCAATGGGAAAACTTGTCTTGGAACTCGAACGGGGTTCTGGAATGGATTAAGTTCGGATTCCAAGGTACCATTGGACTTTAAAAAGGGTGTGAACCAAAGAGGACTGCCCCCTTGGGATCTCTTTCAGGAGAGACTGAGGCTTTCTTAGGGCTCCTTTTATTAAGGTGCGCTAGTGTTTTTAGTACGCACTGCACCCCGCGCTACGTATAGAAACTATGCTGGGGTTAGCGTCTAACATGTGCGCTAAAAACATCTAGCGCAGCTTAGTAAAAGGAGCCCTAAGTTTCAAGTTCAAGTTTAATAAAGTTTGAAAAAAATTGCTTATCTAGAATTACTAAGCGAATAACAATCCAATAATTATACAAATTAAAACATGAATTAAACATTTAAAACTGACAGGGGCACATGGCAAACTGGTACATAAGGAAAAAAAGGAAAGACATACAATCTCTGTAAGAAAAGAAACAAATAAGGTAAGTAAATCAGAGAAAAAGGAAAAGAAGGAAAAAGGAAATAAAACAGAAGAGATAAAAGAAAATAAAGGAAGAGACTATATCTGAAAATTGTAGCAGAATTTTTAAAATGGTTAAAGTACAGAAGTCCTAGAAAGGAATGCTGCCACAAGAGGTTCAGCAATTATAGGCATCTTTAAAAAGGAAGCTTTTAAAATTACTCTTGAAGTGGTCTATATTCCTAACTTCTCTTAGGTATTTAATTACCACTTATATCCTAAGTGGTTTACATTCAGGTACTTTATCATATCCCTATTGGAGCCCGGGGGCAATGAGGGGATGAAATGACTTGCCCAGGGTCACATGGAACAGCGAGGGATTTGAACCCACAACCTTGGGGTGCTAAGGCTGTAGCTCCAACCATTGCGCCACACACTCCCCTCATGACCAGTGAGGTGTCGTAGGAGGGCATTCCATGTCTGCGGTGCAATAACCAAAAATATGTTTTGTCTGCGTGTACCGATAATCTTTAATGACAGTACTGTCAGAAGATGTTGATCCATGGAACGAAGTGTACGTGCTGGGGTGTACGGAATGAATAAATTATGTATGTATTGAGGCTCCTTTCAAAGCTGTGTTTTGAATGTCAGTGGTATGGCTTTATGCTTTCTATTCCCCCTGAGAAGCACACTATCTCATGTCTGAATTTCTGAAAAACAAAAAAGCTCCAAAAACAGAGTCTTTTTTCATGGAGGTCGTCTGCACTCCAAATCGTACATTTGGCGTCAAACATGCCCCAGTACAATACACGCTTGACCCATGCCATTCAGGTGTGTTGTGTCAGTTGTATCTCAGAACCCTTAATAGTCAGGCATGCCTCTGCTACTTGCTGATATATTTTTTAGTGTGTTGTGATTTTGTGACCTTGAGGACTATGAAAATGTCAAAAAGAGCTACAGACTCCTCTATGGGTAACAATGAGAAGCATAAAAGGAAGTGTGTCACTACTGATAGCACAGAAAGTAGAGTTATTGCAAAAGTCTGCTTGTGGTGTATCTGTCTAGACTCTGGAGCAGGGGTAGGGAACTCCGGTCCTCGAGAGTCGTATTCCAGTCGGGTTTTCAGGATTTCCCCAATGAATATGCATTTAAAGCAGTGCATGCAAATAGATCTCATGGTATATTCATTGGGGAAAACCCGACTGGAATACGGCTCTCGAGGACCGGACTTCCCTACCCCTGCTCTAGAGTCTTACTGAAGATTATGGTGTGGAAGTTACCACCACATATGACTTATAGAAACAGAAAGATAAGTTGTTGAAGTTTTACAGGGACTGCGATGACCAGAAAGTGAAGAAAAATAAGAAAACAAAAAATGAAGACCCTGGCCACTAGTAATTGTATTGACTGTCTTTATCTGATTTAACATAAGCAACATAGTAAACACTATTTACTAATTAGTACTGATAAGCTGTGCAATACTTTTGCTATGCTTCTGACCCCTAATCCTCCTGACTACCATTCAGATAAGAGATCGCAAACTTGTTTTTGTCAGACCAGTGGTTCCCAAACCTGATCCTGGAGGCACCCCAGCTAGTCAGGTTTTCAGGATATCCACAATGAATACTCATGAAAGAGTTTTACTGCAGTGGAGGCCAGTGCTGCAAATATCTCTCGTGAATATTCATTGTGGATATCCTGAAAACCTGTCTGGTTGGGGGTGACTCCAGGGCCAGGTTTGGAAACCACTATGTTAGACCAGGGGTAGGGAACTCTGGTCCTCGAGAGCCGTATTCCAGTCGGGTTTTCAGGATTTCCCCAATGAATATGCATTGAAAGCAGTGCATGCAAATAGATCTCATGCATATTCATTGGGGAAATCCTGAAAACCCGACTGGAATACGGCTCTCGAGGACCGGAGTTCCCCACCCATGTGTTAGACACTTAGAGGAAGAAATAATTGTAATGATGATATTGGCTGTACTTGAATGGAATTTGTGTGGAGAGGTTTAGTGGGGGATACGTTTGTTTTGTATGCATTGGTAAGGAGTGAAAATTATGGGACTCTCATTGCAACCGGAATCTGTTCCAGCTCCCTAGTGAGAGTGGGGGGTCAGGCAGTAATATGGATTTATATTAGTATATAATGGAGTTGATACTTATCACATGGTAGTTAACAGTTTTTAAGCCACTGACAGCCATGAGCAGATTTAAGCACAGCTGTACAGTACTAGGCCATGTCCGGGCCCCGGCTCTGCACATCTGGAACTAGCTGCCAACTTGAAGGTTTTGCTAGTGCCAGCTTCTATTCCGTGCCTGCACTTGCACAGCTAGCTGGGCAAAGATGCCCACTTCACTATGTGAGCACTTACAATGAATATGACCAGTGATGTATAACAAATTACCTCCAAATCACACCGCTCCAAACAAAGGGGCAGCGACTAGTAAATTAATAGATTTACAATATTTTAACACACATTCATTCATTACATCATTGCCATTCGTGGAAAGTAAACGAGCCAAACCAGAGGGAAGGTAAAGCCTCAGATTTTCAACGGGAGTCACGCAGAGAAATTCTCCACACTCCCTAGCTCAGTCACTGGCATAAAAACCTCCCCTCTGGCGCTCAAAAAAATGTAAATATTGTCATAAAACTTTTCAGGTAGACGGGCAACTTTCACTGTGGAAATTTTAAAACACTCTTTTAACAGTTCAACATGCCTCAAACCGTATATTTAACATATATTTCATATTCTCCTGGAGAGCTGAAGAATATAAAGATACTCTGGGAAGCTTTGTGTGAAAGTCTACAGTTACCGCAGCAAGTATTATGTGAAATATATTATTTTGTTTGTCACTCTTGGAATGTTCCTGAAGTCCTTATAGCAGTGTTCTTCACTGGCACACCTGAGGGTCAGTGATGGCCCCCACTGAACCTAGGTGTGGCTGCTGGCCCTGCTTCAGACTGTGCAGCTCTCACTGAATTTGAGCCACACAATGTTTATTTATTATTTATTTTAAAGATTTATATACTGTCTACACCTAGGCAATTTCCATCAAAACATACATAATAAAATAAGACAATACACTAAATTTAATTTAATTTAATTTCTTATATACCGCTAAACCATGAGGTTCAAAGCGGTTTACAATAAAGATGCATTAAAGATACAATAAAATAAAAATAAATAAAGATAGGTACTTGGAAGTTCTCTAACTGTCCCGAAGGCTCACAATCTAACTAAAGTACCTGAGAAAACAATTATTAAAATAAAAAAAAATGGTAAAGATAGAAAAGATAAAAAACAGAGATAGAGACAAGATATGAACATCCCAACAAGTATTCAGTGAATAAATTAAATTAGGATTAAAAAAAAACAAATAAAATGTATAAAATTAAAGTAAATTCCAGTCAGACAATAGGATCTGATATATCCACATTGCTTTCTGCCTCCAGGTCTTCTTAAACCTCATACAAATTCTGCTACAAAAAGTTGAGTCTTTGACAAGCTTTCAAATCCGACCCTATAGAAACATAGAAAAAGACGGCAGATAAGGGCCGCGGCCCATCTAGTCTGCCCACCCTAATGGCCCTCCCCTATTTAACTCTGTGTAGAGATCCCACGTGACGATCCCATTTCTTCTTAAAATCAGGCACGCTGCTTGCTTCGATCACCTGAAGTGGAAGTTTATTCCAGCGATCAACCACTCTTTCGGTGAAAAAGTATTTCCTGGTGTCGCCGTGCAATTTACCGCCCCTGATTTTCCATGGATGTCCTCTTGTCGCCGTCGGACCTTTGAAAAAGAAGATATCCTCTTCTACCTCGATACGGCCCGTGAGGTATTTGAACGTCTCGATCATGTCTCCCCTCTCTCTGCGTTCTTTGAGTGAGTATAGGCATAATTTATCCAGCCGTTCCTCGTACGGGAGATCCTTGAGTCCCGAGACCATCCGGGTGGCCATTCGCTGGACTGACTCAAGCCTCAGTACATCCTTGCGGTAATGAGGCCTCCAGAATTGTACGCAGTACTCCAGATGGGGCCTCACCATGGATCTATACAACGGCATAATGAGTTCAGGCTTATGGCTGACGAAACTCCTACGTATACATCCTATGATCTGCCTAGCCTTAAATGAAGCCCGCTCCACTTGATTGGCATTCTTCATGTCTTCACTGATGATTACCCCTAAATCCCGTTCCGCAACAGTCCTTGCTAGGATCTCGCCATTTAGGGTGTAAGTCTCGCATGGATTTTGATTGCCAAGGTGCATGACTTTGCATTTTTTGGCATTGAAATTCAGTTGCCAGGTCCTAGACCATTGCTCCATTGTGCTCTTACCTATTATATTACATAGTTTGGCGTCATCGGCGAATAATGTTATTTTACCCCGAAGCCCCTCAGCCAAGTCCCTTATAAAGATATTGAAAAGGATCGGGCCCAAGACCGAGCCCTGCGGCACTCCGCTGATCACTGCCGTCGTTACGGAGGGGGTGCCGTTCACCACCATCCTCTGAAGCCTACCACCAAGCCAGTCTCCAACCCATTTTGTCAAAGTGTCACCTAATCCTATAGAACTCATTTTGCACAACAACCTGCGGTGTGGGACACTATCAAATGCTTTGCTGAAGTCCAAGTATACAATGTCCAAGGACTCTCCAACATCGAGCTTCCCTGTCACCCAGTCAAAGAAACTGATCAAGTTGGATTGGCAGGATTTCCCCTTGGTAAATCCATGTTGACGGGGATCCCGTAGATTCTCCACATCCAGGATCTTATCTAATTGGTGTTTGATTAGAGTTTCCATTAGTTTGCTCACTATTGATGTGAGACTCACTGGTCTGTAGTTCTCAGCCTCCGTCCTGCAACCTTTTTTGTGGAGTGGAATGACGTTAGCCGTTTTCCAGTCCAACGGGACTCTACCTATACTAAGGGAGAGATTGAAGAGCGCGGATAGTGGTTCCGCCAGGATGTCCTTAACTCCCTGAGCACCCTGGGGTGTAGGTTGTCTGGCCCCATTGCTTTGTTAACCTTGAGTTTTGACAGCTCACAGTAGACACTGCTTGTTGTAAACTTGAAATTACTAAACGGGTCTACTGAGCCATCCTTTTTCTGTAGCTGAGGGCCAGAACCCGGGTGAAGACTGAACAGATGTATTTGTTTAACAATTTAGCTTTTTCCGAGTCAGCTTCTACATAGTTCCCGTCTGGTTTCCTAAGGTGTACTATACCGCTTGTGTTTCGGTTTCTGTCGCTAATATACCTGAAGAAGGATTTATCGCCCTTCTTGATGTTCTTTGCTAAAGTTTCCTCCATTCGGAATTTGGCCTCTCTAACTGCTGTTTTGACAGCTCTTGTCCTAGTCAAATAGACTTCTCTAGAGTCCTGAGATCCTGTATGTTTGTAAGAGATGAACGCTTTTTTCTTCTCTTTTATGAGGTCCGAGATCTCCGCAAAGAACCATTGTGGCTTATTGTTCCTACGCCGTTTACTCACTGATTTTATATAGCGGTTGGTTGCCTCCTGAATGGTAGCTTTCAGAGTTGACCACAGTTCTTCTACGTTATCTGTTCCTGCTCGGTTTTGTAGTGCTTGATGGATGAAATCCCCCATACCCTCAAAGTTGACGTTCTTGAAGCTAAGGACCTTGGTCAATGTGTTAGTTTTGGCGAAACCCTTCCTGAGATTGAACCTTACCATGTTGTGGTCAGCACACATCCTCAACTGACCCAAAAGGGCTTTCCATAGTTTAACCCCCGCATAATGAAAAGCGGCTGCTCTAGTTTCTGCATACCTGGGTCGGACATTACTTTTCAAGAGTGAAACATTTTCTGATCTTAGTGATCGACCAGGATGGTAAACGATCACAACTTTTTA
Source organism: Geotrypetes seraphini (assembly GCF_902459505.1). Classification (NCBI taxonomy): domain Eukaryota; kingdom Metazoa; phylum Chordata; class Amphibia; order Gymnophiona; family Dermophiidae; genus Geotrypetes; species Geotrypetes seraphini. The sequence goes on along the minus strand of NC_047089.1, from coordinate 216,554,520 downwards.
AAAATTTGTTAGAATGGGATGATATAGCGCTTGATGTACAATTGTGAACACTGTATATTGAACCCTAAACATCACGGGCAATAAAGGGGTAATATGTGTTAAGCCCTAGGTGCGCCCATCACAATGTCTAAATGCCCATGTTGTTCTGGAGAAACTATGCTTAGCTCAAACTCGCCCTGAGCCAACATGATGCTGAAAGAAATCAAAGCGATTGCCCCAGAGGTGGCACCAGCTGCAAGACTCTGGAAAGAGAGGGGACATTAACAAACTGAGTGGAAATCCAGCTTGGAGAGATAGGGGACAGGATGATGGAAGTTGAGACTGGCTAAGATAAGGTTTGGAGAATGTATCTGTTGGAGAGAGTGTTTATTTCTTATGAAGGGCAGGGAGTAGGGAAGATAGGAAAGCATAGGCTCAGGGAGAGAGTGCGTCTGAGGAATAAGACTTCATTTTAGCTACACACGTTGACCCGAGTATGCTTGAACAACTGGAGCGGATGCATCATTGCAGGGGGACCGGTCTGCTTTATTGCCTGGGAACTGGCATTGGACACGCCCATCTGGCAATGGTTCTGGCTCTCGCACTGAAGTCTTTTTGCCAGCGTGGTCCCTGCTTGCAAAATAGTGATGATCGCTGTCTTATAGTATCAGTTTAACCTTACCAGACCCTTCAACGGGCATTAACTGTACCAAAAACATCACTAATAAACAGAGCCCTTAATGCTCATGATACAAAGTATTGATGAAGTCTTAAATACTTTAGCGTCTTCTCTTTTCATTAGAAACATTTTCCTTTTAATTTCAGCTCTTGTCTGCTGTGGCGCTTTTCTGGTCCTCTGGTGTATGCTCCATGTTTTCCAAAGTACCTTGGTGCCGGCTTTGCTTAAAGGTAAAAATAAATCAATCTAATATGTTCAACAATTCTTTTGAGAGCGGTCCACTTAGAATATATTTTTCTTAGCTGAATAAAACACCTTTCTGCTCTCTAATTCAGGGAAATATACAGGCTTTCCTGATACAATAGAACCCGATAAGCATTGATTTATTCAGCCACACACTTTTCTTCTGAAGGGGATCTTTGGGGGACTATCTATTTGCTGCTGACACCAGCCGATATAAATAGAGCTTGCTTGGCAGGAGCATCCATTTACTTGTCAAGTCAGAGTTTGGAGGTTAAAGGAAACCTTCCTGTCTGATACTGTGGGAAAGACAAGCACCATTTCAGGAGGCAGGACATAAGTAGAAGGGGGCATCTTTTTGTCTTTCGGCTGTTTGCTGCAGTGTAGATTTTGTGATATTTCTGAATAATATGGCATGGTAGCTATGTAAGTTCACTTTTAAAGGTAGTAAATAGAAATAAAACAAAAAAATATATAAGATGATATCTTTTTATTGGACTAACAATATATTTTTGACTAGTTTTGAAGGCAATATCTTCTTTTGGGTCAGAAATTCTTAAGACACTCCCCAGAGCAGTGAATTCAACACAGGGCAGGGAAAACTCAGCATTACCTGGACACAGAACTGATTTTAGGGGTGGGCGAACAGGATTCTGAGCCCCCATGTCACTGCGGGTCCCCAAACCTGCCTAAAGTTGAAAGAGGGACAACCTGCAAGCAAGCTTTGGGGGCCCCCCTCCCTCATATCTGCCCTGGGCCTCCTCATCTCTAGCACCAGCCCTGCATAGACATTACTGCTGTTGAGGACAGGGCGATTGTAAAAATCTATAGGTGTATCAGAGAACAGACAGGCCAACGTGGAGAGAATAGATCAGTGTGTCTCAAACTTCTTTAGCTCTGGCACACTAGGGGCTCCTTTTACGAAGGTGTGCTAAGCGTTTTAGCGCACGCATCGGATTAGCGCGTGCTAGCCGAAAATCTACCACCTGCTCAAAAGGAGGCGGTAGCGGCTAGTGCACGCTATTCCGTGCATTAAGACCCTAACGCGCCTTCGTAAAAGGAGCCCTAAATGGAGCAAATGTTTTTCATGACACACTAAACAGAGTAAATGTGCACATTTTAATTGAAATTATAAAATTGCAAAACCGACAAAAAAAATTAAATTTGAGAGTTTATTTATTTAAAGCTCTTTAAGCTATTATGGGTAACTGTAACAAAGGTGAATCTAGAGCAGATAGAATAGAATTGCTATTCAATGCGATGGATGTGCTTGTTTTTGAGTGCAAATTAACTAAAAATGTGGCTCAATAGTCAACAAACACACATTTCATCATCTACCATCTGCAAATCATTCTCTTTTTTTTCAATTTAATTTCTGTCAGAGCTGAAAATCCAAGTTTGCAAAGATAAGAAGAACCAAACGGTAACAAAGCCTTGATTGCTTTGTTTCTCAAGTTAGGATAACTACTGCATAAAACATTAAAATTAAATTATTTGCCGTTAGTTGTCAAGGACCAATCACATCAAAGAATGATGCTTGTCTGGGTGGTTGTGTCCTTACACACACAGATGCTCTTAACATTGGCAGACTCTTGCATACATGACATATATGTCATCTATTCTAGTATATGCTTATGAAGGGAATTTTTAAAAAGAAAGTAAAATTCTGGACTCTCTCGTGGCACACCCGGAATCTCTTCGGGGCACAGCACTGTGCCAGGCACATGGTTTGAGAGACATTGGAATAGATATTAGGAACAGTATACGTAGATGTGATGATAATACACACACATAGGCCTGGATCCAGTAAATGGCGGTCAAACCCCCTCTTTTACTAAGGTGTGCTAAGCCGTTTTAGCGCGCGCTAAACGCTAACACGTACATTATATTCTATAGACGTGTTAGCATTTAGCGCACGTTAAAATGGGTAGCGCGCCTTAGTAAAATGACCCCAAAGTTAGACATCTACTATGATCAATGTAAATTTACTGCTTTGTAAGTATTATTGAGCCCACCATTCAGACATACACAACTGAGACATGTAAATAATAAAACACAAAGTGAAGAAAAACAGTCCTCAATAACTTGGCTCCTGGACTCCTCCCATGGTCACGCTCCCTTTTGAGGTACACGTGAGACAATTTAGGTGTGCAGTGTTATAGAATAGCAAATAGGCAGATCTAAGCACAAATCCTAATTAGTGCAAATTAATGTTAATAATTGGTAACAGATCAGTAACTAGTTTAGGTTGCACGCAGATCGGGAAGCTGCACCAAAATCTGGGTGACCATTTGTGAAAGAGTAAGGGGTTATCTTCCACGAATGCTGCCTTTCTACTTCATTACAGCAGGGGCTGCTAGCCCAAGACTGAGCGGACTACATGTCCCAGACCGCACTTTGCTTTATAGCTCAGTGCTGAGCCACCTTAACACGGTAACCTTGCTGAGTCAGGGAGGTGTTTATCTGCCACAGAGGAGGTGTTTATATGCCACAGAGGAGAATCATTCAGGGAGGACCCAGAGTGCAACAATCCCGAAGGACAGAAACCTTTCCTAGCTGTGGCTGCATTCAAGCCCTGGGGAGGACTGGATTGAGAAAGCTAGCAGAGAACCCATCCAGGAAAACATTAGAGAGGTGAGCTTCTAATCCAAGACTTCTAATCTGAACCTGCTAGTTTTAAAGGTGATTATCCTGTGTTTGGGGTGTGGCAGCTGAGCTAAAGCCAGTTGAACCAGTTTCTTTCTCCTAAATGTTCTTGTTTGGACTATTTAACAAGTGAAGTAGGAACCAGGCTTATGATGCTTTAAACCTGAGAGAACTGGGGAAATTGACCAAAAGCTGAGGCTACTGGACTGAAAGTGATATGGCTAATTGCCTAAAGTGTGCCGGCTGCTGCACTAGCCACAAGATATATAAGTTAAAAGTACATCTTTGCTTTTTCCTGAGCCTAAGAGGGAATAGGCTCAGGTAGAATCTCAATAAAACATTTTGTTGCACCTTCTAAAGTGGTCTATGTGTGCTGATTGGGTGAATGTGCAGGGTTCCTAATAAACCCGGCCAGGAAATCTCTCACACCGTTGTAGAATACAGGGGAAACCACAGCAAGCTGTGCATCCGAATGCCATATATGGGAGAATCAAGTTATATCACACAATTAGATGCTGCATACGTTTCTTTCAGTAACATTGCCCCAGATTTCTCATCATTTGGAAGTTAAGCAGGGTCCAGCCTGGCAAGTAGTTGCTTGAGGACCATTAGGGTAGACCAGATGCTGTAGGGGCTACAGAAGGCAATAATAAACCTTTGCTAGATTCTGCCAAGAATGTTACAGTGGCTGGTTAGGCCTGTGACTGCCCAAGTCTGTAACAGGGAAGATGCTTACCTTTATCACTCCAGACAAGCATGCACAGATAGCTATTAGAAATGATGCTGATGGATAGGTAAGTACAGGGAGAGGTTCTCAGAGGGATACACGGATAGGTATGAATCTATTTACGTACCTTTATAGGAAGGGGGTGGGTGGGTAACCCCAATGCTTTAGTGTGGTGTGAAATGTCACTCAGTTGTTTAAAAAGTCTAAAAGACTCCTTGGAGAGAATGCCTCTTTATAACATGGACATATCTGATCTGACACTCACACATTCAGAAATTGAATTAATAAATCCTTGCCAGAACTGGCTCAAACGCTAATACACTTTCTGTGCCCCAGCAGAGAAGAAAATGGCCTTCTTTCCTTGGCTTTGTTATGACATATTAAGCCTAAACAGAATTAATGATTCAAATTTCTAATCTTATTTAGAGAGCTCATCTGAAATAGGTTCTGAGCAGCGTCGGTGGCTCGCTCTGATTTTGTGTAGATGGAAGAGAGCTGGCTGCTGGACTGTGGCATGTGATGATCCGTGGAGTGTGTCTGAAAGGCAGCCGAGACGTAGAGGAAGGGGAATAGCCTGAAATTTAAGAAAAAGGCACCGGTGTTCACCTGGAGAGCTACAACTCTAATGGATAAGAAACTAGGGATGCAGAAGCTGCAGTAAATCAGATGCTGCAAAATGATATTTTGCGATCTTGTAGAAACTCAGAACCATAAAAAAGTTATTTGATTTGACTTCTTTTAGGAAATTAGTACAATCCTCTATTCCATCCACCCTGGATTATTGCAATATTATCTACTTGGGATCATATAAGAAAACACTTACCAGACTGCGTCTAGTACAGAACACAGCAGTACGTTTGATTTTTAACTTGAAAAAATATGATCACGTGAGTCCTTTTTATTTGCAGCTCCACTGGCTTCCTTTTGAAGCCAGAGTCATCTTTAAATTTGGTTGCATTTGTTCTAAAGTACTGTTTGGTTTAATACCAACATACCTATCCTCCCAATTTAAATTACACACGTCAAGTTAGAATACAAGAAATGTATGTATCCCACTCCAAAAGCGTGTCGTTTCAAGAGTTCTTTGGAAAAGACACTTGCTTTCCAAGCTGCAAAAACGAATTCATGGACAAGTCCTTTGATTGCTCAAACACAGTCCTATTATGCATTTAGAAAGTCGATGAAAACTCATCTGTTTGAAAGATTTGTACGTTAATTTTATAGTTATATTTTTTGATGTTATTGAAATGTATTCTCTGACTCTGTATTTTCACTGAAATGTAACAGTTCTCTTGATTTGAACCACCCAGAACTATTAGTTGGGTGGTATATAAAAAAAAATACATTATTATTATTATTATTAAAAATTATTATTATATTTAAGTTGTATCATTCCTTATGTTGATAATCGACAACTATTTTATCATGTTATAGGTATGAGTAGACCCTGACTTAATGTCCGTAATGTGTCCATATTTGTTTGTTTATTGGGATTTATTAACCACTTTTATGAAGAGATTCACCCAAACAGTAGCGTACTAAGGGTGAGTGGCAACTGGGGCGGTGGCACCCCTCTCCCACCCTCTTCCCTGCCCCCATGCCACACACGTGCTCTCTTCCCTTTCCACATAGCTTTATAGCTTCTCTGGTGTGAGCAGCACACTGCCCTCATCGATAACGGCCCGCCCTTTGACGTCACTTCCTAGGTGTGGGTCCTGGAAATGGCATCAGAGAAAGCACCGATGCCAATGAAGGGGTGGGGGGGGCAGAAACCTCATGCGGGGGAAAGGTATGGGGGAGCGCGGTGAGGATCGGGGAGTGAGCGAGCAATTGGGAAAGTGGCTAGGAGGAGAGATGCCGCCTCGCCCTTAGGAAGACTGCACCCAGGGCAGACTGCCCCCAGCACCCTCCTTTCTATGCCACTGTGCCCATGGCAGTGTTCAACAAGTATGTACAGTTCAAAATAAAACTTACAATTCAAAACTGAAATTCAAATAACATATAATACAATATCAGCATAATACTAATGAAGCACACATTAGAACATTCAGATAACATAGATATCAAGTGTCTTCTAGTCTTTGTAATTTTTGATGGAGTAAAAAATTGATCCATTTGTACCTGTTTTATACTACTAAGAATTTTGTAGTCTTCAATCATATCTCCCCTCAGCTGTCTCTTTTACAAGCTGAAGAGCCATAACCTCTTTAGACTCTCCTCATATGAGAGGAGTTCCATCCCCTTTATCATCTTGGTTGCTCTTCTTTGAAAAACGTTTCTAGTTCCGTTATTTTTTTTTTTTTAAATATATATATATATATAAGGCAACCAGAATTGAACACAATACTCAAGGTAAGGTTGCATCATGGCATGATACAGAGGCATTATAATATTCTTAGTCTTGTTTACCATCCCTTTTCTAATAATTCCTAGCATCTTGTTTGCTTTTTTGGCTGCTGCTGCACATTGAGGAGAAGGTTTCAGCATACAATGACACCTAGATCTTTTTCTTGGGCGCTGACCCAAGGTAGATGCTAGTATCTGGTAACTATGATTTGGGTTATTCTTCCTAATGTGCATCATTTTGCATTTGCCCACATTATATTTCATCTGCCATTTGGATTCCCAGTTTTCCAATGTTTTATGGTCTGCCTGCAATTTTTCAGAGACTGCATGCGTTATAACAACTTTGAACAGTCTAGTGTCATCTGCAAATTTAATTATTTCACTCGTCATTCCAATTTCTAGATCATTTTATAAATAAATTAAATAGCACCAGTCCTAGTACAGATCCATGTGGCACTCCACTATTTACCCTCCTCCATTGAGAAAAATGGCCATTTAACCTTACTTTTTGTTTTCTGTCTAATAACCAATTTCTAATTCACAACTGAACATTGCCTCCTATCCCATGACACTTTCATTTTCTCAGGAACCCCTCATGAGGAACTTTGTCAAAAGCTCTCTGAAAATCTAGATACACTACATCAACTGGCTCATCTTTATTCATATGTTTATTCATGCCTTCTAAAAAGTCAAGCAAATTAGTGAGGCAAGACCTCCCTTGGCTGAAACCATGCTGACTCCATCTCATTAAATCATGTATGTCTATGTGTTCCACAATTTTATTTTTTATAATTGTTTCCACTATTTTTCTCAGCACTGAAGTCAGGCTTACTGGTACCAAAGGTGTCTAAAGGACTGTTGGGGGGAGGGTGGTGGTAAATAGGGGGTCCTTCACATTAGGAGTCCCAATCGGCTGTAGTAATCTTGCTCTGGCATGATCATTTCCTGCCAGACTTGGGTGCAGTCATATGGTGAAATTCACAAGCTATGTTATTTTTTTGTGCCAGGAAGGCTACCAACATGCATCTTGTTGATCTCAGGTATATAAAGGAAGGGGGGGAGGGACTAGATGGGTGGTACAGAGTGTGTTGGGATAAATAGTGGAATTGGCTAAACTTAAAAGAGCCAGAGTGGGAAAATTTGAAGTGGCTAAGCTCTTCCCTCACCTATCCTGAAGATATGAAGTTATGCTGTTACTAGCTCTTTAAGCCCGTTACGGGTGCTAGAGACGCTTCCTCCCTTTCCCCTTCCCCTTGCATTTCCCTTTGCACGGTCTCCCTCGTGATCAGGATGGGGTGGAGGGGGCTGCCGGCCGGGGCGGGCGGAGAGGAGCTAGGCGGCTGGAGGAGTAGCAGCTGTCGCTGCTGATCGCAGCCTCCGTCCTACCTGGATTTGCTTTTTTTTCTGCATCGGGAAGGTGGAGAGCGGCCTGCGAGGTTCGCTACAGTGGCTGCGAACCTCAGCAGGCCGCTTTGAAGAGCAGCGGCAGTGGGAGGGAGGAGTCTCTGGAACACGCGCCACCAGCTAGCGCAGGCGCTGTGAGGTGTGACACAGAAGCTCACCTCACGCCACCAGGAATCACGATTTTTGAAAAGCGCATGCGCGCTTAGCCTTTTATTATTATGGATTACCGATTCACCTAAGATTGACAGATTATTTGCTATTTAGAAAAACTTTGGAAACCCTGCTATTCTCTGAATATGCGTATTGAATTATTGAATATCTAGTTTTCGATTGTATTTCCTAGGGTCTTCCTAGCCTTTTATCTGTAATCCACATCAAACTGAAAGGAATTTTGTGCAATGTAAGAAATGAGATGTAATGTAAAATAGTATTCCCAAACCACACTCCTGAAGGTCCCCCAAGGGACACTTTTCATGGGTTCATAGACAACTCGGCAAAAGACAAAGGCGCGCGCTGACAACTGAGCGCAAGATAGAGGCGCGTGCCGAAGAAAATTGCAGTTTTTAGGGGCGCCGACGGGGGGTTTTGTTGAAAAGCCCCCCCAGTTTACTTAATAGAGATCGCGCCGGCATTGAGGGGGGTTTGGGGGGTTGTAACACTCCACATTTTACTGTAAACTTAACTTTTTCCCTAAAAACAGGGAAAAAGTGAAGTTTTCAGTAAAATGTGGGGGGGTTACAACCCCCCACACCCCTCCACAACGCCCCCACAACGCGGCGCGATCTCTATTAAGTAAAGTGGGGGGTTCCCCCATGCCCCCCCGTCGGAGCCGGAAAAACAGTACTTTTCTGCGGCGCGCGCCTCCACGCTGCGCTCAATTGTCTGCGCGCGCCTTTGTCCCGGCGCGCTTTTGACCTGACACCCTTTTCATGTTGCTCAGACTGTCCCTTTGCTTCCTTGCTCCAGTTTCCTTAGATTTCCTACTAGCCTCCAACCCCTGCTTGGGTTTTCATATTCCTAATTAATATGCGTGAAATAGATTTGCATACACACTGCTCTAATTGTATGCAAATATATATCATTCATATTCATTAGGGATATCCTGACAACCCAAGCAGATTGGTGTCCAAAGGGACTAACCTGCCTACCCTTGACTATTGCTACTCACTGATCCTGACAATGCTGTGGGACTCGGTCTTCCCTGCTTCTCCTCCTCCATCATTAACTGTGTGCTCGGAGGTTGTTTTTGGCTTGTCTCTGCAACTAAGCAGTTCATCCCTCACCTGTGGCACATAGACTCATCAAAGCCATCATTATTCTTCAGCCATCTGCCTTCAGCTGCCTTTTGTCAATTATGATTAATCTTAGCTGCTTAAAGTCGTTAAAGTCATCATTTGATCTTCAGCCTTCCTCCCTCCTCATCCTTTGCTGTCTCCCTCTACTATTGATTTCTTATTAGTTCTGAGTGTCATTGCTTTGCTTTAGTTCCCTGGACCGGAGGTCTTCCACCTTCCCCTCCCTAAACAATTCTCTCACGAAGTGATATTTTCATTTTCTAGGTAAAAATCTAGTACGCTTCTCTATTCTGATATTAAATAGCTTTGCTCTGTTCCTTCAAGAGGCACATTGATGCTTTCTCTGTTTTCTTTCAACAAAAGCAAAAATTGCTCGCAGTGCTGACACAGACCAGCCGTGTGTTCCCTTAGAGCAGGGATCTCAAAGTCCCTCCTTGAGGGCCGCAATCCAGTCGGGTTTTCAGGATTTCCCCAATGAATATGCATGAGATCTAGGTGCATGCATTGCTGTCAATGCAAATTCATTGGGGAAATCCTGAAAACCCGACTGGATTGCGGCCCTCAAGGAGGGACTTTGAGATCCCTGCCTTAGAATGTCACCTCACAGTCATATCCTGAAGATTTAGTGACACTAGTGCACATACACAGGCACGCACACTCCCATTCACACAGATACCAGCATACACACCGAGCTGTATTTTCGTCTTCTTGTTGACTCAGTCAGGTTGTTAATATTTGATAGCACATGCATGTATCTGTGCAGGCAATACAGACGCTTAGATATGCACCCTCATACCCAGATCCAGATGCAAGATATACTGATATGCTTTTCACTGGAATGATCTTATATGTTTTATGTTTTACTAGCTGATGCCCCGGCGTTGCACGGGTATTTAATTATAGCAATAACACTGTAAATGGATTCAAATAAAGATACTTTATAGTGGTGAATGAAATTATTTTTTTACAACTTAATAAAAAGTACAATATTCAAATTATAATGTTAAATATTTGACAAAATGAATACAATACAACTAACGCAAAATGTGATTATAAACAACAATTTTAGTTTCACCTCCTGGAGCAAGAACATATAAATTCTTGGGTGAACCCACCCTTGAGCAAGCAACATAGAGTTGTGGGCTGCGAGACCCCCAGAACATATCACCCCAGGTAGTGAGGGATCTGCATACCAAGTTTCGTTAAAATCGGTCAAGCCGTTTTTGAATTACTGTGAGAATGGCAGCTTTTTACATTTTTTCCATTGACATGAATGGGTGAAATCTGATTTTCTGTTTGTAGCTCCGCCCACGTGTGCAGGTGGGCCGCGAGACCCCCAGAACATATCATCCCAGGTAGTGAGGGATCTGCATACCAAGTTTCGTTCAAATCGGTCAAGCTGTTTTTGCGTGATCGCGGCACATACACACACATACATACACACATACATACCTCCGATTTTATATATATAGACTAGCTGATGCCCCGGCGTTGCATGGGTATTTAATTATAGCAATAACACTGTAAATGGATTCAAATAAAGATACTTTATAGTGGTGAATGAAATTATTTTTTTACAGCTTAATAAAAAGTACAATATTCAAATTATAATGTGAAATATTTGACAAAATGAATACAATACAACTAACGCAAAACGTGATTATAAACAACAATTTTAGTTTCACCTCCTGGAGCAAGAACATATAAATTCTTGGGTGAACCCACCCTTGAGCAAGCAACATAGAGTTGTGGGCCGCGAGACCCCCAGAACATATCACCCCAGGTAGTGAGGGATCTGCATACCAATTTTCGTTCAAATCGGTCAAGCCGTTTTTGAATTACAGTGAGAATGGCAGCTTTTTACATTTTTTCCATTGACATGAATGGGTGAAATCTGAATTTATGTTTGTAGCTCCGCCCACGTGTTTAGGTGGGCCGCGAGACCCCCAGAACATATCACCCAAGGTAGTGAGGGATCTGCATACCAAGTTTCGTTCAAATTGGTCAAGCCGTTTTTGCATGATCGCGACACATACACACACACACACATACACACATACATACCTCCGATTTTATATACCGTATTTTCACGCAAATAACGCGCACCCGTATAAAACGCGCACACGGGTATAGCGCGCAGAAATCACGATGATATGTACAAAAACTTTGGTATACCGCGCTCACGGGTATACCGCGCATGCTGCCCGACGCTCCTTTCGCCCGCCCTGACTTTCCGTGCGCTGTCCCGACTCTCCGTTCACCCCCCCTGACTTCCGTGCACTGTCCCCCCTTGAAGGTCTGTCCCCATCCTGAAAGCCTGATGCCCCCCCCCCGACGTCCAATACATCCCTCCCCCCGAAGGACCGCCGACTCCCCAAAAATATCGGGCCAGGAGGGAGCCCAAATCCTCCTGGCCACGGCGACCCCCTAACCCCACCCCGCACTACATTACGGGCAGGAGGGATCCCAGGCCCTCCTGCCCTTGACGCAAACCCCCCTCCCCCCAACGACCGCCCCCCCCAAGAACCTCCGACCGCCCCCCCACCCCCCTTCCCTGTACCTTTGGTAGTTGGGCCAGAAGGGAGCCCAAACCCTCCTGGCCACGGCGACCCCCTAACCCCACCCCGCACTACATTACGGGCAGGAGGGATCCCAGGCCCTCCTGCCCTCGACGCAAACCCCCCTCCCCCCCAACGACCGCCCCCCCAAGAACCTCCGACCGCCCCCCAGCCGACCCGCGATCCCCCTGGCGACCCCCACGACCCCCCCACCCCCCTTCCCCGTACCTTTGGTAGTTGGCCGGACAGACGGGAGCCAAACCCGCCTGTCCGGCAGGCAGCCAACGAAGGAATGAGGCCGGATTGGCCCATCCATCCTAAAGCTCCGCCTACTGGTGGGGCCTAAGGCGCGTGGGCCAATCAGAATAGGCCCTGGAGCCTTAGGTCCCACCTGGGGGCGCGGCCTGAGGCACATGGTCGGGTTGGGCCCATGTGCCTCAGGCCGCGCCCCCAGGTGGGACCTAAGGCTCCAGGGCCTATTCTGATTGGCCCACGCGCCTTAGGCCCCACCAGTAGGCGGAGCTTTAGGATGGATGGGCCAATCCGGCCTCATTCCTTCGTTGGCTGCCTGCCGGACAGGCGGGTTTGGCTCCCGTCTGTCCGGCCAACTACCAAAGGTACGGGGAAGGGGGGTGGGGGGGTCGTGGGGGTCGCCAGGGGGATCGCGGGTCGGCTGGGGGGCGGTCGGAGGTTCTTGGGGGGGGGCGGTCGTTGGGGGGGGGAGGGGGGTTTGCGTCGAGGGCAGGAGGGCCTGGGATCCCTCCTGCCCGTAATGTAGTGCGGGGTGGGGTTAGGGGGTCGCCGTGGCCAGGAGGGTTTGGGCTCCCTTCTGGCCCGATATTGTCGGGAAGTCGGCGGTCCTTCGGGGTGGGGGGGCGAGTGGTCCTGCCGGGGGGGGGGGATGTATCGGACGTCGGGGAGTCGGCCGGGCAAGAGGGCTTGGGCTCCCTCTTGCTCCGATCGTGGATGCGGGTGCGGGTGGGAGCGCGTGCGAGCGGTCGTTCGGGGTGGGGTGCGAGCGGTCCTGCTGGGGGGGGGGTGAGTCGGGTGGGGTGGGAACTATGTTTTAAAACTTTTGTATACCGCGCTCACGCATATAACACGCGAGGGGTATGCGCGGTAGGTAAAAACGCGTATAACGCGCGCGTTATATGCGTGAAAATACGGTATATAGATTAACATTTGATATACTGCTTAAGCATATTACAGATCTAAGCGGTTTACAATAAAATACAGATACTTAGAACTTCCTTATCTGTCCCAAAGGCTCACAATCTAGCTAAAGTACCTGAGTAAACAATTATTCAAATAGAAAAGATGTAACAAAATTCCAAGAATTGTGAGGGAAAGGTACAATTCAAATAATAATAATAATTTTTTTAAAAAAAGGATAAAAGAAATAAAAGAATAACGTTTAAGAGATTGGAGATTGAGCAAAATGAATTCCAATCTGGTGCTAAGTCCAATCATCAATCTGGTCCAATAGAGCTCCACATCTGCAAGGAAGGATCGACAAAGAGAAGTGATGGTGGTCTGTGGGTCATCTTATAGCTGGTTTGCATGCATTATATATGGATATCATGTAAATATAGAGTAGACAGGTGCACAAAGTACATATATCAGTAAATACATTATTCCCCAGATTCTAAAAAGGTTGTCCAAATTCAGGCGTATTCCAGTATCCTGTTTCCAACCCACTGCCAAGGGGGGGGGGAGGTTGGAAGGGGGTGTTGGTTGGTGGCAGGAGACATTGGGCATCTCTCCTGCTGCTGGGGTTGGGGTGGGGGTGTCACTTGGGTGGAAAAGATTGGGCATCTCTCCCGCTGCTGGGAAGGTGTGTCGATTGGCAGCGGGAGATATTTGGTATCTCTCCCACTGTTGTTATTTTTTTTTTTTTTCTTTTATTCATTTATTTTTTTTTCATTTATTCACTATAACCAGCGATGGGCACATGCACATTTAGCGTGTCTTTGTTACTCCCCGCCAACCTCATTTGCGTTTTTTTGAAAATGACTCGCTTTTTTAAAATCACTACTATAAGGGCTGCAATAGCAGCCCGTCATTTTTTTATGTGTTAAAAAAAAATGTAGCCCTCAGTAGTTACCTAGAAATGTGTCACCTACCGCATGTCAAAGTTAGGTGCCATTTGTAGAATCACACCTAACGGTGCTTAAATTGACTTAGGTACCGGTAAGCATTATAATCTTAGGTTCTGGTATATTAAGCCAGATTTTCTTGGCCTAATGTAGGTGCCTACTGGCACCTAACTCAATCCATGCCCAAACTCCAACCCGAACCATGCCTACTTTCCATGTAGACGCCTACCGGTTAATTAATTTTAATAAAATTGTATGGTTTTTTAAATCGTTTTTTAATGGCATTTTCAATTGCATGTGCCAATTAAAAAAATTAAGTTAGGTGTCTAAATTGGCAGGTGCCATAAGAACATAAGCAATACCTCCGCTGGGTCAGACCTGAGGTCCATCGTGCCCAGCAGTCCGCACACGCGGCGGCCCAACAGGTCCAGGACCTGTGCAGTAATACTCTATCAATACCCCTCTATCCCCTTTTCCAGCAGGAAATTGTCCAATCCTTTCTTGAACCCCAGTATCATATGCTGCCCTATTATGTCCTCTGGAAGCGCATTCCAGGTGTCTACCACACGTTGGGTATAGAAGAACTTCCTAGCATTCATTTTGAATCCTTTTATCTCCTCTGAACCCTCTCGAGTATCGCCATATCCTTCTTAAGGTACGGCAACCAATATTGGATGCGGTACTCCAGATGCGGAAGCACCATCGCTGCTGATTTAAGTACCTAACTTCAGGTGCTGTTTATAGAATCAGGGCTATTCAAGGTGCTATTTCTCTTACTCACACTAGTCTTTTATAAAGATAGAAACATCTATGTTTGTTTTTATGCAATAGTGGCTAAGTCGAGGCCAACTTGGCCTCTTTTTAACTTATGAACTCTTTATATAATTACTCTATCTAGGCTCTAGCTCTGCCACTGACTCTCTGTATTGGATTGCATAATATGCTGAATTGTTTTTTTGCGTTCCTCAGGTGTTAACTCGCATATTTCATAGCGTGGTCTGGGATGCGGTTCAAATGGAAGGTGTTGACTGTATCTGGTAGTGAGCTCTTATTAAAAAGAAGTCTTTGGACTTGCTAAATATGTTTTTTTAAGGTTCATGCAACAGGGATTACTTCCATGTGAAGAAACACATTGGAACTGTGAAAAGTTGTCTTTATAATTATTTCCATTTGACAGAACACCAGAGTTTGAAAAGACTGCTTTTAAATGGAATGTTTTTATAAGTGATTTGGGATTTCTATAGTAGTTTATGTTCTAGCAGGCCTTCAAAATGCTTTACAATGTTAGTAATAAAGAGGTAGTGTTTACCTCAAAATACAGTTTGGTAAAGTGAGACATAAACAGTGTATGACGCTCAAGGTCACAGTGAGAATCTGTAGCATAGCTGAAACACAGGGGAATAAAGTGACTTGCTGAAGGTTACTCTCAGAGTAAATCTAATTTATTTATTTTTTTTCCAATTCTTAATTCATTTTTTAAAAAAACTTACAATAAGTGTAACAGTATTTATAGCATTTAAAATTCAAATACAACACTTAATATTCTGTTAAACATTATATCAGACTTTATCCCCCTCCCCCCTAATCAATTTCACTCTTAAAATTCCAGAAAACCTATCATAAACCCCATTCTTATATACCTTACTAGCTGATGCCCCGGCGTTGCACGGGTATTTAATTATAGAAATAACACTGTAAATGGATTCAAATAAAGATACTTTATAGTGGTGAATGAAATTATTTTTTTACAGCTTAATAAAAAGTACAATATTCAAATTATAATGTGAAATATTTGACAAAATGAATACAATACAACTAACGCAAAACGTGATTATAAGCAACAATTTTAGTTTCACCTCCTGGAGCAAGAACATATAAATTCTTGGGTGAACCCACCCTTGAGCAAGCAACATAGAGTTGTGGGCCGCGAGACCCCCCAGAACATATCACCCCAGGTAGTGAGGGATCTGCATACCAAGTTTCGTTCAAATCGGTCAAGCCGTTTTTGAATTACATTGAGAATGGCAGCTTTTTACATTTTTTCCATTGACATGAATGGGTGAAATCTGATTTTCTGTTTGTAGCTCCGCCCACGTGTGCAGGTGGGCCGCGAGACCCCCAGAACATATCACCCCAGGTAGTGAGGGATCCGCATACCAAGTTTCGTTCAAATCGGTCAAGCCGTTTTTGAATTACTGTGAGAATGGCAGCTTTTTACATTTTTTCCATTGACATGAATGGGTGAAATCTGATTTTCTGTTTGTAGCTCCGCCCACGTGTGCAGGTGGGCCGCGAGACCCCCAGAACATATCACCCCAGGTAGTGAGGGATCTGCATACCAAGTTTCGTTCAAATCGGTCAAGCCGATTTTGAATTACAGTGAGAATGGCAGCTTTTTACATTTTTTCCATTGACATGAATGGGTGAAATCTGATTTAATGTTTGTAGCTCCGCCCACGTGTGCAGGTGGGCCGCGAGACCCCCAGAACATATCACCCCAGGTAGTGAGGGATCTGCATACCAAGTTTCGTTCAAATCGGTCAAGCCGTTTTTGAATAACTGTGAGAATAGCAGCTTTTTACATTTTTTCCATTGACATGAATGGGTGAAATCTGAATTTATGTTTGTAGCTCCGCCCACGTGTGCAGATGGGATGCGAGACCCCCAGAACATATCACCCCAGGTAGTGAGGGATCTGCATACCAAGTTTCGTTCAAATCGGTAAAGCCGTTTTTGAATTACTGTGAGAATGGCAGCTTTTTACATTTTTTCCATTGACATGAATGGGTGAAATCTGATTTTCTGTTTGTAGCTCCGCCCACGTGTGCAGGTGGGCCGCGAGACCCCCAGAACATATCACCCCAGGTAGTGAGGGATCTGCATACCAAGTTTCGTTCAAATCGGTCAAGCCGTTTTTGAATAACTGTGAGAATGGCAGCTTTTTACATTTTTTCCATTGACATGAATGGGTGAAATCTGAATTTATGTTTGTAGCTCCGCCCACGTGTGCAGATGGGATGCAAGACCCCCAGAACATATCACCCCAGGTAGTGAGGGATCTGCATACCAAGTTTCGTTCAAATCGGTAAAGCCGTTTTTGAATTACTGTGAGAATGGCAGCTTTTTACATTTTTTCCATTGACATGAATGGGTGAAATCTGATTTTCTGTTTGTAGCTCCGCCCACGTGTGCAGGTGGGACGCGAGACCCCCAGAACATATCACCCCAGGTAGTGAGGGATCTGCATACCAAGTTTCGTTCAAATCGGTCAAGCCGTTTTTGCGTGATCGCGGCACATACACACACACACACATACACACATACATACCTCCGATTTTATATATATAGATTTAATGTTCAAATCAATAAAAATCCCTTCCCTCCCCTCCCCCATCCTGGATATGCATTTTTAAGGGAAAAAAGAAAAATAAATATTCAATCATTACAATATTTTGTTAATGGCTCCCACATCTCCTGAAATTTTCTACAATTCCCCTGCTGTGTGGCTTTTATCTTCTCCATTTTATAATTATGACATAAAGAGTTCCACCAAAAAACGTAATTAAGTCTCTTCCAGTTTTTCCAATTACTCGTAATCTGTTGCGAGTAAATCTAATTTCTAACCCTTGCGTTCAAGTTTTGACTTCTAGTTCACATTGTAACTATTCCCTTCTCTGCATAGTGCTGGACTACTGTGGGTAGGGTTACCAGACATCTCGGAAAACCCAGACATGTCCTCTTTTTAGACGACTGTCTGGGCACCTGGAGGGATTTCCAAAACCCAGCAGTTTGTCCAGGTTTTGGAGGTCCCCAAGCTCAGGGCCACATTTGGAAGCCCTCTGCTCATGCGCAGATGTCGATGCGATGACATCATATGCGTGCACATGCATGTAACATCATCGTGTTGGCGTCCACGCATGCACAGAGGCCCTCTAGATCTCAGGGAAGGAGACAGGAGGTTTGTCTGGGGGCGGAGCTGGGGGGTGCAATGGGGCAGAACTGGAAGCAGAACAGGGCAGAGCTGGGGGCGGAATGGGGCGGGGCCTGGTGTCCTCTTTTTTTTTTTTAAATGAGGAAATCTAACAACCGTAACTGTGAGAGGAAACAAATGGGGCAGTTGTAACAGTGTAATAGATGTCATCAGACCACTGCACCCCAACATTGATACTGGCAATCCTTGGAGCCAAGCAAGTTGCAAAGTGCATACTTGTGAAAGGTTGTTCTATAAAATGGTGCCTTGTTTTTAGAATTATGGTGACAAGTGATTCACTACTAGAAAAAATGGTAACCAGTCCCTTAAATACCGAAAGTCAAATACAAACACTGGACTGGGATAAACTTAGGTCATGGAATGAAGCCCTCAGTGACCTGTGTGTTAGAAATTCATCTTCACAACAGGTAGGTACTTTGTCTTTCATCGGGCTTCAAACCGTATTTTTTGATTATTTTTCAATGCTTATAAAACTTATTTATTTTCAAAACTTTATGTAAAACTTAATAGTTTGCTCAAGTTATCTATGCAAACGGAAAAGCGACACTTATCTTTTGGCTAGTCGCTTGTCAGCTGTGCTCAGACTATCGGCCCGACGGGACCCGTTTCGCCACATTGGCTTCTTCTGGGGTCTGAATAGTCGAGCTGCAACAATAAAACTCAATTATAATCTGTCAATTTAAACAGTCTTATGATACTTTACAAAACTTTTTGACCTTACTTAAACTTTACTATCGGTACTCACCGCTCAAAGCTATGCCCGGTTTATCAGGTTCGAAAAAATGGCGTCGGCAAACACATACTAGTGCGCATGTCTTTTATTCAAAACTAGCTGTGACGTCATATATCTATTGTAACTTCCGTTTTTTTATTTTTTGAAAATTTTTTACAGGAAAGCATACCAATCAATGGTACTATTTAAACCGTGGGGTTTCAAAGTGTTTAGCATGAAAATCCATTTACATTCTTTTGTTTGTTGCCTCCCCTTGATGTTGGTTCAATCCTATCAAAACAAAAACATTTGAGATCTTTAAACCTGTGGTTTTTTTCTAAACAGTGTTCAACCAACGGAGCCGATGTCTTCATATGTTTTAAATTGGATTTATGTTCTGAAAGTCTCTTTTTAAAGGGTCTAGTTGACATGCCTATATACCATAATTTACAAGGGCAGATGATTGTATAGATGATGTGATCAGAAGAACATGTCAAGAAATGCCTGATCTTCACTTCCCTTCCATTCGTTGGATTAATAAAAGACTTGGTTGGAAGCGCTATTTCACAAAATGCACACTTGCCACATCTAAAAAAACCTTTTGGCAGTAGATTAGAAGTGCTATCAGTTGTAGAATTTAAAAGCGCTGGACATAACATATCTTTTAAATTTCTGTCTCTCGCAAACGCTATTCTTAATTGATCTTGCTGGAACAACGGATGAGTTTGTATAATACTCCAATTGTTCTTAAGGATAGTGGCAGGAATGTTTGCTCTGGTGGAAAACCTCATAACACAGGTCTGTATTACTTCCTGTTGAACCTTGGTCACTTTGTTCTCTAAAAGAGCTTCTCTGTTGTAATATCTCGCTCTTTTATAGGCATGTTTTAAAACCATTGATGGGTACCCTCTTTCAATCAATTTTCTTTTCAATTTCTTTGCTTGTGATTTAAAATTCCTTAAGGAAGAACAGTTTCTCCTCAATCTGAGAAACTGAGAAAATGGCAAGTTCTTTTTCAAAGCAATAGGGTGACAACTCTTATAATCCAACAAGGTGTTTCTATCTGTAGATTCAAAAGACATTATCAACAAGCTGGATAGTATTCCAAAAGACGACTTTCCTTTCCTGCTGGTCTCTTTTGACGTTGTGTCATTATATACGTCCATCCCCCAGGATGAAGCTATATCTGTCATTAAAAATATTTTTGAAGCCCGCAGTCGTCCCCATTCAATTCCTTCAGAATTTCTCTGTTTCCTTACTAGGACAGCAATGAAAGAAAATTTTTTTCTTTTTGACAATTGTTTTTTCAAACAAAAGAAGGGTGTGGCTATGGGGGCAACCTTTGCTCCTTCTGTAGCGAATTTGTTCATGGATTGTTTTGAAACCATATGGATTAAGCAGTCTCCATTTGATGTCCACATTTTTAAATGGTATCGTTATGTTGATGATGTCATTATGTTATGGACTGGATCAGAACAAAATCTTTTGCAGTTTAAAAGTTGGCTAAATGGATGTGATTCAAATATTCAATTCACAATGACTTATGCCAGGGATAAAATCATTTTTCTGGACTTAATTATTACACAAGAATTCGATCATTTTGAGTTTGATGTCCATTTGAAACCTACAGATAGAAACACCTTGTTGGATTATAAGAGTTGTCACCCTATTGCTTTGAAAAAGAACTTGCCATTTTCTCAGTTTCTCAGATTGAGGAGAAACTGTTCTTCCTTAAGGAATTTTAAATCACAAGCAAAGAAATTGAAAAGAAAATTGATTGAAAGAGGGTACCCATCAATGGTTTTAAAACATGCCTATAAAAGAGCGAGATATTACAACAGAGAAGCTCTTTTAGAGAACAAAGTGACCAAGGTTCAACAGGAAGTAATACAGACCTGTGTTATGAGGTTTTCCACCAGAGCAAACATTCCTGCCACTATCCTTAAGAACAATTGGAGTATTATACAAACTCATCCGTTGTTCCAGCAAGATCAATTAAGAATAGCGTTTGCGAGAGACAGAAATTTAAAAGATATGTTATGTCCAGCGCTTTTAAATTCTACAACTGATAGCACTTCTAATCTACTGCCAAAAGGTTTTTTTAGATGTGGCAAGTGTGCATTTTGTGAAATAGCGCTTCCAACCAAGTCTTTTATTAATCCAACGAATGGAAGGGAAGTGAAGATCAGGCATTTCTTGACATGTTCTTCTGATCACATCATCTATACAATCATCTGCCCTTGTAAATTATGGTATATAGGCATGTCAACTAGACCCTTTAAAAAGAGACTTTCAGAACATAAATCCAATTTAAAACATATGAAGACATCGGCTCCGTTGGTTGAACACTGTTTAGAAAAAAACCACAGGTTTAAAGATCTCAAATGTTTTTGTTTTGATAGGATTGAACCAACATCAAGGGGAGGCAACAAACAAAAGAGACTCCACCAGGCAGAATGTAAATGGATTTTCATGCTAAACACTTTGAAACCCCACGGTTTAAATAGTACCATTGATTGGTATGCTTTCCTGTAAAAAATTTTCAAAAAATAAAAAAACGGAAGTTACAATAGATATATGACGTCACAGCTAGTTTTGAATAAAAGACATGCGCACTAGTATGTGTTTGCCGACGCCATTTTTTCGAACCTGATAAACCGGGCATAGCTTTGAGCGGTGAGTACCGATAGTAAAGTTTAAGTAAGGTCAAAAAGTTTTGTAAAGTATCATAAGACTGTTTAAATTGACAGATTATAATTGAGTTTTATTGTTGCAGCTCGACTATTCAGACCCCAGAAGAAGCCAATGTGGCGAAACGGGTCCCGTCGGGCCGATAGTCTGAGCACAGCTGACAAGCGACTAGCCAAAAGATAAGTGTCGCTTTTCCGTTTGCATAGATAACTTGAGCAAACTATTAAGTTTTACATAAAGTTTTGAAAATAAATAAGTTTTATAAGCATTGAAAAATAATCAAAAAATACGGTTTGAAGCCCGATGAAAGACAAAGTACCTACCTGTTGTGAAGATGAATTTCTAACACACAGGTCACTGAGGGCTTCATTCCATGACCTAAGTTTATCCCAGTCCAGTGTTTGTATTTGTTTTTAGAATGCAAGTGCATACACACGTAATTAGTGCCAGTAATTGGCAGTTGCGCACATAAGTGCAACACACTTTTATAAATAGTACACCTAACTTGCTTAGCCTGCAATGGTCAGGGGAATGCACATATGGGTGGAGCATGGGTAGGGTTACCATATTTGGGGCAGCAAAACCAAGGACACATGGCCCCACCCTGTTCTCCCTCTGGCTCCGCCCCATTCTACTCCAGCCCCACCCATTTCTGCCTTTGACTCCGCCCCATTCTACCCTCAGCCCCACCCCCACAATGCCTCCTCACTTCTTCCCCAATGAGCTCCGGCCACGTCTGGAGGGCCTAGAGCATGCACAGATGTGTGTGACGTCATCCGCACATGTACAGAGGCCCTCCATTGGACAAACTGCCAGATTTTGGAAAGTCTGTCTGGGCACCTGGACAGTCCTCTGAAAATAAGACGTGTTTAGGCTTTCCCAGATGTCTGGTAACCCTAAGTATGAGTGGGTCACCAAGTGATGTATGCAAGTTATAGAATACTATCAATTGTGTACATTTCATGCACCAACCCCCAAACAGTAGCAGGCTCAGCTCCCTCTTCCCTCACTGGACAATGGTAGTACCACTGTCCTCTTTTCTCTTTTCCGAACAAAGATAGTACCTCACAGGCCTATCTTTGAGTTCCTATTGGTCTAATAGCTATTTAGGGCATAGGTAATCCCAAATGCTCCCGTCCCTACTGTCTCCGCAGTCAAAATGGCTGCCATGAACTTCAGTGGCAGTCTCGCGAGGCTGCTGCTGGAGGTTGCAGCAGTCATTTTGAGACTGGAACTGGCAAGGACAGGAGTGATCTCCCATTCAGCCTGTCCATGCTAGCTCCAGTCAGTTATTGGCCTTAATAAGCACTGAATTGGCAGTAATAATGGCTTATGCCCAGATCTAAGAGGCAACAAGCAAAAGCAGAACAAGCTCCACAAAATATGGCAATGCAAAAACACAGTGGAGATGACCACAAGGTGCAATAATAGCCTTAGAATGAAATACTTGCAATAGCACATGACATGGCCGTTATTTCAGCCTCTTGGCCTACATCAGGAGTCTCAGATCTAATTGAGGATATGTCTATTCTTTTGGAAACCACACAAACTTGTTCGAACACCTTCTAAAGGTCAGCTGATCTGTCACATCAAAAAAAGAAATTAATATAGACCAGAGAACAAATTCATATCAAGTTGTATTAGATTACCAGACCTCAAATACCCAAGGTACTACTTGAATGATTTTTCGTGCCCTTAATGGGGTGGTAAATTCATCATTGGTCTTGGTAAAGTGACTTATGCTGTGAAAATTTATTTAAATATTTCTCGTATCAATTTTCAATAAATATAAAGTGCTAGGAACACCCTGGAGGACATAGCTAGAGACTTCGGATCTCTGGGAAAGAAACTAAAGCAGACAGGAGCACAGGTAGTATTCTTTTCTATTCTTCCTGTTAGGGGCAGAGGAAGGGACAGAGACGAACGTATCCTGAAGACGAACGAGTGGCTACAACGATGGTGCCGGGAGATGAACTTCGGATTCCTGAATCACGGAGAGGCACTACAGGGACTACAGGGACCAGACGGACTCCACCTGACCAACAGAGGTAAGAATGTCTTCGGACACAGGCTAGCCCGCCTACTTCGAAGGGCTTTAAACTAGGTAAGTCGGGGGTGGGTACCCACTTTTACACCAGAGCAGTAAGTAACAATCCTGATGGGGCGAACCAAAACTCCGCTACTAAGTCTAAGGTAAGTACCCTTATTGCAAAAGAATCACTAGGTGACACTTTAATTCAAATGGATGGCTCACTACAGGAGCTTAGTAAACAGAAATAGTGGAGAGCTATGTATGTTAACGCACACAGCCTAGGGAATAAATTTCTAGAACTAGAAACAGAAATGGTTAATGCAGACATGGACGTAGTAGCAATATCCGAAACATGGTTCACAGACTCTCATGGGTGGGATATAACTATACCAGGATACAACCTGCTTCGACAAGACAGAGAGGGTAAGTTGGGAGGAGGGGTAGCACTTTACATCAAAGAGAACATCAAGACAACCAGGATCACGGATGTCAAGTACACTGGGGAATCCATCTGGGTAAACCTGGCCAGAGGCAGAGAAAAATGCCTGTATCTTGGTGTGGTGTACAGACCTCCAAGGCAATCGGAGGACAAGGACGCAGAATTAATTGAAGACATTGAGAATATCACCTTACGGGGGGATGTCATTCTGTTAGGAGACTTCAACATGCCTGATGTGGACTGGAACACACTCTCAGCGACAACTTGTGATAGCAGGAGGATATTAACGTCCATGAAGGGAGTAAGGCTCAAACAAATGGTACTCGAGCCCACTAGGGCCCAGGCCATCCTGGACCTGGTACTTACAAATGGGGAAAGCGTCTCGGAGGTCTCGGTGGGAGAAAAGCTAGCCACCAGTGACCATAACATGGTATGGTTTAACCTTAAGAAAGGCTTCCCTAGGTCACAAACAAAAACAAGAGTACTCAATTTCCGAGGCACTGACTTCGCACGCATGGGAGATTTCGTCCATCAGACGCTGCAGGTTCATGAAGTAACTGATAATGTGGAAACTATGTGGTCAACCTTGAAATCGACCCTTCATGAGGCAACTCAATGCTACATAAAATCGGTAACCAAACAGCAAAGAAAAAAGAAACCCCAATGGTTCACTGATGAGGTCTCGTACCTCGTCAAAGAGAAGAAAAGAGCATTTCTTGTATACAAATGCTCGGGGGAAAAAGAAGCAAACATTGTATACAGGGCAAAGTCTGCAGCGGTCAAAACAGCAGTCAGGGAAGCCAAACTTCGAATGGAAGAAAATCTAGCGAAAAACATTAAGAAAGGGAACAAATCCTTCTTCAGGTACATTAGCGACAGGAAAAAGAACGCAAACGGGGTAGTACGCCTTAGAACGCCAGAAGGGAACTATGTGGAAACAGATTCCGATAAGGCCAAACTGCTGAATGATTACTTCTGTTCAGTCTTCACCTGCGAAGCACCAGGACACGGGCCACGGCTTGAAGCAAAGCAAAGCATGGAAGACCCATTTCAGAATTTTGATTTCACACCAGAAGATGTTTACAGAGAACTGTCGAGACTCAAGGTGAACAAAGCCATGGGACCGGACAATTTGCATCCAAGAGTGCTCAGAGAGCTATGCGATGTTTTGGCGGAACCGTTAGCCATGCTCTTCAATCTCTCCCTAAGTACGGGGAGAGTCCCCCTGGACTGGAAAACTGCCAATGTTGTTCCTCTGCACAAAAAGGGTTGCAGAGCGGAGGCTGCGAATTACAGACCAGTAAGTCTCACATCAATAGTGTGTAAACTCATGGAAATTCTACTTAAAGGCAAATTAGACACGATATTGGATGAGGGAAATCTGAGGGATCCCTGTCAACATGGATTCACTAGGGGCAGGTCATGCCAATCCAATCTCATCAGCTTCTTTGACTGGGTGACAGGAAAACTAGACTCGGGAGAGTCTCTGGACATAGTGTACTTGGATTTCAGTAAAGCTTTTGACAGTGTCCCGCACCGTAGACTATTAAACAAGATGAAATCAATGGGGTTGGGTGAGAAACTAACTGCATGGGTCAATGATTGGCTGAGTGGAAGACTTCAGAGGGTGGTGGTCAACGGCACCCTCTCTGAGACATCGAAGGTGACTAGCGGAGTGCCGCAGGGATCAGTACTGGGACCGTCCCTTTTCAACATATTCATAAGGGACTTGACCCGGGGGCTTCAGGGAAAAGTAGCACTGTTCGCCGACGACGCCAAACTGTGTAACATAGTAAGTGAAAGCAATCTCAAGGATAATATGACGCAGGATCTGATCACGCTGGAAAACTGGTCCTCGACATGGCAGCTGGGATTCAACGCTAAGAAGTGTAAGGTCATGCATCTTGGCAGCAGAAATCCATGCAGAACATACACCTTGAATGGAGAAGCACTAGCTAGGACTTCAGAAGAACGGGACTTGGGAGTAATCATCAGTGCAGACATGAAAGCTGCCAAACAAGTAGAGAAGGCCTCGTCCAAGGCAAAGCAAATGATGGGATGTATCAAGAGAAGCTTCGTCAGCCGCAAACCTGAAGTCATAATGCCACTGTATAGAGCCATGGTGAGACCTCATCTGGAATACTGTGTGCAATTCTGGAGGCCACATTACCGTAAAGATGTGCTTCGAGCCGAGTCGGTCCAGCGGATGGCCACTAGAATGGTCTCCGGACTCAAGGGTCTCTCATACGAAGAAAGACTGGGCAAATTACAGCTCTATACTCTTGAGGAACGCAGGGAAAGGGGTGACATGATTGAGACATTTAAATACGTCACAGGTCGTGTAGAGCTGGAAGACGACATATTCGTTCCCAAGGGACCCTCGGTCACAAGGGGGCACCCGCTTAAACTTAGAGGAGGGAAATTTAGTAGTGACACCAGGAAGTACTTCTTCACAGAAAGGGTGGTGGATCAATGGAACAGACTTCCGGTGCAGGTGATCAAGGCCACCAGCGTGCTCGACTTTAAGAATAAATGGGACATCCACGTGGGATCCCTACGAAGGTCGAGCTAAGGAACTAAGTCATATGCACTCAGACTTAATGGGGTGGGTCAGTAGAGTGGGCAGACTTGATGGGCTGTAGCCCTTTTCTGCCGTCATCTTTCTATGTTTCTATGTTTCTATGTTTCTAGGTGCTTGAGGAAGGGAAGCACTTTTCTTTTGTGCCCGACGGCTGCCCACCGTTTCACACTCGGTTTCATCAGCGGCTATGCCTCCTTCTATTATTGCACCAAACCTAAGAAATAAAACTTGATCTGTGTTTTGAAAATAGTAAAAATCCTAGTAGACCCTATGGGGATCATAATTAAAAAGAAAAAAAAAAAGGTCTAAAAAGTGGCCTAAATGGCTACTTGGACGATCAAAAAGCCTGATCTTCCAAGTACCCATAACCAAAGCTGGTTTTAGACGTATCAAAAACCAGCTTAGGCCTTTCCCCTGCCTCTAAACGCACAGAGAGAAAAGAGGCATTTTTAGAGGTGGGGGAAGGGCGGGGAGGTGGGCCGACCCACACCTAGGCGTACAACAGCTATAACCAAATGTTTTGACAGGTTGCCTAGTCAACACTTATACGTTTTGACTTAGACCAAGTCAAAACAGGTATAAGTGCCGAAAAAGGGGCCGCTGAGCTGATGGCTGCTGGCGCATCAGTTCAGCGGCCCAGCAACCTACCCACCCCCCCCCACCGCGGCAGGAGAAATGCCTCATCTCCCCTACCGCATGCGATCACCCCTCTACCCGAACTGCCGTGACCCACGGCAGGAGAGATGCCCAATCTATCCTGCCGTGGGTTGTGGCAGTTCGGGTAGAGGAGTGATCGCATTGCGGCAGGGGAGATGGCCAATCTCTCCTGCCACGATACATCACCCCCTCCTCCCCCCGACAACATCGGGGCAAAAGGGACACCAAGCCCTCTTGCCCCATCGACAGCCCTACATTCCCCGACTACATTGGGGCAAGAGGGAGCTCAAGCCCTCCTGCCCCGCGATCCCCAACCCCCCACTTTGGTTTGTAATAAGGTGGTAACATTAACCGTTCTGACGCCTAAGGCTCATACTTATGCATGTAATTGTGCACTATCGCCCACATTCAATCACTGGTATTAAAAATTGCGTGCAGAATTTTGGGCGCTTGCCAAATTTGCACACAAAATTTAATTGAATATAGAACCAATTAATACCGATAATTGGGCTCTGACAATCAATTATTGGTGCTACATTGGATTCAATTAAAATTTACACAGGCGTATTTACATGCCCAAATTTGTGCAGCTCCAAAAAGGTGGTGTCGGCCTGGGAGGGTCATGGGTGGGTCGAGAGGTGTTCCTGTAATTTATGCATACTATTGTAGAATAAGGGGGATCCATGCCTAATTTAAGTGCAAGGATTTATCCCAGGGTTTAGTTGGGTGTAAATGATCGTGCCAATGTCATGTGCTATAATATACATGGCACCTACTGTATCTTTGAGTGTTGTTTACAGAATAGCGCTTAGGGCGTTTTTTTAGTTGGTGCTGATTTTTTGGCATCATTTATAGAATTCAGTCCTGTACACACATATGTGCTAATATTCTGCTGCTTTCGACTCCTTACTCACACTCACCATAACATTACCTATGTCCATCTATCATTATCTCCAACCCCTGTATACTGTATGTATTTCTATTTATTTAAGTTATTTATATACAGTATAATCTCAATTAACCAGTATTCAAGTAACCGGCACTCTTTTTTTTTTTTTTTTTTTTTTGTAAATCATTTTTATTAGTAAGGGTGCAACAAGAGAACGAGAACAACCCAAAAACCGAAATACATATGTAAATACACAGAACCAATGCAGGTATATAAGATAACAGTACATTCTCCTCTAACAGCTACAAATGAGACAAGAAAGACAGAGCAGTTGGAAAAATCCAGCATCGCTTATCAAACTGATACCAAGAGATAACTGTTACACAGAAGCAAGAAATGGCTGGCATCCTGAACTAGGGAAATGCAGAAATACGTAATGCCCCAGATACCTGCAGGTCAACTGGCAAAAAAATTGTTGGCAAAACAAAAAAAAGTCTCTTGTGCTCCTCAGAAAACATCCAAAGTGGTGCTCCTGACCCAACAACCCCCCTCCCTCCCTCCCTTCAGTCCCAGAGGCGTCAGCAGCAGCCACAAATCTCCCTCCCTCTGTTCCTGAAGCAGCAGGCAGCCAGTCCTGACAAGCAGCATAGCTAGTCCTGACAGTCACCTCTGTTCCCAAAAGAGAAGAGCATCCTGCCAACCCCCTTGCTCCGTCCCTCCCTCATCTGAAGCTGTAGGTGCAGCCGGCAAGCAGAGGAAGCGCAGGCAAACAGGCTGCTTCCAGGCAGCCATCCCCGGCAGGGCCTTTCCTCTGCCGCATCATTTGTCCCAGTGGACTTACAATTAGAGAATGACACGGGGGGCAAATTTTTCCCCATCCCTGCAGGAACTCATTTTCCCGTCCCATCCTTGTGAGTTCTTTTCCTGTCTCTGCCCCATACATGCATGCTCTGTCCTCATCTGCACAAGCTTCAAACACTTTAAAATCATAAGTGTCTAAGGCTTGTGCAGTTACAGCAGAGTTTAGAGGAATGGGGCAGGGACAAGGATAGGGACAGCGACAAAACTCGTGGGGACGGGACAGAGAAAAATTTGTCCCCATATCATTCTCTACTCACAATTTATCTAATGTACCTGGGGCAATGGAGGATTCAGTGACTTGCCTAGGGTCACAAGGAGCAGCACGGGGCTTGAACCCACAACCTCAGGGTGCTATATGTCCTGTTTGTCCAAATTAGATTGTAAGCTCTTCTGAGCAGGGACTGTCTATTACATGTCAAATGTACAGTGCTGTGTATGCCTTTGAGCGCTATAGAAATGATAAATTGTAGTAGTATTTTCAATATTACTACTACTACTATTTATGACATATAGCGCTGAAAGGCATACACAGCACTTGACATTTATAGATGGTCCCTGCTCGGAAGAGCTTACAATCTAACTTAGGGGATGCAGAGCCCAAGGTGAGAGGAGTTGAAAGCACTCATGCACAAAGGCACCTAACTTTAGATGCCCTGTTATGGAATAATGGGTAAATGTTATTACTTAGAAAAGTCTTCCCAGTTCATCTAAGGGGGCTCTGGTTTGGTTGTGATGTATGAGTCACAGCCTAACAGGATTTCATGACACTTCCCAGGATGGCCTATCAGAGAGAGTCTCTCTAGGTTTTTCTTTTCTTAGAAAAGAAGATTAAAGTACCTGGAGGACAAAGGGATTGAGGGGTATAGATAGGAGTAGAGGTAGGTTATAGGGATAGGATTAGAGGATTAGAGGCAGTTACAAAGTTAGTCAGGGGCACTGTTCAGGCAATTAAGCCTGATGGGCCGCCACGGGTGCGGACCGCTGGGCAAGATGGACCTCTGGTCTGCCCCAGCGGAGGCAACTTCTTATGTTCTTATGCGATCCAGAATTTTAAGCTACAGAATTTTTTTTTTTTTTGGGGGGGGGGGCAAAAGATTCAAATGTTTCCAGATGTTGCTAGAATAACTCGATAACATAAGAAGTTTTTCATCTAGAAGATGTGATCAGGCAGAGTACGGTACAGGGATTCAAGCAGGGATTGGATGGATTCCTGAGGGATAGAGGGATCGTGGGGTACTGAGTAAACCAACCTGGTCGTGCATGTGCAAGACCGGAGGGCTAGGACTTCGATAGGAGGGCAGAACTTAAATGGGAAACCAAGGTGGCAGGGGAGCCCCTTCTGATGATTCAGACAGGCCTTGACCTGTTTTTGGCCACCGCGGGAGCGGACTGCTGGGCAGGATGGACCTGTGGTCTGACCCGGCAGAGGCACTGCTTATGTTCTTATGTTCTTAAGAGAGTCCAGGTTGTGTCTAATTACAATGTAAAAAAAAATAAAAATAAAAATTGAACTATAGTTGGTAAAGGCCCTGAATTGTGAAATTTCTTACCTTTAGAAATGAGACTCAGGTTCAGGCACCCAGTACAGATGTGGCTGTTTCAGAAGTACTCAGGAGAGAACTGTGTTTTATTAACTTAATGAAGTCTGTCCTAGTTATTTTGTACTTAGGAATTTGATGTATTCTTTGTAGCTGAATACAATAGTGATCTGACAATTTTATAAATGTAATGTTTTCATGTGCTTCCTACTTAATGCCGCCTTTTGATGGATGAACTCAGTGAAGCTAATCTTTTTTATATTATACTGTTGTAAATGATGTAAAATATCATTGTAATCTACCTAGAACTTACTGGTTAAACAGACTATAAATGTCCATTTAAACTTAAATTCAATTGGGGCTACTTTTTACCTGAGTTTTCTCTGTATATTGTAAACTTTCAGGGGAACCAACATGATTCTCTCTAGCATAAGAACATAAGAAATGCCTTCACCGGATCAGACCGAGGTCCATCCTGTCCGGCGATCTGCGCACGCGGCGGCCCATTTAGGTACTCCTTTTTGGAGACCAGGATTCCCCGTATCCCTCAATACAATTTGCCAGAAGGTGTGCATCCAACTTGCGCTTGAAACTCGGAACAGTAGTTTCTGCCACGACTTCCTCCGGGAGAGCATTCCAAGCGCCAACCACTCGCTGTGTGAAACAGAACTTCCTAACATTTGTCCTAAACCTGCTGCCACTCAGTTTCAGACTATGACCCCGTGTGCGTGTCACCTCCGAAAATGTTAGTAATGCTGTTTCCTGGTCTATTTTATCGAATCCTTTTAATATTTTAAAGGTCTCTATCAAATCCCCTCTCAAGCTTCTCTTTTCGAGGGTGAATAGTCCCAGTCTTCTGAGGCGTTCTTTGTAGCTCAAATTCTCCATACCCTTGAGTAGTTTCGTGGCTCGTCTCTGCACCTTCTCCAGCAGAGTCATGTCCTTCTTAAGGTATGGAGACCAGTGTTGGACACAGTATTCCAAGTGAGGTCTGACCATTGCTCTGTAAAGTGGCATTATGACCTCTTCCGATCTACTTGTGATCCCCTTCTTAATCATAAGCAGAAGAAATGTCTGCAGAATAAGACTGTTCAATCACCCCCCACCTTCCCCTCTTTTTCTGATGAGGTATGTAAGGGGTCAGTAAGGACTGTTGGTACTGGAATGGGAATACAGGATTTTCAAAATTTTAATTTACTTGGTTGATTCTCTTCTTTTCTTCTGCCCGTAAAGTGGGCTAGAAATTTCGCTTGTCGCTTCTGTTAATTGTTTTATAATCTAATTTCTTTTTAAGTGGTACTGAATTTAAAATTCTTCAATTAAAAAAAATTATGGTTGCATCATAGATCTATACAGAGGCATAATGATATTCTTAATTTTATTTAAAATTTTTCTATATTGCTTAAGAACTAAATGATTCACGAGTTAAAAAAAACAAAAACCCATAATAATTATGATAAACTAAAATCTTAAAATCAACAGGGGAGAACTATCTTTTCTCTTTCAAAGAACTGTTAAATCATAAGAATGCGGTGAAAAACAATTGGGTTTTTAGCTGTTTATTGAATTGAAACCGATCAATATATTGTTACAACTGACCCACCAAACCATTTCACATCTTAACATCGGCTATGTAGAATGCCATTGCTCCGGTGTTTGCGTAGTAACCTTGCTTCCTTGAGGTTAATGAATTTTTATTTTCAGACTGTAAAGATCTGCCTGGTTTATAGTTCACAATGACTTGTTGAAAATACTACGGTGTTTGATAATAAACAGTTTGATGGATCAGAGAAATAACCTTGTGTTGTACTTGAAATAAAAACTGATAACCAGTGTAATTTCTTCAAAATTGGTGTCATACGTGTCATCCTATCCACACCCAAAATTATCCTGGCCACAGCATTTTGTGTCAATTGTAATACTCTTCCTCTTGTCTTGGAAATTCCAAGATAAAGTGCGTTGCTCTTTTTACTTTTCAAATGGCCCTAATATTCTGTTTCATTTTTAGCAACTGTGATACACTAGGCTGAAAATTTCAAAGTATTGCTACTATGATGCCCACCTACCCCCACACACAAGATTGCCACAACCTCACCTATCACCCACTGGACCATCACAGAATTTACAGTAGGTCTGCTGTTGGGAAAGGGGCTGTGGGTTTAGATAAGTTGTGGAGGCCTCTATTGGGGGGGAGGGGGGGCAGGTAATGTTGGAGATCAAATTCAGGGGGAGTATAGTGGGGGGACCTAATAGCCCCTTATGTGGGTCCAAGCTGATATTCAGCTGCCAGAATATCATTCAGAACCCATATAAATCTCTGCAGATTAAGTTCAAGTTTGGATGTTTCTGTTTCAAGGCATTGGCAGGCTTAATCCCTGAATATCTTTGGGAATCATTTAGCTGCAAGCAGGCCAGGAAATCTCACGCACTATTTTCTTTCCCATCCGCCAAGGGTTCTAAATTCAAAAGATTTCAACAGCGTTTGCTGTCCTTCCAAGCGGCATTATGGGATAAGGATTTGAATTACCTAATTATGTCAGCTGATTCTTCTCAATAATTTTGACGTGCTTTAAAAACGTGTCTCTTCACAGAATCTTTTGGAAATTAGGTATGTTTTGTTATTCATTTCCATCGTTTGTATTTACAATCTTTTGTGAACCGCATAGAACTTAGCAGTAATTGTGGTGTAGAAGTGAGTTTTTATGCTATGTTTTATTCAAAGCTGTTGCCTGGACGTGGCCTGGTATTGAATACCCTGCACTAATTTATCTAGTGATGGTCATTTTGACTAGCTAATTATAGTTAACTAGTGTTTTAGCCCGTTACATTAATGGATGCTAGGTACCCTTTCCTATGTCCTTAGTGCCACCTCCTATGTCCTTAGTGCCCCCAGTGCCTCCTTCCCATGTCCTTAGTGTCCCTTCCTATGTCCTTAGCGCCCCTAGTGTCTCTTTCCCATGTCCTTAGTGCCCCCATTGCCTCGGTCCTGTGTACTTAGTGCCACAGTGCCTCCTTCCCATGTCCTTGGTGCCCCCAGTGCCTCTGTCCAGTGCCAAATTCTGACATGGTGTTTGAAGCTTTGTCTGACATTAAAGTGTTTTGTTTTGACCAACCAGAACCTTTTCAGTGTGCAATTCTTGGGAGACACTGGAAACTGTGTTCTACTACCTGTCTTTAAACTTCGGGACTGGGATTCGGCAAAGCAACTAAGCCTAGCCAGGATCCTGCCCCACAATATGCATATAAATATTAATATTCTAAATAGTTAAACATGAAGGGCCTGATTCTGTATAGGACACCTACATTAGCTGCAGCTAGGCGCCTTAATTAAGTAAGCCTTGACTTCGATATCTGTGCATAACTTATTTTTATTTGGTGTTTTGCGTGAAACTCTTAGGACACCTAGTGACACCGAAATTGAGGCGTCTAGTCTAGTCTTCGGTTTATATACCTGGTCATCTCCTAACAGAGCTCGACTCGGTTCACAAATGATTAAAGACCAGAATACATAAAAAGATGCGAACATGAAAAAGAGAATGTTAAAGTGCTATCAATTCGTCAGTCCAGTAGGTAAGCCACTAAGATATTGTGTAAATAGCAGAGTTTTTAGGGCTTTACAAAATTGTTGAAGCTGACCTATCAATCTAACA
Source organism: Geotrypetes seraphini (assembly GCF_902459505.1). Lineage (NCBI taxonomy): Eukaryota > Metazoa > Chordata > Amphibia > Gymnophiona > Dermophiidae > Geotrypetes > Geotrypetes seraphini. The sequence goes on along the minus strand of NC_047089.1, from coordinate 216,520,509 downwards.
GAGTCAGGGAGTCTGTTCCAAGTTTCTACCAGTTTGAACGCAATAGATTGGCTAAACTTCCCAACAGATTTGATTTCCCTAAGAGAGGGGAACGACAGTTTATATTTCTGTGTAATCCTCGAGTGGCAAGATCTAGAAGTATTCCAGTATAAGGGGACTAAAGGGTCAATTATTCCATAGAGAATCTTAAAGACAACACATGCACTCCAGGTGCCCTCCAATGCCTAAAAGTAGGAATGGTTAGGGGTGGAAAATAGGCATGGTTGACTTAGGCACCGGTAAATTAGGCCAAGTAAAACCAGGCCTAATGTAGCAATGCCTACCTCTAGGACACCTAGCGAGGCCTAAGCACACCTAGGCGCTGCTAGGCGGGATTCTATAAGCAGCGCCTAGAGACTCATAAGAACATTAGAACAGCCATCTCCGGATCAGACCTAAGGTCCATCGAATGCGGTGATCCGCACTCGTGGAGGCCCAGTCAGGTGTACACCTGATGTAGTTTTAGTCATCCATATCCCTCTATGACTCTCGTAAGGAGATGTGCATCTAATTTGCTTTTGAATCCTAGAACGGTGGATTCCATAATAACCTCCTCCGGGAGAGCATTCCAGGTGTCCACCACTCGCTGCGTGAAGCAGAACTTCCTGACATTTGTCCTGGACTTGTTCCCCCTTAGCTTCAGTCCATGTCCTCTTGTCTGTGTCACGTTGGACAATGTAAATAATTTTTTTCCCTGCTCTATTTTGTCGATGCCTTTCAGTATTTTGAAAGTCTCAATCATATCCCCTCGCAGTCTCCTCTTCTCAAGGGAAAACAGTCCCAGTTTCTTAAGTCGTTCCTCATATTCCAAGTTCTCCATACCATTTATTAGCTTCGTTGCTCGTCTCTGCACCCTCTCCAGCAGTTTTATATCGTCATTGCTCGTCTCTGCACCTCTCCAGCAGTTTTATATCCTTCTTTAGGTTGGGAGACCAATGTTGGACACAGTATTCCAAGTGTGGTCTGACCATTATAACTTTCTCTGATCTACTCGTGATTCCTTTCTTTATCATGCCTAACATTCTATTTGCTTTCTTTGCCGCCACCGCGCATTATGCCGATGGTTTCAGGGTCCTATCTATCAGAACACCCAGGTCCTTTTCTTGTTCGCTCTTACCCAGAGTTGCACCTGACATTCTATACTCATATTCCTTGTTCTTACTGCCTAAATGCATTACTTTGCACTTTTCCACATTAAACTTCATCTGCCATTTCTCTGCCCATTTCTCTAACTGACACAAGTCACTCTGGAGTACCTCGCTATCCTTCTGCGATCTGATTGCACGGCATAGCTTTGTGTCGTCAGCAAACTTGATGATCCCACTGGAGGTTCCTTCTTCTAGGTCATTTATGAAAATATTAAATAAGATGGGCCCAAGTACTGAGCCCTGGGGCACACCGCTAGTTACTTTCTCCCAGTCTGAGAACTTCCCATTTATGCCCACTCTCTGCTTTCTGTTCTCCAGCCATTTGCCTATCCATCTTAGTATATCTCCCTCTATTCCATGGCTTTGTAGTTTCCTGAGAAGTCTTTCATGTGGAACTTTGTCGAACACTTTTTGGAAGTCCAAGTATATTATGTCCACCGGTTCTCCATTATCAATTTATTCACGGTTTCAAAAAATTGAAGTAAATTCATCAAACATGATTTCCCTTCCCTGAAGCCGTGTTGACTGGCTCCCATCAGGTCGTGTGTGTCCAAGTGCCGGACTATGCTATCTTTTAATCAGTGCTTCAACCATCTTTCCAGGGACAGACATAAGACTCACAGGTCTGTAGTTGCCTGGTTCTCCTCTTGATCCTTTTTTGAAAATTGGCGTGACGTTCGCTATCTTCCAATCGTCCAGTATCTGTCCAGTTCTAATTGACAGGTTGGCAAGTTTTTGCAATAGCTCTCCGATTTCAACCTTCAGTTCTTTTAAGCCTCTCGGGGATTTGTCACCTTTAAGTTTGTCAATCTGGTAGTATATCTGGTCCAAGTCCACTTCTACTGTGGTGAGGCTGTCCTCTATTACTCCTTTGAACACTTTCACTACTTCTGGTATTGTTACGGTGTCCTCCTTCATAAAGACAGATGCAAAGAAGGAATTTAGTTTGTCAGCAATTTGTTTGTCTTCCTTGATGTACCCTTTTCTTCCCTGGTCATCCAACGGTCCCACCGCCTCTTTTGCGGGGCTTTTTCCTTTTATGTACCTAAAGAAAGGCTTGAAGTTCTTGGCCTCTTGCGCTATTTTCTCCTCATAGTCCTTTTTGGCATCACTCACTGCCTTGTGACATTTCTCACAACTGTAACAACCAAAGCTTACAATGTAGGTGCACGTAGGCACTGTTTATAGACTCAGGCCCGTACTATGCACAATAATGTGAGCATCTAGGTCAGGGGTAGGCAATTCCGGTCCTCGAGAGCCGGAGCCAGGTCAGGTTTTCAGGATATTCACAATGAATATGTATGAGATGGATTTGCATGCACTGCCTCCTTGAGATGCAAATCTCTCATATGCATATTTATTGTGGATATCCTGAAAACTTGACCTGGCTCTGGCTCTCGAAGACTGGAATTGCCTACCCCTGATCTAGGTGATGGATTTGCCCATTAAATGCAGGGCAAATGCTAGGCTACCCCCTCCATTTATTGCATGGCGTTTGCACTTACTGCACTTTGGGGGTCCTTTTACCAAGCTGCAATAAGGACTAGCACATGCTTACCACAGCTAAAAATGGCGTATTGTGAGGTGCACTCAGGGGCCCTGCAGTAAGTTCCGGGTTAGCATGCACATCCCATGCACCCCAAAATTATTTCAATTTTTACTGCAAAGAGTGTGTTATGGGAGCAGAGAGTGGGTGTTTCTGTGGTAATGTTAGCAAATTGCTGCATGCTAACTGATTAGCATGTGATTAGCATATATTGCTACTACTACTTATCATTTCTATAGCACTGCCAGATGTACGCAATGCTGTACATGAAACATTTAAGAGACAAACCCTTCTCGATAGAGCTTACAATCTAATCAAGACAAACAGGACAAATAGGGGTTAGGGAATTTCTCACAGAGGGGAAGATAAAACAGACATTGGTGAAAGTTAAAACAGCATCGAAAAAGTGGGCTTTTAGCCTAGATTTGAACGCTGCCAGAGATGGAGTTTAATATACTGACTAAGGCAGTCTGTTCCAGGCATATGTCAGTAATGGGCTGACACGCTATACTTTTTTAATAGCCATGTAGCCATGCACTAAAAGCAACATTAGTGTGTGGCCATTAGTTTAAAAATTTTTTAAATCTGTCATTTTACTCAGTGGCATAGTGAGGGTAGCCGGCGTCTGGGGCAGTGGCACCCACCGGGCCCTCCTCTCCATCCCCCTGCTCCTTCCGCACCACCTTCCTGTAACTTCCATGCCCCCCCACACCACATTTGCGCCCTCCCTTCCCACCACTGCACCTCTTTAAATCTTTGCCAGCAGGAACAGCTTCTCCGGCCTGCTGCTTGCCTGCTGATGTCACTTCCTGGCCCCACAACCCGGAAGTGATTTCAGAGGGTGCCAGGCCGGAACAAGCAGCAGGTCAGAGTAGTTGCTCCCACTGGTGAAGATTCATAGAAACATGATAGCAGATAAGGCCACATGGCCCATTCAGTCTGCCCATCCTTAGTAACTGTTATCACTTTCTCTCTCTAAGAGATCTGAAAGAGGTACTGGGGGAGACGGGAAAAGGAGGGCACGAATGTGGCATGGGGGCGGAGAGGTGCCAGTGCCCCCACCAAGATGGCGCCTGGGGCGTTATGCGCCCCTCCCCCCCTTACTACACCACTGATTTTGCTGCTGTGCCTTAGCATACAGGAAAGACATGTGTAATGGTGTGCTAAGGCCACTTTTTGGCACCACTTTGTAAAAAGGCCCCTTTACGTTTTGCCCTTAAGGTGCAAAAATTCTCCACGCTCAGGTAGACATGCATATGAATCATCTTCACTATTATTTTTACTTAGATTTTCACACCAGTGTCACTTTTTCATATGGTTGATTGTTTCAATCGATGCAACGAGAGTTTTAGATTCAAAGGGATTTAGGAGAGTGCTGTATACATGCATTAGAGAATTAATGTTCTTAATTTTATGAAGACATTAATCCTTCAGTGCTGATACACAAAACTGTTCTAAAGCTCCTTAAACTATGGTAAGATAGATAACTGCTCAGTTTAAATTAATTTAAAGTTAACTTCAAGAAAGCACTTTTGATTGTAAGTTTCTTATGAAAAGAAAATCCAATTTATGTGTAAACCCTGATTACTGGTTTGAAGCAGCTAAGAGCAGATCTGCCCCTGGAGAAATCCATATGAGGGACCAGCTTTTGAAGAAGAATGTTGAAGCTGGCACTCGCTAAGAAAAATCCATTCACCGTGTGCTACAGCACTTGAGAAATTGAACTGATGAGCACTTGAACAGCAGAACTCTAATCTGTATAATTAAAAATAAATTACTTTTGTGTGACTGTTGGCATATTGACACAGATCCCCTGTAAACTGAAAGCTGCGACTTTGTGGGTAAAACCACATACATTGGACTCAATTGGTTTGCCATATGTCATGCAAGATCATTAAGTTTTGCCAATCAATATTCCACAAGTAAGGTGTAATTGAAACATCAGTTGGTCTTCATAGGGACTTCAGAAGAGAAGACCCATGCAGGACTTCTAAAATTTGTCCTTGAGCTCCCCCCCCACCCCAAGCCCTGCCCAATCCTTAGCCCCATCCCCAGCGTTTTCAGAATGTCCACTGTAAATATGTATAAGATAAATTGTATACAATGGATACTCAGTATATGCAACATAATCTCATTCATATTAGTGGTGATAAATAGAAATAAAACAAAAACAAAGAAAGAAAATAAGATGATACTTCTTTTATTGGACTAACAATACATTTTTTGAAAAGCTGTTAAAGGCAATACCTTCTTCGTCAGATCAGAAATAGTGAAACAGTAATCATTTCCGTAGTGATACTTCAGTTAGCATGGTAATCACCGCGGTAATGGGGACCATGTTGGGGTATTACCATGGTACCAAATCCTCCCTTTTTCATGAAGGCTGGCCGGAGGGATGCCCACTCCCTCTGGCCAGCAACCCCTCTTCTTCCGAATGGTGGGCCTTCCCCTTCCCAGTGCATCCGTGGAAGGGGCCTTAGGGATCTGGCCAATTGGAGTCATAGGTCACTCCCAGTGCATCCCAAAATGCCCTGGGAAGGAGGCCTAAAACTCCAGTTGGCCCAGGTGCCTAAAGCCCTTTCTATGGGAGCGGCCTTAGGCACCTGGGCCAATCATGGCCTTATGCCCTTCCCCGGTGCATCCCAGGATGCACTGGGAAGGGGAGGGCCCGCCATTTGGAAGAGGCGGGCCTGCTGACCAGATCAAGTGGGCATCCCTCCGGCTGGCCTTCAAGAAAAAGGAACGGGGTAGGTTTTGTGGGGGGTGTTCAAGGGGGTGCCAGCAGGAGGGATTGGACATCCATCCTGCTGGGGATGTTAATGAGGGATGCCAGCCAGAGGGACTGAACAACCATCCAGCCAGCCTTCAAGAAAAAGGTATGGGGTGGGTATTGATGGGGAGGGTGTTTTGGGGGATGCCGGCTGGAGGAATTGGGCAAACATTCTGTTGGGAATATTAGGGGTGTGTGCTGACAGGAGAGATTGGGCATCCCTCCTGCTGGGAAAGTTAGAGGGATGTGCCAGCAGGAGGGATCTGACATGTTCTCTGTGATGGGCCTTCAATGGTGGAACGCTCTGCCACAATATATTAGAAACGAAAAAGATGTCACAATATTCAAAAAATCTTTAAAATCTTATCTGTTTAAAGATGCTTTTAATATTTAATTTTTTAGTGAGGTTTCAAATCGTGCTATGGTTTAACCACCCCTCACCCTCCTGTTTTTTCCATTTTTCTACCAAAAATTGAAAATTGTAACTTTTGCTTTTTCCCTCCCGACTCATGTTTGTATTTTATGAAAGTATACTGTTAAAATGTTAGTTTCTTTATATTATTCTCTATTTTGATTTTTGTATATCGCTTAGTAATTTTAATAAGTGATTCATCAAACATATTAATAAACTTGAAACTTGAAACTTGACATCACTCCTGTCAAGTGTGTTGTGGGGGTGGCGGCAGGAGGGATAGAACATCCCTCCTGCCAATGATTTTAGTGGTATTGTGCCAGCAGGAGGTACTGGGCATCCCTCCTGCCGCAGACAGTGTGTATGTGTGTGTGTGTGTGGGGGGGGTTTGGGGTTCCGTGCCACGGCTGCTCAGCCGATCACAGCAGGAAAATTCCCCCTTCCCCCATCAGCTAAGTGGCAGGGACTTCCGAAAGCCGCGATTCTGTAACCGGCGCCCTAAAATGATTGACAGGCGATTGACGGCTGCTTTTAAGGTGGCCACTGACTTGGTCGCCGGTTAAAGAATCCGGCCCTGTGTGCTGATTTCGAGGACCTATACTTGCTGAAACCAGGTGTAATTCCTAGGGTCTATTTGGGCATACATTCCCGATATTCTATAACACTGCACATGAATTTCAGGAACGTCGTAGATCAACCAATATATCTCCCATGGCGCCTATTGGTTTGTGCGCTATACATTTTGGGCTCAAGTTGTTATAGAATATCGCATAGCAAGATGTGCAGCCAGATCCTTATTGGTCCCACTAAGTGCCAAGTAGTACCCAGTGTTGGCACTCATTGGCTTGTGAGCCAATTTAGCTGGGCTCGCATCTTGTAGCTGCCATATATAGAATCTGGGGGATAGTGTGGAAATGCAAGAGAGTGGTCAAGTTGATGGGTCTTGGAAGAGGCATGAGTGGGTCCCACATTTATGCTCGCAACTTACATAATATTGTAAGTTTCTAGGACATGCTAAGATACCATATTTACACTTGCATAAGTGAGCATGCCTAAACTGTGGCTCACAATTGCTCAACACATTTTCATTAAATCTAGGTGCCAGCCCAAAAACGTAGGAGCCAGCGTGTAAGACCTTTCTAGCTTCTCCTTCACCATCCTTCCAACATTATCGCCAGTGAAGGAAGGGAGGAAGTTGCAATCCACTCCCTGACTAGCAGTAGTTCTTTTAGAAATTGAATTACTATGGTTTTATCCCTCCCACCTCTATTTTGTGTCTGTGGGCAAAAAATTGTAGTAAATCAGTTCCTTAAGATGCCTCTTCTAATCACTGTAAAAGCCAAGTTTCCCTACCCAAAGCATGCTCTCAGCATGTGTGACAACACCCTCTAGATAGGTGAAACAGAGGCAGTTGCATCTTTGCTTCACCTATCACCCTAGGCTGCGTCCCTATCATGCTTTCTCTCATACTACCTTTCCTAGGGTTACCATATTTTGCAAAGGAAAACCCCGAACACATAACCCTGTTCCACCTCCAGCCCTGTCTCATTCCGCCCAGTTCTGTCTCCAGCCCCACCCAGATCCGCCTCCGGCCCCAACCAGTTCCATCCCCAGCCCCGTCCCCACCAAGCCTCCTCTTTTCTGCTCGGTCGCGTCTGGAGGGCTTGGACCATGTGTGCATGTGTGTGACATCACCACGCATGCTCAGAGGCCCTCCATATGCGGCCGGAGTTCGTCAGGGCTTTCCAAAACCCAGATAAATATTGGGTTTTGAAAAGCCCTTCCGGGAGCCCAGACAGTCCTCTATAAAGAGAACATGTCTGGGTTTTCCCGGGCGTCTGGTAACCCTAACCTTTCCCAGCCTTCACCCAGTCTGTCTGTCTCTCTCATTTCCCCACTCCCAGTCTTTAACCAGTTTCTCTCATGCCTCCTCCCCCAGACTTTAGCCAATCTTTCTCTCTCTCTCTCTCTTTTACTGATTTCTCTCTGGATATCTAATAGCAGCCACCAGTTCTTGCCTCAGAAACCACTTCTCTGGACTCAACAAATCAATCAGGCTCTCAGGCTTGAGCCCCCAGGGTGCAGGAAATTTGAAAAGTCTTGCAGTTTCAAGTCCCATGAGACTTCCCAAATTTCCTGCACTACAGAGCTCAAGGCTAAGGAGAGCATGATCACTGTGCCAAGCCCACAGAAATGGTTTGAGAAAGAAAAGGGAAATTCATTCTGGCATTTGAAATCCTCGGTGCCAGGGTGCAATGTCTAGTAGAGAGTTGCGCAGTGACAAAAATCCCACCTGTCCCCACCAGTATCCCACCATCCCCACCCGTCCCCGCTAGAATCCCCTCCGTCCCTGCCTGTCCCTGCAAGGAATCGCCTCTGTCCATGCCCGACCCCCGCAAGCAATCTCCTCTGTCCCCGCCTGTCCTCCCATAAAAGTTACCTGTCCCCATAAAAAGCAGCAATTACTTCTGACAGTTTTGATTTTTTTTTTATTTTTAAATCTTAGTTTTATAAAATGCAATATAAACAAATAACAGTGAACAAAAATAAGAGATGTATACATCACCGGAAAGAATTAGAATAGTCATTAGGTCATGTGACTGTAGGGTCGACCATTTCTTGTTAAAAGAAATAAAAGAGTTGGATTTTTTGGCAATATAAAGCTCATATCTGTAGAGCAAACAAATCTGGTTCCACCATCTGGCATAGGTAACTTGTTAGAGAACCTCCCAGGATCCACAAATGGTTTTTAATACAGCAATGAGTAAAGAATCAAACAAAACAGCATCAAAATCATTTAAAGCAGAATTGAGAGAATCACTTTTCAGGATAAGGGTTGCATAAGAAAAATGTGCCAAAACTGAACTGGAAACCTCAAAACAAACTCAGCAAGCACTTCATTTTGTACTAAACACGATTGGCGGCATAACCATGAGAGAAGGCTGGGCTTCCTACTTTGAGCTTAGCCCCCCTCAAAATGAACATCTGCCTTGCTGTAGCTGGTGGGACATTTTGTTTTGCCATCATTTTGTCTTTCTTCTACTAATTCTTTTTCCAGGCCTTGAGAATCCCGGTTCTATTCCCGCGGGAGTTCCGTGACCTGGGGGGAATCTCCACGGGTGTCCCATAGACCTGGGGGGAATCCCTGCGGGAGTCCCATGGAACCCACGGGATTCCCACAATCCCCATTGCCATGCAGACCTCTAATTTCTAGGTGCTAAGACAATCTGGCACCCAGGATTTATCGCACCCTGTAGTATTCTATAATAGTATCTAAACAGCCAGCTGCCATTATTGAATTACCAATTAGTATACTGCATAAGGTTGAAGTCTACAAAATCCTGAGTGGTGTCGAATGGGTAAAAGTGAATTGATTTTTTACTCTTTCAAAAAATTACGATGCCTAGATGACATGGAAATACTTTTAAAACAAATAGGAGGAAACAATTTATCACTCAAAGAATAGTTAAGCTCTTGAACTTGTTGCCTGAAGATGTGATAATAGCATAGCTGGATTAAAAAAAAAAAAGGTTTGGACAAGTTCCTGGAGGAAAAATCCATAGTCTCCTATTGAAACAAACTGAGGGAAGCCACTTCTTGTCCCAAATAGTAGCATGAAATGTTGCTACTATTTGGGATTCCGGAATCTTGCTACTCTTGAGATTCTGATACTCTTTGGGGGTTCCAGAATGTTGCAACTATTTGGGTTTCTGCCAGGTACTTGTGACCTGGACTGGCCATACTGGAAACCGGATACTGGGCTAGATGGACCATTGATATGACTATTCTTAAGTCATATCTGGAGCTTCTTTATACCTTAGTTCTTAACTTGGCTCTGTGCGACCTTGTTCAAATCCTCTGTCCCTTTGTGCTTTGTCATACCCACCTGTAATTGGGTAAATGATATTAATGCCTGTGCTTCTCTCGTGAAGCTGATCATGCAACAAAATGGACTGCTCATTCACCCAAGAGATGACTGCCTGCTTGTTTCAGAAGCGCTGTAGAACGTGCAAAGGCGAACTGCAGTTTTGCAGGGAGAGAGAGAGAGGGAGGCGACCCGCAAATCGAGATGTAATATGCTCAGCCAACATTTAACATTAGATCTAGGGTACAAGAAATAGGCAAGCATTCATTTTATTACGGTCTTCATTAAGAACCATATTTTCCTTGTTACTATCGCCCCTGTACTGCTTAACAGGCACATTTTGCTCAATGGACACCAGCCTTGCCGTCATTTCTTTGGTATGATTTAAAGGCCCATTAACAGCTGAGCTGGTACAAAAGAGCCCTTAGTGCTTTAAAGTTTTGTATCATGGCTCCATCTCTTCCATCCTCCATAATTTCTAATAGAGATCCTTGTAGTAGGTGACTACACGGAAGATTCCCGATAAGAACCCCATTAGTTCTCATTTCTGCCTGTACTTAACATTTTCCTGAATCCCATTTTGTGAGATTGATTATTGATTTTTTTTCTCTTCCCTGTAATGTTCGTCTTGGAGGATTTTGCCGACAACTCTCCTTGAAGTGAAAGAGATGTGGTGGATGGTAACTAAGCTTAAATCAGAATCACCTTGGAAAGCTGTCTTAAAGGATTGAGGAGAGAGTACAGCTAACAAATACAACTTAATTTTGTTGATGCTTCCATTAATCCAATGGCACTTTCCAATGCTTTCTTGTTTGCCATGTAAGGTAATGTCAAAATAACCTTGTTAAAGTATATTGGTTACCCTGACCTTCAAAGCTCTCGGCATCTGACACTTAATATACATGGATTTACCATGGATTTCATTTTAAAGCAAACACAGGCTTTACCAGTTATGGCAGACATATGGGAAGATTATGATAAAGTATCAGATCTGTCCAGCGCACAGGTTTGATGAAATTGTTATGAGGTGTTTTAAGAAAGCTGTGTTTCCCTTAGTCTCTGTGCAATATTCTATGTTAAAGTGTAGAATCGGTGTATTTTGGTGTCAGGTCAAAACCGTGGAAGACAAAGGTGCACGCCGAAGAAAATAACTGTTTTTAGGGGCTCCGATGGGGGAGTGTGGGGGGGGGAACCCCCCCACTTTACTTTATACAGATCGCGCCGCGTTGTGGGGGCATTGTGGGGGGGTTTGGGGGGTTGTAACCCCCCACATTTTACTGAAAACTTCACTTTTTCCCTAAAAACAGGGAAAGAGATAAGTTTACAGTATAATGAGGGGGGTTACAACCCCCCAAACCACCCACAACGCCACCGCGATCTGTATTAAGTAAAGTGGGGGGGCTTCCCAACAAAACCCCCCGTTGGAGCCCCTAAAAACTGTCATTTTCTTCGGCACGCGCCTCCATCTTGCGCTCAGTTGTCGGCGCGCGCCTTTGTCTTCCGCGGTTTTGTCTATGAACCGTGTATTTTGTTCAAAACGAATGGCCTAATAGTTAGAGCAGTGGCTTACAGACCATAGGGGCAAGGGTTCAAATGCCAGTCTAGTTCCGTGTGATCTTGAATAAGTCATGTAGTGCTTCACTGCCCCAGGCGCCAATCTCTGTTTTGAGCCCTTTTTGGGACAAGAAAACACCCGTTATACCTGAATGTAACTCATTGAGGGGCTGCTGCAGGAACTGCTGATTGCATGTGATGATTTCTGCAAAATAAATAGCTAATTCTTAAAATCACTTGAAAGTCGCAATACAAAAGGAAGGGGCTTGCCTTGGGAATTGTATACCATATGGAGTTGCAGTCACAAATGGATATAATCAGAATCTTTAAATAGTGTAGGAGCCCCCTTAGTGTGGGACTGTGAGCTCAAAAGAACTGTTCCACTGAGCCGATCTAATGTTCTAAATACAACTGTGCCGATACCACTAAGAGGGCCAGCTGCACACCATCATCGGGCCACACCAAGTGTGCAGCTCATAGCCAAAAGTGTCAGGCACCAAAAGAAAGGGTGACATTAAAAAATAAAGGTCCTGTGGTCTGCACTGGCCCTGATCTAGCTCCACCTCCCACTCAATTTGCTGCATCCAATATTTAAAGTGTACCTCCCACCGCCGAAGGACCGGGTAGGGATGCCTACTCGGACCTGCATCCAGAACCATCATCTCCAAAATTGCAGCCCCTGTCCTGTTGAATGCCTCCTGGGATGCACTGGGCAGGGCCAGTCTGCCATATAAGGCGCCTAGGCAGAAAGGGAGTGGGGCCATGCTAAAGGTAGCATGCTGGCCTCGTTGTGCTAACAAAGGAGCACTTTGGGCTACTTTATATAGACTATGGGGGATGTTGAGGGACTTAAACATAGTAACATATTAGATGACAGCAGGAAAGGATTAATTCGTCGAGGGCCCCTAGCCACCCAAGTACACTGGTCCTTCTGCCCCGCCCCACCCCACCATGCGCCCAGGCGGAAACAGGAAGCTGCGTAAGAGGGAAGCTTTGGGCAAGCAGCACCGCTTGCACAATTACAGTTCCCGTTGCCTTTCTTACCCGCGTTGCTTGCTTGTCTTACTTTCCGTCGATTGGGGGTGGGCCACATTGCCGATTGGGGTGGGGGGCCCATATTGCCAATCGATGTTGGAGGGGCCCATCGCCGTTTGGAAAAAACAATGTTGATGCCCTCCTTCATCGGGCCCCCCTGACCATTTCGGGCCCTAGGCACGTGCCTACTTGGCCTATTGGTTAATCCTGCCCTGGATGATGGCAGATAAAGACCCGAATGGTCCATCCAGTCTACCCAACCTGATTCAATTTAAATTTTTTTTAATTTTTTCTTCTTAGCTATTTCTGGGCAAGAATCCAAAGCTCTACCCGGTACTGTGCTTAGGTTCCAACTGCCGAAATCTCCATCAAAACCTACTCCAGCCCATCTACACCCTCCCAGCCATTGAAGCCCTCTCCAGCCCATCCTCCCCCAAATGGCCATATACAGACTTTGTGCTCCTTTTCTTTATTTAATTGTATCATAGTCTGATTATTGCATCAGCATTAGAAAACTAAAAGAAAAAAAAAAAAACCCTCCTCAGCAATATGAAGACAAAAAGAAGAGAAGACGGCCAAGAGAGGAGGATAAAGCATAAAACCAAAAGTCCATCAGAGATAAATCAGTCTTTATTGGTTAGTCAACCAGTACATTACCAAAGGTTACTATAATCTTCTGAGTGACTGTTACCAGTAAAAGCTGGTATATTTTTGGTGGACTTTTGGAATTATATTTTGACTTGCTTTCTCCTTTGGCTGTTTCTGCTTTTCTTGTCTTCATTGCATTAATAGTCTTAGGCCCCTCATAGAACCCTGTCATCTTGTGCCCTAGATCTGACCACTAGGTGTCACTTTTGAGCCGTGACCATAACTTTGTTCCCTAGGGAAGTGGTTCCCAACCCTGTCCAGGAGGACCACCAGCCAGTCAGGTTTTCGGGATAGCCCTAATGAATATGCATGAAAGAGATTTGCATGTAATGAAGATGATAGGAGTGCAGATCTGCCCCATGCATATTCATTAGGACTATCCCGAAAACCCGACTGGCTAGTGGATCTCCAGGATAGAGTTGGGGACCATTGCCCTAGGGGACTGTGAGTGTTGTCTCACCCTTCCAAGCCCCAGCCGACACAGGGAGTAAAGATGGGGCCTTGGAAAGACTGGGGTTTGGGAGTAAAGATCCAACTTAGGGAACAACCTATTATTTTCTCATAAGATTAAACGGTGACCCGTCAAAAGAGCCCAGGACATTGGCGCCATGACATCCTGCCCCGACAATCCAGCCTCGACATTTGCACGCCACAGCACGCAGAACTTTGGTGCACTGACAATCCCACCCCAACATTTGTGCGCAGGACACATATGGGCCGCCGCTTTCAGGCCTCCCCTTTTGCGCTCTGAGGGGGGGGGGGTGTTGGGGGAACCCCCCACTACACTTACAACTCCTTGTGCTTCCGCTGGGGGTGAGGAATACCACCCCCCCTATACTGAGAACCCCCGAAGAGCGAAAACGGGAAGGAGAATAGGAGTTTTCAGCGTAATGGGGGAGGTTCCCCCCCCAGCAGGAGCGGGAGGAGTTGTTAGTGTAGGGGGGGGGGTGTTCCCCCTCACACCCCATCACAGTGCAAAAGGGAAGGCCTGAAAGTGGCAGAAGATGCGGTGTGCATTTCTCCTGTGTGCAAATGTCGGGGCGGGATTGTCGGCGCACCAATGTCCTGCGTGCTTTTGATGGTGTACTACGACCTCTCCTTGCATAGTAATCCACTTCAACCGCATTATACAGTCTCTTGCATCATATCTTGTTCTTAAGTCGCTCACGCTGTATTTTCACTGTATAAATATCTCCGCTGTAAATGTACAGGCACTTGCATTGTAAATCTGCATTGCACCTTCGCTGTATAAACACCCATGCTGAATATGGACAGTCCCCTGCATTGTTAATGGCGCTCAACTGCATAGTACATTCCCTTGCATTGTATCTTTGCTGTGTATGTACAGTCTCTCTTACATTGTAAACCGCTCTGAACTGTTTGTGGTATTGCGGTATACAAAAATAAAGTTATTATTATTATTAAATAGTACCAAAAGGTACTACATCGGTGCAGGATAACAGTCCTTCGTAAGCATTCTCAAGTTTGATACCAAGCGTGTAGAGCCGCTCTTTAATGCTTCTCCTGTGAGTTATTTCAATGTGTTTCTTGCCCAGAGAAGAAGAATTAAATAGGTAATAACACCACAGGATTCTGTTGCACATCCTCTGGGCCTTTTCCATGCTCCAAGGGTGAAGGATGAGGTGGAACAATAAGTAATTGCAAAAATCCATACAAGCCCTTTAGACTGCTCCCTGCCTTGTGTCAGCACTAAAATGCCTGGTCTCAGACACTCTGAAAGTGAATACTTTGAATAATAACAATCATCTCTTCCACTGGATTGTTATTTTACGTACAGCTGAAGTGGTTGACTCATGCAAATAGGGTGCAAAGCGTGTTACAAACCATTGTTAAAGGCATCGTGCCCTCGTTTGTGCCTAATTACCCACTGATCTAGAACGAGAGGGACTTTGATATCTCTGATGCGAGGAATAAAGGCAAACACCCTTAATATAAGGGAGATGTTAAAATAATTTCACACACAACCTGGAGAGGATTGTTGCATTTGTAAGCTGTCTTGGAGCAGCTAAAAATCTCCATTTCCTTTTATAGCGGCTGCATTTTTAATACATAAAATGCTTTGTTCATTTGTATTGCGTAATATCTGAGTGGAGCTAGAACAGATTGGGAGGTGAGCTCAATTGAACCGCACGTGGCTTAGTGTACTTTAACCAATTATCACATTTTATTTCAGCAACCTGTAATTTTCATATTATTAGCTTACTAGTCTTTAAGCCCGTTACATTAACGGGTGCTAGAACATATGTGTGTGTGTCTGTCTTTATTTCTTTCTCTCTCTCTCCTTAGCCGCTTTCTTTCTTTCTGCCTTTCTTTTTCCTTGGCTGTCCTCTGTTCCTTTTTCTTCACCCCCCCCCTGTCCATCAGCATCTCTTTCCTTCTCCCCCCTGTCCAGCAGTAGGCACTCCTCCTCCTTCTTATCCCTATGATACTCTTACCTTGCTCTGTCCCTGATCAGAGGTTCCCGACAGCCGCCCAGTTGCACCCATTGGAAAAGTTCCCACTGCCGCATCCCGCACCCCTCCTGACGCGGCTCCCACTGTCCTTTATGTCTGTCTCTGTCCCTGGCCCCCTTTGCCTGTCTGTTTTTCTGTGTATCTCCCTGCCCCTGTCTTTCTTCTTTCTCCCTCTGTCTGTCTGTCCAAACCAGCATTCCATCCCCCTCCATTTCCCTCCCCCCACACCAGTTCCCTGTGCACCTGCCCCTGTGTCTTTCTTATTTTCTTTGTGTTTCCCTTCCTCTCTCTGTCTGTCTGTCCAAAGCAGCATTCCCTCCCCCTCCATTTCCCTCCCCCCCACCCGTTCCCTGTGCAGCAGCATTAGCGTTTCCTCTATCCCCCCCCCTTTCCCTTCCCACGGTCCGGACTACAAACGTGATGATTCCAGCAGCGCTTGCATCAGTCACCACACGCTGCTTCTGGTCCTTCTACTGCCCTGATTTACTCTGGCACGTCCCTGATGACATCATCAGAGATGCGGCAGAGCAAATCAGGGCAGTAGAAGGGTCCGAAGCAGCGTGTGAAGACTGATGCACACGCTGCTGGAATCGCCATTCGGGCTCGCGGGAAGAGAAGGGGGTGGGTGTCAAAGGAGGAACGGAGATTGTCATCTGGCTTCGGTCAGGCTTGTGGAGAGCAGGGAGGCTGTGGGGAAGAGAAGGGGGTAGGTGGCAAAGGAGGAACGGAGATCGGCGGCGGCAGGAGGAACGGAGATCGTCATCTGACTGCAGTCGGGCTTGTGTAGAGAAGGGAGGATGTGACGTACAAAGCGAGTAGGTGGTGACGTAAAACCCACGCATGCGCACTTGTATTTTCGCGACGGATCAGGGAACACGTTTTTTAGTGCGCATGCGCGGCCTATCATTTTATTATAATAGATTACATCAAAAATAAAGTTAAATTCTAGCATGGTAATTACCCCTCCCCCCTGCCTTTTACAAAGCTGCTGTGCGGCAAAAGCCCTGAAGCCCTTTAAATTCCTATGGACTTTGGGGCAGTTACTGCAGCCACAGAAGCTTGCACAGCTTGGTAAAAAAAAGGGGGGGGGGGAGGGAGGGATGATCTATGAAAACTTTTAGCATAGATTTTTTTTCACATGTTCTTCTCAGAGAGAAGTATATCATTCCAGCGAGTGAGATATACTACCCCAAAGGGGTGAGATTGTTTTAGAGAGTGGATTAGTGACGTCTCTAGACAGAAATATTTGGGGTGGCAACATTGGGGCAAGCTAAGTAGGGGAGCCCACCAACACACTGCACACCCCTCTCCCCAACCCCCCTTTAAAAAAAAATAAGCAATATAAGACACCACACCATTCTATGCATAGAGAAACCTTCCCCCTCCAACTAGTAAAATCACCATTATAATAACATCATTGTGACCTTCTTCTTAAAATTCCCTTGTAAATGCCTTATTTCATTTGCAAGTGACAAATATGTGTTTCTGGATCCAGTCCAGTTAGAAGACTTTCTTAGAAATAAACCTTTGCAGATAGTTTCTTAAATTATTATTTGTTTTGCTGGAGAACGTAACTGATGATTTAAAGAATGTGCCACATCTCTTAGCCTGCCAAGATGTTAAACTTTGTTACTTTACCTTTTTTATTTTTTTTTTTTAAGCTTTGGCACTCTTGGCCATTTAATGTAGACTTGATCATTGATAAACTATTGCCTTTGACTTTATTTGATGAGGATTTATATGCTATGTTTGAATTGGATATACTTGTGTTTTGGTTATGTAAATATAACAAATAAATCAATTTTAAAAAATAATAATAATATCGTTCAACAAATTTTTCTCTGTGGAATGAATCTGGATTCTACAGGATTAGACAAAATCTCAGTACTGTATAAACTGTGTTACTCTAGTTCTGTAACATTAACAGAGGTTCCCTTCTTATAACAGGCCATTTCAATTATGAACCTCCTAGTATATAGTTAACAGATTACAATTTACACTAGATTTACCATAATTTCAGTACAAGTTTTTTTCCTAGCTAGACACATATAACGAGTCTAATACTAATATATATACTGTACAGTTTACCAGTTACAATTTACCCTGGTTATTCTTACAGTGCAAGTTTTATCCTAATTGACACATAGACAGTTTACAGGTTGG
This sequence comes from Geotrypetes seraphini, assembly GCF_902459505.1. NCBI lineage: Eukaryota > Metazoa > Chordata > Amphibia > Gymnophiona > Dermophiidae > Geotrypetes > Geotrypetes seraphini. Next base: position 216,502,855 of record NC_047089.1, on the reverse strand, counting down.
ATTTGCCATAGTTATTATGTGGTAACACCACAGGATATGGAGACCATTAGTCTTAAACAGTTTTATTTTTGGTTTCAAGGACTACTTTTAGATAGGGTCAGACACTCGTAACACAAAATCCTGCAAAAAGACATTTAAAACCTATATAGCAAACTTACCTACCCATAACAGTCCTAACCCACTATGAAAAGGCAACACTATAAGTATTATACTGGGTCCTAGAGCATCAATATACCTAACTATTGGATTACTATACAGAATACAGACAGTACAAACGAGCAGAATCCTTCACCTCAGTCACACATGCAGAACATGAACAGACCCTCGTTTGATAAAGAATAGGAAACAAAAAAAAAAAATGCAGACAAAAACTGAAATGGAGTCCCTTCTCCTCTCTGCCCAAGAAAGCCAGACTCTGTAAGCAAGGTAATACTTTTAAAACAGAAACAGAAATATATTTTATCCTGTACTCCAGAAAAAATACTAAATATGTTTTTTTTATAAAAAAGTATATTTCCCAAAGTGAACACATCAGAATCATTGTGTGTGTGTGTGTGTGTGTATGTGTTAGGTGCCATCGGCTCGAGTTTGAGTCCGAGCAATTTGAAGAGTTAAAGATCCAAAAAGAAGCTGGTCAAGTGCAAGTCTGACATGATCCTCCAGTGTCATCCCCATAGCAGTTGTCAACGTGTATAGCCACCTAGATGTGGGTCACCCTGTTTGCCTAGTTCCTTCAATCTTCCCTAATCTTTTTTAATGGCTACACGCTAGTGAGAAAATTAGCGTGTTGCCATTACTACAAAAAGTAAGAAGTGTGGCCATTTTACTGGTGTGCTAAAAATGGACTTAGCCCTTGGGAAAGACCTGCATAAGGGGTGCACTAAGGCCTCTTTTACTGCAGGTTGGAAAAGGGCCTCCTGGCACGGCTGTTCAGCGCTCTGGTTCACTTTGAATGTATTCCTTTCTCAGAAATGACTTCTCTCATCTACTAAAAAGTAGTAGCAGATAACCTGGTAATTCTCTAGTTCAGGGGTGTCAAACTCAGTCACATTCAGGGGCCGAAATCCAAACCACAGGCTAAGTCGCGGGCCAGACCCCAGCCAATCTCCGCCCCAGACCCTGCCCCCATAATAGTACTAATTGTAATACAATTTTTCTATTAATTTTTCATATATACACACACACAATATAATCTTATTAAGAACACATAATGGTTAACCACAAAATTAAACTGCACAAAGCACACAGTATGCTTCTCAACATTCATTCCTACCAGAACACAGATAACCCCAATGCAAATGCAGGACCAAAAACTAAAAGTACTAATATGTACAAACGAAACCCTAAGATTCAAGACTCTGCATGCAGTACAACCGCAGAGAAAAAGAAACAAATGCATTTCTTCCTGAACAGTGCAAAATATAGACAGCAGATGTTAATTCTCAAAATCGACACAATTCCATTACTAAATTGAAAATAAAATCATTCCCCCTACCTTTGTTGTCTCCCTCCCTCCATGCTGTGCCTCAACTAGGTGCCTCCCCTCTGGCGGGTGTCTTACCTTCTGGCTGGCTCCCGCCTGGCCATTTTATGCGGCCCGCGGTGCGATGCGGCGTTTTCATTGCCACCCCCCGGTGTTATCTTCTGGTCGGCTCCCTCCTCCTCACTGCTGCAGTGTGCACACCTCACATGTCCCGCGCTTCATCTGGAAGCATTCCCTCTGACGTTGCGACTTCAGAGAGAAGTCTACCGGTTTAGGCGCAGGATGCGCATAGGAGCTGGCGCCCGCAGTTTTGTGCACACTGCGGCAGTGAGGAGGAGGGAGCCAGCCAGAAGATAACAGTGGGGGGCAGCAATGAAAACGCCACATCGCGGGCTACATAAAGTGGCTGGGAGGGATGGATTCGGCCCGCGGGCCTTGAGTTTGACACCTGTGCTCTAGTTGCTCTGAACTGGGGAGGGAAGCAGGGCGGAACTGTTTTCTTATATGGTTTTGAAAAATCCTCCGTGCCAGAAGCAATGCAGGCCCATATTTATAACATGTTAAAAAGGATTGTGGATTCGTTCATTAGCAGTTAAAATCCAGTAGCACCTTCAAGCGGCATCCTGCTGCTTCCTGTTAAAATGAAATCAATACCTCGAGTTCTATTAACTCCAGGCTTAAAGATAAAAATAAAGTGATTTAAATCAAATAGGAGCTTGAGGGTTTGGGATAATGAATCAATAAAAATTGATCACGTAATTTGGAATCAATCTTGTCTTGTTTTATGGTTATCATAAACAGAATAAGCATATGTACCCAGCTCTGTATTACAGTGTATATTACAGTTAAGCAAACTCTTTTCTTACTTTTGGTGTGCTCTAATAATAAGCCAGCAGGTCAGCTGGATATTAGCGAGGTTGGTGTGCGTGTCCTGCTTTTCATTTTATTTTATTTTGAAGAAACATGCAGGCATGCTAACATGTGCAGAGAACAAAATCCTTTTCTGTTTTGATGTGTAAGCCAAATGTCAGCTCTAGCCACAGACTGACTCTGCTTCTTGTCTTTATCTGTGACATTGCGTGTCTGCTTGCCCTGCTGCTACGAGCTCCTTGCACAACCTGTTTGGCTGTATGCAATCTCCGACACACACCCTCCCATCGTTGGCTGTCAAATCCATTTATGCTTCGTTCCAAGGCTATTCGTTGAGCCCATGCCAATCAAAATTGATGCCGCAGAGCTGCCATTTTAGCATTAAAATAATAAAAAAGGCTCACTTATGTGGCGCTGGTGAAGAGATGGGAAGGTGGTGAGGTCCATAGAATAGATTTCAAGGCTGTACGTCTATCAGGTAGCATGCAACAGAAACCTGTGACCCTGTCTGAAAAACAAAGGAGTACAGAAATCCATCAGAAATATAATGGGCGGTGCATATACCTCATATATCTTAGTATATCAAAATGCACTCACTGGGTAAAGAGGCAGGATGTTAAATTACTGTATATGTGACTAGTTATGCTTAATAAAAATTAGTTATAAGAAATTTCTAGCCATAGGAGCCTATGCTTTCTGAAATCAGACTTTCTCTGTGGATGTAATTTTTGACATATAGAAATAACAGTCTACCAGCAGGGATACTTTTTCCAAAGCCCTAGTACGTGCCTTCCTGTGGAAACATGTCCTGGTACGTGAGGCATTGTGAGGTGGGCTGTAATACGGAACCTTTCTCAGAGACTCAGATGGATCAGGCAGCTCTCCATGCAACTGTAGAGACCAGTATTAACGGGAATACCTGCACTGGTTTACACCTGACACTTATAAGGTCTGAACTTGCACTAATTATGAGAGAAAGTCTTCCAGCTGGAACTGAACTAAGTGTTCCATTAGCTGAAGCTGAAGACCCACCACCCCCCTCAGTTCCCGTCAAACTGATGACTGCTCTCCACAATTAATTGGCCGTGTAATCTGCTCTAATAGGAAAGAATGTTCTAGTTTCTGGATGGATATGACTGGCAATCTTAGCTAGCAAAATTAAAACCAATTACTTCCTAGCGTCTGATCTCCACTGCGAAGGGGTATATTATTCCTGTTGTCATTTTTAACTCAAATCATAAATTTAGAAACAAAGAATGTAACCCGTAGATTTGTCTTCTGCTGATTTCCTATTTGCAACCATTGAATTGTGATGGCATAAGGACAATGAAATGATGAAATGAAACTGAGATCTGTTTTGCCCAATATTTTCTCTGGTGTTGTCATTAGGCTTGACTTAGCAATGTGTTGTTATCGTTATCAAATTAGGAGAAACAAGACTACAATCCCGTAGATGCAATAGAGCAAAATAAGAATAGGATTGGCACACCTGACTGCCCTCCACCAGGGCAGAGACCATAAACACAGCTTTCAGCTGTCTCCAGATTTATTAGACTGGGTTCACCCTAGAGAATGACACGATGACAAAATTCATTACCGTTCCCGTCCCTGCGGATAACTGCGGGAAATAATCCCATGTCATTTTCTAGTGCCTATTTCAATCTCAATCCTTCTACCCCAGCATTCTTCAAAGCAAAGCTTGAGGGTCAGTGGTTGTGGCCATTCATACTCTGATTCTTCTGTGAGCCAAGGATAATGAAGCCATTGTGACATCACTGATGTGATTGGCTCTTAGGCACTGGTGGAATGAGGCATTATGACATCACAATATCTGCTCTGGATACCAGAGACTGCCATTCTGTAGTGTCTGTTTCAACCTCAGTCCTTCTACACCAGCATTCTTCAAAGCAAAGCTTGAGGGTCAGTGATTGTGGCCATTCATACTCTGATTCTTCCCTCTCTCCTTAAAGAATGACATGAAGATGGTTTCCCACGGTTATCCGCGGGGACGGAAACGGTGATGAATTTTGTCACCGTGTCATTCTCTAGTTCACCCCACTGCATGCAAGGACTAGTTTTACTTTCTTAGTGAATGCAATGGGGTAAAACCAGAACTGGATTAACTGTGCTGCAAACATTTAGATCACGCTGACAAATATATGCAGGTATGGAGATCTCTTTGATACCTGAACTTTACATGAATCTCTCAGTACACCCTTCCTGCTAGTCAGTCACATTCCCTTAATTCTCCTCTTTTTCCCTACTTTCTTGACACCGTTCTGCTCTTTTTTTCTACCTTCTTCTCTCTGTAAGTCGCCGTGAGCCTGCATAGGTATGCGCGGCGCACAATTAGAAGATTCAATTAGATTAAGGAAGCTCATGAGAACGTTTATTTTAGGTGGAAAACCTTAGCACAACACTGTGAGCTTTCCTGACCAGAACCCTAGTTGGGAAAAACTGTTGTCTCAAATAACACTGCACAACAAAGTTTTTGCTTCCTGAACACTGCTGGGTGTTTCTTATAGAATTTTGGGTGCTGATCATGAATATTACATCAAAAATTACCCATCACGTACCATTTCAGAGAAATCTTCAATTTTGTCGTGATTTTTTCTTATATTTGGATGCAAACAATTTTTTCTCCCATAAGTGTCTTATCAACAACGGTTTGTGCCGCCTGGGTATGTCCATGCATAAAATCTAGCCAGGTTGGAAGCTGTTTTATGGAAGATGACATCCTGGGCATGTCTGGGCAGGTCTGAACGAGCTTGCGCTGTCTCACCATGCTATAATGGTGGCTTCCATACACCGATCCTGCTCATTTGGTTAATATAGATAGTCCGTGTGTGTATATAGTATCAGTATAGTAAAGTATAGTAGTATAGTAGCTGTAGCAATATAACAGTAAGTAAGCTTGATGCTATAGACGTTTTGGTGTCGGGCAATATGTCTCGTCGGTGTCGTAACAGCCGCGACACATTCTGCTATATCTGTGGGGAATATACACTTACGCCTCAGAGACGTTCGATGACTGCCCTTGTAAAGAAAGCCTATCATCTGTATTTTGGCTGCAAAATAGGTGATCAAGACAAGCAATGGGCGCCTCACATTTGCTGTGCGACATGTGCTGTTAGTCTGAGAGCCTGGCTCAGAGGTACTCGAAAGACGATGCCATTTGCTGTTCCGATGATATGGCGAGAACAGAAAGACCATGTGACGGACTGTTATTTCTGTTTGACTAATGTGTCTGGTTTCTCTGCCAAAAACAAGAAGTCAATTGAATATCCTAATCTGCCTTCAGCAATGAGACCCATGCCACATGATGACAGTCTTCCAGTTCCGAAACCACCAGAGGATTGGACCTTAGACGAACCAGATGAAGAAACTGCAGTGCAGGGTTCTAACAGTGACATTGACCCGGATTTTGAACCATCCTCATCAGGCGATCCACATCTGATAACACAGTCCGAATTGAACGATTTGGTCAGAGATTTGGGTCTGTCAAAAGCAAAAGCTGAGCTGCTAGGTTCGAGACTGCAGGAATGGTGTTTGCTATCACCAGGTACGAAAATTTCTGTGTTTCGAGACCGGCATCATGATATAACCAAATTTTTTGCACAAGTCGACAGTCTCTGTTTCTGTTGTGACATTGAAGGATTGTTCTCGGTCTTTGGTTGTGATCACAACCCGGAAGAGTGGCGTCTTTTCATTGATTCGTCAATGTTAAGCCTGAAAGCTGTTCTGTTGCACAATGGCAACGTTTATCCTTCAGTACCTGTTGGCTATGCAGCACATATGAAAGAAACATATGAGAATATGGAAATGTTACTAAAGTATGTCCAGTATACCAGGTATAACTGGAATATCTGTGGAGACCTCAAAGTCGTTGCTCTGTTACTAGGACTGCAGCTTGGCTATACAAAGTACTGCTGTTTCATCTGCGAATGGGACAGCCGAGACAGAGAGTCGCACTATTCTAGAAAGAACTGGCCACTCCGTAAAAAGTTAGTTCCAGGACAGAAAAATGTAGCACATGAATCGCTTGTTGACCCGACAAAGATATTTTTGCCTCCTCTTCACATTAAACTGGGACTCATGAAGAATTTTGTGAAAGCAATGAACAAGGAAGGGGAAGGTTTTCGTTATTTAAGACAGATGTTCCCAAGAATAACTGATGCCAAGATCAAAGAGGGTATTTTTGTTGGCCCCCAGATCAGACATGTTATGAGTGACAAGCGATTTGAAGATCTGTTAGTTGGGCCGGAAAAAAATTGGCTGGAAAGCCTTGAAAGACGTTGTTGACAATTTTCTGGGCAATTACAGAGCCCCAAACTACATTCAGCTGGTAGACAAACTTCTCAAAGCATACAAGAGAATGAAGTGCAATATGTCACTCAAGATTCATTTCCTCCATTCACACTTGGACTTCTTCCCCGCAAATCTCGGTGCTGTGAGTGACGAGCACGGTGAAAGGTTTCATCAAGACATAGCTACGATGGAGAAACGATACCAGGGCAATTGGAATCCGTCAATGCTTGCCGACTATTGTTGGATGCTACAACGTGATGCACCAGACACTGAATATAAAAGAAACTCGGGAGCAAAACACTTTTAATTCTGTTTCATTTAGTCGCTTGTGCGAAACGTAAACTTGACTATATATTTTATTGTCAGTAAACATAAAAATGTCTATTTCTCATAGTTCTTACGTGATGCAGTAAAACCAAAACCATATTTGAGCATACCAAGTTGGTACCTGTCATAATCACCAAAAACTTTTCAGGAATCAAGACTTAACCAAAAAATTGTTGTGCAGTGTAATTGACCTTTTCTATGAAACATATTCTTCCTGAAGCAAACAGCAAAACATTGTTTATTTGCATGGTGAAGAGGAGTAGGAAAGGTGAAGATTTAGCAGCTAACACCTCTGTAGTTCCAGGATCAGTTTTCTATATATTTCATTAATGCGTATCAATAATAATAAAAGGCTAAGCGCGCATGCGCTTTTCAAAAATCGTGATTCCTGGTGGCGTGAGGTGTGCTTTGTGTCACACCTCACGGCGCCTGCGCTAGCTGGAGGCGCGTGTTCCAGGGACTCCTCCCTCTCGCTGCCGCTGCTCTTCAAAGTGGCCTGCTGAGGGAGAGAGAGAGAGGGCGGGTCAGAGGGCGGAGTAACTCAGGGCAACGCCCCCTATTTCCCGGTGCCCGGGCTGCTGCTACTGGTGCTCCAGTCTCCCCGGTAACCGTCTCCAGGGGCAGAGTGAGAGAAAGATCCCGGAGCGCTGCTGCTCAGGTACCGGGGAGGGGGCCGAGAGGGGGGGGGGTCGCAATAACCACCGAAGCCCGGGATCGGCTGAACCGGGCAGCTGCAGGGTGCGGTCGGGGCTCGGTCTGTCTTGCTGGCGGAGCTTCAGACCCTTCCCGATGCAATGTAAGAAACAAAAAAGAAAAAAAAGCAAATCCAGGTAGGCGAAGGCAGGACAGAGGCTGCAATCGGCAGCGGCTGCTGCTACTCCTCCAGCCGCCTAGCTCCTCTCCACCGGCCCTGGCCGGCAGCCCCCCTCCACCCCGTCCTCTCTGCTCCGGTAGCCCGCACAGGAGAAGGAGCGGATGAAGCATGATCACAAGGGAGACCGTGCAAAGGGAAATGCAAGGGGGTTGAAAAAGCGAAAGGTGGGACGGGAAGGGAAAAGGGAGGGGGGAGGAAGCCTAAAATGAAAAAAAAAAACAACTTTATACAGGAAGAGGAGTCTCTAGCACCCGTTAATGTAATGGGCTTAAAGACTAGTCTATCTATAATTATATAAGGGCCGTACCAAATATTCATATTTGAAATGATTCAGCATTGAATAGTGTCCCCAAAACATTATTCATATCTGGCCAAATAGTGATTTAAATTGGAATGTGAATAATCTGGGTTTCTAATGTGCTAAATCCTACTGAAATAAACACTTGATCTCTGATTTCACATTGCTTCTTTTATTATTTGTTGTTATGCTCAATGCCCATTATTCATATTTGGACTAATAATAAAATATGCTATTCAGTACAGCTCTAATACATTTACTGACAGAAAAGTGCCTTAGGCGAATCTCTTCATAAAGATAGTTAATAAATCAAATCAATAAATCAATAAATTCATATACACTTGCCACTTACAGAAGCTCTCAAGGATATACATTGGATTTTACAAAGCTGCGGTAGAGGTTTCTACCGCAGGTCTGCAAGGTAAATGCTCCGACACTCATAAAATTCCTCTGCCACGTCTTTATAAAAGGAGTCCATAGTTTGGGGGAACTAGTGGCATACGGTGAGGACTTTCAGAGGATTCAGTGAATTTCCAGCTCTACAGCGCTGCTTTTTAATGTTTTTGTTTGCTTTTTGCTTGATACACTTTGTTTAGTAGGTAGCCTGCTCAACCAATTAAACTGCATAAAACAAAAAGTAATCCCCTCCCCCATGAAAAGCAGAAGGCTTGGACTGGGGATTCTCCGAACTCCCTGAAGGCCCTGGCAATACTGATCTGAATTTGATTGGCTGAGCAGCATCTGTCTGTTACCTGCTTGACCAATCAAATTCAGAGCAGTACCCTCAGGGCCTTTAAGGGATGGGGTGAAGGCCCTGACCGCACGCCACTGGGGGGGGGGGAACAGAGGCAGAATTGTGCAATACTTACATATTTTATAAAATATGTGAGAATCAAACGGCACATAGGAAACAACTTTATCCTGAGATAATCAAATCGACACCCACCTTTTTCAGGATACTAAACCCCAAAATTCAAAACCCATTCACATACTTCTCTAATAAATAGAAACTCATATATCTTTATAACAAAACTTCAGAGGTGTCACTCAAGGCTCGGTTATCCTCTCATTGCCGAGAGATTTACACACCAACCTCCTCATTAGTTTAGAATATATATTTTAAATTTTTAATAAATACTTAAAGTATAAATAGATTTAAGTGAATTTTAAACCCCAAATCCCTCATTAGACTTTGTAAAGGGTGAATAGAGAACATTTACCGTACTTATCTTAGTTAGAAATGCTCATAATACATTCTGTCCGTCGACCAAGGGGAGTGAATCTGACATGTTTCGCCAGATGACAATGGCTTTTTCATCTGACGAAACATGTCGGATTCACTCCCTTTGGCCGACGGACGGAATGTATTATGAGCATTTCTAACTAAGATAAGTAAATGCTCTCTATTCACCCTTTGCAAAGTCTAATGAGGGGTTTGGGGGTTTAAAATTCACTTAAATCTATTTATATTTTAAGTATATATTAAAAATAAAAAATATATATTCTAAACTAATGAGGAGGTTGGTGTGTAAATCTCTCGGCAATGAGAGGATAACCGAGCCTTGAGTGACACCTCTGAAGTTTTGTTCTAAAGATATATGAGTTTCTATTTATTAGAGAAGTATGTGAATGGGTTTTGAACTTTGGTTCTTAAAATTGGGGGTTTATAAAATATATGAGCATTTACACAGAGGAGGAGGAACACAGTTCAGGTGTGACTGTGCACATCAGCGCCTGCATGTTGGATCTGCTAGTCCAAGTTATAAAGGCAAATTAATTTTAGTTCATCTCTTAAGAAAGCCATTCATTTAGAGGTTTCACAGTATAAAATAAAATTTATTTATTTAAAAAAATAAAATAAAATTAGGGGCCCTTTTACTAACCCCTTGTTTTACTAAAATGCGCTAACCGATTAGCGCACGCTAAACGCTAACGCGCCCATAGACTAACATGCACACGTTAGCGTTTAGCGCATGCTAAATTGATTAGCGCACCTCTGCGACCGGAAGAAGCAGAAGGCTATTAATCTCTATAAAGAGAGCAAGACTCAGGCAAATGGTACTGGAGCCCACTAGGGATCAGGCGATACTGGACCTGATACTTACCAACGGAGAAAGCGTCACAGAGGTCTCAGTAGGCGACACGTTGGCCTCCAACATGGTATGGTTCAACCTCAGCAAAGGTTTCACTAAATCAACCACACTAACCAAGGTCCTCAACTTTAAGGACACAAACTTCGAAAGCATGGGAGCCTTCATCCATCAGGCACTGCAAAACCAAGTAGAAACAGACAATGTAGAGGTAATGTGGTCAACTCTGAAAACAACCATACACGAAGCAACCAACCGCTATATAAAATCAGTTAGTAAACGGCGCAGAAACAATAAACCACAGTGGTTCTCTGCGGAGATCTCAGACCTCATAAAAAAGAAGAAAAGAGCATTCATCTCCTACAAACAATCAGGAAAGCAGGAATCTAGGGAAGACTATCTGGCCAAGTCAAAAGCAGTCAAAACAGCAGTCAGAGAGGCCAAATTTTGAATGGAGGAGAATCTAGCAAAGAACATCAAAAAGGGCGATAAATCCTTCTTCAGGTATATTAGTGACAGAAACAGAAACACAGATGGGATAGTACGCCTTAAGAAACCTGATGGGAACTATGTAGAATCGGACTCCGATAAAGCCAAAATCTTAAATGAATACTTCTGCTCAGTCTTCACTTGCGAGGCGTCGGGATCCGGGCCTCAGCTGCAGACAAGGGAAAGCACGGAAGACCCGTTTCGAAATTTCGAGTTTACGTCCAGCAGTGTCTACTATGAGTTATCAAGACTCAAGGTGAACACAGCTATGGGACCAGACAAACTACACCCCAGGGTGCTCAGGGAGTTGAGTGACGTCCTGGCGGAACCGTTATCCTCACTTTTCAATCTTTCCCTAGGTACAGGAAGAGTCCCGTTGGACTGGAAAATGGCTAACGTCATCTCACTCCACAAAAAGGAATGCAAGACGGAGGCTGCAAACTACAGACCGGTGAGTCTCACATCGATAGTGAGCAAACTAATGGAAACTCTAATCAAACGTCAATTGGACACGATCCTGTCCGAGGAGTATCTACGAGATCCCCATCAACACGGATTTACAAAGGGAAGGTCCTGCCAATCCAATCTGATCAGCTTCTTTGACTGGGTAACAAGAAAGCTGGATATGGGGGAATCCCTAGACATCGTGTACTTGGACTTCAGCAAAGCATTTGATAGCGTCCCACACCGCAGGTTATTGAACAAGATGAGTTTGATGAGATTAGGCGACACATTAACTGCATGGGTTAAGGACTGGCCTAGTGGTAGACTTCAAAGGGTGGTGGTAAACGGCACTCCCTCCGAAACGACGGAGGTGATCAGCGGAGTGCCGCAGGGCTTGGTCTTGGGCCCGATCCTATTCAACATCTTCATAAGCGACTTAGCTAAGGGTCTTCGAGATAAAATTACGTTATTCACTAATGACGCCAAACTATGCAACATAGTGGGCAAGGGCACAACAGACAAAAGCACAGTGCCTGACAAAGGCTCAATACCCGACAGTATGACACATGACCTAATCCTACTGGAGCATTGGTGCAGGACCTGGCAACTAAGTTTCAATGCCAAAAAATGCAAGGTCATGAACCTTGGCAGCAAAAATCCATGCACGTCTTACACCCTAAATGGTGAGACCCTAGCAAGGACTGTAGCAGCACGAGACTTGGGGGTGATCATTAGTGAAGACATTAAGTCTGCCAATCAAGTGGAGAAAGCTTCATCCAAAGCTAGACAAATCATAAGTTGTATCCATAGGAGCTTCGTCAGCCGTAAGCCCGAGGTCATAATGCCATTATACAAATCCATGGGTGAGACCCCATCTGGAATATTGTGTACAATTCTGGAGGCTACATTACCACAAAGATGTGCGGAGAGTTGAGTCGGTTCAGCGAATGGCCACCAGAATGGTCTCAGGACTCAAGGATCTCCCGTATGAGGAACGACTGGGTAAGTTGCAGCTGTACTCACTCGAGGAATGCAGAGAGAGGGGAGACATGATCGAGACGTTCAAATATGTCACAGGACGTATCGAGGTGGAAGAGGATCTCTTTTTCCTTAAAGGACCCACGGCAACAAGAGGGCATCCATTGAAACTCAGGGGTGGAAAATTTCATGGTGAGACCAGAAAATATTTCTTCACCGAAAGAGTGGTTGATCGCTGGAATAGTCTTCAATTAGAGGTAATTGAGGCCAGCAGCGTGCCAGATTTTAAGAAAAAATGGGATTGGCACATGGGATCTCTTCACGGAGGGAGTTAGGGGGTAGGACATTGGTATGGGCAGACTAGATGGGCCATGGCCCTTTTCTGCCGTCAGTTTCTTTCTATGTTAATCGGTTAGCGCACCTTAGTAAAACAGGGCCTAAGTTGCTTTAAAGGGGATTGGACTTGATATACCACTTTCCTGTGTAGTTACACAATCAAAGTGGCTTACATATTTTGGACAGGTACTTATTTTGTACCTGGGGCAAGGAAGTGTTATGTGAATCGCCCAGAGTCTCAAGGAGCTGCAGTGGGAATCAAACTCATCTCAGGTGCTGATGCAGCTGCTCTAACCACTAGTGCAGCAAAAATGGCCTAACAGGACTTGTTAAAGCATTCTGTGTTAGTTTTGTCATCTGTGTGTGAAGTGTGCGATGTTTCTTTTTCCTTTTTTTCCTTTTTTATTTTTTGCAGGGAGTCTATCAGGGGCAGATAATCAGCTGGCGATAACTGGTTAGGGCATCTGTAATTTGAGAACCCTTAGCTCCTTCTAACTAGGAAGTGGTAAGTGCTGCCATGGCTATTTTTTTTTAAAAAAAAGTCTTTTTAGCACATGGCCAGAAAAAATAATAGAAAATTGCCTCTTTTTTGCCCATGCTAGAAAAGGGCTTGGCATGCAGGAAACACCCACGTAAGGGACACTAAGCCCATTTCTAAGCACAGCCTAGTAAAAAAGACTTCTTTAATATATTCATATATAAAAATCTATAGTCTTCTGCAGGCCTCAAGAATAAAACTCATGAGCAGCATCAGGATTCAGATTAATTTGAGACATGGTAACTGGAAATGCATTTCTAATGAGCTGATATCTTGTTAATGAAACATGCAGAGGTTACCAAGCTATGGGGGAAGATTGAATTGAACTTGTTTGATATTTAAAATGGCAGTAGGGACGTAAGCTATCATTGACTGAGCCCAAGAAAAAGCCCAGGGCTGCCCACTGGTAAGGGCTGCTTACTGTTGATCTGGTGCCATCCCTCAGGCTTCCTAGCTCTGCTGGCAAATCTCATACCTTTTTCTTCTCTTCCTTCTTCTTGCCGAGTGTCTAGCTTCCTTGGACCCCTCTCCCACTCCTTACAGCCTTGCAAACTCATGTGGGTTGACAACAGCAGGCAACCATGAAAACAGGTTGCATTTAGCCACTGAGGCCTTTATTTGCCATGTCCTGCCTCCTTTGATGTAACTTTCTATGCAACAAAGAGAAGGTTGTGTGGCTGGCCAGAGGCAGCCTGCTTTATGGCTGCCACTATTGACAAGCCCGTGTGTGTGTGTGTGTGTGTGAGGGGGAAGATGGGGAGATGCCAGACACCACTGTGGGAGGGGACAGAGATTCCCAACTTATGAAGGATGGGGAGGGGGAGAGAAAGATGCTGGACTACCATGGAAAAGAAATGCTGGACCTGCAAGTGGGGGAGGTGAAATAAGACCTTGCAAAAACAGGAAAAAAAACCCTAACAAACCCAGGAGAAAAGCAGAAGAGTCATTGAGGGCCATTTTTGGTAGAACATCTGACTTTGGACAATTGCCGCAAAAAAGGCAAAATTCGAAGGCATAGAAAAGGCCAGTTTTGAAACTTGAACCACTCGACATCCAAATCTAAGGTCTCCTTTTACAAAGCCACGCTAGGGCCTTAATGCGCGGAATAGCATGCGCTAAATTGCCGCGCTCACTAGCCGCTACCGCCTCCTTTTGAGCAGGTGATAGATTTTCAGCTAGTGCGCGTTATAGCGCGCGCTAATCCGGTGTGTGCATTACAACGCTTAGCACACCTTCGTAAAAGGAGCCCTAAATATACAGTACATATTTTGAAAATCATCTACCTGGACATCCAGGCCACCAAAATGTCCAAAGTTATACCTCATTTTGAAAAACAACAACATCCAAATGGTCTTCATTTGGCCATAGGAGGAGCCAACCTTCTAATATACTAGCCACACAGACATGCCCATAGACCAATGCAGCCCCTTATAGAGTACTGCTGTGAACTTCATATAAAGGGTGCAAGATGTACATCTCACCATAACCCCCTTATAACTCCCTCAATACCTACTATACCTACCTGTCTACCACCTCAATAAATCTTATGGTGGCACATATATGGCAATATAGTAGGGTTTTGGTGGGTTTTGATAGGCTCATACTTAACACCATAGAGGTTGTGGTTTAGAGTGGCTTATGGGCCTGGGTCCTTCTCTCTATGGCTTCCTAGCCCATTCACCAGCTACTTAAGACACCTGTGTGATGCTCTACTAGACTTTCCCAAGTCTTTCTACTAGACTGCAGCCAAGTGGATCTTTGCAAAACGCAAGTCTGAACATGTCTTCCCACTCCTAGCCAAACTTCACTGGCTCCTAGTGATTTCCAGAATCCATTTCAAATGCTCCTGCCTGGCTTTTAAGGTCATTCACGGCATCCTTCCTCCCTTAATCCCGCTATCTTATAACTCCTCGAGTCCCGACTCTACCAGACCCGCCCAAAGGTATAAACTATCCTTCCCCTCTCTACACGGTATTCGCTATGCAGGCAAACTGGGAAAATCCCTTCTCTTCAGAATCACAGGTCTTTGGAATGACCTTACTACCCCGCTGCGGAACCTGGGCTCCTTCCAATTATTCCGCAAGCAACTGAAAACCCGGCTTTTCACTAAAATGTAATTCTATCCCTCCTTACTCTTCTATATATAAGTTCATGTAAACCTTTTTTTTTCCTTCTCTTCCTATATTTTAAGTTCTTGTAAACCGTGCCGAGCTCCACATCCGTGGAGATGATGTGGTATATAAACTTAAGGTTTAGTTTAGTTTAGTTTAGTTTCCCATACAAAGTGCTGCTGTTCTTTCATTCAGATTTTTGGGAGGATGGGAGGGAATTGGTGAGCAGTGAGGGAATGTGTGTGTATGTATGGGGGGGGGGATCATACCTGAATGTATCCAGTGGTCTTCTGGTCAGTTTGGGTCCCTTTTTGTCACTTAGACACTTCTAAAACAGGTTTAGCGCCGAACATCTAAATTCTGTCCAGGATGTCTTGGAAAAGGTTCGGTTATCACCACAAGATGTTCCAAGTTAAGAAGTGCCAAAGCCCCCCAGAACACGTCCATAACATGCCTTCTCAACATGCCCCCTAGAACTCTGGATGCAGAGCAGTAAAAACATTTCACTAGGCATCCAGGAAAATCATTTTGATTATAGGCACTTGGATGTCTAAGACAGTGCTGACTTTGGCGGGTTTTGGGATATTTTTTGAAAATGCCCCTAACTGGGACAAATGTAAATGGAAAAATAAAATGCTCAGCCAACAGGTAGAAAAAAGTATTTTATTCTAAATTTATTAATTACAATATGTCAGCTTTGGGAAAAATGCATCTCTGATATCAAGTTTTACAATTCAGTACTAAAAAAAGCTAGGAAGAACTATATGGTGATAAAATTTCCAGATCCAACAACCAAAGCAGCACACTGTTTAACATCTGGCGCTCCTTAACTTCAGAAAACGACTCCACCATTCCCCCCTCCTCCCCATCAGCAAACGCCCTAGCAAAATTCTTCAACGAAAAGATCTCTACCATAAGAAGCTCCTTCCTCCTATCAGTCTCCTTCAACTCTCTGGCCACCAACGACTCTAACCCTATCCCAGCAGACAGATCCTGGACTTCTTTCGAACTCGTATCTGAACACCAGATCACCAATCTCTGCCTCAAACTGAAATCCTGCAAATGTACCCTAGATCCATTCCCTTCCTACTTGTACGAGAATATTCCCGCACAGGCCATCTCATCCCTTACGGACTTATAAACTCCGCTTTAACATCGGGCCTATTCTCCGCAGAAATGGGACATATTGCCTTGTCCCCATTACTGAAAAAAGCCAATCTTGACCCTTCCTCCCCTTCTAACTACCATCCCATAGCAAACATCCCTCTCCTGACTAAAATGCTAGAGGCCATCATTTCCACCCAGCTCTCTTCCTACCTAGAGAGACTCTCCATTCTCTTACCTTACCAATACGGCTTCAGACCCAATTTCAGCACCGAATCCCTCCTGGTCTCATTAATTACACTCTCGCAATAAGTTTGCAGTCCTATTACAATTCGATCTCTCTGCAGCTTTCGATGTTGTCCACCACGATATTCTAATTTATCAACTTTCTGAGATAGGCATCGACTCCACAGTCTTAGAATGGTTCTCGAACTTCTTACGTTCCCGCTCCTACACTGTCAACACAAATGGCATCATGTCCGCACCTTGGAAACTGACCTGTAGAGTCCAGCAGGGATCACCCCTATCCCCTATTCTCTTCAACATCTACATGTCTTTCCTGAAAATCTTCCATCAATCTTCCCTTGAAACAATCTACACTTATGCTGACGACATCCTTGTCCTTCTCGAGACAGACTCGAACCTTACCAACCTCTCTGAGAACATAACAGTCTGTATAACTAAACTCCAATCCTGGTCCCTCTCTGTTCAAATGAAACTGAACGAATCCAAAGCGAAACTTCTCTGGCTCGGTCCAAAATTAGAACAGTTGCCCACCATCTTCGCACTGCCCTCTGGTGCCACGCTGCAGCTTGAGTTCTCAAGCAAAGTTCTAGGCATCATCATCAACTCTTCTCTTTCCTTCAATGACCACCTCAACTCCCTGGTAAAATCATGCTTTTTCAGCCTCCACATGCTGAGGAAAGTGAGATCCTGCTTCCGCCAACAACACTTTGCCGTCCTTGTTCAATCCATCATCCTTTCCAAACTAGATTACTGCAATTCCATCTACCTTAGTCTAACAAAAAAGAGTCTTCATAGACTTCAACTAATTCAGAACACCGTGGCCAAGCTAATCTTCGCAAAACGTAAATTTGACTATGTTTCTCCACTTTTGTCCAAACTCCACTGGCTCCCAATAATCGCCAGGGTTCATTTTAAATGCTCCTGCCTAGCTTTTAAAATCCTACATGGTATCCTCCCTCCTCTAATCCCGCTATCTTGGAACTCACCGAATCCTGACAATACCAGTCCCACACAAAAACTTAAATTTTCCTTCCCCTCTCTAAAAGGTATCCTCTATGCGGGAAAATTGGGAAAATCTCTCTTTTTCAGAATTACAGGGCTCTGGAATAACCTTACTACCCCACTGCGGACTCAGGTCTCCTTCCAACTATTCCGTAAGCATCTGAAAACCAGTCTTTTCACAAAAACGTAACGCTCTTCTCCCCCCCTATTCTCAATCCACTAAACTCAATGTGCTATTCTCTTCCTTTATTAAACTTTTGTAAACCGTGCCGAGCTCTATTTTCATGGAGAGGATGCGGTATATAAACTTAAGGTTTAGTTTAGTTTAGATATCTTGCATTTGAGTTTTGATTTCTCTAATTTTGTTAGGTGCAGAGTCAATCTCTTGCCTTCATATCTCTATTGCTGACCAGTGGCCCTTGTTTCATATTGGTTATGATCAAAGTACAGTATTCTGCTAGCATGCAGTTTCTGTGTAGAGATCTTGTAGCAGTCCCATTTGTTCTTTCTCTTTAGGAGGTATATTAGTGTTGTATTGCCTAATATAATATTTACAGTGCTGTCTGTATAGATATGGTTGTTGCTCTTCGAGATCTGGGAGTTAATGCTGTTATAGTACAGTAAGTTTCTGAATCTGTTTTTGCGTAACTTTGTGTGTTTTGCAGTGGAGTGATTGTGTGTTGGTTTACTATTTGAGTCCTGGACGTTAGTGCTGTTTTATTATGACAGGTTTTCTGTATAGATATGGAATGTACTTTTTGCAAGGTGTGGTTATTGGTAGGTAGGGCTGCACATTTTTAATGCATTAAAAACATTATTAATGTGCCACCGCTGGCCACCATTGCAACAGTCTGGTATCTCTCTTGAATCCTTTCTCTCTCTCTCTGACCTTCCATACACTACGAACAATGCCAATGATTAAGGCTGTGACACCCTGCTTGATATAAGACATCTCTAAGTAGAGACAACAACAATATAAGCTAAGTGAAATGAAATTAAATTAAACCATATTTAAAGTTATAGAAAAGTACAAGCATTTGAAGCTCTTGATGAAAGCTAAAATGAAAAATTAGACCCAGTGACGATTTGTCACGTAAAGCTCAGAACAGTGATAAGTTTGAGTTCTGAGTGGTGACGCTGAGGGCCTAAGAAGATTCTTATAAAGGTCGCTAGTTGAAATAAGGAAGAAGTTCTTATTTCTATTAAACTTAAGTGATTAAGGCAGAGCACTGCCAGCCAATGTCTCTTTCTCTCTCTCTTTCTCTCTATCGTGTCCTGCTTACTCGAGAACAAGAAGTTAGGAAATTATTCAAACCTTTTTAAAAGCCTGATAAGCTAACCACTTTTACCATATTTTCCAGCAACAAATTCCAGTTTTTCATTACACGTTGCGTGCTAGGAGCTCTTTGCACCAAGTACACACATACGACCTCTCACCAACTGGGAGATAATCAAAACATGTGACAGTGCAAGAAACTAGATAGCCTCGTCTTGCTGCTGGACTGCTGCCTGCATCGTAATATTGGTGATTTCTTTGTTAAGTTGCTAAGGGAGTGGGGATATTTGTACTAAGGGCCCCTAAGATTGCTAGATATATGTTAGGCTTTGGTAATATTTAGTTTTTATTATTTTGTAATGTTATTGGTAAGTTCCCCTCTAAGGATCTAGTAGACTATTTCTAAGAGCTTATTGCTTGCTAATAGAGATACCCTAATTACTTTTGTAGCCTTCTAATTGGTTCAAAGGCCTATAAATTAGAGATCAGACTAGGGGAGGTGGGAGGGCTTGCCTATTAGCTATTCTTTATACTGATACTATAACCATTTAAAAATAGCACCTTTAAATGCTAGCTTATGAACTGTAATACTTTCTACGCTAAGAAAAAACTATCCCTTAAACTCTCTTGTAAGTACATATAATGAAATAAAGTCCCTGAGCTTACCTATTTAGTCTCTCTTTCCCTAAGTTTGCAAGAAATTTCCTAGCACAGTCTTATTAATGAAGATCTTTCTGTCTCTGGAAGTCCTCTCACAACACCTCTCCAGCCATCCATCCTTTCTTTCTTTCTTTCCTTCTTTCTTTCCTTCCTTCAAGGAAAATATCAAAAGACAATGCTTGCCTTCTAAAGGTCTGCTTTAGTTTTGACCCCTCCTTTGTTTTAATAAGACAGATCCTTTATTGTCAGGGTCTTTGTAGCTGGCAAATGGAGTAAATGTCTAACCACCCTCATTTCTAACACACCCTCCACCAAGCCTTCAGGAAATCAATCAAAACCTGTCTCTTTGACAAATTTCTCTGATTCCTCCCTGCCTTGTTGCATCTCTGATTTACTTATTCCATATCCGATTACTCTACCAATGTAATTGACAATATTCTCTGTAACATCGCTGTCTGTGTATAGTCTCTTCCTCTGTAAACCGCTCTGAACTGCTTCTGGTATTGCGGTATACAAAATAAAGTTAAATTATTATTATTATTATAAGTAGGAGAACAGTTTACAGTTTTTAAGGTACAATGCAGTAAACAAGAACAGAGCCAACGGTATTTTGGTTTTTTTAAAATTATTATTTATTTATAAGATTTTCCATTTTAATACAAGCATTACTTTATACAATGCAAAAGATCCAATAACAGTATTCAACTAAATTTATAAAGAAAATATAATATCTTATTTAGTCCATAATTTAAAACCACAATTAAAAGATCAAGAAAGGAAATAAACTTCTAAATATAATCACAAATCAACTAAACAAGGTCACGGCATTAGCTTCCCCAATTACAGCCAGCTGGCAGATCATACATTACTAGGCATGGTTACCATTTTCTCCTTTGATTCAATAAATTCCAAAAGTTGTTTGGGCTCAAAAAAGAGAAAATTTTTATCTTGTAAAGATACATAACACTTTGCAGGAAATTTAACAAGAAAAGTAGCCCCCAGAGCCAGGATCCTTGACCTCAAGTCCTTGACCCTTCCTACGTCTCTGGGTCCTCTGAGCTAAATCTGGAAAAACTCGTACATTAGAACCCAAAAACTTATCATTTATATGTCGAAAATACATACGAAGAATAAATTCCCTGTCACTCTCCAAGGCTAAAGTCAACAACATGGTAGTTCTTTGAGTGACAACCTCAAGGGAATTTTCCAGAAATGAAGACAAATTTAAATCCTCAGCTTTATCCACTGGGGTTTCTGTAGGTGTGGATTCCCCTTGTGTTGTCTTTAAATTCAAATAGTAAGCTCTAACAATTGGAGGTAAATTTTCTGATGGGATGGCTAAAGTCTCTCGGAAATATTTCCTAGCCATCTCAACTGGTGAAATAATAGGACATTTAGGAAAATTCAAAAATCTTAAATTATTTTTCCTCAGTTGGTTTTCAAAATTTTCCATCTTGCGGGAAACATAAGATCTTTCCTTAACCAATTCCATTTGAATCTTTTTTACTTCACTCAAATTATTTTCCTGTTTCTCCAACCTTTCATTAAAATTAGTGAGAAGCAGTGGCGTACCTAGGGTATGTGGCACCCGGGGCCCATCATTTTTTGACACCCCCCCCTATGTAAAAAAATATTTTTTGTAATGACCATGAAACAGAATAAATGGTCAGAATAGAAACAGGCAGTGAAAATTTTCTTATATTCCAAACATAACATAACATAAATTATGTCTGAATTGTCATGACATCAGAAGTACATATGGAGTAGTTGCAGGTGATGCTTGGGACAGTTCTGATTGTGTTAGTTCGGTTTTATGTGTTTTTTGAATAGAAGGGTTTTTATTTCTTTTTGAAGGTTTTGCAGTCTGTGGTCGATGTCAATTGGTTGTAGAGTTGGGGGTCGAGTGTTGCAGCTCGAATGGCTAGGAGGTTGTCGAACAGTTTTTTTCTTTTGACGTTTTTGGTTGGAGGGTGTGTGAATGGTGCGTGAGTTCTCCTATGTCTGTTTGAAGTGGATTGAATTATTTAGCTGAAGAAATTAGTTACCCCCTCATCCCACACACATTAATTCTCTTCCATTTTTGTTCCCATTATAAAAAACACTGATAAGTTCCCAGAAAAAAAATACATTAAAATAAGAAGTGAAAACAAAGGCCCCTACAGATGAGAACATAACATAAGAATAGCCTAACTGGGTCAGACCAATGGTCCATCATGCCCAGTAGCCCATTCTCATGGTAGCCAATCCAGGACACTAATACCTGGTCAAAACCCAGAGTAGCAACATTCCATGCTACCGATCCAGGGCAAGCAGACACTTCCCCCATGTCTTAATAACAGATTATGGACTTTTCCTCCAGGAATTTGTCCAAATCTTTCTTAAAACCAGCTACACTATCTGCTTTTACCATAATTTCTGGCCACTTCATTTTTAAGTTTAGATCTTTCCTTTCAAACAGAGACCTTGCTAGATGTCAAATACAGCACAAGGTAACTTCACATGGACTTAGCTGTGCAGGAAATGTGAATCTCCTCATACATCCACCATATAGTGCAAAAATGTGCAAAGGTCTGTTTTTTTCTTTCAATCACTACATAGCCTAATGCCATACAAGCAGCGCTGTTATAAACACATTCTGTAGGTCAATGCTAAGGATAACAAAGTTTCCTTCCTTGGACCAGAAGGAGATACTGATAAACCACTGGAAGAGATCCCAAACAACACCCAAAGACCCACTCAGTGTGTGAACCAGTTGAGTGGAGTGGACTAACTGGGGGGTGGAAATGGGCCCGGAGTTTGCTCAGCAGAATTTCCCAGACCACCTCTTCCTCTCAACACATTGACACGCTGCCACCATCACCACTAGGAACACCTCACTGGGTAGGCCAGCTATGCTATAAACTTTATAAAACACATTATTATATTTTCTTATAAAGCACATATTTTAACTGAACTCTCTGACATCCTCAGCCTTTCCATTCACAAAAATAGAAGGAAGAAAAGTTCCCATTTCCTGCTGTCTCATGTCCCCGGCCTATACAATATTTTTTTTCTGCAGACCCTTCAAAAGTCTGACCAAATCCTCGTTTCACTTGCATTATAAAGTACTGAGGATGCCATCTCTCCCCAATCCCAGGTCCTAAAGTCTAAGACAGTAGCGCAAACTAATGCTGCCAGATACAGGAAAAAAATTTTTGATTCGATTCAGCCCTATTGAATTGGTTTTTCAATTCGATTTTCCTGCCCAGTTGGGTGATTTTTTTCAAAACTCCTGGTGAGTTTTATAGCTTTTTCACCCCCTTTGGCTTCTCCTAACCACACTGGCGCTGTGGTGTAAATAAAATAAAGAAACAAAAAGGACTTTTCCTCTCTCTGTTAAATCCTAGCTCACATTTGCAGTCCAACACCAGCTCTGGCAGGATACACATTTCAAATCTGACATATTATAATCACAAAACAGAAAATAAAATTAATTTTTCTACCTTTTGTTGTCTGGTTATATTTCAAATCTTGTTGGTCCAAGGCTCTGGTTTTCTTCTGATAACTTGCTTGCCAGGGTCTCCTTCTTTCTGCATGCTAACCATCCATCTGCCAACTCTGTCCTCCCTTTCCATTTCCCTTCCCTTCCCAGGAAGTCTGGTATCTTTCCTTTTTTTCATCTCCCTCCACAGATCCACCTTTTCTTAAATACCCTTTCATCCGGCATCTCTCCCTCCTTCCCCATCACCACAGAGTCCACCATCTCTCCGTTTCTTTTCCTAATTACCCTCCTATCCAGTATCTCTATCCCTCCTCCACACCATCCCTTGTGTCCAATTTCTCTCCCTTTCTGTTCCTTCCCTCCCTAAATCCCATGGTCCATCATCTCTCTCCCTCTCCTCTATTTTCAGACCCATTATTTCTTCCCCCCCCCCAAAGTTTGGCATATGCACGTCTCTTTGAACACCCCCTTCCCTCCGTGTACTTCTAAATCATGGTCCCCCCCAAAGGCCTGTCCCCCCTTAAAGGTCTGCCTGTCCCCCCTTGAAGGCCTGCACCCCCCTTGAAGGCCTGTCTAGAGAGCTGCACGGGAACGGGGACGACGGGCATCCCGCGGGTTCCCCCTTTGGGTCACGGGGATCCCGTGGGGACGCCCCTAGGGTCGCGGGGATCCCGTGGGGACGCCCCCTAGGGTCGCGGGGATCCCGTGGGGACGCCTCCGAGGGTCGCGGGGTTCCTGCGGGGCTGGATGTACTCAGTCGCGCGGCTCTTCTCCCTACCTTCTCTGCTTGCAGCACAGAGCCGAACGGAAGTCTTCCCGACGTCAGCGCTGACGTCGGAGGGGAGGGAGGGCTTAAACAAAGCCCTCCCTCCCTCCGACGTCAGCGCTGACGTCGGGAAGACTTCCGTTTGGCTCTGTGCTGCAGGCAGTGCAGGTAAGGAGGAGAGTAGCCTCGCGGTTCGAGTGGCTACCAAGGGAGGGGGCGGTCCGCCCCGCCACACCCCGCCCCGGTTGCAGCACAGCCGGCCAGGTCCCCTTACTTTTGTGGCACTTCCCCGACCGACCGACCGACAACAGCCCCGGTCCGACAATCCTCCCTGCCCTGTAGCCGCGAATCTAAATTATCTTCTTACAGCAGCTGTAATAAGGTAATTTAGATTCGCAGTTAAGGGCAGGGAGGTTTGTCGGACCGGGGCTGTTGTCAGTCGGTCGGGGAAGTGCCACAAAAGTAAGGGGACCTGGCCGGCTGTACTGCACCCGGGGCGGTAGAGAAGGAGTGGGGAGAAGGACGCTGAAAGGCCATGGGGAAGACGGGAGGAGGGGGGGAAGGACTCTGAAAGCACTTGAAGGCAGAGGAGGGAGAAGGACGCTGAAAGCACATGGGGAATACAAAGGGGTGGAGAAGGACGCTGAAAGGCCATGGGAAGGGCGGGGGGGGGGGGTGAAGGAATCTGAAAGCACTTGTGGAAGACAGAGGGGGGAGAAGGATGCTGAAAGCACATGGGGAAGACAAAGGGGTGGAGAAGGACGCTGAAAGGACATGGGGAAGACAAAGGGGTGGAGAAGGACGCTGAAAGGCCATGGGAAGGGCGGGGGGGGGGAAGGACTCTGAAAGCACTTGTGGAAGACAGAGGGGGGGGAGAAGGATGCTGAAAGCACATGGGGAAGACAAAGGGGTGGAGAAGGACGCTGAAAGGACATGGGGAAGACGGGGGTGGGTGGGTGGAGAAGGACGCTGAAAGGCCATGGGGAAGACAGAGAGGGAGAAGGACGCTGAAAGGACATGGGGAAGCAGAGGGGGGAGAAGGACACTGAAAGCACATGTGGAAGACAGAGGGGGGAGAAGGACGCTGACAGGACATGGGGAAGATGGGGGGGAGAAGGACGCTGAAAGGAAATGGGGAAGAGAGAGTAGGGAGAAGACACTGGCAGGGAAGAAGACAGATGCCAGACTATGGGGGGAGCGGAGAGAAGAAGATGGGTGCCAGACTAATTTGGAAGGGGGAAGAAAGGGAGAGGCACAGTAACAGAGCAAATGGAAGATGCAGAAGGAAGAGAGACAGTGGATGGAAGGAATTGAATGAGAACATGAGGAAAGCAGAAACCAGGCAACAAAGGTAGGAAAAGAATTATATTTCTTTTTTTTTATTTTGCTTCAGGATAAAGTAGTATATTAGTTGTGTTGATAAAAATTTATAAACATTAGAGGCTCTGGTAGAAACCCATTTGCAAAGTATGTATTCTTCCCAATTAATATTTTCAAATTAATAAAGTCTTTTTGCTTATTTGTAAATGGGTTTCTACCAGAGCCTTTAATTCAGTAGCATAATTAAATGAAATAACTATTTCTGAAGTTTATATGGACGGGCGGGGACGGAGGGGATTCCTCGCGGGGACGGGTGGGGACGGAGGGGATTCCTCGCGGGGGACGGGTGGGGACGGAGGGATTCCTCACGGGGACGGGTGGGGACGGAGGGATTCCTCACGGGGACGGGTGGGGACGGGTGGGACTTTGGCGGGGACGGGTGGGGACGGGTGGGATTTCTGTCCCCGCGCAACTCTCTAGGCCTGTCCCATCCCCTTGTAGGCCTGTTCCCCCCTTGAAGGCCTGCCTGCCTGTCCCCCCCTTGAAGGTCTGCACCCCCCAAAGGCCTGCACCCCCCCAAAGGCCTGTCCCCCACTTGAAGGCCTGTCCCACCCCCTTGTAGCTTCTCCCCCCCCTTGTAGGCCTGTCCCCCCTTGAAGGCCTGCCTGCCTGCCTTCCCCCCCTTGAAGGCCTGTCCCCCCTTGAAGGCCTGCACCCCCCCCCGAAGGCCTGCACTCCCTTGAAGGTCTGCACCCCCCCCGAAGGCCTGTCCCCCCCTTGAAGGCCTGTCCCACCCCCTTGTAGGCCTGTCCCCCCCTTGTAGGCCTGTCCCCCCTTGAAGGCCTGCCTGCCTGCCTTTCCCCCCCTTGAAGGCCTGTCTCCCCCTTGAAGGCCTGCACCCCCCCTTGAAGGCCTGCACTCCCCCCTTGAAGGCCTGCACCCCCCCCTTGAAGGCCTGCACTCCCTTGAAAGTCTGCACCCCCCCCGAAGGCCTATCCCCCCCTTGAAGACCTGTCCCACCCCCTTGTAGGCCTGTCCCCCCCTTATAGGCCTGTCTTCCCCTTGAAGGCCTGCCTGCCTGCCTTTCCCCCCTTGAAGGCCTGTCCCCCCCTTGAAGGCCTGCACCCCCTTGAAGGTCTGCACCCCCCAAAGGCCTACACCCCCCCCGAAGGCCTGCCCCCCCCCTGAAGGCCTGCCTGCCCCCCCTTGAAGGCCTGCACCCCTTGAAGGTCTGCACCCCCACCCCCGAAGGCCTGTCCCCCCTTGAAGGCCTGCCTGCCTGCCTGTCACCCCCTCCCCCTTGAAAGCCTGCCTGCCCGCCCGCCCGACCCACCCCGAAGGACCGCTCGCCCCCTGGCCTCCCCGCACCACCTATGAAGCAGCCGCAGCAGGATCGCGAAGTCAGCGTCAGCGATCCCTGCGCTGCTTCCTGCGCCACGGTCCCGCCCCTCCTCTGACGTCAGAGGAGGGGCGGGATCGCAGCGCAGGGATCGCTGACGCTGACTTCGCGATCCTGCTGCGGACTGCTTCACAGGTGGTGCGGGAAGGTCAGTGGGGCGAGCGGTCCTTCGGGGGTGGGGGGGGACTGAACGGCAAGGCCGGGAGCACCCCCTTAGGGCTGGCACCCGGGGCGCACCGCCCCCCCCGCCCCCCCCTTGGTACGCCACTGGTGAGAAGCACCCTTTGTTGTTCCACCTTGGAGAAAACAGTTCCATAATCTATTTTAATTGTAGATAAAGTCAATTTGAGATTGGAATCCATGACTGATATGGCCTGCCATAGCGCCTCCATGTCTATCTTATCTGGTTTCTTCATCTCCCCAAAACAGATAGTATTCCTTCCTGAGGCACCTCTCACCTCTTCTTCTAAAGTGCAGGGGGATTCTTGGTGGTTTCCGTCTCCTCCTTCCAGTGAAAGGCTTGATAGGGATGTCCCTCCGATGCTGGAATCACTCTCTCCCTCTCGGGGCTGTCGGTTTCCAGGCAGTCCCTGCACTTGTGCACTTCCGGGTTGGGGAGGAACCAGCCTCTGGTCCGGACTTAGAGTAGTCCGACTCTCTGCGCTGAGGTCCGCCGAAAAATCCAGGTTCCCTCCCGAAGTAGCTGGGGTCGCCTCACCCATGCGAGCAAAAGCGCTCGTTATCGAAGTCTGAATCAACCGTTGAAGGGGTTCAGCCGCCGGAGGGACAACGCGGGAAACTCCTTTTCTCTTCCCCATGTCACCGCCAGAGAAGAGACACCAACTCAGATTCAGATACGAACGAGCGGAGAGCTCGCTCAGGCGTCCGCTCCCGACGCCATCTTGATCAGTCTCGCATTATCCAGTCTCTCCGGTATTTTAGTTTTTAAAAAAATGTTATGTATATATTTAGGAGGTTACCTTAGAAGAGTTAAATAGTATTACATTACATTAGTGATTTCTATTCTGCCATTACCTTGCAGTTCAAGGTGGATTACATATGAATTGTCAGGACATTTAGAAGAACATAAGGAGTGGTCTGGATATTTTCTAGTTTGCTAAGGAATGGAGCAAATTGCAGGTGATATTTAAGGTAGATCTAGGTGTGTTAGTTTGGTTTTATGTATTTTTTGAATAGTAGGGTTTTTGTTTCTTTTTTGAAGGTTTTGTAGTCTGTGGTCGAAGTCAGTAGATTGGAGAGTTGGTGGTTCAGCTTTGCTGCTTGAGTGGCTAGGAGGTTGTCGTACAGCTTTTTTCATTTCACGTTTTTGGTTGGAGGGTGTGTGAATGGTGGGTGAGTTCTCCTGTGTCTGGTTGAGGTGGATTGATTTAGTCTGTTGTTCCAGTAGACTGGGTTGTCTCCGTTTATGGCTTTGAATAGTAGGCAGTAGAATTTGAAGAGTACTCTCACTTGTATTGGGAGCCAGTGTGAATCGTGGTATGCCTCTGTAATGTGATCATATTTCTTCAGTGAGTAGATAAGTCTTAAGGCTGTGTTTTGTACTGTTTGTAGTTTCTTCATCATGGTTGTTGGGCAGGGGAGATATAGTATGTTGCAGTAGTCCATTAGACCTAGGACTAGGGATTGTACTATAAGTTGGAACTGGGTTTTTTTCGTAGAACTTTCGAACTTGCCTTAGGTTTCTCATGACTACGAATGATTTTTTTAATTGTTTTATTGATTTGTGGCTGCATGGTGCATCTTCTGTCTATCAGCACTCCCAGGAGTTTTAGAGTGGGTTGGATGGGGTATGAGGTTGAGTTTATTACTAGGTTTGTTACAGTTGGTGTTTTGCTATTTTCGAGGAGGATGAAGTTTGTTTCATCACGGTTTAGTTTCAGTTTGTGTTCTTTCATCCATGTTGCAATATATCAAGTGTTTTGTGTATTGTGCTTGCCTTGGTGGGTACTGGTTGGTCGAAAGGAAGTAGAATGGTGATGTCAGCTGCATAGCTGTAGGATGTAAGGCCTAGTTTGTCTAGGCAAGAGCTGAGGGAAGCAATGTATAGGCTGAAGAGTGTGAGAGATAGTGGTGATCCTTGGGGTTCGCCGCAGAGATTAGACCATGGTTCAGATTTTTCTTTGTTTGTTTTAACTCTGTATGTTCTGTATTGTGGAAATCCTTTAAACCATGATAGTACCTTGCCAGTGTGGAAAAAATTCTTATACATGTCCAAGGATATCTGATACTATGCCAATGATCTTCACTATTTTTCCAATGGTGAGCACTTTTAGTACAAAAAACACTTTTTGAGAGTCATGATTACAGTTGGCCATGAGTTAGGGAAGATTCCTCCTCCAATGACACAGTTAGCCTGATGGCTTCCCCCTCTGTCAATGTGGTTAGTCATTAGGATTGACTTGTATAAATACAACAAGTTATATTCCCACATATTTCCTCTTTTCCCAAGTCTATATCCCCCCTTCTACATTCACTATCCATGTCCCCAAGCCCATTACCTCACTTGTACTCTCTAGCTGCTCTCCACTATACTCTCTTCTCCATTTGAGCCCCAAGCAGTCTCAGTTCCTATTCCCATCAGTCAGCCTTCTCCATCATGTCTCTACCCTTGACCCCTTCAAGCTGGCCTTCACTCCCTTTTATAAACCACCTCTATATTTACAGCATGACTCTTCAGTGAGTTAGAACTGCATGGTGCCCTGATTCCTTCACTGATTTTTCAGTATCATGAAAAGAGTGTGGGAGTTTGGGAAGTAACACAGCTCAATCTTAAAGAGAGATACATAGTGCAAGTAGACATAGAACTACTATTATGAATGTGCTTTCTGTAGCAAGTCATAGGACAAGGTGGGAGGAAAGTGTGAATGGGGGAAGAGCAGAAGGGGAGGTAAACATGAAGAGAAATTCTATAAAGGCTGCTCACATTTATAATACAAATTGGCATTGCTAAAAATAACAGCTGGTCTTGAAAGAGTACTTTCAAAAAATATGTGTTTCTTTAAGATATTGGGCCAGCTTCTTCAAGTCAACCTTCTGACACAGCAGCCTTTGCACCACAACAATTACCTGTAACCAGTTTTCCCAAAGTGTGGTTGTGTCAAGGGAAAGAGCTAGGGCTTGGGAGATTGGCACACATATACCCAAGGCAAAGGGAGGATTAGGGTCATGGGGACACATAAACATTCAACTGAACATGGGAGAGGGATATTTGTTGCTGGGCAAGTCCAAATAGAGGTATCAAAAAGTCACAACATAGCAGATGACTAAATGAAGTGCAGATCTCTAAATGAAGAGTGGATCCCAGATGGAGTAAAAGATGATCCTTATTTCAAAGAACAGTACTCCCCTGATATTTGGTGTTTGTGTGTGTGTGTGTGTGGGGGGGGGGGTTTCCGTTCCAGGAACCCCCGCAAATCTTGAAAACCCGTGAATACGGTTTTTCATGGGGAAGACTGAAGAGGGCAGAGGGAGAGCAGCCAGAGCACCGCGAGTGTAGGAAATCACTCGCGGTATGCTCCTACCACCTCTTCCTGCGAATGATTTCCTGCACTCGCTGGCGCTCCAGCTGCTCTCTCCTGCCTCTCCCGCTGCCCTCTCCTTGTTGGCGGTTCGCAGTCGGAAAATGCCGCGAATGACCGGGACCATGAACCGCCGACCGCAAACGACTGGGGGAACACAGTATTCTAAAATAGCCTGATGTGGGCCACATTTCGCCTCCAATAGGACTGAATCAGGCAAAACTTCTACAACACATATCAGATCATAAAATGAATAGTAATTACAAAGGGATCCGAAAATAAAATACACTTCTCCCTCCATATTCGTGGGTTCAGCACTCGCGACTTCGAATATTCGCGGCTTTTATCTTGCTGGCTCCACCGCACAAATGACGCCATCCTGGAGTGCCGAGAAAAAGTTTGCTGTTCTTTTTCAGCACTTGCTTCAGCGTGCAGAGAAAGAATTTGCTTTTTTTTCAACAATACATAACTTTTTTTTTTTTAAAACCAATTGCGAATATCAACAACAAGTTTTATTTGCGATTTCAACAAATTCACGAGGGATATATCCAAATACCACAAATATGATAGAAAAATTATTTGCATTTTTTTGGGTATTCGTAGGCTGGATTTGCTCCTAAGCCCTGCAAATATGGATGGGAAAGTGTAACACATAAATACTAATACAAAAATACTCATATAAAAACATAAGTATAAATGTTTGATACATAAAAAGTGACCTTGATTATATATCACTTTATGCATACGAATCCATACTGAATGAAGTTTGTAGAGTGTCCCAATCACTAACATAACCCGCTGTAGCTCAGCACAACTGTAAAATCAAAGCTAACATCCAGAAAAACAAAATGGGTGAAAGCTAAAATACCAATTGGCTACAATGGCTGCACAACAAGGCTATAAATTGTAAATTGATACACATTACTAAAGAAACAATTAAAAGATTAGGTTCTGGAAGTAATTACTTATTCTGGCATGAGTGAGCTCCAAAGATCTCTTAAAAAGTGCTCTTAGTAACATAAAAATAAATTGAAGCAATCCAAAGTAATACATAAACAGACTTACATAGCTGATCAGCTTCTTAAAGTGCTTGCTGCATAATGTGAAGCAATTTCAAGAGCAAACCAAAGCCAGCAAAGCATTCTGGGAAATATATACAGTACTTGTTTTCAAAACAGGGTTACAACCTTTCTATTTTTAAACTATATGTGAGAGTAAATATGATTAAAATTGTATATTAAAAAAAACAACCAACTGCTAGTAATAAAAATGAAAAACATATAGCAGCAAAACAAATAGCAAAAAAGTCGGCATTGGAACACAAATTGTGTTCCAGTGATGCCATAAGTTTTGAAAGACAAACTTATATCACCAGGCTGCTGACAATAAAACAAAAAAATCTAAAAACAAACTAGCTAAGTAAATTGTGCAATTGTGTCAAAAGCATTAACAATTTTTTCCAGCAAGGAATTCTAGGAAAAATGTACTCATTCACATAACAAGGTAACAACCTTTCTCACAACATATTTTTAAACTACATTGAGAAGTTAAAAAGCAGTAAAAATGTAGCTAGTAATTAAAATAAAAAAAAAACTAATAGCAGCAAAAATGATTGCTAAAAAGTGGGCAATGGAACGCTAATTACTTTCCAGTTACATCATCAGTTTCGATAAACAAACGTAAAACACTAAGGGGCTCATAATCGAAACGGAAATACGTCTAAAAACCGGCCTAAATTGGCACTTAGACAATCAGTGAGACAAGTTGTCCAAGTGCCGATAATCGAACTGGGTTTTAGACGTATCTAAAAATGACTTAGGCCTTCACAGTGCTGCAGTATGGCCCAGAGCTAAAAGGGGTCTTTTAGGAGGAGTGGTGAGGTCTGGATTTGGGCAGGGACGTGGGTCATCCTAGACTTAGTGGAACTGCATGTATAACCGAAAGTTTTACAACACTGCCTAGACAGAACTTGGACGTTGTGATTTAGGCCATCTAAAACCAGGTCTAAGTCACAAGAAGGTATCCAAAGTGACCAGATAACCAGTGTAAAGACAAAGTACAGACCCCTACACACTCTCCCAGTGATCACTGACCTACCCCCCCAATGCCATAAAAATCATAATAACAACTTTACATATCTGCCTCCAGAACATCAGCACCTGGCAGCCTGGCATAAGAAAGCCTAGTAGAGCTGCACAGAGGTGGCTTAAGTGGATTGGGGGGTAGGCTAATGAACCATGGAGAGGAGGACACAGGCCCATAAGCCACTCCAACCACTGCATGCATGGTGAAACATGTGCACCCTCCAAAAAAAAAAAACCCATACCCTTATGTACTGCCATATAAGTGGCACTTGCAGCCATAAGGGCTATTGGAGTGGTAGACAAGTGGGTCTAGTCGGTTCTGGGGGGTGTTTGTGGGGGCTCACTAAGACCTGTAAGGTTGTTGTATGTGTATTTGTATGTGGGTCTGTAAGGTACCCCACTACTCTGGTGCAATGTTTGGGATGTCCAGTCCATCACTTTGCTGACCCCACCAACATCTAAAATGTCTTTTTCTAGGCATTTTTGACTTGGCTGAATTTTTGGATGAAATTATGATATAAAGATGGACGACTTAGCGGTCTGGACGATCAGACGGCTGGACGTACAGTTAAACAATTTTCGGGAAAAAAATATGTTGGACGTATTTTTCGAAAATGGACCTTTTCCAAAGTCCGACTTTGGGCGACTAGCGACTTAGGCCCATAACGGACTTAGATGTATCTTTTGATTTTGCCCCTCTAAGCTGCTGACAATAGATAGAAAAGTAAAACCTAAACTTTGAAAACAAGCTAATCAAGGGGCACCAAAATACAAAAAGAAAGAAGAAACAAAAAGTGACATTGGAATGCAAAATGACATCATCACTTCATTTGAATTGTGGGATTGCATGAAAAACATTAAAATCATAAAATATTACTAATAGAGCTCCTAAAAAATAAAGACAAAGGACTGTAAAAAAACTGCCAACTAGTACTTCAGACTAAGGCCCCCTTTTATCAAGCTGTGTTAGGGTTTTTTATTGCCAGCCACTGCAGCAAAGCACTTTTGTCATAACTCCAGCAGTGTTTCTCCTTGTCTATAGTTCATATATTGTACTTTGGGCTCCTTTTACAAAGGTGTGCTAGTGTTTTTAGCGCACGCACCGGATTAGTGCGCTATAGCACACGCTAGCTGAAAAATTACTGCCTGCTTAAAAGGAGGTGGTAACGACTAGCGCTTGCGGCAATTTTGCGTGCGCTTTTCCGCGTGTTAAGGCCCTAACGCACCTTTGTAAAAGGAGCCCTTAGGTGCATAAGCTTATCAAAATCTGAATTTTTCCTTTTGAATTTCCCTAGACTCCAGTGAATCAGAATATCAGTAGCCCATTTGCACCATTCATTTATGTTAAAAGGCATAGAGCCAATTTTCTCTACTATTCTTTCAATGTCGCTGTTACTGGTGCTCTAGGTGCAGGGGTTACTCTAACCTCCCTGTCATTCTGGTATAGCAGTGAAATTTCCTCCTCTGTGTTCATCTGATCCTCCTGCTCTGTGTCTATGTTCTGTTTTCCTTTTTTCTGCCCTGCTAAACAAACTTCTGCATTGTTTTGTTTCTTTAACACAGGGAACAGAGGCGGCGGCAAAAAGGGCAAACAGAATGCTAGGAATGATTAAGAAGGGGATCACAAACAGATTGGAGAAGGTTATCATGCCGCTGTACCTGGAATATGTCCCCACCTGGAATACTGCGTCCAGCACTGGTCACCGTACATGAAGAAGGACATAGTACTACTTGAAAAGGTCCAGAGAAGAGCGACTAAAATGGTTAAGGGGCTGGAGGAGTTGCCATACAGTGAGCTATTAGAGAAACTGGGCCTCTTTTCCCTTGAAAAGAGGAGACTGAGAGGGGACAAGATCGAAACATCCAAGATAATGAAGGGAATAGACTTAGTAGAGAAAGACAGGTTGTTCACCCCCTCCAAGGTGGAGAGAACGAGAACGCACTCTCTAAAGTTAAAAGGGGATCGATTCCATACAAACGTAAGGAAGTTCTTCACCCAGAGAGTGGTGGAAAACTGGAACGCTCTTCCGGAGGCTGTTGTAGGGGAAAACACCCTCCAGGGATTCAAGACAAAGTTAGACAAGTTCCTGCTGAACCAGAATGCACACAGGTAAGGCTAGTCTCAGTTTTGGCACTGATCTTTGACCTAAGGGCTGCCGCGTGAGCGGACTGCTGGGCACCATGGACCACTGGTCTGACCTAGCAGGGGCAATTCTTATGTTCCTATGTCCCTGTGAGGCAAATTTTGACTTAAAATATTTCAATTCTGCCTGAGCCTCTTGTGCTATCATTACTGAAGTTAATGATCCTACAGTATGTCCATCAAAGCTGCTCATGTAAACCGCTCTGAATTGTCTTCATAGTCATTAGTTAGTGGTATAAAAGCTTTAAATAAACAGTAATTGCTTATTTAAGCCTAATGGGGCAATTGTTTGAAGTTCAAATATCATTCTTTGTTCAGTCATGCTTGGTTGTTGATCTATATTACCACCTCTTCATGAAATGTTTGGTTTGTATAACACAAAAAACCTGATAATCTTCAAATTTATGATTCCTTTCCAATGAGTGTTCAACTAAATATTTCACTAAAACTTTTCTATTTATTGCACTGCGATGTTCAATCACCCTTTTATTAAATGCCCTTTTGGTTTTATCTACTGTATATACAGTAAATGAGACTACATAGGCACCAACATACATAAATTACTTTTTCAGTTTTACAGTTACTAGAGTGTCCCAAATAAAATATTTTGTCATTCACTGAATTTTTTAACAACATTTAATAGCAATATTTACGTAACAGAGAGAGCAATTCCCACAAAATGAATGTTCAAACCTGATTTTATTTTTTTCTAAATGTGAACTACAGAAAGCTAAAGACACTCACATGTCTCTTAATTTTTTTTTCCTCTTTAATAAGCTATCAATAGTTCTTTCTCTGCAAAGTGCTCCATAGAGGAGATGAGAAATTTGCTTCAAAATACAGTAGAACTTCTGTAAGTTGACCACTCAAGGGACTATAACAAACTGGTCAACATATGGAGGTGGTCAACATAAGAAACTAGGCCTACTGTATTGATATATTCATGTAATTTACTTTCGTGTACATCTTGTATTAGATAATATAATATGAAATCATACATAATCAAAACACAGTAAAATCATATACAGTATACAGTATCATACACAATCAATACAGTGACTGTTTTCTCATGGTTTAATCATTCTCTCTGAAAAAAGAGTCAGTCTTGGACTGCTTCTTATTCTTATTACAAAGGTAAGTGGAAAAAGCACACATGGGCATTTTTCCACAGCAAAATGACTTCAACTGCATTATCAGATGCCTGACATCCTCTTCTTTTGGAGTCTCTGTGATTTCTGTGTCATCCTCATTTGCTTCTTCCTTTTCATCAGCTGCTTCATGCACTTGTACTCAGGACTATACCATATTTTCACTCATTTACCGCACACCCGTGTATAACGCGCACAGGGGTATAGCGCGCGAGGGAACTGTAATTTATGTAAATTAATTTTTATATACCGCGCACACCTGTATACCGCGCATGCCGCCCCAACTCTCCCGTCGCTGCCCGACTCTCCTTTCGCCCGCCCCGACTCTCCTCTGGCCAGCCTGACTCTCCTTTAGCCCGCCCCGACTCTCCTCTCCCCCTTGAAGTCCTGTCCCCACCCTGAAAGCCTGATGCCCCCCCCCCGACGTCTGATTCACCCCCCCCCCCCGCAGGACTGCTCGCATCTGCACCCCGAAGGACCACTCGCGCTGGAACATGCATGCCATGGGCTTTGTAAAGAACAACACTTCCCTAGGTAAATCTCCAGCTGTATGGCTCCAGTGGAGCAGGGTAGGGGGTAGAGGCTCAAGGCAATCTGCTGCCTGAGGCAACATAAGAACATAAGAATTGCCGCTGCTAGGTCAGACCAGTGGTCCATTGTGCCCAGAAGTCCACTCACGCGGCAGCCCTCTGGTCAAAGACCAGCGCCCTGAGACTAGCCCTACCTGCGTACGTTCCGGTTCAGCAGGAACTTGTTTAACTTTGTCTTGAATCCCTGGAGGGTATTTTCCTCTATGACAGACTCCGGAAGAGCGTTCCAGTTTTCTAACACTCTCTGGGTGAAGAAGAACTTCCTTACATTCGTACGGAATCTATCCCCTTTCAATTTTAGAGAGTGCCCTCTCGTTCTCCCTACCTTGGAGAGGGTGAACAACCTGTCCTTATTCACTAAGTCTATTCCCTTCAGTACCTTGAATGTTTCAATCATGTCCCCTCTTAATCTACTCTGTTCGAGGGAGAAGAGGCCCAGTTTCTCTAAACTCCAGCCCCTTAACCATCTTAGTTGCTCTTCTCTGGACCCTTTCGAGTAGTACCATGTCCTTCTTCATGTACGGCGACCAGTGCTGGACGCAGTACTCCAGGTGAGGGCGCACCATGGCCCGGTACAGCAGCATGATAACCTTCTCCGATCTGTTCGTGATGAGATGGCATTCTCCCAAGGCCTGTGCCTGCCCACCATGTCATGCAGCATACTTTTCAACCAGTCAGTATTCCGTGGGCACATTCTTTAGCTTATAGCACACACCCTATTATAGAATTTCCCCCACAGGACAGTATTTTTATGTCATTCACCATTAAACTACTTTTACCAAAGAAAACTTTTCATTTTAGATTACCCCTCTTGGAAATTGAAGGCGTTATCAGCCAGCAGCTGTTTCTCCTGAAATCCTGGCCTACCAGGGTCAGCCTGGCACCTCCAGAAGAAAGGGACTGGGTTTATCTTTCTTGATGAGAGCATCTCCATCCATCATGGTGACTGCGATGTTAATCAAATTTACTACCCTTAACAAAAAAGCCTGCTTCATTCAGCTGTATTGCTTTTCTGCCTAGGGGAACATTTATACAATTAACAGCAGCACATTGAATGCTATTAAAGAGAACAAGTGAAGATTTATTCATAAGCCAGCGATGAGTTGCAATTAAGGTAGATATTTCTTATATTTTCTGATAGGCCATGAAAATTCTCAGCATGAAAGGGATTTATCTTCCTCTTTTGGAAAATCACTTGTCACACCAATGCATGTCCATTACATCTAGGGCTTCTAATCTTGGATGGTTATTAAGGGCCCAAATATTGGTGGGTTTTGGTGTTCTCACCCAACAGGTACTATTCCTTGGTCCAGTGGAATCAAATTGTTTGTGCCACTTAGAAGTGGTCCACCTAGTAATACACAACAATAAAGTACAGACAACCCAGGGAAGATGTGAGAAAGTACCGGAGGAAATTATGTGTTTCTGTTGTATCTACAATCAACACCTATTTTTCTTTTTGCACTGAGATTTTGTTTACTACTACTATTAATTATTTCTATAGTGCTACCAGACGTACACAGCGCTGTA
Organism: Geotrypetes seraphini; assembly: GCF_902459505.1. Taxonomy (NCBI): domain Eukaryota; kingdom Metazoa; phylum Chordata; class Amphibia; order Gymnophiona; family Dermophiidae; genus Geotrypetes; species Geotrypetes seraphini. The sequence goes on along the minus strand of NC_047089.1, from coordinate 216,465,421 downwards.
CAAAGTAACAAAGAAGACAAGTCCCTGTTTGAAAGAGCTTACATTCTAAATAAACAAGACAGACAAACAGGATATCATGGATACAGTTAAGGGGAATGGTTAATCTGCTGGCTGGGTTGGTAGGCAGTGGGGAGTAGGTTATGGATTGAAGGCTATATCAAAAAGGTGGGTTTTCAGTCTGCTTTTAAACAAGGGAAGGGGTGTGGCGGACAAACTCAGGCAGTTTATTCCAGGCATAGGGGCAGCTAGATGAAAGTCACGAAGTCTGGAACTGGAAGTGGAGGAGAAGGGTACAGCTAAGAGCGGCTGATCTGAGGAACAGAGTTCTCTGGGAGGTGTATAAGGAGAGAGAAGAAAGGAGAGATATTGAGGGGCAGCAGAATGAACACACTTGTAGGTCAGCAATAGGAGCTTGAACTGTACAGTATACGAAGGTGGATAGGGAGACAGTGAAGTGATTTAAGGAGAGGGATAACATGAGTGTAACGAGGTTGGTAGAAGATGAGCCACCTATCGCATGACACTAATTTTCTCAGGAGCCTCTCAAGAAGTTTTTGATCAAGTTCTTCACGAGAGGCTCCTGAGAAAATTAGTGTTATGGGATAGGTGGCAAAGTTCAGTTGTGGATTAGGAATTGGTTATCGGATAGAAAACAGAAGGTAGGGTTAAATGGTAATTTTTCTCAATGGAGGAGACTAAACAATGGAGTGCCGCAGGGGACTGGTGCTATTTAACTTATTTATAAATGATCTGGAAATTGGAACAACGAGTGAGGTGATTAAATTTGCAGATGACTCTACTTTATTGTAAACCACCTCGAACCTCTATGGCTTTGGCGGGATATAAGAAATAAATTATTATTATTATTATTAAACTGTTCAAAGTTTGCATTTGTCCACATTAAATTTCATCTGCCATCTGAAAGCCCAGTCTTCCAATTTCCTAAGATCCGCCTGCAATTTTTCACAATCCGCATGCGTTTTAAGTTGTTTAAGTTTAAGAGGAAGGGGTGAATGTTTATTAGTGTTTTATCAGTTAAAATCTAAAACCAGAAGCCCTAATTGAGTAATCAGCAGAAATCTGTTGCAGAATGTGAACACGATGGGTGAACAGAAGTAGCAGTATAAAAGTTTGACATTTATTCCGCATTTCTCTTTGACTTCACGTTTGTATTTAGCTTCTATTTCCTGTTCATTAAAAGGCTGCCTCTTCCGGTTAGCTCCCTTTAAGAGTTTAGGAGCAGAGTAGATAGATTCAGTTGGTCCGCTGCTTTGGTTCAGTCTCGCCTCAGTGAGCCCACACCAGGTAAACATGTTTTTAAGCGTTCTGAGAATGAGTGAGCATAAGGTATGCATTATATGGTACGCAGATATAACAGGGTTGATTTGATAAATTTATTACAAACGTATCAAGAATTTTGAGTTGTTAATTTTGAACTTGACTTTGATTTTTCAATAGTGTCCCTCCCTGATGAAGAGGTGAAACTTGAGTTGGGGGGACGGGATTGGACGAATGAATGAAAAATTCTAGTATTTTAACGAAGCACATGAAATTTATAAGCACATAGTCACCATTGAGGATTAACGACAAACAACTACCTGCCCTATTCAGATAAGTACATCGTGATTATCTGATAGTATTGTTGGTTAATAAGGGTGGGCAGGGGACAGGTGAAGGCGATGATGGTCCCCTTGTTAACCTCAACGTAGTGACATCACTATATTTTAGGTTACTTGGTCTGAGCATTTCACTATAATACTTAAAGCAATTATGGGATGTTAACATTATTAATATTAAAGTAGAGCTGTGAAAATAATACTATATATGAACAGAAGTACTAAAATATTTTTGCTTTTGCTTAAAGCCATTGCCTGAAAAGGAAATCGGTATAAGAAGAGACAAACCACAAACAAATTTTCCACTCTATGCTAACTTATCTGGGTATAAAAACCTGGAATGACCTACCAGAAGCTATTAGGAAAGAGACAAACTACACCATATTCAGAAAAAACCTGAAGACTCACCTCTTTGACAATCTGTTTTAGTTTATGTATAGCTCCCCCTACTTCTAGATCCCTCTTCTTGCTTCTTCATGCCCCCTTCCCCCACTAATTTTCCAGCCTTGTTTTCTATGGTCTCCAAATTGGAACTGGGCTTAGATAGCTACCAAGGGCAGGGCTGGTAAAAAGTTGATGTAAATGCTTGAGTACCTGAATAATCTCATGTAAACCGTTCTGAGCTCTCCTAGGAGAACAGTATAGAAAATTGAATAAATAAATATTAGGGCAGTGGTTCCCACTTCCTGGCATTTGGGATAATTAATATCATGCAATTTATCTGGTTGATGGGTCAAATGTTTATACATTATATTTCAAGAATGTTCCTCGCAGTTATCCCCAGATCCAGAACTGCTTGTGGATGACCGGGATTGGAATTCAGAATCACTGTATTTGAGTACATAAAGGGGATCTATGCAGACCTGCCAAGTTTCATGTGTTCAGTGAGAGATTCCTGCTTTTGCAGGTCATCTCCCTTTTCCCACCGGTGATCCAAGACCTTCCACTCAGCTGCTTTCCCTTCACTGGCAGCAGGATATCTTCTGCTGTCTCAGAGCCAGTCTCATGATATGAGCTGCAAAATCTCACAGCTCTTATTGCGAGTCTGATCCCGCAGCAGCAGGAGATAGCATTTTATTAAAGTGTCTCCTGCTGTTGGACAGAGAGGTGGCTTGTTGATACCACAGCCACGGAATCGAGGTGTTCTGGAGGGGGTAAAGCCAGGTGGTAAAGTGGGTGGAGCTAAGGATGAGGCTAGGAAGAGTGAAATAGGGCAGGACGGGGGGAGTGCCTTAAATCCTTCTCTCAAAAAGGGCCCCTTTGGCAGCTCCAACTGTGGTAGGACTGTATTATTTTAGGAAAGCCAGTCTCCTCGCACAGTGAATCCTCTATAAGCCCTAAAATTGCTAAGCTAACCCAAATTTGAGTCCTTGTAAAGTTTTCTCTCCTTTAGCACAAGATAAGGCTGCCAGTAATAGAATTGTTGCAAGGGATAGACAGAACATTAAGACTGGATTACACTTTAATGATGGTCAGAATCATGGCTTAATAAGTAGACAAAAAGGAAGTGTGACTTTGGAGCAGGAGTGCAAAAGAAGTTGGATTAGGAAGCAGTGTGGCTATTTTCTGCTCCAGACTCCTCCTTTTTCCTACTGCTTTGGCTCTGTAGTATGCAAAAATGTGGCAGAACTGCATTACAAGTCATCCCCCCCCAAAAAAAAAAAAAAAATTAAGTCCTGATTAAACTGGAAGACATAAATCAAATAAATGATTATTCAGTCTGAACTTAAATTCAGTGGCATGTACTTTATTTGTGTGATTACAGTTCGGTCTAACCAATAAAGATATTTTATTTTTAAAAAAGTGTGTTTCAGACCTTCTTTCCATTCAAACCTGTAGTCTTAAATGGATAAAGTGTTAGTATTTGAGTTCTCAGCATCCCTTACAGCAGGGGTAGGGAACTCCGGTCTTCGAGAGCCGTATTCCAGTCTGGTTTTCAGAATTTCCCCAATGAATATGCATTGAAAGCAGTGCATGCAAATAGATCTCATGCATATTCATTGGCAAAATCCTGAAAATCCGACTGGAATACGGCTCTCGAAGACCGGAGTTCCCTACCCCTGCCTTACAGTATGACAAATAAATTAGAGCAGGCATAAACATGAATAGGATACATTTCATTCCCATGAGTCATCTCAATACCTTGTAGTGACACACACATAACCTGCCTCTGGTAACAATAAATACAACTCAGTTTTTGAAAGCTCAATTTTGGAATTCTGTGCTGGGCAAGCAGAATTATATTCTTTGCTGAAGTGCTAACATTAACTGTCCCAGATCAGCAGTACAGGAGAGGAAGTCATGATAACAGACATGGGTATAAGAAAGATGCTAAGTCTCAATCTTTTCTCTACCTTTTAAAACAGGAATACAGGCAATAAAAATATGAAACCTGATAGGCTTTCATTAAGCAGGAGCCACACATTGAATTCAGGATTATTTCAAAGCAAAGTAGTATAACCTTCCGGCCTGGATCAGTATTAGATGGGGTAATTATATCAAATATATTTGTTTATTGGTGGGTCCAGGTTGGGACTAGCATTCATTGAGGTCATAGGGTTACCATATGGCTCCAGAAAAAGGAGGACGGATTGAGACATCCGGGTTTTACTTCTACTGAAAGCAAGGAGGACAGAGACATCTGGGCTTTACTTCTATTGAAACCATGTGGTGTGTTAAATGGCATTATAATAGTTACAGCTTATTTTGGCTTTTTGATATACAGCATCCAGTACCTAAGGGTCTTACATATTTTTTGAAAAGGGTGATTCTTTCAGGGTCGAAAGCAATTCTTTATTCATGGATAGGCCCTACGAGACTGAATTATGGTCACTGGAGAGCACAAATGTTATATCTAGTACTCATGGAATCTATGTCCATTTCTGACTGGGATATGAAACAAGGTAGAAATTTACTTATTATTTGGAAGCCATTTTTAGAAACATTGACCCCAGTTGCTCGCAGTCATGTTTTGTTAAGAAGACCTTAATTTTTTTTTTTTAATGCAGTCTTGGAAGGGGATATGGGTAGATATATTCATTATTTATTTATGCTTTTGTTTATTTATTTTTCAATTATATTTATATATTTATTGCTCTGGAAATTGGGTGGGTAGTTGGATGGGTGGGAAATGGGTTGGTGGGATAGAGATTGGTAGTTGAAATTAAAATTGTTTAAATCTGATCTTTGATGTTTACATTTACAAATTTCTTTTATCTAATCTAATCTAATCTAATCCTTAGGTTTGTATACCGCATCATCTCCACGTTCGTAGAGCTCGACGCGGTTTACAGTAGGAGAAATAGGAAGGAACTACAACAGAGGGTTAGAGGTAGAAGTGTGAAGAAAATTTAGAGGACTTGGGATGCCAAGATATAAGAGTTTCCTTGATTTCTAAGTTGGAGGGAGACTTACATTTTTTGAGAAAAGCCAGGTTTTCAGATGTTTGCAGAAAACTTGGAGAGAGCTCAAGTTCCGAAGAGGGGAGGTAAGGTTGTTCCAGAGCTCAGTGATTTTAAAGTGGAGGGAGGTCCCTAGCTTTCCTGTGTGGGAAATGCCTTTTAGCGAGGGGAAGGATAGTTTTAATTTTATATCTACTGTATTTTCACGTAGATAACGCGCACCCGTGTAAAACGCGCACACGGGTATAGCGCGCGGAAAACACAAACTTATGTAAAGAAATTTTTATATACCGCGCTCACGGTTATACCGCGCATGCCGCCCCGACTCTCCTCTGGCTGCCCCGACTCTCCTCTGGCTGCCCCGACTCTCCTCTGGCTGCCCCTTCTCTGAGCCCTGCGCTACGCTGCTTCCTCTTCCGGCGGTCCCGCCCTTTCTCTGACGTCAGAGAAAGGGCGGGACCGCCGGAAGAGGAAGCAGCGCAGCAGGGCTCAGAGAAGGGGCAGGACAGCTGGCAGAGGAAACAGCTGGGCTCACTGGCATCCGGAAACAAGGTAGACAGCTTCTTCATGGGGGAGGGGGGAAGACTGTGGGGGTGCGAGCGGTTCTTCGGGTGGGAGTGCGAGCGGTGGGGGTGCGAGCGGTCCTTCTGGATGATGAATCGGGCGTCGAGCGAGGTGGGAACTATGTAAAAAAAATTTTATATACCGCGCTAACGCGTATACCGCGCAAGGTTATGCACGGTTTGTAAAAACACATATAACGCGCGCGTTATATGCGTGAAAATACGGTAATTCTCATTGTACTTCCTCATGTTCAATAAAAATGATTTAAAGTAAAATAGCAGCCTTGCACAGCATTCTAGCAGAACTAATTCTAGCAGCAGTGCTGTCCGAGACTGCCATTTTGGGGGGAGAATACGGATCATGCCATGCTGTTGAGGTCAATTCTGAGCCTCTATTGTAGCCCTTGTGAGGGCGAAACACAGCCTCTGTTGGGCTTTTCTGGTTGCACTTTATTTACCAAGGAGCGAGAGAAAACACCTTCACGAGATGAAACACATCTTCGCTGTGGTTTGCTGTATTTTATCTACCGTATTTTCACGCAGATAACGCGCACCCGTGTATAACGCGCACACGGGTATAGCGCGCAGAAATCACGATTTTATGTATAAAAACTTTTGTATACCGCGCTCACGGGTATAACGCGCATGCTGCCCGACTGTCCTTTCGCCCGCCCCGACTCTCCTCTGGCCACCCCGACTCTCCTTTCGCCCTCCCCGACTCTCCGTGCGCTGTCTCGACTCTCCGTTTACCCGCCCTGCCCTGCCCTGCCCCCCCCCCGGCAGGACCGCTCGCACCCCCACCCCGAACGACCGCTCGCACGCGCTCCCACCCGCACCCGCATCCACGATCGGAGCAAGAGGGAGCCCAAGCCCTCTTGCCCGGCCGACTCCCCGACAATATCGGGCCAGGAGGGAGCCCAAACCCTCCTGGCCACGGCGACCCCCTACCCCCACCCCGCACTACATTACGGGCAGGAGGGATCCCAGGCCCTCCTGCCCTCGACGCAAACCCCCCTCCCTCCAACGACCGCCCCCCCCAAGAACCTCCGACCGCCCCCCCAGCCGACCCGCGACCCCCCTGGCCGACCCCCACGACACCCCCACCCCCGTACCTTTGTGTAGTTGGGACAGACGGGAGCCAAAACCGCCTGTCCGGCAGGCAGCCAACGACGGAATGAGGCCGGATTGGCCCATCCGTCCCAAAGCTCCGCCTACTGGTGGGGCCTAAGGCGCGTGGGCCAATCAGAATAGGCCCTGGAGCCTTAGGTCCCACCTGGGGGCGCGGCCTGAGGCACATGGTCGGGTTGGGCCCATGTGCCTCAGGCCGCGCCCCCAGGTGGGACCTAAGGCTCCAGGGCCTATTCTGATTGGCCCACGCGCCTTAGGCCCCACCAGTAGGCGGAGCTTTGGGACGGATGGGCCAATCCGGCCTCATTCCGTCGTTGGCTGCCTGCCGGACAGGCGGTTTTGGCTCCCGTCTGTCCCAACTACACAAAGGTACGGGGAAGGGGGGTGGGGGTGTCGTGGGGGTCGGCCAGGGGGGTCGCGGGTCGGCTGGGGGGGCGGTCGGAGGTTCTTGGGGGGGGCGGTCGTTGGAGGGAGGGGGGTTTGCGTCGAGGGCAGGAGGGCCTGGGATCCCTCCTGCCCGTAATGTAGTGCAGGGTGGGGGTAGGGGGTCGCCGTGGCCAGGAGGGTTTGGGCTCCCTCCTGGCCCGATATTGTCGGGGAGTCGGCCGGGCAAGAGGGCTTGGGCTCCCTCTTGCTCCGATCGTGGATGCGGGTGCGGGTGGGAACGCGTGCGAGCGGTCGTTCGGGGTGGGGGTGCGAGCGGTCCTGCTGGGGGGGTGAATCGGGCGTCGGGCGGGGTGGGAACTATGTAGAAAAACTTTTGTATACCGCGCTCACGCGTATAACGCGCGAGGGGTATGCGCGGTAGGTAAAAACGCGTATAACGCGCGCGTTATATGCGTGAAAATACGGTACTACAGAGAATAAAGTTTTTGAGAAAGGCTTGCTTTTGATCTGTTTGTTTGTTTGTTTTACCGCCATAGATATCCGTTTAGGGCATATATTGTGCAACTGTATTTTGAGATCAAAAAAAGAAATATTTTTGTTTTATTATGCATGTTTTACCCAGTTTGGGTGAGGATAGACATAAGTTTGTTTTGCTTAATTTGTATTTACCATGGACCCGATATTTAGCTGGCAACAATCAACACATTGGCCCTCTTTTGCTAAGGTCACAAGGGGGCACCCGTTCAAGCTCAGAGGAGGGAGATTTGGTGGTGACACCAGGAAGTATTTCTTTACAGAGAGGGTGGTGGATCACTGGAACAAACTACTGGTGCAGGTGATCAAGGCCACTAGCGTGCTCGACTTTAAGAATAAATGGGACATCCACGTGGGATCTCTACATGGGTCGAGCAGCACTCTGACTTAATGGGGTGGGACAGTAGAGTGGGCAGACTTGATGGGCTATAGCCCTTTTCTGCCATCATCTTTCTATGTTTCTATTATTCCGTGCTAATCAATTTAGCGCGTGCTAAACACTAACGCGTGCATGTTAGTCTATGGACGCGTTAGCATTTAGCTTGCACTAATTCGATTGACGTGCGCTACTCAGCTAGCGCACCTTAGGGCTCCTTTTACTACGCTGCGATAGCAGTTTTAGCGTACGCTTAGTGCGCATTGAATTGCCATGCACGCTAGACCTTAACGCCAGCTTTGAGCTGGCATTAGTTCTAGCGCGTAGTGCGGGTTTAGCGTGCGCTAAAATCCTGCGTGCGCTAAAAACGCTATCGCAGCGTAGTAAAAAGAGCCCTTAGTGAAAGAGGGGGTATGTTGACCACTGCCAGTGTTAAATCCGTGTCCAGGCACTAGCATTGAATTTCTGGGTTATTTATCAATTAATTAAAAAAATCTATATTAATCAATTGGAAAGATTTCTCTAAATTGGATTATAACATCTGGTGAAATATGCTATGTTTTTATGCTAAATATGAAAAAAATATTTGCTATTTGTTGTGGTAATTTGGGTAAATTCAGGAAAGTATGGGAATCTGTTAGTAGGTATGGTAATTAATTGTGGTGTGTTTGTAATATACATATATTTATCTGATTGTGTTATAATTTGAGAGTAAATGCAACTTCCCAGGACTAATTAGAAGTTCTTATTATAAGTATTGTTATATTTGTATACTTTTAGGCTTGCTGTTATTTGTGGGCTTCTTTTTTTATTTGTGTGTTTGTTTAAAATTTGTTTAAAATATTAATAAATTATTTATTATATTTAATTCTTTATTGATTTTCAAATTTTGACAGTGCAATACAACTATATTAAACATGAGCATTAAACATAACGGACTTAAAATGCACAAAATTAATACATTACCAATCCCTTTCTCCCTCCCTTCCTCTCATAACTATTACACTGCATATGCATATATTATTGCAATATTATAGATAAATATCTTTAGCAATCCCAAATACCTTCCCTTCCCCTCCCCCCTGGATGTGTAGGGAATCTATAAAAAGGGAAATGCCTGACATTCATTGCAATTCAACATATGCAGTCAATGGGCTCCACACCAGCTTATTGAATATCATGCTAGACCCCAAACACTCCGCATTCATTCTCTCATATTTATACGTAGAACAAATATTTGCCCACCAAAATGTGTAATTCAGTCTGTCGTAACTCTTCCAGTTACGTGTAATCATCTGGATGGCTATTCCGGTCATAATCAAGAAGAGCCGACTTTCATATCTATCTAAAGAAGGCTTAATATGCAATATTGTACCACAAATTATGGCTTCGTAGGTTAACGGGATTGATGACTCAAGAATGATATTTATTTGTCCCCAAATTGACTTCCAGAAATTAAGTATCAATGGACAATAATACAACAGATGATCAGGTCCCTATATCAATATGACAATGCCAGCATCTATTAGACTTAGAACAGGGGTCTCAAAGTCCCTCCTTAAAGGCCGCAATCCAGTCGGGTTTTCAGGATTTCCCCAATGAATATGCATGAGATCTATGTGCATGCACTTCTTTCAATGCATATTCATTGGGGAAATCCTGAAAACCCGACTGGATTGCGGCCCTCAAGGAGGGACTTTGAGATTCCTGACTTAGAACTTATTCAAATAAACCAGGGTCCAAAAAATCCTATGTAATAAAAAAAAAGAATTTCTGGGTTTCCAGAGTTGGCTAATTCATGCCAGTTAACTGCGATATTAAGCACTTAACTGGCTGTGGGATACCACATAAATACTGGGTTTTACTAAACCACGGAAGAACTTCGTACTGTAGGCCGGCGAATAGAATGAGCATCGGAGCATTTACCTTGCCAGCTCGTGATAAGAAGCTCTTCTGCGGGTTAGTAAAAGGAGCCTTAACATAGGTCTGACTTTTAAGCCATCCTATTTATGGCTGGTTAAGTGCTCAATATCGACACTTAACTAGCTAAGTGCCAAATTTGCCCTGGAACACCCCCAAAATGGTGGGGTTTCAATTTGGCACTAACCGGTTATTTTCAGCAGCACTAACATGTTAACCCTCCCTTTTACAAAAATGTAACGTAGTTTGTAGCGCCAGCCATGGTGGTAACAGCTCCGATGCTCTTAGAATTCCTATGCGCATCGGAGCTGTTACCACCGTGGCTAGCGCTAAAAAACACTACGGTTTTGTAAAAGGAGGGCTAAATGTCTCTGAAAATTAGCGGTTAGCCCCAAAAGGAGCCATTTCTGGCTGGTTAAATTGCTTTGATTATATCAACTCTTATATTATTAATTCACTTCCTAGTAAAAAGGATTTTGGAGGATCCTATGAGCAGATGATGAATAAATAGCAAATTTTGGTTCCCTGAGCCTTCAAACAACAGAGGGTAAAATGAGGCTATTGAGGGAGGCTGTTAGGATGTCAGGGGGCTACTAGATGCTCTTAAGCCCAATTAAAAGCACTCAATTTTCAGAATGCAGCCTTTTAAGCAGATTTGGATGTCCTCTATAGAATTGTATGTGCTTCAATCACTAGTTATCTATCAGACATCAAGAGGGAAAGAGACTGCAATCAGCAAGTTATAGACAAAGCTGTTCTTTTATTTAGGGCTCCTGATTTATCTCTTATCACATTTTCTCCTGGTCAGATCTTATGCCTATATCAAGGTGTAACTAATTATAGAATATTTATCAGGCATGTACCACAGGCAGAGTTATGCAGAATACTGGACTATCAAATGTATTTCATGAACACTTTAATTTTGGGGGAAGGAAGGCTGGGCTTGTAGGGCTATCAAGACGAGAATGGTAATGAGAAGAACTAATTGTTCTTATAAAGGCTGGGTTCAACTTTATACAAGTTCATGTGTTCCATCTTGTGAATGTCAGTTTCTAACTCCTACCGGGGGTGGGGGGGGGGTGGGAGGGGGGGAGTTGAGCAGCATACAGTACTGCATTTACGAACTGACCGGATTAGGAAGCATAGACACTCAAATCCGTTACTGCCTGATTACATCCATCAGCTGGGGCTGTGTGCACTCACTCTTGAGCATCGGCTTTTAATCTGTAAAGAGGAACTGATGATGAATAGAGAAAATGGAATGCATGCCTCGGTAACTTCACAGAGATTTGGTTGGCATTAATGAACTGCCCATGGCTGTCAGCACAGTGGACAGCTACTCCCCCTCCCCCATACCACGGCTGTTTATTGGCTGGAAGAGGAGAGGTATTCCTATCTAGCACTCATCAGAGGGACATGAGGCTTCCTCTGTTTCCCAAACTTTTATCTGATTTGACCCCACTGTAAAACTTAAAACCTAGGTGATAATGAAAACAAAAAAGCAGGCTCTCCCTATCTCGTCACCTCTCATTCACTTCCTCCTTCCTCTATCCAACTGAAGGAAGCATAAACAGAGATGGGAATAACTAGTGAGATAATTAAAATTTGCTGATGACACAAAGTTGTTCAGTTGCAAGAGGATTGTTCAGTAGTTAAAAACAGTTTCTATAAGTTAAGTCTTATCAGATCTTTATCAAAACTCTTAAAACTAGAAGCTCTTAACATTTTTATTCATTCTTTGGTCATTTCTAGACTTGATTATTGCAACACATTGTATCATGGTATAACCCCCCCCCCCCCCCCAAATAAGAAGATTACAAATTATACAGAATAGAGCAATAAAAATTATTACTAACTCAAAAAAATACGATCATGTCACATCTCTTCTACAAAAAGCACACTGGTTACCAATCTCACATAGAATAATTTATAAAATCACACTGATAACCTTTAAAATCCAATAAACCAACGCACCAATATTTCTGGATCGTTTTCTGATACCATATTCTCCAGTTAGGACATTTAGATCAACAGAACAGCATTTGTTGACTACAGTGGCGTACCTAGCATATGTGACATCGGGGGCCCATCATTTTTTGACACCCCCCCATCTGTATGAAAACATGATTTTTAGTAACTCCACACGTGAGAACCTAGGTAAAGGCAGCATCTTACATACTGCAATGAGCAGTACAACATCAGTACACCCATTGTAAAACTAAACAAGCCAGACTAGTACAGATCAATCCTGCAGTCAATCCTAACAAAAAAAACATGTCTTTCGAACACATAGAACACAGAAAACACCTTCGCCTAGTATGGAATATGTAATCACAAACTAACCCCTCCGTCTTTTACAAAGCTGTAGTGTGGATTTTAGCTACGGAGGTAACAGCTCTGATGCTCATAGAATTCTGAGCATTAGAGCTGCTACCACCATGGCTGGCGCTAAAAAATGCTCCACAGTTTTGTAAAAGGGGGGATAAAATAGAAATACAGACAAAGGTTAAATTGAATCAGCAAGAAGCTGGACTCTGCATACAATGCACCACAGAAACAGTGGCACATGTCTCCTAAAGCAATAAATAAATAGAAATTTTTTTCTACCTTTGTCTTCTGTGGTTTCTGCTTTCCTCATCTTCTTGTAACTCTCTTCCTTCCATCCACTGTTTGCTGTCTCTCTTCCCCTATATGGCATCTTCCCTCCTTCTATGCCCTTCCAGAAACTGTTTGCCTCCCCCTTCCATCTCTCCTTTTACCCCCATTGGTCTGGCATCTCTCTCCTCTCCTTCCCTCTCCCACACCTCTCCTCTGCAATCCCTTTCCCTTTTTTTTCCTCATTTTCCTTTACAATTTATTTTCTGCATCTGTCTAGATTACGTTCTTACTACCCTCTAATCAATGTCCTTTTTTACTGTCTCCTTGCCACCTCTTTCCCTCACCCCTTCCAGTATCTAACTCTATCCTCGTCCCTCAATCCAGCATGTGCCCTTTTTTCTTTCTCCTCCCCACTTCCTTCTAGCGTCTGCTCCGCCTCTCCCTCACACTTCCATTCAGTGGCTGTCCCTCCTCTCCCCCACACTTCCATTCAGTGTCTGTCCCTCTCTCTAACCCTTCCATCTACTGTTCACCTTCTGTCTCGCCCCTTCCAGTCACTGCCCTCTCTGCCCTTTCCATCCAATGTCTGCCTTCTCTCTCTCTCTCGCTCTCTTCCATATGACATCTTACTTCTTTCTATGTTCCTTTCATAACTATCTATCCTGTGCCCCTTCTCTCCTTTGTACATGATTGATTTCAGCTCTGCTACCTCTTCATTTTTTTCTCTGTCACCACCCCATCCCCTATGCTCTGCCATCTTTCTCTTCTCCTTTCTTTCCTTCAGACCCCACAGTCTGTAATCTTCCCTTCCCTAATTCTCTGGTATCTCTCTCCTTTCCTTTTCTTCCATCTTTCCCTCCCCCTCCATGTTCTGACATCTCCCCCTTCCTTTTCCCTTAGTCTGGCATACCTTCCTCCTTCCCTCCAAGCCCTGCCATCTCCTTTCATTCCCTCCCTCATCTTCCTTCTTCCTCCAGCTGGGTACAGCAACACTCTCCCCTGCAGCTCTGGACTTCCCCACACCTGCTCCCCCAAAATTGTTGATGCTTCGGTTACTCTTCTTTCTTCCTCCCTTCCCCTGTGGGACCCTGTGGCACCATCAGATCTTACTCCCTCTAACGCCGGCCCTGCAGTTCCAGACTTCCCCCCCGGATCGCTATTATTTTAAATGTTATGGCAACCGCGAAGCTGTATCCATCAGAGGAGACTTCTAACCTCGGCCTGCCCCGGAACTCTTCCTGCAACAATGACTTCCTGTTCATGCCTAGGTGGGCTCCTGCTTCAGGAAGAGTTCTGGGGCAGGCTGAGGTTAGAAGTTTCCTCTGATGGATACAGCACTGCAGCTGCCATAACATTTAAAATAATAGCGATCCGGGGGGGAGGGGGGCAGGTGTGGGGAAATCCGGAGCTGCAAGGCCAGCGTTAGAGAGAGTGAGAACAGGACAGCTAAGCGTGCCGGTCCAATGTCGTCTTCAAAACCAGGGGGGATGGGGGTGTTTGAAGCGGTGGTAGGCAGCAGCAGCGGGGGAAAGTCTGGGGGGGGGCAGGCTTCGGCGCTAGATGGAGGGGAAGTGATCGCCTGTCCCGTTGTCCCCACGGACAGTTTCAAAATGCTATCCCTGAAAATGGGACATTTTGGCGTCCCGAAGCTGTGCGTGGGGACAACGGGACAGACGATCTAAAAAGGGGACAGTCCCGTTCACCTTAGGTAAGACTGCAGCGGCGCGGACCGGGGTAAAGGAAGGAGGTGCTGAGGTGCAGGTCCAGTTGCACAGTAGGGCAGGAGGACTTGAACCTGGCCGGCTGTGCACCCCCCTAAGGCGTGCACCCGGGGCGGACCGCCCCCCCCTCCCCCCTCCCCCTCCCCCTTCCCCCCCCTCCCCCTCCCCCTTCCCCCCCTTGGTACGCCACTGGCTGACTATCCCTTCTTTAAAAGTAATAGGTACTAGGAGATCAACCATTTTTTTGGTTATAGCACCCCAGCTTTGGAACAATTTACCAATTTACTTATGTGGTGAATCCTCATTAGAAAAATTTAAAAGCTCATTAAAAAGTTACTTGTATAAGGACGCATTTGAAACATAGATAGGATAATTCATCTATCATTAATGCTTATGCTCTAATACCTAATCTTAATCAGACCTTATGTATAGGTCACAATTTCTTTTACCCTCTTCTCTAGGCGTAGCCATGTTTTTAAAATTATTCTTTGTTATCCTCCAGATGTTTTTTCCCTAAATGTATCTTTATCTTCTTTAAAGATTGTAGTTCATCCCTCTCTCCTTTTGTATCGATAATTATTTGCACATATACATTGTGCGTTTATTTGTATTAAATTGTTTTATTTTTTTGTTTGCTAATTTTAAATTGTCATACGCATTGAAGTACTTGACATTGCGTGTACAACAAACTTTTAATAAACTTGAAAAATTGCAAGGGGACCTTGTGAGACTGGGAGATTGGGCGTCAAAATGGCAGCTGACGTTTAATGTGATCAAGTGCAAAGTGATGCATGTGGGAAAGAGGAACCCGAACTATAGCTACATGAAGCAGGGTTCCACATTAGGAGTCACTGCCCAGGAAAAGGATCTAGGTGTCATCGTTGAAGATATGTTGAAACCCTCAGCTCAATGTTGGCAGCGGCTAAGAAAGCAAATAGAATGTTAGGACTTATCAGGAAAGGAATGAAAATGAAAGATGAAAATGTTATAATGCCCTTGTATCACTCTATGATATGGCTGCACCTCTAATACTGTGTGCATTTCTGGTTGCCGTATCAGAGAAGAGTGACAATATATGATGAAAGGGATAGGACGACTTCCTTATGAAGAAAGGCTAAAGTGGCTAGGGCTCTTCAGCTTGGAGATGATGCAGCTCAGGGGTGATATGATAGAGATCTATAAAATAGTGAGTGGAGTGGAAAGGGTAGATGTGAATCGCTTGTTTACTCTTTCCAAAAATATTAGGACTACTGGACATGTGATGAAGCTACTAAGCAGTAGATTTAAAACAAACCAAGAAAATATTTCTTCACACAGCTTATAAATAAACTCTGGAATTTGTAGCCGGAGAACGTGGTGAAATCAGTTAGTTTAGCAGGGTTTAAAAAAGGTTTGGATAATTTCCTAAAAGAGAAGTCCATAGCCAATTATTGAGATGGCTTGGGAAAATCCATTGCTTATTCCTAGGTTAAGCATCATAAAATCTGTTTTACTTTGTGAGATCCAAATAGATACTTGGGACCTGGGTTGGCTACTGTTGGAAATAGGATACTGGGCTTGATGGACCACTGGTCTGTCCCAGAATGGCAATTATTATGTTCTTATGGCAATAGCTTTGTAGTGTGGCCACCACTATAGCCCAGTGCAGGGCTCTGTAGAGATCCTGGTGGCTACAACATACAGTGCATTAGCGTGTGACCCGGCATGGAGTCACCCTGCAGGACCGGACTCTTCAATAGCACTCACAATCAAATACAACCAAAAATAAAGTCCCAACAAAAGGTGTAGTTAAGAGAAATGTTCAATTTTACTCACTCCTTAGGACAGGTAAGTAATGCTTTAATTTTATAACATGTGTCAGGGTTCCTTACAGCATTCAAGAAGAAGAAAAAAAAAAAAAACTGCCAAAATGGGCAAGAAAATAAAGCAAACTACAATCTGCTTCAAAACTTTCTTCTTCTACTTATTAAGTCCCAATTAGCTCATGAGTCCTCAGCTCACTAGAGCTAGCATTGCCTGCTCCAAAGCAGGTGTTTTATCAAATCAAAATTAAAGTTCAGCATTCAAGTTCCTTCATTCTCAGTCAAAAAAGAAAAATAAAGGAAAGCCTCTGGCAATTATATGGGACTGCCAGGAATAGGAGAGAGCAATAGGTTTTGCCAAACAAAGGCCTACAGATAGGCTTTCAAATTCCCTCCCAAGGTGGAAGCAAAACCTCTCCCCTCACTCTCCAAGCCTTCTCTCAAAAAAACCAACATTCCAGAGAAAAGGAAAAGAAAAAAAAAACAGCACACAAACAGTCCAAAAGAAAACACACTCACTGTTTGTGGCTAGAGGCCAAGTCCACCTGCATAAGCTCAGGATAATTGGATTCAATGCCAGAACAGGCTTCCTGAAAATCCATAGGCTCCTCCCTCAGAAGTGATACGTCCTCTGCTTGTTCAGCCTCAGTCCATTCCATTAGTACAGGTCGGTTGTCCCTGCTTGGCTCAGGTGGATCCTTAGGGAGACAAGACCCAAACTTCCTCCCTAACCGGCTTGCTGGCTTGAATGCCACTGCTGGCTTATGTACTCTAGGGGCATGCCTTATTCTGAGAGTGTCAGCAGAAGTCCAGGGGCCTCTAGAGCTCCCCTGGTGGTGGCTAGGATAAAACTCACTCCCTTCTTCCTCAGATAAATCTGACTCCTCCTGGTGGTCACTGGCATTATCTCTCCCAATATACTTCTGGGAGATCCTGGGTTTTTCCTTCCGGGATTTTGCTTTTACTTTTCCCCCCAGCTTATCTGGGACCAGGGCAGGCCTTGTGTCTGCTTGGTCACAGTAGCCATGGGGAAATATTATGCAGTAGGAGCGTGGTATATGGTGCATATATTTCCCATGACTGCCAGTTAGTGGTTTAAAATCATTAGTGCTGTGGATTAGTTGCAGTATGAGTTTGTGCAGTCCCTAGGCATTAGGGCTCTTTACTGTTAATGTATGAATGTTGACTAATCGTATATGCATCTGCAAGGAGAGGGGAAGGTCAACAGAAGTTCAGAGAGGAGCCAGACTTGCTGGCTCCAGAATACAATCGGAGACCTAGCTTTTGGGTTCCAGAAATTTCTAGAAGCCAGCAACAGTGCTTGGATTTCTGAGGAGGAGGGCTAGTTGAAAATAGCCCTACCTCCAGAAGAGATTTAAGGGTGTCAGGTCAAAAGCGTGCCGGTACAAAGGCGCAAGCAGACAATTGAACACAGTGCGGAGGTGCGCACCGAAGAAAATTACTGTTTTTAGGGCTCCGACGGGGTGTGGGTGTGGGGGGAACCCCCCCCACTTTACTTAACACAGATCGCGCTGCGTTGTGGGGGGTTTGGGGGGTTGCAACCCCCCACATTTTACTGAAAACTTCACTTTTTCCCTGTTTTTAGGGAAAAAGTTAAGTTTACAGTAAAATGTGGGGGGTTACAACCCCCCAAACCCCCCACAACGCCGGCGTAATTTGTATTAAGTAAACTGGGGGTGCTCCCCAACAAAAACCCCCGTCGGAGCCCCTAAAAACAGTAATTTTCTTCGGCGCGCGCCTCCATCTTGCACTCAGTTGTCGGCGCGCGCCTTTGTTTTCCACATTGTTGTCTATGAACCGATTTAAGGGCTGTGAAATGGCACCAAGTTTGTGTTTGGTTGAACCCTACCAACTGATCACTAAGGAATGCTGCCACCGTGGAGGATTTTACATCTTGGTCTGTAAAAATTGAGGTTTTGTTGAAGATGACCATTGTTCACAGTTGAATACCTTTTTGGAAATATCACAGTTTAAGAGATTGTGCATCTTCACATTTGATGGAAGAATAAAGTTGGAGTTTTGGAGTTCAACTTCCTTGTTGCAGTACACAGTATTTAGAGTGAGAGAACTGCCTGGTGTGCTTGCTTCAGCCTGCCACCATGAAGGATGGTGCCGGCCCATGACCCTACACTAAAAAAAATATTTTGTGTGCCCCTTTTCAGCTAAATGAAAAGTGAAAAACAAATAGTGAAGGAGACTTCTGGTGTACAATGTTTTTTTATTGTATATCACAACTCGACACGATCGTGTCTCGGCCCAAATGGGCCTACCTCAGTAGTCTGAAGTTTTAATGTTGATTAGGTACGCTATCCCTTTAAAAGTCAGAAGAACAATCTTATAAAACATAGCAAAGGGCTCCATAGATGCCTGTAATAGATTTCCTCCATGGGAGCGAAGGTGATGAAAACTTGTATCGTAAACTTGCACTGTGATTATGGCAAATCTAGTGCGAATCGTGACCTGTTAACTCTATGGGCTCCTTTTATGAAGCCGCGATAGCGGTTTAACACGTGTAATAGCGTGTGCTAAACCGCTGGCCGCGCTAGCCACTACCGCCTCCTCTTGAGCAGGCGATAGTTTTTCGGCTAGCGCGGGGGTAGTGTGTGATTAAATGTTGTGCGCGTTAAAGCCGCTACCGCGGCTTCATAAAAGGAGCTCTATATTATGTATGTTTAACCTGTAACCTGTTCTGAGCTTTTTGGTGGAAAACAGGGTAGAAAACGAAATAAATAAATAATAAATATACTGGAAGCCACAACTTGACTTACGGCTAGCACATCCAGTATATTCTTTGTAACTTCCTGGCACATTATTCAAGTGCATAACGTTTACCAGTGTTATTTGCATCTTTATGGTGGCTGCACTCTATTAAATGGTTTCTAAATGGCGTTCGGCTAGGAAAATTCATATGTTCATGGAAATTTGAGATCCGTATATTCAGAATCTTTCACCTAAGGCAAGAAGTAATTCTTAATGGTTTACATTGAAACTATAATGATTTATTTAAATTTCCAGTTCATTATTTTATTATTTTTTATTTTTGTCAACTTCCATATGGGTTGGGGGGTTTAGTTTTTGGATTATTTTATTTCTTTGATAAAAGGTTTGCACATAATTAAGGGGGGGGGGGTTGGGAAGGGAAGAGGAGGGAATTGAGGAATTAAAAAGGGGTTTAAATTTGGGAATGTATTGAGGTTTATAGTAGAAAATATATTTTGGAGGAATAATAGAACAACGTTTGACATATTTTTATGAATTTAATTATTATGAGTTAATATGTATCATATTTTTGTAAAATTATATATTTGTATAATTCCTTTTAATAAAATGTTATATATTGAAAAGGGGAAGGAAAAGGGGAGGGGGGAAGAGGGGAAGGGGGGAAGGGAGGTGAGAGGTAGTAGGGGGGTTGATTGGGATCATATGAAAATTTATTTTGAAGGAATGTTAGAAATATTTATGTAAATATGATATTTGTAATTCTAATTGAAATTAAATCTATTTGTATTATATTATTTCCTTCAATAAAATGTTATAAATTAAATGGTTTTACTGGTACAGTTTGAAGGGCACTAAAGCATTATATGGCATATGGCAGAGCTGCATTAGACAAGGAAGGTAGACAATATTTGAAAGCTCTCGCTCTGATTCCTCACCATAGCTAGATGTATGGGGAGAGCTCTCTATGCTCCTGTTACTGCTATTCCAATTCCTAAAGTCCCTTGAGGCTTGAAATCCTTCATGTTATAACTTAGGATAGTAATGTTCATTTCAATCATCTGGATTATAGTTGTAGAATTGTCCTAGGGGTTAGTTTTTTTTAAATCAGCAATGACATTTCTATATCCATGCCGGTTGGAGGTTTAAGCCTGCTTAATGTGTTTTTCTTTCCAGAGATGCTGGTTTAACTCACCTGCTGTTTCTGGAAAATAGACCGAAAAATGTTCCCTGATGAACCTTAATAGCTCAGCCTTGTTTAGACATAATCTGTGCAATCAAGTTATTCTGGTAGGTACTTGGTTTGTGATTCAGATTTGACATGCTGGCTTCACATCTCCGGGTGAATTAAGGCATGGTGGTTACAGGATTCACCTTAACAAGGCATAATTGTATCTAGCCTAATCAACAAACTCACTCATTCTGATTATTATAACAGGACTATATTACAATAATTGGACAGATATGTTTATATATTGTAGTACAAAACCAGTTCATTTTCGTATTAGTAACAAGGAAGTCCTGTGGTTGAAAAGGCACATACGTGAATGATGTCATCCAACAGCGCCAGAACAGAACTGCTATTAAGAACCTAGTGTAAGTTCTGAGCATGTGTGACCATTTCTGTTCACAGCAATCTCCTCAGCACCTCCATCAGTTCCAAAATTCAAAAGATGCAGGCAATTCATGGGGAGGCGAGAGGGACTGTCTGCCTTGTCAATCCTGCTGTCCTTACCTTTTAACGGGTAACTAACATTGTTATTTTTTTTTCCCTTTGTCAAGTAGGATTGAGTCAAGTGGACAACCACCAAGCTTAGGGCAGTTCAGTCTTAAATTGCTTTGGCCTTTTGAGTACTTGCACCATTGAATATGAGAGCTGCTAGTTTATAGGGACAGGCTAGCCAGCACTGTTTGACCAAAGTCATAGCTCGTGCTGACACCTGATTTAAACAGCAATGCACATTGAAAGTATGACATATGGGGGGAGTGTGTGGTGCAGTGGTTAAAGCTACAGCCTCAGTACTTTGGGGTTGTGGGTTCAAACCCACGCTGCTCCTTGTGATTTGGGCAAGTCACTTAATCCCTCCCATTGCCCCAGGTACATTAGATAGATTGTGAGCCCACCGGGACAGACAGGGAAAAAATGCTTGAGTACCTGAATAAATTCATGTAAACCATTCTGAGCTCCCTTGGGAAAATTGAAATAAAGCAGTAGACCATGTAGCAGTCTTACAGATGATATTCAGTGAAGCAGACATCAGGTGGATTACTGTGGTTGCAATGACTCTAATTCAGTGTGTTGCAAACTTTTTGAAGCCGCGACACACTAAACTTGGGGCCATGCCTCCGGACATGCACAGATGTCCATGTGATGACATCACATGCATTTGTGATGTCATCATGTCGACGGCTGCGCATGCACAGAGGCCCTCCTGCCATGGCCCTGAGCTTGCTAACCCTGGGAGGAGAGGTTCTGGCACCAGCTGATTGCCTCTAAGACATGCATCTCGCCGCAAGAGGCATGTCCTGCAGGTATTCAGCTGGCACCGGCACCTTTCCTCCTCACCGGCACCTCACGGCACACCCTGAATCTGGCCATGTCACGGCACAACAGTTTGCAAATCACTTCTCTAATCTGATGGGATTGGATTTCGGAGCTGAGAGGAATATCCACTTTTTTTTATAGCAGAAATGTATACAATAAGCCAGACAGTTTGCCATAGTTCTTTTCACAACTTGGTCTACCAGTTTTATTAGGATTGAACAAAATGAAAAGCTGAGACATTTTTCTAAATGATTCATTTCTTTTTAAATGGTAGTCAAAATCCCATTTACAGTCTACTGTATGGAGGGTTTTCTCATGAGGATTTGAATGGGACTTCAGACAAAATGGAATTAGGTATATGGTTCATATGTCACCAGTGCTTGGAGTTCATGTACTCTTCTAGCTGAAGCAATTGCTTCTGTGAAGAGTATTTTGCAAATTAGAAATTTCAAAAATGCTGTACCTGGAGATTCAAAGGGAAACTTCACAACTGAAGTGAGGACTAAATTTAGGCCCCTCAGCCCAGTAGACTTCCACAGTGAAAGCTTTACATGAAGCAAACCTTTCATAAAATGAATTGCCATATTCAGTTATATACTGGAGCAAAATGAGCCAGTACTGCCCTGAGATGTACTCCAATAGAAAAGGTTTGAAAGCCAATAAGAGGACACACGATCAGTTTGTGGACATTAGTAGAGCACTGAAATGAAAATCTCTTCCACTCAAAAGCATACAGTAGATTCATTTGGTGGAAGTTTTCCAAGCAGAAATGTCTCAGATGAGCTGTAGAGCAATGAAAGAAGAGTCTACAGACTTCATATTTCAATGAAGTAGATGGCCTTCCTGTTGAGTCACCAGCACTGAGAGTTGGAGTAGCTTGTGTGATGGTAGGGACTCTAACTGTGGAGAAGAAGAAACCAGTTTTGTTGAGGCCAATAAGGAACTATGAAAATCTTTGGCAGAACTTTTCATGCGAGAGGGATTGGAGGAGAAGTACAGAGAAACAAGCAAGTCTATAAAATTGTCAGAGAATCTAGAGATAAACTTGGGGGGGGGGGGGAGAGAGGAAGAATGGATCAATAGAGAGGAAAGTCATTGGGACTTGTATACCGCTTTTTTGTAGTTTTACAACCACACTCAAAGCAGTTTGTATACAGGTACTGCAAGCATTTTCCCTGCCTGGACAAGCGGACTCACAATCTATCTAATGTACCTGGGGCAGTGGAGGATTAAGTGACTTGCACAGGGTCACAAGGAGCAGTGTGGAATTTGAACCCACAACCTCAGATTGCTGAGGCTGTAGCTCTAACTGCTGCACCAAACTCTCCTGCAAGCTCCTCTATGTCTAAAAGGTTTATCTGTACTCCTAAGGGACCATCTGGGAGGGGGGGGATATAGCACTTTGCTGAGTCAGTCAACTGATTCTATGGTCCAGGTATGTATGTGGTTGGCTATAACAAAATCCCAAATTCTGACTGTTCCTCAGTAAAGGTGCAGAGAGCATGTTCACATAATACATTGCTACTTGATTGTCCATCTGAATTAGTAAAGAGGAACTGTGAAAGCAGTGAAGATGTATTCCTAGGGCATAGAAGATTGCCCTGAGTTCCAAGTGGTTGATGTGAAGAGTTGTCTCATAATTTAACCAGATTCCCTGTGAACATTGATTATTGAGGTAAGCTCCCTTTCTGTAGTTTGAAGCATCAGTAGTCATAACTAATTGATGCCACCAAGGTGCAAAAGGACACAGCGATCCTCGCTGATAGCTTAGCGCCCTGAAAAGCTTTCTTTCCCAACTGATCCAAGCAATCAAGAGTCTTTCCCCAGGGGAGCATTATAGAAATCTCTGCATTTCTTAGCTTTTCTCATAGCTGCATCTGCATTATTGAATAGTGAGAGAGCTGGACTTGGTACAGAGTTTAGTAACCCCACACTTTAGACTACTATAATGGTTTATTATTAGATTCAACAGGATGCATACTAAAGGCTTTATAAGTTACACAAAATGCTTCTGCACAAATTATACAAAGAATGTTCTAAGTACACATAACGTTCATTGGCTACCATTAGAATGGAGAATCAAGGATGAAGGAGAAAGTAAGTGGGCTAACCAGCAGGTCAGACAGGAAAGCAGCCATTGGAGAGCTATCAAGGGTAGTTCCGAGAGCCAATGACAGCGACTGATGTCATCAACAGGTGCCGGGTCATCTCTTTAAAATCTTCCCACTTTGGAGGTCTGCCAGTAAAGGAGGAAGTAATTGGGTTTACTGGCAAGTCAGTTAGGAGAGCAGCCACTGAAGAGCTATTGAGAGTAGTTCCTAGGTCCAGTGATGGTGTCTGATGTCATCAACAGACATTGGGTCATTTCTTTAAAAACTTGCTGCATTGCAGTACAGAAGCTGAGCATGGCTAAAGAGGCAAGCCAGGCCCCTTGGAGCACTGCAGAACACCTCTTTTGACTGTCTTTACCATCAGTTTTTTCGCCTTTGATCATTACATGGCCAATACTTTTTAATTTTTATTGTTATGGGGAAGACGAGGACGAATAAAACTGATGTGATAGTATCATCTACACCTAAGTTAGTGGGGCCTATGGATAGACATGTGATTACTGGCCCCTTGGAGCAACACTCAGATATTCTTTCTCCAAAGTGAGTGTCTCTTTCCCTCCCTGCTAGACCTCCACCCCCACAGCCTAATACACAGTCAAGTCTTGTGACATAAGATCAGCAGGTTCTGTTGGAAAGGAACGCTGATCAGGTGCCTTTGCTTATTCCTCGAGAAGTAAAATATTCCTTGGAAATTATATCTAATCCTCCAGTTTCTGATAGAGATAGCTTTGAAGGGCATATGGACTGTTGTTTCTAGAACTGAGACTTCACTGAGAGAGGTTATCCCTCAGCTTTGTCAGTTTTCATCAGAAGCTGTCTTTAAGTTCAAAGAGATGCACACTAAAATTGAACAGTTAACCTTACAATTTAATTCTTTAAATACTAGAGTGACCACTATTCAAAAATCTAGTGTATTTGCAATTAAAGATAGCCTTTTTCTTCATCATAAGATAGAGGCTCTAAAAAATTCATTGAGAAATAAGAATCTGAGATTCTTTAATTTTCCAAATACTCGATTACTGCCTGCAAAGATTTTGATTAGAAAATATTTTAAGGAGGTTTTGGATTTATCTAACATAGAAAATATTTGTTTGGTAAAAAGTTTCTACAGTTGACTCCATCTAAGTGCACGTCGGGTAAGCGCATGCTTTGGTTATCCGCAGCCTACCACCATGGTCCCGTTCTTTTTTTTTTTTTTTACATTAAAGTCAATGGATGTAAACTCCGGATAATTGCAATTCTGATAAGCACACAATCCATTTATGCGCACTGATGTTATAGGTCCCACCTCTATGCGTCACGTTACGTTCACTTCGGTTAAGCAATCACGTTCTCACGCTGATGAGCCAGGTGTTTCGGATCAGCAGTCTAGGCCTGGCCAGGTGTTCGAACTTTCGAAACTGCACCATGGCATCTCGTGGAGAAAAAACTTTGTCTTTGGCTGATCGAAAGTCATTGTCTCTGGCTGAACGTGTCCACCACGCTGGACAAAAGTCATTGTCTTTGGCTGAACGTGTCGATGTCTTAAAGAGACTTGACCAACGGAAGAGTCAGGTCTCTATTTCAAAACATTACAGCATTCAGCCTAGCCAGATTTCTCGGATTCACAAAAAAAAGCAAGCCATATTGAAAGACTGGCAAAACAACTGCAATACTACCAGGAAACGGAAAAGAATTGGGAAGGCTGGAGATGTTGATTAGGCGTTGCTGAATAAAGGTTTTATTGTATTTGACTACAGCGTACTGTGATTTTTCTTGACTAAAAAGTGGTACTCCAATTAAGCACACACTCTGTTTAAGTTCATGTGGCGGTCTGGTCTGGGCCAGAGGCCTTGCACTTAAGCAGAGTCGACTGTATATATCTAATAAATGTTTATTGGAAAGTAACCAGCAGGATCAGCTGACCAGAATCTATTGACTGTCCCCCCAATCAAGGAACTTTATTACATAAGAAACACTAATTTCTCTGTTACAGCCCCAACCCTCTGGAATGCCTTGCCATCTCTCCTTCGCCAAGAAAATTCTCTTGATAAATTCAAAACTAAACTAAAAACCTTCTTATTCCAAGACGCATACCATAGCGTTTGACAATACCCATTTCCAATAGCACTCCAGTATAGGAAAAGAACCGCATTTAAGAAGTGACCCCCCTCTCCTGGTGTCTTTTCCACCCCCCTTCCCCTCATTTATTTTTATTTTATTTAATGAAGTAATTACAAACTTTCTTTCCCCCCTCTCCCTCAAACTTGCGTACGTCAAGGTATTTGTCAATTTTATGTTAAACTTTTTCTTTATACCTCTACTCTTAAATTTATTTTAACATTTTTAGCTTTGTAAACTGGCCAGACACATGATGATGGCCGGTATATTAAAATGTAAATAAACTTGGAAACTTGGTATAGGAACCTTCATTGGAAGGCACTGATTTGACTGCCTTCCTGGAAGAGTCCACTAATAATATCTCTACCAGGGCTACCTTGTTGGTAACCTTTGCAAACAAAAGGGACAAATCTGTGATATTAAGAGCATATTTCAGGAAAAAAAAACAATGCTGTTTTCTGTGTTAAGACCATTCAGGTCTTCCCCAATGTATGTAGATCTACACAACTTCAGAGGAAGTCTTGCCTTGCTTTAAAAGATCACGTTTTGTCAAAGGGATCTATTTTTTTTCTTTGTTTCCCTTGTAAATGTCTAGTTACATTTAAAAGGGAAACAATATATTTTTTGATCCTCTACAATTGGAAAATTTTGTTTCTTCTGAATCCTGATAAGTTGTGTGAAATTGATTTTTCATATTAAGTTCTCTTAGAAATCTTGATTAATTATATTTATTTGCAATTTTTTATTGAATGATTCTTTCCTCATCCTTGATGTGAACCTGTGATTTTTTTTATAGTTATTTCTTGGAATGGCAGATGAAGTTTAATGTGGAAAAGTGCAAAGTAATGCATTTAGGCAGTAAGAATAAGGAATACAAGTATAGAATGTCAGGTGCAACTCTGGGTAAGAGCGAGCAAGAAAAGGACCTGGGTGTACTGATAAATACAACCCTGAAACCATCAGCACAATGCGCGAGAGCGGCAAAGAAAGCAAATAGAATATTTGACATGATAAAGAAAGGAATCACGAGTAGATCGGAAAGAGTTATAATGCCGCTTTATAGGGCAATGGTCAGACCACACTTGGAATACTGTGTCCAACATTGTCTCCCAACCTAAAGAAGGATATACAATTGCTGGAAAGGGTGCAAAGACGAGCAATGAAGCTAATAAATGGTATGGAGAACTTGGAATACGAGGAACAACTTAAGAAACTGGGACTGTTCTCCCTATGAGAAGAGGAGACTGCGAGGAGATATGATTGAGACTTTCAAAATACTGAAAGGAATCAACAAAATAGAGCAGGAAAAAAAATTATTTACAATGTCCAACGTGACACGGACAAGAGGACATGGACTAAAGCTAAGGGGGGACAAGTCCAGGACAAATATCAGGAAGTTCTGCTTCACGCAACGAGTGGTGGACACCTGGAATGCTCTCCCAGTGGAGGTTATTGCGGAATCCACTGTTCTAGGATTTAAAAGTAAATTAGATGCACATCTCCTTACGAGAGGCATAGAGGGATATGGGTGACTAAAATTATACCAGGTGTACACCTGATTGGGCCTCCGCGTGTGCGGATCACTGGACTCGAAGGACCGTAGGTCTGATCCGGAGATGGCAGTTCTTATGTTCTTATGTTTGTATGAGATATGGAATGTCTATACTTATCTTTTTTCCATCCTGATTATGGGAAAATATATATTTTTCAGAAATGCAAATAACAACAAAAAAAAAGAATGGAGAATGAAATATAAAATGTTATCAACGATTTTTAATGGTTTGAATTTTAGTGCTCTATTATGGTATTCATTTTAATAGTCTTATAGCTCTACCAACCCTCCCAGATCGTTGAGATCTGCTTCTAAAACTCCACTTCAGATACCTCCTTTTCGTGTTGTGAAATTTGAGAAATATCGATCATCAACCGTTAAGACTGCAGGACCAACATTATGGAATTCTTTACTACCTGAACTGCTGTCATTAAAATACTATGAATCATTTAAAAAGTATTTAAAAAGCCATTTGTTCAGAGAAGCATTTGGAGAACAGATGTCATAACTTGTTGTTTAAGATGTTACATTGATGAGTGATTTTAAATGCATGATGAAGCTGGTCCTTTGATTTTATGTTTGTCACTTATTTATTCAGTGTTGTTGTAGTGTTTATTATGTCTGTAACTATGTGATCTGCCAAGGATGGTTTGATTGTGCAGCCTATAAACATATATATAAATAAATATGTAATCTTTTGGAAACAGGCTGAATTGAAAGTGGATTCTGTCACATGTAGAACTGTTGGTTCTTGAGCATGCCATGAACGGATACTGCTACAATTCTCTTAGGGGCCTCTATATGCCCCCCACCCCCACCCCCACCCCACCCTTTTACTAAGCTACGATAGAGGTTTCTACCATGGCCCAGAGTGCTCCAACGTGCATAGGAATTATATGAGCATTAGAGCATTTTGTGCTCTGGGCTGAGGTAAAAACCTTTACCATGGCTTAGACATCGAAGTTTGTTTCCTGTTGAAGAGGAAAAGTAACTTCCTTTTCTATTTTGGTAACAAATTTTGGATGGGAACTGTCATCATTTTGTAGTTCTAGAATTGTCCTGTTTTAGAATGTACTCCGCTTTGTCCTGCTCTGACAGCTAAAAGTGGTATAGCAAGTCTGCAATAAAAAAAATGCTATGGAGACTCATTCCTCAATGATGGAGAAGACTAAGTTCTAAGCATGCATAATCCTTCGTGATACAAGTGGCCTCCTCAGCTCCTCCATTTTGCTTTTTCTACTCAGTCTAATGGATGTGAAACACATCTCTCCCATTAAAATTGGTAATTTTTTTATTTTTGTGTGCTGTAACTTATTTTCCAACAACAAGCAGGACTGAGTCAGCCACACAAGTGGGTAACATCACCAGAAATGTTCTCCAAGAGCTAGAACATGTTTCACCATGTGGCTGTTTCAAGGCACATTGCCTGTAACAAATAATCTCTAATTAGAATTCTACTAATATCTACTTTAAATCTTTATAAAAAGGTAGTGGGTCAAAATAAGCTTCCCACAATCATACCTTACTTTGGCAGGCCTGCCATTTCAGCTAGAAATTAGAATCTTTCCCAAGATGGCTGTTGCATTTTTCTTCCAATATTTAAATTCATCAGCTGATCAAGAGAAAGCCAATCACAGAGCCCTATTTTTACACCAATAACATCCATTCAGTCTCGGCATTCAGCCCAAATAGTGTTCCTGTATTTAATAAATAGATCCACTGTTGTTCTTTATAAATCAATAATTTTTCAGATTAATATTATCAGAAAATGTCTGCAATGTAGGAATGAACAACAAATGAGAATTACTATGGACTTTTTGGTCAAGATTACTCAGCTGGTTGTGAAACAGAATTAGTTTTGGTATTATGGAACTTTTTACGAACAGATCCATGGGATGGCCTGGGGGCTACATTAGCTCCTTCTGTTGCAACCTTATATGTTGCTGAATTTGAGACATTTGTATTATAAATTATCCCTATTTTTTTTTTTTGCATGTTCAGGTATGGAAATTATTTTTAGATGACATCTTTTTATGGACTGGCTTTTTGGAAGAATTACTCACATTTGAACAGTTTGCAATACAGTTTGGAAGTGATTGATTTTATGGATCTACATATTATGAGGAAAGATAAGAAATTAATAACTTATTTACAGCGGACAACAGTAGATAGAAAAAATCTGCTGAGATTTCATCGTTTTCTCCCTTTCCTATTGAAATATAAATTACCTGTGAGTCAGTTTCTGTGACTCTGAAGAATTTGTACTACCGTTGGTGAATTTAAATTTCAAGCTGGAATGTTTCAAACCCGGTTTTCAGAACAAGGTTATACAGAAAATAACCCCTGTTAAACAGGCTTACTTAAGGGCATAGTTTGCTAACTGTAAGTTGCTTTTACTTCAGAGAACTGATATTGAATATGAACATGAACGCTTGACATGTTTTCTTTCTTATTTCACAATGTTTAAATATTTTGTCCAATCTATTCTAAAATACTGGAATGTGATTCAATTATATCAGATTTTCTCCGAGCCCACAATTATGGCTTATCAGAGAAGTAAGAATATTGGAGAACTGCTTAAACAAGACAGATAGGGAAGAGAAACAACTTGGAGACATGTTGAATGTGTCAGTGTAAATCTTATTTGACTGGATCTGAATGGACTGATTTTCAAACTGGGAGATGCATTTGCTCTAGGACCAATACATTATGTACTAGTGTGCTGGTGATGTACATCGTTATATGCCCTTGTTGTCTAGTCCAGTGTTCTTCAACCACCGGTCCATGGACCAGTGCCGGTCCACAGAAATTTCCTGCCGGTCCAAAGGGCCAGCACGTGCATCAGGCCCAAAACAGTGTTCTTCAACCGCCAGTCCATGCGATCAATGCGGCGTTATCTTCAAGCCAGCTTCCTCTTCCTAACTGAATCAGTGCACAAAGCCACGGGCAGTGGCTCCTATGGGCATCTTGCGCCTGAACTGGAAGTCTTCTCTCTGACGTTGCAACGTCAGAGGGAAGGCTTCCAGATGAGGCACGGGACGTGCAAGGTGCAATTAGTACTATTATGGGGGCGGGCTCTGGGGTAGAGATTGGGTAGAGATGGGCGGGGTCTGGCCCATGACTTAGCTCCGTGTTCTTCAACTGCAGGTCCACGGACCGATGCCGGTCCACAGAATAATTATTTTATTTCTGCCGGTCCATAGGTGTAAAAAGGTTGAAAAACACTGGTCTAGTCTATGTGAGTAGAAGTAGTTGTGCGACTCACAGAGGATCTCTACTATGAATATGAAAGCTCTACAGTACTTGTTCAACATTGGAGTGTTATGAAATATACTATTGAAGATATTCGATGGAGAGTAATTGGCCAGATACTAGGTAGGTGGGAGGGTGGTAACTTTGAAAAATTATTGAATTATAGAGAGCAACAGTGGGTCTATTTATTAAATACAGTGACACCATTTAGGCTGAATGCTGAGAATGACTGGATGCCATTGGTATAAAAACAGGGATCTGTGATTGGCTGTTTTTTGATCAGCTGGTAGATTTAAATATCAGAAGAAAAATGTCATGCCCATCTTGGTAAAGATTCTAGCTGAGATGGCAGGTGTGCCAAAATAATGTATGATTGTGTGAAGCTTATTTTGTTCTGCTACCTTTTTATAAAGTAGATTTTAGTAGAATTCTAATTAGAGATTATTTGTTATAGGGGACATGCCTTGAAACAGCCACATGGCGAAACGTGATATCATGTCGGAGTCTCCATTGATCCGATCTGATTGAAGAAATTAAAGATGAGTACTTATAATCTTTAGATATTTAAGATAAAATTTTAAAAAATGATTGAAAGGAAAAACAACTGAATGCTATTATCTTGATTGGACTAATAATGATTCTGGCATATTGAAGCTCAGTTTGGACCAATTTAATCCTCTGTGGGTAGCTACTGAGGTCCATTATTAATTATATATATAAATATATAAGAGAGAGGCCCTTATTGGACCTCAATTTTATTAAACACTTAAAAGGAAAAAGTAAGAAAAACTGCCAACTAATGGACACTACCTCTTGCCTTAACACCAGAAAACCTTTATGCCTATCTGGAATCAAGAAAGAGCTAAAAGAGCTAAACACAATGACCCCAAAACACAGTTTGCTATTTATGAAAATAAAGTCTCAAGACTAAATCTTTATCAGGCTCAAACACAGGACACAAGCAAAATCATTTTATCTTGAATGTCTTTCACCGATATTTTTCAAACTATCAGGAGAAACTCCATCCTTCCCTTCTTTTGATCTTTCACCTTTTTATCTGTAGGGAAGGGAAAACACTCTTGGAAAAGGAGGAATAGCTCCTTTTGGTGTCCCAAGATTTTCCCAAAGAAATCTCTTACCAAGTTCTTTAGGGGATATGGGAGAAGTTGAAAGTCCTGAAATTCAAGTACATTGTCTTATTTTCCAAGGTGTTATTGTATACACTGTTGATGGCCCAGCTAGATTATGCCAGTGCTGTTGTCCTGCCCCCATTGCGTAGGGCATCTTGGGCTGTCTGTGTGTGACAGATTATATGTCTGTATATTTATAAAGCTGTGCATTATAGACTAGGTCCTTGTATTTCTGTGGTGCTCTGTGATTAGCCTATATGGACACCTGTGTTCTGCTCTTAGGCTTTTGGAGCTTTGTACTTACTGCTTGCCTCAGGACATGCTGGGATGAGCAGAATTCCCCCTTCCCCTTATTGCTCTCTTGAGGAAAATTTAGAGAGATGATAGCTTTGCCTAGTCCATATATATCCTGTGTGTAGAAGACTTTAACTCTCCACACTGAGGCAGTAAACTACTGCTTATTTTTTCCTTTCAGGGTAGTAATTCACAGTGATTTTTTTTTTAACCTGTGCAGTTGTTTGCAGCTTTTGTGGCACTGTTAATGCTGTTTTTCAGGGTTTTTTAAAAAAACAATTACCAGTCACTGACAGTTCTTCCCTCTGGGAGATGGGCTAATCACAGAGATGGACTCACTCTGTATGTACAAAATCCCTAATCTGTCTCAATGCAACTGTAAATGATTGATTTGTTTTATCTTGTCATCAACTATTTTAAATAAAGAATGGAATTAAGGATTGGAGTCTATTCTTGGTAACAAACAGCCCCAGATTTAAATCTATGAATAGACTCAGTATTTAACACTGAGTTGAGGTCACAAGAGCAGTACTAGCCAGATTGGCTTCTATGAACCTTAAGAATCTACAGATACTTCAGAACATACAATACAACTACAATACAATACAACTTCTTATATCCCACAATTTTCAACAGGGAATCATTGTGGCTTACAGCAAGATGATTTTACATTTGTGATACAAGGTTGAAGATAAGCGAGTATAATATTCTTAGTAGCTTTAGAGAAGCAGTCTATGGGGCGGAGAACACTGGGATAGAGTTAAGACTTCCGAGGGAAAAGATTTGTCTTTAATCTTTTCCTGAAAAGACAGTGCCTGGGGAGTTGTCGCAGATAGGCAGGCAGACTATTCCAGATGTATGGTCCTAGGAACTCGAAGGCGGAGTTAAACATCCTCTTCCGATGCATACCTTGAGAGGATGGAAAAGGTATCTTATATTGCTGCGTAGTCCTTGACTTGAAGGTGTGTGAGACTGGAATGCTGGCCACTAATCTGCTGGAGTTTTCTCCATAGATGGCCTTGTGAATCATACAGGTTAACTTCCAAAACATGGAAGATGGCTGCTGAGGAAGGCCTCTCAGTATGAGCATGTTACCCCTTTATACTAATATTATCATTGACTTCCTGTATAATATAGGATTACATTTAAGCCAATAGTTCTTACCTATAGGGTTCATTATAGTGGAAAACCCCAAACACTTTCTGACTTGATAATCTCTTATGTACCAGCGTTATTGTTGGTGGTTCTGTATATTCATTTAGAGTCTACTAGGAAAGGAAGTTTATTTTAGTTGGAACCTATATGATGAAATGCTTTCCCACAGGTTCTCTGAGGTAACAATCTTTTTCACACTTTAAACATCTTCCTAAGTCACACTACTTTCTTCAAGCATTTACAGTAATGTCTTTCTCCCTGGGGATTTGTTTGAAACTGGTTGTCTCTACATGTCAGCCCCTGACATCCTCCATCAGCAAAAGTCAAAACCAAGCCCTGGTCCATTTCCTTCACTCTCAAAGGTATCAATGCAGTAGACAGCAATCCGAGGTCTCTATCTCTTACTCTCCACTGGATCACAAGTCAATATCTGCTCAGGTTCACTACACACTGCTGCAGCCTCTCTTGGGTAGCTCCATGATTATCCCTAATCCCCCCCCAACAAAAACAAAAACCCACACTGAGTACTTCAAAGAGGTAGCATCAATGCCAGGAAGGACAAACAACCCCAGTGGTCAAAGGTTATGCTATCTCTTGGGTCTTTCAGTTCTCTATTGAGCCTGTTCCTCTCCATTGGCACCAAGCCCTCTTTCAATATTGGAGATGACAAGAGTTGCTCCTTATCTTCTCTACCATCATGAAGAGATGTGCACTTCTTGGGGCTGTTTCTGGAGGTGGCTTTGATCTCTTTTCTCTATTTTTTTAATGTTCCAAATACCTTACCTCATGTAGGGCTCTCAAGGTCCACTTGATCAGGAAAACACTATCTGCAGGTTAGGTTCATTGAAAGTTAGACTATTGCATCAGAATTCATTACTTGCGTGTTATCTAACTTAATCTGAAGTTATTTCAATTCATGTGCAACACTGAATAATGGCTTAAAAACAGTTGACCTCTCTACTTCCATCAGAGTGATTTACCTTCTTACTCATTCTTATTTAAATACAGGCCTTCATGCTTGGCAGGAGTAACTGCCTTCTCCTACCCACTTGAGTTCCCCATAAAAATGCTAGGTTTTGTGTAGTTCTCCCATTCAGAGGCATTTCTTATTCAAGTTGGCTTAAAACTGGCCCTTAATATTTGCTCTTTTGCTATCTCCCTGCATTCAAGGCTGAGTTTTGGGAGGAAATATGCATCTCTATTTCTGCCTTTGCTCAGAGTTATTGATATTGGAAGATGTGAACATTTTAGTTGATTGTCCCACCAGAGCTAGAGGTAAGCTTTAATTAATATATGTGCAGGTTCCTACTTATCTTCAGTTAGTTTAGTTCTTCCTCCTCCTCAAAATTCATGCCTCCAAAAAGATCACTGTTATTCCACCTACGACGCCTAACGCCACTGTAGGTGTGGTTAATGCTGGAACTGGTATTAGGCGTTGTAAAGCGTACCTGTAGGCATGATTCTTGTGAAAGTTAGGGGCCGGAAAGGTAGACCTTTAAAAATCCTAGCCTACATTTCCAGCATGTACCTTTCACTTAGCCACAATTCTACATTGCTTGATTAACACGCGATCGGTGGCCATTTTAAAGGCAACCGCTGAAAATGGTGTTGTTTATAGAATCTGGACCTAAGAGACTGTGATTGGGAGCTTAACGTAATGGGGGGGAAGGGATTTAAATGACTCTTATACCAGGGTAGAGAACTTGGGCATGGATGGTGCAGCATTGGAGAATGCCAGAAAGACCTTTAGTAACAGTTCCGAACCTGATCTTAATGACTGTGTAGGTACATACTGATTAATACAGTCCTTCAGAGGAGACATAATAATAAGTTAATAATACAATCCTAAACTGTATCTGAAAATACACTAGTAACCAATGATGTAAAATAAAGAGAGGGGGGAACATGTTCAAAACTATTATCAGAAGGAAGTGAAATATTCCTGACATAAGTACTAACCTTATATTATTATCCAAACCAGCTGTAATCAGGCTAAGTTCTTTAATCTTGAGTCCACAATGACTTCCTATCTCAGGAACAATCATTTCTCTGGTTCATCCTGACCATTGGCATCTGGTCTAGTTTTATTTCACTAATAAAATAAACTCTTCCCAACGAAGAAAGACACTCGACAAGTAGCTCAGGTTAGAGATCCTGTTTCATCACAGTCTTCATTCTCAGGTACTCTAGTGAGTTTTTGGTTCACTTTTATCTTTGCATTAGCATGAACCTTATCTACAATGAACAATTTTTGGTTGATTCCTTCCCTTCCAGTTGCTTTACTCAGCTATGAGATCAGTGTTCATCAGAACACACCACTATTGCTTGAGTACCTGAATACATTCATGTAAACCGTTCTGAGCTCCCTTGGGAGAACGGTATAGAAAATTGAATAAATAAAAAATAAAAAAAATATTCTGAGAGTTAAGATTGGGGCAGGGGCCCGCGTTGCCGATCGATGCTGGAGGGGCCCATCGATGTTTGCAATAAACAATGTTGATGCCCTCCTTCATCGGGCCCCCCCTGACAATTTCGGGCCCTAGGCACGTGCCTACTTGGCCTATTGGTTAATCCTGCCCTGTGTAGAGGTTTTTCTTATATTTTTTTTTTCATGTGAATCACACACCATGTGCAAAAACCAAATCTCTTGCCATAGTCCTGGCTTTCCTATTTTCATGACCTCCACCATCATCCCGTCCAAACCGAAGACCCCCACCTGCCTTAGTGCCTGCATTTACCCCCCCAACAGGCAGTTTTCATCTTCTTCTCCCCACCCGAACAGACATGACCCCCTCCTGACCCCAGGCCTCACCTTGCTTCCCTGGTGGTCTAGTAGCATGTTGGGGCAGGAGCAATCCTCACTCACTCCTGCCAATGCTCTCTACGTGCTGAAGGCATATCTTTTTAAGTTGGCTTTTGACCAACGCTGATGGTTTCCTTGTTTTGGTCTGAGCACTGATCGCAGTTAATGGGTTGGAACTGATGCATAATAATACAGTCTTATTTCTGTTTTTGTCTCTCTCTATAATTGTATACTGTAACTGTATGATTTTGTCCTTATTCTCATTCCCTTTCTATTAAATTATGTTTGATAAATGCATGTAAACCACTTTGATGTCTGTAATGATTGGTGGCATATCAGATATTGAAGAATTTGGAAACTTTGCCTAATTTCCTCCTCTTTAGCTTTCAACTCTTTCTTTTGTTATGATGTAGTAGACATTAAAGACGCCCTAATAACAGCTTTCATCCCTTCCCACACCTCCCTGCTGGGTGTACTGTCCCATTATCATTTAAGGCATTCTTTTATCTCTGATTCTAATTGCTCACATATTTCCTTATTTTCAAGCAAACTCTGGTTAAACCTTCAGAATTACCATGGCTTGTTTCCCTTCCCTACATTTCTCTGTCCCTAAACTGGAGCATGATCAGATCAAATTGATTAGCTCTATACTGACCTTTCCAATCCCCTCTATCATGGATGGTTCTATTTTAAGTAAGTTTATTCTTTAAAATGAGCCATGTACTGGCAAATAAATGAAATACAGTAAAACCTTGGTTTGCGAGCATAATTCATAAGAACACAAGAATAGCCTTACTGGGTCAGACCAATGGCCAGTAGCCCGTTCTCACGGTGGCCAATCCAGGTCCCTAGTACCTGGTCAAAACCCAAGAAGTAGCAATATGCCATGCTACCAATCCAGGGCAAGCAGTAGCTTCCACCATGTCTTTCTCAATAATAGACTATGGACATTTCCTCCAGGAAATTATCCAAACCTTTCTTAAAACCAGCTACGCTATCCAGGGCAGGATTAATTTGTCGAGGGCCCTGAGGCACACAAGTACACTGGGCCCCCTGCCTCGCCCTGCACCACCCCACCATGCGCCCTGGCGGAAACAGGAAGCTGCATCAGAGAGAAGCTTTGGGCAAGCAGCACCGCTTGCACAATTACAGTTCCTGTTGCCTTTCTTACCCGCGTTGCTTGCTTGTCTTACTTTCCGTCGATGGGGGGGCTGCGTTGCCGATTTGGGGGGGGGGGCCCGCGTTGCTGATCGATGCTGGAGGGGCCCATCGCTGTTTGGAAAAAACAATGTTGATGCCCTCCTTCATCGGGCCTCCCCCCTTGACAATTTCGGGCCCTAGGCACGTGCCTACTTGGCCTATTGGTTAATCCTGCACCTCTGACAATGCGTTCCAGAGCTTTAAGTATTCTCTGAGTGATAAAAATATCCTCCTATTGATTTTAAAAGTATTTCCCTGTAACTTCATCGAGTGTCCCTTAGTCTTTGTAATTTTTGACGGAGTAAAAAATCGATCCACTTGTACCCGTTCTACTCCACTCAGGATTTTGTAGACTTCAATCATATTTCCCTTCAGCTTTCTCTTTTCCAAGCTGAAGAGCCCTAACCGTTTTAGTCTTCCTCATACGAGAGGAGTTCCACCCCCTTTACCATCTTGGTCGCTCTTCTTTGAACCTTTTCTAGCACCACTATATTTTTCTTGAGATAAGGAAGCATGCTTGTAATTCAAAGCACTCATATATCAAAGCAAATTTCCCCATAGGAAATAATGGAAACTCAGACGATTCGTTCAACAACCCAAAAATTTTTCATATATAGATGACATGTATTATGAAAGATACATTAGTCCCTCAGTAGCTCCTTCTTACCGCCTTCCTTTCCATCCTTCTTCTTCATAGGGGGCAATTGTTCCAGTACAGTTCCAGTACTGTACAGAACAGTCACTCCTGCAGTTGTAATACCACGACTCCTGCGGCTTGTTGTGATACTGTTCGTAAGATTGCGCATTTGTGCTATGCTTAAAAAATGCAAACGCGTAAGATACGCGCACTTGTACTGCGTGCATGTTGTGCATGCTTGAACTGCTAGTACATTGAGCGTGAAGCTTATATTACGTTAAGCCGTGCTCAGCGATGTGACGTGCGTATATTGTGCATACTTGATGTGACGCGCATATACGTGCTCGTACTGCAAGACATCGCTCATTTATCCAGTTAAAATTGAATAAAATGTTTTGCTCGTCTTGCAAAACACCAAGATCCTACTGTACTCTCTTCTACTCCTTGTTTTGATTCTCCACCCATTTACCAGATTGTGCATTTTGATTAGCTGCTTTAGATACTTTCTGGTATTAAGAGTCATTGAAATTTCCCCCACCCCATTACTTTAGGCTCCCAATTACAGTCTCTTAGGCCTGGATTCTATAAATAGCACCATTTTCAGCAGTTGCCTTAAAAATGGCCGCCGTCGTGTGTCAATTACGCAATGGCGCTGTTTACAGAATAACAGCTATGTGAAAGGTGCGCACCAGAAATGTAGGCTGGGGTTTTAAAGGTCTACATTTTTGGCCCTAACTTTCATTAAAATTGCGCCCAAGGAGGTGCTTTATGATGCCTAATACCACTTCCAGCGTTAACCACACCTAAAATGGCATTAAGTGTTGTAAGGTGCCTCTGCAGGCGGGATAACGGTGGCCTTTTTGGAGGCACCTCTTTTTTTAAAATTGAGTTTAAATTGGTTTTTAATCAATGCAGCCAATTAGTGCACCAATTAAACCAATTAAACCCAATTGAGTTAGGCAGCAGTAGGGCACTTGACCATTTTTAGAATCAGGCGCTTAGCGCTTCTCTCAAAGCATTTTAAAAAAAGGGCTCAGATTCTTGTTCGGCACATACAGCTCCCCTAATGTCATTTTATTAGCATATGTTTCCAGCTCTGCTATTATATATCCATATATACTGAAATATAAGCTGAGATTTTTTGGGGAAAAAAAAAATGGCCAAAAAATGGGGGTCTTGGCTTATATTCAGGTCAATGCTCACCCACACCCCTCCTGGACCTGTTGCAGGCCTCTGCCAGGCCTGCAGTAAGTAAGACCTGGTGGTTCAGCGGTGGGCCGGGACAAGAGGGATCCCTCCCGCCTCCTGTCCCAGCCGACTATGATGACTTTAACCTCCCTCCTACCTCCCCCGTGTACCTTTCAATTCCCTGGTGGTTCAGTGATGAACTAAGCATTAGTGATCTTTTCGCACTCCTGCTCAGCGAAGAGCCACTAGCTGAAAGGCTGCTGCAAGTTCTCACGGGACTCATGAGAACTCGTGGCAGTCATTCAGCCAGCGCCTCTTCGTCGACTGCAGCGCGTATGGGAGCGTTCTGGGCTGTTGGAGCAAGACCTCTTCAGCTGGTGGGGTTTGGAGATCTCTGCCAGCTCAGGTATCGATTGAATTTGGGGTCACTGGGGTGGGGGGTAGGGATAGTGTAAGCCCACCCAGTTTCGGCTCAGGGTTCCCCCAAATTGGCATGTTCAACCAGTGGCTTAACGAGAGTGAGAGGCACCCGGGGCTGCGGAACCCCTTCCCTAACCTCTTCTCCGCCCCCCCCAACCACTACACGCTCCTTCCCCACTCCCTCCTGCCATCTGTACGCCGCTTCCCTTCCCCAATACCTCTGTTCCTGGCATGAGCAGCAATCCTCAAGCTGCTGTCGCACCAGCGTCGTCTCTCCCTCTGATGTTACTTCCTAGGCGGGTCCAGAAAGTGACATCAGAGGAAGAGCCGACACTGGCGTGACAGCAGGTTGGGGGTTCTTGCTCACGCCAGGAACATTACAGAGGAACGGAGGAAGGGAACCTGCACACATGCGTGGCAGGGGGTGGGGGGTGGAGAGGACAGGTACCTGCGCCCTCACCAAAACGGTGCCCAGGGCAGACCGTCTCCCCCCTTACTATGCCACTGTGTTCGACTATGCCCCTGATTTATAGTAACGCTTTGTAAGTAAATTGGGAGGTGAAATGCAGCTTTTTAACACTTCTTGGGCCAGAGCTCCCATCCCCTATCTCCCACTTGTGTGTCTGACATAATTTCCTTCCCCCAGGAGCCACATTGATAGTATCTTTCAGATATAAGTATAGAATGATGGCTTGCACAATACACAGCAAGTTGATTGTCAGGACACCCGCTTACATGGATTTCATCAAACCTGTACTGTTTTCATCTAGAACTGGTAGTTCTGTCATAAAAAACGTTGATATACCCTGCGCCTTAAAACAAAACAAAATCCATCTCCTGCATTACCTCCTGCTCTTGCTTCGGCTTTCTATTGTTAAATCTCCCCGATAAGCCCCGCACCTGTGTTGCTACTGTTTTGAATTCTACATGTTGGGGGAGCTTCAGTACCTAGTACGCACGCACACAAAAACAAAGAAATGGGAAACAAATGTGCATTCGTACACAAAAGAAGTTGCAATCAGCCGGTGTGTTTTTTTTTAAAATAAAGCAAAGCTCAGAGAAGTAAAAGAGCAAGGAAGATGCAAAATCGTCTGCCTTTGTGTTCTCTAAATGTAGCCAGAAACCTGGTGACAGGTAACAATAGCTAGATGCTGCCAGAGACTGAGGTGGAAAAAAAAAACCCAACCTGAAGGATTGAAGAGGGGTTGGGGGAGGGAGGCAAGGAATACTCCAGCAGATTTTTTTCTACAGCTGAGCCGGCTTGCACCAACCATTCCTGCTCTGCTTTGCTTCAGTGGGTTCTTCTGCATCCTGACGACAGTTAATTCAAATTCAACCCAGGCATCCTGAGGCCAAGTGGTAGAATCCAATTCTATAATGGCGCCTAGGCATCTAGGACTCCTTTTACAAAGGTACGCTAGTGGTTTTAGCGCACGCGCTTAGCGCACACTAAAATGGCACACATGCTAGCCGCTACCCCCTCCTTTTAAGCAGGCGGTAATTTTTTGGCTAGCACACGCTATAGCGCGCGCTAATCTTGTGCGTGCGCTAAAAACGCTAGCGCCATTAGTAGAAGGAGCCCCTAGTTTCCATTATAGAACGCAGTTTGCAACCTGGTGCCTGAACTTATACCAACCACGGAGTTGGTATTAGAGAATGACATGGTGACAAAATTCATCACCGTTCCCGTCCCCGCGGATAACCGCAGGAAACCATCTTCATGTCATTCTTTAAGGAAAGAGGGAAGAATCAGAGTATGAATGGCCACAACCACTGACCCGCAAGCTTTGCTTTGAATAATGCTAGTGTAGAAGGACAGAGGATGAAATAGACACTAGAAAATGACATGGGATTATTTCCCGCAGTTATCCACGGGGACGGGAACGGTGATGAATTCTGTCACCGTGTCATTCTCTAGTTGGTATAAGACTGACTACCTACACAAGTCAGGAGCATGTGTAAATTACAGTAATCTCAGAGTGAGAGCACCACCTACAGTATGTCTGAAAACAAAAACAAAGAAAAGTGGGACAAGTAAAGTCCAGGATTCACATGGATTTTAATCCAGAATTTTTTTTTTTTTTTTAAAGTCACTTTTCATAAAGATACAGAACAAGTATCACATCAAGCTCTCGACCCAGCTGTGTTTCGGCTGGTTCGCTTTCATCAGAAGAAAGAGCCATACCTTATCTGTCACATTGTATTTCTAAATGTAAAACTAAGAAGCACTCAATAGACCAGTGGTCTCAAACCTGTGGCTCGGGGGCCACATGCGGCCCGCCAGTTACTATTTTGAGGCCCTTGGTATGTTTATCATAATCACAAAAGTAAAATAAAAGTTTATTGATCATATGTCTCTTTAGCTATAAATGACAATATTATTATTAAGACTTAGCCAAAAGGAAAGATTTATAAACTATAAAGTTTTACCACATGCAAAATTGTCATTTCTTTAAAAAGACATTAACTATTTTTTTTCTGAGGCCCTCCAATTACCTACAAATCCAAAATGTGGCCCTGCAAAGGGTTTGAGTTTGAGACCACTGCAATAGACCATGTTTTCTTTCCATGGCTTCTACATGGCTTCTACATGGCACAACTTGACAGATAAGGTATCGCTCTTTCTTCTGTTGAGAGCTTGATATGATACATATCAACAGGAAGCAATTCACCGGCTTGAGATCCAGAATGGGCCTCCAGTCCTCTGAGCCTTTCTTTGGCCCGATGAAGTATAAGGAGTATCTGCCGAAGCCTGATTTGTGTTCTGGAACAGGTTCTATTGTTCGGATGTCCAAGAGACGCTGCAGGGTAGTGCGGGCCTTTGACTCGTTTTCCAGCCGACCTAACAGCAAGTCCAGAAACATATCCGGAGGCAGGCAAAAGAAATCTATCTTGTGCCCCTCCCAAATGATGTCCAGCACCCATTAATCTGAGGACATGTGAGTCCACTCCTTGTAAAACTAAGAAAATCGGCCCTCTGGTGTCATTGAGGTTTGTTAGAAGCAGTAGCTGCCCGGGATCCGGATACCTGTGAGGATCCCTTATGAAAACGGCGGGAAAGACAAAAATTATTACGGTCCCCTCCCGATGTCCTGTGAGACATGTTCACAGAGAGAGACTTAGCGTGGCGATCAGCAACACTAGCCATGAGGTCACCCAGACCTTTCCCAAAAAGAGGATGAGCCTTGAAAGGAAGTCTATTTAAATCAGCTTTGGAGGCAGCATCCAAAGAGTCTGGCACACAGACACTGCATAAGCTGAGACCTCGAATGAGATCATAAAGGGCATCCACCACATAATCCACACCATCACTAGCTGGAGTCAGACATCCACTTCCGCAGAGAGCACACTGCGCAATCCTGTGTGATAGGCACGCTCCGCAAAGAAGGCTGCCATTGCCTTGATACCTAAAAAAGCCACTTCAAAAAGCTTTTTTTTAAAAAAATATAATATCCACTCTGCGATCTTGGGAGCTCTTAAGCACTACTCCACCATCACTATGGTAACCAGCACCACGGTGGAATCCCCCTTAGGTTGCTCAAAAAACTGCTGAAAAACAGAAGCCAGTGGATAAAGCTTAGTCATAGCTTTAGAGTGCCGGAAAGAGCTTTCCGGGGTATCCCATTGTTCTGTAACCAGAACAAGAAGCTGTGGATAGGATGGAAAAAGGGAGGCCAGCACATTAGAATGGTCCATGACTGAACACTGATGTGGAAAGTGGAGATTCCAATTTGAGCTCTTTCAGAACCTCAGAAATAAAATGGTGGACAAAGCCATGCTTAAAAAGTCTTTGGACAGAGGGGTCCTCACCCAAATCCGGACTCACAGGGCGACCATGTTGCCTAGTCCCAGAAAGGGTATCAGCCAAATTCAAGATAGAAGCAGTGTCAGGAAACAAAAGAGGCATAATATCCATATGGCAACTAATGCAATCGAGCTCTGCCATAGCCGGATGAGAGGGCTCCTGAAAAGGGATCTCTGCCAATTGCACAACTGGCAAGTGGCTGTCGAATCTGCCAGTCCTGCCTCCTCTGATGTCAATTTTTGATTCCAGGGCAGGGGGACCAGCAAAACTGATGGAAGCACATGTGATGACCACATCCCTTTGACTGTTCCACGTAACCCTCCCCACTGCCTGGAGGAAGAGGGTGCTCTGCCCTAGGTGGCCGTCAAGCCAGGTACAGCAAGATGCAGACTGTTTTGTCCATTTACTCTGGCTCCCAGTGAAGGCCAGGTAAAATTTAAACTATATATGATGGCATTTAAGATCTTAGATGGGTTTGCATAGGGTTGTCAGATTTTCCTTTTGGAAAATCCAGACCCATAGCTCCGCTGCCAGACCTGTCCTAATCCCACCCCCAAGCCTGCCCTAGCCCTGCCACTCCCCTGCCTGCTTTGTCAGGCATAGAGGAAGTCCACGCATGCACGGACTTCTTCCCTACCCGACACAGCTTTTCAAAACTCAAACAAAGTGCT
Organism: Geotrypetes seraphini; assembly: GCF_902459505.1. Lineage (NCBI taxonomy): Eukaryota > Metazoa > Chordata > Amphibia > Gymnophiona > Dermophiidae > Geotrypetes > Geotrypetes seraphini. The sequence goes on along the minus strand of NC_047089.1, from coordinate 216,421,773 downwards.
GGGTTTTGAAAAGCCGTCCAACCCTTGGACATGTTTTCAAAAGGAGGTCATAACCGGGGAAATCAGTATGTCTGGTAACCCTAGGTTTGTATCTTCATAGATGATGGATTTCTTACAACAATTTATTTTCTTTTCAAGCAGCAAAATTAGGCAAAATAAATATATTGCTGACTGCCAGGAATTATCTCGCTTTTAAACGTCAGATGAAAACCTTTTTTATTTAAAAAATTTCTGCTGGGAAAAATCAGTTAAGAATTGTGAACTCCTTTTTCTAAACCGTGGTAGAGATTTTTTTTTTTTTTTGCCGTGGGCCGGCAAAGTACATGCTTTGGTGCTTATTCAATTCCTGTGAGCGTTGGAGTATTTACCTTACCATCCCGCAGTAAGAAGCTCTGCCGCAGTTTAGTAAAAGACAGTGTATTTGCTAAAAATTATATACTCTGTTTTGTGTATAATTATATTTATAGCTCCTGTGGATGGTCAGACTGGATGGGCCATTTGTTGCTTTTATCTGCCATCATGTTTCTAATTGTTATCTGCACAGAAGTGTGATGCTTATGAGGAATATAAATCTTATTGTTATGTCATATTATGTTAACTTGGGACAACTACCGGTACTAAAGTCCGCCATCTTCGTGATCAGATGAAGCTGAACCTTCCTGCTGTTTAGCAAGATTAAGGGATCTTTTTACTAAACAATGGAAGAGCTTCTTTCTGCGGGCCGGCGAGGTTAATGCTCTGATGCTCATTCAATTCCTAAGAGCATCGGAGTATTTATCTCGCCGACCCGCGACTAGAAGCTCTTCTGTTGTTTAGTAAAACTCAGCCTAAGTCTTTTAAACCAGCTACTTCTTCCTTCTCTTGTCAGATTGCTAAAACATGGAACTCTGACATTTAGGGCTAGATTCACTAAGCCCACTGATCAAGTCCCGACCACTTAGCGACCCCGACCTAATTCACTAACCTTCCTCCTGATCCGATTCTGATCCGCGCATGCAAATGAGGGAAAGAGCATCCAAAAGTAGGAAGGCAACGACTCACAAAACAATTTCAGGATCACCGACTGGGCTGCCCGATCAAAAAACAAGCAACTGCTGAGGACCAGTCGCTTGTGCAAAAACCCTGCTCTCTGCCCCGATTGTCCTTCTCTCTGTCCCAATTCTGCTTCTCCTGCTCTCTGCCCCGACTCCATGGTTTTAACCCGCGGTGGAGCCCCGCTTTCAACCCGCGGGTTAAAATCACGGGCTCATGAAAGTTTCCAGCTCTAAAAAAAAATTTCCAGCTTTTCTTTCGCAGTGAGCATGCAAAGAAGATGGCCTGCGCATGCTCAAGGATCGCTCTCCAGTGATCCGTGCGGTCGGTGGGGGGCGTGCCTCCGATCGCCATCATTTTAATCGCCCCCATTTGTGAATCAGTCGGCCTGCCTCCGATCGGCCACGGATTGGACAGGATCGGGCAGATTAGTGAATATAGGCCTTATTAAGGAGGTGAATATATTTTTCTTGTGAATATTTGTTAACTAAGGGACCCTTTTACTAACTTAGCAGCTTCATTGTAAGCCCTCTAGTCCTTGTATCTTTGGAAAGAGTAAACAAGCATAAGACTTTGGTGAGACCTCATTTAGAATATTGTGTACAATTCTGGAAGTCGCACCTTCAAAAAGATATAAAAAGGATGGAGTCGGTCCAGAGGAAGGCTACTAAAATGGTGCGTGGTCTTCATCTTAAGGCGTATGGGGACAGACTTAAAGATCTCAGTCTGTATACTTTGGAGGAAGGCGGGAGAGAGGAGATATGAGAGAAGCGTTTAAATACCTATGTAATATAAATGCGCATGAGTCGAGTCTCCCTCATTTGAAAGGAAACTGCAATAGGATGAAGTTGAGGTGATAGGCTCTGGAGTAATCTAAGGAAATACTTTTTTACAAAAAGGGTGGTAGGTAGATATGTGGAACAGTCTCCCAGAAGAGGCGGTGGAGACAGAGACTGTGTCTGAATTCAAAAGGACCTGGGATAAGCACGTGGGATCTATTGGAGAAAGAAAGAGATAATGGTTACTGTGGATGGGCAGACTAGATGGGACATTTGGCCGTTGTCTGCCATCATGTTTCTGTGACATCACAATGCAGATGTAAATAGCCTTAGCCAATAGGGAGAGGAGATGATAGTGAATGCTGTGGATGGGCAGACTGGCCTTTATTTGCCATCATGTTTCTATTTACCTCTACCCATTCTACTCCACTTAGTATTTTATGGAGCTCTATCATATCTCCCCTCAACTGTCCCATCTTTTCCCCAAGCTGAAGAGCCCTGGAGGAAAGAGCAAAGGGCTGTGGCTCACTGGTTGAGCTGCTGCTTCTGCACCCAGAGGTTATAAGATTAAATCCCAGTGACCCTGGGCAAGTCACTTAATTCTCCAGTGCCCACTGTTTTGCATGTCAATTTTGAAATGCCAGAACAAGAAGGCAGTCCCCTTTCCCTCTAGCCTTTTCTCGTAGTTAAGCTGTACATTCCCTTTATCGTTTTCATTGCTCTTCTTTGTATCTTTTCTAATTCCAACAAAGCCATTTTGAGATGTGATGACCAAAACTGCATACAATATTTGAGGTGCACACAAAATTTGAGGTGCAATTGCAGCATTCTCGTTTTCCATTCCTTTCCTAATACAGTGGTACGTCGGTTTACAAGTGCACCGGTTTGCGAGTGTTTTGCAAGACGAGCAAAACATTTGCAAAATCGGTGCCTCGGAAACCGAGCATGGCTCGATTTACGAGCACCCCCCCCCCCCCCGCAATCCGGCACCCCCCCTGCGATCCGGCACCCCCTCTGCCTCGAACCGGCACCCCCCGCCACGATCCGACCCCACCGACACGATTGGGCACCCCCCCGCCACGATCCGACCCCCCCGCCACAATTGGGCACACCCCCCCCCGCCGCTTCTTACCCTCATCTGGGCACTCTTGAAAATCGGCTTCCTCCTCAGCTGGGCCTTGAGCATCTGAGCATGCTCAAGGTCTGCGACTTCCTCAAGGCCCAGCAGAAGACGAAGACAATTTTCAAGAGTGCCCAGATGAGGGTAAGAAGCGGCGGGGGGGTGCCCAATTGTGTCGAGGGGATGTCGGATCGTGTCAGGGAGGGATGCCCAATCGTGTCGGGGGGGGGGGGGTCGGATCGTGTCGGGGGGGTGCCCAATTGTGGCGGGGGGGGTCGGATCATGGCGGGGGGGGGGGTGCCGGTTCGAGGCAGGGGATTGTAGGTGCCGGATTGCAGGGGGGGTGCCTGATCGCGGGGGGGGGGGCTTCGAGGAGAGCAATGCCGGTTCTCGGGGGGGGGGGGGAATGCATCAAAGCGAGTTTCCATTATTTCCTATGGGGAAACTCGCTTTGATAAACGAGCATGCTCCTGGAACGGATTATGCTCGTAATCCAAGGTACCACTGTAATTCCTAACATTCTATTTGCTTTCTTAGCCACTGCTGCACACTAAGCAGACCAAAATAAAGACTGAACGGTTTTCAATCTTGGAGCCATATTGCTTCATTTCTAACTGCAAATTCAGTCATTGTCGGTTGCTATTCTAGATGCACTGTGCTAAAAAGTCTAAGCCCAGTTTTAAACAGATCAGCTTCAAACAGAGAAGAATCGGGCCGCAACTGTATCAATCGCATAGTAAAACTAATGAAAGAGAAAGCGGCATTAGGAACTGGCCCGCGGAAATGGCACTATAATCCTTAAAGGCACTTCAGTACTTGCACGGTTCTGCTTCACTGCAAATAACAGCAGCATCCAGCAGCCTACAAACGGGCGATTCAAAGAGGAGTGGGCTATCAGCTATCCATTTCACTGTTTCTTGTTTGATTTCTACAAAAGCTGCATGGATCTTCCACCGTGGAAAAAGCGCATGTCTGGTTGTTTAAAGTTACAATCGTGTGCGCAGGGGATAGTATACTGAATTGCACTCCCCCTCCCCCAGTACTTTTAAATGCGGGCGCATAGCAAGAAAGACTTTGCTCTTCTGAGCAGTAGAACTTGATAAGTCCTGTTCACACACACACACAAAAAAAGACATTTTAATCACCCACCTTTAGTAGGAATAGCTGATGCTTGGAAAGCAGAATGCTCAGTACTCAAGGATGTGATCAGTCCAATCTCCCATTCCTACAGGTTGCCACTCTGTGAAAGTTAGACTTAATAACTTCAGGAACACTTGCTTTAAATATCCAATAATGTTTTAACTTCTCTCCCTTTGGGCGGGACCAGCCGCTTGAAGGATGTTTGCTTGTTAACTTATTTACTCAAATTTTAGCCCGTCCTCCCAAAAGAGCCCAGAACAGGTTGCAGAACATTATATATTACTGAAAACCCATCTTTTTGATATAGCTTTCAATCCTTAACCCTACTCCTCTGATCTCCAACCCAACCCGCTGATTAACCATTCCCCTTAACTGTATCCATGACATCCTGTTTGTCTTTGGGAAGCAGAGCTGAGATTGTGATGTCATAATGCCTCATTCCACCAATAAGAGCCAACCTCATCAGTGATGTCACAATGGCTTGATTGTCTTGTACGCCCCTCTGCCCTCTAACCCAGCCTGCTGATTAACCGTTCCCCTTAACTGTATCCATGACATCATGTTTGTCTTTGGGAAGAAGAGTTGAGATTGTGATGTCATAATGCCTCATTCCACCAATAAGAGCCAACCTCATCAGTGATGTCACAATGGCTTCATTGTCCTGTACTCCCCTCTGCCCTCCAACCCAGCCAGCAGATTAACCGTTACCCTTAACTATATCCATGACATCCTGTTTGTCTGTCTTGCCTGTATAGATTGTAAGCTCTTTCGAGCAGGGACTATTTTCTTCTTTGTGACTCTGTGCAGCGCTGCTTGCGTCTGGTAGCGCTATAGAAATAATTAATAGTAGTAATAGTAGTAGTATGTTATTTCTACTTCTCCAGTTTGCTAGGTCTTCAAGGACACTCTGCAGCTGTGCTATGGCACTTACATTGCACTGTACATGTTTCCTTGGTTCAATTTTAAACGTCTTCTCCATTTTTTTTTCCTATGGAAGATACAAGTCCTGTATTTGTAATGTAAGTGTTTCCAATTCCTTCTTAATATTATTGGGAGGTATTAAGCTGTAGTTACAGCATGGATTTAATCTATATAATAAAACCGTAGGCTGCGCATGCGCAGTCTTATCGGCGTGCTTCCATGATCCGTAGGTCCGTGGCCGCCAAGAGTGCAGCATGCCCCGCGCTTACTACGGCCCCACGCGCAGCTGAGTTCGGCACGGCGGTTTCCCCAGATAGGGGAAGTCGAACAACTCACTCCCGACGCGCAGCTGAGTTCGGCACGGCGATTTCCCCGGTTTCCCCAGATAGGGGAAGCCGAACTGCTCACTCCCGCCTCATGGTCCTGCCGCTGCTCCTGTTCACAGCGGCCTGCACGTCGATGACTCCCCCCCCCCCCCCGAGGCTGCCTAAAGAAAAAAAGTTTCACGGTGCTTGGCCTGCCAAAAAATTTCTGCCGTTGCTGAAATTTGCCCAACCGTTCCTTCCCTTCCTCCATCAGGTACAGTTCAGCTCCGCTAAAAGGAGCTGCTTTGAAATTGGAGCCCTGCCGCCACCGTAACACGTTCCCTCTGCCGCGGTCCCATATGTCAGAGAAGGGGCGGGACCAAGGCAGAGGGGAACATGCTACGGCAGTGGCAGGCCTCCGATTTCGACGCGGCTCCTTTTAACATTGGTGGATTCACTGCACCTGATGGAGGGAGGGAAGAAAAGGTGGTTGTGCGCTGTTGAGCCCCTCTTTCACTCAGACCCTCTCCTAACTGCTCCCTCCTGTCTCAGACCACTGGGGGGAGGTGCCTGTCTTCAGCTGCAGGGATGGAGGGAGGGAAGAAGAAAGAAGGGGACCTGGCAAGCGAGTTATCAAAAGCCAACCATAGCCTGGGACCCCTACATGGTATGAATAATGACCAGACAACAAAAGGTAAGAAAAATAATTTTATTTTCTGTTTTGTGATTACAATATGTCAGATTTGAAATGTGTCTTGAGGGAGGCTGCCGCCGCGGCTTTGGACAGAGGGGTACCATTTTCGTGGGAGCTGGCCTTCGGAGAGGCTTGGGACGCGGGGACGGATGCAGGAAGGGCTGCCGCTGCGAAGGGCTTTGGTGGGGGAGCCAGCCAGACCGCGAGTGTGGGGCCGTTGTAAGCGCGGATTGGTCAAGGAGCCGCCGTTGCCGAGGCTTTGAAATTTCTCTCCCACCGTCACTCCCTCCCGTTCCGGCTCTGCCTCTGCCCCTGCCCAGGTTCAAAAGCAGGAGAGGCGGTCATCTAGCACCCGTTAATCTAACGGGCTTAAACACTAGTAGTGTATATAATTCTATCACATCATTTGAGGTCACACTAGCATCTTTTCTTATCATGGGCCTTTCTGGTGTTGGGGGTGGGGTGGGGGTGGGGGGTCAGTCTACTGCCATTTTCTTTATGCAGGAAGACACCAAAAATGTGAATTCTATTTTAAAGGGTTTGCTAGATACCATACACTGACTGCAGGTGTTTTGAGCAATGGATACATGTCTGGGGATAGGTTATTTGCAGAATGAAAGGCTTATGCTGCCATCATGAAAGCCCACAGAAACAGCAGACTATATTTTGGCAGAGGTACCTGTATGGTGATCACATAAATAAATCATTCAACTTGCACATGTAATATCATTTTGTTTCACAATTCGTCTGCTGATTTATGCACTCCATCAAGAATTTTGGAATCCTAATGAAGGCCTCATTATTGAATCCTAGGAAATTTCCTACTGGATTCATTAAAGGATTCTTACCTAAGAATCAGGCAGGTCTCTTCGGTCTTCATGTTTTCACTCTTTCTCTCAAGTTTAGCCTCTAGAGAACTATCTTCTGCTTTGCCATCTTGAAAACCCTCCAAGTCATGTCCTCATGGGATTAATTCTATAAGGATCCTCCAAGATACAGGCATCAAGAACAGGCAAAAAATGCGGTATACTAGTCATTTGTGCTTCTTTGTGCACAAGGGGAATGGACTGGGACACTGAGACTGTTGGGGAGGGAGGCTGGGGAGGAAAGGAAGAGATGCCAGGACTGGTGGAGACAGGGAAAGAGATACCAGGTCCGGAAACACTCTCAGAGGCAGAATTTTTTTTAAAAAATCTGAGCTGTTTTAAGGCACTCCAATAAACGGCAAGGTAGGCGTCTATTCAAGCAATGAGAAAGGCTTTATTAATAAATTAGTCTTGATTCCTAATTATAGTCCCAACTAGGATCCAAGTTTCAGCGTGATCAAAACGCGTGCAAAGGCTCCCACATCGCGCTCGGCGAACCTTACATATGTGTCCCCTGATGAAGGCGTTTTGATCACGCCGAAACTTGGATCCTAGTTGGGACTATGATTAGGAATCAAGACTATTTTATTAATAGTCTTTTGCATTGGTTGAATAGACGCTTACATTGCCTTTTATTGGATTGTCTGGATTTTAAGGCGAGGCGTTCTTTTTTTTGCTCGCTGGATTAAGGCATCACATTAGGATCCCTAAACTTAACAAGCCCTAGGCACGTGCCTAGTTTGCCTAAGCTTTAATCAGGGCCAGATTAACATTATATTGCACAGGTACCAATGAACCTCTTTATTCCAGCCCAGGGAAGCTTTATTTATATGAGACTGTCCTCTCCAGAGGCAAAGAAACCTAAACAAGTGTATACAGTACACTCTTTAGCTCTCTTTTCTAGTGTGGGCCTGTTGTTCACATGCTCCTTCAGGCCTGGTAACCCTCCTACCAGGTCCGCCCACCATCATGTAAATTCTGGCATTTTGCTGCCAGTTCCTTTCCTCAGCTGACAGCAGACTCTTCATATTTTCCCTCATTCTTCAGTCCTAATTCTTTTCAGCAATCTCCATTCCCAGACCACTCCCCAGTTCCACTAATTCTCTCCAAAGATTCTGTACAAAGATCCGTCTCCTCTAGAGCCTTTGCAGAACATCTTTCGCCTGTGACTAGAGCAGCCTTCCCATTGGCTGGAGCCTACCACAGCCTCTGCAGTAGAAGGGGGGGGGAGCATGGAGAGCTGAATTGGGCTAAACCTTGAAAAATATCCATACTTTTAGCCATCCTTCTGGTTTTGAGACAGCTAATTTACAACTTATTAGAATCCTGAAAATATCCAGACTGTTGGCAATCCTAGGCTCCTGAATCCTGATCACAACTGAGAGGGTCCCCCGAAACCTTTGGACCCGAGACATGTACCTAGCTTGCCTTTCCCTTAATGGACTCTGGCTTTAATGTTGTGGTCCTAGATATGACCCATCTGGGTGCTGGTCAACTACTACTAAACTAAACTAAACTAAACTAAACTAAGCCTTAGGTTTATATACCGCATCTTCTCCACGGGAGCGGAGCTCGACACGGTTTACAAATTTTTAAAAAATATGGGAAGAGAGAAGAGAAAGAGTTTACAAAGCATAAAAAGAGGGGATGTAGTCAGGAGAAGAGATGTTATATGCTAGAGAAAAGCCAGGTTTTCAGTTGTTTTCGGAATAATTGGAGGGAGCCCAGGTTCCGCAGCGGGACAGTGAGATCGTTCCAGAGACCCGTGATTTTGGAGAGGAGGGATCTGCCCAGTTTACCTGCGTGGAGGATGCCGTGTAGAGAGGGGAAGGATAGTTTATGTCTGTGGGCTGATCTGGTGGTAGTTGGTGGCGGGGCGAGGAAGGATAGAGGGATTAGGGGCGGAAGGATGCCATGAATGATCTTGAAAGCCAGGCAGGAGCATACTACTACGGGTTACCATATTTGGGAAGACAAAAAAGAGGACACATAACCCCACCCCTACCCCAGTCACACCCTGCTCCTCCCCCTCCACAACCCACCCCTGCCATACCCTGTCCCTACCTTCCACTGGACCCAGCCCTGCCCCACCCCCTCCACATTTCCCCCATTTCCTTAGTCCCCTTTTCATTTTCTGTACCTTTTTAGCCCTCATCTACCCTCCACTGCATCTCATCACCCTTCTAGTCCCAGGTCCATCTCTATCTCTTCTTCTTTCATTCTTCTATCTCTGTCCCCAAATTTCATCCCCATTCAGCTTCTCTTCCTTCTTTATCCTGTTTCCTGTAACCCCCACCCCAGGATTAATTTCTCTTCTCTATTCTCCCCTGCCCCCTCCCCATGGAACTGCATCTCTCTCCCCCTCTACGGATCCACCGTCTTTCTCAGTCTCCCCTATCCCAGCATCTGCCTCTCTCTCCCTCTTCACCTGCTAGTCCCCAAAAGCCCCCCTCCACAGGTGCTTCTGTCTGTGTGTATGTCTCTCTCCTTACCCCCCACCCCCACCAGCGGAATCCAGATGACCTCTCTCGCCACCTCCCGACTCCCCCACCTATCTCCTCCCTAGCCACTGCTTGAATCTTTAGGCAACCAGTGACAACGAGGTGAACCTGCTGCCATGGCTTGCCCCAGAAGAAGCTGTCTCTCTACAAGTCCCAACTAGGCAGGGATGGGAAGTCACTGCAGAAAAGTAGTGCTGCTGCCAACTGCCCAAAGATTTAATTCAACACTGGGAGCATCACACCTGCGGATGCCCTCCTAACACGGCTCCAAGCATGAGAGCAGGTTGAGGGGTGGGACTGGGGGGTAGAATGGGGCGTGGCTTGGGTAGAATGGGGCAGGGCTGGGTAGAACTGGGTGGACCTGGGGGCGGAGCTATGGGTCCAGATTTTAAATGGTAAAATCTGGTAACCCTTGTAATATAAGGCTGACAAAAGGTACCATACAAGAGACAAAGGGCTGTTAGAACTATTCATTGTGTAGAGAGGTATGAAAAATTTATGAGTTCCAATCAAAGAGCATGGCTCTGAGAAGACCAAGGGTGGTGAACCCTTTGAAGATTTCTGCTCTTTTATTAACTATTTTACATCATTCTTATGGAATGCTTGCCTCATTTTTTTTCCTAGCCCTGGTTTTGAACATATCTGTCAACTATTGGCGTGCACAATAAATGGAGATTTATTATAGTTAAGAACAGTCTCCCAGTTACCTTTTTTGCTGTTAACATATTTTGCATATCTATTACTATTAATTTTGAAGCCTGCCATTTGGGAATCCTTTAATAGTCTGTATGTATTGGGAGGTACTGTTTTGGGAGACTGAAATTGTTTTAGTCACAGATCCTAACTAAATTGTGCACCAGCTGCCGAGGTGCCCCTCAGCCTGTCTAATCTGAGAGGTCTGCTACACACATTTAGGAAATTTCCCTAAGAAAATGTAAGGCTCTTATTTTTGCACCTTTACAAAAAAAAAAAAAATGTTCTAAGAATAATGAGCAATATTTTAAAAGAATTTATCCAGTTAACCTTTCCTAAGCTTGTTCTAGGAATACACCCACTTGAAATCATTTTTAGCCCTACGTTACCTGCATTCTGGCACATAGCAAATGAAAATGTCTGCCTCTGAAGAAGGTCTACCTTTCTAATCAAATCTGTGCTCTTGCATTCCTGATCTTTGAAAGACTGGAGGGTGCCCATTCACTAGTTTGCTGATTTCTCAAGGAGGGATCTCATTGGCAAAACTGGGAGCAAACCTTTGATAAGGTTTGGTTAGAAATAGGGTGACAGGAACCCTCTGTGATTCAGATAAATCTATCTCAGATCACTAATATTTGGACACTAATGCTTATTTTGGAAATTTGAAGATTTGATTATATTTTGAATTTTGAATTGAATTTAATATCAGGGGATGGGTTTTTGAACCGTCTTTTCTTCCCCTTCTTTCCCCTCTCAACACTTACGTTGAATATTTACTTCACTGGCAGCTTTTGATTGTATTTTTTGTATTGGCCTAGATGATGTATGAGGCAGGACTTATTTAGGTTAACAACCTGATGCTGGTCACCTATGAGTTTCCTGCCTGGGGCTTTAAAAGTGTTTATCATTTATTTATTCACCTTTATGGCGCTTACTGATTTGGCCTCTTATTAACTTATTAATTTCAATTATTTGCTGAGTTCATTTTGATAGGGGACTTGAAATTTTGCCAAATTTTTGTTTGATTAGAAATAGGGTTACCAGATTTTAGTTAAATAAAATCTGGACCCATAGCTCCGCCCCCCAGGCTCATCCAGTTCCGCCCATGTCGTGCCCCGCCCCGCCCTAAGCCCCACCCCCTCAACCTATTCTAGTCGGTCGGGCATTGGTTTTAAATTACGTGGTCAATTACCACATTATTTATCACCAATTAAACCACTTAAGTTAGGCGGCGGTATGGTGCCTACTGCCACCTAACTTTTGACACAACTTTGAGAATTTGGGCCTAAGGGCCTCACAGAATGGGACAATAGAGTTCTCTTTATTAAATGACCCAACACATGCCGTGTTCCATCACAAAACGCCTGCGACAGGGGTCAAATACTAAAAGACATTCAATTTGATCGAATCGAAAAATAAAGAGCTCTCAAAACAGACCTTATATAGGCGTATGTAAATCAAATCTGCTGAAGACCACTAAAACTCCAGTGGTGTCCTCAGTCATGAAAGTGTTTGTCAGGGCCACCCTGTAGAGCATTTTTGATACCAGTCGAACTGTCTCTGATGCTACATTGATTGCAACAAAGCTCTGTGTGTGTATGTGTGAGAGAGAGAGAGACACGTTCAAATAAAAGCAAGGAAATAACAATACTTAGGGCTCCCTTTACTAAGGTGCGCTAGGGCTTTAACGCGTGGAATAGCGCGCGCAACATTGCCCCCCGCGCTAGACCTTAACGGCAGCATTGAGCTGGCGTTAGTTCTAGAAGCGTAGCGCACGGCAATTTCCTGCGAGCGGGCGCTAAAAACGCTAGCGCACCTTAGTGAAAAGAGCCCTTAGTCTTTGAATACAAATAGTGTTGAAGTTCTTGGGCAAAATGCACAGCTGGCTTGAAGCGGAGCCTCTCTAACTGTCTCAGTGAATTGTGGAGTGATGACAAATGGATCAGTCCTGACAGCACTTTCTTGTTTCCCTCTTCAGTAGCGTAAGCCAACTAATCAATCATTTGAATACGGCAATCTAAGGGCCACTTCTGGTTCGGTTTATTCTGTTTCTCGGTGCCTTTGCCCAAAATATCATCCCTCCAAAGCACAAATCAGATAAAAGCAATCCCACCCCCCACAGCCACTGACCCCACACTTATTACTTCAAGTTACCCGGCTGAAACCAATTATACAGCTTCAAATGGGAAACATTAAAATCATTCTACATAATTCCTTCATTGGCAACAGTTTCATAGTAAATGATGCATCTCGGCTAATGGCACAATAGTTTGTACAGAAGCCCTTTGCACACTTGGTTAATCGCTCTCTAGCCCCGTCCTCACTCATTTGTCTACTCTACTCCTCATCTGCTGTTATCTAAATGACACGCCTCACACCTCTCAGTTGACAACATGGAAGTCTACCCAGCCTTCTTGGAACATAGCCATGAGGGAATCAGTCGTGACTAAGTGGGTTATACTTACATGAGTCAAATGACTGAAAGGCAGCAACGTTTCCTCCTCCAGAAGTCACTGCTCTCTCCCAAAGGGCCAATGCTTTCCACCCTGGGTTTAAAACAGCAGGCCTGAATGTTCTCTGTTACCATTCTGTGAAAATTGTTGACTGCATTGCATCGATTCAGTGCTGAACTCTGGTATCATCTTTTAAAAATGGCCAGCAACCTTGAGAAATTGGCTTCCTGCCATTATGTAGGACAACGGCAATTCACCTCGCTGTGCTTCCTTCTGGCATTAGTTCAGGGCCCTGTTTTTATCTCTTTTTTTACCTTTTAGCAGACTAGATTCATTTTAAGCAACTGAATAAAATACACGCACACTCTCTCCAGTACACATGCTCTTTCCAGAGCCCTTATAATCCCTTGGAGGTATACAACCATTTCATAGCATCAATAATTTTGTTTTAAGGACAACAGCCCCATAAAAGAAATATTTTCCAAAATGTCAGTGTTAATTCCACAGAATAAACAGTTCCCAGCTCCGTACAGAAACTGAGCGCTTGGCAGAATGCTGTGGGTTATTTTTATGGGCACATTATTTAATGTCCACCGTGCCTTCTGCCCTTTAATTACCAGTATAAGCCATAGCTATGCAAATGGATCTTTGAGCAGCCTCGTGAAAGGTACATACATCTTCCTCCATGTTTTAAGACAGCCGTGTGTATCTGTGATGTCCTTGTGGCTAGATGATAACAGGCAGAAATCAGGAGTCTATTTGTCTGATTCACTGCTACTAAGTTCAGCCATATGTTTGTTGGGCATTTTTCAAGAGTGGGCTCATCCCCTTTCATGCAGCTGAGGCCTTGAAAGCAATGTAAATAGATTTCTTGCATAATGGAATTCCATTATTTGGTAAAGCTCTTTCTGATTCACTTTTTTTTTTTTTGTACGTTTCTCTTCAGCAGACTCGGTTGTTGATGGTGCATTAGCAGACCTGAATACCCAGCTGCATTGTCAGTCTTGAATTTATTTGTAGACGATACTCTGGGTCCAATTCTATATATGCCGCCTAAAAAAAGAAATCGGTGCCAACTAGTGTGGCCCTAAGCGCAATTCTATAAAAATTAGGCACACTGTTTAGAATCACGTTTAGCGTTGCTTAAGTAGTGATAGGAGTTGCTATGTGTACTAACTTTTAGGCATACCCTATTTATGCCAAGGTTTTCTTGGCTTAAATGTGTGCACCTAAGCTATATGCAAACTGATGCCTAAGTAAAAAAAAAAACGGGTGCATACCCTGAAACACACACTTAACCATGCCCACTTTTAGGTAGGTGCTTTGGATTAAGTGAACTCCAGTTTGTACTATGGGCTAGATTTACTAAGGGCATGGATCCGATCCGATCCGTGAGGGATCCGATCCGTGTCCGGGGGGCTGATTCATGAATCGCCCTCATGCAAATGAGGGTGATTGGAATCATGCTCCCAACAGACTGAATTGCATTGCTGGCCCTCTGTGCTCGGCAAAGCAGGAATTTTTTTTTGCTTTTTTTTTCTTCCCAAGCCCGTGGTTTTAAACCGCTTTAAACACGCGAGTTAAAACCATGGGCTTGCACTGTGGGGAAGGGTGGGAGAGTCGGGGCGGCAGGAGAGATTCAGGATGAGAGCAGGAGATCGGAGCAGGCAGGAGTTTGGGGCTGCAGGAGTTCGGGGCAGGCAGGAGAGCTGAGGGCTGAGGGCAGGAGGCAGGAGGGCTGAGAGCAGGAGTTTGGGGCAGAGAGCAAAAAAACAGGGCAGAGATCAGGGCGGCAGAAGGCAGGGCAGTCAGTAAGGACCTGAGCGAATGGTCCTCAGCAATCGCTTGTTTGTGATCGGCCAGCCCAGTCAATGTTGCAGGTTTTTTGTTAGTGAATCGCTGCCTGCCATCATTTGAATGCCATTCCCCTCATTTGCATGTGCAGATCAGAGGATGATTGGGACACAGATTAGTGAATCGGGTCAGAGGGAAATCTGGTCGCAAAGGGGTCGCAAACCGATCAGTACACGATCAGTTTGCTTAGTAAATCTAGCCCTATGTGCCATTATTAGTTGTTAATTGCTAATTATCAGTGCCAATTAAGCCTACAGATGGTCTGCGAATGTGCGTGGATCGCACAACACCGATCCGTGCAGGCAGATGGGGGCGTTCCTCCGATCGCCCCTATCTGCATATTGGGGTGTCGAGAATTCATCAGATCAGACCCAGATTGGGCCTGATCGGGCAGGTTAGTGAATCTGGCCCTATGAGGAAAGGCAAAGCGGCTAAGATTCTTCAGTCTGGAGAAGAGGCAGCCTAGTGGAGTACAGAGTCCATCTCCTTTGTTTTTGTGATTCACTGACATGGGGTTTCTTTTCCTTATTTCTGTGGATTATATAAGTTGCAATCTAACCATTTATTTTGTTGGTAACCAAAGAAACATCCAGGAAAATTACTATAATGGACTGTAATTGTTGACTGAAGTACTATAAGCCAATCCTCTCTGAACAAAAATTGATGAAGTCTTCACATCAGTAGATGGAAAACGTTGATTTCACAACCAATATATTTAGAAGCATCAATAGTTACACCCAAAATACAAACTTGGTCAGTCAGGGACAGAGGGACCTCTAATTTAAGAGCAGATGTACAAAAGATGCAGATAAGTTTTATTACCCATAACACATTTTTAACTGGTTCAGTTTTAGTTTATGAATCCTGAACCACATGGAAATCCTTGACAAACAAGCATTAATATTTATCAAAAATAGAAAAAAATCTCACCTAAACAAGAAAAAAAAATTATAAAATTTTTTTAGTGCTCCGTCAACTATATACCATCCCGTCTGGCAACAGTATAATTCAAACATCATAGCACCACCTGCCTTCCTAGTCAGTATAGTTCTAAAGTCTAATGTGATGTAAACGTATTATCCACAAGTATATGAAATGTAGAAGATTTTTTAAACTAATCTTATTATGACGCGCTGGTGTCAAATTCCATTCAGTCAGTTTAGGCTGGTAGTATCCATTGCCAAATGCTTCAAAACGCCTTCAGGTGACATCCCCAGTGCAACCAAATCAAATAAAGACCCAACATCCACAAAAAATGATTCAACAGAAACAAATGTCCATATTCACAAAGCCTCTTCCTCCACACGATTTAGTGTCATACATAGCTTCTTCAGGAGGAATAATTCACTTCACAGTGGGAAAAAAACATAAGTCCAACAGCTGTCCCTTTCTATTAGATGAGCAGGAACTTAAGTAGTCGAAATTAGGACTGGAATCACTGAAAGCAAACACTTGATTTCTGTGGCATGCCAAGGGAGGGGGAGGTGGTTTGCCTCAGGTGCAGCCCAAAAGGAGGTGTTCCCAGGGCCAACTTCATGGTCCAGGAACTTCTCCTTCTGGCAGTGGCAGCCTTCACAACTCACTGCTTGGCCGGCACCTGGCCTTCCTCTCTGCCAGATCCTGCCTTCATGGAAGCAGGAAGTTGACAGAACCAGCAGAGTGGAAAACCTGAAACTGGCAAGATCAGCGAGTTGTGAAGGCTGCCGATGCTGAAGATGAGAGAGAAAGATACCCATCCCAGGGGTGAGGGAAAAGAAATGCAACCGATTGGGGAAGAGAGAGAGGTTAGAAAAAAAGCCATCCAATTGGAGGAGAGGGAGAAAGAAAGGAAGGGAATAGAGAGGAAAGAGAGATGCCAGACCATAGGGAAGGAAGGAAGGAGGGAGATGCCAGATCATGGAGGGGAGGGACAGGGAGAGATGTACGAGAATAAAAGGAAAAAGATGCCAGGGCATTGGGGGAGGGAACAGAAGGGAAGGAGACAGAGATGCCAGCCAGGGGAAAAGAAGGGAGGATGAAAAAGGAAGGAGAGGAGATGCTAGAGTTTAGAGGGAGAAGGGAGAAGGGAGAAGGAAGGGAAGGAGAGGAGAGATATGTCAGGGCATAGGGAAGATGGAAGGGAAGGAGACAGTGATGTCAGATGTGGAGTGGTGTGAGAAGAAAGGAAGGAAAAGAAGAGAAAAAGATGGAAGAACATGGGAGAGAGGGTGAAGACAGAGAGAGAAAAATTGGTAGGGGGTGAAGCTGAAATGAATCATGTATAAAGGAGAGAAGGGCCACAGGATAGACAGCCTATGGAAGGGGCATAGAAAGAGGGAAAGTGCCATATGGAAGGAGGAGAGGGAGGACAGTGGATGGAAGGGGCACAGAGAGAGGGCAGATGCTGCATAGAAGGGAGAGTGAAGAGAAGATGAGGAAAGCAGAAACCAGAAATAACAAAAGGTAGAAAAAATGTTTTTGTTGTTTTAGAATACAGTAGTATTGTAGCTGTATTGATAAATGTTTATAAAAAGAAAATTGAAATAAGGTTATTTTTTTATTGGACTATTAACTTTCAGAGATCAAAACTCCCTTCCTCAGATCAGAATAGGATACCGTAACACAGTGTTTCTGAACTTGGTCCTGGAGTACCCCCTTGCCAGTCAGGTTTTCAGGATATCCACAATGAATATGCATGAAAAAAATTATATATAATGGAGACAGTGTATGCAAATCAAATTTAAGCATATTGATTGTGGATATCTGAAAACCTGACTGGCAAGGGGGGTACTATAGGACCGAGTTGAGTTGAGTTGAGTTGAGTGTGTGGTGCAGTGGTTAGAGCCACAGCCTCAGCACCCTGATGTTGTGGGTTCAAATCCCACACTGCTCCTTGTGACCCTGGGCAAGTCACTTAATCCCCCATTGCCCCAGGTACATTAGATAGTGTGAACCTGCCAGGACAGATAGGGAAAAATGCTTGAGTACCTGCATGTACACCACTTAGGTTTTAAGTGGTATATAAATACTTATAAAATAAAAACACTGCTGTAACAGCACAGCAGTATACTACTATTCTGACCAAAAGAAGGAGGTTTTGGCCTCTGAAAGCTAACAGAAAAAATGGATTAGTCCAATAAAAGGGTATTTTCTTATTTTCCAATTTTCATTTTATTTCTATTTGTTAAATTTACATTTGCTATCTTTGCGATCCTTTTACTAAGGCGTGCTGGCCGTTTTAGCTCGCGCTAAATGCTAGTGCATCCATTAAAACACTAACACGTCCATGGACGCGTTAGCATTTAGCACATGCTATAACAGCTAGCGCGCCTTAGTAAAAGGACTCCATTATATTTTGCGTCAGGGGGAGGAGGCTCCTGCTAACAGCCCACTCAGGAAAAAATGGTTCTCTGCTGGGGTGCAATATTATTCACTCTGGATATCCATGGAGGTACATAGAATATATAGAGTATGACAGCAGAAAAGGGCCAACGGCCCAACAAGTCTTCCCACTCAAAGAACCTTCCCCTTAAAAGAACCCTCCCCTAAGCATTTCCCCGGAGTTAACCCGCATGTTTATCCCATCGTCTCTTGAAGTCGAGCACGTTGCTGGCTTCGACTACCTGACGTGGAAGACCATTCCATCGATCAACCACCCTTTCGATGAAGAAGTACTTCCTGATATCGCCATGACTCACACTGGCTTCCAATACAAGCAAGAGTACACCTCAAATTCTACTGCCTACTTTTCAAGGCTATTAACGGAGAAAGTCCAACCTACTGGAATAACCAACTAACTCAATCCTCTTCAACCAGGCACAGGAGAACCCACTTACTATTCACACACCCATCATCCAAAAATGTCAAATGAAAAAATTATATGACAACCTAACAGCCTCCAAAGCAGCTAAACTGGACAGACAAATCACCACTCTGTTATCATTAACCACAAACTACAAAACCTTCAAGAAAGATATTAAAACCATACTCTTCAAAAAATACATAAAACCCATCTAGCACGACCAGCCCCTACCCAACCTCCCCCAACCTTCTCTATACCCTTAATACTCTCTAATGTGCTTCTAACTACCCAACAAAGTCTAAAATGCTTCTAATTTACCCAATACTTATCACCTTAAGATCTTGACTTCTCTTTGGTAATTCTTATTACCCAACATTTATCACCTTAAAGATCTCGACAACTCTTTGATACTTCTTAAGTAAATATTATGACATCACTTATGCTGTTCCTGCAAACTTTTAATGTAATTCTTGATAACTTTGATGTAATCCACCTTGAACCGCAAGGCATTGGCGGAATAGAAATCACTAATGTAATGTAATGAAATCTCCCACCCTTGAGTTTAAGCGGAGGTCCTCTTGTTGCCGTGGGGCAAGGAAAAAGATATCTTTCTCCACCTCAGCACGGCCTGTAAGATATTTGAACGTCTCTATCATGTCTCCCCTCTCTCTGCGTTCCTCGAGAGAATATAACTGCAGCCTGCTTAGATGTTCTTCATATGGGATTTCCTTGAGTCCTGAGACCATCTTAGTGGCCATTCGCTGAACCGATTCCATTCTCTTCACATCCTTTTGATAATGTGGCCTCCAATACTGAACACAGTACTCCAGATGAGGTCGCACCATGGACTTATACAACGGCATTATAACTTCAGGCTTCAAGTAATTTTTAATTTCAAGATTGGCAATCGGGATTGGAGAAGATTTGATAGAAGATTTGGACTTTTTGTTCCTGCTGTTGGAGGACGGCCGATTTCTGAACCTGGAAGCTACAATACAAGATAAGTGGAGGGTTTTTTTCTAACTTATGATGATGGTTATGTGCCCCTGCCTTTGTGTGCTTTGAGCGGTAGGAGGGTGCTGTACAACTGAGGTCTTTTTTTTCTCCAGTTATTTAAAATAGCTACTTTTCCAGTTTCAGAGTGACCATTTGGTTTATCATAGTAGTGGTGTTGGATAATACTGTGGCCTTTCATAGAGTGTGTTGAGTTTCTGAAAGCCATACTACGTCATGCTACAATCATTTTTGCCATTCCATGTCTTCCACGCTGTGCCTTGGCGTGCATGCTTGCCTTACCATTTTTGCCAAGTCATGTCATACTTTGTTAGCCATGCTTTGTAATACTATGTTTGCCCTGCTATGTTTTGCCGTACTATGCTTGCCATACTAACCCCCTCTTTTACTAAGATGCGCTAATCGATTAGCGCATACTAAATGCTAACGCATCCATAGACTAACATGCACGCGTTGGCATTTAGCGCACGCTACATTGATTAGCGCGCACTTATCGGGTAGCGCACCTTAGTAAAAGAGGGCCTAAGTTTCACCATGCTATGCTTTGTCATATTATGTTTTTGCCATATTAGGTTTTGCCTAGTATGTGTTGAGTTAAGATAAAATCTTGTACTGTAACTATGGCAAATTGTAACCCGTTAACTGTACATTATGTATGTTAACCTGTAACCCATCCTGAGCTCTTTTTTTTTTTTTTTAATCTGTATTAAATTTTCAAGGCTAATACAAAGTGCATAAAATTATACATAAATTAATAATCAGAATCAGTACTTACAATCCATCAGTAACAATACAAAATGAATTACCCCCACTCCCTTCCAGTACATTCAATCAAGGAATAAAACAAAGGAGATAACCATCCCTCCCCCCCACCCCACCCTCCTACCTTTCCCTGGATGTGTGTATAAATCTAAAGGAAATTAAAGGTAAAAGACAACTATACCGAAGTAACAAAAGTCGTTAATGGACCCCAAACTAATCTGAATAAATTATTATGCCCCAACATGTCAGCGTTCATTTTCTCATACATATAACACAAACATAAATTCGCCCACCAAAAGGTAAAACTAAGCCGATCCCAATTTTAACAATTGTGGATAACCATTTGCATGGTCCTGAGCTTATTGGGGAGAACGGGATGGAAAATGAATTCAATAAATAAATACCATGCTTTGTTAATTATGGCCCTCTTTTACAAAGGCGCGCTGTGGTATGCAGCCTATGCCTGCTAGGAGTGTCCCTAGAGCAGTGCACAGATCTAAAAGAGGCTCTACCCAAATATCCACATTGAAACCACATTCTGATGACTTTCCTTCTCTGTCTTGTAGAGGGAGCGGGAGAGCAGGAGTGAATGGTTCCCATCCCCCACAGAATCCCAGGATAATTGCCCGGAAATCCTTTCCACCTGAGGGTTTGGGGCGGGGCTGCAGACTGCTATCCCTGAGAACTAGACTACTTGAGAGTCAGAAGCAGCAGGAACCGGGAGAGGACAGGCCTCAGCGCTCAGGGTTGAGAGCTCTGGATATCAGTCAACCTCCTGAATCCATGGAGCTGACAGAGGCTGGGGAGGAAAGGCCTCTTAGTTTGCTGGAGGAACCACATGATATGGAGTTGGAGCTGAATCCTGAGACAAATGCAGAGTTGCCTAATGAGATCCTCCCCATGGAAGTCTGCTGTATTAAAAGCAAGTAACTGATTCTGTTGCTGTGAGTAGTTGAAGTTTGACTTTGCCTAATTGCTTGCAAGTTCTGGAAATCTTTGTGTCAGCTGAGGAGTGAAGAGTTTCTTTATTAAACTGTGCAAGGACTTAATTTTGGTATTGTTTTTTTTTCCTTTTTGAAGTTTATTGTGTTTTCCCTGGTTGGGGAAAATGGACTGTATCCGCTACTGATAGTGGGGTTTGCCCCGTGTTCATGTGGTGGGATAGAGGGCCTATTTCTTGGCAGTTTAAGACCACACGGAGCACACTGTCTGACCAGCACGTTGCTGCTGAAGAAGCCAGTGTGGCTGCACTGACTTAGGCTGGATTGGTACAGCCCTGAAGTTTGTTGATTCTTTGGAGTTTTGTTGTTGTTTTTTTCTTTCGCTACTTACACTTTTGGACTGTGAAGTGAATGTGGACTCAACTCTGCTAGGAAAAGATTTTTGTATGTTTTTGGACAATCTTTATTTTGATATACCCACAGAGACTGTTAACTTGTGCAGTTTTTTGCAGTATTGACTTTGAGTCTATGTTCATGGACAGAATCATCCTGACCAATTTGTCATTTATTTTGGTTTTGAAGAATAAAGTTCAAGTTTTCTCAGAAGGAATACCTACCTGGTGCAGTGGTGTTTCTTATTCTAAACGCTATAGTATTTTCCCTTGTGCTACCCGCAGCGGCACGCAAGAGCTTTGCTGGTACCCGTGGCGCAAGACACCTTGCCCTGAGGCTGCGGGTTACAGCGCTAAGCATTTTTGCGTGGATTTAGTGCACGCTAAATCAATGCATGCGCTAATCACCTAACACATCCATAGGATAACATGCACACGTTAGCATTTAACGTGCACTAAAAAGCTTAGCACACCTTTATAAAAGAAGGGGTATGTTTTACCATCTTTGTCAGACAAGGTTTACCATACTATGTTTGGAATGCTTGGAATGTGCTCCCGAGAGAGGTGGTGGAGAGTAAAACTAAATAATATTAAATATTGAACTAAGGCCAGTACTGGGCAGACTTGCACGGTCTGTGTCTATGTATGGCCGTTTGGTGGGGGATGGGCTGGGAGGGTGTAGATGGGCTGGAGTAGGTTTTAACGGAGATTTCGGCAGTTGGAACCCAAGCACAGTACCGGGTAGAGCTTTGGATTCTTGCCCAGAAATAGCTAAGAAAAAAAATTTTTTTTAATTTAAATTGAATCAGGTTGGGCAGACTGGATGGACCATTTGGGTCTTTATCTGCTGTCATCTACTATGTTACTATGTTTGACAGTGTGCTAAAGGTTGTGGTAAGAATGGATAGCGTAGCTAGTTTTAAGAAAGGTTTGGACAATTTCCTGGAGGAAAAGTCCATAGTCTGTTATTGAGAAAGACATGGGGGAAACCACTGCTTGCCCTGGACCGGAAGCATGGAATGTTGCTATTTTGGGTTTTGGCCAGGTACTAGTGGCCTGGATTGGCTACCATAAGAACAAGCTACTGGGCTTGATGGACCATCAGTCTGACCCAGTAAGGCTATTCTTATACTCTTATGTTCCTTACCTCACCCACAGGCTCATATATGCTCCCGAGAAGTCTTTTCGAAAGACTCCCTCCCCCCAAATGTTTTGTCTCTGTCTCTCTGCCTTTATTAAATTATAAGCTTCAAGATGCAGGGAAGTATGTCCATATACACCTGATAGTGCTGTACAAATAACATTTTGAAATCATTCTTGGTTGATAGTCCCTGCTGTGTAATTATAGCACAGCAATCACAGATGTGTTGCATCATAAAACATTATAATTCCTTAGTACTCATGAACATCAGGCATAAGGGAGGTCATGTTAGAAGCATCTACACATATAAATAACAGTGCTTACTCATGCAGATTGGCTACACGTGTGAACAGTGATTTCAGAAAGCCTCTGTCTTTACATTTAGAAGGCCAGGATGTTGAGATTCAAAAGGGGCAAGTCTTAGGCATTGTTTGGACAAGCGGAAATTCTAGTTCAGTTAATTTCCCTGTTGGTTTTTGCACTAGCTCTGAGGCGAATACAGCTCTTATTTAAGCCGGACCTTAAGACAAAGGAATAAGGGGTTAATGCCCCTAATCATCCATGAATTTATTTTGGATTTAAAGTTAATTTTTTTGTGGCTTCCCTTCTTTAAAATCAAGCCACATACATGTGGAGGTTATGAAACCACTTTATTTATTTATTTAATTTGTTTTCTATTATACAGGTAACAGGTTACATTTTTCATAATCATAGTACAATTTTTTTGTTTGTTTGTTTTGTACAAGAATTTGTCCTAATACAAGGGATCTAATACCCACACCTGGGACTCATTGCTGGAGCATGTGATTACAGCGGTTAGCATGTCTGGATTTATAATAGGTTTGGACAAATCCCTGGAGGAAAAGTCCATAGTCTGATATTGAGATAGACATGGCGGATGCCGCTGCCTGGCCTGGGATTGGTAGCATGGAATGTTACTACTTCTTGGAATTCTGCCAGATACTTGCGTCCTGGATTGGCTACTGTTGGAAGCAGGATACCAGGGCTAGATGGCCCATCAGTCTGACCCACTATGGCTATTCTTATGATAACCAATATACTTGAGGTAAGGTGATTATAATTATAATACTATGGGACTCATTTTCAAAAGAGAAAACCATCCCCAAAATGGCATAATATGGCATTTGGACATTTATTTTCTAGCATGCCCATATTGCCATTTTCAATACATATTTTTTTCTATGCTGTTTGTCTGAAGTGGGTTTGAATCTCAAGGAGGAGCACTGGGAGCATGTTTTGGTTGGAATTAAGGTGGACTTGTGATTTGGACATTTTTCTGCAATAATGGAACATGGCAGAAAACCTTCAGAGCAAAACATGAATGTTTGAGTGAATAAGTGTCAAAAAGGTGCCAAATCTGACCAGATGACCACTGGAGGTATGAAGACATGGCCCCCTTACTCCCCCCATGGTTAGTGACCTCCTCTCTACCCTCACAGATGTGGATGAATAGTACATACTAGCCTGTATGACAACTTCTCATTAGAGCAGTAAGCAGGTCTCTGGAGTAGCCTGGTGGTCAGTGCATTGGACTGCAGAGAAAGAGACCCAGATCCATATCCCACTCTAACTAATACGCATGTGGTGGAAAGTGTGAGCCCGTCAAAACCCACCAAAAACCTACTGTACCAATAGGTGTCAGGTCAAAAGCGCGCCGGGACAAAGGCGCGCGCAGACAATTGAGCGCAGCGTGGAGGCGTGCGCCGCACAAAATTACTGTTTTTACGGCTCCGATGGGGAGGCGTGGGGGGGGAACCCCCCACTTTACTTAATAGAGATCGCGCCGCGTTGTGGGGAGTGTGGGGGGTGTCGGCGCGCGCCTTTGTCTTTCGCCGACTTGTCTATGAACCATACCAATATATAGGTGACACCTGCAGGTATAAGGGCTATTGTTGGGTACAGTAGGTTGTGAGTGAGTTTAGGAGGGTTCACCATACAATGTTAATGTGGTTATAGTGAGATAAATACCTGGGACCTTTTATGTGAAGTTCATAGCATAACATAAAACTTTATTTATAAATCGCCGATACCTTACGGTCCTATGTGATTTACAAAAGATAAAAACAGCACATTAACTGAATTCACAATCAATTATAACCATACAGTAATCATAAGAACATAAGAATAGCCTTACTGGGTCAGACCAATGGTCCATCAAGCCCAGTAACCCGTACTCACGGTGGCCAATCCAGGTCACTAGTACCTGGCCAAAACCCAAGGAGTAGCAACATTCCATACAGAATAGCAAGATTCTGGAATCCCAAAGAGTAACAAAAGGTTCCGGAACCCCAAACAGTAGCAACATTCCATGCTACCGATCCAGGGCAAGCAATGGCTTCCCCCCTGTCTTTGTCAATAACAGACTTAAAAAAATCAGGCCTGTCGTAGCAGAGGATAGTTTCAATCCATTGACCTCTGGGTTATGGGCCCAGCACGCTCCCATTGTGCCACTCTGCTCCCCATTTTCTGAATTTACTAAACAAATATGTTTTAATTAACATTATAAAATGCATGTAAGAGAATGATAGTGAAATTAACAGTCAAATTATAGACTCCCATTTGGACACTTGGTAGGAAAGTAGATGGGTTACATATCTTTTATACTTGCATTCCTTTACTGACAGAAAAGTGAAATAAGTAATATTTTGCAAAGATCATTTTGGTAAAGAAAATAAAAGATGAGCATATAAGTAAGAAAGAACTAAACCAAACTTGATCTTATAACAAACATATCCCAATTTGAATAATACCTTGGCCTACATTGGGAGCCAATGTAATTTTTGGTCAAAAATAGAAAGATAATTACATTATATTACATTACATTAGAGATTTCTATTCCGCCATTATCTTGTGGTTCAAGGCGGATTACAAAAGAGTTATGGAAGGAGAGTTACAAAAGACGATCTCTAGTCATTTCTAGTGAAGGTAAAGAGTAGATCAGGTAGAATTGGTAAGTCAGGAAGAAAATGAGAAGAAGGAAAAGTACTCGTGGTGTTAAGACTTTTTCAGGGATTTCTTGAAGAGTATAGTCTTTATTTCTTTTCTGAACATCTTGTAGTCTGGGGTTGTTATCAGTAGATTGGAGATTTGGTTATCAAATTTTTTTCCGATTAAATATCAGACACACTGCTCTGCTGTGATATTTGTGAGGCTAATCTGCTATGAATGCTAGTACCTCTTACATCCCAATGGTTGTTTTTTGTGCAATTTTTCATTTTGATGTTTTTGGTTTGTTTTTTTTCCAAAAATAATTCAAAAAAATAGACATTCTAAGGGCTCATTTTACTAAGGTACACTAGCGTTTTTAGGGCGTGCTACAATGCTGCACGTGCTAACCCCGCGCTACACGGAAAATACTAACGCAAGCTCTTTGGAGGCTAAAACCGCTAGTGCACCTTAGTAAAAGGAGCCCTAAGAGCAAACAACACATCTAGGACACACTTCCCCCTCCCCATTCGCGGTTTCGGCAATCGCGATTTCACATATTTGTGATTTTTTTGGGAGGGGGAAAAAAAGAAAAAACCCCCACAGTTTAGCCTTCCCCTGGCGTCCCGGCCTTATCTGGTGGTCTAGCGGGCTTTCGGGGCAGGAGCGATCTTCCTACACTCCTGCCCCGTGTAGATCACCAATAGGAAATAGCTGTGGGGAGCTCCCGTCATAGTCTCGAGAGACTACAGGAACTCATGGCAGCTATTTCCTATTGGCGATCTGCATGGGGCAGGAGCGTAGGAAGATCGCTCCTGCCCCGAAAGCCCGCTAGACCACCAGGTAAGGCCGGGATGCCGGGGGGAAGGCAGGAGGGAGGCGGGAGTGGGTCAGAGCCAGACCAGAAGATATTTGCGCTATTTCACCATTCGCGGTCCGGCTCTGCCCCTATCCCCCGCGAATCCGGAGGGAGAAGTGTAGTCATTTTCAAAACAAAAAGGATAGATGTTTTTCTGGTTTGAAAATGGTCATTTTCTCTACTGGATTTTTGAATGTTTTTCCCAAAATGTCTAAATTTGGATTTACTATATTTTTTCATAGAAGAAGATGTATCAATATCCAGACATTCAAAAATAACATACTGCTATTGAAATATCACTTAGACATTCATTCACACCCAAAAAAACACAGAATATCGAAAATCATAAGGAAAAACAAAAATGTAATGTGGAGAAAACCAGACCTCAATTCACTGGCTCTTTGACTTGCATCAAATCAGTTTGAGCCCATCCCCCTCTTTTACTAAGGTGTGCTAACCGTCCATAGACTAACATGCATGCGTTAGCGTTTAGCGCATGCTAAATTGATTAGCGTGCGCTAATCGGTTAGCGCACCTTAGTAAAAGAGGGCCCATGTCATCATAGATTTGTAAAAAAATATTTAAAAAAAACTCCACAAAACATTTATAACTGTGCTTTTCTTTCTTTCACAAATCGTTTATACTAGAGTCCACAGTGATAAACTTCTATTCAATTGTAAGGGGTTTGAATAAATAATTCAAAATATGTCCGCAATAATACAAAATGTGGAGTGGATCTGCCAAATGAATGACTGTAAATGATAAGAGTAACCCTTATTTTAGCGCTGGGAGCCGCGCTGAATGCCCCATGCTGATCCCGATGCTCACAGAGATTCTATGAGCGTCAGGAGCCGCGCGAGGCTTTTAGCGTGGCTCTCGGTGCTAAAAACTGCTAGCGCAGTTTAATAAAAGGGGGCCTTAGTCTTTCCTCTTGCTTCTTCTAAAGGTATTGTTCTTTCTGAGTTAGTTATATTTGTCCTCTCAGCCAACTCCTGTTTTGACTGACAAAGGCCTCATACAGTGGCGTAGTAAGGGGGGAGGGGGGAGGCCCTCCCCTGTTGCCAAGTTGATGGGGGCGCCGGCACCCATCCTCCTCTCTGCCTCCTGCCTCTTCCCATTCCATCCTTCCATGAGTGCGACCCCGTCCCTTCCCCTCCCCCATGCCTTTAGTTGACGTTGTTATTCGTGGCGGTCAACAATGTGCTCTTCACGACCCCTTCAGCTCTTCTGCTGACATCCCTTCCGGGTGCCACGCATAGGAAGTGACGTCAGAGGGACTGCTGCGAGCAACAACTTCAACTAGAGGTACAAGGGAAGGGGGGCATACGCAGCAGGCGGGATCGGGGGGACCGCGCAGCAGGCGGGAGTAGGGAAGGAGCGGGGGCAAGGATGAAAGCAGGGGAGGGGCACCACCGCCCCGGGCGCCTCTCACCTTCGCTACGCCACTGGCTACATCAGGGGATAAACTTTAAACAATCTTCACCCCACTTCAACAAGTGGATCCTCTAGTCTAATGGCCCCATTTTTGAAGTGATTAGACGAGTCACATGGTGAAGATGGAGCAACGGCTGTGGCATAATGATTGAGCTGCTGCCTCTACACCCAGAGGTTGTGAGATCAAATCCTGGTGCCATTGTTTATGATCCTGGACAAGTCACTTAATCCTCCAGTGCCCACCAATTTGAATGTCAGCTTTGAAATACCAAGGCAGCATACAAGTCCGCAATCCCTTCAGCATTTTGTATTATTGTGGATATATTTTGAATTTTTTTTTTCAAACCCCCCTACAATTGAATAGAAGTTTATCACTGTGGACTCCGGTATAAATGATTTGTGAAAGGAAGAAAAGCACAATATATGAATGGTTATAAATGTTTTGTGGAGTTTTTTTTTTTAAAGACCTATGATGACATGAGCTCCAAATGATTTGTTGCCAGTCAAAGAGCCAGTGAATTGAGGTTTGGTTTTCTCCACGTTATACTTTTGTTTTTCCTTATGATTTTTGATATTCTGTGTTTTGTAGGTGTGAATGAATGTCTAAGTGATACTTCAATATCAATACATTTATTTTTGAATGTCTAAACTTGGATTTACATCAATTCTTCATCTGAGAGTAGTAATTTGTAAACTATAAGACCAGTGGGTAAACTTGGATTTAGACATATTGAAAATTTCCCTCTACATGTATTGATAAAACTTAGCCTTTCATAATTAGTTCTGATTAGATGAAAATATAAAACCAACCATTACTCTGTGGGAGAAACCATTTGCTGCTCAATAGTAATTAACATTATTAATTAGTGCTGTCCAAACATTGCTTCTTCTGCGTTCAATGAGTGATGGGGGTGGTAGGATTGGCTCTCATTCTCTTTTAAATGGTGAAACGTTCTTGGTCAGACACTAGTGACTCACTGAAAGGACAAAATATACTTCACAGTTATCGCCACCCTGGTATGGCATCAGGTTAAAAAAGTAAGATCAGCATATTTGTTAAGGAATAGTTTTCATTAATTTTCTTCCTCTTATTTGATTTTAAAAGGTTATGGCATTTGGACGGTGGATGAGTTAATAGGTCTTAAGAAAGCTAAACTAAGCATCTGATGTAATGAGCACAATTTACTCAATGTCGTGCCTTCATCTGAGGATATTTTAGTTTTAATGTTTTGATGTGATTAACTTTTTTTTTTTTAAGTGTGAAATGTTTGCAGGTCAAACTATGATGATTGTTGTTTGATCAGTTTTATGGCATTTTATGTATGTTACCTTTGCTCTCCACCCAGAATTGTATATGGTGTGGATTCTAAGAGGTACATAATCGAAACAGAATTATTTCTAAAAACTCGCATAAATCGGCACTTGGACGACCTAAAAGACAGGTCGTCCAATTGTTGATAATTGAAATGGGTTTAGATCTATCTAGAGGCATCTTAGGCCTCTTGAGTGATGCTGTGCGTCCAGAGCGTAAAGGGGTGTTTTTCGAGGTGTGAGCTAGACAGGATGTGGGCCAACCAAACTTAGATGTCCTGCAGCGATAATCGAAAGTTTGACGAGGCTGTCTAGACTGAACTTATACGTTGTGACTTAGGCGATCTAAAAACAGGTATACCGTATTTTTCACTCCATAAGACGCACTTTTTCCCCCAAAAAAGTGGGTGGAAAAAAGGGTGCATCCTATAGAACAAATACCCAACTCCACCCGTCCCCCGCCCAATACCTTATTTAGATCGGCGCCCGCCCCTCGCTCCCTGCCGCTGCAGCAGCTACTGGTGGCTCGCTGCAAGTAGAGGAAGGGAAGGGCCAGGCGGGTGCAGCAATTGCACACCGCCAGCCCAGATGCCTTCTCCCCGAAGTCAATTTTGACATTGGACAGAAGGTCCAGGCCAGCCAGTGGGTGGCTCGGACCTTCTCTCTGACGTCCCGACTAGGATCCAAGTTTCGGCTACTATGTTGCTTTCCTCAGGGGACAAAAATGGACTTATAATGCTCTGCAAATGTTGCGCAGTAGCACATTGGCATCTCTGCTTAGGAAAGGAGCGCCAAAAGTTTTGATAAACTGCTAATAAAGTATATGTAACTGGAGGTTGGTTTTGATACCTCCTGTGCCTCTTATTCTGTTATCCAAATTTCAGCACCATTTCCTGAATCTGGCCCTTAATGTGCTGCACTTACCTTGCACTAACTGTATAACATAGATTTAATGTGTAACTGCTTAGCTCTTTCACATTAACTGACAGCAGGCATCATACGTTAGTCTGAATGTAATAAAAATGGTGGGAATGCCCCATCTTAATGCAGTGATGGTTTTGGGTTTGATATATGTTAAAATTCAACGCCATATAGTGTGTTAAGGCCAAAACATAATGCAGTTTAGTAGAATGATACATTAGTCCAGTGGTTCCCAAACCTGTCCTAGAGGACCTCCAGGCCAGTCAGGTTTTCAGGATAGCCCTAATGAATATGCATGAGAAAGATCTGCATATAATGAAGGTGCCAGGCATGCAAATCTGCTCCATGCATATCCATTAGGGCTATCCTGAAAACCTGACTGGCCTGTGGGTCCTCCAGGAGAGGGTTGGGAACCACTGCCTTAGTCCACACAAATTCAGTTTAATGCGTGTTAACTATGAAATAATATGAGCAATGTCAATTTCTATTTATTAGAAAAGTTCTAGTGCATGTTAGAACATTTTAAAACAAATTTGTGATATGAATCAAAAAGGTCCATAAATCAGAAAAAAAAGGCCAAACGTGTGAAAAAAAATCTGATTTAAAATTTAATAATCTGCTTATCATTTTTGAAAGTGGCGTACATTGTTAAAATAGTTAGGGATAATTAAAAACAGAAAAAGAGGGTGGAAGGGCAGAACTACATCCTTGATAGTAAAGAGAGACATAAAAAAAAAGGGTAAAAACATTAGGGATTATACTAAATAGAAATCTTCCAGGGCTTTGATTGAATTGCTGCTACCATCGGCAAGTCGTAGACTCATGGAGAGACACAATTTAAGGTACAGCATAGGGGTGGGGAAGGGGGGTCAGAGAGAGAGGCAGACACCAGAATGTGGGGAGAAGGGTTTCAGCGAGAGGAGCAGAAGCTGAATTGCAGCAGGAAAGGTTGAGAGAGGAGTAGGATGCCTGACCAGTGACTGGAGAGGAAGAAAGCAGAGGTGCTGCCTCAGTTAAGCATGTGGCTACCCCTGTTACCCCTACTTAAAGACAGCCCTGGATACTTGATTTAGGACCAGGAAACCATCTTCTGACTTTTTAGGACACAAATACGTTTTGTGTAATTCATGCAGAGAAACTGTAATCCAAGAGATGGAAAAGGACAGAAAACATTAAAGAGGTAAAGTGGGGAAGAGACAAATATAGTCTTGGCAATGGCAGCACTTCTGAGTGAAGCTCAGCCGTGTGTCACTGTACATCACCGAAATGGCAGGTCAGACCAACGAAAACAGAGCAGATTTAATAAAGGCCTGAGTGCTCCTGTAGTATGTAGGGACAAGACCTAATTGAGAGATATACATTGGGCTCAGTGCAGGAGGCAGAAAAAATCTACAAACTCCCAGCACTGGAGAGCAAGGCGTGCCATTTCTGCAGGAAGCTACAATAAACCTTGGCGATGACATGCGATTACTGTGATGAATCTAATCTATCTTTGATACATTTTCGCTTTTCCTTTTTGTTGTCGTCGTCGCCTGGAACATCTTTGCCTTTAGAAGAAAGTAATGACATTTGAAATCACCTGGCGATGCATGAAGCGGAAAATTCATTTATGTCTCGAGAGTGGAATCTACAGGCAGGAATTCTTTTTCACCTTGGTTGGTAAATTCAGAGTGGACTGCTTCCTCGGCTTGCTGCTCCGATCGAGGCTGACAGTGGGAGGATCTGGAAAAGGAGCCACTCAGCGAATAATTTCTGGCAGAGGCTGTGCAGCCACAGTCCTGGAAACTTTATCGACTATGTTAGGTTCAGAGCAGTGGCATAGTAAAGGGGAGAAGCAGTCTGCCCTGGTGCTGTCCTGGTGAGGGCGCAGGTACCCATCCTCCTCTCTGCCCCCCTCTCCTTCCCCGCATCCCCACTGCCATGAGTGCGCGTGGCTTCTCTTCCCCGTACCTCTAAAATGTTCCTGGTGTGAGCGGCAACTCCCAACCTGCTGTTGCGCCAGGTCAGCTCTTCCTCTAGCCTAGGAAGTGACGTCAGAGAAAGAGCCGATGCTGGCACGACAGCAGCTTGTGGGTTGCTGCTCACGCCAGGAATGTTACAGAAGTACGGGGAAAGGGAAGCGGCATGCTTATGGCAGGAGGGGGCAGGGAAGGAGCGTGGGGAGCAGAGAAGAGGGCAAGGGAGGGGGTGCCATTGCCATGGGCACTTTTCACTCTCACTATGCCACTGGTTCAGAGGCATATTTATAGGCTCTCCACTAACCACTAAGGCCCTGATTCTATAAGCGGTGCCCGCCACGTGTCAGAATTGCAGCTCCTAAGGATCCTAAGCGCCAGAAATGTAGGCCAGGATTTTACAGGCCTAAATTTCCAGCAACCAGGTTCCTTCCTCAATGACGCTGAAGTCCTGCACCATCCTCCTAACCACAACCACTTCTGGGCTTCAACATCACTATGTGCCACTAGCCACTAGGGATCTGGACCTCCGGGCAATAAGGGTCATGAGCCATTTCCAACCTCCCATCCAACATAATATTTGTTCTGCATCTGTTGTAATATTTTTTTAAACTCACTTTACAAAAAACACGTGAAGCTCTGGAATGCATTACCAAAGGTTGTGATAAGAGTGGATAGTGTAGCTAGTTTTAAGAAAGGTTTGGACAATTTCCTAGATGAAAAGTCCATAGTCTGGGGGAAGCCTCTGCTTGCCCTGGATCAGTAGCATGGAATGTTCTTTGTTCTCATACTGGAACCAGACAGTAACTTCATATTTTGGGACCTGATTCGGGACAATTATGAGATATGTGAATGTGAAATATACGTATGCTTGATATATTGCTAGGATGGGAGAGGATGTTTGTGGGTTGTCACGTTGATGATGTGGTGCTGGCCAGGGAAAGCTCGAGGGGATGTGAAAGGGGTACTTCTGGGGAGGGGGTGGCGCTGTGCCGCGTGGAGAGAATGCAATCTAATAGTGTTTATGATTATGATTTTATTTGAGTGTATGGGTATACTTTGGTGTGTACGCTGGGTTCAGTGCTTCAACATATTTATAAACGACCTAGAAATTGGTACGACAAGCGAGGTAATTAAATTTGCGGACAATACGAAACTATTCAGAGTAGTAAAGACGCAGAAGACCTGCAACGGGACATAAATACGCTCGAGAAATGGGCTGCAACATGGCAAATGAGGTTTAACGTGGATAAGGTGATGCATGTTGGTAACAAAAATCTTATACACGAATACAGGATGTCTGGTGCGGTATTCAGAGAGACCCCCCAGGAAAGAGACTTGGGGGTACTGGTCGACAAGTCAATAAAGCCGTCCGCACAATGTGTGGCGGCAGCGAAAAGGGCGAACAGAATGCTAGGAATGGGATCACGAACAGATCGGAGAAGGTTATGATGCTGCTGTACCGGACCATGGTACGCCCCCATCTGGAATACTACGTCATGTACTGGTCATCGTACATGAAGAAGGACACGGTACTACTCGAAAGGGTCCAGAGAAGAGCGACTAAAATGGTTAAGGGGCTGGAGAAGTTGCCGTTCTGCGAGAGGTTACAGAAACTAGGCCTCTTCTCCCTTGAAAAGAAGAGGCTGAGAGGGACATGATAAAACCATTCAAGATAATGAAGGGAATAGACTTATTAGTAGAGACAGGTTGTTCACCCTCTCCAAGGTAGAGAGAACGAGAGGGCACTCTATAGTTAAAAGGGGATAGATTCTGTACAAACGTAAGGAAGTTCTTCTTCACCCAGAGAGTGGTGGAAAACTGGAATGCTCTTCCAGAGACTGTTATATGGGAAAATACCCTCCAGGGATTCAAGACAAAGTTAGACAAGTTCCTGTTGAACTGCAATGTATGCAGGTAGGGCTGGTCTCAGTTAGGGCACTGGTCTTTGACCTAGGGACCACAGCGAGAGTGGACTGCTGGGCACGATGGACCACTGGTATGACCCAGCAGTGGCAATTCTTATGTTCTTATGTATGCTTACTGAATCAAGTTTCAAGTTTTATTAAAATTTTGATATATCGCAATATCATAAATTCAAAGCGATTTATAATTAGAAACGGGGTCTCAGTTATTAACTACAACAAACACAAACATTACAAGACTTATACATAGGGGAAGTGGGGAGAACTACAATAAGTAAAGTAAATAAGAAAGGTAAATACAATGGGAGGGTAAGAATTTTAAAAGTATAATGAAAAAAAGTATAAAGGAAATTTAAAAGATTTATTTTTTAAATTTCTTGAGGCCTGGACAACATAAGAACATAAGAATTGTCATCTCCGGATCAGACCCTGGGTCCGTCAAGTCCGGTGATCTGCACACGTGGAGGTCCCACCAAGTGTACCTGGCCTAGTTTTAGTCCCTATATCACCGTATGCTTCTCAAGGGAGATGTGCATTTAACTTACCCTTACCCGTATCACTCTATGCCACTCTTAAGGAGATGTGCATCTAGTTTACACTTAAATCCTAGAACGGTGGATTCTGCAATTACTTCCTCTGGGAGAGCATTCTGCAATGGACCGGATCAAAAGAGAATTCGGCTATTATGTCTCAAAGGCATCCTTATATAACCAGGATTTTAACAATTGATGTTATCTGTGGGTGGTATGTTTAATACTTTTAATTAACATGCTATGATAAACGTAACCTTCTATTCTCTGAATGTGAAATGTTTAAATCACCCAGTGAAGAGGAAGAAAATCTTAAAATATCCGAATGCCACTAAAGCTGACTTAATTACTATTCAGGAAACACATTTAAATGGGACAGAATCAGAAAAATTAGTCGAGGGTGAGTTGACAAATATTATTATATATCTGCACAAAAAAATGAATGGTGATATGGCTGTATTTGTAAGACGGGGTGCTAATATTACCATTCAGAGCCAACATAAAGATATGGAGCACAGATGGGTACAGTTGAATTATGGTGATTGCTGGAACACCTATTAGCTTGATGAATGTATATGCGCCTGTGAACCCTGGGAAGCAATTTTTTTCAAAGGTTGCAATCTCAGATTTCCACCATTGGTTAAAAAAAAAAAAAGAGAAATCCAACGGGTCTGCAGTAATCAAGTAGAGCCAAAAACAAAAAGACTGCAGAGAGGAATGTACAAGTCGCCCACTCTGAGTGTTCACTACTCAGGAGTGGTTACAGATTTAATTCAACACCGTTGCTATCCACAAGGTTCTCAAATATTGCAGCAAAGGACAACTTGGACCCCTGAGGAAGAAGTGTTTCTCCGAAACATGGACTGTGTTGGGTCTGGTCCCCATGAACACAAGAGCCATCTTTTGGAATATATTTTATTGACTTTTAATAAAATTCCTGCAGCTTGTATATTCTTCTCTGCAGTCTTGTTTTTTTGTTTTTCACTATTGGTTCCAACCCATAATTGGTGGAGATTTTAATCAAGAAATAGATCCTATTCTAGATAGGCATCCCCATACCCACACTGATAGCTCTCCATAAATATGTGCAGGATTTACTACAAACTGGTGGATTAGTAGGTACATGGCGGATACTTAATCCATAGGGACAGGAATTCATGTTCTGCTCGCTGGTGCACAAATCTTTTTCTAGAATTGACTATTTTAAAATTTCTAATTCTCTTGTTTCTTATGTTACTGCAACTTCCATTGAGGGAATTGTAATATCTGATCATGCGGGTATCTCACTTTCTGTATCTATCTCTTGTAACCAAATGGTCATCACCCTAGCTCTCTTGGTGGGACAACATTGAAGCTGTTAAGATGGTGATTACACCAATAATCTTCTACTACATTTATCTGGCAGGACAAGCAACCTTGTATTGCGCTTAAAACTTTGCAACATCCTTAAGCGAGAGGTGGTTTGAATTTTCCTAACTTCTACAAATATCACTGTGCTTATATACTGCATCAAGGAATGTATTGGATATTGGAGAATTCTGAGTGTCAGATACCCAAATGGTATCATGTGGAGAAAACGTTGGCCTACCCATTTTGATTACAAGATTTACCGAGCATCACATTGCCCAACCAGTTGTCTAATGATCCTATTATAGGCTCCACATTTAAATTTAGTGAAAATTCTAATATGAGCTTCATTGCAATGTCCACTTTGGAATAACCCCAACTTTTGTACTGATGCTAAAAATGTTGTGTGGACAGAATGGATACAACATGGGATATATACCTTGGCTAATGTCATATCAGATGGTTGTTGGATGTCTTTCACAAGAATGAGACATGCATACGAGGTTTGCTTTATGTAGTGTTTCACATGAACTATTACAACATGCCATTGTTTGTTCAATGCCACCATTGAAAACCATTGCTAATATCTCTAGTCTTTCTCAACTTTATGGTACGACTCAATTGTTGGGACATGAAGCTTCTCACTGGTACAAGGTGCTGGTGAGTTTGCACACCCATGGTGCTATTGATGGTCTCAAAGGAATATGGTCCAGAGAATTGACTCTTGATCTGTCTGACGAACAGTGGTCCTGGATTTGTGCTAAATGTAGTTATTGCTGTAGTTCAGTATCAATGAAGCAGTCTTTATATTTCCTGTTGCGTAAAGTACTCTGGACTCCAATAAAGCTTCATAAGATGAATAACCTGTGTTCCTCCCTATGTTGGTCCTGTGGACACCAAACTGACACTCTTGATCATCTGCTTTTTCATTGTCCCATCATATTTAACTACTGGCAACAAATTTGGCAGCAAATACAACTCATCTTGCAGATCAACATTCCTTTAACATACAGATGTGTGCTATTAAACATAGTAACATAGTAGATGACGGCAAATAAAGACCCGAATGGTCCATCCAGTCTGCCCAACCTGATTCAATTTAAATTTTTAAATTTTTTCTTCTTAGCTATTTCTGGGCAAGAATCCAAAGCTATACCCTGTACTGTGCTTGGGTTCCAACTGCCGAAATCTCTGTTAAGACTTACTCTAGCCCATCTACACCCTCCCAGCCATTGAAGCCCTCCCCAGCCCATCCTCTACCAAACGGCCATATACAGACACAGACCATGCAAGTCTGCCCAATACTGGCCTTAGTTCAATATTTAATCTTATTTTCTGATTCTAGATCCTTTGTGTTCATCCCACGCTTCTTTGAACTCAGTCTCAGTTTTACTCTCCACCACCTCTCCGGGAGCGCATTCCAGGCATCCACCACCCTCTCCGTAAAGTAGAATTTCCTAACATTGCCTTTGAATCTACCACCCCTCAACCTCAAATTATGTCCTCTGGTTTTACCATTTTCCTTTCTCTGAAAAAGATTTTGTTCTACATTAATACCCTTCAAGTATTTGAACGTCTGAATCATATCTCCCCTGTCTCTCCTTTCCTCTAGGGTATACATATTCAGGGCTTCCAGTCTCTCCTCATACATCTTCTGGCGCAAGCCTCCTATCATTTTCGTCACCCTCCTCTGGACCGCCTCAAATCTTTTTACGTCCTTTGCCAGAAACGGTCTCCAAAATTGAACATAATACTCCAAGTGGGGCCTTACCAATGACCTGTACAGGGGCATCAACACCTTCTTCCTTCTACTGACTACGCCTCTCTTTATACAGCCCAGCATCCTTCTGGCAGCAGCCACTGCCTTGTCACACTGTTTTTTTACCTTTAGATCTTCGGACACTATCACCCCAAGGTCCCTCTCCCCGTCCGTGCATATCAGCTTCTCTCCTCCCAGCATATACGATTCCTTCCTATTATTAATCCCAAATGCATTACTCTGCATTTGTTTGCATTGAATTTTAGTTGCCAGGCATTAGACATTCCTCTAACTTTTGCAGATCCTTTTTCATATTTTCCACTCCTTCTTCGGTGTCTACTCTGTTACAAATCTTGGTATCATCTGCAAAAAGGCACACTTTTCCTTCTATCCCTTCAGCAATGTCACTCACAAACATATTGAACAGGATTGGCCCCAGCACTGATCCCTGAGGGATTCCACTACTCACCTTTCCTTCCTTCGAACGACTTCCATTAACCACCACCCTTTGACGTCTGTCCGACAGCCAGTTTCTGACCCAGTTCACCACTTTGGGTCCTAACTTCAGCCCTTCAAGTTTGTTCAACAGCCTCCTATGAGGAACTGTATCAAAGGCTTTGCTGAAATCCAAGTAAATTACATCTAGCATATGTCCTCGATCCAACTCTCTGGTCACCCAATCAAAAAATTCAATCAGGTTCGTTTGGCACGATTTACCTTTTGTAAAGCCATGTTGCCTCGGATCCTGTAACCCATTAGATTCAAGGAAGTACAAAATCCTTTCTTTCAGCAAAACTTCCATTATTTTTCCAACAACTGAAGTGAGGCTCACCGGCCTGTAGTTTCCTGCTTCATCCCTGTGACCACTTTTATGAATAGGGACCACATCCGCTCTCCTCCAATCCCCAGGAATCACTCCCGTCTCCAGAGATTTGTTGAACAAGTCTTTAATAGGACTCGCCAGAACCTCTCTGAGCTCCCTTAGTATCCTGGGATGGATCCCGTCTGGTCCCATCGCTTTGTCCACCTTCATAAATACCCTCCTCCATGAACGGCGCAGATTCTACTCCATTTTCTCGTGTAACTTTGCTAGACAATCTCGGTCCTTCTCCAGGATTTTCTTCTGTGAACACAGAATAGAAGTATTTGTTTAGCACATTCGCTTTCTCCTCATCACTTTCCACATATTGGTTCCCAGCATCTTTTAGCCTAGCAATTGCATTTTTCATCTTCCTCCTTTCACTAATATATCTGAAAAAAATTTTGTCTCCCTTTTTTACAGTTTTAGCCATTTGTTCTTCCGCCTGTGCTTTCACCAGACATATCTCTCTCTTGGCTTCTTTCAGTTTCACCCTGTAGTCCTTTCTGCTCTCCTCTTCTTGGATTTTTTTATATTTCACGAACGCCAACTCTTTCGCCTTTATTTTCTCAGCCACTAGGTTGGAGAACCATATTGGCTTCCTTTTTCTCTTGTTTTTATTGATTTTCTTCACATAAAGGTCCGTAGCCATTTTTATCGCTCCTTTCAGCTTAGACCACTGTCTTTCCACTTCTCTTATGTCCTCCCATCCTAACAGCTCTTTCTTCAGCTACTCTCCCATAGCATTAAAGTCCTTACGTTTGAAATCTAGGACTTTAATATCGTGCGGCCGCTCTCCACTTTAGCCGTTATATCAAACCAAACCGTTTGATGATCGCTACTTCCCAGGTGAGCACCCACTCGAACATTAGAGATACTCTCTCCATTTGTGAGGACCAGATCCAATATCGCTTTTTCTCTTGTGGGTTCCGTCACCATTTGTCTGAGCAGAGCCTCTTGAAAGGCATCCACAATCTCCCTACTTCTTTCCGATTCTGTAGACGGAACATTCCAGTCCGCATCCGGCAGGTTGAAATCTCCCAACAGCAGAACCTCCTCTTTCCTTCCAAACTTTTGGATATCCACAATCAGATCCTTATCAATTTGCTGCGATTGAGTCGGAGGTCTGTAGACTACACCCACATAGATAGAAGTTCCATCTTTTCTTTTCAGAGCAATCCATATCGCTTCTTCCTCTCCCCAGGTCCCTTGCATTTCGGTCGCTTGGATATTGATCTTTACATAGAGAGCTACTCCTCCACCTTTTTGACCATCTCTGTTCTTCCTAAAAAGATTATATCCCAGTATGTTTGCATCCCATCCATGTGATTCACTGAACCATGTCTCTGTGATAGCGACAATATCTAGATCTGCCTCTAACATCAAGGCTTGCAGATCATGAACTTTGTTGCTTAGACTGCGAGCATTTGTGGTCATCGCTTTCTTGACTATGAAAATTTCACTGAGGACCAGCTTCAGCTGATTTCCATATTGACTGCAATTGCTATTTAATCCATATTGTGAGCTTGGAAAAAAAAATTCATTATTAAGTTTTCAGTTCTGGTGGAATTCGGGTCTAGTGGGTAAATATGAACTCTCAATCTCTGAAAAGAGGGGTCAAAGGGTTAAATATCGGAAAATTTGGCAACCTCTACACTCATATGTTGAATGTGTTTCTAATCATGCATATTGACTATTGTATCATTACATTTAATAGTTATGCATAGAAGTTATATATGAAACATTTATTCACAGAATTTCATTCTTTTTCTTG
Source organism: Geotrypetes seraphini (assembly GCF_902459505.1). Taxonomy (NCBI): domain Eukaryota; kingdom Metazoa; phylum Chordata; class Amphibia; order Gymnophiona; family Dermophiidae; genus Geotrypetes; species Geotrypetes seraphini. Next base: position 216,381,764 of record NC_047089.1, on the reverse strand, counting down.
GCTGAGTGCTTGTTATGGTGGGAGGGATTTTGGAGAGTTGTATACTATCGAGCAAGTCGAGTGTGTGAAGTACCCTGATTCATTGCTTCTTATACTGTGGTATACTTTGACTGTGATAACTGTACCATCTCCTTATGTTTTTGTACTTATATTGTGTTTATGCACACAAATTTAATAAACTTTGGAACTCAAAAAACAAACAATAATATTTTGAATCTCATGTCGCCCCCAAAATAGCAGATCTTGGAAACAAACAGGAGAAACTGCCTTCACACCAGTGAACAGCAAATACAATAACAAAGGTGACCAATTGGTGTTCAGTCTCTTTTATTGTAATGGACTCGACACGATCGTGTTTCGGCCCGTAAGGGCCTGCCTCAGGAGTCTTCTTGTAAATCAATTAGTGCAATTCTTATAAACTTTTTCAACACATGCTTTAGTAGACTGCTCCTTGGTAGTCAAACATATACTGCTGGCTGTAAACCTGCAGCTCTGATGAACAGCTTGTAATCTCCACTACAGAAGAACTGGGAACTTATGCATTCAGTCATCACTTAGATACTTGGACCTCTTTGAACAAATTGTCACAATTGCACACATAACTAGCCAAGCAGGTTGTTTTTATACCTTTCCTTACATCGCTCTGAAAGCACATCCCCTTGCACATGTTACCACTTACACCTCCCAACAGATTGGATTCCATTCAGATATTTCAGGTATAACCATCTGGAATAAATTACCTGAGTTTGTCTGCCACACCCCTTCCTTTGTTTATAAGCAGATTGAAAACCTATCTTTCTGATATAGCTTTCAATCTATAACCCTACTCCCCACTGCCCACCGCTGTGACCAGCGAATTAACCATTCCCCCTAACCGTATCCATGGCATCATGTTTGGCTGTCTTGTCTGTTTAGATCAGTGTCTTGCAAACTTTGCCAAGTTACGGTGCACTAAACATGGTTGCCATGGCTCTAGGCATCCAGAAGGTGAGAGGCTCCAGAATATAGGAGTGGCATACCGTCTTTATGTTGACGAGATCCAACTTTTCTTCACAAAGCAAGATTGGAAAAGTAAGCTGAATGAAAGATTGTCTGGATGATGAAACATAAATTGGTCTTGAATCTTGCATTCGCACATCCTGTAGGCAGTCAACCAGGGCTGGCGCCTCTCCTCCTCTCTGGTGTCTTGCGGCACACCTGGAATCTCGGGTGGCACACAGTTTGTGCTACACTGTGTTTAGATTGTAAGCTCCTTTGAGCAGGAACTGTCTCCTTTTTGACTCTGTACGGCGCTATGCATGCCTGAAAGCGCTATAGAAATAATTAATAGTAGCAGAGAATCAGGCTGCTGTTAACCATTTGAGAACCTTAGCTAACACATCACAGGGAAAACTTGGGGTTGGCGTTAGGAGCAGGAGGATGGCAGCATTGATGCAAAATGTCTTGTGCCTCGTTCATGCTATTTTTCTTTGGCTCAGTTTGTCAGGTTATCTCAGTGGAAAATAAATGAAGCTGGGACTCTGCCTTTCTCTCTTCAGGCGCCACATCACCACTGTTGACATCCTGTTCTTTTATGTGAATTATTTAAATTCACTCAGTTTTAACGAGAATGCATGGTACTATCCATATTTTAATCATATCAATCTAGCCTCAGCTACAAGTACAAACTCCTTTTGCTTTTGGCAGTGTCTTCGTACACAATCATTTTTAAAGCCTAGAAAAACAAGGTTGGATGGAATCCACTCTCACATTTTTAAGGCATGGGACTTCCATTCCAAGTAGCATTTATGGCTCTGAGCCATCAATCTAACATGACACTTGCTTTCGGCTGATGCTGGAAATTGAAAACCTCCATTTACTCACAGAACAGGTAGAGCGCTGGTAGGACTTCTGCAAGCCCCCCTGCTCCTCTACATGCACATAGAGAGGCAAAGCATTGATAGCACCAGTGTCATCTTCACATATACACTTGCAGCAGTAGTGCAAACACACACAAACCCACAAACTGTACCATCACAGAACACGTACAGCATGGACAACTTCAATACCAGCTGCACACACAGCGGACGTCCATCCACGGCATCACCCCTAAGGGCAACCTAGGGGCACATCATTTAGCTACTTTTTAAGCTAGCCAAAATTCAGACCAGTGACAAGGAGAAGGGGAGCTTGGGACTTGAAAATACCTCTCCTCCTCCCCTCAACTTTGGGCTCAAGCCACTGTCAAAATTGCAGCACTTGATGAATGCCTGGTGGGGATGCTCAAGCCCTGTCAGCTGAAGAGATTCATTGACTGAACCCCAGCCTCTGCTGCCTCAGCAGCAAGGAAGCTAGTGGGGTGCTCCAGCTGCATATGCTGGCACTTCTGCAAATACTTAGTTCTGAGCGTACACAGAAGTGCCAGCAGCTGCAAGAGAAGCATTCTGTCAGCTTTCTTGCTAGGGGCTCAGCCAGTGGATCTCTTTGGCTCACAGAGCTTGGGCATTCCCGCTGACAAAAGTATGAAGGGGGGGAGAGGGGGAGGAAGGTGATGGGGAGAGAAAAACTAAGATGAAATGTTTAGGCTACCCAGTCTGCCCTTGGACCCACTAAAAATTTGACTTCTGACTACACCCTTAATTCAGACAAACCACAATTCCTCTCATTCTATGATCCTGCATGTACAATTTTATGTTTAGTGTGCAAAATTGCATCATAACATAATAAAAAACACCTGCAGCATGAGCATTCTTTACCATCCCTCCAAACCGGCACAGAAACTGATGGGTTTACGTTCCTCTGCCAGTAGGCAGAGACTGAGACACTGACTTTTGGCCATCGTATAAGTGGGCTGTGCAGTCCCAAGTTCAATCAGTCTGTTCTCAGTCTCCAGCAGGTGGAGGTAGTAAGCCTGTGCAGTCTTTACCTGGGTTAGTGTAGGGATGTTGGATTTTGTTTGTGGTGCCAGACTGAGCTTGGGGGACCCTCTTGGGGGTCTGTCTGACTGGTCGAGTCCCTCCACCCATTTCCCCCCACCTCCCCCCAATTTTTTTCTTTAGAGGTCCCTCAGCTGTAAGCCTTGCCACCCATATTCAGGCAAGGCATATAGCTTTGAGAGCCAGTAGGGTCTGTTCCATTTAAATTAAAGTTGTGTTACAAAATAAAAATAGATAGGGATGGTATGTTAAACTTCCCCCCCCCCCCCCCATTCAGCAATTTATCTGATGTGCCTGCTTTCTGGCTCAAGCTTAATGGTCAGCTCCATAGCTAGGATTTTAATGTCAGACTATTGGATTATGAAGAGTATGTGTATCTGATTACAAGGGAGGAATGTTTGAGTGTGTGGTGCAGTGGTTACAGCCACAGCCTTAGCACCCTGAGGTTGTTGGTTCAAATCTCACACTGCTCTTTGTGACTCTGGGTAAATCACTTAATCCCCCATTTCCCCAGGTACATTAGATAGAGTGGGAACCTGAGTACCTGAATGTAAACCACTTAGGCTATAAGTGATATATAAATAAATATGATCAGGTTGTTTATATTTCTTGTTAAATTTGTATTTTCTTTCATTCATTCCTCCTTTCAGAGGCTTGTTAATGTGTTAACTACATTACTGTTCATTCAGTGATTGTTTTAAATTCATCTGAGCAGATCAGACACCTGGTTTCTGGGAATTCACCATACCCATCCTTCTCCTGTCGGGCTGTTGCTGGCTTTGGTATAAACTGAAGAGATCAGCAGAGACTGTGGAGAAGGAGGAAAAGTTGAAAAGCTGTGATTGGCAACTTCTGCAGAATGCACACAAGCATACTGCACACTATTTCTATATACTTGAAAAGATATTATCAAGGTAAGAACCTAATCTTTTTTGGGGGATATTTGGTCACTAGGGGGTGTGGAGGAGGAAGTACAAAAGTTCTATAGGTTTCTATGGTACTTCCACTCGTCAAGATTCAAGGTCAATACATAGAGTGGAAGTCATGGCTAAAAAAGGACATTTGGTCGTTCGCTCATGTGATGGAGAATGCTACACTTATGTCATTCTCATGTCTTGCCACTACATATCAATTATCTGCCACGCATAACTTCCGCTGGCTCCAGCTTCATCATTGTTTATCACTTTCTTTAAAAGCCCATCCACTGACATCATTGACTGCTATACTACAGTGGTGCTCGAAATTTAGTGGCGCAAAGAAAGAAGCCTCGTCCTGGTACCACTTACTTCGGGATCATAAATTTGCGGCTTGCATCTCCCTACACACAACCTGGGAAGATACTGCTCATACTTCATTTACTCCTGTCACTTGGAAACTGATTTGGATCTCCACGCGAAAATCTCTCAAGTCCTCTTCCATGGCTCAGCAGATGTTCTTCCTGCTACACCGGGCCTACTGGACCCCTCATAAGCTTTCCTTAATTGATGTTAAACATTCTAATAAATGTTGGTCTTGCACCGTAGAGGTTGGCACATTTGCCCATATGTTTTATCACTGTCCTAATGTGTATACGTTCTGGTCCCAGGTATGGGCGATTATCTGTGATTATCTACCAATCATATCTCCTCATACATATGCTGCGGTGATGTTTGGAGCTTACGCTTTGCCTGATGTTTTGGATAAATATCAATCTAGATTACTATGTAGTTTACTGCAGATAGCACATAAATCTATTCTCTCGAACTGGAAAGATTCTGCATCTTTAAATGTAACTTTCTGGTGGAATCTAGTGTGTCTCTATGGTAAATTTGAAAAAGTTGCTGCAGAGAAAACCAATTCAATATCTACCTTTGATAAGATCTGGGCCCCTATAGTAGACATGTGTTAGACTGTCTCTTATATATTGTCCTGCCTGCCTTTTTTTTTACTTACTCTATGATTTTGGAGTATTCCCTGTGATAGTTGTTGTGTACTTTTTGCTATTGACACAGATTTGTATCCTGCTGTTTTCCCTTTGTTCTTGTCATTTTATTGTATGACAAAATTTAATAAAAATATTGAACACAAAAAGGTTTCTATGGTACTATGTGTGCTTTTGAAATTGAGAACTGTGAAAGCCAACTATGTTGAAGACCTTCGTTTTATTTCTTTAAAAAACCCTTTAAAACACTGTCCACATTTGTATTGAATGGACCCAACATGGGCTGTGTTTGGGTAAAACACCTTTCTCAGGGGTCCGATGAAGGAGATGTTGTAAAATAACGTAACAAACTGCAAAACAATCTCACATCCAAGATGGCTGAGTTGCCATTGAGTAACAGCAAATGATGTCCTAAAACAGATGAAACTGGAAGTAAATAAGAGACCAATAACTCTACCAACAACTCTACCAATAACAAAATACCAAAAAATATTAAAATGCTTCCTAATAAGTGAATCAGTCTTTTTGGTCTTTCTCTGAGGTTGTATGACAGAGGAGATGTCAAGTTAGACCTTTCAACAACATATTTTTTTGACCAGAGACTGAAGTCATGTTAGCTCTACCGTACTTCTTTCTTCAGAAGAGCAGTTTCCTCTGGGGAAAAAAAAAGGAAAATTGAAACTGTTAAGGTCTTTTCATCTCGCGCATTGGATGAGTTACTCTACGGGGACTACTTTGACCCTTCCTGTCAATGGTGTTTTCACTAGTCGATCAGACTAATAATTTCATTGCTTTACTGTTTCACCAAGCCATAGAAAAGAGAGTAAAAGAGACAGTCAAAAGGCTAAGTATTCTAAGGTCAAAGCAGTGAAATGCTGGCATGTATATTTTAAGGAATATATGAGAAAATTAACATTCCATCACCTTTCTGTGACAAAGACTGTATACAATGAGAGAAACTGGTATGTTTTATTTGAGGGTCTATCCTTGTAGAAAGGGCTATTAAGAGAACAAAGCTACGACTACTACTACTTATTTCTATAGCGCTGTCAGACATGACTCTCAGCGTGGCCTTCAGATTTGTTTATTTCCATAGTGACATAATAATATAGTAGAAGACAGCAGATAATGACCTGCATTGTCTGTCCAGTCTGCACAACAAGGCTGCCAGAGTCTCACCTGCTGTGCAGGTTACATTCCTTCACAATCTGTCATCTATGTGACTTCTCTATTATGTGTGTTTTATTGTACTCCGCATAGGTATATGTAATCTAATCTGAGATTTCCGAGTCGCGCGATGCCTAAATAGGATCAAGGCAATTTACAATGCAATTTAAATGGATACAATTTGGTACAGTGTGGGAAGCTCCTTAGTGGTACATAAAAATACAGTTGAGGGGGGTATTGATACAACATGAGAGCTAATATTGTTGCAATTTCTAAAGAGATACCGATTAGTGCTATACACGGATGTTAAAGTGGTGCATTCAGTGATGCTATGAGGTAGCGATTGTCTGTGATAGTCCATCATTGGATGATTGGCTGTACACTAGGTCCAGTATAGGTTAAAGGATGATTTATGCGTACTAAAAGTTTTAAAATAAATCACCACACAGTGGCATCACAAACAGGCTAGTCAGTGTCCCACCAAAATTCCGACTACATGTAGGCAGCCATATTTGATGCAATCTAGGAAGAGTGATTTTATAAATTTGTCCATACTTAATTGAACCCAATCAACAACATTACTAACTGACAATGTTTTACATGGTATATTAACCGTAAGATGGGGGAACAAGTCCAGGACAAATATCAGGAAGTTCTGCTTCATGCAACAAGTGGTGGACACCTTTTTTTTTTTTTTTTTTTATTTTATATTTATCAAATTTTACATTTTATAAATCAAGTATCCACTTGTACAGAAAGTTGAAGAAAAGCAAGAAAATAATACTCATAGGTAAAATACATAATAATCAACTAAATAAAAATAAGTGTTTAGCTTAAATTCAGCTCAAGTCCTCTAAATTAGATCCATGAAGGATGAGGCGGGCATATTAACAGATACTAACAAATATCAATTCAAATATTAGGAAAACAAAGTCTCTTAGCTGAGGAAGGATATCATTTATTCAATTACACCTCGCTTGATTTCCCTTCATCCCGTCGAGTTCCTGCCAGAAAAGCTGTCAACTGGAATGGCTCAAAGAATACATATTTCTTCATATGGTACTGTATTACACATTTGCAAGGGGGTCGTAGGAAAAAAGTCCCTCCAAGAGATATAACACCTGGCTTCATCAAAAGAAATTCTCGCCTTCTTCTCTGAGTTTCCCTTGCCAAATCTGGGAACATTAATATTTTATGTCCAAGAAATTCTTTCATTTTATTTCTAAAGTACAATCTAAGCAACCAGTTTTTATCTGGTGCAAGAGCCACCGTAAGAAGCAATGTTGCCGGAGATGCAAGCTCTCTGTCCGAAAGTTCCAAGATTGCTGAAACATCAAGTGGTTGACTATCCTCCTGTTGTTTAAGTGGTAATTTAGTAGTTTTCATTGGTAAGTAATATACTTGAGTAAATGGTGGTAATGTATCCTCTGGAATACCCAAAATCTCTACCAAATAACGTTTCAACATATCTCTAGGTGTCACAGAGGCTATCTTAGGAAAATTAATCAAACGGAGATTATTATTGCGAGAAAAGTTCTCCAAAGTTTCCAATTTTCTGCGCAAACTTGTGTTATCTTTTACCATTACTTCATTAAGCTGTTTTGATGCTTTTAACTCCTGTTGTATATTCACAATTGAGTTCTTAGATTCCTCAATTTCAACTTTTATATTTTTTATATCATTTTCTTGAAGAGTAATTTTATTTTCCAGCTGCAAAAGCTGGGGTTTAACAGACTTGGCTAGGTCAGCAACTAAATCCCAGATTGAGTCCAGTGTTACTTCTCTGGGTTTTTCAATAACATATGAAGGATTGAAAATTTGAATAGTCTCACCGGTTATCAGCTGATTCTGGCAATCCTTCTGCTGGGCTGAAATGATCCCTGATGTTTCCAAATCCTCGGTATTTCTTGGACTCACCTGAAAACTCAGGGAGTCCATCTCCACGCTCCCCTCTCTGTTCTTCATGGCCTCCGAGGGTAGGTGCTTGCCTCCTTCCGGGAGCTCCTCCACTCGTGGGGAGCTGGTAACCTGAGGAGGTGGGGGAGGTGCCCTAGCGTCGGGGCTGAGCGTAGTTTCTAGCCCCAAGGAGATCACCTCATTTCCGCCTCTCTGAGGCGTCTCCAGCGGGGGGGATGCCGACGCTGCCGGGATATCCTGCATCCGACGCAGGAGCTCTTCAATATTGCCGAAAGAGGGGACCGCTGAACGCCGCGAGGCTCCAGCGGCGCTGCGGCCTCTCCTCTTCGGCATCTCAAGTAAGTAAACACTCCAAAAGAAATTTTTCAAATCAGTCTTCTCCGGCGTGCTACTCAGCGTCCGGGACCGTCGGCCATCTTGGATCGGTGGACACCTGGAATGCTCTCCCAAGGGAGGTTATTGCGGAATCCACCGTTCTAGGATTTAAAAGCAAACTAGATGCACATCTCCTTACGAGAGGCATAGAGGGATATGGGTGATTAAAATTACGCCAATTACTCAATAACTACTTCTGCTCAGTCTTCACTTGCGAAGCGCCAGGATCTGGTCCCCAGCTACAGACAAAGGGGAGCTCGGAGGACCCGTTCCGGGACATGGAATTTACTGCATGCGACGTCTACCACGAGCTATCAAAACTAAAAGTAAACAAAGCTATGGGCCCAGATAATCTACACCCTAGAGTACTTTGAGAATTGAAAGATGTCCTTGCAGAACCGTTAGCTGAGCTTTTCAATCTTTCCCTAAGCAAGGGAAGATGCCCCTGGACTGGAAAACTGCCAACGTTATCCCGCTCCACAAAAAGGGATGCAGGTCAGAGGCTGAAAATTATAGACCGGTGAGTCTCACATCAATAGTGAGTAAACTCATGGAAACGCTGATTAAAAACAGATTGGACACGATTCTGGATGATGAAAGATTAAAGGATCCTCACCAGCATGGTTTTACAAAAGGAAGGTCTTGTCAATCCAATCTGATAAGCTTCTTTGACTGGGTAACAAAAAAAAACTGGATGGGGGTGAGTCCCTGGACATCGTTTATTTAGACTTCAGTAAGGCTTTTGATAGTGTCCCACACCGTAGGTTATTGAACAAGATGAACTCGTTAGGACTAGGAGAAACACTGACAACATGGGTAAAAGACTGGCTTAGTGGAAGACTTCAAAGGGTAATGGTAAATGGTATTCCCTCAAAAACATTGAAAGTGCGAAGTGGAGTGCTACAGGGCTCAGTCTTGGGCCCAATGCTATTTAATATCTTTGTAAGGGATCTGACTCAGGGACTTCGAGGCAAAATTACATTATTTGCTGACGACGCTAAACTATGCAACATTGTGGGCATGGCAACAGAACCTGACAGCGCTATCAGGCTGTCAGGTTCAGGACTAAGGAGCAGGACCTACTTTTACTGGAACAATGGTCCAGTACTTGGCAACTGAACTTTAATGCCAAAAAATGTAAAGTAATGCCTCTTGGAAGCGGAAATCCCTGCAGAACATACACCTTGAATGGTGAAAACTTAACAAGAACTACTGCAGAAAGGGACTTGGAAGTACTCATCCGGGAAGATATGAAGGCTGCCAATCAGGTGGAGAAAGCTTCAGCGAAGGCTAGACAAATGCTGGGTTGCATCAGAAGGAGCTTTATCAGACGAAAGCCTGAAGTCATGCTGCCGTTATACATATCCATGGTGAGACCTCACCTTGAGTACTGTGTCCAGTTCTGGAGGCCACATTATCAAAAGGATGTGAAGAGAATGGAGTCGATCCAGAGAATGGCCACTAGAATGGTCTCAGGACTTAAAGATATCCCATACGATGAACGTCTGACCAGATTGCGTTTATATTCTATCGAGGAGCGCAGAGAAAGGGGAGACATGATAGAAACATTCAAATACATCACGGACCGCATTAAAGTGGAGGAAGAAATCTTTGTTCTTAAGGGTCCCATGGCGACAAGAGGGCATCCACTAAAACTTAAGGGGGGAAGATTTCATGGTGACACCAGGAAATTCTTCTTTACTGAAAGGGTGATTGATCAATGGAATGGTCTTCCATGCCAGGTGATCGAGGCCAGTAGCGTGCTCAATTTCAAGAGTCGATGGGACAAACAGGTAGGGTTGTTACAGAGTTATGCTTAAAAGATGGATTCTCAAGGGAGGGAGGGTTCTTGAGTGGGCAAACTTGTTGGGCCACCGGACCTTTTCTGCCATCATACTTTATGTTTCTAAGTTTTTATGTTTAGGTGTACACCTGGCTGGGCCTCCGCGTGTGCGGATCGCCAGACTTGATGGACTGAAGGTCTGATCCAGAGATGGCAGTTCTTATGTTCCTCCCCTTTTAATTTGCTATATTACAATACGTAAGTGGTTTTTCCATATGGTGAGGAAATTGTGCTAAACAGGCACACAAAATAGTACTGTCAGCATTTCTAGAGCGACTTTACAGAGAACCCCACTAATAAATGGGACTTAGAGTGTGCCATGAGAGCTTGTGAAACTAAAGGGTGAGGCATTGCATAGGAACCAGGTTTAAAATCAGGGCTGGCTCAACCAATTGGTAAGACTAGGTGACCACCTAGAGTGGCAACCTCTGAGGAGTAGCGAAGAGCAACTGTAGTCAAAACAAACAAACAAGAAAGGTCCTACAGTCACACAAACTCAAAGAGCCATTGGTGCACGTTTTTACGTACTTGGAGAGTAGTTACAAATATACATTCAAAGTAAAGATTAATAGTTAAAAATATGATGTTCAATTATGCAATTTTATAGGATTGTTGTGGAAAGATTGGTGTTGAGATGATCATGGATTGATGATCGTGGTGTTGAGATGATCAGAGGAGAGAAGGATAAAGATTAAAGGTTTGCCTCAGATGCCCAATACTTTTGTACTGGCCTTGTTTAAAATTATTTTCTTATGGACGTTCCTTGTTAGATACTTGGAAAACCACAAAAGGGTACAGTTGATGTATGCTTTTTCAGATGTTGAAGCTACAAGTAGAAATTGTTTAGTCACACATAAATTGTGGTGTGCCGTATGCTTGGAATGAGTTTGAAGATTATAAGCTAGTGCTATGATTTGTACATGTGAGGTATTAACTATACAAGGGGCGGCTGAAAAGGTCTCAGCCCAACCAAGAAAAGAATGATGTGGAGCTATGAAACTTATAAGTTATTCCACACTTTTCTTAACAAGGTAGCATGGTACTTAAGGCCATATATGGTGAAAACTGAGCTGGACTGACATCCACCATCCAAATCATATAAACCAACGATGGAAACTACCACCTCTCTCTACACGCCATGTTCGAAGAAGGCTCTCTTTGAGACTACCTTTGAGTTTCAGGGTCCAGAATCTGGAACAACCTCCCGGGCAGCCTTTGACAAACACCCACATACTTCCAATTCAGGAAAGCACTGAAAACTTACCTTTTTTCCTCAATACATTGACCCATTCCCATGCAGTCCCTTGCATGATATCTTCCATGCAATTTCTTTGTAATATCTATGTATCTGTAGTAATTCTAATATTGTGTAAGCCACAATGATTCCTTGCTGACATTTAAAGAATATAAGAGTTGGTATGGTGTGGTATCTGCAAATGTGATCATCTCATTTCTAAGGAATCAGAAGATATTCCAATGCTGATGGTATTTTGTTGCTTTTATGGGTCTTCTCTTCCCTGATCTCTGTAGCTTTTGGGGCTCATTTTAAACACACTAAGACATCCAACAAATGGGTTAAATTGGCAACTAGATGTCTTTCTTGCCTTAGGTCCTGATTCTGCAAAGTGCATCCCGATTTTAGGCAGCTGTAGGCGTCCTACAGCTGTCTAATCAGCCAAACGGGATGCACGTTTTTTTAAAAAAAATGCTCCCTAGGTAGGCCGCCTATATTGAAGGCGCCTCCGGGAGCCTAGGGAGGCCCGCAAGACACCTAAGCTTGCCTAAGGGCCTTAGACGAACCTAGGCGGCCCTACGCATCTCCCTAGTAGAGGAAGAGATGCTTAAAATGTAGGCCAGCAAAATGCTGGTCTACATTGTAAGTAGACGCGGCCGCTATACTTATCGCGGCAAGAGATCTCCCTGCTGCAATAAGTATAGCAGCTGAGGCTGCCTGTCCCATCACCGGCAGGAGGATGCCCAACTCCTCCTGCCGGAACCCCGGACCCCCTCTCCCCCCCAAACTCGTAATCGCCGGCAGGAGGATGTCCAACTCCTCCTGCAGGAAAGCCAGACCCCCTCTGGACCCACCAACTAATCTCCCTCCTCCAACTAACCTTTAAATGTTGGTCGGTTGGTCGGGTCTTGCTGCCGTCCAGCCGACAGGCCCACCTCGTGGAAATGAGACGGGCCTGCCCCTTCCCGGCCCATACCTGCTAAATCTAAGGCCTGATTGGCCCAGGCTCTAGAAGCTCTAGCCTGGGCCAATCAGGCCTTAGGATTAGTGGGGATGGGTGGACCCGCTATGCCTAAGGCCTGATTTGGCCAGGCTTCTAGAGCCTGGGCCAATCAGGCCTTAGATTTAGCGGGTATGGGCCGGAAAGGAGCAGGCCCATCTCATTTCCACGAGGTGGGCCTGTCGGCTGGACGGCAGCAAGGCCTGACCAACCGACCAACATTTAAAGGTTAGTTGTAGGAGGGAAGTTAGTTGGGGGGGGACTGGAGGGGGTCTGGCTTTCCGTCAGGAGGAGTTGGGCATCCTCCTGCCGGCGATTACGAGTTTGGGGGGATGGGGGGTCCAGGGTTCGGGGTTCGGCAGGAGGAGTTGGGCATCCTCCTGCCGGTGATGGGACAGGTGGCCGCTATACATATCCCTTACCGCGATAAGTGTAGCGGCCCGTGTCTAATCTAACCCGATTCTCTAACCGGCGTCTGTAACATGGACGCCGGTTACAGAATCGGGGTTTAGTGTAGGCCTGATTCTGTATAGGACACCTCTCCCATGCGTCCTATACAGAATCAGGGCCTAAATGTCCAAGTGCTGATTTTCAAACAAACTTTCTGGATGTCTTGCTAGGCTTCTTAGCCACTGTGCATCCATAGTTCAAGAGGGCGTGCTGGAGGCATGTTATGGATACTATTTTTGGAGATATTACATGGATGTTTTTGGAGATATTACATGGATAGGCTTTAGGCATGCTTAGCACTTGAATGTCTTGTGGTGATAAACATTTCTCAAGACATCGTGGACTGAACTTAGATGTCCAGAACTAGACCTGTTTTAAAAGCATCCAAGTGCCAAAAAGGAACCCACACTGACCAGATGACCACTGGAAGGAACCGGAAGAAAAAAATTAATACATTTAAAGCATTCTCAGGGGAGAGTAGGTAGGGAAATACTGAGAGTTGCACCGAGGGTGGGCTCATGCACAAAGAGCTTGGTTGCTGCAGAGAGATCAGAGAGATGAGACAGAGGGCTAGATGCACTAAAGCCTCCCATCGTTTCTAAACTGGTTTAGCGACTGATCGGATTAGCCAACCTGATGCTCTAAACAGTCTCACCGTGTGGTTTTCCGTGCGGTCCTACATTATCCGATTCTGGCATGCAAATGAGGTGATTAATATTAAAACCAGGCATCCGACTGATGCCCTAAATTTGCATGCCAGAATCAGGTAGGTAGGTCTGCCAGTCTGCCAGTTTTTTCATTTTTTTCTATGGGCACAAATATGTGTGTGTGAGAAACACACACACAATATCTGGCCCATAGAAATATCACATACACAATAACTGGCCCTATGGACACATTAGCGGTTAGCGCACGTGTTGATTTAGCGCACGCTAAATCGTGCTAAAACGCTTAGCACGCCCTTGGAAAAGAGGGCCCTAGTTAAGCCCCATCACCAGTACTTAATTTTGTACATATATTCAGCCCCATAACCAATTTAGGTTGCAGTGCTGAATAAATCTGTATTGCAGTCACTGTGCTGGAACTATCCCTTTCGCTCAGGTCTGCCGTTCAGCAAGTCTAAACTTAATGAGGTTAATTTTCAAATGGCTTTTAGACATTTGGCTCTGTGCTGTAGGTCTAAGTGCCGCTTGAGTTTCATTATCAACGGAGAGGCACATTTAAAACTAGGTGTACACTTCAGCATGTCCCTAGCCTTTTATGTCCGAAATATGGTCATGGAAAGGATGCAACACACAAAGAAAGGGAATTCTGAGTACACCACAAACCAAATATCACCCAATAAAGAGTGTAGATGCTCCCAGCTCTTCAAGTGTCTACATTCTTTATTGCACGGAAAGGGTGCACCAGGATGGGGCTCACTTGGGACCTGATTCTCTATATAGCACGCCATAGTGTGCCTACATTATAGGCGTGCAGGTGTGCGGTAGTCAATTAACCGCTAGACGTGCATTGTAGAATTGCGTCTACAGTTTTGTATAGGTGTGTGAAATGTAGGCCAGCATTTTCCATTCCTGCATTTCAGACACCTACTTTGCATGTCCAGAGGTGCATAGTGATGCCTAAGCACGTGTAAGGCAACTTCCGGTGCAAATCATGCCTCTGCCTGCCTTATGCATGCTTAGGCATTGCTATGCACTTTCGTATGCTCGAGGTAGGCGTGTTAGTACAGCATGCCTAATTAAAAACAAAACAAAACATGCACTGCCATTGTCTAGTTAGGTGGCAGTAGCACACCTTCTGCCATCTAATTTTAGCGTTTGCTATAGAGAATCAGGCCCTAGGTGCCTACTGTAGGCATATAACCACAGATGTTGAGGGCCTATGGTGGCTATTTTAGAAGCTCTGTTTGTGTTATGAACATCTGAAATCTGGCATTTAGACAACCATATTGTAAGGACATCCAAATTCTGATTTTAAAAAGCCAGGATATGGACATCTAAAATTGTAGTACATCCATATAGCAAAAGGGTGTAGTCTGGGTTTGTTTTTGGCAGTATTAGGGAGGGCCCAAAATATAGATGTCCAACTCTGATTGAAAAGAGGAAATGATGTTCGTATTCAAAAAGACGGATGTCGGTATTTAGACCCGAAACATGGTTCATAGACAACGGCGCGAAAGACAAAGGCGCGCCCGGACAATTGAGCGCAGCGCGGAGGCGCGCGCCGCTCAAAATTACTGTTTTTAGGGGCTCCGACTGGGGTTTTTGTTGGGGAACCCCCCCCACTTTACTTAATAGACATCGCGCCGGTGTTATGGGGGGTTTGGGGGGTTGTAACCCTCCACATTTTACTGTAAACTTAACTTTTTCCCTAAAAACAGGGAAAAAGTGAAGTTTTCAGTAAAATGTGGGGGGTTACAACCCCCCAAACCCCCCACAACGCCCCCACAACGCGGCACGATGTCTATTAAGTAATAGACGCGATGTCTATTAAGTAATAGATGCCCCCCGTCGGAGCCCTAAAATCAGTAATTTTGAGCGGTGCGCGCCTCCATGATGCGCTCAATTGTCTGGGCGTGCCTTTGTCCCGGCGCGCTTTTGACCTGACACCCCAAAACATGACATATCCAGGTTACGGAAAGATGGTTCAATTGGGCAATTCTCTAGTAGATGGAGTAAGGAAAATCATAGTAAGCACTTTTCTGTCCTGGGTGGGGTGGGGGGCTCACAATGAAAATAAAATAAAATGAAATCACAAGCAGTTATAGTGGAATTTTAACTTGCAATCATTACTTTCCATTCCATTTTTGAAGATAATTAATACTAAACACCCCAACATCTTTTCAGTTACAGCACCCCAAATATGGAATGTGTTACCTGCTTGTTGGAACTAATGCTCATATCAGTCATGAGTGTGAATAGTAAAGGATTGGGTAGTTTCAATATAACTTAGGTAATACTAGTATAAAGTCATACTTGGGAGTGAGGATAAGCTAATCAAAGGAGCCAACATTCTTTTAGAAGATCTGAGAGAATTTTTCCTAACAGCAGCTATTCTTTCATATTTTGCAGTTAGACAAACTGCGTTCCACCATTATTGGACTCCGTTAAAACTATCCAAATTAAATAAATTAAATAGCACAGTTAACACCTTATGCTGGTCCTGTACAAGTGGAACTGGCTCCCTTAAGCACATGATTTTTGAGTATCCATTGTTACAATCTTTTTGGGATCAAATATGGAAAACTATAACCAACTTATTGGGGACTTCTTTTGTTTTTCTCTGTAACCGTGTGTAAGTTGGAAACAATTATACAAAATAAATTGAGAATGTCTGGCTGGCTACAAAATAACTGAAAATTCAACAGAATGGGTTGAAACTTTGCATAAGCAAAAAAAAAAGTAAAAAAGCATAAGTTCAAAATTGGGCTAAAATGGACCCGGAGTTTCATAAAAATAAGCACCCTCCCTCCCCACTACAGCTGTCTGGTTCAGGAAAAACAATTTTGATATGATTTTGCCACTTGAATCAATTTTTCGATTTGATTTGCTTTCTATGATATAGCTTTAAAATTAGTTAGCAGGTTTATCTTGCAGCCTCTTCATCCATTCCCCCCACCCACTTTCCCTCTCCAACCCCACTGTAAAACTAAACAAGCCAGATTAGTACAGATCGATCCTGCAGAGTCAATGCTAACAGAAAAGCATATCTTTTCGCACACACAGAACACAGAACACTCTCACCCAGCATAGAATAAGTAACCGCAAACTAAAAATAGAACATGTAGACAACGATGAAACTGCATCCTAAGAAGCCAGTTTCGGCACACAATGCAGCACCACAGAAACAGTGATGTTTATCCCCTTCTGCTGTGCAAAATACTAGGGTATATCAAAAAGTAAAGGCAAAAATACATTTAATGGCTTTAACAGAAGTAACTGTGAGCAATTGAACATATCACTTTTCCACAAAGTCCCCATGCAAGACGACGCATTTGTTGTATTATTCAACTAGCTTCTTCATTCCTGCAGAGAAGTTTTTTTGGCTGCTCCCGAAGCCAGGTGAGCACCATTTCCTTTACTTCATCATGCTTTGTCTTTTGCTCTCCAGGTCGCCTTGACAATTCTCACTAGAATACGTGGATCTTCTTCATAACATCTTAGGAACTTGGTCACAACCTCTACATGCTGTTGCTTGTACAGTAAGCTGTTTGGGAACCCATCGTGCGCAGACTTTCCGGTATCCCAAGTCACCATACATTATGGTAAATGCAGATCCATAGCTGATATCCAAATTTGCAGCCAATTGAGACACCATGATCCATCAGTCTTCTCTAATCAAGGCATCTGCACTGTCAATGTGCTCCTGTGTGCATGATGTTGATGTTCATGATGCTACGTCCATATTGAGTCAATATCCAACGGTGAATTTACATAGGTTTCATTCTCTCTGCCCAAAGAACGCACTATTGCACATTGTTCTTTCAATGGTGCAGTCTTGCAATGGAGTGTCCATGCTTCTGACCTCGTGGCTGCCATACAACTAAAAGCCGTGCCCTGCACTGTGTGTGGGCAAACTATCCAACAGAAATGTAGGAGCACACGTGTTGCCTTTTGGTAGTTCTGTTCCGGTTATTGCGTAATTCCCACAAAATCCAGTATAAAAGGCAAGAAAAACTAGGGTTGCCAGATTTTTCATCTGGTAAAAGAGGACGTGTGGCCCCGTCCCGCTCCTGAGCCTGTGTCCCCAGCCTCGTCCTGTTTAGCACCCCCCCCCCACCCCACCAGAAACTTTGTCTCTTCGGGCTGGGGCTGAAGTGCATCTGCGCAGATTCACTCCAGCCCCGGCCCCGGCCCCGATCTCACCAACTTTTCAAAACCCAAAGTGCCGGGTTTTGAAAAGTTGTCCGGGGAAATCCGGATGTCTGGTAAGCCTAACAAAAACTAATGTCACAGCTATAGTTCAGTTGTTACCAAGCCAGGCAGCGGAAGGAACCTACAGAATATCTAGCAAGTCACAAACATGTGGAGAAAAAAAAGCCTCACACTTAAGTAGCAACATAAATTCGGAAACTTAGGGCTCCTTTTACGAAGATGCGCTAGTGTTTTTAGCGCATGCATCAAATTAGCGCGCGCTAGCTGAAAAACTACCGCCTGCTCAAGAGGAGGCGGTAACGGCTAGCATGCGGCATTTTAGCGTGCGCTATTCTGCGCGTTAAGGCCCTAACGCGCCTTCGTAAAAGGAGCCCTTAGGTGCCTTCAGTCTTATCACTGGCATAAAAAAACTCCAGAGAACTTGCTCCAGGACTTGTACACAGGAAAATTAGAAAAACACTTACAGTATCTTTAGCTGGAGAATCAAACACTCGGGGCTCCTTTTATTAAGCCGCGCTAGTGGGGTTAACGCGCGCAACTTTTCATCACGTGCTAGCCCCCGCGCTGGCCTAAAATCTACCGCCTGCTCAAGAGGAGGCAGTAGCGGCTTGCGCGGCCGGCGGTTTAGCGCGCGGTATTACGCCCGTTAAACCGCTAGCACGCCTTTGTAAAAGGAGCCCTCAGTTCATAGTCCCCTTTTCTTCACAAAATCCTCAAGTCTTTAAATCTTCAAACTCCAATAGCTCCAGAAGTTGCACTGCTCCAGCAAAAGAAAGCACCCCCGCTCAGGCAGAGGGAGCCCAGCGAACCCAAATTTTTTCCCAAACAAATCGATTCAGCCAAACTGAATCGGTGGATTGATTTGAATTGTGAATCGGGCAGCATTACTCCCCACTCAGCAAAAAAAATGGTACAGTGTATTTCTGTGGGAGGAATTCCAGCTTCTGAAACAAGAGAACATTTAACAAAATGAGATGAAATTTAGCATGTGTAAAAACCTGGTAAAAAAGCACACATTTGATTCGGAAACGGGCCAATACATTTTGGATGTTCCAGAGAAATAAGCCTGCCAAAAATGGTCAAAGGGAAAAGGAGTTCCAGCTTCTGTAACATAGAAACTTACATAGAACGAAATAGCACTTAGGCCCTGATTCTACAAAAGATGTCTACAGTTAACTGCCTAGATTGACTCGCTTCAGTGATCTAGGCGCCTAACTTAATTTTCTTAATTGCTTAATCCATGATGTTAATTGAAAAACAATTAAAAAGCGATTACAAATCAATTAAAAAAATTAATTTGCCAGTAGGAACCTAGATCAGTGGGCGCCTACAACCTCACGGTGGGCTTCTATACTGAGTTGCCTAATGGCATCTACATGGTAAGTAGGTGAGTTTAGGGGCAGATCGGGAGCAGCATTTGGGCAAGGAATGGCTTAGGTGCTGTGACTAAAATCCACACTACAGTTTTGTAAAAGAGGGAGGGGTTAGTTTGTGATTACAGATTCCATACTAGGCGAAGGTGTTTTCTGTGTTCGAAAGACATGGTTTTCTGTTAGGATTGACTGCAGGACTGATCTGTACTAGTCTGGTAGTTTAGTTTTACAATGGGTGTATTGATGTTGTACTGCTCACTGCAGTATGTAAGATGCTGCCTTTTCCTAGGTACTCATGTGTGACATGTGGCTTGTTACTAAAAATCATGTTTTTCGTACAGATGCTAGGCACCTACCTTAGTGTATCTGGCTTATATAGAATGAAAAAGTTTTTTTACAAGGAAAAAAGTACCAATAGTTCATCCAAGGTGATACCGTTAGTTCACCCTTTATACCTTGTATCAAAAAAGAGGTTTCAATGTCAGTCTTTTAGCCCTCAGAGACGCCACCAGAAGATCACATTATCATATCTTCTGGCTTTACGCACCTAATCGTCATTGGGTCAATATATAGTGTGTATATCAATTTCTTATTTTTTTTAATTAATTTAATTTATTTTAAGACAATAAATAGTTTTAAAGAATATTTTATATGAGTTAAATACTTAACTTAACTGGTGGTTGGTGGTTAGCAAGGGATTAATGAGCCAACATGTTTCACCCTTAGAGGGGGTTTCCTCAGGGCTACTATCCCTTTTTAGTACCAATTGTTCACGACATGACCACCCAATCTAAGTTTCTTTAAGATCTAAGTTTCTTAATACAAGGTATAAAGGGTGAACTAACGGTATCACCTTGGATGAACTATAGGCACCTACCTTAGGCACACTCATTTAGGCCAAGATAACCCTGGCCTAAATGGAGTGTGCCTAATGTTTTTGATGACTAGTGGCACCTATAAACGGTGCCTAGCAGTTGATTGACAACTATGCCAAATTAGCACCTAGCCACTAGGCGTCGTTTATAGAATTAGGCCCTTAGTGTTTTCTTTCATGATACACCTACTTTTAACTTATCTGTCAGGAGACATTCCTGAGGTATTTAGGTTGGGGGTAAGACAATAGTGCATATACTCTGGCCGTTGTGTAACGAGGGAGGTTGGGCGCCGCCTCCACTCTTCCTTGCAGCTTGGGTACCCCCCTGCCCCCTGCATACATCTTGAAATGTTCCATTTAAAGAGGTATGCAGGGGACGGAGAGGAGGAGAAACACCGCGAAGACGGCGCCCAGGGCAGTCTGCCCCACCCCCACCCCCCTTCACTACGCCACTGTACACTGTATTTCTAAATGCCAAGCACATTTTAAAAAAAAAGATGCATGTATACTTTCTCTTTGAAAATTAAGTACAGAATCCACAAATACTAAATTATTAACTAGGGGGAAGTTTGAAAATTTGCCTTGAAAATCTCATGGCACTTATGCTGCAGCTATTAATTTGTTCAAACGCTGCCCCAACTTATAAAATGAACTTCTACCTGACATGTGAGTCACGCCAAGCTATGACACTGCGTGAGACCAGTTTCTGCCTTTTTTATGGACTGGGTTTGAATATGTTTCTTGTTCTACTCTAATCTGTGCTGATATATTGTCAAACTGCACACAGTCACTTCTCTGAGAGCCAAGCACAGGACATACTGCTTGCGGTGTTACCAAGGACATGGTTTCCTTAACAACCAGAACTACGGGAACTAAAGCCATAGGAAAGACCTTGCTCTCTCTCCCTCCTAATCCACGCTGCCCCTCTGATTTAACCCTTCATAGAGCATTCATTGCAAAAGCATTCAGTCTTCCAGTATCCCAGTTTCAGTTTTTCATAATAGAACACCCCCAGGTGCATATCAATATCGGCAACATCTGTATTCCACAACAAAAAGGAAAACACAATCCCACGTGTGGCAATCCAAAACACAATAAAAGAGTGGGGAAGGGACACAGTAGATCAGCCTCAAGGACAATCAATTTATTAGAAACATGTAAATAGCGAAAACATATACAAGAAAGAATGCAATAATGCAAGTCTATTCAGCAGATGCTATTACTCACAGCGTTGATTTTGCAAGCTTTTATGCTCGAACTGAGAGCATTCCTTTTTAGTTTTTACAAATATATTAGTGCCATCTGCTGGATTTCATTAGTAGACCCCTGAGGAAGGCTTTCCAAGCCGAAACACAAACCGTGTTGGGATCCTGAACAAAAATAGATTAAAGACTCTCTGATAGGCTTGCATTATTGCCTTATTTCTTGTATATGTTCTAGCTATTTACCGTATTTCCCCATATATAGGCCACGGCCTATACATGGGTTTTACAAACCCGTGTATGGGGCGTATCCTAGTTATATAGGGCGGCCTATGTACAGACTTTACATCATCCTCCCACCCCCGGTATCTTTATTGGAGCCCCCTGGACGGCGGATGGCAAATCTCTAGTGGTGCAGGACAGCCGCAATCTCTTTGGCATCTAGCCTGTCCCCGCACCACTTGCTGAGTGACTGATGTCAGTTCTCGCGAATTTCACAAGTCCCGTGAGAGCTGACCTTGGCCATTCAGCAGGCGGTGCGGGGGCAGGCCAGATGCCGAAGAGATCACGGCTGCCCTGTATCACTGGAGAGTTGCTGTCTGCCATCCAGTGGGCTCCGATAAAGGTACCGGGGGTGGTGGGGGGATAATGTTAAAAGGCAGGGGAGGCACCGGATGATAAGCTGCTGCTAATACCATGGGGTGGCTTATCTTCCGTTTTATAAACATAGGCCACCTTTTCTGCGGTCTATACATGGGTGTGGCCTATGCAGAGGGGCAGCCTCTATGCGGGGAAATACAGTATATGTGTCTAATAAATTGATTAATTGTCCTTGAGGCTGATATACTGTGGCCCTTCCCCACTCTCTTTTTTATGTTAAACATAGGCAACATCACCACACCTGCAAACTACCTGCATAGAATATGAAAACCACGTTAGTTGTACCACAAAAAGGTGGTAGATGAAGTCCATGACTAACGTGACCATTTATTTTTTTCATCAAAACGGGACATCTATTAATTGTCAGTCCCGCCCTCAATCCCACCCTAGCACACCCCAATCCTGCCCTCACTCCGCCCCAATCCGGCTCTAGCCCCGCCCCAATCCCACCCCCAATTTAGTCCATTCATTTTTCATGTACACATAATATCTTATTAATTCATAATGGTAGCCATAAAATTAAAAAAAAAACACAAAGCAGAGAAAATGTTAATTATCATTTATATTTGGGTTTTTTAAAAAAATGTCAAGGCCGATGACTTTTAAAACATGCAATGTCACCTCAGTAACTATAGAAAAATAGACAGCATTTTGATCACATTTTGATCACTAAATTGAAAATAAAATCATTTTTCCTACCTTTGCTATCTGGTGATTTCATGAGTCTTTGGCTGCATTTCCTTCTGACTGTGCATCCTTTCTTTCATTTTTTTTTCTTTCTGCACACAGGGCCAACAATTGTCCCTTTCTATTCCCTTCTTCCCTCCTTCCCATGTCCTTAGTGCCCCCAGTGCCTCCTTTCCATGTCCTTAGTGCCCCCAGTGCCCCCTTCCTATGTCCTTAGTGCCCCCAGTGCCCCTTCCCATGTCCTTAGTGCCCAGTGCCTCCTTTCTATGTTCTTAGTGCCGCTTCCCATGTCCTTAGTGCCCCCAGTGCTCCTTCCTATGTCCTTAGTGCCCCTTCCCATGTCCTTAGTGCTCCACTGCCTCCTTTCTATGTCCTTAGTTCCCCCAGTGCCTCCTTTCCATGTCCTTACTGCCCCCCAGTGCCTCCTTCCCATGTCCTTAGTGCCCCCAGTGCCTCCTTCCCATGTCCTTAGTCCCATGTCCTTAGTGCCCCCAGTGCCTCTTTCCCCATGTCCTTAGTGCCCCTTCCCATGTCCTTAGTGCCCCACTGCCTCCTTTCTATGTCCTTAGTTCCCCCAGTGCCTCCTTTCCATGTCCTTACTGCCCCCAGTGCCTCCTTCCCATGTCCTTAGTGCCCCCAGTGCCTCCTTCCCATGTCCTTAGTGCCCCCAGTGCCTCCTTCCCATGTCCTTAGTCCCATGTCCTTTGTGCCCCCAGTGCCTCCTTCCCATGTCCTTAGTGCCCCCAGTGCCTCTTTCCCCATGTCCTTAATGCCCCTTCCCATGTCCTTAGTGCCGCTTCCTATGTCCTTAGTGCCCCCAGTGCCTCCTTCCCATGTCCTTAGTGCTCCCAGTGCCTCCTTCCCATGTCCTTAGTGCCCCCAGTGCCTCCTTCCCATGTCCTTAGTCCCATGTCCTTAGTGCCCCCAGTGCCTCCTTCCCATGTCCTTAGTGCCCCCAGTGCCTCTTTTCCCATGTCCTTAATGCCCCTTCCCATGTCCTTAGTGCCCCCAGTGCCTCCTTTCTATGTCCTTAGTTCCCCCAGTGCCTCCTTTCCATGTCCTTAGTTCCCCCAGTGCCTCCTTTCCATGTCCTTAGTTCCCCCAGTGCCTCCTTTCCATGTCCTTAGTTCCCCCAGTGCCTCCTTTCCATGTCCTTAGTTCCCCCAGTGCCTCCTTTCCATGTCCTTAGTTCCCCCAGTGCCTCCTTTCCATGTCCTTAGTTCCCCCAGTGCCTCCTTTCCATGTCCTTACTGTCCCCAGTGCCTCCTTTCCATGTCCTTACTGCCCCCAGTGCCTCCTTTCCATGTCCTTAGCGCCCCTTTCCCCATGTCCTTATTGCCCCTTCTTATGTACTTAGTGCCCCCAGTGCCTCCTTCCAATGTCCTTAGTGCCACTTCCCATATCCTTAGTGCCCCCAGTGCTCCTTCCTATGTCCTTAGTGCTCCCAGTGCCTCCTTCCCATGTCCTTAGTGCCCCCAGTGCTCCTTCCTATCTCCTTAGTGCCCCTCCCTTGCCAAAGCCAGCCTGTCTGCCTGCCTCCCCCTCACTGCCTTCCAGCCTTTATCCCACTCCCTCCCCCGAAGTCAGCTAGCCTCCCTGCCTGCCGTGCCGAATATGAGAAAGCTGAACTGCAGGACTCCTGCCTGTCTGTCTGCCTCCCTCCCTTCGAAGCCTACCCGATTCTTCTGCTCCCCCCCCCCCCCATCCGTTGACACTATCCGCTGCTACTTCCTGCCCTTGCCGTAACCTCAGGAAAGGCAAGTCCAGGCGCCGGCCCAGAAGCCTTCTCCCCAACGTCAATTCTGACGGCGGAGAGGAAGTTTCGGGCTAGTCAGGCAGCAATTGGCTGGCCCAGAACTTCCTTTCCAATGTCAGAATTGACGTTGGGGCGAAGGTTTCTGGGCTGGCGCCTGGACTTGCCTTTACAGCTGTTGTTGCGGTGGTGGGCGGGTAAGCAGGGAGACTATCATTCTCCCGCGATTGCCTGTCCCGTTGTCCCCACACACAGCTAGGGGACGCCGTCAATATAAACCGGACATTTCGGCATCCCAAAGCTGTGCGTGGTGACAACGGGACAGGGGATCAGAAAAAGGGACAGTCCCATTCAAAATGCGATGTATGGTCACTTTATCAATGACCCTTTACCTGACCATGCCACTTTCTAAAGGAGATACCTGAGTTTCAGGGCTTTCTTTTTCAAAGAGAGTAACACAGTAAATGATGGCAGAAAAAGACCCCCCCCACACACCCACCATGGTCCATCCAATCAGCCCAACAAGGTGGCCAGAGCCATGCCTGCCACTCTGTGCAGGCCCTGGTCACCCATGTTCAAGTGCCAGTTCTGAAATCATCACCATTCCAACCACATAGGCAAACAAGCATGATTTGGTGATATGTGCTTATAACCAAGACTCCAAGTATTGCTGACAGTATTCAACTAACCAGTCACGATGCCTTCCTCTTCCCGTAAACTGCACAGTACCCTGACTCGCAGTGATAATAAAATGATCTAACACAGGAGTTATTGAAACTTCTCCAGTCTGTGTCCCGCAAATGGTGTGAGACAGGTGAAGTCTGACTGGCATCGGCCTCAGTTCCCCCAAACTGGAATTCAAGTTTCAAGTTTCAAGTTTATTAAAATTTGATTGATCGCTTATTACAAACTAAGCGATTAACAATTTATGTAAAATAAGTAGTAAAACAATAAATGAGGCTCAAATACAAACAGACAAAACAGACAAAACAGACAAAACAGACTAACATGATACATAAGGAAGGAAAAAAAATGGAAGGGAATAGTTACAATATTTAATCAAGAAATGAAAAAAAAAGGGGGTAGGAGAAGACATACGGAAAGGGAATGTGAAAAATCGATGAATAGTAATTAAATATAGAGCATTCTTAAACGTTAAAAGCGTCTTTAAATAAAAAAGTTTTTAAAATAGTTTTAAATTTATTGAGATCTTTTACTTCTCTTATATATAGTGGTAAATTATTCCAGGTTTGGGGGGCCATTACAGAGAATATGTCATACCGTCTGGTGCCAATTATCTTCAAGGATGGAATCATTAAATGTCCTTGTGATGAAGAGCGAAGGGATCGTATTGCATTGTAAGGAATAAGTAGCCTATCTATGAATTGTGGTTCATGAGTAGTTAATGTTTTAAATACTAATAAAGAAATTTTGTAAATTATACGGTGGTTGATAGGCAACCAATGCGAATCAATAAGGAAAGGAGTGACATGATCAAATTTTTTGCCATTATGAATAATTTTAACTGCGGTGTTTTGTATTATTTGTAATCGTTTCTTTTCCTTTTGGGTAATATTCAGCAATAGTGAATTACAGTAGTCGAGCTTCGCGATCACTAAAGAATGTATTAAAATATTTAAAGATTTGGGTTCCAAGAATTTTGACACGGATCGAATCATTCTTAAACGATAAAAACAACTTTTGGCAATATTACTGATATGATCGTGGTATGTAAAATTTTGATCAATTATGACTCCGAGTATTTTTATTGATGATACAAGTTCAATGGGAATATTATCGATGGAAAATGGAATTGTTGGTGTTAATCCCAATTTAATAGGAAAAAGTAATGCTTTTGTCTTAATTATGTTTAGAGCTAATCTGTTTTGAAAAAGCCAGTTTTTAATTTTTGTAAGTTTTTGATTAATTAAAAGTATTTCAGTTGAATTTTCCAAATTAAAGGGGTGGATCAACTGTATATCATCCGCGTAGGCGTAGGTGGTAAAGCCTATGGACTGAGCTAGACTAAGTAGAGGAGAAAGAAAAATATTAAAAAGTAAAGGAGACAAAATGGATCCTTGAGGGATACCAAAGTCATGTGAAAAGGAATTAGAAACTGAGTTATTAAAATGAACTATAGATGAGCGATTGGATAGAAATGAAGTAAACCATTCTAAAGTTAAATCACATACCCCTAGCCTAATTGGCTAGTCTTTCAGTGGGGACACAGACTGTAGAAGTTTGTTCGGCATCAATGACATTTATTTAACTTGTTACTAGGTGTTTACTTTCTGTTTTAGTAGAAATGCATCATGATGCAGACCTCGACCTTCCAAGTCTCCTGCATTGAGAGGGAGAATCCCACTTTGAGGACCATCTCCCACTCTTGCTGTGAGCTTAACTGGCAGAAAATGTGGGCTGTGATGGCAGAGAAGTATTGCAGAGGGGGGTGGAGTGGAGGTGGAATATTTATTTTAGTATTTATACATCGCTTATAGCCTAAGTGATTTACATTCAGGTACTCAGGTATTTCTCCTTATCTGTCCTGGTGGGCTCACAATCCGACTAATGTACCTGGAACAAAGTAGCGTTAAGTGACTTGTCCAGGGTCACAAGGAGTAGCGCTGATCTTGAACCTGTAACTTCAGGGCTGAAGCTACAGCCCCAACCACTAGGCCACACCTCTACTTAGAACGGAGAACACAATAAACTGGATTGGGAGGCAGAACCAAACTCCCCTGTTTAAGAATGTCTCTTTCTTACCATCAAACCTTGCTAACAGGGAGGGCCTAATTTGCCTTAATGGTTTTAGATGCCTGGTATTAGCTGATATTTGGCTGATCACATGAATTGATCTTTTGTCTCTCTTTTAATAGTGTGTCTTGCCGCACACAATCACAGAGCTCTGTTCTCCCTGCTACACCTACTATAACAAACTGAGGAATCAATAATCTGCCATTATCTTCTGTCATTTGATATAGTCCATGGCATATTCTCTTTATAAAATCATCAGTAAAAGCATATGTAGACATTCGATGGTGTCACATGGCCTACTGCTTCCTATGGGAACTGAGAGAAAGACTAACTGTCCCTGAAATAATCCGTGGTCCTGAGAGCTTTCACATTCATTCTCACTGAAAGAGTTACACTGGCTCAAGGTTTATTAAAAATTTCTTATACCGCTTAGTCCAAAATTCAAACCAGCGTACAATAAAATATATAATCAGCGTTCAATAATACAAAAACAAAGAATTAAAAACAAAGTACATATCGTTACTGGGGATTGATTAGTGAAAATGAAAAAACATGTACAACAGACATACAAAAGTAAAATAAGAGGGAAAAAGGGAAGAACTACAATATGTAAAGGACAGAACAATGGGAAAGAGAGTTAAACTGAAAGCAGGGTGAAATTCAAAATCTTGTTGCCAACACATAAGCATTCATCTCTTGCAACCACAATATCTAGCAGCCAGATTGCATTACCATACACCAGCACGCGCCCTGCGCTCAAGCCAAGAATACCTGTTGGAAAAACCCTCCTACAGAGACCTCAAAAACAAAAGCATTTGGATAAGAATGTTCTTTGTGATGGCTCCAAGGTGATGGAACTCCCTTCTGAAGGAATTAAAACTAGAAAAGGACACCAGAAAGTTCAAGAAAGAGACTGTTTTTTCCTGACTCAGCATATGTAAGAAGTGAGATCTAAAGAGTATAATATTTTCCAGTGCTTCATTTTACCAATAGGGATACCCCAGGGGCTATCTTTAACAGCCATGCTTTTTAACATCTATGTAGCCTAGTCTCTATGATTATGTGAACTATTTGCAATTTCTTGTTCCTGTCGGTCAGTGGTCTTCACTAATTTTGAATCTGGGGCCACTTTGAATCCATATGAGCAGAAGGAGACCCACAAAATATCTTCCCAAGTGGGGATGTGATACTGTTTACTAGGATGTGAAAATGATATCCATCCCTTCAAGCCCTTTGAAACTTTTCATTGTGGATATCCTTATTGAGGAAGGCATTTCCAAATGCATTCTCTTTTAATGAGAAATGCCTTGACCTTCAAGCATGCAATGCAACCTTTCCCTTATCCACTTTCTGCTTGAGCTTAGGAAAAGAGGCAGAAAGTAGTGGGGAAAAAAAGCAGAATGATAATGGAGGCACCCCAGATGACTCCAGGGGCCACCATTAGTCTCTGGGTCTTACAGTGAAGAACATTGCTGTAGATGGAACAGCTCAAATGCTGGACTTTGGGGGGAATTCATTATATGGTGTTAATCCCTTAACGTGTTTTATTTAGTCCTCTATGCAACCTATAGGGCTGTAACTCCACTTGACTTCAAACACGGTGACGATATTTGAGTTATTGCGGGGATGTTTTGCATCTCTTTGAAATGAGATGCAAAACATGCAAATGTGTGGTTTGCATCTCATTTCTATGCAAATACCCTAGCCCGACTTGCACTGATACACCTCAAGTTGTCACACCAAAACAAGAGATCCTACCTTCACACAGTAGAAGCACAAGAAAGACAAGAAAAGAGTGACCTGTGATGCTCAATTTCATTATTATTGTCAAGACTCAACACGTACAGTTTCGGCGTAATGGCCTGCCACAGGAGTCTGAATCTTGACAACTAAGCAAGCAAACTAATGGAAACTCTAATCAAACGCCAATAGGATAAGATCCTGAATGAGGAGAATCTACGGGATCCCCGTCAACATGGATTTACTAAGGGGAGATCATGCCAATCCAACCTGATCAGCTTCTTTGACTGGGTGACGGGGAAGCTGGATGTTGGGGAGTCCCTGGACATCATATACCTGGACTTTAGCAAAGCATTCGATAGCATACCACACCGCAGGTTGCTGAGCAAGATGAGTTCTATAGGATTGAGCGACACATTGACGAAATGGGTTGGGAACTGGCTTGGAGGTAGGCTTCAAAGGGTAGTGATGAATGGCACCCCCTCCAAAATGATGGAGGTGATCAGTGGAGTGCCCCAGGGCTCGGTCTTGGGCCCGATCCTATTCAACATTTTTATAAGAGACTTGGCAGAAGGGCTTCGAGGTAAAATAACATTATTCGCCGATGACGCCAAACTAAGTAATGTAGTGGGCAAATGCACAACGGACGAAGATTCAATGCCCGACAACATAATGCACGACCTACTCCTACTGGAGTGCTGGTCTAGGACCTGGCAACTCAGCTTCAATGCCAAAAAATGCAAAGTTATGCACCTGGGCAGCCAAAATCCATGCAAGACTTATACCCTCAATGGCGAGATCCTAACAAGAACGGTAGCAGAACGAGACTTAGGGGTGATCGTCAGTGAGGACATGAAGGCTGCCAATCAAGTGGAACAAGCTTCATCCAAGGCAAGACAAATCATAGGTTGCATACGCAGGGGTTTTGTCAGCCGTAAGCCGGAAGTCATTATGCCATTGTATAGATCCAAGGTGAGGCCCCACCTGGAATATTGTGTACAATTCTGGAGGCCGCATTATCGCAAGGATGTGCTGAGACTGGAGTCAGTTCAGAGAATGGCCACCTGGATGGTCTCGGGACTCAAGGATCTCCCGTATGAAGAACAGCTAGACAAATTACAGCTATACTCGCTCGAGGAGTACAGAGAGAGGGGAGACGTGATCGAAAAGTTCAAGTATCTCACGGGCCGCATCGAGGCGGAGGAAGATATCTTCTTTTTCAAGGGTCCCACGGCAACAAGAGGGCATCCGTGGAAAATCAGGGGCGGGAAACTGCGGGGTGACACCAGGAAGTTCTTTTTCACTGAAAGGGTGGTTGATCGTTGGAATAGTCTTCCACTACAGGTGATTGAGGCCAGCAGCATGCCTGATTTTAAGGCCAAATAGGATCGACACATGGGATCTATTCACAGGGCAAAGGTAGGGGAGGGTCATTAGGGTGGGCAGACTAGATGGGCTGTGGCCCTTATCTGCCGTCTATTTCTATGTTTCTAACTAATGGCAACTTGAGCAACAAAGCAATCAAGGCATTGTTACCGTTTGGATCTTATCTTTGCAAACTTGGATTTTCAGTTCTAACAAATTAAATCTAAAAAACGAGAATGACTGCAGATGGTGAACAATGAAATACGTGTTTGCTTGCTGATTATCGAGCCGTGTTTTGAGCTAATTTGCACTCAATAACAATCACATCCATCACATTGATTAGCGATTCTATGTTATCTACTTTAGTTTCACCATTGTTACAATCACCCATACATAGCTTAAAGAACTTTAAATATATAATGCTCAAATATAATTTTTGCAGGTTTTGCAATTTTACAATTTCAATTATAATGTGCCATGAAAAACATTTGCTTCATTTAGTGTGCCATGAAAAACATTTACTCTGTTTAGTGTACCGGAGCTAAAAAAAAAGTTTGTGGCACCCTGGTATAGGGCAAATTTCACCACTAAATGGAGACTTTGCCAAGTAGTTCTGGCCAATATGGACATCCATACTGACAACTCTCTTATTCAACTATGCAGGCTTATAATGCAATTAAGGTAGCCCTAAGCTAGGAAATCACACACTTGTGTGTCTGATCCAGTCCTGTTTGTTGATGGACTGAATCAATTATCTGCAATGGGTGGTTTTTGGTAGACAACAGGATTGATATGGCACACAATTCCACCCACTCCTGGAGAGTTGTCTCATTATTTTCAACTTGGGAACCAACCAAGGAGCTGAGGAGACCAGTTCCATCCTGGTGTCATCAGATGACATCACTCACTTGTGTGTCTTATCAATCTGTCTACAGAAAAGACTCGTTACAGGTATGCAACATTGCTCTTTCAACTTTCCTTCTAGATGCTTTCTGTCTGCTCTCTTAATGTTCACTTCTGCTGTTTCTCCTCTTCTATTGCACCTCTGCCTTCCTTCCCTTGTTCTGCTTCTACCCTTTGATTTTTCAAAATCCAGTATCTCTTCCCCTTGTCCATCTCTGTACGTTACTCTATGAGGCCACTTAGGCAGATGATGCAATCATATATCTATATACGATTTCATCATCTTCATTTTTCACACTTGCCCTTCCGGGAGATGACTGTAGGTTTTGGTTTAGATAGAAGTACTTTGTAAACACAACAGCCGCTTAAGAGAAATGCTGAGAAGCCATAATGAATTCTTGTAAGCTCTATTAAATGGTTCAGATAGTGGGCATTTAAAGTATTGATTAAGACCAGAGTTGCTAATAACATTGCACAGTGTGATTTTTTTCCAGTCCTTTCAGGAATAATTTCATTACATAAGGCAATAGGGATTCCATTAAGGGTGTGAAAATAGCTTTGATCACGTTGTGATTGATCCTTCTGCCTTGCCCTTAAGATAGCTTTACTTCAAGTGGAGAGAACCCTGAAGATTATAATTTATAGGTCGTAAAAAGGATGGGATGAATGGTCCTTAAAATATCCTTCCACAGGAGGTCTGAGTCTGAAAATGCACAGGGATGTTTTGGTTCTTTTCACCTTCTACAAATAATGGAAACTTCTCAAATGCCCACAAATCAGTTACTGCAATGGGCTCAGAACCTGGGCAACTAGGTTTGATTCTACTGTGGCTCCTTATGATTCTGGGCAAGTCACTTAAGCCTCCATTGCTCCAGAAAAAAACAACTTACAAAGCTGTGGTAGCGAATCCCCCAAGACAAATGCACAGAAGCCCATAGGAATTGAACGGGCTTCAGTGCATTTGCCTCGGGGGAATTGCTACATGGGTGCTTAGATGTGAAAGTGCCAACTTGTGCAACCTATACATTTTGCATAAGCACATATATAACAAGTTGGCACTTTCACATGTAAGCACCCATGCATACACATATAGGGGGGTCCTTTTACTAAGATACATGGATTTAGAGGGTCATTTATTAAAGATTAACTCATGGTATCTGCAGCAAGGCCAATAGGAATAAAATAGGTCCTATGGCAGATACCATGAGCTAATTTTTAGTATAAGGCCCCCTTAGTGTGAACTATGGGCTAGATTCACAAAACAAGCCGATCGTGTACCGATCGGTTTGTGACCCCTTTGAGACCTGATTTCCCTCCGGCACGATTCACTTACCTCTCTGCTGACCATCCTCCGATCCGCATATGCAAATGAGGGGAATGGCATGCAAAATAGGCATGGACGCGATTCACTAACCAAAACCCTGCAACACCGACTGGGCTGGCTAATCACACACAAGAGACTGCTGAGTACCAGTCACTCAAGCCTTTTCCAACTGCCCTGCCTTCTGCTGCCCTGCTCTCTGCCCTGTCAACCCAGATCTCCTGCAGCCCCGAACTCTCCCGCTGCCTGGATCTCCAGCCTGCCCTGATCGCCTGCCTGACCCAATCACCTGCATCCTGGAAGGAGCTGTCTTTTCTCCTGCAGCCCTGACTCTCCCGCTGCTCGACTCTACCGCTGCCCTGATCTCCTGCTTGCCCTGACTCTCCCACCCTTCCCAGCAGTGCAAGCCCGTGGTTTTAGGCCGAAGGCTTAATTGGGTTAAAACCAAGGGCTCCAGAAAAGTTAAAACCAGAAGAAAAAAAAATCTCTGTCGGGCCTGGAGGTCCAGCGCATGCGCAGACCATCTACAGATGGTCTACGCATGTGCTGGGATCGCTATAGAGCGATCTGGGCAGGCTGTTGGGGGCATGATTATGATCGTCCTCATTTGCATGAGGGCAATTTGTGAATCAGCCCCCGAACTATGTTTACGTATGCAGACAGCATTTTCATTTTACTGGAAGTTGACCCCAATCTTAATATTTTGTCATTAAATATGGATTGCTGCATTTCCAAACTTCAATTGTGGGCAGCGTCCATCCAAATGAAATTTAATGCTGCTAAAATGAAAATACTATGGGTTGATCCAAATTTAGAAAATCTTCCTGCTTACGTTACATTGAAATCAGGTGTTTCATTAGATATTGAGTTTTCAACTAGAGTTCTGGGTATTATCTTGGACTCTTCACTTACGTTTCATGAACAGATAAACTCTCAAGTAAAAAGTTGCTTTTTCAGTTTGCTCATGTTGAAAAGTCAGGACACTATTTCACCAAGAACATTTTTTAGTGTTAGTGCAGTCCATTGTTCTTGCTCAATTGGACTACTGCAATTCTTTCTATCTGGGCATTAAGTAGGGCAGTCTACAGCGTCTCCAGTTGATACAAAATGCTGCGGTGAAATTGATTTTTAGGAAACAAAAGTTTGACCATGTTTCTCCTTTGTTGAGAAAACTTCATTGGCTTCCTATCTATTTTAGGATCCAATTTAAATGTGCATGCAGTGTGTTTAAATTTCTCTATGACATATTCGATTCACTGATTCCATTACACTGGAATGTTCAAAGGTCTTGTTATTTGAGGACTAAACAGAAGTACAAACTCTCGTTCCCTTTTAAGGGAAACAAATCGTCTGGAAAACTTTGTCAATTCTTTACTTTTAGGTTAATAGAAATCTGGAATGGAATTCCTTGTTATATTAAAATGATAGGATCTTTTCAATTGTTTCAGAAAACTCTGAAACTTTTGTTAATTTCACAATATTTAAACTTCCTGCCCAGAGGGCTTAGTAACCATTAAGCACTGCAGGGCCCATTTTGTGCTAGGCCAGGTTAAATTTATTACTCACTCTTTTTTCCTATCTCTTTGTAAAATCCGGTCTTCTGATTTTTGTTAACTGAGACGAGCTCCATTTAGAGATAACCTGGAATATAAACTGAAGATTAGATTAGATCTTGTTTGCTTTTTTGGCCGCCACCACACATTGAGCAGAAGGTTTCATTGTATTGTCTACAATGATAACCAGATTTCTTTCTTGGGTGCTAACCCCCAAGGTGGACCCTAGCATCCGTTAACTGTGATTTTGGTTATTCTATCCCAATTGAATGCAATACTCAAGTTGAGGTTGCAACATGGAACAATACAGAGGCATTATAACATTGTTAGCCTTTTCTAATAATTCCTGGAATCTTCTTTGCTTTTTGGCCATCGTTGCACATTGGGTGGAAGATATCAGCATAGCTCCTACAATGATACACAGAGCTTTTTCATGGGTGCTGACCCCCCCAAGGTGGACCCTAGCATCTGGTAACTATGATTTGGGTTATTCTTCCTAATGTTCACCACGTTGCATCTGCCATTTGGATGCCCGGTCTTCCTGTAATTTTTCAGTCTGCTTTCATTTTAACAACTTTGAACAGTTTAGTGTCATCTGCCAATTTAATCACATCATTCGTCATTCCAACCGACTCACCTTTATCCACATGTAATGTGGTCCTGGATATCCATTGATACCTGTGTGGCTTTGATAATTTCACCCATTGCGTAATATTCATTATCTGAGTTCTTCTTTTCAATACTCCTTTGTGCTTTATCTTAGTGCTTCTATGCCAGCAGATTACTATCTTCTTCCATGAGGTCAGTTGCATCCTGCAGTTCTTGGTACAAGCTATTTTGTTCTCAAGCCTTTGATGCTACATCCAAGCTGTTTCTTTGCTTTAAGCAGACTTCCAAAGCTGTTGGAAGTCTGCTGCTTGCCTGAACAATTTTTCCCAGATGCCTTTGCTGCTCCTCAGATTGGTTCCATAAAACTGTAGCTGCAAGGCCTTCAAGCTATTAAGTGTTCAGCCAGTGCTTCTGGCCTACTAAATAGAGTATGATGTGTGTTTTCATGATAGAGAGGAAACAAAAAAGCTCAATGATGGGACTAGGAATTGTACTCTTAGAGAGGTAATGTTGAATTTGCTGAATTTTATTTTTGACATGTTCACTTTTGAGGCCCAATATTCACAACAAGCTGAGGGATAGGGTTTACCAGACGTCCGGATTTCCCTGGACAAGTCCTCCTTTTCGAGGACATGTCCGGGGTCCAGACAGCTTTTCAAAACACGGCACTTTGTCCGGGTTTTGAAAAGCTTTCCGTGAAAATTGCATAGGGAAGGGGCATCCGTGCATGTGCGGATGCAAAGCAGTGACATCATGCGCACGCGCACTTGCAAATGACATCATCACATCACATCCACAGGTGCTGTCTATGGGCGGGGCGAAGAACGGAGCGGAACACAAGCGGAACAGGGCGGAACTGGGCAGGCCTGGGTCCAGATTTTCCTTCGGGAAAATCTGGTAACCCTACTGAGGGATCAGTATTCAAACGTGTTTAACCAGGAAAGAGAGGCTCATTAATTGGTTATTGCTCCTAAATATCCTCTCTGACTGCAAGAGCGCTAACCAGCTAGAATAGGGATGGCGTCAGTATGTAACCAGTTAGCAGAGATATTCAGTCTGCTAACCAGTTAAATGAGCACACAAATTAGGATAGCTGAAAGGCTGTCTTAACTTCATTCGCTGATTTTCAATTTTGGCTGTTAACTTCTCTGTTGCTGCTCTAAACCAGATATTCAGTGCTGGAGGCCAGACATGCGCCAACATTGAATCTAGGGTTAACTTAGTCCATAGCTGTGAGTGGCTTACATGCTGCTTACTTCCATTGGCTTAATAGTTACCCTTGAACACCTAAATTTGTGTCTTGTTTTCAGCACAAACATAGGAGCCTAAGGGGTCAATATTCATCAAGATTTAGGAATACTGCTGTTACTAATATTTGGAAAGCAAAAAGAAAGGTTAGACTCATGGAATGGGGTTGAAGAGGGGAGATGACAGGCTATGGGGGGGGGGCAGGGGAGTGAAGGAGATTTGCTGGTCTGGAGGGAATATAAGGAGGGATGCAAAGGAAGAAAAATGTCAAACAGGAAGGCCAGCTGGTGGTGGCAAGGTGGCACAACATGAAAAGTGCCACCTGAGGCCCCTGCCTGTTTGCCTAATGATAGGGTCGCCCCTGATCTAAAGGGCAGTACAAGGGGCATTCAATAATTTATCTACTGAGTATGAAAGAAATAACAAGTGTGTTGACACAAATCTGTGCATGTTGTGACATGTCTCAAGGTTACTCATGCACAGTTATGGCTCAATGTGAGTCTAACATTCCAAGAGACAGGATGTCAAGAGAGACCTTGTGTGAATCAAGTAAGAAACTACTAGATTTGGAGCACCTTTCAGTGATATAATTTCTCACAAAAGAAGGGAAAAAGACAAAGGAGATCCATGAACGCATGACTGCAGTTTATGGTGAGTCTGCCCCATCATCCTACCAAGTAAATTCTGGAGCAAGCAGTTTAAGTGGGGTAGAGAGTCCACTGAAGATGACCCTCACACTGGACAGCCTGTGGAAGCAACTTCTACAGAAATGTGCAATAATGTCGAGGATTTAATTTTTCACTTCAAAAAACTTGGGGAGATATTTTTATAGCCTGACACTCAGTAATAACTTCCTTACATGAATAGTGTCACTTATGGTCTAATAATTGCATAAAATTATTCAAATAACCCAACACTGAAAACAAAACTTTTTAACTTATAAATAATATAAGTGAAGTGCGCTCAGTGCTCCTGCACACCAGTCAATTAAAATTGGACTGATGTCTAGGGAACCATCACCATGTCATTTAGTTCCCTCAATACAAAAGAGCTATGGCAATATAGTATAAGATCTTAATATCTTAAGGTTGCTCAGTGCTTATCTCTTACCTTCAAATGTAGTAAGTTTATTCTTCTCATGCGACTCTTGGTTCTCCAGATCAGGTCCACCATCAATGTAGCAAAGTGTAACACATCAAACCAAAACCAAGACCATTCAAAACTAAATCCATCAGTATTTAATATCCATATGATCCACAACTCCCATTCCTCGACTCAGGCCGAGTTTCACTGTCCTTCAGGAGGAATGAAGTCTACCTATATGACAGAATTGCATCAAACGTGCCCAACTACATTAAAAAAGTGAAAATAAAATACCATTGGTTACAACATGACCATCAAATAGCAGAATTGTGATATGCTGTTCTGTTAAAAGCTAAACAATTCTGAGGAGGCGACCCCAAAAATGCTTCTATAAACTCCAACTAATTCGTTCTATATCCTCTGTTCTCTAGCCGGCCTCTATTTAAACCCTAGTTCACTCTCTGATTATCTCCCACATAGATTACTGTAATTCCTAATACCAGGGAATCACACAGAAGGAAATCCGCCGACTGCAGTTGATTCAAAATACCGCCATTAAACTTATTCATAACGCAAAAAAATACGACCACGTCTCCCCATTGCTACGTGAGGCTCATTGTTTCCTGTCTCGCATCGAATTACTTACAAAATTCTCCTCTTGTTTTTTAAGATTAAACTCACCCACTCCCCTCTTTTTTAAGATTAAACTCACCCACTCCCCTCTTTTCTTGATAAGTATCTTATTCCTTATGCTTCTCCCTGTGCTCTGAGATCCGCTAATCTCAATCTACTGACTGTTCCGTCTCTCAAAGATCTTTTCTACACTCAAAACTTTATCTTTGCTATGATAGCCCCCTCCCTCTAAAACACAATCCCATCTCATTTTCAATCGGAAAACTTACTCAATAAATTCAAAACCAAGCTAAAAAACTTTTATTTCATGATGCATACCAAAATTCCGGATAAGATCCTTTTTCTTCCATTTTTTAAAAATTGCTCAAAACAACCGCTTTTATGAAGTGACCTCCCTCCCCTTTCCTTTTTTGTTCTCTCTCTTCCGCTTCCTACCTCCCTTTTATTTTTATTTTGACTTTGATGTAATTTTAAAATCTTCCCCTCCCTCAGTGCCTCTGTCCATATCTTTGTCTGGTTTTTATGTTCCCCTATTTTATTTTATTTTTTTATTTCTATTATTGCATTTTTTAAACTCTAATTTTAGGAATTGTAAACCGTCCAGATATTTATTTGATGGTCGGTATATCAAATTGTAAATAAACCTGGAAACTTTATAAAGAACAAAAGATGATTTTTGAGTGGAGCATGGTTACCCCTCTGGGTTTAAACCATGAAATTGAATGGCCTATTATATAAAATGCGGCCTTAAGATGTCATCACGCTTCGTCTTGAGCTTATACATAATTCCAAAATTTAAATAGTTCAGGAAACACACACTGGTGTTAATCATCACATTGATTGCTTGGTGTTTTTTGCTGGTTAGCCCTGGAGACCATCATGCAAACAAGTAGAATCAATTGGAGATTATGTTTAAATTGTAAACCAAAATGTGTTTATTTTATTTTCACTTTTTTAATGTAGTGGGGCACATTTGATGCAATTCTGCCATAAAAGGGAGACTTCATTCCTCCTGAAGAAGGACAGTAAAACTTGGCCTGAGTCGAGGAATGGCAGTTGTGGATCATATGGATATTAAATACTGATGGATTTAGTTTTGATTTTTTCATTTTTGGTTTTGTTTATGATTTGATGTGTTACACTTTGTCACATTGATGATGGACCTGATCTGGAGAACCAAGAGTCACTGTGTCGTATGAGAAGAATAAACTTACTATGTTTGAAGCTAAGAGATAAGTACTGAGCAACCTTAAGATATTAAAATCTTATAGTTTTTTCACAGTGAGAGAACTAAGTGAGCAGAGCATTGAGTGGTGAGCAGGAGCACTGAGCGCACTTCACTCATATTATTTATGTTAAAAAGTTATGTTAAAAACCCGACCATGTGCCTCAGGCCGCGCCCCCAGGTGGGACCTAAGGCTCCAGGGCCTATTCTGATTGGCCCACGCGCCTTAGGCCCCACCAGTAGGCGGAGCTTTGGGACGGATGGGCCAATCCGGCCTCATTCCGTCGTTGGCTGCCTGCCGGACAGGCGGGTTTGGCTCCCGTCTGTCCGGCCAACTACCAAAGGTACGGGGAAAGGGGGTGGGGGTGTCGTGGGGGTCGGCCAGGAGGGTCGCGGGTCGGCTGGGGGGGCGGTCGGAGGTTCTTGGGGGGGGGCGGTCATTGGAGGGAGGGGGGTTTGCGTCGAGGGCAGGAGGGCCTGGGATCCCTCCTGCCCGTAATGTAGTGCGGGATGGGGGTAGGGGGTCGCCGTGGCCAGGAGGGTTTGGGCTCCCTTCTGGCCCGATATTGTCGGGGAGTCGGCGGTCCTTCGGGGTGGGGGTGCGAGTGGTCCTGCCGGGGGGGGGGGGGATGTATCGGAGAGTCGGGACAGCGCACGGAGAGTCGGGGCAGTGCACGGAAAGTCAGGGTGGGTGAACGGAGAGTCGGGACAGCGCACGGAGAGTCGGGGCAGTGCACGGAAAGTCAGGGCGGGTGAACGGAGAGTCGGGACAGCGCACGGAGAGGCGGGGCAGTGCACAGAAAGTCAGGGAGGGTGAACGGAGAGTCGGGACAGCGCACGGAGAGTCGGGGCAGTGCACGGAAAGTCAGGGAGGGTGAACGGAGAGTCGGGACAGCGCACGGAGAGTCGGGGAGGGCGAAAGGAGAGTCGGGGTGGCCAGAGGAGAGTCGGGGCGGGCGAAAGGACAGTCGGGCTGCATGCGTGGTATACCCGTGAGTGCGGTATACAAAAGTTTTTGTACATAAAATCGTGGTTTCTGCGCGCTATACCCGTGTGTGCGTTTTACACGGGTGCGCGTTATCTGCGTGAAAATACGGTAATCAGCCAAGTGCTGACTTTGCTCCAGAACGTCCCCCAAATATTGTAGCTAGTTTTCAGTTTGGCTTGTTAAGTGCCACTGAAAATTAATGGTTATCTCTGAACAGGTGATTTAACCAGTCAGAAGACATTGTTTTGAATATCAACCCCCTAGAATGACTCAGGGGTGTGCAAGCTCCATTATAGAATTAGAGTCCTTCGCTACCCACATTGGCGCCTAAATCAATCCATGAAGTTCTAGAGTACTTCTAAAGGAAATTTACTTTGGAGTTCAGATTTAATTACTTTCCTTTCCAAAATCCAAGCTCAAGGCAAATTGCAATCAAATACAGTATGTCAGTTATTTCCCTGCCTAAGCAAGCTTACAATCTAAGTTACACCTTAGGCAACGGAGGGTGAAGTGACTTGCCCAAAGTTACAAAGGAGAGTAAATGGAGGAAGTTTTATTTAAGCACTGTCTTTCCTGGTCCTCTGCTTGATGCTATAACCACCAGGTACTCATCTTGTCTACTTTCCTCCAAGCATCCTCCTCCCCAGTCTGCCTGTCACTAAATAATTACAGACTTCATCTGTTTAGGCCTCGTTTGCATAATGTGTTCATGTCTAGTTAGTAATTGGGTATTTTTCATTATGACTGAATCACACTATCTTAGAAAACAGGTTTAGACATTTAATGAGACACCGCTGAA
The DNA here is from genome assembly GCF_902459505.1 of Geotrypetes seraphini. Lineage (NCBI taxonomy): Eukaryota > Metazoa > Chordata > Amphibia > Gymnophiona > Dermophiidae > Geotrypetes > Geotrypetes seraphini. The sequence goes on along the minus strand of NC_047089.1, from coordinate 216,341,295 downwards.
CCTTTGCTAGAGTACAAATTGCATTACAAGTTTAAACACCTTATTTTTAAGCAGCAGCCAAAACACTGGGTTCTGCCTCCATCCCGGTGTCTTTCAGTAGCTGTGTTGATACTGGTTAGAAACTGGTATCCTTGTAGGTTGTGATACCATTCAAAGGTCCAATAAAAACAGAAGCTATTATACTTCAGTTTTGCAGTCTGATAAAGGGACATGTCTGGTTGTGAAAGCTTATGGACTACATTTAAAAAAAAAATTTGCCTCTTTAAAGCTGTGGTAGAGACCCCCACCCCAAACTTCTCAGACCCCTTATAAACCTGCAGAACCCATTAAATGGCTGGCAGGGGAAACAAAGCTCTGTAAGCCAAAGAAATCTGCAGCTGAATCATTCCCCTCATTTTCCTGCTGCTAAAGGAAACCGGAAGTTGGTGGCATGTCTCTGGTCACTGACCCAGAGGCTCCTCGCACATGTTTAGTTTGCATAAGAAGTCAGTGGCTGGAAGAATTGCCTTCTGGGAGTTATATCTTTATGCACCAAGGCGGCACCCAGCTGGAGCCATCCTATATCCACAGTAAATATTCATGAGAGAGATTTGTATGCAGTGGAGGAAATGCATGGAAATCTCATTCATTGTAAATATCTTCAAACCCTCACTGAATGGGGGGCCCCCAGGACTAGGTTTACCATATGGCTCCAGAAAAAAAGAGGACAAATTCAGATATCCGGGGGTTTTTTCCATTGAAAGCAATGGGAGTAAGGAAGATGGATAGAAACATCTGAGTTTTACTTCCATTAAATGCAAAGGAAGTAAAACCAGGATGTCTCAATCCGTCCTCCTTTTTCTGGAGGTGTAAGGTGACCCTACCCAGGAAAGACTTAAGAACCATTATAAGAAACTAGACACCTACTTTTCATTATAGAATACTACTGTAGTACTGTGATTCCCAAACCTGTATTGGAGGCTCCCCAACCAGTCTGGTTTTCAGGATATCCACAATGAATATTCATGACAGAGATTTACATACACTGCCTCCTCTGTATGCAAATCTCTGTCATGAATAATCATTGTGGATACCCTGAAAACTTGACTGGCTGGGTGCGTGAATGATGTGGAGAGGAAAAGAGAGAAGATCCTCAAACACCAAGGAATGCAATTCGAGACCAAGAATATGTGGCAGAAAGATACAGAAATATTTTTCATCATTTTGGGTGCCACAGACTTGATTTAAAAAATATATATATATATATATATATTTATATATATTGTAACCAGTACTGTGGTCCTACTGGGACTCTACAGCACCACCAGTGGTTACAAGAACGAATAGCACTAGTGTGTGACCCGGCCTGGAGTCACCCTGCAGGCCTGGACTGACACCAATCAGAAAATAAAGTCAAAAATCCTCCCAAAGAGGTTGAAATGAAAATGCTTCACTTTTATTATTTGCCAAGCATAAAAGGCAGGATATTATGAGTCCAAACAAAGAAGGGTAAGTAGATAACAAAACTTCCATAAGTCCAAACTCAAAAGAAAGCGAACAAAACAGTTCAGCAAAATAAAGTCCCAACTGCTTTCTTCCTATTTTCCTCCATTTATTCTCCCCTGAGGATTGGCTCACCTCCGAGCTTAATGCAGCCTGCTCTCAAGCAGGTTTGTACAGTTCCTCAACAAAAAAATAGAGTTCAGGGCACTGGCCTCACTATACACAGTGCTCAAAAATAAAGCCTCTGGAAGCCCTTTATTATACTGCCAGGCAAAGGAGAGTGCCTTAGGTTTGCATTAATTTAGCTATTACATAGCCTACAAAATTCCCTCCCAGGTAACTGCAAACCTCTCCCTACTGAAAGACACTTCCAGCTTTGGAAAAACAAAACACTGAGCTTAAAGCAACTAGCTCCAAAATCAAGACAGTTCAAAAGCAAACAGTCTCTTCAAACAGAGCTCGAAAACACACTCACAGTGTCAGGATTAGTGCTTGCAGCAGGTGCAAAAACCAACCTCCATGGCTTCTTCACAAGGGCTCATTCCTTCTGGCAGGGAAGAAGTGGGGCTGGAGCAGAGAAGAGGGCGGGGAAGTTTCTCCTACCCTCGCTACACCACTGGCAGTGGGTGCCTGCTGCAGGTGGAGACAATGAGAGCAATGAAGTGGTTATTACAGAAAAAAAAGATCAACTGGAAAAAAAGACAGTCAATTTTTATTACTTAGTATATTTTGCACCATAGATCTTAACACAGGAAATTTTCAATGTGGAGCGTTTCATATTGAGCTTCCCTCTCACCCTTTAATCACATTTGTCTCCCTAAGACGTACTCTCCATTGAACATAACTTTAATGGAGTTAGGTTGCAAAGAGTTGGCTCAGCTGCAGAGGTAAATGCATTTGCCTCCTGCCTCATACTGCCAGGGGCTCCCCACACAAGGAAACATTGTGTGTGTGTAAACAGGTTAGACAGAGATGTTGTTAAGCGACTTTATATGAAACTGGGGATCTTGGAGAGACCAGATGACAGATGGTATCTGTGTGTAAGTTCAGACACGGTTTTTGCAAGCATGAAAACAGAGATGAGTAGGACACAAGGGAAGCATGCAACCCTTCTCCTTAGTTGATTAGAGGAGACCTCCGGGAGTCCAAGAAGGAAGCAAAAATGTATCTACTGGTGATCGAAACTAACATTTTCTTCTCTAGTTTCTCTGCTATTTAACCTAGATTCAGACCGTGCAATATTGAAAATGATATATATCAAATAGCAGACCTACACTAAACAGATAATGTTGGCACACTCCCACTTAGAACTGCTACCCAAATGGATAGTGGTACTGAATATATGTTACTAAGTTAAGCTCTGGTGCCCACACTTGGCTTAGTCCAGTCACTCTACCAGCTAATATTGGGCTTCTGGTGTCTATGAGAGCAAAAGGGCAAAGAAGCTATGTGCCATAAGGAAGCAAGAGCTTGACAGCTAGAGAAGAGTTAAGCCATGGGCTCTCATCATGTCCCCCCTGCTCTTCCTCTACAAAAATAAAAGAAACAAAGGTTTGGATTAACGGTCTTGCTGCTATATGAAATGTCAGTGGGAAAGATCCCACTCCTGGACAGACACAAGACTCTCTGCATACTGGTCATCTGCAGTCCCACAGGATGGCTGGCTTGAATCAAACTGACCCATATACTGCTTTTTCTGTGTGGTTCACAATACTCCCCTGATATTCATGGGGGTTCCATTCTATGAACCCCTGCGAATCTCGAAAAACCGCGAATACAGTTCAATACTGCGTGTCAAAGCAGCTCCTGATTGGATAAGGCCCGACTTAGTGCAGGAAGAGGCGGTTGGAGCGTACCGCGAGTGATTTCCTGCACTCGCGGCACTCCGGCTGCTCTCTCCTGCTGCCCTCTCCTTGTCGGCGGTTCGCAGTCGGAAAATACCGCGAATAACCGGGACCGCGAACGACCGGGGGGAACACTGTATATACAATCAAAGTGGTTTACATATTTTAAACAGATACTTATTTTGAAGTGTTAAGCGACCAACCCAGAGCCCAAAAGGAAACAAGACGTCTACAGATTATTCAAAATGCTTCAATTAAACTCATTATGAAAGCCAAGACATTCGACCATGTGATGCCCCTCCTTAAGAAAGCACATTGGCTTCCAGTTGCTCATCGAAAAACATATAAAATATGTTTGCTAACCCTCAAGTCCCTTCTTTATAAAACTCCCTCCTTCATTCATAGACTATTGATTCCCTACACTCCGACAAGAATGCTTAGGTCCAACGACCAACATTTATTAATTATTTCCTCTCTCAAAAACATTAGCACACAGTGGCAATTCATATTTTCTGTCACAGCTCCCCAAACATGGAATTCCCTCCCTATTCATTTAAGGGATGAAAGCAACCTAGACAAATTCAAGAGCAAGTTAAAATGCTTTCTTTTTAAAGATGCATTTGACTGCTAGAAAGCTAGATTAGGAGCCTCTAATGAATCTTACGTCCCAACTTATTTTAAGTCAACTACTTTCACCCTCCCTGTTGTTTTTGCCTTACTTGTCTTATTTACTATCAACAATCTGTATTTCTTTCCCCATCTCTTCCTTCTGTTTAGTATGTTTTGTCAGGTTAGTCTTTTTCGTTTGTTTTGTTTCCCCCAGAAATATGTAATTTTACTTTTTGTACATCGCTTAGAATTTTGAATAAGTGATTAATCTAATTTTTAATAAACTTGAAACTTGAACAAGGAGCTGCAGTAGGAATTGAACTCATAAGCTCAGGGTGCTGAGGCAGCTGCTCTAACCACTAGGACACTTCTCCGAAAAAAAAAAAAAAAAAAAAAATGTGATGATACCTCTTTTATTGGACAAACTGAATACATTTTTGATTAGCTTTTGAAGGCATTATCTTCACATTCCAATGGCAGTTTCATGGGGAAAGGTAGGAATGGGTAGGAGGAAACAGGGAGAAATAGATGGGTAATCAGAGGGTGATGATGCAGTATAATTGTAATAGTTTATAATGTGACTAGTTTTTTAGCCCGTTAATTAACGGGTGCTAGAATAGATGTGTAGACTTAGGCATTTCTTTCTCTCTTTCTGTATGTGTGTCTTTCTTTCTTTCTCCCTGCCCCCCTTTCTTTCTGTCTTTTCTTTCTGTCTCTCCCCCCTGTCCAGCAGTAGCCCTTTTCTCTTCCTTTTACCTCCCCCTGTCCAGCAGTACCCCTTCCCTGCTCCCCCTGTCCATCAGTAGCCTTCTTTTTACCTACCAATATTCCCCTTTTACCTTTCCTATTTCCACCTATTTCCACCCCATCCAGCATCATTAGAGTACCTGTTGCATTGTTGGTGTTCCAGTGTCTCCTCTGCCTTGGGTCTGGGCCGACTATTGTGGGCCAGGATTGCCAGGGGTGCCTTGTGGGACAGGCAGGGGCAAGGGTCAGCAGAGGTGGGGGAGTTCTGGGTGGCAGCGTGAGTTCACTCTGGTGCGGGGCCTCTGCCGTGTCGCGGGAAACTGGTGTCTGCACTTCTAGCCACTTCCTCTAGAGTCCCTACTGCAGCGCGCAGGCGTCACATCGCGCGGCGGTGACATCCAGGCCTTGCACTGCCACGTCTCTCCTGAGCCGCAACGAAGAGGGCAGGGGGTGCTAGCAGCTGGCAGCCGCCGCTCCACAACGCTTTTCGCCTCAAGCTGCCGCGGCTTCCTCCCGGCAGCCGCCGCTCCGCACTGCCTTGCAGCGACAGCGTCTAAAGACACTTCGGCCGGTAGGGCCATATTGTGAGGTGGAGAGCAGGGAAGCTTGTCTGGCGCGCATGCGCACTCGTGCCGCTGCGACAGATCAGGGAACACGCGGCGCGAGTGCGCATGCGCGCTTAGTGTTTTATTATAGATGATGATAGGAAACTCAGATCTTTGTTCAGTTCTGCCTGGTGGGTATGATCAGTATTTCATCATTTTATGTTTTACATTTCTGGATGGTTTTCCTTTTAATATTCTCACCATAAAATAATTAATGTGCACTCTGCTTTGGCACAATTATGTCCTACTGAAGTGTCACCCTGGTTAGAATTTGGCCTGTGCCAGCACAAATCACAGGACCCCACAGTGACTCACATGAAAAAAACATTGAACATAAAGGGATCCTACACATGCTCATCTTTAAATGTATATTTTATTGCTATATAAGAACATAAAAATTGCCATGTTGGGACAAACCAAATGGCCATCAAGCCCAGCATCCTGTTTCCAGCAGTGGCCAACCCAAATAGTAGCAACATTCCAGAGCTGAGATTGTGATGTCATAAAGCCTCATTCCACCAATGCCTAAGAGTCAAACTCGAAAAAACAAAGAAGGCAACCAAGTCACATCAAGGTCTGCGTGGGGGAAGCCCACAGTGCCAAACTTGTCTCACAACTTGTAAGCCAAATACAGTGTAACAAGTCAAAAAAGCATGTCACACTGTATAATGTTGTAGGGCGCTCTCAGTGTGAACCCTCAGTGATAGGAGCACAGCTCCGACACTTCACTTCTGGGTCAAGGCGATAAGCCTCCACCCACACACCATCATCGAGCGCCCTGTGTGTGCAAGAATCAAAGCAATCAACAATCAAAGTGAGTAAATAAAACTCAACACAACACAAGCAAGCAACCTGGCCGATCCCCACACAAACCCTGCCAGCCGAACCCCCTCGAAAAGCACGCACAAAATCACAACGAAATCAAAAACCATACCAAAAAGTGAAGAACATATCCAGAAATAAACAATACTTATCCAAAACTGTCACACCGACGGAAAAACCGCGCCAGGAGGAAAGGTTCAACCGCGCTGGTTTCGGGAGGAGCCCTTCATCAGGAACCTGGCCTCCAACAGAACACGAGCAGAGAGTTCGGCTCATCAGTGATGTCACAATGGCTTGATTGTCCTATACTTGGCTAACATAAGAACAACATAAGAGCTGCCATACTAGGACAGACCAAAGGTCCATCAAGCCCAGTATCCTGTCTCCGACAGTGGCCAACCCAGGTCCTAAACACTTAGCTAGATCCCAAGTAGCAAAACAGATATCATTGCAATGAAACTGTTTCATGCCACATGATTTGATGTACATTTTGGTTGTGTGCAAACAAATCTGGTTCCACCATCTGGCATTGGTAACTTGTGAGAGTTCCTTCCAAGATCCACAAATGGTTTTTAATGCAGCAGTGAGTAAAGAATCAAACAATACAGCATCAAAATCATTTAAAGCAGAATTGAGAGAGGCACTTTTCAGGGCAATGGTTGCATAAGAAATATGTGCCAAAACTGAACTGGAAACCCCAAAACAAACTCAGCAAGTACTTCATTTTTTTACTAAACACAATTGGTGGCATAACCATGAGAGGGGGACTGGGCCTCCTACTTTGAGCTTAGACCCCTCAAAATGAACATCTCTCATGCTGTAGCTGGAGGGACATTTTGGTTTTCCATCATCTTGGTCCCAGTATCTGCTTTTGTCTATCTTCTAATTCTCTTTCCAGGCCTCGGGAACCCTGGTTCCATCCCCGCGGGAGTCCCGTGATCCTGTGGGGGATCCCCTTGGGAGTCCCACGGGACCCGAAGGATTCCCGCAATCCCCGTTTCCACACAGACCTCTAGCCCCAACAGATTCAATTATGAGGAGGTGCTGCCCAGCCAAGAAGGAAATGACGTGGAGCCATGAAACTTATAAGTTATTCTACATATTCACCCCTAAGTTCAAAACACTTGGCACATTGTGTCTGAAGTTTATGTAACCCTTCCAAAACATACTCTGATGTCTGGTCACTGAAATACTGCTTCGCTGCTACAATCACCTCTGAATCACTCAAAAATTTGTTGCCCTTTCAAACTATTTTTAAAGTTTAGAAACAGAAAATAGTCAGATGGAGCAAGATCTGGTGAGTAGGGTGGATGGTTTAGGCACTGAAACCTCAACTGTGGCAAAACATCCATTCTTTTGCCAGCCTTGTGAGCAGGCACATTGTCTTGCAAAAAGAAAACTCCTTTCCCTCGCCTTTTTTCTTTCAATGCCTCCTGTAATCAGCACAGCAAGTTACAGGAGAATTCTGCATTAACTGTTGGCCCCTTGGAAAATAGTCATTACACCATCTTCATGGTCCCAATACACTGTGGCCGTGACCTTTCCTGCTGGCTTTTGGGTCTTGGATTTTGTTGGCCTTGGAGAACCTGCCATTGCATGGACTGTTGTTTTGTCTCAGGATCATAATGAGGTGACCATGTTTCATTAACAGTAGCTAGTCGTTCCAAACAGTTGGCACCAGCTCACTGAAAATGTTGCAAAATCAATTTGGAAGTGTCCACTCAACATCGTTTCTCCTCAGCATTCAAACGTTTGGGCACCTACTTGGCTGACAGCTTCTGCATACCCAGCTGCTTGTGGATTATACACTCAACACATTCCCTGGGTTTTTGTAGTGTCTCAGCAATTGTTTTAGCCAATATTCGCTGATCTGTCAAAATCTGATCATGGATATGGCCAACAGTTTCAGGAGTTGATACTGTTTGAGACCTCCTAGACTTTGCTGCATTTTTGAAATCTCCATGCTGAAAGTTTGTACACCACTTCACTGTGGAATATGATGGGCATTTGTCATTCAATGTTTGCATCATACATACATGGATTTCCTTTGGAGTTTTCTTCTGCAGGAATAAAAACTTCATGATGGCTGAATTCCACCACTTTTCATTGACATTGCTCAATCAATGATCTAAAATAATGTCAAAACATAGCATTACGATTCTGCAAATTGGCACTTTGCAAAATAAAATAACACTCTTTTCAGCTACAGTGGTAAAATAACGCTCAGAATTTAGGAAGTTGGTTTTCAGCACTCCCTCGTAGGTTACCTGATATTAATATAATACAGGTACTTGAAAAAAAACCACATTGTTACTTCTCAGCAGGGGGGCAGATGCAGTTATGCAACCCAGAATAGCTCTACCTAGAAGGTATCTGTTTTTTAATCTACAGGGTAGAGAAAGACATGGGGACAAATTTTTCCCCATCCCCGTGGGAACTCATTTTCCCATCCCGGAGAGTTTTTTTTCCTGTCCCTGCCCCATTCCTGCATGCTCTGTCCTCATCTGCACAAGCCTCAAACACTGTAAAATCATAAGTGTGCGAGGCTTGTGCTGGTGCCCGACACCATGGAACAGGACCTACTTTTACTAGAACAATGGACCAGTACTTGGCAACTGAATTTTAATGCAAAAAAATGTAAGGTAATGCACCTTGGTAACGGAAATCCATGCAGAACATACACCCTGAATAGTGAAAACCTAACAAGAACTGGAGCAGAACGGGACTTGGGAGTAATCATCCGGGATGATATGAAAGTTGCCAATCAGGTAGAGAAAGCGTCAGCAAAGGCCCATTCAAATGCTGGGATGCATTAGAAGAAGCTTTATCAGCCGAAAGCCTGAAGTTATACTGCCGTTATACAGATCCATGGTGAGACCTCACCCGCAGTACTGTGTTCAGTTTTGGAGGCCACATTATCAAAAAGATGTGAAGAGAATGGAATCGATTCATTGAATGGCCACTAGGATGGTCTCAGGACTCAAAGAGCTCCCATATGAAGAACGTCTGAATAGGCTATGCTTATATTCTCTCGAAGAGCGCAGAGAAAGGGGGGACATGATAGAAACATTCAAATACATGACGGGTCGCATTGAGCTGGAGGAAGAAATCTTTTATCTTACGGGTCCCACGGTGACAAGAGGGCACCCGCTAATACTCAGGGGGGGAAGATTTCATGGAGACATCAGGAAATACTTCTTCACCGAAAGGGTAATTGATCCATGGAATGGTCTTCCACGTCAGGTAGTTGAGGCCAGTACCACGCTCGACTTCAAGGGATGATGGGACCTTCTGGTGGGGGGTCGCTCCAGAGGAATGCTTACAAGATGGATTCTCGAGGAGGGAGGGTTCTTGAGTGGGCAGACTTGTTGGGCATTCGGCCCTTTTCTGCCGTCATACTCTGTTTCTATGTTTACAGGAATGGGTCAGGGACAGACAGTGACAAAACTCAGGGGGACAGGATGGAGAAATTGAGTTCCTGCGGGGATGGAGAAAAATTTGTCCCCATGTCATTCTCTACTACAGGGCAAGCAGGGCAGGATTAACCAATAGGCCAAGTAGGCACGTGCCTAGGGCCTGAAATGATCAGGGGGCCCCGATGAAGGAGAGCATCAACATTGTTTTTTCCAAACAGTGATGGGCCCCTCTAGCATCGATTAGCAACGTGCCTCCCCCCCCCCCCCCCATCGACGGAAAGTAAGACAAGTAAGCAACGTGAGTAAGAAAGGCAACATGAACTGTAATTGTGCAAGTGGTGCTGTTTGCCCAAAGCTTCCCTCTGACGCAGCTTCCTGTTTCCGCCTGGACGCATGGTGGGGTGGGGTGGGGCAGGGGGCCCAGTGAACTTGTGTGCCTAGGGGCCCTCGACAAATTAATCCTGCCCTGAGGGCAAGGGCTCAAAGTTGATTGATGCACCAAGAGAAAAAAGAGTGTAAACTGGGAGATTTTGAATGAGGAATGTAATGGGTTAGATAAGGTACTTTTGGAAAGCAGAATAAAAAGGTGCTTGCAAGAAACCCCCCCCCCCCCACACACACACACACACCCTGTGTACAAGTATTTCAAAAGAGGTTCTCCTGTTCTGGTGCAAATGGAACTGAAAGGGAATAGCTTTCTTAGCAAACTCGAGACTTAGGGCTCCTTTTACTAAGGTGCGCTAGCGTTTTTAGCGCGCGCTACATTGCCGTGTGCGCTAACCCCATGCTACGCGCCAAAAACTAATGCCAGCTCAATGGAGGCGTTAGCGTCTAGCATGCACGGCATTGCAGCGCCTGCTATGCGCGCGCTAAAACTGCTAGCATAGTAAAAGGAACCCTTACTATGCCAGCATGCCACACACCCGCTCCGCTTCTATGTTGTATGTTGGTTGGGAGTGGAGGAGTAGCCTAGTAGTTAGAGCGCTGTCTCAGTACCCCAGTGTTGTAGGTTCACCTAACCCTCCAATGTGCCAGGTACCATAGTTACATTGTGAGCTCAACACGACAGAAAGGGAAAATGCTTGGAGTACCTGATCACTATTCCATGTACAGGGTGGATCAACAGTAGGTACTCAGTATTTATTCATGATTTCTTTCTTTTTTAAAAATCTTTATTAATTTTCAAAGCTAATACAAAGTGCCGTGAATTATACAAACATTAATAACAAAATAAGCACTTAAATTCCATCAATAACAATACAAAAGCTAAATATCCCTCCCATCCAACAATTTAATCAAGAAATAAACCAGAAAGATAACCCCCCACCCACCCACCCCGACCTGGATATGTATAAAAATAAACAAAAAATTTAAACAAAGATAACTATGGTGAAGTAACAAAGGATGTCAACGGGACCCAAACCAAATTAAATAATTTGTTGTGCCCCAACATATCCGCAGTCATCTTTTCGTATTTGTAACCTAAACATAAACTGGCCCACCAAAATGGAAAGTTGAGGCGGTCACAATTTTTCCAGTTGCGGGTTATCATTTGCATAGTCATTATTAGGAAAAGCCTGCCTTTGTAGCGATCCATGGGAGGCTTGATATGCAGCAATGTTCCACATATAATTGCCTCATACGTCAAAGGGATTGTTGATTGCAGTATGAGGTTAATCTGTCCCTATTTATTTTTATTTTACAGGTAGAAAACTGGAACGCTCTTCCGGAGGCTGTTATAAGGGAAAACACCCTCCAGGGATTCAAGACAAAGTTAGACAAGTTCCTGCTGAACCAGAACGTACGCAGGTAAGGCTAGTCTCAGCTAGGGCACTGGTCTTTGACCTAAGGGCCGCGGCGGGGGCGGACTGCTGGGCACGATGGACCATTGGTCTGACCCAGCAGTGGCAATTCATATGTTCTAATTATATAGTACTGAACAATAATGAAGTAAAAGTGAAATGATGTAACTGATACAAAAACTTCACATGAATGTTATTCGTGACACCTGTAAAATAAAAAGAAATCATGAATAAATACTGTATACCGCTCTGTATTATAAACTGCTTTGATATCTGTGGAGAAAAGGCAGTAAGTATATCAAATTTTAAAAAAAAAAACCAACCACGTAACTTGTCACATTACTGATTTAGCATCCTTCTAGCTGAACAAAACAGTAAGGGCATCCTTTTCCCTCTGTCATGTTTTTGTGGGTTATGGCATATGGCCAGTTTTTGTTGACCTCTTCCGGGGCTGTGGTAGAAAAACTGCCCTCAGCAAATCTGCTTTCTTTTGTAGTCCTGGATTCAAAGCAGGTTTCTAATCCCCTTGTACCATGTATTACAGCTTTAAGTGGGTGATTAGCTCTGAAGTACAAACACAGCACTTCTTTGTAAGCAGTTCTTTAGAAGAGGGGAGAGGAAAGGGGTGAGAGGATTAACTCCCGCCATTTCTGTTACTAAACATTGAACCTCAGCTATAGAAAAAAATGTATCTAATTATTCTGCTGCTCACGGAGGGTAAATTGTACAATTTATGTATTTACTGCACGCATTATTAGAATTGGAAAACTCACTGGGCAATATTCAGCATGAGATTGGTGGCATTTTTTGGGTTTTTTAATTATCTAGGGCAAGCAGGCAGTATATTCTCCCATGTGGTGATGTCGTCCACGGAGCCCCGGCACGGACAGTCAATAAGTGTACTGTCCCTTTAAAAACTTGAAGATTGCACGCACCTTGCATGCAGAGTGCCTTCCTACCGATGACAGCTCACAGGGCCACCAGTTCTTTGTTTTCTTTGGAGCTGAGAAGACATCTTTCTCTTTCTTTCAGTGTGTCATTGTATTTTTTTTTGTTTTAAATCTCTTTTGTGTATTTTGTGCAAACATTTTACATGTCTTTTTTGTGCCTTCCAGAAAAAAATAAATTCCCCTTTTTACCAAAAGTTCTAGTTCAGGCCTCGGCCTGTTTTCAGGCTGAGAGTGTTGAGTTCTCAAAATAACTTGACCCCACCTCCACCCCGCACCCCTCCAGCCCATTCTGCCCTTTGATTTTGCATTGGTGTTTTTTTTATCTTGATTTTCAAAGCTCTTAGTGGTTTTAAGCGTTACACCCTGTGTCACAGGGCTATTTCAAGTACTAATCCACTTACGGCTAGATTCACAAAGTGTACTGATCGGTTTGCCACCCTTTAGTGTCCAAATTCCCCTCCGGCCCGACTCACTTACCTCTCTGCCGACCATCCTCCGATCTGCACATGCAAATGAGGGGAGGGACATTCAAAAGTAGGAAAGGCAGCGATTCACAAACCAAAATTCTCGATCCGACTGGGCTGACCGATCAGCTCCTAAAGCAACTGCTGGGGACCAGTCGCATACCTCTCTACTGACTCTCCTGCTCCATTGCCGCTCTGCACTCTGCCCTACTCTCTACTGCCCCGATCTCGCTGCCTGTTCCAGGGGCTGCAGAAGAGCAGTGCCTGTTGGCTCCCTGACTTCCAATCATGCTGCATTTAACAAAAATCAGTATTAGCAGCCTTCCCTGCAGTGCGAGCCCGCGGGTTTAATGTAGGGCTGCATGCCGTAGTACAGCCCCGTTGTAAACCCGCAGGCTCGCACTGCAGGGAAGGAGGGATGAGGCTGCTGCCGCTGGTGGAGATAGGAACAGGAGAGTTGGGCCTGAAAAAAACCTGTAAAAAAAAAAAAGACAGAAAACACATGCGCAGACCATCTGCAGGGAAAGCATATGGTCTGCGCAGGCGCGGGGATCGCACACCAGCGATCTGGGCAGGCAGATTGGGGCATTCGTCCGATCGCCCCCATCTGCATATTTGTCTTTTGTGAATTCGTCGGACCTGCCCGATCGGGCAGGTTAGTGAATCTGGCCCATAGTTTGTGCGCCCAGTGTCTTGGTCCTAAACGCCATGATATTTCCTGCCCGCTCTATTCTAAACTTCAGAAAAGATCACAAAAAGCCAGAAAATTACAGTATGATAAACTTTCTGGGTCCTCCTAATTAAAAATGGTGAGAGTCACCAGGAGAGTCATGTTAAAGGCTAAGAAGCATATCCTTTTTTGTAAGTATCTCTGGGAGATATTAGGGTTTACTAACTCATAATCAATACCTATTTCATCACTCTATTATATTCCTAAGCAGTAAAAAATTATAGCGGATGTAAATTTGACAGAATTTTTGGAAGATTAACAGGACACAATACAAACCAGGTTTACTCTCTTAGTGGCTGCAGCATGGTAACGGCCCCAAAGCCCATAGAGATTTAAAGGGCTTCGGGGCTGTTGCCGTGCGGCTTTGTCTCGTGTATTAATGAGAGTGATAAAGTATTGATAATGCAATTATATTTTAAGAATAAACAAGCAATGTTTTGCGGTGCTAGAATTCAAGTGTTTCCAGATGTGGCGAGATCGACACAACTTAGACGAAAGGCCTTTTTGGCTCTTAAGTCTAGGGTAGTGGAATCTGGAGCCACTTTTTTTTTTTTTTTTTTAAATATCCATGTAATTGTTTAATAACATCTCAAAATAAGGATTATGTGTTTTTTGACCTGCTTCAATTGGAGCCTTTTCTTGAACATTCTTAATTTTTAAATTTCTTTTTGGTATTTGGTACTTGAATTGTAAGTTATGACGTTTCACTGAAATGGGAGTTTAAATTGTTTAAAACCTTCTGATGTGAAGGGTGTATTTACCCTTCTTTGATTTCCTTAATATTACTTTATGTAAAACTTTTCTCCCCAAATAATGTGGGCTTGATGGGCTTTCTTTGTTGATTATGAATGATTTAAGTTGTATACATAAGTCTGAATTCCCATTCCTGTATACTTGATTGATATATTTGAATTTTTTTTTTTTAAGGCCTAAACTAGCATAAGTATACTTCCCTTTCAAATGCTGCTTCAGCATCCTCTCAGGTGTGTTTACCTAAACACTGATACACCAATGACAGATCACCATCCTTACAGGTGGTGTCATGTCTGAAGTGCACCTTGATACCAGGGTCACCAGTGCTTTGACACACAACTAATGGATCTAAGATACTTGTGCAAGTACAGGATATAGTGCCATATTTGCTTATCATGCTGTTGCACAAGGAGATAGCTGAGCTGCTGCAGGGCTACTTGATGCCAAATCCTGTTTCCATATTGCAAGCTTCAACTCAGCCTGAGCATTGGCCTTCATCTTCATCAGGACGTCGAGCTCAGACATCTGGATGTCAAACACCTGCATCAGCACATACATCCACATGGATAGAACACAGTTCACCGCATTCTTGATGCTGCTCATCTTGACATTCATCAAGACACTTACATCAATGCTCTCCTCAATGTCGATCTCCTCAAAGTAACTCTGGATGTCGATCTCTTCAGTGCTCTCCACGTTGTCGATCTCTTCGTTGCTCCTGTAGACATCGCCATCCATCTCCTTGGCATTCAACGGAGGAGAGAGAGCACCGTAGCAAGGACTCTGACTCTGACCTAACTTTGTGCACTTCTCGTGGCTATCCAGAGTTGTCAGCGGAGGAGGCTTACCGTATTTTTCAAACCTATGTCCTCCTCTTCATAAGAAATCGTCCCCGGAGAGTCTATTGCTAAGTTTATCAGACAAATAAGGCAAGATTTCCAATTAAAATGGAAGCAGCAAACTGAAGTACTAAGATACTACAGGTAGGTGACTCCTGTAGTAAACCAAGGTAGATTAAATGCCCACTTTTTACCATAACTTGATACTGTAACTTCCCCATTCCCCCTCCCCCTTACAATATGGTTCATTCATTTCTGGGTATTGGATCTCCAAAGTGTCACAGTAATTGCATTAAAATTCTTAATACTCTCCTTGTATTTATAGATCTGTTTAAAATAGAAAACAAATGTGCATTTGCTAGATAATATTGATTGTAAAGCAATCAAATTATTTCATACAGAGAATCAGTTCTGTACTTGCATCTTTATTAGGGGGATTAGTTATGTAACCCTCATGGGACTGAGAAATGGCAGAGCCTAGTGCTATAGAAATGTGTTGGGAGTATTAATAGTAGCCATCCGCTCTATCACTGAATTGTTAGGACTCAGGAATGCTTAGACATCAAGGGGCTAAATGCATGACGTTTGCTTCTAGGACTCTCGCCATTCTTTTTCTTTTGTATGGATCCTTCTCTATGTCTAATGCCTAATCTCAAGTGTTTCTGTGAGATTTCATAGCCCAGGAGACAATGGCCCTCTTCTATCAAACTGCGAGAGCAGTTTTTAGCGCGGGGAGCCGCCCGATGTTCAAAGGATCTCAATGAGTGTCGGGAGTCACGCGGACCATTCAGCGCAGCTCCCTGCACTAAAAACTGCTATCGCAGTTTGATTGAAGAGGCCCAATGTCTTCTGCTGATAAACTTTTGTCTTATTACATTATTTTGAACTAGTATCATATTGTGGAATATTGTGGAACTTTGCTTCTGAGCAGAATTTTACCAGTTCCAAGGTGACTACTCCAGCTCTAAAACACGTTTCCAAGTTTATTAAAACTTTCTATCCCGCGCTTTATAGTAAAACCTTTTCAGTGGCATACAATTTTAAATAAAATTTAAGGGATGTGCTTTTTAAAAGGACTAGACAGTGAGGGTAAATAGTAGAAATATATTAATTTAAAGGAAGGAAAAGGATGAAACATGAGGTTTAAGGTAATGTGCTTGTATTTTCTTTATCAACAATTTGCTGCAGATCTACAAATTTTAGTTATAAAAAAGCATCACTAAAAAAGAAAAGTTTTTAATTCAGATTTATAAGATCCCAAATTAGATTGCAGTCATAAATTTGTTGGTAAAGAATTCCAAAGTGTAGGGCCACACCGGTAGAAGCCTATTCCATGTTTCATCTTTGCCTGTTACCTTTCAAGAGCCTAACACCATTACAATCTGATGTCATAATTCACGTTTGGCATCAGTTAAATCAGTGATACCCAACGGGGGCACTACTGCCCACCGGTGGACGCTGAGAAGTCTAAGGGGGACATTTTTTGTCCAAGTCATATTGAAGGTGCGTTGAGAACCAGCCGCCAGCCCCTTGAGCAATTGGTGAATCCAATGGCCACTGATGGCAGCACTGTCATCTTTGTTTAGATTCTTCAACTTTTCACTGCCATGGCAACATTCTCACCAAGTCCTGCTTGACTGCCCCAAAGCTTCTCTTCTGATGTAAGCTGCCAAGGCGGAAACAGGAAGCTTTAGGGCAGTTGCGCGGGACTTGGTGAGAACGTTGCCACACGTCAGAAATAGAAAACTATGAAGAGCGCCCACAAAGGTGAGGGGAAGGGAGGAAGGTGGCCCGATGAGGGGAAGAGATTCAGTAGCACTGAAGGGAAGGGGGGAAGGGTAACAGACGCTGAAGGGAAGTGGAGAGAGGAAAGAGCAGATCCTGCATCACATCAAGCTCAGCTCTCTCACTAATAATATTATATTCAATTTTTAAATAACATATATATATATATTTTAGGGGGAACCAAGATGGCGACAGGCTAGCAGCCAGGTTAGCGTTCCGTCTTGCCTGACTATTTTTCCTCAAAGAACTGCTGGTCTCAGCGTTCTATATCGACAAGTTATAATGCCACATACTAAAAGGAAAGGCTCTGTTCAGCCAAATCCCTCTCAGCCGGGACAGTTACGGATGGACCGCTTCATGGCAAGCTCACCTTCTGCTCAAGGAGTCGAGTTGCCTGCTTTCACTTCGGAGGAAGGAGCTTCCGGAGTTTCTGGGCTAGAAACATCTCTCTCCTCCGTTCTCCCTGCCTCCACTGCAGCCGCGTCAGAATTCAGCGACGCTGCTGCATCTCCATCCCAGGGAAGGTTGGGGTTGACGCGCAGAGAGGGAGCTGACCTGCAGACTGACGCCGATGTTGAAACTATCCAGGGAGCGATGGGATCGAGCTCCCCTGCAGTGGTTACTTTGGAGGGGGTTTGGAGTGTTCTACAAAGGCTGGAAGTGGCAGTTATGAAATCGACGGTGGAATTTTCAACGGTGGTGAGTAAAATTGATGATTTGACTAAATCCATGGAATCCATAAGGAAAGATACAACAAATAGGCTTGACCAGGTGGACAAAGAGATATCATCTCTTCAGAATTTAACTGGGAACTTGACAAAAGATAAGCTTTTTATTCATAGAAAAATTGAACAAATTGAAAATTTTAACAGAAGGTTGAATCTTAGATTGTTAAATTTTCCTAAGGCTACAGGAGTAACACCGGGCGACATGTTTAAAAAATATTTGTCTGAAATATTAACATTTCCACTTGAAACAATGCCACCCACCAATCGTATATATTATCTTCCTGAAAGTAAAAGAAATTTTAATCAACCTGAAGCCGAAAAACCACAATCTTTGGATATTACTAACCTTTCTGATTTACTGGAAAAATCTTTAGCAATTCAAAATTGTCCTACCCTTCTTGTCTCGTTTGTTTTTGAACAGGACCTAAATTCTGTGATGCGTATGTTTTTTCGTTTTTCTCAAGCTTTGTTTCTTGGACAGAGAATTTGGGTCTATCCAGATGTGACTAAATCTACTCAGGACTGAAGAAAATTATTCTTAAACATGAGACAAGAAGTTAAGGCACTAGGGGCTTCTTTTTTGTTGACTTACCCATGTAAATGCTGTGTAAAGTATGGTGGGACTAAATATACCTTTTTTGCCCCTGATCAGCTTAAAGCCTTTGTAGATACTAAGAAACTGCTCCATTACCGTATTTTCACGTAGATAACGCGCACCGTGTAAAACGCGCACACGGGTATAGCACGCGAAAAACACAAATTTATGTACAGAAATTTTTATATACCGCACACACCCGTATACCGCACATGCTGCCCGACTCTCCTTTCGCCCGCCCCGACTCTCCTCTGGCCACCCCGACTCTCCTTTCGCCCGCCCCGACTCTCCTCTCCCCCTTGAAGTCCTGTCCCGACCCTGAAAGCCTGATGCCCCCCCAACGTCCGATTCACCCCCCCGCAGGACCGCTCCCACACACCTGCACCCCCACCCCGAAGGACCGCTCGCACGCACACCCAACCGCACCCGCACCCCCACCCTGAAGGACCGCTCACACCCCCACAGCCTCCCGACCCCCCCCCCCATCATGTAGAAGCTCCTACCGATGTCCTGCTGCTTCCTCTTGGCCGTCCCGACTCCCCGACACAATCGGGGCAAGAGGGAGCTCAAGCCCTCTTGCCACAGCCAACCACGGCACCCCCGACACGATCGGGGCAAGAGGGAGCTCAAGCCCTCTTGCCCCAGCCAACCGCGGCACCCCCGACACGATCGGGGCAAGAGGGAGCTCAAGCCCTCTTGCCCCAGCCAACCGCGGCACCCCCGACACGATCGGGGCAAAAGGGAGCCCAAGCCCTCTTGCCCCGCCAACTCCCCAACTCCCCGACAATATCGGGCCAGGAGGGAGCCTAAACCCTCCTGGCCACGGCGACCCCTACCCCCATCCCGCACTACATTACGGGCAGGAGGGATCCCAGGCCCTCCTGCCCTCGACGCAAACCCCCCTCGCCCCCAACGACCGCCCCCCCAAGAACCTCCGACCGCCCCCCCAGCCGACCCGCGACCCCCCTGGCCGGCCTCCACGACACCCCCACCCCCCTTCCCCATACCTTTGTGTAGTTGGCCGGACAGACGGGAGCCAAACCCGCCTGTCCGGCAGGCAGCCAACGACGGAATGAGGCTGGATTGGCCCATCCGTTCCAAAGCTCCGCCTACTGGTGGGGCCTAAGGCGCCTGGGCCAATCAGAATAGGCCCGGGAGCCTTAGGTCCCTCCTGGGGGCGGGGCCTTGGGCACATGGTCGGGTTGGGCCCATGTGCCTCAGGCCCCGCCCCCAGGTGGGACCTAAGGCTCCCGGGCCTATTCTGATTGGCCCAGGCGCCTTAGGCCCCACCAGTAGGCGGAGCTTTGGGACGGATGGGCCAATCCGGCCTCATTCCGTCGTTGGCTGCCTGCCGGACAGGCGGGTTTGACTCCCGTCTATCCGGCCAACTACACAAAGGTACGGGGAAGGGGGGTGCGGGTGTCGTGGGGGTTGGCCAGGGGGGTCGCGGGTCGGCCGGGGGGGCGGTTGGAGGTTCTTGGGGGGGCGGTCGTTGGGGGGAGGGGGGTTTGCGTCGAGGGCAGGAGGGCCTGGGATCCCTCCTGCCCGTAATGTAGTGCGGGGTGGGGGTAGGGGGGTTGCCGTGGCCAGGAGGGCTTGGGCTCCCTCCTGGCCCGAACAACTAGGGGGGGGTCGCCAGGGCCAGGAGGACTTGGGCTCCCTCCTGGCCCGATATTGTCGGGGAGTTGGGGAGTTGGCGGGGCAAGAGGGCTTGGGCTCCCTTTTGCCACGATCGTGTCGGGGGTGCCGTGGTTGGCTGGGGCAAGAGGGCTTGAGCTCTCTCTTGCTCCGATCGTGTCAGGGGTGCCGCGGTTGGCTGGGGCAAGAAGCTTGAGCTCCCTCTTGCCCCGATCGTGTCGGGTGTCGGGACCGCCAAGAGGAAGCAGCAGGACACCGGTAGGAGCTTCTACATGATGGGGGGGGGGGTCGGGAGGCTGTGGGGGTGCGAGCGGTCCTTCGGGGTGGGGGTGCGGGTGCGTGCGAGTGGTCCTTCAGGGTGGGGGTGCGAGCGGTCTTGCGTGGGGGGGGGGAGTCGGACGTCGGGGGGGGAACTATGTAAAAAAAATTTTGTACAACGCGTTCACGCGTATAACGTGCAAGGGTATGCGCGGTACGTAAAAACCACGTATAACGCGCGTGTTATATGTGAAAAAATACGGTAAATCAGAGACAATTAATTTAATTGCAGATGTTGTTATAACCCATTAAGCATATGCCTTAAATTCAATGTATAACTTTAATTGATCTCCTTATCTTTTGGGTTCCCCCCTCAACTTTTATTTGTGGTCTAAGGAAGAGATTACATTTATTATTTTTGGATTCTAGATTCTACTATTTGTTAATTCTTTATTCTCTGTATTTCCAGAACAAGTGGATGCTTGTAATTATATTGGTAAAATCAATAAAAATAAATTTTAAAAAAACCAACATGTATTTTTTTACTCATACTGTGAGCAATACATCAATATTGTTATCGTCTAATAAAATAATTTTTAAAAATGTGTCCTTGTTTTTCAATATAGTCTGTACAATATAGTTTACCCAAGGGGGCACTATCAAATCATTCACTGAAAACGTGGGCTCTGATTAGGTTGGGAACCTATGAATTAGATGTTTATCCTCTACTTAAAATTCCCTTTGGTAGGGTCACGCCTCTTCTGCAGTCCATTAAAACTCCTGAAGAGAGCAGCAAATGCCACACCACAGACCAAGAAAACAATTCTAATTAAGAAGAATCATAAGATATATACTTGTATCCTGATAGGAAATAAAATATTGATAGGGAAATCAGAAAAAGAAAAAACCCAAAGGGCCACCACTTAGATCTAAGCTGGAGGAACTGCCTCCGCCTAAACTGGGTGGCCCCAGCAGCAACCTGAAAAATCTGGAACATTTTTAAGGAAAATATGCTTTCAGTATCCTGACAGAGCAACATCTGATGCTTTTAGAGAAAAAGGAAAACAGCCTGCGATGCCTGTCTGCCTCCCAGTGTTATCCTAATTTCCTCGGGAGACAGGAAAATATCAAATGACTTATCTGAGTCTGACAATACATAGATTTCCAATTTCAGTTGCTTTGCTCACTCTGTATTAAAAAATAAATAAATAAATAAGTTGAATATTGAAACCGGCTTGACCGGCGCATCTGATAGAATTTGGCATTTTCATGACGTTTATGTGCTTCTACTTCCTTGATGTCATTTTATAATCACTTTATCGAACCAAGGCTGGCTGCGTGCAGTTTCAGAGCTCTATTGGTCTGTTAATACAGGCAGGATTTGATGTTAAGGTCACACGGTAATTAAGTGGCAGAGAAAAGATTCCTCGCCACTGTTTGGGTCTCTTTCATTCCCGTCTTTATTCGTCTTCCTGCTGTGGCCATTTCAAAATGTCGCAGCTAAAACTGCAAAAAAAAGGCATGGGGGGGAGGGAGTCTTTCTCTGCTGATGGTTTTTTTTATTGCCATTGCGAGCTCTGAAAAATTGGTATGTCTCTGGGAGCAGCAAAATTGGGACAACTGGTAACACAGAGGGGCATTTTCAAAAAAATGTCCAAGTCAGAACGGAGACGTCCAGCTCATAACACCCCCAAATTGTCTATTTTACAGCCATTTTCAAACAGGAAAAAAGTCCAGATTTTCTGTTCTAAAATAGCTTTGAGATGTATATTATTGTGCTGAGAACGTCCAAAATGAATAGCCATTTTCTAAAATGAAGCATCCAACTTATGAACAGCAAAAAACAAGGAAAGGGACAGGTGAAGAAGAACTTCCTTACGTTTGTACGGAATCTATCCTTTTTCAACTTTAGAGAGTGCCCTCTCGTTCTTTCTACCTTGGAGAGGGTGAACAATCTGTCTTTATCTGCTAAGTCTATTCCCTTCAGTATTTTGAATGTTTCGATTATGTCCCCTTTCAGTCTCCTCTTTTCAAGGGAGAAGAGACAACACAGACTCCAAACTCCCTTCACAATGTGCATACACTATCACATGCCCTAGCTTTCGGGCCCAAGGGACCCTCTCTTCAAACCCAGGTGGCCCCTCCTAAGACAAGCATTCCTAAGTCAAGCATTCAGTGGCTGGCAGAAAACTGGAACGCTCTTCATAGAAACATAGAATAAGACGGCAGAAAAGGGCCACTGGCCCAACAAGTCTGCCCACTCTAAGGACCCTCCACCCTAAGCACTTCCACGAAGTGAACCCACATGCTTATCCCATTTTTTCTTACAATCGAGCACGTTGCTTGCCTCAATTACCTGAAGTGGAAGATCATTCCAACGATCAACCACCCTTTCAGTGAAGAAATACTTCCTAGTGTTGCTATGAAATCTCCCACCCCTGAGTTTTAATGGATGCCCTTTTGTTGCCGTAGGTCCTGTAAGGAAAAAGATATCTTCTTCTACCTCAATATGGCCAGTTACATATTTGAACGTCTCTATCATATCTCCCCTCTCTCTGTGTTCCTCGAGAGAGTATAGCTGCAACTTACCTAGACGTTCCTCATAAGGGAGATCCTTGAGTCCTGAGACCATCCTAGTGGCCATTTGCTGAACCGACTCCACTCTCAGCACATCCTTTTGATAATGTGGCCTCCAAAATTGAACACACTATTCCAGATGAGGTCTCACCATGGACCTGTACAACGGCATCACAACTTCGGGCTTCTGGCTGACAAAACTTCTTTGGATGCATCCCAGCATTTGCCAAGCCTTGGATGAAGCTTTCTCTACTTGATTGGTAGTCTTCAAATCTTCACTAATGATTACTCCTAGATCCCGTTGTGCAGCAGTTCTTGTTAAGGTCACCATTCAGAGTGTAAGTACTGTATGAATTTCTGCTGCCAAAGTGCATAACTTTACATTTTTTGGCATTAAAACTCAGTTGCCAAGTTGCGGACCATTGTTCCAGTAAGAGTAGGTCTTGCATCATACTGTCGGTCATTGTGCTTTTGCCCACTATGTTGCACAGTTTAGCGTCGTCGACAAATAATGCAATTTTACCTTGAAGTCCTGTACAAAGATATTAAATAGGATGGGACCCAAGACCGAGCCCTGCGGCACTCCACTGATCACTTAAACGCTTCGGAGGGAGTACCATTTACCACCACCCTCTGAAGTCTGCCGCTGAGCCAGTCTTTAACCCATGCCGTCAATGTTTCCCTTAATCCCAACGAACTCATCTTGTTCAATAACCTACGGTGTGGGACACTGTCAAAAGCCTTACTAAAGTCCAACTACACAATATCCAGGGACTCTCCCATATCTAGCTTTTTCGTTACCCAGTAAAAGAAACT
This sequence comes from Geotrypetes seraphini, assembly GCF_902459505.1. Lineage (NCBI taxonomy): Eukaryota > Metazoa > Chordata > Amphibia > Gymnophiona > Dermophiidae > Geotrypetes > Geotrypetes seraphini. The sequence continues at coordinate 216,317,835 of NC_047089.1, read as the reverse complement.
GATCAGATTGGATTGGCAGGACCTTCCCTTTGTAAATCCATGTTGGTGGGGATCCCTTAGTCTCTCATCATTCAAGATCGTATCTAATTTGTGTTTAATCAACACACTAGTTTACACACTATCGATGTGAGACTTACCATTCTGTAATTTTCAGCCTCCGTCCTGCATCCCTTTTTGTGCAGCGGAATGACGTTAGCTGTTTTCCAGTCCAATGGGACTCTTCCTGTACTCAGGGAAAGATTGAAGAGCGTAGCTAACGGTTCCGCAAGGACATCTCTCAACTCCCTAAGTACTCTGGGATGTAGTTTATCTGGTCCCATGGCTTTGTTCACTTTGAGCCTTGATAGTTCTTGGTAGATGCTGCCGGTGGTAAATTCAAAATTCCGGAACGGGTCGTTTGAGCTCTCCCTTGCCTGCCGCTATGGAACGGATCCCGGCACCTCGCAGGTAAAAACTGAGAAGTATTCATTGAGTTCGGCTTTATCGGAGTCCAATTCTTATATTTACCGTTAGTTTTCCTAAGGCGCACTATTCCATCTGTGTTCCTTTTTCTGTCACTAACATACCTGAGAAAGGATTTATCCCCTTTTTTGATATTCTTTGCTAGATTCTCTTCCATCCGAAATTTGGCATCTCTGACTGCTGTTTTGACAGTTCTAGATTTCGCCAGATAGTCTTCTTTAGCTTCTAGTCTTTCTGATTGTTTGTAGGATACACATGCTCTTTTCTTCTGTTTCACGAGTTCCGCGATCTCCACGGAGAACCACTGAGGTTTATTATTTCTCCGCCGTTTACTCACTGTTTTTATATAGAGGTTGGTTGTTTCCTGTAGTGTAGATTTTAGAGTAGACCACAGTACCTCCACACTATCTGTTGTGTCCTGGTTTTGCAGTGCCTCGTAGACAAAATTTTCTCATGCTCTTGAATTTAGTACCTTTAAAGCTAAGGACCTTTGTGGATGTGTTTGATCTAGTGAAACATTTCCTGAGGTGAAACCACACCATGTTGTGGTCACTGGAGGCTAACGCTTCACCCACCGAAATCTCTGTGACACTATCTCCATTGGTGAGTATCAGGTCCAGTATCGCCTGATCCCTAGTGGGCTCCAATACCATCTGTTTGGGTCGTGCTCCCCATTTGGAGGTTAGTAGCCTTCTGCTGCCGCTGGTCATAGCGGAAAGTTTGTTCCACTCTGCATCAGGCATATTGAAGTCCCCCAACAGTAACGTGTCTCCACGCAGTGTGATGGTATTGATGTCTTCGATTAATTCTATGCCCATGTCATCGTGTTGCCTTGGAGGTCTGTATACAACGCTAAGATACAGGCATTTGTCATTTCCCCTGGCCAGGTTAACCCAGAGGGATTCCCCGGTATACTTGACCCCTGAGATTCTGGTAACTTTGATGTCCTCTTTGATGTATACCGCTACCCCTCCTCCTGTTTTGCCCTCTCTGTCTCGACGGAGCAAGTTATATCCTGGTATAGCCATATCCCACCCATGGGAATCCGTGAACCAGGTTTCAGATATTGCCACTACATCTAGGTCAGCATTCCTCACTTCCGTCTCTAATTCCAGAATTTTATTGCCTAAACTGTGGGCATTAACGTACATAACCCTCCATACCTTATGTTCTCCCGGTCTCTGTGGAGATTTTCCCATTTGAGTTAGAATGTCTCCTGCAGCACTGTCTGCAGTGTGTGTACTTACCTCAGACTTAGAAATGGAGTGGCAACTTACCCTGCAGGATGGTTACTTACCACACCAGTATGAGAGAGGGTACCCTCCCCCAACTCACCTAGTTTAAAGCCCTTCAGAGCAGGTGAGCTTGTCGTCATCCAAAGACGTTCTTTCCTCTTCTGGTCAGGTGGAGCCTGTCTGGTCCCTGTAGTCCTTGAAGTGCTTCTCCATAGTCCAGGAATCCGAAGTTCATCTCTTTGCACCATCCGTGTAGCCACTCATTTGCCCTCTGGATACGATCTTCCCTGGCTCTTCCCTTGCCTCTCACTGGAAGGATTGAGGAGAAGACTATCTGCGCTTCCATCCGCTTAAGCTTCTCACCGAGGGCTCCAAAGTCTTCAGGTATTTTCTCCGGGGTATTCCTGGCTGTGTCGTTCGTCCCGACATGGATGAGAAGCATAGGGAAGTGGTCTTGGGGCTTGATCAGTCTTTCTAAGCACGCGGTCACATTCCGGATCCTGGCTCCTGGAAGACAACAAACCTCTCTTGATTGTAGATCCGGTCTACATATTGGTCCCTCGGTGCCCTGCAGCAGGGAGTACCCAATGACTACCACTCTGCGCTTCTTCGGGGGGAGCTGATCCGTTTTAGGAGAAAAGACCCTCCAGGGATTCAAAACAAAGTTGGAAAAGTTCCTGCTAAACTGGAACGTACGCAGGTGAGGCGGGACTCATTTAGAGCACTGGCCTTTGACCTGGGGGCCGCCGCGTGAGTGGACTGCTGGGCACGATGGACCACTGGTTATGACCCAGCAGTGACAATTCTTATGTTCTTAAGTCCCCAAGGAAGGAGAGAAAAAGAGGAGTAAGTTTATAGTGGCTAAGAAGTAGGCTAAGGAAAGAAACAACCATCTGTAAGAAAAAAAGAAGACTAATCTATTTTATTCATTTATTCAATTTTCTATACCGTTCTCATAGGGGAGTTCAGAATGATTTGGAATCTAATCTAGTATTTCTCAGTTGTGCTATACCTAAACAGGTTCAAGGTGACTTACAATATAGGAATTTCAGAATGTATATGCTACATTATAGCAATCTGAGGAGGGTAGAGTTATAAATAGAGATATAGGGAGGAGAGAATGGAGGTTCTATGACCTATGCTGGTATAGCACTTGAATAGAGTAAGGGATTTAGTGTCATTAGATATTTCAAGTTAGTTGTCTACAGCTGTGGTTCTCAACCCTGTCCTGGAGGACCTCCAAGCCATTCGGGTTTTCAGGCTAGCCCTAATGAATATGCATGGAGCAGATTTGCATGCCTGTCACTTCCATTATATGCAAATTTCTCTCATGCATATTCATTAGGGCTAGCCTGAAAACCCGATTGGCCTGGTGGTCCTCCAGAACAGGATTGGGAACCACTGGTCTACAGTGTCTACAGCCTATAGCAGGGTTAGGCAACTCTGGTCCTCGAGGGCCGGAATCCAGTTGGGTTTTCAGGATTTCCCCAATGAATATGTATTGAAAGCAGTGCATGTAAATAGATGTCATGCATATTCATTGGGGAAATCCTAAAAACCCGACTGGATTCTTGCCCTCGATGACCGGAGTTGCCCACACCTGGTCTACAGTATCTTTCAAAGAAGAGTTTTTGTTTCCGTCTTGATGTCAGTCTTGGTGTGATCTTGGAAGAATCATCTATCTCAGGGGTCTCAAAGTCCCTCCTTGAGGGCCACAATCAGTCGGGTTTTCAGGATTTCCCCAATGAATATGCATGAGATCTATGTGCATGCACTGCTTTCAATGCATATTCATTGGGGAAATCCTGAAAACCCGACTGGATTGCGATCCTCAAGGAGGGACTTTGAGATCCCTGATCTATCTAGAGAAGGAGCAAGTCTGACAGGCCTCTTAAGTCTGGAGGTTCTTTTGCAAAGCATCTTGCATGTATCTAATTGATATGAACTGGAACCTGCTATATCTTTCTGTTGCTCTTATTTTTAGTTGTATCTTTTATAGTAAATTTGATTTTGTTTGCACAGCCAGACACTGGTCTGGACATTTGCATTGTTGAGTGGCCATGCTCTCTCACAAAGACAGATAGAGAGAAACAACATTCAGAGGTAGAGTCTTGAAGCTTGGCTTTCCCCCTTCTAATGTGTGCTTTGAGATAGGGAAGAAGTGGTATATAAGCCTAAGACAAATAGAATAGAATCTTAACTAAGAGTGAAGGAGTCGCCTAGTGGTTAGAGCTACTGCCTCAGCAGCCTGAGGTTGTAAGTTCAATCCTAGCCTGCTCCTGGTAACTGTGGGCACTTAACCCTCCCTTGTCCCAAGTATTCTGTTAGATTGTGAGCCTGCTGGGACAGAGAGAGAAAATACTTAAGAGTACCTGATTACTATTCAATGTAGTGTAAATCACTTTGGGCAAATCTTTTCATGAAAAGGTGGTTAATAAATAAACTAAGGGGGTAATATTCAGTTATCAGTGTTCCATTAAAGCTGACCATGAAAGTGGACCTGGATATTCAGTGCCAGACTCCAGCTAGGCACCAGCACTGAATATCTGAGTCTTTGGTAGCACCTAAAAGCTATTCGGATATGGTCGATATTCAGTGCCAAACTCACCTAGTTAGGCCTCTTGTTCATGTGGTCCAACATGCCTGGTTACCTATGTGAGCACAGGACCGAATATTGACGGTGTGTGCACAACCCCTGCCTCTCTACCTCCAGGCCACCCATTAGAACTGTCTGGTTAAGTGCCACTGAATATATGCTCCTAGGGCAGCCAATGTGATTTACCTAGGCAAGGGCCTCTACTGTCTGGTTAAATTGCTTTTTGATAATCAACTCCCAAGTGGAGAAGTAGCCTAGAAGTTAGAGCAATAAGCTGAGAAACAGGGAAGCCAGGATTCACATCCCATAGATGTTCCTTGACATCTTAGGAAAGTCACGGAACCCTCTAATGTCTCAAGGGTCGTGGACACTTGGAATGCGCTACCGGAGGAAGTGATCAGGCAGAGTACGGTACAGGGATTCAAACAGGGATTGGACAGATTCCTGAGGGATAAAGGGGTACTGAGGGAGGAGCTGGGATGTAACACACGTATAGAAAGCTAACCAGGTAATAAGTATAGAAACCCAACCAGGTCGTGCATGTGCAAGACCGGAGGGTTAGGACTTCGATAGGAAGACAGGACTTCAATGAGAAACCAAGGTGGCAAGGGAGCCCCTTCTGGTGATTCAGACGGGTCGTAACCTGTTTGGGCCGCCGCGGGAGCGGACTGCTGGGCAGGATGGACCTGTGGTCTGACCCGGCGGAGGCACTGCTTATGTTCTTATGTTCTTAAGTACAAAATTAGATAATGAGTCCTCCGTGAACAGAAAAAATACTACTGTGCTTGAATGCAACACATCTTGAACAATGAACGAAAAGTTTCCAAATTTATTTATGTTTGATATATTGCTCAATGGCAATGCAGTACTTCTAAGTCAGGGGTGTCCAATGTCGGTCCTCGAGGGCCGCAATCCAGTCGGGTTTTCAGGATTTCCCCAATGAATATGCATGAGATCTATGTGCATGCACTGCTTTCAATGCATATTCATTGGGGAAATCCTGAAAACCCGACTGGATTGCGGCCCTCGAGGACCGACATTGGACACCCCTGTTCTAAGTGATTTACATATCTTTAAAAAATTGAAATAGTAGTAGCTGAGATAGAGAATTAGCAGGGATGAAATGGGTAAAAAAAAGAGATGGTAGATGAGGGAACTACATTTCTTGATAGGACAGTGGGATGGATGAGAGGGTAAGATGGGAAAGCTACTTTGTTGCTGCTGTAGGCCACACATCGGCTATCTCTAAGGAAGGAAAGCAAGAAGCCCAAGAATGGATCAAGTAAAAGAAGAGGCATTGTCTGAAGGCACAATTAAAAAGCAACAACCAGAAAGTTTTTTAGCCGGGCCTTAAATTTGTCCAAAGATAATTTGTGCCTGAGGTAGGAAGGGAGATTGCTCCAAAGGGTAGGTCCTGTAACTTAAAAAAAAATCCAATGATGAGTACTATTGTAGGTAATGTGATGGGCGGTTGGGATAACCAAGAGATTTTGTTGGGAAGAATGAAGTGTATGTAATGGGATAAGATATTGTTCAAGAAAGGAAGCACATATAAGCACATAAGCTTTGCCTCTGCCGAGTCAGACCATAGGTCCATCATGCCCAGCAGTCCGCTCCCGCGGCGGCCCCCCCAGGTCAATGACCTGTAGTGATCTATTACTCTACTACTCTATTACTTTACAGCCTTTTGTACTGAATAGTAACCCTCTAGTTGTACCCCTGGATCCCCTTTCCCTTCAGGAACTCATCCAATCCCCTTTTGAACCCCAAAGTCGTACTCTGCTCTACCACCTCTTCTGGAAGCGCATTCCAGGTGTCCACCACCCTCTGTGTGAGTCTGTTGGATCTTCAAAACTAAGAGAATTTTGTGTACCAGTCTGTGTGATATAGAAAGCCAATATGAGGAATCCAAAGCTAATCCAACCAATCCTATAGCTTTATTAGATCCCTTCAGGCTCAAAGCCCCTCCTTGAGGGCCGCAATCCAATCAGGTTTTCAGGATTTCCCTAATGAATATGCACGAGATCTATGTGCATGCACTGCTTTCAATGCATATTCATTGGGGAAATCCTGAAAACCCGACTGGATTGCGGCCCTCAAGGTGGGACTTTGAGATCCCTGATTCAGGATATCCACTCTGTTGCAGACTTTAGTGTCCTCAGCAAAAAGCAGAGAATTATAAGCAAAACCAGCTACATATGGGAGAATCCGGGAACAAGGCACATACTGGTTTCAACCAGCCTGAGATAATATATTCAAAGTGACATTTCCAGATGGGGGTCTTTTCAAGTCCACTAGCAGATAATAGCCATTGCTGAGCAAAACCCTTCAAAATGCTGTCGGGGACAGAGTATGTTGTAAAAAGGTCAGCTGGACTGTAAATTATTTGCTGCTCATCCTCATGTATCTAATGGCCTGGCCAGAAGTGATTCACTTCATTAGACGTAGGGAGTCATAACTCTCTTTTCCTCGCACGAGCTTCCACGTTGGTAAACAGCGATGCATTTCACCCTCTGGCTTCCCTGAGACATTGGAATAGTTGGTTGTTGCTCTCTAGCCACAGTTGAGGGTCACTCTCCAAAAATAAAGGGTTGCTGCAGGCCCAGAAGCCAAAGCATGTGAGACACCACATCAGCTGGCCATCCTAAACTAAAGAAGGTGACACAGGACCAGGACTTCCAGTGACAGGGGGATAGAATTATTGTGATAGGGTGGCTGTCCTTTCTCAGTTGTCTTCTCTGCCTTCTGGGATGCCTAGCCCTGCCAGTACATAATTGGCCTTTTCACTGGATGTGGTTTGATGTATCTTCTTGCAAAAGCAGAATGCAACAAGATCGCCATTCTGAAATAAGGATTTTGTTTTAAATTAGATTTTGGAGAAACCATAGCATTGATGCTTTTTTTTTGCACACTCCTATTGCTGAAATGCACCTGTCATCAGTAAATGAAGTGGATCAGGGGCACCTCTAAGCTGGGTTTCATCAGCATGCCTCACGCAGATGCCAGTAAAAGAGGGATAGAACTGGAAATGTGACAATGCAAATGTAGAGAAGGAGATTTTAAAAACTGCTAGGTGTGTGGCTCTAGCATGCCATTCACAATTGTTCACAGTCTTTTCTTCTTTTGATAAATAATCCTTGTAAGATGCTGTAGGTTAGAGATATTTTAGATTGGCTGCACAAGTATAGAATAAATTATACTGTCTATTAGATACCGGAATGTACCAGATGTTCTTGTCTTTGTTAAAATCTGTCTCTCCCACCCCCTCCAGTTCCAGAACATCATTCTCTTCAGTCTATGCTCAAATGAAAAGTCCAAACTCGCCTCCAGTTAATGGCTTTGAAAAGACATACAAAGCAGAACTTGCATACAGAATTAATAAGCATGCAAACTCTTTTATGCATATTGATTAGGAAATATCCTAAAACCCTGACCTGTTGGCAGCCTCCCAGGACATTAAGCACGCGTATGTACCTCTACCATGCTGCTACCACCAGCTCCATGTGGTCTTTGTAGATCAGAGGTTCTCAATCCACTCCTCAGGACACATTAAGCCAGTCGGGTTTTCAAGATATCCATAATGAGATAAATTTACATGAACTGCTTCCATTGTATGTAAATTATCTCATGCATGTTCATTATGAGTATCCTGAAAACTTGATTGGCTGGATGTGGCCCAATAACTGGGGATGAGTATCCCTGTTGTAGGACAGGGCTCTGAAAGCTTTGGGATGGGGGTGGGGGTCAATTGAAGGGGCTGCATGGGAGAAGGAGGAGTAGAAGTTTGGCTTGTATCATCCTCTAGAGGTAGGGTTACGACATGGCTCCTGAAAAAGGAGGATGGATTGAGACATCTGGGTTTTACTTTCATTGAAAGCAATGGAAGTAAAACCCAGATGCCTAACAGAACATTATATCTGAAGCATACTGTTTAATTATAAAAGGGAGATTGTTAATGCCTATGTTGTAGAATTGCCCTCAAAAAAGGCAATTTCCAACCCCAACCCCCATTTACCTAGAAGGTTCTATATGAAAATTACCCACCCTTCCTGTAGGATAAAGTACACATGGATGTTTCTTTGAATTAGGTTTGCTTTCATAGCAGCTGCTCTTTGTTACCCCCTATGTCGTCTCTCCCCCTCCCCCACAGAGCTGCTGCCTAGTCTGTGTAACTCCCACTCTGTTAAAGAGACTGTCGTCTTGAAATATTCCATCATTATAATCAGGACGCAGGGAACGGTCTAGCATAAATAAGCACTCTTTTATTAGTGCCTTTCTTCTTCAGTCAAATTGAACACTCCAAAGAATTAAACAAGCTTTGAGGAGGAAAAGAAGGAAAATCGTGTAGGCTCCAGAAAAAGGAGGACGTATTAAGGCAGCCGGGTTTTACTTCCATTGAAGTAAAATCCAGATGTCTCAATCCGTTCTCCTTTTCTGGAGCCATATGGTAACCCTAATCATGATAAAAGAGAAGCAGAGAAAACAATGGCAGAAAAAAAAAGGCATTGCACTTCTCCCTCCGTATTCGTGGTTTCAGCAATTACGGTTTCGATTATTCACGTTTTTTAGCTTGCTGACTCCTCCCCCTAAATTACATCAGCTTGCATAGAGAAATCGCTGATTCCAAGTGTTTACAGACAGAAATCGCCGATTCCTGGCACTTTGCCTCTCCTTCAGGAACAGACAAGGTCTCTCACCATGTTATTCGCGGTTTCACCATAATCACAATGGTCTTTAATAGAAAACAGCGAATAACGCATGAAAAAGTTATTTGCGGTTTTTCTGTATTTGCGGTTCTGTTAATCCCTTATCACAGCGAATACAGAGGGCATCATGCGCACCGTCTTTGGCCAATCGTTTTATGGACTACTTTGAAGAAAAATTTCTTTATTCTTCTCCCTGTTTCTCAACTGTCACTTTGGTGCCGCTATATAGACAATATCTTTTTGTTGTGGGACGATTCAGTTGAAGTTTTACAGGATTTTGTTAATTTTTTTTTAATTCCTGTACATCCACTATCAAGTTTTCATTTTCTTTTTTCTTTATTTATCATTTTTCAATAACATATCAAGTATCCACTTGTACAGAAAGATAAAATTAAACAAGAAGTAAATTACAAATCAAATTATAATCTAATAACCCAATATATCTTAACTTTAACTCAAGTCCTCAATATATATCCAAAATGTAGAATCAGCGAGAATATAACAAAGAAAGTAGAAATAAAAAAACTAACAATTATATTGGCTGAGACAGCAGATCAAACAATCTAATCTAAGAGTGCTTCATATTCCTCCTCCTATTTTCAGTCGAGCCGCTGACAAGAAGGTTGTCAGTTAGCTAGGATCAAAGTAGACATATTTTTGCATTTGATGCACTATTCAAGTTTTCATTTTCATCCAGCGCTACAGTTATATCTTTTTTGGACGTGCAGGTAGAAATGAAAGACACCAGTTTTTCGCAATAGCACGGAGAGAAATATACATTTTTACACTTTAACAGCTCGCATCCAATTCATCTAAAAGAGAGCTTACCAAGCTCACAGTAAGTTCTTTCCAGCAGGGACTGTTTTCTTACTCTTTGGGACTCTGTACAGTGCTGCGTGCATCGGGTAGCGCTACAGAAATAATTAATCATTGTAGTAGTAGTAGTATCGCAGGATATGTTCTGTTACTGATGAATATAGGATGGAAGCTGGGATACTGAAAGAGAAGTTACTGTTAGGTTATCCAGAGCGCTGTGTTAAAAATTTATATACTAGAGCAGTGGTTCCCTGTCCTGGAGGACCACCAGCCAGTCGGGTTTTGGGGATAACCCTAATGAATATGCATGAGAGAGATTTGCATATAATGGAGGTGACAGGCATGCAAATCTGCCCCATGCCTATTCAGTAGAGCTATCCTGAAAACCTGACTAGCTGGTGGTCCTCCAGGACAGGGTTGGGAGCCACTGATAGAGTGCTCCATAACCATAGAGAACAGCTGTTAGACTATTCCAGGCAAGAGTCTGATGGAGATCTGATTACATGCACATTACAGTATTCACAACAAGCAAGACTATTTAGCACAGCGGTCTCAAACTCAAATCTTTTGCAGAACCACATTTTGGATTTGTAGGTACTTAGAGGGCCGCAGAATAAAGAAATGACAACTTTGCATGAGGTAAAACTTGTTATAGTTTATAAATTTTCCTAACCGACTAAGGCATGAAGGTGTTACCTCAAGCTCCCTATAGTCCAGACATGATTCCCACCTGACTTCGACCCTCCTTGTCCAATCCATCATCCTTTCCAGATTGGACTATTGCAACTCTATCTACTTAAGCCTAACTAAAAAAAACCTCCACAGACTCCAACGGATTCAGAATGCCGCGGCCAAGCTCATCTTCGCTAAAAGTAAATTTGACCATGTCTCCCCGCTCTTGGCCAAGCTCCACTGGCTTCCGATAATTGCCAGGGTCCACTATAAATGCGCCTGTTTAGCTTTCAAAATCCTACACGGTATCCTCCCTCCCTTTATCCCTCTTTCCTGGAATTCCTCAAACCCTAATACCACCAGATCCTCCCACAAATTAAAACTATCCTTCCCCTAGCTAAAAGGCATTTCCCACACAGGAAAGCTAGGGACTTCCCTCCACTTCAAAATCACTGAGCTCTGGAACAACCTTACCTCCCCCCTTCGGAACTTGAGCTATCTCCAAGTTTTCCGCAAACATCTGAAAACCTGGCTTTTCTCAAAAATGTAAGTCTCCTTCCAATTTAGGAATGAAGGAAACTCTTATATCTTGGCATCCCAAGTCCTCTAAATTTTCTTCACACTTCTACCTCTAACCCTCTGTTGTAGTTCCTTCCTATTTTTTCTACTGTAAACCGCGCCGAGCTCTACGAACGTGGAGATGATGCGGTATACAAACCTAAGGATTAGATTAGATTTCCAAAGTTGAAACAACCTATGCATGGACATCATTTTGCATCTCTGGAAGAGCTTTCTTCCGCCGGTACCCGAGCCATTCGGCAACTGAACTAAAACAGTGTCTTGGATGGAATAATGAAGCTTCCAGGATGTTGTGATTCAGCCATTGCAAAGCAGGGAGACTATATTGAAAGACTGTAAAGAAATACTTGAAAAAAAAAAAATAAAACATGTAAATTAAAAAAAAAAAATAGTGTGCATTATTTATGAAATGACCCTCGTATATGCATTATATGATATTAGGGGGGTTTATAGTCAAACCATAAACCCCCCCTAATATCATATAATTTTGACACTTCTATTGACTACTATTTCAAGCTACGGGTTAATACTTCATATATGCATTGACATAAACACATGCACTTATTTTGTAGGTGTTACTAGGGTGTGGTCTGGGTGGAGGGCAGGTACTACTACTATTTATAATTTCTATGGTGATGAAGGGTGTACGCAGTGCTGTACTTTTTGACATTAAATATATGGTCCCTGCTCAGAAGCACTTACAAAGTTATAATCTAACTTGGGCAGACAGGCATGACATATAGAGTTGGGGAAGCAGAACCCAAGGTGAGAAGAGTTAGGGGTTGAAAGCAGTCTTGAAGAGGTGGGTTTTTAACTTGGACTTGAACACTGCCAGAGATGGAGCCCGCCTTAGGGATTTGGGCAGTGTGTTCCAGGCAGACAGCGCAGCAAGACAGAAGGAACAGAATCTGGAGTTGTCAGAGAAGGAGACGGGCACATATAGGAGGGCTTACCAGCTGAGCGGAGCTCATGGGGGTGGGGGGAGGAGGGGTGAAACAGGTAGAGCCATGAAGTATGCACATTAAATATAAAATATGTGAATCTGCATGCCTACTGGATATTATGCTATTGCTTCTAGAATTTCATTTGTATTTTATAAAGGCACATGGGCCCCTATCCCTCAAATTCTATAAGAGGTACTAAAATTTCACTATGCAATTGACACACAGGATTCACTTACACATGTAACCAAATTTGACAGAAGTTACATTGGAAGGAGGGACTCGGTGGGAAGAAGGTTCCGGAGCAGCCCTGCATGTGACAATGTTGCCTCTTCATCATACGAGCGTTTCTATGAGGCTGGTAGGCCCACCCCGGGAGGCGCAAAGGGGCTGAAAGGGAAGTTGCAGTTTTTTTTTTAATTTTCAAGTTTATTAAAATTTTGATATACCACCTATTAAAATAGGGTAAAAACAGATAATACAATTTAACATAACTTTAACAAAATTAACATACACGATTAGAAAAAACAATAACATACACGACTGGACAAATGGGTACGAATGGAAAAAAGGGGAGAACTACAATAGTTAAAGAAAAATAAGATATAAAGGTATAAACAAAAGGGTAGGGTTAAAAACAAGTAAGTCCAATACAAGCGAACTCATAAAAGATAAAAGATTTTTAAAATCCTTAAAAGGACACTCACACGTGAAAGGCATCTTTGAAAAGGAATGTCTTAAGAAAAGATTTAAATTTCTCAAGATTAGTTATCTCTTATAGAGCATTTGGTGCCGAGTTCCAGAGGGTTGGGACAACTACTGAAAAGATAATGTTTCTTCTAGTATTAATATGGTTCAGGGTTGGGATTGCTAATAAATTTTGCTCAGAGGAACGAAGAAAACGTGATGTAGCCTTCATCGGGAGGGAGGGTGCGAGTAGAGGGGCTGTTGTACCCACAATATGGAGGTAGGGAGGGGGCTGTTGGACTTGTTAAGGGATGCTGATGCGCCCGCAAGGGGGGAGAGGGTTGCTTGGGCTGCTGAATCAGCTGGAGCTGAAAGGAAGGGAGACAGTTGCTGGATCTAGTCTGGGGATTGGGAGGAGAAGGGAAACAGGTGCTGAACCCATGTGGTAAGTGGAGTGGAGCTGGAGGGAAGGGAGAGATGCCAGACTCACACCTGGGCACAGAAGGGAGGGAATAGAGGTATTGGACCCATGGGAAAGGGGCTAGAGGGAAGGGAGAGAGGTGTAGGACCTGCAGGGAGGAAGAGAGAGAAAAGGAAAGGGAATGAGAAATGCTGAACCAAGGGGATGAAGGAAAAGTGAGTGAAATATTGAACATACCGGAGGGAGGGAGGAAAGAGAGAGTTTAAGGGAGTAAGAGAGGGGAGGAGCTGGACACAGGGAGATATATAAAAAGAGGGGAGATGGTAGGCATGGCTGGGAGCATAGGAACATTAACAAAAAGTGGAATGCTACATGGGTGTGGTATATGGACACAGAGGGGTAATGCTAGACATGGGAGCATCTATGGACACACAGAGAAGATGGCTAGACATGGGAAGAATAAGAACGCAGAAGGAAGATGCTGGACTTAGGGGGGTGCATAGGGATATAGAGGAGTGATACTGAACACAGGGGGAGGGGGTTCATAGAATGGTGAGATGATGAAGGTACGGAGATGGGTACAGGGAAAATACCAGAGAGAGACGTATAGGAGATGTAGAGAAGAGAGACGCTGAACATGGGGAACAATACATACACAGAGATAGAAGATGGATGGTGAGCATGGAGAAAGAAGAAATGTCAAATGTTCAGGAGACCCTGGCAAGTGAGTTAAGAGAAGACAAAAAAAAAAACAGACCAGCACCTGAGACCAACATGAATTGAAAAATAAAATGACAATAAAAAAGGTAGAAAAAAAATCATTTTATTTTATAATTTGTGATTAGACTATATCAGATTTGAAATATGTATCCTGCTAGAGCTGGTGTTAGTCATAACTGGGGATCGCAAAACCCAGGCCATGCTTCTTTAGCTTCCAGCTAACTTAGGGCTTTCTCTGACCAGGGGGCAGTTGCCCTAGTTGCACTCCCCTATCACTATTCCTGTTACGTGTGACTGCAGTATTCTGTTGGCACAACTTTTATGTATAGAATTCTGTAATAATTTGGCTTATTCAGTTTTCTCAATAGTGGTGGGGATATTTGTGAAGGGGAGGGGAGACAGGGGTTTTGTTGATCCTTGCTCTGTACTATTTGTGTTTATAAAATGACAATGTTTCTTTTTATACTGTAATAAAATAATTTCAATATAAAATCATAACTATTTGAGGCTTGTGCGGGTGGGATCAGATGGTTTGTAGGGATGGGGCGGGGACCAAGCTCGCAGAGACAGAGTGGAGATGGGGACTGAACTCGCGGGAGCAGGGCAGGGACTGGGACCGAGCTCATGGGGATGGGGCAGAGACAGGGCCAGATTTTTATCCTGTTTCATTCTCTAGTGCAAGTCTGCCCAGTACCGCACTCTATAAACCAAAGCCAACTGTCAAGTTGACATTCCATACTAATTGTATGCTAATGGATTCAGGTCTCGCTCTCCACTACCTCACTTTATGTTGATAACTGCAACCCAGACACCCTTGTAAACACGCAAGTCTGTAACCCCTCCAGTAGATGTCACTCTAGGTACATTAAATTGTCTCCCCTCTGGCTGATATCCCCTCCAATGTGTAACCTGTTACTCCCCTGTATGTTAACTACATCTTCCCACCTTGTTGAGGCTATATATCTCCTCTGGTATGTTCAATACTATGTATGTTAACTTGAAACCCATTCTGAGCTGGCTGGGAGGACAGGATATAAAACTAAATAAATACCAGCCTTAGTTCTTCAATTTATACCATTTATTTTCTTATTAGAGATCCTGTGCTCATCCCATGCTTTTTTTCTGTCACCACTTTCCTCTCCCCCACCTCCCTTGGGAGGGCATTCCATCCTCTCTATGAAAATGGCAACTATGTGCAGTGGCGTACCTAGGGTATGTGGCACCCGGGGCCCATCATTTTTTGACACCCCCCCCTATGTAAAAAAATATTTTTTGCAATGACCATGAAACAGAATAAATGGTCAGAATAGAAACAGGCAGTGAAAATTTTCTTATATTCCAAACATAACATAACATAAATTATGTCTGAATTGTCATGACATCAGAAGTACATATGGAGTAGTTGCAGGTGATGCTTGGGACAGTTCTGATTGTGTTAGTTTGGTTTTATGTGTTTTTTGAATAGAAGGGTTTTTATTTCTTTTTGAAGGTTTTGCAGTCTGTGGTCGATGTCAATTGGTTGTAGAGTTGGGGGTCGAGTGTTGCAGCTCGAATGGCTAGGAGGTTGTCGAACAGTTTTTTTCTTTTGACGTTTTTGGTTGGAGGGTGTGTGAATGGTGCGTGAGTTCTCCTATGTCTGTTTGAAGTGGATTGAATTATTTAGCTGAAGAAATTAGTTACCCCCTCATCCCACACACATTAATTCTCTTCCATTTTTGTTCCCGTTATAAAAAACACTGATAAGTTCCCAGAAAAAAAATACATTAAAATAAGAAGTGAAAACAAAGGCCCCTACAGATGAGAACATAACATAAGAATAGCCTAACTGGGTCAGACCAATGGTCCATCATGCCCAGTAGCCCATTCTCATGGTAGCCAATCCAGGACACTAATACCTGGTCAAAACCCAAAGAGTAGCAACATTCCATGCTACCGATCCAGGGCAAGCAGACACTTCCCCCATGTCTTAATAACAGATTATGGACTTTTCCTCCAGGAATTTGTCCAAATCTTTCTTAAAACCAGCTACACTATCTGCTTTTACCATAACTTCTGGCCACTTCATTTTTAAGTTTAGATCTTTCCTTTCAAACAGAGACCTTGCTAGATGTCAAATACAGCACAAGGTAACTTCACATGGACTTAGTTGTGCAGGAAATGTGAATCTCCTCATACACTCACCATATAGTGCAAAAATGTGCAAAGGTCTGTTTTTTTCTTTCGATCACTACATAGCCTAATGCCACACAAGCAGCGCTGTTATAAACATATTCTGTAGGTCAATGCTAAGGATAACAAAGTTTCCTTCCTTGGACCAGAAGGAGATACTGATAAACCACTGGAAGAGATCCCAAACAACACCCAAAGACCCACTCAGTGTGTGAACCAGTTGAGTGGAGTGGACTAACTGGGGGGTGGAAATGGGCCCGGAGTTTGCTCAGCAGAATTTCCCAGACCACCTCTTCCTCTCAACACATTGACACGCTGCCACCATCACCACTAGGAACACCTCACTGGGTAGGCCAGCTATGCTATAAACTTTATAAAACACATTATTATATTTTCTTATAAAGCACATATTTTAACTGAACTCTCTGACATCCTCAGCCTTTCCATTCACAAAAATAGAAGGAAGAAAAGTTCCCATTTCCTGCTGTCTCATGTCCCCGGCCTATACAATATTTTTTTTCTGCAGACCCTTCAAAAGTCTGACCAAATCCTCGTTTCACTTGCATTATAAAGTACTGAGGATGCCATCTCTCCCCAATCCCAGGTCCTAAAGTCTAAGACAGTAGCGCAAACTAATGCTGCCAGATTCAGGAAAAAATTTTTTGATTCGATTCAGCCTATTGCAGGGGTGTCCAATGTCGGTCCTCGAGGGCCGTAATCCAGTCGGGTTTTCAGGATTTCCCCAATGAATATGCATTGAAAGCAGTGCATGCACACAGATCTCATGCATATTCATTGGGGAAATCCTGAAAACCCGACTGGATTGCGGCCCTCGAGGACCGACATAGGACACCCCTGTATTGATTTGGTTTTTCAATTCGATTTTCCTGCCCAGTTGGGTGATTTTTTTCAAAACTCCTGGTGGGTTTTATAGCTTTTTCACCCCCTTTGGCTTCTCCTAACCACACTGGCGCTGTGGTGTAAATAAAATAAAGAAACAAAAAGGACTTTTCCTCTCTCTGTTAAATCCTAGCTCACGTTTGCAGTCCAACACCAGCTCTGGCAGGATACACATTTCAAATCTGACATATTATAATCACAAAACAGAAAATAAAATGAATTTTTCTACCTTTTGTTGTCTGGTTATATTTCAAATCTTGTTGGTCCAAGGCTCTGGTTTTCTTCTGATAACTTGCTTGCCAGGGTCTCCTTCTTTCTGCATGCTAACCATCCATCTGCCAACTCTGTCCTCCCTTTCCATTTCCCTTCCCTTCCCAGGAAGTCTGGTATCTTTCCTTTTTTCCATCTCCCTCCACAGATCCACCTTTTCTTAAATACCCTTTCATCCGGCATCTCTCCCTCCTTCCCCACCACCCCAGAGTCCACCATCTCTCCCTTTCTTTTCCTAATTACCCTCCTATCCAGTATCTCTATCCCTCCTCCACACCATCCCTTGTGTCTAATTTCTCTCCCTTTCTGTTCCTTCCCTCCCTAAATCCCATGGTCCATCATCTCTCTCCCTCTCCTCTATTTTCAGACCCATTATTTCTTCCCCCCCCCCCAAAGTTTGGCATATGCACGTCTCTTTGAACACCCCTTCCCTCCATGTACTTCTAAATCATGGTCCCCCCCAAAGGCCTGTCCCCCCTTAAAGGTCTGCCTGTCCCCCCTTGAAGGCCTGCACCCCCCTTGAAGGTCTGTCCCATCCCCTTGTAGGCCTGTCCCCCCCTTGAAGGCCTGCCTGTCTGTCCCCCCTTGAAGGTCTGCACCCCCCGAAGGCCTGTCCCCCACTTGAAGGCCTGTCCCACCCCCTTGTAGCTTCTCCCCCCCCTTGTAGGCCTGTCCCCCCTTGAAGGCCTGCCTGCCTGCCTTTCCCCCCCTTGAAGGCCTGTCCCACCCCCTTGTAGGCCTGTCCCCCCCTTGTAGGCCTGTCCCCCCTTGAAGGCCTGCCTGCCTGCCTTTCCCCCCTTGAAGGCCTGCACCCCCCTTGAAGGCCTGCACCCCCCTTGAAGGCCTGCACCCCCCCTTGAAGGCCTGCACCCCCCTTGAAGGCCTGCACTCCCTTGAAGGTCTGCACCCCCCCCCCGAAGGCCTGTCCCCCCCTTGAAGGCCTGTCCCCCCCTTGAAGGCCTGCCTGCCTTTCCCCCCTTGAAGGCCTGCACCCCCTTGAATATCTGCACCCCCCCAAAGGCCTACACCCCCCCCGAAGGCCTGCACCCCCCCTGAAGGCCTGCCTGCCCCCCCTTGAAGGCCTGCACCCCTTGAAGGTCTGCCCCCCCCCCCCCCGAAGGCCTGTCCCCCCTTGAAGGCCTGCCTGCCTGCCTGTCACCCCCTCCCCCTTGAAAGCCTGCCTGCCTGCCCGCCTGCCCGCCCCACCCTGAAGGCCTGATGCCCCGACCCACCCCGAAGGACCGCTCGCCCCCTGGCTTCCCCGCACCACCTATGAAGCAGCCGCAGCAGGATCGCGAAGTCAGCGTCAGCGATCCCTGCGCTGCTTCCTGCGCCACGGTCCCGCCCCTCCTCTGACGTCAGAGGAGGGGCGGGATCGCGGCGCAGGAAGCAGCGCCTAAGCAGCGCAGGGATCGCTGACGCTGACTTCGCGATCCTGCTGCTGGCTGCTTCACAGGTGGTGCAGGAAGGTCAGTGGGGCGAGCGGTCCTTCGGGGGTGGGGGGGGGGACTGAACGGCAAGGCCGGGAGCACCCCCTTAGGGCTGGCACCCGGGGCGCATCGCCCCCCCCCCTTGGTACGCCACTGACTATGTGCAATTGTTGTGTTCTAGCTCACAATTTTGGCATCTCATTTTTAATACTCTTTACTGAATTAAGCCTTTTACGTCTCTACAAAATAGGGCTTTCCTGCTCAAATACCCTAGGCGCCAGGGAGAACTGAACTGTGCTGAAAAGGTTCAGGCAGGCCTCTGTATGGCCTTGGAGATTGGGAGAGTCCTATAGGCAAGCCATGAGATCAGGCCCCACGGTGGAGAATAAACAGCTCCAAGAAATGCAAAAATAACCACACTCTCCCTTTGTGCATATTTTAGGCCTAAAGCCTTTCATCAGCACACACTGCAGATAATAATTATCTCCCGTGCTTGAGCCAGTATTAAAACTTTATAATCTTATTGATTTCAATGCAGCGCAGGGCTGGATTACAGGCTTTGATTTAATAGGGTTTTTACAACTTATTTTTGCTCAGATTAACTATTATTTCTGAGTTGGTTAACAAGCTTGTCCGCAAAGCATTTTATGGCATAAGCACAGAATTATTTTTCTGGACATCTTTCCATAAATAATCCAGCAGGCAACTCACTTGCCAAGTGCACATTAATAAGCAATAGGTCACGCACCCTGCAGGCGTGTTAAGATGTTGACGACCCACCCTTTTTTGTGTCTGTCTCTGCAGAACAATGTCTTTCCCTCCTCCCCTGCACCACAAAGGATGAGGAGGAAAACTGGGAATAATAAAATACAAGATTTTATTCAAGCTTCTGAAAAGCAGCAGCTGACAGAGATATAGCTAGAATCAGCTGGAAGAGCAGGGTATTTCACACTTCATATTTATTTAATATACCGCAAATTACAACAGTATCTAAGTGGTTTACAATAAAAATATAAAAATATATGGGGGTATGAAATAAATGATACAAAAGGGATCTAAGTTAAAATTAAATTTATATAAAGGAGCAGGAAGTAAGGAAAAATTACTGCTAAGCGGCAATATTGAGGGAAGGAAGTGTGCAGATTACAAACACAAAATGAAAGGTGAAAGCCGCACTGGGGCCAAGACAGTGTCGGCATATAATAAATAGAAATACTAATTTAAATTAGAAGGGTAGAAGAAGGAAGTGCCTTACCAAATTAGTAAGTTTCACTAGATCAGGAAGTATATGTCAGATCCCATACATGTGAAGCTGCATTGTGGATTAATTACATTCTTTCCAGAACCCACCACTTAACGTTGCATCATGGGAAATGTTTCCCTCCCCCACCATGTCCTGTTCTTGTAATATAGAGGGATGTTTTTTTAGTGTGTCTAAGTCCGACTTTGGACGTATCCTGTAAGACGTTCAAATATCGGGGCAGGGAAACATCTATTTATGAAACTACTAGACGTCTAAATTTTTTTTTTTTTTAATGTCCATGTTCAAAACATAATCCAGACCATTTGTATGTGGAAAGGGCTAGCATAGTAATGGATTGGCTATATAGACATCCCAACATTGCAGTGGGGCACTTTAGCGGGCACTACTGTGAACTTCACATAAAGGGTGCCAGATGTATATCTCACATAACACCCTTGTAATTTATGGCGAGCACTAAGCGATCTTTATAGAACTGGCACTTTGGGCCTGATTCTCTTTTGAAAGGAATTGACCCCAAAATATCCACAAAGAAGATTCTCTTTTGGACACTGGCATCAGTGGCCACCTAATAAGTGGCCGCCGATCGCGTGTCAGTCATGCATTGGTGTCCATAAGAGAATCGCGTCTACAGTCCAGGTCAGACACCCAGAATGTAGGCCAGCATTTTGCAGACCTACATTTAAAGCATCTGTCTCGACATCTACGTAAACTCGTAATGGCGCTTAAGCCTGTCCAAGGCCACTTCCAGGAGAAGCCATGCTTAGGCATGCTTAAGCGTCACTACGTGTCTACATAGACGCAGTCCGGAGACCTAAAAAAAATATGCATTCCGATTGGCTGCCAGATGGTGGTAGGACACCTACTGCCTCCTGCCATCGAGAATCAAGCCCTTTATGCAGATCTTGACTGAATCTAGCCCTAGGTGAGCATCTAGTTTTGCCTAATGATTAAGTCAGCCCTGATAATTCAACTGTTTCTCCAATATAATACGGAATTGCATTGTCCCATTCCCCTTTCTTCCTTCTCTAGTTTCTTCAGTTTTAATATGCTTTAATGCTCTGAGGTTACCATAGATTTAGGAGGGATTCTGACCACGGTCTTGCCCCAGCACGCTGCTGCAATGTAACGCCCTCAGTCATTTTTCTTCTGTCCGTCTGCTCTGCCTCTCGCAAGGCCTGCTCTTACAGTACTCCTGTGCCATCTGGAATTAGGTAATTTTTGCCACCCGAGAACTCAAAATATTGATTATTTTTATAATAACTTTGCTACCTAGGCATAGCTTCCCAGCACTAATCACTCCCGAGGAAGGAATCCCCAGATGGCAGCTGTGCGGTCCAGCCCTGTCCCTAGGATGCCATAATTAATGCTTTCCCTGCTCTTGGGTTATGTTCTCCTTGCATCCTATATGTCTGCAGAAAGCAGAGGATGCTCTGATGGGATTATAATTGGACATAAGCACAAGCCCTAGTTCTATGTAATGCATTTTTCTGTTTGACACTGAGGGCCACAATCGTAAATCTCCCCTAGTTTCTGTCACTTTCCCTGACATTAAGACAAATTAGTTTTTATATGTGTGTCTAGGAAGGGTTGGAGGCCAAGAGTTCTACCAAAGATTGTTTTTAACATTATACATCATCTTTACAAACTAAGACAGAACAGATATTATATACTATATACCTTGTGTTATAAGCCAGAGAACTTCCTAAAAGTACAAATTACATTCTTGTCCTCACAGATTTCCCTATTTTATTTCTTCTCTCTTCCCCCCTCCCCATTCTTCCTTCAATTTTTAGCTTTTCCTTCCTGCTTTTGTTTTTACCACCAATCTCTTCATGTTCTTCTCTTCTTGTCCTGGCCTCCAGTATAATTGTTGGTGATTTCACTTTGGCATACATACAAGTTCAAGTTATTTAGGGGCCCTTTTGCTAAGGCGCGCTAGTGTGTCTTAGCGTGCGCTAAAAATTATCACACGCTAAATGCTAAAGTGTGCTAATGCATCCATTATATCCTATGGATGCGCTGCCCGCATTAGCATTTAGCGCATGCTAATTTTTAGCATGCGCTAAGACGCACAAGCGCGCCTTAGTAAAAGGACCCCTTAATATACCGCAAATATAAAACAAAAATGATAAAATCTAAGCGGTTTACAATAAGTATATAATAAGGGAGTAAAACAATACAAGACAAACTCTGTTACATTTAAAGGGGAAAACAATAAGGTAAATTACAATAAAATATGCAAAAGGAAAATAGGGAAAGGGAAGGGAAAAAAAAAGGGTCCCCATAATGTAAATTCACCCCCCCCCAGAAAAAAAACAACAACCTATGAGCAGAATGCTTGAGAGAAGTAAAATGCCTTTAATTGGACTCTAAATGTAATGAATGATTTTTCCTCACGAAGGTAGGTAGGGAGAGAGTTCCAAAGAACAGGTGCCATAACTGAGAATGATGAATTTCTGTGTACGTCGAGAAATAATTGCCTAAAAGAAGAGATGTTGATTTGATGAACGAAGAGATCTCCATGCAGTATAATGAACCAAAAAACTATGCAAGAAAGAAGGGAGTCCAGTGAATATAACTAAAAAAGTGATTGTATTATATTTGTAAGGAATTTGGTAGGCTATAGGAAGAATACAGTATGTTCAGTTTTAAGAAATGGAGTCATATGGTCGAATTTTGAACATCTAACCGCAGTGTTTTGTACCAACTGTAAACGATGTAACTGATAATTAGGCAGACCGATCAAAACTCTATTGCAATAATCGAGTTTAGATAAAACGAGAGAAAGAATCAGTACATATATACTACGACTACTATTTATTATTTCTATAGCGCTGAAAGGCGTACACAGCATTATATATATTTTTGTATGTTTAAATAATTTTTATTAACATTTTTAAATAATACAAACTCTAGTCACTCACGAATACCAGGCAATAACAACCCCAATAATCCCCCCTCCTGTCCTTCCCACTCACCCATCCTGCAAACAGCCACCCAACCAAGTCCAAAAATAAGTAGGAGTGTGTCAATTCAAAAGTCTACTTCTGGCACGTGGGGGTCAATGTAGCAGAGAGCAGTAACCAACACTGGAGAAACAGAGTGCCCAGTTTAGAATCCAGATTGGAAAGAGCTTGACGTTCAAACCCAGCCAACTGTATAATCAAGGTCCGCCAATGCATTAGTGTCGGGGTCTGGGGCGATAGCCAACATTGTAAAATGGCCTTAATGCCCATAAGTATTGATTTTTGCACAAAGGGTGTGCATCCCTGTCGCATCGGGAACAAGGACAACTTCAAAGTAAAGAGACAGGTATCATTGGGCCTCCAGGAACATCTCCACATCAATGCTATCTGGTTGCCCAATCTTTGCCAGTAAGCTTTTATGCCCGGACAGGACCAGAACATATGTCCCAGAGTAGCTTGGGACGCCCCACATCTAGGACAACAGTTTGATTTATAGAAACTTAAATATGGCCTTTCTGGGCTCTAGATCAGCAGTTCTCGGACTTGTCCTGGGGGCCACCAGCCAGCTGGGTTTCCAGGAGAGCCCTAATGAAAAAGCATGAGAGAGATTTGTATGCCTTTCACCTCCATTATATGCAAACCTCCCTCATACTTATTTATTAGGGATATCTTGAAAACCCGACAGGCTGGTAGTCTCCCAGAACAGGTTTGAGAGCCACTGATCTAAATAGCAAAGTTCATGCATAAATTAGCCAAAATTGACTCTTTAAAGTCTCCCACAAAGTCAGTACTAAGTTAAAATTCTAAGAATTCGCTAATTTTATATTTTAATAGTTTTATTAACTAGCAATTAAGACTTAATACACAAAATGCAAGTATAAAAAAGTAAGTTGTACTTTACGAATAATAGGATAAGTGATGCATTTGTATGTAATCCCTGGCAATTCAGATAAATCTTGGTAGGGTTATCTGTACTACTTTGAATAAACTAATTTATGGTCGGTTGAGGTCGGGACTAATATCACTATTGGGGATGGGGGAGGGTCATTGGCTATCCAATCCACACTCTCCACTCGTACACAATAATTCAGTTCAGACCAGAACTAGGGCTCAGAATGAAAATGTTTCCTTAAAATTAAAAAAAAAAGCTTTAGGCATAATGGACAAAAATTACACAATAATCAGGTATGGCAGAGAGCAAAAATAAAACCAGTCACTTATTTCTGTTTCAGATCTGCAATAGACTCTTTCTCTCTTTTACTTCTGCACACCTTCAGAGCTGGTTTAAAATTCAGATGTGGTCACTGCTGTGGTTTGTCTTCTCTACTGGTTCTTCTCTTATCGTCCTCTCCTGTTTACTCAGTACCCCCTGTTGCTCTCATGTTTTTTTCCGATGGCTCAACTCTACTTTCCTTTTCCTTAAAAGCAGGGGTGTGTTAGTTTCCCATTCCAGATCAAACCTCCAAGCAAATTGAAGTAAAGGCTGCTTTGCTTACCTCATTGGAATAACTACAAGACGGCATTGCATCTTCCAAAACAGACAATATTCGTTTATTGTTAGTATAAAAATTTACAGTATCAGAGACATATCAGAAAAATATATTGTCAGTTCAGAATATGCAATGGAGAGAAGAACTTGCACCCTTATGCTTAGCAGGGGGCTAGCAGATCCCCGAAGCATAAGTAAGTGAATCTCTCTGGCTTTACCTAGAATGCACGTGTTTTTTATACAGAGAAATTCTTCCTTTGTTCCAAAAAGTACATCCCCGAATTCTGGTTATGTAATTCCCTATTGGTACATAAAATAATGTAAATCTAACTCCTCCTCTGAGTCCACGCCTCTCTCACCTCCACCCCCTCCCCAGTAGGGGGGGGGCTTGCATAAACAGAGAACTCTTGGTGAACTTTCTTTCTCCAGCGCTGAGAGCTGTAGATGCTAATTAGTGGTTTTACAATTCTGTGCATCTTCGGGATGGTGTCCTTGTATGCTGAAAGTTGGCAAAGGTGACCTTTCAACAATCCAGATGCTTGGTTCCCATAACTTGGTTCAGAGACAGGGAGCAAATGTTTTGGTACCAAGTTCTCTCATCTCGCTACACCCACATCGTCCTGCAGGGATCCTTTCTCATTATAAAAGTTTTATGGCTTTCCAGGGTGCCTGGCATATGAAGTCATACAGCACTGATAACAGTTCAGCAGAACCTTGGAGAAATATCCTCCCAGCAGGGAATGGAGACAAAAACGTTAGCATTGCAAAGGCTGCAGGTGTTTACAGACAGCAAGGTACAGGCTGGGCCTGGCTATGGGAAAATATAGGTCTGTAGTGTCCAGCATACACAAGTGAAAATATAGGTTTGTAGTGTCCAGCATACACAAGTGAGGCCAGTATGTCCAGTTGAATCACCTGTATGTCCAGGTTATCCATGTCAAAATTCAGAAGCCTAAGCAACTCTGTCACTTATTGTCACTTCTCCTGGCATTATGGCTGGACTAATATAAAGAAAATAAAGAATCCCTTCTACAAACTGTCCAATTAATCAAAAAGCATAAAAAGCATGAGTACAATGTACAAAGATTATAAAGTAGTGACCACTACAATACTTAATAGTCTTACTTAATATTATTTTTATATAATTTTCATTTTATTTTCAATTTTAATAATCATCAAAACACTTAAAACACATACCACCATAAGATAAAAAGACAAGAACAACATCAAACACAGATACAAATGCAAAATAGAAATAGAAATAGAAGGATGGCACACAGGGAACGCTCTATTCATAAAGCCAAAAAGGCAAAAAACAAAATTGGGCAAATACTTAGCTGAAAAGTCCAATGAGCTAGCCAAAGAAGAAGAGTGACCCAGCCATCCTGGAACCAAACCAAAACAGTTCACTTCAAAGTTCAACGTTCAGAATCCAATCGGAGATTAAAGTGCTGATGTGCAATGATAACTCCAATAATGTGCAAAATCATTCCAGTGATGTGAAGAAGTCTGAATCAGGTGTAGGAAAAATGCTTTAAAGAATGGTGTAAAAGACATTCCACACTTGTCCAGACACAGAATAGGGCCTGGACGGCAACAACATTCCTTGCCCTTCCTCAACACAGGCCGTGTTTCGATAAGGTCTTTATCAAGAGCAGGAACAAAACGGGTGGAGAGTCTAGGCCGGAACTACCAACAACAACGCAGGGCTGGCGGAAGACTAGCCAAAGTCCCTGGAAGTACAACTAATAGGTGATTTTAACATGCCAAATGTTGATTTGGGTATCCCTACTGCGGGATCTCCTAGAAGTAGGGAGATCCTGGATTCTCTACAAGGATAACTGTTCCAGCAGTTGGTAATGGAACCCAGCGGGATGGGGGCCATACTGGACTTAATGTTTATGAACGGGGAAAGTGATTCTGATGTTATACTGGGTGATCAAATCAAATTGGAGGAGGGGTTGCGCTTGTATGTTAAAGAGGGAATTGAATCAAACAAAATAAACATTCTGCATGATATAGGTAGCAGCGTGGAATCCATAGGGATAGAAATTCCATGTGGGAAGGGTATGGAAGGAAAGGAATATGCAGGTAGAGCTGTGCTATCATCCCCCCGGGACAGAAGGAGCAGATAGATGAAGAAATGTTTACAGAGATTAGAGAAGCTGACAAATTGATCAACAGTAAAATAATGGGTGATTTCAATTATTGAAAATCCATCAAATTTATCTTACTATGCATACCCTCCCCCAAGCACCAATAATGAAAAAAAGTGTGGAGAAAAAGACCTCAGTAAAATGGCAGTACTGCCGCTCATTACTGCATTCTCCTTCAATTATAGGTCAGAATAAACTTCACACACAAAAAAAGCAAACTTGCTTGAACGGGTTCAGAAACCTCCTTTAAACAGAATTGTTCCATATAAAGTATACATAGAAAAGATGAGGGAAAGTACTTATCTTCAATTATAATAAAGCAACCAATCCAAAGAAATCGTATTGAAATCTTCATTTGCAAAATCAGATAGCAACTTGAAATCCCGCCAGGGGTTCTCTGTTTCACAAAACTTTTTCAAGGGAGACAGAGCTTCTTACACTGGCATATGGCTTTCAAAATGGCTGCAAGAGTCAACGGTGCGTAACAATGATGTCATTAAAAGGTGTTAAAATACTTCCAGAAAACAAAAATAATTGCAACCACTTTCAAAAAAGGCTTTCCATTCAATGGCGATGTTCAGGCTATCAAGTATGATGATTTTCAAAGAAAAAATAAATCCAATGTTGTTCAATCTGATGTAACTGTTGTCCGAGATCACCCCGATGTTGGGGCTCACACACCAGAGCTAACATGCAGCAGGAAAAAGATTCAAATTTTGCCGCTGTGTAATACAATGAGATACCAGCGGTTCAGACATTTTGTATTGTCGAATGCAATATTGATGCTCAATCATTCGAGTCTTCAAAGGTTGTGTAGTTTGGCCCACACAGCAGCACATAAATCTCGTTGCAAGACTGACAAGTATTTTTATGTATTCAATTTTCTATACCGTTCTCCCAAGGGAGCTCAGAACGGTTTACATTAAGTTATTCAGGTACTCAAGCATTTTTCCCTGTCTGTCCCGGTGGGCTCACAATATATCTAATATACCCAGGGCAACAGAGGGATTAAGTGACTTGCCCAGCGTCACAAGGAGCACCATGGGTTTGAACCCACACCCTCAGGGTGCTGAGGCTGTAGCTTTAACCACTGCACCACACTCTCCCCAGATACTATGTGCTTTAAGATTGTAAACTTTGCCAGATGTAGGATCCAGAAATTGAGTGGTTTTAGTCATAATTTCACAAACACTTAGCCGCCTTCTTCACAATTTGATAACCACGTTAGTAGTTTCTTTAATAACACATTAATTTTCTGTTGCAATTCTTCAGTCGAACTGCAGATCCGACAATATCTAAGAAACTGAGAACACAGAATGTTACATTTAGAGTGAATAGGTAGAAAAAAAATAAGAGTGTTTCTATCAGTGGGTTTGATGAAGACTGTTGTATGAAACACACCATTACTGAGTGTTACTATGTCCAAAAAAAGAAGTGGTGAATTCATGCCATTGGCCCTCAAAATGAATGGTAGAATGACATGAATTTAAAAAAGAAATCAAGGAATTCACGTAATTGCCTTTCAGAGTCTTTCCATAAAAAATATATCATCTATGAATCTCCACCAACAGAAAACCCACTTAAACCAACCAGGAGTATACAGTACACCCAATGATCTTCAAAATAAGACATAAATAAATTGACAATGGTGGGAGCAAATACTTTTCCCATTACCACACCGGAAATTTGTAAAAAAAAAAAATTATCAGACAATTTCAATTGATTTCAATTACCCCAATATTGATTTCAAGGAGTACTAGAGAGGTAAAATTCCTAGATGTAATAAATGACTGCTTCTTGGAGGAACTGGTCCAGGAACCAACAAAAGGGGGAGCTACTTTAGATTTACTCATGGCTAATATTTGGCCAGGGCCCACTCAATTAACTGGCCAAATTTAGGACAACTTTTGTTCTGTCTTAAATTCACCGTGTTACCTATGCGGATGTTGGCACTGAATATAGTAGATAAAGACCCAAATAGTCCATCCAGTCTGCCCAACCCTACCCACTCTTTAAATTACTGACTTAATTAAATTTTTAAATTTTCCATCTTCTTAGCTATTTCTGGGTCAGAACCTAATGCTTA
Organism: Geotrypetes seraphini; assembly: GCF_902459505.1. NCBI lineage: Eukaryota > Metazoa > Chordata > Amphibia > Gymnophiona > Dermophiidae > Geotrypetes > Geotrypetes seraphini. Next base: position 216,289,270 of record NC_047089.1, on the reverse strand, counting down.
GGTTCCATCTACTGAAGTCTCCATCAAAGTTCACTCCAGCCCATCTACACCATCTCAACCATCAAAGCCCATCTTCAACCAAACGGCCATAGATCGTACAAGTCTGCCTAGTACTGGCCTTAATTTTTTTTCTGATTAGAGATCCTCAGTGTTCATCCCACTTTTTTGAACTCTACCACTGTTTTCATCTCCACCACCTCCCTTGGGAGCGCATTCCAGGCATCCACCACCTTATATTGCTCTTGAGTCTACCACCTCTCAACCTCAAATTATGTCCTCTGGTTATTGTTGTTTTTTTAATTTATAAATTTCAATCATATACATTCACAAAATGAACAAAGAAAAGGACAAATCATCACAATTTTACCAACAATGAACAATACAAATCATGACTCATAAATTCCTTTCAAGCCCACTTTATTGAGGAGACATACTTCATGTCTAAGGAAGTTAAACTAAATAAAAGATTGAATGGATAAATAGTCTAATACCAAATGATCCATAAATCTATTCACAATAATCACGGTTTTATTCATATTCAATCCTCGATCTGTTAGGTCAGGGGTAGGCAATTCCAGTCCTCGAGAGCCGGAGCCAGGTCAGGTTTTCAGGATATCCACAATAAATATGTATGAGATGGATTTGCATGCACTGCCTCCTTGAGATGCAAATCTATCTCATGCATATTTATTGTGGATATCCTGAAAACCTGACCTGGCTCCAGCTCTCGAGGACCGGAATTGCCTACCCCTAGGTTAGGTAAACAGTATTCTTGTTGTCTCTCTAGCCCAGGGCTGGGCAACTCCGGTCCTCGAGGGCTGGAATCCAGTCGGGTTTTCAGGATTTCCCCAATAAATATGCATTGAAATCAGTACATGCAAATAGATCTCATGCTTATTCATTGGGGAAATCCTGAAAACCCGACTGGATTCCGGCCCTCAAGGACCAGAGTTGCCTACCGCTGCTCTAGCCACTATGTCCTCTGGTTTTACCATTTTCCTTTCTCTGGAAAAGATTTTGTTCTATGTTAATACCGGTACCCGCATAACTGGCAGCCCCTCCCCAACCCTGCTTCTTGTGCCACCCCTGACTTGTCTATTAAAGGAAATGCTTCTGTGGCGATTGTGAGCAGGAATCCTTATGAGGAAGGGACAGCGCAAAAAATAGAAAATCAAAAACATAAGATGAACACAGAGTTCCGCTGATAGTGGTTGCATGTTAAACGTTTTATATGATCTCCTGAGGAAGCCAAGGGCGAAGCGGGCCCCGTTGGGATCGCGATTGAACTGAAACCTCATTGTTATTTGAAAATAAGTTCCACATTTACAGTAAAGTATAAAAGAAGTCAATATATGGTTGGAGGTGGTGATAGACCGGTGATTATAACGATACCCACTGAGTAGATCAGCTTTTGTAGATCTGAGGTCTCACCACCGTTCGACTTATTAATGCATATAAGAATAATAGCAAGAAGGTTTAGTCATACCTCTTTTTTACAATGATGAATGAGATGCTGTGATTTGTATCAATAAGAATTTTTCATTCCACATTTTTGCAGTTTGTCATTTATGTAATGGCCAGTCAGAGATGACATTTAGCAGAACTGTCTGGTTAAGTACTGCTGAATATTGGTGGTCGGGCAGCCATGAGCAATTTAAGCTTTGAATATTGGGCAGATTGTTAAATGCTATTTTAGACAATTTCAGAGATTAGGAACTTTCAGCACCAGGTTATGCGAAGCAGTGACTGCAGGCTTGTGCTCTGGCAGTGGAATAGTTAAAGATGAAAGCACTTCCAGCCTTAGCATGGGGATGATTTGTCTTTATTTTTAACTGGTTTCTGATATGAAATTATCCCATGTCTACCTCTGTTAATTGCTCTTGTCATGCTTCTGTGCTGGATTCAGCTCATCTGAAACGCAAATCAGAGGATTAACAGTGTCTGGAAATTGAAAATATTCTTCTGCTACTGATCTTTGATTCTGTTCCTGGCTTGCAGACTGGGTTCTGAAACCCTAGAAAGAAGTCGTCAGTATCATACTAAATGGGGATTGGAGAGTGAGGGAGTCAGATCGGAGGAAATGGGGGTTCATGTGTTTAGCCACTTCAAAATCTATAATGTATCCTTCTGTGTTATGCAATTGGACTGACTCAGGTTCACACTCATGCCCCTACAGCCCATTAAAGATAAGTGCTAGGGATGGGCTATAATTTGTCATATATCTCAATAATTGTTTGACCAAGTGGTACAGATAAACAATATAACTTCTGTGAAGTATATTCCACTCTGTTGTATGGGGAAAAGGCCTCAGAGCTTGGAGCCATACTCTTAGTCTTATCATAGACCAGTGTGTTCAGCGTATTTAAATCAAAAGATTTGCTCCATAATACAGTCACTGGCCAAAAAACTCTGCATCTATATTTTTATTTTTATTTTTTTTCAAATTTAATAAAGTTATTTTGAAATTCTTAATATAAAAATTAACTTATTCTGTGAAATTGTACAGCAGGCAACCCCAACGATTTGAAAGTACCAACAGGTAAGTACTTATCTTAAATTCGTTTTTTTTCTTTCTTTCTCTTTTTTCAATCTACTTATCGAGTATACCGTCCATTATGTAGCCGGATCCAAAACCGGAGCCGACGCGGTCAGCGTTTCGTGGAACTTTAGTTTTTTTCCGCTGCTTCAGGGCCAGTAATCAGGCAAAACACATTAGCTCTATTGTACTCTGAAAATTACTGACAGAGTACAAAAGAGCTAATGGGTCTGAAAATTACCGACAGAGTGCAATGGAGCTAATGTGTTGTGCCCGATTACTAGTGTGGTTTAGACATCCGATTTAAGTGGATAATGAGCCATTTAAGGGTCTTAACAAACGTTAACTGGGACTTTGACGGAGGTAGGCGTCAGATAGGCGTTCTCAGAACACAGAGGCGAGATAGACGCGAGTTTAGGTAAAACTCGCGTCTAAGTTTGTAGACATGGGCATAATGTGGGTGTGGTTAAGGATAGGCACCACATAGACGCTACTTAGGCGGCAGACCGCATCTAAAATGTAGGCAAAGGAAAAGCTGGTTTAAGTGTAGTTTTTGCTTCATTTCAATGCAGTTTCAGCTTTCGTAGCGGAAGACTTCCTATAGACGCAAGTTAGGCGTGCTTTCCGCTTCCGCAACGATATTTCCTATAGTGAGTTTGAATATGGTTGTTTTCCTCCTTTCTCCCTCCTAATAGATTTAATAAGCCACCATATCAATAGAGCACATCAATATAAACATATTGCATGCAAAACATAGTACTTTTCTGCCCAAACAGTAATATGATTTATTCATTACACCACCTTTGGCTTTCCTGCTTAAAAAGAACCCCCTTTTTTCTCAAAAAACAGTGCTGCAATCAGCTCTTTCTTGAGAGCAAAGAAAGAACATGAAAAACATATCATTATTGCACACATTACATTAAATCACATTACATTACATCATATTCCTGGGAGCTTACAAAAAGTCACGTCACAAGCTAAGATTAATCCAAAACACCGCAGTCCGACTCATCTTCGGACTAAAAAATACTTCACTGGCTGCCAGTAGAATCCAGAATACTATTCAAGTTTTCCTGCATCAGCTTCAAAGCTATCTTCGGGATGCTACCAACTTACCTAGCTTCCCAATTCTTTACCAACTGCCCGAATAAGTCATCTCGCAGAGCAAACCTCTTTATCTACCCATCACTGAAATCATGTCACTACAAGAAGTACCTAGACAGAATGCTATCATTCCAGGCAGCTAAACTGAACACATGGCTAGCAAAACCAATTCTCGAGGCCGCATCATACTCAGACTTCAGAAAATCACTGAAGACCCGTCTCTTCAACACCATCTAGTTTTTCTTCTACCAATTGTAACCCCCCCGAAAGCCCATCCGCTACCTTTTCCCCTTCCCCTTTCGACGTATATTGCTGTAATCCTCTCATATTCTCATTGTAAATATCCTCCTATAAACAGCGCTGATCTCCTGTATCTTGTTCACATTGTAACACCCTGTATCTTATTGTAAATATCTTTCACTTCTTACTCGCATTGTAATATCCTGTATCTTACTCTTATTGCAATTATCTTCCTGTAAGCAGCTTTGATCTCTTGTACCTTGGTCTGAACCCTTCATTCTGTAACTTGACCCAAATCACCTCGCCTCATATTGCTAACTCCTGTATTCTAATCGCCTGTATATTCTTGCAAGCTACCCCAACCAGTTGTATTTTTACAGCCATATCTTCTTGCAAACTATCCCATTCAGATTTACCCTGTTTCAATCCAATGTATCTTAGATATCTTGTTCCAAAGCTAATGTATCTCAGATTCCTGGTCCCAAAGCTTGTATCTTATATCTTGTTCTAAACATATGTACCTTGTTGTAAACACCTGTCTCCTGCTGTAAACTCTGCACTCTCTCTCGGCACGACTCTCATTGTAAACTGCTTTGAACTTAGGGTATAGCGGTATATAAGAAATAAAATTATTATTATTATTAAAAGATTCACAGGGTGTTGAACTTACAACCTCTGTATGACAGCACAGGTTTTTAACCCATAGAGCTACATCAGCTTCTACTCAGGTGGATCTTACTGCCCTTTCATATCATAGTTGACTGACCTGCCTATGTATCATCTGATTAGCTATCATATCACAATCACCACGAAGAAAACATTTGTGCCTCACCAGGTTAATGTGCCTTGTCTATCTTCTTAAGTACTCTGGTTCAAATCCTACCTTCACTCATTTTAACAGCTTCCTATTAGCTGTCATAAGAGGGTCTAGATAGTGGACTTTGCTGTTTTTATCATCACACATTTCCCTTTCCAGGCAAACTTATTTTCTCCTTCCCATGGCTAGGACATCCTAAACTGTCATGGGAGGAAACTTCTCTTCTGACAGAAAGATGCCATTTGTGGCTTACCAGGTTAATGCACCTTGTCCATCCTCTGAAGTTCCCTGGTGCAAATCCCACCCTCACCTTCACTCATTTTAACAGCTCTCATAAGTGGTGGACTTTTCTGTTTTTCATCAGCATTCTGCAGTTTGCAGGCACAGGTACATCAGATACATACATCTTCTCTCTGCTACAAGCCATTGTGGTAGGAATGGATTTCCTTCTATGCAATATCTGCACAGGGCAACAGATAGAAGAGTTTACTAAAACTTCAGAGGGCTTGGACAGGTATTGAAGGAAGGCACATGTTTTTGAGATGTACCCTAGAGACATTCAGCTTGGCTGGTTGTGGTTTCATGCTTGAGGGGTGTGTGTTGGATGGGGGAGGGGGTTTAGGATGAGAGAGAACAGGCTGCTTTAGACATCTGAGAATTGCTGCAGATCATTTTAAAGATCAACTCAAATATGTTTAAGCAAAGAAATGGCCAAAGAGTTTGAAGGTTTTCTGGTAGAAAAATGAATATCAAATATTTGCTAACTGCACTCAAAGACGAGAATCCCTGATGTATGGAAGATAAAAAGCAGTGCCTTAAGGCATAGAGCTATAGAGGGAACTTTGTTTAGAATTTGGTAACAGACTAAGCAGAAGACAAATGGCTTCTAGTAAAAGCTTTGAGAAGTGAAGGAATTGATTAAAAGTCAGTACAGGTGTGTTTGCCCAAACTACACCTAAAGCACGCCCAATCAGATTTGAAATTTTTCTGGCGGGAAGTCCAAATGGTGCCTATGATGTCAGATGCTACTTAGGCATCCTTAGTATAAGAAGGTCCATCAGAGCAGTGTTTTCTCTTTTATGACTCCTATTCTGTGTTATTACTTATGCTGATTTCTGAGAACTTACCTTTCTTAATTATCTTTTAACCTTTTCTTTCCTATATCTGCTACAACTCTCCACTTCATAGGACCATTAGCAGCTATAGTAATTTGCAATTTTGATGTTTGTCTAACCTTTTTCATCTTTCCAGGAACAAATCTAGGTGAGAATGATATATTGCTAGCTACTTAGCTGTCTTTATTAGATAAAGCTCAGGCAGAACTGGTTTGTTCTTTTGAACTCCCATTCTGCTTATGGGGATTCTCCATTAACTTTTTCTTCCCCTGATATCTGCCAAAATTCTCTCCATTCCACAGGGTCATTAGCAGGTCTGAGAATGTGATAATAAAATTTGGTTCCAGAAGTCTTGGCTGAACCCCCCCCCCCATGCTGTTTAAAACTTTGGTGACAGCCAAAAGGATATGCAAGTTACATGAATATGTGGAACCCATAGCAGTGCTTTTAGTCATAGAGCTAAAGGTAAATCTTTTAAAAGTCCTAATTGTTAGGTATCCTTATAATAAAAAAGGAACAGTGTGTTTTTTGCTTCTGTTCATTGTAGCTGTTATTCTGAGACTGTGGTATGACATATTCTCCCAAGGCTTCTGTTTATTTTTGCCATAGATGTCTGTCTTAACTTTTTCCCCCTTTATCTTCTGATTTGAGGCCAGAGCAGGTCTCAGCACAGCTTGCACCTGGACAAAGCTCAAATCCCAAAACAGAAAGAATAGGTGAGAATGATGTACTGCAACCTTTCTTTGCCCTTGTGATGAATTATCTACATTTTCACAATACTAACATGTTTCACACTTTTTTTTCCTTCAGAAGGGTATACTTATAGAAGATTTTCAGAGAAAACAGTCAATTGGTGAGTTTTTTACAAAGGTGCGCTAAATCCACATATGCACTGACTACTAACGCATGCATAGGATAACATGCACGCGTTAAGTTTTACCGTGCGCTGAAGCTGTACCGTGTGCTAAAGGTTAATGCATGCATGTTATCCTATGCACGCGTTAGTAGTTAGCACATGCGTGGATTTAGTGCACCTTTGTAAAAGATAGCCTAAAACTCACCAATCAACTCTTAATTTGTCTCAATCCATCTTCCTTTTTCTTCAGCCTGCTTCTCCTATCAGGAGCAGATTCTGGGAACTTTCCAATTCTACCACAGTAACAACTTGGACCTACGAGTGTCTTACTCTGCATACCTGTCATCCATCTCATCAAACTGAAGTTGCCTGATATTACACTTGCATGCTGCTTTCCTGGACTGTGCAATAAAAATCTTATACCATTTTTCACCTTGTGCTTATTTATATTGAGTAGCAGCCAGGCATTAGCCAGGCAGCTACTTGGTTACATTGACCTTTGTCTTATCTAGTGTTCCATGAGGCCCAGGCTGCAAAGGGGGGTGGGTGGGTGGGGGTAACAAACAGGGTAGCTGGTATGACTCCTGCCTCACAGCCTGCAACCAGCATAATATTTGAGAACATGAGATTAGATGAGAGGTGGAGAGAATGAACTAGGTGCCTTAACTTGGGTGGCTTCTTTCAGTCAGTTTCCTACCCTGACAGCTTGATATATCCTGAACTGTAGCCGATTTGGCATGCTTTGGGCGCTCTTTTATGGAGCCGCAAGCACGCCAATGCTACTGCCCAAAGGATGCCTAAACAGCATAATATAATCCAATTAGAATTGCTATGATTTTATGGCTGATTCTGTAGCATAGCGGTTAGAATGAAGGTTGGGGGTGTGAGCCTGGTCTGGGTTTGACTCCCTCATGTCTTTCAGCTGACAAAATACTCATTTTAATAAAAATGACAAGCTACACACCAATCACATATAATTTTCATCTCAAACAGCACATTAGCAATACTAGAAACAATCTATTCCAAAGTTCAGTTTGCATTTGATAAAAACAGCAGTATTAGAAACCATGTCATATTTATTGAACCCAACTTGAGATTAAGGCTTTTGGAACAATAAAAGCAGTGCTTTAAGCCATTGAGCTACCAGTCTTTTGTCTCAGCTAATTGTGAGATGCTAGCTAAGCAGGTTTTACCTTAGCAGATCACTAAGCGAAATATGACAGGAGAGTCAGAGAAACTGGAGCGGAAGGTGCTGTAGCTCAATGAGTAAAAGTGCTGTACTGATCTTCCCGAGATTGTGAGTTCAATTCCTGGCCTGTCTTTTACTTGTAGCATTCTACTTTGCAGGTGCACCTTGATGATGTCACAATGAGGTCATCATTGTGCTGCTGCAAACTTCCATTTGTAATGAACTAGAAGCCACATTCAGGTCTGTTCTGTGTTTTATTCTGTTTTTAAGCTTGGCCAATTGAAATTATGGGATTTCCCTTTGGTTTGAAGAATGAGTTGATTGTAGCTATGTTTCATGAGAAAGAGAGTGTTATTTAGAGCAAGGAATGACTTCTAAAAACCTCTCTCAAAGAACATCTTTGGGATGCCCAGAGAAAGCTGATTGGATGACCTAGACTGGCTATCCTGCTAAAGTCTTTCTGGAGTTTAAATTACAGCTATAAGAAGCCTATATGGTGCTCAGCTTTCCACTTCTTATAGGAGTTAATGATACCATTGCTATACATTTTTTCATAATGCACACTGCTGTTCCCAGATCAACTCCCACTGAAACTAATATATTATAAATATCCTTTTAAACATAGTATACTGTGTTTTTATTATCCTTTTAATGATGGTATACTTTGGGTTAATTTTGTTAAAGCTTACAGTCCTGAAATAATGATCAGTAAAATCAGTTAAAAAAACACCTTTTTATATATAACATCGTAGGGATGTCTATATGAGGGCGTCTATATGGGGACGTCTATATGAAGTTTTAGGAAGCCGCGTCTAATATGCGCTGGTCGCAGTACAGACATCTATACAATGCCTAAGTAGCGCCTAAGTGATGCTAATTGGCTAATTCGAGGATGTCTAAACCACGCCTAAAGATAGGCGCACCTTACAGAATCTAGGCCTAAATGCGCACTACAATGCTTAGCGCACCTTAGTAAAAGAGGGCCTAAATTATTTAACTTCCAATAGATTCATGCCATCAGAACGTAATGATTGTGAAGTGTGACAATCTGAAATAATGATGTCAAGGCACCCTAGCATTCTGACCCTGGAGTAAGGGCTCAGGACACTAGTCAAGAGATTCTGAGTTCCAGTCTCAGCTCAAGTCACTGATTCTTCCAGTCATTTTCATTTTCAGTGTGTGTGTCATTTCTAATTCCCAGGCAGGTGCCTAAAATTGGAACGTGGCTTTGGCCAAATCTCTTCCCTTTGCCATGCTTTGCAATAACCACAGTCTGGGCATCAACAAATCTATTTTTTTTTTTTTGAGGGGGGGGGAGTTGGGGGCTTTACGGCTCATGGCAGAAATGATTGGCTGAGAGGCACTAACAGCTTTCCCAGAGAAACAGAGCAGGAGAAGCTCTTCAGCAAACTGGGCCACGTCCATGTGTCATCTCCTCGTCAATATTGAATTAGTAATGTGTGGGAAGCACATTTTAATGTTTAAATAATGAGGATGGATATTTGAATTTTTAACTGGAAAGGAGCCATGTTACTCTACTTGGACATGTAGAGTAAAAGCTTAACAGTTTATCTGTTGATCTTTATTTCTGTGCCTCTGGAAAAGATATACTGCTGCAATAAGTAGGGAAGGGGAGAACAATATGGGGCTCATTCTCAAAAGAGCAAAACATCCAAAAAGCGGCAGATGGACGTTTTTCTCTGCATCCCTTCCAATTCGCTATTTTTTAAAATATTATTTCCTAGATGGAGTTCTATGCTGTTCATCCACAGTTCATCTAAATCTCAAGGGGGGGCTGTTAGAGGCATTTGGGGGGGGGCAAGGGCAAACTTTGGAACTGGACATTTTTCTGTCATAATCAAGCATTTAAGAATATGTCCAGGGCACAAGTTGGACATTTGGGGCTAGACCTATTTTAACAACAAATAAGTCCCCAAACTGACCAGATGACCACTGGAGGGATATACAGTGGTACCTCGGAATCTGAACTTAATCCGTTCCAGAACCCCTTTTGAGTTCCAAGACAATTTTTTCCCATTGAAAATAATAGAAACTGGTCCCACAAACTCAGATTCTCAAAAATATTTAACAGTAAACACACTGGATTTGTGGCATAGACATCAAGATTGGGCACCCTTACCGGCAGAGACAGCAAGATCAGGCCCCCCTGGCAGAGACAGCAAGATCGGGCCTCCACTGGCATAGACAGCAAGATCGGCAATGGCAACTGCAAGTGGTGCTCAGCCCAAAGCTTCCCTCTGATACAAACCATCCAGGTGGAAACAGGAAGCTGCATCAGAGGGGAAGCTTTGGGCTGAGCAACACTTGCAGTTCCTGTACATTCGGACTCCAAAGCAGCATTCGGATTCTGAGGCAAAATTTAATTTAAAAAAATAATTTGGATTCCAAGTTGTTCGAGTTTTGGGGCATTCGGATTACAAGATACCACTGTATAAGTGACTCCCCACACTCCCCCAGTAATCAATAACCCCTTTCACCCGCCAAAGATACAAATGAAACATTACATACTGCCTGTTTGATAGCTGCAGATGTTTTGGGCAATCCTAGTAGAGCATTAAGCAGGTCTCTGGAGGCCAGTTTAGTGGACTGCAGAGAAGGAGACCCAGGCCCATATCCCACTCTAACTACTACATATGTGGTAGAGCACATGAGCTCACCAAAAACCTACTGGATCATCATATAAGTGGCACCAGTAGGTTTTGGAGGGCTCATTATACACTGTAAACCCCTCTTATCTGTACCCTTCTCTTCCACTGTCAACTCCAGACTCCTTCTTTCTTGCCACAAAACCTCTAACAATGAAAGAACTAACAAATTTCTCAGAGAAACTTGAAGCATCCTGAATGGTAGGTAACAACAAAACTTATCATATAAACAGAACTGGATCCTACACAAGGTTCTATAAACAATACAGTACCTTAAAGCATATTCTGAACCCCATTGGCAACCAAGGACGATGTCTTAACAGCAGTATCTCACCCAAGTAGCAATCTATCAGTGGTGATCTGTTCTAGCAGCAACCCATAAAGGCAGGTGCTGGAGTGGCCAAGCAACAGAGTTACGGTAATCTAGCTTGCTCGTGACTAATGTTACTGCCAGCAAGAAATGGATTAACACAATCCAAACAGATTCTTCATTTCCAAATCAACCAAACTTGATAAATCACAAAGACTGCCCAAATGCATGCAGACATATCAAGCCGAGGGTCAAAGGACACTCTGAACCAACCAAAGAAGTCCAAAGCACTTGCATGGGCGATCCGGATCACCCAGCCTGGCAGCAGGAGCACAAGATGTCAAAAGTTAGCACTCAAGAACCAAGGGAAGGTGAATGGTGGGTTCCCCTCCCCCTCACTGATGTATTACATGTTTCTGAGATGGAAGTGTAATAGAAATTGACCTGTACTGGTGACACGCTCAGTGCTCATAACCTCTGTCACCTCAGACAAGGTCATTTTAAAGGAAGAAAAAACATTCCACAGGTAGCGTATTTCAGCAGTCAGAGGGAAATGAGTGAGCATCAAGGTCTCAGCGATGATTAAGAGGGGTCAGCATCACCACTCACATTAGCTGGCACCGGGGAAAAACTGGTATAAGAAAGCAAGCAGGAGAAGCACAGAGCACTGAACTGCATGTCAGACGGCTCATTTTCATCCAGTTTGCTGGGTTTCTGAGTTTATGCTGGGGGCAGGGTACTAATGAGATATGTAGGCATGAACCATGAAATATATCCTCAGAAGACTAATTGTATTCCATTCAGTGCTCATAAGCCCAAATTCACCTCTGGAACTGCTCTCCTTATGAAGTGCAGAGTTAGATAAATAGGCACAACTTTTTCTCAAACTTACACAACACACACACACACATACACACATAAGGGTCAATTTTAGCAGGTAGTGAAAAAGGTTCTAGTACCCCCAAGTACCCCCTGACAAAAACCATATATGAGAGCGTAAATCAAAAAGTAAAGGCAAAATACATTTTAACGGTTTTAATAAAAGTAACTGTGAGCAACTGAACATATCACTTTTCCATATAATCCCCATCTATGACGACGCATTTGTTGTATCGTTCAACTAGCTTCTACATTCCCTCAGAGAAGAGGTTTTTAGGCTGCTCCCGAAGCCAGGTGCGCACCACTTCCTTTACTTCATCATGCTTTGTCTTTTGCTCTCCGGGTCCCAGTCTCATCGTCAGTGTCAACTCTCTCCAGAATACTCGGATCTTCTTCGTACCGTCTAAGGAGCTGGGTCACAACCTTCACACTGTTGCTTGTGCAGAACAGTAAGCTATCTGGGAACCCATCGTGTGCAGACTTTCTTGTATCCCAAGTCATCATGCATTATGGCAAATGCGGATCTATAGCTAATATCTGAATTTGCAGCCAACTGAGTCGCCATTATACGTCAGTCCTCTCAAATCAAGGCATCCGTCCTGTCAATGTGCTCTTGAGTGTGTGATACTGATGGGTGACCAGAACAATCTTCGTCGGTTACACCTGTTCTTCCCACTTTAAACCTTTTTACCCACTCATAAACCTTTCATTGATTCATGGTGCTACATCCATACTGAGTCAATATCAATGGTGAATTTCCACAGGTTTCACTCCTTCTGCCCAAAGTGCACTACTGTGTGTTGTTCTTCAATGGTGCAATCTTGCAATGGAGCGTCCATGTTTTTGACCTTGTGACTGCCACACGACTAAAGACCGAGCGCTGCACTTTGTGTGGACAAACTGTCCAACAGGCAATGTACAAGTACATATGTTGCATTTTGCTAGCTCTGTTCCGGTTATCGCATAATTTAACAATTGCCTTTAATTTTTGATTTGTCCTCACATATATGGCTTTTTTTCAGGGGGTACTGTGTACGGACACTTTTTCTACTACCTGCTAAAATTGACCCATACTCCCAAAATATTTATGAAAGAGCCCAGGTTTTGCACACCCAGTGTTGTCTTTTCATAGATTCTGTGGCTGGTTGCAGGGGGAATGGCTTTTGTGGGGTAAATCCTTCAGCGATAACCCCTATGTGTGTGAGTGATCATATAGGTATATTAAGGTTGATTTTCAGACTGTGGTAGGCAGCCCAACTACCTCCCACAGATGATGGTGAACCTGGAAATTCAGTGTCTGGGTCATATACGCCGACTGGTACTGAATCTCCAATCTGTTTCTGACTGCAATAGACATAGCTAAGTCATCGTGGCCAAAGGCTATTTCGGCAGCTATATCTGGCCACTAAACTTAGCCGGTCAGCCAATGAATATTGGTGCTGATTGGCTATGTCATCCAACATAGCCGGTGACCAGGTTAGCTGCTGACTGGGATATTCAGTGGGAGATGCTGGCTATCTTCCACTGAATATTAGTGGCCAGATAAATAGTGCTGAATATTGGATGGATACTATATAGGGTTATTATATGGCTCCAGAAAAAAAAGAGGACAGATTGAGAGATCTGGGTTCTACTTCAGCTGAAAGTAATGGAAGTAAGGAGAACAGATTGAGACATCTGGGTTTTACTTCCATTGAAAGCATTGTTTTCCTCCTCTAAATCTAGGGTGCGTCTTGTGGTCAGGCGCATCTTATTTTTTACTCCATAAGATGCGCCTGACCACAAGACGCACCCTAGATTTAGAGGAGGAAAACAAGAAAAACCCCCATTCTGAACCAAATTCTTCCTGCAAGGCTCTGCTCCCTGTCCCCCCTCCCTGCCAGGCTCTGTACCCTGTCCCCCTTCTAGTGGCAGGCAGGGACAGGGCACAAGGCATGCAGGCCTAGTGGCAGGCAGGCCTAGTGACAGGCAGGGCCCCCCACCCCAAGGAAAGCAAGCAGGTAGGCAGGACCCCCCAAAGTGCATAATCTTTCTTTTCTTCTTCACTATCCATGTGTACCATTTCCTCCCCTTCCATTAAGTATCACATCTCTGTATCTTTATTCCTCCCCTTTCCAGCATTATTCCATGTCCCTGTCCCTATGCTCCCTCCTCCTTCAGCATTTCTTTGCTCTGTCTCTTTCCCTCCCCTGATTGCTCTGGTTCTTACGCTGGCATTGCCATTTCCTTCCTCATGTCCTCCTCATCCCCACCCCCCACCCCAATACAGGCAGGCAGGCAGGGCACCCCACCCCCGTCCCGCAGCAAGCAGTCAGGCAAACAGGCAGGCTCCCCCTGCCCGTAGCCCCTCCGACCTCTCCCCCGTACTTTTAGTTCCTCCAGCGCAGCTTGAAGGGCACATTCATCCATGTCCCGCCCGAACACAAAGGGAGTTAGAGGAGTGGCAGTGGAGGAAAGCTGAGGTCTGGATGTGCTGCCCATCGCTGCCATGGGGGAAGGAGGGAGGAGAGCGGAAAGCCGGAACCAGCCGCAGCTGCTGCTATTGCCATAGCCACTCGCTCTCTTCAGGGCTGCGCCACCATGCTGGGACTCCCAGCGGCTTCCAGTTCTGATGGCTGCTTCTTGTGCACAGCCCGCGGGGAAGCTGCTGCTCTTGTGGGAAGCAGGACTTGCTGTCTCCAACTGCCTCTCCAGAAGCAGAGCGGCGCGCAAGGCTGCCTGCCTGGTCGGCTGATATGGCTGCCTCCTCTTCCCTTCTGTAGCAGCAGAGCGGCACACAAGGCTGCCTGCCTGGTCCTGTGCCACTTCCCGTGAGAAAGGAAGTGGCGCGGGACTAAGCAGGCAGCCTTGTGCGCCACTGTGCCGCTACAGAAGGGAAAAGGAGGCAGCCATGTCAGCCGACCAGGCAGGCAGGCAGCCTTGCACGCCGCTCTACTGTTGGAGAGGCAGCCGCGTCCTGCAAGGGAGGGCACCAAAATTAAAATAAGGTAACTGGGGTGGAGGGGTTGGGGGGGTGGTGGTTTGGGTATTCACTCCATAAGACGCACCCTTATTCCACCAATTTTTTTGGGGAAAAAAAGTGCATCTTATGGAGTGAAAAATATGGTAAGTAAACCCAGATGACTCAATCACTCCTCTTTTTTCTGGAGCTATATGGTAACCCCAATACTATATGTACTGTATACATGCCTACACACATACACAGTTCAGAGTATAGATAAGAAGGCTCCATTAGTATATAGCTGCATAACATTAGGGATGTCATTTCAGAAAGGCTTATACAGTGTTTACTTGTGTAAATAGCAGTGCTTATATATGTAAATAGTGAAGGCTTGTAAACAGAGCATTGAGAAAGCTGCTATTGACATGTTTAGATCTGCAGCTTACAGTTTCCAAGGTAGGGTGTGTCAGAAAAATATGAGTGAGTTTCCAGTTTCTCAACGGTAACACATGCACACTTTTAAAAATTATGACGGGCAGTTGTTCGGACTTCCCCTGCCAGCTCTGCATATGTGTGAGAGTCGCTCTCACAGCGATCATCAGTCAGCAGTCGGGGATTACGACAAACACCTGCGTGAATCATTTGCATGCAAACTTTTTAGTGCATCAATAGCTCTTTCTGAATCGGCCAAAAATCAGATCAGTGAAGACCCACATGGTCTTATCAATTCTCTTAAGGAAAAGACTGTGAGAGAGATGAACCCTGACCCTTTCCCTCACAGAGTCAGGACCAACAGAATCAGGACCATGCTAAGCCCCCTCTCTTAGGCTTCCACAGATGGATTTTTTTGTTTGCTAACAAGATGAATGACATAGGATATGTTCTCTCAGGGTTGCCGCAGCTGGCATTAGGCTTGTTGCAGGTTTCCAGCTCTTGCTGCGTCTTTGTCAGTTAGAAACTGACGTTTCAGCTACCATGCTGTGGCTTTCTTTAGGGTATGCTCTGAAATCTGCAGTGTGACTTTGGAAATAGTGGGTTCACTGGCCTGATTGGGAACAGGGCAGTCCACCAATTTGAATTTTGGCGGGAAAGTCAGTTGGTCAGAAAATTTGAATTTTGTTTTGAAAGTTCATAGAATGGAAAAGTCTCTGGTAGGTTTTAAAGATGTTCTCCACGTGGAGCTGGGTTAGATATTCTCTCAGGGTTTCACAATGCCAGCTGCGGAAACCCTGAGAGAATATCTAACCCAGCTTTATGGGGAGAACATCTTTAAACCTACCAGAGACTTTTTCCATTCTATGGACGTTCACCACAAAACTCAAATTTTGGACCAACTGACTTTCCCGCCAAAATTCAAATTGGTGGACTGCCCTGTTCCCAATCAGGTCAGTGAATCCACTATTTCCAAAGTCACACTGCAGATTTCAGAGCATAACCTGAAGAAAGCCACAGCATGGTGGCTGAAATGTCGGTTTCTACCTGACAAACTAAACTACCGTATTTTCTCGCATATAACGCGCGCGTTATACGTGGTTTTTACAAACCGCGCATACCCTTGCGCGTTATACGTGTGAGCGCGTTGTACAAAAATTTTTTTACATAGTTCCCCCCCCCGACGCCCAATTCATCACCCGAAGGAGCGCTCGCACTCCCACCCCAAAGGACCGCTCGCACCCCCACCCGAAGGACCGCTCGCACCCCCACAGCCTCCCCCCCTCCCCCTTGGAGAAGCTGTCTACCTTGTTTCCGGATGCCAGCCCAGCTGCTTCCTCTGCCGACGGTCCTGCCCCTTCTCAGAGCCCTGTGCTGCGCTGCTTCCTCTTCAGGCGGTCCCGCCCTTTCTCTGATGTCAGAGAAAGGGCGGGACCGCCGGAAGAAAAAGCAGCACAGCAGGGCTCAGAGAAGGGGCGGGACCGCCGGCAGAGGAAACAGCTGGGCTCGCTTGCATCCGGAAACAAGGTAGACAGCTTCTCCATGTGGAAGGGGGGTGAGGCTGTGGGGGTGCGAGCGGTTCTTCGGGTGGGGGTGCGAGCGGTCCTTCGGGGTGGGAGTGCGAGCGCTCCTTCGGGGTGGGGGTGCGAGCGGTCCTTCGGGGTGGGGGTGCGAGCGGTCCTGCGGCCCGTCGGGGTCCTGCGGTGAATCGGACGTCGGGGGGGCATCAGGCTTTCAGGGTAGGGACAGGACTTCAAGGAGGAAAGGAGAGTCGGGGCGGGCGAAAACAGAGTCAGGGTCTCCAGAGGAGAGTCGGGGCGGGCGAAAGGAGAGTCGGGCAGCATGCGCAGTATACGGGTATGTGCGGTATATAAAAATTTATGTACATAAATATGTGTTTTTTGCGCGCTATACTCGTGTGCGCGTTTTACACGGGTGCGCGTTATCTATGTGAAAATACGGTAAGCCTTAAGTTTATATAACGCATCATCTCTACGGAGTGGAGCTCGACACGGTTTACAAAACTTAAAAATACAAGAAGAGAGGGGAGAAAGAATTTACAAGAGCATATGAAAAGAGGGGAAGTAAACAGGAGAAGAGATGTTATATATTAGAGAAAAGCCAGGTTTTCAGTTGTTTTCGGAACAGTTGAGCAGAAAGAGATGCAAGCAGCCATCCAGTTGGAGATGGTTCACTTCGAGACAGGATGCCCCAACTTATTTGGATCGAAGGAGATGAAAAGTTGTGGGGCTGTTCTGTGAGGTTGAGACAAAGATGCAGCGAGACCCGGAAACCTGCAACAGGACATAAGATATGTTGTTGACATTGCCTATGCCATTTTAAATGATTTTTGGAAAATTATAGCAGATCCATCATGGGAATGGAAATATCAAGAATTCCCTGCTACTGTAATTTTCCAATGATAATTCAATGGAAGTTATTCTATCAGAAGAGTGATTAATATTAATACTTGTTATTTTTTTCATTACTCCTCTGATGTCACATGCAATGGGAACTATTGTGGTTCTTGTCACTAATGGGATATTTGCATGCAGTACAAAAAGCATCTTGATGTTAAGATACAGCTTCTTTGCCTTGCACTAGTGAAGTTTTCTTTTTGCAAATGGATTTTTCTTTACAACTTCAGAACAACATATGTGCTGCAATTGTTGAAAAGGTTACCTTTAGCTAAGGAATTTCTAGAAATGTCAGGTTTTACTGTAGCGAAAGGAAGGGGATTGTTCAGTAGAGATACAAAGACTTTCAAAAATACTAGCAGTGAACCAACCAGAAAGTTTACAGGCCATCAAACCACAAATTTTGTTTAAAATCCCTCAACCTAGCAAATTTGTCTCCGTGCTGGACTAAATTTGCCTAATTAAGTGGTTCCCAAATCTGGTCTTGGAGGCACTCCAACAAGTCAGAGTTTCAGGATATCCAGAATGAATATTCACGAGAGAGATTTGCATGCACTGCCTCCATTGCATGCAAATTTCTGTCATGAATATTCATTCTGGATATCCTGAAAACCCAACTGGTTGAGGTGACTCCGGGACCAGGTTTGGGAACCATTGGCTAATTCGTTGTCTCTCCAGTCAGCAGATTCTCATGTCGGTTTTTCCCCAGATTTGCGGGGAAAGTAGTTAATTAAAAAAAAAAAGCAGTTAATCAGAAAAAGAGCACATTTGAGAAGAATTTGAATCTAGTTTGAAATTTATCCAGTTTGAGCTAGACTTCATATTTTTTACCCTTTATCTGATTATTCGTTACAATACAATAATAACAAATATTCATGAATATCCACAAAAACTCTGTATATAAAATGCATTAAAACATATATAAGGTAATTAATCAACCATGATCTAGTCCACATTATAGTGGTTGCCAGCATTTTAAATAGGAAATCAAATCTATCTATCTACCATCTAAGGACAGGCAAATGGCTACTTTATGTATAATTCATTATACACCATCCTCCAAAAATAAAAATCAATATTAGAAATTCAACTTTCATCAAAGGTTTCTTTTTAATACAATCTTCTAACTGGACTGGATCATAAAACACATATTTATCAATTCCATACGATATAAGGCACTTGCATGGAAATTTCAAAAAGAAAATAGCTCCAACTGCCTAAACCGTGGAGGGGCATAATTGAAAGGGATGTCTAAGTCCGTTTACGTCCAACTCGCAAGTCGTCCAAAGTAAAAAAACAGACACATTTTTGAAAAATACGTCCAACTTTTTTTTCGTTTCGAAAATTGTCTAATTATACGTCCTGCCGATCTGATCATCCAAGCTGCTACATCGTCCATCTTTATACCACATTTTCGTCCAACTTTTCATCCAAGTCCAAAATGCCTAGAACAAGCCCTGTTGGACGTGGGAGGGGTCTGCAAAGTGATGGGCTGCGCACCCAGACGTGTCACCTAAATAGTGGGGTACCTTACAGGGCACTGCTTTGAACTTCACAAAAAGGGTGTCATGTCTTCTCCTGCCTACAGCTCCCTTATAGGTTACAGTGAGCCCCCCAAACCACCTCCAGAATCCCCTAGACCCACTTATCTACCACCCTAATAGCCCTTATGGCTGCAGGAGCCACTTATATGCCAATACAAAAGGGTTTTGCGGTGTATAGGGGAGTGCACATGTTTAAGTATCAATGCAGTGATTACAGGGGCTTATGGGCATGGGTCCTCCTCTCTATGGGTCCCTAACCCACCCCCAAGATGACTTAAGCTGCCTCTGTGCTGGAAGACTAGGCTTTCCTATGCCAGGCAGCCAGGTGATGATGGTGGGAGGTGGAATTTTAAAGATGTGATTAATAATTATATGGGGGTTGGGGGTCGATGATCACTGGGGTAGTGTGGGGGGTCTGTTTTATGTGTTTGAAGTGCTTATCTGGTAAGTTTAGGTGGTTTTTTGTGACTTAGACCATGTTTTACATGGTCTAAGTTACAACGTCCAAGTTCCGTCGATCGTGAGCTGTATAACTTTCGGTTATACATGCTGTACCACTAAGTCTAAGCTGGCCCACATCCCACCCAACTCCTGCCCTCGACACTCCCCCTGAAACATCCTGTTTAGCTTTGATCATTCAGTGGCACTATGAAGGCCTAGGTTGTTTAGAAATACGTCCAAAACCCATTTTTTGTATCAGCACTTGGACGTTTTTGAGAAATGTTCGTCCAAGTGCCGACTTAGGCCGGTTTTTGAACGTATTTCTCTTTCGATTATGAGCCCCTTAGGCTTTAGCTGGAGGAATTGCTTCCTTTTAAACTGAGTATATCTAGAGACATCTGGAAAAATTATCACCCGTTGGCCACAAAACAGATCTTGTTGTTTCAAAAAATATAATTTCAAGATAGCTTGTTTTTCCAGTTTTGTCTTGAAGGCCACAAGAAGAGTTGGCCGCTTACTTATTATATCTTTAGAAGATTCAAGAAACTGTGATACAAACTATTGGGTGACACCAATTTATCCATTTCACCTTCTTCTACCTATTACCTTATATATGTTTTAATGTATTTTATATACAGAGTTTTTGTGGATATTCATATTTTTTACCCACAGCAGTGAATATCAATGCAGGAGATGACCTGGATTATGAACTCAAGACTCGTCCATAACAATTTTTTTCTGTGTGGCTTTGGGAGGGGTCACTTTACCATCTTACACTTTTGGGACATAGAGTAATCAGTGGTGTAATGAGGGTGAGAGGTGCCCCTCCCCCACCCTCATCTCTACCCCTCCACTCCTTCCCCATCCCACCTGTTGTGCACCCCCCTCCCCTTGTACCTCTAGCTGAAGTTGTTGCTCGTGGCAGTCAACCATGTGCTCCTTGTGACCCCGTCAGTTCTCCCTCTGATGTCACTTCCTATGCACGACACCCGGAAGTGACGTCAGCAGGAGAGCCGATGGGGGCACGAAGAGCACGTTATTGGCTGACACAAACAACAACTTCAGCTAGAGGTATAGGGGAAGGGAAGGGGTGCGTGCGTGGAAGGGAGGAATGGGAAGTGGTAGGGGGACGGAGAGGAGGAGGAGTGCCAGCGCCCCCACCAACATGGTGCCTAGGGTTGCCCCCTTCCTACCCCACTGAGAGTCAGTGATAATACAATACAATGCAATGGACATTTATATTTCGCATTTTCCCAGTAAGAGTTCCGTTTGGTCAACAGGTAAAGAATCTCATTTAATCTAATCTGAATGTCTGTGTCACACTTATCCAGAATAGATTCAATGCAATTTATAAGTAAAGAGGCCCATATATTATTATTTGGAATTACAATGACAGAGACATATTGATTACAAATTTAAAAAAAAAAGATTTATAATAATGAGGGGAAGGTCTGATATGTAAATAGCAATTTTTTTTTTTTTAAGAATTTTCTTGCTGTATATCCAATGTCTGGTGTGCTGCTGGTGATGGTTTTCTTGCGATGTCAGTGGTGATTAATTTATTGGCCTCTTTTATAAACCCACGCTAGCGGCTGTGCTGTGCTAACGGCCTCGAAGTCCATAGAGATTTAAAGGGATTTGGAACTGCTGCAGCGCGGCTTTGTAAAAGAGGCCGTATAAGTTATCGAGGTCTTTCGTACAGGTGGGTTTTCAGGGTTTTTTTTTAAAGTCTAGTTCAGTTTGGTCCTAATAGTTGTTGGGAGATTGTTCCTGGTGGGTTTTTTTTTTAACTTGAAGCATACATTTTTATTGTTATAAAAAAGACAGATAACACAGCAGCAATCTCTTCAGTATAAACAGCTACAGGAAACATACATTGCCATGCTCTACATACCTGAATAGAGGTTTTGATGGTTGTATAGGTGAATAGAGTTATAGATTCATTTGTTTGTGACTCAGTTGGATGAAGGAAGCATTATTAAGTTAGGTCATGAATCCTGTGTGATTTGGAGATGAGCTGGATTATTTGATCTGAAGTGCCCCCTCCCCCCAAAAAAATTATCTAAAACATATAAAAGAAACAGACTTAAATCTAATCTTCACAGATTTAAAAAGGACAAAAATATGTGTTCAGATATCAAAGGAAAATTTATACAATAAAACTAAAATTCCAACATACCCACTAGATCAGGGGTGCCCACACTTTTTTGGCTTGTGAGCTACTTTTTTTTTTTTTCCAATTCTTTATTCATTTTCATATCTCATAACAAGTATACAATAATCATTCAATATTCATACAATTCACTTGTATAATTCATATAATATTAAATCTTATATTATTCCCCCTCCCCCCTTCCCTTCCAAACATATCAACATTTTATTTGAATCTCACACATTATACCCTCCCAATCCTATATCATATTATTCTTCTATAAAAAAAAATTCTAATCATTCGAATATTCAATCAATGGCCCCCAAATTTTTTTAAACTTGTTATAATTTCCTTTTTGCATAGCAAGAATTTGTTCCATTTTATAAATCTCTATATATAAAATCGGAGGTATGTATGTATGTATGTATGTGTGTGTGTGTATGTGCCGCGATCACGCAAAAACGGCTTGACCGATTTGAACGAAACTTGGTATGCAGATCCCTCACTACCTGGGATGATATGTTCTGGGGGTCTCGCGGCCCACCTGCACAAGTGGGCGGAGCTACAAACATAAAATCAGATTTCACCCATTCATGTCAATGGAAAAAATGTAGAAAGCTGCCATTCTCACAGTAATTCAAAAACGGCTTGACCGATTTGAACGAAACTTGGTATGCAGATCCCTCACTACCTGGGGTGATATGTTCTGGGGGTCTCGCGGCCCACTTGCACACGTGGGCGGAGCTACAAACAGAACATCAGATTTCACCCATTCATGTCAATGGAAAAAATGTAACAAGCTGCCATTCTCACAGTAATTCAAAAACGGCTTGACCGATTTGATCGAAACTTGGTATGCAGATCCCTCACTACCTGGGGTGATATGTTCTGGTTGTCTCGCGGCCCACCTCCACACGTGGGCGGAGCTACAAACAGAAAATCAGATTTCACCCATTCATGTCAATGGAAAAAATGTAAAAAGCTGCCATTCTCACAGTAATTCAAAAACGGCTTGACCAATTTGAACGAAACTTGGTATGCAGATCCCTCACTACCTGGGGTGATATGTTCTGGGGGTCTCGCGGCCCACCTGCACACGTGGGCGGAGCTACAAACAGAAAATATGATTTCACCCATTCATGTCAATGGAAAAAATGTAAAAAGCTGCCATTCTCACTGTAATTCAAAAACGGCTTGACCGATTTGAACGAAACTTGGTATGCAGATCCCTCACTACCTGGGGTGATATGTTCTGGGGGTCTTGCGGCCCACCTGCACACGTGGGCGGAGCTACAAACATAAAATCAGATTTCACCCATTCATGTCAATGGAAAAAATGTAAAAAGCTGCCATTCTCACAGTAATTCAAAAACGGCTTGACCGATTTGAACGAAACTTGGTATGCAGATCCCTCACTACCTGGGGTGATATGTTCTGGGTGTCTCACGGCCCACAACTCTATGTTGCTTGCTCAAGGGTGGGTTCACCCAAGAATTTATATGTTCTTGCTCCAGGAGGTGAAACTAAAAATGTTATTTATAATCACGTTTTGCGTTAGTTGTATTGTATTCATTTTGTCAAATGTTTCACATTATAATTTGAATATTGTACTTTTTATTAAGCTGTAAAAAATAATTTCATTCACCACTATAAAGTATCTTTATTTGAATCCATTTACAGTGTTATTGCTATAATTAAATACCCATGCAACGCCGGGGCATCAGCTAGTATAACATATAGAATTCCACCAAAAAGTATAGTTAAGTCTTGTATAATCTTTCCAATTTCTAGTTATATTCTGAATGGCAACTCCTGTCATAATCATTAGTAATTTATTATTATTTGCTGAAATTTGACTCTTTGCTCTCATCATTGTTCCAAACAAAATTGAATCATATGACATAGCAACTGGATTTTCTAGAAAATAATTAATTTGAGACCAAATTGACTTCCAGAAGGCGTTAATACAAGGACAATAAAAAATTAGATGATCCAAAGTCCCTGCTTCTAGATTACAGTGCCAACATTTATTAGATCTAGAGCTATCAAACTTTTGTAAACGTACTGGGGTCAAAAGAGCTTTATGCAACAAAAAGAATCAAGTCTGTCTCATAGATGCCGACACTGTACATCTAATTCTCCAAGACCAAATTCGTGGCCATTGAGAAGCAGAAATTTGATGCTTAATCTCAATGCTCCAAATGTCTCTGAGACCCGTTTTTTGTTTTTTATTTGTAAAATCATATATCAATTTATACCACTTAGCGGCTTGGTAACCCAAGAAATCCGCCTGGAAACACAGGACTTCCAAACTATATTGATTATCAAGAACTTTCCATTCAGAGAACCCCTCCTGAATAGCCTGCTTCAGCTGCAACCAATTTAAAACTTTGTGACTTATTAAAACCATATTTATGTTGCAGATGTGAAAAACTAAGCAGCTTACCATTTGAAATAACATCATTTAAAGTTTTTATTCCTGCAATGATCCATTGTTTCCAGAGAATTTTATGACCGCCTATTTTAATCTTGGAGTTTAGCCAAATGGATTGATTTAATGATTTAAAAATTGGAATAGGTGATAATTTAGTAACATATCTCAAAGTCTTCCAAGTATCAATCAAAATTCTATTCCCTTTGTATCTATTAGGCATTGGTATACTCAAAAGATGAACCAAATGTATAGGAAACATGAGTCGCCATTCTAAATACAACCAGTCTGGGACATTCTCCATGAGCTCTGGAAGGACCCAATACATACCCTGTCTTAAAATATAGGCTTGATGGTACCTATAAAAATTTGGAAAATTTACCCCCCCTTCCACAATTGTTTTTTGTAATTTTACTAAAGCAATTCTCGGTCTTTCCCCCAACCAAACAAATTTTGTAAGAATACCATTCAACTTTTTATAAAATGACCCCTGAAAAAAAACTGGTATCATACTCATTTGATAACAAACCACAGGCAATATCATCATTTTAATTGTTTGAACTCTCCCCCACCAGGATAAATATAAAGGATTCAATTGCTCACACATTTCCATTACTTTCTTTAATAAAAGTTTTTCATTTTCCTTTACTGTATCCTCAATAGTACTTTTGATATTGATTCCTAAATATTTTAATCCATCTTCTTTCCAAACAAATGTAAATGAATCAAATAATCCTTTGGTACAATGTACATTAAGTGGTAGCACTTCCGATTTGCTCCAATTAATCTTGTACCCAGAAAACTTTCCAAATTTTTCAATCAATTTAAGCAAACATGGAATAGTAGTCTCTGGTTTCCTCAAATAAAGCAGAATATCATCCGCATAAGCGGAGAGCTTATATTCCCAACTTGAAAATGGAATTCCTTGTATCTCCTTTGCCTGATTAATAGCTATCAACAAGGGTTCCAAAACAACATCAAAAAGCAAAGGAGACAAAGGACAACCTTGTCTAACCCCCCTTTGTAAACTAAATCTATCCGATAAATTATTATTAATATATAGCCTAGCACCAGGGGAGCTATACAATGTCTGAATCATTTGAATAAAACCAGTCCCTATACCAAACCATTCTAATGCTTGATACATAAAAGACCATTCAACTCTGTCAAAGGCTTTT
Source organism: Geotrypetes seraphini (assembly GCF_902459505.1). Lineage (NCBI taxonomy): Eukaryota > Metazoa > Chordata > Amphibia > Gymnophiona > Dermophiidae > Geotrypetes > Geotrypetes seraphini. The sequence continues at coordinate 216,264,022 of NC_047089.1, read as the reverse complement.
TCTGCATCCAAAGAAATTAAGAATGCCGGATCCTGAATATCTTTTGTTAAATTTAAAGTATGAAAAGCCAGTCTGGTATTATTGGAAGAATGTCTTCTTGCAACGAATCCTGTTTGGTGAGTATCAATAATAAAAGGGAGAGCTTTGGCCAATCTTAATGCCAAAACTTTGGCTAAAAGTTTACCATCTACATTAATTAATGAAATAGGCCTGTAGTTTGATACCAAAGTATGATCTTTGTTTGGTTTTGGTAAGACAATAATTAATGAATCTGCCATAGTACCTGATATACAACTTTTATTCAGTTGGTATTGATATAATTTTAACAAATAGGGTAACAAAGTATTTTGAAATAATTTATAGAACTCTACCGTATATCCATCACCACCTGGAGCGGATCCAACTCTATGAGACTTCAATGCTGTTTCTAACTCTTTTAAAGATATAGGTTCTTCTAAACTTCCTTTTATATGTTCAGGAATTTGAGGCCCCTTAAGTGAACTTAAAAATTCCAATCCATCCTTTTCTCTATCTCTGTAAGATTCAGAAGAATACAAGTCTTTATAAAAACTAAAAAATTGTTTTAGAATCTGATCAATTTTATTATGTGATTTTCCATTTTTATCTTTTATTACAACAATTTTTGTTCTTCTTTTCCTTGCTTTAAGATAATTTGCTAGCATCCTACCCGCCTTATTTGAATTTCCATAGTATCGAGTTTGTTGAGAAAATAAATCATTCCTTACAAATTTAGAGGATAACTCATTATATTTAACTTTTGTTTTTAATAATAATTGCAAAGTATTCCACTCCCATCTATTAATTAAATTACTTTCCAATACTTTAATTTCCTTTTCCAAATCAACAAATTGTTTCGTAAACTTTTTCCTAACGTATGTTGAATATGAAATAATATTACATCTCATGGTTGCTTTAAACGCATCCCATAATACTTCCATATTTATATCATTAGTATCATTAATTTGGAAGAATTCATTCATTTTTATTTTAAAATCTTCAGTAAAATTTGAATCTTCTACCAAAGAATTATCAAATCTCCAAACCGGCTTAGAATAATCCTTTTCACCACCCTTTAACTCAATCCATACAGCACCATGATCAGATAAGAGAATAGGATCTATAATAGCTCTTATTACATTTTTCGCTAAATTATTTGAAACAAAAATATAATCAATTCTTGAAAAAGAATTATGGACCTGTGAACAAAAAGAGAATTCCCGATCATTAAAATGAAGAATACGCCATATATCTATTAAATCACAAGATTTTATCAAATTATCTAGCCCTAATGATTTCATAACTCTACTTGGATTTTTAACCATAATTGAATCCATTACAGCATTGAAATCTCCAGCCACCACTAAATTAGAAGCAGCCAGTGGCATTAAAATTTGTTGTAGGTTCTTAAAAAACTCTATCTGATTCGTATTAGGAGCGTAGATGTTAAATAAGTCCAGGGTATTATTTTCCATGCTCATTTCAATATGCACCCACCTTCCTAATGGATCCATTTCTACCATCTTAAAATCAGCTGTACATTTTTTATTAATTAAAATGGCCACTCCAGCCTTTTTCCCATTTCCTGGAGCAAAAAATACTTTTGAAATCCATCCTCCTTCCAGCTTTCTAGATTCTATTGTGGACAGATGGGTCTCTTGGATGAAATATACATCCGCCTGTTGCTTTTTAAGGAAATTTAACATTTTTTTTCTTTTTAATTTGGTGATTCAGGCCATTGACATTTAAAGAGTAGAATTTAGTCTCCATCTTTCAACTCAATAAAATTCCAGCATTGACTCTCCAGTTTATATAAATGAAATTGATTAGACACCATCCTTCCCATAACATCCATAAAATATAAGAATATGATATAATATCCCCTACTACACAGATATTCTTTCCCCTTACTCTTAAATATCCCCCCTCCCCATATCCCTCCCACCCCTCCCTTCATTATGGATAAACTTGAACCACACATAGGATATGCAACCACTTCCATCCCCCAGGCATTTATACATTGTCTCCCACATATAAATGTACTTTTTCCCATCTTATATCTTACTACCATGACATATTTTAAATATTAACATAACCATTTATTTCATTATTTTTCCATACTTTTCTATATCCCAATTTCCAAAATGGTCAAATACCACCTTTACCTTTTTATCAATTCTCTTTTAAATCTTTTAAGTTCCCCCATATTGACAACTTATTAATCATAAATCCATTACTATTTACTTATTATTATGTTCATCTGTTAACCCTCAACTTATATAAGTTTTCATTTAATTCTCTTGAAATTAATTCATTTTTTTTAAATTTTTTTTTTCAAACATCCTCATAAATGAACATTTCAAAACTCTACATATTTTTATAAATCCTCCTTAAGTTCATCTCATATTCCTCCCTCCTCCCACTTTCACAGCATATCTATTTTTCTTTTAATTTATTTTTGAATATGCTTCTTTAAATATATTTATATTAGAGTTCTAAACCATTTCATTCAATTCATATTCACTACATACATACATAAAAGAAGAAATGTAACATTTTCATAAATCCTTAGCATTCCATCCATTCTATTCCAGTCTTACTTTTATATTCCACTCCTATTAATATATTTCTGTCTTCTAAATCTTTTCTTCCTTACATAGTCATTGGTTCAGAGTTATTCAGAAAGTCTTTCAACTTCCCTGGATCCTCAAAATATAGTGATTTACTCCCATAGGATATCCTCATTTTTGCAGGGAAATATAAACCGTACTTATATCCTTTCTCTTTAAGCTGTGGTCTTAATTGAAGAAACTGCTGCCTCAATTCTGCTGTATTCTTTGCAAAGTCAGGCAAAAATAATAATTTTGATCCTTTATATGTCAAATTTTTGTCTGCTTTAGCCAACTTCAGTATTTCAAAGGCTTGCTGAAACCTTAACAGTTTAAAGATAAGCGGTCTGGGCTTTGACTGACTTTCTGACCGTTGGAACGGAATTCTGTGTGCCCTTTCAATTTCAAGAGGTTGTTTTGAGTTCAGCTGAAAAAGCTTTGGTATTAAAGTCTCCAGAAACTTTATGGGATTATCTCCCTCCAATTTTTCCGCTAGCCCAATTATTTTTATGTTCTTCCGACGTCCACGATTCTCATAATTTTCCAGTTGTTTTTGCATCTCTGAAATGATTTTTCTTTCAGATTTAAACTGAACCTCTGTTAGTTCCAACTGTTCCATTTTTTTTCCAACGTTGTCACTCTCTGGTTTGCCAATTCCAACTGCTTATTTATGTTGACAACCTCTTCCTTTACTTCCTGTATGTAATCTGTGTTCTTTTGAAGCATCTGCTGTATTTTTTCCAGCGCTGTCATCACTTCTTTTTTATCTAGTTCTTCCTCATCCGGGAGTGCAGTCTTTGCCGGCGTCACATGATCATGCTTGACACGCTTAGCAGTGCCCACAAAAGCCGTCTCAAGTTTTGTCTGCCTTGAAGTCGCCATCTTCTGACTTTATAGTAAGTTCTTTTGATACAAGAAACTTTATTTTACAGCTAAATTCTTCAAAATTAGTGCCTGGGGGAGCAAAGCAATGTGATCACACCTCCATCTTGTGCGTGTTCCAAGCCATGCCCCCCTTGTGAGCTACTTTTAAAAATGACCACGTCAAAATGATCTACCAACAATAAAATTAAAAAAAAACCAGAAAGCACACATTACGCAGAGAAAATGTTAATTATCATTTGTATTTGGGGTTTTTTTCAGAGGTCAAGGCAAATGACACTAAAATATGCAATGTCACATCAGTAACAATAATACAAAAATAGCCAAATATACCCCCTCCCCCGATAACGGTTTTAGTGCAGGGAGCTACGCTGAATGACCCTCACATATCCCGACTCTCATAGGCTCTCTGCGCTAAAAAACCACTATCGCAGTTTAGAAAAAGGGGGCCATAGTGCAAAATATAGATAACAGATATCATTTTCCCTACCTTTTTGTCTGGTGATTTCATGAGTCTCTGGTTGCACTTCCTTCTTCTGTAAATCCAATATTCCTTTCTTTCTGCTCCCTCCCCTTTTCTTTCTCTCTCTCTTTCTTCCTCTCTCCCCCTGCCCCCCTCTTTATTTCTGTCTTTCTCTCTCCCCCTGCCTGTCTTTCTTTCTTTCTCTCTCCCCCTGCCCCCCTCCAAACCATCGCACCGATTTCCACTTCCCGATTCTTTCTCTTTCCCTGTGGCCACCCTCTCCCCCCCCAGCCACCACGCCGATTTCTCCCTACTTCCCCGAGCCAGGCCTGGCGCGTACAAACGCCCGGCCCACAAGCCTTCACCTCTGACGCCAATTCTGACGTCGGAGCGGAAGTTCCAGGCCAGTCAGGCAAAGATATAATTCAACCACTAAATTTAAAAACTAAAATCATTCCCCCTACTTTTGTTGTCTCCCTCCCTCCATGCTGTGCCTTACCTTCTGCCCTACTCCCGCCTGGCCACGTTATGCCTCCCACAGTGTTATCTTTGGGCAGGCTCCCTCTTCCTCAGTGCTGCAGTTTACAAAGCTGTGGGCAGCTACTCCTCGCGTGTGCCGTGCCTCATCTGGAAGCCTTCCCTCTGATGTTGCAACATCAGAGAGAAGGATTCCGGTTCAGGCGCAGGACGTGCGTAGGAGCCACTGCCCACGGCTTTGTGCACTACAGCACTAAGGAAGAGGAAGTCGGCTTGAAGATAGCGCCACATCGATCGCACTGCGGACTGAGGAACACTGTCTCGGGCCTTGGCCCTGTAGACCGGCAGGAAATTTCTGTGGACCGGCACTGGTCCGCGGACTAGTGGTTGAAGAACACTGCTCTACCAGCCTGAAACACATGCACCCTGTGCCCTGTGGCATAGCTAGCAAAAGACAAGAAACTACCTTCAGATTTGATATCTATACCTTTGCGTTTTCCCTCCCTACCATTACCTCACTAGTAAAGTGAGGTCTTTCAACTTCTAGAAACACTGGGTGGCATAAAAGTCACAATGCAACAATTAGTAGGGCCACTAGAAGACTCTACCATCCACACATGGTATAGAACATTATGAGCCTCTAAACTGGCTTGCCTGCTCAGTAATGTTGTAACCCAAATGGAATATCAGTAGCTGTGTTTATAGAAGCAATATTCTATCCCCCTTCCACCCCCCTTTGCCAGACAAGCAGTGTACCTGTTTTGCAAATTTTCCAGTTTACTGTTTGGCAGTTTGTTTACAAAAAGATAATGATGAGATCCATCGAAAAGTGATGATTCTGTCGCTTGGCAACCAAAAATAGGAGTCACTGTGGGGCAGCAATTAATGTCTCTGTAAAGATCCTTAATAAGCTTGTTTGTGCAGCACATTTATCAAACTGCTTGCAAAAATAATTCCTTCTTATCAAGTGATCTTTCTGTGGCAAGAATGAATTGGTATAGTGGAAACGGTATTTCAAAATGAGGTCTGGTCCTCAGGAGCTGCCGTCGTGGAACAAGGCCAGGAAGAGAATAAGCCACCTGCAATAATTATCAACTATCTAGGGGAACAATGAGCTTAGAGTGCTCCTGACTCAAGTTCATTCTTACCACGTCCCTTAAGTAGGTTTTTTTTTTTTTTCTGTGGAGATAGATTGGATTCCTATAGTTTAATAATATTTCTGCATTATGTGGCACTGCACATGCTGATAAAACATTCCCAGTGCTCAAGCCAGATCCTATATTAGGAGATAAAACAGCTTATATTCCTTGTCTTAGGAAGCCTGCTAGTAACCTGAGCCCCTCTAACATAGTAGATGACGGCAGATAAAGACCCGAATGGTCCATCCAGTCTGCCCAACTTGATTCAATTTAAATTTTTAAAATTTTTCCTTCTTAGCTATTTCTGGGCAAGAATCCAAAGCTCTACCCGGTACTGTGCTTGGGTTCCAACTGTCGAAATCTCCATCAAAACCGACTCCAGCCCATCTATACCCTCCCAGCCATTGAAGCCCTCCCCAGCCCATCCTCTCCCAAACGGCCATGTACTGACATAGACCGTGCAAGTCTGCCCAGTACTGGCCTTAGTTCAATATTTAATATTATTTTCTGATTCTAGATCCTCTGTGTTCATCCCACGCTTTTTTGAACTTTCCCTCTAAGAAAAAGGTTGGGGGAAGGAAAGAGAGAAGCTATGGGGAGTCAGAGTTCCCAAGTAAAACTTTCCCTGACTCTGGGGAAGGGAAAGTTGCTCTTTACAAGCACTTGGAAGAAACTAGGAAATCCAAAAATAAATACAATCGAGATAAAAAAAATTTAACTAAATATATAACTCAAGTCTCAAAACAATATAATCATAAAACAAGAGAATTTCAAGTAGATTCAAAAACACATACCAAAAAATTACAAAAATGATAAATATAAATGTGTGCTCAGTGAAATCAACATCAGAAATGCCATAGACAGGCTAAAAAGATGTTAAACAGGTCCATCATAGCACACGCCCTCCCTACCTCCAATTATGAATAAACAGAGTAAAAAGATAAGAAAAATACTATCTCAGCTTTTTCTCTAATGTCCTCTCCTAATGAGGAAGGCAATAGTTAATGTGCCATGGCGTTCTGTCTTGCCTGGCAAACAAAATCTTGTGTTCCCCAGTCCCCAAATCATCAGTGAAAATCAAAATCAAAAACAAAGCTGCAACCAAAAAATAGTCCATACACACTCCATATCCTTAATGGTAAAAAGACTGGGCTGGCCGATCAACACAAGAAGCGACTGCTGGGGACCAGTCGCAAATGTCCTTTCTGACTGTCCTCAGCCTGAAATCCCAGCCCTGCAGCCCATCTCTGCCGCTCTGCTCTCTACCCCTTCCAGCCAAGCCCTGCTCTTGCCGCCCTGACTCTCCTGCTCTCTGCCGGCCTTCCCCGCAGTGCGAGCCTGTGGTTTTATAGCGGGGCTGCACGGTGGGGAATGGTGGCAGGGAGTAGGAGAGCCAATAATTGCCTGCTTTTAAACTTGTGTCGGCGAAGGGGAAGAGGCTGCTGCTGCCAGGGATCGCCCTTCTCTGGGAGAGAAGTTGAGGCCAGCACAGTAATTTGTTTGGATGGCTTTTAGCAGGAAACGCGTGGTGAAAGTCTGTCAGGAACCCCATAGAAAAGTGAACTGGCACCTCCATGATTTGATTGAGCTTCAGCGAAAAACGGACACCAAACGCATGTGCAGACCATCTACAGGGAAAGCAGATGGTCTGCGTATGCATCAGGATCACACACTAGCGATCCGTGCGGTCGGAGGGGACCGCTCCTCCGAACGCCATCATTTTTATTTTTTTGTTTGGTGAATTGGTCGGGCCTGCACAGATCGGGTACGGAGAGTCAGGTAAGTGAACCTAGCCCTTAGTGTCACTGTTCTCTCTGAGCTGAGTAGTCCTCCAACTGCATTGCTACCAGTAGGGGGTATGGGCAGGAAGGCTCCCTGGAGTCCTGCCCTGTTGAAACTGTCCCACACTATTGAAAATGTGATAATGAAACAACACCCCTCATCAGGGCAGGATTAATTTGTTGAGTGCCCCTAGGCACACAAGTACACTGGGCCCCCTGCTCCACCCCACCATGCACCCAGGTAGAAACAGGAGGCTGTGTCAGAGGGAAGTTTTGGGTAAGCAGCACCGCTTGCACAATTACAGTTCCCGTTGCCTTTCTTACCTACATTGCTTGCTTGTCTTACTTTCCGTCGATGGGGGGAGGGCTGCATTGCCGATCAGGGTGGGGCCCGCGTTGACGATCGATGCTGGAGGGGCCATCACTGTTTGGAAAATGGTCAGGGGGCCCTCCTTCATTGGGCCCCCTGACCATTTCAAGCCCTAGGCACGTGCCTACTTGGCCTATTGATTAATCCTGCCCTGCCCCTCACTGGCAGGACTGTAAGTGGAGGACTCCTGCTCAGTTTAGAGCAGGGGTGTCAAAGTCCCTCCGCGAGGGCCGCAATCCAGTTGGGTTTTCAGGATTTCCCCAATGAATATACATGAGGTCTATTTGCATGCACTGCTTTCATTGTATGCTAATAGATCTCATGCATATTCATTGGGGAAATCCTGAAAACCCGACTGGATTGCGGCCCTCGAGGAGGGACTTTGACATCCCTGGTCTAGAATAAGTGCATAGTGGGCCCCATACCCATTTTTCTATGTGCATAAAACTATGCACACACCAAAGTGTGCACTTAGGCCCTCTTTTGCTAAGGTGTGCGCGTGTTTAGCGCACGCTAAATCAACGCGTGTGCTACCTGCTAATGCATCCATAGGATAACATGCATGCGTTAGCGTTTGCGCTAATATTTATCGCGTGCTAAAAAGCATAGCGCCCCTTAGTAAAAGAGGGGGTTAGTTTTATATGTGCTGCTCCACTAAAAATGAAACTCAAGTGGTACTTAGTGTCCGGCGTAGCTCCATTGACCTCATTTTTACCAAAGCCGTAGATATCATTCCAATGTAACTCTAATCCTCGTGGCCTCAAACAGCATTTTTAAATGATCTAATATGACTATGCACGAGGTATGTCTGCAGCCACAAATCCTCAGAGTAACTCGAACCTCTGAAGGGAGCAGACCTCAGCACCTAAGGCTCGAAATACAAGAAGCAGTTATTTCACAGGAACATCAGAGCCCCTGAAGAAACGATTTATTTAATCGTGAAACGTTGGCCATCGTCGGCAGAACACAGCAGGGATTGAGTCTTGCTTTAAGTTTCAGTCTGTACAAAGACGGAAAGAGCAGATACAGAGACACGGAGTAATCAGCAGTATTCAGGGGAGCATCACACCTCCAGGAGAAGCGATGCCTGCTTTTCATTTCATAATAGGTATTTAATTTTTTGCTGAGATATTGCTGAAAAATTGATCAGTGTATTTGATTCCAGTGGATTTGAACCTTGAAATGTGTGCTATCCAAAGGGGTTTTTTTTTTTTAGCCGATGATAGAAGCATGGGAGAGAGCCGATGAAATCGCTTAGCTCTCTCTCATAGCCCCGGTGCATAGATATGCCCCGTGGCTTCTGAGGCAATTTTTCCCCTTTTAAAGAAGTTCATCTAAATGATTCACTGACATTGAGGCTGAGAGCAATAATTAACATAGCACCCAGCTCATATTTAATTGGTGTTTTTTTTCAGATTTAGAGTGAGGTATGTCCACATGATTTTGTTTAAAATCTTGATAGATTTGCATAATTAGGTTGCCATTAAAATCAGACCTGTATGGATGCTGCTACTACTACTATTACCAATTATCATTTCTATAGTGCTGTTAGACAAACGCAGCACTATACATTAAAATATTCAAGAGATGGTCCCTGCTCAGTAGAGCATACAAGTTAATCAAACAGACAAACAGGGGGTTAGGGAGTTTCTCAGGCATGGATACTTTATATGTGAGTGGGGGGTTCGGAATTGATATGTTGTTTGCAGGAATTGGGGGGGTCAGGGTGTCTTACTAGGGCCACAGTTGCAAACCCCTATTTCCACCATAGTCTTTTATGTACACAGAGGCCCTGGAAAGTCTCATCCTCTAGCTGCTAAGTTCTACCTTTCCGTCTCATCTCATCTGCATTTGTTTCCTCTTTGTCATTTTGATGTGATATTACTGAAAATCAGGGTCAGCGTTTGGGCCTGGACAAGGCCAACTGGCTCCTCACCAGTGAGGTAGAGAGATCCAGGTTTCTTTGGCACTCCACTCTGGCATGATCTCCCCGAGCCGAGTTCCCTACTATTATCTCTTCCACATAATTACACTTGACATATGAATCCTATGTAATAAATTTATGCAGACTAGATGCTTACTGACAAATTGGTCCAAGAAAGCAGTTCCTGGATGATTAGGGCAGCTGTGCCATGCTAGACCTGTTTGTTGAGTCCTTTTCAGCTCCTCCGTTTATCTTATTTTCACTTTGCATTTGAAAATATCGAGCTCACTTTGAGGTCCAGCATATGCCACTGCCTAACCATAAACAACAGTTAGAGTCCATTATAGCTGTCTAGTTGCAAGTGGCAGGACAGTGCATAAATGAGGGTCTGTTAAGCTCGATGCTCAAAGTAAACTGGGCCACGTTTCATGTAGACTGGGTTTAGCCTAATGCAAAAAAAGGTTTACGGCACTGCTTTAACTGTAGATAGAAACAGTGACTGAAAGTTCTATGCAAATGAGCTCACAAGTATTAAAATGAGACCATTAGCAAGTTCCTCTAATGCTCAGAGAAACAGCACACAAAAAACTCCCTGCCCTAATGGCTAAAGGCTCCTCAGCAGGCGTTAGGATGAGGGATAGGGGTTGTACCAGTGTTTTGTGTGCTAACATATATCATTCTAAAACCAAAGAGATTGACCCTGGAAGATCCACAGATAAAAAAAAATCCAAGAGAAACCAAAAGACACTGTGGAATGATGATGTTCCTGAAATTGACTTTATTGAAAATTTAAAAGTTCCAAAGGTCAACGTGAACAATCCACATAAAAGTAAAATAATCCACATCAAAACCTTAAGGACCTAGTCCGCTGAGAGCGTAGGACCCAACATGGGCCGTGTTTCGACAAGATGGTCTTCTTCAGGGGTCCAATAAATGATAGGGTAACATTGGAATAATATGTAAGCAAACAAGGACAGACTGTGTTGGTGAATCTAAGGATGCAAGTGGCATCATGCATGGGAGTGATATGGTGCAAGAGTCAAAAGTGACTGGTGAGATCTAAGAATGATTAAAACTAGCGAAGAAAACTTAAGGTTTTGATGTGGATTATTTTACTTTTATGTGGATTGTTTACGTTGACCTTTGGAACTTTTAAAATTTCAATAAAGTCCATTTCAGGAACATGGTCACTCCACAGTGTCTTTTGGTTTCTCTAACATTTATCATTCTTGTATTTAAATAGCGGTGATTTGCTGTGGCATTCTCCCAGCCTCCACAGTGGGCCTTCCAGCATGGGCCTCACCTACTGTTTGCTCTGAATAACTTCATACCCCTCAGCTATTTCCTCCTTATCTGGAGGAGGACAAACAGTGGTGTAGCGAGGGCGAGAGGCTCCTGGGGTGCTGGTGCCCTTTCCCCACCCTCTTCTCTGCCCTCCCACTCCCACCCACTACTTCTCCGCGTACACACCCCTTCCCTTCCCCCATACCTTTGTAACATTCGCAACACGAGCGGCAACCCCAACCTGCTGCCCACACCAGCGTCAGCTCTTCTTCTGACATCACTTCCTAGGCACAGGTACAGGAAGTGACATCAGAGGAAGAGCCAACGCTGGTACGAGCAGCAAGTTGGAGGTTGTTGCTCGTGCCACAAATGTTAAAAAAATGGAAAGGGCATGTACACGCGGTAGTGGGGAGGTGGGGAAGTAGCGGGGGGATGGAGAAGAGGACAGGTGGTGGTACTGGTGGGCAGTGGTGAAGAATGCTGCACATGATCTTGGAGATGAGAGAGGCAGAAATGTTGTATGTGGCAGTAGAGGGGGATGGGAGAGATGCCTTGATCTCTCAAGACAGATGGACAGTGAGAGAGAGGGAGACGTGTTGCCAATAGGGGTGGAAGAGAGAGGAAGAAAAGTTGGACTCATGGAGAAACAGAGAGAGATGTTGGTTGGGGAAGAGGGGAAGGGAATGAGGTCCGGAGGAGAGGAAGAAAGAAAGAAATATTGGATGCACAGTGAGAAGGAAGTGCAACTAGAGTCTCATGAAATCATCAGACAACAAATGGTTTAACTGTGATACTACGCACACTACCATCTGTGAGATAAGTACATTTGTTTTCTATCCAGCATTGGAATTTTTATATGTCAGGGGAAAATAAAATCCTTTGGGAAAGTTGAATCTCAAATCGGATGTGGTACAAAGTAGCAAATTTACATTGCACATGCGTATTCTGGAGAAATTACTTTATAAACTGTAATATTAAAATTGTCACAGTGTGTTTAGCACTAATTGCACTTCAGCACTTTAGGTCCTGGGATGTTTCATGCCCTTTTGGGTTCATATAGCTCTCAACTTGATATCTCAGGTTTGTCCTGATTTTGAGTTGTGCAAACCGAGGACCTTCACACAAAATTTAAAATTAATTTCATTATGAAGGGTGATTGTTTATATTTCATGTGATTTCCCAGTATACCCATCTCCTATTTTAAGAAGAATCTTTTTGTATTGATATATCAATATTCTACCTGTCTGGGTTCTTATTATCCTCCCGAAGGCTGGCATCACATCCAATCACAGAGCAGTATTTCAATTACAACTTTTTCCTCTGTTTCCAGGTAGATGATGTCATCTGATTGAATTTTCTTATCTCTGAGTGGCTTAAAATGGTGTGTATTGTTTTTGCTGACTGGGGGTGGGTAATATTTTTTTTTTTACTGGTACACCTAGCCAAGCTTTGTTGATTAGTCTGAGCTGCACCTGGCCATTTCTTTGTCATCCCTGATTAGGTGTACTTAACACTGTCTGAAGGCAAATGGCTCAGTCTTTCAGAATCCAAGTTAGAAATTCAAAATTCACTCATTTCTTGGTTCAAGCAATAATTTTATAATCATATCATGCTACATGGTTACTTTATCAAGTGGCCAAGACTGAAATTAATGCATTTACAGGATTTGAAGAGCATTTCAGCCAACTGTTTGAGGGCCACAATGGAGGACTTCAGGGGCTACATGCAACCTAGGGGCCACACATTGGAAACCACTCTCCTACCCCATGTCCAAACCTACAAACTTATTTTTCCACTTTTACGACATTAACTGTGATTGCTGCTGTCCATTTTGGCTACCACCACTTCCTCATTCCTTGAGTTTACACAGCCTTTGTTGCCTTATTCTAACCAACAAAACCACTGCCACTCTCCAACTCAGTATGACGTGGCACAGTAAATTCCCAGGATGCCTTTACAGACCCAGTAATTTCAATACAAACCCAGAGTCTCTGGATGGCCTGTAGAGCATACTCCGACATAATTATCCAAATGGTGAGGCGCCTTTAAATAAACAACTCAATGGCAAAGCTTATTGTTTCATAAGAACATAAGAACTTAAGAAGTTGCCTCCGCTGAGGCAGACCAGAGGTCCATCTCGCCCAGCGGTCCGCTCCCGTGGCGGCCCATCAGGCCTATTGCCTGAGCAGTGGTCCCTGACTATTTCTATAACCTACCTCTACTCCTATCCCTATAACCTACCTCTATTCCTATCTGTACCCCTCAATCCTTTTGTTCTCTAGGAACCTATCCAAACCTTCTTTGAAGCCCTGTAACATGCTCCTGCCTACCACAGCCTCCGGAAGCGCGTTCCATGTATTCACCACCCTCTGGGTGAAAAAGAACTTCCTAGCGTTTGTTCTAAACCTGTCCCCTTTCAATTTCTCCGAGTGCCCCCTTGTACTTGTGGTTCCCCATAATTTGAAAAATCTGTCCCTGTCTACTTTTTCTATGCCCTTCATGATCTTGAAGGTTTCTATCATGTCTCCTCTAAGCTTCTCCAGGGAGAACAGCCCCAAGTTTTTTAGTCTGTCGGTATATGAGAGATTTTCCATACCCTTTATCAGCCTAGTTGCTCTTCTCTGGACTTCCTCAAGTACTGCCATGTCCTTCTTGAGGTACGGCGACCAGTACTGGACACAGTATTCCAGATGCGGGTGCACCATTGCACGATACAGTGGCAGGATGACTTCCTTCGTCCTGGTCGTGATACCCTTTTTAATGATACCCAACATTTTGTTTGCTTTCCTTGAGGCTGTGGCGCACTGTGCCAACGCCTTCAATGTTGTGTCTACCATCACTCCCAGGTCTTTTTCAAGGTTACTTACCCCTAGCAGTTATCCCCCCATTTTGTAAGTGAACATCGGGTTCTTTTTCCCTACATGCATGACCTTGCATTTCCCTATGTTGAAGCTCATTTGCCACTTTTTGGCCCACTCTTCCAGTGTCATCAGATCCTTTTGGAGATCTTCGCAGTCTGCCGTGGTTTTAACCCTGCTGTATAGTTTGGTGTCATCCGCAAATTTAATGACCTCACATTTTGTTCCCGCCTCCAGGTCGTTAATGAATATATTGAACAGGAGCGGTCCCAGCATGACCCAAAGAGCTAATAAAGAGGTGAAGCAGATCCCAGTAAAAAAAAAAAAAAAAAGACCAGCAGACATAGGAGAGTCTCTAATATGCCTATGCTATGCCTGGAAATGGAATATATTTTGGATGGATGCCAGTCTTCCACTTCCCTGTGTAATGTCTAATTAAGACAAGCATACTGAACAAAGGCCAGCATTTGCATAGTTGCATAATTAATGTTTACATTAGATATGATAATGATGATAATCACACCACATATTCTTGGCTGTTGAATCTGATTCTATCAACAGCATAACATGAAGTCAGTCACAGAATTTCAGGACCATGCATGCAGCTATCGTCGGGATTATTATTACAGTTTATTGAAAACCCGATATGCTGCTTGGAAATTTTTATTTAAAGATGGTTGTGGTTGTTAGGACTCAGCAGGGCCTTGATTTGCAGCATTTTCTTTTGCCCCCTCCTTCTGTTCTATATCCTTTTCCCCACTTTTCTTTTCATAGAGTGTATTTCTTCCCCTTTTCTTTTGTCTCTGCAAATAGTGTTTCTATGTATTTAATATGTCCATTCGTGCTGTTAAATTATTTTTAGGCATTTTAATGTACACCGCCTAGATTTTTTTTTAGATAGGCAGTCTATCAAAATCTAATAAACTTGAACTTGAAACTCAGGCAATAAAGGCCATTTTACAATAAAAATACAAATGTCTATAGAAAGGAACTTCATAATTGTCACTAGGACAGACCTAACACATTCATTTCAATCTGAGAGAGAAAGAGAGAGAGCAAACAAAACAAAAAGAAAACCATATCTTACATATTACATTGTAGTCTCCATCAATATATATTCTTCTCCCCTTCAGGCTGAACATCAAAAGCTATTAAGAAGAAATGAGGCTTCAGCAAGGATTTAAATTTCTTTAAGTTAATTTCTCCACGTATTGCCTTAAGAAGATTCCAGAGAACAGGAGCCAACTAAAAAACTTGTGCAGAAGCGAGTAGATTCCCAACAAGTCATGGACACATGAGACAAAACCATTCTGTGATCTCGCGAAGATTTAAGAGTCCTTGTGGGAGGATATGGAATAGCAAAATTATGCTATTTATTATTTATTAATTACAGCTGAGGTGTTGAAACACAAACCCCTCTTATACATAGCGGTGCTAACAGCTGCCGCGTGACAAAAGCCCTGAAGCCCTTTAAATCCCTATGGACTTTAGGGCGGTTACCGCAGTGGCAATAGTTAGCATGGCTTTGTAAAAGGGAGGAAAATACTTCATTATGCTTGCATAGCAAGGAACAGAGCTAGGATTTGGACCAAATCATGGTCTCTATATAAACTTATCCTAATTAAGAAGGGGATCACAAACAGATCGAAGATGGTTATCATGCTGCTGTACTGGGCCATGGCACGACCTCACCTGGAATACTGTGTCCAGCACTGGTCGCCGTACATGAAGAAGAATGCAGTACTACTCGAAAGGGTCCAGAGAAGAGTGACTAAAATGGTAAAGGGGCTAGAGGAGTTGCCATACAGCGAGAGATTAGAGAAATTGGGCCTCTTCTCCCTTGAAAAGAGGAGACTGAGAGGGGACATGATAGAAACATAGGAATAGACTTAGTAGATAAAGACAGGTTGTTCACCCTCTCCAAGGTAGGGAGAACAAGAGGGCAATCTCTAAAATTAAAGGGGGATAGATTCTGTACAAACATAAGGAAGTTCTTCTTCACCCAGAGAGTGGTGGAAAACTGGAACGCTCTTCCGGAGGCTGTTATAGGGGAAAACACCCTCCAGGGATTCAAGGCAAAGTTAGACAAGTTCCTGCTGAACTGGAGCGTACGCAGGTAGGGCTAGTCTCAGTTAGGGCACTGGTATTTGACCTTGGGGCTGCCGCGGGAGCAGACTGCTGGGCACGATGGACTACTAGTGAAACGAACAGGATCCGTTTCTTGGTCCCGAAATCGTCCTGCAAAAACATTCTATCATCTATTACAGACGTCTGGAGGCAATTTCCTTAGGTAAGAAGGATTCACAGAAGGCCCAAAGAAATTACCTGTTTTATTTCCAGAATACATTCAGTTATATATCCTTTCACATGGGTCAGTGGTAACCATCACAGGAAAAGGGGGATGGACAAAAGAGGGGAGGGGGTGCGTGAGCAGGATATGTACTTCATTGTTTAAATCTTAAAGGTGTTAAGAGCTGTGGGGGGTTGAGCCTTCATGTCTCAGACAACTAACCTAGTTAACATAAATTAAATGACCTCTTCCCAAACCATTAAGAGAGTAAACAGAACATTTTGCATTTGATTACTTCCAGCATAGACAGAGACAGAAAACTTATCCTTTCCTTTCAATCCCCTCTTACGTCATGAAAATGACATCATAAATGCACAGCATGAGCGTGGAGGGAGAGATATTCTAGATATGTCTCTTGAGGAGGGGTTTTAGGGGCTGCAATATGAGTCAAACAGCGCAGGAACAGTCTAAAAATTACATAAGCAACAAGAGTGCAGATATAACAATAAGGTCTTTCACCCACCCCTGCATCCAACTAAAATACAGATCCCAAGGATTAGATAAACCAGAATTACGTTTAAGTTCAACATTCTTATTGATAGTAATAAGGGACTCAAACCTAGCCTTAACCTGGTCTCGGGCCTTGAATTCCTCTGGGACCCCTATCTCATCTATGTATAGCTAAAGTGCACTGGCCTATCTACTGGCTGAGTAGTTTAACACGGAGCCGGAGGTCTCCACAGAGCCAGTAAATATCACCTAAAGCAAAATCTAATGCGGCAACAGTGAAGCATACCTATAATTTCCAAAAAAGAATACTAGGCTGTAGTTAAATTTCCAGTATGCCTCGGACAATAGTTTCTGATTAATACATTAACACATTTTAGCTAATCATGATTTAATCAGGACTACTTGAAACCGTCTTCCTGCCCTCAGGGTCTATCTGCATCCCCATGCCAGAGTCAGATTGATACAATTTCCCATAGGCCTTTGGTGACACCAGCTATGCCAACCGAAAATGCTGAACGCCTGCAACGGCTATGCTGACACCTTCCATATTCTTTGAAATGAAAGCAAACTTGTGGTACCCTTAGCCAGCTTGCCTCGCTTATGCCTTGCCAATCTCTAACAGTATATCATAGCTGTCCTCCAAGCTATGAAGATGAACAGTTCCCATTATGAGTTCAAACCTCTGTCTTAGGTTGCATAGGTCGTATCTATATCTTACCCGTCATTGAGCGAATGAACGGTGCATAAGAGGTGCAGGAAACTTTCTCAGGAGGCCCAGGCAAAGAGGTACAAGGATGTCATAAGAGAGTATGTAAGTATGGGATATGGGATAATATTATCTCTGACCCTGGTAATGGTAATGCAATAGGCCATGCCAAATTAAAACCCCTCTTTGCACCAAAGTCCGTCCAAAGGGCGGCTTTGGGCACCGGCCAGATGGGCATTGATTAAGCCAGTGACCAGGGTCTCCGCAATTAAAACATCCAGTACTTCTAGATGGATTATTACCATCTCAATCGGAGACAGGGGCCCGCCTGCTACGAAACCCGTGACCCCCTCTTCCGCGAGGAGCGGACAGGCGTGGTCCCCAGGTAGGTAGCTGGCCCTAATAATTATGCACGAGAACTAGTGGGCTATTCTGAAATCATTTGTTTGACCAGAATCTGCAAAGGAGAACGGAGGTTAGAAAGGAAAGTCTGAATAAGTAGGGAATCCATATTTGCATGGGCACTAAGACTCATTAAGCCTCTTCCACATCTATCAAGCTCTGTCTGCAATCCTGATCGAATCACATTGGATTCCTGTTACTCATCGCATTACCTTTAAAATCCTACTTTTAGTTTTTAAAACACTGTCTTTGAACGAACCCCAATTCATTAATAACTATTTATTCCCCATAGTATATCACGTTCTTTAAGATCCATTAATCAAAAACTCTTAACAATTCCATCACTGAAAGTTATCGGAACTCATCATCATGATATCTTCTCTGTAATGGCCCCACAATTATGGAACACCTTAACTCAGCATTTAAGAGAAGAAAATGACCTAAACCATTTTAAAGGCAATCTGAAGAGCTTCCTTTTTAAAGACGCCTTTAATTTATTTATTCCCTATTCCTATTGTTTTCACCATTCATGTCTTCTTTTGTGCTTTATTAATACAATTGTAGTTCTGCCCTTTTTTCCTTATGTATCTGTTAGTTTGTATGTCAATATGTCAAACTCATGTAATTTACTATAAATAAGCATATGTGTACACCTTTTGTTTTTTATTTGTAAATCGCTTAGCAAATTAAATTAAGCTATTCAATAAGTTAAAAATAAACTTGAAACTTTAATCTCACAAATTTCCATATTTTTCTTGCTCTATCTGTAAAACTAATTCTGGCCCCTGTATTAATTAAAGTTAATTTATCCTGACCCTCTTTGGTAGAAGTGCCCAAAATCAAAGCTGAATTCAGGGTCTGACTTCTTTCCCTTATCCTGCGTCTCCAAAATTGAGTCCACAGGAAAGTGATAGGAGTCCGGCAGGGCTGTGAAGATTTGAGTGACCTTGGTATTTAGATACAGAAAGTCAGGACATCCCTATGCACTAACACTGGTTTTTTTTTTTTTTTTTCTGGCTGTAAAATCACTTTTTACTCTTTCCAATTCTATCTGCATTGTATCTCGATCCTGTTGCAATGCATTATATAAAGGCATCAGTAAGAAAGAAAGATAATGCCTCCAAATTATTCAAAATACTGCCATTAAAATCATTTCACCTTAAAAGCTCAAAAATTTGATCATGTCACACCACTTTTGATTAACTCCCATTGGCTTCCCATAGATCATTGATTTACTTATAAAATAATGTTACTGATACATAAAACCATAGCTTCCGGTCTACCTGATTTCATCAACAGGTTATTAATCTCCCACAACCTGCATCGCACATTACATTCTTCTTATCAAAACCTGTTATCCATTCCCTCTTTAAGACACCTTGGCACCGTGCATACTAATAAAGTTCATCACTTGATAAATTTAAAACTAGCTTGAAGGCCTTTCTTTTTAAAGACGCATTTGGAGTATAATAGTCCTTTTAAGGACTGTAATGGGACTTTGCTCCTTGCTTTTCGTATTCATTTTAATTTTTTCTACAAAGTGCTAGATTATTTATTTTTTGTTTCCTCCCTTTTGTTTTCATCCTTCTCTCTTTCTTTTTCATTATAATTTGTTTTGCTTTGTTTTTAAATATATGTCTTTCTGACTGTCTGTTTTAATAATTACACAAATGTATTTCTACCCTTTTTCATTTTGTTTCGGTAAGTTCCCCAAACAAACCTGAAACCTAAAACGGAATTTATTTTTTATTTTATTTTTTTTCTCTTTTTTTTTTTCCGGCGACACAGCACAAGAAATGGCAGAAATTTAAACCTATAAGCAGTGCAAACACATACGGGAAAGACAAGCTGCTGAAAAGTTCTCAGCCGGCCCGTCAGATACTCCATGCTATCCACAAACAGTGCTGAGAACTAGTCAGCCTGCTTGTCACTACAACAAAGGAGAAGGAGGATGAGAAGGAGGGTCTGCACTCCCCCTCTTCCTGCCAAAGACTGCCACAGAATCAGCTCTAGGACACCCACTGCAAAAACCAAACCTGATCTAATACATATATGCAGATGACATCTCCATCCTAACAGCATAACAAATGAAATCTCAAAATACATTACTCATATAATGACTGAAATAGAACATTGGACAAGCAACTTCAAACTGAAACTTAACACAGAAAAAAACAAAAATCTTCCTTGCAAGCCCAACGGATAAAATTGCCAATTCAACGCTACATATAAAAGACCATGATTACCCAATTACCAACACAATAAAAATATTGGGAGTCACATTGGACACACACACCTCACTATGATTGAACACACGAATATAGTGGCAACAAAATGTTTCACGATGCTATGGAGATTAAAGACCATCAAAAAATACTTCGACCCACTATCGTTTAGATTACTAATGCAGTCACTAGTGCTTTCTACCCTGGACTATTGTAATATCGTTTATTTGGGTATCATTCAGAACTCAGCTGTCCGCTTGATATATGGATTAAAAAAGAATGACCATGTCATCTCCCATCACAAACCACTGCACTGGCTGTCAGTCGAGGCAAGAATATTATTCAAGTTCTCCTGCATATGTTTCAAGCTAGTTTGGGGACCAGCACCTACATATCTACAAACCCATTTCGCACTCCACAACCCAACAAGACAAACCAGAAACAGCTATCTTTTTTGCATACCCAAGCATAACCAATTGTAAATACAAAACCTTTCTGGACAGAACCTTCATGCTCCAAGCAAATAAACAACAACATTGGCTAGACAGTCACATTAATAAAACAGAACTGACCTACAATGCCTTTAGAAAACTCATAAAAACTACCCTATTCGACAGATACATCACCTAAACAGAACCTCACCAAGTACTTTTTCTTTTCACAATGCTCTCTGAAATCCTAATTTGTGCTGTTTCTGAATCTCTAAACAAACTGTACATTGTAACTTTTTCCCTTTTTTCAGGAAAGCTGCGATTTTTCTTTACAGGTCCGCTCCGAAATTCTTAGCAAACATTATATTTTGTAATTTTGATTCCTAATAGTCTCTGTACTCTGTACTCCCTCCACATATTGTAAATCGCTGAATGTTCAGCTCTCTTAAATGTAAACCGCCTAGAATTCGCAAGATTGTGGCGGTATAGAAGAATAAAGTTATTACCATTATTATTATTATTACTGAAGCGAACAAAGTCTCATCTGTCTAGGAGGTGGAGAATCCTAAGTGCCTTTATGACCCATTAGAAAAACAATATCACAATGCAGGAATTTTTTCAATAAAAAAACAATATAACAATGCAGAAATTTTTTTCGCTTACCTTACCTTATAAGCGAGGTACATTAATAATATACAATATAATCTTATACTCTATAAAATCTTATCTAAGCGATAGAAGAGAAAAGCGCATGCAAAGAATGGTACAGATGACAGAATGCGCAGACGTTTCTATAAATCCACAATAGAGACTTTCCAAAAGTCTTCAATTAATTTCATTCTTCCCAAAAGAACGGCAGCTGCTTATTTTCGCGGCGGGAATTTACCGAAAACTCCACATTAATATTTGTCCTTGCCAAAAGGACAGTAACCGCGGCGGGTTTACCAAAAACCCTACAATTTAAATAAAGGGTTGGAACATGATGCCAATACCTGTGAGTATTAAAGAACAGAATTCAAAATTCAGAAATACTCACAAAATATTGGTAATGTCAAGTCCATCACGGACATAGCCCCCAAATTGAAACGAACAGGATCCGTTTCTTGGTCCCGAAATCGTCCTGCAAAAACATTCTATCATTTATTACAGACGTCTGGAGGCAATTTCCTTAGGTAAGAAGGATTCACAGAAGGCCCAAAGAAATTACCTGTTTTATTTCCAGAATACATTCAGTTATATATCCTTTCACATGGGTCAGTGGTAACCATCACAGGAAAAGGGGGATGGACAAAAGAGGGGAGGGGGTGCGTGAGCAGGATATGTACTTCATTGTTTAAATCTTAAAGGTGTTAAGAGCTGTGGGGGGTTGAGCCTTCATGTCTCAGACAACTAACCTAGTTAACATAAATTAAATGACCTCTTCCCAAACCATTAAGAGAGTAAACAGAACATTTTGCATTTGATTACTTCCAGCATAGACAGAGACAGAAAACTTATCCTTTCCTTTCAACTAGTCTGACCCAGCAGTGGCAATTCTTATGTTCTCTCTGATTCTCTAGTTGTGATCTCATAATCTCCCCCCCCCCCATTCTCTCTTAATATCCAAGGCCTTTCAAAAGCAGTCCTAATGTTCAGAATATTGGTGAATCAAAACCCAAATGCAAAAAGGTATTTGTATTACATGGATGTTGTGTTGCCATATATATGTGCTGTTTCAATCAAAAACTCTCTCAGCAGATATGTAGCATATTCAACAGAAAACCCACACCAACCCACACCAACACACACACAGGCAGTTCTTATAATATTCTGAAATATATTTTATTGAGTAGATGTTGCAGCTGGAGAAGAAGATGATGTAGATTTGAAGAATGGAGACAGAGATGAGGAAAATGTTACACAAAAAGGTGATTCAAGTTTCAGAGTTGAAATGCTTTTATTCTTGCATGTGGTTGGATAGCTTAAGGTGAAATACTGGTGCTTTGCTGGAGATAAAGCCACATGCTCAGGATGGAAGCATAAGTGTGACTGGAGTAGAGACAAAAGAATCTCAGGGAGTACCCAGAAGACTAGGGGGAAGGAAGAGGAGAAGCCAACAGGGACAGAGATTGGCAACAGGTAACATAGAGAGGTCATAACTCTGCAGACCCATCAGAGCAAAGGTTGTAAAAGTGACTAGGATGTACTGTAGTGAGACAAAAGATCTAAGCTTAGAAGAGGGGCAAGCGGATGGGAGTCTTAGAAAGACCACTAGTAACACAGTTTGTACAATAATCTAATCTAATCTAATCTAAACCTTAAGTTTATATACCGCATCATCTCCATGAGAATGGAGCTTGACACGGTTTACAAGAACTTAAAATAGTGGGTAGAGAAGAAGAAAAAGGATTACATGAACTTATGTGTAGAAGGGGGGAGAGAAAGGGGGGAAGGATAGAGCTACAATTTGCTGAAAAGCCAGGTTTTCAGTTTTTTGCGGAATAACTGAAGGGAGCTCAGGTTCCGCAGCGGGGTGGTGAGGTCGTTCCAAATACCTGTGATTTTGAAGAGAAGGGATTTTCCCAGTTTGCCTGAATAGTGGATGCCGCGTGGAGAGGGGAAGGCTAGTTTAAGCCTTTGGGCAGTTCTGGAGGAGTCGGGACTAGAGGAGTTGAAAGACAGTGGGATAAGAGGAGGCAGGATTCCGTGAATGATCTTGAAAGCAAGGCAGGAACATTTGAAATGGATTCTGGAGATTATTGGGAGCCAGTGAAGTTTGGCAAGGAGTGGGGAGGCATGGTCAGACTTGCGTTTTGAGAAGATCAGTTTGGCTGCAGTATTCTGGATTAGCTGGAGTCTTAGAATACTTTTTTTTGATAGATTTAAGTAGATGGCGTTGCAGTAATCTAGTTTGGAGAGGATGAAGGATTGGACAAGGATGGCAAAGTGTTGTTGGCTGAAGTAGGATCTAGCTTTCCTCAGCATGTGAAGGCTGAAAAAGCATGACTTTCCCAAGGAGTTGAGGTGGTCATTGAGGGAGAGAGAGGAATCGATAGTGATACCAAGGACCTTGCATGAGAACTCGAGCTGTAGTGTATCGCCTGTGGGTAGTGCGAAAAGTGTGGGCAGGTGTTCGAATTTTGGGCCGAGCCAGAGTAGTTTTGTTTTAGATTCGTTTAATTTCATCTGTACCGAGAGGGACCAGGCACGGAGTCTCATTGTGCAAGCTGTAATGTTTTCGTGGAGGTTGGTGAGGTTCTGGTCAGTCTCAAGGAGGACAAGGATGTCATCTGCATAAGTGTAGATTGTTTCCAGGGGGGATAGTTGAAAGAGTTTCAGGGAGGACATGTAGATGTTAAAGAGAATAGGGGAAAGGGGTGATCCTTGAGGGACACCGCAAGATGGAGTCCAAGGAGTGGACATGGTGCCATTTGTGTTGACGGTGTAGGAACGGGAGCGTAAGAAGTTTGAGAACCACATTAGGACGGTGGAGTCGATACCAATCTCGGAAAGTTGGTAAAGTAGTATGTCGTGATGGACGACATCAAAAGAAGCTGAAAGATCGAATTGTAGTAGGACAGCGAATTTGTTACGTGAGTGTAGTTGTTGTACCTTTGAAATTAGGGAAACTAGGAGGGATTCAGTGTTAAAGCAGGGTCTGAAGCCATGTTGGTAGGGGTGAAGAATGGAGAATCTCTTGAGATAGGAGGAGAGCTGGGTAGCAACTATGGTTTCTAGAAGTTTGGTAAGGGATGGTATTTTGATGGTAGGGAGGGGTCGAGATCGGCTTTTTTCAGAATAGGTGACAAGGCAATGTGGCGCATTTTTGTGGAGAACAAGCCTGATAGTAGAGCAGAGTTAATGAGTCTCGTAAGGGAGGAGATGGCCTGTGCAGGAATGTTTTCATAAAGGTGGGATGGGAAAGGATCTAAGATGCATTTGCAGGATTTCAGTCTGAGGCAGAGTGTGCACTTTTTCCCGGTGTGTGCACTATTTGCACATAAGTGATGGTTTGTGCACACATGTTATGTTAGGCGTAGTTTTATATTCCGCCGAACCCTCATTAATTAGAGCTCTAGGCGGGTTATAAGCAGCATATTGCTACTTAGAATTCTGTATAGAGTTAAACATATTACAAATAATTTTACATGGTATAAAGAATTATGTATGCTACATAAAGGGCTCCTTTTACTAAGGTGCGCTAGCGTTTTCAGTGCACGCAGGAAATTACTGTGCGCTACTCTTCTAGAACGAACGCCAGCTCAATGCTGGTGATAAGGTCTAGCGTGCGCTATTCTGTGCGTTAAAGCCCTAACGTGGCTTAGTAAAAGGAGCCCAAAGTTATCAAATTATGCATACAGTCTGAGGTAATACAGTGGTACCTCGGTTTACGAGTGCACCGGTTTGCGAGTGTTTTGCAAGACGAGCAAAACATTCGCAAAATCGGAGCCTCGGAAATCGAGCGCGCCACGATTTGCGAGCGCCCCCCCTGCGAACCGGCACCCTCCCCCGCGTGATCCGGCATCCCCCGCCGCCATCAGGCACCCCCCCACCGCCATTGGGCTCCGCCTCCCGCCGCGACCTGAGGTCCACCAACCCACCCGAACCTTCTTCTTACTTTAGTGTAGCCTCCGCACCGGCACCGGCACCAGCATGTCCTGTGTGTTGGTGCCGGTGCCTGAAGATCTGCCTCATGTGCTGGGCCTTGGGCATGTGCACATGCCCAAGGCCTGAGAGTTCACGTTCTCTCGAGAACATCAGAACATGAACTCTCAGGCCTTGAGCATGCGCACATGCCCAAGGCCCAGCACAGGAGGCAGATCTTCGGGCACCGGCACCAACGCACACGACATGCTGGTGCCGGTGCAGAGGCTACACTAAAGAAGAGGGTTCAGGTGGGTTGGGGGACCTTAGGTCGCGGCGGGGGGGCCTTCGGGGGGAGCAATGCCGGTTCTCATGGGGGGGGAGCAGTGCTGCTGGCCTCGGGGGGGAGAGGGGGGGAACCTATCAAAGCGAGTTTCCATTATTTCCTATGGGGAAACTCGCTTTGATAAACGAGCATTTTGGATTACGAGCATGCTCCTGGAACGGATTATGCTTGTAATCCAAGGTACCACTGTATATCAAAGATGGCAGCAGCTAACCATTAACATTGTCTTTATTTCTGGTGACTTGTATTATTAAAATCACAACAAAGAAGAGAAGACCCAAATTTCCACAGGAAAAGAAGAGCAACAGAAACAAACAAAACTGTGGAAATCCAATGTTCTTGACGCTTCCTTTATTTGGTTACTCCTTTAAAATACACTGTCCACATTTGTCATTGAAGGACCCAACACAGACTGTGTTTCGGCAAACCATGCGCGCCTGAAGGATCCAAGATGCTAAATGCACAACCTTTGTAAATGTGGAATAACAGAGATGGCTTGACACACCAAACTAAAACCCGCCAAAGAGGCACTAAATCTTGTCTTCAGCGCTTGGATGTAGTGCCTCTTTGGCGGGTTTTAGTTTGGTTTGTCAAGCCATCTCTCTTATTCCACACTTACAAAGGATGTGTATTTAGCTTCTCAGATCCCTGAGGAAGGCGTGTTTTGCCGAAACACGGCCCGTATTGGGTCCTTTAATGACAAATGTGGACAGTGTATTTTAAAGGATTAACTGAATAAAGAAAGTGTCAAGAACATTGCATTTCCAGTTTTGTTTGTTTGTGTTTGACTTGTATTATTAGTCTGACTTTCTTTGGACCTGTGGTAGGGATTTCTTAATGTAACCAGCAGATAAAAATAAATAAATAAAACTTATCTGAGGTTTGCCCAGGTTATAGAGTAGGGCTGCCCAATTCCAGTCCTTAAGATCTACTGGCAGGCCAGGTTTTCAGGATATCCACAATAACTATGCATATGAGAGATTTGCCTGCACTGCCTTCTTGATATGCAAATCTCTCTCAAGCATGTTCATTGTGGATATCCTGAAATCCTGGCCTGCCAGTAGATTTCGAGGACCGGAATTGGGCAGCCCTGTTGTAGAACCTCAAAGGAAAGGGGCGGGGGGTGTCCAGTAGATAAGGTCCCGATGGGGGATGCTCTCATTGTGGAAGTTGCGAGTCTGACATGACCTGTGGTACTCCGGGCTGCCCCAAGATGCGAGGAGGCTGACAGAGCCCTGGAGGAAAGAGCCAGGATTAGTGGAAGCCTGGACCAAGGCTAAAATGCTGCTGCATGCATGGCATCTCAAGGCGGCGTAACATCATCAGTGAAGTCACATGCTCATGCGCAATAGGGGGGGGGGGGAAGCAGCCCATTGGCTCTGGAAGAGTTCCAGAGCCATGTAAGGCCCTGAGCTACTAATTATTAATTAAAAAGTTGCCAGTTGAATTGGCAGAGACCTAGGGGGTGAGACTGTAAGTTGGGCCATAGTGAAGCATAAATTGCGATTCTAGTGTGATCACTCATGCATGATAAATATACATTAATTAAAAAGTGAGTGCCCCAGAGGATGCGGGGAGCAAGAGGTGGGCACACAGAGACCATTCCCAGCCAATTTTGGCACAGTTTTGCTGTGTTAAGGTGATGGTGTTAAAGAGACCTGCCTGTTATTGAAATGTATTAAACATAATTTTTATAGTTTTAAAATGTTTTGGTGGCTCAGTTCAGGTGCTGGGAAGTAGCTGAGATGTGCTGTGTATGTAAACTTTTGCAAATGTACTGTTCAAGCTTGCAAACCTCTTGTAATATATCTGACCTTGAACCGAATAGGTAAAGGTGGAATAGAAAACCTGATTAACATAACATAACAAACCATAGTTATGAGACAGTTAAATATAAAAGTTTTAAAGCCCTAAAACATGGAAATTTTTGGATAATAAGTCATTTTAAGGATAGCACACCTGAATTCTTTCATTATGTTTCAAAAACAAAGTTTTAATATATATTATTAAGGCTAATTTACTCCCCCCCCCTCTTTTACAAAACTGTGAGGGCCGTCGCACCGAATGCTCTGCACTGCTCCCAATAATCATAGAGTTCCTATGAGCGTCGGGAGCAGCACAGAGCATTCAGTTTCACCAGCAGGCACTAAAAAACCTCTTCCACGGTTTTGTAAAGGAAAGGGGGGTGGGGTTAATCCAATGGAATGTATAGAGAGTTCAAGCAGGTTTAAGCTTGTTCCTGACTGGCTGCACTGCTCTATAAGGGAACCTGACACAAATACAGTGGTACCTTGGAATCCGAAATTAATCCGTTCCAGAACCCCGTTCGAGTTTCAAAACTTTCGAGTTCCAAAACGTTCGAGTTCCAAGACAATTTTTCCCATTGAAAATAATAGAAACCGGATTAATCTGTTCCTTGGTCCCACAAACTCAGATTTTCAAATAAATTTAACAGTAAACACACTGGCAGAGACAGCAGGATTAGGCTCTCACTGGCATAGTCAGCAAGATCGGGCCCCCGCCAGCTTAGGCAGCAAGATCGACAATGGCAAGCAACTGCAAGCGGAGCTCAGCCCAAAGCTTCCCTCTGACACAAACCGCCCAGGCGGAAACAGGAAGCTGCGTCAGAGGGGAAGCTTTGGGCTGAGCAACGCTTGCTGTTCCCGTACGTTCGGATTCCAAAGCAGCATTCGGATTCCGGGGCAAAATTTAATTGAAAAAATAGTTCGGATTCCAAGTTGTTTGAGTTCTGGGGCGTTCGGATTCCGAGGTACCACTGTAGTCGGTTGATGAGTCCAACACCTGAACTGAAGAAGAGAGGAGGTGTAGTGGAATGGTCTGAGTGAGAGTGTGGAATTCAATTCTGAATGCTTAAATTTGAGATAAGATTGAACGAACAATAAAGACTGTTGGATAGAACCCTCGCTCTCTCACCCCCCCCCCCCCCATGGTGGTATGTATATCACACACAGAGCCATACAGCCATTCTGAACCACAAGGCATTCACCTCCATCACATGCACACACAAACACCAATTTATAAGCTAAAGATAACTTATAAAACACAACCACGCCTCCCCCATGCTTTCATGCCCAATGCCATCCATAGCCTGAAGGACAACATCGCCACTTTAAAATAACATTGGTCTTCAGAGCCCAGGATTCAGTCATACATAAAAAATCTAAATCTTTGTCCAATAGAAAATCATGGATAATATCAATCCTATTTCTTACAGTTCTGGCATTTGCATATCCACAATTATACACCATCGAATGCAAATCTTTTTCCCCTAACTGCCTAACCCGTATGATATTATCAGTAACCCCAGGTGTGTCTCTTTTAAAATTCTTCTTACATGGTAACACACTATACCTCCCAATCCCTATCACCACACTTATAGACATAATTTCTTCTTCAGTGACTGCCATTATTGCTGAAGCAATATTATGCCTCGTTCCTAACAGCTACCTCAGCGCTCCGGACTATGGTAGAAACCTCTACTGCTGCTTAGTAAAAGGGGAGGTTACCGTAGTTAATTTTTAAAAACCAAAAAAGAAAATAATTCTTCTCGGTGTTCTGAGTGAGCGAGTGAGTGTATGGGCAGTGGCTGGGACCAGTGCTGCAGCTACTCATCCAGAAGAACTGAAATCCTTTCTATTTAAAGACGCCTTTGATATTTGAAACTTTTCTCTAATTGACTGTTCCAGACAGGATTCCCATTTCCTATTGTCCTATCCTTAACCGTCTTACTGTCCTATTGATTTTAATGGAGTTCTTCCTCTATCCTCTTGTTTGTTGTACATCAGTTAGTCTCTCGTACGTCCACTATTTATAATTGTATGTATAACCCTGTATACCGCTTAGAATTTTGATAAGCAGTATAACAAATTTTTAAATAAACTTGAAACTTAAACTTGAACCTCACACTCTTTGTAGTCAGAGTAGGAAATAAAAACAACAACAACAAAAAAAAAACCAGTTTAAAAAGGATTTGTTTCCGAGAAAGGACAATTTCATTCTTTCTGGGTTTTTTTAAGTAACTATAACAGATGAAAGGTATCCTGACAGGCAGGAACATTTTAAAGTGAACACACACACAGGTAGGCTGAATCTCTCCTTTATTTTTAATTTTAAGGTTAGGAACAACAGGGAGAAGAAGAATTGAAGAAAACTGAAGACAGAGGAAGCAAAGAACCCAAGAGAGTTTGAATAAAGATAGGTAAAGAAAAAAGAAAAGGGCTTTTGAGACTGTAACGTTACACAAAAACACACCAAATACTTACCTGCATTGGTTTTAAGAAGAAATCCAGAATTTCTGAAAGAAAACAAACAATAGACACATTACACAAAGGACCAAGGTCTTATGTGAAAGCAAATTGTAAGTTTTTCTGATTAACAGCCTTGATGTTTTCCTGAATTGTGCAGTTAAAAATGTAACTTTGCTGAAGGATATTTTAGACTTTACTTTATGAAAACTTACTCGATCCAGTAATAGGCTTAGTAAGAATACATGTGGAGGGGCATTATTATTATTTTCTTTTTAAACTTTATTAAGGGCTCCTTATACTAGTGGCTCCTTTTATCAAGTCATACTAGCGGGGTTAGCACATCGGACATTTCATCATGCGCTAACCTCTGCGGATGGCTAAAAAACTAATGCCTGCTCAATGCAGGCGTTAGCGGCTAGCACGGGAGGCGGTTTAACGCGCGGTATTATGCATGTTAAACCCCTACCGCAGCTTGATAAAAGGACCCCTAAGCTGCGTTAGCAGTTTTAGCATGAGTTTAGCGCTAACGCCTCCATTGAGCAAGCATTAGTTTTTCCGCGTAGCACGGGGGTTAGCGCTCACTAAAAACGCTACCGCTGCTTAGTAAAAGGAGCCCTAAGTTTTCCAAGCTAACAAAAAGTGCAAGACATTATAGGAGGGACATAATTTAAAAAATGTCTGTCCCTTTTTGGCCTAAGTCCCTAAATGCTGAAAGTAGGCAGCAGGGAAATGTCCATTCTAAAAAAAAAAAAAAAAACAACCCCATCCAAAATGAGGTTTTTTTTGAGAATGGCCTACCTTTACGTTCAGCAGTTTAATCACCCAGACCACCACTATGTCTAACGTTAAAATACATTCCCAACCCAAAAATCACCCAAGTCCCAAACACCCAAAACAAGACCTTTTAGGCGAAGGAAGGGCCAGTCCTTCGCCTAAAAGCAGGATTCTGTAACCGGCGTCTGTCAAAAACAACACTGGTTACAGAACCTGGGGACTCCCCACCCCACAACGTTCGTGGCAGGAGAGATGCCTAATCTCTCCTGTCGTGATCGCGATCCACCCCCCTCCGAACTGCCGCGAACTGGCAGGAGAGATGCCCAATCTCTCCTGCCATCATCAAAATCGACTCAAATTTTGCTGCACTAAGATGCTTAATAGGAACCAAAACAAGCAGCGGTGCCAAAAAGACAGTTCCTGGCACTCCTTACCGGGCAATCAGATGCTCCAAAATAAATATAATAAATAATACACCAATACAATAAATAATAAATTAGGGATGATATGAGACCTCAGTGTGAGAAAGTAAACTAGCGAGCCAGCAGAAAAGCAGCTCAAATGCTTGATCTTTTAGACAGAACAAGAGAGCAACAAGCTCACTTGACTGACGCACACCATCATAGGACCCACATATGTGCTACCATAGTGAGTAAATGTAAAACACTAAAACTAGAAGAAGGACAAGGATAAGACAGGGGAAACAAAACCACAACCTCGAAAGCACAGACCAAAGGTGAAATTGTCCCAATCAGAATGGTGCACAAAAAAGTGTCTTTCAACTCATCTGGTTAATCCAAATGCCTTTATTGATCCAAAACTCATGAAATGACTCTACGACTCGACATGCGCATGTTTCGGCCTAAATGGCCTGCCTCAGGAGTCTACAAGTACATACATAAGCATAAATACATTAAAAATAGTACATAGTATACAAATAAAGCACATATTTATTGAAAACATATTTATTAAAAACATATTTATTAAAAAGACAGCAAAGAATAAAAACCATATATAAAAAATATATATAAAAAACATTAATAATAAAAAAATTAATTAAAAACTTTAAAAAAGGTAAAAAAAAAGGAATCTGACGTCAAGTGTTAAAATGTTTGAATATCATCATGGCAATACATCATACAAAATAAATATAAAGCAATGCTTGGATCGCATATTGAATATTTGATGATGAATAATCGTAAAAATTGATCATGTAAAACAGATATTCAACAACCATAAAAAATGCATCTAAGAATGATCATATCAATCCATCATATAAAGCAAATTAAAAGCAATTCATCACATTAAGCAATTATTAAAACATAAAAAATATATATAGCGAATAATTTATTTGAATACCCAACATATCTCATGCTGCTGCTGACATCAGATATTTGATCAATGCATAATAAAAAAAACAATTCATGAAAGCAATCCATGACTAAAAACGAATATTAAAACATTAAAAAGTGAATACCCAAAAGATATATCATATGCTACTGCTAAATATTATGTTTATAATAGGTAAACAAACTCTTTGTGCACCTGTGATAGTTGTCACAAAAATATGATAAAATATCAAAATCCCTGAGATATAATGAAATATCTTTGTCACTGAAAAAACATATATATCCCTGAGTAAGCAAAGAAAATTAATATCAATAGTAAAAGCAGTTAAAACAACTCAAGAAACAAATATAAATATGATAAGGGGCATAAAAAATGATAATAGATGAATACACATCACTCTTAATGATTTGAATGGATGCAATGGGCCATTTGATAAAACTGGAATAAAACATTATCAAAAATATCCTAAAAAACAAAAGCACATTATGAGGTAAAAATCAATGTGAAACTATGAAGTACTCCAGAGATAACAAATAAAAAAGCATACCTTATGAGTCTTCAGCTTTGTAAAAAAGTGCACAACCTCACTAAATGTTGCTTCTAAACCAAAGAAAAAAAGAATGAAAAGAATCAAATGCCAAGGAAGCAAAAACGCCAAAAAAGGAAGGGGAGGGGGAGGGGAACAAAACTACATACAAAAGCAGGCTAGATGTTAAAATGAGCACTAAAACTAGTGCATTAATTAATCGAAAAAATATAATAATTCTCATTATTATGGAGCAACGAATGCCAGGGAATAGACGCATAATTTAATGGCAGGAGAAGCAAGAAAGTATTAGCCCCCTCCACAAAAAAACATCCCAAAGTACGTTAGCTTTTAGAGTATGATGGTAAATCAAGTTAGCATTGAAAATGGCAGAAGATACTTGTTTCATAGTAGTCTTCGGGGTGGTTCAACCAAGCACTAACAAGAGCAAGCGAGACGCTGCTAAAATCAAACGAATGCCAGGCACAAAGCGAAGGAGAGGCTTGGAGGTGGAGTTAACAGAGGAGCAGGCACATGCCTAAAAAGCAGAACAGGAGATGTGATGACATCAGAAAAATACAAAGTAAAAATAGGAACCAATCAACAGCAAAGAACTAGATGACAGTGTTCCATTCTATCATTTCATTCAAGCCTTGGGGTTGTACTGTGTTAAGGTGGAATATCCAGTACTGCTCGGTGCGCTGTATGTATGCTAGCTTGTCACCCCTAAAAGTAGGAGGGATTTGCTCAAGCACAAACTAGGAAAGGTCAGATAAACTTGAGAACGTTCAAGACAGTGGGCTACCAAGGGAGCGCTGAGAGTAGAAGTGTGGATCTGACTTTTGTGTTTCACAAGTCTCACCTTGATACAGCGACTGGTACGACCCACATACACAAGCTGACACGGGCATATTATCACATAGATAACCCACTGGGATTCACAATCAGTATGATGTTTAAGGGCGTAAATCTTCTGCATCTGAGGGTGAGCCCAAGCTGTCAGATGTAAGGAACTGCTGCACATACTATAAGAGCCACATGGCTTATGTTCACCAATGTTGGCACAAGCCCCATTATTCACAATCAGTTTATTAGCCAAAAGATTGGCTAGATTCCTGGGGTGAGTGAAAGCAATGCAAGGATCTTCTTTGAAGGGCTCATGAGATGATAAAACGTGCCAATGTTTCTTCACAATCGCTGCACTATCTCTAGTCTGGTCAGAGTGGGAGATGACACAAACATGTTTATCCATGGGAGCTTTATTTTGGGGTTGTAACAACAACTCAGGGTTCAGTTGGCCCATGTGCCTAAGGCCCCACCGATAAGAGGGGCCTTAGGCAACTGGCCCAATTCTGGTTGGCCCAGGTGCCTAAGGCCCCTCCTATGGGTGGGCCTCAGGTGCCTGGGCCAATCAGGCCCTAGACCCCTCCCCAGTTAGTTAGAGGGTTGTCCGGGGTAATGGGGGTGTCTGGGTAGTGGGGGGGGGGGCATTCAGAGGTTCGGTGCTTTTGGGTGGTTTGCAGGAGGGTCCTGCTGGTATTCGGAGGGGGGGATGCACCTTCTGCAGGGTTTCTCAGGGGGATTCCAGCAACAGAGATTTTGGGTATCTCTCCTGCTGGTTTGCTGCAGTTTGGGGGAGGGGAATTGTGATCACGGCAGAGAGAATAGGCATCTCTCCTTCTGCAATCGTTGCGGTGTGGCGTGGACAGGTTACCTGGGCTGGAACTTATACCCGTTATCACTACAGGGCCAGATCTCACTACCAGATCTCTCCGCCAGTGTAAAGGTCCCTGCGGACCCACCACTAGTCCCACCTGTCAGTACTGATCAGTCTAGCCGGTCTTCTCTGCTGCACTAGGTCTCCTTTCAGCGCCAGTCAGCAGTGGCCTTTAG
Organism: Geotrypetes seraphini; assembly: GCF_902459505.1. Classification (NCBI taxonomy): domain Eukaryota; kingdom Metazoa; phylum Chordata; class Amphibia; order Gymnophiona; family Dermophiidae; genus Geotrypetes; species Geotrypetes seraphini. The sequence continues at coordinate 216,229,933 of NC_047089.1, read as the reverse complement.
TGATTACCAGGAGCTATACCAGAGGCCAGAATTCTTCCTCCTGAGGGTCACCCAGCTCCCAAAGGAGCTCTTTGCCTTCTGGGCTCTCTGTGCTGGGAGCTGTTCTTTTCAGCACTACAATCTACTCAGGGTGAGTGGACAGCTCAGACTCCCCCCCCCCCCCCCCCCATCCCTGCAAAGATTGCCGGCAGGAAGGATGCTAGTATTGCTGAGAGCTGTCCACTCACCCTGAGTGGATTGTAGTGCTGAAAAGAAAAGCTGCCAGAACAGATAAGATGACTGAGGGGCTGGAAGAGCCCTCAGTGCGTGCATATAGGACAAGATGATTGAGCGACAGAGAAACTGGAAGAGTCCAAGGCTGAGGGGGAAGGATTGACAGTAGAGGGACCAGCTGGGATGGTGGCGACTAGCGGAGAGACCAGTAATGGCACTGGTATTGGTCAGTGGATCCCTAGAAGGCAGCCTGGTAGACCTTGGGAGTATTGGACAGAGTTCTAAGGAGCATTCAGTGGACAGACCGGCTGTGATGGTGGCAGCCAGCAGAGGGACCGGTAAATGGTACCAGAAGCTGCTGAAGACCTGGAGGGCCAGAAAGTACTCAGTGAAGACCTGGAGGATGGAGTCTAGGGAGGACCCAGAGAGGACCAGGAGGAGCTGGGAAGACTTGGTCAGGGATTTTAAGAGAATGTATGGTGTGTGTGTGTGTGTGTGTGTAAACCTGTTGTCTAGATGTTTTAACAGAGATCTGGAAGAGATCAGAAGGTGCCTGAGGGATGGATATGTGACGGGTGTTATTGCTTTGCCCAGTCACATGATAACACTCAGGCTGCCTATAAATTAGCTGGTTGTGGCTTAAGCGGTAACTGCAAATCTTCAGTTGCACTAATGGTTAAATGCCACTGAAGATCCTGGCTGTTTCGTAATTCACTTTGAATATCGACGCCTTGGTTCTTTGAAATCAGGCACACAGCAATAGAAGTCATGAGGATAAGATGTCAAGTAATCAGCTGAGGGTGTAAAAGTCACTTTATTGATAAATATGCCACAAGGGCTCATAGACTCAAAACTGGCAATGTTTCAGTGTCTGTGCCTTTATCAAGAGTCTTTCTTGAATATCTGACACAATACGTACGGGCGCTCTGGGTGAAACGCTGGTAAGATATTAATGGAAGCATTGCTTTGGACACCATTTTTTTCACTGCTTCCACTCGTATCTTACCAGCATTTCACCCAGAGTGACTTTTACACCCTCGGCTGATTACTTGACATCTTATCCTCATGACTCCTATTGCTGTGCGTGTTTCTCTCATCATTGAGGCCTCTCCTTGGCTTCTGATCCAGGGCCAGTTCTAGGACTTGTGACAATACTCCTCCTAATATAATAGGAGCATGTTGATGACAGTTTTTCCGTGGAGAAGAGAAGAGGGTAGGTTGTGTCAGCGGAAGGCCATAAGTTCATACACGCTTGGACATGTTGGATTAGTGGGGGGGCCAGTGTCTCACTCCTAGTTTGTATACATGGTCAGGGTTTCCTGTTTTGGCATCATGTTATAGCCAGAGAGATACTGGAGTACAAAAATGATCAGACCAGGCTGCTCTGACCTGAGCTGACCCTCTTCTCTCGCTGGCAGCTGCAAGGTACCAGTTAGTTCCAGCAGAAAGACTGTTTGCTTATAACCATAATTAGAGATCAAAAGTAGGGGGTCACTTCTGCTAATAGCATGACTGTGCCCCATCCAGCAACCAGTGTTAAGTTGTTGTTCTATTAACGTAAAGCATATAATCACTGAGGTTTCAAATTGAATAAATCTGCTTGCCAATTCTCAAATGCAATTAATTTGCATAAAAGCTTGCAGAACCAAAATTAAAATGATGCATATTGTTGTAAAGTGTCAGTCTAAAAGTGGGAAAATTAGATGACAGTCATTTATGTTTTCTGCATTTTGATGTTGTCTAGAGTTAATGGATAAATAGTCATTAAAAAGTGTCTAGTCTTCCTCTGCCACTTTTCCCAAGTGCTCTCACTATTTAACTTCGTAAGTAACATAGTAGATGACGACAGATAAAGACCCGAATGGTCCATCCAGTCTGCCCAACCTGATTCAATTTAAATTTTTTTTTTTTTTTTTTTAATTTTTTCTTCTTAGCTATTTCTGGGCAAGAATCCAAAGCTTTACCCGGTACTGTGCTTGGGTTCCAACTGCCGAAATCTCTGTTAAGACTTACTCCAGCCCATCTACACCCTCCCAGCCATTGAAGCCCTCCCCTGCCCATCTTCCACCAAACGGCCAGACACAGACACAGACCGTGCAAGTCTGCCGAGTAACTGGCCTAGTTCAATATTTAATATTATTTTCTGATTCTAAATCTTCTGTGAGAAGGATAGGGGTGATTGGGCGAAAAACGGACCGATTCTTTCCATTTATCTGCAGCAAAATCTACTGTTTATTCTGAATCACTCAGGTTTTTCTCAATTTGAACACGTAAGAATATAAGAATCGCCTTACTGGGTCAGACCAACGGTCCATCAAGCCCTGTAGCCCGTTCTCACGGTGGCCAATCCAGGTCCCTAGTACCTGGCCAAAACCCAAGGAGTAGCAACATTCCAGAATCTCAAAGAGTAAACAAGATTCTGGAACTCCAAAGAATAGCAACATTCCATGCAGAATCCCCAAGGAGTAGCAACATTCCATGCTACCGATCCAGGACAAACAGTGGCTTCCCCCATATCTTTCTGAATAACAGACTGTGGACCTTTCCTCCAGGAACCTGTCCAAACCTTTCTTAAAACCAGGTGTGAAATGTTATTGAGATGGACCCCTTCTTCTTCAAGATACATATTGCGGGCCCTGGCTTTGTATCTCTAGAGCTAGCCTATCTCAGGATCTAGCAGTCCCTTTTTGTGACACTATCCCATTGAGTCTTGGGAAGCTACAGCAATGCTTGGGTGGAATGACTGGAAAGGGAAATGGACCTGGCTTTTTCTTTCACTGACAGCCCAATTTTCTCATCAGCTGTAGCTCGGGAGACAGAAAACAGTTTACTTCCTGCAGAACTGCAGATAGAAATAGAACCATCCCAATCCGGATTCAGAACCAACTACAGTACAGAAACTCTCCTGGTATCTCTACTAGATATAGCTCGAAGTCACCTCAGCCAAGGAAATAGACTGCTAATCATCCAATTTGATCTCTCAGCTGCATTCGATCTAGTGGACCACTCCATTCTTCTCCAAAAACTAGACGCAATAGGAATTTCAGGTAAAGTTCATAACTGGTTCCAAGGCTTCCTTAAAACTAGAACATACAGAGTCAAATCTAAAGACATTCTATCAGAACCATGGTCCAATCCATGTGGAGTACCACAAGGCTCTCCCCTCTCTCCCACACTTTTCAACCTATTCATATCCTCCCTAGGCACCACCCTAGACACCCAAAATATTACTTCTTTCAGCTACGCAGACGACATAACCATCCTCCTTCCATTCGACATACACAACCCAATCTCCACAGAACGCTTGAAAACTACATTAGAAACAGTGGATAAATGGATGACAGATCACAAGTTGAAGTTGAACTCTGACAAAACCAAATTCTTATTACTAGAGAAGGACAAAAAACCATCCCTAACAGAACTGGAAGTAAACTCAATCAAGTACCCTATACAGAACTCCCTTAAAATCCTAGGAATACATTTAGACAGATGTTGCACAATGCAAACACAAATCCTAAAAGTCACCCAAAAAGCATTCTTCACAATGCGAAATTTAAGAAAAATCAGGAAATTCTTTAACAAAGACCAATTCAGGATCATTGTCCAATCCCTTGTGCTAAGTATTGTCGACTATTGCAACAGCCTCTACTTACCTTGCCCGACCAACACAATAAAAAAACTACAGACCATCCAGAACACAGCCCTCAGACTCATATACTCACTCAGCAAATACGACCACATTACCAATGCATACCTAGAATCTCACTGGCTACCAATAAAAGCAAGAACACAATTCAAACTCTACTGTCTCATTTTCAAAGTAACCCATGGCACGGCACCCAATTACCTAATTAATCGTTTCCATCACTATCAACCACCAAGAAGAAGGAGAACACAGAACCTTTTCACCTATCCACCACTCAACGGAACTTGTCGTAAGAAACTATACGACAACCTTCTGGGGACACAGGCAGCTAAAATAGACTCTGACATCTCAAAATTACTGACCAAAACAACAGACATAAAAGAGTTCCGCAAAGAAATAAAAACACTACTGTTCAAAAAATATCTCCCATCACTCTAACCACCACCCAATGAGTTCCCAACCAACGACTTCGGAAACACCCATCTATACTATCTCTTTGTCTGTGACCTAAAATGTAATGTAACTCTTCTACTTTACACCCGATTTAAACGATCGAGTTGCCATGTATTACCTCTGCAAAATACACTATCTTCTGTTATATGTAATAACTTATGTGACAAGTATTATCTTCTGTGAACTTGAAGTATCATAACTCTTTACTGTTACTGTAATATACTCCTATCCTGAAATGTAATTCTACTGGAAATGTCCAGATATCTTCTACAATGTAATCCGCCTAGAACCGCAAGGCACAGGCGGAATAGAAATCCCTAATGTAATGTAATGTAATGTAATGTAACCAGACAACTTTCACTTTATAGAATGAGAGTTGCTGCCTTGAGTTGGAGCTGCACAGTATCTGTAGTGATGTGCTTTGAGCTGGTGGCCTATTTGTATAACGGGACAGGGTTTAGGCATTAAAAGGTTAGCCAGCATAGATGACAGTGCTCTAAAGGTTAGTACTGATAACAGAAATCAGATGCTTTTCCAGTTCAGAATATCGGTGGAATGTTTTTCATTTTGACTAGAGAACGACACGGAGACAAATTTTTTCCCGTCCCCACAGGAACTCATATTTCCATCCCGTTCCCACGAGTTCTTTTCCTGTCCCTGCTCCATTCCTGCAAGCTCCGTCCTCATCTGCACAAGCCTCAAATATTTTAAAATCATAAGTAGCAACATTTTAGAGCTCAGATTGTGATGTCATAATGCCTCATTCCACCAATGCCTAAGCTCCGTCCTCATCTGCACAAGCCTCAAACACTTTAAAATCATAAGTGTTCAAGGCTTGTGCAGTTAAGGCAGAGCTTACTGGAATGGGACTGGGCAGGGAAATTGAGTTCTCTAATTTTGACCATCATACATCATGTGCTGTATGGAGAGGCACCATGCTACTTGATCCAAATTCTAGGAAAATATATTCTGAATCGAAATTTGCAATCAGAGGCAACTATGCAATTAACTTTGGAGAATATTCAGGACATATAGTATAGGAAAATATGCATGGCAGCAGTATCTTTGGCAGATCCAAGGCTAAGGAATTCCATGAAAGGGACACTAAGGGGTTAATAATTTAAAAAAAAAGTCTAAAAAGTGTCCTAAATGGCTACTTGGTCGATCAAAAAGCCTGATCATCCAAGTACCCATAACCAAAGCTGTTTTTTAGATGTATCTAAAAACAGCTTAGACTTTTCCCCTGCCTCTAGACGCACAGAGAGAAAAGAGGTGTGTTTAGAGGAGGGGAAAGGACGGGCAGTGGGCAGGAGGTGGGCCGACCTACACCTAGGTGTACAACAGGTATAACCAAAACATTTACAGGTTGCCTAGTCGGCACTTAGACTTTTTGACTTGACTTATTCTGATTGGCCCAGGAGCCTTAGGCCCTACCTGTGGGCAGGGCTTTGGGATGGCTGGGCCAATCCGGCCCTATTCTGCAGTCGAATGCCTGCCGGAAGGGCGGGTTTGGCACCCGTCTGTCCGGCCAACTTTTAAAAGGTACAGGGAAGGGGGGTGGGGGTGGGGGGGTCGTGGGGTCGGCCGGGGAGGTTTGCGGGTCGGCGTGGGGGGTGATTGGGGGTTCTGGGGGGCGATCATTGGGGGGAGGGGAGTTGCGTCGAGGGCAGGAGGGCTTGGGATCCCTCCTGCCCGTATTGTAGTGGGGGGTGGGGGTAGGGGGGTCGCTGGGGCCAGGGGTGCTTGGGCTCCCTCCTGGCCTGATTGTACTCGGGGGGGGGGGGGTTGCCGGGCCCAGGAGGGTTTGGGCTCCCTCCTGGCCCGATCGTACTCGGGGGGGGTCACCGGGGCCAGGAGAGCTTGGGCTCTTTCTGGCCCACTCGAGTCAGGGGTCACCGCGGGCCAGGAGAGCTTGGGCTCTCTCCTGGCCCATTCCAGTCGTGGGGGGGGTCGCCAGGGCCAGGAGGGTTTGGGCTCCCTCCTGGCCCGATCGTACTCGGGGGGAGGGCACGATCGCCAGGGATCGTCGGGGGTGCCGCGGCTGCCACGGGGCAAGAGGGCTTGGGCTCCCTCTTGCCCCGATGTTGTCGGGGGGGGGGGGTTGTCAGTTCGACATGGCAGGAGGGCTTGGGCACCCTCTTGCCTGGATCGTTGTGTGTGTGTGTGTGGGGGGGGTTCTGTAACCAGTGTTGTTTCTGACAGACACCGGTTACAGAATCCAGCTTTTAGGCGAAGGCCTCGCTCCTCCTTCGCCTAAAAGCCCTTCTGTTGGACGTTTGGGGCTTAGGCGTTTTTTTGTTTCATTATGGCTAAAAAGTGTAGATGTCGTGTAGGTGTACTTATAGACGTAGTGGCGATTGGGCGTTTAGGCAGAGGAGGGCCATAATCAAAACAAGGACGTTTGGTTTGGTTATGGACACTTTCCCTGCTTCTACTTTATACGTTTAAGGACTTAGGCCAAAAAGGGACTTAGACGTTTTTTTTTATTATGCCCCTCCAACTGCCTGTTTTACAAAGCCATGTGGCAACAGCCCCGAAGCCCTTTAAATCTCTATGGGCTTCGGGGCCGTTAGCGCAGGGCAGCCACTAGCGCAGCTTCGTAAAAGAGGCCGTAAGATTATCTGCAGATTTTAAATCTTTTAATAAAAATTCTAAAGACATGTTTATTTGGAAGGGCATTTCAGAACTGATCGTTTAAGTTGGCAGATGTCAGAAAATTGTGACTATTAGAAGATGGCATGTTTAAAAGAAGTAGATTTTTAATATGTGTTGATGAATGTATGGAGTTTGTTTTATTTTATAGAAACATAGAAACATAGAAACATAGAAATTGACGGCAGAAAAGGGCTATAGCCCATCGAGTCTGCCCATACCAATGACCCACTCCCTGATTCTTACTCTCCTAGAGATCCCACATGAATATCCCATTTTCTCTTGAAATCTAACACGCTGCTGGCCTCAATTACCCTCTGAGGCAGCTCGTTCCAATGATCTACCACCCTTTCAGTGAAGAAGTACTTCCTCGCATCACCCTGAAATTTCCCTCCCCTGATTTTCAGCAAGTGTCCTCTGGTTACTGAGGGCCCTGTAAGACTGAAGATATCATCTTTCACCTCTATACGCCCAGTAATATACTTAAAGGTCTCAATCATGTCCCCTCTCTCTCTTCGCTCCTCCAGTGAGTACATCCTCAGTTTTTTTAACCTTTCTTCATACGTGAGTTCCCTGAGCCCCAAAACCATCCTGGTAGCCATTCGCTGAACCGACTCAATTCTCAACACATCTTTTCGGTAGTGTGGTCTCCAGTATTGAACACAATACTCGAGATGAGGTCTCACCATGGATCTGTACAGCGGCATTATGACTTCAGGTTTTCTGCTGACAAAACCCCTACGGATACAGCCCATCATTTGTCTTGCCTTGGACGATGCCTTCTCTACTTGATTGGCAGCCTTAAAATCGTCGCTAATGATCACTCCTAAATCACGTTCCACCGTGGTCCTGGACAAGGTTTCACCATTTAGTGTGTAAGTTCTGTGTGGATTTTTTTTGCCTAGGTGCATTACTTTACATTTTTTAGCATTGAAGCCCAGCTGCCAAGTTGATGACCACTGTTCAAGCTGTCTTAGGTCCTGCGTCATAAAGTCAGGCACGCTGCTTTTGCCAACTATGTTGCATAGTTTGGCATCGTCGGCAAACAGTGATACTTTTTCCTCTAAGTCCTTGGGTCAAATCTCCTATGAATAAATTGAATAGAATCGGCCCTAAGACGGAGCCCTGAGGTACTCCACTCATCACTGCTGACGTTTTGGAGGGGGTACCGTTTACCATCACCCTTTGAAGCCTACCATCTAGCCAATCCCTTACCCATGTTGTGAATGTATCCCCTAATCCCATCGATTTTAGTTTGTTCAACAGCCTGCGGTGTGGAACGCTATCAAAAGCTTTGCTGAAGTCCAAGTATATCACGTCAAGGGACTCACCGGCATCCAGATGACTGGTCACCCAATCAAAGAAGTCAATCAGATTAGATTGGCAGGACCTTCCCCTGGTGAATCCGTGTTGATGTAATAATTTGTCAATGGAACAAAAAAAAAGGTTAAACAAAAGCATTTAGCACGTGCAAATTGGTTATTATGCGCTAAATTGATTAGCATGCTCTAAATCAGTTAGCGTGTAGTAAATCGATTAGCACACCTTAGTAAAAGGACCCCTTAGTGTCAGATGGACAATTGAGCATAGATGCAATATTACCAAATATAGAAACATAGAAACATAGAAATAGACGGCAGATAAGGGCCAAGGCCCATCTAGGCTGCCCACCCTAATGTCCCTCCCCTACCTTCGGCCTGTGAATAGATCCCTCCCCTACCTTCGCCCTTTGAATAGATCCCATGTGACGATCCCATTTGGCCTTAAAATCAGGCACGCTGCTGGCCTCGATCACATGCAGTGGAAGACTATCCAAAAGGAGTTTTTTGGATATCACATGGTCCGCTCCAGAAACTAAACCAGAGAGAGAAAAACTCCCCCCAATAGAAGGGGGAAAAAGGTCTCTGGCCAAAACAACCGGGCAAGATTCAAATGCTCAAAGAGGCCACTTAACACTAAGGGCTCCTTTTATGAAGCCGCATTAGCGGTTTAATGCGCGTAATGGAGCGCGCTGAACCGCCGGCCGCGCTAGCCGCTACCACCTCCTCTTGAGCAGGCGGTAGTTTTTTTGGCTAGCACGGGGGTTAGCACGTGATTAAAAGGCGTGCGCGCTGAAGCCGCTAACGCGGCTTCGTAAAAGGAGCCCTAAAGGAACTAAAACATGCTAGGAGGTGAAGCAACGTCACTAGGTATTCAAACAAACATCAGAAGTTGATATCAAAAGCAGGCACTAAACTTAACGTTGCCGTTACTGTACAAAACGCGGTGATCAAACTTCTAAAAAAACCTCTGTGCCCGTGACTCTATCTCCCAGGCTCCAACGTCGGCTCACTGGCTACCTGTGGCCGACCGCTGCGTTTTCAAGGGCCTTATGATAGCGTTCAGATCCTTGCAAGACATGGCGCCGGGCTACGTGACAGACAAAATTCCTCCGTATGTGCCAAACAAGTCCCGCCGCTCACATGATGATATTCACCTCAAAACGCTCCCTGGCCATGCCCCACGACTGGAAACTGCCAAATGATGTTTCTACTCCCACTTTATACCGAGCTACTGGAATCGACTGTCCCCGCGGATCGGATCACTTGAAAGTCTCCCTCAGCTTTAGGAAAGCAATTAAAACATACCTCTTCACCTAACTCCCCCGCCCTTGACCGAGGGATTACAAAGAAATGTATGTGGGTATTTGATCCCGGGTATGTGTCACATTAGGGTAAAAACGACTTGAAATTCTTTCAGGTTAACTAAGGAAACCTAACCTGCAAACTATGGGCTTCTTTTACTAAGCTGCGCTAGAGTTTTTAGCGCATGCAGCATTTTAGCGCATGCTAAACCCGCGCTACGTGGCTAGAACTAACGCCAGCTAGTGCACGGGGCAATTTAGTGCACGCTATTCCAAGCGTTAATGCCCTAACGCAGCTTAGTAAAAGGAGCCCTGTGTATTATGTATACAAGTATTATATTCCTGGTGTGTTTCAAGCTAGAATAATAACGTACTGAAAAACTTGCACTGTAAGGGTGACTGGGAGTGAGACAGACAAAAAAAAAAAAAGTGGAGGGGGAAAGGGAAAAGGGGATGCTTTGGGGGGAGGGGCATGCTGGGGGGTAGGCAGCAATCTTGGTTTGCTCGGAGGGCCAGAGAGAGATAGGCAGGGGACCAGGGAGAGAGACAGACAGAAAGAATGACAAACAGACAGGGGGCCAGAGAGACAGAAAGACAGCCAGCCAGCAGCCAAAGAGCGAGAAAGAAAGACAGACAGACAAGGGGCCAGGGAGAAACACAGACAGAAAGAATGACAAACAGACAGGGGGCCAGAGAGACAGAAAGACAGCTAGCCAGCAGCCAAAGAGCGAGAAAGAATGACAAACAGACAGGGGGCCAGAGAGACAAAACAGACAGACAGACAGTGGCCAAGGAGTGAGAAAGAAAGACAGACAGAGGGCCATGGAGAGACACAGACAGAAAGAATTACAGACAGAAAGGGGGCCAGAGAGACAAACAGACAGACAGACAGTGGCCAAGAAGTGAGAAAGAAAGACAGACAGAGGGCCATGGAGAGACACAGACAGAAAGAATTACAGACAGGCAGGGGGCCAGAGAGACAGACAGAAAGACAGACAGACAGCAGCCAAAGAGAGAGAGACAAAGAAAAAAAGACAGACAGCGGCTAAGGAGACAGAGAGACAGAAAGAAAGACAGACAGACAGATCTATTCTAGCACCCATTAATGTAACGGGCTTAAAGACTAGTATTTTAATAAATAAATGAAATAAATTATAATAAATTATACTGTAATTATAGCACAGCATAACCTGTTAACTGTCTTTTATGTATGTTCAACCTGTAACCCATTCTGAGCTCTTTGGGGATAACGGGATAGAAAACGAAATAAAATATTTTCTTTGTAAAACCTTCCCCAGTTACTCTTTGAGAGGTCTCTCCTTTTCATCTAACATCCTCCTGTTCTCTCTCAAAAATGGCTGTTTCATAGAAGCCACAGCAATAAATGTTACTTTGGAAGAAGAAGAGATCATATCTACATCCATCCCCCACATGATTTAAATCAAACGACAAAAGCTAAAGTGCAATTTTATACTAATTTCATTGTTGGGGTAGGGAGGGGCTGTCTTTGCGTGATGATGCTAGGAGCTGATTGCACTTCAGGTCTCATTCTTCTTCACTGATGACTTGTAGCAGTGAGTAGAGGATGTGATTAATAGGTGAGAACTGTTTAGCCACTTCAGAGTCTTGTTAATCATGCAGAGGATACATACAGACCGTAACGGGGAAGAACGGTGGCACTTGCATGTCTGTAAATAGTCCATGTCAATCACTCAAGGGCACCTCAATCTTTTTGCCTGCAGAAGGCCGAAGGCGGCTGGTGTGCCCCTGTGCCTGAGTGACACGAGAGTTGAGCTGCTAGCTCCATCTCGCTCCCTTTTCCTCTGGCTGTGGTCTCCGTTGCTAAAGGAGAGCTGGTTTCCCCTCAGGCTGTAATTGTGAAGTAGCCATTTGGTACTGCCCTTTCTGTCTTGCTTTCTTTAGGAAAATTAGTGTTCCAGGTACATGCAGGCCACAGGATAAAATCAGAGGCAGCCATAGAGCCAGATGGTGAGCATAGCTAGAGGTGACTACCATTTCCATGTGCAGAAAAAAGAAAGGAGAAAAATCTTACTCTGTTCACTCCTAGCCCCCACCTATCACATTTCACATATACAGTACACCCATTACTTCTGTTCATAAAACCTGTCCTGGGGGATCCCCAGCCAGTCAGATTTTCAAGATATCCCTAATGAATATGCATGAGAGAGATTTGCATATAATGGAAGTGACAGGTATGCAAATCTCTCTCATGCATATTCATTAGGGATATCTTGAAAACCTGATTGGCTGGGGGTCCCCCAGGACAGCTTTGGGAACCACTGGTGTAGTCCATAAGTCTATGTGCCAGTTCGAATATGTGAATCTGAAAAGGGTGTGTGGCCAGGGGAGGAGCATGGGCAGATCATGGGTGTTCCTAGAAGTTATGCACCCTGTTATAGAATATGCCCGATGCATGCACAAGTATGATGTAGGGATTTAGGCCTACTTTTTGTTTGGCTTAAATGGGTACGCCTAAAAGTTGTGACATGCAATGACACAGCGCAATTCTATAAGGTATGTGTACCTTATATAGAATATTGATTTTTTTTTGGGGGGTGCCATATATAGAATATGGCCTTGAGTGCATACCTCTCTGTATACATAAGCATACGCCCCTTTTAGGTGCATATTTTGTGAGCACCTTTTGTAAAATTACTCCTGATGTGCTCATTAGTTTCTGTTACTGGAAGTACACAGAATCACTGAGGAGAAAAGATTTCTGAAATGAGAGAGGCCTGGTCAAAAGGCACACTTTCTCCAGCTGAAAAAACATCAGCATTCATAAAATGATTCAAATTTAGATACCGCAACTTTATTGGCAGGACAATTTTACCTATGTTGTCAAAGTAAGGAGAGAGAGAGGTGATACGATATGGGCATTTAAGTTCTTGAAAAATATTAATATTCAAACAAACCTCTTCCAGAGACGTAGGGGTGGTAGAACTAGAGATCATAAATTGAGGTTGCAGGGAGGTAGACTTAGGAGGAATGTCAGGAAATACTTCTTCATAGAGAGGGTGGTGGATGCCTGGAATGCCTTTCTGAGAGAGCCGATGTTTAAGGTGCTTCAGCACAATTGTCCGTCGAGTGTGCGCTCTCTGTTGCAGTGGCTTTGCCCTTTGCGTGAGTTACGGCCTTCAGATAAGTTTGGAAGTTCCATCATTAATGGTTGTGAAGCTTTCTGGGAACCGCAAGGCCTTGTTCTCTGCGCAGGGCCTGGTGTTGTGGAATGCCTTACCCTTTCCCCCTCTTTTACTAAGGTGCACTAACCGATTAGCGTACACTAATTGAATTAGCGTGCGCTACACACTAACACATCCATAGACTATCATGCACGCGTTAGCCTTCGTAAAAGAGAGCCTTTGTCTTTGCGCCAATCCTCCGCATTCTGGCAATTTAAGAAAGGGGTGAAAACTGTGTTGTTTGAGCGCTTTTCTGGCGTGAGCTCTGCGACAGCTTGAGTGAGGGTGGTTCTCTTTTATGCTGTTTTTTTGTCTTGTTGTATTGCGCTTGTATGTATCATTTGTTGTGATTTTGTATGTGATTTTTGCTCCCCGCATAGATTTGTGGATATGCGGGTTATAAATATTTTTATTGAGTCACAATAACTGTCATGTACCTTTCCTTTTATTTGACTTCCTTACACATCCAGGGTGGGTGGGGGGGAGGGGAATGTATTATTGTTTGCTATACTTAATTATCTATATTATTGAAATTAAATATGTACTTCTTCGTCTATTAATGGAAGGGAGGGAGAAAATGATTGTTTTTGAATTATTTGTGTATTTAAAGTGTGTTCTGTGTAGTGTTTGTTTAATTTCATTGTATGACTCTGTTAACATTTGAAAATTAATAAAGATTTATTTTTAAAAAAAATGGTTGATATGGAGACCAATACCTGGGATACTGTTTGGGTAAAGTTAGGACAGTCTTTTTGTGTCCTAACTCCTAACCTTATCTTGATAGTTACCCAGTTAGCAGACTGCATATTGCCATTAATCAAGTACCTCCTGACCAGTGGCGTAGCGAAGAAAGTTGGCATGCAGGGCGGTGGCACCTGACATAGCCACTCTGTGTGACTCCCAATGTGCTTTTCCTCACCATGCCCTCCCCACCCACCGTCCCTACATTGCTGTGCTCCTCCTTGTACCTCTACTGGCTGTTGAGGTGTTATCTTAGGCGAGAGCAATGAGAGCTGAGGCTGATGCCAGACAGAATTCTGGTCTCATAAATGGCAAGAGGCTGAAAGAAGATCATCCAAATCCAGCATGGGGGAATTTAGGCCGATTCTGGCAGACTTCTATAGTCTGTGTCCTGCAAATGGCAAGAGACCGGTGACAATTTGACACCTCCAGTGTCATTTTATGGTCACATGCTGCAAATGGGGGTGCTGTGCAGCTTAGGGGAGAGGAGACCGCATCCTGACTGGTAAGTTGAATACTGTCAGCGATATTTAGAGTCTAAGTTATAACCACTTATCATCCCCATCGGGATTATATGGGTGGCATGGTGGTGACTTCACAACCAGCATTTAAAGATGGGTGGCTGTGGCTTGCACAAAGTGACGGGCCAAGCTCTGCTCACCTTATTGGGAAGAGTGGATGGATCACGTTGGTCTTTTTCTGCCATCACTTACTGTCGCTAGCTTTTACAAAGCTAAGATAGAGGTTTCTACTGTGGGCCAATGAGGTAAATGCTCCGACGCTCACAGAATTTCTATGAGCGTCAGAATATTTACTTCATCAGCCCATAGTAGAAACTTTTACTGCTGTTTAGTAAAAAGGAGCCCTGTGTGAATACATCTATATACCAAAAAATATCCTCACTATCAACCAAAAACTGCTTATTCATAAATATAATGGGCTCAAATTAATTGAGATCATTTTGCACCACTTAAACATTTGTGCTTAATATCTCTCAGCATAATTTAATCATTGCACCATATAATAGCCTCAAATATTTTTTGAATTTTTCTTTTTTACATATTTAAAATGATTATATCAGACTTGCAGACTTGTGTTCTGTGCTTGTCTTGTGCATTTGAAAATAGAATATGGATGTTCTTATGTAATGGATCTTAGGATGTGTGGGATATAAAATGTATTAAATAAATAAAAATAAACACATCTTTAAACCTTAATTTTTCAGTCCGGTCATATTGCAATCAGGTTTGCATCGCAGGCCTTGACTTTGACCATGTTTTACCTAGCGTTATTAGGAGAAGAAAACTTTTCAGCTGGGGCACCAATTTAATGAAGTTCACCTTAAAGAAAACATAAAAGTTATCTTTCAAGAATATCTCAATCACTTACAGACCATATACTGTGTATGTGTATATATATGTATATATATATATATATATATATATATATATATGCGTGCACTATGACTTGGTACCTTTTCTTAGACTGTGACACATATATATAAAAAAGCTTTGGCTGAGTTCCCAAGAGCGCTGAAAACTCTCACAGAATAATGGACAATGGCGACCACAATCAGTTACTCTCCTACCGAGCATGTCAGGAACATTCAAAGCTGATAGGTTGCTTGATAGCCAATCCAATTCAGAGAAACACTTTCAACTCAATCTCACAATTCAAACCCATTGAGCTAACAGTCTCCCATTGAAAAACCCATTTCTGTTCCTTAAATAATAGTAAATTCTGCACATTTAGAAGCTATGCTAGAAAAAAAATTCAAATAGAAAATTAGTAATCTATATTATGGTTTGAGTACTCTGAGCACCTATACAACTTTTGAATTTTAGAAGAATTTCTGAGCCTCAGCCCCACCACTCCACCGCCTCAAAATATTTTCATTGCGGAGAGCTTTACGTGGTTATTTCCTCATTGGCTCATTCTATTTTCTATCATTTTTCCTTTTCTCAACTATTTCAAAAGTGCATTGTGCCTTATACTAGTGCACACTTCCTTACACTTTATATCAAAGTGCTTACTTATTTCATCAACCTCATCTATGTTTTATAAATAAATAATATATATAAATAGATCAAATAAACAGTTTGGATGGGAGGAAGAAAGGGTCAGTGGGGGTTTAGCGGGGTCAGCAGGGGTTTGGCTGCACGACAAGGGGGGATAAAAAGATGCTGCATGGGGGATGGGAGGAAGGGAAGGATAGAAAGATGCTGCAGAGGGAAAGCACAAAGGTATGGGTAAGAGGGGAAGAAATATGCTGCACAGGTGGGGGAGAGAAAGGAAAGAGGAATAATTTGGGTGGAGGAGAGGAAGTTTCAGGTTTATTAGGTGTTTTTATATACCGCCTACCAAGGTTTATATAAGCGGTTTTTATAATCAGATACTCAAGTATTTTCAATATCTGTCCCAGTGGGCTCAAAACCTATCTAACGCACCTGGGGAGAGATGATCATTGTAAATGAAAAAAATAAGACCTACCCCGAAAGTAAGACCTGTTGCGTTTTTTGAGCCCAAAATTAATATAAGACAGTGCCTTATTTCAGGGAAACACGGTAGCAGTATAGGGAGGAGGATGATAACAAGGATAGTTTCCAGGTTCCATTGTTGCGCTTTACGGTTCCTAGTCAAGCTACGTTTCTTCCTTGGTGGCAGGGTATAACACATTTTGCTGCTATGACTGCTGTTTCTCCCTTTCCCCTAAGGATTACACATCGTTTCTCCTGCCCATTCTTTCTCTAGGAAATCTTTCATTTTCTCTGTCAGATTTGGAAAATGTGCTTTTCTGATAAATCAGTCTTTGTATTTTGTACAATCTAAAAGGAAGTTCATTTCTGCTTCTATTTCTCTGGTGCTGTACTGCAGGCAAAGTCTGGCTTCCTGGGGGGCAGGGAAGCTCCAGTTCAGTTTATGCCTATATTTGCTTAACAAAAAAACCCCAACTTGAGTGAGAATTGATATGAACATCACAATTACAAACCTAGAAACCGAGGAGCAGAGAATGGGCCAAAATGCTAGTGTGTGATGGGAATGCAGTGAATACTGTTTTAAAAGACAGCTCTCCTGGCAGAGGAAATTTAGGAACATGAGGGATTCATTTCAAAAGCATTTCACCACCTGGCAAAATGATATTTTTATATAACAAAACCACAGTCCACTAAAGCAGAGTAAAGTAAAGCCCAGTTGTTCAAATTGTGCATTAGAAATTTAGACTCAAATTACTGTACAAGTGCCGTGTTCAGTGGCATAGTAAGGATGGGGGGAGGGAGGTCCGCCCCAGATGCCATCTTGGTAGGGGCGCGGCACCCACCCTCCTCTCCATCCCCCTGCTCCTTCCCTGCCACCCTCACTGCTGCTCTCGTGCGCCACTTCCTTTCCCACATATCTCTGTAACATTCCTGGTGGGAGCTGCAACCCTCAACCTGCGGTCGTGCCTGTGTCGGCTCTGCTTCTGACATCACTTTCCGGATCCACACCTAGGAAGTGATGTCAGAGGGAGAGCACACACGTGACAGCGGGTTGGGGGTTGCTGCTCACGACAGGAATGTTACAGAGGTACAGGGAAAGGGAAGCAGTACACATGCGCAGCAGTGGGGTGGGTAGGAAGGGAGCAAATAGGGATGGGGCAGAGAAGAGGGTGGGGGAGGGGCACCACTGCTCCGGGCACCCCTCACCCTCGCTATGCCAATGCCAGCGCCTATGTCAGATGCCTAACGACTCCCAACTCAACCATGCCTATTCTCTGCCCCCAACCATGCCTACTTTTTCAGATATGCATCATTAGGCATCCTTGTGCGAGGGAGGGTGCCTCCACTTAGGTGTCACTAGGCATCTTAAGAGCTTGGCGACAAACTCTTAAAATGATTAAGTAAATTTTTTTTAATTGGCTGAAAACCTGCACAGTCAATTACCATGCTGATTAAGCCAATAAAAAAAATAAAAAGGTTAAGCACGGATCCCGAACTTAGGGCACGGATCGTATCCGATCCGTGAGAGATCCGATCTGATTCATGTCCGGGGGCTGATTCACGAATCACCCTCATGCAAATGAGGGTGATCGGAATCACGTCCTCATCTGACTGTTGGAATCGCTCTCTAGCGATCCCGATGCATGCACAGACCATCACTATTTTCAGGGTTTGGCATACAAAAGGGAAAGGAGAAATAGCGCATAGTGCTTCTGAGAAAAGATTCCTGAGGATGCAGCTACTTCTAAATTTTTTTGCAAGCCCGTGGTTTTAACCTGGGGTTAAAACCATGGGCTCGCACTGCGGGAAGGGCAGGAGAAATTCGGGGCAAGTTGGGGCAGCAGGCAGGAATATTCGGGGCAAGTTGGGGCGGTGAGTTGGGGCAGCAGGAGATTTAGGGCAGGCAGGAGATTCATTCGGGGCAGGCAAGCGATCGAGGCTTTTAGCAGAGAAGCAGGGCAGAGAACAGGGCGACAGAAGGCAGGGCAGTGGGAAAGGGCTTGAGCGATTGGTCCTCAGCAGTCGTTTGTTTGTGATCGGCCAGCCCAGTTGGTGTTGCAGGGTTTTGGTTAGTGAATCGCGTCCCTGCCTACTTTGCATACCGTTCCCCTCATTTGCATGCGCGGATTGGAGGATGGTCGGCAGAGAGGTAAGTGAATCGGGCTGGACTAAAATTGGGTCGCAAAGGGGTCACAAACCGATCGGTACACGATCAGTTTGCTTAGTGAATCTAGCCCTTAGGCATCTTTAGGCAGCTGAAATTAGTTCATCTCTCACCTGAATTAATACAATGTGCTTCTCATGGGTCTCCCGCTAACAGATCTCTCCCCCCCTTCAATCTGTTCAGAAATCTGCTATACGCCTTGTATTTCACCAGGGTCATTATGCTCATGTTATCCCTCTCCTCAAGTCACTTCATTGGCTCCCTCTTCACTTCTGAGTACAATTCAAACTCCTTTTACTGACCTACAAGTGTACCCACTCTGCAGCTCCTCAATATCTCTCCTCTCTTATCTCTCTCTTTACTCCACCCCAGGAACTCCATTCTTCAGGCAAGTCTTGATTGTCTGTACCCGTCTACTCTACTGCCAACTCCACCCCTTCTGCATTGCTGTACAATACGCCTCGAGCAACCTGCCCGAATCAGTACGCCAGGCTCCATCTCTGGCAGTATTCAAATCCAGGCTCAAAGCCCATTTTTTTCAAAGCTGCGTTTAGATACTAACACTTACAACATGTAAATACACTATAACTGTTTCTCATTCCCTCTGTAGCCCCTACCCTCATGAGCACCATATATTGAAACATAGAAACATGATGGCAGATAAAGGCCAAATGGCCCATCTAGTCTGCCCATCAACAGTAACCATTATCTCTTCCTCTCTCTAAGAGATCCTACATGCCTATCCCAGGCTTTCTTGAAATCAGACACAGTCTCTGTCTCCACCACCTCATCTGGGAGACTGTTCCACACATCTACTACCCTTTCTGGAAAAAGTATTTCCTTAGATTACTCCTGAGCCTATCACCTCTTAACTTCATCCTATGCCCTCTCATTCCAGAGCTTCCTTTCAAATGAAAGAGACTCGACTCGTGTGCATGTACATTATGTAGGTATTTAAACGTCTATTATAGCTCCCCTCTCCCGCCTTTCTTCCAAAGTATACAGATTGAGATCTTTAAGTCTGTCTTTAGTAAACACTAGAAAATAGTGAAGATGAGAAAGTGAGGCAAATTGGAAGTTCCCACACCAAATATAAACCTCACTAGTTAGGGTTCAATTGCAGAATGGCACACGAGCCCTCAGTACATCAGTGTATGTGATTATTCTTCTTGGGCTCATATCCTAGCCTTCTGATTGAATATAGCTAGTATGCTTACTGCTGTTAAACTTTTGTCTTTTTCCAAAAAGTAAAAATAAAGACTAAAAACAGCAAACATTTCATTTTTTACTTATCCTTTTAATGCAGTGTCTCTAGCATGCCCCGAAAGGGACCCGTTTCGCCCAAAAGGGCTTTTTCAAGGATTCATAGAGGAGCTCTGCATAATATTTTTCTCCGGTCCTCTCTGCTTTGGGGCTATGTTGTAGCCACCCTGCAGCCCTTGGCTGGGACTCTGCAGTGCCTCTAGTGGCCACAAACAACAGTACACTAACATGTGACTCAGACTGGAGTCACCCTGCAGGATTTTCAAAGGAACTTAATCAAAACACAGTTGTTTGTATGGCAATAATGCAAAATTTACTGTAAAAATAAAGTTCAGAATGGTATAAAGTTCCAAGCAACAAACAAATATTCAAAACTGGAAACAAGAAAAAAAGAAGGCCAGAGGAAAATTCTGGCAGTCTTCAGGATTTCTATTCGTAATGAAACAGTTCTCTCTGTGATTTGCACTCTCACAGAGCAGCTTTACAATATATCTTCCTTTTCTCTCAAGTCTGCTCCTCAGCAGAGCTCAGGTAAGTTCATAGCATTCAAAACAATTCCCAGAGATATGCCTTTTCACTCTCATCTCTAAGGCAAACACATCCAACATAAAGCCTCCAGCCTAAAATTGTAGCAGGGCTGGGTAAAGAGGAGTCCACCAAGTTTGCTTTTCAAAAGCACACAGAACAGCTTTCAAAATTCCCACCCAGTGGTAGCAAACTTCTCCCCACTCACTCTTAGCTTATCAAACAATTGTACAGTCCAGAAAAGTCTTTGAAAGTGACTAGGAGCAGGGAAAGAACCTAGCCACAAAATAAGAGTAAAAAAAAAAAGCTCGTGCTGCAAATGGGGGTGTGGACACCAGCTTCTTTCACACCCAGGTCTAAGGCATTACCCTAGCTTGCCAGCAATGCCCTACTTGGGAAGAGCCTCTTATTTTCCCTCTCACCTCCTCCACCAAGAGCAAACTACTGACTTTTAATGGGGAGGAGCCATGCCCTGCTCTAACTGAGCCTGTTCTCACCTGGGCTCCTCTCTGGCTCCCCCGGTGGGCATAAATGAAAACACAGG
The DNA here is from genome assembly GCF_902459505.1 of Geotrypetes seraphini. NCBI lineage: Eukaryota > Metazoa > Chordata > Amphibia > Gymnophiona > Dermophiidae > Geotrypetes > Geotrypetes seraphini. Next base: position 216,209,429 of record NC_047089.1, on the reverse strand, counting down.
GACCAAGGCAGGCATGGAGCCTGACTGGTCACAATGTGCAGAGCAGTCCTTCCTAGCCCCAAAGCAGAGAGAACGCAGAGAAAAATATTTTGCAGAGCTCCTCTATGAACCCTTGAAAAAGCCCTTTTGGGCAAAACGGGTCCTGTTGGGGCATGCTAGAGACACTGCATTAAAAAGATAAGTAAAAAATGAAATGTTTGCTGTTTTTAGTCTTTATTTTTACTTTTTGAAAAAAGACAAAAGTTTAACAGCAGTAAGCATACTAGCTATATTCAATCAGAAGGCTAGGATATGAGCCCAAGAAGAATAATCACATACACTGATATACTGAGGGCTCGTGTGTCATTCTGCAATTGAACCCTAACTAGTGAGGTTTATATTCGTTGTGAGATCTTTAAGTGTGTCCCCATATGCCTTATGATGAAGACTATATACCATTTTAGTAGCCTTCCGCTAGACCAGTGGTTCCCAAACCTGTCCTGGGGGACCCCCAGCCAGTCAGGTTTTCAAGATATCCCTAATGAATATGCATGAGAGAGATTTGCATATAATGGAAGTGACAGGTATGCAAATCTCTCTCATGCATATTCATTAGGGATATCTTGAAAACCTGACTGGCTGGGGGTCCCCCAGGACAGGTTTGGGAACCACTGCCCTAGAGTGACTCCATCCTTTTTATATCTTTATGACGGTGTGGCCTCCAGAATTGTACACAATATTCTAAATGGGGTCTCACCAGAATCTTATACAGAGGCATCAATACCTCCTTTTTCCTACTGGCCATACCTCTCCCTATGCACCCTAGCATCCTTCTAGCTTTCGCCGTCACCTTTTCAACCTATTTAGCCACCTTAAGATCATCACATACAATTGAGCCACCCTGTATCCTGTCTGTCTGTCATAATTTAGATTGTAAACTCTTTTGAGCAGGGACCATCTCTTATGTGTTAATGCACAATGCTGCATGCATCTGATAGCGCTATAGAAATAATAAATAGTAATAGTAATACTGCAGAAAATAATTAAACCATTTTGCAGTATTTTGCCAGTTTGCTAACCCACGTTTTAACTCAGGGGTGTCAAAGTCCCTCTTCGAGGGCCACAATCCAGTTGGGTTTTCAGGATTTTCCCACTACAAATGCATGAGATCTATTAGCATAAAATGAAAGCAGTGGGACTTTGACACCCCTGTTTTAAATGATTTAAAAAAAAAATTGGGGGAAGGAGGTATGTCATGCTCAGCAGCGTTGTATAATGACTAAGTAAGGCCCTGTTTTTACTAAGCTAAGGTAGAGGTTTCTACCTCGGCCCAGGGCGCTAAATGCTCTAACGCAGTGGTTCCCAACCCCATTCTGGAGGACCACCAGGCCAATCGGGTTTTCAGGCTAGCCCTAATGAATATGCATGAGAGAGATTTGCATATAATGGACGTGACAGGCCTGCAAATCTGCTCCATGCATATTCATTAGGGCTAGCCTGAAAATCCGATTGGCCTGGTGGTCCTCCAGGACAGGGTTGGGAACCACTGCTCTGATGCTCATTCTATGAGCATCGGAGCGATGTTGGAGCAGCGTCAGAGCTTTTAGTGCTCTGGGCCATGGTAGAAACCTCTACCACGGCTCAGTAAAAGAGAGGGTAAATTTAACTAGTTATTGTATTGAAATCAATCTTTTATTACTTTTACTTGTGAAGAAGAACAAGGAACATTTGTTACTAACGTAATCATTTCACTAACTTTTACCAATGTACTCAGTGACATTTGATTCTTACAATTAAAATTCAAAAATAAAAGTGGAAGTGAGAAGTAGATGATGATAGAGAGAGAGGAGAAGGGGAAAGGGGGAAGACATGGTGCACAGTGATGGGGAAGCGAAGAGAGATGGAAGAAATGCTGTTTATGAATAGATGGGAATAGGAGAGAAGAAAACGGGAGGAGATGGCTCACATGGATGGTGGGGAAGGGCAGAGAGAGGGAGGAGATGCACATGGATAGATGGGAAGGGAAGACATGGAAAAGCAGATAGATCTGAGGAAAAAGCAGAAAAATGTATGAAAGTTGAACATTAAAAGTTAACGTCAAAGACGTTTCATCTGCTGTCTATATTTTGCACTGTTCAGGAAGAAATGTATTTCCTTCTATTTCTCTGGTGGACCGCATGCAGAATCTGGCATCTTAAAGGTTCCTTTTTATATATTAGGACCTTTAGTTTGTGGTCCTGTATTTGCATAGGGTTTATCTATGTTCTGCCCGTGTGACCAAGGCCAAGTGTTCTGATAGGAATGAATGTCGTGTCATGACCCCCAAGTAGGAAGATATTTGTTGGCAGTTTGCCAGGGTTTTGGAAGGCCCTGAGCTTGGAGCTGCATCTGGAGGGCCTAGGTGCATATGCGAATGTCGATATAATGACATCACAGGCATGCGAGCATGTGTGTGTCATCATCATGTAGATGTTCACGCATGCACAGAGGCCCTCTAGATGGGGGCCAGAGCTCGGGGGGAAGGAGACATGAGGTTTGTGTGGGGGCGGGGCTGGGAGCAAAATGTTGCATGGCCCCATTATCTGGCAACCCTAAGATAGCACTACTTCTAATGCAGATGTTAATGACAAAGATGACGATAAAGATTGTCCAGTGTTTCAGGCAGATTCCCTTAATGAATACCTGCAGACCCAGCCAGAAGATATCTAGGCCTATTATGAATTAACTCTTTTATCAGATCTATTTCCTGCTAGTGCAGTTACTGAATGCCTTTTTAACTTGGAATGGGACCAGACAGCATGGCCCTTTAAGAGCCGCCAGTTGAGCACAGCCCTTTAAGGGCTGCTCTTTCATCACGGGACTCTTCAGCGTTAGGGAGAGTAAGTGCTGAATCGGGGATTGAGGGGGATTGCTGGATTAGTGGAATGCTGATGGCGGGAGGATGTGAGAGGTAATTGCTCCTCCCCCCACACTGGATCAACATGCTGGATCGGGGGTGTGTGTGGGGAAGTGCTGATGGCAGGGGGGGTAGGGGTGAGGGTAAAGGGAAGCATCACCACTCCACTGGATGGACATGCTGGATTGAGGGGGGTGGGGGCATCTCTCCACGACTGGATCAGGAACCCTGGGTCGTGAACTCTCACAACTGCAACGTCGCCCTTTAAGATCCGCCAGTTCAACTCGGCCATGATAAATAGTCTAGCGATTAAAGAGCGACACTGAACAGTCTGGTGCTGAAAGGGCCACACTGAAATTCAGGCTCTTAAAAGGTGGCGGTGAAAGGACTGTGATGAACTGACGGCTCTTAAATGGCCGCGATATATTGTCCTAGACCAGGGGTCTCAAAGTCCCTCCTTGAGGGCTGCAATCCAGTAGGGTTTTCAGGATTTCCCCAATGAATATGGATTGAAAGCAGTGCATGCACATAGATCTCATGCATATTCATTGGGGAAATCCTGAAAACCCGATTGTGGCCCTCAAGGAGGGACTTTGAGACCCCTGTCCTAGACCAATGGTCTCAAACTCACGGGCTGGGGGGGCCACATGTGGCCCGCCAGGTACTATTTTGAGGTACTATTATCATAATCACAAAATTAAAATAAAACAGTTTCTTGATCATATATCTCTTTAGCTATAAATTACAATATTATTATTAAGACTTAGCCAAAAGGAAAGATTTATAAACTATAAAGAGTTTTCCCTCATTCAAAATTATCATTTCTTTAATAAGACATTAACTGTTTTTTTTTCTGAGGCCCTCCAAGTACCTACAAATCCAAAATGTGGCCCTGCAAACGGTTTGAGTTTGAGACCACTGTCCTAGATCCTTTTTAACTATGCAGGATTAATGACTCACAAGTGCAGTACTAAAAGCAAAGCGGATCGAATTGTATAGCGATAAAGTTAGCAATAGTTGCATTCATTGTACAAATGAATACTTGTACTTTTTACTAGATAATAATTGTTTTACTTAAACCTCAGTACAGTTTCTGATGTGTTCATTACTGTACTTTTACTTAAACATTAAAATGTAAATTTATTTTTACTTTTGCATAAGTACTTTGACCTAGTACTTTAACACTAATGATTAGAGATTGAGCTTGGAAGTATTAATCAACTAGCATATTATACTTAGCACATGCTAACTGGCTAATGCAGAGTTAGTGTGGGAGTGCTTACCACCTCCTAAACTGGAGGTGGTAAGCGCTCATGACATTAGCACATGACCTGCAATAAAATATATTTTTATTTATTCGGTTTTCTATACTGTTTTCCCAGGGGAGCTCAGAACAGTTTACAATTCAGGGATCTCAAAGTCCCTCCTTGAGGGCCACAATCCAGTCGGGTTTTCAGGATTTCCCCAATGAATATGCATGAGATCTATGTGCATGCACTGCTTTCAATGCATATTCATTGGGGAAATCCTGAAAACCTGACTGGATTGCGGCCCTCAAGGAGGGACTTTGAGATCCCTGGTTTACATGAATTTTATTCAGGTACTCAAGCATTTTTGGCTGTCTGTCCTGATGGGCTCACAATCTATCTAATGTACCTGGAGCAATGGAAGGATTAAGTGACTTGCCCAGGGTCACAAGGTGCAGCGTGGGTTTGAACCCCCAACCTCAGGGTGCTGAGGTTGTAGCTTTAACCACTGCGCCACTCTAAAAATCAAAATGTAGCAAAAGTGAGCCAAGTATAGGACAATCAAGCCATTGTGACATCACTGATGAGGTTGGCTTTTAGGCATTGGTGGAATGAGGCATTATGATGTCACAATACCAGCTCTGATTACCAGAGGCTGAAGCTTTCACACTACACTTATTTAATTTTCAATACTGTTCTGAACAGTTTACATGAGTTTATTCAGGTATTCAAGTATTTTTCCCTGTCTGTCCTAGCAGGCTCACAATCTATCTAATGTACCTTGGGCAATTGGGGGGGGGGGGGGGGGAGAGATTAAATGACTTGTCCAGGGTGACAAGGAGCAGCATGGGTTTGAACCTACAACCTCAGGGTGCTGAGGCTGTAGCTTTAATCACTGCACCACACTCTCCCCATGAAAGCCAGGCTACATGTGTGGTAAAATCCAGTTTTATCCCACGTTAAGCCCAGATTCAAGCACATTTTAATAAAATAATAAGAATAATACAGTGGTACCTTGGATTACGAGCATAATCCGTTCCAGGAGCATGCTCGTAATCCAAAATGCTCGTTTATCAAAGCAAAGTTCCCCATAGACAATAGTGGCAACAGCAACGATTGGTTCCAGAACCCGGGGTATGTACCTGTTGGGGCCGGGTGATGCATCGCCGTCTCCTCCGTCTGCCTCCTCCGTCTGTCATGAAGAACAACCCCACAGTGCCGCTTTGGGGAGGGATGCCTTTATTGTGCCAGCTGCCAGAGAACCTGCAGTGCTGCTTCATAGGGATGCCTCCTCCATCCGCCGGCCAGCCCTCCATGTCGGATGCCCCTCGCATGCTGGAGAACCCCCACCCGAGCCCAAGCAGCCGAGTGCTGCCCCACCCGCACGCCGCGCACGACACGCACAATGCCGATGATTGACGCTGTGCGCATCACACGCAACGCGCAGGGGGGACGGCACCCGGCCGCGCAGGCCCAAACAGAGGTCCTCCAACCTGCGGAAGGCACCCGACGTGGAAGGCTGGCCAGAAGACGGAAGAGGAATCCCCCGAAGCAGCGCTTCCTGGACTGTAAGTGCTCGTTTATCGAGGCAGTGCTCGGTTTGCGAGTCAAAAGTTTGCTGAGTGTTTTGCTCATCTTGCAAAACACTCGCAAACCGGGTTACTCGTAAACCGAGGTTCCCCTGTAATTTTATTTTTATATACCGCCAAAGCCATGAAAAGTTTGAGGCGGTTTACAACAAGAAGCGCTGGACAATCAGCAAAGAGGTCAACAATTCAGACATCTATACAATCTATATATATAAAATCGGAGGTATGTATGTGTGTATGTATGTGTGTGTGTATGTGCCGCGATCACGCAAAAATGGCTTGACCGATTTGAACGAAACTTGGTATGCAGATCCCTCACTACCTGGGGTGATATGTTCTGGGGGTCTCGCGGCCCACCTGCACACGTGGGCGGAGCTACAAACATAAAATCCGATTTCACCCATTCATGTCAATGGAAAATATGTAAAAAGCTGCCATTCTCACAGTAATTCAAAAACGGCTTGACCGATTTGAACGAAACTTGGTATGCAGATCCCTCACTACCTGGGGTGATATGTTCTGGGGGTCTCGCGGCCCACCTGCACACGTGGGCGGAGCTACAAACATAAAATCCGATTTCACCCATTCATGTCAATGGAAAAAATGTAAAAAGCTGCCATTCTCACAGTAATTCAAAAACGGCTTGACCGATTTTAACAAAACTTGGTATGCAGATCCCTCACTACCTGGGGTGATATGTTCTGGGGGTCTCGCGGCCCACCTGCACACGTGGGCGGAGCTACAAACAGAAAATCAGATTTCAACCATTCATGTCAATGGAAAAAATGTAAAAAGCTGCCATTCTCACTGTAATTCAAAAACGGCTTGACCGATTTGAACGAAACTTGGTATGCATATCCCTCACTACCTGGGGTGATATGTTCTGGGGGTCTCGCGGCCCACTTGCACACGTGGGCGGAGCTACAAACATAAAATCCGATTTCACCCATTCATGTCAATGGAAAATATGTAAAAAGCTGCCATTCTCAAAGTAATTCAAAAACGGCTTGACCGATTTGAACGAAACTTGGTATACAGATCCCTCATTACCTGGGGTGATATGTTCTGGGGGTCTCGCGGCCCACCTGCACACGTGGGCGGAGCTACAAGCATTAAATCTGATATCACCCATTCATGTCAATGGAAAAAATGTAAAAAGCTGCCATTCTCACTGTAATTCAAAATCGGCTTGACCGATTTGAACGAAACTTGGTATGCAGATCCCTCACTAACTGGGGTGATATGTTCTGGGGGTCTCGCAGCCCACCTGCACACGTGGGCGGGGCTACAAACAGAAAATCAGATTTCACCCATTCATGTCAATGGAAAAAATGTAAAAAGCTGCCATTCTCACTGTAATTCAAGAACGGCTTGACCGATTTGAACGAAACTTGGTATGCAGATCCCTCACTACCTGGGGTGATATGTTCTGGGGGTCTCGCGGCCCATCTGCACACGTGGGCGGAGCTACAAACAGAAAATCAGATTTCACCCATTCATATCAATGGAAAAAATGTAAAAAGCTGCCTTTCTCCCTGTAATTCAAAAACGGCTTGACCGATTTGAACGAAACTTGGTATGCGGATCCCTCACTACCTGGGGTGATATGTTCTGGGGGTCTCGCGGCCCACCTGCACACGTGGGCGGGGCTACAAACAGAAAATCAGATTTCACCCATTCATGTCAATGGAAAAAATGTAAAAAGCTGCCATTCTCACTGTAATTCAAAAACGGCTTGACCGATTTGAACGAAACTTGGTATGCAGATCCCTCACTACCTGGGGTAATATGTTCTGGGGGTCTCGCGGCCCACAACTCTATGTTGCTTGCTCAAGGGTGGGTTCACCCAAGAATTTATATGTTCTTGCTCCAGGAGGTGAAACTAAAATTGTTGTTTATAATCACGTTTTGCGTTAGTTATATTGTATTCATTTTGTCAAATATTTCACATTATAATTTGAATATTGTACTTTTTATTAAGCTGTAAGAAAATAATTTCATTCACCACTATAAAGTATCTTTATTTGAATCCATTTACAGTGTTATTGCTATAATTAAATACCCGTGCAACGCCGGGGCATCAGCTAGTCTATATATATAAAATCGTATGTATGTATGTATGTGTGTGTGTGTGTATGTGCCGCGATCACGCTAAACGGCTTGACCGATTTGAACGAAACTTGGTATGCAGATCCCTCACTTCCTGGGATGATATGTTCTGGGGGTCTCGCGGCCCACCTGCACACGTGGGCGGAGCTACAAACATAAAATCAGATTTCACCCATTCATGTCAATGGAAAAAATGTAAAAAGCTGCCATTCTCACAGTAATTCAAAAACGGCTTGACCGGTTTGAACGAAACTTGGTATGCAGATCCCTCACTACCTGGGGTGATATGTTCTGGGGGTCTCGCGGCCCATCTGCACACATGGGCGGAGCTACAAACAGAAAATCAGATTTCACCCATTCATGTCAAAGGAAAAAATGTAAAAAGCTGCCATTCTCACAGTAATTCAAAAAGGGCTTGACCGATTTGAACGAAACTTGGTATGCAGATCCCTCACTACCTGGGGTGATATGATCTGGGGGTCTCGCGGCCCACCTGCACACATGGGCGGAGCTACAAACAGAATATCAGATTTCACCCATTCATGTCAATGGAAAAAATGTAAAAAGCTGCCATTCTCACAGTTATTCCAACTACCTGGGATGATATGTTCTAGGGTTATCGCGGCCCACCTGCACACGTGGGCGGAGCTACAAACAGAACATCAGATTTCACCCATTCATGTCAATGGAAAAAATGTAAAAAGCTGCCATTCTCACAGTAATTCAAAAACGGCTTGACCGATTTGAACGAAACTTGGTATGCAGATCCCTCACTACCTGGGGTGATATGTTCTGGGTGTTTCGCGGCTCACAACTCTATGTTGGTTGCTCAAGGGTGGTTTCACCCAAGATTTTATATGTTCATGCTCCTGGAGGTGAAACTAAAAATGTTGTTTATAATCAAGTTTTGCGTTAGTTGTATTGTATTCATTTTGTCAAATATTTCACATTATAATTTGAATATATATGTGTGTGTGTATGTATGTATGTTCCAGCATAACTCTTCAATGCATGGACAGATTTCAACCAAACTTAACATACACATTACTTACTATCTGAGGACAAACACTGTGGGGGTGGGAAGGGGGGGATATTAAAAATGATTGAAAATGACAGATTTTAGTATCTACCCCATAGTGTTTTCGGGCTCACAGATGAATACTCAGCATAACTCTGAAACGCATGGAGAGATTTCAACCAAACTTGGTACACATATGACTTACTATCTGGGGAAAAATATTGTGCAGGTGGGACGGGGTAAAATACTGTGGGGGTGGGAAGAGGGTGATATGTTAAAATTATCAAAAGCGACAGATATTAATGTCCAACCCATAGTTTTCGGGCTCGCAGAGATGAATACCGACACTCCCGATGCCGTTTAAGTCTAAGTTCAGCCCCATAAAGAGGGACATTCCTTTGGGACGTGGAGGGTAGGGGGTTGGGACATGTGGGGGGGGGGGTAATGTGGGGGATGGGACATATGGGACATAGGGGGGTGGGACACGTAGGGGGTTGGACATTTTGGGATAAATAAATATCCGGGCAAAGCCAGGTTATCAGCTAGTCTTATATAATGGAAGAAGTAGAAAGCTATATAGTTCATAAGGTTAATAGTTGAATTTGCAGTGCTATAAAATTCTTAAGACCGCAAATATAACTAACCCTGAACTACTGAAAAAGGTTGGAGCTAAATCCAAATCCCTATTTTATAAAATCAGACAGTTGTCTACATTTTCTTTAAAAATAGGCTTTTTGGACATAGACATCCAGTTATAGAATTATTCCTTATGGTGTACATAGACTTTCTATGTTGGAATGGCAATATATGAGTACATATATTTCAAAAACTTTCCAGTTGGTACTTACATCTGCTCTGCATCATGCAGAAGTGTCAGCTAATGGCTCATTTGGACCTGATATTTGAAGGAGTCATTAAAGGAGCAATTGTGCTTATCTCTCTGTGGTTTGAAAGCACTTTCAATATTTTTATTTAAAATGTGTTTTAGAGCTTAGCTCTTTAATAAACTCCCCTCAGATGTGCGTTTTTGCAAAATCCGTTGTATGATACCAGCACTTAACACCTAAAAAGCCCCACTTTTGCTCTGTTTACTCTATTTTTAAACATAGCAATATAAAAAGGTTCATTCCACTATGGTACTTATTTTCAAAAGAGGAAAACATCTCAAAAGTGGCACAAAGCGTTAGACAGGTGTTTTTCCTGCCAAAACATCTAAATTGCAATTTTTGAAAAGGCAGAATTGGGTCATTATTCACCGAGTGCATCCAAACAAGCAAGGGGTTATGTTGGAGGCATGTTTTGGATGGGACTTGGGCATGCTTACAGTCGGGACGTTTTTGTATGATAAGTGGCGTAGCGAGGGTGAGAGGCCCCCGGGGCGGTGATGCCCCTCCCCACCATCTTATCCGCGATGCCACCTCCACGCACTCGTCACTTCCCTTTCCCCGTACCTCTGTAACGTTCCTGGTGTGAGCAGCAACCCTCCTAGGCGCGGATCCAGGAAGTGACATCAGAGGAAGGGCCGATGGCGGCGTGACAGCAGGTTGGAGGGTTGCTGTTCGTGCCAGAAATGTTACAGAGGTACGGGGAAGGGAAGCAACGCACCTGCGTGACAGTGGGGGGAGGCAGGGAAGGAACAGGGGGGCAGAGAGGATGACGGGAGCTTGCACCCTCGCCATGACGGCACCCGGAGTGGACTGCCCCCGCCCCCCTTTACTACGCCGCTGCCTGTGATAATGGAACAGAAAAAAGGTCCAAAGCAGAAAAGAAGTACATTCCCAATATTTAGTGAATTTAGTGCTGACTATCCATGCCTAGCCAGCTATGTTGCATGATAAAGCTGCTTGGGGCCAGTTTCTATAAACAGCACCTAAGCGCGCGTACATTGTAGGTGCCACTCAGCGCTATTGTCAATCAACCGCTACACACTGCTTAGAGAATCCTGCCTCGCAGCATCTAGGCGTGCTTTGGCATCGCTAGATGTCCTAGAGGTAGGCACCTGTATATTAGGTCAGGTTTTACCGGGCCTAATTTACCAGGTGCCTAAGTCAGATGCCTAGCAATATATAGGTCAACCATGCCTATGCTCTGCCTCTAACCACACCTACTTTTCAGGTTGGCAAATATACTATAAATGGTTAGGCTCCGGTAGGTGCCATACTGGCCCCTAAGATGTACAAAATATTGTAAAAAAAAAAAAAAGTGGTTAAGAAAAAATGTAGGCGCTGATAAAGATGCCTACATCACAGCTACGGAGGTGCTTTATGATGTTTAACACCGCTGTAGGCGTGGCTAATGCTGGAACTATAAATATGCTTTATTATGTTTGTAAACTTGTAACCCGTTCTGAGCTCTTCTAGGAGGATGGGATATAAAGCCAAATAAATGAATAAATAAGTGGCATTGGACGTCATAAAGCGCCTCCTTAGCCACGATTCCCATGAAAAGTAGGTGCTGGAAATGTAGGCCTCGAAAACCCTTGGCCTACATTTCTGGCGCTTACTTTTCAGCAATGCCGCTGTTCTACAAATGGTGCCGATGCGTGATTGACACACGATCAGCAGCTGATTTTTAGGCGGCTGCTGTTATTGGCACCATTTGTAGAATCCGGCCCCTGGTTATCTCCTATTGAATATCTGCAGTTAGGCGCTAACATTCTGTTTAACAGGCCAGGAGCCAATCCTGGCTGGTTAAACAGCTTCGAATCTTGGCCTGTATGTTTTAATCTAGACTTATTTTAGTCACGACTGAAACGGTGACCTAACTCAGTGTTTCTCAACTTGGTTCTGGAGTACCCCCCATGCCAGTCAGGTTTTCAAGATATCCACAATGAATACTCATGAAAGAAATTTGCATATAATGGAGGATGTGTATGCCAATCAAGTTTATTTAAATTCAATGTGGATATCCTGAAAACCTGACTGGCAAGGGGGTACTCCAGGACCGAGTTGAGAAACACTGCCCTAACTTACCAGCTGACCACTGGAACGATGAAGGAATGAGCCTCCTTAATCCCCCATGGTCACTAACCTCCTCCCACCTCCTAAAGGCTCTATGACAGCTTCAGATATTATGGCCATTCCTAAGAAAGCAGCAAGCAAGTGGATGAAGTAGCCTAGTGTTTAGTGCAGTGGACAGTAAACAATGGGATCCAGATTCAATTCATACATTGACCCTTTCATTTCAGTAAATATATGCAAGCCCTCCAGGAACCTATAAATATCTCCTATGCCTAAATATATACTTATGTATTTATTGAAAATACTTATATATTACACTTTCTAATCATTCTAGGTGGTTTACAAAGCCAAAGCCAGCATTCAAAAAACTTGCAAGCTTGAGTGCTATTGTAGTGGTGGGCCTTTAGGTACAGTACGAGAGGGTGCTAAAAAGTTCTCGGTCCAACTAACCAAGTTACTAAATTCTGAGCATTATTTTGCCACTGTAGCTGAAAAGAGTTGAGATTGTGATGTCATAGTGCCTCATTCCACCAATAAGAGCCAACCTCATCAGTGATGTCACAATGGCTTCATTGTCCTATGCCTGGCTCACTTTTATTACATATGAGGGGGTGCTAAAAAGTTCTCAGCCCAACCAACCAACTTCCTAAATTCTGAGCATTATTTTGCCACTGTAGCTTATTTTGTTGTGTCAATTTGCAGAAGCAAAGATCATTGATTGAACCATATCCAAGTCAATCGCTTCTTGGTTGGACTGAGAACTTTTCAGCACCCCCTCGCAGGTTTTCTCTGTTCTTGGAAGGCTCACCATACAATACGAAGGGGCTTAGGCAGCATTTGTATCTTTTTGTAATGTCCTCTAGGTCGCCCTTCTGCAGTGCTGGGATGTCTCTGTGGTCAGTTCACTAGGAATGCTGCCAGAGAGATGTCCCTATGTCTTGTTTTACTGTTTTTCACTGGGACTTTTTTATTTTTTAATTGTACTTACAGATGGACACATCTACAGTAGCTCACAGCTATAATCAAATGAGAAAGTTAGATGTTTTCTGGTTTTATTATGGCTGTCAGCTAGATGGTTTTTTGAGAAATTTTTAGCAAAATGTCCCAATTCGGACTTAAGCACCATATAAAAAAATGCCCTTCCACATGTTCCACTAAAATACATGTATTTGTACTGGGGCTTTGCACACATTTTACAAAAGACTCTATATCTAGAAAGCCTTTTGTAAAATACACGGCAAATTGTGATTGTCCGAACTTAGACTTCTCTTTTCCTACTGAGAACATCTCCCTGAATGCCATGAGGTCTGTAGTTTTGGCATCACGTCAGAAATATGAAGAAGGAAACACAGAGGACTATTTCTGACCATTTCCTCCCATCCATCCTTTATAACTTTCCCTGCAGCGGGTAAAGCTGTTTGGTAACATAAAAAGACAGAAGGAATAATTACACGAGGTGAGTTCCCATGACATTTCATTAAGAGCAGCTTTTGTTACTGACTTCGGAGTCTCTGCCCAGGTGAATTAATTGTTCATTTTCTGCAGTTTCCTGCTGATTAGAGTTTATTTTCTTCTCTCCCTTGGGGACTTGAACATATTTTGGAGACTGTATTTTTTTTCTGATCATTATTCTGATTAATGGAGCACCTCTTGCTCAGACACTTGTAATGGGGCATTATGATGCTGCTCCGTGTTGAAACTTCTGAAGTGGATTTAGAGAATTCCTTAGCTTTTCATTCTAGCTCTTACTTTTCTCCTCTATATCCCATGACCTAAATTTATGTGTGAAACTATTAATAGCATTCTCTGCCCTTAACCATCCAAATGCAGTGATTTCTGTCTGTGTCTTAGAGTCCAAGGATGACAGTCACTTAGGGCCTCTTCTATTAAACTGCGCCAGCAGTTTCTAGCGTGGGGAGCCACGCTGAATGGCCTGCGCTGCTCCCGACATTCATAGAGTTCCTATGAGCATCGAGAGCAGCGTGGGCCATTCAGCGCGGCTCTCTGCGCTAAAAACTGTTTAATAGAAAGGGGGTTAGTCATTATAGAAACATAGGTGGGGGGTTGCCCCAGCACACTGAGACCTGAAATTTGACTTCTGAAACAGATCCACACAGCTGAATACAGTTCTGCATTAGCTTTATAGAGCAATGGTCAGACCACACTTGGAATACTGCATCCAACATTGGTCTCCTTACCTAAAGAAGGATATAAAAATACTCGAGAGGGTGCAGAGACGAGCAACAAAGCTAATAAAGGGCATGGAGAACTTGGAACACGAGGAACGACTCAAGAGACTGGGATTGTTCTCCCTCGAGAAGAGGAGACTGCGAGGGGATATGATCGAGACTTTCAAAATACTGAAATGAATCGACAAAATAGAGCAGGAAAAAAAATTATTTACAACGTCTAATGTGACAAGGACAAGAGAACATGGACAGAAGCTAAGGGGGGACAAGTTCAGGACAAATATCAGGAAGTTCTGCTTCACGCAACGAGTGGTGGACACCTGCAATGCTCTCCCAGAAGAGGTAATTGCAGAATTCACTGTTCTAGGATTTAGGGGTAAGTTAAATGTGCATCTCCTTATGAGTGGCAAAAAGTGACATGGGTAAGGGTAAGCAAGACACACATCTCCCTACGAGAAGCTTAGAATGATATGGGGTCTAAAACTATGCCAGGGTACACCTGGTGGGGCATCCGCGTGTACAGATCGCCGGACTTGATGGACCTAGGGTCTGTTCCGGAGATGGCACTTCTTATGTTCTTATGTTCATTAGGCTAAATTTCCAGCAGAGACAGGCAGCCTCCTTCCAATCATTCTGATATTGTAAACCACTTACATTTTTAACCCTGGTTTTATATTTGTGGTATATTAAATAAATTGTCACAAGAAACAGGAGATATTACCTCCACAAATGTGAAAGCAGAAAACAAACAACGAAGGTGACTAATCGATGTTCAATTTCCTTTATTGTTTGAAATGACGCAACACGATTGTGTTTTGGCCCAAAAGAGCCTGCCTCAGGAGTCTGGGAGTCCTGAGAATTTATTTTTGCCGTTTTCCTGCTTTGAGCTGGCGAAAACTCCTTTCCATGTCAGTCAGAGACCTATTTTGTACCCAGGACAATGGAGGATTAAGTGACTTGCCCAGGGACACAAGGAACAGTGCTGGGATTTGTTCCCACAACCTCAAGGTACTGAGGCAGCAGCTCTACCGCTCCTCACTTACCCAAAATGCCTCATTACTATTTGAATGTACTACAGTGTCGGAAGTCCTTTTTCTGCCTTTTACAAAATTATGTCTCTGACATTTCAAGCACAAATATCCATTTGGGCATTTTGAGACGTCTACCTGTTTCGAAACTAAGTTCTATAGACCAACATGGTTGAATGGTACAGGGTCAACATGATTGTTTGAAGGCAGAAATAAAGGTGTGCCAGTGGATGCAGTGTATCTAGATGTCAGAAAGTGTTTAACAAAGTCCTGAATGAAGAACTCCTGAATAAATTTAAAAAAGCCATGTGATAGGAGGCAATGTTCTGTAGTGGGTTGGAAACTGGTTAAAAGAACATAAGAAGTGCTTCTGCTGGGTCAGACCAGAGGTCCATCGTGCCCAGCAGTCCGCTCGCGCAGCAGCCCATCAGGTCCAGGACCTGTGTAGTAGTCCTCTAGCTGTACCCCTCTATCCCCTTTTCCTTCAGAAAATTGTCCAATCCCTTCTTGAACCCTAGTACCGTACTCTGTCCTATCACGCCCTCTGGAAGCGAATTCCAGGTGTCCACCACCCATTGGGTGAAGAAAAACTTCCTAGCATTGGTTTTGAATCTGTCCCCTTTCAACTTTTCCGAATGCCTTCTCGTTCTTGTAGCTTTCGAAAGTTTGAAGAACCTGTCCCTCTCTACTTTCTCTATGCCCTTCATGATCTTGTAAGTCTATATCATATCCCCTCTAATTCTCCTCTTCTCCAGGGAAAAGAGCCCCAGTTTCTCCAGTCTCTCAGTGTATGAAAGGTTTTCCATACCTTTTATCAAACGTGTCGCTCTCCTCTGAACCCTCTCGAGTATCGCCATATCCTTCTTAAGGTACGGCGACCAATATTGGACGCAGTACTCCAGATGCGAACGCACCATCGCCCGATACAACGGCAGGATAACTTCTTTTGTTCTGCTTGTAATACCCTTCTTGATTATACCTAGCATTCTATTCGCTCTCTTAGCGGCCGCTGCGCACTGTGCCAATGGCTTCATTGTCTTATCCACTATTACCCCCAAGTCCCTTTCCTGGGTACTCTCACTCAATAACATCCCTCCCATCGTATAGCTGTACCTCAGGTTTTTGCTTCCTGCATGCAATACTTTACATTTCTCTACATTGAACTTCATCTGCCATCTCGTCGCCCATGCCCCTAGCTTGTTCAGATCCCTTTGTAGTTCTTCGCAGTCCTCTTTAGTCCGAGCACCACTAAATAGTTTGGTGTCGTCTACAAATTTTATTATTTTGCACTTCGTCCCTGTTTCTATGTCATTTATAAATATATTGAATAGTAGCAGTCCAAGCACCTACCCCTGCGGAACACCACTCGTGATCTTCCTCCAGTATGAGTAGTGGCCCTTCACTCCTATCCTCTGCTTCCTACCCGCCAACCAGTTTCTGATCCATCTATGTATGTCTCCTTCCACCCCATGGTTCTTCAGTTTCCGAAGTAGGCGTTCATGGGGTATCTTGTCAAAGGCTTTTTGGAAATCTAATATACGATGTCTATGGGGTCCCCTTTGTCCATCCGTTTGTTAATTCCTTTGAAGAAGTGTAGTAAGTTCGTTAGGCACGATCTCCCCTTGCAGAAGCCATGTTGGCTTGTGATTAGAAGTTTATTTCTTTCAAAATGCTCATCGATGCAGTATTTTATCAGCGCTTCAACCATTTTCCCTGGAACCGAGGTCAGACTCACCGGTCTATAATTCTCCGGGTCACTTCTTGATCCCTTTTTAAAGATGGGCGTAACATTGGCCATCTTCCAATCCTCCGGGATCACTCCTGTTTTCAGGGATAGATTGCAAACTTGCTGTAGTATTCCGCTATTTCCTCCTTTAGTTCTTTCAGTACCCTAGGGTGGATTCCATCCGGGCCTGGCGATTTGTCGGTTTTTAATTTTTCTAACTGCCTACGTACGTCTTCAAGGCTTACTTCCATGGATGTTAATTTATTTGTTTGGTCTCCTTTGAAGATTTGCTCAGGTTCCGGTATGTTGGATGTGTCCTCTTATGTAAATACAGACGAAAAGAACATGTTTAGTCTTTCTGCCACTTCTCTCTTCTCTTTCACCACTCCATTCCTGTCTCCGTCATCCAGCGGCCCCACCTCCTCCCTAGCCGGCTTCTTCCCTTTAACATATCTGAAGAACGGTATGAAATTTTATGCTTCCTTGGCTAGCCTTTCTTCATATTCCATTTTGGCTTTTCTGACCACACGGTGACATTCTTTTTGATACATCCTGTGCTCTTTCCAGTTCTCCTCAGTTTTACCTTTTTTCCATTTCTTGAATGAATTCTTATCACCTATCGCTTTCTTCACTTCTTTGGTTATCCATGCTGGGTCTTTTGTTCGATTCTTTTTGAACCCTTTTCTGAATCTTGGGATATGTTGATTTTGCGCCTCGATCACAGTGTCCTTGAATAAAGACCAGGCTTGTTCTACAGTCTGCCATTTCTTTGAGATGTTTCTGAGTTTCTTCTTTACCATTACTCTCATCGCTTTGTAGTCTCCTTTCCTGAAGTTAAAAGTTGTCGCTATAGTTCTTTTTCCCTTGGGTATTCCTACTTCAACTTTGAACTTGATTATATTGTGATCGCAGTTTCCCAACGGTCCCACTACTTCCACTTCCTTCGCAGGTACCCCTAGCCCATTTAGGATTAGGTCCAGAGTGGCGTTCCCTCTTGTTGGTTCTCTAACAAGTTGATCCATGAAGCAATCCTGCATAGCCTCCAGGAATACGGTCTCTCTGGCGCATTTTGAGCTTTCAAGACTCCAATCTATCCCGGGATAGTTGAAGTCCCCCATAATAATCGTGTTACCGCTTTTGCATTCTCTCTTCATTTCGGCTTCCATTTATTTATCAATAGCTTCGGTTTGTCCAGGTGGGCGATGGTACAGGCCCATCTTTATCTCGGAACCTTTCCTTCCCGGTTTTTTAACCCATAGCGATTCCAACCGTAGCGATTCCAATTTGTTGGTCATCTCTGCTATGTCCACTCTGGTCAAGTGTATGCTTTCTTTTATGTATAGGAAAAGATAGATGTAGAGTAATTCTTCCTTTAAGATAGCTATTTTCCTATGCCAAGGATCACAGGTTTCAGACTGACTTGTGTCTGATACCTATTAACACTGGAAATAAAAAGAGCTAACGTTTTGTAGTTTTCTCCGTGCCCTTTCAGGTTAGACTCAAATTTAGCAGGGTTCTTTTTTAGGTGACTCAGTCAGTCTTTTAGTATTGTTGTTTTGGTAGTTAATTCTGTCATAGAGTCTCTAGCAGGGACTCATAGGACTTGAATACTAGACTAGAGCAAGACAAGAGCTATGATTGCTCAAAGTAAGTCTTAATATCATTCTACCTCCAAGAAGTACATCCAGTTATACACCAAAAAGATCTTTTTAAAAAAAATATCTTTATTCATTTTAAAGTGCAACATATTATACATACATTTTATACTTTAACAGCACTTAAATTCTATCAAATTATATTTTATGACAAATACATATATCATTCACCCCCTTTCTACAAATCTAACAATTGCACTCAAATTAAAAATATCTCCCCACACACACTGGACATGTATGATCAAAGGGCAAAATCACCAATCACTCCTTACAGAATTTTGTCAATGGCTCCCAAACATCCATAAATTTCCAATAATGTCCCTGTTGTATGAACATAAGAAAATAAGAACATAAGAAGTGCAGCTACTGGATCAGGTCAGTGGTCCATCATGCCCAGCAGTCCGCTCATGTGGCAACCCTTTTGGTCAAAGACCAGTGCCCTAACTGAGACTAGCCTTACCAGCGTACGCCCTTGTTCAGTAGGAACTTGTCTAACTTTGACTTGAATCCATGAAGGGTGTTTTCCCCTATTACAGCCTCCGGGAGAGCATTCCAGTTTTCCACTACTCTCTGGGTGAAGAAGAACTTCCTTACGTTTGTACAGAATCTATCCCCTTTCAACTTTAAAGAGTGCCCTCTCGTTCTCCCTATCTTGGAGAGGGTGAATAACCTGTCCTTATCTACTAAGTCTATCCCCTTAATTGCCTTGAATGTTTCAATCATGTCCCCTCTCAATCTCCTCTGTTCGAGGGAGAAGAGGCCCAGTTTCTCTAATCTTTCGCTGTATGGCAGCTCCTCCAACCCCTTAACAATTTTAGTCGCTCTTCTCTGGACCCTTTCGAGTAGTACTGTGTCATTCTTCATGTACGGTGACCAGTGCTGGACGCAGTACTCCAGGTGAGGGCGTACCATGGCCCAGTACAGCGGCATGATAACCTTCTCCGATCTGTTCGTGATCTCCTTCTTTATCATCCCTAGCATTCTATTCGCCCTTTTCGCCACAGCTTCACATTGCGTAGACGGCTTCATCGACTTGTCGATCAGAACTCCCAAGTCCCTTTCCTGGGAGGTCTCTCCAAGTACTCGTGCTTGAGATTTTTGTTACCGATATGCATCACTTTACACTTATCCACGTTGAACCTCATCTGCCATGTCAATGCCCATTCCTCGAACTTGATTATGTCACATCGTAGATCTTTGCAATCCCCCTGCGTCTTCACTACTCTAAATAATTTTGTGTCATCCACAAATTTAATCACCTCGCTCTTCGTACCAATGTCCAGATCGTTTATAAAGATGTTGAAGAGTACGGGTCCAAGCACTGAGCCCTGCGGCACCGCACTGGTGATGCTCTTCCAGTCCGAATATTGCCCATTTACCCCACTCTATGTTTTCTATGCTCCAGCCAGTTTTTAATCCACGTGAGTATTTCACCCTTGATTCCATGGCTCGCAATTTTCCAAAGTAGTCGTTCATGCAGAACTTTGTCAAACGCCTTCTGAAAGTCCAGATATACAATGTCGACCAGGTTGCCCTTGTCTATATGCCTATTTACTCCCTCGAAGAAGTGCAGCAAGTTTGTCAAACAATATCTGCTTTTGCTGAAACCTTGCTGGCTGGTCCTCATCAGACCATGTCCATCAAGGTGATCAATGATGCGGTCCTTTATCAGCGCCTCTACCATCTTTCCCAGTACCGAGGTCAGACTCACCGGTCTGTAGTTTCCCTGGTCTCCCCTGAAACCTTTTTTGAAGATCGGTGTAACATTCGCCACCTTCCAGTCCTCCGGAATCTTTCCTGTTTTGAGTGACAGATTGGCTATTAATTGAAGCAGTTCAGCTATGGTCCCTTTCAGTTCCTTGATGACCCTCGGATGGATGCCATCCAGTCCCGGGGATTTATCGCTCTTAAGCCTATCGATCTGCCTGTATACCTCTTCTAGACTGACCATAAACCCTGTCAGTTTCCCGTTTTCACTTTCAGCATATAGCCTGATTGGTTCCGGTATGCTGTGTATATCCTCTTTGGTAAATACAGATGCAAAAAAATGTGTTCAGTCTATCGGCGATTGCTTTGTCCTCCTTTAGCGCTCCCTTTATTCCATGATCATCCAACGGTCCCACCGCATCCTCCATGGGTCGTTTCCCTTTAATATATCGAAAGAACGGCTTGAAGTTTTTTGCCTCCTTGGCTATTCTTTCCTCGTAGTCTCTTTTTGCCACTTTTACCGCCTTATGGCACCTGCGTTGATGTTGGTTGTGTTTATTCCAGTTTTCATCCGTTTTTGATCTTTTCCATTCCATTCCATTCCATTTTTTTGTCTTTGATCGCTTCCTTAACCTCTACAGTGATCCACGCTGGTTCTTTATTCTTTTTCCTCTTTGATCCCTTGTTGATACGTGGTATATATAGATTTTGCGCTTCGGTGACTGTATCCTTAAAAAGAGTCCAAGCTTGCTCCAGAGTCTTTATAGTATTTATCCTGTTCTTAATTTCTTCCCCACCATGCATCTCATCCCTTTGTAATTTCCTTTTCGGAAGTTTAGGGCCATGGCCATCGTTCTGGATCGACATTTCGCCCCTATTTCCAGGTTGAAGCGTATCATATTGTGATCGCTGTTTCCCACCGTCCCTTCTACTTCTAAATCCTGTGCCGGTCCTCACAGCCCATTTAGAACAAAGTCCATACGTCACATGTTCCATTTTAAAAGTATGACATGGAGATTCCCACAAAAAAGTATAATTTAACTGATTGCAGTTTTTCCAATTCCTCAAAATAAGTTGTATGACAACCCCTGTCAGAATAAAGAGGACCCAAAGTGGTGAACTGAGTTAGAAATTGGCTGTCGGACAGACGCCAGAGGGTGGTTGTTAATGGAAGTTGCTCGGAGGAAGAAAAGGTGAGTAGTGGAGTCTTTCAGGGTTCGGTGCTGGGGCCGATCCTGTTCAATATGTTTGTGAGTGACATTGCTGAAGGGTTAGAAGGAAAAGTGTGCCTTTTTGCAGATGATACCAAGATTTGTAACAGAGTAGACACCGAAGAGGGAGTGGAAAATATGAAAAAGGATCTGCAAAAGTTAGAGGAATGGTCTAATGCCTGGCAACTAAAATTCAATGCAAAGAAATGCAGAGTAATGCATTTGGGGATTAATAATCGGAAGGAACCGTATATGCCGGGAAGTGAGAAGCTGATATGCACGGATGGGGAGAGGGACCTTGGGATGATAGTGTCGAAGATCTAAAGGTGAAAAAACAGTGTGACAAGGCAGTGAATGCTGCCAGAAGGATACTGGGCTGTATAAAGAGAGGCATAGCCAGTAGAAGGAAGAAGGTGTTGATGCCCCTGTACAGGTCATTTGTAAGGCCCCACTTGGAGTATTGTGTTCAGTTTTGGAGACTGTATCTGGCGAAGGACGTAAGAAGACTTGAAGCGGTCCAGAGGAGGGCGACGAAAATGATAGGAGGCTTGCGCCAGAAGACGTATGAGGAGAAACTGGAAGCCCTGAATATGTATACCCTAGAGGAAAGTAGGTACAGGGGAGATATGATTCTGACGTTCAAATACTTGAAGGATATTAACGTAGAACAAAATCTTTTCCAGAGAAAGGAAGATGGTAAAACCAGAGGACATAACTATTTCCCCCCATTCCCTCACCAAATAATCAGAAAAAGTACAAACCTACAGGAAACCCTCCGTATATTCCCCGAATGAAATTCCAATGCAAAACCTTCCCCCCTCCCACCCACCCTGGATATATATGCTTAAGGGTCGACAAAATAAAATCAGTTATCATTCTTTACAGAACTTAGTCAATGGTTCCCAAACATCCATAGATTTCTTATACCGTCCCTGTTGTACAGCCATTGAACGTTCCATTTTAAAAGTATAACAGAGAGATTTCCACCAGAAAGTGTAATTTAATCTATCACAGTTCTTTCGATTCCTCAAACTTTATTTTTTAAAATTACCTTCATAAGTAAACACTAAAACAGATGATATGTGCATCGCATACGCATGAGTCTGTCAGTGTCATGAGCGTCTGTGTGTGTAAGGATACAACCGTCCAGACAAGCATCATTCTTTGACATGATTGGTCCTTGAACACTAACTGCAAGTAGATTTATTTTCATTTTGTATGCAGCAGTTATTCTAACTTGAGCAACAAAGCAATCAAGGCTTTGTTACCTTTTGGATCTTCTTATCTTTGTGAACTTGGATTTTCAGCTCTGACAGAAATTAAATTAAAAAAAAGAGAATGACTGATGATGGTGGATGAAAAAATGTGTGTTTGTTTATCGACTATCGCGCTGTGTTTTGAGTTAATTTGCAATCAAAAACAAGCACAACCATCTCATTGATTAGCAATTCTATCTACTTTAATTTAACCATTGTTACAATTACCCATACAGAAAGAGTGGTGGATGCATGGAACAATCTACTGGAAGAGGTAGTGGAGACATAGACTGTGTCTGAATTCAAGAGGGCCTAGGATAGACACGTGGGATCTCTCAGAGAGAGAAAGAGATAATGGTTACTGTGGATGGGCAGACTAGATGGGCCATTTGGCCTTTATCTGCCATGTTTTTTTTTTTTTCTAACTTTAAATAAATAACTCTCAAATTTACTCCCTCTTTTGCCAAGGCATAGCGTGGGTTTTAGCGCCGGCAGCGACGGTAGGAATTCTATGAGCATCGGAGCAGTTCCTGCCGGTGCTAAAACCTGCGCTACGTATTAGTAAAAGAGGGGGTTAATTTTTTTGTTGGTTTTGCAATTTTATTATTTCAATTATTAATGTGCCACAAAAAAAACATTTACCCCCCTCTTCTATGAAACTGCGATAGCAGTTTTTAGCGCGGTGAGCCACGCTGAACGGCCCGTGCCGCTCCCGATGCTTAATAGAGTTCCTATGAGCATTGGGAGCAATGCGGGTCATTCAGCGCGGCTCTCTGCGCTAGAAACTGCTATCGCCTAGAAGAGGGGGTTAGTGTGCCGGTGCTAAAAAAGTTTGAGACACTATTACAGAAGATTGGAGAAGAATGAGAGACAGAGAATGAAATGGTCTGACTGGGAAGCCATGAGAGTGGAACATGGAAAGCTAATAGATATGTGGATTTATTTGAAACAAGATGGAAATGCAATTGACCTTTCCATTATTGTTTCTAACATTCAAGATACTGAAGGGAATAGACTTAGTAGATAAAGACAGGTTGTTCACCCTCTCCAAGGTAGGGAGAATGAGAGGACACTCTCTGAAGTTAAAAGGTGATAGATTCCATACAAATGTAAGGAAGTTCTTCTTCAACCCAAGAGTGGTAGAAAACTGGAACGCTCTTCCGGAGGCTGTTATAGGGGAAAACACCCTCCAGGGATTCAAGACAAAGTTAGACAAGTTCCTGCTATACCGGAACGTACGCAGGTAGGGCTGGTCTCAGTTAGGGCACTGGTCTTTGACTTAGGGGCCACCGTGGGAGCGGACTGCTGGGCACGATGGACCACTGGTCTGACCCAACAGTGGCAATTCTTATGTTCTTATGATATGACTGGAATAAATCTCCAAATATCAGATTTCTTTTTGGTGTTTTTAAATTATAGTGACCCCCCTGGGGTTAATAGCTATCAAGTACCAGCCAACCTCAAACCTGTAACCTTCAGATGATACGGTAGCTGACCTTCAAGAAGAGATATTCTGCTTCTGGAGAGCCTGTTATAGCTGTCCCACATCTACAGTGGTGCAGTATGTGTGAGCGGCGCCGGGGAAAGTGGTGCCCCTCCCATTCCCACTTCCCCACCTCCCCTGCTGCGCGCGTGCCCCCTTCCCTTTTCCTGAACTTTTTTTAACTTCTCCGGCATGAGCAGTATGCCCACGTCTGTGTCGGCTCGCCCTATGATGTCACTTCCTAGGGGCGGACCCTGGAAATAACATCAGAGAGAGCACTGTTGCAGACAAGGGAAAGTAAAAAAGGTACGGGGAAGGCAAGGGGTGTGCGTGTGGGGCAAGGAGAGGAACAGGGGGTGGCAGAGAGGAGGAGGGGGGCCGCAACCTTAGAAATCCCGCATCCAGGGTGGACTTCCGCCCTCCTCTCCCCCCCCCCCCATGCACCTCTCCTTACTATGCCACTTTATGCCTATCTGTGTGTGTGGAATTCTTTGTTCCTATTTCCTGACTGACTCTGCTTTCAGAAATCTTATTTATTTTAAAAATTAATATACCGTTTAAAACTAAGCGGTTTACATAATTTACATACATAATATTTAAAATAAACAGTTAATAAAACAAATACATGATAAAATAGAAATATAATAAAATAAACATGGAAACAATCCTCAGAAAAATACCATAATTTGAATAATAAAGGTCATGAATAGTTCATCAACTTTACTAGAAGTAGCTAGAGTCTTAAGTCATTTTCTAAACCTGCCCTTTTCACAGCAATTTCGTATCTGACTCACCAAGGAATTCCATAACTTAATTCCTGCACAACAGATGGTCATTTTACCAGTCTCAACAAGTTTTGGATTCACAGATGTCTTTAATAAAGCTAAATTCTCAGAGCGCAAAGATCTGATGAGATGTACAGTGTCTGCATCTATAAGACAAACATGATTTTTCTTGTTACATAGAGCTTTTTGGACCCCTGTTCGATTAAAGAAATCAGATAGTTCCAATTCTAATAGATGCTGGCACTGTCATCTCGATGTAGGGACATTGGATCATCTATTGTTCTATTGCCCCTTGATACTTAAATTTTGGAGATCCATTTGGGATCAAGTGAATGAAGTACTGGAAAATCCTGTGGCATTGACATATGATATTGTTAATGAGGGCCAAAAGTCAAATATCTTCCCAAAATAATAAACTCATAGTAACATAGTAGATGACGGCAGATAAAGACCCAAACGGTCCATCCAGTCTGCCCAACCTGATTCAATTAAAATTTTTTCTTCTTAGCTATTTCTGGGCAAGAATCCAAAGTACTGTGCTTGGGTTCCAACTGCCGAAATCTCGGTCAAAACCTACTCCATCCCATCTAAACCCTCCCAGCTATTGAAGCCCTCTCCAGCCCATCCTCCCCCCAACGGCCATATATAGACACAGACCATGCAAGTCTGCCCAGTACTGGCCTCAGTTCAATATTTAATATTATTTTCTGATTCTAAATCCTCTGTGTTCATCCCACGCTTCTTTGAACTCAGTCACCGTTTTCCTCTCCACCACCTCTCTCAGGAGCGCATTCCAGGCATCCACCACCCTCTCCGTAAAGTAGAATTTCCTAACATTGCTCTTGAATCTACCACCCCTCAACCTCAAATTATATATTAATGTCTAAGTTTAATGTGCATTTCTTGTAAACTTATGTACATTGAAATTGTTTGTTTACACTATGGTAGTTTGGAAATTGAATAAAGATTTACAAAAAAAATAAAGTAAAATCCAGGAATCTCCTCAGACCACACCATGGCACACAGTTTGAGAGACACTGTTCTATAACATTTGTCTTTCACACAATCAGTAGAATCTCATTTTTAGCACTTTGTACTCAACTCTCTCCCTAGCCCTCATGTATGTTCCTCTGCCTCCTGTCTCTTCTCTCAGCTCCAGTTTCTTCCCTGGTCTCTAGCCTTTTCCCCTATTTAGCTTCCTTTACCCTCTATTACCTCCTCTCCAGCTCCTCTGGTCTTTCTACCATCCCTTCACGACCTTTCTCTTTTTCCCTTCAAATTCTTTCCATGTAACAGAACCTTACACATACTCCCCACCCAGTTGCCTTACTGCTGCACGCTTCCTAATCCCTACTCAATCTCTCATTTTACACTCCTACCATCCCCAAGTGCCTATTTGATCACAAGGTTCCCAAACTCCTCCTCTTCAGTTTTTGAGTCATTGCTTAATCACTGGGGACTTTGAGGTGAAGGAATCCTTATTCTCCCTCACCTCAAAGTCCCTACTTAATTTCAATTCAGGAAGCTATTTTTTCTGATGGAGGTGGAGAAGAGGACACTTGTCATCCCTAGCGATCCTCTCCTGTAGCAAGATCACTGTACCAGGTTCATATCTTTGCTCCATGCCCCTAAGCTTACCTCATCCATATATTCATTTTCTATCTTGCCTCTTTCAACAGCAAAAGCAAACTAAAATGCTACTTATTTAGAGACGCCTTCAATCTACCTTAATTAATAGGCAGGTTTGCTTGCTTTTCCATCAAATCTTTCATTTCCATTCCCCATCCATATTGTCTTCTCCTCAAGTATTTTCCTGTTCTATTATAAAAATGTAGATTGAGGCCCCCCAGGTCTGTGTCCAAAATAAGTTTAGAGTATGCAATCTGAGCCAATTTACCTTGCCACAAGAAGCGGCAGACCATAGCTTTAAAGTCCAGTTCATCCATAAGTTTAATCCAAAATGGTAATGCGACCTAACAAGTAACCAACCCTAATCTTCATCTTCCCTACTAGTAATCCTTATTTCTACTCCCATCCTCAATTTCTTCCCTCTGCCTCCTCTATTTAACGTCCCCCAAATTGTAATCCCTCTGCATCTACTGTGTAAGCGTCCCCCAAATTGTAACTTCCTGGTAATGTCCAGCTATCTTATACTGTAATCCACTTAGAACTGCAAGGTACAGGCGGAATAGAAGTCACTAATGTAATGTAATGCCTGTAAAGGATACAAAATCTTAGGCATGAACATCATTTTCAATAGCGCCATTCGTCCCCTAGAGAGAAATAGGCAAGTTCAGCCAGGATGTACAGGTAGCTTTCAATGGGACCAAAACTCTGGTGACATTCAGCTTGTACATTTCAGCTTCAGAGGTGTGAAGGTGGATGCCCAAATATTTAAGAGGGTCTTATTTTAGGACTATTGATAGCACATTTGGGGGAGGTTGTATGGAGGGGGGGAGGGGGGATGAGTGCAGAGTGAATTGCTGGTTGTTTTTCCTTTTAGATTCAGGTTTCTGTTGGGGGGGGGGGTTGATTGGTGGACTGTATTTTGTATATCAAAACTGGACAGGTATCATCTATATAGAGTATGATGACAGAAAAGGGCCGGTGGCCCAAGTCTGCTATGACACACCTAGTACATGTGGTTTGGAGTTGTGTATATATTGCAAAGATGTTTACATTGCTAGTGTGATTTGTTTTCTCGCTGGTTGTGTTATGGCTGTATTGCTTGTTCCATTAAAGATATTATAAAAAAAAAAAGTATTTCTTCCCCCTTTCCTCTCGGATCATGTAAATTGTTTGTTTGTATTTTGGGAGGTTTTTTTTTATTATTACAGTATTTGTTAATTCCCTTATATTCCTTGTACATTCCTCCCTCTTGGTCTCACTTTTAAAACTCACCCTCTCCAACCAGTTATCAGAGATAGCAGAAAGAGAAAGCTTACTGGGATTGAGGAAGTTCCTCAGGCTATCATTTCTGTCTCTGCAGCTGACGGTAAGAGAACAGGATCCAGCAGCCTTGATCGTGTTAAAAATGCAGGTAGGTTTAGGAGGTAGAGACCGGTCATAAAGTGTGTGTCTTCATTGCTGCTACCGTGGGAGCAGGGAGAGTGAGGCTTTTCGATTGCCAGTTATAAGGTTCTGTCTGCAGCTGGCCTGGCCATTGAAAGGTCAGCTGAAATCCAGCCACTTGGCAACCCTAAGTGGTGTTGACTGCTGCTGGGGAGGTGGTAAAACCTGCAACATTTCCAAGATGGACTGGCAGCAAAGGTGATCACTAACTCCTAATTCCTCTCACCTTGGGTTCTGCATCCCCAACCCTATATGTCATGTCTATCTCTCCAAGTTAAATTTCTTCTGAGCAGGGACCATCTATAAATGTCAATGTACAGCGCTGTGTACACCATTCAGTGCTATATATATGATAAATAGTAGTAGTAATGGTAGAAAAGAAGAATTACGGAATGGTTATGAAGATTTCAAATACTTGGCTCCCTGATTTGCATTTTCCCTGACCTGTAGATTCACACATTTGTGAAAGAAATCATACCCTTGCTGTCTGTAAAAATTGCTGGTGGCACACTTAGGGAAGTTCTGGTAGCTGTGCAGGCTGACACTTAAATGCTTCTCTAGAGTCGGGAGTGGTACAGAAAGACTGAAGAAGGGCAGAAGTCCCTTTCCATAATACTGGAAGTATGGAAGAGGAAGGGAACTACAGACAAGTAAGTCTGACTCTTGTGGTAAGTAAATTAATGCTTTTAAATTAATGCTTTTAAAACAGAGAATAGTGAAATTTCTAGAATCCACTGGATTACAGGATCCAAGGCAACATGGTTGACTAGAGCTCGGTCTTTTCTCAAATCTGATCAATTTCTTTGACTAGGTAACCAGAGAGTTGGATAGAGGGAATGCGCTAGATGTGGTATTTAGATTTTAGCAAAGCCTTTGACACTGTTCCACAGAGGTGTCTAATAAATAAACTGAGTGCCCTCGGTATGGACCCCAAAGGGACAGAGTGGGTTAGGAACGGGTGGAGTGGAAGGTGACAGGAGGACAGTGTTAAACGCGGATCATTCCAGGGAAAGGAATGCTACCAGTAGTGTGCCAGAAGTTTGGCTCTTGGGCCTGTTCTTTTTAACATTTTTGTAAACGATATTACTGCGGGGCTGTCTGGTAAGATTTGCCTCTTTGCGGATATGAGTTGCAAAGATCCTGCTAGTCCTACACTACAACTGTCAGCTTGCTGAGGCACCTCACTCCACTGAGAACATAGAGGGGGAGCAGGACCAGTTCTTAGATCCAAGTTGACTTCAAGTGATTTACAGTTTGTCAGGTTCATTGTTTCTGCTATGGGATTTCATGAATCTCCCTTCCATTGCTACATTATCCAAGTCTCCAGCCACCACTCCAGATGCTGAAGATTGATGAGAAGGAGACTCTGACAGCTGTTTTCCCTCTGCTTAGTAAATGGCACTCCAATTATTCAATTAAATGTCTTGAAGATGGCATGAAGGATGTAATTCACAGAGCTATGCAACACAATGTTCTCTTTCATCATTTAATTACAAACCTCTGAGGTACCTGTCAGGAGGGGCTTTCCCAGGAGAAGAGTAACTTGATACACTGCTAGCATATTGTTGGCTCCTGACACATAGGAATGCTACTAAAAACAGTGAGAAAACATTTGAGGGTTTTTTTTATAACCCAAACATAATTGAGAAATAGGTAAGGGAGGCTAAGGGCCTGATTCTATGAATGCTACCTAACTTCTAGGTGCCGCTCGGTACAGTTGTCAATCAACCACTGGACGCCATTTACAGAAAAAGGCCTTGTGGCGCCTAATTTGACCTAGGCGTTGCAAGGCATCCTAATGATAGATGTTGGCACACTTTACCAACACCTGCCACAGATACCTAGCGATGCCTAAGTCATACCACACCTTTTTCTCTGTCGCTAATTATGCCTACTTTTCAGGTAGGCGTTGTTAGGCACCAATAGGCACCTTGACTTAGGCGTCCTTGACTTAGGTGTCTCCAGCCGCTGCTCTGAGCTCCACATGGAACTCTTAATTGATCATTTTTTAAAATTAGTTTTCAATGGTGTGGTCAATTTTCATGCCAATTAAACAATTACGGAAAATTAAGTTTCACATGGATTTCTGTTAGGCGTTGCTATGCTGATTAAGGCACCTAGAGGCGCCTAACCTAATTTATAGAATTTCCTCCTAAGTGACTTGCCTAAGATCACACTTAGGGCAAATGACAGAGCAGCACACTAGAACTGAGGTGCAGAGGGGGAAAGTGGCTACCCATGTGGTTCCCAAACCTGGTCCTGGAGGCACCCCTGTCAGGCCTAGATTCTCCAAAATTTGCATTAAAAACCGACGGGCCGCTGTCGCAGCCATTATAGTAGCAATTTTTTAAAAAGCGAGTCATTCTCACAAAAAAATGCTCTTGCAAATGAGGTTGGCGAAGAGTAGTGAAGATTTGCTAAATTTGCATGTGCGTATCGCTGGTGATAACAATAGGTACATGCGCAGAATAAATGCAAAAAAACTTCCACCCAACAACAAATCGAGCCGCCGAAGTCAAGCAACTCTTCACCTGACAGCGTGGGAGAGATGCCCGCTCTCTCCTGCCACCAAGCAACAGCCCCACCCTCCAACAGTGTGAGAGATATCCACTTTCTCCCACCTCCATGTAAACCCCCCCCCCCCGATGACTTCGTCCTATTTCCCTTACCTTACTTAGATGGATGGCGGGAGGGATGCCTACTCCCTCCGGCTAGCAGGCCTACCTCTTCAAAATGGTGGGTCTTCCCCTCCCTGATGCATCCTGGGAGCAGGAGAGTTGGCATCTCTCCTGCTGCCGAGAGGATGTTGGGGTGTTTGTTGCTTGGTGGTGGGAGAGGAGATGCAATGTCAGCTTTTAACAAGCGCACAAAAACTACTATAATTAATAAGACACAATTATAAAACATACGCTCAAGAAGCGTGCTTTTACCACTCTCCTTAAAGATAAAAAAAAAAGACTATCATTTGTGAATCAGGTAATCTTAGTTTTGTTTCATAACCACAGTCAAAGCACATGTTACAAGATGCACTTTTCACAGT
Source organism: Geotrypetes seraphini (assembly GCF_902459505.1). Classification (NCBI taxonomy): domain Eukaryota; kingdom Metazoa; phylum Chordata; class Amphibia; order Gymnophiona; family Dermophiidae; genus Geotrypetes; species Geotrypetes seraphini. The sequence goes on along the minus strand of NC_047089.1, from coordinate 216,178,479 downwards.
GCTGGCACTGTACCGGCACCCCCGGACCTGTCATAAGAACATAAGAATTTCCGCTGCTGGGTCAGACCAATGGTCCATCGTGCCTAGGAGTCCACTCACGCGGCGGCCCTTAGGTCAATGACCAGTGCCCTATTTGAGTCTAGCCTTACCTGCGTATGTTCTGGTCCACCAGGAACTTATCTAACCTTTTCTTGAATCCCTAAAGGGTGCTTTCCCCTATAACAGCCTCTGGAAGAGCGTTCCAGATTTCTATACTACAACTATCAGCTATCACTATCACTCTCTGGGTGAAGAAGAACTTCCTTACGTTTGTACGGAATCTATCCCCTTTTAACTTTAGCGAGTGCCCTCAGCTTGGAGAGGATGAACAATCTCTCTTTCTCTACTAAGTCAATTCCCTTCAATATCTTGAATGTTTCGATCATGTTCCCTCTCAGTCTCCTCTTTTCGGGAAAAACAAGGAACATAAATATAAAATGTTAGGTGTAACTTTGGGCAAGAGCGAACAAGAAAGGGATCTGGGGGTACTGATAGACAGGACCTTGAAGCCGTTGGCTCAATGCGCAGTGGCGGCAAAGAAAGCGAACAGGATGTTGGGCATGATAAAGAAGGGAATCACGAATAGATCGGCGGACGTCATAATGCTGCTTTACAGAGCAATGGTCAGACCACACTTGGAATACTGTATCCAACACTGGTCTCCCTATCTAAAGAAGGATATAACCCTGCTGGAGAGGGTGCAGAGGAGAGCCACGAAGCTAGTAAAAGGTATGGAAAATCTGAGCTACAAGAAACGGCTCGGAAAACTGGGATTGTTCACCCTCGAAAAGAGAAAACTGCGAGGGGATATGATAGAGACTTTTAAAATACTAAAAGGATTTGACAAAATAAAGCAAGAAACATCGTTATTCACATTGTCAAATGTGACACGGACAAGAGGTCATGGACTGAAACTGAGGGGCAACAGGCCCAGGACAAATGTCAGGAAGTTCTGTTTCACACAGCGAGTGGTGGACGCTTGGAATGCTCTCCCAGAGGAGGTTGTGACGGAGACCACCATTCGGGGATTCAAGGGCAAGTTGGATGCACATCTTCTTGCGAATCACATTGAGGGATACAGATAAACAAGGTATTCATCAGGGAACACCTAGCTTAGCCTCCGCGTGCGCGGGTCGCCGGTCTAGATGGACCTAAGATCTGATCCGGTGAAGGCATTTCTTATGTTCTTATGATTTCTTGTCGCCAAAAGCTGACACTACTCTTGGAGAATGACTTGGCGATGTTGAAGAATCCACCAAAGTGCTCGTTTAGATACTGAAGAGCCCATTTGCATGGCAGTGTCGGAGACTGCTAGAAAGCTTGCAAAAGACCGTGACATTCCAGTTTGATAATCCGCTGCTAAAATGCATGCAGGCTAAACTGGCTGGAATCGGTTTAGCGACCACATTAAATGCCACCTTAAGTTTTGAGAATCTGGCCTTCAGTCAGATTTTCAGGATATCCACTCCTCCTCTCTACCCCTGTTCTTTTCCACTCTTCTCCCGCCATGTGTGCACCTTCAGTTCCCCCTACCATACCTCTTTATTCTTCACTGGTGTGAGCAGCAACTCCAACCTGCTGCTCGCACCACCATTGGCTCTCCCTTTCACATCACTTCCATGTCCCGCACCTAGGAAGTGATGTCAGAGGGAGAGCCAATACGGGCAGAGAGTTGGTCATGCTGCTCACACCGGGGAAGTTAAAAGAGGTGTGGGACAGGGAAGGGGTATGTGCATGGCTAGGAGGGGGGACAGGGAAGGAGCAGGGGGCGGAGAAGAGGGTGGGGGAGGGGCACCACACCCTGGGGGGTGGAGAAGAGGGTGGGGGAGGGGCACCACCACCCCGGGTGCCTCTGCCTCTCGCTATGCCACTACCTCAAGGCCCAGGTTTGTGAACCACTGGGCTATCCTAAGATCTCAGAGAGTGTCAGTAACAAAAGAGGTTTTGGAAATTGTATCTTGAGCTCTCTTGCCTTGTTATCTGTTTCTCTGACTTTAATGAATCACTCGTCTACCCTAGAATTTCTGCTCATCTTTGTTATCCCAAACTACGCAATAGTTTCCAGCTGGGAACGGTAGGACTCACCAGGACATAGAGAATATTTGAGGAGCCTCAATGCAAACTTATTGAAAAAGAATGCAGAACTTTCCAAGTTCTGTTGCATTCTGCCTTTGCATTTGCTTTTTGCAAGCCCGGAGTAGTACTCATGCTCGCTAAACATCCACTGAGTCATTATTCAAACTACAGTAGACATATGCATGGGAATTGCAAATATGGGATCATTTGTGGCAGAATGGCTGATGGATAGCACCATTTAATATGACCAGAACTCACTGTACCCTACCAGCTTGATGGTTTCCATTAAACACTTTATGATGTGGTCTTCTGAAGCGTATCTTGCTAGCTCATCAATTAACACATTTCACAGAGCTTCATGCAAATCTGGGGATACTACACCTCTTCCTTGGTTTCTGCTAACTGCATTTGCAATTTGCACTCTCCCTGGTCTTTTGTTCTTCTGATGCTTATAGTTTAATCAATACGAGTAAAACTCACATTAGATAAGAGAGAATGAGAGGTGAGGTCATGAACAATAAATACAAATCTAAAGGCAACATTGGCCATATTTAAATTTGAATAACATAGTAGATGAACTGCAATTTACCCAATTATTACTAGACTAATTCTAAGGCTTATATACCGCATCTTCTTTGTCACAGTAGAGCTTAGCACGGTTTACATGAAATTAGAAAAGAGAACAGATACAATATGGAAAGGAACGGAATTTACAACTTTGAAAATAGCCGAGTTTTCAGATATTTTCGAAATGGTTGGAAAGAGCCCAGATCGCGCAGTTGAATAGGAAAATTAGTCCACAACTCAGTGATTTTGAAAAGTGTAAGGATATGTAAACTGTATCTCAGATATTTCTCATTAGGGATGAGCAGCCCAAAAAATATTTTGCTTCATTTTGTTTTCCATGTTTGTAGCATTGATCATTTTGTCTTGTTTTGGTTAGTTTTCATTTTTGTTTCAGGGGCAATGTTTTCAAGTTTTTTCAAGTTTATTAGGATTTTATATACCGCCTATCAAGGTTATCTAAGCGGTTTTTATAATCAGGTACTCAAGCATTTTCCCTATCTGTCCCGGTGGGCTCACAATCTATCTAACGTACCTGGGGCTATGGAGGATTAAGTGACTTGCCCAGGGTCACAAGGAGCAGCGTGGGGTTTGAACCCACAACCCCAGGGTGCAGAGGCTGTAGATCCAACCACTGCGCCACACACTCCTAAGAGTGTACCCTCTTTGCAAAGAGGATGCAAGTTCAAGTTCAACCTCCCCTCAGCGAAAACTCTCAAGTACAGAAGAATTTTCCAATCCATGTTCACCTTCCTAGGAGTCAAAATCTGGAATGATCTCGCAGAGACAATAAGAACAGAAGCCAACCACGCACAATTCTGGAAGAAACTGAAAACTCTAGGACAATTAAATGTACAAGATTGCCTTACGCACCTGTTCTTTTGCTTAGTATGATTAGGTTTTTCTCCTCCTTTTCCTCTCCTCTCTTCCTTACATACCCTCTCTGCCCATTCTACCCTTTTCCTTCTTCAAGTCGCCTAGAGCCTGTTTAGGTTTGTGCGACTCACAAATATTAGATTAGATTAGAAATATAAAACCAAGGGTAAATCTAAGCGGTTTTCAATAAAAGTTTAAAATAAGTAAATATAAAAATAAAATAGGGTAGGGAAAATAAAATACAATTAATCAAACCAACTAGGAAATAAGAGGAAAGAAAGGAGTCGGTAGGTTACAATAAACGAAAAAGGTTGGGGAAAGGGAAGGAATGAACAATATGGTAAGGGAAAAAAATTAAAGTTTGTTCTGCCCACATTAGTTGAGATAAAGCCAAAGATGGAACTTTAGAGAAAAGTTATCAAGAAAATTAAGAACAGAAAGCCAAATAGAAATAGTATGCCTTTAGTTGTGCCTTGAAATTCACAAATGATTTTTCTGAATGGAGATAAAAAGGCAGAGAATTCCAGAGAGCCATTGCAGAAAATGAAGAATTCCTATGAAAATCGAGGAAGAGTTGGCAGAATGAGGGAACTACTAATAACTGATGTTGTGAAGATCATAAAGTTTGTTGTGGCGAGTATGGAACCAGAAAACTATTTGCAAAGAGGGCCCACTCTTTCAGAAAGAGTGTGCACCGTTTCCTAATCAACCACATATGTACAAAGGTTTTTGCATTAGAGGCCTCCATGGGAAAGGGGATTGCGGGAATTCCCTGGGTCCCACAGGTCTACAGGATTCCCACATGGATGGAGCCAGGGTTCCTGAGGCCTGGAAAGAAAATTAGTAGAAGATAGACAAAAGCAGAAACTGGAACCAAAAACAGACGAAAACTGGAACAAGCACAAACGACATCAACGCAGGTGCCAAAAGGTGGTAAAAGGGGTCAAAAGAGACTACGAGGAAAAAATAGCTAAGGAGGCGAAGAACTTCAAGCCATTCTTTCGATATATTAAGTGGAAACGACCTGCGAAGGAAGCGGTGGGATCGTTGGATGACCATGGAATAAAGGGAGCACTAAAAGAGGACAAAGCAATTGCCGACAAACTGAACACATTTTTTGTGTCTGTATTTAACGAAGAAGAAGTACACAGCATACCGGAACCCGTCAGACTATATGCTGGAAATGAAGACAGAAAGCTGACATGCTTGACGGTCAGTCTAGAGGAGGTGTGTAGGCAGATTGATAGGCTTAAGAGCGATAAATCCCCGGGACCGGATGGCATCCATCTGAGGGTCATCAAGGAACTGAAAGGGACCATAGCTGAACTGCTTCAACTAATAGCCAATCTATTGATCAAATCAGGAAAGATTCCGGAAGACTGGAAAGTGGCAAATGTTACGCTGATCTTCAAGAAAGGATCGAGGGGAGATCTGGGAAACTACAAACCTGTGAGTCTGACCTCGGTACCGGGAAAGATGGTAGAGTCACTAATAAAGGACAGCATCATTGATCACCTTGACGGACACGGGCTAATGAGGACCAGTCAGCAAGGTTTTAGCAAAGGAAGATCGTGTTTGATGAACTTGATGCACTTCTTTGAGGGAGTAAACAGACAGATAGACAAGGGCGATCCAGTCGAAATTGTATATCCGGATTTTCAGAAGGCGTTCGACAAGGTTCTGCATGAACGACTACTTCGTAAAATTGTGAGCCATGGAATTGAGGGTGAAATACTCACGTGGATTAAAAACTGACTGGAGCATAGGAAACAGAGAGTGAGGGTAAATGGACAATACTCGAACTGGATGAGCGTCACCAGTCGGGTGCCGCAGGGCTAGGTGCTTGGACCCATGCTCTTTAACATCTTTATAAACGATCTGGACATAGGTACGACGAGCGAGGTAATTAAATTTGCGGACGATACGAAGTTATTCAGAGTAGTGAAGACGCAGGGGGATTGTGAAGATCTGCAACATGACATAATCAGGCTCGAGGAATGGGCATCGACATGGCAGATGAGGTTCAACATGGATAAGTGTAAAGTGATGCATGTCGGTAACAAAAACCTCATGCACGAATTCAGGATGTTTGGGGCGGTACTTGGAGAGACCTCCCAGGAGAGGGACTTGGGAGTTCTGATCGACAAGTTGATGAAGCCGTCTACGCAATGTGCGGTGGCAGCAAAAAGGGCAAACAGAATGCTAGGAATGATAAAGAAGGGGACCACGAACAGATCAGAGAAGGATATCATGCCGCTGTACCAGGCCATGGTGCGCCCTCACCTGGAGTACTGCATCCAGCACTGGTCGCCATACATGAAGAAGGACATGGTACTACTCGAAAGGGTCCAGAAAAGAGCGACTAAGATGGTTAAGGGATTGGAGGAGCTGCCGTACAGCGAAAGATTAGAGAAACTGGGCCTCTTCTCCCTCAAACAGAGGAGATTGAGAAGGGACATGATCGAAACATTCAAGGTACTGAAGGGGATAGACTTAGTAGATAAGGACAGGTTGTTCACCCTCTCCAAGGTAGGGAGAACGAGAGGGCACTCTCTAAAGTTGAAAGGGGATAGATTCTGTACAAACGTAAGGAAATTTTTCTTCACCCAGAGAGTGGTAGAAAGCTGGAACGCACTTCCGAAGGCTGTTATAGGGGAAAACACCCTCTAGGGATTCAAGACAAAGTTAGACAAGTTCCTGCTGAACAAGGACATATGCTGATAGGGCTAGTCTCAGTTAGGGTGCTGGTCTTTGACCAGAGGGCCGCCGCTTGAGCGGACTGCTGGGCATGATGGACCACTGGTCTGACCCAGCAGCGGAAATTCTTATGTTCTTATGATGGAAAAACAAAATGTCCCACCAGCTACAGCAAGGGAGATAATCATTTTGAGGGGGGCTAAGCTCAAAGTGGGAGGCCCAGCCCCCTCTCATTCTTATGCCACCAATTGTGTTTAGTACAAAATGAATGATAACAATAATAATAATAACATTTTATTTATATACCGCAAAACCCTGAAGTTCTATGCGCTTTACACAATTTAAAAATACATTTGAAATACAATAAAAACAGAAAGAAATTAAAACATAAGAACCAATGGCTAAAACCCCTGAAATCTGATAATTACATAATATAAATTTTTTACAGATTAACTACCTAAGTACTTGCTGAGTTTGGTTTGGGGTTTCCAGTTCAGTTTTGGCACATTTTTCTTATGCAACCCTGGTCCTGAAAAGTGCCTCTCTCAATTCTTCTTTAAATGATTTTGATGCTGTTTTGTTTGATTCTTTACTCATTGCTGCATTAAAAACCATTTGTGGATCTTGGAAGGGCCTCTCACAAGTTACCAATGCCAGATGGTGGAACCAGATTTGATTGCTCTACAGATATGAGCTTTATATTGCCCAAAAAATTCAACTCTTTTATTTCTTTTAACAAGAAATGGTCGATCCTACAGTTACATGACCTAATGTCTATTCTAATTCTATCTGATGATATTTGCATCTCTTATTTGTTCATATTGTATTTTATTGTTGGTTTAAATAAACTAATACTTTTTTTAAAAATCAAAACTGTCAGAAATAATTGCTGCTTTTTATAGGGAAAAGTAACTTTTATGGGGAGATGGGCAGGGACAGAGGAGATTCCTCATGGGGACAAGTGAGGACAGAGGGGATTGCTCGCGGGGTCAGGTGGGGATGGAGGAGATTCTGGCGGGGTTAGGCAGGGACAGGCAGGATACTGGTGAGGACAGGCGGGATTTCTGTCCCCGCGCAACTCTCTATCTTGCATTCACACACTATCAGGAAAGAGTGTGCATTATTTCTAAATAAATGCACATTAGTATTAGTAAATGAACAAAAAAATCATAAACCACCCAATATTTAGCATTATTTAGCTGTCTGAGAATGGATCCTGGCCAGCTATATAGTGCTAAGTTGTCTAACCACCGATATTCAACAGGGAAATAGCTAGTTACCTCCTGCTAAATATCCCAGTCACATTGGCTGACCAGCTGAAAGGCCAGATAGACCTGCCTAAATAGCAAGTCTGTATTTGGTCGCTATGACTTGGCTCACTATATTATTTATTAAAAGCTTCTTCTATACCGCTGGGGGAGTCAATTCAGAGCAGAGACTGGAGGAGTCAATTCAGAGCACTCCACCCCCACTGTCCTATTTGACTAATCCAGTTGACAAAATCAATCTTCAGCAGGGCAGGATTAATTCGTCGAGGGCCCCTAGGCACACAAGTACACTGGGCCCCCCTGCCCTGCTCCACCCCACCATGCACCCAGGCGGAAACAGAAAGCTGCGTCAGAGGGAAGCTTTGGGCAAGCAGCACCGCTTGCAAAATTACAGTTCCCGTTGTCTTTCTTACCCGCGTTGCTTGCTTGTCTTACTTTCCGTCGATGGGGGGGGGCCCACGTTGCCGATCGGGGGGGGTGTGGCCTGCGTTGAAGATCAATGCTGGAGGGGCCCATCGCCTTTTGGAAAAAACAATATTGATGCCCTCCTTCATCGGGCCCCTGTGACCATTTCGGGCCCTAGGCACGTGCCTACTAGGCCTATTGGTTAATCCTGCCCTGATCTTCAGTGCATTTTTCTACTAATTCTGAGTCAACACATATTTGGAAAAAGTGATTAGATTATATAGCCAGAGCAAGAAGATGGCTGATTGCCTTATTCATATCTGTTCTGGGCTGTTTTGCCACTGCTGTTGGTCATTTAGAGAAGCAGAAGCAGTGGCTGGGATGGCGGCAGGGAAGTGCAGTTTAGAGTGAATCCACTCTCTTCATTACCGCAGAAATGCTACAAGGACGGTTCCTGTTCCTGCTGTACTACCGTGAAATGGCCCACCGTTCCCGTGGCATTCCCGGGGGATTTTTGGTTGCTGTCTCCACCATCTCGATAGTGGTTCCCGTATCACTCTCTACTCCAGGGCACAAATGTTTGTAGCAGATATGTTGTGTCTAGACCAGGTGTTCTCAACTCAGGTTTTCAGGATATTCGCAATGAATATGCATGAGATAGATTTGCCTACAATGGAGTTTGTGCATGTAAAATGTATCTCATGCATTTTCATGAAAACCTGACTGGATGGGCGTGTTCCAAGGACAGGGTTGAGAACTCTTACTCTAGACCAGGTTTAGGCAATTCCGGTCCTCAAGAGCTGGAGCCAGGTCAGGTTTTCAGGATATCCACAATGAATAAGTATGAGATGGATATCCTGAAAACCTGACCTGGCTCCGGCTCTCGAGGACTGGAATTGCCTACCACTGTCTTAGACACATGTAAGTTCTCTGCTTCTGCTTGGCTCACATGTTACTGACTTGGTTTTTTTCTGTCTTATAGATATGCTCTGAGAATATGCCGATTGCTGCAGAATTTCTCTTATATTACTATTTCACATCTGGAGGATCTTTGCTATCAAAGTATCAAGCCCAAGTTTTCCTTGTCTTCATAATAAATAATAAACAGAATCCCTTAATCCTATTCAGACATCAAAAGCTTAACGCCTAACTACTCCAGAGGGGGAAAAAAACTAAGGATGTGTTTCAGTTAATAACCGTGTCAACCTCTGTAAGAAGACAAAGGAGAGAACAAAAATCTCTTAGCTAGAATGTCTAATGCCAGTGTCTCTCATCTTCTAATCAAGAAAATAGGACAAGCTTAGATCAGAGATGAAAAGGAAAAAGAAGATGAAATATGCATTAAAAAATCTAAGATATAGGTTAGGTAAATGTAAGGTCGAAACAGAAAATATTTCTAAGTTCATATAAAGTACAAATTGAAAAATGCATGTAGCACACTTCTGAGATATAGGGGTTGAGGGATACTCCTGTGGCAGGTACACAAGTAATTTATTTAAGGTTTCCTACAACTTCTCTTAGCATTTACACAGACTGGTAAGGATTCCCTAACAGCAGACTTAAATGTAAATCTAAACTAAACTAAACTAAGCCTTAAGTTTATATACCACATCATCTCCACGGAAGTGGAGCTCGACACGGTTTACAAAGCTTAAAAATATAGGAAGAGAGAGGAGAAGGATTTACAAAAGCATATAAAAAGAGGGGATGTAAACAGGAGAAGAGATGTTATATGTTAGAGAAAAGCCAGGTTTTCAGTTGTTTTCGGAACAGTTGGAGGGAGCCCAGGTTCCGCAGAGAGACAGTGAGATCGTTCCAAAGGCCCGTGATTTTGGAGAGGAGGGATCTTCCTAGTTTACCTGCGTGGAGGATGCCGTGTAGAGAGGGGAAGGATAGTTTATGTCTGTGGGCTGATCTGGTGGTAGCAGGCGTCAGGGCGAGGAAGGATAGAGGGATTAGGGGCGGAAGGATGCCGTGAATGATCTTGAAAGCCAGGCAGGAGCATTTGAAATGAATTCTGGAAAGTACTGGGAGCCAGTGAAGATTGGTAAGTAGTGGGGAGACGTGGTCAAATTTGCATTTAGCAAAAATCAGCTTGGCTGCAGTATTCTGGATAAGCTGGAGTCTGCGAAGACTTTTTTTTGTTAGGCATAAATAGATGGCATTACAGTAATCGAGTTTGGATAGGATGATGGATTGTACAAGGACGGTGAAATGTTTTTGGTGAAAATAGGATCTAACTTTCCTCAGCATGTGGAGGCTGAAAAAACAAGATTTTGCCAGGGAATTCAGGTGATCGTTGAGGGAAAGGGAGGAATCAATAGTGATGCCGATGACCTTGCTTGAGAACTCAAGGTGCAGAGCAGGGCCTGTGGGTTGAGTGAAGAGGGTGGGCAGGTGTACTAATTTTGGGCCGAGCCAGAGTAATTTTGTTTTTGATTCATTTAATTTCATCTGTACTGAGAGGGACCAGGCGTGAAGTCTCATTATGCATGAAGTGATGTTCTCTTGGAGGTTTGTAAGGTTTTGATCTGTTTCGAGGAGGATAAGGATATCGTCTGCATATGTGTAAATTGTTTCAAGGGGGGATAATTTGAGGATCTTCAGGGAGGTCATATACATGTTGAAGAGAATAGGGGATAGGGGAGAGCCCTGTGGGACACCACAGGATGTGTTGACAATGTAAATAGTGTGCATTTGATGGATGCAGTAAATTCAAATAGCAAAATAATAATAATAATTTATTTTTATATACCACCTAATCAGCAGTTCATAGCAGTTTACACAATAGGTACTCAGCATACACTATAATAATATCATACATAATAAAATTCTAAATAACTAATACAAGCATTAAAACTAATGAATAAGGAAAACACAATATAAACTAAAATAAATATGGATAACAAGATAAAAAGTACATTATAACTACATGATAATATGAAAATCAATAATGTATATTATATTGTTTAAATAAGTGGGTTTTAAGATCTTTTCGAAATTGATAGTAAATAAGAAATGGAGAAACAAGAAGATTCAAACATGAATTCATTGATCCTGCTTGGAATGCTAAGGTCCTATCCCAAAATTTTTTGTAACGACATGCATTTGTTGAAGGAAAATAAAAGCAACCAGATCTATGAATTGTTTTCTTAGAAATAAAAAAACTAAAATGAGAAACAAGGTAAGCCGGTGCTAAGCCAAATAAAACTTTAAAATAAATGCATCCAAATTTAAATAACACTCTAGCCTCAAACGGTAACCAGTGAAGCTTTTGATAATATACACTGATACGATCGTGTTTTTTTCTGATTAAAAATCAAACGAATAGCTGTATTTTGTATGATATTTAGTTGGCTAGTGATTATTTTAAACTATCCCAATAAATAACATTAAAATAATCCAATATTGAAAGGATTGAAGATTGAACCAGGATTTTAAATGATATAAAATCAAAATATTTCCTATTAGTACGCAGTTTCCAGAGGACAATAAAACATCTCTTAACCAGAGAATCTGTATGGGCCTTAAATGAGGAGGACTGATCTAAAATAACCCCTAAAATTTTCAGCGTAGGAGATATCGAATAAGAGAACACCTCAAACACCCAAGGCACTACTAGGTGCAAAAGCTAAGGGCTCATCTATTACAACCTATATACACTCCACTTGTTTAATTTTGAGCCTGCCATTAAGAATTGATATCAGTTTTTGTATATACATTTAAAGACCGATGATGAACACATCACCCCTGTAAGGGCACGAAAAAAAAAAAGTTTAAGTAGTGCCTTGGGTGTTTGAGGTCTTCTGATGAAACCAGTGAGATACTGTACAGTTTGTTTTCTGTGAGTTTGGCAACGTGGTTTTTTTTTTTTTTTTTTAACAAACTGAAGTACATGAGAACACAAGCATTGCCTCCGCTGGGTCAGACCCGAGGTCCATAGCGCCCAGCAGTCCGCTCACGCGGCAGCCCAACAGGTCCAAAACCTGCACAGTACTCTTCTATCTATACCCTTCTATCCCCTTTTCTAGTAGGAAAATGTCCAATCTTTTCTTGAACCCCAATACCGTACTCTGCCCTATTACGTCCTCTGGAAGCGCATTCCAGGTGTCTACCACACGTTGAGTAAAGAAGAATTTGGTTTGAATCTGTCCCCTTTCAACTTTTCCGAATGCCCTCTTGTTCTTTTATTTTTCGAAAGTTTGAAGAATCTGTCCCTCTCTACTCTCTCTATGCCCTTCATGATCTTGTAAGTCTCTATCATATCCCCTCTAAGTCTCCTCTTCTCCAGGGAAAAGAGTCCCAGTTTCTCCAATCTCTCAGCGTATGAAAGATTTTCCATCCCTTTTATCAGACGTGTCGCCCTCCTTTGAACTCTCTCTAGTAACGCCATGTCTTTCTTAAGGTACGGCGACCTATATTGGACGCAGTACTCCAGATGCGAGTGCACCATCGCCCGATACAACGGCAGGACAACTTATTTCGTTCTGGTAGTAATACCCTTCTTGATTATACCTAGCATTCTATTCCTTTTTTGATCAGATTAAAAAGATAACCTGGAAACTGTTTCTTTAGTTTAATAAAACTCCCTTTTATTGAGATGGCCAATGTTGTATAATTATTTACAAAAGCAGAAATAGTAAAACAACGTGTTAAGAAGCTCATGTGGAAGAGGTCCGTGCTATTGGGAGTGACATGGGTTGGTGGAGCTGTGGCTCACTGTGACAGCTAGCATACAGACCTGTACTATTCTCTAGCACAGTAACATGGAGTGGCATAATTTAAAAAAATGTTTAAGTCCGTTTTGGGCCTAGGGTACAACATCTAAAGTCCATTCTCGATAAATATGTCCAAAATATTTTTTTTAAAGAATCGTCTAATTATACGTCCATCCGTTTGATCGTCCAGACTGCCAAGTCGTCTATCTTTATACCACATTCTTGCCCAAAAAATCGAGCAAGTCCGAAATGCCTAGAAAAAGGCCTTTTAGACATGGGAGGGGTCATCACAGTGATGGACTGGGCACCCAGACATAGCAATAGAGTAGTGGGCACCTTACAGTGCACTGCTGTGAACTTTACAAAAAGGGTGCCACACAAACATTTCACAACTCCTTTGCAGGTTATGGTGAGCCCCCCAAATACCCCCAAAACCTACTAGACCCATCTGTCTACCACCCTAATAGCCCTTATGGCTGCGGGTACCACCTATATGGCAGTACAATAGGGTCTGGGGAGGTTGATGGCCTCACATTTTTCACCATGAATTCAGAGGTTAGAGTGGCTTATGGGCCTGGGTCCTCCTCCTCTCTATGGTTCAATAGCCCACACCCCTAGACTACTTAAACCACCTCTGTGCAGCTCTACTAGGCTTTCCTATGCCAGGTGCTGAAGTTCTGGAGGCAGGTATGTACGTTTTTTATTCTGATTTTTATGGCGGAGTGTGTGTGTGGGCGGGGGGGGAGGGGCAGTGATCATTGGGGGAGTGTATGGGGGTCTGTACCTTGTGTCTGCAGTGGTTATCTGGTCACTTTGGATACCTTCTGGGCACTTAGACTAGTATGTAGATCGTCTAAGTCACAAAGTATAAGTTCTGTCTAGCCAGTCTTGTCAAACTTTCGATTATCGCTGCAGGACTAAGTTTGGTTGGCCCACATCTCGCTCTCCTCCTGCCCTAACCACTCCTCCAAAAATGCCCCTTTTTGCTCTGGGCACACAGTGGCTGTCAAAAGGCCTAAGCTGCCTCTAGATATATCTAAAACTAGTTTCGGGGGGGCGCTGGTGAGCACTGGCTGGGATGGCTGCATGGTGAATGTGCTCCAGCTCTAATTTAATATAAATCGAGAAAAACGTCTACTTATCACCTTCTTTGTTTACACCGGCAACATATTTCGATAGCTCACGATGGCTACTTCCAAACCCGGTAAACGTAAAAACGCTGAGCCGCCGTCTCCGCAAAAAAATACAGACGAAAAGTCTGAAGAACCAACTGCGGCCTCCCTCATGGTGGAGTTGCACTCGATCCGGGATCTTATCCTGGATACCAAACAGGATATAAATGATATGAAGTCGGATCTCACTACTCTCAAAGAAGAATTCGCAAATGTTAAAAGCAGGACGGACACCCTTGAATCCAAACTACAGGTCTCCGAAGATTCTATTAAGGTACTGTTTAAACAAACCGCTCGTATCACACAACTGGAGGCAGCCTTGGAGGATGAAAAGAATAGAGCGAAACGCACCAGCTTGCGTTTGCTCGGCTTACCCGAAGGGAGGGAAGCTTGCGATCTCGCCGAATTTCTAGCTGCGCTGCTGCCAGAGCTCCTAAAAATACCACCTGAGGTCAAACTGGAGATTGATACAGCTTACCGAGTTCCACAGCACGTGGCTCGTCCATCGAAATTTCCCCGACCGATAGTGATTACGTTCTTGCGCCAAGCTCATGTTCAGCTTATACTCCAAAAGGCGAAGCTGCATGCACCAAATATGTTTGAGAGCAATAAACTGATGTTTGTACCTGAACTCTCAAAAGAAACAGCCAAGAAACGAAAGCAGCTTTTAGCTTATCGCCAGAAGCTATCGGCCATGGGAGCTAAACATGGCCTCCTGTATCCTGCTAGGCTGCGTGTCACTTTCAATAATAACACCAGAGACTTTACTAACCCAGCAGACCTTGCCGACTATATTGAGAGTCTTCAGCCTACTGCTATTGACAAAACCTAAGCATGTGTATTGCTTCTGCCTGCTACTGACCTTTTATATTGGTTTGGTATCTGGTTTGCTCATATTACTGTTTTGGAAGAGCTTTGTGTTATCTGCCAAGAGCTACATTTCTGCTAGCACTTCCCTGATCCTATAGATGTTTTTCTAATAGTGTGTGTTATTTTAGCTGTTGTTACATTTACCATGCTCCCTAGGTACTGCTCGCTCACCCATGGTATTTTCTACTTATTATTGTTCATTTCATGTTCTCCTTTTCACAGCAGTCATGCTTTTTCAAACATGTACTTACAACCCAGTAGCACTACATATAATACATTTTCTCTGCTTTTACTATACCAACAAACAAACTTCTCCTTACTTTCACCCTATATCACTCTGGATTTTCCTTGCTTCTTTTTCTTTCTTTTTTTTAATATATCTTGTTTGGAAATCCTTATTTTTATCTAACTGTAAGGTACTCCCTCTTCATTATATGTACATTATTAAAGGTCTAACTTCAGCTGTCATCTCACTCTGGGTATCAGATG
Source organism: Geotrypetes seraphini (assembly GCF_902459505.1). Taxonomy (NCBI): domain Eukaryota; kingdom Metazoa; phylum Chordata; class Amphibia; order Gymnophiona; family Dermophiidae; genus Geotrypetes; species Geotrypetes seraphini. The sequence continues at coordinate 216,163,305 of NC_047089.1, read as the reverse complement.
TACCTTACTACTCTCTCAGAATTTGTGCACTTACGATCTTTGTTCATATTCAGACATGCCAATTTTCCACTTTACTAAAGATCTCAAAGTGTCTATGGGCTAACGAGAGTCTGAGATTATTGTCACTGCTGATTCCTAGTAACGGTAGCTGTACTTATTTGATATGCAATTTCAATTTGTCAATTTGCAGTTCTATACTTTGCAGAGTATCGCTGTCGCATTTTAGATTGCAGTATTTCATTATGCTCTTAATGTATACTATAGACTTATATGTCCCATTAATAATTTTGTTTCTTTTATTATCTATGAGGGGTTGGACGCCTTGTATAACCATACTGATACTGGAGTGCTGTGCTTCTGTTCCAGGTTCAAATCCATTAACGAGTACTAATACATCTTTTTCATAATTTATGTCATGACTATTACTTGTTTTTCCTTAAACGTAAAAGGTTTTAATAACCCTATAAAGCGCTGTAAAATAATTAGATATACTGAACACTATAACCCTGATATAGTGCTATATCAAGAAACTCACTTAACCCAAGTTGAATCCGCCAAGATTTCACCTAAATGGGCCTATCCCCCCATATTCTCTCCAGCAATGGGGAAAAAAAATGGTACTCTTATCTTGATAAAAAGAAGATCTGATGTAAAAATATTATCACATAAAACAGATGATAAAGGGAGGTGGATTGCTGTAACATTAGCGATTGGTGACTTCACACTGCAAATCATAAATATATACGCCCCCAATGTGGATGACCCCAACTTTTTCCATTCTATTGCTGATCTAATAGCTGCATCTGGTGATTTACCTTGCATACTGGGAGGTGATTTTAACCAAATTCTAGATAAAACGCTTGATAGACAATCTAAGTCATCTTACAGACCGACCAAATCATGGACTAGTATTCAAGATCTAATGTCCCAAACAAAATTGATTGACATATGGCGTATTTTACATCCAGGTGAACGTTCTTATACATTTTACTCTCCACCTCATGTTTCATACTCCCGGATAGACTATTTTTTGATCAGTTTTTCTCTTTCTCAACACATCATGGATGCGCAGATCAACTCTATATCGGTTTCTGACCATGCCTCAATCCTACTCCAAATTAATGACTTAGGAAACCCTCCTAAGCTGAACCAGTGGAGACTTAATACATCCCTGTTGTCTGAAGACGAGTTTTTACTACATACTAAGAAATATATAAAGGATTACTTTGATTTCAACTTGGTAACAGATACTTCTTGGCAATATACCTGGGATGCCTTCAAGGCCTATATAAGAGGTGTTATTATCTCTTACTCGGCAAACAAACGCAAACAGCGCAAAAATGAAATTCGATTAATAGAGCAACAAATTCAGAACATGGAACAACAACACCTATCTGACTTATCAAATCCTGATACGCTAGCTTCATTACACAAACTTAGATTCCAATATAATCTGTTATTGAGTTCAGAAGCCTCCAAAGAAATATTTAGGAAATCTGCACATTATTATACTAATATGAACAAATCCGGTCGCCAGCTCGCTAACTACTTAAAAATACAATCTGAAAAAACCTCCATTCCGGCAATCTGTTCTCCCGGAGGTCATATACTGAATAATAGTATGGACATATGTAAAGAATTTCATTCTTTTTATAATGACCTCTACACCTCTGAAAATCCTGATTCTGATTTATTCCAACCTTTTCTCTCGAGCTTGCAACACCCTACTCTCCAGGATACGGATCAAGCTCTACTTGCTGAAGATATTTCATCCATTCAGATAGAACAGGCCTTACAATCCATGGCTAAACAAAAAACTCCAGGACCTGACGGATTACCAGTAGAATTTTACTGTGCCTTTAAGAATGAGCTTCTACCATTCCTATCTCAATACTTTGGTTTTTTAGCTCAACAAGGAGAAGCATCTGGTACGTTCACTGAAGCAACTACAATTGTTCTACCGAAACCGGGTAAAGATCCGACACAAGTATCTAATTATAGACCATTATCGCTGATTAATGTTGATGCGAAGATTTATGCAAAACTATTGGCAAATAGGTTATCGGAGGTACTGCCCAGCATTATATCTCCAGATCAGAATGGATTCATGAAAAACCGTCTTTCTAGTGACAATACTAGATTATTTGCTCATATGCTTTTACAGGCACCGTTGTCTTCAAAACCAATGGTGGCCATTGCCTTGGATGCGGAAAAGGCGTTCGACCGTGTTGAATGGGTCTATATGTTTAAAATATTACAGTGGTTTGGTGTGCCAGAGGCTTTTATTCACATGCTGAAGGTATTATACTCACATCCTAGCACCAAAATCAGAATTAATGAGGTTTTCTCTGAGCCATTTCAACCAACCAGGGGCACAAGACAGGGTTGTCCCCTATCCCCGCTTCTATTCAACATGGCATTGGAACCTTTACTAATTGCCATTCGTTCTTCGCCTGATATCATTGGAATGCGTATTAATGATTGTGACATTAAGATTTCAGCATATGCGGATGATATCATGATCTATTCGACGTTGGATTCCATTCCCTCACTATTGCAGATCATTTCAAACTACTCTGCCATATCTGGATACAAGTTGAATTCCACAAAGACTGAGGTCATGCCTTTGGCTAACGATAACTGTAGTGATGTTGTACGTCAATGTGGTCTTAAATACTCAGCCAATAAGTTGAAATACCTTGGTATTTATTTTGCTCCATCTATAGAAGAAACATTGCTTTATAATGAAGAATTGTTGCTATCAATTGTCCAAGATGTTACATCAAAATGGTCTCCCCTGAAACTCAGTTGGTGGGGCCGTTTAGATTCCATTAAAATGGTCCTGGCTCCCAAACTTACCTATATTCTCTCCATGATACCGTTTCTCTTCCCTATTACAACATATGCTAAACTGGAATCCAGATTAACAGACTTTTTATGGAATCACAAATCTCCAAGAATAGCGCTCAAAAAGCTGAAATGTCTTAAACAGCATGGGGGTGTGAATTTCCCCAGTCTATACGAATATCATCTTGCATTTTTGGGGCGACAAGGTTCTCAATGGATAATTGACCAACAATCTTCTATCACTCCTACTTGGTTCACTTTGGAACGTCAATTATACCACAAAGACTTTTTGCGTCTTTCTCCATTTATGACTCTGTCCAACAAAAGGAAAACTAACCCGATCCTGCAATCTACTGCTACAGCGATGAGAGAATTGGACAATATAGCACATATTAAATGGAATTCTACAACTCTTTCTCCCATTTGGCTGAACCCTCAAATAAAAATTCAAGGTCAACATATAGAATGGAAGTCTTGGATTAAGGCTGGAATATGGTCAATTTCACAATTAATGGTAAATGGAAATTTATCCACATTTGCAAGTATATCTGATACGTATCAACTCTCTCCATTGCAATTTTATAATTGGTTTCAATTACATCACTGTTTACGTGACTATATGAAAAGAACTGTACTACACACGGATACTCCCACTATATTATCCTGGTGTGAGGAATATAACTTGAAGAAAGGAGAGGCCTCCCGTTGGTACAAGTTATTAAAACTCACGAAATTTCAACCTCCCAGTGCTTTGTATGATATATGGATAAAAGACTTATCGTGTTCAATAACCCCCAAAGCTTGGGAGGTTATATGGCTCACATCGTATGGTGCTCTAAAATCAGCTGCGATCAAACAATTGGTCCTATTCTTGTATCACAAAGCGTATTGGACCCCCCACAAACTATCTAAATTGTCTGCTACTTCCTCCAATCTTTGTTGGTCTTGTGCTTCTCAAGTTGGCACATTGGAACATATGCTATTTTCATGTGATTTATTGCGTCCTTATTGGGCCAAGGTTTGGTCTATCATATGTGACATCTTACCTATCACTGATAATATCTCTTATGCGATAATTATTGTAGGGAGTGCTGCTCTGTCCTGTGAACTTAATAAGAAAGATAGCAAGCTATTGCAATGTATGTTACTGGTAGCTATAAAGACTATATTGTCCCATTGGAAAGACTTCTCAGCTCTCAATGTACATGAATGGTGGAACACCTTTTGCTTATATGCCAAATATGAAAAGTCCCTAGCGGACAAAGATAGACCCTCTCACCATTCTTTTATCTCAATGTGGTCTAATGTTATTTCTTACTCTCTTAATTAATGTCTGACTATTTCTCTGCCATCTCTTACCTACTGCTACACTGTTGGTTGATACTTAAAAAAAAATTTACCTATAATGGAACTGGATTGTATGCATAAGCTGTATTACTGCTGTTGGGAACATGAACTGTTATTGTTGTATACAGTTGTTTTTTCCTATTTTTCTTTCTGCTGAAACTTAATAAAACTTATTGAACTTAAAACTAGTTTCAATTATCGGCACTTGGACGGCCTGTCTTTTTGATCATCCAAGGTCCAATTTAGGTGGATTTTTAGACGTATTTTCATTTTGATTATGAATTTCATAGTAAAGAAAAAATACACTTTAATTTAATTATGAAATTGTGATTATGGGGCAGACTGGATGGACCATTCAGGTTTATATCTGTTGCTATTTGTTATTTCTGGGCCCTAGACCTTAGAAGTTTACCCGTTACTGACCTTAGTTTCTAACTACTGGAGTTGCCATTGAAGCTCGCTGAAGTTACTAGCAGCTCAAGAGCCCTACCCATAGAACAGCATTAGAGGCAGTGGTCCTGGGAGGCAGATATTCCTCCACTGTCATCCTGGTTGCTACAGTACTGTAATCCAAAGGTTTGCTGAGGGGATATTCTTCCATATTTCATCCGTTATAGAACAGAGTTATATGCCAAAACTTATTCCTAGAGCCTAATCTGGATGCACATCTCTTTTATTCTATAGCAATGCAACAGAGAGAAACTGTACACATCAACCTGAGATAAAGTGGAGTTTATTAAGTACAATCAACTGTTAAAAACTAAACATGTCATATAAGACAAAGAAACAATATCTGACAACCAGTCTATCTTGCAGACCCTTGTAAACCCAGATATGACGTTTCTACTCAAACAACTATAGGTGTTCAATGATTCTAGTCCGAACCATACGTTTGGTCTTACTAATATATATTTTCTTGCATGGGCATTGAATTAAATACACTAAGGAGGATGAGTTACAATTAGAGTTGTGTCTAATAGTGTAGGCTTGTCCAGTGCGGGGATGTTGAATATTGTTGGTTACTAGGGCATGTGGACACACTCTGCACTTGCCACATTTTTGATGTCCAATATATGCCGAAGACTCTGTTGTTTGTATGGGAGCTAAGAATGAGAGCACCAATTTCTCTTTTTTTAAATCAGCTTAAATGGTACTGATCATTGAAAGCACCACAAACATTTCAGATCCTCCTCCTGAACCTCTTCTCGAGGTCTGATCTCCCTCTTCACCCCCAAGGTTCAATACCTCTGTGCTCTGATTCCCCTCCTTATATCCCCAAGCTCTGATTCCCTATAGTTAAATCCTGTCCTGGAAAAAGAAAGCAGGACTACACCTACCCCCCCCCCCCCAATTCAACCTCCCATTGACCAAGGACCTATCCACAATGTAGATCACCATCAATAGTGGTCCCCCTCTGCTACCAGATCAACGATGGCTCCTCTGCTTTCCAGGACTGCTTGAAGACACAGGCACCAGAATCCAATGCTGGAAGGCAGAGGCAGTGGCATAGTAGGAGTGGTCCGCCCCAGGCGCTGTTTTTGGTGGGGGCACCAGCTCCCTTCCTCCTGTCTGCCCCCTGCTCCTTCCCCCACCGTACGCCTTCACTCCCCCCCCCCCCCATCATACCTTAGCTCTTCGCTGGAGCAAGCAGCAACTCCAACCTTCTGCTCGTGCCAGTGTCAGCTCTTCCTCTGACGTCACTTCCGGGTCCCGTGCCTAGGAAATGACATCAGAGAGAGAGCCGATGCTGAAGTGGGCAGCAATTAGTGATGCTGCTCAGGAAAGTTAAAGTGGTACAGGGAGGGGGAGGGGTGCATGTGCATGGCAGGGGGGATGGGGAAGGAGGGGATGGCGGGGAAGATGGTTTGGAGGGGCACCACCTCCCCGGGCGCCTCTCACCCTCGCTACGTCACTGGGCAGAAGTAACATCAGGATTTACTTTAGCGTTAGGTGACTGCTATTATGAACATGTGTGTTACTATTTCACAGCACAGACATTCATGCATTATGAAAGAGACATTTATGTGCCAGATTTTCGGTTGTCCACATTTTGGATTTTTTTTTTTTTTTTTTTTAAATGGCTATTCCTTCTTCACCTTCTCGCCATAGATGTCCATTTTTACCAAATATTTTAGAACAGGCTTAATGTCAGCAAATCCTGTTCTAAACGACTAGCAGAATTTCAGATGTCCAGTCATGGATGTCTGATTTCCAGTTCAAAAGTCCTACCTAAACTGCCCTTCCAGGTGTATTTACTGATAACCCTAATGCAGGCAGGAGCTGAAATTTGGCCATGTCGGGTTTTATGATCTTTTTATCCCAATAAATCTATTCATCTGTTTGTTATGCTATACTGAGAGTGGCAGAAAACTGGAACGCTCTTCTGGAGGCTGTTATAGGGGAAAACACCCTCCAGGCTGTTATAGGGGAAAACACCCTCCAGGAATAAAGTTAGACAAGTTCCTGCTGAACCGGAACATACGCAGGTAAGGCTAGTCTCAGTTAGGGTGCTGGTCTTTGACCTAAGGGCCGCCGCGTGAGCGGACTGCTGGGCACGATGGTCCACTGGTCTGACCCAGCGGCGGCAATTCTTACGTTGCTGTTGAATCTTTCGTTCTTCAAGCCTGGACTGGACTGTTTTTTTTAAAATATTTCTCCTTTGGTGTCTATCATCTTTCTGTGGTTTTGCATTTTGTTCAATCAATCAGTCAGTCAATAATCAATGTCTTCCTGGTAACATGCTGAACTTCTTTGGATCCAATGTTGTGGCAGAGAAAGATAATATATACATATAAGAATGTAAGAAAAACCATTGTGAGTTAAGCGAAGGTCTATTGAGCCCAGCATCCCCATCTTTGACAATCTGAGCCACAAATACCCAGTGGATGTTAAAATATGTTTCCAATTTCTCTTGGCTTTCCTAAGTCTACTTGGTTATAGGTGTTATGAACTTTTCTCAAGGGTTCATAGACAAAATCGCGCGAGACAACGGCACGCAGACAACTGAGCGCAGACAACTGAGGGCAAGGTTGACGGCGCGCCGAAGAAAAGCACTATTTTAAAGGGTTCCAACGGGGGGTCCCCCTATTTTACTTAACAGACATCACGCTGGCGTTGTGGGGGGTTTGGGGGGTTGTAACCCCCCTCATTATACTTGAAACCAAACTTTTTGCCTGTTTTTTTAGGGAAAAAGTTCAGTTTTAAGTATAATGTGGGGAGTTCCACCCCCCCAAACCCCCCACAATGCCAGCGCAATGTCTGTTAAGTAAAGTGGGGGGTTCCCCCACACACACCCCGTCGGAGCCCTTTAAAATAGTGGTTTTCTTCGGTGCGCCGTCAACCTTGCGCTCAGTTGTCGGCGCGCCGTTGTCTCGCGCGATTTAGTCCCGTCACCTTTCTCAAGGAACTTGTTGAAACCTCTCTTGAACTCTGCTAATGTTATTCATCTTGACTACCTCTTCCAGCAACAGATTCCACAGGTTAATTACTGTATGTGCCGCATGGGAAAAAAAATACTTTGTACGATTTGTTTTCAGTCTGCTCATCGTTAATTTCATAGTGTTTGAAAGGTTAAACAATCATTCACTATCTAACTGTGCCACACTACTCATGGTTATATGAACTTTTATCATATCCCCTCCAAATCATTTCTTTTCCAAGCTGAACAGCCCTATTTTTCTTTATTCTTTAACATTTTCCAACCCTGCTCTGAAACCTTTACAATTCTATAACATACTTTGTGAAATGGGGTGATCAGAACTGAACACAATAGTCAAAATGTGATCATGAAGATGTTCCCAAATGGACTTTATTTGAAAGTGTCAAAGTTCCAAAGGTACACTAAAATCATCCACATAAAATAATTCCATCCACATAAAAGTAAATCATCCACATAAGAGCCTTTAAAGGACCTAGTCCGCTAGGGATACAGGACCCAACACGATCCGCGTTTCGACAAAAAGTCTTCTTCAGGGGTCCCTGGGGGTCTTATAAAAGTGAAAACATGGGTCCTGTATCCCTAGCGGACTAGGTCCTTTAAGGCTCTTATGTGGATAATTTACTTTTATGGAGATGGAATTATTTTATGTGGATGATTTTAGTGTACCTTTGGAACTTTGATACTTTCAAATAAAGTCCATTTGGGAACATCATCACTCCACAGAGTTTTTTTGGTTTTCTCTGGATTTTCTTCTTTGTGGATATTTTGGGGTCAATTCCTTTTTTTTTTTTGCAAGGTGTGGTCATACAATAGGCCTGAGGCAGGCTCTTGCAGCCAAAACACCGACCGTGTCAGGTCTAATTAATTTACATCAATGAAATATACATCACTGAGACTTGATTGTAAGAATACCTCTCCGGTTCTTGCCTACTGTTCCATCCCCAATTATTTTTTTGAACTTTCCCTGTTCAAAGGCATCCCATGATTTGACATCTGCCATGGCGCTATCCACCCAACCTCCCTAGCCATTCACCACATGGCCCTTGGAGAAGAAAAATCTTCTACCAAAGAGTTATCCTTCACCTTTGAGTGCTTGCTGGCTACAATCAGTGGTCTGGCCATAAGATTGCCAATCTAAGCAAGATGCAAGTTGCAGTAGTCACACTCATGTAAACAGGGTGAGGGAAGGATACAGGGGATCTGCATCCAGTTCGTTGATGTCTGCACCTGATACCACACAACAGTGTTGTGTAGCATTCAGCAGGCTAACACTATCTGCATAGATATCCAAATATGCAAAGCTGCTGTTCAGAGCACCGAAGTGGCTCAGCGAAGAAGCAATCGGTCTTGTGCAGCCCTCCCCAAAAGTCCTATTAAGGGGGTACATTCTGGGACTGGAGCTTTCAAAGCCCTATTCAAAGATCTGCATATGTAAGCTGGGTGGGAGATTGTCCTTCAGATGTCAACGTAGGTGAGGACATTATAAGCTAGAACCTAAATGAGAGTGTGTTCCCCTCAGCCTTTGAACACTGATGGGTTCCTGTAAACAGATGGATATGGAGGACTGAGCTTGAGTTTTTAGTCTGAAGCCATAACAGTCAGAGATTGGGAATCAGAACACATTAAGGCAAATATTGTGTATGTACATTATGTAAACCATTTAGTTTTAAACGGTAAATCTAATATAATAAAGCCCTAAGCGCGCATGCACACTCCCACATGCGTGCTCCCATTTTCCGTGCGCTGTAGGGACCCACAGGTAGGAGTGCGCATGCCCGCAGCCCATACTCACGGCAGCAGAAAGAAGAGGCCGTGCAGCGCCACATCTCCCGCGGCTTCGGAGTGTGAACTGGCCAGGGCGACGTCAGCGGGGGCCGGACCGGAGCTGGAAGGGAGAGGAGCTGCTCTCCTCCCCTCCCCCAACGGACTTTAATTCCTGGCTCCCAGGCTTCTCCTCCTGCTCCGGCTGGGCCCGTGTAAAAAACCCAAAAACCTCCAGATCTCGCTTCGGGTCCAGCAAGGGCCTAGAATATATGTGCTAGAATATATGTCTGTGTGTCTTTATTTCTGTCTCTCTCCCTGGCCCCCTTTGTCTGTCTGTCTTTCTGTGTCTCTCCCTGACCCTGTGTCTTTCTTCTTTTCTTTCTATCTGTCTCTCTCCCTGCATACTTTGCAGCAGCATTTCTCTCCCACCACTTCCCTGTGCAGCAGCCAAAGCAGCATTCCTTCCCCCTCCTTTTCCCTCCCCCCACACCACTTCCCTGTGCAACAGCAGCGTTTCTCCAAACCCCCCTCCTTCCCTTCCGCGGTCCTGACAAACTTTCCGATTCAAGCAGCGTCTGCAGCACTCTACACACGCTGTTTCGAGGCCTTCTACTGCCCTGATTTGCTGGGCAGTAGAAGGACCCGAAGCAGCGTGTGTAGAGTGCTGCAGATGCTGCTGGAATCGGAAAGTTTGTCAGGACCGCGGAAGGGAAGGAGGGGGGTTTGGAGAAACGCTGCTGTTGCACAGGGAAGTGGTGTGGGGGGAGGGAAAAGGAGGGGGAAGGAATGCTGCTTTGGCTGCTGCACAGGGAAGTGGTGGGAGAGAAATGCTGCTGCAAAGTATGCAGGGAGAGAGACAGATAGAAAGAAAAGAAGAAAGACACAGGGTCAGGGAGAGACACAGAAAGATAGACAGACAAAGGGGGCCAGGGAGAGAGACAGAAATAAAGACACACAGACATATATTCTAGCACCCGTTAATGTAACGGGCTAAAATACTAGTGTTTAAAATAAATAAATAAAAATTTTATGAATGTGTGTATAGTCTATGATATTCACATGGTTATAATCAACTAGATGGTAAGGTTCCCAGTTGGACCACATGATTCTGCATCCTGCACCAGTCTCCCTGTTAAAATTATTTACTACGACTGCTACTATCCATTCAGTTGTGTCCGACCCTTGGATACTCTGCAAACCAGTCCTCGCCACGCTTCCCTGTTTTCCACAGCTTCTATCAATTGCTTGATGTTCATTCCCGTGTCCTTCTTGATGGTATTCAGCCAACAGGCCTTTGGTCTCCCCTGCTTCCTTTTTACCACTGACCATTCCGAGGGAAAATGCCTGCTCGGTTAAGTAGTTGCCTATCCTATAGAGTCTGAAAGCAAATTCATGCTTTCTTTTTACACAATTTGTGTAGCATGGCTTAGTAACATTATTTCAAAGTCTTTTGGCCTTCTGCTTAAATTGGTTGGTAAATATTTCAGTCCTCATTCCACGAGGCTGTGATTTCTCCTGTTGCTGTTTATCTCTGTAGTAAATGCACAAAGTAGCTAAGCCTTAATTAAAGATGCAAACTGTGGCAAATATGTATTCCGTCCCTATACACCATGTAGAAGATGTATGTGCCGTTCATATGTTTGCCAGCCTGCAGTGTCATAGTGTGCAATCTCATTTTATTCCATCACTAATTGCAGTTAGAGACACCCCACACTGCAGTGTTCAGTGAATATTAGATACTGAAAAATCCTGCAGACTTGCAGAATGGTTCGGTTATATGGCATAATTTGTAAGGTTATTCTAATCTAAGATCCTTTTTCAATTTAGCACTCTCTCTCTCTCTTACTCATTTCAGAAATTCCACTGAAAGGAAAAATTGTATTTTCAGCTTTACTAATTTACACTAAACTCGTCCGACTGTAGAAGATTTGCTCTATGTCAGAAATGTCAGATCATGTGCAGGGAAATTCACTTTGCCACAGAATCAAATATTCACTATATTCTGTACTGAAACCAAGTCACTTAACATAGTCCAGAGAACTGGCACATTTAATCAAGCTCTGAGGTTCATTTATGCTATACACTAATATCTTTGGTGGTAGAGAATTAACCCAGTGGTTTCAACTGCTAATCTTGGGTTTCCATTGCTATTGGAACTAGCTTCTGTTTGGCTAGGGCACAATGAACTTTATTCACATTTATTCTTTTGCCTTATTTTCATATAACCCCCTCACCCCCACCCTGAGCAACCCAGTCATTGCTGCACCAATTCTCAAAGACCAAAAACCACAGCTCTGATTCTATAAATGGCACCTAAGATAGGTGCCGGTAGGTGTCTAGATTGCCTAGTCAATTTTCCACAGGAAATCTAAATTTTAAATTGGCTTAAATGGCATAATTATTGAAAATGCCTTTAAAAGTCAATTTAAAAATAGATTTAATTCCATGTGGAAATCGGCATGGTGCCTATGTGAAAAGTGCGTATGGTCAGGAGGCGGAGTTTGGGCATGGAATGTCTTAGGCATCAGTAGGTGTCTGTGTTAGGTGCCAGTAAATTAGGTGCCTAACATTATGACGTCTACCGACGCCTAAGTCGAGTTAGGCAATAACTAGATGCCATTCTATAAATCGAGTCTTAATTTGACACGTGATAGGTGCCGTTTTCAATAGTGCCTATCAATTTAGGTGCTGTTTATAGAATCAGGGCCTCAGCCTTCAAACATATTGGACATTACAGTTGCACACATACACAGGATTTTCATTTAGCCAAATGCAACTTAGTAACATAGTAAATGACAGCAGATAAAGACCTTCATGGTCCTTCCAGTCTGCTGTTGGAGTTGGAGGTGGAAGGAGCTCTGAGTAGTGCTGTTGGAGAGAACCAGAGGTCAGGGAAGGAGGGAGCTGGGCCTAGCTCAGTGCCCCAGGGTTGTCCATGGATCCTGGGGTCCCTTCCCTGGGAAAGGCCCAGGCTGCGAGGCCTAGAAAGGATGGAAGGCAGAAGTTTGGAGGTGACTATAGTGGGTTCTTCCAGGAGGAAGGTTCCCTAAAGGTGCAGAGGAGGCAGGTAGAGAAACCCCAGCCTTGAAGCAGTTCAGCATGCCCTGGAAGGAGTGGAGGTAGGCCAGCAAACTCTGTGTCCATGGAAGTGGAAGAGGGACAGGTCAAGGTCAAGGGCAGGCCTGTCTTGGAGGCCTCATCTGAGAGTGGCAGCTCTGGGGAGTCGGAATATGAGATGTGGTCTGACAATGATTTGTTTGAGGATGTGGTGGGGGTACAGGAGTTGGAGGCAGAAGCCCTTGGGCAAGGTGCTGGGGATCCTGCTGCAAGGACAGTGCAGACTGTGAAACTGTTGGGTGAATTGAGAAAAGGTCTCAGGAGTTGCAGAGGAAGATAAAGATGGTCACAGTTATGAGAAAATTGGTGCAAAATAAAGAACAGTGCATGAAATACACCAAAAAGGAGCAATTGTTGAGAAGGCAGTCAGACATTTGTATTCATAAAATGACTACAAACCCAATATGTGAACTATTCAGAAACCGGGAAAGGATGGCTGCTTTAAAGAATGGAGTACAGGGTTCACTGCCCTTGTCAGTGGTGCCTGAATCATTGGAATCCACTCCTTGTGAAAATCTTACTGGGACTGGAGCAGATACAGAGAAAAGAAAAGTTAATTTTCCTGCACAAGGAAGGTTACAAGCTGAAACAGGTGGACTTCAAGGGGGAAATGGCTGCCACCTTAGCTAAAGATTATGAGCTAGTCCAACCGCCAGTTCCAAACAAGGAGAGTTGTGCCCCAGGTGGTCTGCAATGGCCAACAATGGAAAGTCCAGTGCTGGCAGGAGCTACACCTGTCTTGAGTTTGGGGCTATCAGAATCTCCTGTAGTAACAGACTTTAAAAATACACCTGTTCAAGATTAGTTACAATTTGGTTTTCATTGGTCAGTTTTCCTTTGTATTAGCCATGTGGGTTAGTTTTCTTGTGTATTAGCTATGCTGAGGAGAGATTGTTAGCAGTCAGAAGGTTGGGGATAGAATAGGTTATGGTTTTCTGTATATGTATTTCTGACTGATTTTATTTTTGACCTGCTGTGATTTGTATTTTGTTGTGAGTTTTTGGGTTTTATTTTAATAAATAAAAGAACAATCCAGTCTGCCCAAAAATCACATTCATCATCTAGTAATTATTTAATTTTACTTGCTAAGTTCCTCTATTAGATGTTTCCCCCCCCCCCCCACACACACACTTTTGAAATAGGCAAAACCTTTACTCGGATGACATGAATGAGATATAAAATAATTATACTAGTTCCTGATCCATCTCACCATATATGGGACACAGACCATAGAAATCCATCCGGCATCAGCCACATTGCTCCAGTGCTGGAGTCGCTGTCAAAGCTAACTTTAGCATATTCCGATCTGTCTTGCCATATATGGGGCAAAGACCATAGAAGTCTGTCTGGCATCAGCTTCACTTCCCCAGTGCTGGGGCTGCATTTAAGCATCACTCCTGCACATCATAAATGAGGAAAGTCTATAGAGGTTAGGGCTCTTCAGCTTGGAAAGGCGATGGCTGAGGGGGAGATATGATTGAAGTCTACAAAATTCTGAATGGTGTAGAACAGGTACAAGTGGATCGATTTTTTACCTCATCAAGATTTACAAAGACTAGGGGACACTCGGCGAAGTTACAGAGCGATACTTTTAAAACCACTAGGAGGAAATATGTTTTTCACTCAGAGAATAGTTAAAGCTGTGGAACGTATTGCCAGAGGATGTGGTAAGAACGGTTAATGTAGCTGGTTTTGAAAAAGGTTTGGACAAGTTCCTGGAGGAAAAGTCCATAAACCGCTGTTGAGGCAGATATGGTTGCCCTGGATCAGTGTACAAATATACTGTCTACAGAGAGTGGTCAAATCATATATAGTCCACTCAGAGATATGAAACTTGAAAAAAAGGAAGGCTAAAAAGCCACCTTTGTGAAAAGAGTTCACCTTCCAGTCATTGCGATATTTATAACAGATCACTCTCTGAGACTAGATGGAAACTTTATATCTGATGGTCCAATAAATAGTTTCAAAACAAAAATACTAAGTTTCAAAAAGATGAATCAAACTGGCAACTGTTTCAACAGGCTTGCTTTTGAAATTCTTCAATTGATTCAAATATTCATAGTGTGCATGGATACATTGTCAAAACTAGATGAATGTAATAAAAGCACTTAGCTTGTAAACCGATTCAAGGGGTCCCAACGTGGCCCCGTTTCGGTGTCTGCTTCAGGAGACCCGACAGTGTGTTTCAAAAGTGCTTCATTAGATGATTCTTCCTATGACTGATAAATGTCCGTGCTAACTATGCTGTCTCAATCTAAATGAGAAAAAGAACAAAATATGTTTTTTAAACACGCAGTGTGGAATAATTTTTATACCCATATTGTGAAACAATGTAACAAAGCTTACTTGGCCAAACATGGGAAAAAGGAAAGAAGTTTCATATCTCTGAGCGGAGTATATATGATTTGACCACTCTCTGTAGACAGAATTCTATAGTGGAGTCAGTTTATTTGTACACTTGAGCTATTTTTCTGACTTCCTATTTCATTGTGATCCCTGGTTTTCTAAGGAAACGAATTTGCCCTGGATCAGTGGCATGGAATGCTGCTACTATTTGGGATTTTGCCAGGTACTTGTGATTTGGATTGGCCTCCGTGAAGACGGGATACTGGGCTAGATGGACCATTGCTCTGACCCGATAAGGCTACTGTTATGTTCTTAAGTTATAGTTGTTGATCTGATGAGTTTTGTGTTGATACTCTCCTCTTCCTATTTGTGGATCCTTTTGTGTCTATCCCAAGCATTTTTGAACTCCGTCACTGTTTTTTGCCTCCACCACCTCTAGAGGAAAGACATTCTAGCCATCTATCTCTCTCCATGAAAAAGTAATTCCTGGTGTTACTGCTAAGTCTACCACTCCATAACTTTATATTATGTCTTCTAGTTTCTACTAGTCTGTATTATGTCTACTAGTTTCTACTAGTTTGTATTATGTGTTCTATTTGTATTATGTCTTCTAGTTTCTACTAGTCTGTATTATGTCTACTAGTCTGTATTATGTCTTCATATTATGTCTTCTAGTTTCTACTAGTCTGTATTATGTCTATTAGAATGTATTATGTCTTCATATTATGTCTTCTAGTTTCTACTAGTCTGTATTATGTCTACTAGTTTCTACTAGTTTGTATTATGTCTTCTATTTGTATTATGTCTTCATATTATGTGTTCTAGTTTCTACTAGTCTGTATTATGTCTACTAGTCTGTATTATGTCTTCATATTATGTCTTCTAGTTTCTACTAGTCTGTATTATGTCTACTAGTCTCTACTAATTTGTATTATGTCTTCTATTTGTATTATGTCTTCATATTATGTGTTCTAGTTTCTACTAGTCTGTATTATGTCTATT
The DNA here is from genome assembly GCF_902459505.1 of Geotrypetes seraphini. Lineage (NCBI taxonomy): Eukaryota > Metazoa > Chordata > Amphibia > Gymnophiona > Dermophiidae > Geotrypetes > Geotrypetes seraphini. Next base: position 216,147,443 of record NC_047089.1, on the reverse strand, counting down.
AGAATGTATTATGTCTTCTAGTTTCTACTAGTCTGTATTATGTCTACTAGTTTCTACTAGTTTGTATTATGTCTTCTATTTGTATTATGTCTTCATATTATGTGTTCTAGTTTCTACTAGTCTGTATTATGTCTACTAGTCTGTATTATATCTTCATATTATGTCTTCTAGTTTCTACTATTCTGTATTATGTCTACTAGTCTGTATTATGTCTTCTAGTTTCTACTAGTTTGTATTATGTCTTCTATTGTATTATGTCTTCTATTTGTATTATGTCTTCTAGTTTCTACTAGTTTGTATGTGTATGTATGTTTCAGTGCAGAAGGCTGTTACTTTAACTGACCTCAGCAGTCCAAGTGCACGACTGACTTTTCCAAAGCTATGAAACCTGGAATTTGTCACGAAAAGAGGCAGTCCTCAGAACAAACTAATTCTATGCAATGGCTAGTAGTAATTGAATATAGATCATCTATTAGTAATAGCAATGATAGTAATACTGTATTTATGAGGCAATAATGAGATTATGTGTACCGCTGTGCAAGCCCCGCAGGTAATTTTTAACCTGCACAGTTTGCGAGTAATGAAAGCTGGGCTACATGAGCAATTTTGCTTTTCTTTATTGTCTACCAAAAATTGCCCACAGAAATTCACACCTGCTTTCTCAGTCAGTAATTTTCCTAGCAAAACAGAACGCCGAGTTTGATTAAACACAGTACATGCATTGTTCCATTCTGAATTCCCTTCCGTCCTCAGGAACGCTCTTAGATTATGGACAAAAGTGCAGGACTTGTTGAACAAAGTGATTTATTTTACCCTTAGACAGGTTGAGCAATCATCCAAGATTTTATTATTGCCTTCCCCGTGCCTAATCCATGCTGGATAAACTGCTACGTACACATACATAACCATGGCATACTTTCTGGGCATGGTTTGGGTGGACCTTAGAAGAATATATTAGACAATGACCCAGGGATAAATTTTTTCCCCGTCCCTGCAGGAACTCAATTTCCACATCCTGTCCCCACGGGTTTTGTCGCTGTCCCTGTCCCTGCCCCATTCCTGTAAGCTCTGCCTTAACTGCACAAACCTCAAACACTTATGATTTTAAAGTGTTTGAGGTTTGGGCAGTTGAGGACAGAGCTTAGGCATTGGTGGAATGAGGCATTATGACATCACAGTCTGAGCTCTGGAATGTTGCTACTTATGATTTTAAAGTGTTTGAGGCTTGTGCAGATGAGGACAGAGCTTAGGCATTGGTGGAATGAGGCATTATGACATCACCGTCTGAGCTCTGGAATGTTGCTACTTATGATTTTAAAGTGTTTGAGGCTTGTGCAGATGAGGACAGAGCTTAGGCATTGGTGGAATGAGGCATTATGACATCACAGTCTGAGCTCTAGAATGTTGCTACTTGTGATTTTAACGTGTTTGAGGCTTGTGCAGATGAGGACAGAGCTTAGGCATTGGTGGAATGAGGCATTATGACATCACAGCCTGAGCTCTAGAATGTTGCTACTTGTGATTTTAACGTGTCTGAGGCTTTTGCAGATGAGGACAGAGCTTAGGCATTGGTGGAATGAGGCATTATGACATCACAGTCTGAGCTCTGGAATGTTGCTACTTATGATTTTAAAGTGTTTGAGGTTTGGGCAGTTGAGGACAGAGCTTGCGGGAATGTGGTAGGGATAGGAAAAAAACTTGCTGGGATGGGAAAATGAGTTCCCGCGGGGATGAGGGAAAAATTTGGCACCGTGTCATTCTCTAGTATATATGTATTGTCTCATTTAAATGGAAATGCATATCTATTTTAAATGCCCACAGTAGCAAACAAAATTAAGACAGATAAAGACTATCCCCTGAATTCTATATATGGCACATTGAGTTGTGTGTGCAAATTGAATAATGAGCCAATTAGTGCTGATAATTGGCTTCTTAACAAGCAATTATCAGCATTAATTGGATTTAATTTATGCAAGTAATTTTAGGCACAGAATCTGTGCCCAAATTTTATGCATGTCATCCGAAAGGGGACTTAGAAATAGGAGGGTCATGTGCAGATTGGGTGCATTCCTCACATTTACATGCATAATTATAGAATAAGGGACATCCATGCCTTTCTTTAGGTGTGTCTAGGATGAATCAGCTGACCTCTTATGTGTGTGTGGGGGGGGGAGGGGCTATGTTCCCCACACCCCCAAAGTAGGAGTACCCCCTCCACAACACCACCCTATTGAAAAGGTTGCTTGCACAAGCAGCATCTTCAACCCCCTGCTCGCACCAGCCTCATCACCCCTCTGACATCACATTCTGGACATGCGACTAGGAAGTGATGTCAGAACGGAGCCAAGGCTGGCTGAGTAGGGGGTGGAAGCTACACTGGTAAACTTTTGAAGGGATATGTGTATGGGGGGGGGGAGAAGAGAAGAATAGAGGCATGGGCTGTGGGGGTGAGAGAAGAGGCATTGGCAGGAGATTAGGAGGAAGGAGGTAGAGAGGAGAAGAGGCATTGGCGGGAGGCTAGGAGGAGGGAGGGGGCGGAGAGAAGAAGCATCAGGATTTGACGCAGTTCTTCGTGGAGAGGATGATTCATTGTGGCCATTTCCTCACAGCTGTGTTGAAATGTTCCACGATGAAATGTCTACGATGAATCATCCCATTTCATATTTAAGTATGAGGATTTGTACCATGTTTTTGTTGGTGCAAATGGTTGTGCCTAAAACTAGGCATGACCCCAGAGTAGAGCTCATGCATGTCTATTCTCAAAAAGTGTGTACAAAGTGTGTGTGTGTGTGTGTGGGGGGGGGGGATGTTCGAGAATGTATGTCCAGGCATTTAATCGTCTAGACCGCCACTACGTCTGTACAGACCACCACTACGTACAGACCACCACTACATCTATCTTTATACCATATTCTCGACCAAAAATTAATTCAAGTCCCAAATGACCAAAACAAGACCTTTTAGATGTTGGAGGGGCCAGTACTGACCACACCTAACACCACGATTCTCTAACCGGAGTCTGTGTCATGAGCGCCAGTTAGAAAATCAAGGAACCCGTCCCCCCCACCTCTGAATGTCCACGGCAGAAGGAGTGCTCAGTTCCTCCTGCCACCCCCCCCCCCCCAAGCATCCCCAGGCAGGATGGATGCCCAGTCCCTCCTGCTGGAAACCCCCACCCACCCCCCAAAGATCCTTGACAGGGGGATATCTTGGGGGGGGGAGGAATTAGGCACTCCTCCTGTCATGGACATTCAGGGGTGGGGGTGACTTTGGGGGTTCTGCCAGAAGAGACTGGGCATTCCTCTTGCTGGTAGTCTTCGGGGGGGGGGGGGATGGGTTCCCTGCCACGGCCGCTGCTGCTAAACTGATCGTGGCAGGGAGAGTCCTTTGCTGTGATCAGCTCTGCAGCAACCCGATTCTCTAACCGATGTTTATGACACAGACTCCGGTTAGAGAATCATGGTGTTAGGCGATTCTATATAAGACGCCTACAGAATCCGGCCCTTAGACCTGTTTTTAGATCTAAGTCAGAACGTATAAGTTCCAGCCAGGCAGCCTGGTGAAACTTTTGATTATCCCTTCAGTATGACTAAGTGTAGGTCGGCCTACATCCTGCCCTCACCATGCCTCCAAAAACGCCCCTTTGAGCTCTGGGCACATAGCGGGATTCAGAAGCCTAAAAAGTCTCTGATTACGTCTAAAAACCTGTTTCGATTATTAGCACTTAGACGACTTGTCTTTTAGGTCATCCAAGTGCCAACTTTGGCGGGTTTCTAGATGTATTTTTGGTTTGATTATGAGCTCCATAGTGTCTTCATAGCAATAATCTAATATTGAAAATGGCCAAAAGAAAACAAGAGTACAAGTTTGCTCTCATTTGTATCATTTGGTGGTATTGGGCAGAAAAACTACCTATAGCTGAACTACCAACTATCAGGGATCTCATTACCGCCCCTCCACCCCCCCACACTCACACTTTTACAAAGCAGCGTTAGCAGCTGCCGCGCAGCAAACGCTCCAACACCCATTAAATCCCTATGGGCATCGGAGTGATTATCACAGCAGCAGCTGCTGCCGCGGTTTTGTTAAAGGAGCCCTAAATATGGATTGTATTCGAGAGACATCAGTGATCAAGATAGACAAAATTACAACACTGATGGACCGGCCTATTACCTAATGGCCGGATAACTTGCTCAGTGGTACAAAGCAAATCCAAAATTCAGTGGTCCTGTTATAAAGGGTCATGTTAGGATTAAAGCAACGTTGAAATCCGTTTGGGGAAAAAAGCCAGCAACATTTCTGTGTGCAGAGCAAAACTAGAGGAGAAAGACAGATGTATGGAGAAGCTCAGCACACTGATGGACATACCTGCAAGTATGAAATGAGGTTCATAGACAATAGCGTGAAAGACAAAGGCGCGCGCCGACAACTGAGCGCAAGACGGAGGCGCGCACCGAAGAACATTACAGTTTTTAGGGGCTCCGACGGGGGGTTTTGTTGGGGAACCCCCCCACTTTACTTAATAGACATCGCGCCGGCGTTATGGGGGGTTGTAACCATTCACATTTTACTGTAAACTTAACTTTTTCCCTAAAAACAGGGAAAAAGTGAAGTTTTCAGTAAAATGTGGGGGGTTACAACCCCCCAAACCCCCCACAATGCCCCCACAATGCGGCGCAATGTCTATTAAGTAAAGTGGGAGGGGGGGTTCCCCCCCACACACACCCCGTCGGAGGCCTAAAAACAGTAATTTTGAGCGGCGCACGCCTCCGCGCTGCGCTCAATTGTCTGGGCGCGCCTTTGTCCCGGCGCGCTTTTGACCTGACACCTGAAATGAAGAGTTGTACTGAAGTGGGATGCAATTCTGCCTGTGTCAGTGGAATACACATACTTTGGGACTGCAGCAGAGAGAAGAAGATTCCTGGGGTTGAGTTAGCCTTTATAAAAGGTCAAAGAGAAAGCTGGAAGTGTTGGGCCTCATCAGATTGGACCAGTCAACCATCCCTGAGACCAGAATCCAAGAACTGCAGAAGGAAAGGCAATAAAAAGGAAAGAAGATAAAGAAAAGCGGAGAATGAACGGTGAAAAACAACAACAACAGAAGAGTAAAAGTTGATGGAGAGATCTGTGCTTGACCTGGAATAGGGAGATTCAGATAATGTGACAGAAGACCCAATGGAGAAAGCTAGGAAGAGGCTGAAATCTAATACCGAGGATTTAACCACCATAGCCCTTGCCAGTTTAAGACGCAATACTGGACTGAGAGAGACTGATACTGCAGCCTGGTTACCATATGTCCGGATTTACCCAAACATGTCTTCTTTATAGAGGCCTGTCTGAGCGTCCAGGCAGTATTTGAAAACTCAGCAGTTCGTCTGGATTTAGGAGCTCGGGGGCCGCATCCGGAGGGCCTCCACGCCTGCACACTGCCTCATCACGTTGCGTTTGTACATGCTCGGAGGCCCTGCAGACGTGGGCCTGAGCTCACTGGAGGAGAGGAGAAGAGGTCTGTACGGGGGTAGTGCTTGGAACATCAATGGTGAATACAGGGGGAACTAAGATGACACCAGATTTGATCAATACTAGCCTGTCTAATAATAATCAAAATAATAATCAAAATGTTTTTAAAAAAATTATGGGGTCCATTAGAGGCATTTGATTTCTACACACATCCAGGGAGGGTGGGGGGAGGGAGTAAAGTACTTTGTTTCTTATTTGTTCAATGATAAGTGCTGTTATTTGTACTATTTGACTGTATATTTTGTTGGCGCTTTGTATAAGTTCTGAAAATGAATAAAGATTTACAAAAAAAAAATACTACCCTGTCCAGTAATATGCTCAGCTCTTTTACATTCAAATTTGTACACTAGGAAAATGGCCTCCAACTAGAAAATCAAGTTCAAATGATTCTCTGTCTTCCAATTAAAAAAAAAAACACAACCACCTATTTGAACAGTAAGGACAATCATATCAAATAAGTGACTTTCCATCTATCCAAGCCTACTGGAAGTGCCAGAGTCCTGAAATTTAAAATATTGCTGGTGAGTTTAGTGGAGATTGGCAATAATGATTTTATCTCCCCCTCCCTTTCTACTCCCCCCCCCAGACAGACAACCAAAATGCTTAAAGGCGGGGGCATAAACATGCATATAAAGGCAATAACACACTTTATATATGTTAATACTTTACAAGTGTTAACAATTGTACAACACAGCTTTACAATTGTTACTTGAACATCATACCACAATTATTACATTGGAGCAGTGGCGTAGTGAGGGTGACCGATGCCCGGGGTGGTAGCGCCTCTCTCCCGCCCTCCCTGCCACACACGTGCCTACGCTCCTTCCCAGAAGTAATGTCAGAGAAAATGCCAAAGCAGACAGCAAATTTGTATGGGGAAGGGGCACGGAGGCGCGTGCGCGGCAGGGAGAGGACTGGGAAGGAAGGATGGAGACGAGAAGGGGTGCCGGTGCCCCCTCACACTCCACTTACTACGCCTATGACAAAATATGGTGGAGAAAAAAGCCTCAGACTTACATAACAGCCATAGGTCATAGGTCTCTAGTGTAACAACTGGGGTGTGACGTTCAAGTAACAATTGTAAAGCTGTGCTCATTATTTTGTTACCCTTATGAATTAAGTATGTGATACAATTTAATTAAGGAAGAAATCTTTCTATTCTGAGCTTTTCTGAAGTAACTTTGCACGGACTTTCAATTTAAGAGGGTTCTTCAAAAGGTTTCCTCACTTTTATTTTTTTAAACACAATTAAATATCTCAAAAGCAAATTCCATCACTTTTCTACATAATCGCCCTATTTTGCGATACATTTCTCCCTCCCCAACGATTTCCTGTGAAAATATGAAAGGGCAGAAATTTTTTTGAAGAACCCTCGTATATCCCCCTGAAGCAACCAATTAAGTTGGCAAAACAAGGACCTTGCGTTAGAACTTTGAATATTTTCTGCAAAGGCATTGCACCGTGAAAATGACTATGTGAATTGTGCTGGTTCCATAGAAGAAACAGTAAGCACTGTTCTAGCACACAGAAGCAATTTGTTTCACTTAGAGACCAATCTACGATGTGTGAAAAGGTAGAGGGTTTTTTTTTTTAATGCCGATGACAGAACTGTTTTTGAATACATTATATGTGCTTGCTGTTACTTAAGTATGAGGCTTTTTTCTCCACCATTTTTTGTCTTAGGTCTCTAGTGTAACAATTGCAGTATGGCGTTCAAGTAATTGTAAAGGTATGTAGGAGGTCACCCATGTGAGAATTACAGTGCCAACAGAGATTATCCACACAAAATGAGTAGAATTCCTCATTGGTGTTGCTTTACAGGTCTACTGGTACTTTAGGGCCTTCATGCTACCATTTTTTAAATTGATTTCATTTCATTGATCCTATTATCCCAGAAGCTCTATTTGGGGAGTGGTCTTTTGTGATGGTGGAACAGTAGGTGGTTATAGATGAGTTTAAACTGCATGCCAATCTTCCTTTCAAAGTAGAGTCTTTTTTATGTGATCTTCCTGGCAATGTGAAATAAAATAGGTCCTTGCCATTGGTTTCTTCTGGGCACAACTGTTTATTGAGGAACTCAGATACACCTTCGGGCATCTCCCCAATGCATCCATTTCCCCATAGATCATGGCATTAACCCTATTGGTCCTTCTCTGCCAGCACTCAAAAGATGTGGTGCTACTTTGTTTCTCTGATGGTAGCTTTGCAATTTAGAGAATGATGCGGAGACAAATGTGTCCCCGTCCCCATCCCCACAGGTTCTCAATATCTCTTCCCTTCTTTGGAAGTTCTGTCCCTGTCCCACACAAGCCTTAACCACACAAACCTTTGAAGGTTATGATTTTAAAGTGTCTGAGGCTTGTGCAGATGAGGACGGAGCTTAGGCATTGGTGGAATGAGGCATTATGACATCACAATCTGAGCTCTAGAATGGTGCTACTTATGATTTTAAAGTGTTTGAGGCTTGTGCAGATGAGGACAGAGCTTGCAGGAATAGGGCAGGGACAGGGACAGAGCTTGCGGTGATGAGACAGGGATAGAGAGATCCCGCAGGGACAGGGAAAATTTAATTAAGTCACTGTTAGAACCTTTTGTCCATTTTTTGGTGTTGTGGGTCTTCCTGGCACCCTTGATACCTTAGAGTTCTGTTACTTCTGAGACAAATGCCTTCCAGCACGATTTAAGCAAGTTTGATTAAAAATGAAAAAAAAAATCCCACTCTTAGAGCAAAAAATTGCTTGCCCAATTGACTTCAAAGACAACAAATGAAATGAATGACCTGAATAATTTAGAACCCAAAAAGGAGCCAAACAGAAGACTGACCTGAAAATGAGCTGAACTGATTTTTTTTTTTTTTTTCCGTGCACATCCCTCATTTTCCGGAGTAAAGTCCAATGTCATCTCCAGAAAATCTTAGATCCCCCTCCCCCTCCATGTTTGGTATGCTAAATCTAAAATGACAATGTTGTCTGCGGCGGGGGTACAATTATGGAATTCCCTCCCTGGCATTCTGAAGACCTGTTCTGATCATTCACAGTTCAGAAAGATGTTGAAGACACAACTCTATGTTGAGACTTTCCTTTGAAACTTTGCTAGCAGCCATATTTGATAAGACATTTGAATTGCACTTACTGCACTTATTAAGTGGGGATGGATAATATGTAGATTCCTGGAGTTTGGGACGTAACATAAGTAGACTAAATCATAATGTGATTGTGATTTAATTGAATGCATTTTGTAATTGTACTGTCCTTGAACTATTGTGAATGTTTTACCTGTTAACTGCTTAGTTATAGGCAGTCTAAAAATTTTAGAAATAAATAAATATTTCTCTTACATAAACAACTTGTAAATCCCCTCACCCTTCACTCTCTCCGTGTATGGCTGTCTGTCCTTGGCCCTATAGCGACTTTGGGAGATTGTGCAGTATAAGCAAGCAGCTGAGTCCTCGCAGAAGAGAAAGCAATTAGAATCATTATAGGTGAACTGTGCCCACTTGGCAGGTCATTCCTTGGCGTACAGAAGCACAGTAAGCTTCAGCAGAACAAGTCTCTCTGTTCCACTGGTTTGAAAAATGCCAAGTGCTACAGCATTATTAAATCTGCCAGCGTGGAGATCTGGTGCCTACTGGGGCACAGCATTGTCACTCCATGAGGCCAATGGGAAAACTGCTAGTTCTGTTCTTCCAATTAAAATGTATTTAAAAACTCAAATATGGTTATTTTTTTCCCATTTCTACATTCCTTGCAATTGCTGTTACTGTTGAACTGAGTCAATGACATTTCCTAGGGCCATGAATATAATTCTTCCAGCATCGGGCAGAATTTGTTATACAAAACAATGTTTTTAGACGATACACTTTTGTCTGGAGTATTGCCCTTCATGTTAACTTGTTCTTTGGAGATAGTATTTCATCTTTTTGCATCTTTGAGGAGCCTTGTCCTATGAGGTGCAGAAGGTTATACTTTAGGGCTTGTTTCTTGACCCAATAGCAAGATGTGAAAAGCTGGGAGGGACAGAGTAAGAAAGGAAGACAAAGGGCAAGGAGGAGGAAGAGTATAAAGGAGTAGCAAACCATTACAAGGAACAAAATCTAGGGCACAAGAAAGGAAGAGAAGCAGACCTGAAACAAGATTTTAAAAAAATTAGAGGTGAAAGAGGGGCAAGAAGAGAAAGTGATGGTAAGAAGCAGGGCCGGATTAGGGACCAAAATTGTCAGGGGAGCCCCAGGGCTGGTGTTAGGGGGGAGCAAACAAGGCAGCTGCCCTGGACCCCACAAATCCAGGGAGCAACGCGGTCCGAATGTCTCTTTATCTCCTTCGCTTCCCCTGACCTTCTCGATCTTCATTAACCAGCTAAATGTTCTTTTTCAGAGAGGCCCTGACATGGCAGCATTTCTCACAAACTGCCGACAGTTGCCCCAAAGCTTTCCCTCTGTGGCGGTCTTCCCTGTCAGAAATGGGAAGTTGTGACAGAGGAAAAACTATGGGGCAACTTGTGAGAATGGCTGCCACATCGGGGCCTCTCTGAAAAGGAACATTTTGGCTACCGGGGGTGGGAGAGAAATGGTCTGCCCTGGGTGCTCCAAGGACTGGCATCATGAACTTCTTTGGGCAGCAGCAGCAGCATTTTCAATTTGCTGCTGTTTCCGGCTTCGGGCTTTCCTTTCTGCTGGGTCCTTCCTATTTCCTGTTTCCGCGAAAGCAGGACACGACAGAGACGAAGGCCCGAAGCCGGCAACAGCAGTGAATTGTGAATGCTGCTGCTATCCGAAGAAGTTCATGACGCCAGGCCTTGGAACACTCGCTTAGGAGCTGCACTAATGACTAGGGACAGGGTGACAGAAGGAGGAAAGGGAGCAGAGGGGGAGAAAATTGCTGCACCCAACTGGAGGAAGAGAGAGAGAGGGAGAAGGCAAATGAGGAAGGGAGGGAGAGAAAGGATGGAAGGAATGAAAAGAGATGCCAGGGCATGGTCATGGAGGGAAGGGAGGGAGGAAGAGATGCCAGGGCATGAAGGGAAGGAGGTTGGGGAAAGAAAGAAAGAAAGAAGAAGGGGGTGGGATGGAAAGAAAGGAGAAGAGAGAGATGCCAGAGCATAGGGGAGGGGGTAGTGACAAAGAGAGAAAATGGAGAAGTTGCAGAGCTGAAACGAATATCCTGGCTCGGTGTCGACTGTGGGAGCTTACCAAGCCTCCCTCCTGTGGTCTCCATATCAGTTCCACTACACCTAAAAAAATCAGAATCGAAAAACCCCACCTAAGTAGTATTCTAAAAATGGCACCAAGTGTTAGGCATGGTTTATAGAATATGCATGAGAGAGATCTGCATATAATGAAGGTGCCAGGCATGCAAATCTGCTCCATGCATTTTCATTAGGGCTATCCTAAAAACTCGACTGGCCTGGGGGGTCCTCCAGGACAGGGTTGGGAACCACTGGTCTACAGTCTAAAGTTACAGTACACACTGTCTCAGTTTTTTTTCTGACTCATAGATTGATTCAGGCAGCCTATCCCCTGTCGATCTGCATCTGAACCTGATGGTGCTATTACTTTCTTTATTTCTGTTTTAAGGCTGATTATGTTTTTTCCATTTTTATCTCAAGGAAAAACAGCAGGGAAAAGGAAAAACCAGGACTTAAGTTCCTTGTATGCTAATGCGAGGAGCCTGAAAAACAAAATGGGAGAACTAGAAGTCACAGCCCAAAAAGAGGACCTAGACATCATTGGAATCACGGAAACTTGGTGGAATGAAGAAAATAAATGGGACATAGTACTGCCAGGTTACAAACTCTACAGAAGAGACAGGACACACAAGAAGGGTGGAGGAATAGCACTTTACATAAAAGACACCATCCACTCAACTGGAGTGGACACGGCAACAAAAACGGAAGGATTGGAGTCATTATGGGTTAAATGCCAGGAAGAAATGGATGGATCTGTCTTAAAAGTAGGACTATATTATCGTCCACCTGGACAAGCAGAAACAAATGACAAGGAACTGGAAGCAGAATTGAGACGGGAATGCAGAAACAGAAAAGTCATGGTAATGGGGGACTTTAACTACCCTGGGATAGACTGGAATATTGGAAGCTCAACCAACGCTAGGGAATCAGAATTCCTAGAGGCCGTGCGGGACTGTTTCATGGAACAACTCATCAAGGAGCCAACGAGAGGGAATACCAAGTTTGACCCAATTCTCAATGGACTGGGAGGGCCTGCAAAGGATGTAGAAGTAGTAGGACCGCTAGGGAACAGCGACCACAACATGATCCAGTACAAATTAGAAGTAGGAACATCAAAAGGGAAGAGAACCACAGCGATAACTTCAAGAAAGGGAACTATGACACAATGAGGGCAATGGTGAAAAAGAAGCTTAGGAACAGTTAAAAAAAAAACAAACAAACAAAGTCCAAGGAGCAGGCTTGGTCCCTATTCAAGGACACGGTGCTAGAAGCACAAAATCTATGCATCCCCAGATTTAGAAAGGGGTGCAAAAAGAACCAAACAAAAGACCCAGTATGGATAACAAATGTAGTGAAAAAAGCAATAGGAGACAAGAAAAAATCATTCCAAAAGTGAAAAAAAGACAAAACCGGAGATAACTGGAAAGAGCACAGGAAACTCCAAAAAGAATGCCACCGAGTGGTTAGGAGAGCAAAAAGAGAATATGAAGAGAGACTGGCCAGGGAAGCAAAAAACTTCAAATCGTTCTACAGATATGTTAAAGGGAAGCAACCGGCAAGGGAGGAAGTAGGACCATTGGATGATGGAGATAGAAAGGGAGTAGTAAAGGAGGAAAAAGAGGTGGCCGATAGGTTAAACAAGTTCTTCTCGTCAGTCTTCACAAGAGAAGACACAGCCAACGTACCGGAACCTGAGAAATTTTCACTGGAGACCAAGAAGAAAAACTATCGACAATAGAGGTAAGCCTCGAGGATGTCCTCCAGCAGGTAGATAGATTGAAAACAGACAAATCCCCGGGCCCGGATGGAATCCACCCATGGGTATTAAAAGAACTGAAAAATGAAATAGCAGAATTACTCCAACGAGTTTGCAACCTATCCTTGAAAATAGGGGAGATCCCGGAGGACTGGAGAGTAGCAAATGTTACACCTATCTTCAAAAAGGGATCAAGAGGGGACCCGGAAACTATAGACCAGTAAGTCTGACTTCGGTTCCGGGCAAGATAATAATAATAATAATAACTTTATTTTTGTATACCGCCATACACAGGGAGTTATAGGTGGTTCATATCAATTAAACAGAATTTAACAAGAAATTACAATTAATCAGATTTACAAGCATCGAAGTCATTGAGGTAAGCATGAGGGGGGTTGTACAGGTCATTGGAGTTAGCAGGTTGGGAGAGAGCAATAAGAGGGAGTAATGGGAGAGTTCGGGTCGTTGGTGGGAGGGGTGAGAGAAGTGGAAGAGGGGGGATTAGGGATTTTGATTGTGGAATAAATGAGTTTTGAGTAGTTTTCAGAAATTGAGGTAGGTGGGGGCCTCGAGCACAATTTGGGCTAGCCATGGGTTCTGTTTGGCTGCCTGGAAGGCGAAGGTTTTGTCGAAGAACCTTTTGAGGTGACAAAGTTTTAGGGAGGGAAATTGGATGGTGGAAGCACTGATAAAAAACAGCATCAATGAACACATAGACAGAAAGAGGCTACTGAAAACGACCCAGCACGGCTTCTGCAAAGGAAGATCATGTCAAATGAACTTACTGCACTTCTTTGAAGAGATAAACAGACAAATGGACAGAGGAGATCCCATAGACATCATTTATCTTGTCTTCCAAAAAGCCTTTGACAAGTTACCCCATGAGCGGCTGCTTAGGAAGCTCTGGAACCACGGGGTGGAAGGTGACGTACACAGATGGGTTAAGCACTGGTTGGCGGGCAGGAAGCAGAGGGTGGGAGTGAAGGGCCACTACTCAGACTGGAGAGAGGTCACGAGCGGTGTCAGTACTCGGACCACTGATGTTCAATGTATTTATTAACGACCTGGAAACAGGGACGAAGTTTGAGGTTATAAAATTTGCAGATGACACCAAACTCTGTAGCGGAATGCGAAGAAATACAAAGGGATCTGAACAAGCTGGAGGAGTGGGCAAATAAATGGCAGATGAACTTCAATGTGGAGAAATGCAAGGTCATGCATGTAGGGAAAAAGAACCCGAGGTTCAGCTACAAAATGGGGGGGGGGGGGTTGGTACATAAGAACATAAGAAATGCCTCCGCTGGGTCAGACCTGAGGTCCATCGCGCCCAGCAGTCCGCTCACGCGGCGGCCCAACAGGTCCAGGACCTATGCAGTAAATTTCTATCTATACCCCTCTATCCCCTTTTCCAGCAGGAATTTGTCCAATCCTTTCTTAAACCCCAGTACCGTACCCTGCCCTATAACGTCCTCTGGAATTGCATTCCAGGTGTCCACCACATGTTGTGTAAAGAAGAACTTCCTAGCATTTGTTTTGAATTTGCCCCCTTTCAACTTTTCCGAATGCCCTCTTGTTTTTTTATTTTCTGAAAGTTTGAAGAATCTGTCCCTCTCTACTCTCTCTATGCCCTTCATGATCTTGTACGTCTCTATCATATCCCCTCTTAATCTTCTCTTTTCCAGGGAAAAGAGTCCCAGTTTTTCCAATCTCTCAGCATATGAAAGGCTTTCCATCCCCTTAATCAGTCGTGTCGCTCTCCTCTGAACTCTCTCGAGTAATGCCATATCCTTCTTAAGGTACGGTGACCAATACTGGACGCAGTACTCAAGATGTGGACGCACCATTGCCCAATACAGCGGCAGGATAACTTCTTTCGTTCTGGTTGTAATACCCTTCTTGATTATACCTAGCATTCTATTCGCTCTCTTAGCGGCAGCTGCGCACTGTGCTGTCGGCTTCATTGTCATGTCCACCATCACCCCCAAGTCCCTTTCTTGGGTACTTTCATTCAATAATATCCCTCCCATCGTATAATTATACCTCGGGTTTTTGCTTCCCACATGCAATACTTTACACTTCTCAACATTGAATTTCATCTGCCATCTCTCTGCCCATTCCCCCAGTTTGTCCAAGTCTCTTTGCAATTCTTCGCAGTCCTCCTTTATCCGAGCTCCACTAAATAGTTTGGTGTCGTCTGCAAATTTTATTATCTCACACTTCGTCCCTGTTTCTAGATCATTTATGAATATGTTAAAAAGCAGCGGCCCGAGCACCGAGCCCTGCGGAACACCACTCGTGACCTTTCTCCAGTCTGAGTAGTGGCCCTTCACCCCTACCCTCTGTTTCCTACCTTCCAACCAGTTTCTGATCCATCTATGCATGTCCCCGTCCACCCCATGGTTCTTCAGTTTCCGGAGTAGACGTTCATGAGGCACCTTGTCAAAGGCTTTCTGAAAATCTAGGTATATGATGTCTATGGGGTCTCCTCTGTCCATCTGTTTGTTAATTCCTTCGAAGAAGTGCAGTAAGTTAGTCAGGCACGATCTTCCCCTGCAGAAACCATGTTGGCTGGTTATCAGAAGTTCGTTTCTTTCAAAATGTTCATCGATGTTTTCTTTTATCAGTGCTTCCGCCATTTTCCCCGGAACCGAGGGAAAGTACTGGGGGAAAGTAACCTTGAAAAGGACCTGGGAGTGCTGGTGGACACCACAATGAAGCCAACAGCACAATGCGCAGCGGCCTCAAGGAAAGCAAATAGAATGTTGGGTATCATCAAGAAGGGTATTACAACCAGAACGAAGGAAGTTATCCTGCCACTGTATCGAGCGATGGTGCGCCCGCATCTGGAATACTGTGTCCAGTACTGGTCACCGTACCTGAAGAAGGATATGGCGATACTTGAGAGGGTCCAGAGAAGAGCTACACATATGATAAAGGGTATGGAAAACCTTTCATATGCAGACAGGCTAGAGAAACTGGGGCTCTTCTCCCTGGAGAAGCGTAGACACAGAGGAGACATGATAGAGACATATAAGATCATGAAGGGCATTGAGAATGTGGAGAGGGACAGATTTTTCAGCCTATGGGGAACTACAAGGACAAGAGGGCACTCGGAGAAACTAAAAGGGGACAGGTTTAGAACCAATGCTAGGAAGTACTTCTTCACTCAGAGGGTGGTGGATACCTGGAATGCGCTTCCGGAGGGTGTAATAGGACAGAGTACTTTACAGGGTTTCAAAGAGAAATTGGATAAATTCTTGAAAGAAAAAGTTATTGACGGATTTAGATAGGGAAGATATAGGATAAAGAAGGGTACAGTCAGAAGGATATAGATAAGAAAGGATAAAAGGGATTGAAGGATATAAAGGATCACTTACAGGTCATGGACCTGATGGGCCACCGCCGGAGCGGACTACTGGGCGCGATGGACCTCTAGTCTGACCCAGCGGAGGCAAATCTTATGTTCTTATCTCTTTTGTTCACTCTCCTAGTCTACAGTTATCAAACCATTCTATTCTGATGAACTAAAAAAAAAAAAAGACAAAAAACAGCATTGCTTTCTGTTTTTTTTAGTTTTCTGCTTACATCATGAGTCATGGGATTTGAATGAAGTGAGGCTCAGATAGGCTTATTTGGCTGCTTCTCAAAAAGTTTCAACATGATTGGCTGCTGCTTTGTTTTCTGCTTCTTTGTTTTCTGTCCCCAAACTGGCTTCATTGTGTCTAGCCTAGCAGAAAGGCTGTTTTGTTGGCTACATAGACTATTATAGATCTAAAAACAAATTAAAATGAATGATTTTCAGATCATGCAGCCATTGCATTTGTTTGAAGACACTGAACAGAAAAAATGGCCTCATATGTTGCATTGTACCATAGGGACAGAAGGTGAAATTGTTCTTTACATAAGGTCCCTTGTGTGGATTCTGACAGCTGTATTACAAGAGGCACAGTGAACAAGAATTGTGACCTTTATTATTTTATAGTAATATCGAATACAAAGGATGCCAATAGTACAGAGACTAGAACATGATAATGAAAAAAGTAGAAAGCCAGAAAATGTTTTATAAATATTTTTACTGGTTATACTGCTGAGAAAAACTATTAGACTTCTCAGATGGACCCTCACTTATACAAAAACAAGAATATAGTACATGGTCTCAGTCACTTAGCAATATTATAATCATTGATACTATGGACTGCAGTCTCCAAAACTATTTTCAATGGAAAATAAAACTTTGTTTGCTTTATATTACCACTGCTACTACTATTAATTATTTCTATAGCACTACCAGATGTACACAGCGCTGTATAGAGTCACAAAAAAGAAATCAGTCCCTGCTCAAAAGAGCTTACAATCTATACAGCCAAGACAGACAAACAGGATGTCACATGGATACAGTTAAGGGATACACAGTTATATGTGTTTCAATAATTTGCAATAGTGAGATGTACATTGAATAGTCTTGATGAGTAATTTTATATATTTTTACCCCACAGGTAAAGTCTGCTGTCTCCACAGAAATGGGCTCTGATACATTTACTGTAGGGTTAAACAGATATAAGGAAGGTAAAGATAATGATCTCTCGCTTATAGTCTCTTTTACAAAGCCGCGCTAGCGGCTACGCTGCGGTAACGGCCCCAAAGCCCATAGAGATTTAAAGGGCTTCGGGGATGTTGCCGCACGGCAGCCGCTAGCGTGGCTTTGTAAAAGAGACCGCTACTTTTACATAACCCAGGTGGTAGGTGTGACGGGGGAGAATTTTTTTTAATATAATCTTTATTAAATTTTCCAACTACAATTGGGCATACAAATAACCCATGTACATATAATATTACAAGAAAAGCACAATATAGTAATAAGCAATTATTTCCCCCCACCCTCCCACCTATTAATCAAGAAAATAAATACCCACAAGAAACTATCTAAAAATTCCCCAAAACAATTCCAGTACAAACCCCTCCCCCTCTCCCTCCCACCCTGGATGTGTATGTTTAAGGTCAGTAAAATAAAGTCAGTTATCATTCCTTACAAAATTTAGTCAACAGCTCCCAAACATCCATAAATTTCCTGTACTTTCCCTGCTGTATAGCCATCAGACGTTCCATTTTAAAAGTATAACAAATTTGAATAGATCACAAGTGGTGTCACATGTGTGTGTAGTGGCATAGTAAAAGGGAGATAGGGGGGGACAGACCACCCCAGGCGCCATGTTGATGGGGGCGCCGGCACCTCTCCTCTCCTCCCCGTCACACCATGCTATGTTCATGCCATCCCTCCCCCCCCCCCCCCCCCCCCCGCTTGTTGCTTGTGCCAGTCTGGTTCCCCTCTGAATCACTTCTGGGTCATGGGCACTGTTCCCTCTAAGCTGTGTGCTTGTGCGCACGCACACAACTTGCTGAACCCGCACGCACAAATTAAAATAGCGCGCACAAAAAAATAAATTTTTGCCTAAAATGATTTTCACTGCTAAAATGAAATGTTGCAGAAGACCAGCTGTTCCAATTTCCCATTTATCACATTTATTGAAACGCTATAATATTAAGTCATTCACGTGATTCCGTTATCTTTGGCAGTTGAACTTGACACGTCACGTGCCCCATAGGGCCATAGCCTATGGCCCATAGGATATGAAACACTTCTGATTCTTTGACTTCCTGAAGTTCTGCCATATTGTTTATTTCGTGGAATCGTAGTGTGCAACGTGGTACTGCAGTTGTATAACTGTATTCGTTTATTAAATTGCAACCAGATATAACTCTTAAAATGTCTAAACCGCGAATGGTGAAAAGTGTAAAACGCAAGAGAGCTGCAACAGCTTTTAGGTCTGAATGGCTTGAAGAAATTGTTGAAACGGAGACACCGGAATCTCGAAATACAATGCGTGTTCGACTGTGTTTAATATTTACCTATGAAGAAGACGATGGAGTTGTGTGTTGTTATTGTCAAGATACCAAAGCAACTGGAAAATTCTCTACTGGAAAAATATGGGATGATGTTTGGAAACTGGACTTTCTGAAACACCATCTATCAAGTAAATCTCATACCAACAGTATTAGGAAACTCAGAAATAAAAATCCAAATTTAAGAGGGGGACTGGTTAACATGTTGCTTGAAAGCCGAACCAAAAAAGAAAACAGGCAAATTAGTAATGAACGGAAGCGTTCCAGTCCTGATGAAATTAAGGTTCTTGTCAACAGTGTTGTGCTGGCCATTAAGATGAATATCTCAATGCTCTCTGTTCAAGATATCAATGAGCACATGGTGAAGTATGTTAGTATACCTGATAGCTGGAGAAGCAAAAACTATGGGGGTAATAATCAAAACAAGCATCTAAGTCCCCTTTTGGCCTAAGTCCTTAAACGTTCAAAGCAGAAGCAGGGAAAGTGTCCATAACCAAAACAAACGTCCTTGTTTTGATTATGGCCTGCCTCAACTAAACGCCCAGATCACCACTACGTCTAAAAGTACACCCCCACGACGTCTACACTTTTTGGCCATAATGAACCAAAAAAACGCCTAAGCCCCAAACGTCCAACAGAAGGGCTTTTAGGTGAAGGAGGAGCCAGTCCTTCACCTAAAAGCTGGATTCTGTAACCGGTGTCTGTCAAAAACAACACCGGTTACAGAATCTCCCCCCACAACGATCCAAGCAGGAGGGTGGCCAAGCCCTTCTGCCATGTCGAACCGTGAACCCCCCCCCCCCGACAACATCGGGGCAAGAGGGAGCCCAAGCCCCCTTGCCCCGTTGAACCTCGGCACCCCCGACGACATCGGGGCAAGAGGGAGCCCAAGACCTCTTGCCCCGGCGATCGTGCCCCCCCGACTCAATATGGCCAGGAGGGAGCCCAAGCCCTCCTGGCCCTGGTGACCTCCCTCTCCAATTGAATGGGCCAGGAGGGAGCCCAAACCCTCCTGGCCCCGGCGACCCCCCCCCGAGTATGATCGGGCCAGGAGGGAGCCCAAACCCTCCTGGCTCCGGCAACCCCCCCCCCCCCCGTGACTGGAATGGGCCAAGAGGGAGGCCAAGCCCTCCTGGCCCTGGCGACCCCCTACTCCCCACCCCCCACTACATTACGGGCAGGAGGGATCCCAGGCCCCCCTGCCATCGACGCAACCCCTTCCCCTAATGACCGCCCCCCCCAGAACCCCAGATCGCCCCCTCCGCTGGCCCGCGACCCCCCCGGCCGACCACACGACCCCCCCACCTTTTAAAGTTGGCCGGACAGACGGGTGCCAAACCCGCCCATCCGGCAGGTAGCCGCCGCCAAAATGGGGCCGGATTGGCCCAGCTGTCCCAAAGCCCCGCCCACAGGTAGGGCCTAAGGTGCCTGGGCCAATCAAAATACCCCCAAGACACCATTACAATTTGTGTTCCCCGGGTGGACGGTGCTGACGGCCTGCAATAGTGGCCTGTTGCCTGACGGCTTCAATAGTGGCTTGTCGCCTTTGTTACTTATCTGTATTAATTCCGCTCCTGAGGAAGGTGTCGAAACGGAGATCTGTCGAGTGGAGACTTTTACAGACTATATAGTGTCAAACAAAGCTAAGTATTTTGAATTTAAGGACTTTTGTATGTGCAAACAGCCCTTGGACAAATTTGCAATGAATTCACATATGAATTGTCAAAGAACTATTTTTATTCATCTTTTTTACTGTTGATGTTTTACTGCACGACTCAATTTTATATAGATTTTTCATGTTTACAGGGTTTCATGCGAATAAGATATAATTTATGGATTGGGTCTAATCTGATAGTTTTTCAAGTGTTTGCACCTGCACTTTATTACTCTTTTTAAGTTTTTTTGCACATTTTTTAGCACTTTATTTTCAACACTTCAGCACTTTATATAATTTTCAGTCTTGGGAGAGACTTTATGGTCAGTTCCACTGGATAAAATGTTTGCTGAAATTTATATATATATATACATATGGACAATGTGATGTATGAGGCAATCCTTATTTAGACTTTAAGTCTAGTGCTAGTCACTCATGAGTACCTGCATGAGCCAAATAATCCTTCGTGTGGCACCACCTAGGCTCATACTGATGTCCATTATTTAAAAACAGATTGATTGTTTCTTTACATTCCAAACGTCTTTTCCATGAGAACCTGAATTCTGTCCAGTTTTTTCTTGCAAAAGCCTGATACGAAAGCATATGTTCATGAAATCTTTTGAACTTACAACCCTTCACCAATGGAAAACCAAAAAAAGAGCATGAGCTTTATGTGAATGTTTTTGAGTAGCAAAGGAAAATGAATTTATCAAATAAGCTGGAGATTGACCCAACAAGACTTTATAAAAGACACAACCCAACTGCCGAAATCTCCGTTAAAACCTACTCCAGCCCATCTACACCCTCCCAGCCAGTGAAGCCCTCCCCAGCCCATCCTCCACCAAACGGCCATATACAGACACAGACCGTGCAAGTCTGCCCAGTACTGGCCTTAGTTCAATTTTTAATATTATTTTCTGATTCTAGATCCTCTATGTTCATCCCATGCTTCTTTGAACTCAGTCACAGTTTTATTCTCCACCACCTCTCTCGGGAGCGCATTCCAGGCATCCACCACTCTCTCTGTAAAGTAGAATTTCCTAACATTGCCTTTGAATCTACCACCCCTCAACATCAAATTATGTCCTCTGGTTTTACCATTTTCCTTTCTCTGGAAAAGATTTTGTTATACGTTAATACCCTTCAAGAACGTCTGAATATAAGCCTAACCGTGGTATTCTGTATAACTCGCAGCCTAGAGATGGTATTTTTTCGTTCCGGCCATGTAAACTATGTTACAATAATCCAAATGGCCTAACACTAGTGATTGAACTTGTAGCTTGAATGCCATTATATCAAAATAAGCTCTAATAGAACGTAATTTCCATAGAATATGGAAGCCCTTACGGACTACCAAATCCACTTAGCTCTTCATGGACAAATTCTGGTCAAGAGTAACTCCCAAAATTCTAACCGAGGAACAAACAGGATATTGTGTATTCTTAATAATAAAAGTCTTCTACTACATTCTCACAAGGTGAGGCAAAGAAAAATTTGGTCTTCTCAGAATTTAATTTCAGCCTAAAGTCTGACATCCAATCCTCAATAAGCTCTATTACTTCGGCAATAATATTAGAAAGCCAAGGATTAAGCGACATACCCAGGGTCACAGGGAGCAACAAGGGATTTGAACCCACAATCTCAGAGTGCAGAGGCAGTAGCAGCCGCGAAAGTGCAGCAGTCTACATCATTTCCACAGAGGGGCAAAGGGAAGCAGAGGCAGTGCAGGATGGAATGACAGGAAACCAGAAGCAAGGCCTTCTACATAGGAGGTGGTAAATGGTCCCGTGTTATTTATTTATTTATTTTAAAGTTCTTTGCAGTATTGAAAAAAGATCTTTAAGAAACTGCTGCAGTAAATCTGGGCTTAGGATGCAGGTAAGTCCCATATTAACAAATGCTAAGCCCAGTTTTTGCCATAGCTTAGTATAAGGGCTCCACAATTTGGTAGACTAGTGCTGCTTGCATAGCGGTATGATAGGTTGAGTGGAGCTTATGTTGGTGAACGTTGTTATGTTAAGCAGGTTTTATTTTATATTAAGTTATTATCTACAACAGTGTCCCACAAACTTTCTTGAGCCGTGGCACACTAAACGTAGAAGCCGTGGCTCGAGGCATCCGGAAGTGTGCGGACGTTGCCGTGATGACATCACGCACATGCATGATGTCATCACAGTGAGGTCTACGTATGCGCAAAGGTCCTCCAGACAGGCCCTGAGATGCCAGTGTGTGTGTGTGTGTGTGGGGGGGGGGGGGGGGGGGTGCCAGCAGGGAAAAAGGCTGGAGAGAAGGACAGGCGCTGGCACCGGCTGATTGCCTATAGAACAATGGTCTCAAACTCAAACCCTTAGTGGGGCCACATTTTGGATTTGTAGGTACTTGGAGGGCCGCAGAAAAAAATAGTTAATGTCTTATTAAAGAAATGACAACTTTGCATGAGGTAAATCTCTTTATAGTTTATAAATCTTTCCTTTAACAGTTTTACCTTATGCAAAATTGTCAATAACTATTTTTTTTGCGGCCCTTCAAGTACCCTATTTTTTTCTGCAGCCCTCACATTTAAAGTTTAATATCTTTCCTTTCTCAAAACTGACACATTTCAATCACTATATTGAAAATAAAATCATTTTCCCTACCTTTGTTGTCTAGTGACTTTATTTTTCTGTGCATTTAACTATGTTTCCTGGGTCTTCTTGTCCTTTGACTGGTTTTCTCTCCGTCTTCACTTTCTGCCTTGAATCCATCTTTGGCATTAATTTAATATTCAATTTTTCTGCTTTCTTTTCAAAATCTACGTTTCCATGTCTTACCTTCCCTTCTATCTCTCTCTTCTTCTGTCCCTATTTCCATGGTCTGACATCTCTTTTTTTCCTTTCTCTCCCTCCCTCCTTCCTTCCTTTTCCCTGGTCTGGCATCTGTCTCCTTCCCTCCCCCAACTTTTTATTTCTTTCACCCTGCCTACTTCTTTCTTTCTCTCTCTATCCATGCCCCCATTCTTTCTATATGTCTGTCTTTCTCTTTCGCCGTGCCCCCTTTCTTTCTTTTTTTCTTTCTCCATGCCCGCCCTGTCTTTCTGTCTTTCTCTCTCCATGCCCCTTTCTGTCTGTGTCCCGTTTCCCTTCTTTCTTTCTGTCTCCCTGTCCCCCCCTTCTTTCTTTACTTCTCCCTGCCCTTCCCCAAGCCACCACCTTTGGGAAACAGGCCGCCACCGCCGCAATCAGGTAACAGGCCGCCACCGCCGCAATCGGGGAACAGGCTGCTGCCACCACAATCGGGGAACAGGCCAGCGCCAAGGTTTTAACTCTCACTTCTTATCTTCCCCAGCGCGGGGCCGACCAATTCACGCCACCCAAAGTCAATTCTAATGTCGGAGAGGAACTTCCGGGCCAGCCAGGCAGCAATTGGCTGGCCCGGAACTTCCTCCCCGATGTTAGAATTGACGTCGAGTGGTGAGAATTAGTCGGCTCTGAGCTGGGGAAGATATGCAGGGAGAGCTAAGAGCTCAGGCGCTGGCCTGTTCCCCGATTGCGGTGGCTTGGGGGAGTGGGGGAGGGCAGTGGGAAGGGAAGCAGATTGGGGACCCCTGCTTTAGGCGAGGACAGTTTGCGGGCCGCAAAATAGTCCCTGGGGGGCCGCGTGTTTGAGACCACTGCTATAGAATGTGCCTCCTGCTGCGAGATTTCAGGTTGCACACTAGTGTGCCGTGGCACACATTTGCGATACACTGATCTACAGTATGTCTCACTGTACTCTGCCCAAAACTGTGGATGGCGAGAGCTGAAATTATACTTGTCCCTCCGTATTCGCTTTGATAGGGGATTAAGAGACCTGCGAATACAGAAAAACCGCATATGTTATTCGCTGTTTTTTTTGTTATTAAAAACCATCGTGAATATGGTGAAACCGTGAATAACATGGTGGGAGACCTGGCCTGTTCCCGAAGGAGAGGCAAAACACGGTGCAGAAAGTGCCGGGAATCGGCGATTTTCTCTGTAAACGCTTGGAATCAGCGATTTCTCTATGCAAGCTGACGTCATATGGGGTGAGGAGCCAGCAAGCTAAAAAACGGAATAATCGAAACCGCAATGGCTGAAACCGTGAATACGGAGGGAGAAGTATATGTTTTTTTTTTAAATGAATGAATGATAAATTATAAAAATAAACATCTTTGTCTTGTGCAGTTCTCTTTCCTACCACTGTCAGTTCTGAGTGTCCTTATATTCCAGCTGCCTCACCAATGTGCCTTAATACATTTCCTTCTTGGCTGCTGCTCCAGTCTCCTAAACCAATTTACAGTATATCACATTGTCCCTTATGTGCTTGCCAGGCTGAGTCAACACAGTGATGTTGTTAAGGCTTTCTGTCTCTTTTTTCTTCTCTAATAAGTTGGGAAATTACATCTTTAGCAACCCATGAGAACTGCTCCTAGATTCTGTGCAGTCGCTATAAAAACAGATATTTCAGACGATCGCCGAACATTCAAATTCCAAAAATAATGTGCAGGACTGAAATTACTGGGGCTAATCCTTTCTGCCTTCTTTGGTGCAAGGCTGCCTTGACTTTTAGCCAATTTTTTTTTCCGGCGCTAACTGGAAATTTCTCCAATGAATAGGCAGAGTCAAATAAAGAAATAAATATATAAATGAGCTCCAGTTTCATAAATGATATTGCACTGTAAGAATCTCTCTCTATAGCAGCATGCCTAGATTCACACAAAGCCTATGCTAATCTGTTTGCTCTTGTTTGCGCTGTGTTCTTGTGCACTGTAGCCTCACTTCTCATGTCTCATCCTCCTCTTTTGAATACACAGCTGACATTTCTCAGGAGTTCACGGATTCACCATGGCCCTACAACTCACCAAGGTTCTAAAAGGCCTCATGTTCTCCGCTGGAGGGCCAGTGGCACTGGTATTTCAAAATAGAGAATGACACAGGGACATATTTGTCCCCATCCCCGCGAGAACTCAATTTTCCCACCCTGTCTCCACGAGTTTTGTTGCTATCCCTGTCCCATTCCTATAAGCTCTGCCTTAACTTAGGATTTTAAAGTGTTTGAGGCTTGTGCAGATGAGGACGGAGCTTAGGCATTGGTGGAATGAGGCATTATGACATCACAGTCGGAGCTCTAGAATGTTGCTACTTATGATTTTAAAGTGTTTGAGGCTGGTGCAGATGAGGACAGAGCTTAGGCATTGGTGGAATGAGGCATTATGACATCACAGTCGGAGCTCTAGAATGTTGCTACTTATGACTTTAAAGTGTTTGAGGCTTGTGCAGATGAGGACAGAGCTTAGGCATTGGTGGAATGAGGCATTATGACATCACAGTCGGAGCTCTAGAATGTTGCTACTTATGATTTTAAAGTGTTTGAGGCTTGTGCAGATGAGGACGGAGCTTAGGCATTGGTAGAATGAGGCATTATGACATCACAGTCGGAGCTCTAGAATGTTGCTACTTATGATTTTAAAGTGTTTGAGGCTGGTGCAGATGAGGACAGAGCTTAGGCATTGGTGGAATGAGGCATTATGACATCACAGTCGGAGCTCTAGAATGTTGCTACTTATGATTTTAAAGTGTTTGAGGCTTGTGCAGATGAGGACGGAGCTTAGGCATTGGTGGAATGAGGCATTATGACATCACAGTCGGAGCTCTAGAATGTTGCTACTTATGACTTTAAAGTGTTTGAGGCTTGTGCAGATGAGGACAGAGCTTAGGCATTGGTGGAATGAGGCATTATGACATCACAGTCGGAGCTCTAGAATGTTGCTACTTATGATTTTAAAGTGTTTGAGGCTTGTGCAGATGAGGACAGAGCTTAGGCATTGGTGGAATGAGGCATTATGACATCACAGTCGGAGCTCTAGAATGTTGCTACTTATGATTTTAAAGTGTTTGAGGCTGGTGCAGATGAGGACAGAGCTTAGGCATTGGTGGAATGAGGCATTATGACATCACAGTCGGAGCTCTAGAATGTTGCTACTTATGACTTTAAAGTGTTTGAGGCTTGTGCAGATGAGGACAGAGCTTAGGCATTGGTGGAATGAGGCATTATGACATCACAGTCGGAGCTCTAGAATGTTGCTACTTATGATTTTAAAGTGTTTGAGGCTTGTGCAGATGAGGACGGAGCTTAGGCATTGGTGGAATGAGGCATTATGACATCACAGTCGGAGCTCTAGAATGTTGCTACTTATGACTTTAAAGTGTTTGAGGCTTGTGCAGATGAGGACGGAGCTTAGGCATTGGTGGAATGAGGCATTATGACATCACAGTCGGAGCTCTAGAATGTTGCTACTTATGATTTTAAAGTGTTTGAGGCTTGTGCAGATGAGGACGGAGCTTAGGCATTGGTGGAATGAGGCATTATGACATCACAGTCGGAGCTCTAGAATGTTGCTACTTATGATTTTAAAGTGTTTGAGGCTGGTGCAGATGAGGACAGAGCTTAGGCATTGGTGGAATGAGGCATTATGACATCACAGTCGGAGCTCTAGAATGTTGCTACTTATGACTTTAAAGTGTTTGAGGCTTGTGCAGATGAGGACAGAGCTTAGGCATTGGTGGAATGAGGCATTATGACATCACAGTCGGAGCTCTAGAATGTTGCTACTTATGATTTTAAAGTGTTTGAGGCTTGTGCAGATGAGGACGGAGCTTAGGGATTGGTGGAATGAGGCATTATGACATCACAGGCGGAGCTCTAGAATGTTGCTACTTATGACTTTAAAGTGTTTGAGGCTTGTGCAGATGAGGACGGAGCTTAGGCATTGGTGGAATGAGGCATTATGACATCACAGTCGGAGCTCTAGAATGTTGCTACTTATGATTTTAAAGTGTTTGAGGCTTGTGCAGATGAGGACGGAGCTTAGGCATTGGTGGAATGAGGCATTATGACATCACAGTCGGAGCTCTAGAATGTTGCTACTTATGATTTTAAAGTGTTTGAGGCTGGTGCAGATGAGGACAGAGCTTAGGCATTGGTGGAATGAGGCATTATGACATCACAGTCGGAGCTCTAGAATGTTGCTACTTATGACTTTAAAGTGTTTGAGGCTTGTGCAGATGAGGACAGAGCTTAGGCATTGGTGGAATGAGGCATTATGACATCACAGTCGGAGCTCTAGAATGTTGCTACTTATGATTTTAAAGTGTTTGAGGCTTGTGCAGATGAGGACAGAGCTTAGGCATTGGTGGAATGAGGCATTATGACATCACAGTCTGAGCTCTAGAATGTTGCTACTTATGATTTTAAAGTGTTTGAGGCTTGTGCAGATGAGGACAGAGCTTAGGCATTGGTGGAATGAGGCATTATGACATCACAGTCGGAGCTCTAGAATGTTGCTACTTATGATTTTAAAGTGTTTGAGGCTTGTGCAGATGAGGACAGAGCTTAGGCATTGGTGGAATGAGGCATTATGACATCACAGTCTGAGCTCTAGAATGTTGCTACTTATGATTTTAAAGTGTTTGAGGCTTGTGCAGATGAGGACAGAGCTTAGGCATTGGTGGAATGAGGCATTATGACATCACAGTCGGAGCTCTAGAATGTTGCTACTTATGACTTTAAAGTGTTTGAGGCTTGTGCAGATGAGGACAGAGCTTAGGCATTGGTGGAATGAGGCATTATGACATCACAGTCGGAGCTCTAGAATGTTGCTACTTATGACTTTAAAGTGTTTGAGGCTTGTGCAGATGAGGACGGAGCTTAGGCATTGGTGGAATGAGGCATTATGACATCACAGTCGGAGCTCTAGAATGTTGCTACTTATGACTTTAAAGTGTTTGAGGCTTGTGCAGATGAGGACGGAGCTTAGGCATTGGTGGAATGAGGCATTATGACATCACAGTCGGAGCTCTAGAATGTTGCTACTTATGATTTTAAAGTGTTTGAGGCTTGTGCAGATGAGGACGGAGCTTAGGCATTGGTGGAATGAGGCATTATGACATCACAGTCGGAGCTCTAGAATGTTGCTACTTATGATTTTAAAGTGTTTGAGGCTGGTGCAGATGAGGACAGAGCTTGAAGGAATGGGGCAGGGAAAGGAAAAGAAATTGTGGGGAAGGGACAGGAAAATGAGTTCCCATAGGGATGGGGAAAAATTTGTCCCTGTGGTATTCTCTACTTGGAAGAACAGTATAGAAAATTGAATAAATAAACAGTGTGAAAAGTCTCAGCCTCCAGAGCTGGTTTTGTGACATCATACTACCTCATTCCACCAATGCCTAAGAGCCAACCTCATCAGTGATGTCACAATGGCTTGATGACATTTACCTGGCTCACTTTTACTACATTTTGATTTCTTGAGTAGTGCAGTGTAGAGAATGACATGGGGACAAATTTGTCCCCATCCCCGCAGGAACTCAATTTCCCCATCCCGTCCCCTTGAGTTTTGTCGCTGTCCCTGCCCTATTCCTGTAAGCTCTGCCTTAATCACAAAAGTCTCATACCCTTATGATTTTAAAGTGTTTGAGACTTGTGCAGATGAGGACAGAGTGTGCGGGAATGGAGCAGGGACAGGAAAAGAACTCACAGGGAAAAATTTGTCCTCGTGTCATTCTCTATTTCAAAAGCTAGATGATACTAAAACCACCATTTCTCCACATTTGCTTCCTCTCCCTACCAACATACATTGCCCAGTACTCCTTTCTCTCCTTTCTTCTCCCCTTCCTTCTCCCTCTCTTGACCTCTCCATCATCCATCTCTGTTTCTTTTTTGTCTCTCCAGTAGTGGAATCACACCATGACACACGCTATGTGAGTTTCCACACTGTAGAGGAGGGGTGGGCAACCACAGTCCTCAAGGGCCACAACTCAGTCAGGGTTTCAAGATTTCCCCAATGAATATACTGTACATTACTTTCTAATAGAAGCTATTGTATTTCTATAAAATGTGTTTTATTTATTATTACAAGGGTGGTTGAGGGAGAAGATTCCTGATGTTTTAAAATCATAATGTTTTGATGTTGTGATGTGGTTATATGATATATTGAGTGGAGTATTTAAGTTTATAATAAATAGGTACTAATTAAAATAAAAATTGTAATAATAAATAAAACACTTTTTATTGCATTTTATAGTTACATCCAAGATAAACCTTGAAGAAAATACAGGATTCATGTAAAGAAGAAAAATTTAAATCATTTACATTACTAATAAAGTCCACATAACAGGGAGAAAGAAACAACAAAACAACACTTTCCACGGAAAGGTGGATTTAAATAGGTAACAAATAAAATGAAAGAAAAAAATTGGAGTAAACTGTTAATCTAATTCAAATGACCAGTAAGTTATTATTAAATATTAACATTAGTGTCTGGGGTTCTGGAGATAACTTTCCATTCTAAGAAAAATTGTAATTGTTTTAGTTCATAGAACACATATCTATTATTCTGATAAAATATATAGCATTTGCAGGGAAAACACAATTGAACGGTAACTCCTAAATTTAATACAGATTGACGGTAGGACAGAAACTTATTTCATCTAGACTGCATTCATTTAGACACATCAGGAAATATAGCAATTTTGGAGCCAAAAAAAATCAACTTTTTCTGATCTATAGAACAAATGAAGGATGGCTTCCTTATCCTATATAATAAAACCCTAAGCGCGCATGCGGGTTTTGTGTTCCCTGCCGCCGTGTTTTCTGATCCCTGGCCAGATTCTATTTTAGAACGCGGTGGCAGGGAACACTCTGGCCACTCCCCTCCTCCCGCCCTCACTCACCAACTCTCCCTGCCTGTGTCCTGGCCGCCCTGATTGCCGTATTCGGTGGCTTGGTGCGGTGCGGAGCGGCACTGGCGGTGGCTGCCGGGAGGAGGGCTTCGAGCCACTGAAGACTCTCTCCAAAGTGCAGCAGAGGGTCGGGCGCTGTTTCCTTAAGGATTGCGGCCGGATGTACCAAACTTCGCAGGCCGCACAGCACCTCAGTAGAATGTTTCCTCTGACGTACGCGATCGCGTCAGAGGAAACGTGCTACCAAAGTGCAGAGCGGCCTGCGAGGTTCGCAAAAGCCGGCCGCGATGCTCACAAGGCTACATGCTGGACCGGGATGCAGGTAAGGGGTGCTGCTGACCGGGGGAGCAGGGAAGGGGGACCGGGGGAGCAGGGAAGAGGTGCTGCTGACCTGAGAAGCAGGGAAGAGGAACCGGGGGAGCAGGGAAGAGTGCTGCTGACCTGAGAAGCAGGGAAGAGGAACCGGGGGAGCAGGGAAGAGTGCTGCTGACCGGGGAAGCAGGGAAGAGGAACCGGGGGAGCAGGGAAGAGGTGCTGCTGACCAGGGAAGCAGGGAAGAGGAACCTGGGGAGTAGAGAAGAGGTGCTGCTGACCGGAGGAGCAGGGAAGAGGTGCTGTTGGACCGGGGAGGGGGGGTAAAAATGGGTTTGGAGCTGGGGCTGAAAATAGGGGACATGTGAGAGAAGGAGGTTTTACTAGCACCCGTTAATGTAACGGGCTTAAACACTAGTTCTGTATAAAGACAAATGTCACAAGTAGTTTAGCCCTAGCTACAATTTCCATTTGAGATGATTCTAAAAGCCCCGTAAGGTCTAGTCCATCAACTTCCTCAGCCACACTTTTTTCAGATTTAACCAAATTAACATAGTACAATTTTTGTACAGGGGGAATATTCGTCTCTGAGTATTTCAAAACTATCATCAAAAATTTTTGAAACAAATCTTATTGGGGAAAAAAATCTGGAAAATTTAACAGATGGAAGTTGCAATTTCTATTTGTATTTTCAGGGTTTTCTATATTTCCTATTAACATATTTTTGTCCCTCAAATGCTGATTAATATGAGCTTTAACTTCAGAGATTGTTTTTTCAAAGGAGTCCATTCTAAGCGATTGTTGCTGAAGATTTTGCTCCAATGTATGTATCTGTTTAGAAGAATTGGTAGCAGTAGAGACAAAAAGGGAACATACCTAAGGTGACCATTTATTTTTTTCATCAAAATGGGACATCTATTAATTGTCAGTCCCGCCCCCAATCCTTCCCTAGCCCCGCCCCCACCTCCACCCCAATTTCTTCCATTCATGTACACATAATAGCTTAATAAGTAACCATAAAATAGTAACCATAAAATTTAAAAACAAAACAAAACACAAAGCATACTATACACAGAGAAAATGTTAATTATTATTAATATTTGGGGGTTTTCAAAGATGTCAAGGCAGATGACTTTAAATATGCGTCACCTCAGTAACTATAGAAAAATAGACAAATATAGTGAAAAATATAGACAGCAGATATAAATTCCCAAAACTGACACATTTTGATCACTAAATTGAAAATAAAATCATTTTTCCTACCTTTGCTATCTGGTGATTTCATGAGTCTCTGGTTGCGTTTCCTTCTGACTGTGCATCCTTTCTTTCATTTCTTTCTTTCTGCACTCAGGCCCAACAATTGTCCCTTTCTATTTCCTCCCTTCTTCCTTCCTATGTCCTTAGTGCCCCCAGTGCCTCCTTTCTATGTCGTTAGTGCCCCTTCCTATGTCCTTAGTTCCCCCCAGTGCTCTTTCCTATGTCCTTAATGCCCCTTCCCATGTCCTTAGTGCCCCCAGTGCCTCCTTCCCATGTCCTTAGTGCCCCCAGTGCCTCCTTCCCATGTCCTTAGTGCCCCCAGTGCCTCCTTCCCATGTCATTAATGCCCCTTCCCATGTCCTTAGTGCCACCAGTGCCTCTTTCCTATGTCCTTAGTGCCCCTTCCTATGTCCCTCTCACTGCCTTCCAGCCTTTGTCCCACCCCCCTCCCCTGAAGCCAGCCTGCCTGCCTACAACCCTCCCTCCCTGCCGTGCCAAAGCCAACCTCTATCCTTACCTCCCTCCAGCGCCGATTCAATCTCTCCCCCCCAGTCGGCCACTGCTGCTTGCCAGGTAGCAATTGGCTGGCCCGGAACTTCCTCTCCGACGTCAGAATTGACTTCGGGAAGGCTTCTGGGTAGCAAGAAGCAGCGGCGGCAGACCTGGGGGAGGGGGGAAGTGCTTGAATCGGCGCTGGAGAGAGGGAGGAGAAGCAATCGCTTGTCCCATTGTCCCCATGTACAGCTTTGGGACACTGTCCCTGGAAACGGGATATTTCGGCATCCCAAAGCTGTATGCAGGGACAACAGGACAGGGGATCTAAAAATGGGATGGTCCCATTCAAAACAGGACGGTCCCATTCAAAATGGGACGTAGGGTCACCTTAAGCATACCTGATATAAGCTCTCTATAACTCCCCATAATGCGACCATATTTACCAGTGAAGGCTTTACCAATGGTTTGAGAGCAGATAAAGTGTTTTCCTCTTCAATCTGTCCGAAGAAATCTGCTCCGCTCCTCCACCACCTCCTCCAAACGCTGCTTATAAGCCGAGTTCTTCACCCATGAGCACCATAGGCACAGCGTCCAACTCAGCTGGATTTCCTTCCGGGGTCAGAGGGAATGCCGGCACTTCCATTGGTGAAAGATCTCCCGGTGCCTCCTGCTGAAATGTCAATGTTCCTTGATACTTCCCGGGCTGTGGAGGTACCTCTGGTCCGACTGGGCTCAACGAGGCCTCGTTGTCTAAGTCAAGGGTCTTCCCTCCCCCAACAGCAGATACGGCCCAGATTAGCAGGGACATCAAATGATGTTATAGCTGTCTGTCGCGGTGTGGAAGCAATAGCGGGCATAGGAGGAAATAAAACACTTTTTATAAAAATACAATATCTTCTATTAGAAAGTATTGTGTAGAAACTTGGGGCTATTAATAAATAACGGGTAGTTCCATGACTAGGAGTACAATGAATATACATGAGATCTCTTTGCATACAATGGAAGCAATATATCATTGCAGAAATCTTAGAAACCAACTGGGTTGTAGCCCATCCCTGCCATAGAGGATATTATCTTATTGAACATGAGAATCTCTGTAAGTTAGAAAGAAGTGGACTCATGATTTGAGGTATACAGGGTTGATCAGTTTCTGCAGGCAATTTCCCCCTGGTGAATACTAAAATAAGCCTAAGCCCTTTTTGCCCTTACCTTGATGAGTGAGAACTGAAGACTTTAGTGCCAGTCTTGTAGTAGTAGGTGTCACCCCTGCCAAAACATCTGGCTGGTTCTGACTCTCTTTGAGACACCTGGATGTTTCCTAGATTTGAGTATTATAAGGGTAAGAGTCACCTATTTGGTATACTGCCAAGCAGTGGCGTAGTGAGGGTAGGAGGTGCCCAGGGCAAAGCACATGAAATATATATATATGCTAGTCTTTAAGCCTGTTACATTAACAGGTGCTAGAAAAGATGTGTCTGTCCGTCTTTCTTTCTTTCTCTCTCTCTCCTTGGCTGCTTTCTGTCTGTCTGTCTTTCTTTCTGTCTCTCTCTCTCCTTGGCCACTCTCTGTCTGTCTCTCCCCCTGGACCCCTGCCTGCCTATCTCTCTCTATTGCATCATGCTTGCCTGTCTCTCCATGGCCCCCTTCTGTCTCCCCCCCCCCCACAAGCAAACCAAGATTGCTGCCTGCCCCCCAGCATACCCCTCCTCTAAAAGCAGCCCCCTTTCCCTCTTCCCCTCCACTTCCCTGTCTGTCTTTCTTTCTGTCTGTTTCCTCTGTCTCTCTCCCTGGCCCCCGCCTGCCTATCTCTTTCTGTTGCGCCATGCCTGCCTGTCTTTCCGTGGCCCCTTCTGTCTCCCCCCCCAAGCAAACCAAGATTGCTGCCTGCCCCCAGCATACCCCTCCCCCCAAAGCAGCCCCTTTTCCCTCTCCCCCTCCACTTCCCTGTGCAGCAGTAGCAGCCGGACGCCTCGCAGCACCCACACCCTGTCCGCTTCGTCCAGGCCGAAGGACACCCTCCTACCGTTGCTCTCAGCGCTGCTCAAACCGCCGCACGCGATGCAAATCGAACACAGCCACAAAGTCACACAACATGGAGTCACGAAGCATGGCATTGTAAGTGCACATACGCACAGGGTTTTATTATAGAGGATATTGCATACTAAACCTAATTTCCAAAAGGTTAAGAAAAGAAACAGAATACACTATTCACAATGGCTGTGCTTTAGAGCAAGTGGACATGTCTGATGCACCATCTTGACATCATTGGCATTTTAATCCTTGATATTCTTTTAATTGTAAGATCTTGTTTTGGGGTAGGATTATATTGCTTATGGAAAGTTTCATAACGTATCATGTTTTAAGCTATTATTTCAAATTTTTGTTTATGGATATAATTGTATTTATCCTGTTCTTGTAAATCACCCTGAGCCATTTGTTGTTGTAATGGTATATAAATGATTGTGTTATGTTATTTATTGGGATTTATTAACCACCTTTATATTACAGAGTCTTTCCGTAGTAGTTGCATCAAAATTGTTACTCAGGGCTCCTTTTATGAAGGTGCGCTAAGCGTTTTAGCGCACGCACCGGATTAGCGCGCTCTATAGCGCACGCTAGCTGAAAATCTACCGCCTGCTCAAAAGGAGGTGGTAGCGGCTAGCGTGCGGGGCAATTTAGCGCGCGCTATTCCGCACGTCAAGGCCCTAACGCGCCTTCATAAAAGGAGCCCTAAGTCTTGTTAAATTGTAGAGTTTTTTTTTATTTTAAATGCCAAAGAAAGATGAGAAAGGTGGAAACACCGCAGCTTCCCTTTCCTTAGGGATTATTTCTTTCTTTTGATTTTTACCCTCAGTACAGAAACGAGGTTTACTGTCAATGCTTTTTTTTGCTGTTCTGCTCAGAAAACTTATTTAGGAGTTTGGAGACAAAGAGAACTGCTGGAGGCTGCCTGGCGTCTCTCTTCGCTTTCTGTTTTCTTCCAATTACATCAGCTTTCAGAAAGCTCTTTCTCAGCACAGGGAATCTGCTTACAGACATCACCTCCTGTTCTCCATCTCCCAACAGGGGCTGCTCTCGTATCTCTCAGCTGACAGATTCCTCCTGCAGATCTCGGGCACTTCAGGCAGAAAACAGCAGGCTTAGAGGTGCCTTCATTATATTTCCCATGTTGGTAGTTCTTCGCTGTTCGACATGCACTGGTCTGCTACTTACAGCATATCATCCCTCAAACACCTCATCCTACATGGAAAAGGGTCCTTGCCAGGTTTGGAAGCTCAAGCCTGGTTAAGTGTATTGCACCTGATAGTTCAGTGACTTCCCTTTCGTGCCTGCTCAGTTCTCAGCTTTAAATGTTCTACTTAGAAGCTGCGTGGACATTATGATGAATGAATCATAAAACAATAATGTGATTTCTTCTTATTGGACTAACAATACATCCTTTAACTAACTTTTGGGAACTACAATTGCTTCAATACAATACAACAGCTTGTATACAGTAAAAAAAAACAAAAAAAAACAAAAAAAAACCCAACAAAAACAAACTAAAGATGATTCAATAAGGTTTACTGAAAATTCACAATCCTACAATGTGCAAACAACTCTCCAATTAGAGAATGACATGGTGACAAAATTCATCACCGTTCCCATCCCCGCGGATAACCGCGGGAAACCATCTTCATGTCATTCTTTAAGGAGAGAGGGAAGAATCAGAGTATGAATGGCCTCAACCACTGACCCGCAAGCTTTACTTTGAAGAATGCTGGTGTAGATGGATTGATATTGATATAGACACTAGAAAATGACATGGGATTATTTCCCTCGGTTATCCGCGGGGACGGGAACGGTGATGAATTTTATCACCGTGTCATTCTCTATCTCCAATGTATCAATTAGCTCAGAAATACCTTAATCACCACTGTATAAAGCTCAAAATCTTCTGATAACAAGATCCTCAGAATGCCACACTTATATTCTTATATTAATTATAATATTGGTGTGGTGACCATCCTCATCGGAACATTGTAAAAATTTTCTTATTTTTCTAATAAAAAAATATTTCTTCAGTGTCTTAATTCATTCTAAAGTACCAGTGGTTGTTCAAAAATTCATAAAGCTATAATAAATGCTACTTAGCTTGACTTGGAGCAAAACTGTATCATTCCCCTCCAACGCGTTTCGTTCTTCCTCAGGGTCAGGGATGATGTGTACTACAACAAACAAAATCTTCCGTTAAGCCATTTCATTGCCTTGTGTTATACTAATCTAACAAGTCAAAGACTAGCTTACCAGTAATGCTTAAATGTTTAGCGACTAGCTAAAATCCATCTTGGTCTCGCCGGTAATGCCAAAAACATGGCCGCGGCGTCTTAGATAGTGATGAAAAAGGTTACGCCCCCTGGCATAAAAAGGCACCCCCTACCAGAACAATTTTCTTCTCGGATTTATTAACCGCCTTTACTCTATGTTAGAGTCCTTCTGTACTAGTTGCATCAAAATTATTACCAAGTTTTGTTAAATTGTAGATTTTTTTTTTTTCTAAATGCCAGAAGTTTAACCTGAGTATTCGCAGATAATGCAGAATCTATTGTCGTATCCCAATTTTTAAAGTGGATTCTATAGGGTTCCTTTTATTAAGGGGCACTAACTGATTTAGCGCATGCTAAATGCTATGACATATATTATATTCCTATGGATGGCTTAGCATTTAGCGCACACTATTCTTTAGTGCGCACTAAATCAATTATCGCACCTTAATAAAAAGACCCCATAGTGAGAGAACATAAGAACATAAGAATTACCGCTGCTGGGTCAGACCATCGTGCCCAGTAGTCCGCTCCCGCGGCAGCCCTTAGGTCAAAGACCAGTACCCTAATTGAGTCTAGCCTTACCTGCGTACGTTCTGGTTCAGCAGGAACTTGTTTAACCTTGTCTTGAATCCCTGGAGGGTGTTTCCCCCTATAACAGCCTCCGGAAGAGCGTTCCAGATTTCTACCACTCTCTGGATGAAGAAGAACTTCCTTACGTTTGTACAGAATCTATCCCCTTTTAACTTCAGAGAGTGCCCTCTCGTTCTCTCTACCTTGGAAAGGGTGAACAACCTGTCCTTATCTACTAAGTCTATTCCCTTTATCATCTTGAACGTATCAATCATGTTCCCTCTCAGTCTCCTGTTTTCAAGGGTGAAGAGATCCAGTTTTTCTAATCTCTCACTCTACGGCAACTCCTCCAGCCCCTTAACCATTTTAGTTGCTCTTCTCTGGACCCTTTCAAGTAGTACAATGTCCTTCTTCATGTACGGCAACCAGTGCTGGACGCAGTATTCCAGGTGGGGGCATACCATGGCACGGTACAGCGGCATGATAACCTTCTCCGATCTGTGTGTGATCACCTTCTTAATCATTCCTAGCATTCTGTTCACCCTTTTTTGCCGCCACCGCACATTGCGCGGATGGCTTCATTGACTTGTCTACCAGTACTCCCAAGTCTCTTTCCTGGGGGCTCTCTCCGAGTACTGCACCAGACATCTTGTATTCGTGTATAAGATTTTTGTTGCCGACATACATCACCTTACACATCCACATTAAACCTCATTTGCCATGTCACAGCCCATTCCTCGAGCGTGTTTATGTCACGTTGGAGGTCTTCACAATCTTTACTGGGAAAAGTGGGCAAAGTTGGATATAACCATAACATTTTAGTTTTACTGGTATTTAATTTTAGCCTGTTTTGAATGGCCCAAGATTCATCAATGCGGTATGGGACAGTAGTTGCAGAAATAGTATTTATAAGTGTGATTGGATTCAACAAGGTAATATCATTTGCATAAGTATAATATTTCACATTCAGATTTGAATGCCAGAAATCAAAAGTGCTCATCGATACATTGAACGCTATTGGGTGAAAGAGAAGAACCCTAAGGTAACCCACTACTCGGCTTCCAGGACTTAGAATATGCCTCCAAATGTTTCATACTAGAGGTTCTTGCTGTTAAAAAACCATGAAACCACTTAAGTACTTTATCAGAAATGCCAATATCTCCCAAGAGCTTTAACATAAGTTGATGGTATACTACATCAAAAGCTGCTGAGAGATCATATTGAAGAATTATGGCCTGATGGCCCCTACAGAATTAATCTCTGAGCTCAAGCATCAATATTCCTTGTAAGGTTTCCCTACTAAATCCACTTCTGGTTATGGTGATTCAGATGATCAGTCAATTGGTCGGATATTAAACCCTCTAATATTTTAACAAAGAGAGGGTTATTGGCAACGGGTCTATAATTGCTTGGATCTTGTTTATCCCCCAAGGGATTTTTCAGTAGCGGTGTCAGTAAACTATTTCCTAATGAAGTGGGAAATGTGCCTGAATTCAATATAAGAGTAATTCAAGTGTAAAAACAAGCTTATAAAGTAAGATGGTGGAGGGTGTAAAAGATAAGGACGAAGATCAAAGTCACAATGAGAACAAGCAAACAATAGTTTTGAACAGCAGTTGCAATTCATAAGGCTGAACAGGATATAAATTATTCCAGTATCTATTCCAGTATCTATTCCTCCAGAAAAATTAATTTTCTGATGAGAATTGGGGGGGGAGGAGGTAATTCATTAGGGGCTCCTTTTACGAAGGTGCGTTAAGACCTTAACGCGTGGAATAGCGTTTGCTAAAATACCGCGCACTAGCCGCTACCGTCTCCTCTTGAGCAGGCGTAGTTTTTCGGCTAGCGCGCACTATAGCGCACACTAATCCGGTGGGTGCGCTAAAAACGCTAGCGCACCTTCGTACCAGGAGCCCTAAGTGGCATTAGGGTTTAATACACCTTAACTTGCATTAAGGGGATTAGTGTGTGTTAAACCCTAACCACCCAAAGTCGCAAGCACACATCAGTGCGCTTAGCTGTTGTATGTGCATAACTTAATTAAATAATATGCTTAATTGGCAATTAATTGATGTCAATTTGAATTTACTGAAAGTTAGATGCACAACTTGGTAGGAGCATAGCACAAAGTGGTATGCACCTTGGTCCTGATTCTATAAACGACATCTAAGTCCTAGGTGTTGTTTGGTTTGGTTTTCAATTGACTGCAAGAAGCCATTTTAAAGAATCATGCCTTGCGGAACCTAAGCAGTCTTAGGTGCCAGTAGGTTTTAAATTCATAGGCGCAATGCCATTTAGGTCAAGGTTTTCATGGCCTAAGTGAATGCGCCTGGG
The DNA here is from genome assembly GCF_902459505.1 of Geotrypetes seraphini. Lineage (NCBI taxonomy): Eukaryota > Metazoa > Chordata > Amphibia > Gymnophiona > Dermophiidae > Geotrypetes > Geotrypetes seraphini. The sequence continues at coordinate 216,108,419 of NC_047089.1, read as the reverse complement.
GTAGGCACCGAGTAGAACATAAGAATTGCCGCTGTTGGGTCAGACTAGTGGTCCATCGTGCCTAGCAGTCCGCTCACGCGGTGGCCCTGTGGTCAAAGACCAGCGCCCTAACTGAGACTTGCCCTACCTGCTTACGTTCTGGTTCAGCAGGAACTTGTCTAACTTTGTCTTGAATCCCTGGAGGGTGTTTTCCCCTATGACAGACTCTGAAAGAGCGTTCCAGTTTTTACCACTCTCTGGGTGAAAAAGAACTTCCTTATGTTCATACGGAATCTATCCCCTTTCAATTTTAGAGAGTGCCCTCTCATTCTCCCTACCTTGGAGAGGGTGAACAACCTGTCCTTATCTACTAAGTCTATTCCCTTCAGTAGTACCTTGAATGTTTCGATCATGTCCCCTCTCAGTCTCCTCTCTACAAATCCACCACTAATCACGCCTATTTTCTCTGTAGTCGTCTACCTCAAACTGATAGGTGTCTGCCAATCTATACACCTACTGGCAAATTAATTTTTTTAAATTGTTTTTTGGTTTTTTTTAATGACATTTTCAATTATCAGTGCTGATTAAACCAATTTAAATACAATTAAGTTAGCTCTCCTCAAATTGGCCTTTTTGTCTGCAGCAAAAAATGCAGAGCTGTCCCTCTGCTCTTTAATGCATCTGTCTCCAGATTGCCTAGCCAGAATTGCACTAGCAATCCTAGAGACAGGCAGATTCCCTGCAGTCCTGCGGAGCTTGCCTGTCCCTCACTATTGAAAGTGTGGTAGTAAGACAGCGCCCCTTACTGGCAGGATTGTCGGTGGAGGACTCTCACTCAGCACCTGTGTATATAATTGCCTTCTTGTATGTTGGAAATAATGATGTGAAGAGGCTTAGCGTAAGAAAAATGAAGTGGAAAGAACAACCCTAAGGTACTGCTTTTCAACAGAAATCAGTGCTATGTCAGTGCTCTGAATTAAAGTATAGGTGGTAAGAATAAGAGGAAGTAGGGATCAAAACTGAGATATCTAGGGGATTTTCACTTGGTTAGATGAGGGCTCACCAGAACAAAGTGCAAAAGCCCATTACTTACAGAGAGAGAGGCTTTAATGGCTGACACCATATCACTTGTGACAGTCAGGCACATAACCTAAAGCAGATTTTTGAATCCTCCCACAAAGGGCTCACATGCAGAACTGACAATGAGTGGAAATGAATTACAGATACACTTTTCTTGCAGGGGATTTTTATAAGTTGGAATAATTGCCTGTCCACTTGTGATTGATAATACTCGCAAATTATCCAACTGATTGAGCTGCCTGCTGTTCATTAATACCGGGTGAGAAAGCCTTGGTCAACATCTGTTAAGTGACACAAATTCTGGGGGAGGATTCTGCAGAGCACTCAAGCGCTTCTTATGAAATAAGCACAATAACAATGAGTCCTAACATATTTCTCTAGTGCTAACTGATGTCCCATGAATGACAATATTTATGCATACAGTAACTCCGGGGGGAGGAGAGAGCAGAAGTTCTTAGGAAGCAGTTCTTCTGGATTTTTTTTAAAATCTGGCTTGAAAAACCATTGAGAAGGCTGGAAAGTCATTACAGGGTAGATTCTGCATAGGGGCACAGGCTCCAAAACCAGTCAATCAATTTTCATGATATCCACAACGAATAGTTATGGTATGACTGGTGTATAATGGAGGTAGTACATGCAGATATATCCCATGAATATTTGTTGTGGATATCCTGAAAGCTTGAATGACCGAGAGTCCCCCAGGAGAGGTTAAAAAACACCAACATTAGGATGTTTCAACTTACAATTCACCGTACAAAAAAAATGTTCAAATTGTGGTGTCAGTTCTTTTCCACTGCCAGACACGTTGCAGCACAACACAAATCCCTGCAGAAAAGCATTCAGACCCTATATATCGCCCTAAACTCCCAGGATTCAAACTACAATAACTTTATATATTACGAGAGAGCACTGCAAATATAACAGTGGATCTTAGATCACCAGTACACCTACTATTAGAAAATTAGGCCAAGCAGCAATTTCAGCAGAATCCTTCACAAGGATCACAAACGCAGAACATAGGGCTCCTTTTACTAAGGTGCGCTAGCGTTTTTAGCGCACGCAGGAAATTACCACGCGCTACGCTTCCAGAACTAACGCCAGCTCAATGCTGCCGTTAAGATCTAGCGTGCGCGGTAATGTAGTGAGCGCTATTCCACGTGTTAAAGCCCTAACGCGGCTTAGTAAAAGGAGCCCATAGTGAGACTCTCAGCTAATAGAGAATATGACTACAAATTGCACACATGCAGACAAAAACTGAAATGAAACTCCCATCCCTGCAAGATAGGAGCTATCCAAAAAGAGAAACAGAAATGCATTTGTTCCTCTACTTAGCAAAATATAAAAACAGTAAAGATGCACATTTCCCAAAGTGGACATTTACACACACACCTTTTTACAAAACCGCAAAAGTGTTTTTTTAGTACAGACCGGCATGCTGAATACTCTGTGCTGCTCCCAACACTCATAGAATTCATTCAGGAGCAGCGCACATCATTCAGCGTGCTGACCTCTACTATACACTGCTATCACATAGAAACATAGAAATAGACGGCAGATAAGGGTCACGGCCCATCTAGTCTGCCCACCCCAAAGACCATCCCCTACCTTTCTTTGTGAATAGATCCCACGTGTCTGTCCCATTTGGCCTTAAAATCAGGCACGTTGCTGGCCTCAATAACCTGAAGTGGAAGACTATTCCAGCGATCAACCACCCTTTCAGTGAAAAAGAATTTCCTGGTGTCCTCATGCAGTTTTCCGCCCCTAATTTTCCACGGATGCCCCCTTGTTGCCGCTGGACCCTTGAAGAAGAAGATATCTTCTTCCACCTCGATGCATTCCGTGAGATACTTGAATGTCTCGATCATGTCACCCCTCTCTCTGTGTTCCTCAAGTGAGTACAGCTGCAATTTATCCAGCCGTTCCTCGTACGGGAGATCCTTGAGTCCCGAGACCATCCGGGTGGCCATTCTCTGGACCGACTCCAGTCTCAGCACATCCTTGCGATAATGCGGCCTCCAGAATATATATTTTTCAAATTATTCTTCTGTCATTTTTGTCTTGGCATTTTATTTTTGTAATCAGAATGGTCCCATTCTCTTTTCTTCTCTCCTTGGGTCAATCTCCTAAGCTGTTTTCCAGGGTCTCCTTCCCATTACTTTTTTACCCCCTCCTGCCTTTTCTTTCTGACACTGATCTTCTTTTTCATCTCTTTTTTCAGATTGGTTGGCTCACCTCTCCTCTTGTGAGTCCTCTACTCGACGGTGCACCTTTGCAGCAGCTCAGCTCTGAAAATATAAGTAAAGAGAATTACAGGTTTACTGGTTTTATTTATTTATTTCAATTTCTATCCCGTTCTCCCAGAAGCTCAGAACGGGTTACAAGTAGACATTCACAATCGTTTGAAAACAGACTAGTTATGACAACAAATAGGTTACAGTAGACAATAACAGAGTTTATTCTAGAGACCAGAGAAGTATATTGAGGAGGCAGTTTTTAATGGCCCGATTGGCGGAAGAGGAAGATCTTTACTGCTCTGCGGAAGGTCATTAGAGAGTCTAGCGACTTGATCTGTGTGGGTAGTCGGTTCCATAGCTGAGGTAGGAAATGGCTGTAGGATCTTTTGCATGCCGTACTTATTTGGAGGGTTGCTGGTGAGTTGTTGGCAAGTTTCAAATTTCAAGCTTATTTCGGTCTTGATATGCTGCTTTTATACCCTCCCATTTTAATATTGGCTTGATAGGTTTGAAAATTAGAGAAAAAGGTCTGTGGTACTTTGCACCAAGGTGGGCTGACAGGCAGCAAAGTAATGTAGTGGCTATGTTTTGTGCACCCTCACCGCTAGCACTTACCCGCATCATAATTCACTGTTGGATGATGGTATGCTTATAGAATCAAAATTTATTATTTAAAATTACATTCGTAAGCCTAAAATCTTTTGGTGGCTCTGGGAGTTTTCTCATTTTCACTTTGCAGCCTTTTATGTAGAAAAGGTTGGAGATCACTGCTAGATACATTTTATCTCTTCTCACTACTATCTCCCCTTCACACCTATTCACACTTTTAAACTCACTCCCTAAATCCATACTCTCTTTCCCACTAACACCCACTCTCTCCTTGCTTATCGCCTCCATCTACTCTTCTGCCTTTCTCACCCCCTCTCTGTGGAATTTTTATCCAGGAACTTGTTCAAACCTTTTATAAACCCAGAAATGCTAACTGCTGTTACCACATCCTCTGACAATGAGTTCCAGAGCTCAACTATTTGTTGAGTGAAAAAAAATATATTTCCTTCTATTGTTTTAAAAGCATTTCCATGTAACTTCATTGACCTCCCCCCCCCCCCTTTCTACTAAACCGTGCAAGCGGTTTTAGCACGGGGAGCCGTCAGGAGCAGCGTGGGCAATTCTGGCTAAAATCACTAGCGCAGTTTAGTAGAAGAGGGGGTGAGTGTCCCCTAGTCTTTGTATATTTTGAAAGAATAAAAAAATCGATTCACTTTTACCCATTCTACACCACTTAAGTTTTGTAGACCTCAATTAAATCCTACCTCAGCCATCTCTTTTCTAAGTTGAACAGCCCTAACCTCTTTAGCCTTTCCTCATGAGAGGCGTTCCATCCACTTGATCATTTTGGTCATTCTTCACTGAATCCTTTCTAATTCTATGATATCTTTTTTGAGATACAGAGACCAGAATTGAATGCAATAATTAAGGTAAGGTTGCACCATGGAGCAATACAGAGGCATTATAATGTTATAAGTCTTATTTTCCATCCCTTTCCTAATAATTCCTAGCATCCTGTTTGCTTTTTTTTTGGCTGCTGCTGCACACTGAGAAGAAGATTTAAGCACGTTGTCTACAAGGACAACTAGATCTTTTTCTTGGGTGCTGACTCCAAGTAATTTAAGATTTTGATTATTCTTCCCAATGTGCATCACTTTTCATTTCAACCGCCAATTGGATGCCCAGACTCTTTGTTCCGCATGCAGATTCTCATCGTTTCTACCACATCCTGCCAGATACTTCTTATGCCTTCTCACCCTATTTCTTCTCCTGGGAATAGTCCGCTCTCTAGCTCTTTTTCCAGATACTTGTTCTCCACTCCCTACTCAACCTCACTTTGGACACTTTTCCTCCTTTCAGATCTTCTTATTTTTGTCACACACTCCATCCAGATGTTGTCTTTCCCCACTCCTTCAATTTAGGCACTCCCCTCCCACACCTTCTTATCCATCTCTTCCTCCAAAGGTTCTTCAACTCTTCTTATTTCTCCCTCCCTCCTCAGGCTATTCTCTTCTTCTATCCCCATCTCCCTCCAGCATATATTCCTCACCTACCTACCCCCCCATATGTTCTTTTCACCACTCCCTCCCTCTCTCTTTCTCCCTCTCCCACTCTACTAGTGCTATTTCTTGACTGAGGATGAGCAAAGATGAATTGTCTCAGTCCCAATCTGCTCTGTCAACATGTTCTCAATGATTCCTGGTCTGGCAGCAGGAGACACTTTTTGATTTGATGTTGTCTCCTGCTGGCATGGAGTCAAATAATAATAATAATAATAGTTTATTTTCTTGTATACCACCCTACCAGTAGTTCTGGGCGGTTCACAACAGGAAAAAAGCTGAGACATTTCAGCACATGATACAATTTCAGAACACACAAACTGCATACATCAATAAAATATTACATAATAAAAAGGTTAAAACATGCTTTAAAAAGAATAAAAACCGAAACACCACTTTATGATATCAAAAACAGCATTCTTGTTTGTCAAATAAATGGGTTTATAATGTTTTCCTAAAGGTAAGGTAAGAGTAGGATTGAACAATCATCGGACTTAACCAGACTGCAATCTCTTGCAGCTTTTATCTCAAGACTGGTCCCACTACAAGAACAGATGTCATCAGATCAAACACATCTCCTTTAGCCAGCCCAGAAATAATCAAGAACATGTTGGTAAAGAAGAGCAGACAGATTGGGAAGGCAAACCATTTTGTGGGTGCACTTGCCATCCTGCGCTATCCTGTAGCGATGCCTATGGCCCAAGCTCCACCCCTACGCTGCCTCAACATTAACTGGATAATGCCATCTGGAACAAATGCAGTGATCACTTACATGTTACTGAATATTGGTGAATGGCCAGCTCAGTGGGGTTTAACTGGGCAGGAGCCTCTCATGTCTAATTAAACCCTTTTGGATAATGGGGTTTCAGATAATATTAATAAACCGTTCACGCATCTCCCAATCAGAGACGTCAAACAAAAAAAACAGTACGATGGCCTTTTAGCCACACAAGCAGCAAAACTAGACTACCAACTCTCCAATTTACTGATAACAACCCCAGACTACAAATCGTTCAGAAAAGAAATAAAAACCATGCTATTCAAGAAATCCATGAAGACAAACTAACACCACAAGACTCGTCCCAATTCTCTGAAACAACCTGCTCTGCTCTTTAATTCCTCTGGAAATGGCCAGATAACTCCTTTCGTAATCTGCCTTGAACCGCAAGGTAATGGCGGAATAGAAATCACTAATGTAATGTAAAGATCATGAGACACACCATGGCAAATAAAAGATTTTTGACATACTGCAATAGGTGTCACATAGTTCAATTTGTATCATATTGTTGGTATAGAGTGAAGTTACCTGTCACTGGCATTCCACCAGAGGGCATCTGAGCAGCTAAAAGAAGGAGCTAATTTGCATAACATTCTACAAGGGCTGCTGGGATCTGTACACTCACCCTGAGGGAATAGTGGTGCTGAAAAGGACAGGTCCTAAGCAGAACGCTGAGAAGATCCTTTGGGAGTCAGGGAACCCTCAAGGGGAGGCATGCTAGTCTCTGACCTAGTCCTTAATCAGCCTGCCTGGTAGACCTTGGAGGTGGAAACACTATCTCAAATATCTGGGAAACTTTATTTTAATGCTACAGCATTCATGTTTACTTCCATCTAAAGTTAATGCTGAAACTCTCTTGTGTACAAAAATGTAAAAAACTAAAATGCTATGTGTTTCACTGTCTTGTGTTTTTTATACATATGCTCAGTACACCTCCTCCCAGGTCATAAGCTAAAAGCAAGGACCATGAATTGAACTGATGGGAACCATCGCACAATTGTGTTCCCACCTATGTGTGTTAGCAGTTTGCTGACTATAAGTATCAACATTGTTTTCAAATGATATATATATAAAATCAAAATGGCTACTTATCTGGGACACAGTTCTTCCAGTAATAGAGTGTAGCAGTCCAATTCAGGTCCAACCCAGTGTTCACTGTTCTCCAAACTGTGAGAATACTTTAAAATCCATGCTCATCACCTCCAAAAATCTCAGCTTATATTTGTTGTGACCAGGAGGGCTCCCCAGGGTTGATAACTTGCTGAGGGCCCAATTGTGTTCAGGGAGACCAGGGAAGTGAGAGACAGGAGAATCTTCACAGGGATCAGCTGAGAACTGGAAGGAGCCCTCAGAGAAAGACTAGCTGGGAAGGAGTCCTCGGTGCATGTGTCTATGATAAGACAACTGAGGGGCTGGGAGAGTCCTCAGTGCATGCGTGCATGAGAAGACAACTGAGGGACTAGAAGGAGGAACCCATGGAGGGGGTCAGGTTTGATGACTAGCAGAGGGACCAGCAAAGTTTCCAGGGAGTGGGAGACCCAAGAGGCTGGGAAGCATAGAGACTGGTGGTGACCCCACAGGAATATCCAGAAGGGCAAAGGTCCAAGGTTATTTATCAGTGGTATGACATGAAGAAACCCTTTTATAAATTATCAGATACTGGGCAGCCAGGGCACTGTCTTTGAGGGCACAATAGGCTGAGAGTGAGAGGAGATCACTCTGATAGTGGTCCTAGGTTATAAAGATGACAGCAGATAGAAAAACGATTGCATTTAAAATTCATACGTACCTATCTTCTTGATGCCATGTAGGCACTGCTCAATTTCTGCACTGTTAGTGCTAATGGCTTGAGGCCGGGATGTAGAAGGGAACCTCCATGCTTGTGTTATCAAATTGGGAGATGTTTTGAAGCCTGCATGGAAGAAGAACTAAGGTCTTTCGAGAAGAGGAAACCAGTTCTGACAAGACTAGTATGGTGCTAAGAGAATCATACTGAACCCTCTCTGAAACTTGTGCAGAATTTTTGCTATTAGAGGGATGAGTAGATAAGCACAAAGGAGGGGACAAGTCCCGTTTATTGCTAGTGCAATTCTGGCTAGGAAATCTGGAGACAGATGCACTAAAGAGCAGAGGGACAGCTTTGTATTTTTGCTGCAGGCAAACAGGCCAATTTGAGGAGAGCTACAGATTTTGTTAAAAAAAATATCCCATATTGTTTGAAGGTTTAGAGATCGCTCAAGGGACTGAAGTACTCTGCTAAGCTTGGCTGCTATGTGTTTCTGAATGCTTGATAAATAAGTAGCTTGAATTTATATGCAATTGGAAGTCAGAGAGTCCTAAATTTGTGCTGCCTCCCACATGTTCTTCTTGCTCATTGATATAAAATATAACCATCTGATCATCCAGCGGGATCAGCAATGAGTGGTGAAATGGGCAAATAATAGAGATGGGTAGCCATTAACACTCTGTCATTTGCAAACAAATCAGGAAAGGTTTCTGACAGGTTTGACAACAACAAACTCCCCACAATGATCCAATGCCCTTTCTTCCGGCCCCCTCCCCACTGTCCCCCAGGCCTACCTGAATTCCTAGTGCTGGGAGGGAGGTAGTTGTGGCAAGAGCAATACCCATTTGCTCCCGCCCATGGTAGCATCCACATTCAATGTGGCAGTCGTGACCTTGCACAGACACCTTATTGGATGCTGCTTTGGCCATGAACATGAGCAATTAGGCATCATTCCTGCCTCAATGGACCCTTGCTAGACCACCAGGAATTCAGGAAGGCCTGGAAGGGAGTGATGCAGAGAGTTGGGTAGGGTGGACTTTGAAAAGCGGAGGGACCAAAGGGGAGGGAAACCCACATTCCGGCACAACAACCTATGTATAATACGTATGTTACAGTAATCAATATGTGATATAATTAAGGACTGTACTGTTCATCTGAAATTTTCCTGTTGAAAACAATGTCAAATATGTCAGAATTTTCAGCAATTACATAGTATATGCCACTATTCTAAGGGGCTCATTTTCAAAAAAGAAAGCCATCCAAAAATTGGCATAAACAGGCACGTGGACATTTTGATCGCCAAAATGTCCAAGTGCCAATTTTCAAAACTGACTTCCTAGATATCCTGCTAGGCTTCTTGTCTGCAGTGCATCCAAAGTTCAAGGGGACATGTTGGAGGCATATTATGGGCGGGATTTGGGTGTACTTAGCGCTTGAACTTCTTGCAGTGATAATCAAACATTTCCCAAGATCTTGCGAGCTAGACCTGATTTAAAAGCATCTAAATGCCACAAAGGGATCCAAACTGACCAGATGACCACTGTAGGGATTAAGTCATGACCCCCCACACACACACATACACACTCTATCCCAGTGGCCCCTCCAACCCCCCCCCCCAAGATGTGAAAAAAAAAACCAAAACAGCACATGTCTCTAGAACAGCAGCACCTGGCATAGGAAGTCTTAGTAGTGCAGCAAGCGGATGTCTGGAGTAACCTAGTAGGCGGTTTGGTTTGATTTTGTCTCTACAGCTAGCAATACCTTAGGTTTTTTTTCTCCCATGGATGGAATTTTTTCCTGGGTAAGTGCTGGCTGTAAGAGGAGCCGATGATTATAGCAGATCAGCTGTATAGCTGAATACAGAGGCTCTGGCATTCCTGGCTGGGCCTGTAGCTCTGAGGCTCGCTTTAGATAAAAGGATTTTTTAACTTAGGTGAAGCCTACTCTCCCGAGTGTCTAAGTTATTTTGTCAGAGTAGGTTTTTGAGGTGGTATAGTGAACCATAGAAAAGGAGACTCAGGCCCATATTCCATTCTAACCATTACATTTATGGTGGAAAGTGTGAGCCCACCCAAACCCACCAAAAAACTACTATATTGTCATAAAAGTAACACCTGAAGCCATAAGAGCTATTGGGGTGGTAGACAGGTGGGTAACATAGGTTTTGGGGGAGCTTTGGAGGGCTCACCATATATTATAAGTCGTTCTGGTGAGATGTACACCTGGCACCCTTTATGTGAAGTTTGCAGCAGTGCCCTCTAAGGCGCCCCACTGCTCTGCTGGCATGTCTGTGTGGTCAGTGCAGTATAAATATTTGTACCATCTACATCCAAATGGCTTGGCTTTGAATGTTTTGAACTTGGACATTTTTCTTTTCAAAAATGGCCCCCCAAAAGTTGGACATCCTAAGAGCCAAAACATCTAGATAGGCGAATTTTGAAGAATAAAAAAAGATAGATATTTAACGGTTTCAAAAATAGGCAGGGGGGTGAAACGGATGCTTTATGTCATTTGATGTTGAACTAGAGCAACAGTGCCAAGTAACAGGCATTTGAAGATGCAGAACCCCTATAAGAGCCATAAGAAACACATATTGCTTCTGAGCAACAGTGCCAAAAAAAAGGGTTAAGAAGTGATTAACTGGGCAAAGATATTACCAGATAAAAGCAGTCCTATCTGCCCAGCGAGCTATACAGGCAGCATCTCTGACACTCACATAACTGCCTACTCCTCCCCAATGTGGCTGGTAAATGCTGAAATTGAGTGGCATTGCCCAGTTACATGCTAATGAAGATTGGCTGCCAGTCCACTAAACATGACTTAAGCAGGCAGGAGCAGTAACAAAATAAGGGGGAGGAGGGAGGGACCTGCCATGGGCACCATCTTGGTGGGGGAGCTGGCACTTCTCTGCCCCCCCCATGTCACGTCCTCCCTTCCCTGCCCCATGTACTCACCAGCACAAGCAACTACTCTAGCTGGCTGTTTGTGCGTCCTCTGAAATCATTTCCGGGTCATGGGGTCAGGAAGTGAAGTCAGAGGGAAAACCAACACCAGCATGAGCAGCAAGCTGGAGATGCTGCTTATGCTGGTAGAGATTTAAAGAAGTAAAGGGGGGGCAGGGAAGGGAGGGCACATGTGGGGCACAGAAGGAGTGGGGGGCTGGAGAGGAGGGCGTGGGGGGGGGTTCCACTGCCCCAGGTGCCTCCTACCTTCATGAAGCCACTGGGCAGGAGCAACTCTTGCCCCCTTAAATCATTTTGAATATCAAATCCTATATTGATATATGCATTTTTATAAGATTGTTCTGTGAAGGGTGATGTTGGGCTGATCATGGTTTGTTGAGTTTAGCTATCAAAATCTCAGGTTAACACGCGTTCTAATCTAGAGGGCAGAAAATTAATTGAGAGGGGAAGTGCAAGACTGAAGGTTTGCCTAGGGCAGGGCTGCCCAAGCCCGGTCCTCGAGATCTACTGGCAGGCTAGGTTTTCAGGATATCCACAATGAATATGCATGAGAGAGATTTGCATACCAAGAAGGCAGTGCAAGCAAATCTTTCTCATGCATATTCATTGTGGATATCCTGAAAACCTGGCCTGCCAGTAGATCTCGAGGACCGGACTTGGGCAGCCCTGGCCTAGGGCATTTAATATCCTTATGTTGGCCCCAATTTCATCTGAGCAGTATCATTAGTGTGAATGACTGGTTGTGCCATGCTAAATACAGAGAGGTCTTGGTGCATATGGCACCCAAATTTGTGTATATAATCTTGTGCATGCTTCTCAGATGTGTACGCAAATGAATTGATTAGTAGCTCTGAACAATCAATAGCTGGATGCTAACAATAGATATTAATTGGCAGTTATAATTTGCGTGTTCATATTGCTGCATGATATTCCATAAGGCAGGGCACCCAGGGTTCAATTCAAGTCTTCTGGAGTCTCTTTCCCCTCTTCAGGACTCTCCTTTTAAGAGCTCAGCTCCATATTACATTACATTACATTACATTAGTGATTTCTATTCCACCATTACCTTGCAGTTCAAGGCGGCTTACAAAAGGAGTTATCTGGCCATTTCCAGTAGAATTGTAGAGTAGATCTTTAACATATAACGCTACTCTTTTCTTCCTACCTTGTCTTTCCTAACAGATCATAGCCCGGTATAATTATATCCCAGTCATGGTTCTCCATGAACCAGGTCTCTGTGATCACCACTATATCCAACTCCTCTTTTTCCATCACTGCTTCTAGATCCAGAATTGTGTTTCCCATACTTCGAGCATTAGTAAATACTGCTTTACAGACATTGTTCCCTTTTCACATCCATGTACAGGTATTCAATGATTTACTTACCTGAAGGCTTATACTCACTCGGGGGCTTTGATCACCCTGCCCCATCACTGCTAGTTTAAAGCCCTCTTCAGTAGATTAACCAGCCTGCTGCCGAAGACACTTCTTCCCATCTTTGATAGATGCACACCATCTCTGCTCAGCAGCCCTTGAAAAATCATCCCATAGCACTCTCGACGACACCATCCACGTAGCCACACATTCATCTCCAGGATGCATGCTTCTCTGACCTGGACTTGCCTCCAGGACTTGCCTCTTGCCGCGAGAGGCACATCCTGTAGGCAGTCAGCCTGTGCCACCGCCTCTCCTCCTCCCAGTGTGTCGCAGCACACTTAAAATATCAGGAGGTACACTGGTGTGCCACGGCACACAGTTCGTGATACACTGCTTTAGAGCAGATACCTTTTCAAGTCAAGTATCCCCTAAGCATAACAAATACCAACCGAGTACCCCCGGCCAAACTGGCCCCTGACTCCACCCCCATAATAATAATACTAATTATAATACAATTTCTTCTGTCCATTTTTTCATATACACACAATATAATCTTATTAATACACAAATTTAAATGCAAATCAGCTATGTACATTCATAATAAAGGTCCCATTTTCTTACCAACGAGACCAAAAACAGTTTGGGGAAGGGCAGGATAGTCTATTCCTGACTCCACCCACCTAGTCTTCTACTTAGACCAGAACCTTTGTAATCAGGAATTAGAATAACCAAGCTACCCTCAGAGTCCAGGGGCTGGAGCCTTCATTTCCATTCCCTGGAGACCCCCAGGACAGTTAACCCCCAGATGTTTTGCCCTTGAGGACCCTCACTTCCCCATGATGGGACATACACCCCATCACAATGTGGTAACCCATAGTTGCTTAAGTTCTGAATATCAGCTTAACCGGCTATATATTAGACAGCTTGCCATAAACTAGATATTAAATGCCAAAGCCTGAACATGGTCTGGCATTGAATATGCTGGATTAATGCCAGCAACTGTCAGAAAAACACTCACCACTGTCCGCTGAATATTAACCGCTTCATAATTAATAGGGGCATCAATAACCAATATCAAAATCTTTTTTTCTTACTTTCTTTAAACCTTTGAATATTATTGGTCTATTATTAATTTGGCTTCCAAAATATGTGAGAACAGTGCCAAATTTGCATTTATGAAACTTTTCAACTCCTACAAATGAAAAGGTAAGCGAATATCTGAGTACAGGAGCTGAACAAGTTGAGCTACTTTAGTTTACACAGTGAGAGACAGAAATGAAATAAGATTTCACATATTTAGAGGCTGTTTCAAGCCAATTATATGAAGTACTTCAAAGTACATATGAGAGAACCTTGCCTGAGTCTTATTGATAGAATGGTTCTTTCAATATGGTTGAGTTAAGTCCCTAGAAGAAAGTAGAAAAATTACTCTGGAGTGGCTCTGAAGTAGAAAAATTAGAAATTTGAAGAAATATCTAACAACCATTGAATAATTTATATCCTTTGAGACATTATAACATATCTTCTCTTAGAGTCATCTTACAAATTCAGATTGTTTCCAAGCCCCCAGGCAATAAGGTTCCTGGGGCCCCCTGGGGCAATAGGTTTCCTGGGCTCCTGCTCTCCCCCCCCCCAGGAAAATAAAGCTCCTGGGCCCTTCCCCATCTTTGTTTCTCTAGCAAAAGACAGTAGTAGTGGTTCCCTACAGCTGTCTGCCGTCAAACTTGCGGCCTGCTCTCTGCTGCATCCTGCCCATGCCAAAGTAGAATGTTATATTGGAACATAAGAACATAAGAATTGCCATTGCTGAGTCAGACCAGTGGTCCATCGTGCCCAGCAGTCCGCTCACGCAGCGGCCCTTTGGTGAAAGACCAGTGCTCTAAATGAGTCCAGCCTCACCTACGTACGTTCCGGTTTAGCAGGAACTTGTCCAGCTTTGTCTTGAATCCCTGGAGGGTGTTTTCACCTATAACAGATTCCAGAAGAGAGTTCCAGTTTTCTACTACTCTCTGGGTGAAGAAGAACTTCCTTACGTTTGTACGGAATCTATCCCCTTTTAACTTTAGAGAGTGCCCTCTCGTTCTCTCTACGTTGGAGAGGGTGAACAACTTGTCTTTATCTACTCCCTTAAGTATATTGAACATTTTGATCATGGTCTCCTCTCAGTCTCCTCTTTTCAAGGGAGAAGAGGCCCAGTTTCTCCAATCTCTCACTGTACGGCAACTCCTCCAGCCCCTTAACCATTTTAGTCACTCTTCTCTGGAACCTTTTGAGTTGTACCGTGTCCTTCTTCATGTACGGCAAACAGTGCTGGATGCAGTACTCCAAGTGAGGGCGCACCATGGCCCGGTACAGTGGCATGATAACCTTTACCGATCAGCTTCTTAATCCTTCTTAATCAATCCTAGCATTCTGTTTGCCCTTTTCGCCGTCGTCAGGACCATGTTTGCTCTATGGTTTTTACAGAAGGGGCTTGGCAAGTTGAGAGCAGGCCACAAGCTCAGCAGCAGATAATTTGCATGAAGCACTGGTTCCCCCCAACTGCTCTGGGCCTTATGACACTGTCCAGTTGTTCCTATGGTCAGTCCATCCCTCCCTACCTCATAGAATAGATGTGCTGTCTCTGTAAGAATCAAGTTGGGTCCAAATATCAGAAGGATTTGCCATGACCTTTAGAGAGAAGAGGAGGACGGATCACCTGGAAGTAACAAGGGGAGAGGTGGAGTTAAAAAGAAAAGACTCTTTTAACCTGACATTACTAAGGTATATAATATATATATGTTAGGTGCTATCGAATCATGTTTGTCCTAGTGAATTGATGAAATATATATATATTATCAAGTTACTGTCTAACATATTATGCAGTATTATATTTATTTATTTATATTGTATATAATATGCGAACTGCTTTGGTTGTATCACTGAAAAGCAATATATCAAGTGCATGACCTATGATCCATGATCCTGCTGCCAGAGTGGTCAGACAGAACCAGAAGCACCAGTGATGGAAAGATGAATTTCTTAAGGAATGGTTTTGCTGGGATAATATGGCAAAGACACACGCACCGGATGAGATCACCACCCCAGGAAGCCCAATTAGCAAGAAATAAAGTCTAGAATGCTGGAAAGAATTTGCCTACAGGCCACAATATTTAAATTACGAGATCATTAGAGTTCTTTGCAGTCCTCTCCCAGCATGCTCTTGTCCACAGTATGAAAAGCTTTCCCCTCCCCCCCCCTCTTTCTACTTTGTTTGCCTCTGATCAGCGTTCTAATAGACCTGTGCAAAAAAACATCTGTTTCTGGACCATTAGAGGGCAAAGATGACTGGCCTTTATTCAAAAGTCCCATCTTACTGTTATTTATGGAAGCTTGGGGGAGAAGGTCTCAGAACCTAATTACAGAGCAGATGCCTGAGTGGCATTTATTCACCAAAATCACACTGGTCATTCATTAGAATCTCAGCTTTAATTAGCAAACACCTGTTTTCTGTTTAACGTTACACTGATATATACTATATGCAATTTGCTTTGTTTAGTGTAAGCAATTAGATAGCCACGACAGTAATGGTTAATCTAATTAGAACACAAACGCTCTGGGATTCAGCCTTCAGCTTCAAGATCTTACATACATGATTTCAGCTATGCTCTCTCATATGCGGAGGGTGTTGGTGTAGAGCAGTGTTTCTCAACTCATTCCTGGCACAGTACTCTACACCAGTGTTTCTCAACTCGGTCCTGGAGTACCTCCTTGCCGGCCAGGTTGTCAGGATATCCACAATAAATATGCATGAAAGAAATTTGCATATAATGGAGGCAGTGTATGCAAATCAAGTTAATGCATATTCATTGTGGATATCCTGAAAACCTGACTGGCAAGGGGGTACTCCAGGATCGAGTTCAGAAACACTGGTGTAGAGTACTGTGCCTAACTCCAAAACTCTTTGGGTTTGCTCATTTTGAAGCAAGCCAGTTGTAGGATCCCCACCACTTGCAGATGAGGGGTTGCACTGGGAGTGCGTGTCTAAGGGTCAACCTTTGGGCCTATTTAGTTTGTGTCTTCTATTAAAAACTCCTTGACTTTTTGTGTCACGTCCAGCATGAAAGCGAATACTCAAAATAGAAGTTGTGCCCATACCCCTCAAGCTTCGCCCTCAATCTGAAGGGACAAGGAAGGAGGGAAGCCCCACTCAAGAGATTGGCAACCAGATGAGGAACAGTGTACAAGATTATTCTTATTGGAAAGAGTCTGTGTGGAAGTGGAATCCAGAAAGGAAATATAATAATAATAATAACTTTATTTTTATATACCGCCATACCACAAACAATTCTAAGCGGTTTACAAGGGAAGAGACTGTATACAGACAGCGACATTACAGAGAACGTTCAAAATTACATTGCCATGCTAAGTTTAGTCAGGTTTATCTGGAAGTGCTTTGGAAGTACATCAGGTTGAGGTACATCAGGTTGACGTGGGGTCAGAGAAATTTGTCAAAGAGATAAGTTTTTATTGACTTCCTAAACGCTGGGGGAGCAGGAGGTCTACACATGCAACAGCGTGAAAAAAAACCCCCAAAAAACCAGGACTTCATGAATCTGTTTATTCTGTTTTAGATAAGTTTGTTGTGCAATGCTTTGGACAGATCTGATTTGGGGAAACAGTCTCTAGGTTTATGAAATAAAAATAAAATTAACATGGATCCAGTTGTTTTGCTTCTGTAAAGTAAGAAAGAGCATCACTTTTTTCTCATTATTTCCTTCATTTAAAAAAAAAAAAATCCTTTCAGTAGTTGACCTTCAGAAATGATGAGAAGATTCATTGATTTCGGACTCTTCTGTGGTATACAAGAGAAAGCCTCCTGTGACTGCTTCTGGCAAAACAGCAGACTGAAATGAGTTAGCATTTTCCTTGGTTTCCATACTAACCACTTTTTTCCTAACCTAGGAGTCCTTTTACTAAAGCGCGCTAGCCGATTTAGCGCGCTAAACGCTAACACGCCCATTATAGTCTATGGACGCATTAGCGTTTAGTGCACGCTATTATTTAGCGCATGCTAAATCGGCTAGCGTGCCTTAGTTAGTTGGTTTATTGGCTGCAGCAAGAAACATCTGTGTGAAGAAAAGTCAATATTTTAAGTATTCTTGACTCAAGACTATAGCCACGGGTGGGCCCATGTGGTGTCTTGGCACCCAGCAGTGGTGCACCTTGACAGTACTGGCTCCCAAGTTCCTGCATCCCGGCAGCAATTCCCACAATCTCCCCTCTGCCACATCCCACCTGCTTCTGTCACAACTTCCTGTTTCTCTGCCTGGGTGGAAAGAGGCAAAGGGGAGGCTTCCAGATTGGTGGCAGGTTTCATGTGGGAATCGCTGCCACTACTGGGGATCTGTTAAAGTGAAAGGAAGAGATGTGGGTGGAGAGGGATGAGGGAGGGAAGGAAGGAGACATTCTGCAGGTGGAGGGAGAGAGAGGGAGACCTGTTGGACATGGGGGGAGGGAAGGAGAGTAGAGGTACAGCAAAGGGGTGGAGAGGGGTAAGAAAGAGATACATCTTGCATATAGGGGTAGCGTGCAGAGAGAGGGGAAGGGATGAGGGGTGAGAGAGGAAGAAAATATTGAGCATAGGGGAGGCGGAAGAAAGATGTTGAACCCAGGACACAAGAGAGGGAGAGAGAAATGTTGGACATGAGGGTGGATGAGAGGGAGGGAGAGATGTACAGGAGATGGAGAGGGGAGAAATAGAGCACACCAGTGCAATTGTGGACACTAACGTGCTTAGCACCCCCAAAATCCATTAGCACACTTTAAATAATAGGGTTCCAAAGTTAGAAGGGTAAATGCTTTGACTATCAGGCCCAAAAGCGACATAAAACATAAACAGCACACAAATAAAATTAATTTTAAAAACATGTTAAAATAATAACCCTCTTTACCTATCCATCAAGCCTCCTGTCTTGCTCATTATGACACTCTACAAGAAAAAAATAAATCATCTTTTTTTTTTGTAATATATTTTTATTATTATTTTATAAATCATTTTGTCAATGCTAGTTTCCTGAATGTATGGCAATTTTGCACATTTACTTAAAGCAGAATTCCAGTTCTGTAGTGCCATACAGGATATGGTGTGTCTCTGCTTTTCAATGTACTTGACCTCAGGTCAAGAAGACAAAACCATTAAGAGATATCATAAGAATCCAAATAAACCCCCTAGAGTGTAACATTTTGATCTGTCTCTAAGGTAGCCTTTAGAGGCAGATTCTATAAAGGGAGTTTAAAGCTAGGCGCCTTACTTAATTGGCAAAATGCCCTTGACAGCCTCAATAATTGGTTAACAAAAAAAATTAATTGGGCGGTAGGCACCTATCACAATGTGTCTGGCAGTCCCTAAGTGGGCGTTTCTATGGGTGGAGCTGAGTTAGGCACCACTAAGCGCAATTCTCATTAAATTTTGGCACCTCAAATATAGGCTTAATAATAAATTAACTGATGCTGGTTCTGGTGAGTCCTATTAAAGACTTGTTCGACAAATCTCTGGAGACGGGAGTGGTTCCTGGGGACTGGAGAAGAGCGGATGTGGTCCCTATTCACAAAAGTGGTCACAGGGATGAAGCGGGAAATTACAGGCCGGTAAGCCTCACTTCGGTTGCTGGAAAAATAATGCAAGTGTTGCTGAAAGAAACAATACAGTATAATCCCATTATACCGGACTCTCTTATAATGGAACCTCGCATATAGCGGACGAGGTCTGCTGGTCCCGTCCGAGCGCCATTATAAACATACAGAAAATCATCAGATATAGCGGACTCGCATATGACGGACTTTCGGATATACCTCACCTACATTTCAGGTGTCTAAGTTTTTACATAGGCACCGCTAGCCGTAATTCTGTAAAGGGTGCCTAAGTGTGATTGACAGGTGGCGAGTGCCTGTTTTTAGGCCGATTCAGGCACAATTTATAGAATCAGCTGCTAAGTAGGGTTATCAGATTTTACTCCTGTATAATCCAGGCCCATAGCTCCGCCCCCAGGCCCATCCAGTTCCACCCAGGCTTGCCCTGTTCTGCATAAGTCACGCCCCGTTCTGCCCTAGCCTCGCCTCCCAACCCCGCCCCCCTCAACCAGTTATCTCATCATCGGGACCGCATGCCAATAAGGGAGAAAAAGCAGGAAGGGACAACTCAGACACAGGAGGGGACGACCACACAGCAAACAAAGGTGATAACACAGGAGCAGTAAAGGATACCGTAATTGAAACTACAGGGAAGGCCAAGAGTAGAAGGTCCAAAAAGGTAACACGAAGGGAACTTAGATGTATGTATACGAATGCTAGAAGTCTGGGTAACAAAATGGGGGAACTAGAGACAATAGCAAGACATGACATATTGGATATCATTGGCATAACAGAAACATGGTGGAATGAAGAAAACAAATGGGACACAGTACTACAGGGATACAAACTGTATAGAAGAGATCGCGTAGGGCAGAAAGGTGGAGGTATTGCTCTATATGTTAAGGAGGGAATAGATTCTGTTGAAATGGTTACAACAGAAATGAAAGAGAAGCTTGAATCACTCTGGATCAAAATTCCTGGTCAATATGGCGCAGATACGAAAATTGGCCTTTACTATCGTCCACCAGGACAGGCAGAGGAAACTGACTCAGAAATGATGGAGGAAATCAAACAAGAATGCAAGACAGGCAATGTAATTATATTGGGAGACTTCAATTTCCCAGGGATAGACTGGAAACTAGCAACCTCCAACTGCGGCAAGGAAGCCAAGTTCCTGGAGGTGCTAGGGGATTGCTTCCTGGAACAAATGGTAAAAGAGCCGACAAGAGGCAACGCCACCTTGGACTTGGTCCTAAATGGCCTCACGGGACCGATAACAGAAGTGGAAGTCATAGTTCCACTGGGAACGAGTGATCACAATGTAATCAACTTTAAACTTGACATCGGGAAAGGGAAACATGCCAAAACCTTAACCACCACCTTGAACTTTAAAAAGGGTAAATACGATAGCATGAGAGCCATGGTAGAAAAACGACTCGAGAAGATGGTGGACAAACTTGAAATGGTTGATCAGGCATGGACCCTACTGAAAAATACTATCACAGAAGCACAAGATCTCTACATTCCGAGGATTTCCAAAGATCGAACAAAGAGCAAAAGAGAACCGGCATGGCTTACCATACAGGTGAAGGAAGCCATAAAAGAAAAGAAGGACTCTTTCAAAAAATGGAAATGCATAAAGACAACCGAAGCCTGGAACAAACATAAAGATGATCAGAAGAAATGTCACAAGGCGGTGAGGGATGCAAAACAGGAATATGAGGAAAAAATAGCCCAGGAGGCCAAAAACTTCAAGCCCTTCTTTAGATACGTGAAAGGGAAAAAACCTGCAAAAGAGGCAGTGGGACCCCTGGACGACCAGGGAAGAAAAGGGTACATCAAGGAAGATAAACAAATCGCAGACAAACTAAATTCCTTCTTTGCGTCCGTCTTTACGAAGGAGGACACCTCAACAATACCTGAAGCGGAGAAAGTGTTTGCAGGAGAAATAGAAGACAGCCTCACCACAGTTGAAGTGGACTTAGACCAGATATACTATCAGATCGACAAACTTAAAAGTGACAAATCCCCTGGACCGGATGGGATTCATCCGAGAGTCTTAAAGGAATTGAAGTTTGAAATCGGAGAGTTATTGCAAAAACTTGCAAACCTGACAATCAGAACTGGACAGATACCGGACGACTGGAGGATAGCGAACGTCACCCCAATTTTCAAAAAAGGATCGAGAGGGGAACCGGGCAACTATAGACCTGTTAGTCTTACGTCTGTCCCTGGCAAGATGGTTGAAGCACTGATCAAGGATAGCATAGTCCGGCACTTGGACGCATACGACTTGATGAAACCCAGTCAACATGGATTCAGGAAAGGGAAATCATGTTTGACTAATTTACTCCAATTTTTCGAGACCGTGAACGAGCAAATTGATAGTGGGAAGCCGGTGGACATAATATACTTGGACTTCCAGAAAGCGTTCGACAAAGTTCCACACGAAAGACTTCTCAGGAAACTACAAAGTCATGGCATAGAGGGGGATATACAAAGATGGATAGGCAAATGGCTGGAAAACCGAAAGCAGAGAGTGGGCATAAATGGGAAGTTCTCCGACTGGGAGAAAGTGACTAGTGGTGTACCCCAGGGCTCGGTACTTGGGCCGATCCTTTTTAATATTTATATCAATGACCTGGAGGAAGGAACATCCAGTGAGATCATCAAGTTTGCAGACGATACAAAACTATGCCGGGCAATCAGATCGCAGGAGGATCGAGAGGAACTCCAGAGCGACTTGTGTCGGTTAGAAACATGGGCGGAGAAATGGCAGATGAAGTTCAATGTGGAGAAATGCAAGGTAATGCATTTAGGCAATAAAAATAAGGAATACGAGTATACAATGTCAGGTGCAACTCTGGGGAAGAGTGAACAAGAAAAGGACCTGGGTGTACTGATAGATAGGACCCTGAAGCCGTCGGCACAATGCGCGGCAGCGGCAAAGAAGGCAAATAGAATGTTGGGCATGATAAAGAAAGGAATCTCGAGTAGATCAGAGAAAGTTATAATGCCGCTTTATAGGGCAATGGTCAGACCACACTTGGAATACTGTGTCCAACATTGGTCCCCCTACCTAAAGAAGGATATAAAGCTGCTGGAGAGGGTGCAGAGACGAGCAACAAAACTGGTGAAGGGTATGGAGAAACTGGAATACGAGGACAGACTTATAACACTAGGATTGTTCTCCCTTGAGAAAAGGAGACTGCGTGGGGATATGATCGAGACCTTCAAAATACTGAAAGGAATCGACAAAATAGAGCAGAGAAGATTATTTACATTGTCCAATTTGACACGGACTAGAGGACATGTAATGAAGCTGAGGGGGGACAGGTTCAGGACTAATGTCAGGAAGTTCTGCTTTACTCAGAGAGTGGTTGACACCTGGAATGCTCTCCCAGAGGAGATTATGACAGAATCGACCATCCTAGGCTTCAAGAGCAAACTAGATGCATATCTCCTTAAGAGAGGCATATAAGGATTTGATGGACTATAAATTACGCCAGGTGTACACCTGGCAGGGCCTCCGCGTGTGCGGATCGCCGGACTTGATGGACCAAAGGTCTGATCCGGAGAAGGCAGTTCTTATGTTCTTATGTTCTTATATCACTCATGCGATATCACTCATGCAATATCATGTGATATCACTCATCGGGACTCATGCGTGTGATATCACCGCATTGCATCCGCACAGGCGCAGATGCCCTCCCAACGCAGTCCCAAAGCGGAAGCTCTTCATAACCCGGACAAAGTGCCAGATTTCGAAAAGTCGTCCGGACATGTCCTCTAAAAAGAGGACATGTCCAGGTAAATCCAGACGTCTGGTAACCCTACCCCTAAGGGCCTGCATGGACAATGAGAAACTGAGGGCTAGATTCACTAAGATCACCGATCATGTTTTGATCAGTTGGCCAGCCTTCTCCTACCCGATTCGCTAACCTTTTGCCCGATCCGATCCGCGCATGCAAATGGGGGGGAAATGGCGAGCAAAATAGGAAGGCAGCGATTCACTAAACTGGAGAAAGAACACCAATTGGGCTGGCCGATCCAAAAAGAAGCGCCTGTTGAGGACCAGTCACTCAAGTCCTTGCCGACTGTCCTGCTCTCTGCCGCCCTGAAATCCCAGTATAAACACATCTCCTGCTCTCTGCTGCCTTGTCCCTGCCAGCTCTCCTGCTCTCTGCCGCCCTTCCCTACAGTGCGAGCCCGTGGTTTTAACGCACGGTTTTAACCCGCGGGTTAAAAGTGTGTTCTGTTCCATAAGTACAAATAAAAAAAACAAAAGGAATTGACCCCAAAATATCCACAAAGAAGAAAATCCAGAGAAAACAAAAAAAAACTCTGTGGAGTGACGATGCTCCTAAATTGACTATTTGAAAGTGTCAAAGTTCCAAAGGTACACTGAAATCATCCACATAAAATAATTCCATCCACATAAAAATAAATCATCCACATAAGAGCCTTAAAGGACCTAGTCCGCTAGGGATACAGGACCCAACACAGTCCGCGTTTTGACAAAAAGTCTTCTTCAGGGGTCCAATTGTGTGGTGAGCCAGGAATTTTGTTTTCCGTCTTCACATGTTTCTTACAGGGCTGTCCCGGTTTCTCTACTCTTTTTTTCAGAAGCCTAAAATCGAGTTCTGTTCCAACCCCCTTGTTCTGACCTTGTGCGGAGAGCCAGCGCATTGCGCGGACCGCATCTACAGGCAAAGAAGATGGTCTGCGCAGGCGTCTGGATCGCTCTGCAGCGATCTGTGCAGTCTCTGTGGGGCGTGCCTCCGATTGCATTAATTTGCATGAGGAGGTGTAGTGAGTCGGTCGCCCGGGAAGACTCGGCCACGGATCGGATCGGATAGGTTAGTTTAGTGAATCTAGGCCTAAGGTCACTTTTCCTCTATTAAGCATAATATAGATCTCTTGGGAAACAAGGTTTCTAGAAATCACATGCACTGCACTGATATTGTGCAGATATTTAACATTTCAATTGAGCAGAGCTTTGAACTAGGTGACTACCTGTCATCCAGCACTATAATCATCGGAGCAATAAAACAAAGCTTAACAATGTTTCTAATCCAATTATCATTTTAACAATGTGCTTGATCTTCAAGGTGTGATTAGTATTCAAAGCAACAGCTTCAGAAAGCATTTCTCATGCAAGAAACAGAAGCTGAAGGGTCTCTCTGCAAGATCTCTGTGATTTTTGTCATCCCAGCTGTTACTCCATAAAGCTTGACGTATCTCAGCACGCTCAGCTGCACACCAAGGAGCAGAATGATCACATCTTCTCGGGAGCAGTCCACAAGGCAGCCCTCAGTCAGCACTTCACTGTCATGAGTCTTTCTTAAGCTGGAGCAGTTGCTGTTGGGGAAGACCATGAGGGGAAAGCACTTTTGTGTGGGTTATGCTAGTGCAGGGGTCTCCAACCTTTCTCACATCAAGGGATGTAAAGTGGTCACAAGAAAGCTCAAGGGTTATCAAAACATTTCAAGCTTTCACATTTGACTTTTAAAATAAAATCATTTTTCTTATCTTTGCTGTCTGGTGATTTCACCTTTCTAATTATCCTGTTCCTCCTTCACTTCCTGCCATATATCCATCTTTCAAATTTAATTGTATTCAATTTTTCTCCCTTCTTCTCTATCTAGTTTCTATCTTTTCCTTCCTTTCCCTTTCCCTTCCCCTTCCCCTTCATCCATAGGCACAGTCCTGATCTTGCTTCCCTTCCCTTCCATGGGCACCACATCCTGCTTTTTGTCTCAACCGTCCTCTCCTCTACACTATTTTTCCCTTCTTTTTCTTCCCTCCAGCATTCCTGAACCCTCCCTTCATGGTCCTCATCCTCTTATTCTCAGCTCCTTACACCCACCCATCTCAGCCCTCTAAACCTGCTTCAAATGTTGCTGCACTGAAGACATGATGCTTTTCTGTGCCACCAGTGGCCTCTCTGCACCGTTCCACCCTAAAACAGCAAGTTCTGTTAAAGGAGGTGGGACGTGACACTGCAGAGAGAGACCTCAGGCGGTGGGAGAGGAAGCATGCCTTTGGTGTGGCAGCACTTGAGGCAGGTTCAGAGGGATGAGGTGAAAGTGGGAGGATGCCAAATTGGGTTGGGGAGCCACAACAGAAGGTTTGTGTGTTGAAGACCACTGCCCTAGTACCTTCTTGAAAGCAGGGCTGGCTTAAATCATTCGCCAAACTAGGAAGTCACTTAAAGTGACAAATTTCCAGTGGGAGGAAAAGATCAACTGCATTCAGTGCAAAACAATAGATCTTGACAACCAGAAAACTCAAAACCCATCATGTAACTCTACCCAAAGAGCAGACGGATAATTTTCATATAAATGGTTGTTGGGAAGTGCCCTAATTACATACCGAATGCCCTAGAAAGTTTAATATTAAAAAAATGTGATGTCTATCTGTGCATTTATACAGCACTGGATTTCAATCCAGTCCTTGCCAACACTTAGTCAGTCAGGTCAAGATATCCAAAAGGAGAAAGATTTGCACACAAAAGAGGCAGTGTATGTAAATCTATTTCTTGCATATTCCTTGTGGAAATCCTGAAAGCCAGATTGGTTAGGTGTGCTCTGAAGACTAGGTAGAGATAGGGTTAACAGACATCCGGATTTCCCTGCACATGTCTGGGGATCCGGACAGCTTTTCAAAACCTGGCACGTTGTCTGGGTTTTGAAAAGCTTCTGACAATGAGCGACGCTGGGACGGCATTCGCAGATGCGCAGATGCAATGCGGTGATGTCATGCGCATGCGCGTGACATCATCGTGTCACACCAGTGAATGCGCGAATGCCGTCTGGCGTCGCTCATTGCTTGTGTGATTTGAGGGGCTGGGGTGGGCCTGTGGGCGGAAAGGGGTGTGGTCGGCCGGAACAGGGCATGGCCCTGGGTCCGGATTTTCTGTTTGGAAAATCTGGTAACCCTAGGTAGAGAGTCAATGCTGTACAGGATTGTTCTGGGATAGGTGATTAGAATAATGATGATTGTTGAGCTTAATCCTGAAACTCTGAAGGGGTGGGCTTAGGGGTGTGAAAGATAATTAAGTGAGGGTTACAAAAGTGAAAATCTGCCAGGGCATATACACTTCTCCCTCATTCGCGGGGGATAGGGGCAGAGCCAGGCCGCGAATGGCAAAAAACCGCAAATATCTGGCTCTGACCCACCCCCACCTCCCTTCCGCCTTCCTCTGCTATCCCGGCCTTACCTGGTGGTCTAGCTGGTTTTCGGGGCAGGAGCGATCTTCCTACGCTCCTGCTCCGTGCAGATAGCCATTAGGAAATGGCTGTGGGGAGTTCCCGTACTCTCTCGACCGGCAAAGCGCACTATCCCACAGGCCGGAATTCAGCTCCTGCGCACTACCACGGACAAGCGCACGCCCGATGCCCGAACTCAAACGGCCAGAAAACAATTGCTCCCTCGTTCCCCGTGCCGCTGATGCCTCTGTGTCTACAGCAGAGCGAATGTCCCGAACAATGAGGCCTGCACAAAATGGAACACAAAGCCCAAATGGCTCATCCAGCTATCCTGCACAACACAGCCAGATAAGGCCGGGATGCCGGGGGGGAAGACAAAAATATGGGGGGTTTTTTTCCTCCTCCCCACCCAAAAAAAAATTGCGATTATGTGAAATCGCAAGTAGGGAAACCGCGAATGGGGAGGGGGAAGTGTAGAGTAATCACCTTGCACTGACTCTGCTTGAAAGCACAGGTGATTATGAACCTGACAGCAGTGATGTGGTTGTATTGGGCTCTCAAGAAGGCATCAAGGCAACCTACATAGAGTGACCATGATTAAATCTCAAACATGAATGAGCATGGAAAGGCCAGGTGTTTAGGAAAATGGTATAGCTAGTTTTGGGAGCTGTTTGACTTATTAGAAAATTTGGTAATAACACATAGAAGAGAAATCCAGGTATTGGATTAATGATCTCGTAAGAATCATAAAGACAGATGGCAAAGCCTGATATAGTTTACCAGAAGTGGTGGAGGCCTGTGCTTGAAATTCTGGGCATTCTTGGGACTGAAATGGAGGGCAGTGCTCAGAAAGAAGTTAAACGTTTCAGTAAGGGTGGGAAGGGAGTTGAGGGTGGGAAGTTGAATTGGGTTGAGTTTTACAGTGGTAGATTGCCTCACCTGGGTGGGAGAGGGAGACATGCGATCTGCCCACCCAACTGGGGTCCTGGCCCACCCCAAATTGGGTATCTAGTTATGCCCCTGCTTTTAAGCATTCAGGTGAACAAGAAAGAAGTACCATCCATGTCCTACACATGTGAGATCCTATTCAACACTCCCCTCCTCAGCTGTTGAGACTTCTTGCAGAAGCAACATCTCGGTACTTTGTATTATATATGTTCACTATATCTACTCCCTGGAAGCAAAGCTTTCCAGCAATTTAGTATTGAATTTATAGCCACATTAAAAGTGAGTGGCATCCACTCAGAAAAGGTACACATGTATTTTAAAAGCTTCCCGAGGCTTGTGTTTAATTTAAATTATAATATTCTTTGTAAGTTGCAGATTACTTGGCCACACAAACCGACAGTGCAAAGTAATGAAGAGAGAGGTTAGCTTAGTAAATAATTAGGGCCAATGGTTTGTAAATCACTGGTTTAAGGAATTTGAAGCTCTATATTTCCCTTTGAAACAATGAGACTAGTTGGAGTAGTACCAGGGATACGACAAAAATGTTTCAGTCCTTTCAGCCTACTAATAAGGGCTGGGATGAGATAACAGTGAACCGAGAATCAAATAAGACTTGTATTTTCCAGAGCATTCAAAGGCCCAGAGGATGTTGCAATTATACCCAGGGCTTCTATTCTTTGGTGTTGATAAATTGTAAATTTGGGTGTTTATTTTCTAGAAAATAAGTTCTTTGAAGTTGTTTTCATTTCAAAGGTGCTATTGACAGGTATCTACTCCACTGGAGTCAAACATGTTCATTTGTGTCATTTAGGTGTGCTAAGTGCAGAAAAGGCACAAAAAAACTGAGTGGAGGATACAAGACAGGACAGGGGAGGGGTGACACAGTACTAAGGGATGTGATGTTTTCCTGGTATTTATTCAATAAGGTCCAAATTCTATAAATGGTGTCCCGTTTGTAGGCAGCAGTAGGTGTCCTACCGCTGTCTAACCAGCCAATTGGGATGGTTCATAGTTAGTGGCGCTCGAAACACCAGTACGCCAACAATCCAGCGCTGATATTTCAGCGCAAGAAAGAAGTGTGCCGCAGAAAAACTTATTTTTAAAGAGCTCCAACGGGGGGTGTGGAGGGGGAAAACCCCCCCCACTTTAATGCATAGTGTTTGCGCTGCTGTTTGAGGGGGGGGGAGTTTGGGGGGTTGGAACCCTCCATTATAGAGAAAACTGAACTTTTTCCAGAAAAGTTCTATTTTCTCTATAATGTGGGGGGTTGCACCCCCACACCCCTCCCCAACAGCAGCGCAAACACTATGCAGGCCACCTACACTGTAGGCGTCTGTCGCGGATGCAGGGAGGTGCCTAGGGATGCTTAAGCTTACCCAAGGCTGGGCATGGGCGTAGTTCTGCCCAGAAGTGGCCTTAGGAGAGCATAAGCAGCCCTAGGCATCTCCCTAGGGCCGCAATAGGCACCTGAAATGTAGGCCAGCAAATTGCTGGCCTACATTTCAAATAGATGCGGCCGCTAAACTGATCACGGCAAGGAAATCTCCCTGCCACGATCTGCTGAGCGCCTGCAGCGGGGAACCCAGAACCCCACTGCCACAGGGGTTCCCTGCTACTGTCGCTCAGCGGATCGCAGCAGGGAGATTCCCTCGCCGTGATCAGCCCAGAGGCAACGTGATTCTCTAAACGGCGCCTGGGACATGGACGCTGGTTAGAGAATCGGGGTGGTTAGGTGGGGGTTAGGCATCTGTTTATTGGGTAAGATGCGATTCTGTATAGGACGCTTGTGTGTGATTCTCAAAAGCCACTTAGGCGGCTGCTGAGACCAGGCGTCCTATACAGAATCAGGCCCTACGAACTAGATTCAGTACATGGGTTGACCTGGGTTAGCCACTGTTGGAAACAAGATGCTGGGACTGATGGATCTTTGGTCTGTCCCAGTATGGTCATTTTTTATGTTCTTATGTAAATGTGGCTCAGTTAGGCACCATTATGATCTGCGCTAAGCTAGCTAACTGTAAAGGTTACTCTGTGCAAAGCAACCTTTATAGAATACTAGTTTAACATGCATTTTGGGCCTCATTCTATAAACAGCACCTAGTCCAGGGGTGTCCAATGTCGGTCCTCGAGGGCCGCAGTCCAGTCGGATTTTCAGGATTTCCCCAATGAATATACATGAGGTCTATTTGCATGCACTGCTTTCATTGTATGCTAATAGATCTCATGCATATTCATTGGGGAAATCCTGAAAACCCGACTGGATTGCGGCCCTCGAGGACTGACATTGGACACCCCTGGCCTAGTAGGTGACTATCTCTTAAACACCGGGGTCAGTGCAGTTGTCAACCACTAGGCAACATTTACAAAATCTTGCCTAGTGGCGCTTAACTTGACCTAGACGTCACGAGGCACCCTAATGTTAGGCCAGCGATTTCCTGTCCAAATTTACCGGCATCTATCACAGACACCTAAGTCATACCACACCTATGCTCCACTCCCTAACCACATCTACTTTGCAGGTAGGTGCCATTTGGCATCTCGATTTAAGGCGTTGATTGGCGCCGCTCCGATTTCTGCGTGGAGCTCTTAATCAATTGGTTTTTTATAGTTCAAATAGTTTTATTGATTTTATAAAAGAAGAAATACAAAGCCAACAATATGAGTGCTCCAACAAGGAACACAGTATAACAATATCATTAACAAATGTGAAGTG
This sequence comes from Geotrypetes seraphini, assembly GCF_902459505.1. Taxonomy (NCBI): domain Eukaryota; kingdom Metazoa; phylum Chordata; class Amphibia; order Gymnophiona; family Dermophiidae; genus Geotrypetes; species Geotrypetes seraphini. Next base: position 216,078,630 of record NC_047089.1, on the reverse strand, counting down.
CGTCCATAATTAAACAAGAATCACAAATGAATAAATGCATCGGAAATAAAATAGACATGAGAGAAGACATAAGTTCAAGAAAAGGAGATAAAACACATTAGGAGACATGTTCTGGTTTTTTAATTTATTTTTTTAAAAAATAAGCTTTCAATATTATGGTCAATTACCAGGCCAATTAAGCTCATTAATCAATTTTGAATTCCATGCGGAACTCAGCTAGGCGTCCCCTAGCCTAAGCGCCATTTATATAAGGTTACCAGATGTCCAGGAAAACTCGGACATGTCCTCTTTTAGAGTACTGTCCAGGGTCCTGGACAGACATTTCAAAACCCAGCAGTTTGTCTGGGTTTTGGAAAGCCCCAACGAGCTCCGTCCGCATCTGGAAGGCATCAGGGAAGAAGAGAGTAGGTTTGTGGGGTGAGGCTGGAACCTGAACTCGGAGGGAGTGGGGTGGAACAGGGTGGGGCCATGTGTCCGGATTTTTGCAGCCTGAAAAAATGGTAACCTACATTTATAGAATCTGGCCCTTTGCGTCTAACTTTTGGCATGAACACTTATGCCTGCCAAAAGCTACTGTAAATGCTGGTTTCCAAATGACGGTGGTTAGGTGCGCAAATGCAGACATTCTATAACATGGCACACCACTGACCTGCCCATGCCTCTCCCATGGCCACATCCTCTTTGGAATTGCTCCTTGTAAAATTTAGGTGGGTATAAGAGAGTGACGTGAGGACACAGATTCATCCCCATCCATTCACCATCCCTGCAGTAAAACGCATTTTTTAAAAATCTCTGTTCCCTCACTTCCCCACAGTCTTAATTTTTTTTTTACCTGCATCTCCCCGTTCAAAGCAGAAAGATGATTTTATGCAATTTTATGGACCTAAGGCATTGCAAATAGGCATTGCAAATAAACATTTAAAGCCTATAGTGTTTATGTGTGTAGGGGGGTATTCTAACTTTTATTTTGATTGAAAGAACATAAATAAAAGTGCAATTTGTGAGGCATGCTAGGATCCACATTGCACACAGAAAAATGTCAAAGTGCTACTTTATTATGGGGGCGCTAGTGAGCACCACAGTAAATGGTAGCGTAGCGACATAGCTCCGCAGCCCAGATCACTAAAAAGCTTCTTTTTCCGTTGATAACGGGTCCCTGCAGAGGTGACAAATCGGTCGTCCGTGATTGTGAATGATGTCGGCTTCTAAATCTGGCAAGCGTAAGAATGTGGAGCCAGTTTCGCCGCAGAAAACCGCCGCCGCGAAGGAGGAGAATGACTCGCTGCAGACTGTCATGGTGGAACTGCGCACCATGCGGGAATTGCTCACGGCCACTAATCAAAACACGGAGGACATTAAGACCGACCTTGCCTCCCTCACAGTGGAAATGGCAGTATGCCGGTCTCGTCTAGACATGGCAGAACAACGGATTGAGGTAAACGAATCTAATATTAAATCTATACAACGCCAGCTAAAGAAAATTAACATATTAGAACAAGAGCTGGAAGATGCCCAGAACCGCTCCAGAAGGAACAACTTGCGAGTTCTGGGGGTGCCTGAGACGAGAGAAGGCAAAGATGTGATTGCTTTCTTACAAATGCTATTACCAAAGCTTCTTGGCATTGAATTCAAACATGATCTGGAAATAGACCGTGCTCACCGAGTACCGACGAATAAACTTGAAGTGGAGGCCAAATATCCTCGGCCTATAGTGGCTCGTCTCCTGCGTTACACACAGGTAATGGAGATCATGCGCCAAGCGAAGTTACACCACCCACTAAAGTTTGAGGGGCACAATATCCTCATAGTCCCTGATCTTGCAAAACAGACTGCGAAGAGACGAAAACAGCTATTGGAATACAGACCTAAACTCAAGCTTATTGGAGCCAAATATTGCATGTTTTACCCTGCCATCCTTCGGGTCACTTACAACAACACTACGAAGAATTTTACTCACCCTCACGAGCTGGCAGATTATTTGGAGACACTCAATGGCTAAAGTAGGCAAAGTCTTCTTTACCAAAAACAAGCACAACAATCAAAACTGAAGACCAGCATAAAGCGGAGTTCTTGCTAATATCACAATACCGCTCTCAGAAACCTGTGGTGGTTAACCATCACAGGTTTCTGAGAGCGGTATTGTGATATTAGCAAGAACTCCGCTTTATGCTAGTCTTCAGTTTTGATTGTTGAGATTATTTGGAGACCCAAGCTCCAAGCTCTATTGATTCAACTTGATTTTGTTCATGACCATCCATGTTGTTTCTCTCTCAGTTAGAAGTTACTACTACTGGTTATGACACTGTTTGCAGCCCCTTGTGATTCCCGCTGCGACCATAATTCTGTATCTTTGCTTGCAGGATTTATTCCTGTATCATATAAAATACCCACGACATTGTTTATTGTGCCACTGCAGCCAACTCAGATTACACTTTATGGTTCTTTGACATTCACTTTTAGAATTTTCTGGGTTGTGTTGAGCTGATCGCTGTCTGCCTTTGTGGCCTCACTATCCCTGTCTTTTTTGATGATCCTGAGTCTGTTATCTTCTCCTTACTCTGATGGGACAGATCCTCATGACCTACATGATGCGGTTTTTATTTTGCTTTCTTCAATACTTTTGATTATGTGCAACTCTATGAATATATTGCTGACTCCTGCTTTCCCTCAGAACCAGTATATTATTCCGATGACAACCATATTACATTGTATACTGTATGAGCCTAGTAAATATTGCCTTTATCACTGTATTGCCAAATTAGTTGATAATAGCAGAGCCTTGTTCCCAGCTAGCTACTTCTTTTCTGCAATATTACTAATGATTGGGCAGTATTGCATTTCCTACCTATACATTGAGATTGTTCCACATGATGATTATCTGCTGCTTTCGCTAGACAGTAGTGATAATTGATCTCAGTTATAACTTTGATGCCTCATATACTTGTACTTGCTGATTTATTATGACACTAACTTTTTGCTCCCTTAATGTGAAGGGCCTTAACAATCCTGTTAAGCAACAGAAAATTTGGGATTATATATTCCGTCTTAAACCTGATATTACACTATTACAAGAAACCCATCTGTCAGCTAAAGATTCTGCTAAACTTAATTTTTCATGGGCTATTCCAATTTTATATTCTCCTGCTGTCGATAAAAAGAATGGAGTTATAATAATTATCAAACGACGGAAAGATATTAAATTGCTATCTCATTCCACAGACTTAAATGGTAGATGGATTTCATCTCATCTGGATATTAATGGAGTAATTATTACTTGTCTCAATGTCTATGCCCCCAATATTGATACTCCTGATTTCTTTGATGACTTGGCCATGCAACTTTCTGCCTCTCCTGATAACCTCTATGTGCTAGGGGGAGATTTCAATTTAATCCTTGATCCAGTCTGTGATCGAAAGTCCCATGCTCCATATAAAAGATCTCATTCTTGGTATAAACTGCATGATTTGATTATTCAATATGATTTGGCTGACCCCTGGAGAACTACTCACCCCAAAGATAGTACATTTACATTCTATTCACCGCCACACTCAACTTATTCTAGAATAGATTACTTTTTAGTGAGTGCTGCCTTGACCACATACCTCTCCTCTGCCATAATTAAGGAAATAGCTATATCTGATCATGCTGCTATTTTACTACACTTTCATAATATCACTAGGACCACTCCCTACAAACAATGGAGATTTAACAACTCACTCCTACTAGAAAATGAATTTGTGGAATATATATCTGCAGCAATAACTGACTTTTTTATATTTAATGGTCCTTCTTCCACAAATTGGATAAATTTATGGGACTTTTTTAAGGCGTTCATTAGGGGTGAAATAATCTCAAAGGCGGCATATATGAAGCGTGAGCGAATACGTGCTACAGAGGAACTAGAATTTAAGATCAAACAGGCGGAGGATTATCATGTGGCTCACTCTGCCGATTTCGCTGCTTTGATGCGTCTTCGGTCCCTTAGAGTGGAGTATAATACACTTTTAAGCAAATCTGCATCACATACAATTTTGCTTAAAAATGCCTCGTATTATGCGGAAAACAATCACTGTGGACATCAGCTAGCTCAGTATCTCAAAGGTAGATCTTCTAAAACTTACGTCGCCGCTCTGCATGGTGATAACAATGCTGTGATTACTGATTCAGCTACTATTGTCTCCTGTTTTCATACTTTTTACTCCCATCTTTACACCTCAGAAGTAAATGACTCTTCTTGTACAAAGCAATTTCTACACTCTCTCCCCCATACACCAATTTCTATCACTCAACAAAAAGATCTCTCAAGTACATTACAACGGGACGAAATAGAAATAGCCATTCGGCAGCTGGCTAAAAACAAGGCTCCTAGTCCAGACGGACTAACGGCTGAATTCTACCGTACCTTTTTACCTCACTTATTGTATCATATTCATGCCTTCTTTACGTCTATAATCCAGTCTGGCGAAATCTCAGGTTCCTTTACGGAGGCCACCATAATTGTTCTTCCTAAACCTGACAAATCCCCTTTATTGGTAACGAATTATAGGCCTCTTTCCTTAATCAATACTGATGCTAAGATTTTTGCAAAAGTTATAGCTAACCGTTTACTTCCCAGTCTACATCATATTATCTCTCCTGATCAAACAGGTTTCATGCCAGGGCGCTTATCCAGCGACAACACTAGGTTGCTTGCAGATGTTATACATCAGTCAGGTATTGGCTCAGATCCCTTGCTAATTATGGGTTTAGACGCCGAAAAAGCTTTCGATCGGGTAGAATGGAGTTACATCTTCCAAGTCTTGCAGTGGTATGGATACCCGTCGTATTTCATATCCATGATTAAAATATTATATTCCTCCCCTACAACTAAACTGTTTATTAATGATCTATATTCTGCACCCTTCCGCCCTAGTAGAGGCACTCGACAGGGTTGCCCACTGTCCCCTCTTCTTTTTAACATCGCCCTTGAACCTTTGTTGACGGCGATCCGTACGAATGATAATATTACGGGATTCCGAACAGCTTATGCTCATGTTAAATTATCAGCATACGCTGACGATATCCTTTTATATGCGACTCTATCTTCTATCCCTTTTATTCTTGAGACGATATCCACTTACTCTGCTATATCGGGATATAATCTTAATTTATCCAAAACAGAAATAATGCCAATACATTGTCCCGATGGTAATGGAGAACTCGCTCAATATGGTTTCACTTGGACCCCTACTAAACTTAGGTACCTTGGTATTTACTTTGGTCCTACACTAGAAGATACAGTCGCATATAATTTGGATTTCCTAATTTCCAAAATCAAACGACTTACATCCCAATGGTCACCCCTCAAGCTTACTTGGTGGGGACGACTGGATACTATAAAAATGATGCTGGTGCCAGTGATTAACTATACTCTTTCCATGCTACCTTGTCTACTTCCAAAAACAGAATATAAAAAGATAGAGAGAACTTTAGTTTCATTTCTTTGGAATGAAAAAACCCCCAGAATTAGTCTCCAAAAACTTAAATGCACTAAACAAAACGGAGGTGTAAACTTTCCTAGTATATTTGATTACCATGTGGCTTTTTTGCTACGTCAAAGTATGGTGTGGACTGTTCCTTCCCAAGTTGCTTATATTCCACTATGGGCTACTCTGGAAGCGAGAGGTGATTCCCATTGCTTGAAACATGCAGCTCCTATGTTAGATCTTCCGAACTTGGAACAAAACCCAGTGGTCCTGTCCACCCTCACTGCTATTAGATCTTTTGATAGTTTGACAGAGACACCATGGTCATCATCATTATCTACACCGATTTGGAACAATCCATGTTTTAAGATTCAGAACAAAACAGTTTCCTGGAAATTGTGGCAGTCCCTTGGATTATGGTGCCTCTCTCATTTGTTTGATGGTAGAATTTGGTTCTCATTTGAGGATATTTGTAGAAAATATAATTTACCTCCTTCGCAATTCTTTAGATGGCTTCAGTTGACCCATTGTATTAAAAAGGCAATGGAAACTAAATCATTTACGTTAGATGTACCCTCCTACATCTCGACCTGCGTCTCTATTGCAGCTACAGGGAAAAATGCCTCCAATTGGTATAAATTACTCCAAATGTACAAATTTATCCCTGATGGGACCACAAAAGAAGTAAAGAAGTGTGGCTCAGAGAGCTTTCTATTGAATTAGAGGAGATTGACTGGGTTCATTTATGGTGTTCTGCTAGTAAAGCATTACACTCCGCCTCTACACTTCAGTCTGCCTATTTTTTACTACATAGAGCCTACTGGACACCTTGCAGACTGGCTAAATTGGACCACGCTGCATCTAAGTTATGTTGGTCTTGTAAGATGTATGATGGTTCTTTAAGACACATGATTTTTGAATGTCCGATGTTGGATAAATACTGGAAGTCTGTATGGTTAGATATATGTGATATACTTCATATCAAGGAAGACTTTACCTACGCTATTCTTATTTTAGGAGTATCTGCCTTTAGGTCTACTCTGTCGGTTACTGAAGGCATACTGATACGGGCCCTTCTCCTATTGGCTCTACGGACCATTTTCTCCAACTGGAAAAATTTAGCTGCTGTCTCACCTGCTCTATGGTGGGCCAATCTTACCATAACTATTAAATATGAATCTCTGTATGCTCGTAAAAATGGCTCCTTACATCGATTTCATGATGTGTGGGATCCTGTATTACAATACTGTTCTCATCGCGAATTATCCTACTAGGCTTACATTGGTTGTTTTTCCTGCACTTTAATTTACTGTTATATTGTTTTTCTGAGGCTCCTTTTTTGCCTAAGCTTATATTAGGTACCCTTAATGAGTGTTATAGCACAATTGTGAAACGTTTATTTCTGCTTGTATGATCTGTCTCCTTCTTATCTTACATATGTACAGATGATGGTTGACATGTGTTGTGATTTATAATGTTGAAATCTGTTTTTTTTTTGTACTTTGTTATAAATATACTCAATAAATTTTATTGAACTAAAAAAAAAAAGTGCTACTTTATGCTGATATTTGGATTTCTTTCTTTTTTGAATATGAGCCCCATTGTTTTCACTGCTCTTTCCCTTATTTTTCATGTGAAGTTAGTATGGTCCCCATTCCAAACTGAGCTGTGATTGGCACAGCAACTGGACAGGTTCTGCCACTACTTTCCTTACTCCTTCGCTCCGCTGTGCAGTGTCTATGTTTGTCAGTGTGACTAGCCAGGCTCCGTGCCTGCCGTTGTCCCTGTCATTTTCCTAGTATCCACCAGGGGAGCCCTAGAGAGACCCAGGTAAGATCCAGCTGAGCCAGAGCAGGGCGTGGCTCCCCACATAAAAAGCCAGTAGATTTCTCTAGGCTGTTAGAGAGGGAGGAGACATAGGTCTCTTCTTAAGGAGGAGGTTTCAGGCTCAAGCCAGGGTAATGCTTTAGACATGGAAGAAGCTGGGTCCACACCAGAGTTTGCAGCCCTAGTTCAGGGAGAGTCGATGGAGCTGCAGGAGGAGCAAGTTGCAGAGGAATCATTTGCAAGTACTGAATTAATGGATGTGAGTTTGGCTACCAAACAATAAACTAAACTAAACTAAACCTATATACCGCATCTTCTCCACAACGTGGAGCTCGGCACAGTTTACAGGAGTTGGGATAGAACGGAACTCCAATGGAATTATAGAAGTAAGTATAAAGAGAGGTTAGAGGGCTTAGTGAACCAGAGAGGGAAAGAAAAGTTACAATTTAGAGAATAGCCAATACTAAAGATAGTGCTGTACTTTTGATTTGCTGAATTGTTGGGACACTTGAATGAGACTGTTTTTGACTACTGCTTATTTTACTGAGGATATTTTTTTCCTTTGCATTTACTGCCAGAATGGTGTGATTTATAGTGGCAGCATTAAAGACTCAGTTTTAAAAACCCCAAGTGTTTGCTTTTGACTTAGTGTAGGGGTGGGGCACCAGTTGGTGCCTGCATAAGAAACTGAACAGAAACTGTGGATTTTTGATTTCTATGTTTTTTTCTCAGCCCAAGCTTGTAGGAAGCTGAGATTGTCTTTTGTGGGAGAGGTTTGCCACTATCTGGGAGGGAATTTTAAAAGATGATATTTGAGCTTTACTAAGGCAAACCTTAGGCAATTCTCCCGGCCCTAGTATTTCTTTTGTTGCTGGAGGCTTCCGTGTTTTTTCTTTGATGGTTTAAATGCTTGGACTGCTACAGCTAAGGAGCTGGACTTGCCTGTTTCCTGCATTGGACAGACTAGGGAAAAGAAAAACTGTTTATGAGAGAAAGTAAAGTTTTCTTTATGAGCAGGAAAATCCTGAAAGCTGTGCAGGAATTTTCTCTTTTGCTTTATTTTGTCTGAACTTGAATCTATTGAAGCGCTCTGACACATTCTGACAATTAAAACTCTATTGAGAACTTTTACAGTAAGAATTTTGTGTTTGGATTTTTATCTTATTTCAGTCCCTGCAAGGCAACTCCTTCCTGAGTAGCGCACCTAGGTCAGTTCATGCTATGGCCACCAGGGGCACTGCTTTTCACTCCTTAAAGACCCCAATGGTGGCTACATCAGCGACATGTTCCTCTAACACCAGTAGTACTGTGGCCAAGGGAGCAGAAAGCAATATCCAAACTAAACTAAAGCTTAACTTTATATACCGGGCTATCAACCTAAGGAAGGTCGGCTCGGTTTACAACAATTAAATAAGAATTGAAAAAAGAAAGAACAGAGGTTTCAAAACAAATTAATTTTCAAAATGTTTAGCAAATAAAAAAGTTTTTAGAAATTTATGAAAGATTGGAAATGACTGGGGCTCCTCAGAGATAAGGGGAGTTCATTTCATAGTTGCGAAAGTTTAAAAGCCAGAGATTGACTAAAGATTTAAGTCCTTTAATTCCTTTTCTGGAAGGAAGGGTAAGTTTGAATTGTTGGATGCCTCTTGCATAGGAGAATAAGGGAACGAGGGGAATAAAAATATCATATAAAATTTTGAAAGAGATACAAGCATATTTGAATTGAATTCTAAGATAAACCGGGAGCCAATGAAGACTCACGAGCAAAGGAGGGTCACATGGTCAAATTTACTTTTTCCAAAAATCAACTTTACAGCAGTATTCTGGATTAATTGTAATCTTTGGAGACAGATTTTTGTAATGCCAAAGTAAATAGCATTGCAATAATCTAGTTGGGATAATATGATTGATTGGACCAAAACAGAGAAACATCTCCCACAGTTTTGGTTTCTACGTGAATCTACTCCTACTACTGTTATTCTTCTTACTAATAATAAAAGAGAATGTGGAACCAATGTTCTGGATGACAAAGTTTATTGATGTAAAAATAATGGTTAAAAATCGAGAAATATAATAAGTCAAAATCACTGCTGTGCAGAAGGATGCATATCCAAACACGACACAGTCTGTGTTTCGGCTATAAACAGCCTTCTTCGTGGCTCCAAACTTATGAAAGTAACAGTCCTACTTGAAATATGAATTAGATTGCAATGCAGACCACTGAAACAATAACATCCAGCGCTCACTGTACTGCCATGATTTTAACTTATTATATTGCTTGATTTTTAACCATTGTTTGTACACCAATAAACTTTGTCATCCAGAACACTAGTTCCACATTCTCTCTTGTTTTTGACACCACCTTCTTCTGTGGAACCCTTGGTGGTTTTCGTTGTTGCTGATTCTTCTTACTAATATCATTAATTCAGGAGAGTCAGCCCTAGTTATAGAAACTGCAAGAGCTTTCCAAGTCAAAAGTTCACAAACCCAACACATAGTAGAGGTAATAGAGGGGCAGAATCTGAGAGGAATATCAATTTGTCGACTTGCTGAACCTTTTTTCTTATACAGTAGGCAGTCATTGATCTTAATCAGTGATAGAAACTCCAAAAATTTCAATTGTTTCTTAGATATGTCCTTTGGCATTGACTCCAAGGCCTCTTGAAAGTTCACAAATCTTAAATGAAAATGCCTAGCAGTATTTTCTATCTGTTCAGCCTTTCGTTACACTAAGATCTTCTTAACTAAATTAACATTGATTTCTGTAATGTCTTTCACCTTTAGTTCCAAATGTTCAGCCTTGTTAGTTACCTCTTGAAGCTTGCAGGACTGGTTAGTCACAAACAATTCCATGTTGTTGTTTTTTTTGCCATCAGGAAAATAATCTTTTCATCTTCATCAGTGCTACCCAGACTGTCTAGGATCTGTGGAGGCTTCTACATAGGGAAAGAAGGCAAATGCTTCTCCCTCCATATTCGCTGTGATAGGGATTAACAGAACTGCAAATACAGAAAAATCGCAAATAACTTTTTCATATGTTATTCGCTGTTTTCTATCATAAACCTTCATGAATATGGTGAGAGACCTGGCCTGTTCCTGAAGGAGAGGCAAAACACGGTGAAGAAAGTGCTGGGAATCAGCGATTTTCTCTGTAAACGCTTGGAATCAGCAATTTCTCTAATCAAGTTGATGTAATTTGGGGGGAGGAGCCAGCAAGCTAAAAAACGTGAATAATTGAAACCATGATTGCTGAAACCGCGAATACAGAGGGAGAAGTATACGTGCCAATAAACCTGTCACCAATTAAACCTCTGTAACAAGGGACTAGGCAGACGTCCTTTTGGGGGGCGAGGGCAGCTGGGAGGAATACATGTCCTCTCATCTCTTGCCTCCCTCCCCCTGCCCGGGAGGCATTTTTGCTGGTGTGGATGACAGAGTCCACCAGCCAAATGTCTTCTGCCTGAGCTTTTGCAGTGCTGTTTGAGTAGCACAGAAGTTGGCAGGGTGCTTCAGCCGCCGATGCCGGCACTCTCATGCACGCTCAGTTCATACTACTAAACTGATTATGCGTGGAAGTGCTACTGAGTTTGCCAATCAGGCAGCATGAGAGGTGGCTTGGGCTTGGGCAACCCTGTAAGCTCTTCCTTAACTGTACAAGCCTCGAACACTTATGATTTCAAAGTGTTTGAGGCTTGTGCAGATGAAGACAGAGCTTGCAGGAATGGGGCAGGGACAGCAACAAAACTTGCAGGGACAGCATGGGGAAATTGAGTCTCCTTGTCATTCTCTACCTCAGACCCAGGCTCTGATCAACAATATTCTCCAATAATATCATCCAGTGATCTCTAAAACAATAGCCGGTGTACAGCCCTGCTGCATAGTAGAATGATGCAGGGACAGGAAAAGAATTCTCTGGGACGGGAAAGTGATTTCCTGTGGGGACGGGGAAAAAATTTGTCCCCGTGTCATTCTCTAGTCTGAGGGGAGCCAACATGGCTATAGGAGTCCAAAGATAACCCTTCCGATTCTTAGGCACTGCATAAAAGATAAAAGTGCAATGGAAAACCCCCCAAATCATTAGCATGAATGGGCTCCCATATAATGCATGCCACCATCTTGCTCCCCTCCCCCAATTACTTTCAATTCATGATAGGTTTTAAAGCATCACCACTTCAGTCTGGACTGGCATCACTGTCCTGTTTAGTGGCCTTCTTCCAAAGCAGCTGCAGCTGTAGCAAATCCGCATAACAAAATTCAGCCTAGGGCCTGTGAGCCTTCAAGCTCTGAAAAGTTCTGTGGCACCCCACCCATGTGCTAGAGGAAGGGCAAGTTACTGTAGAGCCAATCAGAGTGTGAGGGCTCATCATTTCCACACTATGTAGAGTGAATTTTCTGCTTGGGGATTGGGCTAAAGATTAAAGAGGGATGCTGAGACTGAGACAGGGTAGGATCAAGAGGGGGAACAGAGTATTTCTTTCTCCTTTTCCCTCCTTGTTGCCTATAGGCACCCAGGATGGAAATCCAGCCCTAAGGCAAGGATCTCTAGGCCGTTAGGGTCTCTTGGTGCTAAATGTATTTGTTCCAGGAAAACCTTTTTCACTACGAATGGCAGGTTTTGCTGCTGAGACATTGCATTCCTTTGAATTTGTATTCTACTACAGTTTTTCTGTACTTTTGTTGCACTAGCTGTGAGACTGATAGTTTGGCTTTGTACTTTTCTCTTTAGCACACTGTCAGGCTCATAATCATAAAACATAGACGTCCAAAAAGCATCCTAACTCAGCCTGGATGTCCAATAATTGAAATAAACTAAATATATAAGCCCACGTGGTAACAGTCACCAAAAATATAAGCAACCGGGACGGAAAGAGAGGAAGTGAGAAAAGTCCCTAAAGTTGGCTCGATCCTGTCTATCGCTCCGCGCTGCCCACGGATCTGGGAAGTTAGAGAAAAGTAAACGATGCAACACGGCGTTATTATTACTAAGATTAAATGCTAATCCAGAATAGTAAAGAGGAAATAGAGAACTGGATGCCTTAGTGCTGGCGCTGAAGCAGCGGACAGAAATATAGTCCGCAAAACGCTGGCCGCGTCGGCATATCTTGAGACAAGCACTGTTTAAAAGAGGCATTTCTAGAGACAAGTATTGCCTAAGATAAGTGGCTTTTGTTGTCATTTTTTTCTACATACTGGATAAGTGGATTTATTTTTAAGAAAATGGAGGGATAATGAAATGATAAAGTTGAAGACACTGGTGTTATTTGTACAAGCTAGTATTTAAACATTTATTATAAAATACTATAAAAAACGACAAAAAATAGTGATAAGGGATAAAATAAATGTTAGCACCAGGTCCTGGAGCCAATGATTGGAGCAAATAGGAGCAGTACTACGCTGATTTCCCCAGTTTGTGATTGTACAACTGTGCATAGGCTCCAACTCTGAGGCCTTTTTGATAGTAGACTCACTTTTCTGGTTGAGTGGTGGTACATATATTGCTTATATTTTCAATAATTGAAATAGCCAGGATGAGTGTGGTAAAGGTGTGTTATGGGTGGGCTTTGGGTGGTCTCAAAGGCGGGTTAAACATGGACGTCTTGCAGTGAAAATCAAACATTTTGCAAGACATTCTGGACGGAACTTATACGTTTGGAACTAGACCCATTTTAGAAGGGTACAAGTGTCACAAAGGTGCCCAAACTGATCAGATGACCACTGCATGTATCAAGGTAAGACATCCCCACACAAAAATGAGAACAAAAAGGTACATACCTGTCTCTACAACAGCAGCATCTGGTATGGGGAAGCCTAGTAGAGTTGCATACTGGTGTCTTAAGTAGCCTGGTGGGTGGACTAATGAACCATAGAGAGGAGGACCCAGACCCATAAGCCATTCTAACCACTAATTATATTCTAACTATATTTATGGTAGAACATGTGAGCTTACCCAAACCCTACTATACTGTCATATAGGTGCCACCTGAAGCTATAAGTGCTATTGGGGTGGTACACAGGAGGGTATAGAAGTTTTTGGGAGTTTTTTGGGGGGGATTGGGGGACTCATCCTAAATTATAAGGGGGTTATGGTGAGATATACAGCTGGCACCCTTTATGTGAAGCACAGCAGTGCCCTCTAAGGTGTCCCATTGCTCTGTCGGGATGACTATGTTGCCAGTCCGTTATTATGCTGGTCACACCCACGTCCAAATGGTCGGGATTAGGATGTTTTCTACCTGGATGTTTTTCTGAATGAAAATGGGGTATAAAGTTAGATGTTCTAGCGGCCTAGATGTCTCGGTGGCCAAGATGTCTAAGTAGACAATTTTTTTAAAAAAATTATATTTAGATGCCCATTTTTGTACCTCCAACTTTGGACGTTGAACTAGAAACATCCAAGTTGGACTTAGATGGGGTTTTTTTTTTCGAAAATGCCCCTCTGTGGATACTATCAGATGCAGATTCTGCTCTTTGACATCTTTTGACATAATACATCGATAGAGTATTGGTGACTTCTGAAATAGGCAGTTATCTGCCAAAACACGGCTTCATGTCTGGTCTTATCTGTCAGTGCTTTGCTAATAAAAGAGTGCTTTATATTTTACACTCATGTACAGGAAAGTTCTTGGTTCACTCCTACTTCAGTGTGTTCTTTGGTTTTGCTCTGTATTTTATTTATTTTTCTTTGTCCATCAGAGTTCTGTACGCAGAAACCCTGCTGAATTGAAAAGTGAAAAGTCAGGTTGGGCAAACTGGATGGACCATGTGGGTCTTTATCTACCGTCATCTACTATGTTACTATGAAAGGAAGTAGGGTTGCTGTTGGATTAGGCAGGGAGTAGGAAGGGACCAGTGAGCTGCTGCTTCACTAGAAGCTTGTACAGTGACCTGTGATATCCCTGGGGGTCCTGTTGAGAAAATACAAGTAGGTTGGGAAGCAGAGGAGGAAAGGAGACAAGCTGGAAGGTGGCAACACAGAGTAAAGTGGCTTCATGATATCTACAGCTTTTTTTGGAAGGTACATATTGGATTTTCTACTGAATGTTGAGTGGATAAGCGGGAGGTGGGGAGGCTGGAAAGGGCTAAAACAAACATGAGAAGAGTTGTATTTGTTAGTACTCAAAATTTATTGTTTATTGTTCTCCAATGAATTATTTTGATTAAGAAAAAAGAAGGTGCCCTGATCGCCCAACCCTCATAACACTAGAAGAACACCGAAGCGCCATTGTTGACTGAGAACTAAAGGAGTTCCTTTTATTCTCCTGGCATTAAATCCCCTTTCATCCAGTGCTTTGCTCCTGAAGAAGGGGGCCGTGAGCCTCTGTAACGGAGCTCGGTAGAGCTGAAAATCTAGCACGGACTTCAGAAGTGAAACAACTCATTATGGACATTATCGCTATTGGAGATAAGTACTCCAATATTTTTTTTGATGAATTGTGAATTTTGTCACGGACATTTATAAAATCATGCTTCAGTGGGCTCTATTGCACTAGGACAGGGGTAGGCAATTCCGGTCCTCGAGAGCCGGAGCCAGGTCAGGTTTTCAGGATATCCACAATAAATATGCATGAGATAGATTTGCATCTCAAGGAGGCAGTGCATGCAAATCCATCTCATACATATTCATTGTGGATATCCTGAAAACCTGACCTGGCTCTGGCTCTCGAGGATCGGAATTGCCTACCCCTGCACTAGGAGATAGGATCTCCTTTTTGATTATTTTTGCGCTATACTACAGAGTAAAGTCTCATTTTGATTGGGTTCACGTTGTGTTGACTTCATTTACAGCACTTCATTTAACTAGATCCAGGGATGTATTATGCTTAATATAACCCTTCTGGGTTTCCAAGCTTACAACTCGCCAAACAAAAAAATGTGTTGAGCTGTATATACTGAGGACCACAAAAATTGATATGCTGGTATGCAATCTTTCACATAAACTTATCTTTATCTATTTCCTTATTGTGGACTTCTCTGTGGGATGAGAAGATTACTGCACAGGTCCTGGATCTGTTGGGCCACCGCATGAGCGGACTGCTGGGCACGATTGACCTCGGGTCTGACCCAGCAGAGGCATTTCTTATGTTCTTATATTAGTTTTTTTTGTACACTGTTTTCTATTCTTTTTGTTTTTGGGTTCTTATCACTGGAAGAACACACCATAGGGATGGCATAAGCTTGGTTTTCTGTTATTTGATACATGTGTACAAATTTGATTTTAAATGCATAAAAATGTATTCATGTGCACAGTGAAATAAGCATAAATAAATAAAGCAAACCAAAATGAAATATAAAAATGTGATTGCTTCCCCTTAATACTGTTTTTTCTTATTTCTCTCTTATTTTACAAGAGAAGAATGAGCTGCCGGGAGAGCTGTACAGCAGAAGCAAGGCTATGGTCATGAAGAGCAATAACAGGACAGAGAAAGTTCTAGAAGTGAGGACAGGAGATGATGTGCCTGGCGCAGACACAGAAGCAGCTTGACCAAAACTTGACCAAGTGTGAAAGAGGCAGACGGGCAAAGAGACAAAGCTAGAAACTAGTTTTCCCTTGAGATGCTTTCCGCATCTTTGTTTTTGCTTGTTTTTCCTTGCATTTAGATTATATTGGCTCTGTGTTATTTTAGAGACCTCGTTTAATTCCACTCCCAGGTGGCTTCAAATCTGCAACAGCAGGCAGCAAAAGCCAGAGCACTGATGGTGTTACATTAGATTATCTTAATATTTCCTACTGTGCCTGGGGGCCATCTTCACTATAATATGGTGCAATAATAATATACTGTAATATAAAAATAAATAGATAATACTACAAGGGAAAAACAAACATAAAAAAATGTCATTTATTTAAAATACTATATTTTTATTCCAACTTCTGGAAATATTCAATCTTAGCTTTACGTAGTGGCTTTAAAAAACAACCTAATAATGTAATATAAAAAATGTTTTTTCTAATGCCATCAAGACGGTAAACATTTTAACAACAAAGGAATGAGCTGAAATCTGAGCCAGAAAGTGGTCTTTTTGTTATATGCCTAAATCTACTAGGTTTCAAGGCCCTTCTACTCTGCAGTGCTCAGGTCAGGCTAGATAAGCATAAGCAGAGGAGGACACAAATTTGAACTTATAGTTGATAAATCTGATTATGATGAGTTATTACTCTAAACAAAGCTAAGAACAAATTGAAAGATCTTTGAATTAGGCTCATAATCGTTTAGTACCCCAAGGAGCAGTCATGATAAATCTAAGTCATCTGCATTTTCATAGAGCATTGGTTCTCCAACCTGTCCTGGGAGAGATCCCTGGCCAGTCAAGATATCTCTAATAGAAACATAGAATAAACATGCAGATAAAGGCCAAATGGCCCATCCGTAGTAACCATTACCTTTTTCTCTCTCTAAGAGATTTCATGTGCCTATCCCACGCTTTCTTGGATTCAGACACAGTCTTTTGTCTCCACCACTTCTTCCGGGAGACTGTTCCACACATCTACCACCCTTTCTGTAAAAAAGTATTTCCTCAGAAAACGCCTGAGCCTCTTAACTTCATCCTATGCCCTCTGATTTCAGAGATTCCTTTTAAATGAGACTTGACTCATGCGCATTTACGCCATAAAGGTATTTAAACATCTCTATCTTATCTCCCCTCTCCCACTTTTCCTCCAAAGTATACATAATAAGATCTTTAAGTCTGTTCCCATATGCCTTATGAGAGGAGACGTGATAAGCTCTGGAGTAATCTAAGGAAATACATTTTTACAGACAGGGTGGAAGATGCATGGAACAGTCTCTCAGAAGAGATAGTGGAGACAGAGACTGTGTCTGAATTCAAGAGGGTCTGGGATAGGCATGTGAGATCTCTCGGAAAGAGAAAGAGATAATGGTTACTGCGGATGGGCAGACTAGATGGGCCATTTGGCCTTTATCTGCCATCATGTTTCTATGCTTTTAAGACCACACACCATTTTAGTAGCCTTCCTCTGGAATGATTCCATCCTATTTATATTGTTTTGAAGATGCGGTCTCCAGAATTGCACACAATATTCTAAATGAGGTCTCACCAGAGTCTTATACCTCCATTTTTTTACCTCTCCCTAAGCACCTTAGCATCCTTCTAGCTTTCACCATCACCTTTTCAATCTGTTTGGCTACCTTAAGATCATCACACACAATCACACCCAAGTCCCACTCTTCTGTCATGCACATAAGTTCTTCACCACCTAAATTGTACTGTTCCCTTGGGTTTTTGCAGCCCAAATGCATGACCTTGCATTTCTTAGCCTTAAATTTTAGCTGCCAAATTTCAGACCATTCTTCAAGCTTTGCTAGGTTTTTCTTTATGTTATTCACACCATCTGAGGTGTCTACTCTATTGAAGATTTTTATATCATCCGCAAAGGGGCAAATCTTACCTCACAGCCCTTTAGCAATATCGCTTATAAAAATGTTAAAAAGAAAAGAACCTTAAGGCACACCACTGGTAACATTCCTTTCCTCAGAGCAATCTCCATTGACTACTACCCTCTGTCGCCTTCCACTCAATCAGTTCCTAACCCAGCATGTCACTTTGGGGCCCACCTTGAGGGCATTCAGTATATTTATTAGATGCCTGTGTGGAACATTGTCAAAAGCTTTGCTAAAATCTAAATACACCACATCTAGCACACCCCCTCTATCCAATTCTCTGGTCATCCATTCAAAGAAATTGATCAGATATGTCTCACAAGACCTATCTCTAGTGAATCCATGTTGTCGCCTGTCCTGCAATCCACTGGATTTCAGAAATTTCACCATTCTCTGTTTTAAAAGTGTTTCCATTAATTTGCTTACCACAGAAGTCAGGCTTACCGGCTTGTGATTCCCTAATTCTTCCTTACTTCCACTTTTGTGGAGAGGGACCACATACGCCCTTCTCTAGTCCTCCAGTACCATTCCCGACTCTAGAGTAGCATTGAAAAGGGTCAGACAGTGGAGCCACCAGAACTTCCCTAAGTTCTTTCAGCACCCTTGGATGTACATCAACTGGCACCATTGCTTTGCTTACCTTTAATTTAGCTAGCTGCTCACGAACACAACCCTTTGAAAATCGATCAGGGTCTATCGCTCTTCCATTTCTATTTGCATTTGTCTTCTGCGGTCCCACTTCCAGTGCTTCAGCCATGAACACAGAACAGAAATATTTGTTAAGCAATTCAGTCTTTTCTTTATCAACTTCTACATATTTCTCCCTTTCACCTTTGAGTCTCACAATGCCACTTTTGCCCTTCTTCCTATTGCTGATTTATCTAAAAAAATATCTTGTCTCCCCATTTTACCGTGTCAGCTATTTTTTCTTTCCTTTTGTATCTTTGCTTTCTCGAACCTTCTCTCCCATGTCAGAAATGACGTCAGGAGAAGGCTTGTGGGTACGCGCCTGGCCCTTCCCTTCGTTGCGGCACCAGCGGGGCTGTAAGTATATATAGTGGGTGAGTGGCGGTGGTAAGCAGACGGGTGGGGAGCAAGTGGACGGACAGACGGGCAAGTGCCGGACCGGGATAGGGAGGAGGAATCGGCAGCGGGTCGGCTTGGGGGCAGGCAGGCTTTGGTGCGGCTTTGGGGGATGGCAGAAAGTAATTAAATGCAGCTGGTACAAGTCGGCTTGGGGGGAGCGAGGAAGTGGTCACTAAGGACATAGGAAGGAGGCACTGGGGGCATTAAGGACATAGGAAGGAGGCACCAAGGACGTAGGAAGGAGGCACTGGGGCACCATGGACATAGGAAGGGGCACGAAGGCCATAGGAAGGAGGCACTTGGGCACTAAGGACATAGGAAGAAGGCACCAAGGACATAGGATGGAGGCACTGGGACACCAAGGACATAAGAAGGAGGCACCACGGACATAAGAAGAAGGCACTGGGGCATCACGGACATAGGAAGGAGGCACTGGGGGCATAGGAAGGTGGCACTGGGGCATTAAGGACATAGGAAGGGGCACTAAGGACATAGAAAGATAGCACTGGGGCATTAAGGACATAGGATGGAGGCAATGGGGCACCAAGGACATAGAGGGAGGCATAATGCACAAACAGAAAATTTGTGAGGATTCAGCAGCTGGCAGCCGCAGCAGTTCCTCCTGTATTTTAATGCCTATATTTTAACACCCTATATACAACTACAATAAGCTCATAAGCACTGTCATACTGGGACAGACCAGAGGTCCATGAAGTCCAATATCCTGTTTCCAATAATGGCCAAGTGTTAGTGAGAGTCTCATATCAGTACCCATTTCTTCTCTTTTGTGGGAGCATGAAGTAACCACAACTGTTTGTTGTTCTCTTGGAAAGGATTGTGGTAATGTGAGCAAGGGTGGTCTGGAGCCAGGACAAACTGGAGCCATACAATGAGTGCAGGTAAAGGAACATACTGCTTATTATAAGTTTCAGGTAGGGGTCCCCTCCTGACCGTAGTGGTTGCAATTCACACATAAATGGTGGTGGCAAATGCAGTTGGGCATCACTGCTTCTCTCTGGGCCTCCTTAACCTAGTACAGGGATAGGCAATTCCGGTCCTCGAGAGCCGGAGCCAGGTCAGGTTTTTAGGATATCCACAATAAATATGCATGAGATAGATTTGCATCTCAAGGAGGCAGTGCATGCAAATCCATCTCATACATATTCATTATGGATATCCTGAAAATCTGGCCTGGCTCTGGCTCTCGAGGACCAGATTTGCCTACCCCTGACCTAGTAGAACCCTGGGCTTTTATTCTTCCTAGACCAGGGGTGTCAAAGTCCCTCCTTGAAGGCTGCAATCCAGTCAGGTTTTCAAGATTTTCCCAATGAATATGCATGAGATCTATTAGCATACAATGAAAGCGGTGCATGCAAATAGATCTCATGCATATTCATTGGAGAAATCCTGAAAACCAAACTGGATTGTGGCTCACCCGTACTCTGCCACTGCGTACAGCACCGTAAGCTATGGAAGAATAAAAGTGATTCACCTGATGATGACTCTCCTTCCCCCTCCCATCACAACCCCTTAAGACACCACTTGGCTCTGTAAATGTCCTGGGAACAGTATGGGAAGCAGTAGTACACATTTCCCTGATGTGAGCGCATCCAGACACTTAGGCCCGGATTCTCTATAGGACATCAATCCCGGGCGTCCTATACAGAATCGGGCCTACACCCGCCTAAAGTTAACCCGATTCTGTAACCAATGCCATATTGCAGACGCCAGTTACAGAATCGGGTTTAACTTGCCCAACATCCCTCCCCGGCCCCCCCCCCCCAACGGCCCCCCGAAGTTCGCTGGCAGGAGGGTGCCCAACCCCTCTTGCCGACCCCCAACGGCCCTCCCGACCATCACGGCAGGAGGTTACCCAACCCCTCCTGCCGCCCCCCCAACGGCTCCCCCCTAAGATCACGTATTGTGGGAGGGGCCTTAGGCACCTAGACCAATCAGGTCCTAGGATCCTGTAGGTTGGGCAGGGTAGGGGTGGGCCTGCCTCATTTGGACGGGGGGGGGGGGCCTGCTGGACGGACGTGCGAGGAGCCGTCCGGTCTAACTTGCTGGTAAGGTCAAGGGAGATTCCGGGGTGGTGGTGTTCACTGGGGGGGTCCGGCAGGAGGGGTTGGGTACCCTCCTGCTGGCGATCTTATGGGGGGCCATTGGGGGGGGTCAGCAGGAGGGATTGGGCACCCTCCTGCTGGTGATCTTAAGGGGGAGCTGTTGGGGGGTCGGCAGGAGGGGTTGGGTACCTTCCTGCCGCGATCGTCGGGAGGGTCGTTGGGGGGTCGGCAGAAGGGGTTTGGTACCCTCCTGCCGCGATCGTCGGGAGGGCCATTGGGGGTCAGCAGGAGGGGTTGGGCACCCTCCTGCTGTGATCGCTGGGGGGAGGGGAGTCTTTTGCGGCCTTAGCCGGGCCGCTATACTAATCATAGCAGGGAGATCCTTGCCGCGATTAGGTACAGCAGCCGCGTCTACTTACCATGTAGGGCAGCATTTTGCTAGACTACATTGTAAGCATCTCCCGTTCTGCTAGGGAGACGCATAGGGCAGCCTAGGTTCACTTAAGGCTCCCTGAAGGCGCCTTCAATATAGGCGTCCTGCCTGGGGAGCATTTTCTTTTTTAGAAAAAGTGCCTCCCGATTGGCTGATTAGACAGCTGTAGGACGCCTACAGCTGCCTACAATCAGGAGCACTTTGCAGAATCAGGGCCTTATAGCCCCCACCACTGGAGAGGTTGCTCCTTCCCCGTCCCCACCATAATCTGCTTCAACATAGAATAATTACTTTTCAGTGTTGTTTCTCCAACTTCTGAATCTCTCTATCAAAGCTGCCTTCTTCCCCTTCCCAGGGTCCTCTGCAGAGCTTTCTTGGCCTTCAGTGACCTGTGCCTCAGTTCTTTCAAAGGCACAAGCTATTTTCTCGTCTTCCAGATAGCTTTGCTTTGCTCCCTGCATGTTCACAGCCTCAGTCCTTTCCAGCAGGTTCCTGCTTGACCTGGCTTTGCCCCAGATATAAGCAGACTGAAGGTAGCAAGGGACATGGATCACAGAGAAAAGCAGGGCTATGATACTGTATGTGACCTTAAAGGATTGACATGCTACTGCCCCTTTTTCTCACTTTATTAGAGCTGACACAGTTCACACTTTCACGTTTCCCCATAGAAAAAAAAAAAATCCTCCTGAATAACAACTCATATGTACAGATAGGTATATCTCTGCACACAAATGTATTTCAATGCATAGGCCACGGCCTCCCCCCCCAAATTGGCAACCGGAGGTATGGCTCTCTTGACTCCCCCACCTGCCACCGTAATTTAAAACTTTTGGCAGCCAGCGGCGTAACGAAGCAAGCTTCCTGTCCTCGGCCTGCTCCAGAAATGTTCTTTCTGTAGCTTCCTGCCCACGTGGGAAGAGACCGGAGGCTTGCTTCGTTACGCCATCGACAGCCTAAAGTTTTTAAATTACAGCAGCGGGGAGGTAGTAGGTTGGGGAATCGGGAGCTGGGGAGGGATTGTATCACAGGATCCAGCTGAGAGGGAGGAGGGTGGTGGTTGCTGGGGTTGGGAAGGAGAGAAGGACAGATGCTGCACAGGGGGAGGAGGGGCTGGGAAAGCAAGAAGGACAGGTATTGGAAGGGATTTGGGAAGGCAGGGAAGGACAGATGCTGCATGGGCTGGGAAGATAAGACCACATCAAACATGTAAAAGAGTATCGTGACTCGACACGGGCCGTGTGTCAGCTAACAAGCCTTTTTCAAGGGTCCAGTTGAAGCAAGTAGTTGATTAAAGGGAATTGATTGCAGTCACGAAGAGTCCAAAATGAAGTTTGAGACACAGTTGTATTGTGCATCAGAGCCCAGCACTCGTCTCAAACTTCATTTTGGATTTTTGTGACTGCAATCAATTCTGTTTAATCAACTACCTGCTTCGACTGGACCCTTGAAAAAGGCTTGTTAGCCGAAACACGGCCCATGTTGGGTCACGGTAGTCTTTTACATGTTTGATGTGGTTTTATTGTACCCTTGTCAGAAGATATCTCTAAGAAATAAAGGAAAGTCAAAAACATTGTGGTTTTCCACAGGTTGTTTTCTTTTGAATTGCTCCTTTTTCTGTGGAACATTGGGTCTTCTTGTTTCGTGCTTTACAGGGGGTTGGGAAGGACAGATGCTGCACGGGCAGGGGGTGGTGGTTAGGAAGGGAGGGAATGTGATGCATGGGTGGGGTAGTGGAAAGGGAGGGAAAAAGAGATGCTGCTGGTGGGTGAAGGAAGAGAACAAGAGAATTGTTGAGCATAGGTGTGTGGAGTGGGAGGGAAAGAGAGATGGTATACACGGGGAAAGGAAGAACGAGGGAAAATTGTTGGACATGATAGAGGTGTGAGGAGGGAGGGGGAAATGTTACACTAGAGGGAGGAGAGATGTTAGATTCCGGAGAAGGGTGATGGATGGAAGGAGAGAAGAGAGAGCTGCTAGACCAGGGAATGGAAGGGAAGAAGAGAGATGCCAGACTGCAGGAAGGAGAGGAAGAAGAGGAGAGATGTTAGACCACAGGAAGAGGGAGAGAAGGAGAGAGAGATGCCAGACCATGAGAGAGGAGAGAGATTGCAGGCTATGGGAAGGAAAGGAAAAAGATGCCAAACCATTGGAGGGGGGAAGGGGAAGACACAAATGTCTGACCACAGGAGAGAGAGAGAGAGGGATGAGATGGTGCATTGGGATGGAGGGGGAAGGGGAGACAGAGGGAGGAGATAGTGCACAGCAATGGGTGTGGCAGGGAAGCGATAAGAAATGCTTCTTATTGATAGATGGGAAGGGAAGATATGGAAAAGTAGATATGACTGTAAATAGTTGCAAAGAGAAATCATTCCTTGTTATTTTCTTTCTCATCCGAGCTGAGCAAACCTTTGTTTGAAATTGCCTCTTCTGGCCTGGACTGGCTTTGTGGGTGAGTGGAGTGTGTGTGGAATGAGAGGAACTGAGATGCCTTTTGGCCTTCTAGCTTGTTGGTCCTAGCTCTGACCTAACAGTCCTTAAAAAGTTTTAATACTAAGCTGCCCTGATGTTCACCAGGCAACAAGGGGTTACAGGAGTTTTAGGTACATCAAATAAGGTAGAAAATCTGATCTACATTGATTTTGCTGATGTAGGGGACTTGGACTCTAAGGTGCCCCTTGCATGGTATTCTGGAATATCTATTTCCTCATTCTTTATGTGCTAAAGCCGGTGTTCGATAACAGTGTTTCATTCACCTGATAAGAATCAGCATGCGCATCCTGCTTGTTTTTCCACTGCTGAAGAGCACAAGGTCTCCAATTTTTGTCTCTTACACACACACACACACTCTGTCACAGTCTCCCTCTCATCCATGCACCCATCCATTATGTTTCACTCAGGGACAGATTTATATTTTAGGCATCCATAGTTCATCGGAGATAGGATCCTTCCCAGTCGCCCCTGCCCAGATATTCCCCTTTCTTGGTTGTCCCTTTACCTTCTAGTCCAGAGTTTCTCAAGCTGTGAGTTGGGACCCCAAATGGGGGGGTCACAAAACCTATGTTTGGCATCGGGACCTAGGTGGGCTCTGCCTAGGTGCATCATTATTCTTCTCCTCCAGATGGGTCACACAATTTGATTTGACTACAATCATGGTGTCTCAGCCACAAAACAATTGGGAAGCACTGTTCTAGTCCCTGCTTTGCTTATGGAGAACAGCTGGTCTTAGCACCGTAGAACCGAACAACAGAACAAGTCATTTCTATAAAGCATAACCGATAAATTCGATGAGGTTCACAAAATTTTACAAATAATACAAAGAAAATTGATTAACTTGCAAACAAATGTGTCTTCAGTTGCTTTCGAAAATTATTGTAAGACATGGAACTCAATAACAAAGGTTTCAGTTCCTTGTCCCAGAAAGCTGCCTGATAAGAAAGCAAAAATTGGTGATATTTTGTGAAACGACAGCCTTTGACGGATGGAAAAGTGAAAAGGTGGTGTGAACTGCATGAATACTTGGATGGAGTAAAGGAAAATAATTCAAACAAGTAAATGGGCGCCATGCTGAAGAGGACTTTGCAACAAAGGCAACCAAATTTAAATTTAATTCGAGCCTCCACAGGAAGCCAGTGCAATTCTCGATAGTAAGGACTCACATTTTTCAATCCGTAGATCAGGCGAACTGCTACGTTCTGTTAAGAAAATTGAGCTTGGGACATGTGGGCTTTCAAATGCGACCAGCCTAGTGAAGTCCCACCCACTGTCATCATGACAACCTGCGCGAGTGTTGAAGTATCACATGGACTCTAAGCAGGTGAGAGCTTGCAGGCACCATGCTGCATTTTTTTCACTGTTACCGCTGCTGCCGTGGCGCCAAAAGCAGTTGTTCCCCGAGACAAGCAACACCGTAGTGGATGGTTCCGATTGATGCAGTGGTATTGAAGCTCTGGTGCTATGTTGCTCATAGACGATATACACTCTCACCTACACCAATACTTCACACACATATCTCTCTGACCTTGTTCACACACACGCATGGTAAATGTTATCAGTTAAGAAGCATTTATCCCTGCCTGCACTAATATAGGAAAGTATAACTTCCAGATATCACCAGTTCAAACTTGACCATCTCTATCCTTTGGCTATAGATTTTGTGTTACAATCCATATGTCATTTCAGTAGTCCTTCTGGTATCTGCTTCAGTCCTCTCGATGTGCCCATGGTGGTACATTCTCCAAGAAAGAAACAAAGTGGGATCTGGTTTTAAGAAAGGTTAGGACAAGTTCCTGGAGGATAAGTCCATAGTCTGTTATTGAGAAAAACATGGGGGAAGCCACTGCTTGCCCTGGATTGGTAGCATGGAATATTGCTACACCTTGGGTTTTGGCCAGGTACTAGTGACCTGGATTGGCCACTGTGAGAACGGGCTACTGGGCTTGATGGACCATTGGTCTGATCCAGTAAGGCTATTCTTATACTGAAGGCTCCTTTCCAGTCCTTATACACATAGCTTTAATCTCTCATTCTTACACCGCACCCTTTCTCACTCTCTGTTTTTCATGTGCTCTGCTCTTCTTCTATTGCCAACCTTTCTACTGCTTCTCTCTCTCTTTCTCATATCCTTTTCACAGTCCAATGGAGATATCATTCTTTTAGTCTTCAAATATTTATTTGGATTTCGTTCACACCCTTTTCAGTAGTAACTCAAGGTGTGTTATATTCAGGTATACTAGGGAAGTGTCCCTGGATGGCTCACAATCTCATTTTGTATCTACTACTATCATTTCTATAGCACTGCTAGATGTACGCAGTACTGTACATTAAACCATTCAAGAGACAGTCCCTGCTCAGTAGAGCTTACAATCTAATCAAACAGACAAACAGCACAAGTAGGGGGTTACAGAATATCTCAGGAATGGGTACTTATACAAGCAAGTGGGGATTATGAGTTAAAAGCAACCTCAAAAAAGAGGTCTTTTAGCTGGGATTTGAATACTTCTAAGGATAGAGCTTGACATACTGACTCAGGCAGTCTGCTCCAGGCAAAAGGTGCAGCAAGAGAGAAGAAATATAGCCTGGGGTTGGCAGTTGAGGAGCTGCAGAGTGAATGCACTTCTAAGTCAATAACATGTTT
Source organism: Geotrypetes seraphini (assembly GCF_902459505.1). NCBI lineage: Eukaryota > Metazoa > Chordata > Amphibia > Gymnophiona > Dermophiidae > Geotrypetes > Geotrypetes seraphini. The sequence continues at coordinate 216,052,225 of NC_047089.1, read as the reverse complement.
AATGGAAAAGTTATTTGTATATTGTTTTGTTTTATACTGTTTCTTTTTGGTATTTTTATCTTATGATTATGTTTTGCTTTTTTTTTTTTTTGGGGGGGGGGGCTGGTTGTAATCCACTTAGGAACATTACATTACATTACATTGGTGTCTTCTATCCCGCATGAAAGGGTCTTTATGTTGTCTCTGCAGTGGTTATCTGGCCACTTTTGATACCTTTTGGCCACTTATACCTGTCTTTACATTACATTAGTGATTTCTATTACATTACATTAGTGATTTCTATTCCGCTTGTGCCTTGCGGTTCTAAGCGGATTACATTAGAAGATGGCTGGACATTTCCAGGCGATGACAATACAATTATTTGTATAACTTTACAAACTTTGCAAACCTAACTTTACTTAACTTTTCGTACATAACTTTACATAACTTTACGTACATAACTTTACATAACTTTACGTGGAGTTACTTTGTGTTACTTTACATTATCCTTACCGTGCTTGCATAACTTGCATTAAGTTTACATAATTTATCTTACATAATTTATCTTACATAACTTTACAAGACTTTACGTAGAGTTATTTTATGTTATTTTACCTTATTATTCCAGTACATTGCATAACTTACATTACATGATATTACAAAGCATAACCTTATGTTATATTACAACGCATAACCTTATGTTACTTTACATAATATTACAACGCATATTCTTATGTTACCAAAAAATCGTCTGTTCCTAGGTTGCTATATCTGATTTTTTCGGTATTTGGGGAGACTGTGTTTCTAGATATGAATTGGCTTTACGCCCGATGCAGCTAGATTAGATGTTGCCTATGGGGACGAAGTTGCAGTTGGTTGTGAGTTGCAGTAGGTTATGAAGGGAGAGAAGATGATGGTAGATTATAATATTGGGATGTGTTTTTTGAATAGTATGGTTTTTATATCTTTTCGAAACGCTTTGTAGTCCGTTGTTGTGGTCAGCAGCTTGGATATGGTGGGGTCAGTTTTCGCGGCCTGTGTAGCAAGTAGGTTGTCATATAGCTTTTTGCGTTTTGTGCCTTTGAGTGAGGGGTAGGTGAATGGAGTCTGGGTTCTCCTTACTCTAGTTGAGAGGTTTCGGGTTAGGCGGCTGTTTAGGTAGAGAGGTGCTGTTCCGTTTAGTGCTTTGAATAATAAACAGTATAGTTTGAATTGAGTTCTTGCTTGTATCGGTAGCCAGTGTGAGTCGAGATAGGCATTAGTGATGTGATCGTATTTTCCTAGCGAGTAGATAAGTCTGAGTGCTGTGTTCTGTACTGTCTGTAATTGTTTGGTCATGTAAGCGGGGCAGGGTAGATAAAGGCTGTTGCAGTAGTCTACAAGTCCTAGTACAAGTGATTGGACTAAGATCCTGTATTGAATTTTGTCAAAGAATTTTCTTATTTTTCGCAGGTTGCGCATGGTGTAGAAGGCTTTTTGGATGGTTTTGTTAGTATGAGTCTGCATTGTGCATCTCCTGTCTATTGTTACTCCCAGGATTTTGAGTGCTGGCTGTATTGGGTATGTGATTGCATTTGTCGTCAGATCAGTTAAGGTAGGTTCTTTGTCTTTTTCTAGCAGCAGGAATTTGGTTTTATCCGTGTTCAGTTTCAGTTTGTGGTTGGTCATCCATGTTTCTACCGTTTCCAGAGTTATTTTCAGTCGTCCTGATGAGTTGGGGTCTTGGGTATTGAAGGGGAGAAGGATTGTTATGTCGTCTGCGTAGCTGAATGAGACTATATTTAGGGAGTCTAGAGTGGTGCCCAGTGAGGATACGTAGAGGTCTAACTCACAACCTTTCAGTTCTAGGTGGTTTACAAGAGTTGGCCTGGGCATTTCCAGGGAAAACACATGGTTAATAGATGTAGTATGTGGAGGGTCGATCAGGTTTAGTTAGATCATTTGATAAATTTCTTGAATAGAAAGGTTTTAAGTTCTTTCCTAAATATTTTGTAGTTGGGCATTATAGTTAGCAGATTGGAGAGGTGGCAGTCTAGTTTCGCTGCTCTGGTGGCTAATAGTCTGTCGTATATTTTTTTTCTTTGTAAACCTTTGATTGGGGGGGTAAAGTGTGCATGAGTTCTCCTTGGTCTGAATGTGTTTTTCCTGTTTAGGCGGTTGCTCAGATAGCTTGGTCCATTTCCATTTAGGGCTTTGAATAGGGTGCAGTAGAATTTGTATTGTATGCGTGCTTGTACTGGGAGCCAGTGTGAATCTCGGAAGGCGGTGGTAATGTGGTCATATTTTTTCAGTGAGTAAATCAGTCTAAGAGCTATATTTTATGTACGTTTTTATTCTGAACTTTGTGGGGGTGCAGTCGGATCAGTGAACATGGGGTGGGGGAGTATGAGAGGGTCTTTATGTTGTCTCTGCAGTGGTTATCTGGTCACTTTTGATACCTTTTGGGCACTTATACCTGTCTTTTCATCGTCTAACTCACAACGTGTAAGTTTTGCCTAGGCAGTCTCGTCAAACATTCGATTCCTGCAGGACCACTAAGTCTAGGTTTGCCCACATCCCACCCACATCCCGCCCTAACCACTCCTCCAAAAATGCCCCCTTTAAGCTCTGGGCGCACAGCGGGATTCAGAGGCCTAAAATGTCCCTGGATACATCCAAAAAGCTGTTTCAATTATCGGCACTTGGACGACCTGTCTTTTAGATCGTCCAAGTGCCAACTTGGACGGGTTTTTAGACGTATTTAAATTTTGACTATGAGCTCCATAGTGTTGAAAATGACCTCTGAGAATGTTTTTTTCCTGCCTGGTCCTAAATGTACTCCTTTCCATGTAGATTAAAAAAAACCTATTTGTGGAACAACCCACAGAGTTTTGGCCACATTAGGGAAGCCAGTTTTCAGATGCTCAGGTAAGATGGATATAATGCTTTACTTTCTCATTTTCCCACCACACAGGATTCTCTGATCTTGTTCCAGGATTTATCTTTTCACTTTCACAACATTATGGATCCTCTGAGCTTGTCCAAGGTTTTTACCACCTTACCACCTTACTTTCCCAGGCTTTACCTGGGGTGGATGGAAACGTACATAGATGGATCAGAAACTGGTTGGCAGGTAGGAAACAAAGGGTATGGTTGAAGGGCCACTACTCTGACTAGAGGAGGGTCATGAATGGTGTTCCGCAGGGCTCGGTGTTCGGGCCGCTGTTATTTAATATATTCATAAATGATCTAGAAACAGGGACGAAGTGTGAGATAATAAAATTTGCAGATGACACCAAACTATTTAGGGGAGCTCGAACTAAAGAGGACTGTGAGGAATTGCAAAGAGACTTGAACAAACTAGGGGAATGGGCGACAAAATGGCAAATGAAGTTCAACGTTGAGAAATGTAAAGTATTGCATGTGGGAAGCAGAAACCCGAGGTACAACTATACGATGGGAGGGATGTTATTGAATGAGAGTACCCAAGAGAGGGACAGGTGGTGGACAGGTCAATGAAGCCGACGGCACAGTGCGCAGCGGCTGCTAAGAGAGCGAATAGAATGCTAGGTATAATCAAGAAGGGTATTACAACCAGGATGAAAGAAGTTATCTTGCCACTGTATCGGGCGATGGTGCGCCCACACCTGGAATACTGCGTCCAGTTTTGGTCACCATACCTTAAGAAGGATATGGCGTTCCTCGAGAGAGTTCAGAGAAGAGCGACACGTCTGATAAAAGGGATGGAAAACCTTTCATACGCTGAGAGATTGGAGAAACTGGGTCTCTTTTCCCTGGAGAAGAGGAGACTTAGAGGGGATATGATAGAGACTTACAAGATCATGAAGGGCATAGAGAGAGTAGAGAGGGACAGATTCTTCAAACTTTCAAAAAATAAAAGAACAAGAGGGCATTCGGAAAAGTTGAAAGGGGACAGATTCAATACAAATGCCAGGAAGTTCTTCTTTACCCAACGTGTGGTGGACACTTGGAATGCGCTTCCAGAGGACGTTATAGGGCAGAATACAGTACTGGGATTTAAGAGAGGATTGGACATTTTCCTGCTGGAAAAGGGAATAGAAGAGTATAAATAGAGGATTACTGCTCAGGTCCTGGACCTGTTGGGCCGCCGCGTGAGCGGACTGCTGGGCAAGATGGACCTCAGGTCTGACCCAGCAGAGGCATTGCTTATGTTCTTATGCTTCTCCTTCCCGCCCCCCCCCCCCCCTAGGATCCTCTGAGCTTGTCCCATATTTTAACCCCCTCACTTCCCACCTCTGTGACTCCTCTGAGCTTTCCAAGGCCTTCCTGAATGCTGTTACTGTTTTTCTCTCTACTTGCTGTTGTTGCTTTTTTCCTCAATATCTCACTGAATACAGCTTAGGATCATGGTGGGCTTGTGTAAAATAGAATTTCTGACCCTGATATAGATTGTGGGCCCAGTATTCAAAGGGGTTTAACCTGGCAGGAGAGGCTCCTGTGGTGTTGCCATATTTGCTAAGTCAAAAAATCGGACACTTGACCCTGCCTATGCCATACCCTGCCCAACCCACAGTGCCCTGCCCCCACCCCTGCCTCAAGCTAGTCTTACCCCTAAACCGCTTCACTCCGCCAGCACATCCTCTCTCTCTCTCTCCAGCCCCCCCCCCCCAACCTGGGCCATCCCGGAATTGGATGTGGCTTTTGTGAGACTCCCCTGTCCCTAGTATCTTCTTTGTCATTGCAATTTAAAAACTTTGGGCAGCCGGCAGCATAATAAACATGATCCTTCTGCCTTGTGACACTTCTCTTTTAGTCTTTTTTTCTCTTTTTCTTTTTTCTCTCCTTTCCTTTTTCTTCCTCTTATTTTCCCCTTTTTTCTATTCATTAGGGGCTCCTTTTACTAAGGTGCGCTAGGGCTTTAATGCGCGGGATAACGCACGCTACATTGCCGCACACGCTAGACCTTAATGCCAGCATTGAGCTGGCGTTAGTTCCAGAAGCGTAGCGCGTGGTAATTCCCTGTGTGCACTAAAAACGCTAGCGCACCTTAGTAAAAGGAGCCTTAGGTCTTTTTTAAAGACTAAAAGAGACATGTCACATGTTTGTGTATTCCTAAAATATCTTGTTTTCCTCAGTTTACAAAATCAGGTATTACTTGTTGCAAATTCCAAGTTTTATATGTTGGTGACCTTACATACCGTATTTGCAATGTTTAATTCAAGTTTTGTTCATTTAATTCAACGTTTGCATCATTTTCTTATTTTTCAAAAGCTCAAAAATTGATGTGCATGTTTCCTTATTGCTATTTCATAAGTCACTATGGGGTCCTTTTACTAAGGCGCGCTAGCCATGTTAGCGTATGCTAAATATTAGCGCGTGCTAAATGCTAACGTGCCATGTTGATTGATCCTCGATACATATTAGCCCTATGCAAATTTGAAAAATGGTACGTCCTCATTTAAATGTTCTTTTAGATATGGTGTTTATACCTTTTATCATTGTTTCATTTGTTACTAATGTTGTTTTATTTGTTTATAATATAAAAGGTTTAAATTTGCTTGTCCATCCACATGCACTTCTTAATGTATTTTTTAGATTTTACTTTGCATGGTTCTGTTCACTTCTCATTATAAATTGTCATGTATGTTTTTATATGGTTTTAAATTAGTTTCTTATCTAAATGTTATTCATGATAGGTTCATTGTGTTATACTTGTTTTTTTTACATGTTGTTTTTTTATTATGTAATTATATAATTGCATTCTATATTTTAGATTCCTGAGGCAGGCCTTTTTAGGCCGAAACACAATCGTGTCTCGTCAGTGTCATATTATCTAATAAAGGAGATTGGGCACCAACCGGTCACCTTCTTTGTTTGTTTTTTTTGCCTTCCAGAAAAATGTCCATGTCATAAGCCCTAGTGCTACCCTCTAATAGGCCCCCTTGAAATTTAGATGAACTGCAGATGAACAGCATAGATGGATAGGTTTCGAAAAAAATAAAATTGGAATTGTTTGGTAATAAAAACACCCATCTGCCTCTTTATGCCCCTTTTTGAATATTTATCTTTTATGAAATTGAGCCCCAAACTGTTGGGGGAGAGGTTGGGGGGTCCAGCTTGATTTTATTAATCTCACGTAAACATTTACTGTGTCATTGCTAGAAAATGACATAAGGACAAAGTTTGTCCCCATACTTACTCTGTCTCTGCAGTCTTTGCCCCCATCCCCACCCCATCCCCATGGGTTCTGACCCTGTCCTCGCCCCTTCCCTGCAGACTTTGTCTCCATCTCTGACCCATTCCCACGAGCTCTGTCCCTGTCCCTGCCCCATCCCCGCAGACTCTGTCCTCATTTGCACAGGCCTCAAACACTTATGATTTTATATTTAAACTAGTCTTTAAGCCCGTTACATTAACGGGTGCTAGAATATATGTATGTCTGTCTTTCATTCTTTCTTTCTCTCTCTCTCCCCTTGGCCGCTTTCTGTAAATTAACGGGTGCTAGAATATATGTGTGTGTGTCTCTCTATTTCTTCCTCTCTCTCTCCTTAGCCGCTTTCTTTCTTTCTTTTTCCTTGCCTGCTCCCCCTGTCCATTCTCCCTTCCTTTTACCTCCCCTGTGTCCACCACCACCCCTTCACAGCTCTCCTTATGCAGCAGCAGCCCTTCTCCCTTTGTTTTACCTCCCTCCTGTCCAGCAGCACCTTCCTTCTCCCCCTGTCCAACATTAGGCCTCCGTTCATTTTTCTTCACACCCCCCTGTCCATCAGCACCTATTTCCTTCTCCCTCTGTCCAGCAGTAGGCGTCCCTTCCTTTTTCTCCCCCTCCTCCTTCTTATCCCTAAGATACACTTACCTTGCTCTGCCTCTGATCAGAGGTTCCCGACAGCCGCCCAGTTGCACCCATTGGAAACGTTCCCTCTGCGGCATCCCGCACCCCTCCTGACGCGACTCCCGCTGTCTTTCTTTCTGTCTGTCTCTGTTCCTGGCCCCCTTTGTCTGTTTGTCTTTCTGTATATCTCCCTGCCCTTGTCGTTCTTCTTTTCTTTCTGTCTCCCTTCCTTCCTCTGTCTGTCCAAAGCAGCATTCCTTCCCCCTCAATTTCCCTCCTCCCACACCAGTTCCCTGTGCACCTTCCCCTCTGTCTTTCTTCTTGTAGCGTTTCCTCTATCCCCTTTCCCTTCCCACAGTCGCGACTACAAACGCGGGCCCGAGACCTTTGCCGCCACCCCCCCACTTCCCTTCCCTTACCGCGGGCCCGACTGGCGATTTAAGCAGTGTGTCAGCACTCTTCACACGCTGCTTCGGGTCCTTCTACTGCCCTGATTTACTCTGGCATGTCCGGAGCAAATCAGAGCAGTAGAAAGGCCCGAATCAGCGTGTGAAGACTGCTGACACGCTGCTTAAATCGCCAGTCGGGCCTGCGGTAAGGGAAGAGGGGGGGGGGCGACAAATGACTCGGGTCCCGTGCAGCGGAAAGTTGCAGGGCTCCTCGGTGGGGGCGCTGAGTGGCCGCGAACCCTCTCCTCCCAGACCCCCCCCCCCCCGGAGGAACGGAGATCGGCGGCTACAGCCGCTGGCTTCGGCGTCTTCTATCCACTGCGGCCAACCCTAGCGGAAACAGGAAGTAGTCAGAGAGGGCGGGCCGCAGTGGACAGAAGACAGCAAAGCCAGCGTTAGTGCAGTGTAGTGCTTTTCTCTTTATTTTTAAAAGCAGGTGAGCCGGCGAGAAGGAGGAGGTGGTGGTTTTGGCAGTGAGGAACAGAGATCGTTGGTGGCGCGAGATGGAGAGCAGGTGACGTAAAACCCGCGCATGCGCACTCGTGTTTCCGCGACGGGATCAGGGAACACGATTTGTTTAGTGCGCATGCGCGGCCTATCATTTTATTATATTAGATTTTTTAATTAAAGTATAAAAAGGGACAATATTCTGTAACAACTGTTTATAAACTACAAATAGAGCCTTCTGTTTCAAACTGTTTTTGGTACAACCTTCCCAAAGGCTGAGAGCCGGATTCTCAAATATCACTAGTAAAATCCAAAGGGTTGCTGTAGCGGCCGCAAATCTAATGATTCTAAAAAGACGAGCCATTCTCAAAAAAACTGCACAGGTTCATCAAATTTACATGAGATCAGTCGCTGGTGGTAGCGATCGGCACATGTGCAGAATAATCCATAGAAAGAGGCATGGCTAGATGGGAGGGGCAGAGAACTACCAGCAATGCTATGTTGTGTCAATTATAGATGCCCCTGCTATTGGATGGAGGGGAAGGGAGGGGAAGTGCAATCGTTGACTCATATAAGACTCACCTTTAATACATGGATCTAATACACGTGCTCGAGATGTATGCTTTTGAGATTTTTTCCCCATCACTATATTGCTATATTCTATGTGAATAGTGTGGAGATGTTGTTTTTTTTTTATTATCATGACCCACAGCTAGAAACACATGCCCAAGTACGATACCAGCACCCTCCAGACTAGCCGGTAATTTTTGGCCATTAAAAGTCGGCGCTTCTTTTGGAGAATCACCCGGCAATAATAGAGAATTGTCTGGAATGCTCATTTAAATATTAATGAGCCCATTTTACTACTATTTTAATAGTAATGATCTCATTGTACTACATTTGCATGGAAAAGTTGGAGGCTGCTAGGAAGCTAGGAAAAAGATCATGGTGAGCCGTTCTGATAATCGGGAGGTAAAATACTGGCAAGTTAAACCAGCTGGAACCAATTTGGCGACCGTCTTTAAAGGCATGGTAAGTTTTGAGAATCTGGCCTTCAGTTGCCTATGTTTTTACATCATCTTGGAAAGTAATTGGATTGTCTCTCAGACATGGGTGTAGAAGAGAGCCTACACTGTGTAATGGATGAACAGGAAAATAAGTGTCTATTAAATGTTGGAAATGCTGCTTGATGTCAGCAATTGATGAATAAATCTGTTGCAGTAACAGTAAAATGCTTGAGCAGCTAGGCACTAGAGAGTTGCGCAGGGACAGAAATCCCACCCATCCCCACCCGTTCCCGCCAGGATCCTCTTCATCCCAAGAAAAATAAGAAAGTTCTTTACCAAAGAACACTACAAGATCATTGTACAATCCCTCACACTCAGTACCTTGGATTACTGCAACAGCCTCTACCTACCATGCCCAAACAACATGATAAAAAAACTACAGACCGTTCAGAACACAGCTATCAGACTCATCTACTCTCAGCAAATTTGACCACATCACCCCCGCCTATGTAGACTCACACTGGCTGCCGATAAAAGCAAGAACTCAATTCAAGTTCTATTGTCTACTATTTAAAGTAACCCATGGAACTGCCCCCTGTTACCTAAACAACCGCCTATACCGCTACCACTCATCCAGATCAAGGAGAACTCAAAACCTATTCACCTTCCCCCCCTCATAATGGTATCCGACGTAAAAAACTATACGACAGCCTTCTAGCGACACAGGCAGCGAAAATTGACCCCACCATCACCAAACTAATGATCAACACAACAGACATCAAAATGTTTCGAAAAGAAATCAAAACATTTCTATTCATAAAACACGTCCCTACTAACTAATCTCCTCCCCTTTCGCACAAGCTCTCCCTCTCTTGAATAACACATTAGTCAACTCCAGAACCTTTCCTTCCAAAAATATTCTTATTCCTAAATAAGCATCTACCTCACTATCCAACAAACTTCTTACGTCATTGTTAGGTAACTTCTCGTCTGAAACCCGTATATACTGATATTCTCCACTGTACCCGTTATCACTTGATTCTGTTATAACTGTTATCATATGATTCTCTGCTATGTAATTCTTATTATTGAATCCTCTACCACACCATGTAAAGTACCTTGTATCACTGTTATGTAATTCTCTAGATAATCTTTGTTACGAAATTCTCTCGGTAATGTCCAGATCTCTTATAATTTGTAATCCGCCTAGAACCGCAAGGCACAGGCGGAATAGAAATCACTAATGTAATGTAATGTAATCCCCACCCGTCCCCTTCAGGATCCTCTCCGTCCCCACCTGTCCCTGCCAGGATCCTCTCCGTCCCCACCCGTCCCCGCCAGGATCCTCTCCGTCCCCACCCGTCCCCGCCAGGATCCTCTCCATCCCCACTCATCCCCGCCAGGATCCTCTCCATCCCCACCCGTCCCCATCAGGATCCTCTCCGTCCCCACCCATCCCCGCCAGGATCCTCTCCATCCCCCACCTGTCCCCACCAGGATCCTCTCCATCCCCAACCGTCCCCGCCAGGATCCTCTCCATCCCCACCCGTCCCCGTCAGGATCCTCTCCGTCCCCACCCGTCCCTATCAGGATCCTCTCAATCCCCACCCGTCCCCACCAGGATCCTCTCCGTCCCCACCCATCCCCGCCGGGATCCTCTCCATCCCCCACCTGTCCCCACCAGGATCCTCTCCGTCCCCCACCTGTCCCCGCCAGGATCCTCTCCGTCCACACCCGTCCCCGCCAGGATCCTCTACGTCCCCACCCGTCCCCGTCAGGATCCTCTACGTCCCCACCCGTCCCCGCCTGGATCCTCTCCGTCCACACCCGTCCCCGCCAGGATCCGCTACGTCCCCACTCATCCCCGTCAGGATCCTCTACGTCCCCATACGTCCCCGTCAGGATCCTCTACGTCCCCACCCGTCCCTGCCAGGATCCTCTCCATCCCCCACCCATCCCCGCCAGGATCCTCTCCATCCCCACCCATCCCCGCCAGGATCCTCTACGTCCCCACCCGTCCCCGCCTGGATCCTCTCCGTCCACACCCGTCCCCGTCAGGATCCTCTCCGTCCCCACTCATCCCCGCCAGGATCCTCTCCGTACCCACCCGTCCCTGCCTGGATCCTCTCCGTCCCCACCCGTCCCCGCTAGGATCCTCTCCGTCCCCACCCGTCCCCGTCAGGATCCTCTCTGTCCCCACCCGTCCCCGCCAGGATCCTCTCCATCCTCACCCGTCCCCGCCAGGATCCTCTCCATTCCCACCCGTCCCCGCCAGGATCCTCTACGTCCCCACCCATCTCCATAAAAAGCAGCAATTACTTCTGACATGATCATCAATTCCACAGTTTCTTTTGTGCTTGCGCTGCTGTTTTCCTTCTGTGATCTCTTTGGTGGAACCCTTTTTTTGTTTTCTGTTCAGATAATTAACTTATAAATCCCCTCTTTTACTAAGGCTGACGTGTTCATTATATTATATGGACGAACCCTGCTTCCAGAGCCTCCCATCCCCGTGGGAGTCCCGTTGGCTAGAAGGGGGTCCCTGTGGGAGTCCTGTGGGTTAGGGGGGAATTCCCGCGGGAACCACGCGGGACCCGCAGGATTCCTGCGATCCCTGTTCCCATGCAGACCTCTACTAGGCACAAGATGGAAGGACGTTGCAGATGGTAAGAGTCTGAACAGCGGACAAGGACTCTTGTTGCCACATCAAAGGCAGACAAGACACAAATGCTGCCATTTAATAGCGGTTTATTTACCCCTTTTGCAAAACTGTAGCATAGTTTTTAGTGCTGGCCACAGTGGTAACAGCTCCGACGCTCATAGAATTTCTATGAGCATCGGAGCTGTTGCCACCTTGGCCAGCGCTAAAATCCACGCTATGTTTTTGTAAAAAAAAGGGGGGGAGGGGTTAAATCCAAAAACAGCTTTGGCAGAATTTTTTAATCATTGAATTCAGTTGCCTGTTGTCTAAGATGTGTTAAGTTTTAACATATTGATACCGGTCTTAAGATTGTAGAGAAAAACGCGGGGGCAAAGTTTGTCCATGACCATGCGGGTTCTGTCCCTGCCTCGTCCCCATCCCCTTGGGCTCTGTCACCCTCATCGCCCTGTGGTTAACCACAGATATCCAACCCCCGTGTCATTCTCTAGTTATTGCAAATGACAGCCCATCCCTAATAACTTTATGCATTGTCTTCCTGCTAAATACTGCTTTTAATATTTTTAACTTTGCATTTTATCAGCCTAACAAACCCTTCTCCAAAATGAGTTTTGGAAAACATGTCTTTCTTTTTACCAGAAATGGGAATGCATACTAAATCATGCTAATTACAACATCGTCAAATTTCCTTTTTTGCTCAATCCTGCTGAACTGTTTTGCTAGATAAGTGATTTACTGAGCAATAATTAAATATCAGAGAAAGAATCAGAGGACAGATATGGACATTTGATAGCATTCTGTAAACAGACTAAATGAGCCCACACAGAGGTAAAAGGCATTAATGTTTCCATAAAATCTCCTCAGAGGTCTGAAGAGAATGTTATCAGATGTAACACCAGGCAGCAGATCAAGGAGAGATAGATGCCTTATACCCTCTGTCAGAAAAGCTCTTCATTTAGGTTTTTTTTTATTCAGGCTTGTAAGAGGGAGGGAAACAGAGAGAGAGAGAGAGAAATGGAGGGAGAGACCAAGAAGGATAACAATTTTCCAAAGCTGACAGAGAAAATGCTTCCATTAAAAGACAGAGCGGGAAAAATTCAGCTGAATCCTGAGGTAAAGAGGAAAAATGCCAGGGCAGTATAGTAACCTACTAGATGAAGGCAGATAAAGACCTGAACAGTCCATCCAGTCTGCCCATTAGTTATACTCATTAAAAAATACATTAATTTGTCTCTTTTATTTGATATTTCTGGGCCACAGGCTGTAAAGTCCGCCTGGTGCTGGCTGTGGCTCACTGGCTGAGCTGCTGCCTCTGCACGCAGAGGTTGTGAGATCAAATTCTGCTGCTGCTCCTTGCGACCCTGAGTGAGTCACTTAATCCTCCCGTACCCACTGCTTTGAATGTCCGCTCTGGAATGCCAACGTGACATAAAGGCAGTATGCAAGATCCCCATTCCCTTTCCCTAGGCCTATCCGACCATCCCATTGATTGCAGGATACCTGCCGTAAAGCCATTTTCAGTGAACAGACCACAGAGGTCTGCTCAGCACTGGCCTTGTTCACCCACTACTGAAGCTGTCATCAAAGCCCTATTCCAGCTCATTATCTGTCCCCTGGGAGAACAGTATAGAAAATTGAATAAATAATTTTTTTTAAAAAATCTATAAAGGGTGCCCATCTTGGAAATTCTTCTATAAAATACTCTTCAGAACATTTTTTTCCACACTGAATTTTGAATGCCATTTACTGAATCCAGCCCATGGAGGGGCATAATAAAAAAAACACGTCTAAATCCCCTTTTGGCCTAAGGCCTTAAACGTTGAAAGTAGAAGCAGGGAAAATGTCCATTATTTAAAAAAAAATCATCCAAAAGGAGTTTTTTTACATTTTATGATGGATCAATATGTCTGATTACTATGACTCATTATTAGAACACATCTCCTGTTGGGTGTACACCCTTTTCTTGAACTAATGTTTTCTCATCTTTTTCCTTTTTATGCATTTATTCCTTTGTGATTATTCTTTCATTGTGGATGCACTTCACATTTGTTAATGCTATTGTTATCCTGTGTTCTTTTGAACACCCATATTGTTGGCTTTATATTTCTTCTCATATATAAAATCAATAAAACTTTTTGAACAAAAAAAAAAAATAATAGCCTGCCTCTGCATTCAGCTGTTTAAACGCCCAGACCACCACTACGTTTACACTAACAACAAATAATCAACCTAAAAAAGGCCTAAGTCCCAAACGCCCAAAACAAGAGCTTATAGGCGAAGGAGGAGCCAGTCCTTCGCCTAAAAGCTGGATTCTGTAACCAGTGTCTGTCAAAAACAACACCGGTTACAGAATCCAGCCCCCCCCCAACAACAACATTGGGGCAAGAGGGAGCCCAAGCCCTCTTGCCCGAGCCACGCCCCCCCACCCCCCGCCGATGACGATCGGGCCAGGAGGGACCCCAAGACTTCCTGGCCAGGTGACCCCCCTACCTCCCACCCCCAAAAAGATCCAGGCAGGAGGGATCCCAGGCCCTCCTGCCCCAGCGCAACCCCCCCACGACCGCCTCCCCCCGTACCTGAGAAACGTTGGCCAGACAGACGGGTCCCAAACCTGTCCATCCGGCAGGCCAGCCATCCCTCGAATGGCTGGCCTTAGGGCCTTATTGGCCCAGGCAACTCAAACCCCCCGGAATCGGCCCAGTAGCCTTAGGCCCCTCCTGTGGGTGGGGACTTAGGCACATGGGCCAAACCTAAGGCACGGGACCCGTGAATGATGTCAGAGAGAGGCGACGCCGACGCAGGCAGCAAGTTTGTAATGCTGCTCATGCAGGAAAAATTAAAGAGATACGCGGGAAAGGAAGGGGCTCACACGCGCTGCGGGGGGGGGGGCAGAAAGGTGGGAGAGGAGAGAAGAGGACGGGTGCCTGTGCCTTTTACAAAGATAATGCTGGGGGCCAGGCTCCCGTCCCCCCCCCCCCACACACACACACACCTTATTACGGCAGTGGAGGGAACATTGGTAGGGACAGTTGGCCCTTTTGTCAGCTTGGAGCAGAGGTAAGCAGCAAGAATCTTAAAATCTACAAGTTCTGAGTTACATACAAATCCGACTTAAGAACAGCTTTAAAAACATAACTCGCTCTTAACCCAGGGACTGCCTGTACTGAAGTAGAGGTCTGCACGGGAACGGGGATCGCGGGAATCCTGCGGGTCCCGTGAGAATCTCACCCTAACCCATGGGACTCCCACGGGGACCCCCCTCTGGCTCACAGGACTCCCATGGGGACCCCCCTCTAGCCAACAGGACTCCCATGGGGATGGAAGGCTTTGGAAACAGGGTTCATCCATATAATATAATGGACACGTCAGCTTTAGTAAAAGAGGGGGTTTATAAGTTAATTACCTGAACAGAAAACAAAAAAAGGGTTCCACCAAAGAGATTCCACAAGGAAAACAGCAGCGCAAACACAAAAGAAACTGTGGAATTGATGATCCTGTCAGAAGTAATTGCTGCTTTTTATGGGGACAGACGGGGATGGAGGTAATTCCTTGCGGGGATGGGGGAGACGGAGAGGATCCTGGCGGGGACGGGTGGGATTTCTGTCCCAATGCAACTCTCTATACTGAAGATGCCATCTAAGCATTGCTTAATTTGTTTGGTTTTCTTCTCTTTCCATACAGGATTCCACTGTATTTAGTTGTATCCCACCACAAGGTTAGATACATCATTTAACCTGCTTTATGTATTGCAGGTATTAACCCCCCACTTTTACAAAACTGCAGAAGCGTTTTTAAGCGCAGGCCAGCTCGCTGAATGCTCTGCACTGCTCCCGACACTCATGAGGAGGGGGAGGGGGGACAGTTATGGCTGTGTTCTGACCAGTTAAGATTTTAAAAAATTATTGAAAACAAAATTGTTTGTGAAATGTCCAAGGTTTTCAGTGGCACAGTGAGTTATTTAAAGAGCAGTTGTTTTTAAGCTTTTGTTTTGTGATGTTTATTCCTAAATGTTTATGTTCATACTCTGTAAACTGCCCAATTGTAGAAGGTATATCAATTTTTAAAATAAATAAACCTGAGGCAAGACGGACTGGAACTCGGGAATGGTCCTTGTTGTCCCTTCTGTGCTGCACAATATTATTATTATTATTTTTATTTTTAACCACTTAGGGTTCAGTTTTTTTTTTTTAAAGCTTGTTCAAATTTGGGTGCTATGTAAGGTAAGGTGCAAAGTGTGAATTCTATGACAGCATCTGGGCACCCAGATTCCATTATAGAATAGGGCATAAGTTGGCATTTACACATTAACAGGCGCTATCACTTAACCACATGTAAAAGGCAAGTGTAAATGTTAGCATGTTAATTTTGCATTTGAGTGTGTAACTTATAGCATTCTATAACTTAAGCATGTAAGTGTGGGACCTGCCCATTCTCCGCCCATATATTCTCCCTAAAGCAGTTGCACACTATGGGCTGGATTCAGTAAATGGCATTCAAAATTCAGTGTGGGTGAAAAAAAAAATTGTTCTGAAGAGTATTCTATAGAGGAAGTTCCAAAATGGGCACCCTTTATAGATTTTTTTTTTTAATTATTTATTCAATTTTCTATACAGGGGAGCTCAGAATGGTTTACATTAGGGATCTCAAAGTCCCTCCTTGAGGGCCGCATTCCAGTCGGGTTTTCAGGATTTCCCCAATGAATATGCATTAAAAGCAGTGCATGCACATAGATCAAGTATATTCATTGGGGAAATCCTGAAAACCCGACTGGAATGCGGCCCTCAAGGAGGGACTTTGAGACCCCTGGTTTACATGAATTTATTCAGGTACTCAAGCATTTTCCCCTGTCTGTCCTGGCAGGCTCACAATCTATCTAATGGGGGGGATTAAGTGACTTGTCTAGGGTCACAAGGAACAGCAGGGGCTTGAACCCACAACCTCAGGGTGCTGAGGCTATAGTTTTAACCTACCACTGCGCCACAATCTCCCCCACAAAGGACTGGGATCGATACTCAGCTTTGAGTATGAGGATTTACATCAGATGAAACTAGGTGTAAATTGCAGGGCACAAGTTGGACACATATCTGCATTATTCTATACACTGCATACATCTTAAGGGAACGCCCAACGCCCCGACCCACCCATGTCCCTCCCATCATTAAAAATATGTATATACAGCCTACTCTAATTGAGGGGGGGGGTCTAAAAATCTAATACTTATAAAGAGACCTGCTCTCGATTCTTTTATAAGCCTGTTGGGACTGAGGGTACCACAGTGTGTTCAACTCTTAACACTAGCTATAAATGCTGGCTATTTCCGATTACGACTGGGGTGGCCATGCAGATAACTCACAATTGGAAAACTTGTGATCGGCTTAGGGCTCCTTTTACAAAGGTGCGCTAGCGTTTTTAGCGCACGCGCCAGATTATCGCATGCTACCTGAAAAACTACCACCTGCTCAAGAGGAGGCGGTAGCGGCTAGCACGTGCGGCAATTTAGCGCACGCTATTCCGCGCGTTAAGGCCCTAACGCGCCTTTGTAAAAAGAGCCCATAATTTTTCTTTTGTGGGGGGGCGAGCTTATGCTTAAGCTATAGGTATGAGATAACGAATGCCGACATACTAGGACATTCTAAGATATTTAACTTAGTTTGGGGTCTATTGACGTCTTTTGTACAATTGTTATGGTTCTTTTATCCTTCTTTTTGCTGGTATAATTCAGGGGGGAGGAAGGGGAGGGATATAACTTTAGTGTGATTCCTTGATGTAACTGTGGGGTGGGGGAGGGCTTATATTGTTGCAATGCTATTGATCAAATTTAAGTGCTTAGTTGTTATTGCTACTGATATGAATATTGTGTTCCACTTTTTGTTAGTAATGGAAAATCAATAAAGACTTAAAAAAAATAAATAAATAAATACCACTAGCTAAAGCGTTTATGATACTGGACCAGGTGTGCAATCAGTTAATGGGAACCTTTTTCAATCAATCAAAAGTTCGCCTTGGCATTTCCTATAATGTTACACCGAAGTTCTGAGCCGGGTTAACCCACAAACATCACAGTGCTCACCTGGAGATTAATTTACTTAATTTTTTTGTGTATAAAATATTTTTATCATTTACCAATAATTAATAATAAATAAATTTGACGGTACCCAAAGTGCCAAGCGCATAACAAGCTTTAAAGAATCCAAAAACATTAAATAATGTACGATCATTAACAAGAATGGTCCAGTTTCAGGTCAATACCTGGGAATCAGTAGCGGTCATTGGAAGTAAAAATTCAACCATGAGGACTTATCTTGAAGAAACCGCCCATGTCCACCAAACAAAGGAGGTCCATGAAAGGGAGTGCCTCAACCGATCGCCCTACAGAGCCCCGTGCCGTTTCCTTCGTCAGGGGCAAATTCGGGGGCAGCTCCCGCTGTATAGTAATCCAGTGCTGCTTCTTTTTCACTTTTCTAGATCCATGCAGAAACAGGTGCTATGCTATAAATCAGGGGTCTCAAAGTCCCTCCTTGAGGGCCGCAATCCAGTCGGATTTTCAGGATTTCCGCAATGAATATGCATGAGATCTATATGCATGCATTGCTTTCAATGCATATTCATTGGGGAAATCCTGAAAACCTGACTGGATTGCGGCCCTCAAGGAGGAACTTTGTGATCCCTGCTATAAATGAAGGTGTTTGTTTTTCCATGCTAAAATAGCACCTAACATTAGGCTCCATATATAGGATTCCTTCATGTATGGGTTGTGCTCTGAGACCTGGATTCTCTAACTGGCGCTGATAATCGCCCAAGCTCAGTAAAAAGCACCATTTAAATGACATTTTAAACTGAGTTTCAAGGTTTATATTGTCCAGCCGTGGAGGGGGGGAGGGAGGGGCGGTCCGCCCCAGGTGTGGTCTTTGTAAGGGGCGCAAGCACCCGTCCTCTTCTTGGCCCCCCACTACTCCTTCCCGACCCTCCCCCCCCTACTGCGTGCTTGCGCCCCTTCATTTCCTTCATACCACTAATTTTCCTTGCGCGAGCAGCATTACCAACTTGTCGCCTGCGTCAGTGTTGCCTCTCTCTGACATTACTTCCGGGCCCTGCGCCCAGGAAGTGACGTCAGAGGGATAGCTGACACAACGCGGGCAGCGAGTTCATGCTGTTGCTGGTGCTTGGAAAACGAGAAAGGTATGAGGGAAGGGAAAGGGGGCCTCTGCACAACAGGCGGGGGAGGGGGGGAAGATAAGGAGAAAAGGTCAGAGGAGGGGTGCCACTCGCCATCGCTATGCCACTGCTATAAGCACCTAAAAATCAGAATCGTGCCTCCATAGGTGCTTCAGGTCACCTAAGGCTACCGTAGGCGTGACTAACGCCAGAAGTGGATTTAGACATCCTAAAGCGCCTAGGAGGAGCGATTCACATCAAAGATAGATGCCGAAAATCTAAGCCTGAAAAACCCTGGCCTATATTTCCATCACCTACCTTTGCCGGAAGCACATTTCTGTACCTGGTGTGGGCGCTTTAGGCCGCCTAGCGCCACTTCTGGCGTTAGCCACGTTATATACACACCAACAAATGCAAGCCTTCAAGAATCTTAGCGGCTAGCGCACAAACGGAGTTCCTCTTTAGGCATTACGATTATAGAATGCAGAGTTTATGTATTATTTAAGCAGAACATGTACAAATTGTCAAGCCAAGAATTTTTCCTGAATCTGAGAGGGGGAGAGAGAGAGAGAGAGAGAAAGCGAGTGAGTATATAAAGAACTGAAAATGTGAGTGGGAGGGAATTTGGAAATGCCACATCAATAATATTTTTGTAAATTAAGTGCACGAACACACTGACACAAATAATCCTCATTAGAACGCCAGTCAGTAAATGTTTTCTCCCTCCTGCACCATGTATAACAATCTCTTTTATTACTGATGCAGGAGCCAGAGAAGAGAAACTATTGCAAATTCTGTTTGCTAGTACGCAGGCAGTTGTTTAATATACCATCATTTATTCACTCCTAGGTTTAGAAAAAAAACCAAAACAAAACAGGGGAGGGGGACATTTTTGTTAGCATAGAAGACCTGACTACAGAGACTCCTGCACAGCCATGTCTGGATGCTACAAAAGTTCCTATTTCATATGAAGGGGGAACATGAGGAATTTCTCCCTCTCACCCCTTTTATGGATTGCACCCATAAAAGAGAACATGCAACACATATCCTTTTCAGGTTATTTCATTCTCCTGCTTTTCCAACTGTAGCTTTCTCCATTGGGGTATATTCTTAATCCTCTCAGGACCTTTGATGTTCTAATACTGCTGCTATCCTGCTAAAGGTTGATGTCTTAGGACCTCTTCTTTTCTCTCTATACCTCTTCCCTTAGTGTCCTGATCTCCTCTCATGGCTTCCAGTATCATCAATATACTAATGATTCCCAGATCTACCTCTCTATATCTGAGATTTCACCTAAAATCCAAGAGAGAGTCTCAGCCTGTCTGGCTGATATTGCTGCCTGGATGTCTCGCTGCCATCTGAAACTAAACCTGTCCATGACTGAATTGTTCCTCTTTTCTCCTAAACCCTCTGCTCCTCTCCCTCCATTTTCCATTTCTGTAAATAATACTGTTATCGTTCCTGTCTCCTCTGCTCATAACCCTGGCATCATCTTTGAGTGCGACCTCTCATTTTCTACCCACATCCAACAGACTGCTAAAGCCTATCGCTTCTATCTCTACATCATCACCAAAATTTGTCCTAAATGGGATAGCAGTTGTAGCTTTCTTTGTTAGGGTTACCAGATCTTTGTCCAGAGAAACGCAGATACATGGCCCCACCCCATTCTGCCTCTAGCCATGCCCCATTCCAACTCTAGGCCCACCACCACAAAGCCTCGTCTTTGTGTTCCAACCTCTGGGCCACGTATGGAGGGTCTCTGAGCATGCGCAGATGCATGTGACATCATCCATGCATGCTCAGAGGCCCTCCAGACGTGGCCGGGAGGTTGGGGGCTTTCCAAAATCCAGACAAACTACCGGGTTTTAGAAAGTCCGTCCAGGAACCCAGACATCTGGTAACCCTATTCTTAGTCCCCTGCCAGCCAAGCTGCTTCCCGCCAAGAAAAATGCAGCATAAATGCACAAAGACCCTGTCTAATTTGTGTTGCTGATAGATCTACCCCTTGGAAAAAGGAAGTTCATGTCAGGAGTGAAACTAGCAAAGTCAACAGTGCAGCCTAGATAGCAGCTCTACACCTTTATAACACTTTTTTTTATTGTTGTTGTTGGAAGACGTAGTGGTGGTATTAGGGGAGGAAAAGGAAGGAAAAGGCTAAATCAAAGTGCAGAGATGCCAAGGATGGCTCATTCCAAAGAGTGTGATTTACTACTCCTATGAGTGGGAGTGCAGGCTAATGAGTGTGTTTCTCATGGTATAAATTTGGCATGATGGTAAAGGGTCTGAGGCTTGAGGAAGACCAAGTATTGGCTTCACACACATCTAAAAACGGATTCCTGCATCTTGAGTGACGTTACATATTTTAAACTCAATTATTTCAAGCACTTACCAGCATTAAACCACATACACATCTTTGGAAATAATTCCTTTGTATTTAAAGATCCTTTAAGAAGCAATGTTCCTTAATTTAAAACTGATCATATACAGTAGACGCCCGCTAATTTGCGGTATGCAAATTGCACTCAGTCCTTCTTGGTATTTTCTGACTGCCTCTTCCGGTCAGAAAATACAGGGAATGACTGAATCCGTGAATCATCCTTCTGCACAGCCGTCGATTCCAATCAGCCTTCTGCACAGCCGATTCCTCCTCCTCTTCCTCCCCCGGTCAGCCAATCAGCCGGGTTTTAGAAAGTCCATCCGGGAGCCCGGACAGTCCTCTAAAAAAGAGGACATGTCTGGATTTTCCTAGATGTCTGGTAACCCTAGCCCAGTGTTTCTCAACTCGGTCCCGGAGTATCCCCCACCTTGCCAGTAAGGTTTTCAAGATATCCACAATGAATATGCATGAAAAAATTTGCAGAGGGTTGGAGTAAAGGGTCAATATTCTGACTGGCGGGGAGTCACGAGCGGTGTGCCACAGGGATCGGTGCTGGGGCCTTTACTCTTTAACATATTCATCAATGACCTGGAAAAGGAGGCTAAATGTGAGGTTATAAAATTCGCAGACGATACCAAACTGTGCGGCAGAGTTAGGACCAGGGAGGAGTGTGAGGACATGCAAAGGGACCTGGACAAGCTGGAAGACTGGGCAAACAAATGGCAAATGCGCTTCAACGTGGACAAATGCAAGGTCATGCATATAGGGAAAAAGAACCCGTTGTTCAACTACAAATTGGGGGGGGTATTGTTGGGAGACAGCAGACTCGAGAGAGACTTGGGTGTGCTGGTGGATGCATCACTGAAGCCATCTGCACAGTGCGCAGCAGCCTCGAAAAAAGCCAACAGGATGCTGGGAATCATAAAGAAGGGCATAGTAACCAGATCACGGGAAGTCATCATGCCATTGTATCGAGCGATGGTGCGTCCACATCTGGAATACTGCGTTCAGTTTTGGTCGCCACACCTCAAGAAGGACATGGCGGTACTTGAGAGAGTCCAAAGGAGAGCAACGAAATTGGTAAGAGGGCTGGAACACTGCTCATACGCCGAGAGGCTGGATAGGCTGGGGCTCTTCTCTCTGGAGAAAAGGAGGCTCAGGGGAGATATGATAGAGACCTTCAAGATCATGAGGGGCATAGAGAGGGTGGATAGGGACAGATTCTTCAGACTGAAGGGGAAAACAAGTACGAGGGGGCATTCGGAGAAACTGAAGGGAGACAGGTTCAAAACAAATGCAAGGAAGTTTTTTTTCACACAAAGGGTCGTGGACACTTGGAATGAGCTACCGGAGGAAGTGATCAGGCAGAGTACGGTACAGGGATTCAAACAGGGATTGGACGGATTTCTGAGGGATAAAGGGATCGTGGGATACTGAGGGAGGAGCTGGGATGTAACACAAGTATAGGAAGTTAACCAGGTAATGAGTATAAACCAACCAGGTCGTGCATGTGCAAGACCGGAGGGCTAGGACTTCGATAGGAAGGCAGGACTTAAATGGGAAACCAAGGTGGCAAGGGAGCCCCTTCTGATGATTCAGACAGGTCTTGACCCGGCAGAGGCACTTCTTATGTTCTTATGTTCAAATCAAGTTTATGCAAATTCAATGGGTGTATCCTGAAAACCTCACTGGCAAGGGGGTACATAAGAACATAAGAACATAAGAAGTTGCCTCCGCTGAGGCAGACCCTAGGTCCATCCTGCTCAGCGGTCCGCTCCCGCGGCGGCCCATCAGGCCCATTTCCTGAGCAATGGTCTATACCTATCTATACCCCTCAATCCCTTTTTCTTCTAGGAATCTATCCAAACCTTCTTTGAAACCATTTAATGTTTTCTTGTCTACAACAGCCTCTGGAAGCGCGTTCCACGTATCCACCACCCTCTGAGTGAAAAAGAACTTCCTAGCGTTTGTTCTAAACCTGTCCCCTTTCAATTTCTCCGAGTGCCCCCTTGTACTTGTGGCGCCCCTTAATTTGAAAAATCTGTCCCTGTCTACTTTTTCTATGCCCTTCAGGATCTTGAAGGTTTCTATCATGTCTCCTCTAAGTCTTCGCTTCTCCAGGGAGAAAAGTCCCAACTGCTTCAATCTTTCGGTATATGGAAGTTTTTCCATTCCCTTTATCAGTCTAGTTGCTCTTCTTTGTACTCCCTCAAGTACCGCCATGTCTTTCTTGAGGTACGGTGACCAGTACTGGACGCAGTACTCCAGGTGCGGCCGCACCATTGCACGATATAGCGGCATGATGACTTCTTTCGTCCTGGTTGTAATACCCTTCTTAATGATACCCAACATTCTGTTTGCTTTCCTTGAGGCCGTGGCGCATTGTGCTGATGCCTTCAGTGTTTCATCTACCATCACTCCCAGGTCTCTCTCCAGGTTGCTGACCCCTAGTGATGTTCCCCCCATTTTGTATGTGAACATCGGGTTCTTTTTCCCCACGTGCATGACCTTGCATTTCCCCACGTTGAAGCTCATCTGCCATTTTTCGGCCCACTTTTCCAGCTGTGTTAGATCCTTTTGAAGATCTTCGCAGTCTTCCCTGGTTTGAGCCCTGCTGCATAGTTTGGTGTCATCTGCAAATTTAATGACCTCACACTTGATTCCCGCCTCTAGGTCGTTTATGTAGATATTGAACAGGAGCGGTCCCAGCACCGACCCCTGCGGAACTCCGCTCGTGACCCCTTTCCAGTCTGAGTAGTGGCCCTTTACGCCAACCCTCTGCTTCCTGTTTGCCAGCCAGACCTTGATCCATCGGTGGACCTCCCCTTGTACCCCGTGGTTCCATATCTTTTTAAGCAGTCTCTCGTGTGGCACCTTGTCGAAGGCTTTTTGGAAGTCAAGGTAAATGATGTCTATAGATTCCCCTTTATCCACCTGACTGCTCACCCCCTCAAAGAAGTACAATAAGTTAGTGAGGCATGACCTACCCTTGCAGAAGCCGTGTTGACTCGGTTTTAGCTGCCCATTTTTTTCGATGTGCTCACAGATGCTGTCTTTGATCAGTGCCTCCATCATCTTTCCCGGGACTGAGGTCAGGCTTACCGGCCTGTAGTTTCCCGGGTCTCCTCTTGCGCCCTTCTTGAAGATGGGCGTGACATTTGCTATTTTCCAATCCTCCGGGATCTCACCGGTTTTTAAGGATAGGTTGCATATCTGTCGAAATGGCTCCGCTATTTCGTTTTTTAGCTCCTTGAGTACCCTTGGGTGAATGCCGTCTGGACCTGGCGATTTGTCGTTCTTTAGTCTGTCAATCTGCTTAAGTACATCCTCTTGGCTTACTTCTAAATCGACCAGCTTATCATCTTGGTCTCTTATTACGATCTCCTCGGGTTCCGGAATGTTGGTTATATTTTCCATTGTGAAGACTGACGTGAAGAACTCATTTAACCTGTCAGCTATCTCTTTCTCTTCTTTTACTACTCCCTTTCTGTCACCATCGTCCAATGGTCCCACTTCTTCTCTCGTCAGTTGCTTCCCCTTGACGTATCTGAAGAACGACTTGAAGTTTGTTGCTTCCTCTGCAAGTCTCTCTTCGTATTCTCTTTTTGCTTTTCTAACCACTCGGTGACACTCCTTCTGGTGTTGTTTGTGCACTCTTTGGTTCTCCTCTGTTTGGTCTTTTTTCCATTTCCTGAACGAGCTGAGAAACACCGCCCTTGCCAACATGAAAATACAAATGGTTCCCTTTACATACCACAGCAGCAGCTCTCTCCTTTCCTCAGCCACAGTTTTATTCACCAACTGTAGAAGAGGATGCTTGCAGCAGGATGCTGATGAATTGTAAGAAACTGGACAAGATAACAGTGAGAGAGTGCAGAGGCTACATCTTTCATTCCACAGTGGCTGCTCCTTCCTTCCTGCATTCAGTACCAGCAGGTCAGAAAACAGAGGATAGTAGCAGTCAGCTTTTTTAAATTGGGGAGGCTAGTTTCAAGTCAGATCAAATTATTTTTCTCATTATTTTTTTATGTTTCAGATATAAGTTTATTGAAAAATTGATATACCTCTCGCCAATTCTTCTCCTAAGCAGTTTCAGTCATCCAATGTTGACTAAAACAGGGAGAAGATACAAAAGTAGAAAATTCAAGACGCAAGCTATGGGAATGTTATCTATTTCATTAGAGAAAAAATGTCAAAAGGCAAAAATAGTCATCCTGTGTGTCCCAGGCCTGCCTCTCAACCTATATCCCAGCAGTAGTGCTGCCCAATTTGCCGAGTCAAATCGATTCACTTCGGTGAATTGATTCAAATCGATTCATTGTCCCAAAAAATCGGACTTAACAATTCAGCCACCAGCACCCCCCACCCACACCACCCCAGTGAGACGCTGAGGCCTTCTAAAGCAGCAGTAGTGGCGATGCTCTGAACAGGCTGCTTTGTGGCCTGCCCCTCTGCTGCATTACTGATGAAATAGTCAGTGTCATGGCAGAGGGAAATCCTAGTGAGGCAGGCCACGAAGCAGCTCATTCAGAGTGCTGCCACTGCTGCTGCTGCTTTAGGCAGCCTCGGAGGTATGTCAGGTCTTATGGTGGGAGGGTCAGTGGGGTTCTGCTGCACAGGGGGATAGGAGGGGAGGAAAGATGCTGCACGGGGTGTTGGGAGATGAGAGAGAAAGATTGGGATGGAGGAGAGGTAGGGAGAGATGAAACAAAGAGATTGAAAGGGGTGAGAGGGAAATATCCTGCATATGGCGTAGGGGAGGGAGAAATGCATGGAGAAGAGAGAGGGAGAAATGTTGGACATAGGGTGGAGGGCAGGGAGAGATGATGCATAGGGAGAGAGAAGGAAATGTTGCACATGATAATGGAGGGGAGGAAAGGAGAGATGCTGCATGGAGGGGACTAGGTTTGACCCAGGGCACAAGGCAGGGGGAGAGAGAGAGATGGTAGACAGTGGGAAAGAAACAAATGTTGGATGTGGCAATGGCAATAATTTTATTTTGTGATTACAATATATCAGATTTGAAATGTGTATCCTGCCAGAGCTGGTGTTAGATAGCGAGCTTGAGTTAGGACCTAACAGAGAAAGGAAAAGTATTTTTTGTTTACATCATAGCACCAGCATGGGAATAGAGAGGGCAAAGGGGGATGGGGTGGGTGGAAATACCACAAAATAAAACCACCAGGACTTTTGAAAAAACATGCCCAATTAGGCGGGAAAAGCGAACTGAATTGAATTGAATTGAAGCGAATTGAATTGAATTGAAAAATCGATTCAATAAGTCGAATCAAATCTAAAACTTTTTCCGTGCATTGGGCAGCACTACCCAGCAGTAGTGCTGCCTAATTCACTGATTTGCATTGATTCACAGATTTACTTTGGTGAATTAATTTGTTTCCTTAAAAAATCTGACTCACCGATTCAAGGAGTCCTGAATCTCCTCCGGGTCTCCTAAAGCAGTAGCAGCAGCGGTGAACAGGCTGCTCCTGGTCTGCCCGTCGAGGCCTTCCCTCTGCTACATCACTGATTACATCACTGATAATGCAGCAGAGGGAAACCCTGGTGGGCAGCCTGTTCACCACTACTGCTGTGGTTAAGGTCTCAGGGAGGGAGGTCAATCGGGAAGTGCTGGGGAGGGACAGATGAATAATTACTTCACCAGGGATGGAAGGGAGAAATGGAATTCCCTTTTCCTGTGTAGAATCTTGCCGCGCCAGTTGTGTCAGCATCGAATCTCACTGTGTCCGGTATTGGTAGCAATTCCCACACACTGTCTGCCACTGACCCGGAAGTCTCTCCGCAGCATAGGGGAGACTTCTGGGTTAGCAACAGGCAGCATGAGAGTCACTGCCAATACCGCGACCCAAAGAAGCAAACTTTGGAGTACAGGAGAGGAGGGAAAGTTGATGGCACAGGTGGAGGGGAGTGTGAGAGGAAGGAAAGATGGCATGGGGAAAGAGAGGTGAGGGGAGAGGATGAAATTGCACATAATGGAGGGGAGGAAGGCAGAGATGGTGCATGGAGGGGGATAGAGAGATTTGACTTAGGGCACAAGAAAGGGAGAGAGAGAAGTGTTGGACATGGGAGTAGATGAGAGAGAGAGAGAGAGATACACAGGAGGTAGAAGGGTAGGAGAGAAGGAGGGAGATGTATCCAGGAACAGAATGGAGTGATGGAGAGATGGCTGGAAATGGGAGTGAGGGAACAGAGTGGGAGAGTGCAGCAGGGAAGAGATAGGGAGATGTCTGGCTACAAGGGTGGGCAGGAATTGCTGGGCTTTAAAGGTGGAGGAAGATGCTAAGAATGGTAAAACCCTGAGGGGATGAGAGGGTGGCAAGGAAAGGTGTGAGAGGATAGATATAAAAGAGAGTAGAAATATGGTAAGGATGGGGAATGGGAGAGAAGATGGAAATTTGATAGGTAGGAGAAAGAGGCAGAAAAGAACTAAAAAGGAATGATCAATATGTCTGAGGCAAGTGTAGTGAGGGAATAGACAGGAGAGAGTAGAAAAGACAAATGGATAGCAACCACTTGAAAGAGAATTAGCAGACGACAGGAAAGCAGAAACTGGAACCAACATGATGGAAAAATAAAACATCCATACAACAAAGGTAGAAGAAAAACAATTTATTTAACTCTTTAAATGGAATATTGTTAATTTTGTGCTCAGAATTTTGAATTTTTTTGCACAGAATTCTTGCAGGAGTAAACAAAGAGGTAGAAAAGAGTAAGAGAGAGAAATCTTGGTGGAGGGGATGGAGACATACATGGATAAGAGAGAAAAAAATGTTGGACATAGGATGGAGGGCAGGGTGAGATGGTGCATGGGGAAGAGAGAAAGAAATGTTGCACATGATAATGGAGGGGAGGAAAGGAGAGATGCTGCATGGAGGAGAATAGAGAGGTTTGACTCAGAGAGAGAAATGGTAGACAGTGGGAAAGAAACAAAAATGTTGGATATGGCAGTGGAAGGAAAGGTACAGAGATGAAAGATGAATGGGGAGCATGGGAAAAGAAGAAAACATCAAATGGGTAGGAGACCCTGGTGAGCAAGTTAACAGAAGACAAACAGAAACCAGAGACCTGGGACCAACACGATTTGAATAATAAGATGACCAGATAACAAAATGTAGAAAAAATAATTTAAGTTTCTATTTTGTGATTACAATATGTCAGATTTGAAATGTGTATCCTGCCAGAGCTGGTGTTTGCGAGCATGAGCTAGGACCACACCACACCACAGCACCGGCAGCGTGGGGTTAGAGAGGGCAAAGGGGGGTGGGATGAGTGAAGAGGTTAGAAAAATAAACCCACCAGGCCATTTAAAAAAAATTGCTCAATTGGTAGGAAAAGTGAATCGAATTGAAAAATCAATTCAATAGGCCAAATCAAATCAAATTGAAAAAAGTTACCCTGAATTGGACTGCACTACCCAGCAGTTGCAATATTGTCTCTAAAAGTACCCTATCAGGGGTAAAAGAGATGCATTGTAAAACCATTCTTAAATTTCAGAAGGATTCTTCAAATTATAAATGTAAAGGCAGATTATTCCATAATGTAGGGGCCAGCAAGCTGAAAATTGAATTTCTTACCCATCCTTGGACATAATCACGGTGCTATTCCCAGATGTATGGAATCATGAGCACTGAGCAGTCTCACTGTTCCCGGATGTTTCTAACTGTAATAGACTGAGGAATTCATCACTAAGGAGTGTTACTGAATCCTCTGTGCTCTCACTAGTGTATCTCTAGAGAGCAGTGCTTACTGATTGGCATTTCTTTCAGTATGGAGGCCTGTGTCCTCTGTTCGAACTCTGCTTCTTGGTACCTGCCAGGAAGGAGTGGGTATCTTTCAAATAGGGTAGAAAACTCAAGAATCTGGTAACACCTTGGGAGTGCCTATTACCAGTGAGAAGGATTTGATGGCAGCAGAAGCTACCCCACCCTCCCCTGATTATATAATACATACTCTGCCCAGAGACAATATCTTTCTTAGGTCTCATCTCCCACCTCTGATCCATGCCATCCAGAGAGATGCCTTCCTGTCTGGCTGAATAAATGTAAGATCCTCTTAGCCTTGCTGAACCACCTTAGATAAACACTAAAGGGTGGACTTGGTAGCGAGAAGTGGGAGGTTTGGGGTTTTGGGAGCCTCCTGGATTTACTTCCAGCTCCAAATGAGAGACTATTAATTGGAAGTAAAGTGTGCAGGAGCCAGTAAGCCTGTCCTGCCTTGACCTTCAAGGGTTTGGGAAGCCCTCTGAATATCTTCTATTCTTGGGGAGCAGGAAAAACACATAGAACTTTTATCTACATAGTAACATAGTTAATGATGGCAGATAAAGAGCCGTGTGGTCCATCCAGTCTGCCCAAAAGTCTTTTTTTTTAAAAAAAAAAATGTCTGCCTTAGAAGTCTGCCTGGCACTGTCATTAGGTTCCAACTACTGAAGTTGCTGTCCAAGCTCACTCCAGCCTTTCTAAACCATCCCAACCATATAGTCATATACGGTACATTGATCATGCAAGTCTGCTCAGTTCCGGCCCTAGTTCTTCAATTTATAGCCTTCACTTTCTGATTAGAGATCCTCTGTGTTTGTCCCACACTTTTTTGAATTCCGTCGTGAATTGATAATGATTGTGGCTGTTAGGCAGATTGGAAGGACAGTTCAGGTCTTTGCTTGTATCTGCTGAAAACTCAATTATTTGCCAAAACCTTCTTATGCTAAGGTATATTTTAGTTGATAATCGCCTTTTAGAATTTTTCTGACGTGAATGTATGATTTAAAGCTTGCTTGTATTTCTGAATTGATTGAATTTGTGCTCTATCCCTATTATAACAGGGACGATTAACGATGTTGTTTAGACATGTCTATGTTATATGTGATAATTGGAGGGGAACATCCATATCACATACAAAAACCACCAGTTAGGTTGTGTTAACTTGCCAAAAACTCCACTTTCTAATGGAAATTACAGACAAAAGCTGGATAAAGGAAAAAGCCTCAGAAGTCACAAGATGCAAAGAACCACCAGGGCTATGAGTGAGAGCTAGAACTAAATCTTGGCTCCCCCCATGCTTCGATCATCAGCCAGAAAAACCCTTAACACGCTACAACGATTGTACTGTGTATCAACAAAAGAATTCAGTTGGACAAAAAAGAAGCAAAAAAGATCTGAACTTATCTTTATGCTGTATCGCTGTTCTTAATGCTATCGGCTCCTGTTATCACTGTCCATTCCTGGGCCAAAGCACAGCTGAATTCTTGAGTGCTGCCACTGTAATGAAATAGCCGATGATGGCCAACGTTTCACGATCTGAATATCGTTTCTTCAGGGCTCTGAAAATGCAGGAAAAATGCCTGTCCTGCTTTCAGTACTAAAGTGGAGTTTTGGGCAAGTTAACACAGCCTAACTGGTGGTTTTTGTCTGAGTTGTATGTTTTATTTTACCCCAGTTCCTCTATTGTTGAAGGTAGTTTGTGATATGGAAACCGCATAGTTGTATGCGGTATATAAATTTTTAAATAAATAAATTAAAACTATGTATATGTTACATGTGCAATTGCCACCAGTTTCTATATAGATCACACAAAGTTGGGCATGCAATTTTTGGCACAGATCGCAGTTCTGCATGTAAACTAATTAGCTAATTAGGTGCTAACAACCAGTAATTAGCATCAACTTACATGTGGATCTGCCCTATTTTATAACATGCCTCCCTAAAGTTTATAGTGCACAACCCCAAAGTGAGCATGGTCTTGGGGGGGGGGGGGCGGGGGTAGGTCGAGGGCATTAGAGAAAATTAAATAAATAAATTTACAGAGTATGGCTCTCAGTGCCTAACCATATTTATTTAATTTGATTTTTATCACATCCTCCCAGAAGAACCCAGAACGGGTTACAAGTTTACATACATAATAAAACATAACAGGGTACAGTGGCGTAGTGAGGGTAGGAGGTACCCGTGGTGGTGGCAAACCCCCCCCCATGCCATCCTCTCCAACCCCTGTCCTTCTCTGCCCCCACACCATGCTCGCACCTTCCCTTCCCACCCCCGTACCTTTTAAAATCTTCACCAGAGTGAGCATAACGGAACATATCATAACATAACATAGCATTTTTATCTTGCAAAACCTTTCAGATCCATGTGGCTAACAATTAAAGAACAGCCGAACAGAATAGCAAACTACCAATGATCTAACATTGATCTTTACAAAATATCTTGCATGCAAGGTTTCATGAGAACTTGCTGAATAAATAGGTCTTTGATGATTTCCTAAAATTCATGCAAGATGCTGATGGAATAAGAAGATTATGAATAATTGGATCCCAGAGCGCTGATTGATAAGCAAGAAGTCGATTGTGCTGTCTTTTATAGCGGCAGCCTCTTACAGAGGGGAAGTCAAACACGGCTGAAATCCGCGAGGAGCGTCTTGAGACAGGAAAAATAAAATGTTCCACCAAATAATGGAGGGCCATGCCGTGCAAGACTTTAAAACATAAATAGCCTAGTTTAAAAAGCATTCTGGCCTCCATGGGGAGCCAATGCAGAATCCTATAAAAAGCCAAGATAAGTTCTGATTTATTCAGTTAAAGATCAGGAGAATAGCTGTATTTTGCACTAAGCGTAAACGATCAAGATTTTTGTGTAAACCTCCTAGATGAACAATGTTACAGTAGTCCAAAATGCTCAGTACCAATGATTGAACTGTCTTGGGCCAGGCTATTATACTGGATGAATTAAATTATGTCAACACTCTTTATATTTGCTTAAGTAAGTGAAAAGGCTACAACTTATTCAAAGCACGGCAGCCAAACTGATATTTGGCAAGGGTAAATACGATCATATCACACCTTTGCTGAGAGCTCTTCATTGGCTTCCGGTTTATTGGAGAATCCAATTTAAATGTGCTAGTGTAATATTCAAAATCTTGTATGGGTTTTTTTTTTCTCTCTTGGTTACTGTCTCTTAGCTCTTGAGATCTATCAAATGTTAGGAAAACTCCAAAATATAAACTTGCCTTTCCTTCTGTTAAAAGAATCAAAACTTTTGACAACTAATGTCGATCTTTTGCTTTCCTGGTTGCAAAAATTTGGAATGAACTTCCTTCAGAAGTTAGACTTCTTCCTTATTTATGAACTTTTCGGAAAGTATTGAAAACTTGTTTCAGAAATTCTTAACAGATTCTTCTATTTTAAATTAATGATCATATAGGTTGAGATTTATAATTTAATACTCCTTCTATGTTCTTTAATTATTTAGTTAACCGAGTCGAGCCCTATTGGAGGGATGAATCGGTATATAAAACCAAGGATTGGATTGGATTGAAAGCACTGTCATTGGAAAATAATCTGATTGCCCGGAGTTTCCAAAGTGCATAAAAGCATTTCCAAACTAGACCTGTTTTGTCATCGATAAGTCTGAGTCTAAATGGAGTTCCAGTATTTTGATAATTGAAACAATAGGATAGGGGATTGTGTTTATCGTTAAGATTTCTTCATTGTTTTAAAATGGGGAATGTAGAAATGATGGAAAAGATGTAATGGGATACTGTATGTAATTGAGAAGTTAAAGGGATGATGATAGTAATATCAGCAGCATAAATGTATAATTTTATTCCCTTATCCGATAGTTTTTGTCCAAGTAAGACAAGGTAGATGTTAAAAAGAAGTGGTGAAAGAGGGCAGCCCTGAGGGACCTAACAAGGATTGCTCCATGCTCCTGAGTAAGATATGTCAAAAACGGACTTGTTAGGTTCTGGATTGAAGGAAATCCTTAAACCAATTGAGTACATTACCTGAGATGCCAATATTGTCCAAACAATTCAATAATATGCTATGATCCACGAGATCAAAAGCGCTATCAAGGTTGAATTGTATAATGAGGGCTTGATGACCTTTTGAAAACAAAGTTAGCAAATAATCCAACAGAGATGCCAGAATAGTCTCTTTACTATGTAGGGAACGAAATCCAGATTGTGACTCGTGCAGGCTTGGAAACTGATCCTGCGTAAGCAGCTTCTCTGGCATGCTTTCCCTCTGACATTACTTCCTGGTCCCGTGACCCAGAAGTGATTTCAGAGGGAGCCAGGCCAGCGCAAGCAGCAGGCTAGAGTAGTTGCTTGTGCTGGTGAAGATTTTAAAGAGGTATGGGGGGAGGGAGGGCACAAGCTTTGGGGGGGGGGGAAGAGAGGTGCCAGCACCCCCACCAAGATGGCGCCCAGGGCAATCTGACCCCCTTTACTGTGCCACTGACAGGGTATAGTAATGTAGAGCATGACAGTATATTTTAGATCATGACATGATAGGACAATACATAGGGGAGCATGATAGTACTCAAAATGAATGACATTACTTAATAGGATATGACAGGATAAAACCTTATACAGCATGGGGTGGTGATGTTATGAGTTTGGTATGACACTGCGGTAACTAATACAGCTTGACAGTATATTATAGTGCCTGACAGTATGATGTGTTATGATGCACGACAGTACATGGTATGGCAGACAATACATGCAACTTGTTATAAAATGAAGGGCAAAGCCTGGTTCTGCCTGTGTTTATCCATCTCCAATTCACAGGAAGTCTACGGAAGCCCAGTTGTAACCAAACACTCTTCACATGCCATCATGTGCATCAGACCCAGACAATGCCCTGCTGTTTGAGTTTTAAGAGTGGAGGTGATTTAATGGCTGGTTATTATAAAGTAATTTATAAATCCTGGCAGGGCTTGCAACAGAGAGGCATTTCTGTATGACCTGGGTGATTACCCAGCCTTAAGGTATCAAGGGGCTATCAGACAGCTGAGAAGCAGAACTTGAAAGGCTGGGAGGCAAAGGCTGGTGAGCAAAGGCCTGGTTGAACTTGGCAGCAAGCTCCTCCACTTCAAAGCATGGAGAGTGGGAAAGGGGGAGAGGATAACATAAAAGATGGAGGTAGAGACAGAAATGAGAAAGTTAGCCATGGTACTATTAAATGAAATGGGGACGAAATACTTGAGAAATAAATGAAAGTGGGCAGGAAAATGGAAAGAATAGGGGCAGAAAGAAAAATAGGGCCAGATCTTTTGTGCCAAAGGTCCATAGCTGTGGGATGCTCTCTCAGAAAAGATATGAGCTTTAAAAGATCTAAAGGTATTTATGACCATATTAAAGCCTTAGTATTTCAAGAGGCATTTAAACTTGATACCTGACAGTACAATGAGCTGGTTATGACCTAGAGTAGGGTCGACAATCTGCGGCTCCTTGCATGTAGCTACTGTTCTCCAGGCCTTGACCCTTTAATATACCTCCCAATCCCATGATCCCCCACCCCCCACCCTCGGCCCTACTGAGGTACCTGGTAGTTCAGCAGGAGTCTTTGTGCAAGAGTGGGCCCTCTTGCTCCTGCCTCCTCGTGACTGCCTTCTAAAATAACTGCAGTGACCTCTTACAGCTGCTCGCGGCATTTCCTGTAGTACCTTGAGCTGCCGCGAGATGTCACGGCAACCATGTCTTTTACTTTATGTACTGAAATTAACTGAGTACTGGTTTGACTACACTGGTCAACAAAAAAAAGTTTTTCTTTGCTACTAAGAACTTAAGAAGTGTTCTTAGTTAATTTAATGATGCTGATTTCAGATCGATAATTGAAATTCAGCTAGCACGACAGGTTTCTGAGATGCACGTTACTTATTCTTTAGACAGTTTGCCATATCGGCACAATAGTGCGAGTATGAACTGTGTCCCACCAAACTTGTGTTAAGGAGTTTACTCTGAAAACAAACACGAAAACAATAAGGAGACATGTTAATAGCATATATTCATGTTTCTCTTAACTTACACAAAAGTGATGTCAGCATGTTCAGAAATGTTTGAGACACTTGCTTTTACACTTGTACTGTACATTTGTCTCTCTTTGCAAGAACCAACAATAGTCTCCAATCATACTGGGATTGATATCTGCTTTCCATCACCTTAATATTTTGATGAAATCTTTCCCCATGCTCATCGCTGACATCACCAAGACTGGGTGGGAAAAAGTCGAGGTGAGAAGGGAAGAAGTGCATTTTAAGTGACATTCTGGCATTCATTAGCTGATAGCAAGACCATTAATATCAGTACAGAAACAAATGTTCCCTTCTATTTGGTAAAAGGAAGCCAGGATGGTGTGACGATCACGGAAAAAAAGATATTTTGGTGTCCTGCCTTAAAAGATTCCATTGCTTCAGCCTTGAATCCAAAAATTCTGATTTCTCCTTTGACAGTCACAAGTCTCTAACCAGATCATTAAGATCTTCTTGAATTAGCAGCTGAAATTATTTTTCATCCACTTCAGGTTCATACAAGTCCTCCACAGCAGCAGAGGCACATATTCTTCAGCTGAACTTTCGGCACATTGTGCTGCAAATGTGGAAGGAGGATTTGGAACTGGATTCTCCGAGTCATGAGGAACGGGTTTAATTGCTGATGGGCAATCAGGATACACAATTTTTTATTTATGCGCTGATCGTGTGTAGTAAATTGTCCACAGGCATAACAGAAATTATCAGAATGGTTAACAGAACCTCGTCTGTTCATAATAATATCTTAAACAAAAAAAAACAAAATATAAAAATTAATAGGTAGAAAAAGCAACACAATCACTTTTTAGTATAAACTTTCAAATTACTGGTCTATGTGATCGATGAACTGTCCTAAAATGCAATATTGTTTTACAGAAACAGTAAAATACCGATGCTTCACGGAACCGTTATGATGAAAATGATATAAACACAAACTGACGCATAGCTTAAAAAAGGATGTAATAGCCGAAAACTTTTCAGATTTAAGAGTCAGCATGTGGCCCTTGTTAAGGTACAGGTGACAGAACTCAAGTAGTAAAATGCTTGTTGGTTGGTGTCCAGTTAACTTCCGGGTGGTCGCTGATACCCAGATATTCAATGCTGGAAGCCATACATGCGACATGCCCCAGCATTGAATATCCAGGGTGAGTTCAGCCTACAGCTATGAACAGCTCATACGCGGTGTACCGCCATGAGCTGAATATCGGGTAGGCTGTATTTATTCATA
The DNA here is from genome assembly GCF_902459505.1 of Geotrypetes seraphini. Taxonomy (NCBI): domain Eukaryota; kingdom Metazoa; phylum Chordata; class Amphibia; order Gymnophiona; family Dermophiidae; genus Geotrypetes; species Geotrypetes seraphini. The sequence continues at coordinate 216,016,311 of NC_047089.1, read as the reverse complement.
GTTAATTAATCATACTAATTATACTCACTATTTTGCATTGAGCTAGTATAGCAAGTGACTTTGGGAGGTCACGGTTTTCTGCTTTGTCTTAAAAAAAAAAAAAATCTAATCTGTGTTTATAGATTCTACAGTGCACAGTTGATCAATGAGACGGGGGGGGGGAGAGGGGGGTGGAAGGGGGATGGGAAGAATATCACCTTGAGGGAAAGGCAAGGGAAAATTGTTCTAGGCCAAGGGACTGCTACAGCTCTTCTGTACCTAGCAATTCACTTCCATCATACTGACATGTAAAAACCAAACCAACCCCTTCCCCTCATTTAAGTTTCTACATATGAGTAAAATGGTGTGTTAGTCTATTTGAAATGCAATAAAGAAATAAAACAAAGCATAAATGGAAAAAGGTGATACCTTTTTTATTGGACTAACTTAATATATTTTTGATTAATACATCAAAAGATACAATAAGCTAGTCACCATTTTTCCCTTTCATATTTTGTTTTGTTTTATTTTCTTTTTATTTTCCCATGCTTGATGGTCCTTGGAGCTTTTTGCTCTCATTCTTTGTAGTGTACGTTGACCTTCTTTGTCACTTGATTATGATTTCTACCTAGTCATCGTTAACTTCTCTTCTTCCGACTGGTCCTTGTGTGTGTGTTTCACAAAGATTGCAAGAACTATCCAGTGCACTGATTGGGACCCATAACAGGGATTTACAGCTGCCCCTACAGCAGGCATATAGGGCTAAATTCACTAAGCAAACCGCTCGGTTTGTGACCGCTTTAGGGCCCGATTTCCCTCCGACCTGATTCACTAACCTCGTGGCCAATCACCTCTGATCCGATTCCGATCTGCACATGCAAATGAGGGGAAATGGCATGCAAAGTAGGAAGAGCCGCGATTCACAAACAAAAAGCAGGCACACCGACTGGGCTGCTCAGGACCAATCACTTGTGCATGAACCCCCCCTCTCTGCCCCAATCTCCAGCTTCTCTCTGCCCTGATCTGCTGCTCTGGCTGCCCTGCTCTTGCCCTGAATCTCTCCTGCCACCCTGACTCTCCTGCCCTGCCCCGCACTGCAAGCCCGTGGTTTTAACCCACGGGTTTAAAGCGGATTAAAACCACGGGCTTGCTGGGCTAGTTAAAAGTTTGTTTTTTTTAAGTCGCTGCTCTTTGACGCATGCTGTGACAGGGACACCCAACTAACTCTCCCCGAGCCGGCTGGAACCCTGTCCGGCTGAGTAGCTTGGTGTGTGTCTTTAATTATGCGACCTAAGATTCAGTGCCTCCCATACACACTGCTGGACCTGGCTTTACTTGGATAGGTTTCGCAAACACTACACAGTCTTTAAAGATGAAAAATAAAGGTTTCAGCTTTTATTTTAACTGGTCAGAAAAACAGTTTACTAGTCAGGATTACAGTTCAGTTCCACTCCATGAGGATAGCAATCGCAGAGCTCAAAACAAAACTCTCAACAAAATATTGCAGCTCATTCCAAAACAAATAATGTAGAACCAATGAATCAAAATAGTCCTTTTCTTCCAGGGAGAATGAGAGCTTTGGCCTCGCTGCCTCTCCCCTCCCCCATGCCTGTGGTACACACAAAAAAAACCCTCCAAAAGGCAAAAATCCTTTTCCTGCTCTCCCAAGCAGGGAAAAAGAAACCAAACTTTAATGCTGGCTTAACCCAGAATGCTAGGCCTTTGCTATTCCAAGCAGCATCGGGCCTGGATGCCACTTGCCTGGACTGGGTAGGCTGAATCCCAATTCTTAAAAAAAGAACAACACAAACCTGCCCACCCAATAATTATGCAGGGTGTATTTTGCACACTACAACCACTTCCCTGTTCTTCCTCAGGCAAAGTAAAAATGGCAAAATAGTCCCTTAACACTTGTGGGCCTCTCTCTCTTAAACACAGTCTCAAACATTAGAGGAAAACAAAAAAAAAAAAAACATTAAAAAAACAAGCTTCTCTTAATGTCCCCAAATGCATGAAACGTCTGGCTTTGCTTTACACAGTTCAGCTGAGCATGTTTCAAACGGCAACACTCATGTGCCAAAGCTCAGGTTTCAGCACAGTCAGCAAACTTTCCCCATTTTAGCTTTAAAATTCTGACCTGCTTTAAGAGCTCTATTGCAGTCCATGTCCTCCGGTGATGGCTGTGTTACAGGAGCCTTTTCTCAGTCCATCTGGCTTGCCTCCAGCACAGGCAACTCCCCAGCAGGAAAATCTCCATCACAACTGTTACCAGTCAGCTCCCATGTGTCCTGCTCCTGAACTCTTTTGACCTCCTCCTCCCTGGCTTTCATGGAGGATAAGGGCCCAGACGTTTATGCCCCTCCCCCCTGATTAACTTAGGTGAATAAGCAAGGTTTCCTGGCTTGAAGCCAAGGCAGTTTCTTTGTCTCTTTTTAAAGAGGCAGAATGGGAAAAGGTGCAGCCCAAGTTTGTTTACCTCTAGACTGCACTAGCTTTGGGAACTGACACAGGGATAGGACTTTAGTCTAGCTTTGGGAACTGACACAGGGATAGGACTAAAATGCTTCAGATCTTGATCTGCCTTCTGCATTTCAACATCATGGGAGCACAGCGCAGTACCCCTGTCACAATGCGCAGATCATCTACAGATGGTCTGCATATGCTTCAGGATCGCTACGGAGTGATCCCAGTGGTGGATTGGAGGCGTGATTCCAATCACCCTCATTTGCATGAGGGCGATTCGTGAATTGGCCCCCTGGACATGGATCAGATCGGATCCATGCCCTTAGTGAATCTAGCCCTTAGTCATGCCTTGAAGCAAGTCTAAATCCCTACATATGCATTTCCCACTGCAGACATGGATTCTTTATGTGAAATAGAGAATGTATATCTGTATTTTTGTCCTACCTAAACCACTCTCTCTCCTCATTCTCCCCACGCCTCTTTGCCATGCAGAAATACTTAGCTTCCCCAGGTCTGAATATCCCCTGTTCAGAAATGGCATTTAAATGCCTGGGCCTTTCTAGATTTTTTAATGTTTATATTTTTTCAAATTTGATATACTGCCAATTCCTACAACTGTTCTTAGCAGTTTTACATAATAAATAAATATAATAATAAATAAAAAAAAATAATAATAAAAATTCAATAAAAACAAGGAAAAGGAATGCCATTTAATAGCTATTCCAGGGAGCATTGAACGCCAGGCACTTGACCGGTTACCCTTCTCCTGTGACTGTGAGGGTCCTTTGGCAGATGGTACATCAGCGCGTCCGCTCCAAGGAACGCGGTCGTGGGCGCATGTCTGAAGGGTGCATGCTTCAAAGGCGCATGTCCAAAGGAGGACACACCTTTAGAGCACCTTCGTTTGGAGTTTTGAGCAGATTATTCTGTTCAAGTTTCAAGTTTCTTTATTTTTGATATACCGTCTATCAAAATAAGTGTCTAAACGGTGTATAATATAAAAAGATTGCAAAAAAAAAAATTAAAAATAAATAAATAAAAGCAGTATTTTATCAGATATTAAAAATCCTAGACAAATTCAGATTAACGTACATGAAACAGAAGGAAATTAGGGGAGGGAAAGGTTTTTTAAAATACATCAAAGTAAAATTAATAAAAAGAGGATGCTGAATGGGGAGTGGCAAAACATATAATAATTTGATGGGTAAAAGGAAGGGAGGCTGGTCCTTTATATCCCTTGGACTTTTCTCTGTCAACAGGGAGGCCTATCCTTCCACCTTAACCGACAGGAGGTAGAATCGGGACATCAGACACCGACCAATCCAGTTGGTGATAGAGCTTGAGTCTGTAGAAGAACAAGATGGAACTGATATATCTCAGGTCTCTCATCCCACTGGGACTAATTTGAGTATAACTTCTGATTTAATCCCTGTCGGTCTTAAATATCATTCTATAGATAAGCCAATTTCAGAGGGAAATGATATTACATTGAAAAATATGCAAGCAATTGTAAAAATGGATAATACATTACAGAGTAATTCAAAGAGCTTTGCGGAATTTCAGAGAATGTCTCTGTAAAATTTTAAGTAGTGGGAGAACTATTGGAAAAAATGGAGGCTCAAGTTAAGCTCTGTCAGTCAGCGCAAACGTCTGATTCACTCTAAACTTGAATTATTAGAAAACTCTACAAGGGCTCTTAACATGAAATTTTTGAATTTTCCTGTAACACATTTCTTGTCGCCCAGAGAGTTTCCAAAAATTTATTTAAAAGAGGTTTATATTCCAGTGAGTAAGAGAGAAATAGCTCCAGAAGGAGATATGGATAATATCTTTTCACCTGACAGCTTAGATTTTATGAGGTTTTTGGAAAATTTGCAAGAATTGATACCTAAAAGAGCCACCTTGTTATTGACATTGTCTTCTTTGAAGAAAAAAAAACCTCATTATGAAAACTTATTTTCCAAAAAAACCACTTCTGTTTTATGGTCAACCTACATCAATTTTCCCAGACATTTCCAGGCAGACTCAAATGTGACGTAAAAGCCTTTCTGCCGCTGAGACCTAAAGCCCAGGCAATAGGAGGCACTTTCTTTTTAAAGTTTCCCTCTAAATGCCTGGTCACGAGGGAAAATAATTCTTATGTGTTTTTGGAACCAAATCAGTTAGAATTGTTTCTTGTGAATAATCATGGGAAAATTTCAGTATAATCTACTCTATTAGGTTTAAATGGGATTAAGCGGTCTCACAGGGCTTGGAAACAACGTTAAGCCCCGACGCAAGAGCACCTCCCCCACCTCCTGCACTTCCCCCACTTCCTCAGATTACCAGCTCTCCGTGAATGGAGGACCTTTTGGAAGACGGCAGGCACCTCCCCTTGGAGGCCAAGGAGATCCTAGAGGGAAGCATAGGGATGGACTCCCTTCATTTGCAGGAGAGTCTGAATGTAGAATCTGGGGATATAACAACACTGGGGGAGTGACAGCCCAAGAAAATCAGCTGGTGAGCAAACTGAACTAATAAAATCATTGTCTTCTATAGAAAAGCCCCAAGAGGCCACTTTAGATTCCCTATGGGATCTCATGGCTAGTCTGGCTAAAGCTATAAACCCCCAGTTTGTACAGCTGGAAGATAAACCTAAAGTCCAGGAAACAGATATTAAGAAATTGAAGGTTGAAATTGGGGACTCTAAGTCTTCCATGGAAAACATACACCAAGAATTAAAAGTTTCTAAGCAAATTACAGACACTGGTTAAGGATAATATTAACCTGAGAAGAAAATTGGAATCCTTAGAGAACTTTTCCCACGATAATAACCTCATATTGATTAATTTCCCTAGGGTTACTATGGTAACTCCTAGGGAAATGTTGAAACGTTATATGATGGAGGTTTTGGAAGTGTCTGAAGATCAATTACCACCGTTTACTCAGATTTATTATTTACCGGTTAGGAAGCAAGAACAACCACAAGAGATTAATGAACAATCACTTAATATCTCAGCACTGTTGGAACTTTCTGATAAGGAAGTAGCAACAGCAGCATTACTTGTAACTGCTGCTTTGGCACCAGATAAAAATAAACGAAAAGTATTTCTGGGTCTTAAGGTACAAATGTTCCCAGACTAAGCGCGGGATACCCAGAGGCACAGATGTGAATTTTTGCTTCTAAAACCATCTGTTATTGCTCTGGAGGCAACATTCTATCTCCGCCATCCATGTAAATGTATACATTATCATATGCAAAAATAAGTCTTTTTTTGACCCCTTCCAACTGACAATTTTCTTGTTGGTATCACGCCTGGAAGAGGGAAAACTTGAGTGCTCTTTGAATGACTAGATACCCTGGCTCAGTTAATTGGTTCTTTGTCTTAATTTTTCTTTGTTCCTCTGTATTATTATCTCACTTTAATATATCTTGGATTCTAATTGAGGACTTGGGCTGAATTTAAGCTTATTAATTTTTTCCAATGATAACTTTACTTATTGTGAATTAATAATCTTTTTCCTTCCCTTTGTATATTGTTAATATTGCTTTATACCTAGTTAAATAGCTTAAAATGGCTTTCTGTACAAGTGGATACTTGCTATATATATAATTGAAAATGTATAAATTTAAAAAATAATAATAATAATGTTTGAGCCAAGCCAATGTATGCTGAGTTTTATTTTTTCTTAATTTAAATATTTCTTAGCTCTCTCCCTCCCCGAGATATGGGCTTGATTGGATGAATATTATGTTGTTAATGTGTTTATAAATGTTTCTTTATGCCCATTGCTTGATTTCTAATATGTATTGTGTTAAGAAATATTCAATAAATATATTTTAAACATAGCTATTCCTTAAGAGGACTAGTCATAATATCAACATACAACCATATGTCCCAAATTCAATAATTTCATATATCTAATATTTTAGATCCTCAGCTGGATCTCCAGGAACGATATTCATGCATTGTTTGTACGAGCCACTTTCGTCATAGGATCATTATTTTTGCTTTTTTAAAAAATTCTTCTTATACTTTATTTATTTCTCCTTCATTATACTTTATATATTACTAGTCTTATAGCCCGTTACATTAACGGGTGCTAGAATATATATGTGTGTGTATGTTTTTATTTTTTTTCTCTCTCCTTAGTCGCTTTCTGTCTGTCTTTTTTTTTTTTTCCTTGGCTGTCCACTACCACCCCTTGCCTGCTCCCCCTGTCCATTCTCCCTTCCTTTTACCTCCCCTGTGTCCTCCACCACCCAATCACTGCTCACCTTATCCAGCAGAAGCCCTTCTCCCTTTGTTTTACCTCCCCCTGTCCATCATCACCTCCTTCCTGCTCCCCCTGTCCAGCAGTAGGCCTGTCTTTATTTTTCTGCCCCTCCCTCCCTGTTCATCAGCACCTCTTCCCCTGTCCATTAACCCCTTTTCTGCCCTCCATTTCCGTGTGTTGCAGCATTTCCCTCCCACCCCACTTCCCTGTGCAGTATTTTCCTCACCCCCATACATTCCTTCTGAACTGTTTTCCGGGTTTTCCGGATTTGGCTGCCGTGGCCTGCAGCCACCGACAGCCGCCGTGGCCAGCAGTCGCCGCAGCCGACATTTGACTCGGGCCGCCGCGGCTATCATCTGACTCGGGCCGCCGCGCCGCAGGAGAAGCAGTGCCCAACTTAAAATCGGGAAGGGTTGGCTTTTGATGGCCTCGGGGGGGGGGGAGGAAGAGAGAGAGCGGAGAGGCGGCGACCGCTGCGTCTTTCAACAGGGAGCAGGACAGACCGTAAGCCGCGCATGCGCACTTCCTATGTGTCGCTACAGCTCAAGGAAAACCGGCGCACACATAGGAAGTGCGCATGCGCGGCCTAGCGTTTTATTATATTAGATAATTGTTTATTCTCAATAATTTTCAAATAAACTTATCTGTTCATTTCTTGATTTTGTAGCGGAAAGGCGCTCCACTAAAAAAATCAAGAAACAAATTCTACCACAGCAGCTAGAGCTAAAAACCATGCTATACAAGAAATATCTGATAAACTCTCAATTAATGAATGTGATCAGTTGGAAAAGATTCCATTCCGAAAGCTAGATGAAAAAATATGTCTTTAACAATGTCTTGAATGCTTTAAGATTTATTTCAGACTGAATATGGTTCGGAAGCTGATTCCAAAGACTAATCGCCAAATAAAAGAAAGCTTTATGACGAGTGAATCTCCATCTAGTTCTACATACTGCTGGCAGACCTAATCTGTTATCTTGCAATGATCTTAATATACGCCCTGGAGTGTAAGGGATAGTCAATGAATTCAGGTAAGTTGGTACGGTGGTATGAAATGCTTTGTGAGTAAGTATTAATATTTTAAATTGTATTCTAAAGCTAACCGGTAACCAATGATGAGATGCTTGGAAAATAAGGATCTTAGACACCCAGTTCCCCTTTCTTGCAAGACACTCTTGGAATTTGTCACACTCTTTAAGTATTGAACAACATTGAATGATGTTGTGTTATCTGTGGATTTGATCACCTCACATGTCTCCAATTTCAGATCCTTTGTAAGTGGGGTTACCAGATGGCTCCAGAATAAAGAGGATGGATTGTCTCAATCTGGCCTATTTACTTTCATTGCTTTCAATGGAAGTAAAACCTGGATGTCTCAATCCGTCCTCCTTTTTTTAGAGCCATCTGGTAACCCTATTTATAAGTACCGTATTTTTCGCTCCATAAGATGCACTTTTTCCACCCCCAAAGCCAGCCGTCCAGCAGGAGAGCGCGCTGGACCACCACAACTTTAAAAAGGTACTAGGGGGCTACAGGTGGCTTCGGACTGTGGGTGGCTTCGGACTGTGGGCTGCGGGCGGGCTACTTCGGGCTGCTTCAGGCTTCCAAGCACCAGATGTACCAGACCATCAGACGCACCCCCCTGTATAGGAGGACATTTTTTTTCCTTGGTTTTTCCTCCTCTACAGGGGGGTGCATCTTATGGATGGGTGTGTCTTATAGAATGAAAAATACGGTATGCTAAAAAGTATTGGTCCCAGTACTGATCCCTGGTGCACTTTTCTATTAGCATTCACCTTTCTTTATTGAGAAAACTGACCATTTGCTTGCTTTTAACCAGTTTCCAATCCATAATAACATATTGCTCGCCTCCTATCCCATGGCTTTTTAATTTCCTTAGGAGTCTTTCATGAGGAATATTATCAAATGCTTTCTGAAAATCCCCAACCCCCAGAAAAAAAGCCAGCTCTGGATTACCTGGGTGGCTTTTTTTTTTGTCCTAATTGATTTACTGGCTGAATTAAAGTTCATTTGCTGGAAACAATCAATAGGACATTCCTCTGTAATTCAATAAAATGCAGAGAGGGGCAGAAGCTGTGATCTTAATGTGTTTCGGACAGAGCTTAGAGTTTCTCTCTCTTCAGCTTTTAGATCAGAACAAAAATAAATTGGCTGAGTTACATATTTATGCCTGTGCTTTACTGTAATTATGTAGCAGATCCCTTAGGCACCTGTTTTTATCAAGGGCTACAGTTTGTGAAGAGGGAGCCTCTCTCCTTACCTTCCGGGACCTTATGGATGGAGAAAGACAACTTCCAAGGCTCCTTGTTCATTTGCTCTTTTACAAGGAAGCTCTCTCTCCCGCCAAGCACTGTCATCTTACTCACCCAACTGAGGTCTTGGTTGTATACACAGAGCTTTATTTGTAGATAAAAAAGAAGTGGAACTGTGGAGTCAAGAGAGGCTTTGGGTGAGCCAGGAGCAACAGGAGAAGAGAGGCAGGATTAGGAGTAGTGACTGTTTTCTATTCTGCTCTAGGCTCACCACTTCCCTTCCTCTTCCCTGCAGGCTGCCAGGAAGAGAGGGGATACAGCAAAATACTCTTTCTGATGTGGAGTCTGAAAATAAATGGTGGAACTATGTTCCAGGCCATTCGCCCACAAATTAAGCCCTGTGTATGCCAAAAGTGAAGTCTTTACTAGGTGGTTGATTATTTATTTAAAAAAATTTCTATTCTGCTTATATTCTAAGTGGGTTACAATGTCCACATACATAAATGAATAAAAATGACAAATACGTACATAAAATTCACAATTCTACAAAGTCAACAGAAAACCTAGATATTAAAAAATATCAAACTCCCATATCAAATTCAGTCCTAATAGGAAAAAAAAGGATATTGACATCTACTTTGATATGACTAGCATCACAGAGATGGGCTTGTAATTATCCAGATTCTCTGGATCCATAGTCTGTCTTTTTAGTATTAGTTTTATTGTTGCAGTCTTCCATTTTGCAAAGATTTATTAACATCCATATACATGTATGGATGTTGATATGGTTTTTCATTCTCTGCATATGGGAGGGGTGGGTGGGTTTGGGGACAGTTCATTCTAGAAATTTCATGGATATCCTTTGCTTTATGATGATATAGTGAACAAACTTTTCAGAATTTATATTTATATTCTCTCCTTTTTGAATGTGTGTTTATTTGTAAAATTTCAAAAAAATCTTGGAACTGACACCCCCCCCCCCCAATCTTTATTAAGAACATAGCCATATCATCTATGATTATTTTTACTAACGCAGATGAGCAAGAATCAAATAAGGATCTTGGTGGAGTCAATCCTTTAACAACTCTATTCACTTTTTCCTCAGTAACCTCGTCAAATTTCCACCACCTTCCTATATCATCGCTGTTATCATCCTCTGTCTGAATCTTTTCACCTTCATCCTTCAAATTAATCAATCTTTCAACCTTATCAATCAAACACATAGCATAATCATTTGGACCAACATTCTCATTTTCAGCTTCCTCATATCTTTTCACTAGATAGGCAAATCGACTGTTATCTTTAAGGGCAAGAAAGAGAAAAAGAAAATATGGTAAATTTTAAATAAATAAATAAATAAATAGCCTAGGCATTTTAATACTAAGTATATGACACAGCCTCAAAGTTGCAATTCCAGCCTTAGCCAGTCTGGGAATTTTTCCATGAGTTCTGGGAGGACCCAATACATACCTTGGCGCATAATATAGGATTGATGATACCTATAGAAATTTGGAAAATTTACCCCTCCCTCTGTAATTAATTTTTGTAAAGTCACTAAGGCAATTCTAGCTATTTTACCTTGCCAAATAAATTTTGTGAGAATACTGTTTAATTTTTTATAAAAAGACCCCTGAAAAAACACTGAAAAATACTACTTGACACCTGGAAAACTTTAAAATATATAGATAATTTAACTTCTAATCCAATTCATAAATCTACAAATAAAACTATATGGCTTAACTCCAAGATTCGAATAGGCGGATTTAAGATTGTCTGGAAGCAATGGATAATAGCAGGAATACGTACTCTTGAAGATGTAATGTCCAATGGTAAACTGCTTGATTTTTCAAAGTTGCAACAAAAATTTGGCTTGAATAAATTGCAAAGGTATAAATGGCTGCAACTGAAGCAGGCCATTCAGGCGGGGTTCACTGAATGGAAAAATCTTAATAATCAATATAGTTTAGAATTTCTATGCTTCCAAGCGGACTTTCTGGGACACCAGGCCACATAGTGGTACAAATTAATATCTGGATTGTTGAATAAAAAACCAAGGACTGGTCTTAGAGACATTTGGAGCATTGAGATTAAGCACAAAATTACGGCATCTCAATGGCCACGTATTTGGTCTTGGAGGATGAGATGTACAATGTCAGCATCTATGAAACAAATGTGGTTTTTATTACTACATAGAGCTTTCTGGACCCCTGCTCATTTAAAAAAATTAGATAGCTCTAAATCTGATAGATGCTGGCATTCACATCTTGAAGCAGGGACTTTAGATCACTTGTTATTCTATTGTCCAATCATTCCAGCCTAAACCTAGCCAGAAGAGAAAGAAGAACACATCTTTGCTGTTTCTGCCTGATGCATTCTGGGTATGTACCAGAACTGTATTCTAGTCAAGGACATCCAGTTATGCCTCCATGCTCAGCCTGTGTGAATCTTGGGGGAGGAATTGCTCCTGTGCTGGTCTTATCTAACGAAGGCGCCTCTGTCTCAGCCTGTACGAGACTCTATACAGAAAGGATATTCATCTACGTTCTGTTTCTGGATTGGTCCGGAGAGGTCATCTGATGAGATCCAAGTGAAAAGGTGCTAATTATAATTATTCTGTGTTGGGATGTGAGGGAGCTTCATCTTAACATTGGATTCTCTGCACATCTTATAATAATTAAGACCTGAAAAGTTACCTTTTGTGACTCTCTGCCTGAGAGAGAGATCCAGACCTTTAAACAGATCTGGATTCCATCACATCAAGGAAACCTTTGCTGCCAACCTAAGTTACAGCTTCTCCAGTGGCTGACGAACTCTTGTTCCGGTACCAAAAGAATTCTTATCTTCAGTGCTGAGTAGAGGACGTCTTCCCTTTCACCTGATTTTGTGCCAAGGCCTAATTGGATGGTGAGAATATGGAATTCTATTATCTTATCAGCTGGGGTTAGATAAATGAATCCTATTGTGGTTCGGGATAAGGAGAAGTGAAGCTACTCTTGGTGATAAGCAATATATTTAGTTTGCTGCTAATCAGGAATTATTATTATAAGGAATTATCTAGTGTGTAAGAAGCAGTTATATTCACTCATTTACATAGGGATTATTTTGTAATAATTATGTAATGAGATATATGTATGTACAGAGACATTGTGAACAATAATTAGTTATTGCTGCTGGCTTATGAATTATATATTTTTATATTTCTAATAAAATTCTTCATATAGCCTTGGTCTCTATTCTTAGTATAAACTGGCAAAATAACGAACCTTGGGTAAGGAGATTATGGTTTTCCCCTAGAAAACGAAGAGACACGTAACTTATTTATGTTACTTTAATTAGTCAACTATAAATCTTTCTACAGACCCTGGGTAAGTCACTTAATCCCCATTGCCCCAGGTACATTAGATAGAGTGGGAGCCCACCAGGACAGATAGGGAAAAATGCTTGAGTACCTGAATAATTTGTAATCCACATAGAATTGTAAGATATAATAATAATAATAATTTTATTCTTATATACCGCCATGCCCATCGAGTTCTAGGCGGTTCACAACAATTACATTAGGATCCGCATTGACATGCCGATTTACAAACAATGTATTGGATTTACAACAGCTTCCGCCGAACATGGCTGAAGAAGCGGAAGAGGGAAGGAGAGAAGGAGGAAAGCAGTCAATAGAGGGGGGGGGGGCAGGGCCGAACGGGCTGATTTACCATAATTTATTGGATTTACAACAACTTTAGCCGAATTTGGCTGATGAGGAAGGAGGCGGAAGTCAGCGATCAATAAAGGGGGGAAAAGGGTCAAACATGTGGCCGGGTGATTCTGGGGAGGGGGCGTTATGGGGCTTGTTTGTTGAATAGATAAGTTTTGAGTGTTTTTCTGAAGTCGAGGTAAGTGGGAGTCTCAAGAATCATTTGGGCGATCCATGGGTTCATCTTGGCTGCTTGGAAGGCGAAGGTTTTGTCTAGGAATCTTTTAAGATGACAGAGCTTTAGCGAGGGGTAGGCGAACAGTTGAATTCTGCGGGATTTCCTGTTGGTGCAGTAAAGGTTAAAGAGGGGATTGATGTATCTTGGTGAGAGGCCATTTACCGATTTGTAGCAGAAGCATGCGAATTTGAAGAGCACTCTGGATTCGAAAGGTAGCCAGTGAAGTTGGTGGTAGAAAGGGGTGATATGTTCCCATTTCTTTAGGCCGTAGATGAGGCGAACGGCGGTGTTTTGGATCATTTTTAGTCTTCTGGTAGTTTTCTTCGTGGAGTTCAGGTAAATAATATTACAGTAGTCTAGAATGCTGAGAATGGAAGATTGCACTAGAAGGCGGAACGAGGAGTCATTGAAGTATTATTTGATAGTGCGGAGTTTCCAGAGTACCGCGAAGCATTTCCTGACGCTGAGGTCGGTGTGAGTTTCTAAGGATAAATGTCTGTCCAGCGTATATATATATATATAAAAGACCTCAGACTGCAGTACTGATCAAACAGCAGTGTTACTGACCCACATCTGATTTTAATCATAGGGCAAAATAATCCTCTGATGTCTTCAAATGTGCTATAAACCGCACAGTAAAAACCAGCACTTATTTTATGTCCCTACAGATTGTCTCCATTTCACCAATGACATCTTCAGGGAAATTGGACGGCTGTGAGTATAACTCTATCTGGTGCAGTTATAGTTTCTGAAAAAAAAAAAAACCCAAAAAATTAAAACTGAAGAGAAAACAAGGCATAGGGTCAATTTTAATTTTACAACCATGGCATATGGAACATTGTATGGCTTACTTATTGGCATGCTCAACTCTGGTCTAAGGTTCCCCCATGCTGCGTTGAAAAATCGCTGTGGGCAAATTTAAAACACCCAGCTGAGCTTTGGCACAATTGGGAAACCAATCATAAATGAACACATCATGGTGACATCACCACAAGAACTATTGAATGAAAATGTTAAGGAGGTGTCGCCAAAAGGCAGACCATTGGATGTTGACATTCAGGCCAGATGGCTCAACTGAGTTGAGACGGAATATCCATCTGTGCTCACATTGTATGAGTTATTTTTGTCACAATCCCCATCCCATATACTGGTGGGGATATAATCAATCACAAAACATTTGAGATCAGAAAAAGCGTGGTTAAAACTGGAGCAATGAGCAACCAGTGGGGCTCCTAATTTTTGCCGTGTGATACAAGATTTATGTTCAATCACCCGTGTATGTAAATTTCTGGACATTTTGCCCTCAAAACACTTCTTACAAAGACAGATGATCACATAGACAACAGAGCCACTCTTACAAACGGTGTGGTGTCTCAATGAAAAATCTTTTACGGGGAGGGAATCGTGACAAAAAAACTCATACAATGTGAACAAAGATGGATATTCCATCTCAACTCAGTTGAGCCGTCTTGTCTGAATATCAACATCCAATGGTCTGCCTTTTGGTGACACCACTTGACATTTTCATTCAATAGTTTTTGTGGTGACGTCACTATGACATGTTCATTTATGATTGGTTTCCCAATTGTGCCAAAGCTTAGGTGGGTGTTTTAAATTTGCCCGCAGTCATTTTTCAACAATGTTCTGTATGCCATGGCTGTAAAATTAAAATTTACCCTGTGCCTTGTTTTCTCTTCAGTGTTTTAATTTTTTTGTTTTTTTTCAGAAACTGTAACTGCGCCAGATAGAGTTATACTTACAACCATCCAATTCCCCTGAAGAAGCTGTAGGTGAAATGGATGAAACGACAAGGTCCCAATTTATATTAGCCTGTTATGTTGTCCTGACTACAGATGCATCCGGGGACAGAAAACACACACACACAGATAGCCAAAGAGATGATGATTTAATTCAGAAGAACCACGCATATTTATAGCCCCCCCCCCTTTGTACATGCGCAGTCACAAGCTAATAATGGGTGTAGTTTATAGGGAAAGAAAGTTTAATTTCTCATAAAAAACAGGGAGGGGGGAGGGAAATTCCACAAACAGTACACATAAGATAACAAAAAGAGACAATGGTTTCTTGTGATTTCTTGTATAGCAAAATAAGCTTATAAAGAATATACCCTTACAATCCCCCCTTATGTCATGAATATGACATCATAAGCGTACAACAGCAGCGTGGAGAGAAAGGTACTCTACTAAGGTGTCTGAAATCACATATATAGAGAGAAAACCTTGGAAAAGAAGTATAAAGAATAAATAATTCCTTCACATGTGCAAATCACCAAGAACAGCAAATATAGACATGGGGGTCAAAGATGCCAGGAAGGTCGGGGGCTGTGGTAGGGACCGATAGGTACTAGCCAGGGCTACAGTAGAGCGAGGAATAGCAGAGTTGACAATAACATGGAATCACAGGAACCAGGCAAGGCAGGCAGCCAAGAGCGAAAGAGTCAGTCAGGAGGGAGGCCATGCCAGGTTCAGAGAGGAACATGAGCCAGTGTGGTGATGCGGTCCACATCTTCCTCGAGCACGGTACCATCATCATTAAGGTCAAGGCAGTAGTTAGAAAGGTGGAACTTGCCACAGACGCCATCTTCCGCAGCCAGCAAGTAATCTAGAGACAGGCGATTCTGGTACATGGCAGTGCAAAAGTTCAAGAACAGCCTGCAAGTGAAGTATGCAGTTGAGCAGGTAGATTGGGGTCCGACAACCCCAAGAGCCATCTTTGGCCCACGTAGCAGGTCCATAAACAGCAATGATCCATTCAGCAGGCTAATTGTCACCCCAATTTCCAATCTGTATGGAGTAGAGAGTGCTAACTGCTTCTGGCAACCCCTAGTGTAGAACACAGGGGCTCCCAGGCGTTCGCCGTCGGCCAGCAGTAGCAGAAAGGAGCTGGGATGGATCCAAGTACACATGTAACAGTCCGGTGAGCAGGCAGGCAAGGGTAAGCAAACAGGCGACAGAGTCAATATCAACCATCAGGAGCTGACCATCAGGTGTAGGAAGTTCCATGGAGCAGGTGCTGAAGAGGAGGTCCTGGTAACTTGAAGATGCAATAATGGAAGTCCGCAAGGCCCACAGTGGAAGTCGTGGGGCTGACATGAAAGAGAGGTTCTGTGAAGGCAGGTCTAGCATATCCAGCCGTGTTCATAGCCACTGTTCTCCCATACCAGTCCCACCACAGACAAAACAATTGCTGACATTAAGAGTCTGGTCTATAGATTCAGCAAACTGTCATTTTGCCTAAGGTTTGAGCAAAGGTTTCATTCTTAGCAAAATGTGTTTTTTCTTATCTACAGGAGAAGCAGGAGCGCTCAGCTGTGGGGGGTTCAGGACATAAGGAGGAATGACCTTGGCACAAGTAGCTAGCTTCAGAACAGGATGTAAAACGCAGAGCTCAGAACATGACCTTGTAGCTGTGCAGCAGAATGAAAACTGTGTTTTGTTTTATTTTTTTAGACGCCCCCCGTCTCAGCAAGGATTATATCTAGGGAGTGGGGCCTAACTGATCAGCAATATCTTGCAAGGCAGCCCTAGTGTAGTTCACAAAGCATTGCTGATTAAAATAAATGTAATTAATCCAATCAACATACTTATTGATAGTAAGAAGGGGAATAAAAGACTCGAACCCAGCCTAGTTGTGATAGGAAAAACAAAATCTACTTTCATATGTGCAGAAAAGCATGGGAAACATAACAGAAAATAGCACATGAGACACATTCCCATAAAGGACAGGCTCCTCCATGAGTGAAGGTGTTCGCATAAGGACATTATTGGAAAGGCATTAAGCTAGAGAACACATTGGAGATAATGCTGCCAATTGAGGAACAGTATAAGGGGCAGTACCATGACCATAAGCAACATCAAATAACATGCATGCATCAAAATATAAAGGCACTGGGCATGGAGGGTAATGAGGGGGCCCTCAGCACCTGCTAAAGGCACCAGGTGGGGGTTGCGATAAACCACAAGCTGCCAGTTACAGTCAAACACTTGTAAACAGTTCCAGTCCAAGAAATGAAAAGGTTAAGATGTGGTGTTGCAGGGGTATCAGTCTCTTTAAACTGGTAAGGTCCATACTCAGAGAGAAAGGTGTCTTCACAGACAGGGAGAGATACACCAGCCTAAAAGAATTCAGGTATCATACACAATGTTCATAAGAGGACAGGGTGATAAGTTGGTATGGGTTGCACACAACTAGTAAACAATTCAAGAGAGACCATAAAGATATACTCAGTGTAGGGCACATAAAACCCCATTATGCCAGAAATGTGTGAATTGAGCAGATCCAGTGGGCACCATGGAATAAACACTGTATAGAACCTTTGTCTTAATAATATAACCCCTAACTAAGTAGCGCTCAGGCCATGAAAACAAGAACCAAAAAAGATATTGTGCAATTGAGATAGGAAACAACAAAAATGCAAAAAATGGAGATAAAAAACTCCAAAAAATGGCCAATGGTATGTTTTCCGGGGTACCCCACAAACCAAACAGACAGACAACACAGAGATTACATGGTATAAACAAACATAGAGCTCCAGTAGGCCTTAAACGTGCTTGCATCCATCACGGAGGCAGGGCTGAACTTACATCTGTAGATAAACACGATTATGAAAACAACATCATAGAACATAACACTAGCAAAGAAATTTGCATGTAACACATGGCATAATAATCAATAATCAGAAAAGGGTCTGGAGTCTAAACGTATGCTTGAACTTCTGAAAGAGAAAACAAACAATTTAGTCAATGGGCTCCATTGCTCTGCCTATTTTATTCATAGTATAATCAACTGAGAGTATTTTTCTCACAGCATTACTACTTCATTCACACGTGTAGTTAATCATTCACTGTTCCTCAGCGGGCCACCATGCGCTCAAACAATCTCATTGAGCATGGCTTTATGTCCCCCCTCCTCATCGGAACCAGCGTGTTTTCTCTTATTTTAAATCTTATTTAAGTTTATAGATAAAGTTTAAATACTTAAAGTACTTAGCTTTGTGCTAGATGTTAAACCGGGGAGTTTTAGTATGTACCACCGACATGTTTCGCCCGTATAAGTTGCTGGGCTTTATCAAAGCTGCTCTGCTACGTACGAAACCCTGACCCAGAATCAGGTCAGTAATGCTGTGAGAAAAATACTCTCAGTTGATTATAATATTAATGTGGGCTTCATTCTAAGTTACCTAGTAAATAGTGCTGAAAGTTATTTTATTCATAGGGCATGTCTTCAGTCAAGCCACACAGTCATAAGAGATAATGCAATCAGAGACACAACTGGCTTCAATCTACAGAAATATGAAGATCTTACTAGGTAAAGCACAATACAGTGTCCAGGGTTAGGGACAGAGGTAATATGAAGTATTGCAGTGTCAATGCTAAGAGGAAAAAGAAACATTTTACATCTGAAAGTGCAAGGTCATTTCAAGGTTACTTGAAGCACAACTTGTTCTTCCTGTTTATTTTATGTATTCCAGCTGCCTGCCTTCACATCATCATAAGGAAACACATACCCACTGGTGAGAAAAAAGAAAAGTGATAGGGGAAACGCCCCTTTCCAGATACTGGTGGTAAATCAGTCACAAACTGCATCTCCCAGACCCATAAAAGAGACTTGTACAGTGTAAATTGCACTTTCCACTAGAACATATGAATTAGTATCAAAAATTATTCTCTCACTGCTGAACACATGCCCATAAACCCTTTTCCTATCTTCTCACTGATTCCTATTTAAAACATCCTATACGCTCAGATCAGTAACACGTTGCACAAACTTTCTTTCACATGCCTGTACATTCTTTCTAAATACTAACTTCCTGCTTTGAAACAGCCAGACATTTAAACTATCTAACTATTCAAACTTTCTTTTGTCCATTCATTTATGGCAAAAATCCACCTCGTTTCATATCACTTTCTGATTCCTTACTGCCTCGTCTAAAATCACATTCCTCATTCTCGTTCATCAGTCTGAAACACTTTCTTAATTCACATTCATTCCAAGCATAACTTGCAATAAGCTTGCAGCCAGTTCTAACCAATTTCCCAACCCCTATTCTCTCCATGCTTTTTTCTCCTAAACTAGTAGTTCAACAGACTTGTTTTGTTTTCAAAACTGCAAAATGTGCACAGTGCTGTAACTTTTAGCAATAATCCTATGCTTAGATTTTTTTGTTTATATGCAGGCGATAGTGTTCTTGCTGTATTTCTTCCTGAGTCCTATGCTGAATGACCCGTTCAGCTCCTCCCATCTCTGTGTAAGGCACCGTCTCAAATTATTTGCTCCGAACATCCCCTCTCCCCCGAAGGTTTTACAGGGAGGAGATAAATAGTTTAAGGGGTCTTATGGGCAGATGTTTTATCTCTTTGCAATCCCGTTTGTTTTGGACATAGCCAATTGTTGCTCTATCCCCCCTTCCTCCTAGAGAAAAAAAACTCTGTGAAGAAAAAAAGGGAGGCGGCCAAAACCCCGCCTTCTGGGAAAGGAGGGCAGGTGAAAACTCTCATTGTGTTTTTTCCAGTGAACAAAAGAAAACCCAGAAGCCCGTTTAACTTAAATCAACATAGTCAAACTACACAAAGTCTCAATAAACCCTTTTAAAATGCAAATAAACCTGAGTTCCAAAACTACTTAAAAAAGAATCCTTTGTTCTGCATGCCCTCAGCCATGCAATCAATCCTCTGTTTATCTCACATAAGGGCACACGCTTCTCTGTTCAACAGAGAGCAGATGGGTTTATTTTTCTTTCTCCTGTTTCATGTTTACAAGGCTCGTCTTTCTTAGGAAGGGTAGGAACCTTGACCCATAACAAAATACAACGTACTAAGACACAAGACAATGGTATAGAAAGAAAAAAAGCGCATGCGAGAAAGTTTCCTCAAAACAACAGAACAGGCGAGTCTGTACATTTGAATTAGTTTGATCAGTCCTTCCCAAAAGGACAGGTAATTAGTTAAAGCAGTCCTTCCCAAAAGGACAGGTAATTAGTGAAATCAGTCCTTCCCAAAAGGACAAGTACTTAGTTAAATCAGTCCTTCCCAAAAGGACAAGATATCTGTGGGGTTGCCAAAACCACCACAATCTCAAGAGACTTGCCAAAAAGCCTCAATAATCAAATAAGGGCTTGGAAGAGGGCAGAGACCAGTGAGCACTAGAAAACAAATACTCACTTAAAATCCTGGCACCATCTCTATCCCGGATGAGCCCCCAGCTGAAATGACAAGGTCCCAATTTATATTAGCCTGTTCTGCTGTCCTGAGTACAGATGCATCCGGGGACAGAAAACACACACACACACACAGATAGCCAAAGAGATGATGATTTTATTCAGAAGAACCACACATATTTATAGTCGTCCCCCCCCCCCCCTTTGTACATGCGCAGTCACAAGCTAATAATGGGTGTAGTTTATAGGGAAAGAAAGTTTCGTTTCTCATTAAAAAACAGGGAGGGGGAGGGAAATTCCACAACCAGTACACATAAGATAACAAAAAGAGACAATGGTTTCTTGTGATTTCTTGTATAGCAAAATAAGTTTATAAAGAATATACCCTTACAATGGAGACATGCTGTAGAGATATATGATAAATGCTGGTTTTTACTGTGCAGTTTATAACACATTTAGGGGTCCTTTTATTAAGGTGCACTAGTGCGTCTTAGCGCACGCTAAGACGCACTAGCGTGCCTTAGTAAAAGGACCCCTTAATTGGATGTGGTTCAGTAACACCTCTAAATGATCAGTACTGCAGTCTGTCCCTTTCACTGAGGTCATTTTTTCTCCATAAAGAATATTTATTTATTTAACATTTATTGAATAATATTGACAGCAAGACAATTGGGGTCATAACGTTTCCACTGTTGGTGTGTATAGGAATATTCTCAAGTAAAACAGGTTTTATGCTGCTCATTCTAGAAATAAGCAGTGGATTTTTCCAAGTCCATCTTAATAAAGGCTTACGGGATTTTCTTTTAGGAAGTTATCCAAACATTTTTTAAACCCTGCTAAGCTAACTGCTTTTACCACAATCTCTGGCAATAAATTCCAGCGTTTTATTGCACACTAAGTGAAGAAACCTTTCTCTGATTTGTTTTAAATTTATTACTTAGCAGCTTCATTACGTGCCCCTTAGTCCTTGTAATTTTTTGGAAATGATAAACAAACAATTCACTGATTTCAATCTCATATCTCTTTTTTTTCTCAATCATTTTGCATTACTTACACATAGTCAGAATACAGACTTTTATTCAATGAGCTATTGATTTTCTTGTTATCAATTAATGAGCAGTTATAATTAGTATCCTGCCTGGCTTTTGTTTTGAAAATGTGCCTTTCCATGGACATGTTGTTCTTCAGTCCAGGTGATCATGGTTAGAAAAACTGTAACTCTAAATACGATAGAGGCTTTTAGGGCCACTTTTCTTAAAGGGCATTAAGCCCTTAACTCACAGCATGCACCAACAGGCTACCGCAGAAACACGTTAATGTTTTTTTGCAGTATTTTCATGCAGTAGTCTGTGCGTTAGAGGATGTTTAAAAATATTTTTGGGAGCGGCAAAGAGTGGGCATGTTATCCAGCTAGTGTTAATGGTGGAGCACTTACAGCCTGATTCTATATATTTCACCTATAAACTTGGTGTCAACTAGTTCAGCATTAAGGCTCCTATTATAGAATCATGCTTAGCACCACCTAAGAGTGCTTAGGCAGTGCTAAGAGTGCTAACATTTAGATGCACCCTATTACATGGATTACTGCACTGCGCTATTCGACAGTCTAACAGCAAAGAACATATAATGTCTCAAGTGTGTACAAAACACAGCAATCAGACTTCTAAAAAACCTCCGTGCTTGTGACTCTGTCTCCCAGACTCTGTTGTTGGCTGCCCGTAGTCAAATGTTGAGTCTTCAAGGACCTGATGCTAGCATTAAAATCCTTGCATGACATGACACCAGGCTATGTGATAACCAAGCTACCTCTTTACACACACAGGATCCTCCACTCCCAGGATGGAATACACCTCAAAACGTCCCCTGGCCATGCCCTACAACTGAAAACCACCAAACGATGTTCCTACTCCCACTTCATACCAAGCCACTGGAATCAACTGCCCTTGAAGGACTCCTCAGCTTTAGGAAAGCAATAAAAACATACCTCTTCATCTAACTCCCCCGCCCATGACCAATGGATTACAAAGAAAGTACTGTATATTGGTACTAGATCCCATTATGTGTCACATTAGAATAAAAACTTGAATTGAAAAATCATCCACAGTAACTATGGAAAATTTAACCTGTAAATTGTACATTATGTATATTGGTATTAGATCCCTAGTGTATGTCCAAGTTAGAATAACAACTTGTATTGAAAAAAAAAACTTGCACTGTGAGGATAATTATGGCAAACTGTAACCTATAAACTGTATATTATGGGGCTCATAATAATAATAAAAAAAAGTCTAAAAAGTGGCCTAAATGGGTACTTGGATGATCAAAAAGCCTGATCGTCCAAGTACCCATAACCAAAGCTGATTTTAGACGTAACTAAAACCAGCTTAGGCCTTTCCCCTGCCTCTAAATGCATAGAGTGAAAAGAGGCATTTATAGAGGAGGGTAAGGGCGGGAGGTGGGCAGGAAGTGGGCCGACCTACACCTAGGCATACAGCAGGTATAACCAAACCTTTTGACAGGTTGCCTAGTTGGCACTTATACGTTTTGACTTAGACCAAGTCAAAACAGGTATAAGTGCCGAAAAAGGGCCCGCTAAGCTTATGGCAGCTGGCGCGATTAGCTCAGCGGCCCAGCAACCTACCCACCCCCCACTGCAACCATTGCGGCAGGAGAGATGGTTCATCTCCCCTGCCGCGATGTGATCACCCCTCTACCCGAACTGCTGCAACCCGCGGAAGGAGAGATGTCCAATCTCTCCTGCTGCAGTTTATTGCAATTTGGGTAGAGGGGTGATTGCATTGCGGCAGGGGAGATAGCCAATCTCTCTTGCTGCGATAATGATCCAAAGTGATGTGGTTGACAGCACTTCGGGATCGTTATCACGGCAGGAGAGATTGGCTATCTCCCCTGCCACTATGCGATCACCCCTCTACCTGAACTGCTGCGACCCGCGGCAGGAGAGATGCCCAATCTCTCCTGCCGTCAACCACATCACTTCGGATTGTTATCGCAGCAGGAGAGATTGGCTATCTCCCCTCCCGTGATGCAATCACCCCCCCTCGACAAGATCGGCAGGAGGGAGCCCAAGCCCTCCTGTCCCGGCAAGCCACGACCCCCCCTCCACAACAATCGGGGCAAGAGGGAGCCCAAGTCCTCCTGGCCAGGTGACCCCCCCTACCCTCCACCCTCACTAAGATGCAGGCAGGAGGGATCTCAGGCCGTCCTGCCCTTGACGTACTTTCCTTCCATGATCACCCCCCCTGCCGACCTGCAAGACCCCCCTGCCGACCCCTTGACCTCCCCACCCAATCCCCATCCCTGTATCTGTACAACAAGTTGGCCGAACGGACAGGTCCCAAGCCCGTCTGTCTGGCAGGCCACCCATCCCTGGAATGGCGGGCCTTAGAGCCTGATTGGCCCAGGCAGCTAAAACCCCACCCAAAGGCAAATAGAATAAATGTTTAACCAATGCTCTTTCTTACCAAACTATTAGGAAGTCAATCAAAACTTATCTCTTTGACAAATTTCTCTGATTCCATTTCTACCATGCTGTACTTCTAAAAACACTTCCAGGAAAAATTGATTAATCACCATGTTAATGTAATTTTGAAAGTTTTTTGTAATATCGCTGCCTGTATACAATCTCTTCCTCTGTAAACTGCTCTGAACTGTTTGTGGTATTAAGATATATAAAAATAAAGTTATTATTATTATATGACCGTTTTGTATAGAGCCTAACCAATTGAAAAAGCTCTTTACTAGGATTAGAACTCTACCTAATATTCTCAGTAAAAAATGTGTGGGGGTTTTTTTTGGCAGCATAATCTTTTGTTTATTATGGTGTATACACGCTTTCCAAGTTGCAAAATCCTCTTCTCATAGCCTTTGCCTCTCTTCTCTTATTAGCGATTTGGAGGGTGGTTGCAGTTAACTAGTTCCTGCCACGTACTGGCTTCTTGTATGTCACATGCTTTTGAGCAGTTTCAGTGATGATTCCTTGGATCTCTGTCCACAATTCGTCTGGGCCCCCTCCTTCCTGCCTGAGCAGGTTGAACCTATTATTCACTTTAATTGTATACTACACATACTGACATCAAACTTTCTCTACATGTCTGGTTGCTTGATCTTGCATAGTCTGACCCTCACTTTAGCAACAAGGAGTTGGTGATCAGATCAATAGTCTGCGCCTGGTAGTGTTTTTGCTGAGAAAACGGATCCCTTCCATTTTGCTGGCAGATAATGTAGTCAATTTGGTTGCAATGCTGCCCATTTGGGGATGTCCAAGTGTAGAGGCGCTGCTTCAGCTAGGTGAAGGAGGTACTGGTGATTCTAAGCTTGCTCTCTTGGCAGAACTGCACAAGGCGTTCCCCAGCTTCATTCCTCTCCCCTAGGACATGCCTGCTGACCATTCCTGCATCCTTTCCTTCTCCAACTTTGGCATTGAAGTCGCCCATAGGGTAGATGTTGTCCTTTCTTGGGGTTCTAGCAAGCACACTTTGGACCTGTGCAAAGAAGTCCTCAATATCCTGCTTTGATGCATCTGCTGCTAGTGCATAGACTTGGATGATGGTCACAATCAGAGGTTTCCCTCTGATGCGGATGATCATGACCTTATCATTGATGTATTGGGAGCTCTGTACACACCATGCAATCCTTTGATTGACCACAATTGCAACTTCCTTTCTTCTTTCTGTCTCTTTGCCTGAGTAATACATGGTGTGTCATCTGACCTGAAGTCCCCAGATCAAGTCCAGTGCAGTTCATTGACTCCCACTAGGTCCACACATGTTCTTTCCATTTCCCACTTGATAATGTCCAGCTTTCCAATGTTCATCCCTTTCACATGGCCCTTTTCATCATGGACTACATCAGCAAACGGGCCCCCATACGGGTTTCCCCCTCTCACATTATCTTTGACCTAATTACTTTGGATCCACCTTTGCTTCTCCCCAGTTACTTGAACGATACTGTCTAGCCCAGGGGGCCCACTGTCGAGCACCATATTTAAAGCATATTGATTCTGATCCATAGAGTTTTATGGTGAAGGTTTTATGGGGTAGGTCACCAGGTCTTTCCCCAACTCATAGCACTTAGTCACATGACCACTTCAGTTGGAATGTCATGTGTTGCCACCCTCCCGGCACTTTGAGCTGGTTATATAGGTCCTCTTAAATATTGAGTCAATTATTTTTCAGTATAAGTAACTCTATTAAATGCTCCCCCCAATATAGGAAATACACAGCCTTTTCTCCAAGCAAGACTAGAAAAACAGTACTGCTGGTTCTAAATCCTAGGGCTTAAGGTTCTCCCCTATGTTCTTCCATGTTTTCTTTTCTGGAATAATTTCTAAGCTGGCATTTTTTTCTTCACACACTCTCTTTCTTTTTTACTTGGACCAAATTCTCCTTGGAGGGTTAGCAGATTCCTTTGGACATGACTATCATTTGAATAAGGGAAACATTTTATAAATTTGCTTTGTCACAACAACAGTAATACCGCAATATTCTCTATTCCCTTTAACAGAGGGGTATATCTCAGCAGAGCTAGTGCAAGGCTGGTGAGCTTCCCAGAGAACCCTTCAGCTTTATATCCCCCTTAATGAATTTTCAGGTCTCTAGTCTGCAACCGTTCTACCCAAGATCATCACACAAACATCCCATAAAAATGCACATTAACACATGTGCTGATGGTTCTTTGAGTTTGTTTGGCTGTTAGGATCTATTTGTTTGCTTTGACTGGTATTATACTTTATTGTTCTTGAACAAGCTAATGGTTGAGCTGGCCCTGCCAATATGGAGATATGCTTTGGGCGATAACCTTGCTCTCCATCCCCATAGCTGGAAACACTCATCATAGCTGGTTGCGAAAATATGACTGCTGAAAAAATAAGTACAGAAAGACATAATAAGGTGAATGTCTCATCTGTTGGTAACTTTGTAAACATTACAATATCACTGTCGCGGAAAAGGATTGGGATCTTGACCCTAAGCAGATTAAAGAAAGTGATGATATGATCACTTGGGAAATTCCAGTTCCAGCTGATAAAAGGCTCAATGCAAGAAAACCAGACAATTTGGTAAAGGAGAAAAGCACCAGAACAGCATTGATTACCGAGGGGTCAGCGCCAAGCAATTATTCAGTGAATTAGTGGATCACATAGTACATCAACCAAATTCCACAGACAGCAAAACATAAGAATCAAAAATTAAGCTTTTGCCCCTGGACAGGTAGGTAAGGGAATCAAGTCTCTTCCTTTCAGCACTGAGCTCCTTAGGGCTCCTTTTACAAAGGCGCGCTAGCGGTTTCAGCGCGCACTAAAATGCCGCGCACGCTAGCCGCTACTGCCTCCTTTTAAGCAGACGGTAATTTTTCGGCTAGCGCACGCTAATCTTGTGCGTGCGCTAAAAATGCTAGCGCACCTTAGTAAAAGCAGCCCTTAGTTTCAAGTGTATTTCTAATTTGATATACTGCCTATAATTACATCTAAGCGGTTTAAAATATATTTAAAATAATTATATAGGAACCCAGCAAATGTACCCTTGGATTTACACTTCGTTGGCTGCACTTACTCTCAGATATACTATTGTAATGCACTATTCTTGCTGCCTAATGCTCTGCTGGACATTGGATATCTGACATGCTGTTCTCTTACTCAGTGTTACTTTGTTTATTTTATTGTTCATTAAACCTAATAAAGATATTGAACATAAAATAATTATATAAGAATGAAAAAGGGTTAAAAATAATCATAATATCAATCACGTAAAAGCACTGACTTGATACAAAAGGGATGGAGGGAGAGAAAATTACAATTAAAAAAAGGGGGAAAAAACTAGATGGGAAGGAGTATAATAAATGCTTCATGTTTATCATCGTTGACTGACCCCCCTGTTTTACTAAGGTGCGCTAACTGGTTAACGCGCTGCTAATTGATTTAGCACGTGCTAAATGCTAACACATGCATGTTAGTCTATGGACGCATTAACATTTAGCGCACACTAATTCTGTTAATATGGAAAACTGTGATGATCTGGATTTCCCTGCTTACTGCTTGTTTGTTAATCTTCTACAGCATGCTGTTCTGTTTTATTATCATCAATAAAAATTGTTTAAACCTAAAAACAGGTACTGTGTGTGTATGTGTGTGTGGGGGGCCTGCCTGCCTACCTGCTTGCTTGCCAGCCACTAGACCTGCATGCCCTGTGCTGTGTCCCTACCTGCCCTGTCCCTACCTGCCTGCCAGCCACTAGGCCTGCCTGTCCTTTGCCCTGTCCCTGCCTGCCTGTGCCCTGTTCCAGCCTACCACTATATCACCAGGGGGGGACAGAGTACAGAGCCTGGCAGGGAGAAGGAATAGGGTGCAGAGCTTGGCAAGGAGTGTGGGGTTAGGTGCAGAGCCTGGCAGGGAGAATTTGGTTCAGAATGGATTTTTTTTCTTGTTTTCCTCCTTTAAATCTAGGGTGCATCTTATGGTCAGGTGCGTCTTATGGAGCAAAAAATACGGTAATTCTCTGTGCATAATATTTTCTTTTCCTAATAGATCTCTTCTGATCTTTATATTCCTTCTTTACCTTTAGTGCAATTCTCTACAGATCAAGTTTGGATGATTTGGGGTGTCTGCCTTTCAGTAGCTAGTAGCTAGGTGGATACCTTAGGCAGTTGTACTCAGGGTTTATGGGACCCCATATAATGAGCACAGTCAGCCCTTTTCTTTCTCATTTCCCCTGTGAAGAAAGACCTTGGATTTTCAGTGATAATATTCAGTTATGTGCTGTTGAAAATCCAGGGGTCACCCAGTCAGCAAGAGATAACCAGGTAGAAGCTTCTCCTATCTGGTTATCTCATGGCGAATATCAGCCCCTGCCTACTAAAATGTGGTGATAAAGTGTTTTGGGGATGCTCTGTGTATTTTCCAGAGTAAGAACAGGAGTGGATGCCTATCTGGAGAACTAGAGAAATTGACATGGAAAGTGTGCCTGAGGAGGGTCACATTACAGATCAGAGTTCCAGAGGATTAGCTGAGAAGCAGGTGGTGGAAGTAGAATTGGTCGTGTGTGGACTTTATCAGTTTGTTTTTGCCATTTCTTTTTTGTTCTTTGATTTTGTAAAAGTTCACCTTGTACAAGGTCGGCTCAAGAGTTTTCAAGTTTCAAGTTTTATTAAAAATTTGATGCAATCACTTATCTGGACTTCTAAACGAGTTACAAGTATAAAAAGGGAGTAAACATCAAAAAAAGTACAGTTCAAATTTTACAAAATTTAAAAATAGTCAGAAATTAAAATGAATGAACTGACATAACACAAAAGGTATAAGGGTAGAAATACAATTTGAGATAGGAGAGAAGGACAATTAAAGGGAAAAATGAAAGGTAAGGGATTGCAGAAGATCATTAATTATGATAGATAAAAATAGAGTGGAAAAAGCAGAAATCATGCGTTGAACGTTTCCTTGAATAGGTGACACTTGAGATGGCCTTTAAAATGGTCGAGATTTTTTTCTTCCCCTGAACTTAAATATTAGTGAACTGGTGTTTTTTGTTTGGGTTTTTTTTTTTGTAGATTAGCATGAACTGTGTTTTCTTTTTGTGTGTGCACTGTCAGGGCCTTGGAACATCTGCCTCCCCTATCCATCAGAATACCACTGGCAGTTTTACAAAGTTTTCATGTGTTGCCAAGATAAAGAACCATAGGTTACAGATTTACATCTCATACTATAATGCTTTTTTCATCATTGCTTCCATGTACCGTAATCCTTCTTTGGGGTATATAGGCTCCAATCTTTGCATGGGTTACTAAGCTCTTAAGTGGTTATGGTCGAGCAGGCTGTCTAATGGACTAGCCTATAATATAATTTTCAAGACAAGTGAATGAACTTTCTTTTCCAATCAAAGTTTGTTTGTTTTTTAGAGTCTGTTACTAGTGTGTTTCTTTGAAGTGGCAGTGCCTGTTGGGAAACGTCCATCTATCAGTCTGAATGACTGTGTCTTGCACACATGTATAACCCACGTGTACAATAATAACAGGAGGAGCCTAGAGCAGTGGTCTGCGATGTGTGGCCCCAGGGCCGCATGTAGCCCCCAAAGTCCTCTACTGCAGAGCAGTCCTCAAACAGTTGACTGAAATGCTCATCAAATCTTGTAAACGTGTTAATTTCAGTCTTGCCCACTTGACTGCAAGCTGCAACTGCAAAAAATCTCTTGAGTGTGTTATTCGGGTGTTTCATTTATGGAATTTTCTACTGTTGACAATCCAAAAAAGTGAGTTTTTAAAATATATACTTGAAGTGCAGTAAAATCAATATTAGTACTAATTTTTAAGGTTTAATACCCAGTCTGAACAAGCATGTCAAGGCAGTTTCCAACATTAGTAGTCTGTGTAAGCTTGAAATCTTTAGGGGGGCCCTCAGAGCTTTCTCATATTCACAGTAGGATCCTTTTACTAAGGCGTGCTAGCAGATTTAGAACATGCTAAATGCTAACACGTCCATTATATTCTATGGACGCGTTAGCATTTAGCATGTGCTAAATCGGCTACTGTGCCTTAGTAAAAGAGGGACGAGTATTATTTATTTTAAAAAAAATTTATGCCGCCAAAAGTCTCAGCGGTTTCCAAAGTAACATACCTAAAAGCATAAAAATACACACTCTGAAGATATTAGCCATTCCAAATAGAGAATGACATGGTGACAAAATTCATTACCGCTTCCGTCCCCGCGGATAACCGCGGGAAATAATCCCATGTCATTTTCTAGAGTCTATTTCAACCTCAGTCCTTCTACACCAGCTTTCTTAAAGCAAAGCTTGCGGGTCAGTGGTTGTGGCCATTTATACT
The DNA here is from genome assembly GCF_902459505.1 of Geotrypetes seraphini. Lineage (NCBI taxonomy): Eukaryota > Metazoa > Chordata > Amphibia > Gymnophiona > Dermophiidae > Geotrypetes > Geotrypetes seraphini. The sequence goes on along the minus strand of NC_047089.1, from coordinate 215,986,402 downwards.
CTGATTCTTATGTGAGCCAAGGATAATGAAGACATTGTGACATCACTGATGTGATTGGCTCTTAGGCACTGGTGGAATGAGGCATTATGACATCACAATATCTGCTCTGGATACCAGAGACTGTCATTCTGTAGTGTCTATCTCAACTTCAATCCTTCTACACCAGCATTCTTCAAAGCAAAGCTTGTGGGTCAGTGGTTGTGGCCATTCATACTCTGATTCTTCCCTCTCTCCTTAAAGAATGAAATGAAGATGGTTTCCCGCGGTTATCCGCGGGGACGGGAACGGTGATGAATTTTGTCACCGTGTCATTCTCTAATTTCCAAACTTCCATCCCACCTTTCTCCCCCCCCCATTTACTTCTATACCAATCAGTATAGAGAGACATAGTATACAGACCAGCAAGATATATAATGAAAAGATCCTACCCCCTTGATGTGATGAGGATACTATGTAGAGCTAAGCAAATCCAGAAAGAAGAAAAGAAAGAACGAAACACAACAAAAGAAAAAACCCAACAACATTGTCTTTTCTCTTACCTTACTTGTCCACCCCTCTGGTTTAGAAATCCCCACCCCGAGGAAATAACAGACCTGAAGTTTAAGCAACCAGAAACGAAGGATCCCCTAACTCAGGGGTAGGGAACTCTGGTCCTCGAGAGCCGTATTCCAGTCGGGTTTTCAGGATTTCCCCAATGAATATGCATGAGATCTATTTGCATGCACTGCTTTCAATGCATATTCATTGGGGAAATCCTGAAAACCCGACTGGAATACAGCTCTCGAGGACCGGAGTTCCCTACCCTGCCATAACTGATTCAAAATATGCCCTCGGAATCTCGGATGCAACGTGTGGAAATATGGTCCCTAGACGGACAGAAACCGTTTTGTCCACTTAAAAGTCAACTGCAAATCCTGAAATTCCAGCAACAAAAGAGTATGAAATTTGTTCCTCCATTGTCAATGAGATGGGCCGCTGGGCGGCGTTCAGCACTGAAGTATACTTTTTTTCCCCCCCTACAATAAAGGCCTTCATTACCCAAAGTTTTGGGCCCCTAGTTTTAATGACCTAAGTTGAGAGAGTGCAAGGGAAGGTGAGAGATTAAAGAAGCAAGTGCAGGAGGAAATGCAAGGGAGAGAGGGATAAAAGGGAGAGGCGATAGTGCATTGTGGGGGAGCAGGGAGAAAACACCTGTATGCCAAGTGCCACAAAACATATTGTGCAAAAAACATAGAAAGAACACACACTTACTCACACCCTTTTACTCTCCACATAGACACTGGATGGGTGAACACGAAAACTCCTCCATGCCCACAAGGTCATATATAAGGATCAGTGTAGGCTGAGACTATACATTCCTTGAGCTGAAGGGGTACAGGTTTCATAGAGATGTATTATACACATACAGCTTCTATCATAGGCCATCTGTCATACTTAACAGGTTTGACAGGCCCAAATATGCAAAAAATATTGAAGCATGAAAATAAATTCCAGTAAATAAATAAGTAAATAAATAAAATGTCCTGAATCTGTCTCCATCATTAAACTTGCACAAGCATTACGATGAATAGAAGGAATAAATGAGAATCCAACAGTGCATGCAGGGAAGGAAACAGCTGAATCTGTGAAACAAGAGAAAAAGCTCTTTACAGAATTAGATTTGCAGACAAGGAACAATAAGTGGCAAGGGCACAAATACAGTGGGAGATACAAAATGTTACTGTAGGAACCATGCATTGATCCAACCTAGAGACATGAATGGCTACAGAGGAGTGAACTGAAACCTAGGGATGCAAGATTGATAGTTGTAGCCCACTACAGTGGATTATGAACAAAATGGTTTGCAGCAAATATACAAAAAGCCTGGAAAACAGACATATGTAAATGCTATCAGAAAGAACTGAAAATAGTTACTTATCTCATAGCTGGCTGCAAAGATATGATTGCTGAAAATTTCAGTACAGGAAGGCATAACAATGCTGGGCCATTTCCAATAACTGGCATTTGAATATCCGGGGGTTTCTTGACCAACTATAACTAAACTGGTTAAGTCAATATGCAGTACTAACCAGTTAGGTTATAATGGGCAAAGATAGGACTGCTATTTAGGAGGTCCAATTTGCCCACTAAGCCTAGCCAGTCAGTGCTGAATATTGCCGGTTAAATATTTGCAGTTAGTTGGTTGACTACTATTTAACCAGTCAGTGGCCGTTTCTGGCTAGTTACATAGCTTTGGTTACTGGGAGGGGGAGGGGGAGGGGGTATAAATACCACTGTACCAGAAAAGGATTGTGATCATGACCCTATAAAAAATAATCTTCTGGGAAATTTCAATTCCAGCTGATAAAAAGCTGCATGCATGAAAACTAGACACTGGGTTAAAAACACCAGAACAGCACTGATTACAGAGGGGGTCAATGACAAGTAATTATTCAGTGAATCGGATGGAGAGGGAAGGGATCCCTTAAATAACAAGACATGTAGTCACAGACCAAGAAAATGTGGTTGAAAGATACAGAAATATTTCCCATTGTATTGGGAACTTTCAAAGCACACATGGATGGGTTACATATACATAACATGACCATATATCCTGTTTTGAACGGGACCATCCCGTTTTTAGGCAGCCTGTGCCAGCTTCAGGACGCCAAAATATCCCATTTTCAGGGGCCCGCTGAAGAAACAAGTCCCTTAGCAAATACAGCTCCCCTGTACCTTTTTTTAATCCCGGTGGCTGCTTCCTATCCTGATGTATTCTGGCACGGCAGAGCGGTGCGCCTGCCTGATCCCTCACCACTCACTGAATGGCTGCCGTCTCACCACTCACAGGACTTGCGATAACTGACAGCAGCCATTCAGTGAGCGGCGCGGGACCAGGTAGGCGTGCCGCTCTGCCACTGCTATAACACATAAGGACAGGAGGCAACTGCTGGGATTAAAAAAGGTACCGCGGGGAGATCTGGGGAGGGGGTATCCTGTCCCGTTTTGTGTGAAAAAATTAATGGTTACGTTACCTATACATGTTACATTTTAATGAACCTCCGAAGGAAGATTTTTTTGGGGCATGATGCAAGTACTACAGCAAGTGTTTGCAATAAATTTGAGAGACTGAGATCGTAGCTTAAGAGTGAGGTTTATTACTGTCATAGTATGCACAAAAGTAACACCACAAAACACAGTGGAGATGACCATTTCAGTACTTCCAGTGAAACTCTAAGACTCAGTTCGGCCATGTTTCGGCCTCCCAGCCTGCAACCAGAGTCTCGGATGTGTTACAAAGATATGCCTATAAGAACATAAGGCAATCACTTATATATCCAGTATTATTTTAAATTTCTAAGTAAACTTATTCCAGGAATCAATCTTCAGTATAAATTAAACTTCACATTTAAATCTTTTGGAATATACAACTCTTATATTATGCTTATAGCATATTATAACTCCTCCAAAATAACTTCTTCTTAATCCTTAAAGATATATGTTAGAGAAATAACTTATTCAATATTTAGGGTTTTTTTTTCATTTGGAGAAGACCTCAGTGGCTACACCTGAACAAACATATTTCATCATATAGCTAGCCTCCTCATTGGTCAGCCCTCCACTCCATACCTTATCAAACTGATTTTTTTTTTTTTTTTGCTTTTTACTTGTAACTTTATAAGTTCTTATTAGCAGACTAGTCATTAAGCCCGTTACATTAACGGGTGCTAGAATATATGTCTGTCTGTCTTTGTGTCTCTCTCCCTGGCCCCCTTTCTCTGTCTTTCTGACCCTCTCCCTTCCCCTCCAGGTCCCTGTGCAGCAGTAGCAGCATTTTCACCCACCCCCCTTCCCTACTCTTACCAGATGTGGCCTGCTCCTTTTGGTCCCTCCCCCTTCCCTCCCGCAGTCTAGTCTGATCAAAGGGCCCCCCCTTCCCTTATCGAGTTTCCCGCAGGCAAGCCAAGGTTCTTACTTTTTTTTTTTTTCAGTCTGTTTCCCTCTCTCGCATGGCTCGCGGCTGGAGTCTCTTTGGCGCATCCCTGCCCGGCCTGCGGTCTGGCCTAATCCGGGCAAGTATCGCTGCGGCTCCTCACAATCCCCACCAGCGTCGGAAGCCTTCTCCGACGCTGGTGCGGCTCATGAGAGGAGCCGACACCGCTGGTGCGACTCATGAGGTAGTCCAACGCTGGCAGCGCACTCCTGCGGCCACGGAACTACATCTCACAGATCAGAGATCTTGGAAGCGCGCAGTATGAGTACGCATGCGCGGCTAGCTTTTATTATATAGGATAGACACCAATCATATAAATCAGAACTGTTTGGTGCTCTGACATGAATTCTGGTTTTGCGCGTGAGCTTTCTCAAGGAGCAATACCTGCAGAGCATCAACAAAAGAAATAATCAGAAGAAAGTTATATAAAAAGAAATAAAAACATTTCACTAATATATTTAAGCAGTTTGATCAGTAATTTGGCTTACATGTTCACCATTTAAAGCAGCCCGTCATCAGCTCTGTAGATCTCTAAAGATGGCGGTGGTTACGCGCATCGCATTTAAATAGCAAATGTCACGTGACAGATCTGCAGGGATGGAACTCCTCTCGTATAAGGAAAGACTAAAACGGTTAGGGCTCTTCAGCTTGGAAAAGAGACAGCTGAGGGGAGATATGATTGAAGCCTACAAAATCCTGAGTAGAGTAGAACGGGTACAAGTGGATCGATTTTTCACTCCGTCATAAATTACAAAGACTAGGGGACACTCGATGAAGTTATAGGGAAATACTTTTAAAGCCAATAGAATATTTTTTTCACTCAGAGAATAGTTAAGCTCTGGAATGCGTTGCCAGAGGTTGTGGTAAAAGCGGTTAGCGTAGCTGGTTTTACGAAAGGTTTGGACAAGTTCCTGGAGGAAAAGACCATAGTCTGTTATTGAGAAAGATAAGGGAGAAGGCACTGCTTGCCCTGGATCAGTAGCATAGAATGTTGCTACTCTTTGGGTTTTTGCCAGGTACTAGTGACCTAGATTGGCCACCGTGAGAACGGGCTACTGGGCTTGATGGACCATTGCTATGACCCAGTAAGGCTGTTCTTATGGTTTTATGTTCTTTCTTTGATGGGATTCATTATTTATTTATTTATTTTTATATCCCATCCTCCCAAAGAACTCAGAACAGGTTACAGTTTATATTCATAGTGTTACAATATAGGGTTTACATATAGTGTGTTGCAATATATCTTCATATTGGATTACTTTCTGATGCTGGTGAAGGGTTGAGGGAGTGACTAGGCAAAAAGGTAGGTTTTTACAGCTTTTCTAAATATAAGAAGTCATTTAAGGGCTCTGATTTGAGGAGGTAGGCTGTTTCAGATGTTTGGTAAGAAATGGAAATAGGATTGTTCCCAGGCTATCTGGAATTGGGGAAGTGCCTTGATGGTGTACCTAGGAGTATTTCATCTTGGGAGCATAGCATTCTTTTTGGAGTGTAGAGAGGAAGTTTGTCTGAGAAGTATTTGAGTGTTATGTTGTAGAGGGATTTATATGACAACACTAGGCCTTTGAAAATGCAGCATTTGGTTATGGGCAGTCAGTGGGCCGATATTAGTGTTTTTCAGTAGTCTTATTGCTGCATTTTGAACTCGCTGTAGTTGTTTGGTGTTTTATGCTATAAGACCATTGAATAAAGCATTGCAGTATTCCAGGCGTGTAAAGACAAAGGCATATAGTAGTTGGGTGAAGTCTCTTTGCATGAAGTAATTTCTTATCTTTTGAAGCTGGTGGAGGTAGTAGAAGGATGAAGAGACTACTTGTGAGATGTGTTTAGTGAGTGATAGGTTTGAGTTGAGAGTAATTCCTAGGCTCCGTACATAGTCTTTTGCCATCAAGGTAGTTGATTCCCAAGTTAGGGTAGGGTGGGTGTAGAAGCATTTTTCTTTCCTAATTCATAGCAGTTCAGTCCTGGAGGCGTTCAGTTGAAGTATGTTTGAGGTCATCCAGATAAGCAGTTGTGCAGGGTTGTCTTCTGGGTGTTGCGATTTGCTCCTAGTGGTAGGTATAGTTGAATGTCGTCAGCGAAGGAGTGGATTTTGATTTGGTATTTTTAGGTTATATCAAGTATTGGTTTGATGTAGAGATTGAAAAGAGGGGATAATAGGACCCCCTTTGGTACTCCATATATGATTTGTTTTGGTTTGGATAGATTAGAGTTGAGTAGTACTCTTTGGGATCTTTGACTCATAAAGGATTGGAACCAATGTGGTGCTGTATCACGGATACCGATTTCTATGAGGCGGGTGAGGAGGACAGAATGATCAATTGTATTATAGGGATTTTGTGTCCTGGTGCTCCCATGGATAGATGGATTCCATTGTTTTTCTCCTTAATTTCTCCTATTAGAGGCAGTGTGATGCTCTGATCCCTATCCATACACATCTGGGAAACTGGAGTACCTTCACTGTTTCCCTCCCCTGTGCACTGGCTATGTTATTTACATGCTTCTATTGGTCTTAATGGTACAGCAGCAAGGAAGTAAAAAGCATAAAGATGGCTGCTCCCTTGGACTAGCTTTATACAGTAGTCCTTCGGTTTTCTACCATAGCCCTGATTTCTATAAATGCAAGAACTTTTCAACTCAATATAACTAACCTTAATAGAGGCAATAGGGATCACTGCCCAGCCTTTTTTGATAGGGAGAATCTGCATGCCCTCTATAATTCTAGCATAACCACTAACATACCGGGATATAGAGCTGGGGCATGTGTACTCCCCTTTTAATGTATAATGTGCACCATGCCCAGGCTCTGTCCAGAGTGCACACCCACATATAAAATTCATGTTATGTAAGATATACAAATATTCACAGAATAGCACATAAGTGCATATCTATCATGTATGAATGTGGAGGGGCATAATCAAAACAAATGTCTAAATCCATTTTGTGTCTAGGGCGCTAGTCACCCAAAGTCGCCAGCATTCAAAGTCCATTCTCAAAAAATATGTCCAAAATTTTTTTAATGAAAATACATCAAGCAGTTTAATCAGACCACTAATTCATATATCTTTATACTACATTCTTATCCAAAAAATTGTCCAAGTCCCAAAACCCTAGAACTAGACCTTTTTGGACATGGGAGGGGCCAGCAACCCACCCAGATATGGCAACAGAGTAGTGGGGCACCTTACAGAGCACTGCTGTGAACTTCACAAAAAGAGTGCCACATAAACATCTCACCACAGCTCCCTTGAGCCCCCCCAAACCTACTTTACCCACCTGTATACAACCCCAATAGCCCTTATGGTTGCAGGTGCCACCTATATGGTAGTACAGTAGGTTTTTGGTGAACTCACATTTTCTACCATTAATGTAGAAGTTAGAGTGGATTATAGGCCTGGGTCCTCCTCTCTTTGATTCACTAGACCCCCCCTCCCAGACTACTTAAACCACTTCTTTGAAGTTCTATTAGGCTTTCCTATGCCAGGTGCTGATATTCTGAAGGCATGTATGTACCTTTTTATTTTGATTATTATGGCGGTGTGGAGGAGTCAATGATCACTGGGGGAGTGTGTGGGGGTCTATACTTTGTGTCTGCAGTGATTATCTGATCACTTTGGACACCTTCTGGGAACTTAGACCTGTTTTTAGATTGCCTAAATCACAACGTATGAGTTCCATCCAAGCAGCCTTGCCAAACTTTCAATTATCCCTGCAGTACGACTAAGTACCACCTCTTCCCTGCTCCCCCTGTCCCTCTTCCCTGCTCCCCGTCCATCAGCACCTTTTCCGTGCTCCCCCTGTCCCTCTTCCCTGCTCCCCAGTCCATTAGCACCTCTTTCGTGCTCCCCCTGTCCCTCTTTCCTATTCCCCCATCCATCAGCATCTCTTCCGTGCTCCCCGGCCCATCAGCACCTCTTACCTGCTCCCTCTGTCCAGCATGTTCATTTGCAGCCTGGTGAGGATAGCGGCCACTATAGCGAACCTCACAGGTCGCTATGCACCTCAGTAGCAAGTTCCCTCTGACGCAATTGCGTACGTCAGAGGAAACGTGCTACTGAGGTGCTGAGCGGCCTGCGAAGTTTGCTACAGGCGGCCGCTATCCTCACCAGGCTCCTTTGAAGAGTGGCGTCGGCAGCGGTACTAGGCTGAGAGAGAGCTTGCCTGCGCTTCCTTTAACAGCAGCGGTTGGTGAGTGAGGGCGGGAGGAGGGGAGTGGCCAGTGTTCCCTGCCGCCGGGTTCTAAAATGGAACACGTCCACGGATCACACACCACGGTGGCAGGGAACATAGAAACATAGAAAACATAGAAGATGACGGCAGAAAAGGGCTACAGCCCATCAAGTCTGCCCACTCTGCTTACCCACCCCTTGTCTATGCCCTAATGACCCCAATTTCCTTATTTTGACCCTCGTAGGGATCCCACATGGGTATCCCATTTATTCTTAAAGTCTGGCACGCTGTCTGCCTCGATCACCTGCACTGGAAGCTTGTTCCAATGATCAACCACTCTCTCTGTGAAGAAATACTTTCTGGTGTCGCCATGAAATTTTCCGCCCCTGAGTTTGAGCGGGTGCCCTCTTGTGGCCGAGGGTCCCTTGAGAAAGAAAATATCATCTTCCACTTCGACACGTCCCGTGAGGTACTTAAATGTTTCGATCATGTCTCCCCTCTCCCTACGTTCCTCGAGAGTGTAAAGCTGCAATTTGTTCAGTCTCTCTTCGTACGAGAGGAACATGAAACCTTAAGTGTGCATGCGTGCTTAGGGTTTTATTATATAGGATGATACACAGAAATATCATGCTAACAGAATACTGCAGTCACACATGACAGGAATAGTGTTAGGGGAGTGCAACTAGGGCAACTGCCCCCTGGTCCGAGAGAGCCCTAAGCCAGCTGGAAGCTAAAGAAGCACTGCCTGGGCTTTGCAGTCCCCAGTTATGTCTCTAGCAGGATATATATTTCAAATCTGATAAATTCTAATGACAAAATAGAAATAAAATGATTTTTTCTACCTTTTGTTGTCTCTGGTTTCTGCTTTTATCTTCTTTTCACTCTTTTCCTTCCAGCATCTGCCCTGTCTCTTTAATCCAGCATCTGCCGGTTCCATCCACTGTTTGCCTCTTCCAGAAACTATCTGTCTCCCCCTGCCATCTCTCCTCTAGACCCCCCCCTTTTGGTCTGGCATTCATCATCTTCCCTCTGTTCCTTCATGGTCTGGCATCTTTCTCCTTTCATCTCTCTTTCCCTCCCCCCCTGTGGTTTTTAGCATCTCTCTCTTCTCATTTCCTCCACTCAGATCTGATATCTCTGTCTCCTTCCCTGTTCTCTGGCATCTCTCTCTCCTCTCTCTCTTTCCTTTCCTTCTCTGGTCTTCCTTCTTTATTTTCTGCCTCCGTCTAAATTAAATTCTTTCTTACTATGCAGTCCTCAGTTTTCCTCTTTTCACTATGTCTACCCACAGCATGCCACCCCTTTCCTTCACCCTTCCACTATCTCACTAACTCTATCTTCTTCCCCCATCCAGCATATGTCCTTTTTCTTTATCCCTCCTTCCATCCAGTATGTGTTCTCTTTCTCCACTTCCATTCAGCATTTGTTCTCCATCATCTGCCCTCTTCTCTCTCTCCCTTCTCTCCACTTCCATCATCTGCCCCTTCTCTCTTTCCACCCACTTCCATCATCTACTCTCTTCTCTCTCTCCACTTCCATCATCTGCCTCTTCTCTCAATCTCTCCATCCACCACAGACCCCATCTTTCTCTCTTCCTCACCTTTCCGATTTTGGCAACAAGATCGGCAATGACCACCCCCCCCCCCCCCCCCGCGATGACACTTAAGATCGGCAACGGGCCTCCTTCTACTCCCGGCATCAACAGAACTTCAGATCGGCAACGCGGTGCTCAGTCAAAAGCGGAAACAGGAAGCTGAGTCCTAAGGAAGCTTTTGACGTGAGCACTAGAGAATAACACGGGGAAAAAATATGTCCCCGTCACTGCACCGTCCCCTTCACCGCCCCGTCACCGCCATCCCATTCACCACCCCGTCACATCCTTGCAGCATCCATACAAGCCTCAGTACTGCAATATTAGCTTATTCCTTCCTTATAAATCAAAGTTCTGGCTGCTGAACTGGAGAAAGAGATGTTCAGCTGGCAGGGCTTTGTTTATAAATTTTTATCAACACAGCTAATATATTACTTTATCCTGAAGCCAAAAAAAAAAGAAATATAATTTTTTTCTACCTTTGTTGTCTGGTTTCTGCTTTCCTCATCTTCTCATTCAATTCCTTCCATCCACTGTCTCTCTTCTCTCTGCATCTTCCATTTGCTCTGTTAATGTGCCTCTCCCTTTCTCCCCCCTTCCAAATTGGTCTGGCACCCATCTTCTTCCCTCCGCTCCCCCCATAGTCTGGCATCTCTGTCTTCTTCCCTGCCAGCGTCTTCTCCCCACTCTCTCTTCCCCATTTCCCTTCAGTGTCTTTTCCCCACTCTCTCTTTCCCATTTCCCTTCAGCGTCTTCTCCCCACTCTCTCTTCCCCATTTCCTTTCAGTGTCCTTCTCCCACTCTGTCTTCCCCATGTGCTTTCAGCGTCTTTCTCCCCACTCTGTCTTCCCCATGTGCTTTCAGCGTCCTTCTCTCTCTCTGTCTTCCCCATGTCCTTTCAGCGTCCTTCTCCCCCTGTCTTCCCCATGTCCTTTCAGCGTCCTTTCCCCCCCCTGTCATCCTCATGTGCTTTCAGCATACTTCTCCCCCTCTGTCTTCCCCATGTGCTTTCAGCATCCTTCTCCCCCCTTTGTCTTCCCCATATCCTTCATTGTCCTTCTCCCCCCCCCTCTGTCTTCCCCATGTCCTTTCAGCATCCTTCTCCCCCCCTCTGTCTTCCCCATGTCCTTTCAGCGTCCTTCTCCCCCCTGTCTTCCCCATGTCCTTTCAGCATCCTTCTCCCCCCTGTCATCCTCATGTGCTTTCAGCGTCCTTCTCCCCCTCTGTCTTCCCCATGTGCTTTCAGCGTCCTTCTCCCCCCTCTGTCTTCCCCATGTGCTTTCAGCGCCCTTCTCCCCCCTCTGTTTTACCCATTTCCCTTCAGCATCTTTTCTTCTCCCACCCCACCTTTTCTCCCTTTCTCCCTCCCTGCCCCCTTACCTTCGTGGCGCTTCCCCCCCCCCCCCCCCCCGACAACAGGCCCGATCCGACAAACCTCTCTGCCCTGTGGCCGGCGATGTCTAAACTGCCTTCTTACAGCAGCTGGAGCGTTGTAGTTGCATATGGCTGCAATAAAGGTCATTTCTGATGCAACTTCCGGTTGCATCAGGGATGACATTTACGTCAGCCACACGCAGCTTCAACACTCTGGCTGCTGTAAGAAGGCAATTTAGACTTGCGGCCACGAAGGTAAGGGGCAGGGAGGGAGAAAGGGAGCTGTTTCAAGTCCATTCACCGCTGAATTTTCCGGACCTGGCCAGCTGTGCACTCCCCCTAAGGTCTGTGCACCCCCCTAAGGCTGCAACCCCCCTCTGCCCTGCCCTTGGTACGCCACTGTTATCGGCACTTGAACAGCCTGTTTTTTTAGGTCATCCAAGTGCCAATTTGTTTTGATTATGAGCCCCATAGTATTCTAAACATTTATGCATATTACTTGTGTATGGTATAGAAATATTAGCGTCTCCTTAATAGAATTACCCCTATACCTCTCTCACTCATACCCACACATCTAATTGAATAAAGAGGACAATTAGCACCAACTATTAAGCAATTATTAATACTAATTTACATGCATATATTTAGATGCAACTGTGGGGGATCAGGGTGGATCAGGGGCATTCCTTCAAGTTACACATGCAGTTATAGAATAAGGAGGAGCCATATCTAATTTAGGAACAAGGATTTATACCATGTCTCAGTTGGTGTAAATGGCCACGCCTAATATTCCTGGTGCTGAATGTTATTCTTTAAAAGGCGTCTAATTTTGATACCCTTGTACAAAGATGCAGTAGCAAGTCCCCCGCAGCAAATGCACTGAAGCCCATTCAGTTCCTGTGGGCTTTGGCGCATTTGCAACGGAGGACTCGCTACCATAGCGTTGTACAAGGGGATCTTTGAGCACTGTTTATAGAGTAGCGATAAGTGTTATTTTTTGAGCCAGTTTCTTAGGCACCGTTTACAGAATCTAGTCCATCATCGGTGACCAGGCACCCCACACAGCCTTCCCCTATCCACATAGCCCATGCCAGCCTACAAAGACACACTTTAGCATGTGCTTTCCCACTGAATTCCCCACACAGGGGGGCCTGAATTCATGAATGGGGGATGGAAAAATGCACCATTGTGTCACACTGTTAAGTGTGCACTTTTCAACTTGTTATTTTGAAAAGGCAGGGGTATGTATGAAGGCCTTTAAAATTATGATGCATGCACAACACAATGAGATTGTGATGAATATCACTCGGTTGTCAGTCTTCACCTCAACAGCTGTGTATGCAAAATCCCAGTATGGACAGAAGTCTGAACTATATCACTTTGATAATAATTCAGATCTATAGATGGAATGAATTGAGTCATTTCTGGTTACGTTTAAAGAGTGTGCAGGGATAAAGATTTGTTTTTTTTTTTCCGAGCATATTTGGAAAAGAGCAAAATCCAGCTAAATAAATTAATGGGAATTTAGTTCTGTCTTTTGGAAGAAAATGATAGAATTATAATAAATTTTGTTGCTGTGATTTCTTTAATCTCTGTATCCTTCTTAATGTGTTATCTTTTTTTTTTTTTTTAAGTTTTGTTTTAATGTCTAGCAGAGCTGTTAATGTATCAAGCCTTTATAAACCTCAAGCAAATGAACAATCAAGTATTACATTAATAAAACATCAGAAGCTCTTGTGTATGAGTTGTCAAGGGAAATCTTGCAAGCGGCTGTAACTTTACACAGTATCAAAACACAGTCAGATCCACCAGTCTTCCAATGAGTTCACAATGTGGACTTCGCAGGTCTGCCACTTTTCCTCTTCTTCCTCCTCATGGAGTGGGACAAAGCTAACGAGAGACCCCCCCAGTAAGAATCTGGCAGGTTATCAATGTTCATCGCAGAGAAGAAGAGCCTGCTCCCCTTACGACATTCCTTCCGTCCGCACTGACTTTAAGACACTCAATACAGCGAGTCTATCAGCCGTATGACTGTAGTCTGCTCCATCTCCGATGACACAGGCTTAGTGGCATTTTCAAAAGTAAAGGAGGGTTTTATAACTCCATCAGAGGAAGGATTTGTAAGAATTAAGGAGTATAGTCTTGATATAAAGAATAAATCCTAGGATTTTTCCTAATTAGATTTTATGAAGCCCATGATCCAGTTTATAAGTGTTGAGAAGAGAGACAAATTGACTCGGGTCCATAGCAGCACCAGACCAGGCATCACATGTAGAGGAATCTGAGAAGGGTGAAAAGTCAATTTGCAATAACAAAGCACAGGCCAATGTTATTAAAGCCACATTAAAATCTACAGTTTGTCTTACTTCCATGTTTTTCTTTCAAATGCGATAAGAGAATGATATGCATAAGCCAGTGACGAACAAAATAGCTCTAAACTGGAAGTCAAAAGGTAAACACTTACCCTAGCACCATAGCAAGACCCCCCATTTCTTTCTCTCTCTCTCTGCCATCCTTAGTTCTCTCTACCCACTATCTCATTAAGACCTCCAGAGCTCTCGGCCGACACCAGTTTGTGCTCTATAAATCTTAGCTATAATCCTAGTTCTCTTTGTCCCTAAACTTTTTCTCCCCCATCCCGTACTCTTCCCTCTTGAGCTCTTTCTTCCTTCCACTCACATATACTCCATCCTTTCCCCCATGCACTCCTCATTTTGCTGTTTCTAATCTAATCCAGTATTCTGATGTCACACAATGTTTAATTAGATTTAGGGTGACTTACAATATAAGAAATTATAGAATGTATAAGCTACATTATATTATAGCAGTTCAAAGAGAACCGAGTTGTGAATGGAGTAACGGGGAAGGGAATGATTGAGGTTCATGACTGTACATTACATTAATGATTTCTATTCCGCCATTACCTTGCGGTTCAAGGCGGATTACAAAAGGAGTTATCTGGCCATTTCCAGAGGAATTGAAGAGTAGAGCAAGTTGCTTCAGAGAATTGCGGTGTTAGTTTGTCTTCAAGGATTTCTTGAATAGGATGGTTTTATTTCTTTTTCTGAATGATTTGTAGTTTGGGGTCGTTATCAGTAAATTGGAGAGTTGGTGGTCCAGTTATATGCTGCCTGTGTGGCTAGAAGGCCATTGTACAATTTTTATCATTTGACTCTGATTGGGGGATGCGTGAAACGGTTTGTGGGTTCTCCTATGTTTGGTTGAAGTAGTTTGGATTAGTCGGTTGTTTAGGTAGGCTGGGCTTATGGTTTTAAATAGTAGGCAGTAGAATTTGAATTGTACTCTTGCTTGAATTGGAGCCAGTGTGAATTGAGGTATGCCGCCATGATGTGGTCATGTTTCCTAAATGAATAGATAAGTCTTGTATACTGTACTGGTATAACATTTTAGTTAAGTATGGGAGGTGTACAAAAAGCAGCAATCAGACTTCTAAAGAACCTCACGCCCATGACCCTGTCTCCTAGGCTTTATCATCAGACCACTGGCAACCCATAGCCAAATGCTGTGTCTTTAAGGGCTTGATGCTAGTGTACAAATCAATGCACAACATGGCACCAGACTACACGTCAAGCAAGCTTCCTCAATATGTGCCCAACAGACCACTCTGCTCCCAGGGGCAAAACATGTCTCCAAACACCCCCTGTTGTGCGCTTCAACTGCAAAAACACCAGACAATGATTCTACCCCCATTTTATAACAAGCTACTGGAATCAACTACCCTCAAATATCAGATCCCTCGAAGGGCACCTCAACCATAGGAAAGCTATAAAAACTCACCTCTTCACTAATACCCTGCCAATTGCCATATGATTAAAAAGAAACATATAGTAAAACTAGAACCTTTGTATATGCTGTTAGGATAACAAATTGTATTGTAACCCATTGACAATACCAGGGCTGCTCAATTCCGGTCCTCGAGATCTACTGGCAGGCCAGGTTTTCAGGATATCCACAATGAATATGCATGGGAGAAGAATTGCCTACACTGCCTTCTTGGTATGCAAATCTCTCTCATGCATGTTCATTGTGGATATCCTGAAAAACTGGCCTGCCAGTAGAATCTCGAGGACCAGAATAGAACAGCCCTGGGACTATACGTATATTATGTAAGTATGGCAAAATGTATGGTGAAACTAGAACCTCCGTCTGTGCCAAGTTTAGGATACTTGTTAATATGGCAAATTATAACCCTTTGACTATATAGACCAGGGATCTCAAAGTCCCTCCTTGAGGACCGCCAATCCAGTCGGGTTTTCAGGATTTCCCCAGTGAATATGCACTGATAAGCAGTGCATTCACATAGATCTCATGCATACTTCACTGGGGAAATCCTGAAACCCCGACTGGATTGTGGCCCTCAAGGAGGGACTTTGAGACCCCTGATATAGACGTATGTCAACCTGTAACCTGTTCTGAACTTTTTGGGGACAACGGAGAGAAAAACAAATAAATAAATTCAGTGATACTAGGTATTTGAGTTAATTATCTATAGTGCTGATAAAATTGAAAAATGAACTTGGAGAGCTATTCTTAGTAATTTTGTAATTTTTCTTTAAAAATCCAGTGGAATTAGAAAAGGTCCCGAGAAGGGTGACAAAAATGACAAAGGAATGGGACGACTTCCCTATGAGGAAAGGCCTAAAGTGGCAAAGGGATCTTCAGCTTGGAGAAGAGACAGCTCAGGGGTGATATGATAGAGGTCTATAAAATACGGAGTGGAGTGGAAAGGGTAAATGTGAATCATTTGTTTGCTCTTTCCAAAAATACTAGGACTAGGAGGCATGCGATGAAGCTACTAAGGGCTCCTTTTATCAATGCGCGCTATGGGGGTTAGCGCGTCGGATATTTCTTCACGCACTAATCCCCGCGGCAGCATAAAATCCTAAAACCTCGTCAATGGAGACATTAGGTACTGGCATGGCAGGCGGTTTTAACGCGCGGTATTCCACGCATTAAACCGCTACCGCGCGCCTTTGTAAAAGGACCCCTAAGTAATGGATTTAAAACAAACCGGAGCAAATAGTTCTCTTTCTTATCTAGCTAGGTGCTTGGGGCCTGGGTTGGCCATTACATAATATATCTTGATTTTAGAAAGCAGATTAAAACTCAATTATTTAATAGGCTGAATTCTTAACACATTTTATATTCTATTATTATAATCTTTTATTCTTTTAAGATTGTTGTACCCTCCTTTTATGGCATGTATGTATTTTTCTTATATTATATGCATATAACTTGCTGATTTCAATGATTCGCATTGTTTGTATTTCTATTAATTGTTGTGAACCGCCTAGAACTTCCTGGGTATGGCGGTATGCAAAATAAAATTATTAATTATTATTGTTGAAAAACGGGATACTGGGCTTGATGGACTTTTGGTCTATCCCAGTATGGCAATTCATATGTTCTTTTTTTATTATTATTATTTCTTTATTCAATTTTAAATTGAAACATAACATATTCATGCATTAGGTAATTAGAATCAATAAGCCACATCAAAGATTCCATAACAAAAGTTAAATAAAGAAAAATTTCATACAGTACAAAATTTAAGGGCTCCTTTTACTAAGGTGTTGCTAGCAGTTTTTAGCGCACACTACAATGCCGCGTGCTCTAAACACTAACGCCTCCATAGAGTGAAAGCACCGGATTAGCACACGCTATAGTGCGCGTTGGCTAAAAATCTACCGCCTACTCAAAAGGAGGCGGTAGCAGCTAGCCTGTGTGGCATTTTAGCGCGCAATTCCACACATTAAGGCCCTAACGCGCCTTCGTAAAAGGAGCCCTAGGAGTGTAGATTTTACACACTCTTCTTCTAAAGATGTTTCTAATAATTTTTTCACATTTAAACTGTCCATTAAAGGTTCTTCTTAGGCAAGAGTCTGACGTTTTTTCCCTGAAACAAAATAGGAGCGGAGGCACAACTTATTTGGGGACCACTAGAATCTCCATTAGATATTTCTTAAACGATTCAAGGGGGGCTAAGTTCTTTGATTGAGGAAAGCTGACAAACCGCAGATTTAACCTGCGAGTATAGTTCTCCATCTTCTCCATTTTATTCCTCAATCCTGCCAAACCTTGAACAAAAGTCAAGGAATTACTTCTAATTTCACCCAGATCTTAATGTGCGTACTCCATTTTCCTCTCCAGTTCCATACATCTTATTTCCTGAGCAGTGATTGTGTTTTCTAAAATTTGTAGGGGAAGTTCCAACCATAACTTTATTTCCCACTAGCTGATGCCCCGGCGTTGCACGAGTATTTAATTATAGCAATAACACTGTAAATGGATTCAAATAAAGATACTTTATAGTGGTGAATGAAATTATTTTTTTACAGCTTAATAAAAAGTACAATATTCAAATTATAATGTGAAATATTTGACAAAAATGAATAGAATACAAACTAACACAAAACGTGATATAAACAACATTTTTAGTTTCACCTCCAGGAGCAAGAACATATAAATTGTTGGGTGAACCCACTCTTGAGCAAGCAACATAGAGTTGTGGGCCGAGAGACCCCCAGAACATATCACCCCAGGTAGTGAGGGATCTGCATACCAAGTTTCGTTCAAATCGGTCAAGCCGTTTTGAATTACTGTGAGAATGGCAGCTTTTTACATTTTTTCATTGACATGAATGGGTGATATCTGATTTTATGTTTGTAGCTCCGCCCACGTGTGCAGGTGGGCGCGCGACCCCCAGAACATATCAGCCCAGGTAGTGAGGGATCTTGCATACAAAGTTTCGTTCAAATCGTGTCAAGCCGTTTTTGAATTACTGTGAGAATGGCAGCTTTTTACATTATTTCCATTGACATGAATGGGTGAAATCTGATTTTCTGTTTGTAGCTCCACCCACGTGTGCAGGTGGGCCGCAAGACCCCCAGAACATATTCACCCCAGGTAGTGAGGGATCAGCATACCAAGTTTCGTTCAAATCGGTCAAGCCCATTTTTGAAATTACTGTGAGAATGGCAGCTTTTTAACATTTTTTCCATTGACATGAATGGGTGAAATATGATGTTCTGGTATTGTAGCTCCGCCCACGTGTGCAGGTGGGCCGCGAGATCCCCAGAACATATCACCCCAGGATGTGAGGGATCTGCATTCCAAGTTTCGTTTAAATCGGTCAAGCAGTTTTTTAAATACTGTGAGAATTGCAGCTTTTTACATTTTTTCCATTGACATGAATGGGTGACAATATGATTTTCTGTTTGTAGCTCCGCCCACGTATGCAGGATGGGCCGCGAGACCCCCAGAACATATCATCCCAAGTAGTGAGGGATCTGCATACCAAGTTTCGTTCAAATCGGTCAAGGCCGTTTTTGTGTGAATTCGCGGCACATACACACATACACACACACATACATACACACATACATACCTCCGATTTTATATATATCTATATATATAAAATCGGAGGTATGTATGTGTGTGTGTATGTGCCGCGATCACGCAAAAACGGCTTGACCGATTTGAACGAAACTTGGTATGCAGATCCCTCACTACCTGGGATGATATGTTCTAGGGGGTCTCGCGGCCCACCTGCACACGTGGGCGGAGCTACAAACAGAAAATCAAATTTCACCCATTCATGTCAATGGAAAAATTGTAAAAAGCTGCCATTCTCACTGTAATTCAAAAACGGGATCTGCATACCAAGTTTCGTTCAAATCGGTCAAGCCGTTTTTGTGTGAATTCGCGGCACATACACACATACACACACACATACATACACACATACATACCTCCGATTTTATATATATCTATATATATAAAATCGGAGGTATGTATGTGTGTGTGTATGTGCCGCGATCACGCAAAAAACGGCTTGACCGATTTGAACGAAACTTGGTATGCAGATCCCTCACTACCTGGGGTGATATCTTCTGGGGGTCTCGCGGCCCACCTGCACACGTGGGCGGAGCTACAAACATAAAATCCGATTTCACCCATTCATGTCAATGGAAAAAATGTAAAAAGCTGCCATTCTCACAGTAATTCAAAAACGGCTTGACCGATTTTAACAAAACTTGTTATGCAGATCCCTCACTACCTGGGGTGATATGTTCTTGGGGTCTCGCGGCCCACCTGCACACTTGGGCGGAGCTACAAACAGAAAATCAGATTTCACCCATTCATGTCAATGGAAAAAATTTAAAAAGCTGCCATTCTCACTGTAATTCAAAAACGGCTTGACCGATTTGAACGAAACTTGGTATGCAAATCCCTCACTACCTGGGGTGATATGTTCTGGGGGGTCCTCTCGGCCCACCTGCACACGTGGGCGGAGCTACAAACATTAAATCAGATATCACCCATTCATGTCAATGGAAAAAATGTAAAAAAGCTGCCATTCTCACTGTAATTCAAAATCGGCTTGACCGATTTGAACGAAACCTTGGTATGCAGATCCCTCACTACCTGGGGTGATATTTTCTGGGGGGTCTCGCGGCCCACCTGCACACGTGGGCGGAGCTACAAACAGAAAATCAGATTTCACCCATTCATGTCAATGGAAAAAAATGTAAAAAGCTGCCTTTCTCCCTGTAATTCAAAAAACGGCTTGACCGATTTGAACGAAACTTGGTATGCGGATCCTCACTACCTGGGGTGATATGTTCTGGGGGTCTCGCGGCCCACCTGCACACGTGGGCGGAGCTACAAACAGAAAATCAGATTTTCACCCATTCATGTCAATGGATAAAAATGTAAAAAGCTGCCATTCTCACTGTAATTCAAAAACGGCTTGACCGATTTTAACAAAACTTGGTATGCAGATTCACGTCACTACCTGGGGTGTTATGTTCTGGGGGTCTCGCGTCCCACCTGCACACGTGGGCGGAGCTACAAACAGAACATCAGATTTCACCCATTCATGTCAATGGAAAAAATGTAAAAAGCTGCCTTTCTCCCTGTAATTCAAAAACGGCTTGACCGATTTGAACGAAACTTGGGTATGCGGATCCCTCACTACCTGGGGTGATATGTTCTGGGGGTCTCGCGGCCCTCCTGCACACGTGGGCGGGGCTACAAACAGAAAATCAGGATTTCACCCATTCATGTCAATGGAAAAGATGTAAAAAGCTGCCATTCTCACTGTAATTCAAAACGGCTTGACCGATTTGAACGAACCTTGGTATGCAGATCCTCACTACCTGGGGTGATATGTTCTGGGGGTCTCGCGGCCACAACTCTATGTTGCTTGCTCAAGGGTGGGTTCACCCAAGAATTTATATGTTCCTTGCTCCAGGAGGTGAAACTAAAAATGTTGTTTATATCACGTTTTGCGTTAGTTGTAATTGTATTCATTTTGTCAAATATTTAACATTATAATTTGAATATTGTACTTTTTATTAAGCTGTAAAAAAAATAATTTCATTCACCACTATAAAGTATCTTTATTTGAATCCAATTTACAGTGTTATTGCTATAATTAAATTACCCGTGCAACGCCGGGGCATCAGCTAGTAGATTACTATTTTTCCAAGCGAGCCACAGCATCCCACATAGAGTGACATGTGCTGGGTCTAACCAAAGGGGCAGCGAAGAAAGCATCACCATCATCCTGGCGCCGAACAGTTCTTTCCAGCTCGGTTTACCGTATTTTCACTCATATACAGCGCATCCGTGTAAAACGCGCACCACGGGTATAGTGCGCGGGAAACTGTAAATAAATTTTTATATACCGCACACATCCGTATACCGCGCATGCCGCCCCGACTCTCCCATCGCTGCCCGACTCTCCTTTTGCCCGCCCCAACTCTCCTCTGGCCACCCGACTCTCCTTTAGCCCGCCCCGACTCTCCTCTTCCCCACTTGAAGTCCTGTCCCCACCCTGAAAGCCTGATGCCCCCCCCCCGGCCCGTCCGATTCACCCCCCCGCAGGGACCGCTTGCACCCCCACCCTGAAGGTCCGCTCGCAACGCACTCGCACCCGCACCCCCACGCCCGAAGGACCGCTCGCACACACTCGCACCCGCACCCCCACCCATGACATCAGAGAAAGGGCGGACCGACCGCCGAAGAGGAAGCAGCACAGACGCAGGGCTCACAGAAGGGCCGGGACCGCCGGCAGATGAAGCAGCTGGACAACGGTAAGGAGCTTTTATATGATGGGGAGGGGGTCGGGAGGCTGAGGGGTATGAGCGGTCCTTCGGGTGGGGGTTGCGGGTGCGAGTGCGTAGTGCGAGCGGTCCTTCGGGGTAGGGGTGCGGGTGCGGTGCGTTCGAGCGGTCCTTCGGGGTGGGGGTGCGAGCGGTCCTGCGGGGTGAATCGGACATCGGGGGGTGGGGGAACTATGTAAAAAAAAAAGTGTAAAACGCCTCACGCGTATAACGCTCATGGTTATGCACTGTTTGTAAAATCGTGTATAACGCGTGCGTTATAATGCGTGAAAATATGGTACCTCCTACAACTACTCCCTCCGATTCCAAGCAGCATTCGGCGTCTCTTCCATGGTGGCGGGTGATTCTTCCTCTGCACTCTCCATACTCCGGTCACTCCCCTCGGACGATGACAACCGCCGCATGATGCTGCCTGCTGCACGCAGTGTCATCGATTGCTCTGGATGAGGCTCATTCCTGGAATCGATGGTGGAAGCCTGTCCTCCGGGCTCACTGTGGTATTGAGCTCGGGTAAGGCTGCCTTATTGCCAGCATCCGCTCCCAATAGGATGTGCTATTCGGACAATGAATCTTTCAATGGTGTAAAGGGGAAGCAAAGAGGACTCCAAGGGGTAAGTCCTGGTTTTCCCTTCCTCTTATCCATTTCTCAAAAGGTTTCAGGTAAAATTCAAGGTATTAGATAGTAAGAATCAGAGCCTATTTCAGTGTGACTCAGTCGGACGCCATATTGAATATCTCTTCCTCCATTCATATGTTCTTATACAACGTGTAATTAAATTTCTGAATTTGTTGCCGGATGAATGTGGTAAACTCAGTTAGCTTAGCAGGGTTTAAAAAAGGTTTGGATAATTTCATGAAAGACAAGTCCCATAGGCCATTATTAAGATGGCTTGGGGAAATTCACTGCTTATTCCTAAGATAATGAGCATGAAATCTGTTTTTGTACTTGGGATCTAGCTAGATACTTGGGACCTGGTGTTGGCCACTGTTAGAAACAGGATACTTTACTTGATGGCCCTTCGATCTGTCCCAGTATGGCAGTTCTCATGTTCCAAAATGACCTTCCTTTGTTTGCCATATTATGGCTTCTGGGCTCCTGAAAAAAGTCATGGTAGGTAAGCTATATGTGCCCTCTTTTCCATGTCAGTCTTACCTATCCCTGTCCTGTACTGTGCTTCCCTGTGTGGGAATATTTCCTTTATATTGCTGTTCTATTACAGCTGCTCCAGGACAGTGGTGGGTTAACTGATACATTCCATGTAATTTCAGGAAAAAAAATATGCCATGGTGATTGTATTTGCTTTTATGTAGTTGGGATGACCTGATATTTAGGGATGGGGCTCCTACAATCCCTAGGGTAGTGAATTACGAGGTAAAGTGTTTGTAAACTGTCAAGAGTGGTATTTGAAAAGACACGAGCTGATGAAAACTGAAGTAAATATGCCTTTCCATTACCTGACAATGTTTGTTTGACTTGGGAGCATGTGCAAGTGATGGCTTGAAATGTAATACTTAAAACGCATGGCTGCTTCTTGGGTTGAATTACTTTTTACTCCTAAATGGAGAAAAATGTTCACTGATAAAGCCATAACTATGAAATAATTTATATCAGGAGTTTAGAAGCCATGATAAATCATAGAGAGGAGTGATAAAAGGTTTTAGTAGCGATAGAAGTTTGCTTTGGAAAACTGGGGAATAAGAGGTAGTCAATGTGCAGTGGCTCAGTGACTGTTTTAAAAATGGCTAAGTACGTTGTTCCAATGGGGGGGGGGGGGATTCCTGATAAAAAATAAAAAGTCCATGGGAGAGAGATGAAATAAGGCAACAGCATGCAACAGGACCATTCTCAAAACAAATATCAACAACCTTTGGAAATATATTTATCTTAAATTATGTTTTAGGCTAACTTAGGGGTGGGCAACTCCGGTCCTCGAGAGCCAGAATCCAGTCGGGTTTTCAGGAGTTCCCTAATGAATATGCATGAGATCTATTTGTATGCACTGCTTTTCAATGCATATTTATTGGAGAAATCCTGAAAATCCGACTGGATTACGGCCCTCGAGGACTGGAGTTGCCCCACCCCTGGCACTAGCTAGTCATATTTTTATTTGATTGACAATATACATATATTTATACAGTAATCTGTTCATGGACTATTGATCCATTTTAACAGCTGGATGGTTTATTTTATATTTGACCCATATGGTTTGGCATATCTTCAAGTTATATCATCAGCATATTCAACTCCTCTTTTTTGCAAAACCGCAAATGCTCTGCACTGTTCCCGACATTCATAGGAACTCTATGAGTGTCGGGATCGGCGCAGAGCATTTAGTGCGCCAGCCGGCGCTAAAAACCACTTCTGTGATTTTGAAAAAGAGAGGGGGGTTAATTATCTCACTAGTTATTCCCATCTCTAGATCATTGATAAAAATGTTAAAAAGGAGCGGTCCCAGCACAGACACCTGGGGAAACCCCACTATTTACCCTTCTCCAATCAGAATACTGACCATTTAAACCTACTCTCTGTTTTCTGTCTTTCAACCAGTTCTTAATCCATAATAGGATATTGCCTCCTATCCCTTGACTTTTTAATTTCCTTAGAAGTATTTCATGAGATACTTTGTGAAATGACCTTTTTGAAATCCAAAATACAGTGGTACCTCGGAATTTGAAACTTAATCCGTTCCAGAAACCCCGTTCAAGTTCCAAAATGTTCAAGTTCCAAGGCAATTTTTCCCATTGAAAATAATAGAAACCGGATTAATCCACTCTTTGGTCCCACAAACTCAGATTTTCAAATAAATTTAACAGTAAACACACTGGATTGGGCCCCACTGGCAGAGACAGCAGAATCGTGCCCCACCAGGCAGAGACAGCAAGATCGGGCCCCCCAGGCAGAGACAGCAGAATTGGGCCCCCCAAGTAGAGAGAGCAAGATCAGCCTCTCCCCCCAAGCATAGACAGCGAAGATCGGGCCCCCCCCCCCCGGCTTAGACAGCAAGATTGGTAATGGTAACTGCAAGTGGTGCTCAGCCCAAAGCTTCCCTCTGACGTGAACCACCCAGGCAGAAACAGGAAGCTACGTCAGGAGGGGAAGCTTTGGGCTGAGCAACGTTTGCAGTTCCCGTACGTTCAGATTCCAAAGCAGCGTTCAGATTCCGGGACAAAATTTAATTTTAAAAAATAGTTTGGATTCCAAGTTGTTCAAGTTTTGGGGCGTTCGGATTCCGAGGTACCACTGTACACAACATCAACCGGCTTCACCTTATCCACATATTCATTTCTCCTTGTGTTGTTTAAGAGTTGGAAACAATTCTTTAGCATTATAGTTATGTATCAACCACAATATATTCCCATGCATGGTTCTTTGTTGATGCAAGTTTCACAGCATTTTATTCTGCTTTCAATGTGCACCTTTTGTATTTTTTTAGTTTTTTTTGTGCTGGCACACAATGGTTTCACACAATTGCACTTTCATATATTATCAACACTCTTATTATTTCGTGGCATTCTTCTTATCACACAATCAGAGATGTCACCACTTATCATCACTATATAAAGGTTTCTTTTGTATACATTACATACACATTATCATAAATGGTTCAATTTATCTATTAAGATATATCATCATTTTTCTGTTACATAGAGCATTATGGATCCCTGTTCGGTTACAAAAATTGGATAGCTCTAAGTCTAATAAATGTTGGCACTGTCATCTCGAAGCAGGGTCTTTAGATCATTTATTATTCTATTGTCATTTATTATGAATTTCTGGAAATCAATTTGGGACCAAATTAATTGTTTATTAGATAACCCAGTGGCATTATCATATGATACTGTGCTATTTGGTATGGCAATGAGAGCAAAAAGTCAGATTTCTACAAATAATAACAAATTATTACTTATAATGACTGGGGTTGCCATTCAACAAATTACGTATAATTGGAAAAATTGGAGTAGATTAAATTATAATTTCTGGTGGAATTCCTTATATCATGTTTATAAAATGGAGAGATTTATTGCAATACAGCGGGGGGTTTTCAGGAAATTTCAAGTTGTGTGGAAAGCCATTTACAAAGTATCTGTACTGATTAGATAACATTTTATTTTTTTATTTTTCCCTTAAATTTACAAGTTCAATTATGAGGGGGGGAGGGGAGGGTAAAATTCATTGTTATATATTGTATAAGTGTATTGATTATATGATAAAAGAGGATGGGAAGGGTGGGAGATAAGAGTATGTCATTTGTACCATTGATGATTATTATAGTGTTATATTTATTGTTAATTTGTTTGGATATATTGTTACACTTATTGTAAATTTGAAAAATGAATAAAGAATTTTTTTAAAAAAACCAATTTGATCACTTTCTCCCCTTTTACAAAACCACGATAGCGTTTTTTAGCGCAGGCCGGCATACTGAATTGCTCTGCACTGCGTCCCACCCTATGAGCGCTGGGAGGGAGCATAGAGCATTCAGCGTGCTTTTCCTGCACTAAAAACCACTATTGCGGTTTTGTAAAAGAAGGGGGTTTAATATTTGTACTCGTGTACATTACTTATGGTATTTTTATTTATTTTTTTTCTTTTGAGGAATTTCTAGCATGCATTTTTCAGCCTCCACATGCTGAGGAAAGTAAGATCCTACTTTTCACCAAAAACATTTCGCCGTCCTCGTCCAATCCATCTCCTCTCCAAACTTGACTACTGCAATGCCATTTACTTATGCCTAACAAAAAAAAGTCTTCAAAGACTCCTGCTTTATCCAGAATACTGCAGCCAAGTTGATCTTTGCAAAACGCAAATCTGACCATGTCTCCCCACTCCTGTCCAATCTTCACTGGCTCCCAATGATTTCCAGAATCCATTTCAAATGCTCCTGCCTGGCTTTTAAGATCATTCACGGCATCCTTCCTCCCCTAATCCCACTATCCTTTAACTCCTTGAGTCCTGACTCCACCGGACCCGCCCAAAGATATAAACTATCCTTCCCCTCTCTACGCGGTATTCTCTATGCAGGTAAACTGGGAAAAATCTCTTCTCTTCAAAATCACAGGTCTCCATTTGTGCTATTCTTCCATTTGTTAGACATGCCTTTGGTCTGTCAGGATTCATTTTAATCCTGCATATTGGGAAGTTTTCCCTTATTTGAAAATTTAATAAAATATATTATGGAAAAAAAAAAATGTGGTGCATGCAAAATCTATTAGCACTGTTTAACCTCTGAATAGAAGTATGTAAAGTTAATTTGTATGTGTTAAATTTTTTTTTATTAATGTTTAAAATGAACCCAAAATCTCAAAATTGGGAAGGAAAAGCCAAACAAACTAAAACCAATTTCCCTATGCATATCCGTAGTCATTATCAGCTCATTATGGATAGAACCATATTCAACTACCATATTGAACAGTTCAAGAAAGGATGGTGTAGGGGAGAAAGAGGGACCCCTCCATCCCCCCCCCCCTTCCTCACACTTACTTGCCACACTTTTGGTAATGGAGGTTAATGATCAGTCAACTGTTTACTTGATTATTTACATCCTAATTAAAGTAATTTTGAATCATAAATCAAATGGCAAAGGGAAATTAATCAGCATGCCAGTTCAGTACATCCCGGGTGCTTTCAATGGAGCTAAAATATCAGAAAGGAAGTAGCTGTTGCCATTACCTCTATTAATGAAACATCAAATGTGTCATTAAAAAGAGATGTCACTTTCATTTTGAGATACACATTTAGAAAGCTACATGTGCAGTTAATCTCTGCCATGTCATCTATATATATAAAATCGGAGTATGTATGTCGTGTATGTATGTGTGTGTGTATGTGCCGCGATCACGCAAAAACGGCTTGACCGATTTGAACGAAACTTGGTATGCAGATCCCTCACTACCTGGATGATATGTTCTGGGGGTCTCGCGGCCCACCTGCCACAGTGGGCGGAGCTACAAACAGAAAAATCTGATTTCACCCCATTCAAGTCAATGGAAAAAATGTAAAAAGCTGTGGGACCGATTTGAACGAAACTTGGTATGCAGATCCCTCACTACCTGGGGTGATATTGTTCTGGGGGTCTCGCGGCCCACCTGCACACGTGGGCGGAGCTACAAACATAAAATCTGATTTCACACCATTCAAGTCAATGGAAAAAATGTAAAAAGCTAGTGGGACCGATTTGAACGAAACTTGGTATGCATGATCCCTCACCTACCTGGATGATATGTTCTGGGGTCTCGCGGCCCACCTGCACACGTGGGCGGGAGCTACAAACATAAAAATCTGATTTCACCCATTCAAGTCAATGGAAAAACTGTAAAAAGCTGTGGGACCGATTTGACACGAACCTTGGTATGCAGATCCCTCCACTACCTGGGTGATATGTTCTGGGGGTCTCGCGGCCCATCTGCACACGTAGGGCGGAGCTACAAACAGAAAATCAGATTTCACCCATTCATAATATCAATGGAAAAAATGTAAAAATCTGCTATTCTCACAGTAATTCAAAAACGGCTTGACCCGATTGAACGAACCTTGGTATGCAGATCCCTCACTAACCTGGGGTGATATGTTCTGGGGGTCTCCGCGGCCCACAACTCTATGTTGCTTGCTCAAGGGTGGGTTCACCCAAGAATTTATATGTTCTTGCTCCTGGAGGTGAAACTAAAATTGTTGTTTATAATCACGTTTTGCGTTAGTTGTATTGTATTCATTTTGTCAAATATTTAACATTATAATTTGAATATTGTACTTTTTATTAAGCTGTAAAAAAAATAATTTCATTCACCACTATAAAGTATCTTTATTTGAATCCATTTACAGTGTTATTGCTATAATTAAATACCCGTGCAACGCCGGGTCATCAGCTAGTAAGTCATAAAAGATGCAATATGTGTTTGCGTTGCTATACAGAACAATTAACACAGAAGACTGAAATGTGTGAGAACAGACTGGCCCAAAGACGGAAGAACTTACAACTTCCTGAAGGAAAGAGAGGCATCACTCACAGCTTCCTGGAGGACACAGAGGAAGTTGCTATCGTTTGTAAATGACGACAGCTAGAAGCTAGACTTGAGATGCATAAGAACATAAGAATTGCCGCTGCTGGGTCAGACAAGTGGTCCATCGTGCCCAGCAGTCCGATCCCGTGACGGCCCTTAGGTCAAAGACCAGAGCTCTAACTGAGACTAGCCTTTCCTGCATACGTTCCGGTTCAGCAGGAACTTGTCTAACTTTGTCTTGAATCCCTGGAGGGTGTTTTCCCCTATAACAGCTTCCGAAAGAGCATTCCAGTTTTCTACCACTCTCTGGGTGAAGAACTTCCTTACGTTTTAAAATCATTAGTTTGTACGGAATCTATCCCCTTTTAACTTTAGAGAGTGCCCTCTCGTTCTCCCTACCTTGGAGAGGTGAACAACCTGTCTTTGTCTACTAAGTCTATTCCCTTCATTATCTTGAATGTTTTGATCATGTCCCCTCTCAGTCTCCTCTTTCCAAGGGAGAAGAGGCCTAGTTTTTCTAATCTCTCACTGTACGGGCAACTCCTCCAGCCCCCTTAACCATTTTAAGCCGCTATTCTCTGGACCCTTTTGAGTAGTACTGAGTCCTTCTTCATGTACGGCAACCAGTGCTGGACGTACCATGGCCCCAGTACAGCGGCATGATAACCTTCTCGATCTGTTTGTGATCCTCTTCTTAATCATTCCTAGCAATCTGTTTGCTCTTTTCGCTGCCGCCACGCATTGCACAAACGGCTTCATCAGTACTCATAAGTCCCTTTCCTGGGGGGGTCTCTCCGAGTACCACACCGGACATCCTGTATTCATGTATAAGATTTTTGTTACGAACATGCATCACCTTACACTATCCATGTTAAACCTTATTTGCCATATCATGGCCCATTTCTCGAGCGTATTTATGTCACATTGCAGGTCATCGCAATTCTTCTGTGTCTTCACTACTCTGAATAACTTTGTATCGTCTGCAAATTTTATCACCTCACTCATCATACCAATTTACAGGTTGTTTATAAATATGTTGAAGAGTATGGGAACAAACACCGAACCCTGCTGCACTCCACTCTTGACGCTTTCCAGTCCGAGTATTGTCCATTTACCTCCACTCTTTGTTTCCTATCCGCCAACCAGTTTTTAATCCACGTATTTCACCCTCGATTCCATGGCTCGCAATTTTTGAAGTAGTCATTCATACGGGACCTTGTTGAACGTCTTCTGAAAATCCAGATATGCAATGTCGACCGGGTCATTCTTGTCTATCTGCCTGTTAACTCCCTCGAAGAAGTGCAGGAAGTTGGTCAAGCAAGATCTTCCTTTGCTGAAGCCAATGCTGGCTGGTCCTCAATCAGACTGTGTCTGTCAAGGTGGTCACTGATGCGGTCCTTTATCAGTTCCCTCTACCATCTTTCCTGGTAGCGAGGGTCAGACTCACCGGTCTGTAGTTTCCCGGATCTCCCCTCGAACCTTTCTTGAAGATCGGCATATACATTCGCCACTTTCCAATCTTCCGGAATCCTTCCTGATTTGATCGACAGATTGGTTATTAGTTGAAGCTGTTTAGCTATAACCCCTTTCAGTTCCTTGATGACCCTCGGATGGATGCCGTCCGGTCCAGGAGATTTATCATTTTAAGCCTATCAATCTGCCTGCATACCTCTATCTAAACTGACTGTCATCATAGTCAGTTTCCCATCTTCGTTTCCTGCGTATAGCCTGTCTGCTTCTGGTATGTTGTGTATATCCTCTTACGGTAAATACAGATGCAAAAAATGTTGTTCAGTTTTTTCGGCAATGGCTTTGTCCTCCTTTAGCACATCCAACGGCCCCACAGCTTCCTTTGCGGGTTGTTTCCCCTTAATATATGGAAAGAACAGCTTGAAGTTTTTTGCCTCATTAGCTATTTTGGTCCCCTTACCGCCTTATGGCACCTGCTTTGATGTTGTTTGTGCTTTTTTCCAGTTTTCCGTCCGATTTTGACCTTTTCCATTCTACTGAGTTCTGGGACATGGGAGTTTGTGGGGGTTGTGGTCTGTGGCTCCTGGGCAAACCATGAGCAGAAGAGTACTTCTGACCTGAGTTATCCACTAGTGGAAAGAGGATACTGGGCTTGATGGACCTTTGGTCTGTCCCAGTATGGCAACTCTTATGTTCTTAGTAGTCCAATGATTAGAGCAGCTAGCTCAGAGCCAGACCTCAAATCCAGCTCTTCCTCCTCAGTGTTTCTTGTGACTTTGAGTATCTTCCATTTTCTCACTTACAAAGTGAGGTCTAGATTTACAATAGGTTCTATCGAAAGCAATGGGATCTGTGTGCATTAGTGGTGGTTAGTACATGCTAATCCAGTAGTGACCTTAGTAAAAGAAGGAAAGGGATTTAGCTCATGCCCTTTTTAGTTGTAGCCAAGCACAAAAAAAGGAGAAACCGACTTGACCACAAAGAAGCAACAGCAAGGGAGGAAGGCAGGCAAGGAAGACGTCCAATTCCAGCCAGCCCTAGGAGTTCCTATGGTATGATAACTGCAGGGATTGAGACCCTAGAAGTTCCTATGGTATAATAGTGCAGGGACCAAACTTTCGCAGTTCCTTCTGTATAATGTGCACAGATATGGGACCTCCAGGAGTTTTCTTCTATAGATTAAATGCAGGGAATGAGCCTCTGGGAGTTTCTGCTGTATAATAAGGACAGGAACTGAGCCCTCAGGAGTTCCTGTGCTACTCGTATTATAAGTTCAGGGACTGAGCAAATTGGCAGTTTCTTCTGTATAATAAGCAGAGATATGGAGCCTCTGAGAGCTTCCACTGTATAATAAAAGTCATACCTGAATTTGTGGGAGCTCTTACTGTATAATAAGGACAGAGAAACAAGTCCCCAGGAATTCCTGCTGTATAGTAAATGCAGGGATTGAGCTCCTAAGAGCTCTGGCTCTCACTGAGGGCTTAAGCATATGTTTTTGTGGGCTTAGATATTCTTTATCCGACACAATTTTATGAAGTACACCAGGGATATGACATCTCTACTGATTTAGAACTTCTGCATTTGACTGCTGAAGAAGTTAATTTTATATTGTGTTATACAAAATTAACTTTTTAATATAGTGGGGGTATATTGCAATTAACTTCCAGCCTTACTGGGCAATCAATTGTTTACAACATAAAGATCTCAAACTCAATATCTTTGGCTTGGAATGCTTCACTTGAGTATGAAACTTAATAAATATAAATAAGTTCTCATTAAGTATTAATATATCTCATCTGAGCTCCGTATTCACAAAAGGCAGCTAATACAATGTTAGAACACCTTCCACCCCCTCTACCACCTTAACAACATATAGAACTGGCATTCAAATGAAAGCCAACAACAGTCGAGTTCAACATTCATTTTTATCTGTGACATTTCTCTTCTTTTGTCTTTCATGCTGTGTGCATGGTGTGTGAACAAAGGCAAATGCTAAGAAATGATTTGATGATGATGACTACGCATCAAATATAAGGAATTTGTGTTCAATTGAACCTAGCACACTTGTAGAAAAGAATCCAAGACTTCTCATAGAGAGTACAGTCAACTCTACCTAAGTGTTTGTCGGTTAAATGCATGCCACGGTTATCCGCAGCATTACCACCATGGTCCCGGTTTTTTTTTTTTTTTACATTAAAGTAAATGGACATAAACTCCCGATAATTGCAATTCGGATAAGCACACAAACCGCTTATGCACACTGATATCATAGGTCTCACCTGCATTCTTTCACGTAAAGTTCATGCCAGTTTAAAAAGCAATCACGTAGATGAGCCGCCGAGGCCTGGCCATGTGCTCAAACTTTCGGAAATGCACCATGGCGTCGCGTGGACAAAATCATTGTCTTTGGCTGAACGGGTCCACTATGCTGATGTCATGCACCGCTTTGGCGTTGTTATTACAGTATACTTGTACATAAATTGGAAGGTCCTGTCCCCTGAGAGTGGTTTAGTCTCAGGTCCTTCTGCAGTTGCTAAAGTATGTGTCTCCCAATTAAAGCGATAAAGACCTTATACACCGCTTTCCAAACGTAGCAAAGCCGTTGGCTTAAGGTGCCTTGCATGTTGAATATGTAAAGCAACAAAAAACAAGGGATAATCGCAAACTTCAAATGTGATTACAGGTTAGACAAAGGCACGGTGAGAAAATTCATCGCCATTCCCGTGCCCGCAGATAACTGCGGGAAAGCATTCCATGCCATTCTTTAGTATCTATCTCAACCTGTCCTTCTACACCAGCGTTCTTCAATGCAAGGCTTGAGAGTCAGTGGTTGTGGCCATTCATACTCTGATTCTTATGTGAGCCAAGGATAATGAAGCCATTGTGACATCACTGATGTGATTGGCTCTTAGGCACTGGTGGAATGAGGCATTATGACATCACAATATCTGCTCTGGATACCAGAGACTGTCATTCTGTAGTGTCTGTTTCAACCTCAGTCCTTCTACACCAGCATTCTTCAAAGCAAAGCTTGCGGGTCAGTGGTTGTGGCCAATTATACTCTGATTCTTCCCTCTCTCCTTAAAGAATGACATGGTTCCCCACGGTTATTCCATGGGGACGGGAACGGTGATGAATTTCTCACCGTGTCATTCTCTTATTACAGGTCACTCGTCCTAAGATATGGTGATGGCAGTGATTGATGCAAGAATGGAATCCTGTCCCCGAGCTGCTGAATCTCGTGAGAAAAATGACGGTGCTCGACTCTTTTCACATGGTATTCTGATTAAGCGCACGCTCCGTTTAAGCGTACGTGACAGGCCGGTCCGAGGGGTCTTTGTCGTAGCCAATGAAAAAGCATCTTATCACCTGTAAGCATCTTCAGTCTTGTAAGCCCTGCCCCCCTATCACTTTAATTCTCTTTCAGTCAAATAGCCTAATGATTAGTGCAGTGGGGCTGAGAACCAAGGGAAACCGGGCTCAGCTCCATGTGACTCTGGGCAAGTCACTTAACCCTCTCTTACCCCAGGTACAACACAAGTACTTATATATAACTAGCTGATGCCCCGGCGTTGCACGGGTATTTAATTATAGCAATAACACTGTAAATGGATTCAAATAAAGATACTTTATAGTGGTGAATGAAATTATTTTTACAGCTTAATAAAAAGTACAATATTCAAATTATAATGTTAAATATTTGACAACAATGAATACAATACAACTAACGCAAAACGTGATTATAAACAACAATTTTAGTTTCACCTCCTGGAGCAAGAACATATAAATTATTGGGTGAACCCACCCTTGAGCAAGCAACATAGAGTTGTGGGCCGCGAGACCCTCAGAACATATCCACCCCAGGTAGTGAGGGATCCGCATACCAAGGTTCGTTCAAATCGGTCAAGCCGTTTTTGAATTACAGTGAGAATGGCAGCTTTTTACATTTTTCCATTGACATGAATGGGTGAAATCTGATTTTCTGTTTGTAGCCCCGCCCACGTGTGCAGGAGGGCCACGAGACCCCCAGAACATATCACCCCAGGTAGTGAGGGATCCGCATACCAAGTTTCGTTCAAATCGGTCAAGCCGTTTTTGAATTACTGTGAGAATGGGCAGCTTTTTACATTTTTTCCATTGACATGAATGGGTGAAATCTGATGTTCTGTTATGTAGCTCCGCCCACGTGTGCAGGTGGGACGCGAGACCCCCAGAACATATCACCCCAGGTAGTGAGGGATCTGCATACCAAGTTTTGTTAAAATCGGTCAAGCCGTTTTTGAATTACAGTGAGAATGGCAGCTTTTTACATTTTTTCATTGACATGAATGGGTGAAATCTGATTTTCTGTTTGTAGCTCCGCCCACGTGAGCAGGTGGGCCGCGAGACCCCCAGAACATATCACCAAGGTAGTGAGGGATCTGCATACCAAGTTTTGTTAAAATCGGTCAAGCCGTTTTTGAATTACTGTGAGAATGACAGCTTTTTACATTTTTTCCATTGACATGAATGGTGTGAAATCTGATTTTCTGTTTGTAGCTCCGCCCACGTGTGCAGGTGGGACGCGAGACCCCCAGAACATATCACCCCAGGTAGTGAGGGATCTGCATACCAAGTTTCGTTCAAATCGGTCAAGCCGTTTTTGAATTAATGTGAGAATGGCATCTTTTTACATTTTCTCCATTGACATGAATGGGTGAAATGTGATTTTCTGTTTGTAGCTCCGCCCACATGTGCAGGTGGGCCGCGAGGACCTCCAGAACATATCACCCCAGGTAGTGAGGGATCTGCATACCAAGTTTCGTTCAAAATCGGTCCCACAGCTTTTTACATTTTTTCCATTGACTTGAATGGGTGAAATCTGATTTTCTGTTTGTAGCTCCGCCCACGTGTGCAGGTGGGCCGCGAGACCCCCAGAACATATCACCCCAGGTAGTGAGGGATTTGCATACCAAGTTTCGTTCAAATCGGTCAAGCTGTTTTTGAATTACTGTGAGAATGGCAGCTTTTTACATATTTTCCATTGACATGAATGGGTGAAATCGGATTTTATGTTTGTAGCTCCGCCCACGTGTGCAGGTGGGCCGCGAGACCCCCAGAACATATCACCCCAGGTAGTGAGGGATCTGCATACCAAGTTTCGTTCAAATCGGTCAAGCCGTTTTTGAATTACAGTGAGAATGGCAGCTTTTTACATTTTTTTCCATTGACATGAATGGTTGAAATCTGATTTTCTGTTTGTAGCTCCGCCCACGTGTGCAGGTGGGCCGCGAGACCCAAAGAACATATCACCCCAGGTAGTGAGGGATCTGCATACCAAGTTTTGTTAAAATCGGTCAAGCCGTTTTTGAATTACTGTGAGAATGGCAGCTTTTTACATTTTTTCCATTGACATGAATGGGTGAAATCGGATTTTATGTTTGTAGCTCCGCCCACGTGTGCAGGTGGGCCGCGAGACCCTCAGAACATATCACCCCAGGTAGTGAGGGATCTGCATACCAAGTTTCGTTCAAATCGGTCAAGCCATTTTTGAAATTACAGTGAGAATGGCAGCTTTTTACATTTTTTTCCATTGACAATGAATGGGTGAAATCAGATTTTATGTTTGTAGCTCCGCCCACGTGTGCAGGTGGGCGGCGAGACCCCCAGAACATATCATCCCAGGTAGTGAGGGATCTGCATACCAAGTTTCGTTCAAATCGGTCAAGCCGTTTTTTGCGTGATCGCGGCACATACACACACACATACATACACACATACATACCTCCGATTTTATATATATATAGATACACTAGTCTTTAAGCCCGTTACATTAACGGGTGCTAGAACATATGTGTGTGTGTCTGTCTTTTTTTCTCTCTCTCTCCTTAGCCGCTTTCTTTCTTTCTGCCTTTCTTTTTTCCTTGGCTGTCCATCACCACCCCTTGCCTGCTCCCCCTTTCCATTTTCCCTTCCTTTTACCTCCCCTGTGTCCACCACCACCCCTTCACTGCTCTCCTTATGCAGCAGCAGCCCTTCTCCCTTTGTTTTACCTCCCCCCTGTCCAGCAGCACCTCTTTCCTTCTCCCCCTGTCCAACATTAGTCCTCCGTTCTTTTTTTCTTCACCTCCCCTGTCCATCAGCATCTCTTTCCTTCTCCCCCTGTCCAGCAGTAGGCATCCCTTCCTTTTTTATCCTCCCTCCTCCTTCTTATCCCTATGATACTCTTACCTTGCTCTGCCCCTGATCAGAGGTTCCCGACAGCTGCCCAGTTGCACCCATTGGAAAAGTTCCCACTGCCGCATCCCGCACCCTCCTGACGCGGCTCCCGCTGTCCTTTCTGTCTGTCTC
This sequence comes from Geotrypetes seraphini, assembly GCF_902459505.1. NCBI lineage: Eukaryota > Metazoa > Chordata > Amphibia > Gymnophiona > Dermophiidae > Geotrypetes > Geotrypetes seraphini. The sequence continues at coordinate 215,950,344 of NC_047089.1, read as the reverse complement.
TGTCCCTGGCCCCCCTTTGCCTGTCTGTCTTTCTGTGTATCTCCCTGACCCTGTGTCTTTCTTCTTTCCTTTCTGTCTCCCTTCCTCCCTCTGTCTGTCTGTCCAAAGCAGCATTCCATCCCCCTCCCCCCCCACCAGTTCCCTGTGCACCTGCCCCTGTGTCTTTCTTATTTTCTTTGTGTTTCCCTTCCTCTCTCTGTCTGTCCAGCATTCTATCCCCCTCCCCCCACACCAGTTCCCTGTGTATTTCTTATTTTCTTTGTGTTTCCCTTCCTCTCTCTGTCTGTCTGTCCGTCCAAAGCAGCATTCCCTTCCCCTCCATTTCCCTCCCCCCCCACCAGTTCCCTGTGCAGCAGCATTAGCGTTTCCTCTACCCCCCCCCTGTCCCTTCCCCTTCCCCTTCCCCTTCCCGCGGGCCGGACTACAAAGGTGGTGATTCCAGCAGCGCTTTTATCAGTCTCCACACGCTGCTTCGGGCCCTTCTGCCCTGATTTACTCTGGCACGTCCCTGATGACATCATCAGAGACGCGGCAGAGCAAATCAGGGCAGAAGGGCCCGAAGCAGCGTGTGGAGACTGATGTACACGCTGCTGGAATCGCCATTCGGGCCCGCGGGAAGAGAAGGGGGTGGGCAGCAAAGGCGAAACGGAGATCGGCGGCGGCGACAGGAGAAACGGAGAACGTCGTCTGGCTGCGGTCCGGCTTGTGGAGGCGATCGGGTGGTGACGTATTCGCGCGCATGCGCACTCCTTCGGCCACAGACCTACAGCGCACGGAACACGCAAATAGAACTGCGCATGCGCGAGTTAGCCTTTTATTATATAGGATAAATCATTTTCATTGTAACTACAGAAAAGACAGTATATGTTTATGACATCATCAGTAATGCGGCAGAGTGAATTCCCCGACGGACAAGGCCAAAGCAGCCTGTTTAGAGTGCTGCCGGCCCGACGCTGCTTTGGATGAAGGTAGGGCTCGCTCGCAGTCAGCGGGGGAGATAAGGATGGAGGGTCAGCAGGGGTTCGGCTGCGCGGTGGGGGATGTGGCGGCGGTGGTTGAGGCGGGTTGAGGAATTACTGCTGGCAAATACAGGGACTAGGGCTTATTTTCGGGGAAACACGGTAGGTGCTTGTGAGGTCGCTCTCATGGAGTTGCTTGCATGCTTTTTTTTTTCTGCTCAGAGATGCCGCTTAAACGAAAGGGTAGCGTGAAGGCTGTTTCCTCCTTGACGCCTTCGCTCCCAGCCAGTCAACAGACCATTGAGCGCTTCATCCCTGGCATCTGTTCAAGATTTAAGGGAGCTGATCCCCATAGCAAGAGAGGGTGGAGAAGGCCCAATCTCACAGGGGCATGAGATCTCATCTTCAGTTCCACCTCCCTGTCCGGCAGTCGCCACTACCGCAGAGGTAGAGAATCGTGCTGCTGGAGGAGTAACACGTAACTCTGCAGAGGAGAGTTCTTCAGTAGATGAGCTTCTGCTGATGGAAACCATTTCAGGGGATTTAAGCCCCTCCAATGATGTGATGCTTGTGGCGATATGGAAAATGCTCCAGAAATTGGTTGCAGTAACACTGAAGACATCTAGTGAGGTACTTGCCCTTGGGGGGAAAATTGACGAAATTCCTAAAACTTTAGCCAAACTAATACCGAGACAAAAATTCAATTTCATAAATACAAACTGAAGTCCAGTCTGTTCAGGACTATAAGGTTTTGGCGATTAAAGATAACACAGCGCTGCATAGAAAAATTGAGAACATTGAAAATTGTAATCGAAGATTAAATGTACGTATTTTGAACATCCCCAAAACTTCTGGGATCTCCCTGTATGATATGTTTAAACTTTAAAGGATATTTGGTGGAAATATTAAAGGAATCCTCTGACCTTATTCCTCCAGTTAACAAGATCTACTATCTTTGACTATCTTCTAAACAATCCCAAGAAGTTATAGAGGGAGGAAATACTCAATCTTCTCAGATAGATTTGGAAAATATATCAGATATTCATGAGAAATCCATTTTCAGACTCCTCAACCAGAAGGTCTTGGAAGGTTTTATGAAACAATATTTTCGTTCTTCTTTTTATCTTTTTGAATAATTTTTTATTAAAGGTGGAAAAGAGAGCACAAACAGGTATCCAACAGAGTAGATTATATCCACAATGCAGTTATACAAACATTTCTGAACAAGCCAAAAAGCAAACACATTGGAACAATGAGGAAGGAGCAGAGAACCCCTAGGGTAAACATGAAATACTACTGTATTCTCCACACACCAAATTTTGTCTATTAAAATCTACACAGATACCCATCTCCATCCAACCAGGGCATAGCCACCATTCATACTACACACTCACACCCACCCACCCCTTCTAAAGAACTATTTCATGTAAAAAAAAAAATTGGGGCTTCCTTAGATGTTACCAAAACTACGCAGGACAGAAGAAAGCAGTTTCTTTCTATGAGACAAGAAACAATGGCCTGGGGGCTACTTTTTTTATTGGCCCTACCCTAGCAAGTCCATTGTAAAATATGCAGATGTGAAGTACGTTGCCCCGAGCAGTTTAAACATTAAGATAAGTGCTCATTTTCAAAAAATACTATTTATTAAAAAGCTAAAATGAAGTAATTGGTTAGGTAGGTGGCGATAATGACCAATGAGGACGCTAGCTACTAGAATGAAATACGAGTTAGTTCGGTGGTAGCCACTGAGGTCTCTTTCTCCTTATAAATGAATTTCCTCAGATTTTGTCATGAAATAATTGTTTGAATTAAGTAAAAGAAGATATTGGAGGGACAACTGAATATTATTTCTATGAACTTTAAATGCTGTGTTAAATTTATAGTGGAGATATTCTGAAATGAACTGCAAATTTAGGTTGTGCATATTCATTGTGGATATCTTAAAAACCAGACTGATTTGGTGTGAGCCAATAACTAGGTTGTGAACCCCTCATCTTCCAATGTTAATCAGCCTTTTAGAGACTCTAGAGTTTTGCTCTCTTTAAGGTTTTGCAGAGACCTCTAGTGCATCTTCTTGAGTATTGGAATCTGACTTTTCCACATTCTCACAGTTTCAGGAACAAGTGGCAACAGTGCGGAGAGACCCCATTTGAAGGGAAACTGTGATAGTATACAACCCCAGCCTAGTTTCAGATCTCTTGCCTTTGGTTTCTGCTTACCTGGTCTTTGCACCATTACTGGAATGAAAGTGAATTTGGGCTTCTTAAAAAGGCTAGTGAATACAGGCAGCCCCCGGGTTAAGAACGAGTTATGTTTTTAAAGCTGTTCTTAAGTCAGATTTGTATGTAACTCAGAACTTATAGATTTTAAGGTCCTTGCTGCTTACCTCTGTTCCCAGCTGACAAAAGAGCCAACTGTCCCTACCAGTGTTCCCTCTAAGGTACAGCATGCACAACCACACATTGTTCTTGTTCTAAACCGCCTCGAACTTCCATGGCTTTGGCGGTGTATAAAAATAAAATAATTATTATTATTATTAATGTGGCCTTGCATCACTCCTGAATCTGCTACAGGAGAAGTGTAGGAGTCTATGCCACTGGAAATACTGCTCAGTGAAATCAAATGGAAGCCGCACCTGTGTTCTTAAGTACGAGTTGTACTTGTTGGGCGTCTGTAACTTGGAGACTGTTACTGCCTGTACATGTTGGATTAGTTCACTGTGTGTGAGTGACATTTGTTGCTGATCACCAGCACTAGCTGCATAGCATAGCATAGCATTTTGTATTTGTAAGGCTGTAGTTTTCCATTGTTACTGTCTTATTATTATTTTGGATATATCAACCAACAGCCTGAATAAAACTTCTGGGCACAAAACTTGCATTTTCATATAAGGACCTCCATGCACTGGAAAATGCTAAAATACTGTTTTATTTAGAGCCAGGACAATGGAGAATGACCATAATGAAACCTACTAGAGAATATAGTACAGTCAGAAGGCAATTTATGAGTGGGCTTACACTTCTTCTCTGTCCTTCCATCTCTCCCAGCCTCCCTACCAAATTTAAAACAAATACCTAAGTTAGGGGGTATCCCCAATCCCCACCAACTGAAAACATCAGAATAGGGTTACCATATTTTTGTCCGGTGAAACCCGGACACATGGCCCCGCTCCGTTCTGCCCTAGCCACGCTCCATTCCACCTCCAGCCCTGCCCCATTTGGCTGCTAGCCAGGCCCCATTCTGCCTCTAGCCCAGGGGTAGGGCACTCCAGTCCTCGAGAGCCGTATTCCAGTCAGGTTTTCAGGATTTCCCCAATGAATATGCATGAGATCTATTTGCATGCACTGCTTTCAATGCATATTCATTGGGGAAATCCTGAAAATCCGACTGGAATACAGCTCTCGAGGACTGGAGTTCCCTACCCCTGCTCTAGCCCCACCCCTGCAAAGCCTCATCTTTGCTTTCCGACCTCCGGGCTGCATCTGGAGGGGTTCCGAGCATGCACAGATCCATGTGATATCATCAACACATGCTCGGAAACCCTCCAGACACAGACGGGAGATTGGGGCTTTCCAAAACCCAAACTACTGGGTTTTGAAGTCTGTCTGGGCATGACCTAAAAAGAGGGCATGTCCGGATTTTCCTGGACGTCTGGTAACTTTAGGTCAGAAGCTTGCAGAACCCCCACCAGAAAACTGCAACAACCAACTGCAATGCTCCAAGCTGCCAACACCAGCACCCAGGCATATTTAAGCTAGCCCTGTTTTTTGTGCACATACATAGAACTGACCTGCCAGTTTCACCTGTCTCCCTGTTCTTTCTTTATGCTACTCTTGATTTGATTTGGCCTGTTGTAGGATTTATTTCCATGACCTCGCTGTGCCCTCTGCAGAGAAGCTGAGGTTTCCATGTGTGAGAGTGATGCGGCCATTGTGCTTTTATTGAAATGCCCTAATAATATTCTCTGATTCTGCACATTCCTGTCAAGGAATAATCTAATTTTTAGCCACCCAGCTCTTTTCCTTTAATGTCCTGAGATCAATAGTTGTGGGAACTCTTAACCTGCCGGTGCTCTGGAGTGGCTGATGTACCTAGAGGAGCAGATTATGAATTCTGTTGCAATATTAGGTTAAAGTGTCAGTTAGGCTGTGAGTGACTGATACGTCTTGTCACTGCTCCCTCGTACACTTTATATTTGCTAGTCATATAGAGAAGATCAAGGGGGCTGAGGGTAAGAGTGTAAAGCAGCGTTTATCAATCGTTTTGAGGCCATGACCCCATGATCGTAATCAAATAAAAGCGTGCGGCCTTCTGGATGTGCCTAATAATGACGTACCTAGGGTGAGCACATGAAGGGTGTGACCCCAAATGTGGATTTTGAGATCTTGTTTGGGGTCCTGGTTAATAATTTTGGGAAGCTGACTTTTAAAGATTTAATACCACTAAAGCACTTCACACTCAACGCATTTTCAAAATGTCACCTAAAGTTAAGCGCCTGAAGTGTGTGCGTGCTGAGTGCAAATTCTAGAATGGCAATCACACGTGGAATTGTCTACGGAATACTGGCTTATGCAATTGCATGACATTTACATGTACCTGCATATAGTGGCATAGTAAGGGGGCGGCAGCCAACCCTGGACGCCGTCTTGGTGGAGGTGCTGGCACCCGTCCTCCTCTACACCCCCACTCCTGCCCGAATGCCCCTTCCCTTCCCTTGTGCCTCTTTAATTTTCCCTGCATGAGCAGCATTGCGAGCTTGCTGCCAGCATCAGTGTTGGCTCTCTCTGTGATGTCACTTCCAGGTCCCCTGCCTAGGAAGTGACATCAGAGGGAGGGCAGATACGACGCAGACAGCAAGTTTGGCATGCTGCTCGCGCCAGGAAAATTAAACAGGTACGGAGGTAAGGAAGGGGTGGGTGCACGTGGCAGGGTGGTCAAGAAGGAGCGTGGGGGGTGCGGAGAAGAGGGAGGGGAACGGCGCCACTCACCCTCACTCTGCCACTGCCTGTATATACAGTAATATGTGTAACCATAGGTAGGTGTATGAACGGAGTGTTTGGAGTAATTGGTGCATAAAACTCCCAAGATTCCTAATGTGGAGTTTGAAATTATCAGTGCTGTATGCTTCTATGGCTTGGTTGGGTGCAGGGTAGCTCTAACTTTAGAGCTGCATAGAGCAGTGGTCCCCAACCCTGTCCTGGAGGACCACCAGGCCAACCGGGTTTTCAGGATAGCCCTAATGAATATGCATGGGGCAGATTTGCATACCTGCCACTTCTATTATATGCAAATCTCTCTCATGCATATTCATTAGGGCTAGCCTGAAAACCCGATTGGATTGGTGGTCCTCCAGAACAGGGTTGGGGACCACTGGCATAGAGTGTGTGGCGTTTGATTTGCAGAGGAGGGTGATAAATGGAAACAATAGGAGGATTTGAACTTGTGACCTGGATATTTGAAAAATAAAAAAGCTGTCTGCACCTGGATTATTACCAAGGGAACAGGAGAGCAGGTACAGACTAGCAGGCACCTCTGAAACTGTCAGGGACTCTAGCCATTGGGGTTCTAGCAGTTTCCAGAAGCCTAAAGGAAAGTGAGAAGCTAAGCCTAGCTCTTGAACTTCCTGGAAGGTAGTCTTAGGCAATGTGACCTCACTCCAGAGGAGATTTAAGACCTAACTCTTGGCAGGCTAATTGTCTTTTAGTCAGAACCCACTAATTGGCCAGTGTGTAAGATCTGATTTGGAAGTTTGGCTCTCTTGGTCAAATCACACCAACTGACCCATTGGAGTGGAAACTGTAAAGTCATCTTTCTGGAGTGTAGGAGAAACGTACACAGTTGGACTGTGTCCTCAAAGCCACCTTTTCACCATTCATGAGTGTGCCTCTTCATGTTTGCTAAGGAGAAATAAAGTTTGAGGTTAACTGTTCAAACCAGTGTGGTCTGCAATTATTTCGGAGTGAGAGTAGAAATCTGGAGCAAGCTTGCTGTGGGACTTCACCATATAGGTAAGTAGGTCCCAGCTCTGGTCCCTAAACCAATAAATACTTTGTGTGCCCCTTTCCAGCTACCAGGTAAAACAGGGGGTTACGCATGTAAATTGCTTTGGTTGTACTCAGGGGCATAACCCCTCTAATTGGTGGTGGGAGGCGGTGCAGAGGTAGACTACGGGACAATGCATTCCTCCTCTCACTTTTCTCTTCACACACATGATTGATCAATTAACCGATCTATCGTGCATTTCTTTTTTCTCTCTTCCATCTTCTATGATTTAGTTTCTCTTTCTCTCCTTCCCCTCCTCCCTATGGTACCTCTTACTTCCACCCCTCCATGAAGCCGCTGTAGTTCTCCAACCTCTCAAGGCAACCTCATCCTTTCCAGCCCCAGAAGTTTTCTTTCAACACAATTTCCTGTTCCCAGTAAGAAGGATGCTGTAGAGAGAAAGCTTCCAGGGTTGGCAAGGAGTGAAGCTGCCTTGACAGCTGATGCCAGGAGGTTGGAGAACTGCAGTGGCAACAGGGGGGGGGGGGCAGGGAGTTGGAGGAAAGTGAAAGAGATGCCTGACCACAAGAGGAGGGAAGATTATGTGACTATGCCCCTGGTTGTACCACAGAAAAGCAAGATATCAAATTCCTTATCCTAAATTTAGGTTGGTGCTAATGCTTTAGCCTAACTGCTATAACTTTAGCATGTAAAGCTAGGTGACTTGTCAATGCCTCCCCCCCCCCCCCAATACACACACACACTTCCACATCCCCAGGCAGCTGCATACTAAAATAATTACATGCTAATGTTATAGAATACCAACTGAGTGCATTTAACTGCAAATTATTAGCTCCAATTATAGCCAACTATTGATTATCAATGCCAATTAGAACCTAATTTAACAATTAATTTATGTGCATAATCTATAAACTGCACCTGTAATTTTGCAGGTTACGCACAAAAATGCATATGCAAGGAGACTGCGAGGGGATCTGATCGAGACTTTCTAAATACTGAAAGGATTCAAGAAAATGGAGCAAGGAAAGCAGTTATTTACAATGTCCAATGTGAAACGGACAAGAGGACATAGACTAAAGCTGAGGGGGGACAGGTCCAGGACGAATATCAGGAAGTTCTGTTTCACGCAGCGAGTGGTGGACACCTGGAATGCTCTCCCAGCGGAGGTAACTGCGGAATCCACCATTCTAGGATTTAAGGGTAAACTAGATGCACATCTCCTTATGAGTGGCATATGGGGACTAAATCTATGCCAGGGCACACCTGGTGGAGCCTCCGCGTGTGCGGATCGCCTGACTTGATGGACCTAAGGTCTGATCCGGAGTTGGCAATTCTTATGTTCTTATGTTCAAGATTATACAATTAGGGGCCATGAGCCTATTAAAATCTCAAGATCTGAGTCTGCATCCTTCCCCACCAAAATTCAAATTGGTGATCAATGGACTTTCCTGCCTCTTTTACCTCAAGCTCCAACCAATCAGGTTTGAGGACTGACTATATGTAAAGACAAATTGCAAACCTCACAGCATGCCCTGAAGAAAGCCACCGCAAGATGACTGAAACATTGGTTCTAACTGAACTAGACGCGTCAAGACCTGGAAAACTGCAGCAAGCATGATGCCAGCCTCAGAAGCCTTAGAGAGCATATCACTATGTTTTTCTCTCTGACAATCAAAGTCTTGAATAGACTGGAGTTACTTTGCAGCTGAACGTCATATGAAAACTCCAGGAGCCATCACAGGAAAGCCAGTCACACGTTTTCTGAGTTGGTGGGGACTCATCAAATATGTCCTTTCCCTGGAACAGTAAAATCCATTATCCAAGCAATATTGAGTTTAGAAAGATGATGGCTGGGGTCAAAGTAATGACCGAACAATATGGCACCCCAGATTGCTTCCTTTGCTTATGATCTTGAAGATGTGTAAGCTAACTCAAAAGATCAGGAGGGTATCCTCTCTTCCCCCCCCCCCAACACCCCCACTAGCTTGGTGCCCAGGCCAGTTGCCCTTCTTGCTGCCATCTCCTTGCTCTGGCACTGGCTATGGGATTTAGCTGGGCCTGAGCCTTCCATGAGCCTTTCACAGTTTCTATGAGAAACCTGCAAGTCACCTTCTGTCTTCTAGGAAATGGCCGCAACCTCCCCCCCACCCCAAACACACACACACCACACAGCTTAATGATACCAGCCAATAAGAAAACTATTAAACTGGATTCAGGATGTCAGCTTGTCTTTCCTGGAGCAGAGACAACACACATAGGGAGGGGTTCAACCTTACTTTCCTGGACATTTGCTTTTGGGTGTGGGTTGGGAGTGGGTGAGAGAACATTTCATTATAATTTTATTATGCCTATCAGGTCCTGTAATACAAGCTTAAACTGAAAAAATCTTTTCAGACTTGCTAGTCTGTGTTCTTTATAATCATCTTTCCAATCCAAACAGATTTATAAGCCAAATGGAATCTTTAATAGCTACAGTTGTGGGACTGATTTTTCTGGCACTTCTAGCCTAACCCCTCCCCCCTCCTCCCAGCACACACATAGACATCCCCCCGCCCCCCATCTCCTCCATGCTTCCTACTTCTGTAGGCTAAAGAAGGTTTGTGAAGCAGAAAACATTTGATTCAGAATTAGCAGATGAAGGTGCAGATCTGAGAGAACCCTCCAATGCAACATGCCCCCCCCTACGGCAGCCCACGGCAACATTTTCAAGAAAAATGTATTCCTCTTCATTCCCTAAGTGCAATCAGCAGCATCTTTAGATTTTGTTTCTAGAACGTTTGTTTCTAGAACATAAAAGGGAGAAGAAATAAATCAGAAAATGGGCAGAGAAATAGAAGACTAAACAGAGGAAAGAAGAGAAATTCAGGAGAGATTTTTTTTTTTTCTTGCCCTTTATTGATTCTTTTCACTTGGAATGCATTAAGGTTACACAGACATCCAGGTTTGACTTCAATTGCTTTCAATGGAAATAAAACCCGGATGTCTCAATCCGTCCTCTTTTTCTGGAGCCATATGGTAACCCTAGTTCAGGGGGTCTGGTGTGCTGCCTGCTCAGATGACATCCGTGTACATGTCTCCGGGCCCGGCTCTATATGTCCAAGTACTGCCTTCTTCATTAGTCAGTGCAGTCGAACTTGCAGTCCTCAAAAGCCCGTGAACAGCGGTTCCTACACACTGCCCACGGCTGACCCAGAAGCCTTTCCTCTGATGCTGGGATTTTTTTGTGGTGCTGAAGCTCGCTTTTGGAATTCTTTACCGTTTGATTTAAGAAATATACTTTCTTTTTTACAATTCAGGAAACAAAGCTTTTTACTTGATTTAGCTTTTAAATGAGTTTATAAGTTTTGTTCCGATTCCCAGTTTTGATTTTCAGTCTTAACTGTTATCGGAATTTTTAAAATTTTTCAGAAAGCAATTGAAAGGGTTATTTTTTTTAAGTTAAGTTTTCAGTTGTGCTATAAAACTTAGGGCTCCTTTTGCAAAACTGTGGTAGAGGTTTGTACCGTGGACTGGCAAAGTAAATTCTAAGTGCCTTGCCGGCCCACGGTAAAAACCTTTACTGCAGCTTTGTAAAGCCAGTGTTAATGTTTTGTTTGTTTTTAGTTTTACCTAAGGTGTTTTGTTGTATCATAATCCCCCTCTTCTATTATACTGCGCTAGCAGTTTTTAGCGCAGAGAGCCGCGCTGAATGGCCTGCGCTGCTCCCGACACTCATAGGAATTCTATGAGCGTCGGGAGCAGGGTGGGCCATTCAGCGCGGCTCCCTGCGCTAGAAACTGCTAGCGCAGTTTAATAGATGAGGCCCTATGTGTTGTGATATGATATTACTGTTATTTACAAGGGGATGCTGAAATGTTCTCAGCCCAACCAACCAACTTCTTAATTTTGAGTATTATTTTGCCACTATAGCTGCAAAGACTGTTATCTTATTCCCCTCCCCCCCCCCCCTTTTACAAATTGGTACTTAACAAAATAACCCTCCCTGTTCGGGAGCAGCGCAGAGCATTCAGCGTGCCAGCCTGCGCTAAAAACCGCTATTGCGGTTTTGTAAAAGGGAGGGCTATTTTGTTAAGTACCAATTTGCAAACATTTGCCATTTGCAATGTTTTTGATGTTGTTTCAGATCATTGATTGAGCCATACCCACATCATTCTCTTCTTGGTTGGGGTGAGAATCTTTCGTCACCGCCTCGTGGGTATAATTTGAAGATTATGTATGTATATTTTTGTTATCAGCCTCATACCATGGATGGAACAGGCTATAAATATTGTAGAGAAATAAAATATTATTTTTGCACTAGATTGAAGCTGGCAAAGGAGTCGGCAGATAGAGGTCAGAAGTGGGGAGGGAGGGATAAACGAATTAACCCCACCCTTTTTTTTTTTTTTTTTTTTTACAAAGCCGCACTAGCGGCAGTCATGCACAATGGCCCTGAAGCCTTTTAAATCCCTATGGGCTTTGGGGTAACTACCGTCATGGCCTGTTCTAAATGATATCTATTTATCTAAATATTCCCATATAATTAAGAGAAGGTGTATAACACCAGTAATTCAATTATACTTAGGAAGAGACCTCAGTAACGGAGCCCACGTACAGTCGTTTTTCATAGACCGAAAGTTCAACGTGGTTGTATGCTCCTTTGCTCCAATCATCGGTCTCCTTCCCACGTGTATTCTATCTTCTATTCTAACTATCTTATAAATATTTTAAAGAGAGTATAGCTACTATTTATTATTAATATTTATTTTTTTATTTCTTTTTTAATGAAATATCCTCTTAACTTTTACTTTAAAATGATCATAATTCATCTAATATAATAAGTCAGGTGTCTACACTCACTCTTTAGAGACCAAACTGACATCATTCACACATTTCTAATTTCAAATTGTTGTTAAACATTCGGTGTTAATCAATAATATTTTTGAAAAAAGTACTTAGCTTTCTTATTTAGATTTTAGCTTTCATTTTTTAGCAGCGCTCGTATATCATGTGATACCAACGTGGCCAGCGTTTCGTAGACTTAAATGTTTGTCTACTGCTTCAGGGCTGTTTCTCACGTATAACAAGCTATTGTTTAACACACACTATCAGTCATCTCAATCAGTGTGTGTGTTAAACAATAGCTTGTTATACGTGAGAAACAGCCCTGAAGCAGTAGACAAACATTTAAGTCTACGAAACGCTGGCCACGTTGGTATCACATGATATACGAGCGCTGCTAAAAAATGAAAGCTAAAAGCTAAATAAGAAAGCTAAGTACTTTTTTCAAAAATATTATTGATTAACACCGAATGTTTAACAACAATTTGAAATTAGAAATGTGTGAATGATGTCAGTTTGGTCTCTAAAGAGTGAGTGTAGACACCTGACTTATTATATTAGATGAATTATGATCATTTTAAAGTAAAAGTTAAGAGGATATTTCATTAAAAAAGAAATAAAAAAATAAATATTAATAATAAATAGTAGCTATACTCTCTTTAAAATATTTATAAGATAGTTAGAATAGAAGATAGAATACACGTGGGAAGGAGACCGATGATTGGAGCAAAGGAGCATACAACCACGTTGAACTTTCGGTCTATGAAAAACGACTGTACGTGGGCTCCGTTACTGAGGTCTCTTCCTAAGTATAATTGAATTACTGGTGTTATACACCTTCTCTTAATTATATGGGAATATTTAGATAAATAGATATTAGTGATTTTCTTCCCATTGGGGGACTCTACTATAGTGCTGTTCTAAATGATGTCATAAAAAAGGCCTTAAGTGAGGAAGAGTCATGGGGGAGGAAAGGAGAAAAAAAGACTCACTTGGGGAGGGAGATGCTCTAGGTAAGGTGATGTGGTCCTGGCCCCCATATGCCCTCTAAGGGCAGCCCTTTACAGCCGCGTAATGTGAAATACTGCACAGAATGCTCACTGTCATTTAATTCTCTGCAAACCAACATCTTCTGGAACTTAAGCATTTGGTTGTCATAAGAATCTTATCAACACTGAACATCAATCCCAAGTGAAAATCAAATAGAATCCCAGTGGCAGAAACCACATTAGAATGCTAATATTGGCAGTTGGAGGTTACAGGAATCTAGATTATCATATATAACCTACTCACAGGAACTAATTTGACTTTTATTGTGCTTCAAAATGAAATTAGTATATGATCTATAGATTATTAAACCCCATGGCAGTAGGGAATGGTATCCTGATTGCAAGACTTATAAATACACTTTTGTAACATTGCCATTTAAGTGAGAGTGAGAGAAGAGACTCCTGCTGTTTCAGCTCCAGCTGCGATGGGGCAAAGAGGGAGGAAGTCATTTACCTTCTGCAGTCAGCAAAGGAGAGATGCACTGAAAGGCCTGCTTGTCATCAAGCAGAAAAAGAAATCCCAAACTGGCACAAAGCAGGATGGGTTTAAGCTCAGCACATTAGTGGCTGAATTATTTGACTTATTAAACAAATATAACAAGCAACACAAGCAATGGATTAAAAGAGTGGTGATGAGTCGAAGCATGAACTCAGCCACCTGAATATAGGCACTTGAATGGAACAGGAACAACACAATTGTTCATTTTGTGCAAAAGCCTGAACATAACGGGTCTTTGGAAATACACTTTCAATGACATCAGAACCCACGGAAACACTGAATATAATGACAGATAGTCTAGTCTGCATAATGTGCTTCTTTTCTCAAAGTCTAAGACCACTACTACTACTACTATTTATCACTTCTATAACGCTGTACATCTAATATAATAAAGAGCTAGCCGCGCATGCGCACTCCTATTTGCGTGTTCCGTGCGTGTAGGTCTGTGGCCGAAGGAGTGCGCATGCGTGCTAATACGTCACCAGCCGATCGCCTCCACAATCCGGACCACAGCCAGATGACGATCTCCGTTCCTCCTTTGCCGCCTACCCTCTTCTCTTCCCGCGGACCCGAATGGCGATTCCAGCAGCGCGTGCATCAGTCTCCACACGCTGCTTCGGGCCCTTCTACTGCCCTGATTTGCTCTGCCACGTCTCTGATGATGTCATCAGGGACGTGCCAGAGTAAATCAGGGCAGTAGAAGGACCCGAAGCAGCGTGTGGAGACTGATGCAAGCGCTGCTGGAATCACCACCTTTGTAGTCCAGAAGAGCTTACAATCTGACTTGGATAGACAGACACGATATATAGGGTTGGGGAAGCAGAGCCCAAGGTGAGAAGAATTAGAAGTTGAAAGCAGTCTTGAAGAGGTGGGCTTTTAATTTGGAATTGAACACGGCCAGAGACGGAGCCCGCCATAGGGATTTGGGAAGTTTGTTCCAGGCATACGGCACAGCGAGACAGGAGGGACAGAGTCTGGAGTTGGCAGAGGAGGCGAAGGGCACATATAGGAGGGACTTATCAGCTGAGTGGAGCTCGGTTGAGGGGGGGACATAGGGGGAGATAAATGAAGAGAGATAATGAAGGGCAGCTGAGTGAATGCATTTGTAGGACAGTAAGAGGAGTTCGAATTATATTCGGAAATGGATGGGAGGCCAATGAAATGACTTTAGGAGAGGGGTAACGTGAGTAAAGCGTCTCTCAGAGAATATGAATTGTGCAGTCAAATTCTGAATGGATTGAAGTGGAAAAAGATGTCCAAGCGGAAGACCCGAGAGTAGCTAGTTGCAGTAAACTAAGCCTGAGGTGATGAGGGCATGGATAAGGTTTTTGCTAGTATGCTTGGAGAGGAAAGGTCAGATTTTGATAGCATTATAAAAGAAGAAGTGGCAGGTTTTAGCAATATGTTGTATCTGAGTGGAGAAGGAGAGAGAGGAGATAAAGATGACCTGAAGACCAGTCTTGGGAGACCCTCAATCAGTCAGGTTTTCAGGATATTCAGGAAATACATCAGATAGATTTGTGTACAGTAGGGGACAGCGTATGTAAATCTATCTCATACATATTTAATGTGGGTGTCTTTGAAAATTTGAGAGGCTGGGAGTGTAGTAATGACCTTTGCCCCACAAGTAAAGATCGTCTGGCCTCCATCATGCTCTGTTTTAAGTAAGGCTCCACTGCTAGCCTGCAGGTGGCTCAACTCCTAGGACAGTTTTACTGAGGCAAATGTCTGACCTCTTACCAGTTGCTGTCGCTGTACCTTACCAGGTAGGCTGGTCATGACTCTTCATACCATGACCGCAGTTTCCTGCCAGAGGCCATCTTTTTGCTCTCTGGACTCCTACATAAACCCAGTCACTGTTTATTTTTTTTTTGCTAGAGCTTGGTCTTCCTTTTATTTCGTCCACCTTTCCCTCCTCTCCCCCAACCCCAAGCACCACCATAATTTGTGTACGAAGTGTCTATTACATATCATGTTATTTTCAGGAGTCAGTGGGGTGCCATCAGCTGCAGAAGAAGTAGCAGCCACATCCCAGTTGAGGCAATTAAGAGTGATACATTCAGCTTTAAGTCCCCTAAGTTTTCATATCATTGTTTGAGCTATCTTACCATACCCCATCTTACCATACTTGGGGAGTGTGTGGTACAATGATTAGAACTACAGCCTCAGCACCCTGAGGTTGTGGGTTCAAATCCCACAATGCTTCTTGTGACCCTGGGCAAGTCACTTAATCCCCCATTGCCCCAGGTACATTGGATAGAGTGTGAGCATACCAGGACAGATAGGGACAAATGCTTGAGTACCTGAATGTAACCTACTTAGGTTATAAGTGGTATATAAATACTGAAATAAATAAAAATTATTGTAATTCATTATATGGATGGAATTACAACTAAATTGCTTATAAAGTTTTACAATTTTTACAAAATGTTATGCTATTTGTGGTTTTATATCCCACAAATCCTAAGTGAAGTTTGAGGCGGGTTGCAACATCCATCAATGCAGTTTGAATACTAAACTTAGTACAATAAACCCAAATTGCAGACTCAGTAATTCGCGGTATTTTCCGACTGCCTCTTCCTGGTACTAAAATCATGGTTACATCAATCAGGAGCTGCTTTGACACGCTATCTGGCGTATCAAAGCAGCTCCTGATTGGTGTAACCATAACTTTAGTACCAGGAAGAGGCGGTCGGAAAATGTGCCCGGCTTCTTAAGTACAATTTAAGCACCCCAGCTGCCCTCTCCTGCCTTCAATCAGCTGAAAAACCGTATTCGCGGTTTTTCAAAGTTCGTAGGTGTTCCTGGAATGGATTTTGGGGGAGTACTGATCTATCATTGCAGTTAACAGCAATCGGTGTAGTAATAACAGTAAATCAATCAATATAACACAGCAGACAGACGTTGCAACAACACAATAATCAGACAGTCAATGTAGAATCATCATTGTTGAAAGCAGCAGTAACAGCAGTCGGTGTAATGTGAGTAGCACGGTATTAATTGTTGTTATACAAAATACTGCAGCAAGGATGATATTTGGTTGGGTTAGAGTTGCCAGATTTTCCTTTTGGAAAATCAAGACACCCTAGTCCCACCTCAAGGCCCGCCTAGTTCTGCCCATCCCCGCCCTAATCCCGCCCTAAGCTCACCCTAGCCCCGCCCCCACTGCCTGCTCTTGTCGGGCAGGGAGGAAATCCTTGTATGCGCATATGCTATGTAATGACATCACACGCATGCATGCATGAACATGATGTCATTGGATGCTGGCCGCGCATGCATGGACTTCCTCCCTGCCTGACACAGTTTTTCAAAACGTGGACAAAGTGCTGGGTTTTGAAAAGCCGTACAGAGCCTGGACATGTCCTCAAAAGGAGAACATGTCCAGGGAAATCTAGACGTCTAGTAATCCTAGGTCGGGTAGAACTGAGAGGTCTTCTCCTTTGCTGGGTAAACTGCATTGGCTTCCAGTGCATCTCAGAATAAAATTTAAACTTGCTTGAATAATTTTCAGATCAATTTATGGATGTAATTCTAGCTGGCTAGTTTGAATTTTCCTCTTTTTTTTTTTTCACATCTCGGAAAGAACGATCTTTAAAATTGAATTATTTATCTGCCAAGTTTGCTCGTATCAAATCATGTCTAGAGTCCTCTTTTCTATATCAGGGAGTTAAAGTGTGAAATATCTTCCCATTAAGTATTCGGGAAATCCAGAGTTATATAGCTTTCCATAAGGCTCTGAAAACTTATTGGTTCAATGAAAATAATAATGTCTAGTTGGTTTTAAATGATTCTCCTTAAATGTAGGACTGCTATGATTCACTTAGCATCTCATTGGAATTTAATGGATTATAAGAATTATATAGCATGGCACAATAACACACTTCTGCAGTAACCATTTTCCTGCACTGCTTCATATTCTTCCACCCCTATCCCCACCCCACAACACCCTCTTTTTTCTCTCAGGTTTTCCCTTCACTTTTACTTTGGCTTTACTTTAACACACATTGGGCCAGATGCTCTAAAATTGCCGTTAAAAATCCTGTGTGTCGCTGTGGTGCCGGTAGCTTCATGTACCCATGTTCCATCAGATCTACTTTAAGAACATAAGAACATAAGCAGTGCCTCTGCCGGGTCAGACCACAGGTCCATCCTGCCCAGCAGTCCGCTCCCGCAGCGGCCCAAACAGGTCAAGACCTGTCTGAATCATCAGAAGGGGCTCCCTTGCCACCTTGGTTTCCCATTTAAGTCCTGCCTTCCTATCGAAGTCCTAGCCCTCCGGTCTTGCACATGCACGACCTGGTTGGTTTGTACTCATTACCTGGGTAACTTCCTATACTTGTGTTACATCCCAGCTCCTCCCTCAGTATCCCACGATCCCTTTATCCCTCAGGAATCCATCCAATCCCTTTTTGAATCCTTGTACCGTACTCTGCCTGATCACTTCTTCCGGTAGCGCATTCCAAGTGTCCACTACCCTTTGGGTGAAAAAGAACTTCCTTGCATTTGTTTTGAACCTGTCTCCCTTCAGTTTCTCCGAATGCCCCCTCGTACTTGTTGCCCCCTTCAGTCTGAAGAATCTGTCCCTATCCACCCTCTCTATGCCCCTCATGATCTTGAAGGTCTCTATCATATCTCCCCTGAGCCTCCTTTTCTCCAGAGAGAAGAGCCCCAGCCTATCCAGCCTCTCGGCGTATGAGCAGTGTTCCAGCCCTCTTACCATTTTCGTTGCTCTCCTTTGGACTCTCTCAAGTACTTATTTGTGCAAAGATTTTTAATGTTAATGGTCCACAACTCTGGAACTCATTACCCACTTACACTCGTACACCACAAATTAAATCTAGATAGATTAACCCCCTCTTTTACAAAGATGCGCTATGCTTTGTAGCGCACACTAAACACGCACTAAACGCTAATGCGTGCATGTTATCCTATGGACACATTAGCGGTTAGCGCATGTGTTGATTTAGTGCGCGCTAAAACGCTTAGCGCACCTTTGTAAAAGAGGGCCTAAATCTACTTTAAACCCTTCTTATTTAAGGATGCCTTCTGACCCGATTGTCTTTGGTCTACCTACTCAGCAGGGCTGATTGGTCTGGGTGCCTGTGCCGCCCACTGCATCCGTATGACAGAGTCCCTTTTCTGTACTTGTATATGCTTTCCTGCTCTTTTTTCCTTTCTTTGTTTTCATATTAACATTGTAGTTTTTTTTCCTAATTTCTTGATTTTATTATTGTGAACCGCTCCATTGATATTATTTATAAAGTTGTATAACAAATAAAAATGAAGCCTGAATATGAGCAGAAGAGGCACACCCTCTGCATCTTTGGGAAGTGGCAAGGTTTGGAAGGGGGAGCAGCCCCACTTTAGATCCTCAGCATTTTACAACCATAGAAGCAACTCAGGCAGTGGTGTAGTAAGGGTTGCTGTCTTGGTGGGGCCACCAGCACCCGTCCCCCTCTCTGCCCCCCGCTTCTCCCCCATTTCCCGCTTCCGCGCACGCACGCCTCTTCCCTTCTCCCATACCTCTTTAATGTTCTGGGTGTGAGTCACAATCCCAACCTGCTGCCCGTACCAGCTCATCCTCTGACATCACTTCCTGGGCCTGTGTCTAAGAAGTGACATCAGAGGAAGAGTTGACGCCGGTGCGAACAGCAGGCTAGAATCGCTGCTTGTGCCGGGAATGTTAAAGAGGTACGGGAGGAAGGGAAGGGGCACATGTACATGCGGCAGCAGGGGGGCAGGGAAGAGAAGTGGGGGAGGGGTGGAGAAGAGGGCAGGGAAGGGGTACTGCCACCCTGGGCGCCTTTCACTTTCGCTACGTCACTGAACTCAGGTTTGTCTGCTTCTAAAAATCCAAACATCTTACTTTGAGCTCAAGGCGAATTTAATCTGCAAAGCCAGCATCTTCTCTGATATGCGCAGTGCCCGTTATTGGTGGCCGCCTAATAAACAGAGGCCGATCGCGTGTCAGTTACACAATGGTGCCGTTTACAGAATCACGGTTGTCAAAGGTAGATGCCAAAAACGTAAACCAGGGTTTTAAAGGCCTATATTTAAGGTGCCTGCTTTGATGATAATCACATGAATGCCTAAGATTGCTTTTGTTGTTAACCACGCCTACTTTGACCTTAGGCGTTCTAAGGCGCCTTCATAGATGTGATAAAGGTGCTGTTTTTCTCGGTGTCAGTAGGCGCCTATATTTTTTAAAATGATAGTTTAATCATTTTAAAATGGCTTTTATCACTTAAGTTAGGTGCCGTTAGGGCTCCTAACTAAAGGCACCATTTTATAGAATATGGGCCAAAGCTGCTGAATCTAAACATGATAGCAGAGCGACAGGTTTCCCCCAGTTCTACAGAACCTTAAGTGGATTAAATCCAGTGTTGTATAATAACTAAGAAAATATAACAAATGACTGTACTTAAGTAAAATTGTGTTACTTTTACTTGTAAAGAAGTACAGGATGACATTTTTTAAAATTTTACTTTTACTGAAGTAATAATTTTACTCATTTTCACTACTTTTACCTAGTTACATTTAATGCTTGCAGTTGAGAGCAAAACGTTAAAGCAGAAGCAAGATGATTCCTCAGTAAACCAAATCAAACAGCAAAACCTGAAACAGGATTTTGCTATTGCAAACCTCATCATGCAAACAATGGATCGTTTCATCTTAATTTTGCAGTTCAGTGGAATTGCCTGTGTGTGTTGAACTGGTTACTGGTCTTCAGCCAAACAGAACAGTGATGAGTTGAGTCACTTTGAAGTGGAGGCGAAGCTGAATCTGGTGCTAGTGAACAGTCATATGTCTCAGGTCATCCCAAGGAAAATTTTACATTGGAGTGACAGTCTATTGGATTGATAGTCTTTAGAGAGGAAGCCTGTTCTGCTAGTCTGGCCCCCAAGACTGAAGGGTTCCCATAAATTTGCCATTCCTTCATCCGTTCTCAAAGATATTCAGAGTTTGCCATCAAAGGAAAAATTGTCAGAACAACAATAGACAATGAGTCTAACTTTATGAAAGCCTTCTCTGTAATTGGCCAGCATGATGATGAAAATGAAGATGAAGATTCAAGTGATGAATTAGACTTACTGCTTCTAACGTAGATGATAATGACAATGATGATAGTAAAGTATTATTTGTTATACAGAAGTCAAGTACAGTCGACTCCACCTAAGAGCACGTCGGTTAAGCACACACTTCGGTTATCCGCACCCTACCACCACGGTCCTGTTTATTTTTTACATTAAAGTCAATGGACGTAAACTCCAGATATTTGCTATTTGGATAAGCACACAATCAACTTATGCGCACTGATGTCATAGGTCCCACCTCTATTCTTTCATGTTACCTTCACTCCGGTTAAATGCAATCACGTTCTGACTGGGAGGAAAGCCAGTTGGCAGAACAGATGGGCCACAATGGCTAGGCTTTGCACAGCGCTGGGACAGCTGGGAAAGTGAGAGCTCTGCTTCCACTCAAGCTGTAGGGCGTAGCTTTCCTGTACTTTAGGCTCCACAGCCCACGCGCCATATTTAAACTGAGCTGGCTTAACTACAGCCTCCCCCCTTCCCCCATTCCTATTAAGCGCACACTCTGTTTAAGCGCACATGGCGACCCGTTCTGAAGGCCTTGCACTTAAGCGGGGTTGACTGTATTTCAGAAAGAGATTTCCTTAATCAATATCTGCAGCCCCAGTCAAAAGACATCAATAATATTGCAGCCTGGTCTGATTTGAAAGAACCTTTTACTCAGACTGAGCATCCACTTTCTGCCATTACAATTGTTTAACTCCTTTTTAGTTGTACTGGTTTAATAATGGCTCAGAACAAGCACACTCCCAAGAGTGACTGTTATTTTCAAAATTTAGTTTTACTAACAGCAAAATGGATTAAATTGTAGAGCAATAAAATTGGAGTAAAAATGTAGCTATAATACATTAACCCCCCTCTTTTACTAAGGGCTCCTTTTATCAAGCCCCGCTAGCGGGGTTAGCGCGCGTGACTTTTCATCACGCGCTAACCCCCGCGCTGGCCTATAAGCTACCTCAAGAAGAGGCGGTAGCAGCTAGCGGGGCGGTTTAACGTGCGCTATTACGCGTGTTACACCGCTAGCGCGGCTTGATAAAAGAAGCCCTAAGGCGCGCTAGCCTATTTAGCGCATGCTAAATGCTACTGTGTCCATAGAATATAATGGATGCATTAGCATTTAGCACGCGCTAAATCGGCAAGCGTGCCTTAGTAAAAGGACCTCTAACTTATTTACTCAAAAAGTATAATATTAGGCAATAACTTTTTTATTTTTATTGAAGTTCATTTTTAATGTGTTCTTCACTGTACTTTTACTTAAGTATTAAAAATACATGTATTTATACTTTTACTTAAGTACTTTGACCAAGTGCTTTGAACAACACTGAATATATCATAGCAGAGGAAGTGTGAGGTATCACATCTTGGGTTCACAGTAGTAAAGGCCACATGTGTGAGTGTCAAAAACAGCTTTCAAAGCCCAGAGGGCCAACTCTGACAAGTACACTCAGCTAGAAGCTATGATAATGAGAGGTGATGGTGGGGTTGCCAGCACGCTGATTTTCTCATATATTGCAAGACCTTTCTTCTCTTATTATTCCAGACACAGGTTTATGTCCTGGGCTTTGCACTGACAAACCATTTCTTTCTTTGCGACAATCAAATACTCTTTACTATTGAACACCATTTCAGGGTACATAACCACAGAAACCTCAATAAGTCAGAGAAATCTATAACTGTGCTGTGAATGCAGTCTTCCTACTCCATGAATGAAGACATTTTCTTGGAAAAACCATTTGGATAAAGTTGTATTGGATTGAAAAGCAAGGGTATAAATACAAGATGAGATTAGAGATATTGCCGAAACTGTACAGCCCATTCTGCATGAGTGCAGTAGGGTTCTACACAGGGGTTGCACTTGCCTATAGGTGAGAAGAAACAGGTCATTGTTGACTTACTATGTTCTATTGTATACAGAGATTTTTAATTCTGACTTACTTGGAGTAGGAGAGAGTAGGAATCACAATTGTAGGATCCTTAAATTCCCTTGCAAATGTCTGGTCACGTATGGGAATAATAGATATATCTTTGTTGATTCTTCTCAGTTGGAAACATTTGTAGTAGACAAACCTATACTTCAAGGGGAAAATATTTTCTTTAGGTTTGGGAGGAATAATAAGCAGACTTATACTGTTATTGGCTGCCCCTTGTGAATTATAACTATGCTTTGGAAACAAAATTTCTCTCTTAGATGCTAGTTTTAAAGGCTCCCTAGATGTGGACTAAATTGAAAAGGCATTTTTTAAATTCTGGATTTTTCTTTTATTTTTATTTCTTCCTATCTGTCCTAATATTATACTGATTTTTTTCTTAATTATGTCTTGAGATTATATATTATATTCTTATTGTCATAGTATGTTTTAATTTTTTAATAATTTTTAATATTTTACTTGAATGTTTTTAACAATTGTATTAATTTTATTATATAATTTTAGATTGTATATAGATAGTGTGTTCTAGGAAACTGTACCATGTGCTGAAGTTTCTCAGTATTCTCCTGTTGTGAACCACCCAGAACTACTGGTTGGGTGGTATACAAGAAAATAAATTATTATTATTATTATTATATAGCAATTTAACAAAAGAAAATTGTAGAATCCTGGATTAGATGGGACACAAGGACAAATTTAGCCTGTTGCTGCTTACCAGATGGCAACCCTGAAAGGTGGTGGAAAAGAATCACCCCTTATAAATAGGTAATACAGGGTGGTCCACAGAAAAGTAGCCCTGGAACAGCGAATAGTGATTGTGGAAGACTATGTGCAAAGTGGATCAATTAAGGGAACGCAAGAGGCCTTCACCAACAAGTACCCAGGAACAAAACCACCAGCTAAACATATTCAGAGGCTGGTTCGGAAATAGCGTTAAACTGGCGCTGTTGCAAACATGAAGAAATCGAGGCCTCCATCAATCCGGACGCCCAAAGTTGTCCATGACATTTAGCAGTGGATTGCAATTAGCCCCCGAAAATCAACTTGAAGGCTCTCTCAGCAAGTTGGTGAATCACGAACGACATGTCGGTGAGTGCTGAAATCTCTGAACCTCAAACTGTACCGAATAACATGGGTGCAGGAACTGATACAGCCGACAGAGCTAAACGCGTAAATTACTGTACATGGTTGCTGACTATGATTGCTGATGGACATTTGGACCCATCGCTGTACTTCATGACAGACAAAGCTTGGTTTCATTTATCAGGTCATGTAAATTCCCAGAATATGAAGTACTGGTCTGCTGAAAATCCCCACTTAACTCATGAAACACCACTTCATGACTAGAAAATTGGTGTTTGGTGCTCGGTGTCAGGAACACGAATAGTGGGCCCAATTTTCTTTGAACCAGCTGTGAATACCGAGGTGTACCTGGACATCTTTGAAGAATTGTATGACTAACTAACACCAGAAGAAAAAAATGTACTGCTTTTTCCAACAAGATGGGATAAAATGCCACCCCTCAAATGACTCACTGGCACGGGTTCATGAACTGTTTACAGAGGAACGAACTGTGAGCAAGGGGTTATGGCCACCCACGTTCCCCAGACTTGTCCACATGCGATTTTTATCTGTGGGGAAATTTAAAGCAGAAAGTGTACGCCAACAATCCACATACCCTGGATGAACTCAAGGAAAATATTACGAACAGCATCATTGTTGAAGAGGAGCAAGCAGTATCAGCCAACATGATCCGACGTGCCCAAAGGTACATAGACATGAATGGGGACCACTTTCAACATCTGTTATAACTTTATAACTTGTAGGTAAGTGAATAAAAATAAACCACTTGCTCGTTCATCTTGTCATACTATTGCTGAAGGTGGGCTACTTTTCCGTGGCCCACCCTGTACTAATAATTACTACTATTGTTTCTAGAGAGCTACCCAGACATACACAGCGCTGTACAGAGTCACAAAGGAGACAGTCCCTTCCCCAAAGAACTTACAATCTAAACAGACAAGACAGGCAAGCAGGATGCCAGGGTGGGGCATACAGTTAATAATCCTAAAAGAGAGAGCCATCCAACTCACTGGCCAACTCCAAAATATCAGAGACTGTCCTGGTGCCAGTGACAGATAGCTTCTGTCGCTAAGTATCTTAGGATATGAAATCTTTTATTTTTCCCTGATCATTATAGGCAGAATAGCTGAAGATGTAAGTTTGATGAAATGGGACTAGCCTAGCACATCCCTGATGAGTTAGATATCAGGTCTGCATATTTTGGCCTCAGCTGTCAGTCCTGTCAAGCCTCAGTAAAATTATTCTATTTTGACCTAATAGCACCCAAGAGCCAGGCAAGAAATGTGTTAAGATATTCCAGTAGGAAGTTATCACATTATATTTTTTTTATATTGTCCTTTATTTATGGCCAACAAGACTAAGATCAGTCCTGTTTTGCTCATCTCCATCTATAGATTAGAAATAAAGGTTAATAAATTAATAACAAACCAGAAGCGTACAAAAGGTAATGTTGCCTTTTTATTGGACTAAATTAATACTGGTTTTGATTAGCTGTTGGCGATAAAATGCAAAATGAGCAAAAGATGACGATACTAGAATATGAAAGTAGTGAGGAGGTTTTTGCTCTCGAAAGCTAGTCAAAAGTGTATTATGTTAGGTCAAGGGTAGGCAATTCCAGTCCTCGAGAGCCGGATCCAGGTCAGGTTTTCAGGATATCCACAATAAATATGCATGAGATAGATTTGCATCTCAAGGAGGCAGTGCATGCAAATCCATATTATACATATTCATTGTGGATATCCTGAAAACCTGACCTGGCTCCAGCTCTCGAGGACCGGAATTGCCTACCCCTGTGTTAGGTCATTAACTATTACTACTACAACTACTACTATTTCAAGAGCGCTACCACACATCTGCAGTGCTGTACAGAGTCACAAAAGAGTCTCTGCTCGAAAGAGCGTACAATCTAAGCCAACGGTCTCAAACTCAAACCCTTTGCAGGGCCACATTTTGGATTTGTAGGTACTTGGAGGGCCGCAGAGAAAATAATTAATGTCTTATTAAAGAAATGACAACTTTGCATGAGGTAAAACTCATTATAGTTGATAAATCTTTCATTAATTGCTTCTGATCATTTCAGCTATACACAGCTGAAAGCAGTTCAACAGAAAGTGAAGTTTAGATAGTTTTTCACTTTCTGCATGTTGCACTGCTTTCAGCTATGCATAGCTGAAATTATCAGAAGCAATTAAGGAAAGATTTATCAACTATAAAGAGTTTCACCTCATGCAAAATTGTGATTTACATTCTAAAGTATCAACTCTAGGCTTTTTTGTAGAGGGGAGAATCAATATCCGACTTGTGCCTGGAAAACTCGTGCCTTGAGTGTCCAGTGGTCGTGTCCGTAACCGCCTTCAGCTCTCACCTCCTCCAGCACCGGACATAACCGCCATCTTATATCAAGCAATCACCGCCGAATTTCACGAGAGTTCACAAGATTACATACACAAGCACAAGCTGCACTGCCTCCAAAGGTTACTTTGCGTTCTGGAATGTTGCCCATCTCACTGCTGTAACCTCACGCAAGCGCTTTCCTGCGTCTGAACACGATTGTCCTCTCCACTCCACCTCAAAATCACATACCGATGTAGGAAAGTGCTTGCGTGAGCTTACAGCAGTGAGGCGGGCAACATTCCAGAACAATGGTAACATACCGAGGACCTCAAAATAGTACATGGCGGGCCACAAGTATGAGACCATTGATCTAAGCAGACAAGACAGACAAAAAGGATGCCAGTGTGGAGAATACAGTTTTTTGTTTTTATATTAATTTTTATTTCTGTACTTTCAAGTGAACAGACATAACCATACTGGAATCATAAGCTTAGAGATGCAACAGGCCAAAACTAGTACTAGTTCAACCTATCCTAGCTACTATCATTGATATCCATTCATTTGAAATGATATGGGAAATGTAAACAATATTTCTCTTCTAACCAGGGGTAAAAAATAAGATTTTCCTATTTTCTAGTGTTGTTAAATTTCTGTATTTATTTTTCATTTTTCTTGCTAGCTACTATTCATAAGCCAGCCTCAAACCAGTGCCTTATTGGGTAGAAGAGCACCTGTTTTCCATGAGGAGCCATTCTGTCTCCTAGAGATCTTGCCTGTAGTCAGACCATTCCTAGCTGTGTCTTGTATTTCTAGTAATCTTAGTTTCTATTTCCTGATTGGCTTATCAAGGAGCAGCACTGGGCAGGCTTGTGTATGTAGCCATACTTCTGAAGTTGTACCCTGCTGCTTCAGTGTTTACTTTTCCAGCCCTGAATTTGGTTCCTCCTTTTCTCTGGCTTCCTGATAGCTTAAGATTTCAGCTTGTGGTCAGACTCTTTATTTTTAGTAATCCTTAAGTCTGCCTTATTGTATTCGATGCCCTTCTTGTAAGTACAAAACTTATCTTGATCAATCTTAAGAACATAAGAATTGCCATACTGGAACAGACCAAAGTTCCATCAAGTCCATCATCCTGTTTCCAAGAATGGCCAACCTAGATCCCAATTACCTAGCTAGATCCCAAGTAATAAAACAGATTTTATGTTGCACATCCTAGGAATAAGCAGTGGATTTCTCCAAGCCATCTCAATAATGGCCTATGGACTTCTCTTTTAGGAAATTATTCAAACCTTTTTTAAACCCTGCTAAGCTAACTGATTTGTTCTTGTCTAATATTAAAGCCTTAGGAGTCCCTGTTTAGGAGCTGCCCACACCGTGACTAGGAACACTGTGATGGAATGAACCAATCAAATTAAAAGTACTCATTCACCTAAATAAAAAATGTGATAGAAGTATTCAGCTAAATTTGAATGCCCACCGCAGCTTAAGCAGAGCTGCCAAGTTATTCACTTCCAAGAGGCAGATTTTAGACCATTTCTGGCTTTCTGACAAGCCTAAAGGAAAAGTGAAGAAGCAGCCAATTTCACAGATAATGAAGCAATTGGATAAAAAAAAAGTAAGAAGCATGGAACCCAAGTGAGTTAGATGTATAGATAAAACTTTATTGGAGTGACTTGACACAGCCATGTTTCAATGATTATACCTGCATTATGAGTTGATCTGCCTGAACATATATCAACATAGGAAACTAAACAGAACTTTTGTGTGTGTGTGCAGACCCCTAATTACCATAAGATCATCATATTTAACCAGGTCTTCTGCAGTATCCATACAGTTAGCACTTGACTCAGGTCAATCCTGACCAGCTAGTTCTGGTTTTGCATCAGTGCATCTATCAACTTACAGTTCCTATCTTCCCTGGAGAAAAAAGAACTAGAATTTCAGGGATGCTCTGAGGCAAAGTCAGAACTGATTGAGCTTTTGAGGCCTGACCTGGGTTAAGTGGCATCCCTAAACAGCCAGAAGTCTTTCAATGTGCACATTTTCTGCTTATGAAGCTGTTCAGAATCTGTTTTCAGTTTTGTATTTCCTTCTCAAACTTAGATTAATAGGACTGCATAGTGAAGTAATACTGTGTTGCTGAATATTTTATGTGTCAATATGGCATTGGTCATTACATAGATCCCTTGGCATGCCTTATTTACAACCAGTTAATGCTAATTGCAAGTGGATCTTGAGGGTAAAAGAACAAAAATGCTTTGTGAATATATGAGTTATAAAGGAAAGCTGATGCTCATGGACATTACAGAGAGTCGCAAAATGAAACAGGGGAAACAAAACCACAAACTCAAAAGCACAGAACCAGAGTGGAATTGTCCCAATCAGAATGGTGCACACCAGAAAAAAAAGTGTCCTTCAACTCATCTGATAAATCCAAATGCTTTAATTCATCCAAAGTCTCATAATTCATCCAATGACTCAATGACCCGACATGCACATGTTTCGGTCTAACCGGCCTGCCTCAGGAGTCTTGCGAGTCTTCAACAGGTGTATTAGAAAAACCGTACAAAGTATAAAGATGCACGCACCCTCTAAAGCGCAGCTTCTATACTTAGCCTGATGGAATCGCAGCAACGAACAGTGAGAAAAATCTCTTGAAAGCTCAGCCTTAGCAAAGCCTTCAAAAAGATTTAAGCAGGATGGAGTTTGTCCAGAGGAAGGTCACTAAAATGCTCAGTGGTCTTTATCATAAGGCGTAAGGGGACAGATTTAAAGATCTCAATATGTATACTTTGGAGGAAAGGTGGGAGAGGGGAGGTACGATAGAGATGTTTAAATACATACGTTGCATCAATGGGCATGAGGCGAGTCTCTTTCAATTGAAAGGAAACTCTGGAATGAGGGCGCATAGGATGAAGGTGAAAGGGCATAGATCCAGAAGTAACCTTAGAAGATACTTTTTTCACAGAAAGGATAGCAAAAGCTCAGCATGGCCTCCCAATAGTCATACTCATTATACATTCATGGTTAAATTGCCTTTTCTTTAAAGTTTCTGGGCAATAGACCATAGATGTCCACCCAGTACTGTGTTTAGATTGCCACTGCTGGAGTTGCCATTGAAGCCCACTCCAGCTTATCCTAACCATCCTGTCACTGGAACTTCTATCAAAGCCCTCCCCAGCTCATTCTAAACCAAATCACCATTTATGGGACACAGACCGTGCAAGATTGCCCAGTACTGGCCTTAGTTTGTTTTACACCATTCATTTTCTAATTAAAGATCCTCTATGCTCATCCCACACTTTTTTGAATTCCGTCACCAATTTCCTTTCCACCACCTCACTAGGGAGGGTATTCCAGGCCTCTACCACCCTCTCCACGAAAAATAATTTCCTAACATTACTCCTAAGTCTTTCTCCTTGCAACCTCAAATTATGCCCTCTAGTTTTACCATTTTCCTTTTCTCTGGAAAATATTTGTTTCTATATTAATACCTTTCAAGTATTTAAATATCTGTATCATATCTCCACTGTCCCTCCTCTCCACATCAGGGAGACAAGATAGATGAGTAAAATATCAATGTAGAGGTAAAAATTAACATTAAAGGACTTAGAAAAGTGGCCAAGGGATGTAAGGTAATATTGAAAATCAAAGGTATACCTGATAGCACAGAGGAATTATGAGGGTGATCTACCTGCATACGTTACTGAAAAAGTGTGTTCTTGCATTAAAAAAGTGAATCATTTTGCCATTTAACTTAAGAACATAAGAATAGCCTTACTGGGTCAGACTAATGGTCCATATAGCCCAGTAGCCTGTCCTCACAGTGGCCAATCCAGGTTACTAGTACCTGGCAAAAATCCAAAGAGTAGCAACATTCCAGCATCTCAAAGAATAGCAAGATTCTGGAACCCAATGAGAGCAACATTCCAGAGCTGAGATTGTGATGTCATAATGCCTCATTCCACAGTGCCTCAGAGCCAACCTTATCAGTGATGTCACAATGGCTTGATTGTCATATACTTGGCACATGTAAGAGCATAAGAACAGCCATACTGGGTCAGACCAAAGGTCCATCAAGCCCAGTAGCCCATTCTCACGGTGGCCAATCCAGGTCACTAATACCTGGCAAAAATCCAAAGAGTAGCAACATTCCATGCTACCAGTCCAGTGCAAGCAGTATCTTCCCCCATGTCTATCTCAATAACAGACTATGGACTTTTCCTCCAGGAAAATGTCCAAACCTTTCTTAAAACCAGCTACGCTATTCAGTCTTACCAAAACCTCTGGCAATGCATTCCAGAGCTTAATTATACTGAGTGAAATAATATTTCCTCCTATTGGTTTTAAAATAATTTACCTGTAACTTCGAGTGTCCCCTAGTCTTTGTCATTTTTGACGGAGTGAAAAATCGATCCACTTGTACCCGTTCTACTCCACTCAGGATTTTGTAGACGTCAATCATATCTCCCCTCAGCCATCTCGTTTCCAAGCTAAAGAGGCACAACTTTTTTAGTCTGTCTTCATAAGAGTGAATAGTTCTGCATTTTCAGAAGAAAAGAAGGGAAGCTCTTGAAGGAAACTCCTTTAGGAAGAAAACTGGAACTGGTATAAAACCTCGGGTCATTTCAATTCTATGTCATTGATTCCTGATTCCCGGCCAATGCACTGCTCTGCAAGGGGATCAAAGTGTTTGGCTAGTTCAGCCATGGTACCAAAAAGACCAGCAGGAAGGCATGGTCCTGGAGAAAGAGCGGATTTGTGGAAATAATAATAATAATATTAATAATCTTTTATTTATATACCACAACAACCAGTAAGTTCCATGTGGTTTACAATAAGAATGAACCAGTACAATATTGGGAACATATAACCTCAAAGAACATTAAATAAAGGATATCAACACCTATTATAAATACACCTATTTTTTTATACAGAAAAGTTTTTACCTTACAAGTAAATATGATTCAGTACCATAGCAATGATCCAGTATTGAACAGCTTAATATGCCAACAACGTCTCTATATATCGTCAATCTGATCAACCATAATAATAATAAACTTTATTCTTATATACTGCCCTGCCATAAGTTCTGAGCAGTTTCCATGAAGAAGACTGTACATTCAGTGAAGTATATAGTCAATAAAAATAAAAATACATATAGGATTTCACAGTTTTTTTAATAATTTAGTCTTTTGCACCTTTCTAAAAGTATAATAAGATTCAGCTTGAGGAATAAGGGAACTCAACCAAGAATTCATTTTCCCTGCCTGGAAAGCAAACATCCTTTTGAGAAATTTCTTGTATCGAACAAATTTTACAGATGGGTACATGAACATGTTATTGTTTTGAGTGTTCCTGGTAGAATTATATAGTTTAAACTGTGAGGAAAGATATTTTGGGGCTAAGCTAAACAATGCCTTAAAACAAATACAACCAAATTGACGGTAAAGCAAAATTATTAATATTGCGAGTCACCCTTGAATGGCATGTAAGAGTAAACTGCTCAACTAAATAAGATGGTGTCAACCCATGCAAAACCTTGAAAAGTAGTACTCTCGCCAATACCTAAATCACCAAATGTGGATCTCTTCAATCCCTCAAACTATAGACTCATTGCTGCTATACCCATACTCACCAAACTACTAGAAAGCCATGTAAGCAAACAGCTTGCAAAATATATTGAAGAACACTCCTGCTTACATCCTTACCAATTCTGATTCCAGCCACAGCATAACACAGAACTCCTCCTTCTAACGTTGACCACAAAAATCAAACAGTTACTAAGCATAGGCCGGCAAGCAGTTCTTCTGCAATTCGACATAACTGCTGCCTTCGACTCAGTAGATCACCACCTCCTCCTAACGAAGCTCTCTGAAATAGGAGTGACAGATACCACACTAAAGTGGTTTAAAGATTTCCTCATAATGATAGAACATCTCGTTAAGAAGAATGACACCTTATTCAACAACTGGAAGGCCTTCTGGAAGACCCCCAGGGCTGGGATACACTGGGGAGGTCTCTAAGGCTCTGATTGGCCCAGGTACATAAGGCCCCTCCACATGGTAGCGATTGTTCTGCGACAAATGCACCAAAGCTCATAGTACCTGAATGGGCTTTAGTGTATTTGTCACAGGGGAGTTAAAGTTTTTTGAGTCTTCAGTAGATGTCATTACCCAAAGGACTACACTATTGGGAACTAATTCTATAAATGATGCTTAACTCCTCAGAGAGTTAGGGAGTTAGGGAGAGTTGGATGATATCAGCGGCACTGGGAGTTCCTTGAAAAAGTAATAGCAAAACATGTTGGACTCCATGTCTCTCAGGTCGTATTTATTGTTAGCAGTGAAGCTACAAAATTAAGATAAGTTAAAACTTTATTCTTAAAAAATGCAAAATAGGGCTAATTCTAAAGTTTTAGATTAAATTATTTGATGGCCGGTGAGGATTTAACACCCGAAGTTCCCCGCTATAAGATTATGGTTAAGCGGTGGAGGTGGTGAAACTGAGGCCAAAAAAACATACAAAGATAAAGTTATATGAGGTTGGAATTGACTCGACGGATATATCATAAATTGATTACCTTATAACTCACGAGTATAAATGAATACAGTCAAACGTTGGTTTGCGGACATAATTCGTTCCAGAAGCATGCTTGTAATCAATAGCACTCGTATATCAAAGCGAATTTCCCTATAGGAAATAATGGAAATTCAGACGATTTGTTCCACAACTCACAAACTTTAATACAAAAAGCCACATGTACTTGTATTGCAAGACCTCGCTCATTTAGAACAGTCACTACACTCCCGTAGCGTCAGAGAGCAAAACCCTCGGCTCAGTTGTGATGATGTGACGCGTGTATACTGTATATACTCGTATTGCGAGACCTCGCTCATTTAGAACAGTCACTGCACTCCTGCAGTGTCAGAGAAAGAAGATCTATCAGCTCGATTGTGATGTGTGTAAACTGTATGTACTTGTATTGCAAGACATTGCTTGTATATCAAGTTAAAATTTAATAAAATATTTTGTTTGTCTTGCAAAACACTTGCAAACCAAGTTACTTGCAATCCAAGGTTTTACTGTATATGAAATTGACCATCTTAGGAAGAACAGTGTACTTCCTCTAGCTGGCAGGCCCGCCTCATCAGAATGGTGGGCCTTCCCCTTCCCAGTGCATCCTGGGATGCATCAGGGATGGGCCTAAGGGCCCTCCCATAGGAGAGGCTTTAGGCACCTGGACCAACCAGTCCTAGGTCTCCTTCCCTGGTTAGAGAATTGGGGTGGTTAGGCGGGGTTAGGCATCTGTCCATTTAGACAGATACAATTCTATAATGGACACCCATGATACATTTCTATAATGGATATAAGATACCAGTGTGCGATTCTCAAAAGCCATTTAGGTGGCTGCTAAGACCAGACATCCTATACAGAATCAGGCTCTAACTCCCTCTTCTATTAAACTACGTTAGCAGTTTTTACCATAGAGAGCCATGCTGAATGGCCCGCGCTGCTCCCAATGAGCGTCGGGAGCAGCGCGGGCCATTCAGCGCAGCTCCCCACGTTAGAAACTGCTAGCACAGTTTACTTGAAGAGGCCCTAAATGTATAGCCCTTCATGGAGACTGCCTCAGCTTTGTTGGTTAGGCTGAGAACTTTTCATCAGCCCCTTGTATAAATTTTAAGAACAACAAACCCCCCCCCCCCAAAAAAAAAAAAAAAAGCTAAATACTGCATTTGTTGTCTGTTGAGTCGAGTTAGTTTTAAAAAGTTAATCTTTATTCATAAAACTTTGAGACAGAATTCAGCAATACCTTTCACCCACTGATTTATAAACCAAGCAGACTTTTAAGATCAAATGGAACGTTACCTGACAATCCTTATTTTGTGATATGTAAATTTTGAAGCAACCAGAAAGAGCATCTTTTTTTTTATTTCTGACCCCAGTGAATTTAAGCATCTTCCATCCAAAATTAGAATGTTGATTGACACTTTAGCCTTTAAAAAGCTATAGAAGGCCTATTTATATATTCAAGTATTTGGAGCACAAATACAGTAGTATTTTGTCAAATGATATTCAGTCACGTGCTCTGTGTTGGACATTATTTATAGAATAATGTTTAATGCCTGGATCGGCACCCAATTTTGGATGTGGGGATTTACAGCAACTGAAGCCTTATACCTAAACTAGTTGCAGATCTCCTATACAACAGTTTAATCCACTAAAAATAAAACCCCAAAAAAACCACCAAACTTTTCTAATGCCCTTAAAAGATAATCCCACTGATTTTTGTCAAATGTCTTTTTTGGCATTTATACCAGGCAAGACTCTGTTGACTTCCTTCTTTTCTTTAGTATTCAAAACCAGTAGGGCTATAAACACATTTGTCAAGGCATACCTCTCTGCCACAAATCTCACTTGATTTTCATGAGCTAACCCAAGCAAAATGCTGCTCA
The DNA here is from genome assembly GCF_902459505.1 of Geotrypetes seraphini. Classification (NCBI taxonomy): domain Eukaryota; kingdom Metazoa; phylum Chordata; class Amphibia; order Gymnophiona; family Dermophiidae; genus Geotrypetes; species Geotrypetes seraphini. The sequence goes on along the minus strand of NC_047089.1, from coordinate 215,916,118 downwards.
ACTGGGCTATCAGCTACATTTAAAAATTTTTTTTGGTTTAAAAGAAAGACATGTTTATATGACCCTAGTTGATCTCTGTCTCCAGCTTCGGTATAGCTACTATGTATGTATTGTTTTGCAATTTTTTTCCCCACAGCATGTGTCAACTAAAACTCTGGTAATTTTTTTTTTTTGTAGTGATGCAGATATTAGATCCATCAATGTCTTTAAAATTTCCCTCCCAATCTGTCCGACTTTGGTATTTTCAGCAGGCTTCATCTTCTCTACTCACGAAGGCTCACTCAGGTATTTCTGCTGCTTTTCGCTTGGAGTAGTTTTAAGTAAAAAAAAAAAAAAAAATCCTCTATAAGAGGTTTCTTAGAGGTTTGTGATGGGGCCATTCTTACAAAGATTTGTTTACGAGGGGCTGCTGAAAAGTTCTCAGCCCAACCAAGAAGAGAATGACGTGGAGCCATGAAACTTACAAGTTATTCCACACTTTTCTTGACAATATGTTTCATTTCATATCATTGAAACAAAATGTCAAGAAATGTGTGGAATAACTTGTAAGTTTCATGGTTCCACATCATTCTCTTCTTGGTTGGGCTGAGAACTTTTCAGCGGCCCCTCATATAATACCTAAGACTCTGTTCTATTACCGTATATACTCGAATATAAACCGGGATTTTTGGGCCCAAAAATGGGGGTCCTGGTTTATATTTGAGCCAATATACCCCCTTCCAAAATTATTGCAGGCCGCCACCGCTGCCACAAGGCTCTGCGCCCTGCCGCCCTCCCTGCCCTAGCCTCATACCTCTACTGCCGATCGTCAGTGAGGTGCAGTGGGCAGGAGCGAACTTTCCAAGTTCCCACCCCGCTGTTAACTGACTGCCATGAGTGTCTTCGGCCGCTAAGAAGCATGAGCAGGCGCTCGATTTGGCACTGCTGCTCAGTGCTGAGCAGCTTCCTTAATGGTTCCTGTGAATTTTGTCTTTCCGAGTCAGCCAGTTTTCCTCCTTTTGGGGGGGAAAGGGGGTCTCGACTTATATTCAGATCGACTTATTTTTGGATCGACTTATACTCGGGTATATATGGTATCTCACCGAATTCTGTGAATTCCACTCATTCTGCATCCTCATAATGAGGGACTTTGCTGCTCTAGGCTTCACCAAGTTTTGCTACAAGCTTTCCAGTCCAATTTCCCTGTTTGTACAGTTTATGCTTGTAGATTCTTACACCATTGCCCTCTGTTTTAACAACTCATCTATCTTCTTGCTGATCGCTTCAATTCTTTGTTTCTTTTCTTCTGTCATTTGAGAGATACACATCTTGCAACATCTTTGTATCTCCCTAGAGCAGTGCTTTCCAATCTTTTTGTGGCTGTGATTCCATGATTACAGACAAATAAAATTGTGTCCCACTCCCCCCTCCCCACCCACGGTGGCACAGAATAATGATGAACCTATTGAGATCCCGCCTAGGTCATGACCCCGAATGTGGGTTTTGTGACCCCATATGAGGTCACAACCCACAGTTTGGGAAGCTCTGCCCTAGAAGGTTTTAAAAGCTGTCCGTCTCTGACCCTTCTCAGTCCCATCACATGAGCAATGATCTTCCACCATTATGGCATTCTAATAGATTACTATTGAACTCTATTTTCATAAAAATTTGGTCTCATCCTCCAAATAAAATTGTCCCCAAACCCTACTTCTATCCCTACTGCTGATACTTTGGCTCCTCTATAGTCATTTTATGCAATTTAAAAAACAAACTTTCTGTTCCAACATCTAATCCAAGCACACATATATGCCATGCACTTTTGAGTACTGTGTGTACTCCACCTTCATAGGGTTCAGATCTGCCAAGTATCTCTTAATTCCAATTCTGGCATCACCACATGAATTCCCCTCCCCTTCTGTCATTGTTCCTAGGCACAACCCTTGAGGGCTTGCAATTTACCTTCAGATCCACAATGATACTAAAAATCATCTGCTATATTTTTTTGGTATGATCATTCCATTCCATTAGCTTTGCTGCCAGAGAAAAGAAAAACCCGTGTGAAGTTTAAATTTGGTTGCTTCTGCTTTAAGGCTTTGTTTGGACTTACTCCCAAATATCTAGTTGACCTCTTTTTCTTTGCGACTAATAAACACAAGAGAAGTTCGCATTTGAATTTTGTCTTTCCGCCTTTTAAAGGTTGTAAATACCATCAACACCTTTTGTCATATCAGGCAGCTTTATGGGGTAAGGATTTGGAACATCTGATAATGTCCTCTAATTCCTATGAAGAATTTAGGAGAAATTTAAAAACATATTTGTTCTACAAGCACTTGGGTAATTAATTTGCATACACATGGAAATTAAAATCTCAGTAACTTGTTTAGTTGTAATTATCCGGTCATTTAATCCTGATTCTATTCAATTGTATATCTTTTAAGTAAATTTTTGTTAACCGCATAGAACTTCACGGTCCTGCGGTATATAAGCTGATTGTTATGTTATGTTAAACCTGTGATCATAGATATTAGGAGTATAAATATCGCAAAGGGTCTTATTTTCCAAAAAACATGTACTGTATGTCCAAAAGACTGGCACTTGGACGTCTTGCTAATCAAGATGTCCAAGTGGACATTTTCAAAACTGACTTTTTAGATGTCTTTCTGGTTGTTATGTCTCCAGTGCATCTAACTTTGATGTAATCTGCCTTGAACCGCAAGGCATTGGCGGAATAGAAATCACTAATGTAATGTAATGTAAATTTTAAAGGGGCATGTTAGATGTGTGTTTTGATTGGGATTAAGGCGGGTTTAGTACGTGGATGTTTGACGATCAAACATTTTACAAAACATCCAGGGCACAATTTGGACGTTTTAAAACTAATAAGAGCCAAAAAGGTACCCAAACTGACCAGATCACCATTGGAGGAACGAAAATGGCCTCCACACAGTCTCTCAGTAGCCACTGACCCCTTCCCGTCCCCCAAATATCTGCATGAAAAAGTACATATCTGTCTCTATGACAGCTGTAGATACTATGGCCAGTGCCAGTGCCAGTGCAGCTGCAAGCAGGTCACTGGAGTAGCCTGGTGTGCAGTCCAATGGACTGCCGAGAAGGGAATCCAGACCCATATGCCACCCTAACTAGTACACTTGTGGTGGAAAGTGTAAGCCCACCAAAACCCCACAATACTGCCATATAGGTGACACCTACTGCTACTACTATTTATAATTTCTGCAGTGCTGAAAGAGTACACAGCACTGTACATTTAACAAGCAATAGGTGGCCCCTTCTCAGAAGAGCTTACAATCTAATTTGGACAGACAGGACATATAGGGTTGGGGAGTTTCTTGCAGAGAGAATGATAGGATGGACATAGGTATCTTACAGTGAGTGGGAGTTAGATGTTGAAAGCAGCCTTGAAAAAAATGGGTTTTTAGCTTGGATTTCAATACTGCTAGACACGGAGCTTGACATATTGATTCGGGGTGTCTGTTTCAGGCATACAGCGCAGCAAGATAGAAGGGGCGGAGTCTAGAATTGGCAGTGGAGAAAAGTATGGATAAGAGGGACTTACCTGATGAATTAAGTTCATGGGAGCAGTAGCCTAGTAAGGGGGGCAGAGGGCCTGCTGTTGTGCCAGCGTCCGTCAGCTGGAGAAAAGTATGGATAAGAGGGACTTACCTGATGAATTAAGTTCATGGGAGCAGTAGCCTAGTAAGGGGGGCAGAGGGCCTGCTGTTGTGCCAGCGTCCGTCAGCTCTTCCTCTGACATCACTTCCTGGACCTGTGCCTAGGAAGTGACATCAGAGGAAGAGCTGACATTGACGCAACAACAGTTTGGGGATTGCTGTTCATGCCAGGAATGTTACAGAGGTGGAAGGGAAGCAGCATGTGCATGGCAGGAGGCCCCCAAAGAAGTGTGGAGGTAGAGGGGGCAGAGAAGATGGCAGAAGAGGGACACCACCACCCCGGGCACCTCTCACCTTTGCTATGCCACTGCATGGGGGGGAACAAGGGGGAGATTATTGAGGAGAGATATTGGGGGCTACAGAGTGGATGCACTTGTAAGTTTGTAAGAAAAGTTTGAACTGTATTTGGAAATGAATGGGGAGCCAATGAAGTGACTTGAGGAAAAGGGTGATGTGATCATAGCGTCTCTGGTAGAATATAAGTTCTGCAGTAGAATTCTGAATGGATTGAATGGGAGAGAGATGGTTTAGTGAAAGACTTGAGAGAAGCTAATTGCAGTAGTCTAAGTGAGAGGGGAGAAGAGTGTTGATAAGGGTTTTGGTTGTGTGCTCGGAAAGGAGTGGTTGGATATTGAAAATATTATAGAGGAAGAGGTGACAGGCTTTAGTGGTTTGTTGAATCTTGAGTTGAGAAGGAGAGAGAGTCCAAGATGACACCGAGGTTGCAAGCTGACAGGGCAGGGAGGCGGAGAGTGTTATTCACAGAAATTGAGAACAGGGGTCTGGGAAGGTGGGTTTAGATGGAAAGATAAGGAGTTCAGTCTTAGCCATATTCAGTTTTAGGTGGCAGTGAGACATCCAGGTAGCAATGTCAGACAGGCAGGCTGAGATTCAGACCTGGATTCCTGTACAGATGTCTGGAGAGGTAGATCTGGGAGTCATCAGCATAGAGATGATATTGAAAGTGTTGGGAGTAGATTAATGCTCCGAAGGAGTGGGTATATGTGAAGAAAAGAAGAGGGTCCAAGACAGTCTTGAGGTACACCGATTGAGAGTGAGATAACAGTGGTGGAGGATCTACCTATGAAAACACTGAAAGTGCGATGGGAGAGATAGGATGAAAATCAGGAGAGAACAGAACCCTAGAATCCCAGCAAGGACAGCATATCGAGGAGCAGGTGGTGATCAACAGTATTGCAGACAGCAAATAGATCAAGAAGGATGAGGATAGATTACAGCCCATTGGATCTGGCTAGGAACAGATCATTAGAGACTTTAGCAAGGTCAGTTTCTGTGGAATGGAGTGGGAGGAAGCCCAATTGAAGTGGGTCAAGAATAGCTTGAGATGAAAAGAAGTCCAGGCAATGGTGGTGAACAGCACATTCAAGTAGCCTGGAAAAGAATGGGAGGAGGGAGATGGGGTGATAGTTGGAAAGGGATGTGCGGTCTAGTGAGGGCTTTTTGAGGAGAGGTGAGACTATGACATGTTTGAAGACTTCAGGAACAGTTGCAGTGGAGAGGGATAGATTGAGAATGTGACAGATAACAGGGATAAGAGTGGGAGATATAGCACTGAGTACCATATATACTCAAATATAAACCGGGATTTATGGTCCAAAAATGGGGGTCTCAATTTATATTCCAGTCAGCGCTGACCCGCCTCCCTCCGGAACCTGTTGCAGGTCTATGCTGGGCCTGCTATGAGACTTGGTGGTCTAGTGGTGGGCCAGAACAGGAGAGATCCTTCCCGCCCCTGTTCAGTCAATTCTAAGAATTTTTACCTCCCCCGCATACCTTTAGAATCCTTGGTGGTCCAGCTGTGAACCGTGGCAGGCGCAGCCTTCCTTTGCTCCTGTTCTCGCAGAGCCGCTAGCTGATTGGCAGCCATGAACTCATGGAAGCCAATCACCTAGCAGCTCTGCAAGGGCAGGAGCAAAGGAAGGTCGCTGCTGCTGCGGTTCACTGCTGTACCACCAGGGATTCTAAAGGTATGCGGAGGAGGTGGGAGGGTGGTAAAAATTCTTAGAATTGACTTGGACAGGGGAAGGAGGAATCCCTCCTGTCCCAACACATAGCTGGACCACAAGGTCTCCTGGCAAGCCTGGTGGAGGCCTGCAAGGCATCAGGAAGGAGGGAAGACAGGGTACAGAACCTGGCAGGGCAGGGAGGAAGGGGGGCTGGGTGAAGAGACTAGCAGGGCAGAGAGTGAATGAGGAGGCTGGATACAGAGCCTGGCAGAGCAGGGAGGGAGGGGGAACAAGGTTCAGAGTCTGGAAGGACAGGGCAAGGCATTGCACTTGAATATTAACCCCCAATTTATATTCAAGTCTTCCTTTTTTCCTCCTTTCTTTGGGAAAAAAGTTACCCACTTTATATTTGGGTCGGTTTATATTTGAGTATATCCGGTAAGCTGGTGGGAATTGGGTCAAAGTAGCAGGTAGTGGATTTGGAGGAGGGGGGGGGAAATGTGCAGTTTCCTCATCAGTGGTTTGAAAAAGAAGGAAAAGGTAGCAGGGGTTGAAGAGAGGGCAGAGTGGACAGCTGGAAAGAGAGGTTGGAGGGAGGTGACCTGGTTGAGAATGCAAGGTGAATCTTGTCAATCTTGTTGCAGAAGAACTCTGCCATTGTTTGGGGGGGAGGGGAGTGGAGGGAGTATTGGAGGTGGGGGAACTTTGAGTAGAGAGTTGAGTGTGCCAAAGAGATGGCGAGGATTAGAGCCAAGAGAGTTTGTTAAATGGGTGTAGAATTCTTGAATTTTCAATCTCTTTATTGAAATTGTCCAATAACAATACAAACAATGAGAACAAAAAATATGGAAGAACAATACTTCATAGTCGATTATTCGTACATGAGTAAAGTGAAAAAGAAGTGGCTATGAAGAGGCATAAGCCAGATAAGAAAATCATGTCATTTTTCATGACTATAGAAAAATGTAATATATTAGCCATACAGTAAGGTCAAACATTGTAACATAAGTCGTTGTCACACTCCCAGAACATTACATAATAAATAAAAGTAGACATCTTCAATTGAAGTGTGCTAATATAATATGCAGTGGTATCTTGGTTTACAAACCTAATTAGTTCCAGAAGCATGCTCGTAATCCAATGTACTCGTATATCAAAGCGAGTTTCCCCATAGGAAGTAAGGGAAACTCGCTTGATTCATTTCCCCCCTCCCCCCAAGCCACCGGTTCTGCTCCACCTTACCCTCCCCCCCCCCCCCCCGAGGCTACTGGCTCCACACACCCCCGAGAACCGGCATCACCCCCCTGCAAACACCCCCCCAAGACCCGGCATCACCCCCCCTGAACCGGCATCACCCCCCCCCCACGCTCACGTCGCCTCCCCCCACAAACCGGCATCCCCCACTCACTCAAACATAATCCCTTACCCCGATCTGGCACCGGCACCAGCACCAACGCACAGATATCTGAGAATCTCGGCGAGAGCGGGAGCCAGAAGGCCTTGAGCATGCGCAGATGCTCAAGGCCCAGCCCATGCAAGAGGCAGGATCTTCGAGCACCGGCACCGGCATGTCCTGTGCGTTGGTGCTGGTGCCAGATCGGGGTAAGGGATTGTGTTTGGGCACACTAGCAGCGGATGCCAGATCGTGGGGGGGGGGGGCCAATGCAAGCGTGGGGATGCCGGATAGGGGGGGTGATGCCGGATCGCGGGAAGGGGTGCTCACAAATCGAGTCAACGCTCGGTTTGTGAGGCACGATTTGTGGGAATGTTTTGCTCGCCTTGCAAAACAGTTGCAAACCGCATTACTCGCAAACCGAGGTTTGACTGTACGCAGAACTGGGTGTAGCATTCTTGTTTGGCACGTGAGAGAGCAGCCACAATCTACGTAGCATTTTCAGTCTAAAGAAAACTAAACTGAGAGTACAGGACAAGAAATAGAACTTGAAAATATGATTACTAAACATGCCTATGTTATGTAGATAACATGGACCGACAAATGAATATTATAATATGACAGGTAGAACAGCACACAACCCATCCATACTTCGATGGAACTGGAAAAAAATTAGTGTGAGAAAGCTGAGATGCCGTTCTCCCTCAGGAATGCGTCTCTTTACTGGTGGCTGGTGTCAGGAAGCAGTGTGCGACAACCTCGTATCCTGACTCAGGGCATTACAGAACTGTTTCAGTACACAGAATATTAAGTGCTCCTTATTCTTATAGTGTAAAATAATAAAAGCCCGCTGATTTCCTTCCCACCCCTAACAGTAAATTCATTTTCAGTAAATGCTCCCGTTGGACGCCTTTGCAAGAAGGAATGCAAGAGAATGGGCCCCTTTAGTGCAAACTGAATAGGAATTAGATGTTCCGTAATCAGCCTCTCAAGTTGTAGCTGTCAACGAAACTTGTTTTTCTGAGATAAGGCATTTTCCTTGAGCTCCTTGGAACTTACTTAACAATAAAAGCAATTCCACCCAGAGTTGCATGATTGACAATTGTAAAACATTTCTGTAATTAGTATTGACTTTGGGGAGGATTTCAGTTGTTAATGCTGCCAGCGTGGCGCAGTTCTGATGAGCTGAAAGGGAGGCCTCCCCCAGCTTTTAGATCCTGAAGAGTTACTCACCGACAGGTAGCACAGCTGTTAGAGACCACAGTGACAGATGACTTGGCAGAGGTCCCCCAATCCTGTGCAGAGAAGCGCATGTCTTTATTATTGGTAGGAATAATTGCACCTTAGGGTGGTTGTACTACTTGTGGGCTTGTGCTTTCCTTCATCTGCTCCTCAGAGCGGCAGAAAGGTGGCCCGTGTGCTCTCAAATTTTGAATGTATGTGGGGAGTGGGGACCCTTAGCTCAGGTAAATTGCAGCCAGTTTTAAATGTGAAACCCGGTCATGCATTTTCTCTTTGAAAATTAGCGGCTGCAAAGTAGGTGCACTGAAATCGTCTGAAGGTGTAAGTTGCATAGTTGGTGGTGGCTATTGCGTGAGCTGATAAGCAGGAAAAAATGTAGCATGTAGTGTACACATCTAAAATCTGAGTATGCGCAGATAATGTCATATGCACCCACGCATGCTCGGAGACCCTCAAGACACGACCCAGAGGTCAGAAAACAAAGATGCGGCTTTGTGGGGGCGGGGCTAAAGGCAGAACGGGGTGGGGCTAGAAGTGGGATCTGGTATGGTGCAATGGGGTGTGGCTAGGGGGTGGAACAGAGCAGGGCCATGTTGTCCGGACCAGGGGTAGGGAACTCCGGTCCTCGAGAGCCGTATTCCATTCGGGTTTTCAGGATTTCCCCAATGAATATGCATTGAAAGCAGTGCATGCAAATAGATCTCATGCATATTCATTGGGGAAATCCTGAAAACCCGACTGGAATACAGCTCTCGAGGACTGGAGTTCCCTACCCCTGTTCTGGACAAAAGTCTGGTAACCCTAAGCTGGGGAATGGAAATTATGGGGAAGTAATTTAATATAAAGAGGACAGCTGAGTAATTTAAAGCAAAAAGGAACCTGAGAAACAACAGCTTTTAGTTAAAATAAAACAGTGGTTCCCAACCCTGTCCTGGAGGAACACCAGGCCAATTGGGTTTTCAGGCTAGCCCTAATGAATATGCATGAAGCAAATTTGCATGCCTATCATCATAATAATAATAATAATAACTTTATTTTTCTATACCGCCGTAGTCAGGTGACTTCTAGGCGGTTTACAATGTAAGAAGGCTGGACATTCAGCGAATAACAAGCGGACTCAATACAATACAGTAGGTCAACATACAATACAATACAATACAATGAGTCTGTATACAATACAGTACCGTGCAATACTACTAGTTTAAATACAGTACAATATAATAAGTCTGAATACTATATAATACATAAGTCTAAGTACAATACAGTACCTGAGATTAAATACAGTACCATACAATAATTCTCAATATGATATGATGCAATGTGATGCAATATGATGCAATCGTGTAGAAGGGGAAAGTTACATATAGATTGGGATCCATGGGTCATGGGTATCTGAGTATATCTTTAGAATTTCCATTTGGATTGGAGTTCTATGGGTAGCGAATAACTGAATATATGAGGAGCATCTTGAGAGAAGAAGAAAGGCGTTTACAGGGAGGGGAGTCCTAGTGAAGGGAGGGGACATATTTATTCAGTGAATTTTGCGAATAAGGCGGTTTTGATCGATTTGCGGAATGCACTGTAAGACAGATTGGGTTTGTTTATGTAGTTTATCAGCCAAACTTGCTGTCTGTTCGCTTGGAACTTAAAGGTTCTGTCCAGGAATGATTTGTATCTGCAGCCAGACATCTTAGGGTATGCAAAGATGTTTTTGCTTCTGGTCGCTCTTGTGGGGTTGTGTAGGATGAAGTGAGACTGTAGGTATGAAGGTGCTAGACCCCAGGCTTGCCTGAAACAGGTGCAAGCAAATTTGAATAATATTCGCGCTTTGACTGGAAGCCAATGCAGCTTTTTATAGTAGGGGCTGATGTGGTCGTTTTTTCTTAGTCCGAAAATTAGCCGAACGGCGGTGTTTTGTATTAATCTCAGTTTTTTTATTGTTTTTTGTGGGATGCCCAGGTAGATGATGTTGCAGTAGTCAAGAATGGATAAGATCAGTGCCTGTACCAGCAGCCTGAATGATGTTGGGTCAAAGTATTTTTTTATGGTCCTTAGTTTCCATAGCGTGTAAAAGCATTTTTTCACTAGTGAGTTTGTGTGGTCAGTCATAGTTAGGTGTGTGTCTAGAGTGATACCGAGTATTTTTATGTTTTTGGAAATTGGGTAATCGTGGTTGTTTATTGTTATCGATGTTCTCGTAATTTTGTCATTAGGACTAGCCAGAAAGACTTTTGTTTTCTCTGCGTTTAGTTTTAGTTTGAAATTAGTGGTCCATTTGTTGATTTCGGTCATTATGTTTGAGAGGTTGTCTACAATTTCTTTTGTGATGTCGTTTAAGGGGATTAGAATGGATATGTCGTCAGCGTAAATGTAGTGTATTAAGTTTAGTTTTTGTAGAAGGTGACCTAAGGAGGCGATATAGATATTGAAAAGGGTGGGCGATAGGGGGGAACCTTGAGGCACGCCAGATGGGTTTTTCCATGGTTTGGAATAATTTCCATTGTTGATTACTCGGTAGGATCTGTTTGTTAGGAATTCTTGGAACCATTTTTTTGCCTTTCCAGAAATTCCCATCACTTCAAGGCACAGTAGCATGATTTCATGGTCTACCAGGTCGAACGCGCTGCTAAGGTCTAATTGTAGAATTAGTGCGCTTTTGCCTTTGCTAAAGAGATCATAGAGGTGGTTTAGTAAGGAGGCTAAGACAGTTTCTGTGTTGTATCACTTCCATCATATGCAAATCTCTCTCATGCATATTCATTAGGGCTAGCCTGAAAACCTGATTGGCTTGGTGTTCCTCCAGGACAGGGTTGGGAATCACTGAAATAAAAGACCCATGAGGATTTTCTAAGTAAGTGCTGTGGGAGCTGAAATGAATACTAAAGTGCAAAGACAGCAGCTTAACAGTGGGTAGTTCATTTATTTGTGTGTTTTAAGAATGACAATATTAAAACATAGGAATACATACTTATTTTATTTTCCATACAAGTCAGTGACACTTAGGGAACTTTTAGTAAGCAACCTAAAAAGTAGCCTGCAATAGGCCTAACATGGATCATTTCCATGCAGTAAGGGTCATTTTTAGCACTGCCGGTAAATGGCCAGTTTTGACATTTCTGCAAAAAGACACCTACAGTTAGACGCCTAGATCAGCACACCTAACCAATCTAGGTGCATTAACTTCATATTTTTAATTGGCTTAATCTGCGCTGATAATTGAAAGCGCTATTAAAAAAACAATTTGAAAAAAAACAATGAATTTGCCCCGATGAGCCCCTACCACTTCGAGGTAGGAGTCTACAACATGGCACCTATTAACACCTACATGGCATGTAGGTGTGGTTAAGAGCAGATTTAGGGAGGAGTTTAGGCATGAACTGGCTTAGGTGCCAGTAGGCGCCTACCTTAGACGCAATCATTTAGGCCAAGAAAACCCCTGGCCTAAATGTTAGTGCGCCAACGGATTCAATGTCTATTGGCACCTAAGAACAACTAGGACCGCTAGGCATGATTCTACAAACAGTTGATTGGCAACTGCACAGAAAGGCGCCTAGAAGTTAGACACTATTTATAGAATCAGGATCTAAAAGCCATATGCTAATTTTCTCATTAGCATGTGATCACCTATTTTGTAGGCGGCAAGAGCTTATGCGCAAATCCTGCACTAACTGCTTAGCATAGCCACACCCATTCTCCTCCCCCAAACACACCCTTGATATTAATACATAAATTGTATTTTTTTTTTTTTTAGCATGTTGGTAGCGCGCGCACATGCAAAACTTAGGGCTCCTTTTACGAAGCCGGGTTAGCGGTTTGAGCACACGCAGCTTTTTAGCGCGCACTAAACCCACACTACACAGCTAGAACTAACGCCAGCTCAATGCTGGTGTTGGCGTCTAACGCAGCCGGCAGTTTAGCGCATGCCATTTCGCGTTTTAAACCGCTAACACGGCTTTGTAAAAGGAGCCCTTACCATGAGACACCTGAGAGCCCTCCTCAGTAGGCCATTTTAAGTAGGGTTACCAGCCATTTGTCCGGGTTTTGGAAAGCCCCGATGAGTTTCGGCCGCATCTGGAGGATCTCTGAGCATGTGTGGATGACATCACATGCATCCGCACATGCTCCAGGCCCTCCAGACTCGTCTGGAGCTCGTCCGGAAGAAGAGAGGAGTGTATGTAGGAGGTGGGGCTGGAGGCAGAACTGGACAGGGCTGGGGCGGAATGGGGCAGGTCATGTGTCCGGGGTTTCCCGGAGTAAAATATGGTAACTTTAATTTTAAGGTGCATTAAGCATGAATTAGTGCTTACTGCAGCTTAGTAAAAGGGCCCTTCAAGCTCTAGTGGAGGAGGGAAGTAAAAATTATATACTGCTGAAGATTTCTGATTTTTATTTTATAATTAGAAAGACAGATACTCCCCAGCAGCCACAGGACCAAAGGACAGCCTTGTCCAGGAGTACTATCTTTCATCTTTGGGATTCTCTAGACACTGAACCTTCAAGGTATACGGGCTCACTATAAAAAAGATATTTTATTTCTGTCCAGATGAGCACGTTTCTTTACTGAAGTAAATGTGTGTTGCATCATGCAAATTATTAGTGTATTTGTACTCTTGAGGTGCTATATTTATATTTGGGAAGAGGAATTACCTAGAATTTAAAACTTTGGATGACTGGCAGCATTCCCCTCAGCACTCGTAGATGGACCCGTTTGCGTGGTCTTTATATCAGTGCCCCTGGAGGTTACAATTCAAAACCACTCTGTTGGACATGAAATGAGGTCTCCTCTTTTATTCGGCTCTCATCACAGTAAGAGATGGCTTCTTCTCTTTGTTATACTTCAACTAGATTTAAAGATAGCCCAATTAATCTAGGCAAGTAGAAGAATGGCTTTCACAGTTCCTGAACACAGCTAGTGTATGCTTTCCTTAAGTCCCAGTTGGCACTGAGCATTTGTGCAGGGAATTCAAACAAGCAGAATGCCTTTTACGGTTTAGTTTTATAAACTCAACTTATCTCCAAGGAGCAGGATCACCAAAATGTGCCCTCTGTGTCCTCAAGGAAGAATGTTCTGGAATCCTTTCTATTTAATTTACCCTTTCAAGCACTATGAAGTAATGGGGGAGGGAATAACCCACATTTCTGGTGTTTGCTGTCTTTTCTGCCTCCAGGTGGCCATTGATTGATGGGCAGGTGATCTCCACCACACCTTCTGTCTTTTCTTCTAGAATAAGGACTCTAGTTATCTGCTTGATTATTGCAGTTGCTCTGACTTTGCATCCTACTCTGAAGCCTTTTTTTATTTGCCACACAATAGCATAAGAATTGCCCTACTGGAACAGACCAAAGGTCCATCAAGCACAGTATCCTGTTTCCAATAGTGGCCAACCCAGGTCCCAAGTACCTGGCAGAAACCTAAATAGCAACATTCCAGAGCTAAGAATGTGATGTCATATTTATTTATTTAATTCAATTTCTACCCCGTCCTCCCAGGAGCTCAGAACGAGTTACAAGCTAACATTCACAGTATGTTGCATTGGACAGTACGTTTGGCATAAAGCCTCATTCCATCGGTACCTAAGAGCCAAACTCATCAGTGATGTCACAATGGCTTAATTGTCCTATACTTGGCTCACTTAAGAACATATGAGTTGCCATACTGGGACAGACTGTAGGTCCATCAAGCCCAGTATCCTGTTTCCAACAGTTGCCAACCTAGATCCCAAGTAATGAGCTAGATCCCAAGTACCTCCTCTGTACTTTATCCCCCAGATTCTATATAAGGCATTCAAAGTTTCAATATACCATACAAACTCATAAACACAGGATGCCTGGAATTCTCCAGCAGTGCTCCTAAGTTGAAACAAGCAATCATCTAAGAGTTCTAACAGTCCATCACAATGAAGGAGTACTTATCTCTTAAAAGTTCTTATCTGAAATTCTTATCTTCTGGAGTCATCGGATCATCCTGGGCTCAGCTGCATCTTCCAAAGTGCTCAGTGCTCTCTCACAAAATCGCAAATGAAAAAAAAACCACAAGTGAAAAAAGTTCATTCCAAAACTCAATTTTAAAACAGTCATAGTCCAAAATCATCAATCCGACACATCTTGTTCATAAATCCAAGAGGTCAATACAATTCAAAAACCTCGAAACTTCCTCAACACAGTATGCAGTCTCCGGTAGTTCTTTGACGTCATACGTGTTTCCCTTCCAGCTTTTTCAAGAGGAAGATATATGTAACACTGAAAAAACAGGCAAGAGCAAAGTGGAAATGTCCAATCAGATTGGTGCACAAAAAAGTGTCTTTCAACTCGTCTGATAAATCCAATGGTCTTTATTAATCCAAATTAGCTCATACATCCAAAGCAACTCAACGACTCAACATGATCATGTTTCGGCCACCCGGCCTGCATCAGGAGTCTTAGGAGTCTTCGGGTATCAAAGTCTCAAATGGTCTAAAGCAAAACGAACAAACCGTTGCTCCGAATCTGTAACACCACAGAATAACACGACTTTTTTTGTGCACCAATCTGATTGGACATTTCCACTTTGCTCTTGCCTGTTTGATTTTGTGGAATTGCTTCCCCTGTTTTATTGTGGTTGACACTGAAAAAACAGCCATATATCAATATATAGTCAAACTTTAAACAGCAATATCAAATATTCTAACATATCATTAAACACATACTTAGCAAACAGCAGACGGCCTCACATTGGGACAGAGTCCCCTGCAGAACTTCACTCCCATACTGCAGTACTTATACCACATGATCACCACGTGTTATAAGCTGATTGGCTACCTACTAGCAACCCAGAGACAATTAGCTTAATTTAAAATTAATTGGGTGGTAGTTATCCTAAATCGGTAGGCGCTTTTCGATTTCAGGTAGGCTCATAGCTCAAGGCGCCTACCAGAAAGTGGGTGTGATTAAGGGTGGATCAGGAGCAGATCTTGGGTATGTTTTCCATGCAGAGAATGACACACGGACAAATTTGTCTCCATCCCTGCGGGATCTGCCTCCAACCCCGTCCTGTTCCTGGAGTTCTGTCCCTGTCCCTGCCACATCCCTGCAAGTTCTGTCCTCATCTGCACAAGCCTCGGACACTTTATAATCATAAGTAGCAACATTCTAGAGCTCCGACTGTGATGTCATAATGCCTCATTCCACCAATGCCTAAGCTCTGTCCTCATCTGCACAAGCCTCGGACACTTTATAATCATAAGTAGCAACATTCTAGAGCTCCGACTGTGATGTCATAATGCCTCATTCCACCAATGCCTAAGCTCTGTCCTCGTCTGCACAAGCCTCGGACACTTTATAATCATAAGTAGCAACATTCTAGAGCTCCGACTGTGATGTCATAATGCCTCATTCCACCAATGCCTAAGCTCTGTCCTCATCTGCACAAGCCTCGAACACTTTATAATCATAAGTAGCAACATTCTAGAGCTCAGACTGTGATGTCATAATGCCTCATTCCACCAATGCCTAAGCTCTGTCCTCATCTGCACAAGCCTCGAACACTTTATAATCATAAGTAGCAACATTCTAGAGCTCCGACTGTGATGTCATAATGCCTCATTCCACCAATGCCTAAGCTCTGTCCTCGTCTGTACAAGCCTCAAACACTGTAGACTCATAAGTGTTCAAGGCTTGAGCAGATGAGGACAGAGGTTGCAGGGATGGGGCAGGGACAGGGATGGAACTCTTGGGGTTGGGATGGGGATGGAGATAGATCCCGCGGGGATGGGAACAAATTTGTCCTTGTGTCATTCTCCACATGTAGGCACCTAAAATGGACTTAGGTGCTGGTATTTAGGCTAAACCCCCCCTCCCCCCCCAACACACACACACAACAAACTCATAGCATAAATAGGAGGTGCCTCATGTTCAGATGCCTACTGGTGCCTAAATCCATTTTAGGCTCCACCAGGCATGATTCTATATATACAGCACCTAACTGAAGATTGACAGGTGCTATGCACCGCATTCATTGGTGCCTAATATTTAGGTGCTGTTTATAGAATCGGGGCCTAATTGACAACAATTTGGACCGATGCACATATATGCATTATTCTATAAAGATGCATTTGTAAATCTTTTCGCAAGCAACTGAAAAGGGGGGCGTAGCCATGAAAGGAGCATGGTCGGGTCAGGGGCATTCACTATTATAGAATTTGGGGAATCTACGCCTCATGCATGCATGAGGCTTTACAACAGATTTCAGTTGTGCCCAAAGTTGAGTACAGATTCCAGCGCTATTCGAAGACACCCAGTGCAGAGTGGTGTTTATAGAATACCTCTCAGCACTCATTTTTTTGGGGGGGCACCGAAATTTGGGCACTTTTTACTAAATCTAGTCCTAAATGGTTGGAAATTTTATCTGTGCTTTAATCAGGTCTCTGTGGCTTTAGATTATAATACTATCTCTCTCTATAATCCCCACTTTTAAGTTGTAGGGTCCTTGGCTGGTGAAATATTCCAATTCAAAATCTTTTCCTAAATCCTTTAAGACTGATCTGACTGAATTTATTGGCAGAAGTATTGAATGAACTAAAAGACGGGGTGCCAAGTAAGTTGTGCCCTGATGTAGCAGATATAATTTTTTTTAAAAATGCTGGCCACGTCGGCTTTGACTTCAATGGCACAGAAACCCGATTTTGACTGAAGCGGTACAGAGAGCTGAGTCAGACGAAGAGCACGGCTATTTGGATACAAAGTTGTGAGATAAGTCAAGTTTGTTATATTGTTACCTTGAAAGTGATATAAAGTGTATATATGGACTTCTGATAACAATAAACTGTGTCGACCCCTTTGGCCATGAGATGAAAACAAAAATATCCTGATCTGGCATAATTAACAGTAAAGCTTTAAAAAGAATTTTGAAAAGCTATTTTAATGAAATATTGAAGAAAATACTAAATAAATAATAAATAATTTGGGGGGAAAAAAAGAATAACAAATATAAATAAATGGGGGGGAGGGGTATTTGCCAATAACTGCAAAAAAGAGCAAAGTAAGCAAATTATGTTGAATATCCTGACAGTGCATACTGAATATCTTCACTGCGCAGAGGGCTCCAGAATCTGAGGCTTTTCCCCTCCTAATCACGGGAGAAACACCTCAATGTCTTTGGGGGGAGGGGGGGTGTCTCAAAAACTCTAACTCTCCCACAAACAAGCCTGTTTCAACACTTTGTTGAAGCAGGCAGACATCCTTGGTCATAAAAACTCCAAATAATTTATGAGTCACTATAATTTCAAATCTTTAAAATCAATTATTTCTGTTCTCCATACAAAATTAGCATATCGTTCAAGGGGAAAAAAAACAGCAAACTTTATCTGCATAAATGTCCAGCCTCCCACAATGCTGAGTAAAGAAGCAGAATACTCACTGGTCGGAGCGCAAACACTATCTTCGCGGCTTTAAAAATACCACCAGTGCAAAACGCCTCGATCTTCTTCAGAGCTCATAATTTCGTACGGTTGTAGAAATCTCCATGGTTGGGCATAGGTGATACATAGAAATGGTAATGACTTGTGTGATAATTAAATTTACTGATGACATACAGTTGTTCAAAGCTGCTAAATCACAAGAGGATTGTGAAAAATTGCAAGTGACGCAGCAGAGAGAAGGCCCCAGCGGGGAAGGCTGTGAAGCAGCCCGTTCAGAGCTGCTGCTGTTTTGGAGGCCTTAGAGCTGCTGCACAAGGGGATGGGTGAGAAGCGAGGAAAGATACTGCACATGAAAGGGGGGGGGGGAGAGATAAAGGAAAGAGGAAGCATTGGAGTGGAAGAGAGGAAAGGAGAGATGATTGGCAAATCGGGCAGCACTAGTGTCAGGGATGGAGTTGGGGAGTGTTGGGGTAACATCAGGAGTCGATCTTAACTAGGATGGCTTTTCTATGGTCAGCACCAGACATTTTTTAATATGAAGCCCTTAATAATAAAATTGAAAGTAGGGATAGTCACGGAAAAAAAAAAATAACTGACCCCTTAGAAGAACTTTTTCAACATTGTAGGATTTTATTGTGTTTGTTTCAAATTTCAAATTAACCCGTTAAAAATATTTTACATGCCAAAATCCTTAGGTTTGGCATATATTAAAATCAATTTTGCATTCACACTTTTTGTACATGTAGTTAAAAAAACTACCCCTCCCCCCTTTTAACAAAGCCGCAATAAGCTTTTTTATTGCCATCTGTGGCAGTATTAGCTCTGACGCCTATAGAATTCCTATAAGCGTTGGAGCTAATAGTGCTGTGGCCGGTGATACAAAAGCCTAATGTGGCTTTGTTAAAGGGGGGAGGGAATAAATGTGAGCAACAAATGCCCATTTCTGTTTGACCTGTCTTCTCTGAAGAAGCATTTTGTTAGGTCACACTGCAAAGAGTATTAGAAAAGGCTCTTGAGCATAAAACTCCAGTAGTTATAAATTTAGTGGATTTTCTAAAAGCATTCAACAGCATCAACAGAGATAGCTTATGGAGTATTATGAAAAAGGGATTCCTGTCAAGTTCACCAGAGTTATTGAAAATCTTTGTGAGAACAGTGAATACAGTGTCAGAGTGGAAAATGGCTCCACAGATTGGTAAAAAAATAGTAACTGGGGTCAGGCAAGGTTGTGTATTGTCACCAGTGTTATTCAGTATATCCATGGACTGGTTAATGCAGTACCTGAAGATTGGAGGGTGGCCACTGTTATGCTAATTTTTAAAAAGTATTCCAGGGGTGACCCGAGAAATTATAGACTGGTAAGCCTAACTTAAGGGGTTGGAGGAGCTGCCGTACAGTGACAGATTAGAGAAACTGGGCCTCTTCTCCCTCGAACAGAGGAGATTGAGAGGGGCCATGATCGAAACATTCAAGATACTGAAGGGGATAGACTTAGTAGATAAGGACAGGTTGTTTACCCTCTCCGAGGTAGGGAGAATGAGAGGGCACTCTTTAAAGTTGAAAGGGGATAGATTCCATACAAACGTAAGGAAGTTCTTCTTCCAGAGAGTGGTGGAAAACTGGAACGCTCTTCCGGAGGCTGTCATAGGGGAAAACACCCTCCAGGGATTCAAGACAGAGTTAGACAAGTTCCTACTGAACAAGGACGTACGCTGGTAGGGCTAGTCTCAGTTAGGGCACTGGTCTTTGACCAAAAGGGCCGTCACGTGAGCGGACTGCTGGGCATGATGGACCACTGGTCTAATCCAGCAGCGGCATCTCTTATGTTCTTATGCTCAGTGCCAGGCAAAATAGTGGAAACTATTATAAAAAATAAAAATGATGGAACACGTAGACAAATATGTTTTAATGGGAGTCCCAGTGTTGGGTAGTAACTAGTTACAGTAATCTAAATCTAAACCTTGATCTCATATACAGGCTCATTCCCCCAAACTCAAACTGGTTAACAAAAACATAATCATAAAGATCAATGATGAACAATAGAAAAGAAAGAATCGATAGATATCAAGATATAGTGATCAGATAAGAATTTTATCAGTTATTTGTAAAGTATTTCTTAAGCACTGAGGCCCAGATGCACTAAAGTCAGCGATTGTCTAACTATCGTTGTTAAACCAGTTTTATCTGGTTTAGCGACGATCGCATTTGCCGACCCAGTACAGAAAATGGCCCACCATGTGTTTTTCAGCACGATCGCTCATTCTCCGATCGGGCCATGCAAATAAGGTCATTAATACTGAAATGCCTTGTAAACTAGCTGAACAATTGCACACACAAAAAAAAGCAAATACTTTTAGTGATCCGAAAAAAAATAACTGGTCAAGGCCAGTCGCTTATGTGTCTTACTGATAGTTCAGTCCTGAAATTAATATAATATTTATAACATAAATACATTATAAATACAGTTTTTACAATAGCAGGGAAGTAGACGTGTGTTGTGAGAGCGTATGTTGAAGGCGCATCTTATGCGTGCCCGTTAACAGCATAAAATAAGAAAGAGAGGGCAGCAAAAAGATGGGGCCAATGAGAGAAGGCTAAAATTTTCATTCCTCAAGATTAAAATGTGTACCATATACAGCACCACCCTCATTTGTGCCCCGCATTTGCGTAGTCTGCTGCATCCTCTTCGCAATGCATCAAGGGATTGCCCTTGCTGTACTTTTTAAAAGCGTGTGAAATACCAGCGTTTGTTAACCACGTGTGCTTTGTGCTCCAAGGGACGTGAGTCCTTGTGCTCTAACAGTCAACATTATGGACGGCAGCTGTAGGCTCATAGTAACTTAGAAGATGACGGCAGATAAAGACCCGAATGGTTCATCCAGTCTGCCCAACCTGATTCAATTTAAATTTTTTAATTTTTTCTTCTTAGCCCACCTACACCCTCCCAGCCATTGAAGCCCTCCCCAGCCCATCCTCCACCAAATGGCCATATACACACACAGACCGTGCAAGTCTGCCCAGTACTGGCCTTAGTTCAATTTTTAATATTATTTTCCGATTCTAGATCCTCAGTGTTCATCCCACGCTTCTGTGAACTCAGTCACAGTTTTACTCTCCACCACCTCTCGGGAGCGCATTCCAGGCTCTGATTTATACAGGCTGCTCTTTCCCTGGAAGGAAGAGGAGACGATGATGGCGATCGAAGTACGGAAAGACCAGCTGCCATGGAGGAGTCTGACGTAGCAAATCTGGCGCATGCGTACATTTTCGCGGCATCACCTGGACTACGCTGTGCATGTGTGAGAGTCGCTCTCACAGCGATCGATCAGACAGGATCGAACAGAGATTACGACGAATCTCCAAGCGAATCATTTGCATGCAAACTTGTTTGAGCTTCGATTGCTCTTTCGGAATCTTCCCAAAAATCGTCCCCCAGCGATCCACACGGTCTTATCGAGCCATATCTAGCCCTGAGAAGACTGTAGGAAAATACTGAATGGACCATTAACATCTTAAGGGTAGGACTGCTCCCCAAAATATTCTGAGAGGTCCCTGGAGTCAGTCCAGACAAAGTTTATCCTTCTTTCTGATGGGCTGTAATAAACGCCAGCTCTTCTGCAGCCTGAGTCCTACTTATAATGTTGCCAGCAAAAGAATCTGTAAATAGTAGCAACACTCTGCTTTATTTAAATGATTTATTCTCTTCTCCTTAGCCTCTGTACCGAACACAGGGCTCGGGTACTGAAGACAGTGTAACACATTATTAAGGTGTATCCCCAAGGATAGCCAAAAACAGCTGAGTAGCCTCAGTCCACAACTCCATGACCTGCTTACAGTTCAGCTTTTCTGAGCTAGCTTTTTTTTTTTTTTTTTAGTTTAGTTTATTTTTAATCCAGTACTAGAGGAAACATTTTAATGCTGCTTAAACACATTCATTCCAAGCTGACACCTCCCTCTTCTTTGCCAAAATGTTAAATTCTTGGCTTTTTGTATTGACGTTCCGCTACGAGGTCCTGCGTTCCAATGCAGTACAGTGACAGATGGGGACGTTTTCTAGTTTTTGCCCCTGAAATTTGCCTATCGGGGCTTTGAAATGTTGAAAATTGCACCTTTCCTCAACTCTCCCCCCTCACATGGTCACTATTAAGGGAATCTCTCTTCATTGCTTCATTGTGCCAGTTCTGAAAACATAAATCCGGAGCCTAGGGGGGGGGGGGCACCTGAGCTGCAGATGATGAGTTCCAAAACCCAGCAAAACGTCTCCTTTTATCTTCACCTATAAGGGCTAACAATTAGGGAAACCCCTCCTGGATTCCTTCTTTCAGACCCATGAGATACAAACGAGGGAATTATGAAAGTAACTAGCTGATGCCCCGGCGTTGCACGGGTATTTAATTATAGCAATAACACTGTAAATGGATTCAAATAAAGATACTTTATAGTGGTGAATGAAATTATTTTTTACAGCATTATAAAAAGTACAATATTCAAATTATAATGTGAAATATTTGACAAAATGAAGACAATACAACACACACAAAACTTGATTATAAACAACATTTTTAGTTTCACCTCCAGGAGCAAGAACATATAAATTCTTGGGTGAAGAGACCCCCAGAACATATCACCCCAGGTAGTGAGGGATCTGCATACCAAGTTTCGTTCAAATCGGTCAAGCCGTTTTTGAAGTACTGTGAGAATGGCAGCTTTTTACTTTTTTCCCATTGACATGAATGGGTGAAATCTGATGTTCTGTTTGTAGCTCCGCCCACGTGTGCAGGTGGGCCGAGAGACCCCCAGAACATATCACCCCAGGTAGTTGGAATTACTGTGAGAATGGCAGCTTTTTACATTTTTTCCATTGTCATGAATGGGTGAAATCTGATTTTCTGTTTGTAGCTCCGCCCACGTGTGCAGGTGGGACGCAAGACCCCCAGAACATATCACCCCAGGTAGTGAGGGATCTGCATACCAAGTTTCGTTCAAATCGGTCAAGCCGTTTTTGCGTGATCGCGGCACATACACACACACACACATACATACATACACACATACATACCTCCGATTTTATATATATAGATTCATTTGAAAGGAGAAGGCACAGCTATTGCCTACCACATTTCAGCATTCTTAAGAGAATGAAGCCTTTGGTTTTGATTTTCTTAAAAAAGAAAAACACACTAAAAAGAGAAATGTATCTGGGGACAGATGTTAGTGTGCACACATTAGCTGATAGAGAAAAGCAGCTGAGTGGACAAGGTTTTCAAGTTTCAAGTTTATTTATACTTAATTAATCGCCTATTTTAAATTACTAGGTGATGTACAATACAATTAAACATATAATTAAAACATGGGTGGTAATATATGAATTAACTTTTGTTATACTTTAAAAGAAAAAAATTAACATACAAGAATACATACATGATAAGAAAATATTAGTTTAGGACAAAAAACATACAAGAGATGTGAGGATAGATAGGGGAGAAATTACAATGTTTGAACAGAGACGAAAGAATTACAACAATGGGAAAAACAAGTGGAAGGGAGATATAAGCATGCCGGAAAAATGAAAAAGAGATACAATCTTAAGAATCATAGGCATCTTTAAAAAAAAATGTTTTTAGAGTTTTTTTAAATACGGTAAGATCTTTTAAATCTCTGATGTATTGAGGTAAGAGATTCCAAGATTGAGGGGCCATAATGGAGAACATGTCATTACGCCTAGTACCAATAATCTTCAGTGAGGGGACCGAAAGGAGGTTAGAAGAAGAAGAGCGGAGCGGTCGAGTAGTATTATAGGGGATCAACCATCTATTGACAAATTGTGGCTCACTAAAATTTATGGTTTTAAAAACTAAGAGTAATAATTTAAACGTAATGCGATGAGTTATTGGGAGCCAGTGAGATTTGATTAGCAGGGGAGTGACGTGGTCGTACTTTTTAGCGTTATAAATTAATTTAACGGCAGTATTCTGAATCAATTGCAGCCTTCTTTTTTCTTTTTGTGTGATGTTAATAAAAGGGGAATTACAGTAGTCTAGTTTAGAAATTATTAAAGAATGAATGAGAATATTAGTGGATTCGGGTTGTAGAAACTTGGAAAGTGAATGGATTAGACGTAATTTATGAAAACATGTTTTAACAGTTTGACTGATATGATCGTGATAAGTAAGTTTGTCGTCTATCCAAATGCCTAGGTTAGTGTTTTCAGTAAACAGCTTGGATATGAAATCACATAGGGATGGATTAAACTTCCTCCCTCCCCTTCTTCCTCTTTCCCTCTCACTCTCACTCGCTTTGTTAGGAGAAAAACCTCTTCCCTGAAATCAAAATCCGAATAAATTTGATTTGTACTCTAAGGGCTCCTTTTACTAAGCTGCGTTAGCGTTTTCAGCGCCCGCAGCATTTTAGCGTGCGCTAAACCTGCGCTACACGGCTAGAACTAACGCCAGCTCAATGCTGGCGTTAAGGTCTACCGCGCGCGGCAATTTAACGCGCACTATTCCGCGCGTTAAAACCCTAACGTGGCTTAGTAAAAGGAGCCCTAAATCTGTGATATTTTTTAGGTTCAAACAATTTTTATTGATGCAAACAACAGCAAAGACAACGCCAGGGCACCCCAAGGGTGCACAGTACAAACAATGATGCATCATATACAATAATATAACAAGTATATACAGAAGAAGAGTAACAGGTACCAAATTCCCCCCCATCCTACTCTACATAGGGCGAGCGAGATTAATGAGGCAGAAAGGATCTGTGATTTTTTTTAATAAACTTAAACTATGTAATACGATTTTTGTTCTTGGGCAATAAGAAGCCATTTTCGATAGGAAATTTAAGTCTGACTTTGGATGTTTGATTCAAGATGTCCAAAGTTGGAGGTGGATAAATGGCCATTTTCGAAGCTGGCAAAACTGCTAGATGTCCACTTTTTTTTTTTTTTTTGGGGGGGGGGCAGGGGGGAGAATCACCTTCTTAGACGTCCTGGCCTCCACAGAAACACCCAAATACAAAACGTCCACATCCAGACCATTTGGACGTGGGAGGGTTCAGCATTGTAATGGACTGGCCACACAGACATTCCAGCAGAGCAGTGGAGCACCTTAGGGGACACTGCTGTGAACTTCACATAAAGGGTGCCAGATATACATCTCACCATATACCTCTTATAATTTATGTTGAGCCCTCCAAAACTCACCCCAAACCTACTATATCCACCTGTCTACCACCCCAATAGCCCTTATGGCTGCAGGTGGCACCTATAAAGCAGTTTAGTAGGATTTTGGCGGGCTCATACTTTCTACCATAAATGTAGTCATTAGAGTGGCTTATGGGCCCACTCACCAGGCTACTTAAGATACCTATGTGGTGCTTTACTAGGCTTTCCCATACTAGGTGTTGCTGTTCTAGAGACATGTATATACTGTTTCATTCAGATATTTGGGGGTGGGAGGGAGTCAGTGACCACTGAAGGAATGTGGGGGTGTCATAACCTAATCCCTCCAGTGATCATCATATTAGTTTGTGTAACTTTTGGGCACTTAGGTGCTTTTAAAACAGGTCTAGCTCACAACATTTTAGTTCCATCCAAGACATCTTGGGAAAGGTTTGATTACCGCAAGACGTTCAAGTCTAAGCCTGCCCAAACCCTGCCTAGAACATGACTCCAACACACACCCCTTTTGTTTTAGATGAACAGCGGCTGAGACGCCTCACAATACCTCCAGAAATATGGTTTTGAATATTGGCACATGGACAGCGTAGAGTTTTGAAAATGCCCCTGTAAGTGTAATTTCCTAATTGATCATGCCTAAAAAGTATAGAAAATGACTGTTATTTCCTTAAACTTTGCTTTTTGACCAGGATAGTCAAATTTTGCAATTTATCTAATTAAATCGTGAAAATGCTGAATTTTCATCTTTTTATTCTTATAAAGTCATAAAAAGCAACATATGAATCACAATTACTGTAACATGTATTTATATTGAATTTATACAAAGATGACCAGAGAAGATTCAAGTTTCAAGTTTATTTAAGAATTTTATAAACCGCCCAATCGGTCTTCTAGGCAGTGAACTTTACATTAAAAACGTGAATACATCCGTTAAAACAATAATCATTGTTAAAAACATTTAAAAACAATACATAACAAACAGGAACCAAAAAAAGGGAAAGAAGGGTAGAACTACAATTTATCAAGTAAAAGAGAGGACATATAGGGAAAGAATAAGGGAGGGAATAAAACTATGTAGCCCTAAAAAGGGCATTTATGTCTCAAAAGCATCAAGAAAAAGAAATGTTTTTAAATTTGTCTTAAAATGGTGAAGAGTTGATTCTTCACGTAAGTGGACCGGAATATTATTCCAAAGAGATGGAGCGCTGACAGAGAAAATGGTGGACCTCATTGTGTTGATAATCTTCAAAGATGGAACAGATAACAAATTTGGGGCACTTAGACGCAACTAAAACAGGTCTAACTGCCAGCATCTAAGTTCCCTCTAGGAAAGCTTTGATTATCACTGCAGTACATCCAGGTTTAAGCCTGCCTGATTCCTGCCAATAACATACCTCCCAAAACGCCCTTTTGAGCTCTGGATGCACAGCAGCTTAGAAGTGCTACTGCATGTCCAGAAAGTTGGTTTTGATTATCGGCACTTGGTCGTCCCTGCTATTAGAAAGGCCAAGTACTGACGTTGCCTGGTTTATGGACATTTCAAAATTGTGATTATTAGCCTCATAGTGTATCCAGATTTTCAGAAAGCTTTTGACAAATTTCCTCATGAGAGACTCCTGAGAAAATTAAAGAGTCATGGGATAGGAGTCAAAGCTCATTTGTGGATTAGGAATTGGTTATCAGATAGAAAACAGAGGACAAGGTTAAATGGCCATTTTGTCTCAATGGAGGAGGGTAAATAGTGGAGTGTCACAGAGATCTGTACTGGGACCAGTGCTATTTAACTTATTTATAAATGATCTTGAAACTGGAACGACGAGTGAGGTGATTAAATTTGCAGATGACACTAAGCTGTTCAAAAATGTTAAAATGCATACAGATTGTGAAAAATTGCAGGCAGACTTTAGGAAATTGGAAGACTGGGCATACAAATGGAAATTGGAAGACTGGGCATACAAAAGGAAAATACCTTTATAACTAAAAGGAGGAAATATTTTTTCAGTCAGAGAATAGTTAGGCTGTGGAACACATTGCTAGAGGTTGTGGTAAGAACTGTTAACATAGCTGTTTTTAAGAAAGGTTTGGACAATTTCTTGGAGGGAAAGCCATAGTTTGTTATTGAAACAGACATGTGGGAAGCCACTGCTTGCCCTGGATCGGTAGCATGGAATGTTTGGGTATTTGGGTTTTGGCCAGGTACTAGTGACCTGTATTGGCCACCGTGAGGACAGGCTACTGGGCTAGATGGACCATTGGTCTGATCCAGTAAGGCTATTCTTTGAGTCTCTTTCATTTGAAAGGAAGCTTTGGAATGAGAGAGCATAGGATGAAGTTAAGAGGTGATAGGCTCAGGAGTAATCTAAGGAAATACTTTTTTACAGAAAGGGTGGTAGATGCATGGAACAGTCTCCTGGAAGAGGTGGTGGAGAGAGAGACTGTCTGAATTCAAGAAAGTGTGGGATAGACACGTGGGATCTCTTAGAGAGAGGAAGAGATAATGGTTACTGCAGATGGGCAGACTGGATGGGCCATTTGGCCTTTATATGCCATCATGTTTCTATGTTTCTATGTTATGTTCTTATGTTCAACAGTAGCCAACCCAGGTCACAAGTACCTTGCAGGATCTCAAGATTTTATGTTGCTTATCCTAGGAATAAGCTGTGGATTTCCCCAAGTCCATCTTATAATGGCTTATGAACTTCTGTTTTAGGAAATTATCCTAACCTTTTTTAAACCTTGCTAAGCTAATTGCTTTCACCACATTCTCCAGCAATAAATTCCAAAGTTTAATTACATGGTTTGTTTTAAATTTACTACTTAGTAGCTTCCACTGTGGGGCTTGGGGATCCCTACCAGCTACATGTAGATGTGCTGCTACTGGGTGGACCTGGGCTTACTCGGGTCAACCTGTTGCTATGCCACATAAACTCAGATATTCAATATTGGTATCTGGACTTGACATGGCTTTAAATATCGAGGCATAAAGTTGGCAATGACAAAAAAAAATGCTGACCACTGCCTTCATTTTTATTGCAAATTTTTTATTTTCTAATCATTATACATGGTTTACTGATGGATTCTCTTGCTATGTGGCAGTGACAGGGGAACACAAGGTTTCATTAGGCCTTGCACAAGGATCCAGTGTAAATTAAAACATTCCTTACTATGGAAGCAGATTCTCTTGGGCATTCTATGCTAATTCGGACTAATTATTAAAACATTAAAACGGAGGATGAAACTATGCTCTTCTCTTAAATGTGTGATTTTGATAATTAAATGAAAATCAGCTGCCTAGAAGGGCAGCTGGCTGCTGGGTCTGTAAACAAGATTAATTAATAAAATAATATAATAGCAAGTAACCTGCATAAAACAGCCGGTTTCATAAGTCCTTAAATGTTTGCCTTCCTAACCTGATTAAATAGAAGGAGGATGAGCGGCAGAAGAGATTTCTCTTTTTCTCTTCTTAATTCCCATCAGGTTCCAGAAAAAATATCCTTTAGTGATGACATCTAATTGGGTTTCCCAATAAATTGGGGCTATTATACGAATTATCCAGGCACTCATATAATTGCCTGGGTGTGTTCTCTCTGCCAGAGTTGGTTATCTGATAGTGTCTTAAAGATGGCTCACTTAATCATAGATTTGCTATAAGCACTTTAATCAAATGCTCGCTCACAGTTCTTTGCCTCATATTAGGTAATTAAAACAAGGTGATTGTTGCAGTTGTCCTTCAGAAAGAGCTAGAATATACCTAAGAAAAGAAGGAACTCCTGGCAGATTTTGTGAATTCCGCCTCAAAATCTACTTTATTAATAATCCTGCCTTAGAGTCAACTGGAGTTCCTTTTTCTCCCAGCATCTATTCCTGTCTTCTGGTGCGTTTGCTCCTGAAGAAGGAGGCCGTTGCCTCCGTAACGGAGCTCTGTAGAGCTGAACACACAGCACGGATTTTGAAAGGCATATCTACTATGGACACTACGCCAACGGAGATAAGTATTACTCTTTCTTCTATGAACTGCAAATAATTTCCCCTCACTTTAGGGCGTTGGATTAGGGGACTGGACCTCCCTTTTGACAAACTTTTGAAAATATTTTGCAATTAGCCTCACAGGGTAAAGATTACATGCTTTATTTTGGTGTCTTCATTTTGTGTTGATTTTTATACTCATTTAGCCCTTTGAAACATGGTCTAAGGATGTATCACGCTTAATATACCCTGCTGGGTTATTATAAACTGTCAACTCTACAAATAGGAATCTTCCGACTTGAGTAGTGAATACTGAGGACCACATTCACACCATTACATAAATATATATATATTTTTTCTTTTGATATATGATAATTTCACTTAAGAAAATTTATACAAGTGAACTTTGGCTATCTTCCTGTGAGTTCTATAAGAAATAATAAACTTTATTTTTGTATACCGCCATACCAATGAGTTCTAGGCGGTTTACATCAAGAAAAGCTGGACAATCAGCAAATATTATAAATGGACCATATGACATATCATAAATATAATACTAAAACAATCAAGATATGAATTTATCAAACAAGTAGGTTTTCAGTGTTTTTCTAAAAGTATGGTAAGACTGAGCTTGAGGAATTAAGATACTCCACCAGGTGTTCATTTTACTAGCCTGAAATGCTAAAATTTGATCAAAAAATCTTGTACAACGTCAAGCTTTAGGTGATGGAAATGCAAACCAGTAAGATTTGCGTGTATTCACATTTTGTTCTGTGAAATTCAAAATGAGAGACAAGATAAGCTGGAGCTAAACAGAATAATACTTTAAAGCAAATGCAAAGCAGCAGCTTGTTGGTTTTTTGGCCAAAGGAAATGTCTTTTATTTCAGAAAGCGTGTATGATTGGGCATAAATATATTATGCAATTTTGGCTACAGAATCTCCAAGTTTCTGGCATTGGAGGAATCAACTGCATCGTTTATTTTTATTTGAGAGTTGGGAGGTTAGATGTTCGCCTAGAAAAACTCATCTTTTTATGGAGGTTTGGGATCCTTATATTCAGAATCTTTCACCAAGAATAAGAAGTTTGGTTCTTAATGATTTACAATGAAAATTAGGTTTTTAAATTACATGCCAGTTATTTATTTTATTTCTTTATTTTTGTCAACTTTCATTCGGGGTGAGGGATTTCATTTGGGGGGAAGGTAGGGGGGTAGGGGATGGAATTAAAGGGGGTGTAGATAAGATTGGATTAGTTCATATGAAAATTTAATTTGAAGGAATGATATAAATTTGTGTGTATTATTATTATTGTGATTCTTATTGTATTGAATGTATTTTTGTATTATCTTATTGTATTGATTATTTGATTCTTTCAATAAAAATTGTTATAAATTAAAGCAGATGCAACCAAATTTGAATAATCCCTTTTAATACTCAGTTCTTGTCATTCTTTCTATTTTGGGTTCTGTATTTGTGACTCAGTGCCCTCATCATGAGCCATTAGATCCCAAGAACATAAGACAAAGGTCCCCTTTTACTAAGGCGTGCTAGCCGTTTTAATGCGCTCTAAATGCTAACGCATCTATTATAGTTTATGATCGTGCTAGCGTTTAGCGCATGCTAATATTTAGTGCACACTATAACAGCTAACGCGCCTTAGTAAAAGTACCCCTAAGTTCAGTACCCTGGCACTGCCACTGACCAAGGCTGATCATTGGAAAGCACTTGGCACTTGCTAAAAGGTACATCTGTTATTTAGGTTCATAGTCAAAAGCACGTGCCGACAACCGAGCGCCGACAACCGAGCGCAGACAACTGAGCACAGGACTTAATCGCGCTGAAGAAAAACCGTATTTTAAAGGGGTCTGACGGGGGGTATTGATGGGGAACCCCCCCACACACACACTTTACTTAATAGAGATCGCGCTGGCCCCCTCATACTGGAAACCTAACTTTTTCCCTGTTTTTTAGGGAAAAAGTTAAGTTTTCAGTTTAATGTGGGGGGTTACACCCCCCACCCCCCAACATGGCAGCGTGAGGCAGCCATTAAGTAGAGTGGGGGGGTTCCCCCCCACCCACCCCCATCAGAACCCTTTAAAATACGGTGTTTTTTCAGCGCGTTCAAGCCCTGCGCTCAGTTGTCTGTGCTGGGTTGTTGGTGCGCCTTTGTCCTCGCGCGCTTTTGACCCATCACCGTTAGTCAGACGGAAGGAATAGCCTTAAAATTATTAGAAGTTACCCTTGACAGTAAGTTCAGCTATCACGCTCATACCAGCACAGTGGGACAGAAGCATTTTTTTCACCGACTGAGAATGATCC
The DNA here is from genome assembly GCF_902459505.1 of Geotrypetes seraphini. Classification (NCBI taxonomy): domain Eukaryota; kingdom Metazoa; phylum Chordata; class Amphibia; order Gymnophiona; family Dermophiidae; genus Geotrypetes; species Geotrypetes seraphini. Next base: position 215,884,989 of record NC_047089.1, on the reverse strand, counting down.
GCTCCCTCTCTAAATTTCACGAACCCTCATCTTTGAACACCCTGATTCACTCACTGGTAATCTCTTGCATTGATTATTGCAATGCTCTGTATAAAGGCATAACAAAAAAAAGAAAGAAGGTGGCTTCAGATTGTGCAGAACACATCAATCAAAATTGTTCCCAATGCTAAAAAATTTGATCACATCACCCCCCTCCCCCCTTCTTACTGAAGTGCACCGGCTACCAGTTGAGCACAGAATCAGTTAAAAAATTTAAAACTTGCTTAAGTAACCAGCCAGAATTCATCAACAGGACTAATACAAAGTGCAGTCAAAGGGAGTCAATTCATCTTCTGTTGTTTTAGATACAAATTCAGATGATAAAGCTCTTTGGAGACAGGAAAATCATTGAGAAGGATCATAATTGGCTGGCAAATTTGCACACGAGAATAGAGTGGATACTGCACTATTCACTGAAGAAAGTGTTTATGAACCACTTGGAAAATTGAAGGAGGACAAAGCCATTGGACCAGACAGGATCCATCCCAGGATATTGAGGGAGCTCAGAGAGGTTCTGGCAGGTCCTCTAAAAGATTTGTTCAATAAATCCCTGGAGATTGGAGAGGTTCTGTGGCACTGGAGAAGAGTGGATGTGGTCCCTCTTCACAAAAGTGGTTGCAGAGATGAAGCAGGAAACTACAGGCCGGTAAGCCTCACTTTGGTTATTGGAAAAATAATGGAAGCGTTGCTGAAGGAAAAGATAGTAAATTTCCTAGAATCTAATGGATTACAAGATCCAAGACAATTTGGTTTTACTAAAGATAAATCATGCCAAACAAATCTGATTGAATTCTTTGGGCAAAAAGATAATTGGATCGAGGACGTGCGATAAATATAATTTACTTAGATTTCAGCAAAGCCTTTGACACGGTTCCTCATACAATGTACCATAAGATAAATCCTTTCCTATCTATTGAAGATCACTCCCAGAGATAAGCAATAGTTTTCCCTAAGTTTACATGGCTAGTAATTGCTTATGGCCCTTTTAAACAGCAGATATACTAGATGCTTTGATCACATCTGACAACAAATTCCACAGCAAAACTCTGTAATGAATTCGAAAAAAAAAACTTGCCATAGTTATCCTGCAGTGCAAGTTTTTTTTCAATACAAATTATTATTCTATCTGGACACACATTAGGGATCAATTCTAATTTACAGGTTAAAATTTCCAAAGTTACCGTAGAAGAATTTACAATTCAAGTTTTTATCCTAATGTGGACCTAGTACCAATATACATTTCTTCATAATCCCTCGGTTATGGTAAGGAGAGCTAGGTGAAGAGGTATGTTTTTATTGCTTACTAAAGTTGGGGAGTCCTTCAAGGGATCTGATTTGCAGGGACAGTCGATTCCAGTGGCTTGGTAAGAAGTAGGAGTAAGAACGTTGTTTGGTGGTTTGCAGTTGTAGATCACAGTCAGGGGGTGTTTTGAGTCATATTGCATCCTGGGAGCAGAGGGACCTGCTCGGCATGTACAGAGGAAGCTTGACCTTCATGTAGCTCAGCGCCATGTCATGTATGGATCTGAATGCTCACAAAATAGAACCCAAAAATGTATAGGGAGGAAAAATATATAACTGCTGCAAAACCTCCCCAACCCCAAGAAAACCAACTGACAAGGGGGAGAGACAAGAAGAAACCTCAATCTAAATTAATCAGCAAATTACACATAGTGTGAAACAGGAGAACCCTCAGTAACACAGCCACCCACTAAGGGAAAGGCTGTCACCGGCTGACACTCAGAAAGAGTGTAAACTGTGAAACATCCCCGGGGATGTTTCACAGTTTACACTCTTTCTGAGTGTCAGCCGGTGACAGCCTTTCCCTTAGTGGGTGGCTGTGTTACTGAGGGTTCTCCTGTTTCACACTATGTGTAATTTGCTGATTAATTTAGATTGAGGTTTCTTCTTGTCTCTCCCCCTTGTCAGTTGGTTTTCTTGGGGTTGGGGAGGTTTTGCAGCAGTTGGATCTGAATGCTAGCATCGTACCCTTGAAGACACAGCATGACTCACTTTGGAGAAAAGCAGATTATAAATGTTTTAAATAAATAAATAAGATAGAGTCTGGGAGGCGGAGTTGTGGGCATAGAGGATTTTTAGAACTCTGATTGTCGTGTTTTGTACTCACTGGAGACATCGTACATTCTTCGCCATAAGACCGTTGCAGTAATCCATGCAGGAGAGTACGAAGGCAAAGAGTAGTTGGTGAAGTCAGACACTGAAAAGTAGCTCCTTATTTTTCAGAGTTGTCACATGTAGTAAAATGAGGAGGAAACCACCCGAAATATATAGTTGGAAAGCGACAGGTTGCCATCAAGGAGTATTCCTAGGCTGCGCGCTTGATCTTTCGCAGTTATGCTAGTGAAGTGTGAGGTCTTCTTAATGTTAGGCCCTAAGCTGTAGTTTGTCTATTTTATATGTAAACCCTAGCCTGATTACCTGCATATATTACCTTGCTACGTTTGCATAATTCCACATAATTTAATTTAATTATGAATTTATAATGCATGTAATTAATGAGCCCAAGTAAGAGATTTTTTGCATTTACTATATCAAGTGGGCAAGATTGAAATGAACACATTTACAGGATTTGAAGAGCATTTCAACCAACTGTTCGAGGGCCGCAATGGAGGACATAAGGGGTTGCATGCGGGTCTTTATCTGCATTCGTTTACTATGTTACAATGTTACTCTCTGTTGTAATTTAAGAGGAGAACCTGAGCTAATCAGAAGACAGGGAGTGGTTTCAAGTTAATACCTCATAACGTCTTACTTCTCTACTATGAACTTACAGAAATTAATGTTGTAGCCCATTTGAAAATCTGTGGCTTCTGATTGACTGACTCAGAATACAAGTAACTATCATAGCTGTGATGCTTACCATCTGGATTTACAACACAGAAGCAATTTGCTAGAATTTATTTTTCTTTTTTAGCTTATTTTGTAAGGGTACTATAAAGTCTCTATTAGCAGCATCACTACATTTAGGTCTGATCATCTCTGGCTGTGACACTCTCCATCACCTCAATTGCAGCTGGGAACACTTAACATAGGGCTCATTTTACTAAGCTTTTTTAGCGCGCTAAACCCGCGCTACATGGCTAGAACTAACGCCAGCTCAATGCTGGCGCTGAGGTCTAGCGCACTCGGCAATTCAGCGCACGCTAAGCGCGTGCTAAAACCACTATCGCAGCATAGTAAAAGGAGTCCATAGAGTTACAATACAGTTTAGTTCAGGTCAGTACTAGCCTTGTGTTCGTACTAAAATGAGAGAAGCCTGCTAATTTTATTTCTCAGCATTATTAGATTATTACTTACCCTTTTACATTATTTTTATGAAGCGTCTTTGGTTAATTTTAACTAAACTTAAAACTTCCAACTTTGAGTGCACCTAATTAAGAGAGAATGAATTCATTTTCCATGCAGTCAGCAGGTGGTTGTCAGAATGACTATTCAAAGCCTTCTTAGAATGAAAAAATATTATGGGCAAGAAAAGTACAAAGCCCCTATATGCTTACTTACATAAATATGATGTGTTTAGAAATATTGTCAACTTTCCCAACATAATCCTGTTTGGTCTTATTTAAAAGTATTCAGTGAACCGAGAAGAAAAGAATTCTATAAAGCTTGGTGGATGTCATTTGCATCTTCCAGATAATGCTACTCGGATCAATGACATGTCAGCAAAGAGTGTCAGGAGGGACCATTTCATTTTGAGCCAAAAAAAAAATTCTATTCAGTCTGAAATCAGATGGATAATGCTGATAAAGTCTATGGGGCCTACATATGACACACGTGAGAAAAGGAAGAAGGAGGACACAATAATACAGTGGTCTAACGCATGACCCCCAGGGCCGCACGCGGCCCCTTATGTCCTCCATTGCGGCCCTCGAACAGTTGGTTGAAATGCTCTTCAAATCCTGTAAATGTGTTCATTTCAATCTTGCCCACTTGATATAGTAACTCCAAATAATCTCTTATTTGTGTTACTCAGGTGTCTCATTTATGGGATTTGCGACTGTTGACAATCCAAAATAAAAGTGAGGGTTTTTTTTAAATATATTCTTGAAGTGTTGAAGAATCAATATTCATATTAATTTTTAATGTTTAATATCCAGTCTGAACAAGCAGACCATATCAGCTTCTAGAAGAGGAGGTATATTAAAACTGGGATGCATTGATTCCAATGGAGGTGGTGATGGCAGTGATAATGACTGTGGTAGAGGTGATGATGATGGTGACACAATGTGGTAACGATGATGGCGGTCATAGTGATGTTGACGATCGTCATGATAGCTTTGTTGGCTGTATAGCTGATAATGGTAGTGGCTATGACAAAGAAAAAAGGTTTTGTGTTTCATATTGGTTTAAAATATTTTTATTTCTTATGTGTTGCATTTTTTAAAAATTTTATTGATTTTAATCCATGCATTTGCAAGTGGGGGGTAATTCCATAAAGTATGCACTAACATTTACATGCCAATTATGCATGCAAATCACTGGAATAATGGCATATACAGTACATGCATAAGCGTGCACATATGCATGAAAATATCAAACGTCCACCTAAGTACCATTCTCTTAATGCATGTGTACAAATAGGCAGAGTCTGAGCAGAGTATGGGTGGGATTCATATTTATAAAGCAAAATAAGTTATTTAGGCGCCAGAAATGTAAGTGAGGGTTTTAAAGGCCTATATTTCAGGCACCTAAGTTTTTGGAGATTCGCGCTTAGTGATGCCGAAGTCATACTCTGCCCATAGAAATACCCACTTAGGCATTAGGCGCTGCTAAGTGCCATGTGATAGGCACCTATCTGTTATAGAATCGGCTAGCTGCCTATTTGCCCAATTATTCTTTTTTCCAATTTTTGAGGATATTAAGGGTATTTTGCCAATTACATTACGCACCTGACTTTAAGCATCGTTTATAGAATTTGGTTTATGTGCCTAGGTAAAGAAGGGTTTATGAAGAGTTTTAAGAAAAGTTTGGACAACTTCCTGGAGGAAAAGTCCATAGTCTCTTATTGAGAAAGACATGGTGGAAGCCACTGCTTGTCCTGGATCAGTAGTATGGAATGTTGCTACTCTATGGGGATGCTGCATGGAATGTTGCTACTATTTGGGGTTCCGGAAACTTGCTTACTCTGAGATAATGGAATGTTGCTACTCCTTGGGTTTTGGCCAGGTACTAGGCACCTAGATTGGCCACCATGAGAATGGGCTACTGAGCTTGATGGACCATTGGTCTGACCCAGTAAGGCTATTCTTATGTTCTTATGATTTTTGCTGATTTTATATCTGATTTTTATGTTCTTATTGTGAATGTTTTTATTAGAACTTTCCTAGTTAATAATTGAGCTCTAAATCGGAAAAGAAATACAGCACCAGCAGGGCAGGAGCAACTGAGGATTACTGCTTCCCTCTTTGGATTGGGTAAAAAGTGCAGGCTTTAAAGGAGTGGAGAGACAGGAGGCAGCACTGGGGAGGGACTTTTGTAAAAACTGGAAGAAGTACCGTATTTTTATGCATATAACGCGCACACTATACACGATTTTACAAACCGTGCAATAACCATGCGTGTAATATCCGTGAACGCGGTATACAATTTTTGAATGTAAGCGCACCTATTCACCCGTTCGAACTCAAATTGCCCCGCTAGGATAGAGTTGAGACTAAGTTTTTCAATTCAGAAGTTTTTATTTGGCAGATTTTAATATTTAATCAGTGGTCCAGCGGGTTACTTATAGAACATTCGAATCCCCTTCCCACAAATGGGGTGGCAGGAGGAGTTTCTAGTTCAATGAGGAGTATGCGCGGTAAACGCATGGGTGCGCTATAAGGAAATTTTTTTACATAAATGCTTTGTTCCCGCACGCTATACACGTGGGCGCTTTATACACGTATGCGCGTTATATGCGTAAAAATACGGTAGTTATTCAACAAGAGCTGGAAGGTGGGAATTTATTTCAGTATAGTGCATTCTATTTCTAAATAACATATAATAAAGCAAAACAAAATAGTGCTTCTGTGACAGTTATTTTAAGAAAATGGCTGCACATCTTTAACATTTAATATAAAAGTTTTAAAAAGTCATGCCATCTGCTATTTGAATATTTTTCCCTGCAGTAATTGTCTCTTGCCTAGTATGTCTGGCTTATTCTTGCTATACACCATCAGGCAAATTTCTTCACAAAGTCAGTAAATAAATCCTAATAATACATAAATAAGATACTAAATTTAGATTTAAATCTGAGGCAAAACATTCAGTCAGCCACAAAACATTGGGGCTTGCCCAGATTTAAACTTACTTACTTTCATCCGTTTGTAAGAATCGCTCATGGGGGGAAATTCTTTAAATGGCAATCAAAAATGGATGCCAAGAAAACTGGTGCTAGTGTTATTCTATAAATATCGCATGCCCTATATAGAATAATGCTTAAAACCAGGTTTTATGCCTGCACATTAGGTGCTTGACTTACGTTTACTGAAACGTGGTCTAAATGCTAGCACTCCTATAGTCGTATGTGTAACTTTTTGGAATGCTGCCGACATGCCCAAGCCCCTCTCTGACCACATTCTCTTTTGAGATATACACTATAGAAGTTAGATGCCCTGACTTATAAGGGGGTGGGATGGGACTTGATATATCGCTTTTCTGTGTGGTTACAATCAAAGCAGTTCACTTGTTTTAGACAGGTACATATTTTGTATCTGGAGCAATGAAGTGTTAGGTGACTTGACCAGAGCCACAGAGAGCTGCAGTGGGAATTAGGCAGCTACTCTAACCCTCTAACCCACATGTGTCAAACACAAGGCCCGTTTATGCGACCCGCAGCAATGCTCCCGAATTGCCCCTTTTCACAGCCCAGCATGTCCTCCCTCCTGCGCTGGTCCAAAGTCGCCATCACGCCTGAAAGTCTGCCGGATTTGGCAGTATTGTTTGTGGCTCTTCCTCCTGCCCTCCATCCGCCGCGGTCCACCCGGGCGGAAACAGGAAGTTGCGTATCATTGGAGACAGACACAGCAGGCAAAAAGCAGGAGGGGGAGCCACATACACCACTGCTGAATCGCTGAGGCCGGCAGACTCCTCGGCTTGGCAGCGACATCGGACCTTTGCTGGAGGGAAAGACACCGGGCTATGAGGAGAGAAAGGGACCAGAGCTGGAGGGAAAGGCATGCTGGGCTGTGAAGACAGCGAGATGAAGGGAGAGAGGTTGGACTTGGGGTAGTGTGGAGAAAGGGGGGAAAAAGATACTTGAAGGGAGAACCATTGGGAAGAGAAAGTGAGAAATGGTGGACCGGGGGGAGGGAGGGAGGCAGATAGGCAGACAGGAGGAGAGATGGAATGGGGGCAGTTGGGAAGAGAAAGGGAGAGAAGTTGGATCTGGAGATGGAAAATTGATAGGTAGCTGAAAATTTAAAAAGGAGAAGGATGAGAAAGAGGGTGAGATTTGAGTAGAAAGAGGCAAAAAAAGAAAAATGAGAAGTTGAAAGGGAAAAATCAATATGTTGGAGACAGGGACTGGAGCAAGAGAGAAGAGGAGAAAAAAAATGGACAGCAGACACTGGAAAGAGAATTAGAAGACAGACAAAATCAGAACGAGAAACTGGGACTAAAAGCAAAATGACCAAACAACAAAAGGTCGATAAAATAATTTTATTTTCTATTCTGTGATTACAATAGGTTAGATTTGAAATGTGTATCCTGCCAGAGCTGGTGTTAAACAGCAAGCGTGAACTAGGACCTAAAAGAGGAAAAGTCTTTTTTATTTATTTTGTAGCCGGCGTTTGGTTAGAGAAGTTGTACCCCTATATTTCTACTAAAACTAACCCCCTCCTTTGCTGGCACGCAGCATGGGTTTTGGTGGCAGCGGCAGCAATTGATCAGACGCTCACAGAAGTCTTGTGAGCGTCAGAGCAGCTGCCAGCGCTGGGGCCCACGCTGTGCATCAGCAAAGGGGGTATTTTAATTTTAAAAAATCCAGCCCACGACTTAGCCTGTGTTTTAGATTTTGGACCCTTATGTGATTTGAGTTTGACACCCCTGCTCTAACCACTAGGCAGATGCATGCATACATTTTATTGAGTAAAACTGATCAAACTTCCAGTTATAAATTTGCTGGGTACTAAATGCAAAGTATATACCTTGAATAAAAAAAAACAGTGAAATAACTTCCAAAGTTGTTACAAAAACTATTTTATAGAGGGAAAATAATAATAATAATAGTTTATATACCGCAGGACCGTGAAGTTCTATGCGGTTTACAATGATTAAAAGGTATTACAGATCGAGTGGAATAAACAAAGTTCAGAGTTAGTGAATAACAGTTCTTTTTTTTTTTTTTTTTTCAGTTCAATAATTTTTATTAAGTATTTTAAAGGATACAAGAATCATTTAAAGTACATAGAAACAAAATAAAGCTTTCTGTATATAAAATATATAAATCTATGTTTAACTGTATAGGAGCAAAGGCTCCAGTTATTAAAAATGTATGTAAGGGATATATAAGATAAAGATGAGAGAGAGCAGTAAAGAAAAAGGAAAGAAAAATGAAAGAGAGAAGAGAGGAGAAGAAAAGGATAACAGGAGTGTCTAAGAAGATGAGCGTACATAGGAGTCTAAGAATGACCATGGAGATTTGTTGTATTTCAAGTTCATGCAGGTTCGGAATGTAACTCTCTTCTCATATGCATAGGATTCAAATCTATGATACATACTCAGAGAGTTCCACCAAAAGGTATAATCTAATAGCGAGGGTGATTTCCAATTTTTTAGAATAACAGTTCTAAAGATCATTTGTTGAGGACTAAGATTGAATAGGTCAGTTACCTAAGTACTTCAGGAACAGATGTGTTTTTAGGCGTTACCTGAATTCCCTATAAGTAGTAGGCACGAGCAGTTGTTCCAGGTCTTTACCCCATAAAGCTGCTTGATGTGAGAAAAGATGTTGATGATGACTTTTTAATTTACAACCTCTAACCGGTGGAGAAACAAAGTTCGGATGTGAGGTTCTCCTGAATCTGTTGGATGTGAAGGAGAAAAGGTCTATTATATATTTAGGAGCTAAGCTTAAAGTACCTTGAAGCAAAAACAACCAAACTTGAATTTCACACGTGCCTCCATCGGCAGCCAGTGCAGAAGTCGATAGGAAGGTATCACATGATCAAACTTCTTCAGTCCACAAAGCAACCTAACCGCTGCATTTTGTACCAGTTGCAATCGCCTCAGAAGCCACAGGGCAGACACCTATATTGGAGCTATGAGAGAGAGCGAGAGAGCACAGCGCTCAACTGCTCTCCCCCATGCTTCTGTCATTGGCCAAAAACCCACTAGCGTTGCAGAAAAGTTTGCCGTTAAAGTGCACTGATTAATCATATAGCAGTGTCTAAGCACAGTCCATTCGGTGAAAAATTCAAAGAATTCAAAAGCAAATGCAAGTTATCTTTGGGTGTTTTATACATGCTGCAAAACGCTGCTCTAGATTGCTGTCAGTAGGCAGAAAGAACTAAAAGCGGGAGTAAATCCCTACTGTGAGTAGCCGACAATGGCCAACGTTTCACGATCACACAGATCATTTCTTCAGGGTTCTAAAGTGGCAAAATTGCTTGCAGTCCATTTTGCATCAATCATTGCTTGTTAGCACTCAGTTATTGATAGTTAAGAGCATTTTAGTTGATTAATTTGCACACAAATTTGTGTATGCAAATGTGGACACTGTATATAGATTCTGGGGGGAAATGTTCTCGTAGACTTCCATCGCTGGTATCATTGTTCTTCTAGTTAGCCAGGTGGTGCTACATCTGAGTTTGCTTGACTGACAAGTTATGTATCTTGCTGTGGATTTCTTCAGCTTATTGATGTGTGGTTGGTCTGTATCCAGGTTTTTATGTAGCAGTTGCTGTCTGCTTAATGCTATTTAAATTTTTGAATGTGGGAAAAGTCGTTGGTCTCTGTCCAATGAGTTTAAATTCTTGAAAGCAGGAAAAGTAATTGGTCTCTGTACAATCAATTTAAACAACTGTGCCTGCCTTTAATTTCTTACAGAAGCCTAGTAAATTTTGCTCTTGTCCTAAGTCCAGTGGCAGGTTGTTTTGAATATGTAGTCCTACCGTGAAAAGGATATAGAAACTGAAGGAAGTTCTATGAGAGGAGTCCAATCGGGTAAGTTCATGTTTCCAGCTGCAGGCACTAGGGAGGATATCTCTGTTCTGAAGCCCCTCCTTTACCATCTGTAAAAGAGTGTCCCTGTCACGGAGTTGTGAGTACGATTGGGTGAGCTCCTGTTTCTAGCTACAGGCACCAAGGAGAACATCTCTGCTTGTCAGGTATTTGGCTGAAGTCCCTCCTTTACCATCTGTAAAAGAGCATCCCTGCCGCAGTACGTGGCCATTTTTACTTGACCCAGGTTGAGTGCCCAAAGGGATGTGACCTAAGGGACAGGTCCTGCCCCTTCGGGGCCGTATCGAGGTGGAAGAGGATCTCTTTTTCCTTAAAGGACCCACGGCAACAAGAGGGCATCCGTTGAAAATCAGGGGTGGGAAATTTCATGGAGACACCAGAAAATATTTCTTCACCGAAAGGGTGGTTGATCGCTGGAATAATCTTCCACAACAGGTAATTGAGGCCAGCAGCGTGCCAGATTTTAAGAAAAGATGGGATTGGTATGTGGGATCTCTTCATGGAGGTAGTTAGGGGGTGGGCCATTAGTGTGGGCAGACTAGATGGGCCGTGGCCCTTTTCTGCCGTCATGTTCTATGGTTCTATGTTGGAATGAGGAAACTCTCCTTAGTGAAATGGGAAAAAGCAAAGGAGGCCTGAAAAAGGCGATAACAACAATCAGGGCTAAGAGGCCTATGGATTTTCATCTTCAGCCAGCTTCGGTTCCTGTGTTGGGAGCAGTGGAAGCTAATTCGCCATCGGATGCCTCTCTTTCCCCTGGAGGCCCTATCCCTCTTCCTCAACCTGTTGTTTTAATGGAGGGACTAAAGACTACCAAAAGGGTGATTTTGGAAGTTCCTGTGATTTCCTTAGCATCTGAGAAGGACTTTAAAGGAGAAAGAGTTGTTCTTAAAGTCCAGGTACCCAAAGCTGTATTACATCTACATCAGGACTGCGACAAGAAATATTCATTAAAGATGATTTTAATTTATACCTTCTTTTATAAAGCCACACTAGCAGCTGCCGTGTGGCAACAGCACAGGAGCCCACTAATCCTCAATGGGCTTCAATGTGATTACCACGGGCCACCGTGCTAATCGGCTTTGTAAAAACGGGCCTTAGTGTCCAAGGTGGACCAAAACGTACAAGAAAATCTTCTTAAATTTAGTAAGTTAACGGAAGAGACAGTGACGTAGTAAGGGGGGGTGGAGAGTGAGGGGCACCAATTCTCCTTTCCGCCCCCTGCCTCTCCCATTCCTCCCCTTTATGGGTACGCTCCCTACCCTTCCCCCCTACCTCTTGGTGAAGTTGTTGTTTATGGCAGTCAGCAATATGCTCTTCGCGACCCCGTCGGCTCTGCCGCTGATGTCACATCTGGGTGACGCGCATAGGAAGTGATGTCAGAGGGAGAGCTGACAGGGTCATGATGAGAATGTTTTTGACCGCCGTGAGCAACAACTTCAACTAGAGGTACAAGAGAAGAGAAGGGGGGGGGGCGTGCAACAGGCAGGAGTGGGGATGGAGCTGGGGGGGGCATGCGGCAGGCAGGATGGGAGTGATGAGGGTGGGGAAGGGGCACCACCTTCCCGGGCCCCTCTCACCCTTGTTATGCCACTGTGAAGAGACAGTGACAAAACCCAGGGATCAAGACTTAAGGTTAGCTCATTTGGGTAAAGAAATGGAAAAGGTGCAGTCCACTGTCAGTCTGCTTTGCCAGCAAGTACAACAGACTATCTGATGATTCATTTGCAATTGGAGGTTCAGAAGAATAATGTTAGAGCCTCCAATTTAAGATTCTTAAATTTTATTCACCGTCTCTCCCCTCTTCAAATGCTAAAAAAAATATTTTAAAGATCTATTGCATTTGAATTTTGAAGAGATTGTGGTTAAGAGTGCTTATTATACCCCCACTTATACAAAGCCACATTGCAGTAAAAGCCCCGAAGCCCTTTAAATTCCTATGGAAGGCTGGGTGTCAAAATGGCAGATGCACAATGTAAAGTGCAAAGTGATGCATGTGGAAAATAGGAACCCAAACTATAGCTATGTGATGCAGGGTTAAGAGTCACTACCCAGGAAAAGGATCTAGGTGTCATCTTTGAGGATACGGTTGAAACCCTCAGCTCAATGTGCGGCGGTGGCTAAGAAAGCAAATAGAACGCTAGGAATTATCAGGAAAGGAATGGAAAATGAAAAATGTTATACAGTACTCCCCTGAAATTCGCAGGGGTTCTGTTCCAGAAACCCCCGCAAATTTTGAAAAACCATAAATGCGGTTTTTTTTGCCTGTCAAAAGGTAGGGGAGGCAAGTGAGGGCAGCTGGAGCACTGGAGGGTGAAGAAAATCACTCACGGTCTGCTCCGACTGCCTCTTCCTGTAGTAAAGTCGGGCTACACCAATCAGGAGTTGCTTTGACACGCAGCTCCTGATTGGTGTAGCCCAACTTTACTACAGGAAGAGGCGGTCAGAGTAGGCCATGAATGAGCGAATCCACGATTCGCAAACTGCGAATTCATGGGGGAACACTGTAATGCCATTGTATCATTCTATGATACAGCTGCACATTGAATACTGTGTGCAATTTTGGTCGACGTATTTCAAAAAGGATGTAGCAGAATTAGAAAAGGTACAGAGAAGGGCAACAAAAATGGTAAAAGGGATGGGACAACTTCCCTATAAGGAAAGGCTAAAGCGGCTAGGGCTCTTCAGCTTTGAGAAGAGGTGGCTTGGGGTGATATGATAGAGGTATATAAAATATTGAGTAGATTGGAAAGGGTAGATGTGAATCGCTTGTTTACTCTTTCCAAAAAATACTAATAGTAGTAGATTTAAAACAGATCAGAGGCAATATTTCTTCACACAACATGTAATTAAACTCTGCAATTTGTTGCTGGAGAATGTGGTGAAATCAGTTAGGTTAGCAGAGTTTAAAAAAAGGTTTGGGCAATTTCCTAAAAGAGAAGTCCATAGGTCATTATTGAGATGGCCTGGGGAAATCCACTTCTTTTTTCTAGGATAAGCAACATAAAATCCATTATACTACTTGGGATCTGGCTAGGTACTTGAGACCTGGGTTAGCCTTTGTTGGAAACTGGGCTTGATGGACCTTTGGTCTGTCCCAGTATGGAAATTCTTATGTTCTTAAGTTCTAACTGTACAATTCTGTTTTACCAATATATGTTAAAGTTAGATATAATGGATACCAGAGCTATTAAGATGTCTTCTTTTCTAATTTAATAGTGTATGGGGACTTATTTAATTTCTTTGCAGTCGAAAATATGGGAGTGAAATCTTGTTTCTAATATCAACGATAAACCAATTCTAAATTCTTTTAAATGACTTCTTTTATTTAACAAGAGAAATAAGAATCATTTCAAGGACACTTAAAATAGAACTTGGCTGAGAAGCTTCTTTTAATTAGATAACCAAATAAAAATTCCTTGTAAAAGTTATACAATAATGATTAATCATATTCTTCTATTGTCTTGAGGAGCTTCTATCCCTACTGTATCAACAACTACGAGGCTTAGAATGAATACAGGAACCCTTAAGCCATATGTGCTACCTTGTATAAAAATTGCAAGAGACAGACAAGAGAGAGAGAGAGAGAGGGAGTCTATATTTGAATGCTGAAGCTTGAAATGTTCTACATTTCTTTCCCAGCAATACTGAGCAAAGATACGATTTAAGCAGTATATGTTTTTCAGCACTAAAATATAAGGCTGGCAATGTCACTGAACTAACTGGGAGAAGGACAGAATGAGAATTCTCTCACTAGACGTTAGCAGGTAGATTATTTTGGATGAGCCCCACTAAGGTGCTATAGCATCACGTAGCAGTGTGCTGCGTGTGACTAGTAGATTTGCTAGAGGTTATGAGGGCATTCGGTCCTTCAGAAGAAGGAAAACCTGAAAGAAATGAGCTAACCCTATGGAAGAAAGGGGACAGGTTCAGAACAAATGCTAGGAAGTTCTTTTTTACCCAGAGGGTGGTAGACGCATGGAACGCTCTTCCAGAGGTTGTGATAGGCCAGACCACAGTACAGGGGTTCAAGGAAGGTTTGGATAGGTTCCTAAAGGATAAAGGGATTGAGGGGTACAGATAGAAGCAGAGGTAGGATATAAAAATGGTCAAATCACTTCACAGGTCAAAGGACCTGGTGGGCCACCGCGGGAGCGGACCACTGGGCGGGATGGACCTCTGGTCTGACCCAGTGGAGGCAACTTTTTATGTTCTTATGTTCTTAAGAAGATTGCGCAAATTAACTGCACTCAGGCTCTCTTTACCAAATTATGGTAAGTTATTGCGATTACCACATGCTAATTATTCAAGGCATGAATCTTGGTGTTCAACTTTTGGGTAATCTCCTGTTCCATTAACGGAGAGAAAGATGTTGTAATGCATGTTAACTGCGTCACAGATAATGCAATGCAGTTAGCCATTCAGGAGGCAATAACCCCCTTAATTCTATAAACTTCCAAGCTCAAAATTCTGACTAGCATGCACCTGTGCCTGTTTGGCTGATTTTGGCTGCCCGCCTTCCTCGAATGAGGGGTAGAGACAGTTTTTTGCAATCACAGTAGATTTAACGATATTGAAGTTCACTTTTAGCACACTGGTTTGTGCATTGGTTTATCACATTTAATTTATATAAGGTATAAGGTGAGCCCAGGGATGTTTCACAGTTAATACCCTTCTTTGGGTTATACTTGTGACAGCTGAAGCTTTAGGGGTTAGTCCCCGTGCAAGCTGTGTGACTGAGGGCTTTTTCCTTATTATAACTTTTGATTTCATTAGTGCTGTTTTGTTCTACTCTGTCTCTCCCTCTCATTCTGTTATTTTTGGGGCAGGGGAGATCATTATTTTGGACTTCTGTCTCTACAACATGACCAAAATTCACTCCTTCCTCTCTGAGCATACTATCTGGACCCTTGTCCACCTTGTAACCTCGTGCTTAGATTACCCAATATACTTCTAACAGATCTCCCACTGAACCACCTCCTCCCCCCTGAAATCGGTGCAAACTCAGCTGCATGACTTATCTACTTCCAACCTCACTACACTCACCTGACTCCTCTCCTCAAATCACTCCACTGGCTCCCTATACACCTCCACATATACTGTAGTTGAAACTCCTATTACTAACCTACAACTGTGTTCATGCTGCAGCCCCTCAGTATCTCTCCTCTTTTCTCTCTCCTTATATACCTCCCCGAGAACTCTGTTCCTCAGATAAGCTGCTATTATCTGTACTCTTCTCCTCCACTGCCAATTCCAAACTTTGTTCCTTTCATCTAGCTGCCCCGTATGCCTGGAATAAACTACCTGAGTTCATCCGTCATGCCTCTTCCCTTACCTCCAGACTCCATCCATTCAATCTTGCTATGCCGTATGCATGGAACAAACTGCCTGAGACATTACATAAGGTGCCGTCTCTGGCAGTATTCAAATCCAAGCTAAAAGCCCATTTTTTTCAATGCTGCCTTCAACTCCTAACATCCACTCACCATAATATTACCTATGTCAATCCAATCTTTCTCTCTGCAAGAAACTCCCCAACCCTTACATGTCCTGTCTGTCTGTCCAATTAGACTGTAAGCTCTTAAGATAAGGGACCATCTATTATGTGTTGATTGTACAGAGCTGTGTATGCTTTTCAGCACTATAGAAATGATAAATAGTAGTAGTAATAGAATCAGTTATAAACATTGCTTCTTCCACTTAGGTGTGCCCATATATATCTGCCATTGATCTGGCATACATGGTGTCTTACTGCTACTACTATTAATTATTTCTAGAGCACTACCAGATATACTGTACACAGTGCTGTACAGAGTCATAAAGGAGACAATCCCTGCTCAAAAGAGCTTACAATCTAGACAGACAAACAGGATGCCAGGTGGGGATACATACAGTTAGGGGGATGGTTAATCTGTTGGCTAAAGCAGTTGGTAGTAGGGTTAAGGACTGAAGGCTATATCGAAAAGGTGGGTTTTAGAGGAGTGATGAGCTCAGGGCTGTGTCTAGAGGGCCCCAAGCATGTGTGGATGTGATGCGATGACATCACGTGCATGGGCGCATGCATGTGACTTCATGGCATCGCATCTGTGCATGCTCAGAGGCCCTCCAGACGCAGCCTCACGCTCGAGGAAAAAGAGAAGAAGTTTGTGTGTGGGAGGGACCAAGGCAGAACAGGGCGGGGCTGGGGCGGGGCCATGTGTCTGTTTTTTTCTGGTAACCCTAAACTGACATATCATCATAAATTTGTTTGGCTGAGTTCCCTTTTAAAAAAAGATATTTCATCGCCACTCGGCACTCTTTTGCAGTGAAATCTCCGTTGTTTTGCATCGTTTTCATTTCAGATCTGCAACAAGAAAAATCTGACTAAAATTATTGGGTCAGGCACATACAAAACAATAAACTTTGATGTGATGAAAGTATTATTAGTTTAATAATAGGTGGTCAAATCTCGTAACCCTAGCCATGTGTGGGCTACTATTTCGAATGATTTTAAAATTGAAGAGCTGCTTTCTTTTGCAATAGTGTTTTTGAAATCTACTGTCCTTTTTGCAGGATCAGCCATTGTGCTTGGTGGGAAAGTGCATGCCTGACATAGATATGAATTGTATTTGGCTATTAGAGCTCATCGCTACTCTGAGGGCCAGATTCTATATACGGCAACTTAAGTTAGGTAGTTGCCGTACCATCACCTAAGTTACCCCCTCTTTTATGAAGTTTCAAGTTTAATAAAATTTTGATTAATCGCTTAATCTTGATTCTAAGCGATGTACATAATAAAAAATACAGTGTTGGGGAAACAAAACAATGCATGACAAAAACGAAGTCCTATGGGACTATTAACAAATTTGACAAAACTAAAAACAGGAGGAAAAAGGAAAAGAAGTACAAGTTATTTGACAGAAAGCGAGACATTCAGGGAAAAAACATGGGGGGGTGAAGTTAAAAAGCTTCAATAAAATAATAGAGTCAGATTAAAATTGACTGGATAACTAATTTTCAAAGAAAACTCTTCAATTTACTCTTAAATTTTTCCAAATTGTATTCTTCCCTCAAGTAAATAGGAAGAGAATTCCAGGCTTGGGGAGCCATAATAGAAAAATAAATTGTCGCCTTGTATTAATAATTTTGAGAGAGGGAATCGTTAGCAAATGCTGTTCATTGGATCGATTGGAAGTATATGGAATTAATAATTTATAGATGAAAGTGGGAGTTTTATAGAGTAATGATTTGAATGTGAGCAAACATAATTTATATGTTATTCGGTGAGCTACCGGAAGCCAGTGTGCTTTTTTAAGGAGAGGTGTTAGGCTTTTTATCGCCTGCCGCAGTGATATTAGCTTCAGTGCTCATAGGAATTATATGAGCGTCTGAGATTTTACCGTTGTAGCCGGTGATTTAAAAAAAAAAATTTAACGTGGTTTCATAACAGGGAGGGTTAATTGCTTTAATTGGTTATACTAGGCATGGTAATTGACCATGCCATTAAAAACCGATTAAAAAGTTGTTAAAAAAAAGTAGTAGCCTATGAAGGTGGACATTGCAATCGTGTGTAAGGAGGCATCAGAATCTGAGGAGCTTTGCAATGAAAAGATGTGACTTTTTCCAAACTCTTTTGGATCTTTATTGACTAATTTCTGCCTATATGTTGGATAAATTGATGTAGTAGCCATGTCAGTTCATTTCTAAAGGTAATAAATAGAAGATAAAATGAACCCTTTTTGTTGGACTAACTTAATACATTTTTTGACTAGCTTTCAAAGGCAAGATTGTCTTTGGGTCAGAAATGAGCAAAAAAAAAGGCATATCTGGATGTTTATATAAATGAAATATAAAAGCATTCCAATAACAGCCTCAGGGGGAAAGGGAGGAGGAGAGATGAAAAAGAGAGAGAGGGATGGGTTTTCAGAGTATTATTTTAGAGTTCATAATGTGATAGGAAACCCTGTCTTTATTAAGATGAGATCTGGGTTTCCTATCACATTATTTTAAAAAGTGAAATTATACTGTTTTGTCACTTTCTGATCACCCATCCATCTCTCTTTCTTTCCCCCACCCCACCCCAGATCTGTCTCTTTCCTCCTGAGACTGTCATTGGAATGCTATGTTTCACTTATATATTCTGATATTTTTCATCTTTTGTTCATTTATGACCCAGAGAAGAAGGTATTGCTTTTGAAAGCTAGTCAAAAAAAATATATTAAATCCAACAAAAAGGGTTTCGTTTTAATTTCTTTTCTTTTTCTTTTTGCTTTGTTTTATTTCTGTTCATTAGCCTACATGTTGAAAAAATTTCAACAGACTGCAAAATCACAATTCTTGAGGAATTGCCGTAAAGACTTTCCCCGTTTTTATATTTGTGTCTAATCTCTTTTGAAAAGATTTCCTAGGAATCTCTCTCCGGTGTTTCCAACTTTCATTCCAGGAAGTTCTTCCAAAGTCTGACTCTTTCTTCAACCCAGGAAGATTTTACCTTTATTCTGCAAGAAACCTATCCCATTCTTGTCAGACATCTTTGCCTAGAAAAAGGACCCTCCCTAATAACTTTATGGTGTGTTCCTTCCATCTTTCCCATATGAACACTCATTACAGGGAATTCTGTAGCCCTGTCCATACCCTATCTCAGTAATAAGAAGGGATAATGGAAAACTGAATTCAATGTCAGTGCCTCTGTATGTACACGACATTGACACACTTTTATTCTGTAGAGTGGGGACATCCTCCATTTATCTTAATGGGGATAGGAGTTTGACACTACCCATCCGTCTCAATAGAATGCACAAGATGAGTCATTACATCAGTACTTTTTGTGTATTACTCAGCAAGATTCCTATCATTTTTCTCAGAGAAACAGCCGCAAAGTACATGAAACAGAGAAAAACTGCTAAATGTCATCAGTATTAGCTCATAACAAGAAGAGGCCTTTGGACTTTTCCCAAAAATACATTAACAACCTATTTAAACACTTAACACAGTGCTACTAGCATCATCAAAAGTAAATGCCTAGCTTTAACACTCAGACAGCTCTCCATGTAGGTTTGTGCAACTAAAGATATCCGCACCGACGTTTTTACACAAATACATTTTGGGGTCAGTATTCAGAAGGGTTTGGTTAAAACCCCACAGAGCTGGCCAACTGCTGATATTCAGTGGCATTGAATCAGGTATTGCCACTGAATATCTCCACTATCTAGTCATTTCCTAACCAGTTAGGTTAGTGTAACCATCCTGACCAAATTTCAAGGACTCTGGGTGCACCTCTACCACATACACGTTAAAATTAAACCCGGAAAAAGACCAAAATATTTATGGCCTCCCTGACAAACAAACCAACTAAATCTACTGTCGACCTAAATGGAAGAAACTAGAGAATGACACGTGACAAAATTCATCACCGTTCCCGTCCCCGTGGATAACCGCGGGAAACCATCTCGATGTCATTATTCAAGGAGAGAGGGAAGAATCAAGAGTATGAATGGGCTCAACCACAGACCCTTAAGCCTTGCATTGAAGAATGTTGGTGTAGAAGGACTGAGGTTGAGATAGACACGTAAGAATGACACAGGATTGTTTCCCGCGGTTATCCACGGGGACGGGAACGGTGATGAATTTTGTCACCGTGTCATTCTCTAGAAGAAACTTCCCAATCAACCCAACCATCAAAGTCCTAGGCGTAACCCTTGACAAGCATCTGACACTCGAAGCCCATACCAACATCCTAATCAAACAATGCTTCCACATACTGTTGAAACTCTGCACGCTAAAACCATTATTCGACTTCACTTCATTCAGGCTGTTGGTCCAATCTCTGGTCCTAAGCACACTGGACTATTGCAACAGAAACTACCTAGGATCTCACAAAAAAAAACAAAACATCAAGAAATTGAGACTTATGTAGAACACAGCTGTCTGACTTATCTTAGGCTTGAAAAAATCTGACTACATCACCCCATACTACAAAAAACTCCACTGACTACCTATAAAAGCAAGAATAATTTTCAAATGTGGCTGCGTCTGCTTCAAGACTCTTTTTGGCACTGTACCCACCTACCTCCTGAAACACCTCACCCTGCAGGACAAACTCCGCTTCTCCCACAGAACACTGCTGTTCGCATTCCCTTCTCCCAAAGGATGCAAATTCAAAAGATTCCTCAACAGAACACTCTCCTTTCAAGCACGGGGCTTGGAACAACACCTTAAGTGACCTAATCCTGAACTCTCTAGCATACCACTCTTTCAGAAAATCACTAAAAACCCACCTATTCGACAAATTTACCTGATCCTCCAAAACTGCGCGACACCTCATCTTAAACACCTCTTCTTCCTACCCTATGCCACCTCATCACACATCTGTCTTTCTACCCCTCCCTAATTCTAATTGATGTTACCTCGCTGTCCTTACAGCACCTCTTGTTGTACCCCGTCTTGAACTGAAAAGGTAAGACGGGATATAAATAAAGCTATTATTATTACACCAGAAAACTTACATGTATAGTTTTCACACTAGTAGGTATTTTTTATGAGGTATTTTACAGTGTGAATGGCCACTTAACCACATAAATACCATCATTTACATGTGTTCATAGCACCTAAAATTGCAGAAAAAATATTTGGCATTTTTTTAAAATCTACACCGATGATATTCATCTTTTGTTCCACTTGACTCCTCTTCACCTGACATCATGACTATAGTCTCTCTGCTCACTAAAATTGCTGATTGGCTCGTATACATCAAAGGAAAATGAATCCAAATCTAAAGCCATTATTTTTTCTATTCAGTCCCCAGTTCCATTGTTTCCCTCTCTGTCTATTCATAATGTTAGCATCTCCTATTATTTATCTAATCTAATCTGGCATTTGTGCGTCGTGCAATGCCTGTATAGGTTCAAGGTGACACAGCAAAAAAAGAGAACTGAGGACATATTTAAGATTCATATGAACAGGGAGGGTGAGAGAGGGAAATAGCGGGAGATGGTGAAGGACCATAAATAGATATTAAGATAAGAGAAATCTTAAAATTAGGTAGCTATTTCTAAGGAAGGGCAGAAAAACTACATAGTAACATAGTAGATGATGGCAGATAAAGACCCGAATGGTCCATCCAGTCTGCCCAACCTGATTCAATTTAAATTTTGTTTTGTTTTTTTAATTTTTTTTCTTCTTAGCTATTTCTGGACAAGAATCCAAAGCTTTACCCGGTACTGTGCTTGGGTTCCAACTGCCGAAATCTCTGTTAAGACTTACTCCAGCCCATCTACACCTTCCCAGCCATTGAAGCCCTTCCCAGCCCATCCTCCACCAAACGGCCATACACAGACACAGACCGTGCAAGTCTGCCCAGTACTGGCCTAGTTCAATATTTAATATTATTTTCTGATTCTAAATCTTCTGTGTTCATCCCACGCTTCTTTGAACTCAGTCACAGTTTTACTCTCCACCACCTCTCTCGGGAGCGCATTCCAGGCATCCACTACCCTCTCCTTAAAGTAGAATTTCCTAACATTGCCCCTGAATCTAGGTCAGGATTTTTGGAATGGAGATAGAAGACTGTTCTCATTGAGATGTTTTTTAGCTGTCGAGTAGTGGCTTCGATGGGAGGAGTAGGGTTCAGGCATCAAAAAGAAGAGTTTTAAGTTTCTTCCAAAATTTGATGTAATTAGGTTCTCTTCTGATAGTTTCTGTGAGGTCGTTCCAGGTTGGAATATTCATTTGTACTTGAGACTTTTTGTAGAGGAGAATTTTAGATTTCTGCATGAGGCAGACCATGCCGTGGTGAAAAGCTGAATAAGTGTGAACAGAGTTTCCATAGAGTATGCGCTGCATGATGCATGATGTTTTGAATTTTATTCGGGATGGGATGGATAGCCAGTGAAGTTCTTTGAGGTAAGTGGAGACTGAGTCATATCTTTTCAAAATGAATATGAGTCTTATAGCAGTGTTTTGGATGAGCTGCATTTTGTAGTGCTGAAAGGCATATGCAGTATTGTACATTTGACATTTAATAGACGGTCCCTGCTCCTAAGAGCTTACAATCTAACTTAGACAGACAGACAAGACAGACAGGATTGGGGATGTAGGGCCCAAGGTGAGAGGAGTTAGGAGTTGAAAGCAGTCTCGAAGAGGTGGGCTTTTAACTCGGACTTGATTGCCGGATATGGAGCCCGTCGTACGGATTTGGGCAGTCTGCTCCAAGCATATGGCTCAGCATCCCTTTCAAAGACTCTGTTAAAGCCCTTGGAGTTATCCTTGACATAGCTCTATCATTCCTCTCTGAAATCTCCTTGTTGAGAATCATTAGGGTAAGTCATCAGTGTTATCAGACACCGTGTGATGTTCCCCGAGGATCTTTATTGTCACTATTGCTATTTAAAATTCATTTGGCACCTTTGGTGCACATGATTCAGCAATATGGGAGTTTGTGTGTATGCACATGATATTTTATTAGTAAGATATGGCTCCCCACATGCTCCTGATTTCTCATCTTTACGGGATTGCCTTGTTACTATTGCAGATAGGCTGAAACAGCATAAATGATTTTGAATGCAGAGAAGATTAGGGCTTGCTGTCTGTCTTTAACACCAAAGCTTGTGGAAGGTCTGGTACAGTTATGTGATTCTTTTTTGTACCAGGGGGTACCTGGGGATACCTTTGGACTCTGGATTGCGATCTGAGTAGCAAGTATCACAGGTGGTTGGCTCTGGATTTTATGCACTGCTGATGTTGCGAACATTTCAACTATAGGTTGATGAAACTATCTCACATGTTCTTTGACATTCATTACTTATTTCAAAATTGGACCATTTTATTTATTGACTGCCTTTTCATAAAGAGAGTCACCCAAAGCGGTTTGCATAGTGAATAGTAATCAGGTACTCTTAAGTATTTTCCCTATCTGTCCCGGAAGGCTCACAATGTAACTGTAGTACCTGGGGTAATGGGGGGGAAGTGATTTTCCCTGGTATTAGTCACTATCTTTTGAAGCATTTGAGGACTTTGTCGAATGTTGGGATCACTGTTCCCTCTAAGCCAGTGGTCTCAAACTCGCGGCCCGCCAGGTACTATTTTGAGGCCCTCAGTATGTTTATCATAAATCACAAGAGTAAAACAAAACAGTTTCTTGATCATATGTCTCTAGCTATAAATTACAATATTATTATTAAGACTTAGCTAAAAGGAAATATTTATAAACTATAAAGAGTTTTACCTCATGCATTAACTATTTTTTTTCTGAGGCCCTCCAAGTACCTATAAATCCAAAATGTGGCCCTGCAAGTGGTTTGAGTTTGAGACTACTGCTCTAAGCTGAGCAAGCATCCTCCACCTTCAGTACTGCCAGTGGGTGGCGATGTTTCACTATTGCATTTTTCAATAGTGAGGAACAGGCAACCTATGCAGGACTCCAGGGAGCCTGCCTCTCCCTAGCTATTGAAAACACAATATTGAAGTGTCAGTTGAAGGACTTCCACTCAGCTTAGAAGGAACAATGGCTGGCATTAGACTATTAGAGGACGTAAAGCGATAGGAGAATGGCACTCCCATCTATGTTCAATATCATTGGCTTCCGGTCGAATATAGGTTTCTTTATAAGATTTTGTTTCTGATACATAAGGTACTGTATGGGCATGGACAGGGCATAGGCAGGTTAGGGGAGGGGCATGGGTGGGGTAGGGCTGGGGGGGGCCCAGCGTACTTGGGTGCCTAGGGGCCCTCAAAGAATTAATCCTGCCCTGGGTGGAGTCAATGGCCACACAGAGCACATCACAGTCCCGCGGCTTCTCCTTGCATCCCCTAACTGACTGCACCAAGGTAAAGCCAACTCCACTGTCCCACCTTTGGTACACTGCCCACATCCACCTTCCTTTGATATTTTTGTCATGGCTCTGCAAGATGAAAACAACAGGAACATACAAAAGGAATAAGAATAAAACTCTTTATTCTTATTCCTTTTGTATGTTCCTGTTGTTTTCATCTTGTCTTCCCTGTTTGTCCTATGTTGTGTTTTATTATTTCTAGCCATTAAAAAAAACATTTTGTTAACTACATAAATGTACATTTATTTTATATATCTTTATTCGATTTTCAAACTACAATTGTGGAACAAGTAATTCATATACATAAAATATCGCAAGACAAGCACAATAAACTTTCAGACATTAACATACAATTAAATCTTTCCCCACCCTCCCACCCAATACTCAAATAAAATAAAACCCACAAGAAACTATCCATATATATGCTGAATTTATTTATATGATTTGCAGTAAATCAAAACTAAGCTAAAACTTGAAACATATGTGGGCCTTTGTGAAGATGCTGAAAGAGATTATAGGTGACCTCGTGGTGTAGTGAAACAGGGGAGATGCTGCCCAGTATATGTGAAATGCACTTCCTGCAAATCCTTATAGACAGATGCTGATGTTTCAGAGGAAATTATGCATACAAATACCTATAATCATTAAAAAATGTAATTAATTTTTCATTAGACCTAACAACACCAAGGTCACATTCCCCAATTATATTTCATTTACATTCCGTTTTGAATTTCACTTAACTTTCCCCTGGCATGTTCTTTAAGGAAAAAAGGAATAATGAGTGTATATCTGTGTTTTATTTTGGAATGGGTCTTCAGTACAGTGAATATGATTAATGCCAATGATCACAATAGACAGCAAGAAGAGGAGGAAATCACTTCTTATTACTGTCTATTCCAGGGGTAAGGAACTCTGGTCCTCGAGAGCCGTATTCCAGTCGAGTTTTCAGGATTTCCCCAATGAATATGCATTGAAAGCAGGGCATGCAAATAGATCTCATGCATATTCATTGGGGAAATCCTGAAAACCTGACTGGAATAAGGCTCTTGAGGACCGGAGTTCCCTACCCCTGGTCTATTCTATAGCTAGCTATTGGCTCGGTATAGTATGAAGCCATCTGATAACCCATGATGGTTCCAGTGCCTCACACCTAAAATACAAAGCTATAAAACTTGCAGGCCCCAATGCCAGCACCACCATTTCTAGCTCTATCTGGTTCAAATGGTCATGACTGCTCAGTTGCTTAAACCTGGATAGTGGATCATTGCAACCTAAAATATTATCACCCTGAGTGGCCTAAGTAATCAATATAGCGTGGTATCCAATTTTCCACTCAATATAGGAGGTGCATCTATTGTGTTCTATATAACTACTCTTTATTCAGGAAAAGACCTCAGAATTGGAGCCTACGCACAGTCTTATCATAGACTTAACAATCAGCGTAGCTTTTTTTGCTCCATGCTCCAATCATTGGCCAAAAAACCTGAAATTTATATTTATTTTCAATATCTTAATTATTCTTACTTTTTTCTTTTTTTAATTTTTATACCTTAATCCATGATTTAAAATATCATCTATCATTTAGAATCACCGAAAATGCATTACTCCCTTGATTTGAAAAACAATTGACAGCTAGTTACTGGGACTAAAGTTCTTCTATTAGGAGATGACTTTAAGGAGATGTTACATCAGCACGTTGTAGAGTACGCTGACGAGAGAACATAAAGTGAACGCCGGCGCCATCTTGCCGTTGTTTCAGAATCATTGGCAGTCAGTAGCAGAAAAGTGAGTAACATTCTGTTTAGCTGAAAAATGGTTTGGTAGAATATTAATGAGTTAATTTTGTTATAGATGTCTTGATGCTTTGATACTGGCACTGAAGCAGTGGATAAAGAACAAAATCCGCGAAAGCTGTCCATGTCGGCATTATACAACAAATATTGAAAAAACATTGAACAAACACTGACTAAGATAAGTAACTAGCTGTCAATTGTTTTTCAAATCTAGGGAGTAATGCATTTTCGGTGATTCTAAATGATAGATGATATTTTAAATCATGGATTAAGGTATAAAAATTTAAAAAAGAAAAAAGTAAGAATAATTAAGATATTGAAAATAAATATAAATTTCAGGTTTTTTGGTTAATGACTGGAGCATGGAGCAAAAAAAGCTACGCTGATTGTTAAGTCTATGATAAGACTGTGCGTAGGTTCCAATTCTGAGGTCTTTTCCTGAATAAAAAGTAGTTACTATATAGAACACAGTAGATGCACCTCCTATATTGAGTGGAAAATTGTATACCACGTTATAGTAGATTATTGCAGCCATATTATTCAGATTGCAGATTAAAATAATGCATTTAGCAATCTATGGAGGTGCATTCTAGCAATGGTCACACGGTGGTAGTATCCTAGTATTATTACAACAGCAGATGCTGACACCTTATGACCACTGCTAGTACTGCATCCTCTCATATTTCCTGGGAAGAAACAACGATTAGTCCTGAATATATATGCTGGCAATTCTGAACTAATATTTTCAGCAAAAGCAGGTCACCAATGTGTCAGTAGCAAATGAGCTGCATTAAAGCCTTAGGCAGTGGTTTGGGAGCATGGAAATACTATCAGCCAGTGGTTATAGCCATAAGTTCAGAGCATGGGTAAATGTCATATACAGAATCAGAAAAATTCATTGGCAGCGTGAGCCTTACTCACTGTGAAGATGATTGTAAGGCAGCAGGCTGCAAATGAGACTTAGGCAGGTAGCTGAACGCTGAAACGGCAGAAGAAACTGATTTTCAGTTTGGTAACATTGAAAGGAAAGAAAAGTAAGGGAGAAGTGAGTAGGAGGGATTAAGAGATGAAAGAGAAAGTAGTTGAGGAAGGCCACCAGTCACTCTAAAGAGCATGGTTTAGGACAAAGTATCTTTAAAAGATATCATTATAAAAGAGAAGACAGAGCATCCCGATACTGAGATTGTAATACAGATCACAGTAGACCAGTTTTCCTTAAATACAGAGCAGGCTGATTTTAAAGATTGCAAATCATCTATGCCAACTGCTGAGCAAATTGTAAATAGATATGACAAACACTGTTTGAAATGTCTGTATGCAAATGCCAGAAGCCTAAGAAACAAGATGGGAGAGTTGGAATATATTGCACTAAATGAGAAGATAGATATAATAGGCATCTCTGAGACCTGGTGGAAGGAAGATAACTAATGAGACACTGTCGTACTGGGGTACAAGCTACATCGTAGTGATTGGATGGATCGACTCAGTGAAGGCGTAGTGTTATATTTTAAAGAGGGTCTTGAATAGAATGGACTGAAAATTCTACAGGAGCAGAAACATACTTTGGAATCACTATGAGAAGAAATTCCATGTGTAAGGAGGGAAAGGATAGTGATAGGAGTGCACTACCCTCCACCTGACCAGGATGAACGGACAGATGCTGAAATGTTAGCAGAAATTAAGGAAGCTAACAAATTGGGTAACACAATAACAATGGGTGATTTCAACTATCCTGATATTGACTGGGTGAATGTAATATCAAAGCATGCTAGGGAGAAAATTCCTTGA
Organism: Geotrypetes seraphini; assembly: GCF_902459505.1. Classification (NCBI taxonomy): domain Eukaryota; kingdom Metazoa; phylum Chordata; class Amphibia; order Gymnophiona; family Dermophiidae; genus Geotrypetes; species Geotrypetes seraphini. Next base: position 215,857,379 of record NC_047089.1, on the reverse strand, counting down.
TGAAATCAAGGACTGCTATATGGAGCAGCTAGTTCAGGAACTGACAAGAGGCGAAGCAAGTCTAGATCTAGTTCTTAGTGGAGCACATGAATTGGTGCAGGAGGTACGAGTGCTGGGGCCACTTGATAACACTGATTATAACATGACCAGATTTGAAATGATCCATGGAATAAGTTTGCACAGTACTACTATATTGCACAGTACGCTTATAGTGCACTGAAAGGCATACGCAGTGCTGTACATTTTGCCATTTAAAATATGGTCCCCGCTCAGAAGAACTTACAATCTAACTTTGACATACAGACATGACATATAGAGTCAAAGATGCGGAACCCAAGGTAAGAGGAGTTAAGAGTTGTAGGCAGTCTTGAAGTGGTGGGCTTCTAATTGGGCCTTAAACACAGGAAATCTAAAACAGTGCTTAACTTTAAAAACGGTGATTACGATAACATGAGGAGAATGGTAAAAAAAGAAACTTAGAGGTACAGCTGCAAAGGTCAAAAATATACATCAGGCATGGATGTTGTTCAAAAATACCATCCTGGAAGACAAGATTAGATATAGTCCATGCTTTAAAAAAGGAAGAAAGAAGACCAATTGGCAGCCGGCATGGTTAATGACTGAGGTGAAGGCAGCTATTAGAGCAAAAAGAGAATCCTTCAGAAAGTGGAAGAAGAATCCGACTGAAAATATTTGCAAACAGCACAAGGAATGTCAATTCAAATGCAAGGCGCTGAACAGAGACCTTGAAAAGAAGATTGCGCTAGAAGCAAAAACACACAGTAAAATCTTTTTTTAAGTATACAGTATAATCTCGTTATAACGGATTCGCATATAAAGGACCCTCACCTATAGTGGATGAGGTCTGCTGGTCCTGGCCTTGCGCCATTATAAACATACAGAAAATCATCGCATATAGCAGACTCGCATATAACGGACTTTCAGATATAACGGACAATCAATTTGGTCCCCAGAGCCGCTTTTAGGTGTAATTTTCTTGGGCTATAACGGACATGCAGGTTCCGCCTACGAGGCGCGTGACATGCCGGTGATATAATATCAAAATGCAGCCCAGAAGAAAATGACAGATTATTTTTTCTTTCCAGTACAGTAAGACATAATGCTTTAGAACAGTGGTCTCAAACTCAAACCCTTTGCAGGGCCACATTTTGGATTTGTAGGTACTTGGAGGGCCGCAGAAAAAATAGTTAATGTCTTATTAAAGAAATGACAATTTTGCATGAGGTAAAACTCTTCATAGTTTATAAATCTTTCCTTTTGGCCAAATCTTAATAATAATATTTTCATTTATAGCTAAAGAGACATATGATCAAGAAACTGTTTTATTTTACTTTTGTGATTATGATAAACATACCAAGGGCCTCAAAATAGAACCTGGCGGGCCGCATGTGGCCCCCGGGCTGCAAGTTTGAGACCACTGCTTTAGAACATCTTGTAGTGTTCTGGTTTTGCAATCATTTCATGCCATACCAATGTTTTGCTGAGTTTTGTTCTTGATGTTGCTGATATGGTTGTGCATTGATTGAACATTGTTTCAAGTTAACCTAAATAAAGTTTTGTTTTGGTTTTGGTTTTTTTTTATAAATTCTTTATTCATTTTCAGACTTACAATAAGTGTGACAATATGTCCAAACAAATTAACAATAAATAAATCACTTAATAATCATCAATGATACAAATAAAATGTCCTTATCACCCATCCTTCCCCCCCATTCCTATCCTATAGTCAAATAACATGTACAATATGTGATCATAGAATTATCCCCCCTCCCCCCTTACCATTGAACTTGTAAATTTAAGGGAAACAAAGTCATCTACTCAGAACAAACCTTTTTTAAAAATGCAGCTCTGGATATAACGGACCGTTTTTCCAGGTCCCTTGAAGTCCGTTATAACGAGATTATACTGTATTATGAAGCCGGGAAGAGAATTGGTTGGACCACTAGACAACTGAGGGATAAAAGGCCTGGAACTGAATATTGAGCCCACTGTGCACAGTCCAGTGTCTTAGTGCACATGGTACAGAATGAGTGCATTGTCTTCACTGTATTTGGTTGCATCTTATATCAGGTGGAGTTTGGAGTTTTAAGTTCAGAAGTAGTTTGAGTTTTTATTAATCTTGCTTTTGACATATTTGTCTGGTCCTTGCAGAATCAGTTTCCTTTCTTTTAGATTTCTTGAACTTGTTTACAAGCATCATTCATTGAATTGTTAAAGGAGACCTGCCTTTCCCCATGCTGTCATTTGGTTAACTGAGAAAGAGACTTGCTCTGTTTTCAGGAGATCATCAAGTGGAGATTTAGTGAAGTGGTTATCAAGGTGTATTACGGCGACAACGTGTGCTATTTGCCCTTTAACGCTTATTAAAGGACTTACGAAGCCACGTTAGCGGTTTAACGCGCGTAATAGCGTGCGCTAATTTGCCGGCCATGCTAGCTGCTACCGCCTCCTCTTGAGCAGGCGGTAGTTTTTCGGCTAGCGCGGGGGTGAGCGCGCGCTAAAAGGGTGCCTGCGGTGCTAACGCGGCTTCGTAAAAGGAGCCCTTAAAGTATATGATCTGCAGTCATGGTACATGGGCTTATCGTGCGCCAACAGGGCCTCCCGAGACGGACAGGTTTCAGCGGAGATGTCAGACTAATGATGTACCACCCATCTGGGCAGCAGCAGATGGGCAGTGTTGGAGGCAGAGGATCGGATTTAATGTGACAAGGGAGACAACATCAAATTTATACTGTGCAGACCAAAGGCCCGGCAATCTACTGCTGCATTCTGCCACGAAAACTTGATGATGTTCATCAAGTCGCTAGGATTCGAACACGAGTCGAAGGCACTTAACAACAATGTGTATTATAATGTGAACCGCTTAGGTCAGGGGTGTCCAATGTCGGTCCTCGAGGGCCGCAGTCCAGTCGGATTTTCAGGATTTCCCCAATGAATATACATGAGGTCTATTTGCATGCACTGCTTTCATTGTATGCTAATAGATCTCATGCATATTCATTGGGGAAATCCTGAAAACCCGACTGGATTGCGGCCCTCGAGGACCGACATTGGACACCCCTGGCTTAAGTGTTAAGCTGGTGACACATTTTGGAAATAAATAAATAAAATAATGAATGTGCATTTCAATTACAGTGGATTACATACTAATGAGATGCAAAGCATGCCAAACAGCTCAATAGTATGTAAATTTAATAACGCAGCTTGCAGTGAACACCGCAAGCCACATTATTCCTGGTAATATATTGCCAGCAACATGCCAACTGTGCGTATTTTTTCCATCTTGGGAGCGTCAGGCCACAAAACCACGGCCTGATGCTCCGAGGCAACGCCTTAAGCAATGTAAAACAAAAACAAGGAGACAACACCCCATGAAGAGCAAACAATCACAGAGTGCGGATGGAACTGTACAGAGATAATCTTATAAATTTATTATGACAAATAAAAACAGTCTATAGTACAGTGTTGGATCAAGCCCACTGAAACAATTCTACATTGCAATGTTGTATCCCCAAGAAGAGCTTTCTCCCATCACTTATCCCCTCAAAAATGTTCTCGCACAATGAATTTCCCCAGTCTCTGAAGCTCAGTAAGTATACACGTGTGAAGTATTTGATAGGTAAATCTTTTGAATATGTAGGAACCAAACTTTGAAATGATCTTCCTACAGAAAGGAAAGTTTTGTCATATTATACCTTTCAAAAATGTTTGTATTAAAATTAGTCTAATAAAAAGATGGCCTTATTTCCATTTTCTGTTTATAAACATTTATCAATACAGCTACAATATTACTTTATTCTAAAGCAATAAAAAAATCTTTTTTTCTACCTATCATCTCTGGTTTCTGTTTTCCTCATCATCTCTTCACTCTCTTCTTTCCATTCAGCAACTGCCCTCGCTCTCCCTTCCATCCACTGTCCACCCTCTCTCCCCCTTCAAAGTGGAATCTTCCCTTTTCCATGCTCCTTCCATAAACTGTCCACCCTGTCTCTCCCTTCAATCTGGCATCTTCCCTCTTTCCATGCCCCTTCCATAAACTGTCTACCATCTCCCCTTCATCCAGTATGGGCCCTTTCTCTCCTTTATGTATAATTATGTTCAATTTCACCCCTCATCATTTTTATCTCTCCTCTCTCTGCCTCCAATCCTCCCCCCATGATCTGGCATCTCTCTCTTCTCGTCTTTTCTTTTCTTTCCTTCCATTCCCGCCCCCGGTATCTCTGTCTACTTCCCTCCCCTCCTCCCTGGCATCTTTGTATTCCTTCCCTTCTGTTCCATTCCCCCCCCCCCCCAAACATCTCTCTCCTCTCACACTCCATATTATGGCTGGTTGGCTGGCATCCATCTCTCCCTACTCATCCCTCCCTCCCTGCTCTAACATCCATCCTTCCTCACTCCCTGCTCTGGAAACCCTCCCTCCCTGCTCTGGCATCCATCCACTCATCCCTTCCTTCCTGCTCTGCATCCATCCATCCTTCCCTTCCTCTCTCTCCCCCTCCTCTTTGGTACATCCCCCTCCCCTGTCCCCTACCTTTACATCCCTAATATCTAATAGCCTCTTCAGGGGCAAGAAATAACCCAACCATTTCCTGCCTCTGCCGCTGCTATAGCTGTCACACTGCTCCAAAGATTTTCAAGATGGCTGTAGAGAGTTTGTGAAGTCTTGTAAGGCTGCTGCACGGTTTCAGTAGCCATTTGAAAATCTTCAGAGCAGTGGTGGCGGCGGCTATAGCAGTGGCAGGGGCATGAAAAGTTGGGTTCTTTCTTGTCCTCAAAGAGGCCACTAGACCACCAGGGATGTTAAATATCTCCATTGCCGCAGTATTACCATAGCAGTGGTTCCAGTTCCTGTGGTACTACCCTGGAACGGTCTACCACTATCGCAGTAATACTGGGCAAGGTGGCCTAAGTCTAAGAAAGCTACTTAGGAGTGGTGGGAAAGAGGTATGCAAGACTTTTTTTTTGAAACACTGACCGGAATCATCAGGCTGCACAATTGCGACCTGATACTTCCTTGATGGAAATAGAGCTAGAACTGGTAATATTTTTCCAGGAATAACGTGGCTTGCAGTGTTCACTGCAAACAATGTTATTAAATTTGCATACTAATGAGTTGTTTTGAATGTGTTTGCAAGCTTTGCAGCTCATTAGGATCTAACCAACAGTAATATAATGCACATTAGTGTCTTTTAACATGCCGGGTGGAGGCATTTGGGGAGGTTATAGGGAATGGGAGGGTCTACATGAGTGGAGAAGCTTCTCTGGGGGAGAATGTAATGATGGTCAGCTCTCTCAGGGAAGGGGAAATGTGATGGGAGAAAGCTCTTCCTGAGAATGAGGGGTAAGCAAGGCTCCTATAAGGTGCTGCCTGGGAAGACTGGGCCACGATTGAGGTCTGATACTCTTGGTTTAATATAATAATGCTACTTGTAAGGTTGGTTACAAGCAGTGTTATTACTTAGTGAGAGTGACTAACCTGTGGTACTGAGCTAATTACTCCCATAATGCATTAAGGTGAGGTAAAAATCTGACCTTTACCTCTGCTTAATAAATATCCACCCTCGAGCAGACCAGTCCTTTCCTCCTGCTTTCATCTTCTATATTGTTTTATGTAATCTTTTCTTTGGAGTAGAGCATCGCTGGGTTACACAAATCTATTTATTTTGACTAGTTGAGGACAGAGCCAGGGTTAGCAAAGCTATAAGGGAGGCTGACACAGCATCCAACTCACTTCACTTTCTGTCTCTCAAACAATAAAGCAGTCACACAGTAAGGATTGCTTCCAGCTCAACAAGATTTACTGCAACTTGGATAGCCGAGAGGGGTAATATCTCCAACAACTATTTGCAGTTCCTTGTATATTCTGGTAAATGTAATTACAGCGATAGGTAGCACTTACCGTTTCTGTGTAATCTTCTTCTTTATTCTCCTTTATCTATGTACACTCTCAAGTATAGATGGATCCTTCTAGAGGGAAGTCTGGAGAATAGCAATGTTTTTACCTTGAGCACAGTTCTTATCTTACAGCTGGATTATTTAACGCCTCTCGTCTCTCTCCCTTCCTTCTGCCTAGCTCACATAATATTAGAGAACAGGATCCACATACCTGTGATTCATGGAAGCAGTCCAGCAGCTTGGTTGTCGCTGATGCTGCCATCCCACTCTTGAATTCTTTAAGTTAGTGACTATCTTACTTTCAGACTAGTTTTTTTCCCCCCAGTGAAGAGGCTGCTACATTGCTACAGCATGAAGGATAATAATGATGATTAGTTCTTGAGTTCTGAGACCATCCTGGTGGCCATTCGCTGAACCGACTCAACTCTCCGCACATCTTTTTGATAATGCGGCCTCCAGAATTGTACACAGTATTCCAGATGGGGTCTTACCATGGATCTGTACAATGGCATTATGACCTCGGGCTTACGGCTGGTGAAACTTCTACGGATACAGCCCATGATTTGACTAGCCCTGGATGAAGCTTTCTCCACTTGATTGGCAGTCTTCATGTCTTCGCTAATGATCACTCCCAAGTCATGTTCTGCTACAGTCCTTGCTAGGATCTCACCATTTAGGGTGTAAGTCCTTCATGGATTTTTGCCGCCAAGGTGCATGACCTTGCATTTTTTGGCATTGAAACTTAGTTGCCAAGTCTTTGACCAATGCTCCAGCAGGAGTAGGTCCTGTGTCATACTGTCGGGCATTGAGCTTTTGTCGGGCACTGTGCTTTCATCTGTTGTGCGGTTGCCTACCATGTTGCATAGTTTGGCGTCATCGGCGAATAATGTAATTTTACCTCGAAGCCCCTCAGCCAAGTCTCTTACGAAGATGTTAAATAGGATCGGGCCCAAGACCAAGCCCTGCGGCACTTCGCTGATCACCTCCGTCATTTCGGAGAGGGTACCGTTTACCACTACCCTCTGAAGTCTACCTCTAAGCCAGTCCCTAACCCATGCAGTTAATGTTTCACCCAGTCCCATCGAACCCATCTTGCTTGTTCCCCCCTACCCCCCACCCCTCAAAAAAGAGGGTTACTTTGTAACCCTCAAAAAGCCAAAATAGTATCCAGAATTGCATGACTCTCTTTACTGAAAGGGTTCCCATAATCATAATGTAAACCTTACTCTAACACTAGATAGCAAGTGAATCTGTTGAGTGTAGTGGGGGGGATTCCCCCCCCCATGACTGTCTTTACTGAAGGCATGGGAGTGCAATTGTTGGGGCGCAATTGTCGGGGTATAGTATCTACATAAGTTGTTGGGGTGCAATTGTCAGGTCACCTCCCATTCAGTGTGCGCATTTGTTGTGCGTGCAAATGTCGGCATGCAATTGTCCTGGGTGCATTTGAGGGGTCACCAATATGTACAGACAATCTATCCAGTTGTGCATGAAAATTCCTTGGAATCAATTCTATGGCACTCAAAACAATGGCAAATATTTCTGTAATCATTTTGCCACCTTTTCTTGGTCTCTGACTGAAGGCCATTTTCACAAAGCTACGGTCGTGATGTTATGGCGATAAGTGCACAAAAAGCCCATTCAATTCCTATGGGTTTTGGTGCATTTACCAAGGCAGCATCACTACCACGGCTTTGTGAAAGGGGCCCAGAATTTCTTGGGGTTACACTATGATCAACGCAATTTTGGTATTTTTTTTTCTCTTTTGTCTGGTATCCTTGAATCCAGCTTTTTACGGGTCATAATAGGAAAATAGCAGGTGATTATCACTTCTTATTTTAGGGTCAGAATCCCAATGCTTTTATGGTACTGCAACTTGGTAATGTTTACAAATTTTTCACTGAATGAGACATGCCTCCTTGTTGAGCTTCTCTGTAAAGAAATGTTTTGCCACCAGAACTTTACAGCCAGCTTCAAGCTGAGTAATCATTTGTAGCTAGTTCTGTGTGGGCCTTCCTGTGTTTTTAGGTAATACCACACCTAGATATTCTGGGATCAATATTCAGTGCACGGAAGTAAGCGTTAATAACACATATTACTTTCATAATTCTGTGAATTACACACACAACTCGGAGAACCATCCATGTTTCACCCATGCACTTCTCCTATGTATGTCTCCCCTTCCATTTACAGAGTAGCACTTAGTGCCCTGTTGGCATATTTGTGGGTAAGTGTCCTGGAGGACCACCCAGCCAGTCAGGTTTTCAGGATGTTCCTAACGAATATACAAGAGATCAATTTGCTTATTACTTAGGTGACAGGCATCTCTTTCATGCATATGCATGAGGGATATCTTTAAACAAAGTGGCTGCCAGAAGAAAGAGCATTTGCTGTTCCTGAAGTGATAATTACAATCTGAGTATTTTTGTGTGATGAATTTTAAGGGGGGGAAGCTTCATTGTTGTGGAATATGGAGGTTGTAATAAAGAGCTGGAGCTTCAGGGTTTGTATTGAGATTTTGTTCAATTCTGTAGAGAATCCAGACTTCATTCATACAAAGTGATGTAGTCAATTATAATGGTGGTTTTACTGGGTAGCTGGAACAGGCTGGAGGGGGAGGGTTTCTCTATGCATGGTGTCTTATATTACTACTACTACTAATTATTATTATTTCTATAGTACTACCAGACACATGTAGCACTGTACATTAAACATTCAAGAGACGGTCCCCACTCGAAACAGCTTACAATCTAATTATGACAGGACAAAAAGGGTGAATCCATACACACTGCTCAAGGTAGGGAATTGCAAAGGAAATGATGATGCGGTATAAGATAGGGGACTATAGAATGAATGACAAACAGATATGGGTGCTGAAAAGTTCTCAGGCCAACCAAGAAGAGAATGACGTGGATATGGGTCAATCAATGATCTGAAACAATGTCAAAACATAGAATTTCATTTCTGCAAATTTGCACTTAACTGGCACTTTGGCACTTTTCGGCTAGAGTGGCAAAATAACGTTCAGAATTTAGGAAGTTGGTTGGTTGGTCTGAGAACTTTTCAGCACCCCCCTCCTATGTCATAAAAGTGAGAGGCGTAAAGGACAATCAAGCCATTGTGAAATCACTGATGAGGCTGGTTCTTATTGGTGGAATGAGGCATTATGACATCACAATCTCAGCTCTGGTTACCAGAGACTGAAAGTCTTCATACTACAAAGGAGTGTTGAAAAGTTCTCAGCCCAACCAAGAAGAGAATGACATGGATATGGGTCAATCAATGATCTGAAACAATGTGAAAACCTAGAATTTTGTTTCTGTAAATTGGCACTTAAGGAAACAAGATAACACTAAAGTGACAAAATGACACTCAGAATTTAGGAAGTTGGTTGGTTGGGATGAGAACTTTTCAGCACTCCCTCATATTGCTATTTTTAAGAAGAGTCAGTATGTTGAGCTATGCTCGAGTGTTGGGATCTACAAGTATATTCATATGTTTACTATACTATCCAATACTACATACAAGCTTATATTCTGCTTATTTCAGAGCAAAATTCTAAGCAGATAATACCAAGAGAACTTCTAACAAATCTTTATTATGAAAGTTTTTTGAGACTGAATCAAGCAATATTCTGTGGAGTTAGTGATCAAAGTTTTTATAAAACAACAATGACTGGAAGGTGAACTCTTCACCCAAGGGAGGTATTCAAGCCTTCCTTACAGAGTTCCACATCTCTGAGTATTTTTATAAACTTTATTTTGATCACTCTCCATGAATTTTGTTACTAATGTGGGTCAGTTGAATGATTTGATATCATAGCCTATTTCTGACCTCAGGTCTGTAATTATTATCCCTGAATCTTACAGCAATCAGAATCTTAAGCTACTCCCAGCACATCCCAGAATGCACTGGGAGTCAGGCCTAAGATTGCAGTTGGCCCAGGTGCCTAAGGCCCTCTTATGGGCCAATCAGGGCCTTAGGCCCTGTCAGTTTTGTTAGTGGCCCCCCCCCATTATTAGGTGGTAGGGGTTAAGTGCGAGGCGTACTGACAAACGCTGGTCCCAGGTTCAGTTCCCTCACTGAAGTTTCACCAGGAAGTAGAATCAAATAATAGGCACAGCCAGAGGTGGTTGCATAAAGAATATATTATAGAAATAGTCTTATAGATAAGTAATATTTATAAGCATTACAATGAAGCATTACAATTAAGTAGAGAGCAAAGCAGTTTCCCTGCCTTACAGAGTCCAGAAACAAAGAGACAGAGAGTCAGAAGTTCTAGGAAGAGCCAGAGAGAGAGAGAGAGAGCCAAGACCCCTCTCCTCCAGAGATAGAAAGATAGATTGATAGATAGATTGATAGAGCAGAGAGGAGGCTTTTATACCTTGGCTGAATATAGAAACTTGTATGTCCCAGTATCTTTCTGTTTAGAATTTGTAAACTGTTTGAAACAATGGTTAATTTAATTGCTAAGGAGGGTGTGATATTTGCAGGCATGCTAGATGGGATTAGTCTCTGGCTTCTTTGTTCTTGATCTGTGCACCTGGACCCATTGTCCTAAGCACCCTCTTAATCAGACATTAACACCTTTTAGCTAGTCATGATTCAATCAGGGCTACTTAAAACATATCAGGGATACTTAAAACAGTTTCCCTGCCCTCAGGGTCTATCTGCATTCCCATGCCAGAGTCAGATTGATATAATTTCCCATAGGCCTTCGCTGACATAAGTAATGTCAACTAAAAATGCTGAATGGTAGCGATAGCTAGGCTGACAGGCCCCTGCCCAACGCATCCCATGATGCACTGGGAAGGGGAAGGCCCACCATTTTGGTGAAGGTGGGCCTGCTGGCCAGAGGCTGGAAGGTCCCTCCGGTTGGTCAACTACAAAAGATAGTGGAGGTTTTGGGTGGGCTAGGGTTGGGGTTCAGGTGAGCTAGGCAGGGTAAAGGGGTTCCAGCTGGGCTAGGGAGTAGGGGTCAGGCAGCTTACCTTTGCTGGGGTTCGGGGTGTCCTGCAGGAGTGACTGGGCATCTCTCCTGCTGGCGATGCTTGTGGGGAGTTTCAGAGTGTCCAGCAGGAGGGATTGGGCATCCCTCCTGCCATGGAAGATTGTGGGGGATCACAGCAGGAGGGATTGAGCATCCCTCCTGCCAGGGAAGGTTGCGGGGGATCGCAGCATTTTCAGGCAGGAGGGAATGGGCATCCCTCCTGCCGTGATCATTGCAAGGGGGTGGGGGAGCGGTACAGTTCCATAATTCTCTAACCGATGCTTATGACAGTTGCCGATTAGAGAATCATAGTTTTAGGCAAAGTACTGGTTCCTCACATGCCTAAAAAGTCTTGTTTTTGGTGTTTGGGACTTGGGCAAATTATTTTTCAGGAATAGAGCTTAGAGACAGATGTAGAGGCAGTGTGGGTGATTAAATGCCTGAACGTACCAGTAGGTCATTCTCAAAAAATAAACCACATTTTGGATGTTTTTTTCCGAGAATGGACATTTCCCTACTGCCTACCTAGGGTGCCTAGGGCCTTAGGCCAAAAAGGGACTTAGACCTTTTTTTTATTATGCTCCTCCCCTTTTACAAAAGCGGTTTTTAGCGCAGGATGGCATGCTGAATGCCCTGTGCTGCTCCCGACACTCATAGAGTTCCTACGAGTATCGGGAGCAGCTCAGAACTTTCAGCGCAACAGCCTGCGCTATAAAACGCTTCCACGGTTTTGTAAAATGGGGGGGGAGGGGTTTATTGAATATCCAAAGGAAGTCAGAAGTGCCCGCATACATTGGCAACTGTTCTTTTGGGCCTAAATATGAGCTTTTCTAAATACTAGAGCCACACACCCCTAATTCTCTTTCCTGTTTTATCCACACAGGTCTCTAAAATGCTACCTCATTTCCTTCCCTCACCCCATTCCTGTCTTCCTCAGCCCAACTGTGATAGGTGCTATGTAACTGCCTGCCATTGATGAACTGGCAAGGTTTTGACCTTTCATTATCTGTGCACAGGTTGTCCATACATATTCATTATGCATTATGCGATATGTGTTATTTTAAATGTAAATATCTTTGCTCAATTTGCAGTACAAGTTTCTGTGCATATAATTTGAGTACATTTAGCTTTCTACGTGTGATGAAGTGTTGGGTGATATAAACACTTTTCTTCTGTGCCTAACTATGAGCCTCGTCAAAATTTTATGTGTAAGAAGTTTAAGCAAAGCTCATATTTAGGTGCAAAAGAACAGGTGTGGATGTGTGCTGGTTGTTTTTTTGTGCTCATATAATTTAAATACATTTAGGTTCCCTTTTATGAAGCTGCGTTAGAGGGTTTTTTTTTAAATCACAGGCCACTGCAGTAAAAGCTCAGATGTTCATAGAATTCCTATGAGCATTAGAGTTTATACCGCTACGAATAATTGATAGTATAATAGATGTGGAGTTTTTAACAATCTAGGTGCGATTCCTGTGGTTTACCCAGTTAGTTAACTGTGTAGCAGGCTGACTACCCTCTGAAGCTCCCCAAGAGCATCACCGCTTCAAAAATCCCTCCTCAAAAGCATCCATTCTCCCCCAAAGCCTCCTCAGAGCATCCAACCCCTCTCAAACACTCCCCTCAAGAGAATCCCCCATCTTGAAGAGTCCCCTCTCCAGAAATAGATCACAGCCTCCATTTTTAACCCAGAGCTGGCACAGGGAAGAGCAACCAAGGTTTGCTCCTGCCTACCATGTCGTAGACCACAAGAGCATCCTTAAGGTAGACCTGGGAGCTTCAGGGGGAGGGCATTTGAGAGGAGGGTGGATGCTATCTGTGTGTGTGTGTGTATGTGTGTTGGGGGGGGGGGGGTTATTCAGCATTAATGACATACTCTTGCATGCACTGCATTTTGGAGATCTTCACACAGATTTTTAATAATATTCAAATTTAGGACTATGAAAGCTATTCCAAAAATGTAATTTTTCTTTCCTGCCAGTGTCTCATGCTTGATGTGAAGTTATGTTTCCACTGTTCTACTGCTGCATTATCCAAATTCCTTTCAGCTTCAATTTATTTATTGACTGTGAGTGAGATACTAGCTTCATAATATGTTGATAAATGCATTCTTCCTTCCATCTGCAGAGTTGGCTGTGCTACTGGCTGCAACACAACCCCAAAGTATAACAGATCCAACCTCATGCTTAGCAGTTGGCAAGGTGCTTTTTCCAAATACTTTCCCCTTTTTTCCCCAAATATAGCTTGAGTGGTTGTGCATGACAGAAGAGTGGGACTTGGGTGCGATTGTACGTGATGATCTTAAGGTGGCCAAACAGGTTGAAAAGGTGACAGAAAAGCTAGAAGGATGCTAGGTTGCATAGGGAGAGGTATGGCCAGTGGGAAAAAGATGGTATTGATGCCCCTGTATAAGACTTTGGTGAGATCTCATTTAGAATATTGTGTACAATTCTTGAAGCTGCACCTTCAAAAAGATATAAAAAGGATGGAGTCAGTCCAGAGGAAGGCTACTAAAATGGTATGTGGTCTTCATCATAAGGCATATGGGGACATACTTAAAATCTCAATCTGTATACTTTGGAGGGAAGGCGGGAGAGAGGAGATATGATAGAGACATTTAAATACCTATGTGGCGTAAATCCACATGAGTCAAATCTTAATTTGAAAGGAAACACTGGAATGAGAATGCATAGGATGAAGTTAAGAGTTGATAAGCTCTGGAGTAATCTGAGGAAATACTTTTTTATGGAAAGGGTGGTGGATGTGTGGAACAGTCTTCCGGAAGGGGTGGTGGAGACAGAGACTGTGTCTGAATTCAAAAGGGCCTGGGATAGGAACGTGGGATTTCTCAGAGAGAGAAAGAGATAATGGTTACTGTGGAGGGGCAGACTAGATGGGCCATTTGGCCTTTATCTGCCATCATGTTTCTGTTTCTAATTTCCATTCAACATGTGTCAGGCTTATTAATGGGATATTTTGTTGTTTATTTTAGATGATGTATTTTGTGTTGAGATCATAGAAAAGGTTTTCTTCTGAGAACTTTCCTATGGTTTACAGATCACTGTTGTATAAGCAACACTGTATTATGAACCTGTGGCCATCTACTTTAGGTCCCTTTTGACAAAGCAATGGTAGCACTTCTCCCGCAGCAAATGCACCGAAGCCTGTAGGAATTGAATGGGCTTCAGTGCATTTTACACAGGAGAAAAGCTACCATGCTTTGTAAAAGGGGCCCTTAATGTCCGCTAAACTCTGTTTTGCAGATCTGACTAGTTTACGGGCAGTTCTATTAGAGATTTTCCTTGGGGTTTTTTTTAGATCTTGCCTTGACTTCAACAGTTTCATATAATTCCATTTCGTAAGTGTTTCTGACAGTGTAAATTGCTACCTAGTTGCATTCAGAGGTGTTTTTTTAATAGCCTTCACCTGTTTTGTTAGAGTAAATTATCTTAATTTTAAATGCTTAGATGGCAGCTTGGAGGAGTCCATGTTCACTGAAAAAAGACAAAACAACAATCACGAACTGAGACGTTAAAAGGTCATTCATTCTACCATGGAATTGTCTTCACCTTACAAATTTGTGCTCAATCTTTTGAGTCATATTAATAGCAGATCAACTAGAAGGGTGTCCAAGCTTTTGCATTTGCTATATTCACTTCTATATGACTTACAATATGATAAAATCGGCAAATTTTGAATACATTTATGTACGGATTACAGAAAGATTTGTACTATATCTAGGTTGCTTCAGTCTCTGTTCAATGCACAATTTAATCATAGATACCTAAAAATTTAGGGGTTGATACTCAAAATGATTTCAGCATGCAGGAAAGGCTTCTTCACTAGTACCATGAGACTGCCACAAGAGGTCGCAGCAGTCATTTTGAGGTTGGAACTGGTTGAAAAAAGGCCAAGTTCTGCATAAATCCTGGCAGGAATCTCTTGGCCAATCTGATCTGGATATTCAGTGCCGGTGCCTAGACATGGCAGTCAGCATTAAAAAAAAAATAGACTGCTGCTGGCTGATATTGACTTGTTAATATTTAAAAGTAATAGCAACATGGGGATGATCTTGATGGTCGAGTTTACTTATAATAATCTCCAGAGGGACCAAGGGTTCGGAAAGTCAGGAGAGTACAAGTTTGCAGTATTCTGGCCCTGAAAAGTGCTCATTCAATGAAATGTCAACATGGTCTGCTTTATTTTTAATTTATGGCCTGTCTCACAGATTTAGCATCTTTCTTTACATTCAAAATGGACTACTCTATGGAAAGAGTTAGTTTTTGGTCACCATGGGGCCTATATTCAAGCCACAGGAAGCAGCCTGGCTATCTCTCATGGTCACTGGCGATCGCAGATATTCAATGCTGGGACTGTATCTAGCCACTGGCATTGAATTTCCAGGTTAAATGCAGCTGCCAAAGGCTTAGCCGGCCAAGACAGATATTTATCAGCTGGCCGGCTAAGGCTAGCAGGTCTTAGTAAAAGGACCTCATGGCTACATTGAAAAAATATTCACGAAAAGGCGATCTCTCTCATTTTCCTCCAATGTATTACATATTATTCAGTGCAGAAAATGTAAAGATTGTGGCTTTGTTGAAACAGACCAGATTTTAAGACAAGAATCAACTTTCAAAGACATAAGGTCACTTACTACAGAGCAGACCAAGATGGCACCTTTATGAGGGAGCACTGCTTACAACTAGACGGAATGTGTGCCTTTGGGCTGTCTTCTACTGGGGTTCCAGTGTTTTTGCTTCTGCTCTATGCCTTTCTTTGTTGTGGATGTTCTGTTTTTTGCTCTAATAAAGATATTTTAAAAAATAGAAAAGAACTAGACCACCGCATCAATGATCTTATGATAAAGAATGCAAAGGAAATTTTTTAATAATTTAGGAACTTTTGAAGTTATGACGATCAGACTCTTTGAAAACTGACAAGAAAGAACTGAACATAGATACCGGATTTCTAATTCGTTAATAATCATTAAAATTCCACTGTCATCTTCTGATTACTGAAAAATGAAGAAAAAATAGAGGAAAGGTCCCCATAGATTTGCAAAGAAACAAGGAGACCAATGATGGATAATGAAAGGAAAAACAGATGAGTATGGAGTCCTCCAGAAGTCAAAGATTGTATTTATTTTTCTACACTATTCTCGCAGGAGAGCTCAGAATGGTTTACATGAATTTGTTTAGGTACTCAAGCATTTTTCCTTGTCTGTCCTGTGAGCTCACCATCTTTCTAATATACCTGGGGCAATGGGGGGATTAAGTGATTTGCCCAGAGTCACAAGGAACAGTGTAGGTTTGAACCCACAGCCTCAGGGAACTCAGGCTGTAGCTTTAACCACTGCACCACTCTAGAAATCAAAATGTAGAAAAGGCGAGCCAAGCCATTGTGACATCACTGATGAGGTTGGTTCTTAGGCATTGATGGAATGAAGCATTATGACATCACTATCAGCTCTGGTTACCAGAGGCTGAAGCTTTTCACACTATTCATTCATTCAATTTTCTATATTGTTCTTCCAGGAGAACTTAGAATGGTTTACATGAATTTATTCAGGTACTCAAGCAGTTTTCCCTGTCTGTCCTTGCGGGCTCACAATCTTTCTAATGTATCTGAGGCAATGGAGAGATTAAGTGATTTGCCCTGAGTCCTAAGGAGCAGTGAGGGGATTGAACCCACAACCTCAGGGTACTGAGGCTGTACCTTTAACCACTGCACCACACACTCCCTGAGGTGTCAGTTGGCTGAGTCATAATTCTCTTGATGACCCAACACGGCCGCATTTTGGCACAACCTGCCTGCGTCAGGGGTCTGTGATCTGCCAAAGTCTGCACACCAATTGGTGGTGATTCCCGGATACCTCTAAAACGCAATCTTTGTGAAAATAAACTCGTGTATGCCCTGAAAATATTCACTGACCCTGACCCAGACAGATTGTGCTGAAATGCAGCTATGCTGTGTCATTAAAACCGCGATGAATTAACCAACTGATACTTTGGTTTTATATCCCGCCAAATCCTTACCAGGTGAGTTCGAGGCAGGTTACAGTCGGTGGTCACAATGGAAACTCTGAATTCTGGTGAACTCCAGACTCACCTGTATTAATACCACTAATCACTTATATAGCGCTGAAAGGCTAATGCAGCGCGGTACATTTTGAAATTTATAGACGGTCTCTGCTGAGAAGAGCTTACAATCTAACTTGGACAGACAGACATGACATTTAGGGTAGGGGATGCAGAGCCCAAAGTGAGAGGAGTTAGGAGTCGAAAGCACTCTCAAAGAGGTGGGCTTTTAACTGGGCCTTGAACACTGCCAGAGACGGAGCCCGCCGTAGTGATTCGGGCAACTTGTTCCAAGCATATGGTGCAGCAAGGTAGAAGGGATGGAGTCTGGAGTTGACAGAGGAAGAGAAGAGCACCGATAGAGGTATAGAGGGACTTACCAGCTGAGCGGAGCTCACGGAGGGAGGGGGGGGCACAGGGGGAGATAAGTAAAGAGAGATAGTGAGGGGTAGCTGAGTGGGTGCATTTGTAGGTCAGTGAGAGGAGTTTGAATTGTATTCGGAAATGGATGGGAAGCCAATAAAGTGACTTTAGGAGAGGAGTAATATGATGAGTACAGCGGCTCTCCCAGAATATGAATTGTGCAGCCAAATTCTGGATGGATTTGGAGGGGAGCGAGATGGCTAAGCTGTCCTTATTACCTTCTGATTATTCATTACACTTCCCCTACCCCTCACACATTTTCCCTTCAGATTATCATTGGATTGCTTTTAGGATTTATATATATTTTCTGGAACTTCCGTCTTTTGCTCATTTTGTTTTCGCTTGAGGAGGGGGTTTTAGCCTTCAAAAGCTAGTCAAAAAATGTTGCTCCAATAAATATATATACATAATTTGATACACAGTCTAAATAGATACCTTTTCATGGTTGTGATTTTATTTGTTCATCTTTATTGCTGTGTATCATAATTCACACCAATAGGGCTAGATTTAGGCATGGGCAGTACAGGGGATCAAAAAAAATGTGACCCCCCCCTTCCCCCCTTCTTGCTGCTGTGTGATTTCTGGTGGTGAAACCTTCATCTCGAGTCTGCTGCCTTTGGGTGTGATAGAGAATATGACAAAGACCATGTGGCCTATCTAGTCTGCCTATTCATACCATTTACTAACTCTTCCTCTATCTTAGAGATCCTGCGTACTTGTTCTATGGTTTCTTGGATTCAGATAAAGTCTTTAGGGCCAATATTCAGACCACGGGCGATAGCTGCCAATCTCCTGCAGTCAACAGTGAAACCGGATATTCAATGTTGGTGCAGAATCGGGCAACTTAGCATTGAATTTCCGGGGTACTTTGGCTGGCCAAGACATAGCCAGTTAAGCCAATATCCATTGGCTGGCCCATTAAGTCCTAGTGGCCAAAGATAGAGCTGATTTTTTAGGTGGGTCTATCTGGCTGCTGAACTTAGCCAGTGAGCTGATGAATGCGTATTTTTTCAGTAACCAGCAATGTTGCACAACATAGCCGGTTACCAGCCAATCCACTGAACAGGATATTCAGCAGGAGATAGCTGACCATTCCCCACTGAATATCAGCGGATGGCTATCTATGCGCTTTTTGGCCTTCTATGAACAGTTCCTAGCCAGCCAAACAGCGCTGAATATTGGGTGGTTTGTTTCCATCATCTCCACCAGGAAGCCATTCCATGCGTCCACCACCCTTTTCATGAAGAAGCATTTCCCTTAGACTACTTCCGAGACTGTCTGCTTTCATCTTCATCCTATGCTCCTCATTCCAGAGCTTTCCTTCAGTTGAAATAGACTCATCTCCTGTGCATTTATACTAAAGAGGTATTTAAACATCTCTAACATATATCTCCCCCCCCCCTTCTCCTTTCTTCCATACTGAGATCTTAAGTCTGTCCCCATACACTTTATGACAAAGACGGTACACAGACATTTGAGCGCAGGACAAAAGCGCTCCGACAAAGCTGCACCAACAATTGCGCACAAGGACAAATGTGTGCTGCCGCCTGAAGCTGCTCTGACCGTTCCCATTAGCGCTGTGAGGGGGGGGGAGTAGAGGGAAAACCCCCACAGTACAGTGAGAAATACTCACGCTTACGTTGAGGGGGGTGGGGTGGAGGTTCGCCCCCACACCGCCCCTCAGAGAAGATGAGCCAGTGTTCGGGAGGAGAGTGGGACTTTCGGTGTATTGGGGGGGTTCCCCCCACTCACACCCCCTCAACATGAGCGTGAGTATTTGTCAATGTAGTGGGGTGTCCCCCTCCCCACACCCCCTCGCAGCGCTAATGGGAATGGTCAGAATGGCTTCAGGCAGTGGCGCGCATTTGTCCCTAAACGCCATTGTCGGTGCAGCTTTGTCAGTTCGCCAATATCTGGCACGCTTTTGACGGGTCACCGATAAAGACATTGACCATTTTAGTAACCAATCTCTAGACCGACTTCATTCTGTTGATGTCTTTTGAAGATGCAGTCTCTAGAATTATATTCAGTACACAGTAGAGTTTCACTGGCATCCTATTACATAGATAGTTAAATTCAAAAATTTAGTGTAAACCTTCAAAGCTCTACCTCCAGGCAGCCAGCCTATTTTTATAAAGGTCTGATCCCCCTTATTCATTCTAGGGTCTTGTGGTCGCAAAATGCAGCTTGATTCCACACATAAATCACATTCTATATGTTTGCCCCCAGTGGCAGGGGCACCACACAGCAGCTCAGCAGCTCTCCTCTCCCCCTCTCCCCAGTGACAGAGAGTTCCTTAAAAGCACTCCCTTACTAATACTATTAATTATTTCTATAGCACTACCAGATGTACGCAGCACTGTACAGAGTCACAAAGAAGAAGAAAACAGTCCCTGCTCAAAAGAGCTTACAATCTAAATAGACAAGACACACAGGATGTCATGGATACAGTTAAGGGGAACGGTTAATCAGCTGGCTGGGATGGAGGGCAGAGGATTAGGGTTAAGGATTGAAGGCTATATCAAAAAGGTGGGTTTTAAGTCTGCCTCCAGTACCTCTTAAAACAGAGGTAGGGATCTCCGGTCCTCGAGAGCCGTATTCCAGTCGGGTTTTCAGGATTTCCCCAATGAATATGCATTGAAAGCAATGCATGCAAATAGATCTCATGCATATTCATTGGGGAAATCCTGAAAACCTGCCTGGATTGCGGCCCTCGAGGAGGGACTTTGAGACCCCTGTTAATGTAATTTCCTGTTCACAGGACCAGGAACTTGCATCAAGGGGATGGCTCAAGCTGACATGAGCAGTGGGTAGGAGACCATATACACTGCCGGTGATGAGCAATCATTTAAGAGATCCTGGGAGGAGGGAAGCTAAGAGTCCCCCCTCCCCCTATCATGGAGGGAGGTTTGTGGGGTGCCAGTGCTATTCTACTGCTTACTCTACCTTTTTTGGAATTCTATACCTCATTATTTCTGTATGAAGATGTCTTGTTCAAAGTTCAAGGCTGGATTGAAAGTCTTCGTTTTCTTGCACACTTTTGGGGTGTGTCGTGTCTTGGGCAAGGGAAGGCAGCTCTAGGTCTTTTTTAGAAAAATTCTGTTCTTACTCTACTTTTTCCTCACTTATTCTCTGCCTCTCTTTTGCTGATCTTATATAGAATCATTATTGTTCTACTGCACTCTGTGAGGGAAAGTACATAAAGTCTGAATATGAGCATTGGCTTAAATCCGGGCCTGCATGTCAGTGTGCCATATGTACAGAGCAGACATTGATCTATGTTAAAGAAACAAATGAAAAGCTCCATAATTGTATCTGCTAGCAAGTAATAATTGAAACCCTTGTTATGATACATATCTTATACCAAAAAACTTAATTTGAGAAGCAAGAATTTTGTTTTGTTTTTCCCTCGGAGCTATTACATCTGGGATTTGTCCAAGAAAAGGCCCATTGCTTGTCACTTAGATTGATAAATCCCAGAGCACTCAGCCCGCCCCAATCTTTTTAATGCAAACCTTATCAGTGTGAGCTAGTGACAGACACATAGCTGGTTCATGAGGTAGTGTGCGGATTAGCTAAGGCATGACAAGGGCTTTATTTCATATCTCCGGAAGGAAAATAAAGAGATGGATTGAAGATTCATTGTCCTGCACCACAGATTCAAAGCAGTGAGACTAGTTACTGTTCCTGTCATACTATTACCGTGTTTCCCCGAAAATAAGACAGTGTCTTATATTAATTTTGGGTCCAAAAAACACACTATGGCTTATTTTCGGGGATGTCTTATTTTTTTCATGTACAGCAATCATCTGTCCCTCCCTCTCCTCTACCTCAATTCTACCTCTTTCCTTCCCCCCCCATGTGCAGCATCATTCCTCTCCTCTCACCCATCCCCTTGTCCAGCAGAACCCCACCAACCCTCCTACCATGAGACTGACATACCTCTGCTCCAAGGCTTCCTAAAGTAGCAGGGGTGGGGGTTGCTGAATTGACGAGTCCAATTTTTTCAGCAAATCAGGCAGCATTAGTGTCAGGGATGGAGTCAGGGACATTTAGGGGGATCTTCGGGGGTCGATCATAACTAGGGCTTATTTTGGGGGTAGGGCTTATATAAGAAACATCTTTAAAAATCATGCTAGGGCTTATTTTTGAGATAGGTCTTATTTTCGGGGAAACAGGGTAATACTGGCCTCTTCAGTCTGACCTGGAATAATGCAGTACAGCAGGAAATGCAACATCCTTGGGTGTTCGGTGCCATGGGAGGGAGCCACTGGGAGGCGCTGTGCTATTTTATAAAGCAACATAGAGTCTACCGCTATGCCATATCTCTCCACTTCAATCTATTCAAAACGCTGCTGCATGCCTCATATTCCACCAGGGCTGTTATGCCCACATTACTCCTCTTCTCAGGTCACTTCTCTGGCTCCCTGCCCGTCTCCGCATACAATTAAAACTCCTCTTACTGACATTCAAGTATACTTGCTCTGCATCTCCTCTCTTGTTACTCCCTATACTCCCCTCCGGGAACCCCACTCATCATACAAGTCCCTCCTCTCTGTACCCTTCTCCTCTACTGCCAGCTCTCGTCTCCATCCCTTCTATTTTGCTGCGATGCACGCTTGGAACAACCTGCCTGGCTCACTAAGTCAGGCTCCATCTCTAGCGGTATTCAAAGCCAGACTCAAAATCCACTTATTTGAAGCTGCGTTTAAATATTGTCCCAGCCAACATACTTTTTAGCCCCTTCTGTGTGTTTGTCATAATTAGATTGTAAGCTCTTCTGAGCAGGGATCGTCTCTTGCATGTATAATGTACAGCGCTGCATGCACCTGGTAGCGCTATAGAAATAATAAATTGTTGTGTCTGTGTGCCTTTTTAAAATAGCTGCCCCAAACCATCTCCAATATTGCAGAAATTCACAAGCTTCCCATTACACACCGTATCACTTATAAAACTATTCTGCTCATTTTTAAAATCAGACTTTCTCACCTGCCTTCATATCTAGACAAGCTCCTCATTCCTCAACGCTCAATACGTCTACTGAGGTCAGCCGATCAGAAACTCTTGTCAATTCCTTCTATAAAAGATTTCTTCTACACTAGGAAAATAAACTTCACAGTAGTAGCTCCAACTTTGTGGAATGCCACAGCCACTACGATCTGAACTTCAACTTGATAAATTTAAGATAAGCCTGAAGACTTTCTTATTTAGCGATGCCTTTTCCTGTGTTTAGACTTTCCCTCTTATATATATATTTGTTTTTTTTCCTTCTTCTTTTTCTCCCCTTTCTTTCATTCTTCGTCTTTTTTCTTCTTTTCATATTCAACCAACCGCTTTTATAAAGCGATCCCCACCCTATTTGTTTTACCCTCTTCCCTCTTTCTCCCTTTCTTCTTTCAACATGTAACTTTCCCCCCATCCTTCCTACTCTCCCTCACATTCAAGTCTGTCTAGTTTAATGTCTTTGGTGTGCACTTTTTATTATTTTTTTATATATATTATATTTATCTTCTTTTTTAAAATTTTTTTATTGTAAACCAGCCAGATACTTGTTGATGGTCGGTATATTAAAAGTCAATAACTTGAAAACTTGAAACACAATACACTTGCTCTTTAGATGATGTAAAAGAGGGCACACATTCTATGTGTATACCCATGTATTTTATAAGATACATGCATATATCACAATTCCACCCTCCACCCAAAACCACTCCCCCCAAGAACAGCATGCTACATATGATATCACATAAAAGTAAATTCATTCTATTTGTGCATTTTTTTTACACATTGTATGGAGTCATGCGGTTTTATAAAAGTTATTTTCATTATGTGTAAAGCTTTTTAAAAGTGCTCCAAATTTTAAGGTCTTCTGTACATTTTCCCCCCTCATTCTATAAATGTAGCACCCAAATGTATCTACCATGCGCGTGCTAATATAAGTTTACACACATGAATACTTACTGCCATCAAATACTGTGTGCAATTCTGGTCATTGTATCTCAAAAAAATAAAAAGCAGAATTAGAAAGGTACAGTGAAGGGTGATGAAAATGACGGAATGCAGAAATACTGTCTGGCAAAATTTGTCATTTTGAAGATGATACCAAGCTCTGTAATAGGGTAGAAGATAGCATGAAGGCAGGATCTAGCAAAGCTTGAAGAATGATCTGGTAATTGGCAACTAAGA
This sequence comes from Geotrypetes seraphini, assembly GCF_902459505.1. NCBI lineage: Eukaryota > Metazoa > Chordata > Amphibia > Gymnophiona > Dermophiidae > Geotrypetes > Geotrypetes seraphini. The sequence goes on along the minus strand of NC_047089.1, from coordinate 215,833,790 downwards.
TTTAAGGCAAAAATCCAGGAGAATAGTATAGTATGGGAGGCGAAGTACTTCTGTGTATGAAAGAAGTACAGGACTTGGGGGTGGTCTCAGGATGGCAAAACAGGTAGAGAAAGAGATGGTCAAAGCCAGGAAGATGCCCTGGGTGCACAAGGAGAAGAATGGCCAGTAGGAAAAGGGAGGTAATAGTGACATTGTTTATGTCTCTGATTAAGGCCCCATTTGGAATACTGTGTGCAATTTTGGAGACTGCACCTTCAAAAATAGGCTGCAATCAGGCCAGAGGGCTGGTACAAAACTGGTTAGTGGTCTTTGTCATAAATCGTATGGGGACAGACTTAGAGACCTTAGTATGTATACTCTGGAAGAAAGACAAGAGAGAGGGGGTATGATAGAGACGTATAAATATCTCCATGGCATTAATGTACAGGATATGAGTCTTTTTTCAAATGAAGGAAAATTCTGGAAGGAGAGGACATAGAATGAAGTTAAGAGATGATAGACTCAGGAATAATATAAGGAAACACTTCTTTACAGAAAGGGTGGTAGATACGTGAAATAGTCTCCCGGTAGAGGTGGTGGAGACAAAGACTGTGTCTGAATTCAAGAAAGCATGGGAGAGGAGGAGATAATAAATTCTGTAGAAGGGCAGACTGGATGGGGAATTTGGCCTTTATCTGCCATTATGTTTCTATAAAGGGGATAGGACAACTTGCTTATGAGGAAAGGCTAAGGCTCTCATTACTTTTCAATCCGCCCTCATAGAATCACTCCCCCCCTCCCCTAGTGTCCAGATTCAGGATCCAAAGATGCAAAGTTAGGAAGGCACCCTGGGGGTGAGCTGAGTATGAGGAAAGGGGAAAGATATAAAACAGGAGAAAAAATAGAACAGTTTTGCAAATAACGAAACTGGAGATGCAGAGCAGCAGGAAATTGTCAGGACAGAAAAAGTGAATGTACCATATTTTCACATATACAGTATAACCTGCACAGATGTATACTCATGTGTACCCTATAGAAAAAAAAGCTAATTTCATAAGTAAACTCGTATATACCCCGTAGCAATGTATATCCCACATTTATTGCAATGAAATGTACAATTGTATATTACTCCTATTGAAAAGTACTGATTTTATAAATATAATTGTGTATAATCTGCACCTCTTGCAAAAAAAAAAAAGTAAAATCATGTATATCAGGGGTAGGGAACTCCGGTCCTCGAAAGCCATATTCCAGTCGGGTTTTCAGGATTTCCCCGATGAATATGCATGAGATCTTTTTGCATGCACTGCTTTCAATGCATATTCATTGGGGAAATCCTGAAAACCTGACTGGAATACGGCTCTCGAGGACCGGAGTTCCCTACCCCTGATATATAGCCTATAGGTTATATACACAAAAATATGGTATGTACTAATATGAAGCAGCACTAAGTATGATTCTATACTGTGCACCTAACTTTTATAGAATTGTACTTAGCACCATATTAGTCGGCAATCTATATATAACTGGGACCTTAATACATAGGCACCATGGAGAATAATGGTGTTTATGCTAAATCATATCAATGTACAATAAAGCACTAGTCGCCGTACATGAAGAAGGACATGGTACTACTCGAAAGGGTCCAGAGAAGAGCGACTAAGATGGTTAAGGGGCTGGATGAATTGCTGTACAGCGAAAGTTTAGAGAAACTGGGCCTCTTCTCTCTCGAACAGAGGAGATTGAGAGAGTACATGATCAAAACATTCAAGGTACTGAAGGGGATAGACTTAATGGATGAGGACAGGTTGTTCACCCTCTCCAAGGTAGGGAGAACAAGATGGCACTCTCTAAAGTTGAAAGGGGATAGATTCCGTACAAACATAAGGAAGATCTTCTTCACCCAGAGAGTGGTAGAAAACTGGAACGCTCTTGCTACTACAGGGGAAAACACCCTCCAGGGATTCAAGGCAAAGTTAGATAAGTTCCTGGTGAACAAGAGCATATGCTGGTAGGGATAGTCTCAGTTAGGGCGCTGGTCTTTGACCAGAGGGCCGCTGCGTGAACGGACTGCTGGGCATGATGGACCACTGGTCTGACCCAGCAGCGACAATTCTTATGTTCTTAAAGATTAATACACATAATGTTTTATATGTTTTTATGATTATGGAATAATATGGGTGGGAGGGATGGGGAAGGGATAAGAATTTATGAAATGTACCAAATGATTGTTTGTAAGTGATGTATTTATTGTGAATTTATTGTAATTTTGAAAATGAATAAAGAATATTTAAAAAAAAAAAAAAGATTAATACACATAAGTTGCAGTCTAAGAATTAGATTTACTAATTTTAAACAGAGGTGTGGACAGGTGAGTAACTAAATCCAAATCCCTTGCTAATGCTCTCTCCTTTTGTTAATCGTTATACAATTGTCAACAAACAAGTTGTAGGTGAAATCTTTTTGCAATTGCCAATACGTGCAGGAAAGATGCTATCTGTTGTCTTGTTTTGCAGCTGTGCATTGAATGCACTCCAAACACTCGGAGACATGTCAGTGACCAAGAGCTAATCACCACTGGCGTTTCTGAAGATGGGGCAGCTGTGAAGGGTCAGTGCTGAGAATTAGCCACCTGCAGACAATCCAGCGCTTGCATGTCTAAGGACAAAGTGATCAATGAGTATAAATTAAACATGGCAGAGGTTTCTCTTGTCCTTTCCAGACAGAGGCGCTCCAAGTAAGTACAGCTGTGGTGCCCAGCATGATCGAAAAACATAACCATTCCAATCACTTCAGACAATGGTTTCCAAACAAAACCTCATGATTGCTCATAAGAGCTTCATATCCGGAAACTCTGAGAGTCTGTGTTTGCAAAGATACAAGCTGTGACTTGGTGCACTGTCTAGGCCCGACTTTGGTTTTCAACCAAGTTTAGACTATGGTTTTGAATTATCAATAAGCTTGGTTGCTATTTAGGGTTTCGTATAGCATTTCTCTGTCATACCAGTCTGTCGATAAGTTATGATATGGCCAGTGGCATAGAGCGGTGGCGCCACTCACTTCTTCAATGCCCTGCCTCCGCTCCTTCATGAACGCACGCCCCCCTTCCCTGTACCTTTTTAATTTTCTAGGCAAGAGCAATTGCACAAACTTGCTACCCGCGTCGTGTCGGCTATCCCTTTGATGTCACTTCATAGGCGCAGGGCCCAGAAGTGACATCAGAGAGAGGCGACAATGATGTGAGCAGCAAGTTTGTAATGCTGCTCTTGCAGGAAAAATTAAAGAGGTATGAGGGAAGAGGCACACACATGCGGCAGGGTGGATGGGGACGAAAAGGAGGACGGATAGGGTTACCAGATGTCTGTATTTCCCGTGACATGTCCTCCTTTTCGAGGACCTGTCTAGGGGTTCGGGCAGCTTTTCAAAACCGGGCACTTTGTCTGGGTTTTGAAAAGCTTCCTGTCAAAATCGCGCCGGGAAGGGGTATCTTTGCATGTGTGGATGCAACGTGGCGACGTCAGGCACGCACGCGTGCAACATCATCGCGTCACACCCGCGCATGCACGGATGCCGGCTGGGGGTAGAACGGGGTGTGACACAGGCGGAATGGGGCAGAACTGAGTGGGTCCGGTGGGCGTGGCCATGAGTCCGGATTTTCCTTCGGGAAAATCTGGTAAGAACATAAGAACATACGAACTGCCATCTCCGGATCAGACCCATGGTCCATCGAGTCCGGCGATCCGCACACGCGGAGGCCCAGTCAGGTATACACCTGATGTAGTTTTAGTCACCCATATCCCTCTATGCCTCTCGTAAGGAGATGTGCATCTAATTTGCCTTTGAATCCTAGCACAGTGGATTCCTTAATAACCTCCTTTGGGAGAGCATTCCAGGCGTCTACCACTCGCTGCGTAAAGCAGATCTTCCTGACATTTGTCCTGGACTTGTCCCCCCTTAGCTTCAAACCATGTCCTTTTGTCCGTGTTGCGTTGGACAATGTAAATAATTTATTTTCCTGCTCTATTTTATCAAGAAGAATGTGTTTAATCTGTCCGCTACTTCTTTTTCCTCCTTTACTACTCATTTCCTGTCCCCCTCGTCCAGAGGTCCCACCTCCTTCCTTGCCGGCTGTTTCCCTTTCACATATCAAAAGAAAGGTTTAAAGTTCCGTGCCTCCTTTGCAAGTCTCTCTTCATACTCTCTCTTTGCTGTTCTGACTGCGCAGTGACATTCTTTTTGGTGCTTCCTGTGCTCTTTCCAGTTTCACCTTGCACTTATCCATGTTGAACCTCATTTGCCATTTCATAGCCCATTCCTCGAGTGCGTTTATGTCTCGTAGGTCTTCGAAATCCTTCTGCGTCCTCACTACTCTGAATAACTTTGAATTGTCTGCAAATTTAATCACCTCGCTCGTCGTACCAATTTCCAGGTCGTTTATAAATACGGTGAAGAACACGGGCCCGAGCAACAGATGCTGCGACACTTCACTCATGACCCTTTTCCAGTCCGAGTATTGTCCATTTACCCCCCACTCTGTTTCCTATCTGCCACTAACACTAAGGATGGGTGCCTGCGCCCATTACAAAGACCGCACCCAGGGCTCAGGGGATATATTTTATTTTATTTCTTATATACCGCTATACCGTGAGGTTCAAAGCGGTTTACAATAAAGATGCATTAAAGATACAATAAAATAAAAATAAATAAAGTTAGGTACTTGAAAGTTCTCTAACTGTCCTGAAGGCTCACAATCTAACTAAAGTACCTGAGAAAACAATAATTAAAAATGGCAAAGATAGAAAAGATAAACAGAAATAGAGACAAGATATGAACATCCCAACAATTTCAGTCAGACAATAGGATCTGATGTTAGAAGTTCTTAAAGACGACATGCCAAGGAGTAAAGCCGGTATGCTCCTTGAGTCCTGAAATATGAAGCCCAGCCACCAACCAATTGCTGATAAAGGTTACAGAATTGATGTTCAGAATACAATACATAGAAAAATTAAATCTGTATACGTTACATAGGAAATTATTTCTGGTTCCATTACATAAGAAATTACATTAAATAAAAAGTTACATTTTATAGGAAATTACATTACAAAGGAAATTATTTCTGGTTATGTTGCATAGAGGATTATCTGGTTTCCTTACGATGATAGTTAGATGGTATTAATAGGAGATGTTAGGAATCAGGTTGATTACTTGGATTACCGGTTACTTTTTTGGGACGTTGAAAAGATGGTGTCAGAAGGGGGACTATACTTGGGAAAGTTATAGAGGTGATAGGAGGAGGGGGAGTTTAAGTAGATTGAATATACTTTTTGAATAGGAGAGTTTTTATTTCTTTACGGAATGCTTTGAGGTCAGATGTTGTGATGTATATGATAGAGGTTTATAAAATACTGAGTAGAGTGGAAAGGGTAGATGTGAATCACTTGTTTTCTCTTTCCAAAAAGAATAGGGACATGCAATGAAGCTACTAAGTGGTAGATTTAGAACAAACCAGAGAAAATATTTCTTTGTACAACATGCAATTAAACTCTGGAATTTGTTGCCGGAGAATGTGGTGAAGTCAGTTGGCTTAGCAGGATGTAAAAAATTTTGGACAATTTCCTAAAAGAGAAGTCCATAGGTCATTATTGAGATGGCTTGGGGGAATCCACTGCTTATTCTTAGGATAAGCAGCATAAAATCTATTTTACTACTTGGGATCTAGCTAGGTACTTGGAAACAGGATACTGGACTTGATGGACCTTCGGTCTGTCCCAGTATGGCAATTCTTATGTTCTTAGGTGATAGTAAGTGCTTCTGTGGTAATATTTTTAAATGAACAATACCACTCCCTCAAAAATACCACAGCATACATACACTCATGATAAGCATAACTGGGTTTCCCAAAGGACATATGTAGTGACAATGTTCAAAAACCAAAGATCTAGCACCTAGGCCAACTTAGAAAGCCAAAAATCCCATGAGGTAGGAAAAAACCTCAGAACCCCTCCCCACCAGCCAATAATAAGACTATAAAGGTGGGAAACTGCACGGGGATAACTTACTTCATCGGCAAAAAAAACCCTCTTCAAGTGGGTGTTTAAACAAGAAAAAAGACCTTGTACAATGCAGAGTTTCTGGTATTGAACAATTCACCACAAGATAATTTGAAAACAGAGAATCCACCGCAAACTGACGATGGCCAGTGTTTCGCTAAATTCCAGCTGCCTCAGGATGTGGAGGTGTTAATTCTTCCTTCTCAAGAAACTCCATATCTCATCATGGCTGCTCCCCAGAATATTTTTAAATGGCCATAATAATCTAATGCTAACATTTGCGTATGACAATATATTTTTTTTAAAAAAATAGTAAATAGCCCTTTTTCATAGCCACTCTAGAAATGACCTGTGTGTGGGAAGGACCTGCTTAAGGGTGCACTATGGCCATTGTTTTCTGCTGATTAGGTGGAGAAGGGAGGGGCTCTGTTTTACTTTTACTTCTAAGGTTAATTGCATTATCTTTGGGACATTGCTGTGAACAAGGCTGCCCTGTGAACTTCTAAAAGCTAAGTTACTCAGCATTTCATATTCTGCTCCTTTCACTGGTTTTCAGTATTATATCTGCTAAATTTCTCTTCCCTTCCTGTTTCTTACTAAAAAAAATATTTAAAAAACCTTTCTCTTACTAAAAAAAAATATTAAAAAAATAAGCCCTTCTCTTTCCTCTGTTAAATCTTATTTCCTCTTCCTCTTCATAGGAAAAAGGGTAAGACTTTGTTAACTCTAATTAAATCCTGGTGCCTGCGGCTCAGGGTGACTAAAGTAGGGAAAATCCTGTTATAAATCCTGTGTTTTAGGGTAGCACTGATAGAACCTGCATTTTTGATTAAAATACTGTGTTTTAGGTGGTATAGAGCCTATATTTCTGTCTTACTAGTATTCAGCCATTGTTTTCTGCTGATTAGGTGGAGAAGGGAGGGGCTCTGTTTTACTTTTACTTCTAAGGTTAATTGCATTATCTTTGGGACATTGCTGTGAACAAGGCTGCCCTGTGAACTTCTAAAAGCTAAGTTACTCAGCATTTCATATTCTGCTCCTTTCACTGTTTTTCAGCATTATATCTGCTAAATTTCTCTTCTCCTCCCTGTTTCTTACTAAAAAAATATAAAAAAACACAAAAAATAAACCCTTCTCTTTCCTCTGTTAAATCTTATTTCCTCTTTCCCTTTCCCTTCATAGAAATAAGGGTAAGACTTATAGTCCCACCAACCCCAGGAACCACTATTCATATATAGAGACCCATATAATCAGGACTACTCAAATCAAGTCACTTCACAACCAATCAAGATGACCTTTATTCTATGCAATCACTGTGGTGCTTTAATTCCAAGACATACTATTTGGAGGCTTAAGGCTTGCCCCATCTGTCTTCAACTTGCCAGTATTAAGGAGGAGCTCTGCAAACTTAAACAGGAATTGAATACAATTAAAGTAGCTTCCATCACTCCACAAAATCATACCAACTTACCACCTCTACCTCAAAGAATAAAACAGCCCAGGAATAAATGGGTCACAGTAGGCTCAGGAAGACTGCGACATGTAACACAGAAACATCCACCTTCACTAATATTACCTCTACAGAATTCCTTCGCTCCACTAGTGCACTGCGATACTCAGGAAAACAGAAGGGAGGTGGGACTGGAACCAATGAAGGTAACTCAAGAGAACAAACGCACCCTAAGTACAAATAAAAAAGCCAAAAACAGAAAACTATTACTGTTGGGGGATTCCATCATCAGAGGCATTAACCTTGGAACACAGGGCGAGGAGACCAAAATAGTGAAATGTCGTCCAGGATCCTCAGCTACCAGGAGTTCCAGGCAAATACTGACAATAATTAAGGAAGAAACTAAGGATTTTAACACTGATGTTGTTATCCATCTGGGAACAAATGACCTGGCCAACAACTCCAAACTTGCAGCACAGAAAGCTTTTCGGGAGGTTGGTGAGGGCGTGAAACCTTTTGTAAAGACTTTAGCTTTTTCTGAAATACTGCCTGCATATGGAAAGGGAGAGCAAAGAGTGAAAAACACAGAGGACTTTAATAGATGGCTCAGAACCTGGTGTCATCAAGAAGGCTTCAGGTACATTGGAGGATGGGGAAATACATGGAAGGACAAGAAGCTATATTGCACTGATGGGCTACATATTACTACAGCAGGAAAAAGAAACCTTGCAGAGAAATTTAGACAATATTTTTCTAGGCATTTAAACTAGAAGGTGGGGGTGGTGTATGTACGAAGGACAATTAGAGACCACCCCCGGCAAAAGAAAAGATGTGATAGTAGTAAAGGCTGCAACATAAGCAATATCAGCAACTCATTTCTTAGTATTGCAACGGAAAGTGAAATGACACAAAAATCCATACGAAAAAGGAGATTATCGCTGAAAAATAGCTGGAAAGCGTGACCACAAATGCTCGCAGTCTAAGCAACAAAGTTCATGACCTGCAAGCCCTGATATTAGAGGCAGATCTAGATATTGTTGCTATCACAGAGACATGGTTCAGTGAATCACATGGATGGGATGCAAACATACCGGGATGTAATCTTTTTAGGAAGGACAGAGATGGTCATAAAGGTGGAGGAGTAGCTCTCTATGTAAAGATCAATATCCAAGCGACCGAAATGCAAGGGACCTGGGGAGAGGAAGAAGCGATATGGATTGCTCTGAAAAGAGAAGATGGAACTTCTATCTACGTGGGTGTAGTCTACAGACCTCCGACTCAATCGCAGCAAATTGATAAGGATCTGATTGTGGATATCCAAAAGTTTGAAAGGAAAGAGGAGGTTCTGCTGTTGGGAGATTTCAACCTGCCGGATGCGGACTGGAATGTTCCGTCTGCGGAATCGGAAAGAAGTAGGGAGATTGTGGATGCCTTTCAAGAGGCACTGCTCAGACAAATGGTGACGGAACCCACAAGGGAAAAAGCGATATTGGATCTGGTCCTCACAAATGGAGAGAGTATCTCTAATGTTCGAGTGGGTGCTCACCTGGGTAGTAGCGATCATCAAAAGGTTTGGTTTGATATAACGGCTAAAGTGGAGAGCGGCCGCACAATACTTAAAGTCCTAGATTTCAAACGTACGGACTTTAATGCAATGGGAAAGTACCTGAAGAAAGAGCTGATAGGATGGGAGGACATAAGAGAAGTGGAAAGACAGTGGTCTAAGCTGAAAGGAGCGATAAAAATGGCTACGGACCTTTATGTGAAGAAAATCAATAAAAACAAGAGAAAAAGGAAGCCGATATGGTTCTCCAACCTAGTAGCTGAGAAAATAAAGGCAAAAGAGTTGGCGTTCATGAAATATAAAAAAACCCAAGAAGAGGAGAGCAGAAAGGACTACAGGGTGAAACTGAAAGAAGCCAAGAGAGAGATACGTTTGGCGAAGGCACAGGCGGAAGAACAAATGTCTAAAAATGTAAAAAAGGGAGATAAAAATTTTTTCAGATATATTAATGAAAGGAGGAAGATAAAAAATGGAATTGCTAGGCTAAAAGATGCTGGGAACAAATATGTGGAGAGTGATGAGGAGAAAGCAAATGTGCTAAACAAATACTTCTGTTCTGTGTTCACAGAAGAAAATCCTGGAGAAGGACCGAGATTGTCTGGCAAAGTTACACGAGAAAATGGAGTAGATTCTGCGCCGTTCACGGAGGAGGGTGTTTATGAGCAACTTGAAAAACTGAAGGTGGACAAAGCGATGGGACCAGACGGGATCCATCCCAGGATACTAAGGGAGCTCAGAGAGGTTCTGGCGAGTCCTATTAAAGACTTGTTCAACAAATCTCTGGAGACGGGAGTGATTCCTGGGGATTGGAGGAGAGCGGATGTGGTCCCTATTCATAAAAGTGGTCACAGGGATGAAGCAGGAAACTACAGGCCGGTGAGCCTCACTTCAGTTGTTGGAAAAATAATGGAAGTGTTGCTGAAAGAAAGGATAGTGTACTTCCTTGAATCTAATGGGTTAAAGGATCCGAGGCAACATGGCTTTACAAAAGGTAAATCGTGCCAAACGAACCTGATTGAATTTTTTGATTGGGTGACCAGAGAGCTGGATCGAGGACATATGCTAGATGTAATTTACTTGAATTTCAGCAAAGCCTTTGATACAGTTCCTCATAGGAGGCTGTTGAACAAACTTGAAGGGCTGAAGTTAGGACCCAAAGTGGTGAACTGGGTCAGAAACTGGCTGTCGGACAGACGCCAGAGGGTGGTGGTTAATGGAAGTCGCTCGAAGGAAGGAAAGGTTACTAGTGGAGTCCCTCAGGGTTCGGTGCTGGGGCCAATCCTGTTCAATATGTATGTGAGTGACATTGCTGAAGGGTTAGAAGGAAAAGTGTGCCTTTTTGCAGATGATACCAAGATTTGTAACAGAGTAGACACTGAAGAGGGAGTGGAAAATATGAAAAAGGATCTGCAAAAGTTAGAGGAATGGTCTAATGCCTGGCAACTAAAATTCAATGCAAAGAAATGCAGAGTAATGCATTTGGGGATTAATAATAGGAAGGAACCGTATATGCTGGGAGGAGAGAAGCTGATATGCACGGACGGGGAGAGGGACCTTGGGGTGATAGTGTCCGAAGATCTAAAGGCGAAAAAAACAGTGTGACAAGGCAGTGGCTGCTGCCAGAAGGATGCTGGGCTGTATAAAGAGAGGCGTAGTCAGTAGAAGGAAGAAGGTGTTGATGCTCCCGAGAGAGGTGGTGGAGAGTAAAACTGTGACTGAGTTCAAAGAAGCGTGGGATGAACACAGAAGATTTAGAATCAGAAAATAATATTAAATATTGAACTAGTCATTGGTGAGGCCCCACTTGGAGTATTGTGTTCAGTTTTGGAGACCGTATCTGGCGAAAGACGTAAGAAGACTTGAGGCGGTCCAGAGGAGGGCGACGAAAATGATAGGAGGCTTGCGCCAAAAGACGTATGAGGAGAGACTGGAAACCCTGAATATGTATACCCTAGAGGAAAGGAGAGACAGGGAAGATATGATTCAGACGTTCAAATACTTGAAGGGTATTAACGTAGAATAAAATCTTTTCCAGAGAAAGGAAAATGGTAAAACCAGAGGACATAATTTGAGGTTGAGGGGTGGTAGATTCAGGGGCAATGCTAGGAAATTCTACTTTACGGAGAGGGTAGTGGATGCCTGGAATGCGCTCCCGAGAGAGGTGGTGGAGAGTAAAACTGTGACTGAGTTCAAAGAAGCGTGGGATGAACACAGAAGATTTAGAATCAGAAAATAATATTAAATATTGAACTAGGCCAGTTACTGGGCAGACTTGCACGGTCTGTGTCTGTGTATGGCCATTTGGTGGAGGATGGGCAGGGGAGGGCTTCAATGGCTGGGAGGGTGTAGATGGGCTGGAGTAAGTCTTAACAGAGATTTTGGCAGTTGCAACCCAAGCACAGTACCGGGTAAAGCTTTGGATTCTTGCCCAGAAATAGCTAAGAAGAAAAATAAAAAAATATATATATATAAATTGAATCAGGTTGGGCAGACTGGATGGACCATTCGGGTCTTTATCTGCCGTCATCTACTATGTTACTATGTTACTATATTTCTTCCCACAGTTTAAGTGGGGTTCTCTTGTCAATAGTGAGCACTCTTCCTCAATATAGTTTATGATTTATATTCCACATTTATATAGGTGGATCACAACTGTACATACTTAATTTAAAAAAATACAAAAATATAAACAACGTACAAAATGCATTACAAAAACAGGCATGTACTTTTTCTCAACAGCGTACACTGTTCCTCAAAAGCATGCACGCTTTCTCAATAGCATGCGCTGTTCTTCAATATTGCACATTAAAGCCAGCTCTGTGAGTGTCAGTGGGTAATCCTCCCCCCCCCCCCCCCCCCGGTCTCCCGCAGTATGGAGCAAGTTCTTTCACTGTGTCTAAGGAGAGCTAATTTGTATTGGCAGAAAGGTAATATATCAAATCCCTTTACCTGCTGATCTGTGATAGGAAAGGATTGAGTATGCATTCTTATCTTGTCTGCTAGGGGGGGATTCATCACTCAAAGACCACTCTGTGAAGAAGAATATGAATAAGTAGGACATTTGCAGAACAATTCTAGGAAGTACATGCCAATACTTATATGCCAGTTATATGCATAATTCACTAGAATAAAAGCATGTTTGCAAATGTGTATCTCAATGCCAAAATTTCCCCTACTGAAGGTATTATTCTACTGTTACTACTACTAATCATTTCTATTGCGCTATTAGACATATGAAGTGTTGTATATCAAAATATAGAAGAGATAGTTCCTGCTCAGAAGAGCTTACAATCTAGTCAAGACAGACACACTGGACAAGAAAGTGTATCTATACACAGTGCTCAAGTGGGGTTAATTACAGAGGGAATGACAAAACAGATATTGGCTTAGCAGGTGGGTTGGAGTTTGGAACTGGAAACATCTTCAAAGAAGTGGGCTTTGAGTCTGGATTTAAATACTGCCAGTGACGGAGCTTGATGTACCAAGTCAGGCAGTTTGTTGCAGGCATATGGTGCAGCAAAGTAGAAGAGACGGAATTTGGAGTTGGCCTTAGAGGAGAAGGGTACTGATAAGAGAGATTTACCTGATGAGTGGAGTGTCTGGGGGAAGGGGGGAAGAAGTGCGGGAAGAGAGGAGAGATACTGAGAAGCTGTGAAGCGAATACACTTGTAGGTCAGTAAGATGAGTTTTAACTGTATGCATAGACGGATAAGGAGCGAATGAAGTGAGGGGTGATGAGGGCATGGCGACATTGATGGAATATGAGGCGTGCAGCAGAGTTCAAATAACAACTGTATGTTACAGAGTGGTGAACATATGGATAGAGTCTAAGTAGAACTCATATTTATGTGTATAATTTATACAATGCTATAAGTTATTCAGGTAAGAGCGGATAGCGTAGCTGGTTTTAAGAAAACTTTGGACAATTTCCTGGAGGAAAAGTCCATAGTCTGCTATTGAGACAGACATGGGGGAAGCTACTGCTTGCCCTGGATTGGTAGCATGAAATTTTGCAACTCTGTGAGTTTTGGCCAAGTACTAGGAACCTAGATTGGTCACTGTGAGAATGGGCTACTGGGCTTGATGGACCATTGGTCTGACCCAGCATGGCTGCTCTTATGTGTGCCAAGCATAGGACAATCAAGCCATTGTAACATCACCGATGAGGTTGGCTCTGAGGCACTGTGGAATGAGGCATTATGACATCACAATCTCAGCTCTGGAATGTTGCTCTCATTGGGGTTCCAGAATCTTGCTATTCCTTGAGATGCTGGAATGTTGCTACTCCTTGGGTTTTGGCCAGGTACTAGAGACGTGGACTGGTCACTGTAAGAATGGGCTACTGGGCTTGATGGACCATTGGTCTGACCCAGTATGGCGATTCTTATGTTATGTATCTCCAGCACTTAGCTAGGTCTATGACTGCTACAATATATGTGTATGCACCTAACTTACAGGTACATATTTTCACTGTTACACCAGTATTCTGTAAGGAAAGTAAGCGTCTTATATTCCTAGCAAGCACCCTGTTGTAGAATTGCTTTATTTTGTAAGCTTGTGAATGACCTTTTACAATGTATTCTTGACATTTGATCACATTTGTAATTGGTGATCAGGTTGTTGCCTGGTTCTCTGAAAAAGACATCTACTGCTATCCTCACAGGAGCCCAACCCACAGAAAGGACGGTGACTTTCTCTTTAACAGTGTCCTGCAAACGTTCTCGAGCCGCGGCGCACTAAAGTTAGTGGCTGCAGCTCGAGGCACCCGGAGGTGCGTGGATATCGCCGCGATGACGTCACATGTGTGGACGTCATCACGTTGACGCTCACACATGTGCGAAAGCCCTCCAGACAGGCCCTGAGAAGCCAGTAAGGGAGTACCAGTAGGGAAGAGGGCCAGAGAGAAGGAGAAATGCTGAAGCCGGCTGATTGAATTCAGGACGTGCCTTTCGCCTCTCGCCACGAGAGGCATGTCCTGTAGGCAGTCAGCAGTCGCTTCTCCTCCTCCCCAATGTGCCACGGCACACCTGAACTCTCAGGAGGCACACTAACATAGAAACATAGAAATGATGGCAGAAAAGGGCCACGGCCCATCCAGTCTGCCCACACCAAGACCCACCCCCTATCTACCTCCATGAAGAGATCCGACATGCCAATCCCATCTTTTCTTAAAATCTGGCACGCTGCTGGCCTCAATTACCTGTTGTGGAAGACTATTCCAGCGATCAACCACTCTTTCGGTGAAGAAGCATTTTCTGGTATCGCCATGAAATTTTCCACCCTTGATTTTCCACGGATGCTCTCTTGTCGCCGTGAGTCCTTTAAGAAAAAAGAGATCTTCTACCACCTTCTTCCACTAGTGTGCCACGGCGCACAATTTGTGATACACTGCTCTATAATCATCGGATTGATAGTCAGTAAGGCCCGGATTCTCTAATAGGAGCAGATTTTTTTTAGACGCCCAAGCTAAGTTAAAAAAATGACATTTTTAGAATGAGTCCTAAGGCGCTTTCCAGCACCAGAATCATGCCTCCATATTAAATCCAAATTCTCAACAAGAGGTCTTGCAAGTCCTTGTTTCGCAGATTGCTGTGTCAGGAGAATAACCTCCCTCAATGTCCAAACTGCTCCATGAATGGCAGTGCAAGTGGACAACAGAAGACTGCTCATGAGCTAACCCTTGAACTTTGATAACCTTTCATTACTGTTTGTGCTGAGAGACAAGTCCGAGTATAGGATTTAAGCCCGGTTTTTGAACTAGAGAACTTTTTCTCCTGTAAGTAGGAGGGGTTTTTTTTTTCTCTCTGGTGTTTTTCCGGATGAGAGCCAATGATTATAACATAAATCTTTGCTCTTTTTTGAGTGTTTATCTGTTGGATTTTGAGGCTCATTGGGTAAATAAGTTGGTTACTCAACTGCCTCCTTTTTCTGGAGCCATATGGTAACCCTATATCTGGGCAAATTACATGTGTTGGGAAAATGGAACCTGAAGAAGGTAGCACAATTCCATGACACAAAACAGCATGGGCAAGGACAATGAAGCTTTGTGTCTGCACACAAACAGAGGTTGCTAGTATAAGAAATCGTTAACAGCTCTGCCCTTTTGTTCTTTGATGTTTGAATAGTCATGCTTAGCTGTATAAAGCAGAATCTGATGAATTAATTTATGAAAATCTGGCATTCAAAACTTGGAAAGTGTGTGCACAAAATGGGAGATAAGCTCTGTGCCGAGAAGACTCTGAATTTCTGAAGACCGATAAGAGATTGGAATTATAAAACCTTGCTGCTGGGGGACCAGACTTTCTTGGAAGAGCAGGGCCTCACTATGCTGCAGCGGCGTTTTATCTACATGGCACTGCTAACAGTTAAGAAAACTATTTTACAATATTGGACGCAGGACGAGGTCATCCCTGTAGAGAGCTGGCTTAACCAAATGTCTGCTGTAGGTCATTTTGAGCTCTGCTACTATAGATATTCCAACAAACCTGACATCCTAGCATATACCGCACTGTGGAAAGTGTATTTCCATCTTCCTCTGGACTCTCATGAAGGGGGGATGGGGGATGCATGAATGGGGCTTTGTCTGATTCGTGTATGTTGTGATGGATGGTATGCGTGTGTACTGTTCTCCTTGGCGGAGGTGTGCTGAGGAGATTTGGGGGTTTATTATACGGAGAAAAATGGGGTTGGGTTATTCCTTTCTGTTTCCTGCTTGTTTTGCTGTATGTATCATTGAGCGTTTTCATGCTGTTTGCACATATGCCCCTTCTGCATAAGAACATAAGAATAGCCTTACTGAGTCAGACCAATGGTCCATCAAGCCCAATAGCCCATTCTCACGGTGGCCAATCCAGGTCACTAGTACCTGGCCAAAACCCAATATTCCATGCTACCGATACAAGGCAAGCAATGGCTTCCCCCATGTCTTTCTCAATAACAGACTATGGACTTTTCCTCCAGGAACTTGTCCAAACCTTTCTTAAAACCAGCTACATTATCCACTCGTACTACATCCGTTCCAGAACTTTACTATTCTCTGAGTGAAAAAAAAATTTCCTCCTGTTGGTTTTAAGAGCACTTCCCTGTAACTTCATTGAGTGTCCCCTAGTCTTTGTCATTTTTGATAGAGTGAAAAATCGATCCACTCGTACCCGTTCTACTCCACTGAGGATTTTGTGGACTTCAATCATATCTCCCCTCAGCCATCTCTTTTCCAAGCTGAAGAGCCTTATCCATTTTAGTCTTTCCTCATACGAGAGGAGTTCCATCCCCTTTACCATCTTGGTCGCTCTTCTTTGAACCTTTTCTAGTACCACTATATCTTTCTTGAGATAAGGAGACCAGAATTGAACGCAATACTCCAGATGAGGTCGCACCATGGAGTGATACAGGGGCATTATAATATTCTTAGGGGGCATTAAAATATTCTCTGCTGTTTTGTTGTTCCTGTTCCTTGTTGATTCCTTAATAAAAATGATTAAAAAAAGAAAGAAAGCTAGGCTGGAGGGAAAAAAAAAGACAGATTTGTAATGTTTAAAAATTCACCTTGGGTGTTCCCGGTATTTTATTGTTTTAAATAGGAACAATGAGTTTGTTTTGTTCAGCAGAGATTTTTCTAACCTCAGTTCTGTCCATCAGCCATCTTCAGTGTTCCTCTCTTCTTCTGGAAGAGGCGGAGATTGAGGAGTTCTCAGGGAGTCTTGTTGTTTGTTTCTTCTCAGTCCTCCTGGTCCTGCTCCATCTCTTTTTATATTTCTTTGCAAAAGAGAGGGCTCTTTTGTATTAAGATCACCAGCTTTTACAAGGAGTTCAGATAGACGACGAGGGTCCATGAGAACTCCAGGATCTCCACCCCTTTCAAAAGAAGGGAGGAATACTGAAGGCAGAATTGAGGCTGGTACAACCACTGCCAAACAAAACAAACTCAGTACTCCCATTTACAACAATAAACTCCTAAGAATACTCAAGAACACGCTTGTAGAGACTCACCCAAGGTGAATTTTAGACAATACAATTGTCTCCATTCCAGGGTTCTTCAGAAATTCAGAGTCTGCTCTTCAATATGCAAATCCCATTCTACTAATCTAAAGGCAGCTCCATACATTATCACCCAAAATTGCAGGGATTTTTTCTGTGACTCCTTGGAGCTGCAAGATACACTATACCTGATGTCAAGCCTTTAGAACATTTGCCTTAACACACTGGAAACACGTAAAACACATTTACATTATGCAGCATTAGCTTCCTCTCTATTTATTCTTCCTCCTGGGGCTATGGACTCAGCTTTCTGCATAATCCTTTGTTGTCTTTTCATGTCTCTTCCTAAGTAGAGGACCCAGCAGTGCAATTAAGGGCAGCGCTGTGGGAGGGAGGGGAAGGGGGAGGGAGGGGGGCACATGTCTCTGATATGGGTGCACTTTTTACTTAACTTATCTCACACTGCTTGTCAATGAATATTTAAAGGGACGCTGGGCTGGAACCAGACAGAATTCAATGACAGTCAGCCAGTAGAAAAGAGAGGAAATTTTATCATGGACACCCTTTGCACTTAGCCAGGATCTAGTCCAGAGACATGGGAATGTATGGCAGGGATCTACACTGTACCAGTTCAATAAACCCTCCCTTCTCCTCCATTGCCACAAACCATTGTAAACACATTTGCTTTGCAATTTAAGAGAAGAGAGTCTAACTTCCATTTTATGGGATTGCAGTTTAAGAAAGGCGGGCAGGGGATTTTTGATAAAGGAGTTTGTTATGGTCAACAGATGTCATCTGTTGATTAGGATAAAGTTTTGTGCTTGCTGTGTTAGGTTACTTTATTTATTGGGATTTATTAATCGCCTTGATGAAGAGATTCACCCAAGGTGGTGTACAGCAAGTACAATTCAATATAAAGCTTACAATTTTGAAAACAGCATAACAGTAATAAAAAGATCAAATATAAACAAAAATAAATGAATGAGATACACTCAAAATCAGCAGATTGAAACTTAATAATAGGAGTACCATGAAACAGTTTAAAACATAGAAACATGATGGCAGATAAAGGCCAAATGGCCCATCTAGTCTGCCCATCCGCAGTAACCATTATCTCTTTCTCTCTCCGAGAGATCCCAAGTGCCTATCCCAGGCCCTTTTGAATTCAGACAAAGTCTCTGTCTCCACCACCTCTTCTGGGAGATTGTTCCACACATCTACCACCCTTTCTGTAAAAAAGTATTTCCTTAGATTACTCTGGAGCCTATCACCTCTTAACTTCATCCTATGCCCTCTCATTGCAGAGTTTCCTTTCAAATGAAAGAGACTCGGCTCATGCACATTTACATTACGTAGATATTTAAACGTCTCTATCATATGTCGCCTCTCCTGCCTTTCCTCCAAAGTATACAGATTGAGATCTTTAAGTCTGTCTCCATACGCTTTATCACGAAGACCACATACCATTTTAGTAGCCTTCCTCTGGACCGACTCCATCCTTTTTATATCTTTTTGAAGGGGCGGCCTCCAGAATTGAACACAGTATTCTAAATGAGGTCTCATCAAAGTCTTATACAGGGGCATCAATACCTCCTTATTCTTAGCCATACTACTTATAACAGTACTAATATTTCAATAAGAGAGATACAGTATAATACAATGTCAGCATAAAACTTATGAAACACCTATATAAGCACACATTAGAGCATTCAGATAACATACCCCCTCCTTTACAAAGCCACACTAGTGGCTGACACGCAGCAAAAGCCCCAAAGCCCTTTAAATCCCTACGGGCTTTGGGACAGCTACCACAGCAGTACCCACTAGTGCAGCTTTGAAAAAGGGGGGAGGGGGGTAGATATGATGTGCATATATAAAGTTTAGAAAGCAATAAATAAAGTTGATACCTTTTTATTCACCTAAGGAAGTTACTTAATAAATAAATTTATTTATTTCAAAAATTTCTTAACCACCTATAACTAAGCGGTTTACAGCGTAAAACATTCACGATGAGTCAAAGAACAACATATAATGATACTTTCTGGTCGTCCAAGTATCGATAATCAAAGCTGGCTTTAGACGTATCCAAAACCAGCTTAGGCCTTTTCAGTGCTGCTATATGCCCAGAGTGAAAAGGGGCGTTTTAGGAGAAGTGGCTAGGGCGGGAGGTGGGCTGACCTAGACTTAGTCATCCGGCAGCCATAACCCAAAAACTTTGACAGGTTGCCAGATGGAACTTATACATTTTGACTTAGATGAAGTCAAAACAGGTATAAGTTCCGAATCGGGCCGCTGAGCTGATTGCAACTGCCGCTCAGTACTTGCCGCTCAGCGCCACCTGGTGATGGTAGAGAAAAAAACTTTTTGCAGTATTTAACTTGTAACAATAACACATGAAAAGTCGTAAAATATTAAAAGTAACTTTGAGCCATTGCTGCAAAGCAGACTCAGAAATTAACACTGGGGGCATTTTGACCCCACTGGGTCTTTCAGAGTTAACTTGTTTTTTTTTACTAAAGTTTTCAAACCACCCTCGTAAAGATTCTTTTACTCTGGTATATGAAATGTTTAAATAATACTGGATTTCACAGCATGCAAAAGTCATCCACACTTCATAAAAAAAATCTCCAGTTTGAAGCATCTGCTGTAAGCATGGCAACACGGCATTCATAAAACGACTTTGATAAATTGGTCCTGTTCTGGGCTGTGGATTTTGCTTTTTTTTATGCCGTGTTCTAGTTTATCAACCAAGACATTCTTAAAGCAGAAATTGCTCTTGTGCTTAAAAAGTCCTTTGCACACAGAGACAATGCAATGCAAAACTCAGTTGCCAATGTCATGTGTGTCAGATTAACAGTAGGGTTGAACAATGCTATGTGATGATGACATAAGCTCATGTTAGTTTCTAAGAGGACAACTTTCAAAGCCATTTACCTGAGCAAATAGTAATTTACCTTGTTAAATGACTTGGCTAAAAATTCCATTCAGCCAGAAAAACAGGAGAATGATTCTGCTTCAGTAAAATCTGGTAATCTGAGAATAAAGTTGTGAATCCAGAAATCATGAAAAAAGGAGCCAGGCAGCAGAAATGTAAAGACTTTGTTACCTTATAAATGAATAAATGAAGAATGATGGCCAACAGCCACCATGTTTCAGCTATGCCTGCATCAGAGGTCAGTTAATTACAATTCTGAAACTATTATTATAATTACAAGACAACAAATAGTTTCAGACATTGTTCAAGCTCAGTGCACTGAAGAGAATTTCAATGCTATCTTTACTGATTCCAGTAAGGGATTGTAACTGACTGATCCCCTGACGTAGGCATTGTACCAAAACATGGCCATGGTCCGGTCTTGGTCTTCATTTATCCCTTTATATGATAGCAATAAAGGCCCAGATGCTCAAAACAGCGCCGTAGTTTCACTGATGTGTGACTAGGGCTGTTTTTTTTCAGGTGTCAGCCAATTCTGGCGCCAATTAGAGAATCCGGGCCATAGCATTCAACTACTATTGCTATTAATTATAAAGTGCTACCAGATGCACGCAGAACTGTACAAGAAGCACACAAGATAGTTATAGTTTATCATACCTGATATACTGCCTTTAAGACAAAACTCATCAGTTTACATAGTAAAAACAAATAAAACCCCAGAAAGGAACTACATGAATAATGTAACAGACCCCACCCAAAGCCCATCTCATAAATACATACCCTTAAGAAAGTTTCAATATGTTTATTCTCTGCTTTCACGAGCAAATGGCTGGAAAACAGATTGCAGAGGGTGGGCATAAATGGGAAGTTCTCGGACTAGGAAAAGGTGACGAGCGGTGTACCCCAGGGTTCGGTCCTTGGGCCCATCTTGTTCAATATCTTCATAAACGATCTGGAAGAAGAAACAACAAGTAATTTAATCAAGTTTGCTGACGACACAAAACTATGTAGGGCAGTTGGCTCACAAAAGGACAGAGAAGAACTCCAGAGAGATTTGAACCAGCTAGAGAAATGGGCAGAAAAATGGCAGATGAAGTTTAACACAGAAAAATGCAAAGTGATGCACCTGGGTAAGAAAAACAAGGAACATGAATATAAAATGTTAGGTGTAATATTGGGCAAGAGCGATCAAGAAAGGGACCTGGGGGTACTGATAGACAGGACCCTGAAGCCGTCAACACAATGCACAGCGGCAGCAAAGAAAGCAAACAGGATGTTGGGCATGATAAAGAAGGGAATCACGAGTAGATCGGAGGACATCATAATGCCGCTTTACAGAGCAATGGTCAGACCACACTTGGAGTACTGTGTTCAACACTGGTCTCCCTACCTAAAGAAGGATATAACCCTACTGGAGAGGGTGCAAAGACGAGCCACGAAGCTAGTTACAGGTATCAAGAACTTGAGCTACAAAGAACGCCTCGGAAAACTGGAATTGTTCACCCTCAAGAAGAGAAGACTGCGAGGGGACATGATAGAGACTTTTAAAATACTAAAAGGATTCGACAAAATAAAGCATTCAACTTTGCATTCAACATATAAGATTTGAAATTGGTCTATAATCCTCTAGGCATAAGGGATCAGCATCAGACTTTTTCAATATAGGACATACAATTACCCTCTTCCACAAAATACCCTCAATCAAACTTTTATGAATCGTCATCAATAACAGTGGAACTAACCAATGTTTGGGCAACATTATCTAATCTGTAGGTGCAATATTCAATATAAGATCTTCTATTACCCTTGTTATGAATCAATTTTTCCAATTCCATCATTGTTGGTAACCTAAATTAGACCCACCTCAAAACATTTCATAGACTCCTTCTGATTTAACATCACAATACATAAGTTATCACTTTGGAACAAAAATAATCAGCTAAAACACCTTCATCCGGTTTCAAAGCAGGCAATCTACAAACACAGTTTGTTAAAGAATCCACTAAAGTAAACAGCTTTCTTGCTGGACACCCAAATCATCTTACACCTGGCTTTTGCTTCTATTGTGGATTCTTTCCACCACAAACATTCTGCTCTCTGTACAGTACTCCCCTGAAATTTGCATGGGTTCTGTTCCAGGATCACCCGTGAATTTCAAAAAACCGCAAATGCGGTTTTGCATCTGTCAAAAGGCAGGAGAAGGTAGCTGGGGCGCCGGCGGATACAGAAAATCATTTGCGGTATGCTCTGACCGCCTCTTCCTGTTTCTAAAGTCAGGCACGCAGCTCCTGATTGGTGTAGCCTGACTTTAGTGCAGAAAGAGGCGGTCAGAGGATATCGCGAATTACTGAGTTCGTGAACCACGAATTTGTGGGGGAACACTGTACTTCAGTAAATACATTCCAGAATGATACCATTTAGTCTTCTCTCTTAATTTCTTTCCAAATTTTTTCCAAGGCACAAACTTTTCCACTTCTCCCTCCAATGCTGTATTCCACAACGCCGCCTGCTCCTCTAAAGCAGAGGTGTCAAACTCAGTTACATAAGGGGATGAAATCTAAAATACAGGCTAAGTCGCGGGCCAAATTTTTTATTAAGATACTTAGTCTTAGTAGAAGTATAGCTCCTTCCTCACCCTGAGACATCATTCCAATGATCTACCTGGTTATTTTCACCTCATAGATGTTACCATACTTAATCCCAACTTTATTCAAATAGTCATTCTAGGCCAGGGGTGTCAAACTCAGGCCCGCGGGCCAAATTTGGCCCGCAGGGTAATTAGATTTGGCCCGAGATTTGGCCCTCTGTTCCTTCCCACCCTCCATCTAGACTTCCCGGTCTCACCTTCAAAGAAACCTGCAGAGGATCGCTGGTCAGCTGTAGCGAACCTAGCAGGCTGCCATAACCTCCACAGCACGTTCCCTCTGCCGCGTTCCTGTACATCAGAGGAGGGGCGGGACCAGGGCAGAGGGAACATGCTGTACATTATACCACTGGAGGTGACTTGGTAGGGTAGAGCATTACATGATGGGCAATATAAAGTGTGACAATACATGGCATAGTAGGATGAAGCACATCAATATTTGAGACTCGAGACAGTGGCGGGCCGGTTCCCTTTTTCATAAGGTCCAGTAATTTGGGTTAAGAACATAAGAATAGCCTTACTGGGTCAGACCAATGGTCCATCAAGCCCAGTAGCCTGTCCTCACAGTGGCCAATCCAGGTCACTAGTACCTGGCCAAAACCCAAGGAGTAGCAATATTCCATGCTACGATACAAGGCAAGCAGTAGCTTCCCCCATGTCTTTCTCAATAGCAGACTATGGACTTTTCCACCAGGAAATTGTCCAAACTCTTCTTAACACCAACTACGCTATCTGCTCTTACCACAACCTCTGGCAATGTGTTCCAGAGCTTAATTATTCTCTGGGTGAAAATTTTTTTCCTCCTATTGGTTTTAAAAGTATTTCCCTGTAACTTCGAGTGTCCCCTAGTCTTTGTAATTTTTGATGGAGTGAAAATCAATCCACCTGCACCCATTCTACTCTACTCAGGATTTTGTAGACTTCAATTATATCTCCCCTCAGCCGTCTCTTTTCCAAGCTGAAGAGCCCTAACCGTTTTAGTCTTTCCATCCCCTTTATCATCTTGGTGCACCCTCAAAGATGGTCAAGGGAAAAGATGGTTTTATTGCCTTCCTGAAGCTCAGTAGACTTTCTAATGATCTTATGTGGGTAAGTAGTTTGTTCCAGAGGCGTGGTAGGTAGTGTGAGTAAGATCTTTTCCAGGCAGTCTCAAGGTGGGGGGTATGAACCAATGGCATGCATAACTGGTTTTCTTCTTATGAGCGGAGCAGCTAATTCATGCTGTAGGGT
Organism: Geotrypetes seraphini; assembly: GCF_902459505.1. Taxonomy (NCBI): domain Eukaryota; kingdom Metazoa; phylum Chordata; class Amphibia; order Gymnophiona; family Dermophiidae; genus Geotrypetes; species Geotrypetes seraphini. The sequence goes on along the minus strand of NC_047089.1, from coordinate 215,809,961 downwards.
AAAAGTATGTTGGCCATATAGGCTGATACCATGTCATGGAGAAGTTTGTAGTCCATTACTAGACCTTTGAATATACATTGTTTGTCAATCAGTAGCCAGTGGGCAGCGTGTAGCACCGGGTTGATTGGGTTTCGTATGTGAAGATTCTCAGGAGTCAGATGGCAGCATTTTGTACTCGTAGTCGATGGGTGTTTTTTGTAATGAGTCCATTTAGAAGCATTCATTTATTTAAAAAATTTATATATCACCTAAAAATCTAGGCAGTTTACAATCAACATACAAAGTATTTAAAAACAATACATCTCATGTCTAATAAAAGTTGCTGCTACCCACACTTCTATCCACTTTTATTATTCACATAATACCATAAACAAACAATCTCATCCAGATTCTAAAGATATCACAGATCTTACATAACTACTAATCATACACAATCCACTCACATAAACGCATCAACAAATAATTGTATCTTTAAGTTTTGTAAAGATATCTCTAGGCTTACATAAGCGCAACTGACCTGCTAATGTGTTCCAGAATTTCACAACTTCGAACATTGAATTCCTAACTGAAGCATGCATTACATTCCTCTCCTTTTCTGTAGATAATCTCAACATTTTCAGATCTTAATGCCTTTCTTGGACAATACAACTCCAGCTGATTTTCCTTAGCTGCCAGAGGTGGTAGAATGAGGATACTAATTGGATGATATGGTCAGAGAGCGAAAGGTCACCATCAAGGATCAACCCTAAACTGTCCTTGTCTTTGGCCATCACCTGGACATTTCATTGCCAGAACACTATTATTGAGACATATCATCACTGGATCATTGAACATTTCATCACTGGGACACTTAATCAGCAGGACATTTCATCACTGAGACATTTTACCACTAGGACACTTCATTACCTGGGCATTTCATCACCAAGACACTTCATCACTGGGACACTACATCACCGGGACACTTCATCACCGGGACATTTCATCACCGGGACACTTCATCACCGGGACATTTCATCACCGGGACATTTCATCACCGAGACACTTCATCACTGAGACATTTCATCACTGAGACATTTCATCACTGGGACACTTCATCACTGGGACAGTTCATCACTGGGACAGTTCATCACTGGGATACTGGGATTCATCACTGGCCATGTTGTGGCCCATTTCTCAAGCACGTTGCAAGTCTTCGCAATCCTTCTGTGTCTTCACTACTCTGAATAACTTCGTATTGTCTACAAATTTAATCACCTCGCTCGTCGTACCAATTTCCAGGTCATTTATAAATATGTTGAAGAGCACGGGTCCAAACACCAAACCCTGCGGCACTCTACTCATGACGCTTTTCCAGTCCGAATATTGTCCATTTACCCTCACCCTCTGCTTCCTCTCCACCAACCAGTTTTTAATCCATGTGAGTATTTTTCCTTCGATTCCATGGCTCACAATTTTTCAAAGTAGTTATTCATGCGGGATCTTGTTGAACGCCTTCTGAAAATCCAGATATACAATGTCAACCGGGTCACCCTTGTCTATCTGCCTGTTTACCCCCTCGAAGAAGTGCAGTAAGTTCGTCAAGCAGTTTATATGCTGAAACATGAGACTTGTCAGGTCTTGCCATAAAAATCTATTTGCTATCCCAATTCTTGAATATCAATGGTGGTTTTCTTTTTGCTCTTCCTAGGATCTTTGACAAGGTACACCTATGATGGGAACCTGGGTCCTGTCTCCAGCATGGAACTGGACTGGGGGACCCGTATGCTAAGTTTCCACCAACGCTTATATCATGGAAACGAAGTCCCATTAACCCCAGCTTTTCCTCAGACCAGATATCTGTTGACAGCACTGGTAGCAGATAGACAGATTATGAACCACAGGGACAAATCACTACAGAGTACAGTGGTGATGTAGGAGGGCAGTCTGCCCCAATGCTGTTTCTCTGAACTGCTTTTTATTCTAATGTCCAGGTGACTTTAGCTACATTAGAGGATAATCTGCTTTGGTTATTTCACCTTTATGGTAAAATGATTTTTATTAGAGCAGGTAAAACACAGGTACCAAGATTCAGCCTAACAAGCACTGCTCCAATAACAGTTTAATAGAAAACATGTTTTAGACAGGTATTTCTTTTGTACCTGGGGCAATGAAGTGTTAAGTGACTTGCCCAGAGTCACAAGGAGATGCGGTGGGAATTGAACTCACAACCTCAGGGTGCTGAGGCAGCTGCTCTCATCACTAGGCCACTTCTCCACTCCAGCTGTGCTTAACATTAGGCATGGTTTATAGTATAGCGCTTATGCCCAGGAACTGCACCTAACTTCGACCATTTACACCAATGAAAACATGGCACAAATGCCCACGCCTAAATTTAGGCTTAGGTGCTCGTATTCTATAATTATGCATGTATCTTTCTGCAACCCCATTTGTGACTCGCATGTAAAATTTAGGCACAGATCCCATGTCTATATTTACACATATAACTTCTGATTCTAATTATCACCAATAATTGTTAAAACATCATTTATATGTGCTAATTAGTTTGTTATTCATTGAAATTGTGCATGCAAATCAGGTGCACAATTGCACTCACAGTTTTCAGCATTTTCAATAGAATTAGGCGGCAAATGACAATATTCAGTCATCCTGCCACTTTGGCAATCTCATGTGATCTCAGGTAGTGAACTAGTGCTTGGAGATCCACAGTATTGTCAAAGTTGTGCATGAAATTAGTTTGACTTGCAGGGAACATCCTACTTTCGCCATATTTTTGTAAAGTCTTTTTGCATAAAAAGAACATAATCTAAACTCTGTCCAAAGTTCTCATAACTACAAAACACCAAAGCCTATTTGGAATTCAAGCTAATTTCACTAACCACACCTCGTGTTCCATTATTTATTACTCAAAGCACAATAACAACATTTTTATAAAAAGTTGTGTCTTCTCTCTGCAGATTCTTTTTTTTGTTAGCTTTCCGAGTCCAAAATCAGGCTATCTCTCTTTTATTTCACCATCTCACTCGGTGCCTGTCTCTCCCTACTTGTAAGAACATAAGAACATAAGCAATGCCTCTGCTGGGTCAGACCTGAGGTCCATCGCGCCCAGCAGCCCGCTCACGCGGTGGCCCAACATGTCCAGGACCTGTGCAGTAATCCTCTATCTATACCCATCTATCCCCTTTTCCAGCAGGAAATTGTCCAATCCTTTCTTAAACCCCAGTACCGTACTCTGCCCTATTACGTCCTCTGGAAGCGCAATCCAGGTGTCCACCACACGTTGGATAAAGAAGAACTTCCTAGCATTTGTTCTGAAACTGTCCCTTTTCAACTTTTCCGAATGCCCTCTTGTTCTTTTATTTTTTGAAAGTTTGAAGAATCTGTCCCTTTCTACTCTCTCTATGCCCTTCATGATCTTGTAGGTCTCTATCATATCCCCTCTAAGTCTCCTCTTCTCCAGGGAAAAGAGACCCAGTTTCTCCAATCTCTCAGTGTATGAAAGGTTTTCCATCCCTTTTATCAGACATGTCGCTCTCCTCTGAACCCTCTCGAGTAACGCCATATCCTTCTTAAGGTACGGCGACCAATATTGGACGCAGTACTCCAGATGCGGACGCACCATTGCCCGATACAACGGCAGGATAACTTCTTTCGTTCTGGTAGTAATACCCTTCTTGATTATACCTAGCATTCTATTCGCTCTTTTAGTGCCCGCTGCGCACTGTGCCGTCGGCTTCATTGTCATGTCCACCATTACTCCCCAAGTCCCTTTCTTGGGTACTCTCATTTAATAACATCCCTCCCATCGTATAGTTGTACCTCAGGTTTCTGCTTCCCACATGTAATACTTTACATTTGTCAACGTTGAACTTCATCTGCCATCTCATCACCCATTCCCCTAGTTTGTTCAAGCCCCTTTGCAATTCTTCACAATCCTCCTTAGTCCAAGCTCCACTAAATAGTTTGGTGTCGTCTGCAAATTTTATTATCTCACACTTCGTCCCTGTTTCTAGATCATTTATGAATATATTAAATAGCAGCGGCCCAAGCACTGAGCCCTGCGGAACACCACTCGTGACCCTCCTCCAGTCTGAGTAGTGGCCCTTCACCCCCAACCTCTGTTTCCTACCGGCCAAACAGTTTCTGATCCATCCATGTACATCTCCGTCCACCCCATGGTTCTTCAGTTTCCGGAGTAGACGCTCGTGAGGCACCTCGTCAAAGGCTTTTTGGAAATCAAGGTATATGATGTCTATGGGGTCTCCTCTGTCCATCCGCTTGTTAATTCCTCTCAATTGGGAGTTGTACACAAGGCATAGAGAATAATTAATCTTAATACTCAGGGCAGGATGCACAATGCTCCTTCAACATGGTACAAAATATAATGTTGTGAGCGATTTACTGTTACAGGGCTAAACTCGAACAAATAGCATGCACATACCAGATGTCCGGATTTCCCCAGACATGTCCTCTTTTTGAGGACATGTACGGGGGTATGGACGGTTTTTCAAAACCCAGCACTTTGTCTGGGTTTTGAAAAGCTTTCCTCCACATTGCATAGGGCATGAGGTCATCTGCTCATGTGCAGATCCTGTGGATAACCTCCTGCCCGATGAGAGCAGGCAGTGGGGGGGCCTGGCTGGGGCAGGAGTGGGGGGCGGGAATGGGGCGTGACGGGGTGGGGATGGGTGGACCTTTGTGGGCCTGGGGCGGGTTTAGGGGTCTGAATTTTCCAAATGGAAAATCTGGCAACCCTATCATATGCAAGCTATTTTTGCAGAGTTGCCCTGTACAAGAGGAGAGGAACTGTGGCACCTGCTCAGAAGAGCAACATCCTCCCCATCCTGCCACTGCTGCTCTCCCTCCTCCTAGCTCGTTTGATTGCAGCTCTGGAGCCTTGATCAGCTGATCCAGCAGGGGAATCCCCGATCAGCTGAGCCGGCAGGACTCCCCAAAGCCGCCAATTGAGTACTTCCGGGCTTACCTGCCACTCAGCTGTTCAGGGCTTCCACTTCTGCTCAGCTGATTGTGGTATTGAAGCTGCGATCAGATGAGCCGGCAGGGGAAGCCCTGAAGAGCTGAGCAGCGGTGGAAGCTCCGAAGCCACCAGTGGCTTCAGAGAGTCATGCAACTCAGTTGATTTGGATCGCCCTGCCAGCTCAGCAGATCATGGCTCTGGACCCACAATCGGCTGAACCGGTAGGGAAAGCAAGCGCTGCCAGCTCAGCTGCAAAGGACTTTTCAAAAAAAATGAATACAGCTGTTGTGCGTATGTTGTGTTCCTCACACAACATACACATACAACAGCTAAGGGGGGCATTCCCTTTTGTGCATCACAGGTAGAGCTCATTTAAATACTAATGAGCTCCTTGTGATGCATTTGCATAGGGTTCTCGGTAGCTGCTATGAAGATCATTAACAGCCCCCTGAAAACCTTTTTGAGCATCAACAAGAGAGCTTCTATGACAATAAGGCTGCTTTAATGAGTCTTACTGGTATGGAAAGCTTTTGAGCATCATGGCCTCAGTCTCTTAATTAAGTGATGCAAGCACAGTATCACTAGTCCTTTGTCCGAGGACAAACATTTGAAATTCACCAGTTTGAAATACCACAAAGTCTTCTAGAACCAAACAGGAAAGAATGCATGTCTGCTTCTTGTTTCCCCTTTGAAGTGCACATTAATTTGTGTTGCTACGGTAATTCAGCCATAAACCAGGAGTTTATTAGCTGAGGTCTTACGTTTTTCAGAAGAGCACTGTAACAACAAACTCTCTGTACCTGCAAATTGGTGCTAGACAGCCCAACATCCAGATAATTATTGTAAATACTTATGTATTACGATACTTCATAACTTTGCAGTTAACTTTGCAACCTGGAATGACTAAGAGCAGCTGGTTTTCTCTTTTTATTTTTTGAAAGCTCACCTCTGAATTCCTCATAACAAGTACTAATAGAGATATATAAAATCCCGATATGCAGTTCTTGCCTCCCATCAACAGGGATTTCTGTGGGCTTGCAGGACTAGTTCTTCGTCATTCTAGCTCTATGGCCCAGTGGTTCACACTGTCTGTTAGTGGCCATGTTGTTTACTGTATAAATGGGAAAACCTGGCCACTTCCTGTACCATGTTCACGGGAATTTTGCCTTCAAGATCTTCCTCGTTTCTGTGGCATTGCCTTGTTTGGGCTCCAACTCCTCCTTTCTAGTTCCACTTAGCCTCTCCTGCTTAATTCCTGTCAGTTACCAGGAATTAAGCAGCCACCTGCAAGTTCAACTCGAGGGGATGGTGGCTTCTGCAGGCAAAAAATACATATGTCCTCTGATCTAATAAGAACCCTTCAGATCTATCTTGACATGTGCATACTCACCCATGTACTATGGTAGCAAGTTCTGGCCCTCACCGAGCTGTCTGCTTATGAGGCTGCCCATAGGACAACATCCCCATAAGAAAACCAAATGTTTTTCATTTCAAAGGAGAGACTCATTTGAGCTCCACAATTACTATATTCAGGGCTCTGTAACTATGGATACATATCCATGGACATTTGCATGGCTTGCACCATAAGGATAAATTATATTAAAGTTTGTGTGTAGAAATGTGGTTGATCTCTCTGAAAAAGCATCAGACTTGAAATAATTAGCTCAATAAATGATTCTTAGTCTCTTGACTTACATAAACAACCGCATGAGTGCTCGGATAGAGTCATGTGATGCCTTAGAAACAAACTTCATTCTAATCTCAAAGGTACTTTGAGAAAGCTGAAGAATTCACGTAGTACGGCACAGTCATATCCACTCTAAACCCCACCTTGAATATTTCCCTAATTCCTGTTCTTTCCCCATGTCTTCCTAAAATTACGGTACCATCCTATGTGTACAGTCCTAATGGCATTATCATCCTTCCATCTTTGAAGCCAGCTCTTTTCGAGCTCACTTTCCTTGCTACAGTTCTTGTGTTTCCAATGTAATGCCCGCAGCACTGGATGCCGGTTCTAGAATCCAGTGATCCCACTGTCTTAGAAGAAAGGTTCCATCTGTTTCTGTCAAATCTCAGAATGTCTTTCCCTGACATTTTCCAAACTGAAAATAAAAGCCTTTTTGCTAAAGGTTGACACATGGAGGATGATTATATAAGAGAGTGCCTTTGTCTTTGCATGTGAGCAAAATGCTAGTACTGTACCTAGATCAGCGACATATACATGTATGCTGTAGTATTCTATAATTTATATGCATTAAGGCCCAGATTCTATAAATGCCTAAAGTTAGGCATATTGATTGGCACACTTAGCCGATCTAGGCATCTAACTTAATCATGTCAAAAGCTTACCGTATTTTTCACTCCATAAGACGCATTTTTTTTCCACCCAAAAGTGGGTGGAAATCTCAGTGCGTCTTATGGAGCGAAGATCCAAAATTGTCCCATCCCCCCGTAGTGTTGTAAAACACCCTCCCACTGCTAAACCTTTTCAACCCCTCCACCTCTCAGCACCACCGCCGCATCTTTTCTAAACACCCCCCTCCTCTCAGCACCGCCGCCGCATCTTTTCTAAACACCCCCCACCTCTCAGCACTGCCGCCGCACCTGTTTAAAACAAACACCCACCCGCCCGTCGCTGTCGGTACCTTTATTAAACAGCTTGGTGGTCCAGCGGTATTCCTCCCTCGCTAGACAGCTCTCATATTCAGGTCAGGAGCAAGCTTTACGTGCTCCCGCTTGGGCCCGCCTCCACTTTCTGAATGGCTGGCATCAGTTCTCGCGGGACTCGTGAGAACTGACGCCAGCCATTCAGAAATCTGTGCAGGGCCAGGCAGGGAACACAGAAAGCTCGCACCTGACCTCCGCGTTGAGTACAAGAGCCGTCTAGCGAGGGAGGGAGAGATGCCTTTATATTAACGCATGGTGATAACTTTCCCCCTTAATTTTCTGTAAACCACTTAGAATCCTAACGGAGTTTAGTGATATATAAGAAATAAATTACATTACATTACATTAATTATTTACCGGTAAGTAAATTCTTGGTTCAGAACAGACCCTGGTCTGGATTCTTGATTGTGAAAGTATGTGTGAGGGGTAAGGAGAGTTGATCTAGGAAGTCTCCTAGCTAAACTACTGTACTCCCGGCCTGGGACCTCTAACTCTAGTGAGCTAAACCTGAAAAGCACAGTTACCTTCCTGAAGATGATCTCTTGAATGGAAAAAAAAAGACAATGAGGGATCCACCAAGGTAAGACTGCAAGTGTAGCCTTACCTGATATCTTAGCTCAAATAAACAAGGGTTAGTTTCATGAAACCTAGCCAACCATTTTTCACTTTGTTAATTTTTGCAGAATTAGTCTGAGCCTATATAATGCCCTATGATTCTCATTTTACCTTTTTAAGTACTGCAGGAGAAAGCAAGGGATCCATTCTAGTAATGGCAAAGCCAACTGAAATATACCTTTTGTTAGAGAGGCCCACCAGTCTAGACTGGTGGATGCATAACATTGGCTGAACCCCTGGCACCACAGGGGGGGAGGAGGAAGGAGAAGAGAGAGCTTGGAGATGAGGAAAAACTGAGGAGACTACAGATTGGTGGAGGAGATGTACTAGGGAGTAAGGAAGGAATGGGTGAGAAGAGTGATATGATTGGGCAAGGATGAGAGGTTGATGATTGAATGGAGTGAATAGGAGTTTTGGCAGGCTGAAAGGCATTTGGGAGGTGGCTAGGAAATGTGAGTAAGGGGAGCTTGAAAGGTGATTTCCTCCCACCCGCTTCATTGTAGTTTATTGGGTGTCTGTGAGGTGGATGTGGGTTTAAGCAGGGTGGTTGTAGCAGAGTTCAGTAGTGGGGTTTTGCTTTGGCTAAGTCTTGGGTTTTGTCAGGTACCTTTATCTGCTTTTTAGATTAGGGGGTTACATAAAGAAAAATACCCTAATTCCCCTCCTTCCACCATCTATTCTGTGAAACAGCAAAAGGTAGAACACAACATTTCGGGAGCCAGTTTTCTTAGGACCCCTGGAGATCAAAAGATACCCCCCTAAGAATTTGGTTCAGAATGTTTTTTTTTCTTGTTTTCCTCCTCTAAATCTAGGGTGCGTCCTATGATCAGGTGTGTCTTATGTAGTGAAAAATATGGTAATTGGCACCAATAATTTGCAATTAACAACTTGTAATTGATATTAATTGGATGATAGGTGACTGACTTGGTAGGTGCCTATCATTTTCAAGCAGGCGCCTAGTCCAAGATGCCTACCAAGAAGCAGATGTTGTTAGGGGATGTGGTAGAGGTTTCTACCATGGCCTGAAGCACTAAATGCTCCGACGCTCATAGAATTCCTATGAGTGTTGGAGCACCATCTGAGCAGTTAGCATCCCAGGCTGTGGTAGAAACCTCTATGTGCCTTGATTTAATCCAGAATATATATGTTGGAGACAATTCTATAAAACAGGTTGCCTCCATATAAGTGTCCCAGTGCAAAATGGCACCCAGGTTTCCTGATTCCATCAAAGAATGCTAACCTAAACCCCACATGGCTGATGTAATAGGGCACATTTAAGAGCACCATGAAATACATTAAAATTATAGAAGCCAATATTCAGACCGTAGGAGATAACCCAGCTACCTCCCATGGTCAGTAGCAAACCTGGTTATTCAATTTTCTATACCGTTCTCCCGGGAGAGCTCAGAACGGTTTACATGAGTTTATTCAGATACTCAAGCATTTTTCCCTGTCTGTCTCGACAGGCTCACAATTTATCTAATGTACCTGGGGCAATGGGGGATTAAGTTTCTTGCCCAGGGTCACAAGGAGCAGCATGGGTTTGAACCCACAACCCCAGGGTTCTGAGGCTGTAGCTTTAACCACTGCGCCACACTCGCCAGCTAAGGCATAGTGGCCAAAGAAAGACCTGTTTTTTAGGTGGGTCTATCTGGCTGCTAGACTTAGCTGGTTGACAGTGAATATTGGAGGTGACCACTGGCCAATCCACTGACCTGAATATTCAGTATGAGATAGCCAGCATAGCAGTATTTAGTTGACCGGGAGCCATTCCCATTTGGGTAAATACTACCGAATACTGGGCAGATCACAGGTATCAGAATGGCACCCCCAAAAATCTGCAGTATTTACCCACCAACACCATCATCACAATGCTGCCCGTGTGAAACAAAGACAAAGAAACTGCATGGCTGCACTCTTCCTCCTCAAGGCTGCCGGTCTCACCAATCTCTGATGTCACTTCTTGTTCCGGGGTAGAGCGGGCAGGACAGGAAGGAAGACTGCAGGCCCATGGTTTCTTTTTCTTTGTTTGCCACCACTTCTAGTCTGGAGAACAGCAACAGTGATAATAGGGTCATCAGTAGGGAGGGGGTAGATGGTGGATGTGGGAGGGGAAAGCAAAGGGGCAGAAACTGGATTGGGGTGAAGAAAAAAGACAGATGCTGGATGAAGGGGAGAGAAGGGGTAGATAACGAACACTACCTTACAGAATAGTTGTGTCGCTTTTCTGCAGTTTCACATGCAAAGCATGTTATAGGATAGCTTTTCACCATTCTCTCATTGTCTATTTTTCTCAAGTAGTTTTTGTGTTGTGTTTTCTCTCTCCCTTTCTCCATATCACCTCTTCCTTGCTGCTTCTTGTGAATTCAAGTCACTGGGTGAAGGGTAGAGAGACAGGAAAAAAAGGGGCATGCTGAATGTGGGAGGGGAAAAAAAGGAGCAAACATGATGTAGGGGTCAAAGGGGAAGAGAAGGGACAGATGCTGGATGTGGAAGGGGGGAAGAAAGTGGTCAGATGCTGAATGTAGGGGAGGGGAGACAGATGCTGGATATAGGGGAGGGTAAAAAAAGGGGACAGATATTGAAAGAGGAAATAGGAGAAACATTGGATGTAAAGGGGGGAGAAAGGTGGCAGACACTGAATGGAAGGGGGAGAGGAGGCAGACGTTGGGTAGGAGAGAAAGAGAGAGGGGGGCAGATGCTGGGTGGAAGGTGGGAGAAAAAGAGAGGGGGCAGACACTGGATGGAAGGGGAAAGTAGAGGAGGGACAGCTACTGCTCCTGCTCTACCTCTGCTCCCTGTCACACGCACACCCCTTCCCCTATACCTCTTTAACTTCGCTGGTGCGAGCAGCATCTCCAACCTACTGTCACACCGGCTTCGGCTCTCCCTCTGACATGACTTCCTGTGACAAGGAAGTGATTTCAAAGGGAGAGCCGCGGCCGGCGTAAGCAGCTTGTTGGAGGTGCTACTCATGCCAGCATAGCGTTAGAGGCACGGGAGAAGGGAAGGCGTGCTTGCAGCTAGGAAGGACTGAGAGGCAGAAAGGAGGAGAGGTGCTAGCACCCCCACCAAGATGGCTACTGGGGTGGTCTGCTTCCCTGCCCCCCCTTACTATGCCACTGCAAGACAGAGTATACTATCCTGACCCAAGGCATGAAGGTTTGGCCTCCAAAGGGGAGAGTGGTGCAGTGGTTAAAGTTATAGTCTCAGCACCCTGAGGTTATGGGTTTAAACCCATGCTGCTCCCTGCGATCCTGGGCAAGTCACTTAATCCCCCCTCCCATTGCCCCACATACATTAGATAGTTAGTGAGCCCACCAGTACAGACAAGCAGTACCTGAATAAATTCATGTAAACCATTCTTAGCTCCCCTAGGAGAACAGTATAGAAAATTGAATAAATAAATTAAAGCTAATTGAAAAATATGTTTAGACTAATAGAACGGTATCATATTACCCAAATTTTGTTTTATTTGTATTTGTTAATCTATAGTGCAGTGGCCTTCACTAATTTTTAAGTCAGAGCCACTTTGAACCCAAATGAGCTGAAGGAGAGCCACCACATATTTTTCCATGCAAGGCTGTGACACTGCTGGCCCCACCAGCCCACCTTCAAACATTTTATTAAGGGTACCTATCCTCAAGGAGATAGGCATTTTAAAATGTATTCTCTTCATCTAATGAGAAATGCCTTATTGTTCGAGCAGGCAGCTTTTTCTCCTATGAGCTTGGGTAGAGAGGCAAAGAGTAGCAGATAAAAAAGCCAGAATGATTATGAGGGCCATCATAGAGGCTGCCATTGACCCTTGGGCCTTGCATTGAAGAACACTAATATGTCAGGTTTTGAAATTTACTTCTGCTATCTTTATATTTGCACAGTACAGGGGAACATGCGTCACTTTTTCTGTTTCTCCAGTGTTGCACTGTGACTTCTTAGGAGAGCATTGGGGAGGGGGCTGGAGAAAATGGGGGGGCTATAGAGGAAAGCATGGCAGAGGGGATTGTAGAGCATGGGGGAGGCTGTCCTAAATGTTGTTTATGGTCCATTATCAGTAGTAAAAGAAATATTTTAGTAGCTTGACAATTTTCATTTTCATTTTTCAGGTGCTACGGGCACCTTTTTGAGTTAATTAGATATGGAATGGTACAGCTGAATTAAATATTGTTAAACTAGTAGATGGGATTCCTATTAAAGCAGCAGTCATTGGGGGCTGAGAAAGGAGAGGCTTTTTTATGTGACAATCCTGGTGTTTGATTTTTATTACATTCTAAATAGAGGTAGAATGGGGTTGATTAGCCTTGTTGTATTAACTGCTTTAAGAGAAAGAGGATGTAAAAACCTTTCACAACATGGCATTAAGGAATGCTGATGCTTTGTGTAGTTTAATTTTGTGGTTATCATTATATATTGTTAATACGATTATATTGCATGTATATGAAGAATAGTGCTGCCCGATTCACCGATTCAAATCGATTCACCAATTCACTTTGATGAATTGATTCAAATCGATTTGTTTCACTCAAAAATCAGACTTACTGATTCAGTGAACAGCCCTCCCCCCGGATAGGCCTGACATACCTCCAGGACCTCCTAAAGCATCAGCTGCAGCAGTGGCGGTGGACGGCTAGGAGATGCAAGCTCTGTACAACCTTGTTCATGGCCTGCCCCATCGGGCCCTTCCCTCTGCCACATTACTGATGATGTCACTGATGACATTGCAGAGGGAAGCCCTGGCGTGGCAGGCCGCAAACAAGCCTATTCAGAGCCTGAGTCTGCTAGCCATCCACCACCGCTACTGCTGATGCTGCATTAGGAGACCTAATGGTTTGTCAGATCTCGGGGGGAGGTCGTGAAGTGCTGCACAGGGCAGGGGATGGGCGGGATGGAAAGTTGCTACACAGGGGGATAGGAGGGAGGGGCAGAAAGCTGATGCACAGGGGAAAAAGAGGAAGAATTGTTGGACATGGGATGGAGAAGAGGAAGGAAATGCAACAAAGAGGTAGACAGGAGTGAGAGGGAGAAATCCTGCATATGGTGGAGGGGAGAGAGACATGTTTAGAGAAGAGAGAGGAAGAAATGTTGGACATAGGGTGGAGGGCAGGGAGAGATGGTGCATGGGGAGAGAGAAAGAAATATTTCACATGATAATGGAGGGAAGGAAGGGAGAGATGCTGCATGGAAGGGATTAGAGAGGTATGATCTAGGGCACAAGGCAGGGAGAGACAGCGAGAGAGATGGTAGACAATGGGAAAGAAATGTTGGATATGGCAGTGGAAGAAAAGGTGCAGAGATGGAAGATGGATGGTGAGCACAGAGAAAGAAGAAAACGTCAAACAAGCCGGAGACTCTGGTGAGCGAGTTAACAGAAGATAAACAGAAACCAGAGCCTGGGACCAACATGATTTGAATAATAAAATGACCAGATAACAAAGGGTAGAAAAAAAAATTTTTGTTTTCTATTTTGTGATTACAAGATGTCAGATTTGGAAATGTGTTTCCTGACAGAGCTGGTTAGACAACGACCATGAGCAGGATCTAACAGAGAGAGGAAAAGTTTTTAGTTTATTTTGTTTACACCACAGCGCCAACGTGGGGTTGGAGAAGGCAAAGGGTAGGTGAAGAGTAGGGTTACCAGATTATCTGTTTGGCAAATCCAGACCCCCTAGACCCACCCCCCAGGCCCACCCAGTTCCACCCATTCCCGTCCCATCACGCCACAGTCCCACCCCCCAATCCTGCCCCCCGTTGCCTGCTCTCATCGGGCAGGAGGACATCCGTGCATGCGCGGATGCCCTCCTGCCCGATGCAATGGGGAGGAAAAGTTTTCAAAATCAGGACAAAGTGCCTGGTTTTTAAAAGCCATCTAGACCCCCAGACCCCTGGACAAGTCCTCAAAAGGAGGACATGTCCGGGGAAATCTGGACACCTGGTAGCCCTAGTGAAGAGGCTACAAAATAAACTCATCAGAATGTTTGAAAAAAAAAACAAAACACCCAGTTGGACAGGAAAAGCCACATCGATTCAATAGTCTGAATAGAATTGAATCAAATTGAATTTTTTCCCCCTGAATCAGGCAGGATTAATGATTAATGAATGGAAGAAATGGCATTACAGTTACACTTCTCCCTCCGTATTCGTGGCTTCTGCACTCACGGTTTCGCTTATTCACAATTTTTTGCATGCTGACTCCGCCCCCCAAAATTACATCATGAGTAAAGTTCCTTTTCCTTTACTGTACCGATACAAAAGTTTAGCACTTACCAACATTCACTCTGAAAATCGCTGCTTCCATGTTTTCACCCTCAAAATCGCTGCTTCCCAGCTTCCCAGTGTGCACAGAAAAAAAACGCTGCTTCCCAGCGTCCATAGAGAGAAAAGTTGCTTCCCAGCGTGCATGGAGAAAATCGCTATTACCCTGGAAATCGCTGGGAATCGCTTGCTTGTCTGAAATCAGTCTGAAAATCGCTGGGAATTGCTGTACACTACTATATTGTTATACAATAAATATTGTTATACCCCCAAAATTGAGAATTTCAATAGTAATAATAGTGGCTGTTTCCAAAAAGCATGAATAACAGTTGAAAAGTTATTCACGGTTTCAATAGTAAAAACGCTGGCTGTTACAAAAAACCGTGAATAACATGTAAAAAGTTATTTGCGGTTTTTCCATATTCGTAGCTATGTTCCGCCCGCATCCACTGCAAATACGGAGGGAGAAGTGTAGTGCTATTATTATGGGGGTGGGTTCTGGGGCGGAGCTTGGACATAGGCATTCCACTGTCCCTGGGGCAGATAGTATCTATAAGTTGCACATATGAGTTGGAGACATGGCCATGTGTATGCCCCCCTTGTAGTTGCAGACTGTAGCACTTACACTACAGACTAGATGGGCCATTTGGTCTTTATCTTCCGTCATTACATTACATTAGTGATTTCTATTCCGCCATTACCTTGCGGTTCAAGGCGGATTACATCCAAACTAAAACAAAGAATTACATTCAAAATTTGAAGGTAATAACAGTGTCGGGTAAAAATAGTTATCAACGGGAAGTAGAAGTTTTTAGGAGATAGGAATAGGGTGAATTAAGGGTTTTAGATAGTGTTTGGTAAATAGAAGAGTATTAGAGAGTATTAAGGGTATGGAGAGTGTTAGATGTTGGATTGGGATTGGTCGTACTGGATAGGTTTTATGTATTTTGTGAAGAGTATGGTTTTGGTATCTATATCATGTTTCTGTGTTAGAGAATAGTTAAGTGACACTTTTCTGCAAGGTTTCACATGCAAGGCACACATTATAGGATTGCTTTTCACCATTCTCTCATTGTGTATTTTGCTCAAGTAGTTTCTGCGGTGTGTTTTCTCTCTCCCTTTCTCCATATCACCTCTTCCCCGCTGCATCTTGTGACTTCAAGCTTGCTGAGTCCCCCAATCTACAAGCTGTAGCTGTTTCTCCAAGCAGAACCTTAGAATAGTTGTTCAGGAATCAGCTCCCAATGTTTCATGGAGCACCCTGCATTTTATTTGCTAATTTCCACAAGCAGCTGTGATTTAGTCCTTGTTCCTTGCTATAATTAAATGATAAATCTTCATGTGGACTGCATCCAATATAGAATCTGGCAGTTCTCCTGCATTCTAAGCAGAGTACAAGATACATTTAGCCAGGAAATGATCCAGCTTTAGAGGACTAGATCCTCTGGTTGGGAGCTACAGCAGATAAAGAGGTGTTGTCTTACTAAGATTTAGTCAACAACAACAAAAACCTCCTTTTTCATAGAAGATTGGGCCCCAGGCTGTCTCCATGCAATATGCTTGGAGCCAGTGGTGTAGTGGGGGGCGAAAGGGGTGCTCCGCCCCGGGTGTCATCTTGCTCGGGAGGTGCCAGCACCCCTCCTCCTCTCCCACTCCCCCCCCTGCCGCCTGCGTG
Organism: Geotrypetes seraphini; assembly: GCF_902459505.1. Lineage (NCBI taxonomy): Eukaryota > Metazoa > Chordata > Amphibia > Gymnophiona > Dermophiidae > Geotrypetes > Geotrypetes seraphini. The sequence goes on along the minus strand of NC_047089.1, from coordinate 215,793,777 downwards.
CCCCTTCCCTTTCCCCGTACATTAATTTTGGCGTGACCAGCCGCCCGCATCGGCTTTGGCACTCTCTCTTAGGTCACTCCCGGGACCCATGCCTAGGAAGTGACATCAGAGCGCCAAAGCCGATGCGAGCGGTAAATTGGGGGCTGCATGCGCCAAAGTGAAAAAGGTATGGGAAGGGGCGTGCACGTGCGGCAGGGAAGAGGGCGGGGAAGGGCCCCACTGCCCCGGGCGCCACTCACCCTCGCTATGCCACTGCTTGGAGTAGAGGCCATGTGATGCAGAGTTTGATATACTATTCTCTATTGAAAGGGCATAAAGAGGGCCAAGATTTGCAGGCTTCTCTTCCAAAGGTAACGCAGGCTGAAAGTTTGAAAGGGACATTACTACTACTATTTATTATTTCTATAGCACTACCAGGCACACGAAGTGCTATACATTAAACACACAAGAGACGGTTCCTACTCACAAGAGCTTACAATCTAATTAAGATAGACACACAAGGGGGGTGGAGGAATCTATACATGTCGCTCATGTGGGAAGTAAGAAAGGGGCTAATGGCATGGAAGGGAGATAGGGAACTAATATGTGGTAGGATTAGGATTTAAATGCAGCTTCAGAAAGTGGGTATTTTCAGCCTAGACTTGGTATAACATGTATTGTATGCTTTTTATATGACTGGATGTTTGTTTTTTGTAAAACCGCCTAGTTATAGGCAGCTAAGAAATCTTTTAAATAAATAAATAAAATTGCCAGAGACGGGGCCTGATATATTGAGTCAGGCAGGTTGTTCCAGGCATGCGGCACAGCAAAGTAGAACATAAGAATAGCCCTTACTGGGTCAGACCAATGGTCCATCAAGCCCAGTAGCCCGTTCTCACAGTGGCCAATCCAGGTCACTAGTACCTGGCCATAACCCAAGGAGTAGCAATATTCCATACTACCGATACAGGGCAAGCAGTGGCTTCCCCCATGTCTCTCTCAATAACAGACTATGGACTTTTCCTCCAGGAACTTGCCCAACCCTTTCTTAAAACCAGCTACGCTATCCCCTCTTACCATATCTTCAGGCAACGCATTCCAGAGCTTAACTATTCTCTGAGTGAAAAAAAATTTCCTCCTATTGGTTTTAAAAGTATTTCCCTGTAACATCATCGCATGTCCCCTAGTCTTCGTCATTTTTGACGGAGCGAAAAATCGATCCACTTGTACCTGTTCTACTCCATCAGGATTTTGTAGACTTCAATCATATCTCCCCCTCAGCCGTCTCTTTTCCAAGCTGAAGAGCCCTAACCATTTTAGTCTTTCCTCATACGAGAGGAGTTCCATCCCCTTTACCATCTTGGTCGCTCTTCTTTGAATCTTTTCTAGCGCCACTATATCTTTCTTGAGATAAGGAGACCAGAATTGAGCGCATGCAGATGCGGAAGTTGGCAGTAGAGGAGAAGGGTATTGACAAGAGAGATGGTACTTGAAGTTTTGTGTTGTGGTGAGAATAAATAATTCAAAGACTTTGCCGACTGGAGGAGGCGTCATAGGACATTTCAGAATGGAGGAGTACCTACTCTTCACAAATGGGAAGATATATGGGTCATTGTTCTGCAAAATCCCTGAACTGCATGAACTGAATACCTGGAAAAATACACCACACGCTGCAATTACCTTCCTTTTGTACACTCTTGTACACTCGGTCAACTTCAATGACCTGTACATTTCTAAACTGTTAACTCCAACAACTTCATTGCTTGTAACCTTAATTAATTGATGTGAACCGCCTAAAGCTCCCTGGGTATGGCGGTATACAAAATAAAGTTATTATTATTATTAGCTTATTCAGTTAGCAGTAATTGCCAGCCCAGTCCATAGGCTATATCTAACAGGTATCACCAACTAATATGCATCGTATATATTGGTGTGTCACATATCCATTCATTAGGAACAGGACAACAGCTAAGGATTTCAGCATCTTGGCTGACATTGAAGAATGTGAAGAGGGCAGAGAGACATTCTTTGCCAACTTATCCAGTTTCAGGAGAACAATTTTTATCCAGTGCTGGATTTCTGACAACCTTATCCTGTCACACTATGAGGCCCACAACACTGATTTCAGTACTACAAATGCCACCCTTCTTTGCGATGTGAGTTCAAACCAGGACTGGCTGTGCCACTTGGCAGCTCAGGAGTGAGAATGAGAAATTGAAGGAGGGAGTTCTGCATCTGAAACTGAGGACCAAGAAGCTATTAGACATACCTCTTCCACATGATTAAGAGTGTAATGTTGAAGCACCACCCCTCCACCCGCTGGTAGGAATGACAGCTGAGAACTCCTGCATAGAGGGAATGGTGCTAAGAACCAAGGAAGTCAGGGTTCAAATCCTTCTCCTTCTGAAGCTCCCTATGACCTTGAGCAAGTCAGGTACAAGCTTAGATTATGCCTCTGGGAACAAACATACACTTTACTGCCGGATTCTCTACACTGTGCTGATGTCGGCGGCTGCCAATCGCATATCGATCACGCGACAATGCCATTTAGAGAATTGTACCTCTGGGAAAGATAGGCACTGAAAATGTAGGCCAGGGTTTTTCAAGATCTACATTTCCGGCAACTATCTTTAACGTGAATCACATCTATGTTGGTGCTTTACAATGCAGGCGTTAGCCATGCTTATAGTGCTAGTATAGCCATGCATTAGGGGCCAGTAGGCAGGGCAGGATTAACCAATAGGCCAAGTAGGCACGTGCCTAGGGCCCAAAATGGTCAGGGGGGGCCTGATGAAGGAGGGCATCAACATTGTTTTTTCCAAATGGTGATGGGCCCCTCCAGCATCGATCGACAACCCCGATAGGCAATGCGGCCCCCCTCCCCATTGATGGAAAGTAAGACAAGCAAGCAACGCGGGTAAGAAAGGCAACGGGAACTGTAATTGTGCAAGCGGTGCTGCTTGCCCAAAGCTTCCCTCTGACACAGCTTCCTGTTTCCGCCTTGGCACATGGTGGGGTGGGGCGGGACAGTGGGCCCAGTGTACTTGTGTGCCTAGGGACCCTCGACGAATTAATCCTGCCCTGCCAGTAGGCGCCTCCTTTTGTATAGGCGTCAGTAGGCTCTATGAATTTAAAGAGAATTGGCATTTCAAACGGCATTCCCATGTTAACTCAGGCACTGGTAGAGTGCCCACCGGCGCCTAAGTTATGGCGCCATTTATAGAATTTCCATTTTACTGTATATAAATCTAACTTGCACTGAGCTACTGCTGAAAAAGAGTGAGCTAAATCCTACATTTGGCAACCAGTCAATATATAGAGATTTATACAGTGTCCTCCAGATTCTATATATAGTGAATAAAGTTGTATGTGCAAATTTGGCTATATGACCAAGTAGCGTGTGCAATTTAATTGCATAATGAGCCATGTCCCAGGGCTGGTAATTGGCCACTAACAAGCAATTATTGGCAATAACTGGCTCTAAGGGCTCCTTTTACTAAGGTGCGCTAGCGTTTTTAGTACACATAGGAAATTACCGTGCGCTACACCGCGCGCTATGTTTCTAGAGCTAACGGCAGCTCAATGCTGGCGTTAAGGTCTAGTGCACGTGACAATGTAGCGTGCGCCATTCCGCGCGTTAAAGCCCTAATGCGGCTTAGTAAAAGGAGCCCTAAGTAGAATTTACATGCGCAGCTTTCTAAGCATGTTCTATAAAGTGGCGCGCATAAATTCTTAATGCCCAGATCTGCAAAGGGGTTATGACCACGGGAGGGGCATGGGCAGGCTATGGGTGTTTCTAAAAAGTATGTGCACTGATCCAGTAGCGTATTAAGGGGAGGAGGCGTCAAGGGGGGCGGTCCGCCCCGGGCGCCATGTTGGTGGGGGTGCTGGCACCCCTCCTCCTCTCTGCCCCCCCGCCTCCTCCTATTCCTTCCCTCCACGTGTGCACCCTCTTCCCTTCCCCCATACCTCTAGTTGAAGTTGTTTGCGGCGGTCAACAACGTGCTCTTCATGACCCTGTCGGGTCTCCCACTGATGTCACTTCTGGGTGCTGTGCATAGGAAATGATGTCAGAGGGAGAGCCGATGAGGTCACAAGGAGCACATTGTTGACCACTGCAAGCAATAGCTTCAACTAGAGGTATGGGGTAGGGGGAAGGGAAGAGGGGTGCACACGGCAGGCAGGAGCGGGGAAGGAGCGGGAGAGGGGGCGCCTCTCACCCTTGCCACACCACTGGCCTGATCTATGCGAAATTTAGGCCCAGGCATTTACACCCAGTGATTTAGCCATGATTTATAGAATAGCACTTAAGTGTGTTTTTACTCTGGTATAAATTTTTCAACATCATATATAGAATCTGGTCCTGGGCCCTGGGCAAGGTGTTTTTAGTGCAAGCAGGGTGTTTTTGGCACAGTTTAGCTCACATCTCAGGATCTCTTCCATAATATCCACACTTCCCAACAAAATAGATCATAGAAATAAGTTGCTTCTTCAATCAACACAGCTCTGGATCATGTTTTTTTTAAACAGCCAACTAGGGTGTACCGAATATTCATCTTCGATTCAATTTGGCACACGGGGCAGTGGCGTTCCGCCATGCCCTTCTCTCTGCCCTCGTTCCTTCCGTGTCCCCATGCTACACTCACACCCTCTCTTCTCACTCCCGTACCTCTTAAAATCTTCACCAGCATGACCAGCTTCTCTGTCCTGCTGCTCGCGCTGGCATTGACTTTCCCTCTGATGTCACTTCCTGGTCCTGTGACCTGAAAGTGATTTCAGAGGGAGCCAGACAGGCATGACAGAAGGCTAGAGTAGTTACTCGCACTAGCAGAGATTTTAAAGGGAAAGGAGGGTGTGAGCATGGCATGGGGGCATCCCCAAGACGGTGCCTGGGGTGGTCTGCCCTCCCCGTCTCCCCCTCCCTACTATGCCACTGTCTCTCTATCACTTTCCACTCTTTCCCCTGCCAATACCAACACCTGTTCCAGACAAAATTTGGCATGCTTACACCATCACCTCGATTTAATACCTTGTTTTTAAGTTAATCACACAGATCTCCCAAGAGGCTGGATAGAAAGTAATGGCCGATCCCTCTTCCTGCTTCCTGCTGGGTAAATGTCCTCTGTGCTACAGGCCAGAATGTAATAAACCCAGAATTGAGTGTATCAAGCATTGAGCAGGAAAGCAGATTATCACCAAAGCTCCAAAGCACTATGAGATTAAAAAAAAAAAAAAAACAACCCTGTAAAAATGTTTTGCTAAACCTAAATTGGCTCTTGGCATTAAACTTTTATTACCATTAGCTTTAAATTCAACTTCTGTATGCATTCATTATATTTTGCTTTGAATGTAAATATTAAGTTAAAGTAATGTGGGCTGTGCAGTCAGAGACACTGTTTGTTCCATAAATATTTTGTGTTCCACAATAAATTAATTACAGGTTACACGAGAAATATGTTTTATTTAGTACTTATAAACATGTAATGGATGAGGCAATTATTAGCAAGAAAAAAAGTATGTATATATATATATATATATATATATATATATATACACACACGAGTGGGAAGTAACAATAAGGGACATATTAAGGAATTAGCCTGAAGACCCAGGGATCTCTTAGCAGCTCAGGCAGCTCTTTCCTGGTTCTTGCTTTATTGCAGGTGAGACGCAGATTGCAACTACAAAGGTCTCCTTTATTAAACCGTGTTAGGGTTAAAAAAAAAAAAAAAAATCATCCGCCGCTGTAGTAAAAGCTCCGATGCAGTCAATCACTAGTGGCTCTTCACGGGGCTGGAGTGCGGAAAGGCCACTCCTGCTCTGGTTCACCGCTGGACCACCGGGGATTGTATATGATACACGGGGGAGGTGTGAGAAGGGATAGGATGCAGAGCCAGGGAGGGAGGGGGGCTGGGGGCAGAGCCTAGCAGGGCAGGGAGGGAGGGGGGCTGGGTGCAGACCCTGGCAGGGCAGGGAGGGAGGGGGCTGGGAAGTGGTGTACCAAGGGAGGTGCGGGGGGTGTGGACCGCCCCGGGTGCCATCCCAAGGGGGGTGCACAGCCGGCAGGGTCCGGAACCTCCCACGCTTCCCTACATTACACCTCAGCACGGCTGCCATACTTACTCTGGAGCAGAGTTGGCAGCCGTACTGAAGTGCAGGAAGGTCCCACGATGCCTGCGTCTACCGCCTCTGCTCCGGAAGAGGTAAGTGACGTCGGAGGGGGTGGACCGGCAGCTGCAGTCATCGTGGGACCTTGCCGTAACTCCCTGTGTTTGCCAGCCCATCCCCTCCAATATCACTTACCTCTTCCGGAGCAAAGGCAGCAGAAGCAGTCATCGCGGGACCTTGCTGATTTGAATGGAGAAAGAAAGGAGCATAGCAGAGTGATGGAAGGAGAAAAAAGGAGTCAGGATGTTTTGGAAGGGTGGTGAAGGGAGAGAAAGGGGATCAGGGTGGTATGGAAGGGTGGTGAAGGGTGAGAAAAGGGGGTCAGGATGGTATAGAAAGGTGGTGAAGGGTGAAAAAGGGGTCAGGGTGGTATGGAAGGGTGGTGGAGGGAGAGAAAGGGGGCAGATGCTGATGGAATTGGTGTGCAGGGAAAGAGGAGAGAAACATGGGGGAAGGATACTGCATGGAATTGAGTTGGAGGGAAAGAAAGGGGGCAGATGCTGATGGAAGGGTGGGGGGAACGGAGAGGACAGAATGAAATGCCAAACCATGAGGGTGTGGGAGAGGGAATAAGAGGAGAGGAGAGAGATGCCAGACCATTGGAGGAGGGAAAGGAAGAAGAATGCCAGACCAATGGGATGGAAGGGGGAGGCATAAAGTTTCTAGAAGGGGAATAGAAGGAGAGAAGATGCCATATAGAAGGGGAAGAGAGAGGGTAGACGAAAGGAAGAGAGTGACAAGAAGATGAGGAAAGCAGAAACCAGAGAAGACAAGGTAGAAAAAAAATTGCATTGCTGTTTCTGTGGTGTTGCATTATATGCAGAGTCCAGCTTCTTGCTGCTTCAGTTTAACCTTTGTCTATGTATTTCTATTTTATCTCCCCTTTTACAAAACTGTAGAGCGTTTTATAGTGTTGGCCGTGGTGGTAACAGCTCTGATGCTCAGAATTCTATGAGCGTCTGAGCTGTTACCTCCATGGCTAAAAATCACACTACGGTTTTGAGAAAAATATAAATATATAGAGATAGATATAAATAGATCAGTATTTGTATTTGTTTTCTGTTTAGGTAGAAAATATATGCAGGGAGTGCTTTTTTTTTCTAGGAACAGAGGTGGCAATATTCATACAGGGCTAACGCTAGGGGTCAGGCTGACAACCCATGACTCCCCTCACACAGTAGCCACACTCCTCCCCATTGCTTGCCACAGAGCTTATAAAAAAGCAGCATTGTAAATATTGCATCTGTCCCCAGAACACCATCACAGCACTTATTGGGAAAAGAACACAAGTAAGATTCTCTGCAAAGAAACAACATCAGCAGAATACTTCACCTTGGCCATATATACACAGAATATGGATGCAACCGTTACCTCAACACACACAAAATAAGTGACTGCAAATAAATCAAAATGTGTGGTAAAAAAACGAACTGGAAACCCCAAGAAGGCAGACCCTAGAGCAGGGGTGTCAAAGTCCCTCCTCGAGGGCCGCAATCCAGTCGGGTTTTCAGGATTTCCCCAATGAATATGCATGAGATCTATTTGCATGCACTGCTTTCATTGTATGCTAATAGATCTCATTCATATTCATTGGGGAAATCCTGAAAACCCAACTGGATTGCGGCCCTTGAGGAGGGATTTTGATATCCCTGCCCTAGAGCATGTATCATTAGCAGAACGTCACACCTCAGTCACAAAGGCAAAACAGACAACCGCTTATCAAAATACTCTATGAGCATCGGGAGCAGCGCGCATCATTCAGCGCAGCTCACCATGCTACAAACTGCTAGCGCAGTTTTATAGAAGAGGCCCTAAGTCTTGACATATCGCTTTTACAAACCAAAGCGGTTTACATCTTTACAACATTTTTAAAAAATAGTTAAAAATCAGGAGAATGACAAAAATAAAATGAGTTGACATATGCCAATTCTTTCGGACTCTTAGGACCAGATTCTGTATAGGATGCCTGCATTCGTCAAGCAGTAGAACATTAACTAAAGAGGGTCTTAAGCATTTATTAGATATTCAGGCTAGCAGACCTCAGAAGTACCCTACTGTATGTCTATAATCTTCAAAGAACATACAGATCAATTGGCACCCATGGTCATCATGTTATAGAGGCCTATGACGACCATGGGTGCCAATTGATCTGTATGTTCTTTGAAGATTATAGACATACAGTAGGGTACTTCTGAGGTCTGCTAGCCTGAATATCTAATAAATGCTTAAGACCCTCTTTAGTTAATGTTCTACTGCTTTATATTTAAAGAGGTCTAAAATACTCGAGCCTGATAGAGTGGACTTGCATTCGTCAAGGACATCTAGTGCTGTCTAACTTTTGAATTCGCAAACAACCTTTTTTTTTTTTTTTTTAAATTGGCTTTACTGGCATGGTAATTGATCTTGCAGGTTTTCAGCTAATCAAAAAAAAACCAAAAAATCAACCCAAAATTAAATCACCTATTAAATCACCTACGCGGAACTCTTACGATGCCTAGTGAAGCATAAGTTGAGGCGTCCTCGACACCTAATGATGCCTACCTGAAAAGTAGGCATAGTTAGGCATGGAGAACGGGCATGGTTGACTTAGGCGTTCAAATTAGGCGCTGGTAGACTAGGCCAAGTGAAGCCTGGCCTAATGTACCAGCGTCTACCTCTAGGACACCTAGTGACATCTTAGTACACTTAGGTGCTGCTAGGCAGGATTCTTAAAGGATACCTAGTGGTTGATTGATAACCGCGCTGAGCGGCACCTGCAATATATGCGCCATTTATAGAATCTGACCCTTAAGCATACTGTCCTGGATTCTACTCATTATGACAGGGGTTGCCATACAACAGATTACGAATAACTGGAAAAATTGGGAGAGACAGAATTACAGCTTTTGGTGGAACTCTATGAGCTACTTTTATCAAGCCGCGCTAGCGGGGTTAGCACGCGCGACTTTTAATCACGCGCTAACACCCGTGCTGGCCAAAAAACTACTGCCTACTCAAGGCGTAGCATCTAGCGTAACATTAGCATCTAGGCGTAACATTAGCATCTAGCGCGGCCGGCGGTTTAACGTGCACTATTACGCATGTTAAACCGCTAGCGCGGCTTGATAAAAGGAGTCCTTTGTGTTACATTTTCAGAATGGAAAGGATAATTGCCGTGCAGCAAGGCAATTTTAAGAAATTTCAGGTTATTTGGGAGCCATTTACAAGATATGGAAAGATTGAAATTATTGCATAGAATAAATATTAATTCCCTTTTGTTCATACACATCCAGGGTGGGGTGGGGGTGGAAATATTTTATGATTTCTTTTGTTTATGATTAATTGTTGGATATAAGGGAGGGGAGATATTTGATGAAAGCTATAATTTGATGATAAGTAATAAGTAATGATTGTATTTTGTGTTATACTTATTGTAAGTTTTAAAAAAATGAACAAAGATTTACGAAAAAAAAAAGCGCAGACATGTGCAATAATTTCTATAAAGTATTAACCTTAGCATACCAGCGTGCACAAGAAGTCTTTGTCTTTTTCTGAAATTTACTTTATTGAATAAATGTAGCTAATATACTCACAATTTAGATTCTCAGAAACTTGTTGCCCTAAAACAAGAGACTTCATTGTAGTAGGTGAGGATGGAAATTTTGGAGCGAAAGAGGTTTTATAGCAGAAGTTGGAGAGTCATCAGGTGGATTAAAGTAGTTCCAGAGGTTAAATGCTGAGTAGTGCATATGTGCGTTATATGTGTGCATGCATGGTACAAAGACAGGTTCGGTTCCAGGGGAGGTAGAGAAGCACATGTGCTTCTGAGACAAGGTGAAGCTGTCTGACCTCACTCAAGCACAAAGGTCTAAAAGGAATGCCCACAAGGCCAGGGGGATGGTGAGGTGAAGTGACCAATGGAGGACAGAGCCTGACACCAGGTTACAGAGATCATAGAAGGTAGTCTTTGATTGGAGAGAGGGGTCAGACTCTTGCTGACCCATCGGAGCAAAGATAGTAGTACTCATAGTAACATAGTAGATGACGGCAGATAAAGACCCGAATGGTCCATCCAGTCTGCCCAACCTGATTCAATTTAATTTTTTTTTTTTTTTTTTTTTCTTAGCTATTTCTGGGCGAGAATCCAAAGCTTTACCCGGTACTGTGCTTGGGTTCCAACTGCCAAAATCTCTGTTAAGACTTACTCCAGCCCATCTACACCCTCCCAGCCATTGAAGCCCTCCCCTGCCCATCCTCTTCCAAACGGCCATACATAGACGCAGACCGTACAAGTCTGCCCAGTAACTGGCCTAGTTCAATCTTTAATATTATTTTCTGATTCTAAATCTTCTGTGTTCATCCCACGCTTCTTTGAACTCAGTCACAGTTTTACTCTCCACCACCTCTCTCGGGAGCGCATTCCAGGCATCCACCACCCTCTCCGTAAAGTAGAATTTCCTAACATTGCCCCTGAATCTACCACCCCTCAACCTCAAATTATGTCCTCTGGTTTTACCATTTTCCTTTCTCTGGAAAAGATTTTGTTCTACGTTAATATCCTTTAAGTATTTGAACGTCTGAATCATATCTCCCCTGTCTCTCCTTTCCTCTAGGGTATACATATTCAGGGCTTCCAGTCTCTCCTCATACGTCTTCTGGCGCAAGCCTCCTATCATTTTCGTCGCCCTCCTCTGGACCGCCTCAAGTCTTCTTACGTCTTTCGCCAGATACGGTCTCCAAAACTGAACACAATACTCCAAGTGGGGCCTCACCAATGACCTGTACAGGGGCATCAACACCTTCTTCCTTCTACTGACTACGCCTCTCTTTATACAGCCCAGAATCCTTCTGGCAGCAGCCACTGCCTTGTCACACTGTTTTTTCGCCTTTAGATCTTCGGACACTATCACCCCAAGGTCACTCTACCCGTCCGTGCATATCAGCTTCTCTCCTCCCAGCATATACGGTTCCTTCCTATTATTAATCCCCAAATGCATTACTCTGCATTTCTTTGCATTGAATTTTAGTTGCCAGGCATTAGACCATTCCTCTAACTTTTGCAGATCCTTTTTCATATTTTCCACTCCCTCTTCGGTCTACTCTGTTACAAATCTTGGTATCATCTGCAAAAAGGCACACTTTTCCTTCTAACCCTTCAGCAATGTCACATCTAGCATATGTCCTCGATCCAGCTCTCTGGTCACCCAATCAAAAAATTCAATCAGGTTCGTTTGGCACGATTTACCTTTTGTAAAGCCATGTTGTCTCGGATCCTGTAACCCATTAGATTCAAGGAAATACACTATCCTTTCTTTCAGCAACACTTCCATTATTTTTCCAACAACTGAAGTGAGGCTCACCGGCCTGTAGTTTCCTGCTTCATCCCTGTGACCACTTTTATGAATAGGGACCACATCCGCTCTCCTCCAATCCCCAGGAATCACTCCCGTCTCCAGAGATTTGTTGAACAAGTCTTTAATAGGACTCGCCAGAACCTCTCTGAGCTCCCATAGTATCCTGGGATGGATCCCGTCTGGTCCCATCGCTTTGTCCACCTTCAGTTTTTCAAGTTGCTCATAAACACCCTCCTCCGTGAACGGCGCAGAATCTACTCCATTTTCTCGTGTAACTTTGCCAGACAATCTCGGTTACTCTGGAGATAACAGAAGGAAGACAACGGAATCAAGCTCAGCTGAGAGAAAGAAGGAAGAGGTGCAGGAGAAAAGACTATTAGTAGTATGTATGGCTTATACAGATAAGCAGGGGTAGTTGCAGTTTGCAAGAAACTACATTCCACATAATACACTGCTCACATATCAAGGCAGGAAATGACTGCAGTACTAAAGTTCTAGGAAATCAGAATAGCATTAACACATCTTAGAACTATATCATAAAATTAGCATAAGGCTGCTGGGGCAGTACACCAATTAATAAATGAAAAATAAAATGCTTTCTACCTTTCTTATTTTTGCATTTTATGTTTCCAGTTAGGTCAGCCACAGTCTCTCTTGTCTGGCTTCCTATTTTCTACTAATTCTTTCCAGGGTCTGATGTCCATTTGCCACCCATTTTTTCCATCTCGTTCCTGTTTATATTTCCATCTCGTTATCGTTTATATTTGGTCTTGTTCATTTTTTTAGAATGGGCTTGATTCCCCTCATTTTATTATTATGTAAATCACGTAGAAATTTTTACAAGCGTTTTTATCAAATTTTAAATAAACTTGAAACTTGTACCATAGGCCTCTGCAACCCAGCAAAGAGGCAGCTCATATTAAGGCCCTCTTGCCGCAGTAGAGGTTTCTGTCATAGACCAGGGCACTATTTAAGAACATAAGAACATAAGAAATGCCATCTCCGGATCAGACCTTCGGTCCATCAAGTCCGGCGATCCGCACACGCGGAGGCCCTGCCAGGTGTACACCTGTCGTAATTTATAGTCCACCATATCCTTACATGCCTCTCTTAAGGAGATATGCATCTAGTTTGCTCTTGAAGCCTAGGACGGTCGATTCCGCAATAATCTCATCTGGGAGGGCATTCCAGGTGTCAACCACTCTCTGAGTGAAGCAGAACTTCCTGACATTAGTCCTGAACCTGTCCCCCCTTAGCTTCATTACATGTCCTCTAGTCCGTGTCAAATTGGACAACGTAAATAATCTTCTCTGCTCTATTTTGTCGATTCCTTTCAGTATTTTGAAGGTCTCGATCATATCCCCACGCAGTCTCCTTTTCTCAAGGGAGAATAATCCTAGTGTTATAAGTCTGTCCTCGTATTCCAGTTTTTCCATACCCTTCACCAGTTTTGTTGCTCGTCTCTGCACCCTCTCCAGCAGTTTTATATCCTTCTTTAGGTAGGGAGACCAATGTTGGACGCAGTATTCCAAGTGTGGTCTGACCATTGCCCTATAAAGCGGCATTATAACTTTCTCCGATCTACTCGAGATTCCTTTCTTTATCATGCCCAACATTCTATTTGCCTTCTTTGCCGCTGCCGCGCATTGTGCCGACGGCTTCAGGGTCCTATCTATCAGTACACCCAGGTCCTTTTCTTGTTCACTCTTCCCCAGAGTTGCACCTGACATTGTATACTCGTATTCCTTATTCTTATTTCCTAAATGCATTACCTTGCATTTCTCCACATTGAACTTCATCTGCCATTTCTCCGCCCATGTTTCTAACCGACACAAGTCGCTCTGGAGTTTCTCTCTATCCTCATGCGATCTGATCGCCCGGCATAGTTTTGTATCGTCTGCAAACTTGATGATCTCACTGGATGTTCCTTCCTCCAGATCATTGATATAAATATTAAAAAGGATCGGCCCAAGTACCGAGCCCTGGGGTACACCACTAGTCACTTTCTCCCAGTCGGAGAACTTCCCATTTATGCCCACTCTCTGCTTTCGGTTTTCCAGCCATTTGCCTATCCATCTTTGTATATCCCCCTCTATGCCATGGCTTTGTAGTTTCCTGAGAAGTCTTTCATGTGGAACTTTGTCGAACGCTTTCTGGAAGTCCAAGTATATTATGTCCACCGGCTTCCCACTATCAATTTGCTCGTTCACGGTCTCAAAAAATTGGAGTAAATTCGTCAAACATGATTTCCCTTTCCTGAATCCGTGTTGACTGGGTTTCATCAAGTCGTGTGCGTCCAAGTGCCGGACCATGCTATCCTTGATCAGTGCTTCAACCATCTTGCCGGGGACAGACGTAAGACTCACAGGTCTATAGTTGCCCGGTTCCCCTCTTGATCCTTTTTTGAAAATTGGGGTGACGTTCGCTATCCTCCAGTCGTCCGGTATCTGTCCAGTTCTGATTGTCAGGTTTGCAAGTTTTTGCAATAACTCTCCGATTTCAACCTTCAATTCCTTTAAGACTCTCGGGTGAATTCCATCCGGTCCAGGGGATTTGTCACTTTTAAGTTTGTCGATCTGATAGTATATCTGGTCTAAGTCCACTTCAACTGTGGTGAGGCTGTCTTCTATTTCTCCTGCAAACACTTTCTCCGCTTCAGGTATTGTTGAGGTGTCCTCCTTCGTAAAGACGGACGCAAAGAAGGAATTTAGTTTGTCTGCGATTTGTTTATCTTCCTTGATGTACCCTTTTCTTCCCTGGTCGTCCAAGGGTCCGACTGCCTCTTTTGCAGGTTTTTTCCCTTTCACGTATCTAAAGAAGGGCTTGAAGTTTTTGGCCTCCTGGGCTATTTTTTCCTCATATTCCTGTTTTGCATCCCTCACCGCCTTGTGACATTTCTTCTGATCATCTTTATGTTTGTTCCAGGCTTCGGTTGTCTTTATGTATTTCCATTTTTTGAAAGAGTCCTTCTTTTCTTTTATGGCTTCCTTCACCTGTTTGGTAAGCCATGCCGGTTCTCTTTTGCTCTTTGATCTCCGATCTTTGGAAATCCTCGGAATGTAGAGATCTTGTGCTTCTGTGATAGTATTTTTCAGTAGGGACCATGCCTGATCTACCGTTTCAAGTTTGTCCACCTTCTTTTCGAGTCGTTTTTCTACCATGGCTCTCATGCTATCGTATTTACCCTTTTTAAAGTTCAATGTGGTGGTTAAGGTTTTGGCATGTTTCCCTTTCCCGATGTCAAGTTTAAAGTTAATTACATTGTGATCACTCGTTCCCAGTGGAACCATGACTTCCACTACTGTTATCGGTCCCGTGAGGCCATTTAGGACCAAGTCCAAGGTGGCGTTGCCTCTTGTCGGCTCTTTTACCATTTGTTCCAGGAAGCAATCCCCTAGCACCTCCAGGAACTTGGCCTCCTTGCCGCAGTTGGAGGTTGCTAGTTTCCAGTCTATCCCTGGGAAATTGAAGTCTCCCAATATAATTACATTGCCTGTCTTGCATTCTTGTTTGATTTCCTCCATCATTTCTGAGTCAGTTTCCTCCGCCTGTCCTGGGGGACGATAGTAAAGGCCAATTTTCGTATCTGCTCCAAATTGACCAGGAATCTTGATCCAGAGTGACTCGAGCTTCTCTTTCATTTCTGTTGTAACCATTTCAACAGAATCTATTCCCTCCTTAATATATAGAGCAATACCTCCACCTTTCTGCCCTACTCGATCTCTTCTATACAGCTTGTATCCCTGTAGTACTGTGTCCCATTTGTTTTCTTCATTCCACCATGTTTCTGTTATGCCAATGATATCCAATATGTCATGTCTTGCTATTGTCTCTAGTTCCCCCATTTTGTTACCTAGACTTCTAGCATTCGTATACATACATACATTTATTGATTCATTCATTTATTTAGCCCATCCTCCCACAAGAACCCAGAACGGGTTACATACACAGTATGGTTGAGACAAATGTGGACAAGACATATTTGGAAAGTGGATGGTACAATGATTGAGTAATGCTCTGGCACTACCCCAACGCTCATAGGAATTCTCCGGGCCGCAGTAGAAACCTCTACCATGGTTTTGTAAAGAGGGGAGGCAAATTAGGTAAATGCTGTATTTGTTTGCTGCTGCTGCTCCTTCTACCACTGGGTTTTCTTACATCATTGATCATCTGCCATTGGTTCCTTAGAGCTGCCATCCATAAATTTTGCTGCTCCAGCTTTGGGTCATTTTTGGCTGGCATGAAAAAAAGTGTCAGTACACAGTACTGGTGTGTACAGGCTCAAATAAAAGCTCTGTACAGTATATATCTATATTTAAGTATTTTATCTATATCTATATATCTTAATGATGTCCCTTAATTGCCAAATATTAATGAGAATCAGTGGGTATGGGTGAGGGAGGCTCTCTGGTGAGCAGTGACAGAACTGATAATTTTGTGAATTGTATCATTAATAAAATGTATTTTATTCCATTTGATGCCAACCAAAGAAAGTTTCTGTATGATTCCTGCCTTTTTTTTAAGTTCAGCAATTCTCTTTCTAATGGCTTAACCTGAGACTAAAGTTAAATCTGATGGATAATTCTACATAACATTGGCAAAAACAGAATTAACATTTTCAGTTCAGGCTTTGTCTTTGAAAGGAAGGAGGACTGTGGCATGATAAAAAGTGAGTGGTACATGCCCAAAATTATCTGAGGATCAGCTCTCTGTGGTACTTGAGGATAGAAGCACTTCACCTAAGGTGTCTAATTTATATACGGTAATAGCTGTGTCCCATAATGACACTTCACCTTAGGTTGCAGTCCACCTTCTGTTTTCAGTCTGTTTTTTTTTTTTTTTTTTTTCTTTAGGTTCCTCAGACCTTATGAGAGCTTTTCCCCATATTGTTAGGATTTGTTTTTCCTTTCTTTCGTTTTTTTATTGATGAATACAATCACAATAATAAAACAAGGACATTGTGGTAACTTATCCGCAAAGTCAACAACTCTTATATAATGGTTCCATAGAATGCAAGTCGGAAGAATAAGAAAAAGGGTACAGAGAATAATTTGGTTGGCAAAATTTCATCTTTTTTATGACTACCTATAACAAACATCCTTTCCCTATCAATCTCTTAATCATCAATCAGTTATGGTCAGACCACTACTTGTTTGAATTCAACATAAACTGCCAGCAAACAAGAAAAAAAAACAACCTATGGTCTCGCCCTCAGCTCTAACCATGACCAGAGGCCCAGTAGATGAATCCATCTTTTTGGGCCAGCTACGATGCTAAGTTTGCACAGACCACCACAGAGGACTTCTACTCCACCTGGGAATCCTTCAGTCAAATCACTACACATCAACTCGCACCAAAACGATTAAAAGTCAAACGCCAGAGAAAATCAGACAAATGGTTCGATATGGAGCTACAAACACTGAAGCAACAAGTAAGATGCTGAGAGCGTGCATGGAACAAGAATAAAGGGGAGGAAACCAGGCAGAGATGGCGAGACAAAGCGTGTGAATATAAACTCAAACTGAAAGAGAAACGTAAGGGCTACTATTCCAACCTGATCAGCCAGAATGAGCTTGACACCAAAGAACTATTTAAACTAGTTGCCAACCTGACAGACATCGATCCTCTTACGCGTTCTACCCAAGACCTTGGATGCTCATGCCCACTACTTTCAATCAAAAATACAAGCCTTAAGAGACTCACTTAGCAATAAACCCACCTGCTACATCAATCCAGTAAATATGATGGAAAACACAGTCCGTGCCAACATGACATGGAGCTCATTCAATAAACCAAATTGGACATAATTTCACCGAGTTAGGTGCCTACCACCCAATTAATTTTAATTTAATCTAATTATAAGATGATGATTGCCAATTATTGGTGCCAATTTACCTTATTAAATAATTAAGTTAGACACCTAGATTGGCTAGGTGTGCTGATCTTGGTTCCTAACTTTATTATTTATTTATTTAATTTGATTTCTATCCCGTCCTCCCAGTAGCTCAGAATGGGTTACAAGCAGGGGTTTCAAAGTCCCTCCTTGAGGGCCACAATCCAGTCGGGTTTTCAGGATTTCCCCAAGGAATATGCATGAGATCTATATGCATGCACTGCTTTCAATGCATATTCCTTGGGGAAATCCTGAAAACCCGACTGGATTGTGGCCCTCAAGGAGGGACTTTGAGATCCCTTGTTACAAGCAAACATTCACAGTGGAATACATTTGGACAGTACAAAGACTATGCAGCAACTTCAGTATAGGTTAAGAATGGAGAAGTGAGTACAGGAGGAAGGGGGAATTTTAGGGGGCGGTGGGGGTTGATTGCAGTTTGAATTGTAGTTGAAGAGGAGAGTCTTTACAACTTTACAGAAGGTCATCAATGAGTTCTGTAATCTGATTTACGGGTGGGAGTTGGTTCCAGAGTTGGGGGATGAAGTGGCTGTAGGAGCGTTTGCGGGCAGTTTCTGACAGGACAGACCTTCCTGGGGGGATGCATAAGTGTTTCTCCATTTCAGAGTGGAGGAGGCTGGTGGCGTAAATTTTTTTATGCACCATTACCAGGGCCTTGAATGTGCAGTGTTGGTTAATCGGAAGCCAGTGCTCTGCGCGGAGGGCTGGGGAGATGGGGTTGCGGTAGTTGAGGCTTTCTAGGAGGCGAATTGCTGTGTTTTGTACACACTGGAGGCGTTTGAGATCTTTTTTGGCCACTCCGTTAAATAGGGAGTAGGTGTCTTTTGTAGAATCAGGGCCTTAGCGTGTGAATTAATGCATGCTGTCATATCAGTGTAGTAACATATTACCACAGCCACGCACTAACAGGGCCTGATTCTCTAAACGTACGTCTCGATTGCAAGTGGCGGTAGGCATCCCACCGCGGTCTAGCAGCCAATAGGGATGCATGCTTTTAAAAAAATTGTGTGAGGAAGGACGCTTACATTGTAGGCATCTGTGGTGCATCTATAGAGACACGTAGGGATGCTTAAGCATGCCCAAGGTGGGGAGTGGGCATGGTTCACCCAGAAGTGGCCTTGGGCTTGCTTAAGTGTCCCTACGCAGCTTCGTAAGTATGATACAGATGCCTTAAATGCTAGCCTACATATAAGGCATCTGTTCAGCAATGTAGATGCAGTTCTGCAAAGGATGCTGATGCATGACTGACATGCGATTGGCAACTGCTTCTTAGGCAGTCGCCTGTATCAGCGTCCTTAACAGAATCAGGCCCACAGTGTTACCCAAATGTTTAATTTTTTTTATATAATTGAAGTATTAAAAAATTTAGCTAAAAAGCCATTCACCCCCTATATATATAATAGATAGAGTAGATAGATACTTCTGGCATACTTGACTTGTAAAGCATATTGAAATTCTTTCTGGAGGAAATCATTAATGTAAATTGTTTCAAATTAGTATTGGTCAGTGCCCTTTCTTTGTACTGCACAACAGATCCAACAGAACTAAGCATTCCTATATGTAATCCATACCACCCAAGGGTGCTCACCAAAGCTACGAGATATCTCTACTTGTCTTGGTATACCACCTTTAGAGATAAGCTAGCAATATGTTTACTAATTTAAAACAATAAAAAGAAAGGAATGCCTGTCAAATTACTGAAAATCAAAAGATAGAAAAGGGTGGGTGGTTGGGTTCATGTTCTATAGGTGTTGGGCCTCAGGGTATATTCCATGTCACACCCACGCTCTCTGAGAACACCTTGAGCCGTCGGGTAGTGACATGAAGCTTGCTACTGGCGTGGTCCCTTTAGAATTAGGGTAACCTTTCAAGTTGGTAGTCGCTGGCAAATGCCCCACTAAGCTTATTCTCCAAGGATTTTGAAAAAAAATCACACTTTGTCAGAATGGCCTTGGTGAAAACATAAGCTTTTATTCGGCCACCGGCCTTGGAATTACTGTGCCGCTCCAGGTTTTCCTGGTAGCATGAACATCATACAAAAACAACCGAAAAAGTTCATTTCATTCCTGGTCCCCAAGCAAGCAACTCTGGACTTGATTGGTAAAACACATACAGTCCTTAATATGCCATGAGGCTAGGCAATGAAATAGTTAACACAATTAATTCTCCATTGTAGCTTTACAGGAGAGACATTCTTGTTCATGATTGAGAAATATGTTGTGCTGTCCTGCAGTGCATAACACTTCCCTCTAGCTGGATTGAACTTTCTCCCTAGTCCCGAGCAGGCTTTTCCCTGAGAGGGTTAATTTCACTCTTCCTACGAGGCAGGCAGACTAATTGAATTAGTTAGTTGCTAAGGCACTATCTTAACAGCTGGTCACTTCCACGGAGTGTGGAAGTCAGGAAATTCTGGGCTTTAAACTAGCCAGCATGGCGTTTGGTTCAGCTGTGCACATAACCTGCAGAGGAGATTACTGTATCCTTTCCATACTTCAGCAAAACAGCATGTGAAATTGCAGTACAGGATTAATTCCCTAGTAACTCCCACAGTCATTAGCTCAAAGAGCAAACAGCAAAATACCGCCAAAACAAAACTCTGTTCACAGACCTTTTCAGGATATTCAGCTCTCCATCTCCTCTGGCCAGCTTTCCTGTATAGCCCCACTTTCCTCCAACACCATGGGTTCTGGGGGAAGGAATTCAGTGGCCAAATTACCAGCCTGTTCCTCAGTCATTTCCCAGTCAGTGCTGAGGAACTGCTCAGCTCCGTCCTGCCTCTGCTCTACTGCCAAGCCTCGTTCTGCTCCTCCTCCTTCCTCCTTCTGCTCTCTAACGAGCCTGGCTTTAAGCTGAGGGGAAGAACCACTCCCCCTTGGCTTTGGATGGGGGAAGGGAATTCCTTCCTCAGCCCATGCCTTACAGGCAATGGACAATAGCAAGGCAGCTTCTTCCTGCCTGGCTCTGGAGCTGCTTCAGGTAAGTCTAAGCCTTCCTGTTCTATTTCCATTTCATTGTCACTCACCAGGTAGTCAGCTAATTTATTGTCCTGGGCACTGACCTGGTCAGCTCTTCTGCACTGGGGTTTATATCCTTTCCTTAATTTCCCTGTGGCAAACCTTGGGGAAGACGTCCGTTTGTCACATCCATTAGCTACAGTCTATTCAATTAATAATAATAATAATAATAATAACATTATTTTTCTATACCACCAACACCTAAAGAGTTCTAGGCGGTTCACAAAATAAGAGAACTGAACAATTCAGTGGTGAATTACAGACTATATGAAAAGCAACAGTACAATATACAGTTTTATACTATTATAGCGTGAATAAGCTAGTAAAAGGTATGGGAAATTTGAGCTACAAAGAATGCCTCGGAAAACTAAGCTTGTTCACCCTTGAGAAGAGAAGACTGAGAGGGGATAGAGACTTTTAAAAGGTTTCGACAAAATAGAGCAAGAAGCATCATTATTGATGTTGTCAAATGTGTCTCGTACGAGAGGTCATAGACTGAAATTGAGGAGCGACAGGCCCAGGACAAATGTCAGAAAGTTCTGTTTTACACAGCGAGTGGTGGACGCTTGGAATGCTCTCCTGGAGGAGGTAGTGACGGAAGCCTCCATTATGGGATTCAAGTGCAAGTTGGATGCACACCTCCTTGCAAATCACATTGAGGGATACGGGAAAATAAGGTCTTCATCGGGGAACACCTAGATCTTAAACAGGGAACACCTGGATTGGCCTCCGCCTTGGACTAGATGGATCAAAGGTCTGATTCGGTGAAGGCATTTCTTATGTTCTTATGTTCTTATATAGTCACTAATCAAATAACAAATTTCTTGAACAAATAGGTCTTTACTAATTTCCTGAAAGTGCAATAGGATGTAGTTTGTCGAATCATATCATCTAACCAAGCTTAGACTTTACCTGCTTGATAGGCCAAGGTTCTATCAAAATGTCCTAGCAAAAAGAAGGTTTGTGAGTGTGACCGTGAGTGTGAGTGTGAGCATTCAGTGCATGAAGAAAAGTAGCAAAGATTTCCACAATGAAGGGTCAGTGTGGGAAAAAGCACATTGCCGAGTAGATTCGAGCCAGGCTCTGAGAGAGGCAGGAATAAGGAGAGATGAGAATCATGTAGATCACATCCAGAATGGTGGGGGGAGGGGGGATAATTAAAGTTATAAATGGTACCCTAGCAAGACATGGTACATGGTTCAGGAGTGTTTTTAATTTATCAAGCATTTGTGTACAATAAATCAGGGAATAAATATTACTTTCCTGATGTCATTTAACTCCCAGAATTCGTGCTTGTTGGGCGCAGGGCCAGCCTTCAAAAGGCATCATTATTTTTCCTTTTCAGGAGGGAACCATGAAGTATTAGCTTCTCCATTCCAGCTCCTTTCATTTTAAAGTCCAATTTATCTCAGAGCAACTGGTCCTCTTTAAACTCACCTTCTTCAAATTGCAAAACAGCTGCCTGAAAACTGTGAATCCTGTAGTTCAAGCTTGGGCTTTGAAGTGAACAGCTTTCATGCACATAGTCATAGGTGAACTTGATAATGGGGCTCATTTTCTAAAGGGAAAAAACGCCCCCCAAAAGTCATAAAGTGGTATTTGGATGTTTTATTTGCTAAAACATCCCACATTTTTTTTCCGATTATTTTCTATGCTGTTTGTCTGCAGTGCATCTAAATCTCAAGGGGGCATATTGGGAGAGGGGTGTTTTGGAGAGGATTAGGGTGGACCACAATGGACTATTTTGTTGAGTTGGGAGGAGGAGGCAGGAGGTCCAGGAACCCATGGGCCACCTGGAATCTTGGGTCATCTGAAATGAAGTACTGCATTTTCACTCTTGCCCAGAGCTTATATTGTATACTAGTATTTTAGTCCGTTACATTAACGAGTGCTAGAATATATGCCTGTCTGTCTGTCTTTATTTCTGTCTCTCTCTTCCTCCCGCTGTCTTTCTTTCTGTCTGTCTCTGTTCCTGACCCCCTTTGTCTGTCTTTCTGTGTATCTCCCTGCCCCTATGTCTTTCTTCTTTTCTTTCTGTCACCCTTCCTCCCTCTGTCTGTCTGTCTGTCTGTCCAAAGCAGCATTCTCTCCCCCTCCATTTCCCTCCCCCCACACCACTTCCCTGTGCAGCAGCATTAGCGTTTCCTCTACCCCCATTTCCCTTCCCGCGGTCCCGACTACGAACCTGGTGATTCCAGTGTGTGCAGCAGTATTCGCACGCTGCTTCGAGTCCTTCTACTGCCCTGATTTTCTCTGACACGTCCCTGATGACATCATCAGAGACGCGGCAGAGCAAATCAGGGCAGTAAAAGTGCAGGAGGCGCTCTTTGTGCCCCAGTCCCGGCTTGTGGAGGCGATCGTCGGCTGGCTGGGAGCGGGCTTGTGGAGGCGATCGTCGGCTAATGACGTACAACGCGCATGCGCACTCTCGCCTAGCGCGAATGATCAGATCTCAGGGAACACGCGGCGAGAGTGCGCATGCGCGGCTAGCATTTTATTATTATAGATATATATTCAACACTAGGATAAAAGTAAGAAACAGCACTAGATTTAAGCATGTATTTTCTTTACAAGAATAGCAATCTGTTAGTCTGTGACATGAATGCTTTTATTTATTTTTCTCTACTCTTCTTCCAAGGAAGCTCAGAATGGTTTATATGAATTTATTCAGATACTCAAGCATTTTTCCCTGTCTCTCTTGATGTGCTCACAATCCATCTAATGTACCTGGGTTAACGAGGGGATTATGTGACTTGCCAAGGGTCACATTTGTCAAGCTGTATCACAATGCACTGCTAGCCGAGATTCTGATGGGACTTAGATGCCAGAAATGTAGACCTGTGAAATCCTGGCCTACATTTCTGGTGCCTAGGGTCAGGGCAGGATTAACCAATAGGCCAAGTAGGCACGTGCCTAGGGCCCGAAATGATCAGGGGGGCCCGATGAAGGAGGGCATCAACATTGTTTTTTTTCCAAATGGTGATGGGCCCTTCCAGCATCGATTGGCAAAGCGGGCCCCACCACGATCAGCAACGTGCCCCCCCCGTCCCCATCGACGGAAAGTAAGACAAGCAAGCAACGTGGGTAAGAAAGGCAACGGGAGCAGTGCTGCTTGGCCAAAGCTTCCCTCTGACGCAGCTTCCTGTTTCCACCTGGGCGCATGGTGGGGTGGGATGGGGCATGGGGGTCCAGTGTACTTGTGTGCCTAGGGGCCCTCGATTAATTAATCCTGCCCTGCCTAGGGTCTCATCAAGTTGCAATTCTGGATGCGGTGCCTGTCGGTGATTGGCACTCAGCAGAATCAGCCCCTTTAGGATTAGGTGACTTGCCCAGGGTCACAAAGAGCAGTATGGTTTTGAACTCACATCCTCAGGGTGCTGAGGCTGTAGCTCAGTGGTCTCAAACTCAAACCCGTTGCAGGGCCACATTTTGGATTTGTAGGTACTTGGAGGGCCGCAGAAAAAATAGTTAATGTCTTATTAAAGAAATGACAATTTTGCATGAGGTAAAATTCTTTATAAATATTTTCTGTAACAGCATTCCCCCCCTCCCCTCTCCCGTGCAGCAGCAGCAGCATTTTTCTTCCCCCCCTCTCTCCCTCCCCTTCCTTGGACACGATGATCGAGTGTCGGCTCCCTTGCTGAAGTCTTTTTCGTTCAAAGCCATGGGTGGTGGCTCATCACGCGATGCACGCCTGTGTTGGAAGCCTTCGACAGAGAGGCTTCCGACATAAGTGCGGATCGCATCAGGAGCCACCACCCATGGCTTTGAATGGAAAAAAACCGCAGCAAGGGAGCCGACACTTGATCATCGCATTCAGACTGTGGGTCGCAGAATAGTACCTGGGGGCCGCATGTTTGAGACAGATGCTGTAGCTTTAACCATTGCACCACTCTAGAAATCAAAATGTAGTAAAAGCGAACCAAGTATAGGACAATCAAGTCATTGTGACATCACTGATGAGGTTGGCTCTTAGGCATTGGTGGAATGAGGCATTATGATGTCACAATACCAGCTCTGGAGGCTGAGATTTTTTACACTATTTATTTATTTATTCATTCAATTTTCTATACTGTTCTCCCAGGGGAGCTCAGATCAGTTTACATTAATTTATTCAGGTACTCAAGCATTTTTCCCTATCTGTCCCAGTGGGCTCATTATCTAATATACTTGGGGCAATGGGGGGATTAAGTGACTTGCCCAGAGACACAAGAAGCAGCATGGGTTTGAATCCACAATCTCAGGGTACTGAGGTTGTGGCTTTAACCACTATACCACACTCTCTCCCTATGAGTGTCAGAGCATTTAGTGCCCCAGACCATGGAAGAAACCTCAACTGCGGCTTAGTAAAAGACGGCCTAAAAGAGCACAGCTTACTTATTTGTTTATCAAATTTATATCCCATATCCTTGTATCTCAATCACTGACTGTATGTATCTCTGTTGTAAACCGCTTTGAACTTCTGGTATAGCGGTATATAAGAAATAAAATTATTATTATTATTATTATATCCCATATTATCCGTGCAATCTAAGTGGATCACAGGAAAACACACACAAAATTTAAAATACAATAAAATGCAAAAATTACACCATTAATCATTTTAAAACAATAAACAAACAAAAAATTATGAAATTATAATCATCCAACTGCCAAAACAAAATCATCAAGCAATATACAGCCTCTTTTACCAAGCTGCGCTAGAGGTGTTTAGCGTGGGCCAGCACAGTATGTGCTCAGACAGTCATTGAATTCCTATGAGCACTGGAGCACTTACGTTGCTGGCTCGCACTAAAAACCTCTAGCGCAGCTTGGTAAAAGAGGCCCTTAGATAAGCACAGCTCATTTAGCCAAAGTGGCAAAGTCAGTACATTTGCATTTGCCCATCTGTAGGCAATAACCAAGAAAAAATAAGCAGGGACACTCCCTAGGCATATCACTGCATCTTGAGTGTTAGAAAATGGGGACCAGGGACTCATTGTATGGGAGTTAAGGGGAATGGGTAGATTTCCAATGGTTCACTTGGGCCACCAGAAACCATTTTTCTAGGGGTCAAGGGAAAGCGTGGCCTGAGATCCACTAGCGAATATCTTTGTGGCATTGGAATACACTGGCAGGGGTCTCAAAGTCCCTCCTTGAGAGCCGCAATCCTGTCGGGTTTTCAGGATTTCCCCAATGAATATGCAGTGCTTGCACTGCTTTCAATGCATATTAATTGGGGAAATCCTGGAAACCCGACTGGATTGTGGCCCTCAAGGAGGGACTTTGAGATCCCTGGAGTACAGGAAATCTGGTGGGATTGTGGGGCCTGGGAGTCTGGGGTTCACTGGATCACAAGGGAAATTGTGTTGCATAGGGTTAGGAGATGGGAACAGGGGTTAGAGAATCCAGCAGCCCAGTATTTTAACATATTCCTGGAAGCATAGCCCCTCCCCCTCCACTCTTTGCTTCTCAGTTCTGGAAAACTCCACAGAGCTCATTGATCCACTTTTAGCCCCGGCCTAGACCATGTTCCTTTCCATTGAAAGTGCCAATGAATGTGAAAATTTCATACCCACCTGCCAGTATTCAACATCTTGGGATTTTCTGGAGGCAGGATTAGTGGAAACATATACTTTCACTTCGAAAATTGATTAAATGATTCATGGGTATAAAAGAACCTATTTGTGTCAGTAGGTTTTCAAAGAGGAAACTACATAGTCATATTTGAAAATGTAATTATTCATGTACATACATTTTCCTCCTCACCCAAAGTACCTCTGGAACACATAGGTTTACCTCTTTAGCTATATTTAGGGGGAATTCATTAAGAGGCACTAACCAAATTAGTGTATGCTAACCTATTTAACGTGTGCTAATGATTTTCACGTGTTAAATGCTAAGACGTCCGCAGGAACACGATGGGTGTCTTAGCATTTAGGGTGCATGCTGAATCAGCGCCTCTTGATTTCCCCCTTAGTGCATGCTAACCAATTTAGCAAGCGCTAAGTACATAGACACCCATAGAAATATAATGGTTACTGTGCACTAATTAGCATACACTAAAATGGTTAGCACGCCTTGATGAATTTCCTCTTTAATCAGACTGCCCAAAGTAAATTTCAAATGTGAGAAATCTAGCAATCTAACCCCAGCATTAGGTTCCTATATCCTGTATGTAACTGGCCTTGAGCTTCTACTGAAAAAGGTGTGAGCTAAATTCAAGCCCCTTTTCCTTTTGAAAAGTATGCTATAAACATGTTCACCTTCCTATCTTAAATTGCTGAGGCTATGTGATCATAAAGCCCTTCCTCTGTTTTGAGGGAGAAATCTAGATTCCAGCAGATAAAGTATTTCACATTCAAGTCATACTTGGTCTATATCAAGGAGACGGTCAGCAGAAGGATTCATTTGCCCAGGGATTTGATTAATTTCAGGGTTTGATTAACTAGATAACATCTTTTCCAGGTTTTATTGTCATAAATGCACATAGCTCTGGGATCTGACATAAGGTCAGGCTGTATCATTAGAAGCAGACAGTGCTGCAGGAATGTGTTAATTGCATAACCTTGGTCTGTGAAGAGAAGAGAATCAAGAGCTGGGACAGAAAAGAAGGGGATAGAGGAGAATGAAAGGGAAAGTTCTAGAACCCAAGAGCTGGGAGAAACAAAACTGTCTAGGAGTCCATGTAAATTCTGTAGCCCAGCTTCTGAAGTTCTGGATTCCCTCTTTCTTTTATCCGTTTCCCTTAAGAACCAAATAACAGCCACTGAGAAAATGTAGAATCACTGACTCCCTTCATTGGAGGGGAAAGATGATCCAGAAACCTCCCATTACTGAAAGGAGAGGGATACAACTGAACTAGGGTTACCATATTTGTGAAGTCAACAAAAGAGGCCACATGATCACGTCCCTGCCCTAACTCCACCCCAGTCCCACCCCTGGCCTGCCTCCCACTAGTCTCACCCCTAGCCTATACCTTTCACCAGTCTTGCCCCTGTCCCACCCCACCTTTCTATCCATTTCCTTAGTCCCCCTTCCCATCATCTGTACCCTTTTAATGCTTTTCTCTTTCCCTCCTTCCAATCCTCCCACTGCAGGTGCTTCTTTCCTCTCGCTCTCTCCTCTCCCTCCCTCCCCCATAGGTGCTTTTCTCACTCTCTTTCTCTCTATAACCCCCCTCTCCCAAGGATTCCTCTCTTTCTCCCTCCCTCCAACTCCCCTCCCTTTGGTTGTTTCCCTCTCTCTTCTTTTCCTCCCTCCAAAACACCCCCCCTCCCCCCATGGGTCCAGTGCTTCTCTCTCTCTCTCTCCCCTGTCCCCACCTACCAACTCACTGAAAGTGAATCCTTGGGCCAGCTGGCAGCAGCAGCGAGATGAACCTGCTGCCATCAGCCCTGCCCGGAAGCCGCTTTTCTGGAGTGACTTCCTCTTCCTGCGTATGCGGGGACACTCCAGAGAGGCGGCTTCCAGGGTAAGCCAATGGCAGCAGGCTCACCCCACTGCAGCTGCCGGCCGGCCTGAAAATTCAATTTCAGCAGAACCAGAGGTAGATGGGGGCAGATAGATTAGGGCTCTAGACACTTTTTTCCCCTGGACAGAATCCGGGGCCTTAGGGCTCCTTTATGAAGGTACGCTTAGCGGTTTTTAGCGCAGGCATTGGATTAGCGCGTGCTATAGTGTGCGCTAGCTGAAAATATACCGCCTGCTCAAAAGGAGTGTGGTAGTGGCTAGCACGCTATTCCACGCATTAAGGGGGCCCTAGCGCACCTCATAAAAGGAGCCCATAATGCATTATTGGAATGGACAAGATTGAATTTATGATAATTTGCAGGGACCTGAGGAACATTTCAGCCACTGTAAGAGGACCACAACTCAGGTACTTTGGGAGCTAAGTACAGGGGACCACTGGATCCATGTAGTTGCAAAGTGCATAAGCATTTTTACTGCATGAACGTAGCAAATTTCAAAAAGTAACTTCCTGGATAGTGTCTTATTTTGAAGGTTAGCTAGGTGCCTGTAACAGCCAACACTACATATGGCCCACTTCCTGCTTTCAAATCTGAAAGTCTAACATTTTATTCTGCTGCCTTTTTAAGACTCTGTTTGTTGTATCTTCACTGCCTGTTAAAAGACTCCATATGTTGTATCTCTCTGCCTTTGTGTAAGACTCTATAGGCTCTTTGTCAGACCCTACACGCTGTATCCCGGACTTTTTTGTAAGATTCTATATGCTTTTGTAAGTTTCTATATACTGTATCCCGGATTTTCAACACATTGCAACTTCTCTGATTGTCCAGCTCTCTTCGGTGTGAACCGCCTAGAAGTCTCACGACTAATGGCGGTATAGAAGAATAAAAGTTATTATTATTATTCTACATAAGAAACATAGATGCCTACTTTCTATTATAGGATACTAGCCTAAACTAGGACCTATATGCCTAAAATTTTGGCAGATGACATTTAATGTGACAAAGTGCAAAGTGATGCATGTGGGAAAGAGGAACCCAAACTATAGGCTACGTGATGCTGGGTTCCGCGTGATGATGTCATCATTGAGGATACATTGAAACCTTCAGCTCAGTGTGCGGCAGCGGCTAAGGAAGCAAACATAATGTTAGGAATTATCAGGAAAGGAATGGAAAACAAAGATGAAAATGTTAATAATGCCCTGGTATCGCTCTATGGTACAGCCACAACTTGAATACTGTGTGCAGTTCTGGTCGCCGTATCTCAAGAAAGATATAACAGAGTTAGACAAAGTACAGAGAAAGGCGACAAAAAATAATAAAAGGTTTTGGGACGCCGTACCTGAGGAAAGGCTAAAGAGGTTAGGGCTCTTCGACTTGCAGAAATGATGGCTCAGGGATGATTTGATAGAGGTTTATAAAATGGGCGTGGAGTAGAAAAGGCAGATGTGGAATTGCTTGATTTTCTCTTTCCAAAAATACTAGGATTTAGGGAGCATGCAATGAAGCTACTAAGTAGTAGATTTTAAAACAAACCAGAGAAAATATTTCTTCACTCGACATGTAATTAAACTCTGCAATTCGTTGCCAGAGAATGTGGTGAAAGCAGTTAGCTTAGCAGGGCTTATAAAAGGGTTGCATAACTTCCTAAAAGAGAAGTCCATAAGCCATTATTAAGAAGGATTTAGGGAAGTCCACTGCTTATTCCTAGGATAAGCAGCATAAAATTTGTTTTTCTGTATGTTGTTAGGTACTTGTGACATGGGTTGGCCACTGTTGGAAACAGGATACTGAACTTGATGGACCTGTGGTTTGTCCCAGTATGGCAACTCTTCTGTTCTTAGGTGTGAGCTGGTGTAATTGTTATCACTTAAGTGCTTAGAGCCACAACCAGGCTCTGCCCAAGCTCTGTCCATGTCCATGTATACATCTCCTTGAATTTACATGCTATATAAATTACAAGGATGTTTACAGAATAGTGCTTAGGTGGAATTTTGGCAGTTGTACACATATGTGTGTATATAGAGAAGTACGATATCGTTATTCTAAACATCAACACATGTAAGGGGTGTACAACTGTTAGCACTTATGTTATTGAGTTGCCCCCAAATTATGAGCAGTACATAGACTCATCCCCACCTGCTTTAGAATATCCCAAAAATATCTACTGTTTTCCTCTCCGAAGGTAACATACCTCTGTGAGTTGCTCTTTGCAACCTGATTACAAATGCACAGGCAGTGCACTTCTGGCAAAGTAAAGGAAAGCAATTTTCGCAGACCAATTCCCACATGGAAATTGCCCTTTATGGGGGATAATTCTATAAATGACGCTCAAAATTCAGCACCCAAAAATATTGGGGTTGAACAGTGTTCTGTAATGGGCATTCCGGGATCTGTACCCTTTATACAATAAGATGTTTGGCCAGGATTTAAGCTCAGCTTTGGGTACAAGATGTTACACCAACTAAAACCAGGTGTAAATCCCAGTGCTTAAGCTGGGCTCATCCCTTGAATTCTATAATTCTGCATGAATCTGAAGGGAATGCCCCCTAGTCTGCCCATTCCCCGCCCATGGCCACGTCCCCCCCCTTTGCAGATCCATGCAGAAACACTCGGGGCTCCTTTTACGAAGGCACGTTAGCGGTTTAACGCACGTAATAGCGTGCACTAAACCGCCGGCCACGCTAGCCGCTACCGCCTCCTCTTGAGCAGACGGCAGTTTTTCAGCTAGCGCGGGGGTTAGCGTGTGATTAAAAGTCACATGGCTTCGTAAAAGGAGCCTTTAGGCACGCACATTTAGAATTTCCCTCTATGTCAGCATACAAATCATTGAAACCCGGAGGTGTGTCATCATACAGCAACTGGTAGCAGTGGCAAGTTTAGAATCTGGCTCTCCTGGACTCAGCTCACTGTGCTCCTCCGCACACCAGACTCCACTGGTAGCCCCCAAGACTATAGCACTAAGCTGGCACCCCTTTGGATTGGGCATCATGATCCAGCCAAGTCTTATCTCTCTGCAAGCCTCTAGTACTGTCCATCTAAGTCTACTGTAAAATCCCTGAGCAAGGAACTAAATCACAGCATGATCAGTGGCAATAAATAACCCTAGGTTTAACTATGGTAGTTTTACCCTCAATTCTTAGGACTGCATTCTAGCTATTACTTTTGTTATGTGCTTCTGTTCCAGCCACCCACCATCGCCACCACCACCACCAATCTGCTTTCCTTCCCTGGACAATCACTTAGAGGGGATATGATAGAGACTTATAAGATCATGAAGGGCATAGAGAGAGTAGAGAGGGACAGATTCTTCAAACTTTTGAAAAATAAAAGAACAAGAGGGCACTCGGAAAAGTTAATAGGAGACAGATTCAAAACAAATACTAGGAAGTTCTTTTTTACCCAATGTGTGGTGGACACCTGGAATGCGCTTCCAGAGGACGTTATAAGGCAGAGTACAGTACTGGGATTTAAGAAAGGTTTGGACAATTTCCTGATGGAAAAGGGAATAGAAGGGTATAAATAGAGGATTACTGCACAGGTCCTGGACTTGTTGGGCCACCACGTGAGCGGACTGCTGGGCACGATGGACCTCGGGTCTTACCCAGCAGAGGCATTTCTTATGTTCTTATGTTCATCCACCTACCCTCCCCCCCCCCCCCCCCTTTTTCAAAGGTGCGTTAGCTTTTTTAGCGTTAATGCATGCTAAATGCTAACGCGCTAAAACGGCTAAAGCACCTTTGTAAAAGAGGAGGACAGCTTGTTCCTGCGTTGAAATCTAAATGCTGCATTGCAATTTAAAGCATTGGTATCCTGGGCCCTCGCCCATTTTTGATCCAAGCTTGAGGTGATGTTCAAATCCAGACTTAAACCCCACTTATTTGAAACTGCGTTTATTCGTTTGCAAAAATTAGATAGTTCCAAATCTAACAGATGCTGGCACTGTCGTGCTGATATAGGGACTTTAGATCACCTGTTATTTTTTTGTCCACTGATATTTAGTTTCTGGAAGTCAATTTGGGGACAAATACCTATTGTTTTAGAATCGGATATTCCCTTAACATATGAAGCCATAATTTGTGGCACTATGTTACATATTAAACCTCCCCTTGATAAATATAAAAGCCGTCTTTTCCTGGTTTTGACTGGAATAGCTGTTCAATTGATCACGAAAAACTGGAAAAGACATGACAGATTAAACTAAACATTTTGGTGGACAAATGTATGTAATACATACAAATATGAGAGAATGAATGCAGAATGTTTGGGGTCCAGTGTTTCATTTAACAAAGTATGGAGTCCATTGGCTTTATTTGCTGCTTCACATTAATGGTTTATGTATTCTTCTGTAAGTTTTTCCTTACACATCCGGGGGAGGGAGAGGTAATTGAGAAATTGATATTGATTCTTCATATCAATGTAATAAATAAAGTTGTCTTGTATTATATTTTTTTAATATTCTTTATTCATTTTCAAAATTACATTAAGTGTAAAATATATTCATTCACAGTAACAATAAATATATCACTTATAAACAATCATTGGTACATTATATAAATTTTATCCCTTCCCCTTTCCCATCCCTCCCATCCATATCTTCCATTATTATATAATATATGTAATAAGAAAAATACCCCCTCCCTATATCCTGAACTGATAATTAAAAGGGAAATAATTTTACTTAATCCTTACAATATTTTGTTAATGGTTTCCACACATCCTGAAATTTCTTAAAGTATCCCCTTTGTAAAGCAATAAATCTTTCCATTTTATAGACATGGCATAAAGAATTGATAGAAGGGTAGGTGGGTAAAGTTATGGTTCTATATACCACTTGTATAAATGGTGTAATCTCTGTAATATTTTTCTGTATTCAATCAAATGTATTACACTGTTGTAGTTTTTAAAATAATAACATTTTTACAAAAAAGAAACTGTGTTTATATTCAATCCTACCAACTTGTAAAGCACCCATATCTGTTGTCATTCCCTCTTTACTCCCCTACCTCGAAGTCCTTTATGTTTTCCCACCTGAATTACATGTATAAACCACTTTTGTCCTGTATGTCTGTCATATTTAGATTGCAAGCTCTTTGTGCAGAGTTCGTCTCTTGCATGTCTGTTGTACAGCGCTGTGTGCAACTGGTAGCACTTTAGAAATAATAAATAGTTAAACATCATGTACATTATATAGGAAAGATGTGTAAATGGACTGGATCCAGGGCTGGAGCCTTAATGATCGCTGCTACAATTCATGTGTTTTAAACTCCTGCTAATTCAACTTCTTTTTTGTCTTGGGCACTGAGGAAAGTGGTTAATAAGAAGAGCATGAACTTGTACTATCCAGATGACCTTTAAAAGAAACAAAATATGCTCTGAGAATTTTATTTCCTGCATCATAAACTTAAGGAAGGAACATTCCTCTAACAGAAATATCTGTCGGGGAGGGGGAGGGGGGAAAACACATTTCTCAAGCAATGGAAACTGCTGATTTAAGGCAACAATTCAGCTCAGCACAAACCTGTTTTCTCATCAGCGACCTCTCCCGCTGACATTCAGAAAGCCGCCTGTTCTTCATAGTTTATAAGCACAGTGAATGCTCAACTCGATTCTAGGCAATCTGACTGGCTGTAATGCAGAATTATTAATTCCCTAGTAATAGCACTCCTGCTGGGAGTCTTCATGGCTCCTGCTGCTACTTCAGTAATGTCATTTAAAAATCAGTGCCATTAGTGACAGAGTTGGTTCAATGTTTGAGCTTTGGTTTCTGTTCACAAGCCCAACTGGGGTTAGATATGCTCATGGCTGCTGGCAGAAGGGGGATATTGCTGTCATTGCACAGTTATGACACTAGGGGGAAATTAATCTAATCTAATCTAATCTAATCTAAACCTTAAATTTATATACCACATCATCTCCATGAGAATGGAGCTCGACACGGTTTACAAGAACTTAAAATAGTGGGTAGAGAAGAAGAAAAAGGATTACATGAACTTATGTGTAGAAGGGGGGAGAGAAAGGGGGGAAGGATAGAGCTACAATTTGCTGAAAAGCCAGGTTTTCAGTTGTTTGCGGAATAACTGAAGGGAGCTCAGGTTCCGCAGCGGGGTGGTGAGGTCATTCCAAAGACCTGTGATTTTGAAGAGAAGGGATTTTCCCAGTTTGCCTGAATAGTGGATGCCGCGTGGAGAGGGGAAGGCTAGTTTAAGCCTTTGGGCAGTTCTGGAGGAGTCGGGATTGGAGGAGTTGAAAGACAGTGGGATAAGAGGAGGCAGGATTCCGTGAATGATTTACTAGGATAAAGGTGGGAATATAGGGTCCCTTTTATTAAAGGGGGTTAAGACCCTAACATGCTTTTTAGTGCATGAGAAAAAGCTTACCACAAAACGAGTTAAAGTATTTTGCTTTAATTTTCCTGTTTGCATGCATGCATTAAGAGCCAGATTCAGCAAACCACACTCAAAAATCAATGCCGGAAAAAAAAAAATCAGTTGCTCAGCATTATTCTATAAAGGGCTCGATTATTGCAACGCCT
The DNA here is from genome assembly GCF_902459505.1 of Geotrypetes seraphini. Lineage (NCBI taxonomy): Eukaryota > Metazoa > Chordata > Amphibia > Gymnophiona > Dermophiidae > Geotrypetes > Geotrypetes seraphini. Next base: position 215,759,386 of record NC_047089.1, on the reverse strand, counting down.
TATACTGTATAAAGGTTTAACTCAAAAGAGCTTAGACGTCTTCAGATAGTCCCACAACACTGCGATAAAGCTGGATTTCAAATGCTAAGTAATGTGACCACTGTTGATCAAGGCCCATTGGCTCTCAGTTTCTCGAGTCACATATAAGATTCTCTTATTGACCTTTGAAACACTTACAACAAATATTCCTGAATTTATTAATAGACTCCTAATTCCGTACACCCCTACACGAAGCCTACACTCAAATAATCAACATTTGTTATCTATTCCCTCACTGAGACATCTTAGTATGACCCAATCAACTATCTTTTCAGTTATAGCTCCTATGCTTTGGGAATGCTATGCCAATTCAATTACATGAGGAAACTGTATTGGAACAATTTAAAACTAAGCTAAAAACTTTTTTATTTAGAGATGCTTTTTTATAGATTTCGCTTACTAAGTTCTATTTCAGATGGGTTCCACCACCTTATGTTCTGACCCTTTTAGGCTTTCTTTCTTATCTGTGATGTAGTTCCTCCCTCTCTCCCTTTTTTTCATGTACGTCCATGTGTCTTGTTAAATGTTTTCCAAATTATTTTAGTAATGTACGCCACTTAGAAAATTGATAAGCAGCTTATCAAATTTTAAATGAAACTTGGAAAACTGAGCACCGATCCTGTGCCCAACTTTGGGTGCAAGGTCTTCTGCCTGTTGAAACCAGTTGTAAATCCTGGTATACTGTACAAGTTGAGTGTGCATCCCCAGTAATCTATAACACTGCACCCCAAATTTTGGAATGTCCTAAACCCACCTGTGCCCCTCATATGGCCACTCCCCTTTGGGGATGTGCACTATGGGATTTGGGAACCCAATGTTATATAATAGTTTGCAGTTAAATCCATTTGGCTCTCCTAATTAGTGCTAATTATTGTCAATAATTGATTGTAAGGGGATAATTCATAAAAGGGCGCTAAGCGCATTAGTGCGCCCTAACCACTAAAGACACCCATTATATCCTAAGGAAGTCTTTAGTGGTTAGCATGTGCTAACGCATTATCACATGCTAACATGCTTAGTACCCTTTGTTGAATTTCCCCCTTAGCATCCAACTATGGCTCATTAACCAATTAAATTGCAGGATCACACCAAAATTTGGGTGACTCATAAAATCTGGGGAGAAGTATGCATTAACTAGTTTTTTAAACACATTTTTTTTCAGGGGACATGTCATGAGTGGAGAGTGGACATTCCTGTGTGATCCAGCTAACGTGTTAGGATTACATAGAAACATAAAAATATGACGGCAGAAAAGGGCTATAGCCCATCAAGTCTGCCCACTCTTCTGACCCACCCCATTAAGTATGAGTGCTAATGACCTAGTTCCAATGGCCAAGAAACCCCTGCTTCGTAAAAGGGGGGCCTTAGTTTTTTTAAATTGACTTAATTGGCGCTGATAATTGAAAGCGCCATTAAAAATCAATTAAAAAATGGTTTGCCTATCTCAGTAGGCACTTACCACTTCACGGTAGGCGTCTACACCAAAGTGCCGACTGGCAAGTAAGCATGCTTAGAGGCAGATTCAGGACAGAGTTTGGGTGTGGATTGAGTTACTACTTAAGCACTCTCATTTAGGCCAAGAAAACCCTGACCTAAAGGACACTGTGCCTAAGTATTTAACGCCTACTGGTGCCTAAGAATTCTTAGGCACCGCTAGGCGTTACTCTATAAATGGTACCTAGAAGATGATTGACCACTGTACCAAATAGCTCCTAGGAGTTAGTTGCTGTTTATAGAATCAGGGCCTTAATGTCCCATTTATTCTTAAAGTCAAGCACGCTGGTGGCCTTGATCACCTGCATTGGAAGCTTGTTCCAGTGATCTACTACCCTTTCTGTGAAGAAATACTTCCTGGTGTCACCATTAAATTTCCCTCCTCAAACTCAGAGGAGGGAAATTTAATGGTGACACCAGGAAGTATTTCTTCACAGAAAGGGTGGTAGATCACTGGAACAAGCTTCCAATGCAGGTGATCAAGGCCACCAGCATGCTTGACTTTAAGAATAAATGGGACATACACGTGGGATCCCTACGAGGGTAGAGTTAATGACCTAGTTCCTTAACTCTACCCTCGTAGGGATCCCACGTGTATGTCCCATTTATTCTTAAAGTCAAGCACGCTGGTGGCCTTGATCACCTGCATTGGAAGCTTGTTCCAGTGATCTACTACCCTTTCTATGAAGAAATACTTCCTGGTGTCACCATTAAATTTCCCTCCTCTGAGTTTGAGCGGGAAATTTAATGGTGACACCAGGAAGTATTTCTTCACAGAAAGGGTAGTAGATCCTTGTTTTATTGTTGCTTTGTAGTTCCAGGCAGAGAGACTGAGGAGAGGTGAGCCGGGGACGCTGAAGGGGAGAGGACTAAGGAAGCAGGCAGATTGGGGTCGCGGCGAGAGTTAGCTCCGCCCACCCCCGCGCGTCACAGGTCGCATCGGCCCGGGCTCCCCTTAAGAGGAAGGGAGCCAACGGCGCCCAGCCGTTCGGCGCGCAGCGAAGGCGAGCGGTAAAGGCGCTCGCCTTAGCGAGAGCGCCTTTGCGAAGGAGCCTTGAGAAGTAGCCCAGGCAGCCCAGCAGCAAACTTAACTTTAACCCTACATTTAAAAAAAAAAAAATATTTTCTTCTCTCCACTTTCTTCTTTCCCTACCCTTTCGGCTTCTCATTCTTCTCTCTCTCTCTACTCATTTCAACTAGCTGCAAGCCGAAAGCCACTCTCAACCACCGAGGGACCGCAGGAGCAAGGAGAAAGATATGGAGGCTACAGGAACCCAGCAGAGCTACCCAGTTTACTGCGTCGAGTGTCATATGTATGACTACCTCCCCTCCGGGAGGCGGGCATACATATGCAGTCGGTGTCAGGAACTGGAAAGCCTGAGGATGGAGGTCGGCAGATTGAGGGTCAAGGTCCAGGAACTGGAGGGACTGCGCAACACAGAGGAGACGAGCTGGTCAACCAAGGACACAGACGGAGCAGGCCTCATTGTGGACCAGGTGAGGGACCTCGAGAGATTCATCGAGGAGGCCTATAGGAAGGCAGAAGGACAGGACCAGCAGCTGCACAGACGGATGCCGGCAGACGAGACCCAGGATCCACAAGACGACACCGGGGAAGGACCCTAGCGGAGGAACCACACAAGAGGAGGTGACCGTGACTCACCGAGACCCCGAGGGTGAGATACCGCACTACACCGAGGACACGGACCTGAGACAGAGGAGATTGCTGAGGAAAGGAAAGTCTGCTATTGTGGTGGGAGACTCGATCTTGAGAGAGGTAGATAGTCAAGTAGCTGGAGGAAGGGAGGACCGGCTAGTGACTTGTCTCCCAGGGGCCAAGACACGAGACATCACTGATAGGATCGAGAGGATCCTGGACCGGAGCAGAGACAGAGAGAGACTGCGGTGATAATCCACGTAGGAACAAATGAATGTGAGCCGGAGGAACTTCAGCATGGCCACGCTGACTGACCAGTCCAGAGTCCTGGGACGAAAACTGAAGCGGAGTACCCGGGAGGATAGCATTCTCAGAGATCCCTGCCTGTTCCGAGAGCAGATGCAAAGAGGCAGGCAGACCTTCAGGCTGTGAATGCATGGTTGAGGAGATGGTGCCAGGAGGAGGGCTTCCACTTTGTGAGGAACTGGACGTCCTTCTGTGGAAAGAGTAAGCTCTACCGGCGGGACGGCCTGCACCTGAGCACGGAGGGAACTAGACTACTGGCTGCCAATGTGAGGAAAGAGATCGAGAGGGCTTTAAACTGAGGAGAGGGGGAAAGCCGACAGCTGATCTGATGCTTCGGACAACAGTATCCAGAACAGATGCTGAATGGGCTGACTGCACGGAGGAAGTAGAGAGACCAGTGGATCTTATGATCAGACAGCGAGGGAAACAACAGGTAAAGGGAGCTTGCTGGGAGGAGGACTAAAGGGCAATGGAGACACAGGGGACTGTGGTGGCGCGGAGGGCGAAAGCTGAGGGCATTATAGGGGCTACACAAGGCGAGGGGTATCGAACAGAGGCCGGGGCCCAGGAAGGGGCAAGATAAACCCAGAGGAATAGCGGGGAAGTGGGGTGGCGGAAATGTGGGGAAGATGAAAGCTACAAGGGAAAAGGCTGAGGGCAAAGCAGAAGTACAGGGAACAGGAGAGGCGGCCCAGGTGAATGCAGAGATGAATGCAGAGGTGGAGGAAAAAACAACGGGCCTGCGGTGGCTTATACGCAAATGCAAGAAGCCTCATGGCCAAGATGGGTGAACTAGAGGTCGTGGCCAGGGGGGAAGACCTGGATATAATTGGAATTACAGAAACATGGTGGACAGAGGAGAATCAATGGGATGTGGCGCTGCCGGGGTACAAGCTCTACAGGAGAGACAGGACTCACAAAAAGGGGGGAGGCATAGCACTATATATAAAGGACTCTATCTACTCGGTCGGGATGGATATGGCAACGAAGGCAGAGGGGCTGGAATCGCTATGGGTCAAATTGCCGGGAAACAGGGGTGCAGGCATAAAACTGGGGCTGTACTATCGCCCACCTGGTACGCCGGAAGGAGTCGGACACGACTTGGAAGCTGAACTGAGACAGGAGTGCAGGACTGGAAGTGTAACAGTGATGGGAGACTTCAACTACCCAGGGATAGACTGGAGTACGGGTCACTCCAACTGCACTAGGGAAACAGGATTTGTAGAAGCTGTGAGGGACTGCTTCATGGAGCAACTGGTCAGGGAACCGACGCGGGGGAGTGCCACTCTTGACCTCATCCTGAACGGATTAGGAGGGCCTGCAAGAGGGGTAGAAGTGGGAGGACCACTAGGCAACAGTGACCACAATGCGATCAGATTCACATTAGAAAGGGGGACACCCATAGTAAGGAGGACCGCATCAACTGCGCTCAACTTCAAGAAAGGGAACTATGTTGATATGAGGGAAATGGTGGGGAGGAAGCTCAGAAATATCTTTAGGATGGAGACTGTGGAAAGCGCCTGGACCCTATTTAGGGACACCGTGCAGGAAGCACAAAAAATGTACGTCCCCAGTTTCAGGAAAGGCTGCAAGAACAAGCGGTCAAGGGACCCGATTTGGATCTCAGCAGAAGTAAAGAAGGCAATAAACGACAAAAAAGTATCCTTCCGGAGATGGAAAAAGGATCCAACGGAGGAAAATCACCAGGCGCACAGGAAATACCAAAAAGAATGCCACCGAGAGGTTAGAAAAGCAAAAGGGAAATACGAAAGAGGAACTGGCCAGGGAGGCGAAAAACTTCAAGGCATTCTTCAGTTACGTAAAGGGGAAACGACCAGCGAGGGAGGAGGTGGGGCCGTTGGACGATGGGGATAGGAAGGGAGTGATTAAGGAGGATAAAGAGGTAGCTGAGAGGCTGAACACGTTCTTCTCGTCAGTTTTCACGAGAGAAGACACATCTAATATACCGGACTCAGAGGATCTCATGAGTGGGGAACAGGCTAAAAAATTGGAGCACATAGAGGTAAGTAAGGAGGATGTCCTCAAACAGATAGACAGGTTAAAATGCGGCAAATCACCGGGTCCGGACGGGATCCACCCAAGGGTTCTGAAGGAGCTAAGACAAGAAATAGCGGGCACAATCCAGCATGTTTGTAACCTATCCTTGAAAACTGGAGAGGTACCAGAGGACTGGAAATTGGCAAATGTCACAGCTATCTTCAAGAAGGGATCGAGGGTGATCCCGGGAACTACAGGCCGGTGAGCCTGACTTCAATTATAGGGAAGATGGTGGAAGCTATGATAAAGGACGGCATTTGCGAGCACATCGAGAGGAATGGCCTACTGAGAACAAGCCAGCACGGATTTTGTAAGGGAAGGTCGTGCTTAACGAACCTTCTATACTCTCTTTGAGGGAATAAGCAGTCGGGTGGACAATGGGGAACCCATCGACATCATTTACCTCGATTTTCAAAAGGCTTTTCGACAAGGTGCCACATGAAAGGCTGCTTAGGAAGCTGTGGAACCACGGGGTGGGAGGGGATGTGCACAGATGGATCGAGCACTGGTTGTCGGGTAGACTGCAGAGGGTCGGAGTAGTAAAGGGCCAATATTCTGACTGGCGGGGAGTCACGAGCGGTGTGCCACAGGGATCGGTTCTGGGGCCGTTACTCTTCAACATATTTATCAATGACCTAGAAAAGGAGGCAAAGTGCGAGGTTATAAAATTTGCAGACGATACCAAACTGTGCGGAAGAGTTAGCTCCAGGGAGGAGTGTGAGGACCTGCAAAAGGACCTAGACAAGCTGGAAGACTGGGCAAACAAATGGCAAATGCGCTTTAACGTGGAAAAATGCAAGGTCATGCATATAGGGAAAAAGAACCCGTTGTTCAACTACAAATTGGGGGGGGCATTGTTGGGAGACAGCAGACTTGAGAGAGACTTGGGTGGATGCATCACTGAAGCCATCTGCACAGTGCGCAGCAGCCTCGAAAAAAGCCAACAGGATGCTGGGCATCATAAAGAGGGGCATAACAACCAGGACGCGGGAAGTCATCATGCCATTGTATCGAGCGATGGTGCGTCCACATCTGGAATACTGCGTTCAGTATTGGTCGCCACACCTCAAGAAGGACATGGCGATACTTGAGAGAGTCCAAAGGAGAGCAACGAAACTGGTAAAGGGCTGGAACACTGCCATACGCCGAGAGGTTGGATAGGCTGGGGCTCTTCTCTCTGGAAAAGAGGAGGCTCAGGGGGTGATATGATAGAGACCTTCAAAATCATGAGGGGCATAGAGAGGGTGGATAGGGACAGATTCTTCAGGCTGAAGGGGACAACAGGTACGAGGGGGCATTCGGAGAAACTGAAGGGAGATAGGTTCAAAACGAATGCAAGAAAGTTTTTCTTCACCCAAAGGGTCGTGGACACTTGGAATGCGCTACCGGAGGAAGTGATCAGGCAGAGTACGGTACAGGGATTCAAACAGAGACTGGACGGATTCCTGAAGGATAAAGGGATCATGGGATATTGAGAAAGCTAACCAGAAAATAAGTATAGAAACCCAGGTATTGCATGTGCAAGACCGGAGGGCTAGGAAGGGAAACCAAGGCGGCATGGGGGCCCCTTCTGGTGATTTAGACAGGTCGTGACCTGTTTGGGCCGCCGCGGGAGCGGACTGCTGGGCAGGATGGACCTGTGGTCTGACCCGGCGGAGGCACTGCTTATGTTCTTATGTTCTTATGTTCTTATCACTGGAACAAGCCTCCAATGCAGGTGATCAAGGCCACCAGCGTGCTTGACTTTAAGAATAAATGGGACATTAAGGCCCTGATTCTATAAACAGCAACTAACTCCTAGGAGCTATTTGGTACAGTGGTCAATCATCTTCTAGGTACCATTTATAGAGTAACGCCTAGCGGTGCCTAAGAATTCTTAGGCACCAGTAGGCGTTAAATACTTAGGCACAGTGTCCTTTAGGTCAGGGTTTTCTTGGCCTAAATGAGAGTGCTTAAGTAGTAACTCAATCCACACCCAAACTCTGTCCTGAATCTGCCTCTAAGCATGCTTACTTGCCAGTCGGCACTTTGGTGTAGACGCCTACCTTGAAGTGGTAAGTGCCTACTGAGATAGGCAAACCATTTTTTAATTGATTTTTAATGGCGCTTTCAATTATCAGCGCCAATTAAGTCAATTTAAAAAAACTAAGGCCCCCCTTTTACGAAGCAGCGTTAGGCTTTTTTTTTTATTACTGGCCATGGTAGTATTAGCTCTGACGCTCATAGAATACCTTTGAACGTTGGAGCCAATACCACCGTGGCTGGCAATAAAAAAGCCTAATGTGGCTTCATAAAAGGGGGGGGGAGGAGTAATTTAGGCACCTAAATTGGCTAGTCACACCAATCTAGGCACCTCACTATAGGCATATTTTATATAATCAGGACCTAACTGTATAATGCTAGGTTAACACAGGAACACTTGGGGCTGGATTCTGTAAACAGCACCCAAGTCAGTGGCTGCCTTAAAAGCAGCCGCCAATCACCTGTCAATCATTTTGAAGGCGCCGGTAACAGAATCACACCTATTCAGTCAAGATAGGCACTTGAAATGTAAGCCAGGGTTTTCCAGGCCTACATTTTAGCCCCCTATCCAGGGCTGTGGAGTTGAGGAGTCGGAGACAATTTTGGGTACCTGGAGATGGAGTCAGAGTCGTGAGTGCCAGAAACTGAGGAGTCGGAGTCAAAGGATTTATCTACCGACTCCACATCTTGTCGTGATTCGTGGCTGGGTAGCTGCTTTAGCCTGCCTTAATGCCACTTCCGGCTTTGGCCACGCCTACTTTGGTGTTCCGTGGCTTAAAACGACTACCTCGCTACGATTCCAGCAGCCATTTCAACCGCCTTTTATTTAGGCGTCGGTAGGCGCTTCAACACTGCTGTTTCTGGCTGCATTTTTCACTTAGGCATTGGCAGGGTGTCTACTGATGCCTAAATTTAGGCGTTGGTTATAGAATTTCTCCCTTAGTGCCTTCTAAGTAGGAGGGTGGTAAGTGGTCATGTGTTATTTTTATTCAGGTATCACATGCTAATTGCAAAATTGGCACATGACCTACAACCTCCCCTCCCCCCTCCCCTCTCCCCACGAAAATGCCTGACTTTAATGTCATGGCAATTCTGGACTTAAAGCACAGGAAAGTCTTGTGTTAGAAAGTGCTAAGACCAGATTTCACCATAACTTAATATAAGGGCCCTTTAGCATGCTAATTCTAACTGGTTAAAAATAATACCCCTCCATCCAGCTAAATTTGTTTAAGTAAAACTGCAGACTATGAAACTAGCTGTCAAAAGAAGCAATCAGCCAGAGGCATTCCTAGCATAAATGCTTTCCAATTAGCATCATATTCCATACTATCAGCTACATTTTTTTCATGAATCTAGCTTTACTATTAAAGGATGACCGAAACTAAGCTGAAACTGCAATCAAAATTCACCACAAATTTGAATCTCAAACAGAAACCTGGCAGCATGACCCCCTGATAGAAAGTGGGCCTCCCCTGGCCTTTGGTCCCCAAAAGAAAGTAGGCTGTATGATTCCCTTGGCATAAAGTAGGCCTCTTGTCCCTGGCCGAAAGAGAGCCCCAACCCCAAGTCCCCTTGACAGTAAGCCACCCACTGTCTTCCCCAAGCCTACCTTAGATTAGAAGCCCTGATGGTCTAGTGGTCTAGTTGGGTCTAGAGTGGTCCTCAGTCGCTCCTGCCCATGCTGGCTCTGCATTCAAAATGGCTGCTGGGACTCACAATGGCAGTTTCAGTAGTAGGTTGCCTAGACTCACCTGTGACAGAGTTAGTGATGTAGAGGGGAGGGGGAATTGGGGTTAAAATGAACCATTATGGGACTGGACAAATTTCAGATTTTGTGGATTAAATTGTGCCAGTTCTCCCCATCTTACTGTGAGAGGCCTCTGCCCTCATTCTTTCCAGACTCGAATTCATTCGCAATTTGATTCTGCAAAACTAATTAGACCTGCCCCTCACTGTCGGTGCCATAAGGCTGCATGGTCTGTTGCAAAACAGAATTCATTATTACAGTGTTAAAAGCTCATTAGCTTAGAGGAAGTGTAAAACCCCACCAAGAAGGAACAGATGGAAGGGCAGAGAAATGCTTACTGGAAGATATATATTAAGAAAGAAAAAGAAGAGCGTGAAGATGTAGCTAAAAAAAACAAACATGCGACCCAGACGAGATGGTATTAGCACGAATTATTAACCCAATTTCAAATGATCAGACAGCAAATTCTATGTGAGTCTGTAAATATCTGCACTGACCATTTTTTGTATAACCAGTTCTGAGAATGCCATTTACTGTTTTCCATGGACAGGCGAGTCAGGAAAGTTGGGGCTGCCAAATCAGATTGAAGCCAGGCAGGATAAGAATGAAAGATGGAGATCGGGATGGTAGGGGAAGCTTTCGGCTAGGATCACCTTGAATATCAGCACATATTCCATGCAGGCATTTACACCCTGCACAAATATACTCTCGTATACACATTCTGTCATGCGTACGTATAGTCTCTCCCTTGGAGAAAAGGTCAAAGGCCCAGATTCTGTTAACGGCAACTAAATCGGTGGGCGCCTTCAAAAACAGCGCCAGCCATGTGTCAGTCATGCATTGGTGCTGTTAACAGAATCACAGCTAATAATACCTAAGAAAAATCTTAGGTGCCGGTAATGTAGGCCAGGGTTTTAAACGCCTACATTACTTTTTTTTCATGAGTTATTAATTGGTTTTAAACAATGCGGTCAATTACCCCGCTGATTAAGGCCAATTAAAGCAATCAAGTTAGGCACCAATAGGCGCGATCGAGGTACCTAACTTATGGTGCCCTTGCAAAATATGGGCCAAAGTATATACAAGAAACAGTATATCGAGGACCCGATTGAAGGTTTGGGAAAAGTGGGCGCACAGATTAATCACAGCACACATCTTTTTCAGCAAGGTTGAAATTTTGGTGCTGCATCTTCTGTAAAGGAGGAAAACATCAACAGGAAGGAAAAACAATAAATTTGCAGAAGTTTTTTTTTGGGGGGGTTTCTTTTGATAGCTAAAAACCTTGGGTCGGCTTGAGTAAATGCATTACAAAGTGAGGGAAAACATTTCAGCACTTGAGAGCTTGGACAGCGATCTCTGTTTAACTTACCAAAGCTTCTCCAGCCAGCAGACAACACCAATTCCCATCATTGCTTCAGGACAGGAGAATGTATGGGCAAACTGCTGGACCTCAGGGTGCTACTAATAGCTCTCTGTCTTAGTGAGAGCTAAAGTTGTGAACTTCCCCAGCTTTGCACTACTTTAGAACTAGATTGCAAGAGTAAGGAAGTTGAGGCGCCCCTTCGAGGGCAGGCAAGGGATCCCAGGATGCACGGCACAGACTGAAATTCTTCAGCAGCAGCACTTTTAATCTCTGGTTTCTCCTAGTTTGTGCAAAAAAAGAGACATAAAACTGTGTTTATACTGAGTTTCATGCCGCTTTTGATCAGAACACAAAGCAGATTGCTGTAAAGTTGCAGGTTTATGTGAGAATATGACAGCTGATATAGACCCTGCAGACATCTGAGCTGCCAATGAAATCCCATGTTCTGTTAGCCTCTACTCAGTCTTTGTGCCTTTTCTGCACTGATTTCCAAGTAATACAAAGATACATAATTGATTCCATCAGGAAAAGTACCAAGCAATAACACCTGTGGTGGAAAAACACCAGATAAACACTGATTCTTGAACCATCAAATCCCCCCTAATTAGCTGGAAAATTAAGCACCTAATATTAACAATTCATAAATGCAAAAAAAAAAAGAAACCCTAATTATATTTCTCTTCTTGTTTCTGTGAATACTAAGAGAACGTACTATAGCAACACTGCACGATGAAAGATAGAGAACCAGTTGGCCCATTCAGTGTAGCCAATTATTCTCATTAAAGGTATATCTGATCTGTTTGATCATTTCTAAGATGTTACCTCTTTTCCATGTAAGTTTCTGTTGTCTTTCTTATTGTCCTAGCGTTTTTGGTGCGATTTTCATTGTGTGAGATGCCTTCCCATATCAGCTGAGCCACTGTTTGTTTTAAACAACCCTTTTGCCTATAACAGAGATGCAGGTCACCAGGTGATCACTGGATTCTTTCAATTGCTTGATGTCCATTCTCATTTCTTTTATAATGGTATCCAGCCAATGGGTCTTTGGTCTCCCCTGTTTCTTTTTATCATTGACCATTCCAAGTAGCACCTTCCTTTTGTAATGAACTCACCCTCACCACATGTCCAAAATAGATCAGTTTCTATCTAGTAATCTGGGAGAACTCTGGGCTTATATGATCAAGAACATCTTTGTTGGTGATCCTAGCTGTCCATGGGGTTTGTAGAAGCTCAATTTTACTTCTATCTGCTTTCATGAATATCCATGTCTCGCAGCCATATGTCATTATTGGGAACACAATGGCCATGATCAGTCTTTGTTTGATGGTGACTGAAATGTCCTTACACTTCCATATTTGGTCCATGCTCACCATGGCTGCACGCCCCAGTACTAATCGATGTTTGATTTCTGCTGTCAAACTGCCACTGTGATGGAGACTGGGGATCACCATTCTGTTAGACTAGATGAGTAGGTGTTTAAAAGACTGTAGAGGAGGATAGATATGATAGATTACCTAAGTGAAAGACTTTGAAAACCACAAGTAATATTTTAAATTTAATTCTATATGAAACATAGAAACATGACGGCAGATAAAGGCCAAATGGCCCATCTAATCTGCCCATCCGCAGTAACCATTATCTCTCTCTCTCTCTCTCTCTGAGAGATCCTACATGCCTATTATCCTAGGCCCTTTTGAATTCAGCCACAGTCTCTGTTTCCACCTTCTCTTCTGAGAGGCTGTTCTGTAAAAAAGTATTTCCTCAGATTGTTCCGGAGCCTATTACCTCTTAACTTCATCCTATGCCCTCTCATTACAGAGTTTCCTTTCAAATGAAAGAAACTCGACTCTTGCACATTTATATTATGTATGTATTTGAACGTCTCTATCATATTTATTTATTTCGATTTCTATCCCATTCTCCCAGAAGCTCAGAATGGGTTACAAGTAGACATTCACAATCGCGTGAAAACAGACTAGTCATGACAAAAAATAGGTTACAGTAGACAATAAAAGAGCTTATTCTAGAGACCAGACTGGTCATAGCGAAGAGTACTAGGAGAAGTATATTGAGGAGGCAGTTTTTAATGGCCCAATTTGGTGGAAGAGGAAGGTCTTTACTGCTCTGCGGAAGGTCATTAGTGAGTGGGTAGTCAGTTCCATAGCTGAGGTAGGAAATGGCTGTAGGATCTTTTGTACGCCGTATTCATTCAGAGGGATCTCCCTGCGAGAATGCTGAGTCATTGTTCTGCTTTGAAGCGGGGAAGGGGGCAGTTAGGGGTGTATAGGCGTAGCTTGGATGCTATGTAGGCTGGGTTTTTTGGTAGAATCTCTTGTGTTCCCTCTCCCGCCTTTCTTCCAAAGTATACAGATTGAGATCTTTAAGTCTGTCCCTATACGCCTTATCACAAAGCCTACACACCATTTTAGTAGCCTTCCTCTGGACTGACTCCATCCTTTTTATATCTTTTTGAAGGTGCGGCCTCCAAAATTGTATACAATATTCTACATGAAGTCTCACTAGAGTCTTATATAAAAGCATCAGTACCTCCTTTTTCCTACTGGCCATATCTCTCCCTATGCAACCTAGCATCCTTCTAGCTTTCACCCTCACCTTTTCAACCTGATTGGCCACCTTAAAATCATCACATACAATCACATCCAAGTCCCACTCTTCCATCGTGCACATAAGTTCTTCACTTCCTAAACTGTACCGTTCGCTCTGGTTTTTGCAGCCTAAATGCATGACTTTGCATTTTTTAGCATTACATTTTATCTGCCAGTGGAGTTGACAGAAAAGAAGAGTTATCAGTGATCATACTTTCTTACTTTACAAAAAAACATGCAACACAATTATGTAAGGTTTAAAGACATATGATTTGTGCCACAGGTAGCCCTATATAAACCACATTGCAATAGTCCAATTTTGAAATAAGAAGAGTGTGTACTGCTGTATGCAATGAAGCAAAGTCCCCAAAATTTATTAATGTACACAAAGTATGTAATAGTGTAAAACCAGATTTAACCACTTGAGATATACGATGCTGAGAAAATATAATCCTGGAGTCAATATAAATATTGAAAACTAGACACTGGAGTAATTTGTGAGAAATAGTGTGGCAGCTGTGTTAATCCACTTTTAAAGACAATATGTAGAAATAAAACAAAACAAAAAGAATCCAAGTGATACCTTTTTTATTGAACTAACTAGAGCATGGTTAGATTAGCTTTTAAAGGTAATCCTTCTTCAGATCAGAGATAGACAAATGAAGACAGATATCAGTATATAAGAGTAAAACATCAAAGTATTCAAATGACAGTCTTATAGGAAGAGGGAGGGAGAGGAGAGGGGAGGTGGGAGACAGGGAGATAAGGAAGGGTGATATGAAGGAATCAGAGCAGTACAAATTATGCTTTGTAAAGTGAGAGAAAGCCAATGATCAGTTTGATCTCAAAAGTCTTGCATTCCAGGATTGTCTTAAAATTTCCTTTTAATTTTTTCACCATAAAATCATTGATGCAGTATTCTGGTTTTCTGAAATGTTGTCCCACGGAGGTGATATCCTGGTTGGCATTGCAGAAACTGGAGAAGAATGCAGTCCATGCACACAAGAGAATGACATGCTTCCTTGCAGCAAAACTAACTGCAAACTATGCCAACATATTTCACAAGATCCCACAGTCACCTACAAGGGAAAAACATTCAGCATAAGAGGATCCTTCACATGCTCATCTTGAAATGTAGTTTATACCAGTCAATGCGAAAGGTGTAGAGAAGGATGCTGTATTAGAGGGACAAGCCAGATGCTAAAGACTAGGATTAATTTACACATACTGTATATCATATTAAAAATTTCAATGCCAACCAGGATATCACCTCCATGGGACTCCCTGCCTCTAGACATGTTGGAATAGAAGGAAATATAGACTATCTTTTTCTAAGCCATGGTAAAGGTTTCTACCAAGGCCCAGATCACTATATGCTCCGACACTGCTCTGACGCTTATAGGTCAGAACATATAAAGTTCCAGGCGATGGTAGAAACTTTTGCCGCAGCTTAGAAAAAAAATAAATAAATAAAAAGAGTATGGGGGGAATAGTTCTTGGCTAGTCTTCCCAAGCCATTACCTTTCCATATTACATGGGACTGAGGAGCCCGTTTCAAGCTTCACAAAATATGTGAAATTAATCCTAATTGTAGGTACCAGGAAAAGAATTATGGCCAAATGTTTGAAAATCCCTAGCTCAATATGCAGAGGCAAGCAAAGAAGCAAAAAATCTGAGCAGAGAAATGAGAGGAGTTTATAAAATCACAGATAGGTTTAAATCAGAGAATAGATGTCTACCCTTTTAAATAACGCTAAAATGAGAGAATACTTCACCAACCAACAGGCAGCACAATTAAAGCAAACTGTAGAAAACATTTTCAACTCAATTTACAGTTATGCTGCAGAATTTGTTGTGGAAATGAATGGTCAAGGCAAGTAGTACAGCAGGGTTTAAAAAGGAGTTAGACAAATTCCTTAGGAAAAAAAAAAGTCCATAAATCATTGTTAGGCCTGGGAAAATCACTGCTTATCTCTGGGTATAGGAAGCATCCTGTCAGGTATTTGTGACCTGAGCTAGGCTTGATGGACCTTTGGTCTGAACCAGTACGGCAGTTCTCATGTTCTGACATTTATTTGAGCTGAATCCATTTGCTGTATACAATCAAACTAATCTTTTCTTTTTTTTCATTGTTGTTTGTAATGAACACACACTCCTAGTATACATATTTAAAAAATATATATATTTTATAAGACACACACACAAAAAAACATTGCCATCACCGACCCACTTCACTGATTTCAACATTTTTGTTCTGAAACAGTGATCCAGCAGGGCTCACAGTAATAACACCCTTGAACAGCAGATAATCACAGAACAGCCTGAATACGCTTGTGGATTTTCTGTTCTCTCCACGGCACGATGTTATCAGGGTGGATGGACATTTGCTGGTTTCTGCCGTAGGACAGGGCTTTAATTAAAATGCTGAGAGCAGAAATGAAGAGCAGGTGGGGTCAGATCCTGATAATCTGACGTTTATGTAATGTCAGGCAGAGAACAGGATAGAGTTGAAATGAGAAAATGTCTTCTTTTTTTTTTCTCCAGCATGGTGCAAACAGAAGTTTCAAGACTCTGAAGCTTGGATGAGCTGCGAATCACTGTCTTGATGAATTGAAGTGAGATGAGATATCTTGATGCAGCTAGAACCAAAAGACCTTTCATATGGTAACCACATCACTGGAGGAAGGGGAGGATGAATAGAAGAATCCATCTAATCTTTCAGGAATTAAGCTTCTTCTAAAAATCTGAGGTATGGGAAGGTGGGTATGATAAGAAGAATATCTTACCTAGCCAGAGATGCAGAGGATGATGTGGAAAAACAAACAAACCCAGTGCAGTTAGGGAATATGCTGTTTTAGAAGAAAAAAAAAAAAAAAAAAGCTAGACTTGGAGTTAGTTACAAAAGGAAGAGGTAATGCTACTTTAAACAGAGAAGCAAAAAAACAGGAGACTGCTTGGAATTTTAGTCACTGGGAGACTTTAGCTTAAAAAAACAGCCAGGAGTAAAGGACTGATGGCACAGGAATAAGACTAACTGCGGAACTCAGGTGAGGTTAATTAAAGATCTACTTAGGGAAAAGTTAATAGGTAAATTAATTTTAATAATGGATTGGATTGGATTAATTACTTTATATACTACTTATCACAATGTATTTAAGTGGCTTAGAAAAAAATATTAAAAATACAACTGTAGCTAAGTATTTCAACTAAGTGTTGTGAACAAGTCTGCCCTGTGAACTTCTAAAAGCTAAGTTACTCAGCATTTCATATTCTGCTCTTTTCACTGTTTTCAGCATATCTGCTTAATTAATCTTCTCCTCCCTATTTCTTATTTTTTTTAAAAACAAAAAAACACAAAAAAATAAACCTTTCTCTTTCCTCTGTTAAATCTTATTTCCTCTTCCTTTTCATAGGAATAAGGGTAAGACTTTATTAACTCTAATTAAATCCTAGGAGGAGAGAAACTGATATGCACGGACGGGGAGAGGGACCTTGGGGTGATAGTGTCCGAAGATCTAAAGGCGAAAAACAGTGTGACAAGGCAGTGGCTGCTGCCAGAAGGATGCTGGGCTGTATAAAGAGAGACATAGCCAGTAGAAGGAAGAAGGTGTTGATGCCCCTGTATAGGTCATTGGTAAGGCCCCACTTGGAGTATTGTGTTCAGTTTTGGAGACCGTATCTGGCAAAGGACGTAAGAAGACTTGAAGCGGTCCAGAGGAGGGTGACGAAAATGATAGGAGGCTTGCACCAGAAGATGTATGAGGAGAGACTGGAAGCCCTGAATATGTATACCCTAGAGGAAAGGAGAGACAGGGGAGATATGATTCAGATGTTCAAATACTTGAAAGGTATTAATGTAGAACATAATCTTTTATAGAGAAAGGAAAATGGTAAAACCAGAGGACATAATTTGAGGTTGAGGGGTGGTAGATTCAAAGGCAATGTTAGGAAATTCTACTTTACAGAGAGGGTGATGGATGCCTGGAATGCGCTCCCGAGAGAGGTGGTGGAGAGTAAAACTGTGACTGAGTTCAAAGAAGCGTGGGATGAACACAGAGGATCTAGAATCAGAAAATAATATTAAAAATTGAACTAAGGCCAGTACTGGGCAGACTTGCACGGTCTGTGTCTGTATATGGCCATTTGGTGGAGGATGGGCTGGGGAGGGCTTCAATGGCTGGGAGGGTGTAGATGGGCTGGAGTAGGTTTTAACGGAGATTTCGGCAATAGGAACCCAAGCACAGTACCGGGTAGAGCTTTGGATTCTTGCCCAGAAATAGCTAAGAAGAATAAATTTAAAAATTTAAATTGAATCAGGTTGGGCAGACTGGATGGACTATTCAGGTCTTTATCTGCCGTCATCTACTATGTTAACTAGAAAAATCTAAATACAGAAAAACTATTCCAAAATTCATATATCTTCGTGACACTTTTTGGTTCATTTCATAGCATTGAAATGAAAAGTGTGGAATAACTTCTGAATGTCATGGCTTCACATTATTCTCTTCTTGGTTGGGCTGAGAACTTTTCAGTGGCCCCCTCATATTGTGATGTCATAATGCCTCATTCCACCAATGCCTAAAAATAAAACTCATCGGTGATGTCACAATGACTTGGTTTCCCTATACCTGTGCCCATTTACTAAATGCATTTGCCTCATTGAAGCAAAGTGTCAAGAAAAGTGTGGAATAACTTCTAAATGTCATGGCTTCACATTATTCTTTTCTTGGTTGGGCTGAGAACTTTTCAGTGGCCCTTCGTAATGTGTTCTACAACGAGTCAAATAACAGTATGACCCTTAACTTAGATGAACTAGGAAAAGATACAAGTAAAAATTTAAACCCTCCCCCCCCTCCCTTTTACAAAACCGTGCAAGAGGTTTTTCGCACCCACTGGCATGCTGAATACTGTGTGCTGCTCTGACATTCATATGAACTCTATGACCATTGGAGCAGCACAGAGCACTCAGCATGCCAGTGGGCGCAAAAAACCTCTTGCACGGTTTTGAAGGGAAAAAAAGGGGGGGAGGTGTTAGATTGGAAATCTTAAAGGAATAGAAAAATAACTAACGTACCTTTATGTAACTTGCCTTGAACTACTACTGAAAAAGCATGAGAGAAAAATCCAAATTACATAAGTGAATAAGTGAGATGTATCAATGATGATTTTTATTATAATGAAACTAGAATGGGCACTTTTGCCTAAGCTGGGATAGATATTGGTGATAAAACAGAAAGATACATACTGCCAGGGAAGAAAAAGACTGCTAGTCCTATAAGAGGACTAGAGAACCTAAAATCTGGGTCTGGCAACATGACAGAATAAGAAGAAAAAAAAAAAAAAAATCCCCAAAAAACAGAGCAGCGACTCTAAGTTACCCATTTCCAGGCTGGAGATTTTTAGACAGTCCTGGATTTCTAACCACCGCATCCTTCTGCATTATGAGACCTGCAGCACTAATTTCAATGGGCAGGATCAGGCACTACAAATCCCACACTGCTTTTAGATGTAAGTTCAAAACCAGGACTGGTAAAACGTCTCCAGCCTGGAACTGGGTAACTTGGCATTTCTGGAAAAGTGTTTTTGTTGATGCGAGTTTATGCCAAAACATGCAAAGAGGGTTAAAGTCCAAAAAAATGCACAAAGAGCTTCAAGGAAATTAGGACTTGTCTTTATTGGGACAAGTCCTAGTTCACTGAAGCCCTTTGTGCATTTTCTGTGTATTTAGAGTTTATGCCAGACTATATTTAAATGCTTGCTATACATGTCCAGAGAGTTCTGGATGTTTCAATAGCAAGGAATTAATTGCTAAAGTTAGAGGGGAAAAGATTGTACAAATGTAAGGAAGTTCTTCTTCACTCAGAGAGTGGTAGAAATCTGGAATGCTCTTCTGGAGGCTGTTATAGGGGAAAACACCCTTCAGGGATTCAAGACAAGGTTAGATAAGTTCCTACTGGAACAGAACATATGCAAGTAAGGTTAGACTCAAATAGGGCACTGGTCTTTGAGCGAACTGCTGGGCACAATGGACCACTGGTCCGACCCAGCAGTGGCAAATCTTATGTTCTTATGATATTGTTGAAGGGACATAGTATAAAGTTGTCAACAGGTGTTTGGAGCAAGCCATTGTCAATGAGCAATCTTCGGATGCTATCCAAGAGACATTTTGGAAAATGCGACATAGGATGTTAGGAGAGGGATCCTAAATTACCCTTCTTTAGAGAAACAGAAACCAGTATGCATTCACTTGAGCTGGTTAAAGCCAACCCTCTTGCTGCTGTGTCTCATACAAACTGCAGACCCCACTGAGGACATTCTTCTTTTCAAGATGTCTTCAAGAACTGATGAGTTAGAGTCAACTAGTTTGTTCTCAATGCCCAAGCAGTACAGAGGAATAATAGACATTGATTTTCTCTTATTATTGGTGGCAGTGGCTTGTAATTAACAAGAGCTATGAGCTCTGTCATCTTAATGCTCTGGAAGTAAAAAAATGATGAGCTGTTTCTTGTCAACCTTTGATTGGTGAGACTTAAGACAAACTTCCTAAGACTCTAGTCTAAGGGGCAGATTCTGAAAACGAGCATCCCGATTATAGGTAGCTAGCAGCCAATTGGGGTGCACAAAAAAAAACAACAACCCCAAGCAAGGCCGCCTACACTGTATTTGTTTGTCGCAGTTGAGGGAGATGAAATCTGTCCTGGGGGAACCTCAGCTAGTCAGGTTTTCAGGACATCCACAGTGTATCTGCAAGGGATCAATTTGCATCCCAGCATATGCAGAGTGACCTCATGAATATTAATTACTGATATCCTGAAAACTTGACTGGCTGGTGTTTCCCCAAGACAGATTTCATAATCACTGCTCCAAGGATTGTAATACCATTCATTGGATCAACATAACAATTGTCTAGAGAAGAGGCTCTACAACAGCTTTTGAGATCATGCAAGCCCTTTCTACAGATATGACCTCATTGACAGATAGGAAGCCATCTTTGACACAATCCAAGTACTAAGGAAAGCGTTAGCATCGAATGTGAAGGACTGGGAATCATATTCCACAAACCATGGCTTAGTATGAACAAAACTAACCCACTTGAAGACAGTTGCCATGACAGAACTCTTTTTGTCCTGGGTGTATTTAGGGATTCTGGAGGTACTAGTGGAATAGGGCTGCTTGCATTCTTTCATTGATTTAAATTGAAAGCCCTAGTGAAGATACATTTTTTACAGCACAAAGACCTACATTGAAATCAATTCTCTTCCCTGTTATTTTGCATCAGCGAGTTTCTTCTTCTGAAAGACTCAGAACTTGAGCATCGCAGACTGAGGGCAAAGATTAGCTCAAATGAATGATGACCTAATACTTTTATTGACAAAGCCTAAGATTTCTCAAAAGGTAGTTCTGCACATCAATATATGAGACCACATATTGGTCTTATTGGCCAACAGTTTAGCAAACATCTAAAAACATATCTGTTTTCTAGATTTCTGGGCAATTACTGTAATATGTTCCTCTTGATTGTCTTATTCTTTTGTAAACCGCATGGATCCTCATGGCTATGCGGTATAGAAACAATTTTTTTAAATGTTATGTTATAGAAACATGATGGCAGATAAAGGCCAAATGATCCATCCAGTCTGCTCATCCATCCTTGTTATATCACAAGGGTCTACATCTGCCTAAGATAATTCTCTTTTAGATCCAGGAATTGCTTGAAATCCTGTGGTGGCCCTGAGTTTTCTCATATTCACACACTGCAGTCCTTCACTAAAATTGTAACCAAAGCAAACTAAGAGAAAACAAGAAACAAATGGATCAATAGTCAACCCCAATGGGCAGTATCTGCTTTAAAGGCAGACCATTCTGTTTAAATTGTCCACATATATTTAAGGTCACTATCCACCAAAGTTATGATGCTGAATATACATAATTCAATGGTGAACAGCACTAGCTAATCAGAACACAAAACAAAGAAAATGAGGCGCAACCCCTATGAATGTGCAAAAGCCCATAAAACAGGAGGGGGAGGGCAGTGTGGTGTAGTGGTTAGAGCTACAGCCTCAGCACCTTGAGGTTATAGGTTCAAAACCTCCCCATGACCTGCTCACCATGATCCCAGGCAAGTCACCCGATCCTCCACTGCCCCACCAGGATACATAGGGAGAATGCTTGAAGTACATACATGTAAACCACTTTGAGTGTGGTTATAAAACTACAAAGAGGCAGTATACAAGTCCCAATCCCCAGGGGTGGCCCAATGGGTTCCAACAAGCCACAGAAGATAGGATCAAATATTAGAAAACTTTATTGAAAATCACCCAGGGTAAAACATTAAAAGACATACACAATAACCAATGATAACTAGCTTTTGCAGCATCACCAGTGTTTGTGTTTCACTCAAATACACTAGCGTGCATACCGTATATACTCGAATATAAGTCAATCCAAATATAAGTCAAAATCCTCATAAGAACATAAGAAATGCCGCTGCTGGGTCAGACCAGTGGTTCATTGTGCCCAGCAGTCCGCTCACGCGGTGGCCCTTTTGGTCAAAGACCAGCGCCCTAACTGAGATTAGCCCTACCAGCGTACGACCTTGTTCAGCAGGAACTTGTCTAACTTTGTCTTGAATCCCTGGAGGGTGTTTTCCCCTATGACAGCCTCCGGGAGAGCGTTCCAGTTTTCTACCACTCTCTGGGTGAAGAAGAACTTCCTTACGTTTGTACGGAATCTATCCCCTTTCAACTTTAGAGAGTGCCCTCTCGTTCTCCCTACCTTGAAGAGGGTGAACAACTTGTCCTTATCTACTAAGTCCAGTACCTTGAATGTTTCGGTCATGTCCTCTCTCAATCTCCTCTGTTTGAGGGAGAAGAGGCCAAGTTTCTCTAATCTTTCGCTGTACACAGGCAGCTCCTCCAACCCCTTAACCATCTTAGTCGCTCTTCTCTGGACCCTCTCAAGTAGTACCGTGTCCTTCTTCATGTATGGTGACCAGTGCTGTACGCAGTACTCCAGGTGAGGGCGCACCATGGCGCGGTACAGCGGCATGATAACCTTCTCCAATCTGTTTGTGATCCCCTTCTTTATCATTCCTAGCATTCAATTTGCCCTTTTTGCTGCCGCCGCACATTGCATAGACAGCTTCATCGACTTGTCGATCAGAACTCCCAAGTCCCTTTCCTGGGAGGTCTTTCCAAGTACCACCCCGGACATCCTGTACTCATGCTTGAGCTTTTTGTTATCCCCCCCCTCCCAAAAGGAGGAAAAATGGTTGACTCGAATATAAGTCGGATAGCTTAATATTCAAGTGCTCTTCCAGGATATGTACCCAGTGCCCCCTTCCTGCCCTGTCAGGCTCTGCACCCAGTCTCCTCCCTGCCAGGCACTGCACCCAGCCCCCTTCCCTCCATCCCTCCCTCCCCTGTCAGGCTCTGCACCCAGCCCCCTTCCTTCCTTCCCTCCCCTGTCAGGTTCTGCACCCATCCCCCTTCCTTCCCTCCCTCCCAGGCTCTGCACCTTGCCCCCTCCCTGCCCTGTCCGTCATACCTCCTCTGCCGATCCCTGGTGGTCCAGAGGTGCTTTCCACACTCCTGCCCCACTGCTAACCCGGCTGAAACTAGTTTAGCAAGCATGTTAAAGACAGATTTTAGTTTTGAGAATCTGTCCCTAAGTGCTATTCTACAAAGGGCGCACACCATTTATAGTGCTTAGTACCAAGCTTTTCCAGCGCTCCTTTTTGAGACCCATTTATAGAATTCCTCCCAGAATGCTCTGCTCTTGCTTTGCCCTGGTTCTATCTGGATAGTGGCAAGGCACCTGTTATACCTCAGCATATTACTGACATGTTCAGCATATTACTTACTGACATGTTCAGAATATTACTGATATGTATCAAGTCTGCTTACCTGACATCCTGACCTCCAAAGAATAGTAAGACCAGATGGTCTCTACAATAACCTTGCTTATTTGAGATCCTGACTTCCTTTATTTGAATGACAACTGGATAGCATCAAAGAGACAATAAACTGCAACACCTCCTTGCTTATTTGAGATCCTGACTTCTTTGATCTCCACAGGACAGTAAGACCAGATGGTCTCTACAATAACCTTGCTTATCTGAGATCTGACCTCATTGATCTTCAAAGGACAGTAAAACCAGATGATCATCAGTAAAGACAGATGGGAAAATACATCAAAAGAAAGGGACAGTGACAAGTATCTGCTATCTTGACCTTTTTGACCTAGGAGTTGCCAAAACAAATAACAAAGGACCAGTACCAGCTGTCTTACTAAGAGGCAAGCAGTTTTCCCAGCTTTTCACCCAATATAAAAGACGGGACTTGCCTCTAACCTTAGAATCCAAGACGTCTCTAGGAACGGAAACCAAAAGAGGTCTAAAGGGGCAGTCTCCCGTGTCCTACTCGCCTATCCATTGAGGGATTCCGAATGGTGAAGGGAGGGTTTACGTGAGATACAGTGATGCTATTTTATTCTTATATATATATAAGTATAATAAAGTGTTATTGTTTATGTTTGATATTGTCTGTGTGCTTTTCTGAGTGTCACTGATCATCCCACTTGTCAGAAATTAGTGGCAGAACAGCACCCTGTAAGAATTTTCAGCAGCCTCCATATAGTGCCATTGAAAATTCATGGATACAGCAGCCTCTTTCCAAATAATAATATTTTTTTTCTTAAAAAAAAAAAAATATTAGGCTGTCAGAATGGAAAATGATCAGAATTTGACACTTGTGGAAAAGGTTAGTCTTACGGTCGACATCTGTGAAGCTCAGAGTAAAACAAAGGTTAGGTGCTAAATTCGGAAAGAAATATGAAAATAAGCCACCGGCAGTAAAATGTTCTTTTGGAATAATCACAGATGTTTAAAGGGTTTAGTATCATGCTGCATTCATATATTTAAAGTATGAAAAATTTCATTAAAAGATCTCAGGTTAAGAGTTAAAAGCTCAGCTGGTGCATTTTCTTGATTGAATTTAATAAAGTATTAATGTTTTGTTTTATCACCGTTCGTTTGTTTCTGAGCAGGCACCAAGTTTGGGCTTTGCAATTGTGCAGTTATTGTTTAAATTCATGAGGCTTATGATTTCAAATGGATTAGCAGAGTTCCAAAGTTTGATTATCCGACTCACACTCTAATCCCCGGATTTCCTTCCTGATGGAAACGCATCCTCTTTCCTCTTCTTTACTTCTTTTTATCAGCTTAACTGTGCCTGATGGTGCTTGTCGGCTGTAGAAAGTATAACCAGGCGGAAAAGTGCAAACACTTCTATCACATTTTATCTCTGCTAAATCAGCTTAAAAATTTTTTTTATAGATTTTATCTCATCAAAGATGTAGGCTTACCATTTCCTATCCTGCTCCTGTGCTTTGAAATGTGGAATGAAGAAGCAGAAGAAGCAGTCACTTGCTCTCCATCATGAGCTATGGTAGATGGGAATCTTGTTGAATGAAGGGGTGAGGTCTGTTTTAATGAAAAATAAAATCAACCTGCAGAAAGTTTAAATGAAAGGCTTTAGGCTGTATCACTGGGGAGATGGAAAAAAAGCACTAGAGAACAGAAGGGCAGCATGAATTTCTTTTTTACCTAGGATGGGAAACATGTTTTCAGCAAGAGGAATTGTGAACAAAGATGTTAAACTGATGTCGTCTCGATGTCCCCTAAAGTAAAGAGACAAAACAGTGGGAGTCTAAGAAGAAAGTGATGTTGAAAGTGCAAAACATCTTCGGCAATCTGAGGCCCAGATGCACTAAAGCCAGCGATCATTGCTAAACCTGTTTTGAGAGCTTTAGCAACGATCGCATTTGCCAACCCGATGCAAAAAAATGGCTCACCGCGTGTTTTTCCTCTTGATTGCCCATTTTCCTGTCTGGCCATGCAAATTAGCTAAAACCCCATGCAATCTAGCCAAGTGATTGATGCATCTGTGCCCATTAAAAAAAAAAGAAAGAAAAAAAAAGGTTTCCTGCCCCAAACAGCTGAGTGACAGGAGATTTCCCCTGCCAGCTCTGTGCATGTGTGAGAGTCACTCTCACGGCGATCAATCGGACGGGAGAGTCAGAGGTTATGACGAACCTTCACGTGAATCATTTGCATGCAAACTTTTTAGCACATCAATAGCTCTTTTTGAATCGGCCAAAAATCAGATCAGAGCAGACCCATCCAGTCTTACCGATCCTCTTTAGTGCATCTAGCCCTGACTGAAGTTAGAGCTAGGGGTCAACTGAAACTGGGGTTTTTTTTTTCAGTTTCAGCTGAAACCAAAATTGCCACTGAAACTGTCTAACCACTTTCATCTAAAACCCAAAACTGCAGCTGAAACTTATCACCTGTTTCATCTAAAACTAAAACTGAAAACTACGGTTTGGTTGAGAATGAGAACCAATGAGGCCCACCGGGTGTTGTCAGAACGGTTCATAGACAGTGGCGCGCAAGACGCCAGCACGCTGACAATCCAGCGCCGACAATTCAGCGCAAGACAGAAGCGCACAGGGGAAAAAGTAATTTTTAAAAGAGGTCCGATGGGGGGTTTGGGGTGGCAACCCCCCCACTTTATTGGTTAGTGTTCGCGCTGCTGTTGGAGGGGGGGTTCCGGGGGTTGGAAACCTCCATTATAGCGAAAACGGAACTTTTTCTTATTTTTTTCAGGAAAAGTTCCATTTTCTCTATAATGTGGGGGATTTCACTCCCCACACCCCTTCGCAACGGCAGCGCGAACACTAACCAATAAAGTGGGGGGGTTGCCACCCCAAACCCCCAGTCGGAGCTCTTTAAAAATTACTTTTTCCCCCGCGCACTTCTGTCTTGCGCCGAATTGTCAGCGCTGGATTGGCAGCGTGCTGGCGTCTTGCGCGCCACTGTCTATGAACTGTTCTGACAACTTCATTGTGTGCCCCCTAATCCTAGTATTTTTAAAATGAGTAAACAAGTGATTCATGTTCACCCATTCCATTCCATTCAGTATTTATGGACCTCTATCATATCTCCCTTCAGATGCCTCTTCTCCAAGCTGAAGAGTCCTAGCCTCTTTAGCCTTTCCTAATAGGGAAGTTGTCCCATCCCCTTTATCATTTTTGCAGCTCTTCTCTGTACCTTTTCTAATCTTGCTATATCTTTTTTTGAGATGTGGTGACCAGAATTGCACACAATGTTCAAGATGTGATCATACCATGGGATGATACAGAGGCATTAATTCCTAACATTCTATTTGCTTTCTTAACCTGGTAACAGGTTGATTATCCTATTCTGCTCACCTAGTGAATCTGGTCCATTGTGGTAAGAATACAGTTCAGCTGCTATCCATAAACTAAACTTGACCACTTAAGCATTGTCATACTTGGACAGACTGAAGGTCCATCAAGCCCAGTATCCTGTTTCCAACAGTGGCCAGAAGGTTTCAATGTATCATCGATGATGACATCTGGATATTTTTCCTGGGTGCTGACTCCTAATATGGAAACTTGAATCAGGTTCCTTTTTCCTACATGCATCTCTTTGCACTTGTTCACATTAAATGTCATCTCCCATTTGGATGGCCAGTCTCCAGTATCATAAGAGCAATACAAAAAGCAATATTGATGTACTCTTATCCAAGTCTAGAGAAAGTTCCAATTCAACAATTCCAATTCAACAATTCACAAAACCAATTCAACAATTCACGATCCAACTACAAATCTTATGTGGTAGGATAAGCCAAAGAGCTTTCCAAACTTGATAAAGTTTCTTCCAGATACCTGGGTGGTTCCAGCCTACCTCATGTTGTTCTGGAGTCATGACAACATATGCCAGATTATCTTCTTGCAATGTAACAACTATTAACAACTTTATGTCATCAACAAATTTAGGGGTCCTTTTACTAAGGCATGCAAGTGGTCTTAGTGCCCGCTAAAAATTAGTGCACTAAATGCTAACATATGTGAATACATCCATTATATCCTACGGATGTGTTAACACGCATTAGCATTTAGCGTGTGCTAAGATGCACCTGTACACCTTAGTAAAAGGATCCCTTAATTACCACACTAGTTATTCCCATTTCTAGATCATTGATAAATATGTTAAAAATCAGCCTTCCCACCACAGACCCCTGAGGAACCCCACTAGCTACCTTCTTCCAGAGAATACTGACTATTTAACACTACTCTCTGGTTTCTATCTTTTAACCAGTTCTTAATCCATAATAGGACAATACCGTCTATCCCATGACTTTCTAATTTCCTCAGGAGTCATTCACAAGGTACTTTGTCAAATGTCTTTTGAAATTCCAAATACACAATATCAACCAGCTCACCTTTATCCACGTTTATTCACCCCTTCAAAGAAATGTAGCAAGTAGGCTGATGAAGCAAGATTTCCAATGACTAAATCCATATTGGGGGGTGGAAATAAGGGTGCATCTTATGGAGTGAATAACCTCCCCCCCCCCCCCGTAGGCAGCTCCTCACCGGTACCTTTTTTAAGTCCCCTTTCTGCGCTCCTGCGTCTCCCTCACCGAATGGCTCTTCTTCAGTTTGGGCAGAGAGGTGCAGAAGGCAGGTGCGAGCTGTCTATGTTCCTGCCTGGTCTGGCGCTGCTCCCCTATTGGCTGCAGTCAGTTCTCACAACTCGTGAGAAATAACTGCAGTCAATTGGGACGCGATGCCAGACCAGGCAGGAACGCGAAGAGCATGCGCCAGCCTTCTGCGCCGCTCCACCCGAACTGAAGAGCCGTCCAGCGAGGGACACAGGCAGGAGCGCGGAAAGAGAACTTAAAAAAGGTACCTATGGGGGGCTGCCTACAGGGGTGTGTGTCTCTGCTGCCTACGGGTGTGTGTGTGTGTGTGTGTGTATGTGTGCCTATGCTGCCTACAGGGGGGGGAGAAGGGGGCTACGCTGCCTATGGATTTTTCATGCTATAAGACTCTGTCCCGGTCTACCACTAGACTACTAGAAGGGGTACAGGGCAGGTCAGTGGAAATTTTTTTTCATGGGTATTCCTCCTCTACAGGTGGGTGTGTCTTATGGTTGGGTGCGTCTTATAGAGCAAAAAAATACGATAATCCATGCTTATGGAGTAGAAGAATAGCCTGTTAATTCAGCAGCATGAGAACCAGGGAAACTGGGTTCAAGTCCTACTGTAGCTCCATGTGACTCTGGGCAAGTCATCTAACCCTCCTTTGCCCAAGGTACAAAATAGGTATCTGTATATAATATGTGAATAATGTTAATTGTAGCAACAGAAAGGCAGTATATCAAGTCCCATCCCCTATTCCTATGTATATGCACAGTAGTTTTTTCTTTATAGTAGTCTCTGCTATTTTACCTGGCATCAACATCAGGCTTAACGGTCTATAATTTCCCGGCACCTCTGGAACCCTTCGTTAAAACTGGCATTACCATTGGCCACCCTCCAATCCAATTGTAAAGATAAATTGCCTATTAAAGTAGCTCTGCAAGTTCATTTTTTTAGCTCTATTACTGGGACGTACAGCATCTAGTCCAGGCAATTTGCTACTCTTTAATTGATCAAATTGCCCCATTACATCTTCCGGGTTTACAGAGATTTGTTTCAGTTTCTTTGACTCACAGCTGGATGATCGACTCACTTTGCCTTGGTGAGCTACCGGTCGATCGCGATCGACCTATTGGGCACCCCTGGACTGACACATCTGGGTTTTACTTCCATTGAAAGCAATGGAAGTAAACCCCAAATATCTCAATCTGTCCTTTTTCTGGAGCCATATGATAAACCTATACCTTCCTTATCAGGGCTTTCCATTTGACTTGCCATTCTTTAAGCTGTTGGATCCTTCTTCCTTTTCCTGAAGGATATTCTTTTAGCTCTAATAGATTCCTTTTCTTCACTCATGCTGGCTGTTGTTTGGCCTTCCTTTCACATTTTTCCATAAATGGAATATATCTGGTCTGGGATTCCAGAATGCTGCCTTTGTTTCCCAATCATCTCAGAAACGCTGCAGTCCGTCTCATTTATGGCCTCAAGAAATCACACCATGTAAGCCCATATTACAAAAAACTACACTGGCTGCCTGTGGAAGCAAGGGTCATTTTTAAGTTTGCTTGCCTTTGCTTCAAAACCATGACAGGTTCATCCCCAACCTATCTGTCTCACCAATTCGAATTCCCAGGCACAACTAATACACGCAGTACCTACTTGTTCGCTTTTCCATCCCTAAAGGGCTGCACCTACAAGAGATACCTCGACAGAATACTATCATGCCAAGCAGGCAAATGGAAGAAATGTTTAACCAACTTCATCTCAAACGCACTTTCGTACCAAATGTTTAGAAAGTCAATAAAAACCTATCTTTTGACAAATTTCTCTGACCCCATTTCAACCTGATGTACTCCCAATACACTTCCAGATAAACCTGATTAAATTTAACATGCCAATGTAATTTTGAAAGCTTTTTGCAATATCGCTGTCTGTATACAGTCTCTTCCCTTGTAAACCGCTTAGAACTGTTTGTGCTATGGCGGTATATAAAAATAAAGTTGTTATTATTATTAATAATATGAATTCATATATTTAATTCAACCCTCAATCCCTGCCCCCTCCTTGGCCTACATTTTACTTTCAAGCTTGGCTAATGTAAACAGTTAGCCAAGACCAGTAACCTTGAATATATGACTACCTAGGTAACCGTAGCCCTGCTGGATTGTAGTAGGCCACCACTGGTGAAAGTAATAATAATAATAATAATTTTATTCTTGTATACCGCCATACCCAGGGAGTTCTAGGTGGTTCACATCAATTAATTAAGATCAGAGATTACAAGTGAATTCACAGCATTTTATCAGAGTTACAAGCAACGATGTAGTTGAGGTTAGAAGGAATGGGAGAAGAGAGAGTCAAAGGGGAGGGGAGGAGGGGGAAGAGCAGTAAGAGGGGGAGGAGGTTGTTTCGGTTCATTGCAGGACGGGGGGGATTAAGGGTCCTGTTCACGGAATAGGTGAGTTTTGAGTAATTTTCTGAAGCCGAGGTAGGTAGGGGCTTCGAGCACAATTTGGGCTAGCCATGGTATGACTAAGCTAGAACCAAAACCCAATAATCTCTAACTTAGGGTTACCTATGTTCGGATTTCCTCGAACATGTCCTCCCTTTGAGGACATGTCTGGGGTTCGGATAGCTTTCCAAAATCTGGCACTTTGTTCGGGTTTTGACAAGCTTCTGACATTGGGGATGGCATCCTCGAATGCGTGGGTGCCACATGGTGATGTCATTGCATCACATGCGCACGACATGATCGCATTGCATCTGCGCATTCGTGGATGCCATCTTGAGGCATGAACAGGTTAAGGGGTTGGTGCTGGGGGCGGGGTTGTCCATGGGTACGGATTTTCCTTTGGGAAAATCCGGTAACCCTACTCTAACTGCTGATCTTGACAATCATATCTGAAAAATTTACTATGACCATACAAAGGCGTCAGAACGGGGGAAGCTGCACCGGCCATGGCCTCCCCATAATTTAGCGGTCAGAGTCAGTTATGGCTTTACTCCCCTACCTATCTCCTCCAGGTTGCTGTAATTTTAAATCTTCTGGAAGCCGCCTCTTAGCGTCGCTGCAGAATGAAGGCTTCGGGGGCAGGCTCATTGATGCTGCACGGCGGCTGCTGGAAGATTTAAAATTATAGTGACTGGAGAAGGTATGTGGAAGAGTCAGGAGCTGGAGAGAGAAGCCATGCCACTGGATCCTGCTGGGTCTAGGGTGGAGCCTTTACCCCCCTCTCCCCCCAATGAAAAAGCATTCTGCTGCCAATGCCCTATATTGCCTAGGACAGTGTTTTTCAACCTTTTTACACCTATGGACCGGCAGAAATAAAATAATTATTCTGTGGACCGGCATCAGTCCATGGACCGATGGTTGAAAAACACTGGGCTAAGTCGTGGGCCCATCTCTACCCAATCTCCACCCCAGACCCCGCCCCCATAATAGTACTAATTGCACCTTGCGCGTCCCGTGCCTCATCTGGAAACCTTCCCTCTGACGTTGCAACGTCAGAGAGAAGGCTTCCGGTTCAGGCGCAGGACGCCCGTAGGAGCCACTGCCCATGGATTTGTGCACCGAATCAGTGAGGAAGAGGGAGCTGGCTCGAAGATAATGCCGCATCGATCGCACCGTGGACCGGTGGTTGAAGAACACTGTTTTGGGCCTGATGCACGTGCTGGCCCTGTGGACCGGCATGAAATTTCTGTGGACCGGTGGTTGAAGAACACTGGCCTAGGACTTGGGATGTATCTTACTAGGAAACAAATCAAATGATTTAAGGCCATAAATGTCATCTAGGATAGCACACGCTATATAGGGCTAAATAAAAGGTTGAAATGAGGTTGTATGTGTTTCACATATACACAGACATTGACTGATACAAACCTTTAAGGTATTTTGAACTCACCGATTCTTTCCTTGCTTATGTGTGAGCTGCCAATTCAACACAAGGATATTTCCCAGGCCACAACCAATTCTGAAGCAAATATACATGCTGAAAAAAAACATCTCTAGCCTACATGGAAGAAGCTTCACAAACTTTGTACTCTGCATTTAATTGGCGATCTTACAATGTTTTGTGTTATTTAATTGCACAGTGATAGAAATGTTTAGACAAATAGCAGATGTTATATTTAAAAGCATCTTACACATGCAGCTGTTTATCCATTGGAAAAAGCTTCGAAAATTACCCTTCCTTTTACTATCTAAGTTCTTTCCAGGCCAATAACTCCCACAAGGGATACAATTAAGGGCAAAACGTTAAATTTATTATCATTTGTAAGAAGGTTATTCTCTTGCTAACTCACGGCCTTAGACAGTATGGCCCAAATTCTATAAACGGTGCGTAGTCAATATAGGCGCCTAATTTAATTAATTAAAAAGTTTAATTGGCACTGGTAATGAGCAATAATAAGCTTATAACTGTCAAAAATGAAAATTAATTGGGTGGTAGGCACCTAGCACTTTCAGGTAGGTGCCTAGCCCATGATGCCTATCAGAAAGTAGGCATGGTTAGAGGCGGGTTATGAGCAGATCTTGGGTGTGTTTTGCATTTAGATATCTTAACTGGCCTTAGGTGCCGGTATTTAGGCCAAGAAAACCTGGTATAAGTAGGG
Source organism: Geotrypetes seraphini (assembly GCF_902459505.1). Classification (NCBI taxonomy): domain Eukaryota; kingdom Metazoa; phylum Chordata; class Amphibia; order Gymnophiona; family Dermophiidae; genus Geotrypetes; species Geotrypetes seraphini. The sequence continues at coordinate 215,726,973 of NC_047089.1, read as the reverse complement.
GCGCCTACAGTTTTGATGCCTACTGGTGCCTAGGTCCGATTTAGATGCCACTAGGCTTGATTTTATAAATGGAACCTAACTCATGATTGACATATGTTGTGTGCCGCATTCCTCAGCTCTTATCTTATCCTGCACGGGTACAAGTGGATTGAATTTTCACTCCGTCAAAAATTACAAAGACTAGGGGACACTCGATGAAGTTACAGGGAAATACTTTTAAAACCAATAGGAGGAAATATTTTTTCACTCAGAGAATAGTTAAGCTCTGGAACGCATTGCCAGAGGTTGTAGTAAGAGCAGATAGCGTAGCTGGTTTTAAGAAAGGTTTGGACAATTTCCTGGAGGAAAGACATGGGGGAAGCCATTGCTTGCCCTGGATTGGTAGCATGGAATGTGGCTACAGTTTGGTTTCTGGAATCTTGATATGCTTTTAGATTCTGGAATCTTGCTACTCTTTGGGGATTCCGTATGGAATGTTGCTACTATTTGTGTTCCGGAATCTTGCTACTCTTTTAGATTCTGGAATGTTGCTACTTTTTGGGGATTCCACATGGAATGTTGCTACTCTTTGGGTTTTGGCCAAGTACTAGTGACCTAGATTGGCCACTGCGAGAATGGGCTACTGGGCTACATGGACCATTGGTCTGACCCAGTAAAGCTATTCTTATATTCTTAGGAGCCATTTATAGAATCAGGGACAGCTCAGCTGCTCTTTTAACATATTAATTGACACCATTACATTACATTACAATGTACTTGTTAACCGCATTACCAAAAGTTCAATGCGATTTACAAAAAATTATTAATTATAACATATTACATAGAAAGAATGGATTAATTGGTCAAATATTTAAAGAAAAAAAATAGGTTTTTAATTTTCTCCTGAAATGTTTGTAAGAATCAGTGGAAAGCAGCAATGAATGAAATTCCTTTTCATGAGAAGCTGCCTGGAATGCTAGAATATGATTAAGGAATTTCTTACTTTTACAACCTTTTACGGGCGGGAAATTAAACAAAGTATGTGTTTTTCTACTATTTTTATGTATGGCTATTATGACGCTGTCAATCAGATAGATTGGGGCTGAGCCATAAAGAACCTTATAACAAAAATAGCCCAGCTTAAACAAAATCCGAGCCTCCACAGGCAACCAATGAAGTTCATAGTAAAACGGCGTTACACGGTCGTATTTTTTCAATCCGTAAATCAGTCTAACTGCTGTATTTTGAATTAATGATAGTCTTGATAGCTCTTCCTTAGTGAATGATAAGTAAACGATATTACAGTAATCAAGGAGACTCAGTAAAAGTGATTGAACCAGTAGCTTAAAAGCAGAAAATTCAAAGTAAGGTCTAATTGTTCGCAATCTCTATAAAGTAAAATAACTTTTGTGTACTACGGCTTCTATTTGACTTTTCATCGTGAGATGTTGATCTAAAAGGATTCCTAATATTTTAATCATAGGATGAATTTTGTAAGATGTTGAATGGATTGTAATAGAAGGTTCATGAGTAATATTACTAGGGGATGCTACAAAAAATTTTGTTTTATCAGAATTAAGCTTTAGTTTAAATTGCTGTTATTGACCCTTCTCCTTACTTCTGGTTCTACTGGTAGACCCTGAATACATGTTCATAGCAGGCTTTTCTGAAAATTCAATTATGTCTAAAACTCATTGTCAAATTGCTTTAACTGATGAGTCACAGACTCTCCAGTGGAGTTCTCTCCACATCACACCTTGTCCTAGCTAAGGCTTTTCTTTTCACACCATCCCTACTCTCTAACACATCCACATTGATATTCACCAAGTAGGACGTGCACATCTTTTATCTCAATCCATAGTGACAAAATATCATTTGACTTGACAGGTGAAGAAATGAGCACAAGAAAATTATTTTATTTACTCTTGTCTGAATCTGTACTTTCCTGCCCTGTTGCACTCAGGGATTTTAGCTGAGTATGAGAAGCAGGGAAGGGCACAAGAAGGTATGGAGAGATATTTTTCTGGGAGGTCACAGGAAGTTTTATATTTCTGTACTCCATCCTGAACCCTTCTGCCCCTCATGGAATTCATTAACACACTGCTCTCTGAAATCAACTGCAAACCAGTTTCAGATGCCCCATAATGAGAATTAAATGTGGACTATGCTCAAAGTTTAAGATAGGAAAAGGAATGAGTGCATTTTCCCCACTTTTCTTGTCTCCTCCATCCTACCTCTCATCTTGCTAGGCCATACCTGTCTTTTGCCACACCATTCAAGTCAACCCAAAGAAGTGATTCCAGTATTAGTTTTCCCTCAGCTCAAGCTCTTCTGTTGGATGATAAATTTATAATTGCAATTCCATGCATACTATGGGGTATCTCCATGTCTGGATTTGCTTATTTGGCTTGACAAAGGTGAGCTGACAAACCACTGTTCCCTCTAAACTGAGCGGGTCATCCAACCGCCAATGGTAGGTGTGCTTCAATATTGTTTTCAATCTCTAAAAACTGGGATTCTGCAGAACTTGCTTGTTCCTCACTTTGGGAAATGTGACAGTGGAACAGCACCCCCACACACACACTAGAACAGCACCCCCCCCTCACTAACTGGAGGACTCCAACTCAGCTTAGAAGGAAACTCAATGGCAGCACTACCCATGCCTGTCTTTCCACCTCCTTCCTTCATGCTCTGTCACCACCTGGTCGAAGAAGATAGAGGATGAGATGATCGAGAAGAATAAGTGGAAATTAAGTGATGTAAAATCCAGGAAGGCTGGCACAGAGTAGTTGTTGTATTGGTTATTTATTGTTCGCCTTATACAAAGCGAATCACAGGCTAACTCATATAATAAATAATAAAGAATTTGCCAGATGTGGAGAATACCCTATTGCCCCTGTACTAGAGAACAATCGCTGGAAATTAATTAATTTATAGCAACTTCACATTTGAAAGGAATATTCAACTTCCAGTCAGCAGAAGAAGCTTGTCTAATAGAGTCATTCCACAACTGTATATAGATATTAATACAGTGAAAGTCCAGATGTGCATTACATAATAATAAATGCTTATAATGTCTTAAAAAAAAATAAATTGTAACATACAAAACGTACAAACATCAATATAAATCAAATAATAAAATACAAAGCATTAAAAAAATTGTCATATTCAGCAAGACCCAAAATCAGGCGCACTGCGTTACTTTGGATCCTAACATAACATATATCTGTTCCAGATGAGGTTCCTCCCAATATATGCAAAGACAGCAGCAAAACAAATCCATACAAATTGAATTCTGACCGAAAAAGGACTCCCTTCAGAAACACCTTTGATTGAATATTCCCTCTGGAAATCTTTCATCATAGAATATTCCATTTCATTGTGTTTCTGAGGGCACTGATTGAAGTTACCAGCTGTTGCCGTTTTCAACTTCAGTTTTCCTTTTTGTTTTAAGTCATAATTATATTAATAGAGGCAACTGGTATTTTCATCAGGGAGCATCAAACATGCACCATTACAGTGTTATTATCTTGCATGAAAATGAATGTTGCATTAATTTTGTACCATATGAATCATTTTCATGGTGTGTGAAAGGAGTAATGTGGCATCTGAACAACCCCATAGAGTGCCAAAAACACTCACACAAAAAAAGCTTCTGCAGTGCCAGTTCACCATCTTAATAATCTTCCAAAGATGCAAAGAACTGAGATCGCTACTGAGGTACTTCATGAGGGAAAGGATTTTGGGCTGGTCTTTGGGATTAAAAATTGCTTTCAGCTGAGGACTTCATGGCCTAACCAGTTCAACCACAGAAACAGAGAAATAAAAACATGAAAGCAGATAAAGACCAGGTGGCCTATCTAATGTAGTATGCCCATCCATGCCATCTACTATCCTTTCTTTTCTCTTATAGATCCCATATACTTAGGGTTACCATTTTTCCAAATGGAAAATCCAGATTCCTAGACAAGCCCCCAGGCCCGCTCAGTTCCACCCATCCTCGCCCCATTATGCCCCAGTCCTGCCCTAGCCCCGCCCCTGCTTCCTGTTCTCGTTGGGCAGGAGGGCATCCGCGCATGTGCTGATGCCCTCCTGCCTGACGCCAATTTAATGGAAGCTCTTCAAAACCCGGACAAAGGCCCACTTTTTTGAAACTGCTTTCAACTCTTAACTCCCCCTCATTGCTGTCAGATACCTATACCCACTATAACCTCCCCAACCCTGAAATGTCCTGTCTAAATTAGATTGTAAGCTCTTCTGAACAGGGACTGTCTATTGTATGTTAAAATGTACAGCGCTGCGTACGCCTTTCAATGCTATAGAAATAAGAAATAGTAGTAGTAGTAGTAGTTTTGAAAAGCTATCAGGACCCCTGGACATGTCCTCAAAAGGAGGAAATCCGGACGTCTGATAATCCTACATATACTTGTCCCAAGTTTTCTTGAATTCAGATACACTTTTTGTCTCCAACACCTCTACCAGAAGGCCTTTCCAGAAATTTACTATCCTTTCTGTGAAAAAGTATTTCCTCAGGTTTCTTCTGAGTCCATCCCCTTTCACCGTCATCCAATGCTCCCTCATTTCAGAGCTTTCTTTCAATTGAAAGAGACTTGCCTCCTGCACACATATACCACGTATGTAGGATTACCCGATGTCTGGATTTCCCCGGGCATGTTCTCCTTTTGAGGACATGTCCGGGGGTCCAGATGGCTTTTCAAAACCCGGCACTTTGTCCAGGTTTTGAAAAGCTACCTAACCTAATCGCGTCGGGAAGGGGAATCTGCACAGGTGCAGACGCAATGCAGTGATGTCACACAACATCATTGCGTTGGGGGTGGGGGGCGGAACAGGGCGGGAAAGAGGCAGAACTGGGCGGTCCTGGGGGGGCGTGGCCATGGGTCCAGATTTTCCCAAAGGAGAATCTGTTAACCCTACACATGTGAATTGAAATATCTATCATATCTCCCCTCTCCCGCATTTCTTCCAAAACCAGATGCATCTACATTCCGAGAATCTATCGTTTCCATTGGCTGTGAGGCCCGGATTCTGTAAATGGGTGCCATTATCAGCAGCCGCGACTGTGTGTCAATCATGCAATAGCCAAGAAAACTGGGAAATACAAATCTATCTGATGCCAAAATAATAATAATGGCCAAAAATTGCCTCTCTACAGGCCAGCGTTCAAAGTTATACAAGGGGTTGAGAAGTGCTAAGAGATTTCAAACAGGTGAGACCGCCAATGAATTATCTCCACCTTAGGGTGGAGACTGGTGGTCTCATTTGTTTGAAATCTCTGAGCGCTTCTCAACCCCTTGTGTAACTTTGAACATTGCCCTGTAGAGAGGCAAGTGATGTCAATTATTATTATAATCATGCAATAGCACCATTGACAGAATCGCGGCTTCATGAAAGGTAGGAGCAGGAAATGTAGGCCAGGGTTTCAAAGACCCGCATTAGGCATTGTAAGGCACCACCATGTAGGCAGGATAACAGTTGCCTTTTTGGAAGCGTCCTTAGTCACCTCCATTTTTTTTAAATTGAGTTTTAATTGGGCTACATAAGACAATATTAGCATATAGTACAGCTCCATTCATCTTTGGGCGATTTTCCTCGGATTGCTTACTCTAGGGGAAGAACTATAGGACAGAGATGTGACCCTTTGAAATATAGTAAGGGGGAAGTGAGGGCGAGAGGCCACCATAGCCCATGTGGGAAATGTCAGTGGTGTTCCTCCACCATCACAGGTGATTCGTGGAGGGTCCCGGGAAAAGCATTGAGTCTCTATTCGAATGAGGTTACTGACTGTGCTTCACAGGATGTGATATACGCAATTGTATGCCCATGTGAGCTGGTATACATAGGTAGGACTAATCGCAAGATTAAAACCAGGCTCAATGAACACAAATCGCGTATTATTAACAACGTTACTCAGGCTCCTCTAGTTGCTCACTGGCAGAGATATAAGCATGGGGTTGATCAAATCAGATGGCGAGTGATTCAAAGGGTTACGGAGAGGGATGGTGGGAAAGATTTACGGAGGCTAAATGAGGCAGAACAAAGGCTGATATTTACACTAAATACGGTAGAACCAGGGGGATTGAATGGAGAGATTGACTGGGTCACGCTGATTGGTGGATGAACGGTCCAATGGAATCCCTGGGGGGAGTGGTTATCACTTGATTTTGAACTTAAATGAGGGCCGAGAACGCCGGCGACATCTTTCACAGAATCTGCACTTGTGAGTCGGATGACAACGGCGGCCTCAGTAAGCATTTATTGAGGATGGGATGAAGTAGTTGTGAACTTGTTCTGCGGGGGGGGAGGGGGAGGTAGTGTGTAAAATATTCCACTGCAGCTTCCCTAAGTATTGTTTTTTACTTTTCTGACACAGGGAGACCCTTGAGACAGCACGGTGTGTGCGAAACATGTCAGGTCAGACTCCCAGGTTCAGCTGTGTATAAAAGCTAAGTATATACTTTTGTAATAATTTCTTGACACTATTGTAGTTGGAAAAAAAAGGCATCTTTATGAACACGTTTGAATTATCACAGCGTTTAAAAAAATCATTTACCTATGATGAGCTACCACATAAATCTCCCGCGTTTTTGAAATTTAACATAGCGGTGGAGTGGTGGGGCTGAGGTATTTCTGAGAAGATGCTTATATGCATAGTACGCCAACCTAGCTGCTTATTTAATTAAGTTTTACATAGGCACCGCTAGTCGTGACTCTGTAAATGGCGCCTAAGTGTGATTGACAAGCGGCCAGCACCAGTTTTCTAGGCGCCGGCTGATTTAGGTGCCATTTACAATATCGGTCCCTAAGTGTTTTCTTTTGGGTACACCTTTTGGGCCTCTTCCCTCTTCCTTAATATTGTCTTTTCTTTCCCAAGCTTAGTTGAATTCCAATAAATTTTTAAAACATAGAGCTCTTTTCACTAAACGGTGGTAGAGGTTTCTACCGTGGACCGGCGTTGTACATGTACATCGGAGCATTTAACTCACAGGCTCACAGCAAAAACCTCTACTGCCGTTTAGTAAAACCCAGCGATAATTAGCTGTTTAAATGCTGAATAGCAGAAAGACTTCTTCAAAAGACTTTATTCTCTCTTTTTCCTTATAAAAAAATAGATGTTGTCTTTGTCCACCTGTTTTTGTTAATGTCTCATCAAACGCCCACATAAAAAAATATAAATGAGTGTTGGACAGATGGATTCTTAGAAAATAGATTATTAAAAAAAATATATAACAATAGAGATAAATAAACAAAAGAATATAATTGAATTATAAGGTGGGAGGGAAGAAGCACAAGAGGGCAAGGGACAGATGGGAATTATTTAAAAATTTGCACTGACGATCATTTTAATTATAAAAAGAAAAAAAACAACATCCATACACTGAAAAAGAACAAGAGAATTTTTGTTTTCACAATCACTATTTTAATTTTACTAGATGTATGTATACATCTAATAGCACCATAAAGAGTAGTTCTATAACAAGGTGCTCAAGGGTGTGCACCATTCTGCATGCCTAAATGCACAAAATTGCACATACATGCTAAGTGCTACAATCTCTGTTCTACAAAGTATTCTATTCTACCAAGTAACTTTGGAAGGAATTCAATAAACGGCACAAAAAAAAATATTGAAGCACTCTTCTATAAAGCGAGAGTACCCTTTATAGCACAGGTGTCAAAGTCGGTCCTCGAGAATCCAGTCGGGTTTTCAGGATTTCCCCAATGAATCTGCATGAGATCTATTTGCATGCACTGCTTTCAATGCATATTCATTGGGGAAATCCAGAAAACCCGACTGGATTCCGGCCCTCGAGGAGTGACTTTGACACCCCTGCTTTATAGAATAGCATTTGACGTGGATCTGGCATCTAACTTTTGGGCAACATACGTATGCCTGCTGAAAGCCAACACTCAACTTAGACACATTTCAGATGAAAATTTTAATGCCATTCACAACTTTTTAAAATGCCCTGACACACGCCGCTGTCCACACCTTTTCAGAGATGCGCTATGAGAATTAGGCGCTGAGGCCTAGATTCACTAAAGAAAGCGATTCAGTCGCTGTTGGCCGACTCTCAGGCTGATTTTCAAACAGTGATTGATTCATTATCAAGTTTGCATATAAATAATTGGCACGGAGGCCCCTGATTTAAAGGCATGGGGAGGTGCGACGGAGGGGGGCTGTGACCCGACCCGATGGCAGGAGGGAGTGGGCATCCCTCCTGCTATATTTGCACAGGGTCAACCATGGGGGGGATTGTCAGGGGCAGCGTTTGGTAGCAGGAGGGAGTGGGCATCCCTTCTGCCATTTTTTTTGGGTTCGGGGAGGGAGCTTTGTTGGAGGGGCTTTTTTTTCATTAGGCAGATATTTTGCGTATGTAATATACGCAAAATATCAGTGCCATGAAAAAAAAAAAGGCAGACTTAAAGTGGTCCTACTGTCGGGTTTTAGGATTGTAAAATGTTAGCGAATCAATCGCTTGGCTATTTTGCATGGAATTTTACATTTCCATGGCTGGATCGGAAAATGGGCGATCGAGGGGGAAAACACTGGTTCAAAGGCCCCCCCCCCCCCCCGCCCCCACCTTTTAAAATTTAAGGGCAACCCCAAGCGCTGGCTAGACATTGAGGAAGTCCTTTCCTTCTTCCCCCAGTCTGGACTCCGAAGGCCCCCCTGCCTCACTTTTTAAAATTTAAGGGCATCCTTGGTATGGCAGCAGTTCTCAAGTGCTGTCTGGGTATCCTAAGCATTCTTCCTCCATCACAGTCTGCCTCCTTTATGATGCAACTTCCTGTTTCCAGTTCGGTGAGCCGCAAAGGAGGAAGAATCCTGAGGCACCTAAGTAGATAATTGCTTCAATAGAATCTAGTGGATAGAGCGACTTGACCAAATTCACAAAAGAGACTGAATTGTGGTCCTGGCTAGAGAGTTGCACGGGGACAGAAATCCCACCCATCCCCACAAGGATCCTCTCCGTCCCCGTCAGGATCCTCTCCGTCCCCACCCATCCTCGCAAGGAATTACCTCCATCCCCACCCATCCCCATAAAAAGCAGCAATTGCTTCTGACAGGATCATCAATTCCACAGTTTCTTTTGTGTTTGCGCTGCTGTTTTCCTTGTGGAATCTCTTTGGTAGAACCCTTTTTTTGTTTTCTGTTTAGGTAATTAACTTATAAACCCCCTCTTTTACTAAGGTTGACGTGTCCATTATATTATATGGACGAACCCTTCTTCCAAAGCCTTCCATTCCCGTGGGAGTCCCGTTGGCTAGAGGGGAGTCCCCGTGGGAGTCCTGTGGGCCAGAGGGGGGTCCCTGTGGGAGTCCCCTGGGTTAGGGGGGGATTCCCATGGGACCCCCCACGGGATCTGCGATCTCCATTCCTGTGCAGACCTCTAGTCCTGGCTTTAAAGCATAAGAACATAAGAGCTGCCATACTGGGACAGACGGAGGGTCCATCAAGCCCAATATCCTATTTCCAACAATAGTTGATCCAGGTCACAAGTATCTGGCAAGATCCCAAGGTGCTTCTTATCCTAGACATAAGCAGTGGATTTCCCCAAGCCATCTTAATAATGGCTTATGGACCTTTATTTTAAGAAATTATCCAAACCATTTTCAAAAGCTTTTGAGGATTTCTGAATTGCGCAGTGTTTCATCTAGATTTGTTTTTAGCCTTGGATCCACGAGCCTTTGTATCAGGACCTTTAGGGACCCCTGAGGAAGAAAGTTTTGTCAAAACACAAAACGTGTTGAGTCCATAGTCCCCCCAATGATTTGGGTCCTAGGCATTTCTCATGTGGATTATTGGACTGTACTTTTAATTAAGCCTGCATCTTGAACATCATCTTCTCCATAGCGTTTTTGTTCTAGCACCCACAGCCATGTGTATAATGCTGCTTTTCCTAGGTAATTCTGTCTTGTGTGATGCCCAGAATATTTGTTCTATACAAGGGGTGACCAACCGTTTGGCTTCCCTGGGCCGCATTGGCCCCCCCAATTTTTTTTTTCTGGGGCTGCACAAACATGCAAACGCTGCAGCAAGACAGAGGAGGGAGCCGGCAAGACGGTAAACACCCAGGGGCAGCAGAGGAAAACACTGCATTGCCCTCGACCGGGGCCGCACAAAATACTTCACGGGGCCACAGGTTGGACACCCCTGCTCTATACCTTCTGAATGACTCCATTATTCTCATGATGCTCATTTTACTGGAACTGTAACCATTGGAACCAACCTTTCCAAAACTCAATACTGATACTTCTTCCTGGACACTTTGAAGGAGTTTGCCTAGTGCTGGGGGTGCTCAAATACCCACTGCAGACACACACCTGGCTGCTATGATTTTTAGCACCTAAATGTTACAGTTTGCCAGGACCTCTCTGCCAGTTTTAGTCCCCGAGTTAATGAAATACACCACTATACTTGTAAATCACAGTGCATGCATATAGTAATGAGTTTATCTGAACGCAACTCGACTTAAACCACTACGAAAAGATATGAATTAAAAACATATATAAAGAGGAAGAATGAATGAAGCAGCAGCAGCAGTCTTTAGCCCTGTCTCTTGGTCGGTTCTAGGTTTACCAAAAGTCACTTGACTCTCCCAAAATTCAGCACAGAAGAGGCCGTTGAGACTAGACCAGAGGTAGCCAATTCCGGTCCTGGAAAGCCGGAGCCAGGTCAGGTTTTCAGGATATCCACAATAAATATGCATGAGATAGATTTGCATCTCAAGGAGGCAGTGCATGCAAATCCATCTCATACATATTCATTGTGGATATCCTGAAAACCTGACCTGGCTCCGGCTCTCCAGGACCGGAATTGCCTACCCCTGGACTAGACAGTTTAGGGCTCGGCAAAAAAACATTTACCCAGAGCTCAGCGCCGCTCTTTGGAAAGCGAACTCTTACAACCTGCCCCATCGCCTCTTTCCCGCAGGAAACTAAACCATTGCCACCAGCTCTACAGGAGCGTCGCACTCCGGGTAAACTTCCTACACCACGCTGCTCCTCCCCCTTTCCCCTGGTAAACCCCGCCTCTCCCGCTCGGCCGCTCTCATTTGCTGCCTCCGGGTTCAGGGGCGGGGCCAGGGGGTTGGTGCTTGGGTTGGCTGCGAGCACGCCGGCTAGTGCTTTCTGAGCCGGGGCGGGGAGCGTGGCGCCGATAAAGCGGCGGAGGCTGCAACCTCCTGCCGGCCGCGGGGCCGCTCCGAATCGCTGGACTTACAGTCGTGCGGTTGGCTTTTTGGGACGGAACGGCGTTGCCCGTGGAGGAGCATGGGGAGGACGAGATGCCGTCCCGGTCCCGATGCCCGGGCTCTGTGCCTGCAGACGTTGCTGTTGCTGGGTTTCGGCTCGGTCCTGAAAGGTAAGGAGGGCAATAGCCACTTTTACGGCGGGCAAAAGCATCGAACGAGCCAGTCTGTCTTTGCAGCACTTCGGCAACTCTGTGCAGTGCCCAAGAGAAACCTTTGCCTCTTTTGTTGTGTTTTTTTTATGTTTGCACTTGCTGCATTTGGGGTCATTTCTCTTTCTGCTTGTGGAAGTTTAATGCAGCTTTGCCCTTCCGCATCCTACAGGTTGCATTTGCATCGGACCCAAATATTCTGCTGCTTGATTTCGCCCTCTTGGGTTGTTTTTTTTTTCCTCTCGATGTTGATGCCGAGCCGCAGTTATTCTGCATGGAGTCTGATTCTTGGCTCCCCCATTGCTTCGAGCTGGTGAGGGATCCAGGGAAGGTTCTATAGAACGAGGCTGCCATTGGAAAGACAGGTACATCGAGGGGTGTTCCACGTTATTCGGAGTTCACGGGGAAGCTCTGCTGAAAAGATTGGTGAGCCTGCTACCCCTCTGCCCCAGTCTCTTTTGTGGAATGCTTGCAAGCTTCCTCTACTGGGAATTTAATTGGATTCTGCCAGATGCAGATGCATGGTTTATTTGGTCGACCGCTTTATTTTATGTTTGTTGGACTTGTTTGGGTTAGGAAATCTCCAGCGACCCCTGAGAGAATCAGAACTAGTACCTGGCACTTTCCAGGCACTTTAAGTGGGAGCTTTAGAATTTAATTGTTCTTTTCTTTTTTTTCAAAAAAAAAAAGAATAGGTGCACATAGCCTTTGGAGCTGTAAGGCTGAATACAGAGAATACAGTATTTATGAGGTGCTACTTAAAGCAAACCTGGAGCTACTTCCCCAGGCTTTGCTGCAGAGAGAGAGAGATGTCTGGTTAGTGCTTTCAAGAAAATAGTCTCCTCTGGGCTAGAAGAACAGTTCACCAGAGTACAGGGACGGCTCTCTTACTCATTCCCCCAAACGTGAAATCAGGCTCCCTATAGAAGTTGTAGGCGATAACGTGACATACAAGAGACTTTACAAAACTTCTGCCGTGAAATGCAGGGGAGAAAAACGTGAGGTACAGGAGCGCAGGGATGCTAACCTCGATGCACCGTGAACGAGCTTGCACAATCTCGGGCACATCGACAGAGATGACACCTATAGCCTGCATCCTTTAGGTGTAACAGTTTAGTTCTCTGTAAACAGCGCCATACAAGGCTATTCTCTCTCTTTCCCTGGCTTCAGGTTTCCTGGACCTTGGGAATAAGGCACTGGTGTGCAGTTAATTATAATTGCCTAATCTCCATGGGTAGGCTCCCCATTCACTTTTTCTTGGCTACCTGTCAGTTCGTGCAGCCTAGAAGACTACGATACTCTGTGCCTGCAAAGCTTTGGGCTGTCTTGGACATGAGAGGTTTTGTAGAAGGTTGAATGCCGCTTCGTACGGTTGTTTTTAGTGATTTTTGAAGATAAATGTGTCTCTTGTCTAGCGTTTTATGTTTCTTTCCAGGAAGAACATAGAAAATATGCCTGAAAGGGGGAGGGGGGGGGGCAGAAAATATGCCACGTTTCCCACATCCTCCTCTCTCATCAGGCAGCATTTGGAAATTGTAGGGAGCCAATGCTTTCTAATCAATAATTGGAACCAAATGCACTCAGTTAATGTTCAAAGATACATGTGTATATAGCATAAAATGATTTTATTAGCAAGCTAATTTGTTAGCGGTGACCCCTCTACCCCTTTAACTTTGGGATTTGATTTCTGCTTCAGAAATTAGACCCCCCCCCCCCCCCCCAGTGGTGAACGACTCTTTTGCTAAACCGCAAGGTGCACCCAGCCCCAAACACTTCAAGACACCGCCGGTATAAGGTTTGAACAACAACAAAAAAATCCTGAAGTTTGTACGGATGCTTAACTGTGAGGATGTCACCAGTATGACTGAACTACGTTTCTGTGCGCTGATATTAATTTCATGAAGATCAGTTGTCAATCTAGTGCATTTTTGTTTAGAGAGTATGTCTCTGCTCTCATGTTTATATGCAGTAGCCAGTGGTTGGTATCTTTAACTCTTTCACTGCCCTGAGCACTCTTACATCAGAAAGGGCCCTTCTGATTGCATTTTTTGCTGACACACAGATGTTTATTCTACCTTGCAAAAAAAAAAAAAAAAAAGTGCACATTTTATTGTCTTTTTCTTTTTATTAAACATGATAGATGAGTCAGCGTGCCTTGAGAAAGAGAGATTGGGGAGGGGGTATTTATGTATACTGTAGTTCTTAATTATTTAACACCTCCCCCTTTTTTACAAAACCGCAGAAGAGCTTCCGACCCTTAGGGCTCCTTTTACGAAGCTGCGTTGGCGGTTTAACGTGCGTAATAGTGCGCGCTAATTTGCCGGCCCCGCTAGCCGCTACCGCTTCCTCTTGAGCAGGCGGTAGTTTTTCGGCTAGCACGGGGGTGAGCGCGCTCTAAAAAGGTGTGGGCGATAAAGCCGCTAACGTGGCTTCATAAAAGGAGCCCTTAGTAGAGCGTTGGGAGCAGTGCAGAGCATTCAGCGCACCGGCATGTACTAAAAACCGCTTCCACGGTTTTGTAAAAAAAAATGTGGGAGGGGCAATTTATTTATCACTTTTTGAAGGCGCTCGCTCAAGGCAGTGTACAGCAAGAATAAATTAAACATAAGCAATAGACAATTATAGCAGTAAAAATTTATTTTTTCAGACTGTAATATAAAGTGTGGTATAGTATGTTACAAGGGTGGTTTAAAAAGTTTGGTTAAAAAAAAAAAAAGCAAGTTAAATAACGTTGAGGTCCTTTCAGTAAGGTATGGTAGCCCATTTAGCCTGCACTAAAAATTAGCACGCGCTAAATGCTAATGTGTCCATTATATCCTATAGACATGTTAACATTAGCGCGCGCTAAATCGGTTACCGCACCTTAGTAAACGACCCAGATAGTCTCCATCTAGGTCTGTACACTTAGGCTCTCTTTTATTAAGGTGCGCTAAGCATTTTAACGCACGCTAAATCAACGTGTGCGCTAACCGCTAACGCGTCCATAGGATAACATGCACACATTAGCATTTAGCGTGTGCTAAAAAGCATAGCGCGCCTTAGTAAAAGAGGGGGTTAGACCAGCAAGTTTCCAGGTTTTTTTTGTAACGTAGATAAAATAGCTTACAAAAGAACTGGAAACTCGCTGGACTTAAGCGTGTAGCCCTCGATGGAAACTCCGTCATTTAACTTGCTTTTTAACCAAATTTTTCATACCACCCTCGTGCATTGCCGTGTCAACACAATATCGATAAAACATTTAGAAGGTAGCGAGGTACAATATTGTGCTTGGCCTTTGCTAATTAGGTCTTGCGGAGCTTGGGTCCATTGACTTCCAGTCACAGAGAAGGGGGGTTCACAAAAAATACTGCCTATTGCTCTTGGTCAGGCTGCAGCAGTCTTCTGTTTTGGGGAGAGGCAAACAAAACAACCTGTAGCCAGTGGTGTAGTAAGGGGGGGTGAGCGGGGGGGGGGGGTGCCAGCACCTTTCCTCCTCTCCGCCTCACCCCCGCTACTTCCCCTGCGGCATTCGCCTTCCCTCCCACCTTTCCTCTAACTCTTTTCCAGCACAAGCAACAGCTCCAACCTGCTGCTCATGCTGGCCTTGGCGCTCCCCTCTGACGTTACTTCAGGGTCCCATGACTAGGACGTGATGTCAGAGGGAGAACCCACGCCAACGCGGGCAGCAAGTTGGAGGTGCTGCTCGCTCTGGGGAAGCTAATCAGGCATGGGGGAAGGGAAGGGGTTGGGGGGGGTGGCTGGAAGGCACGGGGCAGAGAAGAGCACTGCCTCCCCCACACTACCATTCCCTAAATTTGTGATGATGGGTGGGGCCCCTCTCATTCTGCTACTTATATATTGCAACATTTATAATCTGCTTTTCTTCACATCCTTTTAACCTGCCCATCCCCCTCCAATTCCTTATATTACCTCCTGCCAACCCGTGGACCATCAGTCTTCATTCACAGCCAGTAGAGAGTCCCTTCCCATCCCTCCATCCCTGTCATAACCTGCCAGTTGCACCTTCACTCCAGTTTCTCTGTCTTTAGTGAAGGTACAGGTGAGCCATCCTGACTTTAACCCGAACTCAAAAATGGACCCTCTTGCTGCCTCCAGCTTGCAAGATATGATACAGAAATTGAGATACCTGATCCTTTTTGAATTTTGGGCCTACGGAGCAGTGCTTCTCATTCCTGTCCTTGGGGGCGCAGTCAAATTTTCAGGATATCCACAATGAATATGCATGAGATAATTGCATGCACTGCTTCCTTGGTATGTAAATCTATCTCATGCATATTTATTGTGGATGTTCTGATAAACCTGACTGAATGGGTGTGCCCTGCAGACTGGGTTGAGGACCACTGCCATAGAGCATTTTTAGACAATGTAAAATATAAATGACTCGGAAAAAAATTGTGAGAAAGAACACAGTGGGAGTAACTGGCACAGAGCGATAGGTAAACCCTAAAAATGGGTGGGGGGGGGGGGGAAAAGCTGTAAATTAAATGCAGGAATCACATCATTTTTAGAGGAAAGTTCTTTCTAGAACAAGAGGATGCAGAATGAGGCTCCACTGGGGTAGACTGAGACTGAACATCAGAACTTTTTTTTCACAGAAAGGGTGGTAGATACTAGAGGTGTATATTATAAATTGTTTTGTTTTTCACGATACAGTAAAACCTTGGTGTGCGAGCATAATTCGTTCCAGAAGCATGCTCATAATCCAAAGCACTCGTATATCAAAGCGAATTTCCCCTAGGAAATAATGAAAACTCAGACGATTCGTTTCACAACCCAAAACCTTTAATACAAAATACTATACGTACTTGTATTGCAAGACCTCGTTCGTTTAGAAGAGTCACTACACTCCCGCAGCGTCAGAGAGAGAGAAGAACCATTGGCTCAGTTGTGGTGATGTGACACGTGTATAGAATATGTGCTTGTGTTGCAAGACTTTGTTTAGAACAGTCATTACACTCTTACAGCGTCAGAGAGAGAAGAACCATCGGCTCAGTTGTATACTGTATGTAATTGTATTGCAAGTGTTGCTTGTATATCAAGTTAAAATTTAATCAAATGTTTTGCTTGTCTTGCAAAACACTTGCAAACCAAGTTACTTGCAATCCAAGGTTTTACTGTATTTTATTTTACAAAAATTCTTTATTTGGGGATGTCATATCATCAATAGCATGCACTATTTTTAAATAATGTGTACTGTTGATGACCTTCCATATTTCTTTTTAATATGATATGAAACGATGTCAGATATATTGATTCAAATGAATGCACATCCTGAGTGGATGCACGAAACTGCTTTCCAGGGTACAGGAAATCATTTTTCAAAAAAAGGGGACAGGAATTTTGCATAGTTTGGAATAAGCACAAGGGACTGCTAGTTGTGAATAAATAAAGGGACATCTAGGGCTCCTTTTATCAAGGCACGCTACGGGGGTTAGCGCGTCGGACATTTCATCATGCCCTAACCCCCGCGGCAAGCCTAAAAACTAACGCCTCGTCAATGGAGGCGTTAGCGACTAGTGCGGCAGGCGGTTGAATGCGCGGTATTCCGCGCGTTAACCGCCTACCGCACCTTGATAAAAGGAGCCCCTAGAGATCAATTGAACTCTAACCCCCTCTTTTACTAAGGTGCGCTAACCGATTAGCACGAGCTAAACGCTAATGTGTCCATGGACTAATGTGCACGTGTTAGCGTTTAAAGCGCACTAATCGGTTAGCGCACCTTACCCTTGTTTTACCAAGGTTAGCGCTTAGCGCGTGGTAAGCGCGCACTAAGGGCTCCTTTTATCAAGGTGTGGTAGGCGGTTAACGTGCGGAATACCGCACGTTCAACCGCCTGCTGCGCTAGTCGCTAACGCCTCCATTGACAAGGCGTTAATTTTTAGGCTTGCTGCGGGGATTAGCTCGTGATGAAATGTCCGATGCGCTAACCCCGTAGCGTGCCTTGATAAAAGGAGCCCTAAAAAGCATAGCGCACCTTAGTAAAAGGAGCCCTTAGTAAAAGAGGGCCTAAAATACTGTACTAGCAAATAACAACGCAAACCCAATGGTTCTTAATTGCCGCATAGCAGGGATCTTCAAATCCAGTCCTCAGGGTCCACAAACCAGGCTGGCTTTCAGAATTTCTACAATGAATATGCATAAGATCTGTTTATATTACATGTACATTTATTTATATTAGAGAATGACAGGGTGACAAAATTCATCACCGTTCCTGTCCCCGCGGATAACCGCGGGAAATAATCCCATGTCCTTTTTTAGTGTCTATTTCAACCTCGGTCTGCTCTGGATACCAGAGACTGTCATTCTGTAGTGTCTGTTTCAACCTCAGTCCTTCTACACCAGCATTCTTCAAAGCAAAGCTTGTGGGTCAGTGGTTGTAGCCATTCATACTCTGATTCTTCCCTCTCTCCTTAAAGAATGACATGAAGATGGTTTCGGGGCCGGGAACAGTGATGAATTTTGTCACCGTGTCATTCTCTAATTTATATATCTGTTCTACCCCAGATTTTGTACTGTACAGGTCTAAGAGGCTTACAGTCTAAGAAAGAGATTCGATGGGTTAGGAAAAGAACACCAATATGTAGGTAGAAATGAAATGGAAGTAGTGAATGCACATACTGTAGATCTCATGCGTATTTTAGGACCCCTGCCACTGGGCTGACAACTGGGGAAGCTCGATTCAAATCCCACTGCAGCTTCCTGCCTCCTTGGACAAGTGACTTAACTTTAGGCACTAACCCCCCTCCCCCCATTCTTAAAGTTTGCCTAACATTAGATGCCTACATCAGTGCGCCTAGCCGATATGGGCGCCTAACTTGATTGATTAATAGGCTTAATTAGCACTTAACACTTCATAAGTGCTGTTAATTGGACTTAATTGAAAATTAAGCACCTAACTAACCCCCCCCCCCCCCCCCCCCCCGCAATCCTCTAAAAAGTGGGCGCCTAGTCTAAAGCGTGTAGTTTAAAAGTAGACATGGTTAGGGGCAAACTGTAGGCATGCTTTTGAGTTAGCGGCCTGTTTTTGACTTAGGCACTGTTGTGCGCTTAAGTTGTGTGCAGACCTTCAGGCCAAGGAAACCCTGGCATAATTACAGTTTGCTTAAAAGTTAGGATGCCTAGTGCATAAATGCCACTTCACATTATGGAAATTGCGAACAATTAGATCTGATTTTGAATCTACTGCTTTTAGATTACTGGTTCAATCGTTACTACTGAGTCTTCTCGATTATTGGTCGCCGCGCCTCAGGGGGGACGTGGCGGTGCTTGGGGGAGTCCAGGGGAGGGCAGCGGAACTGGTAGGGGGGCTGGAACACTGCCCATATGCCGGGAGGTTGGATGGGCTGGGGCTCTTCTCTCTGGAGAAAAGGAGGCTCAGGGGAGATATGATAGAGACCTTCAAGATCATGAGGGGCATAGAGAGGGTGGATAGGGACAGATTCTTCAGACTGAAGGGGACAACAAGTACGAGGGGGCATTCGGAGAAACTGAAGGGAGATAGGTTCAAAACAAATGCAAGGAAGTTTTTTTTCACCCAAAGGGTCGTGGACACTTGGAATGCGCTACCGGAGGAAGTGATCAGGCAGAGTACGGTACAGGGATTCAAACAGGGATTGGACGGATTCCTGAGGGATAAAGGGATCGTGGGATACTGAGGGAGGAGCTGGGATGTAACACAAGTATAGAAAGCTAACCAGGTAATAAGTATAGAAACCCAACAGGTCGTGCATGTGCAAGACCGGAGGTTTAGGACTTCAATGGGAAGATAGGACTTCAATGAGAAACCATGGTGGCAACGGAGCCCCTTCTGGTGATTCAGACAGGTCGTGACCTGTTTGGGCCGCCGCGGGAGCGGACTGCCGGGCAGGATGGACCTATGGTCTGACCCGGCGGAGGCACTGCTTATGTTCTTATGTTCTTATTGCAATATTATCGATCTGACAGTCACCAAGAAAGAATTAGCAAGACTTCCAATAATACAGAATACAGCGGTCAGAATGATTTATGGCCTGAAGAAATTTGATCGTGTTACACCCTTTTATCGCGAATTGCATTTGGCTGCCAGTGGAGGCCCGGGCATTGTTTAAACTAGGCTGTTTATAGTACAGCTCCTTCTTACTTAGGGATCCTTATACAAAGGCGCGGTAGCGGTTTAATGCATGGAATACCGCGCATTAAACCGCCTGCCGCACTAGTACCTAACGCCTCCATTGACGAGGCGTTAGGATTTTAGGCTGCCACGGGGGTTAGCTCGTGATGAAATGTCTGATGCACTAACCCCCCGTAGCGCGCCTTGATAAAAGGAGCCTTTAGTCAATAGATTTTCTTTAGCATCATATAGACATACTAGAAGAACTCATCCTTTGTTTAATTTTCCATCTGTCCAGGGTTGCAGGTGTAAGAAATTTCTGAATCATACTTTGGCATCTCAGGCAGCCCTTCATGACAACGAATTCCGAATATTGTTGCTTACTACCCATTCCTATGGCCATTTTAGAAAACAATTGAAGACCTATCTTTTTTTCTAAATATTTGACTGTTTAACGAACCATCTTATTTCATGTAACATGTTTACTTTTATAACTTTTTGTAAACCGCGTTGAACTTCTGGTTACGCGGTCAATGAGCACTATGTTATGTTATGTAGTAGGCAGCACTAAGCTTTTATAAATTGTGCTTGGCGTCACACTAATCAGCACCATTTTTTTTGGGCGACCCGAATGAAGGGATAATTGCTAATTGAGTACGCATGTTATAGAATATTGGTTCATATGCACATGATCGTTATAGGTACATGCAGAGGTGCTAGCTATAAGCTCGTTTTCATTTCCAAATTTACATTCCCCAAAATTGGAGACAAACAAGAAATTCCTGAAATATAATAAACCTCCAAATACATTGAAAAATATTAACAACTTTCGCCCACAACATTCAGGCAATTGTGGTCCAAAATTTAGGAAAAAAAATAAATCTCAATAAGTCCATATAAGAACAAAAAGGCATTGAAAGGATGCCCCGAGACCCTTCCCCCAGCCAGTCTGCAGCGAACGTATGGAATTTACTCTATGACATTAAATTCTTCTCTAGCACATAGAAATTCCTCAAGCTGCTTAGGGTAAAAAAATTGAAATTGCTTGCCTTTGTGAACAACGGGGTCCTTTTACTAAGGTGCGCTAGTGCATGCTAAATGCTAACATATGCTAATGCATCCATAGGATATAATGGACGCATTTGCACGCGCTAAGATGCACTAGCGTGCCTTGGTAAAAGGACCCCTATATAACAATTAGGAGGAAATCTTAACACAAAATTAGCAGATATAGCCTGAACCCTAGCCTTAAGGGCCAGGAAGGCTTTTTGCTGTACAGTGGTGCCTCACACAACGAACTTAATTGGTTCCAGGAGCAAGTTTGTTATGCGAAAAGTTCGTTATGTGAAACGCGTTTTCCCATAACAATACATGTAAAAAAAAATAATTCGTTCTGTAGCATAAAATATGCTAAGATGACATAAAAAAAGATAAATTTTTTGTTATTATTTTTATTTAGATACATCTAAAAACATACATCTCCCTGTCCTTTTACTTCCACTATCTTCCTATCCCATCTCTATTCCCTTTTGTCCCTCTCCCCTATGATCAATCATCTCACCACCTCTCTCTGCCCTCACCCTCAGGGTTCAAGATTGCTTCCACTCTTTTTCCTGTTGTTCTCTCTGCCTGTCACCCTATGATTTAGCATCCCTTCTGCCCTTGTCCAATATTTCCCCTTCTCTCCCTCCCTCTCATCCCCGGCTCCAACATACCGTATTTCGACTGCCCTTCCATCCCCAGGCCTGCCAATTTCCACTCATTTACTGCTTTCTCCCACCTCTGCCAAAGCCCCCCCCCCCCCCCGCAGTGATCGGCAACACCAGGCACCCCCCCTCGATTGGTGAAACAGGGCCCCCCCCCTCGATTGGTGAAACAGGGCCCCCCCTCGATTGGTGAAACAGGGCCCCCCCTCGATCGGCGAAACAGGGCCCCCCCTCGATCGGCGAAACAGGGCCGGCGACTGCTTTCTCCCGCTGCTGTTGAAGTCTGTAAACAACTTTAACACAAGCCACGGGGCTCTAACAGTGCGTATGCTGCCAACGGCTTCCTTCCTCCTTCCTCTCCCCTCATGATGTAACTTCCCATTTGGTTGATGGAGGAGGAGGATGGTAGCCGGTAGCGTCACGCACACTGCGCGGAAGGATGCAGCTCGGGCGACTTCGTTGTGTGAAACGAAGTCCGTTGTACGAATCAAGACAAGAAGTTCGTTGTGCGCAGCATTCGCTGTGCGAGGCGTCTATTATGCGAGGCACCACTGTATATCTTTGCCAAATCAGGGAATACTGATACAAGCTGCTTCTAAATCTTGGGTCAGGAAATAGTAATCTAATGAAAGCTAAGACCCGGGTAACCTGGTCTCAGAGAAGCAAGAGATGTTAAGACCAGCCGTTGTGACACTTGAATCACTGCGGGATGTCATTGCTGGCATACAGGACTTGTTTACAGAAGTTAGACAAAATATAAGCTCTTTTTAAATGTATTTTTTTTTTAAATTATACTTGAACACTTGTTCAAGCAATGCAGGACTATATAAATTTAAAAAACCCTAAAAGATGAAGGTACTGAAGTAAAAAATCACAAAGCAAACCAACTTGTGTAACTCCAGTAAGCTGGGTGCAACTGCCTCTACAATTCTTATCCTATAATGGCAGGCTACTTCAAAGAGTAGGGGAAAGGCCTCAGAAGCCACGGGGCAAAACGTTGCACCGGAGCTGTGAAAGGGAGCAGATAATCAGCAACAGTTCCCTCTCAAACTTCTATCATTGGCCACAGAGCCCCTCTCTGCTTGCATTTTCTTTTTAAATATTTTTTTTCTTTTAAATTCTAAGGCGCTGGCTGATACAAAACTGACTGAATATCAGTCAGTTTAACAAAAAAAAAAATATACATGAATAAAGCAAGCTTGTCTTATCTTTAGACGTGTGCCGCTTGGTTTGCGACTCTCCACTTCCTTCTCTCCGTCTCTGTGCAGATCAAATTATTAGCAGGATGTCCTCCCGATTTCTGTTCTGCTTCAAAGCTCTGGTGCAACGTTTTGCCCCGTGGCTTCTGAGGCCTTTCCCCTACTCTTTGAAGTAGCCTGGCAAATAGGATAAGAATTGTAGAGGCAGATATAACCAGCAAAGTTTACTGGAGTTACACTAGTTGGTTTGGACTATATGCACAATCCATTATAACAGGAAAAAAAAAAAACAATTAGGAAACAATTTAAAGTTCTTCCTTAGACCCCAAAATAGAAGGGGGCATTCTAAATAATGAGAAAAAGAAAGCAACAAATCTATAAGAAAAGGCTTTAACGTGATACATTCCTTAAATTTTGCAATCTGAATACCTTGAACTTCAGCCGGACAACGTCTTTAAATTAATAAACGCCCTCAGATGGTCCTACTGATAGTAAACATAAGTTATACCCAAATATTTTATATGACATTTACAGGGATAAGCCAGCAAAAATTTTGCTCCCAGTGAAAGAACTTCCTGTCTCATTAAAAAAAAACAAAAAAAACCCTCTCCTAGTATTTTGTGTCTGTCGTGTTACATCTGGACAAATCCATATTTTCCCCCCCCCCACAAAATATAACTTCATAATTAAATTCATATCTTGTTCAAATACAAACGAGACCGCTAGTGTTGTCCTTTCAGAATTCTCTGTTAAAGAAGATTCTAAGTTTTCTGAAATATTGAGATCATTGTTCCTCATAGCTTGCTCATTACTCTCTAAAGGATCTCCTATCTTCTTTGGGGAAATATAGTATGTTTTATTCACCAGAGGTATATTTTGAGAGGACAATTTTGCTAACTATAAACTCAATGGTATTCTAGAACTTTGGCGTGCAACACAGTTATCATGGAATTGCAAAGGAGATTACACATGGATGGGATGAGGACAAGGGCCACGGTTATGTGCATAACTTAAGAATACTGTAAGCTATGCGCTAACGTGCCGCATTTCTGTCTGCTGTTGACATAAGTGGGTTCATCTCTGTAGGTTGACCTGTAACTGCAACTTCTGCTAATATTCTATGACAGAATCTAGGCACTTAGGTCTAGATGCTATACCTGAAATTAGGTGCCTAGATCGGCGCTCCTAGCCAATCTAGGCATCTAGCTTAATTATTTAATTAGGCTTAATACGCACCATTAATTGAAAAGTGCCATTAAAAACAATGTAAAAAAATTAATTAGCTGGTAGACATCTAGCTCGGTAGGTGCCTACCACTTTGAGGTAGGTGTCTACTCCGAGGCACCTACCAGAAAGTAAGAGTGGTTAGGGGCGAATTCTGGTCATAGTTTGACTTAGGCGCACTCGTTTAGCAAGAAAACCCTTGCATATATGGGAGTGTGCCTAAGAATTCAACACCTACTGGTGTGCTAATTGTGATTTTATAAACGACATCTAGCGGTTGATTAACTCTTGCACTGCTCGGTACCTAGAGGTTAGGCACCATTTATAGAATAGGGGCCTTAGGGCTGGATTCTGTAAATGGCACTCAAAATTCTGTGCCGAGAAAAAAATCGGTGCTGAATGATACTCTGGGATCTGTGCTCAACTTCGAGCAAAAGGAGTTACACCAACTAAAAACAGATGTAATCCCGACACACGTGCATTGTAAGACAACACCCCTGACAGGGGGGGAAGTCACTGCTTGCCCTGGATTGGTAGTATGGAATATTGCTACTCCTTTTGGTTTGGCTAGGTACTAGTGACCTGGATTGGCCACCGTAAGAACGGGCTACTGGGCTTGATGGACTTTTGGTCTGACCGGGTATGGCTGTTCTTATGCTCTTACATGTGCCAAGTATAGGACAATCAAGCCATTGTGACATCACTGATGAGGTTGGTTCTGAGAAACTGTGGAATGAGGCTTTATGACATCACAATCTCAGCTCTGGAATGTTGAGCTCATTGGGGTTCTAGAATCTTGCTATTTTTTTGAGATGCTGGAATGTTGCTACTCTTTGGGTTTTGGCCAGGTACTAGTGACCTGGATTGGCCACCGTAAGAATGTGCTACTGGGTTTGTTGGACCATTGGTCTGACCCAGTAAGGCTGTTCTTATGTCCATGTTCCTCCCATCATTACAACCCCCCTTGTAGATCCAATTAGGCACAATTGTATAAATGGGCACATATGTTTTCACAGGGATCTGCTATTTCTGTTCCGTTTTGGGCCCTGCATCCGTTAGAATGCTTTTCCGTGCCAAAAACTCAGCATAGAAGTAACTCCTGATGTTAAGGCACCATTTCTAGAATTTCCCTATTGGTCTTGTGCATCTTGGCACCTACTTCTGGTGTCCTTTATAGATTTGCCCCCATACCCTTCATTGTTTCAGGTCCAACCCCCCTCCCCCCCCACCTTTTATCAAGCTGCGCTGCTGAGCAGTACGAGCTAAATGCTGAGCAGCCCATTCAATTCCTATGGGCTGCTCGGCATTTAGCTCATACTGCTCAGCAGCGCAGCTTGATAAAAGGTGTGTGTGGGGGGGGTTAGATTGTAAGCCAGGGACAGGGAAATGCTTAGTGTACTTGAATTACTGCTGAAAAAAAGTGTAAACTAAATCCAAATAAGTATAAATGAATAACTATTCTCGGTTTCTTGATGAGGACATATAAAAAAAGAGCACTCCACACCTCAGTTTTTCATGTAGAATCAGAGCTGTATCGAATACAAATAATGAAAAATGTTATTCAACTGAAAACGAAGAACAAATACAATTAATGGACACTCAGCTTTAACATAACAAATAAAAGAAACAACATGAAATCAAAGATCAACTGTTTATTTCAGTAGCATTTAGCACAGTAGAGCCCCAAATTAGTCGTATTCATATTTCAATCACTATTTGACCCAAGAAATTCCTGAAACAGCCCTAACTTCAACCTTACCGTCCTTCCTCCCTCCCTCTTCCCGCCACACAGAAACTACATAACCTACTCTTTACCTCTCTAGAAACGACAAATGTTCTTCCATTGTAACCCACCATTTTTTAATCTCTTTTGTAATCCGCCTTGAACCGCAAGGTAATGGCGGAATAGAAATCTCTAATGTATTTGGGGCACTATTTGGAGTCGGAATTGAATATGATTATTTGGTACAGCCCTACTTAGAACTAACTCAGGAGGTAAGTTGGACTTGCCCATTTTGATGAAAATATTAAGCTAAGGTTAGAAACAAGGCAGGACCCTTAGACCAAGGGCTTCTTTAATCAAGCCGCGCTAGCGGGGTTAGCGCACGTGACTTTTAATCACACGCTAACCCCCGCGCTGGCCCCCCCAAAACCTACCACCTGCTCAAGACAGGTGTTGGCGGCTAGCACGGCCGGCGGTTTAACGCATGCTATTACGCGCACAAGGCAGGCGTTTGCGGCTAGCGTGGCCGGCGGTTTAATGCACGCTGTTACGTGCGTTAAACCGCTAGCGCAGCTTGATAAAAGGAGCCCCAAGTCTCTCTTCCAGCTTGCCATGTTATAAGTGCATGAGCTTGTACATGGTAAAAACCAAGGCAAGGTTTCTGGCCAGTCTAATAATTCCTGAGAGTAAAACCCTGCTGTGCAGAACCTACCTCATGTAGAACAAAGTTCTTCTACCACAAAAGTTGGACTCCCTAGTTCTTAGGGGAAGACACAAGATACAAGTTCACATAAAGGTTGGTTGTGGGCAGCCATGGGTTGATCCTTGAGGCTGCAATCTGCATTGATTCTCCAACTGAATTAAATTGGCAAGGACTTTGCGCAGGAAACCCAGAAGGTTACTTACCATTCTTTGAGGCCCTTGGTTATGTGCTTACAAGGCCATTGTAATAATAGTACCCCCCCCCCCCCCCCCCCGCGAAGAATCAGATATTTGGGCTACATAGCAAGCAGATAGCAGCTGATGGGGGCTGTAACCCCTCTTAATTAACATCAGTGCCCTTGAGTTGAACTAACTCCTGATAGCCATAGAGTGAGTGACCCCCCCTCCTTGTAGCTTTTGTTGCCACTGCCTTCTCCTGTCCGGTATGAACCATCACTATGTTGCTGCTGGCCAAGATAAGGGGGCATGACCCAGACTGGCTCTGCTGCCAGAACCTGACCAGCAAGGCAGTGGTGGTTAAGTGACTTGCCAAATGCCACAAGAGCTGCCATGGGATAGAGCCTGCCAGTTTCCGGTGCATTGCTCTGTTAGATTCTCCCTGAACGCCAATTAACATTGGTAGAGGAGGAGAAAAGGGGAAAGAGGAATTACCAAAATAGGGATGTACTTGAAGCTCTTTGTATCGGTTCTGATATCGGAACGCACCAGTCTGTGGTATTTGTATACTCGCAGAACAAAGCCAAAAAGTCACCACAAGGCTAGGTTCTGCCACAAAGCATACAAAAGACTGTGAGATTACTGTAAGTGTGAATTGCTCCATGCAATAGCCAACTCAGTCTTTTGTATGCTTTGTGGCAGAACCTAGCCTTGTGGTTCAATTGGATCGGACCCCAGAGGAAGGTTATCATTAACCGAAACACAGACCGTGTTGGTTCCACACCACACTCATAGCTGTGTGTTATATGCATTTACAAACTGATTTGCATCGGTTCTATTTGTGAAGACTTATTGCATTGTATTACTTGCGAAGAACATTAGAATAGCCTTACTGGGTCAAACCAAAGTCTATCAAGCCCGGTAGCCCGTTCTCACAGTGGCCAATGCAGGTCACTAGTACCTGGCCCAAACCCAAGGAGTAGCAACAGTCCATGCTACCGATCCAGGGCAAGCAGTGGCTTCCCCCATGTCTTTCTCAATAACAGACTATAGTCTTTTCCTCTAGGAAATTGTCCAAACCTTTCTTAAAATCAGCTACCCTATCCGCTTTTACCACAACCCCTGGAGCTTAACTATTCTCTGAGTGAAAAAAAATTTCCTCCTATTGGTTTTAAAAATTTCCCTGTAACTTCATCGAGGGTTCTCTAGTCTTTGTAATTTTTGACAGAGTGAAAAATCAATCCCCTTGTACCCGTTCTACCCCACTCGGGATTTTGTAGACTTCCATCATATATCTCCCCTCAGCTGTCTCTTTTATTGAATTTGGATTGTTTTTTTATTGTGAAGACTTTTATTAAACTTTTCACATTAAGAGCATCGGTTCCACAGCCTTGCTTGTTATTTTGTATATTCACACACATGTACTGAATTGTAGCTTTCCCTCCATAGACGATCATCAGGACAACAAGTGTGCTAGAGAGATTGGAAGTTTGGCATCAACCTAGAAGACAGTCCTTTTCAATTTCTACCTTTCCGAATGCCTGGCCCTAGGTTAGATGTGCTTCAGACATGACCATGTTCAGGAGATGCGTTCTGTCTGCATTTGGATTACAAAAGCTGAATATCTTATCGTGTGATATTAGCAGGTACCAATCAGTCACAGAACATCAGCATCCCAGGGCGTCAACATTCATTTTCACCAGAATCTTCAGGAAGTGATAAATATGATAATACATTCATGGTGGATTATGGAAAATATTGTGCAGATACTTTGCAATGATATTTATAGCATCATTCCTGGGATAAAAACAGTTTTCGTGTTCTAGGGATGAGTCATATTCAGGATGGTCACTAGGATGAGGCAGATAAGATGTTCTGCCATAATGTGTTATGATAGATTGTGTTTGGCAGGAATGCATTTTTGGTCAAGTGTAACCAGTGGCATAGTAAGGGGGGGCGGTGTGTCCCAGGCGCAGTCTTAGTGGGGCGCCGGCACCCCGACCCCCCCCCCCTGTTGCGCGAGTGTGCCTCTTCCTTCATACCTTTTTAATTTTCCCCATGCAAGAAACATTACAAATTTGCTGCCCGTGTCGGTGTTGCCTCTCCATGACATCACTTCCGGGTCCCGCACCTTGGAAGTGACGTCGGGGGGATAGCTGACACGACGCGGGCAGCGAGTTTGTGATGTTGCTCACGCCTGGAAAGTGAAAAAGGTACCGGGGAAGGGGCGCGCGGACGGCAGGAGGGGATCAGGAAGGAGCGGTAAGGGCGGAGAAGAGGGAATGTAATATTAGCGTTTGGCTATAAGGGCTGCACAAGCTTACAACTGTTAGAAGTAACTTCTCTGGATAGTTTGCTATGGCTTCAGTTTTCCGCATACGTGCGTGTGTAGTTCTTTGTTCCCCCCACCCCACCCCACCCCCCCCTCCCTCACGATTTGTCTTGCATGGTTAGCGGCTGATTGGAGCCTGAGAAATGAGTGTTAACACCAGCGGCTGTTGTTCCTGCTAATCTGGATTCTCGTGCTGCTTCTGCTGTGTGCAGCAGATGGCTGGATCTAGATATAGAAAGCAGAAAGTAGCGATCCTCATTTTTTTGCAATTTCTTTATGGTCTCGGCTCTCCACATGCAATGCACTTTTGTTGAATAACTAGAGGATAAGTCAATTAAAAAGACAGGGACTTGTCGTCCCCCCTCCCTCATTTGTGTGTAATCTCATTGTGCCAACCTCCTGTCACCTCTGGAAAGATGCTATCTCTGGGGATCACATTAGCCATGAATGTACATGCCATAGCTGTGAGAGCATGCATCCTTATTACCTGCAGAGTGGCTGGATGGTGTTTGGAAGTATGGCATAGGTGTGTACGCATGACACTTCCACACATGGAGGAAGTGCAGAAAAGGGACTTTTTTTTTTTTTTTAAATAATTCTTTATTAATTTTCAAAACTTCAACAGTGCAATACAACAAATGCAACATATAATGATACGACAAAAGCACGTTCAACTTTCACATAAGAACATAAGAAGTTGCCTTCGCTGAGGCAGACCATAGGTCCATCCTGCCCAGCGGTCTGCTCCCGCGGCGGCCCATCAGGCCCATTGCCTGAGTAATGGTCTATACCTATCTATACCCCTCAATCCCTTTTTCTTCTAGGAATCTATCCAAACCTTCTTTGAAACCATTTAATGTTTTCTTGTCTACAACAGCCTCTGGAAGCGCGTTCCATGTGTCCACTACCCTCTGAGTGAAGAAGAACTTCCTAGCGTTTGTTCTAAACCTGTCCCCTTTCAATTTCTCCGAGTGCCCCCTTGTACTTGTGGTGCCCCATAATTTGAAAAATCTGTCCCTGTCTACTTTTTCTATGCCCTTCAGGATCTTGAAGGTTTCTATCATGTCTCCTCTAAGTCTCCGCTTTTCCAGGGAGAAAAGTCCCAACTGCATCAATCTGTCGGTATATGGGAGATTTTCCATTCCCTTTATCAGTTTAGTTGCTCTTCTTTGTACTCCCTCAAGTACCGCCATGTCCTTCTTGAGGTACGGCGACCAGTACTGGACACAGTACTCCAGATGCGGCCGTACCATTGCACGATACAGCGGCATGATGACTTCCTTCGTCCTGGTCGTAATACCCTTCTTAATGATACCCAACATTCTGTTTGCTTTCCTTGAGGCCGTGGCGCATTGCGCCGATGCCTTCAGTGTCGCATCTACCATCACTCCCAGGTCTCTCTCCAGGTTACTGACCCCTAGTGGTGTTCCCCCCATTTTGTATGTGAACATCGGGTTCTCTTTCCCCACGTGCATGACCTTGCATTTCAAAGGGACATTTTTATAAAGGGGTTTCTGCATGTAAAGCCTGAGTGTGGCACGGCAGTTAAAGCTACTGCTTCACTGCTCCTTGTGACCCTGGGCAAGTCACTTAATTCCACCATTGCCCCAGATACATTACACAGATTGTGAGCTCACTGGGACAGACAGGGAAAAATGATTGAATACATGAATTAATTCATGTAAACCATTTTGAACTCCCTTGGGAGAATGGCATAGAAAATTAAATAAATAAAATAAAAGTGCATGCATGGAAAGTGTGTGCTACTTTTATGCAATCTGCATTTAAGCATTTATTAGGAAAAGGGGCGTTTTTGGAGGGGTGGATAGGGCGGGAGGTGGGTGGGATATGGGTCGACCTAGACTTAGTCCCCCAGCCTTAACCAAAAATGTTTGACTGGTTGCCAGATGGAACTTATACGTTTTCACATAGACAAAGTAAAAACAGGCATAAGTTCCAGATTGGACATCTCTCCTGCCGTGATGTGTTGGGGGGGGGGGTCACAGCGGGTGGCGGCAGGAGAGATTGGGTCCAGGCAACCCGTCCCCCTGCATCCATAATGATCACGGCAGGAGAGATGCCACCACCTGCTGCGACCCCCCCCCCCCCCCCCCCGACACATTGCTGCAGGAGAGATGCCCAATCTATCCTGCCAGAACTCCTCCCAAACCGGCACGCTCTTCACCGGCAAGAGGGATGCCCTGTCCCTGCTGCCGAACACCCTTCACGAACCGGCGTTCTCTTCACCAGCAAGAGGGATGTCCAGTCCCTCCTGCCGGATGCCCAGCCCACCCCATGGACCCACCCAGACCCCCACCCCCAACAGGCATGGCAGAGAGTGTGATCGTTTTTAAAATTGGAATCAGAAGAACAGAAGGCTAGGTCAGCCCAGCATCTTGCCTCAGAGGGTGACCAAAGTCACTAAGAAATACCGAGCAGACCTCAAAGAATAGATCCATTTCTTGCTCCTTCCCAGGGATGAGCGGTAGCTTTCTGAGGTCTAGTTGGGCAATAATTGTGTACGGACTTCTCTAGGAATTTCTCCAAACCTCTTTTCAACCCCGCTGTGTTAGATCTCTTTACCACATCTTCTGGCAACAAATTCCACACCTTGACTTTTGATCAAGTAAATAAAAGCTGCTTTCTAAAGTCAGTTTCATGGCATGCCTTTAAAGCCTATACCTCAGAAAAAGTAAAGGAAGCTCATTGCACTGATAGCTCCTGAATAAAAGGTGTTCATACGTTAGAAAAAGTCTAAAAAAGGAAAAGTGTAGATAGATGAAAAGCTCCTATGCTCCAAACAGCAGAGACATGTGTGAAGCTAAGTTGACAGAATCCTCTTTAAAACCCATCTGTGGTTTCCCTTCCTCAGAGGCTCATTACAGTCATGTCTTGGGATGCTGCTGCTGGAGCCATGCAGAGATCACAGATGTTCAGGCATGAGATGGGGGAAGTAAATGGATGTGTAAGGTTTGAGACTTTCTTTGTCATCTGAATAATTTTTTTTTAGACCTAATGTTGTTGCTTATTCTGGCTTCTTGTTTACAGGTGGATGGAAAGCATATGAGGGGGAGACATGTTTTGTTTTTAGATGGCAAGACACTTTTCCAGAAGCATGCAGTGCTTACAGTAGACACTAGGTGGTGCAGGTGTTAACACACTGCTGCTTTGCTCAAAATTGGTAAGACCAGCTCTGGTGCTGGAGTCAGTAACTGGTCACATTTAAGGTTACATAGAAGGAATATTTTTGAGAAATTGTATATGTACTTGGGTTAAGGTCTGGGAGGTTTTCTGTGTGCTGGCTGCTCTGAAAACTTGATCTGTTTTCTGTCTGTAGAGGCCAGCACTGATCAATCTGGGTGAGGAGTAGCCTCATAGTGCAGTGGTCTGAGGACCAGGCTCAAGCTCCTTGTGACCTTGGGCATGTCACTTAACCCTCTTTTGACCAATGTACAAAAACTTTGATTGTGAGCCCTCTAAGGACAGAAACAGTACCTGCATATAATATTCAAACTGCTTTGGTTATACTACTGAAAGGTGATATATCAAATCCATTAACTCTAACCTGCAGGATCCTAAAGTGGGCAAAAATTGCGCACTTGACCAAATCTCCATTCAGCACCAGAGCTGACAGTGGGTCATGTTTTATGACCCATATAACCCATCACGCCTTTGATCCATGACCAGTATCCCAGACTTCAAGAATAAATGGGATACCTATGTGGGATCACTGCGGGAGTCATACCAATAAATAGGGTCGCTAGGATATAGACTTAATAGAGTAGAGTTAAGGGGGCCAGTAGACTTAAAAGGGGGTCAATGGTATGGACAGACTTGATGGGCTGTAGCCCTTATCTGCTGTCATCTTTCTATGTTTCTTACCCATGATCTTTGGTGAATTATCCCAGCTCCAGACGCAGTGTCGGGCTACAATTGACGAATACGGGCCTCTTGCTAACTGGTACTGCGTTGTTAACTGCCAAACTATTTCTAATTGTGACAGCAATGGTGCAAGTTTTCTTCTTTTGTTTTTTATTTGTATTTATTTTTTTATGATTACCGTATTTTCACATATATAACGCGTGCGTTATACACGATTTTTACAAGCTGTGCATAACCTTGTGCGTTATACGCGTGAGCGCATTTTACAATGGTTTTATTTACATAGTTCCCCCCCCCCCCCTGACGTCCGATTCACCCAGCAGGACCGCTCGCACCCCCCCCCCCCGACGTCCGATTCACCCAATCCCCCCGCAGGACCGCTTGCACCCCCACCGCCTCCCCAATCCCCCCCCCCCCATCATGGAGAAGCTCCTACCGTTCTCCTGCTGCTTCCTCTGCCGGCGGTCCCGGCCCTTCTGTGAGCCCTGCTCTGAAATGCTTCCTCTTCCCGGCGGTCCCGGCCCTTCTGTGAGCCTGCGTCTGTGCTGCTTCCTCTTCCGGCAGTCCCGCCCTTTCTCTAATGTCAGAGAAAGGGCGGGACCACCGGAAAGAGGAAGCAGCGCAGACGCAGGGCTCACAGAAGGGCCGGGACCACCGGCAGAGGAAGCAGCAGGAGAACGGTAGGAGCTTCTCCATGATGGGGGGGGGAGGCTGTGGGGGTGCAAGCAGTCCTTTGAGGTGGGGATGCGAGCGGTCCTGCGGTGGGGGGTGAATTGGACGTTGGGGGGGGCATCAGGCTTTCAGGGTGGGGACAGGACTTCAAGGGGGAGAGGAGAGTCGGGACGGGCCAGAGGAGAGTCGGGGCGGGCGAAAGGAGAGTCGGGGCGGCGACGGGGAGAGTCCGGGGGCAGCATGCGCGGTATATGGGTGTGCGCGGTATATAAAAATTTCTTTACATAAATTACAGTTTCCCGCGCGCTATACCCGTGTGCGCGTTTTACACGGGTGCACGGTATATGAGTGAAAATACGGTACTGTATGCAATTTCCATTCATTCATAAATGGCAGAAAGACACACAAACCAATTGTAATGGTCACATTCCTACCACATGCGATTTGTGTGACTGCAGCAACAAAGACCACTGCATGCACTATCTGCCTGAGCCAGTCACTTTTCCAAAATCACTTGATCAGCTTATTTTTGTACCAGCATGATCGAAATAGTCTCAACAGTTTCAGAATATATGCTTCTGCGTTGTGATGCAATTATGTGTCCAGCATTGAATGCGCTAACCCATCTCTCCCCCCCCCCCCTTTTCAGTCTGTTCAGAATTCTGCTGCGCGCCTTGTGTTCCGCCAGGATCGTTAGGCCCCTCTCAAGTCGCTTCATTGACTCCCTATCTGTTCCACATACAGTTCAAACTCTTCTTACTGGCTGACAAGTGCACTCACTCTGCAGCTCCTCAATATCTCTTCTCTCTCCCCACACCCCGCCCCGTGAACTCCATTCTTTGGGTAAGTCTCTCTGGTCTGTATCCATCTCCTCTTCTGCGAACTCCCAGCTCCGCCTCTTCTGTATTGTTGCGCCGTATGCCTGAAAAAACCTGCCTGAATCAGTACGCCAGGTTCCATCCTTGCCGGTATTCAAATCTATGTGATTCTTAAAAAAGTCACTGCAGGACAATCGGACAAATGTGAATTCAAACGATAATCATTTGTTTACAAATCTTTTCTTCGAACTCTGCTGATTTCTCCGCCTCACCACCCAAATCTAGGCTCAAAGCCCATATATTGATCTCCCCAATGTTCTCTGTGTCTGTCATAACTTAGATTGTAAGCTCTTTCGAGCAGGGACCATCTCTTGCATGTTTAATGTACAGCGCTGTGTGCATCTGGTAGCACTGTAGAAATAATAAATATTTGTAGAAGTACTCTTTCACACGGGGCCAGA
This sequence comes from Geotrypetes seraphini, assembly GCF_902459505.1. NCBI lineage: Eukaryota > Metazoa > Chordata > Amphibia > Gymnophiona > Dermophiidae > Geotrypetes > Geotrypetes seraphini. The sequence continues at coordinate 215,692,587 of NC_047089.1, read as the reverse complement.
CTGCTTAGGCCCACCCAATCACAGCTCAGACCGCCAATCAGATTCCTACCTGCAGTCAGTCCAGTTCTGCACAGCTGCACTCAGCCACCCTTGGCCTCAGCTACCAGTGCACAGAACCAACATTTTGGTTTTATTGTGAAGAGTGTGTGTGTGTGTGGGGGGGGGGGGGTGTCCGCACTGGGGTTGGACTGTCTGCTCAGTTGTTTCATTGCGGGTTTCTTTCTCCCCGTGGGTGCAGCTAAGTTGAGCAGGTATTTCCCACGGCAGCTTTGCAGATCCGCGGTAAATTCTTTCCTGCAGCCGCAGGCAATTACATTCTTCAGCAGGCAGCAGCAGCACTCCTCTCCCATGCCGTGGCCCAACGGGCTTTGTAGGAGGGCCAAGCCACAAGCACACACTGCAACGATCATCAGGGCCACTAACCTCCAGAGAGTACGGCAAGTTCAAGGAAGTAGATAAACAAATATAATTTTATTGTGCTCAGTGGGTCACGGACATTGACCCACAACCCATTATCAGCTCTGTTCAGCACAGAGCCAGAAATATTGGAATTGGGGGGTGGGGGAGGGGGTTTCCCAGCAGGAGATGTTTGCTGCAAACATGGAATCACATTAAATTAGAAGTGTTAAGAAACTGAAAAGTCTCTCATCCATGAAGGTACTTCAGGCATGGGTTTCATAGACACTTTCCCATTGCATTCTGGGATTGGTAGTAGAGGATAACAAAAGCCTCAGGAAACATTGTAGTGAGGATGGGACCAGATTTATCTGAAGGCTTGACTTTGGTCAAGCAACAACCCTTATCAGTAAATTTCCTTTTTCCATTTTAAAGCCCTGGAGCGAAATGTACTTTTTTTTTTTTCCTCCCCTTTATAAATAGAAAGTTCCATTCTGGTGGTTTCTAGTTAGTATGTGATTATTGTTGCAGTGCGAAGCTGGAGAGCGGATGCTGCTGCTTGTTCCATTGATCAGCAGCTTCTCACCAGCTTCCTCTTATCACTACAGAGTTAAATGGCGGGGTATCTATTTAATTAAATGCATACATATTTCAGACCACCTTATCTCCAGAAAATAGCAGTCAGGAATTACAGGTGACACACTGAATTCTCTGGCTAGTTCTTCAGTAGAGGATATGGCCTATGCATTCAAGTCAGCATCAGAAAGTTTCTAGGGTGAGGGGTATAGAAGACTTCCTGGTTTTGGATATAACCTGAACTACTAGCACAGAAAAAAATAGAGGTGGTCAGAAGAGATGATGGAAAAACAACTAGGTCGTCACCAAAGCTTTATTGTTAAATGGACCCAACACAGCAGGGTTTTGGCAAGGCTGCCTGCATCAGGAGTCGCAGTTCCTTACAAAATTTCTTTAAAAAAAAAAAAATCTTTATTGATTTTCCATTGCTAACAAAAAGTGCAACACAATATTCATATCATTAACAGTAAAAAATAAGCACTTAAATTAATTCAGTAGAAAAGCAACAATATAAGCCCCCCCCACCCCACAATTACATCAAGGAATCACACTAAAGAGATATCCTCCCCCCCCCCCCCCCCCCCCGGATGTGTCTGAATTATTTCAACACAGAAGGATAAAAGAACGATAACAATTGTACAAATGACGTCAGTGGACCCCCCAAAGTTAAATATCTTAGAATGCCCTAGTATTTCGGCATTCATTCTCTTAAACATATAGCTTAAACATAGGCTCGCCCACCAAAAGGAAAAATTGTCGATCACAATTTTTCCAATTGCGAGTTTTCAGCTGTATAGCTATCAAAGTCATAATTAGAAAAAGCTGGCATTTATAGCGATCCATAGAGGGCTTAATATACAGTAATGTTCCGCTGTGGCAGCATCAGTAATCAGAATAGCGAAACTGAAAAGAAACCTCCGCGGTAGCCAAGAAGACGCAGAGGTTTCTTTTCAGTTTCGCTATTCTGATTACTGATGTGGCCACGGCGGTTACAGCAATATCACCAACGCACAGCTTCTGTGTTCGCGGGTTTTACAGGGCCCCTGAGGAAGGCTTAATTTGCCGAAACACAGCCCGTGTTGGGTCTAGGCTCCAGCGTTCACTGGTGTAGTTTTAATTTGAAATAAAGCATTTGAACTCTATACTCCTGTGTCCAGGAACTGGCTCCCCGTGCTGTGCTTTGATAATGCCAATATCCAACAGGCTGCTCCCTGAAAGCTCTTAATGAAAGCATTTTCTACAAAGTGTGCAAAATGCATGGATATTATTAGCTGTACTTTCTGTGCATGCTCCCTTATTTTCATGTTTGTGTTTTCCCTAGCTGAATGCTTCTTGCATTTTTGATAGGCAACATTTCAAAGCCCTGTAAATACGTGGCAATATTCTGTGCCTAGGATTTTAGGTTTTCTATTTCCTCCTCGGATCGCGATGTTCAGACTGGCTTGGTGGGAGAATGCAGAATTGTCCGTCCACCTTTGCAAACTTCTTTTAATTGCTTGCATATTCAAAAAAAGGCTGAGCTGCTGTATCTAGGAGGCCTGCTGTATGTAGGAGGCCATTTGAGAAGCATCTAGACCTGTCATTGAATAGCTTTGGCGAATGTGTGGCTCTTGTGGCCCTTAGTTGGTGTTTGCTTGGCTATCATCTTTAAAGGACAACTCTCTATAAAGGGTGTCTAAATTTAGGTGTCAATTGCCTGCACTCCTACAGAGAATTGGGGTACATAGATGAAAATGCGTGGGACAATTGCGCGCGGACAAAGCTGCGTGCAGGACGTCAGCGCGCTGGATTAAAAGTTAAATTTAAAGCGCTCCGAGGGGGGGGGGAGGTTTTGAGGGTGAACCCATCTCCCCTTACAGAGGAAAGTGTAATTTTTCCCTGTTTTAGGAAAAAATTACACTTTCCTCTCTAAGTGGAGGGGAGGGGTTGCTCCCCCACCACACTCCCCCTCGGAGCGCTTTAAATTTAACTTTTAATCCGGCAATCTGGCGTCCTGCGCGCATTTGTCTGAGCTCCTTTGCCTGCGCACGATCGTCTGGCGCGCTTTAGTCCCGTCACCCAGAATAGGCGCGCTTAGGCGTGTGTATGACATCACAAAACAGCATTTAGGCAAGCATGTGCTAGGCGCTCTTCTATGAAATTGGTGTGCTAGTCACAGGGGGCCAGATTCTGGAAATGGCGATGAAAATTCGGTGCTGATTATTCTATAAAGGGCTGCTTGCGATGAGCACGCCTTATAGCACTGTGTTGCAAACTTTGTCAAGCCGCAGCTCACTAAATGTGGGGCTGCGGCTAAAGGACCTCCAGGCGTATGCTTACGTTTTGACGTGAGGACATCACACGCATGTGTGACATCATCACATCAACATCCGTGCATGCGCAGAGGCCCTCAGTACGGGGCCCTGAGCTTGCTCAAGCTGAGATTGGTATGCCATTCGGAGGGGGGGGGAGTGCGGAGAGGAGGCGAGGCGCCGGTGCTGGCTGACTGCCTATGACAGGAGAGTCAAAGTCCCTCCTCGAGGGCCGCAATCCAATCGGGTTTTCTGGATTTCCCCAATGAATATGCATGAGATCTATTAGCATACAATGAAAGCAGTGCATGCAAATAGATCTCATGCATATTCATTGGGAAAATCCTGAAAAGCCGACTGGATTGTGGCCCTCGAGTAGGGACTTTGACACCCCTGGCCTACAGGATTTGCTTCTTGCAGCGAGAGGCAGGTTCTGTAGGTAGTCAGCCGGCACCGGCACCTCTCCTTATTGCTGGCATCTCGCGGCACACCTGGAATCTCGCCGTAACGCACTAGTGTACTGCAGCACACAGTTTGTGATACACTGCCTTATAGGATAGAATTGAGTACCGAATTTGGTGCTCAACTTTGGTGTAAATCCTGGGGTGCAAATTGGACACAGATTTCCTCTATTTTGTAACTCATTGTGTATGTCTCTTGTGAATACCTTTTCCATGGCCACACCACATTTTGAGTTGGGCAGAATCCAATTTAGGTGCCTGTTGTTACATGGGCCACTCCTCCACTCGATAACCTTGCTTTATAGCTAGTTTTCAGCCCTGTTTCTAAACTTGCACTGGTCTGCTTTGACTATGAGCACTGCATGCACTGGAGTGCTGACTATGTGGAGCCTGAAAGAAAACAAAGGAAGTGCCAGGAGCAGCTGAAATGTAAATGCGCTATGGATGGGTTTAGTGATAGCTCTTCCTGATGGACGCTACAGGGAGTCTGAAGCCTCGGCTTCTGTGATATAAATAGATTGCATCCAATTCTGTCAGTCCTACATGTGTATTGGAGCAATGCTAGTGGGCTTGGGAAGGTGTGCCACTTCCAAAACACAGCAGAAGCATATCAGGGAAGAAGGCTTGTGTTTTGCTTTAGTGGGGTAATGCTATATAGCAGGGATCTCAAAGTCCCGCCTTGAGGGCCGCAATCTAGTCGGGTTTTCAGGATTTCCCCAATGACTATGCATTGAAAGCAGTGCATGCACATAGATTTCATGCATATTCTTTGGGGAAATCCTGAAAACCCGACTGGATTGAGGCCCTCAAGGAGGGACTTTGAGCCCCCTGCTACATAGTACAGTGGTACCTCGGTTTACGAGTGCACCAGTTTGCGAGTGTTTTTCAAGACGAGCAAAACATTTGCAAAATCGGTGCCTCGGAAACCGAGCATGGCTCGATTTACGAGCACCCCCCCCCCTGCGATCTGGCACCCCCCCTGCCTCAAACCGGCACCCCCTGTCGCTTCTTACCCTCATCTGGGCACTCTTGAAAATCAGCCTTCTCCTCTGCTGGGCCTTGAGCATCTGAGCATGCTCAAGGCCCAGCAGAGGAGGAGGCCGATTTTCAAGAGTGCCCAGATGAGGGTAAGAAGCGGCGGGGGGTGCCCAATTGTGTCGGGGGGGAGGATGTCGGATCGTGTCAGGGGGGTGCACAATCGTGTCAGGGGGGGGGGGGTTGTCGGATCGTAGCAGGGGATGCCCAATCGGGGGGGGGGGGTCGGATCGTGGCGGGGGGTGCCGGTTCGAGGCAGAGGGGGGTGCCGGATCGCAGGGGGGGGCCTTCGAGGGGAGCAATGCCGGTTCTTGGGGGTAGGGGGGAACACATCAAAGCGAGTTTCCATTATTTCCAATGGGGAAACTCACTTTGATAAACGAGCATTTTGGATTACGAGCATGCTCCTGGAACGGATTATGCTCGTAATCCAAGGTACCACTGTATATATGATACTCTGAACCAAAGAGAATATTCCTTTAGTCTTTGCATTCTCATTGACTGGAACACAAGGTGCTTGAACCGTAGAAATGTCTTGCTGCACTGACTCTATGTGTGAGGCTCAGCTTATTATTTTACTACAATTATAACTAAAAAGGGAATTGATTTTTAACATTTTAACTTATTGGTATCCATCATGCCTTATTACAGAATTTAAAGCAGGAGTTTAAAGGCCAGATGCGAAGCAGATAGGACATTCTCTGGCTACAATTTGGCAGCTAAAATTCAATGCAAAGAAATGCAGGGTAATGCACTAGGCTGCAAAAACCCAAGGAATGGTGCAGTTTAGGGCGGGGGTGTCAAAAGTCCCTCCTCGAAGGCTGCAGTCCAGTTGGGTTTTCAGGATTTCCCTAATGATGTCATGCATATTCATTGGGGAAATCCTTAAAACCTGACTGGATTGCGGCCCTCGAGTAGGGACTTTGACATCCCTGGTTTAGGGGGTAAACAATTTTTGTGTACGAAAGAGGAGTGAAACAGGCGTGATCATATGTAATAATCTTAAGGTGGCCAAACAGGTAGGAAAAGTAATGTTGAAAGCTAGAATGCTTGGGAAAACAGTGGTAGGGTTACCAGATTTTATTCCTGTAAAATCCAGCCCCATAGATGTATGAAAACCCGAGTCATATGGTCTTTATCTGCCTTCATTTTTTCTGTGTTTCTCCTGAGATTAGAGAAAATTGCATTTGCAAATTTGAAGCAATAAGAATTATACTAGAGTTTTGGTTGTTCTGACCATGCAGTAAAATAGTTGCAAGTGGGAGCTTTGAATGAACCCTATATGAACTGGTAAAGAGGTGCCTGGATGCTGCAAGCAATCTGTAGGTATTATCAAGCACCGGCAGACAGCTCCTCTCCCCCTCTCCGTACACAGTTCAGTGACCTTCTATCTCTATTATGCGTCTTTTCCCCCACTGTATTTCTGTATATACAAAAGAGGCGAGGCAGCCCAGCCACAGGGAACAGAATCGAGAATAAAAGAGTGATCGGGAGCGGCAAGTTCTTTTCTCGACAAAAACCATATTTTTTTAAATGAAAAACACAATAGCTAAGCAGTACTGCATCAAATGGTAATAATAACAGACACACTCAGCATGTACTACTGATGAGTAAGCTCAAGGCAAACTATTGTTAATATGGCTGTGTTTCAGGGTAAGAAGATAGCATGTAAAGTAAAAATAGAGAATACAAGAACACACTGTACTAATACAATTCTTTAAGCCAGGACCAGCTTCGGATACGAGTAAGATGAGGTGCTTGCTCAGGGCGCCAACAGCCTGCCTCACCAGTTCACTCTTGAGCAGTGGCGTAGTGACGGTGAGAGGCACCTGGGGGTGGGTGGATGGCGTCTCTCCTCTGCCCTCTTCTTTGCCCCCCCCCTCCACATGCTCCTTCTCCACCCCCTCCTGCCGCGGATGCACCGCTTCCCTTCCTCCGTACCTCTGTACCTGGCACGAGCCAGTTCTATTTGAATCAAATTAAATTAGTGCAATATTTGTTATTTATTATGGGGGAGGAAAAAGATCTCAAGCGCCTGAAGCTGCTTGCCTTTAGAATAGAGAATGACACGGTGGCGGTTTACCCGCGGCCACCGCATTTTAGCTGCGGGTCACCCGCCAAAAACGGGGAAGAAAACTAGCTGTCGCTGCGGCGACGGGGACAAGGCCATTCACCGCCCGCGGGGTGGTGAATAGTCTTGTTCCCCGCAGTGAGGCATGAAGGATCGCGCGGTCCCCGCAGCTCACACCCGCCTGCCCAATCGATTCTAGGGTTTAGCCAGCTCTCTCCCTTCTCCTCGCCTTAGTTTGTAGAATTTCTTTTTCGGCGACCCGCACGCTATCAGAGAGCCGCGCACCCGCTGCTGCTCAGTTTCGAATCGATCTTCTGCTCTGACGCAACCGGAAACAGGAAGTTGCAGCAGAGCAGAAGATTGAACACTGAGCAGCCGCGCGTGTGCGGCTCTTTGGGAAAGCGTGCAGGTCGCCGAAAAAGAAAACCTATAAACTAAGGTGAGGAGAAGGGAGAGAGCTGGCTAAACACTAGGATCGATTGGGCAGGCAGGTAGTGGCTGCGGGGACCGAGCGATCGCTAGTGTTCCTGGCTCAAATTGGAAGGAGGGAGTGAAAGGGAAAAGGATTCTGGGCCAAGGGGATGAAGTCGGAAAGAAAAACCCACAGCAGGAAAGAAAGGGAAGGACTGGCAGGTGAGCCAGATGCTAGAAGCAGGGGGGGGTGGGGGAAGAAAGAGGGAAAAAAGCTAGATGGGGTTGAAAAGAAGAGACACACTGGTATGGAAGAGGAAGATAGGGGAATAGAACAGATAGGGGAATAGAACAGACATTGAAGGAGGGTGGAGAGGAACAGACCCCCAAGGGAAATGTGGAAGACAGAGTGGGAAGAAGACAGATGCCAGACTATGCGGGAGTGGAGGGAAGAAGATGGGTGCTAGACCAATTGGGGGGGGGGGTTAAGGGAGAGGCACAGTAACAGCAAATGGAAGACGCAGAGAGAAGACACACAGTGGATGGAAGGAATTCAATGAGAAGATGCGGAAAGCAGAAACCAGACAACAAAGGTAGAAAAAAAAATTATATTTATTTATTTATTTTTTGCTTTAGGATAAAATAGTATATTAGTTGTGTTGATAAAAATTTATAAACAAAGCCCTGCCAGCTGAACATCTCTTTCTCTAGTTCAGCAGCAGGAACTTTGATTTATAAGAAAGGAATAAGCTAAATATTACAGTACTAAGGCTTATATGGATGCGACGGGGACGGGGCGGTGAATGGGATGGCAGTGGCGGTGACGGGGCGGTGAAAGGGATGGCGGTGACGGTGACGGGGCGGTGAAGGGAACGGCGGTGACGGGGCGGTGCAGAGGATGGTGGGCCGGTGACGGGGCGATGACGGGGACAGATTTTTTCCCCGTGTCATTCTCTACTTTAGAACTTGTCTTGACAGGTCAGCTGAATGTGGGCTATCGCTGGTGACCCCCCCCCCCTTTTTTTTGTTTTACTATTTTATCTACTTTTTTTCATTATTTTTTTCTATTTTTTGTTTATCTAAATGCCTGTATGTTCATACATAGAACTTCACGGTATTGCGGTATATAAGCTGTTATTATTATTATTATTATTATTATTATTCATAGGTTGATAAATGTCCTCTGTAGGAGCCCATAATCAAATACAGTCAAACCTCGGTTTGCGAGTGTTTTGCAAGACGAGCAAAACATTTTCGCAAAACTTGTCTCGCAAACCGAGTGTTGACTTGATTTGCGAGCACCCCCCCCCCCCCCCGATAACTGGCATCGCTCCCCCCCGCTTGAACCGGCACCCCCCTCCCGAACAACTTGAACTTAACCTCCCATCTGGCACCGGCATGCAGCCCCGGTGCCGCTAGAAGATCTTCCTGCCTCTGCCGGCCTTGAGCATGTAAAGCTTCTTCCGGCGTTTTCCTCTCCCATAATAAGTAACAAATATTGCACTAATTTAATTTAATTCAGATAGAACTGAATAAAACATCCGTGCAACATAGAAGAACATTGGCCAACTCGATTCAGTTAAGTCCATGTACATTAATGGAATTGGTCTATGACATATTATTGATAGGGTAACACTGGGCACTTTATACATCCCATCTAGACTGCTTGTCTTTGTAAGAGGAAAGCACACAATGAAGATCTTTACTAGACCAACAACGTGACTAATGTCAGATTTACACAGACCCACAAACTGGCCTAACCAAACGTGGCTTCTGGGACTACCCAGAAAGTTAGTCTAACTGTAGGCCTCTGAAGGTATTAGTGCCCTGACTCCTCTGATGTAGAGAGTTGTGCGGGGATAGAAATCCCACCCGTCCCCGCCAGGATCCTATCCGTCCCCACCCATCCCCGCAAGGAATTACCTCCATCCCCATAAAAAGCAGCAATTACTTCTGACAGGATCATCAATTCCACAGTTTCTTTTGTCTTTGCGCTGCTGTTTTCCTTGTGGAATCTCTTTGGTGGAACCCTTTTTTTGTTTTCTGTTCAGGTAATTAACTTATAAACCCCCTCTTTTACTAAGGCTGACGTGTCCATTATATTATATGGATGAACCCTGCTTCCAAAGCCTTCCATCCCCATGGGAGTCCCGTGGCCAGAGGGGGGTCCCCATGGGAGTCCCGTGGGTTAGAGGGGGATTCCCGCGATCCCCGTTCCCGGATGTCAGCATTTGCTTTGTGATTCACATGTTAGAGGTCCAGGGCTCCAATCTTGAAAAAAAAAAACAACAACCCACAACACTTTTATTCCGCACTATCGGTAAGTTTCTAGGCGGATCACATTCAGGTACTCAATCATTTTTCCCTATTTGTACCGGCGGGCTCACACTTATCTAAAGTGCCTGCAATTAAAAAAAAAATAAAAAACAATAACTCTATTCTGGAAAGATATTTGTATTTCCTTCCGGAATAAAGAAACAGAGACTCGAAGACACAGGGCTCCTTTTACTAAGCTGTGCTAGCGGTTTTAGCCCACGCTGCAATGCCGCGTGCGCTGGACGCTAATGCCTCCATTGAGCTGGTGTTAGTTTTTCCTCGTAGTGCGGGGGGGGGGGGGCAGCGCGCGCTAAAACCGCTAGCGCAGCTTAGTAAAAGGAGCCCTATGTCTAGGTCGGCTCACATCCTGTCCTAACCACTCCTCCAGATAGCTCTGGGCACACAGCGGCTTTCAGAGGCCTTAAAAGTCCCTGGATACGTCCAAAAAATAGGTTTGATTCTCAGCACTTGGAAGACCTGACTTTTAGGTTGTCCAAATACTGACTTGAGCGGGTTTTTAGATGTGTTTAAGTTTTGATTATGAGCCCCATAGAGTATAGTCAAGTCAGGTTGCAATTGCTCGGTTTACAGAACAATATGTTCATCCTAGCTTGATTTATACAGAAGATCTAGTTCCAATATACATTTCATTTTTAATTATATTTCATTTTTACTCGTATAATAATATATGTTCCTTTCTTCATTATTGCTCATATAGCAATAAGTAAGGGATTAGGTCAGGGATGTCAAAGTCCCTCCTTGAGGGCCGCAATCCAGTCGGGCTTTCAGGATTTCCCCAATGACTATGCATGAGATCTATTTGCATGCGCTGCTTTCATTGTACGCTAATAGATCTCATGAATATTCATTGAGGAAATTCTGAAAACCCGACTGGATTGCGGCCCTCGAGGAGGGACTTAGACAACCTTGGATTAGGTAAAGAGGTAAGTTTTTTTTTGTTGCTTTCCTAAAGTTCAGGAGTCCTTCGATGGATCTGATCTGTGGCATTCCTCTCCTTGTGCACTCGAGCATCTTGCTGCCTTTGACTGTCACCTTTTCTATCTGTTTTATAGACACTTTAGTGCATGCACATACAGTACGTCCAACATTCTTCAAGCCCAAGGCACTGCACTGGACTGCAAGCGCCTGGCAGTGATGTTCCCTGCTGTTCTGCTAATCGAGAGCTTCCAGCTCTAGCTAAGGCAGGTTGACCTGTAGGGAGCACTGCTAATCCACTGGGACTTTGTAATTCTAGGGTTCGTTAGGGCCTTTTTTTTTCTCCCATTTTCAGTTTATTTTGCATATTTGCTTAAAATCTTTTTAACATGTTTTGGAACTGTATAATGCACTCTGATTAACTTAAGGCATGTTAATTCATACATTAACTTGTTAAATCAATTTTGTACACACTAACAAAGTAATGGGGTTCTTTTATTATGATTAAAGCTTAGTACATGCTAAATACTGAGGAGCTGGCTTCTTAGCATATAGTGTGCGCTAATTCTGTTAGTGCACGCTGAGCTGTAGTAAAGAGGTCTTTAATGTGTGCTCACAAATGCACATCACTTCTTTCATGCCTGTTTCTAGCTTTTAACACCCATATCAAAGGATAAAGGGCGCTGGTAGTGTTTTTGATAAATCCCGTTGACCCAGTGACTGTTGCTAGCAGTCATGACTATGGGAAAGGCAGCTTATGTGTGAACTGTAAAGCTTTGGCAGCCACTGACTCCGTCATGCTGGTGCTAAACCGGAGGGTGAATTTGCACATTCATAGTGTCCGTTCGTGTAATGTTGCAGCACACTGTGCTGTCGTGCTTATATCCGTCCCCATCCACAGCACTGCACAGACCCCTGGCACTGCACAGTTCACGGAGATACCATTTTGCAGACACTCCCCTTGTGCTCTGTGTCATTTTCTTTCCTGATGAAAATGTTTTAGAGTGTACCCTGGCTTTTCCTGAACTAAAGGCAGGGTCAATTCATTTCCCAGGGACAAAGTGGAGCTCGTTCAGTATGGAAAATGATTTGGTAAATGGAAAAGAACTGCACATTAGGGAGTGGGGGAGTGGTATTTTTTTTGTGTGTGTGTGTGCTTTTTTAATAGATGACCACAGAGGAACGAGTCTTTGTAAAAACAATTTTAGTTTGCTTTCGTCTCTGACGGTCTAGCCTGCTAAATTGCTGTTTAAAATTCATATGCTGTAGCCACCGTGGAGAAAATGCCTGAGACTCGTAAATAAAGCAGGCCTTTCCCTAATTTATTGCCTGTACCCTCTCTGCCCAACGAGCTTTTTTTTTTTTTTTCCACGGAGTCTTATGCAATTGATGTGGCTTTACTCCAGTTATTCCTATTGAAAAATGAACTCTTTTTTTTTTATGCTGCACAAGCAAGGCTAATAAACCCAGCTACTTGCTGCTTATAGAAGAGGCAGGCTTGTCACCTGCTAAAATATGGAAGTGTCCTGGTAAGATAAAAAAGAATAAAATAAATAAATAAAAGCCAAGAAGGAGAGTTTAATGGTGATGAGCAATATTCCGATACACGTAGTAGGTCCTTAGTTTTCAAAAGCTATCTACCCAAGTAAATTGACCTGGCAGAAAACTGGCATTCTCTACCCAGCTTCCACAGCACATGCACTTGTAGCTGATTTTAAAAAAACCCACAAAAAAACCCACCACCACAACAAAAAAAACATATGTGCAAACAGAGTGTTCACGTTGAGGGAGGAAACCAGTGTGTATGCATTTGATTTTCCATTCCAAAGTACACATTTTATTTCCAATATTCAGTGCGTACAAATAGCCATTGCAAAGTAGCCAGACACTTTTTTGTGTAATTAAACTCTGGAATTCAATGTCAGAGAATGTGGTAAAAGCAGTGGCGTACCATGAAGGAGCGGGGGGGGGAGGAGGGGGTCCACCCCGGGTGCAGCCTTAGGTGGGGGTGCATAGCCGGCCAGGTCCCCTTACCTTCGTGGCGCTTCCCTCCGCCCGCCTGCCCAACCGACAACAGGCCCGGTCCGACAAAACTCCCTGCCCTGTGGCCGCGAATCTAAATTACCTTCTTACAGCAGCTGGAGTATTGAAGCTGCGTGTGGCTGCCGTAAAGGTCATCTCTGACGCAACCGGATACTGGCAATACTTATGTTCTCGTGTGCTTTTACACCAGGGGTTCTCAATGCAGTCCTTAGGATACTCACTACTCTGGTGGCTAGTTTAAGTCTAATAATTCTTTATTTGAAAATTTGTGCACAATTTAGATTTTGAGTCCTTAGGATACAGCAGTCCAGTCTGCGCTTTCATTATATCCATAGCGAATATGAATGAGGGTCATTCCATATCACATGGACCAGGGGTTCATCCTTGACCTCCTCCAAAATGAACAAAATTTTGTGTTGATGTTCCCTAGGGTCTCAAACAAAACCATTCTGACTGGATCTTTGGTCTTGGAAATGTATTATATGTTGTTATTACACATTTTTAGTTTATCAGGTACTTTAGCTAGATTGTGAGCATTCGAAACAGATAGGGTAGTTTTTCTCAAGTACCTAATTTCATTTTAGTTTGATACTTTGTAAACTGCTTAGGTCAGTAAAATGCAGGAGCGGTATATCAAATCTTAAATCAACATAAACATCTCTATTGGTTCATGACTTACAGGCATCAGAATGGAGGTCACCTTCAGAGTGACACACTCCGCATAACAGAAAAAAGCCACTTTATCCAGACGCTACAGCCCAACAAAACCTGTCAGGGGACTGAAGTTGGTTTTTTTTTTTTTTGATTAGTACAAACTTCCCTGTGCACAGTTTGGAACCTAACATGTCATGCTGGGCAAGTCACTTAGGCCACCTTTTATTAACAATAATAATAACTTTATTCTTTTATACCGCCATAACCAAAAGTTCTAGGTGGTTTACATTAAAAAGAGCTGGACAATCAGCGAAATACAATAATACAGTAAAAAATACAAATATTTGTAAAATAGAATTTCAATAATAAAACTCTCATTAAGTAATAAACTTATTGAACAAAGTGGTCTTAATTAATTTCTGAAAACTGCAATAGGATAACATAGCTTGCTGAATACATTTATCTAACCAAGATTGTTGCCTACCAGCTTGAAATGCTAGGATCCTATCTAAGAAGGTCTTATATCTACATCCATTAATTTTTGGATAAGCAAATAAGTAGAAGTTTCTAGTTTCTCTTGATGGTTTATGCAACACAAAATGAGGAAAAAGGTAAGCTGGAGACAATCCCGATATCAGCTTAAAGCAGATACAGGAAAATTTGAATAATACTCTTGCCTCCAAAACAGTCAATGAAGTAAACGATAATATGGACTAATATGGTCTTTCTTTTTTAAACCAAAAATCAATCGGACAGCTGAGATAAAAGCTCCAATGCTCATAGGCTTGATAAAAGGGGGCCTTAATCCTCCACTGCCCCAGGTACATTAGATAAACTGTGAGCCCACTGGGACAGATAGGGAAAATGCTTGAGTACCTGATTTGTAAACCATTCTGTGCTCCTTTGAGAGGATGGGCTAAAAAAATCGAATATTTATTTATTTAAATGACTTAGCCCCCCCCTCCCCTTTTGAAAACCATAGCGCAGTTTTTAGCACTGGCCGCAGCGGTAACAGCTACTACGCTCTTAGAATTCCCATGAGTGTTGGTGGCCACTGCGGTAACAGCTCTGATGCTCATAGAGTTCCAATCAGCGTTGGGTTACCACCATGGCTGGCGCTAAAAACTGTGCTATGTTTTGTGTCGGCTTCAGAGCTCTCTCTGATGTCACTTCCTCCTGGAAATGACATCAGAGAAAGTGCCGAAGCTGAAGTGGGCTTCAAGTTTGTCGCTGCTCCTGCCGAAGTTAAAAAGGTATGGGAAAGGGGAGGAAGTGACGTCATCGAGAAGTATGGCTGCTTAAGTCTCGAGCTCCGGAGGGGCTCGATATCGTCAGTATAATCTAACCTCTCTACAGCCTAGTGGGAGTCCTGTAACAGCTACATACTACATGTGAATGGATGGCGAGCAGGAAAAAGCTCGCGAAATTCCAATACTCGAGCGCAGTGAATGTGAAAACGAGGTCGCATGCTCTGGAGTCACCCTCGGCCTCTGCTAAGATGGCGCAGCAACCTGGGCCTAAATCAGCGGAAACCACACAGGCATGCGCCGAATCGGGAGAAAGCTTACTGGAAGGGACTTTGGAGAGATGGTTTCGAGAACTCAAAGAAGAAATGGTGGGGCTACGCTCGGATGTTCGAGTGGCTCTGGCGGAGATACGCTCCGAAGTGAGCGAGCTGGGTACTCGAGTGACGGAGACTGAGAGCCGATTGACTCACGTGGAATCCACGGTACAGGGCTGCTCCACAGACTTGCATGGGGCGGTATCCCAGCTTGAAGTCCTGCAGAATCAAGTGGAGGACTTAGAGAACCGATCGCGGCGCCATAATTTGCGGTTTAAAGGGTTTCCGGATACAGAACAATATAAGGATGCAAAATCAGTGATTCAGGATTTTTGTACAGACCTGCTGCGAGAAGAAGATCAGGCTGACAGGAGTCTTATAGTTTTGCAACGGGCCCATCGGAGTCTAGGACCAGCTCGAGGCACGGCCAATAGAGACATTATAGCTTGCTTTGGAGACTTCCCGATCAAAGAACGGATCCTCCAGGCTGCACGGCGTCATCCTACCTTCACGTGGCAAGGAGTAGCGGTGGGGGTATACCAGGACTTGGCGGCAGTGACCCTTCAAAAGCGGCGTGCCTTTAAAGAAGTTACTCAACTTATGCGAGCCGAGGGGTACCGATATCGCTGGCTCTTCCCATTTGGACTGCTGATCACAGTGAATGGGAAACATCGCCGGGTGGATTCATTGGCAGATGCATGGATCGCATTGAAGGACTTGGGGTGCAGATTACCAGTGGTAGACCGCAATCGGAGCTCGACAGAGACGGAAGATGGAAGATCGTGCAGGGACATGGGGGTTCTCGCTGAGATTTCTCAGCCCTCCACATCAGGCACCTGAATTGCTGACCTATACCCGGAATTGATTGTTCTGGGGCTGCTTACGTTTGATATCTCTCTCTGAGATAGAATGACTGTGGGCTTGTTGTT
Source organism: Geotrypetes seraphini (assembly GCF_902459505.1). Classification (NCBI taxonomy): domain Eukaryota; kingdom Metazoa; phylum Chordata; class Amphibia; order Gymnophiona; family Dermophiidae; genus Geotrypetes; species Geotrypetes seraphini. Next base: position 215,676,907 of record NC_047089.1, on the reverse strand, counting down.
GTGGAATTATCTGGGGCAGGAGGTAGCATGTGTCTGCTTTACCCTCCTGTTGAGACCTTGTTGAATGGTTCTTATTTACTTTTCTAGCTTTAACACCTGGATTGCATGTTTGCTTGCGAAAAGGAGAATGATGGGGGGTGGTGGGTGTGGAGGGTGGATCATTTGTTTGTTTGAAGGATTCTTTAGTAGTTTAGGTATCACTGTAACATGCCTCGTACTGATTCCATTAGTTGGGAGCAGGTTTTTCACTAGTCTACCTAGTATTGTGATGTTTAATTTTAAGGGTCACCTGCATATGTTCTTTTTTCCTTGTGATTTGGGATTATGTTTTAGCCAAGTATTCTTATTGTGCTATTACTGAGAGTGTATGTAGGTTTGCTGAATATAGAGTTATGAAGGGGGGGGGGGGAAGGTTGAATGTATGAACGGCTTGTGAGACTGTAGAGACTATGTAAGCAATCTAAATGAGCCTCTTTGAAATGACGTACATTTCTAGTAATGGCTGATTCCAATTTGGGTAAATCGGCTAATTGGAGGGGGGAGGGGGGTGGGAGGGGAATGGCTAGACGGAGGGAGCAGACCAGGCAGCAGGTAAGGGATAAGGAACCGGAGATTCTCATAGGATCCTGGAATGTCAATGGGCTAAATAGTCCTGGTAAAAGGAGCATGGTGTTTCGGGAGTTAACACGTATGAACTGGGATATCTGTCTGTTACAAGAGACACATTTGAGACCCCGTGATGTTGGTCTGCTTCAAAGACCACAATTTGACTTAATCTGGACACATCAAAGTGAGAATGCTACTAAAAGGGCAGGTGGGCTGGCCATTCTGGTGAGAAAAGGGTTGGGCCTTCAAGTGGATAACATATATCGGGACAAAGGCGGGCGCTGCTTGGCTTTGCAGGGAGTGCTGCAGGGCCAACAGGTGACAATTATTAATATTTACGGGCCATGCTCAGCTCAAGTGGCTTTTTTTAAGGGCCTTCAATCTAATTTGAGATCTTTCGTTAGAGGGGCTATCTACTTGGGGGGTGACTTTAATGTTCCGCCAGACCCAGTGTTGGACCACTCGGGCGGGGGGCGTAAATCCCTGAAAAGTCCAGCTAGGGCACTAGGCAAATTGATGACTTCATTGGGTTTAGTGGATTGTTGGCGCTTACTTCATGGATCACAGAAATCGTTTACATTTTACTCTCATGCTCAAAATACCTATACTAGACTGGATGGGTTGTGGACTCATCGCAATCAGATGGGAGGGATCTCCCGAGCTGAGATAGAGCCGATGCATATTTCTGACCATGCACCTGTCTGGGTGGCCTGCACTGGGATGCTGGATCGGGGGGGGCGCAGATACTGGAGGCTTAATGAGTCTCTCTTAGGCTCTCCAGTGGTGCACGCAGCGGTGGAACACACGATAACAGACTATTTAGCACAGAATGATAATGGGGAAGTTACTGATGCTGTATTGTGGGATGCCTTAAAAGCAGTGGTGCGTGGGGAACTTATCAAATGGGGGACCAGATTCAAACGATGCAGAACCCAGAGATTCCTCCAGTTGCGCCAGAGGTTGTCTCTACTAGAGCGGACCCATCAGGGATCCCGGGATACGCAGGTATTGATCCAGTTGCAGAGGGTGAGAGATGAATTATACCAACTTCAGGTGGATGAAATTGACAGGATGCGAGCACGTTTCCGACTTCAAATTTACGAACATAGTAATAAGGCGGGAGCTCAATTGGCTAGATATATCAAAATAAGGCAGAATAGAGCAACTATAATACGGATACGGGGGGTACAGAGGGGGGATATACAGGTGGTGGACTCGGAGATTAGACGGGAGTTCTTGGCGTTTTATTCTGAACTGTATAGTAAACCGGATCTGGTAGATCAGGAAGTTCAGGCTGCTTTTCTGGACTCCATTCCTTTGCCGCGATTATCAACGGCGGACCAAGCGTATTTACAAGAACCAGTTACAGTGGCGGAAATTTTGGGAGTAATTAAGAAGTTGAAGAATGGGAAATCACCGGGACTAGATGGGTATACTGGCTGTTTTTATAAACAATTTTCAGGACAGTTGGGGCCACTTCTGGCGCGAGTGGCGAATGGGATCCCACAGGGATCCAGTCTTCCGAATACTATGGGGGAGGCTGGGGTTACTTTGCTTTTAAAGCCGGGGAGAGACTCTTTGTTATGTGGGTCCTACAGACCTATTTCACTGCTGAATCTAGATGCTAAAATCTTAGCCAAAGTGCTTGCTTTGCGCCTGGGTAAAGTACTGCCATCAATAATTCACCAGGATCAGGCAGGATTTATACAGCGTAGACAGGTGAGCGATAATATTAGGCGGACCCTTAATCTGCTATGGGGAGCGGGTCTTCGGTCAGATAAATCGGTATTGATGTCAGTAGACGCGGACAAGGCCTTTGATAGGGTGCTATGGGAATTTCTCTGGGATGTGATGGACCGCATGGGGTTGGGCCACACCTTTATTACATGGATTAGGGCTCTTTATAAGGACCCGCGGGCTTGTCTACGTATTAATCAATCTTATACTGATTTTTTTTCTATTGGTCGAGGGACTAGACAAGGGTGCCCGCTTTCACCCTTATTGTTTGCTCTTTCTATTGAACCTTTAGCGTTGAGCATTCGGAATCATCCAGACTTACGTGGATTTGAGATGAATGGAGTTGAACACAGGGTGGCGCTGTTTGCTGACGATATTTTACTCTATGTGGGAAGGCCTGAGGTTTCCGTTCCACACCTGGTGCAACTCTTTGGGTCGTATGGGGGAGTCTCTGGGTTCCAAATCAATCTGGATAAAACGGAAGTTTTGAATTTGACTCTCACGCCCACGGAAGTGGAGAACATTCGGGGTGGTTTTCCTTTTAGATGGGTAACTTCTGGACTTAAATATTTAGGCATCTATATACCCAAAGATATAACCTTACTTTACGAGAAGAACTACCAGCCCCTTTATCGTCGAATAAGAGCTGACTTGCAAAGGTGGCATGGCCTTTGGTTAAGTTGGTGGGGTAGGATTGCTTTAGTTAAAATGAATGTGCTTCCAAGGTTGCTGTTCCTGTTCCAGACATTACCAGTGCGGGTTCCAGCTCGGGAGCTCCGGGGGATAGGGAAGGAACTGCGCAGTTTTATTTGGCAACGAAAGTCTCCTAGGATATCCCAAACGGTGCTGTGGGCGGCTAGAACTGAGGGTGGGAGGGGACTCCCGAATCTGGAATGGTATTATCACTCAGCTCAGATGAAAATGATCCTCGAGTGGGACTTGGGAGAATATAAAAACGGGGTTATGCTCGAACAGACCTCAGGGGGCGGATTGAGGTTGAAACATAGACTTTGGGTCTCTGGGTCCCCTAGCTCGTGGATCCAAGGTATACCTAATCCATTTGTACAACACTTGGCTAAGGTGTGGAGTCAAGCTCGGGCTCGGTTGGGTAATGGTACATTGATTTCTTCTTTGGCTCCGATACAATTTGAACCTAAATTTCAGGCTGGGAGAGATAATAGGGTTTTTCATAGATGGGCCCAGAGTGGATTGAGGGTGTTTCGGGATTTGTTGGGAACTACCGGGATACTGTCCTTTGCCATGCTCCAGCAGACATATAACTTACCGGACCGGGACTATTTGGCCTATTTTCAGATCAGACACTTTATGCAGGCTCAGGGTTGGGGAAGGCCTTTGAGCATTGAGCAGGAATCTCTTGAGAATCTCTGGTTGCTGCTTCGGCAGGTGCCCCGACCCCTTTCAGTGTTGTACCAATATTGGAGAGGTCACTTAACTGTTCAATTCTCCTTTCAGAAACACTGGGAGCGAGATCTAGGGTTTTTCTTCACTACTGCACAGTGGGAAGCTATCTGTAGGGAGGTGTCCTGGGCTTCTACTTGTGCTCTGGTCCAAGAAAATGCTTACAAAGTACTTACTAGATGGTACTATACTCCAGTGCGGTTACACAAAATGTTTCCCGGGGTCACTGCTACTTGTTGGAGATGTGGGACCCACGAGGGTTCCTTCCTACACATATGGTGGGATTGTGAGGTTCTTGGTCCATTTTGGAAAGAGGTGGCAAGCACTTTGACCTCCCTGCTTGGAGATCTGGTAGAGGTGTCTCCTCAGTCGTGTCTTCTGGGGCTCTTTAATGAAAGAGAATATCCTTGGCAGACTAAAATACGTCGTTGGGGCCTGGCTGCTGCCAAATGCCTCATAGCTAACCACTGGAAAAACACTGCTGCACCCTTATTATCTGATTGGACGACTAGAATTTTGTCCATTGGGAGGATGGAGATGGCAGTGGCTACTCGTCGTCATAAGTTCCTGACACGATCTGTAACTTGGATCAAAATTAGAGACCTGTTGGATTCTTTATAGGGTATCCTCGGTCACTTCTGCCTGGTCTGCTCATTGGATGATGGGAGGGGTTCTGAGGGGGGGTCTACTAGGGGTAGGATGATGGGGAAGTGTGTGTTGCGGGGGGGGGGTTAGGGTGGAAGGGGGGTTTGGGGCGCACTTAGTGTGGAGCAAGAGCATTTTTCTGTGATGAGCCTTATTAATAGTTGTTGACTTTGTTACTGAAGTGACTGAAGAATGCTGTATACTGATAGTTGTATAATTTGAAAAATTGAAATAAAAATTTAAATATTAAAAAAAAAAAAAAAGGTATGGGAAAGGGGCGTGAGCGCGCATGCGCAGCGGAGGGAGGAGTAGGAAGGGGGGGCAGAGAGAAGGGGTGGACCGCCCCCTTCGCCCCATTACTACGCCACTGCCTCCATTGAAAGTCTTATTTCAATGCGGTTAATGTGTGCACTTTATGGAGGAGATAGGCAAATTCACTTAGAAGAGTGTCTTCTTATTTCCAGACTTTCTGTGGACACACATACGCTTTACAGAAAAAGTTCAGTCTTACCCCCTCTTCTATTAAACTGCGCTAGCAGTTTTTAGTGCAGAGAGCCGCGTTGAATGGCCCGCGCTGCTCCCGACGGCTCACCGTGCTGCAAACTGCTAGCACGGTTTAATAGAAGAGGCCCTAAGTCTTGTTAGGCTTCCAGGAATACAGTTGTGATGAAGGCTTCTAGAAGAAGGTGGTGGTTGGGTAGGCAGCATGATTTTGGTATTAGATGTGAGCATCTCCTCCCACTTATCAGAGATGAGGCTCACCCAGAACGAAATAGGCAGTAACTACATAATTTTCCTGCTCACACCAAGGCCCGTGAGTTAGTGTACAGTGTGATCATGAATGTGTGAGCCTCTCTGCCTACAGGAACAGAGTTACAAAATTAGGGGATAAGAGTGAACTTACTAAATTTTTTTTGGGGGGGCAGTTCTGTAAATGGGTGCCTTTGTTTAGGTTCCTCTGATGCTGTATGGCGAGAGCCTCTTGTATAACAGTGTCTGGGTGCCCAGAGTCGATTACAGAATGCTAATGCAAGTGCTACCAGTGTGCCTAAAATTTAGGTGCCATAGACCTGGCATAGCTACAGTTGCTTAAGGGCACGTAACGTACAGCATTCTGGAAGTTATACATCTAAGTGGCAATTCTGCCCATGTGAATGCCACCTTGCACTATATATGGTACTCAGATTTGGGCGCTTAAGTTTGGGTGCGAGCACAACTTCATTGGCTAACGCGCCATTAATAAGCAGTCACTGGCCGCTAACAACCAATTATTGATCTCCATTGGCACCCATTAGGATTTGCATGTGCATCTGGCTGCAAGCTACTTTGTAAAGTTTAGTTCCCAAATCCCATAGTGCACAACTTAAAAGGGGGCGTGGACACGGGAGGGGCATGGGCGTGTCAAGGGTGTTCTGAAAAGATAAACACTTTATTACAGAATAATGGGTCACCGTGCCCATCTTGGGCACCAGCATTTATACCAGGCTTCAGCAGTTTCACCCCAAACGTAGGCTACAGGAATTGGTGCTAGATGTGATTCTTTAAAGGGCGCATGGCTTTTATAGAAATGCGCTTAGCCCGGTGCCCATTTTTGGGCGCAGTTTATAGAATCCAGGATTATGTACACCCTTACTTGGTCACATTGCTGCTACTTCTGTGCGTAAGGGAACAGTTACCCGCAGAAGGACTGATTCTGTGCATTTATAGGGGGCAAGTGGCATTTAAATGTGGGAGGCCAGTTATAGAATCACCTTTCACAGGGATGAGTGTACGTTCTGTTTGTACAGTACTGTCTATGACCCTAACAGTCCTGTCATGCTGACGGTTTGCAATACACGCCAATAAATTGCTGATTATTGGAAGTGTGCAGGATTTAACGATCAGAGATCCACCCTTTTATACGATTAGGGACATCTCAGTTTTGGGTTAGAGCATGACACGGTGACAAAATTCATCACCGTTCCCGTCCCCGTGGATAATCGCGGGAAATAATCCCATGTCATTTTCTAGTGTCTATTTCAACCTCAGTCCTTCTACACCAGCATTCTTCAAAGCAAAGCTTGTGGGTCAATGGTTTTGGCCATTCATACTCTGATTCTTATGTGAGCCAAGGATAATGAAGCCATTGTGACATCACTGATGTGATTGGCTCTTAGGCACTGGTGGAATGAGGCATTATGACATCGCAATATCTGCTCTGGATACCAGATACTGTCATTCTGTAGTGACTGTCTTAACTTCAATCCTTCTACACCAGCATTCTTCAGAGCAAAGCTTGCGGGTCAGTGGTGGTGGCCATTCATACTCTGATTCTTCCCTCTCTCCTTAAAGAATGATATGAAGATGGTTTCCCGCGGTTAACCGCGGGGACGGTGATGAATTTTGTCACCGTGTCATTCTCTATCTTGGGTTGTTTTATTTACCATTTTTCCCTAAATTTTGTTAATTACATTCAAGTTTGAGCAACCACAGTTTGTGGCTATGGGGCATTGGTATCTATATGAGCTACCATTTAGGGTAATCAGATGTCCGGATTGACCTGGACATGTCTTCTTTGTAGAGGACATGTCCAGGCATCCAGACAGCTTTTCAAAACCCAGCACTTTGGGTTTTGAAAAGCTTCCAGCTTGGGACCGCGTCGGGAGGGCATCTGCGCATGCGTGGATGCAACGCGGTAACGTCACGCGTACGTATGTGATGTCATCGTGTCATTCCTGCGCATGCGCAGATGCCCTCCCGATGCGGCTTCGAGCATGAGAACAGGTTGAGGGGGGGCGGGGCTGGGACGGAATGGGGCGGGGTTGGCTAGAATAGGGCTGGCATGGGGGGTCAGAGCCATGGGTCCAGATTTAGTATAATCTGGTAACCCTACTGCCATTAAGATGATTTTACCACAACACATGCTTTTTAACACAGGTCCCATTTTATGCCACAAGGCCTAGTTACTAATGATCTGGTTTAACAGTAATATAATCTGACTTAATGGTAGCCCACGTTGATAACTTCCCCCCTCTCCCAAGTCACTTGACATCAGGCTGGCTTAGTAAAATGAGAGGGGGAATGTTGACGTCAACTGTGCTCTTAAGTCCACAAAATTCAGATCCATTCAAACCTGTTCTGGATGTTTCCATGATTCTCAACTGCATGTGTGGCCCACCGAGTGAAAAGATACCAAAAGTGGGGTTACAAATAACAGAGATATAGGCTATAAAGGTTTTGAGGAGCAGCTTTCATATTTGAACGTTTTGTGTACTATAGGGTCATTAGAATGGGAATATGCAGTTTTTGTCACAGTTTTGATGTTTTTCATGTTCTGTAGCCTAAAAACTCTGGGTTCCTATAATGGGGTATGTCTGTGACTTCTGGGGTTAATTATTTTATTATTGATTTTTAAAGATGTAATTAGCTCATATCTGAGGCTGAAATTTTGTAGACTTATTCACTTGATATTCCTCTATCTTGTGGTATAAATAAGTCACATATCCCACTTTTGGTACCTTTTGGCTGAAAAACTACATAAATGAACCCAATCTGACTTACAGTGCATTCCGAAAATCAATTAAAACCGCCCTATTTGCCAAATTCATTGACTAAAACTGTCCTCTCCCTCACTAGGAATTCCCCCCTCTGTAAACGCCTTTTCTTTCTCTCAAGAAGCACCTTTCATGTATTCCTTACCCATAGAACTCCAATTAGTATGTAAGTTTTCCATTTAGACTTATTGTATTGTATTTAGACTTTTGTTATTCGCTGAATGTCCAGCCTTCTTTCAATGTAGAAGTCGCCTGACTATGGTGGTATAGAAAAATAAAGTTATTATTATTATTATTATTTTCCCTTAGCAGGTTACGTTTTTGTCCTGCTTTAGCAATCAATTCTGCTCATTTCTCTATGAGATTCCACCACATCTGTGACACAGTCCAACACTTTGGCCTTGAGAATCAGAAAGACATTTTATTTGGAAGAACTGATAGAAAGAATTAACGCCAATCCCTGCTCATTGGAGTAGCTGGAAGAAGAAAATGATAAAAATACTATATTTGCTTTTGCTGGGGGAAAGGGAGGGGGGGTCTCTACTTCTAATGCAAGCATAAAAATCAATTTCTCACAGGCTGTAAATTGCTCCCAGCCTGCATCAGCCTTTTCAGAGTCCAGATTTAAATTGGGAACGGTTGCAGTAAGTTCTGTGTGATGTGTATCAGAAAGGGAGAAGAACATGCTGAGGAGCAAACTGGGATTTTTTTTCTGCCATCCTTTGGACCAGTTAATAACCAGTGCTACCTCATTACAGCCCCCAGCGCTTCTTGTTTCGTGCTTTTTATTTATTTCTTTTCCCCCTTTCATATTTTTGCAGTAACCGTTCCTCACGGTGACCTTGCTATGTTTCAGTTCAGTGATAAACTAGGGTGAAGGCGTGCTGCAGGAGCTGCTGGCTTTTCCCCTAGGTAGAGCTCCCTGGTTCCCAATTAGCTGCAGAAGAAATCAAGTTGTCAGAGGGAGTTTGTACAGTCAAGGCCTAAAACAATACCCTGGGCCTGGCTGCAGCTGTTTGAACCTTTTGCTGCAGCCAGGCCTGTCACATCTCTTTTTGAAATAGTCTGTAGAAAGACGCCTTTTGTGCAGTATCTTTAAGCTCATTACTCCCTATACAGCTCTTGGGCTCTACACCATGTGAAAGAACAGGCATTGTTTTTAAATGGGGATAATCGTTGGTTGTGATTGTGGTATGTGGTGTAGGCCCAGCAGAGAGATGATGAAAAGCTGTATAGTACATATAGGCTCATGAGGCCATGTAAGTCCCTTCATCTTTGCAATGGAAAAATCATGGAGTGTGAGTAATATTTTCTAACCCTGCTGAAAGTATTTGCCTTGATGGACACTCTAGGGCAGTGGTCTCAAACTCGCGGCCCGGGGGCCACATGCGGCCCGCCAGGTACTATTTTGAGGCCCTCGGTATGTTTATCATAATCACAAAAGTAAAATAAAACAGTTTATTGATCATAAGTCTCTTTAGCTATAAATGACAATATTATTATTAAGACTTAGCCAAAAGGAAAGATTTATAAACTATAAAGAGTTTTACCTCATGCAAAATTGTCATTTCTTTAATAAGACATTAACTATTTTTTCTGAGGCCCTCCAAGTACCTACAAATCCAAACTGTGGCCCTGCAAAGGGTTTGAGTTTGAGACCACTGCTCTAGGTTATTACTGTATAAACAAAAGGGGACACGTATTTTCTGTGGTATTATGGTACACCAACCAGTTAATCATTAACAGCTGCATTAATTTGCTGTTGAATGAATTAATCAAGCTGAGGGGGTCTACAGAATATTCCTTATGAATATTAATAACTACTATATGGTGAAATTGACAGCCAAATAGCTTTTAAGAATTAACCACCCTCTTTTTTTTTTTTTTTTTAAATATAATTAAAGCAATTTGATATAAATGTAAGAATATATGTAGCTTAAAAAAGGGGTAATGAATATTAATGAGAGATTTACATGCTTGCCGCTTCCATTTTATTCAAATCACTTTCATGCATATTCATTAGGGATATTCTGAAAACTCAACTGACCTCTGGATCCTTTTGAGTATCCCTGTGCAATTACATGATACTTGAATTTAAAATGCTTATGATATACATAGGTAAATGAGGCTGCAGGACTGGAATTTGGGGGGGGGGGAGGGCTTGGCCATTTTTTTTCTTGTTGTTTGGACTTCCTGCTCATTTGGAACCAGGACTGGTGTCTAGTGCCATGGGCCTTCACTTGTAACTACTTGAAGTTTTTTATCCATATTTGCCCCCCTCAACTTACATTAGTTCAGACATTGTAGTGATGGGCCTTGGCTGGGGGAAAGAAGGTGGTCACATAAGACTTACTTCCAGAACTCTGCAGTCATGGACCCTAAATCCAGCCAAGATGTCTGACTCTTTTTCTTTGTAACTGTGAGCACTGCCTTTGCTACATCCTCATTGCCCACTGACCTGGAAGACATGGGCCAGTGTGGTCGTGGTCCCACCAATAGTTTACTCAACATGGTATCAGCAATTGGGAGACCTTGGGGGCTCTGCTGCAGATTGGTTTGCCTGACTCCTTCAATCAGAAAGTTGTTCTGCTGCCTCTGAGGCATAAAATCTCACCTAGAAATCAAAGTATGATACATAATTTAGTTAGTTAGTTAGTTTTATAGCCCGTTCTCCCCAGGAGCCCAGAACGGGTTACAGAGTTAAATTCACAATTGTACTCAGTGATGTATTAAGGGGGAGGGGCAGTCTACCCTGAGCACTGTCTTGGTGGGGGCTCGTGCAACCGTCCTCCTCTTCACACCCCCCTCCCCGCTCCTTTTCTCCTGCTCGCGCCAGTTTCAGCTGTTCCTCTGATGGGGTTGCTGCTCGCAAGGGGAATGTTAAAGAGGTATGGGGGAAGAGGGTGTGCATGTGCGGTAGTGGTGGAACGGGGAAGGAGCGGTTGGGGGTAGAGAAGTAGGCATGGGAGGGGTGCCACTATCCCTGTCCCTATCGCCTCTCACCCTTGTGATGTCACTGATCGTACTGAAGATATTAGACTAATAAGACACCGGTAGATGGTAGAACTTTAAATGGTGTAAAAGCAATAAGTCTCTGGCGGCCATGTGTACCGTATTTTCGCGGATATAACGCGCGCGTTATACGTGATTTTACGTACCGCGCATACCCCTCGCGCGTTATATGCCTGAGCGCGGTATACAAAAGTTTTTAAACATAGTTCCCACCCCGCCCGACGCCCGATTCACCCCCCCAGCAGGACCGCTCGCACCCCCACCCCGAACGACCGCTCGCACGCGCTCCCACCCGCACCCGCATCCACGATCGGAGCAAGAGGGAGCCCAAGCCCTCTTGCCCGGCCGACTCCCCGACGTCCGATACATCCCCCCCCGGCAGGACCACTCGCACCCTCACCCCGAAGGACCGCCGACTCCCCAACAATATCGGGCCAGGAGGGAGCCCAAACCCTCCTGGCCACGGCGACCCCCTAACCCCACCCCGCACTACATTACGGGCAGGAGGGATCCCAGGCCCTCCTGCCCTCGACGCAAACCCCCCTCCCTCCAACGACCGCCCCCCCCCAAGAACCTCCGACCGCCCCCCCAGCCGACCCGCGACCCCCCTGGCCGACCCCCCCACCCCCCTTCCCCGTACCTTTGGAAGTTGGCCGGACAGACGGGAGCCAAACCCGCCTGTCCGGCAGGCAGCCAACGAAGGAATGAGGCCGGATTGGCCCATCCGTCCTAAAGCTCCGCCTACTGGTGGGGCCTAAGGCGCGTGGGCCAATCAGAATAGGCCCTGGAGCCTTAGGTCCCACCTGGGGGCGCGGCCTGAGGCACATGGGCCAAACCCGACCATGTGTCTCAGGCCGCGCCCCCAGGTGGGACCTAAGGCTCCAGGGCCTATTCTGATTGGCCCACGCGCCTTAGGCCCCACCAGTAGGCGGAGCTTTAGGACGGATGGGCCAATCCGGCCTCATTCCTTCGTTGGCTGCCTGCCGGACAGGCGGGTTTGGCTCCCGTCTGTCCGGCCAACTTCCAAAGGTACGGGGAAGGGGGGTGGGGGGGTCGTGGGGGTCGGCCAGGGGGGTCGCGGGTCGGCTGGGGGGGGGGGGGGTTTGCGTCGAGGGCAGGAGGGCCTGGGATCTCTCCTGCCCGTAATGTAGTGCGGGGTGTGGTTAGGGGGTCGCCGTGGCCAGGAGGATTTGGGCTCCCTCCTGGCCCAATATTGTCGGGGAGTCGGCGGTCCTTCGGGGTGGGGGTGTGAGTGGTCCTGCCGAGGGGGGAGAAGAATCGGACGTCGAGGGGGGCATCAGGCTTTCAGGATGGGGACAGGACTTCAAGGGGGGACAGGCAGATCTTCAAGGGGGACAGGCAGACCTTCAAGGGGGACAGGACTTCAAGGGGGGACAGGCAGACCTTCAAGGGGGGACAGGCAGACCTTCAAGGGGGGACAGGACTTCAAGGGGGACAGGCAGATCTTCAAGGGGGACAGGCAGATCGGGGCAACCAGAGGAGAGTCGGGGCAGTGCACCGAAAGTCAGGGTGAGTCGGGGCAACCAGAGGAGAGTCGGGGCAGTGCACCGAAAGTCAGGGTGAGTCGGGGCAACCAGATGAGAGTCGGGGAGGGCGAAAGGAGAGTCGGGGTGGCCAGAGGAGAGTCGGGCAGCATGCGCGTTATATGCCTGAGCGCGGTATAGAAAAGTTTTTGTACATATCATCGTGATTTCTGCGCGCTATACCCCTGTGCGCGTTTTACAATGGTGCGCGTTATATCCGCGAAAATACGGTAATTACGGTCCGCCATAACTTAAGTCAGGTTTGTGATGGTTTGAGAAAAAGATTGTCTTCACTGCTTTCCGGAAGGGTAACAGGCTATCTGTAGCTTGGATGGCAGGGAGGAACTGGTTCCACAACTTGGACACACTAGGGTTCTCTTTCCACTTTTTAAATGTTGATTCTCATTGGTTTCCGTTAGACGAGTCACTAGGCCTCCTTGACTTAAGTTTGGCTCAGAACAGTCCTGTTGAGATTTCTCATGCTGCTTAAGAGGCTGCTGCATTTGACAAGATCTGCTGAGCTGCAGGGGAATGTTGAAGGGAGGAACAAGGGCAGGGAATTGGATACGTACAAAGTTTTGAGATGGATAGAGGAGCCATGACGCGAAGAGAGCTGAGTTGTCCAGTAGGAGATAGTCAGGGGCAGAGAAGTAATAGATATGTTTAGAAAATAAACTGTAGAGGTTTTCCAGAGTCAGTGGCAGACAAGAAGAGAACTTAACAGTTTCTAATTCTTGGTCTCCTGCTTTTATTGACATCTTTACCTATCTTTATATTTGCCAACTAATTTATTCTGACATTAATATAAAAATATACTTATTAACTGGATTTTCCACTTCTGGGTTGTTTTTTTTTTAACGTACTAAGCCATCAGACTCATTATCAAAAAAAACAGACATCCAAAAAGCATCCTAATCGCCAGGATGCCCAAGTGCCGATAATCAAAACCGTTTTTCTCTACATCTAGCCTCCATAAGCACGAGATGGGCGTGGTGGAGGCGTGTTATGGGCAGGCTTTGGGTGGGATAGACATGGACATCTTGCAACAATAATCAACTGTTTTGCAAGACATCCTGGATGGAACTTACATATTTGGAACTAGACCGGTTTTAGAAAGGTCTAAGTGCAACAAAGGTGTCCAAACTGACCAGATGACCACTTCATACATCAAGGTAAGACAGCTCCACACTCCCCCCAGTGCTCACTGACCCTCTCACACCCTCACAAAGATCAGATTACAAATGTATATACCTGTCTCCAGAACATCAGCATCTGGTATAGGAAAGTCTAGTAGAGCTGCACACAGGTGTTGTAAGTAGACTGGTGGGTGGGCTAGTGAATCATAGAGAGGAGTAGCAAGTCCCATAAGCCACACTAACCACTACACTTATGGTAGAAAATGTAAGCCCACCAGAAGCCCCCCAAACCCTACTCTACTGCCATATAGGTGCCACCTGCATCCATAAGGGTTATTGGGGTTATAGACAGGTGGGTTGCTCACAGGGGGGTGGCTCACCATAACCTATAAGGGGTTCTGGTGAGATGTTTATCTGGTCCCTTTAGGCGAAGTTCACAGCAGTGCCCTACTGCTCTGTTGCTATGTCTGAGTGGCCAGTCCATTACAGGACTGGCCCTTCCTACATCAAATGGTCTTGTTTTAGGCGTTTGGGACTTGGATGAAATTATGGTCGAAAATGTGGTATAAAGATAGACATCCTGACAGTCTGGGCATCCCAGTGGCCTTGACATCCAGATAATAATAATTTTTATTCTTATATACCGCCATGCCCGGTGAGTTCTAGGCAGTTTACATCAATTAGAGTAGTATCTGCGTTGACAAGCAGATTTACAACAATTTATTAGATATAAACAAGTTTTAACCAAACTTGACAGAGGATGACGGGAGGTGGTGGAAGAAAGGGAAGAGAGAAGCTATTTTGGGGGAGGAGAAGAGCGGGGGGGGGGCAAATGGTAATGTAAGCGGGGGGGGGGGTCGTTAGGGGTCTTGTTTGCTGAATAGGTAGGTTTTGAGTAATTTTCTGAAGCCGAGGTAAATGGGGGCCTCGAGTATCATTTGGGCAAGCCATGGGTTGAGCTTAGCTGCTTGGAAGGCGAAGGTTTTGTCTAGGAATCTTTTAAGATGGCAAAGTTTTAGCGATGGGAAGGCGAACAGCTGAATTCTACGGGATTTCTTGTTTGTGTTGTAGAGGTTAAAGTGAGGATTGATGTAACTTGGTGCTGAACCATTTACCGATTTGTAGCAGAAGCATGCGAATTTAAAAAGGACTCTAGATTCGAATGGCAGCCAATGAAGTTGGTGGTAGAAGGGGGTGACGTGTTCCCATTTCTTTAGGCCGAAGATGAGACGCACGGCGGTATTTTGGATTATTTTTAGTCTCCTGGTGGTTTTCTTCGTGGTAATGATGTTGCAGTAGTCAAGGATGCTTAGGATGGAAGATTGTACAAGTAGGCGAAAAGAAGTGTCGTCAAAGTATTTTTTTTATGGTGCGAAGTTTCCACAGTGCAGAGAAGCTTTTTCTGACCATGAGGTCGGTGTGGTTCTCTAAGGATAAATTTTTGTCCAGAGTGACTCCCAGAATTTTTAGTGTGGGTTCAAGGGGGAAAGTTAGTCCTTTAGTTGAATTGTAGTGTCCAGAGAACTTGGGTAATTACAGGCCTATTTCTGTGATGCCAGTTGTCTCAAAAATTATTATTGAACAAGTGGTATTAGAAGATCTCGAAGAATTTGTAGGAAAAAACAACTGGTTAGATGTCCACCAATATAGGTTTAGAAAAGGGCATTAAGTTGAAACCTTATTATTATCAACATTTGATGTTCTCTGAAGAGGTATGAATTCGGGTCAGACATACTGTGTAGTCTCATATCTTTTTGGCTTTTGATAGTATAGATCCATTGATCTTGTTGCATAAATTGCAAAAAGAGGCATTGGAGGCTCAGTATTGAAATGGGTTTGAATCATTATTGACTAATCGTATGTTTGTGGTGAAAAGTGGGGCTGGCACTTTTGCTGCCTTATCATCGAAAAGGGGATCAACATTATCAGCCCTATTATTTAATGTGTACATTGCATCACTGGGGCAGGTTTTGGAGGAATTAGATATTCATTACAGAATTTATGCAGACAATATTTGTTTCTTTTTTCCAACTGAAACAGGAATTGATTATGTGCAGGCAAAATTGACAGATTGCATGAAAAAGATTAAGACATGGATGGATAAAAATATGCTGATGTCAAATTTACAGAAAACAGAATTGATGTTTGATGGCAATGATGACTGATTATTGCAATTGCAGGATATAGAAATACAGAATGTGAAACTGACAGTTTCGTCATGTATGAGATTGCTAGGTGCCTACTTAGATCAGTGTATCGCAAACTGTGTTCCTCCTGAGATTTCAGGTATGCCCTGAAGAGGAGAGTCGTCCACGCCAGCTGACTTCCTACAGGACGTGCCTCTCGTAGCGAGCCGGTGCAAATAACTTTCCTGCTGGCTGGCGTCTCTCCTCTCCCCGCACCTCCTGGATCCCTCCGCCAAAGCAGGTTGCAACCAGATGGGCCTCCACGCATGCGCGTGATATCATCACATCAACGTCCACGCACTTCCGGGTGCCTTCCGGCCGGAGCACTGGATTTAGTGTGCCGTCGGCTGGAAAGTTTGCGAGACACTGACTTAGTCATTTGACAATTCAAAATCATATTATGCATGTTGTTAAATGTTCTTTCATGCAGATGGGGATACTTTTGAGAGTGAGGCCAATGCTATCAGCATTAGATTTTCAAATAGTGATCCAAAGTCTTGTCATTTCCAAAATAGATTTCTGCAATGCGTTGCTCTTAGGTATTACGAAAGCTAGGATGTATGCCTTACAAGTGATACAGAACACGGCTGCGAGGTTAATTACTGGGTTATATGATCTTGTTATGAATGATCATGGTATTTGATCCAAGCTTTGAGAAAATATGTACCAAACCGTGCTCTTAAGATCACAATTGGCAATGAGACTGACCCTGGAAAATACTCACAATGTACAGTATAGAAAACCATGGATGGCAGCAATTTCTGTGGCATGTCCAAGGCTGTGTAATGCAAAACACGGTTCATTAAGATTATGTGCAGACTTTAAATCCTTCGAAAAATCATTAAAGACCCATCTATTTGTAAGAGCTTTTTTAATATATATATATATATATATATATATATATATATATATATATATATATATATATATATATATATATATATATATATATATATATATATATATAAAGGAAGAGAGGATAATAACCTTACCAATGAAGACTGAGTTTGAAGTAACAGTGATGTGCTTAATGTTCTGTGTATTTGTTGCATTGTAAATCTTATGAATTTGTTGTTTTTACTTATTTATGAATGTGGATATTGTAACCCGCTTAGTATATATGTAGGATACAAAATTTTAAAATAAAGAAATAAATGGCAGTTTGCCTTTTGAAAATAGGCATTTTCTTACTACAGACTTTGGACGTCTAGCACCGTACGTCCAAATCGGACCTGGACGTCTGTTTTGAAAATTCCCCTCCATGCGTAGCAGTGTTTTCTGTATCTCATACCTATATGGGCAGACTGGATGGACCATATGGTCCTTATCTGCCTTCATTTTTCTCTTTTCTATACTGCTGTTTCATCAAAACGGGGACCTAAATGATTTCTGCATCTCCCTTTATTATAATTCAGCAGTATAAATTGTTGCATTTCAGACCCACTGTGGGTGTGAGAATGAGTGTGTAATTTTAAATATTTGACATGGTCTAAATTGGCTGAACTATGTATGGCATTTATTAGGGCTTACCAGGGCTGGCATTAGGAGTGGGCAAACAGGGCAGTTTCCATGGGCTCCCATATCACATAGAAAAATGACGGCAGAAAAGGGCCACAGCCCATCAAGTCTGCCCACTGTAATGACCCACCCCCTCGACTTTACCCCCCTAGAGATCCCACATGCGTGTCCCATTTACTTTTAAAATCTGGCACGCTGCTGGCCTCAATCACCTGCATTGGAAGTTCATTCCAATGATCAATCACCCTTTCAGTGAAGAAATACTTCCCCAGGGTCCCAAGCTGGACCCAGTTCAAACTCCTCCTCCGAGCCTCGGCAATGATAAAGTCTGCTGAATCTACAGGGACACCTGTCGTGGCTCAGCAGTCAGAGCGCTTGCCCTGTAGTCCCCTGGGTCCCAGACTGGACCTGGTTCAAACCCCAGCTCCGCCAGTGAAATTCAAGGGGGTGGAAAAAAAACCCAATCACCTCTGAGCCTACGACAGGAACTCAAAATCTGCACGGGGCAGGAGCTTAGGAAGACTTGACTTAATGGGTTTTTTTTTTTTTCTTTTTTCCCCCTCCCCAAAAAATCGCAAATATGTGAAATTGCAATTGCCGAAACTGCAAATGGGGAGGGGGAAGTGTAATTTCTGTGTTTTTGTTTTCTTAAGTGGAAAATCTAAAAAAAGCAAACCGCTGGATCAGCTTTTTGGTAGAAAAAAACAAAAAAAACCCTTAAAACCAGCTGACAGCTGTAGCTGGGGTAGAAAAGGATAAATTCAGAAGAGGCCAATGGGAAAGTTAATACTGAGTTGGGGGAAAATGAAGTTAGATGTGACAGAGGTAGAGACAGAACTTGAAGCACTTTAATTACTAAATCAAAGTGAGGTTTTTGTGTTTAGCAATCTAGCTAAGTACCAGCTGAGAAAACAGAATAAGTAGGCCAGTTATGGGGTTTTTCCCCCCTTTCATGGTAACGACAGAGCTTGCTGTTTAAGACAGGATTAAAAATAATTTTATACACTTCTCCCTCCGGATTCGCGGGGGATAGGGGCAGAGCCAGACCGTGAATGGCGAAAAACCGCGAATATCTGGCTCTGACCCACTCCCGCCTCCCTCCCGCCTTCCCGGCCTTACCTGGTGGTCTAGCGGGCTTTCGGGGCAGGAGCGATCTTCCTACGCTCCTGCCCCATGCAGATCGCCATTAGGAAATGGCTGCTGTGAGTTCCCACGGGAACTTCCTACAGCTATTTCCTAATGGCGATCTGCACGGGGCAGGAGCGTAGGAAGATCGCTCCTGCCCCGAAAGCCCGCTAGACCACCAGGTAAGGCCGGGATGCCTGGGGGAAGACTTAACGATGGTTTTTTTTTTTTTTTCTTTTTTTCCCCCTCCCCCCAAAAATCGCAAATATGTGAAATCGTGATTGCCGAAACCGCGAATGGGGAGGGGGAAGTGTAGTCTGAACACATGTGGTTAGGAATGTAACCCTGTGAGCACGCAGGCAGAGGCATTCCAGCAGTACAAATGTCCAGTTTCTCTCAGATGAAACTGTAAGGAAATTATGAGATACGAGTCTCCAGATTTGTTAGCTATTTTCCGCAGTGTGTTAAAAGGTGTGTATAGCAAAGCTTTTTTTGTTCGATTCATCTTCTCTGAATTATTCAGTTCTTTCTGTTCATTAAAATTATTGGAGAAAGCAACATTGCACTCAACAATGAGGTTTTTAAAAAAATCTATTTTTCATCAAACTGCCTTAACATATTATGGCAAAAAAAAAAAAGAGAGAGCACCTGGCCCTACCCCATTCTGCTCCCAGCCCCGCCCTCATATGAACCTCTCTGATCCCGGGGCCGCATCTGGAGGGGCTCTGCACATTCGTGGACTTCGTCGTGATGCCACGCGCATGTGCGCTTGCATGTGAAATCATCACGTCTGCGCATGCGCAGAGGGCCTCCAGAGGCGGCCCCGAGCGCAGGGACTTCCAGAACCCGGACAAACTGCCGGGTTTTGGAAATCCCTCTGTGCACCCGGGGTGTTCCAGACATCTGGTAACCCTAGCAAGCACCTGACACAGAAGCAGCTGTACACTAGGACATTAGAATGGCATGAAAACTCTCATAGAACCAAAAGAAAGGCAAATAGTTCTAACAGTGGCATGGAGATTCCAAGCTATTGTCAGAGGGGCATAGCAGAAAAAAATAACAGGACAAGGCATCCCTCTACTCCGTGCAGTGTGGGATGGTGTTCCCACCCTAGTACAGTAAAACCTTGGATTGCAAGTAACTTGGTTTGCAAGACAAGCAAAACATTTGATTAAATTTTAACGATATATAAGCAATGTCTTGCAATGCAAGTACATACGGTATACACACATCACAACTGAGCCGGTGGTTTTTTCTCTCTCTGACGCTGCAAGAGTGTAGTGGCTGTTCTAAACGAGCAAAGTCTTGCAGTACGAGTACATACAGTATACATGCGTCACATCATCTCAACTGAGCCGATGGTTCTTCTCTCTCTGACGCTGCGGGAGTGTAGTGACTTCTAAATAAGCGAGGTCTTGCAATACAAGTACGTATAGTATTTTGTATTAAAGTTTTTGGGTTGTAGAACAAATCGTCTGAATTTCCATTATTTCCTATAGGGAAATTTGTTTTGATATACGAGTGCTTTGGATTACAAGCATGCTTCTGGAATGAATTATGCTCACAAACCAAGGTTTTACTGTATGTGCACACTCCCTTGAACCTAGCTCTAAAAGGTATTTATACAAATGGCGCATTATGCCAGTTTGAAAGTTGGCCTTTTGGATTTTCTTTATTAATGGTCTTCTGACGGTACATGCATTCTGCATTACATGGACCCCCCCCCCCCCCAAGCACTTTAAAATGCCTTCACACCTCTGAGGTGGTATGGGTCTCCCTGTCTTCTTCCTTGGGGGTTGTTGGGCCTGCTGGAACCGAGGCTGAAAGAGGGACAGAAGATGTAAAGCTAAAAGGTATTCTTCATCCGTTGCGCTTTTTATGTTGGCTGCGGGGTGTGCTAGGTCCTATCAGTGTAATTTCCTGTCTCCTTATCACGTAGCACACTAGCACCTGGATTTTCAAGACCTCTGTCAACTATAAAACTTTCCAAAATCTGATTCTAGAAATCCCTCTCATGGGAATTCATCAGATTCTATATTGGTCAAAATCTACTCTGTACACTTCTCAGCAGAGAAGAGAGTGTGCATGCTTTCAGCAGTGACTTTACCTGTTGTTGGCTCCTGTCTCCCACCCTACATTGCCCTCTTTCTTTGCCCCTTTGTGAAGATAGCGGGAAACAGCTGTGATTTCACATTTTCACTGGCTGTTGGGACTCCCCTCTTAAATAACTCTTCACTTGGGCTGGTGAACGGCAGTGGATTGAGGACAATCCTTTCTGTTCTTCTGCACTAGTGCTGATGTTAATACTGGCCTTAGATCCATTGGGAGCAGCAGCTATCTTTCCTCCTCTGCTTCTCTCACTATTTCCACACCCACCCCTTCCAAGAATCATGATTCATTCAGACTAGATTGTAAGCTCAATGGTGCAGGACCTGCTTCTTATATGCTTATGCCTGGTAGTAGTTGACTGTCTGCCTCTGATTATGTGCTCTGTCTGTGCTCTCTTTGTGTTCCTTTCCTTTTTGTGTTCCTCCGAACTTTAGAACTAGAAAGCCTGAGAGGTTTATTTTTTTTTTAAGTCTTTCTTTTCTCTGCCTCTGTGATAGATGTGGAGGAGCATTTTGGATCTGACATTCAAATCCGAGTTCAGATGTTTTGCAGAACATGTACAAAAATCCAGTAGTGATGATGACCATTTTTGAAACAGAAAAACATCTATCTTTGTTTCGAAAATGGCCATGGCTCAGATGAGCCATTGGGTTGTAGGAGAAGGCAGCAATTTTAGTAGACTGGCCTCACAAGCCACCCCAGCAGAGCAAATAAAGGGTTCCAGGTTCACCTCTCACTATAATCCTCTTTATAGTGTATGTTGAGTCCTCCAAAACCAACCTAAAACCTATTCGACCCAATTATATGCTACACCAATAGCCCTTATGCCTGCAGGTATCGCCTATATGTAGGTATAGTGGGATTTGGATGGATTTTAAAAGGCTTGCATAATCCACCATAAGTGTAGTAATCAGAATGGGATATGGGCCTGGGTCCCCATCTCTGTTGTCCACTGCACTGCCCATTAAGCTACTCCAGGAATCTGCTTGCTGCTGTACTAGGACTAGCTATAACATATGAAGCTATCATACAGGCAGGTATGTATTATATTCACATCTTTGGGGGATGGGAGGGCAGTCATGCCTTCATCCCTCCAGTAGTCATCTCATCAGTTTGGGCACATGTTTGGCACTTAATTTGTTGTTAAAAGAGGTCTAGCCCAAATATCCAAATTGTGCACTGGACATTTTCTAAAATGTTCAAATATTGCAGAAAAACATCCCGATCACAAGTCCGCCCTAGTTCTGCTCAAACCATGCTTCAAACATGCCCCCTTCAGATTTAGATGCACTGTAGACAAGCAGTATAAAAATCTGTCTAGAAAACAGGTTTCAAAAATAGCGAATTGAAAGTGTTTGGCATGAAAACCGTCCATCTGCCCCTTTTTGGATGTTTTTCTTTTTCAAAAATTAGCCCCATAGTATTTTCTCTTTGTCTGTGAGCCTTCTCTTTGCTAAATGTTTCTGGCTATGCAGTCTGTTGGCTCTAAAGCCAGAGAGCCTGAAACATTTTTAGAGTGCAAATTCTCTGCCTCTGTAACAGATTGAATATTGCTTATATTTATCTTGGAGCTTTATATCGATCTTTGGATGGTTTCTATATTTTAGTCCTTTTGCATTTCAGTGAAGCATCAGTTTGTAAATTTTTTTTTTTGTCCTTTCTGAACGGAGAAAACAGTGCTTTGTTTGATGACATCAGTCATGGGATTTGGGAGAAAAGGCTAGGCTTGTTTGACTGCTTATTCACAGCAGATCAACTGTGCTTTAGCTTTTGTTTGCTTTCTCCACATTGTGGTTTTGTTACTTGGAAAATCCGTTAAACAATTCAAAAAAACATTGATAATTGGACTCTTGAGGAAGGCTCTTTAGCCGAAACAAAGTCTGTGTCGGGTCTGTTTTATTCTATTTTATTTCAATATGATCAATGTGGACAAGTTTTTATACTGTTTGAAGACTTTGGGAAGAAATAAAAATACAGTCAAGAACATTGTGTCTTCCACAGTTTGTTTTTTCTTGGATTGATCCTTTTTCTGTAGAATATTGGGTCTTCTAGTTTTGCTTTTCCCTGTCAACAAGTTACAACATGATTTGGAGGAATAATTCATGTTTCTGCCTTCTCCTTTTCCTAGGGTTACCATATGGCCGCAGAAAAAGGAGGACGGATTGCTTTCAGTGGAAGTAAAACCTGGATATCGCAATCTGTCCTTTTTTTTTTTCTTGGAACCATATGGTAACCCTACCTTTTCCCAACCTAACTCCACTATGCCTGCTTTCTCTAGACTGCCTTGCTGCCAAAAATGAGTGACAAGAATGAGTATTCAGTTTATTCTATAACTTGCTCATTTCTTGGATTGAACAGTATATGAACTAAAAATGCCCTAATTTGTCACATCTTACTACAGTGGAACCTTGGTTTGCAAGCATAATTCGTTCCAGAAGCATGCTCGCAAAGCAAAGTGCTCTTATATCAAAGCACATTTCCCCATAGAAAACAATAGAAATGTGGGCAATTCATTCCACATCCCCCCAAAAAAGACACCCCCACCCCCTGAGGCCACTGGCACGTTTCCACCCCACCCCTAGGAACCGGCTTTGCCCACTCCTGAGAACAGGCATTGCTCCCCCGAGAAACGTCATCACCCCCGCCCGCCCAAACCTTTACCGCAATCAGGCACTGGCACACAGCACCAAGCCACAGGACGTGCCAGTGCCCAAAGAGCCTGCCGCTGCTGCTGATTCTGCTGGACCTTGAGCATCTTATTAGAATCTCGGAGAGAGCGGGAGCCAGAAGGCCTTGTGCATGCTCAGATGCTCAAGGCCGAGAAGAATTGGCAACAAGCGGCAGGCTCTTTGGGTACCGGCACATCCTGTGAGTTGGTGCTGCGTGCCGATGCCCAATCCGGTAAGGGTTTGGGGGGCGATGCTGGTTCGCAGTGGGACGATGCCAGTTCTCGGGGCTGATGCCTCACATTTCGAGTCAACGCTGAGTTTGCGAGGCAAGATTTGCAAGAGTGTTTTGATTGTCTTGCAAAACACTCGCAAACCGCGTTGCTCTCAAACCGAGGTTTGACTGTATTTGTTTGAAAGTGGATGTACATCCCTCTGCCTGTCTTCCTTGTAAGCCTTCCCTTCTGTGTGCTGGAATCATTAATAGGGGGGGAAAAAAAATAAAGGACACAGAGAAAAAGATACTCATTGTGGAAGTCAAAGGACAAAATATCAGATGTGTACAATATTTAGTCCAATCATCAAAAGCAGAATTGATATCCTATAAATGTTCAACACAGAAAGGTCAAGGGATGAATATTTCAGATAAAAGAGTAAATATCAAGACAGTCTACTTTTGTACGAACAAGCAAACGCTGAAAAAGTGGAACACTTATGAGTAAGACAAGTCAAGTAGCCACACTCAGAGCTGTTAAAACAAACCATAAATGGAATTCTTGAAGTTGAGCAAGCGGGATAGATGTACAGAAAAGTGTGCATTGGAAGCAAAGGTAGCATAGCAGAAGAGCCCACTGCTGGGTTAACAGTATGGTAGTGGGTGGGGTGGGAGAAGCCAATATCCAATCTGGACAAGGGGACTGCCCTGCAGTAGTGTATGACAAACAATGCAGATATTCAGGACAGTCCGTGAAGAAGAATGTAATATGCAAAAGTAGAGAAGAGCATAGCAAAGCGATTCCCCCCCCCCCACCCATGAAATAGAGGTGTGGTTTTTTTTGTTTTGTTTTTGTCGGTGTTTTCACCAGGTACACATATTCAATCAGTTCCTAATTTTATTTTTGAGCGATAAATTCATCTTCACAACAACCCAACTTACTGTAAAAATGGCTCCCCCACCCGGGGCCTGCCTTATCATCATAGGCCCACGTTCAAACCATCTTTAACAGCTGAAAAGAATGCGAGCAACAGTTCACAGAATAGAGTTAATCAGAGAGAACTCATGAATATCATGCGTTGGGTTAGAAATACGGTTGTGGAAGAGAGGGGTGAGATCCTCCTAGCAAATCACAAGGCAGCTGTGACTGCCATTTCTCAGCTTGCAGAACCAGGATTGGCGTGATACAGAGCTGGGTCCCAAATGGATATGCTGGGCAGAGGACAGAGATTCTGTGCAGAGTTCATGTGATTGTATCGATCTTGGAGTCATAGGGGGAGCTCTTCTGACAGCTTCATGTATTTCCATTACGGCTGCAGAGAAAGAGCTGAAAAAAGTCAATGTCTAAACCCTCTTTTGGCTTTTTGCATGGTTTGCACAGTACTCATAATACATAAAAGGTTACCATCAGGCCTCTCCCCCCATGACCCTATGAAATTGAAGTTTGGCATTATTATAGGACTTAATTTATTGGTTGCCTTAACCTGAACCTATACAATAAGAAACACTTTGCCCAAAGGGTCCATTAACTGCAGATTACCATCGTATACTGTGGTGTAATGAGGGTAAGTGGCGCCTGGAGCAGTGGCACCCCTCTCCTGCCCTTTTTTCCACCCCCGCCCCTTCCTGACTGCCCCTACTGCACACGTATCCCCCCCTTCCCTTCCCCCGTACCTTTTTAATTTTCTAGGTGAGAGCATCGGCACGAACTTACTGCCTGCATCGTGCCAGCTATCCCTTTAATGCCACTTCCTAGGCTCGAGGCCCGGAAGTGACATTAGAGAGAGGTGACACCGACGCGGGCAGCAAGTTCGTAAAGCTGCCAGTGCAGGAAAAATTAAAGAGGTACGAGGGAAAGGAAGGGACGCATGCAAGTGGCCAGGGGTGCAGGGGGGGTGTCAGGGGTCAGAAAGGAAGGGGCGGAGAGGAGGACAGGTACCTGCACCCTTTAACAAAGACCACACCTTGGATGGAAAACCCCCCCCACACACACACATACCTCGCTCTCAGTAGGTTATTACCCAGTTATCTCATGGATCATTTTAAATTTGCCAATAGAAAACATCTACGCAGTCTTCGGATCTTTGACTTTCCTTCTGTAAAAGGACGTGCGTATAAAGGTTTCTTTAGTGAGATCTTAGCGTATCAGGCAGCATTATGGGATAAACAAGTTAGCATGCATCTTTCTATCTCTACTTCTTATCTGGCATTTAGAAAATCTTTGAAGACTGATCTATTTGGCAAATATTTTGATTCATTAACTGTGCTTATACCGCGTACACTTGTATTTTAATTTTTGTTAACCGCACAGAACCGCGAGGTAGCTGCGGTATTTAAGAAATGTTGCTACGTTATGTTGTGCTCCCCTCTTGGCATCTGAGCAGTCACTCAGTCTTCCACTCATATACAATCCATCCATTATCCATTAACAAATCAGGGCACCACCCAGCAAGGGGACCCATTCCTGAGGCAGTTCCCATACCTAACTCCCACCTGCATACCCAGCGTGCCTTTACCCAGAAACGTAGCCAGGTTTTGTTGTCAGGGGAGCAGACCTTTTGTAAAATAGGCACTGGTGCAAGGCTGAAGGGCTGATCTGCATAGGCACCATTTCATTCAAAATCCATTTGTGGGGGGGAGGAAGGACTTCTCCCCTTGTACCCCCAACTAACTATGCCTTTCTTCACCCCCAAACATCACATAAGAACATAAGAATTGCCGCTGCTGGGTCAGACCAGTGGTCCATCGTGCTAGCAGTCCGCTCGCGCGGCGGCCCCCAAGTCAAAGACCAGTGCTCTAAATAAGTCCAGCCTCACCTGTGCATGTTCCAGTTTTGCAGGAACTTGTCCAACTTTGTCTTGAATCCCTGGAGGGTGATTTCCCCTATAACAGCCTCCGGAAGAGCGTTCCAGTTTTCTACCACTCTCTGGGTGAAGAAGAACTTCCTTACGTTTGTACGGAATCTATCCCCTTTCAACTTTAGAGAGTGCCCTCTCGTTCTCCCTACCTTGGAGAGGGTGAACAATCTGTCTTTGTCTGCTAAGTCTATTCCATTCAGTATTTTGAATGTTTCGATCATGTCCCCTCTGTCTCCTCTTTTCAAGGGAGAAGAGGCCCAGTTTCTCCAATCTCACTGTAGGGCAATTCCTCCAGCCCCTTAACCATTTTAGTCGCTCTTCTCTGTACCCTTTCGAGTAGTACCATGTCCTCCTTCATGTATGGCGACCAGTGCTGGACGCAGTACTCCAGATGAGGGCGCGCCATGGCCTGGTACAGCGGCATGATTACCTTCTCCGATCTGTTCGTGATCCCCTTCATCATTACTAGCATTCTGTTCGCCCTTTTCACCGCCGCCGCATATGCGCGGATGGCTTCACCTCCTGGAGAGCATTATGATTACTTTCAGTGTCAGTACAAAAGGAAGTGGGAGCGGACAATGAACACTCCACTGAAGATCACTGATGTAAAACCAACTTGTTTATTTCAGAAAAGGACACAAGCAGAAGCTGTGGACCCGACACAGCACTGTGTTTCGGCGTCTGAGGAACGCCTGCATCAGGGGGTCACTGTGGTGTATATGTTCACAGATGACAGGTCTGGGATAAAACAAAGCTAGGTCCAACTAATAAGCCAGAGTAGCCAAAATCACTGAAAAGCTATGGAAGCTTTTCAGTGATTTTGGCTACTCTGGCTTGTTAGTTGGGCTGGAAGTGGAGCTGGGCATGGCTGGGGCAGAATGGGGTGGGGCTGGAGGTGGGACGGGGTGTGGTCATATGTCCAGGACTTACTGGGTCAGACCAATGGTCCATCAAGCTCAGTAGCCCATTCTCACTTTGTTCGTATCCTCAGACAAGTGTTATATCAGATCCATGACCAATATTATAAGGTATGCACTCTTCAGGGTACAATTAGGCACCAATGATTAGAACTGCCATTGACTTGGCATAAGTGTTGGCACCTAACCTATTCCCCGCTTTTACGAACGCATAGCGCGAGTTTTAGCGCCGGCAGTGGCGGTAACTGCTCCGAAGCTCGTATAAATCCTATGCGCGTCGGAGCAGTTACCGCCGCTGTCAGCGCTAAAACCCGCGCTATGCGTTCGTAAAAGAGGGGCCATAGGCGCACCAATGCCGGCTTAGGCTAGTGTGCTATAACAGAATCGTGGTGCCAAGATGGCATTGGCACACCTACATATTGGCACAGTTTATAGAGCTGTCGTCGGTCATGCATACTTGCATAATATTGTGCCAGGTTCACTGTTGAAGAATAATGCACAGTAATAATAATATGCACTACTGTCTGCCTTGAAACAAACCCAAAAAACCATAAAATGAGAAATCCCACAAATGACATGGCAAACTAAACAAAAGAAAAACTGTAGACCTCCACACCCCTACTGTATAAATACTTAACTCCTACTGTATAACCCCTACTGTATAAATACTTAACCATTATTTTTCAGAAGGCTCTTATAGGAGAAATGCATCTCCAAATACCTGTTACTTGTGGCACTGTTGCTCTCGATAAGCATCAAGTTACGTAAAGCAGCCGTTTTCACCATCTGCCAATTAAAGGGTTAAAAGCCTGTTCCTGGCAGGAGGCAGAGGAGCAGCAGAAACCCTTGTTACTTCTCTGCATTTAACATTCATGAGACAACCGTGGCAGTTCTTCTGAAGGCAAAAAGAGTACATAAAAAAAAAAAATGGTCCGTGCAAGAGTAGCCCCTTGCTAAATTATTTTAAAGGCTGGAGGTGATTGTAGAATAAAAAGAAACAAGGGCCTTGCTATGTCTGTGGCTGGCAGCATCTATGAATAAAGTGCTACTGTCAGAAGGAAGAGTAGCTGTCTCTTGAGTTGCAGATGTAATGACAGGTATGCTAAAGGGCTTGAAATTATGGAAGCAAACATGTCTTTGAAAGGAGTATCTGCTGAGATGTTTTAAATGTATAAACAATCATGGACGTGATGGAGGTTTGAAAGGTGATATGTAGCCAACAAAATAACATCCTGCCTTCCGTGCTTTTCCTGATGGCTCAAAAGGAATATGAGGTCAACACGCTCCTGATGAGACTGTGGGAGTGGCATATGCTGTCAAACAGGAATGCTAAGCTTGAAACTACCACCTTGGGCAGATGGGGGCTAAGAATGCAGTCAGGGCATGCAGTGGTGTGCCTGGCATGGTTGCCACCCCAGGACAGAGTACCACTTGCTCCAGTGGAGTGAGGAGGTGGGCAATATGTCTCCACCTGGGTAAGAACTCCTTAAACATCAGTTCTGCCCAAAAGACAGTACCATAGGAAAATCACCTGTAACTAAGCCGAGGGCCTGAGCAAAGAATTGGCCTCTGAGCAAAGAATTTCTTTGGCCTCAAAGGAAAGGGAAGACCGTTCTGGCAGAGGGAATCACTTGCAGAAGGCTGCAAACTGCAAAGCAGCCTGTTTAGAGTGCTGCGACTGCCGACGAGTGCTGGAGGGAGGTTTGTCGGTCGTCTCGCAGTGGGTCAGCGGGGTTCAAATAGGAGGGAGAGCTAAATGTTCCTTTTAAGAGGGGCCCCGGCTACAGGGAGAGAAGCGGTCTGCCCTGGGTGCTCCAAGGCCTGGCATCTTTAACTTCTTCAGGCAGCAACAGCGTTTACAATTAGCTGCTTTTGCCGGCTTCGGGCCTTCCTCTCTGCTGAGTCCTGCCTACTTCCTGTTTCCATGAAGGCAAGACCCAACAGAGAAGAAGGCTCGAAGCAGGCGATAGCAGCAAATTGTGAATGCTGCTGCTGCCTGAAAAAGTTCATGACACCAAGCCTTGGAGCACCCGCTTAGGGGCTGCACTGCCATCTAGGGACGGGGTGACAGAAGGAGGAAAGGGAGCGGGGGGGGGGAGATAATTGCTGCACCCAACTGGAGGGAAAGGAAGGAATGAAAGATGCCAGGGCTTGGAGGGAGGGAGGACAAGATGCCAGGGCATGGAGGGAAGAAAGGGAGGGAGGGAGGAAGAGATGCCAGGGCATGGGGGAAGAGAGGGAGGGAGATATGCCATGGAGGGAAGGAGCAAGATATGCCAGACCAAGGGAAAAGGAAGGTGGAGATGTCAGAGCATGGATGGGGGAGGAAGAGATGAAAGGAAAGGAGAGAGATGCCAGGGAATCAGGGAAGGGAAGGAGACAGATGCCAGACCGTGGGGTGGGAAGGAAAGGAGAAGAGAGAGATGCCAGAGCATAGGGGAGGGGGTGGTGACAGAGAAAAATGGAGAGGTGGCAGAGCTGAAATGAATCATGTACAAAGGAGAGAAGGGGCACAAGATAGACAGTTTATGGAAGGCGCATAGAAAGAAGGAAGATGCCATATGGAACGGGGAGATGGCAGACAGTGGATTGCAGGGGCAGAGAGAGAGGGCAGACATGGAAGGGGCTGATGCTGCATGGAAGAAAGAGAGAGGACAGATGCTGGCTAGAAAGAAGTGAGTGAAGACAAGATGATTAAAGCAGAAATAACAAGGTAGAAAAAATTTTTTTTGCTAATAAATAAAATTATTATTATGATATCTGGTTTTATTTAATGTTAGTAGCTAGTTTAAACCGACTCCTAAAAACTTGGTTCTTGAAAAGAAATTTGGCTCTCAAAAGAAATCTGCTGATCTTTGGTTCTTTTGACTAATGAGTTTGCCGACCACTGCACTAGACTGTGGGTTTCTCTGCTTATATGTGGAAGCTAGAAGATGTTATAGAACCTGAGGGTCCCCTGACCCAGAACAGGAAGATGATGTCAGAGAGGGTGGGGCCCAGCAAAACCAATGGCTACATGTGTGTAGACTGTGGCTTTTCCTGCACCCACCTCCCTGCTATTGATAAGTGGGGTTGTATAGATAAGGGCCTGTGGTGTAGCTTCATAGTACTATCGCCTAGTTTCAAG
The DNA here is from genome assembly GCF_902459505.1 of Geotrypetes seraphini. NCBI lineage: Eukaryota > Metazoa > Chordata > Amphibia > Gymnophiona > Dermophiidae > Geotrypetes > Geotrypetes seraphini. Next base: position 215,646,555 of record NC_047089.1, on the reverse strand, counting down.
TATACTTGCTTCCTTCTAAAACAGAAAAAAAACAAGCTTTACCAAAGGGGTTTACAAAATAAGTAGGGGAAAGGATTGAGCACACATGAGAATGCTGATAATGAAAAGAGGGACTAGTAGCTGTGCAACTGGAAACGTTAGGCTGAATAGATGAGCTTGCTTGCTTTTTTTTTTTTAATTCATTCATTATGATTTATTAACCACCTTTATTAAGAGATTCACACAAGGTGGTGTACAGCAAGTACAATTTAACATAAAATTTACAATTTGTTAACAGCATAACAATAGTAAAATAATCCATTATAAACATAAATGCAATAAAGAGGTAAATTTGAAACTTAATAATAGGACTACAATTTAACAGCACTGAAATTCAAACAGATATAATAGAATGTCAACATAATACTAACGAAACACCTAATAAGCACGCATTAGAACATTCAAATAACAGTGATAGGATGCTAATGGGAGGACATCTCTGACCTTAGAGGTAATGGAGGATAGTGACTTCCACAGGTATAGGGGCAGTGAGAAAAAGGCACAAATGCCTTGTTGAAAGAAAGGTGTGGACAATTTCCTGGAGGAAAAGTCCATAGTCTGTTATTGAGAAAGATACGAGGGAAGCCACTGTTTGCCCTGGATCGGTAGCAAGGAATGTTGCTACTTTTTGAGTTCTAGAACCTTACTAGTCTTTGGCATTCCGGAATCTTGCTACTTTATGAGATTCTGGAATGTTGCTACTCCTTGGGTTTTTGCTGGATTGGCCACTGTGAAAATGGGCTACCGGGCTTGATGGACCATTGGTCTGACCCAGTAAGGCTATTCTTATGTTCTTATGAGTCAAGACAGGCTCAGGTTGTGGGCGGGAGGGTAAGATGATAGTCATGTAATGAGCGTAGGGATCTGGGATGGTGACAGAGTACTCCTGCAGAACAAAGATAAGAAGGGATACCAATATGTACGATTTTATGCGTCAGGATCAAAGTCTTGGACTGAATATGATACTTTACAGGGAGCCAACGGTGGGCATAATGTAGTGGCATGACATACTATGTTAGTGATATATTTTTATTGGATGAAATACATTTTTGAGCTAGATTTTAGGAATGATAATGTTTCCTCAGGTCAGAACAAAATGAGCAGAAGATGGCAGTACTTCAAAAATGTATGTGAATCATTGAAAACATTCCAGTGATAGTAGGATGGAGGGGGTGAAAATGATGGATGATCAGATGGTGACAAGTGGTAGAGTTCTATTGCTTGTAATATATTAGAAAGCCAGTCTTCAGGTCTTTTCATGTTAGTTTTAAAGTCTGTGATCATTTTAACTTCAAAATCATAAGCTCCTGGATTGTTGTAAAGTTTCAATTGAGAATCCTTATTGTAAGTACATAAGCATCGTCATAATGGGAGAAACAGAAGGTTCATCAAGACCTATTTGCAATAGTCCTGTCCAGCAGTAGCAAACACCTTTGTCTCTAAGAGATGGTTTAGAGACAGGCCAAGCTTTTTTCAGACACAGAAGTCCATCCGTAGGCCTCCTTTCTGGACTCTGTTGCAGTCAGGGTGAGAACAACGCTTCTCCCCTTTAGGTATCAACTACTGATGCTTGGAGGCTTAGCTTCACATATACTTCCCGATTCTTCTTCTCACACAAAGAGAACTGTATTAACAGTCAGTTTTATCAGAGCATTAGCATATGCAAATAATTTTGCTGCCCTCTCTCCAGAGTTTCACTTCTGCAGCTCTAACAAGACAAGGGAGTATTTTCTTTTATCAGCCTCTACTCCCTGACTGGTACCATTGCTCTTTGAACTTGCTCGCTCACTATCCCTCCATCCCCAACTGAATTTAAAAGGACATTCCAACCAAAACTATTGAGCTGAATCCCTCTCTCTCTCAGCATTTAGGTTGGTTCTCTATGTTTTAGCAATATTTGCTTAACTCCCCCCAAATAATAACTGAGCTTCTTCTTCCTGATTCCACTTTAGGTCTGAAAAATCAAGCATTCCATAACTCTTTTAAAAGTCCTGCCTTGCCAAAGCATACTTCTCCCTTTGCAAGGCACTAGGTTCAGATGTTCCTCTACAAACAATCATTCCATACCTTACTTGTGGGTCTTTTTAGTTTCCCAGGGAATTGCAGTCTTTGGAACACTATTTTGGGGTCCTGTTCTCTGCCCAAGGGGTTGCAACCTATATGTGTGTTCCTTCTTCTTCTTTTAGTTGCAGACAGGCATCTTCAACCCTCCCTCTCTGCCTACCTCCTGGGGGGAACTTTTATGGGGCTGGGCCCTAAAAGCTGTCTCCTGCTTCAAACCTAACCACCAATCAAAGGGGAACCTTCCTCCAGCCCTTCCAGGAGCTTCCCTTCCACTCCTTCTAGTGAAAGCTAAAACCTTCTTCAGCTAGGCTCCTATCTTAAAAGGACAAAGTTCTCTTCCCTTGGCAGCATGGGCCCACTAGGGCTGAACCTCTAACTTCAAGGCCAAAGTAAACCCAGGAGACTAGGACTCCCTTTAGTGGTCTCCTATAGAGATTATCTGCCCAAATCCTTTTCCCTCCACTCACAGGACCCTGGTCCCCCCTCCCCCCTTTGGTTATTCCAGGAAATGGCATCCCCTTTTAAAGGTCATTTGGAACGCAACCTTTCTCACTACTTAAATATATAGTACCCTTGCATTCCCTTATACCTGAATGAAGGGTCCCAAAGCTCATGCTGGGGTTTCTACCTGTGCTGGCCCCCACTTCTCTGTCTGACCAGTCTGGCCCCCGCTTCCCAGCCTCACCCTGTCACAATACATGATTTTATAGATGTATTTTGCTTTAATGATAGTGCCTTAGGAAGATGGTCTATCCATTTCTGTATTTGTCTGTCATCCATCCATAGGCATTTGTTTGCACATGCATTAAGCCTTGACTCCCACTGAAAAGAGCATGACATGAAGTGTTGGCAGGAGTCCTATGGTCCACCAATGAAGATTAGAGAGTGGCAGTGGCTGAGAATAGCTAGTGGGAATTCTTGGGTCCTGACAATATAGATTAGAAAGGCTTCAGGGAAGGGGGAGAGGGGGAAAGCATAAGGGAACAGACAGGGTTAGAGAAAACAAAAAGAGAAGAAAGGAGGGAGTGGAAGAGAAGTGGGAGGAAAGGGAGACAAAGTGCAAATTTGGGTGGAGAGGAAGGAGGGGAAGAAACTCGGTGGGTGGAAGAGAAGGACGGAGACTGCAAGAGGAAGGTTGATGAATGGATGGGGGAATAGTGAAGGGAGTAAGAGGGGCAAGGAATTGGGTGATGAGAACAATGAACACACACACTCATACTCACACTCACACTCTGTTACTCTAACCACTAAGCTACTTCTCCACTCTAAAGGTTGATTAGAGCTGTTCCTTTTGATAATCTAAGGTTTACTGATTGCTTTATCTCAAAAATAAGGGCCAAATCAGTTTGCAATTAAAAGCATAGCCAATGTGATCGTTGGGAATTACCATAATGATAAAACTTAAAATGTTCAGGTAAAAAGAAACATTTTTATTTTTTTTTAATGAAAAAATAAGTACCCTACTCTGGGTTTTACTAAATGACGCTAGAGGATTTTAGTGCGGGCTGGCAAAGTAAATGCTCCGATGCTCATAGGAATTTTATAAGTATCGGAGCATTTACTTTGGCAGTAGCACTAGAGCTTTTTAACATGGGCCAGTATTTAGTAAAAGGAGCCCTTAAACCTTTTTTAATGATCACAGGTAGATAGATATGCTCAATATGAAAAAGGAGAAAAAACTGATAGAGTAACATTTGTGTATTTACGTAGATTACATTTTGAACATTTAAAAAAAATATACCCCCTCCTTTACAAAAAACGCCAGCGTGGCTTTGTAATTGAGGGAGGATAATATTTATTAATTATCCAATTGGTCATTTATTATTTTTTTGATATGACTTTATTTACAGTTTGCCATACTCCTCATGGATCTTCACAGTGAAACATGGCTATGTTGGGATTTAATTTCCGAATTTGTCATCTTTGAATAAAGATTCTTTTGTTTGTTCTTCTCACTTTTTTGTTCCCTCATCCTCTACACTTCTGCTACAGCTAGAGAATCCCCCTTTGAATATGACTGTGTAAGAGAGCTTGTTATGGTCTCAGTTATACTCTGATCTCCTGTGAACAGAGTCCCTCAGGTGGACTTTTCACAGCTAATTATTTACAGTTTTGACAGATTGGGGGAAGGAGTGATACCTGCCTCCTTCATAATTAAGTATACCTCTAAACCAAAGCATGAAAAGAAAACCCCAGAATTGATCAATCTACTCGTATATGCAGACTATTCTAGTTAATTCTGTAATAGCTTAATCTATGTCAGGCAGAATAAAAATTAATCAAATTTTTAAATAGAAAGGATTTTTAATGAAAACAGCAACAGCGCATTGAATTCATCAGCATCTTATTAGAGACTAGGAGAGGAAACAGAGGTGATAACCTCAGCGGTGCATTCTGGGAGGTTTTGTTTGTAATAAACCGCATGAAAACTCAGATGTGAAGAAATCGGTTTTTTTTTAATCACACTATGTGGTGTATTGGATTTTTATTATAATTTTTTTAAATGTCAGTTCTGCCCTGTGATAGTGCACCATCAGACCGTAAGGTTGCCATAACTGCATTCTATCTGATCGACTGGGTATGAGAGGCTACTGAAAAGTTCTGAGCCCAATGAAGAAGAGGATGATGTGGAGCCATGAAACGTAGAAGTTATTCCACACTTTTCTTGACACTTTGTTTCAATGAGATAAATGTTTCTAGTAAATGGGCACAGGCATAAGGAAACCAAGCTATTGTGACATCACCAATGAGGTTGGCTCTTAGGCATTGGTGGAATGAGGCATTATGACATCACAATACGAGGGGCCATTGAAAAGTTCTCAGCCCAACCAAGAAGAGAATGATGTGGAGCCATAAAACTTAGGGGTCCTTTTATCAAGCTGCGGTAGGGGTTTAACCCGCGTAATACTGCGAGTTAAACCGCCTGCCGTGCTAACTGCTAACGCCTGCATTGAGCAGGCATTAGTTTTTTAGCCGGCCACGGGGGTTAGCGCGTGATGAAATGTCCGACACGCTAACCCCGCTAGCGTAGCTTGATAAAAGGACCCCGTAGAAGTTATTCCACACTTTTCTTGACATTTTTTTTGTTTCAATGATATAACTAGTTTACCATTCCTTTTCTAATAATTCCTACCATCTTGTTTGCTTTTTTGGCTGCCACAACACATTAGGTGGAAAGTTTCATTATATTGTCTACAATGATATCCAGATCTTTTAACTAGGTGCTGACCCCCAAAGTGTACCCTAGTATCTGGTAACTATGATTTGAGTTATTCTTCCCAATGTACATCACATTGCATTGGTCCATATTAAATTTAATCTGCCATCAAGATAAACCTAAATTGGACATATTACCTGTAACTAATGCAGAGGTTGAGATAGAGTGAAAATGAATATTCATTTGCCTGACTCTAGAGCAGGGATCTCAAAGTCCCTCCTTGAGGGCCGCAATCCAGTCGGGTTTTCAGGATTTCCCCAATGAATATGCATTGAAAGCAGTGCATGCACATAGATCTCATGCATATTCATTGGGGAAATCCTGAAAACCCGACTGGATTGCGGCCCTCAAGGAGGGACTTTGAGACCCCTGCTCTAGAGTGTATTAGTATACTTCTTGGTTTTATTTTTTTCTTTGTCTTTTTAGAGACTTCTACAGGATAGCCAGCCCCCATATAATATGGACTTGATAAAATTATTTTTTTCTTAGCTTGATTTATTTTCTTTATATCTGTTTATATTACTTGAAGTTGTTATATGTTGTAACAAACCAATAAATTTATGAAAAAAATAAAAATTCATCTGCCATTTGGATGCCCAGTCTTCCAATTTCCAAAGGTATGCCTGCAATTTTTCACAGTCTGCATATGTTTTAACAACAGTTTAGTGTCATCTGCAAGTTTAATTACCTCACTCGTCGTTCCGATTTCCAGCTCATTTATAAATAAGTTAAATAGCATCAGTTCAAATATGGATCACTACAGCACTCCACTATTTACCCTCCTCCATTGAGAAAAATAGATAAAATCATAAAACATTGACACCCACCAGATAACTTAAAAAAATATATTGGTTTTCTATCTTATAAACCATATAAGTATATTGCTTTCTCACCTTCTTATCATGCATCCATGTTTCCCTGAATCTCACCACCCAGCTTTCCCTGTTTTCCACCCCATACCCTCTCTCTTCCTGTGAGACTGCATTTGGAATGCTTTTATGTTTCACTTATATATTCTGATTACTCTTCCCCCTCCATATTTGCGGTGGTTAGGGGCAGAACCGGCCTGCGAATATTAAAAAACCACAAATAATATTCGGGCCGGTTCTGCCCCTAACTCCCGCTTCCCCTGACTATTTTAAGCCCTGAAAGCCTCCCTTAAGTTTTACCTTGTGGTCTAGCGGGTTTTCATGCAGGAGCGATCTTCCCACGCTCCTACCCCATGCAGATCGCTCACAGGAAATGGCTCGAGAGACTACAGGAGCTCAAGGCAGCCATTTCCTGTGAGCGATCTGCACGGGGCAGGAGCATGGGAAGATCGCTCCTGCATGAAAATCCGCTAGACCACCAGGTAAGGCTTAAGGGGAGGGGGGGTGCTTACAGGGCTTAAAATAGCCTGAGAAATGAAAATGCATTTTTTGGTTTAAAACCGCAAATAAGCGAATCCGTAGATTCGGAATTGGCGAATAAGGAGGGGGAAGTGTATTTCTCATCTGAAAAAGGGTTACCTTTGAAAGCTAATCAAAAATGCATTAGTTCAATAAAAGAGGCATCATCTTATTTCATTTCTGTTTTATTTCTATATGTTATATATTGGTCAAAAAATTAGGACTGGAAAAGGATCAACTTGTTTCGGGGCTAGTATAATTCTGGGCAGGCAAGGCAATAGCTAAAGCTATTAAGTCCCGGTTAATCTGCCAACCTGTTTGTGTTCCCTCTGTTATTTATTATTTTTTTCGTATTTGTGTTGTTACCTTTTATTTTTATCTTTCTGGGAGTGTGTATTTTTGAATGCCATGTTGAGCCCCACCATTGAGCTGTGTTATCATCACATTGGCTGATTAACCGGGACTTAATAGCTGTAGCTGCGTCTCCTGTTCCTCCCTCTGTGCCTTGCCTGCCCGGGATTTTACTGACCTGCGGTTGTGACATCTGATCCTGCTCAGTTCCTGAGGAAGGGGGCCTTGCCCTGAAACCCCACTGGGTTGAATCGTGTGTAAATGGGACTTTACCCTCTTTGGCCTATGAGCAAAAGGACAGGGCTACTACTTAACAACAGGACTGTGTATTCAGTTAAGTACTCGGAGAACATACAACCTAAGAACATAAGAATAGCCTTACTGGGTCCATCAAGCCCAGTAGCCCGTTCTCACGGTGGCCAATCCAGGTCACTAGTACCTGGCCAAAACCCAAAGAGTGGCAACATTCCAGACCTGAGATTGTGATGTCATAATGCCTCATTCCACAGTGCCTCAGAGCCAACCTCATCAGTGATGTTACAATGGCTTAATTGTCCTATACTTGGCTCACGTAAGAACATAAGAATAACCATACTGGGTCAGACTAATGGTCCATCAAGTCCAGTAGCCCGTTCTCACGGTGGCCAACCCAGGTCACTAGTACCTGGCCAAAACCCAAGGTGTAGCAATATTCCATGCTACCGATACAGGGCAAGCAGTGGCTTCCCCCGTGTCTTTCTCAATAACAGACTATGGTCTTTTCCTCCAGGAACTTGCCCAAACCTTTCTTAAAACCAGCTACGCTAACCGCTTTTACCACAACCTCTGGCAACGCGTTCCAGAGCTTAACTATTCTCTGAGCGAAAAAAAATATTTCCTTCTATTGGTTTTCAAGGTATTTCCCTGTAACTTCATCGAGTGCCCCCTAGTCTTTGTCATTTTTGACGTAGTGAAAAATCGATCTACTTGTACTCGTTCTACTCCACTCAGGAATTTGTAGACTTCGATCCTATCTCCCCTCAGCCGTCTCTTTTCCAAGCTGAAAAGCCCTGACCGTTTTAGTCTTTCCTCATAGGAGAGGAGTTCCATCCTCTTTACCATCTTGGTCGCTCTTCTTTGAACCTTTTCGAGCGCCACTCTGGTCAGTGAGCTCAGGCATTCGGGGCATTACTTGATTGTTGATTCCCTGTTTATTTCATTACTCCACTTGTTGATTGTGCACTTGTTTGCCACTTTAATTTGATTAATACACATTATGCACACTGGAGCACCCAAATAATGGTGTGCGGCTAGCATTGAGTTATATTTACTGTTTTATTGTTTGGTGGCTTCAGTGTTCTCCCCAGGGCCTTACAGCCAGGCGTTGCGCCCGGCTAATTTAGATGACCGCCCAGCTAATCCTGCTGCTGCCGCCGATGCTCCTTCCCGGGCTGACTCGCCGCCAAAAATTTTGTTTGACACCTGCCTTTTTTTTTTGCCAGCATGCTTTTACTTGTTTCGGGCCTTCCTGTTGCCGGGTCCTGCCTAATTTCTGTTTCTGTGAAGGCAGGACCTGGCAGCGAGGAAGGCCCGAAGCAAGTAAAAGCAGTAAGTTGTAAGCTTCCCTCCGGGGCTATGTGTGCATGCCGGCTTCCCTTCTCTTCCCTCCCCCCCACGGGACGCAACTTCCGGTTTCGGAGAGAAGGGAAGCCAGCACGCACACAGAGCCCCGGAGGGAAGCTTACAACTTACTGCTTTTACTTGCTTCGGGCCTTCCTCGCTGCCGGGTTCTGCCTTCACAGAAACAGAAAGTAGGCAGGACCCGGCAAAGAGGAAGGCCCGAAGCAAGTAAAAGCAGCAAGTTGTAAGCTTCCTTCTATCGCTGATCTATGAAAGATAGGTCATCGATGGAGGGAAGCTTACAACTTGCCTAGCGACTACCGGGTTTGTGAGCTGGGAAGGATGGGAAGAGAAATGCTGTTCCTGCACCGAATAGGGGAGGGGAGGGGGAAGAAAAATATTCTGCTGCTGCACCCATTTTGGGGGGAAGGGAAGAGAAATGTTGCTGCTGCACCCAATTTTTTTTTTTGGGGGGAGCTGCACCCAATTTGGGGGGGAAGAGAAAAGCTGCTGCTGCACCCAATTGGGGAGGAGAAGAAAAGTACAGCAGCAGCACCCAATTGGGGAGGGGGAGGGGAAGATAAGTGCTGCAGCAGCACCCAATTGGGGAGGGGGAGGGGAAGATAAGTGCTGCAGCAGCACCCAATTGGGGAGGGGGAGGGGGATGAGAAGTGCTGCTGTAGCAGCACCTAATTGGGGAGAGAGAGGGGAGAAGGAAGACTAGGGAAGGGAGAGGAGAGGCAAGAGATGCAAAGACCATGGGAGGGAGGGAAAGGAAAGGAGCTACCAGACCGGGGGGGGGGGGAGCGATGTCAGCACATATGGGGGAGGAGGGAGATGCTAGGGCATGGGGAAGAGAAGGGAAGGAGATAGAGATGCCAGACCATGGTGTGGAGTGGGAAGGAAGGAAGGAAAGGAGAAGAGAGAGATGCCAGAGCATAGGGGAGGGGTGAAACTGAAATGAATCATGTACAAAGGAGAGAAAGGGCACAGGATATACAGTTTATTGGAGGGACATAGAAAGAGAGAAGATGCAATATAGAACAGAAAAAGGGCGGACACTGGATGAAAAGAGCAGAGAGGGTGGACAGAGAATGCAAGGGGCAGAGAGAGGGTGGACAGTAGATGGAAGGGGTAGAGAGAGAGAGTGCAGAGGCTGGGTGGAAGGGGCAAAGAGAGGACAGATGTTGCATGGAAGAGAGCGAGGATAAACGCTGAATAGAAGATAATTAAAGCAGAAATGACAAAAGGAAGAAAAATTTTTTTTTTGTTGCTTTACGTAGAATCAAGTAGCATTGTAACTGTATTAATTAAAGTTTATAAATAGGAAATTGAAATAAGGCAGTTTTTTTTGGGACTAAACCCCTTTCCTCAGGTCAGGACAGGATACCATAACAGCAGGGGTGCCCAAATGGTCGATCGCGGTCAACCAGTAGATCACAAAGGCAATGTGAGTCGATTGCTTTGCCTTTGCAATCTTTTTCTTCTTGCCTCCCCGAGCCAGGCCAGGCGCCAGACTCACAAGACTTCACCTCTGACGTCAATTCTGACATTAGTGAGGTAGTTCTGGGCCAGCCAATCGCTGCCTGGCTGGCCTGGAACTTCCTCTCTGATGTTAGAATTGACGTCAGAGGTAAAGTCTTGTGAGTCCGGCGCTTGTACATGCCTGTCCTAGCTCAGGGAAGCAGCAGGGAGAAATCGGCGTGGTGGCTTAGGGGGTAGGGAAAGAATGGGGGAAGTGGATAAATTGGCGTGATGGCTTGGGGGGACAGGGGGAGAGAGAAAGAAAGGCAGAAATAAAGAGAGAGCAGGGGGAGAGAGAAACAGGCAGTCAGGGGGGAGAGAGAAAGAAAGAGAGACAGAAAGAAAAGGGAAGTGGCAGAAATAAATAAATATTGGATTTACAGTCAGAAGAAGGAAGTGCAACCAGAGACTCATGAAATCACCAGACAAAAAGGTAGGAAAAATGATTTTATTTTCAATTTAGTGATCAAAATGTGTCCATTTTGAGAATTTATATCTGCTGTCTATATTTTGCACTATGGCCCACTTATACTAAACCGCAATAGCGGTTTTTAGCGCAGGGAGCCTATGAGCATCGAGAGCAGTGCAGGGCATTCAACACATCTCCCTGCGCTAAAAACCGCTATTGTGGTTTAGTAAAAAGGGAGGGGGTATATTTGTTTATTTTTGTACAGTTGTTCCTGAGGTGACATTGCATAAAGTCATCTGTCTTGACCTCTTTGAAAACTCGCGGAATATAAATGATAATTAACATTTTCTCTGCGTACAGTGTGCTTTGTGTTTTTTAAAATTTTATTGTTGGTAGATCATTTTGACTTGGTTATTTTAAAAGTAGCTCGCAAGCCCAAAAAGTGTGGGCACTCCTGCTGTAGAGCCATTCTTGTATGACTGGATGAGCTATATTTATCTTTTTTTTTTAGTTGTTTAAATTCATGCAGAAATAAATGGCTAAATTGAACCTAATGACTTCATTAACGCCTTTCCCTTTTTTAAACCTCTATACCAGGGGTCTCTAAATCCCTCATTGAGGGCTGCAATCCAGTCGGGTTTTCAGGATTTCCCCAATGAATATGCACGAGATCTATGTGCATGCACTGCTTTCAATGCATATTCATTGGGGAAATCCTGAAAACCCAACTGGATTGCGGCCCTCAAGGAGGGACTTTGAGATCCCTGCTCTATACCATTTGAAAGAGGGCAAATATCTAATTATTCCCTTCTAGCATTGGATGCTTCTTAAATTAAGTAAAAATATTCTGGCACAAGTGTCAAACCTTAAAAAAGGAAGTCATATTGAGCATTGGAAAATAATAATAATTAACTAATAAAAATAGTACACATTTAGGGCTTCTTTTACTAAGTTGCAAAAATGGTTTTAGAGTGTGCTTAGCACACACAGAATTACCACACGCGCTAGACGCTAATGCCAGCATTGAGCTGGCGTTAGTTTTCCCGTGTAGCGCAGGAGTTTGTGCGTGCTAAAAATGTTAGCGCACCTTAGTAAAAGAGGGGGTTAATTTTCCCCACCACCAAATTTTCCCATCGTGCCCCACCCGGCTACTTTTTCATGCCACCCGGCTGGAAAAAATGTCTGGGGAGAACACTGGGTGGCTTTGCTTTTGTTAAGCATCAGAGCGGCTCCGTTGAGCTACTCTTAAGAGCTTTCAAACCCACTCTGAGGGGTTCATAGACAAAACCGCGGAAGACAAAGGCGCGCGCCGACAACTGAGCGCAAGACGGAGGCGTGCGCCGAAGAAAATGACAGTTTTTAGGGGCTCTGACTGGGGGTTTTGTTGGGGAGCCCTCCCACTTTACTTAATACAGATCGCGGTGGCGTTGTGGGTGGTTTGGGGGGTTGTAACCCCCCTCATTATACTGTAAATTTAACTTTTTCCCTGTTTTTAGGGAAAAAGTGAAGTTTTCAGTAAAATGTGGGGGGGTACAACCCCACAAACCCCCCCCAACACTCCCACAACGCGGCGCAATCTGTATAAAGTAAAGTGGGGGGGGTTCCCCCCACCCCAACCCGTCAGAGCCCCTAAAAACAGTTATTTTCTTTGGCGCGCGTCTCCGCGTTGCGCTCAGTTGTCGGCGCGCGCCTTTATCTTCCGCGGTTTTGACCTGACACCACTCTGAGGGTGCTCCCACTTTAAATGTTTAAATGTTACGTCTTGTTAGTGTGGATATCGTGGAATCTAAATGCTGGTAATGCCCTAGGGCAGGGCTGCCCAAATTCGGTCCTCGAGATCTACTGGCAGGCCAGGTTTTCAGGATATCCACAATGCATATGCATGAGAGAGAGATTTGCGTACCATGAAGACAGTATAGGCAAATCTCTCTCATGCATATTCATTGTGGATATCCTGAAAACCTGGCCTGCCAGTAGATCTCGAGGACCGGACTTGGGCAGCCCTGCCCTAGGGCATACCCTACCTGCTTCTCATATCTAAAATGAAGAAATCAGCTATTTTCAACCATTGAAAAAGTGGCCTTAGCACATAGGAAAGACCCATGTAAAGTACTAAAGCCCCAGAGACACTAACTTATAGAATAAAGTCTTAAGTGCGGTTAGGCACTTAACTGCCATTTTCTTTTTACCTCTGTTTGGGCACTTAACTTCTGTATTGACTGCCTGGAGTGCTTAATTGGTGCTCTATACATAACTAGGGAGTTGTCACAAGTATCTAAGTGCTCACGCCTAAAGCACATACACTTGTTAATATTATCTAAAGGAAAGTAGGCACCTACTACCAAGTGCCTTCTACTACTTCTATTTTGGTTGCCAGTTGTATTTAGAATCAAATATAAAGCAATTATGTTATGTCACCCATTTCTATATATTCAAATGGAACTCAATTTTTATATATAAATGTTCTTGTGAGGATCACCAATCAAACTCTCACCAAGATATATATCACTCAATATATGCCTCAAACTTCTCACCTCTAATGTATAATCCCTAGCTCCTCAGAAGTACTACCTGGGCTCAAAAGCTTTCACAGCCCTAAGCTTTATGTACTACCTCCTCACAAACTGTTATAAATTTTTACTCGCTGACGTCAGAGAAAGGGTGGGACCGCGGCAGAGGAAGCAGCAGGGCTCACTGGCATCGCGAATCCATGGTAGGCTGCTTCTCCACCGCAAATGGTGCAGGGGAGGGCTGGGGGATAAATCGGACGTCGGGGGAAGGGGGTGCGAGTGGTCGTTCAGGATGGGGGTGCGAGCGATCCTTCAGGGTGGGGGGCCAGCGGTCCTTAAAGATGGGGCATCAGGCTTTCAGGATGGGGACAGGACTTCAAGGGGGGACAGGCAGACCTTTAAGGGGGGACAGGACTTCAAGGGGGGCAGGCAGACCTTTAAGGGGGGACAGGACTTCAAGGGGGGCAGAAGGAGGTTTTAATTCAATGAGCAGCATGCGCGGTATACGCATGTGCGCGCTATATATTAATTTATTTACATAAATTTATTTTTTCCGCGCGCTATACCCATGTGCACGTTTTACACAGGTGCGCGTTATACGCATGAAAATACGGTAATCGTATGTAGCTTGTATTATTGTCTTTCTTCAAAATAGATAAAGACTAAAAAACAGCATATTTTCATTTTTTACTTATCATATAATGCAGTGTCTCTAGCATGCCCTGACGGGACCCGCCCATAAGGGCTTTTTCAAGGGTTCTTTGAGGATTGATATACTGGTGGCTTATTTGCCACATTGTAATTGAACCCTAACCAGTGAGGTTCATGGTCGTTGTGGGAGTTTCCAAATTGCCTCACTTTTCATCTTCATCATTTTTTTTTTTTAGTGACGCAGCCCTGCTCCCTTTCCCCTCCTTGGTTTTATTCTCATGGGCCTTGATTTGATGGACTCCGTGTGGCTCTCCGGACTTTTATCTATCCAACATGCTCCAGATCTCAACTGAGCAAGCAGAATGAGTTATTTTTGGTCTTTTTCTGCTGTCATTCACTACTTTCTAATGCAGCTCTGTTTGGAAGCCCAAAAGGAGAACTTAGGCCCCCTTTTACAAAACCATGTTAGGCTTTTTTTTATTGCCAGCTGTGGCAGTATTAGCTTCATAAAACGGGAAAAATAGAAAGTGCTGGCTTATTAAAGTGGAAAGGCGGATCACAGGGAGGATCTCAGAGGATGGGGGAACTTTGAAAAACTGATTTCCTCAGCTCCAGTAAGAGCTGATTGAAGTTATGTGAAACTACTCTTAAACTGTCAAGAGTTGGATCCAAGATGGCCGAAGGTCCGTTGGGCTGAGCTGTACGCAGTGAGAGCTTGCTTCGATAAATGCTGTGAACCCTTTGGGGAAACTCCTTACTTCATTTCATTATGCCGAAGAGAAGAGGCCATAGCGCCGCTGGAGCCTCGCGACACTTTGGCATTTCCTCCTTCAGCAGCATCGAAAAGCTCCTGCGCCGTATACAGGATATCCCGGCAACGGCAGGGTCGGTATCCCCATTGGAGGTGCCTCAGAGCAGCGAGACTGTAGCGACTTCCTTGGGTTTGGTGACATCACTAAGCCCCAATGCAAGGGCACCTCCCCCTCGTATAACTAGTTCCCCACGAGTGGAGGTGCTACCGATGGATGGTTCACACTCCCCCTCGGAGGCCAGGAAGAGCATAGAGGGGAGCAGAGAGATGGACTCCCTGTATTTCCAGGAGAGCCCAGGAGAAGATGAGGACCTAACAACTTCGGTGGGAAACCGAGTCTAGGAGAAGGACAGCTGGAAATTGCTCTCAGCTGGTGAGAACATTCAAGTTGTTAAAGGTACCTATATTATTGAAAAGCCCAGGAAGGTAACTCTGGACTCTTATCTGGGGCTGATCTGGCTACATCTATAAAACCTCAGCTGGTATTGCTAGAAGGTAAATTGAAAAATCAAGAAACTGATATTAAGAACTTGAGGGTTGAAATGGACGATTCAAAGAACTTTATAGTGAATATCCAACAAGCCTCTAAATAACTTAGTGAAACACTAGTAAAAGACAATTTAAATCTACGTAAAAAAATTGGAATCCTTAGAAAACCTTTCACGTAATAATAACTTGCGATTGATTAATTTCCCTAGGATAGCGGCTGTGCCTCCTAGGGATATGTTAAAACGTTATACGATAGAGATTTTGGAGATATGATTCCACCATTTACTCATGTCTACTATTTGCCATCAAAAATTAAGGAACAGCAATTACAATCGCAGGATGACAATAAACCGCTCAATGTATCAGCACTGCTGGAACTTTCTGATCGAGAGGCCGCAATGGCGGTTACATTACTTATCACAGTAGCCCTTACACCAGATAAAAACTGGTTGCTTTGGCTCTTCTTTAAGAACAAACAGAAAGATTTTCTTGGCTATAAAATATTAATGTTTCCAGATTTGGCACGGGACCCACAGAAAAGGAGATGTGAATTTCTTATGTTAAAGCCAGGGGTTATCTCTCTTGGAGGGACATTTTTTTTTCTTCTCATCCATGTAAATGCATAATACATTATCCCATCTGATCACTTGCTTAGAAACCGGCTCTCACACATGCGCAGAGCCGGTATGGGGAAACCAAACAGCTGAGCGGCAGGGAAAGTCCCTAAGGAGACTCCTGCCACTCAGCTGTTGGGGCTTTTCTCTTTTTTTTTTTTTTAATAACACAGATGTTGTGCATGTGTTACGCACGCACAATATCTATCCCCATTTAAAAATAAAAATGTGAGCGGTGTTCCCCCCCCCCCCCGAAGACCTCCAGAACCAGTATAGAGGCAGGAAGGATGCCCACTCCCTCCTGTCATTGCAACCCCCCCCAACTGATCCCCCTCATCAGGACCCCCTGAACCAAACCCTCCCTCCCCTTCCCCACTTTACCAGAAGTTGGCAGGAGGGATGCCCCCTGGCCCCCTGCCACAACTTCAAACCTCCCCCATACCTCTAAATTACAATGACAGCAGGAGGGATGCCAGTCCCTCCTGCTTGCAGGCCTTCCACTCCAAAATGACAGGCCTTTCACTTCCCAGTGCAGCCTGGGATGCACAGGGAAGGGGGAACTAAGGCCCTGATTGGCTCAGATGCCTAAGGCCTCTCCCACTGGAGGAGCCTTAGGCATTTGAGCCCACCTTAGACCTCATTTTAATAGTAATGAAATCATCAGCATGCCAGAATCAGAGAATGTACGACTGCACGGAAAACCACGTGGTGAGCCATTTTGAAAAATGGGTTGGCAAATTCCGTTGGCCGCTAAACCAGTCAAACTTGTTTAGCGATAAATCAGTACCCGATCGAAGCGTTTAGTGCATCTAGTCTTGGGTTCAGAACCTCTGTTCTAGGGTTTGATGCACAGCATGGCACACGATGCTGCAAAATAAATCAGACTTACTGCTCCATCTATTAGGGATTCAATTTATCTCTGGAACGTTTGTTCAGCTTCTCTCTTGCAAATAATGCCAGACATTCACATTTTGATGAATATCGACTATTGTAGATTTTATTGTGTGTTCATGTGCAGCTAAGCACAACCTGTAAAGTTTCTGTTCTTTTTTTTTTTTTTTTTTTTTTGCTTTTGTTTTCCATTTAAAGGCTAATGGCTCCATGTGCTAAGGAGCTTTTCCCACTTGTCTGTCAGAAAAATGCTTAGCACTTCTGGCCTAGAGCATGTATCGATAAAACAAGAAGAAAGTGCTATAAGACTACAACTATGTAAGTAATTTGATGCAGAATCTTTACAGGGAACCAGAGCATAGGTAATAGGTTCTAAACCTGTGGCTCTTCTGCTCTTGAAGTTTGTTGCAGTAATTCCTTCCCCTCAGCATTGATCAATATGAACATGTCCAACCGTGGAAGCCTTGCACGGTTTCCTGTTTGTCTTCATATCAACGTTCTTGGCTGATTCTGCAACGGGCAGGAAAATATTTGCTGGCTATGGAAGACATAGGAGAAGAACTGCCATCAAATATCGGAAAGAGGTGCATTGGATACTCTCTCCTTTCCCTTAAGGCAAATGTACATGGCTTCACCTTCGTCAAAGTTCACCTGTTCCTGGAGATGTGAAGAAATTGTAAATGGAAAGTGAAGAAATATATTTTGTGGGCTTTACAATAGAATACCTGAATTTCCTTTGCCAAATCTAATGTAATTGTGTAGGTTGCAGGCTTTGAATGATGATTGATAAAACATGGCATGACAGGTACATAACATTGAAATTGCCCTCTCATTACCCTTAATAACACAAAAAGGGATCTCCATCAAAATAAAGACTTCAATCTAAATGGCTTGTGGCAAACCTTCGGCCACAGCTTTTATTAACTTCCAATTAATCCTTTTCCTTTCACCTCCCCACACATTCCAGCCAAACCACAGGGCTAAATTCACTTTTAAACATTATAACATTACATAATAACATTTAACAGTTAAGAATTTACCAGACAGATGGTAATGAACTAACTGAACTTAACATGGCTGGGTTTGTTGTAACACCAAACCCTGTCCTTGAATCCCCAGGGCTCATGGCAGTATCACACACAACCCCATAGCTCCTCAGCTTCAAAATACACAAAATGCCCTCAATCAGCACCATTCAGTGTGGAATGGTCAGAAAATCTCCACTGTAACAAACTGTCCCACCCCCCTGCCCAAACCCTCAAATTCTGTTAACCCTGAGAGACATAGGAATCACAATGCCTCCTGCCCGGGTTCCCAAAGCCTAAAACTCTCAGCATCCCATTTTGCCTGCCCAGGTTCCCTGCCCTGGTTCCCAGCACCCCATTTGACCCTACTAAATTTCCTCAGCCTTCACGTCCTTTCCCCCTCTCCCTTTAATTTAAATTAAAATGAAGGGGAAACGGGAGGGATTGGCTTAGCAATGTTAGGGTGCAAGGCCTATGATGCTTCTACAAACTGATTCTCACCACAGCTCCTCAGAATTCTGGGCCAGTCACTTATTGCACTAACAATATCTCTCTAGAAGCACTTTTAATTCTGTTTATGTCTCTGAAAAATGGAGAATCTTCTTTCCTATAATCTGCTTAAAGATCAGTTTACTCGAGGAGGAAAAGAGCCTCAGAACCCCGTATGCTGCTGATATTTGTATTTATTAAGCAGACATACTAGAAAGGGGTAAAGACCTCACTGGCTCAAAAACCTCCTGTTCCGACCTAATTATTAATAATGTAAACTTTAGTAGTTATCTGCACATCAGCTATTCAAACATTTTATAATAGCTGTCCACATCATTCAAAAAAAACTTTGTAATTGCAATTGCAAAAAACTTATCTGGATCGAGACTTTTGAATATTCTCTATTTGCGCTGTCGCTGCCCAGTCCTGTTCTTGCCAACGAGAGCTAGCAGGCGTTTCGCTGTTACAGCTGCGTCAGGGCAACGGACTTACTCGGCGTGTTTTCACTCGCTCATTCTAGGCTCATTCTGTATATTTTTTTTGCAAGCCACTTATTGCCCCAGGTACCTTTCCCTACTGCATTTGTTCCAGAGTTCTGATCCCTGTCTCAGACACTGTACCTGTCTAATTCAGTGCTCTTTTCAAAGCCACAGAGTGGGGCACTTACAACATGTGAGCCTTGCCAGAATTGATTTATAGGAGGGCACCCTGTAAATTTAATAGAAAGGTCAGATGAGCGCTAATGGAAGTGATCATACATTTTAATCAAACCAGAGCATAATTATACATTTTATTAAAGCCTTGATCTCAGTTGTGGTCAGGCTATCTTCTTACATCGTTTGATCTTGTCTTCTATGACCTCTAGTAAAGCTGTTGAATCTTGCATGCGGATTAGCTTTTAGCTGCTTGCAGGTGCCCTTAAAGTGGAAGGACAAAGATGCCACATGTACAAGAACAATGAGAATGCTGGGAGAATGCTGGCTTCAGAATGGGAAGATTCCATCATCTTGGGAAGAATAATGTGAAGTAGTTAATGGACCATTCATACAGCATGACTGAAGGTTTATTATTATTATTCAAGGGTCCATTTATTGACAGCACCAATATGCAGCCAGGTCATTGTCTCTTTAAAAGCCGATATGCCACTTTTATACTCGCTAAATTGTATGGAAGGCACAATAGGCCCCAAACTCAGTGATTTGAGCTCATGTTTGCCCGAGAATAAGCCCTACCCCAAAAATAAGCCCTAGCATGATTTTCGGGGTAGGTCTTAATAGCCCTACCACCGAAAATAAGCCCCAGTGCTTCTCCCCACCGCCGCGCACCCCCTCCTCCCCCCCCCCATGACCCATCTCTCCCATCCGAACCACGAGACAGGAATACTGTATAACAGCATTGGCAGCAATCTACACAGGCTGCTTCACGGCCTTTTATCTCCTGGGTGTTCCTCTGATGATGTCATCAGCATGCTGAGTGCTGACGCTGTCGGTTAGTTATAAGGTATTCCTGTCTTGCGGTTCAGATGGGAGGGAGAGATGGGTCAGCGTATGGAAGGGGAGAGGTGCACAGCGGCGGCAGCGGGGGGATAGAAAAATGCTACATGGGGTGGATGGGAGGAAGGGAGGGATAGAAGCTGCAAGGGTTCTGCTGCACAAGGGATGGGAGGGAGAGCTAGAAAGATACTGCACAAGGGGATGGGTGAGAGGGAAGGAAAGATGCTGCACATGTGGGGGAGAGAAAGGAAATTTAGGAAGAGTTGGGGTGGAGGAGAGGAAGGGAGAGATGATCATTAAATGATCCCCGAAAATAAGACGTGCCTTTTTTGGGCACCAAATTAATATAAGACAGTCTTATTTTCGGGGAAACATGGTAGTAGTACTCCAGATAGACTGAAAGCTATGGATGTCTGTTGGAGATGTCAGACTGTTTAGGGTACCTTCTTCCACATATGGTAGGTTTGTGTTAAATTATTAGTATTCTGGATGGGTATAACAAAACTGATATCGAGAGCTCTGGGGACTCATTTTCTTTGTGAACCTAAATTCTGTTTATTGGGGTTGGGTAATGCAAGGGGTTGAAAATGACAAACTTCTAGGCCCTCCCCCACTGCCTTTGACAAGCTGACTATAGCCCCTCCCAAGCAAGCACTCAGGAAGGACAGCAGGTTAATTTCTCCATTTGAGAATGACACAGTGAATGTTACCTGTGGCTAGCCGCGGGTAACCCGCAGGAGCGTGGGAAGGGACAAGGCCATTCACTGCCCCGTGGAGTGGTGAATGGCCTTATCCCCGCAGTAAAATATCTGCCGCGAGTTGCTTCCCTTCCCACATCTCCCGGTCACAGCCTTCCTCGCGATCGTGTGTCCAGCAGCCCTCCTCCCTATCGCGGGTCCAACAGCCTCCCTACCGATCGGCAACGGCAAAAAAAAAAAAGACTCGCTTGGACTGCGTCAGCCCCTTCGCGCCTCCCGGACTGAGCCTATCAGCCTCTTTGAAACTTCCTGCAGGCAGGGCTGCTCAGACCGGAACATTCTTGCCATCAAGTCCATCCTTCCGATGTAACTTCCAGGCTAGAAGTTACATTGGAAGGAGAACTGGGCGACGAGAAGGTTCCGGTCAGAGCAGCCATACCTCCAGGAAGCTTCGAAGAGGCTGGTAGACTCACCCTGGGAAGCGTGACGGGGACGACCCAGGCAGGACCGATCGTTAGGGGAGGGTAGACAGGGCAGCTGTGCTGGGCCTCACAGCTCCAGCAGGACTTGCAGTCTGGGCAACTCTTCCCATCATTGGTCCATCTCCCTCCCTTCCCCTCACCTTCGCTTGCGCTTTTCAGTTTTCTCTCTTTAAAGGGTCTGAACGCGACAACCGTTCTCACAAGTTGTGCACTACTGCCCTGAAACTTCTCCTCTGACACGAGCTGCCCAGGCGGAAGCAGGAAGGTGCATCAAGATCCTATTGCTGACAAAAGTGTGTTCATTTTGCTTCTCCTAAATATCTCCAGAGAGGACACATCCAATATCCCAGAACCCGAGGTGATTATAAACGGAGAACACGACGAAAGGCTGGTACAACTAGAGGTAAGCAAAGAGGATGTCCTCAGACAGATAGACAGACTAAAGAGCGACAAATCACCAGGCCCGGACGGCATCCACCCAAGGGTACTAAAAGAACTGAGAAACGAAATAGCAGAGACACTTCGCCAAATATGTAACCTCTCCCTAAAAACTGGGGAGATCCCAGAGGACTGGAAAATAGCAAATGTCACGCCCATCTTTAAGAAGGGATCAAGGGGTGACCCGGGAAACTACAGGCCTGTGAGCTTGACCTCGGTTCCTGGAAAGATGATGGAAGCAATGGTAAAGGACACAATCTGCGAACACATAGAAAACAATGGACAACTGAAGGCGAGCCAGCATGGCTTCTGCAAGGGAAGGTCATGCCTCATGAACTTGCTGTACTTCTTTGAGGGAATAAACAGTCAGATGGATAAGGGTGAATCCATAGACATCATTTACCTTGACTTCCAAAAACCCTTCGACAAGGTACCACACGAACGGCTACTTAAAAAACTGTGGAACCACGGGGTGCAAGGGGATATCTACCGATTGATCAAACACTGGCTAGCGGGCAGGAAACAGAGGGTTGGAGTCAAGGGCCAATACTCAGATTGGCAATGGGTCACGAGCGGAGTTCCGCAGGGGTCGGTGCTGGGACTTCTACTATTCAATATATTTATTAACGATCTGGAAACGGGGACAAAATGTGAGGTTATCAAATTTGCTGATGACACCAAACTCTGCAGCAGGGTTAGAAACATGGAAGACTGTGAAGACCTACAAAGGGACCTAACGAGACTGGAAGACTGGGCAAAAAAGTGGCAAATGAGTTTTAACGTAGAGAAATGCAAGGTCATGCATGTAGGGAAAAAGAACCCGATGTTCAACTACAAAATGGGGGGAACACTGCTAGGGGTGAGTAACCTGGAAAGGGACTTGGGGGTGATGGTCGACTCATCACTGAAACCATTGGCGCAATGTGCGACAGCCTCAAAGAAAGCAAACAGAATGCTGGGCATCATCAAAAAGGGTATCACAACCCGGACGAAGGAAGTCATCATGCCGCTGTATCGCGCAATGGTGCGCCCGCACCTGGAGTACTGTGTTCAATACTGGTCGCCGTACCTCAAGAAGGACATGGCGGTACTCGAGGGAGTGCAGAGGAGGGCGACTAAGCTGATAAAAGGTATGGAAAATTTTCCATACGCTGACAGGTTAAAAATGCTGGGGCTGTTCTCCCTGGAGAAGAGGAGACTTAGAGGGGACATGATAGAAACCTTCAAAATCCTTAAGGGCATAGAGAGAGTAAATAAGGACAGATTCTTCAAACTGAGGGGAGCCACAAGCACTAGGGGTCACTCGGAGAAATTGAAAGGGGACAGGTTTAGAACAAATGCTAGAAAATTCTTTTTTACGCAGAGGGTGGTGGACACATGGAACGCGCTTCCGGAGGAAGTGATAGGCCAGAACTCTGTACAGGGGTTCAAGAAGGGTTTGGATAGGTTCCTGGAGGATAAAGGGATAGAGGGGTACAGATAGAACTTGAGGTAGGTTATAAAAGTGGTCAGAAACCACTTCACAGGTCGCAGACCTGATGGGCCGCCGCAGGAGTGGACCACTGGGCGAGATGGACCTCGGTCTGACCCAGTGGAGGCAACTTCTTATGTTCTTATGTTATCTCTCCTCTCTTTTTATACACCTCCCAGAGAACTCCGTTCCTCAGATAAGCTGCTCTTAGCTGTACCCTTCTCCTCCTCTGCCAATTCCAGACTTTGTTCTTTTCATCTAGCTGCCCCCTAAGCCTGGAATAAATTACCCAAGTTTGTCCACCAAGCCCCTTCCCTTCCCTTGTTTAAAAGCAGACTGAAAACCCACCTTTTTGATATAGCCTTCAATCCATCACCCTACTCCCCACTGCCCACCAACCCAGCCAGCAGATTAACTGTATCCATGACATCCTGTTTGTCTGTTTAGATTGTAAGCTCTTTTGAGCAGGGACTGTCTTCTTTGTGACTCTACAGTGCTGCGTTCGTCTGGTAGCGCATAGAAATAATTAATAGTAGCAGTAGTGGTCGTATTAAATGGGTTTGTTGGCAGCGACTAAGGGCAAATACCTGCAAATTGGAAGGAACTCATTGGTCCCACAGTGAATGACTGGGCAGCTCGCCTCTGAGCGGTTCAGGATTTGGAGCGATTGACCAATCATCACAAAAGCCACTCTGATCCTAATCAAGAGGACTGGATTCAGGGAATGGAGAAGGGAAAGCAGTTATTTGCAATGTCCAATGTGACGCGGACAAGAGGACATAGACTGAAGCTGAGGGGAGACAGGTCCAGAACCAATATCAGGAAGTTTTGTTTCATGCAGTGATTGGTGGACACCTGGAATACTCTCCCAGAGGAAGTAATTGCAGAATCCACCGTTCTAGGATTTAAAGGTAAACTAGATGTGCATCTCCTTAAGAGTGGCATAGAGTGATACGGGTAAGGGTAAATTAGATGCACATCTCCCTTGAGAAGCATACAGTGATAATGGGGACTAAAACTATGCCAGGGTACACCTGGCGGGCCTCCGCGTGTGCGGATCACCGGACTTGATGGATCCAGGGTCTGATCCGGAGATGGCAATTCTTATGTTCTTATCCAATTTGCTTTCCAACTCATATTATTACTTAAAACACAATTGTTTGTAAATGCATTCCTTTAAGTATTTGATTTTCTGTGTCTGCTGATTTCCTGAAAGAATTGGATTCTCTCCGTCCCCACCCATCCCCGTCAGGATCCTATCCATCCCCACCCGTCCCTGTCAGGATCCTCTCTGTCCCCACCCGACCCGCCAGAATTCTCTCCGTCCCCGTCAGGATCCTCTCCGTCCTCACCCATCCCCCATCAGGATCCTCTCCGTCCCCACCCATCCCCGTCAGGATCCTCTCCGTCCCCAACAGGATCCTCTCCGTCCCCACCCATCCTCGCAAGGAATTACCTCCATCCCTGCCCATCCCCATAAAAAGCAGCAATTACTTCTGACAGGATCACCAGTTCCACAGTTTCTTTTGTGTTTGCGCTGCTGTTTTCCTTGTGGAATCTCTTTGGTGGAACCCTTTTTTGTTTTCTGTTCAGGTAATTAACTTATAAACCCCCTCTTTTACTAAGGCTGACGTGTCCATTATATTATATGGACGAACCCTGCTTCCAAAGCCTTCCATCCCCGTTGGCTAGAGGGGGGTCCCCGTGGGAGTCCCGTGGGTTAGGGGGGGGATTCCCGCGGGATTCCCGCGATCCCCGTTCCCGTGCAGACCTCTACTCCCAAACTCACTCAGCCTGATAAACATGAGATCGTGATTCACTAAAATGAAGGTGATGGTGAGATCCAGCTTCATTAAACTACCCTTTTTGATTAATTTAATAATGCGGCTTTAACTGTTTCAGTAGAATGCAGGCTCCTTAAGGCTGACTGTGATGGGCCTGGCAAATCATGCTTATTTAGATTATTCTTCAAGTTTCCATTGTAACCTCCAAGAATGGAATACTGGCAATGAGGCGATTACTTATAGCAAATTAGAAATTTTGGCAATTACTATAGCAAATTTGAATTTTTTTTTAGGATAGCTAGCTGTAAACACAATCTGGCTCAAGGATGGCAGAAAACAACCCTTTCATTGCCAACTTATTAGACATCATTAATTGCAATTTGCCTCCATTATTGTGTGCTCTTTTCTTGGGTAGTGATGGAATGAAGAGTACATATGTGAATGCGTATTCTGTATTTGAAGTCACTGCAGTTTCTGCACCCTTCGTGTAGATGGAGGGGAGGAGTAGCCTAGTGGTTAGAGCTGCTGCCTAAGCACCCTGAGCTTGTGAGTAGAGAATGACATGGGGACAAATTTTTCCCCGTCTCTACGGGAGCTCATTTTCCCCGTCCAAGTCTCGGCAAAATCTTTTCCCTGTCCCTGCCCCTGCCCCATTCCTGCAAGCTCTGTCCTCATCTGCACAAGCCTCAAACATGTTAAAATCATAAGTAGCAAAAGAAACTCGGATATGTGAAATATCAATAATGTAATGTTACACACTTTCACAAAAAATGTATTAATGTCATAAATAAGTGTAGGCAGTGCTGCTTTAGTTCAAGGGGGTGTGTGTTTCACAAAACGGAGGAAAAAGCCTCAGGCAAATACCCTCCCACCACCACAATGGTGGAAAAAGGTGGTTGGGTGGTAATCTTCATTGGCAGAAAACCTCCATTGCACTCCCTGTTAAATAAACTATAAGCAGGGCTGTCTATGCAATCGATAGATGAAAAAACTTTCAACTTATCTATGATCGGTACACCGACGATGGCCAGCGTTTCACCAACTTGCTGATCAGAGGAGACGTTCTTCACGTCCCGGTTAAAAGTTGATCGGATTCTGTTACACCCTGAGGCAGCAAGTTGGCGAAACGCTGGCCATCGTCGGTGTACCGATCATAGATAAGTTGAAAGTTTTTTCATCTATCGATTGCATAGACAGCCCTGCTTATAGTTTATTTAACAGGGAGTGCAATGGAGGTTTTCTGCCAATGAAGATTACCACCCAACCACCTTTTTCCACCATTGTGGTGGTGGGAGGGTATTTGCCTGAGGCTTTTTCCTCCGTTTTGTGAAACACACACCCCCTTGAACTAAAGCAGCACTGCCTACACTTATTTATGACATTAATACATTTTTTGTGAAAGTGTGGCACATTACAAAATCATAAGTAGCAACATTCTAGATCTTAAACTGTGATGTCATAATGCCTCATTCCACCAATGCCTAAGCTCTGTCCTCATCTGCACAAGCCTCAAACATGTTAAAATCATAAGTAGCAACATTCTAGAGCTCAGATTGTGATGTCATAATGCCTTATTCCACCAATGCCTAAGCTCTGCCCTCTTCTGTACAAGCCTGAAATGCTTTAAAATCATAAGTGTTCGAGGCATACTTAGTTAAGGCAGAGCATACAGGAATGGGACAGGGTCGTGCCAGCATCGGCTCTTCCTGTGACATCATGCCTGGACCCATGCCTAGGAAGTGGCATCAGAGGAAGAGCCGATGCTGGCACGACCACAGCTTGGGGGTTGCTACTTGTGCCAGGAACGTTACAGAGGTACATGGGAAGGGAATAATAATAATAATAATAATTTATTTCTTATATACCGCTATACCTTAAGTTCGAAGCGGTTTACAGTGAAATCGTGTCTAGAGGGAGTACAGGGTTAACAGAAGGATACAGGATATTACAAAAGTGGTATGTGTGCAACAGGAGGGGGTGGGGAAGGAGGGCAAGGGAAGGGCACCACCGCCCCGGGCACCTCTTACCCTCGCTACGCCACTGTTATCAGAACAGAATAGAGAAAATACTTAAATGTACCTGATTACTATGCAATATATTGTAAACCACTTTGGGTGAATCTCTTCATGAAGAGGCAGTTAATAAATCCCAATAAATAAATAACATCTGGGTAACTACATTTGGCTGTCAGTGACATTACCAGGTTCATCCTTTATTTGCATTTTTTTGAATTTAGCTCACGCATTTCAGTAACAGGTCAAAGGTATGTTGCATTTAGCCATAGTAAGTGGTTGGTTGGCCATCGAAATAACCTGTGATGACTTAAATATGTGACATATTCTTATTTCAGGGATAGGGAATAGGCTGGAGGATGACAGCCTGATATCTTTAAATTATTTTCAGTTTTAAAATAGAATATTAACATCAGTGGTATAGTAAGGGGGGGAGCGGTCCGCCCCTGGCGCGGTCTTCCTAAGGACATGGCACCCCCTCCTCCTCTCTGCCATTCCCCCCCCTCCTCGCCGTGCACACACCCCTTGCCTTCCCCGTACCTTTTTTTAGTTCCCCGGTACATAGTTGCTGCCCTTGTTCGTGTCGGCGCTGTCTCTGACGTCACTTCTGGGACCTGCGCCTGGGAAGTGGCATAAAAGGATGAGCCAATACCGACGTGAGCAGGCCGAAGTTAAAAAAGGTACAGGGAAAGGGAAGGGGAGCGCGGGGACGAGGGCAGAGGCCGCTCACCCTTACTAAGCCTCTGATTAGCATAAGAATTGTTCTTTGAACAGTGGTACCTATGCTTGACTCGCAGTAGAAGTGGGACATATCGCAAGGAAGAAGGATGGAAATAACTTTAACCTTTCAGGCACGGTGTTTTGATAAATACAACAAGTTCAGAAACAGCTCAGAGAGGTGCTAAAGCAGCAGTACAGGTTTAGCATATCTGAGTAGGAAGATGATGGCTGTAGGCCGAAGTACACCGCTTTATTTTTAACATCACGAAATGTGGCATGCACGATGCAGTTGCGCTGCAGTCAGCATCTCTTGAAGGCAGGTGCCCAGCATCCTCTTCCCAGCTCCGAGTAAGTGGTAACAGCTTGGGGTTGATAAAGCAACAATAATGTCGCACCACTTCTTCGCACTGTGTTCTCTTTCGCCACATGCCTGACTCCTTGCTATTTCCATCATAGGAGTGGCGCTGTGGAACAAGTTAACTGGACCGCCAAGGGCTCGATCCGATATTCAGACGTTCAAAAAAAAAAATGTTTAAAACAACACTTTTTATAGAGGCATTTTAATGAAAAATGTTTTGCTTAATGCTGGATTTAGGATGATCATAAGATGAGGATCTGTGAACCGTATCTGGCGAAGGACGTAAGAACCTTATCTGGCGAAGGACGTAAGAAGACTTGAGGCGGTCCAGAGGAGGGCGACGAAAATGATAGGAGGCTTGCACCAGAAGACGTATGAGGAGAGACTGGAAGCCCTGAATATGTATACCCTAGAGCAGTGATGGTTAACCTTTTTGAGCCCGAGTGCCCAAACTGCCGCACAAAACCAAAGAATTTCCTCAAAGTGCCAGCACGTCAATTAAACCTTAATAACAAGATTTTAGTATCTAAAAACTCTTTATAAAGTTGCCTGAACTATGTAACATCATTTTTAAAGGTTGGAATCTTTGTATTGTCAGAGAATCAATTTGATTCACAATCCTTTGGTTTTCATTTCAATTTATTGGCAATTTATAATGTTTTAATGATTTCATTCATGGGCCGAATACACACATACTTTTCTCTGTCGCCGCACTCTTTGACCAAAGGATTTGTAAGCCTGCAACCACGTCAAGGTAGACTCTTTCAGCAGCTCCCCTCCCTCCCCCTTACCTTTGTGGCCAAGTCAAAATGATCTACCAACAATAAAATTTTAAAAACACAAAGCACGCTGTACGCAGAGAAAATGTTAATTATCATTTATATTCCGCGGGTTTTAAAAGAGGTCAAGGCAGATGACTTTATGCAATGTCACCTCAGTAACAACTATACAAAAATAGACAAATATTCCCCCTCCCTTTTTACTAAACCGTGATAGCGGTTTTTAGCGCAGGGACCTGCGCTGAATGCCCCACGCTGCTCTTGAAGCTCATAGGCTCCCTGCGCTAAAAAACGCTATTGCGGTTTAGTAAAAGGGGGCCATAGTGCAAAATATAGACAGCATATATAAATTCTCAAAACGGACACATTTTGATCACTAAATTGAAAATAAAATTATTTTCCTACCTTTGGTAATTTCATCAGTCTCTGGTTGCACTTTATTCTTCTGACTGTGCATCCAATATTTCTTCCCTTTTTTCAGCCTCCTGTATGCTTTCTCTCCTCCAGACCTCATTCCCTCCCCAAACTTTTTCTTTGTTTCACCCTGCCCCCTTCTTTCTTTTTCTCTCTCTCCATACCCCCTTTCATTCTGTATGTCTGTCTTTCTCTCTCTCTCCGTGCCCCATTTTTCTTTGTTTCACCCAGCCCTCTTTCTTTTTTTTTTTTTGGCTCTCTGTCCCCCCCCCTTTCTTTCTTTCTCCTTGCCCTCCCCTATGCCACCACCATTGGGAAAATGCTGCCACCGCCACTGGGGAATAGGCTGCCACTGCCGCTATCGGGAACAGGCCGGCGCCGAGTTCGCCCTGCTTCTCTTCCCCACGGGGCCGACCAACTCTCGCCACTCGACGTCAATTCTAACATCGGAGAGGACGTTCTGGGCCAGCCAGGCAGCGATTGGCTGGCCCAGAACGTCCTCTCCGACATCACAATTGACACGGGTGGCGATAGTTGGTCGGCCCCACAGGGAAAAGCAGGGAGAACTTGGCACCGGCCTGTTCCCAATGGCTGCAGTGGCACTCAAGTGGCTAAAGAGATGCAGTTTGCCAGCCTAGGGAGAACACTGGAGGGTGGCCAGCTGTGCACCCCCTTGGGACGTAAAACCGGGGCAGACCGCCCCCACCCCCACCTTGGTATGCCACTGTCTGTACCTCACTCCCTCCCTATGACCAAAAATTCTCCTTTCTTCTATTCCCCGTGTACACAACCATCTCTTTCCCTCCCTTCCTCTCTCCCAAGTCCTTGCCTTCTGTGTCCAAAAACACATTCCCTCCCCCACCTCAGCATCTTTCCCTCCCTTCCTCTCTCCCAAGTCCATGCCTTCTGTGTCAAAAAACACATTCCCTCCCCCACCTTAGCATCTATTTCCCTCCCTTCCTCTCTCCCAAGTCCATGCCTTGTGTCCAAAAACACATTCCCTCCCCCACCTCAGCATCTATTTCCCTCCCTTCCTCTCTCCCAAGTTCATGCCTTGTGTCCAAAAACCCATTCCCTCCCCCACCTCAGCATCTATTTCCCTCCCTTCCTCTCTCCCAAGTTCATGCCTTCTGTGTCCAAAAACCCATTCCCTCCCCCACCTCAGCATCTCTTTCCCTCCCTTCCTCTCTCCCAAGTTCATGCCTTCTGTGTCCAAAAACCCATTCCCTCCCCCACCTCAGCATCTCTTTCCCTCCCTTCCTCTCTCCCAAGTCCATGCCTTCTGTGTGCAAAAACCCATTCCCTCCCCCACCTCAGCATCTCTTTCCCTCCTTTCCTCTCTCCCAAGTTCATGCTTTCTGTGTCCAAAAACCCATTCCATCCCCCACCTCAGCATATCTTTCCCTCCCTTCCTCTCTCCCAAGTCCATGCCTTCTGTGTCCAAAAGCACATTCCCTCCCCCACCTCAGCATCTATTTCCCTCCCTTCCTCTCTCCCAAGTCCATGCCTTGTGTCCAAAAACCCATTCCCTCCTCCACCTCAGCATCTCTTTCCCTCCCTTCCTCTCTCCCAAGTTCATGCCTTGTGTCCAAAAACCCATTCCCTCCCCCACCTCAGCATTTATTTCCCTCCCTTCCTCTCTCCCAAGTCCATGCCTTCTGTGTGCAAAAACCCATTCCCTCCCCCACCTCAGCATCTCTTTCCCTCCCTTCCTCTCTCCCAAGTCCATGCCTTCTGTGTGCAAAAACCCATTCCCTCCCCCACCTCAGCATCTCTTTCCCTCCTTTCCTCTCTCCCAAGTTCATGCTTTCTTTGTCCAAAAACCCATTCCATCCCCACCTCAGTATCTCTTTCCCTCCCTTCCTCTCTCCCAAGTCCATGCCTTCTGTGTGCAAAAACCCATTCCCTCCCCCACCTCAGCATCTCTTTCCCTCCTTTCCTCTCTCCCAAGTTCATGCTTTCTGTTTCCAAAAACCCATTCCATCCCCCACCTCAGCATCTCTTTCCCTCCCTTCCTCTCTCCCAAGTTCATGCCTTCTGTGTCCAAAAACCCATTCCCTCCCCCACCTCAGCATCTCTTTCCCTCCCTTCCTCTCTCCCAAGTCCATGCCTTCTGTGTGCAAAAACCCATTCCCTCCCCCACCTCAGCATCTCTTTCCCTCCTTTCCTCTCTCCCACGTTCATGCTTTCTGTGTCCAAAAACCCATTCCATCCCCCACCTCAGCATCTATTTCCCTCCCTTCCTCTCTCCCAAGTCCATGCCTTCTGTGTGCAAAAACCCATTCCCTCCCCCACCTCAGCATCTCTTTCCCTCCTTTCCTCTCTCCCAAGTTCATGCTTTCTGTGTCCAAAAACCCATTCCATCCCCCACCTCAGCATCTCTTTCCCTCCCTTCCTCTCTCCCAAGTTCATGCCTTCTGTGTCCAAAAACCCATTCCCTCCCCCACCTCAGCATCTCTTTCCCTCCCTTCCTTTCTCCCAAGTTCATGCCTTGTGTCCAAAACGCACTCCCTCCCCCTTTTATGTTCCCCGTTTGTCTCCCAGCCCATCTTAGCAACTTTCTCAGCAAAATGTAGCTCGAGCCGCGTAGGCTTGTCTTCTATTTCCTGCCTGTCCCGCCGCGCACACATAGCCGATCGGAAATCTTTGCTGCCCTCCCTCCGACGTCAGCTCTGACGTCGGGGAAGATTTCCGATCGGCTGTGTGAGCGGCAGGGCCGTCGAAGTAGAAGACGAGCCTCGCGGCTCGAGTTATATTTAACCCCGCGGGTCCCCCATCGTCCCCGTTCAGCTCTCTCTCCTGTGCACCCCCTGGTAGTACTGCCCTGATGGCGGCCCTGCGCGTGCCAGCTGCAAGGCCTTCGTGTGCCACAGTTGGCACGCGTGCCATAGGTTCGCCATCGCTGCCCTAGAGGAAAGGAGAGACAGGGGAGATATGATTCAGATGTTCAAATACTTGAAGGGTATTAACGTAGAACAAAATCTTTTCCAGAGAAAGGAAAATGGTAAAACCAGAGGACATAATTTGAGGTTGAGGGGTGGTAGATTCAGGGGCAATGTTAGGAAATTCTACTTTACGGAGAAGGTAGTGGATGCCTGGAATGTGCTCCCGAGAGAGGTGGTGGAGAGTAAAACTGTGAAAGAAGCATGGGATGAACACAGGAGATTTAGAATCAGAAAATAATATTAAATATTGAACTAAGGCCAGTACTGGGCAGACTTGCATGGTCTGTGTCTGTATATGGCCGTTTGGTGGAGGATGGGCTGGGGAGGGCTTCAATGGCTGGGAGGGTGTAGATAGGCTGGAGTAAGTCTTAACAGAGATTTCGGCAGTTGGAACCCAAGCACAATACCAGGTAAAGCTTTGGATTCTTGCCCAGAAATAGCTAAGAAGAAAAAAATTTAAAAATTTAAATTGAATCAGGTTGGGCAGACTGGATGGACCATTCAGGTCTTTATCTGCTGTCATCTACTATGTTACTATGTTAATCTGCGTCTCAAGTAGAAGTTGGATGAGCAATATTATCAAATTTAAATAAAAACTTGAACAGGGCAGGGCCGGCCGGAACAGGGCAGGACTGGGGGTGGGGGGGTGGAGAGCATGGGTCCGTATTTTCCGTTTGGAAAATCTGGTAACCCTAGCCTCACTGCTCTGCTGGTGTGACTGTGTGGCCAGTGTAGTATAAGTGGTGGCCCTGCCTATGTCCAAATGGCTTGGTTTTGGACATTTTTAATTTGGCCAGTTTTTTTGTAATGAAAATGGCCAAAAAAGTTAGACTTCCTAAGGGCCAAAATGTCTAAATAGGTCATTTACGACAAAAAAAGTTGGACGTCTTGCAGGTTTGAAAATGGTTGATTTCTCCGCCCAATATTTGAACATTTTCCAGGCATAGAGGTCCTATTGAAAATGCCCCTCCACATGCCTTCCCAGCCTTGACACTTTGGGTCCAATATTCAGTACTACTTGATCAGAGAGGGGAGAGGCTTTCACTAAGTTAAGTAGCACCAACTGGGTCATATCCACATAACTTGTTCCACTGAAAATCCTGGCCAACCACTGTGGCACTATCCAGTTACTGCTGGGGGCGGTCTGGGGACAGAGTATGGGTGGGTGCAGGCACCAGTAGCAAAGAAATGGGGGAAGGGGTGCGGACCGCCCAAGGTGCCAAGTCAGTGGTGGCGCTGTCACCTCACCGCCCCACCCGCCACACCATGCCACCCTCACGCCATCCCTTCCCTCAGCCCATACCTCCGTATTATCTTCACTAGTGCAAGCAACTTCTGCCTGTTGCTCGCGCCAGCCTGGTTCCCCTCTGAATCACTTCTGTGTCACAGGGCCAGGAAGTGACGTCAGAGGGAATCCAACGCTGGCGCGAGGAGCATGCTTACAGGAGCCACTCGCGCTGGTGAAGATTAAGAGGTAGGGAGGAGGGAGAGCGCAAGTGTGGAATGGGAGGTGGGGTGGGAAGGAGTGAGGATGCGAGGGGGGCACCACCGTCCCGAGCGCCTCCTACCCTTACTACGCCACTGCCAGGCAAAGCCCATATTCAGCACTGGTAGCTGTTTGGTTAACTTAGAACAGCAAAAAAGATTGTCCTAGATTAACCAGACAACTATGCAGCTGCCGCTGTTGAATATTAGGAGAACCTGGTAACTCTTGGCAGCTGTCATGTGCCTGGATATTCAGCGCTGGTACCAAGATAGTCACAGACTATCTGTGCTATTATATCGTTTTCACAAAAATGTTTCATTAACTTTGCATACTAAGATGGTTAGAAGGTGCAGAACAGCAGTCTCTGCAATCTCGTCATGTGTGTTAATGCTTTTTCTGCAAGAGATAAGGTGAAACTTCTCTCAATTTACAACATAGTTTTTTTTTTTTTTTTTTTGCTTATAAAATTTGCTGATGGTTGTAAATGCAGTGGCTTCTCTACTCATGACCTTGGTTTTTTGTATTGTCCAGTGTCACTGTTACGCTCCGGCTTGGCCCAAGGGTATTTACTGCCCTAGACAGACCATTGCTATACGCCCCTGCTATGCCCGTAGTCCAGCATCTCCTCTTCTCTGTCCCCCTTCAGGTGCCCAACATTTCTCTCCTTTCCTCGCCCCAGGTGGGTCAGCATCTATCGCCTTTCATTGCAAACTTTACGAGCTGCGGCGCATGAAACTGGCTGGCCCTCGGAAGTGTGCGGAAATCACCGGGATGACTTCAGACGTGCGTGTGACATCATCACATCGACATCCGCATAGGCGCGGAGGCCCTCTGGACGGGACCCTGAGCCGCCAGTATGGGGTTGCTGAAAAGGAGAGGCGCTTAGAGGAGGAGAGATGCCAGGGAGGAGCAGAGGCTGGCGGCGGCTGACTGCCTAGAGGATGTGCCTCTTGTCATGAGAGGCACGTCTTGTAGGCAGTCAGTCAGCGCTGGTGCCTCTCCTCTTCCCTGGCATCTCACTGCACATCTGAAATTTCATGCAACACACTAGTGCCGTGGCACACAGTATGTGTTTATTTCTAGCTTCTGTACCACTAGTAATGACTGGGGAGTCAACTCAGAGCGGTTTACATTAGAGAATGACATGGGAACAAATTTTTCCCCGTTCCCACGGGACCTCATTTTCCCGTCCCCGCAAGTTCTTTTCCTGTCCCTGCCCCATTCCTGCAAGCTCTGTCCTCATCTGCACAAGCCTCAAACACGTTAAAATCATAAGTAGCAACATTCTAGAGCTCAGATTGTGATGTCATAATGCCTCATTCCACCAATGCCTAAGCTCTGTCCTCATCTGCACAAGCCTCAAACACTTTAAAATCATAAGTAGCAACATTCTAGAGCTCAGATTGTGATGTCATAATGCCTCATTCCACCAATGCCTAAGCTCTGTTCTCATCTGCACAGGCCTCAAACTCGTTAAAATCATAAGTGTTTGAGGCTTGTGCAGTTAAGGCAGAGCTTACAGGAATGGGGCAGGGACAGGGACAGAACTCGCAGGGATGGGGTGGGGAAATTGAGTTCTTGCTGGGACGGGACAAATTCTCTAGTCTACATGAAGTTCTGCAGTGGTGTCACAATACAGGACTAGACTGTTCCCATGGTGGTTTTCTACACATCCTCAGATGGTACACACTGATGCTTTAGTGTACAGTTTATATGCACTGCCGCTACAAAAGGTTCCTGGACAGAACTTTTGCCTCCCAGGCAGGTAAATGGAACGACTGGCTGGCTAACATCATCAACCATTCCTCATCTTACCTCAATTTTAGAAAATCAATAAAAACAGATTTGTTTAACCGATTGTAACCTATGAATCTAGTGTATCTCCTCCCAACCTGTACCTTATTTTCGATGACTTTGCATTGTAACTTCTTCAACTTTTGTATTGTAACTACTTCGCTGATTGTCCAGCGCCTCTTGTTGTAAACCGCCTTGAACTTTCATGGCTTTGGCGGTATATAAAAATAAAATTACAGTGGTCCCTTGGTTTACGAGCATAATTCGTTCCAGAAGCATGCTCGTAATTCAAAGTACTCGTATATCAAAGCACATGTCCCCATAGGCCACAATGTAAACTGAAACAATTTCGTTCCACAACCAAGTTTTACTATGGTGGCCCAGGGGTGGGTACCTGCCTGTGGGTGCTGCAGCCCTAGTAGCGTGGTGGCTTCCTTTCCACGGGGTCTCTGTGCAGCTCTCCTCCCTCTTCGGCCGATGCCTTTTCCGTTCACCAGCGCCTCCCGGCTTCTGATTCAAGCCGGCCGCCATCTTTCTGACGCATGTGCAGGACCTCTGTCTGAACTCCCCCTTCAAGCCAGCGCCGCTCCAACAACACGCGCACCACGTACAACCACGCAGGACGTCCTGCGTGCTTGTACGGGGTGCGCGTGTTGGGATGATATGTTCTGGGGGTCTCGCGGCCCACCTGCACACGTGGGCGGAGCTACAAACTGAAAATCAGATTTCACCCATTCATGTCAATGGCAAAAATGTAAAAAGCTGCCAACGCAAAAACGGCTTGCCCGATTTGAACGAAACTTGCAACACATCTTCCTTTTCAGTTTAAGAGCTTGCAAATTCCAGTGAGACTTGCATTCTCTATCACAATCAACAAATCACAGGGACAGACTATTACATACTGTGGAGTGGATTTAAGATCCCCCTGTTTTTCCCATGATCAACTCTATGTTGCTTGCTCAAGGGTGGGTTCACCCAAGAATTTATATGTTCTTGCTCCTGGAGTTGAAACTAAAAATGTTGTTTATAATCAAGTTTTGTGTTAGTTGTATTGTATTCATTTTGTCAAATATTTCACATTATAATTTGAATATTGTACTTTTTATAAAGCTGTAAAAAAATAATTTCATTCACCACTATAAAGTATCTTTATTTGAATCCATTTACAGTGTTATTGCTATAATTAAATACACGTGCAACGCCGGGGCATCAGCTAGTATATATATATATATGTATGTATGTATGTATATATGTATATGTGTATATGTATATGTATATATGTATATGTATATGTGTATATGTATATGTATATATGTATATGTATATATATATATATATGTATATATATATATGTATATGTATATATATATATATATATATATATATGTGTATATATATATATATATATATATATATATATATATATATACACACACACATAATACTAGCATTGTGTACTATGCTCATTTTAATGCTTACTTATTTACTCACG
Organism: Geotrypetes seraphini; assembly: GCF_902459505.1. Taxonomy (NCBI): domain Eukaryota; kingdom Metazoa; phylum Chordata; class Amphibia; order Gymnophiona; family Dermophiidae; genus Geotrypetes; species Geotrypetes seraphini. The sequence goes on along the minus strand of NC_047089.1, from coordinate 215,610,118 downwards.
TAGTGCCTGTTTCGTTAGGGTTACCAGACGTTCAGATTTACCCGGACAGGTCCTCTTTTTAGATGATATGTCCGGCGGCCGGCTTTTCAAAACCCGCACTTTGTTCCGGATTTGAAAAGATTCTAGCTCAGGACTGCGTTGGGAAGGCATCTGCGCATGCACAGATGCAACACGCTGATGTCGCATGCATGCGCGTGGCATCATTGCACCACACCTGCGCACGCACAGATACCCTCCCGACGTGGCTCCGAGTATGAGAACAGGTTGAGGGGGCGGGGTGGGGCTAGAATGGGGCGGTGCTTGATGGAGCTGGGTTGACCTGGGGGGGGGCAGGGCCTTGGGTACGGATTTTACAGTAGTAAAATCTGGTGACCCTACGTATTGTATACTCTATTCATCCTAGATTCATACATCTCCTGATTATTACTGCCGCCCCCTTGCCACTGCTGTTGCTGCCTCTGTCATCAAAGCTGAACCTGCAGTAGCAGACTTTTCAGCCTCTGTGAGGACACCTGGCATATCCTGCCCCCTGTGACGTCTCTTGGAGGGGCTGGGATGCAGTATTTTATAGTTTATTTAAAATGTGCTAAACTGCCTAGGCCAGGGGTAGGCAATTCCAGTCCTCGAGAGCCGGAGCCAGGTCAGGTTTTCAGGATATCCACAATAAATATGCATGAGACAGATTTGCATCTCAAGGAGGCAGTGCATGCAAATCCATCTCATACATATTCATTGTGAATATCCTGAAAACCTGACCTAGCTTCGGCTCTCGAGGACCGGAATTGCCTTCCCCCGGGCCTAGGCTATACTTAGTAGATTTTGGTGGTTTACAACACTAAAATAAAAATAAAATAACTGGAATAATGACAGGATAGAACACATTCAATCTAAAAAGTAAATTATAATAAAAGAAGACAGGACAGAAAAGAGGAGGAAAGGGGTAGGAAAACCCTGCTCTGAACAGAAATCAACCAGGGCTTAAAATTCACTCTAAATTTAGTTTATATGCAGTATTAAGGCCCTTATTCTATAAACGACGCCTAGCAGTAGGTGCCTAGATTGTCACGCCTACCAATGTAGGTGCCTAACTTAATTTTTTTTAATTGGTTAATTAGCACTGATAATTGAAAGCACCAATTTAAAAAAACAATTAAATAATTTGCTGATAGGCACCTAGATCTTGGATGTAGGCGTCTACATCAAAACACCTACTGGTGCCTAGGGACACCTATCCGAAAAGTAAGCATGGTTAGTGGCAGAGTTTGGGTGAGGATTAAGTTAAGCCCTGGTATTTTAGGCCAGGGACCTAATTTGATTTAGGTGCCACTAGGTGTGATTCTACAAATATTGCCTAACTTGCATGACATGCGGTAGATGCCGATTTGCTAGGTGCCTACTGAATTAGTCGCCGTTTATAGAATCAGGCCTTAAGTGTGTTCACATGGATGCTGAAAGGCCCACTGCAGATAGTGGCTTTACTTGTGGGGGTACCGGCATCTCTCCTGCTCTCCATCTCCCGCTCCTTTTCCGCCGCACGCATGCCTTCAATTACCCATCACAGTACCTCTAGCTCTTGCCAGTGCAAGCAGCAGCTCCAACCTGCTTCTCGCACCGGCCTTGGCGCTTCCCTATGATGTCCTTCCGGGTTCCGTGACTAGAGAGCCTGTGCTGCCGCGGGCAGCAAGTTAGAGATGCTGCTTGTGCCAGAGAGCTAAACAGGTAGGGGGAAGGGGAATGCAAGTGGCAGGAGGGGAGCAGGGGTTAGAGAAAAGAGTGAGGGGCGCCTCCCACCCTCGCTTCGCCACTGAGCAGACCTCTCCACTTACTTTTTAAAGCTTGGTCTAGCGGTGAAGCGGGGCAGGAGCGATCTTCCTATGCTCCTGACCCATGCAGAGCCAGGAACAAAAATGGCTGCCGTGAGTTCTTGCGAGACCACGGGAACTCACGATAGTCATTTTTGTTCTCGCCAATTTAAAATAAGTATATATTGGATAAACATCACTTCCTCTCTCTACTCTCTCATCTCTCCCTTAGACATACCATCTATTCAGTTTTTGCACATTTTCAAGTCTGACAACACCTAGTGGCACAGGGAAGGGGACATAGATTTAGCTCACATCTCTTCAGTAACAGCTCAAGCTGAGTTTCATTTAACTATAGTAGATATCATCCTGTGTCCAGAACAGTGGTTCCCAAATCTGTCCTAGGGGAACCGTAGGCCTAGCCAATCAGGCTTTCAGGCTATCCACAATAAATATTCATGGAAGACATTTGCATAGGAAGATTGCTCCTGCCCCACTTCACCATTAGACACCAGGCTTTAAAAATAAGTATGTGGAGAGGTCTGGGAGGCGTGGTGGGTCAGCGAGATGAAAACTGCAAATAATCAAAGTCACGAGTTCAAACCCGCGAATATGGAGGGGGACCTATAAATGTTTTTTTTTTAAATACCGCATAACTGGGATAGGTTGAACTACACATTCTGGTGGAAATCCCTGTGTTATACATATAAAATGGAGCGTTGTATGGCTATACAACAGGGAAGATTGAAGAATTTTATAGAGGTGTGGGAGCCATTGACTAAATACAGTAAAGAGGAATAATTTAATTTATTTTATTGTATAAACAAGTAAATGTACACATTCTGGGCTGAGTGGGGTAAGGGAAGGGGTTGGAATTTTATGATTTCATGAATGATTTCATGAAGGTTTGATTTATTTGTTTGTACGTTAGCTGGGAGGGAGGGGGAAATTCCTTTGTTGCAGTAATATTTGAAAGTTTGCTGTATATATATGTGATTCATTTATGGGTGCATTTGTAGTTTGAAAATCAATAAAGAAAAAAATAATAAAAAATACCGCATTGAGTCTGGGGTTAGCGTGTGGGTACAGCCATGTTAAGATACACTAAGGCCAGATTCCAACACCCTTTGGTAATAGGGCCCCAATGTGTGTTAATGTATGGTAACATGGTTAGCTTCTTTTCATATATCTTGCATATAGTTTGAGATGGCTGAAAATCCTTCTAATGCATTCAGGTTGGCTAACTGTGTTTGATCCCTGACTGTGCTTTGGAAAATTTACCCCTAGAAATACATTTTTAGCCGTTGCATGCCTTCCATTTTTTCATAAAGAAGCATTTATTTTGTTAGTTTTGGATTTCACAGCATTGGTGCTTTGATGCAAGTTTTTGCGAGAAAGAAAAAGAAGAAATTGAGGTCTGAGTAGAGGGGCTGTGCCATTCTGAACACAAACCACAGAGCTATGGTATATTTGTCATTTTATATCGTCTGCAGTGAAAACCAATTACTGACTCTGAGATCAAAACAGTGAAACTTGACCTAGGGGAAGATGGCGGGTCACCATGCTTACTGATCTGTGTTTCGCGTTTCCAAGTAACCGTAGTCAATTATACTTATTCCTTGGATAAAATATCAACCAGACCATTGAGTGGGGTGAGTTTGAAGATGAACTCCCTACATCGTCCGCCTGCATTGGTTTCCAGCTGAGCATATTTCCCCCCAAAATATTATGCATCTTATTTTGAGCAAAATATAAGATTTGCCTTTATGAAAATACTGGTATATGTCTTTTGCTCAGTGGCGTAATTACAGATTGCAAACCCAGAATTAATGAGTCCAGAGACATAGTGGCCTCCACCTTTTAGTGGGGAAGCTGCTTATAGAATGGCACCTTGGTGGCTGGATGCCATAAGTGCTCACTTTTGAGCAGAACATGCAAAGGAATAGGAAATGTCCCATGGCACTAGGGGTGTGTGTGTGGGGGGGCGGGGGGGGGGGTAATTCTATAAGGATCTGTCTAAATTTGTCAAGGGTGCTCAGTGTTGGACCTCGAGGTCCACAACCTTGCCAAATTTTCAGGATTTCCCAAACGACTAAACCAGGGCTGCCCAAGTCCGTTCCTCGAGATCTACTGGCAGGCCAGGTTTTTTGGATATCTGCAATGAATATGCATGAGAGCGATTTGCCTGCACTGCCTTCTTGGTATGCAAATGTCTCCCATGCATGTTCATTGTGGATATCCAGAAAACCTGGCCTGCCAGTAGATCTTGAGGACCGGACTTGGGCAGCCCTGGACTAAACATTAGATCTGCTTCAACACACTGCCTCCATTATGTGCAAATAGATCTCATGCATATTCATTGTGGAAATCCAGAAAACCCCATCATGATCTCTTGTTCTAGAACAAGCGTTCTCAACCCAGTCTACTGGACATACCTAGCCAGTGAAGGTTTTCTGGTTATCCCACAATGAATATTCATGAGAGATTTGCATGCACCTCCTTCATTGCAAGCAAATCTCTTCAATGAATATTCATTGTGGATAGCCTGAAAGCCTGATTGTCTAAAGGCTCCCCCTGGACAGATTTGAGAACCACTGCTCTGGATACAGGATGATATTTACTATAGTTAAATGAGCTGCTACTGAAAAAATGTGAGCTAAATCCATATCCCCTTCCCTGTGCCACTGGGTGTTGTCAGACTTGAAAATGCCCCAAAACTGAATAGATTGTTTGTCCAAGGGAGGGATAATAATAATAATAATAATTTTATTCTTGTATACCGCCATACCCAAAAAGTTCTAGGCGGTTCACATTCAATTAATTAAGGTCCGCGCTGACACACGGATTTACAAAATTTTAACAAAATTATAGGCAATGAAGAGGGGGGCGTGGGGAACTATATAACTGAGATTGAGCTGAGGTAGGGTAAGACAGAAGGTAGGGTTGGAGAGCGATAACGAGAGTGAGACCAAGTGTGGAGGGGGGGGAGGAGAGGGAGCGGAAGGAACGGTGGAGAGTGGGAAAGGGGAGAAGCAGGGGGCAAGGGGAATTAAAAGCCCTGTTTGCGGAAGAGGTGTGTTTTGAGAAGTTTTCTAAAACTAAGGTAAGAGGGGGCCTCGAGTATCATTTGGGCAAGCCAAGGGTTCAGCTTAGCTGCCTGGTAAGCAAAGGTTTTGTCGAGAAATCTATTGAAGTGACATAATTTTAGGGATGGGAAAACGAACAGCTGGATTCTGCAGGATTTCTTGTTGGTGATATTCAGAGTGAGTAGAGAGTTTATCCAATATATGGTTCCATGTCACTGGGGATTAAGTGAAGGAGATTAACTGGCTGGGGACTAAAGGGCAAATTCTATAAGATGCGCCTAAAAGTTAGGCACCTAATTAGGCACTGTTCAGCGCGATTCAAGTAAAATCGGGTGCTTTTTAATGAATCACGCTGAGCGGAACCTATTTTGGAGGCGCCCAAGAAATAGGCCAGCTCTAGGCACAACTAAAAGGCGCCTAGCTGAGCGATTAAGCACGCTTAAGAGCAGCGATTCAGCAACAAGGCGCCTAAGATGTAGCCACGCTCACGCCTAACATGCATAGCGCCTATTTTTTTGAAGGCCACCTAAATTTTTATAGGCGCCTTGTTACAGAATCGCGCTTTCTTCATAGGTGCCCATGTTTCAATCAGTGCCGATTAAAAAGCTTAATTGAGCTTGCTATTCAATTTAGATAGGCCCCTATCTAGTTGGGCGCCTCCGAAATAGGCGCTGGTTACAGAATTTGGGCCTAAGTGACTGGGGATTAACTGACTGGAGACCCCAATATATACTTTTTTTTAAAAAATTGTTTTATTGGTGTTTATCAGTTGAAAACTAAAATCAGAAGCCCTAATTGTAATGTAGAATACAACTGAATATTTCCTTCTGATGTTCTCGTCATTGTCGAGGTTTTAAAAACAGAGGCTGCCTGTTGAGGGTCTTCTAGCAGGAGATCTGTAGAAAATAATTCAGTCTTTCTTTTTGGTTTCTCTATATAGTAGGATAATTATATTTAATAGTAGAGTGTGATGTAACATTACAGATGGAAAAAAATCAAATCCACGGAGAAGACTTGAAGTGATATGTGCTAATTTTCTACATAGTCAGACACGGCAGACATGTGGCTATGTTTACAGACAACCATAGGTTGGGGTGGTACTGTAGACTTCCCCTAGATACCTTCTATTAGTGTTCAATTTATATCTTGCTTTGTTTCACGGCCCTCAGAGATGCCACCAAGGGTTCAATAAATGATCATGACCCTTGGCTTTATGCACCTAATCGTCACCGGGTCGATATTAGTGTAAAATGTGAGTCAGTTCTTGTAAGGGATTGTAGCCCTGAGGAAACCCCCTCCACGGGTGAAACATGTTGGCGTACTCATCCCTTGTCAATCACTACCACCCCAGTTAAGCTAAGTATTGACTCAAATACTATTTAAAGAGCATTCATTATATTTAATTAAAGTTAAAAATTTGTAAAAAAGTATAAAAACATTCTAAAAAAATATTCTGAAGACTTAACTAGTTTTACACTAATATCGACCCAGTGACGATTAGGTGCATAAAGCCAAGTCATGATCATTTATTGAACCCTTGGTGGCATCTCTGAAGGCCGTGAAACAAAGCAAGATATAAATTGAACACTAATAGAAGGTATCTAGGGGAAGTCTACAGTACCACCCCAACCTATGGTTTACATTCTATCAGCCAAGTCTACCATATAATTCATATGTTTACAGACAGGCATCATTATGATTTATTAATTAACAAACTGTTTGTTAAGCTTGTACTGGGGTTCCACCCCTTGACCTGCATGAGCTGTAGAACTGATAGGGGATAGCCAGAGTTCACCGCAGGCTGTTCAGTGCCAACTACCGAAGAGGGAAGGTCAAATATGACCGCATCTGTAAAGCCAACATACAGCCTACTAGCCAATTAGCAAACTGGGTATAATTACTTGTTGCAGGTTTCCGGGTCTCGCTGCATCTTGTCAGGTAGAAACTGACATTTCAGGGTATGCTGTGAGGTCTGCAGTTTGTCTTTGTAAATAGTGAGTCCACCAACCTGAATGGGAACAGGGCAGTCAGTTGGTCACCAATTTGAATTTTGGTGGTAAAATCAGTTGGTCTCTCTTTTTTTTTTTTTTTTTGTCTTCCAGAGAATGGAAAAGTCTCTGGTGAGTTTAAAGATGTTCTCCCGATGAAGCTGGATTATATGAGTATAATTAGGCCAGTCTTTTTGAATATTGGGTGCTGAGTTTTTTGTTTTTCAGTCTGCTGATTTAACCACTAAGGGGCTCATAATAAAAAAAAACAACGTCTAAAAAGTGGCCTAAATGGGTACTTGGACGTTCAAAAAGCCTGATCGTCCAAGTACCCATAATCAAAGCTGGTTTTAGACGTATCTAAAACCAGCTTAGGCCTTTCCCCTGCCTCTTAAAGCACAGAGAGAAAAGAGGTGTTTTTAGAGGAGGGGGAAGGGCGGGAGGTGGGCCGACCTAGACCTGGGCATACAACAGGTATAACCAAAACATTTGACAGGTTGCCTAGTCGGTACTTATACATTTTGACTTAGACCAAGTCAAAACAGGTATAAGTGCCGAAAAAGGGGCCGCTAAGCTGATCGCTGCAGCTCAGCGGCCCCAGCAACCTGCCTATCGCTGCAGGAGAGATGCTCATCTCTCCTGCCGCGATGATGATCGCCTACACCCCTCCAAACCACGGCACTTCGGGGTGAGCATCGGGGCAGGGCATCTCCCTTGCCGGTGATGCTCATCCCGAAGTGCCGCGGTTCGGAGGGGTGTAGGAGATCATCATCGATGATGGAGAGATGAGCCATCTCTCCTGCAGCGATGAGCCCTCCCCCTTACAACAATCGGGCAAGAGAGAGCCCAAGCCCTCCTGCTTGGCGGCACCCTCACCCCCTCACTGGCCGAATCCGATGGGGCCAGGTGGGTGCCCAAACCCTCCTGGCCCAGCGATCTCCCTCCCCCCTCCCCCCCCACAATCCAGCCAGGAGGGAGCCCAAGCCCTCCTGGCCCGTGACACCCTCTAACCCCCCACCCCTCACTAAAATACAGGCAGGAGGGATCCCAGGCCCTCCTGCCCTTGACGAAACCCCCCCACGACCCCCCACCCCCCTTCCCCGTAGTTTAAAAAAAGTTGGTTGGACGGACGGGTGCCAAGCCTGTCCATCCGACAGGCCAACCATCACGGGAATGGCTGGCCTTAGGGCCTGATTGGCCCAGGTGGCTCAAACCCCGCCCACAGGTGGGGCTTGAGGCGCCTGGGCCAACCGGAATCGGCCCAGTTGTCTTAGGACTCACTTATTTGTCAAAGTTTTTTTCCAGAATGAAAATTGGACAGCAGTCCCTTTCTGGGTTTTAATGACTGAAATGAGGTGTTGGTATCTAACGGTTTGTAATGAATATGATATATTGTCATTTGTTAAGTAACATTACTGCAGCTAACAGTCTGTAAATTTGTGAATTATTTGATGTTTGGTTTTATCTGTAATCCACTTAGGTTTAAGCTGAATTTAAATTTTTAACATACATAAATAGTGAGGAATGCTTTCCATTCCTATTAGAAGTGAAGAGATATGTGGAGTTTCATACCTGCAAGATCAAGGTAATACCTGAATGTAAATTTACCTTGAGCTATTTCTGAAAAGGTGTGAGATAAATATAAGTGAGTAAATAACGGAACAAAACATTTTTAAAATGATTGGCAGTGCCAGACACAATGCAGATTACCCCTCCAGGATACAATGAAGGAGCTTGATCAATTTTGGGGTGCTCAGCACCCACCGTGGGTTCCACAGATTTGGCTCCTATTAGTCTGTCAGCGCTGCTGCTTGATTTGTTGCCCAGCAGTGGCAGAATATAAATGATATTCATAAGGAAGTTGAGATGCCTTTAAATATTGAGAAAATGCTGACTTTGACACATCAAGGATAATGATGCAGAAACACTCTGCTCCTTTGTAAACTGTCTAATGGCAACAATTTTCTAAATCAAAGCAATCTACACTTCTCCATTTGCAATTTTATCTATAAGTACCGGAGGCTCATAAAGGGGCCTGCTGCACTGAATCTCCGGCCTCTGCGTTCAGATATGCTTCACCGTTTGATGCGATGACATTAGCTTTGAGGCTCTTGAATGTTATATCTCGGAAGTTATATTGAAGAGTCTGGAGGGTTTGTTCTTTCCTGTTGATGTTGCAATGCAATGCTGCCTTCGCTGACGCCAAAATTTAGGCTTCTCAGATGTACAGTAGAGTTCATTTATGCAACTTGAGTCTGAAGGTTTGCAGACAATTAAAGTCTCTTCCCAACTCTTCGGTGCTCAAGATAAATACTTATGCTCGTGAATGCAGGTATATGAAATAAACCACATTTTGCACTGATTTTTCTATAGTAATGACCTACTTGAGATGTTTCAACATGAGTATAGAAGCTTATTAACGTGGCGGGGCAAGGTCAGCAAAGTGATGGACTGGTCACTCAGACATGACAACAGAATAGTGGGGCACCTTACAGGGCACTGCTGTGAACTTCACAAAAAGGGTGCCACGTGAACACCTCACCACAACTCCCTTGCAGGTCATGGTGAGCCCCCCCCCCCAAACCTACTAAATCCACTTGTCTACGACCCCATTAGCCCTCATGGCTGCAGATGCCATCTATAAGGCAGTACAGTAGGGTTTGGGTTTTTTTTTGGTGGACTCACATTTTTCACCATAAATGCAATGGTTAGAGTGACTTATGGGCCTGGGTCCTCCTCTCTGTGGTTCACTAACCCACCCCCCAGACTACTTAAGCCACCTCTGTGCAGCTGTACTAAGCTTGATGCATAATTAGACAATTTAAAAAAAAAAAAAATTGGGGGACGTATTTTTTGAGAATGGACTTTAGACGCTGCCGACTTTGGGTGCCTAGCACCCTTGGCCTAAAACGGATTTAGACCTTTTTTTAAATTATGCCGCTCCATGTTTGTCTCTGTACTGTCAATGGAAAAATCTATGCACTGTCCACATAACATTGAGAAGCATAGTGGGTTTTGCGGTAAAGCATATCTGGAAATTGTAGAAGACGTCTACTTTATCAACGATGATTTTACAGTATAGGCCAGATGTAGGCATCTCCTGTGCGACTATACCTTGGATTATTTGTTCCCTTCCCCTTCAAGCCAGTCCTAATAACTTCAGCCTCAGTATAAAGTCTTTATCTGCCTATTACATAACATTTAATCTGGAAGATTGGTACCAATAAAATCCCAATCCACTTATTTAGTCCTCACTGCCTATGCTGTATTAGTAATTAATGTGTACACATTTTCTATTATTGTGTTTGGTGAGTGTTCAAGCAGGCACTTTTTTGTTGTTTTTATTTAAGGCATGCATTTAAGGAATTCATTAAATCAGACTTATGGAAGATCTGGTCCCTGCAAATAGCGATTGTCTTTATAATACCATTATTAACTTACTGTACTTGGGAATGCCGCCTGTGCCTGAGCATTATGCAATCTGTCTTCTTTAATGCAGTGCCTGTGGGTTACCAGTCATTATTGAGGAAGAAAATTGTTCTGGCTTCTGGTCTGTCTATTTATTTGCAATCTCACTGCAGTTTACCGGCCATATTCGGCCATGCTTGGTTTATTCTGTACATCGACGGCTGTTTGTTTCAAGGACTGATTGAGAAAGGAGGTACTGCATTTCCTTAGTGTATAAACACTAAGGAAAAGCAGTACCTCCTGTATTGTATAGGTCTGTATGTATAACAAAAGAGCTATTTGTATTTTGGAAAGGATATGCACATGTAGCATTTGGCTATTGTACTGTATATCTGGGAGGATAACCACAAAATATACATGTAGTGCAGCTACCCAGCAAAATAATTTTATGGTGAAATTTTTAATACAACAAACATTTAAGTTTTAAGCATTTGCCTGAGCCCAGAAACTTTGGTGCAATATATTTAATTTTAATTTAATTTAATTCTTATATACCGCTAATAACCGTGAGGTTTCTAAGCGGTTTACAAAAATGATGCATTAAAGATACAATAAATAAAAACTAAATAAATAAGATAGGTACTTGGAAATTCCCTAACTGTCCCAAAGGCTCACAATCTAACTAAAGTACCTGAAGAAACAGTATGAAAAATAAAAATAAAAAGACAGAGGTAGAGATAGAAATAGAAATGAAATATTCCAACAAGTAACAAATAAATAATTTAAAGATAGAATTAAAATAATAATTAAAGTAAACAAAATAGAAATAAAAATAAGCATAGAGAGAAACAGAAACACACTCCAAAAAAGCATCAAGATCTTTGACTTGTAATTATTATGATCATTTAACACCAGATCTTAAATGCCTTTCCGGAATACATCATATCCCTATCCCTCTCCATACCCACCTCCATCTCCACCCCAATTCACTTCAACCACTATTCCCATTCTATTCTTTAACTACCGTCAACCCCAGTTCCGATGGCTATCATTTGGGTCCCGAGTTTCCTCCAAGAACAGGCGACATCTCTGGCAAGGTAATCACCACCGCTGCCGCACATGATGCGGGATCCTCAGAGGTAGACCCTTCGGAATAGGGGCGGAGTGAAGATGGTGTCGGGTGCCCTGCTGGAAAGGGCTCCCGATCTGGCCGTTGGTGCCGAGCGCCGTCAGCGCTGCTCCTCCTGTAGTTCTCTCCCCTGCTGGAAAGGGGGAGGGGTGTAGATGATGCTAGGTGCCCCGCTGGATAGGGCTCCCGATCTAGCCACTAGTGAAACTGGCAGTTGGTGCCGAGCACCGTCAGCGCTGCTCCTCCTGTAGTTCTCTCCCCTGCTGGAAAGGGGGAGGGGTGTAGATGATGCTAGGTGCCCTGCTGGAAAGGGCTCCCGATCTGGCCACTAGTGAAACTGGCAGTTGGTATCATACACACACATACACATGGAAGGATCGGAAAGAATTCATGACCCATGTTCCTCATGTTCTCCTTACTTGTTTTTTTTGTCATTAAAGAATCGGATTGTATCACACGCTGGGTTGGCAAACTAGGCATCCACCTAGAGTGGCAGTGCAACACTGGCAAAGCAGTCCTTTAAAGCTACTGTTAACAGCTGGCCTTGAACGTGTGCACAGATGATCAAAGCCCTGCTGCCATGGTTTATTTTCTGTTAATATATACTGTAGACTCCATTCTGACTGGAAGGAGGGGAGATACTGGATATCTTGGGAGGGGGAAAGAAGGGGAGGAGGATACCTTGACAGGAAAGAAAGAGATGCTAGACATCTGGGAGGAAAGGAAGGGGAGAGGGAGATGCTGAAGACTTGGGAAGTGGAAGTAGCTGAAGACCTGATTGAGGGGTGGGGGAAGGGAGGGAGGGAAAGGGAGATATTGGTCTATTGGAGATATTGGGGTTATATGGTTGATGCTTTGCTTAGGTTGTCAAATATCCCTGGGCCATCCCTGATCACACAAATTATTCCATTCAATGGCAGTAATAATATAAATGGTTTTTCATGGGTAAACCTTGCTTTACATAGGATATGGCTTTTGCAACGTTACCCAGGGGTTTCATGTGTACAGTACCATAAGCACAGAGGATGTTCACACCTACTTTTATGTAACCCAACTATAGACATGTTTTGAGGAGGAGTTATGGTGGAGCATGGGCAAAGTCACAAGCATACTTCAAGCATGTTATCTCTCCTTTTACAAAACGGTAGTACGGTTTTTAGCGCTGGCTGCAGCAGAAACAGCTCTGACGCTCATAGGAATTCTATGAGCGTCATAGCTGTTACCGCCATAGCCGGCGCTAAAAACCATGCTACAATTTTGTAAAAAAAAAGGGGGGTAACATAAGACTAGTCCTATTGGGTAAGACCAATGGTCCATCTAGCCCAGTATCCCGTCTTTGCGGAGGCCAATCCAAGTCACAAGTACCTGGCAAAACCCCCAAATTGTAGAAGCCTTCCATGCTACCATCCTATGTCTGTCTCAACAGCAGACTATGGATTTTTCCTTCAGGAACTTGTCCAAACCTTTTTAAAAACCAGCTACATTAACTGCTCTTCCCATATCCTCTGGCAACGCATTCCAGAACTTAACTATTCTCTGAATGAAAAAAATATGTCCTCCTTTTGGTTTTAAAAGTATTATCCTGTAACTTCCTTGAGTGTCCCCTAGTCTTTGTAAATCTTGGTGCAGTTAAAAAAAAAAATCGATCCACTTGTACCTATTCTACTCCACTCAGGATTATGTAGACTTCAATCATATCTCCCCTCAGCCGTCTCTTTTCCAAGCTGAAGAGCCCTAACTGTTTTAGTCTTTCCTCATACGAGAGGAGTTCCATCCCCTTTATACTCTTTGAACTTTTTCTAGTTCCTGAGCAGGTGTAAACATACACAGGTAAATTATCACTGATGTCTATAGATTTTGTGAGGCTATTTTATAAACACACATAGATGGCTATGTTATCTTTATAAATTAGCTCCAAAATAGACAACTGCTATAGGCGACCTATTATGAACTTACCCTCTAAAGCCCCGATTCTCTAAAAAGTGCCTGCTGTTAGGTACCTAGGCTGGCACGCCTAGCCGATCTAGGCACTTAACTAAAATTTTTAATTGGCTCAATTGGTGCTGTTAATTGAACTGCACCATTAAAAAAAAACTATGTAAAAAAATTAATTTTCGGGTAGGTGCCTAACTTGATAGGTGCTATGTGGAGATCTATACACCGTGGCGCCAAGCTGCACTTACCTCAAAAGTAGGTGTGGTTAGGGGCGGAGTTTGGATATGAATTGTGTTAGGCCCCAGTATTTTAGGACAAGAAAACCCTTGCCTTATATACCTGTGCCTAATTTACAGATGTGTACTGGCACCTAGCTTGAGTTAGGAGCAATTCTATAAACGGTACCTAACTTTGAATGACACTCAGTAAGTGCGATTTCCCTAGAGTTATCAGTCCGGGAAAACATAGACATGTTCTCTAGACTTTCCAAAACCCGGCATTTGTCTGGGTTTTGGAAAGCCCCGACGAGCTCCGGCCGCATCTGGAGGGCCTCTGAGCATGTGTGGATGATGTCACACACATCCGTGCATTCTCCAGGCCCTCCAGATGTGGCTGGAGCTCATCCGGAAGAAGTGAGGAGGCTTTGTGGGGGTGGGACTGGGGCGGGGCTGGAGATGGAACGGGGCATGATTATGTGTTGGGTTTCCCGGAGAAAAATATGGTAACCCTACGTTTTCCTTAGGCGCCTGCCTAGGGAAACAGCAACTATCATGTTATTCAAAGATAGGCACCATTTATAGAATCATGTCTAGTAATGCCTAACTCAAGCTAGGTACCGGGAGATTGTGTAACTTAGGCGCCTGTACATGGGCACTGGCAGTTTTCAGTACGGATACTTGCACAGCTAACCTGGCATGTATGACCACATAAAAAGCAGTCCTATTGAATTATTACCTTTAAAAGTGGACTAACATGGCAACCACACCACTTATCGAGTCTATGAAGTCACAACTTTTCTCGGCCTTTCAGATTAGGAAGCCAGCTAGAAGATCCCAAAGTAGTTGGAACAGGTCTGTCAGAACAAGTGACGTCTGCACTCTATTTCAGAGCATTGCAATTCAAGTTAAGGCAACTTTTTATTAGTGGGGGCAAGCGGTCTGCCCATCTTGATGGGGGTGCCGGCACCTGTCCTCTCTGCCCCCCCTCCTTCCCGACCTCTCCTGCCCTTGGCATGCACCCCTTCCCTTCCCTCGTACCTCTTTAATTTTTCTGAAGCGAGCAGCATCTCTCTGATGTCACTTCCTGGAAGTGACGTCAGAGGGAGAGCCGACAAGACACAGGCAGCAAGTTCATGATGCTGCTTGCGCTGGGAAAATGAAAGAGGTACGGGGAAAGGGAAGGGGGCGGAGAAGGGGGAGGGGTGCCTCTCACCCTTGCTAGGCCACTCTGTGTTGCCAGAGTTGGTACATTCAGCACTTACGATAATAAAGGAGAAAGGAAAACCAGAAGGACATCATTTATAAAGTAATAGAAACAACAGTAAGATAGGATCACAATATACAGGCCAATCCCAAGAAGGTTCTGGTCCTGGTCTGTATTACCCCTCAGGATTATATTGAGTTTTTCCTGCTCATTCTTTTGTGGGAAATTTTTGATTTTTCTCTGATAGTTTTGGGATATGGGATATTTTGCACAGTACGGGAGGAAATGCATTCCTGTTTCTAGTTCTCCACTATTGCATTGTATGCAGAGTTTGACATCTTAGGTTTACAGTTTAATTTGTGTTTGCATCTTTTTATTTCTAGTCTCTGATCACTTATTCTGCATCTGGTGAGAGTCTGTCTTTTTTTATTTCCATGTATGACCAAGGTCAGGTATTCCGTGAGTGTATAGTTTCTGTGCACTTCCTAACATTGGCGGTACACAGAGCCCAGTTTTTAGAAAGAATGTGGAGGTGGGAAAATGAGACATTCAGGCTGCCTTTACAATAAATGTTTTTATCCCAGGACAAGCAGGCAGCATATTCTTAACGTATGGGTGACGTCACCGACGGAGCCCCGGTACGGACACTTTTAACTAGAAAGTTCTAGTTGACCGCATCGCGCATGAGCGGGTGCCTTCCCGCTCGACGGAGGAGAGCGTGGTCCCCAGTTTCTTCGTTTCCGCGGAGCGAAGAAGACGCATGTGCTTTCAACGGCTGTTGAAATTTTCTACTTTGCCTTCCCGCTCGCGTAATTTTCTTCCTTTTTTGCTTTTTTCCCTTCGGGTTTCTTTTTCGTCTAAAAAAAAAAAAATTCTTTAATTTGTCTTTTCCTTTATTTTTCTGGCTGGCCCCGGCGGGGCCTGTTGCCATCATACAGGCCTCCGGGTTTGATTTTGCGGAGGCCGTGTTTCCATTCATGCCCCCTCAGCCGGGTTTTAAGAAGTGCCAGCGGTGTGCATGCCCGATCTCTCTCACTGACCCGCACAATTGGTACTTACAGTGCCTGGGTCCAGAGCATCGGGCTGACACCTGCACCCGCTGTGCTACTCTTAAAAAACGTACGTTAAAGAATAGGCAGATCCAGCAGAACATCCTTTTTGGCACCGGATCTGCCATGGAGTCTACCACACCATCGACGGCGCCGCTAAAGTCGGCACCGACTACCTCCACACCGCCTGATCCTTCCTCGGGGTCGATGGCGTCAGGTAAGCCGGCTAAGAAGCCTTCCACTTCCCTTGAGCGCCCTCCTGCCACGGCGGCGACACCGGTCCTCCCGGCATCCAGCCGACCCCGTAAACGCTCCGCCCCGATTTCGGTGAGTGCCTCGTCATCGGCCTCCTCATCGCCGGGGCGTAGAGCAGTACCTATGGTACCGAAAAAGAAAAAAGCGGTACCGGTGCCTCCTCTGGACGACCGCATTGCGGCCATACTCCAAACTCAATTACAGGAGCAGCTACAGCAACAACTACAGCACCTGTTGCCAACAATATTGGCCCCGCTCCTTCCGGTACCAGATCGGCCCGAGCCTCGCACCATACCACCGGAGTCGACTCCATCGGTACCATTAAACACGTCCATGCCGGTGCTCGCGGCGGAACCCATCAACCCTCTCGTGCAACTGCACTCTGATGCCGATCCTCTCCGACATCGGGACCGTCGCCAAGCCGACCGAGACCGGCACCGCTCCTCTTCCCCCGGTACCATCTCCATGTGTTCTGGCAAATCTCTCTCTAAGACTCGCCACGCAGAACCATCCACACCACCGTCCCGTCCTATACACACCGACGTCAGGGACCCAGACCTCTGGGAAGAATCCCAACCCGGTACCGACGATGAGGCTTCTTCAACCGACGAGGAGCCCTCCACAATCGATACCGGTTCCAAGCCTGAACAATCCTCGTTCACCAAATTTCTTCGGGAAATGTCAGCGGCTCTCTCTATCCCATTAGAATCTGACTCTAAGAAGTCACAGGCTTTATTAGATGCCCTAGACTTCGAGCAACCCCCCCAAAGAATTCCTAAAGTTACCCGTCCACGACATCTTACGGGAAACTTTCTACAAGAATTGGGAGAACCCTCTCTCGGTACCGGGGGCCCCTCGAAAACTGGATAGTCTCTACAGGGTCATCCCTATCCCGGGGTTTGACAAACCCCAACTACCCCATGAATCTCTTCTTGTCGAATCCACCTTGAAGAAAACCCAGGGATCCAGTATTTATGCTTCTACCCCTCCTGGCAGAGAGGGCAAAACGATGGATAAATTTGGCAAGCGCCTTTATCAAAATTCAATGCTTGCAAACAGAGCCAATAATTACACCTTTCACTTCTTCTACATGAAGCATCTGGTTCAACAACTCTCTTCATTACAAAAGTATCTTCCTGAACGTAAGGTCCCTCTGTTCCAACAATACATTTCCAGTCTGCTCCAACTCCGCAAATTCATGGTGCGCTCTATTTATGATTCTTTCGAGCTCACCTCTCGAGCTTCTGCCATGGCGGTTGCCATGAGACGTCTGGCCTGGCTGAGAGTTTCCGACCTCGATGTTAACCACCAAGACCGCCTGGCTAACGCACCTTGTCTTGGTGATGAACTTTTCGGAGAGTCCTTAGACTCCACCACCCAGAAACTCTCTGCTCACGAGACCAGGTGGGATAATCTCATCAAACCAAAGAAGAAGACTCCGCCTGCTCGCCCCTATAGACAGAGTCTTCATACCAACGCAGATTCTCAGCCAGACCTCTTCATCCACCTCCGCAACAACCTCGCCGACCTCGTCAGCAACAGCAAACTCAGGCTCGCTCCCAATCTCATCAACCTGCCAAGCCTCTCCCTCAGTCAAAACCTTCTCAGACCTTTTGACTCCTTTCTCCAGGGCATAGCCAGTCTCTCACCAGCGTTACCTCTTCCTCAACCTATCGGAGGACGCCTGCAACTTTTTCTCAGCCATTGGGAGGTCATCACGTCAGACCAGTGGGTCCTTACCATCATTCGCCACGGCTACTCTCTCAACTTCCAGACTCTTCCACCAGACAATCCTCCCATAGAGTCTGCTTCTCACTCCTCTCAAACCCTCCTCCTCAAGGAGGTTCAATCCCTCCTTCTTCTCAATGCCATCGAAGAAGTCCCCCAAGACCAAAGGAGTCAGGGATTCTACTCCCGCTACTTCCTGGTACCCAAGAAGACAGGAGACCTACGTCCCATCCTCGATCTCAGGGACCTCAACAAGTGTCTGGTCAAGGAGAAGTTCAGAATGCTCTCCCTAGCCACGCTTTACCCTCTTCTCTCTCAACACGACTGGCTATGTTCCCTAGACCTCAAGGAGGCCTACACTCACATTCCAATCAATCAGACTTCACGTCGCTACCTCCGGTTTCAGATACAGCACCATCACTACCAGTACAAAGTGCTACCCTTTGGCCTCGCATCATCGCCCAGGGTGTTCACCAAGTGCCTTATTGTGGTGGCGGCCTTCCTCAGGTCTCACAACCTCCAGGTGTTCCCCTGCCACTCACCACACCATCTCTTTCCTCCATCTTCTGGGGTTCGAGATCAACTACCCCAAGTCGCATCTGCTTCCCACACAGTGACTTCAGTTCATTGGAGCAGTTCTCGACACCACTCTGATGAGGGCGTTTCTCCCCTCCGACCGTCAACAGACCCTGCTCCATCTTTGCCGCCAGGTGCTCCTTCATCACTCCATCCCTGCTCGGCAGATGATGGTCCTCCTGGGCCACATGGCTTCCACGGTCCATGTGCTCCCTCTGGCACGACTCCACCTCAGAACACCTCAGTGGGCTCTAGCCAACCAATGGTCTCAGACCACGGACCTTCTTTCTCATCCCATCTGTGTGACATCGTCTCTTCAGCGATCTCTTCAATGGTGGTTGAACTCCTCCAATCTTTCCAGGGGTCTGCTTTTTCATCTACCCCCTCACTCCATGGTCATCACCACGGATGCCTCCCCTACGCATGGGGAGCCCACCTGGGAGAACTTCGCACACAGGGTCTCTGGATCCCTCAGGAACGTCAACATCATATCAACTTCCTGGAACTCAGGGCCATGTTCTATGCACTCAAAGCTTTCCAACACCTTCTCTACCCTCAGGTTCTTCTCCTGTGCAAAGACAACCAAGTCGCCATGTATTACATAAACAAGCAAGGCGGCACCGGTTCTCCCCTCCTCTGTCAGGAGGCCATCCGCAACTGGACCTGGGCCACGGCCCGCAATCTCTTCCTCAAGGCTGTCTACATCCAGGGCGAACAGAACTCCCTGGCCGACAATCTCAGCCGCATCTTTCAACCTCACGAGTGGACTCTGGATCCGACCACACTCCACTCCATCTTCGATCGGTGGGGCACTCCTCAGGTGGACCTCTTTGCAGCTCCTCACAACCATCAACTGCCCCTTTTCTGTTCCAGACTCTACTCTCCTCATCGTCTGGCCCCGGATGCGTTCCTGCTCAACTGGACGGGTCGGTTTCTCTATGCCTTCCCTCCACTTCCTCTGATGTTGCGGACGTTGTTCAAACTCCGCAGAGACAATGCCACCATGATTCTCATCGCTCCTCGGTGGCCTCGCCAACACTGGTTCTCTCTCCTGTTCCAGCTCAGCTCCAGGGAGCCCATTCCTCTTCCTGTGTTTCCTACTCTACTTACGCAGCAGCATCAGTCTCTACTACATCCCAATCTGTCCTCGCTCCACCTGACAGCTTGGTTTCTCTCGGGCTGACCTCTCCACAGAATCTGTCTCAGCCTGTCCATCGCATTTTGGATGCCTCCAGGAAACCGGCCACCCTCCAATGTTACCATCAGAAGTGGACCAGGTTCTCCTATTGGTGCCTACTGCATCACCACGATCCCACCTCATTGGCGGTGGAAACTATACTGGACTATTTGCTCTCTCTGTCCGACGCTGGCCTCAAGTCTACCTCCATCAGAGTCCACCTCAGTGCCATCACCGCGTTCCATGAGCCTATCCTCGGAAAACCTCTTACGGCTCATCCCCTGGTTTCCCGGTTCATGAGAGGCCTCTTCAATGTCAAACCACCTCTGAAGCCTCCTCCAGTCGTCTGGGACCTGAATGTGGTTTTGTCAACCCTCATGAAACCTCCGTTTGAGCCTCTTGCCACTACTTCACTCAAATTTCTGACATGGAAGGTGCTTTTCCTCATTGCCATCACCTCTGCCAGGAGGGTTAGTGAGCTGCATGCACTGGTTGCCGACCCACCTTTCACTGTTTTTCACTATGACAAGGTGGTTCTGCGCACCCATCCTAAGTTCCTTCCCAAGGTGGTCTCGGATTTTCACCTCAACCAGTCCATTGTTTTGCCTGTCTTTTTTCCCAAACCCCACTCTCATCCTGGCGAACAGGCGCTGCATACGCTGGACTGTAAGCATGCCCTTGCTTACTATCTTGATCGCACCAGGGCTCACCGCTCATCCCCTCAGCTCTTTCTATCTTTCGACCCTAACCGTTTAGGTCGCCCTGTCTCTAAACGGACGCTTTCTAACTGGCTTGCTGCCTGCATTGCCTTCTGTTATGCTCGGGCCGGTCTCTCACTGGAAGGTGCTGTCACGGCCCACAGAGTCAGAGCTATGGCTGCTTCCGTGGCTTTCCTCCGTTCCACGCCCATTGAGGAAATCTGCAAGGCTGCCACTTGGTCCTCAGTTCACACGTTCACTACTCACTACTGTCTGGATGCCTTCTCCAGACGGGATGGACTCTTCGGCCAATCTGTGTTACAAAATTTATTTTCCTAATGGCCAACCATCCCTCCTCCCCCTCTGTTAGCTTGGAGGTCACCCATACGTTAAGAATATGCTGCCTGCTTGTCCTGGTATAAAGCACAGTTACTTACCGTAACAGGTGTTATCCAGGGACAGCAGGCAGATATTCTTAGGACCCGCCCTCCTCCCCGGGTTGGCTTCTTAGCTGGCTTATCTTAACTGGGGACCACGCTCTCCTCCGTCGAGCAGGAAGGCACCCGCGCATGCGCGGTGCGGTCAACTAGAACTTTCTAGTTAAAAGTGTCCGTACCGGGGCTCTGTCGGTGACGTCACTCAAACGTTAAGAATATCTGCCTGCTGTCCCTGGATAACACCTGTTACGGTAAATAACTGTGCTTTATGGCTCAGCTTGTCAGAACTGGGTTTTCACAGGTGTGGTTTCTGCACAGTTTAGCTCCTTTTTGAAAAACAGATGTTATTGAGTAATTAAAGATGGCATTTTTTTCTCTCCAAGTTGGACCCCCCTTGTGGGGGTACCACAGGGATCAAATGTTTTTTTCCAATTTTGTTTAATGTGCATATGAATTTGTTGGAATCTATTATTTTAGAGTTGCATTCTGTTCATCATGGCGATTTGTCTGTACCGTCTATAAAGGATTTGAGGTTGAACTCCTCACATGTGACTATGTTCTCTTGTAGGGGACTCCAGGAGTGGAATCTCCTACCTTTGTACATCAGAAAGCAATGTAATTGTGTTGGATAGGCGATATCAAATTTTAATAAAAACTTTTAAAAACCTGAAATTAGAAGATCATATATATTTCAGGTTGCTTGTAATGGTTAAGGTGACCATAAATCCCATTTTCAACTATTATTGGACCAACCGTCCCGTTGTCCTGACCCACTGCTTCGAGACGTCGAAATGTACCGTTTTCAGGGACAGCGTCCCAAAGCTGTGTATGAGGACAATGGTACAGGCGATCGCTTCCCCTCCCTGCCGCGCCAAAGCCAGCCTCCCTCCTTCCCTCCCTCCAGCGCCGATTCAAACCCCTCCTGCCGCCACCGCTGCGCCTTCTTCCCGACGTCAATTCTGACATCGGAGAAGTTCTGGGCCAGCCAGGCAGCATATAGTGTGCTTGTGGGTTTTTTTTAATTTTATGGTTACCATTATAAATTAATAACATATTATGTGCACATGAAAAATGAATGGAAGAAATTGGGGGTGGGATTGGGGGGTGGGGCTAGGGTGGGATTGGGGGCAGGGCTAGGGCGGGTTTGGGGGCGGGACTGACAATTAATAGCTGTCCCATTTTGATGAAAAAAATAAATGGTCACGTTAGTAATGGTATATCTGTGTTTGAATGGTTTGGCTCCCGCAAGTTTGGAGGGTACTATTTATGCTTATGTTCCTTTGTCAAAATTGTGTTTTGTTCATTTTGGCGATTTGTCTATGCTCTCTATGAGGGACCTGAGATAGAGAGTTGCGCGGGGACAGAAATCCCACCCATCCCCGCCAGGATCCTCTCCGTCCTCACCTGTCTCCGCAAGGAATTACCTCCATCCCCGCCCGTCCCCATAAAAAGCAGCAATTACTTCTGACAGGATCATCAATTCCACAGTTTCTTTTGTGTTTGTGCTGCTGTTTTCCTTGTGGAATCTTTTTGGTGGAAGCCTTTTTTTGTTTTCTGTTCAGGTAATTAACTTATAAACCCCCTCTTTCACTAAGGCTGACGTGTCCATTATATTATATGGATGAACCCTGCTTCCAAAGCCTTCCATCCCCGTGGGAGTCCCGTTGGCTAGAGGGGGGTCCCCTTGGGAGTCCCGTGGGTTAGGGGGGATTCCCGCGATCCCCGTTCCCGTGCAGACCTCTAACCTGAGATTGAACTCCTCATGTGTGACTATGTTCTCCTGTAGGGGACCCCAGGAATGGAATCTCCTACCTTTGTACATCAGAAAGCAATATAATCTCATTGGGTTTAAGAAACTATTAAAGAGGCATTTATTCTGTCATATGAAGTATGGGCATTAAGACAGCTGTTTAGGTGCAAGTGTGGGTCGCTTATTTGTGTGACTGTTTTATATGTATTTTATGTATTTTTTTATTGTATGTTTATACTTGTGAGCCGCTTTGGGAAAAGTGGGTTATAAATAACAAAAAACAAATATGATCCCCTTTCTTTTACAAAGCCATGTTAGCAGCTGCTGCATGACAAAAACCCCAAAGCCTTTAAATCCCTGTGGGCTTCGGCAGTGGCGTACCTAGGGTATGTGGCACCCAGGGCCCATCATTTTTTGACACCCCCCCTATGTAAAAAAATATTTTTTGTAATGACCATGAAACAGAATAAATGGTCAGAATAGAAACAGGCAGTGAAAATTTTCTTATATTCCAAACATAACATAACATAAATTATGTCTGAATTGTCATGACATCAGAAGTACATATGGAGTAGTTGCAGGTGATGCTTGGGACAGTTCTGATTGTGTTAGTTTGGTTTTATGTGTTTTTTGAATAGAAGGGTTTTTATTTCTTTTTGAAGGTTTTGCAGTATGTGGTCGATGTCAATTGGTTGTAGGGTTGGGGGTCGAGTGTTGCAGCTCGAATGGCTAGGAGGTTGTCGAACAGTTTTTTTCTTTTGACGTTTTTGGTTGGAGGGTGTGTGAATGGTGCATGAGTTCTCCTATGTCTGTTTGAAGTGGATTGAATTATTTAGCTGAAGAAATTAGTTACCCCCTCATCCCACACACATTAATTCTCTTCCATTTTTGTTCCCATTATAAAAAACACTGATAAGTTCCCAGAAAAAAAATACATTAAAATAAGAAGTGAAAACAAAGGCCCCTACAGATGAGAACATAACATAAGAATAGCCTAACTGGGTCAGACCAATGGTCCATCATGCCCAGTAGCCCATTCTCATGGTAGCCAATCCAGGACACTAATACCTGGTCAAAACCCAAAGAGTAGCAACATTCCATGCTACCGATCCAGGGCAAGCAGACACTTCCCCCATGTCTTAATAACAGATTATGGACTTTTCCTCCAGGAATTTGTCCAAATCTTTCTTAAAACCAGCTACACTATCTGCTTTTTCCATAACTTCTGGCCACTTCATTTTTAAGTTTAGATCTTTCCTTTCAAACAGAGACCTTGCTAGATGTCAAATACAGCACAAGGTAACTTCACATGGACTTAGCTGTGCAGGAAATGTGAATCTCCTCATACACCCACCATATAGTGCAAAAATGTGCAAAGGTCTGTTTTTTTCTTTCGATCACTACATAGCCTAATGCCACACAAGCAGCGCTGTTATAAACATATTCTGTAGGTCAATGCTAAGGATAACAAAGTTTCCTTCCTTGGACCAGAAGGAGATACTGATAAACCACTGGAAGAGATCCCAAACAACACCCAAAGACCCACTCAGTGTGTGAACCAGTTGAGTGGAGTGGACTAACTGGGGGATGGAAATGGGCCCGGAGTTTGCTCAGCAGAATTTCCCAGACCACCTCTTCCTCTCAACACATTGACACGCTGCCACCATCACCACTAGGAACACCTCACTGGGTAGGCCAGCTATGCTATAAACTTTATAAAACACATTATTATATTTTCTTATAAAGCACATATTTTAACTGAACTCTCTGACATCCTCAGCCTTTCCATTCACAAAAATAGAAGGAAGAAAAGTTCCCATTTCCTGCTGTCTCATGTCCCCGGCCTATACAATATTTTTTTTCTGCAGACCCTTCAAAAGTCTGACCAAATCCTCATTTCACTTGCATTATAAAGTACTGAGGATGCCATCTCTCCCCAATCCCAGGTCCTAAAGTCTAAGACAGTAGCGCAAACTAATGCTGCCAGATACAGGAAAAAAAATTTTTTTGATTCGATTCAGCCCTATTGAATTGGTTTTTCAATTCGATTTTCCTGCCCAGTTGGGTGATTTTTTTCAAAACTCCTGGTGGGTTTTATAGCTTTTTCACCCTCTTTGGCTTCTCCTAACCACACTGGCGCTGTGGTGTAAATAAAATAAAGAAACAAAAAGGACTTTTCCTCTCTCTGTTAAATCCTAGCTCACGTTTGCAGTCCAACACCAGCTCTGGCAGGATACATATTTCAAATCTGACATATTATAATCACAAAACAGAAAATAAAATTAATTTTTCTACCTTTTGTTGTCTGGTTATATTTCAAATCTTGTTGGTCCAAGGCTCTGGTTTTCTTCTGATAACTTGCTTGCCAGGGTCTCCTTCTTTCTGCATGCTAACCATCCATATGCCAACTCTGTCCTCCCTTTCCATTTCCCTTCCCTTCCCAGGAAGTCTGGTATCTTTCCTTTTTTTCATCTCCCTCCACAGATCCACCTTTTCTTAAATACCCTTTCATCCGGCATCTCTCCCTCCTTCCCCACCACCCGAGTCCACCATCTCTCCCTTTCTTTTCCTAATTACCCTCCTATCCAGTATCTCTATCCCTCCTCCACACCATCCCTTGTGTCCAATTTCTCTCCCTTTCTGTTCCTTCCCTCCCTAAATCCCATGGTCCATCATCTCTCTCCCTCTCCTCTATTTTCAGACCCATTATTTCTTCCCCCCCCCCAAAGTTTGGCATATGCACGTCTCTTTGAACACCCCCTTCCCTCCGTGTACTTCTAAATCATGGTCCCCCCCAAAGGCCTGTCCCCCCTTAAAGGTTTGCCTGACCCTCCTTGAAGGCCTGCACCCCCCTTGAAGGCCTGTCCCATCCCCTTGTAGGCCTGTCCCCCCCTTGAAGGCCTGCCTGCCTGTCCCCCCCTTGAAGGTCTGCACCCCCCGAAGGCCTGCACCCCCCCGAAGGCCTGTCCCCCACTTGAAGGCCTGTCCCACCCCCTTGTAGCTTCTCCCCCCCTTGTAGGCCTGTCCCCCCTTGAAGGCCTGCCTGCCTGCCTTTCCCCCCCTTGAAGGCTTGTCCCCCCTTGAAGGCCTGCACCCGCTTGAAGGCCTGCACCCCCCCCCCCCCGAAGGCCTGCACTCCCTTGAAGGTCTGCACCCCCCCCCGAAGGCCTGTCCCTTCTTGAAGGCCTGTCCCACCCCCTTGTAGGCCTATCCCCCCTTGAAGGCCTGCCTGCCTGCCTTTCCCCCCCTTGAAGGCTTGTCCCCCCTTGAAGGCCTGCACCCCCTTGAAGGCCTGCACCCCCCCCGAAGGCCTGCACTCCCTTGAAGGTCTGCACCCCCCCCCCCCGAAGGCCTGTCCCTTCTTGAAGGCCTGTCCCACCCCCTTGTAGGCCTGCACCCCCCCTTGAAGGCCTGCACCCCCCCTTGAAGGCCTGCACCCCCCCTTGAAGGCCTGCACTCCCTTGAAGGTCTGCACCCCCCCGAAGGCCTGTCCCCCCCTTGAAGGCCTGTCCCACCCCCTTGTAGGCCTGTCCCCCCCTTGAAGGCCTGCCTGCCTTTCCCCCCTTGAAGGCCTGTCCCCCCCCTTGAAGGCCTGCACCCCCTTGAAGGTCTGGACCCGCCCAAAGGCCTACACCCCCCCGAAGGCCTGCACCCCCCCCTGAAGGCCTGCCTGCCCCCCCTTGAAGGCCTGCACCCCTTGAAGGTCTGCACCCCCCCGAAGGCCTGTCCCCCCTTGAAGGCCTGCCTGTCACCCCCTCCCCCTTGAAAACCTGCCTGCCCGCCCGCCCGCCCCACCCTGAAGGCCTGATGCCCCGACCCACCCCGAAGGACCGCTCGCCCCACTGGCCTCCCCGCACCACCTATGAAGCAGCCGCAGCAGCATCGCGAAGTCAACGTCAGCGATCCCTGCGCTGCTTCCTGCACCACGGTCCCGCCCCTCCTCTGACATCAGAGGAGGGGCGGGATCGCGGCGCAGGAAGCAGCGCCTAAGCAGCGCAGGGATCGCTGACGCTGACTTCGCGATCCTGCTGCGGGCTGCTTCACAGGTGGTGCAGGAAGGTCAGTGGGGCGAGCGGTCCTTCGGGGATGGGGGGGGGACTGAACGGCAAGGCCGGGAGCACCTCCTTAGGGCTGGCACCCGGGGTGCACCGCCCCCCCCACTCCCCCTTGGTACGCCACTGGGCTTCGGGGCAGTTACCGCTGCGGCAGCAGCAGCTTTGTAAAAGGAGGAGGGATACTGTATATTCTTATGCCGATGACATATTTTTGTCCTGATCCCTGTTGATACTGACTTGGTAAAAGCTTCAGCTCCCATAAGCAGATGTATCTGAAACATCAATAATTGGTTGTCATCATATTCCCTTAATCTTGTGGTTTACTCCAAATCAGAATGGTACCATAGCTAAAGTGTGCCGGACATTGGCCCGCAGGACTAATGCGTGCCACGGCTTCTGCCGGTTTCAGGTCTTCAGGTTTGCGCTCTGAGGGGAGGTGTTGGGGGGACCCCCCCAGTACACTTAGAAGTCCTGGTGCTCCCATTGCATGTGGGGGGGGACCCTCCCCTTCCCCTCCCCTCCCCCTCCCCTCCCCACTACACTGAAAACTCCCGAAGAAAGGATTACAGGAGTTTTCAGTGTAGTAGGGGAGTGACCCCCCTCCCCCCAATTGGAGCGCCAGGACTTCCCCACCCCCCTTCAGAGCACAAACCTGAAGGCCTGAAACCGGCAGAAATGGTGGCACACATTAGTCCTGCGTGCAAATGTCGGCACGCCAATGTCCAGCGTGCTTTTCAAGGGTCGCCAATCTGAATAATAGTCCCAATTGTATTTTAAACATTGAGGGGATTTTGTTGAAGAATGGAAAAATCTCAAGGGCTTTAAGTAGTAATTCTAGATTCTACATTAAGCGGAGAACTACTGATTAATATTTTGATTAAAAAAAAAAACCAAAAAAACATTTAAAATTTAAGCAACTTTAGGTTTGGTTTGTTCTTATTTTCCCGAAAAACCCCCCACATTACTGTTATTGTTCAACATTTCTGCTTTCATAACTTGACTATGGTAATACTGGCATTTCGGCAAATGTATTACATAGAATTCAATTGATCCACTTTATGTATGTTAACGTAAGATGATAAAAGCTTATGTTAAGTGAAGAAGATCAAATTGTTTGCTAAACTTGATTCTCTCTAAGTATGTTAACCTAAGGTGATCAAACTGTACTGTACACCTAAATTTATAACCCGTTTGCCTATGCATTATGTGTATCAACCTTGTAACCCTTTCTGAGCTCGTTAGGAAGGATGAGATATGAACTGAGCCAAATAAATAAATAAAACACTGCTGCTTGACTGATATTCAGAAAACCAAGAAAGGATCATGTGCTGGTTATAGCTCAAGTGCTGTTAAGATATGCTGCTGTGCTTCCCTGAAAATAAGACAGTGTCATATTCATTTGGGGCCCAAAAAAGGCACAAGGTCTTATTTTCGGGTAGGGCTTATTTTTTTTCATGTACATGATCATCTCTCCCTTCTCCTTCACCCCAATTCTTAGTCTTTCCTTTCCCCCACATGTGCAACATCTTTCCTCCCCTCTCACCCATCCCCTTTGCCTTCCCTCTGCAGCATCTTTCTATCGCTTCCATCCTTCCTCCTTCCCATCCCTCGTGCAGCAGAACCCTTAAGCAACAGCTATGAGCGTCGGGAGTAGCTTGGGCCATTCAGCGCGGCTCTCTGCGCTAAAAACTGCTAGCGCAGTTTAATAGAAGAGGGGGTATGTGGCACACCGCTCGCTTATCCTGTGCTCAGAGATATGTTGAACAGTGAGACCATAAGTAAGCAAACAGCCCACTTTAAACAGCTCTTTTCCCAATCATCGCAGTATTTCATGGTTCCTTTCACTTTTTTTAATAAAACCTTATTTCTGAATGAGTGATGATACTCTTAAACACGCTCTAACAAGTGAACTTAACTTGTGAATTTGAATCGTTTGCTCAAGGGTCCTGGCGCACTTCGCCGATTGCTGCTTCAGAGAACCCATTTGTTCACACACTCTCTACAATAAAGCCCTCTGTGAATAGAAAAAAAAAATACCTACTGTATCTGAATACTCCCCTTGTCAGCAAAGGTATTAACATGTCGGGAGAGGGGAAGGGAGGAGAGCATGTGTTGTTACTCCAGTCCACTTCTGGATCCCCCCCCCCCCAAATTGGAGGGTTGGCTACAACCCTGCTTTCAGGAGAGAGAGCGAGGGGGGATAGCAACCACTGGGGACTTAATACCTCCAGTGGACAACTACTCAATCGGAGCATCTTTCTGTAACTTGGACGTTCCAAGTATCTGGTCCAAATAAGGATGTCTTTTTTTTTTGTTGTTGTTTTTCAGGCGTGGGCATTTCTTCCCCCTCGGTAATCATTGTTGAATGCCCAGATTTCAGGCCCCCTGAACATGCCCCCTTGCTATTTGGAACTATTGCAGCGTTGGACATCCCTATTCTGCCTTTCTAAAATTTAGGGCTCCTTTTATCAAGCCGCGCTAGCGGGGTTAACACGCGCGACTTTTCATCACGCGCTGGCCAAAAACTACCGCCTGCTCAAGAGGAGTGCGGTAGCGGCTAGCGCGGCCGGCGGTTTAGCGAGTGCTATTACGCGCGTTAAACCGCTAGCATGGCTTGATAAAAGGAGCCGTTAGATTTGGATGTTCCAAGCACATAAATGTCCATTTAAGCCTTTTGAGATGTCTATATACAGTGGTGCCTCACACAACGAACTTAATTCGTTCCAGGAGCAAGTTTGTTATGCGAAAAGTTCGTTATGTGAAACGCGTTTTCCCATAACAATACATGTAAAAAAAAATAATTCGTTCTGTAGCATAAAATATGCTAAGATGACATAAAAAAAGATAAATTTATCTTGTTAGAGCTGTTAGCATGATATAGAGGGGATATATGTGAAGGGGAGGGGAGACAGGGGTTTTGTTGATCCTTGCTGTGTATTATAATCACCCCCCACATACTCCCCAGTACCTTTTTTAATTCCTCCCATCTTTCCCAGCCAGTGGCGTACAGGCCAGAAGCGCAGAGATCAGGAGCAATTCCTCTGCACGCCTGTGTGGGCCCATGCCGATCTCCGAATGGCTGCAGTTAGTTCTTGTGAGTCCCGCGAGAGCTGACTGCAGCCATTCAGAGATCAGCGCAGGCCCAGGCAGTAGCACAGAAGGCTTGCTCTTGATCTCTGTCTGCGCTTCTGGCTGCTAGACCACCAGTTCGAGTGAGCGGGTGAGATTAAAGTTGCAGCAGTGGTGGCTTTTTTAAAAAAATATGTGGCGGCGGGGGGAGGTTTAAAAATATGCGGTGGCGGGGGGAGGTTTAAAAATATGCAGCAGCGGCGGCAGGGGGGTTTAAAATATGCAGCAGCGGCGGCAGGGGGGTTTAAAATATGCAGCAGCGGCGGCAGGGGGGTTTAAAATATGCAGCAGCGGCGGCACAGGGAGCCAGGCGGAGAGAGGGCAGTTAAGCGATGCAGCTCGGGCGACTTCGTTGTGTGAAACGAAGTTCGTTGTGGGAAGCAAGACCTGAAGTTCGTTGTGCGCAGCGTTCGCTGTGCGAGGCGTCCGTTATGCGAGGCACCACTGTAATTTGAAATCAATGCCAAAATAAGCTAAACTAGGTGCTTATTTCACCATCACTCATAGGTGACCTATTATAAAATTGTCCTCCACGTGTCCACCATGAAGGTTTCTGGACTGAGATTTCAATAAAAAAGAAAACAAAAAACCTAGAATAAGTCAGTTACTACCTGGCATATGGTTACCTTTTAAGATAAAGACAGAACAAGTTTATAAGAACAGATGGATGTGAGCTATATTTGGATCAGCTGATACTTTTTAATATTTAATTCATAATGAATCTCAAATACTGCATTTAGCCAGGGGTTTACTCACGTGCATTTCTAGAAACGGAGTCTTTTTTTAACACAAACATAATTACAGCTGGAAGGTTTTCAGTGCTTAAAATTAAACTTGTCACTGACGGGGAAAATAAATGTTATTACATTGAGTTTGTTCACTGCATTCGTTGTTCTATTCATTTACCATATTCTGAGACCAGGTTTCAAGGGTTCTAGTAGGCTCACAGATAGGGTTACCATATGTCTGGATTTCCCTGGACATGTCCTTTTTTTAGAGGACTATCAAGATAGGTTTTTTCAACGGGGGAAATTTCTATTTGTCCAGGTTTAAAAAATCAAACTGAGCTGAGCTGCCCACAAACCCAACCACTTTGGGCTCAACATAATGCATCCAACAAACCCCCCCCCCAAGTCTGTCTTGTTTTCATCTCCTCCTGGCATTTTCCCTCTAGTCTCTCCCCTTCTAAGCCTTGGATTTATTGCTGGTAGTGTCGTTGATTGAGACACCCACTGCCAGCTGGCTTCTGAACTCTTTTCTCTGCTGCATCCCACTTCCTGTGATGCAATTTCCTGTTCTCCCACAGGTGAGACATGGCAGAGATAAGAGTTCAGGAGCTGCCGGCAGCGGGTGTCTCAATCACTGACATTACTGGCAAAATGTCCGAGGAGTGGAAGACCGTGGGGGGGGGGGGACTAGATATAGCTCAGAAGTTGTCATAGAGTGGTGCTGCCCTGGAGAGGATGGGAGACCTCTTTAGCATCTAAACCCAAAACATTGCTGAGTCCTGTCCCTCAACCTTTCTCTCTGCAAGGTCATGCATTTGGGCTGCAAAAACCAGAGGGAACAGTTTAGGAGATAAAGAACTTATGTGTACGATGGAAGAGCGGGACTTGGGTGATGTGATGATCTTAAGGTGGCCAAACAGGTTGAAAAGGTGACAGCAAAAGCTAGAAGGATGCTAGTATGGCTAATAGGAAAAAGAAGGTATTGATGACTCTGGTGAGACCTCATTTAGAATATTATGTACAATTCTGGAGGCTGCACTTTCAAAAAGATTTAAAAAGCATGGAGTCAGTTCAGAGGAAGTCTACTAAAATGGTGTGTGGTCTTCATGATGAGGAGTATGGGGACAGACTTAAAGATCTCAATCTGCATACTTTGAAGGAAAGGCAGGAGAGGGGAAATATGATAGAGATGTTTAAATACCTACGTAATATAAATGTGCATGAGTCGAGTCTCTTTCATTTGAAGGAAAACTCTGCAATGAAAGGGCATAGGATGAAGTTAAGAGGTGATAGGCTCCGGAGTAATCTGAGGAAATACTTTTTTATGGAAAGGGTCGTAGATATGTGGAACAGTCTCCCGGAAGAAGTGGTGGAAGCAGAGACTGTGTCTGAATTCAAGAGGGCCTGGGATAGGCACATGGGATCTCTCAGAGAGAAAGAGATAATGGTTACTGTGGATGGGCAAATTAGATGGGCCATTTGGCCTTTATCTGCTGTTATGTTTCTATGTAATAACTGTCAACACCACCTGAGGAGGTGAGCCCATAGGCTAGCCAGAAAGGTGAGTGGGCAGTGGAATGAGAAGGTAATAGGAGCCCAGAAACCTGCCAGAAAAATGAATGGGCAGTGGAATGGAGAAAATAGTTAATGAATAAATTGTGGATTTGGAAAATTGTCACTAGTGGTTTCAAGTGGATTAGAGCTTTGGAGGTGGTAAAAGTGGAATGTATGGAGTGGCTGCCTGAGAAATATGAGACCTCAAACATGCAGATTGTCATTATGGCCACTGAAGACAAGTCCCAAAGAAAAAATGTCAGATGGATCAGAAACCCTGGAAAGAGCAGAAGATGGATAGAGCTCAAGGATGAGGGAACCAAGCAGAAAATGGATGGGACGGTTGGAAAATCAGTGGAGAAGTTGGATGGGACTCAGTGGTAGGGTTACCATATGACCGGATTTCCCCAGACATGTCATCCTTTTAAGCGCTCTGTCAGGCATCCAGGCAGCATTTACAAATCTGTTGTTTTGTCCGGATGTCAGGACAGCCGCCTGAGAGACACATGCACGGTGCTCCAATCCCTTCCCCATGCTGAAGCCTGCAATCTTCAAGCTGCTGGCAGCTTTAGTGAGCTGAACACACTTCCTGCAGCGACTCTAATAACTATCCCTTTGCAGCATCCTGTCTCTGTTGAGACAGGAAGTTAAAGCAGAGGGAAAGCTTCCAGGGTCACTGGAGGCAGCATGGTCAGCTCACTGACGCTGCCGGTGGCCTGAAGATTACAGGCAGCAACCTAAGCCTGCAGGAAAGAGAAGAGAGAGAGGTACCCATCCTGTGGGGGAGGGAGGGATAAGGAAGAAAGCTGACAAATTGGGAGAGGGAGGGAGAAAGAAGACCAGGGAAGAAAAGAAAAGGAAAAGAAACATGATCCACATTTATAGAATAGCGCCTAAGTAGTTCTGTGTGGACTTGCAAAGGGGACGAGGGTATGGGAGGGGCATGGGCAGGCCAGGGGGCATTCCCTTAAGACGTGCTTAGTTTACAGAATTTGGGGGATCTATACTCAATGCGCATCAGGATTTATACCTGGTTTCAGCTGGTGTAACTCCTCCCACCCAAAGTTGAGCGCAAATCTCGTAGGGAGATTTTCACTTTGTTCCATGCCCTATTTTCTTTCTACTTAAACACCAGCCACCCACTTTTCTTTCTTTTATGTATGACCTCTAGGATTATCCTTGCCAAATACATAATGGAGAAACAAGGGTTTACAATATTATAGAACTGTACATGTGGAGGCTGAGGCTCTTACCTTGAGTGATGGACAATGTAATTACACGCTTCACATAAATAGGTACATGGAAATTTGCATGTAATCCTCAAGGGCAGACAGGAAAATAAAGTGCCCCCCCCCTTTCCTCCCTCAGATCATACTGCAATAGGGATTCTCTAACTCAGAGGTGAAATTATGTACCATTTTTGCAAGTGAAGCCACCACAGCCATAACACTATTAAGTACAGTAGAATCTCAGTTATCCAGCACCCATGGGGATTGTTGGATGCCGGATAACTATTTTTCTGGTTGCTTGAGAATGCTGTATTAGAAATCTTGTCTAACCCAGATCTCAATTCCCCACCCACTGCCTTGAAGCACCAGCGCGGCAGTGGTCCTGAGCCACAAACCACCCTCCCTCCATCCGTCTTTTCTTACCCGAAACGGTAGCCGGTCAGCAGGAGGCAGCGCTCAAAATAGGCTGCTCGCGGCTAGACCCAGCAGGGCCTTTTCCTCAAATGCATCACTTGTCAGAGGAAAGGCCCTGCCAGGGCTGGCCATGGGCATCCTGTTTTGAGCGCTGCCTCCTGCTGACTGTCTGCCACTTCAGGTAAGGGAGGGAGGGAGGGAGGGGGCTCATGGCTCAGGACCGCTGCTTGCTTCTGTTGCTTTGGGGCTAGAGGGAGGAAGGGAGAGAGGGAAATGGAGTTCACGGCTCAGGACTTCTACTGCTTTGGGGCTTGAGGGAGGGAGGGAAGTGGGGTTTGCTGCTCAAAACCACTGCTGAGCTGGTGCTTCAAGGCAGGAGGAGGGGGAGGAGGGTTAGCAGTACAGGATTGTCGCTGCTTCTACTGCTTCGAGGCTTGAGGGAAGGAGTGGGGTTCATGGCTCAGAACCACTGTTGCTGGTGCTTTGGGGGTCCTATTTATTTCCCAGCAATTTTTTTTTGTCAGTTGGGTGAGAGTGACGATTGATTGAATGCTGGTTAACTGAGATTCTACTGTAAAACTAGGCTAGGTTTTGGTAGAAAAAAATATAAAGCGTTGGGAAGAACTGCTGATCCAACTTTTCTGAGCCATTTGCCAAATTGTGAATGAAAAAAGGAATGTCTTGTTTGCTGAAGAATTGGCTACATGTATTCTGGGTTTTTTTTCCCCATTTTCCTCTAGGTTACTATAAAATTAGAAGGTTAGGCTCAGTGGACCTCTAGATCGTGATCTTTCAATTCAATCCACTTCTAACTAGGCAACTGTAAACCAATCTTTTACTAAAAGTTGTCTGTCTCTCTTACAGAGGATGAAATAATAATCGTGAAATACCTTAAAAAAAAAAAGAGAGGAGAATACTGTTGCACTGAGATGTTGGAAGGAGGGTGGTCGTCTTTTATCACATGGGTCATTTCTGAAGCTTACCTTTAGGATGGTGCACTGAAGGAAGAAGACAGCAATTAAGCAATTTTCTGATAGGAGATCTTTTCCTTGCCTTTTATCAGGAAATTTTGAGCTCAGCGAAGTTCTGCTGTATAATTCTAGTCAATTAGTGGCCCGGCCTTCCTACGTGAGCCCTGCTACATTCTCAGATCCTGTTCCCAAAGTCATGCCACTCAGCAGAAAATGCCAGCACTGCATTCTCTCTGTATTTTTTTTTTTTTAAACCAATTATCAAATCTAATGAAGAGGGTAGCTTTATAAGGTGGAGAATGAAGTCTACACTTAAGCTACAGCTGCAGTTCCCTCCATCCCAGCAAAGCTAATAAGCCCCAGGTGTCAAAATCAGGATAAAGATGCAGAAACCTAACCTCACTGTTGTTCCAAGTAGAGATGTCAGGAGGCTTTCTAACTGACGATTTCTCCCTCTTAACTCATAAGAACATAAGAAGTGCCATCTTCGGAACAGACCCTAGGTCCATCAAGTCGGGCGATCCGCACACGCGGAGGCCCCGCCAGGTGTACCCTGGCATAGTATTAGTCCTCATATCACTCTAAGCTTCTCATAAGAGATGCACATCTAGCTTACCCTTACCTATGTCACCTTAAGCCACTCATAAGGAAGTGTACATCTAACTTACCCTTAAACCCTAGAATGGTGGGTTCCGCAATTACCTCTTCTGGGAGAGCATTCCAGGTTTCCACCACTCGTTGCGTGAAGCAGAACTTCCTGATATTTGTCCTGAACCTGTCCCCCCTTAGCTTTAGTCCATGTCCTCTTGTCCTTGTCACATTGGACATTGTAAATAGTTTTTTATCATGCTCTATTTGGTCGATTCCTCCATTTTAAATTTAAAACTTAAAAAATGTTGATAAATATTTCAGCAGGTAATTAGAGGCAGTTACATAAGGGAGTCTCTTATGATGGGGTGTGGCATCTTGGCATTCACTAAGATTTGACTCAGTTGCAGTGCTACAGTGCCAGTGTGAGGACCTCACTAAAAATGAGTCAGTCCCCTTCAGTTTATAAAAAGCTGCACACAGTGGCATAATAAGGGGAGAAGGGGGGTGGAACGCCCAAAGCACCATCTTGGCAGGAATGCCAGAATCCCTCCTTACTTCTCTCCTGGCAATGGGGGAAGGTCTCTTAAATGAACTCCCCTCTACCTCTTCTTGTCGTCATCAGCAGCTAGCAGGAACTCCTTCCCACTGCTCACACCAGCCTCAGACCTCTCTCTCTGACATCACTTCCTGTTCACGGGACCAGAAAGTGACAACAGTGGACAGGCTCTGTCAGCATAAGCAGCGAGTAGGGGGCCCTGGTTGCTGCCAGTGAAGAAAATAAGACTTGGAGAGAGTGAATCTAAGAAGCTTCACGGACACCCCCCCCCCCCCACTCACCCCTGCTCCAGGCTCAAGCTACCATCATTACTTGCAGACTGCACATTAACCTTGCCAAGTTCTGGAGGTTTATTTCCCTGGTTAGAGTAAAACCAGAAATAGAGGTAGTGCTGTTTGCTGTGGGTCTCAAGCAAATTCTGCAAGCAGTCAATTGGCAAAAACCTAGATTTGATTCATTCATACCATGTCAGTGGAACTCATAGGAGGTTGTTAGACTCAATCTGCTCCTGCCTTCAGTGATAGGGTTAATTCCCTTTGTTGCTAAACACCCTGTGATGCCTTCATGTGAGTCAGCCAAAAATATATACTGCCCAAACGCAGATCAGGGAAGATACGGGGAGCTGGATCTCAGCAATTCACAGGAGGGGTTCCTGATTTTCTAAAACTAAAGCAGCCAGAAGATTAAAAAAAATAAAAAAGGAGGAGCTGGATTACCCCAGAGCTTCAACAGGAAAAAAAAAAAGATATCTTTCTGCAGGGCAGACAGAGAGGTTCCTCTAGTTGAGCTAAAGTATGAAGAGAAAGGA
This sequence comes from Geotrypetes seraphini, assembly GCF_902459505.1. Lineage (NCBI taxonomy): Eukaryota > Metazoa > Chordata > Amphibia > Gymnophiona > Dermophiidae > Geotrypetes > Geotrypetes seraphini. The sequence goes on along the minus strand of NC_047089.1, from coordinate 215,573,643 downwards.
TAGACATAGGGGGACATTAAAAAAAAACAAACCTTTTCACTAACCAGAGATAATCTGCATAGATTTCATTGCATGACTGGGAGAAGAGTATGTTGTGGGACTAGTCAGCTCAGGAAGAATTTCAGGTCGAGCAGGGCTCTGAAAGACTTGTTCAATAAAAGAGAGCATTAAAGTTAAAAAGTTGTAAAGCACTTAAGGATCTGCATAAGGGAGAACTAAAGTCCCCAAGCCTCACAGTGACCATCAGTGAACTGCACACCTTGCAGAATATGCTTGTTTTGGATGCTTTATCCATTTTGATTGCTGTTCTTCTGTTTTGGTTAATTTGGCCTAGGATTACAACTGCATAGTGCTTCCTAGCCAGGGTTCTTAATGTTGAAACTATCATGTAGGGTTTCCATATGGCTCCAAAAAAAAGGAGGACGGATTGAGTCATCCGGGTTTTACTTCCATTGCTTTGAATGGAAGTAAAGCCCAGATGTCTATCTGTCTTCCTTCCTTCCATTGGTTTCAGTAGAAGTAAAACTCGGATATCTCAATCAGTCCTTTTTCTGGAGCCATAGGGTAACCCTAAAACTATATATACATTGAATGCTTTTATGTTACTTTATGCTTAATTTTTAACCTGAAAGCATGTAAAAAAAAAGAAGAAATCTTGTACAGTACAGTTAATAGAGAATGACACAGGGAAAAAATTTATTGCTGTTCCCGCCCCGTCCCTCTGAGCTCAGTCCCCATCCCCGTCCTGCAAACTGCCAGATCCCATCCGCACAAGCCTCAAGTAGTTATGAGTTTATACTGAACTTATTTTGTTAAAGTATAAAAAGAAACAATATTCTGTACAATTGTCATTTTATAAACACAAATAATACAGATCAAGGATCAACAAAACCCCTGTCTCCCCTCCTTTTCACAAATATAGAAACATAGAGTATGACGGCAGAAAAGGGTCGGCGGCCCAACAAGTCTGCCCACTCAAGAACCCTCCCTCCCTTGAGAATCAATCGTTTAAACATTCCGCTGGAGCAACCCCACCTGTCCCATTATCCCTTGAAGTCGAGCGTGGTACTGGCCTCGATTACCTGACGTGGAAGACTATTCCATCGATCAATTACCCTTTCGGTGAAGAAATATTTCCTGGTGTCCCCATGAAATCTCCCCCCCCCCTGAGTTTTAGCGGATGCCCTCTTGTTGCCGTGGGACCCGTAAGAAAAAAGATTTCTTCCTCCACCTCAATGCGGCCCGTGATATATTTGAATGTTTCTATCATGTCCCCCCTTTCACTGCACTCTTCGAGAGAATATAAGCGCAGCCTGCTCAAACGCTCTTCATATGGGAGATCTTTAAGTCCTAAGACCATCCTGGTGGCCATTCGCTGAATCGACTCCATTCTCTTCACATCCTTTTGATAATGTGGCCTCCAAAACTGAACACAGTACTCCAGATGAGGTCTCACCATGGATCTGTATAACGGCAGTATAACTTCAGGCTTTTGGCTAATAAAGTTCCTTCTGATGCAACCTAGCATTTGTCTAGCCTTTGCTGAAGCTTTCTCCACCTGATTGGCAGCTTTCATATCTTCCCGGATGATTACTCCCAAGTCCCATTCTGCTACAGTTCTTGTTAGGTTTTCACCATTCAGTGTGTATGTTCTGCAATGGATTACCGCTACCAAGGTGCATTACCTTACATTTTTTGGCATTAAAATTCAGTTGCCAAGTATTGGACCATTGTTCCAGTAAAAGTAGGTCCTGCTCCATAGTGTCGTGCACGGTAGCGCTGTGAACAAACCAAATTACTACAGAATGCTACATAGAAAAATCAAGCTAACAGAATAATACTTCAGTCACTCATGGCAGGAATAGTGTTAGGGGAGAGCTACTAGGGCAACTGCCCCCTGGTCAGAGAGAGAGCTCTAAGCCAGCTGGAAGCTAAAGAAGCACAGTCTGGGCTTTGCAGTTCCCAGTTATGTCTAATACCAGCTCATAGAAACATAGAAACATAGAAATAGACGGCAGATAAGGGCCAAGGCCCATCCAGTCTGCCCACCCTAATGTCCCTCCCCTACCATTGCCCTGTGAATAGATCCCTCCTCTTCTTTTGCCCTGTGAATAGATCCCACGTGACGATCCCATCTGGCCTTAAAATCAGGCACGCTGCTGGCCTCGATCACATGTAGTGGAAGACTATTCCAGCGATCAACCACCCTTTCTGTGAAAAAGAATTTCCTGGTGTCAGCTCGTAGTTTCCCTCCCCTAATTTTCCACGGATGCCCTCTTGTTGTCGTGGGACCCTTGAAGAGGAAGATATCTTCCTCCGTCTCTATGCGGCCCGAGAGATACTTGAACGTCTCGATCATGTCCCCCCTCTCTCTGCGCTCCTCGAGTGAGTATAGCTGCAATTTGTTTAACCGTTCCTCGTAGCAGGATACGTATTTCAAATCTGAAATATTCTAATCACAAATATAAAATAAATTTATTTTTTTCTACCTTTTATTGTCTGGTAATTTTATTCTTCAAATCACATTGGTCTCAGCTTTGGTTTTGGGTTCCTTCTGTCTTCATCGTGGCATGGCTGGCTTCTGAAGGTAAAAAAGGTGCAAGAGGAGTTGGGGAGGAGATGCTGAGTCTGACACCGGCTCAATTTTTTTTACCACAGCAGCAAGACTTTTCACCGCTTCCATGGGGCAGTGAAAGGTCTTGTCCTAAATGGCATAACTGGGCAAACAAAAGATGTAGAAGTCACGGTCCCGCTAGGAACGAGCGACCACAGTATGATCTACTTTAAACTCGACATCGGGAAGGGGAAGCGAACAAAGACCCTAACCAAGACCTTTAACTTTAAAAAAGGAAGATACGATAACATGAGAGCCATGGTAAGAAAACGGATCAACAAAAGGATATCCAAAATCGAAACGGTAGAACAAGCATGGTCCCTACTAAAAAAAACTATCACCGAAGCACAGAATCTATACATCCCGCAGATAGCCAAAGGAAGGAAAACTAAAGCCAAAAGAGAACCAGCTTGGCTAACCAAAGAGGTGAAGGATGCAGTTAGGGAAAAGAAAGACTCATTCAAAAAATGGAAGCGCGAGAAAACAACTGAGGCTTGGAACAGTCATAAAGACGACCAGAAGAAGTGCCACAAGGCTGTGAGAGAAGCCAAAAGGGCCTATGAGAAAAAGATAGCCCAAGAGGCCAAAAACTTCAAACCATTTTTTAGATATGTTAAAAGGAAGAAACCTGCAAAGGAGACAGTGGGCCCTCTCAACGACCAAGGAAGAAAAGGATACATCAAAGAGGACAAACAGATTGCAGACAGATTAAATTCCTTCTTTGCTTCTGTCTTTACCAAGGAAGACACCACATCAATACCCGAAACAGTGAACGTTTTCAAGGGGGAAATAGAGGAGAGCCTCACCACAGTGAAGGTGGATCTGGACCAGATATACTATCAGATTGACAAACTAAAAAGTGACAAATCCCCTGGCCCAGATGGAATTCACCCTAGAGTATTAAAAGAACTAAAGGTGGAAATCGGAGAACTACTGCAAACCCTCGCTAACTTGTCAGTTAGAACCGGACAGATACCAGAAGATTGGAAGATAGTGAACGTAATACCAATCTTCAAAAAAGGATCAAGGGGAGAACCGGGAAACTATAGACCAGTGAGTCTCACATCGGTCCCTGGGAAAATGGTTGAGGCTTTGATTAAAGACAGCATTGTACAGCACCTGGATAACCATGACCTGCTGAGAGGTAGTCAGCATGGCTTCAGGAAAGGGAAGTCATGCTTGACAAACTTACTTCAGTTTTTCGAGGGAGTGAACAAACAAGTCGATAGCGGAGAACCGGTTGACATAATATACTTGGACTTCCAGAAAGCGTTCGACAAAGTACCTCATGCGAGACTTCTCAAGAAACTACAAAGTTATGGAATAGAAGGGGATATACTAAAATGGATAGGAAAATGGCTAGAAAACAGAAGACAGAGAGTGGGCATAAATGGGAAGTACTCAGACTGGAAGAAAGTAACTAGCGGTGTGCCTCAGGGCTCAGTTCTTGGGCCTATCTTATTCAATATCTTCGTAAATGACCTGGAAGAAGAAACGACCAGTGCTATCATCAAGTTTGCAGATGACACAAAACTATGCCGAGCAATCAGGTCACAAAAAGACAGCGAAGAACTCCAGAGAGATTTGAAGCAACTTGAGAGATGGGCAGAAAATTGGCAGATGAGTTTTAATGTGGAAAAATGCAAAGTGATGCACCTGGGCAGTAAAAACAAGGAGCATGGGTACAAACTGTTAGGTATAACATTGGGGAAGAGCGAACAAGAAAAAGACCTGGGAGTACTGATAGATAGAACCCTGAAGCCATCGGCTCAATGTGCAGCGGCGGCAAAGAAAGCTAACAGGATGTTAGGCATGATAAAGAAAGGAATCACGAGTAGATCAAGGGAGGTCATAATGCCGCTTTATAGAGCAATGGTCAGACCACACCTGGAATACTGTGTCCAACACTGGTCTCCATACCTGAAGAAGGATATAACACTACTGGAGAGGGTGCAGAGGAGAGCGACGAAGCTAGTAAAAGGTATGGAGAACTTGAGCTACAAAGATCGCCTCAGAAAACTGGGACTATTCACCCTTGAGAAGAGAAGACTGAGAGGGGATCTGATAGAGACTTTTAAATTGCTAAAAGGGATCGACATAATGGAGCAAGCTCACTCACCAGCAGGGGGAAAGGATGGTGAGCAAGAAACAGCGTTATTCACATTGGCAAATGTAACCTTGTCTCGGACCAGAGGTCATGGCCTGAAGCTGAGAGGGGACACGGCCAGGACAAACGCCAGAAAGTTCTGCTTCACACAGCGAGTAGTGAATGCCTGGAACTCTCTCCCGAAAGAGCTGGTGGAGGAAACCACCATTCTAGGATTTAAGGGAAAATTGGACGCACATCTTCTTGCAGAAGACATTGAGGGATACGAGTGACCATTGTATTCGCCAGGGTGTGCCTGGCTGAGCCTCCGCGTGTGCGGATCGCCGGACTAGATGGACCCCAGGTCTGATCCAGTGCAGGCATTTCTTATGTTCTTATGTAAATGTCCCTATTACTGTGGATTTACTGCGGTGACCACAGTTTACCGCAGGAAATGGTCCCCGTGTCATTCTCTAACAGTTGACTTGTACACGGTGCAAGCAAATTTTATTTTGACAAATAAATATTAACTAAAAACCTTTTACCAGACAGGGGACCCAACACGGTCCGTGTTTCGGACAAACCTTCATCAGGGTCCATGGTAATAAAGGTAAAAAGAAATATATCACAAAAAGAAGCCTGGAAAAATAGCGTTTGGTAGCACACCAGTGAATCTCCGAAATGCACTACAAGTTCGTCACAGTTACCCTCCTTGTCCAATCCATCATCCTTTCCAGATTAGACTACTGCAACTCTATCTACTTAAGCCTAACTAAGAAAAACCTTCAGAGACTTCAGCGGATTCAGAATGCTGCAGCCAAGCTCATCTTCGCTAAAAGTAAATTTGATCATGTCTCTCCGCTCCTGTCCAAACTTCACTGGCTTCCAATAATCGCCAGGGTCCACTTTAAATGTGCCTGTCTAGCTTTCAAGATCCTACACGGTATCATCCCTCCCTTTATCCCTCTTTCTTGGAATTCTTCAAACCCTAATACCACCAGACCCTCCCACAAATTAAAACTATCCTTCCCCTCGATAAAAGGCATTTCCCATACAGGAAAGCTAGGGACCTCCCTCCCCTTCAAAATCACTGAGCTCTGGAACAACCTTACCTCCCCTCTTCCGCAAACATCTAAAACATCTAAAAACCTGGCTTTTCTCAAAAATGTAAGTCTCTCTCCAACTTTGGTATCCCAAGTCCTCATAAACTCTTCTTATCTGGCATCCCAAATCCTCTAAATATTCTTCATGCTTCGACCCCTAACCCGTTATTGTAGTTCCTTCCTATTTCATCTCGTGTAAACCATGCCGTGCTCTACAAACGTGGAGAAGATGCGGTATACAAACCTAAGGATTAGATTAGATTAGATCTGAGGTGTATATTATGCAGTGGAAAGATGACAGCTGTCATTCTCGGATCCAAACGCTTTTGTCACCCAACTTTAATATATGGCAGTCATATTTTGTCCATCCTTGGTGGCTGCTACTGCTTAACTGTACACACATAGGACTAGATCAGGGCTGCCCAAATCCGGTCCTCGAGATCTACTGGCAGGCCAGGTTTTCAGGATATCCACAATGAATATGCATGAGAGAGATTTGCTTGCACCGCCTTCTTGGCATGTTAATTGTGGATATCCTGAAAACCTGGCCTGCCAGTAGATCTCGAGGACCGGACTTGGGCAGCCCTGGACTAGATCATCTAAAGTGCACAAAATTCACACTAATGCCAATGACATTATTATCTACTAACCTGCTCAGGTCCAAAGCTATCTTGCCAGTAGGGGCAACCTCTCAAGCTTCACCTCCAGCATTGTAAGCTCCTGTCAGCTTGCAGAGTCAGATATACAAGTAGACTCTCAGTTAACTGGCACCCATGGGGATTGATAGATGCTGGATAAATGTCATTTCTGGTTGCTTGAGAGTTACTATTAAAAATAGGCCTAACTAATACTATACCCCATACAAACTACCGGACATGTGGTAGGCAAAGCGTGGGCACACTTAGGTGTGACATGCCAAATTTACACTTAAATTTCTGCCAGAAATTGATTTTATTTTCATTTTTATTTAAAGTATTACAGTATTTCTTTGATTTGATTTTTTTTTTTTTGCTGGTTGCTTGAGAGTTCTGGTTGCTTGAATTACGGTTAACAGATATCTACTGTATAAACATCTCGTACTTGGGTTTTCTTACAACTAATTCATTTCAGCTTTTGCACCCCTCTAAAGTTACCAGATTTTTTTTTTCTGTGAGCTAAAAAAATGTATCTTGTGTTGCTGGCTTTCTTCTGAACCACCTTCTTTTTGGTATTGGAGGAATCGCCTTCATGAACTGCTGGGTTGGGAGGCCCGTTTGGCCTGTTCTTCTCGACGCCGGAGCAGAGACTTTGTTTACACTTGGACTCCGTATTTGAACATTTTGACTCCTGAGAGTCGTAGCCGTGTTTTGAATAGACTACACCTTTGATTCTGTGCTTCTCAGTGTCTTTGCTGATCCCTGCCTCTGAGTTTCTGTATCTGTGGGGGGATGGGACGGGAGGGTGGGGGGTTGGGGCTTCTTTGCTGTGGGGTGGGGGTGAGGTGGGTCCGGGGAGGGCATAAGAGTCCAGCCCTCCGCGGTTGTTTGATGAAAATGTAAACCATAGTTATTCTTGCTGTTGAATTTCCTTCTGCTTAATAAAATAGATTTGAACATAAAAGTGCCCTGGTCATAAGAATAGCCTTTTTGGGTCAGACCCAGTAGCCCGTCTTCAGGGTAGCCAATCCAGGTCACTAGTAACTGGCATAAACCCAAGGAGTATCAATATTCCATGCTACCGATCCAAGGCATGCAGTGGCTTCCCCCCTGTCTGTCTCAATAACAGACTATGGACTTTTCCTCCAGGAAATTGTCCAAATCTTTCTTAAAACCAGCTACGCTAGCTGCTCTTACCACAACCTCTGGCAATGCGTTCCAGAGCTTAACTAATCTTTGAGTAAAAAAAAATATTTCCTCCTATTGGTTTTAAAAGTATTACCCTATAACTTCATTGAGTTTGTATATTTTTATTCTTTGACTTGTAAAAATCTGGTTTTATTTGCTGCTCCTCTGTCCATTTGCCTGGAACATTTAATACCATCTGAGAAATCAATCTGCCCTGTGCTGTACATTATTTACAGAGTGACACGGTTTGGGGCCACCTGGAAAAATAGCAGTGGTGCTACATCCTACCTTCTCAAGATCACTGATAAAAATATTAAATAAGAGTTGTTCCAGAACAGATCCTGCTGGGACCCCATTTGTCAACTTATTTCAACTGAAATTGTGCTATTAGTTAAGATCTCGTGCTGCCAGCTCTTCAGGCGTTTGTGCGCGCATACACAAACAGTATCTTGAAATCCATCTTCCACAGTTTGAAAAACAGCCCTTTTAGCCTATTTTCTGGAAGAAGAGTAAGGGCTCATTTTACGAAGCCGCGTTAGTGCAGTGGTGTACCTAGGATATGTGACACCCGGGGCCCATCAATTTTTTACACCCCCCCCAATCTGTACGAAAAACATGATTTTTAGTAACAAGCCACACGTCACACATGAGTACCTAGGAAAAGGAAGCATCTTAAATACTGCAGTGAGCAGTACAACATCAATACACCCATTGTAAAACTAAACAAGTCAGATTAGTACAGATCAATCCTACACCGTCAATCCTAACAGAAAACCATGTCTTTCGAAAACACAGAACACAGAAAACATCTTCGCCTAGTATGGAATATGTATCACAAACTAGCCCCTCCCCCTTTTACAAAATTGTAGTGTGGATTTTAGCCATGTTAGTAACAGCTCTGACGCTCATAGAATTCTGAGCATCAGAGCTGCTACCACCACGGCTGGCGCTAAAAAAAGCTCCAATTTTGTAAAAGGGGGGGATAAAATAGAAATACATAGACAAAGGTTAAATTGAACCAGCAAGAAGTTGGTCTCTGCATACAATGCAACACCACAGAAACAGTGACACATGTCTCCTAGAGTAATAAATAAATAGAAAATTTTTGTTCTACCTTTGTCTTCTCTGGTTTCTGCTTTCCTCATCTTTTGGTTACTCTCGTCCTTCCATCCACTGTCTGCCATCTCTCTGCTCCTATATGGCATCTTCTCTCCTTCTATGCCCCTTCCATAAACCGTATGCCTCCCCCTTCCATCTCTCCTTTCACCCCATTGGTCTGGCATCTCTCTCCTCTCCTTCCCTCTCCCACACCTCTCCTGCAATCCCTTATTTCCCTCATTTTCCTTTACAATTTATTTTCTGCATCCATCTAGATTACGTTCTTACTATCCTCTCATCAATTTTCTTTTTTACTGTCTACCTACAGCTCGCCACCTCTTTCCCTCACCCCCTCCAGTATTTCCCTAACTCAATCCTTTCCCCCCCCCATCATGTGCCCTCCTTTTATTTATCCCCTCCTTCCATCATGTGCCCTCTTTCTCTACCCCTTCCATCTAGCTAAAGAAGCACTGCCTGGGCTTTGCAGTCCCCAGTTATGTCTCTAGCAGAATATATATTTCAATTCTGATATATTCAATAAAATGATTTTTTTTACCTTTTGTTGTCTCTGGTTTCTGCTTCTATCTTCTTTTCACTCTTTTCCTTCCAGCGTTTGCCCTGTCTCTTCAATCCAGCATCTGCCCCTTCCAGAAACTGTCTGTCTCCCCCTGCCATATCTCCTCTATCCCCCTCCTCTTTGGTCTGGCATCCATCATCTTCCCTCTGTTCCCTCATGGTCTGTCATCTTTCTCCTTTCATCTCTCTTTCCCTCTCCCCCTGTGGTTTTTAGCATCTCTCTCTTCTCATTTCCTCCGCTCAGATCTGATATCTCTGTCTCCTTCCCCATTCTCTGGCATCTCTCTCTTCCCTTTCCTTCTCTGGTCTTCCTTCTTTATTTTCTGCCTCCGTCTAAATTAAATTATTTCTTACTATGCAGTCCTCAGTTTCCCTCTTTTCACTGTGTCTACCCACAGCATGCCACCCCTTTCCTTCAACCCTCCATTATCTCACTAACTCTATCTTCTTCCCCCATCCAGCATATGTCCTTTTTCTTTATTCCTCCTTCCATCCAGTATGTGTTCTCTTTCTCTACTTCCATTCAGCATTTGCTCTCCCTTCTCCCCACTTCCATCATCTGCCCTCTTCTTTCTCCCCACTTCCATCATCTGCCCTCTTCTCTCTCCCCACTTCCTTCATCTGCCCCTTCCCTCCACTTCCATCATCTGCCCTCTTCTCTCTCCCCCTTCTCCCAACTTCCATCATCTGCCCTCTTCTCTCTCCTCCTTCTCCCCACTTCCATCATCTGCCCCCTTCTCTCAATCTCTCCATCCACCACAGGCCCATCTCTCCCTTCCTCTCACCTTTCCAATTTTGGCAACAAGATCGGCAACGCCCCCCCTCCCCCTGCGATGACACTTAAGATCGGCAATGGGCCTCCTTCTACCCCCAGCATCAACAGAACTTAAGATTGGCAACGCGGTGCTCAGTCCAAAGCTTCCCTCTGACTCAGCTTCCTGTTTCCACCCAGGCAGTTCAGTCAGAGGGAAGCTTTTGACTGAGCACCGTGTTGCCGACCTGAAGTTCTGTTGATGCCGGGGGTAGAAGGAGGCCCGTTGCCGATCTTAAGTGCCATCGCGGGGGAGGGGGGGCATGTTGCCAATCATGAATTGCATCATGGGGGCCGCCGATGCCGCTCATCGCCGTTGCAGCCCAGACGCTGCCGATGGCCCCAATGCGATCTTGCTGGCCCTGTGCGGACCTGCACCAGACGACCCGGACCTGGCCGGCTGTGCACCCCCCTAAGGCATGCACTCGGGGCGGACCACTCCCCGTCCCCTTTGGTACACCACTGCGTTAGCGGCTTTATCACATGCACCTTTTTAGCGCACGCTAACCCCTGCGCTAGCCGAAAAACTACCACCTGCTCAAGAGGAGACGGTAGCGGCTAGCGCAGCTGGCAAATTAGCGTGCACTATTACGCACGTTAATCCACTAACGCGGCTTTGCAAAAGGAGCCCTAAGTTTATGAGATCAGCCTTTCTGTATGTGTGTCCCTTTAATACCATTTGTTTGCTGTTTTTTTGTTTCCCACATCAGAGTTTCAGGACTTGTCAAGAGATCTAACAGAATTATGAAGGGCATTTGGGGTATCTGCAGATACATTTTGGACATTTGCAAGCTTGCACATTCTAGAAAATAGGTGCCATTGTGTGAACCTTGTTGTTATAGGACCAGTAATGTAGTGAGGGTGATTGGTGCCCCTCCCCCGCCCCCCGTACCTTTTTAATTTTCAAGGTGCAAGCAACCTCACAAACTTGCTTCCCACGTCGTGTTGGCTTTCCCTCTGATGTCATTTCCGAGACGCAGGGCCCGGAAGTGATGTCAGAGAGAAGCGACAGTGACACCGAAGTGGTCAGCAAGTTTATAATACTGCTCGCTCAGGGAAAATTAAAGAGGTACGAGGGAAGGGGCAAACACACATGACGGGGGGATCGGAAAAGTGTGGGGGGAGGGAACGACGCAGAGGATGTTGGATGCCGATGCCCCGATGAAGACCATGCCTGGAGCGGACCGCCACCCACATGCACCCCCTCCTTGCTACACCACAGCATGGGACACTGTCCTCCAGATTCTATAGAGCAGGGTGTTCAAATGTGCACCCAATTATAGAACAGGGTCAGTTACATGCATGACAAGATTATCCTCTCCCTTTTATAAAACCGCGCAAGAGGTTTTTAGTGCCGGCCAGCATGTCGAATGCTTTGCGCTGCTCTGATGCTCATAGGAACTCTATATCCATTGGAGCAGTGAAGAGCATTCAACGTGTCAGCTGGCACTAAAAACCTCTTGCGCGGTTTTATATAATGGGGGTTGCTAATAGGCACTTAATTGGAGCTAATTGCCAATAATTGTCCTTAAGCACTAAGGATAGGGTTTCCAGATGTCTGGGAAAACCCGGGCAGGTCCTCTTTTTAGAGGACTGTCCAGGTGCCCGGATGGATTTCTAAAACCTGGCAGTTTGTCCGAATTTTGGAAGCCTCCAGCTCGGGGCCACGTCTGGAGGCCCTCTGCGCATGCGCAGACATCAACGCGGTGATGCCATATGCACACGTGCATGCGCACGATTTCATCTTGGGGAAGGAGGCAGGAGGTTTGAGTGGGGGCGGGGCTGGAGCAGAACAGGGCGGAGCTGGGGCGCAGCAGGGCGAGGATGGGGGCAGAACAGTGCTGGGCTAGGTGTCCTCTTTTTTTTTTAAGAGGAAATCTGGCAGCCCTATTCCTTCACAGTACTGGGTTGGTGAATGGGGAATCCATATCTCTGTGAAAATTGTACAGGGGTCCTGCATGTAGTAGAAGATGATGGGCAATAATGTTAAATCTTAGACTCTGTTTCATTTTTTTAAATTTTTTAAAGCAAAAGAAGGAAGAAAACCTCATCTACAAAATTAAGGGCTCCTTTTACGAAGCGCGTTTTTAGCGCGCGCTAGCCGAAAAACTACCGCCTGCTCAAGAGGAGGTGGTAGCGGCTAGCGCAGCCGGAAAATTAGCGCACGCCATTACGTGCGTTAAACCGCTAACACGGCTTCGTAAAAGGAGCCCTTAAGTTTCTGCAGAGTCGTAAAATGCAGGGCCTGGAGTCTGCCTGCTGAGAATGGAAAGTCAAATTCTGCTTCTTTTAAGAAAGCCACACGTGTTAATTTTAAACAGTTTCTGAGATATAAGACGGAAATATAGCTACATATTTTGTTGTTCCATGTTTGCTTTCTCGCTTTCAATAAAGGTCACCAACTTCATCCCCTCCCCTTCCCCTCCAAACTATTGATTCTGCTTCTTTTTGACTGAAGCTGCACTTCCTAGCATAGAAGAGAAATTGCTACACTAGCAAATTGGATTGGTACTATCTTGTAGCCGGTGTACTTTGGAAAATAGGGATTCGTGGCTTTAATCCATCTTTTAAAAAATGTAGAAATGTGTAATAGTTTTTTTTTTGGAATGGAAAATGTATGCTTTCATGTTTTAGCTTGATAGAAGAGCTCCATATGGCAGTCCCTTGCAGAACCATTCTTTGTAGTATTAAATTGAATATGGAATGATAATTGTATTAAAAATAGTAGCTGTAAATTGGCTTTCTTCACACCTCGTAGAAATCCACCCTTCCTCCTCTCATATACTGAGCAATAAACAGTCCAGAAAGTAGAATATTTGAGCTGAGAATATGAAATATTGGATAGGAATTACAATGGCATGGTGCTCCCGGATGGAAAGCTTTTCATTATTCGGTGGCATGTTCCATTTTCAGACTTATTAAAAGTCATCATGCTATGAATGTCTTCAGAATGGAAGTCTTAATGACACTTTTTTTTTTTCCCCCTTCGTAATAAAACAAATTGGGTTTCTCAACATGATATCAAACGAACGGGGAACCATGAGTATTCAAAACATGATCTCTGTGCTATAGCCATGTTAAATATTGGGAACAAAAAATAAAATTAAATAATCTTCTGTACAGGACTGTGTACCTGGGATAGACAGGTTTAAGAACACATTGATAATGCATAGAAACATAGAAATAGACAGCAGATAAGGGCCACGGCCCATCTAGTCTGCCCACCCTAATGACCCCTCCCCTACCTTTGCCTTGTGAATAGATCCCATGTGTCGATCCCATTTGGCCTTAAAGTCAGGCACGCTGCTGGCCTCAATCACCTGCAGTGGAAGACCATTCCAGCGATCAACCACCCTTTCAGTGAAAAAGAATTTCCTGGTGTCACCTCGTAGTTTCCCGCCCCTGATTTTCCATTGTGACCAGACCTTCCTTTGAGATTAGAATACAATAGAGTGCTCTCAAGGGCCATTTTTGATAGGACGTATAAGTCCGACTTTGGACGTTTCCCCCAAGATGTCCAAATACTGGGCAGAAAAAAATGGCCATTTCTTAACCCATAAGACATCTTTTTTTTTTTTTTCATAAATGGCCCAGCTCGAGGTCTACGATTTTTGCTATTATATATTAAAAAAAAAAAAAAAGAAAATCAAATTTTAAACAAGCCATTTGTGTGTAGGAGAGGTCAGCATTTATAATGCACTGGCCACACAGACATGGCAGCAGAGCAGTGGGGCAATGCAGGGGGCACTTTACATTAAAGGTTCCCGGTACACATCTCACCATAACTCCCGTACATTATATGATGAGCCCTCTAAAACTCCCCCCAAATCTACTGTACCACCCCAATAACCCTTATGTCTGCAGGTGTCACCTATATGGTAGTACAGTAGGTTTTTGGAGGGCTCACACCTTCCACCAGAAGTGCACTAGTAAGGCTGGCATATGGGCCTGGGTCCACTTCTCTGCAGTCCACTGCACTGCCCAGCAGGCTACTCCAGAGACCCACTTGCAGCTCTACTAGGACTGGACATCGTATCTGCAACTGTCATAGAGACAAATATGTACTATTTCATGCAGATATTTGGGAATGGGGTGTGTGAAGTGGCCATATTTTCATCCCTCCATAAGAATAATCTTATTAGATCAGATCAATGGTCATTCCAGCCCAGTATCCCATCTTCATGGAGACCAATCCAGGTCACAAGTACCTGACAAAACCCCAAATAGTAGCAGCATTACATGCCACCGATCCAGGGCAAGCAGTGGCTTTTCCCATGTCTGTCTCAACAGCAATTTATGAACTTTTCCTCCAGGAACTTGTCCAAACTTTTCTTAAAACCAGCTATGCTATCTGCGCTTACCACATCCTCCGGCAATGCATTCCAGAGCTTAACTATTCTCTGAGTGAAAAAATATTTCCTCCTATTGGTTTTTAAACGTTTTACTCTGTAACTTCGAGTGTCCCCTAGTCTTTTTAAATCTTGATGCAGTAAAAGATCAATCCATTTGTACCTATTCTACACCACTCAGGATTTTATAGAATTTGATCATATCTCCCTTCAGCCATCCAGTAGTCATCTGGTCAGTTTGGGTGCCTTGTAAGCCCTTATTTGTTTTAAAAATAGATCTAGCCCAAAGGAGCCTGATTCTGGAAATGGCGTCTGCCATGGTAGGTGCCTGCAAAACGGGCGCCTACCATGTGTCAATTATCGGTAGGCACCATGTCCAGAATCGCGTCTCTTTTATGTACAGATGCTTTAAATGTAGGCCAGCATTTTACACACCTACAGAAGTGCCTGGGCATGCCTACAGATGCCTAAGGCTACTTGCGGCATAATCCATACCCATGCCAGCCTTAGGCATCCGTAGGCATGCCTAAATGCTTGCATAGGTGTGAATCAGATGCCTACATTGTAGGTGTCGTTCACCGCATCAATTTAAAAAAACAAAAACGTGCAACCCAATTGATCCGTTAGTGGTAGGATGCCTACCGCTGCCACAATCAGGATGCCGTTTTGAGAATCAGGCCCAAAACGTCCAAATTGTACCCTGGACATTTTGTAAAATGTTTATCGCTGTAAAACATCCAACCCGGAGTGCTAAATGCTCTGATGCTGCTCTGACATTCATAGAATACTTATGAGCATTGGAGCAACATCGCAGCATTTAGAGCTTCGGGTCATGGTACAAACCTCTATTGCGGCTTAGTAAAGGGGTGGGGGGATTAATTGGTAAAAGCCATTTTTAAACAATTTAAAAATCATCAAAAAGAAATGTAGGCGTCCACCGGTGACTAGAAAATAGTACTTTTCATTGCATCTATGGAGGCACCTTAAAAAACCTAAGATCAAAATAGGTGTGGTTAATACCAGAAATGAACGTAGGTGTTCTAAGATACCTTCATAGACGTGATTCTCATCAAAGGTAGGCGCCGGAAATCTAGGCCTTTAAAACCCTGGCCAGGATCTCTCTCTCTGCCTTTGACGAAAGCTGTGGTTCTGTACATGGCACTATTGCGTGATGGACGTGCAATCGCTGGCTGTTTTTTTTAGGTGGCCGCCGATTTACAGAATCTGGCCCTTAGTTTGTATGCACAGGATGGGGGAGGGGTAGAGTTAATTACCTCATTGCATTCACTAAAAAAAGCAAGACTACAAGTCCCTGCATGCAATGGGGTAAACCTATGGCTGGATCAACTCTGTTGAGTGAATCTGATTAAGTTGGCAACCTTAATGGAAGGTCGTGTCTTTGTTTCTCTATTATTTCCCTTTCCAGCCATTTCCCCAAAGATTAGGTTTTCTGTTCAGAACACACTTGACAAAGATATCCTTACTGTTCATAACACAGGTTGATATTGTAGAGAATACGAGTTCTCTTCCATTTTATGTGGTGTTAGGATTATTGGTATGTGATTAAAATTAATCTTTAATTAGACTGTCTACTGCAATCCTTTCATTACTCTGTACATTTGTGTTGGAATAAATTAGACACTTTGCACATGTCTTGTTTTTTTTCCCCCCTAAGTAAAGAAATTAATTAGGTTGAGAAATTATCAGCATATGAGTACAGGTTTATAGGATGGAGATGTTATCTTCACAATTACTTGCTAATGGACAGAGTAACATCTTTGAGTAGCGGAGATGGTTCTGTAGCAGGTAATTCCTGAGAACATTATTTTTTTGCCATGTTTTGAGAAAAGAAAGATGAAATTGTTTTTATTTAGCACAGAGGCTTGATCAGTGGGCATTGGAAGAAGTCCACGTGTGGTACAGTGGCATATATATGAGGGGCCACTGAAAAGTTCTCAGCCCAACCAAGGAGACAATGATGTGGAGCCATGAAACTTACAAGTTATTCCACACTTTTCTTGACACTGTGTTTCAATGAGGCAAATCTAGTACATGGGCACAGGTATAGGGAAACCAAGCCATTGCGACATCAGCGATGAGGTCGGCTCTGAGGCATTGGTGGAATGAGGCATTATGACATCATAATAGGAGAGGCCGCTGAAAAGTTCTCAGACCAGCCAAGAAGAGAATGATGTGATGCCATGAAACTTACAAGTTATTCCACACTTTTCTTGACACTTTTCATTTCAATGATATGAAATGAAACGAAAAGTGTCAAGGAAAGTGTGGAATAACTTGTACGTTTCAGAGCTCCACATCATTCTCTTCTTAGTTGGACTGAGAACTTTTCAGCTGCCCCTCGTATGAATATGATTAATGAAGATGTTGTTTTAAAACATGAAGATATATAATGGAGGACCACGAAGGACAAAAAAACTGAGTGCCTTCAGGACTGTAACAAAGGGATAGGAGTGAGTCCTCCTAAAGTGCCTTAATGCTGTTATGAGGGGGTCCTTAAATTGCTTCATTTTAAGGCCTGCCATGTTGCATTAGTGATTTTCACATCACAAGATAATCTCATTCGCCAAACACACCGCGGCTCTTACCTGCTAACAGCCTCCAGCACAGCTCTGTAGGTTTTACACCATGCTAACATTTACAGTGCTGTCAGGTGTTTTGTCTGAAATAATGTACCATAGAGTTAAAGTAATGGGACATGCAGGTAAATCAATCTTTCCACGGAGAGGCTGGGCAGATCATTAGAATATCACTCAGTCATCTTCACTTGATGAAGCTTTTCCTGTTTTGTGTTCAGCCGTGATGCTCTGCCATGCACAGAGTGGAAAATGGAATCCGTGGACAGTAACAAATTCAGCTCTTGTCTCATCTGTTATTTAAGCCCTGTCACTAGTCAACAGATAATTGTTAAAGGAAAATTATGTTTTCCCACCTCCAGCCTCCCTGACCTGCTACTAAGAGGCAAAGCAGGTTCATTGCTTCCGCCACTCTTGTTTAGCTACTTTGCATGTGAAATCTGTGTAGAGATTGCTAAGTTTCTTCTCGTGAAGCGGCATCGGAACCATCAGCTCTATGCCAGAATAGAAGCAGATCTGACCTTTCACTAATGCCGGCATCTTCCAGAACAGGAGCTGCGCTTTCCCTGCCTGAGAGGGAGGATCCAGCCCTTGGAGGGGAAATTAAGCTAGGGGAAGGTCTCCAGCAACTGTACCAGAATACTGTTAGGGGTTCAGGTTCTGATTAGAGGTCTGCACGGGAACGGGGATCACGGGAATCCCACGGGAATCCCCCCCTAACCCACGGGACTCCCACGGGGACCCCCCTCTGGCCCACGGGACTCCCCGGGGACTCCCATGGGGATGGAAGGCTTTGGAAGCAGGGTTCGTTCATATAATATAATGGACACGTCAGCCTTAGTAAAAGAGGGGGTTTATAAGTTAATTACCTGAACAGAAAACAAAAAAAGGTTCCACCAAAGAGATTCCACAAGGAAAACAGCACCGTAAACACAAAAGAAACTGTGGAATTGATGATCCTGTCAGAAGTAATTGCTGCTTTTTATGGGGACGGGCGGGGATGGAGGTAATTCCTTGCGGGGATGGGTGGGGATGGAAAGGATCCTGACAGGGACGGGTGGGGATGGAGAGGATCCTGATGGGGACGGGTGGGGACAGAGGGGATCCTGGCGGGGATGGATGAGATTTCTGTCCCCGTGCAACTCTCTAGTTCTGATCTCACCAAGGTCCAGCTGATCAGGGCTGGCTCAGCCTATGAACCAGATGGAATACTGGTCCAGGGCACCAAAATCTCAATCTTGTCTACAATGGCGTAGTGAGGGTGGGAGGTGCCCCGGATGGCGGCACCCCCCACACTCTTCGCCCTCAGTCCTTCCTCGCCTCCCCCCTGCTATACATGCACCCCTTCCTTTCTCCTGTATCTCTTTAACTTCGCCTGCATGAGCAACGTCTCGAACCTGCTGCCTGCACTGGCCTCGGCTCCCCCTTCTGATGTCACTTCCTGATCTGGAGGTTGGTGTCAGCAGCAGGTTGGATATGCTGCTTTTGCCAGCATAGAGTTAGCGACACGGGGGTGGGGGGGGGGAGGGAAGGTGCAAGCATGGCGGGGAAGAAAGATGCTGGCACCCCCACAAAGTTGGCGCCCGGGGCAGTCTGCCCCTCCATTCCCCCTTATTATGCCACTATTTGTCTACCTTCAGACTCTAAAAGGGTAAATGCCAAAGGTTTTAGCACCCTTTATCATTAGTGCTCTAAGCCACTGCCTCGCATGGTCCAGCATGAGAAAGGGACTTGAGAGAGAGGGGGAGCTACTAGATTACAGATGCTGGTAGGTAGAGAATGACACGGGGACAAATTTGTCCCCATCCCCGCAAGAACTCAATTTCTCCATCCTGTCCCCGCGAGTTTTGTCGCCATCGCTGAACCTGTCCCATTCCTGTAAGCTCTGCTTTAACCACACAAGCCTCGAACACTTATGATTTTAAAGTGTTTGAGGCTTGTGCAGATGAGGACAGTGCTTAGGCATTGGTGGAATGAGGCATTATGACATCACAATCTGAGCTCTAGAATGTTGCTACTTATGATTTTAAAGTGTTTGAGGCTTGTGCAGATGAGGACAGAGCTTAGGCATTGGTTGAATGAGGCATTATGACATCACAGTCTGAGCTCTAGAATGTTGCTACTTAGGATTTTAAAGTGTTTGAGGCTTGTGCAGATGAGGACAGAGCTTACAGGAATGGGGCAGGGACAGGAAAAGAACTCACGGAGATGGGACGGGAAAATGAGTTCCTGCGGAGACAGGGAAAAATCTGTCCCCGTGTCATTCTCTAGTGGTGGGGAACAACACTCCCTCTAAGAAGCAGCTGGGTGCAGGCAAATTTTTTTTTCATGAGAGCGAATATTAGGAATGTATTTATGTATATAGCATAAAAACCCAGCACACATATGGTAAATGATATAGCTTAGTTTAATTATCCCTCCCCCTGCCCTTTTACAGAACCGTAGCATGGTTTTTAGTATCGGCCATAGTGGTAATATTTTTGATGCGCATAGAATTCCTATGAGCATTGGAGCTGTTACTGTCGCGGCCAACGCTAAAAACTGTGCTACGGTTTTGTAAAAGGGGGTGGGGTTAATTTTTTTTATAAGGTTAATTTTATTTGAAGGTCGGGTCAGTATTTTTAAAAGCAATCATGTTTTAAATTATGCATGTAATTCTGTAAACTGTTTAGTTTTAAATAGTATAGAAATTTTTAAAAAAATAAAATAATAAATAAATAAATAAAATGTATGAGTGATTGCTCATATGCTCCGCTTAGACGGCATATGGGGGGAGAGTGGTGGCTGAGATACAAGATTGAGGGGGGTGGGGCGCCAAGTAAAAAGTTGGCTCAGGGCACACAGTTCCTTAAGCCTGCCCTGCTTATAATTAAGAGAGAGAGAGATCCTGGCCACTCAAGAAAAGAACAAGGGGAAGAACAGGAGTTGTTGCGAGATGTCCTGGTGGCTATTTGAAAGAATACTGTGAAGGGACAGAAGTGAGGGGGCTGTGCTCCTGCTTCCAAAGACCCCTGTCGGGCCACCAGGTACATAGGTAGGCCCAAGGGAACTTACCTACACTTTGGGTGGGGGGGGGGGGAGTAAGATGGCATGATTGTGGGGAGTTGGGTGGGGTTTAAAAAAAATAAAAATTTTAATGTTATGTGTGTGCCAGCCCAATATTTAGTGCCAGCACTTGCATAACCTGGGGCTCCTCCCTAGTGATGCCCCCAGCACTGCCCCTGACCTGCCTACTTTTTATTTGGGCAGTCTGAGGGGATATTCAGCAGTACTATCTGGTTAAGTGCCACTGAATATCCCCTCTTAGGCAGACAGAAACTATTTAAGTGGGCAGGAGAGCTTCCTGCCCAATTAAATCACTCTAAATATTGGCCTCATTTAATTTTTTTTCTAATTCTTAGTATTATATATCGTACGTCTCTCTTTATTTGAGGACTGAATAATATATAGGTTAATTATTATTATTACTATTATTTTTACTATAGTTCCATATTAACTGAACTGTTTCTCTAACTTATCTCTTATATACTTGTTTTCATTTACTAAAAAAAAAAAAATGTGTAGCCCCCTCTGATGTTCATACTTAAGCCAGGATTACGTATGATTCATAGTTTGTTCACAGATAAATCCATTTGCCATGAATAGCTGCTCTTGGTAGTTTGCCTGATTGGCATCCTGGCATGTCAGGTGCTGTGTGGATTTTCTACAAATGCATCTTCATTTAAGCTGGTATGTCACATGGCTACTGCTCATACATGTATAAATACCATCGTGGAAGCCCAGATGTATTCCACGTATTAAAAAGGTGGAAAGAAGAGAAAACAAGAGCTGACAAGGTTAAAATTTGAAGGGAAAGAGGCTATAAGAGCCAAAAACATTTTCTATGCGTACAGTGTGCTTTGTGATATTTTTTTAATTTTATTGTTGGTACATCATTTTTACTTGGTCATTTTAAAAGTAGCTCGCAAGCCCAAAAAGTGTGGGCACCCCTGATATAGTGTAACTATGATTTGGCTTATTCTTCCCCAATGTGCATCACTTTGCATTTGACCACATTAAATTTCATCTGCATTTCGACACCCAGTCTTCAAATTTCCTAAGGTCTGCCATGCTGAGCATCTCCCATCTCTGCGCCCTTATTCTTAACCTGTCAAACATAACTCTTGTGTGTCCCTGTACACACCTCCCCTTGCCCCTTCACGTGCCAGCATATCTCCTTCTCTTATCCTTCCCTCCTGTCTCCCTCCCCAGGTAGGTATTTCTCCCTCTTTCTTCCCTCCATTTGCTCCCCCTTCTAGGAGTCTAGCAAGAGTTATTCTCTCTTCCCTTGTTCCTGTTCTGGTTCCCCTTTGCAGGATCAGCACCTCTCTCTCTCTTCCTTTTTTCCCCATAGTTCCTGGCACCTCTCTTTAAACCCCCCCCCCCCCCCAGTCCAACACTTCTTTTCTTTCTGCAACCCCTATCTGCCTTTCTCTTCCCAGACCCTTCTGTCCAGTACTTCTCTTCCTCCTCGACCCCCTGAATGCAGCTCCTCTCACCCTCCTTGCCCCCATTCAAAACTGCTCTCCCTCATTCTCCAATCTCCAACCCCAGTCTAGCACCTGCCACTTATTCTTAAACTCCCCTAACCCTGTATTCCTCCTTCCAACTTTATCTTGAGGTTGCCTGTTACAGGCCCTGCAGCTTCCCTTCTTCAGCATCAACCCCCTACCCCCTCTCCCACTGATAACACAATTTTCAGGGTTTTTTCCATCAGGGCAGGACACAATCGAGATAGAGAAGTTGGATCAGAGGGGGCGGGGTGCCATAGAAGGAAAACCGCAGGGGACTTCAGGTACGAGTTTGAAGGTAAGGGAGGGGGGGTGGCAGATTGATGGAGAGGTGCCAGATCATGGACAGAGAGAAGAGGGGATGATATGCTGGATCAGGGAGAGTGTGAGAGACAGCAGATCACAGGGGGGGACCCATCCCCAAATGCGTATGAAAAGGGTGATTGACATGTGAGTTTGTGAGGGCAGCCAAATACATGCATCACACGCCAAATGCATTTGTCACAAACTAAATGCATGTGACTTGGAATCTCTTCAGGCCTAAGTTTGAACTGATGTGATATTGTGAGCATACTTACGGGTTTCTTCCATCTCATTACAGGTATTATTGATGGTCACATGAGCAGTGGTGAGGGTTTTTCAGAGGATTCAGTGAATCCCTAGCTCTACAGCAGGGCTGCCCCAAAGTCCGGTCCTCGAGATCTACTGGCAGGCCAGGTTTTCTGGATATCCGCAATGAACATGTATGAGAGAGATTTGCATACCAAGAAGGCAATGCAGGCAAATCTCTCTCATGCATATTCATTGTGGATATCCAGAAAACCTGGCTTGCCAGTAGATCTCAAGGACCGGACTTGGGCAGCCCTGCTTATTTATTTTTGTTTACTTTTCGATTGATGCAGTTTGATTTGTTGTATAGGCATCCTGCTCAACCAGCCAAACTGCATCAAACAAAAATTAAACAAACCTCTGAGCCCCCATGAAGGTACTGATCTGAATTTGATTGGTTGAGCAGCAGCTACCTGTTGACTGCTCAACCAATAAAATTCAGAGCCCTCAGGGCCTTTAGGGGATGGGGCACATCCCCTGAAGGCGCTGACCACACACCACTGCAAGTGAGTCACTTTGCGTGGCTGAAAGGTTGCTGAGCCTCAGTCATGTTGGAATGGAATGTATCATTCCATATCTGCTGGAGTTCCCATGTTCTGCATTTTGGGAGGAGTCTGAGACCTGCTTCTTTCTCCTTTGTTTGCTGTACTCCTCTCATGTGGTACAGCAGATCTATTCTGATTTTAATTCTGTTAACATTTCTTCAGCCGGGCAGGTTACAAGAAAAACAGTTTCTTATTTGGCAAGACTTTGGTGAGAGAATGTTTTACTGTTCTGGAACACGATATTTTGGAACCCAGAGCATATAGAATTTGCATGGTTTGGAACAAATATTTTATTAGGAGGGTAAAGGTGGCACAAAACCAGGCTGGTAGCTTTGGGCGTTGTGCTGCTGTTCCTTCATTTGGCACACACTCCAGTTTTTGGAGTTCTGTTTACTAAATCAACAGAAAACAATTCCGATGACCTTTTCCAGCTCTTCACAGCTGGAACTAGAATCCACCACGATGATACAAGCCATTAAGCCTGACAGACTGAAACACTTTATCTTTCATTATTTTGTGATGTAAGCTGGAAGCAATAGCATTTAACATTCTTTTCGTCTTTCGTGTTAGTGAAATGTCAGAGGCTACTTTTATAAAATTAGGTCGTATGCACTTCATACAGTCCCTGTAATCATTACACATTTATTTATTTAATACACTCTTCCAATAGAAGCTATTAGTAAATATAGACATATATTTATACAAATAGTTTTTTATTTATATTTAATAATAATGATAGCCATTGCTTTTTCATCAATAAATATCCCCACATATAGACATATACATAAAAAAAATCACAACAGGAGCCTCTTCCTACTTAAAAAAAAACATATAAACTAATTCACATGTGCAAAATTCACACTCCATTTTCTTATTCTCACAGACGTCTCAGTTTAATCTTGCATAGTTCAAGCTTGTTGGAGACCTGAGTCCACTTGATAACGTTCTCGTTATCAGTTTTTTACTTTCTCTATCTTTTTTTGTCGCAAGTTTTTCATTAGTTATATTCCACAGACACCAACTGATTGCCCGGTAGCCCAACAGAAGACTGTGTTTCGCCTGAAAACGTCTTCAGGAGCTGAGGCAGTATATGGCTCCCGATGTATTCTGAGAAACTTTCTTTATCATCATAAATGCAACAGCAGGGAGGAACCAACTGCTGCTGTGATGGAACCAACCAACCAACCAATCAACTTTCTTTATCATCAACTGCTGCTGTGATGGAACCAACCAATAGCCTGTGATGGCCTGACGGTTGGTTCCTCCCTCCGAGGTCCCGGCTTTATGACCTCCGCCCCGATCCCTTCTCCTATCAGGAGGCAGCCCCGCGGCGGGAACTTCAAACCCGCCTATTGCTGAGCTGCCTCCTGCTCGTCTATACCTCCCCCCCTCGCGCGGAGCGCTCGTCTCCATGGGAGGCTGCGCGGGCCCTCCATCCCCGAGTTACAGCCGCCCATCGAGACGAGACTCTCGGGCTCTCCTATAAGTGAGTGCAGCTCCATACAAGAGAATATTTGATTTATTTATTTAAGAGACACATAGTTTGCCTAAAAACTAAGCAGAATACCACCATACATACGTAAAATATTAAACATAGTATACCTAAGAAACACTTTGAAAGGTACTGTAAAACTGTATGTCCATTGTAGAAACTACATGCAATCCACTGCTTTCTCTAATGGTTGCTGCAGCAACGAATTATATGCCATGTAATGAGACTAAGTCCAGGAGCTTTTCAGCAGGCAGCACCTTAGCTTTCAGTTGCACTGGCACAGATAACGGAGCCGAAGAATACTGGAATATACTGTTGAATTCGAGAAAATGACTTTCTGGCGAGCTATATTCAGATCTGATCCCATTCTCATGTATGTAATCATTGCACATGTAATATGTTTCTTGTTTGGTTTTGCTGTTCCTTTTGTGTTGCAGTGGGGATTTTTCCTACAGCCTAGCCATGTCTCTTGATGTTGTTTACTTCCCCCAGCTCTGTAATTGCTAGTGAGAAAAATGCTCACAGGAAAGAACATTGAACCATGTGTGCAATGGCATAGAGAGGGTAGGAGGTGTCTGGGGCAGTGGCGCCTCCCTGCTCCTTCCATGCCCCCCGCCCCCCAGGTACCTCTTTAAATTTTTGCCAGCACGATCAGCTTCTCCAGCCTGCTGCTCGCGCAGGTGTTGGCTTTTCCTCTGATGTCATTTCCTGGCCCTGCGACCCGGAAGTGATTTCAGAGGAAGCCTGGCTGGAGCGAGCAGCAGGCTTGCGCTGGTGAAGATTTAAAGAAGTTAAAGGGAGGGGGAAGGGTAGGGAAGGGAGGGCACAAGTGTGGCCTGGGGGGGCAGAGAGGTGCTGGCATCCCCACCATGATGGTGCCACTGCGAATATGCTGAAATGAACAGTAGATACAAAGCAGCATCGTTGTACCTCTGGGTGCACACTCTCTGCTTTAGAACTAAAATACAAAATAAGCAAGGGATATATTCTCAAAAGGGCACCAAGTATTCAGCTATTATGTTCTTCTGTTTTACTCTTTTGAGATCTTGCCAGGTACTTGTAACCTGTATTGGCCACTGTTGGAAACAGGGCACTGGGCTTGATGGACCTTCAGTCTATCCCGGTATGGAATGGTTATGTTCTTATGACTTTACCAGCTAATCTTCAACCAAACACTAGCCAACTGGATCTGGGCCCAGGGTTAAGTCCGATACACCCTCTAGGTTTTCTGGATGTTCCCTCCCTGTAGTTTATCATGGAGTATGTGTCAGCTGTCTCACATTTTGAGTGCATATGAGATCTTCCAGTCCAGCGAAGCTTAAACTAAGAGCTGCAGCATACCCTGAGGTTGGAATGCAATTATGGACTCCAACACAACTTAGATTAGGCATGTCAAACTGAAGTCCTGGAGGGTCATTTATCAGCTAGGTTTTCATGATGTCTGTAATGAATATTCATTGATAACCTAATACACGATAGGTGGGACGAATCTCTATTAAATTCTAGCTTCAATTAATTCTATACAGTGTTCCCCTGTGAATTTGCGATTCGCGGACTCAGTTATTCGCAGTATTTTCTGACTGCCTCTTCTGGTCAGAAAATACAGGGAATGAGTCCGCAAATCAGCCTTCTGCACAACCGATTCCTCCTCTCTCTCCCCCGAGCATACCAGTATGATTTACTACATCCGCCGGCACCCCAGCTGCCCTCTCCTGCCTTTTTACAGGCTCAAAACCACATTTGCGTTTTTTTTTTTTAATTTGCGGGTGTTCCTGGAATGGAACCCCCACAAATTTGGGGGGAGTACTGTACTTCGCATACAAAGAAGCTATCTACTGCTACAGATTCAGATATAAACTGTTTTATTTAACGATTTTAACTCATTCTATACTCTAATCTTCAATAAATTTCAATAAATATTCTTAAACATTTCAAATACACATGCACAATCACATTGGAAGCCCTTCCCCCCCCCCCCCCCATAACTTTAAAAAAACATTGCCAAAGTCCATCGTGAACGATATCACCATTTGCCGATAAAAACACCAGCGTTATCCAAAGGCATATGTCATAGTTCATTCATCCAATGCTCTAGCAAGATTTCCTTATTAGTAGACAAGCCCGACACAGGACTGTGTAATCCCCCATCCGAGCAAAGTTTGTTTTTTAAAAGTCTAGACTCTTTACTTTTGAATGAGCCCTCTCTCTACCAGTCTCAATATTTAACTATACCATGCAATGATCACTGGATGCCAGATGATCACCCACTATAACATCAGAAACACTTTCCCCATTTGTAAGCACTAAGTCCAGTATGACCCCATCCCACGTGGGTTCCATTACCAACTGCTCTTAGTTAGTTAACTCAGGAACTACACGAAGTGTTGAAAAGTAGGGGTGACAAATTCAGACCACGCTTCAGCACCATGATTTTCTGGGCTGGTGTTGGAATTCTCACTGTGTGTTATTCATGCATGGATGTACAGATTTCATATCCTTTCACCTATTATTTTAATCAAGCATATATACAGGTATACTGAGATCATGTTGTACCCCTGACGCAGGCAGCTTTGCCGAAACCATGTTGGTTTCTTGCTGGCCTCTGATTACAGTTTTCTTGCCAGCTTGAAACTTGTGGTCAACTCTGCTGTTGTTTTCTTTTTATTGATATTTTGTGCAGAGGTTGTTTTTCTTGTGTCTGCCATTTGTAGTGACATGGGAAATATCAATGACATAGCTGAGGACGTTGCATGATGTTAACAGATGCAAATGAACAGATAAAATAACTACCACTAATCATTTTGGTTCATTGACAAAAGCGCGCGACGACAAAGGTGTGCCGACAACCCAGCACAGACAACTGAGCGCAAAGCGGAAGCACGCCGAAGAAAAACAGTATTTTAAGGGGCTCCAACGGGGGGTGTTGGTAGGAACCCCCCCACTTTACTTAACAGAGATCGCGTCGGCGTTGTGGGGGGCTTGGGGGGTTGTAACCCCCCTCATTTACTGGAAACTTAACTTTTTCCCTCTTTTTTAGGGAAAAAGTGAAGTTTTCAGTATAATGTGGGGGGTTACAACCCCCCAAAACCCCCCACAATGCCGGCGCGATCTCTGTTAAGTAAAGTGGGGGGATTCCCCCCCACCCACCCCCGTCAGAGCCCTTTAAAATACTGTTTTTCTTCAGTGCGCTTCCGCCTTGCGCTCAGTTGTCTGCGCTGGGTTTTCGGCGCGCCTTTGTCGGCGCGCGCTTTTGACCTGTCACCATCATTTCTGTAGCACTACTAGATATACACAGTGCTGTACATCAAAATGTAGAAGAGACAGTCCCTGCTCAAAAGAGCTTACAATCTAGTGAAGATAGCCAAACTGGACAAGAAGGTGCATCAATACACAGTGCTCAGGTGGGGGAATTACAGAGGGAATGAAAAGACAGTTATTGGTGCTTAGCAGGTGGGTTGGAGTTTGGAACTGGAAGCATCGTCAAAGAAGTGTGCTTTGAGTCTGGATTTAAATACTGCCAGCGACGGAGCTTGACGTACCGCGTCAGGCACTTTGTTTCAGATACCAGTAAGAGTGTGTACTCTCCCTGGAGTGCGTGCATGTATAAACCACTGCGTGTGAATTCACGATCGGGAAAGAGAGCACAGGCCCAAATATTGTATATGGCATCCTAAGTTACACACGCAACTCAATTGTTTAACAAGCCAATCAATGCCATTAATTTGCACTAATAGAAGTTACGCACACAGCAGGTCCTTTTGAAGTTAGATTTGTTATTTTGAATCCGTATAAAAGATACTTTACATCAATTCATATGGCTCAGCACCAACTTTCGTATTACTCTTACCCCAATTTTTTGGCCGTCATCCTGGATCAACTGTGGAATCAAACTTTGTTTACTTTTCAAGATGCACAAAGTCAATTTCATTTATTTGATTTAGCATCTTATCAATGGTTACAATTACAACAATGTTTGACTAAGAGTATGTTGTTTTTTTCAGCTCAGCTCCAAGACTTATATAAATATATAGATACCTTAATTACAGAGCAACATTTATCTTCACATATATATAAAGATCTTAATAAGTTTGATGATGTTTCTCCTCATTCTTTATATGCTGTTTGGGAAAATGATGTTGCCGGACATTTAACTTCATCACAATGGGAGGACTTTTTGATTAGTACTTTTAAAATATTAATGTCCACAAATTTGATAGAGTTATTTTTTGTTCATCATTTATTTATTCAATTTTCGATACCCTTCTCCCAGGAGAGCTCAGAACGGTTTACATGGATTTATTCAGGCACTCAAGCATTTTTCCCTGTCTGTCCCGGTGGGCTCACAATCTATCTAATGTACCAGGGACAATGGGAGGATTAAGTGACTTGCCCAGGATCACAAGGAGCAGCGTGGGTTTGAACCCACAACCGCAGAGTGCTGAGGCTGTAGCTTTAACCACTGCACCACTCTAGAAATCAAAATGTAGTAAAGGTGAGCCAAGTAAAGGACAGTCAAGCCATTGTGACATCACTGGTGAGGCTGGTTCTTAGGCATTGATGGAATGAAGCATTATGACATCACTATCAGCTCTGGTTACCAGAGGCTGAAGCTTTTCACACTATTTATGTATTCAATTTTCTATACTGTTCTTCCAGGGGAGCTCAGAACGGTTTACATGAATTTATTCAGGTACTCAAGCATTTTTCTCTGTCTGTCCCGGTGGTCTCACAATCTATCTAATGTACCTGGGGCCATGAGGGGATTAAGTGACTTGCCCAGGGTCACAAGGAGCAGTGTGGGTTTGAACCTACAACCCAAGGGTGCTGAGGCCATACTCTCCCATCAAGCTCTTTGGACTCTGAGGAAACAGGGGAGAGTGTGGCACAGTGGTTAAAGAATGTAAACCGTTCTGAGCTCTCCTGGGAGAATGGTATAGAAAATTGAATAAATAAAATAAAAATATTTAAGATTGGACACGTGATCATCTGACTTTTGTTGGCACTGTAATTCTGAAAAAGGTACGTTAGTACATATGATTTATGAATGTTCTAGTTTAAAACCTTTTTGGTCTTCAGTATGGCGTATTATTTCTCGCATCTTATCGCTTACTGAGGAGCTCTCATTGGCCATTGTCTTTTGGAGAAGCACTGTACTGCGATTTCCCCTTTCTTAGGGTCAGTCTCATTTGTTTGATATTTTGTTGGCCCTTGCTATAAAAGTAATCCCTAGAAACTGGAAAATACATCATGATTTACATGTGGCCGCCTGGTGGAATTTAGTTTGTTTGACCCTTAAGTTTGAGAAGGAAAATGCTTATTCTACTCCTCGATTTCGTTCTGTGCGTAATATGTGGGCCACTTTCCAATCTTAAATTCGGAATGCAGATGTTTAATTTTGCTGTTCCTGAATGCCGGATTGTGCTCTGTGAATATCGCTGTATTGGTTTTCTCTTATTGTGTGGTTTGACACGATGTTATTGTTTAAAAACTTGAATAAAGAGTGTTTGAACAAAATAAAAAAAGAAGTTATGCACACAGCTTGATAGACACATCCTATAAAGTGGTGCATATCAGTTCTAGTACAGAAATTTCAAAAGGGGGCATGACCATAGGAAGAGCATGGGTGGATCGTGGGCATTCCTTAAAATTAAGCGCACTCTTACAGAATATGCCTGATAAGTAATAATAATAATAACTTTATTTTTCTATACCGCCACAATCTTGCGACTTCTAGGCGGTTTACATTCAAGACAGCTGGACATTCAGCGAATTACAATATGCATATAGTCTGAGGAGATACAGAGTACATCAAACTTTAAGAATGCGAAAGTATACAGTATATAGTGTACAGTGCGCTAAGACATTTTCGAGAGGACCAGTTAGGAAAAAGGTCGCGAATTAACAAAAAAATACATCGAAAATTACAATATATAGTTTAAGAGATTTCAGGGAGACATATTAGAAGACATGTCCCGAATTGCAAAATATGGTTTGATTAGGATTTCAGAGGCGGGAGGAGGGGTTTGATTAGGATTTCAGAGGTGGGTGGAGGGGAGGGGGGGTATATTGGGAACGAGAAAAGAAAAGAAGTGTTTGGAGAAGATTCTGTTTAGGTGATATATTTGTCGAATAAGGCAGTTTTTATGAGTTTTCTTTGTTTGTTTTCTTGGTATGCAAAAGTTCTATCCAGAAAAGTTTTATATTTACAATTGGTAATGCTAAGTAGTGTAAAGATTGTTGGTCCACACCACACCAAAAATGGTAGCCTGCCCAGCCACAAAAATAATTTTTTTTAAAAAGTCACACTAAATAAAATTAATGAACATAGTTCACACGAACACCATGGATCCTTTGGCAGGGGCATTTGCGTTTCAGAAAAGTAGGGATTATTCAGCACCTTTCTGAAATCTCCAGACAGGAAACATTTTACAGCACAACCAGGGACCAAAAGTGGTCGTGGCTGGTATTTAAAGCGAAGCGGCAAAAGCTCACAGACAGCGTAGTGACCTTTAACAGTCATTCACAACTGAGACCAGAAGAGTGTATTAATTTCCTATATATAATTTTTTTAAACCCTTTTGCATAGACCGGGGAGGAGGAGGTGGAGAGAGAGAGAGAGAGAGAGAGAGAAACGATGTGCATATCCAACAAAAGGTTTGAAAAACATCCCGAGTAAATAAATAATGAATGTTTGCTGAATTCCTCTCCCCTCATCAACAACAAAACATTAAGGGCTCCTTTCACGAAGACGCGCCAGCATTTTTAGCGCACGCGCCGGATTAGCGCGCGCTAGCCGAAAAACTACCGCCTGCTCAAGAGGAGGCGGTAGCGGCTAGCGCCACGCTATTCCGCACATTAAGGCCCTAACGCGCCATCGTAAAAGGAGCCCTAAAATACAGCAATACTAGACCTCTTTACCTAAGCAGGTGCTACATAAGCCCAAAATCTGGAGGGCGGATGCTTAATCTCCTGCCATGCCTGATAAGGAATCTACGTACATAAACAGCAAAGGCAGATAGCAGCCTACAGACACTTTTCCGTAGAAGGAGAAGTTTATCCAGTTATGACAATGCCTGAAAACTAGGAAGGGGCCTAAAAGGTGTTGCATTTAATCACATGCATGTGGTTAGATATTGACTGGTGGATCTATGTCTACAATGTGGACGAAAAAGAGGTTAATTTTCAAAGCACTAAGACACACAGGCAGAGATCACCAGAAGCGGCTTCAGCGGTGGGGGGAGGAGGGTGGGTAGGAACGCGAGATTCCCGGTGGGGGGAGGAGGGTAGGTAGGAATGCGGGATTCCTGGTGGCGGGATTTGGAGGCCAGGCTGCGTACCCCAACAAGTGGCCTGCGTACACCCAAGGGTGCGCGTACAACATGGGTTTCTGGCAGTAATATTTCAGAACAAACCTATTTGTGCATGTTAGCCATTTTAGAAACATATGTTTATTTTTATTAGAATTTAAGAACATAAGAGTTGCCATACTGAGACAGACCAAAGAAGGTCCATCAAACCTAGTATCCTGTTTCCAGCAGTGGCCAACCCAGGTCAAAAGCATCTGGCAAGATGCAAAGGAGTAAAACAGATTTTATGATGCTTATTTTAGGAATAAGCAGTGGATTTCCCCACATCCATCTTAATAATGGCTTATGGACTTCTGTTTTAAGAAATTATCAAAAACTTTTTTTAAACCCTGCTACGCTAACTGTTTTCATCACATTCTCTGGCAATGAATTCCAGAGTTTAATCACACGCTGAGTGAAGAAATATTATCTATGGTTTATTTTAAATTTACTACTTAATAGCTTCATCGCATGACCCCCTAGTCCTAGTATATTGGGAAAGAGTAAATAAGTGATTCACATCGTCCTGTTCCACTCTACTCAGAATATTATAGATCTGTGTCATATCTCCCCTGAGCCATCTCTTCTCCAGGCTGAAGAGCCCTAGCTGCTTTGGCCTTTCCTCATACTACTAATTACTACTATTATTAGTTATTTCTAGAGTGCTACCAGACGTATGCAGCGCTGTACAGTCGCGAAGGAGACAGTCCTTGCTCAAATGAGTTTGCAAGCTAAACAATCAAGACAGAAAAACAGGATGCCAGGGTAGGGGTTATGGTTGGAGGGAATTGTTAAACTGCTGGCTAGAGCAGAGGGCAGTGGGGAGTGGAGGTATGAGTTGAAGGCTATCTCAAAAAGGTGGGTTTTCTGCCTACTTATGAACAAGGTAAGGAAAAGGGGTATGATGGACAGACTCAGGTAGTTTATTCCAGGCATACGGGGCAGTGAGATGAAAGGAACAAAGTCTGGAAGTAGAGAAGAATTCTCGGGGAGGCATATAAGGAGAGACAAGAGAAGAGACATACTGAGGGGTTGCAGAATGAACACACTTATAGGTTAGTAATAGGAATTTGAATTGCATGCGAAGGCAGATAGAGAGCCACTGAAGTGATTTGAGGAGAGGGGTAAGGTGAGTCTAACGAGGTTGCCAGAAGGAACAGAGGAAAGAGGAACAGTTCAATCTTGGACATGTTTCGTTTCAGGTAGCAGTGGGACATCAAAGCAGCAATGTCAGCCAAACAGGCTGAGACTTTTTCTTGGATTTTAGGTGAAATCTCGGGTATAGAGAGGTAGATATGAGAATCATCAGCATATAGGTGATACTGGAAGCTATGGGAGGAGACCAGGGCACCAAAGGAAAAGGTGTAGAGAGAGAAGAGGTCCTAAGACAGAACCCTTGGGTATTCCAACCGCTAGCGAGATAGCAGCAGAGGAGGATCCACCAATGCATATATTAAAAGTGTAATGGGAGAAGTAGAAGTTAAACAAGGAGAGGACAGATTTGCGGAATCCATGCGAGGATGGAGTATCGAGGAGTAAGCAGTGATTAACAGTATCAAAAGCAGCAGACAAGTCAAGAAGAATGAGGATCGAGTCCCATTTTTAAAATCATTTTTGTTGCCCTTGATGCTTGATCTTTTGCCTTTCTTAAACAATCAAAGCGTGTGGTGTGTGGTGCAGTGGTTAGAGCAACAGTCTTGGCACCCTGAGGTTGTGGGTTTGAATCCTGCACTGCTGTTTGTGACCTTGGGCAAATCACTTAATCTCCGTTGCCCCAGGTATGTTAAATAGAGTGGAAGCCCGCCAGGACAATTAGGGAATAATGCTTGAGTACCTAAATAATTTTTAATCCACATAGAATTGTAGGATCTGCGGAACAGAAATTTTAAAAAAAGAATATAATGTCAGAAAGGAACTACAAATTCAATAGAAAACAAAAAAATAACAGGAAATAAAAGCAATGTAATAATAGGAGAAAAGGAGAAGCTTCAGTTCAAGCCAGCACTATCGTGACCTTGCGTCTGGAAAGACCTCGGTAAAGAGGATTTCGAAAGCAATTCTAAATTTTGGATAAGAAGGTTCTTCTAAAATAGAACTAAACTAAACTAAACCTTAGGTTTGTATACCGCGCCATCTCCGCAAGCGCAGAGCTTGGCACGTTTTACAGAGTTAAGAGGAAAGGAACTACAATGAAAGGATATAGGAGAGGGACAGAGAAGATAGAGAGGGACAGGATACTAGAGAATGAGAGGTGATTAGATTTTTGAGAAGAGCCAAGTTTTCAAGTGTTTGCGGAAGGATTGGAAGGAACTTGAATTTCTGAGCGAGGATGAGAGGTTGTTCCAGAGTTCTGTGGTTCTAAAGGGGAGGGATGTTCTAAGTTTTCCTGCGCGGGATATACCTTTTATAGAGGGGAATGATAGTTTCAGTTTTTGGGAGGGTCTGGTGGAGCCATAGACAGCAGCAAAAAAAGGTCTAATGGACCTTCAAAGTAACTAACTTTTTCCAGCACTGGACTAACAATCATATACAATAAGATATGTATAAATAATTGAAGAAGGGGGGAGGAAGTCTCAGTGTGAAGGAATAGCGAAGGGAGAAAAAATCTCCAGCACTCACATACTCAGGTGCTGCTGTTTTCATCTTTAGCCTGCAAGCTAAGTTTTTCCTTTTTGATTCTGGGAGTCAGCTGGGGGGACCTTCAAAGTATTTTTCTTTGTTTCAGCACTGTGAATATGTGATTTATTACTATCACTGTTGCATTTCATGTTTTCACTTTATTTTGTGATTTGGTTGGTGGGTGCACACAGGAGGGACTCGATGATGGTGTGCAGGTGGAGGTTATTAGACCTTCACCAGAGTATGTGAGTGCTGGAGATTTTTTCTCCCTTCGCTGTTCCTTCACACTGAGACTTCCTCCCCCCTTCTTCAATTATTTATACATATATTATTGTATATGATTGTTAGTCCAGTGCTGGAAAAAGTTAGTTAGACCTTTTTTTGCTGCTGTCTGTGGCTTCTATTTAGTATCGTGTGCAGCTTTTTTGTTACTAGTGGAGTTAGTTTTGTTTCCTAAAATAGAAGCAGGAAGGGAATTCTAAAGAAAAGGACTGTACAAAAAACAAACATACCATAAACAAGGCACTAATCATATAGATTGTAATTTAGCATGGAACACCGAAGGAAGGGCTGCATGACATTTGTAGGCAGAACCAAGAGTGCATGAAGGATAGTAAGGAGTTATCTGAGTTTTGTTAGAGTCAAAATCTTGTGTTGGATAAAGAGGGGTGACCCCGTCAGATTGAGTAGCATGAGAGAGAGTCCTAACAGCCATGGTCTGGACAGCCTGATGTTTCAAAAGGGAAGAAGATAGACCAACTATGCTATATACATCCATTTACGGTATTTATTTATTTAAGCTATGTTTTCCGATGTTGTCACAGAGCCCACTATCCTTGGCTGGTATTAATTTTGAGGGGACAAGAAACATGGAGGATTAAGGAGGCAACCTCACCTAATTCCTCAGGGAAATCCCCAGTCGTGCCTGCTAAACCCAACAAAGCAGAAACTTCTTCTGTAGCCCTACGAATCCACAACTCCAAATAGAAGGTTCGACAATGATAGCTTTCTGAAAGGTTCCTGCTTGGAAGTCTTCGTTGTTGAACTTCCTACTTGGTCTCCCAGAGGCCCTAAGTTTTTGTTTGCCCACCTGGATATCTACACTAGTCACGGGGTACAGCAGTGATTCCTCTCAGGTAATATGAGTGTGCGTTACCTAATCGAGGCTGAAAATATTTTAGCCAGTCCCAATGAGCAATAGAAGAAAGTTGATCTGACCCCCAAGAACATTTCATTCCCCTCTTGTGGTTCATTCCCATTCGTACCATAAATTTCACAGTAATATACCATAGTATTCAACTACCTCACATAGTTGATATCAATAGATAAAGCTGGAATTTTGCTCTCTAGTTTTTGTGTATATGATTTTTAAGCTGTCCTCCGTCCTTCTTACCTCAGGACAGGTCTTTGTTTTCTTCCTTTCCAATCCCACCCCCCCACCAAAACTAGGTATGGGAGAGGGAGGGTACCTAGCTGATCAATATTCAGAATATGGACTAACAGCACAGATGCATTCAGCCAAGATACGCTAGAGCTGATGTACAGAGGGTTTATAATCCTGAGGCATTCCAGCATAAAAACAGACAAAGACTGTAAAGATGGATTGCAGTTCAAAATGCCTGAATGCTAAATTTTGTGCAGGTATAATATGCAAACAGAACAGAATTACGAGGAAAAAAAGCTTACGGGAGCTGCACAGCTTCTGCGGCTTAGTCTTATGCTACTGGGGGTGACAAAATGCAATATAATGGAGTGACCTGTGTCAGAATCAGAGCTCTGGTTGTTCTATATCAAAGTGCTTTTCTCCCCAGTCCCCCTCCTCCATTAATTTTTAATGAAGATGCTGAAACATGCCAGCGGGATTCTAAAGGAAAAGTCATTAAGACGGCTCAGACCTTAAACCAACCACTGAGACAGCTGCGGGGAGCCACAAACCCCTCCCGGAAGAGATTATCACAGTATAAATGAGTGAAATGTGCCAAGCGCCTTTAGCAGAGGAACAGGTGACTTTAAAAAAAACTTCCAGGGAGGCGGGAGGGGAGAAGGTGGTAAAGGAAGGGACGATACAGTTGCAGAGGACGGAGAGAGATTGATCCTAAGTGCCATCCCGAGTCTGCATTATTACACCTCAATTGGCTACGTAGTCAGGCCAGAATAAAACTGTGTGCAAAGCTTAGCTTACCATTTTAACTCGTATTTTAATGCACCTTTTTGTGCGGTAAACTATACTCCATGATTTAATAACAATTTTAGCACACAGAAGGTTAGAGCATCTCCATCTAAATCCCATTTAAATGAAGAGAGAATCCATTACTCCCCAGTGCAGGGAGATATGTCCAGTAGTGTATCTAGCGTATTTGACATCCAGGCTGATCATTTTTAACACACACTCCTCCCCATATGAAGAAATTATTCTAAGTATTAATCCATAAGTCATGTAACAAGGGTGTGCCTAGGAAAAGGCAGAATCTTAAATATTGCAGTGAGCACTAGAACATCAATATACCCATTGTAAAACTAAACAAGCCAGATTAGTACAGATCAATCCTATACAATCATTGCTAACAGAAAACCATGTCTTTTTCATACACACAGGTACCCTCACCTAATGTGGAATAAGCAATCACAAACTAAAAATAGAAATATATAGACAAAAGTTAAACTGAACCGCCAAGAAGCCAGACTCTGTGTACAATGCAACACCACAGAAACAGTGATTCCTGTCCCCGAATACTGCACAAAATATAAAGATAGCAGATGTAAATTTGGAAAAAACTGGCAAGTGCGAATCACAATTTTGCAAATTAACAAATAGAATTAAAATGGAAAGTAAGATATGAAGATACTACCATTTTATTGGACTAATCCATTTTTCAATTAGCTTTCAGAGGCCAAATCCTCCTTCCTCAGGTTAGTAGAGTATGCTGCTGTTATGGTATCCTGTCCTGACCTGAGGAAGGAGGTTTTAGTCTCCTTAAGTTAGTAAAAAATATATTAAAATTAGTCCAATAAAAATATCATCTTATTTCCATTTTCAATTTATAAACATTTATTAACACAGCTATAATACTACTTTATCCTAAAGCCAATATATATATATATATATATTTTCTACCTATATCTCTGTTTTCTGCTTTCCTTATAGTCTCTTTATTCTTTTCCTTCCATCCAGCATCTGTCCTCTCTCTCCTTTCAATCCTGCATCACCTTTGACTCTGCATATGCTTTTCAGTGCTAAAGAAATGATAAATAGTAGTAGTATCTGCCTTCTCCCCCTTCCATATAGCATCTGCCTTCTTTCTATTTCCCTTCCCTTTTTATGCCTCTTGAGGCTAATTAACACCCATTGAAATTTGCATGTATCTGAAAAGGGTGTGTGGCCATGGGAGGGGCATGTCTGTATGAGGGGCATTCCAAAGAGGTGTATGCTTACTTAAAGAATATGGGGTCAGCACATTCAACTTGGGCTCCAGCATTTATACCAGGTTTCAGCAGGCATAAATCTGGTGCCCAAAGTTTGGG
Source organism: Geotrypetes seraphini (assembly GCF_902459505.1). Taxonomy (NCBI): domain Eukaryota; kingdom Metazoa; phylum Chordata; class Amphibia; order Gymnophiona; family Dermophiidae; genus Geotrypetes; species Geotrypetes seraphini. The sequence continues at coordinate 215,535,906 of NC_047089.1, read as the reverse complement.
TGAGTGTAATTTATACAATGTCCCCCATAGAGACTAATACTAAAAAAAAAGACGCCCAAAGTTAAGCGCCAGGATAAAACATGCCAAGAAGAAATTCTATATCAGCAATTGGATGCATCACTGCAGATACAGAATGCTATACTGTAAGTTCATTTACAGCCTAACTTTATGTTCTCAAATGCTAATGTTATATAAATTGTTCTTGTTACTAGGCATTCCCCTGACATGCCCATGCCTCTCCCAGGTTAATACCCGTAACCCCCCTCTTGTGTTGCACACAATAGATCTTATACACAAACACAACTTGTGTGCATAATTACCATTAGTCAGTATTCCAGTACTGCTAATTAGTGCCAATCAACACTGATTATAGCTAATAATTGGTTGTTAATGCCAATGAGCAAGTACTTAAGCAATTAGACCAGGTTTCTATAACTGGCACCAGTACCAGTAGAGGGGGGGAGGGCAGCCCATCCCGGGCGCCATCTTAGTGGGATCACTGGCCCCTCTCCGTCCCACCAAGCCTTGCTCGCGCCCTCCCTTCCCCGAACCTTTTAAAATCTTCGCCAGTGTCAACAACTACTCTAGCCTGCTGCTCTCGTCAGCCTGACTCCCTCCGAAATCACTTCCAGGTCGCGGGGCCGGGAAGTGATGTCAGAGGGAAAGCCAACACCAGCGTGAGCAGCGGGCCAGAGATGCTGCTCATGCTGGCGAAGATTTAAAAAGGCATGGAAGTGGGAAGGGAGGGTGCGAGTGTGGCGTGGAGGTGCGGAAGCAGTGGGGTGGGAGGAGATTGGTGTGGAAGGTGTGGTGGCAGAGAATAGGGCATGATGGTGTGCCACTGCCCCGGGCACCTCCTACCCTCACTACGCCACTGACTGATTGGCACCCAAGCTCAGTTATAAATGACATTTAAATGATGTTTTTAACTGATCTTCAAGGCGCCTGCTGGCACCTAAAAAAAATTGGCACCAGAATCACGTCTTTGTAGGCGTTTTAGGCTGCCTAATGCCACTGTGGCTAGTGCCACACTGCCTATGGAGGTGCGATTCACATCAAAGATAGGCACTGGAAATGTAGGCCTGGAAAACCCCTGGCCTACATTTCTGGTGCCTACCTTTACCGGAGGCGCAATGCTCTACCCAGCACCATCGCGTGATTGACACGTGATTAGCGGCTGCTTTTAAGGTGGCCACCAACAATGACACCAGTTACAGAATCCGGGCCTTAATGTGTGCACCTAACTGACACAATGCTATAACTTGTGTCCATAACTTTGCCTATTTTGCATCAATTTGTGCACACATCATTATATAATTAGTGGGACAGTATTAAACATGCCATCTCCAGACTTTACTCTTTCCCTTGTGACCTCCAGACATCCCCAAGAATAACACCTTTGAGTCCAGCTTGAAGTGTGGACACTGTGAAGTGTTGCACGGATTTTTAGCTGCACTGAGGGACAGCAGTTTTTAGACAACTGCCTGCTTTGGGTGAAGTGCTTCTCATACCCATAATGGCTTTGGAAATTGCTCTTCATGAATACAGCCAAAGGCTTCATCAGTGGATTGGTCTAGCATTACTTTTTCTTCTTTTATTTTAAGTTGGGCTTTTCTTCTTGACAAAATGCATTTGAAGATAATCATAGAAACACAGCAATACAGCGTCAGCAACAAAAAGAAATAGACTGACTTATACATGGAGAACAGACATCCAATAGACAGTAGAATTTTCCCCTAAGTGTGTGTGGTGGTGGTGGGGGGGGGGGGGGGAATTTGCCTAGTTTTGTCTTAGTTGATGTTATTGAGATTTTCTCTTTGTAATAAAAATATATTGTTACAAAAAAAAAGTCCTAAAAGAGATGCTGCAGTGAATCCAAGCACAGTGCATAACAAAATTCCACATTAACCACATATTAAGCCTGGATTTTACTGCACTTCAGTTAAAGGCCCCCCTCTATCTCCTGTTGCCTCCAGGAGCCACCTAGATTGTAAACTCTTTGAGAAACAGACTTATTAATAATTGAGAAAATAAAAGTATTAAATTTCCGGGAGCTAAAACTGGAAAGCAGTTTAGAAATACAAACATTCGAGCCGAAATTCAGTACCACTAAACCAGGTATGAGAAGCCTCGTCCTTGTTAACTAGTGCTGACTGAGTCCCCACAGGATAGTCAGTGGCATATACCTAGGGTTACCTGGGCTCCTTTAACTTAGGTGCGCTAGGACTTTAAAGCGCGGAATAGTGCATGCTACATTGCTGCGTGCGCTAGACCTTGAGCTGGGGTTAGTTCTAGAAGCGTAGTGTGCCGTAATTTCCTGCATGCGCTAAAAACGCTAGCACACCTTAATAAAAGGAGCCCCATATTTTGAGCTGCAAAACCCCAGACACATGGCCCAACCTCTATCACTAACGACATGCATCATAATGGGATATCACTCCTGTCTGTTAGAGTTAATTCAAGTTGCTTCATCTTCTAGAAAATGTTCATCACTAGAAAAGGTTCAAAGTAGAGCGGCCAAGATGATAAAGGGGATGGAACTCCTCTCGTAAGAGGAAAGACTAAAAAGATTAGGGCTCTTCAGCTTGGAAAAGAGACGGCTGAGGGGAGATATGATTGAAGTCTGCAAAATCCCGAGTGGAGTAGAACGGGTACGAGTGGATCGATTTTTCACTCTGTCAAAAATTACAAAGACTAGGGGACATTCGATGAAGTTATAGAGAAACACTTTTAAAACCAATAGTGGGAAATATTTTTTTCACTCAGAGACTAGTTAAGCTCTGGAATGCATTGCCAGAGGTTGTGATAACGTAGCTAGTTTTAAGAAAGGTTTGGACAATTTCCTGGAAGAAAAGTCCATAGTATGTTATTGAGAAAGACTTGGGGGAAGCCACTGCTTGCCCTGGATCGGTAGCATGGAATGTTGCTATTCTTTGGGTTTTTGCCAGGTACCGATGACCTGGATTGGCCACTGTGAGAAAGGGCTACTGGGCTTGATGGACCTTTGGTCTGACCCAGTAGAGCTATTCTTACGTTCTTAGTCTACATCTTCAGAAGTGCAGCCTTTCTATTGGCCCCAGGAACTTCTAGCAGTTGGGGGTGTGGCATTAATGAGTGGACAGGCCTTTAGCTAGAGAAAAATCCAGGTCTTTGTTGCATCAACGTTGGTGTTCTGGTAAGCATGTGCGATGATGTGCGAAACAGCTTTTAAACAGCAATAGTTGGGGAGCCGGGAGGAGTAGCACACTGTAGCCAGAGGGCAGCTGCCTCATTTCAGCTTAATAGAGTGTGGGAAATCCTTGCTGTGGCATGGGAAGGACCTTCATCAAAGGCAGAGGTTCACGTAGGCAGGGCTTCAGGGAGCTGTAAAAACTTCTCAGTGTGTCCAAACTCCATAGAAAAGCAGAACATTCATGAATGAGGGGACTGTTAAAAAAAAACAAAAAAAAACACAAATTTGATCAGAAAGTAGGGCTGAGGAGAGTAACTTTTTCCCAGTGTGATAGCAGTGTGGCACATCATTCTTCCCCCCCCCCTCCTTCCCAAATAAATCTCTGCGAAGTTACTGAGGCGTGCATTCCATTTTCTCAATTCTTTATCAGTTCCTCTTTATGGATTAAACACTGATGCTCCCAGACAGAGCCCACAGCCCCAGCTGACGAGAGTAATTGGCCTTTAATAGATTTTTGCTGCTGTTCATTGTCATCAAATCTGACAAAAATACCCTATCCAACTGTTTTCTCTGTCCATTTAGGGGAACTATAGAAGGAGGGAGCGAGTGAAGCCCACTGGATAAGATGTGGAGCTTTCTGAGTAGTCCAGAAGCCCAGCAGGAGCTGGACATGCATTTTCAGCTGATGAATATTTGGATTTAAGTAGAGAAGTACTTTACACCCATACATGGAGCCCAGTGTAGCTGCATGTCAGTGGTAAGGGCCAGCAGCATATCGTCACTAACCACTGTTTCTTCTAAGTAGGAATCCTCCACCTACATTCCTGCCAATGGGGGGGGGGGGGGGTGCTGTTCCACTATCACATATCCAATAGTGAAGGACGAGCAAGCCCTACAAGACTCCAAAGAACCTGTTTGCCCCTCGCGATTGAAAACACAATAGTGAAGCACTGCCACCTACTGACTGTAATACATTTGGAGGACTCCTGCTCAGCTTATAAACCACAGAGCAACCTGTAAGAGAACAGGTGCAGAAGGGATAAAGGGGGTGATTCTGTAAGATGGGTGCTGACATGCACTCACTGATTATGTGCATTATTGTTTAAAATAAAGGCATTTATGCACATATGTATGCAAATATATGCATAACTGCCCACATTCCATGTAAGCACTATTCTTCGGATTCCTATTATGGCACCAAAATATTGATGCAAATCCAAGATGCCACTAACATAAGAACATAAGTAGTCGCCTCTGCCGGGGCAGACCAGAGGTCCATCCTGCCCAGCGGTCCGCTCACGCGGCGGCCCATCAGGCATATTGCCTGAGCAGCAGTCCCTGACTAATTTTATACCTACCTCTACACTTATCTCTAAACCTTCCACTGCTCTTATCTGTACCCCTCAATCCCTTTGTCCTCCAGGAACCTATCCAGGTCTTCCTTGAAACCCTGTACTGTGCTATTTCCTATCACGGCTTCCGGAAGGGTGTTCCATGTGTCCACCACCCTCTGTGTGAAAAAAAATTTCCTTGCGTTTGTTCTAAACCTGTCCCCCTTCAATTTCATCGAGTGGCCCCTTGTTCTTGTGGTTTCTTTCAAATTGAAAAATCTGTCCTTGTCAACCTTTTCGATGCCCCTCAGGATCTTGAAGGTCTCTATCATATCTCCTCTGAGTCTCCGCTTCTCCAGAGAGAACAGCCCCAGCCTTTTCAGTCTGTCAGTGTATGTAAGGTTTTCCATACCCTTAATCAGTTTAGTTGCTCTTCTCTGGACTCCTTCAAGCATTGCCATGTCCTTTTTGAGGTACGGTGACCAGTACTGTACACAGTATTCCAGATGGGGGCGCACCATAGCCCGGTACAGTGGCAGGATGACTTCCTTCGTTCTGGTCGAGATACCCTTCTTAATGATACCTAGCATTTGGTTTGCTTTCCTCGAGGCTGTGGCGCACTGTGCTGACGCCTTCAATGTCGTGTCTACCATCACTCCCAGGTCTCTTTCCAGCTTACTGACCCCTAGCATTGTTCCCCCCATTTTGTAAGTGAACATCGGGTTCCTTCTCCCTATATGCATGACCTTGCATTTCCCCACGTTGAAGCTCATTTGCCACTTTTTCGCCCATTCTTCCAGTGTCGTAAGATCCCTTTGGAGATCCTCGCAATCTACCGTGGTTTCAACCCTGCTGAATAGTTTGGTATCATCTGCGAATTTGATGACCTCACATTTTGTTCCCGCCTCCAGGTCGTCGATGAATATGTTAAACAAGAGCGGTCCCAGCACTGACCCTTGAGGAACCCCGCTCGTGACCCCTTGACAGTCCGAGTAGTGGCCCTTTACACCAACCCTCTGCTTCCTGTCTGACAGCCAGTTTTTGATCCATCGGTGGACCTCCCCTCGCACCCCATGATTCCATAGTTTCCTGAGCAATCGCTCATGTGGTACCTTATCGAAGGCTTTCTGGAAGTCTAGGTAAATTATGTCTATGGGTTCACCTTTGTCCACCTGGCTGTTTACCCTCTCAAACTATGAATTAATTGACCTTAACAATCAATTGTTGATATTAACTGGCATTAACTTGGATTTGTGCATGCATCTTCCTGCACGCCATTCTATCACACCTAAATCCCATAGCGCAGAATTCAAAAGGGGGCTTGGCCAGGGGAGTGGCCTGGGCGGGTCCCAGAAATTTGCAAGCAGTGTTATAGAAGTGCCATTTATGCACTGGAATGGCTCGAGCTGGCATAAATTCTGGAGCTCAATTTTAGGCGCAGGAATCGGCTCCAAGTGCTATTTCATAAAACACGCTCATTGCAGAGCGCCCTTTATACATCAGTGTTTAACGCCAATATTTGAGCACCAATTATAGAACTCCCCCCTTGGTGCAAATGCCCACGTAACTTACATACTGCATAATTGCAAGGGGCTGTACAAATGGGCACAGCTTGAGCAGAGCATGGGCAAGACTGAGTCTTAAGGCAATTAACTTATAGAATACAATAAATTGAGTAATTGCCTAACACCCCAGCTTAGAGCTACCAGACATCCAGGAAAACCCGGACATGTCCCCTTTTTAGAGGACTGCCCAGGTACCGGAACAGACTTTCCAAAATCCGGCAGTTTGTCTGGGTTTTGGAAAACTCCAATGAGATCCAGTTGCATCTGGAGGGCCTCTGAGCATGCACGGATGACATCGCACACACCTGCGCATGCTCCAGGCCCTCCAGACACAGCCGAAGCTCATTGTGGAAGAAGAGAGGAGGCTTTCTGGGGCTGGGGCCTGGGCTGGAGATGGGTGGGATTGGGTTTGGACAGGGCATGGCTGGAGGCTGAACAGGGTGGGGGCCATGTGTCTAGGGGTTTGTGGCCCAAAATATGGTAACCCTACCCCAGCTCTGTGGGTGATACAAGTACTTGAATCTAAATGTTACAGTATGAAATTGTAGCTGAGTGCACTGAGATGCAATCACACGACACTTGTTAAAAGAAGGGTAAGAAGTGATGTGGAGGAGCAGTTTAATAGTTAGTGTAATGGGCTGAGAATCAGGGGAACTGGTTTTGATTCCCACTGTGGCTTCTTTTGACTTTGGGCAAGTCGTCTAACCCTCCATCGCAAACTTAGATTGTGAGCCCACAAGGGACAGAGAAAACATTTGATATACAGAGCTGGCTGAAGGGACTGCGACATCCTGAACCAACCTTTCCATTGTCCCCCACCCACTCATGATTGAGTAGCTTCCCCTCTGTCTCGCGTTTCTTTCCCCTTAATGCTAGTGATATGAGTAAACATTGCCAAAATCCAGAATCCCAATCTAGCATTTCGCCCTCCCCACCAGCAGAGGATGGAACGGGATTTTGGTACCCTTTATCACTGGCGTCCTGGGCCACAGCCTCACCTGGTCCATAGATTGAGCCAGCCCTGTGCAAATAATATATGAGTCACTTTAGTTGTACCATTGAAAGGTGGTATATCTAATCCATAACTCTTAAGGGGAGGAAAGGTTACACATCCAAAGTGGTTTACATACTGCATATACAGATACTTACTTTGTACCTGGGGCAATGGAGGATTAAGTGACTTGTCCAGGGTCACAAGGAGCAGTGCGGGATTTTAACCCAAAACCTCAGGGTGCTGAGGTTGTAGCTCTACCCTCTGCGCCACACTCTCCGGTCACTGTTGGACAGACTGCATGGACTGTTCAGCTTCAGCAGTTGGAGAACAAGGCTAGAGCCAGGCAGACTTCTACAGTCTGTGCCCTGAAAATGGCAAGGACCAATTAACATCAAGTACATCTTTTTCTTAATAATTTCTAGAATCCTGTTTGCTTTATTTGGATACTGCTGCACACTGGGCAGATTTCAGCATAGGGTCTACAATGACACCCAGGTATTTTTCTTGAGTGTTGACTCCTAAGATGGACTCTAGCAGTTACATGCTAAAGCACTTAGGTGCTACCTTCTATGGGGCTACCATAGTTTTCTCCGGTAAACCCTGGACACATGACCCCGCTCCGTTCTGTCTCCAACCCCACCCCATTCCACCCCCACATAGCCTCTCTTCTTCCGGACGAGCTCCAGCTGCGTCTGAAGGGCCTGGAGCATGCGTGGATGTGCGTGATGTTAACCGCGCATGCTCAGAGGTCCTCCGGATGCGGCCGGAGCTCGTCGGGGCTTTCTAAAATCCAGGAAAATGCCAGGTTTTGGAAAGTCCATCCGGGAGCCTAGACAGTCCTCTAAAAAGAGGACATATCTGGGTTTTCCAGGACGTCTGGTAACCCTAACCTTCTAGAATGATTCCATAACGAAAGTGCGCGGGACATTGGCGCGCTGACAATCCCGCGCAGGACTTCAGCGTGCTGCAATCAAAAAGTTCCTGTTACCACTGTGAGTAGGGGTCCAGGGGTAATCCCCCCAGTAAACTGACAAGTGTTTGCACTCCGATAGGGGGTGGTGTGGGGGAGGGAACCCCCATTACATTGTAAACTGCTGTTTTCCTTTGGTTTTCGGGTAATCGGAAGTTTTCAGTGTGGTGGGGGGTGGGGGTGAGCGTGAACACTTTTCAGTTTACTGCGGGGTTCTCTCCCACCCCCCTCTCTGAGCACTAACAGGAACACTTTTAATGCGGCACGCAGAAGTTCTGCACGGGATTGTCAGCGCGGCAATGTCCCGTGCGGTTTGGATGCGTCACCTATAGAATAGTGCCTAAAGTGCAGTTAAGTATCTAATTGACATTTACCCCTGGTTTTGAGCTTAACTTCTATTTTAGTGCCCAAGCATAGGCATCTAATTGGCATCTAACTTGTGTCGCACCATATAGAATTTCTTCCAATATGCATATAAAATAATGTAAGCCTATAAGTAAAAGTATGTATATACTAATTATGCAAGCGATCAGTTATTCAATTACTTCCTGTTATGTAATAAATTACCTAGTACGCCGTACATGCCCTGATACTGTGTGCTAGCATATACTTCATAGCAGAGCTTGGAGCCTTCTGCCTGGGGTGTCCTTTGTCAGAGTCCTGTAGCAATCAGTGCCTTGCTGAACAGAAAAGCACTTGAGATGTGCATGTGCTTAGCTTCCGAGATTGTTCTGTGAATTCAGACAGTTTGCAGGCCTAGAGAAGTGTGTGTTCATTTAACAGATTTGTTTCTTCCGCAGATCAATTTGTTTTGTGTTTGAGCTTCAAGTCAGCTGGGAGCGAGTTTATTGTAATTTCTTTGTTCCTTTGCCGGCCCCTTCCTTTTAAGCACTGCACTTCTGGAAGCTCGCGTTGAGTGAGTCACGCTTTGCTGCACAGAAATTGTGTGCTTTATATTGGGTCTGTTCATGGTCCTTTTCACTCATTCATAGCTTCTGGTTTCTATTTTACATGATAAAGCTGCCACTTCCATAGGCATTTGTGTACTTGTGAGGTAGAATATTACTGGTGGTTGGCAGAGAAATGTCTGTTCAGCTTCTAAGCTTGCTGTAATCGAAAGTGTTTTGGTATTAAAAAAAAAAAAAGTGTTTAATGTGCTGCTTATAAACAGGTATTAAATATACTTTTGAATAAGGAGGTGCCTGCCTTCTTTGAAAGGATATTGGGGAATTAGAAAAGGTTCGGAGAAGGGCAACAAAAATGATAAAAGGAGTGGGATGACTTCCCTATGAGGAAATGCTAAAGTGGCTAGAGCTAGAGGAGAGATGACTCAGGGGTGATATGATAGAGGTCTATAAAATACTGAGTGGCATGGGAAAGGTAAATCGCTTGTTTACTCTTTCCAAAAATACTAGGACTAGGGGGCATGCTATGAAGCTACTGAGTAGTAGATGTAAAACAAACCGAAGAAAATATTTCTTCACACAATGTGTAATTAAACTCTGGAATTCGTTGCCGGAGAATGTGGTGAAATTAGTTAGCTTAACAGGGTTTAAAAAAGGTTTGGATAATTTCCTAAAAGAGAAGTCCTTAGTCCAATATTGAGATGGTTTGGGGAAATCTACTGCTTATTCTTAGGGTAAGCAGCATAAAATCTGTTTTATTACTTTGGATCCAGCTAGGTACTTGGGACCTGGATCAGCCACGGTCGGAGACAGGATACTGGACTTGATGGAATTTCCATCTGTCCCAGTATGGCAACTCTTATGCTCTTATGTGAGCCAAGTTTAAGACAATCAAACCATTGTGACATCACCGAAAAGTTTGGCTCTTAGGCATTGGTGGAATGAGGCAATAAGACATCACAATCGTAGCTCTGGAATGTTGCTATTTGAGTTTCTGCCAGGTTGGCCACTCTTGGAAACAGGATAACGGGATTGATGGACCTTTGTTCTGTCCCAATATGGCAATTCTTATGTTCTTATAATTATCTCTCCCAACAAATATATTGTTTCCTGCTTGCTCCCTTTCTTCCAGAGCAAATTAGTGCACACTGAAGACACTGTCCCTGCAGAGCGATCGTGACCCACGCGCAGACCATCCTGGTTGGCTGTAGATGCAATCCGCGCATGCGCTTGCGCTCCGCCCAAGCGAGGTCAAAACAAAGGGGGAGGGGTGGCATAGGTACAGGGCAGCTTCTGAAAGGAATCATTTAAATTTGTGCAGGCAGAATGGAACAGAACACGCTTTGAAGCCAAAACAGAACAGGCTTTAAACCCACGGGTTAAAACCAAAAATAAAAACCACTGGCTCGCAATTTTGCACAATATATAAAAAGGGGGGAGTATGCATATGTACAGTTTTTTTTATTTTTTTATGTTGATGGTTGTTTTCAGGGTGGCAGAGAGCAGGTAAATTTCAGGGATTTCAGGGCGGCAGAGAGCAGGAGAGTCGGCAAGGACTGTAGTGACTCGTCCTCAGCTGTCACTTCATTTTGAATTGGCAAGTTCCTTCTTCTGTTTAGTGAATCGCTGCCTTCCTACTTATGCACACCATTTCCACTCATTTGCATATGCAGATCAGAGATTGATTGCACAGCTGTTTCATGAATCGGGTCGGGAAATGATCGCAAATCCATCGGTACACAATCAGTAAGTTTTGTGAATCTTGCCCAAAGAGACTTTGGTATGGTAGGGTGGTGCTGCTATTAGGAGTGACCTAGAGAAAAGTGAGATAGGACTGGAGTCCCAGACGTTTTCACCCCTAACAAATTTCTATCTTTGGGATGGTATAAGCCAACCTGTGCAAGGCTGGTGTAGCCTTTAGCTTTAGGCAAACCAAGCAGTTGCCTGGAGCGGCAGCTTCTAGAGGGCATAAAAAGGAGCTGCAATCATAGCCAAACAACAGATCAAGTTCAAGTTTATTTAAGCTTGATTATACCGCTTTAAATACCAAAGCAGTGTACATTGTACAAAATTTAAAATATATAAAAAAAAGGAAAAATTATAACATAAATTACAAGATATAACTGATGATATATGCTACAAAAGGGAAATGGATTGGATACATTTCATAACAGTGTTTACTTTAACACATTTATGAATTTTATTCAGGATAGTTGTAGTAGTGATTGCACTGAGGCGATCATAATTGTTGAGTTTAAATAGTAGAATCTCAGGGGGAGGAGCCTAGAGGCTCAAAGATGATTGAAAGGGCACAAGGCTGAAGGTTTGTCAAGGGCAGTGTTTCCCAAGTTGGTCCTGGAATACCCCCTTGCTAGTCTGGTTTTCAGGATATCCCCAAATGAATATGCATCCGATTAATTTGCATACATACCCTCCATTGCATGTAAATCTCTTTCATGCATATTCATTGTGGATATCCCGAAAACCTGACTGGCAAGGGGTATTCCAGGACCAACTTGGGAAACGCTGGTCTAGGGTATCTTGCAGCTGTGTGGAGCGTGGATTGATTCTGCCAATGGACTACTGCACAAGGTTTATCCCTAGTCTAAGTAGTACTTGGCTGATCAAATTGTGCCTTTTTCCAAGTGCAGCAACTTACTTGCACTTAGGGAGAGGAAAAAAAAATTTCAGTTTTGTTTCTGACTGAGTAGCTCTTGTTTATAGTGAATCAAGCAAACCTGGCGTCACACATTGTTAAAACCAAGGCATCTCCAGTACTATTCTGTTCACTCTGATATTGGCCCTCTGGGATAATCCTTTCCCACTCTGGCTAATTATGCAAATATTACTACCTGTTCCTGTTCCGTAATCTAACATCTCCCCTGACACGGCACTGTATCAAATGATCTTTTGTGAATAATGACCTGCATTTAGCTTTATATACTGAGCTGTCATATATATCATTTTCATTAATACCTAGCAGAAATGAAGAACCATCCCCCGATGCATTGTTCCAATGGCTCTTCACAGGATGTAAAGTGGAAGCAGCACAGTTTGCAATTCGGCAACAACAAAATAATTGCTTCTTAAAATCCAGCTATTTGCATTCGTTTAAGGCTGTAGTACATCACACCAGTCAATTAGTAATCCTGTTTAGCAGCAACGCAAGTGTGATAGAGATTCTCGCATTCTCCACCTCTTACCTGCCAGGTGGACCATAGACCATAGCAAATCCATAGCAAATTGGCGTAATGCTTCCTAGACCTGCCATGCACCGTGGAGGGTAATCTAATGGTTTATACGGTGGGCTGAGAACCTGGAAAAACAGGCTTGATTCTCACTGCAGCTCCTCGGACAAGTCATTTAACCTTCTGTTGCCCCAGGTTAACCCCCCCCCCTAACAAAAAAACAAACAGATTGTGAGCCCATGGCAGAGCTTTAGATTCTTGTCCAGAAATAGACAAGAAGAAGAAGAAGAAGAAAAAAAAACAAACAAAATTTTAGATTGAATCAGGTTGGGCAGACTAGATGGACCATTCAGGGTTTTATCTGCTGTCATCTACTATGTTACTATGTTACTATGTTACTAGAGACAGAGAAAGTACCTGCATATACAGTATAATCTCATTATAACGGACTTCAAGGGACCTGGCAAAACAGTCCGTTATATCCAGAGTCCGTTATATCCAGAGTTGCATTTTTTTTAAAAACTTTATTTAGGTCAACTTGAAACATTTACAGAGGTATCCTGGGGGGTTGGAGAGGAGAAGAGGCACCGGAAGCGACAGACTCGTGTGCATGCCATTTATTCTTGAATCCCTGGTGGCACACCCGGAATCTCTTCGTGGCACACAGCTTGCGATACACTGCTGTAAATGGTGCGCAAAGTTAGGTGCTGCTTATAGAATAGCGCTTGGAGCCAGGAACTGTGCCTAACTTTAGGTGTGGCCATACATAGGGTTATGCTTTGCCATTGGCTGTGTCAAGGAATCCCCCTTATTTTTGCCGGTGCAATGTTTCACGTGTTCCCAACTTCACAGCCCATATAAATTGGGCATTTAAATTATGATGCCCATTTCTAGCGTACTAAGAGCAGGAGGGTGGGAGTTGTCCGCCCCAGGTACATTGAGTTGGGGGGATGCTGAAGTGGTCATGGTCCGCATGAGAGTGGCCAACGACTCTGCCAGCCCCCGCCCCCTCTGACATCAACTTCCTGTTTTGGGATGGGGACCCTACGAACATTCTACGCCTGATGCCTGGAGAAGGGGGTACTCTGCCCCAGGTAGCCAGAAAACTGGGTATGCTTCTGGTGCCCAGAAATAAAATTGTACCCACAGACAGACAAGTATCACAAAGCCACTAGGATAAAATATAAATCTGTCTGGACATGTCAATAACTCAGTTTAGATACAACTTAGATAAAGTTTTAAAACAAGAATAAGCTAGAGAGTAGATTTAATTAGCATCCCTTCTTTTTCCTCTCCACATCCCCACCTCATTCCTACATTAATAATTCTTTTTCAGATGCTTCCGTGCAATGCTTATGTAATTTAGTGATTGGTACCTCCAAAGGGCGACTGAATTTAATAGCCAAGGTGATTTGGTGGCTGCATGTTTTTTTTTACTGCTTGGATCATCAGAATTATATCTGAGTTTGCTTTGTTCCAAATAAGACAGAGAAAAGCAGCTGGAGGAGAAATATTAATCTGGGTTTAAAAAAAAAGAAAATCATATTCTTCCATCCCATTAATGAGGTATCAGAAGAGTCGTTTACTGACAGATTTAAGCCTCACAAATGGTCTCACCTGGCATTTGCTTAAGGTTCGAAGGGATAGGCAGTTTTTTGTCTTCTAAGACATCAGTCTTGGTGAACACTTAATGACTCACCCAAACACAAAAAAACAAGTTTTTGCTGCAAGGGAAAGAAAATCAATTTGAGGCTAGCCATTGATTTTTATAAACAGTATGAAGTAGTCTGCTGTTAAAATAATCATAAAACACATAAAAAAAAAAAAAGAATTCTGAGCTCGGCCGCAAGAAGAAAACAGGATGCCACCAACGGGAGAGATTTCACTGACAGGTTGGCGCTGGAGTTAAGTTCTCATTGAACTGGTGTAGCACCTTTTCTCCTTAGCTGATCAGAATCACTATCTGTGTTAGAATATTGGAAATCCAGTAGACTGGAACAGAAAATGTTGTTTTATTTTAAAAAATTTTTTTTTAAAAAAACCAAACCCCGGGGTTTTCATTTAACTCGGACATTGTTCTTACGGCTAGGGCAGGGGAGGACCACGTGAATGTCAGTACTCTCCCTAGCGCACCACAACATTACATAATGCCAGAACAGTACGTGCACAGAGCCCCACAGGCCTTCTGTAATAAATAAATAAACTTTTGACTAAAAATGATGGAAATAAACTGCTAGTGAGCACTGCGAAAATATTTGCGGAATACAATGTTGAAAATTGCTAAAGTTCTGGTTAATGAGGTTTTCTGTGCATACCCCTCATGGTCTCGGGGGGGGGAGGGGAGTCATACAATTCAATGACATGCCACATGGGCCACGGGTTGTCCACCGCAGGGCTGGAACCAACTCCTCAGGGATGTGCTATTACTTGCTATTTTGGAGGGAAGCTGTAGGCTAGCCTTAGCTTTATAGTCCCCCTCCCGCTAACAGTGGTGAAGAGATTTTGTGAAAATTTAGGGGGAAATTCTAGAAACAGTGCTTAAATTTAAGTGCCAGTAGGCACTCTACCAGTGCCTAAGTTAAGTAACAGACACCATTTAAAACGGCAAAAGATGGCGCCTAACTGATACACACTAGAAGACAGGCGCCGGAAATGTGGGCCTGGAAATTCCTGGCCTAAATTTCCGGTGCCTGTCTTTCATAGTGGCACGATTCTGTATAGGGTGCAGTCGCGTGATTGACACACGATCAGTGGCTGCTTTTTAGGTGGCCTATAGAGAATCTGGATCCTAGCTTAGTATTAGTTCAAAGCATATTATATTCAGATACAGGAGGTATTTCCCTGTTCTTAGAGGAAATAAGGGGGTCGATAAAGCAGTTTAACTGGCTGGTTAAATCGCTTATATGTGGTTAACTGGTCATATTCAGTACACTTAACCAGTTAGTGCCACTGAAAACGTCCACTTAGCACCCAAGTCAAAACTGGCTTTTTGGGGGGCAATCTGGGAGCAGAGTTAACACTTGGCCACTTAAATTACTGATATTCAGCATTTAACCAGCCAAGGTAATCTCATAAATAGAATGGCATAAAAGTCAGTTTAATCTTTTTATGTTTTACCATAGTTGGTTAAATGCTGAATATCCTGGAAATTAAATGCCAGAGCAGTGGCATAGTAAAGGGGAGGGGGCAGGGGGAATGCCATTTTGCTCAGGGTGCTGGCACCCTCCTCCTCTCTCTTTCTCTATTATATCTGATACTTCCGCTCTGAGCCTACCACCAAAACCCTTATCTACACCCTTATCACCTCTTGCCTACTTCTCACTGGTCTCCTGTTAAACCAACTCTCTCCCCTTCAATCTTCAAAATGCTGCTGCACAACTTACCGTATATACGCCAATATAAGTTAATTCGAATATAAGTCGAGACCCCCATTTCTCCCCCTAAAGGAGGAAAAATTGTTAACTCAAATATAAGTCAGGCGGCTTAATATTCAAGTGCCCTGTCCTGTCAAGCTCAACACCAAGCGCCCTTCCCTCCCTCCTCTGTCAGGCATTGCACCCAGCCTTCTTCCCTCCCTCCCTCCCTCATCAGGCACTGCACCCAGTCCCCTTCCCTCCCTCCCTCTCCTGTCAAGCTCTGCACCCAGTCCCATTCCTTCCTTCCCTCCCTCCCTCCTCTGTCAGACTCTGCACCCACTCCCCTTCTTCCCAGGCTCTGCACCCTGTCCCCCCTCTCTGCCCTGTACATCGTACCTCTTCTGCCGATCCCTGGTGGTTCAGAGGTGCAGCAGGCAGGAGCGAGTTTTCTGCGCTCCTGCCCCGCTGCTAACCCGGTCAGTCGGTGGCTGCCGCCGCGAGTTCTGGTTTCTTCAGCTGCTGAGCTTTGGTGCTGAGTGGCTTCCTGACTGGCTCCCGCAAAGGGACTGGCTCCCACAAAGGGGTCGCAATCACAGCAATGATTCTTTAGTGCTGCTGGTGCCTTCCTCGGCACTGTTCCTCTGTTGTGGTCTGCCCCCTCTGATATAGTTTCCTGTTTCTGCTTGGGCAGACCATGGCAGAGAATGATGCTACTAGCGCTAGAGAACTGCTGCTACCTGACGATCCCTTTGCTTTGAAAAGATGACAGGGATTCAGAATGGAGTGGGGAGAAAGGAGAGACATCCTGGCCTATAGAAACCCCCTAGAGCAGCTGATTTTTAAATGAAGGGATACATGCTGAATGGAAGGGAATGAGGTGGACCCAGGGGTGTGATGGAGGAGGGAGGGGAAGGAAGGTGAGAGTAAGTGAGTGATACTGAACGGGAAGGCAATTGGTGGGTGGAGAAATTGAGGGAGGGGACAGGAAAGAGAGGGATTGGAAGCCCTCTCCTTAATTTCTGCTTTGGGCCCCAGCATGTTTAACACTGGCCCTGGACTTAAATGTAGGGTGGAAATCTGTAAATCCAGATCAAAGTTCAAAGACCCAAACCTGGCCAAAAGTTTCTAAAAACTAGCTTCCATCACATACCTGTAAGTTCCACATTATACAGACTAGATCTTTGAAGTTACTCATCTGATACCCCTTCTGTGTTCGAGCTGTGTTTCAGCATTAAGCAACTGTGTTTTGCCTTTCACTCCCTCCAGATGACTTTTTGAATAGGGCAGACTGCTGTGTCTCATTAAGTGACAGCATACACAGCACAACTAGGGGGAAATGTACCTCGTTAGTAACTCAGTTGGATGAGAGGTACAGGCTCCGAATCACCATTGTTGCAACAGAAAATGCAGACGTTAGGAGATGTCTTCCAAGTCATCAAAGTGCTGAAGGGGGGGGGGGGATCTCAGCTGCCTTTAATAATCCTGAACCTGGAAAGAACATCCAATCCCCCTCAGGTGCCACAGTGACATTGAGACAAGGCTGCTAATGAAGAAGATCTGGGAAGCAGCTTTTGTCTGAGCGAATCTTTTAATAATAAAAAGATCAATTCTTTTCATTCCTCTTCCCTCCAAGACTCCACAGAAAGCTTTGGGGACTTTCAGACAGGCTAATATCCTGAATGATAGATCAGAAAAGGAGACCAAAGCAAAACCTGGATCCTTCAGGGTACACAGCATTATTCATTATTTACTTAAAAGACAAATCTTCATTTTATTTGGTAGTATACAAGGTACAATGTGAAGGAATCTGGCACCAGGTTCAGGGATGCAGATTTACATTTTTTTTTAGTAGGCCGGGAGTTGGATTGATAGTGGAATTCTTCTAGACGTATACAAAAAGCCACTCGGTCAGATCACACTAGAAGAGCCTTAGGGAGGATACAGTTGACATTCACAGTACTAAAGAGGTTTCCTTAAAACAAATTAAAAAATGAAAAAGGGGTGACATGTGGCCTGTGTGCTACAGCCCCCAGAGTTGTAAACAGCTTCAATTAACCTTTACCGGGAACTGTTCTCTCTCTCCACCTTTAGTAACCGCCCACTTGTAGGAAGCACCATCTCTGCTTCAGAAATAGTTCTCCCATTCTGATGACAGCTGGGGGAAACCCCCCCCCCCCAACAAAACCCTGCTGTTATTGATCCTATAACAACCTCTGCTGTGGTATACAAATTCAGAAAATTCAGTGTGCATATAGACATAGCTGCTTTCTTCAAAAGCCTTCAAAGATTATTGAGTTTTATAAATAAATATAACACAAAACTGCCATGTAATAGAAAACATAATAATTTGCTGTACCCTTGAGAGTCTGAATCTGGATTTAATGAATTGTCTTTCTTAAACTCCAGCCCAGTGTCCTTCAAACTTTCTCGAGCCGTAGCACACTAAAGATAGTGTCCGTGGCTCGAGGTACCCTGAAGTGTGCGGACATCGCTATGATGACGTCACACGCATGTGCGTGAAGGCCCTCCAGACAGGGCCTGAGATGCCAGTGGGGGGTGCCAGAAGGGAAGAGGGGCCGGAGAGAAGGAGAGGTGCTGGTGCCCGCTGATTGCCTACAGGACTTGCCTCTCACTGCTAGAGGCATGTCCTGTAGGCAGTCAGCTGGTGCCTCTCCTCCCCAGTGTACCGAGGCACACCTGAAATCTCAGGAGGCACACTAGTGTGGCACACAGTTTGCGATACACTGCTCTAGGTCAAGGCAAATTATATTCAGGCACAGTAGCTACTTCCGTGTCCCAAGATGACTTACAGCCTAAGCCCCTATTTACCAATCCATGGCAAAAATCACACATTTGTGTATTATTTTATCATAGGAAAATTTGTTGAAAGATTCCCTAATCCACTGTACTTCGGGACCATGGGTTAATGAATCCCGCAGTGAATTTGTTTGGTGCTGCTATGAACATCGTACAATCCCAACTTTGAAAGGGGCCCATATCACAGGCCTACTAACTTAAAAGTCCCTTCCCCATGATCATTTTCAAAATTATGCTAGCTTTGGGCCCACCCTATTGCCAACATGCGCTATTTATGTCTGGGGGGTCTATGCAGGAGCAGATTGACTTAGAGTATTAGCATTGTGAGACTACTGCGTGGTGCTTGGCCAATGCCTTTTTTGGATGAGGGAACTAATTGTGGACCCCCATCCCTTAATAGACCCCAAGCAATGGTGTAGAAATTTCTCATGGTGGCTTTAGATACGATTAAATCATTATATACATCTATCCCTCAGATGGAAGCCTTGGATATAATTGAATTGACATTAGAGATGTGTCAAAAGCCTCATGAAGGTTCTACAGAGTTTCTGATCACTTTAGATAAAAAATAGCTTTATGTGAAAATATATTTTTTTTGTTGAAGGACAAGATTTACTTGCAGGTTTCAGGAGTAGCAATGGGAGCTACATTTGCTCCCATCATTGCAAATTTATACATGTCCCGATTTGAAGATCAGTGGATCACCAATTCTCCTTTTAAAGACAAGATTATTTTATGGTGAAGATACATCTATGATGTATTTTTGTTATGGCTGGGGGATCAAGCTTCTCTAATGGTTAAATTTTTGTAACACTGCAATACAGTTTTCCATGGTGCATTTTTTAGATGTGGAAATAAGTCAAGTGACTATATAGTTCAACATACGATTGTTCAAGAGCCCTATTGATTGTAATACATTGTTACAATATGGGAGTAATCATAATAATAATAATAGCTTTATTTATATCCCGTCATACCTTTTCAGTTCAAGACGGTGTACAACTAGAGGTGCTGTAAGGAGAACAGCACGGTAACATCAATTAGATTTGGAAAGAGGTAGATAGACAGTTATGTGGCAGGGCGACATAGGGTAGGAGGAAGGAATGTGAAAGACGAGATAGGTGTTGAAAAATAGTATCCCTTATTCCCAGTTACTACAAATTAAAAGGATTTGTTGTAGTCAGGTTGATTTTCAAAATCAAGCTAAAATATTTTTATTAGGTCTGCAAAAAAAGTTATTCTGCCCAGGTTTTGCGCTCGGCTTACAAATGAGCTAAATTCACACACATGGAATGGCTAGGTAAGAACTCGTCAGACAACAGTTCATCTGGTAATATTAACACTTGTGTATTAAGATATTCGTCAGAAGGGGGAGAGTTGGACAAAATTTTAAGGAAGAACTGGGAGATCATGGCTTTCTCTAGACATGTTACTATCAAGGAGCAAAAGACACCCTTACTTACTAGTAATCAGAGAACAAGATTGAGTGTCAAATTTAATGTCATGGGTTATAGAGCCAGCAATTCAATCTGTGTTTGTTAAATGGACCTCAAAATCCACAGGATATTGCTCCCTAAGACTTGAGACAGGGAGGCTTACAGATTATCACTGGTCCACTCTGGGTAGACAATTAACTAGGGAGAAAATCCAAAGAGGGGAAAAAACTCCCTAGGCTTCTAACACCCAGGCTAAATTTAAGTCAACAAAAGGCTCAAGAACTCCTGCAATTAAGGGGAGTAGTTTCAGGAGGTGAGTTGAAAAACCTCCAGGGAAACAGCTCAAAAGCAGCGCTCTAAAAATACAAAGGAAAGGCAGCTAGTGGATGCAAAAATGTACATTTAAATTAACTTAGCTGCTGTCTTTATGTAGCAAATAACACGGCTTTCCAACCAAAGTCCCAAACAGTGTCGTGGGCTTCATGGCAGGAAGTCAAAAGTCAAAGAACGCTTTCAGCTGCTGGTAACCCGGGATCTCGCGTCTTCAACAAGAGAGACCTTGTTTCGTTATGCGTTGCTGCGTCAGGAATAAATGACCTCTCTGCTAACAACTATCCAAAGTCTTCAATCGTAAATACTTCCAGGAAATGTTCTAACATCCCAGAGACAGCGGCGCACTTTTTTGACCTCCACATCAGATGTTAGAACATTTCCTGGAAATATTTACAATTGAAGACTTTGGATAGTTTATGTTTACTGTTGCATCATCCACATACAGACTCCCGAGGCAGGCCCGTTGGGGCCGAAACACGATCGTGTCGAGCCATTGAGAAAGAAGGAAAGTGAACGTCTATCAGTCACCTTCGTTGTTTGTTTTCTGCTTTCACATTTGTGAAGGTAGTATCTCCTGTTTCCGGAGACGTTTTAGAAAGTTTACCATGAGGATTCAGCATGCAATCGTTGTTTTCACAGGCACAGCACTCAGATATCCCCCTGAAGAAGCAGCAAGTGGAAATCACTTCCATTGCTTGCTGAAGATTATTTTGCCATATTTGCAACCGATTAAGGGTTCCTTTTACTAAGCCGCATTAGGGCTTTAACGCGCGGAATAGCGTGCGCTACATTGCCACGCGCGCTAGATCTTAACGCCAGCTTTGAGCTGACGTTAGTTCTAGAAGCGTAGCGTGCAGTATAGCACGTGGTAATTTCCTGCGTGCGCTAAAAATGCTAGTGCACCTTAGTAAAAGGAGCCCTAAATTATTTAGTACATTTTTAATATTTGGAAGGTTTTTTTTGCCTATGAATGATTGCCAGTCCTGATATATGTTAGCAGCATATGTAAAATATAACTGCACAAAGATGATGGATTTCTAAAGCTTTTTTCATCCATTTTGTGTATGGTAATCTCTAGATCTCTATATTGGTGTTTTTGCTTTTTTAGTCTTAGCCACTCCTTCAATCTTGTCTCTGAACAGATCATCACCCTTGCAAAGAACATCTGAAAGATGCTCCTGGACTGAAGTTTCCAGATCAGAGACTCAGCTAAGATAAACAGCGCATAGCAATTGCCATTGTAGATGTTCTAGAAGAAACGTCAAATGCATCAAAGATGCCTCTAGCTAGGAACTTTCTCATAGTGAACAAGTTCTTGGATATCTGTTGGAAGTCTTTAAGCTTGTCCTGAGGGAGGAATTTATCATACTCTGAAACTTGTTTTAGAAAGGATTTTAAATAAATGGAAGAACAGAACTGGTAGTCTGTAATTCTCTTTATGAGCATGAACGATTGAAAAATGTGTTTACCAAAAGAGTCTAGTGTTCTGTTTTTTCTTCCAGGAGGAGCAGAAACATAAGACCTTGAACTGTGCGAGTATTTTAGAGCAGATTCCACAACTAGAGAATGATGAAGCTGTGTTCCCCTCAAACTCTGGACTCTTTTGCATTCTGTACATTGTATCAAATTTTTAGGAGCTACCTGGACTGATTGAAGGCTCTCCCAACTCTTAAATAGGGTATCTTTCATGACC
This sequence comes from Geotrypetes seraphini, assembly GCF_902459505.1. Lineage (NCBI taxonomy): Eukaryota > Metazoa > Chordata > Amphibia > Gymnophiona > Dermophiidae > Geotrypetes > Geotrypetes seraphini. The sequence goes on along the minus strand of NC_047089.1, from coordinate 215,514,146 downwards.
CTATGTAAAGGTTCCTTGATACAATCATTTGGTGGTGACTCTTAGTCAAGAAGCTCAAAACACTCTGAACGAGGTTCTTCCTCTGTCTCCATTTTAGTGGGAAAAGCTTGACCCATTTGCCTTATAAAGCTCTCTGATGGAGACTTACACCTTTGAAGTGGAGGAGAAGGATCAGAAGGTATGTCATAGAATTCCTCTGTTGACAAATTTGCTAGATCCTCTTTAGTGTGGTTTAAAATATCTGATTCAGACTCCTCAAAATGCTCTCTCCTTGGTGAATCTGGAAGTATGTATAGAGAAGAATGTTGACTGTGCGTTGAGGAGCATCGAGGCAAGGGTCAATACTCTGACCCAGCAGATACTTTCTCTGTGACAATGTATGTGGTGAAAGGGTCTTTGCCGACCTCAGTAGTCAATGTTGAATAGGGGATGGTCCGTTCACGTCTGCCCTCCTCTTCAAAGCAGCCTGCTGAGGATTGCAGCCAGCTGTAGCGAACCTCACAGGCCACTCTGCATGTCGGTAACACGTTCCCTCTGATGTGATCCCATGCGTCAGAGGGAACGTGCTACCGAGGTGCAGAGCAGCCTGCAAGGTTCGCTGCAGCCGGCTGCGAACCTCAGCAGGCGGCTTTGAAGAGGAGCAGCGGCAGCAGTTGGTGAGTGAGGGTGGGAGGGAGGGGGTGTCGCCGGCGTGTTCCATGCCTCCGTGTTTGAAAATGGAATTCGGTACGGACCCAGAGACCATGGTGGCAGGGATTACGCCGTCCTAAGTGTGCATGCGCGCTTAGGGTTTTATTATAGAGGATAAACAAGTATATATATATATTTTTTTTAAAAATCATGCTCCTATTTTGTGGAATGCCCCTCCTATCCAATTATGGGCAGAGAGTTTTTTATCTTATTTTTCAAAAATGCTCAAGACGCATTTGTTTTATCAGGTTTTTGCTGGTTCACTCTCTGGAATCTGTACGTAGGGAATACTGACTCAAGAGCTATGGGATAGATTTCTTTTAGCAGGATGGTTGTATTTATTTATTTATTTTAAATCATGGGTGAACTCTTTGATGGGCTTTTCAGTTGGTTTGATGGAGTTCCTTTTCCCTCGATGTGTGGATATATTTTTAAATTGTAAACCGATTAGATTGCTTTTGAAATGAGGTGGTACATTAAGTCAAATCAATCTGTAATCGAAGAACTGATGGTCCCATGAGCTGATGTTGGGCAGGAAGGCATCAGCACACATTGTATGGGCACTGCCTAAAGATTTAAAGTGATAATAATAATAATAATAACAATTTATATACCGCAGTACCGTGAAGTTCTATGCGGTTTACAAAAGATTAAACGAAGGTACAAATTGACTGGACTTAAGAGAGGTGGAAGAAAGAGATTAATAGGTCAAGAAAACTATTATTGAGGAGAAAGAGATGTACAGGTGATAGTGCACTTGAAAATGTCTAGTGGCATTGCGAGGGTGAGAGGTGCCCAGGGCGTTGGTGCACCTCCCTGCCCTCATCTCTGTGCCTCCCCCGCTCCTTCCCCAACCACCCTGCTGCACGCACACCCCCTTCCCTTCACCTGGACCTCTAGTTGTTCATCTTCAATGTGCTTCTCGCGACCGCGTCCTCTCCCTCTGACGTCACTTCCTATGTGCGGCACCCGGAACTGACATCAGTGGGAGCCAACGCGGTCGCGAGGATCACATTGAAGTTGTCGCTCATGGTGGTTAGCAACTGGAAGTGTGGGGGAAGGGAAGAGGCCATGCGTGCGGCGGGGCAGGAGTGGGAAGAGGCAGGGGTAGGAGAGGAGGAGGGATGCCAGCGCCCCCACCATGATGGTGCCCAGAGCAGACTGCCCCTCAACCCTTTACTACGTCACTGAAAGTGCCCATACCAGATTCCATGGATGACATTACCTACATGTGAGAATATTATGCCTGCTTTTCCTTGGAGAATACGTGCTGTTACCATGATGTAGTTTAGTTTAAGGAAGCACTGCAGATGATCTCGAATAGCCTGCCACAGGGTCTGATCTACAAGAGTGTAAAGAACGTCCCAAAGCAACTGAAGGCCTATGTTAAAGTGGGAGGGGAGTAGGGGGAGACTTTGAGCATGCACAGAGACTGTGAAATTCTGACGCATTGTTAACTGTATTGTTCGAATGACATTATTTTACTGTGTTTTAGCTCGAACATTTTTTAATGTGCAAAAATCACTAGGTAGAAATGCTAAAATGTTAGTAATATCAACATAGTTTGAGATAATTAAATGTTGTTTAATAGTATTACATAAGTATGATGACTAAATAAGTATGTAAAATTTCTCGTTGAAAAGCAAAGTGGTTGTTGAAAAAAATGGCAAAAATCTCTAGGAGGTTACTTCCTCCCCCCTTCATTCTGTGTATCTATCTGCTAATTCTGGGTGATTAATGAGAAGCTGTTTGTGGTGCCTTTGTAGTTTTAATTGCCCAGACCACTTCTCTGTATTTGATAATAAAACTAGACTTTCTCTTCAATTTATCATCTATGATATATGTGGACAGTGCTCTCATTCTAGGGGACAAATGAACTGAAGCTGAAGTAAAGAATGTACTGATTCATTCCACTTTTGTGGTATTATTTGCTTTCGTGCAGAAGTTAATTAGTTTGGTTATCCCAGTAAAAGAACTTAAGATATCACAACTGCTCCAGAACAAAGCGGCTAGACTGATCTTTTGCCTGAGCCGGTTCGAAAGGGCCAGTCCACTTATGGCAGAATGACACTGGTTGCCAATAAGAAACAGAATCTAGTTTAAGATTGCCCGTATGGTTCATAAAGTTATATACAGAAAAAACTCTATTGGACTGACATCTGCCATTTAAATGATGCATTCCTTCTATACTGCTGCTTTTTTTTTTTAATTCTTTATTCATTTTTATAACTTACATCAAGTGCATTGAAAAATAACACCATTTTGACTTAAATACATCACTTGAAATTCTACATGTTTTAAACTGGCTTTTCCTTCTCTGTAACAAGCCTTACGTAAAACGCTCTTCGAGTCTACCTTTGAATTTCAAGGTCCCAAAATAAGGAAATCTCTTCCAAGTAGCTTGCGACAAATCTCTTCTTACCTTCAATTCAGGAAATCACTAAAGACATATCTGTTCTCTCTGTAATCCCAGAACTTAAACTCAATATGATCTATATTGAGGAAGAAACTATGGATTGCTTTGAAAAGAGAAAATGGAACTTCTATCCACTCGGGTGTTGTCTACAAACCTCCAACTCAATTGCAGCAAATTGACAAAGATCTGATTACAGATATACAAAAGTTGGGACAGAAAGGAGAGGTGCTGTTGCTCATTGATTTTAACCTGCCGGATGTGGATTGGAAAGTTCCGTCTGCGGAATCAGAAAGAAGTATGGAGATTGTGGATTCCTTTCAAGGGGCTCTGCTCAGACAAATTGTGACAGAACCCATGAGGGGAAAAGCGATACTGGATCTTGTACTCACAGATTGAGAAAGAGTTTCTAAAGACCGAGTGGGGGCCCACCTGGGAAGTAGCGATCATCATTCGCTTTGGTTCAATATAACAGCCAAAGTGGAGGATGGCCACACAAAACTCAAAGTCCCGGATTTCAAATGTGTGGTCTTTAATAACATGAGAGAGTACCTGAAGAAAGAGCTGATTGGATGGGAAGACATAAGAGAAGTAGAAAAACAGTGGTTCAAGTTGAAAGGTGCAATAAAAAGAGCTACTGACCTTTATGTGAAGAAAATAAATCAAAATAAGAGAAAAGGGAAACCAATATGGTTCTCCAGACTAGTGGCAGAAAAAATAAAGGCCAAAGAATTGGCATTTGTGAAATATAAAACAACTCAAAAAGAGGAGTACAAAAAGGAATATCGGATGAAACTGAAAGAAGTAGATACATCTGGCGAAAGCGGAAGAGCAAATGGCTATAAATATAAAAAAGGGAGACAAACATTTTTTTCAGGTATACAGTATTAGTGAAAGGAAAAAGACAAAAAATAAAATTACAAGACTGAAAGGAGAGTGATGAGGACAAAGCAAATGTGCTAAACAAATACTTCTGTTTGGTATTCACAGAATAAAAACATGTTTAGCAAAGTTACACCTGAGAATAGAGTGAATACTGCACCGTTCACGGAAGAAAGTGCTTATGAATAACTTGAAAAACTGAAGGTGGACAAAGCTATGGGACCGGATGGAATCCATCCCAGGATATTGAGGGAGTTCCAAGAGATTTTGGCGGGTCCTCTTAAAGATTTGTTCAATAAATCTTTAGAGACGGGACAGATTCCGTGGGACTAGAAAAGAGCGGATGTGGTCCCTCTTCACAAAAGTGGTTGCAGAGATGAAGCGGGAAACTACAGGTCAGTAAGCCTCACTTCAGTTATTGGAAAAATAATGGAAACGTTGCTGAAGGAAAGGATAGTGAAATTCTTGGAATCTAATGGATTACAAGATTTGAGGCAACATAGGATTACTAAAGGTAAATCGTGCCAAACAAATCTGATTGAGTTCTTTGACTGGGCGACCAGAGAATTGGATCATGGACATGTGCTATATGTAATTTACTTAGATTTCAGCAAAGCCTTTGACACGGTTCCTCATAGGAGGCTCTTAAACTCCAAGGGCTGAAGTTAGAACCCAGAGTGGTGAACTGGATTAGAAGCTGGTTGACGGACAGATGCCAGAGGGTTGTGGTTAATGGAATTTGTTTGTAGGAGGGAAAGGTGACTAGTGGAGTGCCTCAGGGATTGGTGCTGGGATCAATTCTGTTCAATATGTTTGTGAGCGATATTGCTGAAAGTTAGAAGGTAAGGTTAGCCTTTTTACGGTTGATACCAAGATTTGTAACAGAGTGGACACCCCAGAGGGAGTGGAAAACATGAAAAAGGATCTGCAAAAGTTAGAAGAATGGTCTAACATCTGGAAACTAAAATTCAATGTGAAGAAGTGCAGAGTGATGCATTTGGAGGGTAGAAATCTGAGGGAACTGTATGTACTGGGAGATGTGAGGCTGATAAGCACTGACGGAGGGACCTTGGGGTGATTATTTGTGAGGATCTAAAGACTTCTAAACAGTGTGATAAGGCAGTGGCTGTAGTCAGAAGGATGTTAAGCTGTATAGAAAGAAGAATAACCAGCAGAAGAAGGAAGGTGTTGATGCCCCTATATAGGTCATTGGTGAGGCCACACTTGGAGTACTGTGTTCAGTTTTGGAGGCCGTATCTGGTGAAGGATATAAAAAGACTTGAAGTGGTCCAGAGGAAGGCAACGAAAATGGTAAGAGTTTGAATCAAAAGAAGTATGAGAAGAGACTGGAAGACCTAAATATATTTATACTCTGGAGCAGAGAAGGGACAGGGGAGATAAGATACAGATGTTTAAATACTTGAAAGGTATTAATATAGAACCAAATATTTTCCAGAAAGAGAAAATGGAAAAACTAGAGGGCATAATTTGAGGTTGCGAGGAGGAAGACTCAGGAGCAATGTTAGCAAATTTTTTTTTTCACGGAGAGGGTGGTAGATGCCTGTAATGCCCTCTCGAGGGAAGTGGTGGAGAGGAAAACAGTGATGGAATTCAAAAAGCGTGGGATAAACATAGAGGATCTCTAATTAGAAAACAAAGGATGTACGTTAAAGAACTTAGGCCTTTACTGGACAGACTTGCACGGCCTGTTTCCCATATGTGATGATTTGGTATAGGATAGGCTGGGGAGGGCATCAATGGGAACTCCACTAACTTGGAACATGAGGATGTTACTGGCCAGACTTTATGGGAGATATCCTGCAAACAGGATGTTTGGATAGGCTGGAGTGAGCTTGGACGGCAACTTCAGCATTTGGAACCTAGAACAATACCAGGTGGACTTTACAGTCTATGACCCAGAAATATCAAAGAAGAGACAAGTTAAATTAATCATGTATTTTTAATGGGTATAACTAATGGGCAGACTGGATTGACCATTAAGGTCTTTATCTGCCGTCATTTACTATGTTACTATGTTACCTGGCAGAAACCCAAAGAGTAGCAACTTTCCAGAGCTGAGTTTGTGATGTCATAATGTCTCATTCCACCAATGCCTAAGAGCCAGCCTCAGCAGTGATGTCACAATGGCTTAATTAGATGTCAACTTCAACAGTTGGAACCTAGGACAATACCTGGTGGACTTTACAGTCTATGACCCAGAAATATCAAAGAAGAGACAAGTTAATTTAATCATGTATTTTTAATGGGTATAACTAATGGGCAGACTGGATGGACTGTTCAGATCTTTATCTGCCATCATTTACTATGTTACTATGATTCATGATGTAACAGTCATGAAAATCCATTAATCTTATTGTTAGCTGTATGGTATGGTAATGTTGCTGCTGTTATTACATATAGAGATTTTGAATTTGTGTAGTGCTTTTCAACCAAACAGGACTCCAAAGTGCTTGTATTGCAGCTTTGAATTCTATGTACTCAGGGGAGTGGAAGGGAGGGCAAAGTGATTTATAGGGCTTCTCCATAAATCCATCACTAATTTATTTATTGAGGATTATTGATCACCTCCACAGCAAGCTCTAGCTGTTTTACAATGTCCAATATTGTTCTTTGCAGTTTGAAAAATAATCTAAATCTCCACCCACCCGCCCTGCTGTCACCTGATCTAAGGGAGCTGACAATTTGTGTTCATTTAGTTGGAATTTAACCAGTCTTGAGGTCTTGACCCATACATATCAGATTACAAGGATATGTGGAGAAGCTTTTTTGATATGATGTCCATATCCGATTTTGGATGTTTTACAAAAAATGTCGAAAAATCCAGTGCCAAACATAATCATTTTCGAACCTGACCAATGTCTATCACCCTATTTTAGATATTTTGGTGCTCAATGCGCCTTTTTGTAAGGGCCATTTTCAAACCAAAAATGTCCAAGGGAAAATCATACAAAAATAAGCCACTGGGATGTCTGGGGCCAGCTGTCTTACTAGAATGGCCACAGAGATCCCATCAGAGCAGTGGGACAGCCTAGGAGCCATTGCAATGAACTTTTCATAAAAGATCCCAGGTACACATCACAACATAACCCACTTAAATTATATGGTGAGCCCTCCAGGAATAGCAAAATATGTACTGTACCCAGCTGTACACCATTACAATAGCCCTTATGCCCGCAGGTGCCACCTATATGTAGGTTTGGGGGCACTCATACTTTCCACCACAAGTGTACCAGGTAAAGTTGGATATGGCCTGGATCCCTTTCTCTGTAGATCACTAGGCTTTTCCAGAGACCTGCTTGTTACTGTAAGTGGAATGGACGTTATATCTGCAACTATTATATCTACACTAGTCGTTAAGCCCCTTAACATTAACGGATGCTAGAATATATGTCTGTCTGTCTTTTTCTTTCTGTCTCCCTCCCCCTCCATTTCCCTGTGTAGCGCTGTCTCTGCTTTCTTCCTCACTCTGCTCCTGATCCTGTGTTTCCTTATAGGTGTCTCTTCCTTTTTTTTTTATTCCTTCTTCAGTCTCAGTTCTTTATCTGAACTTTCCCTTCCTCAGTCTCTCCAACTGCAGCTCTCTTGCCCTCTAAGCCCCTGCTGTGCATGTCGCTCCTGATCTCCTTTCACTGACCCTTGAGACTTCATCATTTTTGTTATGCCGGCTGGGTTTCCATGGCAACCCTGCTCGCTAATGCCCCAAACTCTCGCTTATAGTGATCGTGGTCTCCTTGCCACCTTGGGGTCTGTGAGTGTGGGGCCATTTTCTTATTTCCTCGTGGGAAGCTGTTTTGCAGGCTAGTGGGTGTGAGCGGCCGGGATCGCGAGCAATGCCCAATGTTCTGTTGCCGACCTTTACAATCGGGGCCTTTGGAGCCATGATTCCCTTAGTTCTGGCCGAAGTTATTTTTAAGTTCTAAGCCGCGGCAGTGGCTTCTCTCACGATCCCTGCCTGCGTCGGAAGCCTTCTCCGATGCAGGTGAGGCTCGTGAGAGGATCCGCCGCTGCCGCCGTGGCTTAGAACTTAAAAATAACTTTGGTCAGAACATTACCTTGGGTTCCGCGAGTGTGGTACAATTTTTCCTGGTCTCTGACCGGGCCCTGTTTGGTCTGCCACTGCCTGGAGGAGCTGAAGAGCAGGGAGGCCTGTGTACAGATTCTCTGTCGGCCACTGTCACAGCTAGGCGCGCCTGCGCACTCCTGCAGCCACAGACCTATGGATCACGGAAGCACGCAGTTAAGAGTGCGCATGCGCGGCTAGAGTTTTATTATATAGGATAGAGCCTGGAATGTACTGTTGGGAGTCAGTGGCCAATAGAGATTTAAGTGGGGTCAGTCCTTTATCTGTCCAGTGTTCATCTGGTCAGTTTGGTCACCTTTTTGACAGCTGTTATTAAAACGGTTCATAGTCTAAAGCGCGCGAGGACAAAGGTGCGCCGACAACCGAGCGTGGACAACTGAGCGTAGGACTTCATGGCGCCGAAGAAAAAACCGTATTTTAAAGGGCTCCGATGGGGGGTGTTGGTGGGGAAACCCTCCCCCCACTTTACTTACTAGAGATCGCGCTGGCGTTGTGGGGGGTTGGAAACTTAACTTTTTCCCTGTTTTTAAGGGAAAAAATTTAGTTTTCAGTATAATGTGGGGGGTTGCTCCTTCTGCCTTAAGTGGCACTTGTTGCAGGGATGCGCGGGCAGCGGTTCTTACACACTACATGTGGCTGACCCACAAGCCTTCCCTCTGATGTTGGAGGTCAGCCACGTGCAGGTGATGTCCAGGTCAGCCAAGTGCAGCATGAAAGAGCTGTTGACACGTCCCTGCAACAAGTGCCGCTGAAGGCAGGAAGAAACAGCCCACCTGGACATCGAAGGGAAGCCTTTTAGTTCAACTTCGTTGGAGAGGGATGGTCAGGAAGTAGGGAAAGGGATCCCCTGTGGTGGCAGCGGCAGCTTCGGCAGAGAGGGGTGGGTGAGCAGGCAAGGAGGGCATGGGATCTTCGGTAGCAGTGGTGGCCATTAAGGAGGAAGGAGACCCCCGCAGTGCCATGTACCCCAACAAGTGGCTTGCATACCACTAAAGATATGTGCACCGCGTGTTGAGAAACACTGATCTAGAGGATATCCTTGTTCAGTGGCTCATAGGACATTTTTGAGTGCAATATGCCCTTAGGGAATGGTCATTACAAAATGGTTCAAAAGATGCAGAAGATAGACTGGAGGCAGTGTTGCCCTTCTCCACCCTTGCACCATAGATCACTAAGATTTTGCACAATTTTACAATGACATCAAGGATTAACAGAATGACCTACAATTGCTTATTGGATGGTATTAATGAATTGACTCATAATGGACATGAGAAATATAACAATTGACAGTGCTGTGAGTAGACATCGGAGGGTGTGCGTTGGATGGACCCTCTATCTGGCAGACATTTTTTTTCACCATGCATAGCGAGGGTAGGAGGCACCCGGGGCAGTGGTGCCCCCCCTACGCCCCCTCTCCTTCCCTGCCCCAAGCCACACTCGCACCCTTCCTTCCCCCATATCTCTTTAAATCTTTGCCAGCATGAGCAGCTTCTCTGGCCTGCTGCTCACACCGGCATTGGCTTTCTCTCTGATGTCACTTCCTGGCCCTGTGACCAGGAAGTGATTTCAGAGGGGAGCCAGGCCGGCACGAGCAGCAAGCTGAAGAAGTTGCTTGCATTGGCAAAGATTTAAAGAGGTACGGGGAGGAATGGAGGGCACGAGTTTTTGGGGGGGGCAGATAGATGCCTGCCCCCCCCCAAGATGGCACCTGAGGTGGTCCACCCTCCCACCCCCTTTGCTAAGCCACTGCTTAGACACACAAAATACCATCGAACCTGTGGAACCTTGTGTGTCTAAGAGCTTTGAAAGTATGCTTTGATGTCACCTAGATACTTGTAAAAAATGCTGATAGAAGAACTCAGCTAAATTTGAGACTAACCCCAAAGGACATGAACACTCCTCCCCTCTCCAATGTCAAATTTCAGCAAGCCTTGAACTGTAATCTGGGGGTTAAAAGGCAGTTGCCTTTTAGAAAAATATTCCTGAGAGTTTCCTATAGCCAGTCCATGCCTGTGTCCTGTTTTTTTTTTAGTAATCTTTGTTTCTGTTTCCTAATTGGCTCTTTTCTTTCAGTAATCCTGGAGTGCTCTTTTGTGGTGGATGCATTTCTTACATGTACAATAACATTAAGACTTACCTTGAATAATACTAGTAGTTCATGTCTTGTTTGACTCTAGTATTCAAGCCTCAGGACTTGAACCAAACAAAGTAAGTTCCTGAAAAATTGATTCAAATAAAAAAAAGTTGATAGACTCAAATTTAGCTGAGTTATTCTAAACTGAAATGACAGAAAATCTGGCCCTCACCCCCCAATGATGGGCTAATTGCTAACATGTGCAAGCCAGTCTTGAAGTTGTGACCTTCTGTTGGAAGGCAGCTATCTCTGAGGAGGGGGCTACTCTGCTTTTTGAGAGCCTGCCAGTTTATGTCTAGCTGTGTCTTGTATTTCTGGTAATCTGAGTTTCTGTTTCCTAACTGGTGAAGCAGGATAAGAGAGCCAGCAGGAGCCAGCTCAGGAAAGACTTGGATATTTCGGCCTCATCTTTGGGTTTGCTTTCTGTTGCTCCAGTGTTTGTGCTGCTCCCTGTGACCCTGGGCAAGCCACTTAATCCTCCACAGCCCCAGGTACATGCGACAGATTGTAAGCCTTCTTGGACAGATATGGAAAATGCTTGAAGTACCTGTATGTAAACCACTTTGAATGTGGCTGTAAAACTTCAAAAAGATGGTTTATATGTCCCAATCCCTTTCCCTTTTTGTTTAGATGTGCACTAAATAAAATTTATAAAAACCAAAGCATGCAAAAATAGCCCACAAACAACACTGTAAACAACCTTTTTTTTTTTTTTTTTTTTTGCATGCACATCCCTATTTGGTGAAATTATATGCTTGGTCAATCCCTGTGAATATGTTCCATAACTTTGTTCTCCACATGCCTGTGAATTCCAAATGCAGGCTACTCAGCTTAGATGCTCAAAGTCGTCTTCCTGCGATAGGTCAGGCAATTTCTTTTTCCACTTAGGGTGATAGCTTCCAGTAGGCAGCATAGAGCAGCTGCAGTTAGGAAAGCCAATAGACCCTGACAGGTACACAAACTCAAAGTACCACAAGTCTGTAACGTTGACCCTCCGAGAGCATATGCAATTTCTTTTCAATTTTCAAATAGTTCGCTCACTCGGCTAAATGATTTTTTGGGGGAAACTTTCCTCACTGGGGGGCAATCCTATAACTGGGCACCTCCATTTAGACATCATGAGGGTAGAAAGTAGGAATTTATTCTATAAAGGCAGCTAGGTTCCGTGATAAAATTCTAGTATAACCCAGTTTCAATATGCTTAACGGGCATTTGCACTTACACCAGCCACAGAGCTGGTGTATGTGTGTAACTAGGGTTACCATATGGCTGCAGAAAAAGGAGGATGGATTGAGACATCCGGGTTTTTACTTCCGTTGCTTTCAGTGGAAGTAAAACCCGGATGTCGTGCCCTTCAACTGCAAACCGCCAAATGACATTCCTACTCCCACTTCATACCGAGCCACTGGAATCGACTGTGGGCAGAACAAATTTCCCCTTATCACATTGTTCATCCCTTCCCTTTCTCCAACCTTTTTTGTTTGTTTGTTTATTGTAACTAGAGAATGACACGGTGACAAAATTCATCACCGTTCCCGTCCCCGCGGATAACCGCGGGAAATAGTCCAATGTCATTTTTTAGTGTCTATTTCAACCTCAGTCCTTCTACACCAGCATTCTTCAAAGCAAAGCTTGCGGGTCAGTGGTTGCGGCCATTCATACTCTGATTCTTATGTGAGCCAAGGATAATGAAGCCATTGTGACATCACTGATGTGATTGGCTCTTAGGCACTGGTGGAATGAGGCATTATGACATCACAATATCTGCTCTGGATACCAGAGACTGTCATTCTGTAGTGTCTGTTTCAACCTCAGTCCTTCTACACCAGCATTCTTCAAAGCAAAGCTTGTGGGTCAGTGGTTGTGGCCATTCATACTCTGATTCTTATGTGAGCCAAGGATAATAAAGCCATTGTGACATCGCTGATGTGATTGGCTCTTAGGCTCTGGTGGAATGAGGCATTGTGACATCACAATATCTGCTCTGGATACCAGAGACTGTCATTCTGTAGTGTCTATCTCAACCTCAGTCCTTCTACACCAGCATTCTTCAAAGCAAAGCTTGCGGGTCAATGGTTGTGCCCAATTATACTCTGGTTCTTTCCTCTCTCCTTAAAGAATGACATGAAGATGGTTTCCCGCGGGGACGGGAACGGTGATGAATTTTGACACCGTGTCATTCTCTAATTGCAACCTACCGACTCCATCCTTTCCTCTTATTTCCTAGCTGGTTTGATGGTTTAACTGTATTTTACGTTCCCTCTCCAATCTGCTGACTGTAACGCCCAACTACAAAACATTCAGGAAAGAACTTGAAACCTTTCTAGTCAAGAAATTTATCAAATGATCTAACTAAACTTGATCGACCCTCCACAGATCCCGACGCATACTGCATCTATTAACCGTGCATTCGCCCTGGAAATGCCCAGGCCATCCCTTGTTGTTAACCGCCTAGAACGGAAAGGTATTGGCGGGATAGAAGACACCACTGTAATGTAATGTATTTCATTTTTATATTTACTTAGTTTAAACTTTTATTGTAAACCGCTTAGATTTACCCTTAGTTTTATATTTGCGGTATATTAAATAAATTGGACTTGAACTTGAACAAGCAATAAAATCATACCTCTTCACCTAACTTCCCTGCCCATGACTGATGGATCACAAAGAAACATATGTGTCGCATTAGGATAAAAACTTGTATTTAAAAATCTTATACTGTAACTACAGCAAATGTAACCTATAAACTGTATATTATGCATATTGGTATTAGATCCCTAATATGTGTCAAGTTAAGATAAAAACTTGTATCATAAAATTTGTACTAAATCTAGGGCAAATTGTAACCTTTTAATTGTAATTGTACCATAACAGGATAGAAAATGAATTAAATAAATAAATGCCTCTATCCGTCCTCCTTTTTCTGGAGCCATATGGTAATCCTATGTGTAATTCTGAGCCCTGCCTATGTCCCACCCATGCCCTGTCCCTGTGTACAGCAAACTTGTAAATATACACAATATTGATTGATTGATTGATTGTTTTAAAAAAGTGTATTACTCGCGATCATCCAACAATTATGTGCAAGTTACAATATAAAACATATATAATTAAAAAAATCAACAAACTAATCCCCCCTTTTACAAAAGCGCGGAAGAGGTTTTTAGCCAGGTTAGGTTTAATAATCAGCTTTCTTCTATTTGGAAAAATCCATGCGGCATCCCTCAGGGCTCCCACTTTTACCTACACTATTCAATGTATATCTTTCTTCTTTGGGTTTTGCTTGAGTAATTTGGTAAAGAACTATTCAGCCTCGCTGATATCATGATTGTTACCCCTTGTAACACAGTTTTGTCCCATGTTACTCATAAGATTGAGTCTGTACTGAAATTGATGAATTTTTTGGATGAAGGAATTCAAACTCAAACTCAATCCCGATAAGACAAAGTTTTTTTGTTGCGTCACCACATAAAATTTCTCACGAGCCCTCTATTAGTATAAACTCAACATTGTATACAATTCATCCAACAATTAAAATATTGGGAGTCGTTCTGGATCAGCATCTGACTATGGAAAAACAAACAGACGCTGTGGTGCATAGAGGTTACTATACTTTGTGGAAACTACGCACCATTAAACCATGCTTAGAGTTTTCCGCTTTTAAACTCCTGGTTCAATCTTTGTTACTGAGTCGTCTTGACTAGTGCAACATTGTCTACCTGACAAGTACTAAGAAAGACATGGCCAGACTCATATTGATCCAGAATACAGTGGTTAGATTGATCTATGGTCTGAAGAAGTACGACCGTGTGACGCTGTTCTGTTGTGAGTTGCATTGGCTCCCAATGGAGGCTCGTGTCTTCTTTAAGTTGGGCTGTCTTTGTTATAAGGTTATGAATGGCATCGCTCTGTTCTATAGATTTTCTATAGCATTGTATAAACATAGCAGAAGATCTCACATCCTGTTTACTTTTCCTTCCGTATAGGGTTGTAAAAGCAAGACATTTTTTGATCATACTTTAGCATTTCAAGCAGCTTCCCACAATAAAGAATTCCAGTCGTTATTGCTTATAGCTTGTTCTTATAAACATTTTAGAACTCAGCTGGAAACCTATCTTTTCTCAAAATACTTGGTCAAATAACTCTTCTTGTTCTTCATGATATTGTTTATTGTTTATAATCTTTTGTAAACTGCGTTGAACTTATGGTTATGCGGTTAAGAAACACGATGTTATGTTATGTTATGCTATGTGAATGCTCTGTGCTAGGCCGATTTTGAGCCAATCAGGGCCTTAGGCCCCTCCCACTGCATCCCAAGATGATGATGTGGGTGATGTGCGGGGCACTTAGATTATCCCTTATTGTGTATACTTATATAAATGAATGTTGCCCAATTATATGTATGCACAAGATTGGGGGGGGGGGGCATGACAGGGACCTGAAAATTGAGAGGGATGTAAGGCTAAATGTTGAGGACACCTAATACCCTTAAACTGGTTGTGACATTAAATTCTAATCTGTCTAAAATGAATGGGAAAGCAGGATTTGAAACAGAAAAATGAGCAGCTTTTAAGTTCGGGACGGAATAGAAGCCATGCCATGGTCGGATGCAGTTGCGTAGCGAGGGTAGGAGGTGCCCAGCGCGGTGGCACCCAACACGCCCTCCTCTCCATCCCTGCTTCTTCACCCACCCCCACGCCACACTCACGCCTTCCCTCCCCCCGTACCTCTTTAAATCTGTCAGTGCGAGTAGCTTCTCTAGCCTGCTGCTCGCACTGGCGTTGGCTGTCCTTTTGACATCACTTCCTGGCCCTGTGACCTGCAAGTGATTTCACACAAGAGCCAGGCTGGCGCAAGCAGCAGGCTGGAAAAGTCACTCATGCTGGCAAAGGTTTAAAGAGGTGGGGAAGGGAGGGCGCAAGCATGGTTGTGGGGGTTCCACCCCTCTTTACTACGCCACTGGATGGATGATGCTTTCTAGAGATGATCTCCTTGTCCTGTATACATTGAATTAGTAAGTGCACCCTTTAATATTAAGATCAGAGTTCAGCATCTCTCATTTGTGCTGGTACAGACACCCGGCGTAGTGCAATTTCTGTGACTTCTCTGCCTTGTATTGATTCCTCCAACCTCTGTGGCAAGTGTCCAGACAACCACTTAACACGTACGGATTGATTTCTTTGCAGTGGTGACCATAGCTGCACAGGTGGTCAGAAGTAGCAGTGACTGTACTATCTATGGCCTGTCCTTCTGTCCTTCCCTCAGCCATTCATATCCTGGTCTCTCTTAGAAAATCTGAGAGGCTAAAAAGGGCTTTTGGCCTCTGCCTAGGGTTATAACATTTGTGGAGATAGAAAAGAGGACAGAGAAAATTAAAAAATGATTACTACCTTTCGCTAAAGAAATATTTAATTGTAGCAAATGTGTAAATGGCTTTCAGTTAATGAACACACATTACACAGTGACTGGCACAGTACAGCAGTAGACAGTAATCTATGAGGGCTGATTGAAAAGCAATGAGAGTGCCTTTGTTTTTCTTTCCAAGAAGTAGACATGGCAACGGTGTGCCGATTCTCGTGAAGCTCATACATCAACGTTTCTGAACCTGCAGTTGGACTGCTGTAGGCAGCAAATATTCTAATAAAAAGAAGTCCCATTGTGGAGTCTCACAAACGTTTTGAAGCCACGACACACTAAACTCGGTGCAAGTTCTGGAGGGCGCGGATGTTAACGTGATGACATCACATGCATGTGCGATATCATTATGTCAGCATGCACGGAGGCCCTCCAGATGGGGCCCTGAGCTTGCTATTACTATGCCAGTGGGGGTGGTACGAGAGGCACATCATGTAGGCAGCCGGCACCAGTGTCTCTCCTCCTCACGGCACACACAGAATCTCACCGCGGCACACAGTTTGCAATACACTGTTCTACTGGAAATTAAGGGAATAACATAGCTGGGTCTGTCTGCCAGGGATCTACGAGGTCTGATGTTCAGGCAGCAGTTGTGCTGGCTTTAGTAGCCATTTAACATGGATACAAATATGTGTGGTAAGATAAAGGAAAGAAGGGGAAATAGGTGAGAGATCTCCATATCATCATCAGACTTAGACAAATGAGGCACATCAAAAACTGGCCTATAGGGGGAGAGGTTCTGACCAGTGGTCATGCTGTTTTGCTGGCAGCTAGGGTAGATTCTTAGCCAGTGTTTTGTTTTGTTTCATAGAAAGATGGGTGCCAGTGCTTAGAGAGCCCCTGTTAAAAAGGGATTCAAATTGGGATGGCTTATTGAGATGGCTTGGGGAAATCCATTGCTTTTTATTAGGATAAGAAGCATAAAATCTGTTTTACTACTTGGGATCTAGCTAAGTACTTGGGACCTGGGTTGGCCATTGTTGGAGACTTGATGGACGTTCGGTCAGTCCCAACATGGCAGCTCTTATGTTCTTATGTGAGCCAAGTATAGGACAATCAATCACGTTTTAATGATGTCATTCCATAACTCTTTGGGCTCTCTTTCTAATCTAATCTAATCTTCTATTTGTGCGTTGCTCAAGGGACTGTAAAGAGAGGTAAGAGGGGAGAGAATCTCTATCTCCTGTATCAAGCGAGGCAAACCTGTTTAGTTTTATCCAATAGTCTGATGGAATGTTTTCAATGTCGTATTATGGGAGGTCTCTAATGATCTTCTTATTGTGAAGCTACACCTTGATTTTGCATGTCAAAAGCTCACGGCCGCTTCCACAATCAGATGTAGTCAATTTGAGTTCAATACATGCCATTAGGAGAGATCCATGCTTACTGGTGACGTTTGTGGTGTTGGAAATGTGTATTCATGATTGACAGTTAGTTTGTTTTGCAAAACTGTACTGTTATCACTAGTAGAGAATGACACGGTGACAAAATTCATCACCGTTCCTGTCCCCGCGGATAACTGCGGGAAATAATCCCATGTCATTTTTTAGTGTCTATTTCAGCCTCAGTCCTTCTACACCAGCATTCTTCAGAGCAAAGCTTGCGGGTCAGTTGTTGTGGCCATTCATACTCTGATTCTTATGTGAGCCAAGGATAATGAAGGCATTGTGACATCACTGATGTGATTGGTTCTTAGGCACTGGTGGAATGAGGCATTATGACATCACAATATCTGCTCTGGATACCAGAGACTGTCATTCTGTAGTGTCTATCTCAACCTCAGTCCTTCTACACCTTCTACACATTTTTCAAAGCAAAGCTTGCGGGTCAGTGGTTGTGGCCATTCATACTCTGATTCTTCCCTCTCTCCTTAAAGAATGACATGAAGATGGTTTCCCGCGGTTATCCGCGGGGACGGGAACGGTGATGAATTTTGTCACCGTGTCATTCTCTGATCACTAGCTGCATTTCTTTCTCCTATGCCGTGCTTTCCAACCACTGCCTCTTCATATGTACTTCCTACTTTTGCATTGAAGTCCCCCATAATGATCAGTAGATCTTGTTTCGGCATTTGACCTATTACATTTTGGAGTTGTTCATAGAACAATTCTACATCCTCATCCTCTGCAACTGTCAGAGCATATACTTGGATCAAAGTGACATTGATCGATTCTCCCTGTAGACTGTATTAGAAGGTGACATTTTACAGCAACCCTTTAACTTCCCCCAGATGTATTTTGTGTTTTCATAATCCAAGTGGAAAAAAATTGAAAGATAGACAGGGCAGTTCTGCAACTTGGATCCTCCAAATATGCACCTTGATGTTGCATGTTGAATGTCAATTCTATAATGACATCTTGGTGCCAAGATTCCATTATAGAATTCTACTATAAGCCAGCATTCACATGCCTACATTTAGGCATGACCACTTATGCCATCCTGGTTGGCAAAAATTGGTAAATTGGCACATCTAAATGTGGCATGCAGTGAATGTAGCTTATAGAATTCTATAAGTTACATGTATAAGTTGGCATCTTACCATGGCCCAGCATGCTTCACCCATATGTACCTATATCCTTTCACACTTATGCACTATTGTGCTTATATGCTACCCCAAAAAATATCACCTCGCACCCCCCTTACTACGCCACTGATCCAGTGGTTCCTAAACCTGGAGACATCCTAGCAAGCCATGTTATCAGGATATCCACAGTGCATGCCGGTCTCGTTCATGAATATTCTTTGTGGATACCCTGAAAATCTGACTGGCTTGGGCGCCTCCAGGACTGGGTTTGGGAACCACTGGGTTAACCGTTAGAAATGTTACATTCAAAAAATAATCAAAACCATCTGTAGTCCAAATGAAGCAATCAAAGTGTTAAGCCCATATAACAGAAAACCAGTTTGTTTGTTTTTTTGTTTTTTAAGATCATAGATTTGACCCAGGTGGCAGTAAAATACTTGAGCTCAGTAATTTATAATGGATGGTGCAGAATAACACAGTTGCAAACATTTTGTCTGTTTGTATTTGCTTTTAGTGAGTGCATTGAAACAGCTGAATGGGCCAATTGGCATTCATTTTGTGGACCTGGCTAGAAAAATCAGCTTCTAGATTTGTTGTCTTCCTGTACTGAATGACAGTATTTAAGGGTCAGCAAGCCCAGGGTCATTTTTACTGATGAATATCAGAGAGATATGCATTCTGCATGTACTTTGGAGATAAGCAATGCAGCACAGAGCCAATCAATGCTGTAAGTAAAGAGACAAATAGGTACATATGTAAATAAATCACAGGACTGCCAATTTTCCAACTTTCAGTGGGAGACCCCCCCCCCCCCTGTTTTGGGTCTTCTTCCACACTCCTGCTGACGAGCTGCGATCTCTTGCTGGGTGGCCTCCCTATCCTGCAGCAACTGCTAATCCCACAGCAGCAGGAGATATTTTATGAAGGTGTTTCTTGCTGTCGCGGAACAGGGAGGCCACTCCTTTTGCCTCTGGTTGCCAGTCGGCTGTATCAGGGGTGGAGCAATGGGTGTGGCAATAGGCCAGGAAGGGCAGAGAAATGAGCAGGACTAGGTGGAGCAATGGATGGGATTGGGTGGCTCCTGAATCTCAAGTTGAGTGGGTTGGCCCCCTTGGCAGCTCTGAGATGATCTGCTTTGAAACTGGATAAAGTTTCTTGTAAGACATGTATATGAAATCATGGCATTTTTTACACTCATGATTTCAGGTGAGTACAGTTCTGGCAGCTCTTGCCAGATCATAATTGAATGAGCCTCACATAGGTAGAAGGTAGGGATATGCAATTATTTGAAACAACACAAAAAATGTTGGCGATATTTCTTATGTTCTCAAAACAGGAAAATCCTGACAATTTGGATTTTTTTCCAGTGTTGTAAAGAGTCTTATGGAAGCACTATTTGCAAAGAGGGTGCACTATAAGGAACAAGTCTTCCCTATTCACGAATAGTATGTGAAACCCCTCTGGAGAGAGATTTTGAATAAGCCAGGATTTGTTTATTGAAGGCATACTGACAGTTGGGCTAGTTCAATGGCAGGCAGAGAAAATATCCAGAAAAAGAGAAGTCATGTATTTGCCTCACGACTTCCCCTTTTCTGGATTCGCCTTCGCCGTCGTTGAGATCCATACCTGGCTCTCTTTTTGAGAGGCAGAGAAAATATTACATTACATTCTGAATTCTTAGTATGGAACTGGGTGGAAGGGTCACAGCCATATCCAAATTATTGAACTTACTGTGGAAAGAGAGAGTCACTAAATGTGATTATTTAAACATGTAAAATAATCATAACTACTAAAGGTAAAGGATCAGTGTATATTCAGAGAAAAGCACATAGGCCTGGATTCTGTAACCAGTGTCATTGTCGGTGGTCGCCTTAAAAGCGTACGCCAAATATCATAGAGCAGCAATAACATATCCTGACATATTTTCTGAATAACAAGGTTTTTATTTTATTTTGGAAAGTTCTATAATCTGGCACTGCAAATTGAAGTCTAATGATATGATGGTCCAGTTTAGCTGCCTGGAAAGATAAAAGACCCTCCAACATTTTCTTTCATCTAATGCCTTTAATTGAATCAAGCAAATGTAGACATTGTAGGGATCTTTCTCCAAGAATGTTCAGCATTTCAAAGTTGACGTCACAAGAGCAAAAGACCTGGGTGAAACCAAGGCTGGGATGAGCGGCGAGGAGAAATTAATTTAGGAGGGGCAGTGATGTCAAGAACTGTTCAAAGAGTGCTATCTCACATTTTAACCTGGTCACATAGGTCAATGTCTTGAAAATTAGCAGGGAATCGATCACAGTTATTAAAGAAATTCTTTATGGTTAAAGATTGAAAGTTTCTAATGTATTTTCAAGAAGTAGGTGCAGAAGCAACAGATAGTGGAGGAATTGATCTAGCAAGAGAAAACTGAACAAGAGAATGGTCTAACCAGAGTTCAGGCATAGTACAGTGATTCAAAATATTAGAACAAAAGTACAAATTAGTAATAACTACATCCAACAGATGCCTGTCAGAGTGAGCAGGGCCAGAAACCAACTGATGGAGAGAGCAATCATCAAGAAAAGTAAAAAAATTCACCAGTGAGGTAATTAGAAGGTCCATTGAGATGAATGCAAAGCAACAAACCAAAAGAGGAAAAAACCAAAGGTCCAACTTCGTCTGCAGTGAAAAACAAGCGAGAACAAACAAACCAAAAACTGCAGGCTTTGTACACGGTGCAGGCAAACTTTATTGGTGACAAATAAATCTTTATGTAAAAACCTTTTACCAGGCAAAGGACCCAACACGGTCCATGTTTCGGACAACCTTCATCAGGGGTCCATGGTGATAAAGGAGAAAAGGAAAATGTAAAAAGGAGCCTGGGAAAAATAGCGTTTGGTGACACGCTAAAAAAACCGCCAAAATTCAGTGTAAATTTTTTTTTTTTTTTTTACTCCGACGGATTTACACTGAATTTTGGCGGTTTTTTTAGCGTGTCACCAAACGCTATTTTTTAGCGTGTCACCTAAACAACTGGCGACAGTTACAGAATCTGGACCATATTGTACAGGTGTAAAGGAAGCATTTTTGGTGGCAAGAGAAAATAATTCACCCTCTAATAAAGAGGGCAGTTGAGGTAGCCCTAAGTGATCTATTTAGCTTTTGGGTAACAGGTATAAAAAAAAGTGATGGAAAAAAAGGGGATTAGATTAGATTATTGCTAGAGCAGATTTTGGTTGAAAAGAAAAATTAAGAGCAGGGTTTAATGGAAAGGCTGCAATTAAAAGACTTAGCCTACAGAAGGCTGGAATTCCAAAGGAGCTAAGACAGAGGGAAATTCTCAGCGTTTCTCTGTCTATATGAGGAGAGGGGTTTTCTCAATGCTGGAAAGGTTGTAGATACAAATCACAGACAAAAGAAGACTGCTAAAGGAGCTAAATTGCAGGGGCTCCTGTTCTCTACAGCGCCAAAAAATAACTTTCTGATGTTCAACACTAATAGCATGCAAATCATGTGCACGCTATTAATGATGAGCATTGGGAAATTTCAAGTGGGGTGCCGCAGGGCTCGGTGCTTGGACCCGTGCTCTTCAACATCTGTATAATCGATCTGGACATAGGTACGACGACTGAGGTGATTAAATTGGCGGACGATACGAAGTTGTGAAGACACAGGGGGATTGCGAAGATCTGCAACGTGACATAATCAGGCTCGAGGAATGGGCATCAACATGGCAGATGAGGTTCAATGTGGATAAGTGTAAAGTGATGCATGTCGGTATCAAAAATCTCATGCACGAATACAGGATGTCCGGGGCGGTACTTGGAGAGACCTCCCAGGAAAGAGACTTGGGGGTTCTGATCAACAAGTCGATGAAGCCGTCCGTGCAATGTGCAGCGGCGGCAAAAAGGGCGAACAGAATGTTAGGAATGATAAAGAAGAGGATCACGAACAGATCAGAGAAGGTTATCATGCCGTTGTACTAGGCCATGGTGTGCCCTCACCTAGAGTACTGTGTCGAGCACTGGTCGCCGTACATGAAGAAGGACATGGTACTATTTGAAAAGGTCCAGAGAAGAGCGACTAAGATGGTTAAGGGGCTGGAGGAGTTGCTGTACAGCGAAAGATTAGAGAAACTCAGCCTCTTCTCCCTCGAACAGAGGATATTGAGAGGGGACTTGATTGAAACATTCAAGGTACTGAAGGGAATAGACTTAGTAGAGAAAGACAGACTGTTCACCCTATCCAAGGTAGGGAGAACGAGAGGGCACTCTCTAAAATTGAAAGGAGATAGATTCTGTACAAATGTAAGGAAGTTCTTCTTCACCCAGAGAGTAGTGGAAAACTGGAACGCTCTTCTGGAGACTGTCATAGGGGCAAACGCCCTCCAGGGATTCAAGACCAAGTTCGACAAATTCCTGCGGAACCAGAATATACGCAGGTAGGGCTAGTCTTAGGGCGCTGGTCTTTGACTAGAAGGCCGCCGCGTGAGTGGACTGTTGGGCAACATGGACTAATGGTCTGACCCAGCAGCGGCTATTCTTATGTTCTTATTTTAATCTTGATATACTGCACATTATGTCTGATCAGTTTTACAATTATAAAAATATCTTGAATTAAAAAAAAAGTCCGGGGAGATAATAAAACAAAAAACCTGAAGAAAGATGGGAGAGGACCTTGGGGGAAGGAAAATAGGGGAGAAATACAAAATCATGATAGGAAAGAAAACAAAGATAAGTAATAAAAGGATAAAGGGGAGGGCGAAAAAAGGCATTTCCTATTTTTAGGCTATTAAAAATATTATAAAATCAGCTCTTATAAAATATCATATGCATCTTTAAAAAGGAAAGCTTTAAGATTAGATTTAAATCTATCTAGAGAGGTTACATGTTGAGTATAAAATGGGAAAACAATCCAAAGTGTAGGGTCTGTTACAAAAAATATAGATTTCTGAATAGTATTATAAATAATTTGATGGGCTGATGGAATAATTAATACATTTTGTTGACTAGAGCAAAGGGCTCCTTTTACTAAGGTGCGTTAGCATTTTTAGCGCGCGCTGCATTGCCGCACATGCTAGCCCCAAGCTACGTGCCAAGAACTAACGCCAGCTCAATGCTGGCAGCGTCTAGCGCGTGTGGCATGGTAGCGCGCACTACTCCATGCGTTAATGCCCTGACGCACCTTAGTAAAAGGAGCCCAAAGTGTCTGTATGAGAATATAAGTAGGGCCCAGATTTTCCTGGACATGTCCTCTTTTTAGAGGTCATGTCCTCCACTTTGACCAGGTTTGGAAAAGCTTCCACCTCAGGACCGCGTTGGGAGGTGCATCTGCGCATGCGCGGATGCAAAGTGGTGATGTCACGTGCGTACGTTTGATGTCGTCGTGATGCATCTTCGTAGGCGCAGATGCCTTCTCAATGTGGTCCTGAGGATGAGAACAGGTTGAGGGGGGCGGGGCTGGGGGCAGAACATGGTGTGGCATGGACGCAACAGGGCAGGGCTGGGTGGAACTAGGCGGGCCTGGGGGGCAGGGCATTGGGATTTTACGGGAGTAAAATTTGTCAACCCTAAATATAAGGAATCTGTCTATAAATGCTGGTGTGTGATCTTGTCTAGCTTTAAACGTAAGTAGCAGAATTTTGTATGTCAAATGGTGTGTGATTGGCAACCGATGTGCTGCAATCAAAAGTGGGGTTACATGATCAAATATTTTTGCTTTTGTTAAAAGTTTCACTGTTATTTTGTATTATCTGTAATCGGCGAAGCTCTTTTTGCTTAATTCCTTGATAAAGGGCATTGCACTAATCAAGATGTGAAGTGATAAATGAATGAATCAGAATATTAAGAGATGAGGGCTCTACTAAGGATGAAATTGATTGTATCATTTGCATCTTATCAAAGCATTTTTGTAAAACAGTGCCTATTTGTTGTTCTTTTTCAGTAAGGAGAAGGAACATGCCTGGCTCAAGCGCACAGAAGCTTAGCGTAATCAAAGCTCCTGGTGCACGCCTGGTCAGAGTGGGGAGCAGAGTTTTGTCCTACTGTGCTATGAAGAGAACGTAAGAATTCCGCTTCTGGGTCAGACCAGTGATCCATCGTGCCCAGCAGTCCACTCACGCAGCGCCCCTTAGGTCAAAGACCAGTGCCCTAACTGAGACTAGCCTTACCTGCGATCGTTCTGGTTCAGCAGGAACTTGTCTAAATTTGTCTTGAATCCTTGGAGGGTGTTTTCCCCTATGACAGACTCCGGAAGATTGTTCCAGTTTTCTACTACTCTCTGGGTGAAGAAGAACTTCCTTACATTTGTACGGAATCTATCCCCTTTTAACTTTAGAGAGTGCCCTCTCGTCCTCCCTACCTTGGAGAGGGTGAACAACCTGTCTTTATCTACTAAGTCTATTCCCTTCATTATCTTGAACGTTTCGATCATATCCCCTCAGTCTCCTCTTTTCAAGGGAGAAGAGGCCCAGTTTCTCTAATCTCTCACTGTATGGCAACTCCTCCAGCCTCTTAACCATTTTAGTTGCTCTTCTCTGGACCCTTTCGAGTAGTACTGTGTCCTTCTTCATGTACGGTGATCAGTGCTGGAGTAGTATTCCAGGTGAGGGCGTACCATGGCCCGGTACAGTGGCATGATAACTTTCTCCGATCTGTGTGTGATCCCCTTCTTAATCATTCCTAGCATTCTGTTTGCTCTTTTTGCCTCTGCCGCACTTTGCGCGGATGGCTTCATTGACTTGTCATCCAGTAGAAACATAGAAACATAGAAACAGCGGCAGAAAAGGGCTATAGCCCACCAAGTCTGCCCATTCCAAGTATCCCCCCCCTGAATTTACTCCCTTAAAGATCCCACAAGAGTATCCCATTTTTTCTTAAAATCCGTCACGCTGCTGGCCTTTATCACCTGGAGTGGGAGTCTGTTCCAATGATCCACCACTCTTTCGGTGAAGAAGTACTACTTCCTGGAGTCGCCATGAAACTTCCCTCCCCTGATTTTCAGTGGATGCCCTCTGGTGGTCGAGGGTCCCATGAGCCAGAAGATATCATCTTCTGACTCGATGCGTCCCGTGATGTATTTATACGTTTCAATCATATCTCCCCGTTCTCTTCTTTCCTCGAGTGAGTACAGTCGCAACTTCTTTAGTCCAAGTCTCTTTCCTGGGGGGGGTCTCTCTGAGTACTGCACCGGACATTCTGTATTCGTGTATAGGATTTTTGTTACCAACATGCATCACCTTACACTTATCCATGTTAAACCTCATTTGCCATGTCGCAGCCCATTCCTCAAGCGTGTTTATGTCACGTTGCAGGTCTTCGTAATCCTTCTGAATAACTTTGTATCGTCTGCAAGCTCTGCCTCTAGCCTTGCCTAGATTCTCCTCATTGCCCCCGTTTTGCAGCCACTATTCTGACTCCGTAACATAAGCAAGAAAAGAAAGGTCCAGCATCCCTGTGGTTTACCATCAAGGAGGACAGACTGACTACTTTATTAAGAACATAGGAATTGCCATGCTGGTACATCAAGCCCAATATCCTGTTTCCAACAGTGCCTCCACCCAGTGTGGAGCCTGCTTGGAGAGACTATTGCCAGGTTGAGCCCTGAACCCACGGACATGTCACCCCTTTTTTTCATGAATTGCGTTGGTTGCCAGTTGAGGCTCACGTGAATTTAAATTTGGTCGCATTAGTTATAAGGTATTGTTCGGCCTTACACCTAATTATCTTGTGGATTCGTTCAAACCACTCTCGACGCACGCATGCTATATTTACCTTTCCTTCAGTCAAAGGTTGTCAGTATAAAAAATATCACCAACGTCTCCTGTCGTTTCAAGCTGCAAGCAGTTGGCAAGTCCCGGTCCCGGTCATTCGCGGTATTTTCCGACCGCGAATGACCGGGCAGGAGAGGGCAGCCAGAGAGGCAGGAGAGAGCAGCTGAAGCACCAGCGAGTGAAGGAAATCACTCGCCAGCGCTCCGGCTGCTCTCTCCTGCCTTTCCGGCTGCCCTCTCCAGTCTCCCCTGCTAGAAACCGTATTTGCATTTTTTCAAGATTTGCAGGGGTTCCTGGAACGGAACCCCCCGTGAATATCGGGGGAGTATTGTACATTCAACTGTATTTGTGCAGTTTTTGAAATTCTATTTTGTAAACCACAAAGAACTTAATGGTATTGCAGTATAGAAATAAAATTTTATATTATGTTATGACACAAAGGGGGTGTTACATGCATACTCTAACTGGAGTACACAGTAGTTATAATCAGGGCTGTGGAGTCGGTAGATAAATCCTTCAACTCCGACTCCTCAGTTTCTGGTACCCACGACTCTGACTCCAGGTACCCAAAATTGTCTCTGACTCTGACTCCACAGTCCTGGTTATAATAGCGCCCCTGAAATGAAAAAAAAGATGTTACTAATCTAAATTTCCTCTAAACAACATGGGAAACTAAACAAAAATATTTTGGCTACACACCCATGGAGGGGCATTTTTGATAGGATGTCTAAGACCGACTTTAGATATATTGAGAACAACGTCCAAAAATCAAGTGGAGTAAATGTACATTTTTGAACCCACAAGACGTCTTTCTTTTCTCCGAAAATGGTCCAGCTAGATGTCTAATTTATTTTACTAATATTGAAAAAAAAAACCCCAACCCCATCCAAAATAAGCCATTTCCATATAGGAAGGGCCAGCATGTTTATTGAACTGGCCATACAGCGGTGGGACACCTTAGGGGGCGATTCAGTAAACGTCACATTAAGGGTGTCACGTACACATCTTACTTGAACCCCCATACATTATAATGTGAGTCCTCCAAAACTCTCACAAAACCTACTGTACCCACCTGTCTACCTCCCCAATAGCCCTTATGCTTTCAGGTATCACCTATATGGCAGTACAGTGTGTTTTTGCTACATTTTGGTGGGCTCAAACTTTCCACCAGAAGTGTACTAGTTAGGGTGGCATATGGGCCTGGGCCTCCTTCTCTACCCACCAGGCTACTCCAGAGACCTGCTTGCAGCTCTGCTGGAACTGTCCATACTATCTATAGCTGTCAGAGAGACAGATACCGTATTTTTCGTTCCATAAGACTCACTTTTTCCACACACACCCCCGTAGGCAGACCCCCTCCTCCCCCCCCCAGTACCTTATTTAAAGTCCCCTTTCCGTGCTCCTGCCTGTCTCCCTCACCGTACGGCTCTTCAGTTCGGGCAGAGCGACACAGAAGGCAGGCAAGTGCTGTCCGTGTTCCTGCCTGGTCTGGCGCCACTCCCCAATTGGCTGCAGTCAGTTCTCGCAATATTTTTGAGTGATATTGCTGAAGAGTTTGAATAAAAAGTATACCTTTTTGTGGATAGCACCACAGTTAGGAACCCCAAACTGAGTGGAAAGCATGAGAAGTGATCTACAAAAATGAAAACCTTGGACTACAGTAATGTTTGAATAAATATAGAACAATACTTTGGGGTTCAGAAATCTAAAGCAGTTGTTTGCAAGAGGAGAGGCCGATGTGCACAGACCAGGAAAGGTTTAGGCTTCATTACAGAATCATTTCTGTACTTAGCTCTCCTGTTCCTTCCTTATTGAGATGTATTTTTTAAGAGCCAGCTGGAAATGTATAATATTAGTAGCTGATGGAGAAATGAGAAGGGACAGAGAGACTTTTAAGACATACACTAAAAGTGAGGAAGTGGTTAGGGCTGGGGCATGTTTGGATTTTACAGCTCTTACTCCCAGATGTTATTGGGAACCCATTTAGGAGCTGCAAGAAAAATGATGAACCGCCAAATGAAACCACGGCTGTGAGCACGGTCTGCTCAATGCTCACAATGAATACAATGAATTGTAATCTACAGTCTCTTGTCCTTCATTGTATCTTGATTTTCCTGTCAAGGTCACTCAAAGGGGCTTCGTCTTGAGGGCTTTCCTCAAGCCTTCTCAGCTCCTGTAACTGATGCAGACCAATAGTAAGCAAATCTGTTTATTTCAGCACCCTGGGAAGCCGGGTTCCTGCTAGCAACTGGAAGGCTTCCAGTTTTTTGTGAGTTTTCAGTCTGTGAGCAAAGTCTGAGATCTGTGCATTATAAAGCGTAGGGCTGTGATGCATTAGTTTACATCTGTATTTCCCTTAAAGATCTGGATTTCAAGGGATCAGACTAAACTATTGATCTAATGGTAAGAGCCTGATGTTGTGAGTTCAATTCACACTGCATCTGCTTGTGACTCTGGGCAAGTTACCGTATTTCTTACTCCATAAGACACACTTCCCCCCCCCCAAAAAAAAAAAAAAAAGTGGGTGGAAATGTCTTGTGTCATATGGAACAAATGTACTTTTAAATTGTGGTGGTCCAGCAATGTATCGGCAGGAGCAATTTTTCCACGCTCCTTACCTTCCCTCGCTGGACGGCCGCCTCCTCATTATCTCAGCCAGCGACGCACAAGGCAGGAGCGAGCTTTTCACGCTCCTGCCTGGCCCCGCGCCTCTTTCTGAATGGCTGCCATCAGTTTTCACAAGTCCCGCGAGAATCGACAGCAGCCATTCAGGGAGCGGCGTGGGGCGCAGACTGGAGCGCGAAAAGCTCACTCCTGCCTTGTGCGCCGCTGGCCGAGATAATGAGAAGGCAGACTGTCCAGAGAGGGAGGGGCAGGAGCGCAGAAAGCTTGCTCCTGCCGATACACCGCTGGAGCACCAGAATTTAAAGGTGCGAGGGGGGAGGGGGGTGCTGGGACTGCCTAGGGTTAGGGTTTTCCTGGACTTCAAGACCACACCAAACTCCAGCTGTTCCATGACAGATTCAGGGAGCAGCCCTCGCATCTGGCACTCCCTCCACCCCATCCCTAGCCAAAGTTGCATACACGTCTTTCTCTTTCAGAACCATGCTCAAAGTTTATTGAAGGCCTTTGACCTATGGTGGTGGAGGAAGAGGCTGCCACCGCTCAGGGCTAAGAGATTATATCAATCCTAAAAAAATAGCACTGACAACAAAACTGCCTACCACTTAGACCTGCCCTGTACCCTGTCCTGGCCTACCACTAGACCACCAGAGGGGGTACAGGGCGGGGAGGGGGGACTGGCTGCATAGCCTGGTAGGGCAGGGAGGGAAGGGGGGCTGGGTGCAGAGCCTGGTATATATTAGTATACAATTTGGTTCAGAATGTTTTTTTTTTTTCATCTTGTTTTCCTCCTCTAAATCTAGGGTGCATCCTATGGTCAGGTGCATCTATAGTGCAAAAAAATATGGTATTTAAAACTTCATTTCTCCAGGTACGAAATAAGACCTGTCTAAAATATGTAAACTGCTTTGAATGCGTAAACCACACAGGAAACGCAGTATATCAAGTCCCATCCCCTTTACCCTTTCTTCCATTCTCACACACAGAAGTGCATCATTAGGTCTGAAAACCAGATCTGATGGAGGGTGAGGAATGGGCGAGAGAGGGGTGGGGGTCACCAGGACCAGATTTGGACTCCACTCTATTCTGCGTATTGAGCATCACTAGTTAATTTCTGCTGTCTCTGGGGTTTGTTTGTTTTTTTGTGATTTGTTTGTGAAAACATCCTCCGGCTGAATCCATCTGACCCTTGAATGTTGGCATGGCATTTATTATCTATCCCTTTCAAAAGGTTGAGAGAATGAATTTAAGGTAAAAAAAAAAAAGCACTCAAAGCTTTCAAGTTCTGTTCTAAATGTAACAAAACGGAATTATTTTCTCTTAAGGAATTTTGAGGAAATTGGTTGCTTGAGGTCAATGAAAAAGAAGCCAGTGGCACCAAAACATAGACATTGGCGTCAATACCATTGATTTAAGGAGAATAACAATGTTATGCTCGATGAACCAGAGAGAGAGCAACGGATAGATTTATGTTTGATTTAAATGAAGAAGCGTTCTTCTTTGATGCCTTTGTTTATCCAGGGGTTCGAAATTAATGCTATCTCTTTTTGATTTCCTCTCTAGTTTTCAAGACAAAAAGCCCAATTCTGCAAATGTCATCTAGTTAGGGAACGAGATGTCCAAGACATGATGTTCACAATGTACACTACAAAAGGCTTGCTGAATGCAAATGTGGCAGTTCTATAAAGTGGCCCCAAAATTAGGTGCCACAAAAGGTCATAAGAATATAAGAGTTGCCATTCTAAGACAGAACGAAAGTCAATCAAGCTCCTGTTTCCAAAAGTGGCCAACCCAGGTCACAAGTACCTGTCAAGATAAAATAAGCAATGGATTTTCCCACATCCATCTAAATAATGGATTATGGACTTCTCTTTTAGGAAGTTAGCCAAACCTTTTTTTAAACCCTGCTAAGCTAACTGCTTTCATCATGTTTTCCAGCAATAAATTCCAGAGTTTAATTAGATGTTGAGTGAAGAAATATTTTCTCTGTCTGCTAGTCCTAGCTTTTTGGGAAAGATTAAACAAGCATTTCACATTTACTCTTTACACTCCACCCAATATTTTGTGGACCTCTATCAAATCTCCCCTGAGCTGTCCCTTCTCCAGGCTAAAGAGCACTAGCCGCTTTAGCCTTTTCTCATAGGGAAGTCATCCCATCCCTTTTATCATTTTCATTACTCTTGTCTGTACCTTTTCTAATTCCGCTATTTTTTTTTTTTTTTTTTTCAGATGTGGCTACCAGAATAGCACACAATAATCAAGGGCGACAGAAAGTCAACATAACATTCTCATCTTTGTTTTCCATTCCTTTCCTGATAATTCCTAACATTTTTTTGGGGGAAAAAAGCCCCTACCTCCTTTAAGGTTATGCTTTTTGAATGGATCACATGTTTAATGCTTAATGGAAAGTTTCCTGAAGAATTAGGTCACATTGCTATTACTCCCATTGTAAAAAAATCATAAAGAATCCATCTCAGTGATAACTAATTACAGACCTATAGCTAATATTCTTTTTTTTCTTTTTTTTTTTTGCTAAATTGATGGAAGGTCTGGTCAATACTGATCTGCTGGACTATCTAGAAAAATTTGATATTTTGCATGAAAGCCAATCAGGTTTCCATGCAAATTACAGTACTGAAACTATTTTAGCATCGCTGGTGGATTATATTTTTTGCTTGTTTAGTACAGGAAAGAGTGTATTAATTCTGCAATATGACTTGAGTAGTGTGTGTGACTTAGTAGATCACGATATTATGCTTGAGTGTTTAGATGCCATAGAAATTTCTGGCCATGTATTGAATTGGTTCAAAGGTTTCTTAAAAAACCGTACTTACCAAGTCTTTAATGAAGAAGTTTATTCTTCAGCTTGGAGTAAAACCTGTGGATCTCCATTGTCCCCATCTCTTTTTAATCTCTACATGGCTTTTCTGGGTTCAGAATTATCTATACAGATGATATTTCTATTAATTAATTCTATAGCGCTACAAGACACATGCAGCGCAATACAGAGTCACAAAGAGTAAGAAAACAGTCCCTGCTCAAAAGAGCTTACAATCTAAACAGGCAAGACAATCAAGATGTCATGGATACAGTTATACCTGTTATATCGCTGTCTTCCGAGACAAATAAAATCATATTGTGTCTATATTTGATCTCGTGGAAAAATGGGCCAGGAATTTCAAACTTAAACTGAATTCATAAAAAAACAAAAGTTTGCGTAGCAAGTCCGCTTAATAAAATCAAGGAGACTTCTCTAATACTTTTTGGTTTGAAAAAATCAGAACATATCTCCCAAAATCACAGCTACCAGATGCTAGGGTCCACCTTGGGGGTTAGCGCCCAAGAAAACGATCTGGGTGCCATTGTGGACAATACGATGAAACCTTCCGTCCAATGTTCTGCAGCAGCCAAAAAAGCAAAAAAGGAATTATTTAAAAAAGGGATAGTTAATAAGAATAAGAATGTTATAATGCCCCTGTATCGCTCCATGGTGCGACCTCACCTGGAATGTTCAGTTCTGGTCTCCTTATCTCAAGAAAGATAAGGCACTAGAAAAAGTTAGAAGAGCGACCAAGGTGATAAAGGGGATGGACCTCCTCTTGTATTAGGAAAGACTAAAAAGGTTAGGGCTCTTCAGCTTGGAAAAGAGACGGCTGAGGGGAGATATGATTGTAGTCTACAAAATCCTGAGTGGAGTAGAATGGGTAGAAGTGGATTGTTTTTTCACTCTGTCAAAAATTACAAAGACTAGGGGACACTCAATAAAGTTACAGTGAAATACTTTTAAAACCAATAGGAGGAAATATTTTTTCACTCAGAGAATAGTTAAGCTCTGGAACACATTGCCAGAGGTTGTGGTAAGAGCAGGTAGCATAGCTGGTTTTAAGAAAGGTTTAGGCAATTTCCTGGAAGAAAAGTCCATAGTCTGTTATTGAAAAAGATATGGGGGAAGCCACTGCTTGCCCTGGATCAGTAGCATGGATTGGCCACTGTGCGAATGGGCTACTAGGCTTGATGTACCATTGGTCTGACCAGTAAGGCTATTCTTATGTTCTTATATGTCACGTACAGACTCATAGACTAAGACATACAATGTTATACATGGAGTGAGGTAGGGGAAATGCAATGATTGATAGGACAGAGATACAAAAAAGAGATCCCATGTGTCTATTCCACACATATCAACTTTTGTATCCTGCAAATGTCAGCTAGGAATCATTTTGGCTTACACAATATTAGAATTACTATAGAGACATAGATATTACAAATAAATTTCATGGAAAATATCATGCAGGGGACTGCATGGGATAGGGACAATGCATTAAGAATAATAGGTTTTCTGTCATCTAGGGCAGTGGTTCCCAATCCTGTCCTGGAGGGCCACCAGCCAGTCAGGTTTTCAGGCTAGCCCTAATGAATATGCATGAGGCAGATTTGCATGCCGGTCACCTTCATTATATGCAAATATCTCTCATGCATATATTCATTAGGGCTATCCTGAAAACCTGACTGGCCGGTGGTCTTCCAGGACAGGGTTGGGAACCACTGATCTAGGTTGGGCTATCAACGCAGGCACCATTTATCACCTTCACCCCCTCCTCTCTCTATGATGACCACTTTTTCTGTCCTCTACCCTGCCCTCTATGGTAACCAGTATTGCTCTTCTCCACTCTGAACGCCCCCCTCCCCCAATCACAAGATTTCTCTTCTTACTTTTCCTCACAGTTATGATGTTGTGCCGCTGCAGAACCTTGAGCATCTATACCATGTGTGCATGTTCAAAGCCGTATACCTGTCCAGCATGAGAGAACCGGTCATCACACAGGTGGGGTGAGGGTGGGGGATAGAGGGGCGGGGAGGAATAGAAGGTGGAGGAGTACCAGTTACTACAAATTGTGGAGGGGGGGAGAAAAGGGGTGGGTTGCTATTGGTGGAATCTAAATTTGGCTTTTAAGACAAAATTTACATTATTAGAGGTAATCTATTATTTGAAACAATGCAGTATACATGAGGTTTTGGGAAATACATGGGTCTTAAGCAGTATGTATAGTAGAATAGCCATTTTATAAAATATGTATTTAAAAAAGAGAGGCATCAGTTAGGATGTTGTAGGTGTGAACAATGGTGCCTATAAGTGTAGATGAAGGCATTTTGTGACAAACCCAGCACCAGCACTTGTCCGGTCCCTGGTAGGATCGGATGCAGAAGAGCAGACCAGATCGATTCTGGCACTCACCTTGAGGCTGACCTCCCTTGCCCCCATAACCAAAGAGATAGTGAACTGGAACAGAGGCAGGCAGATTGGCAACAACAGCCTCCTGTCTTTAGAGCAGCTAGAGAAGCCACGAGGAAGGTAGCTGCAGTAGAAAAACCTAGGCAGAGAAAAACTGCTGTAGAGCCAAAACCCATCCCCCGCTACAGGCTGAAGGGGATTGGCTCTGATCTGTTTAAAAGCAGGCTGAGTCAAGCAGGAGGAGGGGGAGCGAGTGACCAGGGTGAGTCACTCCCACAGCTCAAGGCAGGTGAAGAGCTGTGGAACAGAGCAGGAGAGGAAAACGTGCTGGATTATCCCATGCAGGATTTGGAGGAAATCCTGCCTACTTCAAACTACCAGGTTCTAGATCGTGTGGAAGGCATGGAGATAGAACTGGCTGGCCCTATGGTAGGAAGCCAGATGGAAGGTATGGAAGTTGCATGAAGGAATGCAGCAACTGAGAAACCATTAGTGGTTTGTGTTTCTTTCTTTCATTTGCTGATGTTTGGTTTGTTTCTGCTGTGCAAACTATGCCTGCAGAAGTTAAGATATGTTTGAACTTTATAAGTATTTTGAGAGTAAGAATAATACTTGCTTCAAACTGAGGAATGGATTTAAAAGCAAGTTTATGAACCTGAAGCTCAAACTGACATAGTTAAGTTTGGTTTTTGGAACTTTAGAAATCCTGCTGTGACTCCCGTTCTTGAAGCTAATTAGATTATCTGTCTCAGCTGTGTGATTTTGCCTGCATGTGTGAGCTGAGAGAAAAGCTGAACCGTTACCAGAGTTTGCTGTGGCTATGTTTGCCTAAGGAGTTTTGATTTATTTTGAATTTGCAGTAAAGCTTTATTTTTGCAAATCTACTATTTTTGTTGAATGACCTGCAAAAGTGATGTTTGTTTTCTGTTGCATACTTTTGACCTGTGGGTCAGAATAAACAACTTATTCTTTCCTAAAGAACTTGTTTTGGCTGGTGATATGGTGAAACCTTTTTACTTACCTTGCATCTCTTAGGCCCAGGCAATTGCCCAGGGCCACCTGAAAAAGTCCTGAAGGTACCCCTGGTTGGAGGGGACACGCCAGAATCCCTGTGTTTGTCACCCGACAGCCCTACTCTGCGGAGGGTTGGTGACAATTTACAGCTTGCAAGTTTGGAGTGACGGTATTTACACATGTGCTAATAAATTGTGCAAAACTTTAGGCCCTAGTCGAGCCATTTACGCTGCAAAACTTGCTTTTGGATTTTTTTTTTTTTTAAAAGGTGGTTTCAACGCAGCGAAGTAAGCACAATTACCCCCTTGTTCTCTCCTCCAAAATAAGCAGTTAGCTAACGTTTGTGCATGCCTGAAAGACTCTCACACTGGGAGTGCCAATCTTTCCTACTGTGATGCTCCTTGCCTTTGACTCTGACAGAATAGTTCATCCTGAATGTGTTTTTTTTTTTTTTTTCAGTTCAAAAAATTTTTTTATTGGTTTTGTTGAAGAGTGGATCAATCGGACTCCTGAGAAAAGGCGTCAACTGCCCAAGCATGGCCCTGATTCTATAAAGTCTGTTTAAAGTAAGGTGCTGATATCAGCACCGGTTCTGATCACAAGTAGCGTCACCTAAGCGTGACCTTTAGGCATCCCGGGTTTTCTTCACCTAAAGTGAGGTGCCAATGTTAACGGCTCCTAATTCACAAAGAAGTGCGTAGCTCGAAAACATGCTAATGAGAGCTAAAAGTCAAATATCAGCTCGAAATAATAAACTTCTCTTTATAATGACAGGGTTTGCCATTCAACTCATTTTGAAGAATTGGAAGAACTGGGATAGGTTAAATTACACTTTCTGGTACAACAGGGACGGTATAAGAAATTTATGGATGTTTGAGAACCATTGGCTAAGTTCTGTAAGGAATGATAACTGATTTTATTTTATTGACGCTTAAGCATACACATCCAGGGTGGGTGGGAGGGGGAGGATTTTGTAATGGAATTTCAGTCGGGAAATATATGGATGGTTTCCTGTAGGTATGTACTTTTTATGATTATTTGGAGGGGGGAGGGAATAGTTGTGCATTAATGTCTATAAGTTTAATGTGCATTTTGTGTAATATTATGTATATTGAAATTGTTTGCACAATGGTAGCTTGGAAATTTAATAAAAGATTTAAAAAAAAAAAGATTTAATAAAAGATTTAAGATAGAGAATGACACGGTGACAAAATTCATCACCGTTCCCGTCCCCGCGGATAACCGCGGGAAACCATCTTCATGTCATTCTTTAAGGAGAGAGGGAAGAATCAGAGTATGAATGGTCACAACCGCTGACCCGCAAGCTTTGCTTTGAAGAATGCTGGTGTAGAAGGATTGAGGTTGAGATAGACACTACAGAATGGCAGTCTCTGGTATCCAGAGCAGATATTGTGATGTCATAATGCCTCATTCCACCAGTGCCTAAGAGCCAATCACATCAGTGACATCACAATGGCTTCATTATCCTTGGCTCACATAAGAATCAGAGTAAGAATGGCCACAACCACTGACCAACAAGCTTTGAAGAATGCTGGTGTAGAAGGACCGAGATTGAAATAGACACTAGAAAATGACATGGGATTATTTCCCGCGGTTATCCGCGGGGACGGGAACGGTGATGAATTTTGTCACCGTGTCATTCTCTAATTTAAGATTTAATAAAAGATTTAAAAAAAAAAAAAAGAAAACATGCCCATGATCTGCCCCTAACCATGCCCACTTTTAGTGTAGGCACTTTGATATAGGTGCTTACTTTTTTTTAGAATAGAGTTTTTCGAGTTAGGCGCCTAATGTTCAATCGAGTTCAATTAAAGCTGATTGTGAGGTGTTGAGTGCCAATATAAGCACTGATTAAGCCTGTTAATCAATTAAGTTAGACCCCCAAAACCAGCACCTAACTTTAGGCAGCCTTTATAGGATCAGGGCCTAAATGCATATGAGGCAAGTCTCTTTCAATTGAAAGGAAACTCTGGAAGGAGAAGGCATGGGATGAAGTAGCCTCAGAAAATACTTTCTCACAGGAAAAGTGATAAATGGCCAGCGTCGGCTCTCCCTCAGACGTCACCTCCTAGCCGCGGGGCCTGGAAGTAATGCCGGAGGGGAGTGCTGAAGCCTGAGCGAGCAGCAGGTTGGAGATTCTCATCGGCGAAGAGGTATGGCGGCGGGGAATTGAAGACGCACAAGCAGCAGGGGAGGAGTGGGAAGGGAGGGGTGGAGAGGTGCCAGTGCCCCCACGAAGATGGTGCCCAGGGCGGTCCCCCCCCCTGCCCCCCTGCTGTCCAGGCCTACCTTAAACATGCTCAGAACACACACTCTTTAAAACTGTGCAAGATTTGAGTTCTTGGGCAAGCAGGCATATCTTCTAAAATTGTTATTTATATGTACTTGGTTATTTACACATATAAATTGTATCTAACCCTTTAGAAATGCTTTTGTAGATTGCATTTCTGCCATCCATTGAATTGCACATTTCTGTTGTATATTTATTTTCTTAATTTGGACCGTGTTTTCATAGTTTAGCAATGTAAATATACTATAGGCTTCAAAGTAGACTTTAATATACATATGTATATCACACAACACAACTAGGGGCCCAGTAAATATGAGGAACCCATATGAAAACTAACTAGAACCTAGACACCTTTTCTTCCTTCTACCAACGGCCTTGATAAATTTAATGACATCTAGAATGGCTTTCCCAAAAGCAAAGGGGTTTCCATCAGTAGAGATGTAAGTTCAGGCAAGCAAAACTTTGCAATGGAATCAGACTGTTAGGAAAAGTGGAGATCTTACTGCACATGTATGTTGAACTGTTTCAGGTTGATATTCAAAAGCACTTACGAGGTGTGTGATCAAAACATATGGTGAAACGTAAATAAAAATCAATTTATTACAGTAAAAGACACCATCACCCTCAAAATATTCCCTCTCATGTCTTGCCACTTTCTGAAGCAGTTCTGGAAGTCCTTTCATGAGTGTCTTTAGTTGTGCTGTCATGGCTGCCTTGATGTCTTGAATCGATTCAAAACATTTACCTTTCATGGTCATTTTGACTTTGGGAAAGAGCCAGAAGTCGTACGGTGCCAAATCTGGTGGATAAGGACACACCATAATGGTTTTATTTGACAGAAATTACCGTACCAGAAGTGATGTGTGACACGGAGCATTGGCATGATGGAGAATGAAACTGTTTGCCCATTTCTCAGGTCGCACTCACTCTCCTCATGTTCAAATTTGTTGTTAAAATGTTATGAATAGAACCATAAGAGACGCTCAGATCCTCAGAAATTCTCGTAATAGTCAGTCGCCTGTTTGATCAAATCATTTTGCTTACTCTTTCAACATTCTCTTAGGTTTTTGATGTTGAAGGATATCCCAATCTCTCCTTGTCTTCAACCGATTCACAGTCATTATAAAATCACTCAAACCATTTATAACCCATCCTCTTGGTCACTGCAGCATCACCATAAACTAATTTTAACATTTTTTGTGTTTCTTTAGCACTTATTTGCAGCTTGAAACAAAATTTCATGTTGTTCGTGATCCATGATTTATGGCACATTTAAAAACACACCTTCTCTCAACCGTAGCTCACAACCAACTGACTGCATCGAACAAGTTGAAACTTGTCACACACTTTTACTAAGGCTTCCCGTATTTGATCACACCTTGTATATGGTCAGCATTGGGTGCAACCCAAATCAAGGTTTACTGAAAGAATAAAAGCAAATGAAGTAGTACTATAAAAAAATCATCAGGGACAATTTGTAGAGTGAAACAGTCCAGACAGAGAAAGAATACACAGTTCAAGTGAATAAAGGTGAAGAGTCCAATGCTCAGCTTGTCATACCTCTTGAGTGAATCTTGCAGGAAAACCCAGAATGTCCCTTGGATTCTCCTGTTCTTTATAAGAACATAAGAAGTTGCCTCCGCTGAGGCAGACCAGAGGTCCATCTTGCCCAGTGGTCCGCTCCCGCGGCGGCCCATCAGGCCTATTGCCTGAACAGTGGTCCCTGACTAATTTTGTAACTGCCTCTAATCCTCTAATCCTATCCCTATAACCTACCTCTACTCCTATCTGTACCCCTCAATCCCTTTGTCCTCCAGGTACCTATCCAAACCTTCTTTGAAGCCCTGTAGCGTGCTCCTGCTTATCACATCCTCCGGTAGCGCGTTCCATGTATCCACCACCCTCTGGGTGAAAAAGAACTTCCTGGCGTTTGTTCTAAACCTTCCCCCTTTCAATTTCTCTGAGTGCCCCCTTGTACTTGTGGTTCCCGTAATTTGAAAAATCTGTCCCTGTCTACTCTTTCTATGCCCTTCATGATCTTGAAGGTTTCTATCATGTCCCTCCAATGACTTCTTCTACCACTATCCCAAAATAAACAAATACCATTTTCTATCTCTAGCTTTAGCACAGACCTCTGTTTCCTGGGAACTAAGGACAGGTGCCTTCTGAGGTATTCTTGTCTTGAGTCCTTCTGGGAACTCCTTTTACCCTTTGCAAAAAAAACCTTTTTCTTTCTATGGAAACGCGTTCCAATCTGTCCTTTCTTGCCTGGAGAGCTACAGCATATTGCAGCCTCTTTTTTTTTATTCCCTGCTCACCCACCCTACCAAATTTTTTAGCGCAAATCTTTATATAAGGTGATATCTTTGATATTAAATTAACTTAATACATTTCTCAACTAGCTTCTGAGAGCTATCACTCTCTTCTGAATAGAAATTAGCAAAGATATTACCATAAAATATAAGAGAATCATAAATAGCATTATAATGATAGCATGACGTGGAAAGCTGGAGTGAATGGAAGCTGATGGGTGACAGGCAGCAGAATTTTATGACTCATAATCACTTAAAAAGGCCAGATCTTTGTTCAGTCCTTCTTGTCATTTCCAAGATGTATGATCGTTTTAACTTAAAAAATCTCACGGTTTGTTGAATTTTAGACACAGAGCAAAGATAGGGCTCAGTGAAACATCAGTTAGGGGAGCCCTCATTGACCATTAGGATTATCTCAAACTTTCCTTTCTATCTTAGGGCAGTGCTTTTTAAACCTTTCCTGGAGGCAGGCCCAACTAGTTGTGTTTTAAGAACTACCATAATGAATATACATGAGATAAGTTTACATACGAGGAGACCCATTATACCCCTAATGCTATGATCTTAGAGCCTGATTTTCAAAACGTGCGTCCCAATTGCAGGCAGCGGTAGGTGTCCTCCCGCCTTCTAGAAGCTAATCGGGATGCACGGTTCTTAGAAAAAAATTAAGTGAGGACGGACACCTACATTGTAGGTACATTGGACTAACCAAAAATAATCTCAAACGCCTCCAACGCCAAATCCATCCGCCTCCTACACAACCTCAACTACCACGATCCCATCTCCCCAGCACTCCGTGCTGAACACTGGCTCCCAATTAGTCAACGCTGTACTTTCAAAGCCCTGGCAATTGCCCACAAGAGAATCTATTCCACCACCCCCTCCTACATAAAATCCAAGCTTCCCATCTACAACCCCACTCGCACCCTCCGCTCAAAGTCAGAGATACGCCTATGCACTTCCCCCGGAAGATCCCTGCTCACAGAAACTGCCCACAAACGATCCTACAGCCACTTCATTCCACACCTCTGGAACCAACTCCCCTCCCAACTCAGACAACAGAACTCATTATTAACATTCCGTAAATCGGTAAAGACCCTCCTCTTCAACTAAAGACCTCCTCTGACTACTCCCCCCCTTAAGCCCACCCCCTCCTCTCTCCTATCTCCTCCCCAAACTCCAGTATAATCCTCTCTTAGTCTTTCCACTGATAAATTGCACCTAAACACATATAACTATCCTTAAACTAAACTACTGTATTTCCCCCTCTCTCATTCTGCTGTATTCTCCCTGTACTAATTCTCTTCATAATCTATAAGTCCAATCACTTAAACCTGTTGTATTACTTATATGTCTAGTTACTCTCCACTGTGTATGTTCATTTGTAGACCGTATGTTCATTTGTAGACCGTTCTGAGCTACTGGGAGGACGGGATAAAAATCCAAATAAATAAATAAATAAATAAAAATGTAGCGTGTCTATGGAGATGCGTAGGGACGCTTAAGAACGCCTAAGGTGGGCCATAGTTTCACCCAGAAGTGGCCTTGGGTGTGCTTAAGCATCTTTATGCATCTCCGTAGGTGCGAGGCAGATGCCTTAAATGAAGGCCTGCAAAATTCTGGCCTACATTTGAGGTGTCTCTTAGCAATTTAGACAATATTTTCTTTTGGACGCTGATGAGTGATTGACACATGATTGGTGGCCGCCTCTTAGACGTCCGCCGAGATCAGCATCCTATAGAGGATCAGGGGAAGTTTGGGGACTGGGCTTCCTGCAGGAGTGTGTGGGCATTCCTCCTGCCGGGGGTTGTTTCAGGGGTTCCAGGAGGAGGGAGTGGGCATCCCTCCTGTGTATGTATGTGGGGTGGGGGTGGAGGTGGGGGAGTTCAGGGGTGGCAGTGGGAGTGAGTGAGTATCCCTCCTGCTGGCTGACTTGCAGTGGGGTTCGAGGGTTCCCTGCCACAGCCGCTCAACTGATCGCGGCAGGGAGATTTCCTTGCCATGATCAATTTAGAGGCTGATCTATTTGAAATGTAGGCCAGCATTTTGCTGGCCTACATTTCAGGCACCTATTGCAGCCCTAGGGAGACGCCTAGGGCCGCTCAAGCTTGTCTAAGGCCACTTCTGAATGAAACCACATCCACGCCCAGCCTTGGGTGAACTTAAGCATCCCTAGGTGTCTCCCTGCATCTGTGACAGATGCCTACAGTGTAGGCCAGGGGTGTCTAACGTTTTGGCTTCCCTGGGCCGCATTGGCCGAAAAAAAAAAATGTTTCTGGGGCCGCGCAAACGCTGCAGCAAGACAGAGGAGGGAGCCGGCAAGACGGTAAACACCCGGGGGGCAGCAGAGGAAAACACTGTATCGTCCTCGACTGGGGCCGCACAAAATACTTCACAGGGCCACATGTGGAACCTTGGACCGCAGATTGGACACCCCTGGTGTAGGTGGTCTGCCTCGGCTGTTTTTTTGTTGTTGTTTGTTTAGAAAACATGCATCCCAATTGGCTGGTTAGACAGTGGTAGAATGCCTACCGCTGCCTACGTTTGGGATGCCGTTTATAGAATTTGGCCCTTATGCTTAACATGTAAGTACCATTTCCACACCCAGATTATAGGATAGCAGTACTTAGGTATTTGAATGTAACAGTATATACCAGCTAAGCACTAATGGATATTCTGGAAACTTAGTTTGCAACCCACATAGCATGTATTGCAAGGAGGACATACAGGGAATATGAGCAGCAGAACCCACCTTACACACATACAAGGGAATTCTATATATAGTGCCGAAAATTAGGTGCTGTTTGCGCTTTACATTTTCAGCATAGAAACACATTCTGATGGCTATAAGGTGCTGAAACAATGCAGAAACAGTAGATCTGCATGAAAACACACTCGTGCCCTTTTATAGAATGGCGCCTCAGTAGTTCTACTCCTCCCACCTAAACTTTTGTGCAGATCTCGGCACGCCATGCCATTCTATAAAGGACACCATTCCTGGAACACCTGATATAGAATACCATTCAGTGCCGATTTTTGGGAGGGCGCCCGACTTTGAGCGCAATTTGCTGAATCTAGGGCGCAATGTGATGCCAGAAAGGAGCCGAGGCCGGCACGAGCAGCAGGTGGAAGATGTTGCTCATGCCAGCTAACCTTTAAAGAGGTACGCAGGGGCAGAGAGGAAAAGAGGTGCCGGCGCTCCCGCAAAGATGGCGTCTGGGATGGTCCGCCAGCCCCCTCCCCCTTACTAAGCCACTGTCTGGGAATAAATCATAAATCAATTATTTTTTTGTATCCAATTCCTTGAGGTGGATAGTAGTGGACTGTTATATTTTAAATGGGATGGATGTGGACAGCAGCTCTGTGAAATTACAGTATTTTCTCTAGCTGGGCCATGAAAAATAATCCCCTCCCCCACAAAGATAGATATAAGAAGGTTAGCATATACCCCCCCCCCAAACAAACAATTTTGTGTGGAATAAATGTAGGACTGTGGCATACTACATTTGTTTTCTTAAAAGTAGCAGGTCAGTGAATTATATTTATTTGTTTAATTATAATAATCATCTGTCGGAATTTGCATGCTGCTGCAATAATTCAGACATTCATTCTGCTCAATTTTTGATTCAGTTGTTCCGATTGATGTACTTGCTATTCCTTTGGGATGGAGGTGTGCATTTTCAAAAGACCAATGCACAAGTTATATTTCTGTTCATATTTCATCTCAAGTACCAAATCAAGAGCTAAAGGATTTTTCTTCTATTTTGCTTTGTCTTTTTTTTTTCCTTTGCCTCTTTATGATCAATACATTATCGAGCACAGGATGGAGAATTTTTTTTTTTTAATGTACCATGGCATGACTGAGTGGATTAAATTGGATACATTGTAAGCAGTGGCAATTTTCTGTTCTATTTTTTTTTTTTTTTTTTAGAAAGGTTATATGTCAGGTTCGGCTTGTGGTGCTGGTGTTGAGGAAGAGAGAGAGGTGGTCTTTCTTTCTTTAACTTTATTTAGGGGTCCTTTTACAAAGGCGCGGTAGCGGTTTAACGCACGGAATACCGCGCGTTAAACCGCCTGCCGCGCTAGTACCTAACGCCTCCATTGACGAGGCGTTAGGATTTTAGGCTGCCGCGGGGGTTAGCGCGTGATGAAATGTCCGACGCACTAACCCCCATAGCGCGCCTTGATAAAAGGAGCCATTAGTTTTTAATGCCAACAAAAAGTGCAATACAATTTATATACCTTTCCTGATGTTGTTCTTCCTTAAATGTTTTTCTTTTGGTTTTTTTTTTTTTACTTTAAACAAATGTAATTTTATCCCTGTATTCCTTCACGTATTTTTTTATTTATGAATATGTTTTTATGTCTATTGTTTAAAGATTCATTTATTTTCCCAATTTTATTTTTGTTATACGCATTGAAAATATTTGATATTGTGTGTAAATCAAAATTTCAATAAACTTGAAAACTTGAAATAAGCACTTATAATCAGTCAGTATCTATACAAAAGATAAAAATTCCCTCCCCCATCCATCACATTACTATCAGGAATAATACCGAAACAAAAGATATACTCCCCCCTCCCCCACTCCCAC
The DNA here is from genome assembly GCF_902459505.1 of Geotrypetes seraphini. Lineage (NCBI taxonomy): Eukaryota > Metazoa > Chordata > Amphibia > Gymnophiona > Dermophiidae > Geotrypetes > Geotrypetes seraphini. The sequence goes on along the minus strand of NC_047089.1, from coordinate 215,470,146 downwards.
CCCATTCTAGCTGCAATATGTCAAAAGATGATAGTTCAAAAAAGCTTCCAAGTTGATGACCTAACAGAAAATTGTCCCTGAGTAAAAAACTGTTTAATATTTGAACTTCCACGCTAAGGCCATATTATTTATTGGACGTGTCACAAAAGAGAGGATGTTTTGCTTCTAATAATCTTGAATTTTTGGAATGCTATCGGGACCTCAGTTCTGGGCTTTTACTGTACAGGATATACAAATATTTGGACTCTTTTCCAAGAGCTTAAGCCCACTGGACTCTGAATCTGTGAGCTTGTTTTTGAAGACAAACTGGTGGCCCCATTCTCAATCCACCTGTGCTTTCTAAGAGTGGCATCTACACATTCTATAGGACCCCATACCATACCAACTCTTGTATCCCGCAAATGTCAGCTAGGAATCATTGCGGCTTGCACAATATTAGAATTGCTACAGAGACATAGATATTGTATAGGAATTGCATGGAAGATATGCAGTGGACTGCTTGGGAATGGGTCAATGCATTGAGGATAAAAGGTGATTTTTTTAGTGCTTTCCTGAATTGGAAGGATGTGGGTATTTGCCGACTACACTGGTATGGAAGTCGGAAATCAAGTTGACTAGTATCTTGGGATGACATGAAATTGGGCTGGGCATGGGCACGTGATTTTATGCAGGGCTTTCTGGTGATCAAAGTCCATTGTGCTGCTCAACACTATAAGGATAACCAGTAAAGAGGACCCTGAATACCCTATGCTGCATTTCTAAACATAGTAACATAATAAGAAACAGCAGATAAAGACCTACATGGTTCATCTAGTCTGTCCAGTAAGCTGCCTAGAGTTGTACTTACTGCTCTGTGCAGAACATGCAGGCTATCTTGTTTGTCTGTCTTGCCTGTTTAGATTATAAGCTCTTTCGAGCAGGGACTGTTTTCTTACTCTTTGTGACTCTGTACAGCGCTGCGTGTGTCTGGTTGCGCTATAGAAATAATTAATAGTAGTAGTATCTGCCAAGCTGTGTAGTAGTAGTAGTAGTAGTAGTATCTGCCAAGCTGTGTAATAGTAGTAGTAGCTATCAAGCTGTAATAGTAGTAGTAGTAGCAGCTGTCAAGCTGTGTAATAGTAATAGTAGTAGCTACCAAGCTGTAATAGTAGTAGTAGTAGCTGCCAAGCTGTGTAGTAGTAGTAGTATCTGCCAAGCTGTGTAATAGTAGTAGTAGCTATCAAGCTGTAATAGTAGTAGTAGTAGCAGCTGTCAAGCTGTGTAATAGTAATAGTAGTAGCTACCAAGCTGTAATAGTAGTAGTAGTAGCAGCTGTCAAGCTGTGTAATAGTAATAGTAGTAGCTACCAAGCTGTAATAGTAGTAGTAGTAGTAGCTGCCAAGCTGTGTAATAGTAGTAGTAGTAGTAGCAGCTGTGTAATAGTAGTAGTATCCGCAAAGCTGTATTTAGGTAAGCGCCTACCAAGAAAACCCTGACCTAAATGGCAGTGTGTCTAAAGATTTAACACCTGGTACCACTAGGCATGATTCTATAGATGGTGCCTAGTGCTTGATTAACAACCGCACCAGGAATTAGATGCCATTTATAGAACCAGGGCCCCAGCTGCCCACATTTACATGTCAAAACAAAAAGAGACTGCAGACGAACGTACAGGATGCAGGCTATGTTTATGACAACAATTATTTATTGCGGTTAATGCCAACACCTTTTTACAAACCAGGGGACCCGACACGGTCCGTGCTTCGGTTAACACACCTTCATCAGGGGTCCCTAATTTGCAAGGTATTGAAATTAAACCACAAATAGAAATAAACATAAGCCTGTATAGTCCGAAAATAATTGCTGACCAAAGGCCTCTGTGTGAGCTTGTCCCCTTGTGTGTGTAAATGTCTAGAATACTAGAACCTATGTGCATAAATGTACACGTGCCCGCGAAAGTGCCAGCCGGGTGTTTTAAGTGCTATTTTATAATGGCCCATATGTGGCATAGTATTTAAATGCAAGGTGGTATATACATGAGTAAATCATGGGCAGAATATGTGCAGGGCTCCCACTTACACATGCAATGTATGGAACACTGTACGTTATAAATGTCCCTGCGTTATAATTGTCCCTCCGTTATAATTCTACCTGAGTTATAATTGTACCTGCAGTTATTCTAGGTCTGTAACTGGTGTAACTGCAGGCACATAAATTTAAGGCAGATTGATGTTGCGTTATGCTAATGTTCTATAATAGAATGAGGGTGCCCAGATGCTGTTATAGAATAGACTCTTATCCGCTTCCTTGGAGCACCTTTTTTTTTTTTTTAATATCTTTATTTCATTCCTTGAAAATGCATACAACAATCAACATGCCAAATTCAACATAGACAAACTTGTCCAAGGTGTACACTGTCAACTCCATAAGAAAATAGGAACTTTAGAACAACAGTATATTGAGATAGGAAATAAATCCCTTCCTCACCCCATCCCTCCCTCCCCAGCAGAGATGCTCCAAGAGATATAAAATAAAGAATCAGCTAATCAGTTTCAACATTAAGGGGCTCATAATCGAAAGAGAAAAACGTTCAAAAACCGGCCTAAGTCAACACTTGGACGAACATTTCCCAAATATGTCCAAGTGCCGATAATAAAACCGGATTTTGGATGTATTTCTAAATGACCTAGGCCTACAAAGTGCCGCTCAATGACCAAAGCTAAACGGGGCATTTCAGGAGGAATGTCGAGGGCGGGAGTTGGGCGGGACGTGGGCCGGCTTAGACTTAGTCGTACAGCTTGTATAACTGAAAGTTATACAGCCCACGATCGACGGAACTTGGACATTGGGACTTAGACCTTGTAAAACACGGTCTAAGTCACAAAAACCCACCTAAAGTCACCAGATAAGCACTGAAAACACATAAAACAGACCCCCCACACACTACCCCAGTGATCACCGACCTACCCCCCCCAATAAAAATATTAATCACACCTTTAAAATTCAGCCTCCAGGCCATCATCACCTGGCCGCCTGGCATAGGAAAGCCTAGTTGTCCAGCACAGAGGTGGCTTAAGTCATCTTGGGGGTGGGTTAGAGACCCCTAGAGAGGAGGACCCATGTCTATAAGCCCTGTAATCACTGCATTGATATTGAAACATGTGCACTGCCCTATACACTCCAAAAACCCTATTTTACTGGCATATAAGTGGCTCCTGCACACATAAGGTCTATTAGGGTGGTAGATAAGTGGGTCTAGGGGATTCTGGAGGTGGTTTGGGGGGCTCATCATGACCTATATGGGAGCTGTAGTGAGGAGAAACCATGGCACCCTTTTTGTGAAGTTCACAGCAGTACCCTGTAAGGTACCCCACTATTTAGATGGCATGTCTGGATGTTCAGTCTATCACTTTGCAGACCCCTCCCACGTCCAACAGGGCTTGTTCTAGGCATTTTTGACTTGGATGTAAAGTTGGACGGAAATGTGGTATAAAGATGGACAATTTAGCGGCTTGGACGATCAGATCGGCAAGACTTATAATTAGACGATTTTCAAAACAAAAGAAATTTTGGACATATTTTTCGAAAATGTGTCTTAGGCTGTTTTGTACTTTGGACGACTTGCGAGTTGGATGCAAACGGACTTAGACGTCCCTTTTGATTATGCCCCTCCACGTGTTCAACAGATGACTTTTTACCATTGGTGTTAAGGTATTCCAAAAAGGTTCCCAAATGTCAGTAAACTGTTTCCCTTTTTTGGAATCCAGATCTATGACATCCCTCTTTTCCATCGAAGCCTTTGTAATCATCAAAGAACGCCACTGGGCCAATGTCGGAACCTGTGATATAATCCAACATTTCAAGTTACACTTTTTGCCCAGTAATATAGCTTGTAAAAATCCTTCAAAGCCTTTTGGTGCTATATTGGCCAAATAACATCAGAGGAGTTAGTCGCCACAAGCAGCACCACAACTTAGAAACCTTTGATACCAATAATGTCCAGTATGCCAAAATCAAGGGACAGGTCCAGAACATTTGTCCCAGAGATGTCTTAGCAGCAGAGCCCTTAGGGCAGCAATCAGATGGTCGAAAAGTTGTTGAATTGTCCCTTGAATCTTTTTTTTTTTTATCCCTTGTAATGTGTTTCTAAGCTAGTGCTTTAATCATGGACTCTCCAAGGGGCAAAATTTTTCTGTTTTGAGGCACTTTACAATTGTCTAAGAAATGTTTGGTACACTTGATGCTGCTTATCTTTTCTGAGGCTAATTTGCCTTCTATTTTTGTAGCATCATCATTTTCCAAGGCAGAGAAGGCATTTTCAGAGGTATCCTTGGGGTTATTGGGTGTCTTGGTGTTACAGGTTGTACGCTGTTAGATCTCACCACAATCCATCTTTTCCTGGGTTGTTTGATTCTATGTGGGAGTGGGGATGGATTGTTAATTTCTGTTAACCTGGGGGAAACCATTATAATTGCAGCTATTTTTTTCCTGAACTGTCGGCTTTTTCTTTTTTTTTTGTAAGCAGAGATCTGAAGACACATGGGGCAAGCTTTAAGATTCTTAATCGGGATCAGGCAACCTCTGTCCTTGAGGGTGGCCACCAAGTCAGGTTTGTACGATTTCCACAATTAATTTGCATGAGATCTTTTTGCACATAACGCAGGTAGTGCATGCAAATAGATATCGTGCATATTCATTGGGGAAATACTACTGAGGTTGCCTACTCCTGCTTTAAATGGTTTGTCTTAGGATCAGAGCACTGAAGGGATTGCATTAAATACTCATTTTGATTATTGGGGCTAGATAGATTAGTTGTCTTATCAAAGAAAAAAAATCACAGGTGCATTTGCAAACAAATTGAAGTCTTTTGATTATGGGGCTCATTCTCAAAAGAGAAAAATGTCCCAAGAAATGGTATAAAGTGACATTTGGATGTTTTTCATGCTAAAATCATATCGCCATGGGTGACATTTGATGTTATAGCTATATGTATGTTGATATTGAGTTTTTGTTCATTGTCAAGTTTAAGTTTCAAGTTTCAAGTTTATTAGGTGACTTGATCGATCGCTTATTCAAATATTCTAAGCGATGTACATTTAAAATTTACAATTAAAATAACAAAAAAAACAACAACAATATAATACATTACTATACATACAATCTTAAATAAAGGATTAAATCTTCTTAAGCATTAATAAACATAAGGAAAGGAGGGATGAAATACAATTTTTATAGTAAAGAAGAAACATTGAGGGAAAATACAAAAGGGATATAGTTAGAACAGGTATAACCAAGTAAAATAATTCATGTAGAGTAAAATTATGTTAAAAAGGCATCTTTAAAAAGAAAGGTTTTTAGTTCAGATTTAAATTTTCCAAGTTCTTTCTCCTCCCGTAAAGATATAGGGAGGGCGTTCCATGTTTGCGGTGCCGTACAAGAAAAAATAAATTGTCTCCTCGTATTGATAGTATTTGATTGTATTTGTGTATTTGATAGTATTGATTGTATTTGTGTTTTATATTTTATGTATGTTAATTTTGTAAACTACTGACGGCTCCTTTTACTAAGCTGTGTTAGCATTTTTAGTGCACGTATCATTGAAGTGTGCACTAAACCTGCGCTATGTGGCTAGAACTAATGCCAGCTCAATGCTGGCATTAGCGTCTAGCGTGCATGGCAATTTAGCGCGCGCTATTCCACACATTAATGCCCTAACGCGGCTTAGTAAAAGGAGCCCTGAGTTTCTGGCGGTATAAATTTTTTTAAAATAAATAAATAAAATGTTCAAATCACTATTTTCAAAACCCATATTTTAGACGTTTTAACAGGCTGTTCATCCCTTAGTCATCTAAAGTCCAAGGGTGTGTTTAGGGCAGGCTCAGGACTTGGATGTTTTGCAGTGATAATCAAACATTTAAGAAAACGTGCAGGGCACCATTTAGATGTTTGGGGCTAGACCCACCCAAAGATGTGAAACAAAAAGTATGTTCTAGCCTGAATGACAGCTTCAGATGGCCACACAAACACATCTCAGCAGAGCAGAGGGGCGCTCTATGGGATACTGCAGTGAACATCATATAAAAAGTCCCAGGTAATCTGGGACAAAATAGAGCAGGAAAAAAATTATTTACAATGTCCAATGTGACACGGACAAGAGGACATGGACTGAAGTCCAGGACAAATATCAGGAAGTTCAGCTTTACGCAATGAGTGGTGGACACCTGGAATGCTCTCCCTGAGGAGGTTATTGCGGAATCCACCGTTCTAGGATTTAAAAGCAAACTATGAGAGGCATAGAGGCATATGGGTGACTTAATTTACGCCAGGTGTACACCTGGCAGGGCCTCCGCGTGTGCGGATCGCCGGACTTGATGGACCATAAGTCTGATCCGATGATGGCAGTTCTTATGTTCTCAAAACCCACCTAAAACCTACAGCTATTATTGTGGTAAACATATGGATATAGTAAGTTTTGGGTGGGTTTTGGAGGGCTCACTATATAATATAAGCAGGTTATGAAGAGCTGTGTACCTGGGACTTTTTAATGTAACGTTCATTGGAGTACCCCCCTAGAGTGCCCCTTTGCTCTGCTGAGCTGTCTGTGGTCAGTTTGCTAAGAATGTTGGCTGTTTGTACTCCCACTGACTTGTTTGTGTGCATTTTTCGTCTGAAGGTTTCTTTTTCAAAGATGGTCCTAAAAGACACTGAGCACAAAAATTTCTAGAAATGGTCATTTTCAAAATTAAAACATATTTTGTTGTTTTGAAAATGGTCATTTTCTCTACAGGGAACGTGTTTTCTCCAAGGGAACGTGCTGCGTGTATTGTCCACGAGCTGCTGGGTATGTAGACACTGTCAACCAAATGGGTGCCCAAATGTTTAAATGATGACAAGAAAAGGCATTGAGTGGACATTTCCAAGCTGATTATGCAACATTTTCAGCAAGCTGGTACCATCTTTTTTGAATGATCAGTTACTGTTGATGAAACATGGTTATACCACTATGATCCTGAGACAAAACAACAGTTCATGCACTGGCAGCACTCAGGTTCTCCAAGACCAAGGAAATTCAAGACCCAAATGTCAGCAGGAAAGGTTATGGCCACAGTGTTCTGGGATCAGAAAGGTGTTGTAATGACTGACTATCTTCCTACAGCCTATTGCTGAATTTAGGGCAATCATATTTATAATGACCAAATAGGTTAAATAGAGAAAGTGGAATTTCTAAAGCTAAGAGTCAAGTATTTTCAGCAATTTGCCAGCAAAGGTCAGCTACCCAAAAAGACACTATTAACTAAGCAATATGGGGCTCATAATCGAAAGAGAAAAACGTCCAAAAACCGGCCTAAGTTGGCACTTGGATGAACATTTCTCAAAAACGTCCAAGTGCCGATAATAAAACTGGGTTTTGGACGTATTTCTAAACGACCTAGGCCTTCATAGTGCCGCTCAACGTCCACAGCTAAATGGGGCGTTTCGGGAGGTGTGTCGAGGGCAGGAGTTCGGCGGGACGTGGGCCGGCTTAGACTTAGTCATACAGCATGTATAACTGAAAGTTATACAGCCCACGATCGACGGAACTTGGACATTGTGACTTAGACCATGTAAAACACGGTCTAAGTCACAAAAACCCACCTAAAGTCACCAGATAAGCACTGAAAACACATAAAACAGACCCCCACACGCTACCCCAGTGATCACCGACCTACCCCCCCATAAAAATATTAATCACACCTTTAAAATTCAGCCTCTAGACCATCATCACCTGGCCGCCTGACATAGGAAAGCCTAGTCGTCCAGCACAGAGGTGGCTTAAGTCATCTTGGGGGTGGGTTAGGGACCCATAGAGAGGAGGACCCATGCCCATAAGCCCTGTAATCACTGCATTGATATTGAAACATGTGCATTGCCCTATACACCCCCAAAACCCTTTTTGACTGGCATATAAGTGGCTCCTGCAGCCATAAGGGCTATCGGGGTGGTAGATAAGTGGGTCTACCGTCTAGGGGATTCTGGAGGTGGTTTGGAGGGGCTCACCATCACCTATAAGGGAGCTGCAGTGAGGAGAAGCCATGGCACCCTTTTTGTGAAGTTCACAGCAGTGCCCTGTAAGGTACCCCACTATTTAGGTGGCATGTCTGGGTGTGCAGTCCATCACTTTGCAGACCCCTCCCACGTCCAACAGGGCTTGTTCTAGGTGTTTTGGACTTAGACGGAAAGTTGGACGATCAGATCGGCAGGACGTATAATTAGACGATTTTCAAAAGCCAAAAAAAGTTGGACGTCTCTTTCGAAAATGTGTCTTAGGCTCTTTTTAACTTTGGACGACTTGCGTGATGGACGTAAAAAGACTTAGTCGTCCCTTTCGATTATGCCCCTCCACGTGTCTGAGCAATACAGTTAGAAATACTGTAGGTAACAAAAACACTTAAAACAAACCATAGTCAAGCAGATACATATTCAGAAAGAATCAAGACAAAGGTGTGCTAAGCGTTTTAGCGCACGCTACAATACCACACGCGCTAAACGCTAACACTTCCATAGAGCTTGTGTTAGTATTTTTTTTTTTTTTTTAGCACGTGGTTAGCGTGCGCTAAAAACGCTAGCGCAACTTAGTAAAAGGAGCCCAAAGTTATTAATTTTGATTTCCCTTTAGCACCCTACTCAGCTCCACATGCAGAGGAGCAGAAAATGTAGCCTGTGTCTAGGACCACTGAAAGCAGACAGCGGCCACCCAGGATCCTTGATCAGAGTAGAGAACTTCAAGTTTTATTTAAAATTTGATGAATCGCTTAATCACATTTCAACGCGATGAACAATGATAAAAACAATTTTTTTTTAACAACAATAAAGGGGACCAGATAACAGACGAACAAAAGACACATAGGACTTACTGTACCAAAAAGGAAGAGAGGGGAGGAAATACAATATTAGATAGGAAAGAAGACAAATAGGGGAAGGACAGCAGGAAGGGTAAGAAAGAGATGAAAAGAACAGAAGGCAGACTGCCTCTACAAGAGGAATAATCATCAAATGAAGACCTGGTTATTTGAGCTAAAGGTCAAAGGCATCTTTAAAAAGAAAATATTTTAAATTGCCCTTAAATCTATCCAGTTAACGTTCTTCTCTTCAATGGATTGGTAGAGAATTCTACGTTTGTGGTGCCGTGACCGAGAAGATACACTGTCTACGAGTGTTAATAATTTTAAGAGAGGGAACTGTCAATAGATATTGATCATTGGATCCGAGTAATCTTGTGGAGGCGTATGGGATAAGGAGTCGATCGATAAAAGCTGGTGCATTGGAAAGAAGAATTTTAAAAGTAAGTAAGCATATTTTGTAAGATATACGATGAGCAACTGGTAGCCAATGAGATTTTTTAAAAGAGGTGAGACGCGGTCAAATTTTTTAACTTTCATGATAAGTTTGATAGAAGCATTTTGTATAATCTGTAAGCGTCATATTTTCTTTAGCGTGATTCCCTTAAACAGTGCGTTACAATAGTCAATCTTAGCTATTACTAGGGAGTGTATCAGTATATTAAGTGATTTAGGCTCCAAGAATTTAGAGGCTGAACGGCTTTGACACAATCTGTAAGAGATTGATTTAACTATACTGCTGATGTGATCAAGTGGTGTACCAAGAGCAAGGCGGGGGTGCGAACCACCCCAGGTGGCAGCCCTAGGGGGGTGAACAGCCGGCCAGATCCGGAACATCCTGCGCTGCTCTAAATGGCACCTGCACCTCAGCTTGGCTGCCGTTCTTATTCTGAAGCAGAGTCGGCAGCTGCGCTGAAGTGCAGGAAGTGACTGTGTCTGCCGCCTCTGCCTCCGGAAGACGTAAGTGACGTCAGAGGGGGTGGACCGGCAGCCGCAGTAATCGTCGGACCTTGCTGCAACTCCCTGCATCTGCCGTCCCACCCTCTCCGACGTCATTTAAGTATTCAGAGGCAGAGGCAGCAGTAGCAGTCATCGTGGGACCTTGCTGGTTTGGAGGGAGAGGGGAGCATAGAAGGATGGTGGAAGGAGAAAAGGGGTCAGGTTGGTATGGAAGGGTGGTGGAGGGAGAGAAAGGGGGGTCAGTGTGGTATAGAAGGGTGGTGGAGTGAGAGAAAGGGGCAGATGCTAATGGAATTGGTGTGCAGGGAAAGGAGAGAGAGACAAGGGGGAAGAATACTGGATGGAATTGGGTTGGAGGGAAAGAAAGGGGGGCATATGCTCATGGAATTGATGTGCAGGGAAAGGGGAGAGAGACAAGGGGGAAGAATACTGAATGGAATTGGGTTGGAGGGAAAGAAAGGGGGGCAGATACTGATGGAAGTGGGGGGGGGGAAGGGAAAGGAGAAAGTGAAATGCCAGACCAATGGGGGTGAAGGGAGAAATGGAAGGGGGAGGCATAAAGTTTCTGGAAGGGGAATAGGAGAGAAGATGCCATATAGAAGGGGCAGAAAGAGGGTAGACAGTGGATGAAAGGAAGAGAGTGACAAGAAGATGAGGAAAGCAGAAACCAGAGAAGACAAGATAGAAAAAAATTATATTTTTTTATTTTTTTGCTTTAGGGGAGATGCATCGCTGTTTCTGTGGTGTTGCATTGTATGCAGAGTCCAGCTTCTTGGTGGTTCAAGGGCTTAGGGGAAAGGTATCACTGTTCGCCGATGACGCCAAAATTTTCAACATAGTAGGCAACAGCTTATTACCTGACAATATGACACAGGACTTACTGCTGCTGGAACGATGGTCAACGACTTGGCAGCTAGGCTTCAATGCTAAAAAATGCAAGGTAATGCACCTGGGTAAGAGAAACCCGCGCAGAACTTATGCACTAAATGGAGAGACCTTGGTTAGGACCACGGCAGAACGTGATCCAGGAGTGATCATTAGTGAGGACATGAAGGCTGCCAATCAAGTGGAGAAGGCTTCCTCCAAGGCAAGACAAATGATGGGTTGTATCCGTAGAGGTTTTGTCAGCAGGAGACCTGAAGTCATTATGCCGTTGTACAGATCCATGGTGAGGCCTCACTTGGAGTACTGGAGTTCTGGAGACCACACTACCGTAAGGACATGCTGAGGATCGAGTCGGTTCAGCGAATGGCCACCAGGATGGTCTCGGGGCTAAAGGATCTAACGTATGAAGAAAGACTAAAGAAGTTGCGGCTGTACTCACTTGAAGAACGAAGAGAGAGAGGAGACATGATTGAAATGTTTAAGTTACATCACGGGTCGCATTGAGTCGGAAGATGATATCTTCTGTCTCATGGGTCCCTCGACCACCAGAGGGCATCCACTGAAAATCAGAGGAGGGAAGTTTCATGGAGACTCCAGAAAGTACTTCTTCACCGAAAGAGTGGTGGATCAGTGGAACAGACTCCCACTGCAGGTTGTTGAGGCCAGCAGCGTGAAGGATTTTAAGAGTAAATGGGATGCTCATGTGGGATCTTTAAGGGAGTAAATTCGGGAGCGAATACTCTGGAATGGACAGACTTGGTGGGCTATAGCCCTTTTCTGCCACTATGTTTCTATGTTTCTATGTATTTCTGTTTTATCCCTCCTGTTACAAAACTGTAGAGCATTTTTTAATGCTGGCCATGGTGGTAACAGCTCTGATGCTCAGAATTCTATGAGAGTCAGAGCGTTTACCACCATGGCTAAAAACCACACTACAATTTTGTAAAAGGGGAGGGGTTAGTTTGTGATTACATATTCCTTACCAGGCGAAGGTGTTTTCTGTGTTCTGTGTGTTCGAAACATGGTTTTCTGTGAGGATTATCTGTGCAAGATTGATCTGTACTAGTCTGGCTTGTTTAGTTTTACAATGGGTGTATTGATGTTGTACTGCTCACTGCAGTATGTAAGATGCTGCCTTTTCCTAGGTACACTCTTGTGTGCAGTGTGGATTGTTACTAAAAATCATGTTTTTCATATAGATGGGGGGTGTCAAAAAATGATGGTCCCCGGGTGTCACATATACTAGGCACACAACTAATGTGATCATAGTATGAAAGTTTGCGATCGAAAAAGACACCTAATATCTTAATAGAAGTGACTAGATCAAGCGATTTAAGTGAAATGGGTGAGTCAAATTGCAACCCAAGGGAAAAACATTACTTTTGACTTGGATACGTTAAGAGCAAGCCTATTGCTGTCAAGCCATTGATGGACTTGCTAAAGCTTACCAATGATCGTTTGGACATCTTGATGACTGTTGGAATCTATAGGATGTAATAACTGAATATCATCAGTGTATGCAAATATATTGAAACCAATAGATTGACAGAGGGTCATTAGTGGGGCCATGAATATGTTAAACAGAAGAGGTGAGAGGATGGACTCTTATGGAATTCCATAGTCGGTGGTGAATTTATCTGAAGAGGAGTTATTGAATAAGACCTTAGAGCAGTGTTCTTCAACACCTATGGACCGGCGGAAATAAAATAATTATTTCGTGGACCGGCAAACTAATAAGACTGAAATTTTTTAAAACCCCATTGCCGCCCTGTCCCCGCGAGCTCGGTCCTGTTAACCATCTGATCCCATCCGCACAAGCCTCAAATAGTTATGATTTTATATTGAACATATTTTATTAAAGTATAAAGAGAAACAATATTCTGTACAATTGTCATTTTATAAATATAAATAATACAGGGCAAAGATCAACAAAACCCCCGTCTCCCCTCCCCTTCACATATATCCCCTCTACTATCAAGAAAACTGAATAAGCCAAATTATTACAGAATGCTACACAAATATCATGCTAACAGAATACCGCAGTCACACATGGCAGGAAAGGTGTTAGGGGGAGTGCAACTAGGGCAACTGCCTCCTGGTCAGAGAGAGCCCTAAGCCAGCTGGAAGCTAAAGACGCACTGCCTGGGCTTTGCACTCCCCAGTTATGTCTAACATCAGCTCTAGCAGAATACATATTTTAAATCTGATATATTCTAATCACAAGATAGAAATAAAATTATTTTTTTCTACCTTTTGTCGTCTCTGGTTTCTGCTTTCATCGTCTTTTCACTCTCTTCCATCCAGTGTTTGCCCTCTGTCTCTTCAATCCAGCATCTGCCTCTTCCATCCACTGTCTGCCCTCTACCCCTCCCCCTCCCATATGGTATCTACGTTCTTTCTATGCCCCTCTCTCCTACACCAGATCTAGCATCTTTGTCCCTCTTTCCTTATTTTTCATCTGACCCCCCTTCCCAGCATCAATCTCTCTCTACCTTGTCATTTTTCTGTCTCTCCCCTTTCCCTCATCTGATCTCTCTCTACCTTGTCATTTTTCTGTCTCTCCCCTTTCCCTCATCTGATCTCTCCATTCCATCCTGACTCCTTCCCCTCCTCTAATCTCCCTGCCAGCTGTTTCCTTCCAATGTTCCTCCTCCCCTGTCCAGCAGTACCTTCTTCCTTTCTTCCTCCCCTTATCCAACAGTAACTCTCTTCCCTTTCCCTTTTCCCCTGCCAGCAGTAGCCCCTTCCCCTCCCTTGTCCAGGAGCACCCATACTCCTTTCCCTCCTTCCCTCTCCAGCAAATGTTTCCTCTTTGTAGGCTAGCGGCAGGTCTATGTGCTTTTAACTTCGGCACACAGCTGCCCCTAGGCAGTATTATAGCGCGGTTTCATGAGGCAGCCTCGGGGCCTTTGGTAGGCCGGCCCGCTTCGATGATGCGATGTGGGCCAGCCTACCAAAGGCCCCGAGGCTGCCTCATGAAACCGCGCTATAATACTGCCTAGGGGCAGCTGTGTGCCGAAGTTAAAAGCACACAGACCTGCCGCTGCTTTTCTGGGGGTGCAGAGAAGTCGGTGGTGGCAGGCAGAAGTGCCGGCATAGCGACGGCAACAGGAAGTTGCACGTCAGCTGACGCTGGCACCTTTTGCTGCGGCGGGGTCTTAATCCTTCGCGGACCGGCAAGATTTTTTTGCGGACCGGCACCGGTCCGCGGACCGACGGTTGAAGAACTGTGCCTTAGAGTAACGTGAAGAAAAATAGGACAGAGAGAGAATGTGAAGTTTAGAGCAGTAATATGGAGTTGCGTCCTGCTGCAATGTTTCATTAAGGGCTTCCATTACAAAGGCGCGTTAAGGCATTAGCGCGCAGAATAGCACGCACGCTAGCCGCTACCGCCTCCTCTTGAGCAGGCGGTAGGTTTTCGGCTAGCAAGCGCTAATCCGGTGCATGCGTTAAAAACGCTAGCGCACCTTCGTAAAAGGAACCCTAAATTGATGAATGGATTATATTGCAACCGGAACTAACTTCAGTACAGATTTTTTTTTTGTTTTGTTTTAGAACACATCCACATCTTTTGTGTTTTGTGATAATATATAGAATATAAAGAAAAGAAATAAAGGTAATACCTTTTTTATTGAACAAACTCAGCTACCACACCATTTCACGCCAGCTCTTTTGTGGAAACATCCCCTCCCCACATCAAAGGATCTATAATATATCAAGTTTTGCTTGTGATACGAAGTAAAAAGCAGAAAAAGAAGTGACTATTTATGCCCAAGAGATGGACGGGGAGGGGGGAGTTATATTTAATTTTTTTCTCTGCATTTTTATTAGCCTTTTTCTTTTCTTCTCTCCCCCCCCCCCCAAATTCCTATTTTGGATTCCGTTGCTCTGTTCTTCTTGCTGATGCTTTTGTGTACAGCTATGCCCAAGGGTCCTTGACAGGATGGATGAATCCTTTGCATACTGCACTGTGCAGCAAAAAATACAAAAAAAAAAGATGTGTGGAAGTGAAAACTTATGGGGTTTTGTAATCCCAGTTAATTGGGATATAATTTGTGCAAAATCTGCAAGAAAAGGAGTTCAGTAATGAAGAGCAGATGGATCTGAAAACACCCTCTTTTCTCTAAGGATCCAACCCAAGCCCCATATTCTCCACCCTCTAAAAATGTGTGATATAAATATACATGCTTGCCAGTTATCCTGAAGTACACTGTGTTAAATGATTTTGAAAACTAGCAGTTGTAATTGTTTTTGCATCCACCGTTGTATTCTTTTGAGCTTCTCTACACAGGTTATAAGGTTATATGCACAGAATCTGCCATACTGAAGAATGTAGCATCTGGCTGTCCTTGCCATCTGTTAATTTTATTCTCGGCCTGGAAAGAATACTGAAATAAATACTTAGAAAAACATGCCAACCTGAGTAAGAAGCAATCCCTCGAAATTACATGGAAGCAGGGAGGTTATAAATTGTTGCCTTAATTTTGCCATTAATAGTGCACTTAATTTATAGAATAGTAATGCTTACATGTGCGATTGGTGTCAATAATAGGCAGTTATGTAAATAGAGAAAAATGAAGGTAGATAAAGACCATATGGCCAGTGGCATAACAAGAGTAAGACTTGCCCGGGGTGGGGGCATCCCGCCCTGCCTCCCGCCACATGTGCATATCCCTTCCCTACCCCATACCTCTTTTAACTTCTCCGGCACGAGCATCACCAGTTGCAGCCCATGTCGGGTCGGCTCTCCCTATGTCATCACTTCTTAGGCGCTGGACCCAGAAGTGACATCAGAGGGAGAGCCAACGCTGGTGCAAACAGCAGGTTGGCGTGAAGTGAAGGCATGTGTATGGTGGGGGGAGGAGTGGGAAGGAGCGGTGGGGGGGCAGAGAGGAGGAGGGGTGCTGGATCCCTTACCAAGATGGCGCCCAGGGCGGACTGCCCTCCCTTTACTATGCTGGTGCATATGGCCTGTCTACTATCCCTTCCTCTCCCTCAGAGATTCAGTGTACTTATCTCAAGATTTATTAAATTCAGATACATTTTGGCCCTGATTCTACAAAGTGCGTCCCGATTTTAGGCAGCTGTAGGCGTCCTAAAGCTGTCTAATCAGCCAATCGGGATGCACGTTTTAAAAAAAAATGCTCCCCAGGCAGGCCGCCTATATTGAAGGCGCCTCCAGGAGCCTAGGGAGGCCCGCTAGATGCCTAAGCTCGCCTAAGGGCCTTAGGCGGGCCTTAGGCGAACCTAGGCGGCCCTACACGTCTCCTTAGTAGAGGAAGAGACGCTTACAATGTAGGCCAACAAAATGCTGGTCTACATTGTAAGTAGACGCGGCCGCTATACTTATTGCGGCAAGGGATCTCTCTGCCGCTATAAGTATAGCGGGCCGCGGCCGCCTGTCCAATTGCAGGCAGGAGGGTACCCAAACCCTCCTGCCAGAAGATGCCCCCCCGACACTACCAACCGCTCCCCCTGACACTACCGATCGCTGGCAGGAAGGTGCCAAACCCTCCTACCGCCCCCCCCCGACACTATCGATCACCGGCAGGAGGGTGCCCAATCCCTCCTGCTGGAAGATGCACCCCCTCCGCACCCCCCCCATGCTAACAGCCCCCAAACCTTCCCCCCACCAAACTAACCTTTCCTTGTTGGCCAGACGGGATTTGCCTGTCCAGCCGGCAGGCTCGCCTCGTCGAAATGAGGCGGGCCCGCCCCTTCCCGGCCCATCCTTCCGAAGCCTAAGATCTGATTGGCCCAGGCTCTAGAAGCCTGGACCAATCAGGCCTTAGGCATAGCGGGTCCGCCCATCCCCACTTAATCTAAGGCCTGATTGGCCCAGGCTCTAGGCGCCTGGGCCAATCAGGCCTTAGACTTCAGGTCCCCCCTTCACAACTTATTCTGCACCATCATGATCCACATAGAAATTTTTTTGGGATAAGATCTATGTGGATCGGGATGGTGCAGAATAAGTTGTGAAGGGGGGACCTTTTCTTGAAGCAGCCTGTCGGCGAAACATGTCGGATATGACAGGTCCCTTTCCCGATGAGATAAGATCATCAAGAAAAAGAATATAATAAGATAAGTTTTAACCAGTTTTTATAACAGTTAAGTTATTGATATTAAGCACTTTAATAAGTTTGAGATATAATGAAGCACTTTAAAAAAAACCAAAAAATTGTGAAACATATTGAGTAGGGGCTAGTGAAGAAGCCATAGCCAGTGAGAAGAATTTTGGCAACCAAGCAAACACAAAAAATTGTGTGGTGACCAAATGGCATGTCTGAAGCCCTGATAGTTTGACTAAAGCAATTTATTAAGAAGAGAGAGCGGCATTGAGAGATATAGTTGTGGTATTATGAATGGTTTACCAATGCCAGAGTATTGACTGAGATTATAACGTGCACACCATTATAAGGCATACCTTGTGTGCTAAACAAATTCAATTTGTCCACAAATAGTGAGTAAATCAAATATCAGTGTACATATGGGTATGTTTAATATGCAAGAATGCAGCAGTCCTGTATGGAAAAGACAAAATCAACAAAGCATAGCAAGTTACAGTAGTATTCTGTTTTAACTGGCCCCTTGGAAGATAGTTATTACATCACCTTCCTGATCCCAAAACACTGTGGCCATGATCTTTCCTGCTGACATTTGGGTCTTAAATTTCTTTAGTCTTGGAGAACCTGAGTGCTACCATTGCATGGACTGTTGTTTGGTCTCAGGATCATTGTGGTATAACCATGTTTATTAACTGTAACTAGTCGTTCCAAAATGTAGGCACCGACAAGCTGAGAATGTTGCAAAATCAACTTGGAAGTGTCCACTCAATGTCGTTTCTTGTCAGCATTCAAACATTTGGGCACCCACTTGGCTGACAGCTTCTGCATACCTAGCTGATCTGCCTAAATCGGGTCATGGACATGGTCAACAATTTCAGGAGTTGAGACCGTTTGAGGCCTCCTTGACCTCGCTGCATCTGTGGTCTGAAAATCTCCCTGCTGAAAGTTTGCATACCACTTCACTGTGGAGTACGATGAGCGTTTGTCAATGTTTGCAGCATTTATTCATAGATGTTCTTTGGCGTTTTCTTCTGCAGGAATAGGAACTTCCTGATGGCTCGGAGTTCCACACTTGAAAAGGCCACACTTTTCTTTGTCATGGTTCAATCAATGATCTGAAACAATGTCAAAGCATAGCATTCTGATTCTGCAAATTGGCACATTGCAAAATATAAAAACAAAACACTTTTTTCAGCTACAGTGGCAAAAATAACACTCAGAATTTAGGAAATTGGGCTGAGAACTTTTCAGCACCCCCTCATATCTGTTTCTCAATCCCTCTGTAGCCCCTACCCTCTCTACCTTTTCATCCCTCTATATTTCCCTTCATGAGCAGCAAATATTAATTCGTCCTGTGTCCTGTGTGTCTGTCATAATTAGATTGTAAGATCTTTTGAGCAGGGACCGGTTCTTGCATATTTAATTTGCAGTGCTTCATGCATCTTGTAGTGCTATAGAAATGATAAATAGTAGTCTTCCTCTGGACTGACTCCATCCTGTTTATATCTTTTTGCAAGTGCAATATTTTTGAATTGTCCACAATATTCTAAATGAGGCCTCACCAGAGTCTTATGCAGAGGTATCAATACCTCCTTTTTCCTACTGCCCATTCCTCTCTCTATGCACCTAAGCATTCTTCTAGTTTTCGCCATTGCCATTTCTACCTATTTGACTACCTTAAGAACATCACATATGATAACACCCAACTCCCGCTCCTCTTTTGTGCACTGTGTCCTGGATGCTATTCTCTAAACCAGGGCTGCCCAAGTCCGGTCCTCGAGATCTACTGACAGGCCAGGTTTTCAGGATATCCACAATGAATAAGCATGAGAGAGATTTGCCTGCACTGCCTTCTTGGTATGCAGATCTCTCTCATGCATGTTCATTGTGGATATCCTGAAAACCTGGCCTGCCAGTAGATCTTGAGAACAGGACTTGATCAGCCTTGCTCTAAACCAGGGGTCCCCGAAGTCCCTCCTTGAGGGCTGAATCCAGTCGGGTTTTCAGGATTTCCCCAATGAATATGGTCTATGTGCATGCACTGCTTTCAATGCATATTCATTGGGGAAATCCTGAAAACCCGACTGGATTCGGCCCTCAAGGAGGGACTTTGGAGAATCCTGCTCTAAACAGTGTTCCTAAATTGCTTAGCATGCAGCTGTCAGGGGGTGTATACATGTGTGGAAACCTGTCATGGGCATGTTGCCAAGTGATGTGAACAACTCATAGAATGCTATCAATTGCGCCCATGGCATGGCACACATAGGCATACCCATTAATGCCGCCATTGACCTGCTGTAAGTAGATGCACCTAACCTTTGGTGTGCCAGTTCAATTTTGAACTAATACTCTATAACAGCTAAAGTGCACCCTTAAGCTATTATAGAATTGGAACTATGTATGTCCCTTTGTAGCACCTAAAGTGAGGTGCAAATTTATAGAACTGCTGTCTTCGTAGCTAAGGCACAGGTGTGATATTCTCTAATTTACAGATTTTAGTCTTCACCCTCTCTTAAAATCATTTGCTTCTTTCTTATATAATTTTGTTGTGTCAAAAATGTTTTTATTTTATTTTTAAGATTACCTGAATTCCCAGGGGATGGAGAAGATTTCTATGAGGTTCTGGGCATGAGGGTCATTACAATTGTGTATTGAGTGCAATTGGGAGCATTCAATGCTCGGAGCTAGGCAGACAATAGCAAGGAAAAGCCCCAGCTTGTGATGAGGCCTGGGCTGGTTGGTAGACTCTACCATGCAGGTGCAATAACATCACTGTGCCATGTGTATGCAGAGGAATCTTAGAGACCCAGCTCAGACCTAGGTCCAGAATAGGAGAGTAGGCCCGTGCTGGGAGTAGAAATGAAACCAGTGAGAGCTGGAAGTGCTGAAGGCATGTGGGGGAAGCATGGCGGCTTAAAGAGCAAGAGAGATAGAGGGGAAAATATTTTACTTACCTGCTTGGAATTCTATGGCAGGGATAGAATTTGCTTGTGCTATAATTCTGAAATCTTTTAATTAGAAAATGGATGTAGTATTGACATTAGTTGGCTTGGGAGAAAATTTATAATTTACATTTAGTTATTCACGGTGTAATACATATTATTAATGTGACATTAGTCGGCTTGGGAGAAGATGTATAATTTCTATTTCGTTAATCAGGGTATAATATATATTATTAATGTAAATGTTAAGTTCTGTTTGGTGTCAGATTTTATTGGGAATCTCATTATCATCGGCCTTGACTTGTTAACACCAATTTTCCTTGATTGTAGTACCATCACTCCACCAGCAAGGGGTAGTACTAAACCCTGCCTCCTCTCTGTCTGTAATTTGGTAGCAACTGTACGTAACATGCATGCCAGTGTACCTGACCAGAAATGGTGTAAGCCGGTAATTCTATTCATACAGGAGCTTAGCCTGGAACCACAGTGGGTGTGGCACCCGATGTTCAAGTTGCCTTCTTGATTAGGATGAATGTGAAGGATGGAAGGTATAGATGTGCACAGGCCAAACATTTTGGGTTTGTTTGGCTTTTATTTTCTGGATTTTTTAGGTGTTTTTTCACCCCCATTTATTTACTTGTTTTAATGGAAAATTTTACATACACTCTGTAACTTTATAGAGCATTTCTATAACAGAACACCTCCATTTAAAGGACACTTGCGGGTCCCTTTTACTAAACTGCAATTTAGGCCCCGATTCTATAAATGGCACCTAAAAGATGGGCTCTGAGCAGCACGACTCATAGTGGCGGACAATCTTCAGAGAGGCGCCTTTTACAGAATCATGCCTAGCGGTGCGTAGATTGGACATAGGCACTGGTAGGCATCAAAATCTTAGGCACCTCCTATTTATGCCAGGGTTTTGTTGACCAGTTTAGTTGACTGGATGCAAAACACGCCCAAGATCCTCCCACGATCTGCCTTTAACCATGCTCACTTTCTGGTAGGCACCATTATTAAATATGGTAACCCTACTCCTGGCCATCATGGTTTTGACATTACAATGACCTCTAGTGGCAGTCTCAAGGAACTTGTTAGTACTGTAAGGCTACATCTAGAGGTGCCTGCCTGAGAGTAGTAAGTGCCTACAGAGTTAGGCGCCTACCACCCAATTAATTTAAAATTTTGCCAATTATAAACTCATCATTGCTCATTATTGGCACTGGTTAAGCTTTTTAAATAATTAAACCCCACTTTTTAGAAAACCACGCTAGAGTTCACGCTGGTCGAGGCGGTAACAGCTCCGATGCTCACAGAATTCCTTTGAGCGTTGGAGCTGTTACCGCCACGGCCAGCATTAAAAAACACTAGCACGGTTATGTAACAGGGGGATAAGTTAGGCACCTAGATTGACTAGACGTGCTGATCTAAGCGAATAACTTTAGGCATCTTTTTTTATAGAATCTGGGCCTTAATGTGTGTTTAACCGAGCATCAGCTGCTAGTGCAGACCCACATTAAAGAACTTTGTAGTTTTCAGTTAGTGCATGGCAAACCAAGCATTAGTCTCCAGATTCTGTAAATGGGGCACCCAAATAAATGAGTTAATGAGACATTAATAATCAATAATTGGCTGCTAACAATTATTGACATTAATTGTCATTAATTTGGATTTGTGCACAGATAAGGCTGCATGTCGTTCTATAATGATCCGTGCCCATATCCTCTTGCATGCAACCCCTAAAGGGGCCTGGGAGGGTCAGGGGTGGGTCAGGGGCATTCCAACGAATTCTGCACAGTGTTATAGAATGGGAGGGGGGGATGTGTGCTAGGATTTGTACCAGGTTTCAGCTGGCCTAAGTCCTCACGCTTAAACCCCCCCCTTTTACTGAGGCGCGCTAGCCGATTTAGCATGCGCTAACGATTAGCATGCGCTAAATGCTAACACGCCCATTATATTCTATGGGCACGTTAGCATTTAGCGCGCGCTAAATCGGTTAGCGTGCCTTAGTAAAAGACCCCCAAAGTTGGGCATGCGAATCCCCACTAGGTGCTATTCAATAAAGCGCCATTCATCCCAGAGCGCCCTTTCCAGAATAGTTCTGAGCACTAATTTTTCCCGGCACTTAAGCCCAAACTCTATAAGCAGCGCCTAAAGTTAGGCGCCGACTGTGGAGGCGGCTAACTAGATAGGCGCCTATCTAAATTGAACAACAAGCTCAATTAAGCTTTTTAATCAGCATTGATTGAAACATAGGCGCCTATCAAGAAAGCGCGATTCTGTAACAAGGCGCCTATAAAAATTTAGGCCCCCTTCAAAACAATAGGCACTATGCATGTTAGGCGTGGGCATGGCTACATGTTGGGCGCCTTGTTGCAGAATCGCTACTCTTAAGCGTGCTTAAGCGCTCAGCTAGGCGCCTAAGTTTTAAGTGTGCCTAGAGCTGGCCTATTTACTGGGCGCCTCTAAAATAGGTGCCGCTCAGCGTGATTCACTAAACAGTACCCAATTGTGCTTGAATTGCGCTGAATGGCGCCTAATTAGGCGCCTAACTTTTAGGCGCTGCTTATAGCATTTGGGCTTTAATTTTCATTGTCATTTACTGAATCTGACCTTAAGTGATTTTCGTATCAGGTGCATGGCACAGGTGGGGAGTGGGCATGTTTGGCAAGTAACTAATTGGGTTTACTGCACGCTGCCTAAAAATGTTAACGTAGGACCACTAGCTGCCTCATAAATAAAATCTGCTAGTGCTTCCGTGTTAATTGGGAGCAGATACCAAGCATTAATTTGAATGTTGACGTATGACCTACAATAGAAAAGAGTAGGAACACCGCCACTAGGTGTTGCATTAAAAGATGCAGTTACTGCAGGATACAATCCCACGTTAAGCCACAGTAGCTAAAAATGTTACCCCTGTTTAGTAAAATTTTCCCTTGGACATAAAAGTACTATGCCTTTATAGTATGCTAATGTTAACCTGGCATCAGCACAGCACAATAAGGCATGAACATTTACCAAAATACATTTCTCAAAAACTAACCCAACGATAAATTGAAGAAAAAAAAAAAGGATTGTATATTTAAAATTTTCTACAAAAAATATGTATTATCAGTTAAATAATAAAACATATTTTTGTGTGCTAAGGGCAGGATTCGATAAAAAACACTGAAAGTTAGGCAGCGGTAGCTGCCGTACCGCTGCCTAACATAATCCCTCCCACTTTCAACCCCTCTTACTTTTCCCTCTACTACCAGCCCCCACCAACCTTTCTTCTGTAACTTTCATGCATCTGTAATTCGCTGAATGCCCAGCCTTCTTTCGATGTTGAACCGCCTAGAAGTCGTCTGACTATGGCGGTATAGAAAAATAAAGTTATTATATTATTATTATAATTGCCTTTAATTGACGCGAACAGCACTGGAACCGGGTGCCTAAGAGTAAAATAGGCCTGTCAATATTCAGAGTGATTTAACTAGGTAGCGGTAATAGGAGTTTCTGGTGCCCCTCCCCCCCAGATCAAGATCTTTCTTCAGGTCTACCAGAGGGTGTCTTGTAGACAGGAGTGATACCCATTCACTTCTG
Organism: Geotrypetes seraphini; assembly: GCF_902459505.1. Classification (NCBI taxonomy): domain Eukaryota; kingdom Metazoa; phylum Chordata; class Amphibia; order Gymnophiona; family Dermophiidae; genus Geotrypetes; species Geotrypetes seraphini. The sequence continues at coordinate 215,446,851 of NC_047089.1, read as the reverse complement.
ACCATCATGGCTTTGGCCTTAAAATGACCACTACGGCCTCTAGTGGTAGTCTCGAGGAACTTGCTAGTACTATGAGACTGCATCTAGAGGTCACAGTAGCTGTTTTGAGACACAGGTCATGAAAAGGAGGAGTAAGTGGGCCTCACTTCTGATTTAGGACCCCATACATCACCAAGGTTATCCAATGTGGGTCTGGAAAGACCTACAGGGTTAGGTGGGGCAGGGGAGAGAGGACTCTTCAGGGGCTTCTTGCCTTTGGAGATTGGAAAGAGGTAGATCCAGGGAGAGAGGACTCAGAGGTGGTGAGAGCACATGCTTCTCTGTATGTGATTCCCAGCAGAATATTTACTGGGAGTCAGGGACCTACATAAAACATGGCTGCTAGCAAGTGCCAATATGGCCCCATATATTGAAAACAGGTACCTGGACATGACCAATAATTAAATATGTGGGCTTATTTCTGTCTGTGACAGCATTTTAAAAAAAACTGGAACATTTTTTTGAAACTTAATGAAATTTATATTTTATTAATTTGTCGATGCTTCAGTTCATTGCTTCACTGAACTGCAATATATAATTATCCATCCATTATTAATTCTTTTAGTTACATGTACTTTAAATTATTGCAAACCACATTTGTTTTGGGATAATAAAAGTAAAGCTCAGATAAAACAGCTCACTTAGCAAAAACCTTACATCTGTACTGTATTTTGATTTTGGTTGTGTGATTTTAAATATTACCAGAAAAAGTGGAGGAATGAGCGATGATGAAAGAAAGCCCAATTTACAAGAGAGTAACATAGTAACATAACATAGTAGATGACAGCAGATAAAGACCTGGATGGACCACCGGTGGAGATGGTTAGGAAATATTTTCAAGAGACTTTGGCCATACCGTTGGAAAATTTGCCCCCTATTGTGAGTGCTTATTACTTCAATATTAGGAATTCTCAAAGGGAATCTACTCCAGCTGAACTGCCTGTAGATAGACAGGCGGATATGAATTTATCTTCATTTTTGGAAACTTCTTTAGAAGTAGTTACTGATAGAACTACCGTGCTTATGACTCTTGCTTTGGAAAGTGACAGGGAATTTGTTCTTCGTTTATATTTCCGTCAGTTTTTAGGCTCAAATGTTAGAATTTTTCCAGATTTATCTCATAAAACCCAGAGACGTAGGAAAGAACTCTTGGCCTTAAGGTCTAGAGCTCTGGCTCTGGGGGCAACATTTCTTGTTCAGTATCCTGCAAAATGTTTTGTTACCTATCAGAATAAAAAAATTTTTGTTTTTTGAGCCTAAACAACTTATAGAATTTATTGAGTCGAGAGAAAGGTTGGTAACCATATCCAATGTTATATGATTTGCCAGCGGCTGTAGGAAGGTGTATCTTTTGCCGTCTCTTTTGTATTAGATTAATAATGTCCTCAGTGTTTAATTTATTTTCTTGATCTCTTATATTGTGGACTAAATAAGAGTTATATTTTCTTTTCTTTATACTTTGTATCTATAAATTTATATTCCATGTTCTGTAACAAGTTATGTATATGCTTGTAAAATTGAAAATGTTATAAATAAATAAATATATATATATATATATATATATATATATATATAAAAAGAGTAGATACAATCATGTTACTGATTGTCTCCCGGTATATTGGAGGGTTCAATTTAAGTGTGCTAATGTTGTATTTAAAAGTTTATATGGGATCTTTTCCCCATTGCTTACTCTTTCTTCTAATTCTCAACAACCTCTTTCTACTAGAGGAATACATCAATTTAAATTAGTATTCCGTTCTATTATTCAAACTTTAGGTAGGCTTTCATACTCTATGGCAGGGGTGTCCAATGTCGGTCCTCGAGGGCCGCAATCCAGTTGGGTTTTCAGGATTTCCCCAATAAATATGCATGAGATCTCTATATATGCTAATAGATCTCATGCATATTCATTGGGGAAATCCTAAAAACCCGACTGGATTGCGGCCCTCAAGGACCGACATTGGACAACCCTGCTCTATGGCATTTGCCTTGGTAAAAATTTGGAATGCCCTCCCCTCAGAAATTAGACTCCTCTCCTCTTTGACATGTTTTTAAAAAAACTTTGAAGACGTATCTGTTCAATACATTTTTTAACTGACAAATAAGGGTTTGTAATAGATGAATCTTCTATCCAATTATTGTTTTCTTATGCTCTTTGAGATAATTTTGTTAACCAGATCAAGTCCCTTTTGGGAATGACCCGGTATATAAGACCAAGGATTGGATTGGAAAATGTTAAAAAGTGTGTGAGGAGGGGGGTGGAAGCCTCAGATCAAAAAGAGCAAGGTCCAATAAAAACAAAAGATCAGTTCACATTCTGACATTGGCCAAAAAAACCCAACAACTCCACATATGCAAATACTGCTTTGCATCTAACGCTTACAAAATTCATTACAGAACTGTGTCACCATAGTTATGCTCTTGACCTTTTCACCCGAAACTAAGTTGTAAATTGGCTGGTCTCTCAATAAATATAGGGCTCCTTTTACGAAGGCGCGTTATAGCGTGCGCTACAATGTCATGCGCACTAGCCGCTACCGCCTCCTCTTGAGCAGGCGGTAGTTTTTTGGCTAGCGTGCGCTATAGTGCGCGCTAATCCGGTGCGTGTGCTAAAAACGCTAGTGCACCTTCGTAAAACGAGCCCATAGTGTTCTCCATACATGCAATAATTCAAAATCTTCAAATGTTCAAAATCCAGAAAGTTCTATAAAACACCTATCTGTAAAAGGTACTCCAGCTCCATATGAACCTGGGCAAATCACTTAACACTCTGGTGCCTCAGGTACAAAAACAGTTGAGCCTGAGTAAGGGGAGATGGCAGTAGACCAGAGAGGAAGAAGAGATCAAACCTGGAGAACAAGTTTAAGTCAAAAGAAAGGGAGAAAGCTGGGTGTAGGGCAGTGGTCTCAAACTCAAACCCTTTGCAGGGCCCCATTTTGGATTTGTAGGTACTTGGAGGGCCTCAGGAAAAATAGTTAGTCTTGTTAAAGAAATGGCAATTTTGCATGAGGTAAAACTCTTTATAGTTTATAAATCTTTCCTTTTGGCTGAGTCTTAATAATATTGTAATTTGTAGATAAAGAGACATACGATCAAGAAACTGTTTTATTTTACTTTTGTGATTTTGATAAACATAACGAGGGCCTCAAAATAATACTTGGTGGGCCGCAGGTGGCCCCCGGGCCTTGAGTTTGAGACCACTGGTGTAGGGGAGGGTGAGAATAGTCGGAATAGGAGTAGATGTTATGATGGGAAAAATGTACACAAAGAAATACAACAATACATTTTTGAGTAATAACTTTTCTGAATTGTTTTATAAATTATTATAGTGATTACACTGTTTTATCTTAGCACACACAAGCAAAAAAATTGACCCCGTAGAGTCCAAAGAGAAAAAAAATCCAAGAAAAACCAAAGAAACACTGGAAACACGATGTTCCAGATATGGACTTTATTAAAATATCAACATAGCAATCCACATAGTAAACTTAGCAATCAACATAGCAATCCACATAGTAAACTTTCAGGATCCAGTCTGCTGGGATCGTTGGACCCAACACGTGTTTCGACACAATGTCTTCCTCAGGGATCCCTGCTAGTCCTGGAGTGGAAAAGATGTGGAAAAGCAGTGGGTTTATGCAGAGCTTCTGCATTTGCATTTTTGGATTGTTTAGCTTTTCCACGTCTTTTCCACTCCAGGACTAGCAGGGACCCCTGAGGAACACATTGCGTCAAAACACCGTGTTGGGTCCAATGCTCCCAGCAGACTGGGTCCTGAAAGATTTCTATGTGGAATGCTATGTTGATATTTTAATAAAAGTCCATATCAAGAACATTGTGTTTCCACAGTGTTTCTTTGGTTTATCTTAGCCCGCTACAGAATTTTAAAATATTGTCTACAGAATCTTTAATTTCTGTAATTGCACCATATTCTCTCAGGACTAATTAGACCTCCATTCCTTTATGCAATGATTTATGCGTCTGTGAAATCAGAAGGACTGAATGAGAACATAAAATCATTTTTGTGGTTTTATTTTACTTTATTTTTACCACTGTGGTTTTCTCCCCCCCTCCCCCCTCCCCGTGTACCTACCTTTTAAAGCTAGGAATTAAACAGCATGGGAACTTTGGCTGAAATGTTTCTAAGCTTTGATTCTGAGTTCATTTTGGCTCTACAGCCCTGAAAGAGCTCTTAATCCATACCACTGCCTGGGCCTTGGGGTATGCGACCAGTGGAAAGCATTCATGCACAAATGAAAAGCCCAGCCAGCGAAAGCGAAGGGAATTATTCAAAGTGCATTTATTGACTCCTGTCCTTGCTACCATTTGCTAAATTTCTCAGTGATGGAGGATGATGAACCGGTTACCTCATGCAGTCTGTTAGCTTCCCACGAGGTGAAATAAACCTTCCAGGATTTATTCCTGAGACTGCGGCAGAGCAGCACTTAGTGAAACCTGAGAACAGTTTGAATCCAGCATTTGTCAACCTGGTTTATTTTGCTTTCCTGTCAAGTTATTCAAAGGCCATTTTTTTTTAACAACCTGCCAGGTTTAGTTGGACTGCAGGACAGGTTTATATATTTTCTGATTTAATGGCTTGCGATTTGCATTATTTTCAGATATCAGTGAGGTAAAATGAGAGGAAATACCAAGCTAGGTCAGATCAAGGTTCATGAAACCCAGCATCCTGTTTCTGACAGTAGCAAATCCAGGTCACAGACACCTGGAGTATTCCAAAATGTAAACCCCAATCTCTTATAGTTCATTTCTAAGGGGCAGTGAATGGCATAAGTGGGTTTTCCGGATATCCCAAAATGAATATGCATGAAATAAAGTTGCTTACAAAAGGTAGGGTTACCAGATGTCTGGGAAAACCCGGGCATGTCCTCTTTTTAGAGGACTGACCGGGTGCCCGGATGGATTTCCAAAACCCATCAGTTTGTCCGGGTTTTGGAAAGCCTGCGCTTGGGGCTTGCAACATTGTGATGTCAAATGCATGCGCGCAGTATCATCGCATCTGCGTATGCTTGAGGCCCTCCAGACATGGCCCCGAGCTCAGGGAAGATAATGAAGGTTTGTGTGTGGGAATGACTGGAGGCAGAATAGGATGAGGCCAGGGGTGGGATGGAACTGGGTCAGTGGCGGAACGGTGCAGAATGAGGCGGGGCTAGGTTCCCCTTTTTTAACTTAAAAAATCTGGTAACTGTAGCCAAGGGGGCAGTGAATGCAAGTCTAATGCATATTCATTGTGGATATCCTGAAAGCCCAACTGGCTGGGTGTGCCCCTCGGACTGGGTTGAGAAGCTCTGGCAGGCTTTTATTGCCGAAACATGGGTCCATGTTGAGTCTGGTACTGCGTCGTACCTCTGGACTTTCTAAAGCAGCGGTCTCAAACACGCGGCCCACGGGCCGCATGTGGCTCTCCAAGTTTTATTTGCGGCCCGTGGTCTGGACGCGATCATTCTCTTCGTTTTGGAGCAGCAGCGTGTCTGGCCGGCTCATTCTGTTCAAAGCCGCGGGTTGGCGGCTCCTTGCGCTATCCACGGAAGAGCCGGCCAGACACGCTGCTGCTCCAGTGGCGTACCAAAGGGGGGAGGGGGCGTCCACTGTTCTCCCTAGAGTGCGGCTCGCGGCTCATCTAGAGCAGTGGTGCCCAACCTGCTTCCCTTCTCTTCTCACCGCTGCCATCAGGGAACAGGCCGGCACCGTGTTCTTTGATCTCCCTGCTTCTCTTCCGCCTGACGTCAATTCTGACGTCGAGAGGACATTCTGGCTAGCCAATCGCTGCCTGGCTGCCTGGAACGTCCTTTCCGACGTTAGAATTGGCCCCGTGGAGAAGAGAAGCAGGGAGATCTCGGCCTGTTCCCGATGGCGGCGGCAGCAGCAGCAGCCTATTACCCGGCGGCGGTGGCATGGGGAGGGCAGGCAGGAAGGAAGAAAGAAAGAAAGAAGGGGGGGGGGGACAGGGAGCCAGAAACAAAGCAAAAAATGGGACACAGAATCAGAGAAAGACAGACATAGAGAAAGAAAGAAAAGTTGGGGGAGGGAATGAGGTCTGGAGGAGAGGAAGAATATGGGAGGCTGAAAGAAGGGAAGAAATATTGGATGCACAGTCAGAAAAATAAAGTGCAACCAGAGACTGATGAAATTACCAAACAAAGATAGGAAAATTATTTTATTTTCAATTTAGTGATTGAAATGTGCCTGTTTTGAGAAAGAAAAGATATTAAACTTTAAATGTGAGTGCTGCAGAAAAAATAGAGTACTTGGAGGGCCGCAGAAAAAATAGTTAATGTCTTTATAGGTAAAACTCTTTATAGTTTATATATCTTTCCTTTTAGCTCTTAAAGAAAAGTTTTATAAACTATAAAGAGTTTAACCTCATGCAAAATTGTCATTTCTTTAATAAGACATTAACTATTTTTTCTGCGGCCCTCCAAGTACCTACAAATCCAAAATGTGGCCCCGCAAAGGGTTTGAGTTTGAGACCACTGTTTTAAAGGAACTTTTACCTTATACTTTGTATCCCAGCTACATTTAATCCCTGGTTGGATCCACTAGTCAATCCCTACTTCCCTTTCTTATGGCTCTTGGAGTAATTCATATAGATTTTCACTCCACTGTTCTTTGAGATGTCCTAAAAACCAGACAGATTTGGTTACCTCTTCCATAGAGCATTGGCATGCTGTCCAGATAAATCTTTACCTTGACTTACAGAAGAAAGCATGAAGAAGGACCATATAGAAACTGTAATGAACCGCCATCCTTAGAAAGAAATTGAACAAATAACCCCAAATTTCTACATGGCTTTGGTTAGTGTACCTATTTGCAGCAATGTACTGAATGACACTTGCACCCTATGTGACTCACCTACTGGTGCCATCCACCCTACTTGCTTTGCCACTGCCAATGAGATGGGATGGTGGCTTGGGAACAATTTTTGCAGCCCTCCATTTATACATCTTATGTAGCTTCACCGCTTGCACAGCCCTTGGTGTGGTGCTGCCTATTTTGGTATTTCCTAGGGATGGGCAGTCAGAAAATATTTGTTTTGTATCATTTCCCATGTCATGGCTGGGAATGTTGGTGTTATTTGTTTTCATTTCATTCTTTTTCTTTATTTATATCCCGCCTTTCTCAAGGCGGGTTACAACATGTGACCTACAGTACATAATCAAAAATTGTGCTTCAAAATTGAACCTTAACTCTTCTGTTAGGGCATTAACCCCCTCTTCTACGATAGTAGTTTCTAGCATGGGGAGCCGCGCTGAATGGCCCGCACTACTCCCGACGCTCATAGAGTTCCTATGAGTGTCGGGAGCAGCGCAGGCCATTCAGCGCGGCTCTCTGTGCTAAAAACTGCTAGCACAGTTTAATAAAAGACGGGGTAAGTATCTAGCATTTATACCACGGGTGTCAAACTCAAGGCCCATGGGCCAAATCCAGCCTGCCTGGTCGTTTTATGTGGCCCGCGGTCCAACGCCCCCAGTTTTACCTTGTGGCCAGCTCCCTCCTCCTCACAGCTGGAATGTGCACGGAGCCGCATGAAGCAGCTCCTCGCACGTCCCACACCTCATCCATAAGCATTCCCTCTGATGTTGCAACATCAGAGAGAAGGCTTCTGGTTTAGATGCAGGATGCACGAGGAGCCGCTGCATGCGGCTCCTTGCACACTACGGCTGTGAGGAGGGAGCCGGCCACAAGATGACACTGGGGGTCATCGGACCACGGGCCGCATAAAACGGCCAGGTTGGAGCCGGTCAGAAGGTTAGACACCCGCCGGAGGGAGGCACAGCATGGAGGGAGGAAGGCAATAAAGGTAGGGGGAATGGTTTTATTTTCAAGTTAGTGTTTGAATTGAGTTTTGAACATTTTAATCTGCTGTCTATCTTTTGCACTGCTCAGGAAGAAATACATTTGTTTCTTTTTCTCTGGGGGGTTGTACTGCATGCAGAATCTTGAATCTTAGGGTGTTTTTAAAAATATATTAGTACTTTTAGTTTGTGGTCCCGTGTTTGCATAGGGGGTTATCTGTATTCTGGTAGGAATGAACGTTGAGAAGCATACAGTGTGTAGTTTAATTTTGAGGTTAACCATTACCAATTTGTGTTAATAAGATTATATTGTGTGTGTATATATGAAAAATGAATGGAAAAAAATGGTGTTATAATTAGTATTATCATTGCGGCGAGGTCTGGCCCAGCGGAGATTGGGCGGGGTCTGGCCCGCGACTTAGCCTGAGTTTTGGATTTTGGCCCCTTAATGTGATTAAGTTTGACACCCCTGATTTATACAGTGAAAACACCATACCATAGTATCATACCGTTCAAAAAAACCCTATAACAGCTTCTACACAGATCCTCAGCGACACCACTCTAAGCTCAAGTCATTTCAAATCGTCACCGGATCTTATTTCATTTTCTCATTTTCCCCATCTTTGAAGAAAGCATAGCACGGGTTGTAGCAATGGCAGCGGCGGTAAGTATAAATACTCTTTAAATACTTCGATGACTTATCTTTAAATAATTTATTTTTAGCCAGTATTTAGCTTAAGAGTGGTCTCAAATAGAGACAGTCTTGCCAACATGTTTCGCATTATGCTTTATCAAGGCTTGGTACCTAAAAAAAGGAAAAACTGACTTTCAATTTCATTTAAATTTCTCCCAGTTAATAAACCAGCACCAGCATATAAACATATATAACTTGGCTTGAGGGGAGTGGTGTCACTGAGGATCTGTGTAGAAGCTGTTATAGGGGTTTTTTTTTAACGTGACGATACTATAGTATGGTGTTTTCACTGTATAAATGCTACATACTATGTAATTGCAATGTAATTTGAATGCATTTTGTAAATGTACTGTACATGAACTATTGTGAATGTTTTAACTGTTAACCGTTTAGGTATAGGCGGTTTAGAAATTGTATAAATAAATAAATAATACATAATCAAAAACATACATAACAATAATCATAAAAATTACAAAACATACACACTAATGAAAGCCTCTTTGCTAATAGTGTGCTCCCAGTTAATTCCAAAGCCCACTTCTCCTGGTAAAGGGAAAACCCAGAGAGGGGGGTGGGGTAGAATCAATTACGCCTAAGGACGCACCGGGGAAAGCTTTAGTCAAAGCAGGCGGGCTGGTTAAGGAACAACCAATGAGAGCCTTAGCTGTCCCTGCAGGTGTGGATAAACATAGGTGAGAGCTGAAGATAAGGAGAAATGGCTTCATTCCCAACCAAAGCTTCATTCGTGTCACAGCACAGAAGCCACAGGGCAGAAGCCTATTGCCCTCAGGAGGTCTAGCTACTGGGAGAACTAAAGCTGATCCAGGACTTCTGGCAAGAAACTTTCCAAACCCAGCTTTGTAGAAAGGTCTTATCAGGATTTAGCACAAGCAGCAGGTGGGCAGGACATAGACCTAGTTTCTCTATCTGGGGAAAGTACTATTCAGCCAGTGTGTGATGTATGCATGAGTGAGGAGGAATGCAATTCAGTAAGTTTGCTGGAAGATGACGAAATACAGTGAGAACCTGGGACTGAAACATAAGGTATGTTTGTGTGGGTATGAATGTTGTATTACAGTGGAAAATACTGAGGAATAGAGCTGACACATCTCAAAACAGTTTCAGTTGACCATGAGGAGAAGGAATGAATGTTGTATTACAGTGGAAAATACTGAGGAATAGAGCTGACACATCTCAAAACAGTTTCAGTTACTGTGTGGAGAAGGAATTCCTTAACTCTTTCCTGTTCTAATTGGCAAACACAATTGCAGCAGTGCTAGAATTTAAAGTTAAAGCCCTAATCTTGATTGAAGCTCTCAAAGGGGTTTGCTTATGGGAGGGATACAACCTGGGAGGTTTGCCCCATTCACTGAGTCCAGGAAATTCCAGTGAAGGACTCAGGCATAGATGCACTAAAGCAGGAGTCTCAAAGTCCCTCCTTGAGGGCCGTAATCCAGTCGGGTTTTCAGGATTTCCCCAATGAATATGCATGAGATCTATGTGCATGCACTGCTATCAACGCATATTCATTGTGGAAATCCTGAAAACCTGACTGGATTGCGACCCTCAAGGAGGGCCTTTGAGATCCCTGCACTAAAGCCAGTGATCATCGTTAAACCTGTTTTAACAGCTTTAGCGATAATCGCATTTGCCGACCCGATGAAGAAAACGGCTCAGGATTTTCTGCAAGATCACTCATTCCCCGATCTGACCGTGCAAATTTGCTGATTAATATTAAAATGCCATGTAAACTAGTAGAGCGACTGATGCTCTAACATGGCTTCCCGATGCACTAAAAAAGTGATCACTTTTAGCAATCTAAACCTTACCTGTCTAACCTTCTTTTTTTTTTTTTTTAATGGGCACGGATGCTGTGCATTTTACACATGCACAATATCTGTTCCATTAGAAAAAAATTTTTAAAAAGCACCTCCTCCCCACCAATGACAGCCCTTCCTGATGAAAAGGCACTGGGAACCAATCCCCCCCCCCCACACTCGTGCCAGCAAAACCGGCAGAAGATATGCCCACTTCCTCCTGCCATACAGACCCCACCTCCCCTACGTGAGATAAAATAGTAGAAGGGATTCCCTCCTGCCATGGTGACTCTACTCCCCCCGATAGCAGCAAAACAGCAATATGGATGCCCACTCCCACGCCAGGCACCCCCCAAACATCCCCTCCTCCTACCCCCACAAAAAAAGGCAGGAGGGATACCCACTCCCATCTGCCACAGGAGGTCCCCTGAAACCCCACCCCTACCTGCAAACCCCCATACCTTTTCAGAGAAGTTGGAATAGGAGGGAGCCTCAGTCTGTCTCGCTCATAGACCTGCCAGTCCAAAAAGTCGGGCCTTTCCCTCCCCAGTGCATCATGTGATGCACGAGGAGGGGCCATATGATTAGACTTGGTTATCGTTTGCTCCATTACCCAGAGTATGGAGAAATAAAAAGTCTTCAGTTTTTGCACATGTGTGTTTAGTTTTTTTTCCCTTTTGAGTTTGTAATCCACTTGGCAACTCCAGTAAAACCGCTCAGCTGGTAAAGTGCTGAGGACTGAGGTCCAGCTGCCTGCTGTCCCTGCTCCCTGCCACAGAAATCATAGAAAAGTTACATTACCACTTTCTTTTTCTTCACCTCTAGCATGATACAAAAACGTTGAGTGACCTCTTCAATATTCTACCCAAGTTTCCTATTCTGTGCATAAAGTCTCCGCTATATCGGAGCTGTAACTGATACAGCTTGGCCTGCAAAATTACATTTTCAGCAACTAGAAGAAAAAAGTCCTTTCTCCCAACAGATGAATGCCCTGGAATTTACTAGGTTTTTCCGCACTGAGAGAATTCAGCAGCGGAGGATGGTTTGTCTTTCATTGGTCATTGGAGATTTAAAATGGATTTATTATCTGCACACTTTTTGTCCTATGACGGGTAAGGCAATGTTTTGTTTGTAGGCTTCTGCTTGAACGGTATCAAGGGGCCACTTGTGGGCAGTCAGTGCCGTGAGTGCAGCCAGAAAACTAGCTCTTTTTACATTGTGTTGGCACTGGGTACTGCAGTGTGCATATTCGGAGCTAACGGCTAAATAGTTACCTTGCTGATGAAGTGTGGGGACCTGTAGGCTGCTGGGCTTTTGAAAGAAACTGTGGATGGAAAAGCCAGAACACAATATGCACGCCTCCAATCATAGAAAAATGTAGGATTTTGTTCTCGTGCGTGTACCGCAAGGGTTTTCTTTTTAAAGATGCATTCAATGATTAAATGAATTGCTTATGGCTCTTAATCAATCTTTAGATTTTTTTGATAGTTTTTATTTCCCTTTCCTATTGTTTTTAACCCTAATTGTTTTTCTTTATAACCAGATTGTATTTCTTTCCTAGTTTTCTTTGTGTTCGATTGTATGTGCAAGTTAAGTTATTAATATGTTTTAGTAGATTTAGCACTTGTCAGTTATGTTTGTCTTCCCTAACTTTGTCATTTTTATCAATCTGTACATCGCTTAGAATTTGGAATAGGCGATTAATCAAATTTCATAATAAACTTGAAACTTACCTAAAAGACTGACGTGAAAACACCAACCAATCCATATCTGAAGGCATAGGAGCCAGCTTTTCAAAATGATCGGGGGGTGCTAAACCCAATGGAAAGGACCCCTCCCTGAACACAAAGAGTTTGCTCAATATTGCGGGTGCTCAAGCACCCACAGAACTGGCTCCTGTACCTGAAGGAAACTCATATGTGTTTACTTCTCCTTTCAAGTTGTGTTTCTCTGACTCCCTCCCTGCCTTGTATCCCTGATATGTGTCCGGATATTCCTGACTACTCTCGACTTGCTAAGCTAATCTGAATGTCTTGTATGTAACATCGCTGTCTGTGTACAGTCTCTTCCTCTGTAAACCGCTCTGAACCGTTGTGGTACTGCGGTATACAAAAATAAATTTATTATTATTATTATTTTATTTTCTTTGCCGTTCCCTTTCCACTTCTCACAGTGTAGCAGGTAATGCCAGTCTCATGAGGCAGACTCAGGTCACATGGATCTATTGAATTTTGGGTTACACTATGTAACATGGTTTTTGTTCATGGGCAGTGGATATATTTGAGAAGATGGTGTGATGGGGAATGCTTGTTTCAGTTCTGGGTTGGGTGTGGCTAGTAACTGGCAGGGGAGGGCAGAAGGGATGGTGGCATAAAAGAACTGAACCCCAGAGAGACTGAATTTTGGTCTCAGTTTCAATGATTCTCCAGTAATCAGTTATCCCTGCTCTTCCCAGGCCCAGGCACCCATAGGCCATTTTATTTTACTGTGAGCTATTCCCAAAGGCCTTTGTGTCTTGAGCAATACTCCCAAGGACCGCTTCTTTTCTTCAGTAGAACCTCTAAAAATACTCATCTGTTGGGGTTCAAAATTACCAGACCTTATAAGGACTCTGCAGCCACCAATAACATGGTTTCCCCACTGGAGGGCTACCTTTCAGCAGCAGACATTCTTTTCACCCATAGTGAACTCAGAATCAACTAAGAACCTGCTGTCTGGGAAGTCCACCCATCCCCTTCGCCTCTAATCTTATGGGGAACAGGTTTTCTACTTCCCTTATTCTGATCTAGCTCTCTCCATTCACTATATCTGCATCGTTTATACCCCTAAGCTATCTTAGTAAGCGCCTACAACTTTGCGGTAGTCATCTACGCTACCTACCGGCAAGCAGACATTCTGAAAGGAGGAATCTGAGTGGATTTGGGATTTGGATTCACTTAGGCACACTCATTTAGGCCAAGAAAACCCTGTCCTAAATGGCACCGTGCATAAGCCTGCCGGCACCAAAGAAAGCTTAGGCGCCACAAGGCGCAATTCTAGCAGATGATTGACAGCCATGCATAACGACGCCTACAAGTTAGGCACCATTTATAGAATCAGGCCCTGAGTGCTTACCGTAGATTGAAAAGCACTACCGCAGGGTGCGCTCAGATGTCCCACAGTAGTTGTTAGTTGTGGGATCGGTTCATACTAGATACAAAATTACTTCCTGATGGTTTTGCAACAAATTTAGCCGTGCCTCAGAGCCCGTATCATCCAGCACAAAAAGATTGATAGTTTGTGGCAAGTCAACGGCTTAAGTCTCAATCATTGGCATCAGGCTGTATAAATTATTGATTATTTTTGATGTTTTTAAACTTTTTTTTAAATATTTTTAGTCTTTTATCAAAAACATTAAGAGATAGTGCACAATTTCAAAAGCACTTATCGATAAATATGAACATTGAGAGATAGTGCAAAACTTCAAAAGCACTTATCTTATTTCATGGAGCACTGTGAATCCCAACGGGGCCACCGTTTCACCCTCCGTGGCTTCGTCAGGGGATCAAGTTACAGTGCCTAAAAGATAATAAATTGGTTAGCTTTAAACTATTGTAACATCGTGTAAAATGCAAAATTTGTAAAGCAAACTCAATTGAGCAACTTACGGAACACTTTTCTCTTGGCCCTCACATTAGTAATGCTTACTGCAAATGGCGGCGACCCGTGGGAACGCCGAGAATTTAAACTTATTCAAATGACCTGTCGGAACTCACGTGATTTACGTGGGACACGCACAAAACGTGCTGAATATACACCTTTAAAGGGGACCAGGTGATCCCTTGTTTTTTTTGTATGGTTTAACAAGGGATCACCTGGTCCCCTTTAAAGGTGTATATTCAGCACGTTTTGTGCGTGTCCCACGTAAATCACGTGAGTTCCGACAGGTCATTTGAATAAGTTTAAATTCTCGGCGTTCCCACGGGTCGCCGCCATTTGCAGTAAGCATTACTAATGTGAGGAGCCAAGAGAAAAGTGTTCCGTAAGTTGCTCAATTGAGTTTGCTTTACAAATTTTGCATTTTACACGATGTTACAATAGTTTAAAGCTAACCAATTTATTATCTTTTAGGCACTGTAACTTGATCCCCTGACGAAGCCACGGAGGGTGAAACGGTGGCCCCGTTGGGATTCACAGTGCTCCATGAAATAAGATAAGTGCTTTTGAAGTTTTGCACTATCTCTCAATGTTCATATTTATCGATAAGTGCTTTTGAAATTGTGCACTATCTCTTAATGTTTTTGATAAAAGACTAAAAATATTTAAAAAAAAGTTTAAAAACATCAAAAATAATCAATAATTTATACAGCCTGATGCCAATGATTGAGACTTAAGCCGTTGACTTGCCACAAACTATCAATCTTTTTGTGCTGGATGATACGGGCTCTGAGGCACGGCTAAATTTGTTGCAAAACCATCAGGAAGTAATTTTGTATCCAGTGTATTTTGGCTATACTTCCAGTAGTACTTGTTGATTGGCTATCGGTTCATACTACCCACACGCTAAAAAATTTTTTAGTGCTCAGGGTATGTCTGGGGGCAGAGAGTAGACATGTGCTAATCAGTGCAACTTTTATCACCACACGCTAATCTAATTAGCTCATGAGCCCTTACTGTCTACAAAACAGGTGGCGGTAAAGGTTTACGTGCTAATGGGGAAATTAACGCATGGCCATTAATAATTTTTTAAAAAAATGGACAGTGGGATTATTTTACTGTCATGCTAAAAATGGCCTCTGTGCAAGAAAGACTTGTGCTGGGGATAGCATTGGCCATTGTTTAGTTTGGCTTGGTAAAGGGACCTCTCTTTGTTTTGCTTTTAAGGTTTTAGATGGACATTGTCCTTTATATTTGTCTTACTTATTGAAAGTTCAGCCTTGCTCGGTATCTCGGTGTTCCGTACATTTTTAATAAATTTGAGCTGGTGCCATATTCTTTGATTAAATTAATCTCATCAAGTAAACGAGTCTATAATGTAGTTGTTCCTTTAATATTGAATTCTTTGTCCCTGCATATTAGATGTGAAACAAAACACTTGAGGTTTTGAAAGCTGTTAAAGGTTTGGTTATTTACTGGGTATATAAATAGTTTTTTTGATAGTTTTTTGATGAGCGGCACAACTACGACATGTTTGAAGGCATCGGGTATAATCGCAGTAGAGAGTGATAGGTTGAGGATATGACAGATAGAGGGGATGACAGTAGGAGAGATGGTGATGAGTAGACAACAGGGAATGAGATCAGAGGAACAGACTGAATAGCTGGACTGTACCTGTCAACAGGAACCTTGGACTGTACCTGCCAACAGGAACCTTGACCTCAACTCGACAGAGCTGCTGCCAGTGGCATAGTAAGGGGGGAGGGGTGGACCACCTACTACTATTATTTATTATTTCTATAGCGCTGAAAGGCTATAGAAATCTAATTTAGACAGGACATTTCAGGGTTGGGGAGGTTATAGTGGGTATAGGTATCTGACAGCAGCAGGGTTGGGGAGATTATAGCGGGTATAGGTATCTGACAGCAGTGAGGATTGAAAGCAGTTTCAAAAAAGTGGGCCTTTAGCTTGGATTTGAACACTGCCAAGGACGGAGCATGACGCATTGATTCAGGCAACCTGTTCCAGGCATACGGCGCCCCAAGAAAGAAGGGATGGAGTCTGGAGTTGGCAGTGGAAGAGAAGGGTACAGATAAGAGGGGGCTTGCCCAGCAAGTGGAGATCATGGGGGGGAGGGGGAGCATAGGGGGAGATAAGCGAGGAGAGATATCGGGGGGGCTTCAGAGCGAACTCACTTGTAGGTTCAGCAAGAGGAGTTTGGAAGAGGAGAAAAAATGTGCAATTTCCTCCTCTGTGATTTCAGCACAGGAAGAAAAGGTAGCAGGGGTCGACGGAGATTTGGCAGGGCAGATGGAAGGAGGAAGAGGTGGAGGCGATTGGGTCAAGAACTCAAGGTTGATCTTGTAAACCTTATCATGGAAGTATTCTGCCATAGCCTCTCCCTCCTGGTTAAACCTTTTTGAAAATTGAGCAGGTTATGTTAAAATTGTTTCTGTTGTTAATGGGAGGAGGTTTATTGGATGGGATTGTGTGTATGATGTATCGTTTCAGCTTTGTGATGCAGTCTCTTTTCATCCCTAGTAAGAGTGAGGAGTGGGTCAGTCTGTGTTAGGAATTATTAATTTTACTGTAAACATGTTAGGTTCCATTTTGGGGCAAAAGATAATATAACAAGAAGAGATGACTTAAAAGTGAAATAAGAGGACGGTAAGGCCCACCTAGGCCTTCTGCATTTGCTGCCTGATCACAATGCGCGACTGCTCAACATATTGATATTTCTAGCCCTTAAAAATATATTACATTGCTGGAAAGACATGTCTAAGGTGAACTACAACGCATGGTGGAATACGCTATGACTTACAGTAAAATATGAAAGCGTTATAGCGGAAAAACACAAGACCATGAGTTCCTATACTAAAATATGGAGTCCGGTTAACTCCTATTGCAACACAGGCTGACGACATTCAGCTCATGTGCGGAAACATGACTGTCATCATTTAAATCTGGCTCTTACTTTATGGCCCATTCCCAATGTTTGTATAGGTGTGTGGCTCCGGTGTCTCTCTGTGTTTTGGATATTACATGTATTTTTTACTGCATGTTGTGCTGCTCTTTCTAGATAGGCATGGGTCTGCCTGCTGTATCACATTATGTAGATAATTTCTTGTGACTCATGGCACTGGTGCAGCGTGCATTTTTCTTGTCTTGTTAACATTTATCGCACTTAATATACCAAACTCCATAAAATTTTTTGAACTACAAAAAGCCAAATTTATGTCCTGAAATAGGCCTGGCTGTTTTATAATGTAGACGATATGCATGCTTTTTTCTTTTTTCAGTTTTTGACATTTGCACATCTTAAGGCACTATCCCCCCTTTTACAAAACCGTGGCACGGTTTTTAGCGCCAGCCACAGTGGTAACAGCTTTAACTCTCATAGGAATTCTGAGTGTCAGAGCTCTTTCCGCCCTGGCCGGCACTAAAAACCGCGATACAGTTTTGTAAAAGGGGGGTATATTACCTCCCTGCTGTGATTTGTTTTTGTTCTTTCCTTCTTCCTTCCATGTTGTGCTTCATTTTCACCCAACTTAGGTCGAGTGATCTAAAATGTAGAGACGTGGAAAACTGTTCCTCGCTATGCTGCCAGCTGGAGCTGCCGCGTTGGTGATGAATGACTGCAGCTCTGTTGAACTTGCCACATCTTCCGTTATGCACTTATTGACTTGTTCGACTGTTTTAAAATTAATAGCACATTAATGAAGGGAGTCTTAGAAAGATATTTATTAAATTTAGCATGTTCTTAATGAGTGTGGCACAATGCGATGTGCTCTAAGCTCCACAGGCGCTCTTAAAGCCATTTGGAAATGGCACAGGAGTAAAACCCTGCATGGCTACGATAATAACCGCCGTGGTGATTACTGAAATGCCTGGGGAGTGGGAAGAAGAAATTCAGGATTTATTTTTAAAAAAACAGTTACAGTACTGCAGCCTTGTGGAGTTCTTTCCCTCACATTTAAGTACATTATTCCCTTAATACACATGTGTATTAAGGGAATAACGTATTATACGAGTTTTGACATGTGTTAAACATCAGAATCATGTCTTCTTTTCCTATTCTATGGACAACATAATAATGCGATGCAAAACATGCAGGCGCATGCAAAACATCTCATTATTATGTATATAATTTTAACTGCATTGAACTCACAAGCTGCTTTATTCCAGGAAAAATGCAGCTTTTGCCCTTATATGGCAGCCTGAAACTTAGCTTTACTATTGCAAGAGGGTTGTAGGTGCCATTTTGAAACTGTCATTGGCAGGGGAAGGAGTAACTGGACCTGTACAGATCTCTGAGGTATGTGTGCGTGTGTATGTGTGTGCGTGTGTGGGGGTCGCTACAGGGGATGGAGGGGGGAGGGGCGGGGCTTGAACGTTGCATACCCCATGTGTTTTTAGAAGTGGGGGGATTCGGGGGGGGAGGGTTTGGGGTGATCTTTGCTGGGGAGAGGGGGATCTAAAAATCCTGGATCACTTAAATTTCACAGTGCTAGCCCTTCTAAGAAAGGCTCTCCAGAAGTAGCAGGTCATGTGTTAGCAGGCCAGGTGTCATTGTTGAGGATACGTTGAAACTCTCTCTCAGCTCAATGTGCGGCGGTGGCTAAGAAAGCAAATAGAATGTTAGGAATTATCAGGAAAGGAATGAAAAATAAAAATGAAAATGTTATAATTCCCTAGTATTGCTCTATGGTACGGCCACACTTCGAATACTGTGTGCAGGTCTAATCACCGTATCTCAGAAAAAAATATAGCGGAAATAGAAAAGGTGCAGAGAAAGGTGACAAAAATGATAAAAGGAATGGTATGACTTTCATATGAGGAGAGGCTAAAGCAGCTAGGGCTGTTCAGCTTGGAGATGAGACGGCTCAGGAGTGATATGATAGAGGTCTATAAAATACTGAGTGAAAAGGGTAGATGTGAATTGCTTGTTCGCTCTTTCCAAAAAATACTGGGACTAGAGGCCATGCAATGAAGCTACTAAATAGTAGATTTAAAACAAACCAGAGAAAATACACAACATGTAATTAAACTCTGGAATTTATTGCCGGAGAATGTAGTGAAATCGGTTAGCTTAGCGGGGTTTAAAGAAGGTTTGGATAAATTCCTAAAAGGGAAGTCTATAGGTCACTATTAATATGGCTTGGGGAAAGCCACTGCTTAGTCCTGGGATAAGTAGCATAGAATCTGTTTTACTACTTGGGATCTAGCTAGGTATTTGGGACCTGGGTTGGTCACTGTTGGAAACAGGATACTGGGCTTCATAGACATTTGGTCTGTCTCAGTGTGACAATTCTTATGTTCTTATGTTCCCTGGAAGCAGAATGTATCTTGCTAAAAGCAGTGTTTACCTTAGGTTAGTGACTTCCCACCTTAGTTTAGTAACTTTCCGCCTTAGTGGAAAATAGGAACATTAGGACACATAGAAGAATCTAAAACAGTCTAAGGATTCCACTCTTTAGCACATGGGGATCCTTTTACCATGCATTGCTAGAAAGTGACCCGTTTAACCCCAATACAGGTTTTTCCTATGCACTGAGGTCACTTTTTTAGCGGTGTCAGGTCAAAAGCGCGCCGGGACAAAGGCTCTAAATTACTGTTTTTAGTGCTCTGACCGGGGGGGGGGGGGTGTGGGGGGGAACCCCCCCACTTTACTTAATAGACATCGTGCCGCGTTGTGGGGGTGTGGGGGGTTGTAACCGCCCACATTTTACTGAAAACTTCACTTTTTCCCTGTTTTTAGGGAAAAAGTTCAGTTTACAGTAAAATGTGGAGGGTTACAACCCCCCAAACCCCCCATAACACCGGCGCGATGTCTATTAAGTAAACGGGGGGGGGGGGTTCCCCAACACAAACCTCCGTCGGAGCCCCTAAAAACTGTAATTTAGAGTGGCGCCGCAGCACGCGCTGCGCTCAATTGTCGGCGCGCGCTTTTGTCTTTCACGCCCTTGTCTATGAACCCTTTTAGCGCTGCTGGTAAAAAGGTAGCATTTTCAATTTTTCCGATAATATCATATGCTAATTCTTCCATTAGCGCATGACCATTAGTGTATGAGCCTCTAACTCCACTTATTTTATAGGCATTAAGGGCTATATAGTAACATAGTAGATGACGGCAGATAAAGACCCGAATGGTCCATCCAGTCTGCCCAACCTGATTCAATTTAAATTTTTTTTAATTTTTTCTTCTTAGCTATTTCTGGGCAAGACTCCAAAGCTCTACCCGGGACTGTGCTTGGGTTCCTACTGCCGAAATCTCTGTTAAAACCTACTCCAGCCCATCTACACCCTCCCGGCCATTGAAGCCCTCCCCAGCCCATCCTCCGCCAAATGGCCAGCATGCATCGATGTTGATGTGCTAACCAGTTAGTGCAGAACACGCCTACTCTCCACCCACCCCTACCCACCCCCAATATTTTTTCGTGCATGGGAAGCACACACAGGATGCCAAAATTACTGCGTGGCGCCCGAACACACTCCACGTAAGGCATGCTAAGCTGCGGTAAGCATGCATTAATGCTTACCGCGACCTAGTAAAAGGACCCCCGTGGATTCCTGACGTTTGAATCTCTGAGTCACAAAGATACTTTGGGCCATGATTCAAAGTGCAACCTGTGCTTCCTTAACCACAAGAATCCAAAGTACAAAGGACCAGTGATGAATTACTGCATTGGGTAGCAGTGCGTTACTCTGCTAGTTCATAAATATGATGATTGGTTTTTGTACGCTAGAATGCTCTAAAAATATGGCATACCACACCACGATAGCTGAGAAACGTGCCTTGCAAGGCAATTTTTTACAATGTAATTAGTAGTCATCTTTATTGAGAGGGCTACCTTGCGCCTCCCCCCCACACACTCTCCCCATTAGCATTGCCTAAGTCTCCTTGACAGTGAATAACTTTGGTTTCCCATGGTATCTTTTCCCTCGGGAGAAAAATTACAGACACTCGTTCATCCTTTTGTGTCAAAACTTATCAGGGAGGAGGAGAAGTAAGAACATCCTGCCCTGACCCAGGCCGACCCTGGAGAGATCAATTGCTGCGTAGTCACGTTTTGACAGTTTGCAATATATAGTATAAATTGTGAACATCTACCTTACTCCACCAATCTGCCTTGCGATCACGGAGTCATCCTTCAAACTCTGAATGGTTGCTCAATAAATATTAAATTGTTGTGTCTTTTCTCTACGAGGAGCTCAGCAGCAGAAAATGCAAAGTGCAGTTCTATTGCATATTGGTCATCTTTTAGGGGCATTTTCAAAACACTAAGACATCCCCCCAAATGGTATAAATTGGCACTTGGACTGAACCTTTTTTGAAATTGCGATTTGATCAAATTTTTTTTTATTAAACTTGAAAATAATCGCCAGAATATCCAAGTGCCAATTTTCAAAAATGTCTTTCTGAACGGCTTGTGAGGCATCCTAGCCACTGTGCGTCCAAAACTAAAATATATAGAATCCAGGGAGGTACCATAGCAGCGGCCACTGGCATAGCGAGGGTGGGAGGTGCTCGGGGCAGTGGTACCCCCTCACCCTCTTACCCACCCCCTCTGCCGCACGTGCGCCCCTTCCCTTCTCCCACACCTGTTTAGCTTCCCTGGCACGAGCAGCATCTCCAAATTTCTGCCCGCTCCTGTGTCGGCATCTCCCTCTGACACCACTTCTTAGTTGACATCACTTCCTGGAAGTAACATCAGAGGGAGGCAAAGAGCTAGAAGTGCAGTGGGGGAGGGAAGTGAAGGCTTGTGCATGGTGGGGAGGAGTGGGAAAGAGCGGGAGGGGGGCAGACAAGAGACAGCGCTGTTCTCTATCTTTGTGGAAACGCTATCCTCCTCCCTGTCTTGTCGGCTCGCAACCTTGGAGTCATTTTTAACATAAGAACTGCCATCACCGGATCAGACCCTGGGTCCATCAAGTTCGGTGATCCGCTCACGCGGAGCCAGCCAGGTGCGACCTGGCGAAAACTTAGTCACCAGTATCCCTCTATTTGCCTTCCTCTCTCTCCTTCTCTGCTCAGATCCAACAGTCCGCCAAATCCTGTCGCTTCCTCCTCTATAACATTGTCAAAATCCATCCTCTTCTCTCTGAACACATGACCAAAACCCTTGTCCACCCTTTCCCAAGATTAGGGTTACCAGATTTTCCTGAAGGAAAATCCGGACCCATGGCCAAGCCCCCCCCCCCCCCAGGCCCGTCCGGTTTAGGAACATGTACAGTGGTTGTAATGGTGTCACTAAAACATCCACTGTGCTTGGATAGCAAGAGCGGAGTTTTTGCTGAATCTTCTCCATAGCTCAAGAGGAAGGGAAAAGTGAGCTTATTAAGTAGTTCCATCTTGGCACCGCAGGATCTTCCTATTCAGCTGTACTGATCCTAGATATTCCATTTTAAACCATAGGAAGTGCTGAGAGATCCAGGCTTAACGGCGATATTAGGGGACATCCTTCAAACAGCCATGTAGGCGAAACATGTCAGGTGAAAAGAGTCCCCAGCCAACATAGAAGAAGCAGCAAACAGATAAGGGCTTTGCTTAAACATTGTTCACAAAATATGAAAGTACTGTTGAAAGTTTATTGAAGAACACTGAAAATATTGATATGCAAAATAAAAAACTAAAAACCTACAGTGAAATAGCTGGTCAATGAGGAATGCAGAGTAACGACTAACATCTTTAAATCGTTACGAAAGCAGTGCATATTTTTCCGATGATTAAGAGAGATCATTAAATGGAAAAAAAACCCACAGCTGAGGACACAGCTAATAGGATTTGCAAAGAAATAAATGATTACGCAGTTTCATGGTGAATATTCAGATCCCAGATATGGCATCACAAAAGACTGCATGAAGAAGAGCTGCAGAGATCCGCTGGCATTCATTTGATCCATGGGAACAACGTCCACCCCAGGGCCTGAGTGTCCAAAGAGAGAGATGCTGCTGCACTAATTCTCTCAGAGGCTGATGCTTATAGGTTTGCAGTAGAGTGAAACTCCACCGCCAAGATAGCACAGAAGCATTGCTGTGGCCATTGGGAGAGTGGCAAGCATGCAAATTAATGCTGTGTTAAAATTACAGCAGTACTTTGCTGCTCAGCACTCTGCCCCAATGGTGTAGCGAGGGTAAGCGATGCCCCTCTCCTGCCCTCTTCTCTGCCCCGCCCCCCCCAGGCCACACGCGTGTCCCTCTTCCCCCACACCTTTTTAATTTTCCAGAAGAGAGCAAAAGCGTGAACTTGCTACCCGCATCGTGTCGGCTATCCCGGGCATGCGGCCCGGAAGGGTACGTCAGAGAGAGGCGACGCGGGCAGCATGTTGCGTAGGAAACATTAAAGAGGTTTGAGGGCAGAGAAGGGGCGCATGTGCGCGGCAGGGGGGGTCAGGAAGAAGGGGGAGCAGAGAAGAGGATGAGTGCTTGTGCCCTTTAAAAAGACTGCGCCCGGGGCAGAACCTCCCCCCCCCCCACACCCTTTACTACGCCAGTGCTCTGCTCTAACATTCCTGTGCAGTGTATTCGCTCAAGCACTGACAGGAACATTGACGTTTGTAAAAAAAAAAAAAAATTATAAAAGCATTTCATGGCATTCCTCAGCCTACCCAAAATGCCCTGCTAGGAACTTTACCTCTATTTTCTAAATCCCTTTTTTAAAAAAACATTTCTGTTAATATTGGCACTCTTTTCTTTCTTTCTTTTTTTAAATTATTATTATTGTTAACAGCTTTGTCATTGTTAAGGAAAGGCAGTGTATGCATTAAATAAAATTAAACTAAGCGGGAGAATGAGCGGCATTTCATTTGCAGGTCCATTAAGAAAATGAGAAATCTTTTCCCAGGGAATTAATCCAAGAGGAATCTAAAGTTTGAAGAAAAGGGTCAGTGCTGGAAGGGTCAACCAGTGCGAGAAACAAAACAGGAGAATTCAGAAGAAAATTGAGTCTAAAATTCCGCTTTCTACAAATTTTCCTTTTTCCAGTTTTAGGTGCATTTCATTCAAGCAATAGTGTCTGTGAGGCGGGCGGTTCCATTTGTCTTTCTGTCTCTCCTTACACAGATTTGTTTGTGCAAACATGCAAACAACCCTGTGTGTTGTGATGAAAGCAGGGAGAGTCATTACCAGGTTGATGGGGAATCCGGCCCCACTACTGGAAGAGGCATGAACAGTCTGAATATCTGCTGTTCCATGGACTGTATCTGCCAACAGGAACCTTGACCGCAACTCGACAGAGCTGCTGCCAGTGGCATAATAAGGGCGGAGGGGTGGACCACCCTACTACTACTATTTATTATTTCTATAGCACTGAAAGGCATACACAGTGCTGTACATTTAAAATACAATAGACAGTCCCTGCTCAGAAGAGCTTACAATCTAATTTAGACAGGACATTTCGGGGTTGGGGAGGTTATAGTGGGTATAGGTATCTGACAGCAGTGAGGGGAGTTAAGAGTTGAAAGCAGTTTCAAAAAAGTGGGCCTTTAGCTTGGATTTGAATACTGCAAGGGACGGAGCACAACGTGTTGATTCAGGTAACCTGTTCCAGGCATACAGCGCCGCAAGAAAGAAGGGACTGAGTCTGGAGTTGGCAGTGGAAGAGAAGGGTACAGATAAGAGGTGCTTGCCCGATGAGTGGAGATCACGGGGAGAGGGGGAGCATAGGGGAGATAAGCGAGGAGAGATATCGGGGGGCTTCAGAGCGAACTCACTTGTAGGTTCAGCAAGAGGAGTTTAAACTGTATTCAGAAATGGACGTGGAGCCAATGAAGCGACTTGAGGAGAGGGGTAATGTGAGAATAGCGGCTCTCACGGAATATGAGTCGTACAGCAGCATTTTGAATGGATTGAAGAGGCGAGAGAGAGGTGCGCGGGAGGCCTGAGAGTAGTATGTTGCAGTAGTCTAAGCGTGTGTTCAGAGAGAAGAGGACGATTTTGACAATGTTATAGAGGAGAAAGCGACAGGATTTGGCGGTCTGTTGGATCTGAGCAGAGAAGGAGAGAGAGGAGTCAAAAATGACTCCAAGGTTGCGAGCCGACGAGACAGGGAGGAGGATAGCGTTATCCACAAAGATAGAGAATGGCGCCGTCTCTTGTCTGCCCCCCTCTCGCTATTTCCCACTCCTCCCCACCATGCACAAGCCTTCACTTCCCTCCCCCCACTGCACCTCTAGCTCTTTGCCGCCTTTTGATGTTACTTCCAGGAAGTGATGTCAACTAGGAAGTGATGTCAGAGGGAGATGCCGACACCAGATGCTGCTCGTGCCGGGGAAGCTAAACAGCTGTGGGAGAAGGGAAGGGGCGCATATGCAGCAGAGGGGGCGGGTAAGAGGGTGAGGGGGTACTACTGCCCTGAGCACTTCCCACCCTCCCTATGCCAGTGGCCGCTGCCAAAGCTACAGTGCTATGGTACCCCCTGGATTCTATATATGGTGCCCAGAATTGCATGCCCAAGATGTGCCTGAAAGTTTATTGAACCTTTAAGGACCGATAATTGGGTGCTAACAATGAATTGTTGAAGTTAATTGGCACCAATTAGGATTTGTGCCTGCATCTGGCTGTGTGCTATTCTATAAAGCATGGTGCCTAACTCTACTACCATATGACCCAAAAGGGGCATGGCCATAGGCATGTCTGAAAAGTTACGCACGTAGTTGCAGAATACTGCCTCAGCACACCTAACCCGGGGAGGCCAGCATTCATATCAGGCTTCGGCAGGAGTAAATTTGGTGCCTACCGTTAGGCATGGGAATCGGTTCCAAGCAGTGGAGTAGTAAGGAGGGTTGGACCTCCAGAGGCACCGTATTTGCAGGGGCACCGGAGCCGGTGCCTCTCCTCCTCTCCACTGTGCACATTCAATGCAGGTCAAAGGATACAGAGGATGGGAAGAAGGACTAAGGAAATGAGTGAAAGGTGGGGGTGAGGCAGGGCATGGTGAGGTGCGGTGGAGTAGTGCCATGGGTGAGGTGTGAAGAGACTGCTAGCCCCTCCAATGTATTTAAATGACCTCACACCAACAACCCAATTGCTGTATATAATATGTTTAATAGTAATAAACAAAAGACAGCTTACCTAAAAAATAGTATCCAAATAGGGTATAGTAACAGCAGTTAGGCTAACGGAGTGCTAACACAGAGTACCAGTATGTCATGCGCTGCCCGGTTCATTCTACCTTTTAAGGAACTAAGTGGACCTTTTATAATCAAGCTTAGTAGCCTGGGGTCCAGAGTCCTGCATAGCTGCTAATTACATACTTAATTTCTATTGGTTTTTCACACTTTATCATATTTAATGATTGGATGATATACATAATGTAGCTTGGTGTCAAATATGACTTCTCTATTTCCCCTGACAATGCATTCTTGATACTAAGGTCAATGACCCCTAAGGGTGGGGTGGACACCTTCCCTCCTAATCTTGCTTGTAGATTGTCAGCAGCTTTATCTACAGTTCATTTTGACCATGTCATCTTGACCTGATATTGTGACTTTCTTTTGGCCCAAGCATTTCTTGGAATGTCCTTTAATAGAATAACTGTCAAGTGTCACAATCGGCAGATAATTGTCAGTTTGTAGGGCAAAGATGAAGTCCTGCAGAAATATTCATTTGTGCTGAAAGAAATGCATGCTCTGTCCAGCTCATAGGTCTCATTATAAGTCATGTCTCATTAACACAATGTCTCTCCTAAGGGTCTTTTTCCCCAATCTTTCCTCAGGTGTTGGAGGGGCCGGGGCAGGTGTCCTCTGTTTTATCTTCACAAATATGGTATCCCTACTGTAACCTGAACCTGTGAAGCAACAGGGCCACGACTGGTCATTAAATAAACTTTTCGTTATATGCAAAGCGTGGCCATCAACACGGACTATCCTGCGAAAAGCCTGCTCTGCCTTTGTTACACTCGCCTAACTCATCTGAGACATGTAAGGTAGACATTGTTTACCAGTCCACCTCAGTTGAATGTGTTTGTCAGGCTGAGGGAAGAGCTACATAAGAACATAAGAATCGCCTCTGCTGAGTCAGGCCATAGGTCCATCATGCCCAGCAGTCTGCTCCCGCGGCGGCCCCCTAGGTCAATGACCTGTACGTGATCTATTACTCTAAAGCATTTGTACTGTACAGTACCCTCTAATTATACCCTTCAATCCCCTTTTCCTTCATGAATTTGTCCAGTCCCATTTTGAAACCCAAAATCGTACTCTGCTTTACTACCTCCTCCAAAAGCGCATTCCAGGTGTCCACCACCCTCTGAGTGAAGAAGAACTTCCTGGCATTTGTTTTGAATCTGTCTCCCTTCAATTTTTCCGAATGCCCTCTAGTTTTTGTTGCCCCCGCCAGTCTGAAGAATCTGTCCCTCTCTACCTTCTCTCTACCTTTCATGATCTTGTGGGTTTCTATCATATCCCCTCTAAGCCTCCACTTCTCCAGGGAAAAGAGCCCCAGCCTGTCCAGTCTCTCAGCATACAAAAGGTTCTCCATGCCCTTTATCATTTTTGTTGCTCTTCTCTAGACCCTCTCCAGTATCGCCATATCCTTCTTAAGGTACGGCGACCAGTATTGAAAGCAGTACTCCAGATGCGGTCGCACCATTGCCCTATAAGCGGGAGAATAACCTCCTCGCTTCTGGTAGCGATACCTTTCTTGATAATGCCCGACTGTCATGATTGCCCTCCACAAATCAAACTGAAACTACACCATCTGAGAACCGCTGCAAAAAACAAATCTGACACAGACTGCAATCCAAAAATAGATCCGTACCTAGAAAATATTTCAAGCAGACCCCCCAAAAAAGAGCTCGGTTGCATTTAGGAGTCCTGTGCTGATTTACATTGGAGATAATTTAATGTTGAATGACTCCAAATCAGCTTGTTCTGTCACTTACCATAAAATCTCTCTACCTGCTATCCAAATGTTTGGCAGGCACCTCTGTATAGTTCTCAGTCTCTCTGGATATCAAAAGGGTAAGACAATAGTGCAATTGCATCACATCCATATCTGTGTGTTTTTTGGGGGGTTTTTTTTTACATCTAGTAAAGCTCCACTTCTCTTAGCAGTTGAGGGATTGAATTTAAACACCATGTTTGTGTTGTCTGAAAGGCTCTGGTTTTATTGCTGTGCTGTGCAGTAAATTTTCTGTGCATGCTGAGCAACTGTAGACAACCAAAGGTTTGTGCCTGCTTTATAGTGGATATGGACTGCTGAGGTTTGTGAGGCATACAGCTTGGGAGATTAAGATGTTGCAATAAGCTAATACTATGCCCTATAGGAAAAACTAAAGGGGATCCCCTTGAATGCTGTAAGGCCAACACACCTCACAAAGAAGTGGAGAAAAAGCCTCAGTTAAACGTCATATGATTAAAAAAAAAAAAAAAACCCTCCAATGGACAGTAAAGAAAAGAAGGTGAAATCACTTTCAAAGGTGTGGCTGATTTCAACGGTGGAAAAGAGTAAAGGCACTATTACAGCCCTTAGGGGAACCACTCTTGTACAAAAAAAAACAAAACAGCATGCCCCCCAAAAAATATATGGAAGTTTATGGAAGCAACTGTACATGTATAAAGTCTCAAGCAATTTTTTAAAAAATGTGAGCAGAGAAACGAGACATCAAACTTAGCTGCAAATCAGTGTCCAGGCTTTCTTTAAACACCTCCGCTGTGTGCTGCCACACCCGAACGCCGCACCAGTTGCACCCAACTGTGAAATCGTCAGGGGTTGAATGCGCCAGGGGTTGAATCTTCCTGCATCACAGGCGGAATCCAAAGGCCATTCGTGTACAGAACACAAACCACATCAAAACAGGAAAACTTCTGGCATGTTAATTCTTGCTTGGCTATATGAGTATAGAGAGATGGGGTATCTTTCTCCAAGGGTCAACCACAATGATTGCTTGGTGCCCAATGGAGGTTACTCAAACTGGGCAGAACTACCTATCTTCTGTTTTAGATCAGTGTCTGTCAAACGTTTTAAGCTCTGTCACACTAAACGGAGCAAATGTTTATCATGGCACATTATAATTGAAATTATAAAATTGCAAAACCAACAAAAAATAAAATTTGAGAGTTATTTATTTAAAGTTCTTTAAGCTATGTATGGGCAATTGTAACAACGGTGGAACTAAAGTATATAGAAACAAATTGCTAATCATTGCGATGGATGTGCTTGTTGTTGAGTGCAAATTAACTCAAAATGCGACTCGATAGTCAACAAGCAGATACATATTTCATCATCCACCATCTGCAGTCGTTCTCTTCTTTTTTTTAAATTTAATTTCTGTCAGAGCTGAAAATCCAGGTTCGCAAAGATAAGAAGATCCAAACCTCAACAAAGCCGTGATTGCTTTGTTGCTCAAGTTAGAATAGAAATTACGTAAAAACATTTTTTTTAAAAATTACTTGTTGTTAGTTTTCAAAGGACAATCACATCAAAGAGTGCCATGATAAACATTTGCTCCGTATAGTGTGACAGATCAGTTGTTTCCTTACGTACACAGACGCTTATAACATTGACACACATTTCATTTATTCTAGTGTATATTTACAAAGGAAATTTTAAAAAATAAAGTAGAATTCTGGAATCTCTAGGGGCACAGCCGGAATCTTTTCGGAGCACACCACTGCTGTGGCACACAGTTTGAGAGACGCTGTTTTAGATATTAGTGTGTGTGTCTGTTACATGGTAATAGCTTTTCGGATACAGGAACAGGATCAATGTGGTATTGAAACCTTAGGCACTGCATTATCTCTGGATTGTTTTTATGTACAATGAAACTGGTTATGGTCTTCAGTGCACCAAGGTTCCAACCCATAAGAACATAAAAATAGCCAACAGTGGTCCGTTCGTCTTTTATACAATTGAGGGGTTTCATTTCTACCATTATTTGAAGATATTTTGAAGAAAATAAAGGAAAGTCAAGAACATTGTGCTTCTCACAGCTTGATGTTGTTTTTTTTTGGATTGCTCCAACAGTGGTCAATCCAAAGCTAACATAGTAACATAGTAGATGACGGCAGATAAAGACCCGAATGGTCCATCCAGTCTGCCCAATCTGATTCAATTTAAATTATTTTTTTATTTTTATTTTTTTCTTCTTAGCTATTTCTGGGCGAGAATCCAAAGCTTTACCCGGTACTGTGCTTGGGTTCCAACTGCCGAAATATCTGTTAAGACTTACTCCAGCCCATCTACACCCTCCCAGCCATTGAAGCCCTCCCCTGCCCATCCTCCTCCAAACGGCCATGCACAGACACAGACCGTACAAGTCTGCCCAGTAACTGGCCTAGTTCAATCTTTAATATTATTTTCTGATTCTAAATCTTCTGTGTTCATCCCACGCTTCTTTGAACTCAGTCACAGTTTTACTCTCCACCACCTCTCTCGGGAGCGCATTCCAGGCATCCACCACCCTCTCCGTAAAGTAGAATTTCCTAACATTGCCCCTGTTCAATGTTAGGAGAGGAAGAAGCGATATGGATTGCTCTGAAAAGAGAAGATGGAACTTCTATCTACGTGGGTGTAGTCTACAGATCTCCGACTCAATCTCAGCAAATTGATAAGGATCTGATTGTGGATATCCAAAAGTTTGGAAGGAAAGAGGAGGTTCTGCTGTTGGGAGTTTTCAACCTGCCGGATGCGGACTGGAATGTTCTGTCTGCGGAATCGGAAAGAAGTAGGGAGATTGTGGATGCCTTTCAAGAGGCTCTGCTCAGACAAATGGTGACGGAACCCACAAGGGAAAAAGCGATATTGGATCTGGTCCTCACAAATGGAGAGAGTATCTCTAATGTTCGAGTGGGTGCTCACCTGGGTAGTAGCGATCATCAAACGGTTTGGTTTGATATAACGGCTAAAGTGGAGAGCAGCCGCACGATACTTAAAGTCCTAGATTTCAAATGTATGGACTTTAATGCAATGGGAAAGTACCTGAAGAAAGAGCTGTTAGGATGGGAGGACATAAGAGAAGTGGAAAGACAGTGGTCTAAGCTGAAAGGAGCGATAAAAATGGCTACGGACCTTTATGTGAAGAAAATCAATAAAAACAAGAGAAAAAGGAAGCCGATATGGTTCTCCAACCTAGTGGCTGAGAAAATAAAGGCGAAAGAGTTGGCGTTCATGAAATATAAAAAAACCCAAGAAGAGGAGAGCAGAAAGGACTACAGGGTGAAACTGAAAGAAGCCAAGAGAGAGATACGTTTGGCGAAGGCACAGGCGGAAGAACAAATGGCTAAAAATGTAAAAAAGGGTCACAAGTAGCTGGCAGAAACCCAAAGAACTGTACCATGACAAAAGCACACAACCACTAGGTCGCAGAATTATCTACTTGTACATAGCATAATCAGCCAGGCACAAAACCATGGCATGAAAAACATAAGCCCCCAAGCATGACATTTTCAGAGGAAAAAGGAGGGAGAGGATGGGATACCATCAACTACTTCGTGAGATCCATTTTACTGTGAAGAGGCCTCCGTGTCTGGAACTTCTCTAGTTAAAACCAACCCTAGTGCTTATCTTTAATGCTGCTATGAATCTGATATCTGATTTCTTCATTTTATACATGAATGTTGCTTCGTTGTTACCTTGTGATTTCTCTCCGTGTCTGGGATCACAGCCTGTGCAGGTGCCTGGAGAGATAGGAATATCTTCCTATCTGTTAAAGCCCTGCTCCTTCCCTTAACCTTTAACACTGGGAATCTATCCCCTCCCCCCCCCAGGCTCTCAGATGTCGAGGATTTAATTAATGACATTAAAATCAAAATGAGTATAGAACAGTGGCAACGTCCAGTACTCCACTGCATGCTGGCAATGTAATGAGAAATGTGTGCTGGTAATTAACAGTTTCCCGTAATCTGCTAACTTCTATATTTCACAAATTACAGCCGGCAAATCATTAAATAATATTTACTCTTTATTAATAATGAAGGCACTATAACAGCTAAATCAAATCATCATTTTACTCAGTAGGCATCCAGATAAGAAACTTGCATAATGATGTTGACGGAACCTGAATGGAAGTTGGAAGAGAAGCGCGGACGTCAAGGGATTTCAAGACTGAATCCCCTGAGGGCAGTTCAAGAGCTTGCGGTGTTCTCACGGGACAAAAGTTATCCAGGGGGAGTTGTGATGTCACTGCACAAATATGAGAGAGGAATCTCAATACATTCAGTCAAAGAATTGTGTGAAGGTAGATTTAGGAATTGATGAAGTAGGAGCCTTGTCAGAGCTGGGCAATAATTCTTCTTGGGCATTTATTGGTGATTGAATAGGCCTTTAAACACTTAGATAGCAGTGATCAATCAGGGCCCTGTCCTTCAGTGAATTATTTCTAATAATAGCTTAAGAATGTTTTGTGTCACAGGAACTATCTCCTGCTAGTAAATATGCTGCCCTACACTCTATAGATTTTTGTCAACACTTTTTAAAATACCTTCCAATATTCATCAGCCCTCCCGGAGTATATTTCTTATCTAAGGATAGTATTTTTGCATGTTTGGTTTATTTTTGCTGGACAATATCCCTCTAACCACTTCAGTGCTACTGCTATCCAAATAATCCAGGAGTGGAGCAATGATGGAACCATTAGATATGGAGTTCATTTTAAAACAAGGACATCCCCCCAAAACAGTATAAAGTGGCACTTGGATATTTGTCTTGCCAAAACGTCCAAATTTCCATTTTCAAAACCAGCTTTCTAGATGTTTTTGCTAGGCTTTCTGTATCTAAATCTCAAAGGCGTGTGTTGGAGGCGTGTTATGGGCAGGATTTTGTGTGGGCCTACACATGGATGTTTTCCAGCGATAATCAAACTTTTTACAAAACATCCATGACACAATTTGGATGTTTGGGGGCTAGATCTCTTTTAAAAATGAATAAAGGTCAAAAAGGTGCTCAAACCGATCAGATGAGCACCGGAGGGATGAAGGCATGCTCTACCCCACTTTCTCCCAGTGGTCACTAACCCTCTCTCAGCTTCCCAAAAATCTGAACGAAACAGTACAAATCTGTATAACAGCTGCAGATAGCATAGCCAGTCCTAGTATAACTGCCTGGTGGGCAATGCAGTAGACTCCAGAGGAGACTCAGGCTCATATTGCACCCTAACTAGTACGCTTGTGGGGGAGAATACGAGCCCAACAAAACCTACTGTACTGACATATACAGTAGGTGATACCTGCAGCCATAAGGGCTATTGGGGTGGTAAACAGGTGGATTCAGTAGGTTTTGGAGGGCACAAAAGGGTTCTAGTGAGATATGTACCTGGCACTTTTTACATGTTCACAACAGTGCCTCTTAAGATGCCCCATTACTCTGCTGGCATGTCTGTATGGCCAGTCTAGTATAGACAGTGGTCATGCCTACATCCAAATGGCTTGGTTTTGGTTTTGGACATAAAAAAAATAGATGCACTAAAGGCTAAAATATCTGGATAGGTTGTTTTTGGGGAAAAAAATAAAATATATATACAGTATATATATACTGTATATATGTCTTGCAGTTTTGAAAATGGATACGTTCTCCACCTGAATATCTGGATTGGTTGTTTATGAAAAAAAAAAATAGAAAGGAAATAAAAACTATACTCTTCAAGAAATCCCTGAATAATGTTTAAAACCATGAATACCTTCCTTTTACCATCCTCTCCCTAACCTCTGATCCTACCTGACCCACTCTTGGAAATGATCTTTGATCTAACTTTGTAATCCTCCTTCTATAACTCTTTTTGTAATCCGCATTGAACCGCAAGGTAATGGCGGAATAGAAATCTGTAATGTAATGTTTTATATATATATATATATATCTTGCAGTTTCGAAAATGGATACTTTCTCCACCCGATTTTTGAGCGTTTCTCTCAAAACGTCCAAGTCAAACTTAGACGTCCTATTGAAAATGCCTGTCCAAATATATAAGGCGATAATTGGTGGTTGAACACAGCTGTGGTGAGTTTATTTACGTTTGTAAATACTGTAGCTAGCATTTAAATAAAAAGGCAATCACTGCATTTGTGTTTGTCCTACCCACATTAGGGGATAGTTGCCAATATTCACTAAGGCAATAAAGGAAGCCCACTGAGTTGATAACATTGGCCGATAACTATGGCCAAGCCCAAGCACGAAGGAAATTATTTAGAGAAGGGGTTGTTTCAGAGCTTTTTGGTAGGAAAATAGGGCTAAGGTATTGAATGAGTAATTTGTGATTGGGAGGGATGTTGCTGGGTAGAATATGTAAGGAATTGTGATGTGATTGGATGGTCTGGGAGGAACTCTGGGTGATTTGGGCGGGAGTTTGTGAGGAAGACGGGAGGTTGTGTTTGGTGGGAGATGGGGGGATAGTTTTGAATGTAAGAAGGGTGTTTGTTGTTTTTAGTTTAAAATCAGGGGTTTAGACTGGCTTTTGGGATTTTCTTCCTTACAATGGTTTTTTGGCGAGTTCGGGGGTTAGTTCTGAGATCTGTTCCAGTGTCCGTGGCGAGCTTCAGGTTTGGTGAACCTTTCGGACCCATGGCTTAGCAGGAGTGGTTTCTGTGTTAAGTGTGGTGGGTGCTAGGGGGTATATGGGGATGGGGGGTTGCAGGTAGAGTGAGAGGGCATGGGGATAGATCTTGGCTAGATGTCTGCGGGATAAAAAATCTTTATGGTGTTTGCAACACGTTGTACAGCATTTAGACAGGGAAAAGTTGTTGGGTATTGTCCGGAGATCTTCTAACAGTTTGGGAATCATCTGATTCTTGGGACTCTTCTCATTCTCCATCTTCTTTTTTTTCAGAGGTTTTGCCAGTGAATAGTCAAACTGGGTCTGCAGTGAGTCTTGTGGCTTCGGTGAATGGTGTGGCACAGTTTTCTAGGTCTTAGCACACTCTCTGTGAGATTGCTCCATCAGATGGTCAGCTGTCATAGAAAGTTAGACAACAGATTTTGCTCATTGAGGTTGCACATGATGAAAAATAGCCGATCACAAAAATACACTTTTACAAAAACTGCTATAACTCAGAGACGAAAATAGATATCAACAAACAGATAGAAGGAGTTCACTCATAGGTTTCAAACTACTCAACACTGCCTAACATGTCTCATAAGAACTTCCTGTTGGCATGTAATTCAAACTGTCCTGGAACTTTATGAACAGACCTTGTATTGGTGCTATCAGGTCTTCATTTTCATTATAGGCTAATAGAAGAGCTCTAGATTTTTGAGTATTTAAAGCAAGTTTATTATTACATAAACATGAGCAGATCTGCTCCAGATTCTTATTGATTTTCAGAATATTGAGAGGATTCTGTGGGTCTAAAGAATAAATTAAAACTTAAAAATGTAAACTTAAAAATTAAAAATGTAAATTTCTGCTTCCCCCTATCACTAATTCCCACTGTACTGCCCTTTTAATTTTTGTAAACCGTGCCGAGCTCTATATTTATAGAGAAGATGTGATATATAAGCTTAAGATTTAGATTAGTTTTAATTGGATGTCGTCGGCATATGCAAATACTGTTCATCCAATAGATTGTGCTAGAGTAAGGAGGGGAGCAAGAAAAAGGTTGAAAAGAATTGGAGATAAAATGGAACCTTGAGGTACACCAAAAGGCAAGCTGTAAAGGCTTGCGATTGAGATCAAAGGTGCCGATGTTGGGTTTCAGGAGAGTCATTAGTGAATGGCAGGTTTAAGGAGAGGCATTCTAGGGAGTGGGGGGTGTTCACTTTTGCTGCACTAGTTACAGTATAGAAGGCAATAAACCCATCTATGCTGTTTGCAGTGATGACAGCATGGTAACTTACCTTGTGCTCAATGCAAAGAGTTGCCTATGCCGATAACCCACCCGCTCTACAACTATTTCTCACTCCTTTCTATAAGGAACACATGAGAGGTAATTCCTTATCAGTGTATCTATATTTAGGTCCCTAGATGTTGCCTATGTGACGCTTTTTCTATAAAGGATAGCAGGAGCCTACTGTTCTTTTTTTTTTTTAGATAGGCGGTCTAGCAAAACCTAATAAACTTGAATATACAGGCATATATTTTAGGCACAAACATTTACATCAGCCATAGAGTTGATATAACTGTACATGCCTAAATGTCAGGTTAAATCTCCCAAAGTTTAACCCTCCCCCTTCCCCACACCCCTTTGGTAGGACCCCCATTCCCTGAATCCTTACGAAAGCAATAACCCATAGCTCCTGTCATAAGCCTCTGGCCCTTTAAAATAACTACAGACACCTCTAGTAGTAAAACTACAATGTTTTTACTAGAGGTCTCAGTGGCCATTTTGAAGAGCTGGAGGCTAGAGACAGGAGGAGAGAGTGAATGGGCATCACTTCTTCTCCAGTAACCACTGGGAATGGGGTTGGGGATGTAAGATAGAGGAGCTTGCAAGGGGAGGGGGGAATTATGTTAGAGGGGGGGCATGGGCCCAGGGTGTGAGGGTTGTAACCCAGGTGTAAGATATTGGTGAGGGTCTGCTCACATGGCCTGGTTGTATCCAGGACACTGGAATACAGACTTTATAGTATGGTAGCATTCTGGTTTATGAAATTTCTGTTTATCTATATTTGTCTGTATTCCCAAAGAAATTCAGCACCAAACCCCCTGTGCCAATAGGATTACTGACAAGCAAATAGACCAGGCTCGGTGTTAGCAAAATAGAGAATTTATTTATATTGCAAGTGGTAAATAATAATAATTAGGTATGAGACTGTCTAGTACTTAGGCTAGAATGCATAGAGAATATAGTTACCCACTATAGTTTTGGAATATTCGGAAAGCAAACACACATTTTCCCTACAGGTGAATAATTGGGCCTCCTAACTATTTACACTCTATAGACAGAAGAGGTTGGCTCCAACATGTACCATAAACCACCACTGTCCAATCATAACCACTTATTTATGCATTCAATCAAAAAGTGGAGAAAAAGCCTCACGTCTAAAGAGCCAAATCCTGTTGAACCTCATTGGGGATCGTAAAAAAGGCAGGCTTACCTTCAATTATAGGCTGAAAAAAACTCCACAAAAGACATGTATGTAAAGCATCCTAATTAACTTCACTACTTTCTAAACAGCATACCCTAAAGTTTCTCAAATCTCATATATCCATGCATTCATAATCAGTGCAATGCCAAATCTATACATATATCATAACACGCTGATTAGTTCTTAACATATATGTAGAAATTTTTGGGAAAGCATAGGGAAATATTTCAGGAGGTAAGCACAAAGAGTTAAAATGAGCAAACCCAGTGTGCTGCATAGAAACAAGTTCAAATTCTGCAGTACTTATCCGCTCCAATAGCGCTTCTCCTTGATGCTGTTTCAAAGTTGACTCCCGACAAGGCTCCTGTTTTGTGGGTCCATCCACTGCGTCAGGAGAGAAAGAGACCCAAAATGCCTTCTACAAATGTTCTCCAGCTGAATAAAAATGCCTACTACTCCCACTATCACACAAAAAGCAGATATGACCTGAGCACACAGGGAAATGTCCTTCCTCATTCAAATTGGACTCCGGCACAGTACAGGGTCCCAGGTACATTGCCCAACATGGTCTGTGTGGGAGAGATGCCTCTCGGGCAGCAGGAACTCTGTATGTGTTTTGTAGGACACCCAGCACTGGAACAGCTGTAGTCTTCAGATCTCAGTCACATACCTGAAAGGCAGCAGCTCAGGCATAGCATAGCAGCATGAGCATGGAGTCCACTCTTAGAGAGTCTTTGCTGGGAGCCACCAGCATGAGGTCCCTCAGAGAATGGTTGCCAGGAATCATGAGCCCTTTTGGGAGTTCATTCTTACAGTCTTTTGGACTCATTTCCCATCTAGGAAGATGATGCTTTCCACGCCTTCTGTTCCGACCTCTTGATCTGATCATTTCCAGAAATATCCTTTAGACTTTACTTCAGGGAAATTCCAGGAACCTTGGCGGACCCTAGAATGTTTGGGCATCAAGTTGTCTAAAAGGGCTGGCATGCGCCAGATAAGGCTCCAAGCTGGAACATATGCTAAGTCCCAATTGCTTCACTTCAGTGTGTCACTGATAAGACACTGAAGGAGCAGATGTGAGCCAGAAAATTGTCCTGCTTCAGGCACAGTCTCTGAACTAGCAGGTAACATGTATTGAGATTCTGTGTAAAAATCTATGTGCAGGCCTAACTCTTACACAGGGGTAAACTGCCATGTGTCAGGCTCTTTCCCACTGGTGTAGCAAGAATAGGAGGTGCCCTTGGTGGTGCCGCCCCTGCGCCTTTCTCTCTGCCCCCTGCTTCTTCCACGCCACCCCATGCCCTCCTCTCTGCCCCCTCCTTCCGCACCACACTCGTGTCCTCTCTTCTCACCCCATACCTCTTAAAATCTTCGCCAGCGCGAGCAGCTTCTCCAGCCTGCTGCTTGAGCTAGCTTTCCTGCTGATGTCACTTCCTGGCCCTGTGACCCGGCAGTAATTTCAGAGGGAACCAGGCTGGTGCGAACAGCAGGCTAGAGTAGTTGCTTGCGCTGGCAAAGATTTTAAAGAGGTACAGGAGGCGGGGAAGGGATGGTGCGAGCATGGTGGGGGCAGAGAGGTGCCAGTGCCTCCACCAAGATGGCACCCAGGGCAGTCCATCCCCCTTACTGTGCCATCACTCTTGCTCATACATTGGAGCCTCCCCTGTTGAGGAGTTCTGCTTGGAGGAAGGGGGTCAGGTGCTGCAAGAGGGGCCTCCTGAGGGTACGTGAATTTTTGGCATTGCCATTTTGGCATGGTGCCTATGAGGAAGAAAAGTTCTTCAGGAAGCCTGTTCTCTTTCACCAGCACAAGCTTGGGCAGTCCACATTTTTCTTCTGCCCAAGGACCTCCAGCTGCAGCGAGCAGGCACAGCCCTGCTCCGGACAGATACCTGGAGGTTAGTGCTGGGGGAGGGAGGAAGGAAAAATAGAGAAATTGCACCTGCGCTGCGTCTAAATTTTTGGCCACCCGAAATTCTTATTGGCCTTAAGTTCTGTACCATTATGGCGGTGCTGAAATGGCGCCACCAAAACAGAAACACTAAATTCTCATGTAACTCTCTTGCGGCACCTGACCCCCGTCTTGTAATTTTTGACTTTTTTGGTTCATTTGACAGATTTTTACAATAAAACATTTTCCACGTATGACAGAACTTCAAAACCTGTTGATTGACAATGCACATTAATTAGAAGATTAACACTCATGGAATCAATGTAGCACACACCAGGGGCTAGATTTACTAAAGTGCATTAGCACTAACACTGTTAAGGAATATTAAGAAATAGCTTTCATCGGAGTGGAGGTGTAACTTAGTAGTTAGAGCACTGGCATCTAATAAATAAACTGAATGCTCTTGGTATAGGCCTCAAAGTGACTGACTGGGTCAGGAACTGGTTGAATGGAAGGTAACAGAAAGGTAGTCAATTGAGATTACGCAGAGGAAAGGATGTTACCAGTGGTGTGCCTCAAGTTTCATTTCTTGGACCTGTTCTTGTTAACATTTTTGTAAGTGATATTGCTGAAGGGCTGTCTGGTAAGATTTGTCT
The DNA here is from genome assembly GCF_902459505.1 of Geotrypetes seraphini. NCBI lineage: Eukaryota > Metazoa > Chordata > Amphibia > Gymnophiona > Dermophiidae > Geotrypetes > Geotrypetes seraphini. The sequence continues at coordinate 215,407,351 of NC_047089.1, read as the reverse complement.
CTTTGCGGATGCTACCAAAATGTGCAATAGAGTAGACACCCTTGATGGTGTGGAAAACGTATGGAAGGACCTAATGAAACAGTCTGAAATTTGGAAACTACGATTTAATACTGAGAAATGCAAGGCCGTGCATTTCGACTGAAGAAACCTGAGGGGATGGTACTGTTTAGGGGGGTGAAGAACTTTTGTGCCTGAAAGAGGAGCGGGATTTGAGTGTGAAAGCATGTGATGATCTTAAGGTGGTTGAACAAGTTGAAAAGGTGACGGAGAAAGCTAGGATGCATAGGAAGAGGAATGGCCAATAGGAAAAAGGAGGTATTGTTTGATCTCGTATGTAAAAATAGTCTTGTTAGTCATGTTTAGTCATGTTATATTATGTTATGTATTTAATGATATTTTAATATGTTTAGTAGTAATTTTGTTAGTCATGTATGTTTCCATTGACTTTGTAATTTTTAGCTGTACATCGCTTAGAATTTGGAATAGGCGATTAATCAAATCTTATAATAAACTTGGAAACTTGGTATTGATGTACCTGTATAAGACTCTGGTGAGACCTAATTTAGAATATTGTGCACAATTCTGGAGGCCACACCTTCAAAAAGATATAAACAGGATGGAGTTGGTCCAGAGGAAGACTACTAAAATGGTTAGTGGTCTGTGTCATAAAGCATATGGGGGACAGATTTAAAGATCTCAATATGTACTGTATACTTTGGAGGAAAGGCGGAAGGGGAAGATATGATAGAGATGTTTAAATACCTATTTAGCGTAAATACGCATAAGGCAAGTCTCTTTCACTTGAAAGGAAACACCAGAATGAGAGGACACGGGATGAAGTTGAGAGGTGACCCCGCTCAGGATTAATCTAAAGAAATACTTTTTTACGGAAAGGGGGGTAGATGGATATAATAGTCCCCCGGTAGAGGTGGTGGAGATAAAGACTGTGTCTGAATTCATAAAAGCGTGGAACAGACACGTGGGATATCTTAGAGAGAGGAGGAGATAGTGGATGCTTCAGATGGGCAGGCTGGATGGCCATTTTCTGCCATTATGTTTCTAGGTTTATAATCCCAAAGTGACTAGTTTAAATCCCATTACTGCTTCTTGTGATCTTGCTCAAGTCACTTAACCCTCCATTGCATCAGAAAAGAAAAACAAAAACCCTATGAGCTCTCTTGGGAGAGAAAAATGCCTTCTCTGCCTGAATGAAACTCATTAATAGAAAAGGTGTGAGAAAAAAAATAAAAAGACCTGTAGTAAATAAGATATAGTAATATAATATCATATTTTACTAAAATGATTCCTAATTTCTTTTAAACACATTAACGAATTGAATTCATGCTAACAAATACAGAGCCCTAATGGAAAGGTGTTGCAATAGCCAGTTCAGTGTAATCTTGAGAGGACCGTCACTGTGCATGTTACACAGACTGCATTCAGGTTTAACGATGTTTCTTGGTTATTAAAGTCGCAGTTCCTGAATTATAGACATTAACAGACATCAAATGGCGCTGAGCTGGTATTAATTTGAAATCTGTAGCAAGTTCAAGCTTGCGGCTGCCTTTTGCTGCGCTCACTACAGAGCCCTTCGACTTTTGGGGTCAGAAGTTTTGCATTACTGATCGTAAGGTTGTGCCATGCATTAGACGGGAAAGAATTAAGAGGACCCTGCCTCCATTACAGCAGACAAGCTGCTTGCTAACCTGCCTTATCCTCTTTCCATTATTCATCATTTGCAAAGGAGGGAAGTCTCTTGTTACCAGACACTTTGGGAGTAAATATATATATAAAGGAAATGCTGACATTTATTCACCAATAAATGATAACAAATATCATAAACACTATTATATATATATATATATATACTCTGTCTCAATCACAAGGCTCAAAATGGTTTACAAAGAAAAGTAGAGAAAAACCAAAGAAACATTTTGCCCAATTCTGCAATGGTAGTAACTAACTAAGGGCCCCTTATATGTACAAAGCCGCAGAGTATTGGGGTACCTTAGGGGGCACTACTGTGAACTTCACTTAAAGGGTGCCAGGTATACATCTCACCAGAACCCCCTTATAATGTATGATGAGTCCTCTAAAACTCTCCCAAAATCTACTATACCCACTTGTTTACCACCCCAATTGCCTTTATGGCTGCAGGTGTCACCTATATGGCAGTATGATAGGTTTTTTGTGGGCTCACACTTTTTACCATAAATGTAGTGGGTAGGGTGAGATAAGGGCCTGGGTCACCCTCTCTATGGTTCACTACACGCCCACCAAGCTACTCCAGACACCTGCTTGATGCTCTACTAGAATTACCTATACCAAGTGCTGCTGTTCTAGAGACAGGTAAGTTCCTTTCACATCTTTTTTTTTTTGGGGGGGAGAGAGTCATGGACCACTGGGGGAATATGGGGCATTCATGACTTAATCCCTCCAATGGTCATCTGTTTGGGTACCTTTGTAGCACTTAGTTTCAAGTTTGTTTATTTTTGATATACCGTCTATCAAAACAAATGTCTAAATGGTGTACAGTATAAAAAGATTGTAGAAAACTGTTAAAATGGATAAATAAAAACAATATTTTATCATATATTAAAATACTAGGCAAATTCACATTAATGTACATGAGACAAAAGGGAAGTTGGGAAAAGGGAAGTTGTTTAAAATGCATGGAAGTAAAATTAATTTAAAAAAAGGAAGGTAAAATGGGAGTGGCAAGACATTAGGAAGAGGATTGCTTCAGAAGAAGCATTTGATGTTTCAGAGCTTCACAGAGATTAGAGATTTGAAAAGCGGAAGCTGGTACTAAAGATTAAAGGCATCTTTAAAGAGAAAAGTTTTGAGCTTGGTTTTAAATTTTTCAAGCGAGTTCTCTAATCGAACATCTAATGGGAGGGTATTCCACAGAGAGGGGGCGGTGACTGAAAAAATGGATTTACGAGTAGTATCATAAAACAGTTTGCGTATTGACGGTATGGAAAGTAGGTTTTGATTGTTAGATCGGAGGGTCCTGGATGATGAGTATGGGATCAAAAGTTTACTTATAAATGCTGGTTGGTTAGAGTTTTTTGGTTTAAAGGTGAGGAGAAGTATTTTATAGGTGACATGATGAGTGATGGGTAGCCAATGTGGAGGAGAGGAGTGACATGGTCAAATTTTTTTGCATGATAGATTAATTTGCAATAGTTATAGATGGCTGAGTTCTTTCTGGGTTATACCTTGATAAAGGGCATTGCAGTAATCTATGGTTGAAATTACAAGAGAGTGAATCAGAATATTGAGAGAGAGGGAACAAGAAAAGAAGAGATAGAACGGATGAGCCTAAGCTTATGAAAACATTTATGCATAACTGCACTAATTTGTTGGTGAAAGGTGAGGTCCTTGTCTAAAATAACCCCGGGAAGTTTGACTTTACTATCCGTTTGAATTGAGGAAGAATCGATACAGATAGGTAGACATAAGTGCTCATCTGGAGAGAGCGAGAAAAGGACAGTAGTAGCTTGGGACATCTAAGTAGCATCCTGGACATCTTGGGAATTGTTTTATTATCATCAAATGAAGTCCAAGAGCTGAGCACGCCAAAATCCCATCCATAACACGCCTCCAATATGCCCCCTTGGTCTTTGGATGCACATTCCATTCTGCCTCCAGCCCACCCCATTCTGCCTCTAGCCCCGCCCCACAAAAGTCTTGCTTCTTTCTCACCGACCTCCGGGCTATGTCTGGAGGGCCTCCGAGCATGCGCAGATGCATGTGACATCATCTGCACATGCTCAGTGGCCCTCCAGACGCGGCCAGAGCTCGGGGTTTTCCAAAACCTGGACAAACTGCTGGGTTTTGGAAAGTCCATCCAGACTCCCAGACAGTCCTCTAAAAAGAGGACATGTTCTGGTTTTCCCGGACAACTGGTAACCATAGCCACAAACCCACTTCTGTTTTGCCACCCGCCCTGAACCCAAGGCAGTGGGGGAAAAGGGAAGGAGCGGGGGGTGGGTGGGGGGGAAGGCGGCAGCAGAGAGGAGGACAGGTGCTTTCCCCCTCAATAAGATGGTAGCCACTGGGTGTTAATAACTTCCTATGTGACGGTTTTTGCATTTGTCTACACAGCCACGATCACCTTTCGACAGAGTCACCAGAGGCATTTGTTTGTGTCTTAGATCTAACATTTCCATATTAGTGTCCAAATCTATGTGTACACGGAGATTAAAGCCCGATAGTTGTTTGTTCATGTCTTTAAAAATGTGTGCAATTAACTGTAGAGATTGCGATCATCCAAGGATTGATCAGAATCCATGTGGTCGTTGAGCCCTGGTAATTAGAATTCTTTGCAAAGCCTCATTGTTCAGCAGCTGGAAGTCCCATACAGTGGAAAGATTCGTAAGTCTTTATCAAGTGTAATTTGCAAAAAAAAAAAAAAGATCAAGATGGGGATGCATTCGTGATTCCAAAGCTTTAAATGCAATCTGTCTTCTTAATTGAGCACACAGTATAATTACCATAACCACAAAGCCCAGAAACATGGTCATTTGTCAAAGCCCAGGTCTCGCAATCCCCGTGAATACATGCTGTCTGTGACAGAAAAGTGCTCCAGATAGCTTGCTAGACCACAGCTTAAAGTATTTCATGTGTTCAATGCAAGGTACTGTAGATACCAATTATTTTAACTGCAGAGATAGGGGAAGAACATAGATTTTACCAGGGCAGGGGCCTCTCACTACTACTGAGTACCAGCCAGCTTTACTACTACTACTACTACTACTACTATTACCATGTTTCCCCGAAAATAAGACCTTCCCCGAAAATAAGCCCAAGTCGCTAGCAGCGGCAGCAGCAGCGCTCCCCCCTCCCGCCGACCCATCTCTCCCTCCGACCACGAGACAGAAAGAAATGTACCTTACAACAAATCGGCAGCAAGTTAGACAAGTTCCTTTGCAGCCTGGGCCGTTCCTCTGCCGCCTCACTGATGATATCACCAGCAAAACGGCACAAGAACGGCCCAGGCCGCGAAGGAACCTGTCTAGCTTGCTTCCGACACTGACGGTTTGTTATAAGGCACATTTCTTTCTGTCTCGCAGTCAGAGAGAGAGAGATGGGTCGGCGGGGGGGGGGGGGGGTAATGCGGCGGCGAGAAGGAGGATAAAAAGATGCTACACGGGGGATGGAAGGAACGGAGGGATAGAAGCTGAAAGGGATGAGAGGGAAGGATAGAAGCTGCAAGGGTTCTGCTGAACAAGGGATGGAGAAAGGGATAGAAAGATGCTGCACAAGGGGATGGGTGAGAGGGGAGGAAAGATGCTGCACATGTGGGAGAGAGAAAGGAAATAGGAAGAATAGGGGGGGAGGAGAGGAAGGGAGAGATGATCATTGTACCCGAAAAAAATAAGACATCCCCGAAAATAAGACCTAGTGCCTCTTTTGGGCCCAAAATTAATATAAGACAGTGTCTTATTTTCGGGGAAACACGGTACTATTACTAATCATTTCTATAGTTCTACTGGATTTATGCAATGCTGTACAAATTATATACAGGTATTTCTATTGCCTAATAAAATTGACTGATGGTCTCCAAAAGATAAGTAATGTCTTCAATCAGTCATTATAGGCCCACAGGTGAACATTGTGAATCTGCACCTGTCTACAGGATAATGTGGAGGTGTATGCCTTAGCCAGCACACTCGTAATAGCCCAGCCCCTGTGAACCCTGGGAGTTACAGGCTACACAGGTTGAACGGTTCAGGCAACAAAGATAGAAAAACAATGCCCTGATCATGCAATTCGACATGAGCTCTGCCTTTGACCTTGTAGACCATGCAAAATTGCTACAGTGTCTAGACGCTATTGGCATCAGAAGCGAAGTGCTAAACTGGTTTCATGTTTCCTTTTGTCCCGAACCTATCAGGTTCGCTTCAACAATGATCTCTCCAACACCTGGAGCAACCCATCCGACGTTCCGCAAGGGTCCGCACTATCCCCTCTGCTTTTCAATATCTACATGACCTCACTGAGCGTTCAATTAACCCAGCTGGGGATAAAATTATTCAATTACGCTGATGACTTCACAATTATTATCCCATTTGCCAACTCCATCTCGGAAACAATTCCAAAAGCATCAGAAGCCATAAACTTGATGGAACATTGGATGACAGACTTCAAACTCAAGCTCAATACTGAGAAGACAAAATTCTTTGTCGCTTCACCGCACCCTCTTGACACCAAAACCCCACTAGACATCAACAAACATAACTACCCCATACAGCCCACCATTAAAATACTGGGTGTAACTCTGGACCAATGCCTCACCATGAAAGATCAGGTGGACTCCCTAATCAAAAAGAGTTTTTTCACCCTCTGGAAACTTAAATCCATTAAAGCATACTTTGATAACTCTGCCTTCAGAATCTTGGTACAATCCCTCGTATTAAGTCAACTCGACTACTGTAACATCGCCTACTTAGCAATCCCCCAAAAGAATATGCGACGATTACAACTAATGCAAAACACTGCGGTCAGACTAATCTTCGGTCTAAAGAAGTTCGATCACGTGACGCCATACTTCAAACAGCTACACTGGCTGCCGATGGAAGCTCGTGTAAAGTTTAAGTTCGCCTGCCTCTGTTTTAAAGTTTTCTACGGTCTAACCCCTAAATACATCACTGACCTATTCTCCTTCTCAGCCAACAAACACAAGAGAAGCTCCCACTCGCACTTCGTTTCTCCCCCGGTTAGAGGATGCAAACTAAAAAAAACACCATGAGCATCTTCTCTCACATCAGGCTGCTCTATGGGGTAAAGACCTAGAACAACTCCTATTGCCCACCACTTATGAGGTATTCAGGAAACGCCTCAAAACTCACCTATTCCTGAAATACCTAGACAGCTGACCCACTTCCCTCCTTCCCCTCTCTTGCCCTTTCTCCCCATTGTTCCCACATCCCTTAAGTTAACTCAACTTGTACGTCAACTCAACTTGTACCCCACTAATCTTCTGTAAACCTCATAGAACTTAACGGTATTGCGGTATATAAACTGTTATTATTATTATTAGTGTTTATTGAATAGGCCAACTTCTCTGATATCATTCTATTGTGCACAGTAAAGGAAAAAAATCCATTTCTGTGTAGATTTTGTTTTAGTATTGCCTAAAATGCTAAGGCTGGCTTTTTGGAGTTTCTGGTGCAGATTTTGTCCGCATGCACCTTTCTAATGTCTTCTGCTGCTACTACTAGAATTTATCATTTCTGTTGCTGGAGGAAGTGTCGTTTGCTCCCTTGCAGCATCTTGCATTGACTGGATTATTTGAGTATACTTGTACAATATTGTTTACCGGAGTATAAGTATTACACACCCAAAGTTCTGTTGTTTGCTACTACTACTACTACTACTATTTATCATTTCTATAGCGATGAAAGGAGTATGCAGTGCTGTACATTTAACATACAATAGACGGTCCCTACTTAGAAGAGCTTACGATCTAATTTGGACAGACAGGACATCTCAGGATTGAGGAGATTCTGGTAGAGGAAATAATATAATGGGTATCTGACAGCAGCGAATGGGAGTTATGAGTTGAAAGCAGTTTCAAAAAGTGGGCTTTTAGCTTTGTTTGAATATTGCTAGAGACGGAGCATGACATATTGATTCAGGCAGCCTGTTCTAGGAATATGGTGCGGCAAGAAATAAGAGACAGTCTAGAGTTGGCAATGGAGAAGGGTACAGCTAAGAGGGACTTACTGGGGGGGGGGGGGGGGTGGAACATAGGGGAGATAAGTGAGAAGTGCTGTCACCATACTGGTTCATTTGGATTGTACCTGGTGGTAGATTTTTGAAATATCAAGGTTCTCTTAACAATTTGACTTTGTGTGTAAGTTATGATATACACTGTAAAAGTGACTGTGAGAATAGTAATTATGAGGCTAAACCAAAAAGTGAAGGCAAAAAACATTTAACGGCTTTAACAGAAGTAACTGTGAGCAATTGAACATATCACTTTCCCACAGAGTCTCCATGCAAGATGATGCATTTGTTGTATCGTTCAACTAACTTCTGTATTCCTGTAGACAAGAAGTTTTTCGGCTGGTCCCAAAGCCAGCTTAGCACCGCTTCCTTTACTTCATCATCAGAGGTGAATCTCTGACCTCTCAGTGTCTCCTTCAGTGGACCGAAGATGTGATAATCGCTAGGCGCCAGATCTGGGCTGTAAGGAGGTTGGGGGAAGACGTTCGAACCCAAGCTGTTGCTCTGTCGCTTCTGTTGTATGAGGATGTGCATTGTCATGGTGCAGCAAGACTGTCTTGGACTTGTACCAGAATAGGCCCCTTCATGTCCCCAAAGAAGGTTAACATGATTTTATTTTTTGGAGGAGGGCACTACTGCATGCTGTTCTTTGGTGGTATAATCTTGCAATGGAGCATCCATGTTTCTGACCTTGTGGGATCCACACAGCTGAAGACCGAGCACTCCACTGTGCACGAACGAACTATCAAACAAACAATGCACAAGTACACATACAGTGGCATAGTAAAGGTAGGAGACACCTGGGGTGGTGGGACCCCCCGCACCCTCCTCTCTGCACCCCCATTCCTTCTGTACCCCCACTTCTTCCCACCCTCCACTCCACACTCATGCTCTCCTCCCCCCTCCCCCCCGGTACCTCTAAATCTTCACCAGCATGAGTGGCTTTTCTCTAGCATGCTCCTTGCGCCAGTGTTGGCTTTCTTTTTGATGTCATTTTCTGGCCCCGTGACCCGGAAGCGATTCAAAGGGGAACCAGGTTGTCTCGAGCAACATGCATGAGAAGCTGCTTGTGCTAGTGAAGATGTACAGGGGCAGGTTGGGGGAGGGATAGCGCAAGAGTGGTGTGGCAGGCCGGGGCAGAGAGATGCCAGCACCCCCACCGACATAGTGCCTGGGGCGGTCCCTCCTCCCCTTACTAAGCCACTGAGTTCATATTTTGCATTTTGCTTGCTCCGTTCAGGTTTTTGCGTAATTTAACAATTGCCCTAAATTTTTGATTTGCCCTCTTATATGAATGTGATGTATGAGTGTGAAGATGTGTACAGGGTTGTGGTAGAATGTGTACAAATTCTCAGTGAATGGGTGTACGTGTGCTACTCTGGACCTAGGTAATTAGATACCTTTTTTAAAAAAAAAATTGTTCCCAAAAAATCCGACCTGTGTAAAATCTAAGATAAGTAAGCCATTCTGAGCATATTAGGGAGGACGGGATATAAAACAAATTTAATTAATTAATTAAAAGGACAGGAATTGGTACTTATTCAATGCTTATTCCATCTGATGTTTGTAAGGTGGGTGATGACAGGAAGTGGACAAATGAGCATTAACTGTTACATTTATATATGCTAAACGATATGTTGACCCGTAAAGTCCACAGGAAAAACAAGAATCCAAAGCAAAAAGTACTGTGACGACTGATGCAGACTTTATTTACATCAAGAGAGTAATCTACGATATTGGGACAACGTTGAACATCCACTACTTGTTCCAGTGAAGAGGACCCTCTTCACTGGCACAAGCAGTGCATGTTCAACATTGTCCCAATTTTGTGGAGTACTCTCTTGATATAAATAACGTCTGCATCAGTCTCCACAGTACTTTTTGCTTTGGATTCACATTTATACTGTGTATGCTACCGTTTCAGTCCTGCATTGTGGCAGCGTCACTGTAGAGTATCATATGACACAAGACTAAAATAGTTTACAGCAGTGGTCTCAAACTCAAACCCTTTGCAATGCCACATTTTGAATTTGTAGGTACTTGGAGGGCCTCAGAAAAAAATAGTTAATGTCTTATTAAGGAAACTAGTCTTTAAGCCCATTACATTAACGGGTGCTAGAATAATTGTGTGTGTCTGTCTTTCTTTCTCTCTCCTTGGCCACTTTCTGCCTGTCTGTCTTTCTTTCTTTTTCTCTCTCTCCATGGCCACTTTCTGTCTTTCTTTCTCTCTCTCTCCTTGGTCTCTGTCTGTCTGTCTTTCTTTCTTTCTGTCTCTCTCTTTCCTCGGCTGTCTACCACCACCCCTTCCCTGCTCCCCCTGTCCAGCAGCAGCCCTTCTTCTTTTGTTTTACCTCCCCCCTGTCCAGCAGTAGGCCTTCTCCCTTCCTTTTACCTCCCCCTTGTCCGTGTCCAGCAGCACCCCTTCCCTGCCCCCCTGTCCAGCAACAGCCCTTCTCCCATTGTTTTTCCTTCCCTCTGTCCAGCAGCACCCCCTTTGCTGCTCCCCCTGTCCAGCAGCAACCCTTCTTCCTTCGTTTTACCTCCCCCTGTCCAGCAGCACCTCTTCCCTGCTCCCCCTGTCCAGCAGTAGGCCTTCTCCCTTCCTTTTACCTCCCCCCTGTCCAGCAGCACCCCTTACCTGATCCCCCTGTTCAGTAGTACCCCTTCTCCTTTCCCTACGCCCCATGTCCAGCATCCGCTAGCCCGGGCAGCCTCGGGGCTTTTGCTATATAGCTTATTTATAAAGCTAAAAAATTCGATCACGTAACACCTCTCCTTAAGGAAGCGCATTGGCTTCCAGTGGCCCATAGAATAATTTACAAACTTAGTCTGCTTACTTTTAAATCTCTTTTTTTTAAAACTCCGGCTTTTATTCATAAATTATTGATCCCCTACACAGCTAATAGAACTCTTAGATCTTCCGAACAGCATTTATTAACGATTCCATCTCTTAAAATAATAAATACGCGTCGTCAGTTTATTTTTTCAGTTACTGCACCTCAAACCTGGAATTCTCTACCTAGCCATTTAAGGGAAGAAACTAATGTAGAAAAATTCAAATGTAAACTAAAAACTTTCTTTTTTAATGATGCCTTCATAAATTAACTTGCTTTAACGTGACCCTTATAATATTCACGAGAATCTTCTAAATTATTCTTTCTAGTCTCACTTTCAATTTTTATCATCTTCTACATTTTATCTTATTATTATTATTATAATTTTTACCCTCTCCTTATGTGCCCTCCCTACATGTTTCTTCAACCTTTATTTAAATTGTAACTTCTTCCCCATCCTTTCCCTTTGTTTCTAGTTTTTGTCTAATTTGTCATTATCCTTGTTAGTTTTATTAATAGTGATTTTGCTTTTATATTGTAATTTTATCATTATGTACATCGCTTTGAATTTAGATAAAGCGATTAATCAAAATCTGTATTAAACTTGAAACTTGCTAGGCCAGCCCACCTCCATTATTGAAGTGGGCCGGACTAGCAGATGCCCCGCGGTTGCTGCAGTTACTGGTCTGGGGGTGAGAAGAGGCGTCCCAGCAGCAGCAGCGCAGGAATCAAACCACCACCGCCGCTGAAATCGCCACACGTGCTGAAAATAGAATATGGCCACGGAAGCACACACCACAGTGGCAGGAATCACGTTCTCCTAAGTGCGCATGCGTGCATAGGGTTTTATTATAGAGGCTAACAATTTTGCATGAGGTAAAACTCTTTGTAGTTTATAAATCTTTCCTTTTGGCTAAGTCTTAATAATAATATTGTAATTTATAGCTAAAGAGACATATGATCAAGAAACTGTTTTATTTTACTTTTGTGATTATGATAAACATACCAAGGGCCTCAAAATAGTACCTGGCGGGCCGCATGTGGCCCCCATGCCGTGAGTTAGAGCCCACTGGTTTACAAGAATAAGAATAGCCTAAACAACCCCATTAGGAGAAAAATGATTTTTGGTTATGGCACTCTCTAAAGTTAAAAGGAGATAGATTCTGTACAAACTTAAGGAAGTTCTTCTTCACCCAGAGGGTGGTAGAAAACTGGAACGCTCTTCCGGAGGCTTTTATAGGGGAAAACACTCTCCAGGGATTCAAGACAAAGTTAGAAAAGTTCCTGCTGAACCAGAACGTACACAGGTAAGGCTAGACTCAGGGCACTGGTCTTTGAACTAAGGGCCGCCACGTGAGCGGTCTGCTGGGCTCTATGGACCACTGGTCTAACCCAGCAGCGGCAATTCTTATGTTCTTATTTGAGCTGATTTATGTGGACTGCCTAAAGACCGTGCCGTTATGGTTGGCAGGCCATGTTTTTTTTCCTCCTGAACCTCACAAGAAAAAGTGATTGTCAATTTTAGAAAAGTACAAATATTACACCAGGCTTGTGATATTGATGATCATTGGGTGTTGGCTGTGATCATCAGAAGATGTTTCTGGTTATAAATATTTATGCACCCATAGACTGAAATTGTTCAAACCTTTTTTAAACCCTGCAAAGCTAACTGGTTTCACCAGATTCTCTGGCAATAAATTCCAGAGTTTAATTACACATTGAGGCCCTGATTCTGTATAGGGCGCCGGTCTTGGCAGTCGCCGGTTTTGGTGGCCGCCTAGAATATACAAAGATAATAGTATTCTCTTTTCCACCTGGAATACACTAAAATTTATTAATAATTTAACACCTACCCAAATACAACAATCCATGTGTCAATCTATATGGTTAAACTCCAAGATTAAAATTGGTGAGTCTAAAATCCTCTGGAAACATTGGCTGTAGGCAGGTATATGTACTTTAGATGATGTGATCTCCAAGGGAAAATGCTAAATTTATTGCAACTGCAACAATCATTTGGCATCTCAAAGTCTCAAGTTTATAAATGATTGCAGTTGAAACAGGCCATTCAGAAAAGGTTCCATGAGGGGCGAAATTTAAAAAAATCAGTATAGCTTGCCGGGCCTATGTTTCCAGACAGATTTGCTAGGGCACCAGGCCGCCAAGTGGTATAAATTAATATCTGAATACTGTACTTGAATAAGAAGCCAAAAACTAGCCTAAAAGACATTTGGAGTATTGAGATAAAGCAGCAGATTTCTGCTACTCAATGGCCACGGATTTGGACTTGGAGGATGAGATGTACAGTGTCAGCATCTATGAGACAAACATGGTTCTTTTTGTTACATAGAGATTTTTAGACCCCGGTTCGTTTGCAAAAGTTGGATACTTCAAAGTCTAATAGATCCTGGCATTGTCATCCTGGTGTAGGGACACTGGATCATTTGTTGTTTTATTGTCCCTTGATACTCAATTTTTTGAAATCAATATGGAGACAAATAAATAGAATACTGGATACATCGATTCCGCTGTCCTACGATGTGGTCATCTGTGGGACAGTGCTGAAAGCTAAACCTCCATTAGATAGATGTAAATATAGGCGTTTTATCATCATGACTGGGATAGCCATGCAAATAATTACTAAGAATTGGAAAAACTGGGACAGGCTTAATTTTTCCTTTTGATGGGAAACTTTATGTTTATGTTATCGATATGAAAAAATGAATTCAGATATTTAGGGTCATAATAAAATATTTTAAATTATATGGGGTCCATTAATTAATTTTGTTAACTCTGATTAGTTGTTTATTGCCTTTATTTCCTATTTGCACAAATGCATACATCCAGGGAGGGAGGGAGGGAGGGAGATGGGAAATATATTTGGTATTATTCCTTGATCGGGTTTAGAGGAAGGGAAAGGGGGGAGGGGAAATATATTTTGTATTGTCATTGTTCGAATGTAAGTGCAGTTTATGATAATAATTATATGTAAAATGTAATGCACTTTGTACCTGAATTGAAAATAAATAAAGTTAAAAAAAAAAAGGCATCGGCAGGGTCCTACCGATGCCTAAGTTTAGGCGTTGGTTATAGAATTTCCCTGTCTCTGACTAGGTTGTTTACAGAGTCATCAAGGCTCAATATGTTGAGTTCAATAAGGCATGGAAGCTGCTGGCTAAATAGCAGTAAAAAGGCAAAAGAAATTACAAAGCAGTTATAAGAAGCCAATCTAAGGGCAATCGTATCACAGATCCTGATATTTCTGAAGAAGTTATTAATTGTCAGCAATTATTTCAGTCTAAAGTGTCTGACATAGGTAACCTGACTGAGTTCTTTCTTGCCAAACTGCTGAAGCCTCAATTAGCTGATGATCCTAGGGCAGGCCTTGCTAGACCTCTCTCCATGTTTGAAATACATGTTGGTATCAAGTACTTTCCAGCCAATAAAGATCCTGGCTCTGACTAATATACCTGCCGCTTCGTCAGGGATCCACACATGCCGTTAACCACCATCCCGGGATGATCTGACTAATATACGGCATGATTTTTTTTAAACAGTTTGCTAAACTGTTGACTCCACACCTACTTCAGATATATAAGGGAATGGCTTTCAATCCTTGGAATAAGGCTGGGTTTGCAGTAGCTCAGCTTGTTTTAATTCCTAAGCATAGAAGATATCCTACTGAGGTACAAAATTAAAGGCTTATTTCACTACTCAAAATCATATCCAAAATATTGACTGCCTGACTAGATTTGATTAAATGCCTAAATCACATTGGCTTCCATAGTCAGAAGATACATAGAGGACAATACCCAGTCTTTCCAATCTACATGCCATCACAGCCAAGTCAACTTCACCTGCATTCGGTATTTTATTGGATGCTGAAAAAGTTTTATATATAGTATTTATATATAGTATATATACTATATATACTATAATATATATATATATGTGTGTGTGTACACTATATATAGTATATATATACAATGGGGGTAATAATAAAAAAATAAAACGTCTAAAAAGTGTCCTAAATGGCTACTTGGACGATCAAAAAGCCTGATCGTCCAGGTACCCATAACCAAAGCTGGTTTTTAGACGTATCTAAAAACAGCTTAGGCCTTTCCCCTGCCTCTAGATGCACAGAGAGAAAAGAGGTGTGTTTAGAGGAGGGGAAAGGGCGGGCAGTGGGCGGGAGGTGGGCCGACCTACACCTAGGCGTACAACAGGTATAACCAAAACAGTTACAGGTTGCCTAGTCGGCACTTAGACCTTTTTGACTTAAACCCCATTAAGCTAACTGATTTCACCACATTCGCCGGCAATTAGTTCTAGAGTTTAATTACACATTATGTGAAGAAATATTTTCTCTGGTTTGTCTTAAATCTATTTAGTAGCTTCATCACATGCCCCCTAGTCCTAGTATTTTTAGAAAGAGTGAACAAGTGACTCACATCTACCCTTTCCATTCCACTCAATATTTTATAGACCTCTATCATATCACTCCTGAGCTGACTCTTCTCCAAGCTGAAGATACCTAGCTGCTTTAGCCTTTCCTCATAGGGAAGTTGTCCCAAGCCTTTTATCATTTCCGTTGCCCTTCTATGTATCTTTTTTAATTTGGAGGAGTTTTGGAGAATTCACCATACATTATAAGTGAAATTTGGTGAGATGTATACCTGGCACCTTTTATGTGAATAAGATACATAAGAAATGTATTGACAATAGTATTTGGATATTGGATCAATTATTTAAAGATAAGTGATATGTGACTTTTTTGTGGAGAGAGCAAATAATCAGGGTAGGTTACCATTATGATGTATTATTTTACTGCAAATCTCAGTTATTAGTAACTAGGTCTCATTGCATATCTTGGGACCTGTGCTAAAATAGCATAAGTTACTGGTAAAATAACACATCTTACCAGTAGTGCACATTGATAACTATCCTCCTTAATGGTAGCCTACTTAGATAACTATCCCTCTTAGTCTCTAAGAGGTCCTTTTACTAAGGTGTGCTAACCAATTTAGCACACACTCAATGCCTAGGCACCCATTCTATGGGCACCTTAGCATTTAGCGCGCAATAAATCGTTAGCACGCCTTAGTAAAAGGATCCCTAAATATCTGTCAACCAGGCCTAGATTTAAATGGTTCCAAATGCAACATTGTGTATGCAATTTCTCACTTGACCACAGTCAGTTACCTAAGGACGTAGAACTGATAAAAGTCCTGCAAGGGAATTATAATGGAAGGACACTCTATCCAGTGGCGTACCTAGGGGGGGGGCGGGCCGCCCCGGGTACCAGCCCTAAGGGGGTGTTCCCGGCCTTGCCGTTCAGTCCCCCGCCACCCCCGAAGGACCGCTCGCCCCACTGACCTTCCTGCATCACCTGTGAAGCAGCCCGCAGCAGGATCGCGAAGTCAGCGTCAGCATCCCTGCGCTGCTTCCTGCGCCGCGATCCCGCCCCTCCTCTGACGTCAGAGGAGGGGCGGGACCGTGGCGCAGGAAGCAGCGCAGGGATCGCTGACGCTGACTTCGCGATCCTGCTGCGGCTGCTTCATAGGTGGTGCGGGGAGGCCAGGGGGGCGAGCGGTCCTTCGGGGTGGGTCGGGGCATCAGGCCTTCAGGGTGGGGCGGGCGGGCAGGCAAGCAGGCTTTCAAGGGGGAGGGGGTGACAGGCAGGCAGGCAGGCCTTCAAGGAGGGACAGGCCTTCGGGGGGGGGGTGCAGACCTTCAAGGGGTGCAGGCCTTCAAGGGGGGCAGGCAGGCCTTCAGGGGGGTGCAGGCCTTCGGGGGGGGGTGTAGGCCTTTGGGGGGGGTGCAGACCTTCAAGGGGGTGCAGGCCTTCAAGGGGGGGAACAGGCCTTCAAGGGGGAAAGGCAGGCAGGCCTTCAAGGGGGGGACAGGCCTACAAGGGGGGGGGGGACAGGCCTACAGGGGGGGGGACAGGCCTACAAGGGGGGGGACAGGCCTTCAAGGGGGGGTGCAGGCCTTCAAGGGGGGTGCAGGCCTTCAAGGGGGTGCAGGCCTTCAAGGGGGGTGCAGGCCTTCAAGGGGGAGACAGGCCTTCAAGGGGGGAAAGGCAGGCAGGCAGGCCTTAAAGGGGGGACAGGCCTACAAGGGGGGGACAGGCCTACAAGGGGGTGGGACAGGCCTTCAAGGGGGGGACAGGCCTTTGGGGGGGGGGTGCAGACCTTCAAGGGAGTGCAGGCCTTCGAAGGGGGTGGTGCAGGCCTTCAAGGGGGTGCAGGCCTTCAAGGGGGGACAGGCCTTCAAGGGGGGGAAGGCAGGCAGGCCTTCAAGGGGGGACAGGCCTACAAGGGGGGGGAGAAGCTACAAGGGGGTGGGACAGGCCTTCAAGTGGGGGACAGGCCTTCGGGGGGGTGCAGGCCTTCGGGGGGTGCAGACCTTCAAGGGGGGGACAGGCAGGCAGGCCTTCAAGGGGGGGACAGGCCTACAAGGGGAAGGGACAGGCCTTCAAGGGGGGTGCAGGCCTTCAAGGTGGGACAGGCAGACCTTTAAGGGGGGACAGGCCTTTGGGGGGGGGACCATGATTTAGAAGTACACGGAGGGAAGGGGGTGTTCAAAGAGACATGCATATGCCAAACTTTGGGGGGGGGGAAGAAATAATGGGTCTGAAAATAGAGGAGAGGGAGAGAGATGATGGACCATGGGATTTAGGGAGGGAAGGAACAGAAAGGGAGAGAAATTGGACACAAGGGATGGTGTGGAGGAGGGATAGAGATACTGGATAGGAGGGTAATTAGGAAAAGAAACGGAGAGATGGTGGACTCTGGGATGGTGGGGAAGGAGGGAGAGATGCCGGATGAAAGGGTATTTAAGAAAAGGTGGATCTGTGGAGGGAGATGAAAAAAAGGAAAGATACCAGACTTCCTGGGAAGGGAAGGGAAATGGAAAGGGAGGACAGAGTTGGCAGATGGATGGTTAGCATGCAGAAAGAAGGAGACCCTGGCAAGCAAGTTATCAGAAGAAAACCAGAGCCTTGGACCAACAAGATTTGAAATATAACCAGACAACAAAAGGTAGAAAAATTAATTTTATTTTCTGTTTTGTGATTATAACATGTCAGATTTGAAATGTGTATCCTGCCAGAGCTGGTGTTGGACTGCAAACGTGAGCTAGGATTTAACAGAAAGAGGAAAAGTCCTTTTTGTTTCTTTATTTTATTTACACCACAGTGCAAGTGTGGTTAGGAGAAGCCAAAGGGGGTGAAAAAGCTATAAAACCCACCAGGAGTTTTGAAAAAAATCACCCAACTGGGCAGGAAAATCGAATTGGAAAAACCAATTCAATAGGGCTGAATCGAATCAAAATTTTTTTTTCCTGTATCTGGCAGCATTAGTTTGCGCTACTGTCTTAGACTTTAGGACCTGGGATTGGGGAGAGATGGCATCCTCAGTACTTTATAATGCAAGTGAAACGAGGATTTGGTCAGACTTTTGAAGGGTCTGAAGAAAAAAAATATTGTATAGGCCGGGGACATGAGACAGCAGGAAATGGGAACTTTTCTTCCTTCTATTTTTGTGAATGGAAAGGCTGAGGATGTCAGAGAGGTCAGTTAAAATATGTGCTTTATAAGAAAATATAATAATGTGTTTTATAAAGTTTATAGCATAGCTGGCCTACCCAGTGAGGTGTTCCTAGTGGTGATGGTGGCAGCGTGTCAATGTGTTGAGAGGAAGAGGTGGTCTGGGAAATTCTGCTGAGCAAACTCCGGGCCCATTTCCACCCCCCAGTTAGTCCACTCCACTCAACTGATTCACACACTGAGTGGGTCTTTGGGTGTTGTTTTGGGATCTCTTCCAGTGGTTTATCTCCTTCTGGTCCAAGGAAGGAAACTTTGTTATCCTTAGCATTGACCTACAGAATATGTTTGTAACAGCGCTGCTTGTGTGGCATTAGGCTATGTAGTGATCGAAAGAAAAAAACAGACCTTTGCACATTTTTGCACTATATGGTGGGTGTATGAGGAGATTCACATTTCCTGCACAGCTAAGTCCATGTGAAGTTACCTTGTGCTGTATTTGACATCTAGCAAGGTCTCTGTTTGAAAGGAAAGATCTAAACTTAAAAATGAAGTGGCCAGAAGTTATGGTAAAAGCAGATAGTGTAGCTGGTTTTAAGAAAGATTTGGACAAATTCCTGGAGGAAAAGTCCATAATCTGTTATTAAGACATGGGGGAAGTGTCTGCTTGCCCTGGATCGGTAGCATGGAATGTTGCTACTCTTTGGGTTTTGACCAGGTATTAGTGTCCTGGATTGGCTACCATGAGAATGGGCTACTGGGCATGATGGACCATTGGCCTGACCCAGTTAGGCTATTCTTATGTTATGTTCTCATCTGTAGGGGCCTTTGTTTTCACTTCTTATTTTAATGTATTTTTTTTCTGGGAACTTATCAGTGTTTTTTATAATGGGAACAAAAATGGAAGAGAATTAATGTGTGTGGAATGGGGGGGTAACTAATTTCTTCAGCTAAATAATTCAATCCACTTCAAACAGACATAGGAGAACTTGTGCACCATTCACACACCCTCCAACCAAAAACGTCAAAAGAAAAAAACTGTTCGACAACCTCCTAGCCATTCGAGCTGCAACACTCGACCCCCAACTCTACAACCAATTGATATCAACCACAGACTGCAAAACCTTCAAAAAGAAATAAAAACCCTTCTATTCAAAAAACACATAAAACCGAACTAACACAATCAGAACTGTCCCAAGCATCACCTGCAACTACTCCATATGTACTTCTAATGTCATGACAATTTAGACATAATTTATGTTATGTTATGTTTGGAATAATGGTTACATATATGAGGTTCAATAAAAGAAAATTTTCACTGCCTGTTTCTATTCTGACCATTTATTCCATTTCATGGTTATTGCAAAAAAAAAAATAAAAAATTTTTTTACATGGGGGGGGGGGGGTGTCAAAAAATGATGGGCCCCGGGTGCCACATACCCTAGGTACGCCACTGACTC
Source organism: Geotrypetes seraphini (assembly GCF_902459505.1). Lineage (NCBI taxonomy): Eukaryota > Metazoa > Chordata > Amphibia > Gymnophiona > Dermophiidae > Geotrypetes > Geotrypetes seraphini. The sequence continues at coordinate 215,387,774 of NC_047089.1, read as the reverse complement.
TATCTCTTCGTTTTTATAAGTTCTCATGAAATAATTGTTACAGCCTAAACTGTGGATTTATGAAAGTGTTAGACATGATCACTAATAGTGAACATTATGGACTCAATGTGGAAGTTGTTCTGGATTAAAGTAGACCTTCTCAGTCCATAAGCCTTATTCACAAATAATCAAAATTTACTCTCCATACCATCAATACGGGAACTATTTTACGATACTACCTGCAAATCCATCTTTTCAGTCACTGCCCCCTCTCTGTGGAATGCCTTTCCTTTAGATGTTCGATTAATAATAATAATAACTTTATTTTTGTATACCGCAATACCACAAACAGTTCAGAGCGGTTTACAATGCAAGAGACTGTACATATACAGTGAAGATACAATGTCAGGGAATGTATTATGCAGTTGAGAGCAGTTTACAATGCAAGGGACTGTACATATTCAGCATAGGTGTTTATACAGCGAAGATACAATGCAGATTTACAATGCAAGATACTGTACATATACAGCGGAGATATTTATACAGTGAAAATACAGTGCGAGAGACTTGTAGAGCAAGATATGATGCAAGAGACTATATAATGCGGTTAAGTAGATTACTATGCAAAGATAGTTACATATATAGCGAGGATACAGAGTGGTGAATGGCCAGAGAGTGCAACCAGTATCAGTTACGGGAGGGTGCCGGAGGGAAGGGTAAGTAGGAAGGAAGGAAGTGTTGGATTGAGGGGGAGGAAGAGCTGGTAGGGTTTGGTTAATTGGAGAGGAGGGGTTCGAGAAATTTATCATTTATCATAGAGATAAGATTTGAGAGATTTTCTGAAGGATGAGTAAGATGGGGCAGATGAGATGAGGGTGGTCAGGCAATCTGTCCATTTGCTAGCTTGGAATGAGAGAGTTCTATTAAGGAATCTTTTGTAGGTGCATCCCTTTGGGGATGGGTAAGTAAACAGATAGGCATTGCGAGTTCGATTGGTGCCTTGGAACGCAAAGTGGTAACACAGATATATCGGGGACAGGCCAGGCGAATTTGAAGATGACTCTCGCTTCTATTGGTAGCCAGTGAAGTTTTCTGTAGTAAGGGCTGATATGGTCTGACTTTTTGAGGCCATAGATTAGGCGGATTAGAGAACTCCCTGGAAAAATTTAAAGCCAAACTTAAAACCTTCCTCTTTAAAGATGCCTTTTCTCTTTAGTGAAGCTTTGCAATATCTAATACTTCTTTTGAGATGATTCCCCTCCTAATGTTTTTGCCACTCCCCATTTACCGCCCCTTTTTATTAATTTTACTTCGATGTATTTTAAACAATCTTTCCCTCCCCTACTTTCCTTCCGTTTCATGTATGTTATGTCGAATTCGTCTAGTATTTTTTAATATTTGATAAAATATTGCTTTTATTTACCTATTTTAATTGTTCCTTACAATCTTTTTACATTGTACACCATCTAGACATTTGATTTGATAGACGGTATATCAAAAATAAAGAAACTTGAAACTTTTTGATTTTTGTGGTTCATCGAAGCCTGATGGAGTCCACTTTGTTTGTGGAAAGCAGGTCTCTTAGAAACCAAGACATGTTGGCACTGCAACATAGAACAAGGTGACCTTTTGCACATGCTTTATGAATGCCCATTGTGGGATGATATTTGGGATTTATATTCAAGATATGTGGTCTTTCTCCCAACCATTGACTTTTGATGTAGTGATATTTAGATCTCTTGTTCTGAAGGCTCCCCTTGAGAAATGACATCAATCATTGTTTGATCTTGTGGTTGCAGTAACTTTACAAATGATCCTCAGCAACTGGAAAGAAGTAGAATTATTAAATGCAACCTTTTGGTGGCATTCTGTTTGTTTACTTCACAAACATGGGTTGAAATTGACTGAAAAAAAATAATCATCATAATGTTACAGAGATGTGGGAGATTTGCACAAACAGTGGCCATTCCAAGCCATCCTGTATTGTCGATTTCTGCACACTTGAATACTGTCTCTTTGTATTTTTATCGCTTCAAAAAGTGTTCTCTGTTGGTATATATGCCTTTGTCTTTCTTAAATATATAAATAAACATAAAACATATAGAGGGCCATTTTCAATAGGACGTCTAAGTCTGAGTCTGGATGTCTTGAGAAAGATGTCCAAAAATCGGATGTAGAAAAGGGCTATTTTCAAAATTGCAAGACCTCTGTCTATTTTTTTTTTTTTTAATGACCTGCTAGATGTATTGGCTTAGGAAGACGTCTATCTTTGGCCCTGAAAGACATCTATCTTTTTTGGCATTTTCAAAGAATAGGATGGTCAGTTGAAACACGGCCAAAACAAGCCATTTGTATATAGGAAGAGCCAGCATTTTTTAATGAACTAGTCACACAGTCATGTCAACAGAGCAGTGGGGCACCTCAGAAGCACTGCTGTGAATTTCACATAAAAGGTGCCAGGTATACATCTCACCGTAACCCACTTATAGTGTATGATGAGACCTCCAAAACTCCCCCAAAACCTACTATACCCACCTGTCTACCACCCCAATAGCCCTTATGGCTGCAGGTTTCACCTATATGGAAATACAGTAGGATTTTGGTGGGCTCACACTTTCCACCTTAAATGTAGTGGTTAGAATGGGATATGGGCCTAGGTCACACTCTCTATGGCTAACTACACCACTCACGAGGCTACTCCAGAGAGAATGACATGGTGACAGAATTAATCACCGTTCCTGTCCCCATGAATAACCATGGGAAACCATCTCCAAGTTATTCTTTAAGGAGATAGGGAATAATCAGAGTATGAATAGGCACAACCACTGACCCTCAAGCCTTGCATTGAAGAATGCTGGTGTAGAAGGACTGAGGTTGAGATAGACACTAAAGAATGATAGTCTCTGGTATCCTGAGCAGATATTGTGATGTCATAATGCCTCATTCCACCAATGCCTAAGAGTCAGCCTCATCAGTGATGTCACAATGGCTTCATTATCCTGTACTTGGCTCAGAATCAGAGTATGAATGGGCACAGCCACTGACCCTCAAGCCTTGCATTGACGAATGCTGGTGTAGAAGGACTGAGGTTGAGAGAGACACTAAAGAATGACATGGGATGATTTCCCGAGGTTATCCGTGGGGACAGGAATGGTGATGAATTCTGTCACTGTGCCATTCTCTACAAGTTCAGATACCTGCTTGCTGCTCTACCAGGTGCAGCTGCTAGAGAGACAGGTATGTACTGTTTCATTCAGACCTTTGGGGGGAGGGGAGGGGGTAGAGGGTCAGTGACCATTGGGAGATCCAAGGCCAGTGTGAGCAGCAAATGGAAGATGATTATTCCGGTGAACATTTAAAGAGGTACTTGGGAGAAGGGGAGTAAAGAGGAGGAGAGATGGTACCCGGGGTGGTCCACCAGCTTACCCCCTTTATTACGCCACTGACTGCATCAAACAGCGCACCTTTATCCTCATGTTTATTCACACCTTCAAAGAAATTAAGCAAACTAGTGAAGAAAGAGTTCCCATGGTGGAATTCATGTTGATTATGTTCTGTTAAACCATGTTTGTCTATGTGATCAGAAATTGTATTCTTTATGATAGAAATTGTTTAAAGAATAGTGGGCAAAAGGATGGGTACTCGTAATAAGAGCCTTAAATTAGACGTTACTTGGGGCATGCTAGTGGCAGGATCAACTAGAAATACAGGCAGTCCACAGGTTACAGACACCCAACTTAAGTACAACTCATACTTAAGAACGCAGTTGCGGCTTCATTTGATTTCACTGAGCAGTATTTCCAGTGGCTCAGACTCCTACATGTGTCCTGTAAAAGATTTAGGAATGTTGCATGGCCACATTAAGAACAGTGTGTGGTTGTGCATGCTGTACCTTAGAGGGAACACTGGACTGGGGGTAGTTGGCCCTTTTGTCCACTTGGAGCAGAGGTAAGCAGCAAGAATCTTAAAATCTACAACTTCTGAGTTACCTATAAATCTGACTTAAGAACAGCTTTAAAAACTTAACTCGTCCTTAATCTGGGGACTGCCTGTAGTTGAAACCAAACTCCCTGCAAGAGGTATCTCTTATGCTTCTAGTGACACTGAATCTGGGATCTCTGTACCAGCATTTTGGGCAGTGAGCTTCCATTTGAGTTTTCGTGCCTTACAAAAAATAGAAATTTCAAGTAACTCCTAAAGAAGGCTGACCTGCCGAAACTCAGCCGTGTTGAGAGTGTCTTTAAGAGTCTGTATGAAAATAAAGTATTTTCACACATCCTACTTTTTGACTAGTTTTGTGGAAGACCATTTCCTTACCCCGCTTTGTGTGTATGTCTTTTGTATGCAAAGGTGTACCCTCTTTTTCCTTTCTGGTTTTGATTTTGGCCATATAGTTTAATGCCTTTGAATCAGAACCAAACTACTGTGTACTAAAACAAGGATCTTACCTTTTCAGACCTACCCTCCTCTTTTACTAGTGCGTAGTGCGGGTTTTAGCCCCGGCAGAGGCAGTAACTGGGCCGATGCGCATAGAATTCCTATAAGAATCTGAGCAGTTACCGCCGCTGCTGGCGCTAAAACCCACGCTACACGTTAGTAAAAGAGGGGGAAATGATCTGAAAGGCAGAGAAGGAATATTGAAATGGCAACAAGTTTTTGAGTTAGCAAGTACTGTATTTTGTAGTTCTGGAACGAATCGTCTGAGTTTTTTTCCATTATTTCCTATGGGGAAATTTGCTTTGATATACGAGTGCTTTGGATTACAAGCATGCTTCTGGAACGAATTATGCTCACAAACCAAGGTTTGACTGTATTTTGTATTAAAGTTTTTGGGTTGTAGAACAAATCGTCTGAGTTTCCATTATTTTCTATGGGGAAATTTGCTGTGATATACAAGTGCTTTGGATTACACGCATTCTTCTGGAACTAATTATGCTCGCAAACCAAGAATGAAGAAACCATTGTGATTCACAATACTAGTAGGAGGAAAAGACAAGAATTAAAAAAATATAAGGTTTCAAGTTTCAAGTTTATTAAAAATTTGTTATACCACCGAATCAAAACTTCTTAGCGGTTTACAAAACATTAAAAGGGAATCACATAATGTGAGTAACAAGGCTTAAAACATAAAGTAAAACCGACAAACTCGTAACAAAACAAAATTGCTAAACAAAACAGGAACAAAAGGAATTATGGTAGAACTACATTGTTGATAGGAAAGATAGGACATGAAAAGAGAAACACATAAATCATTTCAGAAAAGAAAAGGACCAGAATCTTTGTTGAACGGGAAAAGGGAGAAATCGTCCTTATGAGGACGGCTAGAGTCCAAAGGCGTCTTTAAACATGAATGCTTTTAAGTTAGATTTGAAATAATTTAAAGAGGAAGCTTTTCTTAAATGGTCAGGAGTAGAGTTCCACAGAGATGGAGCAGTGACCGAGAAAATATAAGCGCATAAAGCGTTAATGTGTCTTAAAGATGGAATTACAAGTAAATTCTGAGGGACTGACCGAAGACTTCTTTGTGGAAAATATGGAATCAGAAGTCTATTGATGAATTCGGGTTGGTTAGTTTCAAGGGTTTTAAAGGAGTTCAGGCAGCATCAGAAATAGAGAGGTTGGAAAAAGCAATTAGATAGGCAAAGGCTCAAACAGAGGAATATATGTATCATCCAATTAGTAAAAGCAGAGGATACAATTGATTCAGGTATATAAGTGGAACGGGAAAGACTATGATTTGTGATCGCTGTTTCATTATATTTGTTATGTAATGCCATTGATTTTATCTTTGCTCTGTGCCACCTAAAACTGTTATTTTGAATTAGGTGACTTAGAAATACAATTACATACAGTAAAGATGAATAGTAAGAAGTAAGGGGGGAGGATGGCTTCAGTGAATACAATTATAAGAAGAAAGCAGAGAGTCTTGAATAAATATTTTTGTTCATTATTCACATTAGAAGGGAAGGTAGATCAAAGGTAAAAGACAAGATAAGGGGCGGTGGAGGGAACACAGCCAATTATTGAAGAGAGAATGTTTAAGGTACTGGCACAATTGAAAGGAGAGAAGGGCTAAGAGGCCTGATGGGGTAAATCCCAGAACACTGATTAAGCTAACAGAGACACTGAAGCCAGGATTCTCAAAAAACCCATGTTAAAAAGCGACGGTTTGCTAACGCAGCCATTTTGATACCGAATCTAACAACCCGAGGCATTCTTTAAAAAATTGTGCATGCAAATAAGATCGGCGGACAGCAGCGAAGATTTCCTACATTTGCATGTGCCTATCGTTGATAGGCACGTGCGCAGAAAAAACGCCATATAAAAAAAAAACCACGCTCTCCTGCTGGCAGCAGAAGAGATTTTTATCAATCACGCATAAACATGCCTTTCTATCCAAAAAAACTACTATAATTCAGGTAAATCTTGTATTTTGTTTTTAATGTAAAATTTAATCAAGACCCACAGCCAGAAACACACAAGACAAGGGTATCGTGCACGCGCTCAAGAAGAAATGTTGGCTTTTAATAAGCGCGCATGAAACATGCCTGTCTCTCCCCAAAACTCAAAAGAAGCATTATTTTGCTACCCTCCCCTTTAAAATATATTAGATACACATTTTTTTTTTCATTAGCCACAGTCAAAACGTAAGTGCTGGCACTGTAACGGCACCCCTGGACCAGTCGCTGCTTTTTGTCGCCAAAAGCTGACACCATTCTTCGAAAATGCCTCGGCGATTTTTATGAATCCACCGGAGGGCTCATTTCAGTGTTAGAGAGCACATTTGCATGCCATTGTCGGAGACTGCTAGAAACCTCGCTAAAGACAGAGATAATCCGTTTTGATAATCTGCCGCTAAAATGCGTGCAGGCTAAACCACTGGAAAACAGTTTAGCGACGGCGTTAAAGTTTTGAGATGATTGTTGCAGTTGTACAGGTCTTGCTGCATCTGGGTGGGTAGAACCTTGGTAAGTTTAAAGATGTTCTTCCTGTAATCATGATGCCAGCTGAGGAAGCCTAAGAGGACATATAACCCAGCTGTATGGGGAGAACATTTTTAAACTCGCCAGGGTTCTACCTACGCAGATGCAGTGAGACTTGGACAACTGCAATAGTCATGATGCCAGTCGCAGAAGAGAACGGAGATGCTGAATGTTCTCATCAGAGCTCTTTTTAAACTGTCACTTGAAACGGAAGGTGGGAAGGGAAGGGGGACTTGTATACCACCTTTTTGTGGCTTTGGCATTCAAAGATGACATTCAAAGTGGTGGGGCACAGGAGGATTAAGTGACTTGCCCAGGGTCGCAAGGAGCAGTACTGGGAGTTGATCTCACAACCTCTGGCTGCAGAGGCAGCAGCTCTACCAGGGAGCCACACCTTCCAGAAGGGGATCCTAGGACTGAAGAAGAGCAGATAGTCTTCTTCACAAGGGCAAAAACAAAGAGGAAGTAGAGAGCCTTAAAGCAAGAGAATGGATGCTTCAAATTCCACTGCTGCTCCTTCTGACCTTGGGCAAGTTATTGCATTGTCTCAGGTATATAAACTGAGTCTTCTAGGGACAGGGAAATATCTAGCATACATACCTAAATGCAACTTGCCTTGAGGCGGGAAGGGGTAAAACGCGAACCTCGCGGATCTAAAACCGCACGTCCTTAAAAATCCGAGGTCCATGCATTGACAAGTCCACCTTCGCTTTCCCTGCAGCTCAGCTCAGGCCCCCGGCTCCCTCGTGGACCTCATGGATCTGAACTGCACGTCACATCCTTAAAAATCCGAGGTCCGCGCCACTTTTGAGGTCTGTGCCACTTTTAATCTCTGGCTCTGACAGAGCTCTATGACAATTTAACTCTAACGGATCCTAGCATAGGGAGGGAAAAGCATTAGGATCCGTCAGAGTTAAATTGTCATAGAGCTCTGTCAGAGCCAGAGACTAAAAGTGGCACGGACCTCAAAAGTGGCGCGGACCTCGGATTTCTAAGGATGTGACGTGTAGTTCAGATCCGTGAGGTCCGCGAGGGAGCCGGAGGCTTGAGCTGAGCTGCAGGGAAAGCGAAGGCGGACTTGTCAATGCACGGACCTCGGATTTTTAAGGACGTGCGGTTTTAGATCCGCAAGGTCCATGAGGTCCGCGTTTTACCCCTTTCCCCTTGAGGCACTACTGAATAGGTGTGAGCTAAATCCAAAATCCCTTCCCTTCCCCATGTGCCAAATAGTATTTGGAGCGGAAAGAATTAGCAGATTGCAAAACAAGGAATTTCAGGGTCATCTTTCACCTTGAGATGACCAATCAATGTGAAAAGGTGGTTCTAGGAGTTGTAGTCCCACAGAAGAGAGGGTCACTGAGCACTGGACAGAGAGGTTGCAGGAGTGCTGGATTACATTACATTACATTAGAGATTTCTATTCCGCCAATGCCTTGGGGAATACTTACATTCAGCCCTGAGGCACAGTCTCATGTGCCGGATGAAGTTCAGATCCTCCCAGCGCACATACTTGTAGTGGTGCCATAGTGACCTCTAGGTCTGTGTTTCTCATCTCGGTCTTGGCGGACCCCTTGCCAGTCAGGATTTCAGGATATCCACAATGAATATGCATAAACTTGATTTGCATACCCTGCCTCCATTGTATGCAAATTTCTTTCATGCATATTCTTTGTGGATATCCTGAAAACCTGACTGGCAAGGGGGTACTCCAAGACCGAGTTGAAAAAACACTACTTTAGGTCATGGTATACCCCAAAGCACCTGAAAGACACAAGTTGTTGAAAGATGGGGGTCAGATGATGGGTCTTCTTACCTTCGCATACATAATTGTTAGTACAGACATGCTGTGCAATGCTCCTCACATGGCCTGGGGAAGATGGCAAAAGGCTATTTGCCGGGAAGACTAAGGGGAATATCAAACAGAGTCCAGGTGGGTTGTGAGCTGGGGTGGGCCTGGGGCCCAAGGGTAACATGGTGGCCTGTTGACACTCTGACTATGTGAATGTGGGACAGGAGGGGGGAGGGAGGCGGCTTGTAGCTGTGGGCCGTGGCGTAGCGAGGGTGTGAGGTGCCCGGGGAGTAGTGCCCCTTCCCCACACTCTTCTCCACCTCCAACCGCTACATGCTCCTTCCCCCCTCCCCCCACTCAACTGTTGCACATGCACGTGCCTCTGTAACATTCCGCTTTAGTAATTATTATAGCGGTGGAGTGGTGGGGCTGAGGTATTTCGATTAAGTCTCTTTGAACAATACTATACCACCCTTATTGTTGTTGGTTTATGATATATAGTTGAGGGGGGTGGTAATACAATCATATAAAATACTGGTTTTAGACTAAAGTCTGTAACATTCCTGGCATGAACAACAACCACCAAACTGCTGTCGCACCTGCGTGGGCTCTCCATCTGACATCACTTCCTATGCGCAGATCCAGGAAGTGATATCAGAAGAAGAGCTGACACAGGTGCGCCAGGAATGTTATAGAGGTACGGGGAAAGGGAAGTGGCGTGAGCGGACGGCAGTGTGGGGGTGGGAAGGAGCAGGGGGGCAGAGAGGAGGACTGGTGCCGCGGCCCTATCAAGACCTGGATTGGCCACCGTGAGAACGGGCTACTGGGCTTGATGGACCATTGGTCTGACCCAGTAAGGCTATTGTTATGTTCTTATGCTCCCTCGGGTTTTTGCAGCCCAAATGCATGACCTTGCATTTCTTAGCATTACATTTTAGCTGCCAAATTTCAGACCATTCTTGAAACTTCGCCAGGTCTTTCTTCATGTTATTCACACCATCCTGGGTGTCCACTCTGTTGCAGGTTTTGGTATCATCCGCAAAGAGGCAAGTCTTACCGACAGCCCTGCAACAATATCGTTTATAAAAATGTGTTATTTTTAAAAACCAACACAAAGTGCAACAAATTAACAACACATTGATACAATAAACAGCACTCTTTACAGTCATATAATAAGATAAGTACTTATCACACACACCCCTCCCCCCCTTCCTGGATGTGCATAACACTCATTCAGAAAATTTGTACAAAATTTTGTTAATGGATCCCAAACCTCTTTGAATTTATTATAGTGTCCCAATTGTAACGAGTTCATACGTTCAAACTTATAAAATTGGCTTAAGGTTTCCCACCAAAAGTTATAATTTATTCTATCCCAATTTTTCCAGTTTTTCGTCATTAGCTGCATAGCAACTCCTGTCATAATCAAAAGTAATCTATTCTTATTTGCATTGATTGAACAGAACCTTAAGGCACACCACTGGTAACATCCCTCTCCTCAGAGCGATCTCCATTGACCCTCTGTCGCTTTCCACTCAACCAGTTCCTGACCAAGCCCGCCACTTTAGGACCCATGCTAAAGAGCACTCAGTTTATTTATTAGACGTCTGTGTGGAACACTGTCAAAGGCTTTGCTAAAATCTAAATACACCACATCTAGAGCAGTGGTTCCCAACCCTGTCCTGGAGGACCACCATGCCAATCGGGTTTTCAGGCTAGCCCTAATGAATATGCATGAGAGAGATTTGCATTTAATAGACGTGACAGGCATGCAAATCTGCTTCTTGCATATTCATTAGGGCTAGCCTGAAAACCTGATTGGCCTAGTGGTCCTCCAGGACAGGGTTGGGAACCACTGATCTAGAGCATTTCCTATATCCAATTCTCTGGTCACCCAGTCAAAGAATTTGATCAGATTTGTCTGACAAGACCTACCTCTAGTGAATCCATGTTGCCTCCGGTCCTGTAATCCATAGGATTCCAGAAACTTCACCATTCTCTGTTTTAAAAGTGTTTTCATTAGTTTGCTTACCTAGATCCTTTTTCTGGGCAGTGACTTCTAACACAGAACCCAGCATCACATAGCTATAGCTCGGGTTCCTCTTTCCCACATGCATTTGTTCACATTAAACATCATCTGCCATTTTGACGCCCAGTCTTCCAGTCTTACAAGGTCCTCTTGCAATTTAACAACTTTGAACAACTTTGTGTCATCAGTATATTTAATTATCTCACTAGTTATTCCCATCTCTAGATCATTGATAAAAAGCATATGTTAAAAAGCAGCGGTCCCAGCACAGGCCCCTGGGGACCCCCACTATTTACCCTTCTCTATTGAGAATATTTACCATTTAAACCTACTCTCAATTTTCTATTTTCAACCAGTTCTTAATCCATAAAAGGACATTGCCTCCTCTCCCATGACTTTCTAATTTCCTCAGAAATCTTTCATGAGGTTCTTTGTCAAATGCCTTTTGAAAATCCAAATACACAATATCTACCGGTTCACCTTTATCCACATGTTCATTCATTCCTTCAAAGAAATGTATTCATATTGGATTCACACACACTCAGTGAAAGACAGTTTTCATGGAATAGTTTACACAAAGTAATTTCCACACGACCCAGCAAACAGCCCTCTTCCAAGTGAACCGTATGCTATTTAAAAAAGAATTGTCTTCAGTGCTATTTAAAAGCTGGAAAATAATGTTAATCCTCAAACTGACTGTGGCAGATTGTTCCCTAAATTAGGGCATAAAAAGAAAAATGCTGAGTTTCTGGTAGATTCATAATAGGCTTTAGAGTAGGGGGTGGTAGGGTGGAGATCCAACCTGTGTGCCTCCAGAGAGAGGAGTGATCGAGCTGGTGTGTAGGCGGATATTAAATTTGAGAGATAAGAGGGGACACACAAGTGAAGGACTTTATGAGAATGGCAAAATAACATGATAAGAGAGATTAGAAGCTAGTGGAATGATTTAAGGAATGGAGTAGAATGGTCAAACTGCAGCTGTGTTGTATAATGTGTGTAAATGTTTTAATTCCATCTGAGATATACCTGCATAAGCCACATTACAATAGTCTAGCTGAGAAATGACAAAAGCATATACAAGATGTTTCAGAGGGCATAATCGACACAGTGCAAAGAAACCTGATTTGAGGACCTGCAATATTTGTTCATAAAACGTGAGGGCTCTATCAGTAATAACCCCAAGGTATTTGAAGGATTCCATGATTGAAACTGGGGAATCAAACAGGGTGATGGGACTAAAGCACACCAGACAATAGTGCGTGGAAAAAGGAGCTCAGACAAATGTGCGCAGTACGTCAGCGTGCTGGATTAAAAGTTAAATTTATGGAACAAACGATAACATCTGAAATGGACAGAGCAACATTACTAGTATCATTTGTCTTTGAACAGGATGTGAATATGATTATGAAATTGTTTTTCAAAAATTCCCAAAAATTATTTGGGGGACAGAAAATATGGATATATCCTGACGTAGCTAAGACTACACAAGAACGGAGGAAAGATTTTCTTGCAATGCGACAACAGACTATAAATATTGGAGCAACATTTTTATTGGTGTATCCCTGCAAATGCCTGGTTAGGTACTTAGGTGTTAAATATGTTTTTTTCTCTCCTAACCATCTGAAGGAATTTCTAGATGTTAAGCAGATCATCAAGGATTAAAGATTAAGGGATAATAATAATTGGGCGCTAGATACATTATGCCTTTCTTTTTTGTATTATTCCTTTAAATTTCTCTCTAATTTTAGTTTTGGTCAACCCCTGTTTATTGTGGTCTAAGAAGGGGTTTATTATCATCATTATGATGATTGTGGCAAAAGTATTATTGCGTTAAAAGTTTCTTTCCTGTATTCAATGTACAAGAATTAATTCTTGTAAAATAAGATTGTATAATTATAAATAAAAAAATAATAAAAAAAAAAAGTTAAATTTAAAATGCTCCAAGGGTGTGTGTGGGGGGAACCCACCAGTTTACTTAGATATATTGGCCCTGCTGTTGGGGGTGGGTGGGTGGGCCACCCTTCCCCCACACACACTTGAGAGGAAACTAATTTTTCCCTAAAACTTTGCTCTGTAATGGGGGGGGGTTCCCCCTGAATCTCCCAATGGTAGCACCAACACTTCTAAGTAAACTGGGGGGTTCCCACGAAACCCCTCATAGCGCTTTAAATTTAACTTTTAATCCGGCACGCTGACATCCTGCGCGCATTTGACTGAGCTCCTTTGTCCTCGCGCGATTGTCCCACGCGCTTTCATCTATGTATCATCAAACAGAGTTGGAATAGTAGAAGGGTGGATGGAACCAACAGACTGAAGTCATTTCCTGGTTCAAGACCAACTTGTGAAGGGCCATAGCTGTAAATTTGAAAAATCTGATGATGAATGAAACACTGGGTAGACTAAAAGGATATTGTCTGCGTAGGTATACAAGGAAATGCAAAATTCCTGTATCAGTGTTAACAGCGGGTTGAATAAGAGATTGAGCTTTAGATGTTGACCCATGCAAGTGTACGGTGTAAGAGTGATTGGTTAAAAATTGAGCGAAACTAAGACAAGGATGTTCTAGTGACACGATGTCGGCTAATCTAGATAACAGTAGACGATGATCAACCAGATTGAAGGCTGCTGATAAGTCTAAAGAAATTAGAAGAGCTGTGTTTGTGTGTGAATGTTCTGTCCCCAAAGTTGTGTATGCATGTTTACATTTTATACTGTAGTTATTACATTACATTACATTACATTAGGGATTTCTATTCCGCCTGTGCCTTGCGGTTCTAGGCGGATTACAATAAAGATGATATCTGGACATTTCCAGTAGAATTACATTACAGGAGAAGAGTAGATTACATGTAACAGTGAAGAGTTACAATACATTCAATATCGCAGCAGATAGACATAGCCACGGATTTACAATAAGGAAGATTTCTGGGCATTTCCCGTAGAATTACATTACAGGAGAAGTGTTAATTACAGGTAATAGTGAAGAATTACAGTACATTCAATATCACAGGAGATGTTACCTAGCAACTGAGACAATTTACAACTGGTGGAGAGTAAGAATTACAATATATTCTAGATTACAAAAGATGTTCCATGAGATGAGTCAAGTTTCTTCGGATGGAGAGTAGCATCATATGCCTATAAGTGGAGGTGTATTTATTGTTTTGATGATTGCATGATGTTGGTTAATTAATGTTGATGATATGGACAGTAGGGGTGTTTAGTTTGGGTTGGATAAAGAGATTCTGTTCCCAATGGAATTGGTTGGGAACTCATTAGATGGCGGTTTAGATTGATGGGAGATATTTTTTGAACAGTAGTGTTTTTATTTCTTTTCGGAACTCTTTTATGTCTGTAATTTTGATCAGTAATTTTGAGATGTCGGAGTCAATATTAGCTGCCTGTGTCCCTAGTAGGTTGTCATAAAGTTTCTTACGTCGAGTACCGTTGAGAGGAGGGTAGGTGAAAATGTTCTGTGTTCTCCTTCTTCTGGATAAGAGATAGTAGTGAAAGCGGTTGTTTAGGTAGCTGGGTGCCGCGCCGTGGGTTACATGCTAAGCCAAGTTAACAGTAAAATAGAAACTTCACAGAAAGAGTCATCAGCGCTATAGGATTGTGGGTTGTCAGTGAAACTTGGCACTACCAGGAAACTTCAACATTAAAAACGTCCAAAAGAGAAAAAATGGTCCTTGTGCCCATGAAAGTAAATAAACTTTATGGACTGCTGTCTACCTCAGAAGGCTAAGAACTTACCCTTTCTTTTACAAAGCTGTGCTAGCTTTTTTAGCGCTGGCCGCCACGGTAAAAGCTCCAACGGGGAAATCCTGGTAACCCTAGTCTAGCCTGACACCAACACCCCTGTTTTGGCCTGTGATTTCTTGATGTCAGCAGCAGTTAATTTCTGATTCCGTAGAGCCATTCTCACTATCCTTCTGTCGGTCTGAGGTGTTGTAACCTTTTACCAGCCCCTTCCATCCATGTTTTTGATGCTTCTAATCTCTTCAAAACACTTGCAGAGCTTAAGTATCTCGACCGGTGACACATCTTGACCAATTTTGGCTGCAATATCTCGATAACTGTAGCCTTCTTTTCTTATGGTTATGGCTGTTGCTTTCTTTTTAGGTGACCAATCAAGTCTCTATTGCAAAATTTAGCATACAACTGTAATTTTAGTGTATTTAGACAAGTTAATATTCATTTAATACAATTAAATTGCAATTAATGAAAAAGAATAATTCAAATTGTGTTATATTGCACAATGGGCCTTTAGACAACACCCATAAACTGTGACTACAACATCAGAGCATCAGTATGGAAACACATAAACAAGATACTGTACTTTTGCGCTCAAAATCTAAGCAAAACATTTCAAAATAAACACAACCGATTACTTCCCTTTTTGATGTTAGCTGCACCTGGAGAAACTGTAAATTAAATAACACATTCTACTCTGGATCTCTCCTTGGCCTGGTCTTCCTATTGCAGTTGGATCCAAAATACTCTTGAGTTTCCCGGTCTGCCTTTCCTAGGGTTACCAGATTTTTCATTTGGAAAATCCAGACCCCCTAGACCCGCCCCCCAGGTCCGCCCAGTTCCACCCATCCCTGCCCCAGTCATGCCTCCAGTCATGCTCTAGCCCCACCCCCTGCTGCCTGCTCTCGTCGGGCAAGAGGGCATCCATGCATGTGACACGATGACGGCACGTGCGCATTTCATCATCTCGTAGCATCTGCGTATGCGCGGATCCCCTTCTGCCCGACAGTGATTTGTTCTAAGCTTTTCAAAACCCGGACAAAGTGCCGGGTTTTGAAAATCCGTCCAGACCCCCGGACATGTCCTCAAAAGGAAGACATGTCTGAGGAAATCCGGACGTCTGGAAACCCTAGCCTTTCCTTTCTGTCAGCTTTTGCATTTCATACCGAAAACTACAGTAGATGCCAACCAGATAGAAGTGACTTCTGTTGTACCTTTGATGAAGACTGTACATAGCAGAAACAGATTGGCATACGTGTTTGTAACTGCAGAAGGAGGGAAAGTGGAGGCATGGAGAGGGGTGTCTTCTGAGGCTTTATCTAGTGTCTTCTTAGGCTTTATCTATGCTGGTTGGTTATGTTTCACAAACTGCAAAAATGTTCTCAGCTGGTGGGAGATGGTGCTGTACACCAGGCAGCTAGGATTGCTACCAATTACCTTTTGTCCGCATACCCGCTGATTCTTTGAGGAAGAATTGCTTTTTAAACACTCAAAATCTACGTTGCTTTTCTTCTGCAAAAGGCCAATGTGGTGCTTTTGCAGAAGATAGATTTACCACCAGGTTGTTCAAGTTTTGTGCTTTAAAAAAAAATAAAAAAATTATGTTACACTTATTTTAAACAAATGCTTCATTTAAGGCTATGAAGGTCGTTACTGTGTGCAGTTTTTTTGCAGTTTTAGCATATATTCCTATTATTATTTGTCTAAATACTGAATGCATAAGAACATAAGAATAACCATGCTGGATCAGACCAATGGTCCATCTAGTTCAATATACTGTTTCCAACAGTGGCCAATCCAAGTCACAAGTACGTGTCAGAAACCCAAACAGTACATAAGAACATAAGCAATGCCTCTGCGGGTCAGACCTGAGGTCCATCGTGCCCAGCAGCCCACTCATGCGGCGGCCCAACAGGTCCAGGACCTGTGCAGTGATCATCTATTTATACCCTTCTATCCCCCTTTCCAGCAGGAAATTGTCCAATCTTTTCTTAAACCCCAATACCGTACTCTGCCCTATTACGCTCTCTGGAAGTGCATTCCAGGTGTCCACCACACGCTGGTTAAAGAAGAACTTCCTAGCATTCGTTTTGAATCTGTCCCCCAAGTGTGTCTCCAGGAACTTGTCCAAACCTTTTTTTAAACACAGCTATGCTAACTGCTGTTACCACATCCTCTGGCAACGAGTTCCAGAGCTTAACTATTTTTTTGAGTGAAAAAAATATTTCCTCCTATTGGTTTTAAAAATATTTCTATGTAATTTCATTGAATGTCTAATGTTCTTTGTACTTTCTGAAAGAGTGAAAACTTGATTCATTTTTACCCATTCTACCCCATTCAGGATTTTGTAGTCCTCAATCATACCTCCCTTCAGCCATCTCTTTTCCAAGCTGATGAGCCTTTACTCATATAAGAGAAGTTCCAAGCCCTTAATCATTTTAGCCACTCTTCTTTGAACCTTTTCTAATTCCACTATGACGCTCATTTTCAAAAGAGAAAGACAACCCACAAATGGCATAAAGTGGGATTTGGATTGTGTTTTGGGTGGGACTATGGCAGTCTTATGATTCGTACATTTTTCTGCATTAATGGAATGTTGCAGAAAACGTCCAGGGCACAACGTGGACGTTTCAGGCTAGATCTCTTTCAATAAACTAACCAGATGACATTTGAGGCTAGATCTCTTTCAATAAACTGATCAGATGACCACTGGAGGTATGAAGGCATGGCCAGCCTTACTTCCTCAGTGGTCACTGCCCCCCCTCCCACCCCTCAAAGATGTGAATAAAACAGTATACACCAACCTTTATGACAGCTTCAGATGTTGTGGTCAGTCCTATTAGAACAGCAAGCAGGTCTTTGGAATAGCCTAGTGGTTAGTGCAGTGGACTGCAAAGAAGGGGATCCAGGCCCATATCCTACTCTAACTAGTATACTTGTGGTGGAATGTGTGAGCCCTCCAAAACCCACCTAAAACTTGCAAGCATAAGCGCTATTGAGGTGGTATACATTTGGGTACAGTGGCATAGTAAGGGGGGGCGATGGGGTGGTGCTTCCCGGGGGCCACCTTAGTGAGGGCGCAGGCACCCATCCTCCTCTCCGCCCCCCTGCTCCTTCCCTGCCTCCCCCTGCCCCACTGCTGCATGTGCGCACCGCTTCCCTTCCGCCATACCTCTGTAACATTCCTGATGCGAGCAGCAACCCCCAACCTGCTGTCGCACCATTCTCGGCCCTTCATCTGATGTCACTTCCTGGACCCGTGCCTAGGAAGTGATGTCAGAGGAAGAGCCTATGCTGGCGTGACAGCAGTTTGGGGGGTTACTGCTCACAATAGGAACATTACAGAGGTATAGGGGATGGAAAGCAGTGCATGGCTGGAGGGGGCGGAGAAGGAACACGGGGTGGGTGCCAGCGGGAGCAATGACGGGGTCGCATGGAGCACATTGAAGTTCTTTTTGCTTGCGGTGGTGAACTAGAGGTACGGGGGAAGAGAAGGGGGGACGCGCACGCAACAGGGGGGATCAGGAAAGGAGTGATGGGGTGGAGAACAAGACAGGGTGCCTCTCACCCTCACTATGTCACTGATTGGGTACAATAGGTTTTAGGTAAGTTTTGGAGCATTCACCATACAATGTAAGGTGTTATTGCTAGATGTGTACCTGTGATCTTTTATTATAATAATAATAATTTTATTTTTATATACCGCCAAAGCCATAGTAGTTCGAGGAAGTTTACAATAAGAAGAGCTGGACAATCAGCGAAAATAATTACAATGAGTCGTCGAATACATGTAGAGAGGGAGAATACTTGTAGGAAGGGAGAAAGACAGAGTAATAGTCACAATGTTGAGACATCGAGTACATGTAAGTAGAATATAGGAATAAGGCTTTAAGAGTTCTTGGTTACAAATTGGTTAAACAGGTTTGTTTTAACTAGTTTTCTAAAGCTAAGATAGGATGAAGAGTGCTTAATGATGTTACCCAGCCAACCGTTCTGTTGACCTGCTTGGAAAGCAAGAGTTCTGTCTAGGTATCTTTTATATCGGCTGGCTTTTATCTTTGGGTGGCTAAACATATGTATTCTGCGTGTAAGCCTGGGGGAACAATCCAAGTTAAAATGGGAAACCAGGTATATGGGGGCCAAGCCAAGATTAGATTTGAAACAAAAACAGGCAAATTTGAACAATGTGAAATTAACTGCAGTCCCCACTGCTCTGCTAAGATGTCTGTGTGGTCAGTCTGCTAAAAAAGCTGGCCTTCCTAAGTCCAAATGATTGATTTATGTGCATTTTTCTTTTCTTTTTTTCAAAAATTGTTCAAAAAGATAGATGCTCTGAGGACAAACACATCTAGGAATTAGCTATTTAAAAAAAAAAAAAAAGAATTTTTTTTCTGGTTTGAAAATGGTCATTTCCTCTACTGGATTTTGGATGTATTTCTCAAAACGTCCAAAATAGGATTTAGTGTCATATTGAAAATGCCCTTCCACAGCTTTTCTTGAGATATGGCGACCAGTACTCAAGGTGAGGTCGCACCATGGAGCAATACAGAGACATTACAAATAATGGGCATTGGGCATTGAGCCAACAAATAATTAAAGAAGCAATGTAAAATCAGTGATGTTTGTTTTAGTAATATTTAGCACAGTGGAATCCTGGATCTTTCGTACACGTCTCCCTCCATATTCGCGGAGATAGGGGGGATCAGCATGGCCGTGAATACAGAAAAACTTTTTGTATGCTATTCGCTGTTTTTCTGTAAAAAGCCCCAAAAAAGACATAAAACCGTGAATAAAATTGCCTGTTCCTGTCAAGAAAGCGCCGCTATTTTCTCTGTGTATCGCTTGGAGGATCAATTTTCTTTGAGCATCACTGGGAGCTTCCTTTGACGTAAATTTTTTTTTTTTTTTTTTTGGGGGGGGGCGAAGCCTGCGCATGAAAAATGCAAATAACCAAAACCGCGGACAACGAAACCGCAAATACGGAGGGAAACGTGTATTTGAATTTAAATTCCTATATGGCCAAATACAAAAAAAAGTATTCAGGGATCTATTCAGTACAGCCCTTTGTAACCCTCAGTTTCTTATATTCTTAAGAATACAAACAGGGTGCTTAAATGTAAGCACATTTGCACTCTTAAATTTATAGACTATCAGCACTTATGTAGTGGTGTAACTAGGGTGGGAGGCACCCCCTCCCCCTTTTATCGGCCCCTCCCCCATTGCTTCTTTTCTGCCCACCGTGCACGCGCCCCTTCCCTTCCCCGTACCTGTTTAGCTTTCCTGGTGCAAACAGCATCTCTAACTTGCTATCTGGCTTATTATTTCAAAATGGCTTTTGAACTTAGTCCCTAATAGTTAGTCACTTCGCAACTTTTGCCCTGAGTTGTGACCAGGGAATCTTTATCTCTGCAATATTTTCTCATGATTCTTACTAGGCTGTTCATTTCCTTGTAACTTTCTCATATTACGTGTGACCAGGTAGTCACTATCTAACGCTTATCTTTACTTTTTCTTGTTCTTTCTCTATCCCACCCTTTTGTTCCTATCCTGCTTGGTTTTTCCCTTAAGATATTGTAAACCTTTCCTGCCCTTTTTGTCCTCTTGTGTCTAGTTTGGTTAATTTGTTCGTGTACATTCCCCTTGTTATGTTTTTGTTTTCAATATCGCCCACTGTTTTTATTACTGTACACCGCTTTGATTTGACTTTTTTCGGTATATCAAATAAAATCACTTTAACTGTATCTGTGCCAGTGTGGGATCTCCCTCTGACATCATTTCCTAGTCATGGGACCCAGAAGGAATGTCAGAGGGGAGCGCCAAAGCCGGCGCAAACAGTCGGTTGGAGCTGCTGCTCATGCCGGCGGAGAGCTAAAGATACGGTGGTGTAGAATTGAAGGCGCGCATGTGGCAGGGAGGAATGGAAAGGGGGGGAGGGCAAAGAGGAGGAGAGGTGCCTTAGCCCCCCAAAAAAGAAGATGCCTGGGCCGGTCTGACCCACCACCCCCTGCCCCACCTGACTACACCACTGCATTTACATGTGTGAATGTACACTCACGTACGTAAGTGCTAAAAGACCACTCAGTGCTATCCTTAAGTTTTGACATGCAAGTTGTATCACACATAAATTCAAGGGGGGGGGGGGTATTCACAGCAGAGGGGCATGAGCCAGGAGTGGGCAGGTCTAATATTTACACATGTAACTAATAGAATACAGTAAGCTACCTATATAAACACCGTATTTAAGTGTTCTCGGCTATACCAGCCATAGACCTGGTATAAATGGGCATGCCCAAATGTAGGCCGATGCCAAGTTAGTCTTGAATTCTATTAGAACAGTTGCTTGCATTTGTTCTTATTTAATAATATCACAGCCCATGTAAAGTGAGCACCTAAACTGTGGCCCCCAGTTATAGAATCGTCCCTATAGTATGTATTTGTCCTGTGTACTGTATGTGTATACATTCACGTATCCACCAGCTGCCGTTCTTAGTTAACGGTCCCAAGTGCTAGCCTCATCTACAGTCCCTTTGTCATCAAAGAAAATAAGAAAATCAAGTTAGGTTTGATAAGTTCACAATTGGAACATATTCCCGTTGACATGTGGTACCAAATTTGGAACAGTTTATTGTTGCTTGTCTGCTTTAATAGCATTCAGTAAAATCCGCATGAATATAAAAGAGAGAGAGAGAGAGAGAAAACAACATATTTTATTAATTGCCCATGCAATTAGCTGGAAAGAAGCTGCAGAATTATTATTACATTCTGTAGTAAATGTGTCCAAGATTTATGCACCATTTTATTTAAATTTTAGTGATGCTGAAGGCAACATTATAGTAAGTCGGCTTTCCCTCTGTTGAAACAGTGGGAGTCCCTCCATATCCCTTCATTGCTTTTTTATTTTAGTATATGCCTCATGCCTCTCTTCCCTGTTCTCTACCTTCGGCTAAGGCTTAATTAATGCTGTGGGCATCCGTTATTCTTCCGTGATACAGCAGACTGCAACTGCACATGGTTTTCTATTTGTCAGATTAATTGTGCCCGTGGAAGGAATAACAAGCATAGCACACTGCTTTATGCAGGCAGGCCAAACTCCTTACTACTGCCCTCCCTTCTGGTTTTCCATTGAGCTTCACACAGAAACCTGGCTCAATCTTTCATCAACTATCATCTCAAACAAGTACTCTGGTACTATTTGAAAATGTCATTTTGATTTTTCATATAAACTTGAAAGGCAATGTTCAGCCTGCCACAAAATGGATAATTTTACCCGGATAATTTATACAGTTGAATATACAGGTACAGGATAACTCTGAATGGATAATTGATCCATATAAAGTAGTACCTGCTATTAGCTGAGCTTCCTGGTGGTATTCAGGAAATGCAATATTTAATGGTTGGTGTGTTCGAAAATTTTCAAACAGCGCGAAGAAACTCTGTGATGCACCCGGTGGCCTGTCATGGTTATACAGCAGTTCACCATCAGCTGGAGTTCAAGAGGACATATAGAAGCTCTGAAAGGAAGTGAGCTTTGGTGATTCTGGGAGATATATTCCGGGACATAGAAACATAAAAAAATGACGTCAGAAAAGGGCCACGGCCCATCCAGTCTGCCCACACCAAAGACCCACCCCCTATCTACCTCCATGAAGAGATCCGACATGCCAATCCCATCTTTTCTTAAAATCTGGCACGCTGCTGGCCTCAATTACCTGCTGTGGAAGATTATTCCAACGGTCAACCACCCTTTCGGTGAAGAAATATTTTCTGGTATCGCCATGAAATTTCCCACCCTTGATTTTACATGGATGCCCCTTGTCGCCGAGAGTCCTTTAAGAAAAAGAAAAAAGAGATCTTCTTCCCCCTCGATACGGCCCGTGACATATTTGAACGTCTCGATCATGTCTCCCCTCTCTCTGCGTTCTTCGAGTGAGTATAGCTGCAACTTATCCAGCCGTTCCTCATACGGGAGATCCATGAGTCCTGAAACCATTCTGGTGGCCATTCGCTGAACCGACTCAACTCTCCGCACATCCTTTTGATAATGCGGCCTCCAGAACTGCACACAATATTCCAGATGGGGTCTCACCATGGATCTGTACAATGGCATAATAACCTGTGGCTTACAGCTGACAGCCTTGAACTGAGAGAAATTGAGCTGATATTGGAGATGGACAGTCTGGAAGATGTAATGAGAAAGCAGCTTGAGTTCAGAACATAGATGATTGTAGTTGAGCTGGACCAGCTGGAAGTAGGGATGAGCTGGACCAGCTGGAAGTAGGGATGAGCAGTCAGAAAACGTTCATTTTGTGTTGTTTTGCTGTGACTTTTCTGGGAATGTTCATTGTATTCATTTGGACATTTTTCGTTATGGATGCAATATCATTGAGCGCGAACTCTTTTGAAAAAGGGTGCACAATATAGAAAGAGGGCATGCTTTTTCTGAAAGAGTGCATACATGCTCGGTGGTTGCAATGACATAGAATATGTCAATGACATTTCCCAAATAGCTTTTGAATGAAGCAAAATGCCTTACTGATTGTAGAAGAAACAGGAAGGACAGGAGGAAGGTGGGCAAATGAACTTAGTTGTCAGATTTTGAAGGTAGGAACTTCATGAAAAACTATGTATGTATTTTTAAGTACAACATATGAGTATTAAGGGACAGATTCTGTAAATGAAATTCAAATTTAACTGCCAGGAAATGTCCATGCTAAGCGCTAGTCTATAAAGGAAACACCATGCTGGGTACACGGTGAATTCCTGTTCCCAAAGTTGAGCACAAAGATTTATGTCAGCTAAAACTTGGTATAAGTTCAGGTGTGAAAGTTGGGCATGTAACCCCAGTATTCTGTAATACTGCACCTAAATATTTGGAATGTCCCTGACCTACTCATGCCCCTCCCATGGCCATGCCCCCTTTTGGGTTGCACATAATGCAGTTGCAGTGGCATGGTATATGGGGGCAGACCACCCTGGGTGCTATTATGGTAGGAGCACCAGCACCTCTCTGACTCCCACACTACACTCACGCCCTCCCTTCCTTCCCTGCACCTCTTTAAATCTTCTCTAGCGCGAGTAACTTCTCCAACCTGCTGCTTATGCTGACCTGGCACCCCACTGAAATTACTTCCTGGTTACGGGGCCAGGAAGTGACATCAGAGGGAATGCCAACAGCGACGTGAGCAGCAGGCCGGAGAAGCTGCTCCGGCCACTGGGCAGATGTAAGCATAAATCCAAATTAGTATCAATTAACGCTAATTAATGTCAATAATTGGTTGCTTCAAAATCCCCCCAAAACAAACCAGGAAAACAAAGGGGTGGCAAACCATAAAAGTCAAATCAAAAATAATTGCTTGCTAGCACTCAATTGCCTAATTAGTTTATATGAAGAGGTGGGCTCCACACCCAAATTTGGGTGACCTATATTGAATCCAGTGATAAATAATAATGAGATACAAAGCATAGAATGGTATATATAGAGACAGAAAGGATGCTGCTCCTTTAAGAATAGCAGAGACCTCTAGTGGCTCTACTAAAGTACTGGACTTTGACTTGTAAATACCCTTGCAGTTAATGGAATAAAGGAAGGTTTCTCCTGACTGGTGAAGTAATGGTGGGAGGAGATCCCTCTACAAGGGAAACTGTGGTTATAAAACCTCAGCCACTTTTGAATTTCTTTGTCTTTGTCTCCTGCTTCCTAGTTATCGTATCATGCAGCAAGGGAGAGCTAGCTAGGTAAAATTCTGGTGCCTAGGTTGGCCTTGCGAAAATAGGCCAAATATATATAAAAAAAAGGTTTAACAAAAATGATGATAAAGAGTGTGGATTTCTGAGATCCTTTATTGTATGATTTCTTGAGAAAATAGGAGCATGTGTCATCAGATTTGTGCTCCCATTTTCTCAAGGCCAACTCAGGTACCAGAATACTTCTGGCGAGTATTTCAAAAGTATTTTATTAGCGCTCATATTTGAATTTTGCCTTTTCCACACGCATTTCAATGAAGACTTAGTCCAACCAAAACATGGACCGTGTTGGGTCCGTGCCACACGTTATCCAATTTCCACCTGCTTCCACTGTTGATCTACATTATATGCATTGCATCGCTGGTAGGGTATGGTATGAAAGGTTATAACACCGAGAAGAAATAGGTCAAAAACTATAGCTCGCACCAGTCAGAGATGGGAAAAACAGGCTGAGTTATTCATCTCTTCCAACCAAGAGCACAAATTTAGAGTGTTTTACAGCTATGGGTTTCCCACTGTGCAGTATTTACTTTTATTGCATTAACATAAGAACATAAGAATTGCCACTGCTGGCTCAGACCAGTGGTCCATCATGCCCAGCAGTCTGCTCATGCGGCGGCCCCCCAGGTCAAAGACCAGTGCTCTAAATGAGTCCAGCCTTACCTGCGTACGTTCCAGTTTAGCAGGAACTTGTCCAACTTTGTCTTGAATCCCTGGAGGGTGTGTTCCCCTATAACAGACTATATATCTATATTTTTATATTTTCAATTTTTTAATAAACTTTTCCTTCATCATTCTGAGGCGACTTATTTGTTGTGGATTCTCCTGTTATAGTGTGGACATAGGTCTTCCTTTTTTGTTTTTGCTTTCACTTTGTAATTAACTTTAAAACACTTTCTAATAAGACAGGGGGGTCAGTATTCAGCAAAAGTTATCCAGGTAGGAACAGCTCCTCCTCAGATAAATCCTGCTCTGTACCTAGATTTTCAGCTCTATTGTCCAAGTAAAAATCTGGGTCGGCACTGTCTGAGTGGTGCCAGGGTGGTTTAGGAGGGGAACCTGAGTGGAGCAGGCATTTACCGGGTTAATGGTGATATTCAGTCTGCAAAATGATTATTCTAACTTTATTTGCTTATATATGCAGGTGTTGGTCAGAATACTATCACCACGGTTCCCTCTATGATGAAAGGGGTGACGGGACTAAATTGCGCGAGCCAATGGCGCGCAGACAACTGAGCGCAAGGTTGACGGCGCGCTGAAGAAAAGCACTATTTTAAAGGGCTCCGACGGGGGCTGTGGGGGGGGGAACCCCCCCACTTTACTTAACAGACATTGCGCTGGCATTGTGGGGGGTTTGGGGGGTTGTAACCCCCCTCATTATACTTAAAACTGAACTTTTTCCCTAAAAAAGAGGCAAAAAGTTTGGTTTCAAGTATAATGAGGGGGGTTACAACCCCACAAACCCACCACAACGCCAGCGCGATGTCTGTTAAGTAAAATAGGGGGGTTCCCCACCAACACCCCCCGTCGGAACCCTTTAAAATAGTGCTTTTCTTCGGCGCGCCATCAACCTTGCGCTCAGTTGTCTGCGCGCCGTTGTCTCGCGCAATTTTGTCTATGAACCATGAAAGGAAGTCCTCCGATTGCATTGTTGACAGTGGGTAAGGTTACCAGACGTCTGGATTTACCTGGAAGTGTCCTCTTTTTAGAGGACACTCCAGGTGTCCAGACGGCTTTTCAAAACCTGGCACTTTGTCCGGGTTTTGGAAATCGTCCAGCTCAGGACCGCGTCGGGTGGACATCTGTATAAGCGCGCATGCAACGTGGTAGCATCACATGCAGTTGTGCATGCATGTGACATCATTGCATCACATCTGTTCATGTGCAGATGGTCTCCTGACGTGGCTCTGAGCATGAGAAGGGGTTGGGGCAGGGCTGGGGCAGAACAGGTCGGGTCTGGGTGGAACTGGGCGGGCCTGGGGAGGGGTCATAGGTTCAGATTTTACAATCATAAAATCTGGTAACCCTTCCAGTGGGAGATGCTGCTTCAATATTGTGCTTTCCATCACCATATTGTGCTTTCCATCAGGTTCCCTCAAGTCCTAAAAATGTGAACTGGCAGGACTATAGGTGGAGGACTTAGCATAGAAGGGACAGTAATCACCTCTACTACTACTAATCACTTATATAGCGCTGAAAGGTGTATGCAGCGCTATACATTTTGACATTTATAGATGGTCCCTGCTTAGAAGAGCTTACAATCTAACTTGGGCAGACATGACATATAGGGTTAGGGATGCAGAACCCAAGGTGAGAGCACTCTCGAAGAAGTGGGCTTTTAACTGGGCCTTGAACAGTGCCAGGGACTGTCTGCCTTAGGGATAAGTACTGGTGACTAAGCTTTACCCAGATGTTCAGTGCTGCCTGGTATTTGGATTCTGGTACTGAATGTAGAGTATAAAGCACCTGTGGAAATGGTCATTATAAAAAAAAAATGGCCACTGTGAGATGAATATTGGGGGAGGGGGATAGTGTCAAAATGAAGATTAAAGAGTGTGAATAATAAGACGATAAGAGCTTCTAGCATTTCTTCAACACACCCCCCCACCCCCCTCAAAACACTCAAGTATAGTTGAAAAGGAAAGTGATAAAAGCCGTAGAGGGGGTAGAGGGTGGGACTGGCCTATTAAAGTAATGGGATACTTTCTTGACATTATAATGGTATGAAAGGTTACGACACCGAGAAGAAATAGGTCAAAAATTATAGCTCGCACCAGTCAGAGATGGGAAAAACAGGCTGAGTTATTCATCTCTTCCAACCAAGAGCACAAATTTTAAGTCTTTTACAGCTATGGATTTCCTGCTGTGTAGTCGTCTGAGTTTCTGAGGAGTAATTTACCTGAATTAACCATCTCTTCAGTGCCATGATCATTTTCGGCAAATAACATACATTTCTCACGATTTCACTTTACACTTGCTATGCTTAATAGTTCTGGCTTTTTGGAAGATGGATCATCAGGTTGAACACCTACAAGGCAGGCTGGCTGAAAGTGCCACTCTCCTTTTAGTGATGGAAGCTTTTTGCCTGCTGGAGCAAGCTGAAACACCCTGAATGTGGTCTGTGCCCCACAACTGCTTCTTTTGCTCTGTCTGCAGTGGGAATTAAATCCAGTTTTCCTGACTTGCAGGCTACTGCGGTAACCATCAAGCTACTCCTCCATACAACAGTCAAGGTACAGCCGCACCATGGATGTATACAGAGGCGTTATCCTTCCCCCCCCCCCATTTTATTTTAGCATCCGTGAGAAGCTTCACACAGTAAGCCAGGCTGGGGAATGGGTAGGTTACCAGAAGTCCGGATTTCCCCAGATGGCTTTTCCAAACCCGACACTGTCCGGGTTTTGAAAAGCTTCCAACAAACCCCCATTGGGCAGGAGGCATCTGGTAACCCTACGCTCAGGGCCGCATCTGGAAGGGCATCTATGCATGCACGGATTGTGTGGGGCCAGAGTTCGGGGGGTAGAATGGGGCAGAGCTCTGGGCGGAATGAGATGGGGCTGTGGGCAGAATGTGGCAGGGCCATATATACTCTTTTTTTCAGTATTTAGAAAGAACGTAGATATTTCATTACAAAGGTGTAAAATTTTACATCAAAGACGCTGTCCCTTGTCCACCCTGTAGTCAGATTAGCCTTTTATTTATTACAGAGGTATTCTGGGCCCTACTATATACCTTAAAACCTTTACCTTCATAATATACTATCAATGCAGTCTATAAATACTGACAAACCAGCTGTTATCAGAATATTCATTACAAT
The DNA here is from genome assembly GCF_902459505.1 of Geotrypetes seraphini. Classification (NCBI taxonomy): domain Eukaryota; kingdom Metazoa; phylum Chordata; class Amphibia; order Gymnophiona; family Dermophiidae; genus Geotrypetes; species Geotrypetes seraphini. The sequence goes on along the minus strand of NC_047089.1, from coordinate 215,359,680 downwards.
TAACTTATTTTTCCTAAATATTTCAACTTCTTGCGCCTGCATTATAATCCTTCCCATCAAGATATTTCAGGTGACAGGTAGAAAATTGTTCCGCCAACTGAAGGAGACAAAAATTCATCCTTTCTAGCAATTTCCTGCAAAGAAAAAAAACCAAGGAAAAAAAAAAAATCAACTATGAAATAAATGTGCAGTAAGTTGTGTAAATAATTCTTCAATATTATCACAGAGAAGCAGGCTGTTTTGAAATGTCTGCCTTTTGAGCTAAATTCTGCTTATCTGAGTTCTGAAATGTGATTTCCTCAATATGGTGATATGTGCATAATACCAGTTTATAGATATTAAACTGGCACTGTTTTCCTCACGGTCTATAATTGGTTATAAAGTGAGCGTGGAGGCATATGAGCCTTCATAAGCTCTTAGCGCTCACTGGATCGCATGAGGATGTTTGGTTCATTGACATCAGGACAAGCTGGCTGGATGGTTCCAGGGATACGCAGCCAATTTACTGTAGATCTAGAATGGCTTGTGTGAAATAAGTTGGTAGACTTTGGCCTGTAAGGCCAGTTCTGAAACCTTCACACAATAAAGTGCATGCACCTTACAGCTGTCCTATGGCATCCCTGCTATTCCCTGAGGAACCCATTCACTGCTCTGCTGGTTCACCTCCCTCCTGTCCTGTGGCACCCTCTGCTACTCCAAAGCAGATAAACCCACTCACAGCTCTGCCAGTACACCTCATTCTTGACCCTGAAGACTTCAGGCCATAGCGAGGCCCCCAACAAAAGTGGGACCACCAGACCCCAAAAAGAGAAACAATGTAAAAACATGGAAACATGATGGCAGATAAAGGCCAAATGGCCCATCCAGTCTGCCCATCTGCAGTAACCATTATCTATTTCTCTCTCCGAGAGATCCCAAGTGCCTATCCCAGGCCCTCTTGAATTCAGACACAGTCTCTGTCTACTGTTCTATGCATTTACCACCCTTTCTGCAAAAAAAGTATTTCCTTAGATTACTCCGGAGCCTTTCACCTCTTAACTTCATCTTATGCCCTCTCATTCCAGAGCTTCCTTTGAAATGAAAGAGACTCGACTCGTGCGCATTTACATTATGTAGGTATTCTTTGGATGAGTGACAGTTTGAAGAATGGATGGCAGTTGTATGGACAAATGGCAGCCGTTTTTTGGCTGTTGCTATGACACTGTAACCCGGAAGTGCTACTGGAAGTTGGATCCTGCAGTTCCTTTTTTTAGCAAAGGGGGTTTCTTGTGCGGTGGAGTTTTCCAGCTGATACATTCCCTGAGGAACCCTTTGAGAAGGAAAATGCTTGAGTACCTGATTGTAAAAACCGCTTAGATAACCTTGATAGGCGGTATATAAAAACCTAATAAACTTGAAACTTGAGAGGCTAAACAAGGCACTTGTTGGAGGATTGGGCATGGATTCTGGATTGTACATCTGAATGGTGCCCTGGTGTTTTCATTTACAGTCTGGTCAGACATTTTCTACCAGTACAGCACGGCGTTTCAGACCATGGTCTCAAGCTAAGTAAAACTTTTTTTTGCTTTTCCTGTGCACAGTGATGGGTATATTACCATTTTGATAATTACATTTCAGTGGTGGTGGAGTTTTTTGCCAGTGATAGTACATAAGCAGCTTGGACTTTAAACAGTATCGGGGGAGTGTAACAGTATTGGGATTTAAACGTCTCTATCATATCTCCCCTCTCCCGCCTTTCGTACAGGTGGGTTTTAAAATAATTAATATATTTTACACTTTGTTACCTATGTTTATTGTACATTTGCTATCCCGCTTAATGCAAAAGGTCAAAGCGGCTTTACAAAATCTCAAAAAAACATATATAAAGGAACACCAGTAATAATAGGAAAGGTATAACAATCAGTCATAAAATCCATTCAATGAAAACAAACATTCCTGCCTTATGGCACCTTTTCCAATGCGAAGAAATCCGCTCACAGCAGTGCCAGCGTATTCACCCCTGTCCTGTGGCACATCCTGCTATTCTAATACTGAGAAACCCTCTCACAGCTTTGCCGGTGCGCCTCACTCCTGCCTTGTGGCATCCTCTGTTTTTAGATTGTAAGCTCTTTCAAGCAGGGACTGTTTTCTTACTCTTGGTGACTGTACAGCGCTGCGTGTGTCTGGTAGCGCTATAGAAGTAATTAATAGTAGTAGCAGTAATATCCCCACCACACACAGAATCCTATCCTCTGTTCCACTAGCTTTACACCTCACGCCTCGGTATTGAGATCCTCTCGCTATAGCTCTGCCACCTCAGCCCTGCTCCGCAGCACTCCCCCTCCTTCCTATTCAATTAGCTGGTTCTGTTGATTTTTTTAGTCTTTTGTGGTTGCAACCTAGACCTCCTAGGCTTGTATAATTTGTCAGAGCCATTGATAGTTCTCTGAATCTGCTGGAATAATGTAAATGGAATGTTTGCTTATTGCTCGTCTCTGCATGAGCTAAAGGGACAGGCAGGGTGGCATTTTTTTAGTCCCCTGTCTTCATGCCACCTGCTCTGCAAGGATTCTTGTGATGCACTTTCCCTGGCTGTAATTTTGCTTTGCATATTTACGCACAACAGTGTGGCTAATTTCCCAAACAATATGGCAGTGTCTCGCAAAGCGTTGGATCGTGCAATCTGTTGGTCTGAAGCTCGGTAAACAGAAAAGCGCTTGTGATATTAATTTGGGAGCCTGAAGTGCTTCTAGCGAGGGCGATGATAATGAGGGGGGAAAGTGAGTCGCTCTGGAGAGTGTCAACATCTGGCTTTGAGCCTTTTGTGTTTGGGTGGCGTGGGGAGGGGGAGGCGGGAAGGTCACGCTGTTGATATAGCACCCGGCAAAATCTCAGTGTGAAAACATTCAAGCGTGTTCCATTTCCTCACCTGTCTTTAGCCCTGAATGCTTTTGATTCTAAACCGGCAGCGAACAATTTGCATGACCAGCTTGGAGCTTTAAGACCATTTTATGAATAATTTCAGATCATTGCTATGTCAGTCCTCTTCGATCACAGAGAATTAATGGCCGGCAAACAAGCCGTACAGTAGGTGAGGCCTTTTTATGTGAACTTACTTAGCTTCCAGCTGTTGCCCTAAGGTCTCACCTACATCCTGCTGGCTGACCTTTATTTCTAAGACAGTGCTGCATGCTGTAAGGGTGTGCCTTATATGTCTATATCACCAGCGATTCAACCAAAGCACTTGCCCTGGAGTTCATCTCACCAAACTTATTACAACTACTATTAATTATTTCTAGAGCGCTATCAGATGTATGTAAACTTGTAGAATTGCGGCTGTACTCACTTGAGGAAAGAAGAGAACGGGGAGATATGATTGAAACATATAAGTACATCACGGGACGCATCGAGTCAGAAGATGATATCTTCTGGCTCATGGGACCCTCGACCACCAGAGGGCATCCGCTGAAAATCAGGGGAGGGAAGTTTCATGGCGACTCCAGGAAGTACTTCTTCACCGAAAGAGTAGTGGATCATTGGAACAGACTCCCACTCCAGGTGATAAAGGCCAGCAGCGTGACGGATTTTAAGAGAAAATGGGATACTCACGTGGGATCTTTAAGGGAGTAAATTCAGGGGAGGGGATACTTGGAATGGGCAGACTTGGTGGGCTATAGCCCTTTTCTGCTGCTTTTTTCTATGTTTCTAAAGGAGGCGGTCCCTGCTCGAAAGAGCTTACAATCTAAATAGATAAGGCAGACTACTACTACTTATCACTTATATAGCGCTGAAAGGCATATGCAGCGTTGTGCATTTTGACATTTATAGACAGTTCCTGCTCAGCTACATCCTGCTGGCTGATCTTTCCCAAAATCCTAATGTTATTTGCAATTTTAATCAATGACTGATCAAGTTTAGCAGCCAAATTGGCTCATGCAAAAAAAAAAAAAACCCACAAAAAAACCCAAGTCTATCTGGCCTGTCTGGCCAGCACTTAAAATCAACTTAGCCAGCTAAGTATGAGCCAGCCAGAGAAAGAATGGATATTCCATGCCCGACATTGAATGGCCCGACATTGAATATCCAGCTCAGCGCTGACTGTGGGAGTTAGCAGGTCTCCCTCCCACAGTCTCGATATTGGTAGGGTTACCAGACATCTGGGAAAACCTGGACATGTCCTCTTTTTAAAGGACTGTCTGGGTGCCTGGACAGACTTTCCAAAACCTAGTAGTTGGTCCGGATTTTGGAAAGCCCTGAACTCTGGCCGCGTCTGGAGCGCCTCTAAGCGCTTATGGATGACGCCACATGCATCCACGCATGCTCGGAGGCCCTCTAGACAGGGGCCCGGAGGTCAGAAAAGAAAGAAGAGTCTTTGTGGGGGGTGGGACTGGGTGTGGCAGGGATGGAGGCGGAACAGGGCTGAGCTGGACGGAACAAGGCGGAGCCATGTGCCCAGGTTTCTATGTTGGAAAATCTGGTAACCTTAGATATTGGTCCCATGGAGCAGAGGCTTTTGAGATGATCACTGCTTTTAATCGCCCATGCTATAACATAGTTGTTCTCATCTCTGACCTGGATTCAGGCTATCCATAATAAATATGCATGAAATAGATTTGCATAGCTTAGCATTCCAGCACACCCCTCTTCTGGCCCGCATTAACCCCTTAAGTGCAATTAACTCTAGCACTGAAGACCTAATGAGACCATTAGAATACATTTTATTTTAATTGAGTCATTTGCATATGAGGTTACACAACACACATACAAATGACATGTGTTGTACATGGGTATTGAGTCATGCCAGCATTAATGTGCATGAAATGCAGGCATTAAACTATATACACAGAAATCCAAACTATTATTCTTCTCAATTCTGTAGGGAAAAGAACAGAACTTTCCACATCTGACTAGAGCCAATGCTAGACATGATGGGGTCCAGGGCAGATGTTAGGGAAAGGGCCCCAGAGCTTGCTTGCAGATTATCCTTCTTTCAACTTCAGGCAGGTTTAGGGCCCCCAGTGACATGGGGATCCAGGGCAATTGCCCTGTTTGCCCACCCCTATCACCAGCCCTGCATTTTATATGTGTTTCTACTCTTGATTCCACTGGACAACAAAGTTTTTGCTTCTTCAACACTTTGGGGTATATCTTACAGATTTTTGGCTGCTGATCACGAAAATCACATTTAAAATTACGTATCATGTACCATTTTAACAACAAAAAATGTTACAATTTCTTGTTATACTTTCAGGCTAGTGCAATTAATAATTAACAACTGTCACCAAGATTAAGGAAGACGTTTTTGTTGGTCCACAGATCAGACAAGTGATCAATGATGAGAGATTTGAAGATCTGTTAGTCAGGCCAGAGAAAATTGCCTGGAAAGCATTCAAGGATGTCACTGAGAATTTTCTTGGAAGTTATATAGCATCAAACTATATTCAACTGGTTGACAAACTTTTTAAAGCATACAAAACCATGAAATGTGACATGCTATTGAAGATATACTTTCTACATTCACACTTGGGGCTCCTTTTACTAAGCCTCGTTAAGGCCTTAATGTGTGGAATAGCACTTGCTAAATTGCCGCATGCACTAGACCTTAACGCCAGCATTGAGCTGGTGTTATTCTAGAAGCGTACCGCACAGTTTAGCGCGTGGTAATTTTGTGCGTGCGCTAAAAACGCTAGTGCACCTTAGTAAAAGGAGCCCTTGGACTTCTTCCCTGCAAGTTTTGGTGCAGTCAGCGACAAACATGGCAAAAGGTTTTCACCAGGACATTACCACTATGGAAAAAAAGATATCAGGGCAACTGGAATCCATCAGTGCTGGCTGACTATTGTTGGCCTCTGCAACGAGATGCAACGGACACCGAGTACAAACAAAAATCAGCAGGAAAACACTTTTAGCCATGGCAAACTATTACAGCGTATCAGAAACTTTGTGCATTAAAATATTTTATAGTCAATTAAAGATACCATTGTGTTTCTCAAAATTCCTTTGTGTTTATTTTGAAGTGGTCTATCATAATCACCAGTTTGTTTTAAGGAAGCAACATTTTTGGAAAAATGTATTGTTCAGAGTTCTGGTTGTTAGACTGATCTATAACACACCCATCCTGGTCTTGCTCCTTGTGTTGCTTGTGTCCCGTGAATGTGATTGCAGCTCCTAATGTGCAGTTCTCCAAGAAATTGTGCTCAAAGCAGTAAAATGAGCAGTCGTGCAGAAAGAAGTCCAGAAAGTGAGGCATTCTTCTACTCAACAACAACTGGAAAATTGTTGAGTACAGAGATACCAAGTTATCTAGTTCCAGACTGGAGACTTTTTGGGCAGCCCTGATTTTGAACTTCCCAAAGCAGTGTGGGCTTTTGTAGTGCCTGATACTGTAAGGCCCATAATGCATCAGGATAGGGTGGTCAGAAATCCAGGACTGTCCCAAAACCTCCAAGCTGAAATTGAGTAACCTGACATCTCTGTGTGTGAAATATCTAATGAGACACATTGGTGCCTGCTGTTTGCAGTAGGTGGGCCTGTTCGGCTTTGCTATGTTCCCGTTTCTCTGAACATAAGCATAAGAACATAAGCAATGCCTCCGCTGGGTCAGACCTGAGGTCCATCATGCCCAGCAGTCCGCTCACGCGGCGGCCCAACAGGTCCAGGACCTGTGCAGTAATCCTCTATTTATACCCTTCTATCCTCTTTTCCAGCAGGAAACTGTCCAATCCTTTCTTAAATCCCAGTACCATACTCTGCCCTATTACATTCTCTGGAAGCGCATTCCAGGTATCCACCACTCGTTGGGTAAAGAAGAACTTCCTAGCATTCGTTTTGAATCTGTCCCCTTTCAACTTTTCCAGATGCCCTCTTGTTCTTTTATTATTTGACAGTTTGAAGAACTCCTAAGCTAAGGAACGCTTGTTTAGTAATTGGGTTTCCACCAGATTGTTTCCTTTGCATGTCATAAGAAATGTGAGTGGGAAAATTATCCCTTCATTCAAACTGGACAGTCTGGCAGAATTGAACATTAAGTGAAGTTTTATGTTTGATTCTGGAACCACTTGGAGTTCTTCCAATGAATCAGATTACTCACTCATCCTTCGTTACACATAAATATAATTATCTCGGCCTGTCCTCTCATCAGAGACAGAAATGGCCATCCACCTCTTTCTACCTTGATTAGCTTTTTCTCACAGTGCTTCCCCAGCTCCCAGAGGGCTGGGCATAGCAGTTCATAGTAAGCAAGATTGCCTCTTCTCTGCTTTCATTACCGCACACTCAGAAATTACTTCTCAGTCCTGCAAATGATAGAGTTCAGATAAATCTTATAGTCTACAAATACGGAGGAACAGAAAAAGGAATGCTACTACTTTCACTTGCCAAATACAGGGGCTGATGCAGTAAAGTGCACTAGGCTTTGTACACGGATTAGCTCGGCTTTAGCGCACAATTTATATGGGCACCCAATGCAGAGCACAATATACTGAAATTAATTGTAATGAGGCTGTTGGGTATTCAGCACAGATGCAGAGAAATGGGCAGAAGAGCGAAAGGCTGAGCACACCACAGGGGTTTTAACTCCAGGTCTGAGGAGGCATAAAAGGTTGGTTCAGAGCTTCTGAGCTAGCATTAGTGAGGATTTCATAGGGTTATCAGATTTTTGGGAACAAAAATCTGGACCAATGGCCCCGCCCCCAGGCCTGCCCCATTTCACCCGGCCATACCTGTTCCACCCAAGTCACACCTCGTTCTGCCCTCAGCCCCACCCCATGACCTGTTTGCTCATTGGGACAGCATCTGCGCATGCACTGGTGTGATGCGATGACATCACATGCATGCATGTGATATCACTACGTTGCATCCAGGCATGCGCAGATGCTGTCCTGACGTAGCTCATTGCAATGATGCTTTTCAGAACTCCGGACAAAGTACCGGGTTTTGAAAAGCTATTCAGATGCCCCGTACATGTCCTCGAAAAGGAAAGGGGGGAAATCCGGGCATCTGCTAATCCTAGGATTTCACGCCTGTGTCTTCTCTTTACTGTGGGCATAATGATTCATAACTTTTAGAAAACCTGTGGGAGATATGCTGGTAAGTGGTGGGGGATGAGGGGAAGGGGTTTAATATACAGGTCTCCCTCCATATTCAAGATTTTGAGATTTGCAAATTCAGTTATTCCTGAGTCTGCAAACATGCAGCCTCCCTCCTACCTCCACAGCTTACCTTTAAAGCCCTGGTGATGTAGCGGTGAAGTGGGGGCAGGAGTGATCTTCCTACTCTCCTGCCCCTTGCAGATCTATGATCAAAAATGGCTGCTGCTAGTTCCCGTGTCAGTCTCGTGAGTTCCCATGGTCTCGCGAGACTTCTGCAGGAATTTGAGGCAGCCATTTTGGTAGTGGATCTGCATTGGGCATGAGCGTAGGAAAATCGTTCCTGCCCAACTTCCCAGCTAGACCATCAGCACTTTAAAGATAAGGTGTCCAGGAGGCAGGAGGGAGACCAGGTGGCAGTCCTAAAGTTATTTGCAATTTTTTAATGTTTGTGAGAGAGCTGAACCCCTAACCTCTAACCTCTGCGAACATGAAGGGAGATCTGTACTTATTGCTTTTCTGTGGTACAAATCAAAGCAACTTACATATTTTTTAATATGTGGAGGATCATAATCAAAAGGAACGTCTAAGTCCGTTTTGTCTAAGTCGCAAGTTGTCCAAAGTAAAAAACAGCTTAGGACACATTTTTGAAAAATACATCCAATTTTTTTTTCATTTCGAAAATCGTCGAAGTATACGTCCTGCCGTTCTGATCGTCCAAGCCGCTAAATCATCCAGCTTTATACCACATTTTCGTCCAACTTTTCATCCAAGTCAAAAACGCCTAAAACAAGCCCTGTTGGATGTGGGAGGGGTCTGCAAAATGATGGACTGAACACCCAGACATGCCACCTAAATAGTGGGGTACTTTACAGGGCACTGTTGTGAACTTTACAAAAAGGGTGCCATGTCATCATCTCACTACAGCTCTCTTATAGGTCATGGTGAGCCCCCAAACCATCTCCAGAATCTCCAGGAAAAATTTAGTTTTGTCGGTGTTGAGCTTCAATTTGAAGTCGGTCATCCATAGTTCTATTTCCTTTAGGTTTTGAAGTAAGTTCGCCAATGAGGCAAGGTAGATGTTGAACAGAGTGGGGGAAAGGGGAGAGCCCTGCGGGACTCCGCACAAGTTAACCCAACTAATGGATTTTTTATTGTCACTGTAGACTTGATATGACCATTTGCTCAAAAACCCCCGAAACCATTTTAACACGTTACCTGAAAGACCAATTGACTCAGACAGTCAATCAGAATAGCGTGGTCAACTAGATTGAAGGCACTACTTAGGTCTAGTTGCAGAATAAGAGCGCTGGTACCCTGGCTGAATAAGGTGTGGAGGAAATCCAGTAGTGATGCTATGACAGTTTCGGTGCTGAATCCAGAGCGAAACCAGACTGAATATCGTGCAGTATGCTAAATTTCTCCAGATACATTACTAGCTCCTGGTTGACCAGACCTTCCATTAACTTGACGAAAAAGGGAGTGCTCGCAATTGGTCTGTAATTAGATGTCTGGTAAATTCTCTAGGATTTTTTACAATTGGGGTGATCAGAATCTGGCCTAGATCCTCAGGGAAAGTACCGGTTAGTAAGAGAGAGGAGAACCAGTTGTATAACTTGGCTTTGAAAGAGAGTGGCGCGACTTTTATAATATTTGGGGGGCAGCAGTCTAATCTGCAGTAGGAGACGGCGTATTTCGCGTAATATTTAGAGAATTGTTGCCAGGATGGTGTAGTGAAGTTATTCCAGGCCATATCTACCTTAGGGTCGTCTTTGTGTTGGGCGACCGGGTAGTTCAAATAGTTGGTTGAGGCTTCCGCTAGATTTGATCTCAAATTGATGATTTTGTTGTTGAAAAATTCCACCAGTTCATCTGCAGATGGGGGGGAATCAAGGGTAGAACGAGATATGGCCTGTATGTCATAGAGATTGTTGACTAATTCAAAGAGATTTCTAATGTTGGTGTTTGGCGATCCGATGTTTTGGGCGTAGAAGTTGGAGCGCTTCTTTGTTATTAGTTTTTTGTATTTGTTTAATTTTATTCTCCAATTTGACCTCCCCACACTGTCCCCTGAATTCAACCATTGTCTTTCGAGTTTCCGTAACTCTCGTTTCATATTTCCTAACTCGGTATCATACCAGCCATCCAGATTCTTGTTTCTTATTTTTCTTAGTTTAGTGGGGGCCATTTTGTTTAATAACTGCGTACACTTGTTGGTCCAAGAGTCCGCCGAGAAGGAGGCTGAGTCTGGGTTAGAAGTTAATTCATAGTGTGACCAGAATTCTATTGGGTTCACCCTCCCTCTGCTAGCAACCATTTTATTAGGTCTTTTTGCCACCTTGGGTTTGGATGGGGAGCGTCTTACCAGCCAGCTGAGTTGGAAACTGCATAAACGGTGGTCGGACCATAGAGAGTCAGTCCATATGGCTTGGTTCCAGTGAATCTTGGGATTGGCTGGTTCTTTGGTGGAAAAAGTGACTATATCTAGTTAGTGGCCTTTTTGATGAGTCTTTTCTGGGGGCGGCACAAAGAAATCAAGTAAAGAAATGAAGGAAGTTAGATCTTTGGAGTCACCCTGTTCTGTCTGCTCTAGGTGAATATTTAGATCGCCTGTTAGTAGGTTGTGTGGGCCTAGTGTAGAGTTTGTGAGGAGGCCTAGGTCGTTTATAAATACGTCCAAAACCCGTTTTTATCGGCACTTGGATGTATTTTGACAATGTTCGTCCAAGTGCCGACTTAGGCCAGTTTTTGGACGTTTTTCTCTTTCGATTATGAGCCCCATGATATCCAGAAAAAAACCCCAGAACCTTCTACATATGAGTAGTTTCAAAATATTTACAATTGTGTAAACATTTAGGGAGCCTTTTATTATAGTGCATTAACGCATGCTAAATTTTATACCTATGGGCTTCTTAGCATATAACACGCACTAAAACTATTATCCTCCTCCCCTCACTTTTACTAATCTACGATAGAGGTTTTAACCACGGTCTGGAGCACTAAATGCTCCGACACTCATAGAATTCCTATAAGCGTCAGAGCAGCATCGGAGCACTTAGCGTCCCAGGCTGTGGTAAAAACCTCTATTGTGTTTTAGTAAAAGACGGCCTTAATGTGCATTAATCCAACCTTTATTAGGCAACTCCCTTAGCAAACGTATTTAAAACTGGTTAAGTACATGTGGGATGCACAGTACACATGCACTTCCTGTTAAGTGCCCTATTGAAAATTTATCCAAGAAACATACTATTGATGTCTGTTCTTTATTTTGGGGACTTGGGTCGGGTGCTGTACTTTTATTAGTACTAGCATCTAGTATTTTTTATGTGGAAATGAGAAGATAAAAGTAATAAAGGTAGATTTTTTTTTTTACTGTGTTTCTAAAATAAGTCTCCCTTACCCTCCCGTCCCCATTTTAATAGCTTCATTGCAAAGAAAAGTCATTCTTTCTTGACTTATGTTGCAGTCATGAAAAGATTTAGAGCCCACCCTATCGCATTTTTTTTTTATTGTGTTGCATAAACTCCAGGGTTGTTGTATGGCAAGAGATGCCCCAGAAAAGAAAGATACAAGAGCGGCGTGTGATAGCTTGATCTTTGGTCGTAAAACCTGTATCTTGTGATAAGCAAGCGGTCTCTAGTCCTTGAAGCTGCCTGGCGGCCTTTTGACAAGTGATTAGGAGAATGACAGCTACCAAAAAATAAAGAAGAAAGCATTCCAGCAAATTTCAGAGGTATTAGAAAACTGGAAGCTGCAAGAAGGAAGTGTCATAGAACCAAGCAAGCAAAAAAAAAAAAAAAAAATCCAAAGCAGTCGAGTCTGGTTGTTTTTTTTTTTTTTGTTTGACATGTTATCCTTCTGGTGTTTGAATTACTTTATTTTGGAGAACTCGAGTCCTATATACTCCTGTGGTTAAGAAGATTTGGCTGAAAATATGTACAAAGTTTATACGTGTGGTTTTGTGGAGTTTTTTTGAGAGACCTATGACTGTGATTGAGCTCCACGTTGCATGACTTGATTGTGCTGAATTGTGTGGGCTTTTATATTCTGAGGTCTCTTTTTCTCCACATTTTTTGTGAAAGTCGCAGCAGACTTAACACAGGAGTCCGTACTGTTATTGCTATGAGTTTCTCACACATATAGCAACTAACAGTGTTCTGAAAGTTGCCCGCACAAATGTCGCCCCGCATATAACCAGCTCATGCCCCTCCCCATGAATGCCCTTCGCTATGCAGTTTGGGCTAGATTCTATAAAAGGCACCTTTGCCATTGTCCACCTTAAAAAAAAAAGAAACGGCCCTCAAAGCATGTCAATCACGCAATGGCACCATTTATAGAATTGCAGCTTCGTGAAAGGTAGGCGCATGAAATGTAGGCCAGGGTTTTAAAATCCTACGTGTCTGATGCCTAAATTTCATGTAAATCGCAGCTAGCCACACCTACAGTGGTGTTAGGCATCACGAAGCGCCTCCGTAGCTGTAATGGAGGTGTTGTTTTCCTAGATGTTGGTAGACGTTTACTTTTTTTTTTAAATGGCTTTTACCACTTAAGTTACTTACCAGTAGGGTGCCTAACTTAAGGTGTAGTTTAAAGAAAACAGGCCTTTGAGCATATACTTAGAGAATAGCAGTGGACAAGCCCACATACATGCCGGTATTCTATAAATTTAGTTGCGCAATTAACATGTAAGGGTCAATATTCAAAGTGATTTAATCAGCCAGAAATGGTTAATTTGCCTGTTTGGGACTAACTGTAATTTTCAGAGGCACTTAACCAGTTAGTCCTGCTGAAAATAACCGATGAACATTGAACTGTAAACCAGCTATTTGAGGGGTTTTCCAGGAGCAGAGTCGGCACTTGGCTGATTATGTGCCACTATTCAACACGTTTCCGGCCAGGTTAACCACATAAATAGGCTCACCTAAAAGTCAGTTCTACCTTTATGCTGTAAACCAGAGCTGGTAAGTGCTGAATATCACACTTAACCAGCTATGCATTAGCTGGCTCCAGGAAACATGAAAATTCAATGCTTGTGCTCAGACTTGGCTCCGCATTGAAATTCTAAGTTTAATACCAATGGGGGTTTAAACTGGAGAGTTGCGCGGGGACAGAAATCCCACCCGTCCCCGCCAAAGTCCCACCCGTCCCCACCCGTCCCCGTGAGGAATCCCACCCGTCCCCACCCGTCCCCGTGAGGAATCCCTCCCGTCCCCACCCGTCCCCGTGAGGAATCCCTCCGTCCCCACCCGTCCCCGCGAGGAATCCCCTCCGTCCCCACCCGTCCCTATAAACTTCAGAAATAGTTATTTCATTTAATTATGCTACTGAATTAAAGGCTCTGGTAGAAACCCATTTACAAATAAGCAAAAAGACTTTATTAATTTGAAAATATTAATTGGGAAGAATACATACTTTACAAACGGGTTTCTACCAGAGCCTCTAATGTTTATAAATTTTTATCAACACAACTAATATACTACTTTATCCTGAAGCAAAATTAAAAAAAAGAAATATAATTCTTTTCCTACCTTTGTTGCCTGGTTTCTGCTTTCCTCATGTTCTCATTCAATTCCTTCCATCCACTGTCTCTCTTCCTTCTGCATCTTCCATTTGCTCTGTTACTGTGCCTCTCCCTTTCTTCCCCCTTCCAAATTGGTCTGGCACCCATCTTCTTCCCTCCGCTCCCCCCATAGTCTGGCATCTGTCTTCTTCCCTGCCAGCGTCTTCTCCCTACTCTCTCTTCCCCATGTCCTGTCAGCGTCCTTCTCCCCCCTCTGCTTCCCCATGTCCTTTCAGCGTCCTTCTCCCTCTCTGTCTTCCCCATGGCCTTTCAGCGTCCTCCACCCCACCCCCGTCTTCCCCATGTCCTTTCAGCGTCCTTCTCCACCCCTTTGTCTTCCCCATGTGCTTTCAGCATCCTTCTCCCCCCTCTGTCTTCCACAAGTGCTTTCAGAGTCCTTCCCCCCTGCCCTTCCCATGGCCTTTCAGCGTCCTTCTCCACCCCTTTGTATTCCCCATGTGCTTTCAGCGTCCTTCTCCCTCCTCTGTCTTCAAGTGCTTTCAGAGTCCTTCCCCCCCCTCCCGTCTTCCCCATGGCCTTTCAGCGTCCTTCTCCCCCCTCCTTCTCTACCACTCCGGGTGCAGCACAGCCGGCCAGGTCCCCTTACTTTTGTGGCACTTCCCCGACCGACCGACAACAGCCCCGGTCCGACAAACCTCCCTGCCCTTAACCGCAAATCTAAATTACCTTATTACAGCTGCTGTAAGAAGATAATTTAGATTCGCGGCTACAGGGCAGGGAGGATTGTCAGACCGGGGCTATTGTCGGTCGGTCGGGGAAGTGCCATAAAAGTAAGGGGACCTGGCCGGCTGTGCTGCAACCGGGGTGGGGTGTGGTGGGGCGGACCGCCCCCCCTCCCTTGGTAGCCACTCGAACCGCGAGGCTACTCTCCTCCTTACCTGCACTGCCTGCAGCACAGAGCCAAACGGAAGTCTTCCCGACGTCAGCGCTGACGTCGGAGGGAGGGAGGGATTTGTTTAAGCCCTCCCTCCCCTCCAACGTCAGCGCTGACATGGGAAGACTTCCGTTCGGCTCTGTGCTGCAAGCAGAGAAGGTAGGGAGAAGAAGAGCCGCGCGACTGAGTACATTCAGCCCCGCAGGAACCCCGCGACCCTCGGAGGCGTCCCCACGGGATCCCCGCGACCCTAGGGGGCGTCCCCACGGGATCCCAGCGACCCTAGGGGCGTCCCCACGGGATCCCCGTGACCCGAAGGGGGAACCCGCAGGATGCCCGCGGGTCTCGCGGGATTCCCTTCTTCCCCGTTCCCGTGCAGCTCTCTAGTTTAAACAAGCATAGGAAGGGAATGGCCAGAGGACAAAAGGAGGAGATAATGCCCCTGTATAAGATTCCAGTGAGACCTCATTTAGAATTGGTGAGGGAGGAAATGGTGCTGGGGCCACTTGTTAACAGTGAAAATAACATGATCAGATTTTATATAATCCTTGGATATATAATTTTATATAATCCCTGGATTTTATATAATCCCAGGAAATCCAATACAACAGCACTTAACTTTAAAAAAGGAGACTATGATAACATGAGGAGAATGTTAAAAAAGAAATTTAAAGGTGCAACTGCAAAGGTCAAAAATATACATCAGACATAGATGACTAAATATAGTCCATATATTAAAAAAGTAGGAAGGAAGACCAAAAGGCAGCCAGCGTGGTTAATGAGTGAGGCGAAGGAAACTATTAGAGTTAAAAGAGAATCCTTCAGAAAATGGAAGAAGAATCCAACTGAAAATAATTGTAAACAGCACAAGGAATGTCATGCCAAATGTAAGGCGCTAATAAGGAAGGTGAAGAGAGACTTTGGAAAGAAGATTGCGCTGTAAAAAAACATCACACGGTAGCAACTTTTTTTAGGTATATTAAAAGCAAGAAGCCAGGAAGAGAATTGGTTGGACTGCTAGACAACTGAGGTTTAAAAGGAGCTGTTAGGAAAGACAAGGTCATAGAAGAGAGAGTAAATGAATTTTTTGCTGTGGTCTTCTCCAAGGAAGATGTGGGGGAGTTACTGGTTCCAGAAATAGTATTCAATTCTGATGAATCAGAGAAACTCATACAAATCTCTGTAACACTGGATAATGTAATGGGTCAATTTAACAAATTGAACAGTAGCAAATTACCTGGACCAGATGGTATACATCCCAGAGTGCTGATAGAATTCAATAATGAACTTGTAGAGAAATTGTTAGTAATTTGTAATTTTTGTTTAGAAACCAGCATAGCACTAGAAGACTGGAGGGTGGCCACTTTTTAAAAAGGGATCCAAAAGTAATCCAGGAAATTATAGACCAGTAAGTCTGATATTGGTGCTGGGCTAAATGGTAGAGTCTATTATAAAGAACAAAATGACAGAACATATATGTAAGCATGGATTAATGCGAAAAAGCCAATGTGGTTTTACGGTAATCAAGGGAAATCTTGCCTCACTAATCTACTGCATTTCTTTGAAGGGGTGAATAAACATGTGGATAAAAGTGAAACGGTTGATATTATATATTTGGATTTTCAAAAGGCATTTGACTAAGTACCTCATGAAAGACTTCTGAGTAAATTAGAAAGTCATGTGCTAGGAGGTAATTAAGAACTGGTTGAAAGATAGAAAACAAAGTAATGATCTTATGTGGGTAGGTAGTTTGTTCGAGAGGTGAAGTAGGTAGTGTGAGCAAGATCTTTTTTCAGACGTTCTCAAGGTGGAGGGCTCATCCCGAGGGCACACATAATCACTTTTCATCTTGTGAGCGGAGTGGCTGATTTGGGGCATAGGGTAGAAGTTTGGAGGCCATATAGGCCGGTCCCATGTTGTGAGAGAATTTCTAGGCCATTATTAGGCCTTTCAAAATACATTGTTTGCTGATCGGCAGCCAGTGGGCAGTGCACAACTCTGGGGTGATTGGGTCCCGTAGGTGGAGATTCTTCAGGAGTCGAATGGCAGCATTATGTATTCATTGAAGTCCCCTGGATTCTATATATGAAGCCCAAAATTGTACGCCCAAGTTATGCACTTAACTTAATTGAGTAACGAGCCATTAACTGGTAATAATCGGGTGCTAACAACCAACTATTGCAGTTAATTGGCTCGATTTAGGTTTTACTACTACTTCTTATCATTTCTATAGCTCTGCCAGATGTATGCAGCATTGTACATTAAACATGTAACAGTCAATCCCTGCTTGATAGAGCTTACCAGCTAATCAAAATAGACAGGTGGGACAAAGAGGGGTTAGGGAATGATAAAATGGGGATTGGTAGGAGTTAGGAGTTAAAAGCAGCCTTGAAAAAGTGGGCTTTTAATCTAGATTTGAACATTGCCAGAGACAGAGCTTGACATACTGACTCAGGCAGTCTGCTCCAGGCATACGATGCAGCAAAATAGAAAGGACGGAGTCTGGAATTGGCAGTAGAGGAGAATGGTACAGATAAGAGACATTTACCGGATGAACGGGAGAGATAAGAGAGAACAGATACTGAGGAGCTGCAGAGTAAATGCACTTATAAGTCAATAACAGGCGTTTGAACAGTGTGCAGAGATGGATAGGAAGCCAATGAAGTGACTTGAGGAGAGGAGTAATGTGAGCATATTGATGCGGTCGGAATATAAGGCACGTAGCAGAATTTGAATGGATTGAAGGGGAGAGAGATGGTTTTAGGCACATATCTTGCTAAGCACTTTTCTGTAAAGATCCACGTGCAGATTTTATTGCATGCAACTCAAAAGGGAGCATGGCACAGGCACAGGCTGGTCAGGGCCATTCACTAAAAACGCATGTAATATTACCAGGTGTCCACACGTAACCAAAACACCAGGATTTACACAGTTTCAGTTGATGTAAATCTTTGCTCCCAATGTTTTTTCACAAAATTCTGCTCTAAACACTATTATATACACCAGGGGTGTCCAACCTTTTGGCTTCCCTGGGCCGCATTGGCTGAAAAAAAATTTTCTGGGGCCACATAAACGCACAAACGCTGCAGCAAGACAGAGGAGGGAGCTGGCAAGATGGTAAACACCCGGGGGCAGCAGAGGAAAACACTGCATTGCCCTCGACCCGGGGGCCGCACAAAATTCTTAATGGGGCCGCAGGTTGGACACCCCTGATATACACTGTTCGCATCTTGGAGCACCATTTGTAGCATAGCGCTCCATTCACATTTTTTGTGGTACCCATTTGGGCACCATTTACAGGGAAAGGGATTGGGACTTGTATACCGCCTTTTTGTGTGTGCAGTCCATAGTATGTGCATAGTGTGTAATCTGTTCCCCATGCACAGGCGTGTGTGAAATAGAATGAACATAAGAATCGCCGCTGCTGGGTCAGACCAGTGGTCCATCGTGCCCAGCAGTCTGCTCACGTGGCAGCCCTTAGGTCAAAGACCAGTGACCTAACTGAGACTAGCCTTACCTGCGTACGTTCTGGTTCAGCAGTAACTTGTCTAACTTTGGGCTCCTTTTACAAGAATGCATGCAGAAGCTACCGTGCATGCATGCACTATTAAGAAACTGTCGCTGACCTTGTCCCTGCCCCAATCCTGTAAGCTCTGCACAGATCATAATAGCGCCTAACTTTGAGAACCATTTATTGAATCTGACCCTATATGTTCATAGTGCACGCCGTTCATATCAAGTGAATGTCCAAGACCTTCACAAATCACAAGACCTTCACCTTCACAAATCAGTGGGTAATCAGAGCAGCTCATAATAGACATATGGAGGGAAATTTTATAACAGGAGGTTTAGGATTTAGGAGGTTCAGTATGCGCCTTCATAGGAGCTATTTTATAAAGACACTTAGGTGCCTTTGTGTCCATATTAAATACTAATGTAAGCAGCAGAACTTGCACCCAGGTTGCATGCATTGACACCATACCCACACTTAAGCAGCTGTAAATGTCAATCTGTAGATTATTCACTTCTGTGGATACCTTAGATAAGAGTATGTTAGAACCTATTCACATGCAAACTCTGCCCATTCTCTACAGCAAGCTCAACCCCATACACCCCATCATGTCAAGGTTGGGATTTTAAAAGAGGCCACATAAGTATGAAAGTGACTATAAAATTATACCCAAAGAGAGCAATTTTGAAATTAGCTCATCTAAAATGTGTATAGGCAGGGGTGTAGCTACCATTGAGTGAGCCCAAGTTTGGGATCCGTACCTTTTTTTTTTCAATTGGCTTAATCGGATGGTAATTGACTGCAACGGCTTTTAGCCAATAAAAAAAAAAAACCACATTAATCAATTTAAGATTTGATGCTGAACTCTTACAACACGATAATGTCCGAAGATCTAAAGGTAAAAACCAGTGTGACAAGGCGGTGGCTGCTGCCAGAAGGATGCTGGGCTGTATAAAGAGAGGCATAACCAGTAGAATAATGAAGGTGTTGATGCCCCTGTACAGGTTGTTGGTGAGACCCCACTTGGAGTATTATGTTCAGTTTTGGAGACTGTATCTGGTGAAGGACACAAAAAGGCTTGAAGCGGTCCAGAGGAGGGTGGCAAAAATGATAGGAGGTTTGTGACAAAAAACGTATGAGAGACTGGAAGCCCTGAATATGTATACCATAGAGGAAAGGAGGGACAGGGGGGATATGATTTAGACGTTCAAATACTTGAAAGGTATTAACGTAGAATAAAATCTTTTCCAGAGAAAGGAAAATGGTAAAACCAGAGGACATAAGAACATAAGAAGTGCCTCTGCTAGGTCAGACCAGAGGTCCATCGTGCCCAGAAGTCCACTCGTGCGGTGGCCCAACAGGTCCAGGACCTGTGTAGTACTCCTCTATCTATACCCCTCTATCCCCTTTTCCTCCAGAAAATTGTCCAATCCCTTCTTGAACCCTAATACCATACTCTGTCCTATTGCGCCCTCTGGAAGCACATTCCAGGTGTCCACCATACGTTGGGTGAAGAAAAACTTCCTAGCATTGGTTTTGAATCTGTCCCCTTTCAACTTTTCTGAATGCCCTCTCGTTCTTGTAGTTTTTGAAAGCTTGATGAATCTGTCCCTCTCTACTTTCTCTATGCTCTTCATGATCTAGTAAGTCTCTATCATATCCCCTCTAATTCTTCTCTTCTTCAGGGAAAAGAGCCCCAGTTTCTCCAGTGTATAAAAGGTTTTCCATACCTTTTATCAAACACGTCGTTCTCTGAACCCTCTCAAGTATCGCCATATCCTTCTTAAGGTACGGCGACCAATATTGGACGCAGTACTCCAGATGCAGGCGCACCATCGCCCGATATAACGGCAGGATAACTTCTTTCGTTCTGGTTGTAATACCCTTCTTGATTATACCTAGCATTCTATTCGCTCTCTTAGCGACCACTGCGCACTGTGCTGACAGCTTCATTGTCTTATCCAGTATTACCCCCAAGTCCCTTTCTTGGGTACTCTCACTCAATAACATCCCTCCCATCGTATAGCTGTACCTCGGGTTTTTGCTTCCTACATGCAATACTTTATATTTCTCTACATTGAACTTCATCTGCCATCTCGTCGCCCACTCCCCTAGCTTGTTCTGGTCCCTTTGTAATTCTTCGTAGTCCTCTTTAGTCCGAGCACCACTAAATAGTTTGGTGTCGTCTGCAAATTTTATTATTTCGCACTTCGTCCCTGTTTCTATATCATTAATAAATATATTGAATAGCAGCGGTCCGAGCACCGACCCCTGCAGAACACCACTCGTGACCCTCCTCCAGTCTGAGTAGTGGCCCTTCACTTCTACCCTCTGTTTCCTATCCGCCAACCAATTTCTGATCCATCTGTGTACGTCTCCTTCTACTCCATGGTTCTTCAGTTTCTGAAGTAGGCTCAAAATCTCCATTTTCCATGTTCATGATCTTCTTCATGTTTATGTTCAATTCTAATCTCATGTTATGACTTTTGGCTTTGACTTTTCTCAGTAGATACAGCATGTCTTCTTTGCTGTTGGTGATGAGCGTTGTATCATCTAAACAACACAATTTGTTTCTATTTCGGCCACCAACTTTGAAACCAACACTCTCTTCTTCCATATTTGCTTTTCTGAGGATGGCTTCACCGTAAAGGTTGAACAGATAAGGTGGCAAGATGCATCCTTGCCTGACGCCACATTTTATTGGAAACCAATCAGTGCTTCCATATTCTGTTCTCACTGCAGCTTCTTGATTTTCGTAGAGGCTCTTTATCTGATGAGTTATTGTTTGGGTATTCTCATTTGTGCTAGAGTTCGCCATAGTTTATTGTGATCTACACAGTCAAAAGCTTTGCTATAGTCAATGAAGCAAAAGTATGGGGGCTTTTGGTATTCTTTGCCCTTCTCCAATATCTATCTAACATTGGCAGTAATGTTTCTTCTTTCTTGACCTTTTCTGAAACCAGTCTGAACTTTGGGTAGTTCTTGCTCAATGTATGATTGTAGCCTTCGTTGTATTATTTTCAACAATGTTTTGCTGGCATGTGGAATTAATGCAATTGTTCTGTAGTTGTTACAGTCCTTGGCGCCACCTTCCTTCAGTATAGTTATAAACAGTGATCTTCTCCAATCAGTTGGCCATGTTTTTTCCTTCCAAATCTGTTGACACAGTCGAGTGAGGGCCATAATAGCACCTTCTCAGCCTTTGATTAATTCAATTGGAATATCATTCAATCGGAATATCATCAGGTGACTTTGTTTTTCGATAAATTTTTCATTGCTGCTATCAAGGTCAGTTTCCAGTTCAATTTCTCCAATGTTATCTTCATTTCCTTTTTTGTATTATTTTCCTTATATTCTTTCCATCTCTTTTTCATGCTTTCTGGATCATTCAATATCATTCAATTGGTATCTTTAAGCATCCCCAATTGAGGCTAGAATTTCTATCACAATCTCTTAACCTCTTGATATGCTAATTTGGTTTTCCATTTACATATTCCGATTCAATTTTCTGACAATTATCCTTTAGATATCGTTCTTTGTCTTGCTGAACTTGATGTTGAAACACTTGGGGCTCCTTTTACAAAGGTGCACTAGGGGCTTAACGTGCGGAATAGCGCACGCTAAATTGCCATGTGCGCTAGCCGCTACCGCCTCCTTTTGATTAGGCGGTAGATTTTCGGCTAGCATGCGCTATAGCGTGTGCTAATCCGGTGCATGCAATAAAACCGCTAGCTCACCTTCGTAAAAGGAGCCCTTGGTTCATTTGTGACACTTTTTCTCTATCACTGTAAAGTTTTGCTTGTCTTTTTGTTCTGCTATTTTTCTGTTTTCTTCTGAGAACCAAGGCAATTTCTTTGCTTTCTTTCTCTTCTGGAGTGTCTTTTTAATCTTCATCATTAATTATGGTTTTGATGTCATTCTACAACTTTTCAGGCTTTCTATCTTGTGTATCATGATAGACAAATCTGATGTCTAGTTTTATCCAATAGTCTGATGGAATATTTTCAATGCAAAGCTTTACTTTGGTTTTGCATGTCAAAAGCTCATAGTTGCTTCCACAATCAGCTCCTGGTTTAGTCC
The DNA here is from genome assembly GCF_902459505.1 of Geotrypetes seraphini. NCBI lineage: Eukaryota > Metazoa > Chordata > Amphibia > Gymnophiona > Dermophiidae > Geotrypetes > Geotrypetes seraphini. The sequence goes on along the minus strand of NC_047089.1, from coordinate 215,337,568 downwards.
TTGCAGCCCAAACTGAAGATATCCATCTCTATCCTATGCATATGTAGTCAATTTGATTTTGATATATGCTATTTGGAGGGGTCCATGTGTACTGGCAACGTTTGTAGTGTTGAAAATACGTATTCATGATTGACAGTTTGTTTTGTAAAACTGTACTAAGTTATCACCAGCTTCATTTATTTTTTTCTATGCTGTGCTTTCCAACCATGGCATTTTGAGGTGTACTTCCTACTTTTGCAATGAAGTCCTCCATATAATGATGAGTAGATCTTGTTTCAGCATTTGATCAATTTCATTTTGAAGTTATTCATGGAACAACTCTACATCCTCATCTTCCACGTCTGTCATTGGAGCATATACTTGGATCAAGGTGACATTGATCGGCTTTCCCTGTAGACAGATTGACATGACTCTGTCACTGATTAGATTGCATTTCAGTACCGTCTTTGAAAGCTTATTGTTAAGAATTAATGCCACACCATTTTTCCTGTGCGTTTCATGACCAGAGTGGCAGATCCAATGCTAATTTGATTGAAAATGGCCTTGTCCTGTCTATTTGAGTTCACTAATCCCTATCCAATGTCCAAAATAAATTAAAGGAGAAAAGTACTTATCTGCCCACAAACTATGTAGTGGCATCTTAATCACATGACTTGCTTAACAGCTCCCCTCCATGCCCGATGCCACAGGTTTCATCTCAGCAAGTACCTCAGGGACTCGGGTGAGCTCAGTGATTTCAAAGACTCTTCCATAGAAACAGTTGTCTCAGCTGTATAGAGTCCCACCCCTTAGGGTTACCATGCGGCTCCAGAAAAAGATGGATTGAGACATCCAGGTTTTATTTCCATTGCTTTCAATGGAAATAAAACCCAGATGTCTTTATCTGGCCTCCTTACTTGCATTGCTTCCAGTGGAAGTAAAATCAGGATGTCTCAATCTGTCCTCTTTTTTTTCTGGAGCCATATAGTAACCCTTCCACTGCTGAAATATGGCATGACACAGCATCTGGCTCCTGGCAAGTCTGAACAGTGAACACTTCCTAGAATGATGTCATAAAAAATGAAAAGTTAAACTTTATTGATACTGCCCAGACTATAGCGAAAGCAGCCCCTGCATAACATGTCACAAGAAGGCATTGCAAATATGTTTTAGAAGAATATGTAACAACTATGTCAACAAATGTAAAATAAATGTTTTTGTGTAAGAATACCAACTTAATAGCATATAAGACTTTCAGATGGCTATTTAAATATCAATTTAATAGAAATAGGAACTTCTTCCTTATTCCAATTAGCAATCTGATACTATAAATTTATTATTAGACCCTCAGCGTCACCACTCAGAACTCAAACATATCACCGTTCTGAGCTTTACGTGACCAATCCTCACTGGGTCTAAGTTTTACTTATTTTCACGTTTTCAAGAGCTTTATATATTTAATTACTTATAGCTTTCTAATAATTTTACTTCATTTTTACTTCATTTTTAATTAGCCTATTTTACTTAGCTTTAATGTAGATGTCTCTGGTAGAGATATTTTTAAATCAAGCAGGGTGACATAGCCAGGCTATGTCACCCTGCTTGATTTAAAAATATCTCTACCAGAGACATCTACATTAAAGCTAAGTAAAATAGGCTAATTAAAAATGAAGTAAAAATGAAGTAAAATTATTAGAAAGCTATAAGTAATTAAATATATAAAGCTCTTGAAAACGTGAAAATAAGTAAAACTTAGACCCAGTGAGGATTGGTCACGTAAAGCTCAGAACGGTGATATGTTTGAGTTCTGAGTGGTGACGCTGAGGGTCTAATAATAAATTTATAGTATCAGATTGCTAATTGGAATAAGGAAGAAGTTCCTATTTCTATTAAATTTGTGTAAGAATAAGCATTAATACGTATAAAAGATTAATATAAAAAAATTAAGAGCACTTTAAATAATGTATACAGTGCCACTATTTTGCCTTGGTTTGGTAGCAGTGACCTTTCTAAAGCAGGGACAAAATCAGCATTTTTTTGTCATTCTGTGTAGATACCCTATTATAAAATCAAGCCCAAAAGAAGCTGGTCTTTATTGCAATAGATATATCAGGCAAAGATAAATGATGCAGCATGATTTTTAAATTGTTAAATCTGTTTCACCCACTTTATTTCCGTGAGTCTATCATTCATTGCCTTTCTCAGATGCCTTATCATGGTGTCGCTGCTCTCTTCAATGTGGCAGTGGAATTAAGTGGAATTTTTTTGATGTTGGGGCCCATAGGTCATCAACTGCTCTTTGCTGGATTAAATTTTGTTCCAGCCTAGTAACTTTTATCACCAGTGTGAACTGATCATTTTGTATTCTTTTCCTCAGGCGCTGGAGGCGAGAATGGTGAAAGCCTTCCAGAGTCCATGCCGTCTGCTCCGGGGACCTTGCCGCACTTTCAGCTGGAGCCTGACGATGCCTACATTATTAAGAGCAATCCCATCAGCCTACGATGTCGTGCCATGCCTGCTACACAGATCTTCTTCAAATGTAACGGGGAGTGGGTGCATCAGAATGAGCACATGTCTGAAGAGAGTGTAGACGATGGGACAGGTAAGGAGCAGATAGAGGATGCCACTGGTCAATCAATATTTATTTATTTATTGGGATTTATGAACTGTCTTTATAAATAAAATTCACTCATGAAAATTCATAAAGGGCCCCTTTTACAAAGCCATGGTAGCGAGTTTGCTGTGGCAAATACACCGAAGCCCATTCAACTCCTACAGGCTTTGGTGCACTCGCCACGGCAGACTCGTTACCGCTGCTTTATAAAAGGGGCCTAGAGTGTGGTTCTGGCATGAATGAAGGGGTGGGGGGAAGGGAAAAATGACCAAAAATTTTCTCTAACAGAAAGCAAGAAAATTCCAAAAGAAACTTTTTGTACAGAATCGGCTCATCCGTCTCAACCATTAGGCAAGACTAATGCCAGCTTATGGACGGTTAAATTGCTTGTTCATGGGTAGGCTATTTTGTGAGTGGTCTGTGGGTGGAGTTGGCACATATGCAATTGTGTCGATATTCAATGCTTAACCGCCTACGTTTAGCGTTCAATTGGACTGCATTAAATCCAGTGGTGTCGCATATGCGGTTAAGTGTTGAATATCTCACTGAACTGCATAAGAGAGAGCAGGCCACATAAACCCAAAATGCAGTGTCAGATATTCAAGGTATTGAATATCCAGGAATAACGCCGGCAGCAGCTAAAGAAGCTGCTTATCATCACCTGCTGAATATCGACCTCATTATTTCTGCTACTATAGACAACATGCTGGATACTGTCACTGTTAGGTTGCCTTTGAATTTCTGCTATTAGTGGAGTCTGGAGTAGAGAATGACACAGGGATGGGTACCAGTGGTTAACCACGGGACGGGGTCAGAGGCTGTGAGGACATGGTGGAGACAGGGACAGATCCCATGGGGACAGGGACAAGCTATGTCTCTGTGTCATTTTCTAATGCAGGGGTGCCCAATACTTCGATCGCAATCGACTGGTCGATCGCTCAGGCAATCCCAGTCAATCGCAGAGCCGGGTTCTCTTCTCTTTTTTTCTCCTCCTGACTGGCTCGCCTCTTGAAGAATGCCGTCCAATCACAGTGCTGGCAGGTTGGGGTGAAGGTCGATAGCGCATTACAGGAGAAAGAAGCATGTTGAGGTAAGAGCCAAGGACTTCTTAGTGCTGCCTGATTCGAATCGATTCACATCGGGTGAATCGATACAATTTTTTTAAAAAAAAACCAAATTGGCCTCCCAATTCTATGATTGACCATCCCCCCTCGCCCCTAAAGCAGGATCGGCAGCGCTGCCTTTTTCTGGTTGGCGCCGCCGCTCCTGCTTTAGAGGGCGAGGGGGGGGGGGTCAGTGGTTAAGTCAGCTGTGTTGTCCGGATTTCTCCCCGGGAGGTACTTTAGCAATTCTTGCAGGTTGCCATAGGCCTCAGGAGCTGTCTTTCCTCTGCCGCGGTCCCGCCTCTCCTCTGAGTCAGAGGCAGGATCGGGGCAGAGAGAAGACAGCTCCTGAGGCCTATGGCAACCTGCAAGAATTGCTAAAGTACCAGTGATCCTCTCTGCAGGCTGCTCCCTGCAGGAATTAGGTAAATGGATTTGGGAGGGCAGGGAGGAACACGCAGGCTTTATGGGGGGGCAGGGGCAGGCCTTCGGAAAGGGGTGCAGGCCTTCAGGAGGGAATGTGCAGGCCTTCGGGGGGTATGGACCTTCAGGCGGACAGGCAGGCCTTCAGGGGGGTAATGCAGGCCTTCAGGGGTGGAGTGCAGGCCTTCAGGAGGGTAGTGCAGGCCTTCAGGGGGGATAGGCATTCAGGGGAAGAGGGCCCTGGTGTAGAAGGGAGGGAGGGAAGGGGGTTCAAAGAGACATGCCTATTCCGGACTTTGGGGGGGAAGAAATAATGGGTCTAAAAATAGAGGAGTGGGAGAGAGATGGTAGACAATGGGAATTAGGGAGGGAAGGAACAGAAAGGGAGACAAGATGGACACAAGGAATGGTGTGAAGGAGGGGGTAGAGATACTGGATAGGAGGGTAGTTGGGAAAAGAAAGGGAGAGATGGTGGACCCTGGGGTGATAGGGAAAGAGGGAGAGATGCTGGATGAAAGGGTAGTTGAGAAAAGGTGGATGTGTGGATGGAAACGAAAAAAAGGAAAGATGCCAGACTTCCAGGGGAGGGAAGGGAAATGGAATGGGAGGACAGAGATAGAAGATGGATGGTTAGCACGGAGAAAGAAGAAAGAAGGAGACCCTGGCAAGCTAGTTATCAGAAGATAACCAGAGCCGGGGACCAACAAGATTTGAATAATGACCAGACAACAAAGGTAAAAAATGATTTTATTTTCAATTTAGTCATCAAAATGTGGCCATTTTGAGAATTTATATCTGCTGTCTATATTTTGCACTATGGGCCCCTTTTTACTAAACCGCAATAGCGATTTTTAGCGCAGGGAGCCTATGAGCATCAAGAGCAGCGCAGGATATTCAGCGCAGCTCCCTGCACTAAAAACCGCTATCGCAGTTTAGTAAAAAGGGAGGAGGTATATTTGTCTATTTTTGTTTAGTTGTTACTGAAGTAACATTGCATAAAGTCATCTGCCTTGATCTCTTTGAAAAAAAACCCCCAGAATATAAATGATAATTAACATTTTCTCTGCGTACAGTGTGCTTTGTGTTTTTTAAAATTTTATTGTTGGTAGATCATTTTGACTTGGTTAAAAGTAGCTCGCAATCCCAAAAAGTGTGGGCACCCCTGCTCTAATGAGACTAGCCTTAAACAAGCTGTTCCAACTGCATAAGAACATAAGAATTGCCGCTGCTGGGTCAGACCAGTGGTCCATCATGCCCAGCAGACCACTCATGCAGCGGCCCCCTGGTCAAAGACCAGCACCTTAACTGAGACTAGCCCGTTCTTGTTCAGCAGGAACTTGTCTAACTTTGTCTTGAATCCTTGGAGGGTGTTTTCCCCTATAACAGCCTCTGGAAGAGCGTTCCAGCATTCTACCACTCTCTGTGTGAAGAAGAACTTCCTTGCTAGTATAAATATGTAAAAACTTAACACATCTTAGATAACTGGTAACTGCTAAAACCAAAATCAGTGGGTGGTCCAGGGCAGAGTAAGCTGTTATGCAGTTTAGGACACTTCAGCTTGGAAAAAGAGATAGCTGAGGGGAAATATGATCAAAGTCTACAAAATTCTGAATGGTGTAGAACGAATACAAGTGGATTGATTTTTTTTACTCCATCAAAAAGACTAGGGGATGCTCTATAAAGTTACAGGGAGATCCTTTTAAAACCAATAGCAGGACATTTTTTTTTTTTTTTTCACTGAAAGAATATTTAAGCTCTGGAACTCGTTACCAGAGGATGCGGTTAGCATAGATGGATTTAAAACAGATTTGGACAAATTCTTGGAGGAAAAGTCCATAGTCTGCTATTGAGACAGACAATGGGGGACACCACAGCTTGCCCTGGGATCAGTAGCATGGAATGTTGCTTCTGTATTGGTTTCTGTTGGGTGCTTGTGGCCTGGACTGGCCACTGTGAAAACAGGATACTGAACTAGATGTACAATTGGTTTGACCAATATTGGTTATTCTTATATTCTTATTCAGCAACTAGTCATTAAGCCCGTTACATTAATGGGTGCTAGAATATATGTATCTCTGTCTTTCTGTCTCTCTCCCTCCCACTGTCTCTCTCTCTCCCTGGCCCCCTTTCTCTGTCTTTCTGTCCCTCTCCCTGCCCCTGTGTCTTTCCTCCTTTCTTTCTGTCTCCCTCCCTCCTGCTGTCTGTCATTCATTCCCTGCATTTCCCTGTGCGGCTGCAACAGCATTTCCCTCCCCCTCCATTTCCCTGTGCAGCAGCAGCATGTATTTCCCTTCCCCTCCAGGTCCCTATGCAGCAGTATCAGCATTTCCCCCCCCCCCTTCCCTACTCTTAGCACGATGTGGCCTGCTCTTTTTGGCCCCTCCCCCTTTCCTCCCACGGTGTAGCCTGTTCCAAGGGCCCCCCCTTCCCTTATCGTGTTTCCTGCAGGCAGACTCAGCTTCTCCCTGCACATATCCTTTTTTTCCCCTACCTCGCGTGGCTGCCTGCCTGGTCCCATTGAGCAGCTCGCAGCTGGAGTCTCTTTCGGCGCTTCACTCCCGGCTCGTGGTCTGGCCTGTTCTAGGCGAGTGTCACAGGGACTCCTCTCGATCTCCGCCAGCGTTGGAGGCCTTCTTCGACACTGGTGCGGCTCATGAGAGGAGCCGACACCGCGATCTGGAGAGCAGGGAGTCCAACGCTGGCGACTGGGAAGCAGTAAGGCTGGGGACTCGCGCATGTGCACTCCTGTGGCCACAGACCTACATCTCACAGATCAGAGATCACGGAAGCATGCAGTTGAATGCGCATGCGCAGCTAGGGTTTTATTATATAGGATTAACTGCTTAAGTTAATCAGACAAATTGGACTGCATAAATCTCAGTCCTGTCTTTGATTTCACATTGATTGTTAAGTGCTAGACATTGCACATAATCAGATACAGGACAGATAGCCACACAAACTTGAATATTGGTGACCAGTGAACTAGTGAGGGTGGGGGGCACCCGGGGTGGTGGTGTTCCCTCCCTCTTCTCCGCCTCCCCACTCCTTCCCCGCTCCCTTGCCGTACACACGCACCCCTTCAACTGTGCTGACACAACCAGCCTCTCCAACCTGCTGCCCATGCTGACCTCAGCTCTCCCCCTGACGTCACTTCCTGGTCCTGAGACCAGGTAGTAGCTTCAGAGGGAGAGCCGAGGCCAGCGTGAGCATCAGGTTGGAGCTGCTGCTCGCGGCGGCAAAGAGTTAGAGGCATGGGGGGGGGAAGGCAAGGCGCACGTGTAGTGGGGGAGCAATGGGGAAGGATCGAGGAAGCAGAGAGGAAGAGAGGTACTGGTACCCCCCCACCAAGACTGCATCCATGGCAGTCTGCCCCCCCCACCCCACCCCCACTTACTCCGCCACTGCCGGTGCCTAACACTGAATATCCAGGCATAATGTTGGCGGTGGCCAAAAAAATACTGACTGCCATTGGCTGAATATTTAACCCCCTAAGTGTAAATATCCGCATTTGCAGTGTAGGACCTATTTCTGCTACTTATGCTAGTATTTTAGAAATATAAATGGGTGCCTGTATTTTTAAACAATTGATTTCCAATAGGTGTCTCAAAGTGATGCTCTTACAGTAGCCTCCCTCCCCCCTTTATAAATTTATCCCAATTAAGTTAATAGCTATTGCTTTTAATGGTGGCCACACTGTCTGAAAAAGAGGCTTCAGGTGGGAATATTCTTGTATCATGCAGTATGGTTTTCTTGCAGCACATTGGCTACCTATCACTCATCGCCTCACCTATAAAATACTCCTCTTCACCTTTAAAATAAAAAACTCTAACCAACCAGCATTCATAAATAAACTTTTGATCCCATCCCCATTGCTTATCAATGTCTACATGTCCTCACTGGGTGTGCAATTAACCAAGCTAGGGATAAAATTATTCAGTTACGCAGATGACTTTACAATCATCATCCCATTTGCTAACTCTATCTCGGAAACTATCCCCAAGGCATCTGAATCTATAAATTTGATGGAGCAATGGATAACTGACTTCAAGCTCAAACTTAATTCAGAAAAAATGAAATTTTTCGTTGCTTCGTCACATCCGCTTGACACCAAAACACCACTATGCATCAATGAACTTAGTTACCCTATTCAGTCTACCATGAAGATACTGGGTGTAACCCTGGATCAATGCCTAACCATGAAAGACCAAGTGGACTCCTTAATCAGAAAGGGTTTTTTCACTCTCTGGAAACTTAGATCCATTAAATCATATTTTGATATGTCAGCATTCAGAATCCTGGTACAATCCCTCGTACTAAATCAACTTGATTACTGTAACATCGCCTATTTAGCAATTTCCCAAAAGAATATGCGATGTTTACAATTGATGCAAAATTCAGCAGTGAAACTAATCTTTGGGCTAAAGAAATTTGATCACTTGACACCTTACTACTGACAGTTGCACTGGCTACTGATGGAAGCACGCGTAAAGTTCAAGTTCGCCTGTCTCTGCTTTAAAGTACTATACGGACTAGACCCTAAATACATAACTGACCTTTTCTCCTTCTCAGCCAACAGACACAAGAGAAGCTCACATTCGAACTTCGTGTCCCCCCCCCCATAGGATGTAAACTGAAAAAACACCATGATCACCTTCTCCCATATCAGGCAGCATTATGGGGTAAAGATCTAGAACAATTGCTTTCGTCCACTACTTATGAGGAATTCAAGAAGCACCTAAAAACACATCTGTTCCTGAAGTATCTAGACATCTCTTTCTCCTCAATAACGGTTCTCTTGACCTATTAACCACCATCTTACACCTCTTAAGTTCAATCAATTTGTATCCTTCTTTGAATCTTTTGTAAACCGCATAGAACTTCACAGTACTGTGGTATATAAACTGTTATTATTATTATTATTATTATTACTCATCATCCAGGGCCATCCAATCTAACAATCAAAATCTACTTTCCATACCGTCAATACGCGAACTGTTTTATGATATCACAGGCAAATCCATTTTTTCAGTCACTGCCCCCTCTCTGTGGAATTCCCTCCCATTAGATCTTCGATTAGAGAACTCTTTTGAAAAATTTAAAGCCAAACTTAAAACTTTTCTCTTTAAAGATGCCTTTACTCTCTAGTAGCAGCTTCTGCTTCTCAAACCTTTAATTCTTGTGAAGCCTTGACATATCAAACACTTCTTCTGAAGCGATCCCCATCCTAATGTTTTGCCACTCCCCATTTACCTTCCTTTTTTTATTAATTTTACTTTGATGTATTTTAAACATCCTTTCCCTCCCCAACTTCACTTTTGTCCCATGTACATTAATGTGAGTTTGTCTAGTATTTTTAATATTTGATAAAATATTACTTTTATTTAACTATTTTAATTGTTTTCTACAATCTTTTTATATTGTACATCGTTTAGACACTTGTTTTGATAGACGGTATATGAAAAATAAAGAAACTTGAATCTTCTCCAGAGCTCATAATTATGTCATTCCACTTGGTGCATTAAACTTTAAATGATGGGAGAAACCAAATATTGAGTGAGAGTCAGAGATCTGAAAAGGTGTCAGGATGACAGCTATAGGTTACCAAGAGAACATTTAAAGACCTGAATGGTCCATCCAGTCTGCCCAACCTGATTCAATCTAAAAATTTGTTAGTTTTTTTTTCTTCTTCTTCTTAGCTATTTCTGGGCAAGAATCCAAAGCTCTGCCCAGTACTGTTCTTAGGCTCCAACTACTGAAGTCTCCACTCCAGTCCATCTACATCCTCCCAGCCATTGAAGCCCTCCCCAGCCCATCCTCCACAAAACGGCCATATACAGACAAAGACCGTGCAAGCCAGCCCAGTACTGGCCTTAGTTCTTCAATATTTACTATTATTTTCTGATTCTAGATCCTCTATGTTCATCCCACGCTTTTTTGAACTCCATCACCGTTTTCCTCTCCACCACCTCTCTCGGGAGCGCATTCCAGGCATCCGCCACCCTCTCTGTAATGAAGAATTTCCTTACATTGCTCTTGAGTCTACCATCCCTCAACTGAAGTTATCAATTTGGGCTGCCGTTAATGCTAACCTCAGTTATTAGTAACAAGTTTTTTAAGCATTAAATGGTTCCTGTGCCAAAATAGCAAACGCTAGTGATAAAACTACACCCCTAAATAGGGTTGCTAGATTTCCTCTTAAAAAAAAAAAAAGAGGACACCTGGCCCTGCCCGTTCTGCCCATCGGCCTCCAGCTCTGCCTCGTTCCACCACCAGCAGCCTAGGTCCAGGAGAGTTGCCAGGAATGCAGTAATGTACTTAACATTTTAAAATCTATGATGTCCAAGTCTTTGCTTGAGTTGGCGGGTAGATCCATTCTGGGTTGCTCAGTTTTACTAAAGGGAAGCAACACATGACTTAGAGGCAGTGCTTCCAGTGGGCTGGACCTCAGTTCAGAACCACACAGAGTGCTCTCTTTATCCTGACAGAAGAGGATTTCAAAGATGTGGGCCTACAACTTCATACAGAAGTTGAGAAAAATGTGACCATTTTGAATATCTGGTGGAACTTTGCTCCAATGGAAGAGGTCCAGAAGAGAAAGCACATGGAAACAATATGATGCCCATTCACATTTAGGTTCTGCCAAACTAGGATTACCATATTTAACGATGAACTAACCCGGACGCATGGCCCTGCCCCGTTCTGTTTCCAACCTGCCCCGTTCCGCCTCCAGCCTCGCACCCCCAAAATCATCATCTCTTTTTTCCTGACCTCCAGGCCATGTTTGGAGGTCCTCCAGCATGCGCAGATATGTGCAACATCATCCACGCATACATGTTGATGACTCTCCAGATGCGGCCCAGAGCTTGGGGATTTCGAAAACCAAGAAAAACTGTTAGGTTTTTCAAAGTCCATCCAGGAACCAAGACTCTAAAATGATGACATGTCCGTGTTTTTCCGGATGTCTGGTAACCCTATGCCAGACTAAAGATGAGATATGATGGAGTCAGACATAAGATGTTGAGTGAAGGGATTCTTTCAGAGGTAGGGAAAACAAGAGGGCACTCTCTAAAGTTAAAAAGGATTCTTTTTTTTTTTTTTTTTGTTATTTTTTATTTATAATTATATAATCTTATTTTACAAGAATTAATTCTTGTTACATTGAATACAGGGAAGAAAATTTTTAACACAATAATACTTTTACAACAAACATCATAATGATAAACCCCTTCTTAGACCACAATAAACAGGGGGTGACCAAAACTAAAATTAGAGAGAAATTAGAGGAATAATGCAAAGAAGAAAGGCATAATGTATCTAGCGCCCATTACTATTATTATCCCTTAATCTTTAATCCTTAATGATCTGCTTAACATCTAGAAATTCCTTCAGATGGTTAGGAGAGAAAAAAACATATTTAACACCTAAGTACCTAACCAGGCATTTGCAGGGATACACCAATAAAAAAGGATTCTGTACAAAGTAAGGAAGTTCTTCTTCACCCAGAGAGTGGTGGAAAACTGGAACACTCTTCCGGAGACTGTTATAGGGGAAAACACCCTCCAGGGATTCAAGACAAAGTTAGACAAGTTCCTGCTCAACCGCAGGTAGAGCTGGTCTCAGTTAGGGCACTGGTCTTTGACCTAGGGGCCACCGCGGGAGCGGATTGCTGGGACGATGGACTACTAGTCTGACCCAGCAGCGGCAATTCTTATGTTGTTATGTTCTAAGATGAGCTCTTCCACTTCTTCTTTTCTCATTGCACTTTACTGAATTCTAAGTGACCATTGCACTTAAAATTTTCCTACCTTCTCCCCTAGGAGGACACCCTAAAGAATAGCCAAAGATTCCTCCTTCAGCTCTGCTTCCATTCTTCTCATTTAAACAAATCAATTTGACAAGAGCCATAGTTCTTTGCTTTTCTGTTTTGCTTAACACATCCAGTACAATTAATTCATCTGATGCCAGCCTTAGTCTGTCTGCAGCAAAACCATGTGGCTGCGTGCAGCTCATCAGCATATCACAGCCAGAGGCAGAAGGTCCTATTTTGTACGACTACCCAGCTTAAGGAAGAACAGAGGCTACGATCTGCACAGTAATTTGGGAGGGTGGAACTTAGTGCGTAATACAAATGTACCGCACTGGGGTATGATAAGTCTCTGTAAAGATGGAGCTGCACATTCATAAGTTAAAAGAGCATCTCCTTTACCAGCCTCCACTCAGTCAGTGTAACAAGTTCAGGACAAAATATCAGGAAGTTCTGCTTCACACAGAGAATGGTTGACACCTGGAGTGCTCTCCCAGAGGAGGTTATTGCGGAATTGACAGTCCTAAGATTTAAAAGCAAACTAGATGCACATCTCCTTACGAGAGGCATAGATGGATATGGGTGATTAAAAATTACGCCAGGTGTATACCTGGCAGGGCCTCCACGTGTGTGGATCGCCGGACTTGATGGACCGAAGGTCTGATCCGGAGATGGTGCTTCTTATGTTCTTATAAGAATAGCCTTACTGGGTCAGAGCAATGGTCCATTAAGCACAGTAGTCCGTTCTCACGGTGGCCAATCCAGGTCACTAGTACCTGGCCAAAACCCAAAGAGCAACATTCCATGCAGAATCTCAAAAAACAGCAGCATTCTGGAATCCAACATAGTAGCAACATTCTAGAATCCCAAAGAGTGGCAACATTCCATGGGGCATCCCTAAAGAGCAGCAAGATTCCATCTCTCCGATCCAGGGCGAGCAGAGGCTTCCCCCATGTCTTAATAACAGACTATGGACTTTTATTAAGTGACAGAACAAGCTGTCTTTCCCTAGTTGTCTTCTTTATGCAAATTCTGTCATTTTTATAAATACCTTGATGGAGGTTAATCAATAAAGGAGTAGGGTCACATTGGTAAACCACTTTAGGTTTCATGGAAACAGTGGCCCCGATAGCGTACCACACCGCAGGTTACTGAGCAAGATGAGTTCTATAGGATTAGGTAACACATTGACGAAATGGGTTGGGAGCTGGCTTGGAGGTAGGCTCCAAAGGGTGGTAGTGAACGGCACCCCCTCCGAAATGACGGAGGTGATTAGTGGAGTACCACAGGGCTCAGTCTTGGGCCCAATCCTATTCAACATCTTTATAAGAGACTTGGCAGAAGGGCTTCGAGGTAAAATAACATTATTCGCCGATGACGCCAAACTTAGTAATGTAGTGGGCAAATGCACAACAGACGAAGATTCAGTGCCCGACAACATGATGCACGACCTACTCCTACTGGAGCGATGGTCTAGGACATGGCAACTCAACTTCAATGCCAAAAAATGCAAAGTTATGCACCTGGGCAGCCAGAATCCATGCAAGTCTTATCTCCACTTCTAACTATAGCACAATCTATTGGATTTACTATTTTCGCCTATGCAGATGACATTCAACTCCTTCATCCAATTGACACTTCTAATACTTCTGACATTAAAAATATCAACAATAAACTGGACTCCATAAATGACTGGCTCTACACTAACAAACTCTCTCTCAATGTTAACAAATCCCGTGGACTTTTATTCTCAACTAAAAATCTTGAAACCTTACCTGAAAAAATAGCCATTAAATCAGTTCCAATCCAAATGGAAACAAAAATAAAACTTCTAGGGGTTATTATTGATAAAGATCTGTCATTTCACGACCACATCAGCTCTATAGTAAAAACTTGCTTCTATAAACTTCGTATCATCCGCTCTTTGATTTCAATCCTACCAACTGAATCTATTACAATTCTAGTCCATTCCTTGATCATTTCTCATCTTGACTACTGTAATTCCCTCTTTAACGGTCTTCCACAAAAAGAAATCCGACGTCTTCAACTGATTCAAAATACAGCAATAAAACTCATTTATAAATTAGGAAAATATGATCACGTTACCCCAATTCTGAAAGATGCCCACTGGCTTCCAGTGGCCCATCGAATTACTTACAAAATTATTCTCCTAACCTTCAAAATAAAATCTTCCCATCTGCCTTCATTTTTACACAAACTTCTCCTCCCTCAATGCTCATCTCGTACCTTAAGATCCACAAATCAAAATCTTCTTCTGATCCCCTCTATCAAAAGTTTTTATTATACACGGAAAATAAATCTCTCTGTTACTGCCCCAATGCTATGGAATTCTTTACCTCAACTTCTTCGTGATGAACAACAACTAGATAAATTTAAAACAGGCTTAAAGACTTTCCTATTCCGTGATGCTTTTATTTCTGTTTAGTAGCTAACCCTCAGTCATCCTCACTCGTTCAACATCACAAATTTTATCTAATGATTTTCTTCCCTTCCCAAATGTTGTTTTCCCATCCCCTCTTTCTCCCTTTTCTCTCCACATTGTAACTTTACCCTTCCCTAAACCTCTTCCCTCACAATCAAGTTTGTTTTGTCTATGTCTTTATATACACTATCTGTACTTCTAAATGTAGAATTTTTTTTTTTATTTTAACTCCCCTTCCCTATTTAATTTGTATTTTTATTGTAATGTACACCGGCCAGATATTTATTTGATGGTCGGTATAGTAAAACCAAATAAACTTGAAACTTGAAACTTGATACCCTTAATGGCGAGATCCTAGCAAAAACGGTAGCAGAACGAGACTTGGGGGTAATCGTCAGTGAGGACATGAAGTCTGCCAATCAAGTGGAGCAGGCTTCGTCCAAGGCAAGACAAATCATGGGCTGCATACGAAGGGGTTTCGTCAGTCGTAAGGCGGAAGTCATTATGCCATTGTATAGATCCATGGTGAGGCCCCACCTGGAATACTGTGTGCAATTCTGGAGGCCGCATTATCGCAAGGATGTGCTGAGACTGGAGTCGGTGCAAAGAATGGCCACCCGGATGGTCTCGGGACTCAAGGATCTACCATACGAAAAACGGCTTGACAAATTACAGCTATACTCGCTCGAGGAGCGCAGAGAGAGGGGAGACATGATCGAGACGTTCAAGTATCTTACGGGCCGCATCGAGGCGGAGGAAGATATCTTCTTTTTCAAGGGTCCCACGACAACAAGAGGGCATCCGTTGAAAATCAGGGGCGGGAAACTACGAGGTGACACCAGGAAATTCTTTTTCACCGAAAGAGTGGTTGATCGCTGGAATAGTCTTCCACTACAGGTGATTGAGGCCAGCAGCGTGCCTGATTTTAAGGCCAAATGGGATCGGCACATGGGATCTATTCACAGGGCAAAGGTAGGGGAGGGACATTAAGGTGGGCAGACTAGATGGGCCGTGGGCCCTTATCTGCCGTCTATTTCTATGTTTCTATGTTTCTATGATATTCAGCCAGCGGTGATCAGCAGTTTGCTGATTTCTGCCGGCGATATACTCAGAAATTCAGTGTCGGGTTGTGCCCAGGCATTGAATTTCTGGGTGTACGGAGATAGCGAAAACATAGCCATTAAGTGCGATGTTCAGCACATAACTGGCTATGGTGAGTTATGTAAAGATTAAGACTGATTTTTATATGGTCCTATTTATGTGGTAACTGGCCAAGCACTGACTCTTCCCCTGGAACGCCCCCAACATAGCTGGTTTTGCATTGGGTATTAACCGGTCACATTCAGTGACACTATTCAGATAAGTGCCACTGAATATGAATGGTTAGCCTTGACCAGTGGCAGAGCAAGAGTGGGAGGTGCCCAGGGCGGTGGCACCCCCCTCCCCGCTCCTTCTCCACTGTGCGAGCATACCCCTTCCCTTCCATGTACCTCTTTAATTTCACCTGTGGGAGCAGGTTCTCCTACCTGCTGCCCGTGCTGTCCTCGGCTCTCCCTTTGATGTCACTTCCTGGTCCAACAACCAGAAAGTAACTTCAGAGGGAGAGCATCAGGTTGGAGCTGCTGCTCACACCTGCGAAGAGCTGTAGGCACTGGGGGGGGAGGCAAGGCACATGGGGGAGTAGGGTGGAAGAGAGGTGCCAGTGCCCCCACCAAGATGGCGCCCGAGGAAGTCTGCACCCCCTCCTCCTCCCCTTACTATGACACTGGCCTTGACCAAGCGATTGCACCAGCCAAGAGCTATTTCTGGCCAAAGAAATCACTTTGAATATTGACCCATTGAAGATATCTTTTAAAGTGAGACAAAAATTGATGGACTATTTACAAAGGAGATGTCTTCCGATAGGAACATCATGGCTGGTTAGGTTACTATGTGAATAGGGGAATTCAATCGTATATATCAAAATGTATATAAGACGTATTGAAAATAATGTTTTAGCAGTAGGGAATCATTCATACCACACTAACAAAAACTCTTGACGTCACACCATCAATATAATAAAGTATAAAACAACGGAGAAAAATAAACCTCAATTGCGAGAGGCCGGGACTACACAAGTATCCGAGCCAACTCACATCATCACTGATTTATAAAAAAACTCCGTGTACATATAAATAGATAGTTTTCATTCATGCACAGTTAGTATTTTTCAATAATTATTTTCAAAGATTTTTTAGTGTGAGCAATATAAGCAGAGTCCAATATATTAGAGTATATTCATAGCATGAACAGGATCCCAAACTAACTACAAAATAGACGAGGGCTACAGCTCAACTTTACGGGTATAAGCAATTGTTGAGGCATGGAGTTTGGAACAAAAGTAAGAGAAAAAAAAAAAAAAAAACATCCACTCATCTGAAGATGCGAAGTGACTCAAAAGATTCTCAATTTTTTATCTCGACAGAAAAGTCTTTCTGTTTCGCCTAGAAGGCTACTTCAGGGGAAAAAATCCAATGTCCAAATATCTCTCGCTTCTTCCAACGCCACAATTAAAAGCTGGCTCCTCTCATAGGTTACTATGTGCCAGGTAACCCATAGGGACTTAGCTAAAGTGTGCATGGTTTGAACTTCGTTGAAACATTAGCTCCAAGTTTGGTAAAATCTGCAATGGAAGAAATCTTCAGGCCAGAAAATTTCAAACAAATAAGTGGATAGTCTGTGAGCTAGTGTAGCGTACATGACATTACAAAGCAGCCGACTGATATCCAGTGGGCATAAACTGACAACACAGCAAGGAGGTGTTCTTGTATCACCTCAGAAGGTCTGTGAAAGATCTGTATGCATCATCAGAGCAACAGCAAAACACTCACCACAGCTGTTCTTGGGTTTTTGGTTGAGGTTTTTTTTTGTGTGTGTGTTTGAATAGGCATTTGGTGTACTTTAGAAGCTGTTATAAATACCCCTTTGGCCATATGTTGAAACTGAGGTTTTTTCCAGGGTGGGGCGTGGCAGTAGTTTAATGATTAGTGCAGTGGGTTGAGAATCTGGGGACCTGGATTCAGTTCACAACACACAGCTTCACAGAAAACCTTTTCAGGTTAATCACAACAGTCTCTTTACAAAATAATAAAATAATACATTTTTTTAAAAAAATCATCTTTATTAAAGGAGTCAATGGAAAACATAAACAACAATGCCACAGAATGTCCGTACAATAATGCAAACAATAGATAACAGAATAAGCAGCAAAAGAAACAACATCAAACTTGCAGCTAGTAAAGCCCGCCAACGAACATAAATAACACTGCCCGTATACTGAAACAAGGGCAGGAAAATAAGATATTCCAGTTTTCCCAGGCCCCACTTTCCATTAAACCCTAACGGGGGCAACACACTCACCGACAAAGACACACACAAATTAGGAAAGAAAAAGCCTCAGAACCCAGTCCAAAAGAACTTTCACTTTTAGACTAAAATGGATAACACACCTCATTTAACTAAAAAAAAACAAGCAAGCCCAACTTAAAAAAACCCAACAAAAACACTAATGTGTTTCTTATAGAATCAAACTAGTGCACATTAAATTCAAAAAATTATCATAATTAATGATAAACATTTTGGATTGATTTAACTTATATGGAAATGTAAGGTCAGTTAAAAAAATATATTGGACTCAGTTCCCACTGTGAGTCCTTGTGATCCTACACAAGTCACGTAGGGCTCCTTTTACTAAGGTGCGCTAGCACTTTTAGCTCACGCACAAAATTACTGCACGCTATACCGTGCGGTATGCTTCTAGAATAACGCCAGCTCAATGCTGGCATTAAGGTCTAGTGCATGCGGCAATTTAGCGCACGTTATTCCGCGCGTTAAGGCCCTAACACACCTTAGTAAAAGGAGCCCTAAGTTGTGGTGTGGTAATTTGCCTGATAGACTTTATATTGCATGCTGGGAATTTTAAGTGGAAAAGATTTCTGGTGGAATATCTGTTGCAGGCGCCCTGGAATAGAATGGCCAACTCTCTTAGGTAGTTGAGGGCATTGCCTGTCAGGATCTTAAAGGCATTGATGCCTAATTTAAACTTGATCCTTGTGGTTATGGGCAGCCAATGTAGTTTCATATAGTAGGGCTGTAGGTGTTCTGATTTCCGTAGTCCATATATGAGTCTTAGTGCTACATTTTGAAGTAGTTGTAGATGTGGTATCAACATTTTAGAGCAAAGAACTAGAGTTACATTACAGTGGTATAGTTGAGATAGGATTAGGGATTGCACTAAGATTCGGAGAGCCTCATGACGATGATGATGGATCTTAGCTTTCTCATCTCAAGGAAAGATTGTTTTATTGTTGATTGTACATGGCTCTTCATGGATAAGTGGTTATCAATTTCTGCTCCTAAGATTTGGGATTGTAGTTCTAATGGAAAGTCTGTGTTGTCTACTGTAATCCTTGGAGGGTAGCGTGGGTCAGTTGAGGGTCCTAGCCAAAGAAATTTGGTTTTGATGTTATTTAGTTTGAGGTGGTGGTTGTGGTCCAGTTTTCTATGATGTGGACACATTTTTTGACAGTGGTGAGTGTGTTGGCTAATGCCACAGTTACCAATAGCAAAATCTAGGTTGATTCCTAAAGAATACATTAGAAGGTAAAAGTGGGAATACTTAGGGGAGGGTGCCAGCTGTCAAAAAGTTCACCATCCATACGAACAGCATAGTGCCGAGTGGTTAGGAAGCCTTGGAACCAAGAAAGGACTGGGCCGTTAAATCCGAAATCGCTGAAGATCTTGGACATTTGATCAAAGTCTACTAGGTCAAATGTACTGCTGAGGTCAAATTGGATTATGATTGCACTGTGACCCTTGCTTAATAGTTCTTTGCCATATGTCACTAGTACAATGACTAAATAAGTATGTGCATTTTCTCATTGAAATTCCAAGCAGTTGCTGAGAAAACAGCAAAAAAACCTCTAACAAGGGTTACTTGTTTTTGCCTTACCCTGTATGTACACATATGCATATATATTCCAGTATTCTTGGTTCAACAATGTTGGCGCCCTCTTTATAAAATTACCACCCATCTCCTGGATTCTATTTACATCACCCAAAGTTGGGCACAGATCCCAGGTCAGCATGCAACCTAATTAGCCAATTAAGCACTAACACAATCAATAATTAGGGTTAACAAGCACTTAATTGGTAGTAAGTAGGATGTACACACACATCTGCCCTGTGCCTTACTTTATAACATATGTGCTTAATTTTAACTGCAGACAGCTGAAATGGGGGCGTGGCCATGGGAGGGGCATGGACAAGTTAGGGAGTTCCCAGAAATTAGAATAGTAACATTTGCATGCCTAAATGCGATCAGTTGGGTGCAAGGTGCCACCACAAGCGTTTGGCTCACGAAATGCATGCTAAACTTGTATTCTATAAAGATTGTTTCGTGCATTGTACTTTTTATAGATTACAACATTAGTATAAATCATAACGGCAATTATCTTTGGGTGTCACTTACTGAATTTGGCCCTATATGTATAAGAGCTGGTACGTGTAGGCGGAAGCTGCCGAGTGATGTCACCATTTTTTGTAGCCTGCATATACTTTTGATGCTTCCTGTCTATGTGCCAGCAACTATGCCCTTTTCAATGAAAGTTACTCTTGATCCATCTTTTTTTAGACCCCCATCCCCCAAATTCTATAAATAGCTTGAAAATTTATGGCAGCTAAATTGTGCTCTGCTCTGAGATGCACACACAACAAAGGGCCTTTTTTATCAAGCCGAATAGCATGGGCCAGCGTGGTAAATGCACCAAAGCCCATTTGTTCTTTCTGTCTTTCCTAATTAGATTGTAAGCTCTTCTTAGCAGGGACCATCTATTACATGTTGAAAGTGCCCCAACGCTATGTTTGCCTTTTAGTGCTATAGAAATGATAAATAGTAAGAATTAAATGGGCTTCGGTGCGTTCTCTGTGCAGAACTCGCTACCGCGGCTTGATAAAAGAGGCCTTAAATTGTTGGACATTGGCGCGATGACAATCCCATGATAACATTTGTGCGCAGGACTGATACGTGCCGCCACTTCTGCCAGTTTCAGGCCTTCAGGTGTGCGCTCTGGGTGGGTGTTGGGGGGAACCCCCTAGTACACTTAGAAGTCCTGGTGCTCCCATTGGGGGGTGATTTCGGGGGAACCCCCCACTACACTGAAAACTACCATGCTCCTTTTTCGGGAGTTTTCAGTGTAGTGGGGGGTCCCCCCAAGCCCCCCCAACCCCCCCCCAATGGGAGCACCAGGACTTCTAAGTGTACTGGGGGGTTCCCACCAACACCCCCACAGAGCGCAAACCTGAAGGCCTGAAACCGGCAGAAGCAGCGGCGCGCATTAGTCCTACGCACAAATGTCGCCGCGGGTTTGTCGGAGCGCCACAATCCGTCGCGCTTTAGTTATGGTACCAAATTGTCTAATGACCCCAAAATAGCCGATTTTCAGTTTAACACTAACTGGTTATTTTTAGTGGCGCTAATCAGTTAAGTGTCGCTCAAACAGGTGCTTGAACCACCCAGAAATTGTTTCTGGCCTGTTAAATTGCTTTCAATATCAACCTTTACAATTACAATCACTTTTAAATTTTAAGGATTCTTTGCTCTTATTCATTTTTTTTTTCCAGATCTAATTCTCCAAATTTTTAAATGGTCTCTTCTGTCTAGACTAGACACACTGCTTCAGTTGCTGATTTAAAAGCGATTCTGATTGATGAATTGGAAGCACATTCAAGTTTTGTATGGTTATTGCTAGTTGGAAAAATAATAAAGTCGTGACGGTGAACAAAAAAGCATGCATAGAATAAAATTATTCTTTCCTGGTACTCATGTCAGCTTGCACACTCTAACCTACTCAGCTGTTAGGATTTTTAATTAGCAGTGGTATTTTGTTGTCTATGCAATTATAGCTTTACCTGGATAAAGAATGGAACTGTTTAATTAAAACCAGAGCAAGATTTGCTCAAGCTTTTCTTTGATGCTGAAAACAGAAACCTACTTGTCAGCTAATTTGTGTGTGTGTCTCTCCCTCTCACTTTTTATTATAATATACACAGGTTTAAAGGTTCGGGAGGTGTTTATCAACGTAACACGACAGCAAGTGGAAGATTTCCATGGCCCGGAGGATTACTGGTGTCAGTGTGTTGCATGGAGCCATCTAGGGACATCGAAAAGCCGAAAGGCATCAGTGCGCATAGCCTGTGAGTGGAATCAGTGCTTGTTAGATTTACCAATTCAATCCTCTTATAAAAAATATTTTTAAAAATCTGTAATTTAGAAATGTTTGAAAGCTTGTTTGGTAGTCAAAAGGTGCCTTTTGCGTCACTGGATTCAGTCTTCCCCACTAGTATTTCTACAATGGAGGAACCAGATGCATGAGCTTGTGATGATGAAGTGATTCTCTGAGGAAGACAGGGGGTCACAAGACTAAGAAATGATTTGCAAACATTTGAATCCCTTATTTGAATACACTGACCACGAGAGATCGATCTGCGCTGCTCAATCACTTGGATTTCTAATAGTTTCATAGTTGAAAAGGGCATAGGGGTGAGAGAGGGAGATTTGTTTCCCTTGGAAGAGGTGTAGGTAAGGGTTTTTTTTTTATAAAGGGCAGGAGGAGGATTTCAATTACGACAAGTTCTTGATAGTGTCACTGTTGCTCTGTAATGTATTTTCTGCAATGGTTGCTTATTATATTGTTTGTTATTATTCAATGACAATAAAGATATTCAGACATAAAAAGTTCCAGATAATCTGAATCCCTGGAGTCCTTAGGGCAATAGGGGATATGAAGGAACATAATAAGAACTCTGTAATTCTGTATCCTTGTCAAAGTTCTGCACGCCCAGGTTATGATCTGGTAAGATTATATCTGGCACATGCTTAGTAAATTCATGTCTTTCTCCTCTCTCTCTCTCTCTGTCTTTGGGATATAAATTCTCATCAGATTAAACATAGTGAGGAGCATTTTCGATAGGATGTCCAAGTCCAACTTTGGACAATTCCCACAAGCCGTCCAAAACTAGGGGCGGGGAAATGTCCATTTTTGAAACTGTTAGATGTCTTTTTTTTTTAATGACCTATTTGAACGTCTTGGCTGTCAGGACGTCGAGCCTAATTTTATTCACCATTTTCAATCACAAAAGCGTCCAAGTTCAAAACGTCCAAATCCAGACCATTTGGATGCGGGAGAGGCCAGCCTTATAATGGACTGGCCATGCAGACATGCCAAGAAAGCAGTGGGGCACCTTAGAGGGCACTGCTGTGAACTTCACATAAAGGGTGCCAGATGTACATCTCACCTTAACCCCCCTTATAATTTGCGGTGAGCCCTCCAAAACTCCCTCAAAACCTACTGTATCCACCTGTTTACCACCCCATTAGCACTTATGGTTGCAGGTGGCACTTCTATAGCAGTACAGTTTTGGTGGCCCACACTTTCCACCATAAATGTAGTGGTTAGAATGGCTTATACACATGGGTCCTCTCTATGGTTCACTAGCCCACCCACTAGGCTACTTAAGACACCTGTGTGCTGCTCTACTAGGCTTTCCCATACCAGATGCCACTATTTTAGAGACAGGTATGTACTATTTCATTCAGATCTTTGTGAGGTGGGAGTGGTCAGTGACCACTGGGGGAGTGTGTGTGGGATTATTACATAATCCGTCCAGTGGTCAACTGATCAGTTTGGGTACCTTTTTTGGCACTTAGGCACTTTTAAAACAGGTCTAGTGCCGGACATCTATGTTCCATCCTGGATATCTTGGGAAACGTTCGATTATCACAGAAGATGTCAAATGCTAAGCCTACCCATAACATGCCTCCAACAAGCCTCCCTCAACGTTTGGAGGCACAACAGCTAAGAAACCTAGCAAGACGTCCAGAAAGTTGGCTTCAAAAATCGGCTCTTGGACGTTTTGGTAAGAAAAATGTCCACGTGCCAATTTATGCTATTTTTAGACATCTTAGTGTTTTGAAAATGCACCTAAATTATTTTTTTTTCATCAGCGCAGTGGAGAAACACTGATAAAAATGAGAGAAGCTTATACAGCAGCTCTGTCATTATACAGATATTGTACAATTGTAATGTTGACCTGTTGGTGCACACAGCAGTGAAACCTGTAAAATTCAAGGTTCAAACCTATTTCTCCCCTTTCACAATATGACTTTGTCATTTGACCTTTCTATTTCATGTTTGTCTTCTCTTTTAGGCACTGCATCACTCTTTATCTTACTTCTGTTTTTGTATTTTTTTCACACATACCATCCCGTCTCTGAGTTAGTCACTGCTGAACTCAATTCTGTATTACTGTATATACTCAAATATAAATTGAGATTTTTAAGTTAAAAAAGGCTTAAAAATGGGGGTATTGGTTTATATTCAAGTCCCCTTGTCTGTTCCCCCCTCCTCCCCCTGTCTGGACCTGTTGCTGGCCTCCCCAGGCCTGCCTGAAGCCCTGGCGGTCCAACGGTGAACCAGAACAGAAGCAATACTTTTTGCATCCTGTCTTGGCCAACTCTAAACCACCCTGCCTCCCTGACACCTCTAGACTTTACCTTTAAAACCCTTGTGACTAGCAATGAAGTAGGGTAGGAGTGATCTTCCTATGCTACTGCCCCTGTGAGAGCCACAATCAAAAATGGCTGCCGTGAGTTCCCCTGGCCATGAGACTTGGAACTCACGAGACTTCAGCAGGAACTCACAGCAGCCATTTTTTATTGTGGCTCTCACGAGGCAATATGGTAGGAAGATTGTGCCTACCCCGCTTCACTGCTAAACCACCAGGGCTTTAAAAGTAAAGTCTAGAGGGGTTGGGGAGGTGGGATGGCGGCGGGGTGGTTTAGAGTTGGCTGGGACAGATGCGGAAAGGATCATTCCTGTCCTGCCTCACCACTGGATCACCAGAGCTTCAGGAAAACAAACAGAAAATTGACCATTTAGGTCCACAGAAAATGCAAGTTTCAGCAAAAACGAAAAAGATCTGTGGAGATGGTGATGTTCAAAATACAGGCTTTATTTAAAATGTACAATTGAATAATCTACATAAAATAAATCTAGGACCAAAACCATAAAGAGGTATGGACCCAGAGCTTCAGACAGACCTGCAGTGGGCATCGGGGGTCGGATAGGAAGGAAGGAAGGAAGGAGGACTAGGTGCAAGGCGGGGCACTTGAATATAAGCTCCCCAGTTTATATTTGAGACAAACCTTTTCCCCTTTTTGGGGAAGAAAAAAGTTACCTCAGTTTATATTTGGGTAAGTTTATATTTGAGTATATACGGTAGTTTATTCCCCCACTTTCAGCGTTTCCAATTTCTTATTTTATAGGGATCTACTTTTGCTAGCACACATTCAACTCATTAGTGTACCTTCAAAAATGTAGTTCAAGCTATAGTGACTTAACTTGCATTAACCTGAGAATTAGCAAATATTATGTTAATTACTCTGGGGACAATTGTATAAGTTGGTGCCTCAGTTTACCCTTCCCCCCCACCTCCGATGCCATGCACTTATAACCAATTCTATGAACAGCATCTTGGCACCAAGAATCCATTATAGAACGCTAGCATTAGGTCAGCATTGGCATATCTATGTAGCGGTGCACCCCCCACTCCTTGTCAATGTCAGGCGTAAGCTAGGGCACCTAGCATGCATGATATATAGTATTGATTTATTTAAAAAATTTCTATACCGTTTAAAACTAAACGGTTTACATAATTTATATACATAATTTTTAAATAATAATAATAACTTTATTTTTTGTATACCGCCATACCCAGGGAGTTCTAGGCGGTTCACATCAATTAAACAAAACTTAATAAGAAATTACAATAAACTATCTTTACAAGTAAAGAAGGTATTGGAACAAAATTAACAAGAAATTACAATTGATCATGGTTACAGTTGATCATAATTACAGGCAATGAGGTGATAAAGATGGGCATGCGAGGGGGGGAATGAGTAGGTCATTGGAGTTAGTGAGATGGGGGAGATCTAAAAGAGGGGGGAGGGGACCGGGCGAGTTGGGTCGTTTGAGGGAGGAGAGAGAGAAATGGAAGAGATGGGATTAGGGATATTGAGCGTGGAATAAATGCGTTTTGAGTGTTATTCGGAAATCAAGGTAGGAGTGGGCCTTGAGCAGAATTTGGGCTAGCCAAGTGTTCTGTTTGGCTGCCTGGAAGGCGAAGGTTTTGTCGAAGAACCTTTTGAGGTGACAAAGTTTTAGGGAGGGAAAGGCGAAAAGATTGATTCTGTGGGAGTTCTTTTTGTTGCAGTTCAGGATGAAATGAGGGGTGAGGTAGCTCGGAGATAGCCCAAAGACAGTTTTGTAACAGAAGCACGCGAACTTGAATAGGATTCTAGATTCAAGGGGTAGCCAATGTAGTTTGTGGTAAAAAGGGGTGATGTGGTCCCATTTGTTTAAGCCAAATATAAGGCGAACGGCGGTGTTCTGGATAAGTTTCAGTCTCCTGATGGTTTTCTTCGTGGAGGCCAGATAAATGATGTTGCAGTAGTCTAGGATGCTGAGAATGGAGGATTGAGTCAACAGGCGGAATGAGGTGTCGTCGAAGTATTTTTTTAAGGTGCGTAGTTTCCAAAGAACTGAAATGCATTTCCTGACCGTAATATCAGTATGTTTTTCCAGGGATAGATGTTTGTCTAGGGTGACTCCCAATACTTTTAAGGTTTGTTCGATGGGGAAGGCCATACCTTTCACTTGGATTGTGGTGTCTTTGATTTTGTCGTTGGGGGTAGCTAGGAAGAATTTGGTTTTGTCAGGATTTAATTTTAGTCTGTGGGATAGCATCCAGAGTTCTATCTGAGTAAGTGAGCTTGAAAGAGAGGTGAGCAACTCTGGAGTGAAGCTGATTAGTGGGATGACTATTGTAATGTCATCTGCGTAGATGAAGAATTTGAGCTTGAGGTTTTGCAGGAGGTTTCCCAGGGAGGCGAGGTAGATGTTAAACAGGGTGGGGGAGAGGGGGGAGCCCTGTGGGACCCCACAGGCATTATCCCAGCTGTATGAGAGGGAGTCATTCTTGAATACCCTGTATGATCTATTTTTTAGAAATCCGTGGAACCAATTGAGGACTTGGCCAGAGATGCCGATGTAGGCAAGGCAGTCTAGGAGGATGGAGTGGTCTACGAGGTCGAATGCACTGCTAAGATCAAGTTGTACTATCAAGGCGCTTGTGCCCTGGCTGAAAAGTGAATGAAGGTGGTCGAGTAGAGCGGCAATGATGGTCTCGGTGCTGTGGTCCTGGCGGAAGCCTGATTGGTTGTCGTTTAAGATACTGAATTTTTCTAGGTATGTGGTGATTTCGGCATTAACTAGCCCTTCAGCTATTTTGGTGAACAGCAGGATGCTTGCGATCGGTCTGTAGTTAGACGGGGTGTTGAGTGGCTCTTTTGTGTTTTTTATAATAGGGGTTATTATTATATGGCCTTGTTCTGCCGGGAAATTTCCTGTGGATAGTGAACTGTTTATCCATGCCAACATATTGGCTTTGAAATGAGTTGGTGCGGTTTTCATGATGTTTGGGGGGCAGGTGTCCAGTCTGCAGAAGGCTTTGGTATATTTATTGTAATATTTATTGAAGGTTTGCCAGTCGATGGTAGTAAAGTGGTTCCAGCTTAGGTTCGTTCTGGATCCAGAGTCAGGATTAGATGTGTCGGAGTCTACGAGTATAGGAAAGTATCCATGGGGATTGGTTGAGGATGTTATCGAAGATCTTAGATCTTGTACTTTGGAATTAAAGAAATCTGCTAGGGTGTTGGAGGATAAAGTGGGTTCTTCATGGTTGTCGATGAGCGTCTCGAGGTTGTAGAGGTCGTTGACCAGTTTAAAAAGGTTTTTACTGTTGTTGGAGATGTTACCAATTTTGTGGGCATACAAGTCTTTTCGTTTCTCCTTGGTGAGGTTTTTATAGTTTTTGAGTTTTAGTCTCCAGGCAACTCTGTGCTCCTGGGTACTGGACTTAATCCATAGTCTTTCTGATTTTCTTAGGTCCTTTTTTATTAGTAGCAACTCTGCGTCGAACCAACCTTCTAGATTTGAGGATCTGATTCTGCGGGATTTTAAGGGGGCTATTTCATCTAGGATGTTAGTGCTGTCTTTGATCCAGGAGGTCATGAATAGTTCTGTTTCTTCGTTTTGGTTTTTGATAGTCTCATAGCGGGACCAGAATTCTTCAGGGTCGATCTTCCCTCTAGTGGTGTGAGTTTTTATGGTTCTTGTTTTGTTATTTTTGTAAGAGGGTTGTTGGTAATCAATGGAGAAGTTACAAAGTCTGTGATCGGACCATAGGGAGTCTGTCCAGGTATCCTGATTCCAATGGAATTTAGGGTGGGTTGGCGTATTGGTGGAGAATGTCACCAGGTCCAGCTGATGGCCTCTTAGGTGAGTTCTGATTGGAGGGGGTATGAAGTATCCGAGTTGGGATATGAGTGACAAAAAGTCAGATGTTTCTGGTTGGTCTGTTAGCTCTAAGTGAATGTTGATGTCACCACATAATAAATAGGTTGTAAGGATTTGCTAATGAGTTAGTCAGTAGGAATTCCGCGAAGTCTTCTTTGGCTAGTTTCCATTTTTTGGGTGGGACATAGAATAGGGTGATGGTCAGGGGGGAGGCTAGGGACTTTGAAGTTAGTGAGACCGATAGTAATTCTAGGTTAGGGGAGGATTTGGAGCTCTGAACAGTGCAAGTGCAAGTGCAAGTGCAAGTAGGTTTCTAGACATGCCCTTTTCACGGCAGTTTCATATCTGACTCACCAAGGAGTTCCGTATCTTAACTCCTGCACAACAAAAAGTCATTTTACCAGTCTCAACAAGCCTACTACACATGTAACTTGTGCACATGAATTTGGGGGTCTGGCACTTAATCACCACCTTATAGGCTAGCACCTAGTGCATATAGACACATATATGAGTTGGTGGCAGCTTTGACAAGTCTAAGTGGAATCTAACTCTAGGCCAGTGTCTTGCAAACATTCCGGCCGATGGCCCGACTAGAAGGCACCTGGAAGTGCGTGGACGCTGACGTGATGACATCACGCATGCGTGTGACATCATCGTGTCGACGTCCGCACATATGCGGAGGCCCATCTGGCCATGACCCGCTTCAGTGGAGGGATCCGGGAGGTGCGGGGAGAGGAGGTGAGACACCAGCCAGGAGGAGGGTCATCCGTGCTGGCTGACTTCCTACAGGACGTGCCTCTCGCCGCGGGAGACACATTCTGTAGGCAGTCAGCTGGCGTGGATGGCTCTCCTCCTTGCCAGCGTGTCATGGCACACCTGAAATCTCAGGAGGCACACGTTTTATGACACACTGCTCTATGCGCTAGCTTATAGAATTCTTCCATGTGTGTTAAAATGCTATACTGTGCATTATAAAAATCATCATGAAAATGAATGCATGAAACCCTGAACACTGGGGAAAATTTTAGAAAAAAATAAAACTAAACTTTTTTTTTTTTGCCTATGCACATCCCTATTTTACATCAGCTGCCTGAACTCAGGGTGTCTGTCCCCAGTCCTGTGCACTTCCTGAAGACAGAAGCAATCAGATTCAGTATGCAGTTCCAACTTGCATGTGATGGCTTTATCTGTCAAGTGATATCTCTCACAAGGACTTTCCTTCAAAGTCACATGTAATCCAGTTTCCTGAAATGTCCTGATGCCAGATTAGCCATTAATGAACTGCTGAGGGCTATGATTTAATGAGCAAATAGAGCACTGACATTCTTATTTCCCTCCGTGGTGACATCCATATTGCCAGAAAACGGGAGCATCTCGTCACTTCTAAAGATCCATTTCCATTGTGTGGGAGATTATGTTGTAACTATCCACACTCTGTCATAGCACAAAGGCAGAAATTTACAGAGGCATTCATCTGCAGATCCAAGATTTTCAATTAGACAATAAATTAATCACATGAAGCTAATATGCATCATTGAGACATAACAGCTGCTTTGCCTTCCTTACAGATTTACGAAAAAACTTTGAACAAGACCCACAAGGCAAGGAAGTTCCTATAGAAGGGATGATTGTTCTCCATTGTCGCCCTCCGGAGGGAGTGCCAACAGCCGAGGTACGAAATGAATTAAAGATCCCTGCACACTGTACAGTGACATGGCTGCCACTGAGAATTCAGACTTGATTGTGATTGTTCAGAGTAATGGCCTGATTAACTGATTTGCACAGCCTCCCGCTGTTTGGTTGCCATGTGGATTATTGCAAATCTTGATGACAAGACTTAGTAGGGGGCTTGAGTTCTGGATTAAGCATGAGACTTGTAAGAACCAAAAAGGAGGGGAATAGTAGGGGGGATAGCTTACTGGTAACGATGGTGGCCAGCTTTGTAAGAGAATGTAAATATACCTGGGATAGATGCTGTACCAAGGGCAGTGGTAGGAACAGGATTGGATGCTTGGAAGGAATAGGAGAAGCTGGTGTTGGTTGAAGTAGGGCAATGTGTGTGCATAATTATTGAGGTTTATATGCATAGTACTGGAGAACCAAATGAGACGAAAAGTAGCCGTTCATTAGGTTCATTTAGGTGCCTTAAAAAAAAAAAAAGTGCGTGCAAAATCAATTTTCTGTGGTGCTTCTTTCGGATGTCTATAAACTGGCACTTAGGGGTTCTTTAACTAAGGCGCGCTAACCGATTTAGAGCATGCTAAAGATTAGCGCACGCTAAATACTAAGGTACCCATTATATTCTATGGGCGCCTTAGCATGTGCTAATCTTTAGCATGCGTTAAATCAATTAACGTGCACTAAATCGGTTACCGCGCCTTAGTTTTCTCTCATGCATAGACAGCTAGGTTCTTCTGATTTTGCAAAGCTGAGATATAGATGTGTAAAAATAAAGAATGCCCAAACAGCAAGGGGGTATGATTTGGGCGTATTTTGGACGGGGCTAGGTTTCAGATGTAAAATGAATGTCTAGGTCTAAACAGATGGACCCAGAATGTCCAGGTTTCGGAAAAGTGTTCTTATTGAGCAGCATGCCACTGGAGGGGTTAAGGGAGGTCATCTCCTTTGTTCCTTCTGAAAGCAAAACTGGCAAGGGATACTGGGCTCTCTGACAGCTTCAGCAGAAACAGACATCTCCAATGGCATTACGAGAGTGAGAGGCGCCCCCTCCCCTCCCTCGTCTCTGCCTCCCCCCCTCGCTCCTTTCCTGACCCCCCTGCCACGCACCGCCTTCCCTTTAGCGTACCTTGAGTAATACCTTTGGCGTGCCCCTCGCGTCAGCTCTCCATTGCATGCCACTTCCTATGCACAGCACCCGGAGGTGACGTCAGCTGTAGAGCTGAAGTGGTCGCGAGGAGCACACTGAAGTTGCTGCTCGCAGGTGCGGGGAGGGAAGGGGGCGTGCGCATGTCGAGGGAAGGAGTGGGAAGAGGTGGAGGGGGGCAGAGAGGAGGAAGGGTGCCGGCGCCCTCCAGCAACACGGCGCCCGGGGCAGGCCGCCCCCCTCACCTCCCTCTTACTACACCACTGGACATCTCTGTTCTTAAACTGGCTGACATAACCATTTACGTTTCAGCACCCAAATGTCTATGCTGTCATTCCATGACATAGATTATGCTGCCAGATACCTAGATATGTTAAGGACAATAGTATTTTATTTGATACTTGGAAAACCTTGACATTTATTAATAAATTAACAGATATTCCATTAGAGAAATCTACTTATCAATCCTTATGGCTAAACTCCAAGATTCAAATAGAAGGATCTGGGATCTTCTGGAAGCATTGGATGCAGGCAGCCATTCGTACATTAGATGATGTTATATCTAAAGGGAAACTGCTTGATTTTTCACGACTGCAACAATCATTTGGTATTTCAAAGTCTCAAAATTATAGGTGGTTGCAGTTGAAGCAGGCATAAGAACATAAGAACTGCCATCTCCGGATCAGACCTTCGGTCCATCAAGTCCGGCGATCCGCACACGCGGAGGCCCTGCCAGGTGTACACCTGGCGTAATTTATAGTCCACCATATCTTTATATGCCTCTCTTAAGGAGATATGCATCTAGTTTGCTCTTGAAGCCTAGGACGGTCGATTCCGCAATAATCTCCTCTGGGAGGGCATTCCAAGTGTCAACCACTCTCTGAGTGAAGCAGAACTTCCAGGCCATTCAGAATGGGTTCCCTGATTGGCAAAACTTAAAAACTCATTATAGCTTGCAGATCCTATGCTTCCAGACAGATCTTTTTAGGACATCCGGCCCGCCACACTCTCAAAATTGGAAGGTTGGCTATGCCCCTGGCACACAAAATGTTTGACTTCTGAGTGCAAGGCAATTCTCAGTTTAGTTACTCGAGCAAATCCCTTTGAAACTGCCCTGTTTGGGGACAGAATCCATTCTGTTTTCGCCCAGTACTCGTAGGGATCTATTTACTAATTCAGCATTTTAACAGTCCGTGCACATTAATTTTGTATTAATTTCCTAATGTAGAAAGTTCCTTTGGAACTTAGCAGACTGCTTGGCTACCTGTTTTTTTGTTTCTTTGGTTTTTTTTAGTATTGCCGCTATCCATAGAACCAGTGTCATTCAGTGGTCCCTATATATATTCCATGTAACTTGTTGTGCATATAGCAATGCTGAATTTATGCAGTGCATTTAAATGTCCCCATTGGTATTAAAAAAAACAAAAAACTGACCTTGAGCTTTAAATATTGACTTGCTCCATGTATATTGCCAAAAGGTAAATGTGGGAGTGTGTGGTGCAGAGGTTAAAGTTACAGCCTCAGAACCCTGTGTGGTGTGCGTTCAAACCCACACTGTTCCTTGTGACCCTGAGCAAGTGACTTAATCCCCCCCCATTGCCCCAGGTACATTAGATGGATTGTGAGCCCACCGGGACAGACAGGGGAAAATGCTTGCGTACCTGAATAAATTCATGTAAACCGTTCTGAGCTCCCTTGGGAGAACAGTATAGAAAACTGAGCACCTACGTATATTCCCGCAGACAATTATCTAAGGCCCTACCCGAGAACATAAAACTGTTCTACATGTTCAAGTCACTTCTAAAATGACTCCCATTTCATGTTTATTTAATCTCATTTATTACTAGAATTTCCATGTTCACTGGTAGCTGAGACATCGAATGCTTTTGCAGTAAGTGCTAATTGTGTGAATTAAAGTCACCTACATTTTGGTCTTTAGAGGGATGTTGATTTAAATGCTAGTATTTTGCTGTGAAATAATTAGGTGCTAATTATCGCTTGTCCTGTCCTGACAACAGCCTTCTCCCCCTCCCCTCGGTGACTTCTCACTTATTTACAGCACTTGTTTCTGTTCCCATTCTGTCTTCTCCTCTTTATAGCACCTTCTTCGCAATGTACTGCTTTTATTTCCACCTTTTTATACTTATAATTGCATTTCGAGGAACTTTTTTTGGGTCAGATAAGAAACTGGTATATTAAGGCTGTGCCTGAGAAAGGAACCTTGATCAGTAAATACAGATGTTTTTGATCCTTAAATAGTCTGTAAGGCTCCTGAATTTACTGTTGATGGATTATCAACACTTTCCTGTCCACAGTTTCCATCCCTACTTGTCCCCTTTCAAACTGTTTGTGGTTGTATCTGCACATTCCCATGTTCCTACAGTCTTACTTTGTAGCTGTGTGACTAGTGCTGGGACCAGCTTTTTCTGCATCTGGGACAGATGCTCAGAATTACTTGATGTCCTAGTGAACCATCTAGTAGAGAATGACACGGTGACAAAATTCATCACTGTTCCCGTCCCCGCGGATAACCGCGGGAAATCATCTTCATGTCATTCTTTAAGGAGAAAGGGAAGAATCAGAGTATAATTGGGCACAACCACTGACCCGCAAGCTTTGAAGAATGCTGGTGTAGAAGGACTGAGGTTGAGACAGTCACTACAGAATGACAGTATTTGGTATCCAGAGCAGATATTGTGATGTCATAATGCCTCTTTCCACCTGTGCCTAAGAGCCAATCACATCAGTGATGTCACAATGGCTTCATTATCCTTGGCTCACATAAGAATCAGAGTATGAATGGCCACAACTACTGACCCGGAAGCTTTGCTTTGAAGAATGCTAGTGTAGAAGGACTGAGGTTGAAATAGACACTAAAAAATGACATGGGATTATTTCCCGCGGTTATCCGCGGGGATGGGAACGGTGATGAATTTTGTCACCGTGTCATTCTCTACCATCTAGCTCAGCATTCTCTCTTCTTGACAGTGAAGGCATAGTTCTCCCCGAGGTTGCAGTGACTCCATTACAATACCTTCTGTTCCCTTCTTTCTCTCTCTCCTACTCAGCATCCATTTTTCCTCCCTCTCCCCTCTCTGCCTCCTCTCCTTGCCTTTCTTTCCCTCCCTTACTGCTAGCCCTCCATTTCCCTTTTCTCCCCTCTGTTCCTTGTCCAATAGCATCTCTCCACCTTTCCCATCTACCTTTTGCCCCCCCCCTTTTCCCTCATCTCTTCCTGTCCACTAGTGGGCACTGCTCTCTTTCTTCCTCATCCATCTACTCAATAGCAGCTCCCTCTGTATTATTCTACAATCACAAAGAAAAAAATTGAAGGACCCAATAATCAAAGCTTTTTAACCAGGCAGGAGGTTAAATTGCACTCAGCAGACCTGTTCGGTGGCACTTAACCATCCAGTGCTCCTGAATATTGACTGTAATCATCCATTCTCAAACCAGGAAGTACAGGGGTGGTCCAGGGGTGGAGTTGGTGAAGAGCTGGAAGTTATGCAGGAGCCAGAAATATCCAGTTCTGGTTATTGCAGAATTAAACAATCAAATAGGACTGCACAGCCTAACTGAATATCAGCTGGCCCCCACATAAGTTCTGGGGCACAGCAGCCATATTGGTGGGCCAATCTGATTCCCCCCTACCTATCTAATTCCCCCATACCCTCTGAGTTTTATCTCCCCTCACTTGAGACCATTGTCGGGGGCATTGAACAGCCCTGGTGGGCTTGGTGGGAGAGAGGAATTGGAAGTCTGTTTTTTTTTTTATTTGGTGGGTGGGGGGCAGGGAGTCTGAGCTGTCAAGCTTTACTTTCCTGTCAGTGCCTGAGCTAATTAGTGCTCAAGTACTGACCAGAAAGTAAGGCTATGACAGCTCAAACCCTGCTGGAAAATTTTGTACACAAATCTGGCACAGCTAGGTTACAGAATCACCCGGTAATGATACAGAATCACTCAGCAGTGGCGTGGTAAGGGGGAAGGGGACAGACCACCTTAGCACCAGCACCTCTCTGCCCTCCCCCCCCCCCCACACACACACCAAGCTCATTCTCTACCTTCCCCTCCCTGTACCTCTTTAAAATTTTTGCCAGTGTAATCAACTACTCTAGCCTGTTATTTGCACTGGCCTGGATCCCTCTGAAATCACTTCTGGATTGCGGGGCCAGGAAGTGATGTCAGAGGGAAAGCCTGTGTGAACAGCAGGCTGGAGAACCTACTCACACTGGTGAAGATTTGAAGAGGAACCGGTAGTGGGCAGGGAGGGCGTGAGTGGGGCAAAGAGGTGATGAGAAAGGCATAGGGGGTCGGTTCCAAAGGAGCAGGGGGGCAGAGAGGAGGGCATGGGGGGGTGCGTTACCGCCCCAGGCGCCTCCTACCCTCACTATGGCACTGTTGCCTGGTGTGCTCGTTTAA
Organism: Geotrypetes seraphini; assembly: GCF_902459505.1. Taxonomy (NCBI): domain Eukaryota; kingdom Metazoa; phylum Chordata; class Amphibia; order Gymnophiona; family Dermophiidae; genus Geotrypetes; species Geotrypetes seraphini. The sequence continues at coordinate 215,302,505 of NC_047089.1, read as the reverse complement.
ATATTAATAAACCTATTTTACTACCATCTTAATATTAATGACCTCATTGTACTACATGTGCATGGCAGAGTCAGAGACTGCTAGGAAGCTTGGAAAAGATCACAATGAGCCATTTTGATAATCGGCCAGTAAAATATTGGCACACTAAACCAGTTGGAACCGATTTAGTGTCCATCATTAAGGGCACGGTAAGTTTGGAGAATCCGGCCCACAGTGGCTGTTCTTTGGTCTGCACTACCTGTTCCAAGGTCACCTCCTCCTAAATCTTACCACTCCTGTCCCTGAATGATAGAAGGATGGCTGGATTAGAGAATGGCTTGATTATTCATTGATTGCTCTATGTTCCATATGCTGCAAAATCTACTGATGTGCATGACTGAGAAAGATCAGCTAGTCTTCGTTTTAAATGTAGTTTTAACAATTTTCATGTGATTTTTTTTCTTATATTGTGGCACACATTTGTTTGTTTTGGTGCAATGATGCACACAATACCTTTTTTGCACCTGCAATTTGATTGTGTGCAGGGCTGCACAATCACAGTAATTGGGACAGCCCTGCGTACAGAATGCAAGGGAATAAATACTCAAGGATTAGGGCCCGAATATATCCCTTATTCACTCAAAAACACGCCCCACACGGACAAACGATACACACACGCAGCAACACTACAAGGCCTTACTTACAACCCACAACATTCACACTCCCCAAAGAGAAAGGGAAAAAGGAAAAAGAAAAGAAGTGGAGAAAAAGGCCTCAGTTCAGCTTCATCTGGACAAAAAAACTCCACTTCTACAAAAGCTGTTTATGTGTAAATGCTGAAAAATAGTCCAAGAAAACAAGGCAACTAAAGTAGCCTCTCAGGTGGTAGCAAACAGCACACCTAATACAGATGAAAGTCAGTGGGTGAATGTAACAAAAGGCAGTATAGTCCAGCTCATAACATCCATAGCAAAAGCAAGAAAAAATAACTTAGCTGCTAATGGCCTCCAAATCCAGGCCAGGCAGTCCTTACACCCAACGGGGAACCCTCTGTTTCGCATTAAATCGCTGCGTCAGGGGTGTCCATATCATTGCTTCACATCCAGATATTCCAGACCCACCATACTCCTCCGTGAGGTGCACAAATCACTCCCCATCCATTGGTCCACTACAGTGGGTGGGACCAGGGTTCTAGTGGGGGTGTCACACTGTACATGATTCCGGCTCAAGATGCTCCTGATTGTGTGTTAATTTGTAGGTTTATGTGCATAATTTAAAAAATTTTGGCATCCATATCATCAACTAAATGTATATTCATGAATGTACATCCCTACTGGCCTTACCCTTTCCTTCCTGTTTCCTGCACACTGCCTCAGAAAGGAGGGTCAGGATTAACCAATAGGCCAAGTGCCTAGGGCCTGAAATGGTCAGGGGGGGCCCGATGAAGGAGGGCATCAACATTGTTTTTTCCAAATGGCGACGGGCTCCGCCAGCATCGATCGGCAACGCGGGCCCTCCCAATCGGCAACGCGGCCCCCCCCCCCATCGACAGAAAGTAAGACAAGCAAGCAACGCGGATAAGAAAGGCAACGGGAACTGTAATTGTGCAAGTGGTGCTGCTTGCCCAAAGCTTCCCTCTGACGCAGCTTCCTGTTTCCGCCTGGGCGCATGGTGGGATGGGGCGGGGCAGGGGAGGCCAGATGTACTTGTGTGCCTAGGGGCCCTCGACGAATTAATCCTACCATGGGTCTATAGCTGGAAGCGTAGGGCTGTTTTCTGCTGCCTGAGATAAGGCAAGGGGCCAACGGAGTCCTATGACCAGAAATCTATGTGCTCATGCAGTGGATCCTCTGCTGATGATGCCCAGTTTGCATTGGATGCCCTTCCCCCATTCAGTCCAGCACTTGCTTGACACATGCTGTTTAGATGACACCAATTTACTAGTTTCACAAGTCATTATTACAAACTCTTCTGCTTATCAGTTCAATGGGAGGAAAAAAAAATCTATCACAAAGTTTAGGAGTTATAGCCAATGAAATCCAGACATCTTAATGGACTTTTCTGCAGATTAAAATTGTGGAGTTCTCAATGAAATCTGATTTACTGGTGCTAGTTGTAAAAATTTTATTGCCGTTAATAAAACCAGTAAATCTTGACATGTCCGATTTGACTTGGCTAGTAAAAATTTCACATAAAGCCCTGCTTGAAGTAACATGTTATAGCCAGATCACTTGAAAAAGCCTACACAGAGTGATCCAGTGTCATGAGATCCTGGATGGTAGATAAGAAAAAAAAAATAAAAATAGATTTTCAGGTCATCTCCCTGAAACAGACTGTATAGGGCTGAGGATGGGACTGAGCACGCAGAGCGGACCAGGCAAGGTCTGGGAAGCACTCAAGAATCATTCGGAAAAGTTGAAAGGGGACAGATTCAATACAAATGGCAGGAAGTTCTTCTTTACCCAACGTGTGGTGGACACTTGGAATGCGCTTCCAGAGGACGTTATAGGGCAGAATACAGTACTGGGATTTAAGAGAGGATTGGACATTTTCCTGCTGGAAAAGGGAATAGAAGAGTATAAATAGAGGATTACTGCTCAAGTCCTGGACCTGTTGGGCCGCCGCGTGAGCGGATTGCTGGGCAAGATGGACCTCAGGTCTGACCCAGCAGAGGCATTGCTTATGTTCTTATGAAGCCAAATCAGTGCACGTAAGAATTTTACTGCTCTTGTGTGACCTTTTCCAACACCCCAAATGTGAACGACTCAGATTCCATGAGAGCCGCTATTCTCATAGTATCCCTCTCCTCAAGTTTCCGAATACAGTTCAAACTCCTCTTACTGACTTACAAGTGCATTCACGCTGTAACCCTCCCAATATCTCTCTTCACTTATCTCAGCTGGAGCTGCTCAGCTGGAGCAGGTCCTGGTACTGAAACAGGGGTTGCAGTGCTGAACTAGAGACAGCAAACACATCATTACGTTGAAGCAGGGACTAAAACAGGGGTAGGAAACCACAGACCTCAAGGACCACAACCTAATTGGGTTTTCAAGATTTCCTTAATAAATATACATGAGATTGATTTGCACGTCACTGCCCAAGAGGGTGTGAAGAAGGGCACACACACATGTTTCTATTTGTTTAGGACCAGGACTAGGATCAGGAATATCTTGTCAGTCCGGGCAAGCGCAGTACCAGACATATAGCTCTATGAAATAAGAGTCCACACCAATTGTCAACTTGAACCAAAAACAAAATTTTGATTTAGTTCCAATTGCCAAAAAAAAAAAAAAGCTTAACAGTTCATATACAGGTGGCTAATGTATTTACTCCTCTTCAGAAAAAAATACCTTTAAGTTCAATTATTAGTACCTCAATGGAAAACATGCAGCCAGCTTGATGACAATTCACAGCAGTCAGATATTAAAACTTTGCAACCTGCACGTAGCTTGCTGGTCAAATTAAATGAATTTCCCATCTGCCTTAGCTGATACAGGGTTGTGGCCTGGATGGTAAACACAATTCCAAACAATCTCCCACTCCTTTACCTGGATCCTTCTGGGGTGCAGTGGTTCCCCATACCACCACACAATGCCAGTCAGCAACTTTTTCCGTTTTGGTTCTGGTCCCAGAAACTCCCGAATCCTTATCAAGATGAGTGCCCGTGATACCTTGGTGTGTGGCTATAGGCAGGGTAATTCCTTTGCAGTTCAGAACACTGGTATTGGTATGGCAGAAAAAATAGGGGGGTCTCCTTTTGAGATGAATAATCAGAGGCGGGAGATGACCAGAAACAATTTTGACAGGCAAAACAGGAGCTTAAATTATCTTGAAAGAGTTCACTGCTGCCACCAAGAACATCTCTCAGCATAAATCCCTCCTTCACTGCCATTCCCTTCTATTGACTTCCTATAATCTCTGGAAAGCTCTAGTGCCAGAAGGTCTAAGTTTCCAAGCAGGTCCAGGAAACAAAAATTCACCAAGAGAGCAAACTAGGGGCTAGATTCACTAACCTGCCAGATCGTGACTGATCCGTGTCCGATCCGGGCAGGTCCGATGGATTCTTCAACCAGTAATATTCAAATGGGGGCAATCGGAGGAACACCCCCATCTGCCGGAACAAATCACTAGTGTGCGATCCCGACGCATGTGCAGACCATCTGTAGATGGTCTGTGCATGCGTCCAAGACCCATCCGAGCCGTGACTTTTTAAAAAAAACTTTACTTTTTAGCCCAGTGAACCCGTGGATTTAACCCGCTTTAAACCTGCAGGTTAAAACCATGGGCTCGCTGTGCGGGGAAGGGTAGGAGAGATTTAGGGGAGAGCAGGGCGGCAGGCAGGAGAGATTTGGGCGGCTATTTGGGGAGAGCAGGGCGGCAGCCAGAAGAGATTTGGGCGGCGATTCAGGGGAAAGCAGGGCAGCAGGCAGGAAAGATTTGGGGCAGAGAGCAGGGCAGCAATGGAGCTGGAGAGTTGGAAAGGACGTTTGCGACTGGTCCCCAGCAGTCGCTTCTTGGGTATATCAGCCAGCCCAGTCGGATCGCAAAATTTGGGTTGTGAATTGCGTCCCTGCCTACTTTGCATGCCATTCCCCTCATTTGCATGCACAGATCGGAATCAGATCGGCAGAGAGGTAAGTGAATCGGGCTGGAGTAAAATCGGGTCGCAAAGAGGTCACAAACCAATCGGTACACAATCGGTTTGCTTAGGGAATCTAGCCCTAGGTCAGGGGTCTCAAAGTCCCTCCTCGAGGGCCGCAATCCAGTCGGGTTTTCAGGATTTCCCCAATGAATATGCATGAGATCTATTTGCATGCACTGCTTTCATTGTATGCTAATAGATCTCATGCATATTCATGAGGGAAATCCTGAAAACCCGACTGGATCGCGGCCCTCAAGGAGGGACTTTGAGATCCCTGGTCTAGAACAGATATGGGCAATTCCAGACCGGCCAGAATCCAATCGGGTTTTCAGGATTTCCCCAATGAATATGCATGAGATCTATGTGCAGGCACTGCTTTCAATGCATATTCATTGGGGAAATCCTGAAAACCCGACTGGATTGCGGCCCTCGTGGAGGGACTTTGAGATCCCTGCCCTAGGTGTTGCAATGTTGCTTGAAAAAAACGAACAAAAAACTGGAAACAAAATGCTGTCCTAATCTACAGGCAGCCTGCTTTCATTGGCTGGACACCTAAAACAGACAGGCTGCACAGAAGTAGGCACACAGGCACAAAAAATACAAAAATCTAGAACAGCAGGGATAAATTTCTCCCAATGTTACACATACAGGAGGTTCCATAAGAAGTGGGCTGTTTAGCCTTCAGGTTGCCAAGAGCAGCTCCCTGTTTCCCATTCTGACGGGTGCTTTTAATTATCATCCAATACCTGATACCTAAGGGTATGGCTAAGGGTATGGCTATGATAACCCACAACCCTGAGGTTGTGGGTTCAAACCCATGCTGCTCCTTGTGACCCTGGGCAAGTCACTCAATCCCCTCTTGCCCCAGGTACATTAGATAGATTGTGAGCCCGCTGGGACAGACAGGGAAAAATGCTTGAGTACCTGAACAAATTCATGTAAACTGTTCTGAGCTCCCCTGGGAGAACAATATAGAAAATTGAATAAATAAATAGTGTGAAAAGCTTCAGCCTCTGATAACCAGATCTGGTATTGTGACATCATAATGCCTCATAGTAACATAGTAGATGACGGCAGATAAAGACCTGAATGGTCCATCCAGTCTGCCCAACCTGATTCAATTAAAAATTTTTTTTTTTTCTTCTTATCTATTTCTGGGCAAGAATCCAAAGCTTTACCCTGCACTGTGCTTGGGTTCCAACTGCCGAAATCTCTGTTAAGACTTACTCCGGCCCATCTACACCCTCCCAGCCATTGAAGACGTCCCCTGCCCATCCTCCACCAAACGGCCATACACAGACAGTTCAATATTTAATATTATTTTCTGATTCTAAATCTTCTGTGTTCATCCCACGCTTCTTTGAACTCAGTCACAGTTTTACTCTCCACCACCTCTCTCGGGAGCGCATTCCAGGCATCCACCACCCTCTCCGTAAAGTAGAATTTCCTAACATTGCCCCTGAATCTACCACCCCTCAACCTCAAATTATGTCCTCTGGTTTTACCATTTTCCTTTCTCTGGAAAATATTTTGTTCTACGTTAATACCCTTCAAGTATTTGAACGTCTGAATCATAGCTCCCCTGTCCCTCCTTTCCTCTAGGGCACAGGTGTCAAAGTCGGTCCTCGAGGGCCGGAATCCAGTCGGGTTTTCAGGATTTCCCCAATGAATATGCATGAGATCTATGTGCATGCACTGCTTTCAATGCATATTCATTGGGGAAATCCTGAAAACCCGACTGGATTACGGCCCTCGAGGAGGGACTTTGACACCCCTGCTCTAGGGTATACATAGTCAGGGCTTCCAGTCTCTCCTCGTACGTTTTCTGGCGCAAGCCTCCTATCATTTTCATTGCCCTCCTCTGGACCGCTTCAAGTCTTACGTCCTTCGCCAGATACGGTCTCCAAAACTGAACACAATACTCCAAGTGGGGCCTCACCAATGACCTGTACAGGGGCATCAACACCTTCTTCCTTCTACTGGCTACGCCTCTCTTTATACAGTAGCCACTGCCTTGTCACAATGTTTTTTTTGCCTTTAGATCTTTGGACACTATCACCCCATGGTCCCTCTCCCCGTCCATGCATATCAGCTTCTCACCTCCCAGCATATACGGTTCCTTCCGATTATTAATCCCCAAATGCATTCCTCTGCATTTCTTTGCATTGAATTTTAATTGCCAGGCATTAGGCATTAGGCCTCATTCCTCCAGTGCCTAAGAGCTAACCTCATCAGTGATGCCACAATGACTTGATTGTCCTATACTTGGCTCACTTTTACTATATTTTGATTTCTAGAGTGGTGCAGTGGTTAAATCTACCGTCTCAGCACCCTGAGGTTGTGGGTTCAAAGCCCCGCTGCTCTTTGTGATCCTGGGCGTCACTTGCTCCCCCCCATTGCGCCAAGTGAGCCCATCGGGACAGACAGGGAAAAATGCTTGCGGACCTGAATACATTAATATAAACCTTTCTGAGCTCCCTGGGGAGAATGGTTTAGAAAATTGAATAAATAAATGAAGTTGATTCTCATGATTATGCTAATTAATATGCTTAGCACATAACACAAAGATTTGTCTGATATCAGTGGAGAATTTAAGCTTTACCCAGAAGCTTAGGAATTATCAAGATATCACTGCAAAATGTAGCTTGAAGCCAGAAAAATAGATTTTTGTAAATCTGCTGTTGTCAAATCCAAACGTTCAAGGTTTTGCATAAATATGTCTAGCTTTGGTATAATGCTGCCTAAAGCTCCTATAGCAATCAGTGATGGCCTAACGTGGTTTTCTCCAGAGTCTTGCCATTTTTATTGCCAGGTCTTGTAAACACCGATGTCTATGTTTTCTCACATAGACTTGGATTCTCTATTTGAAATAGGGAATGCATGTCTTCATTCTAGCAAAAAAATTGTTCCAGGAAATATTAATCTCCAAACTTCATAAGGAGAACATAAGATACACGATCCTCAGAGGGTGAAACTACCCACAGGTTCAAGTGAGAAATACTCACTAAACCACGATCTTCACTGGATCACACCCGTATCTTCTTTTATCTTTTTTAGTTTTTTTTGTACTTTTTACCAAATATACTTTTTAAAGTTCTTTTAATCCATAACTTAAATAATTTAGTAGTCTACTTAGCTTGCTGGTTTATAAAGGGGAGCGCCTCCACCAACATGCCATGTTTCACAACGCTTTCCTCAGGGTTGAGGCTCCCTAATTGTATTCATGTGCAAACTGAAACTCGCTCCATTCAATTAGATTTCATATTGAACCATTTCATATTGTCTTCATTCTAGAACACTGTCCATGTGGCTAATATACTTTATCCTGTGAGAACCTAATATTCACCTTTGTACTCACAGTATTCAAATATATTTAGTCTGGTGGACTTCAGCAGCTAATTTCAGATCACACTTTTCACATCTGAAACTTGTTTCGCCAAACTTCATTAGTCCAACCAACTACCCTCTTGTAGTGTTAATTTTTATCGTTCATAAATAACTTATCAAAATAGCTTATCGAAATAACACTTATCTTAATTAGATGCTTCAAGAGGGAGCTCCCGACATGACATCATGTTTTGCCGGAAGGCTGTTCCCTATAGTGATCACAAAATTCAAACATTAGTATATTAAACCAATAACAAATCTTCATCTAACCACCTAACTCCAACCTGCCTACTTTATGCTACACACGAGTCATCTTTTAACATCTCTCAAAGATGGCCGTGGCGTTCTTCTGTCTTTAAATTTCCCCCAGCTACTTTCAGTAACCAGTCACACAGCACATAAATCTTCACATCAGTGGCATCATTTCATTCATACTCTCCAATATCACACTAAAGTTATCTATTCTATTTCGGAATTTAGACCACATGGGGGTCACTGTATTCAATTTAAATATCCATTGTTGTTCCCTGTAATTCAACCATCTTTTACAGTTACCACCCTCCCCACCCTACCTTGATAGAATCAATGACCCACCATTTCAAATCGACCACAGAATGATTAAATGCCAAGATATAATGGATGACTTTAGTGTGATATTGGAGAGTATCAATGAAGTGATGTCAATGATGTGAAGATTTACATTGTGTGTGATTGGTTACTGAAAGTAGCTAGGCAAAATTTAAAGACAGAATGCTACGACCATCTTTGAGAGATGCTAAAAGATGACTTGTATGTAACACAAGGTAGACGGGTTGGAGTTAGGTGGTTAGATGAAGATTTGTTACTGGTTCAATATACAGTGGTACCTTGGTTTACGAGCATAGTTCGTTCCAGAAGCATGCTCGTAATTCAAAGTACTCGTATATCAAAGCACATGTCCCCATAGGCCACAATGTAAACTGAAACAATTTGTTCCACAACCAAGGTTTACTATGGTGGCCCAGGGTTGGGTACCTGCCTGTGGGTGCTGCAGCTCTTGTAGCGTGGTGGCTTTCTTTCCCCGGGGTCCCCGTGCGGCTCTCCTCCCTCTTCGGCCGATGCCTTTTCCGTTCACCAGTGCCTCCCGGCTTCTGATTCAAGCCGGTCGCCATCCTTCTGGTGCATGTGCAGGACCTCTGAACTCCCCCGTCAAGCCGGCGCCGTCCAACAACACGCGCATCACATAAAAGCACGCAGGACGTCCTGCGTGCTTGTACATGGTGCGCGTGTTGGTGGAGCGGCGCCGGCTTGAAGGGGGAGTTCAGAGGTCCCGCGCATGCGTCTGGAGGATGGCCGGCTTGAATCGGAAGCCGGGAGGCACTGGTGAACGGAAAAGGCATCGGCCGAAGAGTGAGGAGAGCCGCATGGGGACCCCGGGGAAAGGAAGCCACCACGCTACAAGGGCTGCAGCACCCACAGGCAGGTACCCACCCCACCATAGAGCTCGTGTAGCGGATCAACCCTCGTTTTGCGAGACGAAAGTTTGCTGAGTGTTTTGCTCATCTTGCAAAACACTTGCAAACCAGGTTACTCGCAAACCAAGGTTCCACTGTACTAATGTTTGAATTTTGTGATCACTATAGCCTTGAAACAGCCTTCTGGTGAAACATGATGTTATGTTGGGAGTTCCCTCTTGAAGCATCTAATTAAGCTGAGTGTTATTTTGATAAGCTATTTTGATAAGTAATTATAAAAATTAACATTACAAGAGAGTCGTTGGTTGAACTAATGAAGATGTTTGGCAAAAATAAGTTTCAGATTTTAAAAATGTGATTTGAAATTAGCCACTGAAGTCCACCAAACTAACCCCCTCTTTTACAAAGGTGCGCTAAGCTTTTGAGCACACACTGAATATTAGTGCACGCTAAACATGCGCTAGATGCTAATGCGTGCATGTTATCCTCTGGACGCGTTGATTTAGCGTGCGCTAAATCCACACTAAAACGCTTCGCACGCCTTTGTAGAACAGGGTCTAAATATATTTGAATGCTGTGTGTACAAAGTGCCTTTATTCTAGGACAGCCCGCAGACTCCTTTGCCCTCCTCTCCTCATAACTCTGGCCATCTCAATGCATTGAGTTACTCCATGCGTGAATGGCCTCTGTTTTGAAATAGCACTTGAACAACTGGGCTTATTCAGACATTTAAATGCTGCCATTTACACCTAAAATAACCGCCTTAATATAGTTCCAAAGTACGCATGGACTTGACATCTGCTTTTTATGCAGGTGAAATTTCAACAGAAAATACTGCAACATCGATTTCAAAATACCGTTTGCAGTTATTTTATTTTTTCTTCTGCAGTCTAGAGATGTCTCTGGAAGTGGCAACTTGTGGTTAAACGAAAAGCATGTGCGTTATGAAGGATGTGCAGACTTTTAGCCCATTTTCTCACTGCCAATTTATTCAGATAAATGACTTTAAAAATTGCCTTCTGTGAGATAAGGGTTGACATAACTGCATGGTAGTGATAGCAAAAATTTGTCTGCAAAGCTTAGACATGAATAAGTAAGTCTGGGAGCTCTTATGAGAAAAGAAAGGGTGGCCTTTACTTAGAGAAAACATAAAGAAGAAGATCCAACCGAATCTGCAGTGAAGAATGAGAAACCAAAGCAAAGGAAAACTACAGAAATATGTACAATGGTGCAGGCTAAGTTTATTGTATCAAAAAAATGGTAAAAAACAACACCTTAAAATACACCAAGGGACCCGACACGGTCCGTGTTTCAGAAAACACGCCTTCATCAGGGGTCCCAACTAGAACGAAAGCCAATTGAAACCTCCAATAAAACTGTAGCCTGTAGGTATAACGAACGCCAAAGGCAATCTATATACAGCCTTTACTTAGAGAACATGGCAGTGTTGGATGATCATGACTGGATTTGACATGCTATACTGTGCCCGTTGTGTGTGGATCGCCCCACGGTACCACCGGAATAGATTAAACCCAGTGGTCTAGTAGGTCTCCTAATCTATAAGTGGTAAATAAGTTGCAGAGGTTCTTGAGAATACAAGCTGGAGCTTCGTCTCCAGATGCTGGCTTTGGTAGGAAATTGTAAATAACAGCAAGAATTAACAGTACAGATTACCTGAATAAGAGGGATCCTTATCATCAGCTCTTTGAATGAGCTCCATTCGATTAGATTGCTTAATGTTTTAATAGAAACCTAATGGACTCTAAAATGGATACATTTGATGAGTTAAATAGTAGTAATTAAATGTCATTGAATGTCTTTCCTGAGATCAGATGACTGCAAGTACTGTTACTGTACTGAAGGAACATAATGGAAAAGGGATAATATCAATATAAATTATTTAGCACAACTCTTTTTATTAAGTTCTTCAACAAGAATTCTAAATTTTAAAAAATCCAACATAAATCATGAGGCGTTATACATTAATAGGGGCATTTTCAAAACACTAAGATGTCCAAAAAATCGCATAAATCGGCACTTGGACATTTTTCTCGCCAATACGTCCAAGTGCTGATTTTTGAAGCCAGCTTTCTGGACGTCTTGCTAGATAGACTTCTTAACCAATGTGCATCCAAAGTTCGAGGAGGCATATTACAGGTGTATTATGGGCAGGCTTTGGGCGGGCTTAGCACTTGGACGTCTTGTGGTGATAAACATTTCCTAAGACGTCCAGGATGGAAGTTAGACGTCTGGAGCTAGACTAGTTTTAAAAGCATTTAAGTGCCAAAAAGGTACCCAAATTGACCAGATGACTACTGGAGTAATTAAGTAATGATCCCCCCATACACATTCCCCAAGTGGTCACTGACCTCCTCCCATCCCACAAAGATCTGATGAAACAATACATACCTGTCTCTAAAACAGCATCACCTGGTATGGGAAAGCCTTGTACAGCAACACACAGGTGTATTAAGTAGCCTGGTAGATGGGCTAGTGAACCATAGAGAGAAGGACACAGGCCCATAAGCCACATTGGTGGCGGAAAGTGTGAGGCCATCAAAACCCTATTATACTGCCATATAGGGGCCACCTACAGCCATAAAGGTTGTTGAGGTGGTAGACAGGTGAGTATACAAGGAGGTGCAGAAAAGTTTTCAGCCCAAACAACTTCCTAAATTCTGAGAGTTATTTTGCCACTGTAGCTGAAAAGAGTGTCATTTTATTTGGCAAAATACCAGTGTTTCAGATCATTTGTTGAACCATGTCGCTGAAAAGTGTGGAATTTTCAAGTGTGGAACTCCAAGCCATCATGAAGTTCTTATTTCTGCAGAAGAAAACTCCAAAGGAAATCCATGAATATATGATGCAAACACTGAGTGGCAAATGCCCATCCTACTCCACAGTGAAGAAGTGAAGTGGTGTGCAAACTTCCAAGTTGGAGATTTCGAGACCGAAGGTGCAGCAAGGTCTGGGAGACCTCAAACGGTCTCCTGAAATTGTTGACCATATCCATGACCTAATTTTGACAGATCAGTGAAAATTGACTGAAACAATTGCTGGGACACTACAGATATCCAGGGAGCATGTTGAGTATATAATCCATTAGCAGCTTGGTATGCAGAAGCTGTCAACCAAGTGAGTGCCCAAATGTTTGAATGCTGCTTAGAAACGACACCAAGTGGACACTTCCAAGTTGATTTTGCAGCATTTTCAGTGAGCTGGTTCCAACTTTTTGGAATAACTAGTTACTGTTGATGAAACACGGTTACATCACTATGATCCTGAGACACAACAGTCCATGCAATGGTGACACTCAGGTTCTCCAAAGCCAAGGAAATTCAAGACCCAAAAGTCAGCAGGAAAGGTCATAGCCGTAGTGTTTTAGGATTAGGAAGGTGTTGTAATGACTGCCTATCTTCCGAGAGGCCAAACAGTTAATGCAGAATACTAATGTAACTTGCTGTGCCGATTAAAGGAGGTATTGAAAGAAAAAAATGAGAGGGAAGCTGTGGAAAGGAAAAGCATTCCTTTTGCAAGACAATGCACTTGCTCACAAGGTTGGAAAAATGATGGATGCTTTGATGCAGTTGGGGTTTCAGTGCACCCTACTCACCAAACCTTGCTGCATCTGACTATTTTCTGTTTCTAAACCTTAAAAAGAGTTTGAAAAGGCAACAATTTTCAAGTGATTTTGAGGGCATTGTAACAGCAGAGCAGTATTTCCATGACCAGACATCTGAGTGTTTTTTGGAAGGGTTACAGAATCTTCAGACACAATGTGCCAGAGGATATGGTAAGAGCAGTTAATGTAGCTGGTTTTAAAAAAGGTTTGGACAAGTTCTTGGAGGAAAAGTCCATAAACTGCTGTTGAGACAGAAATGGGAGAAGTCACTGCTTGCCCAGGATCGGTGGCATGGAATGCTGCTACTATTTGAGTTTTTAACCATATAGCAAAGGGGGGGGCTTTTAACTTGGACTTGAACACTTTGCAAGAGACGGAACCCGCCGTAGGGGCTCGGGCAGTTTGTTCCAGGCATATGGCACAGCAAGACAGAAAGCAGAGGAGGAGAAGGGCACAGAAAGGAGGGACTTACCAGCTGAGCAGAGCTCATGGGGAGGAACTTAGGGGGGAATAAGTGAAGAGAGATAGTGAGGGGCAGCCGAATGAATGAATTTGTAGGTCATTAAGAGGAGTTTGAATTGTATTCGGAAATGGATGGGAAGCCAATGAAGTGACTTTAGGAGAGGGGGTAACGTAACCATAGCAGTTCTCACGGAATATGAGTCATGCAGCCACATTCTGGATGGATTGAAGGGGAGAGAGATGGCTGAGTGGAAGACCTGAGAGCAGCGAGTTGCAGTAATCTAAGCGTGAGGTGATGATAGTAAGAATAAGACCATCCCTCTGACTCTTTCCTGTCTGCCTCCTCGTATATCAGTTCCAATTCAAAATAGAAAAAAAACCCACGAAAACACATGGACTCCAGAGGTAAAACAACCAAGCTGTAATTATTTAATGAAACTTTCATTCATTTATTCAATTTTCTATACCGTTCTCCCAGGGGAGCTCAGAATGGTATGCATGAATTCATTCAGGTACTCAAGCATTTTTCCCTGTCTGTCCCGGTGGGCAATAATGTTCAACTTCAAAAACAGTGTTCAAACAAATGTACACTTCCCCCTCCCCATTCGCGATTTCTGCACTCGCGATTTCACATAATCGCAATTTTTTTTCTGGGGAGGGGGAAAATAAAAAAAAACATATTTTTAACCTCCCTGCCGCCTTCCCGGCCTTACCTAGTGGTCTAGAGGGCTTTCAGGGCAGGAGCGATCTTCCTAAGCTCCTGCCCCGTGCAGATCGCCATGAGGAAATGACTGTAGGGAGTTCCCGTCGTAGTCTCGAGAGACTACGGGAACTCCCAGCAGCCATTTTCTCATGGCGATCTGCACGGCGCAGGAGCTTAGGAAGATCGCTCCTGCCCCGAAAGCCCTCTAGACCACCAGGTAAGGCCGGGAAGGCGGCAGGGAGGTGGGGGGTGGGTCAGAGCCGGATAATCGCGGTTTTTCACCATTCGCGGTCCGGCTCTGCCCGTATCTCCCGCGAATAAAGAGGGAGAAGTGTACAAGGTTAAATTGTCTGTTTTCTGGGGATGGGAATATAATTGTGGATTATGGTGAAAACCTGATCACTCGTAAAAAATCAGTCAGCTGTTTACACCGTTCAATACAGTTCTTATCCGCCTATCCCCATCCCAACTGGCAACTCCAGTGAAGGCTGTACTCTGTCTGGCTCTCCTCCAGACAGGCATGTAAAATCAAAACAACCAAAAAGACAGAAATCCAGCAGGGCAGGATTAATTCTTCGAGGGCCCCTAGGCATACAAGTACACTGGACCCCGCCTATGTCCCACCCCCATTTATCTGTCTTCTTATTTACTTCTTTATTTCCACTTGTATTTCTTTTTTTTTTTAATTCAAAACAAACAAAGATTAGCATACCAGTGCACAGTTTTTCTTCTTCTTTTTTTTTTTGCAAATAATTTTTATTGAAAAAGCAGTCAATACAAACAATAAACTCTATGCAACCCCCAAACGTCTCTGAACAAATCCCCCTTCCTTCCTTTCCCACCTACTTACCCAGGACTTTAACTCTGAACCCTTTCCATGCATATATAAAAGTGTTCAAATATTTGTATAGCAGTAATACTATATGAAATATAAGTCTATATTAATAACCAAGTTTACAACGCCTCTCAACTGCCTCACTCTACATCAACCAACTGTAACCCGTATGTATGTATAAACAACCAAATCTGTAACTCCTCTAGTACGTTCCACTCCATGTATGTTAACTTGCAGCGAAACAACAAGGCAAGCAGTCCACCAAAGAATCCAACATGAAACAAAAGAAGATTGACAGAAAATAAGGAGATTCAAATCAGGTTAATTCAAGGTGCTCCCAAGAACCATGCCTGATGCATTTCGCCAAACAAGGCTAGTCAACGCTAACAAAAAAACATGTCTTTCATACAAACAGAACACAGAAAACACCTTCGCCTAGTATGGAATAAGTAATCACAAACTAACTTCTCCCCCCTTTTACAAAACTGTAGTATGGTTTTTAGCCACGGCCCGTACTAAAAAAATGCTCTACAATTTTGTAAAAAGAGGATAAAATAGAAATACGTAGACAAAGGTTAAATAAAACCATCAAGAAGCAGGACTCTGCATAAAATGCAACACCACAGAAACAGCAATGCATGTCCCTAAAGCAAAAAAACTAAATAAATAGAAATTTTTTTTCTACCTTTGTCTTGTCTGGTTTCTGCTCTCTCCTCATCTTTTTGTCAATATCTTCTTTTCATCTTCTGTCCTTCTAGCACTTCCAGAAACTATATGCCTCCTCCTTCCATCTATCCCTTCACCTTCATTGGTCTGGCATCCATTTTCTTCCATTCCCTTCTCCAATGGTCTGGCATCTCTCTCCTCTCTTCTTCCCTTCCCTCTCCCACACCCCCATGGTCTAGCATTTCACTCTCTCCTCTCCCTTCCCTCCACTTCCATCAGCATCAGCCGCCTTTCTTTCCCTTCAACCCAATTGCATCCAGTATCCTTCCCTTTCCCTGCACACAATTGCTTCAGCATCTGCCCCCTTTCTCTTCCTCCACCACCCTTCCATGCTCCTTTCTCCCCCTCCAAACATTGCTGCTGGCTCTGCCCTCTGAGCTCCTTTGCCCGAAAGCAGCATTATAACAGCTGAGGGCAATGGCCCCCTCCCCGCAGCAAGGGCAATGGCCCCCCCCTGCAGCAACAGCAATAGGCCTCCCTCCCGGCATCAACCGCAATGAAGCCAGATCTGTTACTGGAAGGTCCCGCGATGACTGCGTCTGCTGGTCCACCCCCTCCGACGTCACTTCTTCCGGAGCAAGTAAGTGACGTTGAAGGGGGATGGACCGGCAGAAGCAGTCATCGTGGGACCTTCAGTAACAGATCCGGCTGCATTGCGGTTGATGCCGGGAGGGGGCCCATTGCCGTTGATGCTGGGAGGGGGGCCCATTGACATTCATGCCGGGAGAGGGGCCTGTTGCCGTAAATACCGGGAGGGGGGCCTGTTGCTGTTCATGCCGGGAGGGGGGCCCATTGCCGTTGATGGCAAGGTGAGTCATCCTCCTTCAGCGGGCCCCCCCTCACAGTTTTGGGCCCTAGGCATGTGCCTACTGGGCCTATTGATTAATCTGGCCCTGCCACTCTGCGAATCTGCCAGGCCTTTCATCCAGCTGCCTGATTCAATGTCAGATCTCCCTGTCTGTCCTCCCGACTCGAGCACTCAGTTTCTCTCTCACCCACCTCCAGTCTTAATGTAGGCATTCTTGCCCTGCTCAGCTCATGGAATCGTCTCTGCTTTCATCTCTGGAGCTCACACTTGCTGCCCTCTGTTCTTCTGACAGAGGCAGTCTCCATTCAAAAAAGTACTCTTTGGTGGTACCTCATGGGACGCTTCCTCTCTCCTCCTGGTCAATGGCTGGGAGCATGGAAAACCAAAGACGCTCTCCCTAGTAACACAGGTACTTTTATCCTTCTCAGCTCTCCTACTCCCAATGACACCTCCTGCCATTCATTTAACCTAACTGTGAAATTCATAACCATTTCTGCAAACTGTATCTTTTAACTCATTAGTGCACTGAGTATGGCACTCACCCAGGCCTCCAGCACTCCTCCCCCATTGGCAGGTTCTGGCCTAACAAGCTTCAGTAATCCCCTGGGAAATCTCACTCAGACACCCTACACTCTCATTCCCTAGGTGGATTACAGTAGTATGAGGGGCCACTGAAAAGTTCTCAGCCCAACCAAGAAGAGAATGATATGGAGCCATGAAACTTATAACTATTCCACACTTTTTGTTTCAATGATATGAAACGAAGTGTCAAGAAAAGTGTGGAATAACTCACAAGGTTTGGACAAATTCCTGGAGGAAAAGTCCATAGTCTATTATTGAGATGGACATGGGAGAAGCTGCTGCTTGCCCTGGATTGGTAACATGGAATGTTGCTATTATTTGGGTTTTTGCCTTGTACTAGTGACCTGGATTGGCCACCGTGAAGACGGGCTACTGGGTAACATGGATCACTGGTCTGACTCAGTAAGACTATTCATATGTTCTTAAGTTTCATGACTCCACATTATTCTCTTTGTGGTTGGGCTGAGAACTTTTCAACTGCCCCTCGTATCATGGGTTAATCAGATCTTTAAACAAGTGGATTTCTCTATAATTGCAGCCAAAGTACTGTAGACTTTGCCAGTTTTGTCTTCCTGCCATCTTGCGTGAAGAGTCTGGCTCAGGTTTAGAACATTTGGCCATGGGACTGGCTGCTGCAGAGGATACTGAACTGAGCTTAAGCATTTCCCACTTAATAAAATCACCACAGTGACTTATGAACAGCTGCTACCGAAGCAAGTGGAGAGTGATTTAGTGAATTAGAGGGCTCTTTTCACACATCAAGTCACTCACACCACCATCTTGTTTCTATGAAAATTATTTAAATAACTAACTAATACAGTCCCTCCTGCCAATACCCCATGAACCCCGCCAATGATCAACGGCAGGAGGGATGCCCAGTCCTCCTGCTGACACTCCTTGAACCCCCCCCTGGAAAATTTGCCAGCAGGAGGAATGCCTAGTCCTTCTTGCTGACACCCCCCCCCTGAAAGTTCACCCCCACCCCTCTGGAAAGTTTGCTCCCACTCCCACTCTTGGTAGAATTAAATAAATGACTGAATTGTATGTATATTTTATTTGTATTGTACGTATTTGTATTCATTTGATCATAGGTTTTTTTTTCTTTTTTTCAAGCTGAAAGTCAAGGCATGAAAATAATTTCTAATTAATAATTTTTATTCTTTCTGATTAAAATAAAATTAAAACAGTTTTGAGGGCCCTAGGGATGATATTCAAAGCGAATTAACTGGCTGGAAACAGCCGCTGACTATCCAGTCATTTTCAGCAGGTCTGAACAATTTCCTGGACAAAAAAGTCCATAGTCTGCTAGTGAGACAGACATAAGGTAAACCACTTCTTGCCCTTAGATCGGTAGCATGGAATATTGCTACTACAAGTATATGGGTTTCTGTCCGGTACATGTGACCTGGATTGGCCACTCTGGAAAGAAAATACTGGGCTAGATGGACCAATAGTCTAACCCAATATCTCTGTTCTTATGTTACGTTCTTATATTCAAGGTTGGTGACTGGATATCTCCAAGGTGCGCTAACTTTGAATATCTGTGTTCAACACTAGTGGCACTGCTTACCGCCAGCAGAATATCAGGGGGTGGGGTGCCTATTGTGTTTATTGGTGGTAGCACTATGTTTGGGGGGGTTGCCCTGCAGTAACAAAGACAGAAAGGCTTGTGAAAATTGACGGAATGATAGATCATTTAAAGTGCAGGCATATCCTGGAGGATACCCTGTTCTGGACTGCCATAGATTTAGCACTGGGGAGAAGATTCACCTTCTAGCAAAAAAATGATCTAAACCCAATGCAAACACAACAGAGTGGCTCAGCAAGAAAAAAAGAGAATGGATTTGAGCAGCCCAGACATGAATCCTAATAGAAAACTTGTGCTAAGATGTAAAGACCACAGTTCATAGATGATCCCCAGCCAACTTGAAAGAGTTGAAGTATGCAAAACTGTTAAACATGAGGAATAACCAGCAGAAGAAGGGAGGTGTTGATGTCCCTATATAGGTCATTGGTAAGGCCACACTTGGAGTATTGTGTTCAGTTTTGGAGGCTGTATCTGGCGAATGATATAAAAAGACTTGAAGCAGTCCAGAGGAAGGCAACGAAAATGGTAAGAGGTCTGAACCAAAAGAAGTTTGAGAAGAGACTGGAAGGCCTAAATATGTATACTCTGGAGGAGAGGAGGGACAGAGGAGATATGATACAGATGTTTAAATACTTGAAAGGTATTAATATAGAACCAAATCTTTTCCAGAGAAGAAAAATTGGTAAAACTAGCGGGCATAATTTGAGGTTGCAGGGAGGAAGACTCAGGAGCAATGTTAGGAAATTATTTTTCACGGAGAGGGTGGTAGATGCCTGGAATGCCCTCCCGAGGGAAGTAGTAGAGAGGAAAACAGTGATGGAATTCAAAAAAGCGTGGGATAAACATAGAAGATCTCTAATTAGACAACAAAGGATGTAAAGTAAAGAACTAAGGCTGGTATTGGACAGACCTGCATGGTCTGTGTTCCATATATGGTGTTTCGGTGTAGAATAGACTGGGGTGGGCATCAATGTGAACTCCACTAATATGGAACAGGAAGATGTTACTGGCCAGACTTTACGGTATATGTCCTGCAAACAACAGGATGGTTGGATAGGCTGGAGTAAGCTTGGACGGCAACTTCAGAATTTGGAACCTAGGACAATACTAGACTTTATAGTCTACGACCCAGAAATATCAAAGAAGAGGCAAGTTAATCTAATCATGTAATTTTTAATGAGTATAACTTATGGGCAGACTGGATGGACCGTTCAGGTCTTTATCTGCTGTCATTTAATAATAATAATAATAATTGCTTTATTTATATCCTGTCATACCTTTTCAGTTCAAGACGGTGTACAATAAAGAAGAGGTACAATGTGGATATTGTAGATACAGGAATCGATACATGTGTGTGGGGGGAGAAAGGTACATGAGAACAGTGAAGTTATAGGGTAGGCTTAGAGAGGGGGAGGGTGGGCAACAGAGTGGCAAGAGGAGGGGAAGAAGGGAGAAATGGTCTGGAAGGTAAGGTTGGAAGATCAGACAAACTGATGTCCTCAGGCAGATAGACAAGCTAAAGAGCGACAAGTCGCCAGGTCCGGATAGCATTCACCCAAGGGTGCTCAAGGAATTAAGAAATGAAATAGCAGAGACACTTCAGCAAATATGCAACCTATCCCTAAAAACTGGAGAGATCCCGGAGGACTGGAAAATAGCTAATGTCACGCCCATCTTCAAGAAGGGTTCGAGGGGCGACCCGGGAAACTATAGGCCGGTAAGCCTCACATCGGTCCCGGGAAAGATGATGGAGGCACTGATTAAGGACAGCATCTGTGACCATATCGAAAAAAATGGACAGCTAAGGTCGAGCCAGCATGGGTTCTGCAAGGGTAGGTCGTGCCTCACAAACTTGTTGTACTTCTTTGAGGGGGTAAACAACCAGGTGGACAAAGGAGAACCCATAGACATAATTTACCTAGACTTCCAGAAAGCCTTCGATAAGGTACCACATGAGCGGTTGCTCAGGAAGCTATGGAACCATGGGGTGCACGGGGAGGTCCACCGATGGATCAAAAACTGGCTGGCAGACAGGAAGCAGAGGGTTGGTGTAAAGGGCCATTACTCGGACTGGCAAGGGGTCACGAGCGGGGTTCCTCAAGGATCGGTGCTGGGACCGCTCCTGTTTAACATATTCATTGACGACCTGGAGGAGGGAACAAAATGCGAAGTCATCAAATTTGCAGATGACACCAAACTATTCAGCAAGGTTGAAACCACGGTTGACTGCGAGAATCTCCAAAGGGATCTTACGACATTGGAAGAATGGGCGAAAAAGTGGCAAATGAGCTTCAATGTAGGGAAATGCAAGGTCATGCATATAGGGAGAAGGAACCCGATGTTCACTTACAAAATGGGGGGATCAATGCTAGGGGTCAGTAATCTGGAAAGAGACTTGGGAGTGATGGTAGACACGACATTGAAGGCGTCGGCACAATGCGCCACAGCCTCGAGGAAAGCAAACCAAATGTTAGGTATCATTAAGAAGGGTATCTCGACCAGAACGAAGGAAGTCATCCTGCCACTGTACCGGGCTATGGTGCGCCCGCATCTGGAATACTGTGTACAGTACTGGTCACCGTACCTCAAAAAGGACATGGCGATGCTTGAGGGAGTCCAGAGAAGAGCAACTAAACTGATTAAGGGTATGGAAAACCTTACATACACTGACAGACTGAAGAAGCTGGGGTTGTTCTCCCTGGAAAAGCGGAGACTCAGAGGAGATATGATAGAGACCTTCAAGATCCTGAGGGGCATCGAAAAGGTTGACAAAGACAGATTTTTCAATTTGAAAGAAACCACAAGAACAAGGGGTCACTCGATGAAATTGAAGGGGGACAGGTTTAAAACAAACGCAAGGAAGTACTTTTTCACACAGAGGGTGGTGGACACATGGAACACCCTTCCGGAGGCCGTGATAGGAAATAGCACAGTACAGGGTTTCAAGGAAGACCTGGATAGGTTCCTGGAAGACAAAGGGATTGAGGGGTACAGATAAGACCAGTGGAAGGTTTAGAGATAACTGTAGAGGTAGGCAATAAAATTAGTCAGGGACCGCTGACCAGGCAATATGCCTGATGGGCCGCCGCGTGAGCGGACCGCTGGGCTGGATGGACCTCTGGTCTGCCCCGGCGGAGGCGACTACTTATGTACTTATGTTAAGTAGGTTTTCATGTTTTTTTCTGAAAGATTGATATTGGTACTATATTATTATGGGCTCCTTTTATTAAGCCGCGCTAGCGGGGTTAGCGCGTCGGACATTTCATCACACGCTAACCCCTGCGGCCGGCTAAAAAACTAATGCCTGCTCAGGCGTTAGCAGCTAGTGCGGCAGGCGGTTAAACCCCTACTGCAGCTTCATAAAAGGACCCCTATGTTTAACTACTCATTGCCATCTGTTATTGCAGGAAAAGGGGGGTTTCACTTAACTTTGGCAATCACACTCCCAATTCTGAAGTAATAAACACAACAGCTAGGCATGTGGCAATAACCGGCCGCAGCTTTATTGAAACTTTTGAACATAGAAATATCATATCATTCCCCATATCCAACATTTGTCAAAACTGTCTTACAACTATTTATCAGTTTCCATGTCACAATTGTAATGATTAGTCAGCACTGAATTAACTGCATCACGGTCTAAAATATAGATCCACCCCCCCTTTGTACCAAGGCAAGGTCTCTTGTACCTCCAGACTTTGCTAGGTCCCTGGATTCACAACGGTACCGACCATGAACCCAACCCTCTCTTTTATCCACAGTAAATCAGCAACTCAGAACCCATATGACTCCATCCTAAGGGGAATGGCTTTTGGGACCCCTCTGCAACTACACAACCCCCACCCCAATTTTAGTACCACTGAAAACCTGACCCATAGGAAGGACGGGAGGGAGAAAATTTGACCTTTGTCCCAGGCTCCATGAAAAAAAAAGCAAAGCCCGCCAAAAACACCCCACTGTATTCTTCCCTGTGTAAAAATTTTGATTGGGTGCTCTGAGCAGAATTCTCACCCGATCAGTTTTTATCCACCACACATTTCATACTGGCTCTAACCACCTCTCCCCCCCTACACACACATTATCCTTCACAAAATTAACTTTATCTAGCCCAGAATTTGGTCGGCTCAGCCAATTTAAGACACATTCTCCTGGAAAACAGGGAATGTGGCACCAAGTACTAAGTGAAAAGGAGTGAAGACTTTGGGGCTTTTTTTTAATTTATATTTTTAATATTTCTATAATTGTTCTGTCAAGATGAAAGTATAAAGTATACCTCTTGAATTGTATTGTTCAGACAGCAGAATGTGAAAATATCTAAGGGAGTGCAGATGCTTATAAGGCACAGTATATAAACAGAGCAGAGCTCAGCATTACCACTGCAGATGGCCACTGCAGTGCTGGGTCGGAGTGCCAGTGCCTGTGTTCCTGCCGTAAAAGTAATTACTGCCCATGGCCTTAAGAGCAGGATGATGCTGTACTGTGTCACCAGTCAGCAGGTGTTCTTATCAGATCATTACTTCACTCCTCATCCTTCATCTGGAACTGTGGCCACTGCTGGCTTTTTCTGATTGTTTTCTGTTTTTCTTCAACCTGACGCGCCGGGCATTTGTTCAGAGGAAGCGGGCTGATAGCTCATAGCTGTCTTGTCATGGGTTGGTCATGTCGGATTCTACCAATGCCAGGCTTGCCTAGGAAGAGTTGGCACCTGTGAACTGTACAAATTAGGTGCAAATAATTCTTGCAAAATGAAACGTCTTTGGCACAATGACTCCTTTGTTCCCTGCCCGGTGCTAAACTTTTGTGGGCTGCTGCATAATCACCGGAGGGAAAGATTGTTGAATTGAGTGTGGAAATGTGGGTACCTGAGGCCCCGATTCTGCATAGTGTCACCAAAGTGTGCATGGGAATCTGTGTGCAATGCCAATTTGCATGTGCAACTTAATTGTTTAACAAGCTAATCAGCATTAGTAATTGGTAATTAACAAGTAATAATTGGCACTAATTAGAATTTGCGCATATAATTTTCTAAGCATACTCTATAAAATGGTGCATGTAAATTCTAGTTTGTGAATCTCAAGAGGGGGAATGGCCAGAGGTGGAGCATGGGTCGATCATGGGTATTCCTAAAAGGCACACTGTTATATGCCCGATACATGCACAACTTAGGGGCAGGTTTTTAGGCCTTGGTTTTCTTTATTCTAAATGGGTGTGCCTAAAAGACGCACGTATAGGTATACCTTTGGAGGTATTTTACAGAATCACACTCAGTGCCATCATTTTTAGGCCCCATATATATAAGGTTATCCGATTTCCTCTTTAAAAAAAGAAGAATGTGGCCCTGTCCATTCCACCTCAGACCCACCCCATTCCACCCTGTTCCATCTCTGCCCTGCCCCCCAGACATCGTGTCTCCTTCCCCGAGTTCCGAAACACGTCTAGAGGGCCTCTGCATGGATGTTAATGCAATGGCATCACGCTCATGTATGTGATGTCATCACATCAACATCTGTGCATGCGCAGAGGCCCTTCAGACATGGCCCCGAGCTTAGCACCTTCCAAAATCTGGACAAACTGCTGACAAAGATCTTCCTACTTGGGGCCATGATACAAATAATGCTTCATGGCATTCATTCCTACCAGAACACCTGGCCTTGGTCACATGCAGAACACAGATAAACCCTATGCAAATAATGGACCACAAACTAAAAGTCATAATATACACAAATGAAACCCTAAGATGCCAGACTGTGCATGCAGTCCAATACCAGAGAAATAGAAAGAGATACATTTCTTACGGAACAATGCAAAATATAGACAACAAATGTAAATTCTGAAAACTGACACATTTCATGGAACCACAAATCTCTAACCTTCGGAAAAAGACCATCTACACCATGCGTCAACTGAGACTCACTAGGCCATACTTTCACCCACAACATTTTGCTCTGATCGTCTAGATGATGGTTCTGCCTCAACTGGATTATTGCAACTTCACTTACTCAGGCATCAACACCACTCTAATCCACAGACTGGAACTCATCCAGAACACAGCCATAAGACTGATCTTCAGCCTAAAGAAATATGACTCGATCTCAGCATTACATAGAAACATAGAAATCGACGGCAGATAAGGGCCATGGCCCATCCAGTCTGCCCACCCTAATGACCCTCCCCTGCCTTTACTTTGCAAATAGAACCCAAGTGTCGATCCCATTTGGCCTTAAAATCAGGCACGCTGCTGGCCTCAATAACCTGAAGTGGAAGACCATTCCAGCGATCTACCACCCTTTCGGTGAAAAAGAATTTCATGGTGTCACCGTGCAGTTTCCCGCCTCTGATTTTCCACGGGTGTCCTCTTGTTGCCGTGGGACCCTTGAAAAAGAAGATATCTTCTTCTACCTTGATGCGGCCCGTGAGATACTTGAACGTCTCGATCATGTCTCCCCTCTCTCTGCGCTCCTCGAGCGAGTATAGCTGTAATTTATCTAACCGGCTTCCCATACCATCGTAGATAAATTTCAAAATATATTGCATCTTACACAGAAACTCAGCTGCCCCCCGTATCCAACTATTTTCAGTGGTCTGGTCCACCCGTAGAATCCTTAACAAAATTCAACTAAACATGCCATCCATAACAAACCTCCACTACAGATGAATTTTCAACACCATGCTGACATATCTGGGAGTGAAAACTTGGAACGACTTCCCTGAAGCAATCAGGATTGAAACCAGCTACACATTATTTCACAAGAAACTGAAAACTCTTCTTTTTGACAACAGATACTTTTGCCTGTTTCTTTTCACACTTTAGGACATCTCCTGTCCTTTCCCCTGTCCCTTCCCTGCCCTCTCTCTCCTCCTCCTCCTCTCCCTCCTTTTCTCTGTAAGTCGCCTTGAGCCTGATTAGGTTAGTGCGACACACAAATGGAAGATTAGATTAAATTCAATCACTAAACTGAAAATAAAATCACTTTATCTACCTTTGTTGTATGGTGATTTTATTTTTCTACTCATCTTTTCCCAGTCTCTGATTACACTTCCTTCTATCTGTGCTCTTAACTCTGTTTCCAGGGCCTTTTTATCCATTTGCTGTTTTTCTCTCCTTCACTTTCTGCCATACGTCCATCTTTTTGGCATTAGCTTTTAACATTCAACTTTGTTCCATTTTTCTGCTTTTTCCTCAGATTTATCTACTTTTCCATGTTTTCCTTCCCATCTATCTATGCGTACTATCTCCTCCCTCTCTCTGCCCTTCCCCACCATCCATGTGTGCCAACTCTTCCCTCTTTCTTCTCCCTCTTTTCCCATCTATCCATAAGTAGTATTTCTTTCATTTCTCTTCCCTTCCCCATCCCTGTGCACCATGTCCTCCCTCTATCTCCTTTTCCCCCTCCATACCTGTGTACCATCACATCTTTCTCTTTCCCTCTTCTATGGCCTGACATCTGTCTTCCCTCTTTCCTCCTCCTATGGTCTGGGATCCTTATCCTCTTCATCCCACCTTCTGGCATCTCTCGCTCCTCCTTCCTTTTTCTCCATCCCCCTTTGTGGTCTGGCATCTCTCTGTCTTTCCCTTCCCCTGCCTTAGTCTGGAGTCTATCCTTATTCCTTCCTTTCCCTGGTTTGGCATCTTCCTCTTACCACCCCCCCCCTCTACATCCAATGATGTGATATGTTTCTCCTCCCCCCCCCCCCTTTGGTCTTCCATCTCTATCTGTCCCTTCTCTTCCTTCCCTTGAAGGTCTTTCCTTCCCTTTCCTCCCAATCTGCAGTCCAGCATCTTTCTTACTCCCCCCCTCCCCCACAGGATCCGGTGCTTGCTTACCCAGCTCTGTTGTAACTCTTTGGCCGTCAGCAGCATGAGTGAAGTAATCATGCTGCCTTCGGCAACCTAGGAGCTTTCTCTCTTCTACTGCTTCCCACCTATGTGGGAACAGGAAGCAGTAGCAGAGAGAAAGCTTCCGGGTTGCCGAAGGCAGCATGTTTGCTTCACTCACGCTGCTGATGGCCCATACAGTTGGCCATTCTTCCACCGGCTTCCGGCTTCGGAGATCTGATGATGATTATCACTCTTCATGGACATTTTTCTTTTTTCTTTGAGTTTATAATACTATATTTCTCTTCTTTTTACTTTCCTGAAGACTGGACTAATACTATTATTATTTCTTTTATTAATTTCTTTTGTTATGTTAATATGTTGTATGTTAATAAATGTTTAATATGGTGCTTTAGATCAGGGCTGCCCAAGTCTGGTACTTGAAATCTACTGGCAGGCCAGGTTTTCTGGATATCCACAATGAATATGCATGAGAGAGATTTGCCTGCACTACCTTCTTGGTATGCAAATCTCTCTCATGCATGTTCATTGTGGATATCCAGAAAACCTGGCCTGCCATAGATCTCGAGGACCGGACTTGGGCAGCCCTGCTTTAGATAGATTGTGAGCCTTTTGGACAGATAGGGAAGTTTTAAGCACCTAATGACTATTACTATTATAACCCGTTCTGGGCTCCTGGGGAGGAAGGGTATAAAAATGAAAAAATAAATAAATTATATAGCCTGAAAGGCGTACGCAGTGCTGTACATTTTGACATTTAATAAACAGTCCCTGCTTGGAAGAGCTTACACTCTAACTTAGACAGACATGATATATAGGGGTAAGGGTGCAGAACCCAAACTGAGAGTAGTTGGAAGTTGAAGGCAGTCTCGAAGAGGTGGTCTTTTAATTGGGCCTTGAACACTGCTAGAGATGGAGTCCGCCATAGGGATTCAGGCAGCTTGTTCCATGCATATGGCACAGCAAGGTAGAAGGTGTGGAGACTGGAGTTGGCGGAGGAAAAGAAGGGCACGAAAAGGAGGGACTTACCAGCTGAGTTCAAAGAAGCGTGGGATGAACACAGAGGATCTAGAATCAGAAAATAATATTAAAAATTGAACTAAGGCCATTACTGGGCAGACTTGGTCTGTATATGGCCATTTGATGGAGGATGGGCTGGGGAGGGCTTCAATGGCTGGGAGGGTGTAGATGGGCTGGAGTAGGTTTTAACGGAGATTTCGGCAGTAGGAACCTAAGCACAGTACCGAGTAGAGCTTTGGATTCTTGCCCAGAAATAGCTAAGAAGAAAAAATTAAAAAATTTAAATTGAATCAGGTTGGGCAGACTGGATGGACTATTCGGGTCTTTATCTGCCGTCATCTACTATTTTACTATGTTCTCTATTGAGAATACTGACCATTTAACCCAGCTCTCTGTTTTCTGTCTTTTAACTATTGTAGTTTTTCATCCACAATAGGCAGCCTCCTATTCCATGACTTTCTAAAAGTATAAAGATAGGACTGACTTTTCTGCGGTCTCATTTATGCAATTAACCAGGTCAGTTAAGTGCTGAATATTAGTCAAATGCTGACTCCACCCTCAAACACCCCTAAAATAGTCATTTTCAGCAGCACTAGCTAGTTAACTGCTGCTGAAAATTAGTGCGTTGTTCCAACAAGGCAATTTAACTGGTCAAGCGGCCGTTTCTGGCTGGTTACATTGTTCATTGTTTTGAATATCAGCCAGCTGATTAATCTGCAACTTTGAAGTGTAAGAAATGTGCGGTAATGTGCACAAATTATTACACTACCCTGGAATTCGTGGAACAGATTTATCTTCTTTGTATACGATCTTTACTGACATGACGCAGAACCTGAGCACTGCTCTCATAGACAGCATATGAACATTCATCATTAGTAAGAGAGTTTCTAATGGTTAGCCTGGGGTTTTCAGTGATATATTCTGGACATTCCATCTACTATGCTAATGAGAATTATGACACCATCATTTTCGGACAGATGGAGCTTTGGTTAATGCTGAGTTCTTGATTGCCACTTTTACTAACAATTACTTTTGCGATGTTGAAAGAATGACTAAGATGAAAGCAGCCCTGGTCAGTTTAAGGGTAGTTCTAAAACACAGGACGTATACGTAAGCACTAGAAAAGTACGTTATCTGTTTTTTCTAGAACATTTTTCTTTAATTTTTTTTAAACATAGTAATTTGTATGTTTGCTGTTATTTTTTTTAATGTAATCTGCTTTGATGCCTTTTTAAAGCCGCTATTGCGTTATATCAAATATTAATAAAGATACTGTACGATACAAAATCAATTCACTTGTACCCTTAAGGCCTGTAGGTGTCACCTACATGTAGTTCAGTAGGTATTTGGGGGGTTTGAGGCACTAACACTTTTCACCACCTGTGTAGCAATGAAAATGGGAAATGGCCTGGATTCCCTTCTCTACAGACCACTGCATCAACCACTAGGCTACTCAATGGACCTGGTCATTATATCTGTAGCTATCCTAGAGCCTGGTGGTACTCTCACTTTTGCCTTTTAGGAGTGTGTGATGGAGTCAGTATCCACTGGGGAGTGGGGGTTAAGGGGAGAGGATAGTATGCCTTTATCTTACAAGTGAATTCTCTCTGCAGTCCCTCAATATCTCGCCTCACTTATTTCCCCCTATTCCCCCCTCAGCCACATTGTAAACACCGTACATCTGGTAAGTCCCTTTTATCTATCTCCTTCTCCTTCATTGCCAAATTCAGGCTCCATCCCTTCTATCATGCTGCATCATATAGCTGGAACAGACTGTCTGAGTCAACATGTCAAACTTCGTCTCTAGCAGTATTCAAATCCAAGTTAAAAGCCCACTTTTTTGAGGATGCTTTGAACTCCTAACTCATACTCACCATATGATACCTATCACTCTCTCTGCAAGAAACTCCCCAACCCCTATCTGTCCCATTTGTTCTGTCTGTCTGTCCTAATTAGATTGTAAGCTCTTCTGAGCAGGGACCGTCTATTACACATTGAATGCACAACACCGAGTATGTTTCTCAGTGGGGCGGGACCACACATCCTCTTTTTTGCATCAAAAATCTGGTAACCCTAGTCTTTCCCATATGCTAAGGCCATTTTTGGCGCAGCCAGAAAATGGCTAATTGTCCATTTTCCGAATGAATGGTAGCAATCGGCCATTAACAACACCTGTTTTGTAGGTGGTAAGGGATCATGCACTAATCCTGTGCTTATCAGTTAGTGCATGGTAATGGAGATGCACTAACTGATTATTGCAGAAACGCTCCACCCCGCTCCTATGTGAAAAAATAAAAATTACAGTCAAACTTCGGTTTGCGAGTGTTTTGCAAGACGAGCAAAAAATTCTCGCAAAACTTGTCTCGCAAACCGAGTGTTGACTCGATTTGTGAGCACCCCCCCAAGAACTGGCATCGCTCCCCCCCGCTCGCAAAAGCCCCCCGCTCGAACCAGCACTCCCCCCCCGCCTGAACAACTTGAAACTTACCCCCCCATCTGGCACCGTCATGCAGTCCACAGGACATGCCAGTGCCGCTTGAAGAACTTCCTGCCTCTGCCGGCCTTGAGCGTGCATCTGCGCAAGCTCAAGGCCTTCTAATTCTCGGTGAGAGCATGCATCTGCACATGCTCAAGGCCCGGCAGAGGCAAGAAGTTCTTCAAGTGGCACCGGCACGTCCTATGGGCTGCGTGCCGGTGCCAGACCGGGGGGGGGGGGTAAGTTTCAAGTTGTTGGGGCGGGGGGTGCAGGTTCGCGCAGGGGGGGGCCTTTGCGAACGGGTGGGGAGCAGCGCCACTGGCCTTGGGGGGTGGGGGGTGGGAACGTATCAAGCGAGTTTCCATTATTTCCTATGGGGAAACTCGCTCTGATATATGAGTATTTTGGTTTACGAGCATGCTTCTGGAACGAATTATGCTCGTAAACAAAGGTTCCACTGTATTTTGTAATGCATAATTTGCACGTGCACATTGCAGAATTACCGTACAATGCCTCAGTGTGCCCTGTGGTAAGCTCTTTTAAGGTGTGGCAAGCAGGTGATAGCTCAGTGTATCGTAAACTGTATGCCGCGGCACACTAGATTCCAGGTGAGAGGCACATCTTGTAGGCAGTCAGCCGGTGCCAGCGCCTCTCCTTCTCTTCGCGCCATGTCCCTTCCAGCACCCCCCACTGGCGGCTCAGGACCCCATCTGGAGAACTTTCATGCATGCACGGACGTTGACGTGATGACATCACACATGCATGTGAAATGAACATGTCAACATCCACAAACGTCCGGATGCCCTCGAGCCACGGACATGACGTTTAGTGTGCCGTGGCTTCGCAAAGTTTGCGAGATGCTGTGCTCGTGCTTACCGCAGCTGAGTTCCTTCTGTCCTGTTACACCAGACGTGTGGAATAGAGAATGACAGGGGGACAAATTTGTCCCCATCCCCGCAGGAACTCAATTTCCCCGTCCCATCCCTGCGAGTTTTGTCATTGTCCCTTTTACTGTCCCATTCCTGTAAGATCTGCCTTAACCGCCCAAGCCTCGAACATTTATGATTTTAAAGTGCTTGAGGCTTGTGTAGATAAGGACAGAGTATGCAGGAATGGGGCAGGGACAGGAAAAGAACTTGCCAGGACGGGAAAATGAGTTCCTGTGGGGATGGGGAAAAATTTGTCCCCATGTCATTTCTAGTGTGGAACAGGTCTGCCTGAGTCTGTACGTCAAGCTTTGTTTCTGGCAGGATTCAAATCTAAGCTAAAAGCCCACTTCTTTGAGGTTGCTTTTATCTCCTAACTCCCACTGGTTTTTAAACCACCCATGCCTTTTTTATCATTCCCTCTCTGAGAAACGCCTTAACCCCCTACTTATCCTGTTTGTCTGATAAGATTTTAAGCTCGCCTGAGAACGGACTATGGGCTAGATTCACTAAGGACACCAATCGTGTCCCGACCACTAACCTTATTCCCAATCTGCGCATGCAAATGAGGGGGAATGGCATGCAAATGTAGGAAGACAGCGATTCACTAAAAAATTTCATGAGCACTGACTGGGCTGGCTAATCAAAAAATAAGCGACTGCTGAGGACAAGACGGTCAGGTCCTTTCCGACCGCCCTGCTCTCTGCCCCGACTCTCCTGCTCTTTGCCGGCCTGCTCTTTGCCCCGACTCGCTGCCCTGCTCTCTACCCCAGCTCACTGCCCTGCTCTCTGCCCTGACTTTCCTCTTGCCGCCCTGCTCTCTGCACCAATTCACCGCCCTGCTCTCTGCCCCGACTCTCCTGCCCTTCCCTGCAGTGCAAGACAATGGTTTTAAGCAGGTTAAAACCACGGGTTCGCGAAGTAAAAAAGTTTTTTAAAAAAGTTTCAAGCTCTGTGAGCATGCGCAGACCATCTACAGGCAAAGAAGATGGTCTGCGCATGCGTCGGGATCGTTTGTCAGCGATCCATGCGTTCGGTTGGGGGCGTGTCTCCAATCGCCCCCATTTGCATGAGGATGCTTTGTGAATCAGCCCCCTGGCCATGGATCGGATCGGATCGGATTGCTCACGGATCGGATCACATCCATGGGCTTAGTGAATCGAGCCCTATCTCTTGAATGCTTAGTGTACAGCTCCGCGTACGTCTAGTAGCGCTTTGGAAATGATAAGTAGTAGTGGCAGTAGTAGCTTAGTGAAATGAGCCCTTAACGTTACCCATTTAATAAAATGCTCATATGACTAGTTCAAAAAAATAAAGGGCGTTTTGAATTTAAGAATGCATGAGAGGAGCCCCCAGATGGTCTGTGATCGTGAGGACATGAGGTGAAACTGGAGTTCAAAGGGCGCTAGGAAGAGAGGTCCTCGTAGCTGCTGTGCTTTCATATGCAGGTATAAAGAGAAACAGACCAGGAATGAGCTATCTTCAACTTTGCTGAGCGGTGCACCTGTAGTCTAAAGCAGCTCTCACATGAAATCTCAGATCGAAACTGCGGAAAGGCGAGGGGTGGAAAAAAAATAATTAATTCACATGACTGTACCGTGATGGTAGTGCAGCACAGCGGGGCGGCGGCAATGAGCCCAACCCAAATCAATTCAGCTTCATGAGAGTTACACATCAAACCGTTAGCAGGCATTCAAGGTGGAATGTCTGATAATCCCCCTGCTGTGATGCAGGCTGAATTAAATATAACAGTCTCTTCTGAATGGAGCTTCGTGGACTTGAAACAGTTCCTTTATCCTGTCTTATCCGTACAATGGGAGACAGTGCTGCAACTGATACTGCAGAGGCACTAATTAAGAACCACAGCAGCTGTTTACTGAGCTCATCTGTCGGCGCAATCCAGCACAAATGGCATCTGTGCAAAGCAGCAAACCTGGACTCTGTCGGTGATAAACTCATAGGTAACCAAGAGCCTAAAATTTAGCTGGCGGTGATCAGTGTTTTGCTAACCGCTGCTAGCATTATATCCGGAAATTCAATGCGGGGCCACGTCTGGGCTCCAGCATTGAATTTCTAAATATTGGGAGCCGGTGAAAACATAACCACTTAACATGAGATATTCGGCACTTAACTAGCTTCAGCTCCTCAGTATCTCTCTTCTCTTGTATCTCCTTATACTCCTCCCCAGGAACTCCGGGTAAGTCTCTCTTAACTGTACCCGTCTCCTCTACTGCCAACTCCGTACTCTATCCCTTCTGTCTTGCTGTACCATATGCCTGAAACAGACTGCTTGAGTTGCTACGCCAAGCTCCATCTCTGGCAGTGTTCAAATCCAGACTAAAATCCCAGAAAGTCAGAGAACTAGCAGGAAGCTGTCATGTGAGCAGACAGCTGCAGAGGGAGCTTTCTCCTTTCCCCCTCTTCAGAGCAGAGAGGGGTGGCTTGGAGCCTGCTAAAACGAGGCTGCTGAGACCCAGAGAGGGGGAGGATCAGAAAGGCTGGAAACATGAGCCTGAGAGGCAGCACAACTCAGCTCCCCAGCTGAATGCTGATGAGCTGGGATGAGACTGTGAGATGGTGGCCATTTCAGAGGTGACTGAACCCAGCAGTGAGAGTCAGTTGCAAAGCTGGGAACCTATGGATATTGGTATGCCAAGTATTCCTAATGAGAGATTCCTAAATTCCGACCCACTTGTAAAGTACCCATGTCTTTTTTGTCACTCCTTCTGCGATTCCTTACTCCAGTTGTCCTGTTTGTCTGTCTGATTAAATTGCAATCTCTGCTGAGCAGGAATTGTCTCAATGTAATACTTGATTCTGCAATTCCATCATCATATGAGATGGTTATATGTGGTACCTTATTGTATGTTAAACCCTCATTTCACCGGTATAAAGACAGGCTTTTCATGATAATGACAGGGATAGCCATCCAAATGATAACAAGAAATTGGAAGAGTTCTGATACTTTAAATTTTCCTTTTTGGTGGGCAAATTTGTGTTCTAGTTACAAATATGAAAAAATGAATGCATAATTTTTGGGGAATAAGGTATTTAAGTTAGTGTGGGGCCTGTTAGCAGCTTTTGTTGCATCTATTTAAGATATGTAGTTATATATTTATGTCTTATATCTCTTTTAAATTAGGTTTTGTTCCCATACACATCTGGGGGAGAGGGGATACCACATATATATTTGATGTATGTTTACATTTCTGAGTTATACAGGGTTGGGGGGTAATGATGTCTTTTAATTTCTGTAGTTCAAAAGTGCTTTGTAATGGTTTGATATGTTTCAGATGTATATATTTACTACTAGGAAGAACTGTATAAAGGGGTCCTTTTACTAATGATTAGCGCACTCCAAATGCTAACCCGCCCATTATATTCTATGGATGCGTTAGCATTTAGAGCACGCTAAATCGGTTACCGCGCCTTAGCAAAAGGACCTCCAAAGTTAGGTGCAGCTATCTTTGCCACTTAAGTGCTGAAATTGCATTCTGCCCCTAAAATGCCCCCAAATTAGCCGGTTTGGGTTTGGGTGCTAACCGGACATTTTCAGCAGCCCTATCTGGTTAAGTGCCACAGTTAAGGCCCTGTTGGCCCCAGGCTAGTGATCTAAATGGCCAAGAGCTTCTCTTGGC
Source organism: Geotrypetes seraphini (assembly GCF_902459505.1). Lineage (NCBI taxonomy): Eukaryota > Metazoa > Chordata > Amphibia > Gymnophiona > Dermophiidae > Geotrypetes > Geotrypetes seraphini. The sequence continues at coordinate 215,267,820 of NC_047089.1, read as the reverse complement.
CATTTAAATTGCTTTCAATATCGGGCTCTAAGTCTTGAAGGGATCTGTTTGGCACACATAACATCATCCTCTGCGTTGGCCCTGAGGCATGGAACAAGCTCCCGCAGTATATATGCCAACAAGTGGGTTTGACAAATTTAAAGAAAAACGTCACCTCTTATGCGAAATGAATTACGGCTGATGGGGGGAGAGAAGGAGTGGGGGGTAGAGAGATTCAGGGCCGGATTAACGGGTAGGCCCAGTAGGCATGGGCCTAGGGCCTGGAATGGTCAGGGGGGCCCGCTGTCAGAACCACCCTCCCTATTCTGCCGCTGCTGCTTTCCTTAACCAGCAGCAGCGGCAGCAAACCTTTAAATTCCACAGCATAATGTAATGTAATGTAATGTAATGTAATGTAATTTATTTCTTATATACCGCTACATCCGTTAGGTTCTAAGCGGTTTGAAGAAAATATACATTAAGATTATAAATGAGAAGTAAGAAGGTACTTAAAAAATTCCCTTACTGTCCCGAAGGCTCACAATCTAACTAAAGTACCTGGAAATTAATAAAGAAGAGAAAATAAAGATGGTTGAAAAAAGAAACATTCTATGTGAATTTATAGGATGGAAATTAAACTGACAGTGAAGAACTGTATGAAAAATACATATGGAATGCAGTTAGAGAGGGTAGGTTACAATCTATTTATGGTATTTGTTTAATTGGAAGGTGTTAAGGTGGGTAATTTGGGGGAAGGTTATCTGAAGGTAGGTGAATCTTCTGGAGGTAAAAGAGGAGGGGTTAAGATATTTGGATGAATTTTTTGAAAAGCAGGGTTTTGATTTCTTTTCTGAATGTTTTGAGGTTGTCTGATATTGTCATAAGATTGGAGATGGAATGGTTGATTTTTGCTGCTTGTGTTGCCAGAAGGTTGTCAAACATTTTCTTGCATTGTGTGCCTTTGAGTGGGGGGAAGGCGAAAGGGTTCGAGGTTCTTCTGTGTCTTGAGGTGGAGATTTGGTTTAAGCGGTTATTTAGATAGGAGGGGGAAGAGCCGTGTAATGCTTTGAATATCAGGCAGTGGAATTTGAATTGGATTCGTGCTTGTATGGGTAGCCAGTGAGAGTCTAAGAAGGCAGTTGTTATGTGATCATATTTTTTGAGTGAGTAGATCAATCTGAGGGCGGTGTTTTGTATGGTCTGGAGTTGTTTTATCATAGTGGCTGGACAAGGAAGATATAGGGAGTTGCAATAATCCAGCAGACCTAAGACTAGGGATTGGACGATTAGTCTAAATTGTGCTTGGTCAAAGAATTTTCTGATTTTACGGAGATTTCTCATGGTTAGGAAAGCTTTCTGGGTTGTTTTGTTGATCTGGGGCAATAATAGTATTGTGTGAAAGAAAAATTATGTGGCTTTTCAGTCAGCTTGTTTCATGGAGTGTCCTTTGTTTTATTGTTTTGAAAAATTAAGTTAACAATTGAACTATTTACACCCGCTTATGATTTTATAAACGTGTTACATCCTTTCTGTTACCTCAGTGGCACTGTGGTTAAAGCTACAACCACAATCCCCTGAGGTTGTGGGTTCAAACCCACGCTGCTCCTTGCGACCCTGGACAAGTCACTTAAGGGCAAATTCTATAAGAAGTGCACTGTCCAGTGCGATTCAAGTAAAATTGGGAGCTGTTTAATGAATCACGCGGAGTGGAACCTATTTTTGGAGGCGCCCAAGAAATAGGCCAGCTCTAGGCACAACTAAAAGTTAGGCGCCTAGCTGAGCGCTTAAGCACGCTTAAGAGCGGTGATTCAGCAGCAAGGCGCCTAACACGTAGCCACGCTCACGCCTAACATGCATAGCGTCTATTTTTTTGAAGGCCGCCTAAATTTTTAGAGGCGCCTTATTGCAGAATCACTTTTCTTGATAGGCGCCTATGTTTCAATCAGTGCTGATTAAAAATCCTAATTGAGCTTGTTATTCAATTTAGATAGGCGCCTATCTACCGTATTTTCACGCATATAACGCGCGCGTTATACACGATTTTACAAACCGTGCATAACCGTGCGCGTTATACCTGTGAGCACGTTTTATAACTTTTTTTTTTCATTCCGATCCGGCATCCCCCCTGCGAACCGGCATCCTCCCCCCCCCGCTCGCGTCACCCCCCCCTCCCCCGTGATCCTACATCCCCCCCAGCACCGCAAAACATCTCTTACCCGATTGGGCACTGGCACCGGCACCAATGCACAGGACGTGCCAGTGCCCGAAGATCCTCCCTCGTTGGGCTGGGCTGGGCTGTGCAAATCTCGGAGAGAGCGAGACCAGAAGGCTTTGAGCATGCGTAAATGCTGAAAGCCCAGTCCAGCCCAGCACAGGGAAGGAGGATCTCCCTTGCATCGCACAGCCCAGCCCAGCCCAACGAGGGAGGATCTTCGGGCACTGGCACTGGCACGTCCTGTGCATTGGTGCTGGTGCCGGTGCCCAATCGGGTAAGAGATGTTTTGCGGTGCTGGGGGGGTTGTAGGATCGCTGGGGGGGGGGTGACGCGATCGGGGGGGGGGAGGATGCTGGTTCGCAGGCCAGAAGAGTAAGCGGGAGTGGGAGGAGGTTATAGCAGCATGCGCGGTATACGCGTGTGCGTGCTATATAAAAAATTTTTTTACAGACATGCTTTGGACCTGCGTGCTATACGCGTATGCGTGTTATACACGCATGCACGTTATATGCGTGAAAATACGGTAGTTGGGCACCTCCGAAATAGATGCCTAACTTTAGGCGCTGGTTACAGAATTAGGACCTTAATCCCCCCCCCATTGCCCCAGGTACATGAGAAACATTGTCAGCCCGCTGGGACAGGCAGGGAGAAATGCACGAGTACCTGAATAAATTCATGTAAAGGGTTCTGAGCTCCCCTGGGAGAACAGCATAGAAAATGGAATAAATCAACCCTGTGGCCCATTCAGTCCACCCATCAAAGTGAGCAGGGCTCTCAGTCTGTTACCTCTCTGCAGAATTGTTATGGAAGAGTTGCTCAGAACTTTATTTCCCTTCGCTTGCATACCAGAGCGTACTTCGCTGACCCCGGTGTGTTTCGTTTTTTCTCTCACATGGCAGCCCACATTAGCATTCTCCTCCAGAAACTGTTTTGTTTAGTTCTTCTTTTTAAGCTTACGCTCTGGATCTCTTTCCTTTCATGTTCTACTTCACAGGGATCTGTTTGGTTTGTTGTTTGCTTATCTTTCAGCCTCTCTTGCCTCGGTTGGTTGCAGCCTATGTATAATGCTGTTATTTTCTCTTGCGTCTTTTTTTTTTTTTTTTTCCTTTCTTGCACACACTCCTCCTTCTATTTTTCTCTGTTTCTTTATTTCTCTTTCTTTCCGATCACACACACACACATTTTCTCCAGGGAATAACATTTTTCATGATTCGAATCTCTCTTTTCTCTTTGCCATATATTTTACTTTGACACACAGATTCTGAAAAGTTGCCCTTTGTCATTTGAAGCATTTTGTCAGCTGACAGGCTGGGGTATGCTGTGTCCTTGTAGACTGCTCTATACCAGCAACCAAGAGACATTTTAAAATGCTTAAACCTACCTCCTTGAGCCACGCTTTTACTGTCAACAGCTAGAGGAAGTCTGTCAAGGAGTAGGTGGCAAGTACCCACTGTCCTTGCTTAAGAAATGCAACTTTTCCGTTCACAGCTTGCTGCCTGAGAATAGAAATCACATTTTTCTTTGCTCTCTGTATGAAAGAGCTCCCCACACCCCCCCAGTCCCACCCCAGGAACCATGACACTCTTTCTGCAGAGGGTTCTGCTGCTGCTGTTGGAGATTTAGGCCTGTCCCCGGAGGCTATGAAACAGCTGTCATTTTCCACCTGTCAGAGACACACTCAGTTACTCTTATGAGTCCATGAGGGATGTGAACGGCTTGATGCTGTCATTCTGTGTACTCTCTGTTTCAATCAAGATGGGGACGTCAAAATCAGTAGCATGGTAAACGATGGCAGTGGAGATAAGCTCGGTCCATCCGTTCTGTCTAGAAAGTCAGCCAGGGTTTTATCTGCCCTATGGAGGTTACATTCCTCTGGCTCCCCTGTCTGATCTATCTATTTTTGTATTTGGGAATTCATTTATGCTTTGCCTTGTTTGGAAATATTATCTAGGACTACTGGAGTCTGACTCTTTTGTTTTTTTTTTCCTTATTTGTCTTTCGTTCCTATCCAAATTGTATTTCTAACCCTATTTCATTTTTAATATGCCAATTATTAGTTGATGTTTCTTAGCAATAGTTTTTTTTTGTATTATGGAATTTTTATTATGTTCATGCTCTCTTTATTTTCTTGTATTGTAAACTCGCTTAGAAATTAGATAAGAAATTAAATCAAATTTTAATAAAACCTTGAAACCTTGTGACAATATACTATAGAGGATCTAGTTTCTCAGCCTTACTTTTTTTAGTTTGGTAGAGAGACATATTACCTCAGGTAACTGCCATCAAGACATATTCAAATCTAGGCTCAAAGCCCACCATTTTGAGGCTGCTTTTAAGTCTTAATCCCGTTTCAGTTGTTCAGTACCCATGTCCGTTTTAAACATCCCCACAATAAATAACTCTCGAATCCCTTATTTGTTCGGCTTGTCTGTCGTTAATAGATTGTAAACTCTATAGAGCAAGAACTGACTCTTACGTGTTTGTGTGCGCTAGTGCTGCGTACATCCAGTATCACTGTGGAAATTCTAAATAGTAGTAGTAATAGTTGTAGTGTCTAGCCAGTCCTGACCCATGGGTTTAAAGAATATTGTCCGTGTTTTCTTGGAGGCTGACATAGCACTACCTTATTGATTATAAGTGATAAAACGTAAGAAATGAAGGGTATATCATTTTAGGTTGTAAATCGTTCAGAAGGAGGTTTTGTTTTTTGGTTTTTTTTTAACCCTTGATGTGGAATAGTAAGAGTTGAATAAACTTGGAAACTTGGTATGAGAAAGAAGGAAATGGGATGATGTAATTGTCAAACTGAAGCCAAGTTAGGCCTGTCCCAGGCACTGGTATATACACAAGGTGGTTAGGGCATGATTTGAGTTGGTCCTAGGCTTTTTATTTATTTATTTTTTTACTGATTGTATTATTGAGATATAAGCGAAGTCTTAAAGATACTGCTGTATATGAACTTTGAAGATCACAAGAACCCATCCTTCAGATGCTCCTGTACTAACGCTTTTGAATAATCATTACCTAGACTGAGTACAAAGTATATTGACCTAGCTTAAAGGCAGTTCTTAGCAGAGTAGTAAAGCTCTTAGAACACTGCGGGAGGAATTCTGCATCGATCACCTAAAGTTAGGTACCAGGATGATGTGCGCTAAGCACTGAATCTATAATAGCCAGCTATGTGTGCAACTGTTGCTAGAGAATATTACTAAAAGTCCATATTTCATGCCTAATTTTTGGCACAAGCACTTACATTAGCTCAATTGTTGGCTTAAATGCAGGGCCGGTTAAGCTCTGGACCAGGTGATGCTCTGGTCCAGGATGCTATTGATAAAGGGCGCCAAATGCCTAGGGCCGTGACATCACCAGCCTGCAAATTAAGCTACCCTGTGGCTACACCTCACTCCTTCTCCCTCCTCTGATGCTACTGCTTGACAGTGAGGCTGGCCTATGAAGCCACATCCTGCTGGGCAGTTGCGTAACGAGGGTAGGAGGCGCTCGGGGCAGTGGTGCTCCTCCGCACCTTCCTCTCCACCCCCTCTCCTTCTTTGCCAACCACTCCCTGCTCCTTCCGTGTGCCCGCACCCTACTCGCACCCTCCCTTTCCATCCCCTACCTCGTTAAATCTTCGCCAATGCGAGCAGCTTCTCCGACCTGCTGCTCGCGCCGATATCGGCTTTCCCTCCGATGTCACTTCCTGGGCCCCATGACCCAGAAGTGATTTCATAGGGAGCCAGGCTGGCGCAAGCAGCAGGCTAGAGCAGTTGCTCATGCTGGCAAAGATTTTAAAGAGGTGCGGGGGTGGGAAAGGGAGGGCGCATGCGCAGAGTGGGAGGCTCGGTGTCGGCACCCCATCCAAGACGGCGCCCACGGCGGTCAACCCCCATACTATGGCACTACTGCCGGGACCAGACAGTAGCATCAGAGGACAGAGGAAGGAATTGGCTGTGGGAAGGGATGGGCCGGGGTTAGTAATCACTGAAGCTGGCTTTGCATAAATGTTTGTGCCTAACTGTAGGATGTTAGGTGCATAAATGCTTGTGTTCTATAACCTACGCGTGGAGCAGCCTGTCACATCCCCAACCCGTCCATGCCCCTCTTAAGCCCATACCTCATTAAAGTTGCATACTCTGGTATTTGAGCATGCAACTTTTAGAATACTAAGAACAGTTATGCATGAAACTGCTAATTATCACCAGTTAAGGCCAAGTATAGCACATTGCTGCTTATTAACACCAATTAACGGTGAGTGTAGTGCAGTGGTTAACGCTACGCTGTTATCTTGTGACCCTGGACAAGTCACCTAATTCCCCATTGCCTCAGGCACATTAGATAGATTGTGAGCCCACCAGGACAGACAGGGAAAAATGCTTGCGTACCTGAATAAATTCATGTAAACCATTCTGAGCACCCCTGGGAGAAACAGTATAGAAAATTGAATAAATAAATTATTAAATTACCCACACAACTGAATTTATTCTATAACTTGTGCATACAAATTTGTGTTGCACAACTGCATGCTCAGTAGTGTAGCGAGGGTGAGAGGCACCCCTCTCCCCACCCCGATCTGCTCCTTCCCCGCCCCTTCCCTGGCCCCGTGCCACTTTAACCTTCGTGGCGTGAGCGGCAACCCCCAACCTGCTGCTCACACCAGCGTCGGCTCTTCCTCTGACGTCCCTTCCTAAGCTCAGGTCCAGGAAGTGATGTCAGAGGAAGAGCAGATGCTAGCGCAAGTAGCAGGTTGGGGTTTGCTCTCGCACCGCAAATGTGAAAGAGGCACGAGGGAAGGGGCATGTGCGCATGGTAATGAGGGGGCAAGGAAAAACGGAGGGTCGGAGAGAAGGACAGGTGCCGGAGCCCCCATCAAGATGGCACCCAAGGCAGCCCCCCCCCCTTACTGCACCACTGTGCGTGTCTAAGGTTTTGTGTATTTGCGGCTCTGTGCTGCAACTATCTAGAGATGGGCAAAAAAAAAAGAAAAAGTTATAGCATATTGTAATATACATACAGTAAGAACCCAAGCATAACATCTCATGACATGGAGAATAATATCCTCCATGCCGACCATCTGTTTTTGTGCGTGGCTGTCTCCAGATATTTTGCTGGTGAAGTGATTTAGGAATCTTTCAGCCTAAGAGATGCAGAGAAATCCCTTCCAGCATTCGGTGCCCACGGCCTTTCACTGAAGATAATCTTTATTAGCACGGAGAAAGAGCTGCAGTATGTTTGTTTAATATTAAGAGCTTTCTGTTGGCTTTTTTTTTCCATTCATCTCAGGGCTCCCTCCTTTGTATGTACCTTTATTAAGATTAAGGTTTATGCTGCATCAAATATTTCTTCATTAAATTTAGAAAGAATTCATTATAACTTCTGCCAGTGGCTGATAACAAAATTCAACTAGTGTCCTTGCTATTGTCTTTTCATTTTGATGTTTTTGTCAAACAGTATTCTCCTGTGTATGAAAGATTTGTCCTCCATGTGTAGCTTTTGTGAAGTTAAAGGCATGCCATGAATGCGGTTGTTTGTGTTATAACAGCCCCTCCTGTCTAAGGGCACCCGCTATTTTCAAGGAAAATCAGTAGTGGAACAGTGTAGTCAAAATGAAGAACTTGAGGAGTGATTGAAAGTGCAGAAACAACAAGAGACTGCCATCTCATACTTATGTAGGGTTACCATATTTTTCTCCTGGAAACCCCAGACACATGACCCTGCCCATTTCTGCCTCTAGCCCCACCTACCTCCAGACCCCTCCCATTTCTGCCCCAAGCCCCACCCCTAAAAAACCTCCTTTCTTCTTCTGGATGAGCTCTGCGCAGATATGTGTGACATCATCTGCGCATGCTCAAAGGCCCTCCAGATGCAGCCGGAGCTCGTTGGAGCGTTCCAAAACCCAAATTCCGGCTTTTGGAAAGTCCATCCAGGAGCCCAGACAGTTCTCTATAAAGAGGACGTGTCCAGGTTTTCCCGGACATTTGGTAACCCTATACTTAAGGTCATCACCACTTCTCGCCCTGCCACTTCCAGTGTCCAGATAATGGCAGGCTCTGACTATCCAGTCCACTATTCAGATAACTTATCCAGATAACTTAGGACAGTCATTTTAATGTCCTAAGTTATCCGGGTAGCAAACTGAATATCTTCGCTATTTGCATAGGTTTCAGGTCTGTTCTGGCTCTACCCTGGCACTAATTAGATAGGAGGGAATTCTATAAATGATGCACACCTTATATAGAATAGCATGTAGCATGGACATCACATTGTGGGCACCAAACTTATATGTGCTGAAACCTGAAGTAAATGCTGGCACCCAAATCTGGCACACATGCATTATTTTGTCATTCTTGTGTGCAACCTTTTTTTGGAATGTTCCTGACACACCCTTGGCCACACCTCTTTTGAGATACATGCCATAGGAGTGCCTTATCAAACAGCACATATCCAGATACGTGCACAAATTTTAACGAGTACCAATTAATATCAATAATTTGTTGTTAACAAACAATTATTGATGGTTCAGAGCTCATTATCCAATTTATGTGTACATAAACCTTAGAAGCACACTCAACTTTGGGCACCATGTGTAGAATCAACAACCTTTGTCTGGATAGTACGCTTATGCTTATTAAAATTTGGTATCCCGCATTTTACAACAGATCAATGTGGCTTACAACACACAATAAAATTAGTTAAAACAAGAAAAGAACGCCATTATCAATAGGAAAAGCCTAATAGATGTTGGCATTGTCATGTAGAAGTGGGAACTCTAGATCATCTTTTATTTCACTGTCCCTTAATGTTGGCCTTTTGGAAGTCTATCTGGAAAAAGATAATTTTTATTCTTGAAGTCCCCATACCGCTATCCTATGGAGTAATTTTGTTTGGAATTTCACTTATGACAGAGTCCACTTAAAAAATATTAGGATAATCTTCTCCTTATTATGACTGGAGTTGCCTTACAATTGATTATGAGATATTTGAAAAATTGGGACAGATTAAATATACCTTTCTGGTGGGAGACTCTTTGTTTATATTACCGGTTTGAGAAAATATTAGCAGAAGAAAAAGGTGATTTCAGGAAATTTAAGGAGACTTGGGGTACATTGGAAATTTACGTAAAAGATCTTTAAAATAATTTATGTATATGTCCCTGTCAGTTTGGAAATTTAATACACATCCAGAAATAGGGAGGGAGGGAGGGAGGGGATAGGAAGAGGGTTTCTTTATTCTACCTTCATGTAAAGATTATAAGTGCTTTTATGGAATTATTGTTAACTAGTGTTTAAGCCCATTACATTAATGGGTGCTAGAATAGATGTGCAGACTTGGGCTTTTCTTTATTTCTTTCTGTATAGGCTAGATTCGCAAAGCATACCGATCGTGTACCGATCGGTTTGCGACCCCTTTATTATCAAATTTCCATCCGGCCTGATTCACTTACCTCTCCTGTGATCCGCTTGGAATCCGTGCATGTAAATGTGGTGAAACGCATGCATATTCGACAGCGACCCAATTCACTACACAAAATTTCGAGTCCGACTGGGCTGGCCGCTCAACCCAAGAAGCGAATGTTGGAGACCAGTTGAAAACGCCTTTTCGACTCTCTAGCTCCATAGAAGCCCCATGTCTCCTGCCTGCTCGTCCTGCTTTCTGCCCTGAGCTCTACTCTCTGCCGCCTTCCCTGCAGTGCGAGCCCGCGGGTTTAAAGCGGTGCTGCACGCCGCAGTGCAGCCCCACTTTAAACCCTTGGGCTCGCACTGCAAGGAAGGCGGTAGAGAGCAGGAGAGTCTGGGCGGAAAGATTGCCTGGAAGGGGGGGAGCAGAGAGTCAGCCCGCGCGAAGGAAAAGTTTTTTTAAAAAGTCGCGGCTGCCCACCCCAACACCCCCCCTCCGGTATGTAAAAGTTGGGAGCAGGAGGGGTGCTCAGTCCCTCCTGCTCCTTAGGCCTCCCTCATGTCGGCACGGCCCACCCCAGACTGGGCCACCACACCCGACCGGTCCACCCATGTTCGGGCCGGGCTGGTCAGACCCACCCCCCCTCCCTCCCTGTACCTTTAAAAATGTTGGGAGCAGGAGGGGTGCCCAGTCCCTCCTGCTCCGTAGGCCGACTGACCCAGCATGGCCCACCCCCGACACCAAAGTTGGGAGCAGGAGGGGTGCTATAATGTCTATAGGTATTGCTGTGCAAATAAATACTTTTTAATATTGACCCATATAGAATTATAATGGGGAATACTTTGCTTCCCTCTTTTATTTCATCTCATGTGTCTCTCAGTTGATAAGGAAGTTTGGTTGTGTTTTTTCCACAGAATTTGGCTTCTGCAGAATGATATTTGGACTCTCCTTCAGGCTCTTAATCTGAATCATATTGATTATAGAAATGAACTTTCATGTCCTGTCTGCTTCCTCTCTGATAATGTGATGTGCAAAATTCTTCCTCAAAAAGAAGAGTATACTAGGAGAGCTCACAGAAAAAATAATTAAATTGTGTATTAATAATAATAACACCAAAATTTTCCAATGATGATCCAAGAAATTTTTTGGCGTGTGAGCACAGGTCCTCAGTTTTCACAACTCATATGGCAGGACAAGCCTGCTCCCGGAGTTGTAAGCTGTGTTAACCCAACAGCGTTTAATAAGCGTGAAACATCCCTGGACCTGATGTGTGCAAACGTGTTTTGTGAAATTAACACTCAAAATCAAAATAGTGTCTGTGATGCTTCTCCTAGTATACTGGCTGCAGATTTTACTGCTATATATCAAATTCATTCAAAAAAGGTCCAACTCCTCTACTGTTCACCCCTTAACGTCCGACAAATGGTTGCCATAAAGCAATACAAAATAGTCCGTCGTTCATGGTGAAAAGTCACTTAGCTAAACAGAGCTCCATTTCAGAGATCCAAGCCTCCTTCCTCGGGAGCAAAAGGCACTGAACGAGTCGGCAGGAGGAGCGTGAAAACAGCAGGCACAAAGTTGAAACTCCAAGTTTCAATTAATGCACAATTTAATCATTTTTTGGTGAGCTCTCCCTTCTTTTTGAGGTAGAATTTTGCACATCATTGTATTGAATTTTCAAACCTACCAAGGTTTTTTTTTTTGTTTTGAAAATATTTGCTTCCTCTCTGAAACAGCTACAGTTTACCCAGAGCTCTGTTGTCAGGCTCCATTGCGCAACATCTGTGTCTGGGATCTTGCCACACTACTTCTATATCTGTCATTTTTTCACATCTACTGCCTGGCCTGCAGCTTGAGGTCATTCCTACGGAACTTAATGGCCATTCCCCCCCCCCCCACACACACAAAAATTCATCTGGAGTGAATTCTTATGCCACCTTTTTCCTGTCTGACTCTGGTGTTCTGAAACTCTATCCCACTGTATCTAAGAAGTGGGTATATTCATTTTGCCTTTAGGAAGGGACTTAAAACATGGCTCTAGGTGCCAAATGCTGGCGTTTAATCTCCTCCCCCCCCCCCCCCCCCCCGAGTCAACACTGATTTGTTGCTTATGTATGATTGTGTTTGTCTGCTCTGATTTTAGTCCTCTTAATTTTCATTTTGGGATTGTGCTTTACTCCCTGCTTGTCTGTGTCCTGCAGTATATTCTTTCTTTAAATTCCGAATACTTTTTTTAAAGTCTTTATTTATTCATTTATACATATACATCAAATATTATATTATATACAATATATGATATAGAGCTGTGCCATATTAATAATTAAAAGAACATATTACAAATTAGGGCAAATCAGACCATAAATGAGAAATTAACTATGCTCAAGTTCTAATAAGTTCACATTATAGGGGGAGACAAGTCACATCGACAGAGAGAATGTATATTCAGAAAGAAACAAATACAAATCAAATTTGCAGTGTTACATCTTCAATTATTACTAGGACCTTTCTATCTGGGATCAATTGGTATTACTTCACATGGAAGCACTAGGCATTATTACTCCTTAACCCTCAAGAAAAAATTGCAACTGGGAGGGTTCAAAGAAAATATAAGAATTTTGATCTAAAAGGATCAAACACTTACAGGGAAATCTTCACTGAAATTTTGCTCCAAAATTCCAAATGCTTTTTTTTTTTCCTTTCTAGACCACTCTGCCGCCATGGTGAAAGGCTGCTTACAGTGGCATAGCGAGGTCGAGAGGCACCCATGGCGGTAGCGCTCCCTCCCCTGCCATCGTCTCCACCCCTGCTCCTTCCCAGATCCCGCCTGTCATGCGCGCCCCCCTTCCCTTCCCCCTAGTTGAAGCTATTGCTCACGGCAGCCAACAACATGCTCTTTGCGACCCCGCCGGCTCTTCCTTTGACATCACCTCTTATGCGCGGCACCCGGAAGTGAAATCAGTGGGAGAGCCGATGGGGTCGTGAACAGCACGTCTTTGACCACCGCGAAAAACTTCTTCAACTAGAGGTATTTATTTATTCAATTTTCTATACTGTTCTCCCAGGGGAGCTTAGAATGGTTTACATGAATTTATTCAGGTACTCAAGCATTTTTCCCTGTCTGGCCCGGTGGGCTCACAATCTATCTAATGTACCTGGGGCAATGGGGGGATTAAGTGACTTGCCCAGATCACAAGGAGCAGCGTGGGTTTGAACCCACAACCCCAGGGTGCTGAGGCTGTAGCTTTAACCACTGCACCACTCTAGAAATCAAAATGTAGTAAAGGTGAGCCAAGTAAAGGACAGTCAAGCCTTTGTGACATCACTGCTGAGGCTGGTTCTTAGGCATTGATGGAATGAAGCATTATGACATCACTATCTGCTCTGGTTACCAGAGGCTGAAGCTTTTCACACTATTTATGTATTCAATTTTCTATACTGTTCTTCCAGGGGAGTTCAGAATGGTTTACATGAATTTATTCAAGCATTTTTCCCTGTCTGTCCCGGTGGGCTCACAGTCTATCTAATGTGGAGATTAAGTGACTTGCCCAGGGTCACAAGGAGCAGCGTGACTTTGAAACCACAACCTCAGGGTGCTGAGGCTGTAGCTTTAACCACTGCGAAGGGAAGGGGTGAAGGCATGGAGGGAAGGAATGGGAAGAGGTAAAGAGGAGGAGGGGTAACGGTGTCCTCTCACCCCGCTCTTACTACGCTACTGGCTGTGTACAAAATAAATAAACCTTAAACCACGTATTTTACCACAGAAGTCACCAGCACAGTTTTTTCTAACATCTAGATCAGTAGGATCTGTGGCATGAGTGGGAACGGCCAGCCATTAAAAGAAATAGCCGTGGTCTCTTTTACAGCCATATTCATCTCGCTAACAATGACCATCTGCCTCTTTATAATGTACCACTTCGATGTCATATTGGCAACAGTCCTAGGCATGGTACATATGCCATCTGGAGTAACATAGTTCGTGGCACCGCTTCTGGAGAAAACATGTTGCTGTATATATTTGCTGGTTTGAAGTTAGAAATAGTGATTTGTTCATTTTTCTTCTGTTGCTTGAGGGTTGAATTAAAAAAAAATTAAAAAAAATGATAATACCTTTAGGGGTGGCATAGTTCAACATTTTCCTCTGCGTTTACAATACAATACAATTTTTATATGTATACTGCCAATACCTCTACAAAGTTCACAGCGGTTCACAAACAATAAAATAGCTACTACTGTGTTTCCCCGAAAATAAGACAGTGTCTTAAATTCATTTGGGGCCCAAAAAGGCACTAGGTCTTATTTTCGGGGTATACACATGACCATCTCTCCCTCTCCTTCACCCCAATTCTTCCTTTTTCCTTTCTCTCCCCACATGTGCAGCATCTTTCCTCCCCTCCCTCCCCTCCCCCTGTGCAGCAGGTTTGCCCAGCTTCTGTCCTTCCCTCCCTCCCATCCCTTGTGCAGCAGAACCCTTGAGCCCCCTCCCTGCCCCCACCGCTCATCCAAACCGCTGCTGACCCTCCATCCTTCCCTCCCCGCCGACTGTGAGCGAGCCCTACCTTCACCAAATCAGCGTCGGGCCGGCAACAATGGGCTGCTTCGCCTTGTCAGTCAGGGATTTCACTCTGCCGTGCTACTGATGATGTCATCAGTAATGCAGCAGAGTGAAATCCCGACGGTCAAGGCCAAGTAGCCTGTTTAGAGTTCTGCTGGCCCAATGCTGCTTCGGATGAAGGTAGGGCTCGCTCACGGTCGGCGGGGAGGGAAGGATGGAGGGTCAGCAGGGGTTCGGCTGCATGGGCGGGGGGGGTTGTGGCGGGGGGGAGGCAGGTTGAACAGTTGCCGGCGAATCCCGGACTAGGGCTTATTTTTGGGGCAGGGCTTCTATTAAGACCTACCCCGAAAATGATGTTATGATTTATTTTCAGGGTAGGTCTTATTTTCGGGGAAACACGGTATTAGGTGCTTGGAAACTTCCCTATCAGTCCAACAGGCTCACAATTTAGCTAAAGTACCTGTATAAAACAATTACTTTCAATGCTAAGGATAACAAAAGAGAAAAAAAAAGAGAACAGTAAATTCAAATTAAAACCCCAGAAAGGTAAAATGGAAACAAAAGAGCAAAATTAGACAAAAACAAACAAAAAATGAAAACTAAATAAAATGAAAACTAAGACCCTGTTAGATGAGGCTATTGCATTTCGAAAAGTTCAGTTCTAAGTCTCTAAACAATCCAAGATCGTCCTTTCAACGGCTGGGAGCAGGATATCCACTGTAGATAAGGAGATTACGGTAGCTATCCAGGCTAAAGGCTAGCCTAGAAGGCTGAGCATTTGAACAAACAAAGGAAAGTTTATCGATAAGAAGTAACGGAGCCAAACTGCTTCTTAGGCTAAAAATAGGGATCATAACCGGCACCTTTATTATGCACCCTGTTATAGAAATACCCTCTATGAAAATAATTCTGTAAGAGGCTACCTATTTTGAACATTTTTATTTTGATCTGAAGGAGAATGCTTTGATCAATGAGCTTGTATCATGACAGTCTACAGTTTTCCCCTGACACAGCGATGTTAATGCCAGGAAAGGTTGGCCATGTTGGAAGAGGCTCTTTCACTAAAAAGATAAGTGTTTTGCTTAAAATAGAAAAGTTGGACTAGAAAGTAAAAATAAAAAAAAACGTGAAAGTGGTTTTGATTCAGATGGACTTTTGAAGTTAAATTGGAAAAAGAAAGGGGAAGCTTTTGGGGCCTGTGGTTGAATAATTTGACAACCTATACAGAAAATGGTTGTCTATAGTGAGGCTTTTACCACCCTGATTAGGAAAGAAATAACCCGGAAGCTCAATACAATTGTGTTGAGATGAATTGTTTTTGCATTTAAATCACAGTGGATGTTGTTTGAAGATATTATGTAGATTTAGTTCCATTGTCCTCTGGGTGATATATCCTCCAGATTTGATATATTGCTCCCAAATTTCCACACTCGACCTTATGTTTGCATCCAAGATATGCACACAAATAAATTGACTATTGAGCTTGTAAAAATCAATAACTGGGTACTATCAACCAGTTATTGATGTTAATTGGCAGCCTTAAAAATTTGCATACTATTCTATAAAGAACAGTGCCTAACTTCAGTTTCCATATCTGAAAAGGGGTGTGGCCAGGGGCATTCCAAAACGTTCCATTCACATTTACAGAATTCACACGAAGTTGGGTGCCAGTATTTATACCTGAGTTCAGAAGGTATAAATATGGCGCCCAAAAGTTAGGCACGGGACCGCACCGAATGCTATTCTTTATAGAATAAATGTCCACCATCCTTTTCGAAAACCTCTTATAGATGATTTTTCAAGGCTTCAGACATGCCATATTGGTTACCACATAATTCGTGGTTACCCAATAACTCTTAATGGCTATGGCTTCTTCACTAGCCCTCTCAGTACTTTTCTTGTTTTTAAACCATTTTGTAATTTTTAAATTTTTAAATTGTTTTAAAGTGCTCAAAGTGCTTATCCTTAATAGCAATAAGTTAATACTTAAAAACTTATCTTAAATATTCTAATAGTATATTTCACTTCTCTTATCATGTCGGGAAAGTGATCTGTCACATCGACATGTTTCGCAGTTAGGCTGCTTCAAGAACAGTCCCCCCTTACAAATTTAACTGCACCATCCCGATCCGCACGCATTTAAAAATTACAAAATGGTTTAAAAACAAGAAAAGTACTGAGAGGGCTAGTGAAGAAGCCATAGCCATTAAGAGTTATTGGGTAACCACGAATTATGTGGTAACCAATATGGCATGTCTGAAGCCTTGAAAAGACATCTATAAGAGGTTTTCGAAAAGGATGGTGGACATTGATTTAAGTATGGTTGATGTATGATATATCAATGTCATGAGATATTTACATTCTTTATAGAATGGCACTTAGGCCCTGATTCCATAAATGACACCTAAAACATAGACGCCAAGGAATGCTTATTGCATCTCAGTCTTAAGTTAGGCACTGTTTACAGGATTGTGCCTAAAGCGGACTTAGGCCCCAGTAGGTGTCCTTACCTTAGCGTTCCCAATTTATGGCAGGGTTTTCTTGGCCTAAATACCAGTGCTTAAGTCTAACACAAGTCCTACCATGCATTTTTTTTAATTAATTAAATTTTTTATTTATAAATTTTCCTCATTACAATTTCATAAATGAAATGAGAAAAGGACAAAATGGAGAGGAAGGAATCAAGATGGCGACGGAGTGAGTCGTGCTTTTTAGTGGCTCCTGCTCTTGTCGGCAATTTTTACAATTCTCCCCAGAAAATTTACCTTTTCATTATGCTAAAGCGCAGGGGTAAGCAGAGGAGTGTGCTTCCTGCCTCCTCTTCCACTTCTTTGATGCGACAAGCAGCAATAACAGCTTATGCTGTTCCAGCTGGAGCGGGCGTTTCTGCTGACCGAGGAGGGCAGACCTCGGTCTTGGAGGGCGAAGTATCGCTCAGCCCTTTGGGACCTGGAGTTCCTCTGCATCCTGGAACGATGTCAGGGACGCCCTCAGCTGCACAGGAAGCGCCAGAATTGATGTCTCTGGTGGCGTTGCAGGTCTCACCCCTGACCCCGGATGGGAATCACAGCTTGCCGACTTTCTCACAGTTGGTACTGGTGTTCGGAGGACCTGAACCTCAGAGTGTAGCAGGGAATGTGGAGTTGAAACCTTTGGTGGAGTCCCCTGGAATATCTATCCTTGCTCCCCTGATTAAACCACTGGTGATAGACATGGAGGCGATCTGGAGTGCCTTGGAGACTTTGCATAAGGTATGCTCGCAGTTTGTTTCTTCAGTACAGAATACCAATATTCAATTTAAAACTTTGAAGAGAAATTCCAACAACAGTCTGTTAGAATGGATAAATTGGAGAAATCAGTGGCAGAAGTGAAGGCTTCTACTAACTTACAATTGAAGGAAAAGGTTCTACTCACTAGGAAAATTGAAAATTTAGAAAATGCAAATAGGAATTTGAACTTGAGACTTTAAAATTTTCCTGTTTCCAAATTTCAATCACCTAGGGATTTATTTCATTCCTTCTTAAATATAGTTTTGAAAATAATATGCCACCACTACAAAAGTTATATTACCTAAACTTGCCGAAAGAGGATAAAGAAAAAGGGAATGCATTACCAGGAGAATTGGATCTCACTGGCATGCTGGAAACATCTCAAGAGAAAATTATGGTCAGAGCCACTTTACTGGTAACTTTTGGTTTTCTTCAAGATAAAGAAGCATTTCTTCGTCTATTTTATAGGACTGAAAATGTGGAATTTAATGGATTCAAAATTTCTATCGAAGTGGACGCAAGCCAGACGTAAGAAATTCCTGGCCTGTCGTCAGTCTGTTTTGAGTTTAGGAGCAACCTTTCAATTACGTTTTCCTTTTAAATGTTGCATTACATATCAGGGTAACAGATATATTTTTTTATGAACATAAGAACATAAGAAGTGCCTCTGCTGGGTCAGACCAGAGGTCCATCGTGCCCAGCAGTCCGCTCGCGCGGCAGCCCAACAGGTCCAGGACCTGAGGAGTAGTCCTCTATCTATACCGCTCTATCCCCTTTTCCTTCAGAAAATTGTCCAATCCCTTCTTGAATCCTAATACCATACTCTGTCCTATCACGCCCTCTGGAAGCCCATTCCAGGTGTCCACCACCCGCTGGGTGAAGAAAAACTTCCTACCATTGGTTTTGAATCTGTCCCCTTTCAGCTTTTCCAAATGCCCTCTCGTTCTTGTAGTTTACGAAAGTTTGAAGAATCTGTCCCTCTCCACTTTCTCTATGCCCTTCATGATCTTGTAAGTCTCTATCATATCCCCTCTAATTCTCCTCTTCTCCAGGGAAAAGAGCCCCAGTTTCTCAAGTCTCTCAGTGTATGAAAGGTTTTCCATACCTTTTATCAAACGTGTCGCTCTCCTCTGAACCCTCTCGAGTATCGCCATATCCTTCTTAAGGTACGGCAACCAATATTGGGCGCAGTACTCCAGATGCGGACGCACCATCACCCGATACAACGGCAGAATAACTTCTTTCATTCTGGTTGTAATACCTTTCTTGATTATACCTAGTATTCTATTCGCTCTCTTAGCGGCCGCCGCGCACTGTGCTGACAGCTTCATTGTCCTGTCCACTATTACCCCAAGTCCCTTTCTTGGGTACTCTCAGTCAATAACATTCCTCCCATCGTATAGCTGTAGCTCGGGTTTCTGCTTCCCAAATGCAATATTTTACATTTCTCTACATTGAACTTCATCTGCCATCTCGTCGCCCACTCACCTAGCTTGTTCAGGTCCCTTTGTAATTCTTCGCTGTCCTCTTTAGTTCGAGCAGCACTAAATAGTTTGGTGTCGTCTGCAAATTTTATTATTTCGCACTTCATCCCTGTTTCTATATCATTTATAAATATATTGAATATCAGCGGTCCGAGCACTGACCCCTGCGGAACACCACTCGTGACCTTCCTGATCAATTGCAATTTTTTCTTGAAGGTAAAACAACTATAAGAATTCCAGAGACTTCCATGGAATCAGCCAACCAGGCCATTAGTTAATTGATTCCAACTGCACTCTGTAATTTGATTTATTTTAGAATATTTCCTGGAATCCAACTACCCTTGGAAGTGATTGATTCTCTCTCCTCAAAATGTGAACTTTAGTCATAGTCACTAGTGTGGAATTATTTTATAATTTGTATTACTTGTTTCCTGTTTTTGGATTGTTATATTTTCTTTCAAGTATTGATTATTCAACTTGTAAAAGCATAAATAAATTTTTTAAAAAAGAGAAAAGGACAAAATGCAACCATAATTCAATTATGAACACATCAATCAAAAATTCCTTTCAAGCCCACATTATTGGGGAAAACATGCTTATTTGTCTTAAAGAAAAATAAAGGAAATATAAAATGGGTACCCAGTCCATTACCAAAAGGACCCTATTCCCATTTACAAATACAGGATTTTATACTTTTGATTTTAATCCTCTATCTATAGGCAAACAGTAATCATGTTGTCTCTTTAGCTACGAGAAATTGTTGTAACTGCATAGGGTCCCAGAACAAAAATTCAGTGTCTTGTAACTTAACAAGACACTTACACGGGAACTTGAGAAAAAAGGATGCTTCCAGAGCCACCACTCTATTCTTCAACTTCAGGAATTCTTTCCGTCTTAATTGGGTGGCTCTAGAAACATCTGGAAAAATCCTCATCAAATCACCACAAAATTTTGCCATACAATTTTTAAAATACATCTTCATTATTAGCATCTTTTCTATCTCGCTCATGCAGATTATCACAAGGGCAGATCGAGTCTGGATCAAATCTTGACTATCATCCAAGAAGCCAGTTAAATCTATTTCCGTTGATACCAGTTGATCCACTCCCTGATTCGACTGGGATTGTCCAATGCAGAGAATTTTCCTTTATTGAATTATTATTATGTTCCACAAAAAAGGTACCTACCATGCTAAACATGCCGACGATCCACCCCAACCATATTTACTTTCTGGTATGTGCATTTGACTAGGCGCCTACCTGAAAGTGGTAGACGCCTACTGAGTTAATCCAGTTAATTTTAATATAAGTCAATTATGAGGTGCTAATTGCACATTATCGGCCCTGATTAAGCTTTTAAAATAATTAAATTAGGCTCCTAGATCAGCTAGGCGTCTTCTATAGAATCTGGGCCATAGCGCTCAAGTTTTTCGGTACCATTTATTAAATTCCCTCCAAAGTGTGTACTTCTATTCTTAAGTGACAAGAACACATGTATTTAGATCATATTCTATAAAGAAAAGTAGGTATAATATATATGTATGGTGATAGGAATGAGCAATTATGTCACCCATACAGCTGATGTAATTGTATGTGGCTGGATTGTACAGGTATACTCATAAACAATAGTGTTCTGTAATTTGCACATGCAATTGTGCCCCCTGCCCACAATCTGCCCAAATACTGCCCATAAGGAAGCCCATCTGCTAAGTGCAGGCCATTAAAGGTTAGCATGTTTTTACAAGTAGTCAGAATATTGACATTAAAGCACATAAATGACTGGCGTTTACATTCCTCTCTCCATTGCTGTAGCTCGCTGATCCTCCTCTGCCATTTTTCCTGTAAACCGCCTCGAACCGAAAGGCTTTTGTGGTATATAATTAAAGATTTATGTTATGTTATATGAACTTGATGCTTAAATCTAGGTGGCTTCTTAGAGAATTACAAGTTTTCACATTTATTGCTTATTTGATATGCCACCCTTGAGAGACCTTTCAGGGTGGTTTACAATCATCTATCTATACATAAGCAAAAGAAAGACGTGAAAGGAGTTACAATCTGTGAAGGACAGGGAAGAGCAATAGTTCTACAGATCAAAGTAGGCAGGTGGCAAGTGGCCAGAGACTGACAATTCACTAATTAAAAGTATCTTGAAAAAAGAAGGTTTTAATTCCAGTTTTGGACTTCTCAAATGACCAAATCTGAGCCTTCCTAATAAAATTTTCTCATGGAGATGAAAATGATCTCCATGTTCTGTTCCAAATTCCCATGACCCTGATATTCAAAAAGGCCAAACTCCTAAGTTTAGGTTCCCAAATTTGCCCCTTGTTTTCAGTCAAATATAAGGGTGTGTGTGTCAAGTTTTCAGCTGAAAATCCACCTATGTTCAGTTCTTTGGACTAAGGATAGATTTGTCTCAGTCCAAGTTAGAAACTGGATAGAATTAAAGAGACCTTCCCATAATCTTACTCCAGCAAATCTGCACCCACGCTCTCAAGAGACAAGAAATAGTTGGTCTTTGGCATGATCTTGATGAGATAAGCCTGGTGTTTTAGTCATAGGAACAACACATGGCAAGGGGTGAGTTGCTGATGTCCATCAAGCAAGAATAGGATCATGAGGTAATCTTAATTTGATGAGTTCAAGGCAGCAAAGCAATCCAGCAAGATAGAAGCCAGTGCCAGATGATTTGTAGGGCACACAGGGAATTATATAAACAATGGGAAAAAGGAGGAAGCCATATCACCAAAGGGCATACACAGAATAGAAGCTGTCCAAGAATAGGCTACCAAAATGGTATGCTGTTGGTTCAATATTTAAATATGTACAATATACTCCTTAAAACAGCACAGATGGGATGATGGAGAACTTCAAATACCTCAACAATATAAATAATATAGAGTAAGCAGGCCTTTTTCTGCAGAAAGGTATGTTCTAGATGTCATGGTATGAGGCTTCAAGGGGGGTAAAAGCACGGTCAGAATTTTTTTGTGTGTGGAAAGGATGGAACAACATCCCAATTGAGGCAGCAAACACTGTAGTTCAGCAAGACCTGGGATAAGTATAGAGGAGCTCTAGTCGGTGAAGAAAAGATGGGAAATGCAGGGATCAATTGGGAATTGTGGCATTGCACCAAAATGAAATTGTGCTGAGTAGGTGAACCCATCTAAAGCTTATACACCATCAGATTCTGTTACTCTGCCATCTTAATCTTTGTAACATGGCCTGGTTGTTCAGAAAATGTACTGCAACATACATGAGTTGTTCCAAATGTACAGTATAACAACACTGATGGTATTCTGAGTAGGTTTTGCCATGTCCAGTAAAATAAAACAAAAAAAAAAGAAGTGTTTCTAAAAATCTCTGCATCGCTTGAAAATATTGTGAATATGTTTTAAAGAGACAACTTTTCAATAGCTTAACACAGTTTTTGACATTTTAATGGACTGCTGTAGATGTTCATTCATCTACATAAACTTTGATGGTGTATTTATTACTGTAATATTTCAAGAAATTCTAAGATAGCATCTTTTTCAGGCATGCATTTTATGGTAGATGTGATGGAGAGACATGAATTGCCTGTGAAACACCCATGCCTAAAAATTTTAATTAAGGGTTGGTGGTGACTAATTTCTAGATGCTAGGGCAAATGAATATGTTTACATGGCTTGATGCCGGTTGCAAATGCGGGGGGGAGGGGAATCCACAAACCAAATGGTTAGTGAGTTATTGCAGTCAATGGCACCCATTTCCTGTTATTGAATAAAAATGTTGATTGCTAAATGCAGGCAGAGTGCATTTCATATGTTCCTTTATAGATCTAGGGTTTTATGCATGTGACTGGAATACCAATATATGTTTGACTTGTAAGACACAAATATATGAGCAAAGTTGCATTTTTCATCTGGCATAGACTTGATCTCTCATCACAAATCAGGGGGGATTATATATCTTAACAGTACTGACTTAAAAAAGGCACAGATGCTATACTCCCTGAAAATAGAAACAATTTTTTGTAATCTATTGGGAAGCATCCTGAGAAAAGACACTTTTTATGAACCCTTGTAATCATACAAGAACAGAAGTTCAACTACAGTGGTGTCAGCGTTCTCTCTGTTTTATTATATTGAATTGTAACATAGAGAGATGCCTGGTGGGGCTTGTGGACTGGCTCAAACCTTGTAGCATAGTCACCTCTTTCTGACCACCTCAGGCTTGCCACATATCATGAGGCATGTTAACAGTTTACCTAGTTTAGGTCAGAGCCACAACAAAATTGCCAGGAGTAGAGAAGAATGGCTATGAACCTGTGAAATTGGGTTTGGTTCCCACTGCAGCTCCTTGTGACCTTGGGCAAATCACTTAACCCTCCATTGTCCAGTATAGACAGATTAGGTTATGAGCCCACAAGGGACAGAGAAAGTGTCTGTATATAATACGTAAACTGCTTTGGTCTGTACCTCAGAAAGGTAGTATATCAAATGCGTGACCCATATGCCACATATAAGGTCTGACTGGTCTGTGACCGTGTTTCTGAAAGCATCAAATTGCAGATCCTATTCATGTGTTAAACTGGCTGGTTAGCTCTGACTATTGGGAGCTAACTGGGCTATTCGCCCCCCCCCCCCAAACCTCTATAATGCCCTTGATATAGCCAGCTGGCACTTTGGTGCTAACTAGTCATTTTCAGAGAAGTAAATTGGTTAAGTGCCACTGAAAATGATCGTATAGTTGCTCATAAGCGAGCTAACTGGTCAGTGGCTATTCCCGGCCAGTTGTAAGTAAAGATATCCCCATCCTATCAGGAGCTGAGCTAGTATTTCACTAGTGTTACCAGATTTTGCTTCTGGTAAAGGAGGACAAGTGGCCACGCCCCGTTACACCCTCTGACCCGCCCCTAGGTCCAACCCATTCTACCCCTAGCCCCGCCTCATTTCACCTCCCAACCCCAGCCCCACACAAACCTCATCTCTTCGGGCCAGGTCTGGAATGCATCTGCTCATGCGCACATGCGATGTGATGACATTGCGCAAATGCCCGCACGCGCAGATGCATGCCAGACTCAGCCCCGATCTTGCCGGGTTTTGAAAAGCCATTTGGACGCCCAGACAGTCCTCTGAGAAGAGGACATGTTCAGGGTAAATCCAGACGTCTGGTAACCCTAGGTTTCGCTGCACTGAACTGGTGTCTTTGACCGTTAGTTGGTCTTTGAATTTTTTTGTCCTTTTTTATATGTTATATGTTTATATGGTATATGTTTATATACCATATGTTATATGTTTATATATATGTTTATTTATATGTTATATGTTATATGTTTATATACCATACATATGTTATATGTTTATATGGTATGTTTTGTTGTTGGTTTTGTGTATTTTGTGTGTTTTATGTATGTATTTTGTGTGTTTTATGTATGTGTGTTTCATGTATGTGCGACAGCTCATCTAATATAATAAAACCCTAGACGCGCATGCACACTCTTACCTGCGTGTTCCGTGATCTCTGATCCATGATCAGTAGGTCTGTGGCGGCAGGAGTGCGCATGCGTGCATACATCGCTCCCTCTCTCCATGGCCACCAGCGCTGGACTCCCTGCTCTCCACCTCCTCGGCACTTTTAAACTTAAAAAAAAACTTTGGCGGGAACAAGCCAGACCGCGGGTACGGAAGGGGGGGGGGGCCGAGAAATAAGAAAATGGCCCCACACTCACGGACCCCAAGGTATAAGCTGCGAGTCGGTTAAGCGCCCACGTTTCAGCTGCCCCACACTCACAGACCTCCAGATTTTCCTCCATTGGAGCCGGAGGGAATGGGGGTGGGGGGGGAGGCAAAAAGCTCTACAGCCTCGGCACGGCAAGTTTCTTTGCGGAACAACTCGCGGCCCTGTAGGTATTTTCTCTATCGGAAACAGACGGAGAAGGCTTCCGATGCAGGCGGGGATCGAGAGAGAAGCCACAGCGGCGGCTTTGAACTTAAAAAATAAATTTCATTTTAGCAAGATCTGAGCCTCCTTCCTCTGCTGCGGAATCGGACATATTAGGGCCTCCGCGGCCTACACAAATTGTACAATTCCCCGCTGTTCCAACACCCTTGCACTTACAAATAGTGCAGTGTTTGAGCCTGTCAAAGCTCATTGGAGCAGAGAGCTCATGGTCAACTGTAACCATGGGAACCATGGCACTCTACCCTAGGGCAAGCAGCATACTATAATCAAAACTCCAACAAAGTCGCACCCACTCAGGAAAGGGATAGAGATGGGGTTGCAAAAGAAAGGCTGCAGACTGAATCTATCCCCCCTAATATACTCCAGCAGACCCTGCAAGCATTCAAGGCTGCCTGTCTGTACAGCGGAAGCAGGAGAGAGAGAGAGATGGCCTTGGGGAAGGACGGAGGGGACAGAAAAGGGAAAGATGACAAAAGGGTCAGAGAGAGTGTGAAAGGGGGAAAGTGAGAGATGGAAATGGTAGGACCGCTGCTGCTTTGGGGCACTGAGGGAGGAGGGGTTGGTACGTCAGGGCCGCTGCTGCCGCCTCGGGTAAGTAATGGGGGTCCAGGAGGCCAGATGGAGGGCCATGGGTGGGGTCAGGGTATAGGTGAGGCTTTTCTAGCATCCACTACTGTAACAAATGTAACAGGCTAAAACACTAGTGAATAATATTAGTCCTGGGGGAATTCTGCACGCACAACAGTGCAGGACTGAATTTGTGCAGAATTCTCCGCCCTCACAGAATGGGCAGAATTCTACACTTCAGGCAATATTCTATATATGGTGCCTAAAAATTTGGCGCCGACTAGAACAGCGCACATACCTTTTATAGAATTGTGCCTAATGCCTGTGTGCAATGCATTACTTAGGCGCAGGCATTTAGGTTCGCTACGATCAAGCCAGCGACAAAGTTGTGCATGGCTTGGGCATATTCAATAGCATAAGTTTTAGGAATGCACCGCAATCCACCCCCAATCTGCCCCTGGCCACGCTCCCTTTTCAAATTCATGCACTGCAACTGGCACATACTTTTTATGATATATATGGTTATTTATAAATCGCCTAGTTACAGGCGGTGAATTGTGCTTTCTGAGTTCTGCATGTATCCTTTAATTATTCCCAATTAGCATCAATTTCAAGGTGTCAATTGCCAATTATTGGCATTGATTAGGCCAATTAAGTTGTGTGCATACGTCAGCTGCGCACACCGATGTATGCGCACAACTTTAGGCTCCATATATAGAATTTGGGGGGTTCAGGTGCAGAATTCTGCCACTTGCCAGCATCAAGTATCTCTCCCCCCCCCTTCCCCACAGAGGTTGCATGGCAGAAATAGGAGGGAGTGAGAGGCTGAATATTAGGTCACTTCCTCCCCCCTTTGCTGGCTTAGACCTGACTGTTTAGGTGAACCGCAGGGAAAGACAAGTGGGTACACTCCTGCTGATATTTGTTCTAAAACAGAAAAAAAAGTACAAGTATTTTGACTGCTCACCCTTAGAAAATGCATGTATAGCTTTGATTTTGTAAAACTGTCTGTCGACTGTCAGCTCTGCTCTACTTTGCTCTTGGTACCACCAACATGCTCTACAGCAGTGTTCCGCCAACTTTTTGCAGCCGCGACACACTAAACTCGGGACCGCGGATAGAGGGCATCTGGAAATGCACGGACATCGACGTGATGACATCACATGCATGCATGATGTCATCACTACTGTGCATGCAAGAAGGCCTTCCAGCCGCGGCTCTGGGCCTGATATTGATACACTGGTGGTGGTAGGTGCAGCAGGAGGAGAGGTGCCGGCGAGAAGGAGAGGTGCTGGCGCCGGCTGATTGCCTGCAGACCGTGCCTCTCGCCATGAGAGGTACATCCTGTAAGCAGTCAGCCGGCGTCTCGCAGCACACCCGGAATATCGCCACGGCACACAGTTTGTGATACACTGCTCTACAGGTAAAGAAGCAGATGAATTGGCAAACATGCATGTTTTTACCTGCGGACAGGGATTATAATTCCCCAGATATTACTGTTGATAGACTTCCTTGCTGCCAGTGGCTGTGAGGGAAATATTCTAACTTGCATAACATACTGTATCTCATTCCAGAGGAGTAGGATATCTTTTTGTTTGGAGGTGCCAAACAAACCAATCTTCAGCCATATCTCTAACTTCTGCATTTGTTGATAATGTGTTTGGCAAGCTATTGCTCAGGCCATAACCCTAGCATAAGAACATAAGAATTGCCATCTCCGGATCAGACCCTGGGTCCATCAAGTCCGGTGATCCGCACACGCGGAGGCCCCACCAGGTCTACCCTTGCATAATTTTAGTCCCCATATCACTGTATGCTTCTCAAGGGAGATGTGCATCTAATTTACCCTTACCCGTATCACTCTATGCCACTCTTAAGGAGATGTGCATCTAGTTTACCCTTAAATCCTAGAACGGTGGATTCTGCAATTACTTCCTCTGGGAGAGTATTCCAGGTGTCCACCACTCGCTGCATGAAACAGAACTTCCTGATATTCATCCTGGACCTGTTCCCTCTCAGCTTCAGTCTATGTCCTCTTGTCCGTGTCACATTGGACATTGTAAATAACTGCTTTCCCTGCTCCATTTTGTCGAACCCTTTCAGTATTTTTAAAGTCGCGATCAGGCACCCTCGCAGTCTCCTCAAGGGAGAACAACCCCAGTCTCCTAAGTCGTTCCTCGTAGTCCAGGTTCTCCATACCTTTCACTAGCTTTGTTGCTCGTCTCTGCACCCTCTCTAGCAGTTTTATATCCTTCTTTAGGTATGGAGACCAATGCTGGACGCAGCATTCCAGGTGCGGTCTGACCATGGCTCTGTAGAGCGGTATTATAACTTTCTCTGATCTACTCGTAATTCCCTTCTTTATCATGCCTAGCATTCTATTTGCTTTCTTCGCCGCTGCCGCACATTACGCTGACGGTTTCAGGGTCCTATTTATCAGTACACCCAGGTCCTTTTCCTGTTCGGTCTTTCCCAGAGTTACACCTGACATACTATACTTGTGATCTTTACTTTTTCTGCCTAAATGCATCACTTTGCATTTTTCCATATTAAAATTCATCTGGCATTTATCTGCCCACTTCTCCAATTGATTCAAGTCGCTCTGGAGTTCCTCGCTGTCCTTCTGCGATCTGATTGCCCAGCATAGCTTTGTGTCATCTGCAAACTTGATGGTTTCACTGGATGTTCCTTCTTCCAGGTCATTTATGAAAATATTAAATAAGATGGGTCCAAGTACCGAGCCCTGGGGTACACCGCTAGTCACTTTTTCCCATTCTAAGAACTTCCCATTTATGCCCACTCTCTGTTTTCTGTTATCTGTTATCTATTTGCCTATCCCTCTTAGTATATCTCCCTCTATTCCATGGCCTTGTAATTTCCTGAGAAGTCTTACATGTGGAACCTTGTCGAACGCTTTCTGAAAGTCCAAGTATACAATATCCACTACCAATTTGTCTGTTCACTGTCTCAAAAAATTGAAGTAGGTTCATCAAACATCATTTCCCTTTCCTGAACCCATGTTGACTGGCTCTCATCAGGTCATGTGTGTCTAGGTGCCGGACTATGCTATCTTTGATCAGCGCCTCAACCATCTTTCCAGGGACAGACGTGAGACTCACAGGTCTGTAGTTGTCTGGCACTCCTCTTGATCCTTTTTTAAATATCAGCCTGACGTTCGCTATCTTCCAGTCGTCCGGTATCTGTCCTGTTTTGATTGACAGGTTGGCAAGTTTATGCAATAGTTCTCCGATTTCAAATTTCAGTTCTTTTAGGACTCTCGGATGAATTCCGTCCGGTCCAGGAGATTTATCACTTAAGTTTGTCGATCTGATCCAAGTCTACTTCTACTGTGGTGAGGCTGTCCTGTACGACTCCCTTGAACACTTTCACTGTGTCAGGTATTGTTGCAGTGTCTTCCTTTGTAAAGACAGACGCAAAGAAGGAATTCAGTCTGTCTGCAATTTGTTTGTCATCCTTGACGCACCCTTTTCCTCCTAGGTCGTCCAGCGGTTCCACCGCCTCCCGTGCGGGTTTTTCACCCTTTTACGTATCTAAAAAAGAGCTTGAATTTTTGGCCTCTCGCGCTATTTTCTCCTCTGCTATCTACATCTCACTACGAGCTCAGTAGCCTCTTAACCACTACAGCTGTGTGTATAGTGAATTTTTTCTTTTTTTATATATCATTTATATTCCGCATATCCTATAATTCTGTGCGGATTACAAATTATTCAGATCCTCAAGCATTTTTCTCTAACTGTTCCGGCGGGCTCCCACTATATCTAATGTACCTGGGCCAATGGGGATTAAGTGACTTGCCCAGGGTCACCTCGAGCAGTTCGGGATTTGAACCCACAACCTCAGGGTACCGAGGCTGTAGCTCTAACCCCTGCATCGCACACTCCCAATTTTTCTGCTCTTTGTTTCATTCTCTTTCTGTCAGCCTGTCTGAATCTCTCTCTGTTCCACATCTCATTCTTAATGGCATCGGTTTGAAAACAGGGACACAGTGCAAGTCAGGACCTTTCCCACAATAGCAAAACATTAATCATTACAAGAGCTTTCCTGAATAGGACTCAAGGTGGTCATGCAGATAAAATAGAGTCCAGAATGGTTAGCACAGTCCATAAAGCCAATGACTTTGGGTTTAAAATGGAGGTATTCAGTGCCTCAGCAGTGGGAAAGCTGGATTTACGCATTCTCTACCCTGCATGCGACTCTGAAGTGTATAAACCCAGCTTAATATTCAGATTTGAAAATTTACTTCTGCTAAGACATTAACTTAGTTTACAATTTCTGGCGGCTGCTGTGTGTGTAATTTATACCATTCTTTTAAGCTTTATTTGTTTTTAATGATAATTTACTTTTTTTTTTCCCAGGCGGTAGCGGCAGATAATCAGATAGAATTTCATAAGGGGTTGGTTTAATCACATATATTACAGAATGATCTGCATTTCAGCAAAGAGAGGGACATGGAAGAGAAGAGAGCGCTTGCTTAATGGAGATAGTGTAAATAATACAGGCTCTTTCTGAACCCTATGAGAATCTCTCTTGCAGTGAGCAGAAGAAGAACTTCCTTATGTTTGTACGGAATCTATCCCCTTTAAACTTTAGAGAGTGCCCTCTTGTTCTCCCTACCTTGGAGAGGGTGAACGACCTATCCTTATCTACTAAGTCTATCCCCTTCAGTACCTTGAATGTTTCGATCATGTCCCCTCTCAATCTCCTCTGTTCGAGGGAGAAGAGGCCCAGTTTCTCTAATCTTTCAGCCCCTTAACCATCTTTGTCGCTCTTCTCTGGACCCTTTTGAGTAGTACCGTGTCCTTCTTCATGTACGGCGACCAGTGCTGGACGCAGTGCTCCAGATGAGGGCGCACCATGGCCAGTAAAGCGGCATGATAACCTTCTCCGATCTGTTCGTGATCCCCTTCTTTATCATTCCTAGCATTCTGTTTGCCCTTTTTGCCGCCGCTGCACATTGCATGGATGGCTTCATCGACTTGTCGATCAGAACTTCCAAGTCTCTTTCCTGGGAGGTCTCTCCAAGTACCGCCCCGGACATCCTATATTCGTGCATGAGATTTTTGTTACCGACATGTATCACTTTACACTTATACACGTTGAACCTCAGCTGCCATGTCGATGCCCATTCCTCGAGCCTGATTATATCACGTTGCAGATCTTTGCAATCCCCCTGTGTCTTCACTACTCTGAATAACTTTGTATCGTCTGCAAATTTAATCACCTCACTCGTCATACCTATGTCCAGATAGTTTATAAAGATGTTGAAGAGCATGGATCCAAGCACCGAGCCCTGCAGCACCCCACTCATGATGCTCTTCCAGTCCGAGTATTGTCCATTTACCCCCCACTCTCTGTTTCCTATGCTCCAGCCAGTTTTTAATCCACATGAGTATTTCACCCTTGATTCCATGGCTCGCAATTTTCTGAAGTAGTCGTTCATGCGAAACCTTGTCAAACACCTTCTGAAAATCCAGATATACAATGTTGACCGGGTCAAAGAAGTGCAGCAAGTTTGTCAAACAAGATCTGCTTTTGCTGAAACTGTGCTGGCTGGTCCGCATCAGACCGTGTCCGTCATGGTGATCAATGATGCGGTCGCGCCTCTACCAATGTACTTGTGCACATTATGTGGGGAATTTTTTTTTCCTTCTCATGGTACATTCATTTCTCTTGTTCAGTACCTGTTCACTTCCAGCAGGTCACCGTTTTCATAACATTCCAATAGCTTTCCATGATAGAGACTATAGACTGCAAGGTGACACAGGAACATCCATGGCACAGAGGCCATGAGAATGCATGCCTGAAGATCATTAGGCGCGAATTGCAGAAGCTCTCACATTTTACTCTTACAGGAAGAACTGTTGATAAATTGAACACTTTGTCCTCTACATAGCTGCTCTGCATATTAATTGAAATGGCAGGCAACAAAAGTGGTTTTGAATAATTCAGACTTGGGAGATACCAGGCTGAAATAACCACTGACATTCTGTCCCCTTTCCTAGTCGCGTATTTGCAGATAACCTATGAAAAATGTGACATTTCAGAAATGACATTCTTAAATGGACATTGACTAATTATGTAAATTGTTTTTTTATTCAAGAAACTTATTTTTGTTATCTGTGAGATTTTGACAGTACAGTTTCTCGCTGCCACATTGAACATACAAGACCGAAGGATTGAATTTCCACGTCAAAAGCCATTCAGTGTCTTCAGTGCATGCATTAACCACAAACTGTAAGTGCTTTGTTGCAGACACAGTGACAAATCTAACCTTCTGAAGTATTTACCTACCATAGAGATGTTTAAATACTTATGTAATGTAAATGTGCATGAGTCGAGTCTCATTTGAAAGGAAACTCTGCAATGAGAGGGCATAGGCTGAAGTTAAGAGGTGATAGGCTCCAGAGTAATCTAAGAAAATACTTTTTTTACAGAAAGAGTGGTAGATGCATGGAACAGTCTCCCGGAAGAGGTGGTGGAGACAGAGACTGTGTCTAAATTCAAAAGAGCCTGGGATAGGCATGTGAGAGAAAGAAATAATGGTTAATTAAAATGGGCAGACTGGATGGGACATTTGGCCTTTATCTGCCATCATATTTCTATGTTATTATGTTACTAAAGTTTTATGACATCACAATGCAGGTGTAAAGAGCCTTAGCCAATAGGAAGAAGAGGAGATTGTGGATGCTGTGGATGGGCAGACTGGATGGACTATTTGGCCTTTATCTGCCATCATGTTTCTATGTTACTAAAGTTCTATGACATCACAATCCTATTAACTCTCCTCTTCCCCCCCTCTTAAATTAAATCAATTTGTACCTTGCTTAATCTATTGTAAATCGCATAGAACTTAACGGTATTGCGGTATATAAGCAGTTATTATTATTATTGTGTGCTTCTGCTGCTGCGAACATTGTACTTATTTCAATCTAATTTTGTTTTCTTTGGGCAAAGTACCAATTATTTGACTACTGCTTGTTTGATCTTGTTTCTGTTGGGGGGGTGGTCTCGGTTTGTGCTCTGCAGTTTTTTTTTGGTGTGTGTGTGTGTGGGGGGGGTTGGTATGCTGTGGTTCCTTTTGTTATTCTTGGATACCAAGTCGTAGGTACTATGCAAGTGTACCACATGTTTGTATTTGGCAGTGCGAATAAAAAGTTCCAGTTCAAAAAAAACCCCAAAAACAACCTGTAGGAAAAGAAGCGTTTCAAAGGGAAAGTGAGGGACAAACTGAACAACCTGAACAAAGCTGCGTATAGACAAACTGCGTAAAGACGTTTCCAAAACTTCAAGCTCATCACACCCGCCGTGATCTTGGAGAGGCTCCAAATCAGGGGCTGTCCGGCTAGAGCTGCTCTTCGGGAGCTACTTAACAAAGGGTTAATTAAACTAGTATCCAAGCGCCGAGTCCATGTGTAGCATGATATAATCGGTTACCTGCTAAGTGCTGACCGTCAATAACCGGCAATCTCCCACTGAATATTGTCGGTTAAGTTCCATTTAACCGGCCAGGAGCCTTTCCTGGCCAATTAAATGGTTTCAAATATCGGGCGGTATAAATTTCAAGTGTGCACGTGGCACCTATTATGGAATTAGGATGTTTGTGTCTATCCCATGCAAGCTTGAAATCTGCCACTGATGTATGTTCCACGTGTCCACCATCTTCTTGATGAGAAAGTTAATTTTTCAAATCCCTTCTGTGCTTCTCTCCTCCTTGTCTTGAGTATTTCGTTCACTGAGGGCACTTTCAAAGTTCGTCTGCCCCAGTGCTGGTTTATAATTGGCTGGGACATGAGTCGCAAACTTGCTGCCCCCTCCCCTTTTGATTTTTAGATCAATCTTTGAACACATTTTAATCAAATCATGCCATACAGATATCGCTTGGTGTTTGCAAAGAAGTGAGGGTTCACAAAATTTGTGTCCTAAAAATAGGTTTTTGTTTCTTTACCTTAAAGGGTAAGAAAACACGCTATATATTGGCATATCAAGTGCCAGATGTAGGGCGTTGCAGATGGTACAAAATACAGCTGCCCACCTTGTTACAGGCGTGCCTAAGTCTGCTCACATCACCCTTGTGCTTTGTCAACTCCATTGGCTGCCAGTTTTGTTTAGGGTACAGCACAAAATATTGTCTATTGTTCATCAAGCCCTATATGCTCCTGCTCCTCTATTGTCCAAGTACAGGCAGTCCCTGAGTTACAGACGTCCAACTTAAGTACGACTCGTACTTAAGAACGTGGCTGCAGCTTCATCTGTTTTCACCGAGCAGTATTCCCAGTGGCATAAACCCCTACACTTCTCCTGTAGCAGATTCAGGACTGATGCATGGCCACATTAAGAACAGTGTGTGGTTGTGCATGCTGTACCTTAGAGAGAACACTGGTAGGGACAGTCGGCCCTTTTGTCGGTTCATAGACAACCCCGCGAAAGACAAAGGTGCGCGCCGACAACTGAGCGCAAGACGGAGGCGCGCGCCGAAGAAAATTACAGTTTTTAGGGGCTCTGACGGGGGGTTTTGTTGGGGAGCCCCCCCAGTTTACTTAATAGAGATCGCGCCAGTGTTGTGGGGGGTTTGAGGGGTTGTAACCCTCCACATTTTACTGTAAACTTAACTTTTTCCCTAAAAACAGGGAAAAAGTGAAGTTTTCAGTAAAATTTGGGGGGTTACAACCCCCCAAACCCCCCACAATGCCCCCACAATGCGGCGCGATCTCTATTAAGTAAAGTGGGGGGGGTTGCCACCCCCGCCCCCCCCATCGAGCCCTAAAAAGAGTAATTTTCTGCGGTGCGCACCTCCACGCTGCTCTCAATTGTCTGCGCGCGCCTTTGTCCCTGACACCCTTTTGTCAGCTGGGAGCAGAAGTAAGCAGCAAGGATCTTAAAATCTATAAGTTCTGGGTTCCACACAAATCCGACTTAAGAACAGCTTTAAAAACATAATTCATTCTTAACCCAGGGACTGCCTTTATATCATTATAATCTGAAAGTGCTATGTTATTATCAAAGGATAGGATGTCAGATATTCATTATGCTGACGCTTGAGCATCTACTGTTATTGCGACAGCAAATTTGTGGAATAGCCTTTACGGCCATTCGCGGTTGTGTGCTATTAGATGGAATTTTAAAAAGCTTTTGCAGGCCCATCTTTTGGCAACCGTATTTTTGTTATCTGTATAATTTGGAGACCGTATTATGCTGGCTTGTTTGTGCTATTGTAGAGATTTGTGTGTGTGTGTGTGTGTATCGATATCGCACCTTCTTTGATAGAACATTCAAATTCCAAGCAGGTAGACTGCAAACTTGGACAGGCTACTTTACTGATGCCGCCAGAGAATCATATAGTATCTTTAGGAAAGAACTAAAAACCACCTTGTTTAAGAAATTTATAACCTAACCAGACTTCTCCCCTAAAATCGGAGCCTCCTCCCATCCCAAGGAGTCCGTCTACCCTCTTCTGCCAAAATTTCTATCTTTAATTGTTACCAGTTTTTCCCACTGGTGCCCGTCCTTCGTTCAAATGTACCAAGTTAACAACTTACTTCTCATCAACATCTTATGTTATCTTTTTCACCTTCGCAGTCTTGTAACTCAAAGCGCAATCTCCTTTCTCTTCTCCTACTTATGCTCTGAATATCGTCGACTGTATAATGCTACTCATTGTGAAACCGTGTAATACACAGACCCTGTAACTCTCCTGTTACTATCACTAGATGTTCAATGCTATACTCTGTAATTCACTGTCTGTACAGTTTCTCTTCATTGTAAACCGCCTAGAAGTCGCAAGATTGTTGGCGGTATATAAGAATAAAGTTATTATTATTATTATTATTATCTGTGTGTGCTGCGTTTGTATTTGTGACCTATGATATGTACAGTTACTTTATAAACTTTTTATATTATCTTTATTCATTTTAAAGCCAAAAATAAGAGTAGAGCAGGTAGATTTGGGGGTTCGGGGGATTAGAGGGATGAAAGAAGGAAGCTTGAGAGGTTAGGACTTTTTCAGGGATTGTTTGAAAAATAAAGACTATACTTTTCAAAAAAGTATAGTCTTTATTTTTCAAAAAATCCCTGAAAAAGTCCTAACCTCTCAAGCTTCCTTCTTTCATCCCTCTAATCCCCCGAACCCCCAAATCAACCTGCTCTTCTCTTTTTTCCCCAAAAAGGACCAGAAATCTTTTTGTAAAACAGCCTCTTTAACTCTTTTGTAATCCGCCTTGAACTGCAAGGTAATGGCGGAATAGAAATCAATGAGCATATAGAAAAAAAACAAACTGATGAGAACAAGCCAGCACGGTTTCTGTAAAGGACGATCGTGCCAAACAAATCTACTGCATTTCTTTGAGGGGATAAGCAAACATTTGGACCAAGGTAACCCCATTGACATAGTATATCTGGATTTCCAAAAAGCCTTTGACAAGGTACCCCATGAGCGCCTGCTGAAGAAACTGTGGAACCACGGGGTGGAAGGGGACGTCCACAGATGGATCCAAAATTGGCTGGCGGATAGGAAGCAGAGGGTAGTAGTAAAAGGACACTACTCTGACTGGAAAGGGGTCACGAGTGATGTCCCACAGGGGTCTGTGCTGGGACCGCTGCTGTTCAATATATTCATTAACGATCTGGAAACGGGCACGAAGTGTGAAGTTATCAAGTTCGCGGACGATACAAAACTCTCCAACAGAGTAGAAACTGTTGAGGAATGCAAAGAATTACAGAGCGACCTGAACAAACTGTGTGAATGGGCAAAAAGATGGCAGATGAGCTTCAACGTGGAGAAATGTAAGGTCTTGCACATGGGGAAAGGGAACCCCATGTACAGCTATACGATGGGAGGAAGGGTGCTGGGGAAAGGCACCCTAGAAAAAGACCTGGGGGTATTGGTGGATACAACAATGAAACCAGCGGCGCAATGTGCAGCGGCCTCAAAGAAAGCAAACAGAATGCTGGGCATTATCAAAAAAGGTATCACTACCAGAACGAAGGAGGTTATCCTGCCATTGTATCGAGCAATGGTGCGACCACATCTGGAATACTGTGTCCAATACTGGTCACCGTACCTTAAGAAAGACATGGCGATACTTGAGAGGGTCCAGAGGAGAGCTACTAGGATGATAAAAGGAATGGAGAACCTTTCATATTCCGAAAGGTTAGACAAACTGGGGCTCTTTACCCTGGAAAAGCGGAGACTGAGAGGAGACATGATACAGATGTATAAAATCATGAAAGGCATAGAGAAGGTAGATAGGGGCAGATTCTTCAGACTAGCGGGGACATCAAAAACAAGAGGTCATTCAGAAAAACTGAGAGGGGACAGATTCAAAACGAATGCAAGGAAGTTTTTCTTCACTCAGAGGGTGGTGGACACGCTTCCAAATGAGGTAATAGGACAGAGTACAATACTGGGTTTCAAAATGGGGCTGGATGACTTCCTGGAAGCGAAGGGGATTACAGGGTATAGATAGAAGGTTACTCTACAGGTCATAAGCGAAAAGCGTATGACAGTCTTAGGGTATGAGCACTATCAGGTCTTGGACCTGAGGGGCCGACACGTGAGCGGACTGCCGGGCTCGATGGACCTCCGGTCTGACCCGACAGGGGCAATTCTTATGTTCTTATGTTCTTAATGTAATGTAATGCAATTTTACACTTTAACAACACTTAAATTCTATCAAATTATATTTATGACAAATACATATATCAACCTCCCCTTTTATACATACCCAACAATTGCACTCTAAATAAAAATAACTCCCCACCCCGCTCCCACCCACACTCCCTAAATGTGCATGATCAAAGGGCCAAATCAACAATCACTCCTTGCAGAATTCTGTCAATGGCTCCCAAACATCCATAAATTTCTTAGAATGTCCCTGTTGTATGGCCATCATACGCTCCATTTTAAAAGTATAACAAAGAGATTCCCACCAGAAAGTGTAATTTAATGTATCACAGTTCTTCCAATTCTTCAAAATAAGTTGTATGGCAACCCCTGTCATTATAAAGAGAAGTTTGTTATTTCGGACAGATATTTGGCTTTAAGCCCTCATTAACGTACCAAATAGGATGGTATCGTACGTCAATGCCACTAGATTTTCTAATATATTGTTCACTTGATCCCAAATAGATCTCCAAAATTTAAGTATCAAGGGACAATAGTATAGTAAATGATCCAAAGTCCCAGCTTCAAGATGACAAATGCCAGCAACTATTAGACTTTGAACTATCTAATTTCTGTAAACGAACTGGGGTCCAAAATGCTCTATGTAATAAGAAAAACCAAGTTTGTCTCATAGATGCAGACGCCGTACGTCTCATCCTCCAAGTCCAAATTCGTGGCCATTTTTAACTTTTAAAATAAATAAGCAAATCTCAGTCAACCAATGCAACCTCAAGGCCTGGAATGACAGTTATCAAATGCAGTGAGGGTATATTTCTCCGTAGGTATTTGCAGCATTCTTTGTGGCTCTTTTTCTTAAAATATTTTCCATTTCAAAGTTGCTACCTTTGGACTCGTAAATCCTGCAGATTCAAAGAACATTTTAGCAGCCTGCCCACTGCTTGCTATGTGGGGAGGAATGGAGATGGGCAGAAAAGAATTCCCGGAGAGGCTGTTAATTTTATGACAATAAAATGTGTCTGGCTGAATGGAGCTATGACAGTGTGAACCCCAGGATAAGAAACTGGCAGCCCATCATTGCAAGGGGCTAGTGGGAACTCATTAGTCTTTCAGCACTTACAGAAAGCGCTGGGCTTTTTTCTCTTCTTTGTATGGTGTGCAACTCTTTAGACTTCCACTTCACGAAGGAGATTCAAGTTTTCAGGGAGAGTTTTCCGTTCAAGTCCCAGTGAGAGAATGACATGGGGACAAATTTTTCCTCGTCCCCGCGGGAACTCATTTTCCCGTCCCATCCCAGCGAGTTCTTTTAATTGTCCCTGCCCCATTCCTGTAAGCTCTGTCCTCATCTGCACAAGCCTCAAACACTTTAAAATCATAAGAGGCTTGTGCAGTTAAGTTAGAGCTTACAGGAATTGAGCAGGGACAAGAGACAGTGACAAAACTCACAGGGACAGGAAAGGGAAAGTGAGTTCCTGCGGGGACAGGGACAAATTTATCCCCGTGTCATTCTCTACACTGCACCACTCTAGAAATCAAAATGTAGTAAAAGTGAGCCATGTAAAGGACAATCAGCCATTGTGACATCACAGATGAGGATGACTCTTAGGCATTGGTGGAATGAGGCATTATGATGTCACAATATCAGCTCTGGTTATCAGAGGCTGAAACTTTCCACACTATTTATTTATTCAGTTTTCTGTATGGTTCTCCCAAGTAGAGAATGACACAGGGACAAATTTTCCCCATCCCCGCAGGAACTCATTTTCCTATCCCATCTCAGCGAGTTTTTTTTCCTGTCCTCTGGCCTCATCAGCACAAGCCTCAAACACTTTAAAATCATAAGTGTCCGAGACTTGTGCAGTTAAGACAGAACTTACAGGAATGAGACAGGGACAGTGACAAAACCCGCGGGGACAGGACGGGGAAATTGAGTTCCTGTGGGGATGGGGATAAATTTGTCATTCTCTATCCCAGTGCTTCTCTTTGTGATCTCGAGCAAGTCAAGTGAAGTTGCTGGGGAGCTGCCTGTGAGCTTGCCCTGCCTGCACAGTGCCCTGAGTGTGGCCCCTTCTGCCCTAAATATTTGCATGCTTGCCATTTGTACATAGGCAACACCACTCATAGGAGTAATTTTATAAATGTTTTAATGCGAAAAGTATTTAGCACCTGTATATTCTGTAACAATCCGCCTAACTTTTAGGAATGCCCCTGCTCCATCCATGCTACTCCTCTGACCACACCCCCTTTTGAGATTCATGCAGTAGAATTTACATGCAGTACTTTTTTGTGGCATGCGCTTTGAAAATTGCGAGCGCAACTTCTAACTTAAGAAACTTTTACAGTAAAATCTGTTCATTAGAGCTTATCATATAATGTAACATTTAAAGTTACAGGTAGGCATGTGATTTAATTTAAGTCTGTGACAATGAATGAAGTGGTTTATCATAGGGACAAGAAGAGCTAAGAATTATTTTTTGTTTTTAAATATTTTATTAAGTTTCAAAAATTTAACATGTGAAAGCATATAAAACTTACAAGTATTCATGCACAATCATTTTATCCCATCCACCCCCTTCCAATAAATAATCATCATAAATAATAAACATTTTAACCCACCCTGAATGTGCATAGAACTAACCAATTAAAACTATCCTGATGTAATATAAGATGCCAATGGGCCCCAAACCAATTTAAATACATTACCATGCCCTCATTCCTATATGTGGAGCATAAATTTGCCCACCAAAAAGAGAAGTTAAGACGATCATAATTCTTCCAATTCTGTGTTATCATCGGCATTGCTACTCTAGTCATAATTATGAAGAGACAACATTTATAGCGATCTCTGGGGGGTTTAATATGTAACAACGTATCACATATGACTATATGGCTTGTTTATATGTACTGCAATAATACTGGAAATGTCCAGTCTTCTAACATGTAATCCGCTTAGAACCGCAAGGCACAAGCGGAATAGAAATCACTTATGTAATGTAATGTAATGTAATGTACTATCTCATATGTTAATGGAAATGATGACTCAAGTATTGCATTCATCTGTCCCCATATTGACTTCCAAAAACTGAGAATCAACGGACAATAGAATAGAATTGTTAGGAAAGGGATGGAAAATATGATGAAGAATATTATAATGCCTCTGTATTGCTCCTCGGCATGAGTTCACCTTGAGTTTTCATGCAATTCTGGTTACCATATCTCAAAAAAGATATAGTAGAATTAGAAAAGGTTCAGAGAACGGCAACCAAAATGATAAAGGTGATGGAACTCCTCTCATATGAAGGAAGGCTACAGAGGTTAAGGCTGTTCACTATGGAAAAGAGACAGCTGAGATCTACAAAATCTTGAGTGGTGTAGAATGAGTAAAAGTGAATTGATATGTTTCGAAAAGTACAAAGACTAGGGGACACTCAGTGAAGTTATATGGTATGAAATATTTTTTTACTCAACAAGTAGTTAAGCCCTGGAACTTGTTGCCGGAGGATGTGATAAAAGTGGTTAGCATATCTGGGTTTAAAAAAGGTTTGGATAAGTTCCTGGAGGAAAAGCCTATAGTCTGCTATTGAGATAGATATGGGGAAAGCAACTGCTTGTCCTGGGATTATAAGCATGGAGTGTTGCTACTATTGTGGATTGTGCAGATCTGACCTGTATTGGCCACTGTTGGAAGCAGGATACTGGGTTAGATGGACCATTGGTCTGACCCAGTATGGATAGTCTTATGTTCTTATATAGAAGAGATTGATGTGTTATGATGTAGAGTTTTATGCACATTTGTTTGTATTTTAATGTTTGTTTATGTCAAGTTTTGATGTTAACTATGCATTTCTTTTGTACTCTACTTACGTATAAGATGACTAAAAGTGAATGAACTGAACTAAATTCAACTAACCCCCCCCACCCCACCCCACCCCACCCCGTGCTTAAGTTCTAGTTGATATAATCTGTATTGATTGGCTGTTCCAGGCATTTACCAGCAGCAAAATAATATTTTTCCTGCTTCTTCTAAACCTACCCGCCTTGTGAATTGTTCCAGCAGATGAAACTCCATCATAATCTTTTCATTCTCCCATGTTTGACCTGTAGTAAGTTTTGGTTTTGCTCAGTCTCTGTAGAACGAGCTGTATTTTTTATTTTTTTTTTGTTTTGCATTCCTGCCAGAACAAAATATTTTAAATGCCTCCATTTTTCCCCACAGATAAGATGGCTCTTTAAAGTACTAGTTTAACCCCCAAGCCTTTTTGCACTCTTCCTAGATCTTGGATTAGGTGTAACAAGAGAGATCCTAGATCTTATTATTAGGTGTAACAAGAGAGACCATGGCTTTAAGCCTGAAGAAATCCTTTTACTTTAACAGAAGACTCACTTTCAGAAGGGGCTGTGATCCTTCATGTTTGCAGAATTGGTTTCATGAATGTGCTTCCTTTGATTTATTTTTAGACTGTGATTGCCCTCATGTCATGGATGGATAGAGCCCAGATTCTGTGTATATCACCCAAATTTGGTTGTGGATGCCAGAGGTGCCGGTAAACCAATTAGTCAATTACCATACAATACAATACAGTGTCTTATATACTGCAGTTTTCTACAAGGAATCTATGTGGTTTACAATGGTTTAGATCAAGTTTTCAAAGTTACATTTTTCGAGTGAGAGGTGGTTGTTAGGAGGAAGGGGTGGAAGATAAGAGAGTGGTTATAGGGAGAAGAGGTATGTCTTAAGTTTCTTCCTGAAGTCAAGGTATGTGGTGGGTTTTCTTAGTTGTTTTGTCAATTTGTTCCAAATGAGGGGACCTTGGTATTCAAAGATAGCCTCAAACATCTTCCGCTGTACTTTTTGAGGTGATGGGAAATGTAGTTTGAAGCGTTGTGATACATGTGTGTTGAAGGAGTGTGGGACTTTAATATCAGATTTTAGTCCCTCCGAGTTTACTCTATAGATCACTTTCTGAACCATTCAGGCTACCTTGAACTGGATTCTCTTGTTCATCGGTAGTTAATGCAGTTGTTCTAATAGTGGACTTGCTCTCATATATCGATTCTTTATGAGAATTAATCTTGCGGCCATGTTTTGTAGTAGTTTTGTAGTAGTTGAAGTACCTCTCCAAGGTAGGGAGAACGAGAGGGCACTTTCTAAAGTTGAAAGGGGATAGATTCCGTACAAACGTAAGGAAGTTCTTCTTCACCCAGAGAGTGGTAGAAAACTGGAACGCTCTTCCAGAGTCTGTCATAGGGGAAAACACCCTCAAGGGATTCAAGACAAAATTAGACAAGTTCCTGCTGAACAAGAACGTGCGCTGGTAGGGCTAGTCTCAGTTAGGATGCCGGTCTTTGATCAGAGGGCCGCCGCGTGAGCGGACTGCTGGGGATGATGGACCACTGGTTTGACCCAGCAGCAGCAATTCTTATGTTCTTAAGTCTCTTGCGTTCTTTTTCTGCAATATCAATAGAAGGGAGCAAAGTACTCTTGGTCTTCAAACCCATTTTATTAGCAATCAAATATAAAATTTATATGAACAATCGTCTGTAGCAGATCATGGACTCGAAACAGGCCTTGGTTTGGCTAAATAGCTTGCATCAGGAGTCCAACACTGGTAAATGACAAACCAAAATTCCAATTCAAATCCAAAAAGATACACTGTGAAGAGCACTGTGCTATTTAACGTGTCTTTTATATTTGGTTGCTAATAAAGTGGGTTTAAAGACCGGGCGTACTCTGCTCTCTTCTATTGAACTTTATGGTTAGTCATAAAGAGGTTATTGTCTCTTTCTTTTCTGCAATATCACCAGAGATGTCAGATTGTACAGTTGATATCTTATTTTGGACGTTAGTTCAAGCAACAGGGATTCGGTGCTTTGCCTTGGTCTGAAGCCATGTTGTGATTTGTGGAATCCATCTGTTTTGATGTATGAAGTTAGCTAGTTGCATATTTACACAGAATTCTAGTAATTTTGCAGGTCCTGGAATCCTCGCTATCGGCCTGAAGTTTTCTGCTTTGGTTAGGTCATGATTTGTAGCTTTGGGTATGGGTGTCAATACTATAGCTGATATAGTTTGTTTGTTTGTTTTTTTTTAATTCAGTTTTCTATACCGTTCTCCCAGAGGACCTCAGAACAGTTTACATGAACTTATTCAGATACTTGAGCATTTTTCCCTGTCTGTCCCGGCAGGCTCACAATCTATCTAATGTATCTGGGGAAATGGGGGATAAAGTAATTTGCCCAGGGTCACAAGGAGCAGCGTGGGTTTGAACCCATAACATAGTAACATAGTAACATAGTAACATAGTAGATGACGGCAGATAAAGACCCGAATGGTCCATCCAGTCTGCCCAACCTGATTCAATTTAAAAATTTTTTTTTTTTTTTTTTTTCTTCTTAGCTATTTCTGGGCGAGAATCCAAAGCTTTACCCGGTACTGTGCTTGGGTTCCAACTACCGAAATCTCTGTTAAGACTTACTCCAGCCCATCTACACCCTCCCAGCCATTGAAGCCCTCCCCTGCCCATCCTCCTCCAAACGGCCATACACAGACACAGACCGTACAAGTCTGCCCAGTAACTGGCCTAGTTCAATCTTTAATATTATTTTCTGATTCTAAATCTTCTGTGTTCATCCCACGCTTCTTTGAACTCAGTCACAGTTTTACTCTCCACCACCTCTCCCGGGAGCGCATTCCAGGCATCCACCACCCTCTCCGTAAAGTAGAATTTCCTAACATTGCCCCTGAATCTACCACCCCTCAACCTCAAATTATGTCCTCTGGTTTTACCATTTTCCTTTCTCTGGAAAAGATTTTGTTCTACGTTAATACCC
The DNA here is from genome assembly GCF_902459505.1 of Geotrypetes seraphini. Lineage (NCBI taxonomy): Eukaryota > Metazoa > Chordata > Amphibia > Gymnophiona > Dermophiidae > Geotrypetes > Geotrypetes seraphini. The sequence goes on along the minus strand of NC_047089.1, from coordinate 215,223,948 downwards.
TTTAAGTATTTGAACGTCTGAATCATATCTCCCCTGTCTCTCCTTTCCTCTAGGGTATACATATTCAGGGCTTCCAGTCTCTCCTCATATGTCTTCTGGTGCAAGCCTCCTATCATTTTCGTCGCCCTCCTCTGGACCGCCTCAAGTCTTCTTACGTCTTTCGCCAGATACGGTCTCCAAAACTGAACACAATACTCCAAGTGGGGCCTCACCAATGACCTGTACAGGGGCATCAACACCTTCTTTCTTCTACTGACTACGCCTCTCTTTATATAACCTCAGGGTTTTGAGGCTGTAGCTTTAACCATTGCGCTACATTTTCTAAGCATAGCAGACAGTTAGGGGAGGGGGGGGGGATGGCATGAGTTAGCAGGCTAGCTGTACATATATCTAAGTAGCAGTGTTTTCTGGCTATTCTCTTCATCCAGTTTGTGATCTCTTGTATGTTGACTGTGGTGAATTTTGACCAGCATCTGTCAGCTGGGATCCCTTCATCCTCTTTGTATTTGGTTGGGTAATGATCTATGCTATCTACTGGGTCTTGTGTGAATGATGTCCTCACGATTCTGATTTTTTTTTCTTGAAAGTAATGTACTAGGTTTTCTATTTCTGGTTGTTGGAACTAACTATCAATTTAGTTAGTTGGCACTTAATTGCTACTAATTGGGAATCACACAGGCATCTGCCCTATGCTCTGTTCTATAACATACCCACCTTTTCATAGTGTGCAGCTCAAAAGGGGGCGTGGCCATGGGAAAGGTATTGAGCAGGTCGGGGGCATTCCCAACAATTATGCGCAAAATTATAGAATACTTGGATTTGAGCCATCAGTTGGGCGGGAGGGTTTATGCCATCCTTTGGCAGGTGGCAATCCTTGCGCTCAAAGTAAGATGCGGGAAGCGTGCTAAGCTAATATTCTATATGCAGACCACGCTTTACAGAACACTATCTTAGCGTGGATCTTAACAGCACCTGACTTTGGACATCATTTACTGAATCCAACCCACACCTTCAAAGTTGTTAGGAACATAAGGATCACCAGTATCCTGTTTCCACCAGTGGTCAACCCAAATCACAAGTACCTGGCAAGATCCAAAAGAAATGGTTTTAAACTGTCTTAAAATTTTTTTTTTTTTTTTTTAAATAAATCCCTCCCTATCCCACACTGGTGCCGGCTAGACAGTCTGTGGTAAAGAATGGTGACATGTTGACATGCATCTTATGCTTGTCATGAGCCTCCTTTGGCCCCTTTAGGCTCATCGTCAGAAACCTGATTGTTGTCGGAGTGTGCATAATCCGTGACCATGCTGAAGAAACCAAACAGTCTGTCACAGCACAATTATTAATCCAGGTTTTTGCTTCCTCTGGATCAAAGCAGTTGCCTCCTGTCACCGCTACTAAATTCTCTTTATGACTGAACTGAGATGCTTCCGTGGCAGACACTATCACTTCTACATATCAGCTAAGCAGGCTCCCAATGTCTCTCTGTCTGTCTGTCTCTCATTTCCATTAAAATGTGCCTCTGCTCTTGTAAAGACTTTTAGCGGAAATTAAAAAAAAAAAAAAAAAACGAGAGTGAAGTTATTGGAATGAATATTGTTTTGGGTTCATCCTGCCTTCATCTACAGGAAATAGGGGGAGGGGGCGGGTCCTTCCTCCTGGCCCTTTGCAACAGAAGCTTGAGAGAAGTAGCCTAATGTTTAGTGCAATGGGCTGCAAACCCAGCAAACAGGGTTCAATTCCCACAGCAGCTCCTTATGACAGAATAAGTACAGTGTTCCCCCACGAATTCGCGAATCGCGGACTCAGTTAGTCGCAGTGTTTTCTGACTGCCTCTTCCGGTCAGATAATACAGGGAATGAGTCCATGAATCAAGCCTTCTGCACAGCCAATTCCTCCTCTTCCCCCCCTCCCCCAGAGCATACAGGGTATGATTTACTGCACCCGCCAGCGCCCCAGCTGCCCTCTCCTGCCTTTTTACAGACTCAAAACTGCATTTGCGGTTTTTCAAAATTCGCGGGGGTTCCTGGAACGGAACCCCCGCAAATTTCGTGGGAATAATGTAGTTGCATATAATATGTAAACCACTTTGATTGTATCACGGAAAGGCAGTATATCAAATCCCATTCCTATTTTTTCCTTTCAGGAGGATGGATTTCTCCATAAAGTATCATGACAATTTGTTGACCTCAGAAATTTTGATTCGTAAATATTTTAAAGAAGTTTCGGGGTTGTCAGAAGCAGATACTTTGCCCTTAACAAATTTGTATTATATCCCACAGAAAAAGAAAATTTCGGCAGAATTGGGAGTAGACCAGTTGGAACAGATAGAATTTGATTTAACAGGTTTCTTGGAAGATTCACAAGATATAATCCAAACTAGGTCTACTCTATTAGTAACTTGTGCAAGGGAATTAGATAAATCTTTAATTATGAAAGCTTATTTTCAAAATAAGCAAGCAAAGTTTTGTGGATACAATGTATTAATATTTCCAGATGTAGCTCAGGCAACACAATTGAGAAGAAAAGCATTTTTTAATTTAAAATCAAGGTTGTTAGCCTTAGGAGCTACATTTTATTTAAAATTCCCATGTAAATGTCTAGTGAAATTTAAGGAATGTGATTATGTATTCTGGGATTCTATGCAGTTGGAACAATTTTTACAGCTTAATGAAACTAATAAGTAGTTCCCACTTGAATTAATTATAATTGGAGTTTAGTAGAATTTTGCACTGTAAATTGGATCTTAGTTTAAGATCTTGATTATATGTTATTTTATTTCTTATGTCAAGTTCAGGGATATTCTCCCGTAATGTGGACTAGAGGAGATTTATAGTAATGTAAGACTAAGTCTTAATATCTGTAAAATTGTGTTATTCTTTTATTTATTTCTTCGCTCCTTGAATTATTATTTGTATAAATGATAATGTTTAAAATTGATAAATAAAAAAAAAAAAGTATCATGACAAGTGTAGCTAGAAAAGAAAAACTTCAGATTTTCATAGATTTAGCTTAAATGCAACAGGACTGGTATTCTTGACCATTGGGTTAAACCCTCATTAGTTGTGAGGGTTGTAAAGAACCTACTGTTTGTTTTCTTGCTCCACCTCCCATTACTCTAGGATAAACTCCACCCCCTCAGTCTTACTACAAACGAGGAGTAGGGAGCCTGTCTGTTCTGCTCCAGTTTGATCTTTATTATTTTGGGTTTTTTTTATAATCTGGTCAGAGGCTTTCGGTGCTGCAGAGGATCCCGGTTACCCTGAGGCATCTCTGGCTGCGAGAAGATACAGATTATCAGGGCTGAGGTTTGTAGCCTCACGTGATTTCTGTTTGACAAGTCTACATCAGTAGTTCTCAGAGTTCAGGCTCCGTATCCTTGGAAGCAATTTTGCCCCAGGTTCTGTCTGCAGCGGGTTTGAGCACAGACTAAGCGGGTCCTGTGGTGGTTTACCCAGGATCAGGGCAGACTGCTTTACTCCCCTATGAGGTTGTGCGGCTTTGGTGGAGGTCTGAGGGTTCAGTTGCATGTCGGGAACTGGACAGCAGTCCAAAGAAGCAAGCCATCTGTTGGACTCCAGGCTTGTCTGAGGCAGAAATTTTCTCTCACCTCTGATCTGAGGTTTCCCTATGCAGTTCCAGCACAGCAACATGACATAGTGAGTAAGGCTACTGCAGCCAATGAGAAAAATTGGGAGTGTGGGTTTCTAAAGTTAAGGATCAGGTCTCCTACCTCCTAAAATCATTTCCCTGCATTTTATTTTCTCCATGGGCCATTTTTGGAGCCAGAATTGCTATTATGTTGGCCATCTTGGATTTCCTGATTTTATTTTAAAAGCCTCCATCTGCCTCAATATCTCTTATTTTTGTCAGAAAACAATATAGATGGACTCCTCAGGTGGAGATACTTTGGATTCATGTCAGATATGTGGCAGATGCCTATCTAAAGGGGGCCATTTCATGCGCTACATGGCTTGTGAGGGGGAAGGGTGGGAGTTTCAGGCTTCACCTTCCCTTCTGCTTCTGGCCATTTAGGTACTCAGCTAGGCCTAAAATTCTGGCAGAATCCAGAGAAACCAGACTTGGCATTCCCAGCGAAGCACAGCAGCATGCCGGTAGACAACACCAAAAGCCAGCACTGGAGATCCTGCCAGGACCCTCTGGGCAACCTGGGCAGTGGTTTGCTCCCAAATTCATACACATGATGTATGAAGCCTTGTTTAGGTTTCAACAGCCAACCTAACCCTGTGAAGGCCTTGGTGGAAGTAGTACCAGGATTTTTAGTGACAGGCACAGTGTCCACCCCAAAAAGCCATTCAGATTTTACAGGGACCCAAGCTGTTTTGGACTCAGAGGATGAAGGTTCTAAAGTCATTGCCTTTAAGAACATAAGAATTTGCCACTGCTAGGTCAGACCAGTGGTCCATCGTGCCCAGCAGTCCACTCCCGTGGCGGCCCCCAGGTCAAGGACCAGTGCCCTAAGACCAGCCCTAACTGCATATGTTCCGGTTCAACAGGAATCCATCCAACTTTGTCTTAAATCGCTGGAAGGGTTTTCCCCTATAACAGCCTTTGGAAGAGCGTTTCAGTTTTCAACTACTCTCTGGGTGAAGAAGAACTTCCTTATGTTTGTATGGAATCTATCCCCTTTTAACTTTAGAGAGTGCCCTCTCGTTCTCTCTACCTTGGAGAGGGTGAACAACCTGTCTTTATCTACTAAGTCTATTCCCTTCAATATCTTGAATGTTTCTATCATGTCCCCTCTCAGGCTCCTCTTTTCAAGGGAGAAGAGGCCCAGTTTCTCTAATCTCTCACTGTATGGCAACTCCTCCAGCCCCTTTACCATTTTAGTCGCTCTTCTCTGGACCCTTTCGAGTAGTACCGTGTCCTTCTTCATATACAGCGACCAGTGCTGGGCGCAGTATTCCAGGTGAGGGCGTACCATGGCCCAGTACAGCAGCATGATAACCTTCTCTGATCTGTTCATGATCCCCTTCTTAATCATTCCTAGCATTCTGTTTGCCCTTTTCGCCACCGCTGCGTATTGTGCGGACGGCTTCATTGACTTGTCGACCAGTACTCCCAAGTCTCTTTCTTGGGGGGTATCTCCATTCAGGGTCCTCAGCTTTGGGAGATTCAGCATCCCAGATGGGAGGGTCTGACCACAATCAGGTGGCAGTCCTGGATCTCGGAGAGGATCCGAGGGTGTAAAGGTTATTCAAACCCTCCATCCTGCAAGCTTTGATTGTGTAGGCACTCCATGAGCTAAAATTGGAGCTGCCTCAAGCCTCCACGGCTCAGTGCTTGCTCATGAGCAACAGCAAAGAACAGAATGTCTGTTTTCCCTTGCTTACAGAGATTACTAAGATGTTAATAGATCACTGGAATGTTCTTCAGGGACCCTTAGGGATAGCTAAGTCCATGGCTAAGCTCTGCCCAAATGATGCTGAGTTTCAGCAGTGGTTGCTACACCTAAAATGGATTTTCTGGTGGTGCAGATTACGAAGCACACTTTATTCCCCAGTGAATATACTTTGTCCTCAAAAGACAATTTGAAGCAGCTGCACTAGAACTGAAAGTGGCAGTAGTTGCATCTTATATTGCCTGGGCATGCCACTTTTGGTTAAGCCGGGCTTCGGATCTAGACAGCAACTCTAACCGCCTGTTTCTCTTGGAGGGGGTTTATTATATTGCAGATGCTCTGTATGACTTTTTCAGGGTCCTGAGCAAGGTTTCAGCTTATGCTGTCTCTGTCCACGGAATGCTCCAAACGCAGTGGGAGAAGCAAAAAGCTCTGATTGGCTTAAAATTGTGATTTTGAGCCAATCAGGGCCTTCGTCCCTCTCACTGCATCTGAAGATGCATTGGGAGGTGGAAGCCCTGTCATTGCAGAACACGGAGGGAGGGAGCTCCCTTCCTGTCATTTGCTGTTCCAAAGGTACGGGGGGAGGGGGTTTCAGGGATGTGGGTGGGCCAGCAAAGTTGGGGGGAATGTGGGGGGCAGAAATGTTAGGGGAGGTACGGGATATCAGGAGGATGTCAGGATGTGAGGGGGAATCTGGATATCAGGGGGATGTGGGGGATGTCAGGGGGATTTCAGTATATGAGGGAGATAGGTATGTCAGAGGGAGGGGTGTAGGGCTCTGCGGCTCAACTGATCCTGGCAGGAAGAATCCCCATCAGCTGAACAGCCAGGAATCCATGAAACCAGATCAGCTGATAGGAATTCCTTCTGCCATGATCAGACAAGGTAGTTGGTGGGTACAACTGTAAAACTTGCTTTTGTACATTTCTTGCGTGGATATTTTTATTTTTGAAAATGGATAAAAAAAAGTAGACATCCTAAAGACCAAAACATATACCTTGCTCGTTTTCAAAAATAAAAGAGAGACGTTTGGCAGCTTTGAAAATGGACATTTTTCTTGCTGGGTTTGTGGACAACTTGCGCAAAATGTCCAACCTGAGACTTAGGCACACTTTTGATTATGCCCCTCTATGTAAACAGGCAAGGAGGCACCAGAAGTGCACTGCTGAGATTGGAAACTCACCTGCTCTTTTGGTGGGTGGAAGCCATCTTGGCAGCTCACATATCTGGAATAGAGAATGTGCAGATGAACTTCATATGTCGGCAGACCTTGGATACAAGGGAGTGGTCTCTCTTTGGAAGGCCTTTGACTGCATAGTTAGGTGCTGGGGGCATCCAACGTTCAACCTCATGGCCTCAGCATCCAACAAAAAGGTGGCTCATTTCTTAAGCCGAAGATACGAGCAAGAAGCACTGGGCTGGATGCTGTAGTCCAAGCCTGTTTCTCCCATGACCAATGATAGGCAAGAGTACTTTGGAGGGTCAGAATGCACCCAGGTCAAGTGATTCTTGTAGCTCTAGATTGGCTGTGGTGGATATGGTATGCAGACTTAGTCTGCAGAGGGGCAAGGCTCTCAGGCTTCCTTGTCATCTGAATATTCACTCACAGGTTCCAATCGTCCTGGAGGATCTGGAGCACTTTGGTCTTGGTGCAACACAAACAAACAAAAAGGGAGACCCAATGATCCACATTAAAAACAACCCAAAGATAAAAACAATAGATTGCGGATGTGGATGTCCTGAAAGATGAGTTTCATTCGCTCTTCACAATAAAAATACAAATAAAAGTCTGAATAGTAATACATGTATGATTGTTCTGACGGACCCTACACAGTCTGTGTTTCAGCGAAACCGCCTTCCTCAGGGGTCCGGATGATATAGGGTACAAAGATAAAAATATGAGCAAAACAATGTACGTGTCTATGAGCATAAAACCTGAAAATGGCTTGAAACAAGCAGAGTGGCGTGTAAAATCGCCATGCTCCTGAGGCCTGCAGTATGTGAAAGCCTGGAAGTATTTCAGGAACTGGTGCGAGCAACAATGCTCAGATCCGATGATCGCACCAGTTTCAGCGGTGCTCAACTTCCTGCAGGAAGGTCTGAAGAAGGGCCTGGTGGTTGGCTCTCTCAAGGTACAGATAACCAGACTTTCCTGCTAGAGAACACTGGTCAGAAAGCGCTTGTTGGCGTCCCATCTAATGTATCCAGATTTTTGAAGGGAGCCTTACATTTAGTGCAACAGTCTTTCATCTTTGAACATTAATCTGGTCTTGCGGGCCCTTGTGAAGGCTCCTTTTGAGCCTTTGGAGATAAATCTGACAATTAAGACAGTGTTCACATATTGAATACTGTGGGCTGATCTGGTTGTCCCATCAAAGAATGTACTGCAAATAGAAAAATGTTCAAAGAAGGGCAACAAAAATGATCCCTTCTTGATCATCTTTTCTCCAAGCTAAACAATCTTAACCTTTTATAACCTCTCTTCATAAGATCTCTATTGTGAACACATCCCTTATGAAGAGAGGTTATAAAGGTTAAGACTGTTTAGCTTGGAGAAAAGATGATCAAGAAGGGATATGGCAGAAGTTTATAAAATTATGAGTGAATGAGATATTAAATAGGGAATGATTGCTTAACCTGTCAAACAAGACAAAAATAAGAGGACATTCCTCTATGAAACTAATGATCAGCAGGTTGAAAACAAAGTCATAGAGATTTTTTATAACAACACATAATCAAGATGTGAAATCACGGTCAAGGTAACCTACATAGTGTGATTCAAAAAAGGATCGGCCAAGCTCTGGAGGAAATGTCTACTGGCAGAGACAGGATGCTGGGCTTGATTGACCTTTGGGTGATCGTGTGACTCAGCATGGCATTTCATGTGTTCTTATGTACCTCTTTTAATGTAGAAAGCAACGAAGGGCACTGCCGGAACTAGACTTGGTGACGCCCTAAGCTGTATAAAGCTTGGAGGCCCCTTGTTAATAAGTTACACCATATTGCATACCCTAGAAATAATATGTAAATGGATATTAAAAACATAAATAATTTTAGCATTTATTGATAGTCTAGAGGTGAAGAACCTTTGTGCATGAAAGAGGAGCGGGACTTGGGTGTGATAGCATGTGATGATCTTAAGGTGGCCAAAGAGGTTGCAAAGGCAAAGGATGCTAGGGTGTATAGGAAGTGCTATGGCCAGTAGGAAAAAGGAGGTATTGATGTCCCTGTATAAGACTCTGGTGAGACCTAATTTAGAATATTGTGTACAATTCTGGAGACCGCACCTTCAAGAAGATATAAACAGGATGGAGTCGGTCCAGAGGAAGACTACTAAAATGGTCGATGGTCTTCATCTTAAGGCATATGGGGACAGACTTAAAGATCTCAATATGTATAATTTGGAGGAAAGGCAGGAGAGGGGAGATATAATAGAGATGTTTAAATACCTACGTGGCATAAATGTGCATGAGGTGAGGTACTTTAATTTGAAAGGAAGGTCCGGAATGAGAGAGCAGAGGATGAAGATAAGAGCTGATAGATTCAGGAGTAATCTAAGGAAATATTTTTTTTGCAGAAAGGGTGGTAGGTGTGTGGAATAGTCTCCTGGTAGAGGTAATGGAGACAAAGACTGTGTCTGAATGCAAGAAAGCATTGGACAAATGGGATCTCTTAGGGAGAGGCGGAGATAACGGATGCCAGATGCTGTGTATGGGCCTGCCATCATGTTTCTATGTGTCTATATCTATCTATCTATCTATCTATCTATCTATATATATATATATATTAATGCTCACAAAAATTAGTAATTTGGATCACTTTTATTAATATAAGTAATAATGAACTTGTTTGCAAAATCAGAAAACTGATAAGCCTGAAAACAGAAAACGTATGCTTAAAATATTACTTAAATTCATTATGTATGAAGCCATTTTAAAAGTACAGATAAAAGTAATTCCACCTCTTCAACATTTAAGTAAGTTTGATAAAAAGCCTCATAAAAGTTTCAGAGCCCCCCGGAAAATCCTGAACTTTTGTGAGGCCCTAAGCTGTGGATTATTTAGCTTATAGGTAAATCTGGCACGGGGCAAGGCTGATGCCCAGAGACACAATAATATAATCATGGACAATGGGGCAGATGCATTATACTAAATGGCCCTTCTCATGACAACCTCTAATGTTTTATATTTGTTTGCTTTGGATTTAGCTCAGATCTTCCCATTGGCAGCTCCAGGTGAACTACATTCAGGTATATTGGATATTTGCTCTCTCCAGAGGACTTACATTCTAATTTTGTACATAAGACAATACATGGTTAAGTGATTTGCCCAAAGTCACAAGAAGCAGTAATGGGAGGTGAGCCCTGGCTTCAGTAGTCCCTGGCCTGCTGCACTTACCACTAGGCAACTCCATTTCTTTCTAATAGCTTGTAATTGAATATGTTATGTTAGTATGTTAGCACATATCTTGGTCTTTTGTGAGTTGTAGCCACACGTCATTGCATTGTAGAACATGAACACCTTACAGGGTGAGGATGAAGATCAGGGGCAATGGGCCATGAGCAGAAACTAACAAAAAACCCAGCATCCCAGACCTTAGTGCCACTTGAAAAGGTTCAAAGAAGAGCGACCAAGATGGTAAAGGGGATGGAACTCCTCTCGCATGAGGAAATACTAAAACTGTTAGGGCTCTTCAGCTTGGAAAAGAGACGACTGAGAGGAGATATGATTGAAGTCTACAAAAATCCTGAGTGGAGTAGAACGGGTACAAGTGGATCAATTTTTCACTCCCTCAAAAATTACAAAGACCAGGGGACACTCGATGAAGGTACAGATTAATGTCTTTAAAACCAATAGGAGGAAATTTTTTTTCACTCAGAGAATAGTTAAGTTCTGGAACGCGTTGCCAGAGGATGTGGTAAGAGCAGATAGCGTAGCTGGTTTTAAGAAAGGTTTGGACAAGTTCCTGGAGGACAAGTCCATAGTCTGTTGAGAAAGACACGGGGGAAGCCACTGCTTGCCCTGGATCGGTAGCATAGAATATTGCTACACCTTGGGTTTTGGCCAGGTACTATGACCTGGATTGGCCACTGTGAGAACGGGCTACTGGGATTGATGGACCATTGGTCTCACCCAGTAAGGCTATTCTTATGTTCTTAAGAACGACCAAGGCAAGAAAATATGCTCCAAGCTCAAAAATGAAAGAAGAAATTGCTTTTGGGAATGATGAAAAAATGGTAGATGACGTGTATTTCTTCCAAGTTTATTTCGTATTTGATATACCGCATTGGCAAATGCATCTATGTGGTTTACCAATTAAAAAAAAAAAAAATTAAAACAGAGTGAGAAATGAAATTGAATGAAATGACATCATAAACAATTAAACGAAAGACGAGAGAAGAAGATTCAAATATTTATTTGAGTGAAGGTACTGAAAGAACGCTATTAATGGCATGTTGGCCAACACAGAGGTACAAGTTCTAGCAGATGTGATCCCAAGTATATATATATAATCACAGAAGCCCAGTTCCCCCAAAACTAAAGTCCATCCAGTTTACCTTTTAGATGAGGGTCAGGGGAGACCACAGCCTCTGTACAGTGGAAAAGCATCAGAAGGAGAAGGGAATGTGTTTGTGTACTCCTGCCCAAGCACATCAGAATGTTTGCAGAATATTCAACAAGACAGCTGCTAATGGCTACAGTATATATTCAAAAATATAATAATACACACAGGGGAGAAATCATTTGCTAACTGTCTCATCTCATCAGAGCTTTAAGTCATGTCCCATGAAGGGCCTGTGCTACCACCTTGTGATCGCATAGTGAAACAGCGTGGAAGCCTTTCCTATGCAGAGCTCTTGCTCTGTCTGGACAGCACACAAAGGGTCAGAGATAGCAGGGATTAACGGGCAACCTATTCTGTGGCATCAAATGGCCCCAAAATGAACATCCTGTGTTGTAAAAATGAGATTTTGAATAAACCAAGCAAGTAATAGAAAAAAAACCATAGAAGAATTAAGGTAGATAAAGACCGAATGGCCTATCTGGTCTGCCTAACCATGTCATCTACTATCCCTTCCTCTCTCTTAGAGATCCAACGTACTTGTCCTGTAGGATGCCCATTGGATTTTTAGCCTGGGCAATACTTCTCAAATTGGCCAGTCCTGAAAATGTGAAATCATGGCCTGTTTGTGTTGGTTTCCCACTAGTATAAATGTGGTAAATTTTTCACAGTTTAATTTGGTGTTGGTGTCGGTGTAGTGTTGGTGGCATTGCGGGTGTATGTTTCCACAAGCAATAATCCATGCTGTAGTGGCATCAGCCAAAGGTCAAAGTTCATCCAAGCTGTGCTATGATATTTGTAGATATAGAACATATGTTAAAGAATATGCTTACCATGTGCTACAAATGAGAAAGAACATTGTGATTTATTGGGCAGCATCATGGAGCCCTGCAAAAAAATCCATTTGGTATATGATGGCTCCTTAAACCTTACCAGCACCGTTCTCTCTAAGTTGAGTGGGAACCACTCTTAGCTGTACCCTTCTCCTCCACTGCCAGTTCCAGACTTTGTTCCTTTCATCTAGCTGCCCCCTATGCCTGGATTAAATTACCCGAGTTTGACTGTCGAGCCCCTTCCCTTGTTTAAAAGCAGACTGAAAGCCCATCTTTTTATATATAACTTTCAATCTTTAACCCTACTCCTCTGCCCTCCACCCCAGCCCACTGATTAACCGTTCCCCTTACTGTATCCATGACATCCTGTTTGTCTTTGGAAAGCAGAGCTGAGATTGTGATGTCATAATACCTCATTCCACCAATAAGAGCCAAACTCATCAGTGATGTCACAATGGCTTCATTGTCTTGTACTCCCCTCTGCCCTCCAACCCAGCCAGCTGATTAACCGTACCCCTTAACTCTATCCATTGCATCCTGTTTGTCTTGGCGGTTTAGGTTGTAAGCTCTTTTGAGCAGGGACTGTTTTCTTCTTCTTTGTGACTCTGTGCAGCGCTGTGTGCATCTGGTAGCGCTATGGAAATAATTAATAGTAGTAGTAGAGTCCTCCAGTTGCACTGCTGCCTGTAAGGGGTGGTGCTTCAATATTGTGATTACAATCACAAGGGACAGGCACGTTCCTTGGAGTCCAGCAGAGCGTGCGCAGCCAAGCCGGAAGGAAGATGGACACGTGCTTGCAGGGGACACTAATTCTTTGCGGACCGGCACCGGTCCATGGACCGGTGGTTGAAGAACACTGCTCTAGAGCTCAGCCTTTTAATGGGACTCTGTTAGGGAGCGTGCTTAAGGAAGACTGGCAGTTTCCTATGCACTCTATTACACTTATTGTATGACTTATACTTTACATGGTCATTCGGGTGGATTAAGCCTTTTTTCCTTTTGGTCTTGTCTATCTTCCTGGTTGCATGAAGCAACTGGCATGACATCGTCGCCATATCCATTTCTACCTCACATGTTAGTGGATAGGGCATTTCCCTTCTAAAACAATCCAGTGCTTCTGTCTTCACAGTATCTGGATTGTCCTGTTGTAGCACAAATACAAGGAAGGTTAAGAAAACATGGCATTTCGGCTGTGTGCAGGAAGCATAGTTCAGGTTTGGGTATTTATTGTGGACTCACAAGTGCTAATACTTCAGGCTGTCAGTTGAATGGGCCAAATGACGGATGCTTTGTCAGTGAGATCCAGCATTAGCTCTGCTGACTGGTTGCTATTACAAGACGTAGGAAACAAAAGGCACTTTGATAATATCTTGTTGCAAGCTGTTTACTTATTGGAATTATTATAAACACTTTAACTGTGTTTTACATTTTTTGATATTGAATAAATTAGCTTTCTGTGTGAGTGTGTGGCTGGGCGTATGTGTGTGGGTGTTTTTATGAGTCTCACACTATATGACTTAACACATTACTGTCTATGGGTAGTATGTTCTGGAAAAGATAGGACTATCTGGGTGTCTAGGTATAACAGTGGTTTTATATTCAAGTACTTCATCATATTTCTCTTTATGTCCTGGTGGGCTCAAACTCTATCTAATGTACCTGGAGCAATGGGGAGATTAAGTGACTTGCCCAGGATCACAAGGAGCAGTGAGGGATTTGAGCCCAGAGTGCTGAGGCTGTAGCTCTAACCACTGTTGTAGTTTCAAGCCTTGCATTAGACAGAACTGCAAACTTCTCTTTAGGTCCTTTGCAGACCTCTCCTTATATCCTTGGCAATATTCTTTCTGACAAGTCATAAGCTTAACTTCCTGCCTTGCAGGATACCAGCTGTAAACCCCTCACTAGGTGCTTGCAGTCCTAGGTCAGTCCTGGAGGCTCCTTCTTTTCTCTCTGGGCCTCTTCTAGTTTGTCTCTGTTCTGGGGTTTTCCCTCACTGGCTGAATCACTTCCTCCCCTCCTTATATCCTTGGCAATATTCTGGGTGCTGCTGTTAATACGGTAATCTTCACTATTTCTTGAGCATTCATCTCTGAAGAGTCTGTGGATTAGAGGTCAAGGACAGAGACAGTTATATAACTAGAGGTCACCAGGCTTAGGTGCTCCTTACCACACCCTCGGTTATAGAGCGGTTGGAAAGCGATAGTACCCCTCTCCTGTGCTGAAACAGTAATGAAAAATGCTGAGAAGCCCCACTAGATGAGAAGCAAAATTCTAGCTAAGGGATGCAAAGCCGTCATGTGTTGCGGTAGTTTTTTTTAATTCCATTGACTGCTTATGGAGTTATTCAGTATAGACAGATGATACTCTGAGGGCAAAATGTTTTGTGTACATAGAAATATACCTGTTGCTATTCAGCATGTGACAGTCAGCATTTTTTAAAAATGTTGACCACCATGGGCATAATTAGTCTTGGATATTCAGTTCCAGGCTATGCCCAGGTGCCGACATTGAATATCCAGGGCTAATTACGGTTGTGTTGCGTGCCAGAGTTTATGCAGGCCCTGGCTGATATTCATCAGAGTAACATAGGAGAATCAAATCCACAGAGACAACATAAGCACGAAGGAGTAGAAAAATCCAAAAAAAGACTGGTGAACTCCAGATATTTCACAAACAACATTCCTTTATTGTCCAATAAAACATCGACTTGACATGCGCATGTTTCGGCCTGACGGCCTGCCTCAGGAGTCTCAATAATTTGTGGAAAAATAAATGGATTCATATCCGAGGGTTAGTTCGACCACACAAAAGTGGATCAAAATAATTGCAGAATGAAAATCGCTGTGAAAAGCGCCACCAATAGCAATCTGCATATGTGCATATGGTGTCTCCTTGAGTCCCGATACTACCAGGTCCACCCAAAAATTCTAACTATCTTTCCCCTCGCTAAAAGGTATCCTACATGCGGGAAGATTAGGGAAATCTCTCTTCTTCAGAATCACAGGGCTTTGGAATAACCTTTCTGCCCCACTACGGAATCTGGGCTCCTTCAAACTATTCCGAAAGCATCTAAAAACTAGGCTATTCACAAAAATTTAAGGCTTTCTTCCTCCTATACTCAACCTCCATCCCATTATGCTGTTCCTTCCTTATACAGTGGAACCTTGGTTTACAAGCATAATTCGTTCCAGAAGCATGCTCGTAAACCAAATTGCTCGTATATCAAAGCGAGTTTCCCCATAAAAAGTAAGGGAAACTCGCTTGATTCGTTCCCCCCCACCCCCCCGAGGCTAGCAGCACTGCTCTATCCCCCCCGAGAACCAGCATTGCTCTCCCCGCTCAAGAAGGCCCCCCCCCCCCGCATGATCCTGAATGTCCCCCGCCACGATCCGGCATCCCCCACGCGATCTAGCACCTCCCCACGCCGCGATCTGGCACCCCCCACCCACCCGAACACTTCGCTTACCCTCCATCTGGCACCCGGCACCAACGCACAGGAAATGCTGGTGCCCGAAGATCTGCTGAACCTTGAGCATCTGCGCATGCTCAAGGCCTTTGAGTTCCCGGTCTCTCCGAGATTCTCGAAGGCCTTGAGCATGCACAGATGCTCAAGGCCCAGCGAAAAGGACTGCAGATCTTCGGGCACCTGCACCGGCCGGTGCCGGGTGCCAGATGGAGGTTAAGTGAAGTGTTCGGGTGGGTAGGGGGTGCCGGATTGCAGCGTGGGGGGGTGCCGGATCGTGGGGGGGGGTGGTGCCGGATCACGGGGGGAGGCGCTCGTACATCGAGGCAAGCTCAGTTTGCAAGGCACCAATTTTGCAAATGTTTTGCTCGTCTTGCAAAACACTCGCAAACCACTGCACTCGTAAACCGAGGTACCACTGTATTAAGCTAACCGTGCTGAGCTCTATAATTATGGAGAGGATGCGGTATATAAACTTAAGGTTTAGTTTAGTTTTTTAAGCCTATTCTAGATACCTACTTTCTTTACAGAATACTAGAGCAAGCGACAGAGAACATGGATACCTCTAAATGTGACAATGTGACCACGTATGCCAGCCTATAGCTGGTATTAATGCCTACAGCACATACACATATAAGACCAAATTCTATAAATTTGCACCCCCCAAAAAATGCTAAGTGCTGTTCTATAAACAGTGCTCTAACCCCCCCCCCCCTCCCCTCCCCTTTATATAAAATTGCATTAGAGGTAAATGCTCCAACGCTCATAGGAATTTTATGAGTGGCAGAGCATTTACGGCACCGGCTCGCGTTAAAGCTTCTAGCGCAGCTTGATAAAAGGGGCCCTAAATTAGGTGCTGTTTATAGAATAACACAGTGGGATCTGCAACTAACTTTAGCAATGAGATTTCACGCCAGCTGAACCCTGGGGTAAATCCTCGTGACTAATTAGATGTGAATTCCTTTTGTTCTGTAATAGTGCATTGTAAATTGAAGGAATGCCCTGAACTATCGCTGACCTACTCCTGGCAGTGCTCCCCCCACCACCCCCTTTTTGAAGCCACATGTAAAATTTACACATGAATCCTGACACCTAAATTTACATGCATAAATTTAAATTAAAGCCAATTAGCACTGATAATTGATTATCAGGGCCCAATTATCAGCACTAATTGGGTCATTATTCAACTAAATTGCACCCAAATTTGCTCATGTCGTTCTTAGCACCATATATAGAATTTGAGGGATAATGTTCACTGCTCACTGGCAAGATATACATCATCAAAGCATGACGCATACTTTTCTATATGAGGTCTTCTGTAAGAGGTCACTTATAAGAACATAAGCAATGCCTCCGCTGGGTCAGATCTGAGGTCCATCGCACCCAGCAGTCCGCCCACGCGGCGGCCCAACAGGTCCAGGACCTGTGCAGTAATCCTCTATCTCAGGGGTAGGGAACTCCGGTCCTCGAGAGCCATATTCCAGTCAGGTTTTCAGGATTTCCCCAATGAATATGCATTGAAAGCAGTGCATGTAAATAGATCTCATGCATATTCATTGGGGAAATCCTGAAAAAACGACTGGAATACGGCTCTCGAGGACCGGAATTCCCTACCCCTGCTCTATCTATACCCCTCTATCCCCTTTTCCAGCAGGAAATTGTCCAGTCCTTTCTTGAACCCCTGTACCGTATGCTGCCCTATTACGCCCTCTGGAAGCGCATTCCAGGTGTCCAACACACGTTGGGTAAAGAAGAACTTCCTAGCATTCGTTTTGAATCTCTCCCCTTTCAACTTTTCCGAATGCCCTCTTGTTCTCTTATTTTTCGAAAGTTTGAAGAATCTGTCCCTCTCCACTCTCTCTATGCCCTTCGTGATCTTGTAAATCTCTATCAGATCCCCACTTGTGCTCAAAAATATTCGTTTACATGTGTAAATGACTAGCATACCACCACCTTCCTGCTTAAAACACTCATGTGGCCAGAATTACCCCCTTAGGGCCAGATTTATTTAAAAAACTTAGGGCTCCTTTTACTAAGTTGCGTTAGCGTTTTTAGTGCACGCAGCATTTTCGCGTGTGCTAAACCCGCGCTACGTGGCTAGAACTAACGCCAACTCAATGCTGGCGTTAAGGTCTAGTGCGCGCAGCAATTTAGCATGCGCCATTCCACGTGTTAAAGCCCTAACGTGGCTTAGTAAAAGGAGCCCGTAATA
This sequence comes from Geotrypetes seraphini, assembly GCF_902459505.1. Lineage (NCBI taxonomy): Eukaryota > Metazoa > Chordata > Amphibia > Gymnophiona > Dermophiidae > Geotrypetes > Geotrypetes seraphini. The sequence goes on along the minus strand of NC_047089.1, from coordinate 215,206,513 downwards.
TACCGCCTGGAATCACAGCGGTTTCCAAATAATAATAATTTTATTTTTATATACCGCCATACCACATAGTTCTAGGCGGTTCACATACAGTACTAAAAATATACAAGCAGTGAATAAAAGTATGATCTAAAAATGACTAAAATTATACAATCATTGAATAAAATGAATTAATGAAAATAGATAGATATGCCTTAAAAAGTACATACATAGATCAAAAACAATACAAATCTTTCTTCAAAATAATATCAACACATGTGAAAACAAAACCTACAAATTCTTCAATAACGTACAAAAATGCCCAAACAATGTTAGGAAAGACAGATCATAAGTATGCGTCTATAAACAGCTTGGTTTTCAACAATTTCTTCAAGCCGTAATGGCCTGGGCATAATCTTAATTGCCCGGTAAGATTGTTCCAGTATGATATTCCAGCAATGGAAAACATTTGAAGCTGAGTTGCCACATATCTTAACATGATCAACTGTCAGTGCTACAAGTTTCATTTCCCCCTCTGAGTGCAATGCCCTTGGAGGTTTATAAATCTCCCAGGAAGAATCTGTGCCTAGTACTGTTCTATAAAGGGTTCTTTTGTGGCGCAGTGGTTAGAGCGATATGCACAGACAGGAGATGCATCCTTTCTGTTTAGTGGAGACATGGCATTGTTCTTATATTCAGAAGTTTGGCTTTTAAAGGTCTTCTTTTTGAACCATTATTCGATCATTTAGATTCAAATTGTTTCACTATACAGTTAGAGAACAATTGCAAATAAAGTGCTTCGCATTGAGGATAGGACCCCTGAGACAGGCCATACGGCCGAAACACGTACGTGTCGGGTCTTGAATGAATAAAAGGATTGAGCCTCACAGGTCACCTCTTTTGTTTTTCTTTGCAGTGGTTAGAGCTACAACCTCAGTAGCCTGAGGTTGTAGGGTCAAACCCCAGGCTGCTCCTGGTGACCCCGGGCAAGTCACTTAATTCTCCACTGCTCCAGGTAATTAGATAGAATGTGATCCCACCAACACAGATAGGGAAAATGTTTGAAGTACCTGTATGTAGACTGCTTTGAGTGTGGTTGTATAGCTACAAAAAGGTAGTATACAGTACACTGACGTCATAATGCCTCATTCCACCAATGCCTAATAACAACCTTATCAGTGATGTCACAATGGCTTCATTGTGCTATACTTGGCTCACTTCTGCTATTGCATTGGAGGAGAGTGTGGCGTAGTGGTTAGAGCTATAGCCTCAGCATCCTGAGGTTGTGGTTCAAACCCTGTGCTGATCCTTGTCACCCTGGGCAAGTCACTTACTCCTCCACTGCCCCAGTTACATTAGATAGATTGTGAGCCCACCAGGACAGATAGGGAAAGTGTCGGAACTACCTGTATGTAAACTGTTTTGAGTGTGGCATACAAAACCCTTTCCCTTTCTTTATAGAATACTGCTTAGCGTGGATTCCCACACCCAACTTTGGACCTGAGGACTTATGCCCGCTGAATCCTGGTGTAAATCCTGGAGAACAAGCTGGGCACATAACCCCCCATATACTATTAACACTGCACCTGAATTTAGGGAATGCCCCTGCTCCGCCCATGCCCCTCCCATGGCCGTATCCCCACCCCCCTTTGGGGTTGCATGCAAGACAATTTAGACATATAGCGTTATAGAGCAGGCAGATCCGCGGGCAAATCCTAATTAGTGCCAATTTTTCATGAATAATTGATTCTTTAAACAGCTCGTTAATTAGTTTGTGTGCCCGATCTGAAATCTATGTCCAAATTTTGGGAGACCTTTATAGAATAATGACCAGAAATAGAATTGTGTTGTAATAGTCCACAGTTTTGAATGCTTTGAATATTGGCTTTGCTGCTTTTCAGTGTGGAACAATGGCTGACAGGGTCATATTTTTCTCAACAACATATCTGCTGAGTGCTCTATTACAGTTTATTTACCTCTGGCATTCCACCAGGCAATAGAGTCACTTCATAGAGCAACTGCCTAGTAAATGCTGGCAAAATGATTTCATTAGGAGGACATAAAGAGATGTTTTATTGGCTACTTGACTCCACTCGTTTCTTGCATGTGACAGTCTTCATCACGAGGAATAGCTGAGTGAAGGCGGCAAGAAGCAATCTATCCCTTCTGCATTAAGCAGTTTCTTTGAAAACCGATGCACAATTCCTCTCACTAAAATACTCACTGCAAACACATTGAAAATGCTGCTGAAGGTTTTGTACCAGAGACTACACCTGCAACGGGAGTATTTATTGCTTCAGCCTACGATACATTTATCACCATGCTCACCATGGCACTGAGCTGGTAGACACAGGTGTATGTAGGGTCAAATTGTGTTTGAATAACTATTCCCCGCTTGGCCTCAATTTTGCCTATACTTGAATCTGATTGCATGGTAAGACAGCTCATGCTGCAATAAATTTATAGACCATAGCAGCAACATTGTAGAGACTTTTCTCCTGTTAGACCCGCAGGCTGATTTGAACGGCGTTCCGAACTTAAGGTATATCTCAGTGTCGGCAATAATAATTGGACTAGCGAGGACCCCTAAGCCATCATTTTAGAAATATATGCACCTGGATATTTAAAGGGCAATGCTATAAATTTGCACGCCAATTCTAAATGGTGCACGCATATTTAGGGTGCGCCCTTGTACACCATTGGCAATGGCAGGTGTAAGTTGGCGCATGTTTATATTTGTAGTATTCTAGTGAAACAACAAACAAGGGACTTCAAAGTCCACTGAACAAAAGGAGAAACCACAAAAACAACACTGGCAAGGGCCGGCAGAGTGGAGTTGATGCACTGGAGGCGCTCAGGTTTTATTAAAAAAAAAATAATAATAATAAAATATAATATATATATATATTATATATATATATAAATATATATATATATGACAATAAAACCAGTAACAGCTGGCAACAAGTGCAGTAAAAGAAGCAAATAATCCGAAAAAGTGTATCAATCCAAGTAGGGATTAAACAGTCATCTACATATAGAGAATTCCACCTTAATGTAAACAATGGTAACAAAAAGATGATGACTTCAAATGCAGCAAAACAAATCAGCTGACAAGTGGTATAACAGTAGAAAGGACTTCAATTGATGAATCTAAACATGGGATCCTACACAGTTCCGTGTTTTCACATGCATAAATGTCTTCAATAGGGGTCCATAGCTGAAAGCAATCAGCCAATTCCAAACGCAAAAGCTTAAAAAACTCGCAAAAAAATGCTATCCGCTTTTACCACAACCTCTGGCAACAACGTTCCAGAGCTTAACTATTCTCTGAGTGAAAAAATATTTCCTCCTATTAAAAATATTTTCCGGCAACTTTCATCGAGTGTCCCCTAGTCTTTGTAATTTTTGACGGAGTGAGAAAAAATCGATTCTCTTGTACCCGTTCGAGTACTCTCTGGATTTGTAGACTTCAATCATATCTCTCTTTCTGTGATCTCCTGTAATTTATGAAAACTACCTTTCTTTTCCCCTTGCCTTTTTAGCTACTACTTCTGAGAACCAAAGCAGCCTTTATTCTCTTAATTTTATATACTTTCCATATACCCTCATCACCTCTCGCCTAGACCATGGCATTTTGCTTATCAATCTGTTCAGAACTCTGCTGCACACCTGACATTCCACCAATGTCACCATGCCCCCATCACCCCTTTTCTCAAGTCACTTCATTGGCTCCCTATCCATTTCCGCATACAGTTCAAACTCCTCTTAATGACCTACAAGTATATTCACGTCTCAGCTCCTCAGTATTTCTCCTCTCTCCTCGCTCCCCTCACCCCCCCCAAAAAAAAAAAAACACTTACCTCATTGGGTAAGTCTCTTTCCTCCTCTACAGACAACGCCATCCCTTCTACTTTGCTGCACCGTATGCCTGGAACAAACTGCTCGACTTGGTATGTCAAACTCTGTGTCTGGCAGTATTTAAATCCAGACTCAAAGCCTACTTCTTTGAAGCTGTTTTCAATTCCAGATTCCAACCAACCTGTTAAGCACCAACATCTGCCTGTGCAATTCCCTCACCTGAGCACTGTGCATAGATGCACCTTCTTGTTCAGTTTGTCTGTCTTGACTAGATTGCCTTTTGAGCTGGGACTGTCTCTTCTAAGTTTTGATGTAGAGTGATATTAGTGATGCCTGTTAATCCAAACCGTTGCCAGCAAAGTGAAATCTATATAAACAAGGCAAACTGTAAACTTTCAACACATTTAATATCTATCGATATTTTATGAAATTTTTTAATAAGTCTTCAGTATTTGCCTACCACCAGCCTAACAATTCATGGCTGAGGTGTTTGTTGCCAAGTTCATCCTCATCAGACTTATTTTTTATTATTTTCTTGATTTTTCAAAACATTTTTTTTTTTAAATTTTCATTTCATTTTCGTAAGTGCTAAAAACAATTAAAAATTTTTTCAAAAATTGTACTTAGCTTTTGCAACTTTTATAGCTTTATGTAGTAAACGTCAGGTAGGGACCTGTCTACTCCGACATGATTCTCCAATAGGCTTTATCAAGAAGAGATCCCCCTTCAGTAATGATCCGCTGCATCCCGATAAGTTTTTAAGTAGCCGTTGACAAGGTACCTCACGAACGGCTACTTAAAAAACTGTGGAACCACGGGGTGCAAGGGGATATCTACCGATGGATCAAACACTGGCTAGCGGGCAGGAAACAGAGGGTTGGAGTCAAGGGCCAATACTCAGATTGGCAATGGGTCACGAGCGGAGTTCCGCAGGGGTCGGTGCTGGGACCTCTACTATTCAATATATTTATTAACGATCTGGAGACGGGGACAAAATGTGAGGTTATCAAATTTGCTGATGACACCAAACTCTGCAGCAGGGTTAGAAACACGGAAGACTGTGAAGACCTACAAAGGGACCTAACGAGACTGGAAGACTGGGCAAAAAAGTGGCAAATGAGTTTTAACGTAGAGAAATGCAAGGTCATGCATGTAGGGAAAAAGAACCCGATGTTCAACTACAAAATGGGGGGAACATTGCTAGGGGTGAGTAACCTGGAAAGGGACCTGGGGGTGATGGTCGACTCATCACTGAAACCATCGGCGCAATGTGCGACAGCCTCAAAGAAAGCAAACAGAATGCTGGGCATCATCAAAAAGGGTATCACAACCCGGACGAAGGAAGTCATCATGCCGCTGTATCGCGCAATGGTGCGCCCGCACCTGGAGTACTGTGTTCAATACTGGTCGCCGTACCTCAAGAAGGACATGGCGGTACTCGAGGGAGTGCAGAGGAGGGCGACTAAGCTGATAAAAGGTATGGAAAATTTTCCATACGCTGACAGGTTGAAAATGCTGGGGCTGTTCTCCCTGGAGAAGAGGAGACTTAGAGGGGACATGATAGAAACCTTCAAAATCCTAAAGGGCATAGAGAGAGTGAATAAGGACAGATTCTTCAAACTGAGGGGAGCCACAAGCACTAGGGGTCACTCGGAGAAATTGAAAGGGGACAGGTTTAGAACAAATGCTAGAAAATTCTTTTTACGCAGAGGGTGGTGGACACATGGAACGCGCTTCCGGAGGAAGTGATAGGCCAGAACTCTGTACAGGGGTTCAAGAAGGGTTTGGATAGGTTCCTGGAGGATAAAGGGATAGAGGGGTACAGATAGAACTTGAGGTAGGTTATAGAAGTGGTCGGAAACCACTTCATAGGTCGCAGACCTGAGGGGCCGCTGCGGGAGCGGACCGCTGGGCGAGATGGACCTCGGTCTGACCCAGTGGAGGCAACTTCTTATGTTCTTATAAGTAGTAGTTGTAGTAAATGTTTTGTTGTTGCTGCTAAAATAATTCCTTTAAGTTTTGCCCACTGCATCTCTACTTTCTCCAGATATTACCATCCAGCTAACAACTCTTTGAGTTATTCCCTCAAACTTGATAAATTTAAAAGGGGGGTTGGGTTAAAATCTAGAATCTTCACTTGAATAAATCCTCTTCATACATCTTAAGGACATAAGAACATACTTACTGGGTCAGACCAATGGCCCATCAAGCCCAGTAGCCTGTTCCCACAGTGGCCAATCCAAGTCACCAGTACCTGGCCAAAACCCAAGGTGTAGCAATATTCCATGCTACCGATCAAGGGCAAGCAGTGGCATCCCCCATTCCTTTCTCAATAACAGACTATGGGTTTTTCCTCCAGGAAATTGTCCAAACCTTTCTTAAAACCAGCTACATTATCCACTCTTACCACAACCTTTGGCAATGCGTTCCAGGGCTTAAGTATTCTCTGAGTAAAAAAAAGTCCTTCTATTGATTTAAAAAGTATTTCCCTGTAACTTCATCGAGTGTCTCCTAGTCTTTGTAATTGTTGACGGAGTGAAAAATCGATCCACTTGTACCCGTTCTACTCCACTCAGGATTTTGTAGACTTCAATCATGTCACCCCTCTCCCTGCGCTCCTCTAGAGAGTAGAGCTGCAACTTGCATATCTCCCCCCTCAGCCGTCTCTTTTCCAAGCTGAAGAGCCCTAACCTTTTTAGTCTTTCCTCATACGAGAGGAGTTCCATCCCCTTTACCTTGTTGGTTGCTCTTCTTTGAACCTTTTCTAGTGCCACTATGGGCTCCTTTTACAAAGCAAATAGCGAGCTAAATTGCCGCGCGCGCTAGCCGCTACCACCTCCTTTTGAGCAGGCGGTAGATTTTCGACTAGCGAGCGCTATAGCATGCGCTAATCCGGTGTGTGCACTAAAACTGCTAGCGCGGCTTTGTAAAAGGAGCCCAATATCTTTCTTGAGATAAGGAGACCAGAATTGAATACAATACTCCATGTGAGGTCGCACCATCTGGTAAATATAGACCCATCCCATGTTGGTTCCCTTACTAACTGCTAGAACAGTTCTCTCTGTAGAGAATCCTCAGTCAGAAAAAGTTAGTAACGTTTGAATTTGATCATACAACTTTTCTTAAGGATTGCCAAGATTTGAAGCATACACGCTTTTGCTTACTTGTTTGAATGACAGTGATAAGTTGTTAATTATGAAGACATCTTTTAAGAAGACAGATGTAGGTTTTTTTTGTGGAGCTAAAGTTGTGATGTTTCCAGATGTGGCCACAGCTACACAGTTTAGACGCAAGGCCTTTTTGGCCTTGAAGTCTAGGGCTGTGACTCTGAGAGCCACATTTAAAAAAAAAAATTATCTGTAAATGTTTGTTGAATTTTCATACTAAGGATTTTGTTTATGGGAATCTACCAGAATTAGAAGAGATTTCTTAAGTTTCATGAGATTTCTTAAGTTTCATGAGAAATGACTTTATTTATTTATTTATTTTAATTTCTAGACTGCTTAAACCTAAGCGGTTTCCAAACAATACATTGCACATATTATTTCTTATAGCATAATCTAACAAAATATAATCGGCATAAAAGTTCAAGGTTGAAGTAGGAATATCGAAGGGGAAGAGAACCACAGTGATGACTTTGAACGTCAAGAAAGGAAACTACGAGGCGATGAAAGTAATGGTAAGAAAGAAACTTAGGAACAGCTCAAGGAAATCACAGACTGTAGAGCAAGCCTGGTCATTATTCAAGGACACGGTGAGCGAGGTGCAAAACCTGCATATCCCCAGATTTAGAAAAGGATGCAAAAAGAACCGAACAAAAGACCTGGCGTGGATAACTAAAGAAGTGAAGAAAGCAATAAGAGACAAGAAATATTCATTCTGGATTTGGAAAAAGGACAAAACCGGGGAGAGCTGGAAAGAGCACAGGAAGCATCAAAAAGAATGTCACCTCGTAGTCAGAAGAGCAAAAAGAGAATATGAAGAGAAGCTAGCCAGGGAAGCGCGAGATTTCAAACCGTTCTTCAGATATGTTAAAGGGAAGCAGCCAGGAAGGGAAGAGGTGGGACCGCTGGATGATGGAGATAGGAAAGGAGTGGTGAAGGAAGAAAAAGAAGTGGCGGATAGACTAAACATGTTCTTTTCATCATTATTTACGTGCCGGAACCTGAAAAAATATTCACAGGAGATCAAGCAGAAAAATTAACATCAATGGAGGTAAGCCTCGAGGACGTACATAAGCAGATAGATAGATTAAAAAGTGATAAATCTCCGGGCCCGGACAGAATCCATCCTAGGGTTTTGAAGGAACTAAAGGAGGAAATAGCAGAACTACTACAGTGGGTTTGTAACCTATCTCTGAAAATAGGCGTGATCCCGGAGGATTGGAGGATAGCTAATGTTACGCTCATCTTTAAAAAAGGATCGAGAGCTGACCTGGGAAACTACAGAGCGGTAATTCTGACCTCGGTTCCGGTGAAAATAGCGGAAGCACTGATAAAAGAACGCATTAATAAACATCTTGATAGAAACAAACTGATGAAAACAAGCCAGCACGGCTTCTGCAAGGGAAGATCGTGCCTAATGAACTTCTTCGAAGGAATTAACAAACAAATGGACAAAGGGGACCCCATAGACATCGTATACTTGGATTTCCAAAAGGCCCATGAATGCCTACTACGGAAACTGAAGAACCATGGGGTGGAAGGAGACGTTCATAGTTGGATCAAAAATTGGTTGGCAGGTAGGAAGCAAAGGGTAGGAGTGAAGGGCCACTACTCTGACTGGAGGAGGGTCACGAGCAGTGTTCCGCAGGGGTCGGTACTTGGACCACTGCTGTTTAATATATTTATAAACGATCTAGAAACAGGGACGAAGTGCGAAGTAATAAAATTTGCAGATGACACCAAACTATTTAGTGGAGTTGGAACTAAAGGGGACTGTGAGGATTTACAAAGGGACCTGAACAAACTAGAAGAGTGGGCGACGAGATGGCAGATGAAGTTTAATGTAGAGAAATGTAAAGTCTTGCATGTAGGGAAAAGAAACCCGAAGTACAGCTATACGATGGGAGGGCTGGTAATGGGTGAAAGTACCCAAGAAAAGGACTTGGGGGTAATAGTGAACAAGACAATGAAGCCGTTGGCACAGTGCGCAGAGGCCTCTTAGAAGGTGAATAGAATGCTAGGTATTATTAAGAAAGGTATTACAACAAGAACGAAAGAGGTTATCCTTACATTGTTTCGGACGATGGTGCGCCCGCATCTGGAGTACTGCATCCAAGGTCGCTGTACCTTAAGAAGAATATGGCGATACTCGAGAGGGTTCAGAAAAAAGCAACGCGATTGATAAGAGGTATGGAAAACCTTTCATATGCTGAAAGATTAGAGAAACTGGGGCTTTTTTCCCTGGAAAAGCGGAGACTCAGAGGGGACATGATAGAGACTTACAAGATCATGAAGGGCATAGAGAAAATGGAGAGGGACAAATTCTTCTTCAAGAACGAGAGAGGGGATAGATTCAGAACCAATGCTAGGAAGTTCTTCTTCAACCAAAGGGTGGTGGATGCCTGGAATGCGCTTCAAGAGAGTGTGATAGGACAGGGTACGGTATCAGGGTTCAAGAAGGCATTGGATGAATCCTGAAGAAAAAAGGGATAGAAGGGCACAGATAGAAGAAAAAAGGGATAGAAGGGTATAGATAGAGATCATTATACAGGTCCTGGACCTGATGGGCCGCAGCGTGAGCGGATTGCTGGGCAGGATGGACCCCTTGTCTGACCCAGCGGAGGCACTGCTTATATTCTTATGTTAAAATCAAACTATAAATCTCTTCATGCCACACATAAGAATGTACCATCAAAGTTCTATTTAATATGTACCAACGCTGAGTCATTCTTCAATGCTATTTTATTTTTAAAAAGTGTCAACAAATAATTGTGTTTTCAGCCTTTTTTTTTTTTTTTTTAAATTGCAGGCGATCCATACAAATTCTTCAGAGGAGTGTTTGAAATAATTTTGCACTATTTGCTATGGGATTAATTACCCTAAGATTTCCTTGACTATTATTTAATATATGTAACACTTACCTCCTTAATGTGGGCTAGATGGAATGGCCTAATTGTTTTGCTTTTCCTTTTTTTTGGTTGTTGTATATTTCCATATCTGTTTGCTTCTATGCTGTTCTGCAGTGTTTCTAAGTCTAGTCCTGGAATACCCCATAGGCAATCTGCTACAATGCATATAAAGTAGATTTAGCACTATGAATGTAACCCGTTCTGAGCTCTTAGGGGAGAACGGGATATAAATCTAAATAAATACTGAAATTGCAATAAAAAATTGCTTATTAATAGTACTTTCCTCTTTCATAGCTATATTGTGAATGTCTTCCATCAGCTGTCCTCTACTTCTGCCTGTAAAGTGTAATCACACCAGTGTGAATTGATTTTCCATTATCTCTTTCCAGATTAACTAACAATGCCTCCTTCTTACCCCATAAGTCCTGTAATTCTGTTGTTGTAATGATATCTTTAAAATATAACACTCCTCCTTCCTTCTTCCTACCCTGTCCTTCCTGACTAGATTATAGCCCGATATAAGTATATTCCAGTCATGGTTCTCTATGATCCACATCTCTGTGACCATCACTAAATCCAAGTCATTCTACATCCAGAATCTTACTGCCCATACAATGGGCATTAATATAGTCTGCTGTTGGGGTTTTGCCAACTACTTGTGACCTGAAGAAAAAAACTCCACCGTCAAAACAGAAACAAACAAACCACAGTAGAGATATGCAGGGATGTTGGTGTGCAATTTATTCATCAATAATGGAAATCTGTGTGATGACTCGACACGCAAGCATGCCGGACATTGGCGCGCCGACAATCATGTGCTGACATTTATGCCCAGGACAAATGCAAGCCACTGCTCTGACCACTATCTCTGAGGGTGTGTGTGTGTGTGTGTGTGGGGAACCCCCCACTTCACTTAGAACTCCTCATGCTCTCGTTGAGGGGGGCCTGGGGGAACCCCCAGTACACTTAAAACTCTTCCGCTCTTCCGCTCTCAGGGTGTGTGTGGAGGGGGGAACCCCCCACACACACACTACAATCGCGCTCTTGTCTAATGTAGTCTAAATCTTTGTATTGCCGCAAACACCTCCCCCCCACTACACTTACAACTGCACCCCAAAAATCCCGCTCCCTTGATGTGTGCACTATCTCCTTCTTTCTTCTCAAATATGTAACTTTACCCATCCCTTTATTCTACCCTCACTTTCCAGTATGTCTGGTAAATGTCTTTTTTATGTTCACACATTATTATTAATCTACCAATTTTTATTTTTCTCAGTTTTCCCTATCTTTTTAATCCAATTGTTAACCGGCCAGATATTAATTTGATGGTTGGTATATCAAAATCAATAAAACTTGAAACTTGAAACTTGATGGAGCGCAATTGTCCTGCTCGCTACTGATGGTATACGATAAGGCCTGCCTCAGGAGCCTATAACTCTATAGCCTATAGTTCTGGGCTATTAATGATCACTGTGGAAACATGTTATTGGGCTAGATGGAACATTGGTCTGACTCAGTTTGGCTATTCTTATGTTCTTATGTCCTGAGACCCTATCTACTGTAGCTTCAGCTCAAATTTGGAAAGACAAATGAATAAACCTAAAATCCAAATCAATAGTAATAACTAAAACTCAGCCCTTTTCAAAAGTTAATTGAGTTGAAACCATGCTAGAGGTACCATGTTTCCCCGAAAATAAGATACTGTCTTATGGCCCAAAAAAGGCACTAGGTCTTATTTTCGGGGATGTCTTATTTTTTTTTTCATGTAATGATCATCTCTCCCTTCCTCTCCTCCACCTCAATTCTTCCTATTGCCTTTTCTCCCCCACATTTGCAGCATCTTTCCTCCCCTCCCTCCCATCCCTTCTGCAGCAGAACCCTTGCAGCTTGTATCCCTTCCTCCCTCCCATCCCTTCTGCAGCAGAACCCTTGCAGCTTGTATCCCTTCCTCCCTCCCATCCCTTCTGCAGCAGAACCCTTGCAGCTTGTATCCCTCCCTCCCATCCCTTCTGCAGCAGAACCCTTGCAGCTTGTATCCCTTCCTCCCTCCCATCCCTTCTGCAGCAGAACCCTTGCAGCTTGTATCCCTCCCTCCCATCCCTTCTGCAGCAGAACCCTTGCAGCTTGTATCCCTCCCTCCCATCCCGTGTGCAGCAGAACCTTGCAGCTTCTATCCCTTCCTTCTTCCCATCCCGCCAGGTAGCATCTTTCTATCCCCCCACTGTGCACCCCCCACCCCCACCCCCGCTGACCCATCTCTCCCTCTCATCCGAACCGCAAGACAGGAATACTTCCATCTCCCGGACGTTCCTCTGCCGCGTTGCTGATGACATCATCAGTGATGCAGCAGAGGAATGTCCAGTAGATAGAAGGCCGCAAAGCAGTATGTGTAGTTTGCTGCCGACACTGTTATAAGGTATTCCTGTCTCGCAGTTCAAATGGGAGGAAGAGATGGGGCGGGGGGGGGGGTTCTGCTGCTGGCAACTAGGGCTTATATTAAGACCTACCCCGAAAATCATGCTAGGGCTTATTTTCAGGGAAACATGGTAGCATAAGCCTCCCCCTCCCCTTGCTCCTTTCCTAAAACACATTGAGAATACATTGTCTGCAGCAAAGATGAATTATTTTTGCTGAGTTAATGAAATAAATGTTGAGCATAAAGGTGCATAAAACAAAACAAATTAACAAACCTTTTGTTTAGTTTGGTTTTGATTAATCACCTCCAATGTGTTTTATGCTGACAGCAGATTTCTCTATGCTTCTGGGTTTGTTTATTAACTAAATCAAGGAAAAAAATGGAAAACAATACCTGATACCAGTGTCATACAAAATGGCTTACTGGGTATGCAGAAAGCTTTCAGGACAGGTACTCCTCACATAACAACCTACCTGTTTAATGACTGCTTGGACTTATGACCAGTTCTTTGACCAGTGTCAAGTGGGCAGGAGCTATATTCCTACACTCCTGCCATGTGAGAGCTGCAATTAAAATGGCTGCCGCAAATTCCTGCAGCAGTCTCACAAGTTCCCCATCTCGCAAAACTATCATGGGAACTTGCGGCAACCATTTTTAATTGTGGCTTCACAGGACAGAAGCATAGAAAGATTGCTCGTGCCCCGCTTCACTAGACCACCAGGGCTTTAAGCTGTGGAGGGGTCTGGAACTTAAGGTTTGGGGGGCAGGAGCGATGTTCAGACACTCCTCTCTTAATGAACAATTTGCACGAACGGAACTCGGTTGTTAAGTGAGGAGTAGCTGTAATAGAAACCGCAAGTCAGCCACAGAAAATCTCCTGTGTTAAGAAAATGTTGCCTGAATTGGCTTGGGGGATGGGGGATGACTCTGTTCATTGGTACAGAGTGATAAGAATATTTTCATGCAAAATTTCTTCATGTTTGGTGTTGCACGTGATTTAATTAGTTTTTCTGCACAAGCTCAGATTGTGAGTACAGTCTTGAAGCTGTGGGTTGTCATGAGAGTAATCACTGGTGTGTACAAGATAAACTTGACAAGGCATCAAGATGCACAGTGCCTGCTAGTCTGTTTGCTAGACCTTAGGGTGTCCCACTGTTTCTTGCCTACTGCCTGGTGTCGAGTACTGTGTTATTTGTTTGAAGAATGAATATATTAACATCACACCTTATTACCACAGCAGCGCAAAGATAATCCACCCAAAACTTTTAACTCATCTACTGTAGAGCCATGAGAAGCTTGTAAATAAACCAACATCTGGCAATTGAAGAGAAGGGCACAGGTAGGAGGGACTTACCAGCTGAGCGGAACTCAAGGGGAGGATCATAGGGGGAGATAAGTGAAGAGAGATAGTGAGGGGCATCAGATCCAGGGAGGCTAGAAACTCCCCCAGCGTCACCAATGCTATCACTGAGCACACCGTCTCCATGCAGAAGCGAGGCATTTTTTGCGCCAGATTGACCACCTTGAAGTCCAGGATTGGTCTCCAATCATCAGATCCATCCCCTGGGAGAACGGTATAGAAAATTGAATGAATAAATAAGTATATCGAGTAGCTCCCAGAGCCCGAGTCTCGCTCTGATATGGCCATAATATCCTGTCTGTGGACTATGGCTTGCACCTGAACCACTTTCTCGGGGCGGCCCACAGGTGAATGCAGAAAATTCTCAGTCAGAGGACAGAGAAACTCCAGTTTGTAGCCATCCCTAAGAACCTCCAGGACCCAGCAGTCAGAGGTAATGGCCTGCCATTACGCCCAAAAAGCTAACAACCCCCCCCCCCCCAGGGGAGGAGACACTGGCCTCGGTTCAGAACTGTTTCTTTTACAAAAGCCTCCGGATGACTCCCCATGGACAACTGATGTTGAAACCTGATGAAGCGCAGTCTGGCATATGAAGAGGACTGTTGTCTCATGGAAAAGCCTGAGTACGGACATTAGCGCCTGAGGGAACAAATATTAGGATGCCCTGAACCCCTAGAGGGTGGGATCTATTCACAGACAGCGACTTAGGCCTGCAATCCTACACATTGGCCATTTGGTCATCCAGACCCTTGCCGAACAGCGGCTGTCCCTTAAAGGGCAACCAGCTCACGATCGCTTTAGGAGAAGAGTAGCCAGACCACTGCCAGATCTATAGCATCCTGCAAGCCAAAACGGAATAGGTGGAAAGCTTAGCAAAGACTTGCAAAAAATCATACAAGGCATCAGCCATATAATCCACTTTTGAGGTTATAAAAACCATAGTGACAAGATCATGGTGCAGTGCGGAATGGCATGCACGAGCCATGAAGAAGAGGCTGATGCCGCCTGAACACCAGCAGCCGCCAAATCAAACAGACGCTTAAGGACAAAATCCACACTGGGGAGAGAAGTGCGCCTGGTGACCTGCGCCACCGAGGAATCCACCTTCGGGGAAGCAAAGTGTTTGTTAAAGGCATTCACCAGGGAATAAAGCTGCTCCACAGCGTGAACAAGGTGCAAGAGACCCTCAGGAGTCTCTTCAATGTCCTTATGAATCCAAATGAGGTCAGAATGATCAGGAAAATAGGCAGACCGTGGCCTCCGGTCACTCATGGGGACACATTCTGCAGTGGCAGGCAGCTGAGACTGCAGCTTTAATGCCTGTAGACTAGATTCAGAGATCAAATCCATAGCGCATGTTTGAAAAATCTGCACACAGAGGGATCCTCTTCCAAATCAGGGGCTCTGCAGTGATCTGGATCCTGGAGAACCACCAGATCTGCCACATCTCCGGGGGTCTGAATGACTTTTCAAAACCCGTCACTTGGCCCAGGTTTTGAAAAGCCTCCTCAAATCATGTCAGGCAGGAAGAAAGTCCGCACATGAGCGGACTTCCTCCCTGCCCGACAAGAGCAGGCAGCGGGGGGGAGGGGGAGGGAAGAACTGGGTGGGCCTGGGGGGCAGGTCTAGGGGTCCGTATTTTCCAATTGGAAAATCCAGCAACCGTAAGAAAGACTGATGTTTACCGAACCAGTGATGAGGTATGAGGGGGAGGGGTTTAAGTCTCTGAAATTTAAGGCTTCCTACAAAGTCCTAGCGGGTAGACGGAAATAACCTACTGGTCCTAGAATATAGTGGGATTGTACAAGAAACACGTGTTAGTGTTTACCGCAGCTTAGTAAAGGGCCCCATATTTTGTACACTGCTTAGCTTTCCAGCTGATTTGGGTATTTTTTTGCTCTGAAAGTTAATAATTACCGTATTTTTCACTCCATAAGATGCACTTTTTTCCCTAAAAAAGTGGGTGGAAATAAGGATACGTCTTATGGAGTGAATACCACACCCCCACCTGTTTTTAATCACAGCAAGGCCTACCCCCCCCCCCCTCCCAGTACCTGCTTTTAATCCCGGCACTTCCCTCGCTGGATGGCTGCAGCAGTGAGGCCCACCCCCCCGGCAGTGAGCTGCCCCCCTCCTGTACCTGCTTCCTGCTTTTAATCCCGGCGCTACCTTTGTGAGACGGCTGCGGCAGCGAAATGCAGAGCAGCGAACAAGGCACGCCTGCCAGGTCCCGCGCACCTGCCTGAATGGTTGTAGTCAGTTCTCGCAAGTCACCTTGTTCGCCGCTCTGCCTCTCCCTGCTGCAGCCGTCCAGCGAGGAAAGTGCCGGGATTAAAAACAGGTACATTTTTCTCTTTTGAAAACAAGCCAACACCCCATGCTTTCTACATTATTTCCCCACATACAGTCACTCACCTGTACATATTACCTTACATTCCTCCTCTCCCCAAAGTACATTAGGGGTGAATGGAGTATGAATTCATCTCAATTTTGTTCCATATTTCTATACACTTAAAATTGTAATTGTGAGACTGAAATTGATTTTTTCTATTTGAGGGTAATAAGTGTCAAGTTTAGTTCAAATTTGTTATACCGTCCAATTAGCAAACTTTCTGAGCAGTTTACAGTGTACAGTAAATTAACCTAAAAAAGAAAAGGAATTACATCAGTAGAAAAGTAAAACATAGGCAAGAGTCATGTAGGAATTCAGCAGCCTTCCCCTCAATAGCCTAAACCTGGAAACCAGAGAAGTCCACAAAGATGAATGGGTGACAGTGGCTTAACCCAGGAACTCTGCTCATTGACTTTAATAGTCAGGCAATAGGAAATTATCGAGAGGGTAGTGGATGCCTGGAATGCGCTCCCGAGAGAGGTGGTGGAGAGTAAAACTGTGACTGAGTTCAAAGAAGCGTGGGATGAACACAGAAAATTTAGAATCAGAAAATAATATTAAATATTGAACTAGGCCAGTTACTGGGCAGACTTGCACGGTCTGTGTCTGTGTATGGCCGTTTGGTGGAGGATGGGCAGGGGAGGGCTTCAATGGCTGGGAGGGTGTAGATGGGCTGGAGTAAGTCTTAACAGAGATTTTGGCAGTTGGAACCCAAGCACAGTACCGGGTAAAGCTTTGGATTCTTGCCCAGAAATGGCTAAGAAGAAAAAAAAAAAAAAAATTAATTGAATCAGATTGGGCAGACTGGATGGACCATTCGGGTCTTTATTTGCCGTCATCTACTATGTTACTATGTTACTATGTAAAGCAGAAAGAAATGAGAGCATAAGAATAGCCATACTGGGTCAGACCATTGGTCCATCTAGCCCAGTATCCTTCTTCCAACAGTGACCAATTCAGGTCTCAAGCACCTGGCAGAACCACAAATAGAAGCAAGATTTCATGCTGCCAATCCCAGGGCAAGCAGTGGCTTACCCTATGTCTATCTCAATAGCAGACTATGGATTGTTCCTCCAGGAACTTGAAAAAGACATGACCATCTTTGAAGACTGGAGATATATCAGTCAGGCAAGGTCAGCAAGCTAAGGTATGCTTTAAGTTAAGAGTTTTATGTTTAAATGATTTTTTATTAGAGCCAACAAATCAAAGGTACAAGAGTTCAGCCAGATAAACAAGGCTCCATATAACAGGTTAAAAAAAACACTCTCCCCCCAGTCCAGAGTCCCCTACACTGTTCATAGAAAGGAAAAACAGACTTCTTTGACATGCTGCTTTTTCGTATTCTATTGCCCGGCATGCCTAGGAATGGTAGGGGCTGCTCATAGAGGTGGGGAGGGGGGTTGGGGGAAGGTTCTTTAGGTGGGGGAGAGAGAAGGGAGGGCTGGGGGTTTGTAGTCTCCAGGGCCCATCAGAGTCCAGGGCACTGGTGTGCTAGGTATAGTCTTAGATACTGTATTGCATAGCTGTATTCTGGCTTGGGGGGAGGCGGACAGGGTGCAGAGCTTGGCAAGGAGTGTGTGGTTAGGTGCAAGATCTGGCAGGGAGAATTTGGTTCAGAATGTTATTTTTCCTCCTCTAAATCTAGGGTGCATCTTATGGTCAGGTGCGTCTTATGGAGTGAAAAATATGGGTACTAATAAAAAATTAAATCACCAATTTATATACAGAGGTTTTTAAAATCTGTTACTTTTAAGATTTAAAAACCTGTAACATAACAGTAATCTTATATACCGCTACAACCTCACAGCTCAGCGCGGTTTACAAGAAAGAGAACTGCGCATACGCAGGGAAATGACAATTCTATATAAAGAATTCAAGGAGAAAAAATGGAAATATAACAGCTGAGAGACTAAGATTGCTTCGTAAAGAGATGAGTTTTTAATAATTTCCTGTAGTTAATGTAAGATTGTGAACTGAGAGATCAACTTACCAAAGATCTTATCCCAAAGGGCGGCTTGGTAAGCTAAACTTTGGCTGAAAAATCTTTTAAATCGGCAACCCCTAACCGCAGGAAGAGCAAAAATTCTATTTTCACGAACAAGGCATCTACCATTGCAAAGAGGAAATGCTCAGAGATGTCAGTTGGAATTAAACCACGGAGAGTTTTATAACAAAAACACCCAAATTTAAATATAATTCTCAATTCTATTTGCAACCAGTGAAGTTTCTGATAGTAACCTGAGACATGATCGAATCTCTTAAATTTGCTGTGAACAATCAGCTGCCTACTGACTTTTCTTCTAGTCTGCTGCCCAGTGCCCAAAGCACCTTTACTGGTTTTATGCTTAAGAGGAGCCAGCATCGAGCTCCATTGTGTGCGAACCGTCTAGCGGCCGTATCAGACAGCTAAACATTGTACTTAAGGAAAAGAATAGTTGAATCCAAGAACAAAGCAGCACATTTTTCAGTCTTCTGAGCTATGCTGTTTTATATCTTGGCAAGAAACCCAGCGTCTGCAATCTTCTTGTTTTAATTACCATTTAGGTCTCTCACTTTTACTGAGTGAGGAAGGTCAAACAGAGGAGACATAACTGTACTGCAGTGCTTCTCAATCTACACCTGGAATACCCCATAGGCAATCTAGTTTTCATTAGATTTTAAAACCCCCATAACCTGATCCTGTGTGGTTCTAACTGCAGACAAAGCAATAGCCCATAAGAAGCATTGCTCACCAAATTCTGACCAGAGGGCGCTGCACGGTTTGGGGTGGGGTGTAGAAGAATGAACAGATCTTTGTAGATATTAGTGGCTCTTGGTTCCCTTATTCCCCTGACTCCCACCCCACCCCCACCCTCACTCTTCTTTCTAATAGCTGCCAGTTTACCAGTGCAAAAATCTGCATTGGGAGCCATTGAATGAATGCATCTGAAAGAGATTCCTTTACATGTAACCCTTGTTTGCTCAGAGAAGCATTGGGTAGGTTACTTTAATATAATTTAACAGTTTTGTAGAGAGGACAAGGCTGGGACCAGATTGAGCTGGAAGGCCAGTACCATAATAATCCATGCACTCAACAATCTCAGTCAAATAAGGCAAGTCCAGGCCAGAATTTATGCTCTGCTAGAGAATGACCCGGGGACAGAATTTGTCCCTGTTCCCGTGGAAAGCATCCTGTGTCATTCTTTAGTGTCTCTCTCAACCTCAGTCCTTCTACACCAGCATTCTTCAATTCAAACCTTAAGGGTCAGTAGCTGTGCCCATTCATACTCTTCCTCTCTCCTTAAAGAACGACACGGGGATGGTTTCCCACGGTTAATCGCGGGAACGAAGATGGAACCAAATGGTTTCCTTAAACTTGGATTACTCAGACAAAAATCAATGGATTGTGCATAGCATATCTATATCTATATATATACACACAGAGAATAGAAAAAAAAGCAGTTTCTAATACTTTGGGGTCCTTTTACAAAGCTCCAGTAGAAAGTGGCCAAAGTGCTCCCTTACAAAGGTCTCTCTCACTCGCTAAGGCCATTCCGCTGGCAGAAATTTGGCTATTTTCCAAATTAATGACCATGTGGACCAAAACTAGAAATATCCACAGAACCTTGTACCTCAGCTTTAAAAATTACATGACATTGCTTCAAATGCCACATGGGACAAAGAGGTATTGCTGCAGTCTCTTATGGTCACACATTTAGGGTTACCAGATGTCTGGATTTACCCAAATATGCCCTCTTTTTTGTCCAGGTTTTAAAATGGGTTGAGATTGGGGCTGCGTCTGAAGGGCAACTGCGCATGGGCGGGTGTGACTCGGCGATGTCACCCGCATGCACGCGATATCATTGCGTCACCACCGTGCATGAGAAGATGCCCTCCAGATGCGGCCCCGAAGAGACGAGGTTTGTGTGAGGCTGGGGTTGGGAACGGAACGAGGCAGGGCTGTGGGTGGAACGGGGCGGGATGGATCAGAGCAGGACCACATGTCCTCTTTTTTTTTTTTTTCAAGCAAAAAAAATCTGGTAATCCTACACACATTGACTGTGCAGAAGGCATCACAGTCTGCTAAGACTTCAAGTTTCTCTAGGGCCAGCACACTTCCTAAATCACTGTATGCTCATTAGCTTTTCAGTTACCACCACGGATGTTGGAACATGGCCTCCCCTCCCCTTCAAAGAAAGAACAAGTGGGGCGTGGGATAGAACATGTCAACCTTGAGACAATCTTTTATTTCTATAAACTCAACATAAAGTAACACATATATAAAAAGTCCTAAATAAATGATAAGAAACATCAATAGACTAATGATATTATAATGACCATTATAATATCATTAGTCTATTGATGTTTCTTATCATTTCTTATATATTTCTTATTTTTTATGCTATCTGATATAATTCTTACTTTTTATATAGAATGTTGGTTTTATTTATGCAGTCTTTGTATTCATGTACAGTGTATTCTTTTTAGACCATTAGACATACCCCTGAGGCAGGCTTCTAACCGGGGGCCGAAACACTGACCTTGTCGGGCCATCAACTGGATCCTTTCCATATAAGAACATCAAGTTTATAGGACTTTTTATACATGTGTTTGTATTGTCTCAAGGTTGATGTCTTCTATCCCACTCCCCGCTTGTTCTTTCTTTGTTGGACTTTACATGGGGTTTATGTTCCCTTCACTTTGTTTTGTATTTGCTCCCCTCCCATTCCCCAGTTTCTAGGGGACCTTTTGTAGCCGTGAGTAAGATACACTTCACCATCTGTATTCACGGTTTCTACAATTGCAATTTTGGTTATTTTTGGGTTTTAGAGTGCTAGCTCCTCCCCCCCCCCCCAAATTACATCATCAATGAGTGTAGAGCAGGAGTGTCAAAGTTCCTCCTCGAGGGCCATAATCCAGTCGGGTTTTAAGGATTTCCCCTATGAATATGCATGAGATCTATTTGCATGTACTGCTTTCATTGTATGCTAATAGATCTCATGCATATTCATTGGAGAAATCCTGAAAACCCGACTGGATTGCGGTGCTCGAGGAGGGACTTTGACATCCCTGGTGTAGAGGGAGCGCGAGACAGAGAAAGAGTGCAAGGGAAAGGGCTGGAATTGTTACCTGGGGACAGGGAACGGGCGGGGAGCCTTCCACTTATCCGGTTCTCACGGGACGAGCAGGGCGCTGCGGCAGCTGCGGCTGCTCTCCTAAAAGCCAAGCATGGTGCAAGCTGGTGGAGCAGACTCGGAGCTCAGTGCTACCGCCTCATTTTCCATCTAGGAGCGCGCGCTGCCGCCTGAAAGGATGGGTGGATGAGACCAAGCCCGGCGTGCACACAAGTACGGAGCTAGGAAGGGGGGGGAGAGTGGGTGGACTCTGTGCACGCTTGGTCTTGCTCCAGAGCCCTGGACTTTTTGTCACGGTTGGTCGTTGGGGGAGTGCAGATTGGAAGTTATTCGCAGTTTCATCATATTCCCGAGAATTTTTAATAGAAAACTGCAAATAACTTCTGAAAAAGTTATTTGCGGTTTTTCTGTATTTGCGGGTCTGGTCATCCCCAATCACTACAAATACGGAGGGAGAAGTGTACTGCATTCCTCCATGTCCCTTTTTAATATGTGGAATGGGTTACTCTAAATCAGGGGTGTCAAAGTCCCTCCTCGAGGGCCGCAATCCAGTCGGGTTTTCAGGATTTCCCCAATGAATATGCATGAGATCTATTTGCATGCACTGCTTTCATTGTATGCTAATAGATCTCATGCATATTCATTGAGGAAATCCTAAAAACCCGACTGGATTGCGGCCCTCGAGGAGGGACTTTGACACCCCTGCTCTAAATCAATATGATTTTCCCCCCCTTTTTTTTTTTTTAAGTTCAATATGTTTATTAATTTTCAGTTTAACAGAAAAGCAATACATGACCGAGTCATACATAATGATAACAGGTCAAAGTATAGAACAGTAAAGTGACAGTCATAGGGAGACAAAATTATAGTCGAAAGTACAAGATGTTAATAGTACAAGTATGCAATCATTGAGCAAGTGCAGCATGAAATAGTAGTAACAGCAGTATATCGTTTCAGGTTAGTTGGGTTAAAGAGTCACAATAAGAAGACAATAAATTCCTAATTCTGATGTCTCTTGCTGTTGGTCGTGCAAGTCTCATAAGGGAACTTTAGATCACATGATATTTTATTGCCCTCCGGTTAATACGTTCTGGATCAGAATCTGGAAAACTGTTTCTGTGATCTTTGGATTTCAGGAAGAGATATCCTTGGCAATAATAATGTATGGTAGATATGGATTGCATACTCAGCTTGTTGACTCTGATGCCAAATTGTTGAGATGCTTGTTGATGGTTGCCCTAAAGCTTGTGCTCACTAATTGGAAGCATGCTGACAATTTGTCATATAACCTATGGTGGAATAATGTTTGCTTAATAATGAGATATGAAAACCATTTTGCTGAAAAAAGAGGTACTTTACGTACACATGATGCTGTTTGGCATTTATTGTCCCCCCCTTTTTTTAAATGTGTGGTTTCCATCCATAAGCTGCCTGCACTGTACTTGAGTGGGCAGAGAAGATGGATGAGAGAGAAGATCCTCCATTAACTTCCCTAAACCTATGCAGAATATGGTGCACACACAACTGGTTTCTTGCCGAGAAAGCTGCAAAGATGGGCTCTGATAATTACCTTCTGTAATTGGAACAAATGCACGATTATGCTAATTCGTCCTTTGCCAACCTGTGCATGGAAGCCGAGCTAATCCATATTTGTCCTTGCATTACCTTTGGAGATTATTATGTGCTTACCCTTTGCTTTGTTTGACAGGAGCATTCTCATTCTGAGCAGGCTTGGTTTCTGGCAGGGAATTGTTTTTTAATGTAAGGAGCATTATAGACAGGAGGTTTTCAAACTCAGTTCATGATATGAGCATTAGCAATTTTCACAAGCTTCTAATCCGCACAGTGCTGCTATTTTGGGCATGTTTAAAGCAATTGTACAGCATATGTTGATCAGACATATTAAAGTGAATTCTAATGATACTTAATCTCAGGCTTTGCAGACCCCGGGTGAAACTTAATGGGCTATTTCGAAAGCAGTGTGAAAATGTTCTAATTCATCTTTTAGACTTTTTTTCTAATGCTGGAGATATGTTTTTTTTGCTGCTAAAGTGTACCCCATCTACTTATTCAATAGGTACTGAACTCTTATGGAAGCCATTTTAGTATTAGGCAATACACTTGATATAATGCCTTTCTGTGGTACAATCAAAGTAGTTTACATGTTATATGCAGGTACTTTAAAGGGACCGATTTTCAGACTATGGGAGGCAGCCCAGGTACTTCCTGCAGTTAGCAGCAGAGCAGGTATTCAATGCCAGGGCCATGTCTGACCTCCAGCATTGACTCTCTGGGTTACGTTTTGGCTATGCAGATTTAGCCAGACAATCTGGGCAACTAAGGCCTAGCAACCAAAGACAGACCTGTGTTTTAGGTGAATCTATCTAGCCACTAGACTTAGCTGGGGAGCCGATGAGTATTGGTGTTGATCTGCTATGCTGTGCAACATAACGAGTCACCAGCTAATTAGCTGAACAGGATCTTCTTTTTTTTTTTTTTTTTTGTAAATCTTTATTGACATTTCAAACTTTATAATGTATACAATTAAAGAATCAGAAAAAACTGTATGAAAATACATTGTTATCATCACATTATTACATTGAACAATTTTTTTAACCCATTCTTATCTTAATTATAAACAATAATATTATATATTATACTATCAATATAATAAAAACAGGATCTTCAGCAGAAGACAGCCAGCTGGCTGACTAAGGCCCAGATTCACTAACCTGCCTGATCGGGTCCGATCTGGGCAGGTCCGACAAATTCAGAAAAGTGAATTATGCAGATGGGGGCGATCAGAGGAATGCCCCCATCTGCCTGCCTGGATCGCTAGTGTGCGATCCCCATGCATGCGCAGACCATCTGCTTTCCCTGCAGATGGTCTGCGCATGCGTTTGTGTCTTTTTTTTTTTACTGTTTATTGGGCCCAACTCTCCTGCTCCTATATTCGGCTGAGGTGGGCTGATCAAGCCGGGAGCGGCGAGCAGAGACTGCGGGGGTGGGGACAGCGAGGCGGAGGCTTCCGGGCTGAAAGGCTCTGCCTGCCCAAGCGCCCGGGTCGAAGCCTGCAGCTCTTTTGTAAAATGTGCTGGTAAGTGGCCTGCGGACAGTGCATGGCCGGGGTTTATTCCATGGGTGGGACGCATGGTAATTGTGACTCTTCCCTCTGTCCCTGCAGTGCGAGCCCGCAGGTTTAAAGTGGGGCTGCCCTGCGGCGTGCAGCCCCACTTTAAACCCACGGGCTCGAACTGCAGGGAAGGCAGCAGAGATCAGTCAGCTCTACCCCCTGCCCCAGGGCTTCTGCAGCCCCTGAAACAGGCAGCGAGATCGGGGCAGCAGAGAGCAGGGCAGAAGCGGCACTGGAGCAGGAGAGTCAGTACAGAGGTGTGCGACTGGTCCCCAGCAGTCGTTTTAGGAGTTGATCAGCCAGCCCAGTCGGATCGAGAATTTTGTGTTGTGAATCGCTACTTTTGAATGTCCCTCCCCTCATTTGCATGTGCGGATCAGAGGATGGTCGGCAGAGAGGTAAGTGAATCGGGCCGGAGGGGAATTTGGTCGCTAAGGGTCGCAAACCAATCAGTACACGATCGATTTGCTTTGTGAATCTAGCCCTAATTACCCACTGAATATCAGCAGGTTGTCACTTATGAGCTCACAATCTAAGTTTTGAGCCTGGAGCAATGGAGGGTTAAGTGACTTGCCCAAATTCACAAGGGGCTGCAGTGGAAACTGAACACAGTTCCCCAGGTTCTCAGGCCACTATACTAGCCACATTAAGCTACTCCTCCACTCATGACAATATGCCTTCTCTGATTACAAGAAAGCCACACATTTTAACCACTTTATCTTATTGCTGATTTTATGCCCATGGATTAGGGGAAACAGCAACTCTGGCCAAAGAAAAATGTGATGTTAGCAGGTACAGCACAAGCTTCCAGTGCATTATGTCCAGGATTGTTTGACTCACTAGCTCCCTCCGGTACATAAACCACTGGAGGAATTAACCCTCCACTCCCACCCCATCACCCTTTTACAAAATCATAGTGTGGTTTTTAGCGCCGGCCACAGTAGTAACAGCTCTGACACTCATAGAATTCCTATGAGCGTTGAAGCTGTTACCGCAGCGGCTGGCGCTAAACACCGTGCTACAGTTTTTTTTATATAAAAAGGAGGGGGGGGGGGGTGGTAAATGTGGTGCTATTATGGACAAATGGGAAAAGACTTCAGTAGGTTGATTTCAACCAAACTTGTCATATCTGGAGGGAGCCTTTGGGGGTATTTCTCTCTCTTTTTTTTTTTTTTAAAATAAGTCTTTATTCGTTTTTGACATCAAATGCAAAGTGCAAACACATGAACCAGGGGTCCCCAAAGTCCCCTGCATGCACTGCTTTCAATGCATATTCATTGGGGAAATCCTGAAAACCCCGACTGGATTCGGCCCTCAAGGAGGGACTTTGGGGACCCCTGAGAACAGTCAAGTAATATAACCTACTGCACTCTATTCCAACAAATAATATAAAGTTGTTTATCCCCCTCCCCCACCCTAACCCTCCTCCCGCCCCCTCCTTGATGTGTATAACAATCTATTTTGTTAGCGGGCCCCAAATGTCCTTGAATTTACTATATCCAATTAATGCAAACCAGAATAAATTGCTCCTCATCATGACAGGAGTAGCCATGCAGCTGATAATGAAAAATTGGAAAAGTTGGGATAACCTAAATTATAATTTCTGGTGGGAAACGTTATGCCAGATTTATAAGTTTAAAAACATTAATTCTTTGCAGAGGGGGTATCTCTTAGACTTGGAACCCACATACCTTCAGATGTGAGTAATTTTGAGAATGGCTTCTTGGGTGCTTAGCAGAAGAGGCTGGCAGACCCCAGGAGCAAACAGGAGCAAAGGACAGACGCATGGAACACTAACAGTGTGCAGAAAAAATAAACATGTTGTTTTCTTTCATCTCCTGTGTTGTGTGCAGGTTTTTCATTTTGGGTTTTTGTTAATTAGGAAGTATTTAAGGCTACTGCCTCTCAGCTCTCCCCTACAAAACTGTTTGTGCCAAATCACCCCAATCCCCCAGTCACAACCCAAACCCTCAATGCAATATGTACCCCCCTAAGAACATCACCCAAACCACCATTGAACCCCCTGGCACAAGAACTAAGCAAAGTATCTCCCCACCACCAAAAAGGCAGCCAGTCCGGTGGTATAGTGTTAGCACAGGGACAATCCTCTTTCACTCCCAGCCCTATTGCACTGAATGACGGGTAGCTGTGGCCCCTGGACAGGAATACCGAGAGCTGGAGTTCTGGGAGAAGAAAACACTCCAGTAAAGATAGGTGTAACCTGGACTTCCCAGGAGTTGGAGCCTTGGAAATATGTGGCTTACAGAGCTTAAAGCCACATATAGGAATCTTTAGCGCAAGGAATGGCACCCCAAACCTAAGGATCATTGCAATTATTTATTGGGATTTCTTAACCACCTTTACGAAGAGATTCACCCATGATGGTATATAGCAAGTACAGTTCAACATAAAATTTACAATTTTGTTAACGGCATAACAGTAGCAAAAAGACAAAATATAAATGCAGTGAATAAGATACACTCAAAATCAACACAATTAGACTTAATAAAAGGACTACCATAAAACAGTTTCAAATATACAGCTCCCCTCCCCTCCCCCCCACCCCACCGATTCGCGGTTTCCCTAATCACGAATTTAGTTATTTGTGATTTTTTTGCCCCTTGATTTTTATTCAGAAACGCTGCCCAAGACATCCCCCAGACCTTACTTGGTGATCTAGCGGTGACGCGGGGCAGGAGTGATCTTCCTAAGCTCCTACCCCGTGCAGAGCCGTCATCAAAAAGTACTTAGCAAGTTTAAAAGTCTTCTATCCCCCATTCAATTTATTCTCGCATTGAACACTTACTCACCTCCTTTTTATGGCAAGGCAAGCAGCCTCGGATTGCACTTCGTAAACTGAAATGTTCTAAGGAGCAGGGAGGAGTCAATTTCCCTAGCTTTCGTGAATATCACTATGCATTTTTGATGTCTCAGGGCTCCTTATGGTTGAATGTTGAGTCTATGCGTGTAACTCCTACGTGGCTACCTTTGGAGTTCTCTTTGGTTGATTCTTATATATTGTGTCATGCTCCTGCCATTCCTCTTCCCCAACTGGCAAAACAAAACCCAATTCTGTTAAGCACTTGGCAGGCGCTTAATTATATTGACTCCTTTTCAAACAAGAAACTGACTGATTCAGTATTTGCACCAATCTGGCGTAACTCCAAACTCAAGATAGGCAACGCGGTGATGGTTTGGAAAACTTGGCAACAGCGAGGAATTTGACATATTTCCCATCTTTTGACTAATGACAAATGGATATCTTTCTCGGATATCATGGCCAAATTTAATATTCCTCCTTCTCAATATTTCAACTGGATTCAACTCCACCATTGCCTTTCTGCGAGGTATCCTTCTCCAACATATCTTCATACCACTTCTGACCTACACTCTATGGCTCTCTCCTTCTCTGCACCCCGGGGGACAATCATCTAACTGGTATAAATATATACATTCGAAATGTTTTCCTGCAATCCCAGCTTCCCTGACAAAGTGGGATTTGGTGTTGCAATCTCCATTAACTGATCATATATGGGAGGAACTGTGGATCAGGATTTTCAAATCGCTCCACTCGGCCTCCCATAGACAATCTGCAATTTTTCTATATCATCGAGCCTTCTGGACTCCGTCCAAAACAGCCAAAATTAAGAGGTCCACGGATGGCTCCTGTTGGACCTGCAAATCCTCCGAAGGCTCCCTACGACATATGTTATTTGATTGTCCCCATTTACAGATTTTTTGGTCCTCTATATGGAATGTGATCACCAAACTTTTTATTATTAACGACCCCTTCACATTAGATGTCTTACTTCTGGGATCCTCGGCACTGTCCTCACCTTTATCTATGTATCATGATCGCCTTTTGACCCTTTTGTTATTTATAGCTCTGCAATTAATTCTACAAAATTGGAAAGACTTTTCTAACCTCAGCCTTACTCATTGGTGGAATTCAGTATCCCTCCATGTTAAATATGAGAGGCATATGGCAGAACGCTCTAAGTCACTATCCACTTATGATAAAACTTGGTCGATACTTATGGACCATTTTACTTAAGACCTTTGAACTAATACGTATGAGATCACTTATTGATATAACCATCACTCATTTATTTGTTTTACTTCTTTGCACTACCATTGATATCTCTATCTAATGTATCTTAGGAATCAATATGACCCTCTCCACGTTTATAATATTGGATTTTACTAAGCTTTTATATTCTCTATGGCTTTATATAATCGCCTGCATTATGGCATTATACTTTTTTCATGGCCCTGTCACTCTATCTTGCAATGTACTCTGGCCAGAAGACTGTATTAATATTAGATTTATTATTATTATTTGTTGATTCTATGTTTAATTCCGATATAATATCTTATTGTGATATGATGTACCGGAAAGGAGCTGTCACTTGTTTTTTTCTTGTTGGGCTTTCTCGGAAGCCTCTTGTTGTCTTTTTTATATCTATAAAATCAATAAAAATATTTTGAACAAAAAAAAAGTCTTCTAAAAAGCTGGCTTTTCAAGGACGCTTTTAACTGATTCATTTAAATTTCACCGTAGTAGGATATTTCAGTGGCCCAGAAGTACTGTTAAATGAAAATTAAATGGGTATCCTTCCCCAACCTCATGTTTCATTACCTATCCCTTTTTATTTGTTTAAGAATTGTATTTATTCCTTTTTTTTTCTCTCCTCCCTTTTCAAACGTATTATTTTATAAAAATTGTATTGTCTTGTTTTTTTTATTTTCTGCTTTCACTTAATTTTTAACTAAATGTAAATCGCATTGGATTTAGATTTTGCGATCAAATCAAATATTTTAAATAAACTTGAAACTTGAAACCTTAGAAAGTCTTTCAAATTGTACAGAAGTGGACTGTTCTTGTCCATAAGAACATAAGAACTGCCATCTCCGGATCAGACCCATGGTCCATCGAGTCCGGCAATCCGCACACGCGGAGGCCCAGTCAGGTATACACCTGATGTAGTTTTAGTCACCCATATCCCTCTATGCCTCTCGTAAGGAGATGTGCATCTAATTTGCCTTTGAATCCTAGCACAGTGGATTCCTTAATAACCTCCTTTGGGAGAGCATTCCAGGCGTCTACCACTCGCTGTGTAAAGCAGAACTTCCTGGCATTTGTCCTGGACTTGTCCCCCCTTAGCTTCAAACCATGTCCTCTTGTCCGTGAAGCAGAACTTCCTGGCAAGGGAATAAGCCGACATCATTTTTTTTTTCTTTGAAGAACATGTAGATGAGTCTACCTGGGCCTCTTCCGTAAGAACCTCCTGTGTTTGTGTACCAGAAACCATTGGAAACGCTCCAGGAGGAACCTCTCTATTGCAGAGCTGCCAAGTTACCCAGTTTCAGGAGAAATATATTTTGGCCAAACCTGGTTCTGAACTTACATTCTAAAACTCTGGGTTATTTATATACCCTGATTCTATCCAGTGAAGTTCATGCTGCAGGAACCATAATGCATCTTGATAGACATTGCCAGAAACCATGACTGGCCTTAAATCTTGTTGGAACTGGGTAATTTGGCAGCTCTGGTTAAACTGCTGTGGCTAAAGTAGTACGGTTGCCTTCTTTGCCCATCTTGTCATAAATTCCAATAAATAAAGGTAATAAAAATAAATAACAACCCCTCCCCCCACCGCCCCCTTTACCAAACTGTAGTGTGGTTTTCAGCACTGGCCGCGGCGGGCGGTAACAGCTCCAATGCAAAATAGTGTTCAACTTTTTGTGTGTTTGTTATGTCTGTTTATTAACTTTAACTGCCATAGGCACTCAGATTTAGCTGAATCCTGTGCCTTTCTTTGGGCTGGTTCTAGACAGGTCAGTTACTATACAGGGACTCGAGGTCTATATAAAAGACAAGAACAAGATGAGAACTAGGATTGTTCATGGTAAGTTTGAATATAACTGTACCTTGAAGGCGTCGGCACATTGCGCCACAGCCTCAAGGAAAGCAAACAAAATGTTGGGTATCATTAAAAAGGGTATCACGACCAGGACGAAGGAAGTCATTCTGCCACTGTATCGTGCAATGGTGCGCCCGCATCTGGAATACTGTGCCCAGTACTGGTCGCCGTATCTCAAGAAGGATATGGCAGTACTCGAGGGAGTCCAGAGAAGAGCAACTAAGCTGATAAAGGGTATGCAAAATCTCTCATATACTGACAGACTAAAAAAGTTGGGGCTGTTCTCCCTGGAGAAGCGGATACTTGGAGGAGACATGATAGAAACCTTTAAGATCCTGAAGGGCATAGAAAAAGTAGACAGGGACAGATTTTTCAAATTATGGGGAACCACAAGTACAAGGGGGCACTCGGAGAAATTGAAAGGGGACAGGTTTAGAACAAACGCTAGGAAGTTCTTTTTCACCCAGAGAGTGGTGGATACATGGAACGCGATTCCGGAGGCTGTGGTAGGCAGGAGCACGTTACAGGACTTCAAAGAAGGTTTGGATAGGTTCCTAGAGGACAAAGGGATTGAGGGGTACAGATAGGCGTAGAGGTAGGTTGTAGGGATAGGAGTAGAGGTAGGTTATAGAAATAGGGACCACTGCTGAGGCAATAGGCCTGATTGGCCGCCGCAGGAGCAGACCGCTGGGCAAGATGGACCTCTGGTCTGCCTCAGCGGAGGCAACTTCTTATGTTCTTATGTTCTTAAGTGCATCCAACACAAAAGGGTAAACAGGGATTACTAGAATAAAGTGCTTGGCAAGAAGCTGGAATCCAGAGGCATCAGAAAGCAGGGCCAAAACAGGAACCCAATGCAAGTCTGGATAAGAAAACAAAACTGAAGCAACAAGGAACAAGCAAAGAAATGAAGCAGAAATACTCAAGCCTACCCTGGACTGGTCCCTGCTGGGCCAATCAGGAAATAGGAATTAAGATAATCAGAAGTACAAGACACAGCTAGGAAATGGCTGGCTAGAGCTGGAGTCCCAAGAGGCAGATTAGCTCCTACTGGAAGATCGGAAGATTGTCCAGTGCAAAGAATGCTGGTTCATGCTTGGCAGGTGCTAGCAGTAGTTGGGGGGGGGGGATGCAGAAATGTTCCAGCTGATATTCAGTTAATGCCGATCAATGTGTTTATGTCCAACACCAGCTCTGTTCCTAGATATTCAATGCTGGGTCATGTCTGGGAACCAGCATTCAGTTATACATTGACTGCTTAAACCTATGCAGTTAAGTGCAATATTCAGCCCATAACCACAGAAGATAGGACTGTTTTTTTATGTGGCCAAGTTTATGAGGTTAAGGGCTAAATATTGACATTGACCTCAGAAGTGCCAACTCCACCCCTTTAACACATACTTAAGCACTAACCGTGAATACTCAGCAGCACTAGCCAGTTAAATGCCACAGAATATTTGATGATAGCCATAGGCTAGATTCACTAAAGCCCCCTTACCTGTCCGATCCTGTTCCGCTCCGTTTCCAAGTCTTGCTGGGCGACCAATTCACTAAAGGCTCCCCATGCAAATCACCTAATCATAAACACGCCCACAACCAATCCCACGGATTGCTGAAGAACGATGCGATCCCACATGCGCCACTCTCCTGCACCAGTGGGAGAAGGGAGAAGGGTTGGGGAAGTAATGGCAGGCAAGCAAGGCAAAGGCATCCACAGAGCCAGCGCCTATGATCACCAACATCATCAGGGGGCGGGGAGGGGGAGCCTGAGGTGGAGACTGTCGGCTAAAGGCAGGAGCCGGCAGTGAAGAGGAGCCCTGATGTGCAGGCTGCTAGTGGTAGTGAGGATAAGCTGGCAGCTGAGCAGGGAGAACAGGCAGCAAACTTCAATCTCCATGAACCTGAAAGTGGCGCATGTCACAACTGCAGGAAGGAAGAGCAGGCAGGGCAAAAAAAAAAAAAAGAAGAAAATTAGCCAGCTGAACTCCCAAAGATCCAGGGATGCCAGGCTGCGAGCCTTGGGGAGAGCCAATTGGTACTCGCTGCAGCCTCTAGAAGTCTCTCTTGCTCTTCCGGCCTCCTGTGATACAATGTGGGCCTTAGGTCCCACCCTGGTGCATAATGTGATGCACAGCGAGGGGTCTAAGGCCCTTATTGGCTCAGGTGCCTCGGGCTCCTCCCTTGGGAGGGGCCTGAGGCGCCTGAGCCAATCAGGGATTTCCTTAGGTCAAAGGAGAAAGAGATAAAAGCAGTAGTAGACAGAAAAAGATTGACGAGAAACTATTAACATTTCTGCTGCTGAAGAAAAGAGATAAAGAAAGAAGACAGTGAACTGAAACTAAAAAGGAAAAAAAAGAGGAGGATGCCAAAGAGATAGAAAATGAAAAAGGAATAGAGACAAGCACAGAGTATGAGCCAGTAAACCAAGCCAGAGATATCAAAGATGGTAAACAACATTATCCAATAGATACTAAAATAAAACACACAGAAAGTAGTTCCTAGAAGTGTGGGGGTAGAAGCGAGAGGCTTCAGCCTGCCCAAACAAGTTAGCCATCAGCCATCTGTGAACAATTTCTTTATTTACTTATCTCTTTAATTTATATTCCACCTACATTCATAGGTGGATTACAAGTACACATACATAATTCATAAAAATTGGACAAAATGAACAACAACTTCAGAACTAGAGAAATATAATGATTTTTTTTAGCTAGCAGCACTCAGTTGCAGTTGTGGACCATTTACAATGCTCAACACTGATTTTGAGGAAAGCATGGTGTTACTGTAATAAATATTGCTAAGCTCATAAAAAAAAAAATATATAGCGGAATTAGAAAAGGTACAGAAAATGGCAACAAAAATGATAAAAGGGATGGGACAACTTCTCTGTGAGGATAGGCTAAAGCGGCTAGGGCTCTTCAGCTTGGAGAAGAGACAGCTCAGGGGTGATATGATAGAGGTCTATAAAATAATGAGTGGAGTGGAAAGGGTAGATGTGAATCACTTATTCACTCTTTCCAGAAATACTAGGACCAGGGGACATGCGATGAAGCTACTAAGTACAGTAATAGATTTAACACAAACCAGAGAAAATATTTCTTTACACAACGTGTAATTAAACTCTGGAATTCGTTGCCAGAGAATATGGTGAAATCAGCTACCTTAGCGGGGTTTTAAAAAGGCTTGGATAATTTCCTAAAAGAGAAGTCCATAGACCATTATTGAGATGGCTTGGGGAAATCCACTGCTTGTTCCTAGGATAAGCAGCATAAAATCTGTTTTACTACTTGGGATCTAGCTGGGTACTTGGGACCTGGGTTGGCTACTGTTGGAACCAAGATACTGGGCTTGATGGTCCTTCGGTCTGTCCCAGTATGGCAGTTCTTATGTTCTTATTGAACCATAGTCTGAAAGCTAGAAATGCATTGCATTATTTCAGTTGATCGCATCTTTGACTGCATGGTAAGCTCCCCAACAAGATCATAGCAGACTAATAACTTGTGATAGTACAGTTAGAACATAAGAATTGTCGTTGCTGGGTCAGACCATCGTGCCCAGCAGTCCGCTCACGCAGCAGCCCTTAGGTCAAAGACCAGCTGGCCACGTCTACTTTTAACATTTCAGGCATCTGTCGCTGCCCTAGGGAAACTCCCAGGGCCGCTTAAGCTCGCCCAAGGCCACTTCCTGGCGAAACCACGCCCATACTCAGCCCTGGCGAAACCACGTCCATGCTCTATGCATCTCCCTAGACCCATGACAAAAACCTACAGTGTAGGTGTCCTGCTTTATTTTTTTTTTTTATTTTTTTTACGTGTGTCCCTATTGGCTGCCAGAAGGTGGTAGGATGTCTTCCGCTTGCTACAATCAGGATGCCCGTTTATAGAATCAGCTCCTAAAAGTCTCCTTACTATGGGAACTACAGAACCTGTATTGATAAGGATCTATTAACTGGACATGTTCCACACGTTTAACCCCCTTTGATAGACAGGGTAGAGACCTTCCAAAACACTTAACAACCTAGGAAAAAGGAAAGTACAATGTGCCGTTCCAAACAAGCAAGCACAGAGCTCTCAGTTATACATCATTTTAATGCATACACCCAAGTCCATTCACATTTGCATTTGATATGTTTAATGGTGTTTCCCTTATGTCTGATCATCATTCTTTTCAGATGCTCTGAAGCATGATCATTTTTCATTATCATTGCTTCAGTGTCTTGCTAAGCCATGGATCAACCCTCTGTTGTTCACAGAGACTATCAGCTAGCTAGAAAAAAAAAAGATACAAGCAAGGCATAGATAATTTTCCGAAGTGAAGCTGAGACAATTAAGGGAACCTCAGCTAAAATTGTTCGCTAGGTAAATACAATATTGAAAGAAGGCCAGAGCATTACAGAAGTGTTCACCATCTGACTCGGTTTTAGATATTCTTCCTGTTCTAATTAAACTAAGAGCCATATAAATATTAATTATTCCACAGACAGATAAATGACAGGCCCTTTACTATATCCGGTCATAAATGTTTGGTCATCTCAGTTACTGCACAATTATCTCAGATGCAGTCAGGTCATAAAAATATACACATTTTACAATTGTGAACTTTATTTCTTGTATTTAAGGATACATAAGGGGGAGTGACCTGGACCTGGACCTGGACATAATTAGTCATGTTGACCCTGCACGGGTTTCTCAAAATAGGAAAAATATATTTATTCAATTTTCTATACTGTTCTCCCAAGGGAGCTTAAAATGGCTTACATTCAGGTACTCAAGCATTTTTCCTTGTCTGTCCTGGTGGGTTCACAATCTATCTAATGTACCTGGGACAATGGAAGGATTAAGTCTCTTGCCCAGGGTCACAAGAAGCAGCTAAGGCTGGCTATCTATAATCTTTAACCAATGTGCCACTCTCTCTGCTGTATCCTATACAAGTTCCACAAGATGGCAGAATTCCGCTCCCATAAATAAGGGCATCTTTTATATAAGAACATAAGCAGTGCCTCTGCTGGGTCAGACCAGGGGTCCATCGTGCCCAGCAGTCCGCTCACGCAGCGGCCCAAAAGGTCCAGGACCTGTGTAGCAATCCTTTATCTATACCCCTCTATCCCCTTTTCCTTCAGAAAATCGTCCAATCCCTTCTTGAACCCCAGTAACGTACTCTGTCCTATCATGTCCTCTGGAAGCGCATTCCAGGTGTCCACCACCCGTTGGGTGAAGAAGAACTTCCTAGCATTGGTTTTGAATCTGTCCCCTTTCAACTTTTCCAAATGCCCTCTCATTTTTGTAGTATTCGAGAGTTTAAAGAATCTGTCCCTCTCCACTTTCTCTATGCCCTTCATGATCTTATAGGTCTTAATCATATCTCCTCTAAGTCTCCGCTTCTCCAGGGAAAAGAGCCCCAGTTTCTCCAATCTTTCAGTGTATAAAAGGTTTTCCATACCTTTTATCAAACGTGTCGCTCTCTTCTGAACCATCTCGAGTTCGCCATATACATTTTTAAGGTACAGCGACCAATATTGGACGCAGTACTCCAGATGCGGACGTACCATCGCCCGATACAACGGCAGGATAACTTCTTTCGTTCTGGTTGTAATACCTTTTTTGATTATACCTAGCATTTTATTCGCCTTCTTAGCGGCCGCTGCGCACTGTGCCGACGGCTTCATTTTCTCGTCCACCATTACCCCCAAGTCCCTTTCTTGGGTACTCTTACCCAATAACAGCCCTCCCATCGTATAACTGTACTTCGGGTTTCTGTGTCCTACATGCAAGACTTTACATTTCTCTACATTGAACTTCATCTACCATCTCGTGGCCACTCCTCTAGTTTGTTCAAGTCCCTTTGCAAATCTTCACAGTCCTCTTTAGTCCTAACCCCACTAAATAGTTTGGTGTCATCTGCGAATTTTATTATTTCACACTTCATCCCTGTTTCTAGATCATTTATAAATACATTGAATAGCAGCAGTCCAAGCACCGAACCCTGCGGAACACCACTCATGATCTCCTCCAGTCCGGCGATTAATCAGTTTTAATTTTTCTATCTGTCTGTGTACGTCTTCGAGGCTTACTTCAATGGATGTTAATTTTTCTGCTTGGTCTCCTTTGAAGATTTGCTCAGGTTCCGGTATGTTGGATGTGTCCTCTTTTGTAAATACATACGAAAAGAAAATGTTTAGTCTTTCTGCCACTTCTTTCTCCTCCTTTACCACTCCCTTCCTGTCTCCATCATCCAGTGGTCTGACCTCCTCCCTAGTCGGCTGCTTCCTCTTAACATATCCGAAGAACAGTTTGAAATTTTGTGCTTCCCTGGCTAGCCTCTCTTCATATTCTCTTTTGGCTTTTCTAACCACAAGGTGACATTCTTTTTAATACTTCCTGTGCTCTTTCCAGTTTTCCTCAGTTTTGCCTTTTTTCCATTTCCTGAATGACTTCTTCTTATCACTTATCGCTTTCTTCACATCTTTAGTTATCCATGCCGGGTCTTTTGATCAACCCTTTTTGCACCCTTTTCTGAATCTGGGGATATACAGATTCTGCGCCTTGCTCACTGTGTCCTTGAAAAAAGACCAGGCTTGCTCTTCAGTCTGCCATATCTTTGAGCTGTTCCTATGTTTCTTCCTTACCATTACCCTCATCGCTTCGTAGTTTCCTTTCTTGTAGTTTAAAGTTGTCGCTGTGGTTCGCTTTCCCTTCGGTGTTCTTACTTCAACTTTGAACTTGATCATATTATGATTGCTGTTTCCCAGTGGTCCCACTATTTCCACTTTCTTTGCCGGTCCTCTTAGCCCATTTAGGATTAGATCCAGAGTGGAATCCCCTCTTGTCGGTTCTCTGACAAGCTGTTCCTTGAAGCAATCCTGTATAGCCTCCAGGAATCTGGTCTCCCTAGTGCATTTTGAGTTTCCAAGACTCCAGACTATCCCGGGCTAGTTGAAGTCTCCCATAATAATCGTGTTACCGCTTTTGCATTCCCGCTTAATCTTGGCTTCCATTTCTTCATCAATAGTTTCGGTTTGCCCAGGTGGACGATAGTTCAGGCCCATCTTTATCTCGGGACCTTTCCTTCCCGGTATTTTAACCTATAGCAATTCCAATTTGTTGGTTGTCTCTGCTGTGTCCACTCTGGCTGAGTGTATGCTTTCTTTTATGTATAGGGCTATTCCTCCTCCTTTCTGACCTGACCTGTCCTGGTGATAGAGTTTGTACCCCGGCAGTGCTGTATCCCATTTGTTTTCTTCATTCCACCATGTTTCGGAGACCCCAATGATGTCTATTTTCTCAGTTTTGGCCATGACTTCTATTTTCCCTATTTTGTTCCTTAGGCTCCTTGCATTAGTACAAAGCTGTGGTAGGGATTCCCCCGTGGCAAATGCATTGAACCCCCATTGCATGAGTTTCTGTGCATTTGCTGCAAGGAAATCACTACTGTAGCTCTTTTAAAGGAGCCCTAAGATATAATTATTCTAGAAGACACGTGGATATAAGAACATAAGTCGTGCCTCTACTGGGTCAGACCTGAGGTTCATCATGCCCAGCAGTCCGCTCACGTGGCGGCCCATCAGGTCAGGACCTACATACTAGCCCTCTATCTATACCCTTCTATCCCCTTTTCCTTCAGAAAATTGTCCAATCCCTTCTTGATCTCCAGTACCGTACCCTGTCCTTTCATCCAGAAAAGGTTCCTGGCCATTTAATTTGCTGGCCTGTGACTTGCCCTTACTAATTCCGTCATCAACTAATATTGCATATTTGGACCTCCCCCCTCCTCCCCCGCCTCACCCATTCTCCCCTTCCGTACCAGTCTCTCATACCCCCCCTTTTCTCCTCAGCCAAGCCTTTAAACCATATCAAAGCGGACCAACACCACTCATCTCCAGGACAATCTGTCAGTCCATCAAGTCACACATGTACATTACCTTTCCTTTAGTTGCTGTACTAATCTCCCCATGATTGTTAATATATTTATGGATTATTTAAAATATATATGTTCAATGTTGACCTAAAAATGTTTGCTCGGGCTTTAGCGGGTAGGCTTGCTTTATACTTATCTGCGCTTATTGGTCAAGAACAAGTTGGATTTGTCTGTGGCAGGCAATCTGTATTACATGTTTGCAAGGTTTTGATGGCGTTGTGTACTCTATTTATGCAGTCTTGACCTTTATTTATGAAATGTGTATACTTTTTCTAGACCAACAATCACACCCCTGAGGCAGGCCTCCATTAGGAAGCCGAACCACGGACCGTGTTGGGTCATCCACATTACATTGGTGTCTTCTAGCCCGCCAATACCTATCAGTTCTAGGCGGTTAACAACAAGAGTTGGCCTGGGCATTTCCAGGGCGAATGCACGGTTAATAGATGCAGTATGCGTCGGGATCTGTGGAGGGTCGATCAGGTTTAGTTAGATCATTTGATAAATTTCTTGAAAAGAAAGGTTTTAAGTTCTTTCCTGAATGTTTTGTAGCTGGGCGTAATAGTCAGCAGATTGGAGAGGTGGCGGTCTAGTTTCACTGCTCTGGTGGCTAATAGTCCATCGTATAATTTTTTGCTTTATAAACCTTTGATTGGGGGGTGGGTAAAGTGGACATTTTTGCATAATAGGACTTTTTATTCATGTACTTTTATATGTATTTTACTTTGAGTTTATATAAATAAATATTGTTTATCCCAAGGTAGACGTGCTCTATCCCACACCCCACTTGTTTCCTTTTATTTGCTGTACCTCCAAAGGAAGCATTTTCTCTGCTCATACATATTTAGAAGTCGAGAGAGAGAAAAAAAAAAATTCCAATGGAAACAAACACTAAAAAGGGTGACAGGATAATTGCGCGCCAGACACCAGCGCGCCGACAATCAAATGCTGACAATTTGGCGCAAGAAAGAAGCGCATCGCAGGAAAACTTAGTTTTAAAGAGCTCCAACGTGGGGGTGTGGGGGGACTCCCCCACTTTACTGCATAGTGTTTGCGCTGTCATTGGGGGGAGGTGTAACCCCCCACATTATAGAGAAAATGGAACTTTTCCCGAAAAAAATCAGAAAAAGTTACATTTTCACTATAATGGAGGGTTCCAACCCCCCCCCCAAGCCCCATCCACAATATCAGCACGAACACTATATAGTAAAGTGGGGGGAGGGAGGGTTCCCCACTCACACCAAGGTTCGGAGCTCTTTAAAACTAAGTTTTCCCGTGGCACGCTTCTTTCTTGCGCTGAATTGTCAGCGCTCAATTGTCGGCGCACTGGTGTCTCGCGCGCGACTGACTATGAACCCTAAAAAGTGTTCATTTCATACTCAATAATCAACTATCATTACACCCCCACGTTGGAGCTCTTTAAAACTAAGTTTTCCTGCGATGCGCTTCTTTCTTGCGCCAAATTGTCAGCATTCGATTGTCGGCGCGCTGGTGTCTGGCGCGCAATTATCCTGTCACCCTTTTTAGTGTTTGTTTCCATTGGAATTTTTTTTTTTTCTCTCTCTCTCTCTCGACTTGTCTTAGGGCTCCTTTTACAAAGATGCGTTAGGGCCTTAACGGATGGAATAACGTGCGCGAGCCGCTACCGCCTCTTGAGCTAAAAACGCTAGCGCACCTTTGTAAAAGGAGCCCTTAGTTCATGAACAACCCATTTTTCAGTCATTCTCTTTCAGTATTAGGACCAGCACATTCCCATATTCCTTTTTGTGTGTTTGTGTGTGTGTGTGTTTGTGTGTGTGAGAGTGTGTGTGTGTGTGTGTGTGTGTGTGTCTGCACTGCCTTTGTGCTCCTCAAAGCATTTGTCTGTAACTATGAATATTCCAGCCACAGACCAATACCGTCTGTCTCCAGCTAACCAGAATGACTGATGATACTGGAAGGATTTGCTTCTCTGGCATGCCATCTAATTGGCTCTTCATGGACTACTTTTTACAGATTTTTTTTTTTAAATATAAACTGGAAAACTCATGACATTGCAAACCATCTGTAGCTGGTTAGTATGTGAACAAATGTGTATTTCCAATCCATAAACTCATTACCATTCAGACACTAGCCGTAGCGCAAGTTCCAGCCTTAGGTTATCCATCTGAGCTGAACAGTAGAAGGTTGACTTCATGAAAAAAAAAAAAAGCTAAACTATTCAGAGCTGTAAATTCAACACTCAAATGAGATGCGTGCGGTGATTACATGGCAGGTCCACTGTATCTTCTGTGTGCCGATCCTATCAGTAATTGCTTAAATGTCACCTTAGCAGGTTCTGTTAGGGGCCCTATAGTATGATACAGATATGCGTTGCTAACAAGACAGTTTTGCCAGAGACACAGAATAGAACAATCCCTTTTAAAAATCCTGCTTTTAAAACTCTTTCTCCTTCGTTTGCTCAGTGAAGATGAACATTGTGAACTCATATGTTTCAGCCTCAGCGTATGGAGCTCAGGGCATTGAGGGGGCAGCTGTCACCACGGCTTGATACATTTTACTTTATTTTTTTTTTTTTGGTCTGAAGAAATGATTTGGGTGCTAGCAGCATGGCCCGCAAGCAGCAGTGTGTATACGCTTTGAGTTTGCTGTCACAGTGAAGAGTTAATGATGTGCTTTCAATATGCATATCATTACATTCAAACAAGCTGTTGAGTTCTGCTAAGGGAATCTCTTCCCTTGCTAAGCTATGTTTTGATTGAGGTCCATCAGTCTGGGGGGCCACGCGTTCTTCTTGTTGCTCCCCGCTACTCTTCTTGCTTTGGTATATTGTGATTCTTATGCCCCTCGCTGAAGGATAAATAGATGTTTTAAACAGCCTTGTGCTTAAATGACTACAACAGTGAATCAATAACAATCAAGGAAAGAATTGAGCAAAAGAACAAAGCTAAAACGCGATCCCCGCAGGAAACAGAAGGTTGTAATAAAGAATTTATCAGTAGAAAATGTAAAGTCAAAGATTTTGAAGGGGGAGGAGGAAGGGAAGAATCTGGCACAGGGAAATGAGTTATCAGGAACCAGTGAAGTGGATTTACATCTGGAATTATGATATTCTAGCTCTTCCAGTTGGGTCTGGTTTTCAGCTTTATGGATGGTTGTGTTCAGAATTCTTATCGGTAGTTATCGCCTAAATGTTTGACAAAATTAAGGTAGAAACTTTATGCCACCCAATTTTTTTTTTTTTTTTTCAAAATAAACGACAGTAGATATACTTCTACATGACTCAGTAATGATTATTTGCAGATTCCTCAGAAGCGCCTTTAACCAGCCTATCACTGTGTTCACGGCTAGGGAATAATTTTATGGCACACATGTTATCGTCAAATCTGTTTGTGAAAGTGCTTTGTGCTCACATTAATATTATGAAAATGTAAACTTATCCCATTAAATAACTTTAAATCAAATAAATATAGGGCTCTTTTTACTAAGGTGCGTTAGGGCCTTAACGTGCGGAATAGCGCGTGCTAAATTGCCGCACGTGCTAGACCTTAACGCCAGCATTGATCTGGCGTTATTCTTTTTTTTTTTTTGCCATGAAAATTTTAATGATAGTTTCCCTTCCTTGATGCCGCCTTTTTACTTTCTTCAGCCTGTTGATGGGGAGAGTGAGCTGGCGTTATTCTAGAAGCTTACCGCGCGGTATAGCGTGCGGTAATTTTGTGCGTGCGCTAAAAAAGTTAGCGCACCTTAGTAAAAAGAGCCCATAATGGGCGCCTTAGCATTTAGTGCATGCTAAATTGGTTAGTGCACACTAAATCGGTTAGCACGCCTTAGTAAAAACACCCCTTAGCTTTTTTAGCTTCTTTTCATTCATTCAAGCTTTTTTATCTGCGTTGGGAAGGGACCCATTCGACATGTGTCGCCACCTGGCTTTTTCAAGAATAGCCCTCCCCCTTCAGTCACATTTCACACCATCCCGACTTAGCACAAAGCAGATTGGACGATGGCGTGTGTGCCATAAAATTGTTCCCTAGCCGTGAATAAAGGGATTGGCTGGTTGGAGGCACTTCTGAAGAATCTGCAAATAATCATTATTGAGTCATGAAGAAGCATATCTACTGTTGTTTATTTTGGTGTCACATAATTGTGGCAAACAGTAATAACATATATTAGGCTATATTGAACAGCACTAGATGTTTTTTTTTCAGCATGTTGACTAACTCCTGGACATCCCATTCCGCACTCAGAACCCCCTTCTCTATCTTCTCCCTAGGTGGAATGGCTAAAGAACGAAGAAGTCATAGATTCGCTCATAGATGAGAACATTGACACCAGAGCCGATCACAATCTGATCATCCGCCAGGCTCGTCTCTCGGATTCTGGAAATTACACATGCATGGCCTCCAACATAGTTGCTAAGAGAAGGAGCAACTCTGCCACTGTTGTGGTTTACGGTACGTATGATCTGATGGGGGGGGGGAAGAGCTGTTAAACCCATCCTTTCCCTCATCACCACCTTACTATTGAACATAATTATTGAATAGAGGAGTGGCCTTATGCTACTAAGATGTATGTATGTTCAAGATGTAGGACTTTAAAAAATAACACCACAGTTTACCAATATTAATACAAGATCCTCTCAGGGTAAACCACAGGACTTATCTGCCTAAGTAAAGGAGAAAGGTCTCAGCACCACACCAAGGATCATATGCTTTTCTCCTTTGGTTCTCGTGGTGATGGGTATCTTCCATAGACCAAACAACCTTCACAATAATATTGCTGCCAGTTGATAATAGAAGCTGTAATTTGCTTACATTTCTCCCGCTATTACGAATATTAGTTGGGTGTTTGATTTAATAATAAGTTGTGAAAAGCCATAAAAAATAAATAAATAATTTGATAAGCCCAAAATATTAAGAAGTAGATCGTAATAATAAGTGTGTAAAAAGCTGGTAACTGAGCAATATTATTGTGCAGGTTGTTTGGTCTATGAAAGATACCCATCACCACGATAACCAAAGGAGAAAAGCATATGATCCTTGGTGTGGTGCTCTGAAACCTTTCTCCTTCACTTAGGCAGATAAGTCCTGTGGTTTACCCTGAGAGGATCTTGCTTTTCAGAGGCAGAAGGGAATGTATGAGCTGTCCTGGTAGCTTATATATAAAGTTGCTGGTTTTAGGATTCAATATATTAAAAAAGTTGCTGACTTTAGGTTTCTATATAAAAAAAAATAAAATAGATGGTTTTGTTTTTACTTGAGCACTGGAAACACACCACTTCATCTAATACTTTGTCATCCCTCCCCTGCCTTGTCTTATATCAGCCCCTCAGTTTCTATGCCTTTTCTACACTGATGACTCCAAAGTGATGAAAACGTAAATATTTGATAGTACTGTAAAAGATACCCAGTAAATAGGGACTGTGGCATGACAACACTGGTGTTATTGTACCATCAATTAGCAGGAAATTGTACAATTGTGCAATTTATAAATGTCTAATGACAGAAACCCTACATATAGGGCACGTGTTATATACTATCTTGTGGAAGGGCTCTGGTTCAGTTCTCAGGTCATGACCTCTGCTCCCTGGGTCAGTTGAAGCTGGGGTTGCTGTGATGGCCATGTTTATACAGAGAGGGGTATGGTTGTGGTTGTGGTAATTTTGTATGGAAGGGATCCCTAGATGCTCAAAATCAGGACCCATGATTTTAAGGTTCTGAAGGGAGTTGGACTACCTGATTCGGGACACAGGATGGTCACTGCAATGATCCAACTAAGGTTTGGGGACATGGGGATTTAAAACACAGGGGTAAAATCCCTAGGTAGCAGGAATGGGGGGTTCATGGTGCCAGATCTTAGTCTGAAACTGATTTGAACTGGAGATTGAAGAAGTAGGAGAGAACTGCACGGTCATGAAACAATCTGGATGGCATCTCCATACCTATTAAAATCCTCCAGTACTAAATTCTGTGCTCTCCTCTTACAATGGATACAAACCATGCTTGCAGAAGGACTTTTCCCACAAGACCTCAGCAAAATTGTCATCACCCCAATCCTAAAAGACCCTAAAGAAGCAACAGATCAACCATCCAACTACAGACCCATAGTCTCAATACCACTTTATTACCAAACTAATGGAAGGCCTAGTAGCCCTTAACAACTACCTAGAAGACCACAACATACTCTACCCTACACAATCTGGTTTCAGAACCAATTACAGCACAGAGACACTACTAGGTCCCCTCCTGGACACAGCTAGACAATACCACAGCACAGGTAGAAAAATGCTGATTATACAGCTGAATCTCACCGCAGCATTTGACCTGGTGGACCATAACATCCTACTACAATAGGAATCACAATAAGAATACAATAGGAATCACAGATAAGGTACACATATGGTTTCAAGGATTCCTACAGTCAAGAACTTACAGAGTAAAGTTGAACAAAGAAAAATTAGAACCATGGTCAACCC
Source organism: Geotrypetes seraphini (assembly GCF_902459505.1). Taxonomy (NCBI): domain Eukaryota; kingdom Metazoa; phylum Chordata; class Amphibia; order Gymnophiona; family Dermophiidae; genus Geotrypetes; species Geotrypetes seraphini. The sequence continues at coordinate 215,161,896 of NC_047089.1, read as the reverse complement.
ATGTGGCGTACCCCAAGGATCTCCACTATCCCCAACTCTCTTCAATCTCTACATTGCATCCCTCGGCACCTGCTTGGACAAATTAGGCTTAACCTCCTATAGCTTCGCAGACGACATCACCATTCTCCTCCCTTTTGACCAACCAATGTCCTTCATGACAGACACACTACACAGAACACTTGAAGCAGTAGCAACATGGATGAAAAATCACAAATTGAAACTGAACCCAGACAAGACAAAATTCATTCTCCTTGAAAATAACAAAACTCCAACCATAACAAATCTAGTAATAAACTCAATCGCATACCCCATACAACCCACTCTAAAACTTCTAGGAATGACGATAGATAGATGCTGTACCATGCAACCACAAATCAGCAAAACAATACATAAATCATTCGCGGTCATGAGAAACTTAAGGCAAGTTCAAAAATTCTTCGACAGAACACAATTCCAGTTCTTGGTCCAGTCCCTAGTCCTAGGTCTTCTAGACTACTGCAACATTTTCTATCTCCCCTGCCCCGCAACCATGACAAAACAACTACAAACTGTTCAAAACATAGCTCAAAACACAGCTCTAAGACTTATCTATTCTACTGAGGAAACATGACCATATCACTGCAGCATACCTCAACTCACACTGGTTCCGAATACAAGCAAGAATACTATTCAAATTCTACTGCCTACTATTTTAAATCATACACGGAGACAGCCCAGCCTACCTGAACAACTGCCTAATCCTAACTACCACAACCAGACATAGGAGAACCCACACACCATTCACGCACCCCCCAATCAGAGACATCAAATGAAAAAAACTATACGATGGCCTTCTAGCCACACAAACAGCAAAACTGGACTACCAACTCTCCAATTTACTGATAACGACCCCAGACTACAAATCGTTCAGAAAAGAAATAAAAACCCTGCTATTGAAGAAATCCTTGAAGACAAACTAACACCGCAAGACTCGTCCCAATTCTCTGAAGCAATCTGCTCTACTCTTTAATTCCTCTGGAAATGGCCAGATAACTCCTTTTGTAATCCACCTTCAACTGCAAGGTAATGGCGGAATAGAAATCACTAATGTAATGTAATTATTGTCATTCATCGTGATTTTTCATATTACAGAAACTCATCAAACAAACAAACAAAACTATTTCATAGCCCTGAACTCTTTGTAAGAGAAGGAATATGTAGCTGGTCACCCAGACTGTGAAGTACTCCTGGAAGAATTCTGCACACAATATTTCAAAATTCTGCAAAGTTTATTTGTTATATTTTGCATATAATTCTCCTATCCTGAGGCCTGGAATTTCTTCCTGCCTTTTCCTTTCTCAGGTTCCAGCCCCCTCAGCTCCCTCTCTCACTCCAACTGCAATTCTGTATCCCTCTAATTCCCACCCCTCTCTCACTTGCATCCTGAATCCTCCCCTTGGCCCACATAGTCTGGCATCTCTCTCTCCCTCTCTCTACTGACTAAGAATCTCTTCCTCCCTTCCCATCTCCTTTCTGGTCTCGGTCACTGTCTCTTCTTCTCTCTACCATCCTCCAACCCCCACTTGCGGGTCAAGCATCCATGTCCCCTCACCACACCCGCCACCTCTCTCGCTTGCACCCTGAATCCCTTCCCTACTCCCCATGGTCTGGCATCTCGCTCTCCCTCTCTCTGGTCAAGCATTTTTCCCTTCTCATCCCCCTTTCTAGCCTGGGTTTCCTTCTCATCTCCTTTCCCCTCTACTTACAGGTCCAGCATCCTTGTCCCCTCCCCTCTCCTCCTCCCCCTTCAGGTTTTGCATCCATGTCCCCACCTCAACCCCCCCTCCCCCACTTGCAGTGCAGATGTCCCCTCTCCAATCCCCTCTTCCTCCTCCTGCAAGTCTAGCATCCATCTCCCCTTCTATCCCCCCCTACTTGCAGTCCAGGATCCATGTCCCCTCCTCCCCCCCCCAAAAAAAAAATAATAAATTGTGGCCTAGCATTCATGTCCCCGTCCCCGTCCCTTTCTCCTCTCCCGCATGGGTCTGACCTCTCTCCCTCTGACCGACCCCCCCATGAGATCAAACATACCTGCAGGCCTCCCAGAGCAGTTGGCAGAGTTAGCGCTATGAACAGGCTGTTTGCAGTCGGACCTGCCAGAGCCTTCCCTCTGCTGCATAATCTATCTACAGGAAGTGATGCAGCAGAGGGAAGACCCTGGAGAAGTTGACCGCAAGCAGTCCATTCACTGTTCTGCTTCTGCCAGCCGGCTGCCACCACTGCTGCTTCCTTGGGTAGCCTGAGGGTTGGCTGATCTCATGTGTGTGTGTGGAGTGGTGGGTAGGGGGGTTGTCGGTCAGAGGGAGAGAGGCCAGACTGCCAGACTGTGAACTGAACTAGAGTCCATGACCTGAGTACTGAACCAGAGCCCTTCCACAAAATAGGAGAGGAGGGAGGGGACGCGAATAGGGACAGGGGCTGAATTGAAGGTCTGCATAGAATTCTGCACAGCAAGTGCAAAATTCTGCACAAATTCTGTGCTGTGCAGTTGCACAGAATTCCACCAGGAATACTGTGAAGGTACTGAGGCATATGCATTGCACCTGTTTTGTAAAGGAAATATAGGGGGTAATTTATAAAGAAGGTATTAACATTTAACATACAGAAAAGAAGAGGAGGAGGACTGAATAAAGAATAAATAAAAAATAAATTGAAAGGAACTAAGTAGTAAAGGAATGACAACAAGCATTTTATTATGATGGAAACTAGACTGAAAACACCCTCTGGGTGCTTATTTCTAGGTGCACTATAACTTCAATTATTCTATAAAATGTGCTTGTGCCAGACATGCCCCAACCCTCCCAGGTCCACACCCCCCTCGTAGTTGTATGCTATGGAAATTGCATGCACATTTTGTAGAATTCTAAAGACAGATACATGCAAATTATTGCCAATAATTGATTGTTAAAACTGTCATTTATTTAGCATGTTCTTATCCCCCTCAATCTAAATACTTGGGTACCCAACTTGACAATTAGCACGCAGAGTTGTGCTCCCAGCTCACAGACAAGGTCAGTTACATGCAGGATTATCAGTTGTCCGGATTGCCCCAGACAACTTTTCAAAACCCGGCATTTTGTCTTAGTAATTCTAAAATGGCAATTAAGCATGCAGTTGCTATTAGAATTGCACTTAGCATACAGCCTAACGCTACGCAACCTATAGAGAATTCTACCATATAACTTCATAGAATGGTGTCCCTTCCCTTGTACCTCTGTAACGTTCCTGGCGCCAGTGTCGGCTCTTCCTGGATCCTTGCCTAGGAAGTGACGTCGGGGAAAGAGCCGACGCAGGCGCAACAGCAGGTTCGGGGGTTTCTGCTCATGCCAGAAACATTACAGAGGTACGGGAGAAGGAAAGAAGCACATGCGCAGCAGGAGGAGGCGGGGAAGGAGTGTGTGGAGGTGGGGGGGAGGGATAAAGAAGAGGGTGGGGGAGGGGTGCCACTTCCCCGGGTGCTTCTCACTCTCACTATGCCACTGTCTGGCCACATTCTATTTTGTAATGCCTGGCGCCCAAATCTGATAGCATGTGACTCCGAATGGGGAATGGCCATGTCATGGGCATGGGCATGGCCATGTCATGGGGCATAGAAATATCAGGGGCATTCCAAAAAGTTTTATGCATTGTTACAGAATAATGGGTCACTGTTTGCCCAACTTGGGTGCCAGCATTTGCACCAGGTTTCAGCAAGTGTAAGTCTGGTGCCCAAAGTTAGGGTGGGAATGGGCAATAAATACGATTCTTTAAAGGGTGTGTAACCTTAATAGAATCTCACTTGGCACTGATCTTTTCTGGCTCCTTTGTTTGAGGGCCATTTATAGAATGCAACCCTAAATATCCATCAGTGCATGCTAAGCTTATAAAATTACCTCAAGTCGCTAATAAAATTAGCCTTATAATTGTTTCCCTATACAATGGAAACGCTCCACAAAATTATCAGTGAGAAGAAAAATATTAGTAAGTAAGAGCTTAATGCAGATTGCCATACTTCTCTGGCAGTGAACGGAGGTTGGTCGTCTTGGACGGAGTGGTCATCGTGCAACGTGCGCTGCGGCAGAGGATGGCAAAAACGATCGCGGACCTGCACCAACCCCGCGCCACTCAATGGAGGTGCTTTCTGCGAGGGAATGTCTGTGCAGAAAATCACTTGTACTTCGCTGTGTCCTGGTGAGATATGCACGGCTACCTATGGCAAAAAGGTAGACAATATAAAACCATATCATACAGTGATGAAGAAAACTTCTGGGCTTGATGCACTGCATGTGAGGACATCTGATTCGTACATACAGCTGCAGTCTTGGGCCCTGTTTTCGAAAAGCCATGAAACAAGTTCTCTCTTTATTTTTTTTTTAAATATCTTTAATTAACCAATAGGTAAAGCATACATTCCAATCAGTATCCAATCAGTTAAACAGCAGAATAAAAGTCAACCAATACAGTAGCCAATCAAATAAGTCATATAGCAATCCTGTTTCATTTTTTATTTCCAATTATCTCCCAACCCAGAGGTATGGGAGATAATAGAAAAAAAAATTATTCTTTTAACATAGTTGTGACTTGCCTCAGCCCCTTGCATGTTTGTTGTTAACTAAGGAGTAATTCTATTACCGTGCTCTTATATAGAGATGCCCAGAGGGTGCATGATTGGCTTTTTTTCTGTAAAGAAAAATAGGTACCTATTTTCCTTTATAGAATGTTAACATAGAAGGGTATATATGTGCGTATAAGGTTAGGTGTGAGCACTGATGCCAGCCATACAGGTGGCACAAGTGTGTATACTAATATTCCACGGATATTTCTGTAACTTATAGTCGGTCCAGAGGAAGGCTACTAAAATGGTCAGTGGTCTTCATCATAAGGCGTATGGGGACACATTTAAAGTTCTAATCTAATCTAATGCTTGGCTTTATATACCGAGACATCAGTCCAAGAAAGCTCGACTCAGTTTACAATAATTAACTTAACAAATAAAAACCATAAAGAATAAGACTAAGTTTCGGAAGATTAATTTTCAAAGTGTTTAGCAAATAAAATGTTTTTTAAAGATTTACGAAAAAGTTGGAGTGAACCGAAACTCCTTAAAAGGAGTAGAAGATCACTCCAAGGTTGAGAGATTCTAAAAATCAGAGACTGAATAAAAATCTTGACTCCTTTTATCCCTTTCTTGGAAGGAAGAGATAATTTATACTGTATATATACTTTGGAGGAAAGGCGTGAGAGGGGAGATGTGACAGATGCTTAAATAGCTACATGGCATAAACGTGCACGAGGCAAGACTCTTTCAATTGAAAGGAAACTCTAGGATGAGGGAGCATTGGATGAAAGTAACCTCAGAAAAATACTTTTTCACGGAAAGGGCAGCGAATGCTTGAAACAGCCTCCTGGCAGAGGTGATGGAGACAAAAAGTGTATCTGAATTCAAGAAAGCTTGGGACAATTACGTTGGATCTCTAAGGGGAAGGAGGGGATAGTAGATGGCATGGTTAGGCAGATTAGATAGGCCTTTTTGTAACATAACATAGTAACATAGTAGATGACGGCAGATAAAGACCCAAATGTTCTATCCAGTCTACCCAACCTGATTCAATTTACATTTTTTTTTTTTTTTTTCTTCTTAGCTATTTCTGGGCAAGAATCCAAAGCTCTACCTGGTACTGTGCTTGGGTTCCAACTGCTGAAGTCTCCGTCAAAGCTCACTCCAGCCCATCCACACCCTCCCAGCCATTGAAGTCCTCCCCAGTCCATCCTCAACCAAAAGGCCATATACAAACACATACAGTGCAAGTCTGCCCAGTACTGGCCTTAGTTCAATATTTACTATTATTTTCTGATTCTAGATCATCTGTGGTCTTTATCTGCCTTCATTTTTCTCTGTTTCTATGTGGTATTCTATAATATACATGCACAACTTTGCTCCCCACCTACTTTCCACCCTAGGTCCAGGGATATATACAGTTACAGAATAGTGCATAGGCAGCACTTTGGCACTTAAGTGCCAGTATTTTAATAATTTGCATGCATAGTGGCTTATAAATATAGGCTGCTCAAACATTCACCGTTCTCAGTCCTTTGGCCATGGATGCCCGCTGATGGTTGCAAAATCAGATTACTGGTGCAAAAAAAAAAGAGGGTACAGAACTGCACCCGCCACAAAGCTCATGCATGGCTGTGGAGAGCATTTCTGGTGAATAGACGAAAAGAAACACAGAAGCAGTAGGGAGTCTTCAGCTCTCTGATGATCTGTTGCATTCCACTAGGGATAACAGTACAGGGTTTTGACTGCCTTACCTGTCCACATTGCTTGACTTTTGCAGTGGATGGTAGCTGGGAAGTATGGAGCGAGTGGTCCATCTGCAGCCCAGAATGTGAGCGCCAGAGGAATCGAGAATGTATCGCCCCATCTCCCAGGAACGGCGGTAAATTTTGTGAGGGCTTGAGTCAAGAGTCGGAGAACTGCACCGAGGGGCTTTGCATCCAAGGTAAAGAAGCAAGCACTCCAGAAACACACAGCCCAGGCAACCACTAGTTTCAAGTTTTATTAAACATTTGATTAAATCGCTTAATCTTGCTTCTTAGCAAAGTACAAAGGAAAAAATATTAAAAACAATTAGGGAAGTGCAAGACTTGACCTAATATACACTCACAGAACCAATAGGGAAAAAAGGTAAGAAATACAATTAAAAATAGGATAGAAACAAATATAGGGAAGAAACATGAGGGAGGGATTAAAAGAAAAAATTCAACATAGAGGAAGGGAAGAAAGAGAAACAAACTGCTTAAAATGTAGAGATCAGATCGGTAAGTAGCTCATCCCAGTTCAACGAGTTAAAGGTTGAAAGCATTCTTAAATAGAAAACATTTAAGGTTACCCGTGAACCTATCGCGAGAACATTCCTCTCTCGAATGAATTGCAAGAGAGTTCCATGTTTGAGGTGCTATAACTAAAATAATACTTTGTTGTCTTGTATTCATAACTTTAAGAGTGAGGACTGTTAGTAAATGTTGATCATTTGATCTAAGTGCTAGAATTAAGTGTGTTCTTTTTTTTTTTTTGAGAGACATCAGCTCGCATGCTTTGCGTACCTAGATATAGTCTGTAGTTTCTTTCCTTTGAGGGAAAATCAAACCTAACAACTTTAGGACAAATGTAGAGTGTTAAACACTACTTATGCCACAGAAAATGGCATCTAGAATGGTGCGTGGCATTCTACCACTGTAAGATTCTCTGCCTAGACCAGGGGTGCCCAAAAGGTCGATTGCGAAGGCAACATGAGTCGATCGCGGAACTCATCACCGTTCTACCTGCTTCCCGACCCTGTAAAGAGGATGCTGAAGCGCCAGGCCAACCAACCTTTCTCACTCGACATCAATTCTGACATCAGAGAGAAAGTTCCGGGCCAGCCAATCACTGCCTGGCTGGCCCGGAACTTCCTCTCCGAAGTTAGAATTGACGTCAGGTGGGGAAGGTTGGTCGGCCCGGTGTTTCAGTGTCCATTTTACGGTGGCAGCCTGTTCCCTAATGGCAGCGGCAGTGGCGGCCTGTTCACTGATTGTTGCGGCGGTGGTTTGGGGGAGGGCAGGGAGACAGAAAGCCAGACAGGGAGACAGACAGAAAGGGGGCATGGAATGAGAAAGACAAAGAGACAGAAAGAAAGAAAGGGGGCATGGAGAGAGAAAGACAGACATTCAGAAATAAAGGGGGGCAGGGGGACAGAAAGAAAGACGAGAAAGAAAGAAAGGGGAGGGGGCAGGGAGAGAGGAGGAAAAAATTGGGGGAGGGAATGAGGTCTGGAGGAGAGGAAGCATACAGGAGGCTGAAAGAAGGGAAGAAATATTGGATGCACAGTCAGAAGAAGAAAGTGCAACCAGATACTCATGAAATCACCAGACAACAAAGGTAGGAAAAATGATTTTATTTTCAATTTAGTGATCAAAATGTGTCCGTTTTGAGAATTTTTATCTGCTGTCTATATTTTGCACTATGGCCCTCTTTTACTAAACCGCAATAGCAGGTTTTAAGCACAGGGAGCCTATGAGCATTGATAGCAGTTCAGGGCATTCAGCGCAGCTCCCTGCGCTAAAAACTGCTATTGCGGTTTAGTAAAAAGGGAGGGGGTATATTTGTCTATTATGTGTATAGTTGTTACTGAGGTGACATTACATAAATCAGCTGCCTTGACCTCTTTGAAAACCCGCGGAATATAAATGTTAATTAACATTTTCTCTGCGTACAGTGTGCTTTGTGTTTTTAAAAAAATTTTATTGTTGGTAGATCATTTTGACTTGGTCATTTTAAAAGTAGCTCGCAAGCCCAAAAAGTGTGGGCACCCCTGGCCTAGACTGTTATGCCTCTCAGAGCTTGTTTGCAGTGTAGCCTTTGAAGAGTGCAAGATTTTATTAAATGCCTGGAAGGACCTGTCGGTGGAGGTGGTAATGATGAAGTCAGTGGACAGCAAGGGTAAGAGCAAAGGAAGGAGACCTGGAGATGGAATAGCGAAGAGCTTCCTGTACTATATTAAATTGTATCCATTTACATTGCATTGCAAGTCGCCTTGAACATTTTAGGTATAGTGTGACTCGTAAATCTCAGATTAGATTAGAATAGCGTATGCAGAGGCAACTCTGCAAATTGAATGGGCTAGATAGTTTTTGCTTGCTAATGACTGCAGTGTTTCTGTATCAGGTTTCCTGTCCCAATGTGACTGGATATGGCACTTTGTCCTTCAAACACTCATTACAGTATGCTCATCAAAACCATACATAGGCAAGTTTATTTCCCCAAACAATGAATTAAAATGCAGATTAGACTGATTTGCCACAGTTTACTAGAAGGGAACAAGAAATGTAACAATAATTCCTCTAACACGAAGGCGTGGGTCCAGTGGCATAGTGAGGGTAGGAGGCGCCTGGGGTGATGGTGACACCCCGTGCCCTCCTCTCCCCCCACTGCTCCTTCCACGCTCCTCACTTCACACTCGAGCTCTCCCTTCCCCTCCACATACCTCTATAAATCTTCGCCAGCACGAGCGGTTTCTCCAGCATGTCGTTTGTGCTGGCATTGGGTTTACTTCTGGCATCACTTCCTGGCCCCCGTGACCTGGAAGTGATTCATAGGGGAACCAGGCCGGCGCGAACAACAGGCAAGAGAAGTTGCATGCGCTGGCGAAGACCTACAGCAGTACAGGGTGGAGGAGAGGGATGGCGTGAGCATGACATGGTGTGATGGGGCAGAGCGGTACCAATGCCCCTATCGAGACAGCGCCTGGGGTGGTCCCCCCCCTTACTATGCCACTGAGTGGGTTTGTTTCTTAATGCTGTAACTTGTAAGAACTGCCTTAGAGCTTCTGTTGAATCACGCATGGACAGTGTGGGCAATGGGGATAAAAGAGGATCTTTCAGTGGAGCCTGTTCTACGGTGGCCTCAGTGAAACAATTTCCTTCGTTGTGGTGTGTCAAGGCATATCAGCCATAACGATGGCTGACTGCAGGAAAACTGCAAGGTACAGAATTAAATTTCACTTTGATCTCCAAAGTAAACCAAAGAGTTAATTATTTTCCATTAAAGTCTGCTTTTATTACATTAGACTAAATACTCTTGCGGATGAAAAGAAAATGATTTTTTTTTTTCTAAACTTCTAGCATGAGTTGAATGCACTGGTAAGAGCTAAACTAAAAAAAAAAAAAAAAAAGATAATCCTATATGCTGATTATACCAATGTATTGCATTCTTACAATATTCCGAATTCTCAGACTTCTCTCTATTTATTATTGCTTATTTTGATAATCCTGATGACACTGAAACACTGAGAAATCAGTAGCAGATGTAGTGTTAAAGCATAGTACAGATGGAGTCTTGTAGGAGAACTCTTCATTGTATACAGAACATTCTGCTGTCTCAACTTGGAGTCACAGTTGCCTTTCTGACATTTTGTTCGTCAATATTTATGGGATGGTTTCTTAAAAGCAGCCCTTTTTGTTCTGTTCTTCAGGCCAGTGTAAAATGAGCAGAGCTTTTCACAGAGCTAAGGAGGGGTCTACAGTGTTCAAAGCAAGTCACGGATATCCAGGAAAGAGCCATTACCAGCAGCAACTCTTATTCTCTTTTTGTTAATGTCCATTAAAATTGACAAGCAGAGCGATCCTATTACCTCTTTAGCATTTAGGAACTATTCCCCCCCTTTAGCAAAACCATGATAGCGGTTTGTAGTGCACACAGGCACAGTGAATGCTCCGCGCTGCTCCCGACGCTCATAGAGTTCCTATGAGCGTTGGGAGCAGCGCAGAGCACTCAGCACGCCGGCCTGCGCTTAAAACTGCTATCGTAGTTTTGTAAAACGGGGAGATAGACTATTTATAACCTCCCAACCTATGGGTCAGTATTTTCACACTATTAACTACTTATGCTTTCCTGTAGGCCAATGCTTTTTATAAAGACTACAAAAATACCCCCCAAAAACATGCTGATAGCATACCTATGCTGCTCCTTTCTGCTCAAGGAATGGTGACTGATCAAACATCTTCAAAAGCAGCTTGTGTTATTGCATGCATATCATTTTTCTGTTCTGAAGAGTCAATAATAAAATCAGTTTGTATTTGCTATATGAAATCTTTCAAATGCTTGCAGGAAAATAGACTAAAAAGATCTCATGAAGACTAGCAGCTCCTGCAAGAACTGTTGATTATTGGGACAATTTCGAAACTGTTTGTGCATTCAAAATAGTCTGACTAACTATTATACTCTACTGTATAGTTGTAGCTAAAAGCACACACGGGCCTATTCACTGAACCATGTTAGGTGTTTAATAGATATGTTCATTCATTTGAAATGGTGTTTTCCGTGTTATTTCATGACAGATTAACCTTATCCTGCAGGAAAAAAACCTCAGGAATTCCAAGGGGATTTCCTCCTGTGTCATTACATTGCTCCAAAACAACAAAAACGGAAACAAAAAAAAGAAACAAAAGAATCCAATAAGGGCCGGATTCTATAAATGGCGTCTAAGTGCATTTACATTGTAGGCGCTGCTTGATGTAGTTGCCAATCAACCGCTAGGCTTCCTTTATAGAATCCCACCTAATGCCACCTAGCCGTGCTTAAGCGTTGCTAGGCATCCTAAAAGTAGACACCAGTATATTAGGCCAGGTTTTACTGGGCCTAATTTACCAGTGCCTAACTCAGATACATAGCGATGCCTAAGTCAACCATGCCTATTCTCCGCCCCAACTGTGCCTACTTTTCAGATAGGTGTTGGAGGGCGCCTCAACGTAGGTGTCACTAATACTACCACTACTACTACTTATCACTTATATAGCGCTGAAAGGCATACACAGCGCTGTACATTTTGACATTTATAGACGGTCCCTGTTCGGAAGAGCATACAATCTAACTTGGACAGACAAGACATGACATAGAGGGTAGGGGATGCAGAACCCAAGGTGAGAGGAGTTAGGAGTTGAAAGAGGTGGTCTTTCAAATGGGCCTCGAACACTGCCAGAGACGGAGCCCACCGTAGCGATTCGGGCAGCTGGTTCCAAGCATATGGTGCAGCAAGGCATCCTAAGAGTTCTGCGTGGCACTCTGGTGATTTAATTTTATTTTTTGGGATTGACTGAAAACTGGCACAGTTAATTATTTTCCATTAAAGCCTGCTTTTATTACATTAGACTAAATACTCTTGCGGATGAAAAGAAAATGATTTTTTTTTTTTTTCCTAAACTTCTAGCATGAGTTGAATGCACTGGTAAGAGCTAAACTAAAAAAAAAAGAAAAGAAAAGATAATCCTATATGCTGATTATACCAATAAATAAATTTAAAAAAGGTGTGCGATGATTCCAAAGCTAGCTTAGCAGCACCTAATGTAGGCATCCTACACAGAACCAGGCCCTAAGTGACATGGGAAACTAAATGAAAACAAAATGTATGGCCTGCATACTCCTATTAATGTGGATGTCAACTTATGTTAACTGTTATGTTAACGTAGTACAAAATCATTTCCAGAGAAAGGAAAATGGTAAAACCAGAGGACATAATTTGAGTTTGAGGGGTGGGAGATTCAACATAGAAACATAGAAAAATGACAGCAGATAAGGGCCACAGCCCATCAAGTCTGCCCACTCCACAGACCCACCCCCTAAGTCTGCTCTAGAGGGCTCCAAATAACCCATTCTTAACTCCACCCTCTCAGGGATCCCACATGGGCATCCCATTTACCCTTAAAATCTGGCACGCTATTGGCCTCGATCACCTGTATCGGAAACTTGTTCCAATGATCAATCACTCTTTTGGTGAAGAAATACTTTCTGGTGTCGCCATGAAATTTCCCTCCCCTGAGTTTTAGTGGAGCAATGTTAGGAAATTCTACTTTACGGAGAGGGTGGTGGATGCCTGGAATGCGCTTCCGAGAGAGGTGGTGGAGAGGAAAACGGTGACGGAGTTCAAAGAAGCATGGGATGAACACAGAGGATCTAGAATCAGACAAGAATATTAAATATTGAACTAAGGCCAGTAGTGGGCAGACTTGCACGGTCTGTATATGGCCGTTTGGGGGAGGATGGGCTGGAGAGGGCTTCAATGGCTGGGAGGGTGTAGATGGGCTGGAGTAGGTTTTGACGGAGATTTCGGCAGTTTGGACCCAATCACAGTACCGGGTAGAGCTTTGAATTCTTGCCCAGAAATAGCTAAGAAGAAAAAAATTTTAAAAATTTAAATTGAATCAGGTTGGGCAGACTGGATGGACCATTCAGGTTTTTATCTGCCATCATCTGTTATGTTACATGTTGCTAACTGCATGCATTAATTGCTGTGTTAAACAAATGAAGGGCAAGTTTATAGCTGGGTGCTCACATTTCTGAGCCACTTGAGTGTGTAAATTACCAAACATTGGCACTCTTGTGGGCAAGTGGATACATACACGTGTAAGTGACAACACGACGCCTAAGTGTTATTCTGTAATGGTGATTAAGTGGTGTAGTATGTATATGAAAGGGGGGGGGGGGTTTACACGGGTGGAGCATGGAAGGGGCAGCCACATACGCACATATTCCCCCCTCTCAAGTCTACATGCTGTGCCCAAATCTGTGTGCATTGCTGATTTACGTGTGCAACTTTATTGGATAGCAATCCAATCAGCACCGAGAGTTGGCGATTAGCAATCTACACGCACAACATTCTAAGCGCGTCCTATAAAGTGGTGTGTGTACATTCTAGTGTGTGGATCTCCTTTCCTAAATGTTAGGCGCACTATTATAGAATGCACCCAATTCACGCACACTTTAGGTGCAGGCATTTAGGCCTGGTTTTCACTGGCGTAAATGCCTGCAAATAAATGTTAGTTGTTCGGATGGGCTCTACATATGAGTTTACAGTATAATCCAGTGGTTCCCAACCCTGTCCTGGAGGACCATCAGGCCAATCGGGTTTTCAGGCTAGCCCTAATGAATATGAATGAGAGAGATTTGCATATAATGGAAGTGATAGGCATGCAAATCTGCTCCATGTGCGGTCCTCTGACCAAAACCTTTTCTCAATACCATCTCTTAAAGTTATCGGCACGAGACGAGCAGAAATATTTTCAGTAGCTTCGTCTCAATTATGGAATTCTTTGCCTGGATATATTAGAGGAGAATCCGCTCTAGATAAGTTTAAAAGTTTTTTGAAAACGTTTCTTTTTAAAGATGCTTTCGAAAATTAAAATTCACCAATCCGATGTATTTTTGTAGATCTTTTGCTTTTAAACATTTTTGCTTCGGCTTTTAGCCCCTCCCTATTATGTCACCCTTCACTGTTATCTTTTTCTAAAAATTTTTGGAGTTCTACCCCCTCTCCCATTGTTGTCTGTAAGTCTGTCTATTTTTGTTAACATATGTGTGAAAATGTTCCTGTTACCCCTTGTTATATTTGTAATTCGCTTTGAAACCACATTATAAGTGCTTACATCAAATTTTAATAAACATGAAACATTACCAATAATTGGGGATGACAGTAAAATAATACATCGTAATGGTAGCCCACAATTCCTCCCTCAGTTTTCTAAATTTGCTTTTGCTGAAAGTTTTGCAATGAACAACCTTAGGGAAATGAATACTGATTGTCTTGTTTTTGTTTTTATTTTTTTTTGGGGGGGGGCTTTGGTATTTTTTGCTAAGCTAGTTCATTTGAAATTATTAGTGCCCTTTCTTAGATCTTGGATCTCCATCTTAGTAAGCTATATCTAAGTATTGGTATGGTTTCTTTGGGCTCCTTTTACAAAGGTGCACTAGTGTTTTTAGCGCACGCACTGGATTAGTGCACGCAGGGCAGGATTAATTTGTCAAGGGTCCCTAGGCACACAAGTACACTGGGCCCCCTGCCCTGCCCCGCCTCACCCCACCTTGCGCCCAGGCGGAAACAGGAAGCTACATCAGAGGGAAGCTTTGGGCAAGCAGCACAGCTTGCAAAATTACCGTTCCCGTTGCCTTTCTTACCTGCGTTGCTTGCTTGTCTTACTTTCTGTCAATGGGGAGAGGGGCTGCGTTGCGGATCAGGGGGGGGCCCGTGTTGCCGATTGGGGGGGGGCCCGCATTGCCGATCGATGCTGGAGGGGCCCATCGCCGTTTGGAAAAAACAATGTTGATGCTCTCCTTCATCGGGCCCCTCTGACCATTTTGGGCCCTAGGCACGTGCCTACTTGGCCTATTGGTTAATCCTGACCTGAACGCACGCTACCTGAAAAACTACCTCCTGCTCAAGAAGAGGCGGTAGTGGCTAGCGCATGTGGCATTTTAGTGCACGCTAAAACCGCTAGTGCACCTTTGTAAAAGGAGCCCTTTGGGATTTTTTTTCACATTTTTTGTGTATTTTTATGTTGGTACTATAGATTTCAATTTTTTTAATGCAAATGGTATCTTATAATTGAAAAATCACATAAAAAAACAAAACAGGATGCCTGTGACAAAATCAGCTGGACCATTTAGATCCTCAGGGAGTAAAAGGGCACTGAAACCATAATAGAGAAATGAAATGAATTCTTTTCTTTGGTCTTTCCTGTGGAGATTGTAAGGGAGATATGCATGTCTGAAATGGTATTTAAAGGTTATGATACAGAGGAGTTGAAATAAATCTCAGTGAACCTTGAAAAGATATTAGAGAAAACAGAGAACTTCAGTTACTAGCTGTTTGCAAATCCCAACAGTGGTACTATGCTTTTTTTTTATCGTAAAAGGGCTAAAAAATATTATTTTGCTAATCTGATCAAATATTCACAAAATCTTGCCCATAAGCTTTTTTTAACTTTCACACATTGCACCATGTCTTTGTCTGTGCCTTCCACTGATAAAGCTCCATCTGTAGAGTCTTTTGCTCAATTCTACTCTTTGAAATTTAAAGCCTTGGACAAGACATTTCCTTATGTTCTTCAATGAAATGGTGAGGTGGCCATGTTAGTCCACTTTCCAAGGTGATACAGTGCTCCCCCGTTCATTCGCAGTCCGCGATTCGCGGTCCCGGTCATTCGCGGTATTTTCCAACCGTGAATGACCGGGCAGGAGAGGGCAGCTGGAGAGGCAAGAAAGGGCAGTCGGAGTGAAGGAAATCACTCGCAGTATTCTCTGACTGCCTCTTCCTGTGCTAAAGTCGGGCCTCACCAATCAGGAGCTACGTGTCAAAGCAGATCCTGATTGGTGAGGCCCATCTTTAGTATAGGAAGAGGTGGTCGGAGAATACCGCAAGTGATTTCCTTCACTCACCGTCGCTCCAACTGCCCTCTCCTGCTGCTCCAGCTGCCCTCTCCTGCCTCTCCTGCTAAAAACTGTATTCGCAGTTTTTCACCATTTGCGGGGGTTCCTGGAATGGAACCCCCATGAATATTGGGGGAGTACTTTATATAGAAATAAAACAAAAGAAATAAGGTAATACCTTTTTTATTGGACTAACTCAATGCATTTTAGTATGAGCGTTCAAAGGTAACCCTTCTTCAGATTAGAAATAAGCAAATGTTGACAAATATCAATATAAGGAAAACATAAAAACATTTCAGGGATAGTTTCAGAGGGAGTGGTGGGTAGGTAAGCAGGAGAAAGAGATAACAAAGCGGTTTTAAATGTCTTTTTGTAATGGGAAAGGAAACCAAGATCTTTGTTAAGTCCTGTTTGGTAGGTGTCAAAATATTTTATCATTTTAATGTTCTTTGAAATCCTCTTACTCTATAGCAAGGGTAGGGAACTCCGGTCCTCGAGAGCAGTATTCCAGTCAGGTTTTCAGGGTTTCCCCAATGAATATGCATGAGATCTATTTGCATGCACTGCTTTCAATGCATATTCATTGGGGAAATCCTGAAAACCCGACTGGAATACGGCTCTCGAGGACCAGAGTTCCCTACCCCTGCTCTATAGTTTCAGCTTCCTGGCATTTGTTTAATTTGTTCTCCTTGATTTCTGGTTTTAAGTGTCTTGCATTGATGAATGCTATGTGCCTTAGACCTCATACCACCTGATTGGTTATAATTTCTTATCTTGGTCTATTGGCACTTGCCCTTGATATGGTGACTCTTATTTTCTCGTCAGGTACTGTTCCATCATATTGGAAAAATTTCTTTTTGACATCCTATTTTTGAAAGACCCCACGTTGGATATTACCTCTCTGACTAGCTATCAGCTAGTATTCAACCTCTGCTTTCTTTCAAAACCGACAGAAAAAATAGTATTTTCCCAATTGTTTACCTGTGCTGAGTCCATTTCAGCTCTTCATCTACGTCAATCTAGTTTCTGGACTGGCTACAGCAGAGATAGATTTATGTCATCTTCTCAGTGAACATCATAGCAAATTTGATAATGATCAAATTGCTCTGGTAGGTTCATTTGCCCTCTCAGCAGCATGTGATTTGGTAAACCGTATCCATCTTCTTTGCAGATTCAGACATTGGAGTGACAGGCACAGTTCTCAATTGGTTTCATTCATTTTTCCATGGTTGATCATTTTCAGTAGCAACTGTACCTAGCAGTCATCTTAGGCTTCGTTCTGTCACTGCTGCTTTGCGATCTTCTCCTAAGTCCGTCGATGACCATGGCATCAGCGGTCATTTTTATGCTGATGGTATTCTATTTATTCATCACACCGATAGTGATAACCCTTCCCTGCAGCCCGTGCAGGTTTGTCTAAATTCTTGGTTGTCCTCATGTCATTGCTTACCCAACCCCGCCAAAACAGTTGCGTGCTGGTAAACTGGCAGGGCACATCAACCCTCCCTTGCTCCATGCCTGCTTGCCTCTCCTGTTCAGCTTGTGGAGTTGTTTCACTCAAAAATTGCTGCAGTTATTAAGGCTGGATCGTTCCTAATATGGAAACTGCATTTGATCTGTTTTCATTTTGAAAACTTCTCCTTAGTTCATGTTCTTCTTTATTTGCAACTTGATTATTATAATGCAGTTGATGCTGGCCTTCATAGTTATAGACTCAAGAGACTAAAACTCTGCAAAATATGGCTTCCCCCTTTCTTTGTCAAACAAACAAAAAAATTAACCTCATCACTCTCCTTTTGACCCACTTACATCGACTTCCAATTGCGTTTAGAATATGACAACTCCAGACTCTGGGCAAGATTCTCAGAAAACTGCGTTAAAAAGCGACGGTCTGCTAACACAGCCATTTTGATAGCAAATTTTTAAAAGAGTAAGATATTCTCCCCAAATCTTGCATGCAAATGATGTCGGCAGACAGCAGGGGAGATTCGTTAAATTTACATGCGTCGAGTTGCTGGTGCCAGTGACCGGCACATGTGCAGAATATTCAAGGAAAGAGGCGTAATGTACACATGTGCCGTAATCGCGGAACAAATTCCGGCATGCTTTGTGAATCTTCCCTGTCGTAAAGCATCATTGGTGCCATATAAGCCATAAGCGGTGTGTCAATCATAGGCATACAAGAGCTATTGGATGAATGGGAGGAGAGAGGCAACATCGACTTTTATCAATCGCACATAAAACATGCTTTTCTCTCCAAAAAACTACTATAATTCAGGTAAATCTTATAATTTGTTTTTAATGTAAAATTTAATCAAGACCCACAGCCAGAAACACACAAGGGTATCATATAGGCGCTCAAGAAGAAATGCTCGCTTTTAACAAGCGCACATGAAACTGAAGAACCATGGGGTGGAAGGAGACGTACACAGATGGATCAAAAATTGGTTGGAAAACAGTTTAGCGACCGCGTTAACATTTTGAGAATCTGGCCCTCTATCTTGCTGCACTGTATACCTGAAATAGACTTCCCGAGTCAGTATGTCAAGCTCCATCTCTAGCTGTATTTCATTTTTGTCTAAAAGCCTAACTCCTACTCACTTGTAAAGTACCCATTGTCTATTTTAGTCATTCCCACTATAAACAATTCCCTAATCCCTTATTTGTCCTGTCTGTCTGTTTTGATTAGATTATAAACCCTGTCAAGCAGGAACTGTCTCATACATGTTTAAAGAACATCTAGCTTCTATAAGGAGCTTCAAGTTTCAAGTTTTATTAATTTTAATATACCGACCATCAAATTAATATCTGGCCGTTTAACAATAAATTTAAAAGATAGAAAGACTTAAATAAAATAGGTGTATTAATAGTATAATGTGAACATGAATGACATTACAGGACAAACTGGAGAGTGAGGGGAGAGGGGAGGGGAGGGGATAAGTTACATATTTGAGAAGAAAAAGGAGATAGTGGGGTTTTGATAGGACATAAGGGGTGGGGTCGCTTTATCAAAGCGGTTTGTTGCTGGTAAGAAGAAGAGAAATAATGAAGAAGAAATAAGAAGAGAAATAATGAGTCTAAACATTAGCGAAAGCATCGCGGAATAGGAAAGTTTTTAGGCCTGTCTTAAATTTATCTAGTCGTTGTTCATCGCGGAGTTGCTGTGGTAGGGAGTTCCACTTATCTCAAGGGCGTGAAAAACTGGTTGCCCGACAGAGTACCTGAGTTGGTACACAGACATGGCAGAGGGCAATCATCTTCAAGTTCATTACAAAAGGAGATTGTGAGCCTGCAATTGCCCCTGATGAATGAAATAAAATAGGGTACTCTGTCGAGCAACCAGTTTCTCATGCCCTTGAGATAAGTCCCTCTTTGTTATAGATATATTTTTTTTTTTTTGCACATTCATTGTATTTGATGATCACTTGGAAAATTGTTTTCAGTGACTTTCTTTATTTTTCAAGTTTATCAAAAATTTGATATACTGCCTAATCAGACTTATAGGCGGTATATATTAATAATAGAGAGTTACATAAATTAATAAAATCAGACGTTAAATAAAATACATATAAAAAGACTGAATTAATAAAAGCAGACCTTACTGGGGAAATTAATTTAACAAACCGACCAATTAAGACAAACTCACAAATGAAATAAGTCTGACAGTGGGTGAAAATCTCTGTCCATCTTATAGAGTGAATATAATTAAAGTACTGCTAGGGTAACAGTGAGACCGCAGCTCGAACTTCCGTGTCAGTCCACGTGTGCTCTGGCTGGGGGAAGCGCTCGGTCAGTGGCACCAGTCAGTCGTGGCTAGCGCTGCGCGCCAAGTGGATTGGACTGTGAGGTACCTGTGGGGAGTGAGCGAGCGAGGGGATGGGCAGCGAGCATCGGAGCCTCTGCCGCCAAGAAGGGCTGCTGCAAGGAGCTCAGCCTCCTGTACCGTCTCTGCGCCGGGAAGAAGCAGTATGCTGCTGCCGCACAGCTGGCCGATCCCTGGCTCAACATGCCGCTGGTCCAGCACGACCCAGAGAATGGACAGAGTGGAGCTAAAGAAAATGTTAAACATTCATCAAAGATAATGTATTACAACAACACAAGAGGAATCCAAGTCAGCCAGGAACAGAAGGCAGACTGTACAGGCAATAGGATTCAGGCAAAATCAGAAAGAGCACTATGGTTTCCTGGATGATCTCTTGTGTTTTGTGTAAGTATGGCCTACAATAGCAGCACAAGGGTATCCATTGTTCCATGACCATATTTTCAGCCCTTTTATCTTTCTTTTTAGAGTTCTGAGGGACTGGCGTGGTTCTCATTTAGGTGGGCACTTCTAGGACATAGCTGAGTTTTACTTCCCGGTTAGAGATTTTTAAATGAGCCTGTCCCAGCCTACCACTAGACCACCAGATGGGGGACAGGATACAAGGCAGGGAAGGAGCTAGGTGCAGAGCCTGGCAGGGAAGGGGGCTGGGTGCAAATCCTGGTAGGGAAGGGAGACAAGGTGCAGAGCCTGGCAAGGAGTGAGAGGGGTTGGGTGCAGAGCCTGGTATATTTTATTAAATATATTAGTACACAATGTGGTTCAGAATATTTTTTTTCTTGTTTTCCTCCTTTAAATCTAGGTGCGTCTTATGGTCAGATGCGTCTTATAGTGCAAAAAATACAGTAGGTCTTGTAAAATGAAGGCCATAGTGTATCTTGGTTTTCAGAAAACTGTTGACAAAGTCTCTCATGAGAAACTCCTGAGGAAAATTAGAAGTTATAGCATAGGAGACAATATCCCAGAAAGGAATGGGAACTGTTAATAGAAAGAAAACAGAAAGTAAGGTTAAATGACAAATTCCCTTATTCTAGAGGAAAGTGAATAGCGGAATGCAGGAGCAGTGGAATGCCTAAGCTCTGTCCCAGACCCTGCCTCCATAATAATAGTTCTAATTCGAATACCATTTCTTCCATATGCATGTAATATAATCTTATTAGCAATATATAACGATAACTACAAAAATTAAACTCCACAAAGCATCTGCATTCCTTAATTCCATGTTCTGAAAGGAGTTTTATTCTCTCTCTCTTGAAGCAGCTAATACAAGGCTAATCAACCCCATTCTACCTCTATTTAAAATGTAATAAAAATCAAACATCCAGATTGTCATGTAGAAAATCATCTACTTTCTCAGCCCCCAATGACTGCTGCTTTAATAGGAATCCCATCTACTAGTTTAACAATATTTAATTCAGCTGTACCATTCCATATCTAATTAACTCAAAAAGGTGCCTGTGGCACCTTAAAAATGATAAATGAAAATTGTCAAGCTACTAAAATATTTCTTTTACTACAGATAATGTGCTGTAAGCAACATTTGCGACAGCCCCCCTCATGCTCTACAACCCCCTCCCTGATGCTTTCCTCTATAGCCCCCTCCCCCCCCATTTTCTCCAGCTCCCTCCGCAATGCTCTCTTAAGAAGTCACAGTGCAACACTGGAGAAAGAGAAAAAATGATTCACGTTCTCCTAGGGTTGTCCAGAAAAAACTAAAGTTGGAAAAACTGCAAATTGAAGTTTTTCCCATGAATTTGATTGTGCTTGATTAGAAAATAGTTTAAAAAAATGTTTAAAGCTCATCATGGGGTCCCTCAAAGCTACTGATTACATGTAGCTCTGGTTTTCTTAAAATTTGCTATTATTTTTTGCTTAATGGAGCAACTCGCCCTCCTCCTCTTTTACAAAACCATAGTGCATTTTCTAATGCCGACCGCAGCAATAACAGCTCTGATGCTCATAGGATCTGTGAGCATCAGAGCTGTTACTGCCACAGCCGGCACTAAAAACTGTGCTAGGATTTTGTAAAGGGGGGAATTTCTTGGTGTTATAGGTATAACTTTTATATTTTCACACTCAGCAGTGATACATTGATAAAAAAGACATTTTGATCCAGATTCTCTAAACAGAATTGTTTTTATTTTAGGTATCGGTAGGCCACTAAGCTGTTTAAACACTATTTTTCACTGATGCCTACAAAATCAGCACCATTTTTCACTGGTGCCTAAAACTTCAGTGCCGTAAGCACGCCTCCTTAGGCCTCTGTGGGCATGGCTAATGCCAGAAGTGGCAAGTTTATGAAAGTACATATGTGCTACTCCTGGTGGAATTCTGTGCAACTGCGTATCACCGAATTTGTGCAGAATTCCCCATTCCCACAGGGCATGTCCACAGGGCATGCAGAATTCTTCAAGAAAACATGGAAGTAACCCGCTGCACAGTGGGTCACTTCCTCCTCCTGTGCCGGCTTAGACCCAACTGTTTATGTGAACCACTTGTATGTAAAATGATCTCTTGCTTTGCGGATACTGTGAAATCCTGATCACAGAGTGGTGCATGAAAATCAGCACCATCTGCCCTTGAGCACTGGGGTGCTATTTGCTGAGCTTCACTCATTGACCCATATTAGCGTGCTGATATTTTTATGCTAGGAAGACACTTTAGGGCCTGATTCTCTTTTGGACGCAGTCATCGACAGCTGCCTAAAAAGTGGCTGCTGATTGCATGTCAATTACACATTGACGTCAAAAAGAGAATTGCATCTACAGTCCCGGTCAGATGCCTGAAATGTAGGCCAGAATTTTGCAGGCCTACATTTAAGGCGTCTGTCTCATGCCTACGTAGACCCGCCACTTCCGGGTGAAGCCATGCCCATGCCCTGCCTTGGGTGTGCTTAATCTTCGCTACTCATCTATATAGATGTGCTGCGTATCACCGTAGATGCGCTCTGGAGGCCCATAATGTGAACATCCTGATTGGCTGCCAGACGGCAGTAGGACACCTGTCGCCACCTGCCATCGAGATGCGAGTTTTCGAGAATCAAGCCCCTAGTTGTTGATGTGATGGGTAGAACTGTCCTCCCTTCACTTCACTCTCCCCTCCAAAGAATGAGGTCCTTTGTTTTGACTGCTCTATACTGGGGTCTTGAAAGCATTGTCCTTCTTTTGTCATGTGGCAATCTCACAATTTCAAATGCAGCAGTCTGTGTTTTCTTCCACCTCTTCAAGACTTCTCTATGCTCTCATAAGTATCTCTCTCCTTTTGTATAACACCTCCATCATCTCCTTGCCAAACACATTCATCCTGGGGTTTAAATCTAATCTCACCAGTTGCTGTAATAGGTAATACATTTCTGGTATACATTTGACACAAACATTTGCATTTTTCACCCTTTTTCACTCTCTACTGTTCTCTGTGTGGAAGCATAACCCTCTTGCAACCCTGATATCTACCACTACTACTATTTATTTTTTTTATTTATTCAATTTTCTATATCGTTCTCCCAGTAGAGCTCAGAACGGTTTACATGAGTTTATTCAGGTACTCAAGCATGTTTCCCTGTCTGTCCCAGTGGGCTCACAATCTATCTAATGTACCTGGGGCAATGGGGGGATTAAGTGACTTGCCAAGGGTGACAAGGAGCAGTGTGGGTTTGAACCCACAACCTCAGGTTGCTGAGGCTGTAGCTTTAACCACTGCACCACTCTCTCCCCACTATCATTTATATAGCACTGAAAGGTGTACACAGTGCTGTATATTTAATATTCAACAGACGTCCCCTGCTCAGAAGAGCTTACAATCTAATTTGGACAGAAAGGGCTTCTCAAGGTTGGGGTGTTTCTGGTAATAGGAATGATACGAAGGGTATAGGTACCTGACAGTAAGTGGGAGTTAAGAGTTGAGAGCAGCTTCAAAGAAGTGGGCTTTTAGTTGGATTTGAATACTGCTAGAGACGGAGCACGACGTAATATCTATTGAATGTTTCTTTTGTCATATTATGAGAAATAATCAAATGTAGCTCATTGGAGATTTCTAGTTTTGGCCCATTTATAGATTTTTCTTTTCAAATTAGTATTTTTTTTCTCCCTGTTAGAAGTGTGATAACACCAAGCCTACATACTGCTGACTAGCATCGATGGTGATGCATAACAGAACTCTACTGGTAGAGCGTGGGTAGAAGCACTGAACCTAGGGTATTAATAGCAATCTAAGTATAACCAAATATCTAGCTATTAGTACCTTGGTGCTTTTTGCTAAGCTTTGAACCACACACTTTTTTCACCTTTCTTCAAGGGACTTGATCTTGATGTAGATTATCCCTGTCAACCCATGAGGTCTTGAAAAGTGTTGGCCGAACTCGTATCTAGATAACTGTCCATTCTTTAGTCTATTCCAGTTCTGCAGATTTTTTTCTATCAAGCAGTTTAAGTTGCACCAAAGCCACCAAAGGAATTTCTGATCTGTATTAAATTGTGCCCAGTTCCTATTACTGGAAAAGGGGCCAGTTTCTAAATGATGCCATTATTTTCTACACAAAGAGGCATAATCACAATTTCTTCTTTAGTTCAGAGATTTATTTTGGGGTATCTGTATATCATATTCTGGTTTCCTAAACTCTTCCTTCCCAGTCAACAAAACAGCAATCCTCCTCCTAGATAAAAATACGAACAGTTGGGCTGGGCTTTTCCAGCAGAAGGGTCATTGCATTCTCTCCGCTTAGCATGAAAGAGGGCTCTAGTGTATTTTATTAATAAAAATAGAAGTAAAGAAAACCAGCCATTTTCTGAATTAAAATTCTTAAGAAATGGTTCAACAATTGGAAGGGAAAAGCAGCCAAAGCGGCTTCTCAGAATAAAGTTGTAAAGATGGGCGAATCAAAAAAATACTTAACTTCATCTGTACTTAAAATACTTAACTTCATCTGTAGAACTGGGTTAAAAACCTGATTTTTGTATAGCTATAGACTAGTCCTATATAATCTACAGCACTTCTACAGAGAAACATTATTAAGTACTATTTTCTTTCTCTGTCTTTTTCTTTTTCTGTTTTTTAGATAAAAAACCTCTCCATGAAATAAAACCTCAAAGTAAGTTGCTTTTCCTCTTGTAAGTTATAATTTATTTGGTATCATCTTATTTTGCTGTGTATGAAGAGTTGGCTGCCTCTTATGCCAGAAGAGATGGTAGTGGAACTTTGTTGACTTGCCCCAGGAGAAACAAAGGAACGCTGTGAACTTCCCAAGTTAATTACCAATTAATGTGCAGGAACATGGAATTATTATATAACTGCCCATTATTGAATGAACAGTACCCATCTTATTACCTGAGGGAAGAAGGAAGTCTGAAGGTGGACCATGGGTTTCTTCACCTATTAATAATAACAAAGTTGCCTCTCACTGTCCTTTGCCTGTACATATTATACCTCTTGAAATGCAGAAGCAGACCGTTTGGAACAATGTAAAAGCTGAGTCAATTTTAGAACTATAGCAATATCTAACATATACCCTGTCATGGGGTGAGGTTCATTTTCTGTTATGGTATGTGCAGAAGTAACCCATACCATGTCACCTGCTCATATACGCAGTGGTCCTCGCCTGCCAATAGCTGACTGGTCATGCCGCTTATCTGTCCATTATACCAGACAATAAGGGGCTATTTTTGATATGATATCTAAGTCTGAGTTTGGACATTTTGGGAAAAACATCCAGTAGAGAAAAATGACAATTTTCAAATCAGAAAAATGTCTTTTTGCTTCAAAAATGGCCATTTTCTAGATGTTTTTGAGTTTAGTGTATCTATCTTTTGGGACTATTTTTTTGGGGGGGGGAAAAATCCAAAAGAAAAACACATACAAACAAGCCATTGGGACATAAAAGCAGCCAGCATTCTTAGCAAACTTGCCACACAGAGGGGCGCCCTAGGGGTAGTGCAGTGAATGTCATATAAAATGTCTCGGGTACACATCTCACCATAACCTGCTTATATTGTATGGTGAGCCCTCCAAAACCTACCCAGAATTACTGTACCCTCTGTACACCACCACAATAGCCCTTATGCCCACAGGTGTCATCATAATGTAGGTTCAGAAGGTTTTGAGTGGGTTTTGGAGGGCTCACACAAGTGTACTAGGTATTCTGGGATATGAGCCTGGGTCTCTATCTCTATAATCCACTGCACTGACTACTAGGCTATTCCAGAAACCTGCTTGCTGTTGTAATAGAATTGGCCATAACATCTGAAGCTGTCATATAGGCTGATAAGTTCTGTTTCTTTCATATCTTTGGCTGGTGGGTGATGGGAGGGGGTTGGTGACCACTGGAGAAGTAAGGTAAAGATCATGCCTTAATCTTTCCAGTAGTCATCTGGTCAGTTTGGGCACCTCTTAGGCGCTTAGGGGAGACTACTATAATCGGCGGTTCATAGACAAAATTGCGCGAGACAATGGCGCGCCGACAACTGAGTGCAAGGTTGACGGCGCGCCGAAGAAAAGCTCTATTTTAAAGGGTTCTGACGGAGGGTGTTGGTGGGGGTTTTATTTTTACTTAACAGACATTGCGCTGGCGTTGTGGGGGGTTTGAGGGATTGTAACTCCCCTCATTACACTTGAAACCGAACTTTTGCCTGTTTATTAGGGAAAAAGTTCAGTTTTAAGTATAATGTGGGGGGTTACAACCCCCCAAACCCCCCACAACGGCAGCGCAATGTCTGTTAAGTAAAGTGGGGGGGTTCCCCCCCACACCCCCCATCGGAGCCCTTTAAAATAGTGCTTTTCTTCGGCGCGCCGTCAACCTTGCGCTCAGTTGTCGGCGCGCCATTGTCTCGCGCGATTTAGTCCCGTCACCATAATCGGCACTGCTGGCCACTGATAGCTTGTCAATCATGAATCGACACCGATTATAGAATTTCACCTTTTTTTACGCTAATGTCTTAAATGTAGGGCACCATTTTAGAAGCCTATATTTAAGGCACTGGTGTGATGCTTATGGAAGCACCTAGAGTGCCTAATGATGCCTAAGGCTACTTCCTGCACAAGCCATGCGCACGCCATCCCAAGGCATTCATACATGCCCCCTAAGCGCTTCTGTAAGTGGATGCCATCTGGTCCCGGGGATTTATCGCTCTTAAGCCAATCAATCTGCCTGCATACCTCTTCTAGACTGACCGTTAACCCTGTCAGTTTCCCTTTTTCACTTCTAGCATATAGCCTGATGGGTTCCGGTATGCTGTGTATATCCTCTTCGGTAAATACAAATGCAAAAAACATGTTCAGTCTGTCGGCGATTGCTTTGTCCTCTTTTAGCGCTCCCTTTATTCCTTGGCCTGATGAAGAATGAGGTGAGCCATAAGCCGTTGTGAATATGCTCATGTGAAATGAGGCACAAATACAAGGTGCATTATGTAGGAACAGTGCACAGATTCCATTAGCAGCATGTGAGGTTTTGGATATAATATTCTTTGGTGTTGGAACATCACAGCAAACTGCATCCACAGCGCAAGGAACATAGGTAGCTCAAAGCAAACAGTAAAAGAGCATGGAAAAGTCTAGTATTGGACGCTGCATCTCTGCTCTTTCATGGGTAAGTATAATAATGTCTGTAGCCATTAAATTTAGAAACTAAATAGACATAAGAACATAAGAATTGCCACTGGTGGGTCAGACCAGTGGTCCATCCTGCCCGGCAGTCCGCTCATGCGGCAAACCTCAGGTCAAAGACCAGTGCTCTAAATGAGTGCATACATCCCAGTTTAGTAGGAACTTGTCCAGCTTAGCCTTAAAACCCTGGAGGGTTCCAGCTCTCCAGCACTCTCTGGGTGAAGAACTTCCTTACGTTTGTACAGAATTTATCCCCTTTCAACTTTAGAGAGTGCTCTCTCGTTCTCCCTACCTTGGAGAGTGTCAACAGTCTGTCTTTATCTACTAAGTCTCTTCCCTTCAGTATTTTGAATGTTTCGATCATGTCTCCTCTCAGTTTCCTCTTTTCAAGGGAGAAGAGGCCCAGTTTCTCTAATCTTTTGCTGTATGGCAACTCCTCCATCCCTTTAAGCATCTTAGTCGCTCTTCTCTGGACCCTTTTGAGTAGTACCATGTCCTTCTTCATGTACGGCAACCAGTACTGGACGCAGTACTCTAGATGACACAGCGGCATGATAACCTTCTCTAATCTGTTCGTGATCCCCTTCTTTATCATTCCTAGCATTCTGTTCGCCCTTTTTGCCACCGCAGCGCATTGTGCAGATGGCTTCATCAACTTGTCGATCAGAACTCCCAAGTCTCTTTCCTGTATCAATTTCTATCCTATGTTCTAAAGCACCTCACAGGCATCATGCAATGCAGTGGAATATTAGAATAAATCCCACAAAGAGAGAGATGAGACTGAGAAGGGAGCACAGTGGAGTGATGAAGTAAAAGGTTAAAATACCACACTGTGAAAATAACTTGTACTCGGAGAATAATCAGAGACCAGAAGGAAAACAAGTTTCACCAAGCTCTTCATGTGGATAAATAACAAGTGATGGCCATTAAATGGCTCTAAAAATGGCCCTACCTAAGTAGAGCTAAAAGCGTGTATAATGTTCCCTGGGACATGTTTTGCTTGTGATCAGAAACGTTTTACTTTCCATCTGTTTGAAAGTAAAGCAGATGCAAGTTTTCAAAAAATACAACAGTTATTCATAGTTAAACAGCCATTTTGCATGATCCTTAATCCTTCCCACTGTAAAGGCAAAAGAAGCCTAATTTTAAATGAAAGATGACAAAAACATGGGTATAGGAATAAGCAATATACGCATGTGTCTAGGATACTAAATTGTAAAAGGCACCCAAATCTTGGGCTCAGGACCACCATTCTCCAATTTCTGAGGACTTCTTTCTCTACTGGCCCTTTGCCTGCAATACTACCATCTAAAATCTGGCCCTCGTTCCTGCAGCAAATTGAAGTTTGGTGCAAAATCTGGGGGGGAGGGGGGTGTCAAAATCTGTGAGTTTAGTTGTAACATGCATAGTTGTTTTTTTTTGTAAATCTTTATTGACATTTCAAACTTTATAATGTATACAATTAAAGAATCAGAAAAAAACTGTATGAAAATACATTGTTATCA
The DNA here is from genome assembly GCF_902459505.1 of Geotrypetes seraphini. Classification (NCBI taxonomy): domain Eukaryota; kingdom Metazoa; phylum Chordata; class Amphibia; order Gymnophiona; family Dermophiidae; genus Geotrypetes; species Geotrypetes seraphini. Next base: position 215,133,221 of record NC_047089.1, on the reverse strand, counting down.
TCACATTATTACATTGAACAATTTTTTTTAACCTCTTCTTATCTTAATTAGAAACAATAATATATATTATACTATCAATATAATAAAAATTAATTTTACTCTTCCAAATAAATATTCCACCCTCCCACCCTCCCTGGATGTGTAAAGGAATCTAACAAAGGGGAAAAAAAATCATAATTATAATGTAATAAAATTAGTCAACGGACCTCATACCTCATTAAAGGACTTGCTCGTACCTAAACGTTCTGCCATTATCTTTTCATATTTATATGTTGTACACACAGTTGCCCACCAAAAATTGAAATTAATCCTATCATGATTTTTCCAATTGCAAGTAATCATTTGAACCCCTATTCCTGTCAAAATCATTAAAAGGCGACTTTTATTTTTATCTAAAGTGGGTTTAACATGGAGAATCATTCCACATAGTATCGCCTCATATGTCAAGGGGATAGATGCTTCAAGAATAAGATTACTTATGAAGAATTTAGGAAACGTCTGAAAACACACCTGTTCCTAAAGTATCTAGACAACTGATCCTCTCTTCTCTCTCCCCTCTATAGCGATTAACTTGTTCTATTGATCACTCTCTCCTCAAAAATGGATTTCCTATCCTATTAATCCTCTTTCTTCCTCCCCTCTTAAAGTCAATCAATTTGTACCTTTGCTTAATCTTTGTAAACCGCATAGAACTTCACGGTATTACGGTATATAAGCTGTTATTATTATTATTATTATTAATTTGTCCCCAAACTGACTTCCAAAAACTAAGTATCAATGGACAAAAATATATCAGATGATCCAAAGTCCCTATATCAATATGACAATGCCAACATCTAAATAAAATAGAATAGATAATTCTAAACATGCATAGTTTTAAGATTGCCCCTCCTGCTTTAGGAGGGAGGAGGGTTGGTCACTGAACGTTGGAACACAACCCGATTTCTTGGTGCAGTAAGGGATACTGTAACCTTGCTACACTTCAGTCTAATAGGTTCTTCATTTAACACTATATGAATCAACGCGGAAGTAAAATCAAAGGCAATTATGAAGATAATTGAAAAACAGGCTGTTCTAGTAAACAGCCATACACCTTTTAATAGCTCTAAAGGATCCTAGGAAGCAGTCATTCAGCAAAGAACATTAACATGCTTGCAGGAAAGCCCCCTCCCCCTACCTGCTCCCTTGAAGTTACCAAAGGGAAGAGAGAGCAGTGAGATGGAGGGAAAAGAGAAGCAGAGAGAAAAGAGAAGAAGAAACAAAAAAAAAAGAAAGGAAAGGAAAAACAGAATCCCTTTTAGCAGCACGGGGAGTTGGGGGTGGGGGGTGAAGTATGTGCCCTGCATGGCTCATGAAAGAACTTATTGTAAATGAGATAATTTAATCAATTATGTTTCCTAATGCACTAAACAGAATGTTTCATTTTCTGCTACTGCACATCTTAAATTATCTTCAGGTGCTTTCTGAAATATAATCATATTTAATAGAAACTTCATTACCATTTAATATGCTTTCCATAAGTGTTGTGTAACTGTGGCAGGACCTGAATTAGGCAAAAAGACTCAACATAGCTTGCCGATAATGGGGTGCTGTTGCAACAGACTGTCAGTTCCAGAAGATGAAAGAGATTTTCCAAACCAACCACACTGCATCTTTCCTAGACAGAGACTTTGGGCTAGATGCACAAAACACGGTCGTTAAGACCGTGTGAGTCGTTGTTGGCCGACTCTGGAACACCGACTGATGTTCCAACAAGTTTTCATGCAAATGATTTGCATGGAGGCTCGCCGGAATCCTGTCTGATCAGTCACTGTGAGAGCGACTGAGAGAGCGACTAACACATGCGCATGCCGGTTTGGGGAAGCCCGAACAGCTGAGTGGCAGGGGAAGCCCCAAAACAGCCCCCAATGATGGTCCCTCCCGCTGACACTGTGATTAGCAGGAGGGATGCCTGCTCCCTCCTGCTGCTTGCCCCTGCCCTCCTGAACCCCCAACACCCCTGAACTGACCCCCCCACCCCACCCCCAATTGAAGATCAGCAGGATGAATGTCCACTCCCTCCTGCCACTGGCCCTCCTGAATCCCCAACACCCCCCCCCCAGCTGAAGATCAGCAGGATGAATGCCCACTCCTTCCTGCCATCGGCCCTCCTGAATCTCCTATACCCCTCAAACTGATCCCCCCCAACTGAAAATCAGCAGGAGGGATGCCCACTCCCTCCTTCCACTGGCCCTCCTGAATCCCCGAACCCCCTCAAACTGATCCCCCCAATGAAGATCAGCAGGAGGGATGCTTACTCCCTCCTGCTGAGATTACACCCTTTGTAGCATACTAGTACCCACTCAATCGCCAAATACCCTATACAATAAATGAGTCTTTAAAAGAGTTATAGGTGGATTGGGACAGGAAAAGCATGACCGAGGAAAGGCACTGGACAATAGAAAGTGCAATTCCTAATTGAATCAAGTCTCACAGGATAAACTGATGGGATGTGTATGTGATGGCCATTAAGGGATCATTTCACTAAGGCGCGTTAACCGATTTATGGTGCGCTAAATGCTAAAGCGCCCATTATATTCTATGGGCACCTTAGCATGCGTTAATCTTTAGCGCACGCAAAATCGGTTAGCGTGCGCTAAATTGGTTGGCGCGCCTTCGTAAAAGGACCCCTAAACGAGCTGAGCAATGCTACGAGTCTAAATTCCATGCCAAAGTATGGTGCCCGACTCTGATTCTCAGCGGTTGCTCAAGGCTCTGATTTCCTAAACATCTTCAGTGAATTTTCATGAAACATGGAATTCTGGCCGGGAACTTGGGCAGATCTCAACCAGAAGGCTGAACATTTTTGGAGATCAGAAGCACTTCTCATCACGTTCAGTTCTTTGGCAATTGCTTTAAAGTCTTTCAGGAGCGCAGTAAATACGCCCGTGTCATTTCTCTGTCGGCTTTCTCTGATAGAGCCAAACAGGGGTGACTGTTCTTCCCCAAGGCTCATGCAAAGACCATTATTTGCTAAGGTGCCATGTGCTGTGATGTCCTAAAGTGGATTTTTTTATTTTATTTTATACGCTTTACATTAAATATGGAAATTGTGGATGTACTAGTATTGGACACGGTAAAATATTAATGAGATCCAGCTGAAACACAAGGGACCACTGCTGTTCCTTATTATGTAAAATCAAAAAGAAGATGAGTTTGAGTAAAAGCAAACCTTGATCGACTAAAGTAACCTCTGACTGTCAGCAAAAATTAATGGAAGATGAGTGCACGGGTGTTTGCACAAGTAAATTTGTTTGCTAAATGACTGCCTGGCCCACCTTCCCACCCCCCTGTGACGGTTGCTTTTTTTCCCTCCCCCTCCTTCAGTTTGTTTTCATGCTTTTGAAAAGTCCACATTCTTTGACATTGTAGTTTTCATTTTTCCTCATAACTGGATGGATCCGTTGCGCATGGATGTGATAGTCTAATGAACCTTACAACTTAGATTAATGACAGTAATTTCACATTTTGCAAACAAAACCCATAATAGAGAGGCACGCCTGGGCGGCCAAAACAAGACTCAACAAAGTGACTTGCTTATTTACATCATGCTGCGTGTCTTTGGATTTTATAAGATCAACTGAGTCTCTTTGTCCCACACAGTAGATAAAACAGAGAAGCGGGAAGAGACTTCTGTGTGAACAATGCAAACATTTCCTTCCTGTTCACTGACAAGAAACAAGAACTCTTCTGCTTATTGGGTTCATATAGGAAGCAATTTACAAACATAAAGGACTGGACAGAAAAAAAAAAATAGGCGCTAAGTACTATTTGGTAAAGGATGTACTGTGCCAACATGGCAGCGCGAACAGTATTAAGTAAAGTGGAGGGGCCCCCCCCCCCGTCAGAGCCCTTTAAAATAAGCTTTTAGAGCGGCACGCTGAAGTCTTGCGCTCAATTGTCCGCTTTCAAATGTCGGCGCACGTTTGTTTTGCACGCTTTTGTCCCGTCACTTAATAAGTCTCTTCATGCTGGCATCTTGGCTCTAGAACAAACCTATTGTCAGGTGGGATGTTGGGGGGGGGGGGAAAATCCGCAAGAATGTAGGGAAGACAAGTTGACAGCCACATACATCGTTGCCAGGCCATGCCACAACAGAAAAGTGCAACTTCTGGATTTTGCCACCATTGTTTCATTAGTATTGTTGGTTACCGATTACATATATGATCCAGCATGAGATACTCTGGTGCATTTGACTTTCTTTAGGGAAACGTCCAGGTATCACTCTGATACTTTGCCTTTGGTTGTTCCATCTAAATGTTTAAATTCTCAACATAAGAACATAAGAAGTTGCTTCCACTGGGTCAGACCAGAGGTCCATCCCGCCCAGCGGTCCGCTCCCGCGGCGGCCCATCAGGTCTGTGACCTGCAGCGGCCCATCAGGTCAAGCATTGGGTCAAGCATTGGGTAATTTTGTGGTTCCTTCCATGATTGGGGCATGACCTGGCAACTACCCAAGATACATTTTTTTTTTTTTACATGGTTCTTATATTGTGGAATCATTACCTCTTTATCTTAAGATTAAATCTAGTCTTAATAAATTTAAGGCTGAACTTAAAACTTACTTTTTTTTTTGTTCACTGGCCTTTCTGCAAGATGGTACTGAAATTAGATAGGCATTGCATATTTGATACAGAGGGTAGGGCTGTGGACTGTGGGACAGAAAGCAACACTATTGGTTTTTGCTTTGTTTCAATTTGGATTTTTTTTTTCCCGTTATAATTATATTGTGCATTTTATTAGGTTTATTGTAATGTGCTGTGGTTTTGGATGAAACCGTATCAAATAAATCTAAAACATGCAAGGTCTGTGCCTGGAAACAGTAACCGAGTGCCCCCTTTTCATCTCCTTCTCCCTAGTGAGCCCCAGGAAGATTTAGACAACCTGGTTATGCCAGGTGCCAAATCTACAATGAAGTTTTGAAGAGTTTCCAAACAAACCAATGAAAAAGACTCGAGAAGTTAGAAACTCAGTGAAAATCACTTTATTGCATATAAAACACGATTGGGGCTGATTTTCAGCCAATGGCAGGCAGTGCGGTTAAAGCCCGCTACTGGCACTGAACCTGGAAATTCAATACTGTGCTGTATCCGGTGATCGGCGTTGAATTTCCGTTTTAATTTTTGACCACCAGAACTTAGCTGGTGGGAGTGTGTGGTGCAGTGGTTAGAGCTACAACCTTGGCACCCTGAGGTTGTGGGTTTGAATCCCGCACTGCTCCTTCTGACCCTGGGCAAGTCCCTTAATCCCCATTTGCCCCAAGTACATTAGGTAGAGTGGGAGGGAGCCCGCCAGGACAGTTAGGGAACAATGCTTGAGTACCTGAATAATTTGTAATCCGCGTAGAATTGTAGGATAGGCGGAATATAAATTATGAAAAAGAAAGCCGATTATTCAGCACTAACCGATTAAGTTCCTAGTGATTAAAGATAGTACTACTATTTATGTGGCCCTATTTAACAGCGCCGAATATCAGTGCAAACCAGTTTGAAAAAAAAACTGGTATCATCCTCATTTGATAACAAACCACATGGCCTTTTGGAAATCAATTTGGTCTCAAATAAATTCTTTGTGACCAAATTAATAATTTATTAGATAACCCAGTGGCATTATCTTATGATACTGTGATATTTGGTATGGAAATGAGAGCAAAAAGTCAGATTTCTGCTAACAACAATAAATTATTACTAATAATGACTGGGGTTGCCATTCAGCAAATTACATATAATTGGAAGGATTGGAGGAGATTAAATTATAACTTTTAGTGGAATTCTTTATGCCATATCTATAAAATGGGAAGATTTATTGCTTTACAAAGGGGATACTTTAAGAAATTTCAGGATGTGTGGAAACCATTAACAAAATATTGTAAGGATTAAGTAAAATTATTTCCCTTTTAATTATCATTTCAGGATATAGGGAGGGGGGTATTTTTATTATTACATATATTATATAATAATGGAAGATATGGATGGGAGGGATGGGAAAGGGGAAGGGATAAAAATTTATATAATATACCAATGATTGTTTATAAGTGATATATTTATTGTTACTGTGAATGAATATATTTTACACTTAATGTAATTTTGAAAATGAATAAAGAATATTAAAAAAAAAAAAAGAAAAAAAGAAAACCATGTAGCATTATCATATGATACAATTCTGTTTGGTATGTTAATGAGAACAAAAAGTCAAATTTCATCAAGCAATAATAAACTTCTATTGATTATGACAGGAGTCGCCATGCAACATATCACCAGTAACTGGAAAAATTACAATAATCTTAGCTATACATTCTGGTGGAATTCGTTGCGCCAAATTTACAAAATGGAAAGAACAATTGCTATGCAGAAAGGGAATGATAATAATTTTAAAAGGATTTGGGGGTAGGGGGGCGCTGTTGAGCCCACGTGTGATGGCAGCTTAAACGTGGAGCTCCTGCACCCGAATGAAAAATCGCAATTTGCAGCGCTGCGTCGGCTCTCAACGCTTCAAAAATAAAGTACAGGCAAGTTCCCGGTGTCCCCGTTCGGAATCGCTACTTTTTTCTCGGCGAAATGACAGATAGAAAGGTTAATAAGTGCCACAAACCGGACCCCCCGTCGCCCTCCAAAGTGCCGCTGCCGGGTCCCGATACCGGAAGTGCATCGGAGATACTCGCTGAACTTCGCGAGTTAAAAAATTTAGTCTCTGACACTAAAACTGCAACGGAGGAAATAAATGAAAAGCTAACTACCCTGACAACTGACTTTTCTCTGCTCCAGACCCGAGTTCAGACTCTGGAAAACAAAATGGAGGCCACCTCTCAGCACATGGCTGAGCTGAAAGCTCATACAAGGAAAATTGCCTTCTTGGAGTCTGAACTGGAAGATAATAACAACAGACCGCGTCGCTGTAATATTCGTCTCCTTGGGCTTAAGGAAGGATCGCATGACAACAATTTGGTCACATTCCTGGAGGATTTAATCCCAAAACTGCTGGACCTTACCTTCACACGCGAGTTTGAAATAGAGAGGGCACGCAGAGTTCCTTCTGCTAAAAATCCGAATGACCGCTTCCCTCGACTGGTGGTTATTAAACTCCTCCATTACCAGCATGTCTTAGACATTATGCAGCGTGCCAAAATCAGAGCACCTATTAAACACGACGGTGCCACCATTCTTTTCCTGCCTGACCTGAGCAAAACCACGGCTGCAAGGAGAAAGAAACTGCTCTCTTATCGGCCTCAATTAAAGCAGCTCAATGCCAAATTTGGCATGCTATACCCAGCCAGGATGAGAGTCACTCTCTTCAATCAAACCAAAGATTACACTAACCCAGAGGATTTAGCTGCCTTTATTGAAATGCAGTCTCCTACCCCCATCCACCAGGTTTAACTGCTACGCAAGGGCTGTTTTCTGTGTCATCTTGTTTGTATTATGATATCTTGCTGATTGCAATAGTTCATTAATTGTTCTGACTCATGTTCTGGTATATCTCTCATTGCACAATGTTTATTACATCATGTTGTTCTTGTTTTTTTTCCACTGCATATATTGTACTGTTTCATTCATATGGGTGCTTCGTTTTCACACCTGCTGTTTCACTCTCACAGTGCACATGTGTTTCATAATGTATGGCTTTAGGTCATTTCTTAGTTACTTTGGTCCTCTATTGTCTCAGGCACTGCAGGGTATTAACTTGTCTTTTCTCCATAGGATGTGCAACAGATATTTACAATTACTCCATATTACTGCCTTCATGAAGCTAGTCTGTCTCCAACTTTCTGTAAATCCATATACACATTCACATGACCCTTAAATGTATTTCCTTAAATACTAAAGGGCTAAATAACTCGATCAAACTCAAGAAAATACTGCTATATCTTGAACAACAAACGCCTGACATTATTATGCTACAAGAGACCCATCTGGACAGTGTGGCTTCTGATAAAGTTCGATTCGGGTGGTCTCTGCCTGCATTTTACTCTCCTGCCATAGAGAAAAAGGGTGGGGTGTTGACTCTAGTTCAGAACAATCAGAATATTAAAGTTATCGCCTCCTCGCATGACCTACAGGGCAGATGGGTCAAGGTTTTGATTGAACACGGAGGTCGGAAAATAACTCTATTTAATGTATATGGCCCAAACATAGATTCACCTGAGTTCTTCAACGGAATCTCTTCATCGATTTTACAGGACTCTGATTCCCACCTGTTATTGGGAGGCGATTTTAACCTGGTTTTGAACCCTGAAATTGACAGAAACTCCCAATTCAGATACAAAAAATCTAAAGCGTGGTTAGCTCTTCACCACATGATCACAGACCTACACTTAGTGGACATTTGGAGAACTACCCATGGCTCTGATAGAGGCTATACGTTCTACTCCAACCCCCACATGTCGTACTCTCGCATAGATTACTTCTTACTCGACAGAGCTTTGTGCAACTCTGTTAAAACTGCTGACATTTTACCCATATCTGTATCAGATCATGCGGCCATTTCACTCCAACTCCAGTGCAGTACGCCTCAACCACCACACCGACAATGGCGCTTCAATGCTTCCTTGCTCCAAGATCCACAATTTAAGATTGATGTGCGCAAGGCTATTGAGGAATACTTCTCCTTCAATACCCCGGAACATACCTCCTGGATTACTTGTTGGGATGCTTTCAAAGCCTACATCAGAGGCGTCATCATTTCTCACACAGCGCGTACACGTAAGTCCCAGACGGAAGCTACCCTTCAGATGGAACGAGACATTAAAGATCTGGAAAAAGTTCATCAACGGGATCCGCTGGACGTCCCCACTCTCACTCGACTAGCTAAGGCTCGTTATGTATACAACTCCATGCTTAGTAAAACAGCTGCTAATTCGGTGTTTCAACAATCAGCCTCATACTTCGCTGATAACAACAAGTGTGGACACTTGTTAGCTTCTTACTTAAAGAAGAGAGCGGATAAAAAGAACATAGTTGCTATTGAGCTGGAAAATGGGGACACTTTAACCACCAACCAGGACATCTCTCAAGCCTTCAAGTCATTTTATGAGAAGTTATACACTTCAGAATTGGATAATAATGAGATTGCTTCAAAATTTTTGGATGCTTTACCTCATCCCACCCTTTCACAGGAGGACAATATACCATTGGATGAACCCTTGACTGTATCAGAACTTGATCAAGTGATTGAAGACATGGCTCCTCACAAAGCACCCAGGCCTGATGGTCTAACAGTCGAGTTCTATAAGGAATTTAAGGATGTACTTAACCCTTATTATCTACAATTTCTTAACTCAGTTATTGAGTCAGGGCAAGTGCATGGTTCATTCACCGAAGCTCACATCATTGTCCTCCCGAAACCTGATAAAAATCCTCGCTCAGTAACGAACTACAGACCTCTATCTCTCATAAATGTCGACGCGAAGATATATGCCAAACTCCAATCTAACAGGTTACAGAGTGTTATAACCACCTTGATCAAATCAGATCAGAGTGGTTTTATCACTGGGAGGTTTTCCTCTGACAACTCCAGAACCTTTTCCCATATCATTGCACAATCTCAGATCCACCATCAAGAACTTATTGCGGTGGGGCTGGACGCAGAGAAAGCCTTTGATCACGTGGAGTGGGCTTTCCTATTCAGAGTCCTAGCCTGGTATGGATTCTCAGCGGATTTCATCAAAAAGATTAAGATCCTGTACTCATCTCCATCTACCAGAACTTTTATAAATGGAACGTTGTCCTCTACATTTCACCCGACACGTGGTACCCGTCAAGGATGCCCTTTGTCTCCACTGCTGTTCGATCTGGCGCTGGAACCTCTACTTATCTCCATCCGTACTAATAAACTCATTGAAGGGTTCAAAACCAGTAGGGCCGAGATCAAAATCTCGGCATATGCCGACAATATACTTCTATACATCTCTCCTCCATCTTTTCCGCACTTACTCACAACAATCATGCAATACTCTGCGTTGTCTGGTTACAAACTGAACATGAATAAAACACTGGTTATGCCTCTTAACTGTCCAGAGGTCAAGACTGACGTGGAATCATATGGAGTCCAATGATCCGCTACTACAATGAAATACTTGGGAGTCTACTTTGGACCCACTTTGGAAGAAACAATACAACTCAATTCTGATTACTTATTACGCATAGCCCAACATACAACATCTATGTGGTCCCCTCTCAACCTTTCTTGGTGGGGCAGACTAGAATCGATACGTATGATGATTGTTCCCAAAATCAACTATGTTTTGAACATGTTACCATTCTTTCTACCTCGTTCCTTCTACAAGAATCTGGACTCTATTCTCACGCAATACCTCTGGAATAAGAGACAGCCTCGTATTGCTTTAGGAAAACTTAAATTAGCAAAGGTGGAGGGGGGGGGGTGAATTTTCCAGATTTTTATAAATACCACAGCGCTTTTCTCATAAGGCATTGGTCTCAAGGGCATGCTGCTAACAGATCTCCAGATAGACCTGGCTGGATTGATTTAGAAACCTACTTGTATGGGGTGTCCCGCATGAAATACCTTCCTGGTCATACTCTATCTCGCCTAGATAAAGTGGATTGCATCCTTCTGTCTTATAAATCTGCGATACAAGCTCTAGACACTATACTGCCTCATAGCTGGGAAACATCTTCTCTAATACCGATTTGGAACAACCAAAGATTTTTGATCCAAGCTAAATCTTTTTGTTGGCCTCTATGGCAGCAGAGGGGTATTGAGACGATCAAGGACTTAACTAATGCGAAAGGATGGATGTCCTTTCACGAACTCGCAGCTGCTAGAGATATCCCCAAAAATCAGTACTATGCGTGGCTCCAACTCACTCACTGCTTACGGGCCGCCCTTCCTGATCTACAGGCCCTAGTTGATGAACTGAGCCTAAGTACACTTTTGGACAAGTCCTCTGTGTTCAATTACAAGGCCTCTGTCTGGTACAAGTTGATTCAAAAGGCCTCCGGCAAAGATCCCCTGTCTTCTGAAATTAAATGGCAACACGTATTAAATTTACCTTCAGATGCCATCGACTGGTCTAAGATATGGCTAACATTCCACAAATCCATAAGATCAGCTTCTGTGCTACAGTCCATATTCTTCCTGTTACACCGGGCTGTTTGGACCCCTCAATTATCACACCGAATAGATCCATCAACTCCTTCTAAATGCTGGTCGTGTGACAATGTTGATGGGTCCTTAGAACATCTGTTATTCAACTGTAAACACCTTGGGATTTACTGGAATAAGGTGTGGGCACAATATGCTCAATCTTAGACATTTCAGAGCCTCTCTCTCTCAGAACTCTTATACTAATGTCTCATAGTTTGACTGTTCCCCTAGATAAGCATAAAGATTCTCTCCTGACAATCATGTTGTCGTTAGCAATCCAAAATGTTCTTTTTAGTTGGAAACATTGGAAAATGTTGAATACCATGCTTGGTGGAACACACTGTGTCTTCATAGTAAATATGAACGAGTTATAGCAGAAAAAAATAATGCCCTTGTAAAGTATAAGAATGTTTGGTCTCCTATACACCATTACTGTTTGAATGTGTGAATTGATATTGTATCTTCTTATTGAATTCATATAGCTCTTCTGCCACTGGAATCTGATATATCTCTACTGCACTTCCTTAGACAAGTTCTTTCTTGTCACCTCTTACTTTACCTTGATAGTATGCCTGCTTGATACTTGACTTCAATATTTTGTTTTTTCTGTACAGTACTCTCTACTGTATTTATGTTGTCCTTTGTATTATGTTTTTGGAAACTTAATAAAACATTTTTGAACTTAAAAAAAAAAAGATTTGGGGGCCATTGACAAATTATTGTAATGATTAGACATCATTTTCCACTGACAATATATTTATACATAGGGGGAGGGGGGATGGTATAAAGTTCTATCGAAGGTTTAATCAATAGATAAGAATACAATATTTATATGATATTTTTGATTGAAATTTTTGTAGGAAGGGTGGGTGGGGAGGGAATAAATTTATGTATTTACGATGACAATAGAAAGAAATTCAAGTGATGTGTAAAAGTTTTAAATGATGTAATATTGTGTACTTGTTGTAAGACGAAAAATGAATAAAGAATTTGAAGAAAAAAAAAAAAAATAACGCACAATAGAGCCAGTTAGCCACTGTGCCCCCAACTGTACATATTCAGTGGAAATAACATGTTATTTCCTATTGAATATTCACGGATAGCCAGTTAAACACTATTTCAGTGGTCAATGGTCATTTCTGATTGGCTGAATAGCGTTTAATGTCAGGGGAAATTGTGTTTATTTTCAGTAGACTCAATTGCCTCCAGTCAGTAATACGGTAGTTCTTTACTTTTCCTCAGCAACTGTATCTTGTCTTTATTTTTTTGCCTAACACAGTGACTTCTCCTCAGGTTGTGAAATATTTTACTGACACAAAAGATAAGTAATTTTCCAAACTTTCTATACAAGAGCTTCAGAGAGCAAGCAAGATTTTTCTTCAGACCACCTAGGACTCTCTCAATAAGCAAAGAAGATATCCTATGTGGTCTCAAGTAGACCTTATCTTCTGAGAACTCTTGTGTTTGTCCAAGAAGAGATAGTAATATTGGCAAAAAAATCCAGTTTTCTCTGCTATCAATTTGGCCACTTGAACTTGATATAGGCTTACAAAGTCAGATAGCAGATTCTGCAGAATATGCAATTTTAATTTACCAGTATGCTAGTGAGGTATCTAATTGTCTGGTTCCAGCCTTAGCTAGTACGGTTTTCAGATATGACTTATGAGCAATTAAGAGACTTACCATTACCTTTGCTTGTTTTTTTCCCACCTTCAGATATCGAGAGTGCCAGCGATATTGCTCTGTACTCTGGCCTGGGGGCTGCCATTATTGCTGTGGCTGTGCTCGTGGTAGGCATCACACTCTACAGAAGGAGCCAGAGTGAATATGGTGTGGATGTCATTGACTCATCTGCTCTTACGGGAGGCTTTCAGACTTTCAACTTCAAAACCGTCAGGCAAGGTTAGCCCCGCTTTCCCGCAGTCCTCCCCTCAAACCTTTACAATTTCTCCTTCACTGTGGGGAACCACAAGTACAAGGGGGCACTCGGAGAAATTAAAAGGGGGCAGGTTTAGAACAAACACTAGGAAGTTCTTTTTTACCCAGAGGGTGGTGGACACATGGAACGCGCTTCTGGAGGCTGTGATAGGCCAGAGCACGTTACAGGGCTTCAAAGAAGGTTTGGATAGGTTCCTAAAAGATAAGGGAATTGAGGGGTACAGATAGGAGTAGAGGTAGGTTATAGGAATAGTCAGGGACCACTGCACAGGTGCGGAGGCAAGTTCAAGTTGGGCCTGCTATCTGTATCTTGTTGCAAACAGAAAAGGCACAATATTCCTGGCTGTGACACCACAAAACTAAATTTTGCATAGCATTCGCTAACCTACCGTGCAATTGTAGTAAATTTTCTTTCTGTAAACTATTTCATACAATTTTACCGCAATTTAGTAAATAACGGACCTAAGTTTGTACCTGAGGCCGGAATATAATCAGAATCGGCCAATTAAAAGAGACCTTAGTAGCCAGTCAGAGATAGGTATTCACTTCCACTGAGGAAAGGAGTAATGCCCTGTGCTGTTTGCTGCAGTTAGGAGAACTAGGGTAATACGTAGATCCCAGGGGAGAGAGTGCAAAGTCAGCACGTGCACAGACAGAAGGGGGGAACGAAATCAGTGCTTATTGAGGGGGGTGAGACTCTGTGATCTAAATTCTAAGTATTATAGGTCCAGAAAATGGATAAGTAACAAAAGTTGATTCAGGATGCCATAACCCTTTGTGCCATCCCTTCCCGAGGCAGTAGAGAGTGAAGTGACTTGCTGAAGGTCGCAAGATCTCCTAATGCACCCCATGTCATCCTTTCCATACTTCATCCTCTCTGAGACCTCCCCACAAATCTGCCAAAGTACTTCACTAATGTCCTACCTCACTCAAAGCTACGCAAATTTCACCAAATTTGCAATATAATCCACTCTTGCCTTACCATGCCCCTTCTTGCCTCTCCACGGAACCAGCGGGCCTAGGATGTGAGCAGGCATCCCCTAGAAACTGGAGCTCCAGCACCACAGGATTTGTTTGGTCTGAACAAAGTGTTTTGCTGTCCGTGCCCTTCTAGAGACAGTTGCATTCTATTTCTGTGCAATAAAATCATGCCACTGGTAGTTTTTGTTTTTTTTTTTTTTGCTGACAGTGCTCTTCATACCTTGGAGGCATCCAAGATAAATTTACAATCAAATCTCTGGAGGAGGAAAGCAAGCCTACAGACTCCCCTGTGTGACCTAACCTCCAAAAACATACATAAACATCAGCATATATTATTTAACACATTCGCCTACCTATAAGTAATCACAGTTTTGTACTCTCCCTCCGCATTCAGAGAGCTCATACTTTCCTTGGGGGGGGGGGGGGTTGTTTTTTTCCCAGTTAGGTATGGAATGTATATACAATTTAAAATTTCACTAGTAAACAGAGGTCCTGATTGCCAGTCATTAATGGAAGAGTTGCTGTTACACATTGTACTTTGGCAAGAAGGAAGAATAAATAAAATATCACTCTTCGAGAAGCCCAGAGGCATAAGATAGTTAAAAGAAATTTTAAAAGAATGGGGGATTTGGTATATTTTGATAGGCCACCTCAATGTCTGTGAAGTCTCAGGGGACAAACGAGATTAAGACATGCGGAAAACTCATCCCCCCCCTACCAACTCCTTGTGTTTAAGCATTCTGATGTTCCCATGTTTTGTCAGAAAGCTCTGCCGTACTCTCCCACCACCAGATAACGAAGCTATAATCTGATAGCGTGTGCTGAGGCTTCTGTGAAAGGGAGAGGGAAAAGTTTTGAATGTTGCCTAGTGGCCTCCGGTCTGCTAAATCATTTATAGCTTTGGGGGAGGGACGGGGGTACAGTTTTGTTGTTGTTTGCTTATTTTTTAGAAAGCAAGCTCAAAATTTGGAACCCTTTCAGAGTTCAACAGCTGGTTGGAAGGAAAGTAAATGGACCACACTAGATCTGATATTAACCAAGTCAAAATTTTATTAGCAATGCCCAGAATGGTAATTAGGGAGGTAACATGGTAAATGCAAACTCATCTCAGAGAAGACAGGAGATTCTGCCTTCCTGGATTGTGGAAGGCAAAGAAACAAACAAAGAAGATGAACGGTTGGTGCTCGATCTCCTTTAGTAGATAATATGACATTGACTCGACACGATCGTGTTTCAGCCTAAAAAGGCCTGCCTCAGGAGTCTGATATTATGACCTGAGGAGAATGATATTTGGGGATTTACGAACATGTGATACTTCTCTTTTAGTCTTTAAAAAGACTTTTATTTGTTTGTCTGTCGGCAAAAAAAGACGTTATGATTATTTGAGGTAAAACAAGGTTCATGTGTCCATCTTGTAACCCACATATAGTGGCCGAAGGCAAACCTACGATCCCCGATGAAAACAAAACTAATAAAGGACATTGAGCACCAACTAGTCATCTTCTTTGTTTGTTTCTTTGAATGCAAACTCATCTACATAATAACATGGTAGATGGTGGCAGAGAGATACTGAAATAGGCTTTCTAGTCTACCTGGCAAGGTGGTTAGAGATGTACCTGTCACTGCAGGCTATGCCGGATCAGTGCCTTTATTTAGGGTTGTCAATGCTCTTGCAGGTTATTTCCACCTCATCTTTTTAGAAGTACAAAGAAATCATGTTGCTGCTATTAGGAGTTGAAGTATTGCCTTAGTGTGCTTGGTTTCCATCCTTTTACCATTAAAGGATCCTCTATATTACACTGCCACATTCATATCATGTCCCTATAATTTTACAAGTTCCTTTCCCCTTCCAGGCATTTACACATCTGTGTCATCTTTCCCCTTTCTTCTAGCCTAAACTTATAAGTCCTCAAGTCTCTTCTCTCATATTTTTGAGTGCAACTACAGCACCATTTTGGTTCTTTTCCTCTGTACCGACTCCAGCCTCTTCATATCTTTACTGAGATACAGCACCAAAACTAACCAAAATAGTCAGGTGAAGCCTCACTTATAGCCTTTTAAAGGAACATTATCACATTCTACGTTCTGATACTTTTGCCTTTCTCTATGCAGTCCACCAGCCATCTGGCTCTGGCGACCACCTTATAACACTGTTTAGTTATCCTGAGATCATCAAACACTATTATATTGAGGTCTCTCTCCTGGTTCGTGTGCATCAGCCTTCCCCCACCCCCATCACATACAGTTCCCTGGGAGTTCTGTACCCTGAATGCATCACTCTGTACTTTTTTTTTTCCATTAAAGTTTAACTGCCAAGCACTTGATCAAACCTCTAGTGCTTCTTATTTTAGAGCACTTTTCATTTGTCTGCTCCCTCAGGGGTGTCCACTCTTAAAGATCTTTATAGCATCTGCAAAAAAGACAAACTTTGCTTTCTCACCCTTCCAACAATATTGCTCACATCTGTGATGGAATAAAACCGTTCTCTAAGGCAATTATCTGCTCACCTTTCTCTCTTCTAAGTGACCACCACTGCCTTCTTTGTCTGTTAGAGATTTTTAATCCATTTCAGAATGCTAAGACCTATTCCCCCGGCTGCTCAGTTTACTCATAAGTAGGGCTGTGTTCTTCAGCGCACTTCATGGTGTCTTGTGTGGGGGCGGGGGTAGAAAAGCACCGCATCCTAAGATGTGTCTTACTTGGCCCCAAGGCTCTGTTCACTTTCATATTTCATATATAGTCCTCCAGGAACTTTGTCTACACCATTTTAAAACCCAGCAACTGCTACGCAAACTGCAATTATCACATCATCTGGCAACGAGTTCCAGAGCTTAACTATTCTGTGAGTGGAAAAAAAAAAAAAATCCTCCTATTTGTTTTAAAGGTATTTCCAGGTAACTTCACTGAGTGTCCCAGTAGTCTTTGTAAATTTTGAAAGAGTAATAAAATCAGTTCGCTTTTACCCATACTACACCACTCAGGATTTTGTAGACCTCAGCCGTCTCTTTTCCATACTGAAGAGCCTTAACCTCTTTAGCCTTTCTTCATATGAGAGGAGTTCCTTCCTCTTTATCATTGTGGTTGCTCTTCTTTGAACCTTGTCTAAGTCAGCTATATCTTTTTTGAGATATAGCGACCAGAGCTGAGCGCAATACTCAAGGTGAAGTCACACCACTGAGTGATACAGAAGCCTTATAATATTTTTGGCCTTATTTATCATCCCTTTCCTAATAATTCCTAGCATCTTCTTTGCGTCACCACTGCCCATTGGGTGGAAGGTTTCAGTGTATTGCCTAAGACGACACCTAGATCTTTTTCTTGGGCGCTCACCCCTAAAGGTGCACCCCAGCATCTGGTATGATTTGCATTCTTCTTCCTAACGTGCATCACTTTGCATTTGTCCACATTAAGGCCACCTTTTACAAAGGTGTGCTAAGCGTTTTAGCGCGGATTTAGCATGTGCTAAATCAACGCGTGCGCTAACCGTTAACCGTCCGTAGGATAGCATGCACGTGTTAGCATTTAGCGCGTGTTCAGCGTGCGCTAAAAAGCTTAGCGCACCTTTGTAAAAGAGGGGGTAAATGTTGTCTGCCATTGGATGCCCCGTCTTCCAGTTTCTTAAGGTCATCTTGCAATTTTTCACAGTCTGCATGTGTTTTAACAACTTTGAAGAGTGTAGTATCATTTGCAACTTTAATCACCTCACTTGTTGTTCCAATTTCCAGATCATGTATGAATGTTAAACAGCACCAATCCCAGCACAGATCCCTGTAATGCTCCTCTTTCATTGAAAGAAGGTTCATAGACAACCCCGTGAAAGACAAAGGCGCGTGCCGACAACTGAGCGCAAGACGGAGGCGCGCGCCGAAGAAAATTACAGTTTTTAGGGGCTCCGACGGGGGGGGGTTGTTGGGGAGCCCCCCCAGTTTACTTAATAGAGATCGCGCCGGCGTTGTGGGGGGTTTGGGGGGTTGTAACCCTCCACATTTTACTGTAAACTTAACTTTTTCCCTAAAAACAGGGAAAAAGTGAAGTTTTCAGTAAAATGTGGGGGGTTACAACCCCCCACGCCCCCCACAACGCGGCGCGATCTCTATTAAGTAAAGTGGGGGGTTTCCCCCCCACGCCCCCCCCGTCGGAGCTGTAAAAACAGTAATTTTTTGCGGCGCGCACCTCCACGCTGCGCTCAATTGTCTGCGCGCACCTTTGTCCCAGCAAGCTTTTGACCTGACACCTTGAAAGAAAGGCCATTTGGCCCTACCCTTTGTTTTCTGCCCAATAACTAATTCCTAATCCACAACGGAACATTGCCTCCTCTCCCATAACTCTAATTTTTCTCAGGAGTTTCTCATGAGGAACTTTGTTAAAAGTTTTCTAAAATCTAGATATACTGCGTCAGCTAGCTCACCTTTATCCATGTGTTTGTTCACAGTTTCAAAGAAATGAAACAAGTTGGTGAGGCAAGACTTTCCTCGGCTGAACTCATGCTGACTCTGACTCACTGAGCCATGTTTGTCTACATGTTCTGTAATTGTATTCATTATAATAGTTTCCATTATATTGCCTGGAGCTGAAGTCTGGCTTACTGGTCTGTAATTTCCCGGATCATCCCTGAAACCCTTTTTAAAAATCAGCATTATATTGGTCACCCTCCAATCTTTAGATAATATGGGTTATTTTAATGACAGATTACAGATCACTAACAGCAGCTCAGCAATTTCATTTTGAGTTATTTCAAGTTTCAAGTTTATTCATGTTTTTGATTAAACGCTTATTCTAAGGTACAAAGCGTTGTACAAAGAGTAAAAAAATAAAAGGACACTAACATTTTAAAAAATTAAATATACATTATACAATATAGGACATACTTGGGTAACTGCTTTTTAAAGCCACAAGAAACAATAGGAAAGAGGGGGAGAACTACAATTTTAAAGAAAAAGTACATAGAAGGAAAGTACATAAGGGGAGTGGAAAGAAAAGGATTGCTGGCAAAGATATATGTCAAATTTGGAAAAACTGCTAAAATTGATAAGTAATACATTTTAAAAAGAAAGCTCTTTAAGCTGCTTTTAAATTTCTGCAAATATTGTTCCATTCTTAGATATAGGGGAAGAGAATTCCAAGTCATTGGAGCAGTTACAGAAAAAATAAGAGCACGGCGAGTTCCGATTATTTTTAGGGATGAGACGTTAAGGGTAAACTGTGAAATAGATCTAAGAACTCTCGTGGGGTCATACGGTATCAATAGTCTGTCTAAAAATGCTGGGGCGTTGGTTTGTATAGTCTTGAAAACTAGAAGAGCAATTTTATATGTTACACTATGTGTGACAGGCAACCAATGAGCTTTTTGTAGTAACGGAGTGACGTGGTCAAATTTTTTAGAGCCTGAAATTCAGTACCCTGGAGTATATACCATCCAGACCAGGTGATTTATCACTGTTTAACTTGTCAATTAGGCTCAGTACGTCTTCCTGGCTCACCAAGATTTCTTTGAGTTCCTCCATATTGCCACCTTTGGAAACCATTTTTGTTTCAGGTATGGCTCTTACATATTCTGTAAAGGCTGAAACAAATAATTCATTCAGTCTCTCTGCAATGGATAAGAAATTGTAGATTGCAGTATTTTCTATTGACCATATAATAAAAAAGGAGGGCAAAAATACTTCCCATCATAATCAGTTTATTTAAGATAATCTATGCAACCAGCAGAAATAGGGGATAAGTTTCCTGTTACTCATTATAACACATTACCTTCCCACTCAGGAAATGCAATGACCTGCATAGTCACTTTGCCACATGAGGCATGCACAGAATTTTGACTGCATTATTAAATATGGAAAATATGGCCGGCAAATATTCCACCCTAATTCTTTTGATCCCAGGAGACTGCTTAAATGAAAAATTAGGCATTGTGTTATGCATAGATAATTATCATGTTATGTTAGCGTTATGCATTCAGAGGACAGACTTCTATTTCCTCTTGAGGACTACAAGAATAGTGATTTGTTTTAGGTCAGGGAAGTTTCACTGCCACCAGTTACTGACAGTGTATGAGATAACGACTTTTATGGTATTACCACAAAGGACTAATTTCTAGCATTAAAGACTTTGGCATGACAAGCAAATTATTTCATAGATCCTTTAATAGGATAATTATTTACTTACAGATTTCTTTTTTTTTTTTTTTACTTTACAAACTAGGTTTCCATCAAAGGTGCAGTGGAATCATAGAAGGCATCATTTCTTTTCAATGGACAACTTCTTGGAAGAATTTGAAGTGTGGGTGGGTGGTGAGAATCTCAAATCCCATATTAACATTCATGATCTACAGATATCAAGCATTGAAGCAAACCGTCTAGAAAACAGCAGTTGGTTCAGGCTCCAAACCCTAAAGGTGATCTGAATGCAGATTAATTTTTTTTCGTATCACAGTGGATGCTGTGTGGCCATTTTTCATGTTTTCTAAAACCTTGACTGAAATATCAATGGTAACTTCAAACTGATATATGATGATAGGTTTGGTTAAAGACCTTTCACGGGATCTTTAGCTAAAGAATTGCAATTTCTTTCTGCTGTTTCTCTCTGGATGTGAAGTGAATCATATAAGTGAAACTGTTTCTCATGCAGAAGGAACAAGGGGTTGGTGGAATAGGAAACAACATTATTCCATCATGGAATCCAATTGAACATATTTTCACTCAGTGCTACAGTTGTTTACAACGGCAAATTCTTAAAATCTCTAAAATGAATCTGTAAGGGCTCCTTTTATCAAGCCGCGCGTGACTTTTCATCATGCGCTAACTCCCGCGCTGGCTAAAAACTACCGCCTGCTCAAGAGGAGGCAGTAGCAGCTAGCGTGGCCGGTGGTTTAACGCACGCTATTACGCACGTTAAACCGCTAGCACGGCTTGATAAAAGGAGCCCTAAATCTGCTTCACACAACGAGTGGTGGACGCTTGGAACGCACTCCCGGAGGAGGTCGTGATGGAGATCCATCTGGGATTCAGGGCAAGTTGGATGCACACCCTCTCGCAAATCACATTGAGGGGATACGAGTAAACAAGGTTTCTCAACAGGGAACACCTGGCTGGCCTTCGCGAGTGAGGGTCGCCGCGCGGATGGACCTAGGGTCTGATCCGGCGAAGCATTCTTATGTTCTTATGTTCTTATCATTTCAGAATCTGATACTGTTCTTTTTGGTTAACTTTTATTTCTGTATTTGACATGTTTTGCCCCAACACAGTCTTTTTTGAATGTGCAATGTGGCCATGTTTGGGCACCTTGAATAATAATGCCTTTCTCGTAAATCTGTTGTTCTGCTCTGCTTTGCCGGTGATGTTCTGTTGACAATTTCTCAGCCAACCAACAAAGTTTGGGGCAGTCTCCATTGAGGCTTTATACTTAGTCCAGTGATTTTTTTTCCACTTTTTTCATTCCATATTTTTCTGACAGAATGAAAAAAGTGAAAATCGCTGGACTAAATGTACAGCCCTCAATGGAGACTGCCACAACCTTGTTTGGTTGGGCTCAGTGGCGTAGTAAGGAAGGGCGGGGTTGTTGGACCATCCGTGTGCCATCTCAATGGGGGCATGGCATCTCTCTGCCCCGCCACACCACACCATGCTCATGCCATCCCTCCCCCACCCCGTACCACTGTAGACCTTTGCCAGCACAAACTTCTCCTGCCTGTTGCTTGTGCCGGCCTGAATCATTTCTGGGTCGTGGGGGCCAGGAAGTGACATCAGAGAAAAAACCCAACGCTGGCATGAGTGACATGCTGGAGAAGCCGCTCACGCTGGCAAAGATTTACAGAGGTGCATGTGGGGGAGGGAGAGTGCAAGTGCAGAGTGGGGATAGGAAGATGCGGGGGGAGGAGTAAGGGCGCGGGGGGTTCCACTGCCCTGAGCACCTCCTACCTTTGCTACACCACTGGTTGGGCTGAGAACCTTTCAGTGCCCCCTCGTATGATGGCAAGGTTCTGAGAAATTGCAAAATAGCATTAATCCAGCCATAGATGGGTGTGCCTAGTGAACAGGGCTGTGGAATCACTACACCAGACCTTCAGCTCTGAATCCTTTATTTTTCTAGTCTGACCCCGAATCAATCTTGTACCTGGACTCCTACTCTGTATGGTAAATCTAAGAGAAATTTGATTAATGACAGAAACATGAGTTATTTCTTTATGTTAAAAATTAGGCCTAATAGACCACAACATATATTTATTTGAAAAATGAACAGAGGCCAAACAAAAAAATAATAATAATTGCTGTCAGTTTTTGTGTAGAAGCTGGAGTCAGAGCTTTTTTTTAACCAATTCTAACTCTTGACTCCACACAGAATTGCTTATGACTCTGACTCTGAGTTGATTACTAAATCAGTATTTTCCTTTTGACAGGTAATTCCCTTCTTCTGAACTCTTCCATGCAGCCAGACCTAACAGTGAGCAGGACATACAGTGGACCCATCTGCTTTCAGGACCCCCTAGACAAGGAACTGATGACTGAGTCTTCAATCTTCAACCCTTTGACAGACATCAAAGTAAAAGTGCAGAGTTCATTCATGGTTTCCCTAGGAGTAACAGAGAGAGTGGAGTATCATGGCAAGGCACACTCTGGGACATTCCCCAACAGAACTAGCCAAGGTTTTGGCACACTGCACACCAGAAATAAAACACCATACATCCAAAATCTCTCATCCATCCCATCAAGGCCTGACCTGAGGATATCCAACATTTTTGGTCACCATGGGGGGAGACTGATGATGCCAAACACAGGTGGGTCTGTTAAAACTTTGGTCTGATGTCAACATTCGTGGACTCTTTTTGTCAGTCTTGCCAACTTTGTAGGCAGTGACACCTTCACATTCAAGGAAAGAACATAAGACCATAAAAATAGCCATACTGGATCAAACCAATGGCCTATCTAGCCCAGTATCCTGCCAAGTATCCTGCCCAGTATCCTGCCCAGTATCTAGCCAATCCAGGTCACAACTACCTGACAGAAACCCAGAGAGTAGCAATCTTCCATGCTACAGATCCCCGGGCAAACCGTGGTTTATTCTGCCAAATCTACTGGGCCTTTGGAAGAAGGAATATTGTTTTTATTAGTCTGTTTCCACAGAAGATTGGACCTTTGAGGAAAGTATTATATGCTGAAGCATGGACCCTGTTGGATCCTGTCTATACTAATTGCTTTACAAAGGAAAGCCCCGGACACATAACCCCACTCTGTTCTGCCTCCGGCCCTGCCCAGTTCTGCTCCCGGCCTCGCCCTAAACAAGCCTCATCTCTTCTGCGACAAGTTCCCAGTCATACCTGGAGGGCCTGGAGCATGTGCAGATGTGTGTGACATTATCAGAGGCCCTCCATATGCAGCCAGAGTTCATCAGGGCTTTCCAAATCCCAGACAAATGCCAGGTTTTGAAGCCCACTCCAAGAGGACATGTGGTAACCCTAAGTTGTACATATATCATTTGCTGCAATCATGGTTGACAATTGTGAATGATACTGAGTTTTATCTGACCCACTCCTTTTTGTGGTTTGGGTACCTGAAGTAAACCATAGATTGCCCTGGGAATGGTAGCAAGGACTGAATATTTTGTGAAATGGTGACTGTAGCCTAAACCTCTATCAACACAACGCAGGTACCTTAAGTGAAAACAAAAAAGGAGAGGGGACATATGCCCACATAAAAGGTAATCAAACCATAAAAAGGAGTGGGTCAGGTAAAATTCAGTATCCATACGACCTTTATTATCATTCACAGTTGTCAGTCTTGACTGCAGCAGATGATATATGTACAACATCAACTGAGATGTAAACAATTGGTCCAAGTTTCGGCATATAAGGCCTTCCTCGGGAGTCCAATTTTCTGTAGTAACAGACTAATAAAGACAATACAGTCAAACCTTGGTTTGTGAGCATGCTTGTAATCCAAAGCGCTCGTATATCAGAGCGAATTTCTCCATAGGAAATAATGGAAACTCGGACAATTTGTTCCATGACCCAAAAACTTTAATACAAAATGCTATATGTAATCGTATTGCAAGACTTTGCTCGTTTAGAACAGTCACTACACTCCTACAGCGTCAGAGAGAGAAGAGCCATCGGCTCAGTTGTGATGTGTGTATACTGTAATAATAATAATAACAGCTTATATACCGCAATACCATGAAGTTCTATGCGGTTTACAGAAGATTAAGCAAAGGTAACAAATTGAATTGACTTTAAGAGGGTATGTAACCTATATGTACTTGTATTGCAAGACATTGTTTGTACATCAAGTTAAAATTTAATCAAATGTTTTGCTTGTCTTGCAAAACACTTGCAAACCAAGTTACTTGTAATCCAAGGTTTTACTGTATTCCTTTTTCCAAAAGCCCAGTAGAGTTGGCAGAATAAACCATTTCAGAAAATATTCAGTCCTTTCTGCTTTATTGGCATAAAGCAACAGATATGTTCATCAGGTACCCATTTAGGGGCATTTTTTTTATTTTTATTTTTTTTTACTAAGATTACATAAGAATTGCCATACTAGGACAGATAGAAGGTTCATCAAGTACAGCAACCTGTATCTGATAGTGGCCAACCCAGGTCCCGAGTACCTAGCTAGATCCCAAGTAGTAAAACAGATTCTATGCTGCTCATCCTAGGAATAAGCAGTGGATTTCCCCAAGCCATGTCAATAATGTCCTATGGACTTCTCTTTTAGGAAATTATCCAAACCTTTTTTAAACCCCGATAACCCTACATTCTATGGCAACGAATTCCAGAGTTTAATTACACGTTGTGCTAAGAATTAATTACACAATGTGCTAAAAAATGGAATTAGTGCATTATAACATGGAACTTTCCTGTGCACTAAGCCCATTTTGAGCAGGTCCTTAAAGTAGAGCTTTTTTCTTTTTTTTCCAGAACCCACGCTAATCTGCAAAAATACTAATATGGGAGCACTTAGCACCTCCTAACTGATTCCTATGTAGAAAGAGCTAAGCGTTCGTGCATTAAATCAGCATTATTCAATTAGCACAAGCTAACGCAAACATACTTGCTAGATAATGTATCAATGCCCATTCCCTGCCCATGATGCACCCCCCAGCCCCCCCAAAAAATTAAACAAAAATACATTCCTAATGATTGTTGTGTGCTGGCAGATAAATTACTACAAAATACGTTAGTGATTTGCATTAAGCCTTTCATGTCTCATTAATCCCCAGATTCTATATACTGAATCTGGTGCCCAAGTCTTGACTAACGAGTGCTTAACCATCACTAATTGGGTGCTAACAACCAATTATAGAAGGCAATTGACAATCATTAAATATTGCATGCTCATCGGACTTCAAGCTATTCTGTAAGGTAGGGTTCCTAACTAACAGCATATAACTCAAAAGGGGGTGTGGCCACAGGTCTGTCAGGGGTGTTCTGAAAAGTTTCACATGTGGTTATAGAATACTGTCTCAGGGGCCTAACTTAGGTGCCAGCATTTATACCAGGTTTCAGCAGGTGTAAGTCTAGCACCTGAAGTTAGGCGTGAGAATTTGCATTATGTGCTACTCTATGAAGAGCTTGCGCCCTTTATAGAATAGCGCTTAGGCCCAGATTTTATAAACTGCGCCTGAAGTTAGGCACCTAGATTGGCAGACCTAGCCAGTCTAGGCGCTTAGCTTAATTAGCGCTATTAATGAACAATAATTGGCAAAAAATAAAATTAATTGGGTGGTAGATGCCTAACTCCATAGGCATCTATCACTTTTGGATAGGCGCCTAGCCCAAGGTGCCTACCAGGGTTCATAGTCTGTCCCGCACGAGACACCAGCGCGCTGACAATCCAGCGCTGACAATTCGATGCAAGAAAGAAGCGTGCCAGGGAAAAACTTAATTTTAAAGAACTTCGAAGAAGGGTGTGAGTGGGGAACCCCCCACTTTACTGCATTGTGTTCGTGCTGCTGTTGGGGGGGGGGGGTTTGAGGGGTTGGAATCCTGCATTATAGAGAAAACAGAACTTTTTCTGATTTTTTTCGGGAAAAGTTCCGTTTTCTCTATAATGTGGGGGGTTGCACCCCCCACACCCCCCCCCCCAACGGCAGCGCTAACACGATGCAGTAAAGTGGTGGGGTACACTCCCCGTCGGAGCTCTTTATAACAAAGTTTTCCCGCGGCGCGCTTCTTTCTCATGCCGAATTGTCAGCACTAGCTTGTCGGCGCGCTGGTGTCTGGTACGCGATTATCCCGTCACCACCTACCAGAATGTAGGCATAGTTAGAGGCTAATCATGGGCAGATCTTGGGTGTGTTTTGTGTCTGGCATGTCTAGGCATATAAATTGAGCAGGCATTAATAGATACCTAAATTAGGTGCCAGTATTTAGGTCAAGAAAACCCTGGCATAAATAAGGGGCACCTAAGCTTTTGATGCCTAATGGTGCCTAAGTCCAGTTCTATAAATTGGATTCTATAACTGGTGCCTAACTGAAGATTGTTCTATGTCATGTTCCATGGCGCCTACCTTTTAGATGCCATTTACAGAATGAAAGCCCTAGTGCAATGTCTCATAAACTTTGCGAAGCCACAGCACACTAAAGCTCGAGGGCATCCGGATTACGCGGATGTCAACCTGATGATGTCATGCACATGTGTGATGTCACCACATCGATTTGTGCACGTGCGTGAAGGCCCTCCAGATGGGGTCACAAGCCGCCAGTGAAAAATGCTGGAAGGGAAGAGGTGTGGACGGGAGGAGAGGTGCCCGAGAGGTGCTGGCACTGGCTGACTGCCAAAATCTCAAAAAACCCACACTGCTGACAAGTATTGGGGGGACTGCCACACTCATTCAAACAAAAATCAAATCATAAAAAATAATAAATAACTTGTAAAGAAAAACAAACCTCAATACAGTGGTTCCTGGGCCGCAAGGCACCCAAAGGAGCCTGTGTCGTCACGGGAATGAAAAACACTCCACAACATGAATATGATTCAATCATTCAAAATAGAAGAATTTTCAATACAGTGAACTTGTCGTATTCAGGGCTCCACACTGATAAACTCATATATGGAAACCACAATAGTGAAAACATAATAGAAGTCCAAAGAAATACGTTGCAGCTGGCATGAAACCCATATAGGTTTACTGAGAGCACTGTCCAGAACTAAATATATCCAAAAACACTTTTCTTGATTAACTGGAACAGATTTTCTAGGGCACAGCCATTGAATTCAGCTCTGTCGTCTTTTCATGTTGTGAAGTTTTTTTTTTTTCATTCCAGTGATGATACAGGCTTTTTTGGGTACCTTGCGGCCCAGGAACTACTGTGTTGAGGATTGTTTTCCTCCACAAGTTATTTATTATTTTTTTATGATTTGATTTTTGTTTGAATGATTGTGTCAGTACCCCCTCAATACTTGTCAGCAGTGTGGGTTTTTTGATGTTTTGGTTTGTGCTTTAAGACAGTGGTTCCCAACCCTGTCCTGGAGGACCACCAGGCTAATCGGGTTTTCAGGGTAGCCCTAATGAATATGCATGGAGCAGATTTGCTAGCCTGTCACTTCCATTATATGCAAATCTCTCTCATGCATATTCATTAAGACTAGCCTGAAAACCCGATTGGCCTGCTGGTCCTCCAGGACAGGGTTGAGAACAACTGCTTTAAGCTATACCACTGCTCCCATTTTTTTATTTTGTTACTGGCTGACTGCCTTCTCGCAGTCAGCTGGCGTCGGCACCTTTCCCCCCCCCCAGCATCTCGCGGCACACCCAGAATCTTGCCGCAGCACACAGTTTGCAATACACTGCCTTAGTGCCTTTTTTTTTTCAGTGCCCATTTTTGATTGCCATTTACTGAATCTGGTTCTAAGTGCTTTAGTACTTAATGAAGTTTAGTAAAAGGGCCTCTTAGTTCTTTGGTGCATAATGCTTACGTTGTTCAAATCGATCCAGTGTATATCCACCAAACAAAACTGATAACACTTGGTACTCTTTTTACTAAGGTGCGCTAGAGTTTTTAGCGCGCGCATAAGATTAGCGCGCGCAAACCACGCGCTAAATGAAAAATACTAATGCAAGCTCTATAGAGGCGTTAGCGTTTAACATGCGTGGCATTGTAGCACGTGCTAAGCGTGCTCTAAAACCGCGAGCACACCTTAGTAAAAGGAGCCCTTGGTGTATTCCAAACGAGACATTCTAATGCAATAGTTAAATTGCCAACACACCATCATGATGTAACATGACCTTCCATGAGTTCCCTCCATAGCAGTGACTAAGCCAGATCTTTCTCTAGGCCTCCAGGTCAAATGATTTGCGATCGATCATGCATTGTTAGAGAGTGAAGCCTATACAACTGAAAAACTGCAGCTTTCAGCCACCAAATGTAATCTGTCCAGAGCAAAGTTTTAACTTGCCATTAGCCAATTACCTGCTCAAACAGCCCTGCATAAAACTGTCTGTTACAGAGAATGGGGCTGCCTAAAAGAGCTTACGCTACTTGAGTTGCTTATGTCAAGCTACGGCATGCAATAATGAAAAATGGGACTTAAATGGACCCTATTAATATTGTGAAATACGTGGCTTTGTCACCATGGTGCACACAATAAAGAATACATTCATCAAACTTGTAGATAGGGGGAAAAATAGCACACAGGAAAGAAATTGGAATTCAATGTTCTTGAAAATGATGTGTCTGAAGCAGGGCTGCTGCTGCTGTCAAAGGGATGGTAGCAGTGTGACTTATTGTGAATATGGTATCTTCTTTATAATCCATGTTCAGTCTCTGGCAATGAGCCAACTGCTTAACTCTCATTGACTAGGGTATCAATTTCCTTGTTTAGTGCTTTTCCGTGTCCCCTCCTATGGATGGAAGCTTTTGCTGAGAAAACAACATCATAAGAACATAAGAAACGCCTTCACCGGATCAGACCTAGGTCCATCTTGTCCGGCGATCCGCACACGCGGAGGCCCAGTTAGGTGCTCCTTGGAGTTTCAGGCTATGACCTCTTGTCCGTGTCACGTCTGAAAATGTCAGTAATGCTTCTTCCTGGTCTATTATGTCAAATCCTTTTAATATTTTAAAAGTCTCTATCAAATCCCCTCTCAATCTTCTCTTTTCGAGGGTGAACAGTCCCAGTTTTCTGAGGCGTTCCTGGTAGCTCAAATTCTCCATACCTTTGACTAGTTTCGTGGCTTGCCTCTGCACCCTCTCCAGCAGAGTTATATCTTTCTTGAGGTATGGAGACCAGTATTGGACACAGTATTCTAAGTGTGGTCTGACCATTGCTCTGTAAAGTGGCATTATGACGTCCTCCGACCTACTCGTGATCCCCTTTTTAATCATACCCAACATCCTGTTAGCTTTCTTTGCTGCCGCCGCGCATTGAGCCGATGGTTTTAGGGTTCTGTCTATCATGACCCCCAAGTCCCTTTCTTGTTCGCATTCGGTTAATGTCACTCCCAATAATCTATATTCCTGTTCTTTGTTCTTCTTTCCCAGATGCATCACCTTGCATTTGTCTATATTGAAATTCATTTGCCACTTTATCGCCCATTTTTCCAGCTGATTCAGATCCTTCTGAAGATCCTCGCAGTCCCTTGGAGAGCCAACCCCCCGACATAGCTTTGTATCATCTGCAAACCTTATTATATTGCACGTCGTTCCCTCCTCAAGGTCATTTATAAAAATATTGAACAAGATGGGCCCAAGAACCGAGCCCTGGGGCACGCCACTAGTCACCTTCTCCCAATCCGAGAATTTCCCATTTATGATCACCCTCTGTTTTCTGTTCTCTAGCCATTTGCCGATCCATCTGTGCACTTCTCTTCCTATTCCATGACTTAGTAATTTACTCATAAGCCTTGCGTGCGGGACCTTGTCAAACGCCTTCTGGAAGTCCAAGTAAATTATGTCCACCGGGTCTCCACTGTATACCTTCATCGTATACCTTCCTCTGGAATGATTTACTAGGCCTTATTGAACAAAAAATGCACTTGGTTCCACATTGTCCACCACACCTAGGGGTGGGGGGTTATTAAATCAAATTTCTTTAGCTGTTCTAAGGTTGTATGAGATGGGAAACTAACATATTACTCTACTGTTCACCATGGTGTGCAGAGATCATCCAGCTGAGGAGAAAAAAACAAAAAACCCAGAAAACTTATGGACAGAGTAAAATTGATTTTTTGAACATGAGTTTGTCATAGTTCTATGTTCTCGATACATTTGAGTGCTGGATGGTGTTTATATGTAACAAATGTGTTGCCCATGGCCTTGTAGTTGAGAGTTGGAACAGGTCTCCAGGTCAAAAGAACAGGTAGAGTTTTTAGGTGGAAAGGCAGTACACAACTAAGTAAACAAGAACTCCTAGCAACGACATGCATGCTTATCAAAAATTAAACTCTAAAATCATGTTACTACGTTATAATTGTCTTTATCTTCAATGTTTGGGGATCTGCACACATCCAGGGCGGGGAGGGGAGAAGGATATCTCTTTGATTCGTTTTAATCTTTGATTGAATATATTGGAAGAGATAGGGGGGAGGATATATTATTTTGTATGGTTATTGAATGAACATAAGTGTTTACTTTATGATTCATATTTATATACTGTTCTGTACTTTTTGTTATCTTTGAAAATTATTCACAGGAGTCCATACATTAGGTGATCAATCCATGCTTGTGAACCACTTACAGAATGGTGTCAATCACATCTTTCAGCTCCTCCTCCTTCACCAGTGAAATATAGCTTCCTCTTCAATTTTTTCTTCTGCAAGTGAACCAAGAAGAGGTGTTCTGATCTGCTCTGTTTGGTTTTGATTATTTTCAGGTCTTTTTACTCCATTTTGGAGGCTTTGGTGATGGAGGACCCCATATGGGGAGCTACTCTTCCTGAGATAGGACACAGATGCAGCGAGGGCAGACTGCAGCTCGTAGGGCAATCCCAGGTATACCGATGAGCCAACCTGCTTTGTGTTACTTTGAGGCTTGGGGTCCGTTCCCCTGGGATCCTGCTCGTTTTCTGATTTATTAGATCCTCAAGGTCTTGTGTCAATACATAGAAAACATAAGAATTGCCGCTGCTGGGTCAGACCAGTGGTCCATCGTGCCCAGCATTCCACTCATGTGGCAGCCCTCTGGTCAAAGACTAGCGCCCTAACTGAGACTACAACCTCCGAGAAGTCACAGTAATGCCAGGTTGGCTGCTGTGTTCCCGCACATTGGTGGGAGAATGTTGGCATTCTGGAGATAATGGAAGACAATTTCCTTTGACTGCTGGGTTCCGGATCTTATTCAAGAGAGTCACAAGATCAAGTTTTTTTGCCCTCCTTCATATCTGCTTATCGACTCTCCAGCTAGACAGCCAGAAAAAAAAGCCAGAGTTCAAGCGACGGTGCAAAGGCTATTGGATATTCAAACTATAGAACCAGTTCCAGAAAAAGAATCAGGTTCTGGGAGATAATCCATAGACTTCATAGTGCCCAAGAAATGCACCGAAAATTGGAGACTGATCCTGGACCCAAAGTTCATAAATGTGTCTCTTAGAGTACCGTGATTCCATCTGGTGATGATTTGGTCCATCATTACAGTGGTGGCTCCAGGGAAGTCCTAGCCTACCTAGATTTGATGAAGGCATACCTTCATATTCCCATTTTCCTGGACTACAGGAAATATTTGAGATTTCATGTACTTCAACAAAATGTTCAGTTTGCAGCCCTATCTTTTGGTCTGGCAATAGCCCCACACACCTTCACCAAGGTGATTGTGGTGGTTGCACTTTACCTCTGCAGCATGGGAATACAGGTGCACCCATACCTGGATTATTAGCTAATCAGAGCACCATCAAAACAGGAGGGCAAGCAGGCAGTGCAATAAGTTGTGGATCTCCCACAGGATCTAAGCTGGATTGTCAGTTTCAAGAAGAGGCATCTGGAACTGGCCCAATGCCTGGAATATCTGGGGATCTGCTTTGACATGGTGAAAGGCTGCACACATTTCTTCCCAAGCCAAACAAATAGAATCTTAGGAAGCAGATTCCGGATCTCTTAGCGATGCTGAATCTCATAAGCCTGGTATTACCTTCAAGTGCTGGGCTTTTTGGCAGCCACCCTGGAATGGTTTCCTGGGTGAGGTTTTCCCTGAAGAGGCATTCCTTATAGCAGCAGCTTCCCTGGACAGGGAATACAAGGAACAGCTTGCATTAGTGGCTCTAAGGGGAATCCGTATCAAAGGGCTTACCCCTCTGAATCTCCACATTGATGACCCTAACAACCAATGCCAGCCTGTTTGGTTGGGCAGCCCGTTGTGGCAGTCATCCAATATAGGATCAATGCACCCTCCCCCAGAGGAATTAGTCTATAAATTTCCTGGAACTCTGAGCCATTCACCTAATAATGAAAGCACTGGAACAGTACTAGCTCAAGTATTTTATGATAATTCTACCATGGTAGCTTACGTGAACAGACAGGGGGGCTCCAGAACTGCATCTGGAGGCTCAGATGTTTAACCAGTGAGTGGAAGCCCATCTTCAGGCACTCTCAGCAGCCCAAGTAGCAGGCTGACTTTAGACTCAGGGGTGTGGTACCTGTTCCAAAGAGCATTCAGTCTCATTATGCAATGTTGGAGAAGGCCATAGATGGACCTGATGGTATCAACCAAGAATGCAAAGTTGAAACGTATTTACAGTTGAAGAGGCAAACCAGAAAGTGCAGGGTTGGGCATGTGTTTCCCCCCGTGGCCCATGGTGCACCAGGTCATCTGCAGAATCACATCTTACCGGGGACTTGTGAAGTTGGTAGGCCCAGATTGGCCTCGCTGGCCTTGGTTTGTGGATCTTGCGCATCTCCAATGGGTCAGATGCCTCAAACTACCGGTGCATGCAGGTCTTCTCAATCAGGGTCCAGTTACCATAGAGAACCCAGATTGCTTTGATATTATGATGGCTATTGAGCATGCAACCTTGACTCACAAGGGCTATCCTGATATAGTCATTGCTACTCTCCTTCAAGTCAAGAAGCAATCAATGTTTGCAGCCTAAGCTAAAGCCTGGGAAGCTTTCCAACTCCAGTGCATCAAAGATCAGGTTGAGCCTTTCACGGCTCCAATTCCTATGATCCTGACATTATAAAAGGGCCTAGCAGTGAGCTCTCTCAAGGTTCAGGTGGCAGGCCTCTCATGTTTCCAGGCTCAAGGGGTCGCTCAGATTGTGATTTCCCATACGTCAGCCTTTTCTGTCCTGGAATCTTAATATTGTTCTGAAGGGCCTGTCTAAGCCTCCATACTAGCCTTTTCATGAGGTATCTCTTCTAGACCTCATGGTGAAAATGGTGTTCTTGGTGGCAATATTCTCCATGAGATGGATATTTAAATTTCAGGCTCTTTCTTGCAAAGAGCCCTTCCTAAAGATCTCATAGAATGGGATTTCTCTGTGCCCAGTACCTTCTTTCCTATTGAAGTTGTGTCAGGTTTTCATAACAAAAGATTCATTTACTCGCTTTTTATCCTATGGGTTCGAACAAGCAAGATGAGATATTGCAGAGGCTAGATGTGTGAAGAGTTCTACTCCACTACCTGGAAAGGACAAATGAGTCTCGCCTTTCCAACCATCTTTATGTGCTACTTAGTCAGTCTGGACTAGGCAGACCAGCTTCCAAGGCTTTTATCGCCAGATGGATTTGCATGGCAATTTTGTCAGCGTACATTGGCTGTGGCAAACAGCTGCTTATTTCTGTCAAAGTTCATTTGACCAGAAGTGTGGCATCTTCATGGGTGGAGTCCCGGGCAGTTCTGTCCAAAGAGATCTGTTGAGCAGCTACTTGGACTACTATCAATACCTTTACAAAGGTCAACAAAGTGAACGTGGCAGCTCAAGAGGACACCACTTTTGGGTCCTCAATCTTGCACTCAGGCTCATCTGTCCCTCCCTAGACTTCTGGCACTGCTTTGGTACATCACCTAATGTATGGACTTCTGTTTAGCAGAATGAAAGATTAGGTTCTTACCTGGATAATCTTGTTTCTTTTAATATACACTGGAGTCCATACAACCAGCCCTGTCAAATTTGAATCTATCTCCTGTCAGCTGGATGAGCATTTACTGATAGACTGCAAATTCAATAATATGTTTCCTCAGCTTTCAAAGCTCCTTATGTGTTAGTGCTAGTTGCACACAGCAGGTTGGTTCATTTATACATCTATGTTTCCAGTTCATGATAACTATCAGTGGCGTAGCTAAGGAGATTAGAGCCTGGTGTCATGTGCCCCCCTTGCTCTTCTCCGCCACTTGAGCGCCCTCGCCGCTTGAGTGCCCACCCTCCTGTGTACCTCTTGAAATGTTCGCCAGCATGAGCAGCATCTTCCACATGCTGCTCATGCCAGCCTCAGCTCCTTTCTGACCAGGATGCGACATAAGAAGGGAGCCATGGCTGGTGCAAGCAGCAGGTAGAAGATGCTACTCATGCCATACATTAGGTGAGGGAGGAGAGGAAGTGGAGGGGGAGGAGAGGAGGAGAGGCGATGGTACCCCTGTGAGAATCAACTTAAATAGAAGAAAACAACAATTTGTTCAAACAATCAACAATTGTATGAACCAGAGAACAAATTGATATCAAGTCAAATTGATTAACCAGACCTCAAATACCCAAGGCACTACTTTAATAATATTTATGCCCTTACTGGGGGTAGTAAATTCATCATTGGTCTTGGTAAAGTGATATGTGCTCAAATATTTTTTTGTAATTGATTTGATAACATTTAATGAATATAAAGTGCATTTAGTGCTTAAGGTGCTAAAGAAAGGAAGGCACTTATCTTTTGCCCCCGACAGCTGCTCAACCGTTTCACACTCGGTTTCGTCAGGGGCTATGCCTCCTTTTTGTATATGCACCAAAAATTGTCAAGAATGCTCTGAATACACGAAAATAACCAGCCAACACACAACAGTTATGTAACACACCAAACAGTATAATTCGCAGTTGAACAAAGCATGCCTAAGTATTTCATTGTTTAACTGTAGGTTTAGGCCCTCTTTTACAAAGGCGCGCTACGCGTTTTAGTGCGGATTTAGCACGCACTAAATCAGCGTGTGCGCTAGCCGCTGATGCGTCCGTAGGATAACATGCACACCTTAGCGTTTAACGCATCTGTAGCGCACCTTTGTAAAAGAGGAGGTTAGTATGAATTTGCCTATCCCATATTGAAAAGCTGTATGTTTCTTATGGATAGATCAAGTCAAGTTTCAAGTTTATTAAAAGATTTTTTAAACCACTTAATCAGGTTTCTAAGCGGTGTACAATATAAAGTTACATAAAAACATATTAAAACGTAAAAACATTTAAAAACAAAGGATGCTGGATAAAATCCAAGTGTCATAATAAAGCACAGATAAGACGTTTGGACCTACTTCAAACAATAGGAAAGTGGGGAAGAACTACAATCGTTATAGAAAAGTGCAACATAAAAGGAAAGTACAATAGGTTAGGGTAAAAGGTAAGTTTACTTTAATTTTGTCCTTATAAGGACAGTTCTCCAAAGGCATCCTGGAACAAGAATGTTTTTAGTTTTACTTTAAATTGTTTTAAATCGGATTCACCACGCAAGTGGTTAGGCAGCGAATTCCAGAGAGTAGGGGCAGTGACGGCAAAATTATTGGAGCGCAACGTATTAATCAAACGTATTAATCAATTTTAAAGAAGGTATAATGAGAAGATTCTGAGACGTTGAACGAAGAGATTTTAATGTGTTATAGGGAATTAAAAGTCTGTTGATAAAATCTGGTTGGTTGGTTGATTTTGTTGTGAATGTTAAAAGTAGGATTTTATAACTGATTCTGTGCTAAACTGGTAACCAATGTGCGCTAATCAAATGGGGTGAAACGTGATGGTATTTCTTTGTGCCACAAATGCGAATAGGGGAGAAGAAAGAGAGAGGAGATGGTACATATGGATAGATGCATTTGTTTCTATTTCTCTGGGGTTGTACTGCATGCAGAGACTTGAATCTTAGGGCTTTGTTTGTATAAATTAGTACTTTTAGTTTGTGGTCCTATATGTGCATAGAGATTATCTGTGTTCTGGTAGGAATGAATGTTGAGAAACATACAGTGTGCTTTGTGTACTTTGTGGTTAACCATTATGTGTTGTTAATAAGATTATACCGTGTGTATATATGAAAAATAAATGGAGGAAATGGTATTACAATTAGTACTATTTTGAGAGCAGGGTCTGGGGTGAAGATTGGGCCAGGTCTGGCCCACGACTTAACCTGTGTTTTAGATTTCAGCCCCTTGATGTTTGACACCCCTGCCCTACAGTATTGCTTTCATATGGATGGTCCATCTATTGTCTCTTTATCTGAAGCATATTTCTGTGTTTTCTGCTCTTCTTGAGGTATGAGTGTCTCTCGGGCTTTAAAAGATTATAATACTTTTTGTTATGCATAAAGTGATGGCAGTCCTTTTTGGAGCATAGCAATGTGTGGAGGTTATCCAAGAATATATTGTAAATCTCAAGTTTTTCTATATGTTTAAGTATTCAAATATTATTTCATGCCTAGAGCCAGATTGAAGTTTCCAGTAAATGCCAGAGCTCTATAGGTCAGTTTACCCTTAGACTTTTCAATCTGAAGTCCAGGGGTATAATTTTTTACAACTTTTTTTTGAGGTAGGAAGGAGAGGAATTCACAGGTAGAAAACTGTACAAGCGAAGTCATTTAAAAATACATCCAAATGTACTCAATTGTTCAAAGCTTGTTCAAAGATGTAACTTTTTGTACAATATTTTGAATGCACGAGTTCTTAATTTTTTCCCCTCCATTTTTCCCTCTTCTGATCACAAACTAGCTTTTGATAAGTAAAGTCAATCATACGTGAAGAGCTGTGATTAATAATTTCAGTCATAAAAATATTAACTTGTATTTTAGGGGTCAGCTTACTGATACCACATGGGGCTGTTTCAGAAGAGAACTCCAGAGAAATCTACGTGTCCATTATCCAAGAAGAATCCAGGTGAGATGAGACTGGAATATACAGGATTGAATGTGAATGATACGCCTTTTCTCTCTTTAAAACTATTATCTGTTACATAGGGTATAATTAGGAGAGCCAGTTATTTGCATTGAGATGAACAACTTTTCCTATTCGTGCCTGGAGAAATAGGGGTCATCAAATATATGGAATTCTTTCCCATCCAGCAGATGTTAAACCGAACTTGAACATTAGGAATCGAGAATATCTCTAAATAACTTTGAAAATGGAACAATATTTTCCTGGATACACTTTACATTTTTCACACTTACACACAGAGCAATCCATACTGGCTGCCCTCCACATTTAGCATCTCTCATCATTCCCTACACATCCTCGCGTCTGCTACGCTTCTCAACTTGTTTTTTGGCTGACAACCCCTTCTGTCACCATCTCTTGCCTTGACTCTGCATGACACAATACTTTCCCCTGGCCCTTCAACTAGAAACCTTTTATGCCCCATTTAAATCTGCTTTGAAAATTCATCTTGTTAGTCATGCCTTTGCTGTGTCTTAGATCTGCAGTGTTCTGTCTTAAATTTCTGCCTGGCCTCTTTGCCTTTTGCTATGCTCTGCTTGTCTGTCTCTTTTTCCTGTCTGTATTTGATGGAGCTCCTTTCAGCCTCTTAACTCTACATTTTTATTGTACACTGTTTTGCTCTGCTATTGTATGAAAGCGGGTGTATTAAATTATAATAAACTAGTCTTATAGCCCGTTACATTAACGGGTGCTAGAATATATATGTGTGTGTCTGTTTTTATTTTTTTTTTTTCTCTCCTTAGTCGCTTTCTGTATTTCTGTCTGGTTTTTTTTTTTTTTTTTTTTCCTTGGCTGTCCACTACCACCCCTTGCCTGCTCCCCATGTCCATTCTCCCTTCCTTTTACCTCCCCTGTGTCCTCCACCACCCCATCACTGCCCACCTTATCCAGCAGAAGCCCTTCTCCCTTTGTTTTACCTCCCCCTGCTCCCCCTGTCCAGCAGTAGGCCTGTCTTTATTTTTCTGCCCCCCCTCCCTGTTCATCAGCACCTCTTCCCCTGTCCATCAACCCCTTTTCTGCCCTCCATTTCCGTGTGTTGCAGCATTTCCCTCCCACCCCACTTCCCTGTGCAGTATTTGCCTCCCCCCATACATTGCTTCTTAACTCCATGCCCTACTTATGTGTTTTCCGGGTTTGGCTGCCGCGGCCTGCAGCCGCCGACAGCCGCCGTGGCCAGCAGTCACCGCGGCCGACATTTGACTGGGGCTGCCGCGGCCGACATCCGACTCGGGCCAACATCCGACTCGGGCCGCCGTGCCGCAGGAGAAGCAGTGCCCAACTTAAAACCCG
Organism: Geotrypetes seraphini; assembly: GCF_902459505.1. NCBI lineage: Eukaryota > Metazoa > Chordata > Amphibia > Gymnophiona > Dermophiidae > Geotrypetes > Geotrypetes seraphini. The sequence goes on along the minus strand of NC_047089.1, from coordinate 215,094,832 downwards.
TAAGGGCAGTCAAAATCCGACTCGGGGGGGGGGGAGGAAGAGAGAGAGCGGAGAGGCGGCGACCGCTGCATCTTTGAAGAGGGAGCAGGACAGATCGTAAGCCGCGCACTTCCTATGTGTCACTACAGCTCACGGAAAACTGGCACACACATAGGAAGTGCGCATGCGCGACCTAGCGTTTTATTATATTAGATATAAACATACAGGTTACTATGGGGTAGGGTTACCAGACATCTGGATTAACCCAGACACATCCTCTTTTTAAGGGCATGTCCGGGTGGCTTTTCAAAACCCGGCACTTTGTCCAGCTTTTGAAAAGCAAATCGCGTCAAGAGGGGCATCCACGCATGTGTGGATGCAACGTGGTGACATCATATGCACGCGTGTGACATCATCGAGTCACAGTTACGCATGCGCAGATGCCCTCCCGACCTAGACGAGCACGCTGAGGAGACGGGGCTAGTGGCGAGGCTAGGTTGTGGCATGGGCATAATGAGGCAGGGATGGAGCTGAGCGGGCCTGGGGGGGCAGGTCTAGGGCCTACTATGGGGGAATTATATAACTGGATGCTACCATATGTTTCTATCTTTCTATTTAGATGCCCCAAGACCGCATAAGTGGGTAACTATTCTATAGCACAATGTAAGCACCTATATTCCATTATAGAAAGCATGTGTAACCTGGTGTTGATGTGCCTAACATTTAGGCATCTGAAATTATACCAACCATAGAGTTGGTGTAAATGCAGGCACCTGAATGTGGCAGGGACATATATAAGTCCCAGTTTCTATATATGGCAACTAAAGCTGCAGGTGCAAATTTAGCCACATGGCAAAAATGCGCGTGCAGCTTAATTGTATAATGAGCCGATCGGCACTGATAATTGGCTACTAACAAGCACTTATCAGCACTAATTAGAATGTACACACTCAACTTTCTAAGCGTATTCTGTAAAGCGGTGCGTGTAAATTTTAAGACATGACCATGGGAGGGGCATGGGCGTTCCTTTAAATTACGCATACTGTTATATAATACGCCTAATCCGCACAGAATTTAGGTGTGGGCATTTACACTGGGTTTTAGTTGACATAAATGGTCACGCCTAAATTTTAATCTTGGCGCTGGCCACTATGCGTAGAGGGAAATTCTACAAAAGACGCCTAAAGAAGGTGCCAAGTAGATGCCTAAATAAATAGCTGCCAAGTAGGCACCTAACTTAATTAGCATATTGGCTTCAGTTATGAGCTTTAATAAGCTCATAATTAAAATATATATATATATTAATTACCTATCTTCTTATGTACGATTCTACATAAGATAAGCGCCTATCTTTTTAGGCACCCAATTACAAAATCTGTCCCATATTCTATAAACCACACTTAACTTTAGGCTGGGTTTATAGAATAGTGCTAATAAAATCTGGCCTATAATGTGCAGTATTCTGTAAGTTATAGACCAAAGAGCACTGCCTGTGTCCTGTCAAAACTCTGCCCCTTGGTGCTCTCTCTTGTATATACCCGCTTTGTAAGTCTCGAGTGGATATTTGCAGAATACCACATAGACACCATTAACATTCATTCAGGTGTATGTACACATAAGCCTATAAGATCTAGTGTTCTAAACATTGTCGCATGTAACGTGAAAATAAATGTGGATGTTCAGGGCAAGATTCTATAAATGGCACCTAAGTGAGCCTACATTGTAGGTGCCGCTCTGCACAGTTGTCAATCAACCATTAGGCACTGTTTATAGAATCATGTCTGGGAGTACCTAAGTGGACTTACACATAGCTAGGCACCATTGAGGCAGGCACTGGTATATTAGGCCAGGTTTTACCAGGCCTAATTTACCAGCACCTATCTTACACACCTAGCAATGCCTAAGTTATCATGTCTATTCCCCACCCCTACCTATAATTACTTTTCAGTTAGGTGTCGGAGGGAGTCTCATCTTAGGCATCGTATTGAGTTCTGCACTGAACTCTGAATTAATTTTTTTTTTTTTCTTTTAATTTATATCAGTTAACGTCAATGGCACAATCAATTACCATGCCCTTTAAGCTAATTCACATAATTTAGGTTGCGTGCAGATTTTTGTTAGGCATTGCTAGGCATCATTTACGGAATCTGGCCCTCATTTCCTAGAATTGGCCTTCATATGTACTTATAGTCTCCTTGGGCTCCTTTTACAAAGCCGTGCTAGGTCCATAACACGCGGAATAGCGCGCACTAAATTGCCGGGCACGCTAGCCGCTACCGCCTCCTTTTGAGCAGGCGGTAGATTTTCGGTTAGCGCGCCCTAATCCGGTGCCTGCGTTAAAAACGCTAGCGCACCTTTGTAAAAGGAGTCCCTAGTGGTGGAGAAGCACTTTCTGCATTAAGACAGCAGCACTCTCTGGTTAAACTGTAAATTCCATCCTTTGAAATCTGTTGATGATGATATCTAGAGCCAGATTCTATAAATGGTAGACAGAAATGAGTGTTGGAAAAGATTGATGCTAAGCCCAATTCTATAAAGGACACATGCTCTATATAGAATCATGTTTAGCCAGTGGTGTGTAGTAAGGGCTTTCTCTCCAATCCTGCTTTTTTTTGTTTGTTTACTTTTTGCTTGATGCAATTTGATTTGTTGAATAGGTAGCCTATTCAACCAGTGGGGAAAGCATGCTGAGCATGAACCCATGGAGTCGTACTAAACAATCAGCTGGTTTGGAAAGAAAAAATGAAACCAAGTATGATAACATATAAAATCATTAGCCCCCATATTTTAGATATGGTGTCCAGAACTGCATCAACCAAAAAATAACCCCCTCCCCCCCCAAAAAAAAAAAAAGCAGGGGATTCTCTGAACTCCCTGAAGGCTCTGACAGTACTGATCTGAATTTGATTGGCTGAGCAGCATCTGCCTGTTGCCTGCTCAACCAATCAAATTCAGAGCAGTGCTTTCAGAGCCTTTAGCTCAATGGGGGTAGGGCAAATCCCCTGAAAGCCCTGACTGCATGCCACTGTGTTTAGCACTGATTCCTGCGCTTTAACTTTGGCCACCAGACTCAGGCCTGCTGAAACCTAGTGAAAACGCTGGCACCCAAGTTGGATGCACTGACCCATTATTCAATAACAATGCATGCAACGTTTTGGAATGCCCATGTTACGCCCAGGTCTCTCCCATAGCTGTAAGGAGATAGATTCGTTACAAACTGTCACAAGCCCGATCCCAGTTCCGGCCTTGCACCAGTTAAGAGCCCCAGAAATTGCCAGGTAAAAATGATTAGAGCTGATCAGTATGTTCCTGCTCAGCAGGAACAGGACCAGGAAGTGCAGGCTGTGTTTAGGCAGGACTCAGTACATAGCCCTAAGAAAAACAGTTTGGTCCCTTTAAATCCTTCATCTTGTAAACTGCTGACCAAACAGGTTAGAAAGCAGCCTCAGGTGCAAAGAGCCCTTCCCCCGCGTAGGGCTGGGCGTGGCACAGCAGCTCTTGAGCACTTGGAGAGCTGGCTGTCGAGGAGGAAGGGAGAGTCAAAGGAAGCTCTCTTGTGGAAAGAGCCTCCACCTCCTCCAGAGCCCACGGATGTGGAAATGCTGAACCCAGAGTCAGAAAAAGCAGCCCTGATAAACCAAGAACATGAGGAAATGGACTGGAGTGCTTTACCAGAATTGGGGCTTGCTGAAGAGATGGAAGTAAGCTGATTGAATTGTGGGCTTATGTTTTGAAAAGCTTTCTTTTTGGTGAACTTCCCTGTTTGAGGGTTTTTTTTTTTTATGTTTGACTTCTGAGACAATAATTTAAATTGTGGTGATGGTGTGAAGAAAGTCACTACTGTATAAGTAAATGCTCTGTGCATGTTAGCAGAGGGAAAGTGTGCTGGGAATTTACTCTACTTATTTGGAAATTGTTGTTTTTTTTTAAGCCAAAATGGCTATTGCAAGCTGAGGCTTGGCTGCAGTAAGGGAAAACTTGCAAGGACCTTCCAAGAGTATAGAAAAATCCTGAAGGCTGGGGCAGGATCTGCCCAACATCTGTGTGGAGGGATTTGTGGGCTAATTTTTGCTCCTTGTCTTGATAAGGAGCCGTTTTGGCAAATCCGCCAACCTTCTACTCTAGAACTCTGAGGAGAAGGCAAGATCCACGACAGTGCAAGGTGATAAGTTTTTTTTTATTTGCATTGGGGACTATAAGAGACTGAACTGGGTATTGTTGCAGTATTGGTACAAGGAAGAAAGACTTACCTGTGACGCAAGGTGAACTGTTTGAGAATTAATCAGACCAGGCTGATAAGTGCAGCATTATTGAACTATCAATTGATATTACTGTTGTTTTGCACTTATGTTCTTTTTTCTCTTGCATTCTTTTCGGTCCTGATTGGATAACAAATAAATTTAAGTTTATCCTTTTTGAAACTTACCTGTGTGAGGCCATTCTGTTCAGTGTGCACAGTGTAAGCTATCCACCACAGGACTTCCACCCTTTTGAGGAAGCACGCCAGGGCTATTTTGCGGTTGTGTGCCGGGCCCTGCTATGCCCTAAAGGATAGCCAAGCTACAAAACATAAGGAAGTTCTTCTTCACCCAGAGAGTGGTAGAAAACTGTAACGCTGTTATAGGGGAAAACACCCTCCAGGGATTCAAGACAAAGTTAGACAAGTTCCTGCTGAACCGGAACGTACGCAGGTAGCAGCAGAAATCCATGCAGAACATACACCTTGAATGGAGAAACACTAGCTAGGACTTCAGAGGAACGGGACTTGGGAGTGATCATCAGTGCAGACATGAAGGCTGCCAAACAAGTGGAGAAGGCCTCATCCAAGGCGAGGCAAATGATGGGATGTATCAATAGAAGCTTCGTCAGCCGTAAACCTGAAGTCATAATGCCACTGTATAGAACCATGGTGAGACCTCATCTAGAGTACTGTGTGCAATTCTGGAGGCCACATTACCGTAAAGATGTGCTTCGAGCTGAGTCAGTCCAGCGAATGGCCACTAGGAAGGTCTCTGGACTCAAGGGTCTCTCATACGAGGAAAGACTGGGCAAATTGCAGCTGTACTCTCTAGAGGAGCGCAGGGAAAGGGGTGACATGATTGAGACTTTTAAGTACGTCACAGGTCGTGTCGAGGTAGAAAACGATATATTCCTTCCCAAGGGACCCTCGGTCACAAGGGGGCACCCGCTCAAACTCAGGGGAGGGAAATTTAGAGGTGACATCAGGAAGTATTTCTTCACAGAAAGAGTGGTAGATCACTGGAACAAACTTCCGACGCAGGTAATCAAGGCCACAAGCGTGCTCGACTTTAAGAATAAATGGGACATCCACGTGGGATCCCTACGTGGGTCGAGCAGCACTCAGAATTAATGGGGTGGGTCAGTGGAGTGGGCAGACTTGATGGGCTGTAGCCCTTTTCTGCCGTCACCTTTCTATGTTTCTATGTTTCTAAGGCTAGTCTCAATTAGGGCACTGATCTTTGACCTAAGGGCTGCCGCATGAGCGGACTGCTGGGCACAATGGACCACTGGTTTGACCCAGCAGCAGCAATTCTTATGTTCTTATGAGATATGCGTGATAGGATATAGGCACCCAACATTATAGAACAGCATGCAACTGCATGTGTGTGTAGTTCCTAGTTGGTGCTAATTAACCTCAATAACTGGTTGTTACAGTAGCATTCAATTATGGATGGTTAAAAGCTTGTTAGCCAATTCAGTTGTGTGCACATTTCAGGAGCACACCCGATTCTGGACACCATATATAAATATGGGGGCTAATGATTTTATATGTTATCATACTTGGTTTCATTTTTTCTTTCCAAACCAGCTGATTGTTTAGTACGACTCCATGGGTTCATGCTCAGCATGCTTTCCCCACTTGTTAGTTTTAATCAGGGCTTAATTTCTGGAGACGAAGAATGGCTTGAAATACAGTTCCACCATTTCTTCCCAAACTCTAGTATCAGGGGGGGGGGGGTCTGCTGCAGTCTCTGTCTTCTAGGCAGCATACAGGAAAAAAAGGGGTGGGGGAAGGGCTGAACCTGGAGAAGAGCAAAGAACAGCCACTCTGCTCCTTAAGCTAGCTTCTCTTCTTCTGTTGCTTCTGACCCAGTTCATCTACCCCTCCTCTCCCAGCTACACAGTAGAGAATGATATGGGGACAATTTTTCCCCGCCCCCACAGGAACTCAATTTCCCTGTCCCGTCCCTTCGAGTTTTGTCACTGTCCCTGTCCCATTCCTGTAAGCTCTGCCTTAACTGCACAAGCCTCAAACATTTTTAAAGAGTTTGAAACTTGTGCAAATGAGGACAGAGCTTGCAGGAATAGGGCAGGGATAGGAAAATAACTTACCGGGACGGGATGGGAAAATGAGTTCCCGCGGGGACAGGGACAAATTTGTCCCCGTGTCATTCTCTATTCCACAGTTCCACTTCCTTGTCGACAACAAATTGAGCCCTAGATTTACTCAATACATCTGTTATTGTATAGAAAACCCTTATTTTATTGCAAAGGTGCTGTGTCAAAATCAGTGTTGTAGACTTCCATACTAGCAGGAGATTAATGCCTCACACCTAGTTTTCTTTGGTGAGAACAGTGAAGATTATTCAGGCCCAGAACTTGATGAGGCTGGCAGTTCAGATAATTAAGCCTGGCCCAAGATGCCTTGACAGTCGAGAAAAATTAGTCTGGGAGTTTGATGAGAGGCAACTGTCTCCTTGCTTTGATTCTGCTAGTAGCAGTGTTGAAAGGAAATGTGGTGAGGCTCTGAGGGTAAGACTAGTGTGAAATGACGACCACTATGTTAACAAGTCCATTAACTGGGTAGGTCGTGTAAAGTCGAGCCTCGTGTTCTGGTCTCTCTCTGCCCATTCCTATCAGAAAGTACACAGAGTTCACCTTCTGCTTCCCTGCTGTTTTTCGACAGATATATATATTTTTTTGTCACTGTAATAAACCGCTTGAAGCTGTAACAGCCAGTGAAACAGATGGTTCAAACAGATTTGGATTGCTGTTTCCTTAAAAGAATTTGTTGGTTTGGAATGGCTTTCGCTTTTCAAAGGAGATGGAAGGAAATCAAACTGATATAATCGACCTTTAATTTCCAGTGGATGGGCTGGGCGCATTATTTCCTTTCCCGCTGGTTGTGAAAGCTTGGGGGCAGGTTGTGCGCAGTTTGAGTGAAGCAGCAATGAACATACAGGAGCAGTGTAACATGAAGGAAGCAAATGTAAGCAATACATAGCACCACAATAAAAGAGATCGCTCTCTGGTTATAAAGAGATTTGGTGTCTGTGCGTGCATGCTTGTTTATGGTTTCTATGATGTCTCAGCACTGTGTTCTTTGCAACGTGAATCACCAAGGGACAATTTTATCAAACTGCATTAAGCTAACAGGTGCTTAACGCAGGAAAAATGGTCAACTGCAGGAGGCGCTAAAGTGTTTTGCATTAGTTTTTCCATTTGAGTGTGCTAACCAAATGGTATTTATTTATTTGGGGGGGGGGAGAGGGCATGTCCAGAGAATGGGCGTGAAAGCACTACTCAGTTATTGCGCTGACATTAATGGGTGTTAACTGAATAATGCTGACAGTGTGGGAGCCCTTAGCACCTCTGACAGGTTAATCTTTTTTTTTTCAGTGGCCATGTGCTAATGCTAAAATTAGTGTGCAGAAAAAAAAAAAAAAACCCCCCGCTATAAATGAAAAAGGCCAAATTTATGACTGTGCTAGAAAAGGGCTTAGCTCAGGGGAAAGTCCCACGTTAGGACGTGCTAAGCTCATTTACAAATGCAGCATACTAAAAATGACCCCTAAGGGCAGTAGATTCTGGTTATATGATACATAAATGCATTGGCGTAACAAGGGGAAAGGGGTGGACTGCCTAAGCAGGGGTGACGGCCTCAGCTTTCCTTCTGACATTACTTCCTGGTCGCAGGGCTAGCACCTTCACTTGCTGCGCTGCATAAATGATAATATAGAGCTAAAAAAAATATCACTTTTTATGTGAGAAGGGAAATACTCTTAAAACCAATAGGAGGAGATTTTTTTTCACTCAGAGAATAGTTAAGCTCTGGAACGCATTGCCAGATGATGTGGTAAAAGCGGAGAGCGTAGCTGGTTTTTAATAAAGGTTTGGACAAGTTCCTGGAAGAAAAGTCCAGAGTCTGTTATTGAGAAAGACACGGGGAAGCCACTGCTTGCCCTGTATTGGTAGCATGGAATATTGCTACACCTTGGGTTTTGGACAGGTACTATTTACCTGGATTGGCCACCGTGAGAATGGGCTACTGGGCATGACGGACCATTGGTCAGATCCAGTAGACTATTCTTATGTTTTTTTGAACTGAAAAAAAAAAAAGAGAAGTGTGAAACTTCATGTGAACCCCTCGAATCTTGAGGAGTACCGAATTAGGTTCCTCAGAGGGGAGCAGAAGGTTTTCTAAGGGGTCCTTTTCAAAGCCATGGGAAACACTAGCACACACAGTTTATGTTCAAATCTATTTTATTAAGCAACAGTAAATACAACAACCAGAACAACCATGGTATGCAATTTCAACAAACATCCGCGGAGGACTGGACTCTTATGTCCTCCCCGGACCCACCATACCCCCACCCCCCGACAGAGAAGCCCCTCCCCCCCACCCACCCCTCCCCATCCCCCCACAGATACCGAAAAACTCGTAAGCAGGGAACAGCACACACAGTTTAAACTCGGGTGTCCTGCAGTAAATTTGGGATCTGTGTGTGCTCTCTGCACATTAATACAGCATACAGAGAAAGGGAGTCCAAAAATGCAACAAAAAAACACCATCCAACAAAGGGGGAACTGCCTCCAGAACTGGGATAAAAAAATGTACATCTTGGTCATATATTGTGAAATAAAGTATATTTTTTAATCCCAGGTCTGGAGGCAGTTCCATCTACACACTACAGAATATTTTGTAGTTTTTCTGGGAGGGGGCATGTATGGGACCAGAGAGTGGGCGTGTCTGCACTAATCAGCATATCTACGTTACTGCGTGCTGATTAATACTGGATTACTGTGCGAGCCCTTATCCCCTACAAAATGGGTGGCGGTAAGTGTTCACGGAGTAATTATTTTTAATGGCTGTGTGCTAATGGCAAAAATGCCACGATATGGGCGGCGGCATTTTGGCGTAAATACTGGTGCTCAGCTTTGCATGTGAGAATTGGCTCTATGTGCTATCCTACAAAGGCACTCACTGCAGAGCGTTCTTTATAAAAATAACGCTTAGCAATGATTTTTAAATGTCATTTAGACAAATCCCCCTCGTATATGTTAAAACAGCCTGAATGGACATTTTGAAAATCTCCTTTTCCTCTCCCCTTGTATTTTTGGTTTTGACTTCCCTTTTGTTTTCCAAGCACATACGTGTCAGAGCTATTTCCACTATGATATTCTGGGTTGGAGGTTGCTGCCGTCTGCACCCTGGCATGATCCACAACGTGTGAGACATTTTCCAACAACTTTAATTTTGCATACTGTATATGAAAATCAAAGCAACGTTAGTAGGGAATATGTATTTTTAGACGAATATTTATATATTTTAATTTGTCTTCAGCTCAGCAGCTGCTGTTACCATCCTGTCATCTGTGTTTCCCTGTTTTATGGGGGGTTTTTTGTCTCTGTATGCCAGAACACGACTGTTAATTTAATAGATGTCTGGCTGAGTTTCAGTGAATGGTGCCTGATGAAACGAGAAATATATTTTATTATCAGATTTCAGAAATGGTTCCCCACCCACCCACTGTGTTTTTTAAGCCTTATGTTGAATTGAGATTACCAGGTTTCTTCACACCTACAACACCTTAGGGAGTTAAGTCATTATAACATTTAAAATAAAGTAGAAAGAAGTATTTTTAAAAAACCAAAAAAATCTGGTGCTTGTTGAGATAGCAACTGTGCTGTTGTAAAATATTTTTAATGATATGACAGCCAAATAAATCTTGAAAACAATATTTTCATAAAAATATAAAAATGTTTGTCAGCAGTGCAGTATTTAAGAGCATAAGACGTGCCAGGCTGGGTCACTGTATAAGGGGAAGAGGGGATGGAGGAAGAGATCCTGGACAATGAAAAGGGGAAAGGGAAGAAGGGAAAAAGAGAGCGAGAAAAAAACCCCAAAGGGAGATAATGGACTTGAGGGAAGGGAAGGAAGAGAAAGGGTGAGATGTTGGGATCTGGGGATGGGAGTGAGGGAGATTATTAGTCCTTTATGGAAAAAAAAGGGGGATCAGATTTAATATACCACCTTTCTGTGGTTACAATCAAAACAGTTTACATATTATATACCCGGTGGCAATGAAGGGTTAAGTGAATTGCCCACAGTCACATGGAGCTGCCTTATGAAATAAATAATAACAATTAATCATGATTAAAATGTTAAAAAAATGATTACAATTCTTAATCAAAATATAGTTATTCTATAACTATAGCATGTAGCTCCTTTAGTGCTCACCTTCTAGGGCAGGGGTGTCAAAGTCCCTCCTCGAGGGCCGCAATCCAGTCGGGTTTTCAGGATTTCCCCAATGAATATGCACAAGATCTACTAGCATACAATGAAAGCAGTGCAGGCAAATAGATCTTGTGCATATTTATTGGGGAAATCCTGAAAACCCGACTGGATTGCGGCCCTCGAGGAGGGACTTTGACACCCTGTTCTAGGGGGTGTTGAAGTGGAGGTGAATGGGCAGATTAGGGCACGCATAGTACTGAAGTGTTAAAGTTATAGAAGGCTGTCAGTTAGACATGAGCATTTATACCAGCCATTGAGCTAATGTAAGTGCTCACACCTATAGTTAGGCACAGGCTTTACGCTAGCAGTTGTGCACATAATTGTCATTATAGGATTCATATTTAGGCCCAGATTCTCTAAATAGTGACGTTTAGAAAATCGTGCTTCCGGCAAAGGTAGGGGCTGGAAATATAGGGGTCCTTTTACAAAGGCACGCTGGTGGTTTTATCGCGCGCACCGGATTAGTGCGTGCTATAGCGTGCGCTAGCCGGAAATCTACCGCCTACTCAAAAGGAGGTGGTAGCGACTAGCACGTGCGGCAATCTAGCGTGTGCTATTTCGCATGTTAAGGCCCTAGCGCGGCGTTGTAAAAGGAGCCCATAATGAATCAGAAGCCAGGGACAGGCCTGAACGACGAGACAGGAACACATCCATCAATAAAGTTTAGTTTTATTGAGCGCATCCATCAATAAAGTTTTTTTGAACCTTACACCTCCTAGCTGATCTTTTGACATCTTATCCTCACGACTCCTCCTCCAGGATTTTCAAGGCCTACCTTTGACGTGAATCCATCGGCACGCTAAGGCACCTAACGCCACTTCTGGCATTAGCCATGCCAACAGCATTTTTCACTTAGCTTGGGTGCCTACCGGTGCCTAAAAAAAGGCTCCATTTATAGAATATGGCCCCTAGTGCACAAACTTTAAGAGCCTACATTTAGGTAACCTTTTGGGAATTACCCTCTGATGGATATCAGAAATTTTGAGAATTAAGGCCCTCCTTTACAAAGCCGCACTAGCGGTTTTGGTGCTAGCCGCCACGGTAATAGCTCCGACACTCATAGAATTCATATGGGAGTTGTTACTGCGGCAGCAGCGCCAAAAATGCTAGTGTGGCTTTGTAAAGGAGGCGGTAAATTTTATATTCCACATCAAGGTAATATCATATGCCCCAGAAGCGGGCACAAGTCAAAACGTGGCTCAGGCAGATGACTTTCATACCAGCAAATATACTCGTACATTACTGAAGAGTTTTTAGACCATATTGCTTTGTTTTTTAATTTTTTTTTCCCAACTGTGGACTATCTATTGTTGGTTTTTTAAAAAAACCTCTGATTTTTTTTACTTCATATGTATAACACGACGTAGCATTTCTTGATATCTTTCAAAGACACTGGGAGTTTTTACATTTTGTTGTTTTTTTATTTATTTATAATTTTCACAACAGTTCAATAATTTTAAGCTCATACATCTTAAAGGAAAACCAAAATCATTAATTATCTAACAACTTCCACATTCCGAAAGGACTAGCTTCCTTTATAAGGCAATATTTAAAACAAGAAAACCGAGGATTCCCCTTAACAGAAAAGGTCATAACATAATAATTTATAAACATAATTAAACTCTAAGAAAAGGAAAAAATTCCTCAATACAATTCTCCTAAAAAATATAAGTTAGTTTAACTCTTATGTTCATTCATATTAAAAAAAACAAAACAATTCTCTAATTGGATCGAATCCCAGAAAATGTCTTTGCCCTGCAGTTGCACTAGGCACTTGCAGGGGAACTTTAAATAAAAAGTGGTTCCAAGAGCCAAAACTCTAGATTTTAAAGAAAGAAAAGCCTCCCTTTTCATCTGAGTGGATCTAGCCACATCAGGAAATATTAATACTGTGTCACCACAGAATTTTGCTTGTTTAGTTTTCATGATTATACTTTTATCTAACTCATTAACTTAAGTTATTAAAAGAGTAGACTGACTTTGTATGGTATCTAAAGAATCTTCTAAGAATTCAGTAAGATTTAAATCAGTTGATACCAATTGGTCTACTCCTTTTTCAGAACCTACTTTTTTTCTTTTGTGGGATATAATAATTGGAAATAGCCAAAGAGTCTGAGTTTGGAAGTTCCAATATCTCCTTTAAATATTTACGAAGATTGATGGAGCGATGTAAGTTCTCTTTAGCTTCAAATTTTGAATACATTATTTGTGAGTCCTTAATTACATTCTGCAATGTAGAAATTTGAGTTTCTGATATCCCCAAGCACTTATCTAAAATACATATTGTTTTTTAATATTTATCTTTCACAAGTGATTTGTAAAAGAGACAAGGCACTGGTTTGTCAATATGTCTATAACAATTTAATGCTTTTTTCCTTTTTTTTTTCTTCCTTTTGCAAAAGGCTTTTCTACAGTGGGTCGGCAATGGAAATGCTCTGACGTTCATAGGAATTCAATGAGCATCGGAGCATTTACTTCGCCAGGCAATGGTAGAAACCTCTACCCCAGCTTTGTAAAAAAAAAAAACAACATTAAACTGTTACCGACATATTGACAAGCCAGTGCCTTGTTTTGTTCTTACATTTTTTAGGCTCACCTGTTATATTGCCTTCAAATTGCTTCCACATTTCAATGTCATGGAGCCCTGTTCACCATCTCATTTTCTCAATTTTCATGTCAACTTTTGTGAGACACTTAGCAACAATCTCTCACATATTGCACATGTATTGACGTATTAATTTAATATAGATTTATCACTTCAGTAGTTTTTGGGCATGCCATTTTTCTCTTTCTACATCTGTTTATGTTAGTTTATCATCTTTTACGGTGAGTCCTGTTTTTCAGTCTTGTCCCATACTGGTTTTAATTGAGCCAGAGCTGACGGCAGCTATTCAGGGAGTGCCGCGGGGCCAGGCTGGCTCACTCCTGCCTGTGCGCCACTGGCCACATGATATGAAGAGGCAGCCATCCAGCGAGGAAAGGGCAGGAGCACAGAAAGCTTGCTCCTGCCAATACACCGTTGGACCACTAGAATTTAAAGGTACCGTGGGGGATGGGGGGGGGGGCGCTGGGACTGCCTACCATTTAGACCTAACCTATTCTGCCTGGCCTACCACTAGACTACCAGAGGGAGGACAGGGTGCAGAACCTGGCAGGGAAGGGGGTTATGTTCAGAGCCTTGCAGGGCAAGGAGGGAAGGGGATGGGTGCAGAGCATGGCGGGGAGGTGGGGACAGAGTACAGAGCCTGGCAAGGAGTGTAGGGTTGGGTATAGAGCCTGGTATATTTTATTAAATATATTAGTACACAATTTGGTTCAGAAAAATTTTTTTTTCTTGTTTTCCTCCTCTAAACCTAGGTGCATCTTATGGTCAGGTGTGTCTTGTAGTGTGAAAAATATGGTAATTTAAATGTTTCAGTGTGTAAAATGGTTGTTCAGGACGGATGTCTCCAGCATAAGGGTATCCTTCTCAAGTATTTTTGAACAGGAAATCTGGATGCCTTTCCTTTTAAAAAATTGCGGTGAGCTCAGTGGCATAGTAAGGGGGTGCAGGGGGGTGGTCCACCCCAGGCGTGGTCTTTGTAAGGGGTGCAGGTACCCATCCTCCTCTCTGCCCCCTCCCATGCGCGTGCGCCCCTTCCCTTTCTTCGTACCTCTTTAACTTTCCCTGTACAAGCCGCATTATGAACTTGTGGCCCGTGTCAGTGTCACCTCTCTCTGATATCATTCTGGGCCCCGCACCTAAGAAATGACATCATAGGGATATCCGACACGACGTGGGCAGCAAGTTTGTGTTGTTATGCACAGCCTAGAAAATTAAAACGTTATGAGGGAAGGGAAGGGGGGCTATGCCATTGTGTGAGGGATGTTTTTTTGGATGTTATGAGCAAGACGTCCTAATTCTGACTTGGATGTTCTTTCAGAAATGCCTCTCTACAAATACTGTATCTCGTGAACTCCAGAAGAAAGCTCTCTTTGGTACTGTGCAGGTTCTACAGTCACAAATGCAGTCATTTTAAAATATCATGCGCCACATACTTTGGTTTCGAAGCAAGGTTCATTATTGTCATGGTATGTGCATACCTAAAAAACTAAAACGAATGAGAGAAAATAAATATAACTAAATTCTCATGTAAAATAAATGATAATAGCCCAAGAGAATTTAAATAAACTATATTAGAATTAAATTAATATGTGCTCAGTGACGTGAACATCCATGAATGCCACTTGAAGGCTGAAGAGATGTTCAACTACTTACATCATTGCACTGGCCCTCTCTACCTCCATTATGGATAGAAGCATTGAAAATGTCACCACAGATAACGTAATAACTTGAAAAATTATTATTATTTTTTTTTAAACTTATCTCGACAGATCTTTGCAGTTCTTCAATGATCCAATCAGGAAGGCACTGAAATGTTAAAGTGTCGTGATGTCCTTCACCAGCTGGCAAAATAATTGTGTGTTCCCATTTCCCCAAATGTCCACAGTGAAACCTCAAATACACAGTCCAAAATCAAAAAATCTAAACAAAAGAACTCCAAACTTTGCTCTGCACACCTAACCCATATGTAGACCTGCCCATTCTGTAAACAACCCTGACCTCTTCCTTATTTCTTCCCTCTGTATTGCAACAAAATTTTCACCTTTTCTCGTCGGTAAGCTGGGCTCTGCTTATATTCCCCAGTTGTGTTTTGTGGCTGGGGGACTTGGGCTAGGCCGGTGTGACTTATCCGGGGCCCCGTGCTACAAGGAATAGAGATTGTTTGTGACCGGATCCTGCCAGTGCATTGAGCAATATTTCATGATCGTTAGCCTAATTTCAACTCCCCCCCCCCCTCTCTCTATCGGTGCATGGGCATAAAAGAAGACCAGATATGAACCACTGAGTAAAACAGTAGCAGTTTAGTCATTGCTTTTTGACACAGCAATTCTTGATTGTACCGCAGGTCAGGGTGTGTCGGGTATCTGAAGTGAGGAGAAGTTAGCAAAAATCCATTCTGGCCTCCACATGGCTTAGCACTGCCAAGCTACTGCTGCCTTTTCTGAGACAGAATTCAGTTTTGTTTTGTTTCCCCCCCTCCCCAGTATTCCATAATCATGACTTCCGTATTCTCCGAAACTCAGCCGTCTCTTGCAATAGGAGGAGGGGATAGAGAGAAGAGGTGGGTAGAATTATAAATGACTGTCATTTTGATCAAATACATTGTAAAACTGTCCTGCTTACAATGTGAAAGTGATTAGAAGCGCACAAATGAGCCTTAATTAAAGATGCCTTTGAAAAGATAACAATGATTTGTGAGTGTTTGCTAATAGATTTGAATAGTGCATGTGTCTTGTTTCACCGGCGGTGTTCACGCTGATTTGATTGCATATTGTAAAGGAATGCCATATAATTATTTTTATTTGTATGCACCATTTCTTTTATTACTGGCTCTATTAAGATGTTTATAAGGAATCATCGTCTCCACTCTGGTTAATTACCGCGTAGGAGCAGTGTTCTGCGAAAGTAGTGTTGGCCATTATATGCCACAGTTATGCCTCCTTAAGGAAATGTATGGAGACACCAGGCAAGAAGGTATTGCTAAGCAGTCTAGCATTAGTTCCTGGAGCTCTGTAAATATTCCTCATGCATTATTCTATAGGCAATAAGACTTGAATTTGGTTAAAGCCTGACTTCCTATTTTGGATGTACTGTACCTTGTTTCCTCAAAAATAAGACAGTGTCTTATATTAATTTTGGGCCCAAAAAACGCACTAGGTCTTATTTTCAGGGTATGCACATAATCATCTCTCCCTTCCTCTCCTTTACTTCAATTCTTCCTCTTCCCTTTCTCTCCCCCACATGTGCAGCATCTTTCCTCCCCTCCCTCCCTCTCATCCCCCTGTGCAGCAGAAGTTTGCCCAGTTTCTATCCTTCCCTCCCTCCCATCCCTTATGCAGCAGAACCCTTGACCAGCTTCTATCCTTCCCTCCCATCCCTTATGCAGCATAACCCTTGATTACACCCCTGCCCCCACCGTGCAGCCAAACCCCTGCTGATCCTCCATCTTTCCCTCCCTGCCGACCGCGAGCGAGCCCTACCTTCATCCAAAGCAGCACTCTAAACAGGCTGCTTCGGCCATGTCCATCATGGAATTAAATCTGCTGCGTTACTGAAGAGTTGCTGCCGGCGAATACCGGGACTAGGGCTTATATGTGGGGTAGGGCTTATATTAAGACCTACCCCAAAAATGATGCTAGGGCTTATTTTTGGGGAAACACGGTATGATCTGCCTATGTGCAGGACCATCTATTAAGGATTATGGGAGTCCTGCAGGTTAACTCATATAATTGCAAGTTTCAAGTATGATGAAAATTTGATATACCGCCGATCGGTCTTCTAAGTGGTTTGTACATAATAAAGATAATGAAATAGGGCAACATACATGAAAACATACTGGACCTACTGGAACGATAGTATTAAGGTAAAGAAGTACATTATAAAATGGGGAAAAAAAAGAGCCATATAGGGGAAATTCAAAAGGCAGGGGGATCCCATCTAGAGAATAACACGCTGACAAAATTCATCACCGTTCCCGTCCCCACGGATAACCGCGGGAAACCATCTTCATGTCATTCTTTAAGGAGAGAGGGAAGAATC
The DNA here is from genome assembly GCF_902459505.1 of Geotrypetes seraphini. Taxonomy (NCBI): domain Eukaryota; kingdom Metazoa; phylum Chordata; class Amphibia; order Gymnophiona; family Dermophiidae; genus Geotrypetes; species Geotrypetes seraphini. The sequence goes on along the minus strand of NC_047089.1, from coordinate 215,077,670 downwards.
AGAGTATGAATGGCCACAACCACTGACCCGCAAGCTTTGCTTTGAAGAATGCTGGTGTAGAAGGATTGAGGTTGAGATAGACACTACAGAATGGCAGTCTCTGGTATCCAGAGCAGATATTGTGATGTCATAATGCCTCATTCCACCAGTGCCTAAGAGCCAATCACATCAGTGATGTCACAATGGCTTCATTATCCTTGGCTCACATAAGAATCAGAGTAAGAATGGCCACAACCACTGACCCACAAGCTTTGAAGAATGCTGGTGTAGAATGACCGAGGTTGAAATAGACACTAGAAAATGACATGGGATTATTTCCCACGGTTATCCGCGGGGACGGGAACGGTGATGAATTTTGTCACCATGTCATTCTCTAATCCCATCTGATAACCAAAGCAGAAATGAAGATAATGTTTCATAAGGTAAGTGCATTAGAGATTGAACGCGTCTTTAAAAAAGAAACGTTTTTAGTTTTCCTTTGACACGATCTAGCATGGGTTCATCCTGTAGTTCCGGGGGGAGGGGGATGGGTAATGAGTTCCAAAGAGATGGGGTTCTGACGGAAGTTTGTTATTCGTGTACTGCTAATAATATGGAGAAATGGAACCGTTCAAAGATTTTGCAATTGTGATCTCAGTGTTCTAGCTGGGGTGTAGGGAGTTAGAAAATTGTTTAAGAATTCTGCACCCCCCATGCCCTCCTTTCCACACACACACCGCGCTCCTTCCCGCCCCACACTTCACACTCACACTCTCCCTCCACCTCCACCTCTAAATCTTCACCAGCATGCTCCTTGCGCCAGTGTTGGATTTCCCTCATGACGTCAATTCCTGAGCTCCGTGACCCAGAAGTGATTCAGAGGCAAACCAGGCTGGCGCAAGCAACAGGCAGCAGAAGTTGCTCGCACTCGCGAAGATCTACGGGAGGTATGGGGTGGGGGACGGGATGGCATGAGTGTGGCGGGGCATGGTGGGGTGGAGAGGTGCCTGCGCATCCCTTGACACAGCGCCCCAACCTCCCTTACAATGCCACTGCCTTCAGGTTGGTTAAAGTAATGCTTCCCAACTTCCTTTCCTGGAATCTCCAATAGACCAATATGAGTCTTTCCTCGGAGGTTAGGTCAGCATTCCACTCTTGAGCAATTACTCTGTAATTGTTACAATTTTTGTATAAGATGAACTGCAATCACTGTTCCCTCTAAGCTGCGTAGGAGTCCTCCATCTAAACTGCTGACAGTGGGAGGTAGTGCTGCAATTTTGATTTTACAAACTCTAAGGACTGGCAGTTTCCCTGGAGTCTTACAGATCTTGCCTGTCCTTTACTATTGAAAACGTGATAGTGAAACAACACCCTCCACACTTCTGGTGTAGCCACAGGTGGGTCTGGGTGGGCAGGGGCCCACCCAGTTTCTCTTCAAGCCTACCCAGTGGTGATGCACATTGTTAATGCAGCTGGCAGAGATCCCCGGCCCCCATCAACTGAATAGCCCTTTCTGGAGAACATAAGAACATAAGAATTGCCAAAGCTGAGTCAGACCAGTGGTCCATCATGCCCAGCAGTCCGCTCACGCTGCGGCCCTCTGGTCTAAGACCAGCACCCTAACTGAGACTAGCCCTACCAGCGCACGTTCTTGTTCAGCAGAAACTTGTCTAACTTTGTCTTGAATCCTTGGAGGGTGTTTTCCCCTATAACAGCCTCTGGAAGAGCGTTCCAGCTTTCTACCACTCTCCAGGAGAAGATGAACTTCCTTACGTTTGTACGGAATCTATCCCCTTTCAGCTTTAGAGAGTGCCCTCTTGTTCTCCCTGCCTTGGAGAGGGTGAACAACCTGTCCTTATCTACTAAGTCTATCCCCTTCAATACCTTGATTGTTTCGATCATGTCCCCTCTCAATCTCCTCTGTTCGAGAGAGAAGAGGCCCAGTTTCTCTAATCTTTTGCTGTACAGCAGCTCCTCCAGCCCCTTAACCATCTTAGTCGCTCTTCTCTGGACCCTTTCGAGTAGTACCGTGTCCTTTTTCATATACGGCGACCAGTGCTGGACGCAGTACTCCAGGTGAGGGTGTACCATGGCCCGGTACAGCGGCACGATAACCTTCTCTGATCTGTTCATGATCCCCTTCTTTATCATTCCTAGCATTCTGTTTGCCCTTTTTGCTGCCGCCGCACATAGTGTGGATGGCTTCATCGAATTGTCGATCAGAATTCCCAAGTCCCTTTCCTGGGAGGTCTCTCCAAGTACCGCCCCGGACATCCTGTATTCGTGCATGAGATTTTTGTTACCGACATGCATCACTTTACACTTATCCACGTTGAACCTCATCTGCCATGTCGATGCCCATTCCTCGAGCTTGATTATGTCACGTTGCAGATCTTTGCAATCCCCCTGTGTCTTACTACTCTGAATAACTTCGTATCATCCGCAAATTTAATCACCTCGCTCGTCATACCTATGTTCAGATCATTTATAAAGATGTTAAAGAGCACGGGTCCAAGCACTGAGCCCTGTGGCATCCCACTGGTGACGCTCTTCCAGTCCGAGTATTGTCCATTTACCCCCACTCTCTGTTTCCTATGCTCCAGCCAGTTTTTAATCCACGTGAGTAATTCACCCTCGATTCCATGGCTTGCAATTTTCCGAAGTAGTCGTTCATGTGGAAACTTGTCGAACGCCTTCTGAAAATCCAGATATACAATGTCGACTGGATCGCCCTTGTCTATCTGTCTGTTTACTCCCTCAAAGAAGTGCAGCAAGTTCGTCAAACATGATCTGCCTTTGCTAAAACCGTGCTGACTGGTCCTCATCAGCCTGTGTCCGTCAAGGTGATCAATGATTACATTACATTACATTACATTAGTGATTTCTATTCCGCTTGTACCTTGCGGTTCAAAGCGGATTACATAAGAAGAAGCTGGACATTTCCAGGAGGGTACGTGACATTTAGGTAAGACATAGTTACAGAATGAGTATAGATTTGGTAACATTGGATGCAAGCAGTTATAATACATTACATATCAAATCATTTTTCCAGGCGTTGGTAGGTAATATGAATCGGTAGGATGAAATTAGGTTGTTTTTTTTTTTTTTGGTCGGATGAGGATATGGTGTCAGGGAGTGGGTAACCTGGTCAGAGTATGTGGAAGAGGAGATTAGGTGTTTTGAATATGCTTTTTGAAAAGTAGCGTTTTGATTTCTTTGCGGAATGCTTTGAAGTCAGATGTTGAGGTTAACAATCTGGTTATGGAGGGTTCGAGTTTTGCTGCATGCGTTGCTATGAGGTTATCGTAGAGCTTTTTACGATGAGTGCCGTTGAGTGGAGGGTATGAGAATGGTGTCAGTGTTCTTCTTATTCTGGGTGGAAGGTTACGGTGTAGGCAGTCGATTAGGTAGGCAGGTGCTGTACCATTGAGTGCTTTGAAGATTAGACAGTATAGTTTGAATTGGATTCTGGCTCTAATCGGTAGCCAATGTGAGTCTAGGTAGGCGTTAGTTATGTGGTCATATTTTCCGAGGGAATAGATTAGTCTGAGAGCCGTGTTCTGAATGGTTTGTAGTTTTTTGATCATTTTTGTAGGACATGGTAGATATAGGATATTGCAGTAGTCCACAAGTCCTAGTACCAGGGATTGAACAATGATCCTGTAGTGTTCTTTGTCGAAGAATTTCCTTATTTTTCGTAAGTTGCGCATTGTGAAGAATGCTTTTTGGGTAGTTTTGTTGATTTGAGTCCTTTATCAGTGACTCTACCATCTTTCCCGGTACTGAGGTCAGACTCACCGGTCTGTAGTTCCCCGGATCTCCCCTCCCAAACAAACTCATCCGGCAGTCAACAGGTGATTTCTAGCTGCCAGTGCCGACACACCCCTTCCTCCCGCACATGCTCAGTTAACTTGGACACCCCCCACCCCCGCACACGTGTGCACGGGGAATGACGGTTGAACTGAACATGTGCAGGGGGTGGAGTGCTAGTGTCGGCAGCTGGAAACTTGCTGTCAACTACTGGGAGAATGAATTCACTTGGGACCCCAGAAAGGACTCTTCAGCTAGTGGGGCCAAAAGATCCCCATCACCCAAGGTATTTATTTTTACTATTTTGGCTTGGTTTGGTTTGGCTCAGCTCATTGGGGTGAGGCAGGGCAGGGCAGAGGGTAGAGCAGAACTGTGTGGGTCAGTTCCACCCAGTTCACCCCCCAAGGCCTACCCAAAAACTGAGCTCTGTCTACGCTTCTGCCCCCACTGACAGGAATGTAGGTGGAGGACTCCTGTTCAGTTTAGAGAAGAGTGACTGCGATCCTAATTCAGTACATTGGAGAGAATTAGGTCAGCGCAACTACCTACTTAGGGTTGCCAGCTCTTCCAATCGGAAAATCTGGACCCCTTAGACCCGTGCCCAAGCCCACCCAGTTTCATCCATCCCTGCCCTAATCCCGCCCCCTAGTCCCACCCTAGTCCCGGCACCACACGATGACGTCACGTACTTCCTGCCCGACGCGATATGAGGAGGCTTTTCAAAACCTGGACAAAGTGCTGGGTTTTGAAATGCCATCCGGACCCCCGGACATGTGCTCAAAAGGAAATCCAGACGTCTAGTAATCCTAAACCTATTCATGTATACCATTCTTTAAAAAAAAAAAAATAGATATAGCTATATCAGAATTGGAGTTTGACACTGCCTGGCATTCATAAATCACATCCTTCCTTCACCTTTGCCCAAATTGCAAAAAAAAAAAAAGGCAAAAAAATTCAGTTTGCTTTCTTTAATGCTGCTTTGCTATGATTAATATTTAATAGCTGTTTGTTTTCTGCTTCTTGGATGCATTCAGATTGTTAAGGAGAGAACAGAGCAGTGCTAGGAAGCAAGGCAGACAAAGGCAGTGAATTCTGCCAGTGTAAGTGCCCAAACAGACTAGGACAAAGCAGCACTTGGGAGGAAGATAGCTTTGCCTGCTTCTTTTTACCTTCTAATTACACAACATCTCATACCTGATGGTAAAGATAGAAGAATGGAATGCAAATTACATTCCAAGCAGGAAAGAGAGAGAAATCTCTGCGTCCTTGTTACTAAAATGTAGCGTACGTTGATGGATACATATCGTAGGCAACGGAACTTTTTGGTTTTGTTGGTTTTTTTTTTTGGGGGGGGGGGGCAAAAGCTCTACCCCTTACCCCGTTAAATATCGCCGCGCCACTGGTCATTGCTGATTCCAAAATAATTTGGGAAAAAAGTAAAAAATTAATTGGATGATAGGCGCCTGTTTTCATAGGCGCAATTGTACAAAAGATAGGCGGCTATCACATTGTGCCTAACTCCAAAACAGACGGGTGTAGGGGTGGAGAAGGACTTAGACGCCACCAGGCATGATTCTCTAAAGGACTTAGGTGCCTATAATGTAGGCCTTTAGAACCCTGGCCTACATTGCAGGGACCTAAGTTTTAAGTTAGGCATGATTCTGTAATAGGGGCATAAGCGAGATTGGCAAAAAATAGGTGCCTATATTATCAGCCCTAGGCAGCTGGTTTTAAACATGCTGGAACCCAGGGCAGAAATTAAGGAGAGGGCCCATGATCCTCTCTCCTCTCTGCAGCCCCTGCCCCCCGATATCCCCACTTCCCATTACTACCGCACATAAAACAATTTTAAATGACTTGTTTACACACAAAACACAGACAGACCTTTACCAAAGGATCACAAATAGAAATTGAACTGGGAACGCCAAGAAATTAAACTCAGCAAATATTACAACACTAGAGAAATAAAAACAGATGTGCACTTCTTTCTGTACTGAACACACAGGGATCCCAGGCCCAGGTCCACCAAGAATTAGCTATTTCCCTTGCTGTGGCTGGTGGGGGATCCCCAAAACCCTGCCAGTTGAAGACCACCTCCTCCAGTCTGGCAGCCAGTAATCTCCAAGCTCTGCAGCTAGCGATAGTGTCTCTGAGCTGCAGAGCTTGAAGAGTTCTGGCCACCGAACTAGAGAAAGAGATCTTCAGGCGGCAGGACTTTAGGAAGCCCACCAACTTAGGTATTTATATTTTGCATTTGGGTAGGAGGCATGAGGAAGAAAAATTAGTGCCAACCATTTTATCGGACTAATAAATTTCTCAATTAGCTTTCTTCAGGTCAGTAAAGTATACTGATGTTACAGTATCCCTGTCCTGACCTGAGGAAGGGGGTTTTGGTCTCTGAATTAGTCAAAAATGTATTAAAATTAGTCCAATAAAAAGGATCACCTTATTTCCATGGTCTATCAATACAGCTAATATACTACTTTATCCTAAAGCAAAAAAAAAAAAAAAAAGAAGAAGGAAAAAATAATTTTTTTTCTACCTTTGTTGTCTGGTTTCTGCTTCCTTCATCTTCTCATCATTCTCTTGCTTCCATCCACTGTCTGCCCTCTCTCTGCCTCTTCCATATGGTATCTGCTCTTTTTCTATGCGTCTTCCAGAAACTGTCTTCCTCTCCCTTCCATCTCTCCCTCCCTCATCCCCCCAATTGGTCTGGCATCCATCTTCTTTCCTTTGCTTCCCCCATGGTTTGGCATCTGTATTCTAACCTTCCATCTCTCCCTTCCTATGGATTTTAACATCTCTCTTCTACTTTCCTCCCCTCAGATCTGGTATCTGTCTCCTTCTTCGTTTTCTCCCCTTAGAGCTGGTATTTGTCTCCTCCCATCCACCCCTCCCCCCCCCACACACACACACACTTGCTCTGGCATCTCTCTTCTTTCCCATACCTTTCTTTTTCTTCCATGGTCTTCCTTCTCAATTTATTTTCTTACTGTCCAGTCCTCAATATTCATCTTTTCATTGTGTCTACCTACAGCTTGCCACCTCTTTCCCTCACCCCTTTTCACCCCTTTCAATATCTAACTCTATCCTCTTTCCCCAATCCAGAATGTGCTCTTTTTTCTCTCTCCTTACCACTTCCATTCAGTATCTGCTCCTCTCTCTCTCTTCCCACTTCCAGGGTCTGTTTCCCTCTCTATCCCCCCTTCCATCCAGCGTCTGTCTCCACATGATAAACTTAAAGTGCCACTCAACCTTTTACCTTTGTTGGGCCATCTCCCTCCCTTCCCCTCACCTTCACGGATGCTTTTTCAAATCAAAGTTTTCTCTTTCAGAGGGGCCCTGACGTGGCAGCCATTTCCCTAGGTTCATGCAGCTGCCCTGAATCTTCTCCTCTGATGTGATCCAGTAGAAACAGGAAGTTGTGTCAGAGGAGAAGCTTTGTGGCAGCTGCATGCACCTAATGAGAACAGCTGCCACATCACGGCCCCTCTGAGTGAGAAAACTTTGGAAGAGATGCCCGGACTGTGGGGCCCCCTGGAGCTGTAGGGCCCAGGGCAGCTGCCCTGTTTGCTCTCCCCTGCTGGCCCTGGCCCTAGAAAGAATAAGGGAGAGGCTGGGTGGCTTTAGATTGGAGAGGGTCACTTCACTGCTTTGAATCCTGTCAGCTTAGCCATGTTATCAATAATGTATTGAAGCACAATGCATTATTTTTGACAATATTATTTGATTAAAGATATGAATTGTAATGAGAGTTGTTTTGAGAATCAATGAAAGATACTATCAGTCAGGTATCACAAGCACTATAATTTCATGTGTGCTGTGTTAGGGTATTCTTGAAATCCTTTTTTTTTCTCCCATTTTCTCATGTTGATTCACAGTTATATTTCAAGGTTTCTTGAGGTGGACTGATTGTTATTTGTGATCTTTGACATCCTCTTATTTTTGGTAGCCATTTCTCTAAACCCATAACCACATTAGTCTCTCTCTTTCTCTCAAACCTAGTGAAATTAGTTTCTCTGAAGTCCTTGGAGTATTTTTTGGTCCATGCCGCAGAGATGGACATCTGACATTTCTAGCTAATTTTGGAAAAATGAGAGTGTCTCTGAAGGCTGTTTTCATCCTCATAGCATTTTAGCATTTAGACCTGGATTCTATAAATGGCGCCGTTGGTAGAAAGCCACCTAAAATGGTGCTGTTGCATGTTAGTCACGCAACAGCACCATTTATAGAATTGCAGCTTCATGAAAGGTAGGCGTCGGAAAAGTAGGCTGGGGTTTTCAAGGCCTACATTTTCAGCACCTGCCTTTCATGTGAATCTAATCTAATCTTCTATTTCCGCGTCGTTCATACCTAGGTAGGTTCAAGCGACTTATAGAGAGGGGAAGGGAGGGAGAAGAGAAGAGGAGGGTAGGGAGAGGGGGGAAGGGGGCTATGGAGGCACTTTTCAATACCTAATGCCACTTCCAGCATTAGCCACACCTACAATGGTGTTACGCAGAGCAAAGCACCTCCATAGCTGCAATACAGGTGCCATTTTCTAAAAGTGATATTAATCGTTTTTAAATTGAATTTTCCACTTAAGTTAGGCACCATTTATAGAATATGGGCTTTAGTGCATGCTAATCATTAGCATGCACTAAATTGGATAGCGCACCTTGGGGTTATCATATTTTGAGCCTCACAAACCTGGTTGCATGACCCTGGCGTGTTCTACCCCATCCCCGCCTTATTCCGCCTCCACACCCTCCCAGTTCTGCCTCAAGTCTGTCCCTGTTATTCCCCCTGCCCTGCCCCCTCAAAACCCCGTCTTCTTCCCCCGATGAACTCCGGCCGCGTCTGGAGGGCTTCGAGCATGTGCGGATGTGTGTGGCATCATCCGCGCATACTCAGAGGCCCTCCATATGCGGCCAGAGCTCATCAAGACTTTCCAAAACCCGGACAAACTTGCCTGGTTTTGGAAAGTCCATCCGGGAACCCAGACAGTCCTCTAAAAAGAGGACTTGGCTGGGTTTTTCCGGATGTCTGGTAACCCTAACCTTAGTAAAAGGAAACCATAGCCTTCTGAAAATCATCTGAGGTCCACCTCACTTTCATTCATACGTCTCATTATGTTTGTTTCTAAAAGAGCATTGTTTAAAGAAAGAACCAGTATAGAGAGCTCTTAGATTGCAAAGGTCAGTATCCTGCTGTCATTTATAGGAAACCAAAAGTCTGCCTTAAGTTGTTCTTTGTGTGTGTGTGCTGCATTTGGGGACATTTGTAAATCCTCTTTGCCAACTATACTTGTGGTTTAGGTCTTTGAAACAACCTGGCCATGAGCTTAGCTCGGATGTAGTCATAGAAAAGCTACAGAGATTGCTGAGTGTGTGTGTGTGTGTGTGGGGAGGGGGGGGGGGGTTCACAGCATCAGTTAAATTTCATTTCTTATATCTCACACTGACATTTTCCTTTTCACCTATTCTTCCTTTCTGGGTTGGCACTTTGCTTTGTTCTTGTAGCTAGCGTCCCATGCTCTGCACATGCCCTGAATCAAGCTCTCCCTCCATCTCACAGTTGGCTTTTCTTCTTTAAAGTTTACAGCTGGAAGCAACCGAGGTTCTACTAAGCCCTGAAGTTAGTTGTGGGCCCCTGGACGTGGCCTTAACCACCCCTACAGCCTTGACGATACCACACTGTGCCGAGGTTAACGCAGAATCCTGGACTATCAGATTGAAAAGGCGAACACAGCAAGGAAAGTGGGAGGTAAGTTAGGGATGGGTTGAATTTTGCCAGTTGAAGGGTTTGAGCTGTGCATACTCAGGCACCCTGAGCTCCTCTGGAGACCCGGAGAAATCATTTATTGAAGTGAGAGATTAGAGAAACTTCTCCCTTGAAAAGAGGAGACTGAGAGGGGACAAGATAATGAAGGGAATATACTTAGTAGATAAAGACAGGCTCTTCACCCTCTCCAAGGTAGAGAGAACGAGAAGGCATAGGTAGATTCCGTACAAACGTAAGGAAGTTTTTCTTCACTCAGAGAGTGATAGAAAACAGGAACGCTCTTCCGGAGGCTGTTATAGGGGAAAATACCTTCCAGGGATTCAAGACAAGGTTAGACAAGTTCCTGCTGAACCAGAACGTATGCAGGTAAGTCTAGAATCAATTAGGGCACTGGTCTTTGACCTGGGGGCCGCCACGTGAACGGACTGCTGAGCACGATGGACCACTGGTCTGACCCAGCAGCAACAATTCTTATGTTCTTATGGTATATTTACTGCAGCGGCTGATGTGAATAGGACAGTTGTACAAAAACAGCGCACATTACAAAATATTGCAAATTCTTCGGCCTTCTGCATCACTGTCCCCCAGACTGTATATATGGTACAGAAAATAGTGTATGCAAATTTGGTTGCACTCCAGTTTGCACATACAATTTGAGTAATGAATCAATTAGTGCCAATAATAATTAATTATTGAAGCTAATTGTCAAAAATTAGAACCTCTGCGCATATCTTGCTAGGTGCTGTTCTAGAAAGACGTAGAACAAAAACAAGGAAACAAACCCCACAAGGAAATGTGACTGGTTATTGTTGCACGATTGCTGCCAATTTTAAATGCTGACCAGCCAAATTTAATGGCTAAATTAGTTTGAGCTGGCCAAAGATAGGCCGGATATTCAATGTTGATCACCAGAAATAGCCTGGCATTAAATATTGGTAGTTAGTGTCAATTCCCTTCTTGGCAATTCGTGTCAATATCGGCCCCTTAAAATTTAACTGGAATATTTTTTTTAGAATGGATGAGTGGTTGTTTGTATCTCGTTATCTTGATTTTGGAGTTCCTTTTTTTTTTTGTATCATATTATATTGCACACCACTTTGATCTTTCTTGAATAAGTGAAGTAAATTAAATATAAATGAACATAAGTTTACTTTCTGTTTTCTTTCACACATCTCCTTCCACAGGAATTGATGTCAACGGAAGATGAAATTGCTTCTTGTTACTGCCTGCTGGACCCCTATGTTTGTCACGTTCTCCTGGACAGTTTTGGGACTTATGCTTTAATTGGCGAGCCCCTCACGGACTGCGCTGTGAAGCAAGTGAAGCTGGCAGTCTTTGGCTGCATGTCCTGCAACTCACTGGACTACAGTCTGAGGGTGTATTGCATGGATAATACACCTTATGCATTTCAGGTAAGTGAAGTTCATCGCGTCATGTTGCTAAGTTCAGTAAACATTATCTGGCTGATATGCAAAGTGAGTTAACTGGCTGTTGACCGGATAACTCACTTGTCTGCAGCTATCTGGTCATTTTTAGCAGCAGTTAACTGGTTAATACTGCTAAAGAAATGACTGGTTAGCGCCAAACTTCAAGCTGGCTATATCGGAAGCTGTCCAGGGCAGGGTCTGGTTATGTCTCATATGAAGAAAGACTAAAATGGTTAGGGCTCTTCAGTTTGGAAAAGAGACGGCTGAGGGGAGATATGATTGAAGTCTACGAAATCCCGAGTGGAGTAGAACGGATACAAGTGGATCGATTTTTCACTCCCTCAAAAATTACAAAGACTAGGGGACACTCGATGAAGTTACAGGGAAATACTTTTAAAACTGATTGGAGGAAATTTTTTTTCACTCAGAGAATAGTTAAGCTCTGGAACACATTGCCAGAGGATATGGTAAGAGCGGATAGCGTAGCTGGTTTTAATAAAGGTTTGAACAAGTTCCTGGAGGAAAAGTCATAGAAACATAGAAAGTGACGGCAGAAAAGGGCCAAGGCCCATCGAGTCTGCCCACTCCATTGACCCACCCCCCTAGTTAATCGCTCTCTGATGACCTTTTCTCTCGTAGAGATCCGACATGAGCATCCCAACTGTTCTTAAAAACTGGCACGCTGCTGGCCTCAACCACCTGAACTGGGAGCTCTTTCAGTGAAGAAGTACCGTACTTCCTGGTGTCGCCATGAAACTTCCCGCCCTTTATTTTCAGCAGGTGTCCTCTTGTGGACGAGGGTCCCCTAAGAAGGAAAACATCATCTTCTACCTTGATGCGACCAGTGACATACTTAAACGTCTCAATCATGTCCCCTCTCTCCCTACTTTCTTCGAGAGAGTATAGCCACAATTCGTTCAGCCTTTCTTCATATGATAGATCTTTGAGCCCCGAGACCATCTTGGTGGCCATTCGCTGTACCGACTTGATTCTCAGCACATCTTTGCGGTAATGTGGCCTCCAGAATTGTACGCAGTACTCCAGATGAGGCCTCACCATGGTTCTGTACAAAGGCATTAGGACGTCGGGCTTCCGACTAACAAAACTTCTCCGGATACAACCCAGCATTTGCCTAGCCCTAGATGAAGCCCTCTCCACTTGTTTGGCCGTTTTCATGTCTTCGCTGATGATCACCCCCAAATCCCGTTCTGCGGCAGTCCTTGCTAAGGTTTCTCCATTCAATGTGTACGTTCTGCACGGATTATTGTTGCCAAGGTGCATGACCTTGCATTTGTTAGCGTTGAAGCTAAGCTGCCAGGTCGAGGACCACTGTTCCAACAAAAGCAGGTCTTGCATCATGCTGTCGGACAGATTGCCGTTACTAACAATATTACATAGTTTGGCATCATCAGCGAATAATGTTATTTTACCTTGAAGCCCTTGAGTCATGTCTCTTACAAATATGTTGAACAGGACCGAGCCCTGCGGCACTCCACTGGCTACCTCCGAAGTTTTAGAGATGGTACCATTAACAACCACCCTCTGAAGTCTACCACTCAGCCATAGACTGTTATTGAGAAAGACACGGGGGAAGCCACTGCTTGCCCTGTATCGGTAGCATGGAATATTGCTACACCTTGGGTTTTGGCCAGGTACTGGTGACTTGGATTGGCCATCGTGGGAATGGGCTACTGGGCTTGATAGACCATTGGTCTAACCCAGTGAGGCTATTCTTTTTTTTATTATTTTATTTTCCCATTAAATCTTTATTGATTTTCAATTTAAATTTCAAGTATTACACTTGTACAGAAAGCAATAATAGAAGACACATTAAATACAATGTAATTATAACTCATTAAATTAACAAAATTTTAACTATATATGCTCAAGTCCTCAACTTAAGATCCAAGACTCAAAATCGGCGAAACGTAAAAAAAAAAAAAAAAAAAAAGAAACTGAAAGCTCTGAAATGAGGTCATCTAATAACAAATTATAGGACTCAAAGATTTCTTCCATCCAGACGAGACATTGCCACAAAAGTTGTCAATTGAGAAGGTTCAAAGAATACATACTTAACAGTACGGTAATACACAATACATTTACATGGATGTCTCGAATAAAAAGTCACCCCAAAGATAAAACCCCAGGTTTCAAAAGAAGAAATTCACGGCAGAGCTTTTGCGTCTCCCGTGCTAAGTCTGGAAACATTTGTATTTTATGACCAAGAAAAATTTTTTGTCTATTTTTAAAGTAAAGCTTTAACAACCATGTTTTATCAATTGGTAAAGCTAAAGTAATAATCAGAGTGGCTGATGATGCTAAGTCCTTCTCAGATGTTTCTAAAATTTCTGAAATGTTTAAGGATTCTTGATATGAGGGTTTTTCTTTTTGTTATTGGTTTTGTCCTTTATCAGGCAGGTAATATACCCGTGAGAATGGTGGTAATAATTCTTCAGATATCTCCAAAATTTCCACTAGGTATCTTTTAAGCATATCTCTCGGTGTTACCAGATCAAGCCTAGGAAAATTAATTAACCTTAAATTATTACTATGTGAGTTATTCTTAAGCATTTCAATTTTCCTCCTTAAATTAATGTTATCTTTAACTAAAGTCTCTTGCAGATGTTTTGATGTTGTCATTTCCTTTTCAATTTTCTGTATTGAGGGATTAGAGGTATTTATATCTTTTCTTATATCATTTAATTCTTTGTCATGTTCCTTAATTTTTCTTTCATTTTGTTGAAAAGTAGGAGTAATGGTCTTAACTAAGTCAGCCATTAAGTCCCATAGGGAATCTAAAGTCACTGTGTGAGTATAATAATAATAATAATAATAATTTTATTTTTATATACCGCCAAAGCCATGATAGTTTGAGACGGTTTACAACACGAGGCGCTGGACAATCAGCGAAGTAGTTACAATACAAAGTCAAAGAAGTTACAATGCAAAGTCATCAGAAATAAGGTACAGGTTGGGAGGAGAGATACACTAGATTCATAGGTTACAATCGGTTAAAAAAATTTGTTTTTATTGATTTTCTAAAATTGAGGTATGATGAGGACTGGTTGATGATGTTAGCCAGCCAGTCGTTCCATTTACCTGCCTGGGAGGCAAGAGTTTTGTCCAGGAATCTTTTGTAGCGGCAGTCCTTTAACGATGGAAAGGAGAACAAATGAATTCTGCGTGTGGACCTAATGGAACTGTCCAGATTAAATTGAGAAACCAGATACATAAGGGCCAGGCCAAAAACTGATTTATAGCAAAGGCAAAAAAATTTAAACAAAACTCGTGCTTCCAAGGGCAGCCAGTGAAGTTTTTGATAGTAGGGGCTGATTTGTTCCCATTTTCTCAACCCAAAAATCAGTCGAACTGCTGAATTTTGAATGATTCTGAGTCTTTGTAGGGTTTTTTTGAAGGTACCCAAATAAATGATGTTGCAGTAGTCAAGTGTGCTTAGAATGGAAGATTGAACCAATAAGCGGAATGATACTGCGTCGAAATATTTTCTGAGTTTCCATAAGATCGAGAAGCATTTCCTAACCAAAAAGTCCATGTGTATATTTAGAGTAAGGTGTCGGTCCAGGGTCATTCCCAGAATTTTTATGGAATCTTCAATAGGGAAAGCCTGACCATTCACAAAAATTGTTCTGAAGATTTTCTTCGGGGCATGTCTTCTGAGCTTCCCCCTCCTGCAAAGATGAATCTGCCCCAGATATCTCCATTAGGGCCTTTGTAGAACGAGCCCCAAGCACCAGGCTCTCCTCGGAATCTTTACTTGCCTCTGGAGAAGAGAATACCTCAGTTTCTGGGGTTTCCCCACCCCTGGGGGAGCTAGTAATCTGAGGCTGCGGAGGCGGTGCCCTGACATCGGGGCTGAGAGTTGTATCGGGCCCAAGAATGTCCACCGCGAGTTCGCCTCCCTGTGTCCTCAGCAGGCCGCCATCCGATGACGCTGAGACCTCCTGCATGCGCCTTAGGAGCTCCTGAATATTAAAAATGTAACCCCTTCCTCTTTTAAAACTCCCTATTTTCAGTCTCTTAAGAGGGAAAAGTTAAACATAAAATCTAAAATTACCTTTAAAAAATTTTACAAGAAATAAGAGTTTTTGTTATTTTATTATTACAATTCTAAAAGATATAATATCCAAATAACTTTAACATAAAATCCCAAATAAACTTTTCCTCATAGAATTTAGTTCTTTCAAAAGATTTTTCTCACAGATTTCAAATGTAAATTTTCTTACAGGACTCCGTTGTTTATTTTACACCGCCGTTGGGTACCAGCGCTTCTTTTTTCTTCTTTTGAGATTCAGTTATGATCAACAGCAAACCTACTTCCTAACTTAAATAAATCAAAGGGAGCAAAACCCTAACACCCTGAAAAATATGTTTGTTGCTTTAATTTTCTCTAACTACCCATAGAAAAGAAAAAATAATTGATGTATTTTAAACTATTCTCAAACAAACCCCAGACCAACCTGTCTTTCAAACTGAACTCTTCCCAACTCTTTTTTCTTCCTCTGGCAGTTATAGAATCCTGACCTGGACTGCTCACTGCTACGTGATCTCATCAGACCTGATGCAGACATAAACATTCCAGAATTCTCACTCTCAGGCAGGCAAATACAGCATTAAATTACCCAGCTAACAAACAAAACTTTTTCACTTCAAAATAAAAACTTCTATCAGATCTTCTGCCCTATAAACCATAACATATTTCAAACTTATTTTTGTAACCCATGGTTACAACAAGACCCGGAACTCCAGAGCGCCGCGAGACAGAAGCTGCACTCCAGCCCCTTCTCTTGGGCATCGCGGTAAGTGCAATTACCACTTAAGCAAATTTAATCGAAAAAGATAGATGTCCTGAGACGAACGACTCGGCGCGTCTTGCTTTCAGTCGCCATCTTGGATCCTCTTTTTTTTATTATTATTATATATTTATTAGTTTTTTCAAGCTTAATTACCAAGCATAACTTGTACAGAAAAAACATATTAGACATATAGTTATTCCATCATAATAAGCAGTGTTAACAATAAGAATAATTTTGGCTAATTTGCTCAAGTCCTCAAATAGGATCCAAAATTTTATAGTCCAGTGAGAACAAAAGAAATTCAATAAGGATTAAGGCTGGTTAATGCGTTGAGTGAAGGTGTATATTCCATCTAAACAGGGCTTAAGTTTTTTCCTTTTTCAAACAGGACAACGACAGAAAGGTTGTCAACTGGCAAGGCTCAGAAAAGACATATTTAACAGCACGATATAAGACAATACATTTACAAGGGTGCCATAAATAAAAGGTGGCACCCAAAGATGTAACCCCGGGTTTCATCAACAAAAATTCACGGCGATACTTCTTTGTCTCTCGTGTCAAATCAGGAAACATTTGTACTTTAAGAACTATAAATTCTTTTTGCCCGTTTTTAAAGAAAAGCTTTAACAACCATGTTTTATCAATTGAAAGTGCTACTAATATAATCAAAGTGGATGACAATGCTGCCTCTTTATCAGATATTTCCAACATTTCAGATACATTTAAAGGGTCTTGATCTGGTAAGGTTTTTAAAGCTTGATTTTTTCAGGAAGATAATATACATGAGAAAATGGGGGTAACATTTCCTCTGAAATTCCCAATATTTCTAGTAAATATCTTTTAAGCATTTCCCTAGGTGTTACAGATGTAAGCCTAGGGAAATTAATCAATCTTAAATTGTTATAACGTGAATTGTTTTCAAGCATTTCCACTTTCCTTCTAAGATTGACATTGTCCTTTATCAAGTGCTCGTGCAGTTGTTTAAAGGTTATTATTTCCTGGTCATGCTTCTGAAGCAAGACATTAGAGGCAGTCACTTCAGCTTTCATATCTTTTAACTCTTTAGAATGTCCAAGTAGTTTCCTTTCAATTTGTTGAGGATTGGGACTTATGGCCTTCACCAAGCCAGCCCTAAGATCCCATAAAGAGTCCAGGGTTACCACTGCAGGTTTTTCAAGTGATATTAAGGATGTAGTAGTAGAAAATTGCTCACCAGTCTGTAAAACTTCTTGTTGTCCGTACATTTGGCCCAATCCGTCCACCGAAGTTGGAATTGACCCAGACATTCCAGTTGGGCTCCCTTGAATTGGGGTTCCAACCTCGCCACCAAGATGTTGCTGCCTCTGGGGAGTGAAACACTCCGAGCTCCGGGATTTCCTCACCCCTGGGAGAGCTGGTAATCTGAGGCTGCGGGGGCGGGGCCCTTACGTCGGGGCTCAAAGTTGTTTCTAGCCCAGGAGGAACCGCAGCGTCCTCAGCAGGCTGCTTCCCAACTCTGCCAACACCTCCTGCATCTGTCTCAGGAGCTCATCAATACTGCCGAAAACGGGCAACCCAGTGCACTGTGAGGCGGCAGCGGCGCTCCAGCCTCTCCATTTCGACATCTTAAGTAAGAAATCCTATTGCAGGAACTCTGCTCTAGAGCGATCCTCTCAGCGCGTCCAGTCAGTTGCCATCTTGGATCTCCCCAGTGAGGCTATTCTTATGTTCTTATGTCCCGATATGCAGATGTAACTGTGCAGGTTTAGCGGATAAATAAGTCTGCGTAAATATCTGTCCTATAATCTATGGCCAATTAAGCCTGAATATTAACCAGTCATGTGCCAGCTGGATTTTAAAAAATAACTGGAAATGTAGTGCTGAAGCCTAGACAGTGCCTGACAGTGCTGACAGCGGACAAAATTTGCTGTTTGCCACTGCCTGAATATCAGGGGGGGTATAGATTTTTAAAAATAGTGCTCAACATATTCATAAATGTCCTAGATGAGGCATTACTTAAATATCATTTGCAATTCTCATGCGCTAATGACAGTATTTTATTTAGGAGACACTAAAGACTCCTGTATTAACCCCTTCCTTTACAAAGCCGCACTAGCCAACACGGTAACAGCTCCAACGCTCACAGAATTCCTATGAGCGTCCGAGCTGTTACCGCTGCTAAAAATGCTAGCGTGGCTTTGTAAAGGAGAAAGTGAATCAGTGTTCTTTTGTTTGTATGTGCTAATGTCAGTGCGCTAGCTGACTAGCACTTCCATGCTGACACACCCCTCCAAAATACTAAAAAAAAAATTCAGACCGCCCGATATTCTGTGCTAATTCCCTACATGAGCACTATGCTCTGACTCCCCTTTTGTTCTGTGTATCTGTCATAATTAGATTGTAAGCTCTTCAGAACAAGGACTATCTCTTGTGTGTACAGTGTACAGTGCTGTGTGCATCTGGTAGCATTATAAAAATGATAAATTGTTGTTGATGATTTAACCTGGCAGAAATGGCTCCTAGCCAGTTACATAGCACTTAGGTGCACTTTTACAAAGCTGCACTAGTGATTCCCAAGCAGCAAATGCAACGAAGCGCATTCAGTTGTTGCATTTGACACCCAGGAATTGCCAGCACTGGTTAAGTTTTCATATTAAGAAAGAGATGGCCACTAAATATTAGCGCATAGCGGCTAGCCTGGTCACCAGCCATGTCACATAATGTAGCCGGATAGCAACAGTATTCATTGGCTGACTGGCTAAGTTGAGCAGCCAGATAGATCCACATAAATAGCAAGATAATCTTTGGCCGTCATAACAGCCGACCAGGGAAAGAATATTGGCTTATTAGGCTATATTTTTAGTGGCAAAAAAATAGACTGTAAATTCAATGCTGGTCGCCGGATACGCCGCTGACCGCAAGAGTTGGCCCAGCTAACTCCTGTGGTCTGAATATTGGCCCCAGAATGGCTAGTACAGTGGAACCTCGGTTTGTGAGTAACCCGGTTTGCGAGTGTTTTGCAAGACGAGCAAAACACTCAGCAAACTTTTGCCTCGCAAACCGAGCATGTTCTGGTGTACGAGAACGCCCCCCCTCGCGAGAACCGCAAAGCACCCCCATACTGAAAGCGGCATTCGCCCGCCCTTCCTCCCAAGCACGGTCCTTACCCCTTCTGCGCGTTGTAAGGGTGAATGCGAGCTCCCACCTCTTGCCTGTGCTGGGCCTTGAGCATCTGAGATCTCAGAGAGAACAAGAGCCAGAAGGCCTTGAGCATGCGCATCTGCTCAAGGCCCAGCCCAGGCAAGAAGCGGGAGCTCGCATTCACCCTTAAAACGAGCAGAAAGGGTAAGGACCGTGCTTGGGAGGAAGGGCGGGCGGATGCCGCTTTCAGCACGGGGGTGCTTTGCGGTTCTCACGGGGGGGGGGGGCGTTCGCGGGGTGGGGGGGTTGCGATGCTGGTTCAGGGGGCTGCGATGCCGGTTAGAGCGGGGAGAGGGGGTGATGGAGCAGCGCCGGTAGCCTCGGGGGGGGGGGGGGAGGGGTTGGTGGAACAAATTTTTCAAGTTTCCATTATCTTCATTGGGGAAAGTTGCTTTGATATACGAGTGTTTTGGTTTAAGAGCATGCTTCTGGAACGAATTATACTCTTAAACCAAGGTACCACTGTATATGCAAATGGCAAAAGTAATGCAAAACAGTTTGCTGTATCTTATGTTAGGCCATTTTTCTGCATTAATTGCACTGTAGCTCTTAATGCAGTTCAGTAAAAGGGCCCAAATGTGAGATGCTACAAATTTGTCCCTCTTTCTTTCACTTTAAATACAAGGAAATGCTTTCAAAACTGACTTTTTTTCTTTTATCTTGTAAGAAATGCTTCGGTGCCCTCTGTTTTCACTTGGAGCGGCTTAACCTGTAGTCCATTAAGGTGGATTTTCTCAGTGTCTGAGCATCATTATAGAAAGAAGCTTTATCTAAAATTCTGGGAGCTTTTAAAAAATGATTTTTGCTTTGTTGGTTTTAATCAGTGAGTGAACGTCTCAGGTCTCTTCAGGGGTTGCCCTGGCCTGTTATCTGATTTTTCTCTCTGGGCCAGATGGTCAAGTTGGGAATTATATTGTACAGGTTTTTCTAAAGATAAAGAACATGGTGACATCTCTGGCACACAACGGCAACCAGATGATGTGTTTCTTGCTTTGATGTGGGGCATCTATAATACATCTATAATACTCCCCCTGATGCTATCAGGTATCTCTTCTATTGGCAGAGAACACAGTAAGAAGAGATGATGGAAGCAGGGAGAAAATCTGCCTTAGTACCCAGTCAACCCTGATACCCAGAACTCAAACAGCTAAAATCCAGGCCATGAAATGAGGCAATGCAATAGGTGCCCCAGACCACCAATGCATCTATTGGGAGACGCAGATTGGAAGACAGGGCAAACATGTTTAGTCTACATTCAGTTTGTTTCAGCTTTTTCTCCAATTTTCAGATCTTTTGTGGTTTATTCCATACATTTGTATTAATAAATACATTGTTAACATGCTTAAAAACTTTGCAATGCACATTAACCTCCAGATTTGGGATGGATGGATTATGCTACCAAGTTGGCCACTGACTCATGGCAACATGCACAGTGAGGAATCCTCTCTGTGATGTTGCACGGCAGAGTACAAGAGTGCTTTGCTTTTGCCTTCTCCTGTGCAGTGTTTTCTCCACTATATTGCTGCTGCCCAACATGGGGCCCCTCAGCCTTCAGCACCTGGTGTTCCCAGATGGCCTCCCATCCAGCTACTAGCCAGGTCTGAACCTGCTTAGCTTCCAATAGTAAGAGCGGGCCTACTCAGAGCGGCCAGGCCATAGGCTCCCAGATTGTGTATAGGTCACACAAATTTGGGTGCCGGTCCCAAATCTACATATAAACCAATTAGTCAATTAGACGCTAGTAATCAATTATTGGAGTTAACAAGTACTTAGTTGACAGTAATAAGTGCAGATCTGATCTCCACCCTATTCTATAACATGCACACCTACATTTCATAGTACACAACTTCAAAGAGGCGTAGCCATGGAAGGGGCATGGGTGGGTCAGGAGTGTTCCCAAAATTTAGGTGCGATATTATAGAAGACCAAACTTGAATGTCTGCCATTTTTCTTTTTCATTTATTTCCATTTTTATTCCACCTTTACCCAAGGCGGAGTACAAAAGTAAACATATGTAGAGGGCTATTTTCAATAGGACATCTGAGTCCGACTTTGGATGTTTCCTGCAAGACATCCAAATATCGGGTAGAAGAAATATCCTACAGCCATTTCCTACCTCAGCTATGGAACCGACTACCCACACAGATCAGGTCGCTAGACTCACTAATGACCTTCCACAGAGCAGTAAAGACCTTCCTCTTCCACCAATCGGGCCATTAAAAACTGCCTCCTCAATATACTTCTCCTAGTACTCTTCGCTATGACCAGTCTGGTCTCTAGAATAAGCTCTGTTATTGTCTACTGTAACCTATTTATTGTCATGACTAGTCTGTTTTCAAAAGATTGTGAATGTCTACTTGTAACCCGTTCTGAGCTTCTGGGAGAACGGGATAGAAATCAAAATAAATAAATAAATACATTTTTGTCCAGCTAGACATCTAAATTTTTTTTACCATTAAAAAAAAAAAAAAAAAGTCCAAATTTTTAAGTCCAAACCAAGCCATTTCCATGTAGGAGGGGCCAGCATTTTAATGGACTGACCCCACAAATTTACCAGTAGAGCAGTGGGGCATCCTAGGGGGTACTGCTGTGAACTTCACTTTAAGGGTGCCAGGTACACATCTCACCATAACCCTCATACGTTATATGGTGAGCCCTCAAAACTTCCCTAAAACCTACTGTACCCACCTGTTTACCACCACAATAGTCCTTATTCCTGCAGGAATAATATATGTAATCAAAAGTTTAAAATGTCCAAAAACCAGCCTAAATCAGCATTTGGACATCCTAATAGCAGGGACGTCAAAGTGCCGATAATCAAAACCAACTTTCTGGACGTGCTGCAGCACTTCTAAGCTGCTGTGCATCCAGAGAGCAAAGGAGCATGTTGGGAGGTGTGTTATGGGCTGGAATCGGGCAAGCTTCAATCTGGATGTACCCCAGCCATAATCAAAACTTTCCTAGAGGGAACTTAGACACCGGCAGTTAGACCTGTTTGAGTTGCGTCTAAGTTCCATATAGGTGCCCAAACTGACAAGACGACCACGGAGGATTTAAGGCATGATCCCCCTTACACCCCCAGTGGTCATGACCCCCACCACCCAAAGAATGAAAAAAACAAAAACGTAGGCTTCCCATTAGCTGATCATGGCAGAAGAAATCCCCATCAGCTGAGCTGGTTTCAGGGATTCCTGGTGGCTCAGCTGATGGGGATTCTCCCTGCCAGGATCAACTGAGCCATGGAGCCCTAACCCCTCCCCCTGACATCCCCTATATCCCGACATCCCCCTGATATCCTATACCTCTCCTGATATCTCCGCAGAGAATGGGCATGGAAGTGCTAGTCAGCTAGTGCACTGATATTAGCACATACAAACAAAATAAGTAAAATGTTTTTAGATGAAATAAGATTGGAAGCCCCAGACCCGAGAAATCAGGTCAAAAATAAACTAAAAAACAAAAGAACAAAGTATTAAATAAAATGTAAGCAAGGCAAATGGAAAAAAAACCCAATAATAAAATAAGTGGGGTGAGGGAAGCACCACAGCTGATGTCCTTGCCAGACATCATCTTGAAAAAAAAAATCCAAAGATGCATTGGAAGCGGCCAAAGACTCTGATTGGCTCAAAATCGCCATTTTTAGCCAATCAGGGCCTTCAGCCCCTCCCGCTGCATCCATTTACTCTTACAAAGGTTCGGGGGGGGGGGGGGGAATGTGAGAGGGAGGCCCAGGAATATTAGGAAGGGGGATGGGGGACAAAGATATTAGAGAGATGTTGGGATATGAGGAGGAATGTGGGGGATATCAGGGGGTTGTCGGGATGTGAGGAGGATGTCAGATGGAAGGGTGTAGGGCTCCTTGGCTCAGATGATCTTGGCAGGGAGAATCCTCATCAGCTGAGCCACCAGGAATCCCCTGAAACTGGTTCAGCTGATGGGGATTCCTTCTGCCATGATCAGACAAGGTTGGTGGGTACGTCTACAAAACTTGCTTTTGTACGTTTTTCACATGGCTGTTTTTATTTTTGAAAATGGGGAAAAAAAAGGTAGACGTCCCAAGGACCAGAACTTATACCTTGCTCATTTTCAAAAATAAAAGAAAGTTGTTTGGCAGCTTTGAAAATGGACATTTTTCCTGCTGGGTGTGTAGACGTTTTACACAAAACGTCCAACCTCAGACTTAGACACATTTTTATTATGCCCCTCAAAATGTTTAAATAATAATTGTTTATATTGACTGAACCATAGAAGCATGAAGGCAGATAAAGGCCAAATGGCCCATCAAGTCTGCCCATCTACAGCATCCATTATCTCTTCCTCTCCCTCTCCCTAAGAGATCCCATCTGCCTGTCCCACGCTTTCTTGAACTCCACCACCTCTACCGGAAAACTCTCCATGCATCTACCACCCTTTCTGTAAAAAAATATTTCCTTCCTCTCTCTGGGATGCTCTCATCTCCTCCACTTTCAGGGCCGCATGCTGGTTCTTCACTTCAAGGGCAGGTGGAGTTATAGTATCAAACCTCAATCTCCACTGCCCATCAACCTAGCCAGCAGATTAACCATTCCCCTTAACTGTATCCATGGCATCCTGTTTGTCTCTTTTGTCTGTTTAGATTGTAAACTCTTTTGAGCAGGGACTGTCTTCTTTGTAATGTAATTGTAATGTAATGTAATTTATTTCTTATATACCGCTACATCCGTTAGGTTCTAAGCGGTTTACAGAAAATATACATTAAGATTAGAAATAAGAAAGGTACTTGAAAAATTCCCTTACTGTCCCGAAGGCTCACAATCTAACTAAAGTACCTGGAGGGTAATAGAGAAGTGAAAAGTAGAGTTAGAGGAAAAATAAAAATAAAATAAACATTTTAACAAGACAGCATTGATCTAAATACTTTGGAAGGTAGAAGAGAGGAGAGAAAGGAATAGAAGCAGAAGGGGGAGCCGTTGAACAGTAGAATTCTGGAGAAATTTAAATGATAGAAATAGAACAAAACAAAGACAAAAGGCAAAACAATAGATAAGATTAAAGATAAATCATAAGCTGAAAAGAAAAATAAAATAAAACTTTGTCTTCAATCCACGGTTTCAGCGTCAGTGATGAAGTGGAGCAAGTAAGTTTAGGAGGAGCGATTGACGTTTCCAGAAAGGGCTTCTTCAGGGAAGAGACTTGGCAGACAGTCCCAGGATGCCTATGTCTCCTCCCCTGCGATGTTCTCCCATCCATGCATTCCCTCCCAGACACACTGCCCGTGCCCCAGCCGCTCCAAGGAGGCTGCCCCAGATGAGGCCCACGGTGAATGCAGGATTCTCTCCTCTGCGGGAAAGCCGCCCGGAGCCGACAGTCGATCTTCTTAGCGGATTGCATGGGGGGAAGAGTTCACACTCTTGGTAGGATCGGGTCTGTGTGCTCTCGGTGGTTGCGGCTGGTCTCGTTGCGTACATCTGGTAGCGCTATAGAAATAATTAATAGTAGTAGTAGTAGTAGTAGTAATCCTGCAGGGTCCCATAATCTGAGTCCAGCTGTCCTCCTTCAGCACGGCCTCTTCTTTCTCACTGCTGGAAATCTTTGATGCCTCATGAAGCATTGCATGGATGCACCTCTTATTCTCAGTCTTGCCACCTCCTCTTTTAGTTCCTTTACTTCCTTCATGAAGGATTCAAGCCGAAAGCAGCTTGCACATGGAGCCACTCCTTCAGCTTGGGTAACATTTTCTGTCTGCATAAAGACAGAAGCTGTAACCTGAGCAACAGCTTTGATGGCACAGTTTCCCAGCCGTACTGTGGTTGCAGAAGTACTCACACCTGATGAAAATAGAAAAAGCAGAAAAAAAGAAGTGGTACAGATCATCTGCAGTCTTCATCTCAGGGAGCCCCACAACCCTCAAATTATTACGCCGTTGGTGGTTCTCCGTGTCGTCCAGCTTTTCCTGGAGGGCTGCCACCTGATGCTGCAGGCCATCTACCCGCCGCTGTTCCTGAAGGGCCTCATCCTCCCGGGCAGAGACACGTTGTTCCACCTCCACCAGCCGCTGCGCCTGGACCTCAAATTTTTCATGTATGCCGTCCACCGTCGACTGCAACTTATTGAGGCGGTCCTCCAGGGCAGTGGTTACCAGTCAGGAGATCTCCTGGGCCCACTCACCCATCTCCGGCGACGCAGGGGTAGGAGCCGACGCAATTTTGGATTCCGGCGTGCAGGATTTTCCCTTGAGTGATTTTGCTGCTTTAACGGGCATGCCGGGGCTCATCCGTCTCCACAAACCACCGCCAAGTCTCCCAGCAGAGGTCGAGTTGCACAGCCGGCATAGGCGGATCCCACGGAAGGGCAGTTAGTGGCTAAATGGCCGATGTTTATGAGGATCGGAGCGCGTAGCCCAGCAGCGCACGTCTGATCACCTCGAGCGCATCAGATCACCTCGAGCGCATCACGTGACCCCCCAAGATTTCTAAAAATTATTTCAACCACTCTATGTATACATAAACATATTTAACTTTGACTCATGAGATCTATTTATTTAAAGAAGAGCAAAAAATGCCCTTTTTTAGTTCTGTCTATATTTCTGAAGAATATTATATAGAAAAATAAAAGGAATATCACTAAAAAAAAAAAAAAAAGAAAAAGCAGAAAAAATCCTACCAAAGCAATACCCTGCTCCTAATTGGCTGAAGAGTCTATAAATCAAAAGATCAACCCTTTGATGGGTGGGAGTTGAGGAGGGTGGGAGGAAATTTAACATTAAATAGAGACTTTCCTCCACTGCTATCTGTGCTCTAATCTGATTTATTTATATACCACTTATAGTCTAAGTGGTTTACATTCCAGTACTCAAGCATTTTTTTCCCCTATCTGTCCCAGTGGCCTCACACTCTACCTAATGTACCTGGGGCAAATGGGGAATTAAGTGACTTGCCCAGAGTCACAAGGAGCAGCATGGGATTTGAACCTACAACTTCAGGGTGCTGAGGCTGTAGCTCTATCCACTGTGCCACACACTGAAGTGCAACCTAAAATACTAATCTAGACTAAAACATGTTTTATATAAATCCATAATAGAGACTCTAAATAATAATAATAATAAAAGTTTATATACCGCAGTACCGTGAAATTCTATGCGGTTTACAAACGATTCAAAGAAGGATACAAATTGATTGAAATTAAAAGAGGTGAAAGATAGTGGTTAATAGGTCAAGAGAACCGTTATTGAGGAGGAGGAGATGTACGGGTCAGCTGTCTAGATACTTCAGGAACTGATGTGTTTTTAGATGCTTCCTGAATTCCTCATAAGTAGTGGGCGAAAGCAATTGTTCTAAAAGGCTACACTATTGCCTAAACTGACTTTGCTGACCCCCCCTCCCGAGTACTGAACTATAACCCACTGAAGCCCAAGTTTACCTTTTCTCAAGTTTGAATTCCAGCAAGTAAGATATTCCTAAATGGAGTTTTTCTTCCCCTTAGCAGATCCTCCCTCAGCACCTCTTCAGGACAAGCCATCAGTAGTGCTGTAAAATGTTTATATTTCTGATACCATATCATGTTAGTCCTATTGCTAATTTGCCATCAAGTTTACCTCATTGATTTTATTTATGCTTATATTTTATCATTTTATATTGTTAACAAAATTGTTTGTTTTATGCTAATCTGTACCTTCTGAACACCACCACATAAAACAAAAAAAAACATAATTTTTTTCATAAAGATGATGAATAAATCCCAATAAATAAAGGCACAGATAAGTCATCTATTTAGTGTTAGGACTGCAAATTACATGGATAGGGTTTCTGAGTACCAGGCTTAAAGATAAGTTTGTAATTATCTGCTTATCTTAATGTGACAAACTGGCTTTGAATATTGATCCCTATAATTGTATTTGCTGTTATTACCATTGTCTACATATTTTTTCCCCTTTGGAAGTGATATTCAAAAGTATTTGTGCGGTGAGCATTGGGATATTGACTGCATAAGTGCCTTTCTTTAAATTTATGAAAATTTTCATATATCTTGCCTTAGGTGTTTTCAGAAGAGCAGGTGAAATATTGAAATAAATGAAATGGAATGAAGTTTCCCAGGCTGCAAAATGGACAACCGCAATTAGGCCAGGAGTTCTCCGGAGAGGAGACCTCAATTTACCCAGTGTGGTGATAGTAAGCTGCTATCTGGATATATTTATCTGTGTAAAGTAGACTCTATAAATAGCAGTCTTTGCCTTAATATGGATAACTGAGCCTTATTTGTTTTCTGAAGGCTGAGCCAGCAATTCAGATTTTACAGATATATTGGCAGGAAATCTGTATAAATAGATAACTTGCCCAGTTTTCTATATATGGATTTGTCCCTGTGGTGGGGCTTCTGAAGCTTGCTCTGGGGCTTTTCAAGCCTGTTCTGGATGTCCCTCCATTATCTGAAACTGAACATGGCCAAAATGAGCTTCTAATTTTTCCCTAAACCCACCTCTCCTCTTCCCCATTCTCTGTTCTTTGTTGAAAATACTCTTATCATCCCTGTCTCCTCAGTTTGTAATCTTAGGGTTATCTTTGACTCCTGTCTCTCTTTCTGTATACACTGCAAGCCTTTTTTTTTCATAATAACAAACTGATTTACATTCATTTCCATGTTTCGCACTCATCACTGTGTAACCCTCGTTGACCTAAATATCACCACAGTAGAGCCAGGCAAGCTTCATTAGAGCTTTTTGAGTCAAATTAAAGGGGCAAATAATGTGACTTAAGGCCCTCACGCAGCTAATTCCCCCCTTATTATTTAAGCTCATCTATGGGCTATAGCAGTGGTTCTTAAACCTGTCCTGGAGGACCCCCAGCCAGTCGGGTTTTCAATATATCCGTAATGAATATGCATGAGGCAGAATTTCGTATAAAAGAGGTAACAGGCATTTAAATCTGTCTCTTGCATATTCATTAGGGATATCTTGAAAGCCTAACTGGCTGGGGGTCCCCCCAGGACAGGTTTAAGAAAAGTGGACTTGGTGTAAATATGTGTATGCACGTTCTCCCTGCTTTTATTTAAAATAATGTACATCCAGTGGCATAGTAAGTGGGGAATGAAGCACCCCAGGCACCATCTTCGTGAGGGGTCTGGCAGCTGTCCTTCCCCCAGGCCCTCTTCCAGGCTTCACCAACAGTGAGCAGGAACTCCTTCTAACTGCTCACCCTGGCCCCAGCCTGCCCTCTGACATCACTTCCTGTTCAGTTCACACGATCAGGAAGTGACATCAAAGGGTCAACTCGGGTGGCACAAACAACAGGTAGGAGAACCTGCTCACTGCCAGTGAAGAAAAACAGACTTGAAAAGGTACCCGGGGGTGGGGGGGTGGAGATTGCATTTAACAACCCCCCACCCTTATCACTGGGGAGGATTCTACGCATCTCTGCCAGGGACACGAGCATCAAGCTTCCCTGTGCCAATGTGCAAATCCTAATGTTTCCTCCACACTACTCTAAATATGCCCTCTAGGAATGCCTACATTCATAAAAGAAAATGTTCGCTTTAAGGGCATGTTTTTTAAGCATCACATACACATGTAGCTTATAGAATACCAGCACTTAATAGAAACATAGAAACATAGAAATTGACGGCAGAAAAGGGCCATAGCCCATCGAGTCTGCCCATACCAATGACCCACTCCCTGATTCTTACTCTCCTATAGATCCCACATGAATATCCCATTTTCTCTTAAAATCTGACACGCTGTTGGCCTCAATCACCTGCTGAGGTAGCTCGTTCCAATGATCAACCACCCTTTCGGTGAAGAAGTACTTCCTAGCATCACCTTGAAATTTCCCTCCCCTGATTTTCAGCGAGTGTCCTCTGGTTACCGTGGGCCCTGTAAGACTGAAGATTAATGCACACCATTGGTGCCAATAGTTGACATTTACAGCATAAGAGCTGTTGTATAAAGCTTGTGCAACATTCGCTTAGCTGGCAACTACATGTGGGCAGAGCATGGATGGGCCATGTGTGTCAACACATGAAACACAGGACTTATAGAATGCTATCAGTTGCTCTTGTTGCATGGCGCACGTGGTCACACCAACTTAAACTAGCCATTGACCTGCTTAAGGCCCAGTATCAAACATATGCCAAATTAACATTAGAAAATTCAATACCAGCACTCAAACGTGGCCCTGCATTTGAATATCCATGGTTATTTCTGCTTGCAATAGTCAGTATTTTAAAGAACGCTGACCGGCATGGGCTAATATTTTTGTTTTTTTTCTTTTTAGAGCCAACAATTTTATTGAACAAAGTAAAGAAACTACAGACCAACAATCAGTACACGGTAGTTCAATTATTTTCCAATAATACAACCCTTAATCTCCCCCTTCCAGAGCTTCTCCAAAGCTCAGTAACATTTGTCAGAGAACAGTGTTATTAAAATTCAAGAAAATAACATACAAGCAACCAATTGACAAAGCCGTTACTTTTTAACCCCTCACACATTACACCAATCCCCTCCCCCTAAAGCAGAAGCCAACTAAAAAGCGCTAATTCCACCCCTCCCCCACTTTTAACCTCAACCATCCCAATCCAGCAGAATGTACTTGTGTTCTTACAGCCCCTCACTGAAATGACCAATCTGCCCCCTCTCCCCTTTATGCTAGTATTTCATAATGGCTTAGGTGCATCTAACCGTTATTCTAGAATTGGTGCTAAGCATACCCCATTGCGGCGCCTAAAATGAAATGCCAGGTTATAGAATTACCTCCTTACTGTACAGATATTTTTTTTATGCATATGCATAGTAACAGAGTAAATGTTGGTAGATAAAGACCCGAATGTCCATCTAGTCTGCCCATTAGTTATACGCATTATAAATTCATGTCGTTTTCCTTTGTTATTTCTGGGCCATAGACCTTGGAAGTCTATCTGGAATGCAGTCGTGCAATTTTATTAAAGTCCTTTTCTGTTGTTAACACAGGCTGTATTTGTGGGAAAACCTTTCGTAGTGCATATGAAACTGTCATGCCATTAACATTATTTATTATTAATTACATTACATTACATTATAGATTTCTATTCCGCCATTACTTTTCAGTTCAAAGCGGATTACAAAAAGAGTTATCGAAGAAGGGTTACAACGTTACCTCATTGAAGGTTTCCAAGAGAGAGAAAAGTAGGATCTGGGGTTAGGGATGGGATGGTAAGAGGGGGGGTTAAGCTTTATCATGGTATTAAGCTTTATTAAGGGATTTCTTGAAGAATATAGTTTTTATTTCCTTTCTGAACATCTTGTAGTCTAGGGTTGTTGTCAATAGGTTGGAGACTTGGTTGTCTATCTTCGCTGCCTGAGTGGCCAGTAGTCCGTTGTATAGTTTTTTCCGTTTTACTTCTGTTATGTTATGTTATTATTTGATCCTTTCTTGGAAAGTGGAGAGAATTCAGTAGGATCGGACTGTTGCAGTGAGTGATGGATAAAGGAATCAAGGTGATAGGCAGTAGCATAGCCAAAGAGGGTTCTTGGGGGCATGGGTCCATTCCAGAACTGAAGAACCTCTTTAAATGGCTAGCCAAGATGCCAAAACTCTGCCAGCCAGTCCCTGAGCTTTTCCCCTAAGAACATATGACTGGGACAGACCAAAGGTCCATCAAGCTCAGTTTCCTGTTTCCAACACTGGCCAGCCCAGATAACAACTGTCTGGCAAGATCCCAAGAAGTATAACAGATTTCATGCTGCTTATCCTAGAAATAAACAGTAAATTTCTCAAAGTCCATCTTAATAATGGCATATGGACTTTTGTTTTAGGAAATTAGCCAAACTTTTTTTTTTAACCCTGCTAAGCTAACTGCTTTCACTACATTGTCCGGCAACAAATGCCAGAGTTTAATTACATATTGAATGAAATGTTTTTTCTGGCTTGTTTTAAATCTACTACTTAGTAACTTCATCACATTTTTGGAAAAAATAAACAAGCGATTCACATCAACCCGTTCCACTCCACTCAGTACTTAATGCAGAAGTCAGTGGCATGTTTTGCAGACACCGTTGAGACTTCTTGCACATGCTTAAGTCCCAGTGGCAGCTAAAGAAGCAGCACAAAGATGAGGGAAGAGGCTATTTCTTTGGATGACAGGGCCTTGGCATCCCCACCAGCAAAGGTATATTTAGCACACATGCACCGGGTGGGGGAGGAGAGGGAGGAATGTGTTTCCCCTACCCATCCCTGAGTGCCACCCAAATTAGAGGACTGGCTATGCCCCTGGTGATAGGTTGTGTGTATATGGAGGTAGGGGTGTAAGATGCTATTAAGGTGCACTACTTGCTGTGCTACTTTGAAATCGGATGTGAAATGAGTAGGTAGGGGAGGAGGGTCTCAGTCACTTCCCAGAAAATTCATCTTCCTATTCACTAGTGAAGCACCTTCACGGCCGAGTCCCAGTGGCATGCTTGATGGCAGTTCCTGCAGAAATTGATTAGGCAAGGAATGACAGCAGGGTCTGGGGCTCATTGGCTTGAATTGTACTATAGATAAATAAAGAATTTCATTTATTTATTTCTAAAATTTCTAGACCACCTATAACTAAGCGGTTAACAATAAAAACATTCATAATAGTTCGTGGACAATACAGTTACAAAATGCCTTCAGTTAAATCGCAATCACATAATAACTTAATCCACTTAAGTTACATCAAAAGCTCAACAAATTTATATATTATCAATCCCCACTTAATAAGGTGCAGTAATCACAATTCATATCAAATATACCTACTAGCAAAGTTTCAGAGGAAAGCCTCCACATACAGTTGTGTCTTCGACATCTTTCTAAACTGTAAATGGTCGGAACATAATAGCATAAGATTTGCCGCTGCTGGGTCAGACCAGTGGTCCATCGTGCCCAGCAGTCTGCTCAAGCGGCGGCCGTTAGTCAAAGACCAGTGTCCTATAAGAGTCTAGCCTTAACTTGCATATGTTCTGTTCCAATAGGAACTTATCCAACCTTGTCTTGAATCCCTGAAGGGTGCTTTTCCCTATAACAGCCTCCAGGAGAGCGTTCCAGACCTCCACCACTCTCTGGGTGAATAAGAACTTCCTTACGTTTGTACAGAATCTTTTCTCTTCTAACTTCAGCGAGTGCCCTCTCGTTCTCTTCACCTTGGAGAGGGTGAACAATCTCTATGTCTCTACTAAGTCAATTCCCTTCAATATCTTGAATGCTTCGATCATGTCCCCTCTCAGTCTTCTCTTTTCAAGGGAGAAGAGGCCCAGTTTCTCTAGCCTCTCGTTGTACGGCAACTACCCCAGCCCCTTAACCATTTTTGTCACTCTTTTGTGGACCCTTTCGAGTAGTACTATGTCCTTTTTCATGTACGGTGACCAGTGTTGGGCACAGTAATCCAGGTGGAGTCGTACCATGGCCCGGCATAACGGCATGATAACCTTTTCAGATCTGTTCATGATCCCCTTCTTAATCATTCCTAGCATTCTGTTCGCCCTTTTTGCTGTCGTCGCACACTGCACGGACGGTTTCATTGACTTGTCCCACAAGTACTCCAAAGTCTTTTTCCTGGGGGCTCTCTCCGAGTATAGCACCGAACATCCTCTATTCGTGCATATGATTTTGGTTACCGACATGCATCCACAGGTCCTCAGAATGTCAGGGAGGGAATTCCATAATTTTAGCCCCGCCACAGACAACATTGTTGTTCTGGATTTAGCATACTAAACAGTTTTCTCCTTAATGGAAGTCAATCTCATAGTACCCTCAGACCTCAGATTCCTCCTCGGCTGGTATACCTCCCACAAAGATTGAAAGTTCAATGGAGCAAATCCATACAAACTCTGATGTATTACTGACAACATAAGAACATAAGAATAACCTTACTGGGTCAGATCAACGGTCCATCAAATCCAGTAGCTTGTCCTCACGGTGGCCAATCCAGGTCACTAGTACCTGGCCAAAACCCAAGGTGTAGCAATATTTCATGCTACCAATACAGGGCAAGCAGTGGCTTCCCCCATGTCTTTCTCAAAAACAGACTATGGACTTTTACTCCAGGAACTTGTCCAACATTTTATAACAAACTCTTTGTGCCACTGGAAGCCAGTGCAGATGTTTTAGCACAGGGTTAATATGTTCCCCGCATGAAATTCCCAAAATCAGCCTCGCAGTAGAATTAATCAGTTGCTGTAATGCCTTACATTTGTTGATGCTGTCAAGTCTAACTACTTTTGCCAGCACTAAATTCAGCACAAAATGGGAAAATTAAAAACTGTTTAATTTGCGCTGTAACAGCTTAAAAGGACACTTAATCCCTATCCAAGTTCACACCTGTTTCACAGGAAATGCATTAGCTAAGCTTTCTTTTGGCCTAATATTGAAAAATGCAGTAGTTCACTATACATTTATATTTCTATTCTTGTCTGGATAATTTACAAATTCATTTTATGCTGATTATATTTATTTAACTTTCTGATTCTATTCTGTCCTATTCTTTGCATTCGTTAGTCACTTAATCCCCAATATTTGAGTTCTACAGCAAACGACATACATAAAGTAAGGCTGGTGCATACTGAAAGAAAATTTAATTATTTTTAGCATAATACTTAGCAAAATAAAACATTCTCATAGCTCGACAAAAGCTTAGACAAGAAGATATTTGTCTCAGATATTAAAATGCTCATTTTTGAAGTCTTGCTTCCTATTCCTTCCTCACTCTTCCAGGACCCTTTCTCAGTCAGAGGGCACATGGTGCATGGAGTGGTATGAGTGATCTGCCAAAACGGTTGCTGCTGACCCCTAGCAATAGGGTTGGCATGGTCATTTCCAAAAAGGGTGCCACTGAGGCTGGAGTGAGTGGAGATTGGATTCATTGGATCACAGCAGTTCATTATTGGCTAATGTAAATAAACATATGTGTATAAGTTTAGTCCTGCAAAATATATTTTTGTGAAATGAATTTGCAAAAATGTACTTCGTATCTAATCTAATCTAATCCTTAGGTTTGTATACCACATCATCTCCACGTTTGTAGAGCTTGACGCGGTTTACAGTAGGAGAAATAGGAACGAACTACAACAGAGGGTTAGAGGTAGAAGTGTGAAGAAAATTTAGAGGACTTGGGATGCCAAGATATAAGAGTTTCCTTGATTCCTAAATTGGAGGGAGACTTACATTTTTTGAGAAAAGCCAGGTTTCTTTAGCACTCTCCAGACCCGTAGAGGTTAATCTTTACGAATGGGTATATATCCAATCATGACCAGCAGGTGGAGACTGAAAACAAAACTGTGGGACAGTATATAATATACTCCCTTCTCTATTTACATCAGTCTTCTTTCAGTCTCCAGCAGGTGTTGAGTGATCTGTACCCATCTCCCTTGGTAGGGCTGTTGGAATTTGTTTAGGGGGTTTCTAGTCCCTGTTTTTGGCCGGACAGAGCTTGGGCGGGCCCTGTTTGGGGGTCCGTCCGACCTCGGGGGTGTCAAACCCGGCGGGTCTCGAGCGGGGTCCCTCCCCCCACTTCCTCCACCTCCCCACATTTGTTTAGAGGAGCCTCAGCAGTAAGCCTTGCCCCCTAAATCAAGCAAGGCATATTGCTTCGAGAGCCTGTGGAGTCTGTTCTGTAAAAAAAAAAAAAAAATCCTGAGGTAGTGCCGGTCTGCAGGGTTGCTTCCCTGTCAATTTAATGGTTTTTACTGTATTTTTTCATCTAACCGGCACTTTGTTTCTAGCTAGGTCGCGTATGGAGCAATTGTGTCCTTCTCCGGGGGAGTGGGACACAATTTGGTCCAGCCGCGAGGCACTCGCGGCCGGACTGAACTTGGTAGTTTGGGCCGGTGAGGTGGTGGAGCTCCGTCGGCAGCGGCTGCAGGTGCCCAGAGCTCCCCGCCGATGGTGCCTCGCGAGTCGGCTGGGAGCAGTGGCGAAGCCCGGTCTTCCCCAACCGCCCACGGAGGGATTCCCCGAAGGATTCCCTCTCAGCTGATTTTTTGACAGCTGATGCCGACTTGCCTGTTTTAGCGGCTGGGACTGTTCAGGCTTCTCAGCCGCTACAGGCCATGGAGGGAGCTTTTTTGGCGGGAACTTCGCCATTTTCTCTGTCTGGCCCCTCCATTTTGTCTGCAACCTCAGGTGACCTTCCCCCTGTATTGCAAACACAGGGGCAGGTTTCAGCAAGGACCCCTGCTGGGGCAGGGAGTCCCTGGGGACCCCCAGAGGTTTTTTGCCCCCAATTTAATTTCTTTCTTTGTGCAGACAATTGGGGGTCCCACGTGCACCTGGGGGGTTTTGGGGGTGGTTTCCCTCCGCGCCCCCTATGGCTTTGCCTCCCTCTTTTCGTTTGGTGTCCCCTCTTCCTCCTCCCTCATCTAAGCGCCCGGGGGGGGGGGGGAGGGCTTGGATTGCAAATTGGTGGTCGGAGGAGCGTGTTGGCATGATTGAGGACCTGGCCGCTTTGGCGGGCTTCCAGGATCCTCTAGAGGGGACGCCCGCTGGCAGCGGGGCGGCGGGTTTCCCGTCTTCCAGAGCAGATGCGTCCATGGTACGCTTTTTATTCAGAGGGATGAGCTTTTAGACCTGATGTAGCAGGTCTCCTTGGTGCTGCATTTTTTAAGTTGCGCCACCGGAGACCCTGCGTATGGGGGCCCCTCTGCTTCAGGGGGTCTGTCCTGTTTCCCGCTCTTTTCCTGTGCGTCAGGATTTTCAGGATTTTGTCCTGGCGCAGTGGCCTATGGGTGCCGTTTTGTTTGGTGTGCGCCTTGGCTCATGGGTATCCCATCCCGGAGGGGGATAGGGCTACCTTAATTTCGCCAATGGGGGACGCGGTGGTCTCGGCACTTACTAAGTGGCATACCGTGCCTGTTATGGACGGTTCTGATCTTAGGGTCTCTGAGGAGAGTACGTTAGAGACACTTCTTAAGTATAATTTTGATGTCTCTGCCTTGGGGATCCAGGCGGCTATTTGTGTGGGGCTGGTGGCTCGCACCGTGTTTCGGTGGTCTGAGCGTGTCCTGGATCGTGAGTCTGATGACTGGTCCTTAGTGGATCAGGAGGTGGTGAAGATTGAGATGACTGCCTCGTTCCTCTCGATTGTTCTTTGTGACTTGGTGCGGCTAAGTCTGGGACTTTTGGTGGCCGCACGCTGTAATTTGTGGCTTCGCGCTTGGTCGGCGGTTGCCGCGTCCAGAACTAAACTTCCCAAAATTTCCCTTTCGGGGGTTGTTTTTGTTTGGAGAGGACTTAGATCCGGTGGTTCAGACTCTGACAGACTCTGAGGTGCCCCGTCTGCCTGAGGACCGTGCCCGCCCGGCGTCTCGGGTTGGCATTGCCCGGGGGCGTCTGCGGGAATTTCGCAAGTTTCGCCTGGGGCATGGGACTGCTTCTTTCCAGGCTTCCGGTTTTTCCCCGGGGTCGGTTGGCTTAGCGCATGCAGTCCTTTCAAGGGGCCCGTCGGGGGTCTGGGAGTTCCCCCCTGTTCCCCTGCTGCCCGTCCTGCGCGATGGCTCTTTGCTGGCGCCCCCTTTGGTTCCCGTGGGTGCCCGGCTTCGCAACTTGTTTCCCAAGTGGGCCGAGATCACGTACGATCAGTGGGTCCTGGTGGTGGTGCGGGACGGTTATGTACTTGAATTTTGCCCGCTCTCTGCCAGATCATATCTAGCCTCTCCATGTCAGGTGGCATGGGAGACGCTAGCCTTTCGCCAGACCCTTCAGCGCTTGCTAGATCTCAAAGCAGTTGTCCAGTGTCCCCTCAGGAGTGCGGTCTCGGCTGGTACGCCATTTCCTTTGTGGGGCCCTAAAGGGAGGGGACCTTTCAGCCCATCCTTGGTTTAAACCGAGGTCAACAGGACTCTCAGAATTCCCTTTTATTCGCATGGACACACTGCAGTCTGTCCTTCTGGCGGTTCAGCCGGGGGAGTTCCTGACTTCTCTCGCTCTGGCGGAGGCCTACTTGCCTGTTTCCATTCGGAACTCTCCTCAGCTCTTTCTTTGCTTTGCGATGTTGGGTCTGCACTATCAGTTCTGTGTGCTTCCCTTGGGCCTGGCCACGACTCCCCGGACATTCACCAAGTTGATGGTGGTCGTCACGGCGGCATTGCAGTCGGAGGGCATTCTGGTGCACCCCTACTGGGATGACTGGTTGATTCGGGCGAAGTCGTTGCAGGAGAGCACCCGAGTTACGGCTCGGGTCGTTGAGTTTCTCCGGTCACTGGGCTGGGTGGTCAACCTTTCCAAGAGTCAGTTGGTCCCCGCTCAGCATCTGGAGTACGTTGGGGTTCTGTTCGACACCTCCTTGGGGAAGGTCTTCCTTCCAGAGGCCCGGGTAAGCAAATTGCAATCTCAGATTCGCCTTCTTTTGGCGTCCTGGTGTCCTCGGGCGCAGGATTTCCTCCAAGTCTTGGGGTCGATGGCAGCGTTCCTGGCTGTTGTGAGGTGGGTGCGGGCCCACATGTGTCTCTTCAGTGTGCTCTGCTCCGTAGATGGTCACCCCAGAGCACAGTTTGGAGGTCCCTGTCCCTCTGTGAGGCTTGGCTCGCTGCAGTCTTCGTTGGTGGCTTCAGACCTCTCATCTGGTCCAGAGGATGAGTCTGGATCTATCGCAGTGGACGGTGCTTCTCACGGATGCCAGTCTCCTCAGTTGGGGGGGCTCAGTGTCTAGGTCACTCAGCTCAGGGCACCTGGTCCATGGAGGAGGCGTCCTGGTCGATCAACGTGTTGGAGACCAGAGCCGTCCCTCTGGCGCTGTTAGCCTTCCGCTCCCTCTTGATGGGCAAGTCGGTCAGAGTCCTGTCTGACAATGCCACAGCGGTGGCTTATGTCAATCGTTGAGGCACCAAGAGCGCTCAGGTGGCGGAGGAGACGGCTCGGCTCATGCTTTGGGGCGGAGTCACGCCTTCTGGACCTCTCGGCCTCTCACATGGCCGAGGTGGAGAATGTTCAGGCGAACTTCCTCAGTCAAATCTTAGCTCCCAGAGAGTGGTGTCTCAGCCCCGTGGCTTTTCAGTTGATAGTGCAGGCTTTGGGTCAGTCCCTGATGGACCTGATGGCTACGAGTGGCAATGCTGAGGTGTTCCGCTTCTTCAGTCGTCGCAGGGATGGACTGGCTGAGGGTCTGGATGCTCTGGTTCAACCATGGCCAACAGAGGGGCTGTTGTGCATGTTCCCTCCGTGGCCATTAGTGGGCAGAGTTCTTCTCCGCATTGTTCGCCATCCGGGTCTGGTGGTTCTGGTGGCTCCAGAATGGCCTTGACATCCGTGATACGCAGATCTGGTGACACTCTGGTGGCGGATCCTCTTCCTCTGCCTCCCTTGGACGACCTTCTGACGCAGGGTCCCATTCCCATGTTTGACCCGTCTCCCTTCTGTCTTACGGCTTGGCTTTTGAAAGGGGTAGCTTTGGTAAGAAGGGGTATTCAGATAGGGTGATTTCTACACTCTTGGGGTCCTGGAGGCTTTCTACCTCTCAGGCTTCTGTGTGGATTTGGCACTTCTTTGAGGGGTGGTGCCAGTCGCGGGGAGTGGTCTCTCTTCGCGTTTCTGTGCCTAACATCCTAGAGTTCTTGCAAGGTGGCCTGGATAGAGGCCTGGCTTCGGCTTCTCTCCGGGTTCAGCTTGTGGCCTTGTCAGCCTTTCGGGGGTTTGTGACAGGTCAGCGTTTGACAGCCATTCCTGATGTGATTCGCTTTTTGCGGGCAGCCAAGTTGCTCAGGCATCCCGTGCGGCCCTCTGTTCCCTCTTGGAATCTCAGTCTGGTTCTCTCTATTCTGATGCACCCGCCCTTCGAACCGTTGGGCGGCTGCTCTTTGAAGGACCTTACTCTGAAGACGGTCTTTTTGGTGGACATTTCTTCCGCTAGGCATGTTTCTGAGCTACAGGTTTTCTCTTGTAGGGCTCCCTTCTTGGAGTTTTCTAGGGAGCAGGTTGTCTTGAGGCCTGTTCCTTCTTTTTTCTGCCGAAAGTAGTTTCTCCTTTTCATGTCAATCAATCTGTGGTCCTCCCAGTCTTGGGTAGTTAGGAGGGCTCTTCTGAGCAAAGACTGCTGTGCAAGTTGGATGTTGGTCGGGTCCTTCGCTCTTATGTGCAGCGGACCCAGGAGATCAGGAAATAAGATCATCTCTTTGTCCTTCTGACTGGTCCTCTTAGGGGGGCTGGCGCTTCTAAGGCTACTATTGCTCGCTAGATCAAGGAGACTATTGCTTCCGCTTCTCTTCTGGGGCAGAAGCCCGTTCTGGAGTTTCTCAAAGCTCATTCTACTTGGGGTCAGGCGGCTTCTTGGGCTGAGTCGTTGCTCGTGTCTCCAGTGGACATTTGTAAGGCTGCGGTTTGGTCTTCCTTGTATTCCTTTGTCAGACTCTTTCGGGTAGATGTTCTGGCGCGTCAGGACGCGGTGTTCGGTGTGTGTGTTCTGGTGTCAGCCCTTCGGGGGTCCCGCCCGTGTGAGGGACTGCTTTGGTACGTCCCATTCGTAAAGATTAACCTCTACTGGTCTGGAGAGTGCTAAAGAAGGAGAAATTAGGTTCTTACCTGCTAATTTACTTTCTTTTAGCTTCTCCAGACCAGTAGAGGTCCCCACCTTGTCTGTTGTTGTTGGGGCTGTTTCGCGGGCAGTTTTTGTTTTTTGCTGCGGGTTCTAGTATTTTTCTAGGGCCGGGGAGAATTAAAGAACAGCGGCTGTGGCTCAGCTGGCTTAGCTGGCGAGCTGTGGGGACATTTTCCTTCTGGTATTTCTCCTCTGCATTTTCCAACAGCATTTGGGTATGTTAGTTGCTACTCCTGTTCGGAGTATTGTTTATTTCTGTTTCCAGTTATTAGTTCTGCTTGGCTATTCGGCAGACTGATGTAAATAGAGAAGGGAGTATATTATATACTGTCCCACAGTTTTGTTTTCAGTCTCCACCTGCTGGTCATGATTGGATATATACCCATTCGTAAAGATTAACCTCTACTGGTCTGGAGAAGCTAAAAGAAAGTAAATTAGCAGGTAAGAACCTAATTTCTCCTTCTTTAGCACTCTCCAGACCAGTAGAGGTTAATCTTTACGAATGGGACGTACCAAAGCAGTCCCTCACACGGGCGGGACCCCCGAAGGGCTGACACCAGAACACACACACATGGTCAAATTTACTTTTAGCGAAGATGAGCTTGGCCGCGGCATTCTGAATCCGCTGGAGTCTGTGGAGGTTTTTCTTAGTTAGGCTTAAGTAGATAGAGTTGCAATAGTCCAATCTGGAGAGGATGATGGATTGGACAAGAGGGTAAAATGTTTTTGATGGAAGCAGGATCTAACTTTCCTCAGCATGTGAAAGCTGAAAAAGACCAAGGATTGGAGGTGGTCATTGAAGGACAATGTGGAATCAATGATGATGCCCAAGACATTGCTCGAGAACTCAAGCTGCAGAGAGGAGCCAGAGGGTAGTGGGATGGAGGTGGGTAGGTGATCTAGTTTTGGACCGAGCCAAAGAAGTCTTGTTTTGGACTCATTCAATTTCATTTGCACAGTGTGGGCCCAGGATTGTAGGTTTATTATACAAGAGGATATGTTCTTAGACAGGTCGGTGAGGTTCGAATCGGTCTCGAGGAGGACGAGGATGTCGTCTGCATAAGTGTAAATTGTTTCAAGGGGGGGATAGGTGGAGGAGTTTTAGGGAGGACATATAGATGTTGAAAAGGATAGGGGATAGTGGAGTAACAAAAGTACTACTACTGCTATTTATTATTTTTATAGTGCTACCAGATGCACGCAGCGCTGTACATTAAACATGCAAGAGACAGTCCCTGCTCAAAACAGCTTACAATCTAATTATGACAGACAAACAGGACAATAAAGGATGAATCTATACATGCTGCTTGGGTAGGGAATTACAGAGGGAATGACAAACAGATATGGATGCTTTACAAGTGGGTTGGACTTAAAAGCAGCTTCAAAAAAGTGGGCTTTTAGCATTGGGTGAATCTACACAGTCTGCTCAGCTAGGGAATTACAAAGGGGGTGATAAGGCGGATAGGATAGGGGACTATAGAAAAAATGACAAACATAAGGGTGCTTTAAAAGTGGGTTGGGTAACTGTCCCAAGTGCCATTCAATGCCAGCTGGTCTTTTCCATATGTTTTGGTCTTGTGACCGATTGCAAACCTTTTGGTCATTTGTTGGTCTTCACCTGCAGACAGTTATGCAATGGCAAATTCCATTACAGGCGAATGTCCTGCTTTTTTCTCAAATTTCTTCTTTGGGGTTGTCTAAGGGTAATTCTTTGTTAATGCAAAAAGCTTCTTTATTTGCTGTGGCGCCAGGAAGAGGTACCCACTATTACTATGTGGAAAAATGAACTGTTCACTCTGTTACGGTATGAATATTTGGAGGAGTGTGTGGCGCAGTGGTTGGATCTACAGCCTCAGCACCCTGGGGTTGTGGGTTCAAATCCCGCGCTGCTCCTTGTGACCCTGGGCAAGTCACTTAATCCTCCATATCCCCAGGTACATTAGATAGATTGTGAGCCCACCAGGACAGAGAGGGAAAATGCTTGAGTACCTGATTGTAAAAACCGCTTAGATAACCTTGATAGGCGGTATATAAAATCCTAATAAAACTTGAAAAAAACATGTTAAGAATTTGTGGACCTGGTCGTTGGAGAAAGTTCCAGGCTATTTGGGCTCCCATTTGGGATAGTTTGTCCCATGGAGCCCGAAGTATCCTGTTGAATTTTTGAATTTCTTGAGTTTGACACTGGAGTGCTGCGGAGGGTATAGGGTGGGATTGGGATCGGGAGTTGATTTTTGAATTGTCTTGTAGAGTTTCTTAGTCTCCGTGCAGAGTCCCCGCGGAAGACTCTCTTATCTTCTGTTTTGTACAATTTTGTATATATTCTGACTCTTGTATTTCATTTGTATGTGTCTTTTTTCAAATAAAACAAATTTTAAATTTTTTTTTTTTTTTTTTTAAAGTGGGTTGGGTTAGGACAGCATCTCACAAACTTTCTGGCCGGCGGAACACTAAATTCAGTGCCCCAGCCGGAAGGCACCCGGACATCGCCGCGATGACATTACGCGTGTGCGTGATGTCATCGCGTCGATGTCCGCGCATGCGTGGAGGCTCGTCTGTCCGCGACCCCGCCAGTGGAGGGATCCAGGAGGTGCGGGGAGAAGAGGAGAGACCCCGTCCAGGAGGAGAGTCATCTGCGCTGGCTGACTTCTTACAGGACGTGCCTCTCGCTGCAGGCAGCCTGCATGGACGACTCTCCTCCTCGCCAGTGTGTCTCGGCATACCAGAAATCTCAGGAGGCACACTGCATCCTGTACATTTCCCTGCAGTTTTGCCTTGAAACATAAATGCATGCATAATCAATAGGACAGGCAACAGGAAGTATTGGAACACATAATAAAACACAGACTGAAACTGAGACAATAAGGAAAATAAGGGAGAACTACATTAGTTAAAGAGTAAAGAGGAATCCAGAGGGAGAGCTGTATTTGTTTTATATATCTTCAGATTGGAAGGGTATATATTCTCTTACCCCTCCTAACTCTCTTCACAGTGAATAATACAATGTTTATAGATCCTCAGAAGTACCACCTAGCACTCATACAAATTCATTGCATCAGGCTTTATGTACTACTTCCTCTCCGGATCTTCCATACTTTGCTATTAAATTTATAAATACTTTTTTCCACCTTAGT
The DNA here is from genome assembly GCF_902459505.1 of Geotrypetes seraphini. Classification (NCBI taxonomy): domain Eukaryota; kingdom Metazoa; phylum Chordata; class Amphibia; order Gymnophiona; family Dermophiidae; genus Geotrypetes; species Geotrypetes seraphini. The sequence continues at coordinate 215,035,070 of NC_047089.1, read as the reverse complement.
GTATAAATAGTTTAAATACTTAGCTTAAAACTTGTGGTCATGCTTTCAGGAATTTATACCGACAACATGTTTCACCCAAAGGGATCCCCAAAGTCCCTCCTTGAGGGCCGAATCCAGTCGGGTTTTCAGGATTTCCGCAATGAATATGTATGAGATCTATGTGCATGCACTGCTTTCAATGCATATTCATTGGGGAAATCCTGAAAACCCGACTGGATTTGGCCCTCAAGGAGGGACTTTGGGGACCCCTGCCTAATAGAATCAAAACAAACATTTTAATACTCGCATATCTAAACTATGTTACTATCTTAGACTTGGGGCGCCTTTTACTAGCGTTTTTAGCGCACGCTACATTGTCGCACGCACTAACCCCGCGCTACGTGCCAAAAACTAACGCCAGCTCAATGGTGGCGTTAGCGTCTAGCGCAAAGTGCCCGCTAAAACCGCTAGCACAGCTTCTACCATATCCCAACACCGTGGGAACACTTTTTACAGATGGTTCTTTAATAAAAAAAATGCACAGACATTCAAACCTTTCAGCTTACCTTTCTAAAGTTTAACACCGCTGTACCCGCCCACTGAATAGTTAATTCAAAATGGCCGCAGCTTGTTCCTGTCTCACTTAAATACACTCACCCAGCCTGGACTGCTGATGATGATGTCATCATAGGGGCGGCACCAACATTTAGAACAGGGAAGGGAAAATTAACTGGAAAATCTTAGTTACAAAATGCTATGTTATGCTCTCCATAAAAGCTTACCCCAGGATATTAATGACCCGAGTTATTGTAACCTGAGGCCCACCCGGCTGAAACCATTCATATTAATGTAGTCCATTCGAGTTCCAAATTTAACCCAGAAGGGATCACCATATTAAGCCGGTAGATCCATCTTTGTTCTATACAGTTAAGTTTTTCTTCCCAGTTACCATCCTCCCTCCCTTCTTGTAAATACTCTATTATTCTCCATTGTAACTGTTGTATTGTATGTTGGTATTGAACCCAGTGTTGGACTAAAGGAGCTTGAAGAGCCCCTGTGTTGATAATGAGATTTATGTTCATTTAATCGTATCTGAATGGGTCTTTTAGTACGGCCAACATACACCAATGAACAAGGGCAAATGATCACATATATAACCCTACTTGTTCTACAATTAGTCATATCACAGGCTTTAATGATCCATTTTGTTTGGGGGTCTTGCCATTGGGGTCCCTCTATAGTCATGTCACACCACTGACAATGCTGACATTTTAAATGCTCTCCATTTGCATCCTTCTCCCTTCTCCGTTGTTCCAGGACCTGTCTTATTGATCTCCCTTTGGTGAAAGCAAAAACAGGGGGGGCTCATTGAACCTCCTCAATGACTGTAAAATGTGCCAATGATCTTTAATAAGAGAAATAACCAATTTAGTGGCATCTGAATATGGTAAAACACATATCAGTCTTTCTTCATCCAGCATAGGATGATTGGAGTAAGACCTCTCTTCTAGTAACAGTTCACGTTGTGCATATCTGGCCCGTATGTACACTCTTCAAATAGCTTTATCAGGATATCCCCTTGCTTGAAAGCATTCCTGCATTTCACCTGCCCACTGTCTTAAACTCCTTAATTGTAGAACACGCTCTTCGAGCCCTCAGAAACTGACAAATAGGCAGACCATTGGAAGATTCATTAGCAAAATTTTGTGACTCCATTAATCTGACGAAGATCAAGAAACTGAAGCGTGATGAGCGTGACTACCAAATAGGGAAAGTATATACATGGAACAAAAAGATCTTTACTAACATCACAAAGAAACGGGTAGCTTTTGGAGCCATTTCAGATGAGTCAGAAGCTACAAGCGGTGAATCCACGGATGCCTCCTCAGCCAAGGTGTCGGTTGACGAGGCTCAGGTCCAGCGGGGAGCCTGATCCAGAACCATAGGCCTGGTGATCTGGTGCTAACAGGCATGACCCAGTTGGAGAAAAACTACAGACCTCCCCTCCTGACCCCCCATATGGTCAACCCCCACCCCTCTTACCTTATCCCTGGTAATCCAGTGGGATATCCCAGGCAGGAGCAAGCCCTGTTCTCAGGAATGGGTTCTGATCCCAAGGACAAGCTCAGGAGGGGTATGACTGATCATGGAGGGTTTGGTGGGGGATAATCATGGAGGGAGTTCATCAAGATGAATCAGTGGGGGAGGGGGGAAGAAACTGACAGATACAGTTATGTGGGTCCCAGCTGATGATGAGATTGACATATGATTGACATATGATTGACATATGATTGGGCGGCCAGCGGCAGTTCAGTGAGGCAGAGATATTTAATGCCAATGCCCAGACATGGCCTGGCATGGAATATCTGGGGAGAGTGTGGCACAGTGGTTAAAGCTACAGCCTCAGCACCCTGAGGTTGTAGGTTCAAACTCATACTGCTCCTTGTGACCCTGGGCAAGTCACTTAATCCCCCCAATGCCCCAAGTGCATTAGATAGATTGTGAACCCACTAGAACAGACAGGAAAATATGCTTGAGTACCTGAACAAATTCATGTAAACCATTCTGAGCTTCCCTGGGAGAATGGGATAGAAAATTGAATGAATGAATGAATAAATGAATAATTATAATTAACTAACTAACTTTGGTGTTAACTGCCCCCATCTAAATTGCCTCCATATTAACCTCTAAAGGGTGAGACAACAGAATACAAGCTGGCGATGGTTCCAGGGAATTGTAAATACCAAGATGCCCCACTACAAAAGTTGACCCCAAGAATTCCACAGAGAAGAAAGTCCAAAAGAAACCAAGTTTCCAAGTTTCCAAGTTTAATTCAGTTTTGATTAATCGCTTTATCTTAATTCAAAGCGATGTACATTAAAAATTACATTATAAACAAAGTAATACGTTGAGGATAGTTGACTGAACTTAGGACAAAATGACAATACTAGAAACATATGGGAAGGAGAAGGTAAGAAGTTACAATATAAAATAAAGATGGGGCTCACATTTAGGGAATGAACATGGGGAAGGGGTGAAGCTTGGTCCTGAAATTGATTTATGATGAAATTATTCTTAATTTATGAAGGCGTCATTGAATAGAAAGGTTTTCAGGTTGCTTTTGAATTTCTCTAAATTAACTTCTTGTCTCAGGTAGTAAGGTAAAGAATTCCAGGTTTGGGGAGCAGTGACGGAAAAAATATATTGGCGTCTTGTGTTTATGATTTTAAGAGATGGGATTGATAGTAGATGTTGGTCGGTAGATCTTAATGTTCTATTCGTGGTGTAAGGGATTAATGATTTATATATAAAAGCCGGAGTTTTGAGAGAAAGAGATTTAAAAGTAAGCAAGCTGAGTTTATAAATGATTCTGTGATTAACAGGAAGCCAGTGGGCTTCCTTAAGAAGTGGAGTGACATGGTCAAATTTTTTGGCTTTAAAGATAAGCTTGACCGAGGTATTCTGTATGATCTGTAAACGTTTGATTTCTTTTTGAGCTATGCCTTTAAAGAGTGCATTACAATAATCTATCTTAGATATAATGAGAGAGTGGATGAGAATATTAAGTGAACTATTGTTAAGGAATGGTGAAACAGAACGAATTTGTCGAAGCCTAAAGAATGATGACTTAATGACATTGCTGATGTGGTTATGAAAGGAAAGTTTACGGTCGAAAGTAACGCCTAGTATTTTAATATTATCTACCTCTTGTATAGGATGATCCTTAATGGCAATAGGAAATTTAAGCTTTGGGTTATCTTTCCAGGGAAAAAGTAATACATTGGTCTTATTGATGTTTAAAGCGAGTCTATTATTGTTTAGCCAAAGATGTATTTTTTCTAATTTTGCATTGATCTCAGAAGTATCTGAAGGATTTTCAATATCAATAGGGTGTAAAAGTTGTATGTCGTCAGCGTAAGCGAAGACATTAAAGCCGATTGATTGGCATAAGGTTAATAGTGGAGCGAGAAATAAATTAAATAATAGTGGAGACAGTATGGAGCCTTGAGGGACGCCATTAGTTAGAGTAAAAGTATTAGAAGTAGAGTTATTAAAAGAGACTGATGAGGAGCGATCAGAAAAATATGATTGAAACCAGGAGAGAACTTGATCTGTAATTCCTATTGATTGAAGTCTATGAAGTAGAAGTTCGTGATCAATTGTGTCGAAGGCGGAAGAGAGATCTAAAGAGATTAATAGAACGGATTGATGATGGTCTAAGAAGTAATGAATTACAGTGGACATGCCTATTAGTGAGTGTTCGGTAGAGTGATGTTGTCGGAAACCGGTTTGATTGGGGTGAAGAATATTTGTTTTTTCAATGAATTCTGAGATCTGATTAAATACGATCTTCTCTGTTAGTTTTGACAGAAATGGTAAGTTGGCAATAGGCCTGTAATTTGACATGTCTTCAGCGCTAGTTTTGGGGTTTTTTATTATAGGATGAATGATAGAACTTTTCCAAGCTTTGGGGACGATACCTTGTTTTAAACTTTCATTTACCAGAGTAAGAATTGCAGAGCCAAAGATACTAAAGAAGCGCTTTAGAAAAAAAGGGGGAATTGAGTCGATTGGAGAACCTTTTGTATTGATAGATTTAAGAGTGGATTCTATCTCTGTCAAATTGGGAATTTTGAAGGTGGAACATTTTGAAGAAAATATGCTAGACTCGAGTGACTCTTGACCAGAAGAATTTGAGGTAAAAGTAGATCTGATCTTATCAATTTTCTCGGTAAAGTAATTAGCTAGTTCCTGGGCAGAGAGGTTAAGTTCGTTTTCTTGGCTTTTCCGTTTATTTGAGTATGTAATGGAGTTTAATATGCGATACAGAGTAGAAGAATTTGAAGCTTTTTGGATCATACCTGAATAATATTTTGTTTTTGCATGATTTATTTTGGTTTTGTAAAATTTTGAGTGTTCTTTGAATAATTCCAAGTTACATAATGATTTGTCTTTTCTCCATTTTCGTTCTAATGATCTTAATTGTTGTTTTATAAGTTTAAGCTCTGTTGTGTACCAAGGATTGGTGGATTTTCTTTCAGGAATAGTTTTAAATTGAAGAGGTGCGACTTTATCTAATAAATGATAGATATTTGTAGTCCAAAGGTGGAGAGAGTCATCCAGAGAAGTAGAGATGAAGTCAAACAGATGTGGAGAATATGATGTGGAAATAGTCTCGGACGAGAGGTTATTGAAATCTCTAAATTTAACTTTTTTCCTAGCGGTTTGAGATTTTTTAGATGTAAGAATATAAGATATTGATATTAAATGATGATCCGACCAAGGTACTGGTTTACAGAAATTAAAATGGTAGTTGTCAGTTTGGGAATTTGGAATGAGTACCATGTCAATAGAATGTCCTAAATAGTGAGTTGGATCTGATATTATAGGGAGCATATCTAAGAGTTCAATATGAGATAGGATATTTTTAGTTTGAGTATTATTGGCATCGTCAAAGTGTATATTGAAGTCCCCTAAAATTAAAGGGTTCAAAGTAGAAGAACAGAAATCAAATAAAAGAGATTGTAATTGAGTTAAATTTTCACTATTTATTGGGGGAGGTAGATACAGAAGTAAAGCGTCGAGCTTAGGATTGGTGTGAAAAGAAAATTGCAAGAATTCAATGGGAGAGCTGGAAGAGGAATAATCAGTACCTATTAGTAAAGATGAGCGAAAAATAATAGCTAGTCCTCCACCGCGTTTAAAATAACGATGGTTGAATAAATAAGAGAATCCGGAGGGGCAACAATAAGAAAGATAAGCTTCCTCACCGTCTTTTAACCAAGTTTCTGTTAAGCATAGTACGTCGAAGGAGTCTTGAGAGATTAGATCTTTGATTAGATGATGTTTGGTTTTAATTGATCGGACATTAATTAATCCTATACTGAGTGAAAGGCTATTAGAGACTGAAGGCAAACTTTTAGAGGCTGTTAGAGGAGCGATATGATCATTGACGATGTTTTTAGATGAAGTTAAAGGAATAGAGATTAATTCAGAATAGAAGGGGTGAGCTGAAAGTTTGGTTGTGTTGAGGGGTCTGTGACCCCAATGAGCAGATATTGGAGAAATGAGTTTGTCCATTTTTGTTAGTAATAAATCAGGAGCTAGTTGATTTACAACAAAGGTATAGTTAGAATTTAGTATAAGAAGTTGGGTAGGTGAGTTAGGAAAATAGTAGGGCTCAGTAGACCAAAGTGGTAAGGTGTTATGTTTAATAAAAGCGCACTGTAGCAGCGCACAAAGGAGCGCATTAAGGAGCATTATATGCGTGCGCCGCAAAGTGGGTATTTTTATAGTGCATGTACCGGCAAGGGGGGTGGAGTCCACAGCGGGCCGCCGCTACGCGGCGGCAGAAGGGCCTTGAGAGAAACTGCAGGAGACAAGAATACACAGGTAAAAATAACTTCAGTAAAACTAATAAAAGAATAGGTAGTTAAAACAAGAGCAGCTAAAAGTGCAGTGCAAGGTGTCCAAGTCTTCAGTGTGCAATAGCGTGCGCCGCAAAGTGGGTATTTTTATAGTGCATGTACCGGCAAGGGGGGCGGAGTCCACAGCCACTGACCCCACCCCACTCCATGGTCTGGCATCTCTATCTGCTTCCCTTTCCCATGCCTGACATTGCTCTCTTCTCCTTCCCTTCCATCTATCCCTCCCCCTCCATGCTCTGGTATCTCCTTTCTTTCCCTCCCTCCCTTCCCTCCCAATGGTCTGGCATCTCTGTCTCCTTCCCGTCCATCTCTCCCTCTCCCCTCCACCATGCTCTAGCATCTCCTTTCCTTCCTTTCTCTCTAGTCTGGCATTTCTCTACCCCCTCCCCAATGGATACCTCTCTCTCTCTCATTGATGGCAGCCTTTACAATTTGCTGCTCTTCCAGGGTTGGGCCTTCCTCTCTGTAAGGTCCCATCTACTTCCTGCTTCTGTGGAGCCAGGACACAGCAGAGAATAACACTAATGCCTACAGAGCAGCAAGCTGTGAAGGCTGCCACTGTCAGAAAGAGAAGTTCCTGGACCACATTGCCAACCCCTGGAGTATCCCCTTATGCTCTACACTCAAGTGGAACACCCTTCCCCCAATATGATACACCACTGCTTCTATCTTTCCTGACTGAATGGCTAACACTTTGCACAAAGGCATTTTCTTCACAGGTAGAATAATCTGACTCTGTAGCACCTCTCATGTAAGCAGAAATATAGGGCTCCTTTTACAAAGGTGCGTTAGGGTCTTAATGATTGGAATAGCGCGTGCTAGCTGCTATCGCCTCCTCTTGAACAGGCGGTAGTTTTTCAGCTAGTGCGCGCTATAGCACACTCTAATCCGGTGCGTGTTCTAAAAACGCTAGCGCACCTTTGTAAAAGGAGCCCATAGTCTCATTGACAATTTCCTGTTTGAAAGATTAGCTTATGGTCACCACTGGAATGAATGGCCTGGCCTGATATTTCTCGTGACTGGACTGCATGAAGGTACACTTCCCCCTCCCCATTCGCGGTTTCCGCACTCGTGATTTCACATAATCGTGATTTTTTTGGGGGGGGAGGGGGAAAAAAGCAAACCCATATTTTTGCCTTCCCCCCGGCATCCCGCCCTTACCTGGTGGTCTAGCAGGCTTTCGGGGCAAGAGCAATCTTCCTACGCTCCTGCCCCGTGTAGATCGCCAATAGGAAATGGCTATGGGGAGTTCCCGTCGTAGTCTTATTTTGTTACTCATTTTAGATTTTTTTTACATGTAAAAAAATAATACGTACATCCGGTTGGTTTTATTTTCCTTCAGCAAAAACGTGCCGCTTTAAGAAATTCTTAGATAGGACTCTGGCGTTTCAAGCAGGAGTAATGAATTCATGTTTCAATGCTCTTATTTCTCCAGCCCTCACTTATTATCAATTTCAGAAAGATCTTAAAACTTGTCTATTTAAACAATACAATATTTAATCGATTTCAAAATTATCATGATAAGCTTATTATTTTTATGGAACAAGGTTTACAATTTTTTATCTATTTTAGTATAAATAATTTGTATTGTGCATATTTTACTTTGAATAAATTAGGGTTGCATTTTGTTAGTTAGTATCTTTTATTGAATTGTGTTACCTTCTTTTATAAGACATTGGGCTCCTTTTATCAAGCCGGGCTAGTGGTTTAACGCGCGTAATAGCACACGTTAAACCGCCGGCCGTGCTAGCCGCTACCGCCTCCTCTTGAGCAGGTGGTAGTTTTTGGCCGGCCTGGGGGTTAGCGCGTGATGAAACGTCACGCGCGTTAACCCCGTTAGCGCGGCTTGATAAAAGGAGCCCATTGTTATTTGGATCTGTATTTTAATTACATGTTGTAATTACTATTGTGTAAACCGCCAAGAACTGATGGTTTGGTGGCATATAAAAATAAACTATTTTTATTATTATTTATTATTATTCTATAATATCTCCACAATAGGCACCTACTTCGACTTGCAGCCTAGACAACCTATTATAAAATTGCCTCCCAATATTTAAAAATGCATATGAAATGCTACAGTTATACAAGCACACACAGAAATCTTTCAAATCAATTTCCAACATATACCTCATCTCATGCAAAAAGAGATGTACTTTCGAGAGATTAGGCATTTGTTAAATGTGGCAAGATGGAACTTGCAGAGAGCGAGAAATTTTCAAAGACACATGCTGAGCATCTAAGTAGAACTGCAGAACTAAAATGGAGATGACCTTCTAAACCACCTTGGAAACCCCAGAGCGAATTGTTGTATGTGCAAATTGTCCATATGTCATTGCACCAGGTATAACAATGTTTAATCAGATCCTCACTCGAGCATCCAGTCTGATATTGCTGATTTGAAATATGTAAATTGTTTGTAAAATCTGTCTGTGTTAACAATGCTTGATCACATTATGATGCTAACGAACATTAATTGTGCTTTATGGAGATCAGAGCAATTATTAACAATTAGAAGCACTTTACAGAAAGTGTGGTAATGAGTATTGAATATCTGTTCAACAATTTTACTATTAATCTTCTCTATAAAATATTAATCAACAGCCTGTAGTAGCTGAAGAGACTCTCAAGACTTGCAGTAGATCTTGGCCGAGTCCAATATCATTCTACAACATAAGTACAATAGCTAGGTTTGTTAGGCAGTGAAAGATTAGAGAAACTGGGCCTTTTCTCCCTCAAACAGAGGAGATTGAGATGGGACATGATCAAAACATCCAAGGTACTGAAGGGAATAGACTTAGTAGATAAGGACAGGTTGTTCACTCTCTCCAAGGTAAGGAGAACGAGAGGGCACTCTCTAAAATTGAAAGGGGATAGATTCCGTACGAATGTATGGAAGTTCTTCTTCACCCAGAGAGTGGTAGAAAACTGGAACGCTCTTCCGGAGTCTGTCATAGGGGAAAACACTCTCCAGGGATTCAAGACAAAGTTAGATGAGTTCCTGCTGAACCAGAACGTACTCAGGTAGGGCTAGTCTCAGTAGGGCACTGGTCTTTGACCAGAGGGCTGCCACGTGAGCGGACTGCTGGGCACGATGGACCACTGGTCTGACCCAGCAGTGGCAATTCTTATGTTCTTAAGTCATTTAGCATCTCTGACCCAGAATTCTTTGGAACACTGTCAATCACATTAAGGCCCTCTTTTACTAAGCCGCGGTAGAAGATTCTAGCATGACCCAGAGTACTAAATGCTCCGATGCTCATAGGAATTCTTTGAGCATCAGAGCATTTAGCACTCCGGGCCATGGTAGAAACCTCTCCTGCAGCTTAGTAAAAAGGAAGAGGGGGCGGGGTAAATGCTTCTTATGGAGGCACTATTTATTAATGCTGAGCAGCCCCCCAAAATGTAATAACATAGTAACATAGTAGATGATGGCAGATAACGACCCGAATGGTCCATCCAGCTCAACTTGATTCAATTTAAATTTTTTAAATTTTTTCTTCTTAGCTGTTTCTGGGCAAGAATCCAAAGCTCTACCCAGTATTATGCTTGGGTTCCAACTGCCAAAATCTACGTGAAAACCGACTCCAGACCATCTACACCCTCCCATCCATTGAAGCCCTCTCCAGCCCATCTTCTCCCAAACGGCCATATACAGGCAGACACAGACCGTGCAAGTCTGTCCAGTACTGGCCTTAGTTCAATATTTAATATTATTTTCTGATTCTAGATCCTCTGTGCTCATCCCACGCTTCTTTGTACTCTGTCACCGTTTTCCTCTCCACCACCTCTCTCGGGAGTGCATTCCAGGCATCCATCACCCTCTCCATAAGTAGAATTTCCTAGCATTGCTCTTGAATCTTCCACCCCTCAACCTCAAATTATGTCCTCTGGTGACATTTGTGGGAATTTTCATTTTGTTTATTTTTACTTGCTATTTCCCATTTTGGGGGGCAATGTTGGAATTAATGTGCACTCTGGATCCACGTAGAATGCACAGTTTTTCAATAGCTCCTTTTACAGAGTGCACTCTATTTGTGATACAGGGGAAAAAAAACCCTGGCATTTTAGGGGTTTTCCTGTCATTTCTGGCTAGAAATGATATGTAACGTCATTGACCTTTCCTATGTTGTTTCAAATGAATGCATATTCCCACTACAGATGGATATCCAGTTTTTGTCAGCAGTTGCACCAAACAAGTTTCTCTTGAATCTACATTTCCAAATGGCTTCTGTGCTTATCATGATGAAATGAACCTCACTCTTAAGTCAGGATATATTCGGTATCAGTCTTTCAGTTTTAGTTAATGCTTGCATTGGATCAAAGACAGCTTCCTTCTAGAGCTCGTAAAATGAAACATTTTGAAGAGATCATGGAAGTTTTTGTCTATAAATTTACCAAACACAACCATAAACTCATTGATGCTTATCAGAATATTATAGAGTTTATATACATTTTCTCCTGTTTTCTCCTTTTTTCCCTTCCCCTCTACTTCCTTTCTCTTCTCTCTCCCCTACCCTTCCATCCTTAATGGTCACCTTCATTGCATATTTGTATATACTAAGACTAAGGTCAGTCTTCAATTCAAAGCCAAAAACTTATGTAAAGGAGAAGCAAATTACAATTTATGTTTTTTGTATATCACCAGTCTTTCTATGATAAATAAAAGGATCTACTGTATATAGGCATGGCCATCTATTCTATAAAAGGTTCCCAAACCTTTAAAAAATGTTCAGATCTCTCATTTTACATTAAGGCCCTCTTCTATCTGCGATAGGAGTTTTTAGCGCAGGGAGCCGTGCTGAATGGCCCACGCTGCTCCCGATGCTCATTGAGTTCCTATGAGCATTGGGAGCAGCACGGGCCATTCGGAGCAGCTCCCCGTGCTAAAAACTGCTATCGCAGTTTGATAGAAGAGGGCCAAAGAGCGGCGCATATCGTAGGCAGAAACAGAGGGGCATTACTGGTTGCCGCTCGTTTTCTTTAATCATTCAGAGTATGCATATTGAAATATAAAATTAAGAATTAAAGATTGAATACCCACACAAATATCATCTCGTCACACATTCGGACTCATGAGGCAGGCCCGCTTGGGGCCGAAACACGATTGTGTTGAATCTTTCTATTTAATAAACGAGATTGCACACCAATCAGTCACCTTCGTTGTTTTTCTTCTGCTTTTACTGTACCATTGCCACATTTCTAGTAGGTTACTTCTCTTCCAAGCTGCTGTTGTTTCATAGCACATGAAGGATATGTATCAGAGTAGTAATAGTAGGTAGATAGTCAAAGAATGAAAACATTTGAATCCCACTTCGTTGTTGTGCCTTTCTGTATAGAAATTTTTTGCTATATTTCTTGTTTGTTCTACCAGTTTTTTTATGCTTCCTGAATACAGTCTCATCCATATTCCACTATCCTGGGCTGCAACTGTCAATCTCTTTCCTGTCCTTAATCATTCATGCTTCTGGTTTTGATCCACATATAGTTATTGAAGTATATTTCCCACTGTATTTATGCATTTGCCATTTATTTTTCCTTGTTTTTCCTGCATTGCATATTCTGTTGGTTCTGTTCCTGTATGTAGAGGTAGATTTTCACTCATTTCTACTAGGTTCTGTGAGATGATTGAAGAAAATGTTTCCCCTCTAGTCTTGAAAGTATCAACAGGTCGCCTAGGCTTATGTCTAGAAAGACCCATTGGACACTGCTAGGGCCCTCTTTTACTAAGGTGCGCTAACCAATTAGCGGGCGCTAACTGCTAACGTGTGCATGCTAGTTTATGGACGCATTAGCGTTTAGCACGCACTAATTCAATTAGCGCACCTTAGTAAAAGAGGGGGTAGGTGTTATCCATCAGACTTCAGTAATGGTCAACAAACTGATTTCTTTGAGTTCACTTTATAATTACAGAGATGATAGCTCATGATTTTTATAACTTTCTTCAGTTCTGGTGATGTTCCGTTCTGTTAATCAGGTTTTCTATACCGGCTTTATCTATTCAGTTCAAGGTTGGATTGTATTACAAGAGGTTAGGTCAGTTATCCAGGAAGTTGCAATTAGAGAATGACACGGTGACAAAATTCATCACCGTTCCCGTCCCCGCGGATAACCGTGGGAAATAATCCCATGTCATTTTTTAGTGTCTATTTCAACCTCGGTCCTTCTACACCAGCATTCTTCAAAGCAAAGCTTGCGGGTCAGTGGTTGTGGCCATTCATATTCTGATTCTTATGTGAGCCAAGGATAATGAAGCCATTGTGATATCACTGATGCGATTGGCTCTTAGGCACTGGTGGAATGAGGCATTATGACATCACAATATCTGCTCTGGATACCAGAGACTGCCATTCTGTAGTGTCTATCTCAACCTCAATTCTTCTACACCAGCATTCTTCAAAGCAAAGCTTGCGGGTCAGTGGTTGTGGCCATTCATACTCTGATTCTTCCCTCTCTCCTTAAAGAATGACATGAAGATGGTTTTCCGCAGTTATCTGCGGGGAGGGGAACGGTGATGAATTTTGTCACCGTGTCATTCTCTAGTTGCAATGTACAGTTTGACATGGACATTTAATATGGTTGCTAGTACAGGTAATCAATACAACTGTTAATACACACACACATACCTCAACCCTTTTATGAAGCCACATTAGGGTTTTTTTATTGGTGGCCATGGTGGTGAAAGCTCTGAATTCCTAAGAATGTCTGAGCTTTTACTGCCACGGCCTGCAATAAAAAAAATCCCTAATGCGGCTTCATAAAAGGGGGAGACAGCTAAGTCATAGTTATAAATTCATAATTACAAGTACAAGTAGGTCATCTTTGGTTCTTTGTTTTGTCCCAGGAGTTGCTTAGACAGTTTAGAAATGGACTTTTACAATTGCCATTCAGTTACTTCAGGGTTGGCTCCCTGTCTTGGTAGAGAAATACTTTTAAAAGTTTTCTGAACCTGAGATAATGGTCACAAGATCATAGTGTAAGTGGTAGTTGGTTCCAGCATTTTGCTAATTGATATTGGATGGATAAGGTAATTTGCCTGGTAGACATTATATTGTTGCATGCTGGGAATTTTAAATGGAACATATTTCTGGTGGAATATCTGTTGGAAGCACCCTAGAGAAGGGTGGCCAACCCTGTTAGGTAGGCAGGGACATTCCCTCTTAGTTTCAAGTTTATTATATTTTGATATACTGCTTATTAAAACTTAAGCAGTTTCCATACAAAATGTTTACAAAAATATAAAATTAGGGAAAACTTACAAGGATTATTAAAACTCTAACAGACAAACTGGACACAAAAGGAAAAAAAAACAATAAGAGGATACATCATATTAAAATAACAGGAGCTGGGGAAGGGAAAAAGAAGAAAAGTAGATGAATAGAAAAGAAGGAGAAGAAGAGAGAAGAAAAAACTCGACAATTTTAAAGAATTGGAATCAGGGGTACATGTAGAGAACTAGATATCAAAAGCATCTTTGAAAAAAAAAGGTTTTGAGACCTGATTTAAACTTCAAGACACAATGTTCCTGTCTGAGGTTAATGGGAAGAGAGTTCCACAATGTAGATGCTACCACAGAAAAGATAGTTTTGCAGGTGGTGTCGTATACTATTTGGCACAAGGAGAGAATATCAAGAAGATATTGTTGGGTGGATCTAAGCCCTCTTGTTGTAGTATATGGAGTCAAGAGTCTATGAATGAATGCTGGCGAGTGATCCGATTGTACCTTGAATGTAAGGAGTAATATCTTAAAAGTAATCTGGTGCACTACAGAGAGGTGTAACGTGGTCATGTTTAAGAGATGGTAACGTGGTCGTATGTTCTGGCTTTATAAGTTATTTTAACCACCATATTCTGTATGATTTGAATTCTATGGATCTCCTGTGTGAAACCCTGGTAGAGTGAGTTGCAGTAGCTTAAATGGAAGATTACTAATGAATGAATAAAGATATTGAGGGATTCGGTGTCCAAAAGAGAAGGTAGAGAATGGATCATTTTGAGTTTGAAGAAGCATTTGCAGATGACTGAACTGACTTGTTTATTGAAAGAAAGCTTATCATCTAAAATGACACCTAAAAGTTTTAGTGTCATGTCAAATTTAATTGAAATTGACTTATTATGGATAGGGACTTTCAAAGATTTGTTATTTCTTGTTGGAAATAAGAGGGCTTTGGTTTTATCAATATTTATTGAGAGCAGGGCAGGATTAACCAATAGGCCAAGTAGGCACGTGCCTAGGGCCCAAAATGGTCAGGGGGGCCTGATGAAGGAGGGCATCAACATTGTTTTTTCCAAATGGTAATGGGCCCGATCGGCAACGTGGGCCCCACCTGAACGTAATGCGGCCCCCCCATCGACGGAAAGTATGACAAGCAAGCAATGCAGGTAAGAAAGGCAACAGGAACTGTAATTGTGGAAGCGGTGCTGCTTGCCCAAAGCTTCCCTCTGACGCAGCTTCCTATTTCTGCCTGGGTGCATGGTGGGGTGGGGCGGGGCAGGGGGCCCAGTGTACTTGTGTGCCTAGAGGCCCTTGATGAATTAATCCTGCCCTGAGTGAGAGCATATTTTCTGTAAGCCAATCGCAAATTATATCTAGTTTTTGGTTAATATCATGGATCCTGCTAGCGTTCTGAGTTTGAATCAGGTGAAGAAGCTGGATATCATCTGCGTTAATGTAAACAGTAAAGCCAATCGATTGAGCTATTGTCAATAGTGGGGCCAGGAAAAGATTAAACAGAAAGGGGGAAAGTACGGTACCCTGGGGGACACCAAACTTTTGGACTTAAGATTCTTATGATAAGTCTTGAAGATTAACCTGATAAATACGTTCTGAAAAATGTGACTGGAACCACTCCAGAGCTGTTCTTGAGATTCCCAGTGATTGTAGTCTCTTTAATTGCAGAGAATGATCAATGGTGTCAAATGCCGCTGTTAAGTCTACAGATAGAGGATTTTAAAGGCAGTGATGCCTAATTTAAACTTGATACTTGTGGTTATGGGCAGCCAATGCAGTTTCATATAGTAGGGCTGTAGGTGTTTCGATTTCCATAATCCGTATACGAGTCTTAATGAAGACGCAATAGTAATGTTTTAGATCAGAGAACTAGTGGCGGCGGATAAGAAACAGAGAGTGGGGGGTAAATGGACAATACTCGGATTGGAAAAACGTAACCAGTGGAGTGCCACTGGTGGGGTGTTTGGACCCGTGCTCTTCAACATATTTATAAACGATCTGGAAATTGGTACGATGAGTGAAGTGATTAAATTTGCGGACAATACAAAGTTATCCAGAGTAGTGAAGATGCAGGAGGACTGTGAAGACCTGCAACATGACATAAACACGCTCGAGAAATGGGCTGCGACATGGCAAATGAAGTTCAATGTGGATAAGTGTAAAGTGATGCATGTCAGTAACAAAAATCTTATACATGAATACAGGATGTCCGGGGTGGTACTTGGAGAAACTCCCCAGAAGAGAGACTTGGGAGTACTGGTCGACATGTCGATGAAGCCATCTGTACAATGTGCGGCGGTGGTGAAAAGGGCAAACAGAATGCTAGGAATGATTAAGAAGGGGGATCACGAACAGATCGGAGAAGGTTATCATGCCCTAGTACAGGACCATGGTATGCCCTCACCTGGAATACTGCATCCAGCACTGGTCGCCTTACATGAAGAAGGACATGGTACTACTCGAAAGGGTCCAGAGAAGAGCTACTAAAATGGTAATGGGGCTAGAGGAGTTGCCGTTCAGCGAGAGATTAGAGAAACTGGGCCTCTTTTCCCTTGAAAAGAGGAGACTGAGAAGGGACATGATAGAAACATTTAAGAAGGGAATAGACTTAGTAGATAAAGACAGGTTGTTCACTCTCTCCAAGGTAGAGAGAATGAGAGGGTACTCTCTAAAGTTAAAAGGGGATAGATTCCGTACAAATGTAAGGAAGTTCCTCTTCACTCAGAGAGTGGTGGAAAACTGGAACGCTCTTCCAGAGGCTGTTATAGGGGAAAACACCCTCCAGAGATTCAAGGCAAAGTTAGACAAGTTCCTGCTGAACCGGAGCGTACGCAGGTAGGGCTGGTCTCAGATAGGGCACTGGTCTTTGACCTGAGGGCCGCCACAGAAGTGGACTGCTGGGCACGATGGACCACTGGTATGACCCAGCAGTGGCAATTCTTATGTTCTTATGTATTCTGTCTACTTTTGACAACCACAATTCCTCTAAACAATTTTTTTGTTCATCTAAAAATGAAGTGATTCATTCTTAAAAAGCAAAGAAAGGCTTTAACAAATTTCTAAATTTCAATTTCAAGAAATTATAAAACTGCCCAAAAATTGTCTAGGTTTACACAACAAACTCACATCACTGCAAGTGAACTGAAATAATTGACACTGGCATAGATGTCCTCAGAGAATGGCACAGTAACAAAATTCATCATCGTTGCCGTCCCCACAGTTAACCACAGGACACAATCCCATACCATTCTGTAGTGTCTATCTCAAGCTCAGTCCTTCTACACCAGCATTCTCCAATGCAAAGCTTGAGGTCAGTGGCTGTGCCCATTCATATTCTGATTCTTATGTGAGCTAAGTATAGGATAATGAAGCCATTGTGACATCACTGATGAGGCTGGATCTTAGGCATTGGTGGAATGAGGCATTATGACATCACAATATCTGCTCTGGTGGTCTCATGTCTGGACTGTAGGGAGCATGAGGTAACACATCCCAGCCATATTCATGTAGTTTTTCCAATGACATTCCCTATGTGCGGATGAGCGTTGTCATGAAGAATGAGTGGCCCTGCCATGAGTAACTGAGGTCGGGTTTTGTGCATTTTTCTGCAAAAAATCACGATAATACACTGCTGTGACACTTCTTCCACATGGAACTTTGTCTGTGATGATGATGCCTTCATTATCATAAACAAAAATCATCATTTGTTTGACTTTTGATTGAGCTCATTGAAATTTTATTGGTTATGGGGAAGATGGAGCTCTCCACTCTTCACTGAAAAACTACGCAAATGTGGCTGGGAGGTGTTACCTCATGCTCCCTACAGTCTAAACATGAGTCCACCTGACTTCTACCTTTTTCCAAAGTTGTAACAACCTATGCATGGACATCGTTTTGTGTATCTGGAAGAAATTTCTTCCGCCGGTCCCCGAGCCATTCGGCAACTGAACAAAACAGTATCATGGATGGACTAATTACAAAGCAGGGAGACTATATTGAAGGATTGTAAAGAATTACTTGGAAAAAATAAAACATGTAAATTTTAAAAAATAGCATGCATTATTTATGAAATGACCCTCGTCGAAGGAAGAATAGATTAACTAAATAACATACCTTAGAAGCTAATGTCCCACAGTCAGTGAAGAAATTGAAGCTGAAAAGAGCATGGTTATTTCAGCAAGAACAATGATCAGAAACATACCTCAAAATCAACAAAGCACTTATAGGAAAGAAAGATTAAGGTTTTGGAATGGTCTTTACCCTCTCCAGACTTAAATGTATTGAAAATTTGTAGAGAGATGGCCAGCAGGCAGTGTTGCAAGAATGCCTAAGAATATTTCTGTGCTAGAAGAGTTTAGCGGGGGGTGGGGGGGGAGTTTAAAAGCGAGAAAAGAAAATCTTCAGGCTACAGGAAACATTTGGAAGCTGTTATTTCTGCCAAAGTAGGTGTTACAAAGCACTGACTAAAAGGTTACACAGACTTCTGCACCTGCCATATGTACTATTATATTTGAATTTAGTAAAACAAAAACAAAAAAAATCCTTCTCCTATATAGTGTTTCTGATGTTAAGTGCCAATTGGTCATGTAATTTTCACACTAAAATGGCAGTTTCATGACTAAACGATGGGAAACTGACAGACTCGTATTTAGCAAGAGCTACTGTACTCATGTTACCCCTCTCCTAAAGTCACCTCATTTCTTCCCATCCGTTTCCGAATACAATTCAAACTCCTCTTACTGGCCTAAATGCATTCACTCAGCAGCCCCTCATTATCTCCCTTCACTTATCTCCCCCCCCCCCCATATGAGCTCCGCTCAGTCAGCAGGTCCCTCTTATCTGTGCCCTTCTCCTCCACTGTTAACTCCAGACTCCGTCCCTTCTGTCTTGTTGCGCCGTATGCCTGGAACAAACTGTCCAAATCCCAATGGCGGGCTCCATCTCTAGCAGTGTTCAAGTTAAAAGCCCACCTCTTCAAGACTTTTTTCAACTCATAAGTCCTCTTACCTTGGGTTCTGCATCCTCAACCCTATGGGCTCTTTTTACTAAGCTGCGCTAGACGCTAACGCCTCCATTGAGCTGGCGTTAGTTTTTCCGCGTAGCGCAGGGGGGGGGGCAGCGCGCGCTAAAAATCGCTAGTGCAGCTTAGTAAAAGGAGCCTTATATGTCAGGTCTGTTTGTCCAAGTTAGACTGTAAGTTCAACTTTTTTTTTTTTTTTAATTGGCTTAATCGTTGTGGCAATTGACCATGCCGGTTTTCAGCCAATGAAAAATTAAAATTAAGCAATTCCCCCTAAATTCTGTATATGGCGCTTTAAGTTGTGTACATAAATCAGTACGCACAGCTGATTCGTGCACACAAATTAATTGATAAATTGGCATATTGGCACCAATAATTGGTAGTTAACACTTCATAATTGACGTTAATTGGCACTAATTTCAAGTTACATACACAACTTGGAAAGCACAATTCTGTAAAATATATGCGCCAGTTGCAATGCGTAAATTTGAAAGTTATGTGCATTGTTATAGAATACACCCAATCCATGTACAACATAGGCGCAGGCATTTAAGCCTGGTTTTAGCCGGTCTCAATGGGTGTGCCTAAAAGTTATGCACACTGGTACTTAATGTGATTCAATAAAAGGTACGCACGCCTTGTAGGATTATGCCAACCTTCTATTTGGCGCCAATGTTGTAGGCGCCACCTGTAGAGTCAGGCATTTAGGTCCTGATTCTATAAAAGATGTCTAAAATTAGACGCCTAGATCGGTGCGCCTAGCTGATTTAAGCGTCTAACTTAATTTTCTTAATTGGCTTAATCAGTGCTGATGATTGAAAGCGCCATTAAAAACCAATTTTAAAAAAACATTAAAAAAAATCAATTAGCTAGTAGGCGCTTAACTCGGTACCACTTCGAGGTAGGCATCTGGTTAGGGGCAGATTCGGTTGGATTTTGAGTGTGGTAGGCACCTAAATTAAGCGCACTCATTTAGGCCACGAAAACCCTGGTCTAAATGGCAGTGTACCTAAGGATTTAACGCCAACTGGTGCCTTAGACAGCTTAGGCACTATTCTATAAATTGTGCCTAGCGGATGATTGACAACCGCTCTCAACAGCAGTGCTTGAGGGCCACAAACCAATTGGGTTTTAAAGGTATAGTAACATAGCATATGACGGCAGATAAAGACCCGAATGGTCCATCCAGTCTGCCCAAACATACGCTCGCTATAATTTAATGATTTAATTGAAATTGTTTTTTTTCTTACATATTTGTGGACCAGAAACCTAGAGTAGAGAATGACACGGTGACAAAATTCATCACCGTTCCCGTCCCCGAGGATAACCGCGGGAAATAATCCCATGTCATTTTCTAGTGTCTGTTTCAACCTCAGTCCTTCTACACCAGCATTCTTCAAAGCAAAGCTTGAGGGTCAGTGGTTGTGGCCATTCATACTCTGATTCTTATGTGAGCCAAGGATAATGAAGCCATTGTGACATCACTGATGTGATTGGCTCTTAGGCACTGGTGGAATGAGGCATTATGACATCACAATCTCAGCTCTGGATACCAGAGACTGTCATTCTGTAGTGTCTGTTTCAACCTCAGTCCTTCTACACCAGCATTCTTCAAAGCAAAGCTTGAGGGTCAGTGGTTGTTGCCATTCATACTCTGATTCTTCCCTCTCTCCTTAAAGAATAACATGAAGATGGTTTCCCGCGGTTATCCATGGGGACGGGAATGGTGATGAATTTTGTCACCGTGTCATTCTCTAACCCAGAGCTCTGCCCGGTACTGTGCATCCTCTGGAGTCTCCGTCAAAACGCACTCCAGCTTATCTAAACCATCCCAGCCCATCCTTAACTGAATGACCATATAGGGGACACAGGCCGTGCAAGTCTGCCCAGTACTGGCTTAGTTCTTCAATAAGTCAAACCTTGGAGAGTGAGTAACGTGATGTGCCAGTGTTTTGCAAGACGAGCAAAACATTTTCCTAAATTTTAACTCAATAAACGAGTGTTGTCTTGCAGTACGAGCACGTATACACACGTCACGTCAACTACGCACAATATACACGTTTCTCATCGCATCACTGAGCGCGGCTGAATGTAATACAAGCACCCGCAGTTTGAGCGCATACAACATACGCACATCTCACACTGAGCGCGGCTGAACGTAATAAAAGCATCACGCCCAAGTCACCCAATTCTTATTTGTTTTACTGTATATATTTTTATTTTATACAGTACAGTATTTTGTATTAAAGTTTTTGGTTTGTGGAACGAATCGTCTGAGTTTTCATTATTTCCTATAGGGAAATTTGCTTTGATATACGAGTGCTTTGGATTACAAGCAAGGTTTCGGAACGAATTATGCTCGCAAACCAAGGTTTTACTGTATATCATTATTTTCTGAATGTTGTTACACCCTGGTGGTGGCATGCTGCAATCCTACCATGATGGGCAGAGGTCTGTGCAAAGCTGTACAGGACTTTGAAGAAAGTAGAGTAGTGTCTTGCAAACTTTTCCAAGCCGTGGCACACCAAATTCGGGGCTGCAGCTGGAGGGTCTCTGCATAGGTGCAGACATCGACATGATGATGTCACGTGCATGTGTGACATCATGTTGACCTCCATGTATGCACGGAGGTGCTCTAGACAGGGCCCTGAACTCGTTAGCCCTGAAATGACTATGCCGGTGGGGAGGTGTGGAGAGCAGGAGAGGTGCCGGTGAGGAGAAGATGTGTCGGCATCGGCTAACTCGCCTACACGATGTGCATCTCGTGGCACACTTCGAATCTCACCACGGCATACAGGTTGTGATACACTGAGGTGGAGCATCAAGAATTCAGAAAAGACACAATGCTGCATGGCTATGCTATAAATAAGGGCTCCTTTTATCAAGGTGCGCTACGGGGGTTAGCGCGTCGGACATTTCATCATGCGCTAACCCCCGCGGCACACCAAAAAACTAACGCCTCATCAATGGAGGCGTTAGCGACTAGCGCGGCAGGCGGTTGAATGTGCGGTATTCCGCGTGTTAACCGCCTACCACAGCCTGATAAAAGGAGCCCCAAATGTCTTTATTGCACAAATTCTTTCATGGCCATCCAATGTAAATATCCACTGTGGAAAATATAAAACAAAACATTCTGTTTCTGGTTACAATAGCTTCCATAAAATAAAACTTGACTGATTGCTCCCCCCCCCTAATATTCAACTGGCTTTGGCATTGTATATCTTTTTTGTTTCTTTGTTTGTGCCATCTAAAACTTGTTTGGTTAAGTCAATACTCAGCCCTTCACCGCTAAGCCAAATTGTTTAGAGAAGCTGGGGCTCTTCTCCCTAGAAAAGCAGAGACTTAGAGGGGATATGATAGAAACTTACAAGATCATGAAGGTAGAGAGGGACAGATTCTTCAGACTGGCCGGGGAAATGAAAACTAGAGGGCACTCGGAAAAGTTGAAGGGAGACAGATTCAGAACAAATGCCAGGAAGTTCTTCTTCACTCAGAGGGTGGTGGACACCTGGAACGCGCTTCCAGAGGAGGTGGTAGAGCAGAGTACGATTTTGGGGTTCAAAAAGGGATTGGACGAATTCTTGAAGGAAAGGGGAATTGAGGGGTATGGTTAGAAGGGATACTATACCCTGAGTGAAGAAGAACTTCCTGGCATTTGTTCTGAATCTGTCTCCCTTCAACTTTTCCGAGTGCCCTCTAGTTTTCGTTTCCCCGGCCAGTCTGAAGAATCTGTCCCTCTCTACTTTCTCTATACCCTTCATGATCTTGTAAGTTTCTATCATATCCCCTCTAAGTCTCTGCTTTTCTAGGGAGAAGAGCCCTAGCTTCTCTAATCTCTCAGCATACGAAAGGTTCTCCATGCCCTTTATCATTTTTGTTGCTCTTCTCTGGACCCTCTCAAGTATCGCCATATCTTTCTTAAGATACAGCGACCAGTATTGAACGCAGTACTCCAGATGTGGTCTCACCATCGCCCTATACAGCAGGAGGATAACTTCCTTGCTTCTGGTAGTGATACCCTTTTTGATAATGCCCAACATTCTGTTCACCTTTTTCGAGGCCGCAGCACATTGTGCCGCTGGTTTCATTGTTCTATCTATAATAACCCCCAAGTCCCTTTCTAGGTTGCCTTCCCCCAATAATATCCCCCCATCGTGTAATTGTACATCGGGTTTCCTTTTCCAATGTGCATGACTTTACATTTCTCCACATTGAAGCTCATCTGCCATTTATTTGCCCACTCACTCAGTTTGTCCAGGTCCCTTTGAAGTTCTCTACATTCCTCAACAGTTCTAACCTTACCGGAGAGTTTTGTGTCGTCCGCAAATTTTATAATTTCACACTTCGTCTCTGCTTCCAGGTCATTAATAAATATATTGAACAGCAGCGGTCCCAGCACCGACCCCTGCGGGACGCCACTCGTGACTCCTCTCCAGTCAGAATACTGACCTTTCACTCCTACTCTCTGCTTCCTGTTTGCCAGCCAGTTCCTGATCCATCTGTGTATGTCCCCTTCCACTCCGTGGTTCCACAGTTTCCTTAGTAGGCGCTCATGGGGCACCTTATCGAAGGCTTTCTGGAAATCCAGGTACACTATGTCTATGGGTTCGCCTTTGTCTAGTTGTTTGCTTATCCCCTCAAAGAAGTGCAGTAGGTTCGTTTGGCATGATCTACCATTATAGAAACCATGCTGGCTAGTTCTCATCAGTTTATTTTTTTCTATATGCTCATTGATGCTGTCCTTGATTAGCGATTCGGCCATCTTCCCCGGAACTGAGGTTAAGCTGACCGGCCTATAATTCCCTGGGTTGCCTCTGGATCCTTTCTTGAAGATGGGCGTAACATTCGCTATCCTCCTGTCTTCCGGGATTACCCCTGTTTTCAGGGATAGGTTGCAAATCTGCTGTAGTAACTCTGCTATTTCATCTCTAAGCTCTTTCAATATTCTCGGGTGGATTCCGTCTGGGCCCGGAGATTTGTCCGATTTTAGTTTATCTATCTGTCTGAGTACATCTTCGAGGCTTACCTCCATGCACAATAATTTATCTTCTTGGTCCCCCTTGAAGAATCTTTCCGGCTCCGGCACGTTGGATGTGTCCTCTTTTGTGAATACCGACGAGAAAAATGTGTTTAATCTGTCCACCACCTCCTTTTCCTCCTTTACCACTCCCTTCTTGTCTCCCTCATCCAGAGGTCCCACCTCTTCTCTTGCCGGTTGTTTCCCCTTCACATATCGAAAGAATGGTTTGAAATTCCGCGCCTCCTTGGCAAGTCTCTCTTCATACTTTCTTTTTGCTGATCTGATCACGCGGTGAAGATAACTGGTTAAGTGCTAGGGTTGCAAGCAAAATACTGCAGTTTTCCATAGTTTGCTTTCTTCATCTTTCAGGGCTTAGTTTCACCACCACCTACAAGGCACTTTTTAAGTTTAATTACCCCCCCTTTTCCTTTTCAGAGTCTTGCACATGCCCTTATGTAGGGTTACCAGACACCTGGGAAAACCCCTTGCCCTAATTCTAGTCTGATGTCATAGCTACCTAATTCACCTGTTTGTGGAAATGATAGAACTACATTTCCCAGGATTCCTGGAGCCTCCTTCCTCCATCATGCATGATCTATCTTGTTTGCCCTTTTTGGGGGGATTTTCCTGCAGCTTGCTCACACCCAAGAATCACTACCTCTCCTTTGCTAGGAGTTTATTCTGGATCTGGCTTCTGATTCTTCTCCCTTTAATCTTAGATAGGAATAGATTACTATATGGCTCCAGAAAAATGAGGACAGATTGAGACATTCGGGTTTTACTTCCATTGCTTTCAATGGAAGTAAAATCCGAATGTCTCAATCCATCCTCCTTTTTGTGGAACCATATGGTAACCTTTTAACCTGCTTTTATCCACCATTCTCCCCTACAAGCATGAGTTTAATGTGTCTTTGCAATCCATTCCCCTCTATGGAATCTCTCCTTAGTAGGGCTCCAGTGCCATCTTCATTAATTTAGATACATTAATATACAAGTCAACTAATTAGTCATAAGTATAGATATGACAATTTTCAAAACTTCCTGCTTTGATGCAAAGTCCGTGGTATTTTTCCCCATTGATTTTGTAACCTTTGAAAATTGGCTACAGTGAGTTGGACAGAGTTGGTTAATTCACTAAATCATATATACAGCAACTCTCTTCTACTGAAAGAGAAACTGGTGGCATCCAGAAAGGAAATTGACCAATGGAGAGAAAAGATCTCACCTCTACAGGGGAAATTACAAATGGCACCTTTCCCTCTACTCCTACTTATCACTTATATAGCGCTGCAAGGCATACACAGCACTGTACATTTTGACATTTATAGATGGACCCTTCTCAGAAGAGCTTACAATCTAACTTGGCCAGACAGATGCAGAACTCAAGGTGAGAGGAGTTAGGAATCAAAAGCACTCTCCAAGAGGTGGGCTTTTAACTGGGCCTTCAACACTGCCAGAGACGGAGCCCACCATAGGGACATGGGCAGCTTGTTCCAAGCATACGGCGCAGCAAGGCAGAAGGGATGGAGTCTGGAGTTGGCAGCCGAAGAGAAGGACACGGAAAGAAGGGACTTACCAGCTGAGTGGAGAGTAAGGGGGGGAATCATAGGGGGAGATAAGTGAAGGGAGATAGTGAGAAGCAGCTGAATGAGTGCATTTGTAGTTCAATAAGAGGAGTTTGAATTGTAGTCAGAAATGGATGGGAAACCAATGAAGTGACTTTAGGAGATGGGTAACTTGAGTAAAGCAGCTCTCCCAAAATATGAGTTGTGCAGCCAAATTCTGGATGGATTGGAGGGGAGCATATGGCTAAGTGGAAGACCTGAGAGTAGTGAGTTGCAGTAGTCTAAATGCAAGGTGATGATGTCGTGGATAAGTGTTTTGATAGTTTGCTTAGCATCTGCCCCCAGGTGGCCAGCACTTCATAACTTCTTTCCTACCCTCACCCTATGTCCAACATCTCCCCACCACCACCCCTTTTTTCAGCCACCACTGCCATACTTTCTCCCAGTCTGGCCTGAAACTTAAAGAAGATTGATTACCGCATAGGCCTGCACTGAACTATTGCCATGTTCTGTCCTGCTCTGACATGAAGTTTTCCTCAGACAGAGGATGGAACATGGCAGCACTTGAAGGCAGCCTATGCTTAAAGGATCCATGCAGCACTAAGTCTTGGTTAAGCTTCAGCGTAACCCAGGAGGAGTTAGGGTCATGGCAGTGGAAGTCCCAGTGGTCAAAACAAAGTGGGAGAATTATCCCCACTTGTCAGAACTGCCCTAGGTGGATACCTAAACCACATAGAGGCAGGGACAGCTATGGATACAGGCCCAGATTCTATAAACAGCACCTGGAGTTAGGTGCCTAGATCGGTGCCTAATTTAATTTTTTTAATTGGCTTAATTGGTGCCATTAATTGAAATTACCATTAAACCAATTTAAAAATGATTTTAAAAATGAATTAGCTAGTAGACGCCTAACTCAGTAGAAACCTACTGCTTCAGGGTAGGCATTTATTCCAAGGCATCTACCAGTAAGTAGGCATGGTTAGGTGTGGATTTTGGTTTGACTTAGGTGCCCGTAGGCGCCTAAGTTAGGTACACTCATTTAGGCCAAGAAAAATCTGACCTAAATGGGAGTGCGCCTAAGGTTTCAACGCCTACTGATGCCTAACATCACTTAGGCACTGCTAGGTGTGATTCTATAAACAGCGCTTAGTGGCTGATTGACAATTGCACTCAAAAGCGCCTAGCAGTTAGATGCCATTTATAGAATCTGGGCCAAAGTGCACATATTTTCCTTGTACTGAGGGTGGGCATTTTTCAAACTGCCTTTTTACCCAAGCTGAAAATTGTGCTTAGTTAGTCCGACAGGAAGGAATCACCTGAAACATTTTTCAGAGGTACGTAATAAGCTGGAAATCCTAATTTAGTTGGGGTTTTAGAATTGGCCAAACTAGGGTTGCCAGATTTTCCTTTCGAAAATCCAGACCCCCCTAGCCCCGCTCCCAGGCCCGCCTAGCCACGCCCATCCCCGCCCCAAGCCCACCATTGCTCCGCCCCCTGCTTCCTGCTCTTGCTGGGTAGGGAGGAAGTCTGCGCATGCGCAGCCGTCACATGATGACCTTCCCTGTCCGACACAGCTTTTCAAAACCCAGACAAAATGCCAGGTTTTGAAAAACTGTCTGGAGCCCCCGGACATGTCCTCAAAAGAAGGACATGTCCAGGGAAATCCGGGTGTCAGGTAACCTTAGCCTACACATACAGATGCATCTCCTATATGATCTCTCCAGACACATTTGAAGATGGGAGTTGAGGACCACCAAGAGACGTCGTTGGGGCTTCTGCAGCAGACAACTAGTTGATGCTAAAACCAGGAACTGTATTCAGCACTGCTGTTTTGCTTCACTGATATGGGACTGGGTGTTTTTTCATTTTTCTTCTTCTTTTCCTCCTTATAGGAAGTCATTGCAGTTGAAAGGCTTCAAGGTGGACAGCTGCTGGAAGAACCAAAGTTGTTGCACTTCAGAGGAAATGCTTGTAGCCTTCAGATTTCCATCCTGGATATCCCCCCCTTCCTCTGGAGAATAAAACCATTTACGGCTTGCCAGGTAAGGGCCTATACTGTCTCTGATTCGTGCAGGCTATGTTTAAGCAGCCCTAGCTGTGTGTAAACAATACAGCAAGCCCAGCCAGCTTCGAAAAGTTCAGCTGTAATCTTTTGAGCTATTCTGACACAAGGGAGTCTATGGACTAAGCAGTTTCCCTTTCCTTGATCTGGTCTATTTTATTTATTTAACACCTAGCTCCAGTGGTAGTTCGAGGGGAATTATGTTCAGGTACAGTAAGTATTACCCTGTTTCCTATACCTGTGACTTGCCCAGGGCATATTAGTGGGATTCAAACCCTCGTCTCTCGGTTTCCTAGCCTTTTGATTTAGGCACTAGACAACTTCTCCTCTCCTTTCTATAGTGGGGTTACTAATTGGACAACTAGGTTGTACAGTAAGGGCCGGATTCTGTATAGCATGCCAAGTCTCAGAAGCCATCTAAGTGGTTTTTGTAGAATCTCTATAGTTATGGTTTGTCATTAGATAATATGCACATCCAGGGAGGGGGGAGGGATGGGAGCTAAATAAGGTTGGGAAAATGGTTGGAAAATTTTGGTAAGTGGGAGAAGGGTATTAATAAGTATGAATTCTTGAGAATTTTAGGCGATGTCTATATTGTATAATGAATAATTTACTTTGTATTTCACTTATTATATATGTTTTAAGAATGAATAAAGAATTTTACATATGTTATGGTAGGGTTGGGAGGGAAAGGGTTAAATTTTATGTATTATTGTTAAATATGATAGAAATTCAAGTGAGGTATATAATTTCAATTGTTAATTTATTGATACACTTGATGTAAAATGTAAAAATGAATAAAGATTTTATTAAAAAAAAAAAAAAAGAATCGCTTCTGTCCTCATGGACAGATTCCTAAGCCTACCTAACAGCATGATTCTCTAAACAGCGTCCATGTTGCAGGCACCGGTTAGAGAATAGGGTTGCTGCTAAACTGATCGTGGCAAGGAAATCTCCCTGCTGAGATCAGTTTAGCACCCATGGCAGGGACCTGCCCTCCCCCCTCCCCGAAGACCATGGGCAGAAGGGATGCCCAGTCCCTCCTGCCAGAACCCCCAAAGCCACCTTCCCTCCAAATGGCCACAGCAGGAAAAGTGGGGTTGGGGGATAGCCTGAGGGATCTGGCCAATTGGAATCTTAGGAGGCTACTTCTAACGCATCCCAGAATGCACTTGAGAGAGGCCTAAGATTCCAGTTGGCTCAGGTGCCTAAGGCCCCTCCTATGGATATTCGGTGCTGAAGCCCAGTTGTGACCCAGCTTTGGATATCCTGAATTAATGCTGGTGGTGGTCAGCAAAAAATGTTCACCAATAGCAGCTGAATATTTACCCCTTAGATATTTTTATCTCGCCATAGTCTCGTTCATATTTTTTTATTCTATAAAGTAACATAGTAGATGATGGCAGATTAAAGCCCGCATGGAACATCCAGTCTGCCCAACCTGATTCAATCAAATTTTTTTTTTCTTCTTCTTAGCTATTTCTGGGCAAGAATCCAAAGCTCTGCCCGGTACTGTGTTTAGGTTCCAACTACTGAAGTCTCCGTCAAAGCTCACTCCTGCCCATCTAACTATCCCAGCCATTGAAGCCCTCCCCAGCCCATCCTCAACCAAATGACCATACACAGATACAGACCGTGCAAGTCTGCCCAGTACTGGCCTTAGTTCTTCAATATTTACTATTATTTTCTGATTGTAGATCCTCTGTGTTCATCCCACGCTTTTTGGTTCAACTCGGCACTTATGTCACAAAAGAACTTGCTGACAGGCCGAGCGCTACACATCCCCATAAAACAAGACTAAGTGGTACCAGAAAATTCTAGAATATAAATCACTATTGACGCAAAAGAAGAGAGAGTACTACGCTAAACAGATCAGCACAGAAGACAATCTTAAAATCAACAAACTGTTCTCAATATTAGACATAAGAACATAAGAATTGCCGCTGCTGGGTCAGACCAAGGGTCCATCCTGCCCAGCAGTCCGCTCACGCAACGTCCCCAAGGTCAAGACCAGTGCTCCAAATGAGTCCAGTCTCACCAGTTTAGCATGAACTTGTCCAACTTTGTCTTGAAACCCTGGAAGGTGTTTTCCCCTATCACAGACTCCGGAAGAGCGTTCCAGTTTTCTACCACTCTCTGGGTGAAGAAGAATTTCCTTAAGTTTGTACGGAATCTATCCCCTTTCAACTTTAGAGAGTTTCCTTTCGTTCTCCCTTCCTTGGAGAGGGTGAACAGTCTGTCTTTCTTTATTAAGTCTATTACCTTCAGTATTTTGAATGTTTCGATCATGTCCCCACGCAGTCTCCTCAGTTTCTCTAATCTCTCACTGTAAGGCAACTCCTCCAGCCCCTTAACCATTTTAGTCGCCCTTCTCTGGACCCTTTCGAGTAGTACCTTCTTCATGTACGGTGACCAGTGCTGGACGCAGTACTCCAGGTGAGGGCACACCATGGCACGGTACAGTGGCATGATAACCTTCTCAGATCTGTTTGTGATCCCCATTTTGATAATTCCTAGCATTCTGTTCGCCCTTTTCGCCGCCATAGCACATTATACAGATGGCTTCAAGGACTTGTAGATCAGAACTCCCAAGTCCCTTTCTTGGGAGGTCTCTCCAAATACCGCCCCGGACATCCTGTATTTGTGCATGAGATTTTTGTTCCCGACATGCATCACTTTGCACTTATCCACATTGAACCTCATTTGCCATGTCGATGTCCATTTCTCGAGCTTGATTATGTCCCATTGCAGATCTTCGCAATTCCCCTGTGTCTTCACTACTCTGTATAACTTCGTATCGTCCGCAAATTTAATCACCTCGCTCGTCGTACCAATGTCCAGATCATTTATAAAAATGTTGAAGAGCACAGGTCCAAGCACTGAGCCCTGCGGCACCCCGCTGGTGACGCTCTTCCAGTCTGAGAATTGTCCATTTACCCCCACTCTCTTTTTCCTATGCTCCAGCCAGTTTTTAATCCACATGAGTATTTCACCCTCAATTCCATGGCATGCAATTTTCCGAAGTAGTCGTTCATGTGGAACTTTGTTGAATGCCTTCTGAAAATCCAGATATATAATGCCAACTGGGTCGCCCTTGTCTATCTGCCTGTTTATTCCCTCGAAGAAGTGCAGCAAGTTTGTCAGGCAAGATCTGCCTTTACTGAAACCATGTAGGCTGGTCCTCATCAGATTGTATCCATCAAGGTGATCAATGATGCGGTCCTTTATCAGCGCCTCTACCATCTTTCCCGGTACCGAGGTCAGACTCACCGGTCTGTAGTTTCCTGGATCTCCTTTTTTGAAGTCTTCCGGAATCTTACCAACACAAACAAGATCACAGATAGAAGCAACCCCTCTAGTTCAACGGCTTCAGAACTAGCCAACTATTTTAAAACAAGGATTCAATCCACACGGGACCAGCTATCCCCCCACCATTCCATACCCGCTGCAATAAAACCACTTATGGAAATACCATCAGACAGATTTTGGAATGATTTTGAAGAGATTATATTCAAAGACACAAAATGACTTCTAAAATGCTTTAAAGAATACTGTAGCCTGATCAAAGCAGCCACCCCAGCAGCCATAGAAAAAAAAATAACCCAGTGGCTCATCAATCACCTAAAAACTATCCTTTTCCCCGGAATCAGGAGGAGGAATTATCTTAACACCCATTCCCAAGAACCCTAAACTCAGTCCCTTTGATGCGACCAATTATCGGGCAGTAGCTTCCATCCCCTATTTATCAAAATGATGAGTGATACATCACAGAGCAACTCGAATGCTACATACAATGCTTCAGTATCCTCCACCCTTCAAAATTGGGATTTAGGAAAAATCGCAGTAGTGAGACGGTGGTCGCAGCACTAGTAACATACAGCAAAGAACTACTAAGCAAGGGTCACAGTGCAATCATAATGCAATTCGACCAAATGTCCGCAATCTTCAGCGATTTTAGATTTAGCGGCCCGGTCCTCTCCTGGTTCGAAGGCTTCCTAACCACCTGGCACTAGGCTGTAAGGATGGTGAGCTCTCTGATAGCTGGTAATCTCCCAGCAGAGTCCCCCAAGCATCCCCACTATCACCATCAGTGTTCTGAAATTGTAACTGTAAAAGCCCATTCCTAAAACAACTCCTAGGACAAAACAAAGAGTCAACAATGGCCTACTTGCACTTGAAACTATATATTTTAAACTAAGATCCTAACTGTATTAACTGATCTACCTGTACTAGCAACCCTATTGAATGCCCGTGTCAATCTATCCATTGTAACTGGGCAACTGATCCAACCTCTTTAAATATAATCCGATCTTGAAATGAAAGACGGAATAGAAAACCTGATTAAATAACATTTCGAGGTAGGTGCTTAATCCAAGATGTCTATCATAAACTCACAAAGTAGGAATGATTATGGGGCAGATCGTGAGCATGTTTTGCTTGTAGGTGCCTGTTTTGGACTTAGGTGCACACAGTTAGTCCAAGAAAATCCTGGCATAAGTAGGGTGCGCCTAAAGAAGACTTAGCGATGCCTAAGGCTGCATAGACAGTGCTAAGTGTGATTCTATAAAGTGCACCTAACTTTTATAGCGTTGCACTTAGCACCACACTAGTCGGCACCTAATTTGTAGTTGCCACATATATAATCTGGCCCCTATTTTTCCTGTTTCCCCTACTTCCTTCTATTATTTGAAGAGAGTTCCGTTCCTTTTCTTCTGATTTTAAATTTTCAAATTTCCTTGGTACATTAAACTCAAATCATAAACCTGGACTGGTCATTGTTTGATATAAAATGCTGGGCCCAATAGACCTTGGTGTGACTCAACATGGCTTTTCTTATATTTTTATGTTCTTTTTCTAAATTCCTAAAGGAGAAGTCCATAGGCCATTATTGAGATGGCTTGGGGAAATCTTCTGCTTTTTCCTTGGATAAGCAGCATAGAATCTGTTTTACTATTTGGGATCTAGCTAGGTACTTGGGACCTGGGTTGGCCACTGTTGGAAACAGGATGCTGGGCTTGATGGACCTTCGGTCTGTCCCGTATGGCAACTCTTATATTCTTATGTGAGCCAAGTATAGGACAATCAAGCCATTGTGACATCACTGATGAGTTTGACTCTTAGGCATTGGTGGAACGAAGCTTTATGACATCACAATCTCAGCTCTGGAATGTTTCTATTTGGGTTTCTGCCAGGTACTTGGGACCTGGGTTGGCCACTGTTGGAAACAAGATACTGGGCTTGATGGACCTTTGGTCTGTCCCAGTATCGCAGTTCTTATGTTCTCCCCTTCTCCACATTTCTTCTGTACTTTGAAAACCTGATGATTGAATTATATTATTGCTGCATTATTCAGTGCAGCTGAATTCTACAATCAAATCATGATACCAGTGATGTGGTCAGGATTTGGAGTATTAGCCAAGCAGTAGATTTTACAAGTCTGGATGCTGCAAATGAGGACTAGAGGGCTTTCAGGCTCTAAAGAAAGGCAGTAAGAGCAGAAATCACACAGCTAGAGCAATCTTTTGATTACTTGAGTGGTGCAGAATCACCTTAAAGCCTGAACCAGGAAAACCTGTTATTCTGCAGGATAGGAAGCCTTTGAATAGCTTTCCAATTGAGAAGCAAGGTGACGTTTTACTTCTCCTGCCTTTAGTGTGGCTGCTAAAGGGCCTCTGCAGTTTGTATTAAGATATGTGTCATTCTTCCCATCGGCTCTAGGAGAAGAAACAGTAATAATATAGTAAACAGAAATGGTGCTTGTATTAGCCCCAAAAAGAGTTGTTAAAAAGAAAGCCAGTGCCATAATCTATTGAGGGACACCACAAAAGCTTGCCCTTGCTGGTCTACAAAAGGCACTTTTCTTGTAATAAAAGAACCTCACTCCTAGTTGATATTACATTTTCTTACCCAGCGTACTGTACTGGGGCAGCTGGGATTATTTGTGATTGCATTCTGGTGTAATGACACAATGGATGGTGTTTTCCCCATTCCTTGTTGATTATACTTCAGTGTTTTTCCTGCCACTGGAATTGAGCATTGTCTGTCCCAGCACTGTCAGAAAACAGCAGCTGTTTCACCTCTGTTTTGTCTCCCTGTCATAAAGTTTAATCTCCATCACACTTGTCCTGAGCTAAATAGGCAGAGGAACGCTTTTTTGTTTGGGGAGGGGGGAGGCCAAAAGCTCCGCCTACATCCCCACCCCATAATAGTACTAATTTTAATGCCATTTTTTCCATTCATTCTTCATAAACACACAATATAATCTTATTAACAATGCATAATGGTAACCACAAAATTAAATTACATATGCAGAGAAAATTTTCATTAACATTTATATTCTGCTTTTTTCAGAGGTCAAGGCAGATGACTTTAAAATATTCAATGTCACCTCACTAACTGCTACAGAAAACTCTCCTTCAGTGTCAAACAAGTACATCAGCATACATCAAGAAGTAATACAAAGCCCTGCAAAGTGCATAAAAACAGAAACAGCATTTTTTGTCCCTCCCCACCATCCCCATGCCCAAAAAATTCTCCTTCCATCAACCCTCTCCAACATAATGCTGCATCTCTTCCTCCCCTTCACACCTTGTTCAACATTGCTCCTTCTTACATCCCTTTCCATCTATCCATCCTTCCCTCTCAACATCCAATATCTTCCCTCCTTCCTCTCCACCACTATCATGTCCAATAATTCTCTCTCTTTCTTCCTTTCCCTATGTACATCATCTCTCTTTCCCTCTCACTCCACACACCTGTATCCAACAATTCTCCCTTCTCTTTCCCTCCCCCACTGGCAGCACTTCTTTCTCTCCTTTCCCACTACCCTACCTGTACAGCATCTTTCCCAAACCCCCAATCCCTAGGCCCTGAGCATCTGTTCCCCCCTGCCTTCCCAACACCCTACCCTCAGCCCTTGGCATATAGCATATGTTCTTTTGAAATCTATACCTTGTCCTCCTTATTCACAATCCTCAGACATTAGGCCTAGCATTCAGATTCCCTCTACTCCTTTTGCATTTCACCTCCCCTTTCTTTTATTTTAAGCATTGTATCCTCTCCCCACTTGCCCTTAAGTATCTTGTTATGTCTGTACTGTTATTGTGAATTGTTCCCCTCTATTTTATATTTTTTAACATTTTTTTAAATACTTTGTATAAAATATAAACTGCTTTGTACATAAAAGCGGTATGTCACGACTTAAATAAACCTGAAACTTCTTCTTCCTGTCCCACCCCCAGCGGGATCCTGCAGCATGACCTTTCTCTTCAGCTGCTGACTCCCCCTCACCTACTTCCTCCCTGGTTGTTGTTATTTTAAACATTTTGGAAGCCACCGGGCAGCATTAATGAGATCGGCGTGCTGCCTTCGGCCTACCAAAGAACGCTTCATTCAGCAGCAGCCTGCCTATGTGGAAACAGGAAATCGCTGCTGAATGAAGACTTCCGGGGCACGCTGACTGCAGCACGCTGCCTGAAGATTTAAAATAACAAACACCAGGGAGGAGGTGTGGGGGAATCGAGAGCTGAAGAGAGAGGTCGAGCGGTAGGGTCCTTCTAGAGGGAGGGGGGAAGGAAGTAAAGAAGAGCACTGTGGCCAAAAGAGTCAGCTGTTGAATATTGGCTTAACCAATTAAGTTTTTAGCGGCCAAAAATACCCTGGATAGTCAATGCCGGTTGCCAGAAAGAGCCCAGCTTTCAATATCTGGGTTTAACACCAGTGGTGGGCGCTGCCAGCTGAATATTGATGGGGTGTGTGCACAAATGACATTTAATAGAGCCTAGAATGAGGATGCCTAGCCGAGTTTCATACGAAACTCAAAATTGATTTATGAGCTTAATTGGTGTGGAAATTGTCATTGCCATTGAAAGCTCATAAATGTTTTTTTAAACAATTAAGTGTTCCACGCAGAATGCGGAGCAGTGCCTACCGATGCCTACCTGAAAAGTGAGTGCCTACCTGAAAAGCCTACCTGAAAAGTGAGTGTAGTTAGGGGGCAGAGAATAGGTGTGGTATGACTTGTGCTGGTAAATTAGGCCAGGAAAACCCTAATATAGCGATGCCTACTGGCATCTAAGTCAATTTAGGCGCTGTTGGTGCAATTCTGTAAACGGTGCCTAGCTGTTGATTGACAATTGCACTGAGCGACATCTAGGAGATGATAATAACTTTATTTTTATACACCGCAATACCACAAGCAGTTCACAGAGGAAGAGACTGTATACAGACAGCGATATTACAAAAAACTTTCAAAATTACATTAGCATGTTAAGATTGATCAAATTTATCTGGAAGTGTTTAATTGCTGTTGGTTCCTTGGATTTCTCGGGGGCACAGGCGTCATTTATAGAATCAGCCCCTAAGATTTTAGCATGAGAGGGATGGTGTTTTAAAAATGTAACTATTGCAGTGAAAACATACAACTTCATATGAAAATAACTGCCAATAAACTGGTCCACTCAGCTAATCCCTGCATTAAAAAAAGTATTTTGGTGGTGAGGGGGGTGGGAGGGTTATTTTGGAAGGAAAAGAAGTTGGGTTTTTTTTTTGTTGTTTTTTTTAAGTCTCTCTTTTTTGTAACCTATAATGATATTTTAAAAAACTCAGGATGTTAAGTTACAGAGACTATAAACTACATCATGCAAGCCAATAATTGTAAAAGAACCACTTCAAGACAACTTGCACCTGTGCTGAAAAAAAACCCCACTTAAATTAATTACACCAAAATGATTAGCTCTGATGGTCCACTGAAATCATTTCACAGCCTGATTTTTGAAAGCAGGTGCAGGTTGTCTTAGATGGTTGCTTTCCCGTTAAGGACCAACATACAGTAGTAACACAATACTCCGAGAAATCCAAGGGATCAACAGCAATAAAAAAACCACTTGTGATTCTTCTAGGTTAAACACACACGCACACACACTCACACTCTCTCACATGCGCGCTTACACACGCTCACACACACAGGCTCACACACCGCACGCTCACACACGCATGCTCACACTCACACACACACATGCTCACACTCGCACACACACAAGCACACACACGCTCACACACGCACAAACTCTCTCACACTCTTTCACATGCGCACACACACACGCTCACACACACAGGCTCACATACCGAACACTCACACACGCATGCTCACACACGCACACACACACTCTCTCTCTCTCTCACACACACACACACACACACATACACACACTCTTTCTCTAGCTTGTTGTTGCCGGAATCCTCCACTGCAGTTAGGTGAAGAGCCTCTCTCTTGCTTAGAAACGATTTGCATTTTTTCCCATCTGCCAACAGCCTAATTATAATAAGAATCAAAATAATAACATTTCCCGACTACGTTAAGCACTCATCGCTCTGCTCCGCTTTGTCCCATCATATTGCCTTTTCCATCATTCTTCTCGGCTGAGCGAACGTTTGCAATAGAAAGCGATGATGATGGTGCCGGAAAAGTGCTAATTACGTCTGCCTGACTGTTATTACTTTTAATGTCACATGCACTCTTCCACTATCAGTGCTGTTAACTGACAATAAGCATTAATGCTTGTGCGGGAGTTACTTAGCTAGAGCAGTGGCTGAGCCATTGGGCTAAAATATAACCACATCGGAAAACAGTATTGGATCTGAAGATCTACAGAGATGAACCTTATGGCTAACAGATAAAAATGTTATATTTGGGAGGGGGGGGGGTGAATGAGGAAATGAGTATCAACTTTTAATCCACTGATTTGGGCATTGTGTTAAAGCAGTGGCCTCAAACTCAAACCCTTTGCAGGGCCACATTTTAGATTTGTAGGTACTTGGAAGGCCTCAGAAAAAATAGTTAATGTCTTATTAA
This sequence comes from Geotrypetes seraphini, assembly GCF_902459505.1. NCBI lineage: Eukaryota > Metazoa > Chordata > Amphibia > Gymnophiona > Dermophiidae > Geotrypetes > Geotrypetes seraphini. The sequence continues at coordinate 214,997,912 of NC_047089.1, read as the reverse complement.
AGAAATGACAATTTTGCATGAGGTAAAACTCTTTATAGTTTATAAATCTTTCCTTTTGGCTAAATCTTAAAAATAATATTGTAATTTATAACTAAAGAGACATACGATCAAGACACGGTTTTATTTTACTTTTGTGATCATGATAAACATACCGAGGGCCTCAAAATAGTACCTGGCGGGCCACATGTGGCCCCCGGGCCATGGATTTGAGACCATTGTATTAAAGTAAGACTGTAATCTGTCTGTCTGTACCAACAAGCTGAAAGTTTCACTTAATCTAGTCACTGAAGAGATATTTAAGAAGTGATGAAATGGGGTAGGCAGAGAAGGGTTCTGTTTCATTGTTTGGCCAGACCCAAACACCATTGATTTGCCCATGCCCCTCCCAGGTCCATGCCCACATAATTTATAGAATACCAACCAATGGTAGTGATCCATGCAACAGCTAATCAGTGCAAATTAGGCACAGTTTAGACCATTTATAACCCCAAAATTGATCATTAATGCCAATTAGCCTCAAGTGTGTTTCGTGCACAATGACACTGTTCTATAACATATACATGTATCTTGAAGTGCTAAGTGTAAAATTGTCCTGGCTCGTATAAATTCTTAATAAATATGACAAAAATAACAATAATCAGAATGAATGCTCCATATAATAATATCCAAACAAAAATGCATTCGTATAAACTCTTAACATTTATAAGAACATACGAATTGTCCTACTAAGTCAGACCAGAATTCCATCTAGCCCAGTTTCAAGTTTATTAAAAAGTTTCTTATACTGCCAAAACGGGCTTCAAGGCGGTGTATATCTAATAATTAAATTTAAAATAACAAAGGGGTATAACATAATTCATAATATAACAATAAAACGTAAAAACCAAGCATTATTCTATACATATTAATACAGAGACAAATAACAAGGAAGGAAAACATACAGAAAACGATAGAGAAAGGGGGAGAACTACAATATATTAGAGTACAGAAAGGAGAAGGGAAAACCAAAAGTTACGAGCTGAAAGAATTAATGGTGGAAGACGTCCTTAAGAGGACGGTTATGGCCCAAAGGCATCTTGAAACAGAAAGGCTTTCAGTTTTGATTTGAAGTGATTTAGGGTTGTTTCCTCTCGTAGAAGGGTCAGGGCAGAGTTCTAAAGCGAAGGAGCAGTAGCTGAAAAGTTATTATTACGCATGGTGTTGATGTGTCTTAAGGATGGTATGGAAAGCAGGGTTTGTGAAACTGAACGGAGAGTTCTATGAGGAGCGTACGGTATTAGTAATGTATCTTCTTTCCAAGAATGACCAATCCAGGTCACAAGCAGTGGTGTAGTAAGGGGGTGGGAGGGGTGGGGAAGGAGCAGGGGTGGGGGGTGGAGAGGAGGGCACGGGGGGGGGGAGACAGTCTCGGGCGCCTCCTACCCTCAATACACTACTTGTTGCAAGTACCTGGCAGAGTCTAAGAAGCTGGCAAAATTTCATGCTATGTAATCTCAAGGGTAAGCAATCCATGCATCTGCCTTAATAACAATGGACTTTTCCTTCAGGAACTTGCCTAAGCTTGTTTTAAACCCAGCTACATTAATTGCTTTTACCACTTACTCCAGCAATGAGTTCCTTTTATACTTCCTGGCTCCACCCCTTCTGTGTCATCTCCCCTTTGGGAGAGACTATGAAACTTATGGTGGCTCCATATGGCTTCAGAAAAAGGAGGACGGATTGAGACATCTGGGTTTTACTTCTGCTGAAAGAAGCTGTCTACCTTGTTTCCGGATGCCAGCGAGCCCGGCTGTTTCCTCTGCCGGCGGTCCCGCCCCTTCTCTGAGCCCTGCTGCGCTGCTTTTTCTTCCGGCGGTCCCCCCCTTTCTCTGATGTCAGAGAAAGGGCGGGACCACCTGAAGAGGAAGCAGCGCAGCACAGGGCTCTGAGAAGGGGCAGGACCGCCGGCAGAGGAAGCAGCTGGGCTGGCACCCGGAAACAAGATAGACAGCTTCTCCATGGGGGAGGGGGAGGGGCTGTGGGGGTGCGAGCGGTCCTTCGGGTGGGGGTGCAAGCGGTCCTTCGGGGTGGGAGTGCGAGCGCTCCTTCCGGGTGATGAATCGGGCGTCGGGGGGGGGAACTATGTAAAAAAAAATTGTACAATGCGCTCACGCGTAAAAACGCGCAAGGGTATGCGCGGTTTGTAAAAACCACGTATAACGCGCGCATTATATGCAAGAAAATACGGTAGATTCAATAAATGGTGCTCAACAATCAGCACTGAAAATATATTGACACTCAATGCTGTTCTATAAGGGGCACTCAAAGATGAGCTGGGTCAGACCAATGGTCCATTAAGCCCAGTAGCCCATTCTTATGGTGGCCAATCCAGGTCCCTAGTACCTGACCAAAACCCAAGGAGAAACAACATTCCATGCTACAGATCCAGGGTAAGCAGTAGCTTCCCCATATAATACAGATGTGTGCTGGGGTTCCTGACCATATCAGGGATTTGAACCCACCACCTTGGGAAGATGGAAGAAGTGCCTTTAACCACTGCATTGGTGGAGTCTGGCAGAGCATAGAATACTATCATTTATCTGCATATTTTGGCAACCTAGGTGTAAGAATTTACTCCAGCTCTATGGCTGGTATATAAGTACTCACATCTAAAATATAGTGCACATTTTTCTTGTTTAAATCTTTATTGATTTTCAAACTTTGATAGTGCAATACAATTGATAAATCATAAATACTGCATAAAATGCACTATTGATGGTGCAATACAATTGATAAATCATAAATACTGCATAAAATGCACTATTAACTATACAATTATTACATTAAACAGTCATTTTCCTCCATCCTCATTTTAATTATTAATACAAATAATACATATGATGTGACAACAATATTATAATTAAATAGTTTAACTCCTCAAAGTACATTTCCTTCCCTCCAACCACCCACCCTCCCTGTTTGGGGACTAGTACCGTATTTTCACGCATATAACGCGCGCGTTATACACGATTTTACAAACCGTGCATAACCATGTGCGTTATACGCGAGTGCGTTGTACAATTTTTTTTTACATAGTTTTCCCCCCCGACATCCGATTCATCACCCCGAAGGACCGCTCGCACCCCCACCCCGAAGGACCGCTCGCACCCCCACCCCGAAGGACCGCTCGCACCCCCACCCGAAGGACCGCTCGCACCCCCACAGCCTCCCCACTCCCCCTCCCGCATGGAGAAGCTGCCTACCGTTGTTTCCGGATGCCAGTGAGCCCAGCTGCTTCCTCTGCCGGCGGTCCTGCCCCTTCTCTGAGCCCTGCGTGCGCTGCTTCCTCTTCCAGCGGTCCCGCCCTTTCTCTGACATCAGAGAAAGGGCGGGACCACCGGAAGAGGAAGCAGCTGGGCTCACTGGCATCCGGAAACAATGGTAGGCAGCTTCTCCATGCGGGAGAGGGAGGGGGGGAGGCTGTGGGGGTGCGAGCGGTCCTTCAGATGGGGGTGCGAACGGTCCTTCGGGGTGGGGGTGCGAGCGGTCCTTCGGGTGGGGGTGCGAGCGGTCCTTCGGAAAGGAGAGTCGGGGCGGCGAGAGGAGAGTCAGGGCGGCGAATGGAGAGTCGGGGCGGCATGCGCGGTATACGCGTGTGTGCGCTATAGTAAAATTTTTTTACATAAATTTCTGTTCCCCGCGCGCTATACCCGTGTGCACGTTTTACACAGGTGCGCTGTATATGGGTGAAAATACGGTAAGTCCTTTAATGATGTATGGTGTCCATTAACTACTTTTGTTGCATTACAGTAAGGGTCAAGTTTATTTCTTTTTCATTAGATTTCTTTACACATTTTTCTTTAGATAAGCTCGAAATGGATGTCTAAAAAATAGGTGCCCTATTATAGAGTTACCTCCATATATCTCATGCATATTCAATTCAGAAATCCTTTCAGAAAATAAAAAAACAAGAGGACATTCGGAAAAGTTGAAAGGGGACAGATTCAAAACAAATGCTAGGAAGTTCTTCTATACACAACGTGTGGTGGATACCTGGAATGCAATTCCAGAGGACGTTATAAGGCAGAGTACGGTACTGGGGTTTAAGAAAGGATTGGACAAATTCCTGATGGAAAAGAGGATAGAGGGGTATAGATAGAAATTTACTGCACAGGTCCTGGACCTGTTGGGCCGCCGCGTGAGCAGACTGCTGGGCGCGATGGACCTCAGGTCTGACCCAGCGGAGGCATTTCTTACGTTCTTATGTTCTTAAAACCATATTGAATGAGCAGGTCTGGAGGACTGGTTTGAGAACCACTGAACAAGGCAACTTAGCACTACTTCCATCAAATTAATTAAGGGGGCCAAAAAGTTTGATCATGTCACCCCGTTACTTCAAAAGGCACATTGGCTCCCTGTGGCACACCGCATTCTTTATAAATTATCTTTACTCACCTTTAAATCATTGCTATACAAAACTCCATCATTTATTTACAAAGTTTTAATTCCATATTCTTCTCAAAAAACTTTAAGATCGAATGAACAACTTTTATTGGTTATTCCCACCCTTAAAATGATTAATACACGAAGGCAATATATTTTTACCGTTACAGCACCACAAACTTGGAACTCTCCCCCACTTTACTTAAGACAGGAGAAAAATTTTGATAAATTTAAAAGCCAACTTAAGAGCTTTCTTTTTAAAGACGCTTTCAATATCTAATTGAAATGCCAATTGCTCTTTATAGCTGCCGTTCATTTTGTTCAATTGTGTATTATACTCCCAATAAACTATTTTGTTTTCCCTTTCCCTTTGTATATTACCCTTAAATGTTCTTCCTTTCCTATCATAAAATGTATTTTGTTCCCTTCTATCCTAGTGTTTCCTGTTGTAATTTGTCTATTTTTAAAAGATTTTTATTATTTTTATATATTCTTGTTATTGTTTACCTTATATTTATAGTTTATGTACATCGCTTAGTAACTCTGATAGGCGATCAATCAAATAACGAATAAACTTGAAACTTGAAACTTGACTCAGATTTCTAATCAACATTACACATGGCAAGGAACAAGCTGACAGAGACCTTCAGAATGGAAGAGTAGCCTAGTGGTTACAGAAGTGAGCTGAGAGGCAGTGAAGCCAGCGTTCAAATCTTCCTGCTTCTCCTTGTGACCTTGAGCAAGTTGCTTAACCTTCTAAGCCCTCTGGGAAGATATCTAGTGTACCTGAATGTAATTCACCTTGTGCTATTACAGAAAAGGTGTGAGCTACATCTAGATTATAAAAATAGATTTTGGGAAGTTTCCATCATGTGCAGTTTTATTCTACCATCCTGATTTGAAATTTCAGATGGGGAAACCATGCTTTTCCCTCCTGAGATCAAGATTAGCAACCATGGATGAACATTTCTAAAGCTTTTTTTGTCTGCTGTGCACAATGCATTTCTGACCACTTTCTCTATCTGCCGCAGGAAGTCCCTTTCTCCCGCGTGTGGTGCAGTAACCAGCAGCCATTGCACTGTGCCTTCTTCCTGGAGCGCTACACCCCTGCCACCACACAGCTATCCTGCAAGATCTGTGCACGGCAGGTCAAAGGCCACGAGCAGATTCTCCAAGTGGAGACATCCATCATAGAGGTAGGTCATGTTTTTCCAAAGCTCCTCTGTTCTGTATTTTTATGAGAAGCTCCAAGGGATGAAGAGAAGAGCAGAGACAGGGCACCAACGTTTACACATTACATGAGCGCCAGTGTATAGAATGCTGTTGCTTTTGCAAGTAAGCAAACAGCTATACACATACCTGGCAGGAAAAAGCTAAGCGCTATTCAGTAACTGTGCGCATAAGTTACATAGGGGCAAATTCTGTAAACTTGCGTGAAAAACTTTTCGCACAGCATGCAAAATTTTGGCGCAAGTTGCAGAATAAGGTCAATTGCACGCATAACGTGATATAATATTGAGCTGATCATTGAGGTTAATTACCAATACTTGGCACTAAACCCTAGATTCTATAAAGTGCAGCTTTTAATTGGCACTGAGTTAATTGGAAGTTAGATGCCTAACATGGTCAGCGTCATTCTACAACACTTAGAGGGGCATTTTCAAAACATACATTTAAGTCCAATTTGGTCGTATGGTGTTAGACATCCAAAGTCGGCAGTAAGAAAATGCCTATTTTCAAAAGGTAAACCAGCATACTTCTATAAATATATATATATATATATATATATATATATATATATATATATATATATATATATATATATATATATATATATTTATTTATTTAAATCCTCTATCTGGATGTCCAGGCCACCAGGCCATCTATCTTTTTACCACATTTTCAACCAACATTTTGTCCAAGTCCCATATTCCCAGAACAAGACCATTTGGACATGTGAGGGGCCAGTCCCGTAATGGACTGGTCACCTAGACATGGCAATGGAGAAGTGGGGGCACCTTAGAGGGCACTGCTGTGAAATTCACATAAAGGGTGCCAGATAAATATCTCACCAGAACTCCCTTATAGGTTATGATAAGCCCACCAAAACACCCTAAAAACCCATTATACCAGTGGTCTCAAACTCGTGGGCCGCATGCGCCCCCCCCCCCCCGGCTGTTATTTTGCAGCCCGTGGTCTAGTACCTGAATTCGCAATCTGGGCAACTGCAACTGGGCAACCCGATCCCACAATCTGGGCAACTGCCTACTGCCGTCGCGTTTGCCAGGACTCCTGCCTTCGTGTATCTGCCTTCGTGCTGCTTGCCCAAAGCTTCCCTCTAACGCAGCTTCCTGTTTCCACCTAGGCGCACGGTGGGGTGGGGCGGGGCAGGGGGCCCAGTGTACTTGTGTGCCTAGGGGCCCTCGACGAATTAATCCTGCCCTGACCACACCAGCCTTTGAGCTTGTACCTAAAGTTAGGCATAACAATCTGGAGTTGTGTTAATGTTCTATAACCACAGTTCTGTGTGGAGCTGCCATTATAAAATTGACACATACCCCAGATTCTATATGCAGTGCCCAGATTTACATACCCAGCTATGTGCGCATGTCCGAGATGTACGTGCAAATTAATTGAATAGCAAGCTCTGACCCTTCAATAATTGGGTGCTAACAACCAATTATTGAGGTTCATTGGCACCTATTAGAATTTGCATACACATGTGTCTGCGTGCTATTCTATAAGGCAGGGGTGCCCAATACGTCGATCGCGATCGACCAGTAGCTCAGGAAGGCAACATGAGTCGATCGCGGAGCCCATCCCGGGCTCCGTGATAGACTCGTGTTGCCGTCCTGATCTACGGGCCAATCAGCCTTCCTCTCCAGTGTTCTCTCTAGAGCCTTTTAGCTGGGCGGTCTGCTAAACATTAAAAAAAAACCCAAAAAACCGGCTTGGAGATTTCAGCCCGTAGCGAACTTATGCTCCGGGCTCTAAAGTGTGCGTGCCGGCTTCTCTTCCCTCTGAAACCGGAAGTTATGTCCGGGGGGGGGAGAAGGGAAGCCGGCACGCACATGTTGAGAGCCCTGAAGCAAGCGTTCGCTACGGGCTAATGCGGGAGACAGGTTAGTGAAGCATTTGTTCTTCTTCCTGCCGGGTCCTGCCTACTTTCTGTTTCCGCGAAGGCAGGACCCGGCAGCATTTCCCCCAATAGGTTGATCACGATCTTGGGCTGATCAGCCTTCCTCTTCCCGACGGCAGAATTGACGTCGTCGGGGAGAGGAATGCTGGTTGGCCGAAGCAGGGAGAGCTTGGGGCCTGTTATTGGTGGCGTTTGGGTCCTGGTCCCCGATGGTAATGGCAATGGCAGTGGCTTGGGGGAGGGCAGGGAGAAAGAAAGAAAAAGGGCAGGCAGGGAGACAGAAGGAAAGAAGAGAAACAGAAAAAAAAGAAAGGGAGGCAGAGAAAAAAAAGGGTAGGGAAGAGGAAGGAAAAGTTGGGGGAAGGAATGAGGTCTGGAGGAGAGGAAGCATACAGGCTAAAAGAAGGGAAGATTGTATGCAACCAGAGACTCATGAAATCACCAGACAAGGTAGGAAATATGATTTTATTTTAAATTTAGTGATCAAAATGTGTCTGAATTTATATCTGCTGTCTATATTTTACACTAAGGTCCCCTTTTACTAAACCGCAATAGAGGTTTTTAGCGCAGGGAGCCTATGAGTGTCGAGAGCAGCGCTGGGCATTCAGCGCAGCTCCCTGCGCTAAAAACTGCTATCGTGGTTTAGTAAAAAGGGAGGGGGGTATATTTGTCTATTTTTGTATGGTTGTTACTGAGGTGATAGTGCATAGAGTCATCTGCTTTAACCTCTTTGAAAAACCCTGAAATAGGAATGATAATTAACATTTTCTATGCGTACAGTGTGCTTTGTGTTTTTTTAAAAAATTTTATTGTTGGTAGATCATTTTGACTTGGTCATTTAAAAAGTAGCTCGCAAGCCCAAAAAGTGTGGGCACCCCTGCTATAAGGCATGGCGCCTAACTCTACTAACACATAACTGAAAAGGAGGCCTGGCCACGAGCGTGTCAGGGATATTACGAAACGTTGTATGCATCGTTGCAGAATACTGCCTCAGTGCTCCTATCTTGGGTACCAGCATTTGCACTGGGTTTCAGGCAAGGTAATTGACGCTAAGCGCACCCCTTATAGAATCATGCTTAGAACCAATTTTTTATGGAACTGCCATTTATAGAATTCTCCTCCAAATGTTCAGTGCCTAACTTTGGCCGGCATCTCTTGAATTAACTCTATAGCTTGTAATTAAAAAGGGGCATTTACTTGGGTGGAACATGAGAAGGTTTAGAGTAAGGCTGCCACTTATGTATGTAACATACAGAATATGGTATAAGAACATAAGAGTTGCCGCTGCTGGGTCAGACCAGTGGTCCATCATGCCCAGTAGTCCGCTGACGCGGCGGCCTTTTTGGTCAAAGACCAGCGTCCTAACTGAGACTAGCCCTACCAGCGTATGTCCTTGTTCAGTAGGAACTTGTCTAACTTAGTCTTGAATCTCTGGAAGGTGTTTTCCCCTATAACAGCCTCTGGAAGAGCATTCAAGTTTTCTACCACTCTCTGGGTGAAGAAGATCTTCCTTACGTTTGTATGGAATCTATCCCCTTTTAACATTAGAGAGTGCCCTCTCGTTCTCCCTACCTTGGAGAGGCTGAACAACCTGTCCTTATCTACTAAGTCTATTCCTTTCAGTACCTTGAATGTTTCAATCATGTCCCCTCGAAGTCTCCTCAGTTTTTCTAATCTCTCACTGTAAGGCAACTCCTCCAGCCCTTTAACCATTTTAGTCACCCTTCTCTGGACCCTTTCGAGTAGTACCGTATCCTTCTTCATGTACAGCGACCAGAGCTGGACGCAGTACTCCAGGTGAGGGCACACCATGGCCCGGTACAGCGGCATGATAACCTTCTCGGATCTGTTCGTGATCCCCTTCTTGATCATTCCTACCATTCTGTTCGCCCTTTTCTCCGCCATAGCACATTGTGCAGATGGCTTCAAGGACTTGTCGATCAGAACTCCCAAGTCCCTTTCCTGAGAAGTCTCTCCAAATACCGCCCTGGACATCCTGTATTCGTGCATGAGATTTTTGTTCCCGACATGCATCACTTTGCACTTATCCACATCGAACCTCATTTGCCATGTCGATGCCCATTTCTCGAGCTTGATTATGTCCCGTTGCAGATCTTCGCAATCCCCCTGTGTCTTCACTACTCTGTATAACTTCGTATCATCTGCAAATTGAATCACCTCACTTGTCGTACCAATGTCCAGATCATTTATAAAGATGTTGAAGAGCACAGGTCCAAGCACTGAGCCCTGCGGCACCCCGCTGGTGATGCTCTTCCAGTCTGAGAATTGTCCATTTACCCCCACTCTCTGTTTCCTATGCTCCAGCCAGTTTTTAATCCCCGTGAGTATTTCACCCTCGATTCCATGGCTCACAATTTTCTGAAGTAGTCGTTCATGTGGAACCTTGTCGAACGCCTTCTGAAAATCCAGATATACAATGTCGCCCAGGTCACCCTTGTCTATCCGCTTGTTTACTCCCTCAAAGAAGTGCAGCAAGTTCGTCAGGCAAGATCTGCCTTTGCTGTAACCATGCTGGCTGGTCCTCATTAAAATGTATTCGTCAAGGTGATCAATAATGCGGTCCTTTATCAGTGTCTCTACCATCTTTCCCGGTACCGAGGTCAGACTCACCGGTCTGTAGTTTCCCAGATCTCCCCGAGTACCTTTTTTGAAGATCGGCATAACGTTCGCCACCTGTGCCTTTGCTGTCCACATCTTGTGTAACTATGACTGCCTACACCAACACTTTGTTTCATTAGTATTTTGTAACGGAGTTTACTCCAAGGAATGATCTCTGTGATAGACCCAAGTCTCATCTCCAGTCATGGGCTGGGGAGGGCTTAAATGACTGGGATGGTGTAGATGGGCTGGAGTGAGCTTTGACGGAGACTTCAATTAGTTGGAACCTAAGAACAGTACTAGGCAGAGCTTTGGATTCTTGCCCAGAAATAGCTAAGAACCCCCCCCCCCCCCCCACCAACAAATTTTTAGATTGAATCAGGTTGGGCAGACTGGATGGACCATTTGGTTTTTAATCTGACGTCGTCTACTATGTTACTATAAAAAGGATGTTGTTAGTGGAGTGCCACAGGGATCTTTCCTTGGGCCGGCTTTTTTTAGCATCATTGTGAGTAATATTGTGGAAGGTCTGGCTGGTAAAGTTTGTCTTTTTGCAGATGATACCAAACTCTGTAATAAGGTACTGTAGCTGTTACTTAGTAAGGGGAAGGGGGCAGTCTGCCCCAGACACCGTCTTGGTGAGGGTGCAGGCACCCATCCTACTCTCTGCCCCTCCCCCCATTGCCTCACATGCGCTCTGCTTCCCTTCCCCCGTAACTCTGTAATATTCCCAGCACGAGCAGCAGCCCCCAACTTGCTGTTGTGCCAGTGTTGGCTCTTCCTCTGATGTCCCTTCCTGGACCTGCATCTAGGAAGTGACATCAGAGGAAGAGCTGACGTTGTCACACCAGCAGCTTGGGGGTTGCTGCTCATACCAGGAATGTTACAGAGGTACAGGGGAAGGGAAGTGGTGCGTGTGTGGCAGGAGGGGGGCGGGGAAGTAGCATGTGGAGGTGGGGAGGTGGAGAAGAAGGTGGGAGAGGGGCGCCACCATCCCGAAAACTTCTCACCCTTGCTACGCCACTGACTACAGATACCCCGGAGGGTATTGTGGGATCTAATGAAGCTTGAAGAATGGTCCAGTAAATGGCAATTAAGACACCACCTTTAAAATCCTTGTTTGAATCTTGCATATCAGTTCCCTGACGAAGGAACAAAACGAGTCATGTCGGAACCCTCAATAAAGATAAGTTCTTTTGTTGCAACTAAACCAATTAAGTATATAATCATTTAGACTGCTTAAGCAGCGAAGAAAGAATCTTTTTGATGTTTGTTCAATCATATGCAATGATTGGGTGGTGAGGCAATATTTTTGGGGTTCGCCCCTTGATTTTGCCTCTATGTCTCTGAGCATATTTTTGACTACATATGAAGACATACTCAGTACCTTAAGGATTTTTAATTACCTATAGGAGAGTGATTTTTTTGTAGGTTTTAAAAAATAAAAAAAGCAGGGTCATGAACTTAGGGTGCAAAAATACCAAAAAAACAGTATAGTATAGGGAGCAAAGTACTTCTGTGTATGAGAGAACGGGACTTGGGGGTGATTGACTCTGATGATCTTAAGGTGGCAAAACAGGTAGTAAAGGCACTGATCAAAGGCATGAGGTTACTCGGATGCATAGGGAGAGGAATGGTCAGTAGGATAAAAGGTGATAGAGCGCCGTTGTATAAGTCTCTGATAAGGCCTCATAGTTAGAATGCTGTGTGCAATTCTGGAGTACGCACCTTCAAAGAGATAGGATGGAGTTGGCTCAGACGACCCCTACAAAAAAATGGTTAGTGGTCTTTGTCATAAAACTTATGGGGACAGACTTAGAGACCAACTAATAGCGATTGTAAGTGCAAAAATCGAATAGTCACAAAATTCTCACAAAGCACTGTAATATGACTCATAAATGAAACACATAGATAATAGAGAGGCGTGTTTAAAGACAGAACCATATATAATTTCACGGGCAAGAGTAATTTAATCCCCTGAGGAAGCCAACATGTGTTGTGTATATCAGTGGTGGTCCCCGTTGGGAATTTAAGCTAAGTGCCTGACTGCATTCATTTCAGTCAGACGGCTTGTTCAATAGTAGTTTGAAAAATTGTGATTTACACCTTTGTAATAAGAGAGAGAAACCCCCCCCCCCTGTTTTTGAGATATTATGGTTTTTGTTGAGTTATTACTGTAATAGAGAGTTTTTTTTTCAGTGAGACCGATGAATGACACTGGGAACTTGTATTGAAAAGACAAGTTGCAGGTCTTTCATTAAGGTCGCTGAGGTCTCCTTTTTCTCTCTTTTACTAAGGGCGCGCTAGCCGATTTAGCGCGTGCTAACGCGTCCATAGAATATAATGGACGTTTTAGCATTTAGCGTGCGCTAAATCGGTTATCGCACCTTAGTAAAAGGATCCCTAAGTGTTTCATTTATGAGCCATATTTTTCTGAGAGTTTTGTGACAGACTTAGAGACCTCAATATGCACTGTCAGTGACGTAGCGAGGATGAGTGGTGCCCCGGGGCGGTGGTTTCCTTCCTTCGCCCTCTTCTCTGTTCCCCGCTCCTTCCCGTCCTCCCCTGCCACACGCGCACCCCACCTTCCCTTCCTCCGTACCTCTTTTAATTTTCCCAGCGTGAGCTATCTGCATGTCACTTCCTAGGCATGGGACCCAGAAGTGACATCAGAGAGAGCTGTCATTGACACGGGCAGCAAGTTCATGATACTACTCATGCTGGGAAAATTAAAGAGGGAAGGGGCACATGTGCACGGCACAGGGTGTTGAGATGGAGCTGGGGGCGGAAAGTACAGTTGCTAGCACCTCCACTAAGATGGCGCTCTGGGCGGACTGTGCATCCCCTTACTATGCCACTGTGTACTGTATACTCTAGAACAGGGGTGTCCAACCTGCGGCCTGAGGGCCACATGCGGCCCTGTGAAGTATTTTGTGCAGCCCCGGTCGAGGGCGATGCAGTGTTTTCCTCTGCTGCTCCCGGGTGTTTACTGTCTTGCGGGCTCCCTCCTCTATCTTGCAGCAGCATTTGCGTGTTTGTATGGCCCCAGAAACATTTTTTTCAGCCAATGCGGCCCAGGGAAGCCAAAAGGTTGGACACCCCTGCTCTGGAAGAAAGGCGAGAGAGAGGGGATATTCACAGGAGGTGAGTCTTTTTCAAATGACGGAAGGGAGATCTACATGACAATTCCTTAGTAAACCAAATGAAGCAGCAAAACTGGGAACAGGATTCTGCTATTGCAAACCTCGTCATGCAAACAGTGGATCATTTCATCTTAAATTTTGCTGTTCGGTGAATACAAAATCACAAACTCAGTGGCGTACCTAGGGGGGGGAAGTCCGCCCCAGGTGCACGAGCCCAAGGGGGTGCACAGCTGGCCTGCCACCGGGGAAAGGCTGCCATTGCAATCATCTGAAAGAAGCCGGCGCCAGTTCTCCCTCCCTCCGAATTTGCCCTGCTTCTTTTCCCGTGGGCCGACCAACTATAGCCGTCCGACGTCAATTCTGATGTCGGAGAGGACATTCTGGGACAGCCAATCGCTGCCTGGCTGGCCTGGAACGTCCTCTCCAACGTTAGAATTGACGTCGGACAGCCAGAGTTGGTCAGCCCGCGGGAAACAAAGCAGGGCAATTTCGGCGCCAGCCTGTTTCCGATGGCCAGTGACAGCCTTTCCCCGGTGGTGGTGGCAGCATGGTTCTGGTGGTGGCGGTGGCATGGGGGAGGGCAGGGAGAAAGAAAGAAAGGGGGGAGACAGAGAGCCAGAAAGAAAGAAAGGGGGTGGGGATAGGGATCCAGAAAGAAAGAAAGGGGGCAGGGTGAAAGAAAGAAAAATATGGGGCATGGGGAGAGAGAGAGAGAAAGACAGACATAGAGAAAGAAAGGGGGCATGGAGAGAGAAAGAAAGAAGGGGGCAGGATGAAAGAAAGAAAAAATGGGGGAGGGAATGAGGTCTGGAGGAGAGGAAGCATACAGGAGTCTGAAAGAAGGGAAGAAATATTGGATGCACAGTCAGAAGAATAAAGTGCAACCAGGACTGATGAAATTACCAAACAAAGGTAGGAAAAATGATTTTATTTTCAATTTAGTGATCAAAATGTGTCTGTTTTGAGAATTTATATATGCTGTCTATATTTTGCACTATGGGCCCCTTTTACTAAACTGCAATAGCAGTTTTTAGCGCAGGGAGCCTATGAGCGTTGAGAGCAGCGTGGGGCATTCAGCACAGCTCCCTGTGCTAAAAAATGCTATCGCGGTTTAGTAAAAAGGGAGGGAGTATATTTGTCTATTTTTATATAGTTGTTACTGAGGTGACATTGCATAAAGTCATCTGCCTTGACCTCTTTGAAAACCCACAGAATATAAATGATAATTAACATTTTCTCTGCGTACAGGGTGCTTTGTGTTTTTAAATTTTTATTGTTGGTAGATCATTTTGACTTGGCCACAAAGGTAAGGGGGGGAGGGAGGGGAGCTGCTGAAAGACATCTAGTAATCCTTGCAGGCTTGACTGTACAGGGAATTATTTTTGTAAAATCATGTTTTGTTATGTGACTAGCATTATTTAGACTTTAATTTCTATGAATGAATAGAATGAAAATGATATAAAATTACTTGCTTGTTTTTATGTGCGTGTGCTGAAGGAAAGTGGAGAGAGAGTGGGCTGAGGACGCTGAAGGGAAATGGGGAACAGAGATGGGGGAAAAGACGCTGATTTATAAATTGACAATTGTACAGAATATTGTTTCTTTTTATACTTTAATATAATAAGTTCAATATAAAACAATTCAAGGCTTGTGTGGATGGAATCAGGTGGTTTGCGGGGATGGGGACCGAGCTTACGGGGTTTAGTCCAATAAAATGGTATTTTTTTATTTCTCATTATTTGTTTTATTTTTATTTGTTAATTTGTAAAGTGGTGATTGTTATGTATCAGTTTTTCAAATTTACATCTACTGTCTTTATATTTTGCACAGTATTAGAGGACATGTATTACTGTTTTTGTGGTGTTGCATTGTATGCAGAGTCTGGTTTCTTGGCAGTTCAGTTTAACTTTTGTCTACATATTTCTATTTTTAGTTTGTGATTATTCCATATTGGGCAAGGGTATATCTGTCTGTGTGTATGAAAGGGACATGGCTTTCTGATAGCATCGACTGTACAGGATCAATTGACTGTGCAGGATCTGGTTTGTTTAGTTTTACAATGTATGTGTTGGTGTTCTAGTGCTCACTGCAGTGTTTAAGATGCTGCCTTTTCCTAGGTACACTCTTGTTGTGCGATGATTGTTACTAAAAATCATATTTTTCATATAGATGGGGGGGGGTGTCAAACAATGATGAGCCCCGGGTGTCATATATGCTAGGTACGCCACAGCACAAACTATATATTTATATTCCACTCATCTGGAGAAGTGCATTAACCATATATCAATTATGTGCAAAGTAATATAATCACTTTTATACAGGAAAAGGCCTCAGAAATGGAGCCCACGCACAGTCATGAAATCATAGACTGAATTGATCAGAGTAGTTTTTAATACTCCTTGCTCCAGTCATTGGCCAAAAAACCCGTTTACTAGTGTCTTGCTTTACCATAAATAATTTTAACTTTTTTCTAACTATTTTGAAGTTCAATTTAATTATTATATGTTCTCATACTTTCAATTATTTATCTTTTTTTTTACTTTTTATGAAATTTTTAAATCAAATTCTTATGCACTACTCCATTCAATTGAAAAAAGGACCTCTATATGACTAAAAGAAGGCTATCGCACGAGTTACATCAGTCACGATACTTTTTACTTTTACTTAAGTATCAAACTATGCATTTATCTTTACTTTTACTTAAGTACTGTGACCTAGCACTTTAAACAACACTGCCTAGCAGAGCCTAGGCAGGCTTAGGTATCACTAAGCATCCTTGTGGTAGGGGCCAGTACATTAGGCCAGGGTTCTCCTGGCCTAACTACAACGTCTAGCGAAGCCTAAGTCAACCAAGCCTATTCTCTGCCCGAACCATGCTTACTTTTCGGGTCAGTATCATTAGATGTTAGAGGGCACACCTCAACTTAGGTGTTAGGGTAGACTGTAAGCAGGGACTGACTCATATATGTTTGCAAACAGTGCTGTGTAGATTTAGTAGTGCTGTAGAAATTAGAGGTAGTGATAAATATCTGCATATTTAAATAGCATTTCCTCATCTAAACTGGCTACACACATAAGGCAGAAGCAATTCCCAGTCACTCCTGCCCTTGCTGGCACTAAGTTCAAAATGGTGCCAGCAACCCCTGCTCTTCTGGTACTACTGCTAGTGGTCAGGTGTCTGTACAAGGGCTTTGGATTATTTTTCCACCTATAGCATGACTTGCAGTATAATGAGGTGTTCTGTGTGCATTTGCATACATTGCATCTTATTGCTGTTTACTCCGTGGCGACCTAAAAAAATACTGTTACAGCACTGAAATTTGTATTAGAGCCCTGTAACGTGCATTAAGTGGGAAATTTGCAGCATCCATCTGTGTGTTTTCACCAGAGTCTTTTGTAAAATACCAAAACTGTGAATTCCCCTAATGTTCCATTTCCTCCCTGAGCATCCTATGCAAAATTGTACTTTAGGTTTCTTTTCAATGGGGTTCACAGTTCATATACCATGTGATTTGGGTATCCCTCCTATGGACCACTGCTATGTAGCCTATATCATTTTGGAAGTACAGCTGAATATCTAGGAGAGATCTCACAGCCATGGGGTGATCTTTGACTCCTCTCTCGCCCAAACCTGTCACTTCCTCCTCTATAATACTGCCAAAATCTCCTCTCTGAACACACTACCAAAACCCTTATCCATGCTGTCATCACCTCACTCTTAGACTACTGCAACGTAATTCTCATCCACCTCTCATCTCTTCAATCCATTCAAAATGCTGCTGCATGACCAATATTCTGTGAGAGCTGCTATTCTCACATTACCTCTGTCCTCAAGTCACTTCATTGGCTCCCCATTTAATGCACATTAAAGGGCTCTAATATAAATTTCAGTGTTGTAATAGTATTTTTTTAGGCCGCCACGGAGTAAATAGTAATAAGATGCAATGCATGCAAATGCATATAGAACACCTCATTATACTGCAAATCATGCTATAGGAGTATAGGTGGATT
This sequence comes from Geotrypetes seraphini, assembly GCF_902459505.1. Lineage (NCBI taxonomy): Eukaryota > Metazoa > Chordata > Amphibia > Gymnophiona > Dermophiidae > Geotrypetes > Geotrypetes seraphini. Next base: position 214,980,578 of record NC_047089.1, on the reverse strand, counting down.
GTACAATTTTAGCTGACAACCTCTTGACCATTCCTTGAGCTTTGCTCTCCTATCAGAAATTCAGAACTATCGTATATTAAATACAATCAGACCCATGCCAGAAGATATGTACCTTCTAGAGAAGGCTATAAATATTTTGAGTGGAAGAAGAGAATGTTGAATGCCATGGACCTAATGAAAAAAAGAAAGAAAATTGAACTGTGCCACTTTCCCTAACTTTCACAATTGCAGTGGAGTGGTATTTAAAGTGCCGACAAGATAACAAGCATGACAGTCTGAAATGGAAGTGATGATCGTGCCAAAGATATCATTATTATTAAGTGTCAGTCTCTGCTGTTGCATCATAGCCAAAAGCAAGCTCAGAATTACTGCTGAGAGCAGCTGAAGGCAGACATGGCCCTGTCCCTGGCGATGCTGTGCTGTGTGAACTTTACACCATGATCATACCCAGAATCCACGCAGCCTATCCCACCTACAGCTGAACTGTGAATCTGCTTTGCTGGAGCTGCAGTTCACAATTTTCCTTTTGAGCTGAATTTGTTCAGAAGAGGAAATGCTTCCTGAGTCGTGCCTGCATACGCGGGAGAGCCAGTATTAGTGGCCAAAGTGTGCCTGAATGAATTAAGTGTTGCTGCAGGTGCGACATGGTTTTTCACCTTTCAGTTAAGTCTTTTTACTTTTTGATTTTCATTTTGATTGATTTTTGTTGGGGTTTTGGCTAGCAGGGTTCGCTCTGGGGTCACTCAGGTTTCATCTGTTAATTCACCTGTTTTGATTTGGTTTAGATTGGTGGATATTTTCACTTTGATTTATAGCACACTTGGGTGCTCAATGATGGTGTGCGGGTGGAGGTATTTCACCTCTACCCAATTCGTGAAGTATTGGAGCTTGACTCCTATCGCTGTTTGTTCACACTGAGAGCACCCTTTAACTCTTTAATCCGGTATTGTCCATTATAGTTTTCACGGGGTTTGCGTGGTGTGCACAGTATTGGTCCTGAGCGCCCCCTTAGTGAACCCTGGTGTGACTATTTCTGCCTTTTTTGTTGGTTCTAGCAGGTGCGACCCAGGCAGGATATTGCAGCGGGCAGTGGGTAGCTGGGAGAAAAAGAATTTCAGGATACCCCAGTCCATTTTTGGGAACCCCTAAAATAGAACTTCTTTCAGACTATGCCTCTGCCTTGCAGTACTTTGCTAGTACCGCGAGGCTGCCACAAGCATTCGTTAAGGAGTCGCAGACACTAGGGGAAGGAGCAAGTGGGCTTTGCTTCTTTTCCCCTCACTCATGGACTACCAGAGACTTCAGATAGGCCCAAGTGGGCCTATATTGTGTAATGGGATGGTTAGGGGGTACAGCAAGTAGTTCTGAATGGGTTTTTATAGAGTAGCACTCAGTGTCCATAAATCTGGCACTTACTTTCTAGCACTCAGTTATAGAATTGCTGTTTCCAATTCCTCCACACACAACTTGGTGACATGGAGTGGGGTGGTTGGACATGGCATCAGGTTTTCTGTGGCGATGAGTTGGATGTGGCATCAAGTTGCTTGGGAGGGGAGGACTGGACATGGCATCGGGTTATGTGGGAGAGCTGGACATGGTATTGGGGGGTTGGGGGACTCAGAGGTGGTATTGGGTGGTGATCGGGGATGGGTGGGAGCAGGTGCATCACCACAGGTATTTGTACTGCAGTCTCTGCATTACATACACGGGGCCTTGAACTATTGGCCCAGGGATGTAATGTGACTGAGCAGATATTAGCCACGCCCCTGCATTTACCCCCTGCGTTTGCTTGCTGCCCATTAATTTGAGTTATTAATATATGCAGTAAATGCAAAACTTACTACAGTTTAGTTAAAGGGCCCCTAAGGAATCAAATACACACAAACAAATGCCACACCTACTATTTACTTCCTGATACGTAACACAAAGGGATATTACTACGTGCATGATGTCTTCCTTAGGAAGGTTTCCATTTGTGATGATGTAATAGATGTGGTGGAGGTAGGAGAGTTTGGCACAGGGTGGGCAAAGAATCTAGAAGTCTTTGACCTGGGGGCCGCTGCGGGAGCGGACTGCTGGGCACGATGGACCACTGGTCTGACCCAGCAGCGGCAAATTCTTATGTTCTTATGTAACACTAGCTCATAATGCTTAGAACAAAAATTTTCCTCTAGGAAGGAAGAAATCCTGTAGCCATTCCCCCTCCCCCCTAAAATTGACTGGCAAATGCCATTCCACCCTCTTCTCCCTCTGCAGAAGACAACAGCCTGATTGCTTCACAGCTTCCCTGAGGCAGCTACCAGGAGCACACCACAATTGTAGACATAAATAAAAGTCATTGTTCTCCTGTGGATTTAATTTGAACAATCAGAAACTGTGATGCATCTTCAACAGTTCCATTACCTTTCGATTGATGCATCAGGGAGATGGCGAGAGGCAGAGACAAATTATTTGACTAATCAGAAAGGGGGTGAAGTAGGGAGGGGGAAGAAGCATAGAGAGCTATCATGAAGCAATGAACTTTGTTAATGAAATGAATACTGCCTGAGGGAGTCCAAAGGGACAGACGAGAGAATCTCACACGCTGTGGAGACTGGCCCGACTCTTTGTCGATGGGAAAGAAGCTCTAAGAGAAAGAGTCTTAAGTAGGGAACTGAAAAACCAGAGTACAGTACTCCCCCGATATTCGTGGGGGTTCCGTTCCAGGAACCCCTGCGAATGTTGAAAAACCGCAAATACGGTTTTTAGGCAGGGGAGACAGGAGAGGGCAGCCGGAGCACCGGCAAGTGAAGAAAATCACTCGCTGTATGCTCCGACCACCTTTGACACGCAGCTCCTGATTGTGAGGCCCGACTTTAGTACAGGAAGAGGCAGTTGGAGCATACATAAGGTGACCATACGTCCCGTTTTCAATGGGATCATCCCGTTATTGGACCGACCGTCCCGTTGTCCCAAGTCACTGCTTTGGGACGCCAAAATGTCCCGTTTTCAGGGACAGTGTCCAAAAACTGTGCGCGGGGACAAGGGGACGGTCATTCCAGCACCAAAACCCCGCAGTGTTCTCTGCATCTGCTTGCTGCCATGTTCTCTGCGCCCCAATCCTGCTGCTGCCGCCGATGTTCCTTCTCGGGCTGATTCCAGCATGCAAATTGAACCCACGCTCTGGGGCTCTAACGTGTGTGTGCCGGCTTCCCTTCTCTTCCCTCCAAAACTTGAAGTTACGTCCCGGGGGGAGGAGAAGAGAAGGGAAGCTGGCACGCACATGTTCGAGCCCCGGAGCAGGAGTTCACTACGGGCAGCAACAGAGGGAAGCTTACAACTTGCTTCGGGCCTTCCTCGCTGCCGGGTCCGACTCCTGCCTACTTTCTGTTTCCCGGCAGGACCCGGCAACGAGGAAGGCCCAAAGCAAGGAAGAGCAGCAAGTTGTAAACTTCCCTCCGTCGCTGACCTATGGAAGATAGGTCAGCAATGGAGGGAAGCTTGCGGCTCTGCCGATGGGAGGGATGGGAAGAGAAATGATGCTGCTGCACCCAAGGGGGGAGGGGGAATAGAAAAGCGGCTGCTGCACCCAAGGGGGGAAGAGAAAAGCTGCTGCTGCTGCACCCAAGGGGGGAGAGGGAAAGAGAAAAGCTGTTACTGCATCCAATTGGGGAGGGGATAGGGGAAGAGAAGCGCTACTGCTGTACCCAATTGGGGAGTGGATAGGGGAAGAAAAGTGCTGCTGCTGCACCCAATTGGGGAGAGAGGGGGGAAAAGGAAGACCAGGAAAGGGAGAGGAGACGAAAGAGATGCCAAGACCATGGGAGGGAGGGAAAAGAAAGGAGCTACCAGACCATGGTGGTGGGGGGGGAGAGATGTCAGTGTATATGGGGGGAGGGGGAGGAGACAGATGCCAGACCAGGAGGAAGGAAGGAGAGAAAGGAAGAAGAGATGCCAGATAATGGAGTGGGAGGGGGAGATGGAAGGAGAGGAGAGAGATAGGAAGGAGATAGAGACGCCAGACCATGGGGTGGAGTGGAAAGGAAGGAAGGAAAGGAGAAGAGAGAGATGCCAGAGCATAGGGGAGAGGGTGGAGACAAAGGCTGGAAGGCAGTGAGGGGGACATAGGAAGGAGGCACCAAGGACACTAAGGATATAGGAAGGGGCACTAAGGACATAGAAAGGAGGCACTGAGGACATAGGAAGGAAGAAGGGAGGGAATAGAAAGGGACAATTGTTGGGTCTGTGTGCAGAAAGAAAGAAATGAAAGAAAGGATGCACAGTCAGAAGGAAACGCAACAAGAGACTCATGAAATCACCAGACAGCAAAAGTAGGAAAAATGATTTTATTATTTTTTTTAAAAAAAATCTTTATTCATTTTCAAACTTACAATAAATGTGTCAATATGTTAAAACAGATTTACAATAAATATATCACTTAATAATCATCAATAATACAAATGATATGCTCTTATCTCCCACCCTTTCCTATTATATATTATATTAGTCTATTTTTCTATAGTTACTGAGGTGACATTGCATATTTTAAAGTCATCTTTGAAATCCCCTCAAATATAAATGATAATTAACATTTTCTCTGCATATAGTATGCTTTGTGTTTTTAAAAAAAATTTTATGGTTACCATTATGAATTAATAAGATATTATGTATACATGAAAAATGAATGGAAGAAATTGGGGGGTGGAGCTGGGGTGTGGCTAGGGCGGGGTTGGGGAGGGACTGAATATTAATAAATGTCCCGTTTTGATAAAAAAAATAAATGGTCACATTAAGCATACAGCGAGTGATTTCCTTCATTCGCTGGAACTCCGGCTGTCCTCTCCTGCCTCCCCTTCGCGGTTGGAAAAAAACCACGAATGAACGTGACCGCAAATTCACGGGGAGGGGGGGGCACTGTACTGTAATATCAAGAAGTATTTCTTCATGGAAAGAGTGGTGAATAGATAGAATGGTCTTTGCAGATGAGTAGGAGCAGAAAACTCCTTCTAGCAGAGATGTACACAGGCCAAACATTTTTTGATTTGTTTTGGGGAGTTTGTTCCTGATGTGGGACCCTTTGTACAAAGCCGCGGTAGTGAGTCCCGGCATGGCAAATGCATAGGAATTGAATGGGCTGTGTTGCATTTGCTGCACAGAAATCGCTACCGCAGCTTTGTAAAAGGGGTCCATTGAGGTCTCATACATTTGTTTTAATGAAATTTTTTTAAATGTGCGCTATAGATGTTATCAAACACTAATGGACTTAGCACATATTAATTCATCTGTGAGCGCATGTTAAATTGATTTAGGGAGCACTAACATTTTTAAGGCACACTAACAGATATACCCCTCTGCAATCTAACATAGTATTTTTTAACTACTACTTTTGTGAAAATATAAAATAAAATCTGAGATCCTTCTTTCCTGATTTCCATACTGTTTCTCTTCTCGTTTAATACTAGCAATCATAGAATTAACCCATTATAGGTCCTGCACTAAAAAAGACACTGAAGTTATGATTATGGAGAGCAGGTTTTAAATGTAGATAATACTCCAGGATGTGCCAGAGGGATTCACTACTCTGGAAGTGATTAGAAACATCCCCCCCCCCCCCCCCGCCTGATATTCATCCAGTGGACATAATTATGGGCCAGCCAATATTCAGCCAGACCCACATACTTTTGTGGGCCCCAGCTGAATATCAGACTGGGGCCTGCATAAGTATGTTTCTCTTTTTTTAACCGTGCTCTCTCCCACCCCCATTCGAATGTCTCCTCTGTCCCCTCCCCACCTTTCCTACCAGTTTCAAAGCTCCCCTTCCACCTGATCATCCCTTTCCAATTTCTAGGTAGCCTCCCCCCCCCCCGGCCTATCCAAATACCTGCTGATCCAGCAGAAGTCTTCAGGGGCAGGAGCACAGCCCCTCACTCCTAGCCCCTTGGCGTGCCTTTTCAAAATGGCTACCAAGACCTCTCTCAGCAGCTTTAAGGGAGGATAAATTTATGAATTCTATTGCTTGCAAACTGGGAAGGGGGCTATAAATTGTTTTTGTATTGTTTGATTTGATGTTTTTTTGCTGTTACTATATGTTTGTTTGTTGTAAGTTACCCTGGGTTCACTGGCTTAGTAAGAGAGGGCAGAGGGTAGACTGCCCTGGGTGCAGTTGAGGTGGGGGCACACCACCTCCTCTCCTCTCTGCCCCCCTGCTCCTTCCCACCCTTCCCCTGCCACATGCATACCTTCACCGCCCCCTTCCATAATTCTAGCTCTTCACCAGCGCGAAAAGCAGCTCCAACCTGCTGTTCGTGACGGCCGCGACTCTCCCTCTGATGTCAGTTCCTGGTTACAGTGCTCCCCCCCCCTCCGCATGTGCATCCCCTTCCCTTTCCCCGTACTTTTTTAACTTCTCTGGCATGAGCAGCAAGCCCACATCACCCTTTGACTGGATGCCGACGGAGGCAGCAACCTCACGCTAGGGAGGTAAAATAGGTACAGAGGAAGACAAGGGGTGCGTGCGCGACAAGGAGAAGAGCGGGGGGGGGGGGGGGCCAGAGAGGAGGAGGGGTGCTGCCCTTAGGAAGACCATGCCATCCCCAACCCCCCCTTACTATGCCACTGGAAGCAAGCTATTGCGCAGTTGTGTTAAAGGGGTTTGCAGTAGTTTGCTTGTTTCTGTGCACTAAACCACACAATAGTGCATTTTGCAGACTTTGTCCCTCAGTGGGCATAGCATGGGTAGAAGCATTTGCCAGCTAGTGTGTTATACTTACTGCATCCTAACTGGCTAATGCAAAGTTAAGGTGGGACTTTCAGCCAATACTGAAAACTTTACTGCATTTTAGTCAGAGTCCCTAAATTTGCTTTTATCGAGCTGCCCTAGAGGTTTCGAGCACGAGCCAGCATGGTAAATGCTCCGACACTCATAGAATTCCTATGGGCGTTGGAGCACTTACTTTGCTGGCCCATGCTAAGAACCTCTAGCGCAGCTCAATAAAAGGGGCGGGAGTGGGGGATAGTTTGACCACTGTAGTAAATGGTGTGGCTTTGCTTTCTGAATTTACTAATTACCGTAACTGTCTTCTTGTCTTTTGGTCCAGAACGAAAGAGATACCACAGCTTTCTTTGCACACGACGAGAGCACTTTCCCTCCACAGACTGGCCCCAAAGCCTTCAAAATCCCTTACTCCATCCGACAAAGGATATGTGCCACATTCGACACACCCAGTTCCAAAGGCAAAGACTGGCAGCTGTTAGCGCAGAAGCTCAGCATAACCAGGTACTAAAAGAGCGGGGGAAAAAATACAAAGAAGCCAGGGAGAATGCCACCATTTTGTATTAACATTATTGTATAATAAATTCACTCCAGCTGCAAATAGAGAGTGGAAGGACTAAAATCTATGCAGTGAAACAAAAAACACCCAAGAACATAACTGTATGACCTCGCTTGCCATTGGGTAAAGGATTATGGATTTGATACATAGTATTGCCTTTCTGTGGTACAATCAAAGAGGTTTGCTTATGTTATATGCAAGTACTTACTCTGTTCCTGGTGGACTCACTATCTAAGGGTGTGTGAGGGGGGGGGGGGTTGGGGGGGAGAGAGAGTTGTACCTGAGGCCATGAAGGGTTAAGTGACTTGCCAGAATCACAAGAAGCTGCAGTGGGGATTGAACCCGGTTCCCCAAGTTCTCAGCCCTCTGCACTATTAGGCTACTGCCATCCCAGGATCTTTCCTAAATCACTTCCACTTAAGATTCTTTCCACAGGTGCAAAGTGGCAGGAACCCATTGGCTTCTGCAATTAAAACAAAAGCCTTTTATCCATGCCTCATTTGCTCAATCCCGTTACCGTGACAGTAAAATTCTATCTATGCCCATATATGGCAACTTGACCTTCCAGTGGTTGTACCACAGGAATGCTGAGGAGGACTTCAACGCAGCAACAGCAACTGAGTAAATTGTTCTTGCTCCCCACTAGACACCAAGCACCCTCGGTTTGAGCCAGGGATGGGGGGTCTTTATCTGGGGAGCGGAATAGAAGGGAGGCATCCTTCTCTGGGGTAGGGGGAGACCATAAGAGGGCTTGTTAGTGTTCTTGGGTGAGTGTCCGGGTTGAGGGTGTGGCTAAAGTTGGAGGCTGCATGTTCAAAAGGCTTCTCCTGTGGGTGGGTATGATAGTATGTGTTTCTCCATGTGCAGTTTTTTGAAATGGGTGGTCCCGTGGGACTTGGAGTGGCCTATGTATACACTTCTACACATCGTTACACTTACTTTATACAGGGAACGGGACTTATTTACCACTTTTTTGTGGTTACACATTCAAAGCAGTTTACATATTTTTATGTTATGCAAGCTTGTATGGAAGCTGCCTTGGTTCTAGGCGGTGAATAGATAATAATAATAATTATTATTATTTATATATAAATATATATACACTAGTCTTTAAGCCCGTTACATTAACGGGTGCTTGAATAGATGTGTCTGTCCGTCTTTCTCTCTCCTTGGCTGCTGTCTGTCTGTCTTTATTTCTTTCTGTGTCTCTCCTTGACCACTGTCTGTGTGTCTGTCTTTCTGTCTCTCTCTCTCCTTGGCCACTGTCTGTCTTTCTGTCGCTCTCTGTGTCTGTCTGTCTTTCTATCTCTCTCTCTCTCTCCTTGGTTGCTGTGTGTCTTTCTGTCTCTTTCTCTCTCTCCTTGGCCGCTGTTTGTCTGTCTTTCTGTCTCTTTCTCTCTCTCTCGTTGGCTGCTGTCTGTCTTTCTGTCTCTCTCTCTGTTGCTCTGTGTGTGTATCTGTCTTTCTATCTCTCTCTCTCTCCTTGGATGCTGTGTGTCTTTCTGTCTCTTTCTTTCTCTCTTTGGGCTGCCTACTGTGTGTGTGTGTGTCTGTCTTTCTGTCTCTTTCTCTCCTTGGCCGCTGTCTGTGTGTCTTTCTGTTTCTTTCTCTCTCTCTCCTTGGCCACTGTCTCTCTCTCTCTCTCCTTGGCCGCTGTCTTTCTGTCTCTCGTTGGCCACTGTCTGTCTGTCTTTCTGCCTCTCTCTCTCTTCTTAGCCGCTGTCTCTCTCTCTCTCTCTCTCTCCTTGGCTACTGTCGGTGTGTCTGTCTGTCTCTTTCCCTCCCTCCTGTTCCCCGCCTGCGCCCCTCTCCCCTTCCTTTTGCCGCCCCCACCCCACCCGCCTCTCTGCGGCAGCGCCACCAGCCTCCAGCGCCATGGCAGCGAATAAACAAATCTTCATCCTCGACCCACCCAACGAACTCAAATTCTGAGAAAAGGGGTGTTGGTTCGCCACCGGGCAGGCAGAGAGCGCGGCTCCTGCAAGCTGCAACGGTGCTCTTACCCAGAGCGAGAGTGGAGGCAGAAGAGAAGGCCGTGCGACCTGGGAGCAGCAGTGGTTGTGACCTTCCCTCCCCTAGCTCCGTAGCTCGGTCGCCGCCACCTCCTTCTCTCCCCAGTGTCAGCTCCGAACGTCTACATGCAAGTGCTCCGAACGTCCATGCGCACACGCCACACTCTTTAATATTCTGCAGGCCACGGAGCTACGGATGCATGGAGCTACCAGGTTTGAAGTGCGCATGCGCGCTAAGGGAATTATTATAGCTGATAATTTATTTGTTTTCTATCCTGTTTTCCCCAAAGAGCTCAGAATGGGTTACAGGTTAATATACATAATATACAATTAACAGGTTACAATTTACCATAATTACAGTACAAGTTTTTATCCTAACTCGATACATGCTTAGGGATCTAATACCAATATTCATACCACATATACTCGAATATAAGTCAATCCGAGTATAAGACGAGGTATTCTTTTTCCCCAAAAAAAGGAGGAAAAAAGGTTGACTCAGCTTTAAGATGGGTGTGTGTGTTAATATTCATGTTGAGTTACAGGCTTCAAAATTTATACCCCACCTTTTTTTTACAAACTGCTTGGCTAGGTGGTATATCAAAAAATAAAATAAAATAAACTAACCATAAACCATAGTGTGGGCATTTTCCATGTCCAAATATGAATGTCTTAATTCCCCTTGCCACCCCGTCTAAAATATAACGCTATATAAATTCAATTAGCATTATATATTGCAAATGAATTAAGCTTGAAACTAGAGAGGTGGCTTTGTGTATATGCTCCTAAACTGATAAATAATGGATAACTAATTCTGGAGGCTCAGAGGGCTACCTGGGCTCCTTTCCCAGCCCAAAACTCTGTCAAGGTTCTGCTGAGGCAGTGCTCATAGCCCATGGGTATGGCCAGTTGGCAGAACTTCAGCCTTCATGCAGTGGTGACACCTTGTGGCCAGACCTAGGTTGTATACTTACCCGGAAGGAAGTGTGATTTATGGCCCCTTCCGGAGCGTGGAGAGGTTATAAAATGGGAAAAACCACCCTGGGTAAATACAAAAGAAAGCTCATAGTGGCATAGCCCAGTGGAGAGGCTGAGCATGATTGATAAGGAAGCCTTAAATTAGGAGAGGAAAGTACGGAGCCAAATACCACTCTCCATCCCTGCTTCCTAACACATCCAATTATGAGAACTCAGCCTGAACCAACTTAACAATCCATTTGGGCCGACGGCCTCAAGCACATTGTGATGCTTAATGGAATACTCTTTGTGCATCTGTGACTTCACTTTTTATTTATTTTTTTCCAAACCTTGACATACGCTTGTAGTCTGAATTGTCTTTCATGTTTTCCATTTACAAAAATTGTTACATCGTATCACTTGTTTTCATTTGAACGGTTCTGGCTTTGGAGAAAAAAAAAATGTCCCTGAGATATTGCTAGTAGGGCTCACTGGCAGTTTTTTGAAGTGTTTTCCACGTCGCCTTTAGATTCTATTATTTCTGATGATTTGTTTGCCACTGCATGAGCTTTTATGGGGAAATGGATGCTACAGCTGTCATCCTGTGAAACTGGTGGATGGGTGCATGTGTACGGTATATATATATATATACAGTATATCTGCATTTGTGAGATAGGATGGGCACAGTGCGCAGCGTTCCTGCCTCTGTGATTGTTCACTTGAGGCCAGTTGATGAAACAGGACTACTGTTTGCTTAAATCAGTGGTCTCAAATTTGCGGCCCGGGGACCACATGTAGCCCACCAGATACTATTTTGAGGCCCTCGGTATGTTTATCATAATCACAAAAGTAAAATAAAACAGTTTCTTGATCATATGTCTCTTTAGCTATAAATTACAATATTATTATTAAGACTTAGCCAAAAGGAAAGATTTATAAACTATAAAGAGTTTTACTTCATGCAAAATTATCATTTCTTTAATAAGACATTAACTATTTTTTTTCTGAGGCCCTCCAAGTACCTATAAATCTAAAATTTGGCCCTGCAAAGGGTTTGAGTTGAAGACCACTGGCCTATAGGAAGAGGAGATGCAAATGCTAAGAGCCTTAGCCAATAGGGAGAGGAGGAGATAGTGGATGCTGTGGATGGCCATCGTGTTACTATGTTTCTATAACCATAAAGTTCTATGACATCACAATGCAGGTGCAAAGAGCCTTAGCCTATAGCAGTGGTCTCAAACTCGCAGCCCGCCAGGTACTATTTTGAGGCCCTCTGTATATTTATCATAATCACAAAAGTAAAATAAAACAGTTCCTTGATCATATGTCTCTTTAGCTATAAATGACAATATTGTTATTAAGATTTAGCCAAAAGGAAAGATTTATAAACTATAAAGAGTTTCCCTAATGCAAAATTGTCATTTCTTGAATAAGACATTAACTATTTTTTTCTGAGGCCCTCCAAACACCTACAAATCCAAAGTGTGGCTCTGCAAAGGGTTTGAATTTGAGACCACTGGCTTAAATGGAATCCTGGACAACTGAGGAGGAGGACCCCCCCCCCCCCCCCTGCTGGTGGCTCAGCCGGCCGGTGGTCCTCCACTGGCACTGTGGCGGTGGAAGTGCCACTGGTGAATGCTCAACTTGCTCTCCCCCTTTCAGGACCCTAAAACAGCTAGCCGTCCTCTGATACGCCTGAAAAGAAACATTAATAGTACTGGCTCAAGCAAGGCATGGTGTCAGTACTGCCTGCTAGTTCATTATGGCAAACAATTTATTTGGCGTCAGTGCACACATGTAACCAGCTGCATCACCCTCTCCTGTACCAATAATGAAACCCCCAAACACATTTCTGTGAGTGCACCTCACTCCTGCCTTGCAGTGGCCACATGTTATTTCAGTGCTGAAAGTTCCTAATGCATAGCTCTGTCAATGCACCTCACTCCTGCCCTGGAGCGCCCACATTACCTGCTGTTCTAGTTCAGAGACCTCCATAGACAAATGCACACACGCATGCGCGCTTGTACATGCGCATGCACAGAGTGGCATAGCGAGGGTGAGAGGCGCCCCCTCCTGCCATATGCGCATGCCCCTTCCCTTTCCCCATGCCTCTTTAACTTGCCCGGCACGAGCAGCAACCCCCCAACCTGCTGCTCACGCCAGCGTCGGCTCTTCCTTTGATGTCACTTCCGAGCTGCAGGTCCAGGAAGTGACATCAGAGGACAAGACGACGTTGGTGCGAGCTTCAGCTCATGCCGAGAACGTTAACGAGGTATGGAGGAAATGAAAGGGTTCGCGCGTGCAGTAGTTGGGGGGGGAGGGCAAGGAAGGAGCAGGGGGGGCAGAGAGGAGGATGGGTGACAGTACCCCCACCAAGACAGCACCCAAGGTGGACCGCCCCTCCCCCGTACTACACCACTGCACACACACGCACAGAGCTCTGCCAATGAACCTCACTCCTGCCCTGCAGCAACTACCTGTTCTTCTACCCTGTTTCCCTGAAAACAAGACCTATCCTGAAAATAAATCCTAGTTAAGATCGACCCCCACCCCCCGAATGTCTCCAACACTCCCTGACTCCACCCTGCTCAATTCACTGAAAAAAATTGGACTCGTCGAGTCAGCAACCCCCTCCCCGGGTGAGACCTGACATACCTCCACTCCGAGGCCTCCTAAAGTAGTGGCGGTGGCAGCGCTCTGATCGGGCTGCTTTTCGGCCTTCCCCGCTAGGGCCTTCTCTCTGCCGCATCACTGATGACTGTTTTTTGAGACCTCGGAGGTACAGTATGTCAGTCTCACGGTGGGAAGGTCGGTGGGGTTCTGCTGCACAGGAGGATGGGAGGGAGGGATAGAAAGATGTTGCAGAAGGGGATGGGTGAGAGGGGAGGAAAGATGCAGCACATGGGGAGGGGGGAGGAGAAATAAAAAAGGAAGAATTGGGGTGGAGGAGAGGAAGGGAGAGATGATTGTTATACATTTAAAAAAATAAGACATTCCCCCCAAATAAGCCCTAATGCATTTTTTGAACCCAAAATTAATATGATACTGTCTTATTTTGGGGGAAACACGGTAGTATTGAGTCATCTATGAACAGAGAGAGATGCACTGGCAGAGCTCAGTACTGCCCTGAACTATACTTAGAAAGAACCACAGAGGTCAGATCTGAATCTACTGCCTCTGCATTAGATGTAAAGATGCTTTGAAGCTTTTGTGAATTACACACAATAATTCTCGACCACAGGGATGAAGTGTCTGTAGAGCTGGGGTTTAGAGTGACTTCGGTACCCTGGAGGGCAGGAACTCATTTCCACTGCCTCGCTTCGCTGCTTAAATCTGCTTTGATTATGAGAGATCTAGCTTTGCACAGAGCTCAGGCTTGAATCAGTCTCTATTTTAGACTCGAGCGCCCATGTGCTGTGCGTCCTTAAGGTATGTGTCTGTAGGCTCCTGTATTACTGTTGGAATCTCTTCAGGGGAAACCTCGGTGTTAGGGAAAATGTCTTTTCCTATCCTGAATGGTGCAAACAGATGGCAGGGTATAAAACCTGCTTAGGAGATGGTGTCTGAGATAACTATGTGACCACTATGGGTATCTTAGCTATGTTACTGCACATGGTTTACATGTAGCCATCTACTAGGTATTATCAAGAAGGGTATTACAAGCAGAACGAAAGACGTTATCCTGCCGTTGTATCGGGCGATGGTGCGCCCACATCTGGAGTACTGCGTCCAATATTGGTCGCCGTACCTTAAGAAGGATATGGTGATACTCAAGAGGGTTCAAAAAAGAGCGACACGATTGATAAAAGGTATGGAAAACCTTTCATACGCTGAAAGATTAGAGAAACTGGGGCTCTTTTCCCTGGAGAAGCGGAGGCTTACAGGGGACATGATAGAGACTTACAAGATCACGAAGGGCATGGAGAAAGTGGAGAGGGACAGATTCTTCAAACTTTCGAAAACTACAAGAATGAGAGGGCATTCGGAAAAATTAAAAGGGGACAGATTCAGAACCAGTGCTAGGAAGTTCTTCTTCACTCAAAGGGTTGTGGATGCCTGGAATGCGCTTCCGGAGGGTGTGATAGGACAGAGTACGGTATTGGGGTTCAAGAAGGGATTAGATAATTTCCTGAAGGAAAAGGGGATAGGAGGGTATAGATAGAGGATTACTATGCAGGTCCTGGACCTGATGGGCCACCGCGTGAGCGGACTGCTGGGCATGATGTACCTCTGGCCTGACCCGGCAGAGGCCCTGCTTATGTTCTTGTGCAAGTCAATTCCCCATCCATAGCCTTGGAAACGAGCATTTTTCCCCACCACGGATGCAAAACCTGAATGCTACAAAGCTTGAGTTACTACTGGATTAAGAATGCACCTTTTCAAACAGATGAAGCTCATTCTGAGTAGCAGAGGTGGGATTAGGACCCACAATGTATTTCACAGATACCACCGAGAGCACATCCATGCCCTGCCTTGTAACTTAGGTCTATTCTTGTCACAGAACAGGGTCTGTTTTACATTTATATTGTGAAGTTATTGCTCCGAGACATCCTATATCTAAGTTCAACAAGTTACTATCTCACTCAGTGGCTTAGCGAGGGTAGGAGGCGCCCGGGCCAGTGGCACCCCCATGTACCCTCGAGATGGCAGATGAAGTTTAATGTAGAGAAATGTAAAGTCTTGCATGTAGGAAACAGAAACCCGATTACACCTATATGGTGGGAGGGTTGGTAATGGGTGAAAGAACCCAAGAAAAGGACTTGGGGGTAATAGTGGACAACACAATGAAGCCATCGGCACAGTGTGCTGCAGCCTCTAAGAAGACGAATAGAATGCTGGGTACTATCAAGATTGGTATTACAACCAGAACGAAAGAAGTTATCCTGCCGTTGTATCGGGCGATGGTGCACCCGCATCTGGAGTACTGCGTCCAATATTGGTCACCGTACCTTAAGAAGGATATGGTGATACTCAAGAGGGTTCAAAAAAGAGCGACACGATTGATAAAAGGTATGGAAAACCTTTCATACGCTGAAAGATTAGAGAAACTGGGGCTCTTTTCCCTAGAAAAGCGGAGACTTAGAAGGGACATGATAGAGACTTACAAGATCACGAAGGGCATGGAGAAAGTGGAGAGGGACAGATTCTTCAAACTTTCGAAAACTACAAGAACGAGAGGGCATTCAGAAAAATTAAGAGGGGACAGATTCAGAACCAATGCCAGGAAGTTCTTCTTCACCCAAAGGGTGGTGGATACCTGGAATGCGTTTCCAGAGGCTGTGATAGGACAAGAAGGGATTAGATAATTTCCTGAAGGAAAAGAGGATAGGAGGGTATAGATAGAGGATTACTATACAGGTCCTGGGCCTGATGGGCCACCGCGTGAGCGGACTGCTGGGCATGATGGACCTCTGGTCTGACCCTGCAGAGGCACTGCTTATGTTCTTATGTACTCCCATCACACACTGAAGATATTAGCATTTTTCAGTGGGATGGGCTGTCGTATGTCATTAAGAAATGAAAATGAGCAGAAAAAAAAGCACATTTTCTCCCTAATTCTATACAGTTGAGTGCTCCTTGTACGTCCCACTGCAGTTTTGGGTTTGTTTTCTGCTTAGCAGTTTTTGTTGGTTTCTTTTGTCGAGGCTGTAGCTTTAACCACTCTGCCACACTCTCCCCCTAATCAATAAATATCAGTAATTGGCACTTAGGCACATAACTGACTTTAGCCAGTATTCTTAGGGTTACCAGACTTCCGGATTTACCTGGACATGGGTGGCTTTTCAAAACCTGGTACATTGTCCGGGTTTTGAAAAGCTTCAAGCTTGGGACGGCATCGGGAGGGCATCTGCACATGTGTGGATGCAACACGGTGACGACATGCTCCTTCATGCAGGCGTATGATATTATCACGTCACACCTGCGCATGCACAGATGCTCTCTTGATGCAGCTCCAAGCACAAGAACAGGTTGAGGCGGAATGGGGTGTGACTTGGGCAGAATGGGGGCGGGGCTGGGTAGAACTGGGTGGGCCTGAGGGCGGAGCCATGGGTCTGGATTTTACAATAGTAAAATCTGGTAACCCTAGTTATTCTATAATGTGGGAATGCAATTTCCAGACTACAACTGTACGGGAGCATGGGCAGGTCATGAAACAAAGGCCACAACACAAATAAAAAGCAAGTAGGCCTCAGAAATCGGTGTAAAGAGCAATCTAAAGGAAAGACCTGACAAGGGCCGTGTTTCATGAAATGCTTGCTTCAAGGGTCTCCAAAGTAAACAACATAGTCTTGTTCTAAACATCACATAAATATAATGATTCAAGGCAAATGCAGATCAATAAAATCAGCCAATAGAATACAACTTAAATTCAAAATACTGATGAGGTGTAACAAAACTAAGAATTGCAAATGAAATGAAAAGTTCTGATATGGAGGGCTAAAAGAAATACCTGGAAAAAAGTGATCGATTTTCCAGGGCCTTGACTTGGGGCTAGATTCACTAAGCCCACCGATCAAGTCCCGACCATTTAGCAACCTCTTTGCGACCCCGACCCGATTCACTAACCTTCCTCCCGGTCTGATTCCGATCCGCGCATGCAAATGAGGGAAAGGCAGCGATTCACAATACAATTTCAGGAACACCGACTGGGCTGCCCGATCGGAAAAAACAAGCGACTGCCGAGGACCAGTCGCTTGTGCAAAAACCCTGCTCTCTGCCCCGATTCTGCTTCTCCTGCCCCGATTCTACTTCTCCTGCTTTCTGCCCCGACTCCGTGGTTTTAACCCGCGGGTTAAAACCACGAGCTCGCGAAAGCTTCCAGCTCTAAAAAAAAAAAAAAAGTTTCCAGCACTTCCTTCGCAGTGAGCATGTGTAGACCATCTCCAGGCAAAGAAGATGGTCTGCGCATGCTCAAGGATCGCTCTCCAGTGATCCGTGCGGTCGGTGGGGGGTGTGCCTCCGATCGCCTTCATGTGCATCGCCCCCATTTGTGAATCAGTCGGCCTGCCTTGGATCGGCCACGGATCGGACAGGATTGAGCAGATTGGTGAATCTAGGCCTAGGAGTTTTGCACATGGGTTACAGAATACTAACGGCTTTACGAGCGGCCACAAAAAAGTTCTCAGCCCAACCAACAAAGTTGGGGCAGTCTCCATTGAGGGCTATACACTTATTCCAGTGACTTTCCACTCTTTTTGCTCCGTTGGAACACATCCTACTCCTCCCTTCCCCATGCCATTCCTCAGGTGGGGAGCCACAGCTGCTCCATTTGTATGCCTTCAGCGCTCCTCACCTCCAGTAGCAGCAAGACCTGAAATCTGTTGCCCCAAGAGGTGTCAGCTCTCACAGTGTGGTGTTTCCTCTGGTAGAGGCTACATGCTGAAGGTGGGCAGGAAACATGGCAGTGCTTTGCACAGGCAGTTAATGTGCGTCTCCCTCCGGCACTCTTATGAGCTCATTGCAGTGTACAAAGGTGCCATGGCACACAGTTTGAGATGCATTGCTCTAGATATTTACCTTTACAAGGGCATGTGAATGCGGGTTACTAGATTACAGAATTGCTTTTCATATTTATATTTCTTTTTTTGCCACCCTCATCCTGTTCCAGAATGACACTTCTTTTCCAGAAGAATAAATGGGACTGTTCCACATATCACAGCCAAATTTTTCTGTAGCATCACCAGAGTTTAAAAAAAGATAACTTTGCAGCTGGTTTGGAAATGTCAACTTTCCAAAGATATCAGGGAAAAGAGACTCTCTTGTTATATTGGGTTTATCCTAGCACCTCATTTTTGGAGGTGAGGAACTTCTGTGCGCGGAAGAAGAATGGGACTTGGGGGTGATTGTGTCTGATGATCTCAAGGTAGAAACAGGTAGAAAAAGCGATGATCAAAGCCAGGAAGATGCTTGAGTGAATAAGGAGAGGAATGGCCAGCAGGAAAAGGGAGTTGATAATGCCATTGTATAAGTCTCTGGTGAAGTCCTATTTGGAATACTGTGTGCAATTTTGGAGACCCCACCTTCAGAAAGCTATAAAGAGGATGGAGCTGGTCTAGAGGGCTGTACAAAATTGGTTAATGGCCTTTGTCATAAATCATATGAGGACAGACTTAGAGGACTTAATACATATACTCTGTAGGAAAGATAGGAGAGCGGGAATATGATAGAGATGTTAAAATATCTCCGTGGCGCTAATGTACAGGAGGAGAGTCTTTTTGAAATGAAGGAAAACGCCGGAAGGAGAGGAAATAGGATGAAATTAAAAGGTGATAGGCTCAGGAGTAATGTAACAAAATACTTCTTTACAGAAAGATGTAGATGTGTAGAATAGTCTCCCAGTAGAGGTGGTAGAGCTGAAGACTGTATCTGAATTCAAGAAAGTGTGGGACAGGCGTGTGGGATCTCTTAAGGAGAAGAGAAGATAGTGAATGGTGTAGAAGGGCAGATTAGATGGGTCATTTGGCCTTTATCTGCCATCATGTTTCTATTTATCTGATTGACCCCTGACGCAGACAGTTGCACTGAAACACGGCCTGTTTCGAGCCCATCAATAAAATAAAGCTTTTGTTGCTCCATACTTGAAGGCCCTTGGTGTGCATGGAGTGTGTGGCATAGTCGGTTCAAACCCCGCGCTGCTCCTTGTGATCCTCCACTGCCTCAGGTACAGAAGATAGATTATGTGCCCACTGGGACAGATAAGGAAAATGCTAAAATACCTGTATGTAAACCGCTTCGAGAGTGGTCGTAAAACTACAAAAAAAAGGCAGTATACAAGTCTCTTTCCCGTTTTTTTAATTACTTTTGTAGCCGGACCATATAAGCATTTTTTTATAGCAACCTACAAATCTTTCAGACACTGAAGCACTTACGATCAACTGAAAATCATTAACAACTGAAAGCAGTTGAATTACAAAGAAAACTATGTGCAGGAGATATTCAGCACTTCTTCAAAGAACAAAGGACACGCTATTTTGCAGTAGATTGCATGAGTGGGATGTTCACTCCATGTCCTTTCTGAAAGCACACCGACAAATGTGTGTTATGGTTAGCATATAGCACAATGCCAGACTCACTCCCCTTCCACTATCCAGAGACTAATGGATTATTTTCTGTGCACATGGCATCTCATCTACGAGGGAGTGAGGAAAAGTTCTCAGCCCAACCAAGAAGAGAATAACGTGGATATGGTTCAATCAATGATCTGAAACAATGTCAAAACAGAGAATTTTGTTTCTGCAAATTGGCACTTAATGAAATGACATAACACTCTCTTCAGCTACAGTGGCAAAATAATGCTCAAAATTTAAGAACTTGGTTGGTTGGGCTGAGAACTTTTCAGCATCCCTCATATGTAATAAAAGTGAGCCAAGTATAGGACAATGAAGCCATTGTGACATCACTGATGAGGTTGGCTCTTATTGGTGGAATGAGGCACTATGACATCACAATCTCAACTCTTTTTCAGCTACAGTGGCAAAATAATGCTCAGAATTTAGGAACTTGGTTGGTTGCGCCGAGAGCTTTTCAGCACCCCCTCGCACTTAGTATGGGCTATTTAATCTGAATCCTTGAGTGTAGCCACTGCAATAATAGTCCTGGACTGCAAAACAACTCTATCTACATTTTCCATATTCCCCACTCCGCCTTCATAGTTAGTTGCTTGGTGTTTGTTAACCTAACCAAACAGGTGCATGGTGCATGCATGATCGTTATATGTATGTGTGTGTACAAACTGTGCTTGATGCTTGTTCAGTGCATGAAATACACTGTGAAATTTAAGACTTATATAAGTTGAAAACATAAAACCGAATCTCAACCTGATGGCTCTGGGAAGTTTCTCGTAACGGGTATGGGAAACTCTGATCCGTGCATTTGTACAAAAGCAATAAACCATGCAGCACTCAATGTTCTACCCCCCCCCCCCCTCCGAGCCCTACCTCAAACAAATTAGGTGATTCCTCTGCAGAGGCTAAACTAGTGTTTTTAGAAAGTAATGTGCAATGTAGATTTCTATGTAGAAACATGATGTAAGATAAAGGCCAAATGGCCCATCTAGTCTGCCCATCCACAGTAAGGGCTCCTTTTATCAAGGTGCGCTAGCGGGGTTAGCGAGTCGGACATTTCATCACGCGCTAACCCCCAGGGCAAGCCAAAAAAACTAACGCCTCGTCAATGGAGGCGTTAGCGACTAGCGCGGCAGGCGGTTTAATGCGCTGTATTACGCACGTTAAACCTCCAGCTTGATAAAAGGAGCCCTAAGGCTTTTCAGTAGATAGAGTCAGGATATGGCACCAAAAATTATGCACCAAAAATATGAGCGCTAAGCACTGAGGGGGAAATTCTATAAATGGTGCCTTGACTTAGGCGCCAGTGCCTGTTAAGAGGGAAATGTTGTTTCAAACGGTACTTAAATAACATTTCAAAGCGTCTACTGGTGCCAAAACAAATGGCGCAGAAATCACGCCTCCAGAAGTGCCTACAGGCACCTAACACAATGGCGTGGCGACCGCTTTTGTGGCGCCATTTAGAGTATTTGGGCCTAATTCTATAATGACATCTGCGTTAAGGCAAATTGGCGCTTAATGTAACAACCCCCTCCTTTACAAAGTCGCGCTAGCATTTTTAATGCCATCCGCGGCGGTAACAGCTCAGAATTCTGTGAGCGTCGGAGCTGTTACCGTGGCAGCCGGCACTAAAAACGCTAGCGCAGCTTTGTAAAGGAGGGGGTAAGTTAGGCACGCAACTGGAACTATTCTATAAACTGTGACCCCAGTTGTATAAATGGCACCTAAAACATAGATGCTGAGGAACGTGATCAGACTTATCTTTGGTTTAAAGAAATTTAACCATTTCACTGCCTTCTGTTGTGAATTACATTGGCTGCCTGTTGAGATGGTGTCAGGTCAAAAGCGCGCCGGGACAAAGGCGCGCGCAGACAATTGAGCGCAGCGCTGAGGCGCGCGCCACAGAAAATTACAGTTTTTACGGCTTTTTACGGCTCCGACGGGGGGGGGGCGTGGGGGGGAATCCCTCCACTTTACTTAATAGAGATCGCGCCGCGTTGTGGGGCGTTTTAGGGAAAAAGTTAAGTTTATAGTAAAATGTGGAGGGTTACAACCCCCCACAACGCCAGCGCGATCTCTATTAAGTAAACTGGGGGGGCTCCCCAACAAAAACCCCCGTCGGAGCCCCTAAAAACTGTAATTTTCTTCGGCACGTGCCTCCGTCTTGCACTCAGTTGTCGGCGCGCGCCTTTGTCTTTCGCCGAGTTGTCTATGAACCGTTGAGACATGTATCTTATCTGATTAATTCATTTTCATTTGCTGCTCAAAACCATTCTCGTGCAGCTCATGCTTTTTTTTGTTTATCCATCACGAAGGGCTGTAAGTTCAAAAGATTCCATGAGCACATGTCAGGCTGACATCTGGGATAAAGAATTCAAACAATTATCACTCGTGTCTTTTTTCATATCTGGAATTCCGAAGGCGTTTGAAGACTTATTTGTTTTCTAGATTTATTTTTTTTTTTTTTTAGGGGGGGGGGGTACAAATTTTTCATGATGAGCGTTCAGTTGTGAGTTTATTGCAATCTTTTCTAAACCACATAGATCTTCAAGGTAATGTGGTCTAGAAGTTGATTTTATGTTATGTTATGTCAATCTTGAGTTAGGTGCCATTTATAGAATTGTACCTACTTGTGTCTAAAGTGGACTTAGGTGTCAGTAAGCATCCAAACCTTAGGCGTACCCTATTTACGCCAGGGTTTTCTTGGCCCAGATACCTGTGATTAAGTGCCTACATGAAAAACACGCCCACGATCTGCCCTTAACCACACCTAATTTCTGGTAGACTCCTTGGACTAGGTGCCTACTTGAAAGTGATAGGCGCCTATCAATCAAGGCACCTACAGTCCAATAAATTTTAATTTAAGCCAATTCTGAGGTGCTAATTGCTTTGTTATCGGCGCCAATTATGCTTATAAGAAAATCTTCAAAAAACTAACAGTTTCAAAACATTGTTATCCGACTGATTTTCGGTCTGAAAAATAATAATAATAATAATAATTTATTTCTTGTATACCGCCAAATCAGTAAAAGGTTCTAGGCGGTTCACAGCAAGATAAGGCTGAACATCCAGGCGAATTACAATACAAGAAAAGCTATTTTTAGAAGATACATAATGCCTATAGATTAAAAGCATTAACATTAGAACACTTAAGTTACAAATTTATCAAATAGTTGTGTTTTTAGTAATTTTCTAACATTATAGTAAGATGGAACTTCTAGCATAATTTTGCCAAACCAGGTATTCAATTTAGCTGCCTGAAAAGCGAAAGTTCTCTCTAAAAATATCTTAAAACGACATATGGTAATATGACAGGAGGGTATGCAAATAACTGGACTTTTCGTGTAGGCTTGTTTGAGTAATATAAGGAGAAATGGGAAACAAGGTAGAAATGGGAAACAAGGAGAAATGGGAAACTCCTTATTACCAAAAATTACACTGGCTACCGATTGAGGCTAGAGTTTTATTCAAATTCGCATGTATTTGCTTCAAATCAATCTTCGGTATGTCCTCAGGTTACCTTGTTTCCCATTTCTCTTTAAATCACTCCAATAAGCCCACACATAGAGTCCAGTTATTCACATATCCTACTGTCAAATCATGTCGTTTGAAGAGATTTCTCAAGAGAACTCTCTCTTTCCAGGTAGCCAAAATGAACGCCTGGTTTGGCAAAAGCATGCCAGGAGTCTCATCCTATTATTTTTTTTAGAAAACTATTAAATACACAATTATTTGACAAATTTGTAACCCAAGCTTCCTAATTGCTTTTTAAATATAACATGTATTGTGTACATTCTAGAAATTGATGTATCTTTTTGAACTGTATATTCACTGGATGTTCAGCCTTATCTGCTGTGAACCGCCTAGGACCATTCGTGGTCTGGCGGTATATAAGAATAAATTATTATTATTATTATAAAGTCTAGGCGTGCTGATCTAGGTGCCTAACTGTAGGTATCTTTATAGAATCTGCCAGTGTATGCGCAAACTTCAGAATGCCTGGGCCAATCAGGCCTTAGGGTTAGTGGGATGGGCGAACCCGCTATGCCTAAGGCCTGATTAGTCCAGGCTTCTAGAGCCTGGGCCAATCAGGCCTTAGACTTAGCGGGGATGGGCCGGGAGGGGCAGGCCAGCCTCATTTTGACGAGGCGGGCCTGCCAGCAGGACGGCAGCAAGACCCGTTCGTCCGGCCAACAATTTAGAGGTTAGTTGGGGGATAGATTAGTTGGGGGGAGGTTAGGGGGGTCATGGGGGGGTGGTAGCGCGGGGCGGTCGTTAACGTGGGAGGTCTGGAGGGGGTGCGGCTTTCCGGCAGGAGGGGTTGGGCATTCCGGCAGGAGGGATTGGACACCCTCCTGCCGGTGATCAGACAGGCGGCCGCGACCGCTATACTTATTGCGGCAGGGAGATCCCTTGCCGCGATAAGTATAGTGGCTGCATCTACTTACCATGTAGGCCAGCATTTTGCTGGCCTACATAGTAAGTGTCTCTTCCTCTACTAGGGAGACGCATAGAGCCGCCTAGGTTCGCCTAAGGCCCTTAGGCGAGCTTAGGCATCTTGCGGGCCTCCCTAGGCTCCCGGAGGCGCCTTCAATATAGGCAGCCTGCCTGAGGAGCACTTTTTAAAAAAACCTGCATCTCGATTGGCTGATTAGACAGCTGTAGGACGCCTACAGCTGCCTAAAATTGGGACGCACTTTGCAGAATCAGGGCCTTTGGGTTCTGCAGTTGTGCTCACTATTTATTAAGAAATGTTAAAAAGCCAGGGAGAGATGAAATCTCGTCTTTTAAAGGGCCAGCAAGATCCGTTAATCCAAGACCTACCAAGACTAACTCCCTTACTCTGTCTCTTTCAGGAACTTGGCTTACTTTGCCACTCAGAACAGCCCCTCGTCTGTTATTTTGGACCTATGGGAAGCTCGACACCCCTATGACGGGGACCTGGATTCTCTAGCCTGTGCGCTGGAAGAAATTGGAAGGACACAGTCCAAAATCTCTCTGCTTACAGAGACTCGGACTGAAGAGTCCGACTTCAGCTACAACCAGCAAAACCCACTCTAGTGAAATGTCAAAATCTCTCTGTATGCGAGAATCTGGGGTCAGCAATCAGACTTTGTGCTCAGAGCTGAGCTTCTGAGAGAGAAAGAAAGGAAGCCGTTCTCCACGTGCTCATTGGGTGTCGAAGAAGAATCGCTTCCACTGAGGAATATTTTGTGCTGGAGGGCAGAGGAAGCTTACTGAATGGGACCAACAAACACCGTTGCCCTTTTTTTCTGCAAGAGACAGGGGTTCACTCGAGGTGATGGTTTGTCGTGCTCAGAAATTAACCTACGCCTCTCTGTGTTACAGCAAGTTCAGTCTTGTAATGAATGGTTTGTGGTAGGGGTGAGCTCGCGTGTGGTGCCTCACGGTGTCACGAGCTGACCGTTAAGTTGGCAATTGAAAATTCAAGAGGCGTGGATGGACCCAGTTGTGGTTGCACAGCCAGGTGGAACGTCACAGTGGCTTTCACCTTCAACAGCTGATGCCACCTAAAAGGCACTGATGTGATCTGCAAGCACAGCTGGACACTTGCATGAGAGGTTATGGCCATAGAAAGATGTTACAGGGTTTAGGTAACTGCTGTTGAGGTGCATATAATCTCCTTAACGCCAAACATATGCTGACTGGATACGTTTTAGATGTGTGGTATTTTAGTACAGTCCACCCCCAACCTTCCTGTTATGTTTCGTTGGAAGTGATTATAAGGATGCTCTTAATACAGCTTGATGACACCACATCAAGGTTTGTAACATGAAAGCGAACTGATCATTACATGCTGCGTTTAAGCAGTTAACACTTTCTTTGCCAATTTGTCTTGTTATAACACACATAGCCTAGCGATGGCACAAGCTCAGTAGAAGGGCAGCTGGGAAGGATCCTCAAGAGGTTGAGGTTCCACATCCGCCCATGACTTCTTCACCCATTTGCCCCAAAGATGGCCATGTTCCACTCCCCCGTTCTTTCTGCCATACTCTGTCGCAGTGCAGAGCAATGTGGGCAGCCAGGGGCTAAGTGGGGCCAGTCCTGCCTCCAAATTTGGCAACAGTGAGTAAGGACAGGGGAGCCATTCATTCTGCTGCACCCGTTGTAAGGAGAAGACGGCATTAAGGGAGAAAGGTCTCGATATGTTGAACACAGGCCCTCCCCAGACCATGTGGCTCCACAGGGGTCATAATGCCATATTTCAGGTCACAATGTGTATGGAGATACCCAGCATCTGTCTGTGAGGGGCTCCTCTGGGGTGCTAAGCTGGAGGATAACAGCCAAAATGATTCCTGGGATGTTCTGGCTATCTCAGACCCATCCTTTATTAAGGTTTCTAAAAATAATCCTTCTGGAACACTGTGTTACCCCCCCCCCTCCCACACACACACACACATACATACAGGGCTCCTTTTTCAAAGGTGCGTTAAGGCCTTAACGCGCGGAATAGCTTGCGCTAAATTGCCGTGCACGCTAGCCACTACCACCTCCTCTTGAGCAGGCGGTAGTTTTCGGGTAGCGTGTGCTAATCCGGTGCGTGCGCTAGAAATGCTAAAAGGAGCCCACAGTGTTTCTCTTTCCAGTAGTACTTGGCTTTCATTTTTCAGTCAGAAATGTCTTTTTCTTTTTCTTTTGCTGCTAAAAGGTTAAAATGAGTTGTTTTGTTTATCAGATTTCCTTAAACATGTAAAGGACTGTATACTGAAAAATGCTGACTACATCCATACAGAAGGACTAAGAGACGGCCATGGAGGGCTGTGTGATGCGACTAGTGTCGCAGGATACAAAAAACACAGCTTTGAGGATTCCGTTTCCGGAATCTAGAAGGTTCTCTGTGGTCACAATCTCTCATTTCTCTGATTGTAGCTAAAGCCTTTATCCATCCTCTGTCTAGGGGGGAATAAGCTGAGTAAAACGAGCCCTTAGCTGTAACTGTGAATATGGTGTGTTACTTTTGCTATGATTTCTTTTATGGTTACTAGCTAGAGGAGGTTTGCCTAACCATATTAAGGCCTCATCTCTGCAGTCGGTGTGACTTTTGACAGATTAAAAGGAGACTTAGTGGGGAACTGGAGCCCATTGCATCTGGCCTGACATGTTGCATTGTCCTTCCTTAGAGGTTATAAATATAGGAAACTGAGATAAAAGGTAAGAACTGGTTATAGGTGTGTTTCACATTAGAACAGTAGTTCCTAAGCCTGTCCTGGGGAAACCCCCAGCCAGTCAGGTTTTCAGGATGTCCAAAATGAATATTCATGAAAGATATTTGCATGCGTTGGAGGAGGTGTAAACAATCTCAGTCATCAGTGCTTTCCCTCATTTATATTAAATATATATGTATGTATATATAATCCTCAGTAACCTACTAAGGATTCATTCTATCTATCTATCTATCTATCTATCTATCTATCTATCTATCTATCTATCTATCTATCTATCTATCTATCTATCTATCTATCTATCTATCTATCTATCTATCTATCGTATAAATGAGGGAAATCACTGATGACTGAGATTGTTTGCCCTCATATGGTAGCCTAGGATTGTATATCTTCATTTAGTGGAGGAGGTGCATGCAGATCTCTCGTGAATATTCAATGTAGATATTCTAAAAACCTGGTTGGCTGGGGGTACCCCCCCCGGGACAGGTTTGGGATCCACTGCCTTAAAAACTCATGTCAAAATCAGTGTTCTAGTAAGCTGATGCTTCAATGTACCAGGAGCATCCTTCTTCACATGCAGCAAATAGCCTTTCTAGGGGGTTTAAGAAAATTCATTTTTTCTCAGTGCTGGAGGACCAGTCTTAGGACAATAGCATCACTATTTTGAATGACCTTGGTCTGAAATGTCACCTGCATGACATTACACTGAGAAGAAAGTCCAGGGAGGGTCACAACAGTGCCCACATGGCGTGACCTTAGTGCATTTCTCATTTTATAGAAACTTATCTCAGCAACAGAACAGGATCCCTGTAAATCTAACACCTGCAGTTATGCCGTTAAGAGCTAAGCTGCGAATGATAGAGATAATATTTTTTTATTATAAGAGGAAAAAATGCTAAGCATTTGCCACCTGCTTCAGCATCCAATTCCAAAGAATACAATTTGCTTTTACATCCCTAAGTAGAACTAATCTTTGCGGCGCCCCTTCAGATTGTTTTCCGGGGATAGGAGGAGGTCAACCAGGAAGATAAATCTCTATTGTGCTATAATACCACATGATCACATACTTTTTTATTTGTTTTATGTTTATATAACACCCTGAAACAGTGTATTTTTACTAAAAATAAAATCTACAGGTATGACTGTCTTCCCCAGGGAACTTAATCCCAGATTCTGTACAGGTCAACCAAATTTGGACACAGATCCCAGATCCATGCAGGACAATTATTGGAGTTAAGAAGCATTTAATAGGCAGTAATTAGGAGTTATGCATGGATCCACCCTAGGCCGTATTCTACAACATGTGCCCCTAAGTTTCATACTACGCAGCTCCAAAGGGGCTGGGGCCATGGAGAGTCGGAGTCATTCCTAGAATTTAGGCGCAATGTTATAGACTACTTAGATTTGCGTACCTAACTACCATCAGTTGAGTTCCAGCATTTACACCAGCTTGTGGCAGGCATACTGTAAGTCAGTGTATCACAAACTGTGGTGCGTGTGCCGCGGCGAGAATCTAGGTGTGCCAAAAAAGAGACGAGTCGATCACTACTGGCACTGGCACCTGAGCCTCTCCTCCACTCTGTCCCCCCCCCCCCCCGAGGGATTTCCAAAACCCTGCAGCCCCCCGAGCCAAGAGCTGAATCTACAGTGCCTCTAAGCATGCATGGACGTCAACATGATGACATCACACAAATGTGTGTGACATCACTGGCCAACATCCGCGCATGCTCAGAGGCCCTGTAGATGCTGTCCTGAGTTTAGTGTACTTCGGCAGAAAAAGTTTGCAAGACACTGCTGTAAGTTTTCATGTTCAAATGTAGGTACAGAATGTGCACCAAGCTTAGGCGTCAGAACGGGGGAGGTAGCAGGGGCCATGGCCTCCCCGAAGATTGGTGTTCTCGTGTGGTGCCCACCCTTCCACCCGCTTCCTGGTGTTCTAAATTAAATCTTTAGGCAGCTGCCCCGGAGCACTTCATTCTACTTCTGAGGCAGGCCTGTTCGCTGACGCTGCGTAGTAGCTGCCTGAAGACTTACAATTATAACGCCGGGAGAAGGTGGGTGGGGAGTCGGGAGATGGGAAGAGGCTGTGCCTGCGCTGTAGGGTTCCACTAGGCCTAGGGCGGAGCTCCTGGACCTCCCCAAATCATACAGCGTTCCGAAGTCTCTGGCGCCAAGCTAATGTTCCCCAAAGGGCACTCCACATTGATCACGCTTTACAGAATCTAGCCCTTAGCACCTGATTCTTAAACAGGAATCTTTTTGCCAGTCAATCCTGTTTAAACAATGTCTCAAAGGTGTCCATTAATTACATTCTATAAAAGACGCCTAAAGTTAGGTGCCTGGATCAGCGCACTTAGCCAATCTAGGCACCTAACTTAATTATTTAAATAGCCTTCATTGGTACCGTTAATTGAAAATTACAATGAAAAAACACATTGCAATTAATTAGCTGGTTGGTGCCCACATTTTGAGGTAGGTGTCCACTCTAAGGCACCTACCAGAAAGTAAGCGTGGATGGGGGTGGATCTCGGGCATGTTTTGACTTAGGTGCACTCCTGTAGGCAAAGAAAACCCTGGCATAAATAGAGTGCACCTAAGGTTTTAATGCCTACTGGTTCTTACTCAGCACGATTCTATATACAGCGCATAATTGTAATTGACGGTGTCAGGTCAAAAGCGCGCCGGGACAAAGGCGCGAGCAGACAACTGAGCGCAGAGTGGAGGCGCGCGCCGAAGAAAAAGACTGTTTTTAGGGGCTATGATGGGGGGTGTGGGGGGGAACCCCCCACTTTATTTAATACAGATTGTACCACGTTGTGGGGGGTTTGGGGGGTTGTAACCCCCCACATTTTACTGAAAACTTAACTTTTTCCCTGTTTTTAGGGAAAAAGTTACGTTTTCACTAAAATGTGGGGGGTTACAACCCCCCAAACCCCCCACAACGCCGTTGCGATATGTATTAAGCAAAGTGGGGGGGGGGGGCTCCCTAACAAAACCCCCTGTCGCAGCCCCTAAAAACAGTCTTTTTCTTCAGCGCGCGCCTCCGTCTTGCGCTCAGTTGTCGGCGCGCACCTTTGTCTTCCGCGTTACTGTCTATGAACCGTAATTGACACATGCGCTCCTCAGAGCCTACGTGTTAGGTACCATTTATAGAATCAGGGCCTTAGTTTCTAATTGGACACCCAAAACAATGGATTTGCCCAAGACCACAATGAATGGCTAAGGCGGGATTTGTACCCAGGTCTTTTTGTTCATTAATGTGACCACAAGGCCATCTGCTTCACCTAAATCACCATAGACTGCATAAAGTTAAGTGCCTAGAAATTAACTCCATAGCTTAGTCAGGACCTCTTTCGTCATGCATAAACTTAATGCCTGGGTTTCCCAGATTAGAGTGTCTGGAGTACTGCCACCTAGTCCCAGGACTAATTCTAGGAGTGAAAGACTGACCAAGCATGACTACCCCATCATGACAAGGGTCCCCATAGCAAAGTTGACTGCTGTCATTGAGGTAGAGCTTCAGCCTGGTACTGGCTGGCAGAGCAAGCAAAGGGTCATGGGTCGTTGGATTAGAAAAGGAATGGGTTGAATTGGTCTGTACATTCAAAACATATAAACACTAAAAGGTATAGAAGATGAAAAAGTGAGGCCGACTGGAAACAACCACAGCGACCAAATTCCTCACTGTTCGGATTCAACAACAGGATGGCAATAAGGCTTTCAAAGTCATCAATGTCAATACATGTCTGGCTTTGGCTTATCTCATTGCCGCTAGACCTAAACGAGTAAGGAGGTCGTATGTATGCTCCTCCACGAACCCTTGAGAAAGCCTTTTGGGCAAAACTGGTCCCGTCGGGGCATGCTATAGACACTGCATTAAAACGATAAGTAAAAAGAACTTAAGCTGTCAACTAGTTTTTATTTCTGGATAAGGAGGCAATGAGGTGAGCCAAAGCCAGACATATATTTGTTTGATGTATTGACATTGATGACTTTGAAAGTCCAATTGCCATCCTGTTGTTGAATCCGAACAGTGAGGATTTTGGTCGCTGTATTCAAAACATATCCCATCTATATTAAATAGGAACCTACAGAT
This sequence comes from Geotrypetes seraphini, assembly GCF_902459505.1. Taxonomy (NCBI): domain Eukaryota; kingdom Metazoa; phylum Chordata; class Amphibia; order Gymnophiona; family Dermophiidae; genus Geotrypetes; species Geotrypetes seraphini. The sequence goes on along the minus strand of NC_047089.1, from coordinate 214,949,951 downwards.
TCAACCTCAGTTTCAAATTTTATTTCACAAATTTAAAGGGGAAAAATGTGGGAATGGCATTCCTATGTTAGCAAGCGGCAGAATGCTTGGCAATGGCGTTCTCCTTATTAAAGGTCTAGGACTCTAAGTAGTGCAGCTGCTGAATTAATTGTCATTGATTATATTCAATATATTTTGGTGGGTCATGGATAACGGGTCATGGATAACGGGTCACATAATCAGTGGGTCATGGGTCACTGATAACATGGGTCATAGGTCAGTTCTGCTGGCTGTCCTCTATCCTTAGTTTCTGACCTGGGTCCCAGTATTTTAACACTGGCCTTCCCCAAGCTATCAGATTCCATCTGGCCTGAAGTCCCTTGTAAACAAGTCACCCAACATTAATTCTTGCCACTGTAGTCTCAAGCCATGAACAGTCAAGTTAGTGACGCTGACAGCATCACATGTTTAAGGCCATGGCATTGACAGGTAATGCATGTGACTGATGGTGAAGAGCAGTGACTTTGGCTACACTTTCACTTGTAACTTGCAAGAGTTTCTGGTTTCACTTCAGAAAATTCTATGTGCCTAAACGCATACTAAATTGCTGGCATGCCCATAAAAACTCCAATTTAATGCACATGTAGTTGATTTAAACACATTAAAACATTTTTTAATGTAATTTAATTAAATTTTGCATGCATTCATTTCTGAAACAAACTCTAAAATGGCAGAAAATTGGCCAACGCTGCCCCCCTTCGAATGATTCAAAAATAAATGAAAAATGCTTTCCATGCCTATCCCTATAGCTTGCAATAGTGAGGATAAACATGAAGGTGTGAGCAGGGTGGGGGAACACAATTTATCAAAAAAGTAAAAGTATTGTCCCCATGTCAAACCAACAGAAAAACAAGAGTAGGGAGTCTAACATAATGTCTTCCAGCCAATATAAAGTTTATTCAAAACAAAGCTTTAGCATAAATGATGTATAGGTTCGACACGGAGCCTTATTTTGGCGGACATAGTGACATAGTGATATAGTAGATGACGGCAGATAAAGACCCAAATGGTCCATCCAGTCTGCCCAACCTGATTCAATTTAAATTTTTTAAATTTAAATTTTTTTTTCTTAGCTATTTCTGGGCAAGAATCCAATGCTCTGCCCGGTACTGTGCTTGGGTTCCAACTGCTGAATTCTCCGTCAAAGCCCACTCCCGCCCATTTACATCCTCCCAGCCATTGAAGCCCTCCCCAGTTTGCCCAGTATTGGCCTTAGTTCTTCAATATTTACTATTATTTTCTGATTCTAGATCCTCTCTGTTCATCCCACGTTTCTTTGAACTCCGTCACTGTTTTCCTCTCTACCACCTCTCTCGGGAGCACATTCCAGGCATCCACCACCCTCTCCGTAAAGTAGAATTTCATAACATTGCTCTTGAGTCTACCACCCCTCAACCTCAAATTATGTCCTCTGAGTCACAATATCCAGTTCATCTGCTCCTGTCTAAAGCGGCCACTACAAATCTTTAGACCCCTAAGTTATGCGCACACCATCAAGTGCGTACATATATTACTTCTATGTGACTATGGATTGAACAGATTTGATTCTGGTTTTGTCTACAAGCAAACACCTGACACGGGAAAGTAATCTATGTACGCAATGGAGGGTGTTCACATAACTTAGGCATCTAAAGAATTGCAATGGCCATTTTAGACAGGAGCAAACAAACAGGATATTGTGACCCCTGGTGCAGGCGGTGGTCCGTTGAAACACGGCTCTGTGTCGAGTATATGCATCATTTATGCTCAAGCTTTGATTTGAATAAACTTTATATTGCCTGGAACACATTGCATTAGAAACCTAGTCTTTTGTTTTCTTTTCGGAACAAAATTTATGTTATATCAATCTCATTCCCAATACTGTCAGAAGAAACAAACCTACCTAACACCCAGTTTGTAGAAGTTTTCAGTGATATAGGAAAAGACGAGATGTCCTAAAACTGGCCAGGTGGACACCAAAGAGAAATTTCTTTGAGATTTGCATTCCCCCCACAAATATTCTTTTTCCTGCTTTACAGGGTACACTAGATGGACTAGTTCAGTGTCTCTCAAACTATTTAGCTCCGGCACACTAAATGGAGCAAATGTTTTTCTTGGCACATTATAACTGAAATAATAAAATTGCAAAACCAACAAAAAATTTAATTTGAGAGTTATTTATTTAAAAATTTTTAAGCTATGTATGGGCGATTGTAACAACGTTGAAACTAAAGTAAATAGAATAGATTTGCTAATCAGTGCGATGAATGTGCTTGTTTTAGAGCGCAAATTAACTCAAAACGAAACTCAATAGTCGACAAGGAAGCACACATTTCATCATCCACCATCTGCAGCCGTTCTCTTTTTTTAAATTTAATTTCTGTCAGAGCTGAAAATCCAAGTTCACAAAGTTAAGAAGATACAGACGGTAACAAAGCCTTGATTGCTTTGTTGCTCAAGTTAGGATAACTACTGCATAAAAAATATAAAACTAAAATTACTTGCGGTTAGTTTTCGAGGACCAATCACGTCAAAGAATGATGCTTTTCTGGGCAGTTGTATCCTTACGCACACAGACACTCATAACATTGACAGACTGTTGTGTACACAATGTACATGTCATCTATTCTAGTGTAAACGTATGAAGGGAATTTTTAAAAATAAAGTATAATTCTGGAATCTCTCATGGCACACCTGGAATCTCTTCAGAGCACACCACTGGGCCATGGCACACAGTTTGAGAGATACCGGACTAGTTGATCCTTATCTACCAGCTTCTGCTACAGTCGCCTCAATGAATCCATTGATCAATTATGTAACAGACACAAGAGAAGCACACACCTGATCTTCGTTTCCCCCCAAGTTAGAGGATGTAAGCTCAAAAGACACCACCAATACCTTCTCTCCAACCAAGCAGCACTATGGGGTAAAGATCTAGAACAATCGCTCACGCCTTCCACTTATGGGGAATTTAGGACACGCCTAAAAACACATCTGTTCCTGACGTATCTAAACAACTGACCCGTACAATTCTTTCTCTTCAATATCGGTTACCTTGAACTGCTAACTCGATCTTTCTCTTCTGTTAAGTTCATTCAACCTGTACCATCTTTTAATCTTTGTAAACCACATAGAACTTCACGCTCCTGCGGTATATAAGCTGTTATTATTATTATTATTATTAATCCATTCATAGGTTACTCATTACTACTACAGTGTTTCATTTGGATGACATTGTGATCCTCAGAAATCATAAGGAAACAATAACGACTGTGCATGTTCACCACATCTACGGTAGTTTTATTGTTTCACTAGCTGATGACCCGGCGTTGCATGGGTATTTAATTATAGCAATAACACAGTAAATGGATTCAAATAAAGATACTTTATAGTGGTGAACAAAATTATATTTTTACAGCTTTATAAAAAATACAATAATCAAATTATAATGCGAAATATTTGACAAAATGAATACAATACAACAAACACAAAACTTGATTATAAACAACATTTTTTGTTTCACCTCCAGGAGCAAGAACATATAAATTCTTGGGTGAAGAGACCCCCCAGAACATATCACCCCAGGTCGTGAGGGATCTGCATACCAAGTTTTGATCAAATCGGTCAAGCCGTTTATTATTTACTGTGAGAATGGCAGCTGTGTACAATTTTTCCATTGACATGAATGGGTGAAAACTGATTTTATGTTTGTAGCTCTGCCCACGTGTGCAGGTGGGCCGTGAGACCCCCAGAACATATCACCCCAGGTAGTGAGGGATCTGCATACCAAGTTTCGTTCAAATCGGTCAAGCAGTTTTTGAAGTACTGTGAGAATGGCAGCTTTTAACTTTTTTTCCATTGACATGAATGGGTGAAATCTGATGTTCTGTTTGTAGCTCCGCCCATGTGTGCAGGTGGGCCAAGAGACTCCCAGAACATATCACCCCAGGTAGTTGGAATTACTGTGAGAATGGCAGCTTTTTACATTTTTTCCATTGACATGAATGGGTGAAATCTGATTTTATGTTTGTAGCTCCGCCCATGTGTGCAGGTGGGCCGAGAGACCCCCAGAACATATCACCCCAGGTAGTGAGGGATCTGCATACCAAGTTTCGTTCAAATAGGTCAAGCCGGTTTTGATTTACTGTGAGAATGGCAGCTGTTTACATTTTTTCCATTGACATGAATGGGTGAAATCTAATTTTCTGTTTGTAGCTCCGCCCACGTGTGCAGGTGGGCCGCGAGACCCCCAGAACATATCACCCCAGGTAGTGAGGGATATGCATACCAAGTTTCGTTCAAATCGGTCAAGCCGTTTTTGAAGTACGGTGAGAATGGCAGCTTTTTACTATTTTTCCATTGACATGAATGGGTGAAATCTGATGTTATGTTTGTAACTCCGCCCACGTGAGCAGGTGGGCCGAGAGACCCCCAGAACATATCACCCCAGGTAGTTGGAATTACTGTGAGAATGGCAGCTTTTTACATTTTTTCCATTGACATGAATGGGTGATATCAGATTTTCTGTTTGTAGCTCCGCCCATGTGTGCAGGTGGGCCGAGAGACCCCCAGAACATATCACCCCAGGTAGTGAGGGATCTGCATACCAAGTTTCGTTCAAATAGGTCAAGCCGTTTTTGAATTACTGTGAGAATGGCAGCTTTTTACATTTTTTCCATTGACATGAATGGGTGAAATGTGAATTTCTGTTTGTAGCTCCGCCCACGTGTGCAGGTGGGCCGCGAGACCCCCAGAACATATCATCCCAGGTAGTGAGGGATCAGCATTCCAAGTTTCGTTCAAATCGGTCAAGCCATTTTTGCTTGATCGCGGCACATACATACATACACACATACATACCTCCGATTTTATATATATAGATTAAATTTGAGGAAGTCAGGCATCTACTTTGTAAGTGATCTTTGTAGGGCTGTTTTGGAACTTTCTCTGAGTTTGAAATGTGCTCTGATGGGCTCCTGTTCTCCTCTGCAGAGTCAATAAATGCTGAAACAAACACAAGTCGGGAGAAAAGCGAAAGACCCAGTGCCACCAGCAGAGAAATAAATTATGGATGGAATGTGCTGCAGTTCCCTGAAATACATAATGATAGGTTTGCAGCCATTAAATAACAGGTTATTCAAGGCTCTAGCCATTGGGGTGGTGTGTTTTCTTCTTTTTTTTTCTTGACGATTGCTGCATTTCTAATTGCTTTAGGTTCATTAAAACAAAGTTTTTAGAGGCTTATTGGATTTGCCATACTGTGTTTAAGTCATTAGGGGACTTCTGAATGTGTTTTCCGCATCTCCCACTCATCTGCAAATCTCAGTGAGGGTATATTTGTACAAAGCCAGGTGCAAGACCGAGGGTGAACCGCTCAGATGTGTGCAGAAGGCTTATGCTAGGACTGCCAGGGCCTGCCTGATTGTGGGTGGAATTCATAGAGAGCAATTGGACCTGCTTAGCTTGGGGAGTGGGGGGTGGGGGGGGGGAGAGACACCTAAATAAGAGGGATGAATATCTTGTCAAGAAAGAAGAATGCAAACATAGCTTGAAGGCAAAAAGTTGAGGAGGGCTGATTAGTGGTAGGGTCACATCTGCTGAGCTGTCACTAGATATTAAGGAAATTCAGAAAGCAAAATTGAAATAAATTGCTGTGACTCGTAGCTTCTGCCATTTTTAATTATCCAGAAATTTGCAGTTGCTTCCTTTTCCTGCATAGTCATTATATACCATAAAACTGTACAGTAACACCACTGGCTTCCAATGTCCCTTGAAACAGGAAGATATAAGGACATTTTTGTCACAAATGAGGCCTGGCTGCGTTTTCAGTACCTCTAAGGGTTTCTGGTATCCATGAATACAGAGTAAGATGGGTGGTCTATATTTTCATTTGGCACTGATGGCGGAGCATGGAAGTCCATCAAAGATTGTGCTTCATAAAGGACATCAAATGGCTTTACAAAAGAACCTCTTGTTGAAAAAAAAAAAAAAAAAAAAACCACACCAATTTATTTGCCAAACCCAAGCAAAATTAGAACTATTCAGTCATTTATTTAACCTTAATATATCTTTTCAAAGGCATAGTTTGAAGTGTGTATGGAGGAGGCAGTGTTTTACTCCTCTGTCCACCAAAATGCTCCTGGTGCTAATGCTACCTTGGTCCCCCTGCCCTGCCCTCCCCCCCCCCCCCTTGCCAATGTGACTTCCTAACTCTTCTCCCCCTGAAATTGACCAGGCAAACTATTAAGAGTGTGCAGCTAAAAAGCACGTATCAAGAAGCGGGGAGTGGATGTTCCACAATCAGGCAGGCCCTGGCAGTCCTAGCATAAGCCTTCTGCACACATCTGAGCGGTTCACCCTCGGTCTTGCACCTGGCTTTGTACAAATATACCCTCACTGAGATTTGCAGATGAGTGGGAGATGCGGAAAACACATTCAGAAGTCCCCTAATGACTTAAACACAGTATGGCAAATCCAATAAGCCTCTAAAAACTTTGTTTTAATGAACCTAAAGCAATTAGAAATGCAGCAATCGTCAAGAAAAAAAAAGAAGAAAACACACCACCCCAATGGCTAGAGCCTTGAATAACCTGTTATATGCTACTCAACACAGCTACCTTACTTGAGTGTTAACTGATTAGCACAGGAATAGTATATGAGCCCTTACTGTGTGCAAAATGGGTGTTGGTAAGTGCACAAATGCTAATTGTTTTTGAATAGTAACCTGACTAGGGAGTGTGATCAGAAAATTTTTAAGTTGCTCAGAGACGTGAAACTCTACAAGGAAGGTATACACCTTCCAGAGTTTACCTTCCAGTCATTGCAACTGTTTCAATGCTGGTCACGCTCCAAAGCAGGATGCAAAAATAAATAAAGGAGAGACAGGGGAGATATGATTCAGACGTTCAAATACTTAAAGGGTATTAACGTAGAACAAAATCTTTTCCAGAGAAAGGAAAATGGTAAAACCAGAGGACATAATTTGAGGTTGAGGGGTGGTAGATTCAGGGGCAATGTTAGGAAATTCTACTTTACGGAGAGGGTGGTGGATGCCTGGAATGCGCTCCCGAGAGAGGTGGTGGAGAGTAAAACTGTGACTGAGTTCAAAGAAGCGTGGGATGAACACAGAAGATTTAGAATCAGAAAATAATATTAAAGATTGAACTAGGCCAGTTACTGGGCAGACTTGTACGGTCTGTGTCTGTGTATGGCCGTTTGGAGGAGGATGGGCAGGGGAGGGCTTCAATGGCTGGGAGAGTGTAGATGGGCTGGAGTAAGTCTTAACAGAGATTTCGGCAGTTGGAACCCAAGCACAGTACCGGGTAAAGCTTTGGATTCTCGCCCAGAAATAGCTAAGAAGAAAAAAAAAAAAAATTTTTTTAAATTGAATCAGGTTGGGCAGACTGGATGGACCATTCGGGTCTTTATCTGCCGTCATCTACTATGTTACTATGTTACTATGTAACAATCTTTCAAATGCTTCAAAGTATGCAGGAGCTCTTTCTTCATATATTTTATCAAACGAACATCACTTAAAATAAGTAAGTTATAATATGATGACTTAGCTTCATGAAGGGTTAGGGGTCCCAACGTGGCCCCGTTTCATTTACTTCCTCAGGAGACCCAATCATAAATATAGTACAAGTCCTTTTAAAGCGTTCTTCAGCGATGTTCACACATCACGAAGTCCAAAACAATTATTGAAAGCTTTTAAAATGACTTGTACTATATTTATGATTGGGTCTCCTGAGGAAGTAAACGAAACGGGGCCACGTTGGGACCCCTAACCCTTCATGAAGCTAAGTCATCATATTATAACTTACTTAAGTGATGTTCGTTTGATAAAATATATGAAGAAAGAACTCCTGCATACTTTGAAGCATTTGAAAGATTGTGACAACCTTTATTTATTTATTTATTTTTGTATCCTGCTTTGGAGCGTGAACAGCATTGAAACAGTTGCAATGACTGGAAGGTAAACTCTGTATCATCTCTAGGAGGGTGTATACCTTCCTTGTCGAGTTTCACGTCTCTGAGCAACTTAAACATTGTTTTTTAATGGCCGCATGCTGAAGGCTATAACATAAACCGATGGAAGTTAAAACACACTCATTCATACAAAAATTGGAGGAAAAAGCCTCAAAAGTCCCAATGTTCACAGCCTGATAACTGAGTTGCAAATACTAAGAACATAAGAACAGCCTCATGGGTCAGACCAATGGTCCATCAAGCCCAGTAGCCCGTTCCCATGGTGGCCAATCCAGGTCACCAATACCTGGCCAAAACCCAAGGTGTAGCAATATTCCATGCTACCGATACAGGGCAAGCAGTGGCTTCCCCCGTGTCTTTCTCAATAACAGACTATGGACTTTTCCTCCAGGAACTTGTCCAAACCTTTCTTAAAACCAGCTACGCTATCTGCTCTTACCACATCCTCTGGCAACACGTTCCAGAGCTTAACTATTCTCAGGGATAGGAAGAAATAAGAGACACCGAAGGGCTGCGGCATGAACACACTTGTAGGTTAGTAATAGGATTCTGAACTGTATGTGGAGTGGATAGGGAGCCAGTGAAGTGATTTGAGGAAAGGAGTAAGGTGAGTGTAGTGAGGTTGGCAGAAGATAAATCATGCAGCTGAGTTCTGCACTGCTTGCAGGGGAGAGAGGCAGTTCTGCAGGAGATGTACATTGCAGTAGTCTAAGTGTGAGGTTACAAGAGTGGGGGGCAAGGGTTCAGGTGGCGTGCTTAGAGAGGAAGGGGTGAATTTTGGAGACGTAGAGATAGAACCATCAGGTTTTAGTAGCCTGTTGGATGTAGGTAGAAAATGAGCGGTTGCAAGCAGAGAAGACTTACAGGTATTTCTCTTAGTTTATCCAGTCGATGATTTCAAAAACTGGAAAAATGTTTAGTACATCAGCAGCTTAATTTCAGAAGCAACAGCAATTTTAACTTAATTGCATCCACAAGAAAGAATTAAAGACTTGTCTTACTAATTTAAGACTCAGCCTAAATTTTTTTTTTTTTTTTTTGGCTTTGGCTGGTGTTCATATAAGACCTAAATAGTCCACTCAATATAAAGTGAGATCTGACTCTGCTGGGCTTTCAATGTAACAAACTGCTCTGATATCTTTCAAGCTCCATTAATTATCTGCCTTTCACTTTCTGTGCTATAATAGTATCAGGCAGTGCTGAGAACAGCAGACTGAGAATCAGGGAAGCCTATGTTCAACTCCCACAGCTGCTGTTTGTGACTGTGGCAAGTCACTTAGGGGGGGGGGTATTTTTATAACCCGACACCTACAATTAGCATTTGGAGGGTGCACAGTAGGAGCCTATAGATGGTTTTAGGTGTCAAACATTTAGGCACAAGCACTTATGCCAGCCTTAGAGCTAGTTAAGTGCGGCAGTTAACTATGTAATTTGCAGTAGGTTATAAGTTACATATGCAAATTGAAGCTCTGCCTATGTCTCACTCATGCTCTGCTGCTATGTACATCTGTACCTTACAAATACATGATATATAAGTTTAGCAAGTTTTTGCAGAATGAGGATAACATTGGGAAAAGAAGAACCAGCTATTTTAAAAGTAGTAATAGCAGCAATTAAAGCTTTATCGAAAAACAAGTCACATGGTATCGATGGTATTCCAATTGAAAGGTTCAGAAGGTGTTATCACGGCTCAAGGGAGATATGATAGATGTCTATTAAATCCTGAGTGGAGTGGAACGGATAAGGGGATGGGATCTGAGATACTACCAGCAGTTTACATATTATATACAGGAATATATACCATATCATATTGTTTCTTATACCCCGCAAATGTCAACTGGGAATCATTGTGGCTTACATAAGATTAATAAGGTTAGCAACATAGACATTATGAATCATAGCAAGACTAAAATGAAAACAGATGCATTTTTAGCACCTTTCTAAATTTAAGGTAGGAGGAGGTTTGACGTAAACAGGTTAGGAGTTCCAAATTTTGGGGCCTTGAAACTCGAAGGTGGGTTTGAAAAATGGCTTCCTCCAAACTTGAGGGACGAGATAATTTATAACGTTGAGTCATTCTTGAGTTATAGAAGGAGTGTGAAACTTGGATGGCTGAAGTAAGAACAGTCAAGCTTACTCCATATGTAGCCTTGCGAATCATACATGCAATTTTAAAACTGAATTCTATACTTGACTGGCAGCCAGTGTAGTTCTATCAGCAGCGGATTGGCCCTCTCAAATCGAGCCTTACGTAAAATCAGTCTAGCCGCTTTGTTCCGGAGTAGCTTCAACCTCTGAAGTCCTTTCTTTGTGATGTTGCAATAATCTAGGTAGTCTAGAAGTGCTTGAGTCACTGTCCGAAAACTAGTCAGGCTAGATAGGCATCCGGGAGGGGGGGGGGGGAGGGTTTCATATGTTTTCTGTGGCTGCTATAGTGGTGTTGTAGTCCTAGAAAGATTCTTAGCCCTAGACATAACTGATATTAACAAAGACTTACTCCAGTGTTTCAGTATTAGCTTCAAAGTTCCCAGACTGAGAAGAGCTAGATGTGACTACATGAAATGTTCCTAGTTAACATTGTGGGTAGAAGCAGCTGTCCTACTTCTGGTTGTCACCATTTAAAATAACATCACTGCTGTCAAATTATATTTTAAGAATATAAGCAGCTAAAATCCAGTTGTATGAGCTCTATGTTGCATCCTTCTGTTCCTGGTATCAAAAATGATTCTTCATAAAACAGATTTTGGCTCTCTTTAGTTTTGTAGTGCATTCCAGGGTCCCTGAATATAGTGATCCAACACTGTAAAGCAGAGGTTCTCAACCCTGTCCTGGGGACCAACCAAGCCGGTCTGGTTTTCAGGATAGCCACAGGGAATATGCATGAGAGAGATTTACATACATTGGAAGCAATGCATGCAAATTTATCTCAAACATATTAATTGTGGATATCCAGAAAACCTGACTGGCTGGATGTAACCTGAGGACTGGGTTGAGAACCCCTCTCTAGAGTACACTATCATGTGATTAGACTCCCTCTGCCCCCCCCATCCAACCTCCCCCCCCCCAAATCCCTGGTTCAGATTCATTGCATTTAATTATACAGTCTCTGCAGTGTTTGTCAGTTCATCTCTAAGCTGCTATATAGAGAATGACACAGGGACAAATTTGTCCCAATCCCAGCAGGATCGATTTCCATCACTGTACTGTCCCTGCAAGTTCTGTCCCTGTCTCTGCCCCATCCCTGCAAGCTCTGTTCTCATCTGCACAAGCCTCAAACATTAAAAATCATAAGTAGCAACATTCTAGAGCTCAGACTGTGATGTCATAATGCCTCATTCCACCAATGTCTAAGCTCTGTCCTCGTCTGCACAAGCCTCAAACACTTTATAATCATAAGTAGCAACATTCTAGAGCTCAGATTGTGATGTCATAATGCCTCATTCCACCAATGCCTAAGCTCTGTCCTCGTCTGTACAAGCCTCAAACACTATAAATCATAAGTGTTTGAGGCTTGTGCAGATGAGAACAGAGCTTGCAGGGATGGGGCTGGGACAGGGACAGAACTCTTGGGGATGGGATGGGGATGGAAATAGATCCCCCAGGGAGGAAGTCAAATTTGTTCCCGTGTCATTCTCAGAATGGGGAAATGGTAACTTAGACTTTCCTGATACACAAGACAGAGATGTTTCCTTAGGCGAACCTCGTAGAAGGCAATATTCAGAGCTAGTTAACCGGGTAAGAGAGGCTCCTACCCAGTTAACTATCATTGTTCAGGTCTCAACAGGATATTCAACAGAATATAACTAGAAATTGCCTCTGAATATCCCGTCTGGCTGCCATAACACTGTTGCAGTTGTCAAGGGGTAGCGTCAGAATGGAGCTGAGAGTTATCTGAGCACTACTAATATTGAAAAGCAGTACCCAGATAACGGGTTTATTAGGACAGCCTTAACTGGGTACCTATCTGGGTACAGCACCCAGTTAACTTCTGGAAGCCGTCCCAGAACTGGATATTCAGTGCGGTATCCAGATAGGGGTCGATACATGCCGATGTTTAAAGAAATTCTGGCTGCTGTCGGCTGAATGCTGCCTCCTTAATTCTTAAGAAAAGATTGTAACATTATTTTGTTTTACCCAGTGCTTTTTTTTTCCTTCAGTAGTGCAAATCAGTGAAAATTGTAATAAACCACTTGTAGGCAGCGTTTGATACTACATTTCCTCCCACATTTTACATACAGTGCCTAAATTTGGATGCGCTTCCGAGCTGTGTGCACAAATGAATTGGTTAATGAGCTCTTCATCATCACGAATTGGGTGCTAACAACCAATTAGTGATGTTAATTGACACTAGTTAAAATTTGCGCATTCATATGGCTGTGCACTATTCTGTAAGGTAGGGCACCTAATTTGCATAGTGTGCATTCCGTGTGTGGCCATGGAAGGTGTGGCCATGGAAGGGGCGTGAGAATGTCAGGGGCATTCCGAAGAGCTGTGCGCAGTTATAATTATAGAATACTGCCTCATCGTGCCTAACATGAGTGCCAGCATTTAAGGGGTCTTTTACTAAGACGTGCTAGACGATTTAGCACGTGCTAAATCCTAACACGTCCATAGAATATAATGGGTGAGTTTGCATTTAGCGCGTGCTAAACCGGCTAGCGGTACCTTAGTAGAAGCCTCCCTTATTTATTTAAAACTTTTTTATACCTTTACAAAAAACTAAACTGTTTACATCAATAAACACATACATAAAATAAGAGACAAACTAAAATCTTAAAATCTGCATAATTAATTTCTTCTCTTCAAATATCATAATAAATCTCAAGAATACAATAACAGACAGTTTCTTCTCTTCAAATGCTAGCTAACAATTCACAGAAATGTAGCAACAACTTGAGTTTTTAATTGTTTCTTAAACTGAAACCTTTTTACACAGAGGTGCAATTGGCCCACACTTTTTTATCACCAGCAATACAGAACGTCATCATTTTAGTATCTGCATAATTTGGTTCATAGACAAAATCACGCGAGACAATGGCGTGCCGACAACTGAGCGCAAGGTTGACGGCGCGCCGAAGAAAAGCACTATTTTAAAGGTTTCCGACGGGGGGCGTTGTGGGGGGTTGTAACCCCCCTCATTATACTTGAAACCAAACTTTTGCCTGTTTTTTAGGGAAAAAGTTCAGTTTTAAGTATAATGTGGGGGTTACAATCCCCCAAGCCCCCCACAACGGCAGAGCAATGTCTGTTAAGTAAACCCCCTGTCGGAGCCCTTTAAAATAGTGCTTTTTTTCGGCGCGCCATCAACCTTGCGCTCAGTTGTCTGTGCTCAGTTGTCGGCGTGCCATTGTCTCGCGCGATTTAGTCCCGTCACCGCATAATTTGCATGCACTATTGGATTTAATAGCCTTTGATTTTCAGATCGTAATAATAATAATTTATTTCTTATATACCGCTACACCGTGAAGTTCCAAAGTGGTTTACAATAAAGATACATTTAGTCATTACACGAGATACAAGGTGAGAGAGACATGCGGTCAGTGCTTGAGATACAAGATGCCAGAAACATACAGTCAGTGCTTAGGATACAAGGGGAAGAACATACAGTTTGTGCTTGAGGATGCGAGGGTGAAAAAAAAAAACATTTGATCTGGAATTCAATGACGGTTGAAAGAGAATATAAGTGAAGTCTAAAATCTTGAGTTGGGACGGTGGCGAGATTATGATGAGGGCCGCTAGAGTGGATGAGGTGGATTGGGAATTTAGAATTTGTCAAACAATCGAGTCTTCGGGGATTTTCTAAAGTCGGGATCTATCAGGCTTGTAGAGTGCCACCACTTGCCGAAAATACCACAGTGATTGATGCTACACCAGGTTTCAGCATGCGTAAGTCTGGCACCCAAAGTTAAGCACAGGAATCCGCACTGCCCTCACTTCTTTATAGAAGAGCGCTTAGCACTGACTTTTCTGGATCCCATTTTTGGAGTACTATGTAAAGAATCCCCCCCCCCCCTTTTTACCCATGAAAAGAACAATGGCAGAGAACCACATAGTGGAGCACCTGAAGGGAAATATATCTTTTTTTCTTTTTCTTTCTAATAATTTGTTAGGAAAAACTAGATTTTCAACCGATTCGTATAAAGTTTGATAGATGAATGAAGAGTAATCCAAAGATAATGAGCCCCCCATTGGGTATGAAACCACAACTTGCTTCTTCCTTTGAAGGGGATGCATTTGTGACGTCTACATTTCATGCACAATATCATTCTTCTATGATAATACAATAAAAGGAATTAATAACCGTATGTACAGTCCAGTTTTCTAAAAAAAAACCAAGAAAGCGACTCAAACCCTGACCTGATAAATTCAGATATTTTCAACTCATAGTTCCTGGGTAAGATCCTGATTCAAACATTGCCTTTTTTTTTTTTTTTTTTTTTTAAGAAGACAGCTGTGTTGTGGACTTGTTGCAGTGTTATCGCTGTAGCATTTTTGTTGATCTGGTATTTTTTTGTGTGTGTGTTTTTTAAATCTGTGAATATCTGTTCTCCCCCTTCCCCCCCCCCCCCACACACACCCTCCAGATTTGCTGAATACACATAAAAGAAAAGAAAAACAGAAAAGCAAACACATTCTGCAATCTCCAATGAAAAGAACAGGCAAGCCTGAAGAACAAAGCATGGCCTTGGCTTTATACCACACTTTTTGTGCCTTGTACTCTTGATGTAAATTCTGAATGTTGTACATTAAAATTTGGATGGGATCCTTGTAAAAGGCTGCACTAGCTGCCCTTTTCTCTCTTTTTTTCCCAAAACATGTACATATATAAATATATGAATATATTTGGTAATGCCAAACAGCTGTGTTATATCGTATTGAAGAAAACAAAATAATGGACAGTTTGGATGTCTTTCTGTAGAGTTTGCAAAATCTGTATGGCTGCAGCCGTTTCAAAATACATGCACAAAAGTCAATGAATGCATATCAGTTATTTATGAATAAAAAAGGGGTCTTTCGGTGAAAGAGAATTATTCAGCGAGTTGAATGCTTCATTTTGGAGAGCAAGCGTGATGTTCTGACTTAAGTGGTGCTCATCCCACAATACAATCTCGCTTGCTTTCTTTTCAAAATTTAACAGAGAACTATACAGTTGATTATAATGTGGTCTTGGATGGGGAAAGATGAAAAGCGGTGGCAACATGAAGGACTTGAAAAGTTAACTTTTCCAAAACACTTACCCCCCTTTTCTATTAAACTGCATTAGCAGTTTGAAGTGCGCTGCTCCCGACGCTCGTAGAATTCCTATGAGCGTCCGGAGCAGCGCGGGCCATTCAGCGCGGCTCTCTGCGCTAAAAACTGCTAGCGCAGTTTAACAGAAGAGGGGGAGAATGTTGGCTGATAAAAACGGTTCATAGACAACAGCGCGAAAGACAAAGGATAATTGAGCGCAGCGCGGAGGCACGCGCCACTCAAAATTACTGTTTTTAGGGGCTCCGACGGGGTTTTTGTTGGGGAACCCCACCACTTTACTTAATTGACCGCGCCGGTGTTATGGGGGGTTTGGGGGGTTGTAACCCTCCACATTTTACTGTAAACGTAACTTTTTCCCTAAAAACAGGGAAAAAGTGAAGTTTTCAGTAAAATGTGGGGGGTTACAACCCCCCAAACCCCCCACAATGCCCCCACAACGTGGCGCGATGTCTATTAAGTAAAGTGGGGGGGGGTTCCCCCCCACGCCCCCCCTGTCGGAGCCCTAAAAACAGTAATTTTGAGCGGCGCGCACCTCCGCGCTGCGCTCAATTGTCTGTGCGCGCCTTTGTCCCGGCGCGCTTTTGACCTGACACCGATAAAAACCACTGCGCTCAAGTAGCTTGGCCCGCCCACCTGTGCCCCTACTGTAGATTCTTTTGGATCACCAGTCATGTCCTTGAATTCTAGAGGTGCGTAGCCCAAAAATCTGTTTAGTTTCCCATTCAGTTTATGGGGATTTTAATTTTCTTTGCTTGTTTTTTGTTGGTTCCATGTTGAGGCACAATGTTGTAAATAACGTGCTTTCTTCGGAAGCAATGCGCTGTTTGCGAAAGCTGTGCATTATTTGCCAAGTTTCCAAGTTGATTTTAAATTTGATAAAAATGGCTTTTTCAGACTTTCAAAGCGATGTACATTTAACAAGGTGGTGGTGGGGGGGGGGACAAACAGTTTGTTGGGGGAGACTCGGACGTACTTCAAACGAAAGGAGAAAATGGGGAGGAACTACAATCAGTATAGGATAGGGACGGAGAAAGAGAAAAAGGAAAAGGGGGTTACATCAGTGGTCTCAAACTCAAACCCTTTGCAGGGCCATATTTTGGACTTGTAGGTCCGCAGAAAAAATAGGTGTCCTTTTACTAAGGCGTGCTAAAAGGACCCCTAACTATTTTTTCTGCAGCCCTCCAAGTACCTACAAATCCAAAATGTGCATTATAAGAAGCAATTAAGGAAAGATTATCAGGAGCAATTAAGGAAAGATTTATAAACTAAAATCTTCCTTAATTGCTTCTGATAATTTCAGCTACACACAGTTGAAAGCAGTGCAACATGCAGAAAGTGAAAAAGTATCAACAGCTCTCACCTTCTCCAGCACCGGCCACACGCACAAGCTGCACTGCCTCCAACCATTGCTCCAAGCTGCACGTTCTGGAACATTGCCCGCCTCACTGCTATAACTTCACGCAAGCGCTTGCCTGCGTCTGCACGCGATTGGACTCCGCTTCACAATCGCATACAGACGCATCCAAGCACTTGCGTGAGGTTACGGTGACCCCAGGACGCGACCACTAGACACTTGTGGAGAGGACAAGGGCCTCAAAATAGTACCTGGCGGGCCGCGAGTTTGAGACTGCTGGGTTACATTGACCGTTGCTTGCCTGCTTTTAATGACACTGTCAAATAAGTACTAAGATGGGTTAGTCAAAAGCATCCCTAAATAGATAACTTTTTAGTTTCCCTTTAAAGTTCTCAAGGGATTTTTCTTCCTATACCTGGGCTGGTAATAGATTCCAAATTTGAGGGGCAGTGACTGAAAAAAGTGTATTACGCCTGGTGTTGACTATTTTCAACAGTTTGCTCTTTTTCCCTGAAAATAAATATATCCCATATCATTTAAGCATTTGAACTTGGTTCCCCGCTTCACAGACAGCATGCGCAGGCTCTGGCAGCGAAACTTCAGCTGTTGAGGCTTGAGCATCTCCATCAGCAAAGGTATGATCAGTGGCCATGGCATAGCAATAGCAGCAGAGGGCTGAAAGGGGGGGTTAAAAAGAAATGCTTGGCCATCCCAGGCCCCCACCCCCCAAAAAATCAACTTCTGTTTATGCTCCTGGCTTCCCCGCCCCTGAGGATTCTCTATGTCCCTCCCAGCCTCTCTTGAATTTTTTCACCTTTTTTTACATCCATTACTCTTTCGATGAAGAAGTATTTCCTTATGTTTCTGTGGACGTCACATCTACAGCCTCACTGAATTTGGGTAACATAATATATAACATAAAAGCCTTCTTCAAAACCTCAAAACAGTAAAGATCCATGCGGTTTACAAAAGTTAAGGCGACATTCAAAATGGATGGAATCAATTACCTAAAAATTTAGTGAAAAGATGGGTTTTTAAATTTTTCCTAAAAAGTTGATACGACCCAGCATTGGCTATCAAGGAATTTAAATCTTTATCCCAGGAGGCTGCTTGATACGCTAAAAGACGGTGGTATTTCTTATATTTACATCCTTTGACAGAAGGAAATGAGAAGAATGTAGCTAATTGTCTTGGACGCTCTACATCAGGGGTGTCAAAGTCCCTCCTCAATGGCCGCAATCCAGTCGGGTTTTCAGGATATCCCCAATGAATATGCATGAGATCTATTAGCATACAATGAAAGCAGTGCATGCAAATAGATCTCATGCATATTCATTGGGGAAATCCTGAAAACCCGACTGGATTGCGGCCATCGAGGAGGGACTTTGACACCCCTGATCTACATTAACAAAAGTAAAAGAATCAACTAAATAGCTAGGAATAAGACCGAAAAGTAGTTTAAAGCAGATGCATCCGAACTTAAACATCACCCGAACCTCCACCGGCAGCCAATGCAGCTCGCGAATAAATGGAGTAATGTGACCATACTTTTTGAATCCAAAGATCAAACGTATGGCTGCATTCTGAATTATATGTAATCTCTGGAAGTTTCTTTGAGTACCGGCCAAGTGAACTATGTTACAATAATCTAATTGACTCAGAATCAGGGATTGGACCAGCAATCTAAGGGCTCCTTATACAAAGGTACGCTAGCGTTTTTAGTGCACGCACAAGATTAGTGCGTGCTAGCCAAAAAATAATCACTGTCTTAAAAGGAGGCAGTAGCAGCTAGCTCACGTGGCATTTTAGCTCTTGCTAAGCGTGCGCTAAAACCGCTAGCGCACCTTTGTAAAAGGAGCCCTAAATGATGAAACATCAAACTATGATAAAGATGATAACTCTATAGTAACATAGTAGATGACGGCAGATAAAGACCCACATGGTCCATCCAGTCTGATTCAATTTAAATTTTTTAATTTTTTTTCCTTCTTAGCTATTTCTGGGCAAGAATCCAAAGCTCTACCCAGTACGGTGCTTGGGTTACCACTGCCGAAATCTCCGTCAAAACCTACTCCAGCCCATCTACACCCTCCTAGCCATTGAAGCCCTCTCCAGCCCATCCTCCACCAAACGGCCATATACAGACCGTGCAAGTCTGCCCAGTACTGGCCTTAGTTCAATATTTAATATTATTTTCTGATTCTAGATCCTCTGTGTCCATCCCACGCTTTTTTGAACTCCGTCACCGTTTTCTTCTCCACCACCTATAAACAACATAACAATCGCCTTGCTGTTCAATGTGGTTTACAAATGGCAAAAGAAGCCAAACAAACTTGGTGAATTACAAAACATTCAAACCCCCCCCCACATCCCACAAAATTAATATGTCATAAATTCAAAAATGTACCAAGCAAATACTTTTTCAACCTACTCTGAAAATGCACACAGGAATCCTTTAATCATTACAAATAAATCAGACCCATGTTGGGTTGCCTGAAAAGCTAGTAAGCGTTTGGATAAGCAAATGGTTTCACTGACCTTGTGGCATAGGAAACTACTGAAAAATCAAAATGTGCTATAGACTAGCCAGCTTGGCCATGTAGAACCTTATATAATAGGCAACCACACTTTAAAAAAACACTTGGGCTTTCCCTGGAAGCCAATGTAACTTCTTGTAACAAGGAGTCACATGATTATGGTTCTGCAGTTTTTAAAAATTAGACGAATGGCGGTGTTTTGAACCATCACGCAGTTGCCCCCTCTTTTACTAAGGTGCGCTAATCGAATTAGCGCACGCTAAACGCTAACGCGTCCATAGACTAACATGCACGCGTTAGCATTTAGTGCGCGCTAATCAGTTAGCGTTCCTTAGTAAAAGAGGGCCTTAATGTGGGAACAAACTGTAATTCACCAATCAAAATACCAAACAAATAAAGAACACAGTATAATCTTTTACAGTGACATCAAATTTATAATAAGGAGGGAAAAGACCTCAAATACCCCAGTGTCTTAGAAGGGCTCAGATAAGAACATAAGAATTGCCACTGCTGAGTCAGACCAGTGGTCCATCATGCCCAGCAGTCCCCTCACGTGGCGGCCCTCTGGTCTAAGACCAGCACCCTAACTGAGACTAGCCCTACCAGCGCACATTCTTGTTCAGCAGAAACTTGTCTAACCTTTTCTTGAATCCTTGGAGGATGTTTTCCCCTATGACAGCCTCCGGAAGAGCGTTCCAGCTTTCTACCACTCTCTGAGTGAAGAAGAACTTCCTTACGTTTGTACGGAATCTATCCCCTTTCAACTTTAGAGAGTGCCCTCTTGTTCTCCCTACCTTGGAGAGGGTGAACAACCTGTTCTTATCTACTAAGTCTATCCCCTTCAGCACCTTGAATGTTTCGATCATGTCCCCTCTCAATCTCCTCTGTTCGAGGGTGAAGAGGCCCAGTTTCTCTAATCTTTCGCTATACGGCAGCTCCTCCAGCCCCTTAACCATCTTAGTCGCTCTTTTCTGGACAGTTGTACTTACACAGTATTGATATCTGTTTGAAATAAGATCTCAGAAAAAGTATCACAAGATTTAAATATTAAAAAAAAAAAGAAAGATGTCACATTTGGTGAAGGCACAGTTGCTCTTTTGACCGATGATAGTACCTTTTGCCCCATTGAATGTGCCTTTTGAGGTCTTTTTCCTCATTATTATAAATTTGATGTCACTGTAAAAGCCTCATTGCTGGGTCATGTCAGGGCACCAGCATTGAATATCAAGGTTTGACCAGACATGTGCTGGCTACCAGGACTTTTTTTAAATTGAGATTTATTAAACACCTTTATGAAGAGATGGTACGTGGTACGTGGGTCTCTGATATTCAGCCTTGACCTGCACAAGACATTTATGTCAGTTTCATCTGAATATTAACCAGGACCTGCATATGGGGATATCAGGTCCCTGCACCAACACAACTCAACTCCCCCTCCTGCCCCCCCCCCTAATTAGACACCCCCCCTCACCAAGATAGCCAACCTTCCAACTGCTCCAATCAGACAAGCTCCTTCCCCAAACTGAGCCCATCTCCCACATTCTAGTAGGCCTCTGTCCATCCCTGATGGTCAAGTGGATGATTGGGGCAGTAGCAAACCCCACATACTCCTACTGGAACTGGAGATAAAATGACTGCTGAGACCTCTAGTGGTAGTCTTGCGGTACTAATGTAAGTGCACCACTAGTCTAATCTCTGGTCACTCAACTCCAGATTGTCATTACAATGACTGATCTAACCAATGGAAGAGTATGTAACACAGGGAACAGCCATGGCCAACAGATGTTCATTCTAACTGATCTGGAGGCTTAAAGGAGCTGAAGGAAACACAAGACCTCCTACATTAGCAATTCCAACCAAAAACTATATCTAGCTATAAATGCTTCCTTCCCTTTGCCTTGCAGTCACATTAGAAGGAGGGGGAGTCCTGTGTGGTCTTCAGAGCTTTTGTAGTATGATTTTTTTAAAAAATGCTGGTTCAATAAAAAGCAGCAGCAGATTCAAAGATTTCAGGTTTAAAGTAAATTTAATCATATTTTTAATAGTATATGTGATAAGTTTCAAGAATAGGAGATCCTTTAAAAAATGCAACTTCAATAAAGCTTTTCAGAAGATAAATTGGCCCTGTTCGAAACAGCAAGGAATACAACCTGATACAGGATATTTAACAGGAATCCAAAGCACTTGGAGAAATGCTAAACACAGTAACAACATGCTCATCTGCTTTCTAAACATTCTGGAGCTGATGCCAAAAGCTGTCGCAGGAAGAAGCATGCCGCTACTGAGAGAGATCTACATTCACATTATTGGGTGCATGATGCATAAAAGGATTCAGCAAAGAAATTAATTTGCATGTTAGAGATCAGGGCACAGAATATTAAAATGAATAGTAATGAAAATATTAGTTGTTCCATCAAATGCAGAGAAGTACATAAGATTTTAAGGTGAGCCCAACTCCAGAAATTTACCACCAGGTCTGAGAAAGACCAGAATGGCTAGTTGATAGGATTTTTCTGGGACCCGACTGCCCCCACCCTCCACCCCTGACACACAAAATGCCTTAGTAATCTAGTCGATCCCTGACCTAACCCTCTCCCCTGACATAAAAAATAAATCCCCATAGTCTAATGTACCCCCTTCCTCTCGTTGAATCCTAAGCACCATCCCCACTCACCTCAAAAAGCTGAAAGGCAGCAGCAGTGCCCACTCACTCCTGCCTCTAACTCCATCGTTATTGAAAATAATGACGTCTGACCTTTAATGTTGCCTGACCCTTAAAAGGACATCTAGTTGAGCTGCAAGGGAAGTCTAACAAATAGTTATGCATATTGCCTTATTTGGTAGAGTGACCCTTGGCGATGTGTCAGAATGCACAGCAAGGGGGCAGGTACTGCTATTTTGAATGACAACAGTACAGGAGGCATGAGCAACTGCTCATCACTCTTGCCTTTAAACTTTTTCAGGTGGGTGAAGAGGGTCCAATGATTCAGGGAGAGGAGGGGGAACATTAGACTACCAGGGTATTTTTTAGATTGTAAACAATTTTTATTGACATGAAAAACCCGCAGAAGTGAGAACAACAAATGCCTGCACAAAAGAAACAGAGGCAACATCTGCATAAGCAAATACAACATGATAAAAACATGCGTCAAGTATACACACCCAAAAAACCCCACAACCGCCCCCTGTTCCCTCTACCCACAAGCCCTACCCACCAGCTCTCCCCTTCTCCCCCCCCCAGTGGGAGGGGAATGCCAAAGCAGGAAGTAGAAAGTCGCCAACCAAGTTCCCCCCCCAGGGTCTGGACTCTGATGACCCCAGGGCACCTAAACAAACGATGCATCCCCTCCAAAAACAGACCCCCCCCCCAAAAAAATCCCCAAGTCCTCTCCCCCCTTCCTCAAAGCAGAGAGATGCCGAGATCCAGAACTAGCCAAGAGAGTGCACCATCAAGCCAGGGTATTAAGAAGAAGGCCACACTCCCTAGGAGACAAGGAACGCAAATAGGGGTCCCAAATCAGCAAAAAGCTCCGACGACGTTTAAAGGAGCCCCTCACCTCACGCGCCTCCCAGAGAACTAACGCATGAAGATGAGCTCTCCAATGCCAAAAAGACAGAGGAGTCGATGAGGTCCAATGCTGCATAATGCATCGTGGAGCCAGGAGACACACCTTACGACACAACCAACGAGCATCCTGAGGCAAAGATCCAAAAGCTCCCGGTAAATCCAGTACCACCTGAGCAACAGTGCCCACCACAGACGTCCCCAAAAGGGAGCTCATATAGCTGACCACCTCTGCCCAAAAAGCCCAAATACACCAACAATCCCACAAGGCATGCGAAAACGTGTTCGGGTCTCGACCACATTTGAAACACGGAGGCGAGGCAATGCCACCAAATTTGAATCGCTGAGCTTGGGTAATATACCCTCTATACAATATACGAGCATAACATTCCTGCAACACGGCTCCCCGGATTAAATGCGGCAAGACCACCAGATTCCGGAGACATTCCAAGAAGCCAGATCCATATGGAGTTCCGAGGCCCAGCCGTCCCGAACCCTCTGACAGTCCCTAGGGGTCTCAAAGGGAAGCAGGGCCTTGTATAAGGCGGACACCGATGTCTGAAATGGCTCAACCTGGGCATAAAAGTCCCGAATAAGAGCACCCAACGGGTGCTGAAGGGCCAGCCGGGGAAGCGTGAGAATATAGTGCTTGGCTTGACAATAAGCAAAAGTGTCCCCCCAGCAACGCCCCAACCGATTCCGAAGATCCGCTAAAGAGCGCGACGGACAAGAGACGTTCCACCAAAAAATGCCCAACGTTTTCCAACGACAAAAGCTCGAATTATCCGTGCCAGGCACAAAACACGGATTGCCTATTAGGGGCAACAAAGAAGTCACCCGCGGGTCCCCCCCCCCCCAGGCGTACCAGGGTATTTTTTATGTTAGAATGGGGGTAGGGACGGGGCCACTAGACCAGTGTTTCTCAACTCAGTCTTGAAGAACCCCCTTGCCAGTCAGGTTTTCAGGATATCCACAATGAATATGCATAACAGAAATTTGCATATAATGGAGGCAGTGTATGCAAATCGAGTCTATGCATATTCATTGTGGATTTCCTGAAAAACTGACTGGCAAGGGGGTACTGCACTAGACTGCAAGGACATTAAATAATTTTTATGGCATTGGGGAATGGGCAGGATTGCAGACCTTGTGCCTTTTTTCATGACTGCTCACATACTGACAGGAAAGGGGATATTTTAACAATGAGCTGCAGATTACTGCCAGGTGTGCATTTATTTTTTTTTTCTGACAGTCTCGCTTTTTAATTGGGCAGTACTTTGCATGCTGTTGAATTACTGCATCTAGGCAGTAAATATTTGCACAGAGCTCATGTTTGCGCAAAGCTCAGTGACTCTAACACTTGGTTTTCTGCGTCGCCCCTGCTGGTATTTATTCTGTGAAATGTGAAGGTTTGAATAAAGATTCTCTGTTATCAGTAAACCTCTGCAGGGCAGAGAAGTATATCCTGCAGCTGGCCTGAAGATGCAGCATAATTAAATATAAAATAAAAAAAACCGCTGTGGACCATCTTTCCCCAGAGACAGTCATTTCAGCAGCTCAGGAATTTTGCAGGGGAGCTTATTACAGCAGCACTTAGAAACTTCCTCATGAAACTCTTGCTGCTCTGAGATAAGGCGGCAGTAGGGACAGATCTTCCTTCGTGACCCAGTAGTCTTCGAGGAGGGAGATTCTCTTTATCCTTGCATGGAACTGAGAGCTAACAGAACCAGAGAGGGGAAAACAGAAAGGCTGGATGAGAATATCATTCTCTTATTGCTCAGGTGTTTAATGCTGCTATTAGGAAACCATTTCAAAAATGTGATGTCTCTGAGCAAGGTAGACACTGAAACAGACACCTGCTATGATAAGAACAACTGGATCTCACTGTTTAAGTGGGTTCATAGACAACGGCGCGAAAGACAAAGGCGCGCCCGGACAATTGAGCGCAACGCGGAGCGCACGCCGCTCTAAATTACTGTTTTTAGGGCTCTGACGGGGGTGTGTGTGGGGGGGAACCCCCACTTTACTTAATAGACATCGCGCCGGCGTTATGGGGGGGTTTGGGGGGTTGTAACCCTCCACATTTTACTGCAAACTTAACTTTTTCCCTAAAAACAGGGAAAAAGTGAAGTTTTCAGTAAAATGTGGGGGGTTACAACCCCCCACAACCCCACAACACCCCCACAACGTGGCGCGATCTCTATTAAGTAAAGTGGGGGGTTCCCCCCCCACGCCTCCCCGTCGGAGCCCTAAAAACAGTAATTTAGAGCGGCGCGCGCCTCCGCGCTGCGCTCAACTGTCTGGGCGCGCCTTTGTCCCGGCGCGCTTTTGACCTGACACCGTTTAAGTGTGCAACTGTAATTTTCAAAATCCTATATAGTATTTTTTCTCCTTTGGTCTCTATTTCATTCAATTCACAAGAAATCTCTAATTCTAGGAGCTCTCAAAAATATAAACTTGGCTTTCCTACTGTTAAAATAATAAAAACTATGGCCAATTTTTGTCAATCATTTTCTTTTTTGTTCCTAAAAGTTTGGAATGACCTTCCTTCTATAGTTAGAGTTGTCTCTCATCTACCCACTTTTCTTAAAGCATTGAATACATATTTATTCTAGAAATTTATTAATGATTTTTCTTTTTCAAATAATCAGCCATAAAAGATAAAAATTTGGCTTAAAAGATATACCCCTCTTTTACAAAACATGCTGAGGATCGAGTCGGTTCAGCGAACGGCCACCAGGATGGTCTTGGGGCTCAAGGATCTCACGTATGAAGAAAGATTTAAAAAATTGCGGCTGTACTCACTTGAGGAAAGAAGAGAACGGGGAGATATGATTGAAACATATAAGTACATCACGGGACGCATCGAGTCAGAAGATGATATCTTCTGGCTCATGGGACCCTCGACCACCAAAGGGCATCCGCTGAAGATCAGGGGAGGGAAGTTTCATGGCGACTCCAGGAAGTACTTCTTCACCGAAAGAGTAGTGGATCATTGGAACAGACTCCCACTCCAGGTGATAAAGGCCAGCAGTGTGACGGATTTTAAGAGAAAATGGGATACTCACGTGGGATCTTTAAGGGAGTAAATTCAGGGGAGGGGATACTTGGAATGGGCAGACTTGGTGGGCTATAGCCCTTTTCTGCTGCTTTTTTCTACGTTTCTATGTTTCTATGATAGTAGTTTCTAGCATAGAGAGCCGCACTGAATGGCCTGTGCTGCTCCCGATGCTCATAGGAACTCTATGAGCGTCGGGAGCTGCGCGGGCCATTCAGCACGGCTCCCCGCGCTAGAAACTGGTATCGCAGTTTCATAAAAGGAGGCGATAGTGTCTGTTCTAATCTCTTGTATAATTTATTAATATTCTTTTAACTGAGTCAAGCCCTTTTGTTGGGATGAATCGGTATATAAAATCAAAGATTCTATTAGATGAGAATATACCTAAACCTTCACATTGTCCTGCCATTGTT
The DNA here is from genome assembly GCF_902459505.1 of Geotrypetes seraphini. NCBI lineage: Eukaryota > Metazoa > Chordata > Amphibia > Gymnophiona > Dermophiidae > Geotrypetes > Geotrypetes seraphini. The sequence goes on along the minus strand of NC_047089.1, from coordinate 214,923,766 downwards.
TCTAATACTACTAATCATTTCTATAGTGCTATTGGATGTACACAGCACTATACACATTACTATATATGCAGCTATTTTGCTGCCAATAATGGGCTAATAATCTAAATTTATGTACCTAGGGCACTGGAAAATTGAATAACTTGCCCAGGGTCACAAGGAACTATGGTGGGAATTAAACCTAGGGCCTGTTTTACAAAGCCACGCTAGCGGCTGCAGTGCTTCAACAGCCCCGAAGCCCATAGAGCAGGGGTGTCCAATGTCGGTCCTCGAGGGCCGCAATCCAGTCGGGTTTTCAGGATTTCCCCAATGAATATGCATTGAAAGCAGTGCATGCACATAGATCTCATGCATATTCATTGGGGAAATCCTGAAAACCCGACTGGATTGCGGCCCTCGAGGACCGACATTGGACACCCCTGCCATAGAGGTTTAAAGGGCTTCGGTGCTATTGCCGCACGGCTTTGTAAAACAGGCCCCTAATCACTTAAAAAAAAATACTTCTCATACAATATAAGAAAACCCGTCTGTTACCCTCTCTTCTCTCCATTTCCCTTCCCCCTTTCCTCCTCTCTCTCCCTCCTCTTTCTCTCCCTTCTTATCTCTCTTTACAGTCGCCTTGAGCCTGTTTAGGTATGAGCGACGCACAAATAGAAGATTAGATTAGATAAGAGAAAAGGAGAAAAAAAACCTCAGAACCCCGTCAGGAGCAAACCCTTGGCTCTGACTAGAAAGGATAGTTATTTCAAAGGTTAAAAAAAAAAAAACCCTCCTTTAATGCAATGATTCCCAACCCTGTCCTGGAGGAACACCAGGCCAATCGGGTTTTCAGGCTAGCCCTAATGAATATGCATGAGAGAGATTTGCATATGATGGAAGTGATAGGCATGCAAATTTGCTTCATGCATATTCATTAGGGCTAGCCTGAAAACCCAATTGGCCTGGTGTTCCTCCAGGACAGGGTTGGGAACCACTGCTTTAATGCATAGCCTTATTTAAGCAGAAAATTTATCTTTCAACAGCAGAGCTCCCCATCCCACCGATGGTGACCAGCGTTTCACTAACTTGCTGCTTCAGGGCTAAAGAACCACATCTAAAAACATAAACAGAACTAAAAAAAAAAAAGAGATTGCTAATATTTTTTTCTAGTAGTTAGGTGTGTTATTCTGGATAGACGGGTAATCTCTCCATGTAGAAGGAATCCATTCCAGCTTTTCAGCACCTCCTAACTAATGGACAGACTGGATGGACCATTCAGGTCTTTATCTGCTGTCATTTACTATGTTTCTATGAAAACCCAACTGGTTATTTGTACTTCAGAGACTGGTTTAAGAACCACTGATCTGGACACATACCACTTTGACTTGTGATTTGATCGCCTGTGATTTTTTTTTTAAATCCTAATACCAAAAGTTTTGGAAACCAATCAGTGAAATTGTGGTGCTTGTCCCAATAAGACATTTAGGGCTCCTTTCACGAAGCCGCGTTAGCGGCTTTAGTGCGCACGACTTTTAATCACGCGCTACCCCCGCAGTAGCCGAAAAACTACCGCCTGCTCAAGAGGAGGTGGTAGCGGCTAGTGCGTCCGGCGGTTTCGCGCGCGCTATTGCACGCGTTAAACCGCTTCCGCGGCTTCGTAAAAGGAGCCCTTAATGATGTCAATCCTTTTTTTTTTTTGCCAATTTTATTGGTTCTTTGTTTGTCCTGCTGACCTGGCAGCCCTGGTCCAGGACATATATAATAATCTTAACACAGAGGACTACAGATTTACGGTACAAATTATAGTTACAACTGTCACTGAAAAAAGTGAGAATTTATAGCAATGTAGTCACTTAATCCTCCATAGTCCCAGGTACATTAGATAGGTTATGAGCCCACCGGGACAGACAGGGAAAATGCTTGAGTACCTGACTGTAAAAACCGCTTAGATAGCCTTGATAGGTGGTATATAAAATCCTAATAAAACTTAAACTTAAACTTAGTTAGTTTTTGAAGTGTAAAATGGAGCTTTGTGTTCACACGTCATGTATTAAACAGCTAATAATCATGAAGTGCTGTTTGATGCCCAGAGGCTCTTTTCCCAGTTTTGGAAGATACAGATCACAAATATCAGAGACATGGTAAGGAAAGAATTCTGGAATTTGCTCCATCAGCACTAGGAGGGTCATGTGTTTACTGTCTAACGCAGTGTTTTTCAACCTTTTTGCACCTATGGACCGGCAGAAATAAAAGAATTATTCTGTGGACCGGCATCGGTCCATGGACCGGCAGTTGAAGAACACTGGGCTAAGTCGTGGGCCAGACCCCGCCCATCTCTACCCAATCTCCACCCCAGACCCTGCCCATCTCTACCCCAGCCCCCGCCCCCATAATAGTACTAATTGCACCTTGCACGTCTCGTGCCTCATCTGGAAGCCTTCCCTCTGACGTTGCAACGTCAGAGAGAAGGCTTCCAGTTCAGGCGCAGGACGTCCGTAGGAGCCGCTGCCTGTGGCTTTGTGCACTGAATCAGTTAGGAAGAGGGAGCTGGCTCGAAGATAACGCCGCATCGATTGCACCGTGGACCGGCGGTTGAAGAACACTGGGCTAAGTTGTAGGCCAGACCCCGCCCATCTCTACCCAATCTTCACCCCAAACTCCGCCCCCCAGAATAGTACTAATTGCACCTTGCGCGTCCCGTGCCTCATCTGGAAGCCTTCCCTCTGATGCAACGTCAGCGAGAAGGCTTCCGGTTCAGGCGCAGGACACCCATAGGAGCCGCTGGCCGTGGCTTTGTGCAATGAATCAGTTAGGAAGAGGGAGCTGGCTCGAAGATAACGCCGCATCGATCGCACCGTGGACCGGTGGTTGAAGAACACTGTTTTGGGCCTGGTGCACTTGTTGGCCCTGTGGACCGGCAGGAAATTTCTGTGGACCGGCACTGGTCCATGGACCGGTGGTTGAAGAACACTGGTCTAAGGGACCAACCTACTACTTCCTCCCACACACACTTGTTCATGCTTTCTTTCACTTATAGCTCATGTAGTATTCTGTATTATCTTAGAGATACAAGTTCATTAAAAATGTGTTATACCGCCTAATCAGGCTTCAAGGTGATTTACAAAGATAAAAGAAAAGGGAAACATAAAAGAATAGATAATCAATGGGACAGGGCACATATAGTAACAGAACACAATACACCATAGACAGGACTGAGATGACAGGACAACAGGGAAGAACTACAGTATAGTAGGGAAGAACGTGGGGGAGGGAAAACATAGCTAAAATGCATGTAAAACATCCTTTAAAGGATGATCACAGGAATGTTTTTTAAGTCAATCTTGAAGATGTTTAGGGACGTGTCCCCTCTTAGGAGCTGAGGTCCAGAGCAGAGGGGCAGTTATCAAGAAGATATTAGTTTGCATGGAGCTGAGTTCCAGAGCAGAGGGGCAGTTACCGAAAAGATATTAGTTTGCATGGAGCTGAGTTCCAGAGCAGAGGGGCAGTTACCGAGAAGATATTAGTTTGCATGGAGCTGAGTTCCAGAGCAGAGGGGCAGTTACTGAGAAGATATTAGTTTGCATGGAGCTGAGTTCCAGAGCAGAGGGGCAGTTACCGAGAAGATATTAGTTTGCATGGAGCTGAGTTCCAGAGCAAAGGGGCAGTTATCGAGAAGATATTAGTTTGCATGGAGCTGAGTTCCAGAGCAGAGAGGCAGTTACCGAGAAGATATTAGTTTGCATGGTGTTGATATGTTCTAATGATGGCATCGAAAGCAAGTTTTGAGTAACTGATCGGAGGGAGTGATGAGATGAATAAGGAATTAAGAGCCTAAAGGCTTTTATAGAATTGGCACCTAATTCAAGGTGCCCAGTTATAGAATAGCTCCCAATCTACATACATTTGACCTCTGGTTGTAGTGATTGGGAGGTCAGGTCAGGAGGTGAATAGTCAGTTGCAGTAAGTTTGTTTTGATCGCCACGCATACTTTGTACCTGCTGTAATTGGCCATGGGTGCTCGTATATCAACAGTGTACACATGGGTACATTTTGAGAGGGAAGGACCAAAGACTTCATGTTATCAGTTCTTTCATGAGATAGACTATTTCTTGCCATATACTTAATAGTGTCTATTTAGTAGTCAAGTTTTTATATTTACAAGCTTTTTAGCTTTTTTGATACTATATAATATGATACTTGCTGTCATATACTCGTACACGTAAGAAGCATTTTATATATATATATATATATATATATATATATATATATTAGTCTTATAGCACGTTACATTAATGGGTGCTAGAATATATGTGTGTGTGTCTGTCTTTATTTCTTTCTCTCTCTCTCCTTAGCCGCATTCTGTATTTCTTTCTTTATGTCTTTCTTTTTCCTCGGCTGTCCACCACCACCCCTTGGCTGCTCCCCCTGTCCATTCTCCCTTCCTTTTACCTCCCCTGTGTCCACCACCATCACCCCTTCAATGCTCCCCTTATCCAGCAGCAGCCCTTCTCCTTTTGTTCTATCTCCCCCTGTCCAAAAAAGCAAAAAAAAGGGGCCACAATTTAAATCTTAAGTTTATACTCGAGTCTCCCCCACCCCCCATAATGTCCGGTATTATTTCACTCCCAAACAGAAGCCTTTCCCCAAAACACACTTGTAGGTAAAACACCCACCTCCGGCCTACTGGAGAGTCAAAGCAGAGCTATTCTCAGACAGGGCCAGATTAAAGCGTCGTCTACTGGGTCCTGCGACCTATGGCTCCGGGGGGGTCCCGTGGCCCGCTGTCTCCCAGCATGGCCTGACGTTGTTCCCCTCCCTTTCCATTCACACTCCGATCCACAAAATCCATCTCCCGCAGCAGCAGCTCCTTTCGGCCACCGCAAAGATTTCTCTCAGTCGGAAGTTGTGTCGGAGAAAGGCGGGGCCAGAACATGGTGGAGAGCGAGCTCGAGGTGGCAGGTCTGACGATCTTCTTCCTTACTATTCACTTTGCAGTGCAGGGCTACGCCGTTGTCAGGTCTAATTCTTTGGTGCTCCCTAGATGGCGGCTATCCTCACGATCGCCGCCTTCATCGCAGCGGCGCGAGGTGGAGAGCAGGGAGTCTTGTCTAGCGCGCATGCGCACTCCTACCGCCACAGCCCGACAGATCAGATCTCAGGGAACACGCGGTAAGAGTGTGCATGCGCACTTAGCATTTTATTATTATAGATATATATATATATATATATACAGGATATATATATATATATATATATATACAGTATATATATGTTTTACTTTTTCAGTACAGGTTCCTTTATTTCATCCTTTTATGTTTTTGTGTTGTTGTTTTTTATGTTCCTTATGATGTTTTATAAATAAATAGAAAATGTTTTTAAAGTTTTTTATTATTATTAATTTACAAGAAATTTTCATTTGTATTTGTATTTTTATTATCATCAATTTATATGCAATTTTTATTTGTATTTTTATACATATTTAATTATTCATCTATATGCATATTTTTATATGTATTTTTAAATGTATTTGTCTAGACTCCTGAGGCAGGCCCAGTTGGGCCGAAACACGATCGTATCGAGTCACGATATACCAATAAAAGACATTGAGCACCAGAGTCTTCCTTCGCTGTTTTGTTTTCTACTTTCCAAGTTTTGGGAAGTTATCATCTCCTGTTTGTCAAAGACTATACAGACACATTTAAACTGAACTCTCAATTGAAAGGGAAGCCAATGTAATTTCCTCCCATTGTAAATGCAGGGATTATTGTTAAATACCAGAAAGTAGTAAATAAATGTAAAAGTATCTAGAAAATTCCCTCTTCTGAACTTCTTATTCAATATCCATATAATAATATATCTTAGAACATAACGTAAGAATAGCCTCACTAGATCAGACCAATGGTCCATCAAGCCCAGTAGCCCGTTCCCAAGGTGGCCAATCCAGGTCACCAGTACCTGGCCAAAACCCAAGGAGTAGCAACATTCCATGCTACCAATCCAGGGCAAGCAGAGGTTTCCCCCATGTCTTTCTTAATAACAGACTAGGGACCTTTCCTCTAGGAAATTGGTCAAACCTTTCTTAAACCAGCTACGCTATCCGCTCTTACCGCAACCTCTGGCAATGTGTTCCAAAGCTTAACTATTCTCTGAATGAAAAAAATTTTCCTCCAATTGGTTTTAAAAGTATTCCCCTGTAACTTCATCGAATATCGCCTAGTCTTTGTAATTTTTGATGGAGTGAAAAATCGATCCACTTACGCCCATTCTACTCTACTCAGGATTTTGTAAACTTCAATCATATCTCCCCTCAGCCATCTCTTGTCCAAGCTGAAAAGCCCTAACCGTTTTAGTCTTTCCTCATACGAGAGGAGTTCCATCCCCTTTACCATCTTGGTCGCTCTTCTTTGAACCTTTTCTAGCGCCACTGTATCTTTCTTGAGATACAAAATTGAACGCAATACTCCAGTTGAGGTTGCACCATAGAGCGATTCAGAGGCATTATAACATTCTTAGTCTTGTTAACCATCCCTTTTTTAATAATTCCTAGCATCCTATTTGCTTTTTTGGCTGCCGCCACCGCACATTGGGTGGAAGATTTCATCGTATTGTCTTGTGTTTCAAAGGTGATATGTATTAGGTTAGTTTATTTGCTCAGAGACATGAAGCTCCTGGGAAGGTCATCCCTAATAAGGAGCTTACCTCCCAATAATTGCATATTAAAACAACTTAAAAATTGTTTATATTGGGGTGAGTAAAACTTAAAACCCAAAGAAATTAACAAAAACCCCACTTATCTTGTATAGATTTTAAGGGATAAGTGGTATTTTTGTTTATTTCTTTGGTTTGTAAGGGCTCCTTTTACAAAGGCACGCTAGCGGTTTTAGCATGTGCTAAAATGCCACAGCAGGCGGTAATTTTAAGCAGGCGGTAATTTTTCGGCCAGCGTGCGCTAATCTTGTGCGTGTGCTAAAAACACTAGCACACCTTAGTAAAAGGAGCCCTAAGTTTGACTCACCCCAATATAAACAATTTTCAAGTTGTTTTCATTGAGCGTATGAACTAATATACATCACCTTTGAAACACAAGATAGATTATTGTACGGATATTTGAATAAGAGGTTGAGTAGGAGGGAGTTTTCTAGATACTAATATAATTTCCTCAACAGAGGTGACGCGTGATCAAATTTTTTTTCCCAAAAAAATCAGTCCGGTTGCAGTATTTTGAATCAATTGCAGCCGTTTCTCATTTCCTTTGCTTAATCCCACATTAAATGGCATTACAGTAATCCAGCTGTGCCAAGATATAACTTTGAACCAATACTGCAAAATGATCTTGATGGAATAGATGATGTACTTCTCTCAGCATGCGAAGACTAAAGAAACATTTTTTGGTAAGATTATTTACCTGGCATTGAAAAGAGAGAGAAGAATCCAAAGCAAAACCCAATACTCTAGAACACTGTTCTTCAACTGCCGGTCCACAGAGGGCAGGTGAGATCGACGCAGTTAAATTTCCCATCGGCATCTCTTCCCCTTTCCCTTCTAGGGCTTAGGATTGGCTGCAGACAGCAAAAAGAAACACAGAAGCCGCGGGACTTTTCCTCTTGCCTGCATCGCTATAGGCTCTGCCGATCCTGATCCCGCCCCCCTCTAAAGTGACTTCCTGTGTTTGAGGGGCAGGATTGAGACCGGTAGAGCTTATAGCGAATAGCAATGCAGGCAAGAGGAAAGGTCCCGCAGCGTCTGTCTTCGTTTAGAGTTCTGGGCAAGGGAACTATAAGTAAACTGTTAAGAACCAGGCTGCTTCCAATTTAGTGTCAGTTATGGTGAGACCAGCCATTGTGACACTAGAATCACTCTTGGGCCAGCAGCAAAGGGAGGAAATAAGATATGCTGGATTTCCACTTGTTGTGGGAAGGGGATGGTAGACCCGGGGGGGTGGGGGGGGGGTTGGTGTGACAGAAGGGAGATGGTGGATCCCCTTGGGGGAGGATACTTATTGGAACTAGGTGGGAGTTGGAAGAATAGGGACACAAAGACAGATGCTGGACCTTGCAGGGGGCAGAGAGACATGGAAAATGCTGAACAGGAGGGTGGAGTATGAAGACAGAAGTAATATGTTGGACATGGGTAGAGGGAGTAGGGAGACAGAGGGGATATGCTGGACATGGTGAAGGGGGAATAGGGAGACAAGGAGAAGATGCTGAATAAGGAATGGAGGGAGTAGGGTGATGGAAGGTTTCTGCTGGATTAAGATGGGGAAAAGAGGGGAGGTACTGGAATACGTTCAATATAAAATCATAACTGAGGCTTGTGCGGATGGGATCAGATGGTTTGCGGGGACCGAGTTTGCGGAGACGGGGGCGGAAATGTTTTTTTTAAAAATTTCAGTCTTAATAGTTTGCCGGTCCACAAAATAATTCTTTTATTTCTACCGGTCCACGGGTATAAAAAGGTTGACAAACACTGCTCTAGAAGATGATTCTATATGCAAGGTATCATCGGAATTAAGGATAACTGAAGATGGCAAATTACCACTTTCTGAGCCAAACCATAATAATGTTGTCTTTGTTGCATTAAGCTTCAAATGAGTCTGAAGTGACCACGATTGCAATTTAGATATACAAGAGTTTATATTAGCTGTAAAGCTGCTCAAATTATGATCAACTTCTAGCAGGATGAAGATATCATCAGCATAAGTGAACATTGTCTTCATGGTACTTGATTTATGGTGTTTTAATGTGGTCATATAAATGTTGAAAAGAATCGGCGACAACAAATAGTCCTGCAATAAGGCAAGTGACTTGCCCTGGGCCTCAAGAAGCTGCCATAGGAACTGACCCCCATTTCCTCTAATTCTCAGGCCACTGCACTAACCATTAGGGACTGAGCAGAGGGGCTGAAAGTGGGCTGTGGGTTAGAGAAAATAGCAATACAGCTGTGAAGGTTGAAAGAGAGGGATATGGATATGTGGAAAAGAAGGACTGTGAGAAGGAGAAGAGCTTAAAGAGAAGATTGAAAGAAATAAAAGCTTAGAAAAAGGCAATAGGAATAGATGGCAGGATGCAGAACAAAGAGTATTGCTTGTCTAATTTTGCCTCTCAAACATCTCTAAGCAAAACAAAATTACAAATTAGAAATGATCAATTCTAATTATCAGCTGTCCTCCACCCACATTAAACTAATCTAAGTAACTAATTTACCAACATTTTCCCTCTCTTAGTGCCAATTGATAGAACTGATACAGGGATTGAAAATTGGGTCTATTTAATTGCAAAAGAGATACAAGTACCCTAATTTGCATGGGTAAAAAATTGATTCTGTGCCAAAGAGAAAATAAAAGCCGAATCATTGCAAGGAATTAAATTTTTTTTAAACCAAACAAACAATACCTTGTATACTCAATATCATGATACCAGGGTGTTACAAAAAAGGGGGAAAAAACCCCTCCGGCTTCCCTGCTTTATTGCCTTCACTTATATGCATAATTTTGAGACATAGTGCCAAAATGGAGATAATTTTGTAAGTGGCTGCATCCTTATAGGAGCAAACAATCCAAAACTGCAGATGTGTACACGATGCAGGCAAATTTTATTGTGACAAATAAATTATGTCTAAAAACCTTTTTACCAAGCAAGGGACCCAACACGGTCCGTGTTTCGGACAACCTTCATCAGGGGTCCGTGGTAAAAAAGAAAGGAAAAAATTGTCACAAAAAAAGTTGGAAAGATAAACGTTGTGTATTTCACCAAAGCTCGCAAACTATTATGGGTAATCTTTTATACCACAGACCCCTGATGAAGGTTGTCCGAAACACGGACCGTGTTGGGTCCCTTGCTTGGTAAAAAGGTTTTTAGATATAATTTATTTGTCACAATAAAATTTGCATGCATCGTGTACACATCTGCAGTTTTGGATTGTTTGCTTCTGGTTGGTTTTTCACTGCAGACAAGGTTGGACCCCTTGTTTCCTCTGGTTTTGTTGCTTTGCATCCTTATAGGTGCTGTGATGCCACACGATGATAGTACAACCTCATAATGGAGCCCCTAAATTCTAAAGTGGAAATTCTAGAAACGACACCCATATTTATACACCAGTAGGCATCTTACCGGCACCTAAGTTAAGTAGCAAATGCCAAAAAACGGCACTGTTAAAGCACCTAAATAATATGTGCAAAAATTGCACCTACGTAGGCGCTTTAGGCCACCAAATTCCACTCTGGGTGTGGCTAACGCCGGAAGTGGCGTTAGGCATCCTAAAGTGCCTACATAAGTGCAATTCATGGCTCAGATAGGTGCCGGAAATATGGGTGTGAAAAACCCTGGCCTACATTTCCGGCACCTATCTTTTGCAGAGGCGCGATTCTCTATAGAAGGGGTGTCAAAGTCCCTCCTCGAGGGCCACAATCCAGTCGGGTTTTCAGGATTTCCCCAATGAATATGCATGAGATCTATTTGCATGCACTACTTTCATTGTATGCTAATAGATCTCATGCAAATTCATTGGGGAAATCCTGAAAACCTGACTGGATTGCGGCCCTTGAGGAGGGACTTTGACACCCCAGCTCTATAGGGTACCGTTGCGTGATAGACATGTGATTGGTGGCTGCTTTTTTAGGCGGCTGCTGAGATCAGCGCCCTATAGAGAATCCAGGTCTAAATGCTTGCACTTACACCAGTCAAAGAGTAGCAGCACCACCCCTGACATTCTCATGTTCTGTCTGCATGTATTTATAAGCTCTGACATGTGTGCTCTTAGACAATAGTGCTTAGATCAATGGTCCTCGATAATTTTTAAGTCAGGCCCACCTTGGATCCAAATGAGCTGAAGGAGAGCCACCAAATATCTACACATGCAAGGCCGCAACACTACTTAACCAGTGTATGTCAATAAAATCTACCCCTGCTACCCCGGCTTCAAACTTTGCATTGAGTCTATCCTCAAGGAGATAGGCATTACTAAATACATTCTCTTTGTCTATTGAGAACTGCCTTGACCTTTAAGCGTGTGATTCTACCTCCCACGTGATAATTAGGTGCCAGGAATGTAGGCCTTGAAAACTGTGGCCTACATTTCCGGCACCTTTCTTTCACAAAGTCACGATTCTATAAATGGCACCATTGTGCGATTGACACGTGATCAGTGGCCATTTTTTTTTAGGAGGCTGCCACCAACAGCACCTTTTATAGAATCTGAGCTTTACTGCCTACAAAATAGGTGTCGGTAGGGCCTATCGGCCTTGTGCTAACGGGAAAATTAGCATGTGGCTTTTTTTTAGACAAAACTAAAAATGTGCCTTCTACTAGAAGCACTAAGGGCTTCCTTTACGAAGGTGCACTAGCGTTTTTAGCGCGTGCTGAAGATTAGCGCGCGCTAACCCTGCGCTACACGAAAAATACTAACACAAGCTCTAAGGAGGCGTTAGCATGTTGCACGCGCGGCAATGTAGCGCTCGCTAAGCATGCGCTAAAACCGCTTGCGCACCTTCGTAAAAGGAGCCCTAAAAGTGGCCCTCAGCACAAGAAAAAGACCCTTGGAACTACAGTCAGACCACATTTTAGCACTGCTTGGTAAGAACCCCTCATTTTGGCTGTTTAAACAACATAAGTTGTTTCTTTCTCCATTCTTTCACCCTCTCTGTGCTAGAATTCAGGGTGTGTTATATGGATAATTAGCACATGTTATCTGCCGAAGGGTCTATTTTATTCATACGAACCCTGCTAGAGATAAGGTGCTCAGCTTGGAACAGGTTATTTTAATTTTCCGAAAACTAAGCCGGAGGATTTATTAATATGTATTTTCATTTAACATAATTTAAATAGTTTATCTTTCTAACTCAGCAAATAGTCACAAAAAAAAAAAAAAAAAAGCCGTCTGAAATGTTCTTCAGAGAAGGAAGCAGATGTTTCCTGTTGATAAACCATACTCTGTTGGAGAGTTAAGGGGGAGGTTGAACATGCTCAATTTTAAATTGCTGTTTGTCCCCAAAGCCCTTTTAACTAATACATGATGATTTTTACTGCCCAATTCCCTTCAAAGTTTATCTCAGAATTGATTTCCTTAGACGTGGGAAAATCTGATAGTGGTTCCATAGAGGTTTACGGAGAAAACCCCTTACCAGGTGCCGAACTGCAGGTTAGAATAGTCACGTTTACAACTTCTCAGCAACATTGCCCCTTTATGGTTATTTGCAAATATTTCATGCTTATCAGTGGCCAAAGGCAGCGACAGTCATGCTTTTGTTAAGATGGTCTCCCAGTCTTCCAAGGTCCTCTTACAATTTAACAACTTTGATCAACTTTGTTTCATCAGCAAATTTACCCCCCGCCCCCCCCACCTTTTAAGAAACCATATTAGCATTTTTTATGACTAGTCGCAGCAGTAAAATTTCTTACACTCATAGGAATTCTATGAGTGTCGGAGCTTTTACTGCCATGGCTGGGGATAAAAGATGCTAATGAGGCATCATAAAAGGAGGGGCGAGGGGAGGTTAATTATCTCATTAGTTATTCCTATCTCTAGATCATTCATAAATATGTTAAAAAGCACAGACCCCTGGAGAACCCCACTATTTGTTTTCTGTCTTTCAACCAGTTCTTAATCCATAATAGGACATTACTTCCTATCCCATGACTTTCTAATTTCTTCTGAAGTCTTTCATTAGGTACTTTGTCAAATGACTTTTGAAAATCCAAATATACAATATCAGCAGGCTCACCTCTATCCACATGTTCATTCACCCCTTCAAAGAAATGTAGTAGATTGGTGAGGCAAGATTTCCCTTGACTAAATTCATGCTGCCTTTCTCTTATTAATGCATGCTTATGTATTGTGACCGGGCCGGTTCCTAGGTAGGTGGGAAACCGGGCTCGGACCACAGGTCGATTTATTAATGCGCCTTTTATATGGCTGGATAAACGAAAACCCAGGAGACAGATTTCTTAGGAACTGGAACCAGGTTTATTAAAGTTTCCAAAACCCCCCCCCCAAAAAACATGTTGGAACATATAGTACGTTCTTCACACTTTCCTCCACCAAGCATAACAGGGCTTCAGTCCTTGTGCCCTGCCTAGAGCTTCCAGGTCCATAAAATAAAGCACGTTAACATCCCAAACCTCCCAACAGAAACAAAGCAAAGGTTTGGCTTCCAAATTCTCCCACACAGAATGTGTCCAAGGTTACTGAACTTAGCCAAGCCCAACCTGGGCTAACTTTCAGGAGCTTCTTACCCCTCCAAGTCCTCTAGAGGTAAGGTAACTAAACAGTTCTGATAATTACTTCTCAATTGGGCCAGGATTGCCTGACCCTGCTTCAAACACTGCTAGTGTCCAGGGCTTCAATTAGCCTAGACTGGATTATTGAGGAAAGGGGCAAGACCTCTCATATCTCACACTCCCCTAAGTCCATGTCTTCCCCAGGCTCACTCTCCCCAGGAATGCTGTTCATCTCCCAGTCCATAGACCCATAACCCTGGCTGGTTCTCCACTCGGTATCCTCGGGCTGCTTCTCCCAACCCCCATCTTGCCTGGGTGTTAGCTCCTTGCCAACCGGTCCTTTCCACAGCCAATCTCTTGGTGCACCCTCCCAGGGTTTGTATGGCCAGGCAAGGTCACGTCCAGGGCCTTCACTTTCCCTCCTGATGGGCTGACTCCTGGATAGCGTACGGGGCTGGGGCACAGGAGCTCTGTGGTAGCTGCAATCCTTCCTGGTTGCTGGCTGATTAGGATTAGTCCCAACTGAGCTCCCCAACTGACTTCCCCTCCTGAGTTGGGTTTAGGTTTCAGAGAAGGAGGAAAGGAGTAATAGGGGGAAGAATTAGGTTCAAGTGCCCTCCCCTCTAGCTCTTAGGCTGGGTTATGACCGGGTTTTTCTCTTCCCTTCCTGGCTGTGCTGGCTGTCCCAGCTCCATGCCAGGTTTTCCTGGGCCCAGGGCAGGGTGCATGCTGGGTTTTGTAGTTCTTTTGGCTGGGACAGGGGCTTCCCTGTCACAGTATATAGTCTGTCATTTTGTTCTTTATAACAGTCTCTACCATTTTGCTGGGCGCCAACATCAGACTCATCAGTCTATAATTTCCTGGATCACCTCTATAAAAATTGGTGTCATGTTGGCCACCCTCCAGTTTTCTGGTACTATGCTGGATTTTAAAGAAAAATTACTAACAATAGCCCAACAAGTTCATTTCTCAGTTCTATGGGATGTATACCATCTGGTCAAGGTGATTTGCTACTGTTCAATTTGTCAAATTGACCCATTATATTTTCCAGCATTACAGAGATTTGTTTGAGTTTTTCTCTTTCACCATAAGTGAATACAATTTCTGGCATTGGTAATTCCCCCAACTTCATAATTTAATTTTAATAAATAATTTTTAATTTAAAATGCAAAAATTAAATCTCAACTCATTTTATCTTGAAAGTTACTAGTACTTAAAACTCTACAAATACTTAGCTTTTGCATGTGGTCTTAACTATCGGGATACTCAGGCTGCCAACATGTTTTGCTGGCATTATCCCAATTTTCTTTACCCGCCAGCTTTAGAGACCACTTTCTTCTCATATCTAGAACATGTGATGAACCTGCACGTCAAGCTTAGGGCAATAACTGCATGGAGCCTGGGGTGGTGTTCCGAAGTTCTTATGAAAACACAGATTAGTGAAAAATAAACAATAAACATGAAAACACTCTTTCACCAAACAGCGTGCTGGGTATAGTTCTCACTAAAGCATGCACTGGCTGATTCAAAATTCAAAAGGAGGAAAAAGCCTCAGAACCAAGTACTTATCAACCACAAAGTGGCTCAAGGTAAGACAAACAACAACCTCATTGGAATACAAAAACTCCTTTGTATATTGAATACAGCTCTGTGTGGTGCAGTTTGGGAACAAGAGAGAGAAACCTTCCCTAGTTGTGGCTGCATTCAAGCCCTGGGGAGGACAGGAGTGAGGAAGCTAGCCAAGAACCTATCCAGGAAGACACTAGAGAGGATTGATTGGCGATTACACCCTGAGGCAGCATGGATTGTGAAATGCTGGCCATCGTTGGTGCGCTGATCCTTTGCACAAGATAAGTAGTTTATTTTTCTATCTTGTTGTTCCCAAACTGCATCACACATGATTTTTAGTAACAATCTACATGTCACACAAGAGTGTACCTAGAAAAGGCAGCATCTTACATACTGCAGTGAGCAGTACAACATCAATACACCCATTGTAAAACTAAACAAGCCAGACTAGTACACATCAATCCTGCACAGTCAATCCTAATAGAGAACCATGTCTTTTGAGCACACAGAACACAGAAAACACCTTCACCTAGTATGAAAAATGTAATCACAAATTAACCATGCCCCCTTTTATAAAACTGTAGTGCGGTTTTTAGCCATGGTGGTAACAGCTCAGACGCTCATAGAATTCTTAGCATTGGAGCTGTTACCACCATGGCCAGCAGTAAAAAATGCTCCACAGTTTTGTAAAAGGGGGGATAAAATAGAAATACATAGACAAAGGTTAAATTGAACCACCAAGAAACTGGACTCTGCATACAATGCAACACCACAGAAACAGCGATGCATCTCCCCTAAAGCAAAAAAATAAATAAATAGAAAGTTTTTTTTCTACCTTGTCTTCTCTGGCTTCTGCTTTCCTCATCTTCTTGTCACTCTCTTCATTTCATCCACTGTCTAACTTCTCTTTGCCCCTTCTATATGGCATCTTCTCTCCTTCTATACCCCTTCCAGAAACTATATGCCTCCCCCTTCCATCTCTCCCTTCACTCCCATTGGTCTGGCATCCATCTTCTTCCCTTCCCTCCTCCAATGGTCTGGCATCTCTCTCCTCTCCTTGTATTCCCTTCCCTCTCCCACATCCCCATGGTCTGGCATTTCACTCTTTCCTCTCCCTTTCCCCCATTTCTATCAGCATTTGCCCCCTTTCTTTCCCTCCAACCCAATTCCATCCAGTATCCTTTCCCCTTATGTCTCTCTCCTCTTTTCCTGCACACCAATTCCATCACCATCTGCCCCTTTCTCTCTCTCTACCACCCTTCCATACTACCCTGCCCCTTTCTCTCCCTCCACCACCCTTCCATACCACCCTGCCCCCTTTCTTTCCCTCCACCACCATTCCATACCACCCTGCCCCCTTTCTCTCCCTCCACCACCCATCTATGTTCCTTTCCCTCTCCCTCCAAACCAGCAAAGTCCTGCGACGACTGCGTCTGCTGCCTCCAATGAATATGCATGAGATCTTTTTGCATGCACTTCTTTCATTGTATGCTAATAGATCTCATGCATATTCATTGGGGAAATCCTGAAAATCCGACTGGATTGAAGCCCTCGAGGAGGGCCTTTGACACCCCTGCTCTAGACACTGAGGCAAAGATTAAAAAACAAGTTTCAAGTTTATTTAGGCTTGATATACCGCTTTAATTACCAAAGCCGTTTATACTGTACAAAATTTAAAATATAAGCAAAAATGGGGAAATAAAAAGACAAACTATAAGATATTACTGACAAGACATACTGCAAACGGGAAATGGGTGGGATACATTGCATAAAAATAAAAAGAAAGGGGAATGGCTAGAACAAAAGGGAGAAGGGGAATGTCTGCTATGTGGCCTTTGTCTGAGTCTCATAAGCATTTAAGCATTTGACACTCCTGGTCTAGAGTTTGAGATGCTGATTTCCCCTGTTTGAAGTGCAGAGGGATCTAGAGCAGGGGTGGGCAACTCCGGTCCTCGAGGGCTGGAATCCAGTCGGGTTTTCAGGATTTCCTCAATGAATATGCATGAGATCTATTTGCATGCACTATTTTCAATGCATATTCATTGGGGAAATCCTGAAAACCCGACTGGATTGCGGCCCTCGAGGACCGGAGTTGCCCACCCCTGATCTAGAGTCTGCAGAAATAGGGATATACAGCAAGGAGGAATCTCCGATACCTCTTCCTTGATTTAATAAATAACACAGAGGAAAAGATGAGAAACCAAAGGAGCTGCTTCAGATCCAAGGGCTTTGAAACTTGATTTTTCTTGTGATCTGAGTGACTTTACCCATTCATGATTTTCCAGTTTGTTTTTATCCTGTTTTGTACTATAACTATTGTACGTTAGCTGTGGGGAATTGCCAATTAATGAAGTCTCTTTAGAATGTCTGGAATATTCAGTTATAGCCCCTGAGGTTTGGCCTCCTCCATCTACCTGGACACTTTTTATTTTTTTTTTTTGTATTGCACTGATATATTCCTTTCATTTTGTTTCCATATATTTTAGGGCCTGCTGCATGACTTCTTTTATGTAGACCTGCCCAAGTATGTCTTCACTCTTTTCTGAGAGGTTCCCTGCAGATGGAAAGCTAGAAGCTCAAAAGCAGGAGAAGGCAGCTTTTGAGCCCAAAAAATCAATCCTTTCCCCTCCACCTGTAGCAGCTCCCCCACAAATAACCTAGGAAAAGTTCATCCTTATTTATTTTATTCAGGCTGTAGAGCAGGGGAGTCAAAGTCCCTCCTCGGGGGCCGCAATCCAGTCAGGTTTTCAGGATTTCCCCAATGAATATGCATGAGATCTATTAGCATACAATGAAAGCAGTGCATGCAAATAGATCTCATGCATATTCATTGGGGAAATCCTGAAAACCTGACTGGATTGCGGCCCTCGAGGAGGGACTTTGACACCCCTGCTGTAGAGGTTTGCTTGTTGGAAGTTGTTCAAACTTTAATATCTTCAGAGCTAGCTCGGAGTGAGTATAGTAATTGAGCTGTGTTGCCTAATAAGGACAGCGATACTGTCAGTCGCTCTGGTCCTTGATCTCATCTCTTGAAACGGATGCACATTGTGCAAAAATCCATGGGAAGCTTGGGATAAGAGGCTTCCCTTGCCTCTTTAGAGGGATAACTAGCTCATTAAATCACAGCATGAAAGGTGTTTTTTTTTCCCTTTTTATTAGGAAATGACAGATCTAAAGATTTCCATTCTCATTTAGTGTAATTTTTTATCCACCCATTTATCCATCTGTATTTGTTAACAGCCTTTCTGTGGTTATATAATCCTGTTAAGGATGAAAACTATCACTTTTGGTTGCTGGTGTGGTCTAAATCATTCAGTCTATAGTGGTGACAGGCAGTACGCAAACACACCGTGCTGCACGAAGCAGGGAAAGGGGCCGCATTGGGCTCCATTAATTGCCAGCGTATGCTTGAACGTTGCAGGATTTAATGAGAGGACAAAGCAAGAGTGGCATGGGATGGTGTGATAAATATTTTTCACTAGGATTCTTTGGGGATAATAAATCTAAGCTATTGAATAGCAATGGCTTGTTTGGTTATTCAGAAATACGAACCATATAACTGACCCACAGTGCCCATGAATCAAGCCAGTCACCAATTACAGATGCAAAAGAAATGATTCTGAACAAATGAAAAGGGGTCCCTCAGAGCAAACCAGCAGGTAAAAAGCAGGTTTTGCCTGTACTGCATTAAACAAATCACTGGACCCTTTAGTCAGCCGCCACTAATACAAATTCTAAAGTTAAGAACTTAAGAACAGCCATGCTGGATCAGACCAATACTCCATCTAGCCCAGTTCCCTGTTTCCAACAGTGGCCAATCCATGTCACAGGACACTAGGTATTCCCCTGTCCTCAGAGGGACTAGAATCTAAGGGGCCCTGTTACCCAAATAGTAACAACATCCCACGCTACTGATCCAGGGCAAGCAGTGGCTTCCACCATGTTTGTCTCCATAGCAGACTATGGACTTTTTCTCCAGGAACTTGTCCAAACCTTTTTTAAACTCAGCTACACTAATCACTATTACCACATCCTCTGGCAATGAGTTCCAGAGCTCAACTATTCTTTGACCTAAAAATATATTTCCTCATATAATAAAAGTATTTCCATATAACTTCATTAAATTCTACTGTTTTAGCATTTTTTAAGGGGGGGGGGCAAGGTTCATATTCTGTGTTTGTTTGTTTCTATTATGACTGCCATGGATTTATATATATATATATATATATATATATATATATATATATATATATATATATATATATATATATATATATATATACCCAGATATTCAGCTTTGGGCAATACTCAGATACCTGTTGGTATTTTTCCATGTACTGGTGATATTCAGACCAGTACCTGAATAGTTACACAGATCAAGTTAGGACCAACCTTTTTCCTGCCATAGCTTCATTTATTTGGATTTTGTTCACACCTTTTCCAGTATGTGCTTTTGTTTATTAAAATTTGAAATCTCATCAAAGTTTACCACAGTTATCAGTGGCTAACATTAACCCCCTCTTTTACTAAGACATAGAGCGGGTTTTAGCGCCTGCAGCGGCGGTAACAGCTCTGATGCTCATAGGAATTCTATGAGCGTTGGAGCAGTTACCGCTGCTGCCGACACTAAAATCCGCGCTATACGTTAGTAAAATAGGGGGGGGGGGGTTAAAATAACTAATTATCAAAAGGAAATGAACTCCATAAAATACAGGAAAGACCTTCTCCACTCTTACAATAACACACAAGGTGAGTTCTATATCAGGTATACGTATACTATGTATTTATTTATTTAAAAAATTTATATACCGCCTATATCTAAGCAGTTCACAGGGCAGCATCTAATATAATAAAATGGTAAGCCGCGCATGCGCACTTCCTATGTGTGCGCCGGTTTTCCGTGAGCTGTAGCAACACATAGGAAGTGCGCATGCGCGGCTTACGGTTCTTTGAAAGACGCGGCAGTGGCTACTCTCACGATCCCCGTCTGCGTCGGACTTCCGACGCAGGTGGGAATCATGAGAGGAGCCACCGCCGTGTCTTTCAACTAAAAAAAAAAAAAAAAAGTCAAGACGGATGTCGCCACCGCGGCTGTCGGCGGCTGCAGGCCGCGGAAGCTGTAGCCCGCTGCGGCCGAGCACGGAGACGGGCCGAAGTTTTTTTCAACTTCAGAGACGCTGCAGCGGTTCTCTCTATATCCGGTCGTCGGCGTCGTCTTCGTTCTTCTTCCCGGCACACCCGAACCCCTGTTCAGCCTCCCATCCGACCCTCCCTTTGGCTCCCTTAGTTCCTTGCCACCACTCCTCTTCTCTTCCCGCCCCGCGGTCCCAACAAACGTCCTTACTCCACCAGGGGCCTCAGCACTCTAAACACGCTGCTTCGCGGCCTGCTACTGCCCTGATTTGCTCTGCCCAATACGGGCAGAGCAAATCAGGGCAGTAGCAGGCCGCGAAGCAGCGTGTTTAGAGTGCTGCGGCCCCTGCTGGAGTAAGGACGTGTGTTGGGACCGCGGGAAGGGGGCGGCAAGGGACTAAGTTGGCCGGTAGTGCTGTTTTTCCATGATGGAGGAACACGCGAAAGAAAAGAAAACAAAATAATGAAAACGTTGGCCCCCGCCGAAGAAGCGGAAGGTGGAGGAGGGGCGTGAGGAGCCGGAGAGCTGTATGTAAGTGTGTGTGTGCGTGTGTATAGCCGAGGAGGAAGTGCAGCAGGAGCAAGGAGGTGGGGAGAGTGGATTTCCCCTACTTGGATGTCAGGCATCAAGAGGTTTGGAGTAAAAGCTTTGGTCCTGTGATCCTCACTCTTTTCCTGGGGCTACTGCTGGACAGGGGGGGGAGCAGGACATAAAGGAGAAGAGCTACTGCTGGACAGGGGGAGGATGGAATGGGAGGGGTGCTGCTGGACAGGGGGAGATAAAAGGAGAAGGGCTACTGCTATATGGGGGGAGCAGGGAAAGGGGGGGAGGTGTTGCTGGACAGGGAGGAGGTAAAAATAAGGGAGAAGGGCTGCTAGCACCCGTTAATGTAACGGGCTAAACAACTAGTACATAATATAAAACAAACCAACATAGAAATGTTCTTTGAGGCCTCCTCAGCATGCTATACAGTACATTGTTTGCCTAGAAAGATGTTACATGAATGGCAGTTCATAAAACTTCCAATCCAACATCTAATTATTTGCCGGCCGTTAGTTACAGAAAGGCTTCAAAAAAATAAATGAGTTTTTAATAATTTCTTCAAACTTCCATGGTCTTGGCATAGTCTTAGGTGCCCTGACAGGGCATTCCACAACTTAACCCCGTCAATTGAGCGCATTTTTTGCTTTTGTCGACCCATAATAAACATCATGTTCCCTAGGTGCTATTAACCTCATTTCTTTCTCTGACCTTTAGGGTCTGTTCGGCTGATAGACTTCCCACATTGATTTTAAACATAGAGGGGCCAAGCTATACAAAGCTTGGTGCATTATAGATATTACTTTATAATGCACCCTTTGCTTCAATGGCAACCAATGAAGTTGCTTCAAAACAGGCGTAATATGAGTCCTTATTGAAACACCAGTGATCAGTCTTGGCAGCCAAGTTCATTAATGTCAGCAAGGTACTCTCCTGTCCCCAGAGGGATTCAAATTTAAGGGGACCTCTACAAGCTGCGGCAAGCATTAACGTGCTTACCACAAGGTAAAAAGCACTACCTCAGGGTACACTCAGATGTCCTGCAGTAATTTTGGATTTGGCATGTGCTTCCCTTGCACTAAAGGTTATTATTATTATTTTTAACAATGGAGATGTGTTTAGGGGTGGAGAGTAGGCGTGTCCAGCACTAATCAGTTAACATAGCTACATTGGCGCACGCCAACCGATTAGGACATGATTATCATGAGCGTCCTTACTGCCTAGAAAGTAGGTGTTAGTAAGAGCTCACTTGCTAATTGGGGAAATTAGTGCATGGACATTAGTAGAAGAAATGGGGCCATGTTACAGTTACACTAAAAGTGGCCTCAGTGTGCAGGAAAGCCCCTTGCTAGTAATAGCGAATAGCGTTGGCCGCTTTTTAGTTCAGGTTCGTGAAAGGGCCCCTGATTTTGTTTCCAAGACAATAGAGAATTAAGTGACTTGAGCAAGATTCCAAGAAGCAGCAGTAGGATTGGAACCAAATTTTCTTGGCTGCTGTTCCACTCCAGATGGTTACCGGACTGTATATCGTTCCTAGTCAGGTAACTTCTAGATCTGTCTTACTTCTGCCTCAAAATCAGGGGCACCTTGTTTTTTTTTATTTGTTTCAACTGCAGATAAAATTCAAATATCCATATCAACCATCACAAATTGATACTCCCCTTCAGTATGTTCCCCGTGTTATCCAGCTTCATCAATCAACTGTTTCAGGGGTGAAGCAGAAGCTCTTTCTCAACTGTTGTTCTTCAACTTCTGGAATGTCATGAGAACATAAGAATTGCCGCTGCTGGGTCAGACCAGTGGTCCATCGTGCCCAGCAGTCCACTCATGAGGTGGCCCTTACGTCAAAGACCAGTGCCCTATTTGAGTCTAGCCTTACCTGCTTACGTTCTGGTTCAGTAGGAACTTATCTAACCTTTTCTTGAATCCCTGAAGGGTGCTTTCCCCTATAACAGCCTCTGGAAGAGCGTTCCAGATTTCTGCCACTCTCTGGGTGAAGAAGAACTTCCTTGCATTTGTACGGAATTTATCCCCTTTTAACTTTAGCGAGCGCCCTCTCGTTCTCTCTACCTTGGATAGGGTGAGCAATCTCTCATTCTCTACTAAATCTATTCCCTTCAATATCTTGAATGTTTCGATATGTCCCCTTTAAATGAAACAAAGCAAAGGCCAATCAAATATATTAGCAGTATAGTTCTCCTATAAACCAGTCACATCTAACACTGACAATTCAACATTTTCCTGCATGAGAAGGGTAAGGAGCAATTCATATGATGGTGACATGGTGCCTAGTCGAAAAGATCTTCCATAGTATTATGTATAACACAGTAGGCATGGGTAGATAAAAAAAAAAAAATAACTGGCCCACTAAGTCAGCCCAGTTGCTCTAGTCAATACTAACTCCCTCTTTTACGAAACTGCGATAGCAGTTTCTAGCACGGGGAGCCGTGCTGAATGGCCCGTGCTACTCCCAACACTCGTAGGAAGCAGCCTGGGTCATTTAGCATGGCTTCCCGCGCTAGAAACTGCTATCGCAATTTCGTAAAAGGCCTAAGTGATACATGGCCCATAGGTATAAAATAGGACATGCAGCCTTTAGCATGCTAAACTTTAGCAAAAGGGCTCCTAAACCATGTACACACCTTCATAAAACTTTAAAATATCTACAATAAAACCCAAGCAATAAAACATGATTTAAAGCATTCAATATCAAATATATAGAAAAAATCATTAATAGCTCATACTAAAGTTAAAAACCTATGGGTTCTTTTACCAAGCTGCACTAGGCCCTATCACATGCCAAATGAAGCAAAAAAGTCTAATACAGGATATGCTAATGCATTCTGTGTTAGTTTTGGGATGTGCGTATGCTAACTGTGGGCTATTTATTTTTTGTATTTTTTGAGGGAGCTTGTCAGGGGTAGAGAGTGGGTGTTCCAGCATTAAATAATGTATCTATGCTAGCATGCACTAACTGGTTAGGGTTGAGTGGAATATGACCCCTAGCGGTAGTCGTGTGAGACCACCACTAAGGTTGTCATTTTGAAGGTAGTGTAGGACATGGCAGGAGCGAGTGGGCATAGATCCTGCCCAAAGAGCCCACCCCTAGACTCCCTGGACCCCCAGATAACCTCCACCCTGAACCACCAGTGCAACCTTTCAGGTGGGAAAGAAGGTATGGGGGGGCTTCAGCTCCGGGGGAGGAGGGAAGGGGTGAGTGGAGGGAAGGGGTAGAAGTCTGGGCGGCCTGATGCTCTAAGATGGTAACACCCTCCCTCCCCCCTGAAAAACCTGGGTTCATTATACAGTATAAGCAGGTTATAGTGACATGTTTTCCATGGGACTTTTTAATGACATTCACTGCAGTACCCCCTGCAGGGGTGTGCAACCTTTTGGCTTCCCTGAGCCGCATTGGCTGAAAAAAAATTTTCTGGGGCCACGCAAACGCTGCAGCAAGACAGAGGAGGGAGACGGCAAGACGGTAAACACCCAGGGGCAGCAAAGGAAAACACTGCATCGCCCTCGACCGGAGCCACACAAAATACTTCACGAGGCTGCATGTGTCCCTCTGCTGTGCTCAGCTGTCTGTGTGGCCAGTTTGCTAAGAATGCTGGCTGCTTGGACATCCCAATGACTTCTTTTTGTGTATTTTTCATTTGGATGTTCTTTTTTTTTTAAATTCAGAAATGGCCAAAAAAGGTAGACGCACTAAGAGCTAAAATGTCTAGATAGTTTTTTTTTTATGTATAACAATTTTTA
This sequence comes from Geotrypetes seraphini, assembly GCF_902459505.1. NCBI lineage: Eukaryota > Metazoa > Chordata > Amphibia > Gymnophiona > Dermophiidae > Geotrypetes > Geotrypetes seraphini. The sequence goes on along the minus strand of NC_047089.1, from coordinate 214,899,574 downwards.
TTGAAAGAATCAAATAATCAGTACAATAGGATAATACAAAAATACATTCAATACAATAAGAATTACAATAATATTTCATACAAATTTAAATCATTCTTTCAAATTTAATTTCCATATGAATTAATTCAATCTTATCTACACCCCCTTAATTCCATCCCCTACCCACTATCTTCCCCTAAATGAAATCCCACACCCTGGATGAAAGTTGACAAAAATAAAGAATTAAAATAAATAACTGGAATGTAATTAGTAAAGCTAATTTTCATAATAAATCATTGATAACCAAACTTCGTATTTTTGGTGAAAGATTCTGAATATAAGGGTCCCAAACCTCCATAAAAAGATGAGTTTTTTTAGGCGAACCTCGAACCTCCCAACTCTCAAATAAAAATAAGCGATGTAATTGATTCCTCCAATGCCAAAAACTTGGAGATTCTTTCTGTAACCAAAATTGCATAATACATTTATGCCCAATCATACAGGCTTTCTGAAATAAAAGACATTTTAGTTGGCCAAAAACCCCACAAGCTGATGCTTTACCAAAAATTATTCTCCTAGGACAACCCACTATCGAATTACCCCATAAAGAACCCAAAAATAATAGGATGGCAGACCAAAATGAGTTGATCAAAGGCCACAACCAAAAAGCATGAGATAATGTGCCAGGATCTTTATTACATTTAATACAAATTGGAGTATCTATTAAATTCGCATGAAAAGCTTGAATTTAGGAAAAATAAGCCCTATGCAAAATTCTATAAGTACATTCTCTCCAAACCCTTTTATAATCTTTGGTAGTCTATTAATAGATTGAGTAAAATCAAGAAGACCTCTTGCAGTTTTGAAAATGGACATTTTCTCTACTAGAATTCTGGATGTCTTTCCCAAAACATCCAAACTTGAACTTAGATGTCCTATTGAAACTGTCCCTTCACATGTACAGCACTGCGTATGTTTAGCTGCGCTATAGAAAAATAGTAGTAATAATTAACCATAGGCTAATTGAAAAATGTATACCTTTAACAGAAGTTTGAACATTTTATATGACTGCAGTCAATATCTTGTTGAGCAGGGAGTTCAAAAGTTATGGTCCATGATAAAATAATGCAGTTTCCCAAGTGACATCATGTCATACACATGGGGGGAGGAGGAGAAGCAGATGCATAGCCAGGTTTTGACGTCTGGGGAAGCAGACCTTTTGTAAAACAGGTACAGGCTGCAGGCCCAATTCACATATGTGCCATTTTATTCAAAATCCGTTTGGGGAGTAGCTGTTCCCCACGCATTCTACCTCTGGGGGGAAAAGGGGCAGGAACAGAGGGCACAAGCAGAAGCATAAGAAATAAGTATGACAATGAGACACTAGGCCAGAGCTTGGGGAGATAAGCCCTTGAAAACAAGCATGAGCCCTTTTAATTTTAATCAAGCAGTCGCTGGGGAGTGGTAAGTGGAGGGGTGACATGATCAAAGGAGCGAGGGCTGTGGAGCAGCTGCCGGACAGCTGTGGACTATATGAATTGCATTGTTCTTAATAGCTTGAAGGGTAAGCCATTGCAGAGTGAGTTACAATAATCGGTTTTTGAGATAACTAGGTAGTAAAACAATCCGAATTGTAAATGAGCTGGGAAGAACGGCTTAGCTGCATGGACCCGACGCCGAGCATCGAACGCTGAGGATATTAACGAGTTGACTTGTATTTCCTGTGTGCTATGGCGCTGTTAAGGACTCAGCAATGTGGGTTTTGCAGAATAAACAGGTTTTGACAGTGATGTTCATTGCGGAGAAAAACTCACCAGAGTACCTGGATTAAAAGAAAAAAAGAAAAAAGATTTTCTAGCTTGACACTGGTTGTGCACTAGATACAAAATACAAGCACACCAACAGACTGAATCCTATGGAGGCATACAAATATCCTTTATCCGATTTTTTTTGTTGTTGTTGTTGCTGCTGGTGCTGTTGCACAGGAAAGGAGATTTCTCCCCCCCCCCCAAGTAACGCTGTGTATTTTTATAAAGGTCACCCTCAAGCACAACAGAAAAGGCTAGCTCACACTGGCGGCGCACAATGAAACCTTTCAAAACGGCATTGTCCAAAGAATCAAATTATCAGGACGCTATGACACACCAAGGGACCAAAATGTTACTGTTCCCTTTGTCATGTGCAAGTTCTGGATGTATTAAAATAGTTCTGAGTGGAGTCTCTTCAGAGCTGGACAAACGTCTAACTGGCATCCTGTCAAGACAAGAGTGTCAGGTTTTCTTCCCAAATCTGTTTCCCCAGTGAGTAAGATAAAAACCCCAGACATATATATGTATATTGCTATATAAAGATGTTTCTTTGTGAGAAACTGTGCTGCCTGACATTGACAGGCTTTCAGAGGAATAAAGTCTTGTGACCAGTTGCTTATGCCTGCAGCTCCAGCTCTAAACTGCAAATGTTGTATAAGGGAAGCCTTTATCCAATCAACAGTACGTTTTTTAATTTTCCTAATGCACAAGGACTACATCTTGTAGACTGCTGCTGGCATCTTTGATTTATCAGAAAGCATCAATATGGAATTCCATCCCCAAGACAATAAGGTTAATTTCAAATTACTTTTTATTTAGGAGAGCAATGAAGACTTACCTTATTTTTGTAAATTTCTGCTTTCATGAACTGTGCCACTTGGAATGGATGCTATTGTATATCCTGGAGAATTCTCTAGCACCTCACATTGAAATTTGGTATACGGGGGTAATAAGTCCTTAATGTAACGTAAAACTTCTGGCAGTAATTTATTCATAATGGGAGCCTACATGTTCCCTGTGTCTGTGTTGAGGGAGGCGTTTGTGATTAACCAAACTCGTTTCTGAGTTTTGGGATGTCCTTTTCTTTCCTTTCTGCCCAGATCGTGGAAGATGGATGCCACTTTCCCCTAAGTAGAGATTCACCCTGAAAAAGAACAAGGACTGAAAGATCCCAGGATGCTAAAAGAGTGATCCAAAATTTCTTTGGTGACCCATCAATTGAGCGCAGGACAAAAGCGCTCCGACAAAGACGCACCGACAATCGTGTGCTTTAAACCTGTTATGTTAGCGCTGTGAGGGTGTGTGGGAGGGAATCCCCCCACTACATGTATAAGTCCGCGCACTCCCGTTGGGGGGGGGGTGGTTCCCCCCTACACTGAAAAACTCCTGAACTGCGAAAACTTAATAGAAAACTGAAATTTAAGTGTACTTGGGGCGGTTCACCCCTCCAACCCACCCCCCCAACGGGAGCGCAAGACTTCTACATGTACTGTGGGGCTTCCGCCATACTCCCCCTCACAGCAGTAACGTTACTGGTTTAAAGTGGTGGGACTGGCAGTGAGCATTTGCCCTGCACACAATTGGCAGGGCATCTGTGTCGGCGCGCTTTAGTTGTGGAATCAATTTCTTTTTTTTTCTGAAGATTTAGTTTGGTTATGTTAGAAACTGATATGTATTTTCCTATGTGATGGACCTGAAACTAAAAAAATTCATCATCTTTGTAATGTCTTTGATTGCATCTGGAAGTGGTGGTGTGAGATTCATAGAGGAGGACTCTGAAAAACTCACCCACCCCCCAGCTAAGCACAGCTCTAAGGGTACGGATGTGTGATAAGTGTCCTCATTAATCTAATCTAATCTTCAGTCTTATGTACCGCATCGTCACTAGAAATTAGGGCGTGATGCAGTTCACAATGAGCTGAATAAACTATGTTAGACTAAAAACTAAGTCATTATTTGTTTGAGATTTGATACGAAGTTATTATTCTTAGAGGAAAAGTTAAATCAGTGGTTCTCCCAGCCAGTCGGGTTTTGGGGAAAACCCTCATGAATATGCATGAGAGAGATTAGCATGTAATGGAGGTGACAGGCAAGCAAATCTGCTCCATGCATATTCATTAAGGCTATCCTGAAAACCTGACTGGCTGGTGGTCCTCCAGGACAGGGTTGGGAACCACTAAGTTAGATCATTCCATAAAGATGTACCGTAAATACAAATGAAAAAGAATGATTAAGGAATGTATTTTAACATGAACTCCCTTTACAAAGGGGAATGGCAAAGTATATGCATGATTAGGACTACAACTAGTTTGTCTTGAAAAATTCCGTATCAGAGGATCAAGAGATTCAGCAGATTCGCCATGGAGTATTTTAAAGACCAGCCATGCACATTTAAGTTCAATTCTAGATTGAAGAGGTAACCAGTGGAGAGTTTGCAGAGGAGGTGTAGGCAAGGGTGACGGGACTAAATTGCGCGAGACAACGGCGTGCAGACAACTGAGCGCAAGGTTGACGGTGCGCCGAAGAAAAGCACTATTTTAAAGGGCTCCGACGGGGGTGTGTGGGGGGGGAACCCCCCTACTTTACTTAACAGACATTGCGCTGGTGTTGTGGGGGGTTTGGAGGGTTGTAACCTCCCACATTATACTTAAAACTGAACTTTTTCCCTAAAAAACAGGCAAAAAGTTCGGTTTCAAGTATAATGAGGGGGGTTACAACCCCCCAAATCCCCCCAACGCCAGCGCGATGTCTGTTAAGTAAAATAGGGGGGTTCCCCACCAACCCCCCCCCCCGTCGGAACCCTTTAAAATAGTGCTTTTTTTTGGCGCGCCGTCAACCTTGCGCTCAGTTGTCGGCACTCAGTTGTCGGCGCACCGTTGTCTCGCGCGATTTTGTCTATGAACCGTAGGCAAGTCAGCTGGCTGGCGCCTCTCTTCCTCCTCAGTGTGCCATGGCACACTTGGAATCTCAGGAGGCACACAGTTTGTGATACACTGTTCTAGGCATAGGTATGGGCACCCAAGCCCTTATACCTTTTAAGTACAGTGTGTTACATAGTAACATAGTAAATGAAGGCTGATAAAGACCCAAATGGTCCATCCAGTCTGCTCAACCACACATGCTTCATAAATTAATCATTTAATTTAAATGGTCCTTTTTCTTAGCTAGTTCTGGGCCAGAAATCAAGAGCCCTGCCACTATTCACTGTGAATACCCAAAACACAAATATGGAACCATTGGATCCTATGGGAATAAGGAGGGGAGGGGGGTTAGGTTCCAGTGGGATCCTGCTTATCGTACATTTTTGCTGTCTAACACCATAAAGTCATCATTTTATGCAGTGGCGTAGCGAGGGTGAGCGGTGCCCGTGGCGACGGTGCCCCTCCCCACCCTCTTCCCTGCCTCCGCGCTGCATGCACGCACCCCTTCCTCCATCCATTTTTTAACTTCAGCGTGAGCAGCCACCGACTTTCTGCCCGCATCTGCTCCGGCGCTCTCTCTCGTCGCATCCTAGGCGTGGGTCCCCGGAAATGACGTCAGAGAGAGCGCCGAAGCCGACGCAGGTGGCAAGTTGGCGGCTGCTCACGCCCAAATTAAAAAGGTACGGGGGAAGGGAAGGGGCATGCGCATGGCAGGGGGGGAGTGGGAAGGGGGAGGCAAAGAGGCACCCCGAGCAAAATGGCACCCAGAGTGGACCGTCCCCTGCCCTCTTACTACGCCACTGATTTTGTGTACTATGAGAAAATGGGATATTCACGTGGGATCTCTAGGGGAATAAAAGTCAGGGAGTGGGTCATTGGTGTGGGCAGACTTGATGGGCTGAGGCCCTTTTCTGCCGTCAATTTCTATGTTTCTTGTAAAGAAGAGCTGGTTTATTATATTCTGCATTTTGTAAATGTATTTTACACACACTTTTCTTTGTGAAAACAACCTTTTGATGTAATAAGACTCATGCACAGCTGTATGAATATCTTCACCTTCACTGGAACGCACTCTGCATGACCGTGAATAAGTGAAAATGCCCCATGAATAGTGAAAAAGGGTTGCACTTTGTTTTGCGCTAATCTGCGAATTCGTGAATACAGGACATGCAGATAAGTGTAAGCCTACTGGGACATAGTTTCAACAGAATTTTAGCCTACCTAGGTAGAAAGGGGGAGGCCAAGAAAAGGACCCGACCCTTTCATACTAACTCATCAAGGATTACCTATAGCCAAGAGAAGGGAAGAGGGGGAGGAGTCTCATGTTTTACCTCTTTAAGACTATCTCTGGGCTTGTTAATTTTCCTCTAATAACACAGATTGTAATGTTTACTGCAAGATGCATTATTTCATTAGCATAATAATGAGCTCATTATCTTTCCAAGGCCTGATTTGTGCCACATTAGAGCAAAAATAATAAGTATTAAATGCAAATAATGTACTTTAGAGACTTTTAACATCTGTTATTTGCCCTTCAGAGTGGGTTGGAGTCATAGTGCACTGCAGTTTAGTAATAACTAGTGTAAACCTTTTCAACCAGCAAAGTGCCTATTGTACCTGATTTTAATTTGCTTTGCAATTGGATTTAGAAAGATGAGGAATTAAGTCTAAAGGCTAGATCCAAATCATTTAAGCAAAGAGGCCTTGTATGAGGAAAGACTAAAAAGGTTAGGGCTCTTCAGCTTGGAAAAGAGACAGCTAAGGGGAGATATGATTGAAGCCTACAAAATCCTTAGTGGAGTAGAACGGGTACAAGTGGATCGATTTTTTTTTGCACTCATTCAATCATTACAAAGACTATGGAACACTCGAAGTTACAGGGAAATACTTTTATAACCATTTTTTCACTCTGAGAATAGTTAAGCTCTGGAACGTGTTGCCAGAGATTGTGGTAAGAGCAGTCAACGTAGCTGTTTTTAAGAAAGACTTGGACAATTTCCTGGAGGAAAAGTCCAAAGACTGTTATTGAGACACATGGGCGAAACCATTGCTGGCCCTGGATCGGTAGCATGGAATGTTGATACTATTTGGAATCTTGCTATTCTTTGGGATTCTGTATGGAATGTTGCTACTTTTGGGGGTTTTGCCAGGTACTAAGGACCTGGATTGGCCACTGTGAGGACAGGCTACTGGGCTAGATGGACCATTGGTCTGATCCAGTAAGGTTATTCTTATGTTTTATGTTTATGTTCTTTATGAGAATTTGCATATGGTAAGGGAATGGAATGTACGGTCCACAGTGGTAAACAGCTTGTAAGCTGTTCACAGCCATGGGCCAAATTAACCCCAGATATTCAACACCTGGGCATTACTGGCCTCTGGCACTGAATATCTGAGTTAATTATCCAGATATTATTTATTTAGTTAGTTAATTTGTTTTATATCCTATCCTCCCCAGAGAACTCAGACCAGGTTACAAGGTAATGTACATAATATTTGGAAAAACGAGTTACATAATGATAATTAGTCAAATGGGTTACAGTGACAATTGTGTAGTACAGTTTAACTTCATAAATTAATGCTTGCATATCCAGAATTTACATTCATATCCTAAATTAACATTCATAAATGACATGGCTTGATCATTCTAGATTAACATTGCAGTTACATAATAATTTTTGTTTATAGAACTATTGAATTAGCACATCTCAAATATTGAGACTGGTACTCATTTACCTCAGGGGATAAAGGCCCTCTTTTACTAAGCTGCAGTGGATGTTTCTACCGCTGCCTAGGAAGGGCCACATTAAAGGATAGGCCCAGCAGGCATGTGCCTAGGGCCCAAAATTGTTAGGGGGCCCCGCTGAAATAGGGCAAAGAGAGAGCCTTTTTTTTTTTTTTTCAAACGGCAGCACTTAAGATAGGCAATGGGTCTCCCCTCCCATGAAGGCACTCAAGATCGGCAACACCCACCCCCCTCCCGGCATCAACAGCACTTCAGATTTTGAAGGCGATTCTCAGTCCAAAGCTTCCCCTCTGACGCAGCTTCCTGTTCCTGTCTGGGCATTTTGTGTCAGAGAGAATCTTTGGACTGAGCATCATGTTGGGGGGGGTGCCCGTTGCCGATCTTGAATGCCGTCGCTGGGGAGGGGGCCATTACCGATCTGAAGTGCCATCGCCGGGGAGGGGGGGAGGTGACGTTGCTGATCTTACTTGTTGCCAAAATCAGAAAGAAAGGTGAGGGAAAGGGAGGGAGATAGGCCTGGGGTGGAGGGAGAGATTGAGAGAAGGGGCAGATGATGGAAGGGGGGGGGGGAGAAAGAAGGTGGCAGATGATGGAAGTGGGGAGAAGGGGCATGGCAGGGCCAGGGGGCCCAGTGTACTTGTGTGCCTAGGGGTCCTTGAATAATTAATCCTACCCTGGGCCTGGGGCACTAAATGCTCTGACGCTGCTCATAAGCGTCAGAGCATTTAGCACTCTGGGCCACAGTAGAAACCTCTATCGCAACTTAGGGCTCCTTTTACTAAGCTGCGGTAGCATTTTTAGCATGCTAACCACCATGTTACGTGGAGAAACTAATTCCAGCTCAATGTAGGCGTTAGCATCTAGCGTGCGGGGCAATTTAGCGTGCGCTAACTGTGCGCACTAAAACCACTAGTGCAGCTTAGTAAAAGGAGCCCTTAGAATAAGTAGGGGAGGGAGGAGGGAGTTAGGAAAATTTTCCAGAAGTCCTAAATTTTTTCTGCCAAATTAAATCCTGAAACTGCACATTCTTTGCCCATAGACCACCTCCAACTTAGCCAGCTAGCGCTTTGGTGATCAGAGGGGATATTCAGTGGCAGTATCCGGTTAAGTGTTGCAGAATATCCTGGAACAGCCAGCTCAGCAGGGTTAGCAAAAAACCTCTCCTGCCCGGTTAAGCCCTTTAGAATATCAACTCCTTTGTAACTGTATTACTGTGAGGTTGAACCACAGAAAAGATAACTCTTTACTTGCAAAAATGCCTTTTCTTCATAGGATTCACTAAGGCTATAGACAATGGATTTAGAAACTGCACCCCGAGAAAGCGTATAACAACATAAGAACATAAGCAATGCCTCCGCTGGGTCAGACCTGAGGTCCATCGCGCTCAGCAGTCCGCTCACGTGGCGGCCCAACAGGTCCAGGACCTGTGCAATCCTCTATCTATACCCTTCTATCCCCTTTACCAGCAGGAAATTGTCCAATCCTTTCTTAAACTCCAGAACTGTACTCTGCCCTATAACATCCCAGGTGTCCACCACACGTTGGGTAAAGAAGAACTTCCTAGCATTCGTTTTGAATCTGTCCCCTTTCAACTTTTCCGAATGCCCTCTTGTTTTTTTATTTTCTGAAAGTTTGAAGAATATGTCCCTCTCTACTCTCTCTATGCCCTTCATGATCTTGTAAGTCTCTATCATATCCCCTCTAAGTCTCCTCTTCTCCAGGGAAAAGAGACCCAGTTTCTCCAATCTCTCAGCGTAGGAAAGGTTTTCCATCCCTTTTATCAGACATGTCGCTCTCCTCTGAACCCTCTCGAGTTGGCCGATTCTCTTGCCGAATTTTAAACAGTGATTGAGTCACTATCTTTTTTGCATGGGGGGGAGGAGAGGGGCCTATGGCAAGAGGGAATGGGCTAAAACCACGCCACAATTTTGTAAAAAAAGGGGGGGGGGGTTATTTTCAGACTTTTGATGGAGGCCCTCTAGCCGAAACATGGCCTGTGTCAAGTCAAGTTAAGCATATTTCCTTTGTTTTGGTTTTGTTACCTCTACCGTCCTTTTTTTTGTTCTTTTTTAAGTTTCAAGTTTAATAAAAATTTGTATACCGCCTATCAGTCTTCTAAGCGGTTTGTGCATAATAAAATAGGGTAACACATTAAAACATACAAGGCCTAATGGAACGATAGGATTAAACCATGATTTCTGTAACTTTGCTCCTTGTAATTTATTAAATCACATAGGCACCTCAGTGGCCTATATATCTTTGTAAAATAAGCTAGAAATAGGCAACTACTTGGCCTTCATACATTGCCAAACTGTTATAAAATGACTCTCTAAATCTATATAGGGAACTTCAAAAGAACTTTGATCAGCAGAACCACAATGCCAACAACCATGGAGTTAAGCCAATGTGATTGGTTGTTAGTGTGTCATTAGTGCATCAGACATCTATGCGCAGGGCCAATCTTAATTCAGGTGACAGGGAGGCCACACAGGGCCCCATGCTCCAACGGGTCCTGCCAGCAGAAGCAGTGCTGGATCCACAGCCTGGCAGTCAGCTGCACCTTCTTTGGACTGTTGCTATACCACCCCTCCCCCCCTGAGTATGCTCAGTTTTCATATATGTGTGAGAGGGTAGGCCTCCCCCCATGCATACTCAGTTTCCTAAAAGTATGAAGGGAAAGAGAGTCCGACATGGCACATTGTCAGTTCCGCAAAAGGCAAGGGAGGTGTCTTTTCAACCAATGATCAAGACTTTATTTAAACCAATAGTCCTAACAAGGATCCAAGTTTCGGCATATTGAAGACGCCTTCCTCAGGGGACACTATTAGAACAATTAACACATGAAAATAGCATTTAAAATCATATAGCAAAATAAAACCAAATAAACATAATGCATAAACAATAAAAGCATATGACAATATGAAAAGACTGATGTGGTAAAAAAGTGGAGCTGATAGATTTAGAAAAACAAAAAGAGTGTACAATAATAATGTGCACATGCACATTCCTTATCCTATCTCCGACCCATGCTCAGCTCATGCATAGGGGTTTACTCAGTTATGCACCAATAAAGTCTTGATCATTGGTTGAAAAGACGCCTCCCTTGCCTTTTGTTAGACTGTCTGTAGTATCCCAAAGGCGAGGTGTTCTTCTCTCTGCCTTTCTACACTGTCAGTCCCACCAAGCTGGTATACAACCTCTAAGGCTGGTTGGACTTGTTACCTTGAAATGAGTCAGCAGACTGCACGACTATACATCCATATTTTGATTTGCTGAGTCACTAGATCTTCCTGCAAATAGAAAAAAAGGTTATATGTGCTATGGCTGATAAACCAGGCCTCGTTATAGGCCGTTGATTTTTTTTTTTAACTTCTCATTTTGTTTACATTACTCTTACTTTTGAATCGAATTAGTAAGAGCCTCTATAAGCTTTCTGGTAGTCCCATGATTGCAGGCTCTGATTTGGATGGACTCCTGTTTCACTAAGGTTTCCTTTCATTATGTGATTCACCTTAGTTTTTCACCTTCTTTGCTTAGTCTATCGATCTAAATGTCTTTTGTTCTTAATGTCATACAGATTAGTATTAAACTCTAATGACACTCGGCTCGCCCCTTCCAGGCTAGGTGTACACAGACTTCTGCAGATAACACTTGATCATCTTCATTCTCTGCATGAGAAATGCCAAGCCAAAAATACTATTTAATACCATTAAGTACCGGCATAGATAGTATTCTATTTACCCTTACAAAAGCATGAAAAAAAAAAAAAAGCTTTAAAACTGTTTTCATCCACCTTAGTCAATAAACTGCACTTAGCTGTAACCACCAGGGCTTTCAGCTCAACTTCAGGTTTGTAATTACTTAGTATAGACGGTGTAAACTACCCAGAGAAACTGCAGAACCTGAATAAAAAGAGAACGAGGGAACATTATGTCAATTGCAGCCTGACTCCGGCAGCAAGGTGCAGTGAAGTACATAGTGAAGAAAGAGGATATGGAGTCTCTTATAAATCTCCTTATCAACCTGGCTCCATGACATGACTTCTACATATAAAAGCAGCAGAAGCAAGCCATACCACCTACAGTGCACGGCACTGATGGGCTCACAATTCAACCTCATGGGTATTCTAGTCAAGGTACCACAATGGAGCTAACCTCTACATAGCCCTATGAAACAACTTCCCCCTAAGAGGTCCCTGTACTAAGCTGCGGTAAAAAGTAGCCTTATTGCACCCTTGCAGGGGGTCTTTCCCAAGCACTAAAGGCTATTTTTACCACTGCAGTACAATGGTCAATATTCTATTTTTTTGTATTAATGGCTGCATACTAATGTGCTGATAATCCCTTCTTAACACTTGTGGAACACTCTTAAATCATCCAAAAAATAGGCTGATGTTTGAGCCAGAAAAACATATAAATACAAAGAAAGTAAATGAAGAGGTTATTATTAGGATCTCAAGGGTTCGCTGTTATCTTGCCAATTGAACAAGTCACGGTTAAACATCGCCAGAAATGGCGTAAGACGCTTTGGGATCTTCCGAGACTTCGGTTATCCCTACTAAGGGCCGTTATTTTGGTATGCAGCATCGGATTCTTAAATAGTGCTTATAAACCACACTGTGCCCGAAGAAGCTTTACCACTTTGAAAGTGAGCGAAACGGAGATCTTCCGTCGTCATTGCTTCCAACTGGCCGGGCTAAACTTCTGTACCCGAGCTAAGTACCATAATGTTAACAAAATAATGTTACTATTGAAGCACTAGTATAGCAAAGCACATTGAAAAGAAAAAAAGAAAAAAATGAAATGTTAAAATAGGAGATTAAAGGACTGGTGATAGTTCGCAAGCCAGTTATATGCCATGACTTGTTCAATTGGCAAGATAACAGCGAACACTTGAGATCCTAACAATAATCTCTTTATTTAATTTCTTTGTATTTATATGTTTTTCTGGCTCAAACATCAGCCTATTTTTTGGATGGTTTAAGTGCATACTAATGTGGCCATGACAAAAAATTACTCTGTGAACACTTAGGGCTCCTTTTACGAAACCGCGTTAGCGGTTTAATATGCGTAATAGCACACGCTAATTTGCCAGCTGTGCTAGACGCTACCGCCTCCTCTTGAGCAGGCGGTAGTTTTTTGGCTAGCGCAGGGGTCAGCACACGCTAAAAAGGCTCTAACTCTGTAAAAGACACCTATAGTTAGGTGCCCAGATCACCAACCCCTGGCCAATCTAGGCACCTTAACTGACAATTGATAGTGCAATTTGAAAACAAATTTTTAAAAAATTAATTAGCTGGTTGCCACCTATCACTTTGCGGTAGGTGTCTACACCCAAGGTGCCTACCAGCAAGCAGGCATGGTTAGTAGCAGATTCGGGGCAGATTTTGGGTGTGTCTACCTAAGGCGCCCTCATTTAGGACAGGAAATCCCTAACGTTTTCAAGTTTCAAATTTATTCATTCTTGATACCCCGCAAATCACATAACAACTAAGCAGCTTACAATAAAAAGGATATTAAAAAACAAACAAACAACTAAAAGCAATAAAAATTATAAAAACAGAATGTGACACAAAGGGATGGAGGGAAGAAATACAATGTATAATAGAAAAGCGAGGGAAAGGGTAACACACAAGGGGCTCCTTTTACAAAGGTGCGCTAGGGCCTTAACGCGCGCGTTAAATTCCCAAGCGCGCTAGCCACTACGCCTCCTTTTAAGGAGGCAGTAAATTTTCAGCTACCGCGCACTATTGCGTGTGGTAATTTTGTGCGTGCGCTAAAAACCCTATTGCACCTTCGTAAAAGGAGCCCAAGGTCTTGGGATGGTCTATATGCTTCAACTGGTATGACTGGGATTTCAGATTACAGGCAGTCCATGAGTTACAGACGCCTGACTTAAGTAGGACTCATGCTTAAGAACGCAGGCGCAGCTTCATTTGATTTCAATGAGCAGTATTTCCAGTAGCATAGACTCCTACACTTCTCCTGTGGCAGATTCAGGAATGATGCATTGGCCACATTGAGAACAATGTATGGTTGTGCATGCTGTACCTTAGAGGGAACACTGGTAGTTGGCCCTTTTGTCAACTGGGAGCAGAAGTAAGCAGCAAGAATCTTAAAATCTACAAGTTCTGAGTTACATTCAAATCCAACTTAAGAACAGCTTTAAAAATGTAACTCATTCTTAACCCGGGGACTTCCTGTATAGGAATAATCAAGCCATTGTGACATCACTGTTGAGGCTGGTCTCCTAGACATTGATGGGATGAGGCACTATGACATCACAATATCAGCTCTAGAATGTTGCTACTCCTTGGGATCTTGTCAGGCACTTGTGATCTGGGTTGGCTACTATTGGAAACAAGATACTGGGCTTGAGGGACCTTCAGTCTGTCCCAGGATGGCAACTCTTATGTTCTTATGCGAGTCAAGTACAGGCAGACCCTGAGATACAGACACCTGACTTAAGTAGGACTCGTACTTAAGAACATGGTTGCGGCTTCATTTGATTTCACTGAGCTGTATTTCCAGTGGCATAGACTCTTACACTTCTCCCGTAGCAGATTCAGGAATGATGAATGGCCACATTAACAACAGTGTGTGGTTGTGCATGCTGTACCTTAGAGGGAACTCTGTTAGTGACAGTTGACCCTTTTGTCAACTGGGAGCAGAGTTGAGCAGCAAGAATCCTAAAAGCTACAAGTTCTGAGTTACATACAAATCTGACTTAAGAACAGCTTTAAAAACCTAACTCGTTCTTAACCTGGGGACTGCCTGTATACAGGGCAGGATTAACCAATAGGCCAAGTAGGCACGTGCCTAAGGCCCGAAATGATCAGGGGGCCCGATGAAGGAGGGCATCAACATTGTTTTTTCCAAATGGCGATGGGCCCCTCCAGCATCGATCGCCAACGCAGGCCCCCCTGATCAGCAACGCAGCCCTCCCCCCCCCCCATCGATGGAAAGTAAGACAAGCACGGAACGCGGGCAAGAAAGTCAACAGGAACTGTAATTTTGCAAGTGGTGCTGCTTGCCCAAAGCTTCCCTCTGATGCAGCTTCCTGTTTCCGCCTGGGCACATGGTGGGGTGGGGCGGGGCGGGGGGTCCAGTGTACTTGGATGCCTAGGGACCCTCGACGAATTAATCCTGCCCTGCCTGTATAGGAGCCTACCAGTGCCTAAGAATGCTTAGATGCTGCTAGGTATGATTCTATAAATGATGCCTATCAGATGATTAACAACAGCGCCGAATGGCACCTAGGAGTCAGACGCCATTTATAGAATCAAGCCCTTCCTGCCCATTTTGTAGTTTGGTAAGGGCTCACACAGTATTCCTGTGCTAAGCAGATAGCATGCGCTAAGGTGGATATGCTAACTAGTTAGCGCAAGAATGTCCTCTCTCTGCCCCCATGACACCCTTCAAAAAATGCAAATATTTTTTTAGGACCGAAATTTGCATGTGCTAATTTGGCAGTTACCACACGATGACTGCTTGCCTTCCACGGTATGCCATTTTAAGCTGCATTAGGCACGCATTAGCCCTATTGCAACTTAGTAAAATGGCCCCTAAGCTACTACCTTTTCAGTTTAAAGAGTTCCTGCACTGAACCATAATATATATTATCATTAATTCTCGGCTGCAGCAATCTTGAATAGGGCATGACTTTTGGATTTTTAGACTGCTCTTTCCACCGAGACTTTAACTAAAAGCAAAGCCCCACTGACTTCTCAGATTAAAAGTTTGCAACTTAAATGGCCTTTTCATGCCCTTGCATTTGACCTTCAAAACCTAACCAACATAAACACAGTTCAAGCAAACCTCTTGCTGGACAGCGTCCCAGCTTGGTCCTTGAGTGCCCCCTAGCTGGTTGGGTTTTCAGAATCCTCTGTAACTAGTACGGCACAAGAGAGCTACTAAAGACAACGACAAATTTCTCATGCATATTCATCGCATAGATTCCAAAAATCAGACTGGCTGGAGGGCACCTGAGGGCTGGGCTGAGAGCCGCAACCTTACTGAACAGGAAAGTCTCACAAGCGAGGGTGATACTGGCCGATGCCTTCAATGTCAGTAATGTTGAGCGTGGTGATTTTACAAACAGCACAAATTAATCACAAAGCTAAGCAAATAAAAAGGAAATATTGATAGCTCAAGAGAAATCAGATTAGTTCAGCAAGAATCTGCACAGAGCCATTGTATGCATTAGGACCCTAGCATTTCAAGCTGGTTGGCAACAATCTTGGTTAGGTAAATGTATTCAGCAAGCTATTGCAGTTTTTGGAAATTAATTAAGACCACTTTGCTCGATAAGTTTATTACTTAGTGAGCTTTATTATTGAAATTCTATTTTACAAATATTTGTATTTTTTACTGTATTATTGTATTTCACTGATTGTCCAGCTATTTTTAGTGTAAACCGCCTAGATCTTTTGGTTATGGCGGTATAAAAGAATAAAGTTATTATTATTATACTTGCTTTCCTTTCACTGCGGAAAGAAAATGCATTTATAATAACCGCTTGGTCATTTCTGATTAACACATACGAGACAGAAGTCTAATTACACACTATTGAGTGCTATACTGGGCTGGCAACGGTCTGCATTTTTTGTGCTGTGTCATATCTGTGCATTGACACTGAATATCCAAGACAACGGTAATACCCGGAAGTCATGTGGGTATGGCTGGTAGTCAGCGCTATTCCTGCCCAGTTAGCCGAGCAAAGATAGGACAGCTATTCAAGTGGACCTACTTGCGTGCTTTGCTATATGGACGACAGCGCTAGCTCCCAGCTCTGCCCAAGCTCTGTCCAGACCCCATCTCTGGAAAGTGCAATTGGTAGAGAAAGTGCCAAAGCCAACGTGGGCGGCAAGTTTGTCGCTGCTCGCACTGAAGTTAAAAAGGTATGGTGAAGGGGGAGGAGTGGGAAGGGGGGTGGAGAGGAGGAGGGGTGCCGGCACCCCAAGGAAGACAGTGCCCGGAACAGACCTCCCCCTTGCACCCCTCTTTCTACACCACTGACTATCTCAACCTCAGTCCTTCTACACCAGCATTCTTCAATGCAAGGCTTGAGGGTCAATGGCTGTGTCCATTCATACTCTGATTCTTATGAGAGCCAAGTATAAGATAATGAAGCAATTGTGACATCACTGATGAGGCTGGCTCTTAGACATTGGTGGAATGAGGCATTATGACATCACAATATCTGCTCTGGATACCAGAGACTGTCATTCTTTAGTGTCAATCTCAACCTCAGTCCTTCTACACCAGCATTCTTCAATGCAAGGCTTGAGGGTCAGTGGTTGTACCCATTCATACGCTGATTCTACCCTCTCTCCTTAAATAATGACATGGAGATGGTTTCCTGTGGTTATCCATGGGGAAGGGAACGGTGATGAATTTTGTCATCGTGTCATGGGGTAACTGTTATTGTTATAGACTGAGCCATCAATACCAAACTGAAGAAGGGAATAGGTTCAGAAAAAAAATGTGAATTTCAGTTTTATCTAGTCCTTCACTCACTCCTAGGAGACCTTGCTCTGGTATTTCAGGATGGCTTTAGGCTGAGCTCTGCCTTCTAGTGACAGTCACTAATCAATATTTCAAAGCATGCTGAAGATCAGATAGAAATGATTAATCTTTCACAGCAAAACAAATCTGATAATTGGGAATTAATCAAATATGGGACCAATGAAAAGACCATCACTTCTAATGAATTTGCTTAAGCAGAGAAACGGCTGATTCTAAGGATAGATTTAGTAAAGTGTGCTACTGTGTTAGCATATTAATGTCATTAAAGGTACTCCATTAGTAACAAGGTCTCGTTACATAAAATGGGCCCTGCAGTAAATAACATACATTAATGCATGTTAGCATTCACTAACATAGCAGCACATTTAGAGGTAGATTTCAGATAGAATGTGGAGAGGAGAATTCGCACTTCCAGGTCGGGATGTGGAGAGTTCCATAGTATTTTACAGAAGGCTCTGCCAAACATAGAGCATCTCGTAAAATAGGTGTAGGACAGCATATGGTTGCATATCTCTCCACATAGGGCTCCTTTTACTAAGGTGCGCTAGCATTTTTAGCGCCCCCTACATTGCCACGCGCATTAACCCCACGCTAAGCACCAAAATCGAATGCCATCTCAATGGAGGCATTAGCGTCTAGCGCGCGCGCTAAAACCGCTAGCACAGCTTAGTAAAAGGAGCCCATAGAGTGGGAACTGTGACTTTGCATTTGGGGGGAAACATGGAAATACTCCATGAGAGTAGCTTTTCAAAACCATTCTGTCAGCAGAACTGGTTCCCTGTCTCTTTCCCTTCCCCTGATTACATCTGCCAATTTCCAATATCCCCCCCCCCAACACACACATACCCCTCATAATATAATTACTCAGCCCCTTTCCTATAACACCCCCTCTCCTTGTCAAATTTATGATGGCCACGACCCTGTCTCCCTAGCTCTAACCTAGGCCCACTGGTTACCTATAACCAAATGATGCATCTTCAAGGACCTAGTGCTAGCATATAAATTCTTCTACAACATGATAATCAGCTACTTTATACACAAACTTCTGCCCTTCACTTTTAAGAGAACACAATACTCCCAAGATGAAATATACCTACAAATACCCCCAGGTACCCTCCAGCTCTAAACTGCCCGGGAAAGATCTTACTCCCATTTTCCTACCAAACTAATGAATGGCTCCGCGAATGGTGTACAGAAATGAACTTTGGATTCCTAGACCACGGTGAGACACTCCAGGGACTACAGGGACCTGACGGACTCCACCTAACCAGGAGAGGTAAGAGCGTATTCGGACATCGCCTGGCCCGCCTACTCCGCAGGGCTTTAAACTAGGTAAGTTGGGGGAGGGCACATACTTATATCCCAGAGCAGTAAGAAATCACCCTGAGGAGGCGAGTCACACACACACTTCTGAGTCTAAGGTTAGTACCCACGATAATTTAAAGGGAATTATCAATGATAATTTAGGAGTCACTCTAACCCAAAAGGGAATCTCTTCACAGATATGGAAAGCTATGTATGTTAATGCACACAGCCTGGGCAATAAAATTCTAGAATTAGAGACTGAAATAATAAATGCTGACCTAGACGTGGTAGCAATATCAGAAACCTGGTTCACAGACTCGCATGGGTGGGATATGGTTATACCAGGCTACAATCTACTACGTCGCGACAGAGAGGGCAAGTTAGGGGGAGGGGTAGCACTATACACTAAGGATAACATCAAAACTACCAGAATTACAGATATTAGTTACACTGGGGAATCCCTCTGGGTGAATCTGGCCAGAGGAAATGAAAAATGCCTATACCTTGGTGTGATATACAGACCTCCAAGACAACAGGAAGACAAAGACCTAGAACTAATCGAGGACATAGAGAACATCACTCTAAGGGGAGACACAGTGCTGTTAGGGGACTTCAACATGCCCGATGTAGATTGGAACACACTCTCCGCGACTACGTGTGGCAGCAAAAGAATTTTGAACTCCATAAAGGGTGCACGACTCAAGCAAATGGTGTTGGAGCCCACCAGGGACCAGACGATACTAGACCTGGTACTCACCAACGGAGATAGCATCTCGGATGTCTCAGTCGGTGATACACTGGCCTCCAGCGACCATAATATGGTATGGATTAACCTCAAGAAAGGTTTCTCCAAGTCAAACACAGCAATGAGGGTTCTCAACTTTAGAGGCACGGACTTCAACCATATGGGAGATTTTGTCCATCAGGAGTTACATAAACAAGCACAACCTCACAATGTGGAGGATATGTGGTCGACTCTGAAGTCCACCCTACACGAAGCAACAAACCGCTACATAAGAACAATAAGAAAGCACAGGAAGAACAAAAGACCTCAATGGTTCAGTGCAGAAATTTCGAACCTTGTTAAAAAGAAAAAAGAAGCATTTATCACCTACAAACATCTAGGCAAACGAGAGGCGAAAAAAGACTATCTAGACAGATCTAAAGCTGTCAAAATAGCAGTCAGAGAGGCCAAACTCCGAATGGAAGAAGATCTAGCACGGAACATTAAGAAAGGGGATAAATCCTTCTTCAGCTATATAAGTCACAGGAAAAGAAACAAAGATGGGATAGAACGCCTGAAGAAATCGGACGGTAGCCTTGTAGAATCAGATTCTGCCAAGGCAGAATTACTAAACAAATACTTCTGCTCGGTCTTCACCTGTGAAGCTCCGGGAGCTGGTCCACAGCTTCAGACGGGAGACAGCCAAAAAGACTCGTTTCAAGACTTCGAGTTTACGCCCAGTAGCGTCTACTACGAACTATCAAGACTCAAAGTAAATAAAACCATGGGACCGGACAACCTACATCCCAGAGTGCTCTGGGAATTGAGAGAAGTCCTGGCAGAACCATTATCTGTTCTTTTCAATCTTTCCCTACGCACGGGAAGAGTCCCCTTGGACTGGAAAACCGCCAATGTTATCCCACTCCACAAAAAGGGCTGCAGGACAGAGACGGCAAACTACAGACCAGTGAGTCTCACGTCTATAGTGTGCAAGCTCATGGAAACACTGATCAAACAAAATCTTGACATAATCCTAGACGAGGAAAACCTACGTGACACCCACCAGCACGGGTTCACCCAGGGCAGATCCTGCCAATCGAACCTGATTAGTTTTTTTGACTGGGTTACTGGAGGGGGAGGGAATGCTGCTGCTGCACAGGGTAGTGGGGGGGAGGGAAATGCTGCTGTTGCATAGGGGGCAGGGAAGAAGACATAGAAAGAAAGACAGACAGACAGCGGGAGGGAGAAAGAAAGATAGACAGCGGGAGGGAGACAGAAAGAAAGGAAGAAAGCCACAGGGGCAGGGAGAGAGACAGAAGACAGACAGACAAAGGGGGCCAGGGAGAGAGACAGAAAGACAGACAGACATATATTCTAGCACCTGTTAATGTAACGGGCTTAAAGACTAGTATGTATTAGATTATACTATTAGACTGAATTTGCGTATTGCACACC
The DNA here is from genome assembly GCF_902459505.1 of Geotrypetes seraphini. Lineage (NCBI taxonomy): Eukaryota > Metazoa > Chordata > Amphibia > Gymnophiona > Dermophiidae > Geotrypetes > Geotrypetes seraphini. Next base: position 214,879,109 of record NC_047089.1, on the reverse strand, counting down.
TTGATCACAAAGTTGTAACCCATGCACTAGAGAATGACACGGGGACAAATTTGTCCCTGACCCCCACAGGAACTCAATTTCCCTGTCCCTTCTCCACCTCTTTAAAATCTTCACCAGCACAAACAACTACTCTATCCTGCTGCTTGCACTGGCCTGGCTTCCTCTGAAATCACTTTCGGGTTGCAGGGCCAGGAAATGATATCAAAGGGAAAGCCAATGCCAGCGCGAGTAGCAGGCCAGAGAAGCTGCTTGCGCTGGCGAAGATTTAAAGAGGTATGAGGATGGGAAGGGAGGGTGTGATGGTGGCTCGGAGGCATGGAAGGAGCGAGAGAGGAGGGTTGGCACGGAAGGAGTAGGGAGTGCAGGAGGGCGTCACCACCCTAGGTGCCTCCACTGTGCTCTATTCCCTCTTGTGATTGTGACTTTCCTTTTATTTACTAGCATTCGATTTTCTATTCTCTCTATTTCTAACTGTGTATATTGCCTTGAATTAACTTTGGTCAAGATTGGCAGTTAAGAAAGTTTTTAAATAAACATAAGTAGGGTTGGAGCCTCTCCTGCCCTGCTTAAATCACTTTGAACACTGATCCCTTATAGTCTTTTATATACCTTTCTTTATCATATTCTGAATGGTTACAAGTAGGGTTGCTAGATTTTACAATTGTAAAATCCGGACACCCTTGACCTGCCCACAGGCTGCTCATTTCCACCTCAGTCCCGCCCTAGCTCCACCCCCTACTGCTTGCTTTGGTTGGGGAGGAGGCAATCCGCACAAGCGTGGATTGCCTCCTGCCCGATGCGATTGAGAGGAGGCTTTTCAAAACCCGGACATATCCTCAAAAGGAGGCCCTGTCCGGGGAAACCCGGACTTCTGGTAACCCTAGTTACAAGTGAAGCAGAGATATTTCAAGACAATTTAAAACAACCACTTAAAATGGAGTGGGCTTTGACGGCAACTCCAGTAAGTCTGTTTCCAGAAAATGACGTAGATGAATCGGGATGAAATATGCATATTTTATATCACATTCATATGATATGCTATAAGTGTGGGTGTTGTGTATCTAAATGGGGGAGGAGATGATATTGTAAAATTAGCAAATAACGAGGCCCTTTTAAATACTAGGCAACGCTAAAAAGTGGTCTGCGCTATCCTGAGTGCGGGTCTATCCCACATGCTAAGGCCACTATTAGTGAAGCAGTAAAATAGCCCATTTTCCATTTCTCCTATTAATTGCCACATGCTAATTTATCCATTTGCATTTGAGTCCTTACCACCACACATTTTGAGACAGTAAAGGCTCGTGCACTAACCACATAGTAATCGGTTAGCATGCAATGATTAGCACAGAATGTCAGCTTCAGGAGTGAAGATATAAACTAGTGCTGGAGTTCTTTTAGATAAACTAAGTGGTCGCTTAATTATGCTGTGATTTTTGCAGGGTTGGCTATTTTTTTAACAATGGGAATTAACCACTTGGTTTTTTGATAGTTTATTTATGTAGACTATGAAGGTTGAGAGCCATAAGATTGAAGGTTGGGACTTTGTTTGATAGGGACCTGAAATAACTGTGCATTATAGGAGGCCCTGCAATCTATTAGTCCTTTAAAGCTCTGATGCCTCTCTCCTTTGTATTTGAATATTTTGAGTTTTTGATGACTCCTAAAGTGAGATGTTCCAGCATTCCAAGTGATCTTTAAATTTAAATGGTACTGTCTCAACAATATTTATAGTTTTTTGGGCATATTAAGCCAGTGCTGTCTTGGCCTAAAATACCGGCACCTAACTCATTCCACACCCAAACTCCGCCCACTTTTCAGGTAGGCACTTCGGTATAGACACATACCTCATGCCTACTGAGTTAGATGTCTACCCCAAAATTATTTTATTATTGTTTTTTAATCAGTTGTAATGGAAATTTCAATTATCAGCGCCAATTAACCAATTTAAAAAAAATAAAATTAAGTTAGGCGCCTAACTTGGCAGATGCCCCGATCTAGGCGCTTACCAGTAGGCGCTATTTAAAGAATCAGGCCCATAGTACATACTTTTTAAGAAGTGTGCACTCTGTTTGCACATAGGAGGAAATTCTATTTATGTTGCTTAAAAAATTCAGTGCAGAGAAAAATTCACTCTTTGTGCTATTCTATAAACCGCGTCCAAAATTAAGGGCTCCTTTTACTAAGCTGCGATAAGCGTTTTTTAGCACGCGCTAAACTCACGCTACGCGGCTAGAACTAACGCCAGATCAATGCTGGCTTTAGCGTCTAGCGCGCACGGCAATTCTGTGCACACTAAGCGCGCGCTAAAACCGCCATTGCAGCTTAGTAAAAGGAGCCATTAGGCGCAGTTTATTAGAATACACATAGCTAAATCCTTTTGCATCACTTGTGAAGTGGCTTTTTAACGGACCCACAGCATTTTTTAGTGCAGACCTACACTAAAGTTGTTTTTCCACAGGTTTTCCTTTTCCTTTTTCGTCGTGTGGCATTACTATGACAATCCTGCTGCCTTACCTGTCAATATAACGCAAGGTAAGGCAACAGAAAGGTCAGAAACAATTTCCTTTGCATCTCTCTCAGATGCCAGACCTGATGATTGAAATCTGGATGAAAGTTCGAGCATCAAGTAATGCTCTGTTGTAAAGAACGAGCACCTCAGGTTAAAGAAAAAAAAAAAAAAAACCCCAAAACCAACAACAACAAAAACAGCAATTAAGCAGAAAGCAATCATTATAATGCCCCGGCTTGCAGCTTGATTGCTCCAGCAAAACTGCAGGAAAAAAAAATCTATTTATATTCAACAGATTGATTGCTGGGTATTTATTTAATCAATCCTGGCCCTTAGGTCTAAAGAGAGGGTTAAGTCAGGTGTTGCAAAGGACCTGTCAGTTTTGACACAGAGACAGCAAGAGGAATACAAATGTAAATTCTTTTTTGCCTGGATCAGTATCACTACTTTTGTAGAATTTTTTTCCTTTGTTGGTGGGTCCAACAACTGGGTGGGAGGGGGAGATATTGCCAAAAATAGGCACTCTTTTACTAAGCCGCGGTAGAGGTTTCTACCACAGCCCGGGGCGCTAAATGCTCTGATGTTCATAGGAATTCTATGAGTGTCAGAGCAGTGGTGGAGCATTTAGCTCTCCAGGCCCCAGTACAGCGCTTAGGTCAGTAAAATGCAGGAGCGGTATATCAAATCTTAAATAAACATAGAAACCTCTACTATGGCTTTGTAAAAAAGGGGAGGGGATAATCTACATACTCCAATCCACTATTACATAATAACTTGGTCCAGGCTAGAATTAGGGTTCTGAAATGATAGGGTTTACTTAAGAGTTTTTAAGCAAAAGGAACATATATTCGCAGAACAGCAAAAAAAAAAAACAAACCCCAAAGGCAAGAGGCTGAAAGCACAAATGGTATCAAGAACTTGTTTATTAAGGCCTAGATTCACCTCATCTCACCGATCCGATTCCGATCCGTGGCCGAGTCATGCCGGGCGACCGGTCCACTAAAGGCTCCCCATGCAAATTACCTAATCGGACACACGCCCACAAGCGATCCCACGGATCGCTGAAGACCGATCACGATGCATGCGCAGACCATCATTGTTGGCCGTACATGCGATCCGCGCATGCGCCTGCTCTCCTGCACAAGCGAAGTCAAAACAAAGGGGGAAGAGTGGCATAGGAGGTTGCAGCTCCCGAAAGGAATCGTGAATCTGGCCCATAAATATTACAGCGCTTTGCTACGGAACAGAATACGAAACCCGCTTTCTGCCGCCCTTCCCTGCAGTACGAGCCTGTGGTTTTCAACCCGCGGGTTTAAAGCGAGGCTGCACTGCGGCGTGTTCTGGAACTTAACAGAACACACCATAGTGTAGCCCCACTTTACAGCTGTGCCCCATCTGAGTTGATTTACCCCAGATGGGACACCACTGTCAGTCTCTCTATCTTAGTAGATTACATGGATTTATTTATTTGATTCTTTAGCCTGTCCTCCCAAAGGAGCTCAGAATGGGTTACAAATCAGGTACTCAAGCATATTCCCTGTCTGTCCTGGTGGGCTCACAATATACCTAATGTACCTGGGGTGGTGGAGGATTGGGTGGCTTGCCCAGGATCATAAGGAGCAGTGTGGAGTTTGACCCCATAATCTCAGGGTGCTGAAGCTGTGGCTCTAACTGCTATGCCACACTCTGTGTCCCTTTATGTCCTAGCCAAAGGAATTTGGTTTAGTTCTTATTTAGTTTGGGGTGGTGGAATGAGGCCCAGCTTTAAGGGTAAACTAGATGCACATCTCCCTTGAGAAGCATACAGTGATATGGGGACTAAAACTATGCCAGGGTACACCTGGCGGGGCCTCCGCGTGTATGGATCATCGGACTTGATGGACCCAAGGTCTGAACCGGAGATGGCAATTCTTATGTTCTTATGTAGACACATTTCTTGACCATGGTGAGGGTATTGACTAACACAGTTGTTACAGATAGTATGATCATTATGTCGTCCGTGTAGGTGAAATGTTTTATTCATACAAGATCTAGATCGGTTCCCAAGGATTGCATTAGGAGGTTGAACACTGATCGTGAGAAAGGGGATCCTTGGGGGACTCCCCTTGGGAGGGTACCAGCTATTAGATAGTTCACCATCCTTACATACAGCATAGTGTCAAGTGGTTAAGAAGCCTTGAAACCAGGAGAGGACAGCTCACTAAATCCAGTCACTGAAAATCTCGGACATTTGATCAAAGTCTACTGCCATGTTTTCCTGAAAATAAGACACCGTCTTAAATTAATTTTGGGCCGAAAAAGGCACTAGGACTTATTTTTGGGGATGTCTTATTTTTTTCATGTACAATGATCATCTCTCCCTTCCTCTCCTCCACCCCAATTCTTCCTATTTCCTTTCTCTCCCCCACATGTGCATCTTTCCTTCCCTCTCACCCATCCCCTTGTGCAGTATCTTTCTATCCCTCTCTCTCATCCCTTGTGCAGCAGAACCCTTGCAGCTTCTATCCCTCCCTCCCATCCCTTGCAACTTCTATCCCTCCCTCCCATCCCTTTTGCAGCAGAATCCTTGCAGTTTTTATCCCTCCCTTCCTCCCATCCCCCATGTCGCATCTTTTTATCCCCCTCCCCCCCCCCCCGCCACGCATCTCTCCCTCCCATCCGAACTGCGAGACCGAAATAAATACCATATAACAAACCGGCAACTCGGCAGCAATCTAGATAGGCTGCTTCGCGGCCTTCTGTCGCCTGGGTGTTCCTCTGCCGCATTGCTGATGATATCATATTTCGAAGGCTAATCTTGCCTGGACTAGAAATGGTGCATTTTTTAATTTAGTTCCAATATTACTGAACAGCTTGCCGGTAGAATTGAGAAAGGAAGACGTTCCAAAATTTTAAAAGACATCTAAAGGCACATTTTATTTCAAATGGCCTTTTTAAATTGATTAGTTGAATTTGGGACTGCAGTCTACATCAGTTTGTATTAATTTGCATTTATATAATTTTATATTTTTATAATTTTTAATAATTAATTAATTTTAGTTTGGTTGTAATAGGGTATTATGCATTAGAAATGTTAAAATTTCCCTTTTTCTTTTTTCTTTCCTATTTGAATGGAGTTCTTTTCACAAATTTAAGAACATAAGAAGCGCCATCTCCGGATCAGACCTTCGGTCCATCAAGTCCGGTGATCCGCACACGTGGAGGCCCTGCCAGGTATACACCTGGCTTACCCTATAGCCAACCATATCTCTATATGCCTCTCTCAAGGAGATATGCATCTAGTTTGCCCTTGAAGCCTAGGACTGTCGATTCTGCAATAATCTCCCCTGGGAGAGTATTCCAGATGTCAACCACTCTCTGTGTGAAGCAGAACTTCCTGATATTAGTCCTGAACTTGCCCCCCCTTAGCTTCATTTTATGTCCTCTTGTCCGTGTCAAATTGGACAATGTAAATAATCTTCTCTGCTCTATTTTGTCGATTCCTTTCAGTATTTTGAAGGTCTCGATCATATCCCCACGCAGTCTCCTTTTCTCAAGGGAGAACAATCCCAGTGTTTTAAGTCGATCCTCATATTCCAGTTTCTCCATACCCTTCACTAGTTTAGTTGCTCGCCTCTGCACCCTCTCCAGCAGTTTTATATCCTTCTTTAGGTAGGGAGACCAATGTTGGACGCAGTATTCCAAGTGGGGTCTGACCATTGCCCTATAACGCGGCATTATAACTTTCTCCGATCTACTCGAGATTCCTTTCTTTATCATGCCCAACATTCTATTTGCCTTATTTGCCGCTGCCGCGCATTGTGCCGACGGCTTCAGGGTCCTATCTATCAGTACACCCAGATCCCTTTCTTGTTCACATTTTCCCAGAGTTGCACCTGACATTCTGTACTCGTATTCCTTATTTTTACTGCCTAAATGCATTACCTTGCATTTCTCCACATTGAACTTCATCTGCCATTTCTCCGCCCAGTTTTCTAACCGACACAAATCGGTTGAGTTATGTTGTAAACCACTTTGATCCTTTTTGACTCTATATGCAATATATAAAGATTTTAATAAACATATCCCTCCATCATTTTGATGAGTAGGGGATGGAAGCTACTGGCCGGTAATTGGTCATATCAGAGGGACTAAGGGGTCCTTTTACTAAGGCGCGCTAGTGCTTCTTAGCGCAGGCTAAATGCTAACGCGTGCTAATGCGTCCATTATATCCTATGGACGCATTAGCATTTAGCGCGCACTAATATTTAGCGTGCGCTAAGACACGCTAGCGTGCCTTAGTAAAAGGGCCCTTACATTTTGGGTTCTTAAGAATGGGAGGTAAATTAATTCCTTCTCCTAATTTAGAGAAAAGGCCAGTGTTTAGGTGATAGTTGAACCATTGGGTTATTTTTCCTACGGTTGCTGGAGTGGCTGCTTTGATCAGGTAAGGCGGGCAGTTATCGAGGCTGCCGTATGCTTTGGAGTATTTTAGGAGAAGGCATTTTGTGTCTTTTAATGTAATCTCTTCAAAATCATTCCACGATCTGTCTGCTGGCATTTCCAAAGGTTGTTTTGTTGTAGTGGTTCTAGCTGGATTGGCAGGGGGTAGCTGGTCTCGTGTGAATTGGATCTTTGTTTTAAAATAGTTAGCTAGTTCTAGGGCAGTTGGAATAGAGGGGTTGGCACCATTTTTGATTGGCCTTTATCTGCCTTCATTTTTCTCTGTTTCTATGTTTAAGTACCACCATTCACCTCGTTGAAGTGAGCATGGGAAAGAGGAAGAGGTAGGAATAATATACCAGTAGTAAAAGTCCCAAAATCTATTTCTACCCCATGTGAATAATTTCCCCATAGCCCTCTCCTGCCTTGCCCTGTAACATGCCCCCGGGCAGTGGTGCAATAAGTGGGGGTGGGGGGCAGGAGGCTGGGGTGGACCACTAACAGCAACATCTTGGCAAAGGTGATATTAAGAACATAAGAACATAAGCATCGCCTCTGCCGAGTCAGACCATAGGTCCATTGTGCCCAACAGCCCGCTCCCGCGGCGGCCCTCCAGGTCAAAGACCTGTTAGTGATCTTTTACATACAACATTTTGCCTTGTATAGTATCCCTTACCCCTCAATTCCCCTTTCCTTCAGGAATTCGTCCAATCCCTTTTTGAACCCCAAAATCGTACTCTGCTCTATCACCTCCTCTGGAAGCGCGTTCCAGGTGTCCACCACCCTCTGAGTGAAGAAGAACTTCCTAGCGTTTGTTCTGAATCTGTCTCCCTTCAATTTCCTCAAGTGCCCTCTTGTTATTGTTACCCCCGCAAGTCTGAAGAATCTGTCCCTCTCTACCTTGTCTATACCCTTCATGATCTTGTAAGTCTCTATCATGCCCCTCTAAGTCTCCACTTTTCCAAGGAAAAAAGCCCCAGCCTCTCCAGCCTCTTCGCATATAAAAGGTTTTCATTATTTTTGTTGCTCTTCTTTGAACCCTCTCGAGTATCGCCATATCCTTCTTGAGGTACGGTGACCAGTATTGAGCGCAGTACTCCAGGTGCGTGCGCACCATCGCCCATTACAGCAGCAGGATAACTTCTTTGGTTCTGTAGTGATACCTTTTTTGATAATGCCCAACATTCTGTTCGCCTTCTTGGAGGCTGCTGTGCATTGTGCCACCAGCTTCATTGTTTTATCCACCAAGACCCCCAAGTCCTTTTCAAGGTTGCCTTCCCCCAATACCTTCCCCCTATCGTGTAGTTGTACATCGGGTTTCCTTTCCCTACGTGCAAGACCTTACATTTCTCTACATTGAAGCTCATCTGCCGTCTATTTGCCCAATCACTCAGCTTGTTCAGATCCCTTTGCAGTACCTCCTCTCCTTTCTATTCACCACTATCTCTTGAAATCTTTGCCAGCCGCAGTGAGCAGCATCTCCTTCTGATGTCCCTTCCTGGTTGCGGGACCAAGAAGTGACATCAGAGGGAGAGTCAAGGCCAACACAAGCAGCAGGTTGGAGATGCTGCTTGCTGTTGCCGATGAGGATTTCAAGAGGTATGGGGGAGGCACGTATGGCAGAGAAGGAGCAGAGGGTGTAGGCATGGCGAGGAAAAGTGTGTAGGGGTGGGGGTTGGGTGCATGTCTCAGCAATGCCAGGCATCACCGCCCTGGGCACCTGCTTCCCTCGCTATGGTGCTGCCCCCCAGCACTGGCCTTTGGATCTGTAATCATGAGGAGGGACAGCAGAGAAGCTACAGCTTTTGACTTAGCTAGAGTTGGTTGGCTTCTCACCAGGGCATCATAGCTCCCTAAGCCCCCTAAATCCAATCTTATCAGCTTCTTTGACTGGGTAACTAGGAGGCTGGACCTGGGAGAGTCCCTAGATGTCGTGTACTTGGACTTCAGCAAAGCTTTTGACAGCGTCCCCCACCGTAGATTACTGAGCAAGATGAAATCAATGGGATTGGGTGATACACTGACTGCATGGGTCGGCGACTGGCTAAGCGGGAGACTTCAGAGGGTGTTAGTTAACGGTACCCTCTCTGAAACGTCGAGGGTGACCAGTGGAGTGCCGCAGGGATCAGTCTTGGGCCCAATCCTTTTCAACATATTTATAGGAGACATGACTCAGGGGCTTCAAGGTAAAATAGCATTGTTCGCCGACGATGCCAAATTATGTAACACTGTGAGTGACACCGCAAGTAAAAATGATTTGTCCGACAGCATGAGGCAGGACCTGCTTTTACTGGAACATTGGTCCACAACCTGGCAGCTGGGCTTTAATGCGAAAAAATGCAAGGTCATGCACCTTGGTAACAATAATCCGTGTAAGACATACACACTGAATGGTGAAACCTTGTCCAGGACTACAGCAGAGCGGGATTTGGGGGTAATCATTAGTGGAGACATGAAATCATCCAATCAAGTGGAGAAGGCTTCATCTAAGGCTAGACAAATGCTGGGATGTATCCGTAGAGGCTTTGTTAGCCGGAAGCCAGAGGTCATTATGCCGCTGTACAGAAGCATGGTGAGACCTCATCTGGAATACTGTGTGCAATTCTGGAGACCGCACTACCGTAAGGATGTGCTGAGAGTTGAGTCGGTTCAGCGAATGGCCACCAGGATGATCCTGGGGCTCAAGGATGTCTCGTATGAAGACAGGCTGCACAAGTTGCGGCTATACTCTCTCGAGGAACGTAGGGAGAGGGGAGATATGATAGAGACGTTTAAGTACATCACTGGTCGAATAGAGGTGGAAGACAACATTTTCCTTCTAAAAGGGCCCTCGTCCACAAGGGGACATCTGTTGAAAATCAGGGGGGGGAAATTTCATGGGGATACCAGGAAGTACTTCTTCACTGAAAGAGTGGTGGACCATTGGAACGAGCTCCCGGAGCAGGTGATCATGGCCAGCAGCATACAAGATTTTAAGAATAAATGGGATGCCCACGTCGGATCCCTACGAGGGTAGCATAGAGGAGGGCAGATTGGGGACGAGTGATAGAGTGTAGATTAGGGGAGGGTTGTTGGAGTGGGCAGACTTGATGGGCTATGGCCCTTTTCTGCCGTCATTTTCTATGTTTCTATGTTTCTATGTTAAGCCCCTCCCTCACACGTGTCTGTTGTGTCTGTTCAAGATCACTCAGGTTCTGATCTGAATAGTCCTGCTGAGCCATCTTCCTTGCTATCTCTGGCCCTGCACTGCCATGATCTAATATCTTACCTCCTCGTTTCTTTAGTTGCAACTCGTTCTGCTCTTGCTGCCTAAACTAAACTAAAACTTAGCCTTGTATACCGAGTCTTCAACCATAGGAAGCTCGACACGGTTAACAATAAATTAATAAAAATGCTAAAATACATGGAGATTAATTTTCAAAGTGTTTAGCAAATAGAAAAGTTTTCAAAGATTTACGAAAAGATTGGAAGCAACTGGGACATCTCAAAATTACAGGAAGTTCATTCCATAATTGGGAAAATTTAAAAGCCAAAGAAAGGCTGAAATTCTTGACTCCCTTAATTCCTTTCTTAGAAGGGAGAGAAAGTTTAAATCGTTGAGTACCTCTCGCATTTGAAAATCTATAAACGTTCTATAGAAGAGGAACAAAACGAATAAAAATACCATGTAAAATTTTAAAAATAATACATATACATTTAAACTGAATTCTGAGATAAATCGGGAGCCAATGAAGACTCAAAAGCAAGGGAGTCACATGGTCGAATTTGCTCTTTCCATATATCAACTTCGCAGTGGTATTCTGAATCAATTGTAGTCATTGGAGACAGATTTTTGTGATGGCAAGATAGATAGCATTGCAGTAATCTAGCCAAGAAAGTATAATTGGTTGGACCAGGACAGAAAAATGATGTTGATGAAAAAGAGATCTAACCTTCCTCAGCATTCATAAATTTAAAAAAACCTTTCTTAACCAGAGAGAGTTTATTTGATCCTACTGATTCCCAACTACAAAACATTCAGGAAAGAACTTAAAACTTTTCTATTCAAGAAATTTGTCAAATGATCTAACTAAATCTGTTCGACCCTCCACAGATCTCGACGCATACTACATCTATTAACCATATATTCTCCCTGAAAATGCCCAGGCCAACTCTTGTTGCAAACCGCCTAGCACTGAATGGTATTGGCGGGATAGAAGACACTAATGTAATGTAATTCCTCTGCCATCTCACGGGAATCACCTTTAACTGCACCAGGCCGAAACTCCACAGCATTCCATACGCCCACATTAAGAAGGAGCATGGCAGGTGCAGCAATGACGTTCCCAAGGTAAGAAATATGGCATGGGGTCCTACCCCTTTGCATTCTTATGCCCTTGATCTCTGAAGCTACACCTTCCTCCTTGCTCTATCCATTCTTGCTTTACTGGGCTCTTCTCTGAACAATTGCGCCGCTCTCTTACCCTCCTCTTTCCTTTGCCCCTTTTGCCATGTAGCCCTTGAGGTGTGAACCCAAGAGCCTTTGGGGCCATGTAAAAACAGCTGGGCAGACTAGTCATCCAACCTCTCCTCTTCACTTTGCTAATAACACCACCAGTTCCACTCTACCACAGCAGCTCATGCTGTTTTATCGTGCAGCCGTAGACTACGATTCTGCTGTGAGCAAAACTGGCAGAAATGGGATGATACCCACCAGTATTTTCTGCTAATTAACAGAACTGGATGAACACAAAAGGTGTGCTAACAAGTGAGCCCCTGGGTCATTAACCTTAACAGTGCCCATGTGCTTGCTGCAACTCATTCCCTAATTTACCATGTAGCTTATTATTTAATAGCATGTTTCGTACAAGTGAGTTTCATTAGCATAAAAAGGGCAGGGACATTTACATGAGATCATAAGGAAAGCAAGTGCTATATAGAGTGTCATGTGTTCCGCGCTAGGGCTGGGAGAAAGGATGCAGCAGCGAGGAAGGCTGATCTGCAGAAATGCAAAAGCCATCGTGCAAGGTAAGCAGCTTGGTTGCCTAGTGTCTGGTCTGATAAACTAGAAAAGAAAGCTTTGTGGGGAGTAAAGACATGTCATGCATGTAAATAAAACAAAAGAGACTGACAATAAAAGCAGTAGGTGGGAAGAATGCAAATGAGGAGAAGGAGGGCACTTAGATGCTAGGGCACAAAAAGGCTCCCCAAGCGAGGAGAGAACAACCAGAAAGAGGCTGAACCTTGCTTGGCATTTCAATACATGGAAGCATGGATCAACAATGGGGCTCCATTTGGCTGCTCTTTGCTTTCATATATTTTACTGAATTCATGACTTACATTTAGGAGACTCATCTGGAAGGATTCTGCTACCGTATTGTAAAAGAGTTTATCTAACGATAGCACAATAAAGACTGCAGTTATAGCATACGGGTTATTGAGTGATCTATAGGTTTCCAGAATTTCTGACCTTCACGGTTGTAGCCAGACACCTGATTTTAGGCAGGCCTGGGATCCAGCTGGGTAGTCAGAAGATCCCGTCTCTCCCTCCTCTACCAAGGCGAGGTAATTTGGTCCATTCCCCTTCTGCTCCCCCTGCTACCGCGGCCTACTTACCTTTCAATGAGTCAATCATCACCAAGTGATTCCCTAACCTCATTGTGCCACATTTGCGGCCAAAATTTTTTGGCATGGTCTGAGCTATGACACGCAGTTCCTGATTGGTGAGGCCCGACTTTAGTGCAGGAAGAGGCGGTGGGAGCATACCGCGAGCCATTTCCTGGCGCTCTGGCTGCTCTCTTCTGCCGCTGCGGCTGCCCTCTCCTGCCCGGTCATTCACGGTCGGAGAATCTGCGAATGACCGTGACCGTGAACAGTGAACCGCGAATGACCGGGGGAACACTGTATATGAATTTATTCAGGTATTCAAATATTTTTCCATGTCTGTCCCAGCAGGCTCACAATCTCTCTAATGTAACTGGGGCAATTGGGGGATTAAGTGACTTGCCCAGGGTCACAAGGAGTAGTGTGGGTCTCAACCCACAACCTCAGGGTGCTGAGGCTGTACTTTTAACCACTGTGCCACACTCTCCCCTTAAGTAATGCTATAGAAATGATAAGAATTAGTAATATTAGTAGTATTATTTGGTTTTGAGCTCAGTAAATGACTATATAAACAAAAGATCTGCAAGATTTTTGGACACAATGAAAAAGATTTTGCAGTTTATCTAGTCAGTCAAAAGATAAATGCTGGTAAAATCAAAAAATCATCTTCTCTCATGTCTATTTTATTTCCGATGCATTTATTCATTTGTGATTCTTGTTTAATTATGGACGCACTTCACATTTGTTAATGATATTGTTATACTGTGTTCCTTGTTGGAGCACTCATATTGTTGGCTTTGTATTTCTTCTTTTATAAAATCAATAAAACTATTTGAACTAAAAAAAAAAAAAAAAATCATATCATGAAACCATGAGGCATCTAAATGATAAAATAAAAACAGCTTTGCAATATATAACCCCGGCCTCCCCCACCCCCTTTTATCAAGCTGCACTAGAGGTCTTTAGCGCAGGCCGGCGTGGTAACCGCTCCGATGCTCATAGGAATTCTATGAGCATCAGAGCATTTACCGCACCGGCTCGCACTATAAACCTCAAGCATGGCTTGATAAAAGGGGCCCTAAATATGGTCATAATTCTTTACATCCGGCAAAGAACAGGACGGTGATAATGAAAAGAGACTTGAATGAGTCAGATCTTCCCTTATCCAGAGAGGTGGCGTGTGTTCTTAATAAAATAATATCTTTAACACTACGACAACTGTCAATCATTCTGATGCCTCAGACGTTCCTCAAATATAGACATGTTTAACTAGTTGATAATGGTAGCCCTGTATTACCTCCAAGATACCTCAGTGTTAGGAGATTTCAGCGTGGTATTGAACCATGAAGTGAATAGCTTAAGGTCTCATGGCTGAAATCGTGAGAGTCATTACATAAGAAGAACGGAGAAAAAAAAAAATTCACAAAAGCAAAGTTTTCTCATGCTTCTCTGTCTCATATAATTCCCTTTCCAGAACTGATCTAGGTTTCTCTCCTTGTCAGAATTTGCATAAACTACAGAATGCTTGTTATTTAAGCAGAGGGATCTCTGATCATTCCTCCTTTACAATTGATTTGCTCCAGGAAAGAAGGGAATATACTCCCAGCTGGAGACTCTATGGATATCAGTTAAAGAACAAAGACTTACTTAATGACACCTCTCTATTTTGAAGAAATTGAATCATCAATGAAGGATAAAAAAATATTCTATGGAATGCTTATAAAGCATTACTGAGAGGTCAGATAACCTTCTTCATATCATATAAGAAAACCAATTGTCAGATATTGGTAGACTGAAAACTGAAATACTAAGGCTGGATAAAAGTCACATATAAAAAAATAAAAATATAGAAAATGATATGGGAATAGCCAAGTTAGTCTGGAGTGACAGAAAAGATAACCGGAACATAGTAATATAGTAACATAATAAATGACAGTATATAAAGACCTGAACGGTCCATCCAGTCGGCCCTCTATTTACATGCATTACTAATTCATAATTAAATTGTCTTTTTTCTTTGTTATTTCTTGGTCTTAGACTTTAGAGGCCAAATTCTACAAACGGCGTCCCGATTGTAGGCGGCCAACTGTTGCCTAACCAGCCAATCGGGACATACTTAAAAAAAAACCTCCCAAGGCAGGCCGCCTACATTGAGGCCTAAGGGATCTGACCAATTGGAATCTTAAGCCACTCTCAGGGCATCCCAGAATGCACTGCGAATGAGGCCTAAGAATCCGTTTGGACCAGATGCCTAAGAACCCTCCTATGGGAGGGGCCTTAAGCGCCTGGGCCAATCAGGGCATAAGGCCTCTCCCCAGTGTAGCCCACGATGCACTGGGGAGAGGCAGGCCTGTCATTCATGAAGGAAGGATGCCTCCAGCTGGCCAACATTTTAAAGTGGGAGTTCCGGGGGGAGTGCCCTCGGTTTGTTTTAGACTAAATTATATTTTAATTGGTATATTGTTAAGGCATTTTTGTACACCGCCTAGAAGGTTCAAGTGGGCGGTATAATAAATTTGAAATAAACTTGAAATTTGATTGTTTGGGGGTGGTGGTTCTGGCAGGAGTGTCTGGGCATCCCTCCTGTCCGTGATGTGGGGAGGGGGGTGTTCCAGCAATTGCTGGTGATGTTTGGGGGGGGAGGGTTCTGTCAGGAGGGACTAGGCATCCCTCCTGCCAGTAGTTTTCAGCAGGGGGGGGGGGTGGAACAGGTTGCTGCTAAACATATCGTGGCAGGGAGATCCCTTACCGCGATAAGCTGAGCGCCAACCCGATTTTGTAACCAGTGCCTGTGACATGGATGCCGGTTAGACAATCGAATTATTATGCGGGCTCACGGACAGATGCAATTCTTTATAGAACACCCATATGGGATTCTCAAAAGCTGCTTAGGTGGCTTCTGAGACTGGGCGTCCTATACAGAATCCAGCCTCAGAAGCCCCCCTCAGTATTGTCCTTAGGTTCCAACTGCTAGAGTTGCCGTCGAAGCTCACTCCAGCCTATCCAAACCGTCATGTCATTTGCGAGATTCAGACCATAAAAGTCTGCCCAGCGCCGGCCTCATGTTCCAAATTGCTGGGGTTCCTGTCAAAGCCCTCCCCTGCCCATCGTAAACCAAATTGCCATATACGGGACACAGATCTTGAAAGTCTGCCTAGTAAGGACCTTAGTTTTTCAATTTATACCATTCATATTCTAATTAGAGATCCTCTGTGTTCATCCCATGCTATTTTGAATTCTGTCACAATTTTCCTGTCCACCACCTTCCAGGCATCAACTACCCTCTTTGTGAAAAAGAATTTCCTAACATTACTATTAAGTCTACCACCCCGCAACCTCAATTTATGCCCTCTAGTTTTATTAATTTCCCTTCACTGGAAAAGATTTGGTTCTATATTAATACCTTTCAAGTATTTAAATATCTATATCATATCTCCCCATCCTTCCTAGAGTATACATGCTCACGTCTTCCAGTCTCCTTTCGTACATCTTTTGGTGAAAATCCCCTACCATTTTTGTCAGCTTCTTAAATCCTTAGCCAGATATGTTCTCCAAAACTGAACACAATACTCCAAGTGGGGCCTCACCAATGACATGTACAGAGGCATCAACATCTTTCTTCTGCTGGTTACACCTCTCTCTATATAGTCTAGCTTCCTTCTGGCTACAGCCACCATCTTGTCACATTGTTTTGTTGCCTTCAGATCCTCTGACACTATCACAACAAGGTCTCTCTCCCCCTCCAAGCATATACGACTCCCTCGGATTTCTACTCCCCAAATGCATCACTCTGCACTTCTTTACATTGAATTTTAGTTGCCAGACATTACATAATTTTAAACATAGAGAAATACAAAACACATATATACCTACTGCAAAACTATCATTGTAACATACATCAAGAACTTCATCAAAATAGATTTTCCAAAAGAAAGATAAGCTGATTATCAATCAAAACCACCAAAGTCTGCAGCATTAAGAGGCATATTTCATCTGACAAAAAGAAAAGGTGGGCGAGGGGAGATATGATAGAGACTTTTAAATACCTACATGGTATAAATGTGCAAGAGGCGAGGCTCTTTCAATTGAAATGAAATTCCAGAGTGAGATGGCATAAGACGAAGTTAAGAAGTAATAGGTTCAGAAATAATAATTTAAAAAATACTTTTTTACAGAAAGGGTGGGAGATGCGTGGAATAGTCTTCAGGTATAGGTAGTGGAGACAAAGAACATAAGAATTGCCATGCTGGGACAGACCAAAGGTCCATCAAGACCAATATCCTGTTTCCAACAGTGGCCAACCCAAGTACCTAGCTAGAAACCTAAATAGTAGCAACATTCCAGAGCTGAGATTGTGATGTCATAAAGCCTCATTCCACCAATATCTAAGAGGCAAACTCATCAGCGATGCCACAATGGCTTGATTGTCCTATACTTGGTTCACATAAGAACATAAGAGCTGCCATACTAGGACAGACCAAAGGTCCATCAAGTCCAGTATCCTGTCTCTGACAGTGGCCAACCCAGGTCCCAAGTACCTAGCTAGATCTCAAGTAGTAAAACAAATTTTATGCTGCTTATCTTTCTTGATAATGTCCTAAGGTTTTCTGTTTTAGGGAAGTATCCAAAACTTTTTTAAACCCTGCTAAGCTAACTGATTTCACCACATTCTCCGGCAACTGTGTCTGAATTCAAGAAAATATGGAAAAGGCACGTGGATGCTGTGAATGGAGCAGGCTGGATGGTCCATTTGGCCTTTATCTGCTGTCATGTTTCTATATTTAAATGAATGCAATTTCCATGTTAGCTCAAAAGTAAACAATATGGGAACAAATATTCAACTCCGTTTAATGCCATGTGCTGTGGGAAAGGCATCAGATCAGTTAGCACCCGCCAGTGCTTATGCCCCCATGTTGTCATGGAAGCAACAAATGATCCTGACTAATTTACCTGAACAGCAGATCTTTGCAAGAAGACACCAGCGGTCAGAGCATTCAACAGCACAGAACACCTTGCTGAAACTGTCAGACGCAACATATGGAGGTGTCTGTTGTTCGGCAGCTTTCTCTTATAATTGGTGCAATGTGGAGACTGTGTTGGCAGTGTTACATGAAGGGAAAAAAAAATCATAATGAGATTCAGAAATAATCTGGAACTCTTACAGTAATAGGGTCCAACCAGCAACAAAAAGAATCAAGACACCACATAAACCGCCACAGTCCCTGTCTTCTTTGTACTTGCAACCTGTAATTCTTTAGACGTCTTTGAACTCCTGCAATAAGGCCTCATTCTGACAACATAAGGCAAACAGGTCTGGCGAATGGTGATAAAACATAAGCATACCCTGTTTAAGGTCTCCAGAGAAATCTTCATAGAATGCGACTGATTCGGAATACAGCAATAAGGTTAATTTTTAGCCTGAAAAAATCAGTCCCTGTCACTCCTTTCTATCATAGGCTACATTGGTTGCCAATTGAGGCCAGGGTCATTTTCACATTTGGGTTACTGTGACAAGGTGTTGTTTGGCCTCACGGCTGATTATCTCATGGAATATTTTGTACTGGCCACCTCAAAACGCCCCCAATGAGTTTTGATATTCTTTGCCTTTCCTTCTGTCAAGGACTGTCGATACAAAAGGTAAGGGGACAAGTTTAGAACCAATTTCAGGAGGTTCATCTTCACACAGAGGGTTGTGGACACATGGAACGCGCTCCCGGAGGAAGTGGTCGGGCAGAGTACGCTACGGGGATTCAAAGAGGGATTGGATGGATTCCTGAAGGATAGGGGGATTGAGGGATACAGATAAGGGTAGATAAGAGTATGGAAAGAGTAAAGATAAAAACAAGGGGGCTATAGGGCTAAATCAAGTAAACATGACAGGTCATGGACCTGATGGGCCGCCGCGGGTGCGGACTGCTGGGCGTGATGGACCTCTGGTCTGACCCAGCGGAGGCAAATTCTTATGTTCTTATGTTCTTAATTTAACAGATTATTTTCTTTTCAAGCAGCAATCAGAGATATTTATTTATTTTATTTCTTTTACAAATTTATATACCGTTTAAACCTAAACGGTTTACATATCGTTACATACATAATTCAATAAAACAAATAAAATAAACATATAATCATCAACAAATCATCATCAACAACAAATAAAATAAACATATAACATTAACATATAATCATCAGAAAATCATATGAAGTGCCCATCAATAGAGCAACCGCAAAGATCAGTTCCTAGAAAAATGCATTAAGCCAGTTAATAGCTAGTGCAGCGTCCTATAAACATTTCAGAAAACTCTTAAAAATGTACCTATTCGATAAATTCATATAAAAGATGATCCGTTTTGAACCATTTTGAATTGTAACTCCTGAGAATGTCCCAGCTTCATTAAGTCGTAAACCGCATAGAACAGGAATGATAATGCCATGTAATGTAAGGGCTTCTGAAGGGATTTCCCCAAATCTCAGCAGTCTTAACGGAAAGAGTTTGGAATACAACAAACTTAGAAAACAGCAGTGGGTGATTTGTAGGAAGCAAATAATAAGTTAATCTACTCTTTGTGACAAGAGCATTCCTCCACAATTGGATCACCTACTAGCTTTTACAGACAATTCAGAACACAGCGGAAGCAGTCCTATCTTTGCCAACGTAGCTACAGTATGTGGGTGCAGGCACTGAATATTGTCCTGCATAACTTCAGGGTCAGCGTTGGACCCTGGATTTTCAGTGCTAGTGTCTAGACATGGCCCAGCATTGAATAAGAGCTAGTCCTTTGCTGCTAAAGTTACATTGGTGGTCAGTGAAAAAGAGAATTGTTTAAAATTACCTGTATGGCCCTTAAGGCTATATATGAATTAAGTATGGTGGACTAATCTTAGCTATAAATGTCCTAAAGTCATTTATTATCTCTAGAACCTCACAGCAATGCAGGCTTAATTTTTCTTCTGCTACTTATGCTCGTTGTAAACATGTTTGAAGCTACATTTGCTTACCAAGGACCAAAAATACGGAATGGCTTACCTGTTCAGTTGAGACAGCTTGTATCCTACTATCAGTTTAGGAGAGCGTTGAAGACCTTTCTTTTCTCTGCTTCAAAATAATTTTTCAATGATGTTTTAGTATTTGTAGTTCCCTTGGCTGAGGGTAAGTTGTTTTGAAAACTGCACTGAATTGTTGTTGAGACCTGTGGGGCATAATTGATAGAATGGTATGGGTAGGGTTACCATATGGCTCCAGAAAAAGGAGGCAGACAAAAATGGAAGAAAACAAATCCTCCGCAAGAACACAACGAAGGAGACGAGAACCAATGGAGTTGAATGGAACTATTTATTCCAGTGGAATGAACTGACTCGACACGAATCATGTTCCAAGCTGATTTGATTCAAATTATGGACCGATATTAAATCTCCAAGGATATATAGTCTGGAAAGCTGATATGGAGCATGTAGGGAACTTGTGCTAATTTAACATCGGTTCATAATTTGGATCAAATCAGCTTTGAATGTTTTTGGACATCTGCATGCGTACGACTCCTGATGCAGGCCTTTGACCGAAACATGACTTGCGTTGAGTTAATTCATGACACCGAATAAATAGTTCCATTCAACTCCATTGGTTCTCGTTGCCTTCACTCTGTTCTTTTTCCCAGAGAAAGGAGAACAGATTGAGACATCCGGGTTTTACTTCCATTGCTTTCAATGGAAACCCTAGGTATGGGTATGGTATAAGCGGGTTTAAAAATGCTTGTGACTGTCAGCAGCTTAAAAAAATACCTCTATGAACTTAATATTGGCCCAGTTGTCTCTATTTGTCAGTATAAGATCTAGCATTACTCCTGCCAGTATGGGTTCCTAACTGAGGCTTTCATTTTTAAAGTTTTTTTTTCACTTGTATTGAATTTTAAAAAAATCTTTTTAGACCAATAAGAATCCAGCACATTAACATGAATTAATAATTTAGGTTTTTTATTAATTTGCTCTAATCAATTTATTTATTCTCAAAAAAAGTACACATTATAACATTAAAATTAGTGATAATAAACCTCTCAGGGAATAAAATTAAGTGGTTGAATAATAAAAAATCTTTTTGGTAGTGGGTGGTGGACATAGATGATTATAACAATATACAAGACAGGAACCTGTAATGGTATACATCATAAGAGGTTCCAAAGACTTAAGTCTGTATAATTTATGATATGTCCACCACTGTTTGCTTCAAATATTTAATAGGGATTGTGATTTAGTACTAGATGCTATGATGGCCCTGATATAGTTACTAGTATAGTTAGAATTGATTGTCTAATAATTCCATATACTCATTGAATTTTCTTCCCTTCCACCTTTTTTTGTTATCAACTATTCGATTTTCAGGGATGATATATATCTAAGGCCTTATTATACATTATCTTTATGGTAACTATGGGTTCCTAGGGCAGGCAAAACACAGTAAGCAGGGTGAGCATGGCAGCGAAGCGCCAACATTTGGCCCAAGAAGTTGTCAGGGGGAGGAGGGACATAGCTGCAGTGGTGGCAAGCCTGGGGGACAGTAGCAACAGGCGATGGCAGCGGTAGGAAGGTAGAGGTGCCACAGGAGGACAATGACAACCTAGCTCCATGTTTGCAGGCTTACATCACCATTTGTCTGTCAGTGGTGTAGCTAGGATGAGAGGCACCCAGAGCAATGGCGCCCCTCTCCCACCCTCTTCTCCATCCCCAACTTCATTCACTCCTTCCCCGACCCTTCCTGCCACGTGTGTGCATCCCTTCCCTTCCCCCATACCTCTTTAATGCTTGCAGCATGAGCAGCAACCCCAACCTGCTGCTCATGTCAGCATCGGCTCTTCCTGTGATGTCACTTCCTAGGCGCAGATCCAGGAAGTGACATCAGAAGGAAAGCTGACACCGGTGCAAGCAGCAGGTGGGGTTGCCGC
Organism: Geotrypetes seraphini; assembly: GCF_902459505.1. NCBI lineage: Eukaryota > Metazoa > Chordata > Amphibia > Gymnophiona > Dermophiidae > Geotrypetes > Geotrypetes seraphini. Next base: position 214,857,662 of record NC_047089.1, on the reverse strand, counting down.
TCGTGCCTCAAATGTTAAAATGGTACAGAGGAAGGGAAGTGGCATGCTTGGTGGGGGGTGGGAGGAAGAGGAGGAGTGCTGGTGCCCCCATAAAGAGGGCACTCAGGGTGGGCTGACTTCCCTGACCCCCCCCCCCCCTTATACTACACCACTGGTCTGAGAAGACCTCCTTGAAAAGCATCCAAAATCTCTACTCATTTCAGATTCTGCAGATAGGATACTCCAGTCCACATCCAGTAGGTTGAAATCACCTAGCAACAGTGCCTTCTTTTTCATTCCAGGATTTCTAATATCTATCATTAGATCTCTTCATAGTTCATTTGTCTGAGGCAGAAATCTGCAGACAACATCCATGTGGATGTAAGTTCCATCTTTACTCTATAAGCCAGTGCTTCCTCCTTTCCTCATGCCCTTTGCTTTTCAGTCACTTTGATATCATTCTTGACATAAAGTGCTACTTCACCCCTTTTCGGCCATCTTTAATCCTCTGAAGCAGATTATTTGAGGACAAGGGGACCAGATGGAGGGAAGGGTGCTTGGTGGAGACAGTGGGAGGAGGGAGAAAGTAAAGCATCTTGTGCAGAACAAATTCCTGAAGAGAAAGGTGGGTGGAAAATATGCATCTGATGGAGAAGAGGGGGAGAAGGGTCTGCGGAGCCAGTACTATCTAATCTAATCTAATCTAATCTAATCTAATCCTTAGGTTTGTATACTGCATCATCTCAACGTTCGTAGAGCTCGACGCGGTTTACATTAGGAGAAATAGGAAGGAACTACAACATAGGGCTAGAGGTAGAAGTATGAAGAAAATTTAGAGGACTTGGGATGCCAAGATATAAGCGTTTCCTTGATTCCTAAATTGGAGGGAGACTTACATTTTTTGAGAAATGCCAGGTTTTCAGATGTTTGCGGAAAACTTGGAGAGAGCTCAAGTTCCGAAGAGGGGAGGTAAGGTTGTTCCAGAGCTCAGTGATTTTGAAGTGGAGGGAGGTCCCTAGCTTTCCTGTGTGGGAAATGCCTTTTAGCGAGGGGAAGGATAGTTTTAATTTATGGGAGGATCAAGTGGTATTAGGGTTTGAGGAATTCCAAGAAAGAGGGATAAAGGGAGGGAGGATACCATATAGGATTTTGAAAGTTAAACAGGCACATTTATAGTGGACCCTGGCGATTATCAGAAGCCAGTGGAGCTTGGCCAGGAGCGGGGTGACATGGTCAAATTTACTTTTAGCGAAGATGAGCTTGGCTGCGGCATTCTGAATCCGTTGAAGTCTGTGGAGGTACTATATTAAGATCTTAATGTTTGGAGGAGGGACATACAAGAAGCAAAGAAAGAAGGACAATGAGGAAGAGGAATTTATCATGATTAAGAGCTAAGAGGGTAGGGGGAGGTTGTGAGGACCCTAGTTATTTCAGTATTTAATGTATCATCTACAGAGAAACAGAAAAGAAAATATTTTTTTGAAATTATTAGTTGGAGGAAAAATGATGGAAACATAGAAACACGATGGCAGATAAAGGCAAAAATGGCCCATCCAGTCAGCCCATCCACAGAATCCACTATCTCCTCTTCTCCCTAAGTTATCCCACGTGCCTGTCCCACACTTTCTTGAATTCAAACAGTCTAACAACTTCACAAATTCCTTCGGAATTCCGCAAGGTTCAATTCTTTTCCCGCTTTTATTTAATATCTTTATCACCTCTCTTAACCCTCAGTCAGTCTATTGGATTCTCCTCATTCGCATATGCAGATGACATCCAATTCCAGTACCCTTTAAGCTCAGCAGACCCAAATGAGATAACAACTGTACCAGAGCATATTTCTTGCCAACAAAGAAGCGACAGCCTTCGAGACAAGAGGATAGCCTGAATTTGACACAATTCCTGGAAACATCAATGGAAGAAGAGTGTGAAAAATCTACTCTTTTAATGACTTTTGTCTTTGAGTCTGATAAGGACTGGATGTTACGACAATATTTTCAAAATCAGAATAAGCTGTTTATGGGTGTGAAGGCATGGGCTTTTCCTAATGTGTGCGCTGACACACAAGAAAAAAGAAAACAATTCCCATTGCTTCGCCCCCCCCCCCCCCAGGTTTTGTCCATGGGGATTTATTTGCATTTGCATTTTCCACCTAAATGTTTAATCCTTTTTGAAACAAATAGATACCTGTTCTATGACCCAAACCAGCTAACACAAGTTTGGAAGACAAATGTGTAGTAACGGTTTCAAATGTGGAGGTGAGGGAGCTGAGTGTAGACATTTTGGTGTTTGAAAAAGGGAAGATGTGATTGTATAGGCAATCAAGGTTTGCCTGATTTATTTTGTAAGACCGCATTGGACACCATGTGGGCTGGTGTTGGGGGGCCTGGTGGGGAGGTTCTGCTGACGGGGATGATCAATAGCTTAGTGGGTGCTTGTGATGGGGGAGCGCCTGGGACGGGATGGTTCGTGCTTTGGGACGAGGTGGTTCTCGCAGTTCTCATTCTCAGGATTCCTTGGGTCGCAGCTTTGTTTTTGGGTGGGGGGGACCTGTGTGTTACAGGCCTGTGGCGGTAATCTCGAGCTACAAGTTTTTGGCTCATTGAAAGATGAGCGGGTATTTGGTAGTCAGCTCAGTTGAGTGGTGATGCCGAGGGTCAGGTGACCCTGAAAGGGGAGGGCATGGAAGTCCATGCCTACCCCCTAGGCTCATCAGTGGATGAGCAGTTAAAGGAAATGAGCTCAGGTGAGCGAATCTGCCTTGATGCAGGTGGCACGGAATAGGGCATGGAGGTCCATGCCACCCCCTAGGCTCTTGCTGACGTGGCGGAGTCAGGGGTATAGAATTCTGAGTGCTTGTCAAATTGCAATGTTGTGTAGCTTGGGAGATGAAGCAATTGTTGATTGCTTATTGGTTGTCCCCAATAAACAAAGCTGCGGCCTGGTTTTTACCATCAATAAAGTGTCTGTGTTTTATTTATTGTCCACGTTATTGTTGTGATTATATGAAATTTAGTAAGCAAGTATAGCGAAAGGCTTTGTGAGGTGGAGTGTGAGGGGCACCAACTTGGCCATTCCAGATCCATATGTTAAAAAGATCCCAAGAACTAGTCTTGACGGGTGACTATAACAGTGGGCTGGATGGCCCAAGTTGATCGCCCATGGTGAGACTGCTTGAAAGGCTGGGAGGGAGGTAGTAGGAGAAAAAGTGGGGGGAGAAGAGGTAGGTGAGGAGGAAAGTGATTTCCCGCCAGATGGACGGAGGTGTGGCTGCAAGAAGGGAAGCAGGGCATGATGGGTGGGGATATATAGTATTCATGCCTCCGAGGAACAGTGTGCTTCCCGGTCCCTCGGAGGCAAATTTCCCTCCCACCCTCCCCTTGTGTTTATCGGGTTCACTTGGGAGATTTGGGGTTGTAGGGTTGTCGCAGCGGCGGTAATCCTGAGCTACAAGGTTTTGGCTCATTGAAAGATGAGCGGGTATTTGGTAGTCAGCTCAGTTGAGTGGCGATGCCGAGGCTCAGGTGACCCTGAAAGGGGAGGGCATGGAAGTCCATGCCTACCCCCTAGGCTCATCAGGGGATGAGCAGTTAAGGGAAATGAGCTCAAATGAGTGAATCTGCCTTGATGCAGGTGGCACGGAATAGGGCATGGAGGTCCATGCCACCCCCTAGGCTCTTGCTGAGGTGGCAGAGTCAGGGGTATACAATTTGATGACACAGAATGGGGCATGAAGGTCCATGCCACCCCCTAGGCTTTTGCTGATGTGGCGGAGTCAGGGGATAAAATTTTGAGTGCTTGTCAAATTGCAATATTGTGTAGCTTGGAAGAGGAAGCTATTGTTGATTGCTTATTGGTTATCCCCAATAAACAAAGCTGCGGCCTGGTTTTACCATCAATAAAGTGTCTGTGGTTTATTTATTGTCCACGTTATTGTTGTGATTATATGAAATTTAGTAAGCAAGTATAGCGAAGGGCTTTGTGAGGTGGAGTGTGAGGGACGCCAACTAGGCCATTCCAGATCCATATGTTACAAATTCTGTTCTATGACCCAAAACAGCTAAAGGCTTTTTTGGAAGACAAACATGTAGTAACGGTTCCAAATGTGGAGGTGAGGGAGCTCACTGTATTCATTTAGGTGTTTGAAAAAGGGAAGATGTGATTGTATAGGCAATCAAGGTTTGCCTGATTTATTTTGTAAATTAGATTAATGCTTTATTGATGCCTCTTTACCTTAAAATTTCCTCTCATTGTATTGTGGGCTTATAGGAAATTCTCTTGTTAATAATTTGTTTCAGAATTTATCTGAAAGAATCTTTTTTTTCTTTTCCTTATTGGATAATTTAAATATTTGATGCAATTGAATTCTATTTCCTGATGCATGTATGTGATGTTTATTTTGAAAATTTGATAAATAAAAAATATTTTAAAAAACAGTCTCTGTCTCCACCACTTCTTCCAGGAGACTGTTCCACGCATCTACCACCATTTCTGCAAAAAAGTATTTCTTTAGATTATTCCTGAGCCTGTCACCTCTTAACTTCATCCTATGCACTCTCATTCCAGAGCTTCCTTTCAAATATTGTGTGAATGTGTGTATTGAAAATTTGTGAGTTGATATCATATCAGAAGCTTTTTTTCCTGGCCATGGGTTTTTTGACCTGTTCCTGGTGTTTTTGGGGGTGATGATTCAGCTCTAGCTTCTTAGACATGGTTAAATTTATTAATTTTGTTACCACTATTTAAAAGAACCAAATATGAACATTGAGCAAAAAAAAATTTGTCTCAAAGAGAATATATGGTGGTTGGAGGACAAAATGTAATGGGTCTTTATGGAAGAAGATATAAGAAATCTACCTGAACCGTAAATGGTTTTCAAGGGTGATGATGTGGAGGAAATGAAAGAAACCTTGGTGAATCTGGAAGATGTACTAAGACAAATCGACCAGTTAAAAAGTGATAAATCACCTGAACCAGATGGTATACATACCAGGGTACTAAAAGAGCTCAAACATAAAATTGCTAACCTGCTGTTAGTGATCTGTAACCTATCGTTAAAATCATCTGTAGTATCTAAAGATTGGAGGGTAGCCAATCTTACATTGATTTTTAAAAAGGGTTCCAGGGGAGATCCAGGAAATTACAGACCAGTAAACCTGACTTCATTGCTGGGTAAAATGGTGGAAACAATTATCTGCTATAATAAAACAGCGCACATGCACACTTCAATCTCTGTGCCTCCGTGCTTCCGTGCCCGCGCATGCTCAGTAGAAGGAGTCAGTGGCAGTTTCCCAATCGCCCTCCGTTGGCAACGCTGGCTCCTTCTACTGTGCATACGGAAGCACAGACGCACTGAGGCGACCACCACGACAGCGACTCCCCTCTCCCGCCCTCACTCCGTCTAACAGGACCAAGAACACAAAAATAACAGGGAAGCAGGCATACCGACGCTCAGCATCCAGACTGTGGTTGGTAATTGTTCAGGCTGGGGATGGTGGAAACTACTAGCAGGAGGCAAAAGGAGTGATTTAAGCATCTCAGAGCACGAGAAAGAAAGAAAGACACATGCACAGAAAGACAGGGGGCCAGGGAGAGAGACAGAAAGAAAGACAGACAAACAAAGGGCCAGGGAGAGATACAGAAAGAAAGAAAAAAAGATAGATGGGGCAGGGAGAGAGAGAAAAAGAAAAAAATAAAGAAAAAAATAAAGATAGACAGTAGGAGGGAGAGAGGCAGGAAGAAAGAGACAGGGGCAGGGAGAGAGAAAGAAAGACAGACAGACATATATTCTAGTACCCGTTAATGTAACGGGCTTAAACACTAGTAAAAAATAAAATTGTGGAACACGTAGACAAACATTTAATGAAACAGAGTTTGCATGGGTTCAGCCAAGGAGATCTTGCTTCACCAATCTGCTTGACTTCTTTGAAGGTGTGAATAAACATGTGGCTAAAGATGAGCTGGTTGATGTAGTATATCTAGATTTTCAGAAAGCTTTTGACAAAGTTCCTCATGAGAGGCTCCTGAAAAAATTAGAGTCATGGGATAGGTGGCAAAGTTCAGTTGTGGATTAGGAATTGGTTATGGGATAAAATGGTCATTTTTTTCAATGGAGTAGAGTAAACAGTGGTGTGCCACAAAGATCTGCACTGGGACCTGTGCCATTTAATTTATTTATAAATGATCTGGAAATTGGAATGATGAGTGAGGTGATTAAATTTGCAGATAACACTAAACTGTTCAAAGTTGTTAAAACGCATGCGAATTGTGAAAATTGCTGGCAGACCTTTTTAAAACCAGCTACGTTATCCGCTCTTACCACAACCTCTGGCAATGCGTTCCAGAGCTTAACTATTCTCTGAGTTAAAAAAAATATTTCCTCCTATTGCTTTTAAAAGTCTTTCCTTGTAAGTTCATCGAGGGCCCCCTAGTCTTTGTAATTTTTGACAGTGAAAAATTGATCCACTTGTACCCGTTCTACTCCGCTCAGGATTTTGTAGACTTCAATCATATCTCCTCTCAGTCGTCTCTTTTCCAAGCTGAAGAGCCCTAACCTCAGTCACTCTTCTTTGAACCTTTTCTAGTGCCTCATGGGAAAATAAATTATTATATCTCCCTGGCACCTATTTGCCAGACATTGTTTCTCATCCACCTCATTTCTGCCAGATGTCAGTCTGAAGCAAAAATAGCAAAACCAACCACTGAGACTTTAAGGAATAAATGTTTCACAGTACTACCGTAACACCATGAGCTGCTGTATTGTCTGTCTGCTTGGTAATCATGAGTAAAGAGCAGCATCTGTTCTCTCAGCTACCCTTCTCCTCTTTTCCCCCTCCCTAACCTCCCTCCTTGCCTACCCTCTGCCAGCCATAGGAACAGTGTGAAATGTGCCATAGGAGCCAACTGTAAAACCCCCTAGTGATGATGCGATGTAATTACATTACAATTTAAATATTACAATTAAATGTATGAGATGTTATAATCATGGTCAGATGTTTCAATAGGTTTCCCCTTCAATTCACACATTTAAATATTTGTATTTTTTTTGTTACAACTTAAACAAAACAATAACAATTGAGGGTGAAAGAAAACTAAATAGGTATGTTCAACAATCATTGTTATCAGATGTTGTTTAAACAAATTAAATTAAATATAAATGAATAGCAAAGCTAATTTACCATTCAAGTGTGATCAAATTAACAATGATTGCACATTTAGAGTTAGTGATAATATTCAAACCTCAAACATGTTGTGCCTTTCAGCTCAATACCAGCTTTGTTCCAGGATATTTGATTAGGCGACTCTTTTAAAATCAGAGAATGTATCTCAGTCCAAAAGTTCAATAAAATACAAAAAGTGTATAACTGTGTGCACACAAAAATAAAAGTTTTTTTAAAAAAAAACAAACAATTTTTCACCGGTATCACCTCTTTCTTGCATTGGGTACCACCGAGTTGTCCTGTCACCCGTCTAGAACCAGCAGCTCCTCGGAAAATACGGATATTTGCTACTATCATGTCTGAAACAATGGGCTCCTTTTACTAAGGTGTGCTAACGTTTTTAGCGTGCACTGAAGATTAGGGCATGCAAACCCCATGCTAAACAAAAAATACTAAAGCAAGCTCTATGGAGGCGTTAGCTAAAACCACTAGCTGTCGCACCCCCGGTATCGTATTCTGTGTTGGATACCAAGTAGCGCGCAAATACTAACTCTGGCGTGCCTTCAAAAGTTGAAAGCCCTGCTGGGATAATAATGTTCCCAAAAAATAATAGTCAGAATGGCAACTGTTCTCCCAACACAATAAGGCTATCGGCACAACCAGCATGCAGGCACGAGTTTTTTGAGCTCATGCCTGGCCCTGTGCCGCTCCCTGAATGGCTGCCGCCAGTTCTCGCAAGTCCCACATAGAACTGGCAGCTGCCATTCTAGGAGCAGCACAGGGCTGGGGCGGGAGCTCAAAAAGCTCACTTCTGCATGCTGGGTGCGCCACCGACCGCGAGATATGAGGCAGCTATCTAGGGAGGGAGAGGATTCAGCACTGGGCAGGAGCGTGGAAAGCTCGCTCCTGCCCATACACTGCTGGACCACCAGGGATGTGAAAAAGGTACACGGGGAGGAGGGGAGGGGGGTTAAAAAAAATTGTTAGAATCGGTTGGGATGGGAGACGGGAAGGATCCCTCCTGTTCCGGCCTACCAGGTCATACGGCAGGCCGGCAGAGGCCTGCATCAAGTCCGGGAGAGGATCGGGTGGTCACAATGATCCGAAAATAGGACGAGACCCCCATTTTGCGGCCATTTGTTTGGCCCAAAAATCTCATCCCATATTCGAGTATATGTGGTAAGTCTTTTTCCGCCCTTAAACATGCCTACTTTGGAGCTAGGCACCACTAGGCCCAATGCGATAGGCACCTATCTTTTGTAGAATCATGCCTAAGAAGATAGGCCCCTTTCCCCCAATTAATTTTTATTTTTTTCAACTATGAGCTTGTTGAAGCTCATAATTGTGAGCTCGTTAAAGCTCATAATTGAAGCCAATTTATATTGTTAGGTGCCTCTTATAGAATTTCCTCCTAAATATTTTTCTATATCTGACCCAGCCTGCTCATAATCTAACTATGGTACGTAAGGCAATGGAGGGTTAAGTGACTTGCCCAAGGTCATAAGAAGCAGCGCTGGAATTGAACCCACAATCTCAGGGTGCTGAGGCAGCAGCTCTAACCAATAGGCCACTCCTCCCAGTGTTCTTCTTTCCATCCTACAGAATTGTCAGACCACTCTCTGATCAATATTGAAATGACTCTTTGGCCTCCTTTTACGAAGCCGCTTTAGCGGTTTAACGCACGCTAATTTGCCGGCCACGCTAGCCGCTACCGCCTCCTCTTGAGCAAGCGGTAGTTTTTCGGCTAGCGCAGGGGTTAGCGTGCGCTAAAAAAGTGCATGCGATAAAGCCGCTAACACGGCTTCTTAAAAGGAGCCCTTTGATGAAGAATGAGAAGGTATATTACCGTATTTTCACATAGATAACGCGCACCCGTGTAAAATGCGCACATGGGTATAGCGCGCAAAAAACACGAATTTATGTACAGAAATTTTTATATACCGTGCACACCCGTATACCGCGCATGCTGCCCGACTCTCCTTTTGCCCGCCCCGACTCTCCTCTGGAGCCCCCGACTCTCCTTTCCCCCTTGAAGTCCTGTCTCTACCCTGAAAGCCTGATGCCCCCCCCGACGTCCGATTCACCCCCCCGCAGGACCACTCGCACCCCCACCCCGAAGGACCGCTCGCACGCACCCGCACCCCCACCCCGAAGGACCGCTCGCACCCCCACCCGAAGGACCGCTTTAGCGGTCCCACAGCCTCCCCCCCTCCCCCATGGAGAAGCTGTCTACCTTGTTTCCGGATGCCAGCGAGCCTAGCTGTTTCCTCTTCCGGCGGTCCCGCCCCTTCTCTGAGCCCTGCTGCGCTGATTCCTCTTCCGGCGGTCCCGCCCCTTCTCTGAGCCCTGCTGCGCTGATTCCTCTTCCGGCGGTCCCGCCCTTTCTCTGACGTCAGAGAAAGGGCGGGACCGCCGGAAGAGGAAGCAGCGCAGCACAGGGCTCTGAGAAGGGGCAGGACCGCCGGCAGAGGAAGCAACTGGGCTGGCATCCGGAAACAAGGTAGACAGTTTCTCCATGGGGGAGGTGGGGAGGCTGTGGGGGTGCGAGCGGTCCTTCGGGGTGGGAGTGTGAGCGCTCCTTCCGGGTGATGAATCAGGCGTCGGGGGGGGGGAAACTATGTAAAAAAATTTTTATACAACGCGCTCACGCGTATAACACGCAAAGGTATGCGCGGTATGTAAAAACCACGTATAACACGCGCGTTATATGCGAGAAAATACGGTACTTAGACCAAAATGTCAATTCTTGCTTTCACATGTCATATCAGTCTTTTATAGCACCCCCCCAGAAAGTGTCAATATGCCACATCAGAATAAATCAACATACTGTATGTAGATTCTGTGGTGAAACGGGTGTCACAACTGCTCCAAAATCACCCAATTAGGAGCTAACCTTGTTAATGCTACATATCCTGAGTTGGCTGGCTTAATACTCCTGCCTAAACTTCAATTCCCCTACACCATACGATCAAGGAAAATATTCTGGTCACGTATTTTCCATCCAACCATAAGTTTTTCTTCTATTAGGAAAAAAAAAATTATGGGTCAGTCAGGGTTAATATCTTGGCTGCTAGCAAGATATAGTTTGCCCCATGCCCACATCTCCTACAGGTAGTTTTCCACATCTTCAAAACAAATAGCTACTTCTTTTTTGCAGAACAGAACAATTATTTTTTTTTTAAGTTAAAAGGGTAGAAAACAAGAGCGGCTGGATGGTGGAGGAAAATGGAAAAATCCTTTGTCTATCTGGACTTCTAGAGTACATGGGTCCAATTATATGAACTGGCCAAAAAACATGAGCTGTGGTGTTCCAGCAATTACCCTGATATATGTTTCATTGATTTTTTTTATTTTTTTTGCACAGTCATAAAAGGTACTGCACAAAAAGCACTTTTAGTCTTGCATTGAATCCTTTCCCCATTCTCTGATCTGTTCTTTTCATGTTTCTTCTTCACCTCTGTTTTCTTGTGGGCTCAGCATCCTTCTCTAACTTTCTGCCTCTCCCAAGCGACAATCTGAACATTGGCTGGTGCTCAGGTAACATCCAGGTTGATGCTGGCACCTATAGTTAACTCCTAAATGTTGGCACCCAAATACCAAATTCTATAAAAGAAAACAAATCCTCCATAATGTCATCCTTTCCTCCAGTGTCGACCGGTATTGCATTGTAACGGTGCAATCACCTCATCAAAGCCAAAACGGATGTTAGGGAGGTGCAAACAGGGCTATCTCCTCAGGTTCCCATGCCACAGAGGCAGGGCCGCCATCAGAAATTTCTGGGCCCCTTACTGAGCAATCCTATTGGGCCCCCCCCCACGCACCCCTTCCCCCGACCCCCCCTTTCTTCCATGGGCCGAATACACACATACTTTTCTCTGTTGCCGCACTCTTTGACCAAAATATTTGTAAGCCTGCAACCACGTCAAGGTAGACTCTTTCAGCAGGGCCCTAACCTAAACTAAACTAAACTAATCTATACCTATCTATTCTAAACTAACATATGTCTAATACTGAACTAATAACAAACTAACAAACATCTGCATAATAAATAACTTATAAATAATAGTGCTAGTAGCTATAATTCACTTTTGAATGTAAAATCTCAGTTAAGGATTTCTTTTGACCTTTGTAGGCCAGAAGTAGATCACAATTGCACAATATTTTTTGTAACAAGTATTAATAAATATGTTTTTATAAATACTGTAAGCTTAATAAATATATCAGAAAAAAACTACACATCTGAGCGCATATCTGAACATACACATCTGTATGATCCCATCCTCCTCAGCTTGCCTATAGCTGCATCATGCATGTTAAAAATGTATGATATGTTGATATGTGCACCTTACTTCCTTCCCATCCATCCTCCTCAGCCTGTCTTTACACATCCACAGCTGCATGTTAATGATGATGTATATGTTATGATGATAAATAAGTGCATATGAGCACATCATTAACATGCAGCTATGGATGAATATAAAAAAGAAACAATATTCTGTACAATTGTCAATTTATAAATCAGCGTCTTCTCCCCACTCTCTCTTCCCCATTTCCCTTCAGCGTCCTCAGCCCACTCTCTCTCCACTTTCCTTCAGCGCACGCACATAAAAACAAGCAAGTAATTTATATAATTTTCATTCTATTCATTCATAGAAATTAAAGTCTAAATAATGCCAGTCACATAACAAAACATGATTTTACAAAAATAATTCCCTGCACAGTCAAGCCTGCAAGGATTACTAGATGTCTTTCAGCAGCTCCCCTCCCTCCCCCTTACCTTTGTGGCCAAGTCAAAATGATCTACCAACAATAAAATTTTAAAAACACAAAGCACGCTGTACACAGAGAAAATGTTAATTATCATTTATATTCCGCGGGTTTTCAAAGAGGTCAAGGCAGATGACTTTATGCAATGTCACCTCAGTAACAACTATACAAAAATAGACAAATTTTCCCCCTCCCTTTTTACTAAAATGCGATAGTGGTTTTTAGCGCAGGGAGCTGCGCTGAATGCCCCATGCTGCTCTCAACGCTCATAGGCTCCCTGCGCTAAAAAACGCTATTGCGGTTTAGTAAAAGGGGGCCATAGTGCAAAATATAGACAGCATATATAAATTCTCAAAGCAGACACATTTTCTTCACTAAATTGAAAAAAAAATCATTTTTCCTACCTTTGGTAATTTCATCAGTCTCTGGTTGCACTTTATTCTTCTGACTGTGCATCCAATATTTCTTCCCTTCTTTCAGCCTCCTGTATGCTTCCTCTCCTCCAGACCTCATTCCCTCCCCAAACTTTTTCTTTGTTTCACCCTGCCCCTTCTTTCTTTTTCTCTCTCTCCATACCCCTTTTTTTCTGTATGTCGGTTTTTCTCTCTCTCTCACCCTGCCTCCTTCTTTCTTTCTCTCTCCACACCCTCTTTCGTTCTGTATGTCTGTCTTTCTCTCTCTCTCCGTGCCCCATTTTTCTTTGTTTCACCTTGCCCCCTTTCTTTCTTTCTGGCTTCCTGTCCCCCCCCCTTTCTTTTTTTCTCACTGCCTCCCCTATGCCACCACCATTGGGAAAATGCTGCCACCGCCACTGGGGAATAGGCTGCCACTGTCACCATCGGGAACAGGCCGGCGCCGAGTTTGCCCTGCTTCTCTTCCCCGCGGGGCCGACCAACTCTCGCCACCCGACATCAATTCTAACGTCGGAGAGGACGTTCTAGGCCATCCAGGCAGCGATTGGCTGGCCCAGAACGTCCTCTCCGACGTCAGAATTGACGCAAGTGGCGAGAGTTGGTCGGCCCCACAGGGAAAAGCAGGGAGAACTCGGCGCCAGCCTGTTCCCTGATGGCGGCGGTGGCACTCAAGTGGCTAAAGAGCCGCAGTTTGCCGGCCTAGGGAGAACACTGGAGGGTGGCCAGATGTGCACCCCCTTGGGACATAAACCCGGGGCGGGGTGGACCGCCCCCCCACCCTCCCCCACCTTGGTATGCCACTATCTGTACCTCACTCCCTCCCTATGACCAAAAATTCTCCTTTCTTCTATTCCCCGTGTATACTACCATCTCTTTCCCTCCCTTCCTCTCTCCCAAGTCGATGCCTTCTGTGCCAAAAAACCATTCCCTCCCCCACCTCAGCATCTCTTTCCCTCCCTTCCTCTCTCCAAAGTCCATGCCTTCTGTGTCCAAAAAACCATTCCCTCCCCCACCTCAGCATCTCTTTCCCTCCCTTCCTCTCTCCCAAGTCCATGCCTTCTGTGTCCAAAAACCCATTCCCTCCCCCACCTCAGCATCTCTTTCCTTCCCTTCCTCTCTCCCAAGTCCATGCCTTCTGTGTCCAAAAACCCATTCCATCCCCCACCTCAGCATCTCTTTCCCTCCCTTCCTCTCTCCCAAGTCCATGCCTTCTGTGTCCAAAAACCCATTCCCTCCCGCACCTCAGCATCTCTTTCCCTCCCTTCCTCTCTCCCAAGTCCATGCCTTCTGTGTCCAAAAACACATTCCCTCCCCCACCTCAGCATCTCTTTCCCTCCCTTCCTCTCTCCCAAGTCCATGCCTTCTGTGTCCAAAAACCCATTCCCTCCCGCACCTCAGCATCTCTTTCCCTCCCTTCCTCTCTCCCAAGTCCATGCCTTCTGTGTCCAAAAACACATTCCCTCCCCCACCTCAGCATCTCTTTCCCTCCCTTCCTCTCTCCCAAGTCCATGCCTTCTGTGTCCAAAAACCCATTCCCTCCCCCACCTCAGCATCTCTTTCCCTCCCTTCCTCTCTCCCAAATCCATGCCTTCTGTGTCCAAAACACACTCCCTCCCCCTTTTGTGTTCCGTGTTTGTCTCCCAGCCCATCTTTGCAACTTTCTCAGCAAAACGGAGCTCGAGCCGCGAGGCTTGTCTTCTGTTTCCTGCCTGCCGTGCACAAATAGCCGACCGGAAGTATTCTCCGACGTCAGCACTGACATCGGAGGGCAGGCTTTGCTTAAGCCCTCCCTCTGAACTCAGCGCTGACATCGGGGAACACTTCCGATTGGCTATATGTGAACGGCAGGGCAGGTAGGAACAGAAGACGAGCCTCGCGGCTCGAGATGTATTGAACTCCGCGGGTTCACCGTCCAGCTCTCTCCTGTGCACCTGGGGCGGCCCGCCCCCTCCCTAGACTGTGGCCTAGGACCCTGGAGGAGCCCGGGCCCCCTGTCTGCTCTGGGCCCCTGAATGCAGGACTGGTAGTACTGCCCTGATGGCGGCCCTGCACAGAGGGTCCAAGACTGCTTGAAGCTGAACAAGGCACAGCCTGCCAGTGGGCTTTGGTTGCCCCCTTCCTACTTTCGGCCCTGAGCATCAACATGTCTAGCACCAGCCCAGACAATAGATCCTCTTAATAATGGAAGGATCACCTCTAAATACTGCAGTTCAGGGTCTCTTTAACTCTTTTTCCCTTGTTGGAGTAATACTGATACATATTCCCTAAATCGTTCTGTGTACAGCAGGTGGAATGGAAAAGGAACAGTTATATTTTGTCTAATAATCCCCTAATTCTATAAAATGTGCTGAAAACTGCATGCACAAATTTGGGCATGTACCCAATTTGCATGTGCATTTAATCGAATAACAAGCTAATCAGCGCCAGTAATTGGTGTTTCAACAAGCAATTAATTGGCACTAATTAGAATTAATTACATGTTGCAAGCATAAATTTAGGAGTGGGATCCATCCTAAATTTTACCTATGAGTCAAAAGATGGGGTGCGGAAATGGGTGGGCCATGGGTGGATATGGGGTGTTTCTTTAAGTTATGCCCATTGTTGTATTATAAGGGTGTCCCCACCTAAATTTAGACATGGGTTTCATACCACGATTTCATTGGTGCAAATGACTGTGCCTAAAGTTAGGTGTGGTTCCTTGGTGTAAGCGCTATCCTATAAACTACACCTAACTTTAAACATGGTTTATAGAATAGCGTTTTATTGTGCCAAGCTTTTAAACAACATATATAGAATTTACCCCTAGCAAATGGATTCTGTAACCAGCGCCCTTGTAGGCAGCAGCCTTAAAAGCGGCCGCCGATCGCATGCCAATCACTCAACAGTTCTGGTTAAAGAATCGCGCCTACTTAGCTAAGATAGGCGGCTGAACAGGCGCCGGTTAGAGAATCTTGTTGCCGCTGAGCTGATCGCTGCAAGGGAATCTCCCTGCGGCGATCAGTTTAGCGGCCGCAACCAAGGCAAGGAACCCATCTACCCCAGCAAAGTTGACTGGCAGGAGGGATGCCCACTCCCTCCTGCTGCTGGCCCCTTTATCCCCCAATCCCCTCCCTCCCCCCCCCTCCGATCTCCCTGCCACTCCCCTAAACACCCCTGTACCTTTCTCTGATGGCCGGCAAGAAGGATGCCACTCCCTGCTGTTTCACTGTTTCAATTTCAGCGCTTTCTTTGAGTTTACAAGTCAGTCAGCAAAAGATCACAGCCTGCTTTATACAAAGGGTTGCTCTGTGCTGAGTTTGTATTACAGTTTTTTTTCAGCCCACTGGGTTTCAACCAATGAGATTGGGGATGTCCCCTCTGACAAGTCAAGTGGGCGGCCCTTGTGGGGAGCTAGTTCAATAGGGGAAAGAACGCCACGGCCATGTTCTAGAGGTTGGGCAGCAGCATTCTAATATTATATTGGTAAATCCTTTCATTTAAGGTAAGACAAAGGTAATTTAAATGGACACTTGTGAGCAGGGACTGTCTATTGTGTGTTAGAATGTACAGCACTGCATACGCCTTTCAGCACTAAAGAAATAATAAATAGTTGTAGTAATATTTCGTTTCAGATGATGGAAGGACATGGAATGATGATGGATGGATGATGGATGGATGATGGATGGATGGAATAACCCACCCCCCTTGATTTTACCCCTAGAGACCCCACATGTGTATCCCATTTCCTTTTAAAATCTGGCACGCTGCCGGCCTCAATCACCTGAGGTGGAAGTTCATTCCAATGATCAACCACCCTTTCGGTGAAGAAAAACTTCCCGGTGTCGCCATGAAATTTCCCACCCCTGGTTTTCAGCGGGTGCCCTATTGTGGCCGAGGGACCTTTAAGAAAGAAGATATCATCTTCCACCTCGATGCGGCCCGTGATATATTTAAACGTTTCAATCATGTCTCCTCTCTCTCTACGAGTGAGTATAGCTGCAATCTGTTCAGCCTTTCCTCATACAGATTGCAGCTAGACTCACTCGTAGAGAGAGAGGAGACATGATTGAAACGTTTAAATGTATCACGGGCCACATCGAGGTGGAAGATGATATCTTCTTTCTTAAAGGTCCCTCGGCCACAAGAGGGCACCCGCTGAAAATCAGGGGTGGGAAATTTCATGGCAATACCAGGAAGTTTTTCTTCACCGAAAGGGTGGTTGATCATTGGAATGAACTTCCACCTCAGGTGATTGAGGTCAGCAGCGTGCCAGATTTTAAAAGGAAATGGGATACACATGTGGGATCTCTAGGGGGGGGGGGTAAAAGCAAGGGGAGTGGTTCACTAGAGTGGGCAGACTTGATGGGCTATGGCCCTTTTCTGCCATCATCTTCTATGTTTCTATGACATCCGGGCAGCAAAGTCAACCAAACAGATCATTGGTTGAACCATATCCACGTCATTCTCTTCTTGGTTAGGCTGAGAACTTTTCATCACCCCCTTGTATTATATAGCCTGTTGTGGTCTTTTAACAGACCGTTTTACTAGACTGAGCTTCCAAGGGAAAATATTTAGACTAGAACTTTTATGAGGCACGGTTCCTTACAGTAAACATTTTATTAGTTCATTTCTTCCTTTATCACTGGCTGTTGTTTACTGTGGTCATTATTAGCTGTCTTTATGCAAATGTATTCTGTCTCTGTCTCTCTTTCTCTCCTCCAGCCTCAAGCATAAACACAGCCATTTCAGCAAAGTTGTCCTATATGGAGTTCATTATGGTTAGTGGATTTTGTGTCTATGCCGCAATGTAATTGTGAAAAAAACCCACCAAACAACAACAACCCTGTAATAAAAATACAGGTAATGATTGCTTAGATGAATTCACAGGAAAAAAAAAAAAAAGGAACTTTATTGGCTATTGACTTAGAGAATGATTTCCTGAAGTGGCACATCTTGTATCTGGCTAAGCCCTGCTAACCTGGAGATAGTCATCAGTGAAATAACAAGACACTTACAATACAGATTATATATTTTTCAAGTCATATCCAATTCTTGATGAATAGTAAGCTATTTGAATTCAAGGGCCATTTAGTAGATGCTTCTATGCATGAAAATATTTAGCATGTTATTGAATGATAAATACCAGTAATTCTTCTTTTAATGCCCATAGGTCCCTTGAAGACAAGTAGTTCAGAGCCAGTTTTCTTTTCATTAAAATATTGTAATGGATGACAAATCTATTGCAATAAGAGATTCCTCCTGTTCTTGTGGGAAGAATTTCAATATACATGATTCAGTGGAAAAATAATCTAGACAAAATGGCATTTATGAGCAGAATAAGAATATAAGAACATATAATTGCCATACTGGGACAGGCCAAAAGTCCATCAAGCCCAGTATCCTTTTACCACTACTACCACGTAATGTTATCCATTAAAACAGTTTCTCAACACACAGTACGTATACTCTTAGGGGTACGCAAGTCACTTGTTGGGGGTACATAGCACTGTGCGGGTCTCCCGCCCTCTTCCTCCTTAATGGCCACTGCTGTCACAAGGGATCCCATGCCCGCCCCGCTCCGCCAAAACCACTGCCACCGCCATGGATCCCATGCCCTCTTTCCTGCCTGCCCCCTTCTGCCGAAGCCGACCTGGAAGCTGATGTCAGAGCTGACGTTGGAGGGAAGCTGATGTCAGAGCTGACGTTGGAGGAAAGCTTTCCGAGTCAGTGGGAGAACCCAGTTACCTCCTTCTAGGTGGGCTGTTCTTTCCTATTTTCAGCGGCACTTGTTGCAAGGACATGAGCAGCAGCTCCTGCATGCTGCTTGTGGCTGACCTGGAAGCCTTCTTTCCAACGTCATAGCTGACATCAGAGGGAAGGCTCGTGGGTCAGCCACATGCAGCATGTAAGGGCCGCTGCCTGCGTCCCTGCAACAAGTGCCGTTTAAGGCACAAAGGAGCAGCCCAGCTGGACGGCCCTGAAGAAAATGAATGAAACTCTGGAGCAAAGTAAGGGAGAGGGGGACATGAGCTGGGACAAAGTGAGAACGGAAGGGGGGAAGGAGCGAGTTGGGACATGGGAGGGGCACAATTTTAGGACAAAGGCAGGGAGGGGGCACGAACTCGGGACACAGAAAGAAGGGAGGGGCATGAACATGGGACACAGAAGGGAAGGAGGACAGGGGCACAAACTTGGGACATGGGAGGGAGGGAATAGAAATGGAGACTTGTTGGGCATGAGTGTGTGAGTGAGAGGGAAAGAGATGGTGCACATGGGGAAAGGAAGAAAGAGGAAAATTTGGGGGCATATAGAGAGAGAGGATTGAGGTAGAGATGCATGTGGAAGAGAAGGATGAGAGGGAGACATGTTGGATATGGTGGTAGAGAGAGAACAGAGGGACAGATTAAAGGGGATGCAACGGGGAGGAATGTTGGACATACCGATGGAGAGAGAGATGTGGCATGGTGCTGGAGAGAGGTGATAGAAGGAGAAATTGGCATGGGGCTGATGGGCAGTGGTGAAAAATACTGCATATGATCCGGGGGATAAGAGAGGGAGAAATGTTGGATGTGGCAATAGAGGGAGAGATGCACTCTGGATCTCTCTCTCTCTCTCTCTCTCTTTTCCCACTCCCTTCACAACAAAGGAAAGGAATGAGAGAAAGACGGACAGTGAGAGAAAGGGAAACATGTTGCAAATAGGAGTGGGAGGAGGAAGGAAGAAAAGTTGGACTCAAGGAGGGACATAGAGAGATGTTAGTTAGGGAAGTGAATGAGGTCTGGAGGAGAGGAAGTGTGCAGGAGGCAGAAAGAAAGAAGTATTGGATGCACAATCAGAAGGAAGTTCAAGCAGAGACTCATGAAACCACCAGACAACAAAGATAGAAAAAATTATTTAGTTTCAATTATTTAGTGATCAAAATGTGTCAGTTTTGAGATTTTATATCTTCTGTCTATATTTTGCACTATATTTGTTTATTTTTCTATAGTTCTTACTGCGGTGACATTGCATTTTTTTAAGTCATCTACCTTTTGCTATTTTGTACTCATCACAAATGGGGGAGGGGCTTGTGGGTTATGGGGGGAAGTTGGGTTGGGATGGGTTGCTTCCACTGTTTCTTTGTTATTGTACCATATGGTTCAATTGTATTGGTTTTATATTGTTTTATTACTATCTAATATAATAAAGCCCTAAGCGTGCATGCGCACTCCCATCTGCGTGCTCCCGTTTTCCGTGCGCTGTAGGTCACTGCAGGTAGGAGTGTGCATGTGCAAGAATCCCCCGAGGCGAATGTCGGCCGTGGCAACTGTCAGCAGCTGTTGGCGGCTGTCGGCGGCTGCAGGCCGCGGCGGAAGATGGCTAAAGCCTGGCTGGAGGAGGAGCTGCGAGAGCTCCGCAGAGGCAGGAGGTAAGGAAAGAGTGACAGAGACAGATGATGAGAAGGACAGAGGGGCTACTAGGGGAACCAGGAGAGATGGTAGGGGATAGGGAGAGATAGACTTCAGGGAGTGTGGAGGGGGCAGGAGAGAGAAATGGTCTTGGGGAAGGACAGAGGGGGACAGGAAAGGGAAAGATGGCAAAAGAGGTGAAACAGGGTCAGAGAGAGATGGTAGAGGGTGTGAAAGGGGGAAAGGGAGAGATGGAAATGGTAGGACCACTGCTGTTTTGGGGCACTGAGGGAGGAAAGGTTAGTACTCTGCTGCCACCTCGGTTAAGTAAAGACCCTGTCAGGAGGGCCAAAAGGGTACAAAGGAAATGGTGAAAGGTGAGGTGGTGGGACTGGGATCAGTGGGAGGCAGGGTCCGGGCATGATAGAGGCGGGGCATGGGTGAGGTCAGAGTCAGGGTCAGGGTATAGGTGGGGGCTATTCTAGCACCCGTTACTGTAACGAATGTAACTGGCTAAAACACTAGTATTTCAATAAAACATAAAGTCATCTGCCTTGACCTCTTTGAAAAAAAACCAAAAAACAAATATAAATGATCATTAACATTTTCTCTGCGTACAATATGGTTTGTATTTTTTAAAATTTTGTAGTTACCATTATGTATTAATAAGATTATATTGTGTGTATATGAAAAATGAATTGAAGAAATTGCATTACAATTAATACTATTATTATGGGGGTGGGGTTAGGGGCAGAGCTTGGGCAGGTCTGGGGCAGAGCTTGGGTGGGGTACTTGGTTGCTATTTGTTAGACTTAGGGGGTGCTTGGCTTGAAGAAGTTGAGAAACTGCATTAAAACATTAAAGATATAGTCCCTGCTCAGTAGAGCTTACAATCTAATTAAGAAATAGGGGGTTAGGTAGTTTTTCAGGCATGGGCGCTTTTCCTTTTCCAACAGAAGTAACCAATCCATCCAAATACATAGCAACAGTGGCGTAGGAAAGGGGGGGGGGGTTATCCCACCCCAGGCTTCATCTTCCTCATGGTGCCAACAACTCTTTTCCTTGTCTATACCCCTTCCCACTCCTTCCCCTGCCGTGTGCACGCTCCTTCCCTTTCCCCGTACCTTTTTAACTTCGATGCGAGCAGCCACCATCTTACAGCCCGCATTGGCTTTCGGCACTCTCTCTGACGTCACTTCCGGGATCCGCGCCTAGGAAGTGATGTCAGAGAGAGCCGGGCAGTAAGTTGGTGACTGCTGGCGCCGACGTTAAAAAGATACAGGGAAGGGGTGCACGCGGCGGGGAGGGGAGGGGAAGAGGGCGGGGGAAGGTAGCCACCTCCCCGGGCACCGCTTACTCTCTCTACGCCACTGCATGGCAAGATGCCAAGTACATAAGAACATAAGAATTGCCGCCGCTGGGTCAGACCAGTGGTCCATCGCGCCCAGCAGTCCGCTCACGTGGTGGCCCCTAGGTCAAAGACCAGTATCCTAACCGAGACCAGCCCTACCTGCGTTCGTTCGTTCTGCTTCAGCAGGAACATGTCCAACCTTGTCTTGAATCCCTGGAGGGTGTTTTCCCCTATAACAGATTCCGGAACAGCATTCTAGTTCGGTGACGGGACAATCGCGCGCCAGACACCAGCGCGCCAACAATCGATCACTGACAATTCGGCGCAAGACACAAGCGCGCCGTGGGAAAACTTAGTTTTAAAGAGCTACGACGGGGTGTGTGGGGGAGAACCTCCCACTTTACTGCATACTGTTCACGCTGCCGTTGGGGGTGTGTGGGAGGTGCAACACACCACATTATAGAGAAAACGGAACTTTTCCTGAAAAAAATCAGAAAAAGTTCCGTTTTCTCTATAATGGAGGGTTCCAACCAGTGTTCCCGCTAAGCTGCGTTGACGTGCGCACGCGCACAAAATATTACCTCGCAGCGCACAAGTTTCTCGTCGCAGCGCACACAGTGTAGAGCACAGTTCTTCAACCGCCGGTCCGCAAACAAAATCTTGCCGGTCCGCGAAGGATTCGGTCCCCGCCGCAACGAAAGGCCGGCGTCAGCTGACTTGCAACTTCCTGTTGCAGTCGCTGTGCCGGGACTCCTGCCTTCGCCGGGACTCCTGCCTTCCACCGCGTTTGCCTCCTGCCTTGTCTCCGTACCTCCAGACCAGCAGCGGCAGCTGTGTATGCTTTTAACTTCGGCACAGAGCTGCCCCTAATCAATAGTTTAGCGCGGTTTCATAAGGCAGCCTCGGGGCCTTTGCTAGGCCGGCCCACATCGCATCATCGAAGCGGGCCGGCTATCAAAGGCCCCGAGGCTGCCTCATGAAACCGCGCTAAACTATTGATTAGGGGCAGCTCTGTGCCGAAGTTAAAAGCATACAGAGCTGCCGCTGCTGGTCTGAACTCTTGGGCCGCTGAAGGAGGGCAAAAAGCAGCTGTCCTGGAGGTTTCCCTTCCTCTCGCCTTTACAGGTTCCTTTTTTCCACCTTTTTTTTTTTCCTTCAAACGGCAACGGGCCCCAGCATCGACATCAATCAAGTAAGTTCCACTGTCAATCAAGCGGTTCTGCTCGGCCAAAGCTTCCCCTGTGACATGAGCCACCCTCAGGGGAAAGAAAGTGACCCACAAAGGTGAGGGGAAGGGGGGCAGATGATGGAAGTTGGGGGGGGGAGAGAGAGAGAGAGAGAGAGAAGGGGCAGATGATGGAATGGAGGAGATGAGAGAGAGAGAGAAGGGGACAGATGATGGAAGTGAGAAGAAGGGAGAGAGAGCAGAAGGCAGATGGATGTCAGTTGAGAAGGGAGAGCAGATGCTGAATGGAAGTGGGGAAAGAACACATACTGGATGGAAGGAGGAGATAAATAAAGGGGGAAGAAAATAGTAAGATAATGGAGGGGTGAGGGAAAGGGGTGACAAGCTGTGTGTAGACACAGTGAAAAGAGGGAAACGGGACTAAATAGTAAGAAAGAATTTAATTTAGATGGAGGCAGAAAATAGAGAAGGAAGACCAGAGAAGAAAAGGGAAGAGAGAGCAGAGAATGATCAGATCTGAGTGGAGGAAATGAGAAGAGAGATATGCTAAAAACCACAGGGGGGAGGGAAGGATAGAGATGCCAGACCATGAGGGGAACAGAAGGAAGATGATGGATGCTAGACCAAATTGGGGGGTGGGGGGGGGGCAGGAGGAGAGATGGCAGGGAAAGACAGACAGTGAATGGAAGGGGCAGATGCTGGACTGAAGAGACAGAGAAGGTTATCATGCTGCTGTACCGGGCCATGGTACGCCCTCACCTGGAGTACTGCGTCCAGCACTGGTACTTTAAGAAGGACACGGTACTACTCGAAAGGATCCAGAGAAGAGCAACTAAAATGGTTAAGGGGCTGGAGGAGTTGCCGTACAGCGAAAGATTAGAGAAACTGGGCCTCTTCTCCCTTGAGCAGAGGAGATTGAGAGGGGACATGATAGAAACATTCAAGGTACTGAAGGGAATAGACTTAGTAGCTAAGGCAGGGAGAACGAGAGGGCACTCTCTAAAGTTGAAAGGGGATAGATTCCATACAAACGTAAGGAAGTTCTGTGGTAGAAAGCAACATATTTATTTGGCTCATAACTTGCTGGCGCCCGATATTTTTAGCTCACAGTGAAAAAAGTTTGCTCACAACACCCGCCCGCTTAGAGGGAACACTGGTTCCAACCCCCCCAACCCTCTCCCAACAGCAGCATGAACACTATGCAGTAAAGTGTGTGTGTGTGTGTGTGGTTTCCCCACTCACACCCTGCTCTTTAAAACTAAGCTTTTCCGTGGTGCGCTGGTGTCTTGCGCTGAATTGTCTGCCCTCCATTGTCGGTGCGCTGGTGTTTTGCATGCAACTATGAACCTCCAGTTCTCTACCACTCTCTAGGTGAAGAAGAACTTCCTTATGTTTGTACGGAATCTATCCCCTTTTAACTTTAGAGAGTGCCCTCTCGTTCTCTGGTTGATCATGAATAAAAAATCATTCATTTAATGGAGAAAAGGGACCGAAGTGAACCTGTGTCATGAATCCAAGTCTGTATACAGGATCTCACAAAGTAAAGATTCCTATCATAGGTCCTAAATAAAACTCCATCAAGAACTACTGTCTTAATCTCAAGTTCCACAGTCTCAGTCCAAAACCCTTGACTTCAATATATTTCAATTCCACTTCAAAAATGATCATCTAATTCAGATGGTGATACACTTATCTTTTTGAAGCTCAGTCCGTGAACAAACTGCACAATCTTCTAGCACTGCTGGAATAGATGAAGAGAAAGCTGCCAATTCAGCTTGCAGAGCCTTGAAATGACACACACTGTTGTTATGCTGATGGGAGCCCCCAAGTAAAACAGATTTTATGCTACTCATTCTATAAATAAGCAGTGGATTTACCCAAATACATCTTAATAATGGCTTATGGTCTTTTAAGAAATTATCCAAACCTTTTTTTTAAATCCTGCTAAGCTGACTGCTTTTACACTGCTTGCCCTGTATTGGTAGCATGGAATATTGCTACTCCTTCGGTTTTAGCCAGGTACTAGTGACCTGGATTGGCCACCGTGAGAACAGACTACTGGGCTTGATGGACCATTGGTCTGACCCAGTAAGGCTATTCTTATGCTCTTAGCACATTCTCTGGCAAAAAATTCCCCAATTTAATTACACATTGAGGGTCACATTCTATGTATGGCGCCTACAAAATCAGCACCGACACCTGGAATGCGCTTCCAGAGGATGTAATAGGGCAGATTACGGTACTGGGGTTTAAGAAAGGATTGGACAATTTCCTGCTGAAAAAGGGGAATAGAAGGGTATAGATAGAGGATTACTACACAGGTCCTGGACCTGTTGGGCCGCCGCGTGAGCGGGCTGCTGGGCACGATGGACCCCAGGTCTGACCCAGTGGAGGCATTTCTTATGTTCTTATGAACAATGTTTAGCACAATTTTACAAGGTGTGTGTACCTTTTATAGAATTAAGTTTATCACCTGTATGCAATGCATAACTTAGGCGCAGGCATTTAGACCAGCTAAAACCAGGCCTAAATGCCTGCACCTAAGTTGTGCACTGATCAGGCGCTTGTATAAAGGCATATGGGGACAGGCTCAAAGATCTCAATATGTATACTGTAGAGGAAAGGCGGGAGAGGGGAGATATGATAGAGATGTTTAAATACATACGTGGCATAAATGTGCATGAGGCAAATCTCTTTCATTTGAAAGGAAGCTCTGGAATAAGAGGGCATAGGATTAAGTTAAGAGGTGTAGGCTCAGGAGTAATCTAAGGAAATACTTTTTTGCTGAAAGGGTGGTACTATACATGTAAGAACATAAGAACATAACAAGTTGCCTCCGCTGAGACAGACCAGAGGTCCATCTTGCCCACCGGTCCGCTCCCGCGGCGGCCCATCAGGCTTATTGCCTGAACAGTGGTCCCTGACTAATTTTATAACTTACCTCTAATCCTATCCCTATTACCTACCTCTACTCCTATCTGTACCCCTCAATCCCTTTGTCCTCCAGGTACCTATCCAAACCTTCTTTGAAGACCTGTAGCGTGCTCCTGCTTATCACATCCTCCGGTAGCGCGTTCCATGTATCCACCACCCTCTGGGTGAAAAAGAACTTTCTGGCGTTTGTTCTAAACCTTTCCCCTTTCAATTTCTCTGAGTGCCCCCTTGTACCTGTGGTTCCCCATAATTTGAAAAATCTGTCCCTGTCTACTTTTTCTATGCCTTTCATGATCTTGAAGTTTTCTATCATGTCTCCTCTAAGTCTCCGCTTTTCCAGTCTCGCGTTAGAGGGTGGAGACAAAGAGTGTGTCTGAATTCAAGAACGCATGGGACAGGCACGTGCACGGGCACTCTGCATGCGCAAACCATGAGCTAAATTTTCTTAAATTTTTTTCTGATAAGGGCCTGATTCTCGAAAACGCACATCTCAATGGCAGGTGATGGTAGGCATCCTACCGCTGTCTCGCAGCTAATTGGAATGCACGTTTGTTTTTTTTTAAAAACCCTCTCTGAGGCAAGACGCCCACATTGTAGGCCTCCAGAGCGCGTCTACAGATACGCGCAGTGTCACTATGTAGATGCATAGCGACTCTTAAGCATGCCCAAGGCGGGGCATGGGTGTGGCTTCACCCAGAAGTGGCCTAGGGTGGGCTTAAGCGCCGCTGTGCATCTACATAGACGTGAGACAGATGCCTTAAATGTAGGCCTGCAAAATGCTGGCCTACATTTCAAGTGTTTGACTGGGACTTTGGGCGCGATTCTCTTTTGGATGCCCACACGTGATTGACATGCAATCGGCAGCCACTTTTTAGGCGGCCACCAATGTCGGCATCTAATAGAGAATCAGGCCCTAACTGATTAGCATGGGATTAGGTGTTGTAAGGGCCTACGTGCTAATTTTTCAATAATGGCTGCATTCTAATGGATGCGTTCAATTTGGAAGATGGAAAATCAGCCATTTTCTGGCTTTTCTAACCATTGTTCTATTTGTTGCACTTTTATTTATTTTTAGCATTTGTAAAACACTTATAGCCATGGCTTACATTCAAGTACTCAAACATTTTTCCCTATCTGTCCTGGTGGGCTCACGCTCTACCTAATGTACCTGGGGCAATGGGGGATTAGGTCCCGAAGTGGTTTACAATTTTAACAGGAACACATGTTAGCTAAATTACAAAACAGCACAATAAAAAAAAAATACTAATTCAGGACAAAGTACTGCAATAACATGACATTTTAAGCTTAGTCAGGAGAGCATTTCAAATAGCTGCAGCTTACTTAGAGAAAGACTGTTCTAAAATTTTCTTAAAACAAATAGCTTTAGAGGGAAGTATTAAATCATCCTTCCGGTACAATTTCCGATCTAGTTACCAAGAAAGAAACCAGTTCATCAGGAATGGTCCCACAAAAAACTTTACAAACAGAGCAAAAAAATTGTTAAATGTATTCTCTGTTGAATTGGGAGCCAATGAAGCTCTCTGAAAAGTGTCATCATGCTCAGACCCAGATGTCCCCAAAATACGAAGATTGATTCATATGATTTGAAGTAATCTTCTAGCTGTAACGTGCATGTTAATGTTGTTCAGATAGCACATTTGGTCGATTTTCATTTGGCAAACGCTACCATTCATGTAGAAAGTGAAATCAGTGGCGTAGTAAGGCTGAAAAGTGGCCGGGGTGGTGGTGCCCATCCCCCGCCCTCTTCTCCCGTCTCTGTCTCCTGGATTCGCTGGATTGGCTGGTGACCAGCTATGTTACACGACATAGCTTGATCGCTGCCAATATTGATTGGCTGGCCAGCTGTGGTGTGTGGCCAGATAGACCCGCCTATAAGACAGCTCCATCTTTTCCATTTGCCAGCCAGCTGGCCAACTAAGTCCACGGCTAGAAACTATGACTGAGATAGTCATTGAATATCTGGGATCACCGTGGACTTTGGGGAAATAGCTGGGCTTTCTCCTGTGGTCTCACTATCTGGCTCAATGTCGTTAAGAGTGTACCCTATTGTTGTTGTTAGATGCCATCGACTAGTGTTGGAGTCCTAGCAACTTGATGATATCAAGTAGAGAATGGCACGGTGACAAAATTCATCACCGTTCCCGTCCCCGCGGATAACCGCGGGAAATAATCCCATGTCATTTTCTAGTGTCTATTTCAACCTCGGTCCTTCTACACCAGCATTCTTGAAAGCAAAGCTTGCGGGTCAGTGGTTGTGGCCATTCATACTCTGATTCTTCCCTCTCTCCTTAAAGAATGACATGGTTTCCCGCGGTTATCCGCGGGGACGGGAACGGTGATGAATTTTGTCACCATGTCATTCTCTAATATCAAGTTTTCATGGCAGAATGCAGAAGTAGATTGCCGAGTTAGTATAAATTTGATATTGCTGCCACTGTCACATCAAACGCGATCTTCCGCCTCCAACACTGCCCATCTGCTGCTGCCCAGATAGGTGGTACATCGTTAGTCTGACCTGTCTGCTGAAACCTGTCCTAAGGTGAAACTGGCGACAGCATAGCTTTCAGCTTCTCAGATGAGCTCAAGCCCCAGTGGCAAGACAAGTCCACGTACCATGACTGGAGACCCTATTGGCAAATGGAAAAAAAAAATACATAGTAACTTAGTAACATAGCAGATGACGGCAGATAAAGACCCAAATGGTCCATCCAGTCTGCCCAACCTGATTCATTTAAATTTTTTCTTCTTAGCTATTTCTGGGCAAGAATCCCAAGCTCATTCCAGTACTGTGCTTGGGTTCCTACTGCCGAAATCTCAGTTAAAACCTACTCCAGCCCATCTACGCCCTCCCAGCCATTGAAGCCCTCCCCAGCCCATCCTCCACCAAATGGCCATATGCAGACACAGACCGTGCAAGTCTGCCCAGTAATGGCCTTAGTTCAATTTTTAATATTATTTTCTGATTCTAGATCCTCTGTATTCATCCCACGCTTCTTTGAACTAAGTGGGTGGTAAATTGACAATGAATTGGGGGTGGGAAGGAAGAGAAACTGGTTGGACCGGCGGGGTTGCCCCTAGCGTTTCTTTAAGCTCCGCCTACTCCTTGTGTGTAGGCCACTCACCACTCTCCTCATTTAAAGGCAGCCTGGCCAGTTGTATTCACAGCCCACCAGGCTTTCATTTCCTTCATAGGGGCTTGGTAATTTGTGCTGAGTCGAGCACAAATTACCATTTTTAAAAGTTGGCTCCTATGTTGTATGTGTATCAGAGGCTGCCTTGCATTGGCCATCTCCTGCCAGTCTCCTAATGTGTGTTTTCTGCTCATTTTAATTGATTAAAGACTTACAATGACAAGAGATAGTCGCACTGACACAGGACATGCCAGTGACATAACAGTCCATTCATAGAAATGAGTGGTGCTAGACCAGGAGTTGCTTATTCATGCTCTGTCAGCATGGGGATTAAGGTTCTCATGGAAAAGCATGCCCTTATAACATCAAATTTATCTGGACATATTTTTCTTGAAGGAAAAGGATCTCAGGAATCCAAACCAAAGACTAGCGTCTCTTGGTAACAAAAACCTTCTTTTTGGATGTTATCGAATTTTTAATTTTATGCTGTGGTATAAAAAAAAAAAATTATTTATCATTTCAAATATATATTTTTTAAATTTTCTTTTTTGTCCTTTGATTGCAAATAATCCCCCTCTTTTACTAAGGCATGCTAGCCGATTTAGCGTACGCTAAATGCTAACGTACCCATTATATTCTATGGACACATTAGCATTTAATCATTAGTGCGTGCTAAATCGGTTAGCGCGCCTTAGTACAAGGACCCCATATGTGACTGCAAATTATTTAGTTAAATGCTAATGGCACTTGATAAACTGAAAGTCGCCGTGAGGGGGTTCCTGCAGAAACAACAATCCTACTGAAATGTTCAACTCTTTAAGACTGCAAAAGATCACTCTTGCCAGGGCCAATAGGCCAAGTAGGCATGTGCCTAGGGTCCGAAATGGTCAGGGGGGCCTGATGAAGGAGGGCATCAACATTGTTTTTTCCAAATAGCGATGGGCCCCTCCAGCATCGATCGCCAATGAGGGCCCGACCCCGATCGGCAACGTGGCTCCCCCCCATCGACGGAAAGTAAGACAAGCAAGCAACGCGGGTAAGAAAGGCAACGGGAACTGTAATTGTGCAAGTGGTGCTGCTTGCCCAAAGCTTCCCTCTGATGCAGCTTTCTTTTTCCACCTGGGCGCAGGGTGGGGTGGGGCGGGGCAGGGGGGCTCGACGAATTAATCCTGCCCTGACTCTTGCAAAACCTTTTTCTTCAATGGCATGCATGTGCTTGTACATATCAAGCTACATATCATGTACACATGCATGCGTTTGTACATATCAAGCTTGTACATATCAAACTACAACGTCATGCTTGTACATTGTACATATCAAGCTACAATGATGAAAGTGTCTAACCCCCTCTTTTACTAAAGTGCGCTAACCAATTAGCGTGTGCTAATCAAATTAGTGCGCACTAAACGCATCCATACACACGTTAGCATTTAGCACGTGCTAATCGGTTTGCGCACCTTAGTGAAAGAGGGCCTAAGTAAACTACATAGATCACTTATCTTGAAGACACTACTTGAGTCTGTACTCCCAACACAGCACACATGCAAAAGGTAAACTAATGGGAACCCGTTTCGCCAATTTGGCTTGTTCAAGGTCTGTGCCAATCTAAAATCAAAAAAATGAAATCAACAAAATGGTCATATCAAAATAGTCTTCAAAATAATAAAAAAAAATTGGAAGTAAACATATTCTGAGATCCTTTTCCTTCAAGAAAAATATACCGTATTTTCACGCATATAACGCACGCGTTATACGCGTTTTTACCTACCGCGCATACCCCTCGCGCGTTATACGCGTGAGCGCGGTATACAAAATTTTTTTTACATAGTTCCCACCCCGCCCGACGCCCGATTCACCCCCCCAGCAGGACCGCTCGCACCCCCACCCCAAACGACCGCTCGCACGCGCTCCCACCCGCACCCGCATCCACGATCGGAGCAAGAGGGAGCCCAAGCCCTCTTGCCCGGCCGACTCCCCAACTCCCCGACAATATCGGGGTAGGAGGGAGCCCAAACCCTCCTGGCCACGGCGACCCCCTACCCCCACCCCGCACTACATTACGGGCAGGAGGGATCCCAGGCCCTCCTGCCCTCGACGCAAACCCCCCTCCCTCCAACGACCGCCCCCCCCCAAGAACCTCCGACCGCCCCCCCAGCCGACCCGCAACCCCCCTGGCCGACCCCCACGACACCCCCACCCCCCTTCCCCGTACCTTTGGTAGTTGGCCGGACAGACGGGAGCCAAACCTGCCTGTCCGGCAGGCAGCCAACGACGGAATGAGGCCGGATTGGCCCATCCGTCCCAAAGCTCCGCCTACTGGTGGGGCCTAAGGCGCGTGGGCCAATCAGAATAGGCCCTGGAGCCTTAGGTCCCACCTGGGGGCGCGGCCTGAGGCAGTGCACGGAAAGTCAGGGCAGGTGAACGGAGAGTCGGGACAGCGCACGGAGAGGCGGGGCAGTGCACGGAAAGTCAGGGAGGGTGAACGGAGAGTCGGGACAGCGCACGGAGAGGCGGGGCAGTGCACGGAAAGTCAGGGAGGGTGAACGGAGAGTCGGGACAGCGCACGGAGAGTCGGGGAGGGCGAAAGGAGAGTCGGGGTGGCCAGAGGAGAGTCGGGGCGGGCGAAAGGACAGTCGGGCTGCATGCGCGGTATACCCGTGAGCGCGGTATACAAAAGTTTTTGTTCATAAAATCGTGGTTTCTGCGCGCTATACCCGTGTGCGCGTTTTACACGGGTGCGCGTTATCTGCGTGAAAATACGGTATATATGTAGTTTCAAGTTTCAAGTTTATTTGATTATTTGATTAAACGCTTATCATAAAATACTAAGCGTTGTACAATAATAATTAAAACATTAACAGGAGTATGGGGCAAACAATTTTGACATACTTGACTTCTCTTTTTTTTTTTTTAATCTATAAAGACACAATAGGAAAGGAGAGGAGAACTACAATATTTATTAAGAAAAGGTACAAAAAAGGAAAGTACAGTAGGACGGGGAAAGATTAAGAATTGCTGGACTTGAATTGGTTATTCAATTAAAGGCATCTTTAAAGAAGAAACATTTTAAACCATTTTTAAATTTCTGTAAGTTGTGTTCAGATCTTATATATATGGGAAGAGAATTCCAAATCGTGGGAGCAGTTACTGAAAAGATTGTATTACGTCGAGTGCCTATTATTCTTAAAGATGGAATATTAAGAGTATGCTGTGAAATGAATCTTAGAGCTCTCGGGGGGTCATATGGAATTAGAAGTCTGTCAATGAATGCCGGGACGTGTATTTGTATTGTTTTAAAGGTTAGAAGTGCTATCTTATATGTTATTCTATATATGACGGGTAACCAATGGGCTTTTTGTAGAAGAGGGGTAACATGATCATATTTCTTTGAACCTGATATGAGTAAATTTGATGTTATAAGGGCATGCATTTTCATTGAGTAAATCATTTTTGAGGTATCTGGATTACAGTTTATTTACTCACATTTTTGTGGTTTTGGAAATTGTTTAGGGTTCTCACCCCACTTACTACCTTCTAAGACTAGTCCTTATGCTTCATTCCTCAACCAACTGCTATGTTTTAATAAGGAAAATCTCTTATCTCTTGTGCACTGACATCTTTTGTGTCTGTCTTCATCAAACGGCACTTTTTCATTCTCTCCTGATCTGGAATCTAATGCATCTTGTGCTGGATTATTTTTATCCCTCGGACACGCATGTCCAATATGGTGTGTGCACTTTTAAAGCTTTGCAGATAAAGTGGTTCCTGTCAGTCCATGCTTGTCATGCCTAGAGATGGTTTTACTGCTTTATAAAACTCTTCAGTGCCCTAGTGTTTAAAAAAGATCTATAGCTCCATCAATGGGCTTTTATAATCTCTGTGAACAGCCAGCAATCTAAGAACAGCTCTTCAAGCAAGAAGTGACAAAGATGGATGCATTGCTGTCTGCTAATGAACATTAACAGGAGAAGGAGGCCTCATCTATATTCAATCCATTGCTTCATTTTATCTAGTAAAGAGAACACATGGGGATGATCTTTTCCCTTATACATTTCAAAGTTTTCTTCTCTTCTCTTACCTCATTGGTGATATCAGATCAGTGAACAGGATGATTTGATAACAACCCCCAACTGCCCAGTGCAGTAGCAGAGTGAAAAATCCTTTTGAAGATGGAATGGGTGATGCATCCAACATTAATCTTGGATACACAATACATTCTACACTTATGGTAACTATTTTGTTGGTTTACTTTTATGAAATTTTAATTTTTAGTCAGCCTATTCCAGCTACAGGTATCCCATCATAATGGACAGGACACCTGTGCTGTTCTCCTGTCCACTGTGTCCAATGGCCTTTGGCGTGATTTCAATGACCACTGACCATTGATACTAGAGTATTCAGTACATTATGCGTCATTATTCAGAATAAATGAGCTCTGGAATGCATTGATAGAGGATGTGGTAAGAGCGGTTAATGTAGCTGGTTTTAAAAAAAGGTTTGGACAAGTTCCTGAAGGAAAAGTCCATAGTCTGCAGTTGATACAGACATGGGGGAAGCCACTGCTTGCCCTGGATCGGTGG
The DNA here is from genome assembly GCF_902459505.1 of Geotrypetes seraphini. Lineage (NCBI taxonomy): Eukaryota > Metazoa > Chordata > Amphibia > Gymnophiona > Dermophiidae > Geotrypetes > Geotrypetes seraphini. The sequence goes on along the minus strand of NC_047089.1, from coordinate 214,824,773 downwards.
CATGGAATGTTGCTACTCTTTGGTTTTTTGGGGGGGGGCGGGGTTTGCCAGGTACTTGTGACTTCGATTGGCTTCTGTGAAGACAAGATACTGGGCTAGTGACCTGGATTGGCCACCATGAAGATGAGATACTGAGCTAGATGGACCATTGATCTGACCCTGTGAGATTATTCTTATGTTCTTATGCCACAGTTAACATTGTCCTTAAACACTGACTGCAGCAGCTAAATAAAACATGACTATTCAGCATCACACAGGTGCATTTGTGGCTTGTGACACTCCTGTGTATGCACACCAAGAATCCTAGCTTTTGCTGTTGCCCTTTCAACCTGTTTTGTCATCTTAAGATCATCATATACTGTCATACCCAAGTTCCACTCCTTTTTCGTACACAAAAGTTCTTCACCCCCTAAACTGTACCGTTCCCTCGGGTTTATATAGCATGATCTTGCATTTCTTACATAGTAGCATAGTAGATGATGGCAGATAAAGAACCGAATGGTCCATCCAGTCTGCCCAACCTTACCCTCTCTTTAGATTACTGATTTCATTTAAATTTTCCTTTTCAGCTATTTCTGGGCCAGAACCCAAAGCTCTGCCCAGTACTGTTCTGAGGTTCCATCTACTGAATTTTCCATCAAAGCTCATTCCTACTCATCTAAACCATCCCAGCTGCCAAAGCCCTCCGCAGCCCATCCTCACCCAAACAGCCATATATGGACACTGACCGTGCAAGTATGCCCAGTATTGGCCTTAGTTCTTCAATATATACCATTATTTTTTCATTCAAGATCCTCTGAGTTCATCCTACACTTTTTAGAACTCTGTCACCGTTTTCCTCTCCACCACCTCCCTCGGGAGCGCATTCCAGATATCCACCACCCTCTCTTTAAAGAAGAATTTCCTAACATTACTCTTGAGTCTACCACCCCTCAACCTCAAATCATGTCCTCTGGTTTTACCTTTTTCCTTTCTCTGGAAAAGATTTTGTTCTACATTAATACCTTTCATGTATTTGAACGTCTGAATCATAACTCCCCTGTCCCTCCATTCTTCTAGGGTATACATATTCAGGGCTTTCAGTCTCTCCTACCATTTTCATCACCCTCCTCTGGATCACTTCAAGTCTTCTTATGTCCTTTGCCAGATATGGTCTCCAAACCTGAATACAATGCTCCAAGTGGGGCCTCACCAATGACCTGCACAGGGGCATCAGCACCTTCTTTCTTCTACTGGTTACGCCTCTCTTTATATAGCCTGGTATCCTTCTGACAACAGCCGCTGCCTTGTCATACTGTTTCTTTGCCTTTGGATCGTCAAGACAGTATCATTCCAAGGTCCCTCTCCCCATCCGTGCATATCACCCTCTCACCTCTCAGCACATATGGCTCCTTCTGATTACTAATCCCCAAATGCATTACTCTACATTAACTATTAGTTGCCAAACTCCAGACCATTCTTCAACCTTTTCTATGTATTTCCTTATGTTATCCACACCATGAAGAGTGTCCACTCTATTGCAGATTTTGGGATCATCCGCAAAGAGGAAAATCTTACCAGACACCTTACTTACACAAATATTGCTTCTAAAAAATGTCAAAAGAACAGGTCCAAGAACCAAATCTTGAGGCACACTACTTGTAATATCCCTTGGAGTGATCTCCATTTACCACTAACCTCTGTTGCCTTCCACTCAACCAGTTCCTGACCTAGTCCATCACTTTGGGGCCCATCCCAAGGACACTCAGTTTATTTATTAGATGCCTGAGTGGAACACTGTCAAAGATTTTGCTAAAATCTAAATACACCAATTCTAACACTCTCCATCCATCCATCTCTTTGGTCACCCAGTCAAAGAAATTGATCAGGTTTGTCTGACTAGACCTACCTCTAGTGAATCCATGTTGCCCCAGGTCTGTAATACATCAGAAACATCACTATTCTCTACCTTAAAAGCATTTCCATTAATTTACTTACCACAGATGTCAAACTTACTGGCCCATAATTCTTAAGGTTACCAGATATTCCCGAAGGAAAATCCGGACCCATGGCCACAGCCCCAGGCCTGCCCAGTTCTGCCCCCAGCCCCCCCCCCCCCCCAGCCAACATCAGTGCATGCGCTGATGCCCCTTCCCCATGTGAAGCTTTTCAAAACCCAGACAAAGTCCAGGGAAATCCGGACATCTGGTAGCCCTAGTAATTCTCTACCTCTGGAGTCACCCTCAGCCCCACCTCTTTGAAATGTCTGCTCCACAGTTATAAAGCAGCCTTCAGAAGTAATCTGGGTACCCTGACAGTGCTAAACCTTAGTGGTACTCAGATACCTTCTAGCTCTGCCCCTTGGTTCTCCCTGGCATTATCTGGATTATGCCGGGGCAATCAATAAAGGTTTTTCAGTGGCATGATCCAGATGATATCTCAGTAGACACCTGACATTTACAATCCTTCATGAAATTTAAGATCCATTATTAATCAAAACCATCTGATTGTCCCTACATTCAGAGAAATTCTCTGAGATACCACTTGTAACTCTATCTTTTCTGTACAGGGGCCTGAACTATGGAATCGTCTCCCGAACCAACTCAGACTTCAGACTTCACCCATTCTTTTCAAAAAGGATCTCAAATCATTTTTATTCACTGATGCTTATTCTTAAGTGCCTTTTTCCCCCAAAGACCTATTATCCCTGTATTTTTTACAGGTAGGTTTTGACTCATCGGTTTGAGCATCGAGATCCTCCCTTTGTGCTTCTCTTCTCTGCTTTTCTATTAATATTGTAGTTCTCCCTCTTCCCCACACATACCCCTTCCCTTTGACCTTTTATTGTAGCTCCTTAAACATTTTATGATAGGTGGGCTCTCAAACCCTAATTAAACTTGGGAACCTAGATAATGTCATTGAAAATCAGTAATTGGCTCCAGTAAGCAGCACTTTCCCAGTAGGAGTTGATCACATCTGGATAAATGCCACTGAATATCAACCCAATGGACTGAATATCAACCTCAACTATTATTCTTCAAGCTGAAAGCTAAGACAAGGAAGCAAGGCTTCCAATGGAAAAGCAACAGAGAGGGGCCCGATAGTCTATGAGATTAATACATGTGAGCATGTCAATCAAAATTGTTGTCAGTGAAAAGTAGATTTCAATGGGTGCGTCTATCGTCTAAAAAAAAAAATCACAGCACCTCTTCAGGAAGACATAACTCACTTGCCTTTTCTATTGGTTTTCATGAGATATTACATTATGAAAAAGTGATTTCTATGGCTCCTAATCCAATCTTCCAGACTGTGAGAAAATTCAACTGGATAGAGGTTATTTTAAAATTGGATTTGATATCTACAAGTTGATTACCGTATTTTCACGTAGATAACGCGCACCCGTGTAAAATGCGCACACGGGTATAACACGCGGGAAACCGAAATATATGTAAAAAATTTTTTGTATACCGCGCACACCCGTATACTGCGCATGCTGCCCCGACTCTCCCGTCACCGCCCGACTCTCCTTTCGCCCGCCCCGACTCTCCTCTCCCCCCTGAAAGCCTGATGCCCCCCGACATCTGATTCACCCTCCCCACAGGACCGCTCGCACCCCCACCCTGAAGGACCACTCGCACGCACCCGCACCCCCACCCCGAAGGACCGTTCGCACGCACTCCCACCCGCACCCGCACCCCCACCCTGAAGGACCGCTCGCACCCCCACAGCCTCCCGATCCCCCCCCTGCCCCCATCATGTAGAAGCTCCACCGGTGTCCTGCTGCTTCCTCTTGGCGGTCCCGGCCCTTCTGTGAGCCCTGCGCCTGCACTGCTTCCTCTTCCGGTGGTCCAGCCCTTTCTCTGACGTCAGGGGCAGGGGGGGTCGGGAGGCTGTGGGGGTGAGAGCGGTCCTTCAGGGTGGGGGTGCGGGTGCGGGTGGGAGTGCGTGCGAGCGGTCCTTTGGTTGGGGGTGCGGGTGCGGGTGCGTGCAAGCGGTCCTTCGGGGTGGGGGTGCGAGCGGTCCTGCGGGGTGAATCGGACATCGGGGGGGGGGGAACGATGTAAAAAAAAAATGTATACAACACGCTCACGCGTATAACGTGCAAGGTTATGCACGGTTTGTAAAATCGTGTATAACGCGCGCGTTATATGCGTGAAAATACGGTAGTCTGTTCCAGGTGTGCTTGAATGGCACACTGCATCCTGGTAAGGCCAGATTTGAAGCCCATGGTGGTGAATGACCGAAGGAATCTAGGATAACAGATGGGAAAGGAAAGAGTCTTATGGGTTAATGGTGTTATTTCTAATCCCATCCACCTCTATCCTCTCAGGCCTGCTCTGAAAGAATTTTGGATTGTTATCACATTCTTGCATAAACTTCCTTAACATTCTCAGTAATCTTTGACAGTGATGTTTCCTTTCCTTGCTGGTAGAATGTCAAGCTCACTGGCAAATTGCTCACATGGAGGTACTTTCATCATAGGGCACCTGTGTGAAATATTCATAAAAGCACCAATTGTATATCTAACTTTAAAAAACAAACAGATGCATATAAGCCTTTGTAAAACAGACTGTATTTTGGTGTTTGAGCAACTTTATTATCTATTTGCCATTTTTTCCATTTTTCAAACTGTAAATATATTATTGTGGGGATCACCAATAATTTACATTAACCCATGGTGCCCCTTGCCTCTTTTAGACTTCTTGGGCCCAATAGTCAGACCATAGGAAGCAGCCCGGCTACCTCCCGCGGATAGAGACGAACTTGGAAATTGTGACGGAGCTGTATCCAGCCACCGTCATTGAATTTCTGGGCTAAGTTCATAGCTAGTCAAACCAATATTAATCAGCTAGCTGGCTAAGGCATAGTGGTCAAAGATAGACCTGCTTTTTAGGTGGATCTATTACGCTGCTAGACCAGATTTGAAGTGAGTTACTCGTGTTGGTTTTATCCTGTCTTGATTATTGTATTTTTTCTGTGTAACAGCTTATCGGTGGGTGACCTGAAACATCTTCAACTGATCCAAAATTTAGCTGTAGAATTGCTTGTAGGGGCCAGGAGATTTGACCACAACACCTCTTTATTGCTCAGCACTGGCTATCAGTCAGTCACCGCATTAGGTTTAAGATTTTGATTCTCGCACATCTTAAGAACTTAAGAATAGCCATACTGGATCAGACCAATGGTCCATCTAGCCCAGTAGTCTCAAACGCAAACCCTTTGCAGGGCCACATTTTGGATTTGTAGGTACTTGGAGGGCCTCAGAAAAAAAATAGTTAATGTCTTATTAAAGAAAAGATAATTTTGCATGAGGTAAAACTCTTTATAGTTTATAAATCTTTCCTTTTGGCTAAGTCTTAATAATAATATTGTAATTTATAGCTAGAGAGACATATGATGAAAAAACAGTTTTATTTAATTTTATGATTATGATAAACATACCGAGGGCCTCAAAATAGTACCTGGTGGGCTGCATGTGGCCCCCGGGCCGCGGGTTTGAGACCACTGATCTAGCCCAATATCCAGCTCACAAGTACAAAGTTGAATCCCAAAGAGTTGCAAGATTTCAGAATTCCAAAGAATAGTATGATTCCGGAATCCCATGGCAATCAGTGTCTTTCTGTCTCGATAGCAGACTATGGACTTTCTCCAGGTACTTGCCCAAACCTTTTTTAAACCCAGTTACTCTAACTGCTGTTACTACATCCTCTGGCAACGAGTTCCAGAGCTTAACTATTCTTTAAGTGAAAAAAATATTTCCTCTTATTTGTATTCAAAGTATTTCCATGTAATTTCATTGAGTGTTCCCTGGTCTTTGTACTTTAAAAATCGATTCACTTTTACCAGTTCTACACCAGTCAGAACAACTGAATTCCATTGCTGATTGTCTGAATTTTTGTGTTCCTGCTTGAGCACTGTGTGCTCTTCTCCCTCTAGAACAAGGGTGTCCAACCTTTTGGCTTCCCTGGGCTGCCTTGGCCGGAAAACTTTTTTCTGGGACCGCACAAATGCGCAAATGCTGCAGCAAGACAGAGGAGGGAGCTGGCAAGACGGTAAACACCTGGGGGCAGCAGAGGAAAACACTGCATTGCCCTCAACCGGGGTCACACAAAATACTTCATGGGGCCTCATGCGGTCCTTGGGCTGCAGGTTGGACACCCCTGCTCTAGAACAATGAATATGGATAGGAGTTATGTTTTTTGACAAACTGCTTTTCTGTGGCACAGCCAAAGCCGTAAACATACTAGTGAGCTCACAATCTAAGATTTTGTGCCTGAGACGATGGAGGGTTAAATGATTTGGTTCTCGGCCTGTCCTGAGGGACTACCCGCCAGTTGGGTTTTCAAGAACATCCCAGATTCTGTAAATGGTGCCTAAATTGGCCAGTACCTCGAAAAATGGCCATGTGTCAAATCACGTTTAGGTGCCATTTACTGAATCGCACCTAGCGAGGCCTATGTAAAAATTTAGGCACCGGAAATGTAGACGAGGGCTTTAGAGGCCTACATTTAATGTGCCTTTGTTTTTGGAGAATCACACTTGGGCCCTCTTTTACTAAGGTGCGGTAAGTGTTTTATTGCACGTTTATTGCGCTAAATCAATGCATGCGCTAACCGCCAACGTGTTCATAGGATAACATGCACATGTTAGCATTTAGCACGTGTTTAGCATAGCGCAACTTAGTAAAAGAGGGGGAGAGAGGCGTCTAAGTCACACTCTGCCCATAGAAACGCCCACGTAGGCATTAGGTGTCACTTGTTGAGGCTATTAAGGATATTTTGCTAATTAACCCTTCCCTTTTTTTCAAGCTGCACTAGTAGTTTTTTAGCGCAGGCTGGCGAGGTAAGTGTTCCGACACTCATACAAATTCCATGAGCATCAGAGCATTTACTATGTCAGATCACGCTATAAACCTCTAGTGCAGCTTAATAAAAGGGGACCTAAGTTAGGCGCCATTTGTTGAATCCGGCCTGAAATCTCTTCTGTGAATCTCAAGATAGGCCTGAAAACATGGGGGCAATTCTATAACGGCACCCAAGCTTAGGTGCCAAAATTCTGCACACTATAGGTGGAATAGTAGCGCAAGTTGGTATTTATATACCCAGTGGCATAGTAAGGGGTCAGTCCACTTCGGGTGCCGTCTTGCTGAGCACGCCAGCACCACTCAAGTTTCAAGTTTATTGTTTTCTCGATATCCCTCATATTTCAAGTTTATTTGTAATTTGATATACCGACCATCACAAGTATCTGGTTGGTTTACAATAATAATTTTAAAAAAAATTATATATATATATATATATAAGATATTTATAATTGCATAAATAGCTAAGAGACATTGCTGTGAACAAGGCTGTCTGTGAACTTCAATAAGATAAGTTGCTCAACATTTCATATTCTGCTCCTTTCACTGGTTTTCAGCATTATATCTGCTTAATTTCTCTTCTCCTACCTGTTTCTTACCTAAAAAAAAAACAAAAAAGCACAAAAAAATAAACCCTTCTCTTTCCTCTGTTAAATCTCATTTCCTCTTCCTCTTCATAGGAATAAGGGTAAGACTTTGTTAACTCTAATTAAATCCTGGTGCCTGTGGCTCAGGGTGACTAAAGTAGGGAAAATCCTGTTATAAATCCTGTGTTTTAGGGTAGCCACTGATTTGTTATAGAACCTGCATTTCTGTTTAAAATACTGTGTTTTAGGTGGTATAGAGCCTATATTTCTGACTCACTAGTTTTTAGCCATTGTGTCTGATTAGGTGGAGAAGGGAGGGGCTCTCTTTTACTTCGAAGGTTAATTGCATTATCTTTGGGACATTGCTGTGAACAAGGCTGTCTGTGAACTTCAATAAGATAAGTTGCTCAACATTTCATATTCTGCTAATTTCACTGGTTTTCAGCATTATATCTGCTTAATTTCTCTTCTCCTACCTGTTTCTTACCTAAAAAAAACACAAAAAAGCACAAAAAAATAAACCCTTCTCTTTCCTCTGTTAAATCTCATTTCCTCTTCCTCTTCATAGGAATAAGGGTAAGACTTTGTTAACTCTAATTAAATCCTGGTGCCTGTGGCTCAGGGTGATTAAAGTAGGGAAAATCCTGTTATAAATCCTGTGTTTTAGGGTAGCCACTGATTTGTTATAGAACCTGCATTTCTGTTTAAAATACTGTGTTTTAGGTGGTATAGAGCCTATATTTCTGACTCACTAGTTTTTAGCCATTGTGTCTGATTAGGTGGAGAAGGGAGGGGCTCTGTTTTACTTCGAAGGTTAATTGCATTATCTTTGGGACATTGCTGTGAACAAGGCTGTCTGTGAACTTCAATAAGATAAGTTGCTCAACATTTCATATTCTGCTCCTTTCACTGGTTTTCAGCATTATATCTGCTTAATTTCTCTTCTCCTACCTGTTTCTTACTTTAAAAAACAACAAAGAAGCACAAAAAAATAAACCCTTCTCTTTCCTCTGTTAAATCTTATTTCCTCTTCCTCTTCATAGGAATAAGGGTAAGACTTATAGCCCCACCATATATAGAGACCCATATAATCAGGACTACTCAAATCAAGTCACTTCACAACCAATCAAGATGACCTTTATTCTATGCAATCACTGTGGCGCTTTAATTCCAAGACATTCTATTTGGAGGCTTAAGGCTTGCCCCATCTGTCTTCAACTTGCTAGTATTAAGGAGGAGCTCTGCAAACTTAAACAGGAATTGAATACAATTAAAGCAGCTTCCATCACTCCACAAAATCATACCAACTTACCACCTCTACCTCAAAGAATAAAACAGCCCAGGAATAAATGGGTCACAGTAGGCTCAGGAAGACTGCGACATGTAACACAGAAACATCCACCTTCACTAATATTACCTGTACAGAATTCCTTCGCTCCACTAGTGCACTGCGATACTCAAGAAAACAGAAGGGAGGTGGGACTGGAACCAATGAAGGTAACTCAAGAGAGCAAGCACACCCTAAGCACAAATAAAAAGGCCAAAAACAGAAAACTATTACTGTTGGGGGATTCCATCATCAGAGGCATTAACCTTGGAACACAAGGCGAGGAGACCAAAATAGTGAAATGTCTTCCAGGATCCTCAGCTACCAGGAGTTCCAGGCAAATACAGACTATAATGAAGGAAGAAACTAAGGATTTTAACACTGATGTTGTCATCCATCTGGGAACAAATGACCTGGCCAACAACTCCACACTTGCAGCACAGAAAGCTTTTCGGGAGCTTGGTGAGGGCGTGAAACCTTTTGTAAAGACTTTAGCTTTTTCTGAAATACTGCCTGCATATGGAAAGGGGGAGCAAAGAGTGAAAAACACAGAGGACTTTAATAGATGGCTCAAAGCCTGGTGTCATCAAGAAGGCTTCAGGTACATAGGAGGATGGGGAAATACATGGAAGGACAAGAAGCTATATTGCTACATATTACTACAGCAGGAAAAAGAAACCTTGCAGAGAAATTTAGACAATATTTTTCTAGGCATTTAAACTAGAAGGTGGGGGTGGTGTAAGTACGAAGGACAATTATAGAGACCACCCCCGGCAAAAGAAAAGATGTGATAGTAGTAACGACTGCAACACAAGCAATATCAGCAACTCATTTCTTAGTATTACAACGGAAAGTGAAACGAAACAAAAATCCATATGAAAAAGGAGAATATCACTGAAAAATAGCTGGAAAGCGATGACCACAAATGCTTGCAGTCTAAGCAACAAAGTTCATGATCTGATGATCTGATCAAGACCTGATGTTAGAGGCAGATCTAGATATTGTCGCTATCACAGAGACATGGTTCAGTGAATCACATGGATGGGATGCAAACATACCGGGATATAATCTTTTTAGGAAGGACAGAGATGGTCATAAAGGTGGAGGAGTAGCTCTCTATGTAAAGATCAATATCCAAGCAACCGAAATGCAAGGGACCTGGGGAGAGGAAGAAGCGATATGGATTGCTCTGAAAAGAGAAGATGGAACTTCTATCTACGTGGGTGTAGTCTACAGACCTCTGACTCAATCGCAGCAAATTGATAAGGATCTGATTGTGGATATCCAAAAGTTTGGAAGGAAAGAGGAGGTTCTGCTGTTGGGAGATTTCAACCTGCCGGATGCGGACTGGAATGTTCCGTCTGCGGAATCGGAAAGAAGTAGGGAGATTGTGGATGCCTTTCAAGAGGCTCTGCTCAGACAAATGGTGACGGAAGCCACAAGGGAAAAAGTGATATTGGATCTGGTCCTCACAAATGGAGAGAGTATCTCTAATGTTCGAGTGGGTGCTCACTTGGGTAGTAGCGATCATCAAACGGTTTAGTTTGATATAACGGCTAAAGTGGAGAGCGGCCGCACGATACTTAAAGTCCTAGATTTCAAACGTACGGACTTTAAGTACCTGAAGAAAGAGCTGTTAGGATGGGAGGACATAAGAGAAGTGGAAAGACAGTGGTCCAAGCTGAAAGGAGCGATAAAAATGGCTACGGACCTTTATGTGAAGAAAATCAATAAAAACAAGAGAAAAAGGAAGCCGATATGGTTCTCCAACCTAGTGGCTGAGAAAATAAAGGCGAAAGAGTTGGCGTTCGTGAAATATAAAAAAAACCAAGACGAGGAGAGCAGAAAGGACTACAGGGTGAAACTGAAAGAAGCCAAGAGAGAGATACGTCTGGCGAAAGCACAGGCGGAAGAACAAATGGCTAAAAATGTAAAAAAGGGAGACAAAAATGTTTTCAGATATATTAGTGAAAGGAGGAAGATGAAAAAAGGAATTGCTAGGCTAAAAGATGCTGGGAACCAATATGTGGAAAGTGATGTGGAGAAAGCGAATGTGCTAAACAAATACTTCTGTTCTGTGTTCACAGAAGAAAATCCTGGAGAAGGACCGAGATTGTCTAGCAAAGTTACACGGGAAAATGGAGTAGATTCTGCGCCGTTCACGGAGGAGGGTGTTTATGAGCAATTTGAAAAACTGAAGGTGGACAAAGCGATGGGACCAGACGGGATCCATCCCAGGATACTAAGGGAGCTCAGAGAGGTTCTGGCGAGTCCTATTAAAGACTTGTTCAACAAATCTCTGGAGACGGGAGTGATTCCTGGGGATTGGAGGAGAGCGGATGTGGTCCCTATTCATAAAAGTGGTCACAGGGATGAAGCAGGAAACTACAGGCCGGTGAGCCTCACTTCAGTTGTTGGAAAAATAATGGAAGTTTTGCTGAAAGAAAGGATTGTGTACTTCCTTGAATCTAATGGGTTACAGGATCCGAGGCAACATGGCTTTACAAAAGGTAAATCGTGCCAAACATACCTGATTGAATTTTTTGATTGGGTGACCAGAGAGTTGGATCGAGGACATATGCTAGATGTAATTTACTTGGATTTCACAAAGCCTTTGATACAGTTCCTCATAGGAGGCTGTTGAACAAACTTGAAGGGCTGAAGTTAGGACCCAAAGTGGTGAACTGGGTCAGAAACTGGCTGTCGGACAGACATCAAAGGGTGGTGGTTAATGGAAGTCGTTCGAAGGAAGGAAAGGTGAGTAGTGGAGTCCCTCAGGGATCAGTGCTGGGGCCAATCCTGTTCAATATGTTTGTGAGTGACATTGCTGAAGGGATAGAAGGAAAAGTGTGCCTTTTTGCAGATGATACCAAGATTTGTAACAGAGTAGACACCGAAGAGGGAGTGGAAAAGATGAAAGAGGATCTGCAAAAGTTAGAGGAATGGTCTAATGTCTGGCAACTAAAATTCAATGCAAAGAAATGCAGAGTAATGCATTTGGGGATTAATAATAGGAAGGAACCGTATATGCTGGGAGGAGAGAAGCTGATATGCACGGACGGGGATAGGGACCTTGGGATGATAGTGTCCGAAGATCTAAAGGTGAAAAAACAGTGTGACAAGGCAGTGGCTGCTGCCAGAAGGATGCTGGGCTGTATAAAGAGAGGCGTAGTCAGTAGAAGGAAGAAGGTGTTGATGTCCCTGTACAGGTCATTGGTAAGGCCCCACTTGGAATATTGTGTTCAATTTTGGAGACCGTATCTGGCGAAGGACGTAAGAAGACTTGAGGCGGTCCAGAGGAGGGCGACGAAAATGATAGGAGGCTTGCGCCAGAAGACGTATGAGGAGAGACTGGAAGCCCTGAATATGTATACCCTAGAGGAAAGGAGAGACAGGGGAGATATGATTCAGACGTTCAAATACTTGAAGGGTATTAACGTAGAACAAAATCTTTTTCAGAGAAAGGAAAATGGTAAAACCAGAGGACATAATTTGAGGTTGAGGGGTGGTAGATTCAAGAACAATGTTAGGAAATTCTACTTTACGGAGAGGGTGGTGGATGCCTGGAATGCGCTCCCGAGAGAGGTGGTGGAGAGTAAAACTGTGACTGAGTTCAAAGAAGCATGGGATGAACACAAAGAGTCTAGAATCAAAAAATAAGATTAAATATTGAACTAAGGCCAGTACTGGGCAGACTTGAATGGTTTGTGTCTGTATATGGCCGTTTGGTGGAGGATGGGCTGGGGAGGGCTTCAATGGCTGGGAGGGTATAGATGGGCTGGAGTAAGTCTTAACAGAGATTTCGGCAGTTGGAACCCAAGCACAGTACCGGGTAAAGCTTTGGATTCTTGCCCAGAAATAGCTAAGAAGAAAAAAAATTAAAAAAATTTAAATTGAATCAGGTTGGGCAGACTGGATGGACCATTCGGGTCTTTATCTGCTGTCATCTACTATGTTACTATGTAAAAAAAATGGGGAAAGTTAATGACAAGACAAAGTCCCATGCCCCATGCCTCCTCCCGCCGTGCACGCGGCCTTCACTTTTTCCCCACCGTACCTCTATCTCTTTGCCGGCATCGGCAGCAACTCCAACCTGCTATGCGCGCCATCGTCGGTGCTCCTTCTGACGTCGCTTCCAGGTTCCACACCTGGGAGGCGACATCAGAGGGAGAGCCAGCTCGGGCAGTGAGTTGGTGTTGCTGCACTCCCTGGGAAAGTGAAAAGTGGTACAGGGTAGGGAAGGGACGCACATGTACGACGGGTAAGGGGGGGCTGGGAAGGTGTGGGAGGGGGCAGAAAAAAGGTGGGGTAGGGGCACCACCGCCCCAAGCACTTCTCACCCTCGCTATGCTACTGTATGTGCCAACCTTTAGGCACACTCACTTATGTCAATAGTAGGCATGAGTGCATGTACATGCAGAACTTTAGCATGTAACTGACAGTAGTTTGCAAGTTACATGCAGAAATGTTGGATATTCTCATGCCCCTCCCGTGCTCCTCCTCCTGTTAATGACCACTTGCATTATATGCTAAGTCAGTTAGATACTACAGTTATAGAATACTGCTTAACGTGTAAATAGCATTTAGGTACAGAACTTTAAGATGTTCCAAGTTTCCAAGTTTATTATAAATTTGATTGAACGCTTATCAAAATACTAAGGGGCTCATAATAAAAAAAAAGTCTAAAAAGGGGCCTAAATGTCTGATCGTACAAGTACCCATAACCAAAGCTGGTTTTAGACGTATCTAAAACCAGCTTAGGCCTTTCCCCTGCCTCTAAATGCATAGAGCGAAAAGAGGCATTTTTAGAGGAGGGGAAGGGCGGGAGGTGGGCTGACCTAGACTAAGGCGTACAGCAGGTTTAACCAAAACTTTAGGCAGGTTGCCTAATTGGCACTTATACGTTTTGACTTAGACCAAGTCAAAACAGGTATAAGTGCCAAAAAAAGGGGTCGCTGAGCCGATGGTGGCTGCCGTGATGAGCTCAGCAGCCCCGGCAACCTGCCTACTCCCCACCACAATCATCGCGGCAAGAGAGATGGCTCATCTCCCCTGCTGCGATGGCGATACCACCAAGTGCCACCAAATGCGGTACTTGGCTATCGCTATCGCGACAGGAGTCACCACTCCTCCCCCTACCGACTGATCAGGCCAAGAGGGAGTCCAACTCCTCTGGCCTGGCGACTGCCCACCCCGCTGAAACAATCCGGGCAGGAGTGAACCCAAACCCTCCTGGCCTGGTGTCTGTCCACCCCACCGAAATGATCTGGCCACTAGGGAGCCCAAGCCCTCCTGGCCCGGTGACTGCCCACTGGGTTGGGCCCATGTGCCTAAGGTCTTACCCACAGGAGGGGCCTAAGGCTACTTGGCCAATTCCGGTTGGCCCAGGCACCTCAGGCCCCACCTGTGGCCAGGGTTTGAGGCGGCTGGGCCAATCAGGACCTAAAGGCCGCCATTTGATGGATGGCGGGCCTGCCATCTGGTCAACGTTTTTACAGGTATGGGGGTGTCGGGGGTGGGGGGTGGTGTCGCGGGGTCAGCGGGGGTGTCTCGTGGGTCAATGGGTGGGGGGCCAATCAGGGGATGGGGGGCGATTGGGGGAGGGGTGTGTGCCAAGGGCAGGAGGGCCTGGGATCCCTTCTGCCCATATCTTAGTGGGGGTGGGGGGTTAGGGGGGTCACCTGGGCAGGAGGGGTTGAGCTCCCTCCTGCCCGTATTGAGTGTGTGGGGGGGGGGGTCACTTGGGCATGAGGGGTTGGGCTCCCTCCTGCCATGATCGAGTGTGTTTGTGTGTGTGGGGGGGGGGGTTGCTTGGGCAAGAGGGGTTGGGCTCCCTCTTGCCCGGATCGAGTGTTTGTGTGGGGGAGGTCGCTTGGGCAGGAGGAGTTGGGCTTCCTCCTGGCCTGATCGTTTTGGCGGGGTGGGCAGTCACCGGGCCAGGAGAGCTTGGGCTCCCTCCTGGCCCAATTGGATCGGCAGGGTGGGCAGTCGCCGGGGCAGGAGGGCTTGGGCTCTTTCCTGGCCCAATCGTTGCTGGGTTGGAGGGATTCTTTAACCGGTGTTCTTTTTGACAGATACCGGTTACAGAATCCAGCTTTTAGACGAAGGACTGGCCCCCTCCTTCGCCTAAAAGCCCTTGTTTTGGGCGTTTGGGATTTAGGCTTTTTTAAGTTGATTATATAGTGTAAGTTTAGATATAGTGGTGGTCTGGACGTTTAAACAGCTGAACGTAGAGGCAGGCCATTATCAATAAAAACCTCCTTTTGGCCTTTTTTTTTTTTTGATAATGGACATTTTCCCTGCTTCTACTTTCAACATTTAGGGCCTTAGGCCAAAAGGGGACTTAGACACTTTTTTTTATTATGTCCCTCTAAGCGTTTTACAACAATAAAATAGAGGTAAGAACAAAACTAAAAACAACAGTAATAAACAGACAAAATTTTACTCAGACAAACAAAACACAAAATAAACGTACTAAGACCGAGGAAGAAAGGGGAGAGAACTACAATAAATATAGGAAAGAGAACATATATGGGAGAAAAACAAAAGGACTAAGGGGGATCAAGAAAAGAATAGTAGGATCATTAGTCAAAAGCATCAGTGAATAGGAGCTTTTAAAAGCTCCTTTAAATTTGTCTAAATTTTGCTCTGCCCGAGGATGAGTAGGTAATATATTCCAAAGTGTAGGTGCAGTAACTGAGAATATTGTTGATCTATGGGTATTTATTATTTTTAGAGAAGGAACCCAGAGCAGATGTCCAGAGGAGCTTAAAAACATAAGAATTGCCACTGCTGGGTCAGACCAGTGGTCCATCCTGCCTAGCAGTTCACTCACGCAGCGGCCCTTAGGTCAAAGACCAGTGCTCTACATGAGTCCAGCCTCACCTATGTACATTCCAGTTTAGCAGGAACTTGTCCAACTTTCTCTTGAATCCCTGGAGGGTGTTTTCCCCTATAACAGACTCCGGAAGAGCGTTCCCGTTGTCCACCACTCTCTGGGTGAAGAAGAACTTCCTTACGTTTGTACCGAATCGATCCCCTTTCAGTTTTAGAGAGTGCCCTCTCGTTCTCCCTATCTTGGAGAGGGTGAACAATCTGCCTTTATCTACTAAGTCTATTCCCTTCAAATTCATAAGGTATAAGATTTTTATCGAGGAAAGCCGGTTCTTTAGTTTTGAGGGTTTTGAATATTAAGAGGGAAATCATATAAGTTATCCTGTGTTGGACTGGAAGCCATTGGGCTTTTTTATGTTCGTATTTTCCAGTGTTTGTAATCACTTTGATGGCAGTATTTTGTATTAACTTTATGCGGCTAATGTCTTTCTGACAGATTCCCTGATATAAGGAGTTACAAAAATCTATTTTTGAGATGATAAGTAAATTAATTAAAATATTAATTGATGATGGTTCCAGGATTTTTGCCAGAGATCTGATTATGTAAATGCTAAAATTCTATAACTTACATGA
Source organism: Geotrypetes seraphini (assembly GCF_902459505.1). Taxonomy (NCBI): domain Eukaryota; kingdom Metazoa; phylum Chordata; class Amphibia; order Gymnophiona; family Dermophiidae; genus Geotrypetes; species Geotrypetes seraphini. The sequence continues at coordinate 214,808,551 of NC_047089.1, read as the reverse complement.
GCAATTGCTACCTATGTAGATGACCGTTTATAGAATTAGGGGATGGTTTCTCAGATTAGCCTTTCATTTATGAGCCTGGGGTGTGATGTACTACTGGATTATCTCCCTCTTTGTGAAGCTACATGAGTTACATTTCTCTGTCTAATCTTCAGCGTTTTGCAACTGGAAGAATAACTTCTGGATAGTAATTCTAGCAGTTTTCCATACCTAGTGAACATTCAATAAGAATAAATCTTTTCTATAAGCAGTCTGATTTGTGTGTGTTTCTTGTGTTTGAAAAATAGATTGTTTAGTGTGTTTTTGAAAGTACGTGTCTAGCTGAAAATTTGCATTTTATCTGTACAATAATCATACTAACAAGATATTGCAAGTTGCTGGGTGACCAGAATTGGACAGAAGGAGAATGTTAGTTGTGTGTATTTAGATTTTAGCAAAGCCTCTTACAGTGTTCCACACAGGCATCTAATAAATAAACTGAGTGCCCTCGGGATGGGTCCCAAAGGGACGGACTGGGTCAGGAACAGGTTGAGTGGAAGGCAACAGAGGGTAATAATCAATGGAGGAAAGGGATATTATCAGTTATGTGCCTCAAGGTTTGGTTCTTGGGCTTGTTCTTTTTAACACTTTTTGTAAACAATATTACTGAAGCGCTGTCTGGTAAAATTTGCCTTTTTTCAGATGATACCAAAATCTGCAATAGAGTAGACACCCCTGATGGTGTGGATAACATGGGACTTGGTTGTAATAGTATGTGATGATCTTAAGGTGGCCAAACAAGTTGAAAAGGCAACGGTGAAAGCTAGAAGGATGCCTGGGTGCATAGGGAGTGGAATGGCCTGTAGAGAAAAGGAGGTATTGATGTTCCTGTATAAGATTCTGGTGAGACTTCATTTTGAATATTGTTCACAATTCTGGAGACCGCATCTTCAAAAAGATATAAACAGGATGGAGTTGGTCTAGAGCAGTGGTTCCCAAACCTGTCCTGGGGGACCCCCAGCCAGTCAGGTTTTCAAGATATCCCTAATGAATATGCATGAGAGATATTTGCATACCTGTCATTTCCATTATATGCAAATCCCTCTCATGCATATTCATTAGGGATATATTGAAAACCTGACTGGTGGGGGGTCCCCCAGGATAGGTTTGGGAACCACTGGTCTAGAGGAAGGCTACTAAAATAGTTGATGGTCTATGTCATAAGGCATATGGGGACAGAGTTAAAGATCTCACTATGTATACTTTGGGGGAAAGGCAGGAGAAGGGAGATATGACAAAGATGTTTAAATACCTAAGTGGCATAAATATGCATGAGGCAAATCTTTTTGAATTGAAACAAAACTCCAGAGTGAGATGGTATAGGATGAAGTTAAGAGGTGATAGGCTCAGAAAGGATGGTAGGTGGGTGGAATAGTCTCCTGGTAGAGGTGATGGAGACAAAGAGTGTGTCTGAATTCAAGAAAGTGTGGGATCGCTAATGGAGAGGAAGAGTATACTGAATAGACCATTTGGCCTTTATCTATTGTCATGTTTCTATGTTTTTACTACACAGAAGTTTGATTAAAACTATTACTTAGGTGACATCGCATTCATATACCAAGTGGTTCATATAGTCCTGATGCAGCCCCTGGAAGGCCATGTCAGGCTACTGTCTATTTTAAGTGTAGTTTCTTAATAAATATCTGTTGAAAGAACTTTTCCATCTGATCTGCTTCATCTTTTTTTTTTGCCATATTCATACTATATGAGGGGCCGCTGAAAGTTTATCAGCACAATCAACAAAGTTGGGGTACTTTCCATCGTGAATTACTGTACACTTAGAGGCTCATTTTCAAAACACTTAGACAGACAAAGTACCATAGTAACCTAAGGTCAGGGTAGGATTAATTCTTCGAGGGCCCCTAGGCACACAAGTACACTGGGCCCCCCTGGCCTTGCCATGCCCCTGCCTCACCCCCATGTATCTGTTTTCTTATTTAGTTCTTTATTTCCTCTTGTATTTCTTTCTTTTTTTAATTCAAAACAAACAAATATTAGCATACCAGTGCACAGTTTTTCTTCTATACCACCCCCAAACATATCTGAACACATTTCCCTTCCAAATATATTGTAAAGCAGTAATACTATCCAAAATATGTGTATATTAATAATCATGTTTACAATGCCTCTCAACTGCCTCACTCTACGTCAACCAACTGTAACCCATATGTATGTATAAACAACCAAATTTGTAACTCCTCTAGTACATTCCACTCCATGTATGTTAACTTGTAACGAAACAACAAGGAAAGCAGTCCACCAAAGAATCCAACGTGAAACAAAAGAAGATCGACAGAAAAAAAGGACATTCAAATCAGGTTTATTCAAGGTGCTCCCAAGAACCATGCCCGATGCATTTTGTCAAACAAGGCTAGTCAACGCTAACATGACTTTCATACACACAGAACATAGATATACCCTCACCCAGTATGGAATAAGTAATCACAAACTAAAAAAAGAAATATGTCGATAAAGGTTAAACTGAACCGCCATGAAGCCATACTGCAAATAGTGAAACACCACAGAAACAATGACACATAGCCCCCTAATACTCTGCAAAATATAAATATAGCAGATGTAAATTTGAAGAAACTGACACATTTTGATCACTATTGAAAATAAAATCATTTTTCCTACCTTTGTTGTCTGGTGATTTCATGAGTCTCTGGTTGCACTTCCTTCTGACTGTGCATCCAGTCTTTCTTTCTTTCTTCCTCCTGCATACTTCCTCTCCTCCAGACCTCATCCCAACCAACATCTCTCTCTGTCCCTTCATGAGTCCAACTTTTTCTTCCTGTCTCTACCTGCCCCCTGCCACCCAACACACTCCATTCACTCCTCCAACTTTAAACTTTTTCTTCCTCTCTCCCTGCCCCCTTCCCTTTCTTTCTTTTTTTCCTTTCTCTCTCTCCCTGCCCCCTCTTTCTTTCTCTCTCCCCTACCCCTTTCTTATTTCAGGCTTTCTTTTTTCTGCCCCTCCCCTTTCTTTCTCTCTCTCGGCCGCTGCTGCTGATTTCGCCAAGCCAACGTTCTCGATTTCCCCCTGCTTCCGTGATACAACGGGCCCACAAGCCTTCCTGCCAGCCAATCGTTGCCTGGTTGGCCCAGAACTTCAGAATTGACGTCGGGGGGTGGGGTGGGGGAGGGGGAAGGGAGGAAGAAGGCTTGTGCGCCCGCCACATCGGGAAAGCAGGAAGAAAGCAGATGACCATCGCGGCTCAAAAGAGAAATCAAGGGCCTGAGGTAGCTGCTCTCTTTGCTCTCCCCTAACGCTGGCCCTGCCTGCCAATTTAACCGAGAAGGGAGGCGTTCTGATACTACGGGGGGAGGAGGCGAGGCAAGTGATCGCTTCTTCCCTGCAGCCAAAATTGTCCTTTTCAGAGGGGCCCCAACACACGGCAGCTGCCCTGAAGTTTTCTTTCTGCCGTAACTTCCCGTTTTTGACAGGGCAGATCGCGGCAGAGGGAAAACTTCGGGGCAGCTACCGTGTGTCGGGACCCCTCTGAAAAGGACAATGTAGAAGTTCAATGAAGAAGTTCGGACCGTGGGGCCCCCTGGATCTGTTGTGCCCAGGGAAGCTGCCCTGTTTGCTCCCCCCTAACGCTGGCCCTAGGGCCCCCCTGACAATTCCGGGCTCTAGGCACGTGCCTCCTGGGCCTATCCTTTAATCTGGCCCTGCCTAAAGTACTTTGTAAGTCTGTGTGCTTTGAAAATGAGCCCTTTAGTCCAGCAATTTTCCACAGAATGAAAAAAGTGGAGAATCACTGGAATAAGTGTATGGTCTTCAATGGAGACTACCCCAACTATGTTGGTTGGACACATAACTTTTCAATGGCCCCTCATACATACCTGGGACATTTAAGGGGGTAAAGTTTCCTAGTTCTGTGAATTGATGCAATTGGCTTATTCTTCCAGGCCCTTCAATAAGTCACACCTTGCCCTGGTGTAGGGCAGAGAGAGGCTAGAGGAGAATTTGCATCCCCCTCCCACTGGAGTCTCATCAGTATTACCCTTCCAATTACTCTATTGGGTAATACAAAAAATTACTCCCCCCCCACACTTGAAAAGTGCCATGGTTTGACCTTTAGAAAGGTTTGGTTGTATGAGGAGGTTGTAAACCCTGACAAAGTGGGGACAAAGGAGGTAAGGAACAGAGTGAGGACAGATCTATAGCACCATGCCATGAAATTGAACATGAAATGTAGGCAAACCAAATTTCCAATTAGCTCAAAGGAAGCAATCAGGAAAAAGTTCAGAAGATGAAAGAACAAAAAGCTTGAGACAAGACTGGGTAATTAGCTGAGAACTGCAGGTAAATTTGAAAGCGATCTGATTTTGATATATAATCTCTGACAGATTTTATGGGAAGAGCGACTGACAAAGTGCAATTTTGTATTTTCAAGATGTGTCCCGATCTCATCATTATCCTGGCGGAGTATTTTTAGCACTCCAGGACAAGCATTCCTTCCCCCTTCTCCTTTTAGATAAAATGCCATGTCAGAAATTTCTAAAAGTATCTTTAACAAGACACAGAGCTCTTTCATACCAAAAATAGGTCACTTTATATAGCCTTCTGTCCGCTTCTTAAAGGTTACGTTTGATTTCCAGCAGAGCAGTTTGAACTTCTGGTGATCTTGAGCATAAAACCAAGCCTTCAGAGATTGCAATACTGTTATTAGGACAGCAGCTAAAAGGAACAGTAAATTGCGAGTATGGAAACAGGACATATTAGTTTACTCCATCCTTTAGTGTCTGCTAACAAACCAAACAGAAATCAGGACCTTGGATGACTTTCTATAGAGCCAGCTTATCCTATTCTTCAGAATACTCATTATAAGAACTGTGCAAGTTAAGGGTTGGGGCTAAGTGGGGAAGGACTCAACAACATTGTTATGTCATGGTCACTGAGACACATGACATTAAACCCCCTTTAACCCTTTCAGGACCAAGGGACATATTTGTCCCATAACTTTAAAATCCTATAAATTTTGATTGGGATAGTCTACAGTTCTAAATTTGATATGTACGGATTCCATATGATACTGCCTTTATGTAAACAAACTGGTTCCGACATTCATTCATTAGCGTCGTTGCTAGATTGACGAGAAGATTCACTTGCCACACTGTCCATAAGCCAGAAGTGTGATTTTTTAAATAAAAATAATGATATTTCACAAAACAAATCAATTTTTTGGCATCTGCAAGCCCTTTTTACCATAAAAATGTCGTCAAAACCACAAAAATTGGCCTACGATCCTTATGGTCCTGAAAGGGTTAACAAAAAAAAAATCCAGCCATTTAATTGTTCAGAATGTTTCTTTTAGATGTTCCTTTGTGAAGTATATCATGATAAAATGCCAACAATCAGCAGTAATACCCTCTGGACAGAGCTTTAATTACCAACAAATACTCCGCTAATGGAGATTACGAAGCGTAATGCCAAATGACTGTGAACTGGAATATTTTTCACAATTGCAGTGTGCTTGTGTGCGTATCAATATTTTTTTTCTAAATTGAATGTTAAAACACTTTACAATTGCATTGCTTTAAAAATATGTAGGCGGTCGCCTCTGGGACAGATCATTTGTGTGAACGTTTCCAACGAATGGATTGCAAAATGACAGAAAAGAGAGAGAAAAAGCTGATAATGTGGGAGTGACACACATAGGTTACAGGAAAAAGCCAAGGCACTTTGAATAAGGGAAAATATCCGAGGTTCCTTACAGGCTTAGACGTTTGCTAAAGTCTCTTCAAACACAGTCACAGTCACATGGCTTCTTATTTACATTTACAATAAGCTTTCTCAAGCATAATCATAGTTCCTATAACCCAGGGGTGAAAGTCCCTCCTGGAGGGCCGCAATCCAGTCAGGTTTTCAGGATTTCCCCAATGAATATTCATGAGATCTATTAGCATGAAAGCAGTGCATGCAAATAGATCTCATGTATATTCGTTGGGAAAATCCTGAAAACCTGACTGGATTGCGGCCCTCCAGGAGGGACTTTGACACCCCTGCTATAACCTGTACCAGACAAGGCTCAAAAGGTCAAATAGTCAAGGGATAATTAGCCTACCATGGCAGTCTTCCGTCACCTCTCATACAATCCCTGGATCTCTGGAGCCACAGATTTGAGGTGTCTGAGCTAAGGCCACTCCACTTCCGTGGAACTTCCCTCAGGTACTGCAGCCAAGACAGAACACCCTGGAAGAATCATTGCTCAGGCCTCTCCCAATTTTGTTTTGCGAGAGGGCTAAGAAATTCCCTGCCTTAAGGTAGCCCAGTTCCAGCCCCAGTGAGGGAGTGTTCTGAAAAGAACCCTCCCTTTACCACCTACTCCCTCACAGGAAGGTATGAGGCTACTGCCCTTCTCAGACAAGTAAGATATGAGTCCTCCCAGTACTGCACATAAATTCTTGACTACACCTCGCAGTACTGGATTCCCTCGCTTTCTCAGCTCAAAACTTTCATCACTAGCATGCCAACTTCCCAGAAACAATCTTTCGCACCGGAAAACGTTGCTAGGCCTGACTTGAAAGAAAATATCAACTATGTTATACAGTTGACTCCACCTAAGTGCACGTTGGCTAAGCGCACGCTTCGGTTATCCGCACCCTACCACCACTGTCCCGTTTTTTGTTTTACATTAAAGTCGATGGACGTAAACTCCGGATGTTTTCAATTCGGAAAAGCACACAATCCGCTTATGCGCACTGTCGTCATAGGTCCAACCTCTATTCTTTCACGTTACGTTCATTCCAGTTAAATGCAATCACGTCCTGACTGGGAATGGCTAGGCTTCACACCGCAGCTTAAGCGCTGGGACAGCTGGGAAACATAGAAACATAGAAACATAGAAAAAGACGGCAGAAAAGGGCTATAGCCCACCAAGTCTGCCCACTCCAAATACCCGCCCTCTGATTTCACTCCCCCAGGAATCCCCTGTGAATATCCCACCTTCTCTTAAAGTCCGACACGCTGTTGGCCTCAATCACCTGCAGTGGGAGTTTGTTCCAATGATCCACCACTCTTTCAGTGAAGAAGTATTTTCTGGAGTCGCTATGGAACTTCCCTCCCCTGATTTTTAGCGGATGCCCCCTGGTGGTCGAGGGTCCCATGAGGTAGAAGATATCTTCTTCCAACTCGATACGGCCCGTGATGTACTTAAACGTTTCAATCATATCACCCCTCTCTCTTCGTTCCTCAAGTGAGTACAGCCTCAGTTTATTCAGTCTTTCTTCATACGTGAGATCCTTGAGCCCCCAGACCATCTTTGTGGCCATTCGCTGAACCGACTCGATTCTCTGAACATCCTTCCGGTAGTGAGGTCTCCAGAATTGAACGCAGTACTCCAAGTGAGGCCTCACCATGGTCCTGTACAGCGGCATCATAACTTCAGGTCTCCTGCTGACAAAACCTCTACGAATACAACCCATCATTTGCCTTGCCTTGGAGGTAGCTTTCTCCACTTGATTTGCAACCTTCATGTTATCACTAATGATCACCCCTAGATCTCGTTCCGTCGTGGTCCTGGCCAAGGTCTCACCATTTAGTATGTAAGTTCTGTGCGGGAAAGTGAGCGCTGGGACAGTTGGGAAAGTGAGTGCTCCGCTTCCACTCAAGCTGTAGGTCATAGCTTTCCTGTACTTTAGGCTGCAGCAGCCCGTGCGCCATATTTAAACCTCCCCCTCCTCTCCCCCCTCCTATTAAGCACACACTCCGTTTAAGCGCATGTGGCGACCCGGTCCGAGGGACGTGCACTTAAGCGGAGTCGACTGTACCTTTAGTCAGGAATTACTTGGTAAAATAATGGATTATACAGGTAGAGGATTGAATCTATCTCATTGGGTTTTTGGCATGGTGGACTACTAAACGGACTTGGCGATCACTACAGCTGCAGCCTCTGAGGATGTAGCCAGCTCCCTGATGGATGGTTCCAGTGGTAAGTACACATATTAATTATTTGTCTCTGACTATAAAAGCAAAATTGCCTCCAAATTCCTCTTCTCCAGCACACAGAACAATCTCTCCCATCATAATCTCTCCCATAAAACTGATCCCTTAAACTGTTAGCCACTAATCTCTAACTATGTATGTTCCACTCAGTTTGTAGCATCTTTTTAATCATTGTAAACCGCATAGAACTTCATGGTCCTGCGGTATATAAACTGTTATTATTATTAGAACAGATGTAAAGGGGGGGGTGCTCAGCCGGCCCGGTCCCTATCACGCTCCCTCCCTCCTTACTTAAGGTGACCAGCGAGTGAACCCTTCCAGACACCAGGCCTTGGGTGACAGAAAGAGGAAAGGGAGCAGAGGGGGAGAGAATTGGGGAGAGTGTTGCTGTACCCAACTGGAGGGAATGAAAGGAGATGCCAGGGCTTGGAGGGAAGAAGAGATGCCAGGGCACGGAGGGAAGGAGGAAGGTATGCCAGACCAAGGGAAAAGGAAGGGGGAAATGAAGGAGGAGATGTCAGAGCATGGAGGGGGAGGGAGAGATGGAAGAAAAGGAAAGGAGAGATATGCCGGGAATCAGGGAAGGGATGATGCCAGACCGTGAGGTGGGAAGGAAAGAAAGGAGAAGAGAGAGATGCTAGAGCATAGGGGAGGGGGTGGTGATAGAGAGAGAAAAACAGAGAGTTGACAGAGTTGAAATCAATCATGTACAAAGGAGAGAAGGGGCATGGGATAGATAGTTTATGGAAGGAGCATAGAAAGAGGGAAGATGCCATATGGAAGAGAGAGATAGAGGGTGGACAATGGATGGAAAGAGCACAGAGGGCAGTGAATAGAAGGGGTGAGATAGAGGGTGAACAGTAGATGTAAGGGGTAGAGAGAGGGAAACAGAATGGAAGTGTGGGGCAGAAGAGGGACAGCTGCTGAATGGAACTGTGAGGGAAAGGGGGAGCAGATGCTGGAAGGAAGTGGGGAGGATAAAGAAAAAAGGGCACATGCAGGATTGAGGGAAGAGGATAGAAACATAGAAACATAGAAGATGACGGCAGAAAAGGGCTACAGCCCATCAAGTCTGCCCACTCTGCTTACCCACCCCCTGTCTATGCCCTAATGACCCAATTTCCTTATCTTGACCCTCGTAGGGATCCCACATGGGTATCCCATTTATTCTTAAAGTCTGGCATGCTGTCTGCCTCGATCACCTGCACTGGAAGCTTGTTCCAATGATCAACCACTCTCTCTGTGAAGAAATACTTTCTGGTGTCGCCATGAAATTTTCCGCCCCTGAGTTTGAGCGGGTGCCCTCTTGTGGCCGAAGGTCCCTTGAGAAAGAAAATATCATCTTCCACTTCGACACGTCCCGTGAGGTACTTAAATGTTTCGATCATGTCTCCCCTCTCCCTATGTTCCTCGAGAGTGTAGAGCTGCAATTTGTTCAGTCTCTCTTCGTACGAGAGACCCTTGAGCCCCAAGATCATCCTGGTGGCCGTCCGCTGAACCGATTCAATTCTGCGCACATCTTTACTGTAATGTGGCCTCAGAATTGCACACAGTACTCCAGATGAGGTCTCACCATGGCCCTGTACAACGGCATTATGACTTCAGGCTCTCGGCTGACGAAACTTCTATTGATACAACCCAATATCTGCCTTGCCTAGTTACTGGAAGGGGTGAGGGAAAGAGGTGGCAAGCTATAGGTAGACACAGTGAAAGAGGGAAATTGAGGACTGAATAGTAAAAAAGAATTTAGACAGAGGCAGAAAATAAATTGAGAAGGAAGAACAGGGAAGAACAGGAGGAAGGGAGTGGAGAGAGAGATGCCAGAGCAGGGGGGAAGGAGAGGAGACAGATACCAGACCAATGGGGGGAGAAAGGAAAGATGGAAGGGGTAGGCATACAGTTTCTGGAAGGGGCATAGAAGGAGAGAAGATGCCATATAGGGGCAGAGAGATGGCAGACAGTGGATGGAAGGAAGAGAGTAACAAGAAAATGAGGAAAGCAGAAACCAGAGAAGACAAAGGTAGAACAAAAATTTTCTATTTATTTATTGTTTTAGGAGACATGTGTCACTGTTTCTGTGGTGTTGCATTCTATGCAGAGCCCAGCTTCTTGCTGGTTCAATTTAACCTTTGTCTATGTATTTCTATTTTATCCCCCCTTTTACAAAACTGTGGAACGTTTTTTAGCGCCAGCCGTGGTGGTAGCAGCTCTGATGTTCAGAATTCTATGAGAATTACCACCGTGGCTAAAATCCACACTACAATTTTGTAAAAGGGGGAGGGGTTAGTTTGTGATGACATTCCATACTAGGCGAAGGTGTTTTCTGTGTTCTGTGTGTTCAAAAGACATGGTATTCTGTTAGGATTGACTGCAGGATTGATATGTACTAGTCTGGCTTGTTTAGTTTTACAATGGGTGTATTGCTGTTGTACTTCTCACTGCAGTATGTAAGATGCTGCCTTTTCCTAGGTACTCATGTGTGACGTGTGGCTTGTTACTAAAAATCATGTTTTTCATACAGATGGGGGGGAGGGTGCCAAAAAATGATGAGCCCCGGGTGTCACACATGCTAGGTACACCACTGCTCTGAGTGAAAAAATATTTCCTCCTGTTGGTTTTAAAAGTATTTCCATGCAGTTTCATCAAGTATCCCATAATCTTTGTAATTTTTGACGGAGTGAAAAATCGATCCCCTTGTACCCGTTCTATTCCACTCAGGATTTGTAGAATTCAATCATATCTCCCCTCAGTTGTCTTTTTTCCCAAACTGAAGAGCCCTAACCTTTTTAGTCTTTCCTCATACGAGAGGAGTTCCATCCCCTTTACCATCTTGGTCACTCTTCTTTGAACCTTTTCCAGTGCCGCTATATCTTTCTTGAGATAAGGAGACCAGTATTGAACGCAATACTTCAGGTGAGATTGCACCATGGAGCGATACAGAGGCATTATAATATCTTTAGTCTTGTTAACCATCCCTTTTTAAATAATTCCTAGCATCTTGTTTGCTTTCTTGGCCGCTGCCGCACATTGGGTGGAAGGTTTCATCGTATTGTCTACGCTGACACCCAGATACTTTTCTTGGGCGCTAACCCCCAAGGTGGACCCTAGCATCCAGTAACTGTGATTCAGGTTATTCTTCCCAATGTGCATCACTTTGCATTTGCCCACATTAAATTTCACCTGTCACTTGGACGCCCGGTCTTCCAATTTCCTAAGGTCTGCCTGCAATGTTTCACAATGCGTTTTAACAACTTTGAACAGTTTAGTGTCATCTGCATATTTAATCACCTCATTCGTCGTTCCAATTTCCAGATCGTTTATAAATAAGTTAAATAGCACCGGTCTCAGTACAGATCCCTGCATGGGGGCCATTCTCTCCCACAAAAGTCATCGTATTAGTGTGTCTTCATGGGCCACTGTCATTGTCATGTTTCCAAAGACAGGTGTTATAATGATGCATTCTGCTGTATTCCAGTGCACTACTGTAGAAATGACTATAACCAAGACTGATGATCATTTGCAGTTTAATCGCAGCAGGGCTTCCTATTCTCTAGATTCACAGTCTTAAAGGCCTGAATTATCTCTTTCCTTATTTACAATAACAAAATGGAACAGAGCAAAAAAAAAAAAAAAAGATAAAAAAATTCTCAGCTCATTCTGCCAAGTGTATACCTTCAAAGCAAAACAATATTTTGATGAATTTTGCTTCTAGGAACTCATTTTCCTGCTGATTTCTTCTTCTTCTTCTTTTATTTCATTCAAAGGGAGAACAAGGCAGCAAACACGTCTCACGTAAGATTCGCTGAAGTGCTCATCCCACTCATGTTGGCTATCAAAGAAAAAGGTGTACAGAGAGGCTGAAAAGTGGTCTCGTCACTGATCTACAGCAGCAGGTTATGTTGACTGAATAAGCCACTGTTGCTGGAAGCCAGAACTTGAAACGTGACTCGGTAAGCTGCCAGGAACAATGATTCAACAGAGACTGTCCAGAAGATCTCAAGGATGCATGGAAAACATTTTAGATGCAGTGAAAAAGTTTGTGGCAGGGTAAACCAAGCACAGAAAAAAAAAGTTTGCATGTGAGAACTGGAGGGAGAGGAAGCTGGTTCACATGCAATGCTGACCTGATCTCACCTCACCTCTCCTCACCTACACCCTACCAGGACAGGACAGATAGATATTAACTCAATGACTCTCCAGTCACCGAACACATTTCATTGTTAAGTTTACTTGATTAGGACAATTTGAAACAATGGGGTTACTTTCACCCCAGGCACTGAGGGCCAGATTCTATAAATGGCTCTGTTCAGTGCGGTTGTCAATCAACTGTTAGACACCATTTAAAGAATCACGCCTAGTGGCACCTAAGCAAACTTAGGCATTGCTAGGTGTCCTAGACATAGGAGCCGCTCCATTAGGCCAGCATTTCACTCGCCTAAATTGATAGCGTCTATGTCGGACGCCTATCTCAATGACGCCTATTCTATGCCCATAACCATGTCTACTGTTTGAGACAGGCATCATTTGGTGTCCTTAGGCATAGGAGGATGTCTCCACTTAAGCATTGCTAGGTGTCTTAAGCGTTTGGCACTGAACTCTTAAATTGTTTAATGTTTGGGGTTTGGTGGGGGGGGGGGGTTTGATTGGCTGAAAACATAAGAACATAAGAATTGCCTTACTGGGACAACCAAAGATCCATCAAGTCCAGTATCCTGTTTCTAACAGTGGCCAACCCAAGTCCCAAGTACCTAGCTAGATCCCAAGTAGTAAAATACATTTTATGCTGCATATCCTAGGAATAAGCAGTGGATTTCCCCAAGCCATCTCAATAATGGCCTATGGACTTCTCTTGAAGGAAATTATCCAAACCTTTTTTAAACCCCGCTAAGCTAACTGATTTCACCACACTCTCCGGCAATGAATTCCAGAGTTTAATTTCAATTAAAAAAAAAAAAAAAAAAGTTAGACACTGATCCTGAACTTAAGCGTCACTAGATGGCTGCAATTAGGGTGCCGTTTATAGGATTCCCCAGTTATTGCACCCAGTGAGACTTTTTGGACTGGATTTATTTTTCTTGATCTACTGCTATTGGTAGGGTTTCAATGGGAAGAAGTGATAAATGGTCAGCATTGTTGGTTTGTTTTTTTTCTTGTTCTGGGTATCTCATGCAAAGGGAGACGAACAAGGCAACATACACTTCTCACTTGAGATTAGCTCAAGTGCTCATCCCACTCATGTTGGCTATCAAAGGAAAAGGTTTACAGAGAGGCTGAAAAGTGGTCTCGTTATTGATCTACAGCAGCAGGTTATGCTGACTGAATAAGCCACTGTTGCATGAAGCCAGGCTTTGTACTAGGCATCATGTCCCATCTATATATCTCAACTGCACTTGACCCTTCATCTACCTATTAAGATGTTTCGTTCTACAGTGTTAGCATCATAACTGTGTTATTTGGATATCCTAATGGGTGGCTATTGAGGTGTTTCATTTGTACTGTGCTAAGATTGTGCGTATCATATCTATATTATATTAATATTTTTTCAGGCTACCTATTATGGTATTAATTAGGAATGTGCATTCATTTGCATGTCAATATCAAAGGAAAACAAGCAACAAACATAAAAATTTGTGTTCTATCATGGGCTAATAGTGCATATTTTTCTGAGAAAGTGCTATTTTTTTATTGTAAATTGTTATTTATTTATCCCCTCCCCCCCTTTACAAAAGCATAGTGTGGATTTTAGTGCTGGTGGCAGCAGTAACAACTCCGACACTCATAGAATTCCAATGAGCATTGGAGCTGTTACCGCTACAGTTTCGTAAAAGGGGAGGGGATATTTATTTATTTGGTTTTATATCTTGTCCTCCAAGGAGTTTTTATAGTACATATTGTTTTATTATAAAATACTTTTAATTCTCTTGTGTAAAGCGGCATATCAAATAAATCAAAATCGAATTAAATATGAACTATCACAAATGAGTCAACCGTTGTTCATGTGCCTACAACTGAATTCTCTTTACACTTCTCCCTCCAAATTTGTGGGTTTAGGACTCGTGACTGGTTATTCACGAGTTTCTAAACCCTGACCCACCCCTGCCTCCCTCCCACCTCAAAGACCTCTCCACACCTTACCTGGTGGTCTAGCAATGAAACAGGGCAGGAACGATCTCCCTACGCTCCTGTCCCCTGCAGAAAAATGGATGCCATGAATTGCCATGTTCTCATGAGGCTACAGAAGGAGCAAACAACAGAAGGAGCTCTGTATAGGACAGGAGCGTAGAAAAACTGCATATGTTGAATTGCAATGAATGTCAGGCATTTCCCTTTTTACAGATTCCTTACACATCCGGGGGGGAGGGGGGGGAAGAGGGGAAGATATTTGGGTTTGCTAGAGGTATTTATCTATAATATTGCAATAATATGTGCATATGCAGTGTAATAGTTATGTGAGGAAGGGAGGGAGAAAAGGATTGGTAATGTATTAATTTTGTGTATTTTAAGTACGTTATGTATAATGCTTATGTTTAATATATTTGTGTTGCACTGTCAAAATTTGAACATCAATAAAGAATTTAAAAAAAATAAATAAATAAAAATTTTAATAAATAAATAAATATTGTGCCTAAAAACCAGCGCCAGAAAAACTTACCTAAGCGCTATTCTATAAATGATGCCTATAGTTAGGCACTGTTTATAGAATAGCGCTTATGCCCCGGAGCTCAACCTAACTTTAGGTTCACCCATTTGCCACCAATGAAAACCTTGCACCTAAAGTTAGGCATAGATGCTCCTTATTCTATAATTATGTGCTTAACTTTGAGAAATGCCCCATGATCCTCCCATTTCCGTGCCCCCTGTTTGAGCCACGTGTACATTTTAGGCATGGAATGCGTGCCTACATTTAAATTAAACCAATCAATGCTAATAATTGTTTGTTAAGAAGCCAATTAGCAGTGCTAATTGGCTCGTTGTTCAATTGAGCTGCACACACAAATTGGGCACGTGCCTGAATTTGCATATGCAACTTAAACTGCCATTTATAGAATTTGGGAGATGGTGCACACTCTTTCAAGAGCCTGCGCTTAGTGACTTTGGGCCTCTTTTACACAGCCGATTGCTGCAATGCGCCAAAGCCCATGAGGAATTAATGG
Organism: Geotrypetes seraphini; assembly: GCF_902459505.1. Classification (NCBI taxonomy): domain Eukaryota; kingdom Metazoa; phylum Chordata; class Amphibia; order Gymnophiona; family Dermophiidae; genus Geotrypetes; species Geotrypetes seraphini. The sequence goes on along the minus strand of NC_047089.1, from coordinate 214,793,407 downwards.
GATTCGGAGAATTTGCTGCGCGGCTCTGACGCTCATAGAATTCCTTTGAGCATCAGAGCATTTAGTGCCCCTGGCCACGGTAAAAAGCTCTACTGCAGCTTAGTAAAAGAGGACCTATATTTGTTACCCTATAGTGCAATGAATATAATATGTCCAGTTTTGAAATTTACTTCTGCGGTCTTTATATTTTTCATAGTACCGTATTTGCCGGCGTATAGGACGACTGGGCGTATAAGACGACCCCCCAACTTTTAGTTAAAAAATAGAGTTTTGTGTTATACTCGCCGTATAAGACGACCCCTTCTTCCTTCTCCACCCCTTTGTATTCCCCCATGTGCTTTCAGCGTTCTTTTCCCTCCTCTGTCTTCAAGTGCTTTCAGAGTCCTTCCCCCCCCCCCTCCTGTCTTCACCATGGCATTTCAGCGTCCTTCTCCCCCCCCTCCTTCTCTACCGCCCCGGGTGCAGCACAGCCAGCCAGGTCCCCTTACTTTTGTGGCACTTCCCCGACCGACCGACAACAGCCCGGGTCCGACAAACTTCCCTGCCCTTAACCGCGAATCTAAATTACCTTCTTACAGCTGCTGTAAGAAGGTAATTTAGATTCGCGGCTACAGGGCAGGGAGGATTGTCGGACCCGGGCTGTTATCGGTCGGTCGGGTAAGTGCCACAAAAGTAAGGGGACCTGGCCGGCTGTGCTGCAACCGGGGCGGGGCGGCCGCCCCTCTCTCTTGGTACCGCGAGGCTACTCTCCTTCTCCTTACCTGCCATGCCTGCAGCACAGAGCCGAACGGAAGTCTTCCCGACGTCAGCGCTGACGTCGGGAAGACTTCCGTTCGGCTCTGTGCTGCAAGCAGAGAAGGTAGGGAGAAGAAGAGCCGCGCGACTGAGTACATCCAGCCCCGCAAGTAAGGGCATGTAAACTGTACCCGGCGTATAAGACGACCCCCGACTTTGGGGAGGATTTTAAGGTACTAAAAAGTCGTCTTATACGCCGGCAAATACGGTACATGTGCATCACTTTTCTCTTTCTCCAGTGGGAGAGGAACAGTGAGGGGACTGGAAAGCACGGGAGGGTTGTAGAGGAAAGCTCCCCGAGGGGATTATAGAGCATGAGAGGGGCAGGTCCAAATGTTGTTTATAGCCCATTATCTGTAGTAAAAGAAATATTTTGGTAGCTTGACAATTTTAATTTTTCAGGTGCCACATGCACCTTTTTCAGTTAATTAAATATGGAATGGAACAGCTGAATTAAATATTGTTAAACTAGTAGAATTCCTGTTAAAGCAGTAGTTATAGGGGGCAGAGAAAGGAGATACTTTTTTATGTGACGATCTGGGTGTTTGATTTTTATTACATTTTAAATAGAAGTAGAATGGGGTTGATTAGCATTGTTGTATTAGCTGCTTTAAAAGAGAGAGAGAGGAAAAAGTCCTTTCAGAACATGGCATTAAGGAATGCAGATGTTTCCGTGTGCTTTGTGTAGCTTAATTTTGTGGTTACCATTGTATATTGTTAATTTGATTATATTGTATGTACTGTATATGAAGAAATTTTATTACAATTATTATTATGGGGGCAGGGTCTGGCGGAGTGTGGGTGGGGTCTGGGGCAGAGCTTAGACACCCTCAAAACAAAACGGCGTTCTGCTGCTCCTGGGGAGAGGAATGACTAGTAAGAAAAAGGATGCCTTTGTATGACTGGTGAGACCTCATTTAGAATATTGTATAGAATTCTGGAGACCGCACCTTCAAAAAGATATAAACAGGATGGAGTCGGTCCAGAGGATGGCTACTAAAATGGTCAGTGGTCTTTGTCATACGGTGTATAGGGACAGGCTTAAAGATCTCTATATGTACACTTTAAAGGAAAGGAAGGAGAGGGGAGATATGATAGAGGTGTTTAAATACCTATATGGCATAAATGTGCATGAATCTCTTTCAATTGAAAGGAAATTCTGAAATGAGGGGGTACAGGATGAAGTTGAAAGGGAATAGATTCAGAAGTACTGTATTTTTCAAACCGTAAGACTCACCAGACACTAAGATGCACCTACCTGTAGAGAAGGAAAAATCAAGAAAAACAAATTTGGTTCAGAATTTTTTTCTTCTTGGTTTTTGCTCTTCTACACATAGGTGCGTCTGGTGCTGGGAAGCCCGAAGCCATCTGCAGCCCAAAGCTTGAAACAGCCTGCAGCCCAAAGAAGCCGCCGGAAGCCGGAAGCCGGAAGCCACCTGCAGCCTGCAGCCCTCCTCCCCCCCCCCCCCGGTACCTTTTCTAAGTAGCAGTGATTCAATGCGGTCTCCTGCTGGACGGCTGCCTTTCTCTGCAGAGTAACCGACAATGCAGGAACGTGACCTTTGTGCTTCCTCCCTGGTCCTGTGCCGCTCTATGATTGGCTGCAGTCAGTAACCACACTGGACCACCGCCACTTATAAAAGGTGCACGGTGTATTCGGTCCATAAGACGCACCCCCTTTTTCACCCCTTTTTGGAAGTGGAAAAGTGCGTCTTATGGTCCAAAAAATACAGTAACCTCAGAAAATACTTTTTCATGGAAAGGGTGGTGAATACTTGGAATGGCCTTCTGGTGGAGGTAGTGGAGGCAAAAATTGTATATGAATTCAATAAAGCTTGGGACAAGTACGTTGGATCTCTAGGGATGAGTAGGAGATTGTAGATGGCATGGTTAGGCAGACTAGATAGGCCATATGGTCTTTGTCTTTATTTTTCTCTGTTTTCTATGTATTTGGATGCCCAGTCTTCCAATTTCCTAAGGACTTCCTACAATTTTTCACAGCCTGGATGCATGGTAACAACTCTGAATAGTTTCTGTGTCATTTTCTATTGTTTTGCTTTTAACAGAATTGTAAGTTTTATGTCAAGCTGTAATTGGCGAATCTCCTCATAAAGGTGATTAATAAATCCCTTTAGATATATTTCAAATACAGTACATGCACATGAGATTGCACAGTTCTTACGTACAAATACCTAAAATGATGATTTCAGTAAAACCTCAAGCATTAGGAATATTAGCAAGCATCTTTTTTTAAAAATAAATCTTTATTCATTTTTAAAACCAACATAACGTGCAACAGGTTAACAAACAATTCATACAATAAACAGCACTCATTACAATCAAATGATATAATAAGTACATAACACCCCCCTCCCGCACCTTCCCACCCACCCTTCCTGGATGTGCATAGCACTCATTCAGAAATCAAAGGGAAATACTAATGATCAATTCTTACAAAATTTTGTTAATGGACCCCAAATCTCTTTGAATTTATTATAGTGTCCCAATTATAACAAATTCATATGTTCAAACTTATAAATTTGGCATAAGGTTTCCCATCAAAAGTTGTAATTTAACCTGTCCCAATTTTTCCAGTTTTTCGTGATTAGCTGCATAGCAACTCCTGTCATGATGTGAAGTAATCTATTCTTATTTGCATTGATTGGACTCTTGGACATTAATAATGTTCCAAACAACACTACATCATATGACAATGACAATGGGACTTCCAATATCGTATTGATTTGACCCCCATATGGATCTCCAAAATTTAAGTATCAAAGGACAATAGAACAGCAGATGATCCAGTGTCCCTATATCAAGATGACATTGCCAGCATCTATTAGACTTGGAACTATCTAACTTTTGCAAACGAACAGGGGGTCGAGAAAATTCTATATAACAGAAAAAATCAAGTATGTCTCATAGATGCTGATGCTATACATCTTATCCTCCAAGACCAAATCCGTGGCCATTAAGTAGCAGAAATCTGCTGCTTAATCTCAATGCTCCTATTAGCAAGCATCTTATATATAATGAAAGTGAAGCAAGTGATGAATGGCCAAGCATCAATAAGAATATATATGGGTAAAATATTATAAGTGAGAGGTGCAGGTGAATTTGAGGTACCATGCATGAATGACCAGACTAATGTGAGCAGTGAAGGGGAATGTGCATACATCCAAGTGCGAGGATCTGTCTGCAATTAAGGAAACATTGCTCTTTTTTAAAAAAAAAAACTTTTTAAAGACCAGATCTGAGCAATTAAAAAAATGGGTTTGAATATTCAGCTCAATTTCCCATTGCACTGCAGGCCTCAAAGTGCTGGGAAGTGTCAAAATGCATTACTGCTGACAGCATAAGGTTATTATAAATTCAGTTTGTTCACCTCAAATCTAGAGCCTTATCCGTGGATTTAAAACTGACACGAATCTCACAGCTCTGATGCTGCTATCTGTGCCTGCTCTGATTCTTATCTATAGCAACACAGCGGGAGGAAGCTTCTACTGCCTACACTCCACAGGGAAAGACTCAGTCCTGAATTGTCATCGCTTTGAAATGGTGGAAACATGGGTAGTGAAATAGCTAGGACTGAATGGGTCTCGGGTGGAAACATTAAGATGGGCTTCCTCTCACAACATCTCTCCAAGTAGTGGAAACTGGGTGAAAAGGTGTGTGTGTGTGTGTAGGTGAGGGGGGGGGGGGGGAGGGGACCTTTCAAAGCTCCAGTAAGAAAGCCTACAAAAAAAAACACATTCCAGCCCTACATAGAAAATCTGTCATTCTATTCTAATAGAAAAATAAACTGAAATGCAAGGTATCAGAGATATACAATTTCCCGAAGCTAATTCAGAAAAAAATGCTTTCTCTATCCTTTGTTATCTGAGCATCGCTTTAATCCCAGTGTTTCTTTTCTGCTTTTCTTCTCTCTTTATGTCCACCATCCATCTTCCTTCTATATCCTCATTCCTCTGCACAGATTTAATTCTTTCCTACTATACAGTCTTCAATCTCCCTTTTTCTACTACATCTACCTACAGTTTTCTATCTCTTTCCCTCACTCTGACTCTCCTATTTCTCTTCCTCTTATTTTCTGTTTTTTCTCTCCCCCATGAGGCATTTGCCTCCACTTCCACTTCCTTCCAGCATATGCCCTCTTTCTTCCCTCTTCCATCTAGCATCTGCCCTTTTTATCTGTTCTGCTTTCCATACATCAGCTCTTTCTTTGCCCCCTCTCTCTCTCCCTACTTTCATCCAGCATGTTCCTTTTTCTCTGATCCCCCTTTCCATCCAGCATCAGCCCTCTCTTTTCATCCAGTGTCTGCCCTTCTTTCTCCCCCTTTCCATCTAGCAACTTGCTCTCTCTCTCTCCCTTTTCCATCCAGCATCTTCCCTTCTTTCCCCCCTTTCTAGCATCTGTCCCCTCTCTCTCCCCCTTTCTATCCAGCATCTGTCCCCTCTCCACCTTTCTATCCAGCATCACTCCCCCCTCTCTCTCTCTCCCTTTTCCATCCAGCATCTTCCCCTCTCTCCCCCTTTCTATCTAGCATATGTCCCCTCTCTCTCCCCCTTTCTATCCAGCTTCTGCCCCCTCTCTTTCCCTTTCCATCTAATGCCTGCCCCCTTTCTCCACCCCTCCTTTTCTATCCTGTATTTGCCCTCTTTCTATGCTCCCCTCCATCCAGCATCTGGCACTTCTCCCCTCCCTATTTCCATCCAGTGTCTGCCCTCTTTCTGTGGTGTCTTTGATCCAGTGTCTGGCTCCTCTCTCTCTCTCTCCATTGCCACTCAGAGTCTGTCTTTGCACCTGTTAGGCAATTTACAACCTGATTATGGCCTCCAGAAGACAAATTGTAGGTGCCCTGTTATGAAATTGCCCCCTAAGGCCCATTTTCATAAAAATTGGTGCTGATCAGCATGCTGCTTAGCACAATTTTATATAAGGCTCTGACTATATAGAGAATCACGCATTATTAATACAGTGGAACCTCGGTTTGCGAGTAACCCAGTTTGCGAGTGTTTTGCAAGATGAGCAAAACACTCAGCTATCTTTTGCCTCGCAAACCGAGCATGTTCTGGTGTACGAACACCTCCCCCCGCTCTAACTGGCATCGCACCCCCCCCCGAACCGTCATTGCAACCCCCCCCCTGCGAATGCCCCCCCCACGAGAACCGCAAAGCACCCCCGTGCTGAAAGCGGCATTCGCCCGCCCTTCCTTCCAAGCACGGTCCTTACCCCTTCTGCTCGTTGTAAGGGTGAATGCGAGCTCCCGCCTCTTGCCTGGGCTGGGCCTTAAGCATTTGCACATGCTCAAGGCCTTCTGGCTCTCATTCTCTCATAGAGAACAAGATCTCCGAGAGAACGAGAGCCAGAAGGCCTTGAGCATGTGCAAATGCTTAAGGCCCAGCCCAGGCAAAAGGCGGGAGCTCGCATTCACCCTTACAACGAACAGAAGGGGTAAGGACCGTGCTTGGGAGGAAGGGCGGGCGGATGCCGCTTTCAGCACGGGGGTGCTTTGCGGTTCTCGCGGGGGGGGGGGGGCGTTCGTGGGGGGGGTTTGCAATGACGGTTCGGGGGGGGTGCGATGCCAGTTAGAGCGGGGGGAGGTGCTCGTACACCAGAACATGCTCGGTTTGCGAGGCAAAAGATAGCTGAGTGTTTTGCTCGTCTTGCAAAACACTCGCAAACTGGGTTACTCGCAAACCGAGGTTCCACTGTATTAATAATGCGTGATTCTCAATATAGTCAGAGCCTTATATAGAATTGTGCTAAGCAGCATGCTGATCAGCACCAATTTTTATGAAAATGGGCCTTAGGGGGCAATTTCATAACAGGGCACCTACAATTTGTCTTCTGGAGGCCATAATCAGGTTGTAAATTGCCTAACAGGTGCAAAGACAGACTCTGAGTGGCAATGGAGAGAGAGAGAGAGGAGCCAGACACTGGATCAAAGACACCACAGAAAGAGGGTTGCGATGCCGGTTCGGGGGGTGCAATGCCAGTTAGCGCGGGGGGAGGGGATGATGGAGTAGTACCGGTAGTCTCGGGGGGGGGGGGGGGTGGAACGAATTGTTCAAGTTTCCATTATCTTCTATGGGGAAAGTTGCTTTGATATACAAGTGTTTTGGTTTAAGAGCATGCTTCTGGAACGAATTATGCTCTTAAACCAAGGTACCACTGTATAGCTAACATATAGCATAACATTTAGGCACACCCATTTATGCTAAGGAAAACTAGGCCTAAATTCCTGCACCTAAGTTGTGCATGGATCAGTGTATTCCTTAACCATGTGTGTAACTTTTAGGAATGCACAAAATCCACCCATTCTGCTCTCCTGGCCATACCCCCCTTTGCAATTCATGTACTAGAAATGATATGCACCATTTTATAGAATGCGCCTACCTAGTTGTTTATATAACTTCTAATTAGCGCCAATTAGTATCAATTATTGGGTATTGTCAATTAGTGATAGTTAGTCTTGTTAATTAAATTGCACGCACACATCAGCTGTGCGCACCAATTTCAATGCCCAACTTATGGCACAATATGCAGAATTTGGGGGTAAGTGCTTAACACAATATAGTAAAGGGGTGCCCGGCCTACATCCTACCGTTGCTTCTTGTGCTCTTAGGTAAGTCATTTCACCCTCCTTCGCCTCAGGTACAAAATTCACTCCAAAACCCCACCAGAAACAGAGAATCGCTTCAAATTGCTTTATAAGTCCCAACTTTAGAACTTCTGTGTGCTCATAAATCACAGGCGCCAAGCGGCATAAGAAAAAACTTTCACCAGTGGTGCAATTGACAGCTTAATCATAGCACACAAACTTATTAACGCATATAAATGGCAACGATGGTCACGCAGAACGGAATCTTTCAAAAGTAACAAAGTTTCATATAAATTAAATTGAAAACACTTAGGGCTCCTTTTACAAAGCCGCGCTAGCGGGGTTAACGCGTGTGACTTTTCATCATGCGCTAACCCCCCGCGCTGGCCAAAAACTGCTGCCTGCTCAAGAGGAGGCAATAGCGGATAGTGTGTCCGGCGATTTAGCGTGCGTTAAACCGCTAGCGCGCCTTTGTAAAAGGAGCCCTTAGCTTTTCTGGTCCGAAACCCGGCTTTGAACACAAGCCAGGCCAGTGGCGTAGCAAGGGTGAGAGTCACCCGGGGTGCTGGTGCCCCTGCCCTGCCTTCTTCTCCACCCCACCCCATCCACTCCTTCCCCACCCCCTTCCTGCTGTACACGTGCCCCTTCCCTTTCCCCGCACCTTTTTATTGTTCGTGGCGCGAGCGGCAACCCCCAACCTGCTGCTTGCACCAGCATCGGCTCTTCCTCTGACATCACTTCCTAGGCGCAGGTCCAAGAGAGGAGGACAGGTGCTGGCACCCTCACCTAAAGGGCGCCCAGGACAGACCGCCTCTTCCCCTTTACTACGCCAATGGCCCTGGCAAACGGCATCCAAGTGAAGCTTATGATGTCCCTGCCAGTGACGTCTGGTACAACATTGGCAGGACAAGGACAGGAAAATACGTACTCTACCTGGATAACTCAGCAAACTCCAAATAAATAAATAAATACTCCCCCCACATTGGAGGGAAAACTTTCTAAGAGCAGCAGACAGATACTTAGTATAACAAATTTATTTTCTTTTCTTTTTTTTTTTATTAATCTTTATTGGTTTTCAAACTTTGACAGTGCCATACAATTAATTTATATGTAAACATTACAGAAAAGGCACATTTTACTACACAATTAATACAGAAAATATCATTTCCCCACCTCCTCCCCATAACTTGTTATATTAATTAATCTTTATTCATTTTTAAAGTTCCCAGTAAGTGTAACATATAATACAATCATTTATACTTAAATCACACTTAATATAACATCAAATTCTAAACTAGATCGAATAATCCCTCTCCTTTGTATACTATAGTTATTCATAATTAAAAGAAACCAAAGAAAAAAATAATAATCCCATCCTCCCGCCCCACCGTGGACGTATATGAATCAAAGGAAAAAATTAATGTTTATTCTACACAATACTTTCAATCTTTGCAAAATTTTGTTTTTGAATTTTGAATTTTTAAAAAAATTTCCTTGTTGTATAGCTATTATCCTTTCCATTTTGAATATGTAGCATAATGAGTTCCACCAAAAGCTGTAGTTCAGCCTCTTCCAATTTTTCCAGTTATTCGTGATCTGTTGTATGGCAACCCCTGTCATAATGAGCAGAAGCCTGTTATGTCTGACAAATTTCTTTTCATTGGCTTGGTGGCTCAACTAAACCAGTGGGAAGAAAAGTTCTCTTCAAACTCTGACAAGATGCAAAATACACTTCAGATCCAAACTTAGCTGAGAAGAAAAAAGTTCAATTGGTATAATAACAGTAGCAGACTTTAATTTACTGGCTGCATCACCCAGCGATTCCCAACAGACTCGCACACAATCTTCCCAGCTGTCGATGCTGGTCTCCTCTTCAGCAGCATTCGTACAGTGTACGGACATTACCAGTAATTGGAAATGATTTTTCCTTCCTGCAACACAGGTAGAGCTCCATCCCGACTCACTTAAATATCTCACCAGGGCGGACAAGGTCTCTGCGGGCCTGGATGATCATAATTAGTTTAGTGGCTGCTGCTGCATCCCTTGCGGACAGACGGATGCCTCTGAGAATCAAATAGCCACTCTGTGAGATTTGAAAGCATTTGGCATGTCTCTGCTTGTGGTCTTCTGCTAGGACCACTCCTCCAGGGTTTTATGTTAGCTTTGAGTTCCAGGCTGTTCCTCTTCAATTCTGGCTGGAATCACTTCTTTTTTCTTTTCTTTTCTTTTTTTTTTTTTTTTATCTCTCGGTTGCTGAGGGTGACAATGACTTCCTTGTGTATTCTTGCTCCGGATGGAGGTCAAACAGTTGTCAGCCTAAAACGCTAATGGGGGAACTCATTATAAACTCTGTTATAGGGGGTTTTGTGGACTTTTCTAGAAATCCTGTTTCCTCTCTCTGTGCATAAGTGTGTTAAAATTAAAGCATGCATAGATTTGATAGCACTGAAAATGAAAGTGTTCCGTCTATCCACAGACCAAATATAAAATGGAGAACAACATTACAAGCTATCCATTCCCTTACTAGGTAGTCTTTGGGTGCATAGATTTATATAATATTAGTACAAGGGGCGCTGAATAGTTCTCAGCCCAACCAACAAAGTTGGGGCAGTACCCATTCAAAAAAATGGAAAATCACTGGACTAACCCCCTCTTCTACGAAACTGCGCTAGCAGTTTCTAGCGCAGAAAGCTGCGCTGAATGACCCGCGCTACTCCCGACACTCATAGGAATTCTATGAGCGTCAAGAACAGCGCGGGCCATTCAGCATGGCTCCCTGCGCTAGAAACTGCTAGCGCAGTTTCGTAGAATAAGGGGTAAGTGTATAGCCCTTGATAGAGACTGCCCCAACTTTGTTGGTTGGGCTGAGAACCTTTCAGCCCCCACCCCTTGTACTTTCACAGGTAAGTGAACACTTGTGCACATAAGTGCCAGCAGAACACTTATGCACGTAAGTGCCAGCAGGACTGGGACGGAGATGGGAGGCCTGGGGGCGGGTCTAGGGTGTCTGGATTTTACAGTCGTAAAATCTGGAAACCTAATCGTAGTAGAGGAAGTTATCCCCGAGCAGCTGAGCCATGGGAGTGGCCTTGCTCAGCTGATGGGGGATAAGTTCCCTTGCCACGATCAGCTTTTGGCTGCTGTAGCCTGACTTTAGGATCCTGCAGTGGCATAGATAGGCAGCGGATATTTAGGCCAGGGTTTTCTGAGTCTACATTTCAGCTGCCTATCTTGGCTGAATTTAGGCGCGATTCTGTAACTGGCGCTGTCAAGTGATTGATACACGATCAGTGGCTGCTTTTCAGGCGGCCACTGACATAGGCGCCAGTTACAGAATCTAACCCTAAGTGCTCTCGCATTAAGACCCATATGCTCAAAACTTATCATGTATTTAATGATTGACCTTAAACCAGATCTAACCTGTTTAGCATCAAAGAATTTCAGCTACCGATGCCCTAAATGGTTAATCGCAGTCTTTTCCATGGTTTGCAGCAGCCTCCGATAATCACATGTAAATAGATTACAACAAGCTTATCAATGTTAAAATAAGCATTCCAATCGATGCCCAGATGTTGCACAAAATGAAGCGCCAGCCTTTAATGATCTAAATTTAGCTACAAGTCAGGAGGTGCTGGTAATGTTGAAATGCATGTGTTAGAACAATTTATATTGAAATTGTTTGATTGCACTATGGTAGTTTGGAAATTTAATAAAGATTTACAAAAAAAAAAAGAATGTACTGGCTGGTCTATGCCGCTGATTGCATGAGGAAGTTCATAAAAATACTTTAATAATATATGTGTATGTAAAAAGTGCATCTCATGCGCACGTGTTAAAGGCATGTCTCATGCGAGTCCATTAAAAGCTTATACTGGCTTATTCTGGGACTGCTGATTGCATATGTTCCACCGAAGCAGTGTCCCGCTCCCTCGAGAAGGGCTCCCGATGGCGGCACTGCTGCTGGTGGCGCTGCTCCCGCTGCTGTGCGCGAGCGACGCACCGGAGCTGGACCCCGCCTGTCGGCAGCGGATCGACCACATGGTGAACGGCAGACAGAGGTGAGGATGGATTGATGGAAGATGCTGGACTGTTGGGGGGGATAGACAGAGGGGAGATTCTGCTTTGGTAGGGGTTGGGGAAAGAAAGGGAGGCCTACTGCTGCACAAGGGGAGCAGGAAGAGATGCTAATGGACAGGGGGGAAAAAGGAAGGAAAGCCTACTGCTGAACAGGGGGTTCAGGAAGAGGTGCTGATGGACAGGGGGGAAAAAGGAAGGGAGGCCTACTGCTGGACAGGGGGAGTAGGGGGAACAGGAAGAGGTGCTGATGGATGGGGGGGAAAAGGAAGGGAGGCGTACTGCTGGACAGGGGAGCAGGAAGAGGTGCTGATGGACAGGGGGGAGGTAAACAAGGGAGAAGGGCTGCTGCTGGATAAGGTGAGGTAAAAGGAAGGGAGAATGGACAGGGGGAGCACGCAAGGGGTGGTGACGGACAGCCAAAACAAAGAAAGACAGAAATACAGAAAGCGGCTAAGGAGACAGAGAGAGAAAAAAATAAAGACAGACACACACATACATTCTAGCACCCGTTAATGTAACGAGCTATAAAGTTTTCACATTTGCGTGGTTTGTTGATAGTTCTCTGCCCCTCCCCTCTTATGACGTATGTCAATGATTCACTACACAAAGGCATGCCTATGATTAGCGCTCATGCATTCCTGCAACATGGCTATTCTGTGCATGTGTCAGTTGCTTTCTGCTAAAACTGATCAGATGGGATTACGGCGGACCTCCGCAAAACTCATTTGTATACGTGTCGAGGTGGAAGATGATATTTTCTTTCTCAAAGGACCCTCGGCCCAAGAGGGCATCTGCTCAAACTCAGGGGAGGGAAATTTTATGGAGACGCCAGGAATTACTTCTTCACAGAAAGGGTGATTGATCATTGGAACAAGCTTCCAGTGCAGGTGATCGAGGCCAGCAGCATCCCAGACTTTAAGAATAAATGGGATACCTATGTGGGATCCCTATGAGGGTCAAGTCAAGGAATAGGGTCACTAGGGTATTGACTTAAAGGGGTGGGTTAGTAGAGTGGCAGTAGACTTAAAGGAGGTCAGTAGACTTAAAGGGGTGGGTCAGTAGAGTGGGCAGACTTGATGGGCTATAGCCCTTTTCTGCCGTCATCTTTCTATATTTCTATGAACACCGATCGCCGTTTTCAGATCGGAAAATATACTGTCACCACAGTGACCCACAGAATTTTAACAGCAATTTTAGAGAATCTGGCTCTAATTCTTTTGTAGGTCTCATGTGCTAATGTAAAAATTAGATTGGGACCTAAAAAAAAAGCCCTATTTTATGGACATTCTAGGAATGGGCTTAGTTTGCAGGAAAGTCCCCTTTTTTTCCATCTTAGTAAAAGGACCCATTTGATTTTCATATTTTCTTGTACCTAAACATACCTATAGTGGGAATTGCAGCTTATCAATTCATTCCATTTGAGTTTGGGCTACGCTAAGTAATGCCAGTGTCTTGCCACCAGCCATGGCGTCCTACCAGTAAATTAATTGGGTGGCAATAGACAGGAAGCAGCAATCGGTGTGGGTTAATTAGCTTCTTCCTTATGTTAGATCTGATTAAATTTAATGCCGTGCTCAATAATTTATGTAGACGGTCTTAACAACATTGTGTACATGAAAACGATTTCATTGGCTTCAGATGAAAGTTGGGGCACTAGGGACAGTGGTGTGAGAGGCAGAAAGATGCACGGGGAATGTAAGGTAAATGAGTATCGTATCCAGTGAAAATTAGGTAGCACACTCTTCAGAAGCAAGGGCCTGCTGAATTACTTAGCAAGATTTCACAGGGCACAGACTGTTCCACATGAAAAGTTCATCCATAATGCATTTAACTCAAGTTCTCTTTTCTAATGATTTCATTGTGCACCACTGGACTGCAGTGGAGAACTAATTTGGAAAAGCAGTTACAATTAAAACACATCAATAACCGCTCTAAAAACACTTAGATGGAAACAAACGGGTTTTCGTAGCTTGCTCTCAGTTATCCCGATGGGAACACAACGACGACACAATCATGGTCACTATAATTTTGTTTTTACTGTATTTTAAGACACAACATATGTATTAGTCTTTAAGAATCATCTAGGGACTGTCTTGCTTAATTCTATAAATGAGAGTTCTCCAGAGTGCTCACAGAGCTGTTAGGAGAATAAATTGACGGTATTGAGCTTGCTTAGCCTGCGGCCTGGCTGCCCTGGTTAGACATGCTCTTGCTATTGGATGCTAAGCATGGTCAGGCCTAGCTAATTCCAGAGCACTCAAAGAGCAGTTAAGAGAATAAATTGACCTGGATGGGAGACCACCTGGGAATACCAGGTGCTGAGAGGGCCCTATTTTGGGCAGGAGCAACATAATGGAGCCACACCCACCATCCTCACCCTTTTACACCTAACTCTTAAACCCTCCACTGGAGTTCCTCTCTCATCCTATTTCCTGTAAACCGTGCCGAGCTCTGCATCTACGGAGATGGTGCGGTATATAAACCCAAGGTTTAGTTTAGTTTAGCAGATAGCCCTGAGCAAGTGACTTAACTAGTCAGCAGCCGTTTTTAGCCAGTTGAATCATTTTGAATATCAACCTGGACTTAGTGCTGTCCAGGCATCCACAGTCCTACAATGTGCACAACACTCCAATGATAAGTTTCCCAAAGGTACCTTGATCCAGGGGGTTAACCTTTTTCCACACCAAGACGCCGTGGCCATGTTTTAGGCAGTATTGGTGAAATCAGGATTGACTTAGGTAGTCGCTAAAACTTTGAGCATTACTGGTAAGCTAGTTTTTGTCTCAATGGATTTGAATGCCTTAGAATAACGTAAAGATGTAATGGGTGCGTTTGGTTTTTTGCAGTACACACTATCCCCGACCCTGAGGAAGGAAGAACGAAATGCGTTGGATGGGAGTGATACAGTTCTGTTTCAAGCCAAGCTAAGTAGCACTTATTCTAGCTTTATGAAATCTTGAATGAGCACTTTAGAATTAAGGATGACACGGAAAAAGGAAGTCTATTTTTGAAATATAAAGAAAAAAGAAAAAAAATTGTTTCACATCGTTTATAAGGTTCCGATGAGGAGGCTCACCACACAAAATTTATAATTAATAAGTGTGGCATTCTGAGGAACTTAGTGTTATAAGATTCTGAGATCTATATAGTGTGGGACCAGGCATCCAGACAGCTTTTCAAAACCCGGCACTGTGTCCGGGTTTTGAAAAGCGTTGAGATCGGGGCTGTCTCTGGAGGGAATCTGCACATGCGCGGATGCAACGGGCCAATGTCACACACATGTGCGCATGGGTGTATCGCTATCAAGTTGCATCCACAATTGCGCAGATGCTCTCCAGACACGGCCCCAAAGAGGCGAGGTTCGTGTGGGGCCAGAGATGGGGGGGGTGCGGAATGAGGCAGGGTCGTGAGCAGAATGGGGCGGGGCCGGGGGTAGAATAGGGCGGAGCCACACATCCTCTTTTTTTCAACCAAAATTCTGGTAACCCTGTCCCATGTACCCCTAATGCTCCTCCCATATGTGCATTCCTTTTGTAGTTATGCACTATTAGCATTTTTGAGCTAACTTTTAGAATAGCATGCTGTGCATTTACGCGTATAAGTGCCCGTTTTCAGTGCACCTACTTGTGCAAGGCACACATAACAGCATATGCCCTGTTATAGAGTTGCATTGTAAGTGCAAAACCATACCACATTTTAGTAAAGACAGCTCCTAAGTTTTCGGCTCCAGGAAGTACTTCTTCACCGAAAGAGTAGTGGATCATTGGAACAGACTCCCACGCCAGGTGATAAAGGCCAGCAGCGTGACGGATTTTAAGAGAAAATGGGATACTCACGTGGGTTCTTTAAGGGAGTAAATTCAGGGGAGGGGATACTTGGAATGGGCAGACTTGGTGGGCTATAGCCCTTTTCTGCTGCTTTTTTCTGTTTCTATTATTTGTAGATGCCTTTATGTGATGTTTATAGGATTGCTATTGTTCTTTATGATGTTCTATTATAATTTCTAAGGTTGAGAGATGCTGAAGATGTCTACAGTAGTATATGATTATAGTACTTTTAGGCAGGGTTGCCAGATTTTCCATCTGGTAAAAGAGGATGCATGACCCCACCCTGTTCCACCCCCAGGTCCACCCCATTTCACCCCGGGGTCCACCCTGTTCTATCCCCCAGCCATGCCCCGGTCTTCCCCCCCAAACCCAGCCCCACATAATCTCGTGTCTTCGGGCCGGTGGTGGATGCGGTGGTTTCAGCCATCACGAAACGGCATACGGTGCTGGTAGAGGGCGGCTTGGCTTTGAGGGACACTGAGAAGCGCAGGTTGGAGTCTCTTCTTAAGCATAGTTTTGATGTCACTGCCCTAGCGGTCCAGGTGGTGATGTGTGGCAGTCTGGTGGCTCGGGCTTGTTTTCGGTGGGCCGAGCGTGTCCCGGACCAGGAGTCTGATGACTGGTCTTTGGTGGAACAGGAAGTAGCTATGATTGAGATGGGTTCTTCCTATTTCTCGGATGCCATGTATGATCTGTTACATGCGTCGGCTCTCACACACCCACAGATGCACTCCAGCCCCGGCCTCGATCTCACCAGCTTTTCAAAACCCGAACAAAGTGCTGGGTATTGAAAAGCCATCCGGAGACATCCGGACGACTGGTAACCAGTGTTCCCTCTAAGCGGGCGGGTGTTGTGAGCAAACTTTTTTCACTGTGAGCTAAAAATATCGGGCGCCAGCAAGTTATGAGCCAAATAAATATGTTGCTTTCTACCACAGAACTTCCTTACGTTTGTATGGAATCTATCCCCTTTCAACTTTAGAGAGTGCCCTCTCGTTCTCCCTGCCTTAGCTACTAAGTCTATTCCCTTCAGTACCTTGAATGTTTCTATCATGTCCCCTCTCAATCTCCTCTGCTCAAGGGAGAAGAGGCCCAGTTTCTCTAATCTTTCGCTGTACGGCAACTCCTCCAGCCCCTTAACCATTTTAGTTGCTCTTCTCTGGATCCTTTCGAGTAGTACCGTGTCCTTCTTAAAGTACCAGTGCTGGACGCAGTACTCCAGGTGAGGGCGTACCATGGCCCGGTACAGCAGCATGATAACCTTCTCTGTCTCTTCAGTCCAGCATCTGCCCCTTCCATTCACTGTCTGTCTTTCCCTGCCATCTCTCCTCCTGCCCCCCCCCCACCCCCCAATTTGGTCTAGCATCCATCATCTTCCTTCTGTTCCCCTCATGGTCTGGCATCTCTATCCTTCCCTCCCCCCTGTGGTTTTTAGCATATCTCTCTTCTCATTTCCTCCACTCAGATCTGATCATTCTCTGCTCTCTCTTCCCTTTTCTTCTCTGGTCTTCCTTCTCTATTTTCTGCCTCCATCTAAATTAAATTCTTTCTTACTATTTAGTCCCGTTTCCCTCTTTTCACTGTGTCTACACACAGCTTGTCACCCCTTTCCCTCACCCCTCCATTATCTTACTATTTTCTTCCCCCTTTATTTATCTCCTCCTTCCATCCAGTATGTGTTCTTTCCCCACTTCCATTCAGCATCTGCTCTCCCTTCTCAACTGACATCCATCTGCCTTCTGCTCTCTCTCCCTTCTTCTCACTTCCATCATCTGTCCCCTTCTCTCTCTCTCTCATCTCCTCCATTCCATCATCTGCCCCTTCTCTCTCTCTCTCTCTCTCTCCCCCCCCCAACTTCCATCATCTGCCCCCCTTCCCCTCACCTTTGTGGGTCACTTTCTTTCCCCTGAGGGTGGCTCATGTCACAGGGGAAGCTTTGGCCGAGCAGAACCGCTTGATTGACAGTGGAACTTACTTGATTGATGTCGATGCTGGGGCCCGTTGCCGTTTGAAGGAAAAAAAAAAAAGGTGGAAAAAAGGAACCTGTAAAGGCGAGAGGAAGGGAAACCTCCAGGACAGCTGCTTTTTGCCCTCCTTCAGCGGCCCAAGAGTTCAGACCAGCAGCGGCAGCTCTGTATGCTTTTAACTTCGGCACAGAGCTGCCCCTAATCAATAGTTTAGCGCGGTTTCATGAGGCAGCCTCGGGGCCTTTGATAGCCGGCCCGCTTCGATGATGCGATGTGGGCCGGCCTAGCAAAGGCCCCGAGGCTGCCTTATGAAACCGCGCTAAACTATTGATTAGGGGCAGCTCTGTGCCGAAGTTAAAAGCATACACAGCTGCCGCTGCTGGTCTGGAGGTGCGGAGACAAGGCAGGAGGCAAACGCGGTGGAAGGCAGGAGTCCCGGCGAAGGCAGGAGTCCCGGCACAGCGACTGCAACAGGAAGTTGCAAGTCAGCTGACGCCGGCCTTTCGTTGCGGCGGGGACCGAATCCTTCGCGGACCGGCAAGATTTTGTTTGCGGACCGGCGGTTGAAGAACTGTGCTCTACACTGTGTGCGCTGCGACGAGAAACTTGTGCGCTGCGAGGTAATATTTTGTGCGCGTGCGCACGTCAACGCAGCTTAGCGGGAACACTGCTGGTAACCCTACTTTTAGGTTTAGTTGACGTTTGTTTTGTGAACTGCTGCTTGTTTAAAATAGTATGCATGTTCTTTCTGTTCACCGACTAGATTTTAAGCGGTTTATAAATTTTAAAAATAAATACATATAATTATAATTCAGCTTCAACTAGGAGCTTAAAAGTTATACTGATAAATTCAGGCCTGTCATTGCATTTGCCTAGATTTATGAGCCTAATGCAGAAAGTTACTACCAAGCACCTAACTTCTATTGTCCTAAATCCTCCCCTGTTGCCATTCACTTTTTATGCTCCTAAATTTAAGAGTTGAGTGATGGTCTGAGTATAAATTTAGGCACTCAGCCCTAGCAAATTGTCAAAGAGGCCAATTTAGAAGCACAACTCTCGAAGCTAGACTCATAAATCCTTTGCATGCTGAGCTCAGAATTTTCAATTAATAAACAAATGTAGTTTGATCTAGAAAAGTACTGTAGCATACAATGATAATGCCCTAAGAAATACTAGGGAAATCAATTCATGCTTCTCAGCCCACAATAAGATGTGGGGAATCAAGGTACCCGATCTCAACGCTTTTCAAAACCCGGACAAAGTGCCGGGTTTTGTAAAGCCATCCGGACACCTGGACAACCCTCTAAAGCAGTGGTCTCAAACTCAAACCCTTTGCAGGGCCACATTTTGGATTTATAGGTACTTGGAGGGCCTCAGAAAAAAATAGTTAATGTCTTATTAAAGAAATGACAATTTTGCATGAGGTAAAAATTCTACAGTTTATAAATCTTTCCTTTTGGCTAAGTCTTAGGGCTCCTTTTACGATGGTGCGCTAGTGGTTTTATCGCACGTACCGGATTAGCGCACGCTAGCCAAAAATCTACCGCCTACTCAAAAGGAGGCAGTAGCGTCTAGTGTGCGCAGCAATTTAGCGCACGCTATTCCGTGCGTTAAGCCCCTAGCGCACCTTCATAAAAAGAGCCCTTAATAATAATGTTGTCATTTATAGCTAAAGAGACATATGATCAAGAAACTGTTTTATTCTACTTTTGTGATTATGATAAACATACCGAGGGTCTCAAAATAAGACCTGGCGGGCTGCGAGTTTGAGACCACTGCTGTATACCTCCTTTTGGCCTACCCTGTATTATTTTCAGCAATAAACAGCCAGCAGCCGCAGTGATTAACTTCCAAGCCTTGTATTCGGTTTAGTGGCCTGGAATGATAAAATTCTGTCAAAGAACTTCTTGTATTGACAGGATTTAAAAGAAGGGTACCGGTAATTAAATAGGTTTATTCTATGAGTACTCCTATTGCAACTCCTATTCATGGAAAAGTGGGAGGCAAGATAATCGGGTGTAGATAACATGAAGAAGGATCTAGCAAAGTTTGAAGAATGGTCTAGCATCTGGCAGCTAAGATTTAATGCTGAAAAAAAATGCAGAATCATTCATTTGGCCTACAAAAATCAAATGGAGTGGTATAGTCTAGAGCAGTGGTCTCAAATTCACGGCTCGGGGGCCACATGCAGCCCGCCTGGTTCTATTTTGAGGCCCTCGGTATGTTTATCATAATCACAAAAGTAAAATAAAACAGTTTCTCGATCATATGTCTCTTTAGCTATAAATTACAATATTATTATTAAGACTTAGCCAAAAGGAAAGATTTATAAACTATAAAGAGTTTTACCTCCTGCAAAATTGTTATGTCTTCATTAAGATATTAACTGGTTTTTTTTCTGAGGACCTCCAAGTACCTAAAAAGCCAAAATGTGGCCCTGTAGAGGGTTTGAGTTTGAAACCACTGGTCTAGAGGGTGTAGTATTTCTGTGCAGGAAAGAGAAGATAACAATACATTCCCAAGGAAATCGCAACTGGAATTGACCTTCAAAGGTCAAATCCTCACTGCCTTATAGAAAGAAGTCTCTTCCTACAGTCCTATGTACCCAGACAAAAGTCAGGAAATGTCCGCACCCTAAGACCCAACCCTCTGATGAAAAAACAAACACAAAACATTCACTGCCTCCCACGGTTTGCCTTTTTTGAATCGTATAACTCATGATCTTTTGAATTCTTGTGCAGTTCGCTGCCTCAGAAGGGGCTGCATTTCAAATGATTTTTCTATTTATTCCTAAATTGTGCAGCCTCAGCAGTAGCAATTAAGGTAATCTGGTAGTCTGCATTTTCTCGGGATTTCCCCTGAGGATTTTCCATCTTTGCTCCCAAACTGAGCATTAACTACCCTCACCTTTAATTAGCATATGTTCACGCAGTGCTGTCTGTGACTTAAACAGGGAACAGGGTTTGCTTGTAAACAAAAAAAAGGGTAAGTGATCTTGTTAAATTTGCTGTGCTATTATTTGTTCTAAACTATTCAGTTTGCAAAGAAAACACACGCAACAGTACTCCTTTATCCTTCCTGGCTTCTTATGCATTTTAGAAGGTGAACTGGGCTTTTAAAGAGGTTTTAAAGACGCCCCCTTACTCTATTTCTGTAACCTAGAAAGTGACAGAGCAGCTTTGTTCCATCAGCACTCTCATACCCTTAAGCATAAATATCAGCTATAGAGTGTTTTTCCTCCTCTACCATGGAAGGAAATTTAAAGCAACAGAGCACACAGAAACTCGGTAAGATCAGGTATGTGGTAGAGAATGACACGGGGGCAAATTTTTCCCCCGTCCCCGCGGGAAATCATTTTCTCGTCCCGTCCCCGCAAGTTCTTTTCCTGTTCCTGCCCCGTTCCTGCAAGCTCCGTCCTCATCTGCACAAGCCTCAAATACTTTAAAATCCTAAATGTTCGAGGCTTGTGCGGTTAAGGCAGAGCTTACAGGAATGGGGCAGGGGCAGCGACAAAACTCGTGGGAAAGGGACGGGGAAATTGAGTTCCGACGGGGAAAAATTTGTCCCCGTGTCATTCTCTATTATGTAGCGCTCTCTTCAAAATCCAATTCTATCAGTCAAACTCAAAAGCCTCCTCTACCTCCCCTCCTTCCCCCCCGCTTAACGTAGGGGTCTTCAGTAATTTTTAAGTCGGGACTAGAGAATGACACGGTGGCGGTTTACCCGCGGCCACCGCATTTTAGCCGCGGGTCACCCGCTGAAAACGGGGAAGAAAACTAGCAGTCGCTGCGGCGACGGGGACAAGGCCATTCACCGCCCGCGGGGCGGTGAATGGTCTTGTCCCCCGCAGTGAGGCATGAAGGATCGCGCGGTCCCCGCAGCTCACACCCGCCCGCCCAATCGATTCCAGTGTCCAGCCAGCTCTCTCCCCTCTCCTCACCCCAGTCCGCAGATCCTCCTCCTCGGCGACCCGCACGCTACCAGAGAGCCGCGCACACCCGCCGCTGCTCAGCCTCGATCTTCTGCTCTGACGCAACCGGAAACAGGAAGTTGCAGCAGAGCAGAAGATCGAACACTGAGCAGCCGCGCGTGTGCGGCTCCCTGGGAAAGCGCGCAGGTTGCCGAAAAAGAAAACCCACAAACCAAGGTGAGGAGAAGGGAGAGAGCCGGCCAAACACCAGGATCGACCGGGCAGGCAGGTAGTGGCCGCGGGGACCGTGCGATCGCTAGTGTTCCCGGCTCAAATTGGAAGGAGGGAGTGAAAGGAAAAAGGCTTATATGGATGCAGCGGGGACGGTGACGGGGCGGTGAATGGGATGGCAGTGGCGGTGATGGGGCGGTGAAAGGGATGGCGGTGACGGGGTGGTGAAGGGATCGGCGGTGACGGGGCGGTGCAGAGGATGGTGGGCCGGTGACGGGGCGGTGACGGGGACAGATTTTTTCCCCGTGTCATTCTCTAGTCGGGACCACTTTGGATTCTAATGAACTGAAGGTGAGCTGCCAAATATCTTCCCCCGTGGGACCAAGACTCTGCTGACCAGTGTGTCAATGACATCCATCCCCACCAGCCTCATCTTCAAACTTCATATCCTCAACATTGTGAGCATTTTCAAATGCATTCTCTTTTGTCTATTGATAAATGCCTTATCCTTCAAGCATGTGGCTCTGCCCTCATCCACTTTCCTCTTTCTGTCCTGAGCCTGGGTAGAAAGACAGAACAGCAAGAAAAATGCTGATACTACTATTTATCATCTCATATAGCACTACCAGGCATGCGCAACGCTGTACATCAAAACACGGAAGAGGCAGTCCCTGCTTGAAAGAGCTTACAGTCTAGTTAAGACAGACAAACTGGACAAAAAGCAGTGCTTAGGAGGGAGAATTACAGAAGGAATGATAAGACAGGTCTGGGTACTTAGCAGGTGGGTTGGAGTTTGGAACTGAAAGCAGACGGACAATGGGGGCTGCCCCTTAAGTCCCAAAGGGCCACCACCGGCTCCCAGGTCTTGCATTGAAGACCACTGGTGTAGCGATTGAATACATCTCTCTTGCAGATAACCAGGAATCCCTGAAACCTTTCAGGCAGCGATCTGTAACACCCAATTAATACCATATAACAGCTCTCCCAACAGAATGAAGGTCTACAATTCTGCATCACTCTTCACCCAGTGCAAATCCAAAGAGACTTCACCTATTACTGTCAAAAGCAGATTCTACACCAGGCATGCTCTTCTCTTGACAGACTGCAAAGTAAATCAGAAATTAATTACTTTCAATTGTCTGGCTTGTGGTAAACATGGATAAATCTTAATGAAACCTTTTTAATTGTTTACAGTTTCAGTGTTCACATTTTTTTTTTTTTTTAAAGAAGCAGTTCCATGCATTTTTTACTTTTTTTTTTTTTTTTTTTTTTTTCTGTAAATGGGTTTTATGCTTGTAGCTGAGATTGCTCCAGGAAATAAGTGAATAGAAAATAACCAGTAAAAAAATTTCATATTTCTTTTTCGAATGTAACTGCTCCAGTCCAAGCCATGACTAGTCATTTTCATTATTTAGTGCTCGAAGGTGGATTTCAGGGAACATCACAGGGGTAATTTTGTAAACCAGGTGCTGACATTTGCACGTGCATTGTGGGTCAGAATCTGTTGTGCACGCAAATCTGTGCACATTGCTGGTTTGTGCACGCAAATCTGTGCACATTGCTGGTTTGTGCACGCAACTTAATTGTGTAACAAGACAATCAGTGCTGACACTTGGCAATTAACAAGTGATAATTCCTTGCCTAATCAGATATTCTTTCCCCTAATAACCCCAATGTATTATGTAACATCTTTCTTCTCTCATGTATTCTTTCCCCATGTTTTTCCAATTTATCAAGTTTCAAGTTTATTTGAGTATTTGATTAAACGCTTATCCTAAGGTACAAAGAGACCCCACTTGGAATACTGTGTCCAACATTGGTCTCCCAACCTAAAGAAGGATATAAAACTGCTGGAGAGGGTGCAGAGACGAGCAACAAAACTAGTTAAAGGCATGGAGAATCTGGAATACGAGGATCGACTTAAGAGACTGGGATTGTTCTCCCTTGAGAAAAGGAGACTGCGAGGGGATATGATCGAGACCTTCAAAATACTGAAAGGAATCAACAAAATACAGCAGAAAAACTATTTACATTATCCAATTTGACACGGACAAGAGGACAAGGAATGAAGCTAAGGGGGGACAAGTTCAGGACTAGAATCAGGAAGTTCTGCTTCACTCAGAGAGTGGTTGACACCTGGAATGCTCTCCCAGAGGAGATTATTGCGGAATCGACCGACCTAGGATTCAAAAGCAAACTAGATGCATATCTCCTTACGAGAGGCATAGAAGGATATGGGTGACTAAAAATTACACCAGGTGTACACCTGACAGGGCCTCCGCGTATGCGGATCACCAGACTTGGTGGACCGAAGGTCTGATAAGGAGATGGCGCTTCTTATGTTCTTATGTTTGTACAATAAATTTAAAAATTTATAGGATTTCAAGGAGACAAACAATTTTAATTGATTAGATGTACATAACTTCTCAAGACTTAAAGAGACATTGGGAATGAAGGGAGAACTACAATTTTTATATAGGAAAAGTGCATGAAAGGGAAACACAATAGGGAGAGGGGGAGTTAAAATTTGCTGGACTTGTTTCGAATATTCAGTTAAAGGCGTCTTTAAAAAGGAAACATTTTAAATTGCTTTTAAACTGCTGCAGATTACATTCAGATCTTAAATATATAGGAAGAGAATTCCAGATCATTGGGGCAGTCACTGAAAAGATGAAGGTACGACGAGTACCAATTTATCTCAAAGAAGGAACATTAAGGGTGTGCTGTGAAGTTGATCTAAGGGCTCTCGGGGGATCGTATGGAATCAGGAGTCTATCGACGAATGCTGGAGCGTTGGTAAGTAGAGTTTTAAAAGTCAAAAGAGCAATTTTATATGTTATCCTATGTATGACAGGTAACCAGTGGGCTTTTTGTAGTAGTGGGGTAACATGGTCATATTTATTGGAGCCAGATATGAGCTTGATAGCTGTGTTTTGGATTAATTGAAGACGTTTTATATCTTTTAGACATAGCCTTTTTAATAAAGAATTACAATAATCCATTTTGGATATTACAAGGGAATGAATTAGCACATTAAGAGATTTAGCATCAAGAAGGGGGACCAATGATCTAATCATCCTTAGCTTATAAAGTGTAGTTACTTACCTGTAACGTAGGTTCTCCGTGGACAGCAGGATAATCAGCCACACTTTAACCAGTGCACTAATTTGTGGGCGAAATGAAAGTTTATTGTCAATAAGAACGCCTACAATTTTAATAGTGGTAATCGGTTTAAGTGGAATATTATCAATAGAAACTGGAGCAATTAGTTGTAACCCTTCTTTCCATGGGAAAAGCACAGTACTAGTTTTAGTAATGCTTAGAGAGAGCATATTAGTATTTAGCCAATCATGAATTGTGGATAACTTTTGATTGATAGAAGATATATCATTTTGGCTTGTAGGATCAATGGTATGCATTTTGTAATTCGCTGATTGTCCAGCCTTCTTTCTATGTGAACCGCCTAGAAGTCACTTTGACTATGGTGGTATAGAAAAAATAAAGTTATTATTTTTATTATAATTGGCACTAATTAGAATTTATTGGCACAACTTTCTAAGTGCAAATTCTAGTGCATGGATCTCAAAAGGGAGTATGGCTGGGAAGGAACAAGGGCAGGTCATGGGCGTTCCTAAAAGCTAGACACACGGTTATGAAACACCCCCAATTTAGATGCAGGTATTTAGGCCTTGTTTTCATATCAATAATTAAATGTTACTAAACTAAACTAAACATTCCAAGTGAAGATCAGACTTGTCCACGCTCTCATTTTCTCAGTGGCCAATTACAGATATGGAAGCTGGACACTACGGAAACAAGACAGAAAGAAGATTGACTCATTCTGGAAGAGATGAAGCCGGCTCTGTCACTCGAAGCCTAAATGACGAAGTTACGACTCTCTTATTTTGGTCACACTGTCAGAAGAGAAAGATCATTGGAGAAGAACATTATGGGGTCCTTTTACTAAGGCCGTTAGCCGTTTTAGCGTTCACTAAATATTAGCATGTGCTAAACGCTAACGCATCCATTATAGTCTATGGACAGGGGTCCAAGTTAGCGCGCGCTAATATTTAGCGAATGCTACAATGGCTAGCGCACCTTAGTAAATGGACCCCTATGTTTGGGAAGATCAAAGGAACCAGGCAAAGAGGATGACCTGCAATCAGATGGATGGACATGTTGAAAATAACCAAGGGGATGACCCTGAAAGACCTTGTTTTAACTATGCATGTATTGTTCCTTACATAGATGTGGAATATAAATGTTTTTAAAATATATACATAAATAAATATTGGCACCCTGGTTTTCCTTGCATCCTGTGCAAACCACACCTCTGTACACTGCCTGGTTTAAGGTGCTCAGAGTGATTTAACTGGGCAAGAGTTTCTCCTGCCTGGTCAAATCCTTTTTGGCTATCGGGCCTCTAGAACCATCAAATTGTAAGAGCTCTTTGTGGTAAGGATGCTAAAATTTTGTGCCATGCCTCTTCTGACAGTCCCAGTTCCATTAGCCGCTGAGGCTTTTGAGATGTTGGAAGGTAGCACACCACGTTTACTGGAAACAGCTCCTTGGCTGCACATCCATAATCTTTTTTGGCAGCTACAAGTCACGGTAGTCAAGAGTGTAAGGCAACGGCAGAAAATTACTCTCTTGTGACACTCCACCAAGTTAAATAATGAATCAAAAGGATGGAAACGCTTTCCTGCTTTGCTGGATCACTGCTTGCTTCACAAATCTTTAACCGTGTCCCAGAGGTGCAAAGGCTTAATTTCATAAAGATTTTTGATTCTCTACCATGCTGTAAAACAAACCTTTGCAGAAAGAGGTAAGATGCTGCTTTGGCAAATGAAAATAATGGATTCAGATTTTAGCACAGAGTTTTTGACATCACTTTCCTTCTATGCAAGGCTGTTAAGCACACATAAAGTCCAGCAAGAAAAACACATACCAGGTGATATTCAGACCATAGGAGGCAGGCTTACTAACTTCTGTGGTCAACAGTGACCATGGATATTCAATGCCGGGCCATTTGCAGATTTGGATATCTGGTTTATTTTGGGCCAGAATAAACTTTATCAGCTAAGGGCCCCTTTTATCAAGCTGCGCTAGAGGTTTTTAGCACGAGCCGGTGCAGTAAGTGCTCTGACACTTATAGAATTCCTATGAGCATCGGAGCACTTACCTCGCTGGCCTGTGCTACAAACCTTTAATGCAGCTTGATAAAAGATGAGATTTAGAATGGCTTCCCTATGAGGAGAGGCTAAAGTGGGTAGGGCTCTTCAGCTTGGAGAAGAGGCGGCTCAGAGGAGATATGATAGAGGCCTATAAAACACTGAGCGGAGTGGAAAGCGTAGATGTGAATTGTTTGTTCACTCTTTCCAAAAATACTAAGACTAGAGGGCATGCGATAAAGCTACTAAGAAGTAGATTTAAAACAAACCAGAGAAAATATTTTTTCACACAATGTGTACCGTAATTAAACTTTGGAATTCGTTTCTGGAGAATATGGTAAAAGCAGTTAGCTTAGCAGGGTTTAAAACAGGCTTTAATAATTTCCTAAAAGAGAAGTCCATAGGTCATTATTTAGATGGCATGAGGAAATCCACTGCTTAGTCCTAGGTTAAGCAGCATAAAATCTGTTTTGGTACTTGGAACATCGGTTGGCCACTGTTGGAAACAGGATAACGGGCTTGATGGACCCAGTATGCCAATTATTATGTTCTTATGGGTAAGTTAATATTCAGTGCTGGCTGGTTAACTTTACAGTGGCCAAAGATACAACTGCTACTTGCATGGGCCAATTTGGCTGCTAAACTTGGCCAGTCAGCACTGAAAATCATCCAGCTCTATAAGGCTGGCACACACACATTTGCCTATACTATCTGTGGAAGACAGAGTAATTCTATATAGTGCATGAAGAGTTAAGCGTCCTAGTTAGGTTTACCAGATTTTCTCTTTTAATAAAGAGGACACTTAGCCCTGCCCTGTTCCATGCCACAGCCACACCTGGTTCTACCTCTGGCCACACCCCATTCCACCCCAGCCCCGCCCTAATCTTCCCCAGCCCCACCCCCACACAAACCATGTTTCCTTCACCAAGCTCTGGGCCATGTCTAGAGGGCCTCCTAGCATGCGTGGACAATGTGATGACATCACTCTCATGCATGCATCCGCACATTCACAGAGGCCCTCCAGACGTAGCCCCAAGCTTGGGGGTCTTCCAAAACCCGGACAAACTGCCAACATATATCTTCCAACTTGGGGACATGACACCAATAATGCTTCATGACATTCATTCCTGCCAGAACATCTGGCCTTGGTCACACGTGCAGAACACAGATAAACCTTATGCTAATACAGGACCACAAACTAAAAGTTCTAATATATGCAAATGAAACCCTAAGATGCCAAGCTCTGCATGCAGTACAACACCAGAGAAATAGAAAGAAATACATTTGTTCCTGAACAGTGCAAATTCTCAAAACTGACACATTTCAATCACTAAATTGAAAATAAAATCACTTTTCCTACCATTGTTGTCTGGTGATTTTATTTTTCTACTCATCTTTTCTCAGTCTCTGGTTTCACTTCCTTCTGTCTGTGCTCTTAACTGTTTCCATGGCCTTCTTATCCAATTGCTGGTTTTCTCTCCTTCATTTTCTTCCCTATATCCATCTTTGGCATTAACTTTTAACATTCAACTTCCATTTTTTTTCTTCCTCCTCAAATCTTTCTACTTTTCCATGTCTTCCCTTCCCATCTATCCATGTGTACCATCTTCTCCCTCTTTTTTCTCCCCTATTCCCATCTATCTATAAACAGCATTTCGTCCAATTTCTTCCCTTCCCCACTTCTCCTATCCTTATGCACCATCTCCTCCCTCGCCCTCCCCTTCTCCTTCCCTACCCTTACATCCATGTGCACCATGCCCTCCCTCTCTCTCCCCTTCTCCCCCCATCCCTGTGTACTATCTCCTCCCTCTCTTTCTGTCTCCTATGGTCTGACATTTGTCTTTCCCCTTTCCCCCTCTTATTGTCTGGGATCGTTATCCTCTCCTTCCCATAGTCTGGCATTTCTCTCCCCTCCTTCCTTTCCCTTCTCCTTCCTTTGTGGTCTCGCATCTCTCCATCTTTCCCTTCTTCCCTTCCATCCTCCTCCCTTTCCTTGGTCTGACATCTCTCTTCTTCCCCCACCCCTTCCCCACCCAGTGATCTGACATCTCTCAACTGTTTATTGGTTTGAGGAAGAGGTACATTTTTCACTGCCTTAGGTGATACAGGTTTTACCCACCCACCACCTACCCGGTGTCCTAAATATTCTACTTCTCTTGCCCCAGGGCGTATTTCTTAGAGTTTGGCATAAGCCCAGCCTCCCTTGGAGATGTGCATACTGTCACTAAGGGCTCCTTTTACAAAGCCACACTAACAGGTTTAGTGCGCGTGACTTTTCATCACATGCTAACCCTGTGCTGGTTGAAAAACTACCGCCTGCTTAAGAGGAGGCGGTAGTGGCTAGCGCAGCCGGTGGTTTAGGTAAAAGGAGCCCAAAATGTTGTAGATGGTGTTCCCAATTGGTAGAGAAGATGACTACATCATCTAAATAGCTCTGGCATATGCATGTCAACTTTCTGATAGCTGGCAACCTCCTAGCAGGGTCCCCCAAGGATCCCCATTTTCACCATCAGTGTTCAACCTTCTAATGCAATCCTTAGGAGCCAACCTAGATTTTGCACGAATAAAACATTTCACCTAGGCACATGATAAAACGATCATGCTACCTGTAATGGCAGCATTAGTCAACAGCCTCACCACTGTCATGTGTTCACATAATAGAAAACTGGACTTCAACCCACCACCTCAAACAAAATAAGAACAAAACCTAATTCCTTTGATTAGGACCCTCAACTGACTCACGCTACACTCCAAGGATTACAGTAGATGACACAGACTTTCCATTAGAACTACAATCCTGAATTTCAAGAGTAGAAATTGATAATCACTTATCCACAAAAAGTCACGTACAATTAATAGTAAAACAATTTTTCTTTGTGATGAGAAAGCTAAGATAATCAGAAAAGACTTTGAAACAGAGGCTTTCCGAATTTAATGCAATCCCTAATCCTATCTTGACTAGACTACTGTAATGTGGCTCTTTGCTCTAAAACATTGCTATGAGTATCGCGTCTACAACTAGTTTAAAATGCAGCAGTAAGACTCTTTTACAGACAATGGAAATTGGAACACCTACAGCCCTACTATATGAAACTACATTGGCTGCCTTTAACATCCTGATAGGGAATGCCTCCAAATACCTAACAGAGTTGGCTATCCTACATCAGGGTGCCTCCAACAGATATTCTACCAGAAATCTTTTCCACTTAAAATTCCCAGCATGCAACAATATAAAGTCTACCAGGTAAATTACCTTACCCATTGATTATCAAAATGCTGGAACCAGCTACCACTTACACTACGATCTTGTGAGCACTATCTCAGGTTCAGAAAACTTTTAAAAGTATTTCTGTACCAAGACAGGGAACCAACCCTGAAGTAACTGAAATGGTAATTGTAAAAGCCCATTTCTAAACTGTCTAATGCTACTCCTGAGACTTAACGATGAGCCAACAATAACCTACTTGTACTCGGAACTATGTTAGGGTTGTTAAAAATGTTTTACATGATAAATGTGGACCTTGATGCTTGAAGCTCCTACATCGAAGGTTAAAAAAATACTGTGGTGGGAGTGATTTTTTTTCTTTTACTAGCGATGCTCATCACAATAGCACACAAATTATATGCACGCTATTGTGTAGATAATTGTCGGTAAAAGAGGTAGGAACTGTGCCTGGTGCTTGCTCAGAAGAGCAATCACTAGGCACAGCTCCTACCCCCACCCCCAACCCTCCTGTCAAAGAAAACATGACTGACCATTGCTGTTCTCCCTGCCAGCTGAGTTGATCTTGGCAGGGGGAGTTGCAATCAGCTGAATCGACAGGATTATCCTCCCCATGTCCATTTAGCATCTGCCTCTCTGTCCTCCCCATGTCCATGCAGCATGTTCCCCCTCCCCTCTCCACTTCCTTCAGGATTTACTCTCCTCCCCCACTTCCTTCTAGATAGTGCCCCTCTGTCTAAGGTTTCCCCTTAGACCCACCTCCAGCCCGCCCAGTTCCACCCATCCAAGCTCCATCATGCCCCAGTCCCACCCTAGCCCCCGCTGCCTGCTCTGGTTGGGCAGGAAGGTATCCACGCATGTGCACATGCGACACAATGATGTCATGCACAAGCATGTGTCCATGAAGTCATCGCGATGCCATCCTGCCCGACAGCCCGGACATGTCTGGGGAAATCTGGACGTCTGGTAAGCCCTACCTCTGTCCTCCCCACTTCCTTCCCCAAATCAGCAGCAGTGGTTAAACAAAATAGAAACTGGAGGATTGCATTGGTTGACGGCTCTGGCTTGGAACAAGAAGTGACGTTGAGGGGGCAGCCATGGGTAAGTACAATGTGGTCATCCAGTTTCTATTTTGTTTTGCTACTGCTGCTGATTTGGGAAGGCAGACAGTAGAGGCAGCAGCAGTGGCAGATGGAGGGCTTACTTCAGGGATCCAGCTTCTAAATTATCACGGGAATGTCACAAGAACATTTCCCATATCTACGGCACTGCCACAGAACGGTCCACCGTATTCATGGAGGAATTTCCATGGTAATGGTTCCCACATCACTCTCTGCTGCATGCCCCAAAGGAAACATCTCTATCCCTCTAGAACAGGGTTGTCCAACAATCGATCCTCGACGGCCTCAATCCAGTTGGGTTTTCAAGATTTCCCCAATGAATTTGCATGAGATCTATTTGCATGCACTGCCTCCAATGTATGCAAATAGATCTCATTCATATTCATTTGGGAAATCCTGAAAACCTGACCTGGCGAGGACTGAGGTTGGACACCGCTGGTCTGGAACAAGGATTCTCAACCCGTTCATCAGACACACTAACCCAGCCTGGTGTTCAAAATATCCACAATGAATATGCCTGAGATAAATTTGCATGCACTGCTTCCACTGTATGCAAATCTATTTTGTGCTTATACATTGTGGATATCCCGAAAACCTGACTGGTTGGTGTGTCCCAAGGACTGGGCTGAGAATCCATGCTCCAGAATAACAATAGTATCTCCATAAAGAGCTCAAGAATTGGAAGCGGCTCCCTACTCTGGAAACATTTTCTCTAGGAAGAGATTTTTGCACGGACAGAAAAGCATTATTGTAAGTTTTGAACTCATTGCATTATAAATGCATTTGTTTCTGCTGTTTGGGGTGGGGGAAGAAATGTAGTTTGGGCAAGAATAGTTACACCATGATTCTGTTGAAGGCCTGGAGACAAATAGGAGGAGGAGAATAAATCACTCGCCAACAGAAATAAAACCAGTTGCTTTGGTAATATTTGCTCTATTTCTATATTCACCTGACAGGATTTGAATACCTCATAGATTTTTAGATTATAATATGCATAATGTTGCTGGCTTTTATAAGCCATATAAATCAGTAACAGGCTGGGGAGCTGAAGCTGAGGTCTTTATTACTTTATTTAATAGTTCTCTGTAAATAAATTTAATAGTCGCATGGTACCCTCCAGTGCTTGGAGTTCCAGGGTGTTATAAATATAAGAATGATAACATTACAGGAACCAAAAAAGGCTTTGTTTTTCTTACCTCTCCCTTAGTGTAAGAATAAATAAGAACTTGGCTGGTGCCTTTAACAGTGGAGCTTCAGAAATGGCAATATATGATATTTCTAGAATACTTCAAACTGAAAATTGTAACTATGTGTAGAGACCATAAAGTTTTTCTCCCTTGAGGGACTTTTAGATACCCCCACAGCTCCTGAAGCAAAGGGCTGGCTCACCTACCAGTGATTGACCATGGTGGGAAGAGACACCTCTTGGAGGGAAACTATACTGGTATAAAATTACAGCCCAGTTTCAAATCCCTTGTCACTGGCTCATGTTTCCACAACCATTTTATTTAAAATTATTTGTTGCCTGCCTATCTACAAGTCTAGGCGGGGACCAATGTGAACATACACAAACAGCAATTAACAAACAACAAAGTACAATGGCAATACACAGAAAAATCATAAAACATCTGAACATCTTTACTTGAAAACATTGTATTGAAGGAAACAAATAAATATACAATAATATAATACAAATAGGTTCAGCGATATACCGTATTTTCACGTAGATAACGCGCACCCGTGTAAAACACAAATTTATGTACAGAAATTTTTATATACTGCGCACACCCGTATACCGCGCATGCTGCCCGACTCTCCTTTCGCCCGCCCCGACTCTCCTCTGGAGACCCCGACTCTCTTTTCGCCCGCCCCGACTCGCCTTTCCCCCTTGAAGTCCTGTCCCTACCCTGAAAGCCTGATGCCCCCCCGACGTCCGATTCACCCCCCCGCAGGACCGCTCGCACCCCCACCCCAAAGGACCGCTCGCACGCACCTGCACCTCCCCCCCCCGATGCCCGATTCATCACCCGGAAGGAGCACTCGTACTCCCACCTCAAAGGACCGCTCGCACCTCCACCCGAAGGACCGCTCGCACCCCCACAGCCTCCCCCCCCATGGAGAAGCTGTCTGCCTTGTTTCCGGATGCCAGCAAGCCCAGCTGTTTCCTCTTCCGGCGGTCCCGCCCCTTCTCTGAGCCCTGCTGCGCTGCTTCCTCTTCCGGCGGTCCCGCCCTTTCTCTGATGTCAGAGAAAGGGCGAGACCGCCTGAAGAGGAAGCAGCGCAGCACAGGGCTCTGAGAAGGGGCAGGACCGCCAGCAGAGGAAGCAGCTGGGCTGGCATCCGGAAACAAGGCAGACAGCTTCTCCATGGGGGAGGGGGGGAGGCTGTGGGGGTGCGAGCGGTCCTTCGGGTGGGGGTGCGAGCGGTCCTTCGGGGTGGGAGTGCGAGCGCTCCTTCCGGGTGATGAATTGGGTGTCGGGGGGGGGGAACTATGTAAAAAAAAATTTGTACAACGCGCTCACGCGTATAACGCGCAAGGTTATGCGCGGTTTGTAAAAACCACGTATAACACGCGTGTTATATGCATGAAAATATTGTATATAAACTGTTATTATTGTCATATTGTCATTTTGGCTGTATTTTTTGAAATGCGTGACCTTTTCCTAACAGGTCTTCTCGGAAATTTCTTAGCAAACTGTATATTTATATTTTTGCTTTCTTAAAATTTCTGCACTCTGTATTTCCTCTGATCATCTGCATATTGTAACTCGCTGAACGTCCAGCTCCCTTGATTGTAAACCGCCTAGAAGTCGCAAGATTGTGGCGGTATAGAAGAAGAAGAAGAAAGTTATTATTCATTACAATTAAATTCACAATTATGATATTTTCATACATATTTCTATCATTCCTCCAAAATATATTTCCAAATGACCTATTTCAACCCCCTACACCCCCCATGACCCTTCCCCCTCCCCCTCCCTTCCTCCCCCCCCATATTTACATAATCTTAAAATTACACCTTCAAAAAGACGGTTCAAAGTTGGTGCCAACCACAGCCTACCACTAAGAGCGTTTTTAGCGCACGCATCAGATTAGCGCGCGCTATAGCGTGCGTTGACTGAAAAACTACCGCCTGCTGAAGAGGAGGCGGTAGCGGCTAGCGGGTGCGGCATTGTAGCGTGCACTTAAAACCGCTAGCACGCCTTGGTAAAAGAAGCCCTAAAAGATAGAATCTCGTACGCCTCCACTGATTGTGTCAAGAGCACATGCAAATAATAGTTTTTACCTCTTTTCTAAATTGACATAGCATAGTCCATTGACGCAAAGAACCTGGCAAGGCATTCCATGGAACCGGGCCCCGAACTGACAACATGGAATTCCTATTACCAGCAAGTTTAATGGTTACTAAGAATGGAATTTCCAATCTCAAACTGTCAGCAGACCACAACTCACGGGTATGGGAGTACCACCGAAAATGTGCTTGTGCATCTGTTGTATGAGTGTATGTCCCGTACCTCTGGTCAAAAAACAGCTGTTAGGACTGGAACACACACTCACACAACAGATGCACAACTGCTGCATCCATATCGCATGTGAATTTTTTTTTTGTTCTTGTAAATTCTTTATTGATTTTCAAGTAATAACAGTGCAATACATTGAATCTGAACATAAAACAAATCAAGAAAAGCACTTTGAACATACAAATATTCCAAAAACAATCAATTTTCTCCCCCTCCCCTTAACTAATCAAAAGCAGAAATACATACAGTCTTTCAATAATCTAGTTACAATAATTAGTAGTGCTTCCCCCCCCTCCCTCCCACCCTGGATGCGTAAGGAAATCAAACAAAAAGTAAAGGGAAATAAAAACTATATTGAAGCAATAAAAGATGCCAATGGAAAGCTCTGGCTGTGTGTGGAGGGCCTCTCAGAGCACATGCTTGGAGGACCTCAGACATGGCCTGGAGGTCAGGAATAATGATACGAGGTTTGAGGGGGCGGAGCCAGGTGTCCGTGATTTCACCGAGAAAAATATGGCAGCCCTTTCCTAAGGAAACCTACTAATGACTGTAAAAGTAGTTAGAACCTAAAGACAGTACCAGGTGGACTTTACTGTCTATGGCCCAGAAATATCAAGGAAAAATGACATTTTAATTTAACGATGAATTTATAATGCATGTAACTAATAGGCAGACTGGATGGACCATTTGGGTCTTTTTCTGCTGTTATTTACTATGTTAAAAACTATTACGGTATTTTCTTTACTTCAGGCTGTATGTGGTTGGTACTAAATTTCCCATGTTATTTCCTGAAGAATCCATGTTTAAGAAAACCTTTTGGTTCAGAAATTAAATTCTGATGTTGACTAGCCAATTAGATGAAAGTAGAGTGCTGAGTGAGTGAATTATTGTGCCTTTTGGTCTCCCTGCTTAAGCTGGTCTGGGCCCTAACCTCCCCACAAATTCTGACAATTTGCTAAAGCAACTTGCCCGATGCTCACTGGCCAAAGCAAAGGTTATATAAGCAGAGACAGTAAAACAATGGAATGAACAGAACCAGGATAAAACAGAAAAACACGTCTTTCTTTCCTCCTCTCAACTCTGAGATTAGAATGTTTTGTTCAGCTTGCAAAATGCAAATGCTCTTTAACTATGGTCCAGAATTAGTTTGACTTTGCCTACAGAATCAATCCAAACATATGTCTGTTGTCAGTTTTCTTAAAATCTTAATGGCTGGAGCACACAGGCAATGAATAAGCTTTCCATCTACAGGTTTTATTTGCATTTTTGAAAGCTGAACATTTATAAATACTTTTGAAATTGTTCTCATGCTGTTAGGACTCAAAATAGTAGCAAAACTTCTTGTGGTGGTAGAGACAGAACTGGTAGAATTGAAGGGAATGCAAAAGATTAAGGGTTACCATATGATTGCATAAAAAAAGAGGATGGATTGAGACATCCAGGTTTTAATTCCATTGCTTTTCAAAGGAAGTAAAGCCCGGATGTCTCAATCCGTCCTTTGTCTGGAGCCATATGGTACTGGGACGTAATGGGGCGTGGATAGGCGGAACTGAGTGGGCCTGGGAGCGGGTCTAGGGGGTCCAGATTTTCCAAACAGAAAATCTGGTAACCCTATTCTTAAATTCACTTTTGGTTAAATCCTTAAAGTGTGCTCTACAAAAGACACAACTACACTGGTGGCTAGGAAAAGTGAAAAGATGGTTCCATTGACTCAGAGTTCTATCTAAAGTCCCTTTTTTACCTCCTCCCCTTTTACAAAACCATAGCGCGGCTTTTAGTGCTGGCCATGGCGGTAACAGCTCCCGACGCTCATAGAATTTCTATGAGCATAGGAGCTGTTACTGCCATGGCTGGTGCTAAAAACCGAGCTACGATTTTGAAAAAGGGAGAGTTAATTAACATTCAATTTCTATGCTATTCTTCCTTGGGTGCTCAGAATGGTTTATATTAATTTATTCAGGTACTCAAGCACTTTTCCCTGGCTGTCCTGGTGGGCTCATGATCTATCTTAGGGGTGTCCAATGTCGGTCCTCGAGGGCCGCAATCCAGTCGGGTTTTCAGGATTTCCCCAATGAATATGCATGAGATCTGTGTGCATGCACTGCTTTCAATGCATATTCATTGGGGAAATCCTGAAAACCCGACTGGATTGCGGCCCTCGAGGACCGACATTGGACACCCCTGATCTATCTAATGTACCTGGAGTAATAGGGGGATTAAGTGACTTGCTCAGGGTCACAGGGAGCAGTCAGGGTGCTGAGGCTGGAGTTTTAACCACTGCCCCATACTCTCCCCCTAGGAAGAAAGTTCTTTTCATTTTTCTTGTAGTCAGATAGATTTCTTGGATCCTCAGTGCATCAGCCTTTAAAACAACTAGTCCTCTTAATTTGTATTTTCTCTTGAAGGATAGGCTCCTTTCTTTTATTTTTTCTTGAGGGTACCTGGGTGGGTTCCCAGATATGTTTGTTCTTTGGAAGATATCCAGAAATAGGCAGAGATCCACACAGTCTCAAAACTTCTCCATAACACTTGTACTAAATATTTTTCTATGTCTAGGCTCTGGACCTCTTTTTCATAATCTTGAAAATCACACTCCTCCAAAAGGGGTTTGTTAGGGAATGTCACAAGAAAAATACCAATGTTCCCCCAAAAGACAAAAATATCCCAAACTAGGTTCTTCCTTCCTAACTGTTTAGGATTCAGTGTAGTCTAGTGCTTCACTGGTCAGGCTGGAACATCCAAAGAGAGTTGGTAGACTGGCTGACAGTGGGTCATCTTTTGTGACCCATCACGCCTTTGGAAGACAGACAAGACCAAGATAAGACCCATGTGACCCATCACTTGCCTTGTGGAAGACAGACAAGACTAAGGAAAAGGCAAGAGAGATGTCCTTTACAACCAAAATATAATCTTTATTGTGAATGAAGTGAATATTTTGGTTGTAAAGGACATCTCTCTTGCCTTTTCCTTGTTCTTGGTCTTGTCCATCATGCCTTTGGCCCATGACCCATATCCATGACCTGCGGTGCATGTTCCCGGCTCCAGACACTGTGTCAGCAGATAATGCTACAATTGACAAATATAGGCTTCTTGCTAATTGACAAACTAGTTCTAATTGTAACAGAAAAGGTGCAGGTTCTCTTCCTGTTTTATTATTATTATTGAAGTATGATTAAGCGATTAATCAAATTTTAAATAAAACTTGAAACTTGATTAATTTTTTTATGATTACTGTATGCCATTTCCATTCATAAACGACACAAAGACATGCATTGCAATTGTAATGGTCACATTACTACTATGTGTGTCGTACAATTGCGACTGCAATAACAAAGACAATTACATGTACTGTCTGCCTGAGCCAGTCACCGTTCCAAAGTCACTTGATCAGTTTATTTTTGTACCCCTCAGGCATGATCGAAATAGCCTCTACAGTTTCAGGATACATGCTACTGCGTTGTGACGTAATTATATGTCGAGCATTGAATGTGCTGAAGCGTCTCTCATATTCAGCTGAAGACACTGGAATTACAGTACACAGAGTTGTCTAGCGATGTCTGATAACAACGGAAATGTCTTGCAACAGAGATCCCACCACTTCAGCAGGTCAAAGTGAGGTTGAGGTTGATTCCATTCTCTGTTGTAATCTCTCATTTCATTGTCAACTCTCTGTTCCAGTGTGCGCCTGAATACTTGGCTCAGGTTTCTAGCACTATACATATATAATGAACACAAGATGCATAAGTCACATAGTAACATAGTAAATGATGGCAGATAAAGACCTGAATGGTCCATCCAGTCTGCCCAACCATACACCCGTTATAAATTAATTACTTAATTTAAATTGTTCTTTTTCTTAGATATTTCTGGGCCAGAAACCCGGAGTTCTGCCCAGTACTGTGCTTAGGTTCCATCTACTGGAGTCTCTATCAAAGCTCACTTCAGCCCATCTAAACAATTCCAGCTTCCCCAGCCCATCATCAAATGAATGGCCATATATGGGACAGTCTGCTCAGTACTGGCCTTAGTTCTTCAATATATACCATTATTTTCTGATCTGAGATCCTCTATGTTCATCCCATGCTTTTTTGAACTCTGTCACCATTTTCCTCTCCACCACCTCCCTCGGGAGTGCATCAACCACTCTCTCTATAAAGAAGAATTCCTAACATTACTCTTGAGTTTACCACTCTTCAACCTCAAATTATGCCCTCTGACTTTACCATTTTCCTTTCTCTGGAAAATATTTTGTTCTATGTTAATATCTTTCAGGTATTTGAACATCTGAATCATATCTCCCCTGTCCCTCCTTTCTTCTAGGGTAAACATATTCAAAGCTTCCAGTGTCTCCTAGTACATCTTTTGGTGCAAACCTCCTACCATTTTCATCACCTTTTTCTGGACTGCTTCAAGTCTTCTTATGTCCTTTGCCAGATACAGTCTCAAAAATCAAACATAATACTCCAAGTGGGGCCTTACCAACGACCTGTACAGGGGCATCAACACCTTCTTTCTTCTACTGGTTATGCCTCTCTCTGTACACTTCTCCCTTGGTATTCGCAGGGGATAGGGGCAGAGCTGGACCGCGAATGGAGAAAAACCGCAAATATCTTCTCATCTGGCTCTGTCCCACCCCCGCCTTCCCACCAGCATCCCAGCCTTACCTGGTGGTTTAGCAGGCTTTCGGGGCAGGAGCGATCTTCCTACGCTGCTGCCCCATGCAGATCGCCAATGGGAAATGACTGCCGTGAGTTCCTGTAGTCTCTCAAGACTACGGCGGGAGCTCACAGCAGCCATTTCCTAATGGCGATCTACACGGGGCAGGAGTGTAGGAAGATTGCTCCTGCCCCGAAAGCCTGCTAGACCACCAGATAAGGCCGGGATTCCAGGAGGAAGGCGGAAGAGAGGCGGAAACGTGATCAAATATGGGTTCCCCCCCCCCCAAAAAAAAACACATTGCGAATTTGTGAAACTGCGAGTGTGGAAACCGCGAATGGGGAGGGGGAAGTGTACAGCCTAGCATTCTTCTGGCAACAGCCACCACCTTGTCACAGTTTCTTCGCCTTTAGATGTTCATACACTATCACCCCAAGATCCCTCTCCCATCCATGCATATTAGCCTCTCACATCTCAGCACATACGGCTCCTTCCGATTTCTAATCCCCAAATGCATTACTCTGCATTTTTTTGCATTGAATTTTAGTTGTCAGACCATTCCTCCAACTTTTGTAGATCCTTTTTAATGTTTCCCACTACCTCTTTAGTATCTACTCTGTTACAAATCTTGGTATCATCTGCAAAAAGGCAATCCTTTCCTTCTACCCCTTCAGCAATGTCACTCACAAACATATTGAACAGGATAAATATAATATTTTTCAAACACTTAAAAAAAGTCTTTGTGATGTGCATTTATCTGCTATTTTTTATCCAGTCCTTACAAATCTAAACAAAAATCACTGAAAATGATTATGGTACCTTGTTTCTGAATTTCTTCATGTGAATGTATCAACCTTCATCTTCTTGCATAAAGGTTCCAGTGGTGCACTCAAGTTGACATCTGTAACATATTCTGCAGAAGCCGAGGCTTCAGTAACATTATTGACAGTTGAGTCAGTTGATTCAATGGCTAGCATATGAAGGGAGGACTTCATTTGTTTGAAGAACCCTTGACAATCCTTTAGGTTTTTCACAAAACTAAATCCTCACAAAGTTGGATCAAGATATGGTGCCACAAAACGCAGCCTGGCCAAACTGCTCCAGTATTTGTTGGTTAATGCTGCTAAAAATTCTTTTTTTCATCAACCTAATCGTGTCACTGTTGGAATTCTGCAGTTGCCAAGCTGCGTGAAGAGTATAATAAGCCGGCAATAAATTTTGCAAAGTGGGAATATTGGCATATTCAAGAATATCGAATAATAGAGGAAAAATGTCCATGAAGGGCAACACGTCCTTTAAAAGATTGATATCAGTTCAGGAAAACAAGTGTTCCTTTTTTCTGTCCCTCAGAAGTGAAATCAGCACATAGCGACTCACCATAATTGATGAAAACCAGTTGTGTAAGCCACATCATGGCCTCGTTTCTACCCCATATTTAAGGCCTTTTGGGAAGTTGGACTGTAAGCCTGATGCCTGGTTTACATATTTGGCCAATTAATTGGAATATTTATCCAGGTAGCATATGTCGGGGTTCATAGATATGGCTTTCTTCCAGGACGTGTCAATGGAAGTATTTAGCTAGTGACATGAACAATCTACATGAGTTTTTGTAGCAGATGCAGCCGCAGCATTTGATCCTTTGTCAGTCATGCAAGGTGTATCATCCAAATTCAGTCCAAGTTCTATGACAGTAGTGTCAACGAAGTTCTCTATGTTCTTTGCTCTGTGTTTCTCTGGAAAATATTCACATTTATACATTGCATGATGCAGGACCCAGGTTGTTCACCCAAAGCACAGTGAAATTGCTGTAACCTAGTCGTAACTTGTTTCTTGATCTCCTCACGACATTGTTTCATTTTAACAATTCCCTTACTGTTAGGCGTCCATACAATACATCATCAACACTTATTTATTTAAAAATTTATATACCACATATTAACTATGCAGTTACAAAATCACATGCATACATAATTCACAAATGCTAAACATGTTTCAACAAGACAAAACAGCACAACAAGACAAACACAGGAAGACATTAACAAATGGTATCATTATCAAAGTCTTCTTTAAATTCATCCTACAAGATGGAGTCATAAGATCCAATAAAATCATTTACTTGGCAAACGATTTCAAACCCAAACTCTCAACAACAGAGCACGATAGACCAATCTCAACAACTAGATGCAGTTCTGCACTCTTCACAGCAGCTCTATCCCCTGGTGAAATATTTGTACGAGGAACCTTTCTCATAAACCGATCAATTAGTGTGATCTGTCATATTTTTTGTTCCATACTATTTAATTGATCCTTGGTCTGACCTTGTCTTAAACAGTAGACAACTCGAACAATTCACGCAAGCAGCCCAGCCAAAAATCTGCTCACCGTTTGCGGTTTCAACCAATGTTTTCCAACGTTCAGCTTTGCCATCTGCATTTTCAAACAGGACCATTTCGAATTGCATTATACAAACTGTCCAATGTCCACAATTGAGATGGTTTACAGTCATTCTTAGATACCTTGACAGATATTTTACTACTCTTACACACAGGGCCGAACTGCCCAGGCCCACCCAATCTCAGCTCAGTCAGTCAATCAGATTCTTCCCTCCTGTAAGTCCAGTCCTGCACAGCTGCACTCGGCCTCAGCCACCAGTGCACAGAACCAGCGTTTTGTTTTTATTGGGGAATGGGGAGTCCATGTTGGGGTTGTGATGTACCTGCTCAGTCGTCTCATCATGGTTTTCTTTCTCCCTACGGGCTTGGCTAAGTTATGCAGGCATTTCCAGTGGCAGCTTTCTGCCATTGTATTCACTGTTTCTACTTTTTAACCATGAAGAATACTTTTTTCTCTGCAATGAAGTAAAGTCAAAACCAGAGATCAATGTGGGTGTCGATGGAAAGGAAACTGGTAAGATCATATTTCTAGGAAAGTCAAACACCTCTATCATTGGATGAGGCTTTTCATGATGTCATCAGAGGAGAACAATACCTAATATAGATCGACAGAAACTGACTCCAAAAAAGGACTCAATGGTTGTAACAACTGAGGGACTTTCACTAGCTTTGATGAGGGTTCTGAGATTAGGAGTCAAATATTTATTCCAATTCAGATTTTCTCTCAACTCTACAAAGGGTAAGGGTGGTTTAAGTGACATTAAGGTGGGACAAGAGTGTATCTTTGAGATAAGTACTGGACAGGAGTTGGATTTTTCCAGTATAGAGTTGTTATTGGAAAGTTCATTGATGTTTTATTATATTTGTATATAAAAATGTAAACTGCATTGAAGGAACATTTGTTTTTATTGTGGTATGTAAGGATTTCATGAATAAATAAACTGGAGGTTGTTCTCCAGTCCTCAGACTACAAGGGAATATGAACTATCCAAGCCATGTCTTCAGAGGAGACTGAGGGAAAACCAAGGGATAATAAGCTTTTAAAAATCCATTCAGTTACTAGCAAAAACTTATAGTGCCCTGGAAGAGTAAATTGAATAGAATCCCGCAGTCATAAAAGAATAATTTGTTAAATGAACCAGTGTACCAGTCCAAAACTCATTTCTTACAGACGTGAAACGTTTGTAAACCAATAACTCTTAAAAAAATAAAATGGCAATGTATTTTTCTAGAAAAGTCTGTTTAACAGCTTTGCAGTATACTGTAAATGTGCCTTTTCAATCTGTCCCTGTTCCTTCATTTCCAGCATTTTAGATAAACAAATTGAAAGTATACTGTATACTGTTCCTTATTTATTTAATTGTTCTCATTTGAATTTAATTATCCGTCCTCCAAAGAACAAGGACTGTGATTACACATAATTCCTAGATGCAAGTGTCAACTGTAAAGCCTTCTCCCCTCCCCCCACAACCAGGCAATTTTTAAAGTGACATATTAAAAAAAAATACCAAACATTCCTTTGATATGAAGCAGAATCTGCAAACCTGGGTTGGCATGGTACTCTTAACAGATCTCTGATGGTGTCCTAAGTAGGGGCTAGATTCACAAAGCAAACCAATCGTGTACTGATCGG
The DNA here is from genome assembly GCF_902459505.1 of Geotrypetes seraphini. Taxonomy (NCBI): domain Eukaryota; kingdom Metazoa; phylum Chordata; class Amphibia; order Gymnophiona; family Dermophiidae; genus Geotrypetes; species Geotrypetes seraphini. The sequence continues at coordinate 214,750,274 of NC_047089.1, read as the reverse complement.
TTTGCGACCCCTTAGCAACCCCGGCCCGATTCACCTACCTGCCTTCCGACCACCCTCCGATCCGCACATGCAAATGAGGACAAGGCCATGCAAATGTAGGCAGGGACACGATTCACTAAATTTTTTTCCTATCCGACTGTGCTCACAAAAAGCGACTGCTCAGGACCAGTCACTGAAGCCCTTTGCGACTGCCCTGCCTTTTGCAGCCCTGCTCTCTGCCCTGTCAGCCCCGATCTCTTGCTGCCCCAAATGCCTCCTGCAGCCCCGAACGTGCCTGCCTGCACAGAACCCGAACACGCCTGCCTGCCCCAACTCTCCCACCCTTCCCCGCACTGCAAGCCCATGGTTATAACCTGTGGGCTTAAGCGGGTTAAAACCATGAGCTCCCAAAAGTTCCTCGATTGCCAAAATGGCCCTGAGGTCCAGCAATAGCATTTTGTAGGCTTTCTTGCGGCCCTGGCTGCGCTAAGAAGAAGAAGAAGGAATAAAAAAACCCAACTCCGACGGCACGGAGGTCCCGCGCATGCTATAGCACAATCCATGCCTGCAGATGGGAGCGTTCCTCTGACTGCCTTCATCTGCATGTTAAAGTTTACTGAATTAATCAGACCTGCCCGGATCGGGCCCGATCTGGCAGGTTAGTGAATCCTGCCCTAGGTTCTTCTTTTTTTTTAACTTTATTAATTTTCAAAACTTCAATAGTGCAATATAACAATTGCAACGTATAATAATATACTAAAAGCACATTCAACTTACACATGTTCATAATCTACCATTTTCCTCCATCCACCCACCCACCCACCCAATAATTATTCAATAAAACACAAAAACATATATTACCACAAAACCTTATCCTGTTCTAAATAATATCTTCTCACCCATCCCCAAGTGTAAATAATTAAAAATCAATTTATGACAAAAATAACCCCCCCCCCCCTCAGGATATGTACCATGTTCACAAGTCTTTTTCACAAATGTTTTTGTTTCAGCCCTAAGTAGATTCTAAAGGACACATCCTTCCATGTGGTGGAACCTGAGGCACTTTGAAGACAAGATCACAGAGACGTAGACTCTGTACTTTGTTGTTTATTTTACAAGTGTATTATCTTTGCTGTGGCATCTTCTTGCCTACAGTCAGAACATTTTTTATTCAAAAACTGCCCTGGGTTGCTTGCTGACTCTCCTGCTGGTTTTCTGCTATGGTATGCATGGAGTTGCGGCCCTGATTTTCTTTGGGCAAGCAGAATCCGAAGCAAGTGCAGGGTGGCCTTAGACTAAGGGACTAGGCACCATAAGACCTGAGTTCAGATCATGCCTCTTCGGCAAGACACTTTAGAAGCAGTTTCTATAAGTGACTTCAGTATATGGAACAGTGCTTTAATTGCTCAGGAAGGTGTTGCTCCCGGATATATATCCATAAAAGCAGATGCGCATAAAAGACAGTGCCTACTTTTCTGCAGTATCCCCCTGTCTAGAAACTTGTGAATTCAAATTTCCGATTAGTGTACAAATTTACATGCACAATATATAAAATAAGGTTAGTTGCATACCTGTTCTTTAAAAAAAAAAAATTATTGATTGATTTTTCAAACATCAATAGTGCAAGACACAATATATAACATAATAAGTCAATAAAAGCACAGTCATCTTACAGATAAACATGACCAACCATTTTATCCCACCCACCCAACCACCCAATGATTAATCAATAAAACACAGAAACATAGGGCTCCTTTTACTAAGGTGTGTTAGGGCCTTAACGTGCGGAATAGCACGCGCTAGACCTTAATGCTAGCATTGAACTGGCATTATTCTAGAAGCGTACCTTGCAATTTAGTGCGCAGTAATTTTGTGCGTGCGCTAAAAACGCTAGCGTACCTTAGTAAAAGGAGCCTATAGATTTTTCAATAACCTTTTCCTATGCAATATAATAATATCCTCCCACCCCAGGTGTAAATACTCAAAGGACAAAAATTAGGACAGAAATAGAAATAGCCCACCCTCCCCTGGATGTGTTCAAAAATAAACAAAAATTGACTCCTAATCAATCTATGCTCCAGCTATAGGTATGAAAAAAAATGAATGCTGATAGTTTGGGGCACAGTAATTTATTTAAATTGGTTTGGAGCCCGTTGACATCTTATATTGCATACCTGTCTTTATAGATTCATTGGATGCTAATTGGCCTTAACCACCAATTATTGGCTATAATTGATGTTAATTGGAACCAATTGGCAGCTATACATGTAACTGCCCTTAGTTGGTAATCTACGTATGAGAATATCGGCGAGAGGGAGAATTAGAAGGTCTTGAGCATATGCAGATGCATGCTCAAGGCCCAGCAGAGGCAGGAAGTTCTTCAAGTGGTACCGGCACGTCCTCTGGGCTGCGTGCCAGTGCCAGACGGGGGGGTAAGTTTCAATTTCTTCGGGCGGGGGGTGCCGGTTTGTGCGGGGGGAGGGGGCCTTTGCGAACGGGGTGGGGGGGGAGCAGCACTGCTGGCCTCAGGGCTGGAGGGGGGGAACGTATCAAGCGAGTTTCCATTATTTCCTATGGGGAAACTCGCTTTGATATACGAGTATATCTTTATTAAATTTTCCAACTACAAGTGTGCATACAAATAATCCATGTACATATAATATTTCTAGAAAAGCACAGTAAACTTACATATAGTAATAAGCAATTATTTCCCCCATCCTCCCACCTATTAATAAATACCCACAAGAAACTATTTAAAAATCCCCCAGAACAATTCCAGTACAAACCCCTCCCCCCTCCCTCCCACCCTGGATGTGTATGTTTAAGGTCAGTAAAATAAAGTCAGTTATCATTCCTTACAAAATTTAGTCAACAGCTCCCAAACATCCAAATATTTCCTGTACCTTCCCTGCTATAATAATAAATAACAATAATAACTTTATTTTTGTATACCGCAAGTACCACAAGCAATTCAGAGCGGTTTACAGAGGAAGAGACTGTGCATAGCCAGTGATGTTACAGAGAGTAGTTTCGAGTTACATTGGTGTCAGGGGTGCAACAAGTATTTCAGAGGAGATGTTACAGAGAATGTTACAAGGAATAGATTCAAATTACATTGGTGTCAGGGATGCAATAAGTAGTTCTGAGTAGAGAATGACATGGTGACAAAATTCATCACCGTTCCCGTCCCCGCGGGAAATAATCCCATGTCATTTTCTAGTGTCTATTTCAACCTCGGTCCTTCTACACCAGCATTCTTCAAAGCAAAGCTTGCGGGTCAGTGGTTGTGCCCAATTATACTCTGATTCTTCCCTCTCTCCTTAAAGAATGACATGAAGATGATTTTCCACGGTTATCCGCGGGGACGGGAACGGTGATGAATTTTGTCACCGTGTCATTCTCTAGTTCTGAGGTACAACAAGGTCGGAAGGAGTCAGAGAAATTTATCAAAGAGATAGGTTTTAATTGATCTCCTAAAGGATCGGTAGGAGTATTTAAGATGAGGGTGGTTAGGCATTTTTTTTCATTTCCCTGCTTGGAATGACAGTGTTCTGTCAAGGAATCTCTTGTAGATGCAGCAAACAGATAGGCGTTGCGTTTACCAGTGGAGCTTGGGAATACAAAATGGTGTGACATGTAGATTGGGGATCAGCTTGTTAGGGTTTTGAAGCAGAGGCAGGCAAATTTGAAGATGATCCTTGCTTCGATCGGCAACCAGTGAAGTTTTCTGTATAACCATCAGACGCTATATATCATTTAAAATGATTTAAAGCTTGTGAAGATTATAGTCATTGACTGATGTCGAGGCTGTCTTGAAAATTGCTCATAATATTGTGGAAGTGAGAGTTAAGAGTGAAGCCACTGAGTTCTACTTATGCTTTGATTGTGGGGCAATACATGTGAAGTAGTGCTAGCACCTAAAGTTAGGCACTTAAGGGCAAATTCTATAAGAAGTGCCCAAAAGTTAGGCACCTATATAGGCACTGTTCAGTGTGATTCAAACACAGTTGGGTGCTGTTTAGTGAATCACGCTGAGCGGCACCTATTTTGGAAGCGCCCGTTAAATAGGCCAGCTCTAGGTATCACTAAAAGTTAGGCGCCCATGCGTGCGCTTAAGCACGCTTAAGAGCAGTGATTCTGTAAGAAGGTGCCTAACATGTAGCCACGCCCACGTCTAACATGCATAGTGCCTATGGGCGGCAGGAGGGAGTGGACATCCCTCCTGCCGATCTTCAATTTGGAGTCATTTATTTATTTGTGGGTTTATTCTGCGCATGTGCCAATCGCTATCACCAGCGATCAGCGCATGCAAATTTAGTGACCCTCTGTGACTCTCCGCGAACCTCATTTGCATGCGCATATTTTTAAGAATGACTCACCTTTTTTTTTAAATCGTCAGAGTAACAGCCGTGACAGTGACCCATGGGATATCACCGCAAACATTTGAGAATCTTCCCCTTAGTCCTTGCCTCAAAACAACTGTAACTTGTAGCTTTTGGGTAGGCTATTTTAGTAAAGCTCTTAGGCATATGGGGCCAGATTCTGCATAGAATGACTTCATTGTAATTATTTTCGCTGATTGTCCAGCTCTTCTTGTTGTAAACTGGATGCCTAGTGAGGCCAAACTTCTGAATCCGCGCACAACTTGTTTTTTTAATTAGCTTGTGACAGGCTGACCAGGTTTAGAAGGCCAGGAGAGATTAGCACTCAGCACATCCTTAGAAAGTATAACACAAGCTTTATTGTAGAGAATGACACGGGGAAAAAATCTGTCCCCGTCACCGGCCCACCATCCTCTGCACCGCCCCGTCACCGCCGATCCCTTCACCGCCCCGTCACCGTCATCCCTTTCACCGCCCCGTCACCGCCACTGCCATCCCATTCACCGCCCCGTCACCGTCCCCGCTGCATCCATATAAGCCTTTTTCCTTTCACTCCCTCCTTCCAATTTGAGCCGGGAACACTAGCGATCGCACGGTCCCCGCGGCCACTACCTGCCTGGCCGGCTCTCTCCCTTCTCCTCACCTTGGTTTGTGGGTTTTCTTTTTCGGCAACCTGCGCGCTTTCCCAGGGAGCCGCACACGCGCGGCTGCTCAGTGTTCGATCTTCTGCTCTGCTGCAACTTCCTGTTTCCGGTTGCGTCAGAGCAGAAGATCGAGGCTGAGCAGCGGCGGGTGTGCGCGGCTCTCTGGTAGCGTGCGGGTCGCCGAGGAGGAGGATCTGCGGACTGGGGTGAGGAGAGGGGAGAGAGCTGGCTGGACACTGGAATCGATTGGGCGGGCGGGTGTGAGCTGCGGGGACCGCGCGATCCTTCATGCCTCACTGCGGGGGACAAGACCATTCACCGCCCCTGCTAGTTTTCTTCCCTGTTTTCGGCGGGTGACCCGCGGCTAAAATGCGGTGGCCGCGGATAAACCGCCACTGTGTCATTCTCTACTTTATTGTTCGCAATTTTAAGTTTAATATCATTGGCTTACATTAGTCAAGCCACCAATAGTTCAACCAAGAATTGTCTCCTCCTCGCTGGCACCTCTCCTCCTTTCCCCCCATTGGCAAAGGGACAAGGTTCAAGGTCCGGCCAGAGGGCATCCGCACATGTGCGGACATCAACATGATGGTGTCATACATGCATGTGACATCATCGTGTCAACATTCGCGCACTTCCGGGTTCCTTCCAGCTGGGACACCGGATTTAGTGTGCCCTGGTGCTGAAAAGTTTGTTGGACACTGCCATAAAATATACTTTAAATGCAAGATTTTATTTCCAAGAATTCTATCCAACTTTTTTTTCTCCACATACCTTACCAACAAATACCTTTTGGTGAAAATTTCACATATCCTACACTTATCTATAAAGGCAGTCTGTTTCCAGTATGAACATATTTTTGAAAATAAATGTACTTAGATTTAGAACATGTCTCTTCAATACCCCTTTATACTTTTCCTGCCTATGCAACCTTTTATGTAATTATATAGTAAAGATACTTACCTGTAGCATGTATCCTCTGAGAACAGCAAGTACATATTCTTACAGATGGATATTATCATCCACGGAACCTGGTATGGACAGATACCAAGTGTACTGTCACTTTAAATTTTAAGGCACTGCACATACCGTGCTCTTTTGGGAATGCATCCTGATTTTAGCTGGTGTATAAATCTATTAATTAGCATAATATCCATGCATGCCAAAGAACCCAGAATACGACAACAAATAAGAATAGCCTTACTGGGTCAGACTAATGGTCCATCAAGCCCAGTAGCCCGTTCTCACAGTGGCCAATCCAGGTCACTAGTACTTGGCCAAAACCCAAGGAGTGGCAATATTCCATGCTACCGATCCAGGTCAAGCAGTGGCTTCCCCCATGTCTTTCTCAATAACAGACTATGGAACTTGTTCAAACCTTTCTTAAAACCAGCTATGCTATCCACTCTTACCAGTATAGCGTAGCAGGTTTTAAGGGCCTATCAGTCTTCCTGTTTTGTTTTTCCTGATGCATTGCCATAGATCATTGTTACCTTCCCCCTGAGTTCTTCACAACTAGGAATCCTCACTGCTTGTCCCTTGATCCCTTATATTCCATGACTTGTTCTTGCAGGCATCATCTCCTATGGAAAAGTTGTTCCATGTGTCTATTGTATAGTTATCCCTGTGTACATGCCATTGAAGAACTCTCTCCTGATCTCCTGTTCTAAAGATCTCCTTTCCCTATGAGTTTGCCTTTTCTGTATTGAGACCAGGATTTTATCAGCGTGTTGGTAAAAGACAAAAAGAGACAGCTGGTAACTCTTTCACACTTCTGGTTTGGAAGGGAAAAGAAAGGGATGGGGAGAATTTCAGGCCCAGGGAGAGATGGATGTGTTTCTTACAGTATCGTGCTGCCGTTCATCTCTGGCTCTGTGGTAGCCTTTGCTCCATTGACTTGTTAAAATGAAGGCTTGTGGTAAACTCGGCTGCAACATCGGGAAATGTTTCTTCCCCGAAAAGATGGTAGATGCATGAAATAGTCCCCAGGGGAGAGAAACAGTGATGAGATTCAACTAAGGCCTGGATAAGCTCAGATGATTCCTGGCTATAAAGAAATGAAGTGAAAACCAGAGATCAACTGCTGTCCATGTTACTGCCGGAGCAATGGGGATGGATGGATTAGGGATGTGCATTCATTTGCAATGACAAGGGACACGTTCAATAAGCATCTATTGCTTCAATAGGCAATATTAAAGTGTGCCTACTGATAAAGTGTGCACTGTTGAGTGATAATGCCTGCTAAAAAGCAACAATGCTCTCTATTAACACAATGTATCTCAAACTGTGTGCTGTGGCACACTAGTGTGCCTCCCGAGATTTCAGGTGTGCCACGACACACTGGGGAGGAGGAGAGGCGCCGGCGAGGCATGTCCTATAGGCAATCGGCCGGCGCCGGCTCCTCTCCATGCGTCTTCCCTGCTGGCATCCAGCACTGGCAACTCAGAGCCTGTCTGGAGGGCCTTTGCGCATTTGCGGATGTCAACATGATGACATCATGCGTGCGTGTGATGTCATCACAGTGACGTCCGCACACTTATGGAGGCCTTGAGGTGCAGCTATTATGTTTAGTGTGCCGCAGCTTCACAAAGTTTGCGGGACACTGTATTAATACAATAGCCCCAGTATATAAAAAAAAAGCAAACAAACCCTGCAAACAGTACATGGAACTAAACAAAATAACATGGTTTTGTCTGCACACTCATAGGAGGAACTAGGAAGACCAAATAAAGGGTAAAAGAAAAGGGTCATGGATTTGATATACTGCCTTTCTGTGGCTATAATCAAAGTGATCTACATATACTACGAGGGGCTGCTGAAAAGTTCTCAGCCCAACCAAGTAGAGAATGGTGTGGAGCCATGAAATTTACAAGTGATTCCACACTTTTCTTGACACTTTTGGCTTCAATGATATGAAACGAAACAAAAAGTGTCAAGAAAAGTGTGTGGATGATGTCACATGCATCGGTGCATGCTGGAGTCCATACAGACGTGGCTGGAGGTCAGAAAAAAAAAAAGATGTGGCTTTTGTGGGCGGGGCTAGAGGTGGAATAAGGTGGGTTGGAGGCAGAATTGGGCGGGGCTGGGACGGAACAGAGAGGGGCCATGTGTCCGGGTTTCTACTTCTTCAAATATGGTAACTCTAGTCAAAATAATTCATAAATGTAAAGAAATTGCCATATTATTAAGATAAAGGAGCAAAAGAAAACACTAATTTTTCAATTAAGAATGATACTTTAGTCCACAACATGGGAAAGAGAGGAATTTTCAACGGTTCATAGACAAAATTGCGTGAGACAACGGCGCGCTGACAACTGAGCGCAGACAACTGAGCGCAAGGTTGACGGCGCGCCGAAGAAAAGCACTATTTTAAAGGGTTCCGACGGGGGTGTTGGTGGGGAACCCCCGTATTTTACTAAACAGACATCGCGCTGGCGTTGTGGGGGGTTTGGGGGGTTGTAACCCCCCTCATTATACTTGAAATCAAATTTTTTGCCTGTTTTTTAGGGAAAAAGTTCAGTTTTAAGTATAATATGGGAGGTTACAACCCCCCAAACCCCCCACAACGCCAGCGCAATGTCTGTTAAGTAAAGTGGTGGTGGGGTTCCCCCCCCCATACACCCCTTCGGAGCCCTTTAAAATAGTGCTTTTCTTCGGCACGCCGTCAACCTTGCGCTCAGTTGTCGGCGCTCCGTTGTCTCGCACGATTTAGTCCCGTCACCAATTTTCAACATAAGAAACAGGAAAACTAAGACTAGCAATAAGTAAGCCAACATACATTGGTGGCAACAACTAAGGGCCCCTTTTATAAAGCTGAGGTAGTGATGTTGCCACGGTAACTGCACCAAAGCCCATAGGAATTGAATGGACTTCAGCACATTTACTATGGCAGCATAGAAACCGTGACTTTGTAAAAAAAACCTAAATGGGCCCTTTACATTTCCCCTCTTCATCTCTAATTACTAACATCAAACATTAAGAGCCATCAAGATCCACCAGTTGAGTGGGTACAAGGAAAACATAGGAATCCTTTTACTAAACTGTGGTAAATATAGCCCATATTTTTTTTGCATTGATGGCCATGTGCTAATGTTGCAATTAGCGCATGACCACTTTTAAAAATTGTTGCGGGAACACTTATCGGCATTTATTTTGTAGGTGATAAGGGATTTTGCGATATTTGTGTGCTAACCAGTTAGCGCACGGTAACGTAGATGTACTTACTCAGGGTTGTCTGACGTCGGCAATCCAGTCGGGTCTTCAGGATTTCCTAAATGAATTTGCATGAGATCTAGTTGCATGCACTGCTTCCAAATAGATCTCATGCATATTCATTTGGGAAATCCTGAAAACCCCGACCTTGCGAGGGCCGACGTTGGACAGCCTTGCACTAACTGGTTAGCATAGGAATGCCCACTCTCCACCCCGACACATACCTTTAAAAAAAATAAGAAAATTTTTAGCACGTGGTTAGCGTGTATAGGTTGCAAAGTTACCACCGGACACCTGAGCACATCCCTAGCGCAGCTTATTAAAAGGACCCCATAATGATTACCTTTTAATTAAATTACACAGAAATCTCAAATAAAAAGTACCTCCTTTACCCTCTCTTTTACAAAACCGTAGCGCGTTTTATAGTGCTGGCAGTGGTGGTAATAGCGCCGATGCTCATAGGAATTCTATGAGCATTGGAGCTGTTACCGTCTTGGCCAGCGCTAAAAACCCTTGAAACTCACACCGACTTACTGGTCAGAAAAGGCTTCTCCACCTTATGGAAACTGAGAACCATCAGAAAGTACTTCGATGCAATCTCTTTCCGACTACTGGTACAATCATACATCCTAAGCCTACTCGACTACTGCAACATTATCTACCTGGGGTCCTTAAAAAAAACATCCAAAGACTCCGCATCATCCAAAATTCGGCAATCCGACTGATCTTTGGGCTGAAAAAATGGGAACACATATCTCCCTACTACCAAAAACTCCACTGGCTACCCATGGAAGCAAGAATTCAGTTCAAGTTTGCCTGTATCTGTTTCAAATCCATTCTTGGTATGGCCCCCTTATACCTGGTTCCCCATTTCTCCTTAAACTGCCCTTCCAGGCCCACCCGCAGAGCCCACCTCTTCAACCACCCAACTCTAAAGGCCTGCCGATACAAAAGTCACCTAAACAGAACACTTGCCTTCCAAGCAGGTCATCTAAATGACTGGCTGAGCAGAATTATCTCGCACTCCTCATCCTACCTAAACTTCAGGAAATTATTAAAACTAGCCTATTCAACCAAACTATAACCTAGCCCTCTCTCCCTCCCCTGCTCCCCAAGTTCTCTTTCCCTACCCTTCGCCCTGCCCACCTTACTTTTGTCTCTCATATTTTACCCGTTCCCTGCACACGCATATTTATTGTATCTGTATTCGCGGACTGTAACTATTCGCTGATTGCCCGCTCTTCTCTGTTGTAAACCGTAACTTCATGGAGTGTCCTCTCGGTTTTGTACTTTTTGAACGATTAAACAATCGATTCACATTTATCCATTCTTACTCCACTCAAGAATTTGTAGGACATATTTCTTTAGGGAATGGGTGTTAGATGTGTAGAAGAGAGGAAGAGGTGAAGGAAAGGACAATATTTAAATTCAAGAAAATACAGAGGATCTCCGAGAGACAGAAAAAGATTGTAGATATGAATAGCTGGTGTAGATGGGCAGATTGGACGGGCCATATGATCTAATGTTTCTGTTACTTTATTTTTTTTTAACGTCCAGTCTAAAAATCATTTTAGTTTGCTCCTGCACTCCCATCCCACTGCGTGCATGGCTTAATCCCTGACAAAACCTCCTCTTTCCTGCAGAGATCTGAACCCTGCCGAGTCCTCTTTCACCTGTCTGCAGACTCTCCTCTTGTAGAGGCAGCAGGTTTAATAAGCACCAATTAACCTGAATTAATTAACAGCAGCTGCGGTGTAACCTGTGCTCATACGTACAATTCCATTCACGAGGCCTGTGCCTGAGAGAATGCCCTGCCATGAATGCACCTGACGGAACACTTAATTGGGGAAAGCTACTGTTTAAATTATGATTTAATGATGTCTCCTAAGTGATTGAAATGATACCAAGGGAGTGGTTTCCAGTCACTCTTAAATCCTTCCTAATCCTCATAGGAATTAATTCTGTTCCAGGTGATTAATTTGAAGCTAACTGATCCCCAGGGAAAAACCTCTCTGTAGCAAAACTGTTTTCTTTTGCTAATTATTTAGTTTACATTTGTTTAGGAATAAACTCCTCTTTGTTGTTTAAAAAAGGACTCCCTGTCCCAAATGCATATGAAGCCTCTCAGATGAATTGTCCAACCCCCCACCTCCCCTAATTTATGAATATCTTGGCAATTTATACACTTCTTAAGCCATTTTTAAGATGGACATGGGAAAATCCACTGTTTATTTCTAGGATAAACAGCATAAAATCTGTTTTACTCTTTTGGGATCCTGCCAGGTACAAGGGGCTGCTGAAAAGATCTCAGCCCAACCAACCAACTTCCTAAATTCTGAGCGTTATTTTGCCACTGTAGCTGCAAAGAGTGTTATTTCATTACGTGCCAATCTGCAGAAACAATATTCTTTGATAGTTTCAGATCATTGATTGAAATATACCCTCGTCATTCTCTTATTGGTTAGGCTGAGAACTTTTCAGCACCCCCTCGTACCTGTAACCTGGGTTGGCCACTGTTGGAAAAAGGATACTGGGCTTGATGGACCTTCAGTTTGTCCCAGTATTTCAATGCTTATATTCGTATCAATTGTATCTAATTATTATTATTATTATTATTTTATTTCTTATATACCGCCAAAGCCGTAGTAGTTCAAGGCAGTTCACAATAAAGAAGGGCTGGACAATCAGTGAATAGTTACAATCAGTGAATACAGATACAACAAATAAATATTGTCCTTTCCTTCACCTCTTCCTCTCTTCTACACATTTAACACCCATTCCCTAAAGAAATATGTCCTACAAATTCTTGAATGGAGTAAGAATGGATAAATGTGAATCGATTGTTTAATCGTTCAAAAAGTACAAAACCGAGAGGACACTCCATGAAGTTACAAGGTAATATTCTTAAAACATATAGGGGAAAATATGTTTTCACTGAAAGAACAGTTAGACTCTGGACCTTGTTTCCAGAGAACAAGGTAAAAGCAGGTAGCACATCTGGGCTTAAAATACATTTGGACAAGTTCCTGGAGGAAAAGTACATAAATTGCTGTTAAGGTAGATGCAGAGAAAGCTACTACTTATCCCTGCCGTCAGTAACATGGAATCTTGCAGATTTTTTAAGAATTCTGCCACTGTGAATCTACTGGCTAAGCAGTATGTCAAACTTTAATAAACTCAAGTCAACTTATGACATGCCCTCTTTGTCAAATTCCTGTTTCCGCTGGAATGGGCCGCAGTGGAGAGAAGTTGCCAGGATCGGCAGCAGGGTAGTTCTGTGAATCGTTACCATCGCCCGGCAACTTTTATGACAAATTAAAGGTAGATGCAGGGGAGGGGGTGGAATGGGAAAAATGCTGATGGGGGGGTGGAAGGGTAAAAGCAGAGAGAGCCAACCAGTAGGCAAGATGCCGCTCCTTCAACAGTGCCACCTGAGGCCGCTGACTCAGCTTTATTATAGAGTCGTCCCTGGGTAATATGATTATTGCTATATATTTGGTTGCATGTTACTCTATAACTCTATAACTCATGGCAGGGACAATACAGTTGCACATATAGTTATAGAATATTGCTGCAGTGAGCCTAACTTGGGCATCCTCATTTACAATAGGTTTCAGCAGGTCTGGTGTGCAAAATTAGGCACAGGAATCAGTGCTATGCACTATACTACATAGGGCATGTGCCCTTTAAATAATCACTCTTAGCACAAAATTTTCCAGTGCCAGGTTCTGAGCAGCTTTATAGAATTCCCTCCCAAGTGAAAACAAAATATTTTCTTGAATTTGTTAGTCATACACAGCAACAAAAGTGCTCCACTCTTTTGGCTAAGAGCAATGCTTTGAACGGGTGAAAAAGCCTCAGGTCTATTTTAGGTTGAGCAAACGTGCTCAAACCTCCTCCACCCACATCATTGGCTCTAAAATATTTCCGTACAGACTTTGCTCTTGCTGCTAGGCTGATAAATTCCAGCGTGGGGCAAAAATTGCCAACGTAGCAATGCTCTTGTAAGTGTTGAGGTCTAAACATGGTGTCACTTTAAAGCCAACGTTTCACGGATACTACCGCTTCTTCAGGGCTTCCTGACACCCCTCTTCTTCACACTATTGTGCCTTTTGCTTATGCAAATTATGCCTTTTGCTTAGTAAATTCATTATGCTTCCCCTGGTCCTTGTACGTTTGGAAAGTTTATTCAAGTTTCAAGTTTATTCTTTTTTTTTTTTAAATACCGCCTATCAAGGTTATCTAAGCGGTTTTACAATCAGGTACTCAAGCGTTTTCCCTATCTGTCCCGGTGGGCTCACAATCTATCTAACGTACCTGGGGCTATGGAGGATTAAGTGACTTGCCCAGGGTCACAGGGAGCAGCGTGGGGTTTGAACCCACAACCCCAGTGTGCTGAGGCTGTAGCTCCAACCACTGCGCCACACACTCCTCCTCTATCATATCTCCCCTCAATTGTATATTCTCCAAGCTGAAGAGCCCTAACTGATTTAGCCTAGGAGTATACTTCTCCCTCGTCATTTGCGGGGGATACGGGCAGAGCCGGACCGCGAATGCCGAAAAACCGCGAATATCTGGCTCTGACCCACCCCCACCTCCCTGCCGCCTTCCCGTCCTTACCTGGTGGTCTTGAGGGCTTTCGGGGCAGGAGCGATCTTCCTACGCTCCTGCCCCGTGCAGATCGCCATCAAGAAATGGCTGTAAGGAGTTCCCGACGTAGTCTCGAGAGACTACGGGAACTCCAAGCAGCCATTTCCTCATGGCGATCTGCACGGGGCAGGAGCGTGGGAAGATCGCTCCTGCCCCGAAAACCCTCTAGACCACCAGGTAAGGACGGGAAGGCGACAGGGAGGAAAAAACAATGGATTTTTTTTTACATTAAGACTTTTTTAAATTTTCCCCCTCCCCAGAAAAAAATCGCGATTATATGAATCCGCGAGTGCAGGAACCGCGAATGGGGAGGGGGGAAGTGTATCCGTGTCTTGCCTTTCCTTCATGTTTAGATCCTTGTCCTTGTATGCTTTATAAGGAGGCCATTGTAGTAGCTGACTTTTGCCAATTTCTTGAAAATCAAAACAGAAAACACTAAAAAAAAAAATGATCTTTTCAAAAATTTAAAACATCAGAAACAAAGGTGGAATTGGATGGAGAATGAAATGCCCACCTGGAAAATCCCATTGTTTTATTTACCAAAACACGCATTTATGGCTTCAAAAACGTTAAAAGAAGATTTTGGGCATGATTTCTAAGCGGTCCAGAGGTCTGAATGAATTAAAGATCTGATTTTATTTATTTATTTTTGTTATTTATATACCACCTATTAATTGTCTAAGTTGTTTACATTCAGGTACTCAGTCATTTGTCCCTATCTGTCCTGGTGGGCTCACAATCTTGTACGTGGGGCAATGAAGGATTGAGGGTAACAAGGAGCAGCATGAGAGTGTTTAGTCAAAAATTATTTCACTTATATTTTATTGGTGATTTAATGTTATCCATTTAAAACCTTTTTTGTTGTTGTTGTTGCTGTTTCACTTTGGATTATCTCTGAAGGAATGACCTTTCACCCTAACCTCCTGCAGCTAGCACAGTCTCTGAGAGTTAAGAACATAAGAACATAAGAATTTGCCTCCACTGGGTCAGACCAGAGGTCCATCGTGCCCAGCGGTCTGCTCCCGCGGTGGCCCATCAGGTCCATGACCTGTGAAGTGGTTTCTGACCATTTCTATAACCTACCTCTACTTCTATCTGCCTCTTCCTGTTGTCTTCATAGATATATACAGAGGCACCACCACCTTCTTTTTCCTGTTAGCAAATTCCTTTCCCTATACGCCAGAGATCTCAAAGTCCCTCCTTGAGGGCCGCAATCCAGTCGGGTTTTCAGAATTTCCCCAAGGAATATGCATGAGATCTATGTGCATGCACTGCTTTCAATGCATATTCATTGGAGAAATCCTGAAAACCCGACTGGATTGCGGCCCTCAAGGAGGGACTTTGAGACCCCTGCTATACGCCCAAACACTTTTCTGGCTCTCACCAATGCCACCTTGAGATCATCAGGTTGATCACCACCCAGATCTAACTCTTGTTTAATTCACAAAATAACTTCACCCCTTAAACCAGGGGTAGGGAACTCCGGTCCTCGAGAACCGTATTCCAGTCGGGTTTTCAGGATTTCCCCAATGAATATGCATGAGATCTATTTTCATGCACTGCTTTCAATGCATATTCATTGGGGAAATCTTGAAAACCCGACTGGAATACGGTTCTCGAGGACCGGAGTTCCCTACCCCTGCCTTAAACTATACTCTTTCCAAGGGTTTTTGCAGTTCAAATGCATGATTCTGCATTTCTTAGCATTTAATCTTAGCAGTCAAACTCTGTATTTTTTCCTCAAGCTTTGCTAGATGCATCTTCATCTTTTCGATATGTCCCAAAGTGTCTATCCTACTGCAGATTTTGGTATACCATAAGTGCAAAAGGGCAAATCTATCCTGATAGCCCTTCACAATATCTTTTATGAGGACTGAGGAGAAAACCCTGTGGTATGCCACTAGTATTCACTCTTTTCTCAATGAATGCCATTACTTCACTCAACTGTTCCTAACCCAGTCACTTTAGGGACTATACCAGTGGTTTATTTATGTCACCTATGCAGAATTAAGTCAAAGACCTTAATGAAGACCATGTATAATCCCATCTAGTACTCTCCCCTGATCTACCTCTCTGGTCACCCATAGAAAGTGATCAAACTTATCTGATAAGACCTAATTCTGGATTCCAGATGTTTATCCTTTCATTTTAGCTGAGATTTCATTCATTTGCTCAATACAAAGGTCAGATTAACTGTTGTTCCCAACTACCTCCTTACTTCATGATGAAAAACATCTGCTTATCTCCAGTCCTCCCGAACCACTCCTAACTCTACAGAACCATCGAAAGTTAGATAGTGCCACCTGCTAAAAGTTCCCTGAGAACTCCCCAACTTTCTGATTCTGTGTTTTATTTGTTTCCTAATAAGATATGAGTGTGTAACATCTTTGCAAAGCTCTGTGGAGTTACTTCCACCATAAATCAATGAGTCGGGTGGCTCAGAACCCCCACACATGTGTCATACCTCAGTCCTTAGACTGCACCCTCTGTATGCGCATGCCTAGTTCTAGGAAGGTGAGATGCATAGGATGGATGAAAATAATTATTAGATTTGTGTGAGGGAGTCAGGGATTCTCACTCACAAGTGATGTTGTTATATCGGTGGGCTATAGAGGGCGCTGGCCAATTAGTGGGTAAACTACAGGGTCCAGGATGCATTGAGCTTTGTAGTTCCAAGCTCAACCCTCATCCAGCTGAGTCATGGGGTGGAACCCAGGTAGGAATAGCTTTATATGTCCAGTCTGGGATTCATTCTGGGAGGTCCCCGTGAGAGGTCCTTAGGAGAGGGTACCTGTGGGAAGGTGAGAGCCTCCACAAAGAGACTTCCCTGAGCAGAGAAGGCTCAGAAGTCATGGGTTAAGGAGAACCCCGGGGGAAGCCGAGAAGACTGATAAGGATTGCTTGGAAGAGCTGATAGGGTGAGTAGTGTGCTTGGCTGGATGAGAAGCCTGCTGAATGTATTAGAAGTAAAGGTGCTGGCTAAGGTAAGCCAAGTATTATTGGGATGAGGCTGTGTGCTGAAGAGCCTAACACTGCTTTGAAAGGAACAGCTAATATCTGGTGTGGCTGAGGTAAGCCAAACAGGTTGTGAAATTGCTCACAGCTGATTAACTGACTAAACACTGAATGGGAATTGATACTGTCTATAGAACAAACCATTACACTAGACCAGGGGTAGGGAACTCCGGTCCTTGAGAGCCGTATTTCAGTCGGGTTTTAAGGATTTCCCCAATGAATATGCCTTGAAAGCAGTGCATGCAAATAGATCTCATGCATATTCATTGGGGAAATCTTGAAAACCTGACTGGAATACGGCTCTCAAGGACTGGAGTTCCCTACCCCTGCATTAGACTAAGACACTGAACTTAAAGCACAGGTGTCAAAGTCGGTCCTCGAGGGCCAGAATCCAGTCGGGTTTTCAGGATTTCCCCAATGAATCTGCATGAGATCTATTTCCATGCACTGCTTTCAATGCATATTCATTGGGGAAATCCAGAAAACCCGACTGGATTCCGGCCCTCGAGGAGGGACTTTGACACCCCTGACTTAAAGTATAGAGTTTTGGTTTCTCTGAGCTTGTGAAGGAACAGACTTGGGTCCTGTACACCAATAAAAGTATTAATTATACCTTCAAGAATGTCTAGAAGTATATATGTGTATGAATACAGGGACGGTTGTTAGAAAACCTAGCCCAGAGCACTGCAGGTCCTGGCAATGTGATGGGAAAATGACCACTCAGCCCTTCACAATTTGTAACAATTAGACAACTCATGCACCCGTGTCATTGGCTTAGACTATATTGTCAGAGATTCCCTTTAACAGCATTGGGAATTGCAAGATCTGACCAAAACCTGCAAAGGTTCATTAGTACAGTTCAATAACTGGGAAATTGCTGGGCTTTTCTTCCCATGTAATAATAATCACCAGACAGCCTGACACCTTGCATACAGATATATTAAATTCACTAATAGGTTTTAACAGGAGCAGAAACCTCTGCAGTCTGCACCACATTGGCCTCCTCTGGCTGTCTCAAATGTCCCTGGGGGAGCCAATTTCAAGGACCTAGAATAAGTAATTAAAACTGAAATATTTTAGTTTTTTCATTTGCTGGCTCTAATATGATCTGCCGAAAGGGAAAACAGGCTCGGAAACTTCATGTCTAGTCCTGGACAGTCTTTTAAGCAACGACTTTCCTTAGGATAAATTCACCCTTACCTTTGATAGCAGTATAGAGAATGACATAGGGACAAATTTGTCCCTGTGGGATCTATCTCCATCCCCAACCAGTCCCTGCCCCTGCCCCATCCCTGCAATTTTTCTCCTTATCTGCATAAGCTGTGAACACTTATGATTTTAAAGCGTTCGAGGCTTGTGCAGATGAGGACAGAGCTTGCAGAGATGGGACAGGCACAGAACTTGTGGGGACAGGTCGGGGATGGGGGACAAATTTGTCACCGTGTCATTTTCTAGCATAGAGAACCTACAGATGGGAAGATTTAGAGTTTAACACCCAAGCTATATAACGCCTTCCTTTCTGCTTGGATCATTTGTCCTATTTGTCTATTCTGAGTAGATTGTAAGCTCTCTCTCAAGAAGGGATTGTCTCTTCATGTATTTGTGAATAGTGCTGTATATGTCTAGATTGAAATACTGTAGAAATTAGTAGTATTAAGAGTGGTAGTTCTAAGGAAGAGGCCTTTGAGTGAGAACGAAGCTCTAAAATATGCATTATAGAAACACAGCACATAGCAAACTGGATTCTTCAGGACTCGGACCCCAAGGCTTAAAAAAAGCTGTGAATCCTTGCAACATACATTCAGATGATTCACACCACTAATGTCTCCTTTGCTTCACAAGCACTTAGATTAAAATTAAATTTACCCTGGAGTTTTCATCAAAGTTTAATGGACTCTTTATCAACTTAATTCCCTGTCAGTGGCAGTCCAGCCAGTGGGGAACCAAGAAAAGCTCTGCTGATGTCCATTTTTATTCTTTCCAACCCAACAGAAATTGGAAAAATAATCCAAATAGGTCTGAAATGTCTGTCTGTCTGGGAACAAAACAACTTTCAAGGAATGGAATGAAACTTGGTTTAAGGGAAAAAAATTGTTTAAAAGACATGAGTTGGAAAAAGGGACAAATCACACTGAGGGTTCCAGAGATATAACCCCTCCCCTCCAAAAAAGAAAAAGATCCAATGCATTTCTATGGGAGGAGTTCCAGCTTCTGTAGCGGAGAATGATTAACTGAATGAGATGAAACTTGGTAAGTGAGGGGAGTGGGGCAATATTATAAACATATATTGAGATTGAAAATGGGGCAAAATCAGACGAGAGTTCCAAAGAAATGAGCCCCCCCCCTAATTTGTTTTTTTAAAATATATATATATACACTAGTGTTAAAGCCCATTACATTAATGGGTGCTAGAAGGCAGCCCCCTTTCCCTCTCCCCCTCCAGTTCCTCCCTGACTGTCTCTCCGTGGACCCCTTCTGTCTCCCCTCCCCCAAGCAAACCTGTCTGCCTCCCAACACACCCCTCCCCCCAAAGCAGCCTCCTTTCCCTCTCCCTCTCCAGTTCTCCCCGTGTCGGGCAGAGCAAATCAGGGCAGTAGAAGGCCGTGAAGCAGCGTGTTTAGAGTGCTGCGACCGCTGCTGGAATCAGGACGTTTGTCGGGACCGCGGGAAGGGAAGAGAGGCAGCAGCAAGGGTCTAAGGGAGCTAGCCAGACTGCGGGAAGGGAGAGTCGGATGGGAGGGTCGGATGAGAGGCTGAACGGGGGTTCGGGTATGCCGGGAAGGGGGAGCGAAGACGCCGCCGATGAAGACGAACTGTCTTATGGGGCGGGGGGGGGGGAACCCTAAGCGCGCATGCGCACTCCTGCGGCCAAAGACATACGGATCATGGAAGCACGCAGATAAGAGTGCGCATGCGCGGCTAGGGTTTTATTACATATACAGTATATATAAACATATATTGTGTAAATTCGATTTGATTTGACATCTCCAGTGCCTCTTGTACATTTTGCTTTGCTTCAAGGCTCGGTACCTTCTTTCCCCTTTCCTATTGATTATGGATATGAGATGACCAGTTTAGGGGTTTTGGAGACGTTATGAACAGGACATTTTGTTTTGAATTTAAACATTCTTTTGAAAATGCCCTCACTATTTCTGTGATATCTATTACTCTCCAACATCTTTCTGTGTGATCCCCTTATTCCCCCACGTCACATATTCAAAAAATAATGTAGAATAATCTGGGAACTCTGCTTTCAGGCATAACTTTTCTTATCTCAATGATGTTCGTAATTACTTCTGCGGCTCTAGGTTTTCTTTGTGTTCCGCGAATGCTGAACACTTGATTAGGAACAGGTTAAGGATAAGGCCCTGGGTGGGTGAATCATCCTCTTGTAGGAAGCTGACACTCACTGAGGGCTAGATTTAAAAAAAACACGTAAAAAAACGATGGGCTGCTATCGCAGCCGTTATAATAGTGATTTTTTAAAAGTGAATCATTCTCCAAAAAAACGCACATGCAAATGAGGTTGGCAGAGAGTAGCGAAGACTCACTAAATTAGTATCTGCCATCGCTAGTTATAGAGATGGAACATCAGCAGAATAAACAACAACAAAAAAAAATCCCACAACAACAGCAGGAAAGATGCTCAAGTCTCCACTGCCAACCAACTCCCACCTAGGCAGTGGGAGAGTCACCCACACTCTCGCACAGCCAACTGATACATACCATCGGTAGCGGGAGAGATGCCCATTCGCTCTCATCCAACCGACACACCCCCAGGCAGCAGGAGAGATGCCCAATGTCTCTCGCCACCAACCAACACCCCCCAACACCCCTTTGATAGTGGGAGAGTGGCTTATACCCTCTCGCCACCAATTGGCACATACCAGCGGGGGAGATGCCCATTCTCAAGCCCACACTCTCCTGCCACCAAGCAACCTCCCCCCCCCTCAGTGCCTCTTACGGCCCCCGTCCTCTCCCCCTTACCTTATTTTCAGATGGTTGGCCGGAGGGATGCCTACTCCCTCTGGCCAGCAGGCCCATTTCTTCAACATGGTGGGCCTTTCCCTCCTTGGTGCATCCTGGGAAGAGGTATGGCCAGTAGGAAAAAGGAGGTATTGATGCCCCTGTATAAGACTTTGATGAGACCTTATTTAGAATATTGTGTACAATTCTGGAGACCTCACCTTCAAAAAGATATGAAAAGGATGGAATCGGTCCAGAGGAAGGCTACTAAAATAGTGTATGGTCTTCATAATAAGGCGTATGGGGACACATTTAAAGATCTCAATCTGAATACTTTAGAGGAAAGGTGGGAGAGGGGATATATGATAGAGATGTTTAATTACCTACATGGCATAAATGTAAATGAGTCTAGTGTCTTTCAAGTGAAAGAAAGCACTGGAATGAGAGGGCATAGGAGGAAGTTAAGAGGTGAGTAATCTAAGGAAATACTTTTTTATAGAAAGGGTGGTAGATGCATGAAACAGTCTCCCAGAAGAGGTGGTGAAGACAAAGACTGTGTCTGAATTCAAGAAGACGAGGGATTTCATGGAGAGATAAGGAGATAATGGTTACTGTGGATGGGCAGACTGGATGGGCCATTTGGCCTTTATCTACTGTTATGTTTCTAAATAGGCTATTTTAAGATAACCCGCCCTCCAGTCAGATAAACGTACATGCTGATAGTACTTGATCTTTCTGTGGCTGCCAGGGATCTAATTTTTTTGCTTTGACTGCTGCTGTTCTTTATTGGCTCCTAGAAGCTGCCACCCTGATGGTTAATCTGCCCTGATCCTTTATAACCCGAGTTATGTTTACTGGCTTTCTCAATTAACAGAACACAAACCACACTATTCTCTGAATATAAAGAGACCTCTGCAAAATTTCAATGAGTCATTCAATTGCTCCCACTGCCTGTCCCACTTTTGCTTTTACAAGAACTCATCAAGGCTAGAACTCAAGAATTTATTACTAGTATTATTATTTATTAAACTTGGTATACCGCTTTTCCCACCAAAGGATTTCAGTATTTACTGTATATTGCTAAATAATACAAATGTTAAAAAAAGAAATGGAACGCCATCAATAAACAGGAAAGATTCCAATCATCACATGCAAACACAAAGAGATAGTAGATACATAACTGGGCCTCTTCTCCCTTGAAAAGAGGAGGCTGAGAGGGGACATGATTGAATAGACTTAGGGGTCCTTTTCTCAAGCCACGCTAGCAGGGTAAGCCCGTCGGACATTTCATCACACGCTAACGGCCAGCTAAAAAACTAACGCCTGCTCAATGCAGGCACTAGTGGCTAGCGCGGTAGGCGGTTTAACGCGTGTTAAACCCCCTACCATAGCTTGATAAAAGGACCCCTTAGTAGATAAAGACAGGTTGTTCACTCTCTCCAAAGTAGAGAGGGTGAGAGGGCACTCTATAAAGTTAAAAGGGGTTAGATTCTGTACAAACATAAGGAAATTCTTCCTCACCCAGAGAGTGGTGGAAAACTGGAACGCTCTTCCAGACGCTGTTATAGAGGAAAACATCCTCCAGGGATTCAAGACAAAGTTAGACAAGTTCCTGCTGAACTGGAGCGTACGCAGGTAGGGCTGGTCTCGATTGGGGCACTGGTCTTTGACCTAGGGGCCGCCGCGGGAGCGGACTGCTGGGCACGATGGACCACTGGTCTAACCCAGCAGCGGCAATTCTTATGTTCTTATATAACACACTTGTCTACAACTCTCCCACAGCTAACCAGACAGCAATGACTAACTCATTGAAAAGCCAAAGAAAAGAAGTGGGTTTTCAACAAAATCTTAAAACGAGTAAAAGATTGTTCTACACAGTTGACTATCAATAGAATCTCTGGTCAGTTAAATGCACCAATTATTCTTAAATTTGGTTATGATGATTGGAGAGATCCTGGTATAGAATATCCTATCTGTTCCCAAGGATATAAAGACCCAGAAGCACATGGACCTCAAGGAGCATTAAACCAATGCACAGTTGGAGGAGAAACAAGTTGACAAGAGTGGCCAAGAGTGAATCTTGGAGTGACAAAAATGCAAAGTGCAAATCATGGAGAAATCTATGTCGGATAAAAGTACCATCAATGCAAAATAAAACATTTATGGTCGTATTCTTAAAATAAGAGAATAAAATTGGGAATGGATTATACTCATCTTCTGCATAAAACAATAAAACTGAACGGTCACCTTTTCTTTCACATTATTTTTGTTTCATCATATTTGCTTCTTTTACTCTATGTTTTCCTTTTTGATTTAGGTACTGCATTGTATGTCATTATTACTACTACAACCCGTAATGGATAGTTGCATTACCATTACTCTTTTTGAACTTGGACTTCTTGTTGTATTCTTGGTTTATTGTACTATTCTAAAACCAATAAATAATTTGAACTTAAAGAAAACCTGATATAGGTTAGAACAGGACAATATCGGATAAATATTGAGCTGAACTGGATGCAGGTGATACAATGGCTATGATTTGGTCTCACCCTATAGAATAGGAGCTGGCAGAGACAGCGCTCAATGAAAATATTGGCCAAGAAGCAATGGTAGAGCTCAATATTTTAGTAGCCACTGTATAAGGGGAAGATGATAGATGTCCTCCATATTGCAAACACATTGCATTGACTGGATTCTTCCACTCCATTTACTACTGTTTGCCTTTTAATTAAACCCATTAACATATCCACTCAAGTCCTTCATAAACTGGTTGTGAGCTGTTTGCACACAGGGGAAAGGAAGGAGGGAAGGACAGAACAACAGGGGCTGTGGTGCATTCTTAAACCGTGAGCTCTTTATTGCTGTTGACAGAGATGAGAAGCGCGTCTTGTGTTCACCAGTCTTGTGACGAGACACTAATCCAATTAATGAACTGACAAATTGGCGCTGCAACCTAGTGCCGAGGCCTGACAGGCATCACGGTTATGCTCCTCAGCTTTAACAGCTAGAAAAATGACCCAGTACCTCCTCCCAAGGTCTGCTGCTAACATACTGCCCTTGTCTCCCTTGCATAATTTATCCAGCAAGCAAAGGCACTGGGGCATGGACTCCATTTTCCACAGCTAGAAGAACGCCGGCTACGACTCAAGCCCTCGAGTCCCAGAAAATCCTTAAACGCGGGCACTCGTCACTACGAACCAGGCTGGCAGTGATGCTTTAATTATGTCTTTTTTTTTATCAAGCACAAACAGAAAGAAAATAAGTACAGTGTGGATGAGAGGCAGAAAGAAAACAACAATGAAAGTGAAACCATTTGCATGCAAAGTTGTTTCAACATCGATCACCATTTTCATATTGGATAATTTACTGGCACCACAGTGACCCAAAGGATTTTAATGGCGATTTTAGAGCATCTGGCCCTTAGACTCCTAACTGGACTAAAGGAACCGGAGCAGATTTATTTCATTTCATGGTGCTGTGAAGACGAATGCATGGATGTGTTCCAAGCTCAGGAGAAAGGCAATGACACTAGCAGTTAAGGTTTATTTATTTTTCAAAAACCAGCCCTGATCCAGGATTAACATCAATTACATATAAGACTACATATAAAGGCATGACTTTATTTAAATATTATTTTTATACCACTTATATCCTAAGTGGTTTACATGTAGGTGCTTTATCATATTTCTCTATCTGTCCCGATGGGGGGATTAAGTGACTTGCTCAGGGTCACAAGGAGCAGTGAGGGATTTGAACTCGCAACCTCAGGGTGGTGAGGCTGTAGCTCTAATCCCTGCACCACATACACATATTGCACGCTCTTCTGCAGTAGTCACTTTTAGTTTGGTCTCTTCCATTCTCTTTGCACATATAGATTCACATTTCCATATATTCTTTTTCTATTATCAGAAGAGTCCCGATGAAGGCATAAAATTCCGAAACATGGACCATGTTTGGTCCTAATATGTCATTGCAGTCGAGAGGGTGATGAAATGTTCTCAGCCCAACCAAGAAGGGAATGTTTTGGAGCCATGAAACATACAAATTATTCCACATATTCACCTCTGTTTAACACGGTTCATAGACAACGGCGCGAAAGACAAAAGTGCGTGCCGAAAATTGAGCGCAGCGTGCGCTGTTGCGCTGCTCTAAATTACAGTTTTTAGGGGCTCCGACGGGGGTTTTTGTTGGGGAACCCCCCCCAGTTTACTTAATAGACATCGCGCCGGCGTTATGGGGTGTTTGGGGGCTTGTAACCCTCCACATTTTACTATAAACTGAACTTTTTCCCTAAAACAGGGAAAAAGTGAAGTTTTCAGTAAAATGTGGGGGGTTACAACCCCCCCACCCCCCACAACGCCCCCACAATACGGCGCGATGTCTATTAAGTAAAGTAGGGGGTTCCCCCCCACGCCCCCCCCGTCGGAGCGCTAAAAACAGTAATTTAGAGCGGTGCGGCGGCGCGCGCTGCGCTCAATTGTCTGGGCGCGCCTTTGTCCCGGCGCGCTTTTGACCTGACACCGTTTAACACACTTGGCACATCATGTCTGAAGTTTCTGTAACCCTTCAAAAAATGCTTTATCTGGTCACTGAAATATTGCTCTGCTGCTGCAATCACCTCTGAATCACTCGAAAATTGTTGCCCTTTCAAACTCTTTTTAAGGTTTGGAAACGGAAAATAGTCAGATTGAGTAGGGTGAGTAGGGTGGATGGTCCACGCACGGAAACCCAAACTGCATCAAAATATCTGTCGTTTTGCCAGGCTTGTGGGCAGGTGCGTTGTCTTGCAAAAAAACCAACTCCTTTCCACAGTTTCTCTCCTTTTTTCTTTCAATGCCTCCTTTAATCCACCAGACCCGCCCAAAGATATAAACTGTCCTTCCCCTCTCTACGCGGTATTCTCTATGCAGGTAAACTGGGAAAATCTCTTCTCTTCAAAATCACAGGTCTCTGGAACGACCTTACTATCCCGTTGCGGAACCTGGGCTCTCTCCAACTATTCCGCAAGCAACTGAAAACTTGGCTTTTCTCTAACATGTAATTCTATTTCCCCCCCTTACTCTTCCATTCTATATATAGGCTCATGTAAACCTTTTCCTTTCTCTTCTTATATTTTAAGTTCTTGTAAACCATGCCGAGCTCTACTTCCGTGGAGAGGATGCGGTATATAAACTTAAGGTTTAGTTTAGTTTAATTTAATCGGCACAGCAAGTTACAGTAGTTCAAGTTCAAGTTCACGTTTATTTGATTAATCGCCTATATAAGAAATTCTAAGCGATGTACAGTTAAAACAAATTAAGGGAAGACTAACTGTCTAATTATTAAAAAGTTAAAAAACGTATAACAAATTGTTAACAGCTTATATAAAAGAAAAGTTTAAATAAAAACATATATCTCGTTAAAAGCACATAAAACAATATTAACCTGCAATTTAAAGAAAACACTGTACTTTTAGTTGTATGACAAACATGACTAAGAGGGAAGGAGGGAAAAGTTACAAATTTTGCAGTAGTATTCTGCATTAACTGTTTGGCCTCTTGGAAGATAGTCAGTCATTACAACGCCTTCCTGATCCCAAAACACTGTGGCTCATGACCTTTCCTGCTAACTTTTGGGTCTTGAATTTCTTTAGCCTTAGAGAACCTAAGTGCCGCCATTTCATGGACTGTTGTTTTGTCTCAGGATCATAGTTGTATAATGTATAACCATGTTTCATCAACACTAACTAGCTGTTCCAAAAAATTGGCACCAGATTGCTTAAAATGCTGCAAAATCAACTTGGAAGTGTTCACTCAATGTTGTTTCTCATCAGGAAGCATTTGGGATGATAGCTTCTTCATACCCAGCTGCTCATGGATTATACACCCAACACATTCCCTGGATATCTATAGTGTCTCGGCAGGAGCACGTTACAGGGCTTCAAAGAAGGTTTGGATAGGTTCCTAGAGGACAAAGGGATTGAGGGGTACAGATAGGAGTAGAGGTAGGTTATAGAAATAGTCAGGGGCCACTGCTCAGGCAATAGGCCTAATGGGCCGCCACGGGAGCGGACCGCTGGGCGAGATGGACCTCTGGTCTGCCTCAGCGGAGGCAACTTATGTTCTTATGTTCTTAATTGTTTTAACCGATATTCACTAATCTGCCAAAATCAAATCATCGACATGCTCAACAATTTCAGGAGTTGACACAGTTTGAGGCCTCCCAGACCTTGCTGCATGTTCAGTCTCAAAATCTCCGCGCTGAAGGCTTGCACACCACTTCTTCACTGTGGTGTATGATGAGCATTTGTCACTCAAAGTTTGCGTCATACGTTTTAATGAATTTCCTTTGCAGTTACTTTGGAATTCCACTCTTGAAAATTCCACACGTTTTGTTGACATGGTTCAATCAATGATCTGAAACAATGTCAAAACTTACTAAGGTGCGCTAGCGGTTTTAGCTTGCGTTAGTATTTTTTATTTAGCGCCTGGTTTGCGGACGCTAATCTTTAGTGCACGCTAAAAACGCTAGCGTACCTTAGTAAAAGGAGCCCTTAGTATTACGATTCTGCAAGCCAGCTCTTTGCAAAATAAAATAGCACTCTTTTCAGCTACAGTGGCATAATAACGCTCAGGATTTAGGAAGTTGGTTGGGCTGAGAACTTTTCAGCACCCCTCATATTTTTTTTTAGACTTCTTAAATAGAACTACTATTATAAAAACTCCTCCATTTGTGCAGATTACATTTTTTTGTTCCGCTTTTCCTTGTATCCCTTCTTGTGTAGAATTTTTGTTCCCCCTTTTTTGGTTTGGCTCAAATTTGGGTGCCATTTACTAAATCCAGCCCAAGATGTCCACATGAGAAAAAAATGTGTGTAAAATTAGGCTAGTGCCACGGCATCTAATCACAAACCTTTAAAAAATATATAAGGTATATGCATACATCTAATACACCCAGAATGCCTCTCTTTTATTCACATATTAGATGTATATTTTAAAAGCACACCTATTTTCATATGGCTGAAAATCCACTTACCCTCAAGCAGTTTACCTACATGGTTCATTTAACTGGTGTCGGGTCAAAACCGCGGAAGACAAATGTGCGCCCCGACAACTGAGCGCAGTGCGGAGGCACGCGCCGAAGAAAATAACTGTTGTTAGGGGCTCCGAGGGGTGTGTGTGTGGGGGAACCCCCCACACTTTACTTTATACAGATCGCGCCGCATTGTGGGGGCATTGTGGGGGATTTGGGGGGTTGTAACCCCCCACATTTTACTGAAAACTTCATTTTTTCCCTAAAAACAGGGAAAAAGTTAAGTTTACAGTATAATGAGGGGGGTTACAACCCCCCACAACGCCGCCGCGATCTGTATTAAGTAAAGTGGGGGGGGCTCCCGAACAAAACCTCCCGTCGGAGCCCCTAAAAACGGTCATTTTCTTCGGCACGCGCCTCCGTCTTGCGCTCAGTTGTCGGCGCGCGCCTTTGTCTTCTGCGGTTTTGTCTATGAACCCATTTAACCTACTGGTTATTTTTGCCCATGTAACAAAGGAGAAAGTCTTTGAAAATGTGCTATCTGGTGTGTTGTTTAAAAAAGAAAATAGTTACTACTGCTCAGAATAATTGCTTTATTGTTTTCCTCATTATGATGAAGCATATTATCTCATAAATCAATACTTTGGCATTGCCTAAGAAGAAAGCGAGCAAAGCCCAAGGTGATGGAAAAAGCCAGCTAGGAAAACAGAGTCTAAAGACGTGGTGATTATTTTTCTTAAAATCATTGGATGTAAAATGTTTTTAGATGCAGAAAATCAAGAGAGCGTGTGCGTATGAGAGAGCGAGCATTCTGCCCCGCTATCCTCCCAAGCAAAAGGCAAAGAAATAATCTTGAAAGTATATTCAAAACGTTGAGGCATGAAATAAGCAAAGTTATATTCCAGCAACAAAAATATCTCCCTCTTTCATTACAGAATCGTACACCGGGCTTGACATGAATATGTGACAGAAACAGCATAATTGGTTTTGCTGAATTTATTTCTTTGGTTCATAAAAGTAATGGGGATAAAACAGTGTTGACAGCATCTGCTACTTAGACATTTCAGGTTGGAAGCAGCACCTCTCACTCCTAGCCCTCCCCGGTGACAGAATATATCTGTGTTACGCTGGAAGGTGCCTGAGGTCCAGGGACTCCATCTTAGTCATGATGCTGAAAGTAGCAGCAGCCATACTTTGCTGCTATCTGTGTAACGATGAGAGGAGACATACCCCTAGGTCAGGGGTAGGCAATTCCAGTCCTCGAGAGCCAGAGCCAGGTCAGGTTTTCAGGATATCCACAATGAATATGTATGAGATGGATTTGCATCTCCCTAGGTGCACATGTAACTCATGCACAAAAAAAGAATAGGAATGACTCCATAGATAATCAAATGAGCAAAGAGGGACATTGACACCACCAACCCCAAATCAATGTAACCTATGTACAGTTGCTTTGATTCTGCACCTGGGTTTATTTTTTTATTGGAATTTCTATGGTGTCAGAGAACACGTACTGTCTAATTATTAGGAAGATGCAGCCAGGCAAACCACCTCACGGTTTGTCAAACACAATTCAGAGTAAGAATGAGCACGTCATCATTGCCAGCTAATAATTTCTCATAACACCTGTGGTAGTGAGGGATTGCTGTGTTCTTAAGTCATTCTGACAGCTCCAGCAGAAAATGTGGTTAAAGCCATAGGGCTGGGCTATGTAGAAATCTTCTATGAGTCCATAGCCAAGTGTAACCCCCATGAGTGCTGTGCCCAAGATGCAGCCCATAATTCAATTCTATTGAAATTAAATGATTATGGATGTAAATTTCAAATCCAAGAAGCTGCTCTGTGTTGTAACATTTCTGTTTTTTGGCAGGGCGAGTCCACATTCTGGTTTTAATTTCCAGCAACCACCAAGGGGAAATCTTACTTAGAATTTGGCAGCATTTCTCAAACTCCCTCTTGCAGCCACATGGACCTGAAGCCAGTGATGCTACTCATGCGCTGAATCTGGATTTATAGAATTTCTCACAGAAGGTAATATAAGACCATATATGGTCATTTATTTCTCTATAGGCAAGGCAGGAGCTTCAGAGAAACACAGGCCCCAAAGGATTTGAACGTCACTTGAAAGGTAATTATGTAAATCTTTTTTGAATGCTGGGATTGTGTTACAAAAATGAATAAATAAGACACTGATTTACATGTATAAAAAGACTCCTAGAAAATTAAGATGTGGAGGGGCATTTTCGAAAGGACATCTAAGTGCCAAAAAAACCCAAACCATCCATCTCACTGCCTCTTTCTTTTTTTCAACTCAAGTAACATCTGCTTGTATTAGTAAAGCATATTGTGACAAGGAAGCGCCTGTCAGCAGTTTAAACCCGGCTTTAAACCCTGCCTTGCAAAGGGCTGCCCCTATTCCTAAGCCCAGGAAGCTGCCCAGTAACCCTGTCCCTATCACCAAGAGCCAACAGGCAGGGCAAGGCAGAGAGAGAAGGGCAGAAACCACAACATCTGGTTTAGGGCACTATAATCCCTTTTATAACACCTTGGGCAGTGCTCCAGCAAAACCTCTAGTAAAGAAAACCAGCACAGGCATGGTTAATGAGAGGGGTGGGGCTGACAGGCAGGACGAACCCAGAGGGAGAGTGGGAACAAGCCTGCAGCATAAAATCAGCACAGCTGGGAACACTCCAGAGAATGCAGGGAGGAATACAGAGAATACAGCGAATGCAGGGAGGAATACAGAGAACGCAGGGAGGAATGCAGGAGAGAATTCAGGAGGGAATTCAGGAACTGCTAGAACAAGAAGTGCCCTGCTGAGCAGGAAGGAGCCTGCTAGGAGTTCTCTGTCCCAGACCAGAGCTAAGGCACAGGCTGTCTTACAATCCTCCCGAGCTAACAGACTTCTGGCTCCTAAGCAAAAGTTCAAAGGAGGAGAAAGACTTCCAGGGCAGAGCTGGCCGTTAGCTGCCCCTGAAGCTGCCCCTGAAGGGAGTTCTTACCCGGTCTCAGAAAGCGAGGAGTCCCTAATGGAATTAGAGGGAGAGCTATCTGGAAGCAGTGAAATGGAGTGCAATCTAGCAGCCTGGGATCTCCTGTAGAATCGCAGTCACTAAGGTATGAATAGGGGAGGGGAATGAAAGTGAATGTATTTTGTGTAGCGTTCTTTCTCCCTTAGGCAGAACTGTAAGCATGTGTGAATGCATCAATTAAAGCCTGAGAGAGAGGCCTTGTAGATAAAGGGAAGGAGGTGAGAACCATAATTAACTTTCCCGAGAAGTTTGAACGGAACTCAGAGACCTGACATCACGTAACCCTGAAGCAGGGAACTTTTGGGAGGGGACTTACACCAGTCATAAAAGGTTGGGTTATATAAAGTTCCCTAGCCCCTACCCAGGAGCATAGGGGTAGTGGGGGCATTGGACTTCAGGTGTGTCAGGTAGAAAAGCTTCCTGAAGTGTTTGCAGATAAGAGCAGTAAAACTAAAGAGAAAACGTTTTGGTTTATTTTTGGCTTTTTGCCTGAGCAGCAGGCTGGACTATATTATAAAGAAGAAACCTTGTGAATGTATGATTTGTTTTAAGTCCACTCAGCCAGAGGGACTACTGGAACCCCAGTGCTTTGAACTGGGGGTAATAAAGATAAAAGCTGAACTTTACCCAAAAAGCAGTCTACTAATTATTCTACTGATTATCCAGTGGGAGTCCTCCTGGGAGCGCTCCGTCCTACGCCTGGGGCGGGAGCCGGGTTGCCAGCGCTAGGCTTATCCCTGGCCCCGCCACAATATTTAGCAATATAAGTAAGAAAATATATATCAATAAAAAAAGGAAAGAAAAAAGTCCACAGTATGGGGGGAGATCCAAAGCAAATTTAAACCTTGAAGCTAAGTCATCGTTAAGAAATCATTAAGAGCTATTATAAAGAAATCATAAAGAGAGACAAAACTAATAATACAAACATTTAAACCTGTTGGGATCTATCCTTACTAGTTACTACAGCTGGTTTAGTTCTCTTTGCTTCAAGGAAACTTTTGAGCTGATCAAGGTAAAAAAAAATACTTATAAGATGCAAAAGTTACACTTGCAAGGGAATCTAAGCAGAAACTTAGCAACAAGTGCCAATACTTCTTGTTTCATTAACAGAAATTTCTTCCTTTGATCTTGTGTAGCTTTAGTCAAACCAGAGAATATCCTGATCTTTTGACCCGTAAAAAGCTTTTGTTGATTGCAAAAAAATAGTCTCAAAACATGTTCATGATCTTGAGGAAATACAAAGGTTGCCAAAAGAGTCTCTCGGTTCACAGTTTCATCATCAGAATTCTGAAGAGAAGCAGTAAGGTTCAAACTGTCATGTGAGATATCTTCCAAACCTCCTCCTTCATCCACAGACTTAAATTTAGCTGATTTAAATTTAGAAGATATATTATAAGTCTTAGAAATGGGTGGAAAAACTTCTTTAGGCAAACCTAAAATCTCTTCAAAATAATTCCTTAAGAGTTGGTTTGGAGAATAAATAGGATGCTTAGGAAAATTTCTAGAAACTGAAAATTCAAAAAAACGTAAAGTTTTCCAAATTCTTCAATAACTCAATCACAGTTTTATCCTTAATCGGGGAAGTTAATTGCTTTCTGTGTTTCAGTAGATTCAACTTGTGTCTTCTGAACATAAGAATGCAATTGAAGTAAAAGAAGCATCATTTTTGAGAACTATAGACCTAAAAATAGTCACAACTTTAGTCTTAGAGGTAACTGCTGAATGCAGAGAGGACAAAGAATCCCTTACTGAGTCAAATGAAATCTTTTCAGGCTGGGCCAAAGGAGTCAATGTCTTCAAAGATTCCAACTATGCTTCTAAAAGAAGCTCCAAAGGTAAAATATCAAAACCAGTACCTAGGAATGAAGAAATCTGACCCGATAGATCTAGTCATTCCTCTCCTAGTGAAGTTGTAACTGGAAACTTCTCTCATTGAGAACTCTCTTCCAAAGCTACCTCATCGACATGCAATGAGGATTGCTGCTGCTCTGAACCAACAAGGTGTTCCTACACTGACGGAAGGGGTGCTTGATGCCATTCCGTGCTCAGTCTGATTTCAGCTTCTCCCATGACCTCTGCCTCTAGCAGTTGTGCAGGAGGGACCAGCGTTGTAATACGGGAAAGAGCCTCTGTGATAGATATCTGGTGGAAAGGAAGGTTTACTTGAGACTCGGAGGGAAAGTCACTTCCTTGGCGCTTCCTCTCCATTTCCACAAACAAGTGGATCAGAGCTGCTTTCTTCCATGCCTCTCATTAAGCAGCCATTTTGGATCCCCCCCCGGACCCCCTCGGACCACCTGGGTTTCCTGTTTAAAAATATGTGAGGACGTCCTTACGCTTGAGAAGTCCATCCTGAGCAACCATTTTACAAACTGAAATATTTAAATTATAAACAGAGAAAAACAAAGCACAAGGATGCCTATTAAAAAGGTCTCACAGCCACCTTTGCATAATGGAGTAACTTAATGATTTGTGCAGTGGACTGTAAAGCTACAGTAAGTATTTTTCTGCTCCTGGAAGGGGTCCCAGAAAAAAATATTACACAGTGGGATTTGACGCTGTGTCCTTTGGTTTACAGTCCATTGAAATTACCACAAGGCTACTCTTCTGACCTGTTGACCTCTTTGTTCAGAATGGCTATAACATCTGCAGCTGGCATAGAGCCTGGGTTTCTTTTTCCCAGTTTCACTTTCAGGGGAAAGGGAGAAGGACAGCAACCGCTGGGGGATTAAGAAGGGATCATGCCTTTAATCTATCCAGAGATCAACTGCTCAAACAAAACAGGTCTAGATAAAAATGTCCTTCTTTTAAGAGAGGGACATTTCTTCCCATTTGAAAATCACTGCTGGATGTCCTTCTTTTGGGCACTCCCTCGTCCCGGCTAAAAGATAAGCACATCCCCCCACCCCGGTATTTGGATTAACCATAGAAAACTCTCATTTTCCAAAATCAGGATTTGGAAGTTTTTAGCAGATGGTTGCCTCAAAATGCCTGCAAAAAAAAGTCCATCTGCTTTGAAAATGAGCACCACAGACACCTAAATGCCTTTATAAAATATTAGCATAAGCTTACTTGGCAGGCCTGGGTAGTTACACCTGCTCTCAAGTGGTACAAATCCCTGTGCCTAGATTATTCAAGTATGCAGGTAGATTAGCATATTTTATAATCTACTTGTTTGTGGTTGCAAACTCTGCCCATGCTGCCCAATCCAAGCCCCTGTACATGCCTACCAGAAACATTACATACCATCAACTCATGGTGCATATTTTGCTAACAGTTGGTATTTTATAAGAGACCATTTATATGACTATACTAGCTGATTACCCGGCATTGCCTGGATATTTATTTATCCTAATCATGTAATGAAATGTAATGTAATTTATTTCTTATATACCGCTACATCCGTTAGGTTCTAAGCGGTTTGAAGAAAATATACATTAAGATTATAAATGAGAAGTAAGAAGGTACTTAAAAAATTCCCTTACTGTCCCGAAGGCTCACAATCTAACTAAAGTACCTGGAAATTAATAAAGAAGAGAAAATAAAGATGGTTGAAAAAAGAAAAATTCTATGTGAATTTATAGGATGGAAATTAAACTGACAGTGAAGAACTGTATGAAAAATACATATGGAATTCAGTTAGAGAGGGTAGGTTACAATCTATTTATGGTATTTGTTTAATTGGAAGGTGTTAAGGTGGGTAATTTGGGGGAAGGTTATCTGAAGGTAGGTGAATCTTCTGGAGGTAAAAGAGGAGGGGTTAAGATATTTGGATGAATTTTTTGAAAAGCAGGGTTTTGATTTCTTTTCTGAATGTTTTGAAGTTGTCTGATATTGTCATAAGATTGGAGATGGAATGGTTGATTTTTGCTGCTTGTGTTGCTAGAAGGTTGTCAAACATTTTCTTGCGTTGTGTGCCTTTGAGTGGGGGGAAGGCGAAAGAGTTCGATGTTCTTCTGTGTCTTGAGGTGGAGATTTGGTTTAAGCGGTTATTTAGATAGGAGGGGGAAGAGCCGTGTAATGCTTTGAATATCAGGCAGTAGAATTTGAATTGGATTCGTGCTTGTATGGGTAGCCAGTGAGAGTCTAAGAAGGCAGTTGTTATGTGATCATATTTTTTGAGTGAGTAGATCAATCTGAGGGCGGTGTTTTGTATGGTCTGGAGTTGTTTTATCATAGTGGCTGGACAAGGAAGATATAGGGAGTTGCAATAATCCAGCAGACCTAAGACTAGGGATTGGACGATTAGTCTAAATTGTGCTTGGTCAAAGAATTTTCTGATTTTACGGAGATTTCTCATGGTTAGAAAAGCTTTTTGGGTTGTTTTGTTGATCTGGGGCTGCATTGTGCAACATCTGTCTATCGTAACTCCTAGGAGTTTTAGTTCGGGTTGTATTGTCTGTCGTATTCAATAATTTAACATGTCACCCCCTTCCCATCCCCACAATATTTTTTTCCCAGATAGTAAGTCATATGTATACCAAGTGTGGTTGAAATCTCTGCATGTGTTTCAGAGTTATCCCCTAAAACTATGGATTAGGCACTTATATCTGTCATTTTCGATAAGTTTTACATGTCACCCCTTTCCCATCCCCACAGTATTTTTTTCTCAGATAGTAAGTCATGTGTATACCAAGTTTGGTTGATATCTGTCCATGTGTTTCAGAGCTATGCTGGAAAATCATCTCGGCGAGGCCGAAAACTATGGGGTAGGCAGTAATATCTGTCGTATTCAAGAATTTTTACTTGTCACCCCATTCCCACTCCCACAGTATTTTTCCCCAGTTAGTAAGTCGTACGTAGACCAAGTTTGGTTGAAATATCTCCATGCGTTTCAAAGTTATACTGGAACGTACATACAAACACACCCACATAGATACATCCAATTTTTCAACGAATTTGGGAGCCTTTTTGGACCACATTGTCTCCGGTGGCTCGCAGCCACATTTTGAACTGTTGAAGTCCCTGATATTTGTCTTTTTCTTTCTTTTCTTTATTTTTGTATGGCATCAGTGAGAGTGGGGAGGGGGGGTTGGGTTGTGGGGTGGGTTTGTTGGATTGTTGGATTTTTTGTGAAAAATTTGGAGCTATTTGTTTTTCTCTGTACTTGTTTCTTCTTGTTGTTTTTCTTGGTGCTCAATAAAATATATTTGACGATATATGTAAATGGTCACATATGCACTAAAATGACTTTATAAAATGATTCTCTAAAGGGGCCATTCTAAATTGTAGCTTGGATTATGGTTCTAAGCCCTGTTGGATGCATAATTGTAGAGAAAATTAGTACCCTAAGTGCAACAAACAAAAAAAACTGGAGTCAGATTCCCACGAGTAAAGTATCAAAGCAAAAAAAAAAAAAAAAGTCTTTAATCAACCTGCCAAGGATGGACTGAAAACTCGACACCAACTTGTGGATTTTTTCAAATAAAGTCTTTATTTGCACAGATGCTGATTGAGCTCAATGAAGTGAGTTTTGACAGTCTTACCCTGAAGCAGCAATTTTTCATGCAAAACAGATTCCTGTCGGAAGTCTGATACGAGTGCCTTTTGCAGATAAGTGTTGTGTATATATTTCTTTTATTCTGAACACTTGAAGATTTTGAATTGTAGTATGTATGGAGAATAACCCTCCCCCCCCCCCTTTTATGAAGCAGTGGTAGTGGCTGCCGTGTGGCAAGCGCTCCACCATCCATTACATCCCTATAGGTGTCGGAGCAATTATCACAGCAGCAACCGCTACCGCAGCTTTGTAAAAGAAACTCTAACATATTAATGACACTTTATTAAGAGACTGGACAATTTGTAACCTATTTTTGGTGAAAAGATCAAGAGCACAACTATGGTGACTGTTTTTTTTTTTTTTTATGTTATCTGCAAGCACTAGATGCACAGCAGTTGCTGCATGCTATATAGAAACATAGAAATATGATGGCAGATAAAGGGCAAATGGCCCATGCAGTCTGCTCATCCACAGCATCCTCTATCTCTTCCTCTCCCTATTGGCTAAGGCTTTTTGCATCTGCATTGTGATGTCATAGAACTTTAGTAACATAGAAACATGATGGCAGATAAAGGCCAAATAGTCCATCCAGTCTACCCATCCACAGCATCCACTATCTCCTCTTCTCCCTGGATGCTGTGGATGGGCAGACTGGATGGACTATTTGGCCTTTATCTGCCATAATGTTTCTATGTTACTATGTTACTAAAGTTCTATGACATCACAATGCAGGTGTAAAGAGCCTTAGCCAATAGGGAGAAGAGGAGATAGTGGATGCTGTGGATGGGTAGACTGGATGGACTATTTGGGTTCACGGAAGTTTCGCCCCCCACATTTCGCCCCCAGCAATTCGCCCCTCACATTTCGCCCCCCACATTTCGCCCCCAGACACATTTCGCCCCCCGGATGTTTCGCCCCCACACATTTCGCCCCCGCACATTTCGCCCCTGAGTGTCAGACTATTCCTCTCGCAGGCGATTTCTTTGCCGACACGACGGCAGGCTACAAATTCAAAGTGCACAGCTGGCTGTTCTCACTGCCTCTAATGTCGGCCCTGCAGCTCCGGACTTCCCCACACCTGCTCTCTCCCCCCCCCCCCGATCACTATTATTTTAAATGTTATGGCAGCCACGGCGCTGTATCCATCGGAGGAGACTTCTAACCTCGGCCATGAAGTTGCTGTTGCAGGAAGAGTTCCGGGGCAGGCTGTGCACTTTGAATTTGTAGCGGTTTTTTTTTTTAAGGAGTCAGGGAGTATGCTGATGCGCCCCCGAACGCCGGCGCCGCCCCCCAGCGCGAAGAGAGTCGCTCGGCGCCGCGAGCCGCCAGCCCAAACGCGGCCCGCGCAGAGGCGCGGCCCCCCCCCAACGACCAGCCGACCCCGAACGCCACCGCGAACAGACAACCCCAACGCGGCCCGCGGCCCGGCAGTAGGGGAGCGCCGGTCCGCTGCGGTCGGCGCCGCCAGCCGCTACAGGGGGAGCGCCGGCACGCGCGTTCTGCGCCGCGAGCTGCTGGCCCTAACGCGGCTCGCGGCCTGGGAGGAAGGAAGCGCCGGTCTGGTGCGGTCGGCCATTGGTGCCGGAGGGGGAGAAGAAGCCCCCAAGCGGCCCGGCCGGGAGGAGGGGAGCGCCGGTACGGTGCGTTTTTGCGCCGCGGGCCGCTGGCTCCAACGCGGCCCGCGGTATGAGAGGAGGGAAGACTACCGGCTAAGGGCAGGAATCCGATCCGACGCTCCCGGGCAGGCGGACCAGCCCGCACGTGTGGGGCGACCCGCCCCGCTCATATAGTTGCCAGGAAGAGAGTTGTTCGGTGCCGCGAGCCGCTGGCTCACACGCGGCCCGCGGCCTGGGCAGAGGTGCCGCCCCCCCCCAACGATTAGCCGACCCCGAACGGCAAAGCAACCTGCGGCCAGGGAGGAGGGAGTCGGCGGCCCTGAAAGCCGGCGCGGCCGACGCCCCGACTCCTTGCAAGCCGCACCCCCCCTCCTGCACCAGCTCCACGCGGGGAGAGCCGGCAACAAGTTTAAAAAACGCCGAGGGCAGAAAGCCGATCGGCAAGAAGGCGCAGCGCTCTAAGGCGGGCGGACCCGCACGCAAGTTCCGGGCGGGCCGCCCCCACCGTCCTCTCCCTCATCGAGAGCGCCGTCGTGTCGGCAAAGAAATCGC
Organism: Geotrypetes seraphini; assembly: GCF_902459505.1. NCBI lineage: Eukaryota > Metazoa > Chordata > Amphibia > Gymnophiona > Dermophiidae > Geotrypetes > Geotrypetes seraphini. The sequence goes on along the minus strand of NC_047089.1, from coordinate 214,711,715 downwards.
CTGCGAGAGGAATAGTCTGACACTCAGGGGCGAAATGTGTGGGGGCGAAATGTGTCTGGGGGCGAAATGTGGGGGGCAAAATGTGAGGGGCGAATTGCTGGGGGCGAAATGTGGGGGGCGAACCTTCCGGATCCCCAGCATCCACTATCTCCTCTTCTCCCTATTGGCTAAGGCTTTTTACACCTGCATTGTGATGTCATAGAACTTTAGTAACATAGTAACATAGAAACATTATGGCAGATAAAGGCCAAATAGTCCATCCAGTCTGCCCATCCACAGCATCCACTATCTCCTCTTCTCCCTATTGGCTAAGGCTTTTTACACCTGCATTGTGATGTCATAGAACTTTAGTAACATAGAAACATGATGGCAGATAAAAGCCAAATAGTCCATCCAATCTGCCCATCCACAGGATCCACTATCTCCTCTTCTCCCTATTGGCTAAGGCTCTTTACACCTGCATTGTGATGTCATAGAACTTTAGTAACATAGAAACATGATGGCAGATAAAGGCCAAATAGTCCATCCAGTCTACCCATCCACAGCATCCACTATCTCCTCTTCTCCCTATTGGCTAAGGCTCTTTACACCTGCATTGTGATGTCATAGAACTTTAGTAACATAGTAACATAGAAACATGATGGCAGATAAAGGCCAAATAGTCCATCCAGTCTGCCCATCCACAGCATCCACTATCTCCTCTTCTCCCTATTGGCTAAGGCTTTTTACACCTGCATTGTGATGTCATAGAACTTTAGTAACATAGAAACATGATGGCAGATAAAAGCCAAATAGTCCATCCAATCTGCCCATCCACAGTAACCATTATCTCTTTCTCTCTCTGAGAAATCCCACGTGCCTATCCCATGCCCTTTTGAATTCAGACACAGTCTCTGTCTCCACCACCTCTTCCGGGAGACTGTTCTACACATCTACCTCTCTTTCTGTAAAAAAGTATTTCCTTGGATTACTCCGGAGCCTATCACCTCTTAACTTCATCCTATGCCCTCTCATTGCAGAGTTTCCTTTCAAATGAAAGAGACTCGACTCATGTGCATTTACATTACTCAGGTATTTAAATGTCTATCAAGAGCACTATCGTAGAGACAAGTAAACCAAAAATTCAAAAAAATGTCACTTCTCCTGTCACTACTGTCAGGGCTGTAGCGATGCGTACAGTCGGTTGGGGGCGTGCCTCCGATTGCCCCCATTTGCATGGAGATGGTTGGTGAATCGGTCGGCCTGCCTCCAATCGCCCACGGATCGGACACGGATCGGAAGGTTAGCGAATCTAGCCCTTAATATGCGAGCAGAAAGAACACCGATCTCAACCTCACCTTGAACCAAACTAGATGCAGAGTTTAGCAAGTTCCAAAGATGTGGAGAAAGCCTTTCCTCCCAGTCACGCCTGTAAGAAAAAAAAGGCAAAGATAAACAGGGTAGTTATTACTCTGCGGTCTACACTTGCAGACTAGATAATTGAATAATACACAGCAGGGCTCTAGGGATGTGGACAGCCAAACAAAGCTTCTTTTGTAAGTGTTCTTTGCTAGTCGGGGTCCACTGATTTTACAGTAATTGTATAGTAAATGAAAGGTGTCGGCACTATTCTGCTGACTGTTGAAGATGCTTGAGTGGATTGCAAAAAACAGGTATGAGCAAAGCAGGAGAACAGTGCGTCAACAACCACCACTGTGCAGTTTATACCTTATTCATCAACAAATACTTTTCTGTTTTCTGAAAACAGCTTCTGTTAGAGTGCAGTGGAAAGGAACAGATGGGATTCGCAGCCTCACGGAAAGGAGGCAGGAGAGCCTCAACGCAGCCTGCCGCTCTTGGCCGACTGCTGCAGGGGATTTTGCATCCTGTCACCTATGTCTTTTGCATCCTGTCTCTCAATGAAGGCACGCAGCTTCAGTCTTGAGGGTGGGGCGGTGGGTCTTTGCTTTCCACCATCCTATAATTCTCTTCCTTAATGTCTGAACTTGTTTGATGAAGAAGATCATGAGTACAATCTGAGCTACTGAATAGATCAACTACCCTTCTTTAGGTGTCATGGCTTTAATTCTGTACCTGGCTATATGGCTATGGAATGGGACGATTCATTGAGCAGTTTCAGCGTGAGACATTTCATCGCAGCCATGCTGAAACAGCCACGCTGAATCATCCTCTCCACGTCAGTGTTGGAGCCTCACTTCCTCTCCATCTAGTGGCATAGTAAGGGGGAACGGGGCTGTGGGCCGGGGGGGGGGGGCATCTTGTTTTAGATTGTAAGCCACCCTGAAGGTTCCCCATAGGGTGGAATAGAAAATTTTAAATAAACTTGGAAACTTTGGCCTCTACTCCTCTTCGCTGCTCCCCCTCCCCCCCACCACACACAAATACATACCTCTTGAAAAGCTCACCGGCACTAACAGCATCTTCCACCACTTGCTCGTGCCAGCCTTCTGACGTCACTTCTTAGTCTTGGAACCAGGACATCACATAAGAGGGGGGCTGAGGCCGACATGAGCAGGAGGTGGAAAATGCTGTTAGCGCCGGTGAACTTTTCAAGGAGTATGCAGCAGCAGAGGTGGCAATGAAGGGAACAGGAAGTTGAAGCAGAGGGAAACTTACAGAGCCACCAGAGGCAGTGTGTTCTGCTTGTTAACACTGCCGGAGGCCCGAAATTTACAAATGGAGAAAAGTATGAGAAATTTACAAATAGAGAAAGGTATGAGAAATGTTGCACCCGGTTGGAGGGAGGGAGAGAGAGAAGGAGGAATAAAGGAGAGGGCTGCCAAATTGGAAGGAAGAAAAAAGGACCACCAGGGAAGGGAGATAAGAGAGATATGCCAGACCAAGGGGAAGGGAGGAAAGGGAAGCAGAGGAGAGAGACAGACAGAGATGTCAGACCATGGGGTGGGGGCTGGAACAGAAAAGAGAAGAGTGAGAAGAAAGAGATGCCAGACCACAAGGGAGGGAGGGAAGGAAAGTAGAGGAGAGAGATGCCAGAGCATGGAAATGAGAGGAAGAAGGGAGGGAGAGATGGAAGGAGACAGAGGTGCCAGACCATGGGGTAGAGGCAGGGAAGAAAAGAAAAAGGAAGAGAAGAGTGATGTGAGTGAGATGCCAGATCACTGGGAGAGGGGAGAGATGACAGTGACCTTCTCCATCCCCTCTCCCCATCTCAAATCACTTAAACCCCCTCCACCACACCACTCAGTTTTCGACTTCACCACCTCACCCTCCCTCTTGTCTCCCACCCTTTTCTCAGCCCTACAGCTACACCACTTTTTCCCTCTCATTCAGCATTCCCACTCTACCTGTATGCATCTCAACTATAGCGTAGCCCCCATACCTCTCCCACTCACTCGTATTCTCCCACTCCTTCTCTTGCTCTGCAGGGGACATCAATCCTAATCCCAGTCCTCCCAATCAGCCACCAGCCTACTCATGGGGATCACACTGCAATGTAACCAATCTTATTTCTGTTCCTCTCCTCCCCCTTCTGTCTCCTTCCACTCTCTGACCATCATCTGCTAACCTTCATAACTCATCACCCTCCCCCCAAACCTGGCCAATCACTACCCATACATTTAGGAATCATAAGGCTATTGACCCTGACATGCTCTCCATCACTATCTCGTCTCTCCTTTCAACTACTATGTCATACAAGTCTGTCGATGAAGCTGTCCTCTCCTATAACACCATTTTCTCTTCTGCTATTGATACCCTCTCCCCTCCCATTTTATGTCCTGTAAGATGTGCCAAACCCCAGTCCTAGCTGACCCCCAATATCCGTTACCTGCACTCCTGTGCCTGAGTTGCTTAAATCCTGCACATATGCCGACTTCACACACTTCAAATTCATGCTGATGTCCTTCCAATCTACCATCTCGCTTGCCAAACAAGAATACTACAACCATTCAACTGTCTTACTGCCAATTCTTGCCATCTCTTTGTCACACTCAACTCTCTACCCAAAGCACCCCCACGTTCTATCCCCTCCTTACTTTCCCCCCAGAAGATGGCAGAGTTCTTCTAGGGGAAAATTCACAAGATCCACCTTGAATTCTCAACCAAGTCATTTCCCCTACAACCCCTTCCAGCTGTCCACTCTGCCAACCTCCCTTCAACCCCTGCCACCTTTTCTGAAGTCACTGCAGAGGAAACTGCTCACCTTCTCTTCTCCTCCAAACCCACCACCTGTTCCTCTGATCCAATTTTCACCCACCTACTCAGATACCTACTCAGTATCAATTCTACTGTCACCCCTCCCAACTGTCATATTCTCAACCTATTACTCTCCACTGCAACAGTTCCTGATGTTTTAAAACATGCCATAGTTACACCTCTCCTTAAAAAGCCCTCACTAGACCACACACCCCTCTCCAACTATCGTCCCATCTCCCTCCTCCCCTTCCTATCTAAGCTACTCAAATGTGATGTTCATTGCCGCTGCTTGGACTTTCTTTCTTCTTAAGATATTCTTGACCAGTTTCAATCAGGCTTTTGCCCTCTCCATTCCATGGAAACTGCCCTTGCTAAATTCTCTAATGACCTGTTTCTGGCCACATTCAATGGCCTCTACTCTAACTTCATCCTTCTCAATCTATCTGCTGCCTTTGATACTGTTGATCATCACCTACTCCTCAATATGCTGTCCTTGCTGGAATTCCATGTTTTCTTCCTAACTCTCCCATTGTATTTTTAGTGCATGTAACAATGGATCCTCCTCTGCTGCTATCCCACTGTCTATCAGGTTCTTCTCCATGTATACCCACTTTCTCAGTACATTGATCTCCCCCCATGGTTTTCAATATTACCTCTATGCTGATGACTCCCAGATCTACCTCTTCACACCAGATATCTCTACAGAAATTCAGATCTGAATCTCAGCCTGCCAGTCTGACATTGCCGCTTGGATGTCTCACCTCCATCTAAAACTAAATATGGCCAAAACCAAACTCCTTTTACTTCCACCTAAAGTCATATCCCCCCTCCTACTGTTCTCTATTTCTGTGGATAACACTTTCCTCCTCCCTATCTTTTTAACTTGCAACCTCAGGGTAATCTTTGACTCCTCTCTCTCCTTCTCCGCTCAGATCCAACAAACCGCTAAAACCTGTCACTTCCTCCTCTATACTACCAAAATCCAACCTCTCTTCTCAAAGCGCACTACCAAAACCCTTATCCATTCTCTCATCATCTCTCACTTAGACTACTGCAATGTACTTCTCTCAGGTCTTCTGATCAACCATCTCTCTCTTCTTAAATCCATTCAAAATGCTGCTGCATGTCTCATATTCTGTGAGAGGTGCCATGCTCACATTCCCCTCTCCTCAAGTCATTTCAGTGGCTCCCCATCCATTTCGAAGACAGTTCAAATTCCTCTGACTTAAAAGTGCATTCACTCTGTAGCCCCTCAGTATCTTTCCTCATTTGTTTCCCCTATGCTTCCCACCAAGAACTCGGTTCATCATTAAGTCCCTCTTATCTGTGCCCTTCTCCTCCACTGCCAATTTCAGACTTTGTCACTTCTTTCCTGTCATATCATATGCTTGAAACAGGCTGCCAGAGTCAATATGTCATGCTTCATCTTTAGCAGTATTCAAATCCAAGCTAAAAGTCCACTTTTTTGAAGCTGCTTTTAACTCTTAACTCCCACTCACCATCAGATACCTATATCCATCATATCATTCCTTCTGTTGGAAACTCTCCAACCTTGAGATGTCCTTTCTGTCCAAATTAAATTGTAAGTTTTCCTGAGAAGGGACCATCTATTGAAAGTTAAATGTACAGCGCTGCGTATGCCTTTCAGCACTATAGAAATGATAAATAGTAGTAGTAGTAGTAGTAGTAGTACATGGGGGATGGGAGGAGATATGGAAGGGAAGGAGACAGAAATGCAACCATGGGGGTAAGGGGAGTGAAAGAGACAGATATGCTAGACCATAGGGTGGGGGTGAGAGAAAGAGAGATGGAAGGGAAGATTGAGATACCAGACCTGGGGGAAGGAAAGGAGAAGCTAAAGATGTCAAACCATTGGGGGAAGGAAGAAGGGAGTGAGACATGGAAGGGAAGGAGACAGAGATACCAGATTATGGGGAGGGATGAGGAAGGATGGAAAGGAAGGAGAATAGGCGAGAGACATTCCAGAGGAGGGGGGTAGACAGAGAAAGGAGAGAGAAAAATGGACAGAGGGTGATTCTGGAATGAATCATGTGAAAAGGAGAGGGAGGTACAGGCTGGATGGAAGGGGAAAGGGTAGACAGTTTATGGAAGGGACAAAGAAAGAGGGCAAATATCATATGGAAAGGGGGAGAGGCAGACAGTGGATGAAGGGACAGTGAAAGAGGACACATGCCATATGGAAGGAAGAAATGAGGAAATCAGAAACCAGAGACAACAAAGGTAGAAAAAATATTTTTTTTTTTTCTTTTTCTTACTTCTTTAGGATAAAGTAATATTGTAGCTGTGTTGATAAACATTTATAAATAAAAAATGACTAATTTTAATATATTTTTGACTAACTTTTAGAGACCAAAATCCCTTTCCTCAGGTCAGGACAGGATACCATAACTGCAGTATACTGCAGTATACCTGAAGAAGGTGGTTTTGGATCTGAAAGCTAATTGAAAAATGTACTAGTCCCATAAAATAGTATCTTATTTTCCATCTTTTCTTTTATTTCAGTTTGTTCATTTGTAAAGTGGCGATTGTTATTTGTCTTTTTTTTTTCAAATTTACATCTGCTATCTTTATATTTTGGACAGTATAAGGGAGCATGCATCACTTTTCTGTGGTGTTGCATTGTATGTAGAGTCTGGCTTCTTGGCAGTACAATTTAAATTTTGTCTACATATTTCTAATTTTAGCTTGTGATTACTTATTCCATTCTTGATTACGGGTGTTTTTATGTTCTGCTTGAATGAAAAATACATGGTTTTCTGTTAGCATTGACTATGCAGGATCAATCTGTAATAATCTGGCTTGTTTAGTTTTACAATGGGTGTATTGATGTTGTAGTGCTCATTGCAGTGTTGAAGGTGCTGCCTTTTCCTAGTAAAACCCTTGTTGTGTGACTCATGAATTAATAATAATAGCAGCAGTTTATATACCGCAGGACTGTGAAGTTCTATGCGGTTTACAATGATTAAAAGGTGTTACAAACTGAGTAGAGTTAACAAAGTTAAAAGCTAGTGATTAACAGCTCTAGAAATCAGTTATGGTAGAATAAGATTGTACAGATCAGTTACCTAAATACTTCAGGAGCAGATATGTTTTTAGGTGTCTCCTAAATTTCCCATTAGTATTAGTGAGCATAAGTCATTGTTCCAGATCTTTACCTCATATTGTTGCCTGATATGAGAAAAGATGTTGATGTTTTTTTAAATTTACATCCTCTAACCGGTGGAGAAACAAAATTCATGTTTTTTTTTTCATATAAAAATGATCGACCTGGGTGTCAAATATACTAGGTATGCCTCTGATAGTCTTACTGAATTTGAAAAAAAAAAAAAAAAAAAAAGCTATAATTAATGTTCAGACAAGAAGAATAGATACAAAGCCTTTTTTATTTTGATTTTTCTGGAGTGTAATTGGAATTTGTAAACTGTGGGAATGTACACCTCTTCTCATATTTTACACAGTACAGAGGAAATACATTTCTGTTTTCTATTTTTCCTGTGTTCTACTTACTACATAGAAGGTTTGCCTTCCTGGGGTTCCCGTTTTGTCTGCATATGTATTTGTATTTTTAATTTTTAGGTACTTAATTTGTATTTGTTTTGAATCTGTTTTGGTAACAGTGCAGCTTATGCTGTTTTTCTCATAGGAGGTGATAGTGTATTAGTATTCTAGATCTCAGTGTGATAATTATTGAAGTGCTGCCTCTTCATAGACAGGGTTGCTGTTTGAGCTCTTTCAGTTCTGTAATAGCATGACAAGCTTGATTTATAGGTTCTAAGTGTGTTTTTGCAGAATACTGTGGCCGTTTGCTTAAGGGTTTGCTATTTCTCAGTGCACTGAATTTTTGTGGTATCATCCCAGTTAGAAGTGAGCTCTCCTTACCTTCAAGATCAATAAAATCTAAGAGTATTTCTTTTTTTTTTGTAGTGGTAAGGGGAGGGAGGATACTGGGTACCCCCAATGATTTTGAAAAGTTGGCTCCCATGATCTCAACCACCCCATTCTTTTGTTATTTAAGCCCTTCCATATGGAATTCCTGCAGACCTTCATTTGGAATTTTCATATACAGTAGTTGTTTTTTTATAAATTTTTAGAAAGCAGTGAAAACCTGCTTTATTAATCAAGGTCTTTAGTTGATTCTGGGGTTTAAAAAAAAATTTTTTTTAATACTTTGGGCTAGATTCACTAACCTGCCCGATCGGGACCGATCCGTGTCTGACCCGTGGCAGGCCGACCAATTCACTAAAGGCCAATATTTAAATGGGGGTGATCGGAGAAATTCCCCCCACCGATCGCATGGATCACTACTGAGCAATCCTGACATGCGCATCTCTTTGCCTGTCGATGGTCTGCGCATGCTCTCTCCGCACAAGGAAGACACTTTTGCAGGGTTCATAGACAAGTCGGTGAAAGACAAAGGCGCGCGCCGACAACTGAGCGCAAGACAGAGGTGCGCGCCGAAGAAAATTACAGTTTTTAGGGGCTCCGACGGGGGGTTTTGTTGGGAAGCCCCCCCCCAGTTTACTTAATAGAGATCGTGCCGGCGTTGTGGGGGGTTTGGGGGGTTGTAACCCTCCACATTTTACTGTAAACTTAACTTTTTCCCTAAAAACAGGGAAAAAGTGAAGTTTTCAGTAAAATGTGGGGGGTTACAACCCCCCACAACGCCCCCACAACGCGGCGTGATCTCTATTAAGTAAAGTGGGGGGTTCCCCACACACACACCCCCATCGGAGCCGTAAAAACAGTAATTTTGTGTGGCATGCGCCTCCGCGCTGTGCTCAATTGTCTGCGCGCGACTTTGTCCCGGCACGCTTTTGACCTGACACCCTTTTGCAGGCAGGGAGGGGGGGGCAATCAGCCAGAACATGCTAGGCCATAACCCGCCCGACTCTCCTACTCTCTGTCGCCTTCCATGCAGTGCAAGCCTGCAGTTTTAAAACGGGGCTGCACTGCGGCGTGTTCTGGAACATGCCGCAGTGCAGCCCCGCTTTAATCCCGTGGGCTCACACTGCAGGGAAGGCAGCAGAGATCCAGAGCTCGTGGCAGAGAGCAAGGCGAGATCGGGGCAGAGCTCTGGGCAGAAAGCAGGGCTGGAAGATTGGGGCAGAGCTTGGGGCAGAGAGCAGGGCATGATCGGGAGAAAGCAGGGCTGGAAGATCGTGGCAGAGCTCGAGGCAGAGAGCAGGGCTGGAAGATCGGGACAGAGTGCAGGGCGGCAATAGAGCAGGAGAGCTGGCAGAGATATGTGCGACTGGTTCCCAGCAGTCACTTCTTCTGTTGATCGGCCAGCCCAGTCGGTGTCCCAGATTTGTTTAGTGAATCGTGTCCCTGCCTACATTGCATGCCATTTCCCCTCATTTGCATGCACGGACCAGAAGCGGATCGGAGGAGAGGTTAGTGAATCGGTTCGGAGGGAAATCGGGTCGCAAAGGGGTCGCAAACCGATCGGTACAAGATCGGTTTGCTTAGTGAATCTAGCCCTTTGTCCCCCCTTCTTTCTTCCCTTTCCTTTGCTTCTTTGAAGCCTGTTTGATGTTTTTGTTCTCTCCTTTCCTTTTTTATCTCCTGTGGATTTGACCTTCCTTCCTATGCTACTTTGAGCTTTTCCCCTGATAATTTTATTTATTTATTATTGTAAACTGCCCCAACGTGCTTGCATGATTAGCAGTATATCAAGATTATGTACGTAAGGAGCTATTTTACTAAGCTGGGCTGAAATTTATGTTTAGCGCATTCTAATGTGGGAGTTTCCTGTGCGCTAAGCCCAGATTTACAATGGTACAATTTAAGGCTTTTTTATATATACAGTATATATATATATATATATATATTTTTTTTTTTTTTCAGGTCGTGTGCTAATGTCAGCATTAGTGTGCTAAGCACATTTACCACATCCTATTTAGCAGATACTAACCCTCTAATTCTATAAAAAAGTGCAAAAAAATGAGCTCGCAATTTTGGTTGTGTATCCAAACTGTGCGCACAATTTAAATAATTTACCATTATAAGAAGCAATCATAGGTGCTACTTAGAATTAATTACAAGTTGCGCATGTAAATTTACTAAGGTGCGGTAGCTGTTTTAGCACGTGCTAAACGCTAACACGCGCAAACGCGTACATGTTTGTAGGCATTAGCATTTAGCGCATGCTAAAACGGCTAGTGTGCTGTCATAGGATCCATGCATAATTTTTACGCACTAGTTTAAAAAGTGGGGCATGGAAATGGGCAGGTCATGAGTGGGTTAAGTTTGCACATAATTATAGAATAAAGGCATCTATGCCTCAATTTAGGCAGAGGACAAGAGGTCATGGACTGAAACTGAGGGGCAGCAAGTCCAGGACAAATGTCAGGAAGTTCTGATTCACACAGCGAGTGGTAGACGCTTGGAATGCTCTCCTGGAGGAGGTTGTGACGGAGACCACCATTCTAGGATTCAAGGGCAAGTTGGATGCACACCTTCTTGCAAATCACATTGAGGGATATAAGTAAACAAGGTCTTCATCAAGGAACACCTAGATAGTCTCGGCGTGGGTGGTCGCCGGACTAGATGGACCTATGGTCTGATCCGGTGAAGGCATTTCTTATGTTCTTATGTTTTCTTTTATGCAAATAGCCATGCCTAAATTCAATCAGTTTCTGAACGTAAGCACTAGTCTATAAACTGCACTTAACTTTAAGCGTGGTTTATAGAATGGCACTTTTTCAATGATGATTTTTATGCACAATATATAGAATTCAGTCCTAAGTGCTCTTGTGTTAACGTTTTCGCACCCATTCTCCGCCCATGACGCCCCCAACAAAAAATAGATTTTGAAAAAAACAGAGACCACACAGCTAGTGCACAGAAAAGGGGGAAATACTGCAAAAACATTTTCATGCACTTTGCAGTAGCCCTTTTTTTCTGTGCTAAACATATTAAGACCCTGATTCCATAAAAGACGCCTAAAGTTAGGCACCTAAATCAGTGTACCTAGCCAATCTAAAGGGAAAATTCTATAAGAAGCGCTTAAAAGTTAGGTGCCTAATTAAGCACTGTTCAGCGCGATTCAAGTACAATTGGGTGCTGTTTAATGAATCACGCTGAGTGAACTAATTTTGGAGGCGCCCAAGCAATAGGCCAGCTCTAGGCACAACTAAAAGTTAGGCGCCTAGCTGAGCGCTTAAGCACGCTTAAGAGCAGCGATTCAGCAACAAGGCGCCTAACATGTAGCCATGCCCACGCCTAACATGCATAGCGCCTATTTTTTTTGAAGACCGCCTAAATTTTTAGAGGCACCTTATTGCAGAATCACTTTTCTTGATAGATGCCTATGTTTCAATCAGTGCTGATTAAAAATCTTAATTAAGCTTGTTATTCAATTTAGATAGGCGCCAATCTAGTTGGGCACCTTTGAAATAGGTGCCTAACTTTAGGCGCTGGTTACAGAATTTGAACCTAAGTGACTTAACATAATTTTCTCAAATGGCTTAATTGGCGCTGATAATTGAAAGTGCCATTATTAAAAAAAAAAAGTGATTAAAATTGAATTAGCCAGTAGGTGCCTACCTCTTTCAAGTAGGCATCTAAACCAAGGCGCCCACCAGCAAGTAGGCAGGGGTAAATTCAGGGCAGATTCTACCACAAGTATGTTTTGCACAAATGCATATGTTACACCAATTAAAACCAATGTTGACACCATATGATTTCCGTGCTGTAGTCCAGGCTATGATTTTGTCGAAACTCAATTACTGCAATGCCCTGTACCTTGCAATAACAAAAGCAAGATGCAGAGCATTGCAGGTTATACAAAACGCAGCAGCAAGGTTGATAATGGGATTGTCTAAATATGATCACATTTTGTCACATCTCCAACAATTGCATTGGCTACCAGTCGCCTTCAGAATACAGTATAAAGCAGTAATGATTTGTCATCAATTCTTGGATGGAAACATTCCAGAATTGTTTAAAAATAATATACATAGCTGTACACCAAAAAGATCATTGCACTCTGAGACTCTAGCTTTACTGAGGGCGACTGTGAATCCAAGGCTTGTTGAGACTGGTAAAATGACTTTTTGTTGTGCAGGAGTTACGATATGGAACTCCCTGGTGGGTCAGATATGAAATTGCCGTGAAAGGGGCATGTTTAGAAAATTACTTAAGACAGTTATTTGTCGATGCCTTTCTCTAGCCAATGATTTTCCTCTCTGGCAGAATTGATGAACTATTCATGATCTTTACTATGCAACCTATGGTATTATTTTGTGGTCATGATTTCTGAGGTTTGTTTGTATGTTTATTTTATCATGTTTTTGTTTTAAAATTATGTATGTAAAATTATATAAACTGTTTAGTTTTAAACGGTATAGAAATTTCTTAAAATAAATAAATACTACTATTAATCATTCAGAATTCAGGGTGGAGTTTGGACATGGATTGACTTAGGCACTAATAGGCACCTACCTTAGGTGAACTCATTCATGTCATGAAAACTCTGACCTAAATGGCAGTGTGCCTAAGGATTCAATGCCTACCAGTGCCTAGGAAAGCTCATGTGCCTCTAGGCGCAATTCTATAACTGGCACTTTGCAGATGATTGACTAGGGTTGCCAGATTTTCCGGAACAAAAATTCGTACCCATGGCCCCGCCCCTAGACCTGCCCAGACCCGCCTGTCCCCGCCCAGTTCTGCCCGAGTCACGCCCCATTCCGCCCCCCCACCCCGCCCCCTCAACCTGTTCACTTGCAGGGACAGCATCTGCGCATGCACTGGTGTGATGCGGTGATATCACAAGCATGGAGGACATTCCGGGGAAATCCGTACATCTGTTAACCCCATGATTGACAATCATGCCTAACAGCACCTACAACTTGGGGCCTACAATTTATAGATTCAGGGCCTAAGGACCAAACGAGGCTTAAGGTTCCTAAGCAAGTAAATAAACAAATATATAAATAAAGAACATGACTCAGACTCTACTCAGCTCATACACTGAGACGACGTATTTGTTTAGAGAGGATTTGTCCACTATAATTTTTTTGGCGGGGTGAGAGACTTCAGAGTATTATAACAGGTCTGACATAAAGAAGGAACACCTGAAAAGCAAAGACCTTGAGAAGTCGGCTTCATTTCTTTTCCACTGGAACTCAGACTGGTATCTTAAAAATGTATTCCTTCCGAACATCTGGAGCTGAACCCAAGGAGCCTTTAAATCAGAACTGCTGGCTAGATGAAGAGCAGGCAGTAATACATGATGCTGCTGAACATGCTGAAATCCATGACTGATTAAATGAGAAATGAATTCATCATATATTAATAAAACACCTTTCCCAGGGATACTGAGCACAGCTAAGTAGGGCAATGCAGCTCCTTGGTCATAGAAATTCATCCTGATCCAGCAGTTTCTGTACTAGCAGGAAGGAAGCTGTCTCCAGGTGCTTACAATAGAGAATTACAGCTGTTCTTATTAACTAGAGTGCCCATCATAAATGACAAAGAATGGAGCGTTTAAACATTTCAGGGTGTGATGAGTTCACAGGCAGCCCAGTCCCTCTCAAGGCTGGATTCACCCTGAAGGCTCTTTTTACTAAGGTGCGCTAGCGTTTTTAGCGTGCGCTACAATTTCACGTGCGCTAGACGCTAATGCCTCCATAGAGCTTGCGTTAGCATTTTTCATTTAGCGCACGCTAAAAACGCTAGCGCACCTTAGTAAAAGGAGCCCTAAGTTCCACATATAGGTAATTCTTATAATAATTTATTTGTCTATGCTCATGTGCTTTGATTTTTTTTCAAAATTAAAGCAGCAACATGAAAAAAAAAAAAAATCCAAAAGCACTTAACTTAATTCCCAACAGTGGCCTGACCGTTTCACTCACACGGATTCCACAGGGGACATGCTTAAATCATCTTCAAAATATACCGCATATCTATAAGAACATAAGCAGTGCCTCGGCTGGATCAGACCAGAGGTCCATCATGCCCAGCAGTCCGCTCACGCGGCGGCCCATTAGGTCCAGGACCTGTATAGTAATCCTCTATCCATACCCTTCTATCCCCTTTTCCTTCAGGAAATTGTCTAAACCCTTCTTGAACCCCAATACCATACTCTGTCCTATCACGCCCTCTGGAAGCGCATTCCAGGTGTCCACCACCCTTTGGGTGAAGAAGAACTTCCTAGCACTGGTTCTGAATCTGTCCTCTCTTAATTTTTCTGAATGGCCTCTCGTTCTTGAAGTTTTTGAAAGTTTTTGAAGAATCTGTTTGAAAGTTTTTGAAGAATGGGTGTCAGGTTGTTTGCCGCACGGGAGCCGCTACTGCGCTTTTGTAAAAGAGGGGGTGAGTGACAAAAGCCCATCATACTTCACAGTGAAGAACTGGTATGCAAAGTTTCAGTGTGGAGATTTTGAGACCAAAAGTTCAGCAAGGTCTGGGACGCCTTAAATGGTGTCAACTCATGAAATTGTTGACCATGTCCATGACCTGATTTTGGCAAATCAGCAAATATCAGCTAAAACAATTGCTGAGACAACTACAGATATCTAGGGAATGTATAATCCACGAGTAGCTGGGTATACAGAAGCTGTCAGTCAAGTGGGTGCCCAAATGTTTGAATGCTGGGAAGAAATAATGTTGAGTGGACACTTCCAAGTTGATTTTGCAGCATCTTCAGCAAGCTGGTGCCAACTTTTTGGAACAACTAGTTACTGTTGATGAAACAAGGTTATACCATTATGACCCTGAGATAAAACAACAGTCCATGTGATGGCAGCACTCAGGTTCTTTAAGGCCAAGGCAATTCAAGACCCAAAAGTTAGCAGGAAAGGTCATGAGCCACAGTGTTTTGGGTTCAGGAAGATATTATAATGACTGACAATCTTCCAAGGGGTCAAACAGTTAATGCAGAATACTACTGTAAATTGCTGTGCCAATTAAAGGAGGCATTGAAAGAAAAAAGGAGAGGGAAGCTGCGGAAAGGAGTTCTCGTTTTGCAAGACAATGCACCTGCTCACAAGGCTGGCAAAATGATGAATGTTTTGACGCAGTTGGGGTTTCAGTGCATAGACCATCCACTCTATTCACAAGATCTTGCTCCATCTATTTTCTGTTTCCAAGCCTTAAAAAGAGTTTGTAATGGCGACCATTTTTGAGTGATTCAGAGGTGACTGCAGCAGTGGAGCAGTATTTCAGTGACCAGACATCAGAGCATTTTTTGGGAAGGGTTACAGAAACTACAGACACGATGTTCCAAGTGTGCTAAACATAGGGCCAAATATTGGAATAACATATAAGTTTCATGGCTCCACATCGTTCCCTTCTTGGTTGGCCTGCGAACTTTTCAGCATCCCCTCGCAGGATCTGTGAGAGTAGAGGTGAATTTTCAAAACAAAGGTATAGGCATGCTTCCAGTTTGAAAATTCCCCCAGGGGATTTATATAGTTACTTTTACATCTGAACCTTGGCATGCACAAAGTTTTTCTAGGTTAATTTGCTAGTCTAAGTGAATATTTACAACAATAGGAGCACAAATGTCCTCAGTTTCAGCCAAGTTGAGCATGCACCTACCACATGCATGCAAATTCTACACTGCACTGCTTTGCACACATACATGGCTTTTAAGATATTCCCTCTGTGTTTATGGGCGTACTCAGCCCCTTGTTCTCTCTTACCACCCCCCATTCAATCTATCCTTCCCTCAGTATTTCTTATCCTAAGAAACCTGGCTCGTCCTCCATAGTGCCTCCCCTGCAAACCTCTTCAGCCTCAGCAATCTACCCACAGCCTTAATTCTAAACACACTTTCCAGTGGCAAAGTAAGGGGCGGTAGGGTTGGACCGTCCCAGGCACCGTATTGGTGGAGGTGCCGGCACCTTTCCGCTTCCCCACACCACACTCGCCCCTCCCTTCATCTTTTTAAATCTTCACTAGTGTGAGCAACATCTTAGGCCTGCTGCTCACGCTGGCCTGCCTCCCCTCTGAAATCACTTCCGGGTCATGGGACCAGAAGTCGGAGGGGTGAGTAGCAGGTTGATTCCTCTGTGTTCACAGAAGAGCTAGTGGTCCATCCATCTGCAGATCTCAGGACAGATACAGTGTTTGACCAAACTAACTCCCTCTTTTACGAAAGCCGGCAGCGTGGACCAGCGCCATAAATGCTCTGATGTCCAAAGGAAATGAATGGGCTTCGGAGCACTTGCTGCACAGCACTCATCTGCATGGCTTTGTAAAACAGGGGCTTAAGAGACTTGTTAAATGATGCCCCTGGAGCCACAATCAAAATAATTTATTAATTTAAAAATGCATATTATTTACTACATCCACCAGTTGTGCGTGAGGTACAATAAAACATTCTTAACCTCTCCCTTCCCCATTGCTTCATTTCCCCATCGGTTTGACTGGTGTAGTTGAATGGTTTTGTAATCCACATAGAAGAATACAAATTTGTCATCGTGTCTGACAGCTCCGAGACCTCACGACAGCAGAATAATTTTAGCCACATTCCTTTCAGGAGAGTCCAGAGTTCTCAGCTGATGAGCAGCTTTGGTGCCCAGGAGTTTTATTGCCGCTATTGTTCTTTTGTTGTGATTAAACCTTTAATGTTGGTCCGAGACCACATATGGAAGGATCTGTCAGCTCTTGCCAGAAGCGGGAGTTTGGTTTGCATTTGCTCCTCATTGACACGTCCCAGCTTTTTACAGTCAGAGGACCTGATTCATCTCACCTGGGCCCTGGCGACCCTCTGATCGGAAAAGGGCTATTTTCAAATCTGAGGGTTTCGGGCAATTGCTAATAGTTAATGGCACTGGCACATGTAAGAAACAATTTATGAATCACATTATTAGATCATGATATATTATTTATTTAATTCATTTTCTATCCTGTTCTCCCCAATGAACTCGGAACGGGTTACAATTTGCCATATTTACAGTACAAGCTTTTTTTTTTTTAATACAGGTTGTTATCTTACCTTGACACATACTAGGGATCTAATACCCTATAGCAGATTTCAAAGATTTTTACCTCTGGATATTGAGGCTACGGTGGTCAGCATTTGTTTAAATGCCAGTTGCCGTAGGCCAAAATATCTGGATATTCAGCAGCAGAATCTGTATAGCGGTTGAGATGGCAGCACTGTACGAACAGACGCTAAATTCAGTAGCTATATTTTATCCAGATAGCACTTAGGACAGCTCTATTTATGTCCTAAATTATCTGAGTAACCAGATAACCTCTAGCTCCTCCCCATATCCAACCATAGACTGCCCTAATACCAATGATACCATGGCATCCCCGCCAAACCCCAACAGCTGAAGGTATACCCCCAAAAAGGTATATTTTAATGTGATGGCGATGTGGCAGTGAGAGGAGGAAGGGGAAGAGAATACCTGGCTCCCTCCACCCAATTTTGGGTCCCCCAAAACATAAGCTGGCTATGCCTCTGCCTGATACTGTTCAGATAGTGTTGAGACAGTCAAAGGAAATGTTCAGCAGCTACCTATATCCAGATAATATCCGTTGAATATCCCTCTCTTTTGCAGTTATTCAGGTAGGAGCTTCTCCTAACTGGATACACACCCTTACAGAGAGCAATAACGGCCCTGATGACTGGGAAGCTGAACACCAGGCATGCAGAATGGGACAGAGGTAAAAATCCAGGGTCCTTACCCCCAAGGCCATAGTGGGTAGTGGAGAACTAATTCTCAAGGCCCTGCCTTTCTTCCTCTGGTTGCATCAATTCTCTCCACTGTCCAGGCCAGTCTTTTAATAAAAGCACAATTTATTGTTGTGATTTCTTCAATGTGAAAAGGACAAAGGGGCTCAGCCAGAACTCAAATTTTTGGAGTGCCCAGGGCTGGACGGGGGTGTGGGTGTTTTTGACCCAAGCAGATATGATTTTTTTTAAAAAATTATAGCCATTTAATCATTATTCACAAGAATATTCTTGTTAAAGAAATACAGAAGGAAATAAAAATATCAAGGCATTATAAAATAAAGACATTATATAAATCTTCCTTAGACCAGTGGTTCCCAACCCTGTCCTGGAGGAACACCAGGCCAATTGGGTTTTCAGGCTAGCCCTAATGAATATGCATGAAGCAAATTTGCATGCCTATCACTTCCATCATATGCAAATCTCTCTCATGCATATTCATTAGGGCTAGCCTGAAAACCCGATTGGCCTGGTGTTCCTCCAGGACAGGGTTGGGAATCACTGCCTTAGACCTCCTATAGTGGGGTGGGCCCAGGCAAAAATTAAAGAAGAGATTACTTATTACAAAAATCAATTATATAGACATGACTTAACAGCTATCCCACGATTATTTAACTGTTCACTAACGCTAAACATTACCAGTTACCAATTTCTTCATATCTATAAATGCTTTCAGATGCTCCGGGGCAAAAAAATCCACATATTTTAGCCCCAAATATTTAATCATACATTTACACGGGTAAGACAAAAGGAACGAGGCCTCCAGAGAAACCACTTCAAGTCTCATTGCAAGAAATAATTTTCTTCGCTCTTGCGTTTGTTTAGTTACGTCAGGGAATATCCAACCTTTTCACCATAGAATGATACCTCAGAATTTCGGGGGGGAAAAAAAAAAAAAATCTAAAAATGGCGTTAAGAACTTGTTCGAAGACGAAAGATACTAATAAAGTTGCTCTTTCAGAATTTTCAGTTATAGTTGATTCAAGAATATCAGTAACATTTAAAGGAATTTCGCCTACATTTATTTGTAAAGCAGGTATGATTTTTTTGTTGCTGCTTCGGTATCTCCACTATAACAGAGCACAGCCCATGACGGAAGAATTAATATTAATCTGCAGTACAAGGGGCAACAAGGTATTGAGCCGAAGTAATTGACGAGGAGTATGTATGCATACCAATACCCAACCGGCTGAGCACACAGTATTTATTAAGCAAACCATTCTTTCAACTTTGTGCTCAGCTGCGGGAGCTATTTCACTAAAATCTAAAACTAGCCATTATAAAATAAAACCACCCATCAACTGTGTTATTATTATCATAAATCTTAATATCGATGTCTTTACAATTCAGCCACGGCTCCCAGTTTCCAATTACTGTTCTTGCTGTCCCCTGCGTAAAAATTAGGCACCGTGTTAATGCATACCCTATAAGCTCCCTTTTCCTAAGAATCAGCAGTTTAAAATCCTTGATATGGGGTTGCAGAATGTAGAAATGGAAAAGCTTTTATTATATGATTACAAATTCAGTCTGCAAAAACTAAAGAAAAAGGTTTAATAAGAGCAAGGACTCAAACAGTGCATACATAAGAGCAAGCATGTACACTTGTCAGATCTATGTTAAGTGGTGCAGGAAGGGCCGGCTCAATTCTTGCCCAGTATTAAAAGCCAGTACCTAAAGGGATTGTCTGAAAAGATTTAAGCTTTGGGCTCCAACTTTTCAGTGGAACCTGAACTATAGGTACTTGATGTCGGGTTATGTGTTAGGAGTCACTGCCCAGGAAAAGGCTCTAGGTCAGGGGTCCCCAAAGTCCCTTCTTGAGGGCCAAATCCAGTCGGGTTTTCAGGATTTCCCCAATGAATATGCATGAGATCTATGTGCATGTACCGCTTTCAATGCATATTCATTGGGGAAATCCTGAAAACCCGACTGGATTCGGCCCTCAAGCAGGGACTTTGGGGACCCCTGCTCTAGGTCATTGTTGAGGATACATTGAAACCCTCAGCTCAATGTGCGGTGGCGGCTAAGAAAGTAAACAGACAGACAGAGTCTGGAGAGTCAATATCAAGCTGTACAATACAGCACTAAAAAAAGCAAGAAAGAACTTCTATGGTGACAAAATCTCCAGGTCCAACAATCAAAGCAGTACTCTATTCAACATCTGGTGCTCCCTAACCTCCAAAAGAGACCCCACCTTGCTCCCCTCCTCTCCCTCAGCCGATGTTCTAGCAAAATTCTTCAACGATAAGGTTTCTTCCTTGAGATGCTCTTTCCCTCCTTCAGTCTCTTACAACTCCCTAGTGCCCACCGATTCCACTCCCACCCTAATGGTCTCCAACCCTATCCCAGCTGACAGATCCTGGACCACCTTTGAGTGCGTATCTGAATCCCTGGTCCTCAATCTCTGCTTCAAACTGAAATCCTGTAATTGCTCCTTGGACCCATTCCCCTCCTACCTATAAGAGAACATTCCCGCTCAGGCTATTTCTTCTATTACCATTCTCATAAACTCCGCCCTTCAGTCGGGCCATTTCTCCCCAGAAATGGGTCATATCGCCTTGACCCCACTACTGAAAAAATCTGACCTTGACCCTTCCATACCATCCAGCTATCGCCCAAATGCAAATATCCCTCTCCTAACCAAGATGCTAGAGTCCATCATTTCTTCCCAACTCTCATCATACTTAGAGAGATTCTCTATTCTTTTACCCTATCAATATGGCTTTTGTCCTAACTTCAGCACCAAATCCCTACTGTCTTCCCTGATTTCAAGGGTTCAACAACTTCACTCTTGAAACAAGTTCGCTGTCCTCCTACAATTTGACCTTTCCGCTACTTTTGATGTTGTTCACCATGATATTCTTGTTTACCAACTCTCTGAGATAGGTATCAACTCCACAGTCCTAGGTTGGTTCTCTAAATTCCTCCGCTTTCGTTCTTACATTGTTAACATGAATGGTACCTCATCCTCCCCCTGGAAACCGAATTGTGGAGTCCCGCAAGGCTCTCCACTATCCCCTATCCTTTTCAACATCTATATGTCCTCCCTAAAACTCCTCCACCTATCCCCCCTTGAAACAATTTACACTTATGCAGATGACATCCTCGTCCTCCTCGAGACCGATTCGAACCTCACCGACCTGTCTAAGAACATATCCTCTTGTATAATGAACCTACAATTCTGGGCCCACACTGTGCAAATGAAATTGAATGAGTCCAAAACAAAACTTCTTTGGCTCGGTCCAAAACTAGATCACCTACCCACCTCCATCCCACTACCCTCTGGCTCCTCTCTGCAGCTTGAGTTCTCGAGCAAGGTCTTGGGCATCATCATTGATTCCACATTGTCCTTCAATGACCACCTCCAATCCTTGGTCTTTTTCAGCTTTCACATGCTGAGGAAAGTTAGATCCTGCTTCCATCAAAAACATTTTACCCTCCTTGTCCAATCCATCATCCTCTCCAGATTGGACTATTGCAACTCTATCTACTTAAGCCTAACTAAGAAAAACCTCCACAGACTCCAACGGATTCAGAATGCCGCGGCCAAGCTCATCTTCGCTAAAAGTAAATTTGACCATGTCTCCCCACTCCTGGCCAAGCTCCACTGGCTTCCGATAATCGCCAGGGTCCACTATAAATGCGCCTGTTTAACTTTCAAAATCCTATATGGTATCCTCCCTCCCTTTATCCCTCTTTCTTGGAATTCCTCAAACCCTAATACCACCAGATCCTCCCACAAATTAAAACTATCCTTCCCCTCGCTAAAAGGCATTTCCCACACAGGAAAGCTAGGGACCTCCCTCCACTTCAAAATCACTGAGCTCTGGAACAACCTTACCTCCCCTCTTCGGAACTTGAGCTCTCTCCAAGTTTTCCGCAAACATCTGAAAACCTGGCTTTTCTCAAAAAATGTAAGTCTCCCTCCAACTTAGGAATCAAGAAAACTCTTATATCTTAGCATCCCAAATCCTCTAAATTTTCTTCACACTTCTACCTCTAACCCTCTGTTGTAGTTCCTTCCTATTTCTCCTACTGTAAACCGCGTCGAGCTCTACGAACGTGGAGATGATGCGGTATACAAACCTAAGGATTAGATTAGATTAGATTAGATTAGAATGTTAGGAATTATCAAGAAAGGAATGGAAAAGAAAGATGAAAATGTTGTCATGATCTTGTATCGCTCTATGGTAAAACTGCATCTTGAATACTGTGTGCAGCAAGAGCGCTGAAAATGATAAAAGGTTTGGGACGACTTCCCTATGAGCAAAGGCTAAAGCAGCTAGGACTCTTCAGCTTGGAGAAGAGATGGCTCAGGAGTGATATGCTAGAGGTCTATAAAATACTGAATGGAGTGGAAAAGGTAGATGTGAATCGCTTGTTCACGCTTTCCCAAAATACTAAGACTAGGGGGCATGTGATAAAACTACTAAGTAACAGAATTAAAACAAACCGGAGAAAATATTTCTCCACACAGCATGTAATTAAACTCTGGAATTCATTGCCAGAGAAATCAGTTAGCTTAGCAGGGTTTTAATAAGGTTTGGATAATTTCCTAAAAGAGAAGCCCATAGGCCATTATTGAGATGGCTTGGGGAAACCCACTGCTTATTCCTAGGATAAGCAGCATAAAATCTGTTTTACTACTTGGGATCTAGCTAGGTACTTGGGACTAGTGCTGCCTGATTTGCTGATTCAAATCTTTTGGTGAATCAATTCAAATTGATTCATTTTCCTCACGAATCAGACTCACCGATTTAGTTACCAACTCTCCCCCCAGTGAGATCTTACTAAAGCAGCAGCGGCAATCACTGGCAGGCAGATGCAGAGCTCTGAGCAGACTACCCAAGGCCTGCCCCACTGGGGCCTTCCCTTTGCTGTGTCACTGGTGATGTAACTGATGACGCACAAAGGGAAGGCGCAGTGGTTAAGCTGCTCTATTTTTAGAACTATCCTCCAACTTTGGGATTAGCTGAGTCTCTAGAAACAAATTCATAAATCCATCATACTATTTTCCTTACCCCCCCCATCTCCTGTCCTCCTACTGTCCACCCTTCCCTCTCCAGGTTCAATCCCCTCCCCACAGAATAGGTATTTGATGAGATTTTAATCCTTCTGACAATATTGCTGTGGAAAGTTCAACCTTGGCTAGTATCAGACAATGTGTTAGGTGCCATTAATATGTATTCGAGTCCTAGTGACTTGATGAATTGCAGATCTAAAATGAAATTGGTTTTTGTGCTAGTCCAATAAGGTCCTCCAGCATCATCCCCATGGTTGTTTTCAACATGTCCAGCTATCTGATTGCAGGTTGCCCTATTCACCTGGTTCCTTCAATCTTTCCTAACACGATGTCCCGTATGAGGAAAGGCTGAATAAATTGCAGCTATACTCGCTCGAGGAACGTATAGAGAGAGGAGACATGATAGAGACGTTTAAATATATCACGGGCCGTATCGAGGTGGAAGATGATATCTTCTTTCTTAAAGGGCCCTCGGCCACAAGACGGCATCCGCTGAAAATCAAGGGTGGGAAATTTCATGGCGACATCAGGAAGTATTTCTTCACTGAAAGGGTGGTTGATCATTGGAATGAATTTCCACTTCAGGTGATTGATGTCAGCACTGTGCCGGATTTTAAAAGGAAATGGGATACACATGTGGGTTCTCTAAGGAGGTAAAATCAAGGGGGGTAGGTCAATAGAGTGGGCAGACTTGTTGGGCTATGGCCCTTTTCTGCCGTCATCTTCTATGTTTCTATGTTTCTATGATGTCCTTCTCAAGTGATCGCTCTCTTCTGACAGTGTGACCAAAATAAGACAGTCGTAACTTCATCATTTGGGCTACGAGCGATATAGCCAATTTGATCTCTTCCAGAATCGATTTGTTAGTTCTTCTGCTGGTCCACGGTACACATGAAATCCTTCTCCAGCACCAAAGCTCAAAGGAATCAGTCTTCTTTCTGTCTTGTTTCCGCAGTGTCCATCTTTTGCATCCGTTATTGACCACTGAGAAAATGAGTGCGTGGACAAGTCTGATCTTCGTTTGGAGTGTTATTTCCTTGCCTTTGAATACTTTGTTGAGAGCCTTCATTGCGACTCTTATTGCAGTGGTAATAGCTACCTTTCAGAAGCAGACTGGCAGGTCCTGTGTTCCGTAAATCCAATCAACTAACAATTGGGCAAAACAGTTTTACTTCATATGGCTCTCTAGTTTCATATTCTCTCTCATTATGGAATAAGTTATGAAAATGGTAAGTTGTTTTTTTTATTCCTTTTTCTCTCTCTCTGTGCTGTCAATGCTGCTATAGACTGGGCAGGTTTAAT
Source organism: Geotrypetes seraphini (assembly GCF_902459505.1). NCBI lineage: Eukaryota > Metazoa > Chordata > Amphibia > Gymnophiona > Dermophiidae > Geotrypetes > Geotrypetes seraphini. The sequence continues at coordinate 214,687,527 of NC_047089.1, read as the reverse complement.
CCCACTGCAGCTGATAGAGTGAATTGCCCACACAATTACATACTATTTTCAAGTTACATTGAATCCTCCCGGGCACAGTGTGTTCTGTGGAACCAGCGGCACCTCTCTTATTCTGGATTACAGTAGGGCTATATTTGGCTCTCTTCTAGGCTGTTTAAAAGGGAAATTGTTGTGATTAAACTAACAGACGATTGCAAAGTGCAGCTTATTTTGCTTTCCTGAGGTGTGTGGTCTCTCATCCTGTCACACATACACACACACAGAATGTATTAAGCTGCAAAAAAATGATGTCCACTAGGGAAGACGGGACGCAGTTTTGGTCTCCAAGTAATCTAAGATGATGACTCGAGGGTTGGCAGTGACAGCAGAGCCTGCGTTTAATTATCTCTGTATGAGAGGCACATTGCTCGGACTCTGCAGGTGCCAAGCAGTGACAAGATCCTTCAAAGATTCACTCCCGTATTAGAGTCGTCAGGCCCTGGAAGGCTGTCCTTAGAGCAGGATACATGTCAGTGGGAAAGCTGTCCTTGAAACACGCCAATCTAGTCATATTCCAAAAGGACAAACATTTCAGAGCTACCAAAACAAAATAAATAAATAAAATCACTACCGAGGCTTTGAAGAACAGGAGAATTAAAACGGAATGATCGACTTTCAGGGAGAAAAACTTGAGCAGCAATAAAGCGGTAAACTAATTTTCCTTTTCTGCTTTAATTGAGAATGGCTTTAATTATTTTCTGTATGTAAATTTTCATCGAAAAGGACTGCCAGAAAAAGTAGTGCTGGCATCTTGTGACAATTATTTGTCTTACCAGTTGCTGCACTAAATGGAAGTGATAAAAACGTGATACCAATGCCCCTACAAGCTAGCTCTTTCTTGCCCAAGTGTAGATTCCTAAGAGCCAAGGATTAACTAGGCCATAGCTAATGAGACCGAGGTACTCAGCCTTTTCACCTTTCTGAAACTCCACTTGCTCAAGATCAGGGGTATATGCACAGAGAATAGTTAGTGGGGATAAGGTTAAAAAAAAATGGTGCCCAAAGTTAGGCACCAAAATGATCCCTAGAGAATGACACAGGGACATAATTTATCCCTGCCTTTTCAGTTAACCGTGGGAAGTCATCTCCGTGTCATTCTTTAAGGAGAGAGAGGGAAGAATCAGAGTATGAATGGATACAACCACTGACCCTCAAGCCTTACATTGAAGAATACCGATGTAACTATTATGCTTGTAGAGTGTATGAAACCATCAAAACTCTACTGTACTGACATATAGGTGACACCTGCAGACATAAGGGCTATTGAGGTGGTACACCACCGAAAGCGCGCAGGACATTGGCTCGCTGACAATCGCGTGCCGACATCTGCACACAGGACGAATGTGTGCCGCTGGCTCTACTGCTTTTACGCATTACCGTTAGCGTTCTGAGGGGAGGTGGGGGAACCCCCCAGTATACGTAGAACTGGTCATGCTCCCGTGAGGGGGGTAGGGAGGGAGAACCCCCCAGTACACTGAAAATTTCTGTTCTCTCGCTGTTCGGGAGCTTTCAGTGTAGTGGGAAGTTCCCACACACACACACCCCGGCGGGAGCACGAGCAGTTATAAGTGTAGTGGGGGTTCCCCCCCCCTCAGAATGCTAATGGTAATGCGTACAAGCGGCGGAACTGGCAGTGCATATTCATCCTGTGCACAGATGTTGGTGCGTGATTGTCGGTGCGCCAATGTCTGATGCGCTTTAGACGTGCCACCACTGATGCGGTATATAGTTGGGTACAGTAAGTTTCAGGTATGTTTTGGAGGGCTTCCCATACATTGTAAGGGGATTATGGTGAGATATGTACCTGGGACTCTTTGTGTGAAGTACACAGCAGTGACCTCTAGGGTGCCTCATTACTCTGCTGGGATGTCAAGTGTGGCCAGTCTACTAAAAATGCTGACTCTTTCTATATCCCAATGACTTGTTTTGCACATTTTTCATTTGGACTTTTAGTTTTTCAAAAATGATTTTAAAAAGTGCAAACAAGTCTAGAAGGTCATACAAAAAAAACAAGAGGTTTTGCGGTTTTGAAAATTGTCATTTTCTCTACCCAAGTTTTGGATGTACTTCACAAAACATCCAAACTTGAACTTAAACATCATATTGAAAATGGCCCTCTGTATTCTATAGTGTAATTTGGGTGCCAAAATGCCTTTTATAGAACACTAACTTGGCTCACAGATTTTGGTCAACTAAGTTTTAGCGCCTTTTAGAGAATTGGCCTCAAATTTTGCATCTAACTTTAGGAGGAAACATTTACGACTGCCAAACACCATTGTAAATGCTGGCGCCCAACTGACAGCAGTTAGATGCGCATATGCAGGTATTTTACACCGATGTGACTGACAATGTTAAGCAGGTCTACCCCTATATTCCCTCAAACATCTACAAATTGCTCAGTTCACCACAGTGAAACTTCTTCATCATCTTCTTTGATCATGTCGTTCCTCTATTGTATTCCAAACACTCCTGTGTCTTACCTTTAAGTCTCGACTTCCATCCGCCCCTGCCTATCTCTGTTCCCTTATTACTCCCTAAGTTTCTTCACATTCTCTCCATTCCTCTTCCTCCAACTTTCTCAAAATCCCCGCTCTACCCTCCTACTGGTTATCCATCTCACAAGAATACTGCTTTAGATATGTAGGCCCCTCCCTTTGGAATTCATTGCCACCCAACATCTGCTTAGAGACCTCCTGCACGAGATTCAAAACATTACTCAAAACTCACCTAATCTTTTGGTTCACCTAGCTCCTAATTTTGTCCTCTCCACCTTTTGTCTCTTTCCCAACTGCATTTTTAATTTTGTAAACAGCACAGTTGCCTTTGTGGATCTTGTGTGGTATATTAAGCATTGGAAATAAACTTAATGTCCTAATAATAGACCCCCCCCCCAATAATAGACTATTTTGATAGACCCCCAAACAGCTTTATAGACACCACTGACTAACATCTTTATAGACACCACTGACTAACAGCAAAGGCTGGTCCGAAAGTATGAGTTGACATTTGAATTAGAGTTTGTTTGCACCTCATACACAAGTATTTTGTCACAAGGTATTTCCAAGGATTCCATGGTATCACACACTGCTAATAAGTTTGACCTCTGATGCAGGTCTTTTGAGCGAAACATGATTCGTGTTAAGAGCCATCTTTCAATAAATTCAACCCATTGAGAATGGTGGACTTCCTTGTCTCTTTGTTACCTCCGCTGTTGTTGTTTCACACGGACATCTCAGCAGAGTAGAGGGGCACTCCAAGGGGTACTGCAGTGAATGTCACCTAAAAAGTCCCAGGTACACAAATCACCATAACACACTTATATTGTATAGTGAGCCCTCCAAAACCCACTCAAAATCTACTGTACCTGTAGGCCTAAGGGCTATTGTTGTGGTGTACAGGTGGGTATTGTTAAGAATGCTGGCTGCTTCTATGTCCTAATAGCTTGTTTGTGCGCATTTTTCTTTTGTTAGGTTTTTGGTTTTTTTTCTCAAAATTGTCTTAAAAGATAGGCACACTAAGCTTAAAAACATCTAGAAAATGGTAATTTTTGAAACAAAAAGTTTAATGTTTTTCTGATTTGAAAATAGTCATTTTCTCTAATGGATTTTTGAACATTTTTCTCAAAATGTCCAAACTCAGTCTTAGATGTTATGGGGCTCATATTCAAAACAAAAAATACATCTAAAAACCCACCTAAGCCAGCACTTGGATGACCTAAAAGACAGGTCATCCAAGTGCTGATAATGGAAATGGGTTTTTAGATGTATCTAGAGTCATTTTAGGCCTCAGACTGCCACTGTGCTTCCTGAGCGAAAAAGGGTGTTTTTTGAGGAGTGGTTAGAGAGGGAGGTGGGTAGGATGTGGGCCGACCAAACTTAGTAGTAATGCAGTGATAATTGAAAGTTTGACGAGATTGTCTGGACGGAACTTATACGTTTTGACTTAGACGAAGTCAAAACGGGTATAAATTCCAATTGGGTTACCGCTGAGCTGATCGTGGTTGTCATGATCAGTTTAGCGGCTCAGGCAACCCGTCCCCCCCACCGCGAAGACTACTGGCTGTTAGGTGAAAGACTGGCCCCCTCCTATGCCTAAAAGGTCTTAGTATGGGCATCTGGGACATGGGCAAATTTTGGGTCTGGAATACAATGACTATTTGTATGTTTCAAACTATAATAAAGAAGATTGAATTAAAAAAAAAGAAAAAAGATAGATTAAACGCCTGAACGTACAGGTAGGTCATTTTTTTAAAAAACAAAACAAAACACATTTTGGGCATTTTTTTCAAGAATGGACATTTCCCTGCTGTTGACTTTGGGCACCTAGCACCTTAGGCCAAAAAGGGACTTAGATTTTTTTTTATTATTATTATTATGCCCCTCCACAATTGTGGAGTTCGCAAGTTCACATCATTTCAAACAGTGCCTGTTTTATTGATGTTCTGATTAGCAATACATATCACTATGCAAAATCTATTGTGATGCTGCTCCGATCAGAGATATATTTCACTCTGCAAAGTATGATATATTAACAATAAGACTCCTGAGGCAGGCTGTTTGGGCCGACACGTGTGTGCTGAGTCGTTGGACAAATAAAGCAGAGTTTTGGAATAAACAAGCACACTTGTGGTTTTGGACATCTCCACTGTTTTGCTTGTTTCCAACATTGTTTAACACATAACTCAAGAGGGTATAAACATGGGCAGAATATAGGCAGGTCATGGGCATCTCAGAGATAAGAGCTCACACTTCTAGAATATAAGCTAGGCACACTTCAGGACACAATTACCGTATATACTTGAATATAAACTGGGATTTTGGGGCCCAAAAATTGGCCCCAAAATGGGGGGGTCCCGGTTTATATTCAGGTCATCCCCCAGTGACCACCGGAAACCCTCCCAGACTTCCTGCAGGCCTGCCTTAGGCTGGGACAGGAGGGATCCCTCCCATCTCCTGCCCCGGCCTACACTAATAATTACCACCCTCCCTCCTTCCCTCCCTCGCGTACCTGTTCCCTGGTGGTCCAGTGTGTATCCACGCTGAAATCATTTGTAAAGGTAGTAGCCAGCAGCATACCCGGGCCGGCACGCAGGAGCGAGCTTTTCATGCTGCTGCCGGCCCTGCACCACTCCATGATAGGCTGCCGCAAGTTCTCGTGGGATTCGCGGTTCTTGGGGCAGCCTATCAAGGAGCGGTGCAGGGCCAGCCGGCAACACGAAAAGCTCGCTCCTGTATGCCGGCCCGGGTGCGCCGCTGGCTACTATCTTTACAAAGGATTTCAGCACGGGATACACGCTGGACCACCATGCTAGAAACAGCTAGCGCAATTTAATAGAAGAGGCCCCTAGTCTCAGTTCAGAGGGATAGTCTAAACTCAGTCACAAAAAACTACAACAGCATCAAGAAAATAAAAGGCCACTTATCTTGCGCTGGTAATCCTAAAACTGTGTCCAATAATAATTCAGATCCCTGTAATTCAAAAGTCAATTCCGGGAGCATTTTCTGTATATCCTCCCGACGATGCGTCCAGTGAAACGGGGTACTCCGTCGGGAATTGACAAAGTACCTCATGTCAAATGCCTTTTGAACATTCAAAACACAATATCAACCGGCTCACTTTTATCCACATCTTCATTCACCCCATCAAAGAAATGCAAGGCAAGATTTCTCTCGACTAAATCCATGTTGGCTTTCTCTCATTAATCCATGCTTATATATATGTTCAAATCCCATACTCAAAATAGTTAAACTTTCAAGCTAGTCACTCAGTAACCCAGTAAATAATGACAGAAAAAGACCCTCATGATCCATCCAATCTGCCCAACAAGTCAACCAGAGTCTCGCCCACCGCTCTATGTAAGCTTCACTCTATGTTTAAATGCTGGTTGTGATGATATGAGGATGATATGTGGTGTATTGCTGTCAGTATTCAACTTAAAAAGTCTAGATGCCTTCTCCTCCCTCCATAGCTGCACAATTCCTCCACTCGCAATTGCTGGAGCTGTCTGTTAGCTGGGTGGAGGAGTCTTGTTACCCCTGTCCCCTCCTGAAGAAGCCAACTTTGAAACCTAGGTTGGGGGGTTAGAAAGAGTATGACAGCAGTTTAGAATTTAAGAATGTACCCAGAGAAGTTGCAGAGCTGAATTTTTGCCACCATGCAATACTGATAGAAACATAGAAAATGACGGCAGAAAAGGGCCACGGCCCATCAAGTCTGCCCACTCTAATGACCCACCCCCCTAACTTCTTCCACTAAGAGATCCCACATGCCTATCCCATTTTTTCTTAAAATCTGGCACGCTATGTAGAGTTTTTAGGTGTAATGGGAAGCAGGTGGCAGACAGTGAACATGCTATGATGGTCTCATTTGCAACTCGCTCCATGAAAAATCACTAGAGTTCAGGTTGTGGATCTGAGCGTTCACTTAATAGCACTTTTTGAAGCCAGTTTGATAGTGTAATTTTATTATATATATTATTATCTATTTAAGGTGATCAGTGATAGAGCTGTTAGTTTATCACCATTGGGTAATTTAAATCTCCCTAGTATATAGTGTAATAAAATGATCACCACACTGGAGTAGTCAAACCTTCACCTGTCTCTTGCCACGCGCAGAACACAGACTGTACAAGTCTGTCCAGCATTAGGCTCCGCTTCTCAATGCTGGATTTTGTTTATTTATTCCAGCGGTGTCAAATATCGGTCCTCGAGGGCCGCAATCCAGTCGGGTTTTCAGGATTTCCTCAATGAAAATGCATGAGATCTATTTGCATGCACTGCTTTCATTGTATTCTAATCGATCTCACGCATATTCATTGAGGAAATCCTGAAAACCCGACTGGATTGCGGCCCTCAAGGACATACATTTGACACCACTGATTTATTTACAAATACTTATATCCTGCACATCCCAATCTATGTGGGTTACATAAAAAACAGACACAATGCATAAAAAAATGTACAGCACAACCCTTGCCCAGCAACAGCTCTGTCAAATTACATATTAAAAAAAGGCTTTTTGAAAATAATACGCTTTCAAACATTTACGAAAGAGTAAGAATGGTACTACCTGATGGACTGACTCTGGAAGGGCACGCATGCTCCGATGCCCTCCAGATGCGGCCGGAACTCGTCGGTGCTTTCCAAAACCCGGACAAACTGCCAGGTTTTAGGAAGTCCGTCCGGGACCCGGGACAGTCCCTGGACTTCTGGTAACCCTATATCCAGGTGCCTAACTCTAGGTGTCTTTTATAGGATCAGGGCCTGCTGCGTCCTATTTAGGAGGTGCTAACTCTGCATTATGCAGAAACTCTCATTCTCCACCCATAACCTGCCCCTTCAAAAATATTTTTAAATAAATAAGTACAAATAGGAACATATTTGTTGCAAATGTAATTTAAATTTTCATTATGTTTGATCTGCTTTTTTATAAACAAGGCTATTTACTTCTGTGTAAAGTTTCAAATGATATAAATAAATAATTAGAAAAATAAGTACAAAATTAGATAATAAATGTTGCTTGCTGTAAACAGCTCCTGAAAAGGAGTGAGCTATATTCACTTCCACTTACTGCCAGCATACACCCTCAGTCATACAGCATAGCAACATTTAAACAGGATTTGCCAATTATGCCCTACGTATTCCCTACTGCAGGGGTAGGGAACTCCGGTCCTCAAGAGCCGTATTCCAGTCGGGTTTTCAGGATTTCCCCAATGAATATGCATTGAAAGCAGTGCATGCACATAGATCTCATGCATGTTCATTGGGGAAATCCTGAACACCCGACTGGAATACAGCTCTCGAGGACCGGAGTTCCCTACCCCTGCCCTACCGGTTCCGTAGTTTGGAAGGCTGCACTCATTCCAGATGAGTACAAAATAAAAGAAATAAAAACTTACTGAAATAAACACAGATGTTTATGTTACGAGGGAATTACTCCATAACTCCCATAAATTTGATCACGCTACCCATTTCTTCACTCTGAACAATGGCTTCCGGTCTCAGTACATATAAAATAAAATATTCTCCTTTTAGTGTATGATGATTTTTTTTTTTTTAAATTGGAGGGGGAGGGGTTTCAGACAGTCCAGGCGTAATTCAGCACTATTTAACAGGCCAGAAACAGCACCGACTGGTTAAATAGCTGGTTAACTGGATGAATTCAAACATTCCCGGTTAGCGGCTATACGTTAACCGGCTATATCGAATGATTGTCAGCAGTTTTCAATGCTGACTGACCAGGTTTAGCAGTCACATCAGGCTGCACACATAGCAGACTTGTCTTTGGCCGCTATAAACTTAACTGGCTAGTGCTGAATGTTGACATAGCTGGTTATGTATACGCCAGCCAAAAATAAACCGGATATTCAACGCCGATCACCAGAAACAGCTCAGTCTTGAATATCCGTAGGCACTGCTGACATCAGGAGTTAGCCAGCCTGCCTCCCGTGGTCCGCATATCAGCTGGAGTGTCCATAGATCCTGTGCTTTTAAAATTTGGCGTTGTCAAATTGATATAGGGACTTTGGATCATCTTTTGTTTTTTTTGTCCATTGATACTTGGCTTTTGGAAGTCGATTTGGGGGCAAATTAACAATATTCTTCAATCCTCTATTCCTTTGACATATGAAGCAATAATTTCTGGAACGATTCTTCATGTTAAACCCACTTTGGATAAAAATAATAGTCGCCTTTTCATGATTTTATCAGGAATAGGGGTTCAAATGATCACATCTAATTGGAAACATCATGATAGGATTAATTTTAGTTTTTGGTGGGCAACTGTATGTGCAACATATAAATATGAAAAGATTATGGCAGAACGTTTAGGGTTTATCAAATCCTTTAATGGGGTTTGGGGTCCATTAACTAATTTTCTCACATTATAATTAAAGTGATTCTTGTTTCATTATGTTAGATTCCTTTGCACATCCAGAGTGGGTTGGAGGGTGGGGGGTGGAATATTTATTTGGAAGAATAAATTTATTTTTTTTCGTTTTTATAATATTGATAGTATAATATACATCATTACTGTTTATAATTAGGTTAAGAAGGGATTAAAAATTGTTTAATGTAATAATCCTGATGTTAATAATGTATTTTCATATAGTTTTTCTGACTTTTCAATTGTATACATTATAAAGTTCAAAATATCAATAAAGAAAGTTAAAATGGAAAATTACATATAGGTACAAAGACTGGAAGATTTTCCGCCTACTTCTTCATCGAGCGAAAGTTTTCTTTGGCCCCCAAATCAAATCCGTGCCCAGTGTCTCTCTTGCACACCCTCTCTCCACCTGAAATATCTCCCTCAACCTCATTAAATGTGTGGCACAGGACCCTGTGTATGCTTTTAGAAAGGCAGGAGAAAGACATGTTTAGATAAATGGCTTTATAAACCGCCTTCACCCTTATTATACAACCTTTGCAGCCCACACTTACAAGCAGCAGGCAGAAAGGGATTACTGTGTTAAGATCACCTGTGACCTTCTGAGTTCTGCTAGCAGGGCCCAATACAAGAGAAAAATTAGAGGCTTGGCTGAGAAAGGATCTGTCCACGTTTCAGGGCACTGCGGCCTTAAAATTTAATTGCTTTTCTTATTTCAATATTAGGAAGCCTCCTACTTAATGTGCTGTGTAAAGGGAGGGTGATAACATTTGAAAACAGGAGAGAAATTACCTGTATGCCCTCTAAAAGGGGAAAATTCTCATCCAATTAGTGAAATAGGCAACGACTAAAATATATCATATGAAAAATGTTCTGCCCTTTATTTCTTTTTTTATTTCATCGCATGCAGCAAGAAGGCAGGAAGCATCTGCCAGCAATTTCTTCTTTCAGCACACAGACATGCTCTAGTGATGTATTTCGGCAACAGTGCTATCAAAGTCTCTTGGTAACACAAAATCCTATCTACATTGTCTAATTGGGCTGCCATTCGGTGTTCATGATCAACACAAAAGTTCAACTCTGGCCTATAAAACCTTTTTGACCACTGTCTCTCTAAAATCCACTGTTCCCCCTCCCCCTTTTTTCATGTTTATTTATTTATTTAATTTGATTTATATCTCGTTCTCCCCAAAGAGCTCAGAATGTTAAGCATACATAATATGCAGTTAACACTAGCGGACAGACCCCTAACCCCACCAAACCACCCCGATTCTCTATCTGGCACCCATGTCACAGGCACTGGTTAGAGAATCGGGTTGCCATCGGATGACTGCGGCAAGGGAATTTCCCTGCAGTAATCAGCTGAGTGGCAGCAGCAGGGCACAGCCCCCCCCAAGAATGTCTGCGGCAGGAAGAATGCCCACTACCTGCTGCCACAACCCCCGAACCCCCTTCAAAGTCCCCCGTCTGGAGGGATTCCCACTCTCTCCTGCTGGAATCCCCGAAATGAGCCCCCTCCCTCCTGCCAGCAGACCCCCTCCCCGAACCCATGATACCCCCAAATGTGGATAGCCTCCAACCTCCCACCCCGACTAGTAATACTTCAATGGTGTGTTTTTACTGTTTGTTATATTTTCTTCAGAGCAAAACAGAAATGTATTTTGAGGGGGTGTCCCATATTCTTAGGAGTTTTTATATAGGGCTATCACCTGCTTTGGTACAAACTGAAGGGGCAGCAGAGCTCTCTGGTGAAGGAAGAGGAATGTCTTATTAACACAGACACCCTTTATAACAGTGGTCTACTAATTTTTTAGTTCAGCATCTATGTTGGGCCCAGGTTTTCACTGTGCTGGGAATAGTTTTATTTTTAAGTCTTTACCATAAAATTTCACTGAAACCTCCTCAGGTTTTATACTGAAAAGCAGGGCTCCTCATGGCCATGCACTATTGATCTCACTGAATTAGATTGGCACTTCTTTGAGAATTCCCTTCAGTTAACCCTTACTTCTGTAACCTTAGTGTTATCAGCCAGACTCTGTAGTTCTAAACAACTTTCTTTAATAACTTAAAATAAAGAATAAACACTTACAGTTTGAAGATTTCAAGGCAGTCTAACTTTTACAGAATCTTCTTACTCTACCAGCACATCATAATCAAAAGGAAACTGGGAGTGTGTCCACACACTTTGTGAGAAATAACACTGTGCTCCAGACTTAGATATTGAACATAAGCTAGTGGAAATAAAGGCTGAAAACCTGGTGAAAGAACAATGCTAGACCCAAGTTTTCACGAGGTCATGCCATCTTACATAATGGATACTGTTCTCTCCCAGAAGCTAAAGCCTACTGGGGATTTGAATCCACAGAGCACAATTTGCTTACACAACTTGCCATTAACACTCATATACTTGTTTATACAAGAACTGAGAAAATGTTCACATAAAATGGGGGCAAAACAGGGCCACTTTGTATCCAAAAGAGCTGAAGGAGAGCCTTCAAATATCTTCCCATGTGGGGCTGTGACACTGTTGACCAGTGTGTGCCAATGACATCCATCCCCACTAGTCCATCTTCAAACTCTGCATTGCTTTTGTCTCTTAAAAAAAGGTATTGTCATTAAACCATGTCCTTCTCTTGTGAGCTTGATTAGAGAGGCAGACAGTATCAGAAAAAAAAAACTCAGAAAGTTGAAGGGGCCTTGCATTGAAGAGCACTGCTTTATAAAATAACCTCCATTAAGGAAAGCAAGATTATAAGTGTGATTCCTCTAAAGAACGCTTCTGCTGCAGGGCAAAAGGCACAGGATTCTCTGGGGAGTCATTGAGTATTTGAGTGTGGATAGAAAAACTGTGTAGGAGGAATTGGAGGACCCTGACCTGGATGGGAGGGGAAGGAGTATAAAAGAGAGGTGAGTGCTTTTGGTTATCCTAATCTCCTGCCAGAGCCTGTGGTGCTGAGGGAGTCTCCTGGGAATGATATCAACTTGTGGGCTGAGCATCCATGAGGTAGCTTGTTAGATCAAGCTTGGCAGGGAAGAAAGGGTGGTCCAGGGCTGAGGAGCATGAGACCTGGAGTGGCTTACTGAGCAGAAATTCAAAGGTACCCTTCATCCGAGGATTGATATCAGGAGGGGTACAGAGACTGTTGGTATGGATGCCCACCTCTGTGGGATAAAAGAAGAGTGAGTAACTTCACTAGATGTGGGGCTTCAGTGGATTGTTATAGCTTGGCGGGAAGATAGCATGGTCCTGGGCTGAGGGAAGAGGGTGAGACCTGGAGTGGCTCACCACGGGAAGAGAAGGACTGCCTAAAGGTATAAACTAGCCTTCCCCTCCCTACGCGGCATCCACTATGCAGGCAAACTGGGGAAATCCCTTCTCTTCAAAATCACAGGTCTTTGGAACAACCTCACCTCCCCGTTGCGGAACCTGAGCTCCCTTCAGTTATTCCGCAAACAATTGAAAACCTGTCTTTTCAGCAAATTGTAACTCTATCCTTCCCCCCCTTTCCCCCCCTTCTTCACATAAGTTCATGTAATCCTTTTTTCTTCCTCTCTACCTACTATTTTAAGTTCTTGTAAACCGTGTCGAGCTCCATACTCATGGAGATGATGCGGTATATAAACTTAAGGTTTAGATTAGATTAGATTAGAAGACATATTAAGGGTCTGACTGGATTGTAACAGCTTTTACCAATTTCTGTGTTCTATACTCAAGGTATAAATAGTTATTCATTGTAATTACAAAAATAGAGTCAAGTAAAGTTGGAGTTATCAAGTGCACTATAGTTTCAACGTGAATTATTCCATTTGAGTGACCAACTGGTGGGAATAAATGAACCCAGGGGAAGCTGTTCTCTGGCCTACCGGGACTTGTCCCAGCACCAGCCTTCGCCCAGCTTGAACTTTAACTTTCTTTTTGCTAGCCCCAGTTGTGGGTTCCTGACCCAAAGAGCTAGCTGGCGCTCTGAGTGGGAGCGAGACCGAGGTTACACAAGTCAATGTATGTAGACCATAAGCCTAGATCTGCATCAGCCTGTGGTGGAGGTAACTGGCAACCCTACATGTACTCAGATTGCTGAGTTCTATGAAAGTTATTTTATAAGGAAAAACCCAATTTAAGGCAGGATAACTTGCAGGTGGCATGTACGCTGCTTATCAATTGTTTCAGAAGAGGCGAGACAAAACAATAATTAAGTGCACTTCCCATTGTAGAAACCGTGTTCTAACTGGCAAAAAGAAAGATTATCTTCCCCCAAACAGTGCTCATTGTTAGGAAATGATTTAGTGGCTGCAAAAAATAAAAAATCTTTAATTGGCAACGACTGTATGGGACTAGAGCGGTATAAACTGCTGAGGTCTTCAGATACAGCATCTTCCTCCTCCTCCCCCCAACCTGTTTTTTTTTTTCCTCTGTCTCATCAGGTGGGTGTATAGATTCCACAATGTTCTTTATTCTGGACTCTGGTAGATTTATTATTCTGCACATCAAGATGCTTGGTATCTTTTCTTTTTTTTTTTCCCCTAGCATACACCCCTACAGCACTGTAACATTTAAACAAGATTTACCAATTATACCCTATTCCCTGCTGTTTCCATGGTTTGGAAGGCTGCGCTCATTCCAATCTGTACAAAATGTGTACAAAACAAAAAAAAAAACTTACTGAAATAAACACAGATGTTTATGTTAATTTGGGAATTACTCCACAACTCCCATAGATTTGATCATATCCCACCCCCCATCCCCGCTTCACTCTGAACACTGGCTCTCAGTCTCAGCACGTATAAAATATAATCTCCTCTTTCTAGTCTACAAAGGTTCTTTACCCACTGCACCCTCCTATATCAATAACCTCCTTATCCCTTATAACCCTTCTTGTGTCCTCCACTCTCCTGGATTTTCCCTTGCCATTAGCCCTACATTTAACCATCTCCTATGAAACTGTCTTTAGTTATCTAAGACCCATGCTCTGGCACTCTCTCTCTCCCTTTACATATCAAGATCCAACCATCCACCTATGCATTCAAGAAACTACTCAAAACTCACCCCTTTAAGGAGACATTTAATCATCCTATGAACTGATATCCTTTGTTCTATGCCATTTTGTCATTCCCCCTTCTCTCCTGGTATACATTCAGGTACTCAAGCATTTTTCTCTATATGTCCCAGTGGGCTCACACTCTAAGATACCTGGGGTAATGGGGGGATTAAGTGACTTGCCCAGGGTCACAAGGAGTAGCATGGGATTTGAACCCACAACCTCAGGGTGCTGAGGCTGTAGCTCTAACCACTGTTCCACACTCTCCTGTTGTAGAATAGAATGTAAGTTGGCATTTACGTGCCGACATTTAAATGCTATCGCTTATGACATATAAAAGGCAGGCCTAAATGCGAGTGGCTAAATATTGCACTTTAGCACATGGAGGGGCAATTTCGAAAAAAAAGTCTAAGTCCAACTTGGACATTTCCAGATGAACGTCCAAAGTTGGAGGAACAGAAATTGCCATATTCAAATGGCAAACTGCTATACATCCAAATATAATTATATATTTTTGAAAATCATTTACTTAGACGTCTTGGCCACTGGGACATCTAACTTTATAGCCCATTTTTGGTCAGAAAAACATCCATGTTTAAAATGTCCGAATTGCAGACCATTTGGACATGGGAGGAGCCAGAATAGTAATGGACTGGCCACATAGACATCCCAACAGAGCAATAGAACACCTTAGAGGGCACTTCAGTGAGCTTCACATAAAGGGTGCCAGCTGTATATCTCACCGTAACCCGTATATCTCACCGTGAGCCCCCAAAACCTACCATATCTTCCTGTGTACTACCTCAATAGCACTTATGGCTGCAGGTGGCACTTATATAGCAGTATAGTAGGCTTTGGGTGGGCTCACACATTCTACCATAGATGCAGTGGTTAGAGTGACTTATGGGCAAGGGTCTTCCTCTCTATGATTCACAAGCTCACCTACCAGGCTACTTAAGACACCTGTGTACGGCTCTACTAGGCTTCCCATACCAGATGCTGCTGTTTTAGAGACAGGTATGTACCTTTTCATTCTCATTTTTGTGTAGTGGAAGGGGCTCAGTGAACAGTGCAGGTGTGTGAGGGTGGCTTACCTTGATGCATGCAGTGGTAATTTGGTCAGTTTGGGCACCTTGGTGGCACTTAGATGCTTCTAAAATAGGTCTAGTTCCAAACGTCTAAGTTCTGTCCAAGATGTCTTGCAAAACATTTGATTATCACTGCAAGACGTCCAAGTCTAACCCACCCTTAGGCATGCCCAATGCCCACCCATAACACGCCCATCTCATGCTCTGGATGCACAGAGGCTGGGACACCTCGCTAGATGTCCAAAAAGGCAGTTTTGATTATTGGCACTTGGACGTCCCAGCGATTAGGATGTCCAAGTGCCGATTTAGGATTTTTTTGGACGTCTATATTTTTTTATTATGAGCTTGATAGTCACATAACTTATAGAATACTATGCTAAGTATAAGAATCCCCCATGCCCTGCCTCTGTGAACACCCCTTTGCAGTTATGCGCTAAGGAATAAATTCAGTAAAATTGTGCCAAAATTTGGGTACTGAAAAAAATGACTGCTGAGCGCTATTCTATAAATGGCACTCTGAGTTGGGATCCATTTTTAACATAGCACCAGGTGTCAAGATTCCAACTGAAGTTGGATGTAGCCCTTCTGGAAGTACATTCCAGAGCATGGAGGCCACTCCTGAGAAGGCTAGCTGGTGGGTATCACATCGTACAATTTCTTTTCACGAGGGTACTATTGACTTCTGTTTCTGATCTACTTACCCCGTTATCCTTGGAGACTTTAATATCCACTATGATGATCCTGCTTCACCTTGCTCTCCCGACTTAATGACCCTGGCCTCAGATCTTGATCTAATACAACACGTATCTGATCCTACACATTGTGCAGGTCACATCCTTGACCTCATCTTTACTGCTTCTTCCCCTTCACACCTACTGTCATTCTCCTCTTCATCATGACTGCCTTGATCTGACCATCTGCTTCTACTCTTCACTTCTAAAGCTTTATAGCATCCCTTCAACCACATACATCAGAAACACCCCACACAGGGGACTCAGATCTCTGACCCCCTTCATCATTATTTAGCAATGCTAACCCCCGTTATAACACCTTCTCTACCCTCTGCCTTTCAGACCTTGAATGAGAGCATTAAGGAAGATTATGACACAATAGCCCCTTTAACCTCCTATCACACACCCAAACTTTGATCAACACAGCCCGTGGTACACTAATGACCCCAACTCCAAAAGAGACAACACGGGCAATAAGAATGGAGACGGTGTTGCCATTTGTCATCTACATGGTATTTCATTTTCAAGAATACAGCCCACTCCTATAAGCCGGATCGATTATCAGCTACGAAGGCCTACTACACAGCCAAAATTGCTGCTGTCCTTAAACACTGCAGTTCTATTCTATTGAAATTGCTCACTTCATTCCACACCACTAAATGCATTGACAGCACCCACCAGCTCAGCTACTGGGAAAAACCTTCTATATCAAAATTTTCACCCTACTTGTCAATAGACCTACAACCACGACAACTCCACTCACATCCATTTTTTCACCTTCCATACCATCATCCTCTTCTAACTCTTGTTCCCCATAGTATTTTCTCTAACTTCAACTTACCTACTCCATCCAGTCTGGGAAGGGGCATCAAACAGATAAAAACAATCATTGTTCCTTCAGATCCTGTTCCATCCATACT
Source organism: Geotrypetes seraphini (assembly GCF_902459505.1). Taxonomy (NCBI): domain Eukaryota; kingdom Metazoa; phylum Chordata; class Amphibia; order Gymnophiona; family Dermophiidae; genus Geotrypetes; species Geotrypetes seraphini. Next base: position 214,670,827 of record NC_047089.1, on the reverse strand, counting down.
GGTCAAACACTCACTGGATTTGCTGCTCCCTTTCATCCATTGCATGATTACTCATCTATATATATAAAATCGGAGGTATGTGTGTGTGTGTGTATGTGCCGCGATCACGCAAAAACGGCTTGACCGATTTGAACGAAACTTGGTATGCAGATCCCTCACTACCTGGGGTGATATGTTCTGGGGGTCTCGTGGCCCACCTGCACACGTGGGCGTAGCTACAAACAGAACATCAGATTTCACCCATTCATGTCAATGGAAAAAATGTAAAAAGCTGCCATTCTCACAGTAATTCTAAAACAGCTTGACCGATTTGAACGAACCTTTGTATGCAGATCCCTCACTACCTGGGGTGATATGTTCTGGGGGTCTCGCGGCCCACCTGCACACGTGGGCGGAGCTACAAACAGAAATTCAGATTTCACCCATTCATGTCAATGGAAAAAAAGTAAAAAGCTGCCATTCTCACAGTAATTCCAACTACCTGGGGTGATATGTTCTGGGGGTCTCTCGGCCCACCTGCACACGTGGGCGGAGCTACAAACAGAACATCAGATTTCACCCATTCATGTCAATGGAAAAAAGTAAAAAGCTGCCATTCTCACGGTACTTCAAAAACTGCTTGACCGATTTGAACGAAACTTGGTATGCAGATCCATCACTACCTGGGGTGATATGTTCTGGGGGTCTCGCAGCCCACCTGCACATGTGGGCGGAGCTACAAACATAAAATCAGATTTCACCCATTCATGTCAATGGAAAAAAATGTAAAAAGCTGCCATTCTCACAGTAATTCCAATTACCTGGGGTGATATGTTCTGGGGGTCTCGAGGCCCACCTGCACACATGGGCGGAGCTACAAACAGAACATCAGATTTCACCCATTCATGTCAATGGAAAAAAGTAAAAAGCTGCCATTCTCTCAGTAATTCAAAAACGGCTTGACCGCTTTGAACGAAACTTGGTATGCAGATCCCTCACTACCTGGGGTGATATGTTCTGGGGGTCTCGCGGCCTACCTGCACACGTGGGCTGAGCTACAAACAGAAAATCAGATTTCACCCATTCATGTCAATGCAAAATATGTAAACAGCTGCCATTCTCACAGTACATCAAAAACGGCTTGACCGATTTGAACGAAACTTGGTATGCAGATCCCTCACTACCTGGGGTGATATGTTCTGGGGGTCTCTTCACCCAAGAATTTATATGTTCTTGCTCCTGGAGGTGAAACTAAATATGTTGTTTCTAATCAAGTTTTGTGTTTGTTGTATTGTATTCATTTTGTCAAATATTTCACATTATAATTTGAATATTGTACTTTTCATAAAGCTGTAAAAAAATAATTTCATTCACCACTATAAAGTATCTTTATTTGAATCCATTTACAGTGTTATTGCTATAATTACATACCCGTGCAACGCCGGGGCATCAGCTAGTAGTCTATATATGGGCTCTCTCTCTGATGCTTGGAAATTGGTGACCATCCATCTCAAAATCAAGGACAATTCCACATCTGACACCCAGTTGATTAACTGCCATCCCATCTCTCCTTCATCACTAAGATTACTGAAACATTGATCCACTCACAACTGTTGGATTTTGTTACTAAGATTCATACCCTCCATCCGAACCAAAGAGCATTCCATCACCACCATAGCACTGAACCTCTTAGGTATCTCCAACTTTATCTATCAACTTCTGGATAAAGGCAAAGTTGTTCTTCTAATATCCTTCAATCTCTCTGCCACCATTTATCTGGTAGACCATACTTTTCTCCTCCAACATATCCGAGTTATTGGCCTATCAGATACCTGGAGAATTGGCCTATCTTCCTACCTGGAGAATTGTCTCACACGCAATTCTGTCTCATGCCCCTACTGCCCTGGATCTGGAATGCCACAAAGATCTTTCCTATCACCACTGCTTTTAACATTTTTCTGGCATCCCACCCCCACCCCCCCACCCCCACCCCCATTGCTTAGGCTAGCCCAATCTCTTGAGCAAACAATGTATGTCTATGCTGATGATATTCGGATCCTTTGAATTGTAGACACCAATTGCATCCGTGCTGTCCCTCTTGTAAATGACAAACTGACCAGAATTACCCAATGGTTATATTATCACCATATTGGTTTAAATCCTAGTAAATCTAAATTAATCCTTTTTTATAGAATAGAATGCTAAAGTCCTGCCAAAACTCACTCTTCTTTGCAATACCCCTGTCTCCCAAGTTGATATTATTCGTATACTCAGAGTTCTATTAGAGCTCACTTTTCATGGCCAAAATTCTCGAGTCTTCAATGCTCCTTTTTCAAATTCCAAATGATTAGTTCTCTTAGGTCACTATTTCTTCCCTTAGTACTTTAATATCTTAATTCACTCTTTCATCATATTGCAGCTAGACTATTACAACCTAATTTACAAAGGATTCAGGCCCAGATGCACAAAGCTCTGGCACCACAGTAAAAAATACCTTGGTGGGAGAAATTTTTGTTTTTGCAAATTATAGGCATGATATTTGTGCGGATAATTGCCAGTAAAAGGGGGGGGGGGGGAGGGGAGGAACTGTGTCTGGTGCTTGCTCAGAAGAGTAATCACTGTGCCAATTTTAAAAAAAGTCACAGGACCCCCCCCCCCCATGCTATAACTCCTCTCTCCTGATCCCGTACTTAAAAAAAAAAAATTGGCATGAATGATGCCCATTCCCTCCTGCTGTGTGTGTGTGTGTGGGGGGGGGGGGGGGTCAAGCCCCCCATGCTGGGAGCTCCCTCCCTCTTTCCTACCTAAAACTTGAAGACCTTGTGAAGACCGTTCGAGCCCCCCATCCTTAAAACTGAAGACTGGCAGGAAGGATGCTCGCTCCTTCATGCAGGCCGGCCTGCCTCTTCAAAATTGTGTGCCTTCCTGGGATGCACTGGGAAGGACATAAGGCCCTGATTGGCTCAGGCACCTAAGGCCCCTCCCCTAGCAATAATTGAACATTTTCAGCAGCACTATCCAGTTATGTGCCAAAATGCCCGGTTAGCCCCAAATAATCAATTTAAATGGTCAGGAACTGTTTCTGGCCTTTTAAATTGCTTTGAATATTGAATATTGACCCAATAGTGTCTCTAAATCCCTTTACTTGCATAAAGCTAGTGGTCAAGATAGATGGCGTTTCACTATTAGGGACCCAGCCTTGAAATATCGTCCGTCGCGAAACAGTCCCTGACAGTGACCACAAAACTAAAGCTAAGGGCTCCATTTACGAAGCCGCGTTAGCGGTTTAACGCACGCAACAGCGCGCACTAAACTGCCGGCCACGCTAGACGCTAACGCCAGCATTGAGCTGGCGTCAGTTCTAGCCACGTAGCGCGGGTGTAGCACGCGCTAAAAAGCTGCGTGCGCTAAAACCCGCTAACGCGGCTTCATAAAAGGAGCCCTAAGTTTCTACGATTAAGAAATTAATTGAGATCAATGAAGATATTTAACTATTAAGTTATTGCAATATTTAAAACGTATTAAATTATTTAATAATGAATTGATCCAGGGAAGATTTCGCACATCAAGTTTAACACAATGGAATAGTTTGAATGGGGAGTGGCGCATGTGAGGATCCAAGTTAGCATTCAGGTGGCTTGCAAGGGATCAAGCCTGTTGAATAATCTACATCCCTTACTGCACCACTTCTTACTTGTATATTGGTCCAGTACAAGGTACCACAGCCTTCCAGAGAGTTCTGCTTCTCTTCTTTAGACCATCAAAAGCTAATACCAAATAATACCTCTATAAATTGCTTTTAGCTTTGAGGTAAGCAAGCAGTATGGCTTCCTGGCCTAAGGAAGGCTCCTTGCTGCTATTCTAGCAACATTAGGAAGAGTCAGATTATTGTGTATTAGAACAGCTGCACAGAAGAGTCCATCTACAAATAACCTTTTAGTTAGCACTGCAGAGAGAAGGACAAAGTAAAAGGCAGCAGGGCGTGCTTACGAAACCCATGTTCCATCACAGCAGAAATGGAATGAAACATTTATTGATTGAAAGGATGATTCCGTCGGAGGAAGCAGTGATTCCTCCCTCCCCCTCTTTGCAAAGCGCTTCACTTTTTTGCTCAGTAGAAATTGTTTATGCTTCCTTCCTAGATTCGTGGGGGCTAGAGAGGTAGCATCGTCTTTTGACACTAACTACACCCCGGTCGGAAATAAAATGTTAAATCATATCTTTGGCTGGTGCAGTGCCAGTGCTCCAGGGGCTAATGCAGCGTTATATTTAGCGAACCTAGTATGTGCCCACATTAGCATTTGCAAGAAGTGCTCCTTGAGCAAATACTAAACGATGACTTCTCCTGCTGGGCATATTTCATTTACATCCACGCTATTTCCCTTCTAATAACCCGTCCTTTAATAGAAACTACTTCGGCAGTGACTTCATACCCACTAGCGATATGCTGTCATTTTACAAGGATAGAGAAATAATGACATTTGCCGCTTCAGTTTGTGTCATTTCCCATCCAAAATGACACAAAACACAACAGAATGTCATTTTCTTTTGTTGTTTTTTTTTTTAGCAGGCGACAAATTGTTTATTTCCCACATCTATTTAGTGTGAACCGAAACCATTTGGAGTTAATTTGATAAAAAGCGTTTTTATGTGCTAGCAAGTTTTACACATGGAAAATGGAACTTATATCCCAGATACAAAATCTATCAAGTCAGTGTACAGGAGTACTTTCTGAAACTTCTAAATTACAACAAAAAGTGGGGGAAATTAGAATTGGAATCTGTGGAGCAAGGGAAAGGAATGGAAGTAATGGGAGCACAAAATCAGCTCCTTATATTTTTTCATTTAAATTTTTTTTTTATTGATTTTATAAAAACTTTTTACAACCAGTGTAACATCAAATTAATCAATAATATTAAAAATAAACACTCAGGGTCCTTTTACTAAGGTGTGCTAGCGTTTTTAGGGCGCACTGCATCGCCACGCGTGCTAACCTCGCGCTATGCGCCAAGAACATACGCCAGCTCAATGGTGGCATTAGCGTCTAAGGCGTACGGCAATTCAGCACGCGCTAAGTGCGCGCTAAAACCGCTAGCGCTGCTTAGTAAAAGGAGCCCTCAGTTGCTGTAAGGACATATCAATACGATAAACCCATCCCCCTACCCACCCCCTATCTAACACACTCTAGCTTCTTATTTGGATAAATATCAGACATATGATATTTGGATAAATATCAGACATAGAATATGATATATTTCATGTATACCTATTCTACTGAAATTACCCTTTCTTACCCATAACCAAACCACCCGTCCCAGATGTACAATAAAACCAATAAACTCACTCGTTATAAAAGAAAATGGGGAACATTAATTTTAAGCTAGAAATGCTTGGAAATGTTACCAGGCAACAGAATTTAAGGCTACACTTCTCCCTCCGTATTTGCAGTTTCAGCATTCGCGGTTTCGATTATTCACGGGTTTTTAGCTTGCTGGCTTCTCCCCCCAAATTATATCAGCTTGCATAAAGAAATCGCTGATTCCAAGCGTTTACAGAGAAAAATCGCTGATTCCCAGCACTTTCTTTTTAACTGCTAATTTTTTTTAGAACTCCATCACTATTTTAATTAATTTACCAGATTTTTAGTGCTGTCTTTCCCCTCCTATCGTTTTCCCCTTACTTGTCTCCTTTATTGTCAAAATATTGTATTTCTTCCCTCATTTTCTCTTAGGGTCCGTTTTGTTTGTTGGTTGGTCTACGTTATTGAGGTCGTCTCACTGTAATGAGAAATGTACTACATGTTTTTAAACTTGTTCATCGCTTTGTATTATGATTAAGCGATCCATCAAATTTTATTAAAACGTGAAAGTTGACCGTGTTTTGCCTCTCCTTCAGGAACAGACCAGGTCTCCCACCATGTTATTCGCGCTTTCACTATATTCACGATGGTTTTTAATAGAAAACAGCAAATAACGTATGTAAAAAGTTATTCGCGTTTTTTCTGTATTTGCGGATATGGAGGGAGAAGTGTAATTAACGTTCCCAAGCTAACTACAGTTCCTGCATTGGATATGTTCAAAAGATACCTTTTGGAGAAATTGAAAGTTCCACAATCATCATTTCCACCTGTTTCTAAAATGTATTACCTACCCTCAGGGAAGAAGAAAATTGTCGAAGAACCACACGTTTCCGAATTTGATATGTTGGACTTGACTAATATATTAGAAAAGTCAGATTCAGAGCAGGTGTCAGTAGCTACTTTTTTTGTTCAATTAGTTTTGGACTCAGACAGGGATTGGTTGTTAAAGATGTTTTTTAAACAAAGATAAAAAAATTTTGAATCAAAAGATAAAAAAGTACCCTGACGTGGCAAAAATAACCCAAAAGAAGAGGAAGCGATTCCTTTTATTACAACCTCAGGTCTTAAAATTGGGGGCCACTTTTATACTCAGGTTTCCTTGCAAATGCTTGGTTAATTTCCAAGGCATTGGATACACTTTCTTTGAATCTTCTCAGTTGTCGAGATTCATAGTTGGTAAGGAAGTGATAACTGCTAGTACCCCTATCGATGTACATGAAATAGGCTCGTAGTTGAGAACTAGGCTCAACCCAAACATTCATCTATTTTTCTATATAATGTTGAATTAAAATATGTCCGATTATTTGTAAGCTTCTCCCCCATTAATGGTGGACTAACAATAGAGCAAATGGGGAATTTTTATTTAACTTTGTTTTTATTTTCCTAATTATGTTTTTTTTTCTTTTTTGCATCTGTTAAATTGAATGATTTTGTGATCATGTAAAAAATTAAAATGTTAATTTAAAAAAAGAAAAGAAAATGGAACTTATAAAATGTGTAAAATGTAGATACACCACAAAACAGTACCTACTTTCAATGTGATCTGCCCATAGGGGCTCCTGGGGATATAGGGCTCCTTTTACTAAGGTGCGCTAGCGTTTTTAGCGCACGCAGGATATTACCACGTGCTATGCAGCTAGAACTAACACCAGCTCAATGTTGGCGATAAGGTCTAGCATGCGCGGCAATTCAGCGCCCGCTATTCCGCGCATTAATGCCCTAATGCAGCTTAGTAAAAGGATCCCATAGTCTGAGTGGGGCTGAAGTGGTTGTGATGTGTGTATTTTATAATGAAACTAATTAATTCAAAAACGGCAAAGTGGGGAAATATAAACATTTAAGTACAAAAAACTTCACTTAATTAAGGCTGAATGTCAGCTCTAACGGAAGAAAGCCTCAGGTTTTATGAGTAGAGCACAAAGCTCAAACTACCTCCGCCCACATTATTGTCCAAAAACTTCCATGAGGAGCGACTATATGCCATTAAAGTTATTCTTTTAAGGACTAAGATTCTTTAAACAACTCTATAATGACTGTACAGTACTCCCCCAATATTCACGGGGGTTCCGTTCCAGTAATAAAAAATGGATAATTGCAAAAGTAGTAATAGTGGCAGCTTATTTCAATAGAACTGTAATAATAGTTGCAGCGTAAGTTAAAAATCACGAATAACTGTTATTTGCGGTTTCATTAGCAAAAACGGTGGCAGATTCCTAAAACCGCAAATAACATATTGAAAAGTTATTCACGTTTTTTTCATATTTGCGTCTTATTTCCATTTCCATTTATACATATTAATGTTTATTAACACATCTAACACACTACTTTATCCCGTCCATCCAGCACCTTATTCCCTCTTTCTCTGCTCCTTTCATCCAGCATTCATTCTTTTCCATGAGGCCTCTATTCTCTTTTTTCTGTCCCCTTCTATTCAACATCCACCCCTCTCTGCCTCTCTACCTCTTCCATCCAGTTTCTGTCCTCTTTCTCTCTCTCTCTCTCTTTCTCTTACCTATCTCTCTGTGCTTCTTCCATCCAGCATCTGCCCTCTTTCTCCCTCTTCCATTAATGTTTGCCCTGTCTCTCCCCTTCCACCCACCTTCCAATTGGTGCCTGTCCCAAGTTTCAAGTTTCAAGTTTATTAATAAAATTTGATAAATCGCCTATTAGAATCACTAAGCGATGTACAAATCAAAAATATAGAAAGATGAAGGAGGTGTACATTTAACAATATTCTTTTGTCGTAAACAAACGTGAGATTGGGAAGGAAAGGATAAAAGTTACAATTTTCATTTGGGGTAGAAGAAGGGAAAAAAACAAAAGGGAAAGGGAAGTTAGCCACAGCATTCTTAGAAATCTAACTCTGCATTTAAATATTGAAAGCGTCTTTAAATAAATAGGATTTTAAAAGTTTTTTAAAGTTAAAACATCTTTTTCATTACGAATGAATTGTGGAAGAGCATTCCACCATAGGGGACCCATCACGGAGAATATATCTGCTCTTCTTGTACCGATGATTTTCAGGGAGGGGACTGAAAGAAGATTCTGGCCAGCAGAACGAAGTGAACGTTGGGAAGTGTGAGGTATTAAGAGTCTAGATATGAATTGGGGTTCGTCGGAGGCCAAAGTTTTGAAGATGAGCAGTAATATTTTGAAGGTGATTCTGTGACTAATTGGGAGCCAATGAGAATCTATCAGTAGTGGAGAGACATGGTCATATTTCCTTGCATTATATATTAGTTTAATAGCGGTATTTTGGATCAATTGTAATCTCCTTTTTTCTTTCTGTGTGATATTGAGAAAAAGTGCATTGCAATAGTCGAGTTTTGCTATTACTAGAGAATGGATTAGTATCTTAATGGAATTAGGACTCAGGAATTTGGATATCGACCTGATAAGACGTAGTTTGAAAAAACAGTTTTTAATAGTGAGGGAAATATGATCATGATAGGTAAATTTTTCATCGATTACTACTCCAAGGATTTTAACTGAAGGGACTAAGTTTAATGTAGTGTTATTGAGGGTAAATGAATTTATCAAAGTTATATCTTTTCTCCAAGTAAATAGTACAGATTTAGTCTTCTTTATGTTGAGAGCTAATTTATTTGAATTAAGCCAGGTATGTATTGTTTCCAGTTTGTGATTAATGGATTTGATTTCTTTATCACATTTTGGATCTAAGGGATGTATAAGTTGAATATCATCAGCGTAGGAGAATGGGGTGAAGCCTATGGATTGGCAAATGCTTAGCAGTGGGGAAAGAAATAGGTTAAACAAAAGAGGAGACAAGATGGATCCTTGAGGGATACCAAATGTAGAGGAATAAGTTTTGGACATTTCATTATTGAACTTAACGGAAGAAGTGCGATTAGTGAGATATGAAGTTAGCCAATTTAGGACATTGTCTGTTATGCCTATTGATTCTAGCCTGCGTAACAGTAAGTCATGGTCTATGGTGTCAAAAGCTGCAGAGATATCTAGAGAGAAAAGAATGACGGATTTGTGGTGGTCCAAATGATATTGAATGTTTGAAGTTAATCCTATTAGTGAATATTCTGTGTTATGAAATTTTCGAAAACCTGTTTGGTTTGGGTGTAATGCATTAGTGCTCTCTATGAAGTCAGAGAGTTGATTAAATATGAGTTTCTCTGTTAATTTCCCCAAGAATGGCAAGTTAGCTATTGGCCGATAGTTTGTAGATTCATTTATGCTGATTTTGTGATCTTTAATGATAGGGGTAATGATAGCGGTTTTCCAGAGGGAGGGGACAGTGGCTGTGATTAGACTCTCACCTCATGTCCCCTTTCTTCCCCTTCCATCTAGCATCTGCACTTTCTCTGGCCCCTTCCGTTCTGCCTCTGTTCTCTTCTCCATCCTCTTCTACACAGTATCTGGTCTAGTGGCATAGAGAGGGTGAGAGGCACCAGGGGCAATGGCGCTCGTCCCCCACCCTCATCTCTGCTCCTTCCCTGACACCTCATGCCGCGCACGTGCCCCTTCCCTTCCTCTGCAGGATAGATACTAATTTGTCTTTTTGAGGGTTACAAAGTAAGAGGGGATGGGGGAAACCCCCCACTACACTTAAAATATTCACTTGGTATCTAGTGTTAATGGGACGCCATTGTCCTGTGCGCACTTCTCGGTGCACGCATATGACAGGACGCCATTGACAGGGTGCAATTGTCCTGCGCGCATTTGTCAGTGTACCCTGATGTAGATTCTTCTTGCCTAGGGTTAATATATTTTTGACCAGAGAAACCCGGACAAATGGTCCCATCCTGCTCTGCCCTTATCCCCGCCCTGTTCCGCCTCCAGTTCCACCTTTAGTCATTCCCGTTCTCCTCTAGCCATGCTCCCCTGTAAAGCTTTGTTTTTGTTTTAGACCTCTGGACTGCATCTGGAGGGTCTCCATGCATGTGCTGATGCATGTGACATCATCCACACATGCTCAGAGACCCTCCAGGCACGGCTGGGAGGTCAGGGCAAATTATTTGGGCACCCAGACATGTCCTCTAAAAGAGGACATGTTTTGGTTTTCCCAGACATCTGGTAATCCTATTCTTGGCACCTGGAGTGACTCCCACTACCCCTTTCCTTGGTAGGCCACTGCCATTTAATTATTCTCTTTCCCCAATCAACACACACAGAATCAGATTCCTCCTGGACAAAATTTAGGCAGCAGACGCAGGACAGTGTGTTAGGTGACAGATTGAAAAAAAGATTGGTCTGGTTTCTAATACAGCCAAAATCTGGCTTTTTTTTTCTCAGTTCTAAATTTATCAGAAATTATAGTTTTTTTTTAAACATCCTAGAATCCATAACACAATTATATACTCACATTATATTAATGGTGTACAAAGCACAGCAAATAAAGATATAATCTACTCCCTGGTGGTTAGATCTCATTGTGCTAGAATACATGATATAATAATATAACCTTGATTATTGTGACTTAGTAGGGAGAACAGTAACTATGGTAACAGAAGCCTAACCCTCAAAAGCACCGAGTGTGTGATTACTTGCTGTAAATACACAAAAAAAAGCTGGTTGAGGCCTTCAATTATAGGAATAAAAAAGGCATATTGTCGACCTTATTGTCATTAAATCTGTTGACAAATGTGGAAATACTGATTTTTCAACTACAATGAAACCAAATTGTGAGACTGTTGTTAAAATATTACAGAAATACTGGATCATTATGTACAGCAAATGCTAATCACCCTGTTGCATTCTTAAAGTTCATACTCCAAACTGAACGAATTCAGAAGTACAGGGTTAGGAATCTATGAAAGAATTGCAGCATACAAATGATAAAACTCAGATCAAATGTAGTATAACTATACAACTGTATCTCTAGTATGGTATATTTTTACAGATTTTTTTAAATTTTATGGCAGCTTGACAAGCTGGGAGACCCAGTCATTGCACAATACTGACACCTTGTGGTCACATTTAGGACCCAGAATTACAGACTTCGGGCACACGGGTCACAACCAAGGCAAATCAAAGTGACAGGCTGGGTCAGGAACTGGTTAATTGGTCAATGGAAATTGCTCTGAGGAAAGAGATGCTACCAGTGGTGTGCCTCAAGGTTCTGTTTTTGGGCCATCCAGGGAGGGAGGGGCTCACTAAAGGGCAAGAGTGCGGAAAGCTCGCTCCTGCCCAATATACCAATGGACCACCAGGGATTTAAATAGGTGAAAAAAAGATTCATGGGGGAGGGGGTTAAAAAATTGTTAGTCGACCGGGATGGGAGACGGGAGGAATCCCTCCTGTCCCGGCCTATCAGGTCATACGGCAGGCTAGCAGAGGCTTGGAACATGTCCAGGAGGGGGGGGTTAGGTGGTCACTGGGTGATGACCCAAAAATAGGACAAGAAGGAGTGTTCCCGCTAAGCTGCGCTGGGGTGCGCTGGCGCACAAAATATTACCTCGCAGCGCACAAGTTTCTCGTCACAGCGCACACAGTGTAGAGCACAGTTCTTCAACCGCCGGTCCGCAAACAAAATCTTGCCGGTCCGCGAAGGATTCGGTCCCCGCCGCAACGAAAGGCCAGCGTCAGCTGACTTGCAACTTCCTGTTGCAGTCGCTGTGCCGGGACTCCTGCCTTCGCCGGGACTCCTGCCTTCCATCGCGTTTGCCTCCTGCCTTGTCTCCGCACCTCCAGACCAGCAGCGGCAGCTGTGTATGCTTTTAACTTCGGCACAGAGCTGCCCCTAATCAATAGTTTAGCGCGGTTTCATAAGGCAGCCTCGGGGCCTTTGCTAGGCCGGCCCACATCGCATCATCGAAGCGGGCCGGCTATCAAAGGCCCCGAGGCTGCCTCATGAAACCGCGCTAAACTATTGATTAGGGGCAGCTCTGTGCCGAAGTTAAAAGCATACAGAGCTGCCGCTGCTGGTCTGAACTCTTGGGCCGCTGAAGGAGGGCAAAAAGCAGCTGTCCTGGAGGTTTCCCTTCCTCTCGCCTTTACAGGTTCCTTTTTTCCACCTTTTTTTTTTTCCTTCAAACGGCAACGGGCCCCAGCATCGACATCAATCAAGTAAGTTCCACTGTCAATCAAGCGGTTCTGCTCGGCCAAAGCTTCCCCTGTGACATGAGCCACCCTCAGGGGAAAGAAAGTGACCCACAAAGGTGAGGGGAAGGGGGGCAGATGATGGAAGTTGGGGGGGGGGGGGAGAGAGAGAGAGAGAGAGAAGGGGCAGATGATGGAATGGAGGAGATGAGAGAGAGAGAGAAGGGGACAGATGATGGAAGTGAGAAGAAGGGAGAGAGAGCAGAAGGCAGATGGATGTCAGTTGAGAAGGGAGAGCAGATGCTGAATGGAAGTGGGGAAAGAACACATACTGGATGGAAGGAGGAGATAAATAAAGGGGGAAGAAAATAGTAAGATAATGGAGGGGTGAGGGAAAGGGGTGACAAGCTGTGTGTAGACACAGTGAAAAGAGGGAAACGGGACTAAATAGTAAGAAAGAATTTAATTTAGATGGAGGCAGAAAATAGAGAAGGAAGACCAGAGAAGAAAAGGGAAGAGAGAGCAGAGAATGATCAGATCTGAGTGGAGGAAATGAGAAGAGAGATATGCTAAAAACCACAGGGGGGAGGGAAGGATAGAGATGCCAGACCATGAGGGGAACAGAAGGAAGATGATGGATGCTAGACCAAATTGGGGGGTGGGGGGGGGCAGGAGGAGAGATGGCAGGGAAAGACAGACAGTGAATGGAAGGGGCAGATGCTGGACTGAAGAGACAGAGAAGGTTATCATGCTGCTGTACCGGGCCATGGTACGCCCTCACCTGGAGTACTGCGTCCAGCACTGGTACTTTAAGAAGGACACGGTACTACTCGAAAGGATCCAGAGAAGAGCAACTAAAATGGTTAAGGGGCTGGAGGAGTTGCCGTACAGCGAAAGATTAGAGAAACTGGGCCTCTTCTCCCTTGAGCAGAGGAGATTGAGAGGGGACATGATAGAAACATTCAAGGTACTGAAGGGAATAGACTTAGTAGCTAAGGCAGGGAGAACGAGAGGGCACTCTCTAAAGTTGAAAGGGGATAGATTCCATACAAACGTAAGGAAGTTCTGTGGTAGAAAGCAACATATTTATTTGGCTCATAACTTGCTGGCGCCCGATATTTTTAGCTCACAGTGAAAAAAGTTTGCTCACAACACCCGCCCGCTTAGAGGGAACACTGACAAGACCCTCATTTTTGGGCCATTTTTTTGGCCCAAAAGTCTTATCCTATATTCGAGTATAAACGGTACTTAACCCAAGTATTATAGGTAGACTATGAGCTTGCCGGGATAGATAGAGAAAGTACTTATGAGAGAAGCACACACCTGAAATTTGTTTCCCCACCGGCTAGAGGATGCAGATATAAGAGACATCATCAACAACTTTTATCGTACCAAGCAGCCTTATGGGGCAAAGACCTAGGAAAACTAATCACACACTCAAACAACTATAGCGAATTTAGGAGACACCTAAAAACATACCTGTTCTTGAATTACATAGGTGACGAACAAGGACAATAGCCCCCTTCGTAATTCCACCCATATCTGATCTTGCAAACTTTTAACCTCTAATCTCTAAACTATGAATGTCCCAATCAATTAATGAAACTTTTCTAACTCATTGTAAATAGCATGGAACTTCCCGGTCCGGCAGTACATAAACTGTTGTTATCATTAATGTTGCTAATATCAGATGGTCACTGTTATACTCTGTAATTCGCTGGCTGTACAGTTTCACCTCACTGTAAACCGCCTAGAAGTTGCAAGATTGTTGGCGGTATATAAGAATAAAGTTATTATTATTATTATTATTATTATCTCCTTTTCCAACAGGAAATTGTCCAATCCTCTCTTAAACCCCAGTACCGTACTCTGCCCTATTACGCCCTCTGGAAGCGCATTCCAGGTGTCCACTACACGTTGGGTAAAGAAAAACTTCCTAGCATTTGTTTTGAATCTGTTCCCTTTCAACTTTTCCGAATGCCCTCTTGTTCTTTTATTTTTCGAAAGTTTGAAGAATCTGTCCCTCTCCACTCTCTCTATGCCCTTCATGATCTTGTAAGTCTCTATCATATCCCCTCTAAGTCTCCTCTTCTCCAGGAAAAAGAGTCCCAGTTTCTCCAATCTCTCAGCGTATGAAAGGTTTTCCATCCCTTTTATCAGACGTGTCGCTCTCCTCTGAACCTTCTCGAGTATCGCCATTTCCTTCTTAAGGTACGGCGACCAATATTGGACGCAGTACTCCAGATGCGGATGTACCATCACCCGATACAACGGCAGGATAACTTCTTTCGTTCTGGTAGTAATACCCTTCTTGATTATACCTAGCATTCTATTCGCTCTCTGCGCACTGTGCCGTCGGCTTCATTATCATGTCCATCATTACCCTCAAGTCCCTTTCTTGGGTTCTCTCCTTCAATAACATCCCTCCCATCGTATAGCTGTGCCTCGGGTTTCTGCTTCCCACATGTAGTACTTTACATTTCAAATTTTATTCAGTCCTCATTAATAGGACTTAATTTTTTTTCATTTTTTTTTTCTTTCTTTCCTTTTTTTATCTTTCACTTCCCCCCGATGTGTTATCCATAAATGTTCTCTTTCTGCTTTAACGATTGTAGTTCATCCCCCCCTTTCCTTTTTTATCAGTACTGAATTTTGTATGTATATATTATTTTGTAATAAATTGCCATATGGTTTTTCCCCTATTTTTAATTTTGTAATACGCTTTGAAATATTTGGCATTGCGTGCACATAAAATTTTAATAAAACTTGAACTTGAAACTTGTATATTCATTGGCACCATCTATCCATATAGTGATGCTGAACATAGAATTTTCTTGAGTGCCGCAGCTAGCATTAAAAAAAAGGGCCACTGGGTTGGAATATTGACCTATATGTTCTTCTGATTTTAGAATCAAATCAAACTAAAGAATAATATTCCCTCAACAACGTCATAACATCCGCCAACTATGATTTATTTCTGGATCAGCAGAATATAAATCTCTTTTAAATAATAAAACACCCTGCTGCTTTCTCCGAATACAGTATATACAGTATTCATTTCATAGCCAAAATACTGCATGAAGTTCCTAATCCACAGCATTCGTGTGGAGGAAAAACAATTTTGAAACTCATTCCCATAGGTTTATTTGCAGATATGGGCTCATTGAAATATACCCACCCTGAAAGCAGGTCAAAGTATACATGTTGTTTACCTGTATTGAGTAGAGGTGCTCTTTGGGGCTTGTCAAGAGCAGGGATTGAAATAAGGAATGCCTCATGTACTTTCACATTTTCGAAACCTTGTGTCGGTTAAAAAAACATGTTTCCACAAAGAAAAGAGGTCTGCAGGTGCTTCCACTTTGAAAACTGCTGAAGGAAAAAAGTATCTGTGGGCTTTTCAGCTATGCAGGTGATGTGAAATTGCTCTAAAACAAAATATGCAAATGCTGTTACCAGTCAGCGCAGTGGTTTTCGCTAATTTTTAATCGCGGGCTGTTTTGGGTCCAAACGGAATGGCGGAGAGGCGACAAATATCTTCCTACTTGGGGGCCATGGCACCAATAATGCTTCTCGACATTCATTCCTGCCAGAACACCTGGCCTTGATCACACATGCAGAATACAGATAAACCCTATGCAAATACAGGACCACAAACTAAAAGTCCTAATATACACAAATGAAACCCTAAGATGCCAGACTCTGCATGAAGTACACCAGAGAAATAGAAACAAATGCATTTCTTCCTGAACCGTGCAAAATATAGACAGCAGATGCAAAATTCTCAAAACCGACATATTCAGGCACTAAATTGAAAATAAAATCATTTTTACTACCTTCGTTATCTGGTGATTTTATTTTTCTAAACATCTTTGCCCAGACTCTGGTTGCACTTCCTTCTGTCTGTGCTCTTAAATCTTGTTTCAAGGGCTTTCTTATTCATTTGCTGTACTTCTCTCCTTCACTTTCTGCCCTACATCCATCTTTGGCATCAACTTTTATCTTCAATTCTTCTGTTTCCTTCTCAAATCTATCTACTTTTCCATGTCTTTTCTGCATGCACCAACTCCTCCCTCACTCTTCCCTTCCCCTCCATCCATGCGTACCAACTCCTCCCTCTTTCTTCTCCTCTATGCCAATCTTTTCTTAAACAACATTTTTTCCATTTATCTTCCCTTCCCTTCCCTTCCCCACCCCTCCCATCCTTGTCTCCCATCTCCTCCCTCTCTCTCCCCTTCATCTCCATCCCTGAGCAGCATCTCCTCTCTCTCTCTCTCTCTTCTCCTCTGGTGGTTTGAGATCTTTCTCCTCTCCTTCCCATAGTCTGGCATCAGTCTTCCCTCCTTCCATTCCCTCCCCCCCCCCTTTGCTGGTCTGCCATCTCTCTGTCCTTCTTTTCCCCCTCTCCCCTATCTCTCTTGCCTTCTTCCCTTCCCTGGTCTGGCATTTCTCTCTCCTTCCCTTCCTCTCCAGTAGTCCATGTCTCTCCTTCCCTTTCCTTCTTCTTGTGATCTGGTATCTCTCTCCTCTCCTTCCCTTCCTTTTTCCTCCCTGCCCTAATCTGGAATCTCTCTCTCCTTCCCTTCCTTGGTCTGGCATCTCTCTCTCCTTCCTTCCCCCTCCAGTAGTCCATCTCTCTCCTTCCCTTTCTCCCTTGTTGTGAACTGGTATCTCCTCTTCTTCTCTTTCCTCCTCCTCCTCCCTACCATGGCCTGGCATCTCTGTCCTTCCCTTATTTATTATGTATTTATTTATTTAAATAATTTATATACCACATACAACTATGCGGTTTCCATATCAATTTTCCCTTCCCTTTCCCTTCCCTCTCCTAAAGGTCTGGCATCTCTTTACTATTTTTTTATCCCCCGACCCTGTGAACCACCCCTGGCCATGCCCACTTAAAAGTTGTGCAAATGAACTTAGGTGCCAGGCTTTATAGAATGGTGCACAGCAAGATATGCACGCCAATATTGTATTTAAGATTGCCAATTAACATCAGAAATTGGTTGTTAGTACCCAATTATTGATGTTACCGATTCCAAGCTCATTAATCAATTTATTTGTGCACTGAAATTCTAGAAGGACAACAGCACCATTTGCTCCTTCTACACACTTATCCTCACAAAATTGGCTCTCATATTTGGTTTGCTATTATCAGGGACTCCTGATGAAGGCGTTTTAGCTGAAACATGTTATGTGTCGAGTTCATGATTTTACCAGATGTTTTTATGAATGACTGATTTACGAGGGTCATTTCATAAATAATGCACACTTTTTTTTATTTACATGTTTATTTTTATTTTTTTAAAGTATTTCTTTACAATCCTTCAATATAGTCTCCCTGCTTTGCAACGACCGAGTCCCAACATCCGGGAAGCTTCATTATTACATCCAAGACACCGTTTTTGTTCAGTTGTCAAATAGCTCGGGTAACAGCGGAAGAAAGCTCTTCCAGAGATGCAAAACGATGTCCACGCATAGGCTGTTTCAACTTTGGAAAAAGGTTGAAGTCTGGTGGACTCATGTCTGGAATGTAGGGAGCTTGCATAAACACCTCCCAGCTGAATTTGTGTAGTTTTTCAATGACGACATTCCCTATGTGCGGACGAGCATAGTCGTGAAGAATGAGTGGCCCAGCCAAGAGCAACTGAGGTTGGGTTTTATGCATTTCTCTGCGATATACTGATGTTGGTGGAATCCCTGTGGTTTCAGAAAGTTTCTCGCATGTTGCATGATGATCTTTTTCAAGAGCATCAGCCACGAGTTTCACACATCGTTCATCGGCTTTTGATTTCGGCCTTCCTGGTCTTGCATCATCATCTATGCTCATACGACCACTCCGAAAATGAGTTGCCCACTAGAGAAACTGTACTACAGTCCACTGTTAACTTACCACAAACTTCACGTAATGTACTGTAGATTTCTGTCAGGTTTGTGACACATAGAGTTTCAATCTTAATGTACGACCTCTGATCGTCAACAGACACAGTACCCGAGACACCTGCAGTCTCCATTTCCCACACTTGTCATAGCTCCACTACGTACACTACAGAGCTCCTAAGCGCATGTCCTGCTGCTTCAAGCACTGAAGTGAAAGTGAAACAAGATTTACTGCAATTGCATCATCCACTCCCCAATGTTGCCAACCTGTGCATTATTTATGAAATGCCCCTCGTACTTGGGCTTATGCTGCACTATTGTTTGCAATAAAAGTGGGCTTTGAAAACCAGGCTTATTCTGCTCTTTTCTATTGGATGTTACCGATTCCAAGCTAATTAGTCAATTTTTTTGTGGCTCAAATTTAAGCACAATATATAGATTCTGGGGGTATACGGATAGTGCTAAAGCCGGTTTTCACTGGCATTATCCAAGTAGTGTGTTTGAAAATCAGTGATTTAAAGAGATACCAATTTAATGGCCACTGGTGAATGTAACTCCTTTTAAACACTGACCTCAAAATATCTTGTAGGCAATCTGCATCCTTATATCTACATCTCAAAGTCTCCAAATGAAATTCTCTGTCAAAATGAAAAGGATTTGGACTTGTGTTATTGATTTATGCTTGGGTTGAGGAGGTTAATTAAATGTGAATTTTAAGCCAACATGATTAGAAGACTGAGCCAACCTGAACTCATGAATATTTCTAAAGCTGTTAAAACCATTTAAATGAACAAAAGCAGGGAAATGCCTTTTTACTAGGAACTAATTTAATGCAATGTGGAGGGTCTACAGAAATCACAATTTAAAAAAGAAACAAAACTGTCTTTGTGCAGTCACTATGATCCAGCTGGAATTTATTCTGCATTTATATTGGCACTAAATGTTGAACTGCATAATGTCTTCAAACTTTCCTTGAGCTATATAGATGCACTTCTCTCTCTAAGTCTTGAGTCCCTGATTTACAGGGACCACAACAGCTTGGGAAGAGTATTCAGAAACAATGTGTTGTGTGGTTTGTTTGTTTTCAGCTGAGTAGAAGTGCATAATTACAGCTGGGGAAAACTTGCTGATCCGAAGAGCTTTCATTGGAAAGCCAAGTGCTTGCTGCCATAGAAACTGTCTTAAAGTTGTGCCAGATGCAGGTCAGGTGATTATCATCACCAGAGGATTTTCTTTGTCTGCACATCTGGCCCTTCCCTGTCTTGGAATACTCTGTCTCCTCCATTTCTCTCTCTCTCTCTCTCTCTTGCATTCTTTTTGTTTCCTTTCATCTATTCTTACAGATTGCTCTTCAAAGGCCTCTCTGAGCCTACATCTGCTTTTGATCCTCTTCCAAGCTGGCTTTTTGGTGCTAGACTGACACTTGCCATTCACTGGAGATGTACAGATTCTGAAGGTGGTCAGCCAACTTTGTGAGTGAGAAGCATAAAAACTTAGCAAGTGGAGCAGGGTTGAGTCCCAAGGTGCATCTAAGCATGAAATACCTTCTCCTTTGATGACTTCTGGTGTTCGTGAATATATTTACTAATTGAAAAACTGAAGACAGAATCTGAGAAGGGAAATTCTAGAAGAACACTCCTAAAATATATCCAGTGGCGTAGTACCGTATTTTCACATAGATAACGCGCACCCGTGTAAAACGCGCACACGGGTATAGCGCGCAAAAAACACATATTTATGTACATAAATTTTTATATACCGCGCACACCCGTATACCGCGCATGCTGCCCGACTCTCCTTTCGCCCGCCCCGACTCTCCTCTGGAGACCCTGACTCTGTTTTCGCCCGCCCCGACTCTCTTTTCCTCCTTGAAGTCTTGTCCCTACCCTGAAAGCCTGATGCCCCCCCGACGTCCGATTCACCCCCCCCCGCAGGACCGCTCGCACCCCCACCCCGAAGGACCGCTCGCACGCACCTGCACCCCCACCCCGAAGGACCGCTCGCACTCCCATCCCGAAGGACTGCTCGCACCCCCACCCGAAGAACCGCTCGCACCCCCACAGCCTCACCCCCCTCCCCCATGGAGAAGCTGTCTACCTTGTTTCCGGATGCCAGCGAGCCCAGCTGTTTCCTCTGCCGGCGGTCCCACCCCTTCTCTGAGCCCTGCTGTGCTGCTTTTTCTTCCGGCGGTCCCGCCCTTTCTCTGACATCAGAGAAAGGGCGGGACCGCCTGAAGAGGAAGCAGCGCAGCACAGGGCTCTGAGAAGGGGCAGGACCGCCGGCAGAGGAAGCAGCTGGGCTGGCATCCGGAAACAAGGTAGACAGCTTCTCCATGGGGGAGGGGGGGAGGCTGTGGGGGTGCGAGCGGTCCTTCGGGTGGGGGTGCGAGCGGTCCTTCGGGGTGGGAGTGCGAGCGCTCCTTCCAGGTGATGAATCGGGCGTCGGGGGGTGGAAACTATGTAAAAAAATTTTTGTACAACGTGCTCACGCGTATAACGCGCAAGGGTATGCGCGGTTTGTAAAAACCACGTATAACGCGCGCGTTATATGTGAGAAAATACGGTAAGTGGGGGGAGGGGTAGACTGACCTGGGTGCCATCTTTGCAGGGGTGCTGGTGCCTCTCCTCTTTTTTGCCCCCCCCCCACACACTCCCGGGTACCTCTTGAAATGTTCACCTGCGTGAGCAGTATCTTCTACCTGCTGCTCACGTCGGCTTCATCTCCCTTCTGACATCCCTTCCTGGTCGCGGGACCAGGACGTGACATCAGAAGGGAGGCGAGGCCAGCCCAAGCAGCAGGTGGAAGGTGTTGCTTGTGCCAGTGAACATTTCAAGAGATACAAAAGGACGGGAGAAGCGCTCAAGCAGCGAGGGGTGGGGGCGTAAAACACGGTGGGGAAGGGCAGGGGGGTACAAGGCATGGCGATGCCAGGCGTCGCCTCCTGGGGCGTCATCCTCCCTAGCTACACCACTGAATATATCAATACTTATGAGTAGATCACCATGCTGGATTAGTTCTGAGGATGAAATACATTGCACAGCTTTGCTCAGTGCCTTATGACCAGAAATGTTAGCACAAAGGTCCTTGTTCAGATCTGTTTTTTCTTCTTAGAGAAAATCTATCCTCCTGTTCATCTGAATTCTCTTTCCCTCCTAAACTTTCATGTAATCCCATACACTTCACTGGGAAAATAAGTATCTGTGGCACAGTATTTACATTTATATATTTATTCAATTTTCTATACTGTTTTCCCCAGGGAGCTCAGATTCATTTATTCAAGTACTGAAGCATTTTTCCCTGTCTGTCCCGGTGGGCTCATCTGTCTAATGTACCTGGGGCAATGAAAGGATTAATGACTTGCCATGGGTCACAAGAAGTAGTGAGGGTTTGAACCCACAACCCTAGGGTGCTGAGGCTGTAGCTTTAACCTCTGCACCACACACTCCTCGCTGTGTCAGATAGACAACAAGCAGTAGTGTTCAGCAATAGCACATCATTACTTTGGGCATTGAAGTGTGGAGTGCCTCAGGGGTCCATAATGTCTCCCATTATATTGAATATCTACGTTAAGCCTCTGCCTGAGCTGCTTCAGTCAGTGGACACAAAATTATACTGAATATCTATGCTGATGATGTGCAACTACTCATATCCATTGAACCAGATCTACCCACAGCTTTGAGTAAACTTTCTTGAGATAAGGAGATCAGAATTGAACGCAATACTCCAAATGAGGTCGCGCCATGGAGCGATACAGGGGCATTATGACATTCTTAGTTTTGTTAAACATCCCTTTTTTAAAATAATTCACAGCATCCTGTTTGCTTTTTGGGCTGCCGCCACACATTGGGTGGAAGGTTTAATCGTATTGTCTTCGACACCCAGATCCTTTTCTTGGGCGCTAACCCCCAAGGTGGACCCTAGCATCCGGTATGGATAGGAGAACAGAATGGTGCTATGATGGTTCTCTGTTCCTTTGGTCTTCACTTCAAATGACCGACGTGTGGCGGCACTGAGCACACGCACAATAATATAGCCATTCCTTTGTATTTATTTTATTTTATCTTATTTTACAACAGGTTTTTTTTTTTAATTTAAAATGTATATTTTTTTTTTAAATTATACAAGCTCTTACAACTTGTTCAAGAAAAACAGAGACTATTAATAAACAGAAAGTATTCATTTGAAAGAACAAACAAGAAAAAATCATTACTCTTCCTTAGACCACCCATAGGCATTTAAGCACAGCCATTTATGCCAATGAAAACCAGGCCTTAATACCTGCGCCTAAGATGTGCGTGGATCAGGTGTTTTCTTTAAGTTTATTAAGTTTCAAGTTTTATTAGGATTTTATATACCACCTATCAAGGTTATCTAAGCGGTTTTTACAATCAGGTACTCAAGCATTTCTCCATTTAACAGTGCACCTAACGTTTTGGAGCGTCCACTACCTGCCCATGCCCCTCCCCTGGCCACACTCTGCGCACTATAACTTATGCGTATCACTTTATAGAATACACTTAAAACCTTGCACATGAATTCTAATTGGTGGCAATTATTGCTTGTTAACTGGCAATTATCGGTGCTGACTGGTATATCAAGTAAGTTGTGATTACAAATTGGGTGCATGCCCAAATTTGCAAGCGCAACTGAAAGCGCCATATATAGAATCTGGCCCTGATGGTGTTACATATACTGCTGGTTCTTTAAAAGCTATATGTAGGGTGCCAGATTTCCTCTATTAAAAAAGAGGACACCTGGCCCCGCCCCATTCCGCTCCCCGCCCCGTTGCCATACAATCCTCTTCGAGACTTGGACCGCATCTAGACGGCATCTGCGCATGCAAGGATGTTGACTCGATGATGTCATGCACATGCGCGCGTGCATACGATATCATTGTGTCGACGGCTACGCAATATGCAGATGCCCTCCAGACGCAGCCCTGGGGTTTCAAAACCCGGACAAACTGCTGGGTTTCGGAAATCGCTCCAGGCACCCGGACAGTCCTCTAAAAGGAGGACATGTCCGGGTTTTCCCGGATGTCTGGTAACCCTAGGTATATGGATATGCCATGGCAAACCATCATAACTCTAGTGGTGTCTATGGACTCACTCCAGAAGCTGCCTTAACATGAGATATTGCAGGTTACTGAGATGCTTAAACTAACCCCCTCTTTTACAAAACTGCATAGGAACTCAATGAGCGTCGGGAGCAGCGTGGGCCATTCAGCGCGGCTCCCCACGCTAGAAACTGCTATCACAGTTTCATAAAAGGAGGCCTAAATTTTCCTCGAAGGACATTTCAAATATTGACTTATGCCCTGGACTATTCAGCTTATGCAAATGCATCCAATCCCAAAAGCCACTAAACCAGTGGTTCTTAACCTGGGTTCGACCGAATCCCAGGGGTTCGGTGAGTCAGTCTCGCAGGTACGGCAGAGGTCAAAACACACCTCCGACTCATATAGCGCTTCGGTCACGTTCAGTCATCTATCAGTTATTCAGTGATTTTGATCAAGACTGATCATATACTCGGTTTCTCTATCAATCTGTAACTAACGCCTTATATACATCAATCAATTCCTGATCAAAATTTGTGATTTAACTGATAGATGATTGAAAGTGACCGAAGCGCTTATGATTCAAGAAGTTTACAGTTACAACAATGAAATACGTGATGATACGCCCCGCTTGTCCATAATTGGCTGCAGGTGATCACGCAACATCGCTTGGCCTATCTGTGCTGCAGGGGATTTGATGCGCACAGTAGTCGAATTGTAACTGTTGTGATGGTACGTCGTGTGATACCTATCGTAATATTTTAATCCCTTACTAACTATGTCGAGCAAAATACGAAAGTGGTCGGACGAATATGTACAATATGGATTCACATGTATAACGGAACGTGATGGGAGTCAGCGTCCTAATTGCATGATTTGCAATGCCAAGTTGAGTAATTCTAGTCTTGCTCCGGCAAAACTAAGGGAATAAAAAAGGGTTTGGTGAACACGCATATGAAACTGGTGGGGTTCAGTACCTCCAACAAGGTTAAGAACCACTGCACTAAACTCTTTCCTGTAGACCAGAAAAATACTTTGTTTTTTCAGGATGTTAGCTGAACTAATGTGCAGAGAAGTCTTGTTTTATCCAAAACAATGTTTTTTCTCTTCAGGAATTGTATGTGCAATATCTTTCAAAACATTGTGTCACTAAAAGCTGTGAAAGAATGGGCCTTGAAATTCCCTGCCCTTGGCAGAATGTCTGTGACCTGACAGAAAACAAAGATTGACGCACAAGCAATTTCAGTCTCATAATACATGCAGTTCCACCCCCCACCCCCCCCTCCCCCACCCCCTATGATTCTGGAATCTTTTCTCACTATCCTAAAGTCATTTTCTCCTTGAATATTTTTGGTATTGCAAGATTAAGTCCACAAGGAAGCAGACAACGTGAAGCATGGGTAAAAAAATGCCACCAGCAAATTAGCAGCAAGAAAATGAAATGATTTAAGCAGGCTCAGACACATAATTTTGTCATGTTTTGAAAAAGCACATGAAAATAATTTAAACTGCATAAGAGCCTGTTGATTTTATTGAAATACAGCAATTGAGCCTCATTAGGTATGCATCGACTTTCCCTGCACGCACAATAATATCTACAGGATAAAGAAAGAGGGTGAAGGTCAGACCTGTTTTTACAACACGAGATCAAGTGTGTTCTCACCTGACAGTTTGCATTTTCAGTAGACTGGTTGTTCTACATACTGTATTGTACAAGAGCCTCTTACTGAAAATGACTGAACTCGAAGGCCACTCGTACAGCGTCACCTAGGGCATGGGACTGGGGTGGAAAGAGTCCAATGACAAAGTCCTAGCAGTGAATCTATATCTGTCATAAAAGATAAACACATCAGATCTTACTGGGGCAGAGTTGAATGCACCATCAAGGGCTGCAAACAGTTCTGGTTTGCAAGATATGTGTGATTCTGACTTCACAGGGCAGCCATCAGAGGATGGAACTTCAACAGCAAGTGATAAGCAGTTTGGCCTCACATTGAAACATGATGGCAGATATAAGTCAAATGGTCCATCCAGGCAGCCCATCCACAGCATGCACCATCTCCTCCTCTCCATAAGAGATCCCATATGCCTGTCCCATGTTTTCTTGAATTCAGATACAGTCTTTTTCTCTACCACCTCTACCAGGAGACTATGCCACCCTTTCAGTAAAACAGTATTTCCTTAGATTACTCCTGAGCCTATCACCACTTAACCTCCTTCTCTGCCCTCTCAACCTGGAGCATCCTTTCAATTGAGAGAGATTCACATCATGCCTATTTATGTCACAAAGGTATTTAAACGTCTCTATCATATCTCCCCTCTCCTGCCTTTCCTCCAAAGTATACATATTGAGATCTTTAAGTCTATCCCCATACGCAGGGCAGGATTAATTCATCGAGAGCACCTAGGCACACAAGTACACTGGGCCCCCCTGCCCCGCCCCACCCCATCCCACCATGCGCCCAGGCAGAAACAGGAAGCTGCGTCAGAGGGAAGCTTTGGGCAAGCAGCACCGCTTGCACAATTACAGTTCCGTTGTCTTTCTTACCCGCGTTGCTTGCTTATCTTACTTTCCATCGATTGGGGGGGGGGGGGGCGTTGCCGATCGATGCTGGAGGGGCCCATCGCCGTTTGGAAAAAACAATGTTGATGCCCTCCTTCATCCGGCCCCCCTGACCATTTCGGGCCCTAGGCACGTGCCTACTTGGTCTATTGGTTAATCCTGCCCTGCCCATATGCCTTATGACAAAGATCACCAACAATTTTAGTAGCCTTCTTCTGGACCGACTCCATCCTGTTTATACCATGTTGAAGGTGCAATCTCAAAAACTGTATACTATACCTCTCCTTATGCACTCAAGCATCCTAGCTTTTGCCATCGCCTTTTCAACCTGTTTCTCTTGCTGGCCAGAAGTGGTCTGAGGAGGGGATGAAAACTGCTTGTATAATCAATAAACTCAAACTAAGCACAACAAAAGCCAAAGTCCCATGGTTTCACAACACCTCACAAACAGTCCCTACAACTGTTACACTCCCCTTAGAAACCTACCTAAATATAGGCACCTCTAAAGTCCTCAGAGTTATACTCAACTCCACCCTATCTTATGAACCCCAAATTTCCAAACTATGGAATAAAACCTTCTATAGCCTTCTTCCATGATTATCACTTAACCATACGAACACAGATGCTTGTGCTATCCCAACTAGACAAATGTAACTCTATCTGTGCATGCACAAACTACAAGTGATGCAAAATACAGCAATAAGACTAATATTCAAACTGAAAAAAAATATGATTTCATCTCACCTTACTAAGGTAGACTGTACTGGCTATGTATTAATGCTTATAACCCTTTCAAACTATCATGTGTAATGTTCTACATCCTATATATGAACTCTGCAGTGCCACTTATAAACCTTTATGTCAACTCCTGATCAATGTCAGCCAGAAAACTTAAAACATTTCAATTGATCCTTTCCTCTCCCAAAGTGTAAAATGCAAGTGCATATTTAACTCACTACTCATCTACCTCGGCACCAAGACCTGTAACAATCTTCCAACAATTATCAAGACAAAACCTAACTACCTCAGATTTTGAAAGAAACTGAAGACTTTTCTTTTTGAGAACATATGAGTATACTCCATCGATACTTAACAAGTATGTTCTTCCACAGCAACCCACATAGCATTTCACCCTTCCAGAAACCTCAAGAGTTCTCTCCCCAAACTCTACATAACATAATTGCACTAATCTACTTGTATCTAAGTCAACTGTATTGTACTTCAAACTGCTGTACTGTAATTCTAATGACAGCTCAATGTACCCTATATTGAATGATTACTACATCTCCTATCTCTGGTATCTACCTCATAGGATACTGCTTACTTTATACACTTCTCCCTCCGTATTCGTGGTTTCTGCACTCGCGACTTTGATTATTCGCAGTTTTTAGAAAACCTGGAAACATAATGCCCGCTATCAGAAAATATGTCACTGAAGGCCTTACCCAGAGAAGGTGTGTGTGTGTGTTGGGGGGGGGGGGAAGGTGTTTAAAATAAAGCTCACTTTTACCAGCTTCATGAAGTTTTGTTGAACTAGCAATGAAGAATACAAATATGTATGATCCTTACAGAAACATAAAGCATTCCTTGCCCGAACGCCGTATTTCTGCAGATAAGAATCCAAACTCTCCCCCCTCTCCCAGCGCTAGATCCTACGGATGGTACAGTCCATGGTTAACGTGATTCTAAACATGTGTTAACTGAATGTCTGGAGGAATCCATGGGGCGAATCCATGGTTTAGAACGAGGCTTGGAACACGAGGGAAGAGAAGATTTTGCCCTTGAAGGTTATGCCTAGTTGAAATGTCCGACTTCGGGTCAAGCTTGGATTTCACTTCCACTGCAAAAGCAGACGGTGCCCAAGATTCTGCAGAACTACAGCGGCTATTGGAGCAGCAGAAGGCTCAATTTACAGCGCAGGTAGGGAATTTAGAAAGTATTCACAGTTTTTCTGTATTCGCGGGTCTGTTCATCCCCAAATCACCGTGAATATGGAGGGAGAAGTGTATTTCATTGTTGTAACTGTAAACTTCTTGATTTGTAAGTCGTCTTGAACTTAGATAGGTATAGAGCAACCCAGAAACTGAAGATTTGATTAGTATAAGTGACTTTTGTACTATTTACAAAATCTATGTCTGCCCCAAAAGGACAGCACATTTATGGAATTGAATAAAGGATAGACCGAACCTGGATTGGCCACCATGAGAACGGGCTACTGGGCTTGATGGACCATTGGTCTGACCCAGTAAGGCTATTCTTATGTTCTTAACCTTTTGGTTAGTCTCATCCTATTCCTGATTGTCTTTGGAGCTGGAAAGAGGGGAAGCTGGTCTTTTCTATCTGGTGTCCTGTGGCAGAAGGAGGGGATCACTCTGAAAAGTCTCTGATGTGGTGCTTTTGACTTTTCATATATCAAAGCTACAGTATATGTTAAGGTTCCCAACTTTTACAGGAGAAAGAGACTCAAAGTACACAATCCAGGAGTCCAAGAGATGAGAGGAGAAAGGAATGTTAAAATGAGATTCAAGTGGAATTATTTATTTATTTTAAAATTTATAACCCATATCATCCCACAATTCTGTGTGGGGTACAATAAAACATACACATTAAAATTACAATAAACAGACAAATATAAAACCACTGCATTGTTCTTCTGCTGTGATCCACCCCCACTGTGAAGCAACATTCTGTTTCTGGTTGGGTGGACTGTGGCAAAGGAACTGAGCAGAGGAGGCCACAGAGAATCATGCACGCATCGGCAATCTCATTGAAGTTTTCAAGATGAGGGGAGGCTTAGAAACTGGGTGGGGAGGTTATTTGGCGGAACAGAGGGAGGAAGAAGGGAGAGATGCTGAATGAAAGGGGCAGAAAGGAGAGGAGGGGAGGGGAAGGAGATGGTAGCACATGGATGGAGGGAAGAGGAAGAGGAGGGAAGAGATGTGCACATGGATGGACAGGTGGGGAAGAGAGGAGAAGGGAAGAGATGGAAAAGTAGATAGATTTGAGATGGAGGAAGAAATATGGAAGAAAAATGGATTTAATGCAAAAGGTGAAGAAGGAAAGGAAAAAAACAGTGAATGCATAAGGAGGCCTTGGAAACAGAATTAAGAGCACATAGGAAACAAGATGATCAGAAAAAATTTGCAAGATAACAAAGGTAGGAGAAATGTTTTTATTTTCAATTTAGTGATTGAAAATATGTCAATTTTGAAAATGTACATCTGTTGTTTTTTATATTTTGGACTGTTCAGGAAGAAATACATTTCATTCTTTTTTTTTTTGTGGTATACTGTGTGCAGAACTAGAATGCACTTCCGGAGTTTGTTATAGGGGAAAACACCCTCCAGGGATTCAATACAAAGTTAGACAAGTTCCTGCTGAACTGGAACATATGCAGGTAGGGCTCTGGTAGGGCACTGTTCTTTGACCTGGGGGTCACCGTGGCAGGGGACTGCTGGGCATGATGGATCACTGGTCTGACCCAGCAGCAGCAATTCTTATGTTCTTATACTATTTATTGACAGGTCCTGTTTTGAAGCTAGCCTGGGAAGTCTCAAGTCCTGGGAGTTAAAGTAGCCACTTGTAGCAAGAGAAAGCAGAACTGATTATGACTTGTGATACTTCTATTTGTGACCCAGTGGGTACTAAGGGGAGGGGGGGGCAGGGGCGGTCCGCCCTGGGCACCATCTTGGTGAGGATCGAAGCACCCATCCTCTTTTCTACCCTCCCACTCCTTCTCCACCCCACCCCCATACCTCTGTAACATTCCTGGCACGAGCAGCAACCCCCAACCTGCTGGTGTGTGCCAGCATCAGCTCTTCCTCTGAATCCGCTTCCTGGACCCGTACCTAGAAAGTGACGTTAGAGGAAGAGCCAACGCTAGAACGACAGCAGGTTGGTGGTTGTTGCTCGCGCTAGGCCAGGAATGTTACAGAGGTACAGGGGAAGGGAAGTGGCACACACGTGTTGGGGGGGGGGGGGGTCAAGGGAGGGGCCACTGTTATGACCCGCTAGGATTATAAATACCAGAGATAAAGGTTATAAAAGTTTGGAAGGGTATCTTTAATGTTTGAAAGTTTTGGGATAGCCTAAAAACTGCAAGTGCCTACAAGGTACTTACAGTGGGTATGTGATTTCTGAATTTAACGACTTTTTTTTTTATCGATAAACTTTTTTTCATTTTTTAAAGAAGTAATTACTCCATACCCGAAGCTGAAATTTGCAGGATTATGCAGTTATCCCTCTATCTCTCATATTTGGTACCTTTTTGCTCAGTGGCTTACATTTCATTGTCTTTGATGTTCAGACCCACTGTTCCGTTGTCTGAAGGAAGAACTTGGCCCTACCCTCTTCACCAGTGATAGAGCCAACAAGTCTTGGCGTTCACATTCTTGGCTAGTTATACCCTGCAATTTCTGCAATGCTTTTATCCCCTGAGTACTTCTCTGAGGTGCCCTTGGACACTTTAATGCCTAGGGGCCTGCACTATTAGTACAGGTGGTTAATTTCAGAATTTAATTATACTCCACGATAACAACTACTTCCATACACTCTGCCTGACCTTCTCTCTATATATAGCAAGGTAGTACCTTCTCATTTTTTAATCCTCTGAACAGTCTTTTGTTACCTCTGCCTTCATATTCCTTCAACGTTTTTAAATACCACCGGTCAACTCTCCTTAAAATTAAACCGCTCCCACCTCTCAGGTCTGTTGAAACAACTGAAGGACATTCCAATTAATGTTTTCTACTTTTCTTAATCTCATGCAGAAGCGTACCTGAAAACGAGAAGGGATACCCCAAGTGCACTTTCCTCGCAGTCTGGGGCATGTGTGTTCTGCACAGGAAGTCACAACCTTGTTCTAGTTTTGCTTTCCCTACTGACTATTGCTAGGTGAAAAAAAAGGTAGATTTATTTTCAGGATTGATGCCTGACTGTTTACAAATGCTCAGATTTACTAACATATTGCAGGCTTGCTAGAAAGCCTTGCCATTTCAATATGTATCTTTCATCAACTACATTCGAACGCTGGGTCACATACTCTGAGATTTAGGAGGCTCCCTTGGCTATGTAACACAGAAGAACAGCTCCACACTTCCAGGGGCATATCAAACCTCAGTTTATAAATTAACAACTGGAGAAGGCTTTGAGCAGAGAGGAGGAAATATACCTACATCCTCTGTAGGAGGAGGCATGTTAGAAAGGTAATTGTGTAATGTGAGACAGTGTATGTCGGCCCTATTTGTGATTTGGACATGTATGAACCAGCCTTTATACATATACTAGCTCTTTAAGCCCGTTACATTAACGGGTGCTAGTGACGCTTCCTCCCTTTCCCCTTCCCTTTGCATTTCCCTTTGCACGGTCTCCCTTGTGATCAGGATGGGGTCGAGGGGGCTGCCGGCCGGGGCCAGCGGAGAGGAGCTAGGCGGCTGTAGGAGTAGCAGCAGTCGCTGCCGATCGCAGCCTCCGTCCTACCTGGATTTGCTTTTTTTTCTGTATCGGGAAAGTGGAGAGCGGCCTGCGAGGTTCGCTATAGCAGCTGGCAAACCTCAGCAGGCCGCTTTGAAGAGCAGCGGCAGCGGGAGGGAGGAGTCTCTGGAACACGCGCCTCCAGCTTGCGCAGGCGCCGTGAGGTGTGACACAGAAGCACACCTCACGCCACCAGGAATCACGATCTTTGAAAAGCGCATGCGCGCTTAGCCTTTTATTATTATGGATATCACATATATGTCTAAATCTCAATTCTACACAGAAAAAAAAGCAACATCAGCCGTCCAGATTCGGGACAATCCAGTAAAATTTATTGTTGGACCAGACACAGGCCTTTTTTCTGTGTAAAATGCCTGCCTCAAGCCTCCATTGAAGTCAATTCAGAAACATGTCTAGAATGAGGAGATTGGAAGCATTCATTTTCACATAAATCTCTTGACAGAGAATTTGGAGCTACCTCCAGTCGTTTGGAGCTGCCTTTACAAGCACTGGCGCCAAAATTTTGATTTTAGAAAGCTGAGATGATTGCACCAGTAGTGTAGCCAGAGCTCAATTTCTGGGTGGGCCTGGAGGTGGACTGTGTAAGCACGGCCCTTGCATTTCCTTTCCATCTGCTAACCCCCCCAAAAAAATGGGGGCGTTAATTAAAAGAAAACCTTGGCTAAAGGGAATCTTGAAGCCCCACCAGTTGACGAGTCCTTTTCGGAGCCCATCAAATTATGTCAAATTTGAGACAGCTGGTGGTGTGCTTCCAACTGCTAATGCTAATGACCCCCCCACCCCCAGCCTCCTCCCATGAACTGAGCAAGCACAGAGGCTATCAGTGTTGGTGGCTGTAGGTATGCTGTGTACTACCCCAGATTTGAGACAGTTTGGGGGTATCCAGATAGGACTCTTCAGGGAAGACTAAAGGCCGAACAAAACTGTTTTTTTCCAGCCTGATGCACAATCTAGAATAAAGAAAAGTCCATTGATGCCACATATTTTATATACAGCAATTACTCCTTTCTTTGGATTTATGGGGGAACAGAGGATTACAGTTTAATTTCCTATAGAATCCCACATCTCTGAGTAAAGATTTCTTCATTTAAAATAATTTACTCAGCTGCAGAATCAGTCCCTGGATGTTGTGACTCATACTGTGTATGAATGATAACTTTTCTTTTTTGGCTCTACAGCTCCTCCAACTGGCAGTTCCAAGGAAGCTCCTTCCTGAACACAATTCTATTAGCTTAACCAAAGAATTAGAACTAAGAAGAGATTCTACCATGTACTGGTCTATAACAGCAATTACGTCTTTCTCTGTGAATAATTCTTTCCAATTTTTTTTTGTCCAGCTATAGTAGTGTGATGACAGAAGATTTGCCCCTGCTGCCCTGCAATCCCACCTCTCTACCACTGCTGTTCCCACCTTTTATTAAACTTTGCTGTTGATATTTCCCTGACATTTTAAGTCTGAAATAAATCTCCGATGAATATTACCAAATGTTAAAGTTTGACATTATTCTCGAAATGTGGAGACTGATGGGACTTTTTGGCCCCTTCTCCTACAATGCTCCTTTATCCCATGGCAGTACCACATATACTCCTGGATTCCATATATACTGCCCAAACTGCTCACATATTTTGAGTCACGAGCCACTAACTAGCAGTAATTGGGCACTGACAACCGATTATCGCAGTTAATTGGCTCATCAAGAGGAGAACCGGGCAACTACAGACCTGTGAGTCTTACGTCTGTCCCTGGAAAGATGGTTGAAGCACAGATTAAAGATAGCATAGTCAGGCACTTGGATACACACAACCTGATGAGAGCCAGTCAACATGGCTTCAAGAAAGGGAAATCATGTTTGATGAATTTATTTCAATTTTTTGAGACCGTGAACAAACAAATTGATAGTGGAGAACCGGTGGATATAATATACTTGGACTTCCAGAAAGCGTTCGACAAGAGTCCACATGAAAGACTTCTCAGGAAATTACAAAACCATGGAATAGAGGGAGATATACTAAGATGGATAGGCAAATGGCTGGAGAACAGAAAGCAGAGAGTGGGCATAAATGGGAAGTTCTCAGACTGGGAGAAAGTGAGTAGCGGTGTGCCCCAGGGCTCGGTACTTGGGCCCATCTTATTTAATATTTTCATCAATGACCTAGAAGAAGGAACATCCAGTGAGATCATCAAGTTTGCAGCTATGCCGAGCAATCAGATCGCAGAAGGATAGCGAGGAACTCCAGAGTGACTTGTGTCAGTTAGAGAAATGGGCGGAGAAATGGCAGATGAAGTTTAATGTGGAAAAGTGCAAAGTAATGCATTTAGGCAGAAAGAACAAGGAACACGAGTATAGAATGTCAGGTGAAACTCTGGGTAAGAGCGAACAAGAAAAGGACCTGGGTGTACTGATAGATAGGACCCTGAAGCCGTCGGCACAATGCGCGGCAGCGGCAAAGAAAGCAAACAGAATGTTAGGCATGATAAAGAAAGGAATCACGAGTAGATCGGAGAAAGTTATAATGCCGCTTTATAGGGGAATGGTCAGACCACACTTGGAATACTGTGTCCAACATTGGTCTCCCAACCTAAAGAAGGATATAAAACTGCTGGAGAGGGTGCAGAGACGAGCAACGAAGCTAATAAAAGGTATGGAGAACTTGGAATATGAGGAACGACTTAAGAGACTGGGATTGTTCTCCTTTGAGAAAAGGAGACTGCGAGGGGATATGATTGAGACTTTCAAAATACTGAAAGGAATCGACAAAATAGAGCAGGAAAAAAAATTATTTGCAATGTCCAATGTGACACGGACAAGAGGACATGGATTGAAGCTAAGGGGGGGGGGGGGGGGGACAAGTCCAGGACAAATATCAGGAAGTTCTGCTTCACGCAATGAGTGGTGGACACCTGGAATGCTCTCCCAGAGGAGGTTATTGCGGAATCCACCGTTCTAGGATTTAAAAGCAAACTAGATGCACATCTCCTTATGAGAGGCATAGAGGGATATGGGTGACTAAATATACGCCAGGTGTACACCTGGTTGGGCCTTCGTATGTGCGAATCACCGGACTTGATGGACCGAAGGTCTAATCCGGAGATGGCAGTTCTTATGTTCTTATAAAGATGGCCACAAAAATCTTTTAGCATACAGCTGAAAAGGGACATAGCCATGGTCAGGGAGGTTCGCTAATGATGCACACAGTACTACTATTACTATTTATCATTTCAATAGCGCTGAATGGCATATGCAGCATTGTACATTTTAACATTCAATAGGCAATCCCTGCTCAGAAGAGCTTACAATCTAATTTGGACAGACTGGACATCTCGGGGTTGTGGCATTTCTGCCAGAAGGAATGATACAATGGGTATAGGTATTTGATAATGAGTTAACAGTTGGAAGCAGCTTCAAAAAAAGTGGGCTTTTAGCTTGGATTTGAATACTGCTAGAGACGGAGCATGACATATTGACTCTGGCAGCCTTTTCCAGGCATAAGGTGTGGCAAGAAAGAAGGGAAGGATTCTGGAGTATTATAGAATTTGAGGGATCCATGCCTAACTTATGCACCAGGATTTACACCAGGTTTCATTTGGCGTAAATCATTGTGTGCAAAGTTGGGTGCACATCCTAACATTATTCCAAAGTCTACCACCCTGCAACCTCAATTCATGCCCTCTAGTTTTACCATTTTCCTTTCTCGGGAAAAGATTTGTTTCTATATTAATACCTTTCAAGAATTTAAATGTCTGTATCATATCTCCCCTAGCCCTCCTCTCCTCTAGTCTAGAGTATACATATTCAGGTCTTCCAATCTCTTCTTGTGCGTCTTTTGGCACAAACCCCATACCATTTTCATTGCTTGTCTCTGGACCGCTTCAAGTCTTTATACATCAGTCTTTATACATCCCTTCAAAACTGAACACAATACTCCGGGTGGGGCCTCACCAACATCCTGTACAAAGGCATCAATACCTCCTCTCTTCTGCTGATCCAATCAGGCATCCTCTAGGCCAGTGGTCTTCACTAATTTTTAAGCAAGGGCCATTGTGGGACAAAAGGGCTCAAGGAGAGCCGACAAATATCTTTCTACTTGGGATCATGATGTCAATAGAGCTTTTCAACATTCATTCCTACCAAAATGCTTGGCCTTGGTCACACAATAAAACTTTTGCAAATACAGGACCCCAAACTAATATGCACAATTGAAACCCATGATGCCTGTCTCTGCATGCAGTACACCACCAGAGAAACAGAGAGCAATGCATTTCTTCCTGAACAGCAAAACATAGACAACAGATGTAAATTCTCAAAACTGACATATTTCAATCACTGAATTGAAAATATAATCATTTTTCCTACTTTTGTTGCCTGGTGATTTCTCGTATTTTTTTAATTATCTTTTCCCAGGCTCTGGCTGCACTTCCATTTGTCTGTGCTCTTAACTGTTTCCAGGACCTTCTTATCCATTTGCTGTTTTTCTCTCCTTCACTTTCTAGCCTACACCTATCTTTAAATTCCTCACAACGTATGTCCTTACTTATTTGGAAAAAAACTGAAAACCAGTCATTAATTGATATGATTTCCATATGTTCAGAGATGTGAAGCTCTAATGGGGAATGTTTCCACCCCCCTCGCGGAGCTTTTCTGTCCAGTCATAGCATTGGCAGTACTAATTTCAATCAATCTCTGCTTTTCGATATTTCTTTGTTGTAAATCTTCTTTCTTTTTTTCTTGTATACTTTTTCTTTGCTTTTTCTAATGTTTTATAGCCTGACTGAGATTTACCCCCTGTTGTATTAAACTGCGCTAGCAGTTTTTAGCGCAGAGAGCCACGCTGAATGGCCCGCACTGCTCCCGATGCTCATAGGAACTCTAACCAATGCCACTAACTGTATTTTTCATTCTATAAGACACACCCATCCATAAGACGCACCCCCCTGTAGAGGATGAAAAACCAAGGAAAAAAAAATGTCCTCCTCTATAGGGGGGTGCGTCTGGTGGTCTGGTGCGTCTGGTGCTGGGAAGCCCGAAGCAGCCCGCCCACACCCCGAAGCCGCCCATATACGGTATCTTGAATGCAGTTAGGGATCCCGACGTGGCCCTGTTTCGAAATCTGCTTCAGGAGATCTACTTCAAAATGTCCAGTGCTCTTCACAATTAGACAGAGTTGCTAGCAAAAGCTTTGCTGTGTTTTGGCATATAAGTTGTTAAACGAATCAGGTTATAAAAATGATAAGCAGTTGCATAGTAATGAAGGGTGGATTGCCCTGGGAGCCATCTTGGTAGGGGCGACGGCATCTCTCCGCCCCCCCCTCGCCACGCTCGTGCCCTCCCTTCCCCCTGCCGCACCTCTTTAAATCTTTGTCAATGTGAGCAACTTCTCTGGCCTGTTGCTTGCGCCGGCCTGGATCCCCTCTGAAATCACTTCCGGGTCATGGGGCCAAGAAGTAACATCAGAGGGAAAGCCAATGCCAAAGCGAGCAACAGGCCGGAGAAGCTGCTCACGCTGATGAAAATTTTAAAGAGGTATGGGGGGAAGGGAGGGTACAAGTGTGATGTGGCAGCGCAGAAGGAGCAGGGTGGTGGTAAGGAGGGTGTGGGGAGTGCCACCACCCTGGATGCCTCCTATCCTCACTACACCACTGCCTACAAGACCCATTTGTGCTTCTTTACATTTGAACTTCAGTAGTTCCCAAATCCTTGAGACCCCCATAATGATTTATGTTCTGGGGAATAACCCAAATATTTCAGTTACCCTAAATTGTAGGTTGTCTCCTAGAGCAGTGGTTCCCAACTCTGTCCTGGAGGACTACCAGGCCAATCGGGTTTTCAGGCTAGCCCCAATGAATATGAATGAGAGAGGTTTGCATATAATGGAAGTGACAGGCATGCAGATCTGCTCCATTCATATTCATTAGGGCTATCCTGAAAACCCGATTGGCCTAGTGGTCCTCCAGAACAGGGTTGGGAACCACTGTCCTAGAGCATTGATAGCATATCTTATGTGTTGATGCTCCAATCATTTGCATTGCTATTCACTGTTTCTTACACTTATTTTGTTAACAATCAATAAACATTCTATGAACTGTAAATTATATATCAAACATATTTAATGTACAGCAAGAATAAGTCAAATATAAGCAATAGACAATTACAGCAGCAAAAATATTCAAATAACAATACAAAGTATGGCATAGTATGCTATACTACAATATGCAAGAAAACATTGTAATAGACAGCATAGTAACATAGTAACAAAGTAGATGACGGCAGATAAAGACCCGAATGGTCCATCCAGTCTGCCCAACCTGATTCAATTTAAATTTTTAAATTTTTTCTTCTTATCTATTTCTGGGCAAGAATCCAAAGCTTTACCCGGTACTGTGCTTGGGTTCCAACTGCCGAAATCTCTGTTAAGACTTACTCCATCCCATCTACACCCTCCCAGCCATTGAAGCCCTCCCCTGCCCATCCTCCACCAAACGGCCATACACAGACACAGATCGTGCAAGTCTGCCCAGTACTGGCCTAGTTCAATATTTAATATTATTTTCTGATTCTAAATCTTCTGTGTTTATCCCACGCTTCTTTGAACTCAGTCACAGTTTTACTCTCCACCACCTCTCTCGGGAGCGCATTCCAGGCATCCACCACCCTCTCCGTAAAGTAGACTTTCCTAACATTGCCCCTGAATCTACCACCCCTCAACCTCAAATTATGTCCTCTGGTTTTACCATTTTCCTTTCTCTGGAAAAGATTTTGTTCTACGTTAATACCCTTCAAGTATTTGAACGTCTGAATCATATCTCCCCTGTCTCTCCTTTCCTCTAGGGTATACATTCCAGTCTCTCCTCATACGTCTTCTGGCGCAAGCCTCCTATCATTTTCGTCGCCCAGGGTACAAGCAAAGATGGAACATATGAATAGATAATAGAAGTTAGAAAATAAGGAAACTAATTTAAAAGAAGTTGCATATGAGGTCAGAACAGGATTACCATCGCCACGCCCCCAGGATCAACCAGTTCTGCCTCTGTCATACCCTGATCCGCCCTCCCCTCCCCACCCCCAACAGCATCTGTGCATGCGTGGACACAACGCAATGACATCGCCGCATTGCATCCGCTCATACACGGATGCCCCTTCCCGACATGATGTTGTCGGGTAGCTTTTCAAAACCCAGGTTTTGAAAAGCCATCTGGGCCCCCAGACATGTCCGGGGAAATCCAGACATCTGGTAACCCCAGGTCAGAATGAAGCTTGAAAATGATCTTAGCTAGGGTAGGATGGATATGTGCAGCCCGTATCAGTTCTTGTGTGTGACCAGCAAGTTAGTTAGTTCTTCCTTTAAAGACCTGGTTGAAGAGTCAAACTTTCACCTGCTTCCTGAAGTAGAGATAGGCTTGTGTGGGAGGTACACTATTTCCATTTATGCAGTATGTATAAGTCTGCACTCATGGCAGTATTCTATAAATGTACGCATACAATGGCTCTTACATTCACCCGGCCCCTTTTTATGAAGCTGCATTAGGCTTTTTTATTGCCAGCAATGGCGGCAAAAGCTCTGATGCTCTTAGACTTCTTTTGTGCATCGGATCTAATACCGCCACGGCTGGCAATAAAAATCCTAACGCAGCTTCAAAAATGGGGTCTTAGTGATTTGAGAGGGACATAGGAACGACAAGCGAGGTGATTAAATTTGCAGCGATACAAAGATGCAGGGGGACTGCGAAGATCTGAAACGTGACATAATCAGGCTCGAGGAATGGGCATCGACATGGCAAATGAGGTTTAACGTGGATAAGTGTAAGGTGATGCATGTTGGTAACAAAAATCTCATACACAAATACAGGTTGTCTGGGGCGGTACTTGGAGAGACCTCCAGG
Source organism: Geotrypetes seraphini (assembly GCF_902459505.1). Taxonomy (NCBI): domain Eukaryota; kingdom Metazoa; phylum Chordata; class Amphibia; order Gymnophiona; family Dermophiidae; genus Geotrypetes; species Geotrypetes seraphini. The sequence goes on along the minus strand of NC_047089.1, from coordinate 214,631,607 downwards.
AAAGGGACTTGGGATTTCTGATCGACAAATCGATGAAGCCATCCACGCAATGTGTGGCGGCAGTGAAAAGGGCGAACAGAATGCTAGGAATGATAAAGAAGGGGATCAGAAACAGATCGGAGAAGGTTATCATGCCACTGTACCAGGCCATGGTGCACCATCACCTGGAGTACTGCGTCCAGCACTGGTCGCCGTACATGAAAAAGGGCACGGTACTACTCGAAAGGGTCCAGAGAAGAGCGATTAAGATGGTTAAGGGGTTGGAGGAACTGCCGTACAGCGAAAGATTAGAAAAACTGGGCCTCTTCTCCCTCGAAAAGAAGAGATTGAGAGGGGACATGATCGAAACATTCAAGGTACTGAAGGGAATAGACTTAGCAGATAAAGATAGGTTGTTCACCCTCTCCAAGGTAGTGAAAACGAGAGGGAACTCTCTAAAGTTAAAAGGGGATAGATTCTGTACAAACGTAAGGAAGTTCTTCTTCACCCAGAGAGTGGTAGAAAACTGGAACAATCTTCCGGAGTCTGTCATAGGGGAAAACACCCTCCAGGGATTCAAGACAAAGTTAGACAAGTTCCTGCTGAACAAGGACATACGCTGATAGGGCTAGTCTCGGTTAGGGCGCTGGTCTTAGATTAGAGGGCCGCCGCGTGAGCGGACTGCTGGGCATGATGGACCACAGGTCTTACCCAGCAGTTGCAATTCTTATGTTCTTATGATTCATAGATTATCATGAATTAAATTGATTTAACATGCACTAATATAAATTTTTTTTAAGAAGCACTAATGGACCAATTGCACAGCCCTAAAACTTTTTTATAAAGACTAGAATCTTTTGAAGACTCAGGTATTAAGTAAAGCAGCTTCTGTATCACATACCCTGATATCAGGATTTCCCAGGTGCTCCTCCAGATATATTTTCCAGAAGTTAATAACAACATCAAAAAGAAACAAAACAAAACAACTTTTCATCTCAGCGTTCTACCTCTACAAAAAAACTCCTAATTACTGCTTGCATTGAGCATCTACGGAGCTGTCAGACAGAATGACTGCGATGAGTACTTGGGCAGCCCTGCTCTGTTGGACGACTATTCAAAGGCTTCTAATTGCACCTGCTTCTGTTGTGCAGTCATACAAATCAGTAACAATCTCTGCCGTACTTACCCCTTCATCCCTGTCATTAAAATCAAATGCATCAAAATGCCAGAGGAAATGAGTGCGAAAGTCACCTGTTTAATTGGTTTGGGGAATGATTTTGTGATTACACTTCAGGTTATAATCACGAGCTGTAATAAAAGAATTCATCACTTTGTGTCTGTTTATCTTCCTCTCTCTTCTCATTATTCCGTCCCAACAGGTTGTCCTCAGGGAGTCGTCATCCAAAACCTCTATGTCTACCTAGCCACTGAGTTCCCCGTCAGGGATCTTCTTGTGCCCCCTGAATGCAAACTTTCCCGCTACCTTCTCGTCTACTTTCCGAGACCCAGCGCCATGAACTGGTGACAGGATTAGGTTCTGCTTTGTAAGGAAGGGCTGCGGCTCACTGGTTGGGCTACTGCCTCTGCTCCCAGAGGTTGTGGGATCAAATCCCCATGCTGCTCATTGTGACCCTGGGCAAGTCACTTAGGGGTCTTTTTTTATTAAGGCGCACTAACGGATTTAGTGCACGCTAAGAGAGACTGAACAAATTGCAGCTCTACACTCTCGAGGAACGTAGGGAGAGGGGAGACATGATCGAAACATGTAAGTACCTCACGGGACGTGTCGAAGTGGAAGATGATATTTTCTTTCTCAAGGGACCCTCGGCCACAAAGTCAGGGGCGGAAAATTTCATGGCGACACCAGAAAGTATTTCTTCACAGAGAGAGTGGTTGATCATTGGAACAAGCTTCCAGTGCAGGTGATCGAGGCAGACAGCGTGCCAGACTTTAAGAATAAATGGGATACCCATGTGGGATCCCTACGAGGGTCAAGATAAGGAAATTGGGTCATTAGGGCATAGACAGGAGGTGGGTAAGCAGAGTGGGCAGACTTGATGGGCTCTAGCCCTTTTCTGCCGTCATCTTCTATGTTTCTATGATGGGTCATTTGGCCTTTATCTGCCATCATGTTTCTATGTTTCTATAATCAGAAAGTTCTATGACATCGCAGGTGTAAAAAGCCTTAGCCTATAGGAAGAGGAGATGCAAATGTTAAGAGCCTTAGCCAATAGGGAGAGGAGGAGAGAGTGGCTGCTGCAGACACCAGAAAGTATTTCTTCACAGAGAGAGTGGTTGATCATTGGAACAAGCTTCCAGTGCAGATGATCGAGGCAGACAGCGTGCCAGACTTTAAGAATAAATGGGATACCCACGTGAGATCCCTACGAGGGTCAAGATAAGGAAATTGGGTCATTAGGGCATAGACAGGGGGTGGGTAAGCAGAGTGGGCAGACTTGATGGGCTGTAGCCCTTTTCTGCCGTCATCTTCTATGTTTCTATGTTTCTAAATGCTAAGGTATCCATTATATTCTACAAGCGCCTTAGCATTTAAAGCACGCTAATCTTTCACGCGTGCTAAATTGGTTAGTGCACCTTAATAAAAGGACCCCTTAATCCTTCAGTGCCCCCCACTTTGAATATAAGCTTTGAAATGCCAAAGCCACAAAAAGGCAGTATACAAGTCCCCTTTCATATAAACTGCAAAGCACATTTGTTTTCAAGAGAAAGAAGTGAGGGAAAATTCCACAGGTGCTATATGTACATTCATTCTTGCTTTGTAAGATTAGACCATGCTTAGTCATGGTGAGTTATTAGAAACTTTGAGATATGAAGTAAAACCACAATAAAGTTCACCTAGAGTGTCCATTTTTCCGGCATTTTGTAATACACAGGCCTGGATTTATGCATAAACTTGACAAGTTACAGCTTAGGGCCTCACATCACAAGGGGCCTCATGCTTCACTACCATGAAAAACTATTAAACCTATAATTTACTTCCTACTTAACTGAGCACAGGCTCTTCAATATTACAGCTTAGGGGCAATAATGCGCATAGATCCTGCTTTAGTCATACAGTAGTATCGAGCAGTGTTTCCAAACCCTGTTCGAGAAGCAGACCTAGCCATTCATGTTGTCAAGAATGCCACAATGACTATGCATGAAGTACATTTTGCATATACTGGTCTGTAATATATTTAAATCTATCTCATGTTCATGTTTATGTTTATTTGGTCTTGATATATCACCATTACTGATGATGCAGATCAGTGTGCAATGCAGTAGTAAAATCACGATGAATCTATAAAATATGATTGGAAAGCAATAGAGGAAACAGTGCAGACTCTGCATCTGTGGCACAAAGACCAGTTATCCTCAACAGGACATTCTAAATCTTAATTAAAAAAAAAAAAAAAAGTTTTCAATAGCGTCTTAACTTCAGTGAAAGAAGTTTCTGCTCTTATAATGGATGATAAAGCATTCCAAAGTTTAAGAGCCAGGAAGAAAAAAGATGTATTTCATGTACATTTGTGGAGGGGCATTTTGATAGGATCTCTTAAGTCTGACTTTGGATGTCTCCACAAAGACATTCAAAAGTCAGGTCGGGAAAATAACCATTTTCAAAAACTGCAAGATGTCTATCTTCTTTTTTTTAACGACTCATCTAGATGTTCTGGTCCTTAGGAGAGCTAATGTTTTTGGCTATTTTCGAACATCAAAACATCAAACTGCAAAATGTCTAAAACAAGCCCATTTGAATGCGAGAGGGGCCCAGCATTTTAATGGACTGGTCACACAGACATGCCAACAGAGCAGTGGGGTGCCTTAGGGGGCACTGCTGTGAACTTCACCTAAAGTGTATGAGGAGCCCTTCAACCTCCTCCAAAACCTACTATATCCATCTTTCAACCATCCCAATAGCCCTTATGGCTACAGGTGTCACTTATATGGCAGTACACTAGGGGCTCCTTTTACTAAGATGCGCTAGTGTGTTTAGCGCACACTTAATGAGTGCTACAATGCCTTGCGTGCTAAATGCTAATGCCTTCATAGAGCTTGCGTTAGTATTTTTCATTTCGCGCGTGGTTTGCATGCGCTAATCTTTTGCGCGTGCTAAAAACGCTAGTGCACCTTAAAGGAGCCCTAAGTTTTGGGTAGGATATGGGCCTGAATACCCATCTCTATGGTTCACTACACCTCCCATTAGACTACTCCAGACACCTGCTTGCTGCTCTACTATCTGTAGCTGTCATAGAGGCTGGTATATATTGTTTCTTTCACATTTTTGGAGGGTGGGAGGGAGTCAGTGATCACTGAAGGAGTGTGTGTGTGTGTGTGGGGGGGGGGGTCATACCTTCATGCATCCAGTGATCATGAAGGTCTGTGCTTTTAAAATAGGTCTAACTCCAAACGTTTAAATGATGCCCTGGACATCTTCAAAAAGGTTCCATTATCGCTGCAATATGTCCAAGTCCTAAGGCTACTCTAATCCCAACCCAAAAACATGCCTCTAGCAAGCCTTCTTAAGATTTAGACATACTGGAGGGAAAATGACCTGCAAGATGTCTAAAAAGTCCATTTTGAAAATTGTCACTTGGACATTTTGCCGATTAAAACATCCAAGTGCCATTTTATGCTTTTTTTGGGATGACTTTCTGTTTTGAAAATTTGCCCCATAGTGTGCTTTTTTAACAGAGGGTAATATTAAACTGTGAATCAAGGGATCATGGATAATCATTGGGGCAGTTGGGAAAACCTAAATGGACAGGGTTGGGAAAAATGGGTATAGACCAGTGGTCTCAAACTCGAAGCCCGGTGGCCACATGCGGCCTGCCAGGTACTATTTTGAGGCCCTCAGTATGTTTATCATAATCACAAAAGCAAAATAAAAGTTTCTTGATCCTATGTCTCTAGCTATAAATTACAATATGATTATTAGGACTTAGCCAAAAGGAAAGATTTATGAACTATAAACCTTGTAACCCATTCTGAGCTACTGGGAGGATGGGATAGAAATTGAATTAAATAAAATAAAGAGTTTTACCTCATGCAAAATTGTCATTTCTTTAATACGACATTAACTATTTTTTTTCTGAGGCCCTCCAAGTACCTACAAATCCAAAATGTGGCCCTGCAAAGGGTTTGAGTTTGAGACCACTGGTATAGACTGTTCTTCCTCTTTGGCTTTCCCTTTTCTTTTCCAAGTTTGTATGAAAGTGCCTTTCTGTATTTTAAAATGTGTTCTCATTTTGGTTCCCTCCCTGCCCTAGCCACTGTTCCCTCTAAGCTGAGCATGGATCCTCCGCCTATAGTTCTGCCAGTGGGGCATGATGTTTCACTACCACATTTTCAACAGTAAGGGACGATCAAGCTCTGCAGGATTCCAGAAACCTGCTTGTTTCTAGTGATTGAAAGCAACAATATTGAAGCTCCACTCCCTACTGGCACCAATGCCCTTGGAGAACTCCTGCTCAGTTTAGAGGGAATAGATACTCTACCCCTAACACTCCCAGTAGAAGACTATACCAAGTGTTCACTTCCTTTTCTATGCAAAAAAGCTTCCTTACCTTAGTCCTGAATGTGAGATGATCATGAAAGATGCATGCAGCCATTTTAACATTCAATTATGCATTCATCCTATAATGCATGGGAACCTCATCAAGAGTTACAGAAAAATTTAATTGTACAGATATACATAGACCAAGGTATATGATAATCACGTCTCTAGCTCACTTTCATAAATTAATCTCTTCTCTAGCAGAAGACCTCTTGAAGCACTTCAGGAAAAAAAAAAAGGTTTACATTTCCACTCATACATGTGGTCTTCTATTCAGAATTTTTAAGAACAATTCTATACCAAGATGCTTACCTTGACAGGTACATAATGGAGGGAATTTAATAACTTGGGTGCTGAAAAGATATAGCAGTAAGGCCCAAATTCCATAACCAGCACCTAAAGTTAGTCACCTATTTCAGAGGCGCCCAACTAGATAGGCGCCTATCTAAATTGAATAACAAGCTCAATTGAGCTCTTTAATCAGCACTGATTGAACATAGGCGCCTATCAAGAAAGCATGATTCTGCAAGAAGGCGCCTCTAAAAATTTAGGCGGCCTTCAAAAAAATAGGTGCTATGCACGTTAGGCGTGGGCGTGGCTACATGTTAGGCGCCTTGTTGCAGAATCGCTGCTCTTAAGCGTGCTTAAGCGCTCAGCTAGGTGCCTCACTTTTAGTTGTGCCTAGAGCTGGCCTATTGCTTGGGCGCCTCCAAAATAGGTTCCGCTCAGCGTGATTCATTAAACAGCACCCAATTGTACTTGAATCGCGCTGAACAGTGCCTAATTAGGTGCCTAACGTTTGGGCGCTTCTTATAGAATTTGCCCTTAAGTGCTTTTCTATAAAGGGTGTGCATCTTATACAGAATAGCACTTAGACATGGATCTTACGCCTAACATTTGGGTGCTGGACTTATTCCTTCTGAAACCCAGTTGCAAATGCTGCACCCAGGTTAGACGAACTTAGGCCAAATTCTGTAGTTTCACATGCAACTTTTTGGATCGCCCCTGACATGCTCCTGGCCACATCCCCTTTTCAGATATGCGCTAGAAAAATTAAGCATCAATTCTTATAGAATAATGCACAGCCGCATGCATGCATGCACAACTTGTAGTCATTATTAACTGCAATATTTGGTTGCTAGTGCCCAATTATTGCTAGTTAAGGGCTATTTAACCAAATAAGTTGTGTGCATCTTGGGCATATACCCACAATTCAGCACACAATTTTGAATTCAATATACAGTTTAGATTCTGGGGGAATGTGATACATATACGGTATACTGACATGTGGGGGAAAATTCTGTGAAGGATGCCTAAAGTTAGGCGCTAACAATGTGGACGTCCAGCAACTTAGGCGTCTAAATAGATTGGATGATAAGCTCAATTAACGACTTTAATAAGCAATAATTGAAAGTTAGACATTCAAAGGCTGTGCCCAATTCACAAAATAGGTGTCCAGAATTTCAAAGACGCCCGTCGGAACAAGCAGAGCCTAACGGGATAGACATGGGCATGGCTTTAATTTGGTCATCCATCTACAGACTCGCATGCTGCTCTGCGTCCTAATGCATCTACAGTCTCGCCTAAAATGTAGGCGTTGCAAAACACAGGTCTACTTTTGGATGTGAGTTGGGCACGACTTAGGCGTGCTGGAGGCATCCACATATATAGGTGAATGGGACTTCTATTTGTTGGGATAAAAAGGACTCCTCTTTAATAATAATGGAAAAATATGTCTAATAATGTATTACTTAAGCAAAGCACATGAAAAAATGTTTATATTGTATACTAAACCTCATTCTCAAAGTAAGAAAATAAGAAGAGAAACTCTACTCACAATTGCTGTGGCTCAGAGCAAGTATATATATCTGATGCACAATCTTGATATCATTGTGACATCATCAATATGCACCTAGGTGGCTGAATGCCACTAAAAATAATAGGAATCCCTGCCTAAAAAGATGCTCCTGTGGCTCAGTAGTTAAAGGCACTTCTTCCTTCTTCCACAAGTCATACGTTCAAATCCATACAAACCTCCCCCCACTTCCTTAATAGCTTCTTTTTGGTCTCATAAGAAAGTATGGGTTGTGGACTTTGCTATTTACATTTGCACTCTGCCCTTTCCAGGGTCCAGAGAGAAACTTATTTTACCCTGAGATGGCTATGATCTCCTAAGGCAGCGGTTCTCAACCCTGTCCTGGGGGACCCCCAGCCAGTCGGGTTTTCAAGATATCCCTAATAAATATGCATGAGAGAGATTGGTACATAATGGAAGTGACAGGTATGCAAAACTCTCTCATGCATATTCATTAGGGATATCTTGAAACCCCAATTGGCTGGGGGTCCCCAGGACAGGGTTGAGAACCACTGTCCTAAGAGATCATCTCACATGATAGGAACCCCCCACCTAAAAGGAACCACATAAGGCTCAGTAGTTAAAGGCATTGCTTCCATCTTCCATAGGTCATGGGTTCAAATAATCTAGAGAAGCTGATATGCACGGACGGGGAGAGGGATCTTGGGGTGATAGTGTCCGAAGATCTAAAGGCGAAAAAACAGTGTGACAAGGCAGTGGCTGCTGCCAGAAGGATGCTGGGCTGTATAAAGAGAGGCGTAGTCAGTAGAAGGAAGAAGGTGTTAATGCCCCTGTACAGGTCATTGGTAAGGCCCCACTTGGAGTATTGTGTTCAGTTTTGGAGACCGTATCTGGTGAAGGACATAAGAAGACTTGAGGCAGTCCAGAGGAGGACGACGAAAATGATAGGAGGCTTGCGCCAGAAGACGTATGAGGAGAGACTGGAAGCCCTGAATATGTATACCCTAGAGGAAAGGAGAGACAGGGGAGATATGATTAAGATGTTCAAATACTTGAAGGGTATTAACGTAGAACAAAATCTTTTCCAGAGAAAGGAAGATGGTAAAACCAGAGGACATAATTTGAGGTTGAGGGGTGGTAGATTCAAGGGCAATGTTAGGAAATTCTACTTTACAGAGAAGGTAGTTGATGCCTGGAATGCGCTCCCGAGAGAGGTGGTGGACATTAAAACTGTGACTGAGTTCAAAGAAGTGTGGGATGAACACAGAGGATTTAGAATCAGAAAATAATATTAAATATTGAACTAAGGCCAGTACTTGGCAGACTTGCACGGTCTATGTCTGTATATGCAGGGCCGCCATTAGAAATTTCTGGGCCCCTTACTAAGCAATTCTATTGGGCCCCCCACGCACCCCTTGACGCCCCCCCCCTTCTTCCATGGGCCGAATACACACATACTTTTCTGCTAATGCTCCACCTAAGCCAGTCCCGTAAAATCTTCACACGTCCATTGGGTGATTTGGCATAGAGGAGATATTCATAAAAAGAACGTCCGTCAAGATCTTTACTCATAGACTGTGCCATTTGCTTTAAATCATCTTCCATCATTAATCCAAATTGCACAATTCTTTCTCTGTCTTTGTCCTGGATGGCATCTGGCCACATTGCTGGATCCTTCCAGTCAACAAATTTATGAGCAGGCGCGGAGAACGCATTTTTAAACAAATGTAGTTTATTCTTGTACTCCTTATGTAATTTTAATCATCTGTGGATATGTTTGTATGTTTATTGTTCAAATGGTTTTATTTATTTCCCCAAATTTATTTTTGTTATACGCATTGAAAATATTTGATATTGCGTTTAAATCAAAATCTCAATAAACTTGAAACGACTGCCCGTGAGGGTGAAATACTCAAAACTTAGAAGAATAACAATTTACTTAAAGTTTTTGCTACGCCAGCTTTCTGGTATCTTTACATACAGTGGCGTCCGTAGCATATGTAACACCCGGGGCCCATCATTTTTTGGCACCCCTCCCCATCTGTAAGAAAAACATGATTTTTAGTAACAAACCACACGTCACACATGAGTACCTAGGAAAAGGCAGCATCTTACATATTGCAGTGAGCAGTACATCAATACACCCATTGTAAAACTAAACAAGCCAGACCAATCAATCCTACACCGTCAATCCTAACAGAAAATCATGTCTTTCGAACACACAGAACACAGAAAACACCTTCGCCTAGTATGGAATATGTCATCACAAACTAACCCCTCACTCTTTTACAAAACTGTAGTGTGGATTTTAGCCACAGTGGTAACAGCCCTGACGCTCATAGAATTCTGAGCATCAGAACTGCTACCACCACGGCTGGCGCTAAAAAACGCTCCACAGTTTTTTAAAAGGGGGGATAAAATAGAAATACACAGTTTCAACGCTCTAGCTCAGAGGTGCCCAAACGTTTTGAGCTTGTGAGCTACTTTAAAATGACCAAGTCAAAATGATCTACCAACAATAAAATTAAAAAACACAAAGCACACTATACGCTGAGAAAATGTTAATTATCATTCCTATTCTGGGTTTTTTCCAAAGAGGTCAAGGCAGATGACTCTATGCATTGTCACCTCAGTAACAACCATACAAAAATAGACAAATATACCCTCCATCCTTTTTATTAAACCACAATAGCAGTTTTTAGCGCAGGGATCTGCGCTGAATGCCCAGCACTGCTCTTGACGCTCATAGGATCCCTGCGCTAAAAACCACTATTGCGGTTTAGTAAAAGGGGACCATATTGTAAAATATAGACAGCAGATATAAATTCAGAACTGTGCATAGTAAGTGAAGGGAAGTTTTCATCTCTGGGAATTTACCCAGTTAACTATTAAGTTATTTGGGCAAATTCCTTTGAAAACTGTGGTAATACTGCCTCCACTTTGCTAAATTTAAAATAAAATCATTTTTCCTACCTTGTCTGGTGATTTCTGGTTGCACTTTCTTCTTCTGACTGTGCATCCAATCTTTCTTCCCTTCTATCAGCCTGTATGGTTTCTCTCCTCCACACCTCATTCCCTCCCCCAACTTTTTCTTCCTCTCTCCCTGACCTTTCTTTCTTTTTTTCTGTTTCTCTTCTTTCCTTCTGTTTCCCTGCCTGCCCCCTTTCTTTCTTTCTCCCTGCCGTTCCCCAAGCCACTGCCACTGCCGCTGCCATCGGGGAACAGGACCCACCAATGGATAACAGGCCCCAAAGCCGACGCCGACGCATGCTCTCCCTGCTTCGGGCCGATCAGTCTTCCTCTCCCCGAGGTCAATTCTGCCGTCGGAGAGGAAGTTCCGCCCAGCCAGGCAGCGATTGGCTGGCCCGAACTTCCTCTCCGACTGCAGAATTGACCTCGGGGAGAGGAAGACTTATCGGCCCAATAGATTAGATCGCCAAGACAAAGTGAGTCCTGGGTGATCGACTCACTTTGCCTTGGCGAGCTACTGCCGCCCCTGCCTTAGAACACTGCCTAGGACCCTGTGGGAGCCCGGGCCCCCTGTCAGCTCCGGGCCCCTGAATGCAGGACTGGTAGTACTGCCCTGATGGCGGCCCTGTGTATATGGCCGTTTGGTGGAGGATGGGCTGGGGACGGCTTCAATGGCTGGGAGGGTGTAGATGGGCTGGAGTAAGTCTTAACAGAGATTTCGGCAGTTGGAACCGAAGCACAGTACCGGGTAAAGCTTTGGATTCTTGCCCAGAAATAGCTAAGAAGAAAAAATTAAAAAATTTAAATTGAATCAGGTTGGGCAGACTGAATGGACCATTCGGGTCTTTATCTGCCGTCATCTACTATGTTACTATGTTACATATTCCTATTTTTTTAGTGACAATCTGCCATCTAGGTGCATATTGATGATGTTGCAATGATGTCAAGATTGTGCATCAAACATGTCAACATGCTCTGAGCCACAGCCATTGTGAGTAGGATTTTTCTTCTTATTTTCTTAAACTTTGGGAATGAGGTTTAGTAGGCAATACATTTTATCATGTTCTTTGCTGGAGTAATGCATTATTAAACTTCATTTTCCATTATTATCAAAGAGGAGTCCTCTTTACACCAAAAAATAGAAGGTTTAGTATGGAATATATATATATTTCATGTGCTTTGATTAAGGAACACAGAGGCTTAAAGAGGAACTGAACAAGTGTTGAAGGTACATGTTTGATATTTATCCTAGAGAAATGACTACTTATGAATCAAGAGTCTATAAGCTTGGCTTATGAATTGACATGTGGTTTTACATTTGAGTGTATGAGGTGCAGTGGTTAGAGCTACAGCCACAGTACCCTGAGGCTGTGGGTTCAAACTCTTCACTGCTCCTTGTGACCCTGGGCAAGTCACTTAGGGGGTCTTTTACTAAGGAGCGCTACCCAATTTAGAGCATGCTAAAAGCATGCACTAAATGCTAACATGCCCATTATATTCTGTGGACGCATTAGCATTTAGCACACACTAAATCGGCTAGCATGCCTTAGTAAAAGACCCCCTTACTTCCCTTGAGCCCGCCAGGAAAGAAGGGAAATATGGTAAAGTAGCCAGATGTAAAAACCACTTAAGATATAAGTAGTATATAAATAATTAGAAGATAAATATATAAAATATAATAGTGGTGCTTCTGTAAAATCGGGCTGCCTACTGCATACAATTTTAAAATTGACATCATAATGCTAAAACGCAATAACGTTATAGACGTTGTGAAGATATCTATTTGACCCCTAAAAGGCGACCCTATAAAGCACTTCTAACTATATAGAGGCGCTTAAATTCGCTGAGCGCGATGCTCTATTGTGCGTCTATTCTTAAGAGAATCGTGCTGAGCGTCATGCTGCTGGACATCTAAACGAAACGAAACTTTTAGATGTCCTTTACAGAATTTGCCCCTTATTGTGCAGATACAAGGCCTGACAATTAAGTTCATGAACTTGTCACCTTGCGCTTATGTTGGCAGCACTGTACAAACAGCTCGGTATGGTTTCATAACCTTGGAATATAGGGGGGTCTCACAACTGTGCTCGTGTCAACATGTGGCAGTGTCTTGCTGAGTGGTGTTCATTTTTGTTGCGTGTTTTTGTTTGTTATCGCGAGAATGTCGGAGCTTGAATTAGAGCAACGAACAAAACATTAAACTTCTTGTTAAGCTTAGCAAGAGTGGAAGTGAAGTTAGGGACGTTAGTCCAAGTTTATGGGGGATAATGCCTTGAAGAAAATGACAGTGTACAAATGGATTAAACATTTTTCTGAGGGGAAAGAAAGTGTCATTGATGAAGAGAGGTCAGTGTGGCCTGGAACTAGCAGAACTAAGAAAAACATTGCAAACATTTTCAAACTGTGTGTCAAAAATCATCAGCCAACTGTGAGAAGGATGGCAGACCAAGTAAACATCGATAGAGAAACAGTTACAAAAATAATTACTGAAAATCTTGGCTTGAGAAAGGTGTGTGCAAAAATGGTCTCTCATGGCTCTTGCAATGACTGTGAGGGAGTTTTTAGCCAGTGAACAAATAACTGTGTTGGAATATCCTCCCTACTCACCTGATCTGGCCCCCAATGACTTTTTTCTCTAGCCAAAGTTAAAGGAAATATTGAAAGGAAGACATTTTGATGACATCAAGGGTAATACGACTGATGGGCATCCCAGAAAAAGAGTTCCAAAATTGCTTTGAAGGGCGGACTAGGTGCTGGCATCAGTGCATAGCTTCCCAAGGGGAGTACTTCGAAGGTGACCATAGTGATATTCAGCAATGAGGTATGTAGCACTGTTTCGAGGAAGCTCGTATGTCTGCAAATGTCAATATCCTGCCTATGTTCTGTTCTGTAATGGCATGCTTAACTAACTAAGGTTGTATATGTTACTGCATTTACTAATAAACAACGCCTGCATCTTGTACATTGTCTGCAGTCTGCTTGTTGTTTTCTGGTTGCTGTTGTTTACTGCAGACTACGTTGGATTTTCTTTCTCCCTTTTATGCTTAACTAACATAGCACATAAAAGCAAAGGGGCCATACCCAGGGGTGGAGCATGGGTGTAACTGTAAATCACATGGCCAGTTGCATTTAGGTGCTTAGACTTATACAAATTATAGGGCTGGTATAACTGTGGCATCTATATTTTAGGTGGGCCTATACCAGTTTATGCTGGAATTCTGTAAGGGAACTTAGGTGTCCGGGTTCTATTATAGACTCGGGCTACTGAAATGGAGGTGCCCGGTTATAGAATTGCCCCCAAATTTATGCTGCTCTCATTACATAGGACAGTGGTTCCGAACTCTGTCCTAGAGGACTACCAGACCAGTTGGGTTTTCAGGAGAGCCCTAATGAATATGCATGGAGCAGATTTGCCTGGCACCTCCATTATATGCAGATCTCTCTCGTGCATATTCATTAGGGCTATCCTGAAAACACAACTGGCCTAGTGGTCTTCCAGGATAGAGTTTGGAATAACTGTCATAGGAGACGTAATGTCACCCCTGAAATTATGCTGTCCTAGGTGGATGCCTGTTCTGCCTAATACACATAAACCTGCACTTTAGATTTATAGATCTTGTATGAGTGATGTATCCAAAGTACTAATACTGTTTCCTATATCCCATATATACAATCTCTCAAGACCTCAGCGGGACCGCTGTGGGAAATTCATTTTTATACGCACAGATTTGTGCCACCCAAATCGTCCCCGGTCTTATCTTTATTAGTGTTTAAATTTTTAAGTTTTAGTTTGTATTTTTCAATAAGTTAAATAAGTTAATACTCATCTTATATATCAACTCAGCAGGGGGATTTATAGCTCCGACATAGAACTACGTTTCGCCGTGGCTTTTTCAAGGACATTCCCCTGAAACATAAGAATTTAATTTTCAATATATGTATATCTTTACCCAATTCCTTTACAGAAACATGCTTTAAAGATTCTACGTTGCGTGGCTGAGTTAGTCATTCCTATATCGCTACTTTGAAACAAGAATAACATGGCTGTGGCTTTTTCCTTGTTATACTTTTATAATTATTTATCAATTTTTACATTTTAACAAAATTAAACATTTTGTACAGAAAGATTGAGTGTTAACATTACACTTGAGGAAAAAAAACACCTTTATACAATAACAAATGTACCCAAACAATCTCAAGTCCTCATTTATGATCCAAAGAGTCATTGAGTGAATATAAAGGAAAACTGAAAAAAATACTCAAAGTGGAAAATAAAGGTATCTAATGACTGGTTCAAGGAGCTTAATTCCAGTTAACTAATGCGATGTTCCTTCCCTTTCTAGGCATTTCAGCGTCAGGAAACTAGTAAGTTGGGCCGGTTCAAAAAACACATATTTGTTATCACGATATCTTACAATACATTTACATGGAAAACGTAAGAAGAATATATCACCTGAGTAACACCTGGTTTCAATATTGATGTCTACGATTGATGTCAAAATTGATGTCTACGATTTTGAGTTTCCTTGCTAACATCTGGGAAAACTTGTATTTTCAAACCTAGAAATTCTTTATATTTATTTTTAAATAACTTTTTTTAATATCCATTCTTTATCTGGCAATAATGCCACAGATAATAAAAGAGTTGCTGGTTTGGCCAATTCTTTATCAGAAGATTCTAAAATTGCAGTCAAATCTAACTGCAATTCCAGCTGAACCTGATTCTGATCATCCACTTGCTGTTCTAATACTTTACCGGGTAAATAGTATACCCGTGTAAAATGGGGTATACTGTAGAGTCCTCGGGAACATTCAAAATCTCTATCTATCATTTCCTTTGGTCTTATAGAAGGAACTTTAGGAAAGTTCAGCAAGAGTAGATTATTGGCTCGGTAACTATTTTCTATTGTCTCCAATTTTCTTCTAATAATCTGATTATCTTTTATTATTGTTAAGTGTACTTGCCTAATCACAGTCAGTTCTTTTTCAATGTTTCCTACTTTGACTTTCATATTGGAAATTTCTTGTTGACTTTCTTCTATTTCTTGTTTCTGAAGTTAAGAGGGTTTTTTTCCACATCCTTAATATGTTTAGTTAAAGAATATCCTAGTTTGGAAACCAGGTCCCAGATTGAATCCAGGATATCTTCAGCCAGTCTCTCAGAGTAGAAGGAAGTTTCATATAAAGTTTGTCTCAGCTCACCTTGTCCGTTTTCTTTCTGATGGCCCTGGTTTTCTCCTCCTAAGAGTGCCTTTGCCGCAGATGTTACCTCTGGACTTGAAAGGTCCATCGAGGCATCTATGAGCTGGCTCCCAGATGATACAACCTTTCGGTTAGGGAGTGCTGCCGCCTCTGACACACTCCCTTCGCATGGTAAGCTAGCACGCTGCGGTGGGGAGGTGGATTCCTTTGGTCAGGGCTCAGAGTAGTTTCTAGCCCAAGGACTTCCGGGTCGGCGTCACTCCGCGCCGATGGATCCAGTGGGCGACTCCCTGAAATAGCTGACTACCTCTGAAGATGATGGAGAAATTGCTCAATAGTAGCAAGAGGGGGGTTTTCAGAGCGCTGCGAGGCTCCAGCAGTACTCCTACCACTTCTCTTTCCTTTTTATACTTATCACATGATCTCCTTCTAGACGTCACTGCAGACGTCATTTCTGACATACCTAAACCAGGAAAGCGCTATCAAATGACAGCAACAGCCAGTTTAAAGGGACTATAATCTCAAAGGGGAACTATTCAACAGAACTTTTAAATAAATTTAAATAAGAGTCATTCACTCTATCTCCATACTAAGTCCTTTTGGAGTAACAGAATTTAATTGATAAATCCATTTTTGTTCTTTAAAATTTAATTTTGCTTCTTTATTACCTTCCTCCCACCCAACTTCAACTTGATCAATGATTCTCCATTTAATATTAGAGATACGATGTTTCTTATCCCGTCAGTGTTGGACTAATGGAACCTCCAGGTTCCCTGTAGTTATTAAGAACATAAGCAATGCCTCCGCTGGGTCAGATCTGTGGTCCATCGCGCCCAGTAGGCCGCTCACATGGCGGCCCAACAGGTCCAGGACCTGTGCAGTAATCCTCTATCTATTCCCTTCTATCCCCTTCTCCAGCAGGAAATTGTCCAATCCTTTCTTAAACTCCAGTACTGTACTCTGCCCTATTACGTCCTCTGGAAGCGCATTCCAGGTGTCCACCACACGTTGGATAAAGAAGAACTTCCTGGCATTTGTTTTGAATCTGTCCCCTTTCAACTTTTCCAAATGCCCTCTTGTTCTTATATTTTTTGAAAGTTTGAAGAATCTGTCCCTCTCTACTCTCTCTTTGCCCTTCATGATTTTGTAGGTCTCTATCATATCCCCTCTGAGTCTCCTCTTCTCCAGGGAAAAGAGACCCAGTTTCTTATAGAGACTTTCCTGCTTGTCCTACCAACATACAGTAGAGCACACGGGCATCTAATAAGATAGACTACCCCTTTGATTTCACATGATATTTGAGAAGTGGAGCAGTATATTTTTTAGAAGCAGAGTTTGTCTAGGATTCTCCTGTCCATGTGTTTTCGCACCACTGGCAATGTCCACAAATCATATGAAAGCATTCTTTATTGGCTATAAACTCCTTGATTTCAAATTTATTAATAGACAGGCTATCTCCAATAGTCCGACCCCGTTTAAAAGACACAATAGGATATTCTTCAAACTGAGTGTTAAGTTGTACGAGGATCATTTCATAAATAATGCACATTATTTTTTTTAATTTACATGTTTTATTTTTTATAATCCTACAATATAGTCTCCCTGCTTTTCAATGACCGAGTCCCAAAGTCTGGGAAGCTTCATTATTCCATCCATCGATCATTACAAAGCAGGGAGACTATATTGAAGGATTGTAAAGAAATACTTGGGAAAAAAAATAAAATATGTAAATTTAAAAAAACAACAACAAAGTGTGCATTATTTATGAAATGACCCTCGTAATATAGACCAATGGCGTTTAATAATAGCAAACATTACACTACTCAAAGGAGTAAAAGGAAGAACACAGATCAAACACTCTTCTTGAGTTTCTAACTTTCTTTCCTGTAGCAAGAAAGATCTCTGAGCATACTTAGCCCGTAGATAGGCTTTGTGAATAGCTCTACCAGGGTATCCGTGTTCTTTAATACATGCACTCAGTATCTTGGCTTGAACTTCATATTCCTGCTGGGAAGTACATAATCTTCAGATCCTCAAAAATTGACTCACCTGTAGGTTATATTTCAAATGAAATTGACGATCACTCCTAAACTGTAAAAAATTATTACGCTCTACTGGTTTTCTATATAGGGTTGTAATAATCTGATAATCCTTATCTCTGATCAACATTAAATCTAAAAATTCTATATTAGTAGATTGGCTGGAGTGAGCTTTGATGGAGACTTCGGTAGTTGGAACCTAAACACAGTATCAGGCAGAGCTATGGATTCTTGCCCAGAAATAGCTAAGAAGAAGAAAAAAAAAATTAAATTGAATCAGGTTGGGCAGACTGGATGGACCATTCGGGTCTTTATCTGCCGTCATCTACTACGTTACTATGTCACTATGTTACTATGTCTCATTTTTTTGGAAAAAATTAGATGGATAAATGAAATCTTGTTCAAACTTGGAGACATATAAATTTGCTATTGAGGGGGGATACACCCTGTGTCTGCATGTAATACTCTCCCTGGTAATAAAAATAGTTAGAATTGATTACTAGCATGGCAAGTTCCATTAACCAGTCAGCTTTAAAACGACCCAGGTCTTTACTTTCTAGTATGTTTTTAATAATGTCCAGAGCTGCAGATTGGGGAATCTTCGTATATAGTGATGTGATATAAAGAGTCACGAAAAAATTAACTTCAGAGATCTCTCCTATGTCTTCCAATATTCTCAACAAGTGAGAGCAATCTTTAATAAAAGATGTTATATTTTTTACTTCTAGACTCAAAAAATAGTCCAAAAATTTGGACAATGGTTCAAGAATGGACTGCTTAGTAGAAACTATTGGGTGTCCCGGGGGTGACTGTAGATTTTTTTGCACTTTAGGTAGTAAGTAGATTTTTGGTGTACTTGAAAATTTTTCACTTAGGAAAGCCGCTTCCTAAATTTGTAATCATCTTTCTCTTCAGTATTTCATCTACTAAAGTTTTGATTTCCAATTTCAATCCCTTTTTTGGATCCGCATCTAATTTGACATATGCTGCTTCATTGCTAAGTTGTAAACAAGCCTCATCATGATATTTATATCTATCTTGTATGACCACCGCTCCTCCTTTGTCAGCTCTAGTTATTAGGATATTTGTGTTCTTTTGAAGATCTTTCAAAGCTGTATTAGCATACTTTTCTTCAGCGGTCTGTAGGTCACGGAGCACCATATCTCTATACATTACCAAAAAAGGTTTTAGCACCTAGGAGGACACCATTTTGAGTCAGTTTTCATAATTGATATATCAACACTAGGAGGGTATTCTTCAAAGAACAATTTTAGTTGTATTTTATGAAAGAAACGAGAAAAAGCTATGGGCATATGAAAAGGATCAAATGCTGAGGTTGGTACAAAGCCTAAACCTAATTCTAGGACCTTTATATGTGTTGTAGATAAAATGGTGGAAGACAAGTTAATTATTGCTGACATTGATTTGTTCTGGTCCTCACATTTGGGCCCTGTTGATCTCTCGATTTCTGGAAGTTTTTCCATCTTCCTTTGGATTGATCCAGTTTATTTTATAGAGGATCCTTCACACCCCAACTGAGCAGTCGAGGTCTCACTCCCATCTTCCTTGCTTGTATCTGTAAGATCAGATGAACCTGCGAACACCACCTTTGTAAGAGAATTGGGTAAAGATATATATACGTACACTGAATTGAATTCTTTTGTTTCAGGGGAATGTCCTTGAAAAAGCCAAAATGAAACATAGTTCTATGTCGGAGCTATAAATCCCCCTGCCAAGTTGATATATAAGATGAGTATTAACTTATTTGTCTTGTTGAAAAATATAAACTAAACTAAAAAATTTAAACACTAAACAAGATAAGATCGGTGACGATTTGGGTGCCACAAATCTGTGCATATAAAAATGAATTTCGCACAGCGGTCTCACTGAGGTCTTGAGAGATTGTATATGGGATATAGGAAACAGTATTAGTATTCTGCCTAATGGCAGAACCACCCTGTGTGGTCCATTAAGAGCCTTCACTTTAACATATTTCTGTTTTCTATAGCTGTATAAACATATTTAACATATACACTCCCTCATATGTTTAACTTTATAATAACACATTTGATAGATTGGATGTGACAGAGACGGGGTTAAGCTCTGTAATTAAACAGTTTGCAAATGTGACAGGTTGGATGTTACTGCAACACCAGCCTATGCAATTATATTAAAATTACAATGACAGTAATTACATTAATTAAGAGTTAGCTCCCATTTTATCCTACTTAGTTTTCAGCAAAGTGTTTTTTTATGTGTTTACAACACACACAAGAGTGATATCAGTTCTCAGCTCACAAAGTGTCACTAAATAACGTGTTTTCTTTGAATCACGGGAGCCTACTTTGTCGTTCAGTGAAAACTGTACTTTTTTTTGGATAAAAAGGGGAATTGTTTCCATAGCAAGGAGCTGTTTCCCAACTAAATCAGGACAAGAACATGGAGAAGTAATGTTGGAATGGTACTCCCCAAAAGAAATCAGAGGAGTAGCTTAGTGGCTAGAGCGCTAGGCTTGATATCCAGGGGAGAACAATTCAGAACCCACTACTGCGCCTTGTGATCTTGGGCAGATCACTCAACCCTCCATTGCTTTTGATTAAAAAAACTAGATTGTGAGCCTGATAGGAAAATGCCCATTGTACCAGAATGTAACTCACTTTTACTGAAAAAGGTCTGAGCAAATGAATATATAGTAATATGTGAGGGGCATTCAATAATTTATCTACCTGAGTATGAACGAAAATAGCAAGCATGCTGAAACAGGTCTGTGCATGTTGTGACATGTCTCAAGCTTACTCATGCACAGTTACAGTTCAGTGCGAATCTAACATTCCAAGAGACAAGATGTCAGGAGAGTCCTTGTGTGAATCAAGTAAGAAACTCATAAGAACATAAGAAGTTGCCTCCACTGGGTCAGACCAGAGGTCCATCGCGCCCAGCGGTCCGCTCCCACGGCGGCCCATCAAGTCCACGACCTGTGAAGTGGTTTCTGACTATTTCTGTAACCTACCTCCACTTCTATCTGTACCCCTCAATCCCCTTTTCTTTCAGGAACCTATCCAGACCCTCCTTGAACCCCTGTAGCGTGCTCTGGCCTATCACAGCCTCTGGGAGCGCGTTCCATGTGTCCACCACCCTCTGAGTGAAAAAGAACTTCCTAGCATTTGTTCTAAACCTATCCTTTTTCAATTTCTCCGAGTGCCTCCTTGTACTTGTGGCTCCCCACAGCCTGAAGAATCTGTCCCTGTCCACCTTCTCTATGCCCTTCATGATTTTGAAGGTTTCTATCATGTCTCCTCTAAGTCTCCATTTTTCCAGGGAGAATAGCCCCATCATTTCCAATCTGTCAGCGTATGAGAAGTTTTCCATACCCTTTATCAGTTTTGTCGCTCTTCTCTGGATTTGGAGCACCATTCAGTGATAACATTTTTTACAAAAAAAGGGAAAAAGCCAAAGGAGATCCATGAACACATGATTGCAGTTTATGGTGAGTCTGTCCCATCATCCTACAAAGTAAAATTTTGGAGCAAGCAGATGAAGTGGGGTAGGTAGTCTATTGAAAATGACCCTCACATTGGATGGCCTGTGGAAGAAACTTCTACAGAAATATGCAAGAAAGTCAAGGATTTAATTTTGTCAGACAGATGAATTAAGAATTCCCAAATAGCTGAAGAAATGGGCATCTCGGCAAGTACAGTTTGGAAAATAATTCATGAAAAGTTGGGCATGTCTGAGGTAAGTGCAAGATAGGTTCCAAGAATGCTTATGCCTCAAGGAGGCATCGAGAATCCAGTGGCCACAAGGATCCAGTGCTGTCAGGAGAACTTGGAGATGCTCTGTGAAGACCATTTTTTTTTTTTCATCATTTGGTGACTGGAGATGAGACTTGGGTCTATCACAGAGATCCTGAGTCTATAAAGGAACCAATGCAATGGAAGCATACATCATTCCCCACCCCAAAAGAATCCAAGACAGAAAAATCTATAAGCAAAGTCATGGCAACTGTCTTCTGGGATAAGGAAGGACTTCTGGAGTTCATGCACACAAGACAACCATAACCGGGGAGGATTATGACATCACAATGATCGCTTTGTGAGAGTCAATCAAGGGAAAAAGATGAGGAGAATTTACAGCAGGTATGCTGCTTCTTCACGACAATGCGCTGGTGCACATGTCAAGGCAATCACAGACTCCCATCCAAGAATGTAGGTTTCAGCAGCGGAACCATCCTCTCTGCAGGCCTGACCTGGCTCCCTCAGATTATTTCCTGTTCTGAGTTTTGAAGAAATCTTTACGTGGACAGTGGTTGTCAAATGATGAAGACATCAGTGAATCTGAGACTTCCTGGTTTGAAGGTCAAACAGAATAATTATTTTCAAAGGGGTTAAAGTCATTACAGGCAAAGCGGATGGAGCGATCAGGGGACTATATTGAAAAAAAAAAAGTTTTGAAAACTATTTTCTGTCCTACTGAAGTAGATAAATTATTGAAAGCCCCTCATATATTGGGGCTCATTGTCAAAGCAGAAAAATGTCCAAAAGGTGACAAAGAGGCAGATAGCTGGGTTTAATCAGGAATCTTCTCTCTATATTTCTTTAGTTGAATTTAAAATGCTGTTGTATATTTTGGAATTTTGAAAAAATAAAAATACAAATATAGAAGCAAACTCACTCTCTTCCCCCTGCCCCCCCCCCCCCCCCGCCTGCCTTATCTGGGCCACTTTATCCCAGTGCAAACTTCCGTCTCTTTTAGCCACCAGTCCTCTCACATCTCCTCTGCTCTCCTCCTGATTTCTCATCCCATTCCTGCTGCAGTTATCTCTCTATTTCTTTTTCCCTCTTCTCCACCCTGCTCTCTCCCAGGAGCAAAAAAATAAATTTAAACCTTTTCTTCTGAGGCCTGCTACTCTGGACACCCTGTCAGGACCAAAGATTCTCCCTTTATTTTAGCTAGTTAGGATATCCTTTTAACACTGGGATCTGGAATGACCCTGTTGTGCCCATAACCCCCCTCCCCCTCCTTAAAACTCTTACCCCATACACAATTCCTATTAGCCATATTAGTAACAATAATAATACACCAGACAGACTCTTTTTGGCAGAAAATCATGCCATAGCTTTGTTTATTAAAACAACATCTGAACAGATAATTAACTTCCTGAGCTACTGACAAAGAGATCAATTTCATACATTTACCCCCCTCTTTTACGGAACTGCGATAGTTTCTAGCGTGGGGAGTCGAGCTGAATGGCCCATGCAGCTCCTGACACTCATAGGAACTCAATGAGCGTCGGGAGAAGCGCGGGCCATTTAGCACAGCTCCCCACGCTAGAAACTGCTATTGCAGTTTCGTAAAAGGAGGCATTAAAGCAGACCTTAAGGCAATGTTCTCAAAATTGTGGCCCGGGAGCCACATGCGGCCCGCCAGGTACTATTTTGAGGCCCTCGGTATGTTTATCATAATCACAAAAGTAAAATAAAAATTTCTTGATCATATGTCTGTCTAGCTATAAATGACAATATTATTATTAAGACTTAGCCAAAAGTAAAGATTTATAAACTATAAAGAGTTTTAACTCATGTAAAATTGTCATTTCTTTAATAAGACATTAACTATTTTTTTCTGAGGCCCTCCACGTACCTTCAAATCCAAAATGTAGCCCTGCAAAGGGTTTGAGTTTGAGACCACTGGCTTAACTGTAACCATGACATCCTGTTTGTCTTTGGGAAGCAGAAATGAGATTGTGATGTCATAATGAGCCAGCCTCATCAGTGATGTCACAATGGCTTGATTGTCCTGTTCTCCCCTCTGCCCTCCAACCCAGCCAGCAGATTAACTGTTCCCCTTAACTAAGTGGTCTCAAAATCGCGGCCCACCAGGTACAATTTTGAGGCCCTCTGTATATTTATCATAATCACAACAGTAAAATAAAAGTTTTTGATTATATGTCTCTTTAGCTATAAATTCAATATTATTATTAAGACTTAGCCAAAAGGAAAGATTTATAAACTATAAAGAGTTTTACCTCATGCAAAATTGTCATTTCTTTAATAAGACATTAATTATATTTTCTGAGGCCCTCCAACTACCTACAAATCCAAAATGTGGCCCTGCAAAGGGTTTGAGTTGGAGACCACTGCCTTAAGATCTATTTTTCACCAGCTTTTAGAAGTGACCCTCTGTGCTCCAAAGGGATCCTACTGATGTCTCAAACATTTCTGCTTTTCTGCGTTTCCTAATTTCCAGCTTACTACTTTCTGTATCTTTTTTCTTATCTTCCTTTTTTAAAATTGTTTGTAAACCACTCGATTGATTTTAAAGGGAGGGAAACAAAGCATCGTAATATTCAAATCCAAGCTAAAAGTCCACTTTTCTGAAACTGCTTTCAACTCTTAACCCCCTCTCACTGCTGTCAGATACCTCTAGCCACTATATCAATCCCTCCACCACAATCTCCCCAGTCCTGTCTGTCAAATTAGATTGTTAGCTCTTCTGAGCAGTGACTGTCTATTACATGTTAAATGTACAGCCTTGCGTACGCCTTTCAGCGCTATAGAAATGATAAATAGTAGTATCGGCCCCTGAAATATTTGAGGGGAACGCTGCTTTAGGAACATGCCGAGACTTGCAGGTGAAATCTGAAGATTCTCAAAAAAGAAAATTCAAAGGCGAAATTTCAGAAACAGCACGGCCAGAGAGCTTGGAATCGGTCAGCGCAGCCATCCATAACTCATTCCCTATGATCTATTATTCAGCTGCTGCTCCTGCCAGAGCAGTAATGGAAGAAGTTTGTAGAGAAGGAGTAATTTACCAAGGATGCCACCAACTTTTCATTGCGGTCCCTGCCCTATACTACCGGAAAGATGAGCTATTGTGTGTGAGGTGCAGCGGCACGGGAAAGAGCAAAGCTGCGGCAAAACAATATAACAAAGAGAACTACTTTCCCGATAGTGGTCGCCTAGCCTGAGTTTGCAAAGCCGGCCATGTGGCCTGAATGACAAAAGGAGAGAGAGAGAGAGCAATTGAGAAAGTAACAAAATGGCTGAACCCTTGACACCCGGCAACACTGCTGAAAAGCTTCAAGCTTATGCTATTTCAACCGCTTTCCCGGGAGCTAACAGAGACCAGAGGAAATTCCTCAGAGCCACCTACCTCAGACTACGAAAGGGCACCTTAAGGCTCCTTTTACGAAGGTGTGCGCTAAGCGTTTTAGCGCACGCACCGGATAAGCGTGCGCTAGCCGAAAATCTACCACCTGCTTTAAAGGAGGTGGTAGCGGCTAGCGCACACGGCAATTTAGTGTGTGCTTTTCCACGTGTTAAGGCCCTAACGCGCCTTCGTAAAAGGAGCCCCTAGTGCCGAATGATTCAAATGGCTGAACATGGCAACATGGGCAGCTTTGATGCCAATTCCAACCTCTCGGGCAGCTACTATGAAACAATGTACCATAAATGCCTTTCTTACTACTACTAATTATTTCTTTAGTGCTATCAGACGTGCACAGCGCTGTCCAGAGTCACGAAGAAGACAGTCCCTGCTCGAATGAGCTTACAATCTAAACATACAAGACAAACAAATAGGATGGCATGGATACTTGCCTATCTTAACCTATTTTCTCACTGTTCTGCAGAAAAACTATTTTCAGGTCAGGATTAACCTCTTAGTGGGCTGGAGGCAAACAAGTGCATTGGGCCCCTCCCTTCATAATAATTTTTTTTATTATTATTTGAATAATTTTTATTGAAAACTTAGGGAGAGGCTGTATCTGAACTCATGTTTTCCAGCACCCAGAGAGAACAGCGCTGGGAATTGTTACCACAGCTTTGAAAAAGGAGCCCTACGATCTCTAATTGGATTACTTTAATGCAATCGATCTGTTAAATATACTGGGCCCTCTACCTGCAAAGCACTGAATACTAAACGTAATATCTTGAAATGGATATGATGTGGCCAGTGTAGATCATCCAAAAGTGGTGTCACATGGTCAGACGATGTTTGATTTTGCAATAACAGAGCTGCCAAATTTTGTACTAACTGCAGCCTTTCCGATGGATATTTTGGTAAACCACAAAAGGAAAAAACCCAACACAATCTGCAGTAAATAGAGCACAAGCCAAAACAAAGAAAACTGTAGACAGATGTACAAAGATGTAGACTAAATTTATTAAACCAAAATCATGAACGCGGTTAATGTTAGCAACTTGAACCAAACCAAAGGACCCGACAAGGTCTGTGTTTCGGTAAACACGCCTTCATCAGGGGTCCCAGGTGGATAAGGTATCAAAGAAAACCGCAAACAAAAACTTAGCCTTTAAGAGTAACCACAACAGCAATGAGACATTCTCTTTGAATACTCCGCCGTGGCGAAAACTCCCCCACAATATAAGCTGTTACCCATAATCAATCCTCAAGATACCATAAGCATGAATTAGAGTCGCCAAATTATTTTCTTCAAAAAAAAACAGTGACTACAATTTTTTCTGTTAGTGCCCCCTTTCTTTGGAACAGAATCCCAAATTACTTATGCAAAAAAAACAACTCTTGCCAATTTTAAGGTGCAGTTAAAGACATGTAACTATTCGCTGATTGCCCACCCTTCTCTGTTGTAAACCGTATTCGCTGATTCTTTGTTGTATCTGTATTCACTGATTGTAACTATTCGCTGATTGTCCAGCCCTTCTTTATTGTGAACCGCCTCGAACTACTATGGCTTTGGCGGTATATAAGAAATAAAATAATAATAATAATAAAAATTTGTCTTCCTTGATGCTTTTGCAACTTAAACTGTCCTTTTAAGGATGACCTAGATTCAAGAAAGGTTTTACCTCCTGTTCCCCCCTCCCTTTGTCCTTCTTTCCCTTATGTGTTCTCTTTCTCTCTATCAATTGTAGCTCTAACCCAGCTTTCCTTTTGTTCCTGTTCGTCAATATCTTTAAATATTGTCTTTTCACCTGGTCTGTTTCTGTTTAAATTGTATTTTAATTTGGTGCAATACTTTGATGTTTTTGTACACTGCCCAGAAGGCTCGATTGGGCGGTATAAGAAATTTTAAATAAACTTGAAACTTGAAACCTTGCACAATGATCTCAAACTGGCCGACGCTAACTGGACCACACAGAAGGTTTCATTATTACATTTTAAATATTTATCCAAAGAAAATTCCCAAAAATAAAAGGGCCCCCGAAGGAATAAGGGACATATTAATAGGCTTAACAGCACTTTTAAACAATACCTGATTTGCTTTATTACATAAGAAATATTTTTGTTGACTTCGTTGAGCGACATGCTTGTCACATTTCCGGGTCATGTATTGCGTAAAAGTGGCAAGAAGGAAAAGCGCATGCATTGGGGAACGAATCCAAGAGGAGTGTAAGATGGGCCTTCTCTTCCAGTCATTCATTACTTGGTCAGCAAAAGAAATGCATACGCCGAACCCTGGCACCCAAATATGGCTCCAGCTCCGAGAGCAGGGAACAGCTCCGGTCCTGGTTCCGGTAGTTTGTGGAGGCACACAGTAAATGAAATCTATGATTGAAAACTGAACAACTACAAACACTAAAGATAAGTAAACCTCTGTTAGTTTTTTTCAAACTGTGAAGTGGTCTGTATTCAGAGCTCCAGTGTTGAATATATTAATCACAATTAAGAAAAAAAGATAAAAAAGGTAAAAATAGGTTAAAAATAGTTAAAGAGTTATAAGTTAAAGACTAATAGTAAAAATGCACTAAGCAGGTTTTTGGCCAGTGATTATAGTATGGAGTATACATTCGGACTACATCTACACTGACAGTGAATGTCTTTGGTGACACGTTTGGTTATTAAGTATCCCAGGTATGTTGGGGTACCCAAAGTTAGGCACCAGAATGAACGGCGTTAAGCTAGTATTCGACAAAGAACATAGAACGACTTTTACAGAATACTAGCTTATCATGCATTTCACACTGCTTGCTCGGGAAGATCAAAGGAGCCAGGCGAAGAGGGCAACCTGCAATCAGATGGCTAGACACACTGAAAACAACCATGGGGAAGACGGCAGATAAAGACCTGAATGGTCCATCCAGTCTCCCAACTTGATGCAATAATTTTTTTTTTTTTTTTTTTTTTAATGTTTCTTAGCTATTTCTGGGCAAGAATCCAAAGTTCTATCTGGTACTGTACTTGGGCTTCAATTACTGAAGTCTCCGTCAAAGCTCACTCCAGCCCATCCACACCCTCCCAGCCTTTGAAGCCCTCCTCAACCAAAAGGCCATATACAGTGCAGGTCACATACCGTGCAGGTCTGCCCAGTACTGGCCTTAGTTCAATATTTACTATTATTTTCTGATTCTAGATCCTCTCTGTTCATCCCACGCTTCTTTGAACTCCTTTGAACTTGAGGAGTGTGTGGCGCAGTGGTTGGATCAACAGCCTCAGCACCCTGGGGTTGTGGGTTCAAACCCCGCGCTGCTCCCTGTAACCCTGGGCAAGTCACTCAGTCCTCCACAGCCCCAGGTACATTAGATAGATTGTGAGCCCACCGGGACAGATAGGGAAAATGCTTGAGTACCTGATTGTAAAAAACCGCTTAGATAACCTTGATAGGCGGTATATAAAATCCTAATAAAAACTTGAAAAAAAAAAAAAAAAAAAAACTTCACTGTTTTCCTCTCCACCACCTCTCTCGAGAGCGCATTCCAGGCATCCACCACCCTCTCCGTAAAGTAGAATTTCCTAACATTGCTCTTGAATCTACCACCCCTCAACCTCAAATGATGTCCTCTGCTTTTACCATTTTCCTTTCTCTGGAAAAGATTTTGTTCTACGTTAATACCTTTCAAGTATTTGAACATCTGAATCATATCTCCCCTGTCCCTCCTTTCTTCTAGGGTATAGATATTCAGGGCTTCCAGTCTCTCCTCATACGTCTTCTGGTGCAAACCTCCTATCATGACGCTGGAAGACCTTACCGGAATAGCACAGAACCAATTTCTTTTTAGATCTGTAATTCATCAAGACGCTAGGACTCAAATACGAGTCGATAGCACTTAACACGCACTTGCTCGGGCAGATTGACTACTCGAACCTTTCCTCCCATCTCTGGAAGAAGTCAAGAAAGAGAGTAACACTTTCACAGTTTGCCCCTCAAAATCACAGACATTTGGACAGATGGACAGACATTCTCATCCCCTTTTGTATACCTCTTTCCAACTTCCATTGGGTCGCAAATACAAATGATCCCCAAAGTGTCCTCTAGATCCCCAGTCTAAGCATGATTTCCCCCAGTGCCCACTGTGCCTTCTTATTCCCCCCCCCCCCAGCATCTCTTCTAGAGATGGACGGCCCCCAAATTATTTTCTTTCATTTCCCTTGTCATTTGCAGCATTGTTCGTTTTGTTTTGTTTTAGTTAGTCTTCATTTTTGCTTCAAGAGGCACTATTTGCAAAGAGGATGCATTCTTCCATATTTGGTCAGATCAGTGGTCTATCCAGCCCAGTATCCTATTTCCAACAGTGGCCAATTCAGGTCACAAGTCCCATCATTTCATGGTACCGATCCGAGGGCATGCAGTGGCTTTCCCCATATCTATCTCAATAGACTTCTCAATGCACTTCTCCTTCAGGATCTTGTCCAAATCTTTTTGAACCTAGATATGTTAACCATTATAACCACATCCTCCGGTAATGAGATGATCAAACTCCATACACAGTGGTGTAGCAAGGGTAGGAGGTGTTTGGGGCAGTGCCCCACACTGTGCCCTCCTCTCTGCCTCCCCACTCTTTCTGTGCCCCCATGCCACACTCGCACCTTCCCTTCCCACCTTCATACCTCTTTAAATCTTTGCTAGCACAAGCAGCTTCTCCAGCCTTCTGCTCGTGCTGGTGTTGGCTTTCCCTCTGACTTCACTTCCTGGCCCCACGACCCGGAAGTGATTTCAGAGGGAGCCAGGCCTGCACAAACAGCAGGCTAGAGTAGTTGTTCATGCTAGTTAAGATTTTAAAGAGGTATGGGGGTGGGGTGGGGAAGGGTGGTGCCCGTGAACATGGCAAGGGGGACAGTGCCTGGGGTAGTCCACCCCCTGCCCCCCCTTACTATGCCACTGTCTGTACATACCCCTTGCCCCACAAACCAGGAAAGTGGCACTCATGCCAGAACCCATAGTGGCAAGATTACACCACCAGACATGGCCAATCTTTTCTCATGCACCTACATAAACACAAACCAAGATATCTATGTCATGAACCCTAATGAAATAATGTAGAACGAACCCCCCCCCCCCAGCTAGGTCCACTCCCAGAGGAACAGAATGAAAGAAGCAATAGTGTGCTCACAGCCCCTCCAGTCCCCCATCTGCCACAGAACCCTCCCCCCCACCATCCCTTGAACTCCATGCACAGCACTCACCATGCAACCACAGCCATACCACAAACATGCACTCCCCACTCTACCCCCCTCCAAAAGTCTCCCCCTAGACTTCCACCACCCCTCTCCCATAAGGACCTATATGCGCCCACCCGCCCTACACCCCTCCCTCCGAGACTAAGAAAGCGAGGATAGAACCCATGAGCTCCAAATCCTGGATATGCTGCCAATTCTCTTCTAAATTATAAATTGCATTGAACTCCTTTTGGGGCATATTAGAAATCCTTAAATACTAATGTAATGTAATGTAACTATTCATTGAGAGAAAAAATATTTCTTCCTATTCATTTTGAAAGTATTTCCCTGAAACTTCGAGTGTCCCCTTGTGCATACTCTTTCCTGACAGTACTTACATGCACAGATTAATCCGTGCATGTGCATGCTAACGAGAAAGAGTTTACACTTTTTCCAAGTAGTGTGCACTATTACTGGCAAACAAAAAATCTCTCATAAAATGTCCTGTTTTTTCTCTGCTTGTTTTTGTATGTTGCAAGGAAGGGATATTTCAATGATATTTCCTATCTTGTTGAAAACAACAGCCCATCCCTAATATCTCTTTCTACCTTCTCTTTCTCTTTGTCCTTTCTTCTTGGATACCACATACCTTGTATGTTTTCTGATTAGGTTTTCAAGCTTGTACAGATCAGTGTGCACAGATGGAGGACTGTCTGGGCTCCCAGACAGACTTTCCAAAACCCAGCATTTGTCTGGGTTTTGGAAAGCTCCAACAAGTTCCGTTCGTGTCTGGAGGACCTTTGAGCATGCGCGGAAAACATTGCACGCATCCGCGCATGCTCCAGGCCCTCCAAATGCGGCTGGAGCTCGTTGGGGAAGAGAAGAGACTGTGTAGGGGTGGGGCTGGAGGCAGAATGTGGCGGGGCCATGTGTCCATGGTTTTGCGGAAGAAAATGTGGCAACCCTAGTGGCACAGAAAGGTAACTTAGTAAATGACAACAGATTAAAACCCAAGTGGTCCATCCAGTCTTCCCAACCATATATGCTCCATAAATTAAATTAGTTTAAATGGTCCTTTTTCCTGAATATTTCTGGGCAAGAAACCCAGAGCCATGCCCAGTAGTGTGCTCAGGTTCCATCTACTGTAGTCTCCATCAAAGCTCACTCCAGCCCATCTTAACCATCCCAGCCATCAAAACCCTCCCCAGCCCGTCCTCAACTGAATGACCATATACAGGACACAGGTATATCGAATGCATTAACATAAGAACATAAGAACTGCCATCTCCGGATCAGACCCATGGTCCATCGAGTCCGGCGATCCGCACACGCGGAGGCCCAGTCAGGTATACACCTGATGTAGTTTTAGTCACCCATATCCCTCTATGCCTCTCGTAAGGAGATGTGCATCTAATTTGCCTTTGAATCCTAGCATAGTGGATTCCTTAATAACCTCCTTTGGGAGAGCATTCCAGGCGTCTACCACTCGCTGTGTAAAGCAGAACTTCCTGGCATTTGTCCTGGACTTGTCCCCCCTTAGGTTCAAACTATGTCCTCTTGTCCGTGTCGCGTTGGAAAATGTAAATAATTTATTTTCCTGCTCTATTTTATCGATGCCTTTCAGCATTTTGAACGTCTCGATCATGTCCCCTCGCAGCCTCCTCTTCTCAAGGGAGAACAGTCCCAGTTTCTTGAGTCGTTCCTCATATTCCAAGTTCTCCATACCTCTTATTAGCTTCGTTGCTCGTCTCTGCACCCTCTCAAGCAGTTTTATATCCTTCTTTAGGTTGGGAGACCAATGTTGGACACAGTATTCCAAGTGTGGTCTGACCATTGCTCTATAAAGCGGCATTATGACTTTCTCCGATCTACTCGTGATTCCTTTCTTTATCATGCCCATCATTCTGTTTGCTTTCTTTGCCGCTGCCGCGCATTGTGCCGACGGCTTCAGGGTCCTATCTATCAGTACACCCAGGTCCTTTTCTTGTTTGCTCTTACCCAGAGTTGCGCCTGACATTCTATACTCGTGTTCCTTATTCTTACTACCTAAATGCATTACTTTGCATTTCTCCACGTTGAACTTCATCTGCCATTGCTCTGCCCATTTCTCTAACTGATACAAGTCGCTCTGGAGTTCCTCGCTATCCTCCTGCGATCTGATTGCCCGGCATAGCTTTGTGTCGTCTGCAAATTTAATAAACTCACTGGATACTCCTTCCAGGTCATTGATGTAAATATTAAATAGGATCGGCCCAAGAACCGAGCCCTGGGGCACACCACTAGTCACTTTCTCCCAGTCTGAGAACTTCCCATTTATGCCCACTCTCTGCTTTCTGTTTTCCAGCCAGCCATTAACCTTACCCATGCCCTTTATTCTTAATTTGTGTGTGTACCTCACCTACTCTGTTCATGCACACAAAATCTGTGCCATCAAATCACGGTGTGTGTGTACTTTTCCATTAGTATTCTGTAAGAGGTCATTTGTGAATGAAGTGTAAGTTAACACTTCTTCATGTAAATGCCTTGGATACTGCCATTAGTCCCTCCCTGTTGTGTAAAACTAAGTGGCTCCTTGCAGAATAACCCCTATGATGCTCAAACATAGGGTTAACAGATGTCTGGGTTTACCCAGACATGTCCGTGCATCCGGATGACACGCATGCATGTGACATCATCGCATCCACACCTGCGTATGCACAGATGCCCTTCCGACGCGGCTCCGAGCACAAGAACGGGTTGAGGGAGAAGGGGATGTGGGGTGAGGCTGGGGCAGAACGGGGCATGACTTGAGCGGAATGGGGCAGGGCTGGGTGAAACTGGGCGGGCTCGGGGGGGGGGGGGGGGGGCCATGGGTCCAGATTTTCAATGGTAAAATCTGGTAACCCTACTCAAACAATTACAAAGAATGACAGCCTTATGAGCTCCCTGCCGCATATCCTCTGCAGACAAGCAAAAATGTGTGATCCTATGTGTTTCTCCATGTGTTTATTGCCTAGTAGAATGTGAGTTTAGATCCCATCCATTGTCTTTCTGATTTGGTTTCACTGCATGATACAGCACCATGCGTATGATTTTCCTTTGGCAAATAGGTGGTGATTTTCTCCTACAGCCTAGCTATTCCCTTCCTCCCTGGAAGACACACATATCAGCTATTTTGTAAACACACAGTCAGTTGCTCCCTAAACATTCTTCAAAACCTGGAGTGAGGTTGGGGGGGGGGTACTCATTAGGATACCTAGGCTGATTTTATTAAAGGGTTAATTTGACATGAAATGTGTGCTTGTGGGGGAGGGGAGGGAAAAACCTCCTAATCTAGTCGAGAGTCTTCTAGCTGTCCCCATCTCAATTTTCTTCCCTGTGGTTTGAATTCTCTGTGCTACATTGAACTAATATATATAAATATATATAGGGTTACCAGATGTACGGATTTCCATGGACATGTCACACGACATCATCGCATGTCATCCGCACATGAGCGGACTTCCTCCCTGCTCGACGTGATTTGTGGCTAGCGAGGAGCGGCGGAGAAGAGCAGATAGTGGGGGCGGGGCTAGGGCAGGACTGGGGGTGGGATTAGGGTGGGGATGGGTGGGACTGGGTGGGCCTAGAGGTGGGTCTAGGGCAGGGGTCTCAAAGTCCCTCCTTGAGGGCCGCAATCCAGTCGGGTTTTCCGGATTTCCCCAATGAATATGCATGAGATCTATGTGCATGCACTGCTTTCAATGCATATTCATTGGGGAAATCCTGAAAACCCGACTGGATTGCGGCCCTCAAGGAGGGACTTTGAGATCCCTGGTTTAGGGGGTCCTGATTTTCTGATTGGAAAATCTGGCAACCCTATATCTATCTATATTTTTTATTATTATTATTATTTTTTTTAAACATTTGCAGGCTCCAATAACAGAAAGCAACCTGGAATCTAAGGGAGCTGCAGCTGTGCCTCCAACCTCTGCTTGACTCCTCTGGCTCTTCCATCTTCTGGCCTTGGTTTTCAGTGGAAATGAGAGCGCAGGAAGCTTAAAGGGCTGCCTGCAATCCCTGAGCCACTTGGAGAACTACAGCGCTAAAGCATTCTTACTGCTTTAATTGGTGTCTTTGAGCTATGATTATTATGCTTCACAGTTCCAGTTGCCCAGTTAAGAAGAAGACATATGATCATTTGCAAAACTGAAAGAGCAAAAGAAAAGCTGAAATGTCACAGACAGAGCATAACTTTGCAGTGGATTTAAATGCTTTTTTTTTTTTTTGGGGGGGGGGGGTTAATATGGTCTTTCAGAGTTTATGTGATCTTTCAGATGTGTTATTGTAGTGCTGAAATAATGTTAGAACAATATTGGTGTTTCTGCTTGAGATCAAGGAGGTGAATTAAGCCCCTGCCTCCCCTGTCTATTTAAACACTGATCTCATAGGTCCTTCAAAGAGAAGCTGGGAGGAGGTAGAAAAGGAGGAAGACCAAAATAGAAATGGGCACGTACACCAGGCCTGTGCAGATAATGGCCCAAAACAGGAGAGAAGAATGAAAATCAAGACCTCAATATTGTCACGCATGTTTTCAAAAGTACCGAAATAGAAAAATCAAAACTCAATGATCTAGAAAAGCCCAAATAAATCCAGTGACGTTAGACCTCAGCAGGCCTGACTGTTCATAAGTTCACTGTGATTCAGAGGTAGGAAGCGTTGAAACAGCTCATACAAAGATCTTTAGGATTAATGTAAGATTTATAAGTCCAGAGGTCAGAATTTTTCTATTTTTGCAGAACTTTTGAGCATTTACGTAATTGTGGGCATTACCTATACCAGTGTCTTACAAACTTTTTTTTCGATCCGCAGCACACTAAACTTGGGGCCATGGCTGGAGGGCCTCGGGCATGTGCAGATGTCAACATGACATCGTGCGCATGTGTGACATCATCACGATGTCCGCGCATTCCTGGAGGCCCTCCAAACAGGGCCCTGAGTTTGCTAACCCTGAAATTGGTATGCCAGTTGGGGGGGGGGGGAAGTGCGGAGAGGAGGAGAGGTGCCAGCTGACTGCCTATAGGATGGGCCTGCCTCTCACTGCGAGAGGCACATCTTATAGGTAGTCAACCAACGCCGGTGCCTTGCCACCTCACCGGAGTCTCATGACACACTGAGAATCTCAATATATTATAGGAGTACAGTATTTTTCTTTTTTTTTTTTTTAAGCTTTATTTAGTTTTTAATGCCAACAAAAAATGCAATACAATTTATATACAAATAATGATAATCAACCAAGCACTTATAATCAGTATCTATACGAAAGATAAAAATTCCCTCCCCCATTCATCATTACCATCAGGAATAATACCAAAACCAAAGATATTACCCCCCCCCCCCCAATGCAGTTATTTCAAACGCCACTCATATAAAGCATGGACTTTTATCATACAGCAATACTAATTTAACAAATAATTAATCAATAATAATAAAACCCTAGAGCGCGCATGCGCTCTTGAAACTCCGTGATTCCTGGTGCCGTGAGGTGTGCCTCCGTGCCGAATTCGATTTTCAAACACGGAGGCAGGCCAGAACACGGAGTAATTCCGCCAAAGGAGGTGAATCCTCTGCGAACTCCAGCCGTCTCCCTCTCAAGCGCTCGGTCCTGTGAGCACTGCAGCTCCACTCGCGCTCCTCTCCTCCTCCCACCTCTCGATTTTGGAACACCATGATGGCGTGGCTGCGGCTGCGGGCGCTGGGCCGGCAGCGGCAGCCACCTTCACTCACTGAGAGAGCTGGGACATGGGGAGCCATGACGGGGGGGGGGGGGTGAAGAGGAGGTGGGAGGCGCCCATTGCTCAGGCCAAGGAACCGGGCGTCGGGCAGCAACTTCCAGAGATCACAGCACTCTAAACACGCTGCTTCGCGGCCTTCTACTGCCCTGATTTGCTCTGCCCGACACGGCAGAGCAAATTAGGGCAGTAGAAGGCCACAAAGTAGTGTGTTTAGAGTGCTGCAGCTGCTGCTAGAGTCTGCATGTTTGTCGGGACCGCGGGAAGGAAAGGGGGCGGCAAGGGACTAGAGACAGTCAGGGAGGAACTGGAGAGGGAAAGGGGGCTGCTTTGGGGGAGGGGTGTGCTGGGAGGTAGACAGCTTTGCTTGGGGGGGGAGACAGAATGGGGGCCAAGGAGAGACAGGGAGGAACTGGAGGGGGAGAGGGAAAGGAGGCTGCTTTGAGGGGAGGGGTGTGCTGGGAGGCAGACAGTTTGGCTTGGGGGGGAAGACAAAAGGGGGGCCATGGAGACACAGTCAGGGAGGAACTGGAGGGGGAGGGGGAAAGGGGCCTGCTGTGGGGGAGGGGTGTGCTGAGAGCCAGACAGCTTTGCTTGGGGGGGGAAAGACAGAAGGGGGCCACGGAGAGACAGTCAGGGAGGAACTGGAGAGGGAAAGGAGGCTGCTTTGGGGGGAGGGGTGTGTTGGGAGGCAGACAGCTTTGCTTGGGGGAGGGAAGACAAAAGGGGGCCATGGAGACACAGTCAGGGAGGAACTGGAAGGGGAGAGGGAAAGGGGCCTGTTGTGGGGGAGGGGTGTGCTGAGAGCCAGACAGCTTTTCTTGGGGGAGGGAAGACAGAAGGGGGGCCACGGAGAGACAGTCAGGGAGGAACTGGAGAGGGAAAGGAGGCTGCTTTGGGGGGAGGGGTGTGTTGGGAGGCAGACAGTTTGCTTGGGGGAGGGGAGACAGAAGGGGTCCATGGAGACAGAGTCAGGGAGGAACTGGAGGGGGAGAGGGAAAGGGGGCTGCTTTGGGGTAGGGGTGTGCTGGGAGGCAGACAGCTTTCTTGGGGGGGAAGACAGAAGGGGGTCACGGAGAGACAATCAGGGAGGAACGGGAGAGGGAAAGGAGGCTGCTTTGGGGGGAGGGGTGTGTTGGGAGACAGACAGCTTTGCTTAGGGGAGGGGAGACAGAAGGGGGCCACGGAGAGAGAGTCAGGGAGGAACTGGAGGGGGAGAGGGAAAGGGGGCTGCTTTCTAGCACCCGTTGATGTAACGGGCTTAAACACTAGTATAAAATATATAAATAATAACCCTCCACTTCACACATGTGCTGTGGTATGTGGAAAATGTATTCAGTGTCCTTATCTCCCGCACTAGAGCCGCTTGGAAAATAAGTTTGGGACCATCATATCGCTCTTTCAGTCCCTCACCATGGCACACACGCAGTTTACGATACACTGACCTATACTTTGCTTTCCACATATTGCCTTCCTTCTAGAGCGGGGATTCTCAACCCAGTTCTTGGGATACACCCAGCCAGCTAAGTTTTCAGGCTATCCACACTGAATATGTATGAGGTAACATTTGTATACACTAACTCCATTGTATGTAAATCTGGCTCATACATATTCAGTGTGGATAGCCTGAAAATCTGACTGGGTGGGTGTGTCCTGAGCTCTGAGTTGAGAACCATTATTCTAGAGGTAGTCCAAGAAGTTGGATGTTATATTACTTTCCCAAATTTGTCATGCTGACCCCACAACCAATCTCGGTTTTAGTTCTACCCTCAATAAATACATTTGCATACAACAGTATGCCAATGTATAAAAATGCCTCATGCCTGTTTATTGTGTCTATCTTTAAAACTCAGGGCCCATATTCTATAAACAGCACCTTAAGTTAGGCGCCCTACTGGTGCCTAACTTAAGTAAAAAATGCCATTTAAAAAATTTTAAAAATCATTTTATAAGGGAAAATGTAGGCGCCTACCTTAAAAACTTGGCACCTACAGAGGTGCTTTTATGATGCCTAATGCCACTGTAGGCATGGCTAATGCCACAAGTGGTGTCATGTAAAGTTCCTCTGTAGGCGTGATTCAAGTAAAAGGTAGGTGCTGGAAAAGTAGGCCTTGAAAATCCCGTCCTAAATGTCTGGTGCCAACCTTTTCCGAAAAAGCTATTCTATAAAAGCACCATCGTGTGATTGACACGTGATCAGTATCCATTTTTTAAGGTGGCCGCCGATCATGGCACCGTTTATAGAATCTAGACCTAAATGACTGTGGGGTTAGCAGGACAGGTTCGGGAATCTATGCCTTAGGATTACCAAATGATTCCATATCATGTATGGATTCACACTAAGTTCATCTTGGTTTTGTCCCACAGCATAGATGGATTTACAATTTTTCTTTTTTTTTCTCTCTGATTGGACTACAGATGTTCAAAGCCTGCACTGGCCCGCTGATCTTGTAAGCCTATGCACTTCAGCAGGATTGCTGCTATACAAAATGCAAGAGATTAACTGAGATACGCTGTATGTTGTGTTCTGTAGTTATCCTAGTCTCATGTAATCATGAATCAAGACTCATTTTTCCAATTCACGCTTCAAGGGGCAGAGCTTTAAAAAACATTCTGCTTGATGTGACATCAGATAGATTTCTCCTTCTACTCTACCAAAGAATAACTGCGGTATACTGACAGCAACAATGGATGGAATGATCAAAATGAAGAACATGAATGGTTAAAATCTTTAAAAAAAGGAATTGAAAGCTTACTTATTTGTGCAAGCCTTTTTCTAGAGCGAACTGTTGTGAAATGTTCCTTTTTGAATGAAATGTCAGTGAGATTTTATATTTGAAATTTTAGAAGAGGGAATGATGTTGTAGGGTTTCTTGGTGCAGTTTGTTTTGTTGTGAGGATTATGAGAAATATTCGAAATTTTAGAAGAAAGAATGATGTTGTAGGGTTTCTTGGTGCAGTTTGTTTTGTTGTGAGGATTATGAGAAATCTAATCTAATCTAATCTAAACCTTAAGTTTATATACCGCATCATCTCCATAAGAATGGAGCTCGATACGGTTTACAAGAACTTAAAATAGTGGGTAGAGAAGAAGAAAAAAGGATTACATGAACTTATGTGTAGAAGGGGGGAGAGAAAGGGGGGAAGGATAGAGCTACAATTTGCTGAAAAGCCAGGTTTTCAGTTGTTTGCGGAATAACTGAAGGGAGCTCAGGTTCCGCAGCGGGGTGGTGAGGTCGTTCCAAAGACCTGTAATTTTGAAGAGAAGGGATTTTCCCAGTTTGCCTGAATAGTGGAAATATTCTGTGTTTTACTGTAATCCGCCTAGGTTGTAGGTGGATACATTTTTTTTTTTAATAAATAAAATATGGACAGCAAAGAAACAGTATTTTTGAAGACATAAATGAGAAATCTGATAGATGAGGTGGGAAGTGTTTAGTGGGCAATGGCTGCATCCTAGGGCCATGGTTTTCAACCCTCTCAGATTTTCAGAATTGCCTTCATGTGACTGCAATATATGCATATTTATCTCAAGCATTTTCATATGAGAATCCCACGATCCCAACTGGCTAGGTGTGCCCCAGGAGAATATTGAGAAGTACTGGTCCCAAACACACAGATTTGCTGAAAAAATGCGAAAACAAATAAACAACTGTACAATAGATATTAAAGTTCTCAAGGTAAGTTTTCAATAAATTATTTTAACTGTTAAGATTGCACATTTATTCTAGCACCCATTAATCTAACAGGCTTAAACACTAGTAATAATAATAATAACTTGCAATAATATAGAAATACAATTTGCTGAGCGAAAATGTAATATGTACATTTTAGTAGGTAATGTTCGACAGGACCTGTTGGGGATAAATAGCAACGTAAAGTTATGATAAGATGAAGATAGCAGATTATATTTATAACAGTGCTGTAAGTTCAGGTGGAATAGGGAGGGGGGAGGGAGAGGGAGCGCGGGTCAATTGTTTAGGTATTTCTGGAACAGGTATGTTTTTAGGCGTTTCCTGAATTCCCGGTATGTAGTGGGCGAAAGCAGTTGGTCTAGGTCTTTGCCCCATAGGACTGCTTGGTGAGAGAGAAGGTGTTTGTGGTGTTTTTTCATTTTGCAGCCTCTAACTGGAGGGGAAATGAGTTTTGGGTGTGTGTTTCTCTTGAGTTTGTTATTAGAAAATGCGACAAGGTCCGTTATGTACTTGGGGGTCAGGCCGTATAGTACTTTGAAGCAGAGGCAGGCAAATTTAAACCTTATTCAGGCTTCCGTTGGTAGCCAGTGCAGCTGCCGATAGTAGGGTGTCACGTGGTCGAATTTCTTCAGCCCGAAGATAAGTCTGACCGCAGCATTTTGCATTATTTGGAGACGTCTCATATTCTTTTGTGAGATTGCTAGATAGGCGATATTGCAGTAGTCAAGCTGACTCAGTATGAGGGATTGCACTAGGATTCTGAATGTTGACGTATCGAAGTATGATTTAATGGTTCTGAGTTTCCAGAGAGTAAGGAAACCTTTTCTGAATAGGTATCAGCTAGAAGGCTCAAAATGGTGTGATCATATCCTATACAAAGTTCCAAGAAGGCAATATGATTATGACAGATCTGCATAAAAAGAAACTAGATACTAGTGGTGAGCAGTACTGCGTGAAGATAGAATATACAGAAACAGCAAATTATGGCAATTCTATGAGTAGAACTGCATGAGTTCTGCCAACCAATATTAAGAAGCTGTTAGGGATGAAGATTCATTTTCAGATGAATGGTAAAATGCAATAAATGAAGTCATTTTCAGTTAATATATATTTTAATGGGCCAAATTAGTGAGAGGCTGACAAGAATAAATCTTTACCTCTTGCTTTCATTTTTGGTGGCAAACCATGCCCATAAAGGAGGAGGGTGGAGTGCAGTGGGGGAGATAGAGGGCAGACAAGCCAAAGCCTCCTTAGCAGGAACAGAAAATAAAAGCATGAAGCACTTCGACAATTATGTCAAACCTTTTTTGACAGCCACCCATCCTTGTCACCCATCCACCAATCCCATAGCTGATGAAGTCATCATTAGTTGCCAGGAAAGTGAAAAAAAAAAGTAGAGCAAGGCGCCATTTTCTATCTTTTGACTGAACAGAAAGGATTAGAGGAAGATGCTAGACAGAAAAATATTTGCTAACACAGAAACAGAGAAAAATGAAGGCAGATAGACCATATAGCCTAGCCATTCTGCACATCCATTCCATCTACTCTCCCTTTCACTACTTTAGAGATCCTATGTACTTGTCCCAAGCTTGTACAAATTCAGATATAGTTTTTAGCTCCACCACCTCTACCGGGAGACTGTTCCATGAATTTACCACCCTTTCTGTGAAAAAGTATTTCCTTAGGCTACTTTTGAGTCTATTCTCTTTCACCTTCATCCTATGCCCCCCTCCAGAACTTCCTTTGAATTGAAAGAGACTTACCTCCTGTGCATTTATTCCACATAGGTATTTAAACATCTCAAACATATCTCCACCCTCTCCTGCCTCTCTTTCAAAGTTTGCACATTGAGAGTTTTAAGACTGTCCCCATACCCTTTATGATGAAGACCACTGACCACCCTATTGGTACAGTCACTTATTCTAAGCATTTTAGATTACTGTAACATCCTTAATTTGTCAATATGAAAGAAAAACATCAAGATATTATTCAAAATACCACTGTTCATTTGATATTCAGTCTGAATAAATTTGACCCTGTGACAAAATATTACCAAAAATTGCACTGGCTGCCAATTGAGGTGAGAATATTGTTTTAAGTTTGGTTGTATATGTTTTAAGTCTTTACATGGTCTTTTACCTCGTTATTTTCTTGACCACTTTGAATTTATTAATAGAAAATGCCCTACACGAGGTTCACGGATATTTGACTTTCCATCTATTAAGGGATGTGTTTCCAAACGATTCTTTGGCAGAATTCTATCTTATCAGGCCGGTATATGGGATAAACATCTTGGTAAATTTATATTAAGTTCTAACACTTATCTGGCATTTAGAAAATTGTTAAAAACATACTTGTTTGGTAAATTTTTTAACTAATGGATTGTAATTTACTGTGAATGTCCAATATCTTTACTCTGTAAACTGCACAGAACTGAGAGGTAGCTGCAGTATACAAGCATATTGTTATGCTATGTTATCCTGTTTATATCTTTTTGAAGGTGTGGTCTCCAGAATACAGGGGCGCTATCACTTACTTTTTCCTACTGTCCATTCCTCTCCCTTTGCACCCAGGCATCATTCTAGCTTTCGCTGCTGCCTTTTCTACCTGCTTGATCACCTTAAAGTCAAGCAAAATAAAAATAAAAAAACACAAAAAACACCAACATAAACAGAGAAAGCTTGCTATAGTACAGACAGAGCCTGAGGGTTGGGGGGGGGGGATAGAGAGAGCGTAGAAGGTCTCAGTCTTACAGAAAAGAATTTAGTTAAAAATCCAAACATTTTATCTGTATCTATACAGTGAATCGCACTGTATTAGTACGCAAGATAGGATGCTAAGAAAAAAAGAAAACAATCAGGCAAGGTGAAACAAAGAGGAAAAGGATCGTCTGCTGCTATATCCACAAAGTGAAGCTTTTGTAAAAATTTTTAAGGCTATTTAGCTATCCATCTCTCACATACTGAGCACAAGTTACAAGTTTATTAGAATTTGATGGATCGCTTAATCGGTTTGCTAAGCGATGTACAAAGTTATTAAAAGAAAAGTGTGAATTACAAAAAGGACAAACCAAATAACAAAATTCTTAGAGACAAGACAAACTTGAGTTGGGAGGAAGGGGGGGGAGGAAAGTTACAATTCTATTTAGAAGAAAAACAAAAAGGGAAAAGAACAAAAGAAAATGGGATAGTTAAAATTTAAAAATATTAAGCAAATCTAAAGTTCAAGTATTATAAGCATCTTTAAAAAGATAAGATTTTAACGATTTTTTAAAGGAGGAGAGGTCTTTTTCATTTTTAATATAATGTGGTAATGAATTCCATCATTGGGGGCCCATTACAGAGAAATATCGGATCTTCTCGTGCCTACTATTTTCAAAGAGGGTATAGATAAGAGATTTTGGAAGGATGACCTGAGTGGATGTATTGTCTTATGGGGTATTAACATTCTGGCTATGAATTGAGGTTCATTATAGGTTAGGGTTTTAAATATTAGCAGCATGAGCTTAAAAAGTTGCAGTGCACTGCTGAGTGAGCGTGGAAGTTAAACTTCATACAGAGCAGGAAAGGGCATAAAAAGGAGTCTATTGCTCTATCAGCTAAGGGAGACCCTTATAAACATTCCTAAAGCAATCCATATGCCTGTCATAAACTGAGCACAGTGAGTAGTGTTGAATTGGTGAGAGGGTGCAAGAGAAAAAACCCATATTGGAGAGGAGCAAGGGGCAGAAAGATGAGCAAAAAGTGCAGGTTGGGCAGATTGTCTGCCCCTTTCTGCCTGTCATCCATTTACTATATATTTGTAAACTTATTTGTAACTTAGTACAGTTTTGTAAAATGAACCAGCTGTCAATCAGAAATATGCATTTCCAACACCACCAAAGTCGCCAGTACACATGAACCTCT
Organism: Geotrypetes seraphini; assembly: GCF_902459505.1. Classification (NCBI taxonomy): domain Eukaryota; kingdom Metazoa; phylum Chordata; class Amphibia; order Gymnophiona; family Dermophiidae; genus Geotrypetes; species Geotrypetes seraphini. The sequence goes on along the minus strand of NC_047089.1, from coordinate 214,588,340 downwards.
CCAAATGGCATGTAGCGAAATCAAATTGACTGTATCTGCATAGGACAAAGACGGAAATCGGCAGTTTTGACTGCAAAGACTAAACCAGGAGCTGACTGTGGAAGTGACCACGAGCTTTTGGACAAGCGAGATCAAGGTAAAGCTTTGCAAGAAGAAGATCATTAGAGATCTCCCATAATACAACATTGAAAATATGCCATCAGACTGTTGGATAAAACTAGACAACAGATTTGCCTTTCTTGATACAGGAGATAGAGGGCCCGGAGAGTTATGGAATGACATCAAAATGGTAATTAATGATGAAGTTAAAAAAAACAACAACCCACTCCAGAAGAGAAAGAAAGCCAAGAAATCAGAAGAAACCAGAAAAGTTGCAGAACAAAGAAAACATGCAACATTTTCCAGTGATAGAGAAAAAGTATCACAAATGAATCGAGTGTTTTAACATCAAGTTTGACATGACAAAGAATGATATCTCAAAGATATTTGTCAGAAAATTGAATCAGAACATGTAAATGGAAAAACCAGATTAGCGTATCAGGACGTTAAGAGATTGCAGCAGAAATTCCAACTGGAAACTGATGGCGAAGAACTACTACTACTTATCACTTATATAGCGCTGAAAGGCATATGCAGTGCTGTACATTTTGAAATTTATAGACAGTACCTGCTCTGAAGAGCTTACAATCTAACATGGTCAGACAGACATGACATATAGGATTGGGGATGCAGAACCCAAAGTGAGAGAACCAGATATTTTAAAAGAAGAAATCATAGCATCAATTAAAGCTTTATTGAAAAAAAGTCACCTGGTATGGATTGTATTCCAATTGAATTAATCAAAGGCTCAAAAAGTGCTATCATGTCCCTCACTCGACTATGTCAACATATTTGGAAGGAAAAATCATGGCCAACTGTTTGGAGAAGATCACTGTTCATATCTATACCGAAGAAAGGTGATGGCAAAGACTGTAACAACTACAGAACAATTATATTAATTCCACACGCTAGCAAAATATTGCTGAAAATAATACAAAGAAGGCTAAAATCATATATTGAGCAAGAACTACCTGAAGTTCAGGCTGGTATCAGAAAAGGTTGAGAAACAAGAGACATTATTGCCAATGTTAGATGGATATTGGAGAAGAGCAAAGAATACCCAAAGCCCCTATACTTTTGCTTCATCGACTACAGCAAAACTTTTGACTGTGTGAATCATGATAAACTCTGCAAAACCCAAACACATAACTCAGATGATAGAGAACCTATATGACAATCAAGAAGCTACAGTGAGAACTAAATACGGCAATACTGATTGGTTTCCAATCAAACGTGGTGTAAGGCAAGGATGCATCTTGTCACCTTACCTGTTCAATCTTTATGGTGAAGCCATCTTCAGAAAAGCAAATTTGGAAGTAGAGCGAGTTGATTTCAAAGTTAGTAGCCAAAATATAAATAACCTGCGCTATGCAGATGATACAATGCTCAAAACCAGCAGCAAAGAAAACATGTTGCATTTACTGAGAAAAGTCAAAGCCGAAAGTCATAACATGGAATTAGAACTGAACATAAACAAGATGAAGATCATGAACTCAGAAAATGATCCAGATTTTGAGATTGAAGGCAGTAGAGCAGAAGTTGTAAAGGATTTCAGTCCCCTGGGCTCTTTCGTAAACAAAGAAGCAACTAGCAGGGAAGAAATACTCTGGAGAATAGCACTTGTTGCTCTTCAATAAAGGCTCTCAACAAAGTATTCAAAGGCAAAGAAATAACACTCCCAACAAAGATTAGACTTGTCCACACACTTATTTTCTCAGTGGTCAATTACAGTTGGGAAAGCAGGACACATTGGAAACAAGACAGGAAAAAAATGGACTAATTTGAGCTTTGGTGCTGGAGAAGCTGGGGTTCTTTTCCCTGGAAAAGCGGAGACTTAGATGGGACATAACAGAAACTTACAAGATCATGAAGGGTATAGAGAAGGTAGAGAGGGACAGATTCTTCAGACTGGCGGGGGCAACAAAGACTAGAGGGCACTCAAAAAAAATTGAAGAGAGACAGATTCAGAACAAATGCTAGGAAGTTCTTCTTCACTCAGAGGGTGGTGGACACCTGGAATGTGCTTCCAGAGGAGGTGGTTGAGCAGAGTACGATTTTGGGCTTCAAAATGGGCTTGGACAAGTTCCTGAAAGAAAAAGGGATTGAAGGGTACAATTAGAGGGTTACTATACAATGCAAAATGCTTTAGAGTAATAGATCGCTTACAGATCATTGACCTGGGGGGGCCGCCGCGGGAGCGGACTGCTGGGCATGATGGACCTATGGTCTGACTCGGCAGAGGCGATGCATATGTTCTTATGTTCAAACTGACTTTGTCACTCGAAACCCAAATGATGAAATTACAACTGTCTTATTTTGGTCACACCAGAAGAGAGAGATCACTGGAGAAGGACATCATGTTTGAGAAGATCGAAGGAACCAGGTGAAGAAGGTGACCTGCAATCAGATGGGTGGACATGTTGATAACAACCATGGGGGTGACGCTGGAGGACCTTAGCAGACTAGCACAAAACCAGTTTCTTTTCGGATCTGTAATTCATCAAGTCACAAGGACTTGAACATGCGTCAAAGGCACCTAACACACACAAAGCACTACTGGGCATACACAACCTTTTCATACACAGAAAAGAAAGACAGTCCTTTCTCCTTACAGCTAACAACCTAGCTTGATCAACTCTTAGGGCTCCTTTTATGAAGCCGCGTTAGCGGTTTAACGCTAATGTAATAGCGCGTGCTAATTTGCCGGCCACGCTAGCCGTTACCGCCTCCTCTTGAGCAGGCGATAGTTTTTCGGCTAGCACGGGGATTAGCACACGCTAAAAAGGTGCGTGCGATAAAGCCGCTAACGCGGCTTCATAAAAGGAGCCCTTAATGACCAGGAGGGGCATAAGTGAGATGGAAGTCAGTTGGGGCCAGATTCAGTAAATGGCACAAAAAAGTAGGCACTTGGAACAATTAGCACTCACCTCTATTCTATAAACAAGGAGGAGAGGCATGGCCTAGCGGTTAGAACTGCTGCCTCAGCATCCTGAGGTTGTGAGTTCAATTCCAGCCCGTCCCCTGTGATTCTGGGCAAGTCACTTAACTCTCCATTGCCCCAGGAACCACAGTTAGATTGTCAGCCTGTTGGGACAGATAGGGAAAATACTTGAGTACCTGATTACTGTTCAATGTATTATAAGTCACTTTGGCTGAATCTCTGTATAAAAAAGGCAGTCAATAAATAAAGGGTGCTCTAAGATGAGCTCCCTTACTTGAATAGTACTTAGTTCCAATTCCTGAAACTAAAATTATGTGCAATGACTTAAACCCTACTGAAACTAGGCATAAATCCTGGTGCACAAGCTGGGTATACATTCCTCAGTTCTGTAACACTATGCATATCTTTTGGGAATGCTCATAACCCACCCCCTGCCTGTTTCATGGCCATGCCCTTTATTGGTTGTAGGTATGAGAATTTAGATGTAGCTCTTTGTAGAATGGCACAACTCTAAATCAGTGCTAATTAACAATAATTGCTAAAAGCCAATTATTGAGTGTTAATGGTTCATCAACTAATTTAGCTGTGTGTTTTCAACTCAGGATCATGCCCAAATTTGAGTGACCTCTATAGAATCTGGGAGTTGATGCTACCAATACATAGGCTATTGATATATTGGCCACTTGTCATATGATAATAATCCAGCCTCTATAGAATCCACAAAATCAGTAATATAACTGAATGGTCTGGATTAAATGTTCTTAGTGATAATTCAATACCGTTGAAAAGGACGCCTCAGCCCCACCACTCCACCGCAGAAAAGACATTCACATCGCGGGAAGTATAGTGTGGTGCTTCATCATTGGCTGTCACTTCCCATATACTTTACATTAATTTTATTTTAATTTAAATATTTGTGTCATAAATATATTATAATTATATTACTTCATTTTAGTTGTATTGCATTTGTTGCTGATATATTAACTTAGTACTTATCTCAGCCAACCCTGGGGAGTCAGACCCGACATGTTTCGCACAAGAATTGTGCTTTCTCAAGGGCCTCCCTGAAAAAATATATATAAAAAGACAGAATCATAAACGTACAATTGCATATAGTCTCCATCTAAACACTGCTTGTAATCTTAGAAACTCCATTAATATAAAACAAACCTCACCTAGGTCGCCGCCGTCATCCGACTCCAAGACGTTAAAGAGTATAAGATGGCGCCGGCGTCCTCGGAGCTCAGTTTAAATGCTTCCCTCCCTGAAAGTTCACGCCCTCCCAGCAGCTTATTGGTCGAACTCTAAAGGAGTTCATGACATGGAACTCCATTCGATCATATTATTTAACCCTCTGGGTTCCACTGTATCTATCTTAAAAATATACCTCTGCTCTTGTTAAATGAATATATAGGCAGCAGCACACTTTTTTTTTTTGGGGGGGGGTTGCAAAAGCTTCAACTTAGACCCCTCTCTCTCTGGCTTCCGCCTCTCCCACCTACCTCCTCCCTGGTAGCTCTCATTTTAAATCAAATTTAAAGTTTCAAGTTTAATTAATATTAATATACTGACCATTGACGTACACCTGGCTGGTTTACAATGCTAAAAATGAAAGGTTAAAATAAATTTTTTTGTAGGGGGAGGGGAAATGTGAACATTAAATAGACAAATTACAAATACGAACATGAGCTTGAGGGGAAAGGGGGAGTGGAAAGTTAATTACATTATTAAAAAACAAATTAATTAAAGGGAAGAGGGGAAGAGGATAAAACAGCAGGAATGGGGATCGCTTCTTAAAAGCGGTTTGTGTTTATTTTGCAGATTGTTGGAAAGGAAATATTTAGATGCATTGGTATGCGTCTTGGAATAAGAACTTTTTTAGTTTAGTCTTGAATTTGTCGAGTGAATTGCCGAGGCGGAGTTGAGGTGGCATGGCGTTCCATAAAGTTGGAGCTACAATGGAAAAGTTAGTTTTTCTAATGTACTAGAATTCTTTGATGGAAGGTATGGTCAGAAAAATTCTGATCAGCCGATCTAAGGGTCCGCGGAGGGCAAAAGGGGATGATGAGTTTATCAAGAAAAGATGGGAGACGTGAAAGTTTGATTTTAAAGACCAGCATTAAAGTTTTATAGGTGATGCAGTGGGTGATGGGTAGTCAGTGAGTTTCTCGCAGAAGAGGAGTAACATGATCATATTTCCCAACCTTATAGATGAGTTTGATTGCCGTATTTTGAATGAGCTGCAGTGGACATAATTCTTTTTGAGTAATTCCATTGTAAAGGGAGTTGCTGTAATCTAAATGAGAAATGACCAGAGAGTGAATGAGGGTTGTGATAGCATCAGTTTCAAGAATTGAGGTTAAAGAACGAATGAGCTGAAGTTTGTGGAAACAGATTTTTACGATGGAGCTTATCTGGTCATGGGCAGCAGCAACGAGTGAGCATGCTGCCATTGGCCTGCAGAATGAAGACTTCTGGGGCACGACGACAGCAACAGGCTCGCTCGTTACCGCTGCCCAAAGATTTAAAATGAGAGCAGCTGGGGAGGAGGTGGGTGGGGGAGGCAGGAGAGCCATCTCTTCTGACCAACTGCCAATTTTGAGGAGACCACGGCCCCTGTGGCCACCCCCATTCCAACTCCCATGCAATATGAGATCTAGGGCCAACAGCAGCACTAACAGGGAGGAGCAGACAAGAAAGTCTCCAATCTCAAGACATTCATCAAGAAAGCTGGAGACAACTCATAGCGTGTTCAACAGCCTTTCACTTGGTATATATTCTCATGCCTAAAGTTCGGCACTCACTTACTTACTTACACTAGTATTCTATAATGCCTTCTGCACCCAATTTTGCCATTATAGATTACTTGCTTAGTGCTCAATTGTTTTGTGCCTCACTTTTGGCGTCATTTCTTGAACCTACCCTTAGTTGCCAATTGTTTGTTGTGCTATGCATTTTTGTATTGTATTTGGTATTTTCTTTACTATTACAAAAACTTTCCAATAAAAATTTTGAACTAAAAAAAAAAAAAAAAAGAGAAGGCAGTCAAAAATCAGTGGCTTAACCTCCCATATTGTAGAGGTTTACATACTGAACACTCAGAACCACAATGCCCCGATACCTCTAAGGATATGCATTCATTTCCCATGTTGTTTCATGTTGTTTTTAACGTCTTCGTTTTTTATTCTTAAATTTTTTTTTTTAATTCTTTATTCATTTTTAAACGTACAATAAGTGCATCAATATAATATAACAAATAGATCATAAATATATCACTTAATAGTCATCAAAGGTATACATAAAATGCTATTAACCCCCACCCTCCCCAACCCTTCCTATTATATAATCAAATACAATGTACAATATACATTAATAAAATAATAAAATTATCCCCCATCCCCCCTCGTAATTGAACCTGTAAATCAAGGGAAAAGAATCATTTAATCATTGCAATATTTTGTTAATGGCTCCCACACATCTTGAAATTTTCTAAAACACCCTCGCTGTATTGCAATATATCTTTCCATTTTATATATATGACATAGGGAATTCCACCAAAAATTATAGTTTAGTCTACTCCAGTTTTTCCAATTGTACCCCGGTCATTATAAGTAATAATTTGTTATTATTTGAAGAAATTTGACTTTTTGCTCTCATTGCCATACCAAACAACACAGTATCATATGACAATGCCACTGGATTGTCTAATAAACAATTAATTTGGTCCCAAATTGATTTCCAAAAGGTCATAATAAATGGACAATAGAACAATAAATCCTTAAAATTTTTTTTATTAAATTTTAAAAGAAATACATAATATACGAAGACCAAATGAACCATATCAATACAATAAATACCAAACAATAGTCATGAGAAGCTGTGATATAAACAAAATAACATTCATAACAATCTATTAATTAACTTAAAAGGAGAGGAACAACAAACAAAATTTAGGGGTTCTTTATAGTGTTCTTAACAGTGCCCTTATTGAAATGTACATTATTTATCAATCGATGAATTATTGCACAATAACGCACAGCAGGCCCTTTTTTTACAAAGCCGCAGCAGCGATTCCCAGGCCGACAAATACAACGCAGCCCATTCAATTCTGATGGGCTGCATCACATTTGCCGTGCTGGGAATCGCTACCGTGGCTTTGCAAAATGGGCCCAACATTTGAGCAACAGAGAAATAGAGCTATGCTATTAGCAAAATTGCCCCCGATATATATTACAAAAATAGAAAATGCTAGAAAATGCCTTAATCAATGGGGGACACTAAATAAAATGAAAACATTTGGCCTGCATACCCCTAGGTAACACAGGGAAGCATACCATCACTAAGGGGGTCCTTTTACTACGTCGCATTAAGTAGCTAACACGGAGTTTACCACAAGGTAGACTAGCGCAGACTTGCATTGCTGTCACCTGTGTTTAAAAGCCAGCCTTCCCTGGCCCTCTTCAGTGGCACTATCCGGACAACCGTTTAAATTGTTTTGAATATCACACCCTAAGTTTATAGAATACAGTCTAAGTGCAGTTACACACCTAGAGAGAGGGGAGACATGATTGAGACGTTCAAATATGTCACGGGCCGTACTGAGGTAGAAGAGGATATCTTCTTTCTTAAAGGACCTACGGCGACAAGAGGACATCCGTTGAAACTCAGGGGTGGGAGATTTCATGGTGACACCAGGAAGTAGAGAATGACACGGGGAAAAATTCTGTCCCTGTCACCGCCCCGTCCCTGGACCACCATCCTCTGCACCGCTGTCCCTTTCACCGCCCCGTCCCCGTCTCTCCTGTCCCCTTCACCGCCCCGTCACCGCCCCGCTGTCTCTTTCACTGCCCCGGCCCTGTTCCCGTCTTCAGCGTCTTCTCCTCTCCATCCTCCCACCCCCAGCACCCTTCAAGCGGTCCAGCAGCTCCCTCCCGCCGACCAGCCATGCATTTCCCTCCTTTTTCCTTACCTTTTCTTCTTAAAATGGCGATTTCTATAAGACTACCAGCTGTATTACAGCTGGAGCCTTGAAGTCGCGTTGGGTTGCCTGCTAGAAGTCTCCTCCGATGCAACCGGAAACAGGAAGTTGCGTCAGAGGAGACTTTTACCAGCAGGCAACGCAACGCGACTTCAAGGCTCCGGCTGTAATACAGCTGGTAGCTTTATAGAAATCGCCATTTTAAGAAGAAAAGGTAAGGGAAAAGGAGGGAGGGAGATACATGGACGGCCGGCGGGAGAGAGTGGGCTGTCGGTTCGAATGCTCGGTCACCGCACGTTCAAGATTGTTCACCGCCACGTGCTACCATTCACCGCTCCACGGGACGGTGAATGGCTTGTCCCCGAACTTGCGGTGACCAGTTTTTTTGGTCACCGTTTTGGCGGGTTACCCCGGCAAAATGCGGCTAGCCGCGGGTAACCGCCACCGTGTCATTCTCTACCAGGAAGTATTTCTTCACCGAAAGGGTGGTTGATCATTGGAATAGTCTTCCACTGCAGGTAATTGAGGCCAGCAGCGTGCTGGATTTTAAGAGAAAATGGGATAAGCATGTGGGATCACTTCAAGGAAGAAATTAGGGGGTGGGTCATTAGAGTGGGCAGACTTGTTGGGCCGTGGCCCTTTTCTGCCGTCATCTTCTATGTTTCTATGTTTCTAACTGCAAATTGGTGTTAATCCCACTTCATGGTCATTATTGGCAAATAAAGCCAATAATGGCCACCTGAATAATACATTAGGCACTATTCTATAACTTGCGTGCACAATTTGGTATGTTAGTTGCAAAACTGTGCGCCTACATTTATAGAATCAGGGGTGACATCATTTGGATCCTGGCTAAGACAGAAGGATTACACGTCCCATTAAGAAAAAAAATATTGCCTCGGAAATAACCTGCAATACCAGCATATTCCGTGCCGCTTCCCAGAAAAGGGGACATATGCGACCTCGAAAGCTCATTTATTTCAACACCACTGTATTGTTCTTCTGTTAGCCCTGTAAAGAGGGTTGCAACCTACAAAAAAAAGATCTGCTTTCACCATACCAGTGTGGCTACTGAAACTCCGCTTTGCTGCACTGCCAGGAACTAGCAGTTCAATATCCCTCTTCATGGTCCTGACTCTCTGCATGATAAGGTCACATGTAATCCTCAGTGTGTGTTTGTGTCAATATTATGTATGTTTCCATGTAGACTTGGGCGGGCAATAAATTTTTTGAAATAAATAAATAAATCCTATTATCAAGTAACCCACTGGCATAGTCAGAAGATAGTGATCTTATCGCTGGTGTACACAGGCTTATAACTGAACCCAGCCAGAGTAGCAGACTCTTAATGCACTCTGCAGTGACCAAGCCATGAAATCGGTAAAATACGTTAATCTAAGTTGGGAGTCAGAAAGCTCCCATGGCTGAGCAAACAGATCTCAGAAAATGACTTATCATTGGAGGACACATTAAAGCAAGGTAGGATAACGCGGCAGAAGGTTTCTTTTATCTTGGATCTCCAAGACGCAACCTAATTAAGATTATCACCATGCCTTTACTGTGTGTGGATTAGGGGAAAGGGGGTCCCGCTGAGACCATGCTGCTTTCCTTTAGACCAGAATCCTAAAATGGAATGCAGTTACTCAGAAGGTATGAAACTGTTCAGATTATGATGCAACCTTAGCTCCTTCAAAACACCTTTTCATGTATTTTTTTGCTGTTATTACTTGTGAAAGTTCCAAGCATTGCACATAACTATAAGCTATGGCAATAAAAGAGAGAAAAGAGCCGGAATGGCAGGTCTAAGAAGCTGGAATTCCCACTTCAGTTGCTATAACTTGGCACGACAGGTCATGGCATGAGTTTGAAAGCGGCGTGTACATCACCTGGGGGATTTATTCGCTTCTTCCTTCAGTTTACTGATAGCAGTTGACAAGCACAGATATTAAAACCTGCATGTTCTCTTTGACATGGAGAAGCAGAGGTAGTGCCGCTGATTAAGGGCCGCAGGGCTACAGAAGAGCAAGTATGAATTGCTGCATGTGGACAGTGTACACATAGCTGAATACATCCATTGCTCTGGCACAAACAATTGTCAATGACATGGAGCTTGGCTGTACCATGTGTAATTAGCATATCGACGGGGGATTTCTGTAGACGATCCATTTTCATAGCTTCCCAGGAACATTAATAAGTGTTAACTCAACAGAAGTGGAGGGGAGAGGAGCATGGGCAACGTTTTGAAAACAAATTTCCCCCTGATAATTACAATGACTTCAATAATCAAAAATACAGTAAAACCTTGGTTTATGAGCATAATTCATTACAAAAATATGCTTGTAATCCAAAACACTCGTATATCAAAACAAATTTCCCCATAAGAAATAATGGAAACTCAGACAATTCGTTCCACTATCCAAAAACTTTAATACAAAATAGTATATGCACTTGTATTCCAAGACCACGCTCGTTTAGAACAGTCACTACACTCCCGGAGCATCAGAGAGAGAAGAACCATTGGCTCAATTATGATGATGTGACGTATGTATACTGTATGTACTTGTATTGCAAGACCTCGCTCATTTAGAACAGTAACTACATTCCTGCAGTGCCAGAGAGAGAAGAACCATCGGTTCAGTTATGATGATGTGATGTGTGTATACTGTATGTACTTGTATTGCAAGACCATGCTTGTTTATTAAGTTAAAATTTAATAAAATGTTTTGCTTTGTCTTGCAAAACACTTGCAAACCAAGTTACTTGCAATCCAAGGTTTTACTGTATCATCTTATATGTGTGTAATGGGAGTCTGGAGGTGTGTCATCCCACAATATTACTATGTGTGTAGGAAGGGGGAGGAGTCCCTTTATATGGGAGGAAGTTAAACTTAGGGTTCTAACCAGCTGGCTGAACTCAAACTCCGATGTTTCATGCTTCTTTACAAGCCATCCAGGCAGTGTATTTCTAAAACATCTTCAATAATAAACTCCTGAAAATCACATCAAAAATATTAGGTAGTATATCAAATAGAAAACAGAAAAATGAAGGCAGATAAAGACCATATGACTTATGTAGACTGCCTAACTATGTCATCTACTATCCCCTCCTCTCCCTTAGTGATCCAATATATTTGTCCCAAGTTTTCCTGAATTCAGGTATACTTTTTGTCATCACCACCTCCACCAGGAGGCAGTTCTAAGCATTCACCACCCTTTCCATGAAAAAGTATTTTCCGAGATTACTTCTGAATCTATCTCATTTCGCCTTCATCCTATGTCTCCTCATTCTAGAGTTTCCTTTCAATTGAGAGAAACTCGCCTCATGCACATTTATGCCAGATAGGTATTTAAACATCTCTATCACATCTTCCCCTCCTGTCTTTCCTTCAAAGTATACATTTTGAGATCTTTAAGTCCATCTCCATATGCCTTATGATGAAGACAACCAACCATTTTAGTAGCTTTCCTCTGGACCGACTCCATCCTGTTTATATCTTTTTGAAGGTATGATCCCCAGAATTGTACACGGTATTCTAAATGAGGTCTCATCAGAGTATTATACAGGGACAACAATACCTTCTTTTCCCTCCTGGCCATTCTTCTCTCATGCATCCTTCTATGTAGCTTTCATCTTTGCTTTTTCAATCTGTTTGGCTACCTTAAGATCATCACATACTATCATACCCAAATCCCTCTCTCATGCAAAAATAAAATTGAAATCCAACTTAGGTGAGGTAAAAAACTGCTGGAAATCAGAAGCCATCAGGTACAATTTTGTCCTATCCTTGGCAACCCACAGAGGGCCCTCTGGTGCCTCCCAGTGTTCCATCAGCATCATGATTATATCTGGATTTGAACGAAAAACTGTGGACTGGGTCATAGAACTGCTCATAAACAAAATTTGAGTTGTGGAAGTCTTTGGGAGCTTCAAATTTAATTCCCGCAAATATACTGTAATGACTTCTGTCAAATCTGCCAGTTTGAAAAGTCTGCACACCTTCTAGGGCTGCCACCTCTGACCCAGAATTGACCCTGATCCCCATTCATTCCAGTACTTTACCAACTGGTCCTCTGGGGAACTGTGCTCTTTGAAGATAAACCCCCATGTGCCACCACTGGCGATACTCTAGGCTGCAAATGTTTATATTTCAAACTCACAAAATCAGAGTCAAATCCCTGACCCAGATCTCCTAAGGATCTCTGCAGGGGAACTTCTTGTGCCCTCATAGGTTCAGAGGCATCTCCACACTTGTGTTTCACCGTTGACACCAAGTCACCCTTCGAGGGCTCTAGGGGGGATTTATGCCTCAATACACGATCTTCCTGCAACTCTAAGACCCTGAAGGGCTAAGGGGGCTAAACCCAATGCTCCTGCCCTTCACATACCCTGAAGCACATGGCAGATGGACACTCCTCAGCCAGCTATCCTTCACAAAACTGTATGATACAGGGGTAGAAAGGCCTGGGAGAGTCCATAGAAATCATTTATTATCAAAAACAAGGTGCTATGGGGCAAATAGAAGCTTTTAAAATAAAATTGGGAAATCCAAGATAGCCACTGCGGCAGCATTTTGGTGCCTGAAAACAGCCCGGGAGAGCTATAAAAAATCTCTCAAAAATTCAGAAAATGGGTTTTTGGAGGAGGGGGGACCCAGAGTCCCTCAAAAGTCCAGTTTTTGAACTACCCCAAAGACAGTAAGAGAACTGAACTCACAGAACTGCTTGGTGCTTTGCCTGCATCAGCTCACACTGCAGCTGGACAATGGAGAAGATTTTTGCCTCAGATGAGCATACAAAATTCTTCAGCCACTTGTCTCTTCTGGCTGACTTTTAGGCAGGCTTTGAGAGCCTGAAACCCTCAACCCCGCTAGCTCCCCATGCATCTTCAGGGGGGAAAGCAGCCGGCACCTGCTACAGTCCTCTGGACCAACACGAGGCCACTTAGCCTGCGCTCAAGAGCCTGAAAAATCAGGGGCAAGCCAAGCTCCCAGGGGAACACACCCCAAGCTATCAGCAGAATTAGTACAGGCCAGCTAGGTAGGTGCCCTTGCAAAAGGGTTGCCCCACCCACCCCCAGCTACAGCTCTCTGATCCAGACTCTCTGTATCTTTTCCCAGGCAGAGCTGTCACAGAAATCCTGGGAACCTCTGTAGCACCAGGAAGCCTCAAAAGTTGTATAAAAACCGAAAAATAATAAAACAGGTCTAGAGAAGATGAAAATATACCTTCTCAACCCATTGCAGAAGGAAAACCTGAAGAGCCAAGGAACTGTCCAGTGACACAAGAAGGAAGAGTTGAAAACTGTAGATGATACCTTCTTCATGCCTCATGGGTGAAGGGAAGAAATCTATTTGGCAAGACTTGGGTCTCTTTTGCACTGGAAATAACATTACCCCCCCCCCCCCCACACACACACACACACCTTTTGCAAAACTGTGGAAGCATTTTTTAGCACAGAGCATTCAGCACACCGGCTAACGTTAAAAACCACATCCGCGACTTTGTAAAAGGGGTGGCAAATTAGCTGCGCAAATGACATTTTATTTATTTATAGAAGATTAAATAATTAAACAATCAAGAAAATTCTTGTGCAGAAAAGTTCAACCCATACATAATATATTACAATACATTTAATCAAGTCAAAGGTAAATGAAAGATTATGAGTTTAAGCTACAGTCCACTATACAGAAGAGGGTGGATCAGAAAATTACCTAAGAAAAATTATTTTAATACCAATAATCAAAGGAATTATAACATAAGGTCAGAGAGATCCTTCTAATTAAATCTCATATAGTATCTTCAACAACAGGAGACAAAGGAGGAGCAGGATAAATGACCTTTTAAAGACAATTATGTGCCTACAGAATGATGTAGTTGAGACTGTTTGTCCATGCAAATAAATATTACTTAATTTTTACATATTCCAACTTTGATTTGATGTACATAAGACTTACTTTAAGCATTTTCTGAAGATAGCTTTAGATATAGCATGCAAAACTGCATAATTTTGTCATTAGTAGTAAAGTTTGAAAAAAAAAAAATCTACTCCTAAAATTGACATACCCTACTCTGGTATCATCTCGACGACCATTAAAGAAAATGCAAGTGATGCCAATCTGCTGCAGTTCCTCCTCAAACTGTACATCCAGATTTTTCATGAATCTCGCCTGAGCCCTCTTCACCTTGTTATGATCAATCACTAAAGCAATGTCCAAGTGAGTGATGAGCCCTGCATAAATCCAACTGGCAAGGGCTATGTTGGTTATATCCTCAGTATTATATTTTGACGTCTTCTTAGCTTTCTCTAGGGCAGCAGGAATTTCCTCCATTGGTTCTTCCGCCAACTATGCAATGTCTCAAACCCATCCAAAATATCTTCCAAAAAGTTGTATGTAGATGTTATAAGGGCAATACTTAACTTATAGGCTCATCTTTATTCCAGTGCTGGTAAAATTTCATCTCTCCCAGTGCTCAACCAAATCCATAGAGCGTTTCAATCAAAATGATCTGCTTCGGGGGATTAGTGCATCTGTTGCCGAAGCCACCAAACACAGTATTACAATATGGTTGATTGAAACGTGTTGATTGAAACGCTCTAAGGATTTGGTTGAGAGTCGGGAGAGATAAAATTTTGCCAGCACTGGAATAAAGATTAAGTTTATTAATATGATTATTGGAGGTGGGTGTGGACAGATGATTGACAGATGAATCACAAAATGGGAATCTTTGCGCCAACCTTTGTGCATGCGCAGAGACCCTCCAGACGTGAACCTGAGCTCGGGGACTTCCAAACCCAGACAAATTGCTAGGTTTTGGAAATCCCTCTGGACAGTGCTATAAAAAGAGGACATGGTCCAGATTTTCCTGGACGTCTGGTAACCCTATAAATTGTAGTCCCTGGACTGGAATTCTAAAACCTTGGAGGCAACCGAGCTATAATCAGGACTGGCTCAGAAATGCAGCATCCAATGGCGGTTAAGGTCCTTAAGGCCCATCCAGTCTGCACCCAGTATCATTCCTGATGCAGTGCCATAGAGCCCAGTTGATCTCCATATTTCCCATACCTCCTTAATAACTATGGGTCCCCTGCGCTTATCCCAGGCCTTATGGAATTTCCTTTTGACACCATCACCTTCCCTGCAATGTTGCTGCATGCATCTCACCATCCTTTCCTCATCCACTTTCTAGCATGCGGCTTCCAGGTAACCTGAAGCTAAGGTCATGAAGACAGAACCCACTTAAGACTTTCTCTGCACAGAGCCGGCACCCTGACTGAAGATAAGTTGTTTGATTGATTTCTAACTTTATTACTGATGAAACTGTCTGCCACAACTCCCAGAGGGGCTCTGGCACAAAGCAAGAAACCATGGCATTTCTACACATCTGCTCAGAAACTAGCAGCATTTTAGCAGTAGATGAGGTATCCTTACATGAAAAAGGCAAATTTCTCCTATCCCCAGGTAGTACATTTACAGCGGGCATTTCGCTCCCATCACATTTCTGGTACATATGAGTACATAAACATAATAATTAGTGATTGCAAATGTTAAGAGCAGTGAAAATAACAGCCTAGTGTTCCAGAGTCAAAAGGAAATGAAAGCCATTTGATTTCTTTTTCAGGTGCCAGAGAAGTTTTGCAAACTCCTTGATGTCCTTTATGAGCCACTAAAAAAGGTGCCCCCAAGGCTCACAATCTTCAGATCAGAGTGCCGATTGCTTTGAAGCCTGGCTGGAAATCCTAGGCAAATCAACCCCCTTTAGTGCAGACTATTTTCCAAGACCTCCCGGAGAACATGGCAAACACAAAAGGCAACTCCGCAAGAAATGAAAGGAGGGAGGCATGCAGTTGAAGCAGGCCCAGAGGGGAGAGGCAGCGTTAATGAGATTAGAAGGCTGAGACATGAAAGCAAGGACATTTAGAAACAATTTTTCTACATTAATAAAATAAACGGATGGAACAAGCATGTAAATCAACTACCTAAGAAGTTCAAAGCTATGTAACACAGTAAATGATGACTGATCCGGTTTGCCCCTTTCTGCTTCCTTTCTGATTCTATGTCACTCATGAAGGAATACATAAAAATTCTTATATCCAATCAATGCCAGCTTCACACCATGTCTGTCACCATGTCTCTCATATGAATCTCCCAACCCTCCTTCTACTAATGTTTCCCCTTCTGCACCATATGCTTGGAGCATGCTGCCCAAATCCCTACAGCAGGCTCCATTTCTGGCAGTGTTAAAAGTCCACTTCTTTGAGAGTGCTTTCAACTAGAGAATGACACAGGGAAGAAATTTCCCGTTCCCATGAGCTCGTCCCCGTGAGCTTGGTCCCCGTCCCTGTCCCATTCCCACGAGCTCGGTCCCTGTCTCCACAAACCATCTGATCCCAAGCCTCAAATAGTTTTATACTGAACTTATTTTATTAAAGTATAAAAAGAAACAATATTCTGTACAATTGTCATTTTATAAATCATCATCTGACAGGGCTTTATTTATAAATGTTTATCAACACAACTAATATATTACTTTATCCTAAAGCAAAAAAAAAAAAAAAAAAAGAAATATAATTTTTTTTCTACCTTTGCTGTCTGGTTTCTGCTTTCCTCATATTTTCGTCATTCTATTCCTTCCATCCACTGTCTGCCTTCTCACTGCCTCTTCCATTTGGCATCTGCTCTATTACTTTGCCTCTCCCTTCCATCTCTCCCTCTACACCCCCCCCCATTGGTCTGGCACCCATCTTCTTCCCTCCGCTTCCCCCATAGTAAGGTATCTCTGTCTTATTTCCTTCCCTCTCCCAGGTGGTTTTTAGCATCTCTCTCCTTTCCTCCCCTCAGATCTGTTATCTATCTCCCCAATCCAGCATGTGCCTTTTTTATCCCCTCCTTCCATCCAGTTCCCTTCAGCATCTGTTCCAATCTCTCCTTCCTACTTTCCTTCAGCGTCTTCTCCCCACTCTCTCTTCCCCATTTCCCTTCAGCGTCTTCTCCTCACTCTCTCTTACCCATATCCTTTCAGCGTCTTCTCCCATCTCTCTCCTACCCACTTTCCTTCTGCGTCTTCACCCCTCTCTCTCCTATCCACTTTCCTTCAGCGTCTTCTCCCCATTCTCTCTTCCCCATTTCCCTTCAGTGTCTTCTCCCCATTCTCTCTTCCCCATTTTCCTTCAGCGTCTGTTCCTCTCACCCCCCTCTCTCTCAACTTCCTTTCAGCACCCTTTGCATGGTCTAGCAGCCCCCTCCCGCCCACTTTCCACTGTCTGAGCATTGCCCTCCCTCCCTCCCTTCCCCTTACCTTCGCTAGTGATTTTTATTTTTCTCTCATCAAGCAGCCATAGCCTTTTCTGAAGTCGCATGCGGCTGCCGGAAACTTCTCTTCTAATGCAACTTCCTGTTTCTGGTTGTGTCAGAGGAGAAGTTTTAGGCTGCTGCACATGACTTCAGAAAAGGCTCTAGCTGCTTGTTGAGAGAAAAATAAACATCTTCAGCGAAGGGAAGGAGGGAGGGAAATGCCAGACCACGGCAATTGAGAGGAAGGAGGGATGGGGCTGCTGGACTGAGCGATTGAAGATTATTTTACGTACATTCCCTCAATTAACTGCGGGGACAAGGCCATTCACCACTCCATGGGGCGGTGAATGGCTTTGTCCCCATATCCACTGTGACCAGGTTTTTTTCATCAATGTTTCAGTGGATTACTCGTGGCTAGCTGCGGGTAACAGTCACCATGTCATTCTCTACTTTCAACTCCTAATTCCTCTCACCTTGGGTTCTGCATCCCCAACCCTGTATGTCATGTCTGTCTGTCCAAGATAGATTGTTGTCTGTCCAAGTTAGTTTGTAAGCTCTTCTGAGCAGGGACCGTCTATAAATGTCAAAATGTAGAGTGCTGCGTACGCCTTTCAGTGCTATATAAGGTATAAGTAGTAGTAGTAGTAGTACTTTGATTTGCTGTCTATTACAGTGTTCTTCAACCACCGGTCCATGGACCAGTGCCGGTCCACAGAAATTTCCTGCCGGTCCACAGGGCCAGCACATGCATCAGGCCCAAAGCAGTGTTCTTCAACCGCCGGTCCACGTTGCGATCGATACGGCGTTATCTTTGAGCCAGCTCCCTCTTCCTAACTGATTCAGTGCACAAAGCCATGGGCAGCGGCTCCTACAGGCATCCTGCGCCTGAACCGGAAGCCTTCTCTCTGATGTTGCAAAGTCAGAGGGAAGGCTTCCAGATGAGGCACGGGATGTGGAAGGTGCAATTAGTACTATTATGGGGGCGGAGTCTGGGATAGAGATGGGCGGGGTCTGGCCCATGACTTAGCCCAGTGTTCTTCAACCACCGGTCCACGGACCGATTCCGGTCCACAGAATAATTCTTTTATTTCTGCCGGTCCATAGGTGTAAAAAGGTTAAAAAACACTGGTCTAGTACACAACTAGCTCAATCATTGAAGCTTAGGAAACCCCAAGCTGATTTGCAGTTTCATACCTAAAGAACTGTGGCTCACATTGGACGTCATACTCTACGGCAACAGTTAGTGTTTTGATTTATAGTGGTTGCTTTCAAAGTAATCATGACATGTTGTTCAAATACAAAAGCATGATCTAAAAATGATATGCCCATCTTTAGATTGAAATATTTGCATTCATTCTCCACAACCCAATTCACAGTATCAGGTTGTTATGGACAAAGTGAGTAGCACATAACTCCGCATTTTACCTCATGTATACGATCTACTGTCACGGTCTTTTAATTGTTAAACTATCCTGCACAAAGTGGTCACAGCGACTGACAGGACTATTTACTGCATCTCGAGCTGAAGTCAGCTGACAATATTGCTTCTGGAGTTTAGTAATCTCGGTAGTGAGATTGGACAGGAACCCTATATTTAGTTACTCATTTTAAGGCTAAAAGAAATCCTGGACGGCAAGTTTAGTCAAGAAACTTTCAAATCATTTTTTTTTCTGTTTTCCTTTTTCATTCTAGAACGAACACCATAAAGAGTGCACACTCTGAACATTCTATATATGGCGCCCACAAAATTGGCATGGAAAAAAAAAAACCCCGCCTAGCATTATTCTATAAACCGTGCCTAAAGTTAGGCACGGTTTATAGAACAGCACTCGGCACTAAAACCCACAACTAAATTTAGGTGTGACCACTTTCAACAACTGAAACCTGGTGTAAATCCCCTATACCTAACTTCAGCATGGATCGGGCGCATTCTATAACGGTGGCTGCAAAGTTTCGGAATGCCAAGACCCATCCATGCCCCTCCCATCGCCATGCCCCCTTTCCAGTGCCATGCACCTCATTGTAGAATATGCCTAAAAAGATGAGTGCAAAAATTCTATTTATTGCTCATTAGTGCCCATAATTGCTTGTTACTGGCCAATTATCAGTGCTGATTAACTCACCAATCAATTAAGTTGCAGGTGCAAATTGGGCTTGCATAGTGTTACCAGACATCCGGGAAAACGCGGACATAGCTCTAACCTCTTGGCCACTCCTCCATTACATAAGTTGCACTCTAAAAAAAGTGAACACTGTTATTTATGAGCAACATTTCATCGCAAAATAAAAGCCCCTCCCTTAATTTTAGTAATAACCAGAAGCCTCCCTGTGCCCTCCTCTCCACCCCTCTCACTCCTTCTGCGCCCCCACCCTGCTCCTTCCCCACCCCCACTCTACATTTGCACCCTCCCTTCCACCCAAATCCTCTTTAACCCCCTTTTCTACGAAACCACGCTAGTGTTTTTTAGCGTAGAGAGCCACGCTGAATGGCCCGCGCTGCTCCCAATGCTCATAGGAACTCAGTGAGCATCGGGAGCAGCACGGGACTTTCAGTGCAGCTCTCTGTGCTAAAAACCGCTAGAGTGGTTTCATAGAAGAGGGGGGGTAAATCTTTACCAGCACGAGTAGCTCTTCCGGCCTGCTGCTTGCGCTGGTATTGGCTTACTTCTGACTGGAGAAGTTGCTCACGCTGGAGAAGATTTAAAGAGGTACAGGGTGGGAAGTGTGAGTGTGGAGTGGGGGAGCGGAGAGGTACTGGCGCCCCCACCAAGATGGTGCCCAGGGCAATCCATCCCCCCCTTTACTAAACCACTGACCAGAAGTATGAATCATGATGCTTACAGAGAGCAAAAATCATGCCCTGATGAATTCAACCTGATTTAATTGGTTGGAATACCTAGCACCACAACCCCCCCCCCAAAAAAAAAAAAAAAAAAAGGTCTGTATGTGGCAAGTAAGATTTTTCACTTTCATTCACATGTGCATCAAAAGCTTATTCATTATCTCCCTCTTTCTCCATGACCAGCACAGCCCCTAGATTCAGAAGACTGCTTCAGAGGAAGCATGGCCATCTCGCTCAGCTTGGAACACCTGTGACTATGGAGAAACAATTGCCACTGACACTTCATATTGACTAAAAAGCTCAGTGCCAAATCCAGATGTCAATAAGGAATTGATTTTTATTTTATGGTTGGATAAGAAGCTTCTCCTAGAGCCTATATTTAATGTTTATGCAGAAACATCTATTCCCCTGATTTAAAATGATGGATAGGCAGGTGCTGCAATCCTTCAGTTCTTAAAGGTACTTTTTTGCCTACAAATTGGTGATGACTGCGAAATGATTGCTATTCGCCACGACAACTGAAATCAAAAACACTTGGGTCCACCCTCAAGCACAGTGAGTCCACAGGTAAACAGAACACCAACAATCAAAATCAATTGCTGGTGGATAGTAAGGAAAATTGCACAGCAAAAAAAAAAAAAAAAAAAAAAGTCAAATAATTTGCCAGTGGATATGGAGTATTTATATTCTATGGTTGGGGGAATGAGAGGAAAGCAATTTGCTTCTGCATTTTTTGGGTTACTCAGCATAATTGAAACAGGAACTGGAATCCAATACCAAGAACCACCATTTGCAAGTGCCTGGGTGTTCCATCCAGTATCAATTATTTTAGGGCTCCTTGGGTAGGCGGTAGTTTTTGGCTAGCGCGGGGATTAGCGTGTGATGAAAAGTCGTGTACATTAACCCTGCTAGCGCGGCTTTGTAAAAGGAGCCCTTAGTTCAGTTATTGCAGAGATCGTTCTTGTTCAAGAACTATGCACCTGGCCTCTTTCAGGAAGTATGCAATCCTAAATCCAGCCAGTTGTCAATTTTGCACAGAGATTTTGGCTCCTTCTTCCCAAGTTCTGTGAATGATGCCACCAAGGTATCCCCAACCCCAGCTAGGCTGAAGAGCAGAAAATGTACATCAGGATTCAAACCCAGGTTTCTCTGCATGATAGTATACAGCTCAAACACTAGCCTTCAGGTTGGTGTTTCCACGATGTTCTTAGAGGGATGCTATCACCACAAGTTTAAATCTTCCAAAATGATCTTCTTTCTTCACCTGCCAGTGTGGTGTCAAAGAAGGATTTTAAACATGCTCAGCATGTGGAGGGTGATTCTATAAAGTAATGCTTATATTTAGGCATCCAGAAGAAACCTATTAGGAGCCTGTTCATAAGAAGATCCTGAGACAGACCAAAAAATCCATCAAGCCCAGTGGCCAACCCAGGTCAAAAATACCTGTCAAGATCCCAAAGAGTAAAATAGATTTGATGTTGCTTTTTCCTAGCAATAAGCAGTGGATTTTCCTAAGGAAATTATCAAAACCTTTTTTAAACCCTGCTAAGCTATCTTCACCACATTCTCTGGCATTGAATTCCATAATTTAATTACACATTGAGTGAAGGAATATTTTCTCCTGTTTGTTTTAAATGTAGTATTTAGTAGCTTCATTGCATGCCCCCTAGTCCTAGTAATTTTGGAAAGAGTAAACAAGTGATTCACATCTATCTGTTCCACTCGTATCTCCCCTGAGCTATCTTTTCTCTAAGCTGAAAGAGCCCTAGCTGATTTAGCCTTTCTTCATAGGGAAGGTGTCACATCCTTTTTTTACTGGCAAAATATTATTTGAATTAATTGACTTAATATCTGTGATTCAGTCTTATTTTTCTTTTACTGCGATATTTTGAGATCCGAGCTGCTCTCCTTAAGCAT
Source organism: Geotrypetes seraphini (assembly GCF_902459505.1). Classification (NCBI taxonomy): domain Eukaryota; kingdom Metazoa; phylum Chordata; class Amphibia; order Gymnophiona; family Dermophiidae; genus Geotrypetes; species Geotrypetes seraphini. Next base: position 214,566,271 of record NC_047089.1, on the reverse strand, counting down.
TGAGCTTTTACCAAGTGTTCTTGGGCAATCTCATTTATAACCACTTATCTGGGTCCTGTTATGAGTAATTTCTACTTTTGACTACTATATGGCAGTTGTTCTTCAACCTCAGTCATCTGTCGTTTTTCTTGTTGGTTGTCATGGCAACCGTTAAGATTAGAAGAGACAATTCCATTGACCTTATTAACAGCACATAATCTTCTGTAACAAATCATCTAGCAACTCAACATCAGATTCAATTTTTTTTTCGACTTAATCTTGGTAAATACTGCCTAATAACTATTGGTTTAAATTGAGTTTATCAGAAGTCAAGCCCTCCTAAGCTGATCAAAAAGGATAGAACTGGAAAACAGCACTTTACAGGCTTTACTAACTTGCTGATTTCCACGCTGGAGAAAGAAGAGGTGTTGGTCTTATGAGGGGTCGAGTTGATGCTACAAGCCTCTCCTTGTCACTTGTCACCTGAGTTAATGGTTGCATGGATATGGAACATTATCTCTCAGAGTTGGAATCTATCAGAGTTTTGATTCTGCAAGACTTATAGTGACACTGGACACCTGATTAATAATAATAATAATTTTATTTTTATATACCGCCAAAGCCATGATAGTTCGAGGCGGTTTACAACAAGAGGCGCTGGACAATCAGCGAAGTAGTTACAATACAAAGTCATCGAAGTAGTTACAATACAAAGTCGAAGAAGTTACAATGCAAAGTCATCGAAAATAAGGTACAGGTTGGGAAGAGATACACTAGATTCATAGGTTACAATCGGTTAAACAAATTAATTTTTATTGATTTTCTAAAATTGAGGTAAGATGAGGAATGGTTGATGATGTTAGCCAGCCAGTCATTCCATTTACCTGCCTGGGAGACAAGAGTTCTGTCCAGGAACCTTTTGTAGCGGCAGTCCTTTAACGATGGAAAGGAGAACAAATGAATTCTGCATGTGGTGGACCTAATGGAACTGTCCAGATTAAATTGAGAAACCAGATACATAGGGGCCAGGCCCAAAATTGATTTATAGCAAAGGCAAAAAAATTTAAACAAAACTCGTGCTTCCAGGGGCAGCCCGTGAAGTTTTTGATAGTAGGGACTGATGTGGTCCCATTTTCTCAACCCAAAAATCAGTTGAACCGCTGAATTTTTAATGATTTGGAGTCTTTGTAGGTTTTTTTTGAAAGTACCCAAATAAATGAGCTCATAGATGAAACCGTGCGAGACAATCGCGCATGGACAAACCCACCCAGACAATCGCGTGCAGGACGTCAGTGCGCTGGATTTCAACACTATTTTTAAAGCACTGTGAGGGTGTGTGTGAGGGGAACCCTCACTTTAGTTAGAAAGGTTGGCGCTCCCATTGGGGTGTGTGTGGGGGGAACCCCCCATTACAGAAGAAATAGCCTTTTTCCCTGTTTTTTTAAGGGAACAATTACTGTTTCTTCTGTAATGGGGGGTTCCCCCCACCCACCCCCAACGGAAGCGGCAACATTTCTAAGTAAAGTGGGTGGGGGGGGGGTTGTTCCCCCTACACACCCCTTTTGGAGCACTTTAAAATAGTGTTGAAATCCAGCCTGCTGACGTTCTGCGCGCGATTATCTGGCCGGGTTTGTCCGTGCGCGATTATCTCGCTCTCTTTTGACCGGATTTGGATTAACTGTTGCATGGATGTGGATCATTGGTTCTCAGAGAAGGAGCCTCATTTTGTTGCTGTTGTATTAAGTTTAGTATTGGGAGGGGTCCTTTTATTAAGGCGCGCTAATCGATTTAGCACATGCTAAATGCTAAGGCATCCATTATATTCTATGGGTGCCTTAGCATTTAGCACATGGTAAATCAGTTAGCATACCTTAATAAAAGAACCCCTTAGTTTAAGAAAGTAAACTTATATCATCGTTCTCTTACTAATATGTTCGGTCAATTTTGGTTTTATTTAGTAGTCCTTTTACTAAGGTGAGGTAGCCGATTTAGCACGCGCTAAACGCTAACGTGCACTAACACATCCTTAGGATATAATGGACATGGCACACATTAGTGTTTAGCATGCGCTAATTTTTAGCACATGCTGAAACGGCTAGCACGCCTTAGTTAAAGGACCCCTTAGTTCTTTTTCTTTTAGTAACCGAATGGTTTTCTGTAGGAATAGAATTTTCAAAATTAGATTTACATCAAATAATATATATTTCCACAAATAATCCTATTAGTAATGTTGGTAATCATGATAACCTATTCCATAATTTAATTCCAATTGTAAATAATAAAAAAGTTAGGAATTACAATGTCCAATGTGACACGGACAAGAGGGCATGGATTGAAGCTGAGGGGGGGACAGGTCCAGGACAAATATCAGGAGGTTCTGTTTCACGCAGCGAGTGGTGGACACCTTGAATGCTCTCCCAGAGGAGGTAATTGCGGAATCCACCATTCTAGGATTTAAGGGTAAGCTAGATGTACAATTAGAGAATGATATGGTGACAAAATTCATCACTATTCCCGTCCCCGCGGATAACTGCGGAAAATAATCCCATGTCATTTTCTAGTGTCTATTTCAACCTCAGTCCTTCTACACCAGCATTCTTCAAAGCAAAGCTTGCGGGTCAGTGGCTGTGGCCATTCATACTCTGATTCTTATTTGAGCCAAGGATAATGAAGCCATTGTGACATCACTGATGTGATTGGCTCTTAGGCACTGGTGGAATGAGGCATTATGACATCACAATATCTGCTCTGGATACCAGAGACTGTCATTCTGTAGTGTCTATTTCAACCTCAGTCCTTCTACACCAGCATTCTTCAAAGCAAAACTTGCGGGTCAGTGGTTGTGCCCAATTATACTCTGATTCTTCCCTCTCTCCTTAACGAATGACATGAAGATGGTTTCCCGCGGTTATCCGCGGGGACGGGAACGGTGATGAATTTTGTCACCGTGTCATTCTCTAATGTACATCTCCTTATGAGTGGCATAGAGAGATATGGGGACTAAAACTATGCCAGGGTACACCTGGCGGGGCCTCCGCATGCGCAGATCGCCGGACTTGATGGACCTAGGGTCTGATCCGGAGATGGCAGTTCTTATGTTCTTATGTATACTATAAATAAATAAAAAGAAAATCCACTATAGATAATTTAAAAATACATAGGAATTTAAAAGTTGTCCCCTGTTCACATCTTGACTCTCCTGAATATGTACAACTATTAAATTACATTACATTAGGGATTTCTATTCCGCCATTATCTTGCAGTTCAAGGCGGATTGCAAAAGAATTATCAAGGAAGTATTACAACAAGAACTTACAAAAAAAAAAAAAGAAATTTGGTCATTTTCAAAGAGAGTAAGAAATGAGTATAGTTATTTGTTTGGGGTAGTTGGCTTTAGTGAGAGGTGGTGTTTGAAACTTGCAGTGTTATTTCTTTTTTCAGGGATTTCTTGAAGAGTATGGCCTTTATTTATTTTCTAAAAGTTTTGTAGTCTAGGGATGCCGTCAGTAGATTGGCGATTTGGTTGTTTAGTTTGGCTGCTTGAGTGGCTACGAGACCATCATATAGTTTTTTTCCATTTGACCTCCTTAATTGGGGGGTTATGAGAATGGGGTGTGAGTTTTCCTATGTCTGGTTGAGGTGTTGTGGATGAGGCGGTTATTCAGGTAGTCTGGACTGTCTCCGTATAAAGACTTAAATAGTAGATAGTAGAATTTAAATTGTATTCTTGCTGGGATCGGAAGCCAATGTGATTGAAGATATGCTTCTGTAATGTGGTCATGTTTCTTCAATGAGTAGATGAGTCTTAGTGCTGTGTTATGGATAGTTTGTAGTTGTTTTGTTATAGTTGCAGGGCAGGGGAGTTAGAGGATGTTACAATACTCAAGTAGGCCTAGTATTAGGAACTGAACTATGAGCTGGAATTGTGTTTTCTCGAAGAACTATGATGTTATTACATTAATATCAGATCAGTGGATAATAAAGCATGTCTTATAAAAAGACTGGTTAAATGGAAGGAAACCAGATATTCTATTCCTAACTGAGACATGGTTAAAATCTAATGATGATCCGATTGTTAATGAAATTTGTCCTCTTAATTACAAAACCTTAACTCTGAATAGAATAGGTAAAAAAGGAGGTGGAGTTGCCATGATATACAGAAAAAATTACATAGTCACAGTGGTGAATTCTTTTAACTGCCCAAATTTAGAAATATTGGCATGTCAAATAAAGGATCCTAAACTGTGTGTATAAATCAATGCCAAACCTAGCGTGGAAACATTCAGTCACTTCTAAGCACTGTCCCAGAGCAAAAGCGTTTCATATCGCTTATCTCATTAAACTGGAACAGGCACCAAAAAGGCACAGCCACTCTTCATAATCTTCTCCTGACAGGGGGGGGGTCCACCTGTTTTGCTGCTCGTTTTTGATGATGTCAGCACGCGCAGCCTCGAAAAACAGAGCGATGTTCTCGGAGCTGTGGCCTTGTTCGATAAGTGTGTCAGCTGTTTGGCGGCGCGATGGGGATATAAAACTTTTCAATTTCCCCTGATGTAGATCAGGGAAACAGGTGGACCCCCAGTCGGGAGAAGATCATGAAGAGTAGCTGTGCCTTTTTGGTGCCTGTTCCATTTTAATGAGATAAGCGATATGAAATGCTTTTGCTCTGGGACAGTGCTTAGAAGTGACTGAATGTTTCCACGCCAGGTTTGCCGTTGATTTATACATGTTGTGCACGGTTATAGCCATCTACGTTTTCAAGATTATTGGCGTGGAGCCTTGAAACTAATCAAACATTTACAGGAAAAAAAGAAATCTGGCGTGCATGTTTATTATTTATTCCTTGTGGATTTTTTTTTATTTTTATTTTTTACAAATTCATGATAATACAGGCTCCTATGGGTGCAAAACAGGCCCAAGAACCACAGTATTGAGGTCTGTTTTTCTCCATGTGTGATTTACACGTCTCAGTTTTGTTTGAATGAATATTGTTCCCTCCAATACTTACCAACAGTACGTTTCAATTAATTTTCTTGATATAGTTGTATTAATATTGAATGTTGCTCTTTCATCCCACCTTAAACCAATCACATCAGTTGGACTTAGGAATATAGAAGATCCCGTTGTCTTTTATATATGTTAAAGGAAGCCTCAGCCCCACCACTCCACCGCTATGTTAATTCTTGATTGCGGAAAGAATTACGTGGCACCTCATCATTGGCTGCCCGTGTGTATTTTTCACCAAAAGTTATTATTAATATCTTATATCTCCATGATTTAATAAATAATTTTTAATTGTTAAAAGTAGCCTATGTACTTAGCTTATTCCATCAGCCAACGTCTGGGAGTCTGACCCGACATGATATGTTTCGCACCCAACAATGCTGTATCAAGGGTCTCCCTAGAACAATAGGAAAGGGGACCGTTAGAGAATATTCACATCAGCCCCCCTCCCTACTTCATACATTAAATCTTGTCCCAACTCTCAACATATTATTCGACTCACCGAGGACGCTCATGTCATCCGACTCTGCAATGTTTATGAGAGAAAGAAGGCCGCGGCGTCAAACTCGAGTTAAATAGACATTAAAGTTTTACGCCATAGATTTCTGAAGGCTTTCATCCCACCTTGGCATCCTTTCTTTTCTTTTTTTTTTCACCATTGTCTGCTGGGTTTTATAGAAATAAAAATATACCAAATAATCCCTTAAAATAAGTACTTGTACATGTAGTTGCCAAGTACATATAAGGGATTGTTTGGTATATTTTGGTTCAAGGACTTTATTCCCTACTTTTTGGAAGTGAGTTATTCCCTGGACATACATTTATTTGGCTGTGTTTTATAGGGCCGAAGTATGCTTTGATATGCCGGGGTGTCCACAATGAGGAAAACTGAGAGATGGTGGAGAAGACTTACCAAGCTAATGCCTGGCTTCTAATACATTCAGCGTTTCAACACCAGCTTAGAAAACAACTTTGGAAGAAATAAATGTATGTTTACTTTAATGCTTTATGGTCTGGAGTGCATAACGGTTGCCCATTGAGATTTTAAGCCCGGGGGGAGGGGTGGGGAGGGGTCAGTGATACAATGTGACTGGGGCGTTCAAAATCCCTGTGTCTGATTTCCATGGCAGCACAGATTTTTTTTTTTTTTTGGTGTGCTATCAGTTTAAGCAGTCACCCAGTGCCTCCAATTGCTGCCCACGTGGAGACTATTTTAGGCTTAATTGGAGGGGGCATCGCTTTACAACGCTAGCAAATTGGCATCTGTTGCCAGCACAATTTCCTTAAAAATTACAATGCAGGTGCGTGAATGTAATTTTTCAGAAAACAAATAGGCTGAAATAATGAGGTGAGCCCTTGCAGTAAGTATCCAATAAATACGCGCAGCCCTACTGGCGTACCCAAGCAAGGACATCCGTGTTAATAATGCATACTAGAGATCACAAGTGACATTTGGCACTAAAACAAATCCTTCAGTCTCCACATATCTCCATAATGACTCTAATTCATTTAGCAGCTTGACAGTGTTTCAGTTTAACTAGAGAACAAGGTTAAATTCACTTAAACTTCCCACACTCAACAATTTTTCCTTGCCTAGGTACATCTGCCTTCTGGGATCCACTCTAGTGATAGCGTCCATTAGTGAGGGTCTCTCTACCTGTCTGTCATGTCTGCCCACCCAAACTTGTATGGTAGTTTGGTTGCGTAAACACCATCTTCATATGCAGCCTCCCGCACACAGCCCCCAGCTTCTCCCACACACCTGTCATTCTTCTTCACAGACACATAAGTGTCGGCACTGTCTCCACAGACACACACGTACACACCATACAACTCAGGCACGCACAGTTCACATATGCCACCTCACAGCCGCTATACACTCCCCCCACAGTCTTTGCCACCCTACCAAGGCACACTTTACCACGTCTCTCCTCACTGAGTTTGCCACACAGATATGCTGGAATCTGCAAATTGTATTATCCTGAAAGCATCACCTTGTCTTCTATAGCTTTTCCCCTCATCCAGCATTGCCCTGTCTCTCTCTCTCTCTCTCTCTTTTCCCCATCCAGCACTGCCCCAATCTCTCTCTCTTCTCCATTCAGCATCACTCTGTCTCTCTCTCATCCCCATCCATCATTACCCCATCATTCTCTGTTTCTCTCTGTCTCTCCCTCCCCCATCCCCATCTTTCTCTCTATCCCTCTTCCTCTCATCCAGCATTGCCACATTTCTCAGCATTGTCTGCTTTCTCCCTCTTCCCCCATTTCTCTTTCTCATCCTCTTGCAGCCCTCCCAGGCCAGCGATAACAGTATCAGCAGTACAAATGTGAAGATGCTTAGGACTGCATGTTGCTGTTAGCCCTACTGGTTGTGCCGCACCCGCTCCAGCACAGGAAGTGCGCATCAGAGAGGGCAGAGGTAGCAGAGGTGCACACAGGAAAATGCTCCCACGTGTTTCTACATTGTTTTTACCTCTGCTGCTGACTTTGGCCAGTCAACGGTGGCACTGGGATAGAGGAAGGTCACAATTGAGGCTGGGGAAGCCTAACCTCCCCAGACCTCTTAAATGGGGTGCCTATAACCACTTTGCTGTACGGTGTATGTTCAAAACCAGGATTGGCCTAAAAGTCTCCCTTCTGGAACTGGAAATAAGGTGGAGAAAGACAAAAGCAGACCAAACTCTGTAAAACCAGGATTTTGCACTAGCTAAACTTAAGGACTAATTAAGCTTTACTCACTTCATCACGTCCATTGTGAAACGGAAAAATATAAGGGGAAGGGTACAGAAAAATATAGAAGGTGTTTTTCTTCTATTTATAGTTCTTCTTGTAGCTTTCAGTATGGAAATAACTTTTGTAATCTTCTATGTACAGTATAACACTTCTGTAATCGATCGCTTTGACTGCCGTCTAACTGATGCTACTTTAGAAGGCAGCATAATTGAAGTGCCCTTTGTATTGCTTAAAATGCTATCTAATGATTTCTTCTTAATTGTATATTTTATCATCAAATACAGCTTATTTTGGTTTAAAAAAATGATTTACAACCATTCATAGTGATAAGAAGTATAATGTGGCCATGAAAATTGCAAAGCAGCCAAGTCAGCCATTTCCAGAAGGGAGAATTTTTATTTATTTATTTATTTATTTTTTTTTGGGGGGGGGGAACAGTCCTGGTTTTGAACATAGACCCCAAAGTGATGTATCGGTAGTCCTGAATTTTATTCAATGAAATCGAGCTGCAGGTCCAAGATTGCCCTTAAAATTTCCCTCCTGGAATAGGGCAAATTGGAAGCCCTGGAACTGAAACCTTCTAAAAACAGAGAGTTAAAATGCGACATGAAAGATGCATCATAATTGCTGGCTGCACAGTCTCCCATCCTGAGTCAGAAGGGTCTTGAATACCCAAGAGCCATTATACATGCTTAAATCTAGGGCTGTAGCGAGATATGTATGGACAGTGCAGATGCACAGGGCACAAGAGGGTGGGGGATCCAAAATAGCATCCTGTCCGTTGTCTTTCCTGCTTGGTGGCGATACAGTGGGCAGGATATGAGCTCTAGGGGGCATGTCGCACGGGGCTCATTTACGGCTCAGGGCGTTCCTGCTCGTGTGCACACTGAATCACAGTCCAGAGGTCATATGGAGGAATAAATAGAGACCAAATGGTTCTCTACCTTCAGCAGGAACCCCTCCCCAATAAAAGTTACAGAGGTCAAGCTCCTCTAAAAAAAAATCTGTGAAGTAACACTGCCTAGCAGTCAGATTCTGCTTGCTATAAAGTTTCTCAGTTATGAGCAAAACAGAATGAACCTACTTAACAGGGCTGGCCAAAGGGTATTAGATGCCCTAGGCCAGGGGTAGGCAATTCCGGTCCTCAAGAACCGGAGCCAGGTCAGATTTTCAGGATATCCACAATAAATATGCATGAGATAGATTTGCATCTCAAGGAGATAGTGCATACAAATCCATCTGATACATATTCATTGTGGATATCCTGAAAACCTGACCTGACTCCGGCTCTCAAGGACCGGAATTGCCTACCCCTGTCCTAGGCAAACATTCCATTCCATCACCCCATTCCCCCAGTCAAGCATCTTTCTTACCTTTTCTACCTCCCCCCCCCACAGATGGTCAACAACTCTCTTTTCCCTCTAATACCCCCCTCCCCCCCACACCCACACCTCACACAATGACTAGCTTTTCATCTCCTTCTCTACTTCAATTCCACATCCAGCATCCCTTCTTGGTGCTGGGCCTGCCATTCTCAACCCCTACCTCCTCCCAGGCCAACAGTGGCAGGCCCGGCATTAAAGAAACATCAGTACTGTACAGGTCCTATAAGCATAAACCCGCACTGAAGCACTGCTTTGTCCCATCCCCTTGGATAAGAAGTCTACCTGGTAGAAGGGCAGGACTAAAACAACACTTTAGCACAGGTCTGGGCTTACAGTGCCCAAACAGCACTGATGCTTATTTAATCTTCCAATAGGCCCGATAGGTTGTAGGAGGGATAGCAGTAGCAGTACCAGCAACAACAAAAAAAAGGAAACACGGCTGCACCACCTCCCCTAAATGCTGCCACCCTAGGTGTATACGCAGTTCACCTGGTGGCTCAGCCAGCCCTGCTAGTGTGGCATAAAAAGGGAACTAGAGTAAACTTCTGTTATGTCAGTGAGGGCTGCAGACAGGAACAAAACCATAAGAAAGACCAGCAAACCTGTAGTATTGTAGTGATTTGGCTGGGTGATTGATTCCATCTGAAATCATGCTCACCATCTCCCAGTGTCAGGTCAAAAGCGCACCGGGACAAAGGTGCGCGCAGACAATTGAGCGCAGCGCGGACGCGCACCGCAGAAAATGACTGTTTTTAGGGCTCCGACGGGGGGGGCGTGGGGGGAAACCCCCCACTTTACTTAATAGAGATCGCGCCACGTTGTGGGGGCGTTGTGGGGGGTTTGGGGTGTTGTAACCCCCCACATTTTACTGAAAACTTAACTTTTTCCCTGTTTTTAGGGAAAAAGTTAAGTTTACAGTAAAATGTGGAGGGTTACAACCCCCCAAACCCCCCACAATGCCGGCGCAATCTCTATTAAGTAAACTGGGGGGGGGGCTCCCCAACAAAAACCCCCGTCGGAGCCCCTAAAAACTGTAATTTTCTTCGGCGCGCACCTCCGTCTTGCGCTCAGTTGTTGGCGCGCGCCTTTGTCTTTCGCGGGGTTGTCTATGAACCCCATCTCCCAAAGGAAGGCCTGTAGATGTCAACACTGCTGCCACTAGCACTCCCACACATTTTTGTGGCTCACAATGCAAATTTTCCATAAGACCTAGAATCTTCCTTCTCCAAAACAAGTATCTGTTCCACTGTTCTGACCCATTTATACGAGAAATAACCATAGAGTGGCTGAGAATTGGATTGAACTGCCTCCCAGAACAAACTGGGTTATTTTTTCATTGGGCCACCAGAAGAACGACTTATAAAAAAAAAAAAAAAATGGTTCATGGACTTTCAAGGCCACACACTCCTTCCTTTCCCTCAGAGAAAGAATTAGGATGTATGTCACATTTTACCAAATCCCTGCACAGGGTTCCCAGGGATGCCTCCTCACTTCTCACTAGGCTACTACTTAATTCAGTATAGAATGGAAGAAAATCTTTGCTCAGGAGTCTCAGTCTGAACTGAGATGCTGGAGGACTTCTTCCACCAAGATCCCAACTTCCAACTGCAGTATCTTCAGTTTCTCTCTTCACATCTTTGTTATAAAGTACCTGAAAGATTTCATCTCTGACAGCTCCTTGTATGTTCATGAATAAAAAGCAACTTCAGTCCAGAATTTCATTTTTATAATGTCTGGCTGGATTGCACTTATTTCGCTAGAATGCAATCATGTGTGACTGTAAAATATACCTCTGCAATGTGCCTCTTTTTTTATATTAAAGACACAGTATTCACGGTCAGGTAGAACAAAGAAGCAGCAGCCACAGGTAACCATCCCTCTCTCTTTTCTGAAAGAAATGTATTTTGATTAGAACTGGCTTAAAGGTCTTATTGATCGTGGCTATTGTTGGGTGTCTTTTCTGGGTCAGGAAACAGACGGGGGTCCAGACAGCAGCACAAGTGCAGACAGCTGTGAATAATCCAACTCTAGCAAAGTGCCATTACTATTTTTTAAAAAAAGCAGAAAGAAGAAGATAAATTGCTGTAGAAAAAGGATCCTGTCCAGAAACTGCTGATTTCAGTGAGGATTTGGGTTGGACAGCATGGTTGACTGATGAGTTCAGGAACTGTAAATCACTACTGGGTCAAATTTGGGTTTGATAAGGGGCCAGTGGTTGACCTCAGTCAAGCCACAAGTTTTGTTAGCTCTCTAGATAGTAGACATACAGGTTTCTGCACACAGCACATTACTTCCAACCTCACCGTCTAGACCAGGGATGGGCAACTCTGGTCCTCGAGGGACGGAATCCAGTCGGGTTTTCAGGATTTCCCCAATGAACATGCATTGAAAGTAGTGCATGCAAATAGATCTCATGCATATTTATTGGTGAAATCCTGGAAACCTGATTGGATTCTGGCCCTTGAGGACCGGAGTTGCCCACCCCTGGTCTAGACTAAATACACCCCTTTTTCCCCTCCTCTCTCTCCCTTTGCATCGCATTACTCCATGGCCCACACCCTCTCACTCTAAGTCAATGTCGCTACATCCCTGTACTCATGTATTCCCTATTCCCCATACTTGTATTGATACCTATACCCAAGGTATCCACATTGTACCTCTCCTTTACTTTACACCATCTTGAACTGAAAAGGTATGACGGGATATAAATAAAGCAATTATTATTATTAGAGGGGTGTTCAATTTATCTATCTGAGTATGAAAGAAAGTAGCAAGCATGTTAAAACAAGTCTGTGCATGTGGTGACATGTTTCAACGGTTACTCATGCACAATTGTGGCTCAGTTCGAGTCTAACATTCCAAGAGACAGGATGTCAGGAGAATCCTAATGTGAATCAAGTAAGAAATTACTAGATTTGGAGCACCGATCAGCAGTGGCGTACCAAGGGGGGGGGGAGGTCTACCCCGGGTGCACGCTTCAAGGGGGTGCACAGCCGGCCGGGTCCGGAACCTTCCACGCTGGCCCAGCCTCCCTCCAACGTTACTTACCTCTTTCGGAGCAGAGGCAGCAGAAGTAGTAATCGCCGGACCTTGCTGATTTGGATGGAAAGGAGCATAGCAGGGTGGTGGAAGGAGAAAAAGAGGATCAGGGTGGTAAGGAAGGATGTTGAGGGTGAGAAAGGGGTTAGGGTGGTATGGAAGGGTGTGGAGGATAAGAAAGGGGGTCAGGGTGGTAAGGAAGGGTGTTGAAGGGAGATAAAGGGGGTCAGGGTGGTAAGGAAGGATGTGGAGGGTGGGAAAGGGGGTCAGGGTGGTAAGGAAAGGTGTAGAGCACGGGTGCCCTATAGGTCGATCGCGATCGACTGGTAGCTCACCAAGGCAAAGTGAGTCGATCCCAGGACTCACTTTGCCTTGGCGATCTATCGAGCCGATCAATCTTCCTCTCCCCGACGTCAATTCTGCCGCCGGAGAGGAAGTTCGGGCCAGTCAATCGCTGCCTGGCTGGGTGGAACTTCCTCTCCGACGGCAGAATTGACGTCGGGGAGAGGAAGATTGATCGGCCCGAAGCAGAGAGAGCATGGGGCGGCGACGGCGTTTGCTTTGGGACCTGTTATCCATTGGTGGCGTTTGGGTCCTGTTCCCCGAAGGCAGTGGCAGTGGCTTGGGGAAGGACAGGGAGAAAGAAAGAAAGAAAGGGGGCAGGCAGGGAAACAGAAGCAAAGAAGAGAAACAGAAAAAAAGAAAGGGGGCATAAAGAGAGAAAGAAAGAAAGGTCAGAGAGAGAGGAAGAAAAAGTTGGGGGAGGGAATGAGGTGTGGAGGAGAGGAAGCATACAGGCTGAAAGAAAGATTGGATGCACAGTCAGAAGAAGAAAGTGCAACCAGAGACTCATGAAATCACCAGACAAGGTAGGAAAAATGATTTTATTTTAAATTTAGTGATCAAAATGTGTCTGAATTTATATCTGCTGTCTATATTTTACAATATGGTCCCCTTTTACTAAACCGCAATAGTGGTTTTTAGCGCAGGGAGCCTATGAGCGTCGAGAGCAACGCTGGGCATTCAGCGCAGCTCCCTGCACTAAAAACTGCTATTGTGGTTTAGTAAAAAGGGAGGGGGGTGGGTATTTGTCTATTTTTGTATGGTTGTTACTGAGGTGACAGTGCATAGAGTCATCTGCTTTGACCTCTTTGAAAAAAACCCGGAATAGGAATGATAATTAACAATTCTATGCGTACAGTGTGCGCTGTGTTTTTTAAAATTTTATTGTTGGTAGATCATTTTGACTTGGTCATTTTAAAAGTAGCTCGCGAGTCAAAAAAGTGTGGGCACCCCTGGTGTAGAGGGTGAGAAAGGGGGTCAGGGTGGTATGGAAGGGTGTGGAGGGAGAGAAAGGGGGGTCAGGGTGGTAAGGAAGGGTGGTGGAGGGAGAGAAAGGGGGTCAGGGTGGCATGGCAGCGTGATGAAGGGTGAGAAATGGGGTCAGGGTCGTATGGCAGCATGGTGGAGGGAGAGAAAGGGGCAGATACTGATGGAATTGCAGGGAAAGGGGAAAGAGACATTAGGGGGGGGAAGGATACTGCATGGAATTGGGTTGCTGGGAGAGAAAGGGGGCAGATGCTGATGGAAGTGGGGGGAAGGGAAAGGAGAAAGTGAAATGCCAGACCAAGGGGGTGTGGGAGAGGGAAGGGGAGGAGAGGAGAGAGATGCCAGACTATGGGAGGAGGGAAGGGAAGAAGATGGATGCCGGCCCAAAGGAGGTGAAGGGAGAGATAGAAGGGGGAGGCATAGATCCAAGATGGCCGACGGGGCAGCTAGCTGAGCGTCCCAATTAGAACCGAGAGCGAGTACCTGCTTGTTTTTTCCTCCTTCGCGGTGTTTACCTCATCTAGCAATGCCGAAGAGAAGGGGACGAAGTGCCGCTGTAGCCTTGCGGCGCCCTGACCCCGCTAGACTCGGCAACATCTAGGAACTAATACGCCGGATGCAGGAAGTGTCGGCGGTGGCGTTGGCTTCCCCGCAGGGAGCACTCGTTGGTGAGCAGGATGTGGTCTCCCCAGGCTTGGAAATATTGCTAAGCCCCGACGCCAGAACTCCGCCCCCTCTTCCTCAGCATACCAGCTCCCCTCGGACAGTAGAGCCATCTGAGATTGGTGAGCTCCTGTCCAGTGAGGCTTTGGTCATCGGACAGGGGAGAATGGATGTGGACTCCTGTGTCGTGAGTCCGATAATGGCTGAGGCTCAGAGCAGCAAGAGGGAATGCAGCTTCCAGGAGAACAGCATGCAGGAGGAAAGGTCAGCTATAGTTAATTTTCCTATACAAAAAGCACAAACTGTTGAAATAGAGAAACCCAGAGAAATAACTCTTGAGGCGATATGGGATCTGGTGGCAGATTTGGCAAAATCTATAAAACCCCAAATTTCCCAAATTGAATCAAAGCTAAATATCCATGAAACAAATATTAAAGGTTTACAAACAGATTTTCAGGACCTTAAAGATTCAACTGCTGCCACTAAACAACTTAGTGAAACAATATAAATATGAGAAGTGAGACAATATGCTATAATAGCTCCCACTTTATGGAATTCTCTTCCTCAATACCTCCGTGACGAACTTCATCTACCCAAATTCAAGATCCATCTTAAAACTTATCTATTTCAAGATGCCTTCGATAAATCTTAATCTATAAATTTTATATTTATTATTATCTCTAAAAACCAACCTTCTTCAGCATGCATCACTTTTTCCATGCACCCTCATCCTTCATGTTTTATCCCATTCCTCTATCTCATTTTCCTCTAATAATTATGTAACTTTTCTTCACCTCCCAACTTATCCTCACTTTCTAGTCTGTTTGTATGTGTCATATATGTTTACCCTAATTTTTCTTACACACCCCCACTATTTCTTTCTAATCTATATTAAAATTTTTATTGTTAACCGGTCAGATATTTATTTTATGATCGGGATATTAAAAACTAATAAACTTGGAAACTTGGAATATAAATATGAGAAGAAAATTGGAAGCTTTAGATAATCTTTCTTGTAACAACAATCTCAGGTTGATTAATTTTCCTAAAGTGGCAACAATATCTCCGAGAGAGATGATAAAAAGATATATGGTAGAAATTTTGGATATCTCAGAAGAATTGCTTCCACCTTTAACTCAGGCTTATTATCTGCCTATTCGGAAAATTGAAGGACAACATCAACAATATCAAGAACCACAACAACTACCTACAGAGGTCCAACAGAATTTAAATGTTTCACTGATATTAGAACAGTCGGACAAGGAAATTGCGACACCAGCAACTTTACTTCTCACTGCTGCCTTGGCACCGGATAAAAACTGGTTGCTGAGACTTTTCTTCAAAAACAAGTCAAAAGAATTTTTGGGATTTAAAATACAAATATTTCCAGATCTGGCTCGAGATACCCAAAGGCGTCGTCGTGAATTTCTGATTTTGAAGCCGGGAGTTATCGCTCTTGGAGCCTCTTTCTTCTTAAGACACCCATGTAAATGTGTGATATTATATCAAAAGCAAAAATATGTTTTCTTTTTTTTTTTTTTCTTTTTTTTATAATTTTGAATACTTTACAATATCCAACAGATTCAAAAGAAAAAAGGATATCACCTAAAATAATACATAATCAAATCATACATACAAAGCTCCTTTCAAGCCCACATTAATGGGGAGTATATCTTACTATTTCTAATAAAATAAAATTTCAGGAAATATAAAGGATAATGAATCTTGGTTCAAATTTATGAACCCTGAGTCATTCCTTAAACTGGGATACTATTATATTAAATCTCCTCATATTTCTCAGTAAAGTGAAACAAAACTCATTTCTATTTCTTTTCTCTTGCAATTAAGAATTGTTGTAATTATATTGGATCCCAAAAAGAATATTCAATATCTTGTAATTTAATCATACATATACAGGGAAATTTCAGGTAAAAGGATGCATCCAGTGCCAACACTCTATCCTTCAATTTCAAAAATTCTTTCCTCCTCAACTGTGTGGTTCTGGATACATCCGGAAAAATCCTGACCAAATCCCCACAAAATTTTTTTAACCTATTTTTGAAATAAAGTCTCATTATCAACATTTTATCCATCTCACTCATGCAAGTTATTAACAGGGTGGACCGAGTCTGAATCACATCCAGTGTATCCTCTAGAAATTCAGTCAAATTTGCCTCTGGTGTGATCAGATGGTCCTCCCCCTAGGCAGATTCAATTTTTTTGAAGGGAATATAATAATAATTATTTATTGGAAAATTCTCTGCATTGGTCAATCCCAGTACTTCTTTAAAAAACTTCCTTAATAAAATCTCAGGTGACAATAAATGAGTTACTGGAAAATTGACCAAGCGTAGATTTTTCACTATACTCATATTCTCCATAGATTCAATTTTAGAATGTATTACTGTTGAATCTTTAACTGCTGATACAGAGACAGCTTGCAAATTGTTACATTGATTTTCAACCACATTTAGTCGTTTATCCAAACAACCTAAGTTAGCATCCACATTTTCTAATTTGGAAGAAACTGGGAATAATCTCCCATTTGCTTCATCGTTGTCCTGAGAAACCCTTCAACTCTGGATATACCTAACCATAAGTCTTTTAAGGTAATATCCTGTGTTTCTTCTGTTCATGTGGTTTCATCCACTCCACCAGAAAATGTCAAAGGTTTAGGTATACCTAAACCTTTGACATTCTAGGTCTTATGGAAAATTTGCATTGTGAGCCACAAAAATGTGTGGGAGTGCTAGTGGCAGCAGTGTTGACATCTACAGGCCTTCCTTTGGGAGATGGGGTTCATAGACAACCCCGCGAAAGACAAAGGCGCGCACCAACAACTGAGCGCAAGACGGAGGTGTGCGCCGAAGAAAATTACAGTTTTTAGGGGCTCCGACGGGGGTTTTTGTTGGGGAGCCCCCCCCCCCCAGTTTACTTAATAGAGATTGCGCCGGCATTGTGAGGGGTTTGGGGGGTTGTAACCCTCCACATTTTACTGTAAACTTAACTTTTTCCCTAAAAACAGGGAAAAAGTTAAGTTTTCAGTAAAATGTGGGGGGTTACAACCCCCCAAACCCCCCACAACGCCCCCCACAACGTGGCGCGATCTCTATTAAGTAAAGTGGGGGGGGTTCCCCCCCATGCCCCCCCCCGTCGGAGCCCTAAAAACAGTCATTTTCTGCGGTGCGCGTCCGCGCTGCGCTCAATTGTCTATACTAATTTACTTAAGTGGGTGGATGAAATCACTTGAGCATCAGATATAGTGGGGGTTATATTCCCACCATCACTGGGTATCGGATGAAGGGGTGGAGTACAATTGAGAGGACTTATTGAGGCTCCTGACAAAGAGGAATCTACATCTGGTGGTACCATTGGTGGGTTATCCGAAAGTAATAGTAAATGTCTATCCATTGGACCCGATACCACTGGTGTAGAACTTTTAGGTTTTATTTTTCTTTTTCCCATATTCATAAAGTCAAATAAAAGTTATAGAAAGACTTTATATATTACCAGACCAGACCAGCTTCCAGCTCCCGGGCTCTTCGTGGCTCCAAGGGGCTCCCAAGGGGCCTGGCGTGCCCCTTAGGGCACACCCCTTTGGACATGCCCTGCGGCTGCGGCCGCAACCGCGGCGGCGGCCCGGCTTTAAAGTGCAGGAGACGGACCCGGTGACGTCAAGGGGTCCGTCTCTGAAAATGCCTGCCAACAACAAATAGAACCTGCAGCCCGCTGCCGCAGGAGACCAGGAACACACTGCAAGTCCTCCCAGGTGGTATCCTCCAAGTGAGACTGCTCCCAATTCAGCCGCGGCGGCGGCCTGGCTTTAAAGTGCAGGAGATGGACCCGGTGACGTCAAGGGGTCCGTCTCTGAAAATGCCTGCCAACAACAAATAGAACCTCCAGCCCACTGCCGCAGGAGACCAGGAACACACTGCAAGTCCTCCCAGGTGGTATCCTCCAAGTGAGACTGCTCCCAATTCAATCGCGGCGGCGGACTGGCTGCTTTAAAGTGCAGGAGACGGACCCGGTGACGTCAAGGGGTCCGTCTCTGAAAATGCCTGCCAACAACAAATAGAACCTCCAGCCCACTGCCGCAGGAGACCAGGAACACACTGCAAGTCCTCCCAGGTGGTATCCTTCAAGTGAGACTGCTCCCCAAATATGTTTTCTTTGAGCCTATACAACTGACAACCTTTCTGTCAGCTGCACACCTGAAAGCTGGGATTAATACAACATGAACGTTCATGATTTGATTAGGTCACTTCCTTCAGCTAAGTGTTCCTGTTTTTCTTCTTATTGATATATTGCTAAGATTTGTGTAAGGCTCACCGTTTTACATCTTGGATCCATAATATGAGGACTTGAGGAGGAGATTAAGATTATTTTTCTTTGATTATAACTATTGTTTCGTTTGGAATGTGTTCTTTAATGCCTCTCCTTTCTGTACAAGTGTATACTTGATTGTTTATTTGAAAATTGATAAATAAATAATAAAAAAAAAAGATGGGGGAGGCATAAAGTTTCTGGAAGGAGAACAGGAGAGAAGATGCCATATAGAAGGGGCAGAGAGAGGGTATACAGTGGATGAAAGAAAGAGAGTGGCAAGAAGATGAGGAAAGCAGAAACCAGAGAAGACAAGGTAGAAAAAAATTGTATTTATTTATTTATTTTTTGCTTTAGGGGAGATGCATCGCTGTTTCTGTGGTGTTGCATTGTATGCAGAGTTCTGCTTCTTGGTGCTCAGTTTAACCTTTGTCTACGTATTTTTATTCTATCTCCCCATTTACAAAACTGTAGAGCGTTTTTTAGTGTTGCCATCTGAGTTGTTACCACCATGGCTAAAAACTACACTACAGTTTTCTAAAAGGGGGAGGGGTTAGTTTGTGATTATATACTAGGCGAAGGTGTTTTTCTGTGTTCTGTGTGTTCAAAAAGACATGGTTTTCTGTTAGGATTGACTGTGTAGGATTGATCTGTACTAGTCTGGCTTGTTTAGTTTTACAATGGGTGTATTGATGTACTGCTCACTGCAGTATGCAAGATGCTGCCTTTTCCTAGGCACACTCTTGTGTGATGTGTGGATTGTTATTAAAAATCATGTTTTTCATACAGATGGGGGGGGGGGTGTCAAAAAATGATGGGCCCCAGGTGTCACATATGCTAGGTCCGCCACTGCCGTTCAGTGATAAAATTTTGCACAGAAGAAGGGAAAAAGCCAAATGAGATCCATGAATATATGACTACAGTTTATAGTGAGTCTGCCCCATCATCCTACAAAGTAAAATTTTGGAGCAAGCAGTTTAAGTGTGGTAGAGAGTCCACTGAAGATGACACTCATGCTGGATGGCCTATGGAAACAACTTCCACAGAAATGTGCAAAAAAAGTTGAGAATTTAATTTTGTCAGACAGACAAACTAAGGTTTTTGCCTTTCCCCTTTTACTCTTCAAATATTGTAAGTCTATCATTTTGCCTTGTCCCTTATGTCTCCAGTGTTGTATGAAATTATATTTGGGGGGGGGGGGGTTATTTTAGTTAATTTAAATGTTTTTACTTCTGCACTTCTATTTTTATTGTAAACCGCTTAGATGTTAACTTTGGTTTTATATTGGTGGTATACCAAATAAATTGAAATATCTCGGCAGGTACAGTTTGGAAAATAATTCATGAAAAGTTTGGCATGTCCAAGGTTAGTGCATGATGGGCTCCAAGAATGCTGACACCACGTCAGAAGGCTACAAGGCTCCAGTGCTGTCATGAGAACTTGGAGATGCTCCATGAACACCAAATAATTTTTTTTTTTTCATCTTTTGGTAACTGGAGATGAGACTTGGGTCTATCACAGAGATCCTGAGTCCAAAATGAAATCAATTCAGTGGAAGTACAAGTCATCCTCCACCCCAAAAAAGTTCTTATATCTATCTGCACACATACACATATACCACATGAGTATATACAACTTTATACCCCATGCAAAGTCTAAGCTATTTGAATGAGGGTAAATTGTGTCTGAATACTTGTCAATATATAGAGGCAAAAACAGGGGAAAAAAATAAAACCACAAACAAAAATGTACCAAAGAATGAGTGGAATTGTCCAGATCAGAATGATGTGCACTAATGAAAGTATCCTCCAATGCATCTGATAATATAGGAATCTTTATTCATCCAATGACATAAAAATACATCCAATGACTCAATGACTCGACATGCACATGTTTCGGCCAACAGGCCTTCCTCAGGAGTCTTGAGAGCCACCAATGTGAATATCTAGAATATATTTCCACTCTTACCAGACTTCGAACAAAAAAGAAAGTCAACTAAAACTTTTCAAAAAGGAACCAACAAAGGAAAACCAGGAAGAGCACAAAAGACACCAGAAAGAATGCCATCGAGAGGTCAGGAAAGCAAAGAGTGAATATGAGGAAAGACTGGCAGGAGAAGCAAGAAACTTCAAACCCTTCTTCAGGTATGTGAAAGGGAAACAACCAGCCAGAGAGGAAGTGGGACCACTGGACGACGGAGACAGGAAAGGAGCGATAAAGGAGGAAAAAGAGATAGCTGACAGGTTAAACAAATTCTTCTCGTCAGTCTTCACCAGAGAGGACACATCCAATATCCCAGAACCCGAGGTGATTATAAACGGAGAACACGACAAAAGGCTGGTACAACTAGAGGTAAGCAAAGAGGATGTCCTCAGACAGATAGACAGACTGAAGAGCGACAAATCACCGGGCCCAGACGGCATCCACCCAAGGGTGCTAAAAGAACTGAGAAACGAAATAGCAGAGACACTTCGCCAAATATGTAACCTCTCCTTAAAAACTGGGGAGATCCCAGAGAACTGGAAAATAGCAAATGTCACGCCCATCTTTAAGAAGGGATCAAGGGGTGACCCGGGAAACTACAGGCCTGTGAGCTTGACCTCGGTTCCGGGAAAGATGATGGAAGCACTGGTTAAGGACACAATCTGCGAACACATAGAAAACAATGGACAATTGAAGGCGAGCCAGCATGGATTCTGCAAGGGAAGGTCGTGCCTCACGAACTTGCTGTACTTCTTTGAGGGAATAAACAGCCAGATGGATAAGGGGGAATCCATAGACATCATTTACCTTGACTTCCAAAAAGCCTTTGACAAGGTACCTCACGAGCGGCTACTTAAAAAGCTGTGGAACCACGGGGTGCAAGGGGATATCTATCGATGGATCAAACTTATTGGTTGGCAGGCAGGAAACAGAGGGTTGGAGTAAAGGGCCAATACTCAGAATGGCAATGGGTCACGAGCGGAGTTCCACAGGGGTCGGTGCTGGAACCTCTACTGTTCAATATATTTATTAACGATCTGGAGACGGGGTCGAAATGTGAGGTTATCAAATTTGCTGATGACACCAAACTCTACAACAGGGTTAGAAACACGGAAGACTGTGAAGACCTGCAAAGGGACCTAATGAGACTGGAAGACTGGGCAAAAAAGTAGCAAATGAATTTTAACGTAGAGAAATGCTAGGTCATGCATGTAGGGAAAAAGAACCCGATGTTCAGCTACAAAATGGGGGGAACGCTGCTAGGGGTAAGTAACCTTGAAAGGGACCTGGGGGTGATGGTCGACACATCACTGAAACCATCGGCGCAGTGTGCAACAGCCTCAAAGAAAGCAAACAGAATGCTGGGCATCATCAAAAAGGGTATCACGTCCAGGACAAAGGAGGTCATCATGCCGCTGTATCGCGCAATGGTGCGCCCGCACCTGGAGTACTGTGTTCAATACTGGTCGCCATACCTCAAGAAGGACATGGCGGGCGGTACTCGAGGGAGTGCAGAGGAGAGCGACTAAACTGATAAGAGGTATGGAAAATTTTTCATACGCTGACAGGTTAAAAATGCTTGGGCTGTTCTCCCTGGAGAAGAGGAGACTTAGAGGGGACATGATAGAAACCTTCAAAATCCTGAAGGGCATAGAGAAAGTAAATAAGGACAGATTCTTCAAACTGTGGGGAGCCACAAGTACTAGGGGTCACTCAGAGAAATTGAAAGGGGACAGGTTTAGAACAAATGCTAGGAAGTTCTTTTTTACCCAGAGGGTGGTGGACACATGGAACGCGCTTCCGGAGGATGTGATAGGCCAGAACTCGGTACAGGGGTTCAAGAAAGGTTTGGATAGGTTCCTGGAGGATAAGGGGATAGAGGGGTATAGATACAACTTGAGGTAGGCTATAGAAGTGGTCAGAAACCACTTCACAGGTCACGGACCTGATGGGCTGCCGCGGGAGCGGACCGCTTGACGAGATGGACCTCTGGTCTGACCCAATGGAGGCAACTTCTTATGTTCTTATGAATATAACATCAGGTAACAAGCGTCCCACTGCTAAAAATGAAGAAAGAAATATAACATCAGGTAACAAGCGTCCTGCTGCTAAAAACGAAACAGCGGGACGCTGGTTACCTGATGTTGTTATATTCGCTTTTTGAAAAGTTTTAGTTGACTTTATTTTTTGTTCGAAGTCTGGTAAGACCTATCAGAGTGGGAATATATTCTAGATATTCACATTGGTGGCTCTCAAGACTCCTGAGGAATAATAATTTTAATAATAATAATTTATTTCTTATATACCGCTATACCGTGAAGTTCGAAGCGGTTTACAATAAAGATACATTTGACAGTACATGGGATAGAAACGGTGCCGAAACGTGTGCATGAGTCATTGAGTCGTTGGATGTATTTTTATGTCATTGGATGAATAAAGATTCCTATATTATCAGATGCATTGGAGGACACTTTCATTAGTGCTCATCATTCTGATCTGGACAATTCCACTCAGCCTTTGGTATACTTGTCAATATATGACAGTGTCTAAATCCAGTAGTGCAACAGAAAAGTGCTAGTGGTAAATTACAAAAACAAGTTTTCATAACCAGAAAGGCCAGCATATTTGTGAGGCCTAAGGAATAGAGTTGAGAACCCCTGTACTGGAGGTCACCCTCAGTTTCATATCAAGCTTGGTTTAAGTTTATTTAATATTTCACCTTTCCTTAACAATAGCATAAGAATAGCCATACTATCAAGCCTAGTATCCTGTTTCTACAATGGTCAATCCAGGTCATAAGTAACTGGCAAAAACCCAAATAGCAGCAACATTCTATGCTACCGATCCCAGGCCAAGCACTGGCTTCCACTATGTCTGTCTCAGTAGCAGACTATGGACTTTTCCTCCAGGAACTTGTCCAAACCTTTTTTAAAAAACCAGCTGTGTTAACCGTTGTTACCACATGCTCTGGCAACGCATTCCAGAACTTAACTATTCTTTGAGTGAAAAAATATGTCCTCCTATTGATTTTAAAAGAATTTCCCTGTAACTTCATTGAAAGTCCCCTGCTAATCTTTGTAATTTTTGATGGATAAATCGATTCACTTGTACCCATTCTACATCACTCAGGATTTTGTAGACTTCACTCATGTCTCCCTTCGGCCATCTATTTTCCAAACTGAATAGCTAACCTCTGCAGTCTTCCTTTATTATCTTGGTCGCTCTTCTTTGAACCTCTTTTACAAAGCGGTTAACAATAAAAATAATAAACACACAACAAGAAAGGGAACACCAATAAAAATAGGAAAGCCAGAAAGAGAAAAGAAAATAATTAGGAAAAATTAATAAATTAAAAGAAAATGCTGCACTAGTATACCCTCACTGCGCCAGTCAGACCCAACTCCACATTAAAAGATTTCTTGAAAAGATGAGCTTTCAACAGGAATCTGAATTTAAAATAGGCAGTTAATCCATAGAAGCTTGAGTGATACACTTTGGGAAGGAAACTTGTACTAGAAATGCATCTGTTTGTCTTGCTTCTTGCGTAATATTTGTTCCTCAGTGTACACTGGCTTTGACGATTGTATGCCTCCTACTACCAGTATTAATGCCTCGTGCTCAGATGTTTAATTTAATCTGTACTAGCCCTGGTTCTGCTTCAGCGCCCTAATAACAGAAAACTCTGCACAGCTGGATTAATCCTGACACCCAGTATTTGCCAATACCAGTAAAAGCAAACAGAAATATCACCCAGGCCACGTCAGCCTATTTCTCCCCATTTGTAGAAAAATGGAAAAGGTTTGTTGGGTTTATCTGCTCTTCCTTTTAATCTCTTATTCACAGGTCCGAGGAGAAGGGGGTGCAGCCGGTACATCGCTCCTGGGCCTATGAAGCTCAAGGAGGCCCAATGAAGCCCTAGAAACATCACGAAAACCGAAATGTGTCAACATCTCGAGAAGGAGACGTCCTTACAAACTAAGACATAGAACGGCGCGAGAACTTTTGCGTACAAGATCATGAAGCGTTGAGTGAGCGCGAATCAATAGAAGGCCGTGACAATGATAAAATACTTTTGAATGACATATTGAGTCTGATCTAGCAAAACAGATTAATTTTGATTATGTAATTCAGAGTTTCGCTAGGATAAAAGGTCAGGAAAGTACCTTTTTTGGCAGACAATAAATGATATTATTAACATCTTTTACTATTATAAATATATTATTTTATTATTACATCTTGGCATATGTGGCCAGCTAACAATTAAGTACAATATTCAGCACTTAACTGTATAAGGAGAACCCTATAAAGACAGGACAGCTTTTTATTTGGCTCAGTTTACATAGTTAAGTGCCAACTCCATCCCTGAACTGCCCGTAAATTAGCCCATTTCGACTTAGTTGCTAACTGCAAATATTTACTCCCTCCTTTACTAACGCGACCCCTTGAAGATGCTGGAAGGCTTTGATCAGAGCTTAAAAATTGAGAGGAGGTTAGCCAATCTCGTAGATTCTTCTCCCTAGAATACACGAAGATGGTAAATTGCTCCAACACCTCATGTGCCCTCCCATACTCCTATAGGGCCTTTGCGTATTCTAGGGGGAAGAATCTATGAGATTGGATAACCTCCTCTCAATTTTTAAGCTCTGATCAAAGCCTTCCAGCACCTTTAAGGGGTCATCAAAAATGTGGACGGTGCAGCATATGCTCTCATGCCATTGAAACACAGCAGGTCATGCACCCTCGTCTGCACAAAACTTTCATTTTAAAACAACACACAAATTGTGATATCCAAGGGGTTGGGTATTTGATTTCCTGCCCTTGTCAATTATTGTACATAGGTCATACCACTAGGGCCGTCCAGGTATGGATTACAGAACACCTTAGTAAGATCCATTGGGGTGACATGGGGGCTCCTCTTACTCAACATTGGCAAACACAATCCCATACTCTAGAAGCTCCAAGTTTAAAAAGAGGTGGGAATAAGCATGCCTTGCTATGGAAGAAAGAGCAGTCATGGATTTTCCATTGGCAGACAGTGGTTCCAGCAGGATTAAATCATGAAGTAGAGTGGTGGGCGTTTCTACATTGAAGATTGACATTTTGATAAATATTTCTACCGGGAGATCAGCTGAAAGTGACATTAACAGTAAGTGATGTAATCATGGGTGAAGAGTAAGGAATCCACCAGCAGCGTCGTGAGTTAGTTTGAAGCATTGCCATGTTTTACATTTTGAATGGTGTTTTCTATCTTCTTTTGCTAGGAAGGAGTTTTACTCACTTATTACAGCCAGCGTGAGGGGGTTCTCTGAGGAAGCCACTGGCGAAACGCATCAGGACCCGCTGGAGTGAGACAACTTCCTAACTACTTTACCTTCATTTCAAGCTAAGTTTCTTTTCTAAAAATACAACTTGCACTTTAATTGATTGGAGTTTGTGTTTTTTCATAAAGAAATGAATACTTTTCAAGATTTATTAAGACATAGTTAAAACCTTTCCACCGATTGAAGATGGTGCAATGATAGACTACTGAGAACACTTACAGGGGCGTGTTCCCGATTTGTGATTTTCTTACCATCTTATAGTTCTGAGCACCTTCTTGGTTCTAAGGATTTATACCTCCTATAGTTCCTCTTCTTTGGTTTGTTGATTGGCACATGCTAATGGCAACATTAGCTCAGGGCAGCCATTAATTCAGAAAATGGAAAACTGGTCAGTTTCCGGCTGTGTAAGGCTATGCTAAGTCCACTTTTTACTGCAGCTTTCCATTAATAAACATTTAATGTGACCTTGTGTTTAGAGCTGAAAGGCTCCACGGTGAGCATTGAATCATTAGCTGGTCAATGATGTCAGTTTTCCAGGTGGACATGGTCACGGAGGGGGAATTGCAATTCTTCTTATCTTAGGGAAATCAAGAGTAAAAATGCCAGAATCGAGTACAGCAGAATCAAGATTATTACCCAATTGGACTCAATGCTACTTTGAGCTCTGGCATCCATGTCTCCTCTCTCCACTGCAACCCCTGATCAACCTGGAGCCAGTACTCAGATGTTCCGTGAGGGGAGAATGCACTTTATCAGCTGGGGCTCATTAGATGTTGGACCTGAATTCTTTCCCGGAGTCACTGGAAGAAAATCACTCGTGTGCAGGAGTGTCTCAAGGTATTGCAGTAAGCACTGCTTCTGCAAGCAGTGGTTACAGGCAAGAGCGGGAACAAGAATATTTACCACCAGGCAGCTTAAGGGGCATCCTTTGGCTAGGGAAGAAGCCCAGTCTACCACTGCAATTACTGAAGTGGGAGGGTCAGCATCACATACTGGATTGTTGGTCTCTAAGCCATCGGTCTCTCTCCATGTCCAGCATCTCCCCTCTGTGTCAACATCCCCCCTTCCTATGTTCAGCATTGTTCCTCTGTTCACCTATTTGGCCTTCACACATGGGTGCCCTTTTATAAAATTACCTTCCATGTGTGTGGCCTGTAAGAGAGAGAGAGCTGGATTCTAGCACAGCACTGTTGACAGGACTTCTGTATACTTCCAAGGTGATTACAAGGAAAAGCCTGCGCTGATCACAAAGATCCCTACAGTAATTCTTAAGATTTGCTATTGGAAGACACACGGCTACTGGAGCTATTGGAATGATGCGTAGCAGTAGACACTTCAGTAGTCCTTGTGGGAGAAGAAATTAATAGGAACATGCTACCAGAGGGGATGTCAGCGTAATTGAAACGATTAAATGAACCGATGCTTAATTTTATACATAATTCATGCGCTTGCTCTGACGGTGGAAGTGGGTGAGAAGAACTGGTCCTTTTTTTTTTTAAAGGCTAGCAAGCCTGGGAGGAGGGAGGGCAAAGAGGTAATTTTCTAAATTATTATGCGCCCCTGCCCCCACCAACTCCAAACCACAGTTTAATTAGTTAAATACTTGAACATGGTTCTTGTGGTTATTTCTTAAACTGGAAACCAGTGAGAGAGAGACGTGTTACACAGAGTGAGCTGTAATTATATGCAAGAGCCTCTGATACTGAAAAGGAACGCAAGCAGTAAAGGGAGCCTTATTTATAGAATAGCAGCAGCCGGGTCCACGTACAGGTCAGAAGGATGAGGCCGCTTCGCTGAGATGTGCTTGTAAATCACTATAAGATTTCAGATGTCATAACGGTCCATGCAAACCACCTTCCTCTTGCTAAGATAGATACAGGGCATCTTATGGAGTGCAGCGGAGAAGTTGCATTGGCAGTACTGAAAAAGCAGGGATGCTGGCAGGAAGGAGTGAGGTGCGCTGGCAGCTATGTAGTTTGTAGTCCAGACTGTGGTAGGCTGGCAGAGCTGAGTTGGTATAGGATAACAGCAAAAACAAGGGGAAAAAAACTTCTCAAATAAAGTGATCAAGTAAAAAACAAAAAAAAAAGAGAGATTTGTAAAATAAAGTGTACGTTTTTCAAAAAAAAACAAGGAAAAGGACCTCAAACACCCTCAAGCGAATGTCTTACTAGGGCATGATTTTTATCATTGGTTCAAAAACCTGGTTCATTATTTTTAATTTATTTATTCCCAAATTATTATATAATGAGATTTTTTCAAAAATATGAATAAAAAACAATTCCAGATGTTCATAAAAAGACCCCAAAAAAGCACTTAATTTCTTATGGTCTAATAGCACCCGGCTTGTTGAAGTCCTTTAGAAGTCCAATGGCGGCTCAACCGTTTCACAAATTCATTGCTACATCAGGGACGAATTCCTGAAATTGTTATCATGTGGAATATGCAGATTTCCAATAATCATAGCACTCTTCAGTGACTTTCAGTATTTCAATTGAACAGGATTCTATATTTTCTTTCCTGTGATTGACAATCTTTTTATGAACATGTGGAATTGTTTTTTATTCATGTTTTTGAATAAAATCTCACTATATAATAATTTGGAAATAAATAAATTAAAAATAATTAGAAAGTTTTTGGACCAATGATAAAAATCATGCCCCAATAAGACATACGTTTGAGGTGATGTTTGGGTGTTTGGGTATGTAACAAGTGAGATAATATCAACATCTAATCAACCCTAGGCCTGGAACAGGCTGCCTGAATCAATATGTCATGCTCTGTCTCTAGCAGTATTCGAATTCAAGCTAAAAACCCACTTTTTTGAAACTGCTTTCAATTCTTAACTTCCACTCACTGCCAGATACCTATACCCATTGTATCATTCCTTCTACAAGAATCTCCCCAACCCTGAGATGTCCTGTCTGTCTGTCCAAATTAAATTGTAAGCTCTTATGAGCAGGGACTGTCTATTGAGTGTGAAATGAACAGCGCTGCATATGCCTTTCAGTGCTATAGAAATAATAATTAGTAGCAGTAGTAGTTCCTCTAAGAACTTGGGCTTCTGAAAAAAAGCTCATTTTGGGCTCTGCTTTGCCAGTGATGGTGGATCAATACTTGGTACTCTTTCTATGATGGTTGAAATTCAGTGCCTTCCTGATCTGAAATGTCAGTAGTCTGCATTTTCGGAAAAGCTAACCTTTGTTCTGTCTTGGGATTTTAATATAATGAAAAATTTAAAAGACATATTAAAAAAATTACTTGCAAGACAAGTAAAAAAAAAAAAAAGTAGACACTTTCTAGAACAAAAATGTATGAAAATTCAAGGTAATTTACAAACAGCTATTCGTAAGGAAATTATAGTGAAGGGATGAGAAGAGGTAAGGAATGTTGTGAAAGTTAAAAAAAAAAAAAAATTAATCAGTTGTCATAGACCAAGGGCTCCTTTTACAAAGCCGTGGTAGCGGCTTTAATGCGCGCAACTTTTAATCACACGCTATGCCCTAATGACCCAATTTCCTTATCTTGATCCCTACGAGGGTCAAGATAAGGAAATTGGATCATTAGGGCATAGACAGGGGGTGGGTAAGCAGAGTGGGCAGACTTGATGGGCTGTAGCCCTTTTCTGCCGTCATCTTCTATGTTTCTATGTTTCTAACCCCTGCGCTAGCCGAAAAACTACCGCCTGCTCAAGAGGAGGCAGTAATGGCTAGCGTGTCCGGCGATTTAATGCACGCTACTACATGTGTTAAACCGCTACCGTGGCTTCGTAAAAGGAGCCCCACTCCCCTCCACTATTAAAACAAGAGAAAAGCATGCGGTGCGTGGCTTATAAAATTACATGTGTGTGTAACAAGTGAGATAATATCAACATCTAATCGACAGATTTCAAAGGATGCATTTTACTTATTACACTGGTAACATGACACCAAGGCAACAGGTACAGCACTTCCACAATTAGAAGTCTATACCCATAGCAAGTCTATACCCATAGCATGACTTCCCGAAGCTGCCGGCCTCGGGGCTTCTCCTGCCGGCACAGCTGTTTGAGGCTTTCCCTGCTGGCTCAGCTGCTGAGCTGACAGGGGAAGCCCCAAACCACTAACCACAGGGAGAGTCCCCAAGCTGCCAGCAGTCCTGCTGGCTCAGCTGATCGGGGCTTCCCCTGCCACATCAGCTCAGCCAGCATCAAGAGCAGCAGCGACGGGCAGAAGAAAACTTTTAAAATTATGACAGGAGGCATGAGGGGAGGAGCTGTGCCTAGCCATTGCTTTTCTGAGAGGGCATTAGGCACAGGTCCTCCCTCTTTTACCGGGGCTGCTCCACAATCAGACATGATTCTCTAACCTGCACTGTCATAGGTGCGATTCTTTAATTTGTGTTCTCACGTTATTGACACATGATCAGTGGCTACTTTTAAGGCGGCTGCCGACATGGGCACCGGTTAGAGAATCTGGGGGGGCATGTGTGCACATTACAACTTAATTATATAAACCACGTTGACCTGTTTTCAGAATTTGGTGGTATATCAGCTCTAATAAACATAAAAACCACTTCTTTGCTCAAACTACAAACCATCTTGTCAGTGCATATGTATATGCATATCACCATATACCATGGGGAAAGCTTACAAAAAGCTTCTTCTGTGAAAATACATCCGGGGGTGGTGAGGGTGGAGAGGGGGGGTGAGGGTTATTCTTTGTTTTGTTTCATTCCTTGATGAAAATGGAAGGGAAAAGGGGGGGGGGGGTTATTCTTTATGCATTGTTATTGATTATGATTATAAGTGTTTAACCTGGTGATTATCTAATATAATAAAACCCTAAGCCGCGCATGCGCACTCCCACCTGCGTGCTCCCGTTTTCTGTGAGCTGTAGGGCACCGCAGGTGGGAGTGCGCATGCGCGGGAATCTCTGTCTCTCTTTCCCCCGAGGCGGATGTCGGCTGCGGCGGCTGTTTTCTCCTCCCATTGCCTGCCACTCTCAACCATGACCCCCAAACACCTGCCATCCCCTTTCTCCCTTGCCTGATAGCCTCACCTGCCCCGCCTTCCCCTTCCTGTCAGACTCAGCCGGGCTCACTCCTCCCCTCTTCCCTCCCCCCGGCAGCCCTGAACCTGTTCTCCGTTCCCCGCCAGTCTCCTCCTCCAGCGGCTAATTCACCGTCGCCTCCGTCACTGCTCGACACTCTTCAAGATGGCATGGCGGGGGCAATGCAGGTGGAGACTGTTGGCCGCAGCGGCTGCAGGCCGCGGTGGCTGTCCGGAGGCCATATGCAAGGTAAGGGGTGCTGCTGGACAGGGGAACAGATGGGGGGGAAAGGGGAAAAAAAGGAAGGGAGGCCTGGGCAAGGGGGGAAGAAAAAGGAAGGGAGGCCTACTACTGGACAGGGGGACAGGAAAGAGGTGCTGATGGACAGGGGAAAAGACGGGGGAGGAAGAAAAAGGAAGAGAGGCCTACTGCTGGACAGTGGGACAGCAAAGAGGTGCTGATGGACAGGGGAAGAGACGGGGGAAGAAAAAGGAAGGGAGGCCTATTGCTGGACATGGGGACAGCAAAGAGGTGCTGATGAACAGGGTAAGAGACAGTGGGGGGGGGAAGAAAAAGGAAGGGAGGCCTACTGCTGGACAGGGGGACAGCAAAGAGGTGCTGATAGACAGGGGAAGAGACGGTGGGGGGAGGAAGAAAAAGGAAGGGAGGCCTACTGCTGGACAGGGGGACATGAAAGAGGTGCTGATGGACATGGGGGGAGATTAAAAAAAGGGAGAAGGGCTGCTGCTGAATAAGTGGAGCAGTGAAGGGGTGGTGGTGGACACAGGGAAGATAAAAGGAAGGGAGAATGGGTGGATAGCCGAGGAAAGTAAACACAGAAAGAAAGACAGAAATACAGAAAGCGGCTAAGGACAGAGAGAGAGAAATAAATAAACACAGACACACACAAATATATTCTAGCACCCGAAATGTAACGGGCTATAAGACTAGTTGTATATATATGGTTCTGCACTTTTGTTGGCCTTAAAAATCAATAAAGATTTAAAAAAAAAAAAAAAAAAATCTTCTTCTGCATGGTATATGGCACTACATGGGGGAAATGGTTATAAAATTATCCATAACAAGTCTGAAAAAGAAAGAAATTTTAAAAGTATCATTCTGTGATCAGACAAAAGATCTTCCGCTGTTGTACAGTAGATTTTGGTACCGTTGAAAGGAAATTTCTGTCTATCCCTCCTATGTAAGAAGAGAAAGAAGAAAATCCCCAGAAGTCTCTCAACCTGAACATCTCAGCTACCAAGAGGGTGAGCAGAGAAAAGGAAAGCTGGATAATCAACTGGTACCTGTCACCAGAGGAGAAAGGAGCTGAAGAATTACTACAGAGAAAAGTGAAAGTATCGAGAAAATACAACTGTGAAGAGAAGTGAACGTTAATTAAAGTGGAGGCAGAGCAAAGGAGGAATTCACTAAGGAGTAGGGTTTTCTCATTCACAGAGATCAGGAAGACTCCCAAGACCCAAAGCCAGACACAGACTGCTGAATTAGAAAACATCAAAGGATCACAGAAACAGATGTTGACTTAATTTTCTGTTGACTAGAGAATGTAACTACGAGAACATATACTCAATGTTATACTATTATTGCAAGAGTTTCGCCAGTAAAGTAATTAGGGCTGAACCGAATATTTGTATTTGATTCAATTAGACCCAGAATAGTTATAATTTAGGCGTTCCAAATACATTATTCCAAAAACATTATTCATATTCAGCGAAATAATGATTTAAATTTGAATACAAATAATCTGGGGGTTCTACTGGGCTCAATGTCCAATTTCACATTGCTTCGTTTATTATCTGTTATATTTATTTATTCAATAGGATTTATTTACAGCCTTTATGAAGGAGTTCACTCCAGGTGGTGCACAGCCCATTATTCGTATTTGGTATTCATATTCTGCCAAAATATTTTCCATTATTTGTATTCGGCTGAATACTAAAATATACTATTTGGCACAGATCTAAAGGTAATTCTGGAACACCATTTATGCTTCAGATTGCTTTTACGGTATAAAAGAAAAGATTGAGATATTCTAAGGGTAATTCTGTACCTGATTTTGTAAATGTACAGAATACTAGAACCATTGTGGGTAAGTATGGACTAAGTAGCAGCAAGGCGACTGAACACTATTCTATAAGGGTATGCTTAAATGGCATAGCACAGTGTTTTTTGCTAATTTTTCAGCTTGAGCTGCTTTGGACCCAAATGACCATGTTTGAGAGCAATAGCATAGCAAGGGTAGGAGGTACCCCCCCACCCCCTCCTCTCCACCTGTTTTGTTTTAGGTCAGGGATGTCCAACCTGTGGCCCAAGGGCTGTATGCGGCCCCGTGAAGTATTTTGTGCGGCCCTGGTCAAGGGCGATGCAGTGTTTCCTCTGCTGCCCCCGGGTGTTTACCGTCTTGCCGGCTCCCTCCTCTGTCTTGCTACAGCATTTGCGCATTTGTGCGGCCCCAGAAACATTTTTTTCGGCCAGTGCGACCCAGGGAAGCCAAAAGGTTGGACACCCCTGCTTTAGGTTCTTTTGGGCATCTGTTTGTTAGTTAATATCGCACATAACATAATGCAAAGAACAAGCTTTTATTTCCCATACATTATTCTAACAAACTGCTCATGCACATACTGTATATATAAGTTAAACATACCTATTTTTTTTCTCCATAAGATGCGCCTGACCATAAGACGCATCCACCTATAGAGGAGGAAAAGCCAAGAAAAAAAAATCCTGAACCAAATGGTGTGCCCTGTACCCTGTCCCCTCTCTGGTGGTCTAGTAGTAGGCTGGGACAAGTTACAGGGCACGTCTAGTGGTGGGCACATCTAATGGTAGACACATCTAGTGGCAGCCAGCTAGCCAGCTCCCAGCCCCCAGCCAGTGCCAAGCCAGCCAGCCAACCAGCCAACCCACCCCCAAGCCATCCATCCCCCAGCCAACCCCCAAGCCAGCCAGCCAGTGCCAAGCCAGCCCCAAGGCAGCCAGCCAACTAACTAACCCACCCCAAGCCAGTCATTCAGCCGCCAGTCAACCTGGTCAGCCAACCAGTCCCAATCCAGCCAGCCCAAAGGCAAAGGCAGGCTGTTAGGCAGGAAGCCCCCCCCCCCCCTCTCTGGGGAACCTCTTTTTGGCATCCCGGCGGTCCAGCGTGCTTTCCACACTCCTGACTCAGTTCCCCTGCTCTCTTCCGGCAGCGTCAGTGACACAGCGGTGCAGGAGGCAGACACACGCTTTTTGCATGCCTTCTTGGTCCCTCCCTGCACTCCGAATGACTGCCTGTCAGTTCTCATCCTGCAAGAACTGACAGGCAGCCATTTGGAGTGCAGGGAGGGACCAAGCAGACACGTAAAAAGTGTGCGCCTGCCTCATGCACTGCCGTGCTGCTGACGCTGCTGGAAGAGAGCAGGGGAACCAAGGCAGGAGCGCGGAAAGCACGCTGGACCACCGGGATGCCAAAAAGAGGTACGAGTTTTGTGTTTGAGGTTTTTTTAACATTCGCTCCTTAAGATGCACCCTTATTTCCACCCCCTTTTTGGGGGTGGAAAAAGTGTGTCTTATGGAGCGAAAAATACAGTAAATTAAATATAAATTACCTTTGAAGTTGTACACATCATCTATGCCAGTGACTGGAGAGATCCAAGTTGCAGCCAAATACAGAGAACTTCAACAGGCCAAACATCCATGGACGTCCACACAGATAAGATATCTGAGTGTGAATGCTACCTACTCCATTTTATACATTACCCAAGCCAGATAATTAACTTATAATTAATAAGGCTGGCATTTTGCGAACAGAACATCTACTGTCTCTGGATACACTAAGGAACTGGCCAAATTCCAGAGTGAACCAAAGACAGTGTCATTCCTGTCCCCCAGGTCCTAACCTATCAAGTAATTAAGTAAGTTAATTGCACACATGGAATAAATATCGTATGTGTGTTTTCAATTATACTTAAAACTTTGAATTTCAGAATAGCTTGTAATCAAGTTGTATACTGTAACTCATAATCATTACTTTTATTCACTAAAACATCATTGAACAGGCTCTATTCAAAACTTTGCTTTTAACCATTAAAACAGAATCTGTCATTGTCCACCTGGCTAATTGTAATTGTATTTCTTATTGTTTTATGACTCTGCAGTATGATATCATCAAACAGGCTCTTACTGCTTTTTTATGGCCCTTTAATTGCTCTAAATTGTCTATTTAGCTAACAAGATTAGAAACTCTGTATTAATGATGTATTTGAGTACAAAACTTTTTGTTTTTAAAACTTCAGACTACACACCAAAATTGGGGCAGAACCATGGGATGGAAGGAGACGCACACAGATGGATCAGGAATTGGTTGGCGAGCAGGAAGCAGAGGGTAGGAGTGAAGGGCCACTACTCGGACTGGAGGAGGGTCATGAGTGGTGTTCCACAGGGGTCGGTGCTTGGACCGTTGCTATTCAATGTATTTATAAATGATCTAGAAATAGGGATGAAGAGCGAAGTAATAAAATTCGCAGATGACACCAAGCTATTTAATGGGGCTAGGACTAAAGAGGACTGCGAAGACATACAAAGGGACCTGAACAAACTAGGGGAGTGGGCGACGAGATGGCAGATGAAGTTCAATGTAGAGAAATGTAAAGTCTTATATGTAGGAAACAGAAACCCGAGGTACAGCTACACGATGGGAGGGCTGTTATTGAGTGAGAGTACCCAAGAAAGGGACTTGGGGGTAATAGTGGACATGACAATGAAGCCGTCGGCACAATGCGCAGCGGCCACTAAGAAAGCGAATAGAATGCTGGGAATAATCAAGAAGGGTATTACAAGCAGAACGAAATAAGTTATCCTGCCGTTGCATCAGGCGATGGTACGCCCTCATCTAGAGTACTGCGTCCATTATTGGTTGGCGTACCTAAAGAAGGATATGGTGATACTCGAGAGGGTTCAAAAGAGAGCGACACATTTGATAAAAGGTATGGAAAACCTTTCATAAGCTGAAAGATTAGGGAGATTGGGGCTATTTTTGCTGGAGAAGCGGAGACTTAGAGAGGATATGATAGAGACTTACAAGATCACGAAGGGCATAGAGAAAGTGGAGAGGGACAGATTCTTCAAACTTTCGACAACTACAAGAACGAGAGGGCATTCCAAAAAATTAAAAGGAGGCAGATTCAGAATCAATGCTAGGAAGTTCTTCTTCACCCAATGGGTGGTGGACACCTGGAATGCGCTTCCAGAGGGCATGATAGGACAGGGTATGGTATTGGAGTTCAAGAAGAGATTGGACAATTTTCCGAAGGAAAAGGGGATAGAAGGGTATAGATAGAGGGTTACTATACAAGTCCTGGACCTGATGGGCCGCCGCGTGAGCGGACTGCTGGGCATGATGGACCTCTGGTCTGACCCAGCAGAGGCACGGCTTATGTTCTTATGTTTCATTGCCTTTTGTTATACTCCTTCCACACCCCAATATGAGCAGCTTCTATGACCTCCTACTTGCACTAGTGTTGGCTTTCCCTCTGATGTCACTTCCTGGCTGCGCAACCTGGAAGTGATTTCATAGGGAGCCAGGCTGGCATGAGCAGCAGGCTAGAGTAGTTGATCACTCTGGCAAAGATTTAAAGAGGTATCGTCTGTGTGTGTGTGTGGGGGGGGGGGGCGGGGCGGGGCGGGGCGGGGAACTTGGGTGCGAGCATGGCATGGATAGGCGCTGGTGCCCCCACCAAGGTGGTGCCCAGCGCGGTCTGCCCCCCACCCCCTTACTATGTCACTGATTGAGAGTCACCAGATATCTTCTCATGTGGGTCCAAGGCACTGGTGACCAGTATATATCGGTGACATCCAACCCATCAGCCTGAATTCAAACTCTTCATTGGGAGTATTGAAGGAGAATAGTATTTCCAAATGCATTCTCGCTTTGACTATTAGGGAACTGCCTTGTCCTTCAAAAGCATGCTGGGTCTCCCCCCCCCCTGCCCTCCCCATCCACTTCCTCCTTTCTGTATCAAGCTTGGGTAGAGAAATTGAAAGTAGAATAAAAACCCAGGATGATGACCGAGATCAGCTGAGAGGTCTCCAGAGGCTGCCATTGGCCCCCAAGCCTTGCATTGAGGAACACAAGCAAAGCATATAAATGCAAGGGGGTATTCACATGGGAAAAGCATTGGCAGGGTTGCCACTTATTTGCACAACTTATTTATAGAACACTGTCATTAACATGTCACTGCTTCTCATCAATATTTGTTTTGTCATTATCTAAACAGCCATAATTTTCATAAGCAATTTGAAATAGATGCGTCTTAAAGACACTTTCTAAACTTTGACAGTTGGACAATTTTTAGAAAATTCATTGGCAATGCATTCCATATTTAGGAGCTGCTACTGAAAAAAAAAGTCAGCCCTCAGTTTTTCACAATTGTGAAGAAGCTGCTCAAAAAAACACCTGAAAAAGTGTTTGTGAAATAAACGACGCGGGGCTGCTGAAAAGTTCTTAGCCCAACCAAGGAGAGAATGATGGGGAGCCATGAAACTTACACGTTATTCCACACTTTTCTTGACACTTTGTTTCAATGATGGGCACTTTGTTTCTAGTAGATGGGCACAGGTATAGGGAAACCAAGCCATTGTGACATCACCGACGAGACTGGCTCTTAGGCATTGGTGGAATGAGGCATTATGACATCACAAAATGAGGAGCTCCTGAAAAGTTCTCAGCCCAGTCAAGAAGAGAATGATGTGGAGCCATGAAACGTACAAGTTATTTCACACTTTTCTGGACACTTTTCGTTATTTCACACTTGTTTCATTTCATATCATTGAAACAAAAGTGTGAAATAACTTGTACGTTTCATGGCTCCAATCATTCTGTTATTGGTTGGGCTTTTCAGCAGCCCCTCATGATAAAACAGAGTATGCAGTGAGTCAAGCACATCAAGATCAGTTCATGTGTTAAAGGTCACAATGAAAAAAAGTAGCAATGACAAGATTAGACCTAGATCTCTAGGTTTCTCCAAAAAACGACAGTGTCAGCCCAGTATTCTCTTTCCACCTCTGCAACTGACCTTGGCTAAATCTTCATTAAATGATTGTTTAACAATTACTGTGATGTAATTATTCAGTCCATTAATTTAATGATCATTTTTTTCCGAACTGGATTTCCTGCTGACAGTCTGTGTTCCAGGCTGCTATTTTACTCCTTTTATTAATAGTGTTCATCGATAGATTCATGTTCCAGAATGTTTCGTCTCTCTTCCCTCTATTAGTGGCATTACACTGTTGGTTGTCATGACAATCACAAGACTTCACTGCGGGTTTACTACAAAAGAAACAACAATGTATCATGCTTTATGGATGTATGCAATGTTGCTGCTGTGGGCCTTGAACAGTGCTGTCATGTCACTATAATACAGAACAAGCCACTGTGTATCTTAGGGCAGTGTTTTTCAGGTGACAGGTCAAAAGCGTGCCCCGACAAAGGCGCGCCGAGACAACTGAGCGCAAGGCGGAAGCCCGCACCAAAGAAAAACAGTGTTTTAAGGGGCACCGACGGGGTGTGTGGGGGGAACCGGGGGGGGGAGGAACTGGAGGGGAACCCCCCCCCCCACTATACTGAATACAGATTGTGCCGGCATTGTGGGGGGTTCCCAAAAAACAGGGAAAAAGTTGTTTCCAGTATAATGAGGGGGGTTAAAACCCCCCCCCAATGCCGGCGCGATCTGTATTCAGTAAAGTGTGTGGGGGGGGGGGGGTTTCCCCACCAACACCCCCCATCGGAGCCCCTTAAAACACTGTTTTTCTTCTTCTTGGGCTTCTGCCTTGCGCTCAGTTGTCTCGGTGCGCCTTTGTCGCCGCGCGCTTTTGACTATGAACCGTTTTTCAACCTTTTTACACCTATGGACCGGCAGAAATAAAATAATTATTCTGTGGACCGGCGGTTGAAGAACACTGGGCTAAGTAGTGGCCCAGACCCCCCCTATCTCTACCCAATCTCCACCCCAGACCCCGCCCCCCATAATAGTACTAATTGCACCTTGCACGTCCCGTGCCTCATCTGGAAGCCTTCCCTCTGATGTTGCAACGTCAGAGAGAAGGCTTCCGGTTCAGGCGCAGGACACCCATAGGAGCCGCTGCCCGTGGCTTTGTGCACTGAATCAGTTAGGAAGAGGGAGCTGGCTCGAAGATAACGCCGCATCGATCGCACCATGGACCGGCGGTTGAAGAACACTGTTTTGGGCCTGATGCACGTGCTGGTTCTGTGGACCAGCAGGAAATTTCTGTGGACCGGCACTGGTCCATGGACCGGTGGTTGAAGAACACTGTCTTTGGGTACTGCTGAACCCAGTGTGTCTTTTTGGCATAAAATGAAATAGAGCGTGCAGCGCACATGAGATGTAATTTGTGGAATGTTGTTTAAGTGGCTGTATGCTTTGAAATATTTATTTAATTCATTTTATATCCCACTTTCCCCAAAGAGCTCTGAACGGGTTACAGGTTAACATACATAATATGCAATTAACATTTTACAATTTACAGGGCCAGATTAAAGGGTACCGTGATTAACAGACCTGCAAATACAGAAAAACCGCAAATAACTTTTTCATACGTTATTCGCTGTTTTCTATTAAAAACCATCGTGAATATGGTGAAACCGCGAATAACATGGTGGGAGACCCGGTCTGTTTCTGAAGGAGAGGCAAAACACGGTGAAGAAAGTGCTGGGAACACTGCACAACAATTTTTTGGTTAAGTCTTGATTCCTGAAAAGTTTTTGGTGATTATGACAGGTACCAACTTGGTATGCTCAAATATGGTTTTGGTTTTACTGCATCACGTAAGAACTATGAGAAATAGACATTTTTATGTTTACTGACAATAAAATATATAGTCAAGTTTACGTTTCGCACAAGCGACTAAATGAAACAGAATTAAAAGTGTTTTGCTCCCGAGTTTCTTTTATATTCAGTGTCTGGTGCATCACGTTGTAGCATCCAACAATAGTCGGCAAGCATTGACGGATTCCAATTGCCCTGGTATCGTTTCTCCATCGTAGCTATGTCTTGATGAAACCTTTCACCGTGCTCGTCACTCACAGCACCGAGATTTGCGGGGAAGAAGTCCAAGTGTGAATGGAGGAAATGAATCTTGAGTGACATATTGCACTTCATTCTCATGTATGCTTTGAGAAGTTTGTCTACCAGCTGAATGTAGTTTGGGGCTCTGTAATTGCCCAGAAAATTGTCAACAACGTCTTTCAAGGCTTTCCAGCCAATTTTTTCCGGCCCAACTAACAGATCTTCAAATCGCTTGTCACTCATAACATGTCTGATCTGGGGGCCAACAAAAATACCCTCTTTGATCTTGGCATCAGTTATTCTTGGGAACATCTGTCTTAAATAACGAAAACCTTCCCCTTCCTTGTTCATTGCTTTCACAAAATTCTTCATGAGTCCCAGTTTAATGTGAAGAGGAGGCAAAAATATCTTTGTCGGGTCAACAAGCGATTCATGTGCTACATTTTTCTGTCCTGGAACTAACTTTTTACGGAGTGGCCAGTTCTTTCTAGAATAGTGCGACTCTCTGTCTCGGCTGTCCCATTCGCAGATGAAACAGCAGTACTTTGTATAGCCAAGCTGCAGTCCTAGTAACAGAGCAACGACTTTGAGGTCTCCACAGATATTCCAGTTATACCTGGTATACTGGACATACTTTAGTAACATTTCCATATTCTCATATGTTTCTTTCATATGTGCTGCATAGCCAACAGGTACTGAAGGATAAACGTTGCCATTGTGCAACAGAACAGCTTTCAGGCTTAACATTGACGAATCAATGAAAAGACGCCACTCTTCCGGGTTGTGATCACAACCAAAGACCGAGAACAATCCTTCAATGTCACAACAGAAACAGAGACTGTCGACTTGTGCAAAAAATTTGGTTATATCATGATGCCGGTCTCGAAACACAGAAATTTTCGTACCTGGTGATAGCAAACACCATTCCTGCAGTCTCGAACCTAGCAGCTCAGCTTTTGCTTTTGACAGACCCAAATCTCTGACCAAATCGTTCAATTCGGACTGTGTTATCAGATGTGGATCGCTTGATGAGGATGGTTCAAAATCCGGGTCAATGTCACTGTTAGAACCCTGCACTGCAGTTTCTTCATCTGGTTCGTCTAAGGTCCAATCCTCTGGTGGTTTCGGAACTGGAAGACTGTCATCATGTGGCATGGGTCTCATTGCTGAAGGCAGATTAGGATATTCAATTGACTTCTTGTTTTTGGCAGAGAAACCAGACACATTAGTCAAACAGAAATAACAGTCCGTCACATGGTCTTTCTGTTCTCGCCATATCATCGGAACAGCAAATGGCATCGTCTTTCGAGTACCTCTGAGCCAGGCTCTCAGACTAACAGCACATGTCGCACAGCAAATGTGAGGCGCCCATTGCTTGTCTTGATCACCTATTTTGCAGCCAAAATACAGATGATAGGCTTTCTTTACAAGGGCAGTCATCGAACGTCTCTGAGGCGTAAGTGTATATTCCCCACAGATATAGCAGAATGTGTCGCGGCTGTTACGACACCGACGAGACATATTGCCCGACACCAAAACGTCTATAGCATCAAGCTTACTTACTGTTATATTGCTACAGCTACTATACTACTATACTTTACTATACTGATACTATATACACACACGGACTATCTATATTAACCAAATGAGCAGGATCGGTGTATGGAAGCCACCATTATAGCATGGTGAGACAGCGCAAGCTCGTTCAGACCTGCCCAGACATGCCCAGGATGTCATCTTCCATAAAACAGCTTCCAACCTGG
This sequence comes from Geotrypetes seraphini, assembly GCF_902459505.1. Lineage (NCBI taxonomy): Eukaryota > Metazoa > Chordata > Amphibia > Gymnophiona > Dermophiidae > Geotrypetes > Geotrypetes seraphini. The sequence continues at coordinate 214,524,640 of NC_047089.1, read as the reverse complement.
CTAGATTTTATGCATGGACATACCCAGGCGGCACAAACCGTTGTTGATAAGACACTTATGGGAGAAAAAATTGTTTGCATCCAAATATAAGAAAAAATCACGACAAAATTGAAGATTTCTCTGAAATGGTACGTGATGGGTAATTTTTGATGTAATATTCATGATCAGCACCCAAAATTCTATAAGAAACACCCAGCAGTGTTCAGGAAGCAAAAACTTTGTTGTGCAGTGGAATCAGCGATTTTTCTATGCAAGCTGATGTAATTTGGGGGGGAGGAGCCAGAAAGCGAAAAACCAAGAATAATCAAAACCGCGATTGCTGAAACCGTGAATACGGAGGGAGAAGTGTAATAGATTTTTGCCTTTTTGCAAAACCTTTTCTCCCAGATTTTCTCCGTTTGAACAGCAGATTTGACATTAAATCCCAATGTGTGCATTTTGCTGAAAAACCAATAGGGATTTTCTTTTTCTTCCGAGTGAAGAGCAGAATGGTGCTTATATCCCTTAGGACTGTGGACTGTGGGGTTTAACATGTTTATCTGTTTAGTTGGCCTTGGGATACTGTCCAGGAAAAAGCAAAGAGAAAAGATCAGAGGAGACCTGAGTAATTGTTTCATTTACTACTACTGAGGTTTCCTGATTTTTAAGGGGGAATTCATCAAGCAAGCGCTAAATGCTAAGATGCCCGTAGGAATCGTCAGTGCCCACTGATTCCCGTATTCGGTAATGGGCGCAGTAGTCAGCGGCCACTGATTACATGCCAATCAAGTGAGATAGCCGGGTACAGAATTGCACCTCTGGCAAAGGAAGGTGCCAGGAAAGGCAGGTCAGGGTTTCCTCAGCCTACATTTCCGACACCTACCTACGATGCGAATCGCGCCTCCATAGGCACTTTAGGCCGCCTAACGCCGCTTCCGGAATTAGCCACGTCCACAGTGGCATCAGGGGGCCTAAAGCGCCTACAGAGGCTTGATTCTGGCGCTTTTTTTTTTAAGGATCCTTTAGGCACCTTGAAACTCAGTTAGAAACATTATTTCAGCAGTGGCTTTTTTTTAATTGAGTTTGGATACCGACTAGCACCTAAAAAATTGGCGCTGTTTAGAGAATCCGGGCCTAAATCACTAGCACCCCTTGATTAATTCCCCCCCCCCCTTAGGGGCAATTCTGTAAGGCTGGTGATAACATTTTTGTACTTCAACAAAATAAAACCAAAATTCAGGGGTACACAAACGGTGAGCCACAAAATACCTGGGGGCACCTGAATGTGCTGGTGAGATAGAGTCACCCCTACACTCTAATTCAAAAAGGGAAAAAGACATCTCAAGAATGATCTTTGGAGCATTGAATGTCTTTGATAAAGAACCCTTGAGGAAGCCAGCAGTTTGGCGAAAGGGCATCCCCAGTTGGATCACATGAGATAAGTGCTCTGTTCCTCATTTAAAGGGGGGGTTACTGTTTCCTGTGGAATAGCGAGGGGGAGAGGCACCCAGGGTGAGGGTGCCCCTCCCCTGCCCTCTTCTTCGCCCCTCATCCCATATGCTCCTTCCTGCCACGCGTGCACTTTAACGTTCCTTCCGCGTACCTCTTTAACGTTCCCGGCGCGAGCAGCAACCCCAGCCTACTGCTTGTGCCAGCGTTGGCTCTTTGTCTGACATTGCGTCCTAGGTCTAGGAAGTGAAGTCAAAGGAGGAGCCCCGCCCCATTCTGCCTCCAGCCCCGCCTCCCCAAAGCACATCTCTTTTTCCCGACCTCCAGGCCGCGCCTAGAGGGCCTCCAGCATGCTCGGATGCATGTGACGTCGTCCGTGCACGCTTGTTGAAAGCCCTCCAGATGCAGCTGGAGCTCGGGACTTTCTAAAACCCGGACAAACTGCTAGGTTTTGGAAAGTCCGTCCAGGAACTCAGACAGTCCTCTAAAAAAAAAAAAAGGCCTTCATGAGTGAAAATTGTTTTATTCATTTACCTTATCAGCGGCAGATGCTAAATATATAGGTTCCACTGAGATCAGAGCCCCAAGTTTCTACTTACTTCTCCCTAGAGAAGAGGAGACTTAGAGGAGACATGATAGAAACCTTCAAAATCCTGAAGGGCATAGAGAAGGTAGACAGGGACAGATTCTTCAGACTGTGGGGAACCACAAGTACTAGGGGTCACTCAGAGAAATTGAAAGGGGACAGGTTTAGGACAAATGCTAGGAAGTTCTTTTTTACCCAGAGAGTGGTGGACACATGGAACGCACTTCCGGAGGTTGTGATAGGCCAGAGCACAGTACGGGGGTTCAAGCAAGGTTTGGATAGGTTCCTGAAGGATAAGGGGATTGAGGGGCACAGATAGAAGCAGAGGTAGGTTATAGAAATGGTCAGGAACCACTTCACAGGTCATGGACCTGATGGGCCGCTGCGGGAGCGGACCGCTGGGCGCGATGGACCTCTGGTCTGACCCAGTGGAGGCAACTTCTTATGTTCTTACTTTTCTCAGGCAGTTTTATAAAATGAAAGGTGAGAAAAAAAATATAAATCCTTGGTGCTTGCTCTTTTTTCTAGACAAAGGGCAGTCAGATGTGTTTTGAAGCCTACATATTTGACTACATGGTCCTGGTTTGTAGCAACCAACAGTGAAACAATTGGCTTGACTTGTACAGTGCCCAGGAGATCAGTAATAAGCAGTGACAGTAGGTTAATGAAAAGCTGTGTCTTGTCGCACATTGTTCTCCAAACAGTGATGGAAGCTTTATGTCATTCATGAAAGAAAGAGATGTTAGAATGAACAACAGAATACAGAAAAAAAAAAAGAGGAAGAGAGGAAGGTCTCTATATCCCACATGATGGCATCAAGGAATGAGATTTAGATATATGATTCTAAAACATATGACCCCCTGTACAGTAAATAATGACTACATCACCCCCACAGAACAAATACATTTCCCTGCATAAACCTGACATCACTGGCCATAACTTCTGTGATTTACTTGTGATATTACTGAAATCCCAATACACAGTGTCAAGCGATACTGCATTCTGGTCCAATAAATCAAAGCTGAGCTTCGGAAGCCACTCGAGAGCCAAACCTTTACTGAAGGGTTTGTTTGTTTTTTTCTTTTCAATAGAAACATGATGGCAGATAAAGGGTAAATGGCCCATCCAATGTGCCCATCCACAACATCCACTATCTCCTCTTCTCCTTATTGGCTAAGGCTCTTTACACCTGCATTGTGATGTCATAGAACTTTAGTAACATAGAAACATTATGGCAGATAAAGGCCAAATAGTCCATCCTGTCTGCCCATCCACAGCATCCACTATCTCCTCTTCTCCCTATTGGCTAAGGCTCTTTACACCTGCATTGTGATGTCATAGAACTTTAGTAACATAGAAACATTATGGCAGATAAAGGCCAAATAGTCCATCCTGTCTGCCCATCCACAGCATCCACTAGCTCCTCTTCTCCCTATTGGCTAAGGCTCTTTACACCTGCATTGTGATGTCATAGAACTTTAGTAACATAGTAACATAGAAACATGATGGCAGATAAAGGCCAAATAGTCCATCCAGTCTGCCCATCCACAGCATCCACTATCTCCTCTCCCTAAGAGATCCCATGTGCCTATACTATGCTTTCTTGAATTTAGACATAGCCACTAGAGAATGACACGGTGGTTGTTACCCGTGGCTAGCTGTGGGTAACCTGCCGAAACTGGGAGAGAATGAATAGTGGTTGCTGCAGGAATGGGGACAAGGCCATTTACCACCCCGTGGAGCGGTGAATGGTCTTGTCTCCGCAGTGAAGTACACTTCTCCCTCGGTATCCGCGGGGGTTAGGTGCAGAGCCGGACCACGAAGTGTGAAAAATCGCGAATAACTTCTCGGCCGGCTCTGACCCACCCCCGCCTCCCTCTTGCGTCCCCGGGACATTACCTGGTGGTCTAGCGGTGAAGCGGGGCAGGAGCGATCTTCCTATGCTCCTGCCCCGTGCAGAGCCGTCATCAGAATGGCTGCTGGAAGTTCCCGTTGTAGATGGGCAGTGTTGGAGGCAGAGGATCGCATTTGATGTGACAACGGCGACAACATCAAATTTATTCTTCGCAGAAGAAAGACCCGGCAATCTATTTCTGTATTCTTCCATGAAAATTTGATATCATTATCAAGTCGCTAATACTCAAACACCTAACAATATGAACCCAAGAGTTAATCTGAGTCAGATGGAGGACACAGAGCAGTTTACTCAGAGGTTAGTCAGGGCTAGGGTTACCAGATGTCCGTACAGTGAAAGATTAGAGAAACTGGGCCTCTTCTCCCTCGAACAGAGGAGATTGAGAGGGGACATGATTGAAACATTCAAGGTACTGAAGGGAATAGAGTTAGTAGATAAGGGCAGGTTGTTCACCCTCTCCAAGGTAGATGAGAACGAGAGGGCACTCTCTAAAATCGAAAGAGGATAGATTCCGTACGAACGTAAGGAAGTTCTTCTTCACCCAGAGAGTGGTAGAAAACTGGAACAATCTTCCAGAGTCTGTCATAGGGGAAAACACACTCCAGGGATTCAAGACAAAGTTAGACAAGTTTCTGCTGAGCAAGGACATACGCTGATAGGGCTGGTCTCGGTTAGGGCACTGGTCTTGGACCAGAGGGCCGCCGCGTGAGCGGACTGCTGGGCCTTATGGACCACTGGTCTGACCCAGCAGCGGCAATTCTTATGTTCATATGTTCTTACATGTCCTGGGGTTCGGACGGCTTTTCAAAACCCAGCACTTTGTCCGGGTTTTGAAAAGCTTTGATGAAATCATCGTCGGGAAGAAGGGCATGTGTGGGGCGGGATTTGGGCGGGCCTGGGGGCAAGTCTAGAGGGTTCTGATTTTCCAAACAGAAAATCTGGTAACCCTAGTCAGGGCACATTTACAGCCTTCCCATCCCACCCATTTCCTCTCATAAGAACTCCCAATGCCTTCCAAACCAGCCTGCCCATTCCATGATGAAACAAGTCTGTAACCTTTTAATTTGAATGGTACAGCCACAAAAAGTCCTCTTCCTGTTCTCTTATTTTAACAGTTCTGTAAGAGAGTGGAATGAAAAATGAAAAAAAAAAAAAAAAAACCCTAACAAACCAAGATTTATGAGAGCTGAAAAAATTCCTCCTTCACCTATTAAACACGGATTGGATGAGTGCTGTAATATGCCTGCCCCGCTTAGTCAGCCTTTTCCTGCATCTTCCTGTATTAACATCTTGCCGCTACGCTGCCAGTGCCAAGAAGTCTATTCAAAAAACTTACAACTAAAGAACTTAATTTTGTTGACATTCAAAGATCACATAATCCACTTAGGGCCTGATTTATTAAGCTTCTTCCGCCCACAGACACAGAAAGGGTGAAAAGTCTCAGTAAATCAGGCGCTCAGTCTGCTTTTACCAATGAGAGATTAATTCACTAAACATCCTATAGCTGTATTGTTCCTTTATATATTTTTCAGTCACTTTATTGTCTGGAGGGTGGATAATCATTTATACTCAACATAGATACCATTTTTTTCAGTCTAGAAACTCAGTGCTTGATTATACCAGGGTTTGACAAACAATTTATTAATGATTATAGAATCAATGCTGCCCTCCAAGCATTAGATGCTCTGTATCCAATAAGTTCTAAATGAATGTGTCTTAATGCTAACCCTTTTCTGACCAGTAATTCCTTGGGGTTCCCCTCGGACACATCGAAGTCTGCCTTGGTCCCCGGTTCTGTTTGAGTGATGACCTTGTGAAAGAGGGAAGTCAGCTTTTAAAACTATTTTTCCAGGATAAAATGGCTTGGTTGGAGCTTACTTTCCTCGGCAAGGTTAAAAGTACACATAGGCTTGCAAAGCACATTTTTTTAAAAATCTGGACTGCAAGGAGGCATTCCCCGGGATATGTTTAGGTTGGGAAGGAATGTAGCAGGTGTACATGACATTTTCTGAAGTTCACCTCTCTCCCTCCCCACCAGGACCTTTTTTCTCCCCTCCACATCTACTAAGGGTCAGATTCTATAAACAATGCCTATAGATGCCCTAATTGTGGATGCCTAGCAACACCTGACCTAACCCCCCCCATCCCCCCTCACAGCACTAAGTTACTGTTTTAATCCGGTGCGCATACGTCCTGCGCGGGATTGTCGGCGCGTTTTTGTCCAGTGAGATTCTGTTACGGTATCCATTGAATCCATGACCCCTTTTAAATCAGAGCAGTCCTCTGGATTGATCCGTTGGGACTAATGGAAAGAAAATGATCAGGTAAGATCTAATTTATCCTTCCATATTGTCCCACAGATCAATTTAGAGACTTGTGGGATGTAAGCAAGCAGTATTCAAGTTAGGAGGGTCCTGAAAACCTTGGCCATCAAGAAGAAGACTTTATTTTCTTGATTTACCGCTATTACCGCTACCGTTAATAAAGCTTAACATAATTATTAAGCAATGAACAAAAAAGGCATACATATACAAATACTTCCTCATATACGCATCACAGTACAATTACATTAACATAACGCAGCAATAACCGATAAATTCATCAAAACAAAATTCCATTAATGATCCATAGAGTCTTTCACAAAATCTTTAATATCATAGTTTTATTGAAACAATACAGTTTTCAGCACTGACAATTTATCAAACACAGAATTCCACAGAACCGGACCAATGTACGATAATGCTCGATTTCCCCTTGAAATGAGTTTGGCTTGACCAAAACCGGGCAACAAGAGCAACTCATTTTGAGAGGAGCATAAAGATCTTTGTGGACCATATCTAGTTAACTTACGTGCATTTGACAGATACCTAGGAGATTTTATATGCCACGCTTGCCCCTGGCAACCAGTGTAGTTTGTACAGCACTGGAGTAATGCGATCTACTCTTCTAGTACTTGTCAAAAAGTCTAGCAACGGCATTTTGAGGAGGAGAGAAGCTGATATGCATGGACGGGGAGAGGGACCTTGGGGTGATAGTGTCCGAAGATCTAAAGGTGAAAAAACAGTGTGACAAGGCAGTGGCTGCTGCCAGAAGGATTCTGGGCTGTATAAAGAGAGGCGTAGTCAGTAGAAGGAAGAAGGTGTTGATGCCCCTGTACAGGTCATTGGTAAGGCCCCACTTGGAGTATTGTGTTCAATTTTGGAGACCGTATCTGGCGAAGGACGTAAGAAGACTTGAGGCGGTCCAGAGGAGGGCGACGGAAATGATAGGAGGCTTGCACCAGAAGACGTATGAGGAGAGACTGGAAGCCCTGAATATGTATACCCTAGAGGAAAGGAGAGACAGGGGAGATATGATTCAGACGTTCAAATACTTAAAGGGTATTAACGTAGAACAAAATTTTTTCCAGAGAAAGGAAGATGGTAAAACCAGAGGACACAATTTGAGGTTGAGGGGTGGTAGATTCAGGGGCAATGTTAGGAAATTCTACTTTACGGATAGGGTAGTTGATGCCTGGAATGCGCTCCCGAGAGAGGTGGTGGAGAGTAAAACTGTGACTGAGTTCAAAGAAGCGTTGGATGAACACAGAAGATTTAGAATCAGAAAATAATATTAAATATTGAACTAGGCCAGTTACTGGGCAGACTTGTGTCTGTATATGGCCGTTTGGTGGAAGATGGGCTGGGGAGGGCTTCAATGGCTGGGAGGATGTAGATGGGCTGGAGTAAGTCTTAACAGAGATTTCGGCAGTTGGAACCCAAGCACAGTACCGGGTAAAGCTTTGGATTCTTGCCCAGAAATAGCTAAGAAGAAAAAAATTAAAAAAATTTAAATTGAATCAGGTTGGGCAGACTGGATGGACCATTCGGGTCTTTATCTGCAGTCATCTACTATGTTACTATGTTACTATATGTTACTATGTTACTATAATTGCAGATGATGTACTTCAGCTTTGCTTAAGCCAGTGGTTCGTAAACCTGTACTGGGGAACCACCGGCCAGTTGGATTTTCAAGATATCCCTAGTGAATATGCATTCCGCTTCCGCTTTTCTCCTGCACCTCATAGGAGCTCTCAGATTGTTTGGCTGATCACTGCCGATTCCAGTTGTTATCCATCAAGCTTCCTGCATATGAGGAAGGAGTGTTTCTTCGAAACACAGACCGTATCGAATCCAGGTTCATCAATCCTTTTGGATACTGTTATATGATTATATTTATTATTCATTTTTTTATGATTGTTTATTAAAGACTATTTTTTATGATCGTTCAATTAAAGACTTGGCATCTTGTACATCACCACTGCAGATTTTGCTTGTGTTCTTCTATGCATTACATCCAAAAATACATAATTTTTTAAATAATATGATGTGCTCAGACCCATAACAAAATGCCACAGGGTAGGCAAGGGTTAGATAGAATTGTTTATTAAGCAGTATGGAGTTTGATAGGGGCTTTATAGGGTTGATTAAAATTTGATTTTAACAAGGGTGTGTTTGTGTATTATAGTGGACGTCCCATCAGAAGAAGCCAAAAACAGCTGAACTGGAGTCGGGGGGAGGGGGGAGTCCTGGAGTTAGTGTGTTGCAAGATTTTTTTAAAAAGGTGTTAATGTCCAGGTGGCAAGTCATGCCATAAAGTGGAAGAACCGCTAGTCACACTTTAAAGATAAATACATTGTGTGTGTGTGTGTGTGTATATATGCATATATATATACTAGTGTTTAAGCCCGTTAGATTAACGGGTGCTAGATGTCTCCTGCTTTTGAACCTGGGCAGGGGCAGAGGCAGAGATGGGGCGGGAGGGAGTGACGGTGGGAGAGCAATTTCAAAGCCTCGGCAGCGGCGGCTCCTTGACCAATCCGCGCTTACAACGTCCCCACACTCGCGGTCTGGTTGGCTCCCCCTCCAAAGCCCTTCGCAGCGGCAGCCCCTCCGCAATCCATCCCCGCGTCCCATGCCTCTCCGAAGGCCGGCTCCCACGAAAATGGTGCCCCTCTGTGCAAAGCCGCAGCGGCAGCCTCCCTCAAGACACATTTAAAATCTGACATATTGTAATCACAAAACAGAAAATAAAATTATTTTTCTTACCTTTTGTTGTCTGGTCATTATTCATATCATGTAGGGGTCCCAGGCTATGGTTGGCTTTTGATAACTGGCTTGCCAGGGCCCCTTCTTTCTTCTTCCCTCCCTCCATCCCTGCAGCTGAAGACAGGCACCTCCCCCCAGTGGTCTGAGACAGGAGGGAGCAGTTAGGAGAGGGTCTGAGGGCAAAGAGGGGCTCAACAGCACTCAACCACCTTTCCTTCCCTCCCTCCATCAGGTGCTCCAGTGGTCTGAGACAGGAGGGAGCAGTTAGGAGAGGGTCTGAGGCTAAAGAGGGGCTCAACAGCATCCAACCACCTTTCCTTCCCTCCCTCCATCAGGTGCAGTGAATCCACCAATGTTAAAAGGAGCCGCGTCGAAATCGGAGGCCTGCCACTGCCGTAGCACGTTCCCCTCTGCCTTGGTCCCGCCCATTCTCTGACATATGGGACCGTGGCAGAGGGAACGTGTTACGGTGGCGGCAGGGCTCCAATTTCAAAGCAGCTCCTTTTAACATAGGCGGAGATGAACTGTACCTGATGGAGGAAGGGAAGGAACGGTGGGGTAAATTTCGGGAACGGCAGGAATTGTTTTGCGGGCCAAGCACCGTGAAAGTTTGTTTCTTTAGGCAGCCCCGGTTGTTTATTTGGATTAAATGTGAGCCGGGTGAGGAAGGCCGCCGCAGCCTCGCTATGGTTGTTTCGGCCTTAGTCGCGCACGGTCATGTTTGGAAGTTGATTTTTCACCCTCCCCGTCTTTCGGGAGTGCAGTTGGTTACTCCGTTCCCTCCCTTCTTCCCTGTCTTTGGATTTGGGGGGGGTTGTGTTTTGGAGTGGAGTGCTGCCATTAGTGACACGGTAGGGGTTTTGTGATGCTGCAGCAGTCCGGGTTGGCCGTGACGGTATGGGAGAGTGTGATGTCATGGCGGCTGTGCTTTGCTGGAGTACACTGGTTGCAGCTATGTTGGGCAGGTAGGGGACAACAATGGCGCTTATGCTCAAGTCCCCGCCGCAGCTCCTCTCTCGATCCTGGTGCGGTTCGAGAGAGGAGTCGTGGCGGCGGCTTGAACATAAGCGCGATTGTTGTCCCCCTACTTAGCCGCGAGGCTGCGGCAGGGTTTCCATGGCAACCCTGATCGCGGATCTCAGTGTAGGGCCTGGTCTGGCGGCGCCGTGTAGGGCGGAAGCGGCAGGCGGGACCTCAGCACAGCACCGGCGGCCCCCAGGAGTTTGAGGTCGGCGGCGTACATGCCTGGCGTGGCATGGTGCAGGAGGAACAGTGATCGGTGGCGCGAGCTGGAGAGCAGGTGGTGACAGTGATCGGTAGCACGAGGTGGAGAGTAGGTGATGACGTAAAACGTGCGCATGCGCACTCGTGTTTTCGGGACGGATCAGGGAACACGTTTTTTTTAGTGCGCATGCGCGGCCTAGCATTTTATTATATTAGATATATATATATATATATATACAGTGGTACCTCGGTTTACGAGTGCACTGGTTTGCGAGTGTTTTGCAAGATGACCAAAACATTCGCAAACCAAGCGTGCCTCGGAAACCAAGCGTGCCTCGATTTGTGAGCGGCGCCCTCCCCCCCCCCCGTGATTCGGCACCCTCCCCCCGCGATCCGACACACTCCCCCTGTGATTCGGCATCCTCCTCCTCCACAATCGGGCACCCCCCCCCCCCCCCGCAGTGATTGGGCACCCCCTGCCGCTTCTTACTTTCATCTGGGCCTGGGCACCGGCACCGACATGTCCTGTGCATTGTGCCGGTGCCCAAAGATCAGACTCCTCTTCTTGCTGGGCCTTGAGCATCTGTGCATGCTCAAGGTCTGCGAGTTCACGTTCTCTCCGAGATCTCCGAGAATCTCGGTGCCCAGGTCCAGATGAAAGTAAGAAGCGGCAGGGGGGTGCCCAATCGCGGTGGGGGGTGCCCGATTGTGGCAGGGGGGGTGCCCAATCACGGCAGGGGGTGCCGGATCGTGGGGGGAGGGTGCTGAATCGCAGGGGGGGGGGCCTTTGGGAGGAGCAATGCCAGTTCTCGGGGGGGGGGATAGAGCAGCGCCGCTGGCCTCGGGGGGTGGGAACGTATCAAAGCGAGTTTCCATTATTTCCTATGGGGAAACTTGCTTTGATAAATGAGCATTTTGGAATACGAGCATGCTCCTGGAATGGATTATGCTCCTAATCCAAGGTACCACTGTATATATATATATATATATATATATATATATAATAAAAACATTGTAAAATTGTGACAAGGTATAGGCAGTTGAGGACATTGATGTGGTTATGATGGTCCCTTGATAACCCTTGCCTATTCTGTGCCATTTTGGTTATGGGTCTGAGCCCATCATATTTTTTAAAATAAATTTTTTCAAGATATTATTTTGAATAAGGAGTGGACTTGTGGTTTTCTGGGGTGGAAAGTTTCTACAGTCAAGCAGTGATTTTCTAGGGCTCCTTTTATGAAACCGCGTTAGCTAAAAAGTTACGTGCGATAAAGCCGCTTATGCGGCACCGTAAAAGGAGCCCTTAGTGTGAATGATATTGTAATGAATATGCATGAGGCAGATGTGCATGCCTGTCACCTCTATTATATGCACATCTGCCTCATGCATAGTCATTAGGGATATCTTGAAAACCTGACTGGTTGGAGGTTCTCCAGAAAAGGTTTGAGAACCACCAGCCATCTGTAAGCATAAGATAAAAGACATGTGTGTGTCTCACACACATACACCTTCATTCCCAGTTCCCGAACAGCCATGCACGAGTTTGCAAATGAAGAAAGAGAAAACACTATTTTGCCACACTATAAATATACATTTTTCATGTTATTACTATCTGATACAACCCTTGTCCTTCTTGTATAAAGATACAGTGCTGTATCAATAGTTGTGAGTCTGATTCACTGAAGGCTTTACTCGCATTCTTAGTCTATGGAATAATATATTGAATTGGGGCTTCAGTGACTTACTATGGAGCTCATTTTTCAAAAAAAGATACGGTAAATGTTCAAAAAGTTAACATGAATTTATTCAGGTTCTCAAGCATTTATTCCTGTGTGTCCTGGCGGGATCACAGTGCATTAATGAATATTGGTTCAAAAAGATGCATAGAGCACTTTTTTTTTTTTTTTGGGGGGGGGGGGCAAAATAGGTGTTTTGCAGTTTTGAAAATGATCAGGTTTGCTACTGGATTTTTGTGCATGTTCCGCAAAACATCTAAACTCAAATGTAGACGTCATATCAAAAATGCCCCTCTATATATACTACTTAGAACGATTGCCAGTAGAGGGTAACACAGGAGCCATCTCGGCACCTCTTTCCTTCCTGATACAAGAAAGATTAGCTTATTTTCCTCCGCATCAGAGCATCTATCACTAGTGCTGTCTCCTTTGCATAGTGCTTTTGTGTTTTCCTTCAGGGGAGAGGTAGGGAGGAGGGGAAGGATACTGAACTTCTGTTGAACCCTTTTCATTTGGGAAAAAATAAATTCATCTCTCTGAAATATACCATTGGGGATAGTTTCAATCAAGTAGTTGGGAGGCGAGAAAGAAGAATGTTTGTTTTTTTATTGCCTGAAGTTCACACATCTGACCACACATAGCAGGGTATGACCATTCCCATAAGATCAAAAATGAGCAAAACAATTTAAGTCTAGTTGATTTCCTTTCTGTGCACTGGGACCTGACTGACACAGAAACTTCTAAATGAGCCACCTTATAGAGTCTCCACTAGATAGGGTGCCCTGCTCTGTAATAAATTATTTCTTATTAATCTTTGCATCGTTCGAAGGCTTCCAGCTGTGCAATATTTAATAAAATCAAGATACAATGCACAGTAAAGAAAACCATTAATTGTTAGAACCTCCTTTGGTCCTGTCAGTAGATTTAAGGGAGTCTCGTGTTCATCAAGTTCAGGATTCATGTAGTTGACAAGGTTCACTTCTGAACTCCTTTTGTCCCTGACAAACTAGGGAAGATGGGAGCACTCTCTGGCAGAGTGAAATCAGAGTACAGTGTGGTCCTAAAAAATTAAGAACATATGAGCCAGGATTTAGAAGTTCGCCATAAATTACATTATAGCATCACCCAATGGACTCACACTGACTCACATAATGAAAATCTTATGCTCTGATCTGTCTGCTCAGGAAGAAAAATCATTCTGAACCTTGCAGCTGTAATCTACCAGCCTGTTGTCAGAAGACCACTTAAGTACATAATATAGGACATGCCATGCTGTTTGAGACCAATGGTCTTTCACGCCCAATATCCTGTCTCTAACAGTGGCCAATTTACATCTCTTGAAAGAGAATAATAATAATAATTTATTTATAACCTGCTATACCTTAACAGTTCAGAGCAGTTTACAACAAAGAGAATCTGCCAGACGCAGACGAAATACATATCGAATTAGATAACTTGCATGGTTGGGTTTCTTACGCCAAAATTGTTATACGAATGAGATTGCATAGGTTTCCTTAAATTATTTGATAAGGGAAAGAAATTCACAAATAGAGGTTTCTCAAACAAATTTGTCACACAAATATGATTTCACAGATTTCCTAAACATTTGATAGGACCATGAATTCACAAATAGGGCTCTTAAGGTCAAATGTTTCCATCTTAACCCCACCCTCTAAAAATTCCTATTCTTCAGCCCTGAAGGATTTCTTTTTTTTTTTTCCCAGGGTACATGAAATACCTAGGCACCTTTGAGGTTTATTCTCAGGTAGTGAAAACAGGCAAGAGCCTGAGAGGGCTGAAACGTTGTGCAGCAGAGAACCGAGATGTAGGCCCAGTTCTCGAAACAATAAATAATTCATGCGAAGCGCTAAGAAAACAGTGCACGCACCAATATCAATTATAACCCTGACCTCCTGCTGTTTATCCAGCAGAAATTAAAGACAACAGCCCCAAGCAACGAAGTAAACAGACCCTGGGGGGGAAACACAATAAATAACATTAACCTTATTCTTAAGAGTTAATACAGGTGTCATCTAATGATATTATTGCCGTGTTTATCATGTCTGCAGTCATGAGACAGGAGTAATAGAGACACAACTGCTTTAATGGGACATAATGTAAAAGCAGTTAATACAGCTGGGTTTAAAAAAGGTTTTAGACAGATTTTTGGAGGAAAAATCCATAAACTTTATTTTTTTTTTAAATTGTATTCGGCACCATCAACATTTCTAGGCAGATTCCAACAAACATCCATAATTTAAAACAGAACAATACATATGAGTACAGCAACAATTACTTAATATCTTCAAAACAATTAAAGGAAAAAAAAATCAGCATTGATGTACCTCCCTAAACAAAATGTTTTTCATCAGAGTCTTTAAAAAGTCAACATTACCAAGCCCTCACAATTGCTCAGGTAATTGGTTCCAAGTTTATTTAAAATTTTCTATCCCGCCCTTGGGAAAACCTTCAAGGCGGCTTACAGTCTAAAACATAGTAATTTAAAGATTTAACAGTACAATATACACAACAACCCATACATAATGCATACATGAGGTTTAAGGAAGGAAACTGTGGTTCATGCACATAGAATATAGATTTCTATATTCTTTGCAGTGAATTTCATGAACAGATGGCACCACCAGGGCTTTGCAGTTCAAGGAACGTAAGTTCTGTGTTGGTCGATAAATACAAAGGGAGTCAAACAAGACTGGAGATTTCCTATCTACCAAGGTTTTAAAAACAAGTAGCAGAAGTTTCTCATGAATATGATACTCAATTGGCAACCAGTGCAGTTCTTTAAGAACAGGAGTGATGTGTTCGCATCTAGAAGTTCCAGAAATTAACCTTCTGAGCAGCCTGTAAAGATCTCAAGTATTTCTTAGGAATGCCCATTAACAAAGAATTACAATAATCAAAATGTGGAAAATTCAGACTTTGAATGACCAAACGGAAATTAGAACTGGTTAACATCGACTTTAAAGGACACCAAAGTCTCAGCTAAAAAAAAAAAAAATTAACAATATAAGAAACATGCTCCTTCATCTTCAAAGAAGTATCCAAATATACTCCTAAACTTTTGTGTTGTTACAAGTGACATCGTCACATCCTTAAATGTAACCAGAGCTGGAAAATCATGAATAGCATGACTCAAAAGCAAAATGATTTTAGTCTTCTCCACATTCAATTTAAGATGAATATCATACAGCCATTTGCGGATTTTATCTAAAGAAAAATTCAGGAAGTCTAACGTTTAAGTGGTAGACATTACATTACATTACATTAGTGATTCCTATTCCGCCGTTACCTTGCGGTCCAAGGTGGATTACAAAAAGGATCTATCTGGCCATTTCCAGAGGAATTATAGAATAGTTAGGGAGTAGTAAACTTGGTTCATAGGGATGAAGTAGTTTTTGTGGCGTTAGGTTGTTTTAGAGAGTGGGGAGATGTTAGGTTGGTTTTGATTGTTGGGTATCAGGGATTATCGGAGGGTTGTGTTCACGAGGAGCTAGCTAAATTAAAGGTAGACAAAGCTATGGGGCCGGATGCTGTACATCCAAGGGTCCTTAGGTAAGTTCTGGTGGCACCGCTGACTGACCTTTTCAGTGCTTCTCTAGAGCTGGAAGTGGTACCAAAAGACTGGAGAACAAAGCAAGCATTATTTGAAATGACATGGAAACGACATGAAATGAAAATGGTAGTCTTTCCATTCCTACTTATTATGACATGTGGTATGTTTACATGCATTGCTGGTATACCAATCCCTCCTCCCTCCTCTCTCCTGGCTTGGCTTGTCCATTGATCGTTGATCCTTACTACGCGGATCTTCTCCTTGCCTCAGCGTGGCTCCGGGTTCCTGAAGAAGGGACTTTCTGTCTCCGAAACCTGGCCTGGTTGAACCTATTGAATGTATCTACCGTTGGTTATCCAGGATGTTTAATGACTTTTGTCTCCTGTTGGACTATGGACGTTTGAACCTAACATCAAGCTAAGTTCTGTGCTCTTCTTTCCTGAACGGGCTGGGGGGGTTGTCTCAGCGGTTCATCCCGCTTGTTACAGCACCTGTGTGAGTTATAAAGTATCACATTATTTTGTGTTACCACACTTTAGCATTTAAGTAAAGCTCACGTGAGGTGTGCTGGCAGGGGTTTTACTACCCGTGTCTCTCTTGGTAAGCGCCGGAGGTTCTCTCCTATCGCTGTCTGTACACACTGACGACACCCCGCTATTCACTAAATTTAAATTTATGTTAAACTAAACTAACTTTTGCGTAGAGATTGATAGTACCCAGGTGCAGTACCAAGCGGGTTTTTACCCCTTTGAGAACCTAGTTTGACTATAACTGCTTTTTGGATTATCTTTTAAGTATCTCAGCAGTTTTTTGGGGGGGATCTTAGCATTGGGTACACCAATCTGAACAATTACTGAAAAACCTGCATTTCAAACTTATGCATATGACAAACTGCCCACACCAAAAAAAGACAAAAACAAAAAAGCACCAGCTCTCAGGATGCAAACAGCAACCCTACCCAGCAAATGTTACATTTGGTTCTAGCAAAACACAAACTGCAGACTATGTACAGGATGCAGGCTTTGTTTATTATACCGATAATGAAAATGCAGTATATATACAACCTTATTCACAACCAAGGGACCCTTTTGACACGGTCTGTGTTTCAGATAACACGCCTTCTTCAGGGGTCCTAATGGATATAAATAATTGATACTTGAAATTACTATATGACAGATCAAAATGGTGTAGACTAGTGATAATTTAATTTAATTTAATAATGTATTTGTGCCAAACGGCACCTGAAAATTTTTGGGAGGCCATGGCCCCTGTGGCCTCCCCCATTCCGACGCCTATGGCACAAGGTGTACCAATAGGGCAATAGAACACATATTAACAACATCAGTGTTGGTTAACATAAAAATAATAGCTTTATTCTTCTATACCACCATCACCAGCGGTTCTAGGCGGTTTACACAAAGAGAAACTAGGCAATCAGCGAGCGTACAATCATACAATAAATACACTAGTTACAATCTTAATAATTCCTAAGTCATGTAATGAATTTATCAAACAAAGTGGTCTTAACTAATTTTCGGAAGGAACAATAAGACATAGCTTGATGAATACATTCACTCGCCAAGATTGCAGTTTGCCTGCTTGAAATGTCAATGTCCTATCAAAATAAGTCTTATATCGGCAGGCGTTTACCTTAGGATAGGTAAATAGATAAAATCTTCTGTTTTCCCTCAAAGGTCTATATCAGTGGTTCCCAAACCTGTCCTGGGGGACCCCCAGCCAGTCAGGTTTTCAAGATATCCCTAATGAATATGCATGAGAGAGATTTGCATATAATGGAAGTGACAGGTATGCAAATCTCTCTCATGCATATTCATTAGGGATATCTTGAAAACCTGACTGGCTGGGGGTCCCCCAGGAAAGGTTTGGGAACCACTGGTCTATATAATTGAAAATGGGGGGTGGGGGGAGATAAATTGGAGACAATCCCAATCACTCAAAACCTACCTATTTGGCAAACAAGACCCCTAACGACCTCCCCCCCCCATCTTACATTACTACTCGCCCCCACGCCCTCCCCCCCGCTCTTCTCCTCCCCCTTAATAGCTTCTCTCTTCCCATTCTTCCCACCGCCCGTCATCCTCTGCCAAGTTTGGTTAACACTTGTTTCTATCTGATAAATTGTTTATATCTGATAAATTGTTTATATCTGATAAATTGTTGTAAATCTGCATGTCAACTTTAATTGATGTAAACCGTCTAGAATTCACTGGGTATGGCGGTATATAAGAATAAAATTATTATTATTATTATTATTATTAAATTATTAAATACCAATTTAATGGCAACACACTTCAGTAAATCTAGCGTTTAGTTTGATATTGTGTTAAAACTGCAGTCCATAGCAACGGCACAGAGCGATAAGTCTTGTATAAATATGGTGATGTTCTCACTGCACACTAGTGTTCTGACACAAATGCTCATGCAAACAAGCTTTACATTCACATTTAGCAAAAGGGAACGAAGAAGTCTTTTAAACATATTACGAAAGATTTTTGGGAGGTCTGAGGGTTTGGGTTTTTTTGGGGTTTTTTCTTGCACAGGAGCTCACAGGCAGCTTGGTGCCCTTGTCAAAGACAGCACAGCATTTCCTGGGTATCTATCCATTGTTTTGATCATGGTTAGGGTTACCATATGGCTCCAGAAAAAGGAGGACGATTCAGACATCCGGGTTTTACTCCTTTTTCTGGAGCCATATGGCAACTCTAATCATGGTATACATCTGCCTTCAGTAGATGTGTAGCTGCCAAAGGTAGCAAGAGGAGCCTTGGCTTGTCATGAGTAGTCTTTGGGGATGCAGAGAGTAATCTGACTAGAGCCGTGGTATGATACATCTGACTCTTTCTCTCTACAATATCCTTTTCCTTTCTCATAGATTATTTTCAGTAGGCTCGTGTACATTTTTTAGTGGCTTACTATGGTGGGGCCTACAGGGACTGTCTCTTTGAATATTTTCATGTATAACGCTGCATTGCCTTACAAATGATAAGGAGGAGTGTGCTAGGAGTTGGGGAGCCAATGGAAATAAAAAATTAAGGGCCCAATATTTATGTTATAACATTTTATTGAAGAAATCCAGTAAATATACAATAATATAATACAATAAAATAGTTGTTACATTTAAATTCACCATATAACTTTCCATCAAATGTCTTTCATTTCTTCAAATTTAATTTCCAAATTACCTATTACATCTCTCAATACACTTCCCATATTACCTTCCACCTTTCCCTTTCCCCCCCTCCCCCCCAACCCGGGCCCAATATTTAAAAGGGTTTAACCAGGCAGGAGAGGTTCCTACCAGGTTAAAACCCGTTGCTGCACATTGCCAGGCACTGTCTGGTTAGTATGAGGGACATCCGGTGTGGAGCTTGATAGAGTTACTCCACTTTTTCTTACACTATCACTGGCTGCCAATTTTTTTGCAGGTTCCGTTTAAAATTCTAATGTTAACACCACAGAGCCTTTTTTCTTTTTTGCTTTAACAACCAAGCTATTTACATATGTTAACCATTCCATGCACACTGGCCTGAATTCTCAGATCACTTCAAGATAATAGATTGGTTCGCCCTTTGGCTAAGAGGGCAAGATGGGAATCGACTAGAAATAAAGCTTTTTATTTTGTAGCGCCACAATTATGGAACCAACTCCCACAGGAAGTGAGGCTCGAGGTGAATTTTAAGGCCTTCAAGACTATGTTAAAAAAACTTTTTTCTTTCACGAAGCATTTGAGGAAAATTCTATCTTGACAGATATAATTCATATATATTGAATCTTAAGGAAAAACAGTATCCATTCTGGGTTCTGTAGACATCAAAGTAGGGAAAAGGAATTATGAAGATTACAGAGGGTAGGGAAATATTTGTATACGTGTGTGAGTGTGTACTCTTGTTTGTATTTTTAGGTCTGTCCTATTTTTTTTCATGGAGCTCTTTTTTCATAATATTACATTCATAGTTGTAAACCGCTTGGACCTGTCGTAAGATCAAGCAGTATAACAAGTTTTAATAAAACAGAAACAGAAAACAGAAACTTACTCCCGCTTTTATAAAACCGCGATATCAGTTTTTAGCGCAGGCCAGCACACTGAATGCTCTGCGCTGCTCCCACCACCCCAGTTCCTAGGAGCGTCAGGAGCAGCGCAGTGCATTCAGCGCGCCAGCCTGCACTAAAAACCGCTATTGCGGTTTTGTA
The DNA here is from genome assembly GCF_902459505.1 of Geotrypetes seraphini. NCBI lineage: Eukaryota > Metazoa > Chordata > Amphibia > Gymnophiona > Dermophiidae > Geotrypetes > Geotrypetes seraphini. Next base: position 214,504,881 of record NC_047089.1, on the reverse strand, counting down.
AAAGGGGGGTTAATTAGTGAGCAATGATATTCAATCCACAAACCATCTACAGCAGTGGTTCCTAACCCTGTCCTGGAGCACCACCAGGCCAGTCGGGATTTCAGGATAGCCCTAATGAATATGCATGGAGCAGGTTTACCTGCCTGGTATCTCCATTATATGCAGATCTCTCCCATGCATATTCATTAGGGCTATCCTGAAAACCCAACTGAACTGGTGGTCCTCCAGGACAGGATTGGGAACCACTGATCTATATGGCTTCTGTAAGGGTAGGTCATGCCTTACAAACTTATTGTACTTCTTTGAGGGGGTAAACAGCCAGATAGATAAAGGGGAATCTATAGACATCATTTACCTTGACTTCCAAAAAGCCTTCGACAAGGTACCACACGAAAGACTGCTTAAGAAGATATGGAACCACGGGGTGCAAGGGGAGGTCCACCGATGGATCAAAAACTGGCTGGCGGACAGGAAGCAGAGGGTTGGAATAAAGGGACATTACTCAGACTGGAAATGGGTCACAAGCGGAGTACCGCAGGGGTCAGTGCTGGGACCGCTCCTGTTCAATATCTACATAAACGACCTAGAGGTGGGAACAAAATGTGAGGTCATTAAATTTGCAGATGACACCAAACTATACAGCAGGGTTAAAACCATGGAAGACTGTGAAGATCTCCAAAAGGATCTAACGACCCTGGAAGAGTGGGCCAAAAAGTGGCAAATGAGCTTCAACATAGGGAAATGCAAGGTCATGCATGTGGGGAAAAAGAACCCGATGTTCAGCTACAAAATGGGGGGATCACTACTAGGGGTAAGTAACCTGGAAAGAGACCTGGGAATGATGGTAGACACAACACTGAAGGCGTCGGCGCAGTGCGTCACAGCCTCAAGGAAAGCAAACAAAATGTTGGGTATCATTAAAAAGGGTATCACGACCAGGTCGAAGGAAGTCATCCTGCCACTGTATCGTGCAATGGTGCGGCCGCATCTGATATACTGTGTCCAGTACTGGTCGCCGTACCTCAAGAAGGACATGGCAGTACTTGAGGGAGTCCAGAGACGAGCAACAAAGCTGATAAAGGGTATGGAAAATCTCTCATATACTGACAGATTGAAACAGTTAGGACTGTTCTCCCTGGAGAAGCGGAGACTTAGGGAAGACATGATAGAAACCTTCAAGATCCTGAAAGGCATAGAGAAAGTAGACAGGGACAGATTTTTCAAACTAAGGGGGACCACAAGTACAAGGGGGCACTCGGAGAAATTGAAAGGGGACAGGTTTTGAACAAACGCTAGGAAGTTCTTTTTCACCCAGAGGGTGGTGGATACATGGAATGTGCTTCCAGAGGCTGTGGTAGACAGGAGCACGTTACAGGGCTTCAAAGAAGGTTTGGATAGGTTCCTAGAGGACAAAGGGATTGAGGGGTATAGATAGGTATAGATATGGGTTGTAGGGATAGGAGTAGAGGTAAGTTACAGGAATAGGAGTAGAGATAGGTTATAGAGCTAGTCAGGGACCACTGCTCAGGCAATGGGCATGATGGGCCGCCGCGCGACCGGACCGCTGGGCGAGATGGACCTCTGGTCTGCCTCAGCGGAGGCAACTTCTTATGTTCTTATGTTCTTATATAAATGGATAAAGTTAGGACAGGAAAAAGGCTAAATATTGGCCAGTGTCTAGTTAGCTTCCAGGTGATCACACATACACAAATATTCAATGCTGGAATCCAGATATGGTCTGGCATAGAATATCCACAGTATATTCAGCCTAAAGGGGAAGCAGCTTAAAAATGCAGTAGTAATGCTGTTGTACCAAATACACCGAAGCCCTTCACTTAGGGTTACTAGATTTTACTTATGTAAAATCCAGACCCATAGGCCCGCCCCTAGGCCAATCCAGTTCCACGCATCCCCACCCCGTTATGCCCATGCCGCCCCCTAGCCCCACCCCCTCAGCCTGTTCTTGTCAGTCGGGCATCCTCACATGCATGGATACGACACAATGACATCACTGCATTGCATCTGCGCCCCCTCCCGAGGTGACCTGCTTTTCAAAACCCGGACAAAATGTCTGGTAAATCCGGACGTCTGGTGACCCCCACCTTCACTTCCTATGAGCTTCAGAGCATTTACTGCAGCAGCATCACTGCTGTGGCTTTGTAAAAGAGTGCTTTTCTCTCAGTTGTTTCCAGAAACTTTGAAACCTGTTCAGGCAATTCTTTTTTTTTTTTTTTTAATCTTTATTGATTTTCAAACTTCGATAGTGCAATACAAACGGTAAATCAGAAAAACTGCACAAAACACACTATTCACTATACAATTATTACATTAAACAATCATTTTCTCCCATCCTCATCTTCATTCTTAATATAATAATACATATGATGTGATTACAAATTATAAATAAATAAATAATTTAACTATTCAAAATATATTTCCCTCCTCCCGCCTCTCCACCCCCCAGGCAATTCTTAACCTATAGCACGTGGCTTATTGCCTTGTCAGTAAGAAACCAAGCAGCCCAAACAGACCAAAGAATATCAACATCTACCATAACTGTTATTTGCGTGTGATATTCTGAGGGCATTACTTGATATGTCTATTTTACTCACAATAAAAAAAATTCACTTCTTTCTTTATTTGTTGCAATTTTGTGAACTGAATAAGAACTAAAATTTTGGGGAAAGCTGGACTACAACATCTCTAGTATTGAGCTGATGTTTGGTTTTCTGTGCGCTATGCAGAACCTATCATGCCTCACAAGTTGTACTTTTATTGATGTTCTTTCAATCAAAATAAAAATTAGACCTCCCCCCCAACACACACACTAATAGGTTTAAATGTTTATTTGCAATGCCTTAGGCCCATAAAATTGCATAAAGTCATCCTTCTGTTATGAGCAGGGAGATGAAGGAAGAAAATTAAGACTGCGGGGATGCTGAGAGGACGTGAATGAAAAATGCCCTTCAGTGATAAAATGGAAGGGACGTTGAGGGGATGGGGATGAATCTTTGTCCCTTATTCACTCAAAAACAAGCCCCACACGGGCCCTAATCCTTGAGTATTTATTTCTGATGAATCTTTGTCCTCATGTCACTCTCTAGATCCAAGCACTGGAAAGTATTGATATTAATTCACTACAAGGCTTATCAAACGGATCAGAGCAGCACACTCTGAAAGGGGCAGGTTGAGTTCCTCGTCTTCTGAGACACTCAACATCAGGGAATAGAGAGCCCTGGAATTGTGTTTCAGAGTGACTCTCGCAGTCTCCCTCAGGGGAGGAAAGGAATGTCTAACCTCAGTTTCAAAGCCCCTCCTTCCTCTTCCCCTCCCCTGTTGGATCTAAGGGTCAGAAGCCATTTTTTTTTTAAAGTCTATTAGTCTTAACCAGGTTCTATCAGTGCATGGGTGCTGAAAGCTCTCTCAGGGGTTACTCAGACTTGAATTCCAAGTTGAAATTTCAATTAGTTTCTCTTAAAGGATTCAATGGTGATGTTCATGAGTGACTGCTCTCATCCTTAACAGACGACTGGGGTCTTAATGGAGTGGTGCAGTTTCTCAGTCTCATCCAGCCAATTACTGAATTTCAAGACCAAATTGCTCAGTATATTCCAGGGTGTCTACTCCCAAGGCCTGGAAAGATGAAATCTGATACACAATTCCAGGGCTCTCTATTCCCTGATGTTGAGTGTCTCAGAAAACGAGGAACTCAACCTGCCCCTTTCAGATGCTCCAGACATTGCAAGTGAGCTCCATATCATAGGAGACAGACTAATCCAGTTCTGTTTTTACCCTCATTTCTCTCATGATCTTCTTCCAATTTTGGATGCCCTGAGAGCAAAGCAAAGATTCAGTTACTTGTTCCTTTATGACAGTGTCCCGCAAACTTTTTAGGCCGGCGGCACACTAAATACAGTGCACCGGCCAGAGGGCATCCGGAAGTCGATGCAATGATATCACTCACATGCGTGATATCATTGCGTCAACGTCCGCGCATGCACGGAGGCCCGTCTTGCCACGGCCCCGCCATTACAGGGATCTGGGAGGTGCAGGGAGAAGAGGAGAGATGCCGGCCAGGAGGAGAGTCATCCACACCGGCTGATTTCCTACAGGACGTGCCTATCGCCGCAAGAGGCACATCTTGTAGCCAGGCAGCTGGCGTGGACGACTCTCCTCCTCGCCAGTGTGTCACGGCACACCAGAAATCTCAGGAGGCACACAGTTTGTGATACACTGCTTTATGACATGGAGACTTCTACCATAGATGGTCTTCATTTTGGTTCTTGGGATCCCCCAACTAGTCTAGTCTTCAGAATATTCACAATGACTCTGCCTGACTATTAGTCATGTCCTAATTAACAGGAAACATCTGCAGTGACTGCTATGAACATCTCTCTGCAACCTGTCATGTCCTAAGCTACCATGTCCTATGTAATGTACCATGAATGTCTAATAACGGACACCTTTTGTACCCAGCACAAGGATGACACCTGCAATAAAAGTTTCAATGATTAGATAAGGTGATTTCAGTACAGGCTCAATTATCCCTACAAATGACCAAAAGCCCCATGCAGGTGTTCATGGGTGACTAGCACCAGAGCCGAAAGTCTAAATAAACCCTGCCCTGTACGTCATGATTACCCTTATTTCATAACGTTTGACTGATAGCATTAAATAAATATATAAATATACGTGCATCCAGCATGGGAAGAAAAGGAGGGGAAGGTGTGTTTGAAAACCCCACAAAAATCAATCACAAAAAATCATCAAAAAACAGTGAAAAAGAAACAATCAATTGGATTCAATCTTCTTAAATTCATAAGTTCACAAGTTCAAAAATTCATATCACCACTATGTCTCCGTTCGTCAGTCAATGAAAGATAAATAATAAAAATCACGAGAGAACGCTTAAAGAATCAATAAACTTAGCTGAATCTTCAGTTTCATAAGTTCAAATTCATGTCGCCACCATATCTCCACTCATCTCCACTCGACAAGGCCTCATTTCAGTATCTTCTTCAGAAGAGGGGATTAAAAGGGGTTTTTTACCAATTTTTCAATCAGAATTTTCACAGTATTGGTAATTTATAGTTTTTGGTTTTTTGAAGCCTAATATAACTGACTGTGTGTGTTTACTGCAATCTACTGTGAATGTGCTTTTTTAACCCGTTCTGAGCTCATGGGAGCACGGGATAGAAATCTAAATAAATAAACAAATACATGTCTGCATACAGCACAAAGTGCATACAAATGTAATCTCAAGCATGCATATTGATTAGAAACCAGGTTAGTTAAGGAGGGGGAACAAAATGAATTCATTCTATTCGCTGACCATATCCAGTTGAGGCCTAATTTACTAAGCTTTTTCCCCTGGACTTTGGAAATGAGGGAAAGGCCATAGCCAATCAAGCCCTAGACAGGTATTAATACACAGCATAGGAGTAGGAACGTGGGACACCACAGGGGCCATGGCCTCCCTCCAAACTGGCGGTCAGAGTCAGTTGTGGCTCTACTCCCCCACCCACTGCCTCCCAGTGCGGTAATTTTAAATCTTCAGGCAGCCACCACGCAGCGCTGCTGCAGAATGAAGACTTCTGGGGCAGGCAGGCTCGTTGCTGCTCAGCACCTGCTGAAAAATTTAAAATTATAGTGACCGGGAAAGGTAGGTGGGGAAGTCGGGAGCTGGATAGAAAGCTCGTGCCACAGGATTCTGCTGGGGCTAAGGTGGGGCTTTTGCCCCCCCCCCCCTCCATACAGAAAAAACATTCCGCTGCCTATGTATATTTATTTATTTATTTCTAGACTGCCTAAAACTAAGTGGTTAACAGTTGAAAAACATTCACAATAATTCACACACAATACATTTACCAATTGCATTCAAATAACATTGCAATTACATAGCAATCTCATTGCCTAAAAATAGTTTCCAGAGCTCCTCCGGAGGAGGAGTGTGTGGCGCAGTGGTTGGATCTACAGCCTCAGCACCCTGGGGTTGTGGGTTCAAACCCCACGCTGCTCCTTGTGACCCTGGGCAAGTCACTTAATCCTCCGTAGCTCCAGGTATGTTAGATAGATTGTGAGCCCACCGGGACAGAGAGGGAAAATGCTTGAGTACCTGAATGTAAAAACCGCTTAGATAACCTTGATAGGCGGTATATAAAATCCAAATAAAATAAAAAAAAAATAGCTCAAAAAATTTACACTTTAGCCATCACTGTATATAAAGTGCAATAACCACAGCTTAAAATTCTTAAAATAAATCTACCAGGTAGTTTTTTTTTTATTTAAAGCCTCCACAAACAGTTTTATCTTCAACATTTTTCTAAACTGTAAGCGGTCGGAACAGGTCCTCAGGATACCAGGGAGGGAATTCCAATATTTGACCCCTGCTACGGACGACATTGCCACTCTGAGTTTAACATGCCGGACAATTTTCTCTGTTTCCGACATTAATCTCATAGTACCCTCAGACCTTAAAGACCAAATTCTACAAGAAGCGCTCAAAAGTTAGGCGCCGAATTAGGCACTGTTCAGCGAGATTCAAGTAAAATTGGGCGCGGTTTAGTGAATCACGCTGAGCGGCACCTATTTTGGAGGCGCCAAATAAATAGGCACACCTAAAAGTTAGGCGCCCATTTGAGCGCTTAAGCACGCTTAAGAGCAGCGATTCTGTAACAAGGCGCCTAACACGAAGCCACGCCCACGCCTAACATGCATAGAGCCTATTTTTTTTGAAAGCTGCCTAAATTTTAAGAGGGGCCTTGTTACAGAATCGCTCTTTCTCGATAGGCGCCTAAGTTTCAATTATTGCTGATTAAAAAGCTTAATTGAGCTTCTTATTCAATTTAGATAGGTGCCTACCTAGATGGGCGCCTCCATAATAGGTGCCTAACATAAGGCTTTGGTTTCAGAATTTGGGCCTAAGTTCCTCCTCGGCTGATACACCTCCCACAAAGACTGAAAATTCAAAAGGAACAGATCCATACAAACTCTGATGTATCACCGACCCTTTGTGGCACTGGAAGCCAGTACAACTGTTTTAGCACCGGGGGTAATATGTTCTGTGCGTGAGATTTCCGAGATCAACCTTGCAGTAGAATTCATCCATTGCTGTAATGCTTTACATTTATATGTATAGAATTGCGCTTAGTGGCTGTACATGTCACAAACACTTAGGGCTCCTTTTACAAAGGTGTGCTTGTGGTTTTAGCGTGCGCTTAGCGCATGCTAAAATGCCACGCACGCTAGCTGTGACCGCCTCCTTTTAAGCAGGCGATAATTTTTGGGCTAGCACGCGCTAATCTTGTGCATGCGCTAAAAAAAACGCTAGCACACCTTAGTAAAAGGAGCCCTTAGGCACCTCCATTTAGGCCAAGAAAAAACCAGGCCTAAATACCTGCACCTACGATGTGCACAGATCGGGGTATACTCTATAACAGGGATCTCAAAGTCCCTCCTTGAGGGCCGCAATCCAGTTGGGTTTTCAGGATTTCCCCAATGAATATGCATTGAAAGCAGTGCATGCACATAGATCTCATGCATAGTCATTGGGGAAATCCTGAAAACCCGACTGGATTGCAGCCCTCAAGGATGAACCAAGAATTATTGTCCTTTATTTTTCTTGAACTTTATATAATTAGAAATAGCAAGGTATATTCCCCATTAATGTGGGCTTAAAAGGAATTATGTATGTATGATTTGATTATGTATTGTTTTATGTGATTTTCCTTTTTTCTTTTGAAGTATTGGATATTGTAATGTATTCAAAATTTAAAAAAAAAAAAAAAAAAGTCCCTCCTTGAGGGCCGCAATCCAGTTGGGTTTTCAGGATTCCCCCAATGAATATGCATTGAAAGCAGTGCATGCACATAGATCTCATGCATAGTCATTGGGGAAATCCTGAAAACCCGACTGGATTGCGGCCCTCAAGGAGGGACTTTGAGACCCCTGCTCTATAACAGTGTGTTTAACTTTTAGGAATGCCTCCATGATCTGTTCATGCTTTTCCCTTGGTCATGTCCCCTTTTGTGTTTTGCACAGTAGAACTGATGTGTACCACTTCATAGAATGATTCTGGCTATGAAGGACTAAAGTCAGTGCTGGGTAGACTTGTATGTCATGTATCTTGTATATGGCAGCACAGTTTTGAATGGGATGGAATGACCTTTGAGGTAAACTCCAATAGTTGGAATGTAAAGGCAGTGCCAAGCAGACTTCTATGGTCTATGTCACAGAAATACCAAAGAACAATCAAGATCAAGTATTTTATCTCATATTCATTGTTGGTTTATTCATGAATTGATAATGAGTGGATTTTTTGGCAGACTGGATGGGCTGTTTATGAATTAAGGACTTCAAATGAGTATATTTCACTGATGCATAACCTAGTTTTAAAGACCACTGAAAACGAGACTTAATTTGATTCTCTGGAAAAGATAAGTAACCTATCAAACCCTCTGGACCCATACCATATAATAATTTAAATAGCAACTTCAAGGTGGTTGTATTGATATTTAAATTATTACGCTCCATGGTGCGACCTCATCTGGAGTATTGCGTTCAATTCTGGTCTCCCTATCTCAAGAAAGATATAGTGGCACTAGAAAAGGTTCAAAGAAGAGCGACCAAGATGGTAAAGGGGATGGAACTCCTCTCGTATGCGGAACTACTAAAACAGTTAGGGCTCTTCAGCTTGGAAAAGAGACAGCTGAGGGGGAGATATGATTGAAGTCTACAAAATCCTGAGTGGAGTAGAATGGGTACAAGTGGATCAATTTTTCACTCTGTCAAAAATTACATAGACTAGGGGACACGCGATGAAGTTACAGGGAAATACTTTTAAAACCAATAGGAGGAAATTTTTTTCACTCAGAGAATAGTTAAGCTCTGGAACGCATTGCTAGAGGATGTGGTAAGAGCGGATAGCTTAGCTGGTTATAAGAAAGGTTTGGAAAAGTTCCTGGAGGAAAACTCTATAGTCTGTAATTGAGAAAGACATGGGGGAAGCTACTGCTTGCCCTGTATCGGTAGCATGGAATATTACTATTCCTTAGGTTTTGGCCTGGATTGGCCACTGTGAGAATGGGCTACTGGGCTTGATGGACCCATTGGTCTGACCCAGTAAGGCTATTCTTATGTTCTTATTTTTAACTGTTATATATTTAATTGTCTAATATTTGCTTTATAATTTTATGAATTGTTATCTGCCTACAATCTAGTATTGAGATTAGTGTGAGCTATAAATACTATAGAATACTATAGACTGTTCAGATTTTGATCTACTATATTACTATGTTACTATTATGCTCTCATCTACTATGTTACCATGTTGCTATGAATAGAATGACCAGAATGGAGCCCCCCCTACATCTGTCATCTAAACCAGGCCAGTCGGTTTTTCAGGATAGCCCTAATAAATATGCATGGAGCAGATTTGCATGCCTGGCACCTCCATTATATGCAGATCTCTCTCATGCATATTCATTAGGGCTATCCTGAAAACCTGACTGACCTGGAGGTCCTCCAGGACAGGGTTGGGGACCACTGATATAAATGTAAATCATAACTTGTCAATAAAATTTTGATCCTATTTCTTCAACAGAAAATACAGGTCAGCACATAGAAACATAGTAACATAGAAACATGATGGTAGATAAAGGCCAAATGACCCATCCAGTAGGCCAATCTGTAGCATTCACTATCTCCTCCTCTCCTTAAAGACCCTACGTGCCTGTCCCATGCTTCCTTGAATTCAGATACAGTCTTTGTCTTCACCACCTCTTCCAGGAGACTATTCCACATATCTGCCACGCTTTCTGTAAAACTTTCCATAGATTACTCCTGGGCCTATCAACTCTTAACTTCATCCTATGCCCTCTCATTCTGGAGCTTCCTTTCAAATGACAGAGACTTACCTCATGCATATTTATGCCATGTAATTATATAAACAGCTCTATCATATCTCCCCTCTCCCGCATTTCCTCCAAAATATATATATTGGGTCTTTAAATCTGTCCCAAATGTCTTATATTGAAGACGACGCACCATTTTAGTAGCCTTCTCCATCCTGTTTATATCTTTTTGAAAGTGTGGTCTCCAGAATTATACACAATATTTTAAATGAGGTCTCACCAGAGACTTACACAGGGGCATCAATACCTCTTTTTTCCTACTGGTCATAATTCTCCATATGCACCCTATCACTATTGCCTTTTCAACCTGTTTGGCCACCAATCATCACATACTATCACATCCAAGTCCCGCTCCACTTCCATGCACAAAAGTTCTTCACCCCCTAAACTATACTATTCCCTCGGATTTTTGCAGCGCAAATGCATTTCTTAAGCATTAAATCTTAGCTGCCAAATTTAAGACCATTCTTCAAGCTTCACTAGGTCCTTCTTCATGTTATTCACACCATCAGGGTGTCTACTCTATTGAAGATTTTGGTATCATCCGCAAGGAGGCAAATCTTACCTGATAATCTTTCAGCAATATCACTTACAAAAATGTTAAAATGAACAGACCGAAGAACCGAACCTTGAAGCACACCACTGGTAATATCCCTTTCCTCAGAGTGAGCTCCATTGACTACTACAGTGGTCCCCAACCCTGTCCTGGAGGACCACCAGGCCAATTGGGTTTTCAGGCTAGCCCTAATGAATATGCATGAGAGAGATTTGCATATAATGGAAGTGACAAGCATGCAAATCTGCTCCATGCATATTCATTAGGACCATCCTGAAAACCCGATTGGCCTGGTGGTCCTCCAGGACAGGGTTGGGGACCCACTGGCGACTTCCATTTAACCAGTTCCTTACCCAGTCTGTCAGTTTCGGATCAAAAAAAAATAAGATGCCTTTTTATTGGTCTAATTTATGCATTTTGATTTGAGTTTCATGTTTCATTTACATATATTTTGATATTGTTGTCCTGTGCTCATACCTGACCTGAAGAAGCAGGTTCTGCCTTCAAAAGTTTGTCAAAAAATGTATTAACGTAGTCCACCTAATTTTTCCTTCCTTCTTTTTTGTATGTTTTTTTTTTCTACAGAATACTTTAGAATAGAAGTTAAATAACTATATATAACAGAGATGAATAAGATTGTCTTTGTCTTAACACTGTTGCTTTGACAGCTCCAGTTACTTATATTCAAGGTCAATTGACAGAAGGAGATATGTTAATACCCAAGCGTGAGCATGTTCTTTGTGAACTTCTGCTAGTTCTAAACCTCTTGAACTTCTCCACCTAACATCAAGAGAAAAATATAGCTATCTACCTCAGAAAGGTCAATGATACTGCAAAATCAATGGAGGTTAGGAGGAACCAAGACAGTGTCTCAGTAAAGCAGGCTATGGGAGTCTCTGTCTGTGTTTTGATTTGTTTCTAGCTACAGCCAAACACAATTTGTTATCTGATGCCAAAAGGAAGAGGAAGCTTCCAGTTCTTGCCTATGTATTGCAGGCCTGTCTGATCTGACAAGCAGAGATCACCAGCTATGTGCAAGCTTTATTCAGGAGCAAACTGGCTGCTGCGGGCATGAGGAAGAGTCCTGACCTTAGGAGTAAAGTGTCATTCAGCCCTGTAGGCCCAGTAGTACCTGTGGGAATGGGTGAGTGGATTCAACTGAGAAGTTACACAGCATTACAAACACAGCATTGTTAGGTGTTGCTGAGGGCAGGCCGCAGCTGCTTTCTCTCTCTTCTGAAGTAACAATGTCTGTGGTGTTGGCTTTGCAGCTTCTAGAGTCAAAGAAAATGACCATAGGGCGAGGCTTGAAATTACTGTGTCCTCTAGTTCAGTGTTCTTCAATCGTCGGTCCATGGATCAGTGATGGTCCGCAGAAATTTCCTGCCGGTCCACAGGGCCGGCACGTGCATTGGGCCCCAGACAGTGCTCTTCAGCCGCCGGTCCATGGTGCGATCGATGCGGTGTTGTCTTCGGGCTGGCTCCATCTTCCTCAGTGCTGCAGTGCACAAAGTCGTGGGCAGAGGCTCCTACACGCGTCCTGCGCCCGAAACCGGAAGCCTTCTCTCTGACGTCGCAACATCAGAGAAGGCTTCCAGATGAGGCGCGGGACATGTGATTTGCCGCCGCCCATGGCTTTGTGCACTGCAGCACTTAGGAAGAGGGTATCGGCCTGAAGATAACACCGGGGGGCAGGCCAGAAGGCAAGGCACAGCATGGAGGGAGGGATACAAGAACAATAGGGGGAATGATTTTATTTTTTAATTTAGAGATTGATTTACATCTGCTGCCTGTTCAGGAAGAAATGCATTTGTTTCTTTTCCCCTGGGGTTGTACTGCATGCAGAGTCTTGCATCTTAAGGTTTGTATATATTAATACTTTTAGTTTTTGGTCCCATATTTTCATGGGGGTTATCTGTGTTCTGGTAGGAATTAATATTGAGATGCATACAGTGTGCTTTGTGCAGTTTAATTTTGTAGTTAACCATTTTGTGTTGTTAATACAATTATATGTGTGTGTATATATATGAAAAATGAATGGAAAAAATAGTGTTACAATTAGTACTATTATGGGGGCGAGGTCTGGGGCGGAGATTGGGTAGAGATGGGCAGGGTCTGGCCCACAACTTAGCCAGTGTTCTTCAACTGCCGGTCTGCGGACCGGTGCCAGTCCACAAAATAATTACCATATTTTCATGCATATAATGCGTGCGTTTTACACGATTTTTACAAACCGTGCATAACCTTGTGCGTTATATGCGTGAGCGCGTTGTATAATGTTTTTTTTTTCATTCCGATCTGGCATCCCCCCTGCGAACTGGCATCCTTCCCCCGCTCGCGTCACTCCCCCCTCCCCCGCGATCCTACATCCCCCCCAGCACCGCAAAACATCTCTTACCCAATTGGGCACCGGCACCAGCACCAATGCACAGGACGTGCCAGTGCCAGTGCCCGAAGATCTTCCTCGTTGTTGCTGGTCTGGGCGGTGTGAGGGAGATCCTCCTTCTTCCTTTTGCCGGGCTGGATTGGGCTTTGAGCATTTGCGCATGCTCAAAGCCTTCTGGTCTCGCTCTCTCCGAGATTCTCAGATTGAGAATCTCGGAGAGAGCGAGACCAGAAGGCTTTGAGCATGCGCAAATGCTCAAAGCCCAGTCCAGCCCGGCACAAGGAAGAAGGAGGATCTCCCTCGCACCGGAGAGAGCGAGACCAGAAGGCTTTGAGCATGCGCAAATGCTCAAAGCCCAGTCCAGCCCGGCACAAGGAAGAAGGAGGATCTCCCTCGCACCGCCCAGCTCAGCCCAGCCCAGCAACAACGAGGGAGGATCTTCGGGCACTGGCACGTCCTGTGCATTGGTACTAGTGCCGGTGCCCAATCGGGTAAGAGATGTTTTGCGGTGCTGGGGGGAATGTAGGATCGCGGGGGAGGTGGGGTGACGCGAGCGGGGAGGAGGATGCCGGTTCGCAGGCCAGAAGAGTAAGCGGGAGTGGGAGGAGGTTATAGCAGCATATGCGATATACGCGTGTGCGTGCTATATAAAAATTTTTTTACAGAAATGCTTTGGACCCATGCGCTATACGCGTATGCATGTTATACACGTATGCACGTTATATGCGTGAAAATACGGTATTTTATTTCCACTGGCCCATAGGTGTCAAAAGGTTGAAGAACAGAAGTTACCAGGATGCAGCGTGGACTGTTCTGGATTCCCTCTATAAGTTATGCTCTGGAATTGTCCTCTCAGTACAACTGAACTCTTCTAGACCACAGAAGGTGAAAGAAGGCTACTGCTTTTTTTTTATTGCGCTAAAGTTGAGGACTTGGGAACTCAGGTTCAACAAGTTAAACAGATACAGGCACCATTGCCTCAAGATAAGGTGATTCTGCATCATAAGATATACAATTTGGATAATTACACTAGGTATTTGAACTTGAGAATTTTGAATTTCCAATCAGATGTTGATGTTTATTCATAAGGATACCTGAAAGAGGTGTTCAAACATTGTCACTCTGGTCTTCCTCTTTGATATGCTATATCAGTGGTTCCCAAACCTGTCTTGAAGGACCCCCCCAGGCCAGTCGGGTTTTCAAGATAGCCCTAATGAATATGCATGGAGCAGATCTGCATTCCTGGCATCTTCATTATATGCAAATCTCTGTCATGCATATTCATTAGGGCTATCTTGAAAACCCAACTGGCCTGGGGGTCCTCCAGGACAAGTTTGAGAACCACTGTGCTATATGGATAATATTCATGGTGGTCCATGGCTTTTAAGTTGCTGACAGCTGCAGGCTGAATTAAACCTAGATATTCAATGCCAGGCCATGTCCGGGCTCTGATATTAAATAATTTATTTATTTATTTTAAAAGTTTCTATACCATCTAATTCCTAGGCGGTTTACAAATGTGCACATACATAATAGCTAAAACAGCACAAAAAAAAGGGGAACAAAACAACTAAAATTTAAATAGACAGGACAAATCAGACCCTATAAAAAAGCACTGACAAACAATTGTGTTCTGAAGAGCTTCCTAAAAGTTCCTCTATCCAGGTAAGAGCATTTACCCAGAAGTTAATCAGGCACTGCCCACTATTCAGACCCATGCCCAGTTAGCTCAGTGGATAAAGGTAGGACAGCACTACCCACTTAAATGCCCCGGAATATTGGTGGATGGCCGGTTCAGTGGGGTTATATGCCCAGTGGTGTAGTAAGGGGGCAGGAGAGCGGACCGCCCTGGGCACCATATTGCTGAGGGTACCGATACCTCTCCTTCTACGTCACACCCACGCCCTCCCTTCCCCTGTACCTCGTTAAATCTTTGCCAATGCAAGCAACTTCTCTGGCCTGCTGAAATCACTTCCTGGTAGCAGGGCCAGGAAGTGATGTCAGAGGAAAAGCCAATGCCGGCATGAACAACAGGCCGGAGAAGCTGCTTGCACTGGCAAAGATTTAAAGAGGTATTGGAGGGAAGGAGGGTAGGGACGGCGGGGCAGGGAAGGCGTGAGGCAGAGAGGAGATCGTGAGTGGGCTCCACCACCCTGGGCGTCTCCTACCCCCACTACCCCATTGTATATGCCTACTTTAATTCAGAAGCTACTAACTACCTCTGAGGGAGATTGTTGGTTTTGTTTTCCTTCAGGACAGAGATGCTTTGACTATAATTTCTTGAGTGGAAAGGTTTCTGTTTATCTAGATATATAATGATGGACACAAATTAGAAGAAATAAATTCCTAACTTTTTATCAACAAGTGGTCTTTGGTTAATAAATTCCAGTTAAGATACCCTTGTAAAGCTGTCATTTCTTTAGATAATAATTCCTATGTGTTCTATGATCCATCTCAATTACAATTTTTTTCTGGAGACCAAGAAGGCTCATAACTATCTTTATTGTAATTCGAGCTACATGATCTGTGCCGGTTGATACGTGATAAGCAACTTACTGACTTTCCTTTTTGATTTCTTTTCCTCTGATGCCAGCTTCCTCTGGTTCCTCCCCCCAGTGTGGACTATTAGGTGGATCCATATTAATATTTCCTTTTTGAATGTTTCTTTTGAATTCAGCATATTCTTATTCAAAGTGCTTTCCTTTGAAGTATCACTTAAAAGATTAATAAAAAAAAAAAAATCATAGGGTGGTGTGTGGCATTTTTAATTTAATTTCAATATTTATAATCTGCCTTTTCATGATTCATATAGTACAAAGCAGACTACATTAAAAAAATACACATACAAGGGTTCTTCAAAATGTTTCTGTACTTTCATATTTTCAAGCTCAACCAAAAACATTCTATTCTAGTGGCATTAAGAAGTTAGTAGGACGCTGGAGGAAATGTATTACAAAATAGGGTGAATATGTGGAAAAGTGATATAATTTGCTTTTGAGATATTTAATAAATAGTGTTTAAAAAAATAAAAGTGCAGAGACTTTTTGAAGATCTCTTGTGCAATTACAAGAAGTTTAAAAGTATACATTTATCAAGTAAAACAATGGTGTGTTTCCTTTTCCTCCATAGGCATTTAAGCCAGCTCTTGGGTGCCAGAGTGCTGAGCACTACCAATATTGAATAAACCCTTATTTACCCAGGGAGGGGGTAATTTTTTCTGAAATATTAGCATCAAGGTCCATAGGCAGATTCAGGCCTATCTTTGTGATGGACTCAGTAGAGTGAGACAGGTTAAAATAGAATACTTGACACTGGGTAGACGGGCAGGGAGTGAGATTATGTGGGATCTATTTTGTGACTGCTGGTCTGAATGCTTGTGAATTGTAGGCTAGATGCACAAAACACGGTTGCTGTGGGCTGAGTTTTTGGCCTGAGTGTCAGAGCCAATCGGGGCCTTAGGCCCCGCCCAGTGCATCCTAGGATGCACCGGGATGGGGAAGGCCCACCATTTTGGAGTGGTGGGCCTGCAAGCAGGAGCAACTGGGCATCCCTCCTGCTGTCATCATAATTTAGAAGTATGGGGAAGTTGGGGGGGGGGGGCAGGGGGCATCCCTCCTGCCAAGTTTTGGTAAAGTGGGGACCTGGCAGGGGAGTCAGTTTGGCAGGAGGGTTGTGCTGGCAGGAGGAAATGGACATCCCTCCTGCCAATTATTATTGAAGTGTGGGGAGGGGAGTCCTGCAGGGGGTGGATTCGGGTCAGTGTCGGGGGGGGGGGCATCCCTCCTGCCTCTACTTTTGTTCCAGGGGTCATTGTGGGGGTGCCATCATTGGGGGGTGGTCATCATCAGGGGTGGGCAGCTCAACTCTTTTTTTTTTTTTTAAGGGCTAGATATGTGTGTTACACACACATCTGTGCCCATAGGAAAAAAAAAAATGAAAAAACATGTCAGTTACTGACAGGTAGTTTTTTGTGGGGTCAGTATTAGTGATCCAATTATTTCATTCAATGTTAGGCCATTGGATGGCTGGTTTTAATATTAATGACCTCATCTTAATAGTAATGAGTTTGTTTGCATGCCAGAATGCACAGCTGCAAGGAAAACCAAGCAGTGAGCTGGTTTGAGAATTGGGTCAGCAAATTTTGTCAGTTGCTAAACCAGTCAAACTGGTTTAGCAATCATCGGTACCCAATCGGAGCATTTAGTGCATCTGGCCCTGTGTCTTTACAGAAGGAGTGTATAAGTGTCTTTGGGGATGTCTAGTGGATATGTGGATTGTGTGTAAAATGTTGAAAGTTGTGTCATGTACAGAAGATGGTGGCTGGAGTGGTAAAGAGTGAGGAAATTACCCCCTCCTCCATGACCCCAATCCCCCTCCCTCCCATCTCTACCCCATAGTCCCCCCCCCCCCCCCCCCCCCCGGTATACCTGTACATTCCAGGTTGTCCAGTGGAATCACATGGGTAGAAACGATTCCTACTCATATCTGCCCATCATGACAGCTAGTGTAAAATGGCTGCCATAACCTCTGGACTAAAGGTACATGAAAGGCGGGAGGGAGGGAAGGGGGATCGGGGTCGTGGAGGGAGAAAGGGCACAGTAGGACAGGTCAATATTCAAACCAGTGCCAGGTTAGATTTATGGTGAAAATTAGGACAGCCTTTTTGTTGTCCTAACTCAATTAGTGATCTGAATTTGGCTGCTAAGTGGTTAGGTCTCAGCTCCTTCCATACTCGGTCCATGTTCCACCCGCAGACTGCCCCAGCACTAACCAGGCAGTGTAGGGGGTAGTCTATGGTGATTTTCAGCAGCACAGTCCAGTTAAGTGCCACTGAATGTTGACACTTAGGTGGCCAGGAGCGATTTAACTGGACAGGAGCTCTAAATACTTATTTTTTCAATACCATTCTCCCAGGGGAGCTCAGAACGGTTTAAATGAATTTATTCAGGTACTCGAACATTTTTCCCTGTCTATCTCGGCAGGCTCACAATATTTCTAATATACCTGTGGCAATGGGGGGATTAAGTGACTTATCCAGGGTCACAAGGAACAGCGTGGGTTTGAACCCATGACCTCAGGATGGTGAGGCTGTAGCTTTAACCATTACACCATGTGAATTTATCTGGAAATTAATTGAAGTGCATTTGGTGAACAAACCTCATCAGAAATCCAAAGCCTGAGTAGTGCTATGACATAAGATAAACAGGAAAGTTGTTAATATAATATTGGACCTCCAACCCCCTCCTAAAAAACAACAAAAAATAGGTGCAGATCAGAAATCAGAACTATAGGCTGTTGAGTTATTTTTGTGATACAAAGGGTGCTGAAAAGTTCTCTGCTCAACCAAGAACAGAATGACGTGGATATGGTTCAATCAATGATCTGGAGCAATGTCAAAACACAGAATTTCATTTCTGCAAATTGGCTCTTAACTAATTAAGATAACACACTTTTCGGCTAGAGTGGCAAAATAATGCTCAGAATTTAGGAAGTTGGTTGGTTGGTCTGAGAACTTTTCAGCACCCCCTCCTATGTGAGAGAAGTATAGGACAATCAAGCCTTTGTGAAATCACTGATGAGGCTGGTTCTTATTGGTGGAATGAGGCATTATGACATCACAATCTCAGCTCTGGTTACCAGAGACTGAAAGTCTTCATACTACAAAGGAGTGTTGAAAAGTTCTCAGCCCAACCAAGAAGAGAATGACATGGATATGGGTCAATCAATGATCTGAAACAATGTGAAAACTTAGAATTTTGTTTCTGTAAATTGGCACTTAAGGAAATAAGATAACACTAAAGTGACAAAATGACACTCAGAATTTAGGAAGTTGCCTGGTTGGGCTGAGAACTTTTCAGCATCCCCTCATCCATAATAAATCCTTCTACCCTTTCCTGGAGACCCAGATTGCTTTTCATGCAGTATTCTGTGCTATCACTGAGTCAGCACCAAATCAAATTAAAATAAAAATTCTTAAAATGTATTCTCCTTCAAATCCAGAGTGCTCTTTCCCCCCCTACAACACTTACCCCCCTCTATGCAGAAATGCTATTAGTACTCGGTTATGTTAACATACCATAAAAAACATGGATAAGAGAAATTCATTAATGAAGAAAATTGTCTGTGTGTTGCCAGCTGCATTTTAAATCTCAATTATTTCAAAATGTCATGTTTCTTCGTGAAATGAATTATAAACTATGGAGGGCAACTAAGCCACAGTTAACCAGCAGCAGGGAAGCAGGGACTCACCTGATGTCAAGTTTCATAGAGGGTGTGCTGCAAGCAATTTAATTACAAGGTACACCACAGTTCGTAGAGGTAGGGAATGAAGACTGAATTTACGGCGATCATTCTTGATGACAAGCTAGAATCTGAAAAGTTCTTATGCAATGCTGTGGCTATCAGAGTCGGCCTCTCTTCTAAACGATTACCTTTCTAAGTGCCGTGGACCTCTCAGGTAGGTTGGGGTTCACAGAAGTAGATATACAAAGCAATTTTAGAGATCTCCCTTTTTCCAAGCACAGAGACAAGCAAAGGGTCCCCTGATGGCTGATTATTCACTTTGAACAAAGTCTCTGCCAGACATACAAATGACACTTCAAAAGAAAAAGGAAAATTGCCATAGAGTATAAATAAAACTCCAGTTTATTCAATCCTGCCCAAGTGCTAAAATATACAGTAAACAAGGCATAAAAACGATGAGGTACACAATCCATAAAAACAAAGGGTCGATATTCAGCCCATGGCTATAAGTGGCAAGTAAGTCGTGCTCAGCTCCCAGAATTAAATGCCAAGTTGTCTTGGTGGATAAAATTAGGACAGAAAAAATACAGAGAAAGATGAGGAATAAGACCCATACATCTGAATAAAGACTTCGCAAGTCTAACAGGTCTACAGTAGGAGAAGAAAAATATGGGTGGCATTGGTTCAACAAGAGTGGCCTTCTTGCCGGCCTGTAGTCAGGCCTCAGTTTTACAAATAAGTGAAGCAAAGGCTGTTAAAATTAGCATTTAAAAGCCCAATGAACGATTGAGATATAAAGGATAAAGGACTGTCAAGACAGCCTTGACTGTGAACAGACTACCAACGGACACAGACACAGATGATGTCCCCCAGTATACAGCAACAGAAGTCGAAGCCGTAAAGAAAGGCACATCACTGGGGCAACAAGAGAAAAGTAGACAAAAACATATAGTAGTTAGAGCAGATGGAAGGAGAAAAGGATGTTGCAGAGAGCTGTAGTATTGCTCTCCTTCCTTGGTTGTCTATTATCGCGGACCTGGGGGAGGTAACGCCAGGAGGGAGAAGAGGCAGTGGATCTGCAGGCCGGGAGGGTTGCAGTTGAGACTGGGGAAGCTCAGGCTTCCTAAGTCTCTTACACGGAGTGCCTGTAGGTTCCCCATTATCTCAGTAATGACTAAGGCTAGATTTTATAAAGATGCAGTAGAGGTTTCTACCGCAGGCCAGCGAGGTACGTGCTCCGAGCGTCGTTGCATTTACCTCGCCAGCCCTCGATAGAAACCTCTACCACGGCTTTGTAAAAGGAGCCCTAAAATGGCAGCTTCAAAATGATACGCCATGCTTTCTTCACCGTTAAGTCCCATTGGGGAAGAGATGAAAAGCTGCACCTTCCTTGTATTTTCTGTCTGGATTGATGGTGGGGCTCAGCGGCATTTGAGTACAGGCCTGTAGTAGAAGACCCTGCACTAGCGCAGAGCTTCTTTGGAGCCATGCAGGGAGAGGTTCATTATTGTTCCTGCAACACGTAGAAGCTTCCTCAGCTTGCTAAGCCGTTCACCACACCATCTTTTCCAATTGTTATCTATAAGGTTTTCCTTTATATGGTATATTTTTGGACCCCTGAGGAAGGCGTGTTTCTTCGAAACACGGACCGTGTCGGGTCCGGGTTCACCAACCCTTGTGGATACAAACTGTTTTATGATTATATTTATGTTTGTTCATTAAAGACTTGACATCTTGTATACCATTCCTGCAGTTTTTTTCTTTTTCTTTTCGATTCGACATATCACAGGAGAGGTAAGGTGACAGTGACCACTTAGGGAAGGGAAAAATGGCACTAGTCCCCAGAGTGGGTGGAGGGGGATAGTGACATATATGTGAGTCATTGCATTCACTTACTATGTAAGGTTCAAAGGTAGGACAACCTATATGTGAGTATCTATGGTAAAAGCTGTCAATGATAACCAATCATATTACCTTTGTATACATTGCAGTCAGGATCCCACTTTTTTGATGTATCATTGCTGTTTCTAGTCAGCCGGGATCCAGTTGATTACTACCATATTTTCACGCATATAACGCGCGCGTTATACGCGTTTTTACCTACCGCGCATACCCCTCGCGCGTTATACGCGTGAGCGCGGTATACAAAATTTTTTTTACATAGTTCCCACCCCGCCCGACGCCCGATTCACCCCCCCCAGCAGGACCGCTCGCACCCCCATCCCGAACGACCGCTCGCACACGCTCCCACCCGCACCCGCATCCACGATCGGAGCAAGAGGGAGCCCAAGCCCTCTTGCCCGGCCGACTCCCCAACTCCCCGACAATATCGGGCCAGGAGGGAGCCCAAACCCTCCTGGCCACGGCGACCCCCTACCCCCACCCCGCACTACATTACGGGCGGGAGAGATCCCAGGCCCTCCTGCCCTCGACGCAAACCCCCCTCCCTCCAACGACCGCCCCCCCAAGAACCTCCGACCGCCCCCCCAGCTGACCCGCGACCCCCCTGGCCGACCCCCACGACCCCCCCACCCCCCTTCCCCGTACCTTTGGTAGTTGGCCGGACAGACGGGAGCCAAACCCGCCTGTCCGGCAGGCAGCCAACGACGGAATGAGGCCGGATTGGGATCGGGACAGCGCACGGAGAGGCGGGGCAGTGCACGGAAAGTCAGGGAGGGTGAACGGATAGTCGGGACAGCGCACGGAGAGTCGGGGAGGGCGAAAGGAGAGTCGGGGTGGCCAGAGGAGAGTCGGGGCGGGCGAAAGGACAGTCGGGCTGCATGCGCGGTATACCCGTGAGCGCGGTATACAAAAGTTTTTGTACATAGAATCGTGGTTTCTGCGCGCTATACCCGTGTGCGCGTTTTACACGGGTGCGCGTTATCTGCGTGAAAATACGGTACTTGTTCTATGTAACTTGAGAGACAAATCTGCAATCTTCCAGAAAAGCCTTATCAACACCCTAATTTGTAGTCTGTTAGACTAATCCACCTACTTCTCTTTTCCTACTGCTACTACTACTATTAATTATTTCTATAGCACTACCAGACATACGCAGTGCTGTACAGAGTCACAAAGAAGAAGAAAAGAGTTCCTGCTCAAAAGAGCTTACAATCTAAACAGACAAGACAAACAAACAGGATGGCATAGATACAGTAAGGGGAACGGTTAATCTGCTGGCTAGGGCAGTGGGGAGTAGGGTTACGGATTGAAGGCTATATCAAAAAGGTGAGTTTTCAGTCTGCTTTTGAACAAGGGAAGGGAAGGGTCTTGGCGGACAAACTCAGGTAATCTATTCACATCTTTATTCTTGAGTTGTATTCTACTAGTACCAACCTGGCCATTCTTATAGCCTGCAGCAGTGATAGGTCAGGATTCCTTTATCTCATCCTTGTTTATTTATTTATTTTGCAATTAAAAATCCTCCGTTATTATCCTGTACCTTCTCAATATCTCTTAACATTCATCTCCAACAGCTGCTCCAGAAAAGTGTTTCACGGATCCATCGCCTTTTTCAGCAAAATAATGTTTTCTGATATTGCTTATGAACCTACTCTCTTGAGGCCTCATATCCTGACCGCTTCTTCTACATTAAGTTCCTTACCATTGAGTAAGGTTTATTTATTATGCATTATTTTTCAGGTCTTTGAATATCTCTCTCATATCCCTCCTCCCTTCTCTCCTCTAGGGTATGTATATGATATGTACATCACTTAAATATCTCAGTGCTTTTGGTGTTGACTGACAGAAATCTGCTATCATTTCAAATGAAATAGGAAATGTCAACATTTATGTCAACATTTCCTATGCGTTTGATTCATTTTTTCATTTTGTTTGCAACGGAACCTGCTACCAGACTAGAACAAGTCAAAGGTTCAAAGTTCAAGGTTCAAATTTATTTGATATTCTGAAAAACCTAATAAAAATCTAAGGCCCCCTTTTACTAAGCTGCAGGAGTGAATGCCACGCGGCCTATTCAGGTCCTATGGGCATTTGAGCATTTAATGTGTCGGCCCACACTATCAGACTTCACAAAAGACGGGGTGTGCATTTTATAAAAATTATAAAATCAAAAGAAATAGAATAGACAGGATAAAATATCATTGAAGTTTAGAGAAAACTGTGGTCAAGACAAAATGACAGGAGGGAACTAATTACAAAAGTAATTGGCTTTAAGGAAGTAAGACACGAGTGGGGATACAAAAGACAGGTGAGTTCATGCCTGAACCAGCAGAAAAGGTGGACAAAGAAGATAAAATTAAGCATTCAAACATAACCGTTTACAAAATAAAAGTATTTTATTTTATTAGACCGTTCTCCCAGGGAAGCTCAGAATGGTTTACATGCATTTATTCAGGTACTCAAGCAGATTTTCACTCTCTGTCCCGGCGGGCTCACAATCTATCTAACGTACCTGGGGTAATGGGGGGATTAAGTGACTTGCCCAGGATCACAAGGAGCAGCCTGGGTTTGAACTTACAACCTAAGGCTGCTGAGGCTGTAGCTTTAACCACTGCGCCACAGTCTCCCACAAATTGGGCTCCAACAAGCTAATCATTCTAAACTTAAAGGGTAGGAGCAATCATGGCGAAACATGAGTCGTTTATGCAATCTAATTGTTCTTTAATAAGTGTTGGAATAACAAACAGATGCTGATTTGACGATAAAGCTCCAAAGGGGCATAAGGGAGAAACATGGGAATATCAGAATAGAAATTATGGACAGCAACTGTTAAAAGCTTGGAAGATATGCAAAAAGATCCCAGAAGCCAATGTTTAGACTGCAATAAGACTGAGACATTATCATATTTCCTTTAATTAAAAGGTTAATAAAGGTTAATAAAGGGGGAGGGGGTATATCTTTTGTTTTGATATTATTCCTGATGGTAATGATGGATGGGGGAGATAATTTTTATCTTTTGTATAGATACTGATTGATTATAAGTGCTTGGTTGATTATCATTATTTGTATATAAATTGTATTGCACTTTTTTGTTGGCATTAAAAACTAAATAAAGTTCCCCCCTCCCGCCCCAAAAAAGGTATTCTGTATAAGTTGTAACCTACACGGTTGAAAACGAGAAGTGCCTTGGCGGATGGAGTTACAGTAATTCATTTTTGAAACAACAAGTGACAAGTGTAGTACACGTAATGGTTATGAAGAAAAGAAAGAATAGAGCAAATTTGTTCAAAAGCATAAAAACATTTCCTAGTAACATTAAAAAATTGCTAACTAAAGGTTAGCAGCAGCCTCGTTAAACATGACATATTTATGGCGGGAGGAATAATTCTAGTTTCAGGTACACAACAGTTGATAGAAGCATGGAAATTTCTATTCTTTTCTACTGAAAATGAAAGACGGCAAGACTGACATAAACAAAGAATGATATCGAACAAGCGCTTTAGCCTGTATAGTTGATCTTGGGAGAAATCCTTAGCTAGAAGCAACTGAGCAGCCCTGGTGAGCTGGAAACATTTTCTAACTAAATTATTCATCTGCTGCTGGAAGGAAAGAGGAGAGTCTAAAACGACACCTAATACTCTAGAACAGTGGTTCTTAACCTGGGTTCGACCGTGAGTGAGTCTCGCGGGTTCGGCGGAGGTCAAAACACACCTCCGACTCATATAGCGCTTCGGTCCCGTTCAATCATCTATCAGTTATTCAGTGATTTTGATCAAGACTGATCGTGTACTCGGTTTCTTGATCTATCAATCTGTAACTAACGCCTTCTATACATCAATCAATTCCTGATCAAAATTTGCGATTTAACTGATAGATGATTGAACGTGACCAAAGCGCTTATGATTCGTGATGATACGCCCCGCTTGTCCATAATTGGCTGCAGGTGATCACGCAACATCGCTTGGCCTATCTGTGCTGCAGGGGATTTGATGCGCACAGTAGTCGAATTGTAACTGTTGTGATGGTACGTCGTGTGATACCTATCTTAATATTTTAATCCCTTACTAACTATGTCGAGCAAAATACGAAAGTGGTCGGACGAATATGTACAATATGGATTCACATGTATAACGGAATGTGATGGGAGTCAGCGTCCTAATTGCAAGATTTGCAATGCCAAGTTGAGTAATTCTAGTCTAGCTCCAGCAAAACTAAGGGAATAAAGAAGGGTTCGGTGAACACGCATATGAAACTGGTGGGGTTCAGTACCTCCAACAAGGTTAAGAACCACTGCTCTAGAAAATCTTTCAACAAGCAATGGTTCACCAGATTCCCGAAAAGCTTTATCAGGAAGATCCTAATGTTCTTGCCCAAACCAAAGTAATTTAGTTTTGGTTGGATTCAATTTCACCTAGGATTGAGATGGCCAGTGCTGTAACTCGGATCCAAACTAACTTCCTGTAATATGAAGATGTTATCAGCTTGAGGAACATCACAGCCTGGAAACCAAGCAGAGGATGTTGTTCCATTAAAGTTAACTATAAGACAGAAAGCCTCGAAATCAGCTCAAAACCTTGAAATCCACCCCTAACTGGGAAAGAAGATATGTTAAGATATCATTATCTACAGCACTGAATGCTGCAGATAGATCAAATTGTAAAATAATTGCAGAGCGCTTTTTATTAACAAATTTTGGATCTTGGAGACAAGTGAGAGAAGTAATATTTCTATGCTGTGACTCGGCCAAACGCCATGGTTATTTTATTTTTTTGTGTAATTCTTTATTGATTTTCAATTCAAATACAAAGTACAAAAATTTTACAAACAAGTAATACTATGAACAGCACTTACATCCAATCAAATAATATAATACAAAATATATTTCCACCCCTCCCCCTCCCTCCCACCCTCCCTGGATATGTATGAAAAACAAATAGGAATTAAAAGCTATACAATTAATCAGATTTAACAAATTCCGTTAATGGACCCTATGTTGTTTTAAATATTTTATTATGTCCCAATATTTCCGAATTCATTTTTTCATATTTATAACATTGACACAAAGGGCCTATTTTACAAAGCCGCACGTCAACAGCCCCGAAGCCCTTTAAATCTCTATGGGTTTCGGGGTCGTTACCGCGCAGCAGCTGCTAGCACGGCTTTGTAAAACAGGCCCAGTTTCCCACCAAAAGGAAAAATTTAGTCTGTCCCAGTTCTTCCAATTCCTGGTGATCATTTGCATGACAACCCCTGTCATAATTATAAGAAGTCTGCTTTTATTATTATTATTACTGTCTAATGGATTTTTAGCTTTCAACAATGTCCCACATATGACCACATCGTAGGACAATGGAATCGACGTTTCCAGTATTATATTAATATGTTCCCATATTGATTTCCAAAAATTGAGTATCAAGGGACAATAAAACTACAAATGATCCAGTGTTCCTACTTCAAGATGACAGTGCCAGCATCTATTAGATTTGGAACTGTCCAACTTTTGTAAATGAACTGGGGTCCAAAAAATTCTAGGTAACAAAAAGGTAACCATGTTTGTCTCATAGATGCTAACGCTGTACATCTCATCCTCCAAGTCCAAATCCGTGGCCATTGAGTAGTAGAAATCTGCTGCTTTATCTCAATGCTGCAAATGTCTTTTAGGCTTGTTTTTGGTTTTTTATTCAAATATTCAGATAGTAATTTGTTGCACTTGGCGGCCTGGTGCCCTTGCAAGTCTGTCTGTAAACATAGGCCAGGCAAACTATACTGATTTTTTAAATTTTGCCAATCAGGGAACCCTTTCTGAATGGCCTGTTTCAACTGCAACCATTTATAAGCTTGAGACTTTGATATGCCAAATGATTGTTGCAATTGTAATAAATTTACCATTTTCCCATTCTGAAACACATCATCTAAAGGAATGGGAATGGGTCAAATAAACCTTTCACACAATGCACATTTAATGGAAGAACCTCTGATTTGCTCCAATTTATTTTATAACCAGAAAATTTGCCAAATCGATCAATCAATTCCACGAGGGATGGTAAATTCAGGATTCTTCAAATGAAGCAAAATATCATCTACATAGGCCAAAACCTTATAATCTCAACCTGCATATGGAATTCCCTGTATCTCCTTTGCCTGCTGAATGGCCAACAACAAGGGTTCCAAAACAATATCAAAAAGCAAAAGAGACAAGGGACATCCTTGTCTAACGCCCCTCTCCAGACTGGACTGGGCCTTGACTCTCCAGAAGTAACAATAAAAGGCTCATACAAAAATCTGAATACATTGGAGAAAGACTTAGGTACCACTAGGTGCGATTCTATAAAGGTATCTGACCAATCAGAGTCTTAGGACACTCCCAGTGTATCCCAGAATGCACTGGGAAGGAGGCCTAAAACTCAGGTTGGCCTAGGTGTCTAAAGCCTCTCCTTTGGCCAATCGGGGTCTTAGGTTCCTCTGGGAAGAGGTAGGCCCGCCATTCTGAGGAGGCAGGCCTGCCGGCCACAGGGAGTAGGCATCCCTCTAGCTTGTCTTGCTGATAAAGATACCGGGGGGGGGGAGTTTGGGGGGTCATGTGTTCAGGAGGGTGTCAGTAAGAGGCAGTGGGTGTCCCTCCTGCCGGGGATTGTTTCAGGGGTTCCGGCAGGAGGGAGTGGGCATCCCTTCTGCCATGGACAGTGTGTGTGTGGGGGGGGGGGGTTGGGGGTGGCAGCAGTGGGAGGGAGTGGGGCTTGCAGTGGGGTTCTCTGCCACTGCCACTCAGCTGATCATAACTAGAGAATGACACGGGGAGCGATCCCCGCAGCGAACCGCTGCGTGGCTGCGGTTTGGCTGCGGGTTATGGTGACCTCATTAGCAAATCGCCGCAGACACGGGGACAAATCCTTTCACCGCCCGCAAAAACGGTGAATAGATTTGTCCCCGCAGGCCAATGTCCCCCCTTCTAGGAACCGCTATTTACCTGTGTTTCACCGTGCTCCTCATTTGTCAGATCAACCCTTCCTGCCAATAGAACCCGCCCCCCCCCCCGACGATCGCCCTCAGCCCTTCATGCCGACAGAACCAGCCCTCCCCAATGATCGCGGCAGGAGGGTGCCCAACCCCTCCTGCCGGCACCCCCAACGGCCCCCCCGACGATCGCAGCAGGAGGATATCCAACCCCTCCTGCCAGCTCCCCAACAGCCCCCCTATGATCACTGGTAGGAGGGTGCCCAACCCCTCCTGCCGGCACCCCCAACGGCCCCCTATATCGCCAATAGGAGGGTGCCCAACCCCTCCTGCCGGACCCTCCCCCAACAAACCCCGCCATCCCGAAACACCACCCTTAGTCTTACTTTCCAAGTTGGACCGGACAGCTCCTCGCTCGTCTGGCCAGCAGGCCTGCCTCCGTCCAAATGAGGCGGGCCCGCCCCTCCCCTCCCCTGCCTAACCCACAGGATCCTAGGGCCTGATTGGCCCAAGCACCTAAGGTCCCTCCTATAGCGGGAGTGGCTTTAGGTGCCTAGACCAATCAGGCCCTAGGATCCTGTGGGTTGGGCAGGGTAGGGGCGGGCCCGCCTCATTTGGACGGAGGCAAGCCTGCTGGCCATACGTGTGAGGAGCCGTCTGGTCCAACTTGGAAAGTAAGACTAAGGGGGTTCCGGGGTGGGAGGGTTCGTTGGGGGGGGGGTCCAGCAGGAGGGGTTGGGTACCCTCCTGCCGGCGATCTTAGGGGAGGCCATTGGGAGGACCGGCAGGAGGGGTTGGGTACCCTTCTGCTGCGATTGTCGGGAGGGCCGTTGGGGGGGGTCTACAGGAGGGGTTGGGTGCCCTCCTGCCGTGATCGCTGGGGGGAGGGGAGACTTGCAGCCGTAGCCGCGGTCACTATGCTAATCACGGCAGGGAGATCTTTGCCGCGATTAGGTACAGCGGCCGCGTCTACTTACCATGTAGGCTAACATTGTAAGCATTTAAAGTACATGTCGTGTTTGTTTTTGCATTGCTAGCCCCAGGGGTGGTGGAAGATTAGTGATTGAAAAACTGTATGAAAAATAACTATTTTAAATTTAGTGATTAAAATGTGTCAGTTTTGAGAATTTATATTAATTAATTTTTTCTCTGCGTGTTTTGTTTTTGTATAGTTATTAACTAATATTTAACTAAGTTTTAAAGTTTTAAAGTTTTAAAGAATGTTTCCTTTATACGTAAATAAAGAAAAGTATATAAAATCGTACCCGTTTGAGGCTTTTATGTATGCAGCGGTGACGGTGACGGGGCGGTGAATGGGGTTGCAGTGGCGGTGACGGGGCGGTG
Organism: Geotrypetes seraphini; assembly: GCF_902459505.1. Classification (NCBI taxonomy): domain Eukaryota; kingdom Metazoa; phylum Chordata; class Amphibia; order Gymnophiona; family Dermophiidae; genus Geotrypetes; species Geotrypetes seraphini. The sequence continues at coordinate 214,475,585 of NC_047089.1, read as the reverse complement.
AATGGGGTGGCAGTGGCGGTGACGGGGCGGTGAAGGGAATGGCGGTGACGGGGCGGTGCAGAGGATGGTGAGACGGGGACGGGGCGGTGACGGGGACCAATTTTTTCACCGTGTCATTCTCTAATCATAACTACACAGGAGGAAAATAACTTCAAAAATCCAGCAGCGTGAAAAAATTCAAGAAAATAAACAAAAAAACACGCTAGTGTTATTGCTGTAACTTCTTAAAAGTCCTCTTGAAACTCCATATTCCTTATACTTTAATCAGTGGATAGATTGTGCTCCGATATCTTCTGGCAGCAGATATCGGAAGTTCACTGAAAGCTGAATTGCAAGCTAAACCAGAGACTGACACCCAGTTTGGAAGACTTAAGAGTCTTTCGCTGTTACCATTTGGCTTCCTGAAGAAATTTTGAAACGTGGCACGTCGAGGCCAAAGAACTATACATAAAAGATAAGTGCTTTTTAATAACAGAATCTTTCAAGTCATGCACATATTAAATTGTGTGTTAAGGTGGAAGTTTTGCAATGATTGGGTAGTGAGGTTTTTTGGGGACTTTCTGTCCCCTTTTTCCTCCATGTCTCCGAGCACAATCTATCCACTGATTAAAGTATAAGGAATATGGAGTTTCAAGAGGACTTTTAAGAAGTTACAGCAATTACACTAGCGTGTTTTTTGTTTATTTTCATGGCAGGGGAGATTCCCTTGTCACGATCAGCTCAGCATCAATGCGATTTTCTAAACGGACCCTGTGACATGGATGTCGGTTAGAGAATCGGGGTGGTTAGGCATCTGTCTGTTAGGACAGACACAATTCCGTATAGGACGCCCATGTGTGATTCTCAAATGCCGCTTAGGTGGCGGCTGGGACCAGGCATCCTATACAAAATCAGGCCCTGGGTGTCTAACTTTAGGCGCCAATTACAGAATCCAGTCCAGAGTGCTTCCTGGTGAAAAATGGTTATTAGTGCCGAGCAATCAAAAATATCCCAAACCCAGATATGGCATCAACAGAGTGCAATCCAATTTAGAAATAGACAAATCTAGTTAAAATGAGAAAACTGCGTACCTTAATTTCAGGCATCATTAGCAGTTAATAAAGCCCTCCACCAGCAGGTCAGAAGTTAATTAGGATGAGCCTGACATTGAAGCTTTAGGGGTTTTTCCAGTAATTTTTACAAAACATATATCTCTATGCATTGGTGTCATCCTAGGAATGAGGAATGTATTTCCTAATTATCTTTGATAAGAGAAGGGGAGTGTCATGTCCTTGACCAATTCCTTACCACAGATGCTAGCATTCAATATTTTTCAAGTAGGGAACCAAGGGAAGGTAGGAAAATAATATGCGTTTCTAAACCTGAACTGTATTTGCTTAAGACTATAATTGATTCAGAATGCCGCTGCGAAGATGATTTATGGAAAAAGCAAATTCGACCACGTGACTCCATTGCTTTTGAGCCTCCGTTGGCTCCCGATTTATCTCAGAATCCAGTTTAAATGTTTTTGTGTTGTTTTCAAAATTTTATCTGGTATTTTTGGTCCTTTTGTTGCTCTTCTATGGAATGTTTATAGATTTTCATATGCGAGAGGCACTCAACGATTTAAACTTTCTCTCCCTTCTAGGAAAGGAACTCAAGCAGTCAAGAATTTTAGCCTTTCTCTGGCTTTTAAATTTCCCCAATTATGGAATGAACTTCCTTTAATTTTGAGCTCTTTTCAATCTTTCCGTAAATCTTTAAAAACTTTTCTATTTGCTAAACATTTTGAAAATGAATCCTCTTGTATTTTAGCTTATTTTTTAACTTATTGTTAGCCATGTCGAGCTTCCTCTGGTTGAAGACCCGGTATATAAAGTTAAGTTATAGTTTAGTTTAGTTTAAGAGACAATTCAGTTAGAGAGATTTGGGTGTCGGTGGGAAGTACTGGTGGTCATTTCTGCATCTTACGTGGGCAGTTTGGAAGACTTAGGGCTCCTTTTACTAATAATAATAATAATAACAACAGTTTATATACCGCAGGACCGTGAAGTTCTATGCGGTTTACAATGAATTAGAAAGATTCTACAAATTGAATGGAACTTTCATGGTTAGAGATTAGTGGTTAACAGTTTACAAGATCAGATGTGGGGGTGGGATTGTGATGGGGGTCTATTGTCCAGATTCGTTACCTAGGTATTTCGAGAACAGGTATGTTTTTAGGTGTTTCCTAAATTCACCATAGTTGTTTGTGTGTGTAATTAGTTTTTCCAGGTCTTTGCCCCATAAGGCTGCTTGATACGATAGAAGTTGTTGATGGTGTCTCTTAAATTTGCATCCTCTAGCCGGTGGGGAAACGAACTTCAGGTGTGTTCTTCTCTTATGTCTATTGGTTGAGAAGGAGAGGAGGTCAGTTATATATTTAGGGGCTAGACCAGATAGTACCTTGAAGCAGAGACATCCCAGCTAAGGTGTGCTAGCGGTTTTAGCGTATGCTTAGCGCGTGCTAAATGCTAACGCCTCCATAGAACTTGCGTTAGTATTTTTCATTTAGCGCGTGTTTTGCATGCACTAATCTTCAGCGCGCTTTATTTTGTAATTTATATTAATATATTGGAAGTCAATTTGGGGACAAATAAATTTAGTACTAGATTCAAATGTTCCAATGTCATATGAGGCTATAAATTTATGGAACAATTTTACATGTGAAACCCACTCTATTTATGATCCTAACAATTGATTACAATTGATTACAAGTAATTGGAAAAACCATGATAGAATTAATTATACATTTTGGTGGGTGAATATGTGTACTACATACAGATGCGAATGAATTAACGCAGAATGTAGGGGTTTTAGTGAGGTATTTAATAAAAGCGGCAGCTGTAGCTCTGGTCATCTTGTGGATATACCGGATGGACCAAGAGGGTCTTTTTCTGCCATCATATAATGTGTTACTTAATAACTATACTGTAAATTACCAATGCATCATTAAGGTGATTTGTTAATAACAAAGTTCAAAAGATAAGTTCTAAGGGCCCTTGTAAAGGATTTATAGTGAGTAAGTTTCCGCTCAGTGGGTAAGGAATTCCGCCAATAGTAACAGTTTTAGAGACTGCAGCGCTTCCTTGAGTTCAGCGATTTATTTGCAGCTTTGAGTGATTCTGGTAGGCCCCCAACATTAATCCCCAGACATGCCGGCAAATTTTCTTCGCAGCGCTGAGCTTCCAATTCTTGAGATGATATGCAGTCACTATTTTTTTTACTCAGAGAATAGTTAAGCTCTGGAATGCATTTTCAGAGGTTGTGGTAAGAACGAATAGCGTAGATGGTTTTAAGAAAGGTTTGGACAATTTCCTGGAGGAAAAGTCCATAATCTGTTATCGAGACAGACATGGGGGAAACCACTGCTTACCCTGGATTGGTAAATATTGTGGAATAGTCACTCTATAAAGTCAAAATGAAGTAACCTAAATATGATGATTATCAGCTCCTAATCAAACTCCGCTCAGAGACATGAAGGCAGATACCACTGCCTCACCACCCAATCATCGCAGTGTTCAATACGGTTTAAGACTGATACTGGTAGTAGTTAAATAAACTTTTACAAGCTGCACAGCCTATAAGTTATACATCTTATATTGATAACTTTAAGATGTACTGAAAATTATGAGACTTAGCTTTAAAGTTCACTGGTTCCGACGTGACACGTTTCGGTACTGCTTCAGGGAAACGACAATAAACTTCAACTTAGTTTCAAACAAAGGGTGCAGTCTCATAAATTATAAACGGGTTAATATTTTCACCATTAGTTTGCTTCCTCTTACTTCATTTAGGTTACTTCATTTTGACTTTATAGAGTGACTATTCCACAATATTTGCATTTCCTATTTTTAGTCACTCAACAGCTAAGAGTCGTTGAGTTCATTTGCCCTTTATTGTTTTTTTGACTGAGTCTACCCTGGATTGCTACTCCTTGGGTTTTGGCCAGGTACTAGTGACTCGGATTGGCCACCGTGAGAATGGGCTACTGAGTCTGATGGACATTTGGCCTGATCCAGTAAGGCTATTCTTAAGAAAAGAAACTTTTTTTGCCTCACCCTGTATTCATTTTGAAATGACTGCACTTACTTCTTAGATGTCTGCACTAATTCTAGAAAAAAACTGGATTCTAGAGTTCATGTAGATGAATTCTGAAAGATAGAAAATTTCCACAAACAAAATGGTAATCACTGAGACACCTCCACAGAAATCCAAGGAATTGCAGATTAACCATAGAACTGCCACGTTCTTTTCTTCCTGCTTTTTTTTTTTATATAATTCTTTATTGATTTTTAAAGCTTCAACAGTGCAATACAACAAATTCAACGTATACTGATACAATAAAAGCACATTTAACTTTCATATGTTCATAATCAACCATTTTCCCCATTCACCCACCCACCCAATAATCATTCAATAAAACACAAAAACATATAGTACCATAAAAACCTTACCCTATTTTTTTTTTTTTAATATTCTTTATTCATTTTCAAAATTACATTAAGTGTTAAATATATTTATTCAGATTAACATTAACTACATCACTTACAAACAATCATTGATATATTACATAAAAACATATCCCTTACCTTTTCCCACCCCACCCACTCTTATATTCCATTATCATATAAAACATGTAATAATAAAATTCCCCCTCCCTACCCCTTAAATTGATAAGTATAAGGGAAACAATTTCAAATTAATCTTTACAATACTTTGTTAATGGTTTCCACACATCCTGAAACTTCTTACCCTATTTTAAGTAATGATATCTTCCCACCCATCCCAAACATGAATATTCAAAAATCAATTTATGACATAAATAACCCCCACCCCCTCCCTCCCTTCCCTGGATACGTACCAAAATAAACCAACACTGACTCACATTCAACAATCAATTATAATGAGGTAACCTAAGATGCCAATGGGCCCCATATCAATTTAAATATATTACCATGCCACAAACTCTCAGCATTTATTCTTTCAAGTCTATAACTAGAGCAAAGACTTGCCGACCAGAACAAAAAATGTAAACAATCACAGTTTTTCCAATTTCGAGTGATCTTTTCTTCCTGCTTGATTCCAATTCAGTTTACTAACCGTGGGTGCATCCAAGGGACTCTATAAATAGTTCCAAGTCTCCACTTCAGCCAAAGATAACAGATTGTATAAATGAGATCTCCAAATTGTTTAATTCATTGACCCACAACTGTGAACACTAAGGCACAAAATGAGTCTTATGTGGACTCAATATGGCACTATCTGTAAGTGATGTCTTCGGATGCTGCACATTACACCCATGACACAAATGAGCTCTTTAGGTGCCTTAAACATTTCTGCACTGTCTACCCCACTGCAATCCTTCCTATTTCATCTATAACACTAGTTTTTCAGATACAAAACATTGTGCCACCTATCACTCTTCACTCTGCTCGTCCATTAAAAAAATCAGGATATTTTAGGGCTCCTTTTACGAAGGTGCGTTAGGGCCTTAACGCGAGGAATAGTGCACGCTAAAATGCCGTGTGCGCTAGCCGCTACCGCCTCCTCTTGAGCAGGCGTTAGTTTTTCAGATAGCGCAAATCCGGTGTGTGCACTAAAAACGCTAGTGCAGCTTCGTAAAAGGAGTCCTTACTGTTTAAATTAATATCTTTTAACATGAAGGAAACATATTACAAATGAAAAGAAAAGTGTACAACATGAAAATCTACTTATTTCATACTTTCCAGTCATTCGACACACAAGAAGCTCCTTTTGTAAGACTTCCGAGAGTGAGATATGCCAGGACAATCCCCAACAATAGTCTGCCATTATGTGTGCATCCTATCTTCCTTGGTATCTGGCTTCCATTGTTTTTATGTCTTGCTGAAATCTATCACCTTGCTCTTCGCTTAAGTCACCAAGGTTCTCTGGAAAGCGATCTAAGTGACTGTGCAGATAATGGACTTTAACACTCATGTTACAGCCAAGCCTGTTGAAATGAAAGAGCATATCCTCTACTAATCTGCTAACTTGTACGCAAAACACAAACCAGGTAACAGAAGACAAAGCTGAAAAACCCATTAGAATTTGAATCTATGTGCAACTGTTTTAAACAGATCAGGTTGAGAAACCTTTGAAATACAAATTTATGTTGTCTAAGGAAGCCATGTTTACCATCTAAATGTTTTGCACATAATTATGCAATATAATAGAACAAAGGTGATTTTTTTTTTCATTTTCAGCTTTACATTTTTATACCAGTGTGCTTTATAGGAAAGGAAGTAGATGAATAGTTGTGAAACAAAGGTCATTATACACAAAAAAATTAATTGGGTAATTTAAATACATAAATTTTCCATTCACAAAAGAAAGCTTGTTATGACATCACGATTCTGCAGAAGAGATCTTTTAAATCAATGTTTCTTAACATGCTATACGCGTACCCTTGGTGGTACGTGGGCTGCCTCTTGGGGGTACGCAGCCTGGCTGCTGCCAGGGATCCTTCTCTGCCCCCCACTGAAATCCCTGCCTGCCCCCCTCCCCCCCCCTCCGCTGAAGCTGCCTCCACCGGGGATGCCTCCCTGCCTCCATCTGCACGCCCACTACCCCTCCACCCCCAAAGCTGACCCGGAGCCGACCCGCTTTATCCCCCCCCACCAGCAGCAACTCCACGCAAGGGACGGGCCATGGTGAGTACAGTGGCCAGTCCATAAGCCCTGTCCCCAACATCAATTCTGACGTTGAAGAGAAGGATCTGGGCCAGCTAATCGCTGCCTGGCCGGCTGGGGATTTTTTCTCCGATGTTAGAATTGACATCAGGGGGAAGGCTTAGAAACATAGAAACATAGAAACATAGAAATTGACGGCAGAAAAGGGCTATAGCCCATCGAGTCTGCCCATACCAATGACCCACTCCCCGATTCTTACTCTCCTAGAGATCCCACATGAATATCCCATTTTCTCTTGAAATCTAACACGCTGCTGGCCTCAATCACCCTATGAGGCAGCTCGTTCCAATGATCTACCACCCTTTCAGTGAAGAAGTACTTCCTCGCATCACCCTGAAATTTCCCTCCCCTGATTTTCAGCGAGTGTCCTCTGGTTACTGAGGGCCCTGTAAGACTGAAGATATCATCTTTCACCTCTATACGCCCAGTAATATACTTAAAGGTCTCAATCATGTCCCCTCTCTCTCTTCGCTCCTCCAGTGAGTACATCCGCAGTTTTTTTAACCTTTCTTCATACGTGAGTTCCCCGAGCCCCAAAACCATCCTGGTAGCCATTCGCTGAACCGACTCAATTCTCAACACATCTTTTCGGTAGTGTGGTCTCCAGAATTGAACACAATACTCGAGATGAGGTCTCACCATGGATCTGTACAGCGGCATTATGACTTCAGGTTTTCTGCTGACAAAACCCCTACGGATACAGCCCATCATTTGTCTTGCCTTGGACGATGCCTTCTCTACTTGATTGGCAGCCTTCATATCGTCGCTAATGATCACTCCTAAATCACGTTCCACCGTGGTCCTGGACAAGGTTTCACCATTTAGTGTGTAAGTTCTGTGTGGATTTTTTTTGCCTAGGTGCATTACTTTACATTTTTTAGCATTGAAGCCCAGCTGCCAAGTTGATGACCACTGTTCAAGCTGTCTTAGGTCCTGCGTCATAGAGTCAGGCACACTGCTTTTGCCAACTATGTTGCATAGTTTGGCATCGTCGGCAAACAGTGATACTTTTCCTCTAAGTCCTTGGGTGAAATCTCCTATGAATAAATTGAATAGAATCGGCCCTAAGACGGAGCCCTGAGGTACTCCACTCATCACTGCTGACGTTTTGGAGGGGGTACCATTTACCATCACCCTTTGAAGCCTACCATCTAGCCAATCCCTTACCCATGTTGTGAATGTATCCCCTAATCCCATCGATTTTAGTTTGTTCAACAGCCTGCGGTGTGGAACGCTATCAAAAGCTTTGCTGAAGTCCAGGTATATCACGTCAAGGGACTCACCGGCATCCAGATGACTGGTCACCCAATCAAAGAAGTCAATCAGATTAGATTGGCAGGACCTTCCCCTGGTGAATCCATGTTGATGTGGATCACGTAGATTTTCTTCATCTAGAATTTTGTCAAGTTCATGTTTGATCAGTGTTTCCATGAGTTTGCACACTATGGATGTAAGACTCACCGGTCTGTAATTTCCTGTCTCCGTTCTGCAGCCCTTTTTGTGGAGTGGAATTACGTTAGCTGTTTTCCAGTCTAGGGGTACTACTCCCGTGCGCATGGAAAGATTGAAAAGTACAGATAGTGGTTCAGCCAGAACTTCACTCAGCTCTCTGAGTACTCTGGGGTGTAGATTGTCTGGCCCCATAGCTTTGTCTACTTTGAGTCTTGAAAGTTCGTGGTAGACATTACTAGGTGTAAACTCGTAATCACGAAACAGGTCATTTTGGCTGTTTCTTATTTGTAGTTGCGGACCATCTCCCGGTGCTTCACAGGTGAATACTGAGCAGAAGTATTCGTTTAGCAGTTCTGCTTTGGTAGTATCAGATTCTGCGTAGTTTCCATCTGATTTCCTAAGGCGTTCTATTCCATTTTTGTTTCTCTTCCTGTCGCTAATGTACCTGAAGAAGGATTTGTCCCCTTTTTTAATGTTCCGTGCTAGATCTTCCTCTGTTTGAAGTTTGGCTTCCCTGACTGCCTTTTTGACAGCCTTAGATCTGGCCAGATAGTCTTCTTTTGCTTCCCTTTTCCCCAGATGTTTGTAGGTAATAAATGTTTCTTTTTTCATTTTAATGAGGTCCGAAATTTCCTTGTTGAACCATTGTGGTTTTTTGTTTCTCCGGCGTTTGCTTACTGTTTTTACGTAGCGGCTAGATGCTTCGTTCAGGATGGATTTTAGGTTTGACCACATAGTTTCCGGATTGTCAGTTTCTGCATGGTTTTGCAGCTTTTGATGGACAAAGTCTCTCATGTGGTCGAAATCTGCCTCCCTAAAGTTGAGGACCCTCGTTGCTGTGTTTGATTTAGAGAAGCCTTTCCTGAGGTTGAGCCATACCATGTTGTGGTCACTGGAGGCTAGCGTGTCTCCCACTGATACTTCCGAGACACTGTCTCCATTTGTGAGTACCAGGTCCAGTATTGCTTTTTCCCTGGTGGGCTCTAATACCATTTGTTTTAGTTGTGCACCCTTAATGGAGGTTATTATTCTTTTGCTACCGCTCGTAGTTGCTGAGAGGGTGTTCCAGTCTGCATCTGGCATGTTGAAGTCGCCTAACAGTACTGTGTCACCACGCAAAGTGATGTTCTCTATGTCCTCAATCAATTCTTTGTCTTTGTCTTCCTTTTGTCTCGGAGGCCTATATACCACACCGAGGTAAAGGCATTTTTCGTTCCCTCTGGTCAGGTTTACCCAAAGTGATTCCCCTGTGTATCTAACCTCTGTGATCCTGGTAGTTTTGATATTATCCTTAGTGTATAGTGCTACCCCCCCTCCTAATTTGCTTTCTCTGTCCCGACGAAGTAGATTGTAGCCTGGTATAACCATATCCCACCCATGCGAGTCTGTGAACCAGGTCTCGGATATCGCTACTATGTCAAGGTCTGCATTCCTTATTTCTGTTTCTAGTTCCAGGATTTTGTTGCCCAAGCTGTGTGCATTAACATACATTGCTCTCCAAATTTGTGATGATATGCCTTGTGAGCTTGTGAGCCGGGCATGTGCAGCGACTTACACATTGCACACAGCTGACTCACAAGCCTTCCCTCCAATGTCAACTTTGAAGGAGAGAAAGTCCTGGGCCAGCCAGGCAGCAATTGGCTCTCTCTCTACCCCTCCATCTACTGCCCACCCTCTCTCTCTTCCATATGGCATCTTCCCTCTTTCTATGTCCCTTCAATAAACTGTATATCTGGGGTCCCTTCTCTCCTTTGCACATGATTCATTTCAGCTTCACCCCCTCTCCATTTTTCTGCCTCCATCCCCTTCCCTATGCTTTGGCATCTCTCTCTTTCTCTTCTCCTTTCCTTCCTTCCTTCCCACTCCACACCATGGTGTGGTATCTCTATCTCCTTCCCTTCCCTCATGCCATGCAATCTCTTCCTCCCCCTCCATGGTCTGGTATCTCCTTAACTTTTTTCCTTTCCCTCCCTCCCATGGACTTGGCATCTCTGGTTCCTCTCCCTTGTCTTCCTTCTCCCTCCTTCCCTCCCTCTCCCCAATTGGGTGCTGTTGCTGCAGCATTTCTATCCCCCTTCCCTGTGCAGCAGCAGCATTTCTCCCCCCTTGCCTGTGCAGCATTTCTCCCCTCCCCCTTCCCTGTGCAGTATTTCTACCTTCCCCCCTTCCCTGTGCAGCAGCAGCATATCTCCCCCCTTGCCTTTGCAGCATTTCTCCCCCTTGCCTTTGCAGCATTTCTCCCCCCCCCCTTGTCTGTGCAGTATTTCTACCCTCCCCCCTTCCCTGTGCAGCATTTCTACCCTCCCCCTTCCCTGTGCAGCATTTCTACCCTCCCCCCTTCCCTGACTAGCATGTCTGGCCGGTTCCCCTGCTAAAAGCCGCAGGCATCTACACCTCACTGATCCGTGGCTGCGTCAGAAGCCTTCTCTCTGACATCGTGACGTCAGAGAGAACGTTTCCGACGTAGCCGCAGATCACGCAAGGAGCGGACGTCCGCGGCTTTCAGCGGGGTGAGCTGGCCAGAAGCTGAGCAATGCCGGTGAGCATCCGCGGACACCCCTGTTTACTGCCACTGCTGCAGGTTAAGGAAATGCAGCGGCGGCAGAATAAGGAGGGTGGCCAGCTGTGCACCCCCTTGGGGTGTGCTCCCGGGGCGGATGGCCCCCCTCCCTTGGCACGCCACTGCCCGGTATATAAACCAAAGATTAGATTAGATTAGATTATTGTAATATCATTTACTTAGGATCTTTTAAGAATATCTTAAGAAGACTGAGGATAATCCAAAATACAGCTATCCGTTTGATCTTTGGCTTAAAAAAGAATGATCACATTAGGCTGTATTATCGACTATTGCATTGGTTACTCTGCAAGCGAGAGTATTATTTAAATTTGCCTGCACTTGTTTTAAATTGGTATCGGGATTGTCTCCTATTTGTCCTTCCTCCCCACTTTGAATTATCACCATTCTCCTTCACTTTGACCAACCAACGTCCTCCATGACAGACACACTACACAGGACACTTGAAACAGTAGCAACATGGATGAAAAATCACAAACTGAAACTGAACCCAGAGAAGACAAAATTCATTCTCCTCAAAAATAATAAAACCCCAACCATAATAAACTCAATCACATACCCCAAACAACCCAATTTAAAACTTCTAGCAATGACGATAGACAGATGCTGTACCATGCAAACACAAATCAACAAAACAATAAAATATCATTCGCGGTCATGAGAAGCTTAAGGCAAGTTCGAAAATTCTTCGACAGAACACAATTCCAGCTCTTGGTCCAGTCCCTAGTCCTAGGTCTTCTAGAGACTACTGCAACATACTATATCTCCCCTGCCCAGCAGCCATGATAAAACAACTACAAGCAGTTCAAAACACAGCGCTAAGACTTATCTATTCACTGAGGAAATACGACCATATCACAGTGGCATACCTCAACATACACTGGCTCCCAATACAAGCAAGAATACAATTCAAATTCTACTGCCTACTATTTAAAACCATAAATTCTACTGCCTACTATTTAAAACCATAAGCCCAGCCTATCTAAACAACCGACTAATCCAAACTACTTCAACCAAACATAGGAGAACCCACAAACCGTTCACGCATCCCCCAATCAGAGGTGTCAAACTAAAAAACTGTACGATGGCCTTCTAGCCACACAGGCAGCAAAACTGGACCACCAACTCTCCAATTTACTGATAACGACCCCAGACTACAAATCGTTCAGAAAAGAAATAAAAACCATCCTATTCAAGAAATCCTTGAAGACAAACTAACACCGCAATTCTCTGAAGCAACTCGCTTCTACTCCTCAATTCCTCTAGAAATGGCCAGATAACTCCTTTTGTAATCTGCCTTGAACCGCAGGGTAATGGCGGAATAGAAATGTAATGTAATTATACAGACCTTTGAGAGAAACTAGAAGATTTCATTTATTTACCTATCCCAAGGTAAAAGCTTGCCGATATAAGACTTTTTTAGACAGGACATTGGTGTTTCACGCAGATTGTAACTAGTGTGACTAGTATTCACTGTGTGATTGTACTCTCGCTGATTGTCCAGTTTCTCTTTTATGTAAACCGCCCAGAACTGCTGGTGATGGCGGTATAGAAGAATACGGTGTCAGGTCAAAAGCGCGCCGGGACAAAGGCGCGCCCAGACAATTGAGCACAGCGCGTGCCGCCGCGCCGCTCTAAATTACTGTTTTTAGTGCTCTGACGGGGGGGCGTGGGGGGGGAACCCCCCACTTTACTTAATAGACATCGCGCCGCATTGTGGGGGCGTTGTGGGTGGTTGTAACCCCCCACATTTTACTGAAAACTTCACTTTTTCCCTGTTTTTAGGGAAAAAGTTCAGTTTACAGTAAAATGTGGAGGGTTGCAACCCCCCCAAACCCCCCATAACGCCGGCGCGATGTCTATTAAGTAAACTGGGGGGGTTCCCCAACAAAACCCCCCGTCGGAGCCCCTAAAAACTGGAATTTAGAGTGGCGCGGCGGCGCGCGCTGTGCTCAATTGTCGGCGCGCGCTTTTGTCTTTCGCGCCGTTGTCTATGAACCAAAGAATACAGTTATTATTAATATCAAAATGAAAACATACATTCGCAAAAACAGAAACAACCATGAAATAATTTTAAAAAATTAAAAGACTTTCAAGAAAAGCTCGCTCAAACAATACTTTTCTGATACAGCAACATAATAACATTTACAAAATTTCCAATGAATTACACACGCCACATTATTGTGCATTGCTGTATAGAAATTTTCTGCCATCAGAAGTTCACAGCAAACTACAAGATGAGTAACTGTTTCCAGCTCTTTCTTACAGAATCTACAGCTGTATGTTGTACCAGTTTTTACTATGTTTGCTGCTAACCATCTCGTCTGTAATCCACTATCCTAAGCTGCAACTATTAAGCGCTCATCCTTAGGTTTCCGTTCACCTCTCCGTAACCATTCATGTGTCTGATTTTGATCAACGAATGGTTCCTAGAGCAACACTTTGTACTTGCCTCTTTACTTATGCATTTGCCGCTTGTTTTTCCTCATTTGTTGATATAATTCCCTGAAGAGTTGCTGTTTTTTCCCCCTATGATTCTACCTTTGTGCTTTGATAGTGTACTCTGAAAGAAGAATTTGGATCAGTGTAGTCTTTTGAAGTGAGCAGCAAAGCATCCATCTAGAGTCTGAGAAAAACAAAATTCGCTGGCAATGTGCCAGAAAATATCAAATTTGCCCTGAAAAATGCCAAATTTTTCTGCATGATTTTTGGAGATAAAGGTTTGAAATCTGCCTTAGACCTCTACGAAGCGGAACTCTTAACCCTTTCAGGACCAAGGGACATATTTGTCCCATAACTTTAAAATCCTATAAATTTTGATTGGGATAGTCTACAGTTCTAAATTTGATATGTACGGATTCCATATGATACTGCCTTTATGTAAACAAACTGGTTCCGACATTCATTCATTAGCGTCGTTGCCAGATTGACGAGAAGATTCACTTGCCACACTGTCCATAAGCCAGAAGTTTGATTTTTTTTAAAAAAAAAATAATGATATTTCACAAAAAAAATCAATTTTTTGGCATCTGCAAGCCCTTTTTACCATAAAAATGTCGTCAAAACCACAAAAATTGGCCTACGATCCTTATGGTCCTGAAAGGGTTAAAATGTTTGCTGCTTATTGCAGTGAAAAACTATGGCCCCCTTTTAATCAACCCGCAATAGGGTTTTTCATCACCGGCCGCGGCGGTAAGAGCTCCGATGCTCATAGGAATTCTATGAGCGTGGGAGCTTTTACCACAGTGGCCGGCGGTCAAACCTTGGATAGCGAGCAATGTGGGGTGCAAGTGTTTTGCAAGACGAGCAAAACATTAAAATAAATTTTAACTCGATAAACAGCATGTCACATCCAGTACGCACAATATTGGCGCATCGCATCGCCGAGCACAGTTAAACATAATACAAGCACCCGCAGTTCAAGTGTGCACAACAAACGTACATCTCATGCTGAGCGCGACTGAAAGTAATAAAAGCATCACAACCAATTCAACCGCAGTGTAGTGACTGTTCAAAATGAGCGAGATCTTGCAATACAAGTACGTATTTTGTATTAAGTTTCTGGGTTGTGGAACGAATCGTCTGAGTTTCCAATATTTCCTATGGGGAAATTCGCTTTGATATACGAGCGCTTTGGATTACAAGCATGCTTCCGGAATGAATTATGCTTGCAAACCAAGGTTTTACTGTAGTAGAAGATTGGAAGGACTCTACCCATTTGGACTATACAGTAACATGTGATGGAATTCTGTTTGCATATTTGCAGAAAAGATTACCGTATTTCTCCATGTATAGGCCGCCCCCATGTATAGGCCAGAAGAAATGCAGATTTAGGTTTAAAAATTCATAGGTAAGCCGCCCCATGTTACTAGCCGCGGGAGCTGAGCGACATGTAACAGCATCTCCTGCCCGGTTAAATGACCCTGAATATCGGACTCCTAAAATCAGTGGGAAAATATAGGGTTTCAAAGAGGCTAGGTTGGCCATCGGTGTCTAGTTTTTGGTTTTATGTCGGTCCTTCTGGTTGAAAGAGTAAAGGCTTATACGATATTTTACATTTTTTAATTTAATTTCCATTATTTTTTCAAATTTATTCCCAATTCAAAAAAGCTTTGAAAGATGTAGCTTATTGGTCTCTGTTCCTCATTAATATGTTATGTTAATTGGATTTTCTATTCTGCCTTTACCTATTCAGTTCAAGGTCAGATTACATTACAAGAGGTTGGGTCAGTTACCCAGGAAGTTACACGGGACAGTTTGACACGGACATTCAATAGAATTGCTAGTATAGGTAGATCAACACAGTTATTAATACAGTTAGGTAATACTGTAGTTACCAAATGCATAGTTACAAGTTCAAGTAGGTCATTATTGGCTCATCATTATGTCCCAGGAGTTGCATTAGACAATTTAGAATTGGGCTTTTACAATTACCATTTCAGTTACTTCAGGGATGGCTCCTCGTCTTGGGGCCAGATGCACAAAACTCACCGTATGTTTAATGATTGTTAAACCAGTTTTAACAGGTTTAGTGATGAAGTATTGCATCTATTGATGAACAAAACGGCAAATTGCAGTCTTTTCCGCAGTTTGTAGCAGCCTGCGATAATCATATGTAAATACATTACAATCATATGTAAATACATTACAATGAGCTCATTCCCATTCCTGCCAATTTTTTTTTTAATGGACATAGATGCTGTGCGTGTATAGCACACTCACATCTGTGCCCATTCAAAAATAAAAAAAACAACAACCTACTCATCCTGTCCTGAACAGCTGAGCGGCAGGTGGCTGCTTCAGGGCTTCCCTTTCGGTGTCAGGTCAAAAGCGCACCGGGACAAAGGTGCGCGCAGACAATTGAGCGCAGCGCGGAGGTGCACGCTGCAGAAAATTACTGTTTTTAGGGCTCCGAAGGGGGGAGGTGTGGGGGGGAACCCCCCCACTTTACTTAATAGAGATCACGCTGTGTTGTGGGGGCATTGTGGGGGTTTGAGGGGTTGTAACCCCCCACATTTTACTGAAAACTTCACTTTTTCCATTTTTAGGGAAAACGTTAAGTTTACAGTAAAATGTGGAGGGTTACAACCCCCCAAACGCCCCACAACGCCGGCGCGATCTCTATTAAGTAAACTGGGGGGGGCTCCCCAACAAAATCCCCCGTCGGAGCCCCTAAAAACTGTAATTTTCTTCGGCGCGCGCCTCCATCTTGCGCTCAGTTATCGGCGCGCGCCTTTGTCTTTCGCGGGGTTGTCTATGAACCTCCCTTTCCGCTCAATTGTTCAGGGCTTCCCCTGCCAGCTCTACACAGGTCAGTTGCTTTCTCCAATGACTGATCGGATGGGATTACAGCGAAACTCAGGGAAACTCATTTGCGTGTGAAATTGTTTGAACATCAATCACCGTTTTCAAATCGGACAGTTGATCGGCCCGAGTGACTCGTAGGATTTTAACGACAATTTTTGCGCATCCGGCCCTCGGTGTAAAAATTTTAAAAGTTTTCTGAACTTGTGATAATGGCCACAAGATTGTAGTGTTAGTTAGTTCCAGCGTTTTGCTAATTGATTTTGGACTGACATAAATTACTACTACTACTTTTGACTATTTCTACAGCACTACCAGACTTACGCAGCGCTGCACAGTGTATTTCAGTAGCATGTCATAAGCTATTACATTGGCAAGCAAATAACTTTTATTGGCAACTGTGTTATAAAAAGTCATATTTACTGCCATCGCACATGAAGTAAGTGCACATGTTCCTCAGAGTTTAATGAGCGTGGCTTGTCACCTTCTTCCTGTAATTGGCTTCCACCTTCCTTCCCTACCAAGTGCCAGCAAGCGTGAAGACAAAATGCAATGCAAGTACCACTGCAATCAACACATCTTCTCCAGACATGAGCTTCATACCTGCCACCAAGAACATTTCCACCTATTTTTAGAGCATTTTAAGGACTGGCAAGTTCTATTAATTTGGCATATCTGTCCATGCATCCAGATGCTGATGCTGAAAAGCAGTGATACGCTTTTTAATAAACCTCAGGTTTTATTGGCCATTCCTGTTTATCTTTCTATATTCAAATATAAGAAAGGGAAATTTCAGGAGCCAAGTTTCAAGTTTATTAAAATATTTTTTAGACCGCTTATTCTGGTTTCAAAGCGGTTAACAATATAAAATTACATAAAAACAAATAATAAATTGTATAAAAACGTAAAAAACCAGGGATAATAAATAAAAGACGAAGACGTACAGACTACACAACAGTGGGATAGTAGGGAAGAACTACAATTAATATAGAAAAGGTAAGACATAGAACAGGGGTCTCAAAGTCCCTCTTTGAGGGCCGCAATCCAGTCGGGTTTTCAGGATTTCCCCAATTAATATGCATGAGATCTATGTGCATGCACTGCTTTCAATGCATATTCATTGGGGAAATCCTGAAAACCCGACTGGATTGTGGCCCTCAAAGAGGGACTTTGAGATCACTGACATAGAAGGATAAAACAATTGGTTAGGTAAAAAGTCATAGAAATTTAAATTTAAATATAGCCCTTAAAAGGGCAGTTATTATCCAAAAGCATCTTGAAATAGAAATGTTTTTAATTTAGTTTTAAATTGTTTTATATCAGATTCGTAGCGCAGATGAATCGGTAATGAATTCCACTGAGTGGGGGCAGTAACAGCAAAGTTATTGGAGCGCAACGTATTAATAGATTTTAGCGAAGGTATAACTAAAAGGTTTTGGGAAACTGAGCGGAGAGATTTTGGCGTACTATACGCCACTTGCTAAACATGAAAGGCAATTCTATAATCACCTGGCCCAATTTTCAAAATGATTTAAGTGGGCAGGAGAGGCTCCTATCCGCTTAAATCCCCTGGGACCACTTAACCTCCCGATATTCAGCAGCAGTAAACCGGGCAGTGCTGCTGATTGTTGCCTCTGACTGCTCACAAAAAAAATGGGAAGGTCAGGGCGGTACTGGGTGCAGTGTTAGGGGTAGGGTTACCTGATTTTGTTAGCTGAAATCACGGACGCATGGCCATGCCCTATTCCGCCTTCAACCCCCACCCCATGTTGCCCCCCCAGTCACACCTCCACGCGAACCTCCATGACGTTGGGGCATGGATGTTGACGTGATGACATCACGTGCATGTGCGCATGCATATGGTGTCATCACACCGATGTCTGCACATGTGCGGACGTCCAACACAGGCTGCCCCGACTACAGGGACTTCCATAATCCAGATATTTTGTTGATTTGAACTAAACATCAAGCTGTGCTCCCGTACTGCAGTAAAATCCCCTCACGAAGCCTAGTAAGGTGAAACGGAGGCCCCGTCGGGTACTACAGGGCAGTGCTGTTAACATCCCAGTGGCGTTTATGACTAAGATAAGTGCTTCTTTAAAAATTGACGCAGTCTTATGTTGAAATGTTTAAAATTATTTGAAGATATTATCAAAATAATTACTTACAACAGCATTTGGGTTTTAACCTATGATTGAGCCCATGACCTGTAATAATAACATTTATAGCAGTCACAATGCCTGAATTAAGGTCTCTGAGGTCTTTTTCTCTCTTATGCACTAAAAATTACTAATTTTGAGCTGTTAAGCTGATGTTATTGGTTTCGGTCGTTGATTTTGAACATCAGCACACTGTATTTGCAAATGTGGCTCACATTTTCCCCCATAAATGTAGTGGTTAGAGTGGCTTATGGGCCTGGGTCCTCCTCTCTATGGCTCACTAGCCCACCCACCCGGCTACTTAAGACACCTATGAGCAGTTCTACTAGGCTTCCCCATACCAGATACTGTTATTTTAGAGACAAGTATGTACCTTTTTGTTCTCATTTTTGTGTGGTGGAAGGGAGTCAATGAGCACTGGGGGAGTGTGGGGGGGCATCTTACCTTGATGCGTGCAGTTGTTATCTGGTCAGTTTGGGCACCTTTGTGGCACTTAGACCCTTCTAAAACAGGGCTAGTTCCAAACGTCTAAGTTCAGTCCAGGGTGTCTTGCAAAAATGTTTGATTATTATCACTGCAAGATGTCCATGTCTAATCCGCCCTTGAGACTGCCCAAAGCCCGCCCTTAACATGCCTCCACCATGCCCATCTCGTGCTCTGAACATACAGAGGCTGGAACACATTGCTAGACGTACAGAAAAACGATTTTGATTATCGGCATTTGGACGTCCTGGCAATTCGGATATCTGAGTGCTGATTTAGGATGCTTTTTGGATATCAATGTTTTTTGATTATGGGCTCCCTAGTCACATATTTTTTTTATTTTTTTATCCCTGCCGTTTAGGTGCCTACATTTATGCCAGGTCTATGGCTATTACAACTGCAGACACATAATCACTGAGCTCTGGAACAACCTTACCTCCCCTCTTCGGAACTTGAGCTCTCTCCAAGTTTTCCGCAAACAGCTGAAAACCTGGCTTTTCTCAAAAAATGTAAGTCTCCCTCCAACTTAGGAATCAAGGAAACTCTTATATCTTGGCATCCCAAGTCCTCTAAATTTTCTTCACACTTCTACCTCTAACCCTCTGTTGTAGTTCCTTCCTATTTCTCCTACTGTAAACTGCGTCGAGCTCTACGAACGTGGAGATGATGCGGTATACAAACCTAAGGATTAGATTAGATTAGATTAGATTAGATAAATGTTAGATACACCGAGACTGGATTGTACTAGTATTACATGATAGAACCTTGGTGGTCAGGTGTCATTTATTTATTTGTTTAATTTGTTTTCTATCATAAGAACATAAGCAATGCCTCCGCTGGTTCTCCCCAAAGAACTCAAAATGGATTACAGGTTAAACTTACATATACAGCTACAATTTGCCATAGTTACAGTACAAGTTTTTCGATACAAGTTTTTATCCTAACGACTCATGCTAGGGATCTAAAGAATGGGCTCCTACCATGCAGCCTTAGCATGTCAAAATGGAAGTGCCCATTTGTTGAACTAATCCACCCCCCACATTTGGCCACCTGTGCAATTACATTTCACGAAGCACACAATCATATTTGTGCCTATGTCGGAGCGGATCACAATTTTATTTCTAAAATAAGACTATGGAAGTGCTCTGTCAAAGCATCCGATTCAGCCAGCCCCTTGGCCACGTGACCCTGTTTCTTTTTGAAAATAGAACCTGGACTTTTCAGAAACCAAGTCCTATGCGTAGATCAACAGAAGTGCTTGCAGACATGAAGGCACCATGCACAATAGAATATAATCAACATTTTAAGCAGCAAATCTGCAATTTCACTTAATTACAGTTTGCGTTAATTGCGCACTGATTGGAAGGTATCTGGTATTCATGATATAGTCTTGCTATATTTTTATACTCTGTGATGTCAACGCTTTTTTTTTCCCCTCACCTCAAAGACTTTGGAGAAACTTGGATCAAAGTAACTGCAGAAAGGGTGTGTCGACACGCAGCAGGGACAAGCAGCAAAGAGCTTCCCCAGAAAGAGAAGCACTCGTGGGGGGGAAGGGTTGGAGGAAGACAGAAAGAGAGAAGCACCAAAAGGGTACCGAGGATGGGACTTGGGACCAAGGAAATGGGTGGAGTGTGGGCAGGGTCATGTGTCCTCTTTTTTGTCTGTGCAGTTGTTAATCAACCGCTAGGCGCCATTTATAGAATCACGCCTAATGAAGCCTAAATGGACTTAGGCATCGCTAGGCGTCCTAGACACAGGTGTTGCTCCATGAGACCAGCTTTTCACTAATTTGACTCCATTAGATCAGCTCCATTAGACCAGCTTTTCACAAATTTGACAATGCCTAACGACACCTAACTCAGCCACGCCTGTTCTCTCATGTATTCTCCGCCCATAACCATGCCTGTCTCTCATGCAATGGAGAGGTTCTATGCTATTCAAGGCTGGTTGCAAGGGCATTAGGCATCCATGGTGAGCCTTTTGCACTTATTAACTTTCAGGTCCTTACATACATTCCCTCCCCCTTTGAAATTTTGATAACTGAACTCAACAATCATGATCAACCCCAAATCACCATCCCCAAAAGAATCTAGTAAAAAAAGTTATAATTGGATATCATAATTACTAACATATATATTAATCTTAGTTTTGAATACAAGCACACACGCATGCATCCATAATTGGGTCAATTCTCTAAAGCAGGGGGTTCTTAACCTGGGGCCCGTAAACCCCTAGGGAATCCATGGATGGGGTTTTCAGGAGGTCTGTGAGAGTCTGATAAAAATTAACGTTTATATTCACTATACAGCCCAGTACTGTTGATTTACCCCCCCCCCCCTCCCAACAAAATAACGAGAGAGTAGTTGTAGTAGTAGTAGATCTGTTTTAATTTGCACAAGAAGATTGTATTTCATAATTATAATGAGTGGCCATTATTTTTGCATAAAAAAGGTGTGGCTTTTTTTTAAGATTGTTTACTTTAAAGTTTAATAATACCTTGTGTATGTCACATATATATATAAGACAATCAAATCTCGATAAATACAGTATATTATATTCATTGCATGCAAAGTTGTGTTTATGTGAATATTTCTGGGGAAGGGGGGTCCATGGCTTTCATCAGATTCTTAAAGGGGTTCGTGACTCAAAAAAGGTTAAGAATCACTGCTCTAAAGCCATTTACCCAGGATAAATGAGCTACGAGAAAATATCCCACAGGGGTGTATGGTGATGCTTCTTCCTGTTTGTGAGGCTTTCAGGGCTATTGCTCATAATTTGTCTGCAGCTGTTCTTTGCCATCCCACCCCAGGAGTTGCTGCCCTAGGCAACCATCTAGTTTGCCTAAAGGTTAACCTGGCCTTGATGATATTGCATGAGGAATGGGCAAATTACACGTGCCTTCTGCTGTTTATCTGCCCTCATTCTCTATGCTTTTATGGTTGCCTACAGAGCTTTCATCAGATTATTAATTAGAATTATTAATGTTATTAAATTTGAAGGGTGCTTAATCAAGTTTATTAAACATTGAACATTAAAGTGGTTTATAAATGTGCAAATTAAATTAAATTACATTTCTAAAACAGCCAGACAATTAGAATCCAATATTGTCCTCCTCCTCTTCTGCCACTTTTGATTAATCAAAGGAAGCTTCAACTGGGCTAAATCTCATTTGCTTTTGAACTTGTATATTTTAGTGGCATACGAGGGGATGCTGAAAAGTTCTCAGCCCAACCAAGACGAGAATGACGAGGATACGGTTCAATTAACAAGCTGAAACAATATCAAAACATAGAATTTTGTTTCTGCAGTTTGCCACTTAACAAAATAAGGTACATAGGAACATAAGAATTGCCGCCGCTGGGTCAGACCAGTGGTCCGTCGTGCCCAGCAGTCCGCTCAAAGACCAGTGCCCTGAGATTAGCCCTACGTGCGTACATTCCGGTTCAGCAGGAACTTGTCAAACTTGGTCTTGAATCCCTGAAGGGTGTTTTCCCCTATGACAGACTCTGGAAGAGCGTTCCAGTTTTCTACCACTCTCTGGGGGAAGAAGAACTTCCTTACGTTTGAACGGAATCTATCCCCTTTCAATTTTAGAGAGTGCCTTCTTGTTCTCCCTACCTTGGAGAGGATGAACAACCTGTCCTTATCTACTAAGTCTATTCCTTTCAGTACCTTGAATGTTTCAATCATGTCCCCTCTCAATCTCCTCTGTTCGAGGGAGAAGAGGCCGAGTTTCTCTAATCTTTCGCTGTACAGCAACTCCTCCAGCCCCTTAATCATTTTAGTCGCTCTTTTCTGGACCCCTTCGAGTAGTACGGTGACCAGTGCTGGACGCAGTACTCCAGGTGAGGGCGCACCATGGCCCGGTACAGCGGCATGATAACCTTCTCCGATCTTTTCGTAATCCCCTTCTTTATCATTCTTAGCATTCTGTTCGCCCTTTTCATCGCCGCCGCACATTGCATGGACAGCTTCAACGACTTGTCGATCAGAACTCCCAAGTCTTTTCAGCTACAATGTTAGGAAATTCTACTTTACGGAGAGGGTAGTGGATGCCTGGAATGCGCTCCCGAGAGAGGTGGTGGAGAGTAAAACTGTGACTGAGTTCAAAGAAGCGTGGGATGAACACAGAAGATTTAGAATCAGAAAATAATATTAAATATTGAACTAGGCCAGTACTGGGCAGACTTGCACGGTCTGTGTCTGTGTATGGTCGTTTGGTGGAGGATGGGCTGGGGATGGCTTCAATGGCTGAGAGGGTGTAGATGGGCTGGAGTAAGTCTTAACAGAGATTTCGGCAGTTGGAACCCAAGCACAGTACCGGGTAAAGCTTTGGATTCTTGCCCAGAAATAGCTAAGAAGAAAATAATTTTTTAAAAAATTTAAATTGAATCAAGTTGGGCAGACTGGATGGACCATTCGGGCCCTTATCTGCCGTCTATTTCTATGTTTCTATGTTTCTATGTCATCTACTATGTTACTATGTTACAATGGCAAAATAACGTTTAGAATTTAGGAAGTTGGTTGGTTAGGCTGAAAACTTTTCTGCAGCACCTCATATTAAGTAAGTTGACCAGTTTTAACTCTTTTTTACATTTTTTTATATGTTTTCAGTACTTGGACAAGCAATATACACTTATACAGAAAAGTGATCTTAAAAAGTAAAATAGATTACAAAAATTATTTTAATTAACATAAAGCAAATATAAAGGAATACATCACTCAAGTCTACAAACTGAGGATCCAAGAATACATAGAGGAGCACAAGGAAAATCATAATAAAGAATAGTGTAAACTCAAAATCGCCATGAGCTTCAAACAGTCCCTGCTCAAAGGAGCTTACAATCTAAACAGACAGACAAACCGGATGTCATGGATACAGTTAAGGGGAACGGTTCATCTGCTGGCTAGGTTGGTGGACAGTGGGGACTAGAGTTGAAGGCTATATCAAAAAGGTGTGTTTTCAGTCTGCTTTTAAACAAAGGAAGGGGTGTGGCGGATAAACTCAGGTAGTTTATTCCAGGCATAAGGGGCAGCTAGATAAAGCGAAGTTACTTACCTGTAACGGGAGTTCTCCGTGGACAGCAGGATAAGTCAGCCACACTTTTGGTGACGTCATCTACGTTCCCAATTCGGATTTGCTCTCCCAGAGCTCAGGTGAGACTTTAGGAGCCTCATCTGAGCATGTGCAGGTAGCCCTATATATACCTGTGCTGTCCCTCACTAATCCAGTGATTCCCCTAGCTTGAGTCTTATTGCAGTGTCACCCATAGGGGAGGAGGGAGGGTCAGTGTGGCTGACTTATCCTGCTGTCCACGGAGAACTCCCGTTACAGGTAAGTAACTTCGCTTTCTCCATGGACAAGCAGTTTAAGTCAGCCCCACTTTTGGTGACTCTCCAGCTGCGGGTGCGGAGGGTGTAAGAGGACGGGGTCCCCGTCGGGGATGGTCCCCTCTGCTTCCCCGCTACCTCGCTGTGGTAGGGTGAGGCTGCATAAATGTCAGGTGAGGGACAGAGACAAAGCCCCAGTTACTGAGACCAGTCAGAGGTTATGTGTTGTAAACAATAGGAACTTTATGTTGGTCCTTAGAACTGGACCAACACTCCCTTTCTTTTTTTTTTTTTTTTAATCTACCAATATGGTAGAGTATGTATCTCAATAACAGATAGCGATTATAACAAATATACATCAATAACGTGGTGTTTGAGTAACACCTTTTTTTTTTTGATTGTGCAAATTGTGCCAACATAGCAGAATATAAGCTGTCTAACAATTTTTTCTGTCTGATTCAGACAGATCAGATAGTCCTGTTCATCTAGTCCAGGTATTGGTGTCTTTTGCTGTGTCTGTTTTGGTCACCATTCGTAGTGTGTTGAGACCAAAGTCATTGGAGGTCTGTTTTCGGGCAATCCAGGCAATAGTGTCTGGTGAGGGTGTGTGGGGTAGACCATGTGGCTGCTCTGCAAATGTCCTAAAGTGGCGTGTTGCTGAGGTTTGCCAATGTTGCGGCCATGGCTCTTAGTTGGTGTGCTGTGGTCTTTCTCTCAAGGGACACTCCCTCTTGCTCGTAGCAGGAGGCAATGCAGTTTGAGATCCAGTTGGATATAGTGCCACTGGTGTTCCTGGCTTGTTGGGGTCAAAGAAGACAAATAGTTGTACTGCCTTTCGCCAGTGTTGCGTTCGTTAAATGTATAGGCGAAGTGCACGGGTGCATTCCAAGATGTGTAGGAGTTGTTCTGTGCTGTTGGTATGTGGTTCCGGGCAGAAGGAGGGGAGCACTATCAATTTGGTTTACATGGAAAGATGAGACTACCTTAGGTAGGAACTTTGGATGAGTTCTCAGCACTGCGTGATCATGAAGGATCTGTGTGTCTGGTGGGTATGCCACCAGGGCCTGTAGCTCGCTGATACGCCTTGCTGATGTGATGGCAATGAGCAAGACTACTTTCCAGGTGATGAATTTGATTGACGCATCCTCCAATGGCTCGAAGGGATGCGTTGTTACCCTGCGGAGGATGATGCCCAGGTCCCATGCTGGCGGTGGGCGGGGGGTGCAGGTTTATAAGCCCTTTCATGAATTTGGACACTAGTGGGTGTGTGGCTAGGGTCCTGTCCTCAATGCGGTTGCGGAACGCTGATATAGCGCTCAAGTGGACTCTTATGGAGGATGTTTTCAGGCCTGCTGTGGATAAGTCAAGTAAGTATTGGAATACTACTGGGACCTGGCAGGTGAGTGGATCTTCTCCTTTCGAGACACACCATATGTGGAATATTTTCTACTTGCGCCTGTATGATTTCCTGGTTGCCGAGGGTCTGGCTGCTCGCAGTACCTCGGTCACCCCGGTTGACATGTGGAAAGGGTCCAGGATTAGCTTTTCAACAACCATGTTGTCAGTGTTAGTGCTTTCAATCTGGGATGCAGAGTTTGTCCCTGGTCCTGGGTGATGAGGTCCGGTCGCAGCGGTAGACTGATTGGCGGCTGTGTGCCGACATCTGGTATAGGCAGGGGAACCACACCTGTCTCGGCCAGTGGGGCGCAATGAAGATCACTGTGGCTGCCTCCTGCCTGATCTTCTGTAGCACTCTGTGGATGAGTGGTATGGGGGGGAAAGCGTAGAGCAGGCGTTCCCCCCAATGTATGGAGAAAAGCGTCCCTGGTTTGACTGGTATTGTGCCGGTCTTTTGGAGCAGAATTGAGGGCACTTCTTGTTGTCCTCTGCGGCGAGGAGGTCCCTTGTTGGGAGGCCCCATTTGTGGAAGAGATCCTGGGCTACCTCCAGATGGAGGGACCATTCGTGGGGATCCAGCTTTCTGCTGAGGCTGTCCGCCAGGGAGTTGTTCAGGCTCGGGAGGTAGGTGGCATGGATGAGAATATTGGTTGATAAAGCAAATGTCCAGATTTTTTTTGGGCTTCCCTGCAGAGGGTGAGTGAGCCCGTGCCTCCCTGCTTGTTGCTATAGAACATTGCCACCTGATTGTCTGGATCAGTAAGGTCTTGTTGGAGATCCAGGGAGCAAAGGCTTGTAGGGCATTCCCAATTGCCCTGAGTTCTAGTGGGTTGATGTGTTGTTTGGCCTCGGAGGGTGACCAGGGGTTTTCAGATGGAGGAGGTGGGCTCCCCACCCCTGTTTTGAGGCATCTGTGGTGAGTGTCAGTTGGTGTTGTGGCTGCTGGAAAAGCTTGCCCGTGTACAAATTCTGTTGTTGTGTCCAACACTTGAGGTTGTTGCGAATTTTCTGATCCATTGGGACTCTGAGACAGAGGCTGTGTGTGTTGGTTCCAATTCTTTCTGAGGAACCACTGAAGGGGTCGCATGTGGAGTTTGGTGCGTGGGACAACATGCATGGAGGCTGCTTGATGGCCCAGGAGGCGTAGTATTGTTCTTGCTGTGAATGTGGGTGTCTCTGATATTTGCTGAACCAGTTTTTTGTTTTGCTTGTCCCCTTGAGTAGGACAGAAAAGCTGCATTCAGGGGCGTGCAGATCCTTGCACCAATGAATTCTATTGATTATGCTGGTTGTAGCACGGATTTTTTTGGTGTTTACCCCTGGGATTGCAGGAGTGACATCGTTGTATTGACTGCTGTTGTCGTTTTCCAGGCTGCCAGTCATCCAGGTAAGGGAACACGCATATGGCGCTCTTGCGGAGGTGTGCCGCTGCTACCATGACATATTTTGTGAAGACTCTCGGTGCAGAGGAGAGTCCAAAGGGGCAGGACCCTGTATTGGAAGTACTGGGTTTGGATCTTGAACCGCAGAAACATTCCTTGGGAGGAGTGCATAGAGATGTGTGAATACGCATCTTGGAGGTCCAGTGAAGCCAGCCAGTCGTCCTTTTGAATTAGTGGTAGGATTGTTCTTAAGGAGTGCATACAAAATTTCTCCTTGGTTACATACTTGTTTAGGCCTCGTAGGTCTAGGATGGGTCTGAACCCTCCTGTCTTTTTGGGGATGAGAAAATAGTGGGAGTAGAACCCTTGGTTGTGCTGTGACTTGGATACTGGTTCTATTGCTCTTGCTTGAAGGAGAGCTTTGATTTCTCTGAGGATGAGTTCTTTGGTGGGTTGGCTGGCGGGTGTGTAGCACCCATTTTTCTGTTGTTATCTTCTCCCAGGCTTTGTTGAATGCGGAGAGGCGGCCCCCAACAGGGGTGGAGGGCCTTGTTGATGAGTCAAAAGCGGTGGTGGAAATAGCTGGCTTCTGCTGATTTCCCTCCCTCTGGCGCTGCCTTTGCTGGTAAGGGGCGCTGCAGGGTTGTGCTTTCTGTCTGTGGGATGACCCTCTTGTCTGGTTGTCGAAGCGCCTTATGGTGTTATTTTGTCGACGACAGTGGTTGGTGCTAAGCCGCCTTGATGCCGGGGGTTTTTACGAAGCCATCTGAGGAGAGGGTTTGGAGAGTTGTGCAATTGGCTTTCATTATGTCCACTGTTTCCGTGACTTTGTCTCCGAATAAGTTCTCCCCTGAGCAGGGTGCATCTGCGATACGCTCATGGGTGTCCTCGCATAGGCCCAATGCCTGCAGCCATGCCAGGTGTCTGGATGCTATGGCCACTCCGGCCGTGCGGGCAGATGTTTCAAATGCATCAAAGGTCGCTTTTATCATGTGTTTTCCGCATTCCTCCATATCCTGTAATATGGGGACTATGCAGGCTTTTCCCTCGGGGTGTAGCGTGTCTAGGGTTTCCTCTATTTTCCTCCGGAGGGCATCATTGTACAGGGTAAGGTGGAACAGGTGAGAGTCAATTTTGGCATTCAGTATGGAGCCATGGTGGACCTTTTTGGCGGTAGCATCCAGGGTCCTGTGTTCTTTGCCTGGAGGGTCGTTGGCCTGCAGGCGATTGCTCTTAGCTTTCTTAAGGGCACTTTCTACTATGATGGACTGGTGAGGGAGCTGTGGTTTGTCAAAACCCAGTGCCTCGCTGATCTGGTATTTTTTGGTCTAGCCTCCTGGACACAGCCGGGCCTGACCGTGGGGTTTTCCGGACCTGGTCCTGGCAATCTAGTAGCATTCTGTGAGCTGGTAGTGCGGCTATGGCCTTTTGCAACTTTAGGTATTTCAGCAGTCCCGGTGCTTCTTCTGTCGCCTCTAGCACCTGTACTGGGGTGAATGCCAGCTTGGAAACTACCTTCTGGAGGAACTTTGGATAAGTGAGGTCCTCCGCCGGCATGTTGGACTGTGTTGTCCCAGACGCATGCTCTGTGTCTGGGGTGTCTTGGGTTGTTGATGTGTGTGGGCTGCCCCGTGTTGAAGCATAGCTTTGCTGGTAGCGCCCACTGCGTTCGGAGGCATAGCCGTCTGTGGCTGGAGAGTGTGATGCGGCTGTTTCTGCTCCCTGCCTCCATGTTGCCGGTGGTTGCAATATCTGTTCTGCATTCGGTGCTGAGCCTTTGCCCTGAGAGTTGCTGTGCGATGAATCTGTTGAAAAAGTCTAACAATTGTCTGTGAATGGTAGGAATGGTCAGTTGGCGTGGCTGGATGTTGGGATCTGCGGCCGATGCACGTGGGTGGTCAGCCGGCTGATGGGGTCTGCCCCTGCTCCTGGTCCCGCAATCTTTCGACCTTCTGCGCCTCCGCCGTCTTGGTGAGGCTGCTGCTGCTGATGATGAAGAGGAGGGGGAGGAAGATGTTCTGTCTCCTTCATGTTCCCTCCTTGCAGGTACTGGTGTGTTGGCTCCTGTGAGGCACATTGTCCTGTGCCTTTAGGTGTGCAGAGTTCTTTTCCATGCTTGCAAAGGCACTGTCTGTATCCAGGCTTGCCTTTTTGCTGTGTCTGTGCCTTTAAGGGGGCGGGGCTCAGTACACTGATATCATCATGGGATGAGATCGAGGCAGTTTGAATCTCGGGGCAGGCATAGCATGGCTTTAATGGCTGCATGGCTTCGATTTTGAAATCGGAGCAGTCCCGAGTTGGTGTAGCTGGAATGGCCGGCGGAGGGGATAGGAGACCCTTGGCCGTTTTTGCCACTGTCTGCACTTCTATGCTCTACCCTA
Source organism: Geotrypetes seraphini (assembly GCF_902459505.1). Taxonomy (NCBI): domain Eukaryota; kingdom Metazoa; phylum Chordata; class Amphibia; order Gymnophiona; family Dermophiidae; genus Geotrypetes; species Geotrypetes seraphini. The sequence continues at coordinate 214,446,383 of NC_047089.1, read as the reverse complement.
GGCCATGGAGCAGCCGTCAGGGAGCTATCCTGTAGTCGGAAAGTTTCAGGAGCAGTCTACTCTGATTTTGCTGGGCTTCCTGAGGCATCAGGTAAGCAGGGGCTGCTTTTTGGCTGCATTTTATTTTATTTTATTTTTCTCTTCCTTCGCTGGTCTTCCCCCATGGTGTGCAGCTTTTGGAGCCAATTTCTTCTAGCCCTCTGAGACATTTTTAGGCACTGAGGGCAGGCTGCCATGAGGTGTGCTTCTCCTAGGCAATGGACACACACCTCATGGGGGTCCAAGGAGCTCCTTTTTCGTTTGCAGTCCGGGCACTTCTTGAAACCTGGTTTTCCTGCAGGCTTTTCGTTTTTTTGTTTTTGTTTTGTTTTCCTAAAGCCTCACCTGAGCTCTGGGAGAGCAAATCCGAATTGGGAATGTAGATGACGTCACCAAAAGTGGGGCTGACTTATACTGCTTGTCCATGGAGAAAAGGAATAAAGTCTGGAATTGGCAGTGGAGGAGAATGGCACAGCTAAGAGCAGCTGATCTGAGGAACAGAGTTCTCTGGGAGGTGTATAAGGAGAGAGAAGAGAAGAGAGATTGAGAGGCAGCAGAATGAACATACTTGTAGGTCAGCAATAGGAGCATGAACTGTATGCAAAGGTGGATAGGTAGCCAGTGAAGTGATTTAAGGAGAGGGGTAACGCAAGTGTAGCGAGGTTGATAGAAGCTGAGTCGAACAGCAAAGTTTTGCACAGATTGCAGAGGGGAGAGGTGGCACTGCGGGAGACCAGTTAGAAGTAGGTTGCAGTAATCTAAGCGTGAAGTTACAAGAGTGTGGACAAGGGTCCGAGTAGTGTGCTCAAAGAGAAAAGGGTGAATTTTGGAGATGTTATAGAGATAGAAATGACAGACCTTAGCAGTTTGTTGGATGTGCATAGAAAATGAAAGATTAGAATCAAAGACGACGTCAAGGTTGCGAGCAGAGGAGACTGGAATGATGACAGTACTATCTACAGAAAATGGAGGGAGAGAAGCAGACAGTTTAGGAGGAAAGAGGAGCAGCTCAGTCTTGGACATGTTTAGTTTCAAATGACAGCAGAACATCCAGGCAGCAATGTCAGCCAAACAGGCAGAGACTTTTTCTTGGACTTTAGGTGAAATTTTAGGTGTAGAGAGGTAGAACTGGGAATCATCAGGATATAGGTGATACCGGAAGCCATGGGAGTTGATCAGGGCATCGAGGGAAGAGGTGTAGAGAAAGAAAAGAAGAGGTCCTAAGACATAACCCTGGGGTACTCCAACTGCTAGTGGAATAACAGCAGAAAAGGACCCACCAACACTAAAGGTGCGATGGGAGAGGTAGGAGGCAAACCAGGTGAGGACAAATTCACAGAATCCAAGGGAGGACAGCGTATCGAGGAGTAAGCTGTGATTAACAATATCAAAGGCAGCAGACAGGTCAAGAAGGATGAACATGTCACTGCAGACTTTGGTGAAGGAGGTGTCTGGAGTGTTGGGAGCAAAAGCCTGATTGTAGAGGATCAAGAATCTGTTGAGATGAAAGGATGTGAAGGCAGCAGCGGAGAACAGCATGCTTGAATAGCTTGAATAGGAACGGAAGAAGGGAGACAGGGCGATAGCTGGATGGGCAGGTGGGGTCCACCAATGTTTTTTTGAGAAGCAGCTTAATCACCACATGTTTGAAGGCATCAGGGACAGTTGCAATGGAAAAGGATAGGTTGAGAATATGGCAGATTGGAGGGATAACAGTATATGAGTTGGGGTCAAGTAGAGAGGTGGGAATAGGGTCTGAGGATGGATAGGTGTCTGCACCCTCAGCAAGATGGTGCCTGGAGCAGACCACAACCCTCCCCCCCTTACTATGCCACTGGTTCAAATCCTACTGCTGCTCATTTATCTTAGTCAAATTCCTTAACTCTTGATTGTCTCAGATATAAAATTAGATTGTGGGCCCTTCAGGAGCAGCGAAATACAGTACCTAGTATATCTGAGTTATTACTGAGAAAGGTGTGATCAAAATCCAAATAAATTAATAGACTTTAAGAAAACTGCTTGCCCTCTTTATTCACAAAATATTCCCTATGCCAGATCAGCCGATAGTCTAAAGAAGCTCACAGCTGACTCAGCCACTCTAAGATTGATAGTGAGCTTACCTAATTTGGGTTTGTTGTTCAGTGTAACATGAAGTTCTAGGTTGCTCCAGGAGAGTGCAAATATATGTTGGGTTTTACTAAATAGCACAGGAGGTTTTTAGTGCAGGCCAGTGAGGTAAATTCTATGAGCGTAAGTATATTTTCCTTGTCGGCCCGTGCTAAAAACCTCTAGTGCCATTTAGTAAAAGGCATCCATAGCCAGTGTACTGATGCAACTGAGTTCTCTTGGACATTTGATTCCACCCAAAGCCCACGTTCCAAACCTCTTATAATACGGACAGTGAGACAGGATGAAAAATACCACATTCAGTGCCCTGGCAGTGGGCATCATTTCCCTTGCTAGGGGAGTACATCACTGATTTGGTACAATGTTTCTTAAGCCAGTCCTGGAGTAAACCCCTAGCCAGTCTGGTTTTCAAAATATCCACAGTGAATTTGCAAAAGAGAGTGCATGCAAATCTCTTATGCATATTCATTGTGGGTATCCTGAAAATCAGAGTGGGTAAGGGGCACTTCAGAAATGGCTTCAAAAACATTGACTTAACATACCCACGGGCACTAGGGATCCATCAGTATAGATACAGTATAATGTCCATGAATATTTTATGTCTTTTTATGAATGCTTGCATTTATTTATTTGGACTTATTTACCACCTTTCTGAACAAGGCGGTGCACAACAAGAGCATCTGAACATGGGCAATAGACAATTTCAGCAGAAAAAATTTTTAAGTAACAGTACATAGTCCTCTGAATTCTGTATATGTCACCCATAATTGGGTGCACAATTATGAGTGCAGATCACAGATTTGCATGCAAACTAATTTGCTAATTAGGTGATAACAATTAATTACTGGTGTTAACGGGCAGTAATTTGGAGTTGCGCGCAGATCTGCCCTACACTTTATTCTATGACATGCCCGCCCAAATTTCATAGCTCGCAACTCCAAATGGAGCATAGCCATGGGAGGAGAATGGGCAGCATAAGGGCAGGAGTATTCCCAGAAATTAGGTGCAATGTTATAGAATACCAACATTTGCGAGCATTTAAAGCAGGCTTAAGTGCTCATGCTAAAAATTAGCTGTGATATACATGCTACGCTAATGTTCTGTAAAGGTTGTTCCATGCAGAGTGCCCATTAAAGAATGCTAACTTAATGCACATAATTTTGGTGCCTGTCTCTGGGCACCATTTATAAACTTTAGCCCATTATGTGATAGTATGCTACAGTAGACTCTCAGTTAACCAGAACCCATGGGGATTGAGAGATGTCGGATAAATGTAGTTTCTGGCTGCTTGAGAGTTACTATTAAAAATAGGACTAGCTAATACTATACCCCATACTATGCCAAACCATAAAATGTTCCACACAAACTACCGGACATGTGGTAGGCCATGCGTGGACTTCCTCAGGTGTGGCGTCAAATGTATGCTTAAATTTCTGCCAGAAACTGATTTTATTTTCATTTTTATTAAAAGTATTACGGTATTTCTTCAATTTTTTTTTTTTCTGGTTGCTTGAGAGTTCTAGTTGCTTGAATTCCAGTTAACAGAGAGTCTATTGTATTTACAATCTTGACCCAACATACAGGAAAACACCTTAATAGACAGTGGAGGTGGAACATGCAGACAGATAAGATATAATATCAGGAGTTAGATAAAGAATAAGAGGACTAACTTAAAGAAAGTTGCATGTGAAGTCATAAAGGTGTATATGATCTCAGCCAGGATATAAGCAACTACTGCTACAGACCCGATCCTGCCAGGAGTGTGAACTCCTCCCCCTGCAGTCCATTGGAGAGATCAATCTGCCTGCTTTTAAATATCAGCAGCAGTGGAGATCAACTGCTTTTACACCTAAGCAGCAACGAGACCAGCCACAACCACCGAGAGCACACAGACCCGATCCTACCAAGAGTGTGAACTCTTCCCCCCCTGCAATCCGCTAAGAAGATCGACTGTCGGCTCCGGGCGGCTTTCCCGCAGAGGAGAGAATCCTGCATTCACCGTGGGCCTCATCTGGGGCAGCTTCCTTGGAGCGGCTGAGGCATGGGCAGTGTGTCTGGGAGGGAATGCATGGATGGGAGAACATCGCAGGGAAGGAGACATAGGCATCCTGGGACTGTCGGCCAAGTCTCTTCCTTGAAGAAGCCCTTTCTGGAAACGTCAATCGCTCCTCCTAAACTTACTTGCTCCACTTCATCACTGACGCTGAAACCGTGGATTGAAGACAAAGTTTTATTTTATTTTTCTTTCCAGCTTATGATTTATCTTTAATCTTATCTATTGTTTTGCCTTTTGTCTTTGTTTTGTTCTATTTCTATCATTTAAATTTCTCCAGAATTCTACTGTTCCACGGCTCCCCCTTCTGCTTCTATTCCTTTCTCTCCTCTCTTCTACCTTCCAAAGTATTTAGATCAATGCTGTCTTGTTAAAATGTTTATTTTATTTTTATTTTTCCTCTAACTCTACTTTTCACTTCTCTATTACCCTCCAGGTACTTTAGTTAGATTGTGAGCCTTCGGGACAGTAAGGGAATTTTTCAAGTACCTTTCTTATTTCTAATCTTAATGTATATTTTCTGTAAACCGCTTAGAACCTAACGGATGTAGCGGTATATAAGAAATAAATTACATTACATTACATTACATTACTTTGTGTGTTGAATATAGACTCCATAATCCTAAAATATATAAGAACTTAAGAATAGCTCCACTGGGTCAGACCAATGATCCATCTAGCCCAGTATCCAGTCTCCATGGTGGCCAATCCAGGCAGTGGCGTAGCAAGGATGAGAGGCGCCTGGGGCGGTGGTGCCCCCCCACCTTTATTCGCTCCTTCCCCGCCCCCTCCTGCCACACATACACACCCCTTCCCTTCCCCATACCTTTTTAACATTCATGGCGCAAACAGCAAGACTCACACCAGAGTCGGCGCTTCCTCTGGCATCGTATCCTAGGTTCAGGAACTGATGTCAGAAGAAGAGCCGACGCTGGCAAGAACAGCAGGTTGGGGTGCTGCGAATGTTAAAATGGTACGGGGAAGAAAAGCTGTGCATGTGCGCAGTAGTGGGAAGGGGGGAAGGGGAGGGGAGAGGAGGATGAGTGCTTTCGCCCCCACCAAGAGGGCACCCGGGGTGGACCGCCCCCCACCCCACCCACCTACTACACCACTGAATCCAGGTCACAAGTACCTGGCAAAAACCCAAAGAGTAGCAACATTCCAGAATCTCAAAGAGTAAACAAGATTCCGGAACTCCAAAGAATAGCAACATTCCATGCTACCGATCCAGGGCAAGCAGTTGTTTCCCCCATGTCTGTCTCAATAACAGACTATGGACTTTACCTCCAGGAACCTGTCCAGCCCTTTTTTAAAAACAGCTACATTAATCGCTCTTACCACATCCTCTGGCAATGTGTTCCAGAGCTTAACTATTGTATTCAAAGAACTCAGAAAATATTAGACAGGGATGTACTCACACAGGTGTGAGGGACAGGGGACTCAATCTAGGTCTTGGTGTCCCAGAAACAGTAGTATTTCCAGAACAAGATGACCACTTTTCCCTCTTTGGAATATCTACCTAATATTTTGTCTCTATGTGCAGTCTAGGTGGTGGTATCAGACACTAAATACTTCATATACCCTCTGGCATTCCAGCCAAAGGAGCTTCAACCACAGCTGCAGAAATGAACAGCTAGGATTGGCAGGCAATGTCACAATTACTTGGAAAGCTCCCTTCTCTTTCTACAGCAGGTGTAATCAGACAGGCGGGAGGCTGCTTTTCACCTGTGCTACCTGCAGACCAATATTATTGGAGCTGGTCTTGTTTACTGTTGCTAGGCATGTTTGATATAAAATATAAAAATATGCCTTCTGGTTCATAGGCATTGAGAAGCGGCTAAAATGGATGACTGATTTTTTTCCCCACAGAAATCTGCAGCATTCTGAGGCTCTATTGTTTTTTTGGTGGGGTTAGGGGGGGGAGAAAGGAATTATTTTTAGCCTCCTCCATTAAAGAACTCCCTCCATTTCTGTAAGTGCCCCTGCAATCTCACAGGCCAGCATCCAGACCTCTAGTATCTCCTTTCCAACTCTCTGCTTCTAACTCTCGACTATTGTGGGGAGGTATTTTCAATATGACATCCAAATCCGAGTTTGGACATTTTGAGGAGGACACACAAAAATCCAGAACCAAACATGGCTATTTTCAAAACTGCAAAACGTCTATCTTGTTTTTTTGAAAATGGCCATTTTTCAGATGTGCCTCTATCTTTTGGAACCATTAAAAAAAAAACAAAAAAACACATCCAAAAGAAAAATGCACAAACAAGCCATTGGGATGTAGGAAGGGCCAGCATTTTTATTAGACTGGCCACATACTTTCTGGTGTCGCCATGAAATTTTCCGCCCCTGAGCTTGAGCGGGTGCCCTCTTGTGGCCGAGGGTCCCTTGAGAAAGAAAATATCATCTTCCACTCACGGGACGTGTCGAAGTGGAAGATGATATTTTCTTTCTCAAGGGACCCTCGGCCACAAGAGGGCACCAACTCAAACTCAGGGGCAGAAAATTTCATGGCGACACCAGAAAGTATTTCTTCACAGAGAGAGTGGTTGATCATTGGAACAAGCTTTCAGTGCAGGTGATCGAGGCAGACAGCGTGCCAGACTTTAAGAATAAATGGGATACCCATGTGGGATCCCTACGAGGGTCAAGATAAGGAAATTGGGTCATTAGGGCATAGACAGGGGGTGGGTAAGCAGAGTGGGCAGACTTGATGGGCTGTAGCCCTTTTCTGCCGTCATCTTCTATGTTTCTATGTTTCTATGTTTCTATATACATCTCAGCAAAGCGGTGGGGCACCTCATGAGGCACTGCAGTGAACATCACATCAAAGGTCCCAGGTACACACCTCACCATAACTCCATTACATTGTATGGTGAGCCCTTCAAAACCTACCAAATACCTAATGTACCCAACTGTACACCATACCAACAGCTCTTATGCCTGCAGGTGGCACCTATATAATGGTACAGTAGGTTTTGGGTAGGTTTTGGTGGGGTCACATCTTCCACCATAAGTGTAGTAGTTAGAGTGGGATATTAGCCTGGGTCTTCTTCTCTGCAGTCCACTCTTCAGACCACCAGGCTACACCAGATACCTGCATACTGCTCTACTAGGACTGGCCATGACATCTGCTGCTGGCATACAAGCAGCTAATTACTGTTTCATTTACATCTTTGGGGGGGTCTTTGACCTCTGGAGGAGGGGGTCAGTGAGCACTGGAGGAGTGTGGGGGAGGGGGTCATGCCTTTATCCCTCCGGTGGTCATCCGATCAGTTTGGGCACCTTGTTAGCATTTATTCTTTATTAAAACAAGGCTAGCCCCAAACGTCCAAACTGTGCCCTGGCTGTATTCAAAAATGTTCGATTATGGCAGAAAAACACCAAAGTCATAAGCCTACTCTAGTTCCACCCAAAACACACCTCTAGCTTGCCTCCATGAGATTCAGACGAACTGTGGATGAACAGCTTGGAAATCCATCTAGAAAATAGGTTTTGAAAATAACAAATTGGAAGGATTTGGTAAGAAAAATGTCTATTTGCCACTTTATGTCACTTTTTGCATATTTTCTTCTTTTGAAAATAAGCCCCATAGTCTGGTTGCATCAGTAGCATCCTAGAATTCTAAACAGGCCTTGTGTAAATTAACCCTATCATTGCTGGTAGAAGCAGAATGAGTTCAAAAACTTCCAGCGAATTCTACTGGCATGGTTGAAAGGAATCCACTCCAGGTCTTGTATTTAACTGCCTGCAGACTGTGCTTTGACTCCCTGTCTTCATTTCTGGTTTTATTTCAAGTAGGAAGACAAAATTCCATAACTTTATAAGGTTACTATTTAGTTCTTTATAAGCTCAAGGGAACTGGAACCTCCTCACATATTGATTTTATTTGTTATTTTATTTGTTTTATCAGAAGGTATTAGAGTTTATGCCACGTGTCTAAGGGCCTTGACAGACTGTTTTTCCCTTACTGATAGCAGGGATTATTAATGGACCCTGAGTTCCCAGAAAAGCCCTTCTGTTAAGGGCCACATATAGAAGCAATGATGATAGCTAAAGATTGTAAAGCCAAGTCGGTTTTCACAGGTGAGAATTCTCTTTGTTTATTCCAGGTCTTCTACTCCCACTCCCCCCCCCCCCACACCACCACTCCCTCCCCTGAGAAGCACTAATGTGCACCCACCCTCCTCTGTTAAAACTTTGCATCAAACACAGCACACTGACTGGCATTTATTTTCCAGACTTTCACCAATTCAGGAAAAAAACCAACAAAACAACACTTCACCAAGCCACAGTATCAAAACACAGATCTTAATGCAAGGCCTCCTACTGTGATTTCTGTTTTAAATATTTCAGCCACTTTCATAGTAATTTTATGCACAGACATGGAAACACTTTATATTCTTTTCCAGTAGACTCTACATTTCAACAAAGAAAGACTTGCCTCCTAAAAAGGCATCCTTTTATTACCAAGATATGGCTCAGTGAAGCTGCTTTTTTTTTTTTTTTTTATCAATTGACAGATAACTCATTACATGGAATAGACACCCTATTTAACTTCAAGACAAATATAATCTTAACGTATTAGTGGTGTCTTTATGATTAATGTCTTCTTTACCCATTAAATCTTATTTGCTGATTTTTAATAGGCCACAGATGAGCTCAATTAAAAAAGTTCAGGAAAGCATTAAAGCAGTTTGACCAAATGGAAATATCTTTCATTTTCATTGTCCTTTTAAAGAGCAAAACAACTCTCCTGGAAGTAATTATATGGCCAAGGGCAGAACTAATTTATAGCTGCTTCTCTTCAGCATGGCGATAGTACAATGATAGATCTATGGGACTGCGTGAAGGGGGGAATGAAACGAGTCAATGAAAAAGAGCAGAAATCTAAACGGTAGACTCGCTTAGCAATTACTAAGCAAACGGGAAACACGCTCATTTATTCTCATTTACCACGTGGAGTTTTTCTCAGTCTTGAGCAAGCAAGAGGGAAAGGAAAGAGTGAATGGATGAGACAAGACGAGACTTCAGAGCCAAAGGGACGGATAAAGGATAGATAACTGGACCTGCTGTTTTATTAGATATGTGCCTGTCTGTTCTGCACTTGACTTCAGCAATGGAGTCTCAGGCCAGAATCACAGACTATGATAAATTAAATATTCCTGAGAAAATGCTGGCATCTAATTTGCACTCAAATGTCACTCAACCCTTAATCTTTGGTACCCAAGTCACAATTCATACTGTAATTATGTCAAATAATTACTGGGTCAGACCAATGGTCCATCAAGCCTGTTCTCACGGTGGCCAATCCAGGTCCCTAGTACCTGGCCAAAACCCAAGGTGTAGCAATATTCCATGCTATCAATACAAGGCAAGCAGTGGTTTCCCCCCATGTCTTTCTCAATAACAGACTATGGACTTTCCCTCCAGGAACTTGTCCAAACCTTCCTTAAAACCAGCTACGCTATCCGCTCTTAACACATCCTCTGTTTAATCTGAGCTCTTTGGGGACAGCAGGATAGAAAATGAATTAAATAAAGAAATTGCTGGGTTCCTGGAAATTTTTAGAAGTTCTTTGGTTCCAGGTGATGACAAGTGTGGTATTTCACAAGTAGGACCTGTATGTGTAGTTGCCATTGCATGGGAGGTTTCAGTTCTTTTCACAGGAATGCGGGGGCGGGGGGGGCGGGGGGGGGAGGATTCCATAGTATTGCTACCCAACTACACTGGTTAAACTGAAGGACATGGCAGGGTGATTTTCATAGCATCATATACAGTAGAGCTAGAGGAACTCATGCACCCAGATCAATGATGCAGAAGGACGACTCCTGATTAGTCAACCCATTCCTAAACTTCGATTCCATATTCATCAAAAGATCACTTTATTTCAGTTACTCTCATTGTTAATTTTGTGTTTGAACAAGATCTCTCAGCTGTCATGAGATTGTACTTTAAATATGGTCCAACCTCCGTCTGCGGTCAGAGAGTATGGATTTACCCTGATGTGTCAGGATCTACTCAGGAGAGGCGTAAGCAATTTTTTGTTATGCGAGAACAAACATGGAGAACAGGTGCTACCTTTTTGCTAGCGTATCCCTGCAAATGTGTCGTTAAGTATTTAAATTTGAGAAATGTGTTTTTCCTTCCTGAACATCTAAGGTCTTTCTTAGATCTTAAAAGCTATCTACCAGAGCTACATGACGTGTATGAATAATGTTAGCCGAGGTGTCTGTTAAAGCCACATCGTTTTTTTGGGTTTTTAAAAATTCTTTATTCATTTTTAAAACTGAAAAAAGTGCCAACAAGTATACATACATACAATATCATAAAAACACAGCACTTAAGTTCGTACATAAATTTTTTAGAAAATCACTTAATCCTACCCCACCCCTCCCATTTCCCACCCCCTCCATGGATGTGTGTAGGAATCAGAAACCTTAAATAAAAATGCAATCTATTGTCTAACATAAACCTCTAATGGACTCCAAATAGTTTTAAATCTTTTACTAGTCCCCAATTGCTCTGATAACAAAGCCACATAGATTTTAAGTTTCTTGTTAACTCCCTTTATTTTCTATCTCCAGTCCCTTTCAATTTTGCAGAAGTCTAAGGAAGTGCCTATATTTTCAGATTGATTTTATGAGGACTTATAATTTTATGAATTATAATTTGAATTGACACTGCATTTCTGGTCCTAGTGTTGAACTTGTGAAGGTTTTGTTTAAATAATAAAATAAAGTAGAAAAAAAAAGATCACTTTATTTCCAGAAGGTAACAGGAAACTGCAGGAGCAGGCTTGGCCCATTACCTGACAAGAAGCCAGTAGACAGAGTTTGTCACCATACTGATTCACTCAAAACAGCTTATTAGAAGCCAAGGAGGTTTAATTGACAGGAGAATGCACCAGTCAGAGACTGTGTTTTGAATGTATCAAGATGGTGGCAGCATGAGGAGACAGCTTCGGCACTGTCACAAGATGCCATCTCCTGTCAATTAAACCTCCTTGCTTTGTTACCTAGTCAGATATTGCCTATTAGCAAAGAACCCAAAAGACGTACACAGTCTATTTCTTGCTAATCTAAATAATGTATATGTCTAGTGGTGGCTTATAAACAATCCTTTCTTCAGCTGAAGACTTCACAAGACCAGCCCAAAGTGAGCTATCCATCGTTAGACAGATGCCAACAGATCCAGAAAAGCAATCTGAGACTGTACAGAGAATGATCACTAGACACCATCATGCAAGGGCAAGAAAATGAAGATGGAAGACAGACTTGTAAACTACAGCTTTTTAAATCTGAAACTCAGAGCTTTTCAATCATTTTCCTTCTCATTTTCCTTGAATGACCCTGAAACCTTATTATATTACCACATTGTTCTCCTGGCTTCCGTTGTTAATAAAATGAATCAGCTATGAAGCATTTGCAATACCCAAAAACAACACCAATAACTTCCAATAATGCCAATAGCTTCCAATAGCTTCATCATGTCTTTGTTTTTCTGGCATGTTTTATGTCTTCTCTGATTTTCCAGGTTCACAGACATCTTGCCTCCATTCTCTCTTCCCTCAGCTATTTCCAGGGATACACTTTTGCTTCAAATGAAGTTGAAATGTTAAGCAAAAATTCCCATTTTGTTTCATTTACAAATATTATCAGCAATCAGACACTGCCCAGATTCTAGCTGTACTAAAAGCAAACTCCCCTGCCTCCCAAGCTGGGCTTAGGAAAGTCAAGCGGTATATCAAGCTTTAATAAAACTTGAAAACTCTGGGCTCTGACCACGTATCTTAATCTATTTGGGGGGGTCTGATATTTAAAACATTGGGAGTATGACACCATCTGTTCCATTTTATGGTATGACAAAAAGAGGCTAGGGAAATGATGCCCACTGCCAGGGCACTGAATGTGGTATTTTTAATCCTGTCTCACTGTTGGTATTTGCAAAATATTGTATAATCAGCAGAGCGACTAGGGATTGTCCCTGCCCCTGAAGACTCCAAGGATGGGATAAAATATTGCGCAGGAGTCCAGGGAAGTCTGGTAGGGATATTGGGATATAAGTATTTCCTTCCTAGGTCAAACCAAAGGTCCTTTGAGCCCAGTATCCTGTTTCCAACAGTGGCTAATCCAGGCCAGAAGCACTGTTCCCTCTAAGCTGAGCGGGCATCATCCACTGTTGCCAGTGGGAGGTTTCAATATCGTGTTTTCTATCGCTAGGAACAGACAAAATTCCCTGGAGTCCCACAGAGCTTGCTTGTCCCTCACTTTTGAAAACAGGACAGTGAAATAGCACTCCCCCTTTGGCAGGACTATAGCTTGAGGAGTCCCGCCAGCTTAGAGGAAACAGTGGCACCTGGCAGGATCTCAAAAAGTTCATGAAGAAACCCAGCACCTAAATCAGTAATATTGCACCGCTAGCCGCTACCGCCTCCTCTTGAGCAGGCGGTAGTTTTTGGCCAGTGCAGGGGGTTAACCCGTGATGAAAAGTCGCGCGCATTAACCCCGCTAGCGTGGCTTGATAAAAGGAAGTGTGAGGAGATGTTAGAAGATTGGTTGCCTGTTATGGCATTTCACCTCTGCTTGTGAAGACTTTGAAAATGCTCTCTGTCCTCTTGGTCTGAGACTTTTTTGATTATCTAACTTATTATACTGTTTACTGACAGCACGTTTGCACTTGCACCTGCACTTTGTGATATGGAGGTTGGATTTGAACTCTAATCTGTTTGGGATGTTGTTGTTTTTTTATTTTTTTCCTTTCTGGATAGCCCACAATCATCTTGCTTGCTTTATTCCTCGTGGACATTGTTCCAGGAAGACTTCAAATTTTCAAGCTAAGTGATTTATGAACTTTTGAACACAGCTATATTTATATATCATTGTATGATTTTTTGTGTGGCCTTTTCCAGCCTGGTTTGATAGTGCTTGTTATACGTTATATGTTGTTATATCTTGTCTGGTTTGTTTGTAGTGTTTGTATGGTGTTTTGTGTATACTATTCTATGAAAATTTTGTGATAATTTTTGCAAATTTTAAATTAATAAATATGTACAATATTTCTAATTTTGTAAGTTGAGTACATTGCTCTGATATTATAGTATTTTTCTGTGGTATATACCCTTTAGGGATTTCTTTTTCTTATCTTTGATATTTACTTTTGAATCCCGTTGTTTATTGGTTGTAGCTCTTTGTTTTAATTTTTGATAAAAGAAGCCTATAAATTTGAATAGATCTCGGTGGCAACTCTTTTCACTTGCTATATATAACCTCATGATTCGCTTGAATCTTTATTGGTCCCAAATTTATATACAATTAACTTTTTTTTATATATACTCATTTTAATTTCCCAATTTTGGGGGGGGTGAAAAAGTGTCAAAAAAATGTGGAATAACTTGTAAGCGTCACGGCTCCACATCATTCTTTTCTTGGTTGGGCTGAGAACTTTTCAGCATCCCTACACTTGAGCACCTAGTTTGGTGCACCTGGCTCAGTGGTCTCAAACTCAAACCCTTTGCGGGGCCACATTTTGGTTTAGTAGATATTTGGAGGGCCTCTGAAAAAATAGTCAATATCTTATTAAAGAAATGACAATTTTGCATGAGGTAAAACTCTTTATAGTTTATAAATTTTCCTTTTGGCTAAGTCTTAGTAATAATATTGTAATTTATAGCTAAAGAGACATATGATCAAGAAACTTTTATTTTTGTGATTATGATAAACATACCGAGGGCCTCAAAATACCTGACGGGCCGCAAGTTTGAGACCACTGGCCTAGCTGATCTAGGCGTCTAACTTACCCCCTCCCCTCCTCCATTTTTCAAAGCCGCGTTAGGCTTTTTTTTTTTATCACCAGCCGCAGTGGTATTAGCTCCGACACTCATAGGAATTCTATGAGCATCGGAACTAATACTACCATAGCCGGTGATTCAAAAAAAACAAACAACTAACGCAGCTTCGAAAAATGGGGCCTTAATTTTTTCATTTGGCTTATTCTGTGCTGCTAATTGAAAGTGCCACTAAAAACCAATTAAAATCCATTAAAGAAATTAATTAACTGGCTAACCGCAAATATTCAACGGGAGATAGTCTGATATCTCCATTGAATATTCATGGTTAGCACATCGTGGCTAATCTCGTATTACACAATATATCCAGTTAGTGTCAATACTCAGGGTTCCTTTTACAAAGGTGCGCTAGCATTTTTAACGCACAGGATTAGCGCGCGCCATAGCGCGCTAGCCAAAAATCTACCGCCTGCTCAAAAGGAGGTGGTAGCTGCTAGCGCATGCGGCAATTTAGCGCACGCTATTCCGCACGTTAAGGCCCTAGCGCACCTTTGTAAAAGGAGACCTCAGTGTTAGCAGTTTAAAAGGTAAGGGGATGGGACTTGATATATTGCTTTTTCAGTGTGATTACAGTCAAAGTGGTTTATATATTTTAGGCAGGGACTTATTTTGTACCTAGGATAATAAAGAGTTAAGTGAGTTGCCCAGAGTCACAAGGAGCTACAGTGGGAATCAAACGTACAACCTCAGGGTGCCGAGACAGCAGCTCTAACCACTAAGCCAGGTCTATCTTTAATTGCTAAGAACTTAACTGGTTAGTGCTGAATAGCGGCTTAACCTGTCAAGTTCCAGTGGCCAAAAATGGAACCAGAAATTCAGTGCTGATCATCGGATATAGTTCGGCGCTGACTTTCTGAGTTCAGTGCTGGCAGCGGGCTGTAACCACAAATGCTTACCACCAACTGAATATCAGCCCCTCTCTCTTTTCACCAAATCCATTCTGATGAAGATCAGTCTCAAACGTGTGTGGAATAAACTTCCTTTGAATCTGAGACAACTGACAGTTCTTTCATTTAGAAAGCAACTGAAAGCGTATTTATTTCAGCACGTATTATCTTTGAACTGATTTGGGCTTTTGATCTCAATTCTAGTCAATTTAAATTATGCTTTAGACAATATTGTTGCTTTAGTATGTGTTAATTTTACAGATGTTTCATTGCAACCCGCGTAGATTTTATAGATAATGCAGGATAGAAATTTGCCAAATAAAAATTAATGTTAAACAGCAATGCACATTCTTATATATTCACCTATGTCTCTTCATCTCATCTCATGAGTGGCTCCTGAGAAAATTAAAGAGTCGTGGGATAGGTGGCAAAGTTCAGTTGTGGATTAGGAATTGGTTATCGGATAGAAAGCAGAGGGTAGGGTTAAATGGTCATTTTTCTCAATGGAGGAGAGTAAACAGTGGAGTGCCGCATGGGTCTGTACTGGGACCGGTGCTATTTAACTTATTTATAAATGATCTGGAAATTGGAACGACGAGTGAGATGATTAAATATACAAATGACACTAAACTTCTCAAACTGTTCAAAACTGTTAAAACGCATGCGGATTATGAAAAATTGAAGGCAGACCTTAGGAAATTGGAAGACTGGGCATCCAAGATGAAATTTAATGTGGACAAATGCAAAGTGATGCACATTGGGAAGAATAAACCAAATCACAGTTACCGGATGCTAGGGTCCATCTTAGGCATTGGCGCCCAAGAAAAGGATCTGGGTGTCGTCGTAGACAATACGATGAAAACTTCCATCCAATGTACGGCAGTGGCCAAAAAAGCAAACAGGATACTAGGAATTATTAAAAAAGGGATGGTTAACAAGACTAAGAATGTTATAATGCCCCTGTAGTGCTCCATGATGCAACCTCACCTAGCATATTGCATTCAGTTCTGGTCTCTTCATCTCAAGAAAAATAGATTGGCACTAGAAAAGGTTCAAAGAAGAGCGACCAAGATGATAAAGGGGATGGAACTCTTTTCATATGAGGAAAAACTAAAAAGGTTAGGGCTCTTCAGCTTGGAAAAGAGACGGCTGAGGGGAGATACGATTGAAGTCTACAAAATCCTGAGTGGAGTAGAACGGGTACAAGTGGATCAATTTTTCATTCTATCAAAAATTACAAAGACTAGGGGACAATCAAAGATATAGGGAAATACTAATAGGAGGAAATATTTTCTCACTCAGTTAATAGTTAAGCTCTGGAACGCATTGCCAGAGATTGTGGTAAGAACGAATAGCGTAGCTTATTTAAAGAAAGATTTGGACAATTTCCTGGAGGAAAAATCCATAGTCTCTTATTGAGAAAGACATGGGGGAAGACACTGCTTGCCCTGGATCAATAGCATGGAATATTGCTACTCCTTGGGTTTTGGTCAGGGCTACTGGGCTTGATGGACCATTAGTCTGACCTAGTAAGGCTATTCTTATGTTCTTATGTTCTTTCTCCCATCTTTTATGCGTTTTTGTATTTCCCTTCTCTCTTCAGACTCTTCTCCCTTCTGAGTCAGTTTAACATGGCATTATTTTACCAGACGATTTTCAAAATGGCTCACCCACTCTGCCATGCAAATGTATTATAATGAGGTAATGAATATAAAAGTAGTAGTAAAAAGAGCTCATCAATATTTAAACGAGTACTCCAGGTGATCTATTATTGCTGGGTCATTCTCCAAGTGCAGCGCCGGCTTTTGACGATTAAAAATTACCGGCTGGTCCAGGATGCTGGTACCGCACAAAGCATGTCTCAGGCATGTGTTTCTGGCTGTGGCTCATCATAAAATTAAATTTAAAAAAAAAACTACACCATCCACATAAAATATAGTAGTTTTGATGACCCAAAATACCAGCTGGTCCGGGGGGTGCCGGTACTGTGCAAAGCATGTCTCAGACGCGTATAGTAGTTTGGGGTAGGGGGAGGGGGAAAGATCTCAAAAGTACGCTTCTTGAGCGCGTGTATTAAAGGTGTGTCTTATCCACATGTGTTGAAAGCCGATGCTCGCATCTTCCCTCCCCTTCCACCCATTAGCACTGGTATGTCTACGATTGATACAGTGACGTAGCTTTTGCTGGTAGGTCCCGGCACATGTGCATATTTACGCTTCTTTTTGTGGTCTATTCTGCGCCCTTGCAGGTCTATTTGCGGTCTATTTGTGGACAGTAGTTTGCGGTCTATTTGTGGTCTTTTCTGCACCCTTTGCTGGTCTATCACCAGCGACTCATCTCATGTAAATTCGGTAACCCTCCGCGAACCTCATTTGAATATGCGGTTTTTCAAGAATCACTTATCTTTTTGAAATTGTTACATTTAGGCCCATCGGATTTTACCAGCGATATTTGAAAATCTACCTCCAAGTGGGGACTTACCAACGGGATAACTAGTTTTTCATCTCAAAGTCATAGAATCACGCTATTCCTATCAAGAAGCTATTCTACAGCCTCATGTAAAATGAGTCAATAGTTTTATTCTAGCTCCCTAAAAAATATAATTTCAAGTAGCAGCATTAAATGGTATTTTGGTTTGGAAATCCCTCCCTCTTTGTTCTCTCTCCAATGCAAAGCCTGGAAAACATAGCATAGCCTACAAAGCCCTCTTGTACTTGACTTGTTAAGTGTTTCAGTACATAAGAACATAAGAATAGCCTTATTGGGTCAGACCAATGGTTCATCAAGCCCAGTAGCCCGTTCTCACGGTGGCCGATCCAGGTTACTAGTACCTGCCAAAACCTAAGGAGTAGCAATATTCCATGTTACCGATTCAGGGCTAGCAGTTGCTTCCCTATGTCTTTCTCAATAACAGACTATGGACTTTTCCTCCAGGAACTTGTTCAAACCTTTCTTAAAACCGGCTATGCAATCTGCTCTTACCACATCCTCTGGCAATGCGTTCCAGAGCTTAACTATTCTCTGAGTGAAAAAAAATTTTCTTCTATTGGTTTTAAAAGTACTATTTCCCTGTAACTTCATTGAATGTCCCCTAGTCTTTGTAATTTTTGACGCAGTGCAAAATCGATCCACTTGTACCCGTTCTACTTCACTCAGGATTTTGTAGACTTCAATCATATCTCCCCTCAGCAGTCTTTTTTCCAAGCTGAAGAGCCCTAACCATTTTAGTCTTTCCTCATACGAGAGGAGTTCCATCCCCTTTACCATCTTGGTCGCTCTTCTTTGAACCTTTTCTAGCGCCACTATATCTTTATTGAGATAAGGAGACCAGAATTGAACACAATACTCCTGATGAGGTCACTCCATGGAGCGATACAGGGGCATTATGACATTCTTAGTCTTGTTAACCATCCCTTTTTTTAATAATTCCTAGCAGTAAAGGTGCTGTGAATCCTAGAATTTGTGACAGTCTTAAATAAATAGATCATGGTCAGTAACATAGTAAGGGTGGCAGGGGGTGGTCCACCCCAAGTGATGTCTTGGTGAGGGCACAGGTACCCATCTTCTTCTCCGCCTCCACCTGCTCCTTCCCCACCCACCCCCACTACAGCAAGAGCATGCCGCTTCCCTTTCCCCGTACCTCTGTAACATTCCTGGCATGAGCAGAAACCCCCAAGCTGCTGTTGCACCAGTGTCGACTCTTCCTCTGATGTCACTTCCTGGACCTGCACCTAGGAAGTGACATCAGAGGAAAAGCCGATGCTTGCATGACAGTAGTTTGAGGGTTGCTGCTCACGCCAGGAATATTACAGAGGTAAGGGGGTAGGGAAGCGTTGAGTGGGCGGAAGGAGGGGGCGGGGAACGAGTGTGTGGAGGGGGTGTAGATGAGCGTGGGGGAGGGGTGCCTCTCACCCTCGCTACGCCACTGATCATGGTTACTGATAGATAATACTGCCTCTGTTTCTTTCTTAAACATAGAGGAGATTAAGAAATAGAAGCTCTTTGATGCCTCTCAGAGCTTCTGCACAATTAGAACCTTGGATCCATTAGCTTAATCATCTGTTCTGCTCTTTCTCCCATCTTAGCTATATTCAGGGCTCCATTAGCCTATCAGCACTAAGTAGCTCCTTAATTCCTGTGATTTCCTAGTGTACTAATGAAGGATGATGGCTATATATTATTCAGTAAGTAAGAAGGTCAGATATATCATGTTTACTCTATTTTTAACAAATTATTTGGAAATATTGGTAATAAATCATTGATAAGCCAGTGTTAGTGGAATTAGTATGCAAATTAATAATTTGTCTTGGACAGGCTTGGAAGAATAAGGTAGAGAATTGGTATTAACATGAGTAATCTGCTTCTCAGTGGGACTTTCTCTGCAACCCTGCGGTAGTACCTAACTTCCTGAGCAGCAGATAAGAAGATTTTTTTTTTTTTTTAATGAGATGGGGCAACTCTTAGCCTGAAGTTCGGAGATCCAACAGCACATAAATAGGACAATTCATTTTCATCTTCTGCATAATCCTGTCCTCACAAGATACCCATTGATTATATCAGAAAGAATTCTCTCTTGGATAGCCCATTCTGTTGCTTACAAAATTTATGATAGAACAGATTATGGTTAATTAAGTGGAAGTTTTTTTTTAACCCATGATGCTGCTCTGAGGGAGGGGAGGAGGGTTCCTCCACTTTTTTTTTTTGCATAGTATTTGGAGTAAGCAGTGGGGCTGTTAAGTTTACATTAGGGCATGCATAATCTTTATTAATTTTGGGTTAAAGTGTGCCCTGTGCTCATCTTTATTTTTTGTGGTTATTTTAGAAGCCCAATTTGTGATTTCCACATGGAAAATACCAGCATGTTCTCATGTATATTGCATGCACATGTAACAACAGATCTTGGAAAGCCGCTTTATATTCAAGCAGACATCCACACTACAAGGGGCCACTGAAAAAGAATGATGTGGAGCCATGAAACTTACAAGTTATTCCACACTTTTTTTTTACACTTTTAATTTCAGTGATATGAAACGAAAAATGTCAAGGAAAGTGTGGAATAACTTGTAAGTTTCACGGCTCCACATCATTCTCTCCTTGGTTGGGCTGAGAACCTTTCAGCGGCCCCTCATATATAGAAATTTCAAGAGGGCAAGGTTGGGACAAGACTTCAATCTGCACATGCATAGTCCCTATTTCACAAAGGAAATTCACATGTACAGTATGGGAAAAAAGTTCCATGCTGGATGTTACACCTACTCGTTCCTATTCTGTTAACATTGAGGGTGACAATTCCAATCCCTGGTGGTCTTCTTGTGGGGTTCCCCAGGGCTCTCCGCTTTCCCCAATTCTGTTTAATCTTTATATGATCACATTGAATACTTATAAGTTGTCAGCCTGGGAAACACTTTTCACTTATGCGGACGATATCTTTCTACTGATTGAGATTGACTCAGTTATCTCAAATTTAGCTTTTAAAATAAATCACTGTATTTCTAAATATCAGGCTTGTGCTAAGTCTGTCCAGATGAAGCTAAATGCAGCCAAAACTAAATTTTTGTGGTTTGGCCCAAAACTGGACTGCCTTCCCCCCATTGTATTTCTGGATTCTGGGACTTCTCTGCAGATCGAGTTCTCCTCCAAGATATTGGGAGTCCTTTTTGACTTCTCTCTTACTTTTAAGGATCAAATTAATTCTTTGGTTAAGAAATGCTTTTTCAGTCTACGAATGCTGAGGAAGGCTAGATCTCTTTTCCACCAACGACATTTTTCCGTTCTCGTTCAATCAATCATATTATCCCGGTTAGATTATTGCAACGCTTGAGTACCTGAATAAATTCATGTAAACCGTTCTCAGCTTTCCTGGGAGAACGGTATAGAAAATTGAATAAATAAATAAAAAATAAAAATATTTATTCTGGCATTACAAAGACTTGTCTCCAAAGATTACAATTGATTCAGAACACCGCGGCGAAGTTGATCTTTGGAAAAAGCAAATTCGACCTTGCGACTCCTTTGCTTTTGAACCTTCATTGGCTCCCAGTTTATTTCAGGATTCAATTCCAATGTGCTTGCATCATTTTTAAAATTTTATATGGTATTTTTATTCCTCTTGTTCCTCTGCTATGGAATATTTACAGATTTTCCCATACAAAAAGCATTCAACAATTCAAACCCTCCTTTCCAGAAAAGGGATTAAAGGAGTTAAGAATTTTAGTAATTCTTTGGCTTTCAAATTTTCTCAATTATGGAATGAACTCCCTTTAACTTTGAGAAGCCCTAGTTCTTTTCAATTCTTTTGCAAATCTTTAAAAGCTTTCTTATTTGCTAAACACTTTGAAAATTAATTCTTTGTAATTCTCTGCTATTTTTTTAATATTCTCTTTTCCTAATAACTGTTAATCCTATGGAACTCCAATTTTTATAGGGGAAAAAAGATGCTTTTCACTTTTGAAATACAGAAACTCTGATTTGCAAGAAACAATTTAAACCGTTTTGGCGCTGTTCCAGAAATTCCAAATGATCATAACCAATCCAATAACGCATTGACACTGTACTATTTCATTGCCATAATTGTACCCATCTTTCTTTCTGTTTGTACCATTTTTTTCTCTCTGTTGTACCATTTTTTTTTCTCTACCACCTAATTTTATCTGATTGTAACATTGTGCCATTTTCGCTGATTGTCCAGCCCTTCTTCGTTGTAAACCGCCTAGAACTACTATGGCTTTGGCGGTATATAAGAAATAAAATTATTATTATTATTTACTGAGTCAAACACAGAAGCCACATCAAAACATAAGGTTTTATTTTGGACGAAAATGTTTCACCTTTGAGAAATCCAATGAAGAGCCTTTTGGAGTAGGGCAAATATCCGCTTGTTTCAACATAGCAGGTACCGCACTAGTGGCAAGAGAACTCTTTACGACTGCGGCTACCAAAAGAGCAATCTCAGTCTTTAATGGCTTCGACACAGATGGAGCGCACACATTTAATGGACTATTAGAATTATTCACTGACTCAATGGCCTGAATAATATCTTCAGTACATACAAAGGCAAACTCTGTACAGACCTCCAAAACAACAGAAGTATCCTCTAGCACGCATAAAGGAAACTGTATACTCAATGCACTTGGTTTTGACAGGAAATAATGTGCAAACGCAGCACAACTCGGAAAACGGTTCTTATCAATAACAGGGCTCACAAGCGAGTTAACAATCAAAAAAATAATTCCATTGAGTCCGAAGAAGCTATTTCAATTTTATCATCAAAGTGTTTTTTCTTTGTAGACATAACCAGTTGTTTATATTTTTGTCAAGGCCTCCTGCGTGAATGCATCAGGCCATTTTCTCCACTGTCGCTCCAATTTCCGAAGACCTCTTTCAGTTTTCCTTACTTCACTCAAGTACCAAGGACTAGGCTTTCTCCTCTTACTCCGAACCATACGTAATGGGACCAATTGCTCCAATGATGATTCTAAAGATGAAAGCCACACAGACACAGCATCAGACACAGACATATAATCACACACAGACAATTGCGGAATCTACAAACACTTCAACTCTCCAATGTCATACAAATCAGGCTGGAATCTCCCTTCTAATGGGTACATACAACAGAAGGAGTTCCAAGAATCACTGTAAAAAAACCACATACTTATGGTCAGACCATGGGACTGTTACTGCAATTGGCTCAAAACATTATATTCATTATGAAGGGGTGCTAAAAGGTGCTCAGCCCAACGAACCAACTTCCTAAATTCTCAGCATTATTTTTCCGCTGTAGCTGAAAAGAATGTTATCTTATTTTGTTAAGTGCCAATTTGCAGAAACGAAATTCTATGTTTTTTGATATTGTGTGAGATAGTTGATTGAACCATAGCCACATCATTCTCTTCTTGGCTGGGCTGAGAACCTTTCAGCACCCTCTCTCATAAAAGTCACATCCTAAACTAATTGTTCCCAGCATAAACTAAACATCACAGAATCAAACTCATTCACTCTTATCATCTCTTCACTGTCTATCATAACAGACAGAGACTGAATTCAAGAAAGCGTGGGACAGACACGTGGGCTTTCTTAGAGATCATGGCTACTGCAGATGGGCAGACTGAATGGGCCATTTGGCCTTTATCTGCCATCATAGAAACATAGAGTATGACGGCAGAAAAGGGCTGACGGCCCAACAAGTCTGCCCACTCAAGAACCCTCCCTCCTCCCTCCCTCCATCATTTAAACATTCCTCTGGAGCGACCCCAACTGTCTGTCCCATTGTCCTTTGAAATCGAGCGTGGTTCTGGCTTCAAAGGACGATGGGACAGACAGGTGGGGTCGCTCCAGAGGAATGCTTAAATGATGGAGGGAGGGAGGAGGGAGGGTTCTTGAGTGGGCAGACTTGTTGGGCCGTCGGCCCTTTTCTGCCGTCATACTCTATGTTTCTATGTTTCTATGATGGCAGATCATGTTTCTATGTTTCTACAATAGTCTCTCTTCTCAATCTATCATAAAACAATCACATCCAATCAATGACCAATCTGCCAATGCTACAATAAATTCAAAAAAATAAATATAATGTCCAGACTTACATTTTTACCCCTCCTAATTCTAATACAAGGCAGACAGACTATGTAAAGGAATCCTAGTGAGCTGATAACTTTGTGGATGAAATATTGTTAACAGGCACAATCAGGAAACAGACAAAATACTGGAGGCAACAGTTGTCTTTAAAATAAAACTTTTCATGGGCGCTCAGGTAATGAATAGCTAGGTACAAAAGGGGAATGATGAAAAGTAAAAGGCAAATTGTTCATAAAATCAGTGTAAAGTGGCTGCAACTAGTACCATAACCCTCAATCAAAGAAAAGGCTCTATGTTTCCTTTGGGTAGTTTCATGCACTTCAAACTCCGACGCTGCACTCCCTCATGCAAAAAATACAGCAAAAATAACTCCTCGCTCCAGATGATGGTTATTTTGTTGTTAATTTATCTCTCACCTTCTGCTATTCTGTAGCCCAGAGTGCCTGAAACCTTTTTAGCTCCGGCACACTAAATGGAGCAAATGTTTTTCGCAGCACATTATAATTGAAATTATAAAATTGCAAAACCAACAAAAATAAAAATTAAATTTGAGAGTTATTTAAAGTTCTTTAAGCTATGTATGGGTAATTGTAACAATGGTGAAGCTAAAGTAGATAGAATAGAATTGCTAATCAATATGATTGGATGTGCTTGTTTTTGAGTGCAAATTAACTCAAAACGCATCTCAATAGCTGACTATCAACCATGCATATCATCATCCACCGTCTCTTTTTTTTCGGTTTAATTTCTGTCAGAGATGAAAATCCAAGTTCGCGAAGATAAGAAGATCCGAATGGTAACAAAGCCTAGATTGCCACCGGCGTGGCTCACTGTAGCGGTGAAGGAAGCGATCAGAGACAAGAAGACTTCGTTTAAAGAATGGAAAAGGTCAAAAACGGATGAAAACTGGAAAAAGCACAAACAGCATCAACACAAGTGCCATAAAGCAGTAAAAGGGGCCAAAAGAGACTATGAGGAAAAAATAACCAAGGAGGCGAAAAACTTCAAGCCTTTCTTTTGATACATTAAGGGGAAATGACCCGCAAAGGAAGCGGTGGGACCGTTGGATGAAAATGGAATAAAGGGAGTGCTAAGGGAGGACAAAGCCATCGCCGATAAACTGAACACATTTTTTGCGTCTGTATTTACTAAAGAGGACATACACAACATACCGGAACCCGACAGGCTATACGCTGGAGGCAAAGACGGTAAACTGACAAGGTTGACAGTTAGTCTAGAAGAAGTATGCAGGCAGATTGATAGGCTTAAGAGCGACAAATCCCCAGGACCGGATAGCATCCATCCGAGGGTCATTAAGGAACTGAAAGAGACTATAGCTGAACTGCTTCAACTAATAGCCAATCTGTCGATTAGATCAGGAAGGATTCCGGAAGACTGGAAGGTTCGAGAGGAGATCCGGGAAACTACAGACTGTTGAGTCTGACTTCGGTACCAGGAAAGATGATAAGGTGCTGATAAAAGACCGCATAATTGATCACTTGACGGACACAAACTGATGAGGACCGGTCAGAACGGCTTCAGCAAAGGACAATCTTGCTTGACGAACTTGCTGCACTTCTTCGAGGGAGTAAACAAGCAGATAGACAAGGGAGACCCGGTCGAATTGTATATCTGGATTTTCAGAAGGTTCCGCACGAACGACTACTTATAAAAATTGAGAGCCATGGAATAGAGGGTGAAATACTCAGGTGGATTAAAAACTGGCTAGCAGATAGGAAACAGAGAGTGGGGATAAATGGACAATACTCGGACTGGAAGAATGTCACCAGTGGGGTGCCGCAGGGCTCGGTACTTGGACCTGTGCTCTTCAACATATTCATAAATGATCTGGAAATGGGTACGACGAGTGAGGTGATTAAATTTGCAGACGATACGAAGCTATACAGAGTAGTGAGGACGCAGGGGGATTGTGAAGATCTGCAACGTGACATAACCATGCTCGAGAAATGGGCAGCGACATGGCAAATGAAGTTCAATGTGGATAAGTGTAAGGTAATGCATGTTGGTATCAAAAATCTCACACACGAATACAAGATGTCTGGGGCAATACTAGGAGAGACCCCCCAGGAAAGAGACTTGGGAGTACTGGTTGACAAGTTAATGAAGCCATCTGCACAATGCGCAGCGGCAGCGAAAAGGGCGAACAGAATGCTAGGAATGATTAAGAAGGGGATCACGAACAGATCGGAGAGGATTATCATGCCGCTGTACCGGGCTATGGTACGCCCTCACCTGGAATACTGAGTCCAGCACTGGTCGCCATACATGAAGAAGGACATAGTACTATTCGAAAGGGTCCAGAGAAGAGCAACTAAAATGGTTAAGGGGTGGGGGGAGTTGCCGTACAGTGAGAGATTAGAGAAGTTGGGCCTGTTCTCCCTTGAAAAGAGGAGACTGAGAGGAGACATGATCGAAACATTCAAGATAATGAAGGGAATAGACTTAGTGGATAAAGACAGGTTGTTCACCCTCTCCAAGGTAGAGAAAACGAGAGGGCACTCTCTGAAGTTAAAAGGGGATAGATTCCGTACAAACGTAAGGAAGTTCTTCTTCACTCAGAGAGTGGTGGAGAACTGGAATGCTCTCCCGGAGTCTGTTATATGGGAAAACACGCTCCAGGGATTCAAGACAAGGTTGGACAAGTTCTTGCTGAACCAGAACGAACGCAGGTAGGGCTGGTCTCGGTTAGGGCACAGGTTTTCGACCTGGGGGACGCCGCATGAGCGGACTGCTGGGCGCGATGGACCACTGGTCTGACCCAGCAGCGGCAATTCTTATGTTCTTCTTATGTTTTTAAAAGGACCTGGGGGTACTGATAGATAGGACCCTGAAACCGTCGGCACAATGCGCGGCAGCGGCAAAGAAAGCAAATAGAATGTTGGGCATAATGAAGGGAATCACTAGCAGATCGGAGAGCAATGGTCAGACCATACTTGGAATACTGTGTCCAATACTGGTCTCCCTACCTAAAGAAGGATATAAAACTGCTGGAGAGGGTGCAGAGGCGAGCAACGAAGCTAGTTAAAGGTATGGAAAACTTGAACTACAAAGAATGACTTAAAAAACTGGGACTATTCTCCCTTGAGAAGAGGAGACTGCGAGGGGATCTGATTGAGACTTTTAAGATAATAAAAGGAATCGACAAGATAGAGCAGGATAAAAAAGTTATTTACGATGTCAAATGTGACTAGGACAAGAGGTCATGGACTGAAGCTGAGGGGGGACAAGCCCAGGACAAATGCCAGGAAGTTCTGCTTCACGCAGCGAGTGGTAGACACCTGAAACGCTCTCCCGGTGGAGGTTGCTGCGGAACCCACCGTTCTTGGTTTTAAGGACAAGTTAGATGCACATCTCCTCGAAAGAAGCATAGAAGGATACGGGTAACTAATTTATTTATTTTTTTTTCTTTCTTCGCCAGGTTACACCTGGCTGGGCCTCCGCGTGAGCGGATCATCGGACTTGATGGACCTAAGGTCTGATCTGGAGATGGCAGTTCTTATGTTCTTAACTAAAATTTTATACTGAATTTTTTAGGAAAATTGCTGTGTTTCAATTAATTGTATTTCGCTGATTATCCAACCTTATTCTGTGTAAACCACCTAGAAATTGTTTGATTATGGCAGTATAGAAGAATAAAGTTATGTTATGTAAGTCTCTGGGTGTGGAAGGGACAGAGAGAAGGTTTGCTCTTTCAAACTACATACAGCACCATGCACTAGAAATGTAACCAGACTTGGCAGTTTTGTCTGAAGTAAGGTTGTACCGATCCTGTTTATAAAGAAAGAGAGAGAGAGAGAACAACTGATTGAATTAGAAAAACTAACCAACTGTGAGGAAGTGCACAGCTGACAAGATATGGTGGTCTTGTGACAAGCAGAGAAATCTAAATGAGAAACTAAGCAGTGAAATATGTTTAGGAAGTGGGTGAGTGCTAGCCAAGTATGTAGAGCGAAAAGCTTGGTTTGTGTTCTCAGAACTATTCTGTTATTCTGTCTTATCTATCTCTGGCACTTATTGTCAAAGCATAGGGATGTCTCAAAATGCCCAAATGGATGTCCATGTGCCTGAAAAGCACATGGATTTATTATTTGGACATTGCAGTATGTCCAAATAGCAAGCGGGCATGTTTTGGAAATTAGGGAGGGTCTAAAATCAGGATGTCCAACAGCGATGGCCAAATGGCAAGAAACATCCAAGTCTAAAAAGAAGAATGTCCTAAGTTAGGCCTGCTTCTGGCACTTCCAGGGTACACTGGAGGGATTAAGTCATGGCGCCTCCTTAACTCCTCTCAGTGGTTATTGTCCCCCAATCTCCTCTGAAAGTGAAACTGAAAAGGGACACCCGGCTCTACAACACCTTCAGATATTATGGGCATTCTTAACAAAGCAAGAAGCAAGTCTAACGAGTAGCCTAATGATTAGTGCAATTTACTATGAAACTAGGGTCACAGGTTTGAATCTTACTTTTTTTATTATGAGCACTCCAGGAACAGAAAGTACATACTGTCACTGAATATACATGTGTGTGTATATATATATATATATTTATTATTTATTTTTAAAATTTTTATACCGTCTAATTCCTAGGTGGTTTACAGTATATCCACATACACAAATTTAAAACAGTACAAAAGTGGGATAAATCATCAGCGAGAGATTAGAGAAACTGGGCCTCTTCTATCTCAAAAAGAGGAGATTGAGAGGGGACATGATCGAAACATTCAAGATACTGAAGGGAATGGACTTAGTAGATAGACAGATAGGGAGAACGAGAGGGCACTCTCTAAAATTGAAAGGGGATAGATTCCGTACGAACATAAAGAAGTTCTTTTTCACTCAGAGAGTGGTAGAAAACTGAAACGCTCTCCCGGAGTCTGTCGTAGGGGAAAACACCCTCCAGGGATTCAAGACAAAGTTGGACAAGTTCCTGCTCAACTGAAAAGTACACATGTGAGGCTGGGCTCATTTAGAGCACTGGTCTTCGACCTAGGGGCCGCTGCGTGAGTGGACTGTTGGGCACGATGGACCACTAGTCTGACCCAGCAGTGGCAATTCTTATGTTCTTATGTTCTTAATTAAGTTCACAGTTAATCCTCAATAAAGACAAGTCAGACCCTATAGAAAAGCATTAACGAACAATTGTGTTTTGAGGAGTTATAATTAGGGTTTACATATTTGTGAAGACAAAAAAGAGGACACATGACCCTACCCATAATCTGCATTGAGCCCCACCCACACTCCACCCACAACCCCACCCACACCACCAATGCTCCCCACCTTTCACCCATTTCCTTGGCTCCCTCCCCATCCTCTGTACCATTTTAATGCTTTTCTCTCTCTTTCTATCCCTCCCTCCTTCCCCATGGGTGTGTTTTCTCTCTCTCTCTCTCTCTCCGTTCAACCCCCAACCCCTCTATGGGTGCCTCCTCTCTCTCCTTCCAACCTTCTCTCCTACTGTTTCCGTCTCTCCCCTCCCATCCAGCACTACCTTACTCTATTTCATTTCTCCAGCAGTCTCCAACTCTCCCTCTCTTCCTGCTGTTTCTCCAACTCCCTCTCTCCTGATGCTGCTTCCACTCATGACCTCTTTCTCTCTCTAATGACTGACTCCCCCACCTACATCCTCCCCGTCCACTGTAATTCAATTTTCAGGCAGCCGGCAGCAGCAACAAGGTGAGCCTGCTGCCACCAGCCTACCCTGGAAGCCACCTCTCTGCAGCGACTTCATATTCCCACGTTGGCAGAACCTGCAGTAAGGCAACTTCTGGGGCAGGCTGGTGGCAGCAGGCTCACCTCATTGCTGCTGCTGGCTGCCCAAAGACTGAATTACAGTGGCTAGGGAGGAGGTAGGTGAGGAAGTCGAGAGAACCTAGACAGACTTCCCCATTCCCCAAACTCTGTATTGTATCACCATTACAAAGCTCATATAAACTGCTCTGAATTAACTACTCCAGTCATTATCAGTGGTATAGAAGCTTTCAATAAACAATAAGCAATTAAAAAAAACATCAATCCATCTATCCATCCATTCCAAGATGTACCTGTAAACAGCACTAACAAAATTCTGCTTATTTAGCCTTCAGATTGCACTTGAAGAAAAAGTATTGACGGAGACTGAGACCTAGTACTACTGGCTAACCCTCACCCATTCATGCAATAACTAAAGTGATTCATTCAAAGGAACAATGCCTGTGCTACAGTAAATCACTTCAATGTGTCTGGGCATAATCAGTGAGCCCAAAAGGGTCTGAGGCATACTTCCCAGTAAATTCAGCAAAAGGTGAATCTCAAACCATGACGGCATGAAGGGCATACATAAAATACAGCCACATTAACACTTGCTCATCTTATTGGCAAAGAGTTGGTCCTGGCTTGGCTCCTATTCCTGCAGTCTCCCCTTGGAAGGCTGGAGCTGAGCCCTGTTCACTAGCACCTTGTCACCTGCTGGCAGTCAACGTGGCAGACATATTAGTCAGAGCTGTCTGCTCACTGCAAATAGTGTCAATTAAGTCTTGTAATAATGGCCTTTCTAGAACAATCGATTTCACATTCTGGCGGGCACAGACTTGAAGCCGCACACCAGGGCACTCTCCAAGGCCATAGCTGGCTTAAAGAAATGATGATTGCTTCTCACTCTCTATATTTCTTCATATAACAGAGGCTTAGGATGTTAAATCTGCTTGTAGCAGAATTTTTGGCAGTGTTTGACCTTTAAATAAATTCTGTGGCTGCATGAAAATCACAGTTGGCCAATAATCATTGACAAGCATGCCCATATTAGAGTCAATTTCCTGATTCTCTTCCATCTCCTTCTGGTCTTATTCCAAAGCTCTTTTTTTTTTTCATTTCCCACAAGAACGTAAGAATAGTCATACTGGATCAGACCAATGGTCCATCTAGCCCAGTATCCTGTTTTCACAGTGGTCAATCCAGATCACAAGTACCTGGCAAAAACCCAAATAGTAGTAACATTCCATGCTATTGATCCCAGGGCAAGCAGTGGCTTCCCCCATGTCTGTCTCAATAGCAAACTATGGACTTTTCCTCCAGGCAATTATCCAAACCTTTTCTAAACCCATCTACATTAACTGCTGTTACCTCATCTTCTGGAAACACGTTCCAGAGTGTAACTATTCTTTGAGTGAAAAAATATTTCCTCCTATTGGTTTTAAAAGTATTTCCCTGTAATTTCATCAAGTGTCCCCCTAGTCTTCGTCATTTGTAACGGAGTAAAAAATCGATTCACTTTTATCCATTCTGCACCACTCAGGATTTTGTAGACTTCAGTCATATCTCCCCTCAGCTGTCTCTTTTCCAAACTGAAGAGCCCTAACCTCTTTAGTCTTCCCTCATGCGAGAGGAGTTCCATCCCCTTTGTCATCTTGGCCGCTCTTCTTTGAATCTTTTCTAATTCCGCTATATCTTTTTGGAGAAATGGCGACCAGAACTGAATGTGATACTCAAGGTGAGGTCACACCATGGAGTGACAGAGGCACTATAATTATCTTAGGGGTTCTTTTATCAAGCCGCGCTAGCGGGGTTAGCGTGTCGGATATTTCATCACACGCTAACCCCCGCGGCCAGCTAAAATACTAACGCCTGCTCAATGCAGGCATTAGCAGCTAGCGTGGCAGGCGGTTAAACGCACGGTATTACGTGCGTTAAACCCCTACCGCAGCTTGATATAAGGACCCCTTAGTCTTATTTACCTTTCCTTTTATAATAATTCGTAGCATCTTGTTTCCTTTTTTGGCTACCACCGCACATTTTGCTGGAAGGTTTCAGTGTATGGGGTGTATATTTATCTAGGGGCTAGAGATTTTTGAAATTGTCTACCTAGCTAACTTTGGGAATTAGCCAGCTAGATTCAAGATCTTCAAAATTATCCTTATCCTAGTACTGATCAGAGGCAAACATACTTTAGCTCTAGTCCACTTAGCAGTGAAATGTAACTGGAGGAATGAAATTAGAACATTATTCAAATCATTTGTCAGGGTAAGTTTGGGATGTATGCCAGCTGACTACTTGTTTAGGCAACTCAGCCAGTCAAAATTTGTCCAGATAAGTAGAGGTGGTTCTTGGAGTCTGCTAGGAATATAGAAAATTTTCATTTAACCAGATGGCTCTGAGTTAAACTTAACCTGTTAAATTTGGCTACACAAATATTAGGCCTAACTTTATCTGATAAACATATCTGAACAACTTTAAACAAGTAATATTTAGCAACATACTTAACTGACCTTAGCTCTTAAATTTAAAATGGGATAAAACAAGGAAATGAGAATATAAAAAAACAAACCTAAGATGAGTTGTTCCAAAGGTTAAATGTTTGCATGAAGCAAGTAGAGTGTTTAAAAACACCATCTTGGAAGCCCAGATAAAATGTTTCATGCATCTAAAAAGGATGACCCAGATCTGCCTTGAAACAAACTGACTACTTGTGATCACTAATGATGGCCCACCACCTTGTGTATTTTTTGGCATGATACAGGAATGGTTTGTCATTGCTTTCTCCTCTGCAGTATGAGGCATCATTATGTTGTAGCTGCCCACCATGGGGGAAGGTAGGGCAGGGCATGACCTGGGCTGGCAATGCTGCTAGTACCTGCCCAGCATTGCACTCAAGCAAATAGAGAGAAATGACTTGCCCAAGGCCAGGAGGAGCTGCTGTGGGATTTGAACCTAGGCCTGCAAGTTCCTAGCCCATTGCTCTAATAATTAGTATGTTCTGCTCTGAAAAAGAATGAGAAAAACCACAAGACTGACAGCATAGTTAAATGGTAAGATGAACAGGGCTATTAAAGGTAAAACAGCATCTTTTAAAAATGGCAAGCTAAGAGCGACTATGAAAAAAAAAATGAACATTTTTTTTGAGTGCAGATGTAAAAAGCCTCTGAGAGAAAAGGTTAGACAGGTAAGCATGGATCCAGTCACTTTTTTTTGGATCGCAAAAGACGACCACTTTTTAGTGCATTGGGAAGCCATGTTAGAGCATCAATCGCTCTACTAGTTTACATGGCATTTTAATATTAATCAGCTTATTTGCATGGTTGGAGCGGGGAATGTGCGATCATGCAGAAAATCAGATGGTGAGCTGTTTTCTGCATCGGGTTGGCAAATGTGATCATCGCTAAAGCTGTTAAAACAGGTTTAGAGACGATTGTTGGCTTTAGTGCATCTGGGCCTAAAACTATTACCTCCTTGAACTGTATGGGAAGCCCTCCAAAACCCACCAAAAACCTACTGTATCCAACTGTACACCACAAAAAGAGCCTTATGCCTGCAAGTGTCACCTATATGTTGGTATAATAGGTTTTTGAGGGCTCACATCTTCCACCACAAGCGTACTAGTTAGAGTGGGATATGGGCCTGGGTCCCCTTCTCTGTAGTGGTGTGAGCATGGGTGTGGCACAAAGCCTCAACAGACACAGCTACTCAGACAGACTGCCATTGGAATGCTTTAATGTTTCATTTATTTATTCTGTTTGTAGGGTTACCAGATTTTACTTGTGTAAAATCCGGACCCGTGGACCCGCCCACCCAGTCTCACCCTAGACCCGCCTCCCAGCCTGTTCTTGTCGGTAGGGAGCGCATCTGCAGATGCGACGCGCTTGCATCTGATGTCACCGCATTGCATCCACGCATGCCCCCTCCCAATGCAATCTGAAAAGGAAGCTTAGCAAAACCCAAAGTGCCAGATTTTGAAAAGCCGTCCGGACATGTCTTCTTTTAGAGTCTAAAAGAGGACATGTCCGGACGGCTTTTCAAAATCTGGCACTTTGTCTGGGTTTTGATAAGCTGGTGACCCTATCGATTTGTCAACATTTTCTTATTTGATCTGAAGAAGGGTTATCTTTGAAAGCTAATAAAAAAATACATTAAGATAGTCCAATAAAAAATGGTACGGTATCACCATATCTCACTAATGTTTTGTTTTATTTCTATATATTGCTTTTAAAAGTGGAACTACCAAGCTACCACACAAGGGAATTATATTATCACTCAAGAGGGAATTATAAGAAATGTTATATTTGGTAGGCTGGAGGTTTTTCAGTGAGAGAAGTTGCCCACAATTGAGGAATGCTAAGAGAACCCCTATGAGTTTCAGGCTGCTGAAGGGCAGCAAGATAGCTAACATTTAGCAGGACTAGCTAGTCATTGGTAGGGTTACCAGATGTCCGGGGATACGGACGGCTTTTCAAAACCCGGCACTTTGCCCCTCCCCTCCCGATTTTGGATTCATTTCATTAATGACCATGTGGCAAATGCCATTAGTGTGAGGACATTTTTAAAAGAATTACCACAGGATCACTTACCACTACATAAGAACATATGAATTGCAACTGCTGGGTCAGACCAGTGGTCCATCGTGCCCAGCAGTCTGCTCACGCGGCGGCCCTCTGGTTAAAGACCAGCGCCCTAACTGAGACTAGCCCTATCTGCGTACGTTCCGGTTCAGCAGGAACTTGTCTAAATTTGTCTTGAATCCCTGGAGGGTGTTTTCCCCTATAACAGCCTCCGGAAGAGCGTTCCAATTTTCTACCACTCTCTGGGTGAAGAAGAACTTCCTTACATTTGTATGGAATCTATCCCCTTTTAACTTTAGAGAGTGTCCTCTTGTTCTCTCTACCTTGGAGAGGGTGAACAACCTGTCCTTTGAAAGCAGTAAGGGGCAAATTCTGTAAAGGATATCTAATTTTAGGCGTGCACAATGTGGCCATCCATCGACTTTGTCGTCCAAATAAAGTGGACAATAAGTCAAGTTAATGATTTTAACAAGCATTAATTGGAACATAGACGTTAGAGAATGACACGGTGACAAAATTCATCACTGTTCCCATCCCCGCGGATAACCGTGGGAAACCATCTTCATGTCATTCTTTAAAGAGAGAGTGGAAGAATCAGAGTATGAATGGCCACAACCACTGACCCACAAGCTTTGCTTTGAAGAATGCTGGTGTAGAAGGACTGAGGTTGAAATAGACACTAGAAAATGACATGGGATTTTTCCCACGGTTATCCGCGGGGACGGGAACGGAGATGAATTTTGTCATCGTATCATTCTCTAGTAGACGTCCAAACACTAGACGTGGTTCTCAGAATAGACGTCCGCAATTTCCTGGACACTCATCAGAAAAAGTCACACCTGACAGCATAGGTGTGGGTGTGGCTTCGAAATAGATGTCCATTTACAGAATCGCATGTCGCTGAGCGTGCTAACTTATCTACCTAACACCTAAAATGTAGGCGTTGCAAAACCAGGTCTATTTTTGAGCGTGAGCTGGGCGCTAGGTAGATGCGAGTTAGGTTAGCATATCTAACACCCAACTCATGCTCAAAAGTAGACCTGCTTTTGCAAGTAGTCCTCTTACCAAAAATTAGAGGATTTGGTATGCAATATATATACATTTTTTTATATTTTTCATGTATTTTGAGGAATATAGAGGCCAAAAGAGGATTTGGACAATTGTTGAAGGTACATGTTTGATATTTATCCTAGAGAAATGACTGCTTGTAAATCAAGAGGATATAAGCTTGCTTTTGGAATTGACAGGAAGTTTACTGAGGGCTCCTTTTATTAAACCGCACTAGTGGGGTTAACGTGCGCGACTTTTTATCACACGCTAATCCCCACGCTGGCCTAAAATCTACCGCCTGCTCAAGAGGAGGTGGTAGCAGCTAGCGCTGCCAGCGGTCTAGCGCATGGTATTACACGCATTAAACCGCTAGCGTGCCTTTGTAAAAGAAGCCCTGAGTGTGTGGTTCAATGGTTAGAGCTACAGCCTTAGCTTCCTGACCTTGTTTTTTCAAATCTCCCACTGCTCCTTGTGACCCTGGGCAACCAGAACAGAAGAGAAATATGATAAAGGAGTCAAATGTAAATACCACATAGGATATAATTAAAAGATAAATGAATAAAATATAACGGTGGTGCCAGCTTTTTACTGCATACAATTTTAATGTAACCCCCCCCACATAAAATCACCATTCTAATGATGTCATATCATTAACACATGATAACATAGACGTTATTAGGACGTCTATGCAATGCCTAAAAGGAGATTCTGTAAAGAATGTCTAACAATATAGACGTGCTTAGATTCGCTCAGTGCCACTGAGCGCAATTCTCTATAGTGCGTCTATGCATTATAGAATTGCGCTCAGCATTCTGCTGTTAGACGTCTAAACAATGCCTAATTTTTAGTCATCCTTTACAGAATCTGGCCCTAAGGCCCCCCCCCACACACACACTTTATCTATGCATTAACCAGTTAACATGCAGTAATATAGATGCGCTAACTGGTTAGTGAAAGAATGGCCACTCTCTGTCCCTGACATTCCACACAAAAATGCAAAAGATTAGTGCATGAAAATTCAAAAACTAACACATCATGCTTTAACTTGTCCTGCATTTTTTTTTTTTTTTCTGTGTTAAGCACGCCAGCATATAATCTTCTTACATATAAACACAGAATAGGAGAAAAGCCCTACATAAGCAGCTGCTCAAAGCAGGTATATACTGGCTTAATTATGGCCAGGTAAAACAAGCATAATTAATTCAGTTAAATATGGATCACAAATCTTGATTGTACAAAGGGCATACATAAAATCAGTAACATTAGCATTAATTCCTTCAGGTGGCCTGCTATTTCTGCATGCAAAGATTACCATCTACCTTAGCTCCCAGCACTGAAAAATTTGTGGTTTAATGCTAAGTGAAGTTTTGCAAAATATGCTTCATATGCATGTACAGGGTTACATATAGAATGCAAAATCCACTACTTGCACATATAGAATGGAATTCAATAAATGGTGCCCAATACTAGTGTATCTCCAGGGCCTAACTTTTTGGTACCATACTTAACACCTGCTAAAAGCAGGTGTAAATGCCAGCACCTAATTTAAGATCAATCCGTTCATGCAAGACGTTACCTCGCAAGTCTGCCCCACTTCATTCTACGAGCATTAGTAATGTTGATTTTTATGGGTCCTCAGAGGGCCACCACGCACTCAAATGTATCTCATAGTGCGGGGCTTTATGCACCCTTTCGTCACTGGACCTATATTTTTATGTCTCATAAATGCTATTAACTTAACTTGGATATAAATATGCTAAAAGTACTTAGCTTAGTGACGCTAGTCGGGAGGGTAGAAAACATCAGTTGTCCAACATGTTTCGCCCAAATGACAGGGCTTTATCAAGGCTCCCTCTCCCGTTTGAAATCATATTCTCCCTCCAATGCGTCAGAGCACCTAATTGAAGAGCATAAGAATTGCCATACTGGCACAGACTGAAGGTCCATTAAGCCCAGCATCCTGTTTCCAGGTCCCAAGTACCTAGATAGATCCCAAGTAGTAAAACAGATTTTATGTTGCTTATCCTATGAATAGGCAGTGGATTTCCCAAACTATCTCATTAATAGCCAATGGATTCTTTTAGGAAATTATCCAAGCTTTTTTTTTTTAAACCCCGCTAAGATAACTGATTTTACCACATTCTCCAGGAATGCGCTTCCAGAAGGTGTAATAGAGCAGAGTACGGTACTAGAGTTCAAGAAAGGATTGGACAATTTCCTGCTGGAAAAGGGGATAGAAGAGTATAGATAAAGGATTACTGCACAGGTCCTGGACCTGTTGGGCTGCCGTGTGAGCGGACTGCTGGGCGCGATGGACCTCAGGTCTGACCCAGCGGAGGTATTGCTTATGTTCTTATGTTTAATTCCAGAGTTTAATTACACGTTGTATGAAGAAATATTTTCTCTGGTTTGTTTTAAATCTACTACTTAGTAGCTTCATCGCATGCCCCCTAGTCCCAGTATTTTTGGAAAGACCGAACAAGTGATTCACATCTACCCTTTCAACTTCACTCAGTATTTTATAGACCTCTATCATATCGCTTCAAGCAAATTCTGTATTTCCATGTGCAATGTTTTGAAATGCCCCTGACACATACCCTGATCATGCCCTTCCTCTTCAGATACATGCTGTAAGAGTTAGGTGCCAGCATTATAGAATAGCACACAGCCAGTTACGTGCACAAATTCTTATCAATGCCAATTAGTTATAATAATTGGTTGTTAGCATCCAATTATTGCTAATTAAGGGCTCATTGATCAATTAAGTTGCACATGCAACTTGGGCACATGCCCAAAATTCAGAGAGCAATTTTGGGCACCAGGCATAGAATATAGGGGATTTTACAAAAGGCTCCATATTCAGTGATCCTTTTATAAAATATACTGCAAATTTTATTTGTTCCAATTTGTATAATCCCTTTTCAGACCTAGATGCCCAACCATTCGCATAGCTAGGACTCAGTGGGTCCTGGGCAGGACATGGATGGGTTCCCCCAATACGTATGTGCACATGCATCCCATCCAGTTTGCAAACCCCCCCTCATCCCCCCCCCCCCCCGGTCCAGCACCCTCTCTCTGGGTTTGGAATTTCTCAACACTCCCCCCCCCCAGTAGGCTCTACAGCTACAGTATTAGAGACAGTGCTAAAGGGAGCCTGGCTGGCTGGCTGGCGAGACCTTCTCCTCTGCTCTGTCCTGCTACAGGAAGTTGCATCAATGCAGCAGGATGCTGTTTCTGAAGCTGTAGCTTTGGAGGACCTGGAGGGTGGGTAAGTAGCTGAACTTGAGGGAAGGTACCAGACTTCAGCAGGCTGTAAATGTAGTAATATAGTGAGCATCTAAAAGCAATATACAGTTAGCATTCTGCAGAGGAAATATTTTCTTCCATTATTATTCTCAGACTTTTGAACATGTATCCCTTAGCTAAAATTAATAGTTCTTCTGCCAAGGCCCACAGTTTTCCTTTTCCAAGGTGAGAGATATAAAGTTGCCCATGCATTTAATACAGCTACTTTTTATTCCCTTGAGGGTTTGGGGTTTGTTTGTTTTTTTTTGTGGGGGGGCTTGGGAAGGAGGGGAGTTTGTGCACTAATGGTGGAATTGTACATAAAAGGTACCATATACTAAAGTTCTGCCAGTTCATGATGTATCTAATGGTGGCACAACCATCAACTGAATCTTCTCTACTAACAGAGTGGCCGTGTGGAAGAAACTGTCAGAAATTTAACAAGTCTTTTTTTTTTTTTCCAAATGAGAAAGAAATCAGGAAGCAGTGGGGGATCCTAATGACTGTTTGTTTTAACCAATGACTGAATTATCCAGACTTTGTCGAGCATGCTGCTATTTTAAACTGGGAACGATCTTGTTTCCCATATATTTCTGGTTGATTTATTCACAGTTTGCTTCGGGTAGTGTAGAGTTATCTTGCTCTCTTTCCACAAATGGAAGATTTTTCCCCCCCACAAAATACCCTGCTCCAAAACACTGAGCAGTACTTATTATATGAAAAGTGTATATGATTTCATATAGTAGGTACTGCTCAGTGTTTTGGAGCAGGGTTTTTTGATCATGTTTCTCCGCTTTTGTTAAAACTTCACTGGCTCCCAGTAATCTCTGGAGTTTACTTTAAGGGCTCCTTTTACAAAGGTGCGCTAGCGGTAATTTTTCAGCTAGCATGCGCTAATCATGTGCGTGTGCTAAAAACGCTAGCACACCTTTGTAAAAGGAGCCCTAAATGTGCCTGCCTAACATTTAAGATCTTCCTCCTTTATTTCATCTATCCTGGAATTCTGTGAGACCTGATATTACCAGATCTATCCAAAAGCTTAAACGATCTTTCCCCTCGCTAAAAGGCATTATCTTTATTGGAAAATTAGGGGAAATCTCTTTACTTTAAAATTACTGAGCTTTGGAATCATTTTCCTGTCCAGCTACGTAATCTGGGATCTTTCCATGATTTTTTAGGATTATTTGTATGTCATGATGATTCTGTTTTCAAATTATGCATGTAACTTTGTGAACCGTTTAGTTATAAACGGTATAGAAATTTTTAAAATAAAAAAAATATTTTTAAAAATGTAGATCTCGCTTCTCTCTATATAATTACTAATTCTTATTATATTTTCCTTTTTTTAAAATTTTTTGTAAACTGTGCTGAGCTCTATCTTTATAGAGTAGATGCGGTATATAAGTTTAAGGTTTAGTTCAGTCTGGATGATTTTTCCCTACTATCCCAGTTGGATGTGTTGTGTTGTATACATTTTTTTTCCAACCATAATTTTTTTATTCATTGGTTTGTTAATACAGTGCTTATAGTGTGTTACATGCAAACAAACAGATCAAACACCTTACTTTCCTTTGTACTCTACTTCCTAATCCTGCTTCTTAGATCAGGGGTTCCCAAATAGAGAGCTGCACGGGAACGGGGACGACGGGAATCCTGCGGGACCCGCGGGTTCCCCCTTCGGGTCACGGGGATCCCGTGGGGATGCCCCTAGGGTCGCGGGGATCCCATGGGGACGCCCCCTAGGGTCGCGGGGATCCCATGGGGACGCCTCCGAGGGTCGCGGGGCTCCTGCGGGGCTGGATGTACTCAGTCGTGCGGCTCTTCTTCTCCCTACCTTCTCTGCTTGCAGCACAGAGCCGAACGGAAGTCTTCCCGACGTCAGCGCTGACGTCGGAGGGGAGGGAGGGCTTAAACAAAGCTTAAACAAGGCCCTCCCTCCCTCCGACGTCAGCGCTGACTTCGGGAAGACTTCCGTTCGGCTCTGTGCTGCAGGCAGGGCAGGTAAGGAGAAGGAGAGTAGCCTCGCAGTTCGAGCGGTCCGCCCCACCCCGCCCCGCCCCGGTTGCAGCACAGCCGGCCAGGTCCCCTTACTTTTGTGGCACTTCCCCGACCGACCGATAACAGCCCGGGTCCGACAATCCTCCCTGCCCTGTAGCCGCGAATCTAAATTACCTTCTTACAACAGCTGTAAGAAGGTAATTTAGATTCGCGGTTAAGGGCAGGGAGGATTGTCGGACCGGAGCTGTTGTTGGTCGGTTGGGGAAGTGCCACAAAAGTAAGGGGACCTGGCCGGCTGTGCTGCACCCGGGGCGGTAGAGAAGGAGGGGGGGGAGAAGGACGCTGAAAGCACTTGAAGACAGAGGAGGGAGAAGGATGCTGAAAGCACATGGGGAAGATAAAGGGGTGGAGAAGGACGCTGAAAGGCCATGGGGAAGACAGAGAGGGAGAAGGACGCTGAAAGGACATGGGGAAGATGGGGGGAGAAGGACATTGAAAGGAAATGAGGAAGAGAGAGTAGGGAGAAGACGCTGGCAGGGAAGAAGACAGATGCCAGACTATGGGGGGAGCGGAGAGAAGAAGATGGGTGCCAGACCAATTTGGAAGGGGGAAGAAAGGGAGAGGCACAGTAACAGAGCAAATGGAAGATGCAGAAGGAAGAGAGACAGTGGATGGAAGGAATTGAATGAGAACATGAGGAAAGCAGAAACCAGGCAACAAAGGTAGGAAAAGAATTCTATTTCTTTTTTTTTTTTTTGCTTCAGGATAAAGTAGTATATTAGTTGTGTTGATAAAAATTTATAAATATTAGAGGCTCTGGTAGAAACCCGTTTACAAAGTATGTATTCTTCCCAATTAATATTTTCAAATTAATAAAGTCTTTTTGCTTATTTGTAAATGGGTTTCTACCAGAGCCTTTAATTCAGTAGCATAATTAAATGAAATAACTATTTCTGAAGTTTATAGGGATGGGCGGGGACGGAGGGGATTCCTCGCGGGGACGGGTGGGGACGGAGGGGATTTCTCACGGGGATGGGTGGGGACGGAGGGATTCCTCACGGGGACGGGTGGGGACGGGTGGGATTCCTCACGGGGACGGGTGGGACTTTGGCGGGGACGGGTGGGGACGGGTGGGATTTCTGTCCCCGCGCAACTCTCTATTCCCAAACCAATCTTGGGACACTCCCACTCAGGTTTACAAGATATGCACAGAAAGTAAGCATGTAGTGGAGGTAATTTATGAAAATCGATTACGTTGAGGATATCCTGAAAGAACCAGTTACTCTTTTGGGATCTTGCCAGGTACTTGTGACCTGGGTTAGCCACTGTTGGAAACAGGATTCTGGACTTGGTGGACCTTCAGTCTGTCCCAGTATAGGAAAATCAAGCCATTGTGACATCACTGATGAGTTTGGCTCTTAGGAATTGGTGGAATGAGGCTTTATGACATCACAATCTCAGCTGTGGAATGTTGCTGCTATTTGGGTTTCTAGCTAGGTACTTGGGACCTGGGTTGGCCACTGTTGGAAACAGGATACTGGACTTGATGGACCTTCAGTCTGTCCCAGTATGGCAACTCTTATGTTCTTATGTGAGCCAAGTATAGAACAATCAAGCCATTGTGACATCACTGATGAGCAGGGCAGGATTAATTCTTCGAGGGCCCCTAGGCACCCAAGTACACTGGGCCATCCTGGCCCTGCCACACCCCTACCCCACCCATGCCCTGCCCCTGTCCCGCCCCCACCCCGCCCATGTCCCACCTCCATTTATCTGTTTTATTATTTACTTCTTTATTTCCCATTGTATTTCTTTTTTAAAAAAAATTCAAAACAAAGATTAGCATACCAGTGCACAGTTTTTCTTCTATGCAACCCCCAATCCCCCTTCCTTCCCACCTACTTACCCAGGATTTTAACTCTGAACCCTTTCCATGCATATATAAAAGTGTTAAAATATTTGTAAAGCAGTAATATTATCCGAAATATGACTATATTAATAACCAAGTTTACAACGCCTCTCAACTGCCTCACTCTACATCAACCAACTGTAACCCATATGTTCAAAGAAGCGTAGGATGAACACAGAGGATCTAGAATCAGAAAATAATTAAATATTGAACTAAGGCCAGTATATGGCAGTTTGGGGGAGGATGGGCTGGAGAGGGCTTCAATGTCTGGGAGGGTGTAGATGGGCTGGAGTAGGTTTTGATGGAGATTTCGGCAGTTGGAACACAAGCACAGTACCAGGAAGAGCTTTGGATTCTTGCCCAGAAATAGCTAAAAAGAAAAAATTTAAAAAAATTTAAATTGAATCAGGTTGGGCAGACTGGATGGACCATTCGGGTCTTCATCTGCCATCATCTACTATGTTACTATGGATAAACAACCAAATCTGTAACTCCTCTAGCACATTCCACTCCATGTATGTTAACATGCAACGAAACAAAAAGGCAAGCAGTCCACCAAAGAATCCAACATGAAACAAAAGAAGATTGGCAGAAAAATAAGGAGATTCAAATTAGGTTAATTCAAGGTGCTCCCAAGAACCATGCCTGATGCATTTCGCCAAACAAGGCTAGTCAACGCTAACAAAAAAACCATGTCTTTCATACAAACAGAACACAGAAAACACCTTTGCCTAGTATGGAATATGTAATCACAAACTAACCTATCCCCCTTTTACAAAACTGTAGTATGGTTTTTAGCCATGGCCAGCGCTAAAAAATGCTCTACAGTTTTGTAAAAGGGGGGATAAAATATAAATATGTAGACAAAGGTTAAATAAAACCACCAAGAAGCTGGACTCTGCATACAATGCAACACCACAGAAACAGCGATGTCCCCTAAAGCAAATAGCGATGTTCCCTAAAACAACAGTGATGTCCCCTAAAGCAAAAAAATAAATAAATAGAAATTTTTTTCTACCTTTGTCTTCTCTGGTTTCTGCTCTCCTCATCTTCTTTTCATCTTCTGTCCTTCTGTGCCTCTTCCAGAAATTGTCTGCCTCTCCCTTCCATCACTTCTTCTCCCCCCCCAAGGTAGCATCCATCATCTTCTCTTCCCTTCTCCAATGGTCTGGCATCTCTCTTCTCTCCTTCCCTCTCCCATATCCCCATGGCTGGGCATTTCACTCTCTTCTCTCCCTTTCTCCCACTTCCATCAGCATCTGCCCCCTTTCTCTCCCTTCAACCCAATTCCATCCAATTCCATCCAGTATCCTTCCCCTTATGGATGTGGCTCGATAGTCGACAAGCAAACACACATTTCATCATCTACCATCTGCAGTTGCTCTCTTTTTTTTTAAATTTAATTTCTGTCAAAGCTGAAAATTCAAGTATGCAAAACCTTGATTGCTTTGTTGCTCAAGTTAGGATAACTACTGTATAAAAAATAAAAATAAAATTGCTTGCCATTAATTTTCAAGGACCAATCACGTCAAAGAATGATGCTTGTCTGGTCAGTTGTATCCTTATGCACAAAGACGTTCATAGCATTGACAAACTCTTGCATACACGACGTACATGTTATCTATTCTCATAATTATGAAGGGAATTTCTAAAAATAAAGTAAAATTCTGGAATCTATCATAGCACACCTAGAATCTCTTCACGGCACACCACTGTGCCCTGGCACACAGTTTGAGAGACACTGGAAGAGTGCATAACTAGAATATTGACATTTACTCCTGTATGTGGATACAAAAATGTGGATATATATTCGTATCCTGGCCATTTGCAAACATTCTTAGCCCCTAAATATTGGCCCACTCTTTACAGAAATACCTCACTAGAATGAGTGCAGAACTCCATCAGGCTGAACCAGTTTGGGTTTTATCCTCCTGTGTGCAAGGAGATGCAATTATGATAAATCACAGGGAATTGCATTTCCAGTTCTGCAATGGGGTAAAAGCAGGACCAACCTGACCCTTTTGACCTTGGGAACTAGAGTCACCCTACAGGTGAAAGGTACACCAAGGAGTAAATTCAAGAAAAATTAGCTAAAGTTACATGCCAAATATTTGGGTGCTATGCAGTAATTCTACAATAGCACTTCAGGGCGGAAATGCCTTTATAGAT
This sequence comes from Geotrypetes seraphini, assembly GCF_902459505.1. Classification (NCBI taxonomy): domain Eukaryota; kingdom Metazoa; phylum Chordata; class Amphibia; order Gymnophiona; family Dermophiidae; genus Geotrypetes; species Geotrypetes seraphini. The sequence goes on along the minus strand of NC_047089.1, from coordinate 214,402,118 downwards.
TACTAGTTTGTCTTAATTTTCGCACCTAACTTTAGGCACAAAACTTATGCCCTCTCATAAATGTTAGTGCCTAAGTACTGGCAGTCAGGTACGTAAATGACAGCATTTCCTAATTTAGCGACTATTTGTTGAGCATGCCACTGGCTGGCTTGAGCTTTAAGAGTGGGTTCTCCTAAGGTCCCAATGTGGTTTCTCTACTTTTGGATTTTTTCATATCGAAGTCTTTATTTTGTTGTTGTTTTGGCACCAACCCCCGACACAGACATATGTGCGAAAACACGGCGCGTGTCGCATCTTCCAATAATGAGAACTCTCATCCCATTCTATGAGGCCCTTGGCACTTTTTTTTCCCGTCTCACTGCTTCTCTGTGGACATCGACTCGCTCTCTTCGTTGCTCTGCCCATGCCCCTTCCATGTCCATCACGCCCCCCAGGAGTTATCCACCATAGAAATTAGGTGCTAAGAGGTAAATATTCCGACGGTGATGGTGAGCATTTTGCTGACCGCCACTGTCGTAATTCCCAGATATTGAGTGCCGGGACATGTCCAGGCTTCAGCACTAAATATCTGGTGTATGTGGCACTAACACAGCCATTTAACTTGATACTCAGAGCTTAACTGGCCACAGATTGCTGCATAAAGTCCTCCATAGCCCCAGGTACGTCGAATAGATTGTGAGCCCTCTGGGACATATAGGGAAAATGCTTGAGTACCTGATTGTAAAACCGCTTAGATACCCTTGATAGGTGGTATATAAAAACCTAATAAACTTAACTTTTAAAAAGACTGTGTTTTATGTTGTCCCATCTACGTGGTTATCCTGACCGGTGTAGGATGATACATCGTGGCCGTTTAAGAGCCGGCATTTCAGCGCTGCCCTTTCATCGCAGGACTGTTCAGCATGGCCCGGGGCTCCAGCCTATTGTGTCGCATGCGGTGGTGGGTGATGTCCCCCTGCACACCCCGAATCCAACATATCTCATGGTGTCTATGGTGAGGGGGTGATGCCCCACACACACCCCCATCCAGCATGTCTTGTGGCACCCCCCCCCCAATCCAGCACTCCACCTCAGCATGAAGGGTAGCGCTGAATAGTCCCGCGATGATAGGGTGGCTCCTAAAGGACCGCGCTAAACTAGCGGCTCTGAAAGGACCACGATGAATGATTAAGTGATAAACACTGGCACTTAAGTGGCCAGGTGCTCCCAAAATAGCTGGCTCACATAGATGCGAACCGCTAAATTTCAGCAACAATCACCAGTCAAGTGCCACTGAGAATGAGCAGATAGCTCAGAACAAGCGATTTAACCAGTCAGTGGCCATTTCTAGCCAGTTAAGTCATTTTGAATATCAGCCAGTAAGTTTATAGAATAGGGGTGTAAATCATTTACACAAATAAATCGAATTAGTGCCAGTTAGTGATTGTTGATGTCAATTGGTCCTTATAACCAGTTTAAAACCAGTTAACTAATTTACTTATGTGTGCAAACGACCCCTGCCCACCCAATAATGTGCCCAATTTTTAGCATGCTATAAAGAGTGAGTGGTAGAGCGTATTCGCTCCTGTATGGTACTTTATGATTGCAACCACGGTACTACACCTTATTCCCCCTTGCAGGAGGAACGAGTGGCCTCGTGGTTAGAGCTACAGCCTGAGGTTGTGGGTTCAAAGCCAGCACTGCTCCTTGTGACCCTGGGCTAGTTGCTCAATCCTCCATTGCCCCCGGTACATTAGATTGTGAACTCACCAGTACAGACAGGGAAAAATGCTTGAGTACCTGATTGCAAACCACTTGGATAACCTTGATACGCAATATATAAATACCTAAAAAACAAACAAAACCCATAAACCAGTGCTCTGCTGAAGTAGATGTTCTGCTTCCCAGAACACCAGATCACACATGACGTGCCAGTGCTACCCTTGGCATTGTCAAGGTAGGCAAAAATTAGAAGCAGCCGCGGCAGAGTGTTATGAATTCAGCTTTCTGTCTGTAAAGTGTTTTGCACAGATCACAAATATGTGGTGATTTATTATTATTTACTGTACGTGTAACGCTGGCAAATGAAACGCGAATGTCTGATTCAGCACCCAATGTTCCCTGATTAAGAATCTATGGGGCTTGCAACTGCTTAGAAGTACATTCTTGTATATATGTTCTCTTTAGCTACAATTACACCAGCAATTAGCGATTTTAGCAAATTAGCTTTTTTTTTTTCTAAGTTTGCCTTTTGCTTGAATATCATTTATAACTGCAGGGATTGCTCCTTCTCTGTAAAACCTCCTCTGCCATGTGTCTCATTCAGGGAACTATTCAGTCCATCACGTCCTCTTCATGTTAATTGAACAGAAAAATTCCAATAGAGTGTCATTAGAATTCTGCAGGGTAGCTGGAGGCCTTTTAATCGAATTTTCTAATTGAATGTTGTTTTGTCAATGGCTTGGCACAAATTAAAAAGAGATTGATAACAGAAGCACTGTGCTGGGGATCGTGGGCTCCCAGCAAAGACCCTCTTCCCTCATGGGTCCTTCTGCGGGAATTGTTTGGCACAGATAACCCTTCACCTGATCGAGGAGTTTCCCTTTTACATTTACTCAGTAGTATGGACAATGAATACAGAAGCTGCACCTCACAGAATTATGTGACCCACTAGTCAATACTTTACTGACTGTTTCCAAAAACACATGTGTGAGGAACTAACAAGAATGTCATCGTATCTGCCAGGAGCCACCTTGTATTCCAGATGGAGAAGGTATTTATTGAGGCCTCATAATTAACGTGACCATACATCCCATTTTCAACGGGACCGTCCCATTTTTAATTACCTTGTCCGGTTGCCCCGAAGCACTCCGAAAATGTCCCATTTTAGGAGCCCAGGATTTCTTCCTGCTTCTCCATGCTTCCCCGATGTAGCAACAGGCCAGGTGCTGTAGCGACTGCACTGTACAAGTGCCGGATCTACAAGCCTTCCCCCTTCCCCCCCCCCCCCCCCCGACATCAATTCTGACGTCGGAGAGGAAGTTCCGGGCCAATCGCTGGCTGGCCCAGAACTTCCTTTCTGATGTCAGAATTGACATTGGGGGGTGGGGTGGGGTGGTGGTGGAAGGCTTGTAGGCCTGGCGCTTGTACAGTGCAGTCGTTGCATGCGCCTTGGTGTTGCTGCGTCGGGGATGCAGGGTGCATCGAGGGCAGGGGAAGCAGGATACGTCAGAGAAGCAGGGTGGCTTGGCTTGTCGGGGGGCAGGGGAATCAGGGTGCGTCAGGGAAGCAGGGTGGCTTGGGTGGGGCAGGGAGAGAGAAAGACAGAAAGAAAGAAAGGGGGGCAGGGAGAGAGAAAGAAATAAAGGATGCACAGTCAGAAGGAAGTGCAACCAGAGACTCATGAAATCACCAGTAAACAAAGGTAGGAAAATGATTTTATTTTAAATTTAGTGATCAAAATGTGTCAGTTTTGAGAATTTATATCTGCTGTCTATATTTTGCACTATATTTAATGGGGGGGGGGAGGAGAGGATCCGGGGGTCCTGTCTTGTTTTGAGGAAAAAAATTAATGGTCACGTCATCAATGGCCTCCTGGAAAGAATGATGAATGAAGCCTTCAACAATGACACCTTAGGTGATGAAGTATCCCAGCTAGTACCTAAAGCTTATATCCCCCAGAATCCAGCCATACATGATATTGTTTTCATTTGCAGAAATGCAATTAGTTTTTCTCTAACTGCAATGCAATGCATGTGGTGTTGGGATCTTGAATAAAATAGTTGCTTAATTTTTGGTGTAACTATTTTAATAAGGAAATGCCATTAGACAGTGCTGTAAATTCCACCTAAGCAGCCTCTGAGATGCAATGCAGTCCAAAGAAAGAGGGGCTCTTCTTGTAGCCTCTCCCAAATATATTTTTTTAAAATAGATCCCATTGCTCTAGGCCTTTCTGAGATTTTGATGGGGTGGGGAGTCTTCATCTCAGATTCTGCCACTGCCTTAAGAAGTTCTGTTATTGAAAGCTGTTATTAAAACTGCTGCTTATGAGATGGTGCATTAATATTAACTATTGTTAACTTTCATGTCTTTATCAATAAAGTTTATTTTAAGAAAAAATGAATTCTTTAGTAGCATTTGAATTCAACATTTAAAGAAAGAGAAGTGACATAGTAAATGATGGCAGATAAAGATGTGAATGGTTCATCCAGTCTGCCCTGTAATAACATAATTTCATGATTAAATTAAAATGTTTTTTTCTTTCTTATTTCTGAGTCAAAGACCTTAAAAGTCTACCCAGTACTGACCTTAATTTCCAACTACTACGCGGATTGCCTCCTGCTTGACCAAAACAGGCAGCGGGGAGCAGAGCTAGGGTGGGACTGGGGCAGAGATGAGCGGGAGTAGGGCGGAGATGGGCGGGCCTTGGGGTGTGTCTAGGGTGTCTGGATTTTACAATCGTGAAATCTGGCAAGCCTGTACATGACATAAATAAATTCATTTATTTAGGGACTGCTTGATCAGGGAATGGGCATGGAAGCAATATCCCGATAGTGTGTTTTGATTAGCACACACTAATGGCTAACAGACTTAACATGGGATCACTATGGGCTGATTATATAAAGGGCGCCTAAAGCTAGGCCCCTCTTATGCACCTAACTTAATTGGCAAAATACTCTTAATAGCCTCAATAACTGGAAAAAACTTAATTGGGTGATAAGCATCTACCGCATGGCACTTAGCGGGGCCTAATTGGACATTTTTATGGATGGAGAATGACTTAGGTGCCTCTAAGCGTAATTCTCTAATAACTTAGGCATATGAAATGTAGGCCTTTTAAACCCTCAGCAGGAGGCTAAGATTTTACATAAGCACCGCTAGCTATGATTCTGTAAATAGCCCCCAAGGGTGATTGACACGCGGTTGGTGCCATTTTTCTAGACTCCGGCCAATTTAGGTGCCCGATTTAGGTGCCAACAAGGCATCTCGATTGTAGGCGGCAGTAGGCATCCTACTGCCATCTAATGGACCCATTGGGGCACACTTTTAAAAAAACAAAATCAATGGGGCAAAAGACGCATATAATGTAGGCATTGTTCGCGTGCATACGGAGTTATCTTCAATGAATCAAATCCACGCACAAATATTGAAATTATTATCAAGGTGCCAAACCATTCAATTTATAAATATAGCCAAAATATGAACTTATTTAAGGCTATGAAACCACCTTGTATATGATATTCAGAAATGTTTTTTAGAATTTTTTACCAATTTTTTACCCGACCCTCAGTGGCACCACTCAGGACTCAAACTTCTCATTGTCCTGAGCTTTATGTGTCTGCTCGTCATCGGGACATTTTTAAATCTTTAGTCTGATTTATGATTTTGACAAATTAGGAGGAGTTAGAAACAGGAAGAGATAAAGAGATAAAAAAGAAAAATAAGAAAGAGTTACAGTAATGAGAGCTCTGATACGTCAGTTGATACGTCACCATTGATCAGCTGGCTGATTGGAGCTCTGATGATATTTAAACTAAAGAACGCTGTCGGCCCCGCTGTAAAGGATAGATTGTTACAGCGGAGGTAGATGACTAATGGTGAGTAGAAATTGTGGAAGCTTTCAGCTTAAGTAGGAGTTAGTTTTTAAAAAACATATTATTGAAATACATCTTCTATGATAAGCACTGCACTGGTGAACTAAAATGGGTTTTAATTTATGGTTTTGTTGGTGATTTACAGGGATTGAGCCTTGAAAAAGCAAGCGAGGTGAAACATGTCGGCTTTGACATCCCTCATTAGTGCTGACATCTCTAACCAGGAAGACTTAGCCATATTTTAAGCTAAGTATTTATCTTTATGAGAAAGTATCTTTATAAGAAAAATATAAATAGAAATATAAATAGTGGAAAGCTTTATGAAAAATGTCCCGATGACGAGCAGACACATAAAGCTCAGGACAATGAGAAGTTTGAGTCCTGAGTGGTGCCACTGAGGGTCGGGTAAAAAATTGGTAAAAAATTCTAAAAAACATTTCTGAATATCATATACAAGGTGGTTTCATAGCCTTAAATAAGTTCATATTTTGGCTATATTTATAAATACGGAGTTATCTTGGCATGTCTATGGATGCATAAGGTCAGCATAGGCATTTCTCGTAGGCACGCGTCAAACGCTTTAAATGTAGACGTGTGAAATGCTGGCCTACATTTAAGGCGTCTGAGAAGAAAATAGACGCGATTCTGGATGCGTAGCCTACCGCGGCAGGCACTGTTTCCAGAATAAGGCCCTTAGGCCTAAATTCTCTATTACTGCATTTAACTTAGGCGTGCTTTGGACGTCGGATATAAGTGAATAATCACGGAGTTAAGGGTCTTAATTAATGTTAATTGGGTAATGAACGACACATAGACGTCCCTAGGTAGTACATAACGAACTAACGTCTATCGAAAGCATAGTCCCGTCTGCAACTCTGGACGTGGGCGTTCCATGGGCGTTCCATGGGCGTGCCAAGCGGGGACGCTGGATAGGCGCTACCTGGACGAACCTGTGCGTCTAAATCTCGTGAATTATATAGACGTAAGAAACCCTGGTCTAACTTGGATTTCAATGCCGTTTCAACTATCGTAATTGCGGCTCTTTGTTACACGCGAGGCAGACGTCCACTGTGTGTTTTCATCAATAATTCAAATAGTGAATTTCAATAGGTAGATTTCATATTTTCTCTGTCCTAATAAATATAATGACACCATAACAATGGAACACATTATATTGCATTGATAACAAACCACATTTCAGCCCAAACCATAATATAATGTTTACATGGCTTTTACAACCCCCTTTTTTGTCTCAACAAACAGCACTGCAATCGGCTCTCTTTTGAAAGCAAAGAAAAACCAGCACACATTATCAGCACTTAAAAAGAGAATAAACAGATACACACCTTAACATTCCAGCTTCCCTCATTGCAAAATGGAGGTGTTCAGTTGCACAAAACTGACCTCATTGTGACCTCATCAATCTGCATCTTCAAAGTAATATGCCACAATTAAAAGACGTGGTGGGTGTTGAACCCACAACCTCTGGATGTTAGCAGCACAGGCTGGGCTCCTAACCGATAGAGCTACAGCTGCTTGACTGAGCTGTCCGTGCTTCATTAGGTATCATATCAGGATGAACTCAAATAAGTTTAAGCAAAGGAATGCGTAAAGATTTGGAACGTTTTCAAGTAGAAAACAAATATGAAATATGTATTAAAGAATTGCAGCACAAATAACGCCTAAACGGAACAGATTATTTACAGTCCTATATGCATTAGTACAGTGCTTAGAATGAAGATTAGCGTGTAAGAAAAACGGAGCTCCACCTCACATGCATTCAAGCACACTTGGGAATATGGGTTTGGGGCTCAGTGAAAGCAGCGCTTTTAACCATTGAGCTACCACTCTTTTGTGTCAGCCTATTATGACATTATAGCTAAACTCCTATTCCCTTAGCACTTCACTAAGATATGATATGACAAGGGAACCAGAAGAATTGGAGCTGTGGGTCAGTGAGGAAAGGCACTCTCTACCAATCGTCCGGCCTTTGAGGGTTCAAATCCCAGCCTGTATTTTACTTGTGGCGTATCTGCCTTCCAGGTGCACTTTGATGATGCTTTCCACTTCTTATAGGAGTTGAATATAACATTTCTCCATTTAAACATGGCATACGTTGTTAGTTTTTATCGTGGTAAAGTATACATTTCTGAAATGGTGAAGAAACAATAATATACAACGGCAGGAAGCGGTATAAGCAAATCCAAACTGCTATAAGCACAAGAAAGCATTTGTAGCTCAACACGCTAATGCTTCTTTTCTGAGCTTTGCCATCTAAAACTCCCCGGTTCGACTCCCACCTTTGCTCATTTTAATAAGGTCCTAGTTTTTTCCTATTAGATCTTATAACATTTCCCTTTGCAGGCAAACCTATTTTCAACTTACCATGGCTCGGACATCCTAAGCAGTGATGAGAGCACATTAACCAGGCGATCCACAAATGTCATCTTGCTGTCAGAGGAAAGGTTTCTCTCATCACTGCTTAGGATGTCCGAGCCATGGTAAGTTGAAAATAGGTTTGCCTGCAAAGGGAAATGTTATAAGATCTAATAGGAAAAAACTAGGACCTTATTAAAATGAGCAAAGGTGGGAGTCAAACCGGGGAGTTTTAGATGGCAAAGCTCAGAAAAGAAGCATTAGCGTGTTGAGCTACAAATGCTTTCTTGTGCTTATAGCAGTTTGGATTTGCTTATACCGCTTCCTGCCGTTGTATATTATTGTTTCTTCACCATTTCAGAAATGTATACTTTACCACGATAAAAACTAACAACGTATGCCATGTTTAAATGGAGAAATGTTATATTCAACTCCTATAAGAAGTGGAAAGCATCATCAAAGTGCACCTGGAAGGCAGATACGCCACAAGTAAAATACAGGCTGGGATTTGAACCCTCAAAGGCCGGACGATTGGTAGAGAGTGCCTTTCCTCACTGACCCACAGCTCCAATTCTTCTGGTTCCCTTGTCATATCATATCTTAGTGAAGTGCTAAGGGAATAGGAGTTTAGCTATAATGTCATAATAGGCTGACACAAAAGAGTGGTAGCTCAATGGTTAAAAGCGCTGCTTTCACTGAGCCCCAAACCCATATTCCCAAGTGTGCTTGAATGCATGTGAGGTGGAGCTCCGTTTTTCTTACACGCTAATCTTCATTCTAAGCACTGTACTAATGCATATAGGACTGTAAATAATCTGTTCCGTTTAGGCGTTATTTGTGCTGCAATTCTTTAATACATATTTCATATTTGTTTTCTACTTGAAAACGTTCCAAATCTTTACGCATTCCTTTGCTTAAACTTATTTGAGTTCATCCTGATATGATACCTAATGAAGCACGGACAGCTCAGTCAAGCAGCTGTAGCTCTATCGGTTAGGAGCCCAGCCTGTGCTGCTAACATCCAGAGGTTGTGGGTTCAACACCCACCACGTCTTTTAATTGTGGCATATTACTTTGAAGATGCAGATTGATGAGGTCACAATGAGGTCAGTTTTGTGCAACTGAACACCTCCATTTTGCAATGAGGGAAGCTGGAATGTTAAGGTGTGTATCTGTTTATTCTCTTTTTAAGTGCTGATAATGTGTGCTGGTTTTTCTTTGCTTTCAAAAGAGAGCCGATTGCAGTGCTGTTTGTTGTTCACTTTTGTTTCCTTCCATCCTAACAGTTCTGAGAAGTGGTGGAATTTGGTGTTTCTCCTCAGCATTCTGCAGCCACATGTGCATGAGATATTTTCATTTGCTCCTAACTGCAAGCCATTCTAGTAGGAATGTGTTTCTTTTGATGCAATATAGGCATTGGGCAACAGCTATGAGTTAAATCAAACTTCAGAGGGCTTGGACAGGTGTTGAACAATGATCCAGTTAGGGGGGGATGTTTTTGGTGGGGGGAGGGTGTTCAGCATGAGAGAGAACAGGTTGCATTAACTATTAGACAATGGGCTGCACATAATAAAAGCTGAAGCAAAATATTGATATGTAAAGGGAAGGCTAAAGAGTTACCAGGTGTCCTGGCAGAGAAATGAATATAACCTATTTGCTAACCTTACTCAAGACTTGAACCCCCTGATGTATGGAAGATGAAAAAGCAATGCCTTAAGGCATAGAGCTATAGAGGTAACTTTGTTTAGAACATAGAGCTTAGAGATGTGAAGGAAATGACTACAACGTCACTACAGCTGTATATTGCAAAACCACATCCAATGCACATCCAATTAGATTTGAATTCTAACGGTTCCTATGACGTTCGCCGCTACGTAGGCGTGCTTAGTATATAGAAAGCTTTGGCACAGCCATTTTGCCTATGTAAGACCCCCTCATGTGAGTTTGTGTTTGTGATGTTCCGTTTCCTCAATGATGAAACTTTGTGCTATGACTTGCCTGTTCTCCTTTATACTCCCTTCTGCCTTTGACACTCCTCCCCACCCCCATTATCTGTATTTCCTTAGTTTATGGATTTTTCTGGGTGTTGGTGTGAGGGATTGTTGGGGACTTAAATTTTGTGTTAAGTGTGGAGGGGAATAAATTGTTAGGGAAAAGAAGGGGCCAGGTCAGGTTACACACAGATGCCCACACCCACCACTCTCCCTGCTTTCATAATGTCATTGTCTGCCCCACCTCCATTTTCCATATTAGCAGAGTACACCAAAAAGAAAGAGCAGAGGGGGCCTACAACTTTCAATTAACTCCATGTGGAATGGATGGGAACCTTTGTTTAAATATGGGAAATATGTCATCAACCAAGGCAGCTACTGCACCAGATGGGATGCATATTAATGAGATTCTTAACTTGAATGCAGGAGAGGTGTCTAGATATGGGCAGACTTGGGGGAGGGGGGGGAGCAGAGATATGCTGGATAGTAGTCTTGAATGAGAAAAGATAAAAGCAAGAGGTGGAGGATGTCATGGAGGCAAGGAGAGATTAGGGATGCAAGGGTATTTGCAAACAGAAAGGGTGAAAGGTTGCCACTGGGGATGGAAGGAGATTAGGGAGTAACACTAGGTTTTGAGGTGGAATGGAGAGATGGCATGTAGGTTCCAGCCCTCTCCTCCCCTCCCCTGGTATGCATCAAGGAAAATAACAAAAGAGAGGGACAGATGTTGATGCATAGGGAGCTAGGTTGTGAAAGGTGGGATAAGAGGATTGTAAGGGATAGCGCTAATGAGCATGCATGAGAGACCTGCATCTAATGGAGGTGTCAGCCATCAAATCTACCACGATGCATATCCATTAGGGGTATCCTCAAACCCTTAACTGGCCTAGTGGTCGTTCATGACACTGTTGGGACATACCTCTGTAAACCACATGATACAGCAATGTAGCTCTGGGAAGCACCTAACGAATACAATATAAGCTGAAACACAAACACACTGTCAGCTATATATGTTTCATTTATTTGATGGATTTTATTGTAAAACATATATCCATTGACTTGCTGTTGTACATAATAGATGGAAATATGCATAATATAGGATGCAACCACAAAAAACAAAAGGGAACAAGCCTGAAGAAGTATTTAATACCTTATTTAACTCAGATGGTGCTCAGAATCCATGGATGGAATAGACAAAACTCAGGATGGGGAACAAACCCCTAAAGAGATTGGTCATTGAAAGTGCTTCATTCTGTTTAGCATGTCCATAACATAGGTGAGTATTCAATGATTCAAAAAAATATAGTTTCAAAAAGTGCAAGCAAACTTAACTTCAAAGTCCATACAGCGATGGTCCGGCAGGGTTCAGACGCGTTTTGGCAAGGAGGCTTCTTCAGAGAACCCGCTGTGCTGTGTGCAATTCATAATTAAATGCTTCCTGGTTCAAAGAAAAAAGTCTTTCATTTCCTGTGACAAGGATGAAGTCAGGCAAATGTCCAGGCTGCCAACAGATGGCAACGGGTTGCACCTTAAGATGAAGTCAGGCAAATGTCCAGGCTGCCAACAGATGGCAACGGGTTGCACCTTAAGATGAAGTCAGGCAAATGTCCAGGCTGCCAACAGATGGCAACGGGTTGCACCTTAAGATGAAGTCGGCAACATGGCTCCTGGAGAGCTACAGATCCTTGGAAGGGTGTAATAGTTATTATCCAACTATGATGCCCTCGATGGGAGTTGAAGCTGATGAAGATTGGCACTCAGGCCAGGATGCTATCTGGATGAAAGATCTGCAGTGACTGAACCGTGATATAGAGGCTGTGGCGTGTACATGCAGAGGAGGTCCAGCGGAGCCCCAGGGTCCATGCGGCATGACTGGCCTGGGAGTGTTCAGAGGACATAGTTGGTCCTAATGGGGGTCCTTTCCTTTTCCCTTTCCCCGGCCACGGCCTCGACTCCGGCCACGGGTGGCCGGGGGGGAACCTTGCGTGGTGGGAGCCTGGCTGGAGGAGGTCTGGGAGGTGGATTGAGGTCCAGGATCCCCATGGGAGGCAGTCTGGGTGATGAGCTGGGGGAGAAGTTGTGAAAGAATGCCACACATGTTCTCCAGCGCCCGGCGAGTCCCTGCCTGCTCTTCCAGGATTGCAGTCTGCACAGCACGTGTTGCAGACTGCTCGGCCACCAGGGAGGCCAGGTGCTGGTTCATTACATGTGTGGCTTCTTTTATCTCAGCCACCTCCCTGATGAGCAAAGTTTGTCTTTGGTGGAGGTGGTCACCCACCTCCACCAATTGACGGTGGAGCTCATCAGGGGGGGCCTCCAGCTCATCACCCTGATGGAAATCTTCCTCCCCCAGGGCTCCAACCTCATCCACCTCTTCTTCCTCCTCCAACTCTTCCCCCTCCTCTACTGCCCTGTTGTCATCATGGGGATGAAGGGGGGGCGCCGGTGCAGCTTGTGCATGAGTGTTCCGAGGAGGAGGGGTGGCGTATGATGTGCCTGCCACTGCTTCCTCCTCCTCCTCCTCATCCCCTTCATCCCTATCAGCAGCAGAAGGAGGATGGGACGCCTCTGCAAAAAGACAAGAAAATACACATTGGTATTAGTTGAAAGCGGTAACATCTGAGAACATCATTTGAATTGCATCACAGGTCACAATACTGTACATCTGGTCATTTACAAGGTATTATGCAGGCTAACATATGGAACATTAGCAACGTATTCCACATGTTAGGCTTCCAAGAGTATCAAAACAGGCAATGGCTTTTATTATATTACTATGAATTGCATTGGTTGTATAGTACTGTTGTAGTTTAGAAAGATATAAAATATGAGTAAAAACACCAACAAGTCAATGGCTTCTATGTAAAGTGATCTTACCTTGGTGCCCCAGGGAAGTATCAATGGCTCCCACAACAGGACCTATTCCAGGACCCACTATGTCCATCACCTCACTCTCCAGGACAGTCAGCTGGAGGTTGCCGCAAGGACCCTGCGCATTAATTCGTTCCTGCTTCCGCCGGACCTCTCTCCGCAGGGCACGCCACCGTTTTTTCAGAGCCTCTATATCACGGCCCTGATGGTGTACAGCATCTATGTCACTGCAGATTCTTCTCCAGATAGCATGCTGGCCTTCTATCCCAATCCTATCAGCTTCCCTCCCAAAGAGGGAATCATAGTTGGCCCCAACTTGGGCCACAAGGATCTGCAACTCTCCATGCAAGAAATTCGATTTTCGCTTTGAAGCCATGTTGCAAGGTGTAGCCATCTTTTCAGGCTACTTGTAGAACACGTTCAAACACACCCCCTGTACAACAACCAATGAGGTGTGCTGGGCGTGGTTAGGAAGCGGGCTAAGGAACCGCACCCGAACGGCGCCCAATAGGCATAGAGAAAGTTTTCCTGCTATGATGACGTCACACGCTACATAGGCGTGCATGGGTATAAGAAGGTCCAGGTGAGCAGTGTTTCCTTTCTATTCTATCCTATTGCTTATGCAGATGTTTGAGACTTTACTCTGTCTTAGTCTTTTACATTTCTTTCCCTATCTCTGCCTCCCATTTCCCTCTATTCCACAGAGCCATTAATACTGGCCATTCTAATATGTTGTTTTATCTTTTCTAGAAGCAGCTCAGATAGTAAGTCCAGGTGAGAATGATATTTTGTAAGCTACTTTGAACTATCATAGAACTAAAGAAACCAACCAACAAAAACTGACTTCTCTTTATGGCCTTTCATTGTGTGCTATTGTTTATACTAGTTATTTTATTTCTGATATCTCCTACTCTCCATTCCACAGGGCTGATAAAAATGACTGAGAAGACTGATAAAGACCATGCTGGTATATATTTTGCTGGTACACAAATGGATATGTAAGTAAAATGGATGTGTTCATACATCTGAGAGGGTTTACTCAGAGTTAAAGTTAATTCTTTGTAGAATCAAATTACAGGCAAATTAAAATCAGGTGAGGAATGGTTCTGTGTACTAACTCATTGATAAGAATAGGTCGGGTATGTTGGGGGGGGAACACTGCCATTCAATGGATATCCAATCAACATGGTTCAGGTGGAAAACTCCTAATGAGTGGCTAATGGCTGCCATTTTTAATAAGGAGTCTAAAGGTATGTTAGCAGCTCTGTTACTTCTAGGTGTGTGTTCTGCCACAACTTCAGTGTTTAATTTAGGAGACATAGGTCTTTGTTAACAGTTTCTCTCTATTCTTCATTTCAGACCAGAGCAGCAGCTCAGCACACCAGTTTGCACCTAGCCAAACAGTTGTAGGTGAGAATATATATGGTAACCTTTATTTGCTTACTCTACTATTCTTCACTTGAGTCACTCTTCTGATGAGTGAAATAAATGTTTCACACTTCTATTGTTCTCTTCACACAGGTATCCTTGATGACTTTCAGGAACAATAGTAAATTGATATTGTTGGCCTCATAGAACACCATGGCACGCATTCCTGCTGTTATATGCACACAAACTTTTTGTTTTCAGTTAGTCTATTCCCTCACATGAGTTCTAAACAGTAGCAGTGGAGGATTACAGGTGATACTAACCCACACCATCAGCAAGTTAAGGTTATTGCCTTAACACCTATACCACGGTGACATCTAAGCAGCTCAACATATATGAGGTTAACACATTGCTTTAGGGAAGGGAGGACCTTGGGGGTTGAACCCCCCTGTTTGTGAACGTTGTGTAAACCAGCTTCTCCTCTTTTCAGTTTTCAGGTGTCTTACACAGGCAACTGCAGTATTGTCAGATGGAGTTTTTATAGTACTGAGAGCAGTGCAGCTGTGAGCATCTTTGTGGTTTCCACACCTGCTTTACCAAAATAGTGTAGCTCAAGAACCAGGAGGATAGATTGAGGGATCTGGCCTTTACTTCCATCACCTTCATTGAAAGGAAGAAAAACCCACATGTCTCATTTGGATTCTCCTGGTGTGGAGCCAACTCTTACTAGAAATAACCCTATTCCTTAACAACAAATCTACCACAGTGACTTATATTCTCTTCCTTATGTAGCCATTTACTTTGGAACAGGGACTGGCTTACTTTGCACATCATAGCTGAGATGTCGTCATCTACCTACAGTTGCATATACCCTTGCATTCACTTGCTTTTTTCCTAGATTCTGCAATGATTTGACATCAGAGTGGCTAGCAGGTAATAGAATGAATGACAGACCCCAATAAAGATTGTCAAACTTTCTATATGTCACCTTGTTGTTATAGTGAAAAGGGCCCATTCAGCAGTCCCTCCTGAACCCCTATCTACCTTGGACTCTGTCCACTAAGCTGATGATGCTACAAGGCTAAAACCACACAGGAAAGTTTAAAGTAAATATAAACCAATATTTTTATGGAATTATTAAAACATTTAAAAATGTCAACTCTTTAAAAAAACTATTTACATATGTAACAACATATAACGCAGGGAAAGAGGGTGGGGTGCCCCCCAAGAGTAGCTTGAGCTACCTCAGGCGAGGGGGGCGGAAGAGGTGCAGTCATTGAGAGGGTGTATGGCTGCTGGCACCATGCCCTCTTTCGGCTATCAGCCGCAAGAGGGCATGTTCCATCCTCTCCACACACCCTCTCAATACCTGCACCTCCTCCAAGATGGCAGAGTAGGCCGCCATCTCCCTGGCCACCCCCTCCTGAGGCTGGTCGGGCTGCTCCTGGGGGAGAACAGCAAGGAAAGGGGGTGGGATGGGAACAGGAAGGGCAGGAGAGTGAGGGGAAGGGCTATGGGTGGGGGAAGGGGAAGGTCAAACAGGGGATGGTGGTGGTGGTCCTGGAGGTAGTGGTGGGGCAGGCGGTGGGGGTCCAGGGGGCAGTGGTGGGGCAGGCAGTCCAGGGGGCAGTGGTGGGGGCAGTGGTGGAGGTCCAGGGGGCAGTGGTGGTGTGGGTGGTCCTGAGGGCTGCCAGGCCTCCTCCTCCTCCTCCATCTCCTCCTCCATCTCCGCCTCTATCTCCTCCTCTATCTCCTCCTCTTCCTCCTCTGCCGAGGACCAGGGTGGGGCTCCCTCCATCACCTGCGGGGCCTCCTGAGGGGGTGCCTGCGCTGCTGCTTGACAAGAGAGAAATAGGATACAGTCAGATATGTCCACAACACTTTTGAACATGACATTATTTACTACGTTATTTTCTTCAAATGCTAATAACAGGATGCAAAGCACCTACTCCACTGTCAACATCAAAATGTAGCGTAAGTAAGTGAGGCAAGTAGAACACCATAAAGCCATTGTGACATGATATCACAATAGCAGCTTTACTGCAGATTTTATGATTAAGAATGGTTTACAGCTACTCAAGCATTTTCATCTATTTATTCTGGTAGGCTGATCACAAAGAAACACACGCTGGACTCATTACTCACCGGCTTCTGCACGCAATTCCTCCCTCACCCCCTCAAGGAAGGCCCGCTCCTGGCGCCTCAGCAGTCGCCCCCTTTTCCTGAGATCCTCAACCTGGATAATAGAGAGAGAGAAAGAACAGAGAGGGAGGGATATGATGAGTGCCATCTAGCACTATGGCATAACATGTTTACTTAAGTATTGACCTCTATAAGCACATAAAAATGGAGTACACTGCCCTCCAAGAGCCCCTATCCGCTTTGCTGTCTGCCTTCACCCCCTTCTGCCACATGTTTTACATGAATTTATTCACGTACTCCAGCATTTCCCCTTTCTGTGCTGGAGGCATCGCTATCTCTCTACTGTACCTGGGACAGTGGGGGGGGGGGGGGGGAGGGGGGGGTGTGAGGTGACATGGACAGCATCACAAGGAGGAGGTGGGATTGAACTCACAACCCCAGGGTGCTGAGGCTGTAGCCTATCAGCACTGCCCCACATTACAGCATGTCCTGGTGAGCTTACAATCATGCAGCAGGGGCAATAAAATAGTTTGGTCAGAAGGAGCAGCGTGGCTTGAAACCCCTGACGTCAGGGTACTGACGCTGTCACTTTAAACGTCATGCCACTATCTCCCTAGACCAGCAGATTGAGTTTAAGGTATTTGAAATGACATAGCAGATTGAGTTTAAGGTATTTGAAATGACATAGCAGCACTTTGGCAAAGTTGATGTCAAGATGTTTCGATTACAAATGTGAAGCTTGTGACCCAAAAATTAGTTGTGTGCATGTTGTGAATGGAATAGATGCCTTCTAGGAGCTGAATTTGTCATTTGAAATCCTACTACTGCTCCTTTGGGATGTGCTTTAATTTCAGTATTCAATGTAAAAGATTTATTATGCACAATTGTAGTTTTTAAAAGGAATCAAAATTTACACACAAAACATGAACAATTTGATTGAGACAGGTTTCCATCATTACATTTTACATGATTATTTGTGAGGGCCTGACTTGGAATACTTACTTCCCTGGGACAGGAGGCTCTGCGATTGTACCGCCGGGTCAGGCGGCTCCATGACTCCCTGAATTGCAGGTATGACCTGCGATGGCCAGGCACTACAAAATAGTGGTGCTCCCGGGAGAGAAACAGCCTGGCTAGCAGCCTGGTGTCCTGTGTGGTAAAATTTGGCTGTCTTCTGGCAGCCATTTTATGAGAAATAACTGCGTATGAAGAACGGACGATTCTATGACGTCACAACGCAAAAAAACGCGATGACGTATTTGTGCCGCTTGGGCGTGCTTGCAGCAGCCGCTCCGCGCTACAGAAATACTGTAAAGTACGCCGATATCGCTGTTATATAAAAAAGTACAGCAGAACGCTTAAAAGCTTACGTCCACCAAACACAATGACAAATTAAAGAAATGAAGATTGGGTTCACATATTTGAGCTTACCTATGCATGTTTGGGTGGGTGGAAAAAAAAAAGAATATTATGTCTTTGGTAACCTTAGTCAGGACTTGAACCCTTCAGCTTTGGAATATACATGCAAGTGCTTTTAAGCACTGAGCTATGTTGGGGACTTGGGAATGGGAGTCTCCAGAAATGGCTATAGGTACAAGCTTTGACAAGGGGTAATTATTGCAAGTATCTACAGGTGTATTTGATCTATGCACACCCAATGACTGTGCAAACAGATTTCAAAATTGTAACGGTTATGACGTCAGACGCTACATCGGCGTCGAGAGTATATAAGGATCTTTAAAAAACCATTATTTTGTCTCCTTTAGACTCCCGTGCGTTCGTGCTTCTGGTGGTTGATTTGTGATAGTGTGACTTTGTACTGTGATTGTATTGTTTCTCCTTTCCCCCATCTTCTCCCTTTTGTTGTGTACTTGTCAGTTGTGTCTTTGGTCTGGTATTAGTTTGAGAGATGATTGATGACTTTGAGTTTGTCTTACATGTGGTGGCCCATGATAGATTGCTGCGCAGAGGAAGGGGTCTGGTGGCGGCCCCGGCCCCAGCCCCGGCCCTGGCCCCGGCCCCGGGGCGTGGGCAGGTTAGAGGTAGAGGAAGAGGTCCAGCTGTGGCCCTGGGGCGTGGCCAGGTTGGAGGCAGAGGCCCAGGCCGACGCCGACGCCAGGCCCCCAGGGTATATAGGCCCAGGGCAAACTTCCTTGATATGACAGATGAGCAGTGTATTGGTCTCTTTAGATTTAATCGGGAGACCATAGTTCATCTCTGTGAGCAACTGCAGGTGGATTTGGAGCGCACCACTCTTAGGGGACATTCCCTTCCAGTTTATGTACAAGTAACTACAGCCCTGGGGTTTTTGGCTACAGGAACCTTCCAAAGGCCCCTGGGAGCTGGGGCTGGCATCAGTCAACCGTCTGTATCCAGGATAATCAATAAGTTTTTGGATGTCTTTTTAAGGCGTATTGCTATGTATATCCAGTTTCCGATGAGTGAGGCAGAGCGGCGACGCACAATGAGGGGTTTTGCTCAACTGGCACATTTCCCCTCTGTCCTGGGAGCTATAGACTGCACACACGTAGCACTCAGACCACCTGCTGAAACTGAAAGGCAATTTAGGAACCGGAGGGCATATCATTCCATGAACATGCAGGTGGTCTGTAGTGCTACCATGGAGGTGACAGATGTGTGTGCCAGCTTCCCAGGGTCCTGCCACGACGCTTATATCCTGGCCCACTCCGGCCTAGGTGGCAGGTTCCAGAGGGGTGAAATCCAAGGTGGATGGCTGGTTGGTGAGTTAACGTACTACTGCAGATAAAGCTTTGTTACATTAACCGCCTTTCTCTCATTTTACCACAGGGTCATGGCTAACTTTGGAGGTGATGCAGAACAATGGACAACAGATATGTGCCCCTTTTCTAATATTGTTTCTCCTTGCAGGTGATCGTGCCTATCCCCTGAGGACGTGGTTGATGACCCCAATTGTGCGTCCCCAACAGCCAGAGGAGGAGCGATATAACCGGGCCCTGAACACCACAAGGACCATCGTGGAACGTGCGTTTGGGTTGCTCAAGTCCCGCTTTAGATGTCTACACCGCTCAGGAGGGCAACTGCTGTACAGGCCCGACAAGGTGTCCAGGATGTTTGTTGCCTGCTGCATGCTACATAACCTAGCACTGAGAAGACGGATGCCAGACCCTCCTGAGCCGCTCCAAGACAGTGACAATGATGAGGACATCCAAGCTAGACGCAGGCCTCTACCTGAGCAAGAAGAGCGTAGGAGAGGGCAGGTGGTCAGGGACAACCTAATAAGAGCCCATTTCTTGGGATAATGGTGAGTATATTTATGTGAACCCCAAACAGCTTCTCTCTCTCTCTCTCTGTCTGTCTCTGTCTCATGTGAGTGAATGTGATGATGCCTCTTTCTCTAGGCTGAAGTTAAAGTTCAGATGTCCCTGACCAGCAAAGCAAGAAGGTATTGGTAGCAGCTCAAGTATTAAAGGTAGAATAATAGGTAAACTCTCTTTGTTTTTGGCCTCATTCACTATGTTGCTCCTGTATATCATTCCATTAGCAGGCTTTATGATGAATTGCCCACATGTCAAATAGCTAACAGCTTTCATACTCTTGTTGCAGGTTGGATGTCCAAGACTTTCATCGTCACCATACAAGGGCATCGTAATGTGCTTCTCGATGGCCTGGTATGAGCTAGCAGTTTAGGACCTCTTGGTTTTTTGTTGTTTTACTAACAACAAATTGTATATCGACACATGCTGGTGTTAGGTTAGCATGTGTGTTGATTGAACACCCCCTTAGTTTTAGGTATAAATGACATCTATATTGGGAGCTCAGAGAAAGCAGATTGGATGAGTTATACTGCTAAAATGTTAAAACTATGGCTATCAGAAGCCTATATGCTGCTCAGCTTTCCACACCTTGTAGGAGTTAATGATGGTATGGGTCTACATGTTTCTGTGTAGCATAAGACTAGCACCCCCCCCCCTCCCTTCTCCATGCTGGTACTTCAAGTTCAACTGAAGCTATAGGGTAACTGTAGGTATTGTGACAGTTTGAGGTGGGGGACTTTTCCAATGTATTAACATGCTTCCCCTCTTTGCAGGTGTTCGGGCCCAGCTGATCTCCTCCTCCTCCTCATGTGGCTAGCATCTCATCGTGAAGCTGTTCCTGTGATACAGGCGGATCCTGTGACGTATTCCTGATACTTGTGCATAGGTAGGTATGAGACATTTGTGCTCACTTCTACTAACCTTCAACATTCCAACCAGTGTGTGTAGGTTATTAGCTCACATATGGACTCTGTAACAAGGAGGATGGCTTTTATTTCCCTTGCTTCTCTGGCATAAACCTCTGGCCTTTATTCTCTGACCTCCTTACTTTCCTGTCTTTTTCCTACATCCTGCCTTACCCTACGATGAGGAAATCTTAATATTTCACAGGCACTGACATTGTACCCTTTCCTCCTGTAGGCTGGGAGTTGATTTGGACCTAGGAGTGGCTTACTCTGTATACCGGTGTAGCTGTGATCCATCTCAGCAAACTGCAGTTGCATGTGTTACAATTTCACACCGCTTTTCTGGACTTTTGAGTGTCAATGAAATGACATAATATTCTACAATAAAAATCTTAAACCACTTAAGGATGTTGTGATTACTTATCAAAGGAATGCCATTATTGTAGCATATAGGACGGCGAATGTTAAGCGCCTAAACGGAATAGATTCATTCAGTAGTACAGTTCGGTTTTAACACCCTCAACTCCTTCAGCTGACACAATACTCATTTGAATAAAATTACAAGATACAGACCAATCACATCTCATTTTCATCTGAAACAGCACATTAGCAATACCAGATACAAAACATTTGAAAAGTTGAATTTGTGTGTGATCAAGACAGCACTTTTGAACTATGTATTCAACCATACTTGAGAATATGGATTTTGAGTCAGTGAAAGCAGTGCTTTAAACCATTGAGCTACCACTTTTTTGTGTCAGCTAAGCTGATTATACCTTGGCACATCACTAAGGTATGCTATGACAGGGGAACCAGAGACACAGGTGTAGGTCAGTGAGTAAAAGCACTATATCGATCATCTGTAGGTTGTGAGTTCAAGTCCCGGCTGGTCTTTTACTTGTGGCATATCTACCTTCCAGGTGCACCTTGATGATGTCACAATGAGATCAGCATTGTGCTGCTTGCTACTTCCTCTTCCTGTGAACTGGAAGCCACATTCAGGTTTAATCTGTGTTTTGATTCTGTTTCTTGTTGTGAAGAATGAGCTGATTGTTGCAATGTTTTAAGACCAGGAGAGTCTTCTTTCGAGCAAGATATCATTTC
Organism: Geotrypetes seraphini; assembly: GCF_902459505.1. Classification (NCBI taxonomy): domain Eukaryota; kingdom Metazoa; phylum Chordata; class Amphibia; order Gymnophiona; family Dermophiidae; genus Geotrypetes; species Geotrypetes seraphini. The sequence continues at coordinate 214,380,492 of NC_047089.1, read as the reverse complement.
TAAACTATCCTCTCTGAAATAATGTCTCTGGCAAATCGAAAGAAAGCTTATTGCATGACTTAGGTGCCTTTTCTGCCAGTCTTTGTGGAACTTAAACGAAGTTTATATGAAGTCTATATGGTGTTCAAAGTCCTATCATTTCCACTTCCCTGGGACATGAGGCTCTTCTGTTATACCGCCAGGTCAGGCAAATGCAGGAGTTTCTGAATTGCAGATATGACCTGTGATGGCCAGGCACTACAAAGTAGTGATGCTCGTTTGGTAGGAAGAGCCTGGTTTAGCTGTGTCCTGGCTGCCATTTTATAGGAAATAACTGCATATGAAGAACAAGCGATTCTATGATCAGTATTAAAAAAAAACAAAAACGCAATGACGTATTTGTGCCTCATGGGCGTACGTGAAGCAGCTACTCCACTCTACATCAATACTGTTCATTACATGCGCAATGACGCCGATATCGCTGTTATACAAAAATGTACAGCAGAACGCTTAGAAGCTTACCATGTAAACCTATTGAAACTTCTCCTGGCCCAAACACAATGACGTTATAAATTAAATAATGCATGTTTGGGTGGGTGGAAACAAACAATATTATGTATTTGGTAACCTTAGTCAGGACTTGAACCCCTGACCTTTGCAACATACATGCAGTGCTTTTAAGCACTGAGCTATGTTGGGGACTTGGGAATGGGAGTCTCCAGAAATGGCTTTAGGTACAAGCTTAGAAGCTTACCATGTAAACCTAATGAAACTTCACCTCCCCCCCCAAACACAATGACGTTATAAATTAAATAAATGAAGAGGTTCACATGCTTAGCTATGCATGTTTGGGTGGGTGGAAAAAAAAAAATATTATGCCTTTGGTAACCTTAGTCAGGACTTGAACCCCTGACCTTTGCAACATACATGCAGTGCTTTTAAGCACTGAGCTATGTTGGGGACTTAGGAATGGAAGTCTCCAGAAATGGCTTTAGGTACAAGATTTGACAAGGGGTAATCATTGCAAGTATCTACAGGTGTATTTGATCTGAGAACACCCAATGAACGTCCAAAACGATTTTAAAATTCTAACGGCTTCTATAATGTCAGATGCTACTTTATGGTTAGGGTTAGGGCTACAGTTAAGTAGCTCGGTAGCTCAGTTAGTAAACATGCTGTACCAGTTATCCATAAGTTGTGAGTTCAACTCCCAGCTTGTCTTTTACTTGATTATAACATGAGGGGTTTATGCTGCAGGAGTGTGTTGTTGGGGTGTTGCAGGGGTGTATAGGATGACAGAGAATAGTCACTTGCATTTTCTACAATGCATTTGAATTTCTTAAGATGAAACCTTAGTGAGCCGGGGAGGAAGGTCCCCGCAGCCTCGCACCTCAGATGAAAAGGTTAATTTTTGAGCGATCTGGGACAGTCTTCAGCGACTCAGAGCCCTCCTCCCGGCTGGCCAGAAGGAGGAAGCTTTGGCGGTGGTGATTTTGGTGGTGAGGGAGGGAGGGGGGGAGTCACCTGGCTGCTGCATCTGCACTCCTGCTGGCCACAGACCTACTGATCACAGAGCAGAGATCACAGAAGCACGCAGGTATGTGCGCATGCGTGGCTAGGGTTTATATATATACACGTATCGCATCTAATTTTCATCACAAACACATTAGCAAGACTATACACAATACATTACAAAGTTGAGCTTGGGTTTGATAAAATAAACAGCATAATTTTGACTCTGTATTACATTTATTGAACCATACTTAAGAATATGGGTGTTGCATCCGTGACAACAGTGCTTTACACCATTGAGCTACCAGTCTTTTGCCTCAACTGACTGTGATATGATAGCTAAGTAGAGTATACTTTAGCACATTACTAAGGTATGCTATGACAGGGGAATTAGAGACACAGGTGTAGGTCAGTGAGTAAAAGCACTATATCGATCATCTGTAGGTTGTGAGTTCAAGTCCCGGCTTGTCTTTTACTTGTGGCATATCTACCTTCCAGGTGCACCTTGATGATGTCACAATGAGATCAGCATTGTGCTGCTTGCTATTTCCTCTTCCTGTGAACTGGAAGCCACATTCAGGTTTAATCTGTGTTTTGATTCTGTTTCTTGTTGTGAAGAATGAGGTGATTGTTGCAATGTTTTAAGAGCAGGAGAGTGTTCTTTCGAGCAAGATATCACTTCTAAACTATCCTCTCTGAAATAATGTCTCTGGCAAATCGAGAGAAAGCTTATTGGATGACTTAGGGTGCCTTTCCTGCCAGTCTTTGTGGAAGTTAAACGATGTTTATAAAAAGTCTATATGGTGTTCAAAGTCCTATCCTTTCCACTTCTAATAGGAGGTGAGTATGACATTCCTGTACAGCTTTCTGTGTAGCACACATCTACCGGTTCCCACCTTCCATACTGATAATGTAAGTTCAACACCCACTCGGTACGTTTCATTTTCTAGTTTTCCTTTGAAACATAACATATTTTTTTTCCTTGTATTAATGGTAAACTGTACAATTCTGATACTGTGTTTTAGTTATGTTTTTCATCATCCTATACTTATCAATGCTTGAATGTGTGATAATAAAGAGTATATATAAAGTATAATAAAAAAAAAAACAAATAAGAAAAAAAAAACCCGTACTCACGTCTATCACGGGTCCATTGGAGACGTTTCAGAAACCTGCGTCTATTTTGAGCACGTCTATTTTGGGCGACGAGGGACGTCTATTTTGAGCACGTCTATTTTGGGCGACGAGGGACGTCTATTTTGAGCACGTCTATTTTGGGCGACGAGGGACGTCTATTTTGCGCACGTCTATTTTGCGGGACGTCTATCTCACGCCTAAATATAGTTAATTGGTATTTACGTTTACCGGACGTCCAAAGCACGCCTAAGTTAAACGTACTAATAGAGAATTTACTCCTTAGTGTCTGCTAAATAGGAGATGGTAAGTTTTTTCGCATTAATTTTGTTTTACAAGTCCTATATGCTAATGGAAAATTTAGCATGGGAACTGCATAGACTATGTTTAAAATGGTGTTGAGCTTAACGTGCAGGAAAATCCCATGTTAGCACAGGCTAAGCCCAGATTTTGCTGTGGTTTAATATGGTTTATGATTTATTTATTTTATTTCTATTTATTCAAGGGAGCTCAGAACGGTTTACATTAATTTAGTCAGATACGCAAGCATTTTTCCCAGTCTGTCCCGGCGGGCTCACAATCTGCCTAATGTACCTGGGGCAATGGGGGGATTAAGTGACTTGCCCAGGGTCATAAGGAGCAACGTGGGTTGAACCCACAACCCCAGGGTGCTGAGGCTGTAGCTTTAACAACTGTTGATAGATTTGTTACTATGACACATGAGAGGAGTAGAAAATCTCACGCCCTATTTATGTTCCCTTCAGCAAAGGGTTGCAAGAGTAAGAGACATCATGGGCATAGTCTTTCTTATCAGGCTGCTTCTTATGACAAAGATTTCTGTCCATTGTTGATCAGATCTATATCTTATAAGCATTACAGAAAACCTTTGAAGACTTTTCTCCAAATTTTTGGCTAGCTAAATTTCTTCACATCATATTATTTTGTATTTTCCCATAGCATAATCTTTTGTTAACCACATTGAACTAATGGTTATGCGGTCTAGAAATCTGCTATTATGTTATGTTATGCCACACACTCCCATCTTTCCTCAGATTGATAACAAGGGAAATGTACATTTACAATAAAATAAACTGGTAAAAACAGATAGAAAGGAACGCCAGTAAATAGGAGAAAGAGGAAAAAATAGAGGCTAGCTAGTGAATTACTCCAATGAAAGAGAACCTTAGAACATAAGAAGTTGCCTCCGCTGGGTCAGACCAGAGGTTCATCGTGTCCAGCAGTCTGCACCTGCGGCAGCCCATCAGGTCCATGACCTGTTAGGTGGTCCCTGACTTTTCCTATAACCTATCTCTACTTCTATCTGTACCCCTCAATCCCCTTATCCTTCAGGAATTTATCTAAACCTTCCTTGAACCCCCGTAGCATGCTCTGCCCTATTACAACCTCTGGGAGCGCGTTCCATGTGTCCACCACCCTCTGAGTAAAGAAGAACTTCCTAGCATTTGTTCTAAACCTGTCCCCTTTCAATTTCTCCGAGTGCCCCCTTGTACTTGTGGTTCCCCAAAGTCTGAAGAATCTGTCCTTTTATGAAGCTGCATTAGGCTTTTTTTTTTAATATCTCTGGCCATAGCAGTATTAGCTCCGATGCTCAAAGAATTCTTATGAGCATCAGCGCTAATACCGCTTTCTAAAAGGGGTTGGCGGGTTAATTTGTAATCAACTTTCTGTCACTTTCTTCTACATTTTGATATACCCCTAATGCAGGCAATGGCTGAAACACAGCCGTGTCAGGTTATCTATTGTCAATAAAATTTGCTTGCATGCCACACTGCATTCAGCTGTCGTTTTCCTTGATCCACCCCCAATATCTTTTACTTCCTGAATGTGCAATGCCTGTGCCTGAACGTGGCCAGGCATTGAATATTTTGATCTGACTTAGCGGGCAGAAGTCATCCAGCTGAATATTGATTTTGATATTAAAGAACTATTCATGGGGCACTGATGGTTTCCTCCCCGGTCTTCTTCTAATGCCAACAAAACAGAATATTAGTTAATTCCTTTGGAGCCAGTTTTGCTTCATGAATATTAACCAAAGATAATCATTTACCATGCTGCCATGTATATAGAATCATTCATGGGTAATTACATTACTCTTATAGACTCTATATAATGTTAAATGATCTGAAAATGTTCCTTTCTTCCACCTACCTTCTCTTTTCACTCTGGCCAGAGTCTTTTCCCAATTGCTATAAATTACTTCCAGAGCATGAATATTCATTGTCAAAGTGGGCCAGAGAAAGGTAAAGAAAGAAATATCTAATTCATTTAAGAAGGCTATAACGATCCATAAGTTAAAAATAATTTGTATTAAGGGAGGAATTTTCAAACTATCCATGTTGAGACAAAGTTTATATTTTAAGCAGTAGGTGCATTCCTTTATATTGAAGCTTGCTACAGGCACTGTACATTAAACATTGCAGAGACAATCCCTTCTCAATAGAGCTTACAATCCAATCAAAATGGACAAATGGGATAAATAGAGATTTAAGAAATTTCTCACAGAGGGAGTGACAAAACTGACCTACAAGTGATTTCACTCCACAGTTCTTCGGTATCTCTCATCAAGTAAGTCTCTTTTATCTGTACCCTTCTCCTCTACAGCCAACTCCATCCCTTTTACTTTGCTGCATCGTGTGACTGGATCAAACTGCCTGACGTCGAGCTCCATCTCTGGCAGTTTTCAAATCCAGATTCAAAGCCCACTTCTTTGAAGCTGCTTTCAATTTCAAACTTCAACCCACCTTCTAAGCACCCATTTCTGCCTTATCATTCCCTCTGTAATTCCCCTACCTGAGTACTGTGTATAAATGCACCTTTTTGTCCAGTCTATCTTAACTAGATTGTAAGCTCTTTCGACTAGGGAATGTCCCTTCCATGTTTTTGTGTACAGCACTGTATAGACCTGGTAGCACCATAAAAATGATAAATAGTACTAGTAGAAGTAGTAGCATTTACTTATTTAAAAAAATTTTATACTGCCATAAACTCAGTTGTTTACAAAATTGACATACATAAAATATAAAACACAAATACAGTGAACATTGGTAAGAATTAGGAGTTAAGGTAGCTTTGAAAAAGTGGGCTTTTAGCCTAGATTTGAACACTGTCAGAAACGGAGCTTGACATACTGACTCAAGCAGTCTGTTCCAGGCATATTGTGTAGCAAGAGAAGGGACGGAGTCTGGAGTTGGCAGTGGAGAATGAAGTTCCAGGAAAGGAGTATAGGGAGAGGTAAGAGATACTGAGGAGCTGCAGAGTGAATGCACTTATAAGTCAATAAAAGGAGTTTGAACTATATGTGGAAGTGGAAATGGATAGGGAGTCAATGACGTGACTTGAGGTGAGGGGTAATGCGAGCATAGCGACATTGGTGGATTGTAAGTCATGCAGCAGATCGGTAAGCCTGACTTCAGTGCAAGACTGAATGGTCACAATAAAATTGTGGAACATGTAGACAAACATGATTTAATGAGACAGAGTCAGCATGGGTTCAGCCTTACCAATTTGCTTGACTTCTTTGAAGGGGGTGAATAAACATGTAGATAAAGGCGAGCTGGTTGATGTAATGTATCTAGATTTTCAGAAAGTTTTTGACAAAGTTTCTCATGAGAGGCTCCTGAGAAAATTAAAGAGTCATGGGATAGGTGGCAAAGCTCAGTTGATGATTAGGAATTGGTTATCAGATAGAAAACAGAGGGTAGGGTTAAATGGACATTTTTCTCAATAGAGGAAACAGTGGAGTGCCACAAGGATCTGTACTGGGACTAGAGCTATTTAACTTATTTATAAATGATTTGGAAATTGGAACAATGAGTGAGGTGATTAAATTTGCAGATGATACTAAACTGTTCAAAGTTGTTAAAATGTATGCATGTTGTGAAAAATTGCTGGCAGACCTTAGGAAATTGGAAGACTGAGTGTCCAAGTGACAGATGAAATTTAATGTGGACAAATGAAAAGTGATGCACATTGGGAAGAATAACCCAAATCACAGTTACTGGATGCTAGGGTTCACCTTGGGGGGTTAGTGCCCAAGAAAAGGATCTAGGTGTCATGGTAGACAATACAATGAAACCTTCTGCCCAATATGTGGCAAAAAAGCAAATAGGATTATAGGAATTATTTTTTAAAAGGGATGGTAAATGGTAAAGACCCTCCTCTTCAACTAAAGGTCACCCTCAGTCTTCACCCCCCCCCCCTTAAGCCCTACCTCTCTCTTCTCTCTCCTGTCTATCTTCTCCCTAAATTTCAGTATAGTCCTCTCTTAGTCTGTACTCTGATAAATTGTATCTAAACTCAAATAACTTGTACTTAAACTAAACTACTTATACTTAAACTCTACTCTTAATTTGCTGTATACTCCCTGTATTATATCTGCTTAATTTCTCTTCTCCTCCCTGTTTCTTACTAAAAAAAAATATAAAAAAGCACAAAAAAATAAATCCTTCTCTTTCCTCTGTTAAATCTTATTTCCTCTTCCTGCATTTTTGTTTAAAATACTGTGTTTTAGGTGGTATAGAGCCTATATTTCTGGTGCCTGTGGCTTAGGGTGACTAAAGTAGGGAAAATCCTGTTATAAATCCTGTGTTTTAGGGTAGCACTGATAGAACCTGCATTTTTGTTTAAAATACTGTGTTTTAGGTGGTATAGAGCCTATATTTCTGGTCACTTCACTACCAATCAAGTCACTTCACAACCAATCAAGATGACCTTTATTCTATGCAATCACTGTGGTGCTTTAATTCCAAGACATACTATTTGGAGGCTTAAGGCTTGCCCCATCTGTCTTCAACTTGCCAGTATTAAGGAGGAGCTCTGCAAACTTAAACAGGAATTGAATACAATTAAAGCAGCTTCCATCACTCCACAAAATCATACCAACTTACCACCTCTACCTCAAAGAATAAAACTGCCCAGGAATAAATGGGTCACAGTAGGCTCAGGAAGACTGCGACATGTAACACAGAAACATCCACCTTCACTAATATTACCTCTACAGAATTCCTTCGCTCCACTAGTGCACTGCGATACTCAGGAAAACAGAAGGGAGGTGGGACTGGAACCAATGAAGGAAACTCAAGAGAACAAGAGCACCCTAAGTACAAATAAAAAAGCCAAAAACAGAAAACTATTACTGTTGGGGGATTCCATCATCAGAGGCATTAACCTTGGAACACAGGGCGAGGAGACCAAAATAGTGAAATGTCTTCCAGGATCCTCAGCTACCAGGAGGTCCAGGCAAATACTGACTATAATTAAGGAAGAAACTAAGGATTTTAACACGGATGTTGTTATCCATCTGGGAACAAATGACCTGGCCAACAACTCCACACTTGCAGCACAGAAAGCTTTTCGGGAGCTTGGTGAGGGCGTGAAACCTTTTGTAAAGACTTTAGCTTTTTCTGAAATACTGCCTGCATATGGAAAAGGAGAGCAAATTGTGAAAAACACAGAGGACTTTAATAGATGGCTCAGAGCCTGGTGTCATCAAGAAGGCTTCAGGTACATAGGAGGATGGGGAAATACATGGAAGGACAAGAAGCTATATTGCACTAATGGGCTACATATTACTACAGCAGGAAAAAGAAACCTTGCAGAGAAATTTAGACAATATTTTTCTAGGCATTTAAACTAGAAGGTGGGGGTGGTGTATGTACGAAGGACAATTATAGAGACCACCCCCGGCAAAAGAAAAGATGTGATAGTAGTAAAGGCTGCAACATAAGCAATATCAGCAACTCATTTCTTAGTATTGCAACGGAAAGTGAAACGACACAAAAATCCATACGAAAAAGGAGATTATCGCTGAAAAATAGCTGGAAAGCGATGACCACAAATGCTCGCAGTCTAAGCAACAAAGTTCATGATCTGCAAGCCCTGATATTAGAGGCAGATCTAGATATTGTCGCTATCACAGAGACATGGTTCAGTGAATCACATGGATGGGATGCAAACATACCGGGATATAATCTTTTTAGGAAGGACAGAGATGGTCATAAAGGTGGAGGAGTAGCTCTCTATGTAAAGATCAATATCCAAGCGACCGAAATGCAAGGGATCTGGGGAGAGGAAGAAGCGATATGGATTGCTCTGAAAAGAGAAGATGGAACTTCTATCTACGTACCTATCTACAGACCTCTGACTCAATCGCAGCAAATTGATAAGGATCTGATTGTGGATATCCAAAAGTTTGGAAGGAAAGAGGAGGTTCTGCTGTTGGGAGATTTCAACCTGCCGGATGCGGACTGGAATGTTCCGTCTGCGGAATCGGAAAGAAGTAGGGAGATTGTGGATGCCTTTCAAGAGGCTCTGTTCAGACAAATGGTGACGGAACCCACAAGGGAAAAAGCGATATTGGATCTGGTCCTCACAAATGGAGAGAGTATCTCTAATGTTCGAGTGGGTGCTCACCTGGGTAGTAGCGATCATCAAACGGTTTGGTTTGATATAACGGCTAAAGTGGAGAGCGGCCACACGATACTTAAAGTCCTAGATTTCAAACGTACGGACTTTAATGCAATGGGAAAGTACCTGAAGAAAGAACTGTTAGGATGGGAGGACATAAGAGAAGTGGAAAGACAGTGGTCTAAGCTGAAAGGAGCGATAAAAATGGCTACGGACCTTTATGTGAAGAAAATCAATAAAAACAAGAGAAAAAGGAAGCCGATATGGTTCTCCAACCTAGTGGCTGAGAAAATAAAGGCAAAAGAGTTGGCGTTCATGAAATATAAAAAAACCCAAGAAGAGGAGAGCAGAAAGGACTACAGGGTGAAACTGAAAGAAGCCAAGAGAGAGATACGTTTGGCGAAGGCACAGGCGGAAGAACAAATGGCTAAAAATGTAAAAAAGGGAGATAAAAATTTTTTCTGATATATTAGTGAAAGGAGGAAGATAAAAAATGGAATTGCTAGGCTAAAAGATGCTGGGAACAAATATGTGGAGAGTGATGAGGAGAAAGCAAATGTGCTAAACAAATACTTCTGTTCTGTGTTCACAGAAGAAAATCCTGGAGAAGGACCGAGATTGTCTGGCAAAGTTACACGAGAAAATGGAGTAGATTCTGCGCCGTTCACGGAGGAGGGTGTTTATGAGCAACTTGAAAAACTGAAGGTGGACAAAGCGATGGGACCAGACGGGATCCATCCCAGGATACTAAGGGAGCTCAGAGAGGTTCTGGCGAGTCCTATTAAAAACTTGTTCAACAAATCTCTGGAGACGGGAGTGATTCCTGGGGATTGGAGGAGAGCGGATGTGGTCCCTATTCATAAAAGTGGTCACAGGGATGAAGCAGGAAACTACAGGCCGGTGAGCCTCACTTCAGTTGTTGGAAAAATAATGGAAGTGTTGCTGAAAGAAAGGATAGTGTATTTCCTTGAATCTAATGGGTTAAAGGATCCGAGGCAACATGGCTTTACAAAAGGTAAATCGTGCCAAACGAACCTGATTGAATTTTTTGATTGGGTGACCAGAGAGCTGGATCGAGGACATATGCTAGATGTAATTTACTTGGATTTCAGCAAAGCCTTTGATACAGTTCCTCATAGGAGGCTGTTGAACAAACTTGAAGGGCTGAAGTTAGGACCCAAAGTGGTGAACTGGGTCAGAAACTGGCAGTCGGACAGACGCCAGAGGGTGGTGGTTAATGGAAGTCGCTCGAAGGAAGGAAAGGTGACTAGTGGAGTCCCTCAAGGTTCGGTGCTGGGGCCAATCCTGTTCAATATGTATGTAAGTGACATTGCTGAAGGGTTAGAAGGAAAAGTGTGCCTTTTTGCAGATGATACCAAGATTTGTAACAGAGTAGACCCCGAAGAGGGAGTGGAGAATATGAAAAAGGATCTGCAAAAGTTAGAGGAATGGTCTAATGCCTGGCAACTAAAATTCAATGCAAAGAAATGCAGAGTAATGCATTTGGGGATTAATAATAGGAAGGAACCGTATATGCTGGGAGGAGAGAAGCTGATATCCACGGACGGGGAGAGGGACCTTGGGGTGATAGTGTCCGAAGATCTAAAGGCGAAAAAACAGTGTGACAAGGCAGTGGCTGCTGCCAGAAGGATTCTGGGCTGTATAAAGAGAGGCGTAGTCAGTAGAAGGAAGAAGGTGTTGATGCCCCTGTACAGGTCATTGGTGAGGCCCCACTTGGAGTATTGTATTCAGTTTTGGACACCTTATCTGGCGAAAGACGTAAGAAGACTTGAGGCGGTCCAGAGGAGGGCGACAAAAATGATAGGAGGCTTGCGCCAGAAGACGTATGAGGAGAGACTGGAAGCCCTGAATATATATACCCTAGAGCAGCGATGGCGAACCTGTGGCACGCGAAGGCCTTGTAGCTGGCACGCGGGAAGGTCCGCAATAGAGAGCTGCACGGGAACGGGGCTGGATGTACTAAGTCGCGTCTCCCTACCTGCTCTGCTTACAGCACAGAGCCGAACGGAAGTCTTCCCGACGTCAGCGCTGACGTCGGAGGGAGGGAGGGCTGACGTCGGGAAGCCTTCGTTCGGCTCTGTACTGCAGGCAGGGTAGGTAAGGAGGAGTAGCCTCGCGGCTACCAAGGGTGGGGGGCGGTCCGTCCCGCCCCGTGTGCAGCACAGCCGGCCAGGTCCCCTTACTTTTGTGGCGCTAACCCGACCGACAGGGCTGCCATCAGGGCAGGCGGGCGCAACGCCCAGCAAATTTAGATGCCCGCCCGACTGTCATCTGCCGAATCCTGCTGCCGCCACTGCTTAATGCGCAGCCTGAAGAGCCGCCGAAAAACCCGCCGGACTTTAAACAAAAAAAAACCCCCAGCAAGCGACTCGAACCCAGCTTCCCTCCGAAACCGGAAGTTACGTCGGGGGGGGGGGGGGGGTAGAGAAGAGAAGCCGGCACAGACCATTAGAGCCCCGGAGCATGCGGGAGATAGGCCAGCCACGGAGGGAAGCTTACTTGCTCTTGCTTACTTCGGGCCTTTCTCGCTGCCGGGTCCTGCCTACTTTCTGTTTCCGTGAAGGCAGGATCCGGCAACGAGAAAGGCCCGAAGTAAGCAAGAGCAGCAAGTTGTAAACTTCCCTCTGTCGCTGCCCTTTGGAAGATAGGTCAGCGACCAAGGGAAACTTGCAACTTGCCTTTGTCTGTAGCGAATCTGCTGGGTGTGTGAGACAGGGGGGGGGGGGAGGGAAATGGGAGGAGTAATGCTGCTGCACCCAATTAGGGGGAGGGGGAAGAGAAATGCTGCTTCTGCTGTGCCCAATTGGGGGGGGAGAGAAATGCTGATGATACTACTGTACTCAGTGGGGGGAGGGGGAAGAGAAATACTGCTGTACCCAATTGGGGAGAGAGAGGGAAGGAGGGAGAAGGAAGATCAGGAAAAGGAGGAAAGAGATGCAAAGACCATGGGACGGAGGGAAAGGAGATACCATACCATGGAGTGGAAGAGAGAGATGTCATGGCATATGGGGGGGGGGGAAGCAGGGCCAGATTAAAGGATAGACCCTGTAGGCACAGGCCTAGGGCCCGAAATAGTCAGGGGGGCCTGCCAGTGCTGTGCTTTGGGGCCTCACCCTTGATTCGCTGGCAGCAGCAGCAGCCTCATCATCACCCCGGGTGAATCCCAACCCGATCCGACCCTCCTATCTCTCCCTCCTTCCCTCATCAGTGACGTGCCAGAGGGAATCACGGCAGGAGAAAGTTCTGAAGCAGCCTGTTTAGAGTCTCGTGATGGGAGGGAGGGAGAGTTAGGAGGGTCGTGGGGGGGAGAGTAGCAGTCTGCCCCGGGTGTTCGACCTGGCGTCATGAACTTCTTCGGCTAGCATCAGCATTTACAATTCACTGCTGTTGCCAGCTTCAGGCCTTCCTCTCCGCCGGGTCCTGCCTACTTCTGTTTCCATGAAGGCAGGACCCGACAGAGAAGAAGGCCCGAAGCTGGCAACAGCAGCAAATTGTGAATGCTGCTGCCTGAAGAAGTTCATGACGCCAGGTCATGGGTGACAGAAGGAGGAAAGGGAGCAGAGGGGGAGAGACTTGCTGCACCCAACTGGAGGGAGAAAGAAGATGAGGGAGGGAATGGAATGAGATGCCAGGGATTGGAGGGAAGGGAGGGAGGAAGAGATGCCAGGGCATGGAGGGAAGGAGGAAAGTATGCCAGACCAAGGGAAAAGGAAGGAGGAGAAGACAAAGCATGGAGGGGGAGGGAGAGATGGAAGAAAAGGAAAGGAGTGAGATGCTAGAGAATCAGGGAAGGGAAGATACCAGACTATGGGGTGCGAAGGAAAGAAAGGAGAAGAGAGAGATGCCAGAGCATAGGGGACGGGATGGTGACAGAGAGAGAAAAATGGAGAGGTGGCAGAGCTGAAATTAATCATGTACAAAGGAGAAGAGAAGGGGCACAGGATAGACAATTTATTGAAGGAGCATAAAAAGAGGGAAGATGCCATATGGAATGGGGAGAGGGTAGACAGTGGATGGAAGGGGCTGATGCTGTATGGAAGACAGAGCGGACAGAAGCTGGCTAGAAAGAAGAGTGAAGACAAGATGATTAAAGCAAAAACGATAAAAGGTAGAAAAAATTGTTGCTTTACGTAGAATCAAGTAGTATTGTATCTATTGATTAAAGTTTATAAATAGGAAATAGAAATAAGGCAGTTTTTTGGGGACTAAACCCCTTTCCTCAGGTCAGGACAGGATACCATAACAGCAGGGGTGCCCAAATGGTCGAGTGCGATCGACCAGTAGATCGCAAAGGCAATGTGAGTCGATCGCGTTGCCTTGGCAATCTTTTTCTTCCTGCCTCCCTGAGCCAGGCCAGGCGCGTAGAAGCGCCGGACTCACAAGACTTCACTTCCGACGTCAATTCTGACGTCAGAGAGGAAGTTCTGGGCCAGCCAATCGCTGCCTGGCTGGCTTGGAACTTCCTCTCCGTCGTTAGAATTGACATCAGAGGTGAAGTCTTGTGAGTCCGGCGCTTGTACATTCCTGGCCTGGCTCATGGAAGCAGGGAGAAATTGGCATGGTGGCTTAGGGGGTAGGGAAAGAATCGGGGAAGTGGAGAAATTGGCGCGATGGCTTGGGGGGGGCGGGGGGAGAGAGAAAGAAAGAGACAGAAAGAAAAGGGGAGGGGCAGAAAGAAAAAAATATTGGATTTATAGTCAGAAGAAGGAAGTGCAAACAGAGACTCATGAAATCACCAGACAAAAAGATAGGAAAAATGATTTTATTTTCAGTTTAGTGATCAAAATGTGTCTGTTTAGAGAATTTATATCTGCAACAGCGGTTTTTAGCGCAGGGAGCCTATGAGCATCAAGAGCAGCACAGGGCATTCAGTGCATCTCCCTGCTCTAAAAACTGCTATTGCGATTTAGTAAAAAGGGAGGGGGTATATTTGTCTATTTTTGTATAATTGTTCCTGAAGTGACATTGCATAGAATCGTCTGACTTGACCTCTTTGAAAACCCACGGAATATAAATGATAATTAACATTTTCTCTGCATACAGTGTGCTTTGTGGGTTTTTTTTTTAAATTTTATTGTTGGTAGATCATTTTGACTTGGTCATTTTAAAAGTAGCTCGCAAGCCCAAAAAGTGTGGGCACCCCTGCTGTAGAAGCAAGGGCAAATTGGAAATGTCCAATCAAGATGGTGCACAAAAACAGTGTCTTTCAACTCATCTGATAAATCCAATGGTCTTTATTAATCCAAAACAAAATCGTACATCCAAAGCAACTCAATGACTCGACATGATCACGTTTCGGCCATCCGGCCTGCATCAGGAGTCTTAGAAGTCTTTGGGTAGCAAGTAGTCTTTAAATGGCAAATGGTCAAAAGTGAAACAATCATACCATTGCTCCAAGTCTGTAAATGCTGCAAAACCACACAACCTCATGTTCTTTACAGATTTTACTAACCACTTTAATGTACTAAACAAAAAATTACAAGGCATGGGAAAAACAGCAGAAAGCATGTTTAGTGACATCAAAGCTTTTGAGAGAAAATTGCATGTTTTTGAAAAAGACCTTGAGAGTGGACAGCTAAAATATTTTCCCAACCTAAAAATACATTTGGATAATTCTACAACATTTGTGGACAGTCATAAAAAACACCAGGAAATCCACAAAGCATATTCCACCATTGTAGCCGAAGCAAAGGAGAATTTTAGTAAAAGATTTTCTCAGTTCCGTAAGATGGAGACAACCCTTTCATTTATAACTTCCCCAGAAAAGTCCACATTTGAAGATCTTGATCTTTCCTGCCTACAGTGGTTGGATATTCAAAATTTGGAAATGGAGCTACTGGAATTTCAAGAAAGCTCTATCTGGAAAAGTAAATTCAATGACCTGCGTGCGGCTCTTGAACGTATTGAGTGTGAAAGGGTGACAAATGAAATCACTGCTAGCAGTTCTGAAAATGAAATCCTAAAAGCGTGGAATTCTCTGCCAGACAATTTTAAGTCCATGAAAGCACTTGGGATTGCTCTTCTTACTTTGTTTGGGTCATCCTATGCTTGTGAGCAGCTGTTTTCGGCTTTGAATCATATAAAATCTGATGCTAGAAACAGATTAACGGATGACATGAGTGCTGAAATTAACGCACTATGAGCCAAGGATTGACAAGTTATCAGCATGCATGCAACAACAAAAATCACATTAATTTTTTTCAGAGCATGCCCAATGCATATGTTTACATGAAGCAGTATTTTCAGTTTGCAGTTAAGACACTTTCTAAGTTATTTAAATATTATTTAAAGATGTTATTTAAAAAAGGGACTTTACATGGCCCTGTTGTATTCCAATCTGGAATTTCCAATAAAAACGGTTGGTTTAATTGAAAGCTCTTTTGTTTTCTTTACATCATATTATTAGAAATGTAATGATTTAACTATTTTCTAATTTGATTGTAAATTTTACAAAAAAACATGTATAGACTCTTTGGGAATACACACCGAGTCTTGACACAGTTAACAGTTTTAAGAAATTTATCTTTTTTTTACTCAGGATACATTTGACATGTTATGTGAATAATACATTTAAAATATATTGTGTAACTGAATCAAATTCTTCCTAAATTCATTAAATTGAATGAAATCATTAAAACATTATAAATTGCCAATAAATTGAAATGAAAACCAAAGGATTGTGAATCAAATTAATTCTCTGACAATACAAAGATTCCAACCTTTAAAAATGATGTTACATAGTTCAGGCAACTTTATAAAGAGTTTTTAGATACTAAAATCTTGTTATTAAGGTTTAATTGACGTGCTGGCACTTTGAGGAAATTCTTTGGTTTTGTGCGGCAGTTTGGGCATTTGGGCTCAAAAAGGTTAGCCATCACTGCCTTAGAGGAAAGGAGAGACAGGGGAGATATGATTCAGACGTTCAAATACTTAAAGGGTATTAACGTAGAACAAAATCTTTTCCATTGAAAGGAAAATGGTAAAACCAGAGGACGTAATTTGAGGTTGAGGGGTGGTAGATTCAGGGGCAATGTTAGGAAATTCTACTTTACGGAGAGGGTGGTGGATGCCTGGAATGCGCTCCCGAGAGAGGTGGTGGAGAGTAAAACTGTGACTGAGTTCAAAGAAGCGTGGGATGAACACAGAAGATTTAGAATCAGAAAATAATATTAAAGATTGAACTAGGCCAGTTACTGGGCAGACTTGTACGGTCTGCGTCTGTGTATGGCCGTTTGGAGGAGGATGGGCAGGGGAGGGCTTCAATGGCTGGGAGGGTGTAGATGGGCTGGAGTAAGTCTTAACAGAGATTTCAGCAGTTGGAACCCAAGCACAGTACCGGGTAAAGCTTTGGATTCTCGCCCAGAAATAGCTAAGAAGAAAAAAAAAAAAAATTTTAATTGAATCAGGTTGGGCAGACTGGATGGACCATTCGGGTCTTTATCTGCCGTCATCTACTATGTTACTATGTTACTATGTATTTAAACTACTGCACAGTCTTGTATGTCCAAACATTTAAACCTATTGTATATCTTATATGTCTAATTACACTCCATTGTGTATGTTCATTTGTAGACCGTTCTGAGCTACTGGGAGGACGGGATAAAAATCGAAATAAATAAATAAAACAAATGATTAACAAGACTAAGGTTATAATGCTCCTGAATCGCTCCATGGTGCGGCCTCACCTGGAGTATTGCATTCAATTCTGGTCTCCTTATTTCAAGAAAGATATAGAGGTACTAGAAAAGGTTCAAAGAAGAGCGACCAAGATGATAAAGGGGATGGAACTCCTCTCATATGAGGAAAGACTAAAAAGATTAGGGCTCTTCAGCTTGGAAAAGAGATGGCTGAGGGGAGATATGATTGAAGTCTACAAAATCCTGAGTGGAATAGAACAGGTACAAGTGGATCGATATTTTACTCCGTCAAAAATCACAAAGACTAAGGGACACTCAAAGTTACAGGAAAATACGTTTAAAAACAATAGAAGGGAATATTTTTTCACTCAGAGAATAGTTAAGCTCTGGAACACATTGCCGGAGGTTATGGTAAGAGCAGATAGCGTAGCTGGTTTTAAGAAAGGTTTGGACAAGTTCCTGGAGGAAAAGCCCATAGTCTGTTATTGAGAAAGACATGGGGGAAGTCACTGCTTACCCTGGATCAGTAGCATGGAATGTTGCTACTCCTTGGGTTTTGGCCAGGTACTAGAGACTTGGACTGGCCACTATGAGAACGGGCTACTGGGCTTGATGGACCATTGGTCTGACTCAGTAAGGCTATTCTTATGTTCACCAACAGTAGAATCACCAGGACTATCAAGTAGGCCCAGGGGGGAGGTTGGAGGGCTGATTTGGGTATGGGTAGGGAGCCTGCATGGTGGGTCCCTGGAGGAGGTGGAGGGAAGGAGGAATAATATTTCTAAGGCTGGGAGGGGGAGTGGAAGGGCTTGCCTGGACATGGTCTTAGCCACTTGTAAGGGATCTTCAGGAGCATCCCAATGCTCTATATGACTAGGACATTAATGCCAGAATGCCAGGTAAAGGCTGTAGACTGAGACCTCACAACTCTCATGACTGAGCACTGTTAAGTAGAGGTGGATGGGGATTCTAGATTTAGTTCCTTTAAGGATTCTGTAATAATCTCAAATAGTGCTGTGGACTTGAACAGGCAACACACAGAAGAGTCCTCTCTCCGACCAAGTGCTACCATCACCTCCTGACTACAGGCCTCTAGCTGGGACCCTGAGTTTCCCATGAGTGAAGCCTCACTCTCTGTCAGTAAAGGCATAGACCCAGACTCTCCATATTTCAAGTCTCTTGCAGTGACTTGAACAGTACACTGTTCCTGGGGGAGTGCACTCAGTGAGGGGGGGGGAACCATTGTGTAGCCTCTGGGGAGTCTCCAGGTAGCACAGGAGGATCTTGGTAGCTTAGAAAAGTCTTCCACATGAGAGTCACAAAATCAGGAGTGAAACCCTGACAAGTCAGTCCTGAACCCTCCTTAGGGGACTCCACCTTCCTCTTCTTGGGCTCTGTGGCATCTATGCCCATGTATTTTGCCAAGCCACATTCTCAGGGTTTTGAAAAGGATTTTTCCCCACACCCATGACTCGTGGTTGCCTCCCAGCCCTAGAGACCTCAGAGGGGGCTAAGCCCGAGGCTTCCACCTTCCCACTCATATGATCTGTGACACATGGCAGACAGACACCCCTCAGGCATGATATGGGGGGTAAAAGAGTCTTAGGAGTCCATTACAATCAATTTTAATGTCAAATGTGGGATTTTGGTACAGACGGAGGTCTTTAAATTAAAATCAGGAAATCCAAGATGGCCACCATAGCAGCATTTTGGTGCTACAAAACAACTTAAAATGGCCAAACTAAAACTCCAGAAATGGATAAATTAGGACTTTGGAGGATGGGAACCCTCTAAACAACCATATAAACTGCCATAAATCCAGTTTGCATACCGCCCCCTCCCTATTTTCCCTTAGACTTATTGTGTCATGCTTTGCTGCAAAGGTGCCTCAGCCTGTTTCAGCTCCTATGTGATGCCAGAACATGGAGAAGGATACTGCTTCAAACGTAAATCAATCTCCTATGCTGAAATCTTCTGGCTGTTAGTTAGAACGAGACCACACTGGACCTCAACCCCCACTGAACCGCGCACATGAAGGGGGGAGATGACACACATTCAGCACTCTGAAAGTCCCCCAGAATGCCAAATAAGCCTGTGTTAAAGCTCCTGAAAAAATCAAGGGGCGAGCTAGCTTAGAGGAAAACGGTCCCTAAGCTCCAAAAATGTTAAGCAGGCTGGCTAACAGGTACCACAAAGGGATTGGCCTGCCAGCTGCTTCTTCTCCCAGGTAGAGTTACCCTAGAACTCTGAAACACCAAATGCCTCCAAAATTTGAAGGGAAAAAAAAAAAAAAAGTTTTAAACAGAGCCGATAAGACACCCACCTTACTGCAAGCACGCAGAAGGAAAAACACTGAAGGGGCAGCACACTCCACTGAGGAAGGAGGAGGAGGAGCTGAAAATTGTGATTGACACCTTCTGCAAAGGGTGTGGATTTGGATTCACTACCCACTTGGCCAGAACGACACACCTAGAACCAGAGCTAGATACACCTAGAACCACTCAGTGCAGATTACACCCCCTCCTTACCCCGTTTAAAGCACCAAGGCCATTTCAGTTTTGCAACCTGAGCCTGAATACTAGGGTTTCATTAAGTAGGCAGCTAACGTACTGTACGGTCATGTATTGCTATACTTACAGGTCTTCCATTATATTAAAGGAAACCAGCTGTGCTGTCAGCTATTCACAAACCACAAGCCATGCTGGCTACTTCTCTGTCTTTAAGGAAAGCAGTATAAAGAATGGAGAGATTATTTACCCTAGAATGACCTTTGAGGAAAAACAGTGACTGTGGGACACAGAGAGCAAAGGGAGGAAGTGAAATGCCATCAGTCTTCAGCCCTGAGCTGGAGGTGCACAAAGAACATCTTCCACAATGAAGAAGAGGGCATGCAGAGGATTAAGGCAGTGTGAGACTTCCTAACAGCAAAGGCTTAATAAATATAAAAACTGTATATCAATTGCAAGTCTTGCATATGTTGCAATGTATTGTTTGTATGCGGGTGTTAAAGTCTGCGATAGAACAAGGATAAAGTTACATACCCAGAATACACAATGTGTAAGAAATGGCAGGCAGGGAACCAACTCCACAGGAGAGGGACCCTTAGGGAGCAGTCAGCAAAAGCAAAACCCATCTACATGTCCACCATCATTTGAAACAATTCTTTTTCTGTGCACTCATTGTCGAGAGACAGATACACAATGCATAAATATTGTAGAACGTGCGTTTGTATAAAAGTCTGAAGGACCGACATATTTCTTCAGCAATTGAGCCTTGTTCGAAGCCCTTAAAACAAAAGGAACATTAAAGTCAGGTCAATTATTTACAGAGTTAGTGAAATGAGGCTTCAACCCAGTTGGTAATAAAAGGACCCAGAGGGTATTAAAGCTGTTATTGCATTGTCAGAACTTCTCTCCAGAATGTAAAGTTATTGCCACTTATACCTGGCAGACTGGCCAATGAGATGCTGGAACTGATCAGCAGCGTATGGGCAGCCAGCCAATGGTTAGCTCTGACTCTTCAGCAATCAGAGACAAATTGGTCTCTGGCAGCATGCAGGATTTCTCCCCGTAGCATTAAAAGCTTCATTTAAGCATATGGAGGTCAAATTTCAAAAGCCATTTATCCATTTAATAGCTGTTTGTCCAGGTTAAAGGGCTTTTTGAAAACTGTCCACCACGACATATGTAAAAGTATCTGTGTTGCTTTCCCTGCATTTTCACAGAGGTATTCCCAGAGAGGGGGTTAGGCTGGATAAGAGAATGATGTGCATAGTTCTGCATTTTTCAAAACCACATTAGTTGTTATCGTCAGAATAATACAGATAAAACAGCAGCACCTCTCTGCTGGTTCTTTTTCCTCCAGCAATTTCAAAAGGTAAAGTATGGTGCACAGATTTTATAAATTGCCCTTTAGAGACCTGATAGTCTTTCTGATGGACATATAAGAGCCTTGCAATGTCCACAGCAGTTACATGGCTTTCTCTACCCAGTGCCCCAAGGTGGGCACACAGTCTTGTGGCATTGAATATCCAATATCCTAGTTATGTGGGTCAATCCAGAAGTTAACTAAGAGCCAGAAAAATTCAGATAGGTGCTCGGTTAACTCGGCAGACAAACTGGCTAAGTTGTAGCTCCACCCCGGACTGTCCCAATCTAGTTGGTTAGGGAATGGCCATTTAGTGATAAAATTCAGCAGTACTGTCTGAGTAAGTGCTATTGAATATCAATAGCCAGTCAGCTCCATGCGGTTTAACCAGGCAGGAGAACCTCTCGTCCCGGATCCACCTGGTAGCTCCTGCCCATGCTGGCGTCAATCTCAAAATGGCTGCCGTATCTACGGTTGCCAGATTTTCTCTATTAAAAAAGAGGATACCTGGTCCCACCCTGTTCCACCCCAACCCCGCCCCATTCAGCCGCAAGCTCCGCCCCATTTCACCCCCACATGAATACAAGAATACTATGTCCATTTAACTTACTCTCTTAGCTCTAATCCTTGCCATCTCTTTGGTACACTCAACTCTCTACTCAAAGTGATCCCACCTCCAATCCCCCCTTCACTTTCCCCCCAGGTGATGGAAGAGTTCTTCTATTACAAGGTTCACAAGATTTACTTTGAATTACCATCCCCCCCTGTCTATTCTGTCAACCTCCCTTCAAACCCTGCCACCTTTTCCTTCTTTTTTGAAATCACTGAAAAGGAAACTGAACATCTTCTCTTCTCCTCTAAACCCACTACCTGCTCCTCTGATCCGATTCCCACCTACCTGCTTGGTGCTATCTCTCCCACTGTCATTCCTCTTATCTGTCACATCCTCAACCTATCACTCTCCTCTGCAACTGTTTTCAATATCTTCAAACATGCCGTAGTTAAACCTCTGCTCAAAAATCCCTCACTAGACCCCACATGCCCCTCCAACTATTGCTCCATCTCCCTCCTCCCTTTCTTATCCAAGCTACTAGAACGTGCTGTTTACCTCCTTTGCCTGGACTTCCTTTCATCTCAAGCTATTCTTGTTCCACTTCAATCAGGCTTTTGCCCACTCCATTGCTAGAAATTGCCCTTGCTAAAGTCTCTAATGAACTGTTCCAGGCCAGATCCAATGGCCTCTACTCTATCTTCATTGTTCTCGATCTATCGGCTGCCTTCAATACTGTTGATTACCACATACTCCTCGATACACTATCCTTGCTGGGATTCCAAAGTTCTGGTCTCTCCTGATTTTCATCCTATCTCTCCCATCACACTTTCAGTGTATGCAATGGAGGTTTCTCCTCCACTGCTATCCTGTTCTCAATCGGTGTACTTCAAGGCTCTGCCTTAGGACCTCTCCTTTTCTCCATATATACTCGCTCCTTTGGTGCACTTATCTCCTCCCGTGGTATTCAGTATCACCTCTATGCTGATGATTCCCAAATCTACTTCACCACACGAGCTATCTCTACAGGAATCCAGGCCCAAGTCTCAGTCTGTCTGTCCAACATTGCCACCTGGATGTATCACCGTCATCTAAAACTGAATATGGCTAAGACTGAGCTCCTTATCTTCCCATCTAAACCCACTTCCCCCTCACCCCATTCTCTGTCTCTGTGAACAACATTCTCCTCCTCCCTGTTTCATCAGCTCGTAACCTTGGAGTCATCTTTGACTCCTCTCTCTCTCCTTCTCCACTCAGATCCAACAAACTGCTAAAGCCTGTCGCTTCTTCCTCTGTAATATTACCAAAATCCGACCTCTCCTTTGTGAACACTCTACCAAAACACTTATCCGCCCTCATCACCTCTTGTTTAGATCACTGCAACTTGCTTCTCTCAGGTCTTCTGCTCAACCATCTCTCTCCTAGTCAATCAATGCAGAATTTTGCTGCACAACTTATATTCCGTGAGAGGGGCCACACTCACATTACTCCTCTCCTCAAGTCACTTCACTGGCTCCCCATCCATTTCCGAATACAAACTCATCTTACTGACCTACTCATTCTGCCACCCGTCAATCTCTTTCCACATTTCTCTGCCCCTATGCTCCCACCCATGAACTCCATTCATCAGGCAAGTCCCTCCTATCTGTACTCTTCTCATCCACTGCCTACTCCAGACTTCATCCCTTTTGTTTTGCTGTCCCATATGAATGAAACCTATTGCCTGAGTCTTTACATCAGGCGCCATCTCTAGCAGTATTCAAATTCAAGCTAAAAGCCCACTTTTTTGATGCTGCTTTTAACTCCTAACTCCTAATTACCATAAAATTACCTATGTCCATCCTATCATTCTCTGCAAGAAAGTCCCAACCCCCCTATATGTCCTGTATCTTTGTCCAAATTAGATTGTAAGCTCTTCGGAGCAGGGACTGTCTGCATACACTTTTCAGGACTATAGAAATGATAAATAGTAGTAGTAATATTTGTTGCGCAGATTTGGGCACCTAAATTTGGGTATGATCCTGAGATATGCATGCAACTTAATTGGCTAGCGAGCCATTAGCAAGCAACAATTAGCTTTCAACAAATATTGATATTAACTAGCACCAAATAGGGTTTGCATAAGCATCTGGTTGCATGCTATTCTATAATACTTCTATAATACATATCCCATAGCACACAACTCACAAGGGGGCATGACCATGACAGAGACTTTCCAAAAAAGATGGATGCATTGTTACAGAATGATGGCTCAGCACACCCAACTTGGGTATCAGCGTTTATACCATTTTCAGCTGGCATAAATCTGGCACCCAAAGTTTAGGCACAGGAATTGGAGCTAAGAGTGATTCTATAAAGGTCATGTGCCCTCTCTAGAATCGCACTTAGTGCCAGTCTTTTCCGGCAATGGAAGTAAAACCTGGGTGTCTCAATCATCCACCTTTCTCTGGAGCTATATGGTAACCCTAGTCCTAAATCAATCTGCTTAGCTAGTACTAAATATTGGCTGGCACCTGCATATGTATTTTTCTTTAAAAATAAAAAAGCCCTTCCACTCCCCCTCCCAGCCCCAGAAATGTCACTCCTCCTTCCCTCCACCTTCCCCAGGACCAAATGCATGACTACCAGGATCCCACCATGCAGGCCCCCTACCCCCCAAAAGCCCAACCAATCTCCCCCCCCCCCTACTTGATAGTCCTGGTGATTTTATTGTCAGTGAGGGCAGGAGCAAAGCTCTTTTCTCCTTCTCCTTGTGGCTTCTTTTTCAAAATGGCTGCCATGACCTCTCACGCTACTACAAGTACTACAAGACAGCAGCTGCAAGGGACAGGCGTGAGGAGGCTTTGTTTCTGCCCCCATGAACCCTACTAGAACCACCAGTGTTATCAGGTAGGCCTGCGGAGCCTAACTAGACAGTGGGGAGGGAGGGTTGGGTGTTGGGGAGCTATTTGGGAAGAGGGGAGTCTGCAGTGCAGAGCCCTGGTGGGAGGCAGAAGAAAGAAGGGGGGATATTTCCTAGGCTGAGAGAGAAATAGGTGTTCACTGTCAATATTAAGCCAGGACCTGCATAACTGTCTTAAGAAGGCCCCAGATAAATATCAGTTGGGATCCACATAAGCTCCAGTGACCACCATTGGGCAAATTAACCCCTGTTTTTCAGTGTCGGTGCCCAGACGTGGCCTGGAACAGAATATCCAGGGCTAAGAAACACTTTAAAAATATCAGCCGGCTTATCTTCATGAATACACATAGTAACATAGTATATGATGGCAGATAAAGACCCAAATGGTCCATCTAGTCTGCCCAACCTGATTCAATCTAAAAACTTGTTGTTGTTTTTTTTCTTCTTCTTCTTAGCTATTTCTGGGCAAGAACCCAAAGCTCTGCCCGGTACTGTTCTTAGGTTCCAACTACTGAAATCTCCGTCAAAGCTCACTCCAGTCCATCTACATCCTCCCAGCCATTGAAGCCCTCCCCAGCCCATCCTCCACCAAACGGCCAGTACTGGCCTTAGTTCTTCAATATTTACTATTATTTTCTGATTCTAGATCCTCTGTGTTCATCTCCACCACCTTTCTCGGGAGCGCATTCCAGGCATCCACCACTTTCTCTGTAAAGAAGAATTGCCTTTCATTGCTCTTGAGTCTACCACCACTCAACCTCAAATTATGTCTGGTCCAGGGCTAAGCAACATTTAAAAATTATCAGCCGGCTTGTGTTCATGTTTATGCATATTATCAAACTTGGTAATACTGCCTTTCGCAGCAAATATAGCAAAGCAGTTCACAGTTCAATATATCTAGGACATGAATGCCAACAAGTTGACAGGAAAGAAGAATCAGGAAAATCAGAGGTAGTAGAAATGAGGATTACAGGAAGGCAAAGGTTTCAATCAGTCACTGTAACTCTGTGTGACCCATCAGCACTTTAAAAGCCAACTTAAAAAGTGAATTTGAAGGGCAGCCCTAAATTTCATCAATGTTGGTTCTGCTTGGATTGAGAGGGGTAGAGCATTCCAAAGCAGAGGAACTGAGCAGAAAACAAAAAAAAGCACTCTATCGGGTTGAGCCAAGTCTCACTCGGGGAACAGATGGAATGCATAAACGATGATCATGTAATGAAAACGGGGCACAAGCCTTTGTATGAGGGATGAGAAGAGAAAATAAGCACTGCAGCCTACATAGGAGAACCAGCCTGCCCAGTCAAAATTGAGCAGTAATTATTTTGCTGCATATTTTCCACCCCATAGAGACACTTCGGTAGAAGACGGCTACCAACAGCATGAAAAAGAACAATGGTGTGCCCTCTGTTTAGGGTTGCCAGATTTTACGTTTGTAAAATCCAGACCCCCTAGATCTGCCCTCAGGCCCACCCATTCCTGCCCCCATTATACCCTAATCCCGCCCTAGCCCTGCCCCTGTTGCTTGCTCTGGTCGAGCAGGAGGGCATCTGCGCATGCACAGATGTCCTCTTGCTCGACACAATTTCGGGGGGGGGGGGGGAGATTTTAAGGGAGAGTGTGGCACAGTGGTTAAAAGCTACAGCTTCAGCACTCTGAGGTTGTGGGTTCAAACCCACACTGCTCCTTGTGACCCTGGGCAAGTCCCTTAATTCCCCCATTGCCCCAGGTATTTTAGATAGATTGTGAGCCCACCGGGACAGACGGAGAAAACTGCTTGAGTACCTGAATAAATTCATGTAAACTGATCTGAGCTCCCCTGGGAGAACAGTATAGAAAATTGAATAAATAAATAAATAAAAAGCTTTTCAAAACCCGGACAAAGTGCTGGGTTTTGCAAAGTCGTCCGGACCCCTGAACATTTCCTCAAAAGGAGGGCATGCCTGGGGAAATCCAGACATCTGGTAACCCTACCTCTGTTAAAAAAGAAAAATCAAGCAGGACAAACTGGAAAGTTATGGGCAAGTACCTAACATCCATTTCTGGAACACTTATAGAACAAACACTGTGCATTCAGTCCAATGATAGAAACTGGCTGGATCCATATCAATCCTGGTTATGGAACAGAAATGGTCTTCATATTCCTGCTAGAATGGGATCTCAAAGTCTCTTCTTGAGGGCCGCAATCCAGTCGGGTTTTCAGGATTTCCCCAATGAATATGCATTGAAAGCAGTGCATGCAAATAGATCTCATGCATATTCATTGGGGAAATCCTGAAAACCCGACTGGATTTCGGCCCTCGAGGAGGGACTTTGAGACCCCTGTCTAGATGATTTCCACAGAAACTGCGAATATCCACAGAAATTATGATGATGGTATTAGTATTGTTGGATTTCTCAGTAGCTTTTGACACTGTGGACTACAAAATCATGTTAGCATGACTGACAGAAACAGGTATCAGTGGCACAGTGTTTGCCTGGTTCAGAACCTATGAACAGGCAACAGTCCGTACTGTTCAGCAACACTTTATTGCTACCATGGGCACTGAACTGTGGGGACCACAACAAGGATTCTTACTGTTGCCTGTTTGTTTAATATCTACCTAAAACTACTGGCTGAACTGATTTGGTTGATAGTTACTCAACTTCTACATCTATATGGATGACGTGTGTACTTACCTGCAACCCTGAATAAGGTGTGGTAGACCACAAACAATTTTCAGAGGATTGTGTTTGTGAGGAGCTAGCTAAAGCTAGACTAAGCGATGGGGCCAAATCCAAGGATACTGAAGGAACTTAGTGAAGTTCTGGTGGCTCCATAGTATGACCTTTTTAAATTATTCTCTAAAGTAGGGTACCAGAGAAGGGTGGATGTGGCCCCTCTCCACAAAAATAGAAGGAAGAGGTAGGAAACTACAGGTCCGAAAGTCTAAATTAAATTCTGTGGTAAGTAAATTAATGGAAATACTTTCAAAACAAAGAATAGTGAAGTTTTGGGAGTTCAGTGGATCACAGGACCTGAGGCAGCATGAATTCGATAGAGGCAGGTCTTGTCAAACAAATCTGATTAATTTCTTTGAATGAGTGACCAGAGAATTGGATAGAGGGGAAGTGCTAGATGTGGTGTATTTAGATTTTAGTAAAGCCTTTGACAGTGTTCCACACAAGCATCTAATAAATAAACTGTGTGCCATAGGTATGGGCCCCCTAGCGATAGACTAGGTCATGAACTGGTTGAGTGGAAGACAACAGAGGGTAGTGGTCAATGGAGATCACTTTGAGGAGAGAGATATTACTAGTGGTGTGTCTCAAGGTTCAGTTCTTCGACCTGTTCTTTTTAACATTTTTATAAGCGATACTGCTGAAGGGCTGTCTGGTAAGTATTTTTGTAGATGATACTAAAATCTGCAATAGAGTAGATACCCCTGATGGTGTAGATAACTTGAGAAAGGACTTAGCGAAGCTTGATGAATGGTCCAAAACTTGGCAGCTAAGATTTAATGCTAAGAAATGCAAGGTCATGCATTTGGCTTGCAAAAACCTGAGGAAACAGTACAGTTTAGGGGGTAAAGAACTTTTGTGCACATAAGAAGAGCGGGATTGGGATATGATAGTATATGATGATCTTAAGGTGGCCAACAGATTGAAAAGGCGACGACAAAAACTAGAAGGATGCATGCCTAACAGGTTGAAAAGATGAAGGCAAAAGCTAGAAGGATGCTTGGATGCATAAGAAGATGTCTTGTTGCAAGGAGTTGAACAGACTTTATCCTATCTCAAGAAGACATTGAATGTTTGAGTATTGGGAACACCATTGGATGATGACCTCATCAAAATGTACATGTCTAGCTATTAGGAAAGTACAGTATATACTTGAATATAAGTCGATCCGAATATAAGTCGAGACCTCCATTTCCTGCCCCACCGAAAGGAGGAAAAATGGTTGACTCAAATACAAGTTGGGTGGCATAATATTCAAGTGCCCTGCCCTGTCAGGCTCTGAACCCAGCCCCCTCACTGCCAGGCACTGCACCCAGCCCCCTTCCCTCCCAACCCCTGTCAGACTCTGCACCCAGCCCCATCTCTCCCAGGCTCTGCACCCTGTCCCCCCTCACTGCCCTGTTCTTGTACCTTCTCTGCCAATCACTGGTGGTCCAAAGGTGCAGCGGGAAGGAGCGAGCTTTCCGCGCTCCTGCCCCACTGCTAACCCGGTCAGTGGTGGCTGCTGTAAGATTGGGTTTCTTCAGCCGCTGAGTGGCACGAGAATTCAAGGGAGCCAGTCAAGAAGCCGCTCAGCGCCGAGCAGCAGCGCCAAAGCATGCTCCAGCTTGGTGCCGCTTATTGGCTGAAGAAACCCGATCTCGTGGCAGCCACCACCAATCAGGTTAGCAGCGTGGCAGGAGCGTGGAAATCTCACTCCTGCCCGCTGCACCTCCGGACCACCAGGGATCAGTAGAGGAGGTACGAGGATAAGGCAGGGAGGGGGGGACAGGGTGCAGAGTCTGGCGGCGGCCTGCACTAATATTGCCTCTGACCTCACATTAAAAAATAGGCAGGGCAGGAGCAGTACAGGGGACGGCATTTGGGAGGAACTGGCAATTATAGAGGTGCCAGCATTATTCAGTGCTGGCACCTGCATAGCTAAGTGGGAGAATTTAGGTCAGATGAAAAGCCGTCCTCCTACCCCAAATGAGCTCCCCATCCCCAACCTACCTGAGGTCTGGGTAGGCACCCCTGAGCCTACTTTATCCTTGGTGGTTCTAACGGGGGCATTGGGGACAGGAGCAAAGTCCCAAATGGACTAAACTGATCACCAGTTGGAAAGCAGCAGGGCTCGATCAGTTTGCTCTGACAAAACTTTATTTTTTTGTAAACATAGTCCAACTGATATTCAATGTGCTTTAAGCAGGCGGGAGAACTGTGAGAGGATATGACAGCCATTTTATCTTAGGCATGACAAGGGGGTTTTGCTCCTTTTCCCAATGCCACCTCCCACCCCCTGACTACTAGGGTGGAAAGGTAGGCCAAAGAAATGTTACATTGAATGGCCATAATTTAGGGACAACAAAAAAGAAAATGGTTACATTGGTGGGATGAGTAGTGAACATTCAGATGTTCAGAGAATATGCTCAGCCCTACTTTGGGTATACCAGAAGTGTCATAAGTACTAAAGGCTGAACCAGCTCTGAAATGATGAAGCAGCATTGGAGGGGTACTTTCATTGCTATGCTATAATATGATGAATTATATGGTTTGTATTTTTTATTTTTTTTTGGGGGGGGGGGGGTTGAGATTTTGGCAGTATAGTGGCATGTTGACCCAAGAAAACTTGAATCTACCTCTAACTCCTCAGATGACGTGAATCAGCTCATTTTATCTCTGTCTTTCTGGTTCTTCCAAGTTGTCTTTGCTGGCATGCCTCAATCTTTGCTTGTACGCTAGAGATGTGGTTTTAAACAGGTCTGGCAAGCCTGGGACCCAGAGGACAAATGTTTGAACAAACTGGTATTTACTCTGAGCGACAGCTTAGTCTTATGATAAATACCTAAAAATTGACTAACACATGGAAATGGGTTACCTGAGGCTTAATGAATGCACCAAGAGCAAATGATTCACAATGTCCCTAGGGATTAATTTGGACCTCAAGGTAGGTTGCATAGCCGGTATTCTCCTTTAGACCTGCAAACAATTTCCATGCAATGAAGATTAATGCCCATCATTGTGCTGATGAAATAACCAGGCACTCATAAAATGGAAGAGAACAAGATAGAGTTGACAAGGTACGCGTTTGATTAATTGCATTCATAGATCATAGGTGCTGACTGAAGATGTTTGAGAACAGTATGTTCCCTGTATTTTTAAAACCTTAATGTAAAATAGAAGTAACAAGAAATAAAATGCCCCAGCTGGGATGGAGAGGGTCGGTGTCCAGCAGCCTGAGAAGATGACATGTGATCAGATCTGACTTCTAAGGTAACTTATAAGCTTCAGGGACTGTAGGAAGGAGCGACAGAGGTTGCTGAAGAGGAAAGAATGAGATTCAAATTAAAACCCTATCATCTGACTAAGGGCTAGATTCACTAAGCAAACTGATCATGTACCGATCAGTTTGCAAGCCCTTAGCGACCAGATTTCCCCCCTGCAGTATTCACTAACCTGTGTAGCGATCCACTAACGGTGCGTGCATGCATATGAGGGGAACTGCATGCAAAGTAGGCAGGGACGCGATTCACTAAACTTTTTTTTCGATCTGACTGAGCTCGCATAAAGCAACTGCTCAGGACCAGTCGCTGAAGTCCTTTGTGACTCTCCCTGCCTTCTGCCGCCCTGCTTTCTAACCTGTCAGCCCCATCTTCTGCAGCCCCGTACGAGCCTGCCTGCCTGCCCCGAACACACCTGCCTGCCTGCTCCGATCTCTCCTGCCTGCTCGCCCTGACTCTCCTGCTCTCTGCCGCCCTTCCCCGCAGTGCAAGCCCGTGGTTTTAAAGTGGGGCTGAACGCCGCAATGCAGAGCCAGCTTAAATCCAAGGGCTCGCACTGAAGGGAAGGAGGGAAGAGGCTGCCTGCGCCGCAAAAGTTTAAAGTTAAAAAAAAAAAAAAGGTGCGGAGATGTCTTTTAGTCCTTCAAAATAAAGACTTTGGTTTGCAAAAGAACTGTTATTCATTTGAATATACCATTTTAGGGCTCCTTTTACGAAGGCACTTTAGGGCCCTAACGTGCAGAATAGTGCGCGCTAAAATGCTGTGCATGCTAGCCACTACTGCCTCCTCTATAGCAGGCAGTAGTTTTTCGGCTAGCGCACGCTAATCCAGTGTGTGCACCTTCGTAAAAGTCTAAGCTTTTCTCAATAATAATATTTTATCCATGGCTTTGTTTTGTTGTTATCAAGAGTGCTATCTTTATAAGTCTTTTATAGGGGTACCTGCAGCTAGCCCTTTAATGATGAGAAGCATTCACTCTGCCCTGGGAGAGGACTAAGTAGCGGAACTTATAATGCTAAACATTGTTGTATTTTTTTAAAGTAGTAACAAGATGCGTTTTTATAAAATGACTTTTTATTCCAAAACATTAGGACTGTAATTTCTAGCCTCTTTTTTTAAAACCAGAGGATGTTCTTGCTTTTCTGGTCCTTTTACTAAGGTGCGCTAGTGCGTCTTAGCACGCGCTAAATGCTAACGCGGCCATTATATCCTTTGGACATGTTGCCACGATTTAGAATTTAGCGCACACTAAGAAGCACTAGCGTGCCATATTAAAGGGACACCTTTGACTTTGCTTGATGGAATATGTTCTTTTTCACCCAAAGGGTCGTGGACACTTGGAATGCGCTACCGGAGGAAGTGATCAGGCAGAGTACGGTACAGGGATTCAAGCAGGGATTGGATGGATTCCTGAGGGATAGAGGGATCGTGGGGTACTG
Source organism: Geotrypetes seraphini (assembly GCF_902459505.1). Classification (NCBI taxonomy): domain Eukaryota; kingdom Metazoa; phylum Chordata; class Amphibia; order Gymnophiona; family Dermophiidae; genus Geotrypetes; species Geotrypetes seraphini. The sequence continues at coordinate 214,349,046 of NC_047089.1, read as the reverse complement.
AGTAAACCAACCTGGTCGTGCATGTGCAAGACCGGAGGGCTAGGACTTCGATAGGAGGGCAGAACTTAAATGGGAAACCAAGGTGGCAGGGGAGCCCCTTCTGATGATTCAGACAGGCCTTGACCTGTTTTTGGCCACCGCGGGAGCGGACTGCTGGGCAGGATGGACCTGTGGTCTGACCCGGCAGAGGCACTGCTTATGTTCTTATGTTCTTAATTCTAATCCCCAACCTTAGATAAATCAAATTACAGTGCCTAGGTCTAAATCCTGGCTCTGCTATTGACTCTGTGTGACCTCATGATGAGTCACTTTATCTCCTTGTGCCTCCGACCTAATTAGGGTTACCAGATGTCTGGATTTCCCCTGTCATGTCCTCCTGGGTTTTGAAAAGCCTTCTCTAAATTGCGTCGGGCAGGAGGAATTCTGCCCATGAGCGGTTGCCATGCAATGATGTCACACGCAAGCACGCGTGCACGTGACATCAACGCATGGCATCGGCGAATGTGCGGATCTCCTCCTGCCCGACAAAAGCTGGCAGCAGGGGCGGGACTGGGGCGTAACAAGGCAGAGATGGGTGAAACTGGGTGGGACTGGGGGGAGGGTCTAGGGGGGTCCAGATTTTACTATGTCAGTGGTCCTCAGTCTTTTTCTGTTGTGACACACCTGACAGACAGTATTCATGAGTGCGGCATGTGCAACACTAAAATTCACAACCGTACCAAAAAAAAAAAAAGAAATCCTAAATATTTTGTTATTGGCAGTACATTTAATGTGAATTTGCCTACCATTCAATTCCATATTAAAAAGATTGTATATAACACAACAATCCCAGATTTCTCACTTGTTATACAAAATAAATTCTGATGTCACCCCAGTATTAAGAAACATAGAAATATTATTCAAAGCACCGAGAGACACCGGAATCATGATGGCAGATAGCCAAATGGCCCATCCAGTCTGCCCATCCGCAGTAACCATTATCTCTTCCTCCCTCTAAAAGATCCCACGTGCCTATCCCAGGCTTTCTTGAATTCAGACACTGTCTCCCCCACCTCTTCTGGGAGACTGTTCCACACATCTACCACCCTTTCTGTAAAAAAGTTTTTCCTCTGATTCTCTGGAGCCTATCACCTCTTAACTTCATCCTATGCCCTCTCATTGCAGAGTTTCCTTTCAAATGAAAGAGACTCGACTCATGCGCATTTCCATCACGTATGTATTTAAAATCCATCCACTGCTAGATACTGTGAAGCAATACAAAACCCTGCAAATTCGGAACTCACATGCTATGCAGCAAACAGAAACTTTAGACAACAGACCTGCAACATTTCCACCTGGGGCCGGTGACAGCAGTTACTATTGAAGGTAGTTAGGAAGCAGAAATAAAGGACCACCTTTGGGGAATTCAAGAACTTGACTCTCAGAATCTCAGTTCCCTCCGGTTTGCAGACAGAGATGGTTAAGGAAAGCACTGTTTATAGCAAATTTTTTTGTGACACGCCCCCCACTTCTTGCGGACAACCTGTCTCCCGACACACTGGTTGAGAACTACTGAACTATGTCAATGGCAGGTATAAATTGGCATGCCTTAGGTGCATCAATTGTCACATGCAGTTTATATATTTGCAGAAATAGTACCTACTTTTACGTACCACAATAAAAAAAAATTGTCCCTTCATTTGTCTCTTTGACTTGGGGGAACTACTCTGATGCCTTCTACCTGTAAAAACTGAATTAATCATTTGCTGTCTCACTGTACTTGTCCTCGGCTTTGTCAAAAACCAAAACCTCTACTTCTCTCATGTCATGCCTATATTTTAATCCTAGCTAGAATCATTCATGTACCAGTTATGGTACATGGGCTTGTCGTGCCGCTGGGGCTTGCGTGCATCTGAGAAGCTGAAAGCTGTGCCATCGGTAGTTTCACTACCAGCAGGGCCTCCCATGGTGGACAGGTTTCAGTGAAGATGCCAGACTAACAATGTACAACCCATCTGGGGAGCAGCAAATGGGCAGTGTTGGAGGCAGAGTATTGCATTTGATGCGACAACAGAGACATCACGCAGAAGATTCTTCTGTATTCTTGGGTCTTTCTTCTGCGTAGTATAAATGTGATGTCTCTGTTGTTGCATCAAATGCAATGCTCTGCCTCCAACACTGAAACCTGTCCACTGAAACCTGTCCACCATGGTAGGCCCTGCTGGTAGTGAAACTACCGACGGCACAGCTTTCAGCTTCTCAGAAGAAAACTTGATGATGATGATGAGACATAAAGAATCGATATATAGTGCTGGAAATGGTCCCCCTAAGAACATAAGAATTGCCACTGCTGGGTCAGACCAGTGGTCCATCGTGCCCAGCAGTCCACTCATGCGGCGGCCCTTAGGTCAAAGACCAGTGCCCTACTTGAGTCTAGCCTTACGTGCATACGTTCTGGTTCAGCAGGAACTTGTCTAACCTTGTCTTGAATCCTTGGAGGGTGCTTCCCAGATTTCTACCACTCTCTGAGCGAAGAAGAACTTCCTTACATTTGTACAGAATCTATCCCCTTTTAACTTTAGCGAGTGCCCTCTCGTTCTCTCTACCTTGGAGAGGGTGAACAATCTCTCTTTCTCTACTAGGTCTCTACCTTGGAGAGGGTGAACAATCTCTCTTTCTCTACTAGGTCTATTCCCTTCATTATCTTGAATGTTTCGATCATGTCCCCTCTCAGTCTCCTCTTTTCAAGTTGGAAGGCACTCACTCACTGTGCTACTAGGGAAGAGCTGATCATCACTCAGAGTATGCCCAGTGTTTGTGAAGCTGATGGATTAAAGCCGTCAGGACACCCTGATGCTGATACTGCTGGACAGAAAAAGGGAGATCAGGAACATGGAATGTACGAAGCATGAATCAAGGAAAACTGGAAATTGTTAAAGATCAAATGGAAAAAAAGAAAGTTGATATGCCAGGAATCTGTGAACTCAAATGGACAGGACAGGGCCATTTTCAATCAAACAAGCATTGAATCTGCTACTGTGATCATGAAACACACAGGAAAAATGGTGTGGCATTCATCCTCAGCAATAAGCTTTCAAAGATGGTACTAAAGTACAATGTTATCAATGATGGAGTCAAGCCAATCCGTCTATAGGGAAAGTCGATCAGTGTCACCTTGATCCAGGTATATGCTCCAACGACAGATGTGGAAGTTGAGGATATAGAGTTGTTCTGTGAACTTCAAAATGAAATAGATCAATCTCTTCAATGAAGGATCTTGACAAAGGTAAGGAAATGACACTCCAAACCAAGATCAGATTTGACCACACACTCATTTTCTCAGTGGTCAATTACGGATGTGAAAGCTGGACTCTATGAGTGGCATAATCAAAACTTTAAAACATCCTAATAGCAGAGACATCCAAGTGCCAATAATCAAAACCAACTTTCTGGACATGCAGCAGCACTTCTAAGCTACTGTGCATCCAGAACTCAAAGGGGACAAGCTGAGAGGTGTGTTATGGGCTGGAATTAGGCAAGTTTAAACCTGGATGTACTTCAGCGATAATCAAAGCTTTCCTAGAGGAAACTTAGACACCGACAGTTAGAACTGTTATAGTTGTGTCTAAGTGCCCCAAAGCTGTCCAAACTGACCACTGGAGGGATTAAGGCATGATCCCCCCCTTACTCCCCCAGTGGTCACAGACCTCCTCCCACCACTCAGAGATGGGAGAAAAGCAGCATATTGAGAGCTTGCCATCAACTGATTGGGGTAGAGGAATCCCCATCAGCTGAGCCGGTTATGAGGATTCCTTCCAGCTCAGTTATGGGGATCTCCCCAGGCAGGATCAGCTGAACTAGCAGGGAGACTCCTCTCTCCCTTCCTTCCAGGCACCGTTCCCTCAGCCCCCTCCACAGAGAGCCCCTGCACTACACCCCTCCACCCAACATCCCTTGACACCCCCAACAGCACTGACAATACCCCCCCACATCACCCAACAGCCCCGACAGCACTGGCAACACCCCTCCCCTCCCAACATCACTGGCAACACCCCCATACCTTATGCTGCAAAATCAGCAGGAGGGAAGCCCACTCCCTCCTGCCTACAGGGCCACATGCTGCGAATGACAGGCCTTCCTCTTCCCAATGCATCTTAGGATGCATAGGGAGGGGCCTAAGGTCCTGATCAGCTCAACATTGCAGGGTGTAGTGCAGGTGCTCTCCATGGAGGGGGCTGGGGGATCGGTGCCTGTAAGGGAGGGAGGGAGCGAAGAATCTCCCTGTCAGTTCAGCTGATCCTGGCAGGTGAAATCCCCATCAGCTGAGCCAGCAGGAATCCCCAATACTGGCTCAGATGATGGGAATTCCCCTGTCTCAATCAGAAAAGGTAGTTGGGTACGTCTATAAAACTTGCTTTTGTGCGTTTTTCATGTGGACGTTTTTATTTTTGAAAATGGCCAAGAAAGATAGAAGTCCTAAGGACCACAACCTATGCAAAGGTCATTTTTGAAAATAAAAGATAGATGTCTGGCAGCTTTGAAAGTGGACATTTTTTCTACTGGGTTTATGGATTTATTGCCCAAAACATCCAACCTCAGACTTAGATGTCCTATCGAAAATGCCCCTCCATGGAAACAATACAGAAAGAATATTGACTCATTTGAGCTTTAGTGCTGGAGAAGGATATCGTGGACTGCCAGAACTAACAAATCGATTCTGGAAGAAATCAAACTGACTATGTCACTCGAAATCCAACTGATAAAGTTACGACTGTCTTATTTTGGCCACACTGTTAGCAGAAAATGATTATTGGAGAAGGACAACATGTTTGGGAAGAAAGGAAACAGGCGAAGAGAGCAACTTGCAATCAGGTGGTTGGACATGTTGAAAACAACCTTGGGGATGACGCTGGTGGACCTTACTGGACTAGCACAAAACCAATTTCTTTTTAGATCTGTAATTTATCAAGCCACTAGGACTCAAACACAAGTCAATGGCACCTAACTAAGAATCATTCCTTGGCTCTTTTGTAAACCAAGAAACAACTAGCAGAAAAGAAATACTCTGCAGAATAGTACTAAGTCACTTTTCAATGAAGGCTCTTGACAAAGTATTTAAAGGCAAGGAAATAACACTCCAAACAAAGATCAGACTTGTCCATGCACTCATTTTCTCAATGGTCAATTATGGATCTGAAAGCTGGATACTACGGAAACAAGACAGAAAGAAGATTGATTCATTTGAGCTTTGGTGCTGGAGAAGGATTTTATGCATGCTATGGACAACCAGAAGATTTAACTGGTTATGTCACTCGAAGCCCAAATGAAGAAGTTACAACTGTCTTATTTTGGTCACACCATCAGAAGAGAGAGATCACTGAAGAAGGGCATTGTGTTTGGGACGATCGAAGGAACCAGGCAAAGAGGGCGACCTACAATCAGATGGCTGGACCGATTTCTTTTTAGATCTAGCACCTAACACAGAATCATTCTCTATCCCTGCTATCATTTTAACTGTTCTCTGCCCATCCTGTATGCTTCACAGTGGAATCCCTTTGGGACAAGTGTGCTTCCTGTGGGATCAGCCCTCAATACCTCTTGGCTGGCACAAGCCACCACAGTGACAGAAATTTTATCTTCCTTCTCCCTGGACATGTGCATCCCACCCAACCCTAAACATACAGAGAAGGGAGGAGGAGGTTTATGAACCAACCCCCCAACATACAGGGGAGGAAAGTAGGGGGTTTCTGAATCAACCTTCCAACATATAATATAGGGGAGAAAGGTGGGGGTTCTGAACCAACCCACCAACATAGAGGGGAGAGTAGTGGGAGTTTCTGAACCAATGGATAGCACTGTGGCCTGAGCCATTAGACATACCCACCATTTTCTTTCATCTCTTGGTTGTGTGACCCTTGGTCATGAAGGACACAAACCCTTGGTGTCATCTGAATGGCAATCATATCGAAACCAAAATGTTAAATATAAAGAAAATGGGATTTTCTTAAAGGTGAGTGAATAAACAATAGGAAAGACAGTACAAAAAAAAAAATCTTGTATAGCTTTGACATTAGAGAACAACATCTTGGCACGAGCAGGATGGTCTTAAGCAGCTGTTCAAAATATCTTCCTTGCCTTGCTAACTGTGCTTTTCCTTTTTAAATGTTGTTACTTTAGAACAACTATATCAGTTTAAAACCTCGCCAGTTATTAGTAATTAAAGTAATCCCACCCCCAACATTCAGCTGTCATTCATGCAGTTCTACAGGGCATCTTCTCAGATTGCTAACCAATAATTTTTTTTTCTTGTGTTTGAAAAACTGTCTGAAAAACAAGATAAGATTTAAAAGATGGGCAGATTTCCATTAACAGGCGAAAAGATCTTTCAGTTGAATTTCAATAGCTACCAGAACATGGTAAGAGTGGACATTTCTGGTTCTAGAGAAAAGTCAGATCACTGAGGGGATAAACATGTAAACTAACAAATCGATTCTGGAAGAGATCAAACTGGCTATGTCACTCGAAGCCCAAATGATGAAGTTACGACTGTCTTATTGTGGTCACACCTTAGCAAGAGAGAGATCACTGGAGAAGGCCATCATGTTTGGGAAGATTGAAGGAACCAGGCATATAGGACATCCCGCAATTAGATAGCTGGACACGTTGAAAACAACCATGGGGATGATGGATGATGCTGGAGGACCTTACTGGACTAGTACAAAACCAATTTTGTTTTCGATCTGTAATTCATCAAGTTGCTAGGACTCGAGCACATGTCGATGGCACCTAACTAAACATGTATGCAGCAGAAAGAGAAATATTGGGAAAGTGCTGCCGACAGCCACAGATGAACTTAAGCCTGCCCATGATTTCCAAGTAAATATGTCTTATCGAGAGCTAAAAAGTGTGTTCGTATGTACTTGTTGTTTCTTTGACAGATAAACAACATGTTCCCTGTAATGTCTCTTGAGACCTGCATCATCCAAACTCAAGGTTGTGTCGTTCTGATTCTTCATGGAGCAGGGATGTGGTCGGTTCATAGACAACGGCGCGAAAGACAAAAGCACGCGCCGACAATTGATCGCAGCGCGGAGGCGCATGCCGCACAAAATTACAGTTTTTAGGGGCTCCGATGGGGGGTTTTGTTGGGGAACCCCCCCAGTTTACTTAATAGACATCGTGCCGGCATTATGGGGGGTTTGGGGGGTTGTAACCCTCCACATTTTACTGTAAACTGAACTTTTTCCCTAAAAACAGGGAAAAAGTTAAGTTTTCAGTAAAATGTGTGAGGTTACAACCCCCACACCCCCCACAACGTGGCGCGATGTCTATTAAGTAAAGTGGGGGGGTTCCCCCCCACACCCCCCCGTTGGAGCCCTCAGAGCCCTAAAAACAGTAATTTAGAGCGGCACGTGCCTCCGCGCTGCGCTCAATTGTTTGGGCGCACCTTTGTCCCGGCGCGCTTTTGACCTGACACCGATGTGGTCTGATTGAGCCAGCTCCCATTGCTCAGTCTGAGCCTTGCCAGAGAAAATAATTTTTAATATTGTCTTTGGAAGGCTTTTGTTTTATTGTAGGGGGAAGGGAGAGGGTATGCTGTGTAGGAAGGTGCACTGTTATGTTAAAATTCAAGCTCACAAATATCCATCTTCCATGGAAATATTCTCTGCATTTGGTATGGCACAGGCCAGTTCAGGACCATCTGTACCCGGGGAGTTTCTACCTTCTGTTTTATTCTCACTTAGTCTATTCTGTCACTAAATACCAGTTTGAAAAGGATGATAACTGGGATCTTGGCTTACAGGAAATGATGGGTTCTTCAAGCAGCTTAAAAATGGAAACTTTCAGTGACTAAAGACCAATATACGTTATTTTGTTAATAGGGTTCATGTAAACCAGTAAATGATGTCTCAGACAGCTTTATCTGTTTTCTTGGATTATTGTTGGTTATCATTTATATTTCATGAATACAATAATGCACAAAGGTTGGTGAAAGGAGACCATGAACAATATAGCGTTGCATTATTACACAACCCAGTCTGCATTGTTCAACTGTTATTTTAATTCTGTGCCATCTTTTGAAGCAAAACATAAACATAAAATCAATGCACTCATTAATCTGTTGAGATTAATTGAAAGTAATATGCTCTTTTATTTCTGGCACCTCTGTGCTCCATTGATCTTAAATGTCAAACTGAATTTCTAAATGCATTCCATCTATGTGCTAATCAATAAATGTCTTTGATGTGACACAAACAGCTACATCGCAGGAGTGCTTTTACAGGATCATCTTGTCATGGCCTCTGTGGTATTGCTCATTTTTATGTGAAGCCTGGAATTCTGCTCTGTTTTAGATACATGACAGCAGATAAAGGCCAAATGGCCCATCCAGTTTGCCTATCCGTAGCATCCACTATCTCCTCTTCTCCCTGAGATCCCACATGCCTGTTCCACATTTTCTTGAATTTAGACAGAGTCTTTGTTTCCACCACCTCTACTGGAAGACTATTCCATGCATCTATCACCCTGTCTGTAAAAAAAAAAGTATTTCTAGTGCAAAAGGCAAATGAGTCTCAAACAACTGGGTTTTATCCTCCATTGTTTGTGAGACCCTGATGAAGACATCATTCACATTCTTTTCTCCGCCTCCTCCTCCTTCCTCGTGGGCTGTGCCCCTGCTCCTCAGTCTTTTCCTTCTGCAAGCAAGACTGAAGGTGTCTTTCTGATCTTTTCTCTGAGATCATCTTTTTATTTTTATTGGGGGAGGGGGATCCATATTTCAAGTCTTCCGGTGTTACAGAGATTCCTAGCAGTCTGGGACAGCTCAGGCTGTGAGAAGACACAGACTCTCAGTGCTGAGGTCTGTCACTAGTGGCATTCCATCTTGTACAGGGCACCTATCTAGCCAGCCTGCACTAGTCGGATTTTAGGATCACAGACCATTCCCTTGGGAGCATCTCTGTTCCATATGCTACAAGGCACATGAGGGGGGGGGGGGGCAAGTGTCACGGGCTTAGCATTTTCTGACCCCTTTAGAGTGATGGAGTCACAAACAGCTCGATTGGTGGGTTAGAAGTCCTTTCTAGATCCCTCATTTAACGACCCGGCATCTACGGCGAGCGCATTCATACGGATGCCACTAAACTGGAGGGGAACCCACGAAAGACCCAACAGGGGTCCTTGAGGCTCACTTTTCAGGGATTTTTGTAAACCTGATGGTTGAAGCCCATCTGAATTACTGGGGCCAGGCTATGCCATCCAGGAACTCATGGGTAGCCACACAGGGGGTCTGCCCCATTAGGCGCAGGTCCCTCCCACCAGGTCCTTCAGTAGGATTCTGGGAATATTTGGAGTCAGAATCTATTCTTTTGCTCTCCTAACACCAAAGATGAACCAGAGTGAAGTATTATGTGTAATTCCCAAAGTTTTATTCCATTTACTGAAGTCCTCTGTAACATATTCTTTCCCCTTTCTCTGTAATTAGATACAGTACACCACTAACTGATTATGTGGGACTCTGCTCAAGTTTTCACCCTGGCACTAAGTGAACAATGTAGGAGTGTGTGGTGCAGTGGTTAGAGTAGGGGTGTCCAACCTGCGGCCCCGTGAAGTATTTTGTGTGGTCCCGATCGAGGACGATGCAGTGTTTTCCTCTGCTGCCCCTGGGTGTTTACCATCTTGCCGGCTCCCTCCTTTGTCTTGCTGCAGCGTTTGCGCATTTGTGCGGCCCCAGAAACATTTTCTCCAGCCAATGCGGCCCAGGGAAGCCAAAAGAGCCAAAAGAGCTTCAGCTTTGGCCCCCTGAGGTTGTGGGTTCGAATCCTGCATTGCTCCTTGTGACCCTGGGCATGTCACTTAATCCCCATTGCCCCAGGTACATTATTTAGAGTGGGAGCCCACCAGGACAGTTATGGAAAAATGCTTGAGTATCGGAATAATTTGTAATCCACATGGATATGTGCAATATAAATTATTTTTTTTTTTTAAATGCTGCAGTGGTCAGAGGCAATATTCAGCAGTATTACCCTCAAAAATATCATTTCCTCCTGTTTTACGAAGCCGAGCTAGCGGCTGCCGTGCGGCAACGGCCCCGAAGCCCTTTAAATCTCTATGGGTTTCGGGGCTGTTATCGCAGCGCAGCCGCTAGCCTGGCTTCGTATAACAGGCCCTTAGTATTGGTGGATGGCCAGCTCAGTGGAGATCAGGTTGAAGCATCTCCTGCCCAGGTAAACCCTTCCGAGCATTGGGACCAAATATTCTAAACATGCTCAGGTTTTGCTAGTAGATGCAGCAGATGATGGCAGTTAAAGAGAAATGGCCGCATTAGTCTGCTCAGTTTTCCCACTCCATACTGCAAGAATACTTTATATCCCACTACTAGCCATAGAAGCATGACCATTAATAAGCCTTCACTTCTTAGCTAAGTCAGCTTTTTAAAATCTTCACTTTTTCTCTATAAGGTTATACACTGGGAAAATATTGTGTAGATCTGTTTGTGTTGGGGTGGGGGTGGGAGGAGTGCACTGCTTTCCACTTCTCCCTCCATATTCGCGGTGATTAGGGGATTGACTAATCCACGAATACAGAAAAACCGTGAATAACAGCTAGCAGGCTCCAGAGGGCAGAAAGACTCACACAGAGTGCCGGGATTGAGCTGAAAGGGAGAAGTGGGCAGATCGGAAGCAGCTGCAGGCTCGCACTTGAAAGCCTTACCTGTTGCACACTGAGGCTCACTCTTGGAGGCACTGGCTCTAAGCAGTGTTCCTGTTGCACCACGCTGACAAGCCCTCACTCTTTCCACATACGGGTTGCTGCGGCCACTTTAAATTCCCAGCGATGAGAGGAGCTCGACTTTCCGTCTCATCGCAGTCCGCACTCCGGCTGTGCTGCCATTAAACTGCTACACCAAGGCGCATACAGCCTGACCTGCAACCTAAACCCCCGGACCGCAGCACCCACCCTCGCGCCGCATCCCAGCGCTCCCATTGGCCGGACGGGATTTTTGGAAACCCTCTGCCTCTCCTATTGGGTGAGGGCCCCGACTCTCAAACCGGCTTTGGTGCTTCCGTTTCTCAAGCTCGGTGGAGCTGGCACTGCCTGTATTTGGGTTTGAGGTTTGCAAAATTTTTACATCGGTGATTGGATGATGTAATTTGGGGGGTGGAGCCAGCCGATGAAAAATCGTGAATAAGCGAAACCGCAAGTGCTGGATCCACGAATACGGAGGGAGAAGTGTAGTTCCCTCTATGAAATTATAGGGCCCATTCTTGATAATAAATTAAGCTACCAGAAGCATATTTCTTTCATTGTACAAAAATGTTTCTTTAAGATGAAACAAATTTGATTTAAAAATTCATTGCTTGATCAGAATGCAATTAGGAAATTTCTTCATGCTCTTATTCTGGCACATCTACGATCCTCTAATGTCTTACATATTCTCCAGTTTCTATCAAAAAGACATAAAACAATTATAGATTATCCAATGTACAGCAGTAAAACTGATAACAGGTGGCAAGCGCTATAATCACATTACATCACTTTTAAAAAAATAAACACTGGCTGACAATCATAGCCAGAATACTTTATAAAAATCATAATTCTGCTGTATAATATTGGGTTTTCCATTACTTCTGTTGTGTGTTTTGATACCATATAGGCCCATTCATGCCATGCATTCCTTACAGAATGAATAGGCTTATATCAGGGATCTCAAAGTCCCTCCTTGAGGGCCGCAATCCAGTCGGGTTTTCAGGATTTCCCAAATTAATATGCATTGAAAGCAGGGCATGCACATAGATCTCATGCATATTCATTGGGGAAATCCTGAAAACCCGACTGGATTGCGGCCCTCAAGGAGGGACTTTGAGACCCCTGGCTTATATGGTATCAAAACACACAATAGAGCTTATTGTCAGATTTGTTTTGAATCCATTTGTTCCTTGATTTTATGTACCAAGGCTTGTTGAGACTGGTAAAATGACTTTCTGTTGCGCAGGAGTTAAAATATGGAACTCCCTCGTGGGTCAAATACAAAATTGTCGTGAAAAGGGCACGTTTAGGAAGCTACTCAAGACGCAAATATTTGTAGATGTCTTTTTCTAGTCAATAATTGTCCTCCCTAGCAAAGCTGATGAACTGCTCATGACCTTTTTTACTATGGTTTTAGTTTGTAGATATGATTTTTAAGGATTATTTGTATGTTTATGTTATGATGATTTTGGTTTTTTTAATTATGTATGTAATTCTGTAAACCGTTTAGTTTTAAACGGTATAGAAATTTTTAAAATATATAAATAAAATGAAATTCACATCAAAGAACAATTTGCCCCCTGACCTGTGATTACAGCCATCTTTTCAGAAGTTTAAAACTAAATTTAAAAGTTACTTTTTTTTAGAAATCTTTTGCTATATAATTCATTTTCTGACTGTATGGACAAGGACTCCGCTGGGAAATGCTGACATGTATCACAAGCAGAATCTTATTTTTATTTTCCTTCGAATTGTAATTGTGAATTCATTTAGGGCTCATTTTACTAAGCTGCGCTAGGCGCTAATGCCTCCATTGAGCTGGCATTAGTTTTTCCGCATAGCGCGGGGGTTAACGCACGCTCAAAACGCTACCGCAGCTTAGTAAAAGGAGCCCTTAATGTATTTTATATTTTTAATGTAAACCACCAAGACGGTTGCTACAGATTAGCAGTATAGAGTAAATAAACTTGGAAACTTGAACCTAGAGCCCAAATGTTCAGCCTTTCAGTTTGATCCTTGGTGCAGCTCACACATTCTTTCTCATCTTTGATTCTTAGAATATCACTTCTGCCCTTTCTCCTTTCCTAGAGTGGTTCCAACATCCTGCCCTTGAGACCCCACAATGATATCTACAATGAGAATGTATGAGATATATTTGCATATATTGGAGACCAAGAATATGCAGGGTAATCTCATGTATATTTTTTGTGGATATCCTGGATACCTAAGTGGATGTGGAATTTTGAGACAGAATTGGGAACCATATCTTTTAAAAAAATGTCGAACCACTCCGCTTTACTGCCCTCTCTCCTTAGCCTTTCCAAATATATGCTTTAGATGCAAGAAATGACCCAGTCTAACCTCTCCCAAATCCCCGTATCATTATTTAATGAAATATAATTAATATTTCATTCCCTCTTATGAAAAATATTTCACATCTGTACTTGCTTCACTCAAAATTGATCAACTTTTTTACTGTCAATATGTTGAGACTAATTGGTACCAAACTTGTGATTATCTCTACAAAAACTGTCGGTTTTGTACTGAAATATCAGACAGTCAAATAATATCTTCATAAATAATAAATACACTTTTTAACCTATTCTCAACAAAAAGAAAAATTAGTACTTCTATGTGTGAAAGATTTCAGGCAGGGAGGTTTAACATGGCAGCAACTAATTTCTGTGGAAGCCTGGATCCTGAGACAACTTCTAAATTTCTTTCAAATAAAATCCATTTTCTTCCAGTTTCTATGCTATGGAAGTCCAAGGAAAATATAAACCTGTAGGCAGGATGATGATTGGTCCTAGACAGGTTCATATCTATTGAAAATTAACTTTTTCTCACAAATGAGAAAAGGCTGGAAGTATTTTCTGCACAATGAAAAAACTTGATGACTGAGTTGATGGGCAACAGTTAGAGGGAAAACTGATGGCAGAGGGTCTTGTTCTGCTAGTGCAAAAGTTTGAAAACAGCTTTGTCCACCAATGAGCAGACATTGTCCCAGTGCTAATCGTGATGAGTCATTTCATATGGCCCTTTAGCACTGGGAATCACAGTCCATGGTTTCTTTGTATTCCATGCCTTTGCTTTATTTCTCATTGGCCGGCTGCCTGTTTTCTGTTCCTGTTATGGTTAAGAATTAGTGACCCATATGTAGAAAGAACAATTGGCATTATGATATCACATTACCAGGCCCTAACTTGGAACTATGATGTCACATTATCAGGCCCTAACTTGGAATTATGATGTCGCATTACCAGGCATGACAGGTTATTGTGCTGAAAAACTGTGAGGAATTTTAATTCTTGCCATACCACTACAAATTCAACACAACCAGTATTGCAAGAACTATTATGTCTGTACTGACTGCAGACAGTCAGGATTCTGTGAAAACACTCTCTCTCACACACACACACACACACACACACACAAAATGTGTGGTCGGTAGTACTTCCAATTGATAATATTTATCTAAGAGACTGGGATTCATCCCCAAATCTGGAATCTTTTCTTAAGGTTAAAATAAGCCTTATTTAATGCATAGACATTTGGATAATGCGGAATAGAAAAGTACAAAAATAAATTGTGTGGAGGACGCTGTTGTATCCCTCAGAGTGAGGGATCCCTAGTTATTGTCCATAAAATATGCCAAATAGTTCACTCAAGGGCATACGTGTGCCAGGTCCAGAGGGTACTGTGGCCCCTATCTTTCAAATGAAGCATTAAAGAAGTTAGATTTGTTCAGCTTGGAAAAGAAATGGCTGAGAGAAGATATGATAAAATAATGAATAGAGTGGAATGGGTAGATGAGAATTGCTTATTTACTCTTTCCAAAAGAACAAGGATTAGGGAGCACACAATGAACAAACCAAAGAAAATAGTCCTTCACTAAACATATAATTAAACTCTGGTGATAAAAGTGGTTAGCAGAGCAGGATTTTAAAAAGGTTGGGCAAGTTCCTGAAAGATAAGCCCATAAACCAAAGTGGACTTGGGGAGTATGCATTGCTTTTTTCCTGGGATAAACAGCATGAAATCTCTTTTACTCTTTAGAGATCACCAGGTACTTGTAGCTTGGATTGGCCACTGTTGGAAACAGGATACGGGCTAGATGGGCCTTTGGTCTGTTCCAGTACGGCAATGCTTATGTACAAGGGGCCGCTGAAAAGTTCTCAGCCCAACCAAGAGGAGAATGATGTAGAGCCATGAAATTTACAAGTTATTCTGCACTTTTCTTGACACTTTTCATTTCAGTGCTATGAAATGAAGCACAAAGTGTCAAGGAAAGTGTGGAATAACTTGCAAGTTTCATGGCTCCACATCATTCTCCTCTTAGTTGGGCAGAGAACTTTTCAGCAGCCCCTCGTACTTATTGTTGGACTAAATGTAATGGAGAGAAATTCACTGGTGCCCCAGTCCCAACAGGTCTCAGGTCCGAAGGAATTAAAAGCTCATAAACAGAGGAAAATGCAAATAGGAAAAAAAGTGTAGAATAAAGAATTGAAAAACAAACACCATTCTAACATCAAAGACACTCTGTAAATCCTCTTTTGCATCATCCATTTCTCTCTTCCAGTGATTCTCCGATCAATGACGGATATGGTGAACGAGGCGATGAATGAGACACAGAGGTTGCCATAGTTTGTATGTCTTTCTTTTTGGAGAGCTCTTCAAGGGCCTTCTTGAACATGAAAAGATATTTATAAAGAACAGAAAGTAAATGTAACTGAGCATGGGCTGAACTCTAAGAAAAGACACACACAGATGCACACTTGTGTGTTTCTTAGACAGTCCAGCTAGGTCAGTGGTCTCAAACACGCGGCCCGGGGGCCACATGCGGCCCGCCAGGTACTATTTTGAGGCCCTTGGTATGTGTATCATAATCACAAAAGTAAAATAAAACAGTTTTTTGATCATATGTCTCTTTAACTATAAATTACAATATTATTATTAAGACTTAGCAAAAAGGAAAGATTTATAAACTATAAAGAGTTTTACCTCATGCAAAATTGTTATTTCTTTAATAAGACAGTAACTATTTTTTCTGAGGCCCTCCAAGTACCTACAAATCCAAAATGTGGCCCTGCAAAGGGTTTGAGTTTGAGACCACTGAGCTAGGTGATATATCTCGGGGAAGGCTGCAGCCAGGCCCTGCTGGAAACTAGAGAATGACACGGTGAAAAAATTGGTCCCCGTCACCGCCCCGTCCCCGTCTCACCATCCCCGTCACCGCCCCGTCCCCGTCTCACCAACCCCGTCACCGCCCCGTCCCCGTCTCACCATCCTCTTCACCGCCCCGTCACCGCCACTGCCACCCCATTCACCGCCCCGTCACCGCCACTGCAATCCCATTCACTTTTCTTTATTTACGTATAAAGGAAACATTCTTTAAAACTTTAAAACTTTAAAACTTAGTTAAATATTAGTTAATAACTATACAAAAACAAAACACGCAGAGAAAAAATTAATTAATAAAAATTCTCAAAACTGACACATTTTGATCACTAAATTTAAAATAGTTATTTTTCATACAGTTTTTCAATCACTAATCTTCCACCACCCCTGGGGCTAGCAATGCAAAAACAAACACGACATGTACTTTAAATGCTGCCGTGATTAGCATAGTGACCGCGGCTACGGCTGCAAGTCTCCCCTCCCCCCAGCGATCACGGCAGGAGGGCACCCAACCCCTCCTGTAGACCCCCCCAACGGCCCTCCCGACAATCGCAGCAGAAGGGTACCCAACCCCTCCTGCCGGTCCTCCCAATGGCCTCCCCTAAGATCGCCGGCAGGAGGGTACCCAACCCCTCCTGCTGGACCCCCCCCCCAACGAACCCTCCCACCCCGGAACCCCCTTAGTCTTACTTTTCAAGTTGGACCGGACAGCTCCTCGCTCGTCTGGCCAGCAGGCCTGCCTCCGTCCAAATGAGGCGGGCCCGCCCCTCCCCTCCCCTCCCCTGCCTCCCAATGGCCTCCCCTAAGATCGCCGGCAGGAGGGTACCCAACCCCTCCTGCTGGATCCCCCCCCAACGAACCCTCCCACCCCGGAACCCCCTTAGTCTTACTTTTCAAGTTGGACCGGACAGCTCCTCGCTCGTCTGGCCAGCAGGCCTGCCTCCGTCCAAATGAGGCGGGCCCGCCCCCCCCCCCCCCTCCCCTGCCTCCCAATGGCCTCCCCTAAGATCGCCGGCAGGAGGGTACCCAACCCCTCCTGCTGGACCCCCCCCCAACGAACCCTCCCACCCCGGAACCCCCTTAGTCTTACTTTTCAAGTTGGACCGGACAGCTCCTCGCTCGTCTGGCCAGCAGGCCTGCCTCCGTCCAAATGAGGCGGGCCCGCCCCTCCCCTCCCCTGCCTCCCAATGGCCTCCCCTAAGATCGCCGGCAGGAGGGTACCCAACCCCTCCTGCTGGACCCCCCCCAACGAACCCTCCCACCCCGGAACCCCCTTAGTCTTACTTTCAAAGTTGGACCGGACAGCTCCTCGCTCGTCTGGCCAGCAGGCCTGCCTCCGTCCAAATGAGGCGGGCCCGCCCCTACCCTGCCCAACCCACAGGATCCTAGGGCCTGATTGGTCTAGGCACCTAAAGCCACTCCCGCTATAGGAGGGGCCTTAGGTGCTTGGGCCAATCAGGCCCTAGGATCCTGTGGGTTAGGCAGGGGAGGGGAGGGGAGGGGAGGGGCGGGCCCGCCTCATTTGGACGGAGGCAGGCCTGCTGGCCAGACGAGCGAGGAGCTGTCCGGTCCAACTTGAAAAGTAAGACTAAGGGGGTTCCGGGGTGGGAGGGTTCGTTGGGGGGGGGGGTCCAGCAGGAGGGGTTGGGTACCCTCCTGCCGGCGATCTTAGGGGAGGCCATTGGGAGGCAGGGGAGGGGAGGGGAGGGGCGGGCCCGCCTCATTTGGACGGAGGCAGGCCTGCTGGCCAGACGAGCGAGGAGCTGTCCGGTCCAACTTGAAAAGTAAGACTAAGGGGGTTCCGGGGTGGGAGGGTTCGTTGGGGGGGGATCCAGCAGGAGGGGTTGGGTACCCTCCTGCCGGCGATCTTAGGGGAGGCCATTGGGAGGACCGGCAGGAGGGGTTGGGTACCCTTCTGCTGCGATTGGCAGGAAGGGTTGAAATGACAAATGAGGAGCACGGTGAAATAGCGGTTCCTAGAAGGGGGTACATTGGCCCGCGGGGACAAACCTGTTCACCGTTTCCGCGGTCGGTGAATGGCCTTGTCCCCGTCACCGCAGCGACTGCTAGTTTTCTTCCCCGTTTTCGGCGGTGACCCGCGGCTTAAATGCGGTGGCCGCGGGTAAACCGTCACCGTGTCATTCTCTACTGGAAACTATACTGCAAGTGGTAGAGGTTTTTGTACAAGGGACTTGGTTCAGTAGATGGCACTACATTTTATGAGCTGCCCTAGAACTGCAAATACTGTTGATGGAGGTGAAGGCGTGGCCTAGTGGTAGAGCAGCTGCCTCAGCCTCCTGAGGTCATGCGATCAAATCCCAGCACTGCTCCTCTATTGACCCAGGTAGAAAATAATTACAGTGTCTGCATGCAAACCCGCTTTGAGTGTGGTTGTAAAACTACAAAAATACAATATACAAATCTCGATCCCTTTCCAGTATACAGTCAAACCTAAGCCCTCAAAAAACTCTTCATACTTGGTCCTCCAACCCGTCATTGTAGTTCCTTTCTTTCCCATCTCCTGTAAACCTCTACCTTTCATTGTAGTTCCTTTCTATCCCATCTCCTGTAAACCGTGCCGAGCTCTACGAATGTGGAGATGATGCAGTATACAAACCTAAGGTTTAGTTTAGTTTAGTTTACAAGTAATGCGGTTTGCGAGTGTTTTGCAAGACGAGCAAAACACTCTTGCAAATCGTGCCTCGCAAACTGAGCGTTGACTCGATTTGCGAGCCCCCACCCCCGACAACCGGTATCGCCTGCCCACCCAAACCCAAACCCTTACCGCAATCTGGCACCGGCACATAGCACCAACCCACAGGATGTGCCGGTGCCGGAGCTACCTGCCTTTTGCCGCTGATCTCTGCTGGGCTGGGCCTTGAGCATCTGCGCATGCTCAAGGCCTTCTGGCTCTCGCTCTCTCTGAGATTCTAATGAGGTTCTCGGGGGGGGGGGGCTGGGGGCTCGCAGATGGGAGGGCGATTCCGGTTCTTGGGGGTGGGGTGGAAGTGCACCAGTGGCCTCGGGGGTGGGAGGGTCTTTTTGGGATGTGGTGGAGTGGGGTGGAAGCGAGCAGCACTGGTGGCCTCATGGGGGAGGGGGGGGGGAATGTGGAACCAATCAAGCGAGTTTCCCTTACTTCCTATGGGGAAACTCGCTTTGCTATATGAGCATGTTGGTTTACGAGCATGCTTCTGGTACGAATTATGCTCGCAAACTAAGGTTCCACTGTACTTTGGAAGAAAGGAGGAAGACAGGAGATTTGATAGAGACATTTAAATACTTCTGCAGCATAAATGCACAGGAGGGACTATTCACCCTCGAGAAGAGAAGATTGCGAGGGGATTTGATAGACTTTTAAAATATTAAAGGGATTTGATAAAATAGACCAGGAAACAGCATTACTAACATTTTTGGAGGTGACACGGACAAGGGGTCATAGCCTGAAACTGAGTGGCAGCAGGTTTAGGACAAATGTTAGGAAGTTCTGTTTCACACAGCGAGTGGTTGGCGCTTGGAATGCTCTCCCGGAGGAGGTTGTGGCGGAGACTACTGTTCCGAGTTTCAAGCGCAAGTGGGATGCACACCTTCTTGCAAATCATATTGAGGGATACGGGAAATCCGGGTCTCCAAAAAGGAGTACCTAAATGGGCCGCCGCGTGCGCGGATCGCCGGACAGGATGGACCACGGTCTGATCCGGTGAAGGCATTTCTTATGTTCTTAGGTGAATCCATTTCAACTGATACAAAGCTCTGGGATAAGTTGGCATAGGATGAAGGTGAAAGATGATGTACTAAGTTGTAATTTAAGGAAATACCTCTTTATAGAAAGAGTGGTAGATACCTAGTGGAGGTGGTGGATTTAAGGATTGTACCTGAATTCCCAAAAAGCATAGGATAAGCACATAGGATCGCTAAGGGAGCAAAAGAGATAGTAGAGATTAGTAGCTGGTGTGGATGGGCAGCCTAGAGGGGCCATTTGGGTTTTATCTGCCATCATTTTCTATGGGCCTAATATTCATCCCAAGTAGTCAGCGCATTTTAAGCCATTGACAGTCGCAGGCTGAATTAAGACCGGATATTCAATACCAGGCCATGAATGCCTAGGCGCATGCGGTTAGCCGGAAGTTAGCTCAGTGGCCAAAATTAACAGCTTTTTTGCTCGGTGGGCTTTAACCGGACAAGAGCTTCAACTGCCCACTTTGAATGTCGTCCAACATGTTTCTATTTATTAACCACCACCCCCATTTTACAAAACAGCGCCGGCAGCGGCGGTAACAGCTCCAGCGCTCATAGAATTCCTATGAGTGTACGAGCTGTCACCGCCACGGCCAGCACTAAAAACGCCAGCGCGGCTTTGTAAAGGAGGGGGTAAGTTTATAGTTTGCTTGAATTATGAGAAGTAATGACGCAGCTGTTGGCAAAACATAGTATTGTGTCAGGAGCTTGTCTCGGGGACATCACATTAACAGCTTGAAAATATGAAATTCATGGCTTTGGAACACTGAAGATATAATCAGCCAGTGGCGTACCAAGGGGGGGGGGAGTGGACCGCCCCCGGATGCAAGCATGAAGGGAGTGTTCCCGGCCCTGGGGTCATGGCCCGGGAACTTCCAAGTAGGGGAGACCAGCAGGCAGGGTCGTGGCTCTGCTGTGATCCCAGGGCAAGCAGGAGGTTTAATTACGGCTCTTCTGCCATCCCTCAGGGGCTCCTGGCAGCGCTGACGATGAGGCAGCAGTCCGGTTCCCTCAGTGGCAACAATCAGCTGATTGATGGTCGCTGGGGAACACTGGAGGATTGATGGCGTGTGCACAGAAGGAGCCGATACTAGGCCAGAGGCGTGGGAGCACGTCAAAGACTTTCAGAGGGCCAGGAAGAGCAGAAGAGGGTCCAAGGAAGGAGTTAGAAGGCAGCAGGAAGGTGAGTGGACCCCAGCTAGGTAAACACTGGGGTCCGGAAGAGTTATCGGGCCACGGCTGAGACCTGACAGGGGTGTTACATCATGTTTTTCATATAGATGGCATGGCATGGCATGGCGTGGCAGGGTGTCAAAAAATGATAGGGGGGTGTATCAAAAAATGATGTGGGCTATGGGGGGTATCAAAAAATGATGGGCCCCAGGTGTCACATACACTCGGTACGCCACTGTTATTCAGCTTAGTACTCAATAATTTTTTACTTTTAAAAGGATGGCACTGAGGGCCTGATTCTGAAAAGGCCACCGATCTTGGCGGCCGCTTAATCACACGTCAATCGCACATCGTCGTCCTTTACAGAATCGCAGCTAGGTTTCCTGACAGATGCCTTAAATGTAGGCCAGCATTTTGCAGGCCTACATGTAAGGCGTTTATCTCGCATCTACGGAGACACATAGGGAAACTTAAGCATGCCCAAGGCCACTTCTGGGTGAAACCATGCCCATGCCCCACCTTTGGCGTGCTTATTGGCTGCCAGACGGCAGTAGGACACCCACCGCCGCCTAAATTCGGGACACGTGGTTCGAGAATCAGGCCCTAACTTAACAGCGCTGTTTAGACAATTTGGGCCTTGGTGTGTTTTAGTTCCCACAAACTGAACGTTCATGAAGCATGGTGCAGCGGTTGAAGCTACAGCCTTTATTGCCCTGAGGTTCTGGGTTCATGCCCACACTGCTCCTTGTGGCCCTTGGCAGGTCGCTTAGTGCCCCTCTTGCCCCGGGTGCATTGGATTGATTGTGGGCCTTCTGGGCAGACGGGGAAAAATGTTTAAGTATCTGGATAAATTCATGTAAACCATTCTGAGCTCCCCTGGGAGAACAGTATAGAAAACTGAATAAATAACTAGTGTGAAATGTTTCAGCCTCTAACAAACAGAAGTGATATTGTGATGTCATAATGTCTCATTCCACCAATGCCTATGAGCCAACCTCATCAGTGATGTCACAATGGCTTCATTGTACTATACTTAGCTCACTTTTACTACATTTTGATTTCTAGAGTGGCTACAACCTCAACACCCTGGGGTTTTGGGTTCAAACCCATGCTACTCCTTGTGACCCTGGCAAGTCACTTAACCTGCCCCCCCCCCCCCATTGCCCCACGTACATTTGAGATTGTGAGCCTGATGGGACAGACACGGAAAAATTCTTGAGTACCTGAATAAATTCATGTAAACTGTTTTGAGCTCCCACTGGGAGAATGGTATGCAAAAATTGAATGAATAAAATAATAGAAAAAGAGATCTGTGGAGAACAAAAGATTTTCATTGGAATGTTTATTCCTTATGTTATTAAATTCTGAAGATCCACAAAAATTTGCAGTGGGAGTTGTTTTACGTGAATTCCTCTCTATTGGACCTTGAAGTCAAGTTAAATACTTCTATTTATTAAGGAAT
The DNA here is from genome assembly GCF_902459505.1 of Geotrypetes seraphini. Taxonomy (NCBI): domain Eukaryota; kingdom Metazoa; phylum Chordata; class Amphibia; order Gymnophiona; family Dermophiidae; genus Geotrypetes; species Geotrypetes seraphini. Next base: position 214,326,767 of record NC_047089.1, on the reverse strand, counting down.
ATTCTAAGACTCCCACTACATAAGGACTTTTGAGCCATCCCGGTTTATAAATTTTACTTGTCAGCTTAAGTAAACATGCTCACAAAGGTTTGACTGTACCTGTACTGAAAATCCAATTAAATTCACAATAATAGCTTGAATGACTCAAGCAACTGTGTAATGGGAGTCTCAAGTTTTTCTTTCTGCCTGTTTTATATACTCTACACCGCAATAAACCATGAGCAATGGGATGCCGGTACAGTATGTTCACAGGGTACTGCTAGCTAAAGACACGTCCTGACATATATGAACCATTTTCCACGACATAGCCCGCTGCCGTGTGTTAATGGCTACAATACAGTGAAAAGAGAGCTCAGAGTCGTGAACAGTTCAATTATCCCTATGAGCCACTTGAACAGTGCACATGGTCATTTAGCTATGAATGGACCATCTGTATGGATAACATTAACAACTGAGTTTATACACTGCATAGAAGTCCTGCTGCTCTCAAACGTCCCTACATCCGTCTGCTAGCACCAAGTAAATATGCATGGAGAAGCAGCAACAGTAATTGTGCCTTTTTTTTCCCCGTGGCTACTCACCTTTCTGCAATTTTTGTTTTAAACTTCTTGCAAAATTGACTTTATTACATTATTGTGTTCCGGGGACTTTAATCTGGTTGTTTTCTTCCTGAAATTAGTATTGCTGTGTGTGGAAGGAATTATTATTATTTTTTTAATCTCTTCTGCCCTCTGGTGGAATTGACTCGCCAAAGCGAGGCGACTGCCAGCAAGGGAAGAAAACAGCCAGATAGTAAACTGCACATCTGGTTACCTCAGACAGATGTTTTCCCTAATATAATCACACATCAGGGGTGCCATGTGCGAAGTATTTTAACACCAAGTGTGAAAGTGGTGATTAAACCTCTCCACATGCATCATGCTTTATATACCATTCTTAATCTGAAATACTCAATGGGCTGGATTTTAAAAGATCTAGGCAAAATTTCAGCTGAAAAAAAATACTGATTTTCATCAGGAGATAAGTGGTTGAGAGATCCTTAGGTTTTCAGTAATGCACAACCAGATAGTTTTGCTGAAAATTTTGAATCCCATACTATTTAAAATCGTCATGAATTCAGTAAAGCTAGGTAATGGAAATCCCTTTATTAAAAAAATTTTAATAACCTGTTCAGGCTGTTCCCAGTTCCAAGATCCTCTAAAGCAGGAGTGTCAAAGTCCCTCCTCGAGGGCCGCAATCCAGTCGGGTTTTCAGGATTTCCCCAATGAATATGAATAGCCTTACTGGGTCAGACCAATGGTCCATCAAGCCCAGTAGCCCGTTCTCACGGTGGCCAATCCAGGTCCCTAGTACCTGACCAAAACCCAAAGAGTAGCAACATTCCATGCTATTGATCCAGGACAAATTGTAATTTATTTGCCTATTCAAAAATTACTGGCTGTAGATACAGGTCTTTTCTGGATAGGACTTTTATGTTTCAAGCAAGTAAGCAGCAGTCCTGGTTGAGTAATTACATCAGTGGAGCCAGGCTGTCTTATGGCGCATTTCGGAAAGAAATTAAGACTGTACTGTTTATAAATTCATTTCCTAAATAGAAGTTATATATAATAATTCTACTCTGACTATTCTAAAGAAATATGTTGTACTTTTGCTACTTGTTGTACTAGCTCTTTTTGGTGTAAACCGCTTAGAAATCGTCTGATTGTGGCGGTATAGAAGAATAAAGTTATGTTATGTCTTTCTTTCTTTTTTTTTTTTTTTATTTATAAATTTAAAAGTTTACAATATCAATAGATACCAAGGAAAAAAAAGGCGACTTACAATAATGTTTACAATCATATACAACACAAACATTCCTTTTCAAGCCCACAAATAGTTGGAGAGGCATAAAATTATCCAATTAACAAAAATAAAGAAAATTAGGAATTGATTCAGATTCATGTTATGTCTTTCTTAATAACAGACTATGGACTTTTCCCTCCAAAACTTTCTTAAAACCAGCTACGCTATCCGCTCTTACCACAACCTCTGGCAACGCGTTCCAAAGCTTAACTATTCTCTGAGTGAAAAAAATATTTCCTTCTATTGGTTTTAAAAGTACTTCCCTGCAGTTTCATTATCGAACCCTTGCTGTGGCTAGCTGACTTTTTCCTCCTCAAGCAGCTGGCAGCACCTGCCTTGAGTTGTTGCTGATATTGACCCTGGCCCCTCTGCATATGCTCAAAAACTGAGTAAGTGTGGCCTGCTGGTGTCATTGTCAGATCAAGGCAAGTGCTTCCAGCTGCTTTTTGGTGTTGGGGGGCGGTGGGAGGAGTAGAGAGCAGAACAGGGAGAGTTCTGATAGACAAGTCGATGAAGCCGTCTACACAATGCGTGGCGGTGGCAAAAAGGGCGAACAGAATGCTAGGAATGATAAAGGGGGATCACGAACAGATCGGAGAAGGTTATCATGCCGCTGTACCGGGCTATGGTGCACCCTCACCTGGAGTACTGTGTACAGCACTGGTTGCCGTACATGAAGAAAGACACGGTACTACTCGAGAGGGTCCAGAGAAGTGCGACTAAGATAGTTAAGGGGTTGGAGGAGCTGCCGTACAGCGAAAGATTAGAGAAACTGGGCCTCTTCTCCCTCAAACAGAGGAGATTGAGAGAGGACATGATCGAAACATTCAAGGTACTGAAGGGAATAGACTTAGTAGATAAGGACAGGTTGTTCAGCCTCTCCAAAGTAGGGAGAACGAGAGGGCACTTTGAAATTCTTTGAAAGAACACAATTCCAGTTTATAGTGCAATCCCTAATCCTAGGACTGCTAGACTACTGCAACATCCTCTACCTCCCCTGCCCGCCCTGCTACTATGACCAAACAACTACAAACAATCCAAAATACAGCTCTGAGACTCATTGCGGAAACATGATCATATCACAGAAGCTTACATCAACTCACATTGGCTACCAATCCAAGAAAGAATACTATTTAAATTCTACTGCATGCTATTTAAAACCCTAAACGGAGACAGTCCATCCTACCTAACCAGCCACCTCATCCAAGCAACCTCAACCAGACCTAGAAAAACACACTCCCCATTCACACCTCCCCCGATCAAAGAAGTAAAACGGACAAAACTATACGATGGTTTCCTAGCCACTCAAGCCACAAAACTAGATAACCAGATCTCCAACCTACTGATAACCACCCCAGACTACAAGATATTCAGAAAAGAAATAAAAACTATACTCTTCAAGAAATTCCTGAAACAGTCCTAACTTCACTTACTCTGTCATTCCTCCCTCCCTCCTCCCACCACACTGAAACTACCTGTCCTTCTCTGTACAACCTGAGAAATGACAAATGATTTTCATTTGTTACCCCCATTCATAAATATCTACTCTTCACCACTTTTTACCACTCAAGAACTGACAAATGACCTACTCTTTACAACTCTAGAAATGACAAATGATCTACGCTTTACAACTCTAGAAATAACAATTGTTCTTCCATTGTAACCCCCATTCATAAATCTTTTGTAATCCGCCTTGAACCGCAAGGTAATGGCGGAATAGAAATCTCTAATGTAATGTAAAATTGAAAGGGGATAGAGTCCGTACAAACATAAGGAAATTCTTCTTCACCCAGAGAGTGGTGGAAAACTCTCCCGGAGGCTGTCATAGGGGAAAACACCCTCCAAGGATTCAAGACAAAGTTAGACAAGTTCCTACTGAACAAGGACGTACTCTGGTAGGGCTAGTCTCAGTTAGGGCGCTGGTCTTTGACCAAAAGGGCCGCCGCGTGAGCGGACTGCTGGGCATGATGGACCACTGGTCTGACCCAGCAGCGGCATCTCTTATGTTCTTAACAAAAAGGAAGCTGGGGTGAGGCATATTCCTTGCCCACTCTTGGGTTCAAGCCCACCCAAAATCAACTATCTGGCTACACCCCTGTTGCAGAGTCACAACAGAAAACACTAAACTGTATGGAAAAAATTAAAAATCCTGCTAAAACAGAGCTCTTATAATTAGGCAACCGGATCCAATTCTTCCTTTAACAATTTGTATAAATAAGACACATGCTCTAAAGTGTTAGGTGTCATACAAGATTCTTCTTTAACTTTCAGATCACAAATAAATAATTCAGTCAGGAAATGTTTTTTTTTAATAAGATGAAACAAATATCTTTTTGACCATTTTTCCATGAAAAACAACATTTTGCCTTGGTGCAATTAATTGTATGGAAGAATTGCTGAATTGTTTTTATTAATTAAAAAATTAAACTTTTACAAACCACGACCACAAGGTTAATATTTACAAAGAAAAACCTTGACTGTGCATCTTTTGACTGCATTTCTTTGGCTCCCTCTTCAGGCTCAGACTTTAAACTGCTTTGCTTCATTTCTAAAATTCTAAATGATATGGTTCCTGAAGGCTTTTACCTTACTAGTGTCCTTTTCATGTGGCGACAGAACTGCTAGGTTAAAAGATCATTATTCTTTATTGCTCCCTTCTTTTTAAATCTGTTCATTAAAAAAAAAATATTGCAAAAGTTCTTAAGAACATAAGAAGTTGCCTCCGCTGAGGCAGACCAGAGGTCCATCTTGCCCAGCGGTCCGCTCCCGCGGTGGCCCATCAGGCCCATTGCCTGAGCAATGGTCCCAGACTATCCCTATAACCTACCGCTACTCCTATCTGTACCCCTCAATCCCTTTATCCTCTAGGAACCTATCCAAACCTTCTTTGAAGCCTTGTAACATGCTCCGGCCTATCACAGCCTCCGGAAGCGCGTTCCATGTATCCACCACCCTCTGGGTGAAAAAGAACTTTCTGGCATTTGTTTTAAACCTGTCCCCTTTTAATTTCTCCGAGTGCCCCCTTGTACTTGTGGTTCCCCATAATCTGAAAAATCTGTCCCTATCTACCTTTTCTATACCCTTCAGGATCTTGAAGGTTTCTATCATGTCTCCTCTAAGTCTCCGCTTTTCCAGGGAGAACAGCCCCAGCTTTTTCAGTCTGTCAGTATACGAGAGGTTTTCCATACCCCTTATCAGTTTAGTTGCTCTTCTCTGGACTCCCTCAAGTACCGCCATGTCCTTCTTGAGGTACGGCGACCAGTACTGGACACAGTACTCCAGATGAGGTCGCACCATTGCACGATACAGTGGCAGGATGACTTCCTTTGTCCTGGTCGTGATACCCTTCTTAATGATGCCCAACATTCTGTTTGCTTTTTTTGAGGCTGTGGCACACTGTGCCGACGCCTTCAAAGATGTGTCTACCATCACTCCCAGGTCTCTTTCAAGGTTACTTACCCCTAGCAGTGATCCCCCCATTTTGTAGTTGAACATCGGGGTCTTTTTCCCTACATGCATGACCTTGCATTTCCCTACGTTAAAGTTAATTTGCCATTTTTTGGCCCATTCTTCTAGTGTCGTTAAGTCCCTTTGCAGATCTTCGCAGTCTTCCATGGTTTCAACTCTGCGGTAGAGTTTGGTGTCATCCGCAAATTTAATAACTTTGCAATTTGTTCCCGCCTCCAGGTCATTTATAAATATATTGAACAGGAGCGGTCCCAGCACCGATCCCTGCGGAACTCCGCTCGTGACCCAATGCCAGTCTGAGTAATGGCCCTTTACTCCAACCCTCTGTTTCCTGTCTGCCAGCCAGTTTTTGATCCATCGGTGGACCTCCCCTTGCACACCGTGTTTCCACAGCTTTTTAAGCAGTCTTTCGTGCGGTACCTTGTCGAAGGCTTTTTGAAAGTCAAGGTAAATGATGTCAATGGATTCCCCTTTATCCTCCTGTCTGTTTACCCCCTCAAAGAAGTACAATAAGTTTGTGAGGCATGACCTACCCTTGAAGAAGCCGTGTTGGCTCGACTTTAGCTGTCCATTATTTCCTATGTGTTTGCAGATACTGTCCTTAATCAGTGCTTCTTCTTATAGACTAGGTATGGAACAATTTTCCTATTACACTAAAGCAGTGTATCGCTAACTGTGTGCCGCCTGAGATTTCAAGTGTAACGCGAGATGCCAGGGAGGTGAGAGGCGCATCCTGTAGGCCGTCAGCCGCTACCAGTGCCTCTCCTCCTCCGTGACGTCTCACCTCCTCTGCACGTCTTCTTTAGTAGCACCCTCCACTGGTGGCTCAGGGTCCAGTCTGGAGGGCCTCCACGCATGTACGGACGTCAACGTGATGATGCCACGTGGGCTTGTCACATCATCTCATCCATGTCCGTGCACTTCCAGGTGCCCTCTAGCTGCGTCCGCTGGTTTAGTGTGCCGCAGCTCACAAAGTTGTGAGACACCACACTAAAGGCACCTATTACTAAATTACGGTAGAGCTTTTTACAGCGATCTGGCAAGGTAAATGCTCCAATGCTCGGTTAAGTACTTTGAGCGTTGGAGCATTTACCTTGCCAGTCTGTGATAAAAAGCACTGCCCCAGTTTAGTAAAAGCCTATGGGGCTCATAATAATAATAATTTTAAAAAAGTGCGTCCAAAAGCGGCCTAAGTTGGGACATGGACGATCAAAAAGACAGGTCGTCCAAGTACCGATAATCAAAACTTAGTGAAAGAAGGCCAAACTTATGTGCATTTAGGGGCTCAACTTTTGGTTTGGGTTTTTTGAATAGTGGGCCCAATATCTTTTTAGGTAGATTAAATTCCTGTTCCAAGCACCTTAAACTCTATTGCAGGGGTGTCAAACTCAGGCCCATGGGCGAAATTTGGCACGCAGGGTAATTAAATTTGGCCTGTGAAAAAATACCCTGTTCCTTCCCTCCATCTCATGATCCACCATCTCTCCCGGCTTCCCGGTCTCACCTTCACAGCAGCCTGCAGAGGATCACCGGTCGGCTGTAGCAATCCTAGTAGGCTGCCGTCACCTCCGTAGCACGTTCCCTCTGCCATGGTCCTATACATCAGAGGAGGGGGCAGGACCACAGCAGAGGGAACATGCTGTTGAGGCCAATGGCAACCTGATAGGATCGCTACAGCACTGACGATCCTCTGCAGGCTGCTTTGAAGGTGAGACCAGGAAGGCGGAGGGCGCTAGAAAGAAGGGGGAAAACATGCAGGCCTTCGGGGAAAGGGGGGGAGGCAGCGGGCCCTGGTGTAGAAGTACACGGAGGGAGGGAAGAAGGGGTCCAAAGAGATGTACATATGCCGGACTGAGGGGGAGGGGAAGAAATAATGGGTCTAAAAACAGAGGAAAGGGAGAGAGATGGTAGACAATGGGATGCAGGGAGGGAAGGAACAGAAAGGGAGAGAAGGTGGACACAAGAGATGATGTGGTGGGGGCGGGGATAGAGATACTGGATAGGAGGGTAGTTGGGAAGAGAAAGGGAGAGATGGTGGACCCTAGGGTGGTGGAGAAGGAGGGAGAGATGCTGTATATAAGGGTAGTTGAGAAAAGAAGAGATGGTGGATCTGGGGATGGTGGAGTCCATCGCTGCAGCTGCGGGGATGGAGACAAATAAAAGGAAAGATGCCAGACCTCTGGGGGAGGGAAGGGAAATGGAAGGGGAGGACAGAGATGGAAGATTGATGGTTAGCACTGAGAGAGAAGAAAATGACAAATGGGCAGGAGACCCTGGCAAGCGAGTTATCAAAAGACAACCAGAACCTGGGACCAACATTTGAATATTGACCAGACAAAAAAGGTAGAAAAAAATAATAATTTTCTGTTTTGTGATTACAATATGTCAGATTTGAAATGTGTATCCTGCCAGAGCTGGTGTTAAACAGCAAGCGTGAACTAGGACCTAAAAGAGAGAGGAAAAGTCTTTTTTATTTATTTTGTTTTACATCACAGAGCCAGCGTGAGGTTGGAGAGGTTGTAACCCTATAGTTCTACGAAGACTGGAGGTGGAGAGTAACATGTTCTGCTCTAATTGGTTAGCACAGCTATATTGCCATAAGAACATAAGAACATAAGCAATGCCTCTGCCGGGTCAGACCTGAGGTCCATCGTGCCCAGCAGTCCGCTCACGTGGCGGCCCAACAGGTCCAGGACCTGTGCAGTAATCCTCTATCTATATCCCTCTATCCCCTTTTCCAACAGGAAATTGTCCAATCCTTTCTTAAACCCCAGTACCGTACTCTGCCCTATTACGTCCTCTGGAAGCGCATTCCAGGTGTCCACCACCCGCTGAGTAAAGAAAAACTTCCTAGCATTTGTTTTGAATCTATCCCCTTCCAATTTTTCCGAATGCCCTCTTGTTCTTTTATGTTTTGAAAATTTGAAGAATCTATCTCTCTCTACTTTCTCTATGCCCTTCATGATCTTGTAGGTTTCTATCATGTCTCCTCTGAGTCTCCGCTTTTCCAGGGAGAAGAGCTCCAGCCTCTCCAATCTTTCAGTGTATGAAAGGTTTTCCATGCCCTTAATCATTCGTGTCACTCTCCTCTGGACCCTCTCAAGTATTGCCATATCCTTCTTAAGGTACAGTGACCAATACTGAACACAGTACTCCAGGTGCGGGCGCACCATTGCCCGATACAACGGTAGGATGACTTCTTTTGTTCTGGTCGTAATACCATTTTTAATAATACCCAACATTCTGTTTGCCTTCTTCTTCCAATTAGCATGTGAGCACTTACCACCTACAAAATAGGTGTCAGTAAGTGCTCATGCACTAATGAGCACACACTAATGGGGATATTAGCAAGTGGCCATTATCGCTGAAATAGAGAAATCTATTTCCTGGCAGCACTAAAAATGGCCTTAGCGTGCAGGAAAGATCAGTGCTGGGGATAGGTAGATTTTTTTATGCACTGCTTAATAAAAGGGTACCTTAGGAAGTTAAGTGCTGAATATCAGCACTTAACCACAAAACTGCCTACTTCATTCTTGGACCATCCACAAAATAACCAGCTTTCAGTTTGCAAGTCAGTATTGATATTCAACGGCACTAAACAATTAACTGCTACTGAATATCAGTGGATAAATTTTAATAACCTGTTCAGGCTGTTCCCAGTTCCAAGATCCTCTAAAGCAGGAGTGTCAAAGTCCCTCCTCGAGGGCCGCAATCCAGTCGGGTTTTCAGGATTTCCCCAATGAATATGCATGAGAACTATTAGCATATAATGAAAGCAGTGCATGCAAATAGATCTCATGCATATTCATTGGGGAAATCCTGAAAACTTGACTGGATTGCGGCCCTCGAGGAGGGACTTTGACACCCCTGCTCTAAAGAGAACCCCAAAAGGGGAAGAAAGTAAGATAATCAAACTAGGAAATCTTCTCACCCCTAGCGCTAGAAAGGAGAAAGGGGGCAACAGACTGGTAATAAATAACCAAATAATTATGCTTAAACCTAAATTATTTAGTGAAAAAGGCAGATGCTCAGTTAACATAGCAGCTAGGGGTGGGAAGATTTCCTTTTTTGATTGCCCAATTCCAAGATGGCAGCCATGATTTCTGTTGACAGTCTTCTGAGAAGTCGCAGCTACCATTTTGGAACTGGGAATGTCCTGAGCAGGAGCAAGTCACTGCGGCCAAGAGTCTCTGCTAAGCACTAAAATTGCTTTGAATATTGACATGTATGTGAATACCAGAGGCAGCAGGAGCCAAAGTTAGGTGCCATCGACTTGTGTTCGAGTCCTAGTAACTTGATGAATTACAGATCTAAAAAGGAATCGGTTTGGGGCTAGTGTTAGGGTTACCAGACTTCCAGATTTACCCAGACATGTCCTCTTTTTAGAGAACAGTCCAGGCATCCAGACGGCTTTTCCCAAAACCCGGCACTTTGTCCGGGTTTTGAAAAGCTTCCAGGTCGGAACCGTGTCAGGAGGGCAAAAAGCATGCACAGGTGCACTACGGTGATGTCACACACATGCGCACATGTGGGTGATGTCATCACATCACCTCTGCACATGCGCAGATGCCCTCCTGATGTGGCTCTGAGACACGAAAAGAGGTTGGGGCGGGGCTGGGGGCAGAACAGGGCAGGCCTAGGGGGCGGGGCCATGGGATCGTAGAATCTGGTAACCCTATCCAGTGTCATCCCCGTGGTTGTTTCCAATGTGTCTGTCATCTGACTGCAGGTCGCCCTCTTCGCCTTATTCCTTCGATCTTCCCAAACATGATGTCCTTCTCCAATGATCTTTCCCAAATTTAGAAGTGATGCGATTTGCATCCAACTTCTTGCTTTGTAGCTTATTGTTCTAAAATGTTTTGCTCTGCTAAAGACTGTTCTTTTTTTTTTTTTTTTAATCTTAACTCTATGCATACCCCTTCTCATATCCCCCCTCCCCATTTCCCCAGAAGAGGTGTGGCAGGATTCCTGCACTGTGAAGTTCCAGGGCTTTTAAATCATTCTCTGGGTGTAGGGATGCAGTGACACTAGTGGTGACACTTTCCTATGGGTTTCATAACGCCAGCGTTTATCATCTGACTGACAGTTTAATATACTGTCGAGTTTTGTTTATTTTTCCCAGCAGCAGTGGTGGTTGTAAATCTCGGGCAGGGTTGATCCCTACTCTCTTTTTCTACTTTGCTCAGCGTTCGTTGGCTTACGGTAGGATGTTTACTGTGGTCAGCCGTCTCTCTTTGTTATAAGGAACAGGGGTGGTTGATGTACCAAACACTCTCCCGCTTCCCGGGGAAGATGTTAAAGGGAGCAAAAGTAATGGACGCACAGCCCAGGAGATAAATATGGTGATATAATTCACAAATGTGGGGGGATAAACACAGAGGATCCTCAAATGACAAAAGGATGGCAGCCAAGTATAAAGCAATCCCATTCTAAGTAAAAGCTAAATGACTTGAGGCATAAAACAAAGCTGTAGGGAAAGGGAAACTGCACAGAGCGGCAGTTACAATCCTAAACAAAGACAGAGGGGGATGGGAAGCTGTATGGAGCGGCAGTTACAATCCTAAACAAAGACAGATGGGGAGGGGATGCTGTATGGAGCGGCAGTTACAATCCTGAACAAAGACAGAGGGGGAGGGGAAGCTGTATGGAGCGGCAGTTACAATCCTAAACAAAGACAGAGGGGGATGGGAAGCTGTATGGAGCGGCAATTACAATCCTAAACAAAGACAGATGGGGAGGGGAAGCTGTATGGAGCGGCAGTTACAATCCTAAACAAAGACAGAGGGGGAGGGGAAGTTGTATGGAGCGGCAGTTACAATCCTAAACAAAGACAGAGGGGGAGGGGAAGCTGTATGGAGCGGCAGTTACAATCCTAAACAAAGACAGAGGGGGGAAGCTGTATGGAGCGGCAGTTACAATCTTAAACCAAGACAGAGGGGGAGGGGAACCTAGACGGTTGACTAGGGTTACCGGATCTCCGGAAAAACCCGGACGGATTTCCAAAACCCGGCAGTTTGTCTGGAAGTCCCCGAGCTCGGGGCAGCATCTGGAGGGCATCTGTGCATGCGCGGACGTTGATGTGATGACATTACATGCATGCACGTATATGTGTGTGACATCATCGTGTCGACAGCCGCGCATGCACAGAAGCCCTCCAGATCTGGCCCCGAGATCAAGGAAGGAGAGGGTGGAACGAGCGGGTCTGGGGATGGAACGCAGCGGGACAAGGTGTCCTCTGTTTGTTTGTTTTTTTAAAGAGGAAATCTGGTAAGCCTAAGAAGGGCACTTACAGCCCTAAACAAAGAAATGGGAAGGTAACCTGCATGGACAAAAAGTTACAAACCCTAAATGAAGATGAGGGGACTATATAGCATGGCAGTTACAATCCTAACAAAGGACACAGAGAAGGGGGAAACTGTACAAAGGCAGTAACAATCTTAAAGAAACATGTAGAGGTAGGGTTACTCCACCGTCCTAAAGTGGTTCTCAAACTTCCTTCGCTCTCGTTCCTACACTATCAACACAAATGGCACCATGTCCGTTCCTTGGATACCATCTTGCGGTATCCCTCAGGGATCACCCCTATCCCCTATTCTCTTTAACATCTACATGTCCTCCCTGAAGCTCCTCCAACTTTCCCCCCTTGAAACAATCTACACATACGCTGATGACATCCTTGTCCTCATTGAGACAGACCAGAACCTCACCAACCTCCACGAGAACATTACATCTTGCATAATGAGACTCCACTCCTGGTCCCTCTCGGTACAGATGAAACTGAATGAATCAAAAACAAAATTACTCTGGCTCGGCTCAAAGTTAGAACACCTGCCCACCCTCTTCGCACTACCCACAGGTGCTGCTCTATACCTTGAGTTCTCAAGCAAGGTCCTTGGCATCATTATTGATTCTTCTCTCTCCCTCAACGACCACTTCAACTCCTTGGCAAAATCATGCTTTCTCAGCCTCCACATGCTGAGGAAAGTAAGATCCTACTTTCGCCAAAAACATTTTGCCGTCCTCGTCCAATCCATCATCCTCTCCAAACTTGACTACTGCAATGACATTTACTTATGCCTAACAAAAAAAAGTCTTCAAAGACTCCAGCTTATCCAGAATACTGCAGCCAAGTTGATCTTTGCAAAACACAAATCTGACCATGTCTCCCCACTCCTGTCCAATCTTCACTGGCTCCCAGTGATTTCCAGAATCCATTTCAAATGCTCCTGCCTGGCTTTTAAGATCATTCACGGCATCCTTCCTCCCATAATACCACTATCCTTTAACTCCTCGAGTCCTGACTCCACCAGACCCACCCAAAGGTATAAATTATCCTTCCCCTCTCTACACGGTATTCGCTATACAGGCAAACTGGGAAAATACCTTCTCTTCAGAATCACAGGTCTTTGGAACGACCTTACTACCCCGCTGCGGAACCTGGGCTCCCTCCAATTATTCTGCAAGCAACTGAAAACCTGGCTTTTCACTAAAATGTAATTCTATCCCCCCTTACTCTTCTCTTCTATATATAAGTTCATGTAAACCTTTTTTTTTCCTTCTCTTCCTATATTTTAAGTTCTTGTAAACCGTGCCGAGCTCCACAACATCCGTGGAGATGATGCGGTATATAAACTTAAGGTTTAGTTTAGTTTAGTTTTGAAAAGCCCCGGCGAACTCCAGCCGCATATGGAGGGTCTCCGAGCATGCGTGGATGACGTCACACACATTCGCACATGCTCCACACCCTCCAGACACAACCGGAGCTTGTTGCAGAAGAGAGGAGGCTTGCTGGGAGCGGGGCTGGGAGTGGAACTGGGTGGGGCCGGAGACAGAACTGGGTGAGCTGGAGGCAGAATGGGGCGGGATTATGTGTCCGGGGTTTCCTTTGTAAAATATGGTAACTCTATGTAGAGGTAACCTTCATGGAGCAGAATCACAACCCTAAACAAGGGAGAGGGGGATGGGAATAACCTGCATGGAGAAACAATCCCAATTTTAAACAATTACATTTATAACCCTAAACAAAAGCATGAGCAGCTAACCTAAACAGAGTGGCACTTACAGCTCTGACTACTACGATGAGCAAACAAGATTAGGGTTACCAGATTTTGTGGAGCCAAAAACCGGACATGTGGTCCTACCCCCAGCTCTGCCCTGTTCCACTCCAGCCCTGCCCCCACACAAACCTCTTCTCCTCTCTTTCCTCGGAGCTGCATCCGAAGGGTCTTCGCACATGTGCAGATGTGACATAATGACTTCACGAGCATGTGCACATGCATGTGACATCATCACGTCACATCTGCGCTTGCTCAGAGGCATTCCAGATGTGGCTCCAAGCTTGGCGCCCTTCCAAAAACCCAGACAAATAGCTGTTTAAAAAAAATCCGTCTGGTCATCTGGACAGTCCTCCAAAAAGAGGACATGTCCTTGTTTTCCCAGACATCTGGTATGGATCATGCTGGTCTTTATCTACAGTCATTTACTGTATGACTATAAGCACTGTAGATCGCAAGCATCTCTTATCTGCTTCTTGCGCCAGCCTCATTTCTCTCTTTTCTCTCTATCTGAAGTCACTTCCTGGTCACAAAGACCAAGAAGTGACATCAGAGGGGAAAATGAGGCTGGCGTTAGCAGTGGGTAAGAGAAGCTGCTTGCAGCTAGCAAAGATTTCAAGAGGTAGAGGGGGGAGGTGGGGAGGCAAGAGAAAGAATGCGTGTGGGGAGGGGGAAAAGACACAGTGATGCTGGGGAGGAAGCAGGGATGCATAACACGGCTAAACCAGGTACCTCTGCAACGAGCACAAGCATTTCTCGCTACGTAACTACCCAAATCTACCCATGTTCCTCCAATCATTATGCCCCCTTTTCAGATTCACGCGGAAACACCTAGGCACCTATCCTTGGAAAGGTATTCTTAGATTCTGCACAACTGGGGCTAGTTTTTGAATGGCTAATGGCTATTTTATAAAGAATCCTAAACATATTAAAACAGGCATATTTTTGGACTTTTCACATAGGTGCCCCCATATAAAATTACCCCATGTATTTCATCTGCAGAAACTTACAAGATCATGAAGGGTATAGACAAAGTAGAGAGGGACAGATTCTTCAGACTTGCGGGGGTAACAATAACTAGAGGGCACTCGAGGAAATTGAAGGGAGACAGATTCAGAACAAAAGCTAGGAAGTTCTTCTTTACTCAGAGGGTAGTGGACACCTGGAACGCGCTTCCAGAGGAGGTGGTAGAGCAGAGTACGATTTGGGGGTTCAAAAAGGGATTGGACGAATTCCTGAAGGAAAGGGGAATTGAGGGGTATGGTTAGAGGGATACTATACAAGGCAAAATGTTGTATGTAAAAGATCACTAACAGGTCCTTGACCTGGAGGGCCACCGCGGGAGCGGGCTGCTGGGCACGATGGACCTATGGTCTGACTCATCAGAGGCGATTCTTATGTTATGTTCTTATAAGTGCAGATCTCATCCACGCAGTAGTCTGCAGGCAATACGCTGACTGTATTCTGTGATTGGCACCTAGCAGTGAAGGCTGCTGTGTTGTCAGAGAGCCATGTTGGAATGAAGACATGGATTCCGAATGGAGGCTCCCTGCACACAACTGTGTCTAAAGTCTGTAGGAAATTTGCCACTCTCCCTAAAGCCGCAGACCATGCTGCAAATGGAGAACAGACACTGAACAGAATAATGAAATTTCTAAGGATGGAAGTCTCCCCAGAGTGCAGCCAGTTTAAACTAATTAAGAACAAAGCAATAAAGGTTTAAATAAACTTGATACTAAGGCTGTAAATTCCCTTTTTTGCTCACTAATTCGCTAAATACTTAAAGCATGGGAGAGGCTGTAATCTAGGAGCTGGTGAACATTTCCCTTTCTCTTTCCTGCTATTCTGGTTAATATTCAAAAGCAAACATTTGGTTAGCGGGTGCCACTAACGGGATGTGTGATGCTGAGCAGAGTATTCGGTGGCACTGTGGAAATAAATATTCACCAACCCGTATTCAGTTTAACAGTTTATTAATCCTATATAATAAAACGCTAGCCGCGCATGCGCACTCCAACTTTCGTGTTCTGTATTCCCTGTTCCATGTTCTGTAGGTCCGTGGCCAAGCAGGAGTGCGCATGCGCAAGTCCCCAGCTCCTACCTACACTCGCAGCACTGGCCGCTATTGCTGCTCTTCGGTAACTCAGTTCTTCCGACGTCTTGCCGCCCCTCCCCCTTCCCGTGGTCCCGACTCCAAACCTGCCGACTCCAGCCTGCAGCACTCTGCACACGCTGCTTCGGGGCCTTCTACTGCCCTGATTTACTCTGCCATGTCTCTGATGACATCATCAGAGACGCAGCAGAGTAAATCAGGGCAGTAGAAGGCCCCGAAGCAGCGTGTGCAGAGTGCTGCAGGCTGGAGTCGGCAGGTTTGTCGGGACCGCAGGAAGGAAAGGGATGGGGGGTGGGCGGCAAAGGACTAAAGAAGCTGGCTAGACTGTGAGAAGGGAAGTGAGGGAAGGGAAAATGCTGCTGCTGCACAGGGAAGTGGTGTGGAGGGAGGAAATGGAGAGGGAGGGAATGCTGCTGTGGCTGCACAGGGAAGGGGGGGAGAGAAATGCTGCTACATAGGAGGCTGGGAGAGAGACAGACAGATAGAAAGAAAGAAAGACAGACAGCGGGAGGAAGGGAGACAGAAAGAAAAGAAGAAAGACACAGGGGCAGGGAGAGACAGAAGGACAGACAGATAAAGGGGGCCAGGGAGAGAGACAGACAGAAAGAAAGATAGCAGGAAGGAGAGAGACACAGAAATAAAGAAAGACAGACAGACAAATATTCTAGCACCCGTTAATGTAACGGGCTTAATGACTAGTATATCAATATATGAGGACATACAAGTCTTAAAGGAAGACAAGGTATGTTCTAAATTCTGGACAAAAGCCAGCCCCTTATATAGAAACCCACAACTATGTAGGCAGCCCCTGCTCTCCCTGTCAGCCCATCTTCATCGCTGTTCCAGAGCCGCAATCAACTGAGTTGGTAGGGGAAGCCCTGAAGCCGCTGATCAGCAGCTTTGCAGAGTCTTGCCAGCTCAGCTGATCAGGGCTTCCCGCTGCTTGCTTAAATCATTTTGAAATTTGACCAGGCTAGGTTTTACAGGAAAGGTGATGCAAGGAATCAGCACAAGGCCACACTGAGTAATTTTTCATAGAGTGGTTATGAAGGTCAGTCCCATAGGATGGATTGGAAGGGTATTTATAGAAGTTATATATATTCATCCATGGTTTTGGAGGGAAAACATATTTTTCATGAAGCCTGAAGCAGATGAAAGTAATGGGGAAAACATCCTTTTTTCCAAAACTTGATACTTGACCATATCAGCTGTGGAGCCCTTTTTCCAGAACCCCAAAACCCAAAATCCTGAAAGGTAACAGTGCTTGGGATAGAGAATACATTCTGGGCTAGATTCACTAAGCAAACCGATCATGTACCGATCGGTTTGTGAGCCCTTTGTGAGTCGATTTCCCTCCGACCCGATTCACTAACCCGATCATCCTCCGATCCTCACATGCAAATGAGGTGGAACGGCATTCAAATGCAGACAGGAAGCGATTCACTAAAATAAAAAAAGCAACACCAACTGGTCTGGCCGATCCAAAATAAGCGACTGCTGAGGACCAGTCACTGAAGTCCTTTCCGACTGCCCTGCCTTCTGCCGCCCTGCTCTCTGCCCCGATCTGCTGCCCTGTCTCAGCCTGCTCCGTCTCAATCTCCTGCCTGCCCCGATCTGCTCTCTGCCCCGTCTCAGCCCTGATCTCCTGCCCTTCCCCGCACTGCGAGTCCATGGTTTTAACCCGCGGGTTTAAAGCAGGTTAAAACCACAGGCTCGCTGGGCTAGTAAAAGTTTTTTTTAAAAAAAAGTTGCAGCTCTTAGACGCATGCGCAGACCATCTACAGATGGTCTGTGCATGCGTCTGGATCACCCACTAGCGATCCATATGGTCGGAGGGGGGCATTCCTCCGATCGCCCTCATTTGAATTATTTTGTTTTGTGGATTGGTCGGACCTGCACGGATTGGCCACGGATCAGGCATGCAAAGCAGGTAAGTGAACCTAGCTCTCTGTTCCATAAAGAGAAGATAAGGTACTGACTTCTGGAAGCAGAACCTGAAATCTCTCTCACAACTGGCTTAGCATCACCCCAGGTACAGAGAAGAGCTGTCACATGGAAGTTATTTTTTTTTTCCCTAGGAGGCTGGCTTGAACACCTGGCAATTAGATTGAAAAGGTGAAAAAGATTAATATTAACTTTAGATTTTTGGGGTCAGGATTTGATCCTAATGTCATATAAGTTCTTTGTATGGTTCTCAACCCATGATGAAGGCTTGAATTTTTCTTTAGGAATATGTGTGATACGTATAAATAAATGTTGAAAATTAAAAAGAAATTGATCCCCTACCTCTGTGGGGAGAAGGAGTGAAGCTGAGGGCTGGATGAAGTACAGGCCTCAATTTCATGTTGAATTCCATGTGCCACAAAGCCACAAAAATATAGGGCTCCTATTACTAAGCTGCGCTAGGGCATTAACGCGCAGGAATAGCATGTGCTACAATGCCGTGTACGCTAGACGCTAACGCCAGCATTGAGATCATCTGCTGTGTGCGCTAAAAACGCTAGCACACCTCAGTAAATGGAGCCCCTAGTGGCAGAAGACATCTCCACAATATTGATTGGTCAATAGATATTTACAAGGAAATTCTTCAAAAAAGTTTCTCTCTCTAACTGATTACAAGGTGTGTGTGTGTGTACAAACTGCAGTGGATCTGCAACCTCATGACCCAGCCTAAAAGTTGTTCCTGTCTCCCAGAGCTTCAGTTTTAAAGTGGAGAAGTAGCCTACTGGTTAATGCACCAATCAGCCTGTGAAACAAAAAGATAAGGATTTAAATTCCAATGACCCTCCTTGAGAACATGGACAAGTTACTTAACCCTCTGCCTGGCAGAAGCCCAAATAGTAGCAGCATTCAATGCTACCAATCCCAGAGCAAGCAGTAGCTTCCCTCGTGTCTGTCTCAATAGCGGGCGATGGACTTTTCCTCCAGGAACTTATCCAAACCTTTTTTAAACCCAGCTATGTTAATCACTGTTACCATATCCTCTGGCAATGAGTTCCAGAGCTTAACTATTCTTTAAGTGAAAAAAATATTTCCTCCTATTTGTTGTAAACATATTTCTATGTAACTTCTTTGAGTGTCTGCTAGTCTTTGCAATTTGATTCACTCGCACCCATTCTACACCACTCAGGATTTTGTAGACCTCAATCATATCTCCTCAGCCATGTCTTTTCCAAGCTGAAGAGCCGTAATCTCTTTAGTCTTTCCTCATATGAGAGGAGTTCCATCCCCTGTACCATCTTGGTTACTCTTCTTTGAACCTTTTCTACAGTAATTTTGCTATATCTTTTTTTGAGATACAGCAATCAGAATTGAACACAATACTCAAAGAGCGACATCATAGAGCAGCGGTCTCAAACACGCGGCCCGCGGGCCACATGTGGCTCTCCAAGTTTTATTTGCGGACCACGGTCTGGACTTGATCATTCTCTTCCTTTTGGAGCAGCAGCGTGTCTGGCCGGTTCATTCCGTTCAAAGCCGCGGGTTGGCGGCTCCTCGCGCTATCCACTCCTGCATCAGAAGCCTCTCTGACATCACAACATCAGAGAGGCTTCAGACGCAGGCGCGGATCTCAAAAGGAGCCGCCACCCGCGGCTTTGAACGGAATGAGCCGGTCAGACACACTGCTGCTCCAGTGGCGTATCAAGGGGGGGGGGGCGGTCCACACAGCTGGCCTCCCTCCACTGTTCTCCCTAGAGTGCGGCTCGTCTAGAGCAGTGGTGCCCAACCTGATTCCCTTCCTTCTCACCGCTGCCATCGGGGAACAGGCCGGCACTGTGTTCTTTGATCTCCCTGCTTCTCTCGCCGCCCAACATCAATTCTGACGTCGAAATGACGTTCTGGCTAGCCAATCGCTGCCTGGCTGCCCAGAACGTCCTTTCCGATGTTAGAATTGACGTCGGGCGGCGAGAGTTGGTCGGCCCCGTGGAGAATAGAAGCGTGGAGATCTCGGCCTGTTCCCGATGGCGGTAGCAGCAGCAGCCTATTCCCCAGCAGCGGTGGCATGGGGGAGGGCAGGAAGGAAGAAAGAAAGAAGGGGGGGGGACAGGGAGCCAGAAACAAAGCAAAAATTGGGACACGGAATCAGAGAAAGACAGACAGAGAAAGAAAGAAAAAGTTGGGGGAGGGAATGAGGTCTGGAGGAGAGGAAGAATACAGGAGGCTGAAAGAAGGGAAGAAATATTGGATGCAGTCAGAAGAATAAAGTGCAACCAGAGACTGATGAAATTACCAAACAAAGGTAGGAAAATTATTTTATTTTCAATTTAGTGATTGAAATGTGCCAGTTTTGAGAAAGAAAAGATATTAAACTTTAAATGTGAGTGCTGCAGAAAAAATAGAGTACTTGGAGGGCCACAGAAAAAATAGTTAATGTCTTATTAAAGAAATGACAATTTTGCATAAGGTAAAACTCTTTATAGTTTATATATCTCTCCTTTTAACAGTTAAAGGAAAGTTTTATAAACTATAAAGAGTTTAACCTCATGCAAAATTGATATTTCTTTAATAAGACATTAACTATTTTTTTCTGCGGCCCTCCAAGTACCTACAAATCCAAAATGTGGCCCCACAAAGGGTTTGAGTTTGAGACCACTGTCATAGAGGGAAACCGAGGCATTATAATATTCTTGGTCTTATTTACCATCCCTTTCCTAGCTAGCATCTTGTTTGCTTTTTTTTTTTTGGTTGCCATGGACCACTTAGATTGCAAGTCCTTTGAGGTCAGGGAAATGCCTGCTGTACCTAAATGTGACTTGCCGTGAACTGCCAATTGAACAGCATGAGCTACATAAAAAAGAAATAAAAATAATTATGGCCCTACCACTGACTCCCTGGGTCAACTATTTCCTTTCGCTGGGTCTGCATGGGCAATGGGCATTACCACCTAATAGGACATTTCTGAAGCTTGAACTGTGCTGTCACCCACCATGCTTGTCTTCATTTTGCATTAGGATCTCCTATTCATTGTATCCCATTAGAAACAGAACAGGTTGAAGGCATTAACCCTTTCAGGACCAAGGGACATATTTGTCCCATAACTTTAAAATCCTATAAATTTTGATTGGGATAGTCTACAGTTCTAAATTTGATATGTACGGATTCCATATGATACTGCCTTTATGTAAACAAACTGGTTCCGACATTCATTCATTAGCGTCGTTGCCAGATTGACGAGAAGATTCACTTGCCACACTGTCCATAAGCCAGAAGTGTGATTTTTTTTTTTTTTGAGTTCAATAAAAAAATAATGATATTTCACACAAAAAAAATCAATTTTTTGGCATCTGCAAGCCCTTTTTACCATAAAAATGTCGTCAAAACCACAAAAATTGGCCTACGATCCTTATGGTCCTGAAAGGGTTAAGGGAACAAAGAAAGGGGTGTGATCTAAATCTCCAGTTTCACTTCTGGATTGCATGCGCCAGACCCCCAGAAAAATCACACGCAGGCTGCAAAAGAATAGAGCAGGTTCGACAGGGAGCAGGCATCAATTTTAAAGAGGGGAACAGATCTTAAATGTATTCCTAACCCATCTCTTGGTAACAAATTGGACCTGTCACACTCTCCGAACATTCTGAGTGAGCAAATTAACAACGTTAATGATCTGTGGTTTTTGGCAGGATGGAGCAGGGAGGAGGGGATTTCAAACCGCAGCGGATACGGAAGGCTTTGGGGGGTCAAGGAGCGAAAGGTTTGTTTTTTATTTGTTTAACAATGATTACTAGGCTTAGAAATTAGAATAATCGAAAACGGTACTGGTAGTACTGCTGATTCAGCAGAGCTCGAGGGGTGGGGGAGGAGGGGAAGGTACTTGCAGCCTGCTGTAAGGATGGGTGTGATTTTTAAACATGACAATTTTTTCAGGTTTCTGAGGTCTGGATCTAATGCTTCTGCAAGATATGAAGCTATGTGGATATGATCATTCTAGGTTGGCAAACTCATATGGAGGGGCATAATTTAAAAAAAAAAAAAAAAACATCTTACGTCCCCTTTTGGCCTAAGGCCCTAAACGCTGAAAGTAGCAGCCGGGAAAATGTCCATTCTCAAATAAAACATCCAAAATGAGTTTTATTATCAACCCAAAAATTGCCCAAGTGCCAAACGCCCAAAACAAGTCCTTTTAGGCGAAGGAGGGGCCGGTCCTTCACCTAAAAGTTAAATTCTGTAACCGGTGTCCGTTAAAAACACCAGTTACAGAATCCCCCCCCTCCGCAACGATTGCGGCAGGAGAGATGGCTCATCTCCCCTGCTGCTCTCGCGATCCCCACCCCCTGAACTGCCGCGACCCGCAGCAGGAGAGATGCCCAATCTCTCCTGCCATGGTTCGTGGCTGTTTGGGGAGGGGTGGGGGGATTGCAATCGCGGCAGGAGAGATGAGCCATTTCTCCTGCTGCGATCGTTGCGGTGGGGGTGGGGTGGGGGGTGGACAGGTTGCCGGGGCTGCTGAGCTGATCGCTGCAGCCGTGATCAGCTCAGCGGCCCCTATTCGGAACTTACACCTGTTTTGACTTGGTTTAAGTCAAAACGTATAAGTTCCGACTAGGCAACCTGTTAAAGGTTTTGGTTAAACTTGCTGTACGACTAAGTCTAGGTCGGCCCACCTCCCGCCCTTTCCCCTCCTCTAAAAATGCCTCTTTTCGCTCTAGGCATTTAGAGGAAAGGCCTAAGCTGGTTTTAGATACGTCTAAAACCAGCTTTGATTATCGGTACTTGGATAATCTGGCTTTTTGATCATCCAAGTACCGATTTAGGCCACTTTTTGGACATTTTTTTTATTATTATTATTTATTATGAGCCCCATACTGTATATGTGCTGAAGTGTTACTTGTATGTTTTACACAGCCCTCATATAGCAAGATGTGTTGTGCAATTATGTGCTTCAGGAGATTTACAAATCGTATGCCTGCTTGTCAGGGTCACGTAAATTTCATTTAGGCCTGCATCTTTAAACTGACTCTACAGTCTATCATATCACTGACGTAATTCGTGCACCCATGAAGCAAACTCCTAGAAAAGATATTCTATCAATAAACTGCAGAACTGTGCAGCATCTTATCCTTCCTGCAGTAACCATAGTGAGGCATGGCCCCCTGCAGCACCTCCAGCAACAGTAGGATGCGATGCACTGACAGCACAGGCATGCATCACCACTATCTTCCTCCTCTCTCTCCCACCCAATCCGCATCCACCAGCGTCTGCCCCCTCCCTTTCCCCTACCCCTCATTCACCAGCATTTGCCCCCTAGTAACCCCACCGCTGCTGCTTTCTTGAAGCAGCAGCAGCAGCACCGTCAAGCTGAAACAGGCCAGCTGCGGGACCTTCCTATCCAAGGCTGCCGGCTCTGTCCCAGAAGGAGAAGGGATGTCGAAGAGGGCGGGCCAGCAGCCGCAGGTATGTACGGGAAGGCCCCACTTCCGGTCTGTTTCAGTTTGCTGCTGCTGCTTTGGGAAAGCAGAAGCTGTTGGTCCCGAACCCACTAGCTGCACAGTGGGGCTGAACAGCTGTGTGGCCTCCTGATGATAGGCGCATGGCCGCGTTGCAGCGCAGGTTAGACGAAACATTGGACCCAAGGTACTTATGCTGTTTGAGATCCTCTGATAAAACTAAAGAACATTGGGAAGAGCCAAAGGCATGTGTGTAGATTCAGCCAGCTGCACAATACTTAAGTTTCAAGAGCAGAAAGAACTTACAAGGTGCACATCAATCCTGCAGGTTTGCTTTCATCTTCCCTTGGGTGTGTTCTTTCAAGAGTCAATTTAAAAAAAAGTAAAGAGAAGCTTATTTAAACTGTTCACATGAGTAAAGAATAAAGTAATTTTTGGTGGTCCCAATTGCTAGCTGGGAAAACTGTAGCCTAACAAAAAAAAAGGGAATAAATTTAAACCCATCTCCAGGGGGACATACATTCTATTGCACCATAATCATGGTTAAATTTAGCTTCTCTTCATTTATAATAAACAGTAAACACGGGATCAGGATTAGCGGGGTAGAAACAGTGTGTCTGTCCTGGGCCCCAATGCTCCAAATTCGACCCAAACAATACTTTTAAGGTGTGAATATGAGAGAGAGAGAGGTTGTTCTCCTCTCAGGAAAGCCAAAGGTCACTTCTTACCTCAGGGTTCTGCCAGGGCCTCTTTGATTGCTCACCTTCTGAAGTCTGGATGTGTATGGTGCTGGCTGCTTTTCTCCAGAGTAAAGTTTCATGACATTCAGTTCTGTAGTTTATCTTTATTGCAAACAGTGGGGAGCCGACAGGTTCTCCCCCTCTCTCTTTTTACTTGCTGGTGGTCAGCTCTTCAGGGAAGGGGCCTGCACTCTGCATACCTACCTAACTTAAAAGCTCAGGAATCAAGCAGAGTACTTCTACACGCTCTACTCGAGTTTTACTAGGGCAGTACTAAACTGACAATAATTATTATAAATTAAACTGGATGTGGCCTGACCAGTAGGATGGGAGTACTGTGATCTGACTGGTTGACTGTCTGAGAAAATAGGACATTAGCATGCAAGATAAGCCTTTTTTGCCTGTGCGATTTGCATTTTTCTTGGTAAATATGACATTTGCAAATCTATGCGAGATTATAATAGCCAGCTTGCAAATCTGAAGGGAGAGGAAGTGAAAGTGGGTACCTGTAAGGCTTAATCAAGAAGAAAATCCGAGCGTGTGCAGTTCCATCACTTCTCAGGCACAGCACGGGATCCTGTGCCATATCTTTTCAGTATCCGGGGAGCCTAATCATTTCTCATAAAGAAAGCAGCATATTGTCAATTAAGAGACTAGCAAAATGGCAAGAAACAGGTTTTTAAAAACTCCCCGTACACATATTTCACATTAACGCACCCGTGTGATCGTCGTTAACCTATCCAGTTGATCCATCTGCACCACATACTAAAGTGGTAGCCACGGTGAAATCTGAAAACAGGAAGGCAATTATCAGCCCATCAAAATAAATAAAATAAAATGAAGGGAAAAGGATGTTGTGGGGAAGAAATAACACCATTTTAGGACTGAGAAATGTTTGATGTTCAGGATGCCTAAGAATTGCTTCATTTGTTTGAAAAAGGGACCCCAGAAGTCTTTAAATGCTCAGGACGAGAAGATGCCTTTGAGGAGAGCAGAGTACGTACATGGGAGTTCAGAGGTAGCCGACTCCGGCAAAACGCTAGCCATCGTTGATGTGAGATGAACTCCACTTTGATTCAGTTCCATTGGACAAATTTAGAGATGGTTTATTTGTTCAGTTTTTTATTACCGCTCTCTGCTTTGCACAAGGCTTTTTTTGACATCACCCAGTTGAGAAGGTTTGAATTCTCACACTTTGTTCAACTAAGGTGTGTGTGGGAGGGGTTCTGAGGCTTTTTCTTTCATCCTGGGTGTTTCATACATCTTTGAGCATTGCACTGTCAGAGATTGGTATATTGTACTCTGGTTGATTTAATCGTCTAAGGAATGTGTTATTTTGGTCTAAGGGTGTTGTACATTTTGGTCTTTCAAAAGGTGTCACAATCTATCAGAGTCCAGAATTTGTATGAGGACCAATATGGATACCACAGTAGTGCAAGTTCAAATTAAGGCAGCGTCTCTCAAACTGTGTGCCACGGTGCCCTGAAGAAATTCTGGGTGTGCCACGAGAGATTCCAGAATTTTACTTTATTTTTAAAAATTCCCTTCATAAGTATACAATAGAATAGATGACATGTACGTCGGGTATGTAAACGTTTGTCAATGTTATGAGTGTTTGTGTGCGTAAGGATACAACCGTTCAGACAAGCATCGTTCTTTGATGTGATTGGTCCTTGAAAACTAAAGATAAGTAATTTTATTTTTATGTTTTATGCCAGTGGTCCCCAACTTTGTCCTGGAGGACCATCAGGCCAATCGAGTTTTCAGGCTAGCCCTAATGAATATGCATGAAGCAGAATAGCATGCCTGTCACTTCCATTATATGCAAATCTCTCTCATGCATATTCATTAAGGCTATCCTGAAAACCTGATTGGCCTGGTGGTTCTCCAGGACAGGGTTGGGGACCACTGTTTTATGCAACAGTTATTCTAACTTGAGCAACAAAGCAATCACGGCTTAGTTACCGTTTGGATCTTCTAGTCTTTGTGAACTTGGATTTTCAGCTCTGACAGAAATTAAATTGAAAAAAAAGAGAATGACTGCAGATGGTGGATGTTGAAATGCATATATGTAGATGAGTAAGAGTCCTCATTGTTGAAATTCAGCGATATCAGGGTTGCACTACAAATCTACCCCCAATTCTTCAGTGTTCATCAATATTCTACATGGTCGAGTCACATTATTACCACCACCTACTTCTGATGTCAGGGACGCACAGCCAATGAACAAGTGCACATGTCGTGCCCAAACTTCCTGGGTATATAAGGTGGGATGTCAGCAATATAGCAACCCATGACAACGATCTCGGTCAGTTTCCTCTACAGTCTCCATGCAAGATCACCTGTTGTCTTTATATGCTACTTCGGAAGCTGCTTCATATACTTCATCTCCAAAGGAACACACCCTGGAGGAGTGGAAGCTGTCATGGAGAAAATCCGTGATTTATCAGACATTGAAAAAGGCATTATCATTGGCTATTGGGCCAAGGACATCAGTACTTTGGAAAAGGCAGAGTTTGTGAAATATTCACGGGCTGCTGTGGTTAAAGTGTACCATGAGTGGATGAATGGAACCTTTCTGACAACCTGATGTGGTAACTGTGGGGTAGCATGAGCCATTGATGTGAGAGGTTGCTGTGCGTATCGATGTTGGACTTGCACCGATTGGCAAAGAGTTGCCTTCTCCAATGAGCCACATTTTGAGCTCCATCAAACGGATGGATGTTGGCGGGTCAGATGTGAACAAACACCTAGCAACCACTGTTGGAAGTGCACAAGCTGGTGGATGGTGGTGGGGAATGTTTTCTTGGTATAGTCTGGGTCCCTTGATACCTCAGGAAGACCCTCTCAACCAATATAGGTATCTCTCCATCCTTGCCAATCAAGTACACCCATGCATGTTGACTGTCTTCCCTAAGGCCGATGGAATCTTTCAGCAGGACAATGCAACATGTCATACTGCCAGAATTGTTTGTGAGTGGTGCGCAGAGCATGACCAATACTTTCAGATACTTCCCTGGCCTCCGAATTCCTCAGATCTTAACCCAATCGAACATATTTGGGACCCCCTCAATTGACATGTTTGATGGCTAGATCCACCACCGTGCACCTGTCAGCAACTGTCGGACGGACTGCAGTTTGCAAGGCTCCAGATATCTCGAGCAACTATCCAGCATCTTATTGAGTCACTCCCACAGTGTCTGGCTCCTGTCTGTGCTGCCAGAGCCGGTTATTCTGGATATTAGCAAGTGGTCATAATAATTTGACTCAAGGAATGTCTTTAAACGGCTGATACTGTAATTAATAGCTTCACACCATCATAGGGCTCCTACATGTGTAAATAACTGAAATAATAAAATGCAATTAAATCAATGTGTGTAAATATGCAAACACAAGTTTGACATGTAATGCAGTCTGTATGTTCGATGATTCACAGTTCAATCTCACCTCCTAAATCTAGGCATCTCCTTGTAAAGTCACCTTCTTAGCATCATCCATTGATGTGGCCTTATAGGGCAATACTAAAAGGGGTATCTTCATTTAGGCCTCCTTTTATGAAACTGGGATAGCAGTTTCTAGTGCGGGGAGCCGCGCTGAATGGTCCGCGCTGCTCCCAATGCTCATTGAGTTCCTATGAGCGTCGTGAGCAGCACGGGCCATTCAGCGCAGCTCCCCACGCTAGAAATTGCTATCGCAGTTTCGTAAAAGACGGGGTTAGTTTTAGGTGCCCTAGTAACAAGGCTTGACAGCTTATTCTGCGTGGGCGTTTGGGCACCCAAGTATCCTTATAGAATACTGCAGGTCTCTATGGAGAGCGCCCGCAGGTCATGACTTTACAACCACATTTGGGACTGCAGTCCACAATTTGAGAAGCCCTGATCGGTGCCCTTTTGTTTGGACATAATGTCAGAAGGCTCTAGCATCTGTCAGCAGCCCTTACTATCCAGGGTGAGGTTTGGCTGCTCCAGCCTGGTGAAGATGCAGAGGCGATTCTTGTAGCTGTAGCTGCTTGTTATATTGTTGCTTTGTAGTTCCAGGCAGAGAGACTGAGGAGAGGTGAGCCGGGGACGCCGAAGGGAGGAGGACTAAGGAAGCAGGCAGATCGGGGTCGCGGCGAGAGTTAGCTCCGCCCACCCCCGCGCGTGACAGGGCGCATCGGCCCGGGCTCCCCTTAAGAGGAAGGGAGCCGGGACACGAGGCGAACTGCAGAGGCGATTCTTGTAGCTGTAGCTGCTTGTTATATTGTTGCTTTGTAGTTCCAGGCAGAGAGACTGAGGAGAGGTGAGCCGGGGACGCCGAAGGGAGGAGGACTAAGGAAGCAGGCAGATCGGGGTCGCGGCGAGAGTTAGCTCCGCCCACCCCCGCGCGTCACAGGTCGCATCGGCCCGGGCTCCCCTTAAGAGGAAGGGAGCCGGGACACGAGGCGAACTGCAGAGGCGATTCTTGTAGCTGTAGCTGCTTGTTATATTGTTGCTTTGTAGTTCCAGGCAGAGAGACTGAGGAGAGGTGAGCCGGGGACGCCGAAGGGAGGAGGACTAAGGAAGCAGGCAGATCGGGGTCGCGGCGAGAGTTAGCTCCGCCCACCCCCGCGCGTCACAGGTCGCATCGGCCCGGGCTCCCCTTAAGAGGAAGGGAGCCGGGACACGAGGCGAACTGCAGAGGCGATTCTTGTAGCTGTAGCTGCTTGTTATATTGTTGCTTTGTAGTTCCAGGCAGAGAGACTGAGGAGAGGTGAGCCGGGGACGCCGAAGGGAGGAGGACTAAGGAAGCAGGCAGATCGGGGTCGCGGCGAGAGTTAGCTCCGCCCACCCCCGCGCGTCACAGGTCGCATCGGCCCGGGCTCCCCTTAAGAGGAAGGGAGCCAACGGCGCCCAGCCGTTCGGCGCGCGGCGAAGGCGAGCGGTAAAGGCGCTCGCCTTAGCGAGAGCGCCTTTGCGAAGGAGCCTTGAGAAGGAGCCCAGGCAGCCCAGCAACAAACCTAACTTTAACTTTAAAAAAAAAAAATTGTTTCTTCTCACTATTTTCTTCTTTCTCTAACTTTTAGGCTTCTCATTCTTCTCTCTCTCTCTCAACCCTTCAGCTTGTCATCCTTCTCTCTCTCTCTCTACTCTTTCAGCTAGCTGCAAGCCGAAAGCCACTCTCAACCACCGAGGGACCGTAGGAACAAGGAGAAAGAAATGGAGGCTACAGGAACCCAGCAGAGCTACCCAGTTTACTGCGTCGAGTGTCATATGTATGACTACCTCCCCTCCGGGAGGCGGGCATACATATGCGGTCGGTGTCAGGAACTGGAAAGCCTGAGGATGGAGGTCGGCAGACTGAGGGTCAAGGTCCAGGAACTGGAGGGACTGGAGGAACTGCGCAACACAGAGGAGACGAGCTGGCCAACCGAGGACACAGACGGAGCAGGCCTCATTGTGGACCAGGTGAGGGACCTCGAGAAATTCATCGAGGAGGCCTATAGGAAGGTGGAAGGACAGGACCAGCAGCTGCACAGACGGATGTCGGCAGACGAGACCCAGGATCCACAAGGCGAAACCGAGGAAGGACCTAGCGGAGGAACCACACAAGAGGAGGAGACCGTGACTCACCGAGACCCCGAGGGTGAGACACCACACTACACCGAGGACACGGACCTGAGACAGAGGAGGTTGCTGAGGAAAGGGAAGTCTGCTATTGTGGTAGGAGACTCGATCTTGAGAGAGGTAGATAGTCACGTAGCTGGAGGAAGGGAGGACCGGCTAGTGACTTGTCTCCCAGGGGCCAAGACACGAGACGTCTCTGATAGGATCGAGAGGATCCTGGATGGAGCAGAGACAGAGGAGACAGCGGTGATAATCCACGTCGGAACGAATGATGTGAGCCGGAGGAACTTCAGCATGGCCACGCTGACTGACCAGTTCAGGGTCCTGGGACGAAAACTGAAGCGGAATACCCGGAGGGTAGCATTCTCAGAGATCCTACCTGTACCGAGAGCAGATGCAAAGAGGCAGGCAGACCTCCAGGCTGTGAATGCATGGTTGAGGAGATGGTGCCAGGAGGAGGGCTTCCACTTTGTGAGGAACTGGACGTCCTTCTGGGGAAAGAGTAAGCTCTACCGGCGGGATGGCCTGCACCTGAGCACAGAGGGAACTAGACTACTGGCTGCCAATGTGAGGAAGGAGATCGAGAGGGCTTTAAACTGAGGAGAGGGGGAAAGCCGACAGCTGATCTGATGTTGACGCTTCGGACAACAGTATCCAGAACAGATACTGAACAGGCTGACTGCAAGGAAGAAGTAGAGGGACCGGTGGATCTCATGATCAGACAGCGAGGGAAACAACAGGTAAAGGGAGCTTGCTGGGAGAAGGAGGAGACTGAGGAGCATGGAGACACAGGGGGACTGGATGGCAAGAAAGCGAAAGCTGAGGGCATTATAGGGGCTAAACAAGGCGAGGGGGATCGAACAGAGGCCGGGGCCCAGGAGGGGGCAAGAAAACCCAGAGGAAAAGCGGGGAAGTGGAGTGGCGGAAATGTGGGGAAGCTGAAAGCTACAAGGGTAAAGGCGGAGGGCAAAGCAGAAGTACAGGGAACAGGAGAGGCGGCCCAGGTGAATGCAGAGGTGAATGCAGAGGTGGAGGAAAAACGACGAGACCTGCGGTGCTTCTACACAAATGCAAGAAGCCTCAGGGCCAAGATGGGTGAACTAGAGGTCGTGGCCAAGGGGGAAGACCTGGATATAATTGGAATTACAGAAACATGGTGGACTGAGGAGAATCAATGGGATGTGGCGCTGACGGGGTACAAGCTCTACAGGAGGGACAGGACCCACAAGAAGGGGGGAGGCATAGCACTATATATAAAGAACTCTATCGACTCAGTCGGGATGGATATGGCAAAGAAGGCAGAGGGGCTGGAATCGCTATGGGTCAAATTGCCGGGAAACAAGGGTGCAGACATAAAACTGGGGATGTACTATCGCCCACCTAGTACGCCAGAAGGAGTCGGACACGACTTGGAAGCTGAACTGAGACAGGAGTGCAGGACTGGAAATGTAACAGTGATGGGGGACTTTAACTACCCGGGGATAGACTGGAGTACGGGTCACTCCAACTGCACTAGGGAAACAGGATTTGTAGAAGCTGTGAGGGACTGCTTCATGGAGCAACTAGTCAGGGAACCGACGCGAGGGAGTGCTACTCTTGACCTCATCCTGAACGGATTAGGGGGGCCTGCAAGCGGGGTAGAAGTGGGAGGACCACTAGGCAACAGTGACCACAATGCGATCAGATTCACATTAGAAAGGGGGACACCCATAGTAAGGAGGACCGCAACAACTGCGCTCAACTTCAAGAAAGGGAACTATGTTGCTATGAGGAAAATGGTGGGGAAGAAGCTCAGAAATATCTTTAAGATGGAGACTGTGGAAAGCGCCTGGACCCTATTCAGGGACACCCTGCAAGAAGCACAAAAAATGTACGTCCCCAATTTCAGGAAAGGCTGCAAGAACAAGCGGTCAAAGGACCCGATTTGGATCTCAGCAGAAGTAAAGAGGGCAATAAATGACAAAAAAGTATCCTTCCGGAGATGGAAAAAAGACCCAACGGAGGAAAACCACCAGGCGCACAGGAAATGCCAAAAAGAATGCCACCGAGAGGTTAGAAAAGCAAAAGGGAAATACGAAGAGGGGCTGGCCAGGGAGGCAAAAAACTTCAAGGCATTCTTCAGTTACGTAAAGGGGAAACGACCAGCGAGAGAGGAGGTGGGGCCGTTGGACGATGGGGATAGGAAGGGAGTGATTAAGGAGGATAAAGAGGTAGCTGAGAGGTTGAACACGTTCTTCTCATCGGTTTTCACGAGAGAGGACACATCTAATATACCGGACTCAGAGGAGCTCATGAGTGGGGAACAGGCTGAAAAATTGGAACACATAGAGGTAAGTAAGGAGGATGTCCTCAAACAGATAGACAGGTTAAAATGCGGCAAATCACCGGGTCCGGACGGGATCCACCCAAGGGTTCTGAAGGAACTAAGACAGGAAATAGCGGGCACAATCCAGCATGTTTGTAACCTATCCTTGAAAACTGGAGAGGTACCAAAGGACTGGAAATTGGCAAATGTCACACCTATCTTCAAGAAGGGATCGAGGGGTGACCCTGGGAACTACAGGCCGGTGAGCCTGACTTCAATTGTAGGGAAGATGGTGGAAGCTATGATCAAGGACGGCATTTGCGAGCACATTGAAAGAAATGGTCTACTGAGAACAAGCCAGCACGGATTCTGTAAGGGAAGGTCGTGCTTAACGAACCTTCTGTACTTCTTTGAGGGAATAAGCAGTCGGGTGGACAATGGGGAACCCATCGACATCATTTACCTCGATTTTCAAAAGGCTTTCGACAAGGTGCCACATGAAAGACTGCTTAGGAAGCTGTGGAACCACGGGGTGGGAGGAGATGTGCACAGATGGATCGAGCACTGGTTGTCGGGTAGACTGCAGAGGGTTGGAGTAAAGGGCCAATATTCTGACTGGCGGGGAGTCACAAGCGGTGTGCCACAGGGATCGGTGCTGGGGCCGTTACTCTTCAACATATTTATCAATGACCTGGAAAAAGAGGCAAAGTGCGAGGTCATAAAATTTGCAGATGATACCAAACTGTGCGGCAGAGTTAGGTCCAGGGAGGAGTGTGAGGACCTGCAAAGGGACCTGGAGAAGCTGGAGGACTGGGCAGACAAATGGCAAATGCGCTTCAATGTGGAAAAATGCAAGGTCATGCATATAGGGAAAAAGAACCCGTTGTTCAACTACAAAATGGGGGGGGCATTGTTGGGAGACAGCAGACTTGAGAGAGACTTGGGTGTGCTGGTGGATGCATCACTGAAGCCATCTGCACAGTGCGCAGCAGCCTCGAAAAAAGCCAACAGGATGCTGGGCATCATAAAGAGGGGCATCACAACCAGGACGCGGGAAGTCATCATGCCATTGTATCGAGCGATGGTGCGTCCGCATCTGGAATACTGCGTGCAGTATTGGTCGCCATACCTCAAGAAGGACATGGCGGTGCTTGAGAGAGTCCAAAGGAGAGCGACGAAACTGGTAAGAGGGCTGGAACACTGCCCATACGCCGAGAGGTTGGATAAGCTGGGGCTCTTCTCCCTGGAAAAAAGGAGGCTCAGGGGAGATATGATAGAGACCTTCAAGATCATGAGGGGCATAGAGAGGGTGGATAGGGACAGATTCTTCAGACTGAAGGGGACAACAGGTACGAGGGGGCACTCGGAGAAACTGAAGGGAGATAGGTTCAAAACAAATGCAAGGAAGTTTTTTTTCACCCAGAGGGTCGTGGACACTTGGAATGCGCTGCCGGAGGAGGTGGTCGGGCAGAGTACGGTACAGGGATTCAAACAGGGATTGGACGGATTCCTGAGGGATAAAGGGATCGTGGGATACTGAGAGAAGTATCCAGGAAATAAGTATAGAAACCCGACCAGGTCGTGCATGTGCAAAACCGGAGGGTTAGGACTTCGATGGGAAGATAGGACTTCAATGGGAAACCGGGGTGGCAAGGGGGCCCCTTCTGATGATTCAGACAGGTGACCTGTTTGGGCCGCCGCGGGAGCGGACTGCTGGGCATGATGGACCTATGGTCTGACCCGGCGGAGGCACTGCTTATGTTCTTATGTTCTTAAGATGATGAAAAGCCAAGGCGGATGCTATCCATAATGTTAAGTGCCTGTCAGAGTCTGAGCCCTGCATTGCCTCCTCTGGGGAATGACAATTCTCATTGTTTCAGATGATAAAGCAAGGGCATCTATTGTCATCAAGTGGATGCAATGATGCATACCATCGCCAGAAATGAATTGCCAACTCTCTTCTGCTACAGGGAAATTCCCTATTAATTGGACTGAAAGCAAATGTTTTTCCACTTTATTCCCTCGGAGAATTCCTGCTCCCTGGCTACTTTGGTTTTTTTTTTTCTTAAGAACACTAAACACAGTCAAAACAGAGAAAAGGTAAGAGCAATAGCAGCAAATATTTTTAAAAAATTATTTTAAAAATAGGTTGGGGTTTCTTTTCCTATATATTTTTTTTTTGTTGTTATTCCCCTCCTCCCTTTTCTTGATTGGTCTGCTTTTGATTGTTTCAGAACCAGCAATGCAAAAATCCCCTCTTCTCTAGCTGTCCGCTGTCCTGTTCTCTTGGTAGCAAGAGGAATATCAACAAGAACAGCTAGGAACAATAATAATATATAGCATGGGCTTAGCTTGGGGGGCAGGGGCATTGTTCGACTCCCCAAAAGACCTGTCCCTAGCTGGGCAAGGATAATAGCGCAGGTGCCCAGCCATTAACTTCTTCCCCGGTCGCCGCTGTGACAGCCTAAAGGAACCACAAGTTTCCCTGCCCTGCCTCTAACTCGCTCCCTCTCTTCCTTCCCTCCATCTCCCTATCCCTCCCATGGCTTTCGCCGCTGCTGTAAAATAGAATGAAAACATGCACGGAGCCATAGCCCTGTGCACACTGCTGCCAGCTTCTGTCTTTCTCCTCCTCCTTCTTTTGTAACTTCTTGTTTCAGGGGGGAAGGCGGAGAGGGAAGAGGAGGGAAGTGGCAGTGGCAGATGCAGTTTCATTTTATTTTATGGCAGAGATGGCAGTGGGGGCGGGGCACTGGGTGGGATGGACCTCTTGTCTGACCCAGTGGAGGCAACTTCTTATGTTCTTATGTTCTTATGGGTGTGGGAGGAGAGTGAGTGATCTGGATGCAAGGCAGGGAAATTTGCGGTTTTCCATGGACAGAGATTTTCATAGTCGCAGATGTGGTGATGACACGGCTGATAGTGCCAAACCAGGAAATTACAAGCTCAGAAAGCTTTTTACGCACAAACCCCTTTCAGTTTTTCTTTGTCTGCGGTTGTGGTACAACCCATTTCTTGTTTGTTTTCTTGTCACAAAATTTTCTTAACATTCTTAAGTAATTTGATTTTGTATCTCTAATATTCAATATTCCAGAGAGAAAACCAGAATTTAAATGATGTGGTCAGTGTACCCATAAGATGTCAGTCACTGATCCACATTAGCTATGCATCTGATGCCTGGGAGCAGAAGATAATGTTATGGACTGTCGAGCTTGTTCAAACATGCAGCCAACGGCATTAAAGTTGCAGGTTTTTTTTAAAAAAAATTAAAGCATAATCCACAACAAATTGCATCCACAGAACACAGGTTAGGAGAGCCTCCATCTAAAAAGAGTACATTAGCTCCTCCAGACCCTACTCTGTTACCTCAGATTATACCTAATTCTCCCCAACTGTCCTCTGTGAAAGATCAAGGACAGCAGGAAAGAATGGGGCAAGACCACCAACTGTCAAAAGCAGTGAATTCAGCTGTTCCCGCTATCTCTCAAGGGCCGCCCACATCTCTGATGATGAAGCCGATATCAGCACCTGACCTCGACATCAACATTACCAGCAACGTCGGTGTCAGCCTTAATACTTCAAGCCAGACCTTCAGATCCTCCTACCAATCCAGCTGCTCAATCGAATCAGGAGCCACTTAAACACCAGTGATCTCGGGGCACCAATCAAGAGCATGGGAGTCATTCATCCCATTAGAGTCAGTCATCCAGAGTAATTTAGGCATCAGCACAGACATTGTTCTTCTTTCCAAAGTCGAAGGCATCTCCTTGACAGGAGGTTTGACAACATGACTCTTTACACACTACATCTTATGCCATACCTTACTACAAAGCAAAAAAACAAGTGGGGAAGGAACTGTACACATCACCTCAGAGACTATAAGGTTTATTAGATATAATCATACATTAAAACATATTGCATGTAAAAATATAAAGTCCTTTTCCTTTGCTACTGAACCCAAAAGGAAAAGGACTTTATATTTATACATGCAATATGTTTTAATGTATGATTATATCTAATGAACCTTATTGTCACTTGTTTTTTGGTTTTGTTGTATCTAACGTCGGGTCATTTCCTTATTTTTGTGGATTGTATTGGCAATTCTTACTACAACAACTCATAGGTCAGCAGCAGCACTCTCAAGAGCAAATATCTGCTGTCTTACATGATGTATCTCCATCCACAAGTTTCACAGCTCCAAAAGAATCATCTCTACCATCTCACCCAAGACAATGATCTTGGTCAGTTTCCTCTACTGTCTCCATGCAAGATCACCTGTTGTCTTTATATGCTACTTTGGAAGCTGCTTCCTAGACTTCATCTCCAAAGGATCACTCCCTAGAGGAATGGAGGTCTTCCTTCTGATCCCTCCAGAACTGGTCCACACCTCACAGCCTGAAGATGCATCATACCCAAAATTCCTCTTAAAGATGGCAAAGTATCTCCAAATACCAACATCAACCAAACCAGATCCCAGAGAGGGGAACTTGGTGGTGTTAAAATATATGGATATCCCTAAAGACATTATTTTACCAGTCCATGAGGTTCTTCCGGAGAATCATAGGTTGATTTGGAATACACCTTACACTGCTCAGTCTACGAAGCACAGTTTGGAATCTAAATACTATGTACAGGAGATTTTAGGGCATAGTAACCTGCAACTGCCTCACCAGTCACTTGTTAAGTCTGCAATGCATAAAGCATGTAGTTCTCAGGATTTATCCAATGCCCCACCAAACAAGGATATGAAGACACTAGATACTTTGGGTAGAAAGATGTATCAAAACACTATGCTAAGTTTCAGAATAGCTATATATCATAATGGATTCCATCTGTAAACACATGGAACAAGTATCATCTTCTTTGCAAACTTCCTTGGAAGCTATTTTAGTGGACCTCGAAGAATATGGATCACACTGCACACAATGCATAAGACACTGCCATTAAAGGAGTGGCAGTGGGTCTCACCACGAGGCATATAACTCAGTTGAAAGAATTTACGTTGGGAGCAGATGTACATGATAAGATTGCAGATGCTACTTGCTTAGTTGACAATCTGTTTGGAGAGAAAGTCAAGGAGATTATAGAAATCTTATACACTGTATGATACTGGATACTTTAGATGAAGATAAGGTTGACCATGCTAAGTCAACTTATAAACGTTTACCTTATTTTCAGCAAAAGAAACCATATGCTGCCAAACCCCCCCCCCCCCAGTACAACTATGGACACTCATATTGTAGGGTCATGAAATGGTTAACTGTTAAGTAAAATATTGTTCTGGCCTACATAGCTGAAAACAGTGTACAATCTATTGACCTAATCTGCCTGAAATGTATGTTCCCACCTTACCACATTATAAGCTAAATAGATAAGAGTTTGAGCCATGATGTACCCTGCCCTCCTGAACATGTAACATTTAGAACTGTAAGATTTAGATAAGCAGAGAAATGAGCTAGTTTCCTGTAGGACTATAAATTGTATCCTGGAATCTATCATAAGTGCTGGCTTAGGACCAATAATAATTGTAGAAAGTTATAGAAGTAACAAATGAAAATTGTAGTTTTTGCATATATTAGTTTGCATATGTTTAGTGAAAAGGGCATAAAAGTCTGTGCATTTCCTGTTTTTAACACTCTTGTAAGTAGGCTGTTCACTGCACTAGAGTCCGGCATGCTGTAATAAACCTCTTGTACTTTCTTCACGCCTCTGACTTTGTGTGTCCAAGTGACCTTTCAATATCACATGCAATAATGTAACAGACAGCAACAACAGTGTCAACACCCAAGCCACCATCCTTTTCAAAATAAGAAACGGTTGAAAACTCCCATGTCTCAGCAGCAGAAGTTGACCTTGTCTTTTTGACAAGGCAATACTACCTTCCGTCCCCATCTGTGGGAGACTTCAATATTTCTGCAGTGCTTAGGAGGAAATTACTAATGACAGTTGGGAATGTCAAATCATACAGAATGGTTATCAGATTCGATTTCACACTTACCTGCCACGCCACCCACCTTCAATAAACATAGCATCCAACCAACAGCCGGCTCAATTCCATCAGGAGATATCCATACGCTTGCACATTTGGGCAACAGAGGAAGTACCACTACCATCCCAGAACACTGGGTTCTATTCAAAGTATTTTCCTATTTCAAAGAAGGCAGGTGGTCAATGATCAATATATGACCTTAGAGCCTTGAACAGGTACATTCTCAGTGAAAAATTCTGAATGATCTCCATATCAACCATCTTATCTCTTCTAGATTTACCTCTTACAATTTAAGAAATTACTTAAAACACATTTCTTTGTTCAAGCTTTTAATTGATATCAGAACTTCTTGTTAGCCGAGTGATGGTGGAGTAAGACCCTGAAGAAGAGAGCAAGATTAAATTAAAAAGGATGATTTTTATTGTTTTTATTTATTTTGATAGTTACGTTTTGTTTTATTGTTATTATGTATGTTTCATTGTGAGCTGCTTAGGCCTTTAAGCAGATTATAAATATTTTAAATAAATAGATTGGAACAGTTGGCTGTTTGCTTACCTTCATATTCCCATTTATCCTTAAACCTAAACTTTAAAATTTTAATTTAGGGTTCCTTTTACGAGGGTGCACTAGTGTTTTTAGCGCATGCACACAATTAGTGCGCGCTAGCCGAAAAACTACCGCCTGCTTAAAAGGAGGCGATAGCGGCTAACATGCGTGGCATTTTAGCTCACGCTAAAACCGCTAGCGCACCTTTGTAAAAGGAGCCCTTAGTAGGCCGAAACGCAAACTATGCTCGCATACGGCGATGAGACTGTCCCTAGAACATACTCATGATGTGCACTATAAAAAGACCTGGATGGCAGCGATCTCAGTGGCTGGGCCGAGGCTGTGGCATGCAATGAAGGGTTCATTTGAAGTTGTGTTCTGAATTCAGATCCTATAAAAATACTGTTAAAACCCCATCTATTTGTTAGAGCTTTCCATAAATAAGAAGATGTCGGTAGCTCTTTCACAAGGATCAAATTTGAACTGGGGCACTGATGTGTTATATGATTTTCAATTGTGCGTAGATGTTCGAATTTGTATGTTTTAAGTATGTCTTTTTACATTATGTATTTGAACCTGTAATCCGCCTGGTTGATAGGGGGACTAGAAATGTTTAAAATAAATAAACAAATAGTTATATGGTTTCCTTTTTTCCAAGAATACAGAATACCTACTCTTAACACCCTTACCCTCAATTCCACTTCTTCCAAATCTACTTTGCCTTGATCAGAACAGAGGCAGGTTTCTGCAGTAGTAATTCTGTTTAACCCCTTTTTCTAAACACAGTTTGCCTTTCTCAAAATATGGGCAATTTTCTGCATTACCAATGCTCAATTTAAACCCTTTCCTATTATGAGCAATGCCAGACCACAATAGCCTTTACTCACCCGCTACAATAGAGACGGTGTACCCCTTGAAACTCCTTCCCCCTTTTCCTCTCAGGGTCTTCTAACTACGCCCTGTGGACACCTATAGTGAGACTTAGCATTAATTTCTCTTCCCTTCGTGGCTGACAGGACTGCCTTCTACAGAGGCTGGGAAGAGAACTCTGTTTCCCATGTAGGGTTACCATACGTCCGGGCGGTTTTTTTAAATTGGGGAATTTGTGCTTATTTGTCATGTTTGGGTTTTAAATAAATGAGCCACTTGTAAGCCCACCCTCTTTGAGCTCAGCATAATACATCTCTCCCCCCCCCCCCCCCCACCCACCACCACCACCGAAGCCTGGCTTGTGCTTGTCTTCCTCTCCTCCTGGCATTTCCTCTCTAGTCTCTCCTGCCCCCTCGGTCTTCCCTTCTAAGCCTCGGATTCACAGGATGTTTCTCTATCCACAAGTCTCACAGCTCCAAAAGAATTACCCTTTCCAGAAGGAAGACTTTTGGGCCAGTCCTGGGTTTCTGCCAATCTCATCCTGGTGCATTATGGGACCTGCAGCACTGATTTCTATGGATAGAATCATGGAAGACAAATGCTGCACTGCTTTGGGATGTAATTTTAAAAACTGGACTGGCCAAAAAAGGGCAACCTGGGCAGCTTAGATTCATTGCTTGCAGTGTTAGTGATTGAGACACCCACTGCAGACTGGCTCCTGAACTCTTCTCTCTGCTGCATCCCACTTCCTTTGATGCAATTTCCTGTTCCTACACAAAGGGTGCCTGTGCAATTAACACATGATAATTACCATTCAGTAACTCCAAATCTTTACTGCACTTTAGTAAAAAGGATCCCTAAGTATGCTTTGCTCAAGGCACAGAGCTTCTGCAAACCAATGTTGATTTAAATCTTGTACTACACAGTATATCAGGAACAAATATAACAGTATAGAGAATATGTACACATTACAAGATTGAATGCTGACTAAATGATGTTTTCAAAGTATCACCCAAAGCATCAGAAACTCTTTAAAGGTGAACTCCAAAGCTAATTAAGAGATGAGTGTTTCAATTATTGAGTAAGTAATGAAATGCGGCACATAAAAGGCACGTTCCCTTTGTAGTCTGAAGCGTTGGGATGATTTAAGGCTCCCCAGCGCTACAAGTCACCTGTCAGACTTTTACCCGTCTCCTGCTTTTCTATCCTGGTCCTCCTTTGTGTTCCATTACATTAAGTCAAAGATGTTTGTAGTTTTTCTTCCAAACCCAGATTTTTGACAGCTGTGCAGTAGTTTCTAAGTCATTCTTGAAAGTCAGTTATGAGTAACATGACCATTTATTTTTTCCCTCAAAATGGGACATCTACTAATCTTTAGTCCCACCCCTAATCCTGCCCTAGCCCCGCCCCAATCCCACCCAAACTCTGCCCCAATCCATCCAAACTCCACCCTTGACTCCACCCCATAATAATAATACTAATTGTAATGCAATTTCTTCCATCTATTTTTCATATACACACAATATAATCTTATTAATACATAATGGTAACCACAAAATTAAAAAAACATAAAGCACACTGTATGCAGAGAAAATGTTAATTATCATTTATATTTTAGGGGTTTTCAAAGATGTCAAGGCAGATGACTTTAAAATATGCAATGTACCTCAGAGA
Organism: Geotrypetes seraphini; assembly: GCF_902459505.1. Lineage (NCBI taxonomy): Eukaryota > Metazoa > Chordata > Amphibia > Gymnophiona > Dermophiidae > Geotrypetes > Geotrypetes seraphini. Next base: position 214,286,196 of record NC_047089.1, on the reverse strand, counting down.
CAACTACAGAAAAACAGAAAAAAATAGTGCAAAATATAGACCTACATTTTGATAACTAAATTGAAAACAAAATCATTTTTCCTTCCTTTCTCCCCAAGCATAACACACATAACATGGCAGCTGCCACACAGGAATGCCTGACTTGCTCTTTGCCCTTTTTCTCTGGCTCTCCTGGTTGTGTGACATCACCAAAGCGTCACAGAAAATTCCCCTACAGATTGCAGGATGGACAGAGAGGAGGTGGAGCCATCAAGCTGCGGCGAGAAATAGTGGCTTAAAGATCTGCTATGGACAGGGTCTGGCCCTGGCTCAATTCGGCACTGGCAGTACAGGAGCTCAGAAGCAAGCAGAAGCGCTCCAGGAACCGGCATTGTGGACCATCCTAGACAACTGCAGCTGGCAGAGGACAGAAGTGCAAAAAGGAGCTTGTACGATGTTCACTTCCCAAGCCGCCACTGCAGAAACAGGCCAGGTGCGTGCAGCGACTGCACAAGCCTCCCCCCTCCCCCGATGTCAATTCTTTTGTTAGAGTGGAAGTTCCAGGCCAGCCAGGCAGCGATTGGCTGACCCGGAACTTCCTCTCCGACATCAGAATTGACATGGGGAGGGGGGAGGGGGGTGGGGGGGAAAGGCTTGTGCAGTTATTGCTGCTCGCATCTGATCTGTTGCTGCGTCGGCGAAGCAGGGAGAAGCATTACCTTTAGATCAGTGTTCTTCAACCTTTTTACACCTATGGACTGGTGGAAATAATAGAATTATTTTGTGGACCAGCACCGGTCTGCGGACCGGCGGTTGAAGAACACTGCTTTAGAGGGCAGAGTTAACTCCCCAGTATACATTCCCACTGGGGATTTGATACATTGACACTGGCAGATGCAAGAGCCATGAGTTGTTGGTGAAAAGTTCAGGTTGTTTTCATTTAACTTTTTCACGCAGCCTTTTCAGCACTTCCAAAGCGTTTTTAGCACCTGCCGCCATGGTAACAGCTCCAATGCTCATAGGAATTCCATGAGCATCGGAGCTGTTACCGTGGTGGCCGGTACTAAAGATGTTAGCATGGCTTTGTAAAGGAGGGGGGTTAGTTAACTGAACAATGAGCAATCCCTCTGATATCAAAAAAGATTAGCAACATTGTTTTGACTCTTGATTTTGGACCAGGGGTGGGCAACTCCGGTCCTCGAGGGCCAGAATCCAGTTGGGTTTTCAGGATTTCCCCAATGAATATGCATTGAAAGCAGTGCATGCAAATAGATCTCATGCACATTCACTGGGGAAATCCTGAACACCCGACTGGATTCCTGCCCTCGAGGACCGGAGTTGCCCACCCCTGTTTTGGACTGACGGAACGTTTTTGGACATTGAGAACTGGCTGACTTTCATTGGGCAGTCTGACTCTTTGTTTCAGAGTCGTATTGGTATACCCTTGTTTCATCACCAGTGATAACACGGCCCAAAACATTGTGTTGCCTCTCTCCAAGAGGTTTTGGCAAACTTCGACTCTCCTTTGCTTTTATTCACCGGTGAGCTCCTTTGGGACCATTTTTGCACACACCTTTCTCATGCCAAGATTTTCAGTTACAATTTTCCTGTTTCTCTATCGATGTTTACTTGGTCTGCTATGCTTCTCCCAGTGAGCCGATGATTTTGACACACAATTCAGCTACATTTGCAATGTTTTCATCAATTCTGCTTGTTACTGGCCACCCTGACCTTTCTTGATCAGTGACACTTTCTCTTCCCTCAGAAAAACGTTGAATCCATTTATACACTGCCATTTTCTTCATGGTATTCTCCCCATAAACTTGAACTAACGTGTCCCTGATTCCACTTCCACTTTTGCCAAGTTTAACAAGAATTTTTTTTTTTTTAATCTTTATTGATTTTCAAACTTTAACAGTGCAATACAATTAATTGAACATAAAATATTGTATAAAACGCATTATTAACTACACAAGTAATACATAAAACAATCATTTTCTCCCATCCTCCTCCCAATTATTAATACAATAAGACATATGATGTGATTACAATATTATAATTAAGTAATTTAAATTTTAATGTTTGTTCGTTGCTCCAATTCAAGCTCAGATATTCTCGCGACAGCACATAAAAATACGCAACAACAATAATGAACACTACTCAGTAAGAAACTGCCACATGTTGACACCAACACAGCTGTGAGACACTGATCTACCAAAATTATGAAACCATACCGAGTTGTTTGTACAGTGCTGCCAACTTAAGCATTTGGAGGCAAGTTCGCAAACTTAATTGTCAGAATTCGTATGTCATGCAGAATGTTTATTTTGTTGGATTCAATTCCCTCTTTAACCCCTACTCCAATTTGATCTACTCTATCATTGTGCTATAATGTGTACCCTGGTAACACAGTGTCCCATTGGTTATCTTCCTTCCAGCAGCTCTCAGATATGCCTATTATAGCTATCTTTTCACTTAGTGCAATATATTTTAACTCTTCCATCTTGTTTCGTAGGCTTTTGGCATTTGCATGCAGACATTTCAAACAATGTTTGTCATGTTCTCTCCCTGAAGAAAGCCACAGCATGGTGCCTGAAACATCGGTTTCTACCAGGCAAGACGCTGCAAGACCTAGAAACTTGCAACAAACAAATGTTTGTCATTCCTATTTACAACTTGCTCAGTTGTTGACATGGATAATTTGCAATTGTTAAAATCTGTCTGCTCTGTATTTGAAGACACCTGGTCAACTATGGTCTCTATTGTAACCTTACTAATGGAATCACCTATCTTTCCTGTCTTGGTGATATCTTTTAAAGATATCATGTTCCGAACCATGCTCTTTTGAGCAACTGTCGGCCCTCGCCAAGTTTTTTGTTTAAAAGCTGCTCTATCTCATTTTAAATGTCAATTCCACCTTTTTGGTTGGTGAAGGGATGTGCCATACCAACCAACCTATGACCTATGTCTCCTCTCCCCCAAACTTCCTAATTGCTGCTACCAGATGGGGCAAAATTGATTGCACTATGGCCCTAGTGCTTTATTCTATTCCACTACTAATGATATTCCCCAGATCGAGCAAGATGACATCTCTTATACAGTAGGACATGGTATTATGTGGATCTGCTAACATCTTCCAGCACACTAAAACTGTATAGGCTAGTTAGATGTTTATCTGCCATCATTTACTAAATTATTATGGGGTTGATATTTAGGAGGACTTTTCCCGGTAAGAACAGATCCTACCAGATAACTACTGCTCATTGGGTCTAACCTGCATTTATCTGTAGCACTTATCCAATAGTGCTGCTGAAAATCCCAGGCAGACCTCCTCAACACTATCCAGGAAATGTCAGAGTGGTCTGGGTGGAACTGGGATCTATCCTGGCACTGCTGTTAGTCACAGCTGCACCTGGATAGCTACCCAGTTAACTTGGGACAGAAAAAAGACTGTCCTAAGCTAGCCCAAGTAGCTATCCGGATGCCACCATTGAATAACTTCTGATAATAGCCAGATATAGCCCATCACTGAAATTCCAGATCTGAATCTCCCACAGTGGCTAAATATTGCTTGCTTAGTTGCTAATATCACATCACTGTGCCATTAGATTTTGGGCTTTCAGCCATCCCATCACAATGAGGAAAATTCTATAAAAGGTGCCTATCTTAGGGTGCCTAATGACACCTAACTCCAAAGTAGGCGTCTTTAGGGGTGGAGAACATCTTAGGTGCCATTAGGCATGATTCTCTAAAGTACTTAGGTACTTATAATGTAGGATTTAATAATAATAATAATAATTTTATTCTTATATACCACCAAAGCCATGATAGTTCAATGCGGTTTATAACAAGATGTGCTGGACAATCAGCAAAGTGGTCACAATATAGAGTCATCGAATCCAAGCTTACGGAATGGAAGAAGTAGAAAACTATAAAATTCTTAGGTTACAAATCGATTAAATAAATTCGTTTTTACTGATTTTCTAAAACTGAAGTAGGATGAGGAATGCGTGATAATGTTACACAGCCAATCGTTCTATTTACCTGCCTGGAAGGCAAGAGTTCTGTCCAGGAATCTTTTGTAGCAGCGGGCCTTTATTGTCAGATAGGTGAACATATGAATTCTACGTGAGGGCCTAATAGAACTATCCAGATTAAATTGAGAAACCAAGTACGTGGGGGCCAGACCAAATATTGATTTATAACAAAGACAAAAAAATTGTAAAACCCTAGCCTATATTATAGGCACCTATTTGGCACCTAAGGTTTAGCTATGCACGATTCTGTAATGGGTGTCTAAGTGTGAATGACATGAAATAGAAGCCTATCTTTAGGCGCCTATCTTTTTAGACACCCAATTACAGATTCTGTTCCTATGTGTTTTTTGTCATTGCCAATCCATTGATGTGAATGAGAAGCAGAATATACCAGAGAAGTACAAGAGCAGCATCCATCTTGTCTCCTGATACAGTATATCCCTGAGTGGTAACGAAGCTGTCACCCTTTATGTGGAGCCGTGTCCCCCTCTCTACATCCCCTACCAAGATGATTAAAGGAAGACCGGATACATGACATTCCACGTCATTATCGAGCACCTGCAAGAAGCTGGACAGCCGTAGATGACATGTATTGGCACTTCTATTAGCACTGCTTCAGCGCATCGACCCTAGCAAAAATAATAAATATACAAACTTAAAATGATTGATTAGAAGAAAATTATGCTTAGCAACACAGTAACTAACACATCATGTTCAAACTGTTGTCTGGTAATAGATCCCAGGGAGAATGAATCATGCCAGCGGTGGCAGCCTACAAACTTCTGTTGTAAGAATAGAATAAGAGACTGTGAGATTCTAGTGTTTGCAAATGGAGCTCACTGGAACGGACGGATCTTCTTTCTACTTACAGGACAGGCATTTGGGCAGCAATAAAGAAAGTTTAGATCCTGTTCCTGTGCCCACTCTCTGCTTTGTCCAACCCTAGAGGTGACAGGCTTAATCTCTGTTCCAGTCCCCTGAGTAAGGTGATCAGGTTACCCATTCCAGAAGGGAGACTTTTTGGCCAGTTCTGGTTTTAAAGTTACATCCCAAAGCAGTGTAGTAAATGTAGTCCATGATTCTATCCATTGAAATCAGTGCTGTAGGTTCCATAATGCACCAGGATGCCACTGGCAGAAATCCAGGACTGGCCAAAAGGTCTCCCTTCTGGAATGGGTAACCATGTCACCCTATCCCTGAGTCATCCAGTCCTAGAGATGACAAGAATAAACACAGATGACTCTTATATAGAAAAAGGAATCAAATGAGGTTTGATGGCAACTCCAGAGGTTGGGAAGTAGAACCAGTGCCCGGACGAATTCTATGGTCTGTGTCCTAAAATTGGCAGGGATAGATAGAGATTAAGGGGCCCATAATCAAAGCACATAGACGTCCAAAAAGCATCCTAAATCAGCACTCGGGCGTCCTAATCAACAGGACGTCCAAGTGCCAATAAAACCATCTTTCTGTACATCTAGTGAGGTGTTCCAGCCTCTGCACATTCATAGTACGATATAGGGGTGGTGGAGGTGGGCTTTGGGCAGTATCATGGATGGGCAGGATCAAACATGGATGTTTTGCTGCGAAAAACATTTTGCAAGACATCCTGGACAGAACTTACACGTTTGGAACTAGACCTGTTTTAAAAGGGTCTAAGTGCCACAAAGGTGCCCTCACTGACCTGGTGATCACTGCATGTATCAAGGTAAGACACTCCCCCAGTGCTCACGGACTCCCTCACACCCACAAAGATCAGAGTACAAACGTACATACCTGTCTCCAGAACATCAGCACCTGGTATAGGAAAGCCTAGTAGAGCTGCACACAGGCGTTTAAGTAGCCTGGTGGGTGGGCTAGTGAACCATAGAGAGGAGTAGCAAGTCCCATAAGCCACTCTAACGACTACATTTATGATGGAAAATGTGAGCCTACCAAAACCTCCCAAAATCTTACTCTACTGCTATATAGGTGCTACCTGCAGCCATAAGGGCCATTGGGGTTGTAGACATGTTGGTATAGTGGGTTTTGGGGGTGATATGGGTGGCTCACCATAACCTATAAGGGAGTTCTGGTGTGATGTTTATCTGACACCCTTTATGTGAAGTTCATAGCAGTGTTCTCTAAGATGCCCCACTGTTCTGTTGCCATGTCTGGGTGACCAGTCTACTACAGTACTGGACCTTCCTATGTTCGAATGGTCTTGTTCTGGGTGTTTGGGACTTGGACAAAGTTTTGGTCAAAAATGTGGTATAAAGATAGACAAGGTGCCTGGTGGTCAGGGCGTCCCAATTGCCTGGACATCCAGATAGAAGATTTTAAAAATATATAATTCTAGACGTATGGTGGTTTGCCTTTCGAAAATAGGCATTTTCTTACTGCCGACTTTGGACGTCTAGCGCCATATGTCCAAATCGGACTTAGACATATGTTTTGATAATGCCCCTCCACATATGCATATAATATATCACATTCAAAACATATGCTTTGATTGCAGGGAGGACTAGAACCATAAAGTTTATGTTAGCAAATAAATGATGCTAGTTAATGATGAGGAAAAGGTAGACATTTTTAGAGTTGAAAGCAACGGAACTGTGGTATTATGCTCCAAGATGGCATCATGTAACTGCCTATGGGACAGGTGCAGAAAGCCGCCAAGGGCAGTTTACTTCCTGATTAATAGCAAAAGACAACTCACAGCACACTAAAATGCGTGCTAATAGCTGATTAAGCTATCCCATAGCTTGCAGAGCTGTGAGTTCTGTAGCCAAACGTTGTGTCTTCAAGGGCCTGATTGATGGTAGCATTCAAAACCTTGCATGACATGGCGCCAAGCTACATGACAAGCAAGCTTCCTCCGTATGTGCCAAACAGGTCCCTATGTTCCCAGGATGAAATACACCTGAAAACGCCCCCTGGTCATGCCCTTCAATTGCAAACCGCCAAACGACATTCCTACTCCCACTTCATACCGAGCCACTGGAATCGACTGTCCCCGCAGATCATATCTCTTGAAGGACTCCTCAACTTTAGGAAAGCAATAAAAGTAAACCTCTTCACCTAACTCCCCTGCCTACGACCAAAAGATTACAAAGAAATATAAATGTACTAGTCTTTAAGCCCGTTACATTAACAAGTGCTAGAATAGATGTGTGTGTCTGTCTTTCTTTCTTTCTCTCTCTCTCCTTGACCGCTGTCTGTCTGTCTTTCTTTCTGTCTTTCTCTTTCCTAGGCTGTACACCACCACCCCTTGCATGCTCCTCCTGGCCAGCAGTAGGCCTTCTCCCTTCCTTTTACCTCCCCCCGTCCAGCAGCACCTCTTTCCTGCTCCCCCTGTCTAGCAGTAGGCCTTCTCCCTTTATTTTACCTCTCCCCTGTCCAGCAGCACCTCTTGCCTGATCCCCCTATCCAGCAGTAGGCCTTTTCCCTTCCTTTTACCTCCCCCCTGTCCATCAGTACCTTTTACCTGATCCCCTGACCAGCAGTAGGCCTTCTCCCTTCCTTTTACCTCCCCCCTGTCCATCAGTACTTCTTACCTGATCCCCCTGTCCAGCAGTAGGCCTTCTCATTTCCCTGCTCCCCCTGTCCAGCATCCGCTAGCCTGGACAGCCTGGGGCTTTTGCTAGGCCAGCCCACTTCGCATTATCGAAGTGGGCCAGCCTAGCAAATGCCCCTCAGCTGCTGCGTTTGCTGGTCTGGAGGTGAGAAGAGGTGTCCCGGCAGCGGCAGCGCAGGAGTCAAACCGCCACCGCCACTGAAGCCTCCCCACGCGCTGCAAGCCACCCCATGCGTTGGAAATCAAATTTGGCACAGAGGCAGATCTCACGGACGAAGGGAACACAGATTTTCTATTGTGCATGTGCGGTAAAGGTTTTATTATAGAGGATATTGGTATCCTCGGTATGTATCACATTAGGATAAAAACTTATATTGATAAATCTTGCACTGCAACTATGTCAAATTTATCTTGTAAACTGTATACTGTGTATATTGGTATTAGATTCCTTGTATATGCCAACCTGTAACCCGTTCTGAGCTCTGGGGAAAACAGGATAGAAAATTAAATAAATAAATACTGCAGGAGCTCAAGGCCAGAAACCTACCACGAGGTCTGAGTATTGAGCGCCTGTGGCCCCATCTCTTTCCTGCCTCACTCCTCATTGTCTCATCTCCCTCCCCCAAACTCACCTGACCCTGTTTCCCTGGTATCTAATGGCCCAACTGGGCCTGGGACCAGGATGCCTTTTTCCCTCCTGCCCACCCACCTAGAATTTTAAAAACATGTTTCTGGCATCTAGTGGTACCCAGACTCACCCTCCCCCCCCCCCCCCACACACACACACACAGATCTAATACCTCATGGCAGGAGCCATGCCCACCAGTTCCTGTCTCTGATGCAATCCTGAAAATGTGGCTCCTACCCCACCCAGTGCATTCTGGGATGCATTGGTTGGTCCAGTCTGCCATATATTTGGGTTTCTGTCAGTTCCTTGGAAACAGGATACTGGGCTAGAACCATTGGTCTGACCCTGTATGGCTTTTCTTATGTTTGGTCTTTTTTTCTGCCAACACCTACTATGTTATTATGACTCTTTCTCTCTCTACCCAACCCATGACCCTCATAGCCATACAAGGGACACCTTTGTATCCTCGTGTTTATCCCCTGTGCCCTCCAGTCCTGCACAGACACTAATTACACTGGATTAGAAGTAAATTTAAAAAACTAACACAACGGGTTTGAAGAGCTTAAATATTTGTCTTCCATAAAATTTCTGCAAACAGACAGAGTTCAGAGGATTTAATGATTATAAACAGTTGCCCTTGACTATAATGCTGAGAGGTAAAAAAAAAAAAAAAAAAAATCCTTCCAGGCCCCTGAAAGAACCATTAAAGAGAAATATGAAGAGAGATGAAAGACCCAGAAAAATCAGTTCCACAATAACCTACATACATTTATTTTCCACTACTGGACAGTGCTCTAGTTCCTAAACTTATACGGTATATCAGTCACCTCTATCCCACATGAAACAAAATTTAAAATTATTTAGGGTGTTAACCTCAATGCCATGGTTAAGTGAGGGTGAGGTGGCACCCCTCCCCTGCCTTCTTCTCCGTCCCCCATCTCCACACGTTCCTTCCCCGCCCCTCCTGCCGCATGTGTGCTGCTTCCCTTCCCCGTACCTCTGTAATGTTTCTGGCGCAAGCAGCAACCGCCAAGCTGCTGTCACGCTAACATCTGCTCTTCCTCTGATGTCACTTCCTAGGTGCGGGTCCAGGAAGTGACATCAGAGGAAGAGCCAACACTGGAACGATAGCAGGTTGAGGGTTGCTGCTTGTGCCAGCAACGTTAGAGAGATATGGGGAAGGGAAGCAGCACGCACGTGGCAGGAGGTGGCGGGGAAGGAGTGTGTGGAGATGGGGACGGTGAAGAGTTCGGGGGAGAGAGGCAGTGGCAGTGGGGGGACAGGGGGGCAGAAAGGAAGACAGCTGCCTGCGCCCTCAACCAATATGGCACCCGGGACAGATCACCCCCCTCTTACTACGCCATTGCCTCAATGTAATGTACCCCTACCCAGACATAGTGAGGTGTTTGTTCAATATTGACAATGCCTATGCACCCACATAGCTGGCACCTACCTCCCAAACCTCTTAATTTCACCTATCAGTTCCCACCCTCCCATACCACATGGAGCCAGGGCAGGATTAACCAATAGGCCGAGTAGGCACGTGCCTAGGGCCCGAAATGGTCAGGGGGGCCCGATGAAGGAAGGCATCAACATTGTTTTTTCCAAACGGCGATGGGCCCCTCCAGCATTGATTGGCAATGCGGGCCCCACCCTGATCGGCACCCTCCCCCCCCCTCTCATCGATGGAAAGTAAGACAAGCAAGCAACGTGGGTAAGAAAGGCAACGGGAGCTGTAATTGTGCAAGCAGTGCTGCTTGCCCAAAGCGTCCCTCTGATGCAAATTCCTGATTCCGCCTGGGTGCATGGTGGGGTGGGGGCGGGGCAGGGTGCTCAGTGTACTTGTGTGCCTAGGGGTCCTCGACAAATTAATCCTGCCCTGCATGGAGCAGCTGTAGAAATAGTTCAGTATAAGTTCTGTAGCACCGTTTTAATTTGATTAGAAGTGGTGAATAACCAGGACATTAGGTTTACAATGAAGAACAACTTCCAGGGTCAGGATCTCAGGGTCAGTAGGGCATATATAGCCAGTGAAATAGCCTACCAGACCTGGCTGCTGCCTTCCAATTGTGGGCCAAGCTGACCCTTCACCGGCCCCTTAATAAATATTCGGCAATCAGACCCATATTTAAATCTCTCTGCGAGGCTGAATGTGGAGTGCTCTGTTCAGCTTTGTGGCAATCAAAGGGGAATGAAGTGAATACGCTGAGCCGGAGCGATAAACGTGGGACTATTGACGAGGGTGCTATTAGCCAGGGCACTTGGCTGCAATTTGCCTGCGAGGCCTCCCGGCCCATCCAGTGCTGAGGCTGTGCAGATTAACGCCATTACCGTAATCACCGCTCCTTGCCTGGGCCCGAGCCAGAGCCAGCCTCTGATCTCTCCAGACAATTACCCGGCACTTAGTTAAATAGCAGCACTCTGTCACGGCAGGGATTAGCAAATCACCTGACATCTGGGTTCTGTGTTGTCTAAAGATACTTTTGGGCTCTTTCCTGCTGTTCTACCTAATGGTGCAAGGCCTAATTGACACCACTCACAGTGGTCTTTAGAGGGGATGAAGTTGTATTAGCCTTATCTATCAGGTATATGCAAATGCCATGCAGTTATTTAGCTGGCTTAATTTATGAATAGGATTCTGGTATTTATTCACCTGCTGCATGGCTTTACTTAGGCCCCTCATCAGTACAGGATTCTTTTTTTTTAAAATTCTTTATTGATTTTCTAAACTTCAAAATTGCAATACACAAATATATATCATATAATAAGTTAATAAAAGCACATTCAACTTACAAATATGCACAACCAACCATTTTCTCTCTCCTCCCCCCCACCCAATGATTATTCAACAAAACACAGAAACATAGACTATCCCAATAACCTTACCCTATTCAGATTAAAAATACCCTCCCAGCCTATTCTTAAGGATCTGATATACTTAGGGTTGCCATATGGCTCCAGAAAAAGGAGGACGGATTGATTTCAATGGAAGTAAAAATCCAGATGTCTCGGTAGCCATGTTTGCTTGGTTCCAATCCGCAGGAATTAATAAAAAGGTATCATATGCACATGAAAAGAGCCATACTCCGAGTCTCACAACGATCAAATTTAGTGTGGTCATAAAGATGTCATCCTGTTTGACAGTGGTGAAATAAGAGACCCTTGCGGTACACCGCATGGTGGAGACCAGTAGTCGGAGAAAGATCTATCTTTTAATACTCTGTAGCGTCTTTTCGGCAAAACGCCCTTAAACCATTGCAATACCAGTTCTGAAATTCCAACTTTGGATAGTCTATTTAGCAATAGAGTGTGATTTACCATGTCAAATGCTGCTGAGACATCAAATTTTAACAGGGATGATGTGGTACAGGCAGTCCCCGAGTTACAGACACCGTACTTAAGAACGCAGTCACGGCTTCATTTGATTTCACTGAGCAGTATTTCCAGTGGGGCCTAGACTCCTACACTTCTCCAGTAGCAGATTCAGGAATGATACATGATGTGTGGTTGTGCATGCTGTACCTTAGAGGGAACACTGGCAGGGACAATTGGCCCTCTGGGAGCAGAGGTAAGCAGCATGAATGTTAAAATCTACAAGTTCAGAGTTACATACAAATCTGACTTAAGAACAGCTTTAAAAACGTAACTCGTTCTTAACCTGAGGACTGCCCTTATATAAAACAAAGGATTAGATTAGACTTAACACTAGTCATAACATAGATACCAGATGAATCAAACATATTTCTGTACTGTGTACATTTCTAAACCCAAGTTGGGAGGGTGATAGAAGATTCTTGTTTACAATATAGTCTTTTAGCTGGGAGGCGACTACAAACTCTATCAATATTACACTATTCGATCCCACTTAGAACCAGATGGGGGCAGACTGACCATTAGAACAACAGGGCAGTGCATGAGGCCCACTCTCCCCTAGGCTCCATTTAGTTTAATCCAGGGGTGTCCAACCTGTGGCCCAAGGGCCACATGCAGTCCCGTGAAGTATTTTGTGCGGCCCTGGCCGAGGGCGATGCAGTGTTTTCCGGGTGTTTACCGTCTTGCTGGCTCCCTCCTCTGTCTTGCTGCAGTGTTTGTGCATTTGTGCGGTCCCAGACACATTTTTGGGGGGACAATGCGGCCCAGGGAAGCCAAAAGGTTGGATACTCTTTAATCACTTTTGATAGTTGGTTAGTGGCCCATGACTATTGCCTGAGGGTCAAGATCTGACCCCCGAACCATAGATTATAACACAGCTTTGAAATCACACAATGTCAGGAACTGTTTCAATTTGCTCCACAGGAACCATTTGAAATATGAATTCCTAATCATAGTCTCCAATTATGATCTAAAGGACAATTGAGAATCCAGCCAAACACTAAGATTATGCACCTGGATAGAAACCTTAGCTGGAATGCTAGAGGAAAGAATTTCTGAAGACATCTCTGGAGTCAAACCCCTGCAACACCAACAACAATTCAGTCTTGGAACCAATCATTAAGAACTTATTTGCCCTCATCCAAGCAAAAATACTACCAAATATAGCCTGCAGCTGTACCGTGGTAGTCTCAATCAAATTAAATTTATCGAGAAGATGTTGACCAGTGGCGTGGCGAGGGTAAGAGGTGCCCGGGGTGGTGGTGGTGCCCTCAACTCCGCTTTCCCCCCACTCCTTCCACGCCTGCCCACCACACTTGCACCCTCCCTTCCTACCCCCGTACCTCTAACATCTTAGTCTGCGCAAGTGGCTTCTTTGGCCTGCTGCTCACGCTGGTGTTCTTTGTGTTGTCATTTCCAGGCCCTGCGACCCAGAAGTAATTTCAAAGGGAGCCAGGCCAGCGCAAGCAGCAAGCTAGAACAGTTGCTCATGCTGGCAAAGATTTTTAAATAGGTAAGTGGGGGACAGGGAATGGAGAGTGGAGCACAGGGGGCGGGGGGCAGAGAGGTGCCGGTGTCCCCACCAAGACAGCGCCTGGGGTGATCCGCACCCTTGCGCACCCTATGCCTACTGATGTTGATGGATTTGGTTAGATCTACCTAAATGACGTGACAACTAGCTTGGCTTTGAGACATACAAGTTCTCACATAATTCTATGTCTTGAGAAACAGGCTACTCGGGGCTGGCTTAACCGGTGCCAAAGGGTGCCAAATGCCTAAGTCTGTGACATTCCTGGACCATAGGTTAAGCCATCCATCCCAGATCCTGCAGAGACAGAGGAAACACATGAATAAGCAGGGGATAAAAAAGGTCTGGATTTGGCTTTTCTCCCAGCTACATCCCTGTTGCAGAGACGCCAATGCCCTCCTACTGCCCAGTGATCCAGCTTCTCCTGTGGCCTTTCAAGGATGTACTTTTTGAAAGCAATTTTATTGCTTGGAGTGGCAGCCAGCACACAGCAGTGTTGCATACGCTTTGTTGGCACCCTCCCCATAGTCTTTACTCTAATGGTTTCTGCCCATGTGGAAACAGGAAGTTGCCAGAGTGAAGGCTGTGGGGAAGGAGCCAACAACGCGTATGCATTGCTGCTATGCTGCTGCTCCAAGCATTAAACATACTTTCAAAAAGGTACATCCATAAGGTTACCAGATTTTACTTTAGTAAAAATCTGGACCCCTAGACCTGCCCTTAGGCCGGCCTAGTTTCACCCATCCCTGCCCAGTTATGCCCCAGTCACAACGTGGCATCTGTGCATTTGCAGATGCCCTCCTGCCCGCCACAATTTTGAGGAAGCTTTTCAAAACCCAGACAAAGTGCAAGGTTTTGAAAAGCTGTCTGGACCCCAGACATGTCCTCCAAAAGGAAGACATGTCTGGGGATATCCTGACTTCTGGTAACCCTATACATCCAAGAGCAAGGGCTTGAGCTTGAGAGACCAAGGGAGAAGCTGGATCACTGGGGAGTAGGAGGGGCATCAGCATCTCTGTAATGGGGAGGGACTGGTAGCTCCAAACATTAAAAAAAATATTTTAAAAAGGTACACCCAGGGTTACGGGGCAGGAGCCTAAGAGGCCAAGGGAGATGCTGGTCCACTAGCTGAGAGGGTAATAGGAAGCAAAGATGCAAGCAAAGGAGGACAAATGCTGGCTCATTGGAGGAGGGAGAGAAGTGAAATGTTGGAGGGCAGGAGAGAAAAATATTGGACCATTAGGAAGGGAAGGAAAGAGAAAGGAGAAAAAGATATGCTGGACTATTAGGAAGGGAAAAGGAGACATGGACCTTTAGGGAGGGGAGGGTTAAGGAGATATGCCAGACCATTGGGAAGGGAAAGGAGAAGGAGATATGCTGGATCACTGGGAAGGGGTGGGCTGAGTAGGGGGGTTGTTGAAAGAAAAGAATATTCCAGGAGCATTGAGGAAGGAGAAACTAGAGGAGAAAATATTTGTGGGTGTTGGGAGGAGTAAGACGGTATATCAAATAAAGATAACCATAACCATAAATCTATGAAAAAAAAAAAAAGAATATTGGGGGTGGGTGGGTGGGTGGAAATGCTTAGAAAAAGGAGACCGGAGAGACAAAAGCTGGTAAAAGAGGAGGAAATATTCTGGGGTGGGGCGGGGTGCCAGAACCTCTTGAGTTGACCTTGAGGTTAATCTAGGCCTGATTTTATCCCATAGGAACCAACTTTTCAAAATGATTGGAGGTGCTAAACCCAATAGAAATGACCTCTCCCTGGACATAGAATGTTTGTTCAATATTGGGGGTGCTTAGTCACTCACAGAGTTGGCTCCTATGTTTTATGCTATTACATGCATGGATTTGTAGTTTTGATTTTCTTGGGAAATAGAAGAATCAGATTTACATAGGGTTACCACATGGCTCCAGAAAAAGGAGGACAGATAGAGACATCTAGGCTTTACTTCTATTGAAAGCAATGGAAGTAAAACACAGATGTTTCAATCCGTCTTCCTTTTTCTGGAGCCATATGGTAACCCTATCCCATGCCTCTGCATACAATAGATTACACCAAGACTGGATTGATGTGATCCTTATGATTTAGAATTTAGTGGAAACCCTGTGCCTAGAAACAAGCTACAGCTCATACTGTAGATCAGGGGTGTCAAATGTTGGTCCTCGAGGGCTGCAATCCAGTCGGGTTTTCAGGATTTCCCCAATGAATATGCACGAGATCTATTTGCATGCACTACCTTCATTGTATGCTAATAGATCTCATGCATGTTCATTGGGGAAATCCTGAAAACCTGACTGGATTGCGGCCCTCGAGGACCAACATTTGACACCCCTGCTGTGGATCTATAACAAGTTCTCAAAAAGGCAACAAAGGAAACACTAGTTTGTGCTTACCCATCCTGCTACAGTCCTTAAGGGGCTTCCTGAATTTTGTTAAAATTAGAGGGTTTTTTTTTTTTTTTTAAATGCACCAGTGTCTTCTCAGCTCAAATGAAGTAATAATGGACTTTACTGAGAGTGGGTCATTCCTGAGACATAGTTAAGGTATTTTAATTCCACAGGAATATACATTGTTCTGACTGAAGGTGATTTGCTCTGGGATCATTTTAAGACACCTCATGGTTCCATCTAATTGCAGCTAGCACTGCACTGATTGCAAGAGACTTTGATTGCATTATTCATCTAAATGAAAAGAGCTCAGGCATTCTACAGTTTCCTGAAGGATATATTAAAAAGATTACTAAAAATCTTTGTGCTTGATTTTTAAAAAAAATAAAAGATAAAGCTATGAATTCCTCGTAAAATCAGAGGAACCCCTCAAAGAATATTTGCTTTGATTTGCTGAGCAGATTCTTCTTTTTCAATGATAATTACATAGAATTCAGTTTTAGATAGTAACTCGCTCTTCTCCCTGCCCAGGTCTGGCTATCTATTTGTATACCGTCACTCTGTGGCATCTTCTTGCAGGCAATGAAAATAAAATCTGAGCAGGTGATTTCCAGGGGAACACTACCACCTGCTGGCAGATTAAACAAACATCGGTTCCTTAATTTTAGAATATTAATTTAAAGTCTGCAGGCAAAGCATTATTCTTGGGGTATTTGTCAACATGATACCATCTTTATATTGCCTGACCACTCAATGGTCACCAATGGAAGAATCCAATGAGTCTGCAGTAAATGTCAAATGACAAAATCCAAAAAAGAAACTGCAAGACTGATGTACTTGATGCAGGAACTTTATTTAGATCAGCGAAAACATTGTCCTATAGTGGTCCTTCTTTATATAGAAACAGGGACCTGACACGGTCCGTGTTTTGATCCACCACTCTTCATCAGCAGCTTTTGTTCTCAGCTCAACACTGAAATGCACCATTTTCAGTTCGGCTGTTCCACAAGCCTCGAAAACTTTTGTTCGCTGTTGTGTCCACATGGTTCATCTCAAAAGGAATACTTCGGGCCCCTGATGAAGATTGGTTGATCGAAACACGGACTGTGTCGGGTCCCTGTTTATATATAAAGGTGGGCCACTTTAGGGCAACGTTTTCTCTGATCTAAATAAAGTTCCTGCATCAAGTACATCAGTCTTGCTGTTTCTGAGCACTCAGTGGGACACCAAACAATTACAAAATAATATTTCAAATAATGTTGCTCATTTTCCCTAGGAAGGGGCTGTGGTTTTGATATTTTTTTAAGGCACCGGGACACCAACAGAACAGAATTGCCTAACTAAGATCTATTCATGGTTGCTCGGAATCGGCACTGCTTTTTGATAGCCCTGTTGCTTAAATTTCCCTGACGCAGTGGGAGCGGTATTTGCCCCGCGAAATGCAGGCCGCGTCGGATGATGATTAGCAAAATAAAATGAGCAGCGGTTTGAATTCTTATTGCCACTGGGCTAGAAGTAAAATGTTATAAGCTACAGGAGCACTTTTTCAGATAAGTACTTAGAACTACTCTGAATAATGAACTGCTACAATGAATAATGGGCCTTTAAATTATGCTTATGCTTGCACTAGTCTGCCGATTCTGTTTTTGAAATGAGCTGGTAGTTGTCAAGCAGGAAATTTAAAAGTTTATGAAGAAGATACAAATTACTGTTTGGTTGAATAGATCTTAGTTAGGCGACTGCAAAAGCAGATATATAAAAAAGAAAAAAATGGTTTTGAAATAAAATTTAGGGCTCCTTTTATCAAGCTGCGGTAGGCGGTTAACACGCGGAATACCGCGCGTTCAACCGCCTGCCGTGCTAGTCGCTAACGCCTCCATTGACGAGGCATTAGCGCATGATGAAATGTCCGACGCGCTAGCCCCCGTAAGGCACCTTGATAAAAGGAGCCCTTAGTGAGAGTGAGGGCGGGTTCGAGCCCATGACGTGAACAAGAGCAAGTGGAAAGTTTCCACGTTACAACCCGAATTGGGAAAAGGGCTCCCTTTTCTGAGGCTTGTAACCCTGATGGGTAAAAATATCTCCAGTTTCATTTTTCTTCTTACAGTGGTTTGGAACATTTATCATTTAGGGCTCCTTTTACTGAGCTGCGTTAGGGCCTTAACGCGCGGAATAGCGTGCACTAAGTGGCTGCACGCGCTAGACCTTAACGCCAGCAATGAGACCTTAGTGAATTTGAAAAGCACATATCTCTGTATTGTATATTGATGTACGGCAAGTACTAGACCACGTCCCTAAAGCATTATGGAAGAAGCATGGAAAGGTAAAAGGCTATAGAAGCTTTACAAATTGAAATGTTAAAGGAAAACAGAGGACCAAAGGTAGCACAGTACCCATTGATACCTAGGGCTCCTTTTACTAAGGTGCACTAGCGGTTTTAGCGCACGCAGCGTATTACCGCGCACTACACCGTGCGCTACGCAGCTAGAACTAATGCCAACTCAATGCTGGCATTAGCATCTGGCGCGCAGGGCAACGTAGCACGCATTATTCCGCGCGTTAATGCCTTAACGCAGCTTAGTGAAAGGAGCCCCAGAAGCTGTAATAGGAAGCATACCTATAATTGAAGACTTGATAAGTGAAGGGATTCTGAAGGAAAGTACATCTCATTGGAATACCCATTGGCCATTACTTCTAATCCAGAAGCCGGATGTTTGTTGTGTTTGGTCGGTCAAAACTGGAATTAACTGTCCGGTTTAATCAATGTGTTTTTCTTTTTTTTCCCCGATTTTATCGTTATTTGTACATCGCATTGGATTATGATTTTGCGATCAAATCAAATTTTTTTAATAAACTTGAAACTTGATAAAGCCTGAATATCTGCTGGTTACAAATACTGTAACAATATTGAATGAGGTTCCTTTGGGATCTTATTTGACTGTTATTGATTTGAAAAATACATTTTATACTATCCCAGGGGTGTCCAACCTTTTGGCTTCCCTGGGCCGCATTGGCCGAAAAAAAATGTTTCTGGGGCCGCGCAAACGCTGCAGCAAGACAGAGGAGGGAGCCGGCAAGACGGTAAACACCCGGGCGCAGCAGAGGAAAACACTGCATCACCCTCGACTGGGGCCGCACAAATTCTTCACGGGGCCGCATGCAGCCCTTGGGCCGCAGGTTGGACACCCCTGTATTACACTCAAGGTTACGTCCCTATACCGCCTTTACCTTTCATGGTATATGGTATCAATGGACGTGGCTACCACAGGGACTTAGAAAGAGTCCCAGAGTCCCTTTGTATTCTCCAGGATATTGATGCATGGTTTGCAAACCTTTCAGGAACGGATCCCACCAGGAGTAAACTTGATATCTTATGTAGATTATTTATTGTTATCTGCATCTACCCTAGAGAATAATGTCACATACTTTTATTTACTTTACTTTAATTTTATTATTTTTATTTTTTATTTTTTGAATTTATACTATTTAATAGTTTTCTCAGGTACTTTAGCTAGATTGTGAGCCTTCGCGACAGTCAGGGAAGTTCTAAGTGCCTAAATTTATTTTATTGTAACCCGTTCTGGGCTCCTTGGGAGGACGGGCTATACAAATGAACAAATAAATAAATATACTATTGAGTTACTTAAATTTTTGTGTAATCAAGGATATGTAGTCAATAAGGACAAATTACAAATAGCAGAAGAGGAAGTTACCTTTGTTAAAAACTACTTTGCGCAAAATTATGCCATTGGAGTCTAAAGACTAGCTAAAATATTTGCCGGCTGTATTATATGCAGTGTGTAATAGATATCTACCTAGATTTGCTATGACTCTATTCCAAATTGCCACTGAAAGGCGGATGTCTCTTGCTTTTTTGCAACCTGGAAATTGTAGTATTGCTTTGTTTTCTGATTTTGGTACAGCTCTGTACAGACCAGAATAACAAATGCTAGGAAGTTCTTCTTTACCCAACGTGTAGTGGACACCTGGAATGCGCTTCCAGCAGACGTAATAGGGCAGAGTACGGTATGGGGTTTAAGAAAGGATTGGACAATTTCCTGCTGGAAAAGGGGATATAGGGGTATAGATAGAGGATTACTGCACAGGTCCTGGACCTGTTGGGCCGCCCCATGAGCGGACTGCTGGGCACGATGTTCTTACAATAGCAGAAGTGCAGTCACATCATGCCCCAAGGGAGGTCATCAATGATATTGTTCCCATCTACAGATTCCATGAGGACTAATGGGTGTATAAGAGACTGCACACATGAAATATGTGGACTCAGCCGCATTTTTATGGACCTTTTCAAATAGAGACATTGTTCAGGATCGTTCTGTATTAATCTGACTTGTATAATTTTACAATAAAAATGTTTTCAACTTTAAACTTAAAAAGCTGTGTCATTGAAACAGAATCAAATTTAAAAAAAAAAATCGATTCAGTAGGCCAAAGGGAATTGAATCAAAATTTTTTCCTGAATTGGGCAGCTGTACTGTAAAGGACGCCCCCTTCCTTCCCATCCTCGGCATTCACACAGTTCAGCAACTTTCCTCGTTCTGTTTCTTGTACTAACATAAGAACATAAGAATAGTCTTGCTGGGTCAGAATCAAGCCCAGTAGCCCGTTCTCACGGTGGCCAATCCAGTTCACTAGTACCTGGCCAAAACCCAAGGGCAAGCAGTGGCTTCCCTATCCTTCTTTATGCTTCTCTATTGTACTGACCTAGATCAGTGGTTCCCAACCCTGTCCTGGAGGACCCCCAGGCCAATTGGGTTTTCAGGCTAGTCCTAATGAATATGCATGAGAGAGATTTAGATATAATGGAAGTGACAGGCATGCAAATCTGCTCCATGCATATTCATTAGGCCTATCCTGAAAACCCAATTGGCCTGGTGGTCCTCCAGGACAGGATTGGGAACCACTGGTCTAGATGATACAGTAAAGGCTCAGTATATTTTAGATCTAAATTTGATAAGGCTTAGCTTGAAAGTTCTCCTTTGCAGCAGAAGGGTTAGAGGTAGGAGATATGAAAACTAAGATACTTTTGCTTTGTGGAATCTCTATTTTATAGACAGAAGAGAATTCTGCTTCAACCTGAGCCGTCCACTGATTATGCTGAACTTCCTTTTGTTTTACTACTTTCCTGCATCTTCTAGCTCTTTCACGAAAGTTCATCTAAAGGATATCAGTGTGCCTACGTACACAAGGTCAGCCATAGGGTTTTATTCTACTGGTAGAATACAGTAGAGTCACTGAGGATTCAAGAAAACAGTTCTTAGGCCCTGATTCTATAAATGGTGTCTACCTCCTAGGCATTATTCGACATGATTATCAATCAACCACTAGATAACATTTATATAATCACATTTATATAAGCATTCTTAGGCACCAGCAGACATTAGGGCCTGACTCTCTAAAGGATGCCGATTTCAGCAGCCACTTAAGAAGCAGCTACTGATCAAATTGACCACCTTTATGGACACAATCTGATGAGGACCAGCCAGCACAGCTTCAGCAAAGGAAGATCTTGCTTGATAAACTTGCTGCACTCCTTTGAGGGAGTTAATAGGTAGATAGACAAGAGTGACCTGGTCAACATTGTATATCTGGGTTTTCAGAAGGCGTTTGACAAGGTCCTGCATGACTACTTCAAAAAATTGTGAGCCATGGAATCGAGGGTGAAATACTCACGTGGATTAAAAACTGGTTGGCAGATAGGAAGCAGAGAGTGGGGGTAAATGGACAATACTCGGACTGGGAAAGCGTCACGAGTGGAGTGCTGTAGGGTTCGGTGCTTGGACCCGTGCTCTTCAACACATTTATAAACGACCTGAAAATTGGTATGATGAGCAAGGTGATAAAATTTGCAGACGATACAAAGTTATTCAGAGTAGTGAAGATGCAAAAGGATTGCGAAGACCTGCAACGTGACATAAACATGCTTGAGAAATGGGCTGCGACATGGCAAATGAGGTTTAACGTGGACAAGTGTAAGGTGATGCATGTCGGTAACAAAAATCTTATACATGAATACAGGATGTCCAGTGCAGTACAGAGACCCCCCAAGAAAGAGACTTGGGAGTACTGGTCGACAAGTCGATGAAGCTATCCGCTCAATGTGTGGCGGCGGCGAAAAGGGCGAACAAGATGCTAGGAATGATTAAGAAGGGGATCACGAACAGATCGAAGAAGGTTATCATGCCGCTGTACCGGGCCATGGTATGCCCTCACCTGGAATATTGCATCCAGCACTGCATCCAGTACATGAAGAAGGACACAGTACTACTCGAAAGGGTCCAGAGAAGAGCGACTAAAGTGGTTAAGGGGCTGGAGGAGTTAACGTACAGTGAGAGGTTAGAGAAACTGGGCCTTTTCTCCCTTGAAAAGAAGAGACTTGAGAGGGAACATGATCGAAACATTCAAGATAATGAAGGGAATAGACTTGGTAGATAAAGACAGATTGTTTATCCTCTCCAAGGTAGGGAGAACGAGAGGGTACTCTCTAAAGTTAAAAGGGGATAGATTCCGTATAAACATAAGAAAATTCTTCTTCACTCAGAGAGTGGTAGAAATCTGGAACGCTCTTCAGAGGCTGTTATAGGGGAAAGCACCCTCCAGGGATTCAAGACAAAGTTAGACAAGTTCCTGCTGGAACAGAACATACGTAGGTAAGGCTAGACTCAGTTAGGACACTGGTCTTTGACCTATGGGCCTCCCGGGAGCAGACTGCTGGGCACGATGGACCACAGGTCTGACCAAGCAGCAGCAATTCTTATGTTCTTATGCATGTCAATCACACATCGATGTCCTTTCTTTTTTCTAATAGACACTTTACATGTAGGCCAGCATTTTACAGGTTTTTATTTAAGGTGTCTTGCACCTACGGAGATGCATAGGGACTCTTATGGATGCCCAAAGACACTTCTGGTGAAAACCACACCCACATCGGCCTTGGGTGTCAGTAGGTGTGTCTAGACACCTCCATAGGTGTGATTCAGATGCCTGTACGGTAGGCATCCTTTGTGGCATGGAGTTAAAAAACAAAACAAAACATGAGTCCTGATTGGCTGGTAAGATTGGCTGATTGGCTGGTAGGACGTCTACCGCTGCCCAGTATGTGTCACATTAGGATAAAAAAAAACAACTTGTATTGAAAAATCTCACACTAGCTATGGGAAATTATAACCTGTAAACTGTATACAGTATTCACAAATATTGGCATTAGACCCTTAGTATGTGTTGAGTTAGGATAAAAACATGTATCGTAAAACTTGTACTGTAATTATAACTGTATTATAACTTGTACTGCAAATCATAACCTGCTAACTATATATTATGTATGTTTAACCTGTAACCCATTCTGAGCTCTTTGGGGATAATGGGATAGAAAACAAATAAAATGAATAAATAAGTTGCATTATTTTATCACAGGATTAGAGAATGACATGGGAACCCATTTTTTTCTGTCCCTGCAAGAACTCAATTTCCCCATCCCATCCCTGTGAGTTTTGTCACTGTACCTGTCCCTGCCCCATTCCTGCAAGCTCTATCCTCATCTACAGACGCCTCAAACACTTATGATTTTAAAGTGTTTGAGGCTTGTGCAGATGAGGACAGAGCTTGCAAGAATAGGGCAGGGACAGGAAAAGAACTCTCCAGGATGGAATGGGAAAATGAGTTCCCATGGGAACGGGGAAAAATTTGTCCCTATGTCATTCTCTACACAGGATCTTATTTTATGCAATGAGATCCTGCAGTGGCGTACCTAGCTTATGTGACACCTGGGGCCCATCATTTTTTGGCAACCCCCCCCCCCCCACCCATCTGTACAAAAAACATGATTTTTAGTAACAAGCCACACGTCACACATGAGTACCTAGGAAAAGACAGCATCTTACATATTGCAGTGAGCAGTACATCAATACACCCATTGTAAAACTAAACAAGCCAGACCAGTACAGGTCAATCCTGCAGTCAATCCTAACAGAAAACCATGTCTTTCGAACACACAGAACACAGAAAACACCTTCGCCTAGTATGGAATATGTCATCACAAACTAATCCCTCCCCCTTTTACAAAACTGTAGTGTGAATTTTAGCCACGGTGGTAACAGCTCTGACACTCATAGAATTCTGAGCATCAGAGCTGCTACCACCTTGGCTGGCACTAAAAAACGCTCCACAGTTTTGTAAAAGGGGGGATGAAATAGAAATACATAGACAAAGATTAAATTGAACCAGCAAGAAGCTGGACTCTGCATACAATGCAACACCATAGAAACAGTGACACATGTCTCCTAAAGCAATAAATAAATAGAAATTTTTTGTTCTACCTTTGTCTTCTCTGGTTTCTGCTTTCCTCATCTTC
Organism: Geotrypetes seraphini; assembly: GCF_902459505.1. NCBI lineage: Eukaryota > Metazoa > Chordata > Amphibia > Gymnophiona > Dermophiidae > Geotrypetes > Geotrypetes seraphini. The sequence goes on along the minus strand of NC_047089.1, from coordinate 214,262,340 downwards.
TTGTAACTGTCTTCCTTCCATCCACTGTCTGCCATTTCTCTGCCCCTCCCTATATGGCATCTTCTCTCCTTCTATGCCCCTTCCAGAAACTGTATGCCTCCCCCTTCCATCTCTCCTCTAGGAACCCCCCCCCCCCTTTGGTCTAGCATCCATCATCTTCCCTCTTTTCCCTCATGGTCTGGTATCTTTCTCCTTTCATCTCTCTTTCCTTCCCCCCTGTGGTTTTTTAGCATCTCTCTCTTCTCATTTCCTCCGCTCAGATCTGATATCTCTATCTCCTTCCCCGTTCTCTGGCATCTCTCTCTTCTCTCTCTTCCCTTTCCTTCTCTGGTCTTCCTTCTTTATTTTCTGCCTCTGTTTAAATTAAATTCTTTCTTACTATGCAGTCCTCAGTTTCCCTCTTTTCACTATGTCTACCCACAGCATGCCACCCCTTTCCTTCACCCCTCCACTATCTCACTAACTCTATCTTTTTCCCCCATCCAGCATATGTCCTTTTTCTTTATCCCTCCTTCCATCCAGTATGTGTTCTCTTTCTCCACTTCCATTCAGCATTTGCTCTCCCTTCTCCCCACTTCCATCATCTGACCTCTTTTCTCTCCCCTTTCTACCCACTTCCATCATCTGCCGCCTTCTCTCAATCTCTCCATCCACCACAGGCCCATCTTTCTCCCTTCCTCATCTTTCCGTTTTTGGCAACAAGATCTGCAACGCCCCCCCCTCCCCCCCCCGGAAAACAGGCCCGGTCCAACAAACCTCCCTGTCCTGTGGCCGGCAATGTCTAAGCTGCCTTCTTACAGCAGCCGGAGCATTGTAGTTGCATATGGCTGCCGTAAAGGTCGTCTCTGATGCAACTTCCGGTTGTGTCAGAGATGACCTTTACGGCAGCCACACGCAGCTTCAACGCTCTAGCTCAGGGGTGCCCACACTTTTTGGGCTTGCGAGCTACTTTTAAAATGACCAAGTCAAAATGATCTACCAACAATAAAATTTTTTAAAAAACACAAAGCACACTGTACGATGAGAAAATGTTAATTATCATTCCTATTCTGGGGGTATTTCAAAGAGGTCAAGACAGATGACTATGCACTGTCACCTCAGTAGCAACCATACAAAAATAGACAAATATACCCCCTCCCTTTTTACTAAACCACAATAGCAGTTTTTAGCGCAGGGAGCTTCGCTGAATGCTCAGGGCTGCTCTCAACACTCATAGGCTCCCTGCGCTAAAAAACGCTATTGCGGTTTAGTAAAAAGGGGCCTTAGTGCAAAATATAGACAGCAGATATAAATTCAGACACATTTTGATCACTAAATTGAAAATACAATCATTTTTCCTACCTTGCCTGGTGATTTCATGAGTCTCTGGTTGCACTTTCTTCTTCTGACTGTGCATCCAATTTTTCTTCCCTTCTTTTAGCCTGTATGCTTCCTCTCCTCCAGACCTCATTCACTCCCCCAACTTTTCCTTCCTCTCTCCCTGCCCTTTCTTTCTCCCTGCCTCCCTTTCTTTTTTCTCTCTTCATGCCCCCTTTCTTTTTTTCTGTTTCCCTTTTGTCTCCCTGCCTGCCCCCTTTCTTTCTTTCTCCCTACCCTCCACCAAGCCACTGCTGCCACCATCAGGGAACAGGCCCCAAAGTTGCTGTCGCCCCAAGCTCTCTCTGCTTCCCAGCATCGGGTCGACCAGCATTCCTCTCCCCGACATCAATTCTGCCGTCGGAGAGGAAGTTCCACCCAGCCAGGCAGCGATTGGCTGGCCCAAACTTCCTCTCCAACGGCAGCCTTAGGGTGGGTGCACAGCCGGCCAGGTCCAGAAAATGGTCGATCGCCAAGGCAAAATGAGTCTATCATGGAGCCAGGGATGGACTCTGCAATCGACTCACTTTGCCTTGGCGATCGACCTTTTTCCGGACCTGGCCGATTGTGCACCCCACCTAAGGCTGCACCCGGGGCGGACTGCCCCCCGCTCCCCCCTTGGTACGCCACTGAGATCCTATGCTAAACTAACCCAATTTAACAGTAGCCCTCATTGATAAGTACCCCTCCCCCCCACACACACACCAATTGCTTATGAATCAAGAAAATAATTTTAAATTGAGAATATTTTATGGGGAACCAATGAAGGTCCTTTATTTTAGGGGAGATATGGTCTATCTTAGTTGAACTAAAACAAACTCTGCTGCATTCTACACCATCTAATATAATAAAGAGCTAGCCGTGCATGCGCACTCCTATTTGCGTGTTCCGTGCGTGTAGGTCTGTGGCCGAAGGAGTGCGCATACGCGCTAATACGTCACCAGCCAATCGCTTCCACAAGCCGGACCGCAGCCAGACGACGATCTCCGTTCCTCCTGCCGCCGCCGATCTCCGTTCCTCCTTTGCCGCCCACCCCCTTCTCTTCCCGCAGACCCGAATGGCGATTCCAGCAGCGTGTGCATCAGTCTCCACACGCTGCTTCGGGCCCTTCTACTGCCCTGAATTGCTCTGCCGCATCTCTGATGATGTCATCAGGGACGTGCCAGAGTAAATCAGGGCAGTAGAAGGACCCAAAGCAGCGTGTGGAGACTGATGCAAGCGCTGCTGGAATCACCACCTTTGTAGTCCGGACCGCGGGAAGGGAAAGGGGGGGTAGAGGAAACGCTAATGCTGCTGCACAGGGAACTGGGGGGGAGGGAAATGGAGGGGGAGGGAATGCTGCTTTGCACAGACAGAGAGAGAGAGGAAGGGAAACACAAAGAAAATAAGAAAGACACAGGGGCAGGTGCACAGGGAACTGGTGTGGGGGGAGGGAAATGGAGGGGGATGGAATGCTGCTTTGGACAGACAGAAAGAGGGAGGAAGGGAGACAGAAAGAAAAGAAGAAAGACACAGGGGCAGGGAGATACACAGAAAGACAGACAGGCAAAGGGGGCCAGGGACAGAGACAGACAGAAAGGACAGCGGGAGCCGCGTCAGGATGGGTGCGGGATGCGGCAGTGGGAACTTTTCCAATGGGTGCAACTGGGCGGCTGTCGGGAACCTCTGATCAGGGGCAGAGCAAGGTAAGAGTATCATAGGGATAAGAAGGAGGAGGGGGGATAAAAAAGGAAGGGATGCCTCCTGCTGGACAGGGGGAGAAGGAAAGAGATGCTGATGGACAAGGGGGGTGAAGAAAAAGGAACGGAGGACTAATGTTGGACAGGGGGAGAAGGAAAGAGGTGCTGCTGGACAGGGGGTAGGTAAAACCAGTGGCGTACCTAGGGGGGGGGCCGGGGGGGGCGGGCCGCCCCGGGTACCAGCCCTAAGGGGGTGTTCCCGGCCTTGCCGTTCAGTCCCCCGCCACCCCCGAAGGACCGCTCGCCCCCCTGGCCTCCCCGCACCACCTATGAACAGCCGCAGCAGGATCGCGAAGTCAGCGTCAGCATCCCTGCGCTGCTTCCTACGACGCGATCCCGCCCCTCCTCTGACGTCAGAGGAGGGGCGGGACCGTGGCGCAGGAAGCAGCAGGGATCGCTGACGCTGACTTCGCGATCCTGCTGCGGCTGTTCATAGGTGGTGCGGGGAGGCCAGGGGGGCGAGCGGTCCTTCGGGGGTGGCGGGGGACTGAACGGCAAGGCCGGGAACACCCCCTTAGGGCTGGTACCCGACGCTGACTTCGCGATCCTGCTGCGGCTGTTCATAGGTGGTGCGGGGAGGCCAGGGGGGCGAGCGGTCCTTCGGGGTGGGTCGGGGCATCAGACCTTCAGGGTGGGGCGGGCGGGCAGGCAAGCAGGCTTTCAAGGGGGAGGGGGGTGACAGGCAGGCAGGCAGGCCTTCAAGGGGGGACAGGCCTTCGGGGGGGGGGTGCAGACATTCAAGGGGTGCAGGCCTTCAAGGGGGGCAGGCAGGCCTTCAGGGGGGTGCAGACCTTCGGGGGGGGTGTAGGCCTTTGGGGGGGTGCAGACCTTCAAGGGGTGCAGGCCTTCAAGGGGGGCAGGCAGGCCTTCAGGGGGGTGCAGACCTTCGGGGGGGTGTAGGCCTTTGGGGGGGTGCAGACCTTCAAGGGGGTGCAGGCCTTCAAGGGGGGAAAGGCAGGCAGGCCTTCAAGGGGGGGACAGGCCTACAAGGGGGGGGGACAGGCCTACAAGGGGGGGGACAGGCCTACAAGGGGGGGGACAGGCTTTCAAGGGGGGGTGCAGGCCTTCAAGGGGGGGTGCAGGCCTTCAAGGGGGGTGCAGGCCTTCAAGGGGGGAAAGGCAGGCAGGCCTTCAAGGGGGGGACAGGCCTACAAGGGGGGGGACAGGCCTACAAGGGGGGGGACAGGCCTACAAGGGGGGGGACAGGCCTTCAAGGGGGGGTGCAGGCCTTCAAGGGGGGTGCAGGCCTTCAAGGGGGAGACAGGCCTTCAAGGGGGGGAAAGGCAGGCAGGCAGGCCTTAAAGGGGGGACAGGCCTACAAGGGGGTGGGACAGGCCTTCAAGGGGGGGACAGGCCTTCGGGGGGGGTGCAGACCTTCAAGGGAGTGCAGGCCTTCGGGGGGGGGTGCAGTCCTTCAGGGGTGGGGTTTAGGCCTTCAGAGGGGGACAGACCTTCGGGTGGGAGGTAAAGTCCTTCGGGGGGTGCAGGTCTTCAGGGGTGGGGTGTAGCCCTTCGGAGGGGGGACAGACCTTCGGGGGAGGGGGGTCCTGGTGTAAAAGTACACAGAGGGAGAGAGGGAAGGGGGGGTTCAAAGATACATGCATATGCCAGACTTTGGGGGTTAGAAATAATGGGTCTAAAAACAGAGGAGTGGGAGAGAGATGGTGCATAATGGGATTTAGGGAGGGAAGGAACAGAAAGGGAGAGAACTTGGAAACAGGGGATGGTGTGGAGGGGGGATAGAGATACTGGATAGGAGGATAGTTGGGAACAGAAAGGGAGAGATGGTGGATCCTGGGGTGGTGGGGAGTTGAGAAAAGGTGAATCTGTGGATGGAGACAAAAAAAAGGAAAGATGCCAGATCTCCGGGAGAGGGAAGGGAAACGGAAGGGGAGAACAGAGATGGCAGACGGATGGTTAGCACGGAGAAAGGAGACCCTGGCAAGCAAGACAACAAGAGCCTGGGACCAACAAGATTTGAATATTGATCAGAGAACAAAAGGTAGAAAAAATAATTTTATTTTCTGTTTTGTGATTACAATATGTTAGATTTGAAAAGTGTACATGAGACAGCTTGAAATGGGAACTTTTCTATTTTTGTGAATGGCAAGGCTGAGTTCAGTTAAAATATATGCTTTATAAGAAAATATAATAATGTGTTTTATAAAGTTTATAAGCATTGCTGGCATACTCGGTGAGGTGTTCCTAGTGTTGGTGGTGGTGGTAGCATGTCAGTGTGTTGAGAGGAAGAGGTAGTCTGGGAAATTCTGCTGAGCAAACTCTGGGCCCATTTCCACCCCCAGTTAGTCCACTCCACTCAACTGGTTCACACACTGAGTGGGTCTTTGGGTGTTATTTCTGGGTAGTTGTTTTAGAATCTCTTCCAGTGGTTTGTCAGTATCTCCTTCTGGTCCAAGGAAGGAAACTTTGTCAACCTTAGCATTGACCTTCAGAATATGTTTGTAACAGCGCTGCTTGTGTGGCATTAGGCTATGTAGTGATCGAAAGAAAAAAACAGACCTTTGCACATTTTTGCACTATATGGTGGGTGTATGAGGAGATTCATTTCCTGCACAGTTAAGTCCATTTTTTCTACTGAATAATAGTATAGGTACAATGAAAGTAAATAGCAAAAATGTTTGAGTAGATAATTAAGGAAATCTTTTTCATATTGCTTGCTTATGGACTGGGAAAAAAGACTGTTCAAGCAAATGTCTCCAGAACTGCTTTAATGGAAAAATGTGATTTTTTTTTTTTTAAGTACTTTGTGAAATTTATTGTTGTTGTGAAATTTATTGTTATACTTTGTTTAAACTTAAAAAGCGGTGTCATTAACAGTGAATCTAATCGAAAAATCGATTCAACAGGGTGAATCGGATCGAATGAAATATTTTTCTCTGAATCGGGCAGCACTATTGGCTACCATGAGAATGGGCTACTGGGCATGATGGACCATTGGTGTGACCCAGTTAGGCTATTCTTATGTTATGTTCTCATCTGTAGGGGCCTTTGTTTTCACTTCTTATTTTAATGTATTTTTTTCCTGGGAACTTATCAGTGTTTTTTTATAATGGGAACAAAAATGGAAGAGAATTAATGTGTGTGGAATGGGGGGGGGGTAACTAATTTCTTCAGCTAAATAATTCAATCCACTTCAAACAGACATAGGAGAACTCACGCACCATTCACACACCCTCCAACCAAAAACGTCAAAAGAAAAAAACTGTTCGACAACCTCCTAGCCATTCGAGCTGCAACACTTGACCCCCAACTCTACAACCTATTGACCTCGACCACAAACTACAAAACCTTAAAAAAAGAAATAAAAACCCTTCTATTAAAAAAACACATAAAACCAAACTAACATAATCAGAACTGTCCCAAGCATCACCTGCAACTACTCCATATGTACTTCTGATGTCATGACAATTCAGACATAATTTATGTTATGTTATGTTTGGAATAATGGTTACATAAATGAGGTTCAATAAAAGAAAATTTTCTGTGGGAGCATTTGTTGGAACTTCTGTTATCCTGATTTCTTCTATCTGTGGGCTTTCTTTAGCTAACCTACTTATCTGGGGCTTTCCACTTCTGCAGCTGCCCTTTTCACGGTCCACTTTGCGCTTGCACTCTCTGGGGAGGGGGGGTTGGGTCTGGGCTTGGTGGGGTAGGTGTGTCTGGTAGTTTTGTCTGGGTGGTGGCTGGGTGTTTCTTGGGTGCTTGTTGTGCGGATTGGTGTGTCTGGTGAGCGGTCTGGGTGTTGTTGCTTGTGGGGGTTTTTTTCATTATAAAATATGGCTGAGGGTCTAGTCCGGCTTATTATTCTTGTGGGTTCTGGGGTGGGATTTGTTTGCTTGCCCCAAGTTTTGGCCTTTTGTTGTGTATTGCTATGCCTCTCATTGGCAATTTTCTCTTGGGAGAGGCTTGTTCATGCTTGTTGTTGCTGTTACTCTCATTCTGTGTTCTTTTTGATAATGTATAAGTTTCTGTACAGAACATGGTTGCTTGTCTGGACCTTTTGCCATTCTCAATAAAAATACTTTGGAAAAAAAAAAAAAAAAAAAGAAAATTTTCACTGCCTGTTTCTATTCTGACCATTTATTCCATTTCATGGTTATTGCAAAAAAAAAAAAAAAAAAAAATTTTACATGAGGGGGGGGGGGGGTGTCAAAAAATGATGGGCCCCGGGTGCCACATACCCTAGGTACGCCACTGGGTAAAACAAAGGGAGAAGGGCTGCTGCTGCATCAGGAGAGCAGTGAAGGGGTGGTGGTGGACACAGTGGAGGTAAAAGGAAGGGAAAATGGACAGAGGGAGCAGGCAAGGGGTAGTGATGGACAGCCAAGGAAAAAGAAAGGCAGAAAGAAAGAAAGCGGCTAAGGAGAGAGAGAAAGAAAGAAAGAGACACACACGCATATGTTCTAGCACCCGTTAATGTAACGGGCTTAAAGACTAGTATCTAATATCTCTATTACTGTGCTTGCAAGATCAAAATATACAGCATTGCAGTAATCAAAACAAGGAAGCGTTAGAGACTGAACAACAACCAGAAATATTCATGACTTAAATATCATTTATGAGACTGAACCAATTATAATTTAAAGAAAGCAGTATAGTCTGTTCTCGATATTTGCACGTTTGTGATGAGTGAATTCAATTGCAACCAATATTCCCCATTTGTGTCGCATATTCGTGGACTGACACTCACAAAGCCAGCTTTCTTTGCTTTCACTTTCACCTCGTGATCAGTCTTTGCTTCCAGATATAACCCCCAAGCATCCAGAGAGTGGATTACAGGTACTTCAAGTGCTGTCCCATGCAGAAACCTAACCCTATTCTCCCAATAATAATAATAACTTTATTCTTTTATAGCTCTATAACCAAAAGTTCTAGGTGGTTTATACTAAAAAGAGCTGGACAATCAGTGACATACAATAATATAGTAAAAAAATACAAATATTTATAAAATAGAATTTCAATAATAAAACTCACTAAGTAATAAACTTATCGAACAAAGTGGTCTTAATTAATTTCCGGAAACAGCAATAGGATAACATAGCTTGCTGAATAGATTTACCTAACCAAGATTGTTGCCTACCAGCTTGAAATACTAAGAAGGTCTTATATCTACACCCATTAATTTTTGGATAAGCAAATAAGTAGAAGTTTCTAGTTTCTCTTGATGGTCTATGCAACACAAAATGAGGAAAAAGGTAAGCTGGAGACAATCCCGATATCAGCTTAAAACAGATACAGGAAAATTTGAATAATACTCTTGCGTCCAAAGGCAGCCAATGAAATAAACGATAATATGGACTAATATGGTCGTTCTTTTTTAAACCAAAAATCAATCGAACAGCTGTATTCTGAATTATCCTTAATTTCCTTAGAATTTTTTTGGGGTGATCCTAAATAGATGATGTTACAATAGTTTAAAATAGATAAAACTAATTCCTGCACCAATAGTCTGAACAATAAAGGATCAAAATATTTTTTCATAATGTTTTTTCTTAATTTCCATAATGTAAAAAAGCATTTTTGTATCACTAAGTTCGTGTGTTAAATGTCTGTCTAGTGTGACTCCCAGAATTTTGATAGATTTAATAATCGGGTAGTCATGACCATTAAGATGAACTGGTCACTTTACATGGTTTTGAGGCAGAAGGTGTACTCCTGGAAGCTAACCTTTATTTTCCCATAGACTCAGCATTTTGTTTTTCGTGATTTTGCGGTTCACGAACATTTTCATGAACCATACTACCATGAATGATGAAAATGGACTTTACTCTCAGGACACACCGCTGAAAAAATAAACCTAAGTCTAATGTAATCCCAAGATATTTTGAAGAACAGATAACAGACCAATGGAAAGGTCAATCAGAAACTTACTGAAGTTACTATAATGCTTGAATTAGTTAAAAAAAAACCTTCAGTACTTGACATGACATTACTCTTGTCCAATCTTCACTGGCTCCCAGTGATTTCCAGAATCCATTTCAAATGCTCCTGCCTGGCTTTTAAGATCATTCACGGCATCCTTCCTCCCCTAATCCAACAATCCTTTAACTTTTCGAGTCCTGACTCCACCAGACCCGCCCAAAGATATAAACTATCCTTCCCCTCTCTACGCGGTATTCTCTATGCAGGTAAACTGGGAAAATCTCTTCTCTTCAAAATCACAGGTCTCTGGAACGACCTTACTATCCCATTGCGGAACCTGGGCTCTCTCCAACAATTCTGCAAGCAACTGAAAACTTGGCTCTTCTCTAACATGTAATTCTATTTTCCCCCTTACTCTTCCTTTCTATATATAAGCTCATGTAAACATTTTCCTTTCTCTTCTTATATTTAAGTTCTTGTAAACCGTGCCGAGCTCCACTTCCGTGGAGAGGATGCGGTACATAAACTTAAGGTTTAGTTTAGTTTAATCTCTCAGTATGAAGGTTTAGTAGTATTATGTTTTTGAGTTGAATGCGATACTGCTGGGTATGTGCTGACATGAGTGTGTCCAATTTCTTTAGTGTCCCCTCCTGATGAAGCATTACTGGGTGAAACTCAAGTTGGGAGGGGGGTGGGGTCAATCGAACAGGGACAGTGAATAGAAGTCACAAGCACTATTAATACTCATAAGGTCAGCAGCATTTGCTACTGCCACCAAGGACATTCAGATAAGTTAATAGAAAATTTGTTATATAGTATGTTGTCTATTTAAGCTGGTGGCTAGAACAGTGAGTGATGATCCCATTGGCAACCTTTGCTGTGTTTATTCACTGTGCACTTTAGTTGTGGGTCTGAGCACTAAACAGTATTATAAACTAGTGTTAAAGCCCGTTACATTAATGGGTGCTAGAAAGCAGCCCCCTCCAATTCCTCCCTGACTGTCTCTCCCTGACCCCTTCTGTCTCCCCTCCCCCAAGCAAAGCTGTCTGCCTCCCAGCACACCCCTCCCCCACAGAAGGCCCCTTTCCCTCTCCCCCTCCAGTTCCTCCCTTACTGTCTCTCTGTGGCCACCCTTCTGCGTTCCCCCCCCCAAGCAAAGCTGTCTGGCTCTCAGCACACCCCTACTCCAAAGCAGCCCCCTTTCCCTCTCCCCCTCCAGTTCCTCCCAGACCGTGTCTCCGTGGCCCCCTTCTGTCTCCCCTTCCCCAAGCAACGCTGTCTGCCTCCCAACACATCCCTCCCCCCAAAGCAGCCTCCTTTCCCTCTCCCCGCCAGTTCCTCCCTGACTGTCTCTCTGTGGCCCCCCTTCTGTCTTCCCCCCCAAGCAAAGCTGTCTGCCTCTCAGCACACCTCTACCCCAAAGCAGCCTCCTTTCCCTCTCCCCCTCCCCCTCCTTAGATAATTTTTAGCTGCATGGGACACCCGCAGCACCAGCACCATACCCTCCAGCCGTTCCTCTGAGCGAAACTGCCACCACCGCTCAAACTCCTTCACGCGCTGCCCGCCTACATGCTGTTGAGGCTGCCATGCACCATCCCCGCGGTCTGGCCGGCTCCCTTAGTCCCTTGCCACCCCCACCCCCTTCCCGTGTCGGGCAGAGCAAATCAGGGCAGTAGAAGGCAGTGGGAGGGTCAGATGGGAGGCTGAACGGGGGTTCGGGTGTGCCGGGGAGGAGGGGCGAAGACGACGCCAACGAAGACGAACTGTCTTACAGGGAGGGGGGAAAAACCCTAAGCGTGCATGCGCACTCCTGCGGCCACAGACCTACAGATCATGGAAGCACGCAGTTAAGAGTGCGCATGTGTGGCTAGGGTTTTATTATATAGGATTATATCTAGTGATTAACTAGGTAAAATTATCTGTGGTGATTGTGAAGAAAATCAAATAAAGTTGACCATAACTATAATCATACCCAGAATTCCCAGAATTTTTACTAAGGTCTGATGAAGGGGCATACAAAGGGGTGTGCCCTTTTATCACACCTCTTCCTTGGCATGCCTTTTCACATTCCCATGACCAATAATATTTTTGTTAAAGCTTATAGCATGTTGTTACTGAAAACTAAAATACTTCTGGCTCTATTTACTAGATGTATTAGCATTCAAAAGAAAAGTAATATGTAAGAAGAAAAATAAGTTAATTCAGACAACAGGTATTACCTGACCACTAATACCAGTCATTCTAGCCAGCAAGGACCCAGAACTCCATCAGAGATAAGCCTTTATGGTTGACCTGGGAGCTCAGTGGTAGTGTTGTGTACTGTCATACCAAGGCCTTGCAGCCAATCCCTTGGGACAATAAGGGCTGAGAATGCTGAGGAAGCAGCACAGAGTCCTAGAGGAGAGACAGTCCCAGTGGTGAAATCTGGCAGGCAGACTAAGGGATTTTGTTGCCACACTTTGGAAGGGTTCATGGCCATCAGAAACTAGCTGAGGGACATTGCTGTAATAGTGGTGCTACATGAGTTTGGAAGAGGTTAAAAAAAGAGAGAAAAAACCCCACCCCAAATATTTGCAAATAAATATTCTTGGTGCTATATCCCAGCATTGTTTCTAATTGAGCTTGAAGCTCAAAAGAGCAGAAACTGCAAGTCCAATATACAGTACTGCGAACTATATATCGTAGAGCTGGATTTGACCCTGCCCCTTATATGAACCAATATAGTTTAACCAATCACAAAGGGACAGATGCAGTCTGGGCAAAGCTTGGTTAGATGGGTTTCTTGTCAATCAGTGTCTAAATGGTTGCTTATAATCAAACCCAATGTGTCATTAAAGTTACCCAGGTCACCATGGTGCTGATAATGACCTCATAGCAGCAAAGAATCAGCTATGTCATCATAGTTCCTGCTATGGCCAAAGGAGATTTACTACTGAAGTTCTTCTTGGCCTGTTTGCTGTACTTATGGAGAAAGAAACAAAGCCCATCTCTCAGAAGTTATTCCTCAGTGCCACAGTCACAGATAAAAACTGCATCCATCATGCTGCCTACTTTCTGATTTCATCATTTTCTGTTTTTTTCGGAGGAATGCTCATCATCTTGACTTGGAGGCTAATGATTTCGTATCTATTATCAAGTAGCTTAGTCAAGAAAGAGGTAAATAAAACTGTTGAACTGTCATTACGCTGACTGTCCAGCCTTCTTTCAATGTGAACCGCCTAGAAGTCGCCTGACTATGGCGGTATAGAAAAATAAAGTTATTATTATTATTATTAAAGACCTTGGGCTCCTTTTACAAAGGCGTGCTAGTGGTTTAACACGTGTAACACCGTGCGCTAAACCGCCTGCCCTGCTAGCCGCTACACTTCCTCTTGAGCAGGCGGTAGTTTTTAGGCCAGCGTGGGGGTTAGCGCGTGATGAAAAGTCACGCGCGTTAAACCCGCTAGCGCGGCTTAATAAAAGGAGCCCCTTGTGATCATTGGGGGGGGTAATTTTCAACGCCATCTCCATTCATAAAACAGCACTTGATACATGAAAATGGCTTATTGTAAAATTGATACTCTACTCGTATGAAACGATCTATATTCTGTCACTCATTCTTATATTCTTCTTAAACCAGTTGATTAATCATGCGTTGAATATTTTTTAAGCATTTTTTAAAGCACACTGTTTATGCAGGGAAAGGCCTCAGAGTTAAGGAGTACTACGCTTATAGTCTCATCGACATTCACTGTCAGCGTAGATATAGTCCGAATGTATACTCCATACTATAATCACTGGCCAAAAACCTGCTTAGTGCATTTTTACTATTAGTCTTTAACTTATAACTCTTTAACTATTTTTAACCTGGAACTGGAGTAGGGAACAGCTCCGGTTCTGGTTCTGGTAGTTTGAGGTGGCGGCACACAATAAATGAAATCTATGATTGAAAACTGAACAACCACAAATACTAAAGATAAGTAAACCTCTGCTAGTTTTTTTCAAACTGTGAAGTGGTCTGTATTCAGAGCTCCAGTGTGGAATATATTAATCACAAGCTACAATTAAGAAAAAAAGATAAAATAGGTTAAAAATAGTTAAAGAGTTATAAGTTAAAGACTAATAGTAAAAATGCACTAAGCAGGTTTTTGGCCAGTGATTGTAGCATGGAGTATAGATTCGGACTATATCTATGCTGACAGTGAATGTCGATGAGACTATAAGCGTAGTACTCCTTAACTCTGAGGCCTTTTCCTGCATAAACAGTGTGCTTAAAAAAAATGCTTAAAAATATTCAACGCATAAGAACATAAGCAATGCCTCTGCTTGGTCAGACCTGTGATCCATCGTGCCCAGCAGTCCGCTCACGCGGCGGCCCAACAGGTCCAGGACCTGTGCAGTAATCCTCTATCTATACCCCTCTATCCCCTTTTCCAGCAGGAAACTGTCCAATCCTTTCTTGAACCCTAGTACCGTACTCTGCCCTATTACGCTCTCTGGAAGCGTATTCCAGGTGTCCACCACACGTTGGGTAAAGAAGAACTTCCTAGCATTCGTTTTCAATCTGTCCCCTTTCAACTTTTCTGAATGCCTTCTTGTTCTTTTATTAATCAAAAGTTTGAAGAATCTGTCCTTCTCTACTCTCTCTATGCCCTTCATGATCTTATAAGTCTCTATCATATCCCCTGTAAGTCTCCTCTTCTTCAAGGAAAAGAGACCCAGTTTCTCCAGTCTCTCAGCGTATGAAAGGTTTTCCATCCCCTTTATCAGACACATCGCTCTCCTCTGAACCTTCTCGAGTAACGCCATGTCCTTCTTAAGGTACGGTGACCAATATTGGTCGCAGTACTCCCGATACAATGGCAGGATTACTTCTTTCATTCTGGTTGTAATACCCTTACATAAGAACATAAGAACATAAGTAGTCGCCTCCGCCTTCTTGATTATGCCTAGCATTCTGTTTGCCTTCTTAGCGGCCACTGCGCACTGTGCCGTCAGTTTCATTGTCATGTCCACCATTACCCCCAAGTCCCTTTCTTGGGTACTCTCATTTAATAACATCCCTCCCATCATATAGTTGTACCTCGGTTTTCTGTTTCCCACATGTAATACTTTACATTTCTCAACGTTGAACTTCATCTGCCATCTCATCGCCCATTCCCCTAGTTTGTTCAAGTCCCTTTGCTATTCTTCATAATCTTCTTTAGTCCGAGCTCTACTAAATAGTTTGGTGTCGTCTGCAAATTTTATTATTTCGCACTTCGTCCCTGTTTCTAGATCATTTATGAATATATTAAATAGCAGCGGCCCGAGCACCGAGCCCTGCGGGACCCCACTCGTGACCCTCCTCCAGTCCGAGTAGTGGCCCTTCACTCCTACCCTCTGTTTCTTACCCGCCAACCAGTTTCTGATCCATCTATGTATGTCTCCTAACACCCCATGGTTCTTCAGTTTCCGGAGTAGGCGTTCATGGGGCACCTTGTCAAAGGGAAGTCTAGATATATGCATGATTAATCAACTGGTTTAAGAAGAATATAAGAATGAGTGACAGAATATAGATCGTTTCATACGAGTGGAGTATTGATTTTTATTGTATACTGACTACCAATACCACTCAGTTATAACTTCCAGAAGTTTTGTTGCTTATTGTAAAATTGCTCAAATGTAAGGGGACCAATTTAGAGTTCTCAAAACTGAAGATACTTGCTTCCAAAACAGAAACAAATGGAGGGCAAAAATTGCTTTGAATTTGTTTTTGTATTTTATATATGCAAGTATATTTATGTAGATGCAACATTGTTAACCATTGTCATGATTTAAATTGAAATAGAGCTCACCATACTTAGTAATGTGGAGGGGCATAATCAAAAGAAACATCTAAGTCTGTTTTTGGCCTAAGTTGCTAGTCGCCCAAAGTTGGCTAAGTAAAATGTCTATTCCTGAAAAATACATCCACAATATTCCCCCCCAAAAAAAAAAAATCATCTAGTTGGACGACCAGTCGTTTTATTGTCCAGACCGCTAAGTCGTCTATCGTTATAATAATAATAATTTATCTTTGTATACTACTATACCAAAAAAGTTCAAAGCGGTTCACAACAAAAAATGAATACATACAGTGTTAATAAAATAACATAAAATTAAACAGTCAAATAATTAATTTAAATGTAAAATACATCAGTTGGGAAGCCTAAAAAGTAAAATAGGAACACAATTAAGATGAAAACCTGTCAAACAGACATGTCTTAAGTAATTTTCTAAAATCAGAGTAGGAAGAAGCCTCTATCATTATACCCCATTCTCGACCAAAACTTCATCCAAGTCAAAAACGCCCAGAACAAGACCTTTTGGACAGAGGCGGGGTCAGCAAACTGATGGACTGGCCACCCAAACATTGCACCAAAGTAGTGGGGTACCTTACAGGGCACTGCTGTGAACTTCACAAAAAGGGTGCCACATAAACATCTCACCACAACTCCCTTATAGGTCATGGTGAGCCCCCCAAAACACCCCAGAACCTACTAGACCCACCTGTCTACCACCCCAATAGCCCTTATGGCTGCAAGTGGCACTTATATGGCAGTACATAAGGGTTTTGAGGGGTGCACATGTTTCACCATGGATGTAGTGATTAGAGTGGCTTATGGACCTGGGTCCTCCTCTCCATGGTTCACTAACCCACCCCCAAGACCACATATGCCACCTCTGTGCAGCTCTACTAGGCTTTCCTATGCCAGGCTGCCAGGTGCTGATGTTCTAAAGGCAGATGTGTATGTTTTTATTACAATTTTATGGTGTTGTGTGTGTGTGGGGGGGGGGGGTCAGTGAACACTGGGGTAGTATGTGGGGGTATGTACTTTGTGTCTAAAGTGCTTATCTGGTCACTTTGGATACCTTTTTGCCACTTAGACCTGTTTTTACATGGCCTAAGTCACAAAATACAACTTCCATCCAGGCAGCCTCGTTAAAGTTTCGGTTATACTTGCAGTATGACTAAGTTTAGATCAGCCTACGTCCCACCCAAATCCCGCCCTCACCACTCCTCCTACTATGCCCCTTTTAGTTCTGGTCGTACAGCAGCACTGACAACGTCTAAAACCCGTTTCGATTATCGGCACTTGGACGACTTGTCTCTTAGATCAGTGGTTCTCAACCCTGTCCTGGAGGACCACCAGCCAGCCGGGGTTTCGGGATAGCCCTAATAAATATGCACGAGACAGATTTGCATATGATGGAAGTGACAGGCATGCAAATCTGCCCCATGCATATTCATTAGAGCTATCTCGAAAACCTGACTGGCTGGTGGTCCTCCAGGACAGGGTTGGGAACCACTGTCTTAGATCATCCAAGTACCGATTTAGGCGGGTTTTTAGATCCTGTAATGGCTGCCCTGAACAGCCTTTTCCCTCCCTTTTGTATTATCCTCAATTGTGTTCTTCTCTAACTCTATTGTAGTTCTCCCCACAGGCCTTTTGTCTCCTGTTTGTTTGGGGTTTTTTTGTCTTTGTCTTAGTATTTGCTAAATATTTTAAATTTGTATTCCCTTCCAGACGGGCCCTGAGACGCCAGCAGGGAAGAGGGCCGGAGAGATGGAGAGGTGCCGGTTGATTGTCAGGACAATACTGAACTCTCAGGAAGCACACAGTTTGCGATACACAGCTCTAGACAGTAGTATTTGTGGTGGCAAGCCAGGCTGTGATTTTTCCCATATTGAACTCACCCCCATAGCATGCTCCTCACTCCCTTTTAAACTGGCTACAAAGGCATTAAAAGGAAAAAAAATAATTTTGTTCTATGGCCAATTTAAATCAACCAATAACGCTACAATTATAATTATTCAATAGCATCATTCAACCGATTCTTATATATGGAAATAACGTCTGGAGTATCTGGAACAGGGGTGCTCAATGGGTTTTAAATATTTCCCCATTGAAAATTCATTAGATCTATTTGCATGTACTGCTTCCATTATATGCAAATAGATCTCATGTATATTCATTGTTAATTAACCCACCGGGACTTATAAGACTTTTTGATAGCTCTACTTATTACATAAACAAAATACCCAAGTAAGAGCTATATTTCACACTACTCCTTATGCTTATAAGTAATTCATCATTTATTATAATAATCTATCACCATCAAAACCTTTAAAACATATTATAACATTATTTCCCAAACAGTGAAGCCCTCCCAATCTATCCGACACCTAGAAAAAAGTTAAAATTCATGAAAACTTCATCCCTTCAATAAAACACTGTATTCAGTGCCTAATCTTCTTATCTGTATCAATTCTCAATTGTTTATCTTCTGCATGCCGTTGTGTACTGGATTTGCCTCCACTTTCATTCAATCAAACTTAACCTTTGAAAACATTTTAGCTCGACACAGTTCTGTGTTTTACCCTAAGGCAGGGGTGTCCAATGTCGGTCCTCGAGGGCCGCAGTCCAGTCGGATTTTCAGGATTTCCCCAATGAATATACATTAGGTCTATTTGCATGCACTGCTTTCATTGTATGCTAATAGATCTCATGCATATTCATTGGGGAAATCCTGATAACCCGACTGGATTGCGGCCCTCGAGGACCGACATTGGACACCCCTGCCCTAAGGCGTCATCAGGAGCTTAAGACTGCGTGTCAAAGCAGCTCTTGATTGGTGAGGCCCGATTTTAGTACAGGAAGAGGCGGTCAGAGCATATAGAGAGTGATTTCCTTCACTCGCTGGCCCTCTCCTTCCTAAAAACCGTATTTGTGTTTTTTTGAAATTTGCGGGGATTCCTGGAACGGAACCCCCGTGAATTTTGGGGGAGTACTGTACTTAGTAGCTTCATCGTATGTCCCCTAATCCTAGTATTGAACAATGAGTGGACTGGGAAGGGTAGATATGAATCGCTTGTTCACTCTTTCCAAAAATACTAGGACTAAGGGACATGTGATGAAGCTACTAAGTAGTAGATTTAAAAGAAACCAGAGAAAATATTTCTTCACACAACGTGTAATTAAACTCTGGAATTCGTTGCCAGAGAATGTGGTAAAATCAGTTAGCTTAGCGGGGCTTACCTCAAGACACTTTCCTCCCTTTGACCAAAGAACATATACAGTGCAGAAAACCAGAACGTTTCCCTTAAAATTGTAACATGCTTCCCAAAAATGTTATTAAAATGAATTTGTGAAAAGAACCAAACTACCCCCTGAAAATGGGGAAAAATTCAGAAAATTTTGAAAGTGAACTAAAATATCTTGGCTGTACACATCCCTAATACATAAGAACTGCTGCTGCTGGGTCAGACCAGTGGTCCATTGTGCCCAGCAGTCCGCTCATGCGGTGGCTCTTAGGTCAAAGACCAATGCCATAATTGAGTCTAGCCTTACCTGCGTACGTTCTGGTTCAGTAAGAACTTGTCTAACAAGTTTCAAGTTTATTAGGTTTTTATATACTGCTTTTCAAGGTTATCTAAGCGGTTTTACAATCAGGTACTCAAGCATTTTCCCTATCTGTCCTGGTGGGCTCACAATCTATCTAATGTACCTGAGGCTATGGAGGACTGAGTGACTTGCCCAAGGTCACAAGGAGCAGCCAGGGTTTGAACCCACAACCCCAGGGTGCTGAGGCTGTAGCTCCAACCACTGCGCCACACACTCCTCCCAACCTTGTCTTGAATCCCTGGAGGGTGCTTTTCCCTATAACAGCCTCCAGAAGATCATTCCAGATTTCTACCACTCTCTAGGTGAAGAAGAACTTCCTTACGTTTGTATGGAATCTATCCTCTTTTAACTTTAGAGAATGCCTTCTTGTTCTCTCCACCTTGGAGAGGGTGAACAATCTCTCTTTCTCTACTAAGTCTATTCCCTTCATTATCTTGAATGTTTCGATCATGTCCCCTCTCAATCTTCTCTTTTCAAGGGAGAAGAAGCCCAGTTTCTCTAGCCTCTCACTGTACGGCAACCCCTCCAGTCCCTTAACCATTTTTGTCGCTCTTCTCTGAACCCTTTCAAGTAGTACTATGTCCTTTTCCAGTGATGGATGCAGTATTCCAGGTGGGGGCGCATCATGGCCCAGTACAGCAGCATGATAACCTTCTTCGATCTGTTTGTGATCCCCTTCTTGATCATTCCTAGCATTCTGTTCACCTTTTTTGCCACCACCGCGAGGACGGCTTCATTAACTTGTCTACAAGTACTCCCAAGTCGGGGAGGGGGTCTCTCTGAGTACTGCACTGGACATCCTATATTCTTGTATAAGATTTTTTGTTACCAATATGCATCACTTTGCACTTATCCACGTTGAACCTCATTTGCCATTTCACGGCCCATTCCTCGAGCGTGTTTATGTCTCATTGTAGGTCTTCGCAATCCTTCTGTGTCCTCACTACTCTGAATATCTTTGTATCGTTCACAAATTTAATCATCTCGCTTGTCGTACCAATTTCCAGGTCGTTTATAAATATGTTGACGAGCACGGCCCCGAGCACCAAACCCGTCGGCACTCCACTTGTGACACTTTTCCTATCACTAATGGGCCCCATCTTGCTCTGGAAGGACCATTTTTAAGGGTAAGTAAGTTATTCAGTTTTAACGTTGTGTGATCTTTGACCTGTTTGCTGAGAGACACAAAAATGGGGACCGGGGGGTGGGGGGACAATTAGTATCAAATTTTGTTAGTGGTTTTAGGGATTTGGACATTTGTTTGCCAAGAATGAACCGAGATTACCAACTAATTTCACAAAGGCCACCAAACAGCTTTCAGATGCTAATGGCTTTTCTCAGTACCAGCCTCAAGTAGAGAATGAAACAGTGACAAAATTCATCACTGTTCCTGTCCCCGCAGATAACCATGGGAACAGTCCATGTCATTCTGTAGTGTCTATCTCAACTTCAGTCCTTCTACACCAACATTCTTCAATGCAAGACTTGAGGGTCAGTGACTATGCCCAGTCATACTCTGATTCATATGTGAGCCAAGTATAGGATATGAAACCATTGTGACATCACTGATGAGGCTAGCTCTTAGGCATTGGTGGAATGAGGCATTATGACATTACAATATCTGTTCTGGATACCAGAGACAGTCATTCTTTAGAGTCAACCTCAGTCCTTCTACACCAGCATTCTTCAATGCAAGGCTTGAGGGCCAGCAGCTGTGTCCATTCATACTCTGATTCTTCCCTCTCTCCTCAAAAGGACATGGAGATGGTTTTCAGCAGTTATCCGCGTGGATGGGAACTGTGATAAATTCTGTCACCATGTTATTCTCTAGCAGCCTGGGCCAGAAATGAAAGACACTGTCTCTGAGCTACTCAGTGCTCTTTTCCAGGGGTTATTCTTTTACTAACTCCTGCCATATCTACAAAGAATGAAGTCCCTTGCTCACAAACCATGGCAGCATTCTAGAAGCTGTCACTTTGTAAAAATAATAATAATAAAATTGGATTCTTATTACATTCTGATATTTTTATGAGGTTATCCAAATACAAAGCCCTATTCGAGTATTCCAGAGCTGAAACTGGCACCTATACGATTGGGAATTCTCATGAATAGCATCTACTTTGCATGATCCCTATATGCTAGATAAATAAAAGGTTACCTGATGAGTTGAGAAACTAACCCCCTGTTCTACTAAGGTGCGCTAAGCGTTTTAGCGTGCATTTAGTGTGTGCTAAATCTACATGCATGCTAACCGCTAACGCGTCCACAGATTAACATGCATGCGTAAGTGGTTAGCGCATGGTTAACGCAAGCTAATATTTAGTGCGTACTAAAAAACATAGCGCACCTTAATAAAAGGAGCCCTGTGTTGGTTTACAAGCTCAGGACACTGACCATTTTGATGTTTTGTTTTTTTTCCATCCTTAGGAGAGCCTGCTAAAGTCATGGATCGGGAAGATAGAAGACAATAGCTTCATGAAATCAGTAAAGGAAAGGGTGGAGCTGATGTTGTCAGCACAGTCCTTCATGGGCCGTGTTTTGGTAAGTAATAATTTTAACTTGCTTGAAGGGGTTCGGGGTGAAAATCAACAGCAGGTCTGCACGTCATCCTTCCAATCAGTACAAGGTTATCAATGCATGGAAATATTTTCTGCTGGCAGTCTTCCAGGTTTTGCTGACAATCTGTCTTTTATTTCGCCAACATGCTTCACTGTCAACATTCTGTACATGGCTGGACTTGAAGGTAATTCTCTAAAGAGAGTGTGGCGCAGTGGTTAAAGCTACAGCCTCAGTACCCTGAGATTGTGGGTTCAAACCCATGCTTCTCCTTGTGACCCTGGGCAAGTCACTTATTCTCCCCATTGCCCCAGGTATGTTAGATAGATTGTGAGCCCACCTGGGACAGAGAGGGAAAACTGCTTGAGTACCTGAATAAATGCATGTAAACCGTTCTGAGCTCCCCTGGGAGAACGGTATAGAAAATTGAATAAATAAATATATTTCTCCCTCCGGATTCATGGGGGATAGGGGCAGAGCTGGACCGCAAATGGTGAAATACTGTGAATATCTTCTGGTCCAGGTCTGACCCACCCCTGCCTTCTCTCGAGACTAATATGGGAACTCCCCACAGCCATTTCCTATTGGCGATCTACATGGGGCAAGATTGTAGAAAGATCACTCCTGCCCCGAAAGCCCGCTAGACCACTAAATAAGGCCGGGACGCCGGGGGAAAGGCTAAACTGTGGGGGGGGGGTTCTTTTTTCTCCCTCCCCCCAAAATCGCGAATATGTGAAATCGCGATTGCCGAAACCGCGAATGGGGAGGGGGAAGTGTAAGTATAGAATGCTAAATGCTGTTGTACCTGAATAAAGGACATTCTCTTAGGCTTACGTGGCTGTCATCATGTTTGTTGCTGTTGTCCGGATCTCGCCGCCTCTGGGTAGTTAGATCTGATGTTTCAGTCACAGCATGATGGCTGAAACATTGGTTCTACCTCCCCAGAGATGAAAATCCAAGTTTACAAAGATAAGAAGATCCAAACGATAACAAAGCCTTGATTGCTTTGTTGCTCAAGTTAGGATAACTACTGCATGAAAAGGATTTAGGTCCCAATTCCTGCCCCATACTTTCTCTGTCTCTGTCATTTGGAAGTCAGGTACCTGGGGACATATCTTAAAGACCAGAAATCATCTTCTAAAACATGTCCGCTTTAATATCAGCTTCACATTCTTTTTATATCATTCTACACGAATCAGTATTGTCAGCATGTGTCAGCATGTGACGTAAACACAAACCATATATGGACACAGGTCACATGAAACTTTAAACACATCAGCATTTTTTCTATCTGGAGACTGAAGTCCACAGAGGGTCAGAAAAAGCCTTAACCAGCAGAGCCCCTAATCTAAATCTGTCTGTAAATACGGCTTAACAAAACAATTGAATTCACTTCACAACATCTCTGTTTAAACATACATGTCCTTGTACTCTCTTCAAGGAAGGAAAGACAAACAGGGCCTGGTTTTTACAGCTTGAAAACAAGGCTTAAGGACTTGATACGTGTCCCTTCACTGCATAAAAAATAAAACTAAAATGACTTGACGTTAGTTTTCAAGGCCCAATCACGTCAAGGAGTGATGCTTGTCTGGGCGGTTGTATTCTTATGCACACAGACGCTCATAATATTGACAGACTCTTGCGCACGCGATATACATGTCATCTAGTCCAGTGTATACTTATGAAGGGAATTTTTAAAAATAAAGGGGTCCTTTAATTAAGGTAGCACATGGTAAACGCTAACACGTCCATTATAGTCTATGGACGTGTTAGCGTTTAGCGCATGCTATAATGTCTAGGGCACCTTAGTAAAAGGACTCCAAAGTAAAATTCTGGAATCTCTTGTACCACCCCCGGAATCTATTTGTGGCACAGCACTGCGCCATGGCGCACAGTTTAAGAGACACTGACTTAGAAGATTTCCATTCTCAGATTAGTGGGAAGGATATTCCATAGGGAGGGGCTGAGTATGGGAAGAAATCCATCATTTATCTCTAAATGTATTTTGAATGAAGGGGGAACAATTGAACAAACCAATGAATGCAAGGAATGTAGAGAGGCATAAAGGATAGTAACATTGCTTATTGCTCATTGCATTTTGGAATATTTGTGAAAAGGATGGGCACAATGCGTATAATGAAAAATAGCTAATCACACTCTTTAAATCAGAACAATCTACTACATAAATATGGGGGATCATCAATGTGAACAGTATAAACAAATTCCCAACAAAATATAAACACTATTTTTAAATATACGCGTGAGCATATGATGGACTGTAGGTATTGTGTTTCTTTACGTTATGCAAGTGTTATTTTATGTCAGGGGTAGGGAACTCCGGTCCTCAAGAGCCATATTCCAGTCGGGTTTTCAGGATTTCCCCAACGAATATGCATTGAAAGCAGCGCATGCAAACAGATCTCATGCATATTCATTGGGGAAATCCTGCAAACCCGACTGGAATACGGCGCTCGAGGACCGGAGTTCCCTACCCCTGGTTTATGTCATTTGTCTTTTAATTGTTTCCCCTATTTTTATTGTACAACGCTTAGAATGCATGATTGGCATTTTATCAAAATTTTAATAAACTTGGAAATTTGGACTGTCAGAGAGCATTTACCCCACAATGTACTGATCATAGTGGGGGGAACTCTTCTCTCATCATTACCTTGATAATATGATTTTAGGGCTCCTTTTACTAAGCTGTGTTAGCGTTTTAAGCGCACGCAGCATTTTAGCGCCACTAAACCCATGTTAAGGTCTAGTGTGCGTGGCAATTTAGCGCACGCTATTCCACGCATTAAAGCCCTAACGTGGCTTAGTATAAGGAGCCCTTAGACAAATATTTTTAAACTTCAGAAAAAGAAATTTGCATCTAAAGGAATGTAATTATGAATTGGAACCCTACTGTAGTAGCATCTTGCCCAGTCTATAGGGTTACCTTTGTATATTGAAGTCAGCCTTCACAGCTAGTTTAGACACACAAAATGAAAGAGAATGAAAGTAGAGAGAAGCAGGGCAGGACACAGTGGGAGCCAGAGCACAGGACTTGGGTAATGAGAGCAAAGGAGCAGAACATAAACATTGCCCTACTGGGATAGACCGAAGGACCATCAAGCCCAGTATCATGTTTCCAACAGAGGCCAATCCATAGAAACATAGAAACATGATGGCAGATAAAGCCCAAATGGCCCATCCAGTCTGCCCATCCGCAGTAACCATTATCTCTTCCTCTCTCTATGAGATTCCACGTGCCTATACCAAGCTTTTTTGAAATCAGACACAGTCTCTCTTCACCACCTCTACCGGGAGACTGTTCAAGGCATCTACCACCCTTTCTGTAAAAAAGTATTTCCTTAGATTACTCCGGAGCCTATCACCTCTTAACTTCATCCTATGCCCTCTCGAATGAAAGAGACTCGACTCATGTGCATTAAACACTAATAAAAAACAGTTACATAAGAATTTAATACTGATTGCAATCAGAACAATTTTATCTAATTGGAAAGACTTTTCTAAATTGGAATACAACATTTGGTGGAATATGGTATGTTTATATAGCAACTATGAGAAATGTATGCAATTAAGTGTGGCAACATGAAAAAATTTAAAAAGATTTGGAAGTGTTTATTGAATATGAAGGAGCAAAGGTATTTATTTTTTCTGTTCCATTCTGTTATGACAACCCTAATACTTAACATATATTTTTGAATTAGTTAGATTGTATTAATGTTATTTTTTTTTAGTATTTTATGATTCAATTTTATTGATTTACTTAAATTTTAATAAAATCTTTTTGGAAAAAAATTTCTCAGTTATCTTATGTAACACTGTTGTCTGTGTGTGTATATCATAGGTGATCATGGTATTCCTGTTGAGCATTGGATCAATTGTGATATATTTCTTCATCTCCAAGTTGTAAGTAGTTCTTGCCTTTGCATGATCTTCTTGAATATTAAGGGGCTCATAATCGAAAGAGAAAAACATAAAAAAACCGGCCTATGTCGGCACTTGGACGATCATCAGTCAAAAACATCCAAGTGCTGATAATAAAACTGGGTTTTGGACGTATTTATAAATGACCTAGGCCTTCATAGTGCCGCTGAATGACCATAGCTAAACAAGGTGTGTCGAGGGCGGGATTTGGGCAGGACGTGGGATGGCTTAGACTTAGTTGTGCTGCATGTATAACCAAAAGTTTAAAAACAGAGCCTAGACAGAACTTGGACGTTGTGACTTAGACCATTTAAAACATGGTCTAAGTCACAAAAACCCACCTAAAGTGACCAGATAAGCACTGCAGACACATAATACAGACCTACACACACTACCCCAGTGATCACTGACTCCACCCCCACCCCCATAAAAATATTAATCACAACTTGAAAATTGTGCCTCCAGAACATCATCACCTGGCATCCTGGCATAGGAAAGCCTAATTGTGCTTCACAGAGGCATCTTAAGCCGTCTG
This sequence comes from Geotrypetes seraphini, assembly GCF_902459505.1. Taxonomy (NCBI): domain Eukaryota; kingdom Metazoa; phylum Chordata; class Amphibia; order Gymnophiona; family Dermophiidae; genus Geotrypetes; species Geotrypetes seraphini. Next base: position 214,236,928 of record NC_047089.1, on the reverse strand, counting down.
GGGGTGGGGGTGGGGGGGGGTTAGGAACCCATAGAAAGGAGGACCCATGCCCATAAGTCCCTGTAATAACTGCATTGATATTGAAACATGTGCTCTCTCCTATACACCCCCAAAACCCTTTTGTACTGGCATATAAATAAGGTAGAAAAGTGGGTCTAGGGGATTCTGGAGGTGGTTTGGGAGTTTACCATAAGCTATAAGGGAGCTGTAGTGAGATGATGACATGACACCCTTTTTGTGAAGTTCACAGCAGTGCCCTGTAAGGTACCCCACTATTTAGGTGCCATGTCCATCACTTTGCAGACCCGTCCCATGCCCAACAAGGCTTGTTCTAGGCGTTTTTGACTTGGATGAAAAGTTGGACGGTATAAAGATGGACGATTTAGCAACTTGGGCGATCAGATCAGCAGGACGTATAGTTAGACGATTTTCGAAATAAAAAAAAATTTGGACGTATTTTTTAAAAATGTGTCCTACGCTGTTTTTTACTTTGGACAACTTGCGACTTGGACGAAAACGGACTTAGACGTTCCTTTTGATTTGCCCCTCCATGCGTATATTTTTTACAAAGTACCCAAGAAACCAATTTTAGTCCTGCTTTATCCGCTATGATTGTTTTACACTTTTTATTATACTTATGTTATTAGTGCTGTTGTAATATCTCTGTTGATTGACATAATCAGTATCATAATCTATCTTGAACTTTAGTGGATAAGTGGCTTGGAAGTGTCAACATTAAACTAAATTACACAGCATGGGTAAGAAGCTGACATAATCCTATGTCTTTTTCTCTCAAAGTCCTCTGGAGTACTGTGAGAATTCTCGGAATGTCATTCTGACTGTGGACATGTCTTTCAATATCTTCTTCCTCTTCTACTTTGGACTTCGGGTAAGGTTCTTTTTCAGCTACTTGTAGAAATGACTGATTTCCAAATAAAGAAACTGTTAAACCATTTTCTTCTGCACACTAATGGCCCTTTTACTAAATTGCGGGAAAATTTGCAGTTACCATGGTTTAATGCAGGACTTTATTGTGCAGTAGCAGATTTTATGTGGCACCTAGGGAAGGCATATTTTTCTAGTTAGGTTCTGCGTTAATGTCACCATTGGTGCACGGTACCTGCTAGGAGTTAACATAGAAACATAGAAACATGATGGCATCTAAAGGCCAAATGGCCCATCTAGTCTGCCCATCCGTAGTAACCATTATCTCTTTCTCTCTCTAAGAGATCCCACGTGCCTATCCCAGGCTTTCTTGAATTCAGACTAGAGAATGACACGGTGACGGTTTACCCGCGGCCACCGCATTTAAGCCGCGGGTCACCGCCGAAAACGGGGAAGAAAACTAGCAGTCGCTGCGGTGACGGGGACAAGGCCATTCACCGACCGCGGAAACGGTGAACAGGTTTGTCCCCGCGGGCCAATGTACCCCCTTCTAGGAACCGCTATTTACCGTATTTTCACGCATGGTATACAAAAGTTTTAAAACATAGTTCCCACCCCCCCCCGACGCCCGATTCACCCCCCCAGCAGGACCGCTCGCACCCCCACCCCGAACGACCCGCTCGCACGCGCTCCCACCCGCACCCGCGATCGGAGCAAGAGGGAGCCCAAGCCCTCTTGCCCGGCCGACTCCCCGACGTCCGATACATCCCCCCCCCGGCAGGACCACTCGCACCCCCACCCCGAAGGACCGCCGACTTCCCGACAATATCGGGCCAGAAGGGAGCCCAAACCCTCCTGGCCACGGCGACCCCCTAACCCCACCCCGCACTACATTACGGGCAGGAGGGATCCCAGGCCCTCCTGCCCTCGACGCAAACCCCCCTCCCCCCCAACGACCGCCCCCCCAAGAACCTCCGACCGCCCCCCCAGCCGACCCGCGATCCCCCTGGCGACCCCCACGACCCCCCCACCCCCCTTCCCCGTACCTTTGGTAGTTGGCCGGACAGACGGGAGCCAAACCCGCCTGTCCGGCAGGCAGCCAACGAAGGAATGAGGCCGGATTGGCCCATCCATCCTAAAGCTCCGCCTACTGGTGGGGCCTAAGGCGCGTGGGCCAATCAGAATAGGCCCTGGAGCCTTAGGTCCCACCTGGGGACGCGGCCTGAGGCACATGGGCCCAACCCGACCATGTGCCTCAGGCCGCGCCCCCAGGTGGGACCTAAGGCTCCAGGGCCTATTCTGATTGGCCCACGCGCCTTAGGCCCCACCAGTAGGCGGAGCTTTAGGATGGATGGGCCAATCCGGCCTCATTCTTTCGTTGGCTGCCTGCCGGACAGGCGGGTTTGGCTCCCGTCTGTCCGGCCAACTATCAAAGGTACGGGGAAGGGGGGTGGGGGGGTCGTGGGGGTCGCCAGAGGGATCGCGGGTCGGCTGGGGGGGCGGTCGGAGGTTCTTGGGGGGGGCGGTCGTTGGGGGGAGGGGGGTTTGCGTCGAGGGCAGGAGGGCCTGGGATCCCTCCTGCCCGTAATGTAGTGCGGGGTGGGGTTAGGGGGTCGCCGTGGCCAGGAGGATTTGGGCTCCCTCCTGGCCCGATATTGTTGGGGAGTCGGCGGTCCTTCGGGGGGAGGGATGTATCGGACGTCGGGGGGGGGCATCAGGCTTTCAGGATGGGGACAGACCTTCAAGGGGGGACAGTGCAGGGAAGTCAGGGAATTTATATTAATTAATTTTTTCTCTGCGTGTTTTGTTTTTGTATAGTTATTAACTAATATTTAACTAAGTTTTAAAGTTTTAAAGAATGTTTCCTTTATACGTAAATAAAGAAAAGTGAATGGGATTGCAGTGGCGGTGACGGGGCGGTGAATGGGGTGGCAGTGGCGGTGACGGGGCGGTGAAGAGGATGGTGAGACGGGGACGGGGCGGTGACGGGGATGGTGAGACGGGGACGGGGCGGTGACGGGGATGGTGATACGGGGACGGGGCGGTGACGGGGACCAATTTTTTCACCGTGTCATTCTCTAATTCAGACATAATCTCTGTCTCCACCACCTCTTCCGGGAGACCCTTCCATGCATCTACCACCCTTTCTGTAAAAAAGTATTTCCTTAGATTACTCCAGAGCCTATCACCTCTTAACTTCATCCTATGCCCTCTCATTCCAGAGCTTCCTGTTAAATGAAAGAGACTCAACTCATGCACATTTATGCCACATAGGTATTTAAACGTCTCTATCATATCTTCCCTCCCCCGCCTTTCCTCCAAAGTATACAGATTGAGATCTTTAAGTTTGTTCCCATACACCTTATGATGAAGACCTCCAACTCTTTTGGTACTCATAGCATTCCTCTGGACTAACTCCATCCTGTTTATATCTTTTTGAAGGTGCTGTCACCAGAGTTGCATACAATATTCTAAATAAGGCCAATATTCAGACTGCAGGAGTTAGCTGGGCTGAGTCCCGCAGCCAGTGCTGAACCCAGATATTCAAAGCTGGGCTGTTCTGGTGGCCAGCTTTGAAGATCCAGTTTATTTTTGACCACAATAAACTTAGCTGGCTAAAGCTGACATTCAGCACCGGCTGGTTAAGTTTATCAAGGTCAAAGATAGACCAGCTATTGACACGGCCCGATTTGGCTGCTAAACTTTAAATTTTGAGGATAGTTTCCTATCTTGCGTGTCATAGCTAGCTAGTCATTAATTGCTAGCGGCCATCTCATGACGAGTATTATCACTTAGGGCTCCTTTTACAAAGGTGCGTTAGGGCTTAAAGCGCGGAATAGCGTGTGCTAGAATGCCATGCACGCTAGCCGCTACCGCCTCCTCTTGAGCAGGCGATAGTTTTTCGGGTAGCGCGCACTAATCCAGTGCTTGTGCTAAAAACACTAGCACACCTTTGTAAAAGGGGCCCTTAGCTGGCTTAGGGCTATTTTACCTGCCAGAAGTCTTTCCCAGCCAGTTAAATAGTGCTGAATATCGGTGTGTAGCAGTTTTTCAGTGACTGAAAATCCATGTATAACTTCAATGCATGCTAATTCCTGCATTTATAGCTTAATACATAATTATAGGAGAGTAGGGATGGGCTGTCTTTTGAAAATAGTCATGAATGACCACAACCAATGAAGGTCTTCACATGTGCACAATGTGTGGGAACCCTCCTGCCATAATTTTAAAGAGTACGGGGAGGGGTGGGCCGGGGAGATGGCGATTTCACGATGGCAGGAAGGAGTTGGCATCCCTCCTGCCATATTTGCAGGGACCGGTTGGGCAGCGTCGGGCTCGATCGTGGAGGTGGCGGTGGATTTAAAACCATGGGCTTGCTCTGCTAAAAAGCATTGCGAGCCTGTGGTTTTAAAGGGCAGAAGAGGGCAGGAGAGTCGGCCAAGATAGAAGCGACTGGTCTACAGCAGTCGCTTCTCTTCTACTTGGCAAGCCCAATCAGTGTTAGTTAAAGTGTTTAGTAAATCGCTGCCCTCCCAAATTTGCATGCCATTTCTCTCATTTGCATGCACGGATCGGGAGGTGATCGCTAAACACTTTAGTGAATCGTGCCGGAGGGAAATCTGCTCGCTAAGGGCTCGCAAACCGATCGGTACACGATTGGTTTGCTTAGTGAATCCTGGCCTAAGTTTCTATGTGACATATCTGGTGATTGGGCTAGCTGCTAAATGCTAATTTTTAGGGACATCTCGTGCTGAATATTAGCATATAGTCTGCTTAGACCTATTTAGCTGGCCAGGAGCCATTCCTTGCCAGTTAAACAGAGCTGAATATCAGGTGGATTTTCTATGATTACAACTGCAGAGAAACAGAACTTGTACATCATCATGGTATCTTGATTTACCTTTCTACTCTATTATACTGAAAATGCATCAATGAATTCCAGTAGACTTTTTTTTTGCCATATTTAAGCTGCGTAATTTCCTGTTTTGTTTTTTTGAATAGTTCATTTCTGCTGATGACAAATTCAAGTTCTGGATTAAACTGAACTCCATTGTGGATTTCGTCACCATCCCTCCCATTTTTGTGTCATTCTATTTAAAACAAAATTGGCTGGGTAAGTCTGCTTTGGAGACCTTTTCTTATGATTAATTAATTTTCTGTCTTTAGGATATTCCCATTCTGATCTCAGGTTCTCCTTACTGTGATCTGTATAGTCGTATTCCAGTGCAGGAAGGACAGGAGACCTGTCTAGTGGGTCATGTCCCTTTACCCGAGAGGACTGCAGAAGCCATCATTTACATTTTTCTTCAACTCTGCCTCCTTGTGTCACTGGGCAGTGCCTCAGTCTCTCAGTTTTTCCTTCTGCAAGCAAGTTGAGAAGGTGTCTCTTTTTTCTGCTCTGCATCTGGTTTATTATATGTGTGTGTGTGTGTGGGGGGGGGGGGCGGGTATCCATTTTTGAGGCTTCCTGGTGCTACATAGGTTCCCAGACATCCTGAGTCAGCTCTGCCTGGGAGAAGATACAGTTTCTGGTTCAGAGGACTGTAGCAATTTATTAAGGTCAAAACGTCCAAATAATTAATAAATATATGAAAAATACGTGTTTGTAAAATCCAGTTATTAGCAGGGAAACATACAGGCCATGTATACCAGAAACAAAGCTGACAGTACATAAACCAAAAATTGAAACGGAGAAAAAATAAACCTCAATTGAGGGAGGTTGGGACTACACAAGTACCCAGCCCTCCACTCATCATCACGGGTTTATAAAAAAACTCCGTAAACATATATATGAGTCACTGTTTCATTCGTTTTCATACATACAAAATCATGTTTTGGTCACTTTTTTTCAAAATCTTTTTTATGTATAAGCATCAGTATATAGCAATACAGGCCAGAATCCCAAACTTAACTCAATTAGTTAGCAAGGGCTACAGCTTGATTAAATTAGTGCAAGAGCTCTTGGAGATATGCAGCACACAGTCAAAAACAATGTGGACAAAATACACTCATCTGGAAAAAGGAGATTTTCACCAAAGGCTTCCAACTCATAATCCCGACAGAAAAGACTTTCTGTTTCGCCTGGCAAGGGCTACTTCAGGGGAAAAAGCCGTCTTCTACTGTCTCCATGTTTCTTGCAACTTGTTGGTAGTGAAGCCGACTCCTCTCAGGAAGGTACTGGGACTGTGAGACGCGCCGCCCAGTGGTACAAAATGTTATGTGGATTTAATAAAAATAAATTAAAAACTGGTTTAAAAGATATTTGGAGCATTGAGATTAAGCATGAAATTACTGCATCTCAATGGCCACGAATTTGGTCTTGGAGGATGAAATGTACATTGTCAGCATCTATGAGACAAACTTGGTTTTTTCTGTTGCATAGAGCGTTGTGGACCCCTGTTAGGTTACAAAAATTAGATAGTTCTTTGTCTAATAGATGTTGGCATTGTCATCTAGAAGTAGGAACTTTAGATCATTTATTGTTTCATTGCCCATGTATTATGAATTTTTGGAAATCAATTTGGGACCAAATTAATAATTTATTAGATAACCCAGTGGCATTATCCTATGATACTGTGATATTTGGTATGGAAATGAGAGTAAAAAGTCAGATTTCTGCGAATAACAATAAATTACTACTTATAATGACTGGTGTTGCCATTCAGCAAATTACATATAATTGGAAGGATTGGAGGAGATTAAATTACAACTTCTGGTGGAATTCTTTATGCCATATCTATAAAATGGAAAGGTTTATTGCATTACAACGGGGATATTTTAAGAAGTTTCAGGATGTGTGGAAACCATTGACAAAGTATTGTAAAGATTAATTTGAATTTGTTTCCCTTATATTTATCAACTTAAGGTATAGGGAAGGGGGGAAGTTTATTATTATATGTTTTATATGATAATGGAATATATGGGAGGGAGGGATGGGAAAGGGGAAGGGATAAGAATTTATGAAATATATCAATGATTGTTTGTAAGTGATGTATATATTGTTAATATGAATGAATATATTTAACACTTATAATGTATTTTTGAAAATGAATAAAGAATTAATAAAAATAAATAAATACATATAAATGTGAGCTTGATATCTGTTCTATTGGGGGCTCCTGTATAAGGACTTTTTTCCCCTTTCTTTATAGGCTTGCGTTTCCTGCGCGCTCTCAGTCTGCTGGAGTTTCCCAACATCTTACAGTTCTTAAAAATTACCAGAAGCTAGTAAGTTCATTTTGTTCCAGAGTCTGGGTCATTAGGAGAAAACACTAAGGGCTAGATTCTCAAAATTTTGCATTAAAAACCGATGGGCCACTGTCACAGCCGTTATTGTAGCAATTTTAAAAAAGTGAGTCATTCTTCAAAAAGTGCTCATGCAAATGAGTTGGCAGAGAGTAGCAAAGGTTCACTAAATTTGCATGTGCCCATTGCTGGTGAAAGCGATAGGCACATGCACAGAATAAACACAAAATAAAACAAAATAAGAAAAAACAAAGATCGGTAGGAGGGATGCCCACTCCCTCCCGCTGCTAAGCAATGCCCCCCCAGCAGGGGGAGATATGCCTATTCCTTCCCATCCCCAACACCCTCCTCATGCCTCCAATGATCCTCGTCCCCTCCCCCTTATTAATGATGGCTGGCCGTAGGGATGCCTACTCCCTCTGGCCAGCAGGACTGCCTCTTCAAAATGTTGGGCCTTCACCTCCCTGGTGCATGGGATGCACTGGGGAGGGTCCTAAGGCTCTGATAGACCCAGGTTGTTTACGGTCTCTCCTGTGGTAGTGGCCTTAGACACCTGAGCCAATCAGAGCCTTAGGCCCCTCCCTGGATGTACTGGGGAAGAGCTTAAGGCTCTGATTGGCCCAGATGCCTAAGACCCCTCCCATAGGAGAGACCTTAAACAACCTATGGGAGGGGCCTTAGGCATCTGCGCCAATCAAAGCCTTAGGCTGTTCCCCAGTGCATCCGTAGAGGGGCCTAAGGCTCTCATTGGTCCAGACACCTAAAAAGGACCCTCCCATAGGAAAGGCCTTAAGCAACCTGGGTCAATCAGAGCCTTAGGCTCCTCCCCGGTGCATCCCAGGATGCACTGGGGAGGGGAAGGTCTGCCACTTTTAAGAGGCAGGCCTGCTGCCTGGAGGGAGTAGGCATCCCTCTGGCCAGCCATCGTTAACAATGTAAAGCGAAGGGGAGAAGCTGCTCACGCTGGTAAAGATATAAAGAGGTTCGGGGTGGGAAGGGAGGGCACTGAAGGAGCGGGGGGGGGGAGAGAAATAGAGAGTGCAGTGGGGCGCCACCGCCCTGTGCATCTCCTACCCTTGCTACGCCACTGAGCCTAAGTTCCAAGCTTCTGTTATACTAAAATAACCCAGTACTGATGTGCTAAACGTTTAGGCTCTTGCCCTTACATTCACTATAGAGCATGTGTACTGTATATGTAAGTGTCTAATTGATATAGAGAAGTGAAAGCCAGAATCTGTGCTCTGCCCCGTGTATGCCTCTTGCAAATGCATGCTATGTAAAAACAGGCATACTTGTCCAGTCCAGTCTGGATTATATAACTTTCGCTAATCTGACCATCTGTCATATCTGACAGAAACACCCCTCCCCCCTGCCAGTGACATCATTACATTGCCATTGAGAAGTGCACAGGTTCTCTTACTGTTTTCCAGCTTCACATGCTGCGAGGAAGCCATGTTTTCAAGCTGTAGTTTTGTTCACACTGCTTCTGTACAATTGTTATATTGTACTGCATTGTGAAATATGCTGCTCAGTATTTGTGCTCAAATTACCTGCTATACAAGCAGCACTGTCATGCCCTATATATATATATATATATATAGTTTCTGATTAGGATTAATAAAAAATATTTAAATACAGATACCCTATGCCAGTTCCTTATGTATGAAGTATGTTTTCCGTGCATTGTTAAAAGGCTTTCTATTGTTTTCCATATTACCGGTATCTGACTTTTCACTTATCTGAAAACAGCTTTCCTTCTGACATCACTTCCTGGCCCTACAACCCGGAAGTGATTTCGGAGGGAGCCAGGCCAGTGCGAGCAACAGGCTAGAATAGTTTCTCGCACTGGTGAAGAGGATTTTAAAGAGATACAGGGGGGGAGGGAGTGCGCGAGCGTGGCATGGACATGCCCCCATCAAGACAGCGCCTGGGGCAGTCCACCTCCTGCCCCCCCCTTTACTACACCACTGCCTAGATTCCTATCACACACCCTTGAGGCACCTAAACCAAGGTGCCCAGTTATAGAATTGCCCGCGGACCAATTCTATATAGGTTGCCTAAAAAAATCAGCGCTGACTAGTGCAATGCTAGCCTTTTCCTATCGTGTGTCCCGGATGACGGGACATTCCAAAAATGTCGTTGCCATCGTGGATAAACAGTCTGTATGGACTAATAAAGAGCCAGGAACACAAAATATTTGAATTTACAGACTTATGACTTATTTACATGATGTTTACATTAGCCGTAAATGATAACAGTGAATAATACAAAACTTTGCTAAAATAATGACGAATGGAACCAGCGTAACGTAAAATTTATTATCATAGGAAAAGGCTAAGAGTGATTCTGTATAGAATCATGCATAGCGCCGCCTAAGCAACGTTAGGCGTTACTATGCATCCTAACTTCAGGCCAGAGTTTGCTTTGCCTAAATACCTGCACCTGTGTTCAGCACCTAAGAATGCCTAATTCCAAAAGACACGCTTAACTTGATAACACGCCTATGATATGCCCCTAGTCATGCCCACTTTTAGGTAGGCACTTTGGACTAGGTACCTACTTTTTATAGAATCATGTTTTTTGAGTTAGGTGCCTAACTTTCCGTTAAGTCCAATTAATGGCAATTATGAGATGTTAAGTACCTTATCGTTGCCGATTAAGTCTATAAATCAATTAAGTTAGGCACCTGCATCGTCTAGGCATGCAGATGTAGATGCCTAACTTTAGGTGGACTATACAGAATTTCCAAGCTAGAGGGTAAATTTATAACAGGGCACCTAGGTGAAGATGCCAAAGTGGGTACCTACTTAGGCATTATTTTATAAAGATACATAGGCACCTATGTGTCTTTATAAAATACTAGCAGAAAATGTGCCTTGAATGGACTTGAAGGCATTTACACTTCTCCCTCCGGATTCGCGGGGGATAGGGGCAGAGCCGGACCGTGAATGGCAAAAAAAACGCGAATATCCGGCTCTGACCCACCCCCGCCTCCCTCCCGCCTTCCCGACCTTACCTGGTGGTCTAGCGGGCTTTCGGGGCAGGAACGATCTTCCTACGCTCCTGCCCCGTGCAGATCGCCATTAGGAAATGGCCGCTGTGAGTTCCCGTAGTCTCTCGAGAATACGACGGGAACTCCCTACAGCTATTTCCTAATGGCGATCTGCATGGGGCAGGAGCGTAGGAAGATCACTCCTGCCCCGAAAGCCCGCTAGACCATTAGGTAAGGCCGGGATGCCGGGGGGAAGACTTAACAATGTTATTTTTTTTTCTTTTTTCCCCCTCCCCAAAAAATCGCGAATATGTGAAATCGCGATTACCGAAACCGCGAATGGGGAGGGGGAAGTGTACACCTGTTCACAAATACATGTGTAGATTAGCGTATTTCATCATCAACGCTGCATACTTGCGAACTCCACTTGTGCTTTGTCTAGACCACTCCCTTGGCCAAGTCTCCAGTAAAAGCATGTGTGTCCATGCCACCATGCACACTTTTATGCCCGGCACTGTTTTATAAGTCATTTTACCAAAAATGATTTTTTTAAATAACCTCCCTCACTGGGTCACCTATGTGTGAAGACCAAGGAGGTACCTATTTCAAGTTTATTATAAAAAGACACATTGATGTCTATGGTGCTTACTTTCAGTGTATATGGATATCTCAACATGCCCAAATGAACATCGCTTGAAACATCTAAATCCTGATTTTGCAAGGCAGAAAAGGGACATCTATCACTGCAGTACATTTAAACAGCAAGGGGGCATGTTTTGGGTCTATTTGGGTGAATCTAGGGAGTAATAGCCTACCATTATATCTAGATCAGGCTTCTTTGTACTGCAACATTTTCTTTTTAACTGTTTGACCGCTATCCTCCAACCATCTCTAGAATCATATTGTAATTGCAATGATTGATCTCAAATCTTATTGCTAACCGCAATTAATCCTTGTTGACAATTACGCAGTATAAGAAACTATATGGTATGGCGCAGAATCAGGATGTCCAACAGTGATTTCCATACAGGAAGAAATGCCCAAGTTTAAGGAAGAAGGACATCCTAAATCTGTGGTCTTTAATGCAAGTCAATTATATTCAGGCTACATAAATTATGCACCTTTACACGTGTAACTTCTGGGATAATTTTATGAAAGTCATTTTACGCACATGAAAAATCCATTATACATTTTCCCCCCATGATTATACTTCACTCCTCCCCCTTTTTGATGCCCAGAAGACTTGAACACCGATTGCCATGAATTACTAATTTGTTTTCTTGCAGCAATTCCATCAAGTTGACAAGCATGTTGGCCGTCTTAGTTAGTTCATGGCTAACGGCCGCAGGATTCATCCACCTGGTATGTGACAGTTCACCAGAGCCTCTGGTTTGTAAGTAAGAAGCTACAGCAACTTACTTATTTACATGGCCCCAGGATGCTCCTTGGTGGCATTCATTTGTTGAAGGGCAGGTCTGCCTCTGTTGCTTGGTAACTCATTCTCCAAGCCCAAGAGTCACTTCTGTGGGGTGAAAGGAGAAAATCTGGTGGTGGGAACATTCCGGTTATCAACTCAAAAGAATTTTCTGTGGCCAGCGCATCATTGAATACATACCGTAAGTGCCTTTGTTGTTGTTTTTAATCTCCAGCTTTGTTTTTAGCGGTCTGTGATGATATTCAGTGTCACTAACCAGTTAAGCGCCTCTGAATATCAGAGGATAGTTCTGAATAAGCCATTTAACTGGCCAGGAGCCAATTATGGCTTGTTAAATTGCTTTGAATAATGAGCCCTGAGGCTGAAATTCTATAGAGGAGGTGCTGCAGTTAGGTGGCGGTAGGTGCTCTACTGCTGCCTAACAGACCAATCAGGAGACGCATTTCTAAAAAAAAGTTGAAAGTGCCAGTCTCGCGCCTACAAAGGTGTATTGGGATTCCTATGGATGCCTAAGGCCAGCGGGGGCATGGTTTGCACCGGAAGTGGTATTAGGTGTCCATAGGCATCCCTATACGCCTCTGTAGGTGTGAGACTGGTGCCTTGTTTGGAGAGAATGTACTTATACAATTTTGCATAGGGCTTATTTTTCCCAAATTCAAGCTTTTCATGCAAATTTAATAGATACTCCAATTTGTATTAAATGTAATAAAGATCCTGGCACATTATCTCATGCTTTTTGGTTGTGTCCTTTAATCAACTCATTTTGGTCTGCCATCCTATTATTTTTGGGTTCTTTATGGGGTAATTCGATAGTGGGTTGTCCTAGGGGAATAATTTTTGGTAAAGCATCAGCTTGTGGGGTTTTTGGCCAACTAAAATGTCTTTTATTTCAGAAAGCCTGTATGATTGGGCATAAATGTATTATGCAATTTTGGTTGCAGAAAGAATCTCCAAGTTTTTGGCATTGGAGGAATCAATTACATCGCTTATTTTTATTTGAGAGTTGGGAGGTTCAAGGTTCGCCTAAAAAAACTCGTCTTTTTATGGATCCTTATATTCAGAATCTTTCACCAAAAATACGAAGTTTGGTTATTAATGATTTATTATGAAAATTGGGTTTAATAATTACATTACAGTTATTTATTTTAATTCTTTATTTTTGTCAACCTTCATCCAGGGTGAGGGATTTCATTTAGGGGAAGATAGTGGGTAGGGGATGGAATTAAGGGGGATGTAGATAAGATTGAATTAATTCATATGGAAATTAAATTTGAAAGAATGATTTAAATTTGTATGAAATATTATTGTAATTCTTATTGTATTGAATGTATTTTTGTATTATCCTATTGTACTGATTATTTGATTCTTTCAATAAAAATTGTTATACATAAAATGCTGGCCTACATTTAAGGCGCCTGTGTTAAAAAAAACAAACAGTTGTGATTCTACAAACAGAACTGGTGCTATTGGCGGCCATTTATAGAATCTGGGCCTAAATGACCACATATGTTAGAGAATAGGTACTTCCCACACTGCATTGGGAATTTTAAAGAGGGGGGGGGGAAGTTCTCAGTTATAGAATTACCCCAGGCATCTAAATTTGATCCTAAATATAAGAAAGTAGCAGTCAAATTTATGATCCTGAGTTCTAAATATCTAAATTTAGGTTAATTTTCACCTGAAAATTTAGGAGCCACATTCTGTACTATATCAACAATATAAACAGATAATTATTTATTGTTTATTAAAATTTGCTAGACTGTTTGGCTTTTCTAAGATCACAGAAATTAAAAAAATATATACAATACACCACTGTAAGAAAGCAACTCCATTTAGAGCAGGGTTGTCCAACCTTTTGGCTTCCCTGGGCCGCATTGGCTGAAAAATTTTTCTGGGGCTGCACAAACGCACAAACACTGCAGCAAGATAGAGGAGGGAGCCAGCAAGACAGTAAACACTCAGAGGCAGCAGAGGAAAACACTGCATCGCATTCGACCAGGGCTGCACAAAATACTTCACGGGACCGCATGCGGCCCTAGGGCTGCAGGATGGACACCCCTGATTTAGAGCATGGCAGTTCTGTGGGGTCTAGAGGTATAAATCCATTGATGGGCCACCCCACAACTGGATGCCTCCGATGTGTATAAGTGTTACCATTCGATAAACCAGTGTTTCTCAACTCGGTCTTGGAGTACCCCCTTGCCAGTCAGGTTTTCAGGATATCCACAATGAGTATGCATGAACTTGATTTGCCTATACTGCCTCCATTATATGCAAATTTCTTTCATGCATATTCATTGTGGATATCCTGAAAACCTGACTGGCATGGGGGTACTCCAGGACCGAATTGAGAAACTCTATAAACAACATGTGCATGTTGCCCTTATTAGCAGGCATCGAATTATAGAACAACAGGATTAGGCTCTAAGCCAGGGGTCCCCAAAGTCCCTCCTTGAGGGCCGAATCCGGTTGGGTTTTCAGGATTTCCCCAATGAATATGCATGAGATCTATGTGCTTGCACTGCTTTCAATGCATATTCATTGGGGAAAATCCTGAAAACCTGATTGATTTGGTCCTCAAGGAGGGACTTTGGGGACCCCTGCTCTAAGCATTATTGCTACATCTAAAATGAATTTGTTTCCCATATATGTGTACTGCCATGTGTATGTCGCTATTGCCTACCACAGATAAGTAGCATTATATTCATCTTATTGTGGTTTTTGCCAGGTAGAGAACTATGGAGATCCTTGGGCGAATCCACGAAATAACCAGAATATCTCCTATTTTGACTGCGTTTATCTAATGATGGTGACCATGTCAACTGTTGGCTATGGAGACATTTCTTCTAAAACCGTCCTGGGCCGTGTCTTCATGGTTTTCTACATCATTGGCGGCTTTGTAATGAATTTTATGTTTTTATTTTGTGCTTGAATTGTTTCTTACACTTCTCCCTCCGTATTCACTGTGGTAGGGGATTAATAGACCCGCGAATAACTTTTTCATATGTTATTCGCTGTTTTATGTTAAAAACCATCGTGAATATGATGAAACCATGAATAACCTGGTGGGAGACCAGGCCTATTCCTGAAGGAGAGGCAAAACACGGTGAAGAAAGTGCTGGGAATCAGCGATTTTTCTCTGTAAACGCTTGGAATCAGCGATTTCTCTATGCAAGCTGATATAATTGGGGGGGGGGGGGAGAAGTCAGCAAGCTAAAAACCGCAAATAATCGAAACCGCGATTGCTGAAACCACGAATACAGAGGGAGAAGTGTATACTTACCCCTCATCCATCTGTGCCAGTGTGAAATCTCATGCTTAGAAAGAATCCTTTCGTATCAGAAATCCCAGCCAGGTTCTAAAAGCCTACCCTGTTAATAAGAATGTCAGAACATAATCAATGCTGAGTAAATGAAGGATCCCCCAAAGTTCATCATTTCAGAACTTCCACGATGAATTTATGGTCATGCGGGAAAGTTGCTGCCACTGAATAGGAAATACCCCAAATGTTGCCCCTTTTCTTCCATACAATTTATAACACTTCAGTTCCTTGGATGTGCTATTTGCTTAGCTTTTAGTCATATGTTTCCTCCAGGCTCTATTTGCGACCTACGTTCCACAAATTGTCAAAATGGTTGGAAGACAGAACAAATATGGTGGGACCTATATGATGGTTCATGGCCGAAAGTAAGTTTTCCTACTCTACTTATAATGTACGATCTTGAATGAATTGTTTAATTTTCTCAACTCTCTACTTAGAATGTCATAAGTAATTGCTACAATATGTTACTTCTAAGTCTGACAATCATTCATACCAGCTTTATTAATGTTTTTCAGAGCCTCAGCAAAACCACACCACCGCTCAATAGACTTTGATAGCAGTGAGCTTTATGTGTCTGATCGTCATTGGCTCTATATCATTTTATAATATTTTTTTTTCTCTTTTCTTTTGTTTTTGGGCTTTCAATTAGAAAGACTTTTATATATTGTGGCCGGGCCAGTTCCCGCATAAATGGGAAGCCCGCTGCGGACCACAGGCAGATTTATGTAGCGCGTTTTATATGGCTGGCAAAAAGGAAAACCCGGATTCTGGATTTCTGGTCCAAGTCCTCCAAGTTTATTACCACATTCAAAATAAAGAAAAACAAAAAGGGTTAAACTGTGCAATGGCTTACAATGTCACTTTGGTGCAATGTCCAGCAACTCACTTCAATATTCTTGCACCCAGTTATGAGGACCGTGAACAAACTGGTTCTTGTCCCCCCAAAGAAAAAAACCAAAAATCAAAATCCAGTAGCAAACTTTCCCAAAGTCTCTCTTTCTTCTACTGGCCTTTATCTTCCCTCCCCCCAGGGTCACTAGCAACTCGCAGCCACTGCTATTTGGCTCCCACCCCGTGAGGCAAGTCTTCACAAGAGCTTTTGAGGTTTTCCTCACATGCTTCTATTAGTCTTAGCATCCCATAATTAGCAACTTTGGGTTTTCCCCAAAAGTAATGATTTCCCTGCCTTCACCACAGGGGTATGCACCGCTTTGCCTGATAAACCGTGCAAGGGGCAAGCCTCCCGTAATTAGGTCTTCAGGCCCCCTCCCCAAAATCATGCCCTCCAAGTCCCCTCTGTGTTTAGCTTTTATATGGCAAGGCAACATAAACTTTAATCAAATAGTTTCCTTCAGCAACAGGACTGCCTTTGGCCCTGCTCCCAGCCTTAATCCTGAATTCCACAATAACCTGGACTGGATTAGAAACATAGAAACATAGAAAGATGACGGCAGAAAAGGGCTACAGCCCATCAAGTCTGCCCACTCTTCTGGCCCACCCCATCAAGTCTGAGTTCTAATGACCCAGATCCTTAGCTCGACCCCCATAGGGATCCCACGTGGATGTCCCATTTATTCTTAAAGTCGAGCACGCTGGTGGCCTTGACCACCTGCACCGGAAGTTTGTTCCAGTGATCTACAACCCTTTCTGTGAAGAAATACTTCCTGGTGTCACCACTAAATTTCCCTCCTCTGAGTTTGAGGGGGTGCCCCCTTGTGACCGAGGGTCCCCTGGGGAAGAATATATCGCTTTCCGCCTCGACACGACCTGTGATGTACTTAAATGTCTCAATCATGTTTCCCCTTTCTCTACGCTCCTCAAGAGTGTATAGCTGTAGTTTGCCCAGTCTTTCTTCGTATGAGAGACTCTTGAGTCCGGAGACCATTCTAGTGGCCATTCGCTGGACAGATTCAGCTCGAAGCACATCTTTTTGGTAGTGTGGTCTCCAAAATTGCACACAGTATTCCAGGTGAGGTCTCACCATGGTTCTGTAAAGCGGCATTATGACTTCAGGTTTGCGGCTGATGAAGCCTCTATTGATACATCCCAACATTTGCCTTGCCTTGGATGAGGCCTGCTCCACTTGTTTGGCAGCCTTCATATCTGCACTGACGATTACTCCCAAGTCCCGTTCTTCTGAAGTCCTAGCTAGTGTTTCCCCGTTTAAGGTGTAAGTTTTGCATGGATTTCCGCAGCCGAGATGCATGACCTTACATTTCTTAGCGTTGAAGCCCAGCTGCCATGTCGAGGACCAGTTTTCCAACGTGATCAGATCCTGCGTCATACTATCCTTGAGATTGCTTTCACTTACTATATTACACAGTTTGGCGGCGTCGGCGAACAGTGTTACTTTACCCTGAAGCCCTCGGGTCAAGTCCCTTATGAATATGTTGAAAAGGGATGGTCCCAGGACTGAGCCCTGCGGTACTCCGCTAGTCACCTCTGATGTCTCAGAGAGGGTGCCGTTGACCACCACCCTCTGAAGTCTTCCACTCAGCCAATCACTGACCCATGCAGTTAGCTTCTCACCTAAACCCATCGATTTCATCTTGTTTAGTAGTCTACGGTGTGGGACACTGTCAAACGCTTTGCTGAAATCCAAGTATACTATGTCCAGAGACTCTCCCGAGTCCAGCTTTCCTGTCACCCAATCAAAGAAGCTTATAAGATTGGATTGGCATGACCTGCCTCTGGTGAATCCATGTTGACAGGGATCCCTTAGATTCCCTTCATCCATTATCGTGTCTAATTTACCTTTAAGTAGAGTTTCCATGAGTTTACACACTATTTTCCATGAGTTTACACACTATTGATGTGAGACTCACTGGTCGGTAATTCGCAGTCTCTGCTCTGCATCCCTTTTTGTGCAGAGGAACGACGTTAGCTGTTTTCCAGTCCAGGGGGACTCTCCCCGTACTTAGGGAGAGATTGAAGAGCATGGCCAACGGTTTCGCTAGAACATCGCATAGCTCTCTGAGCACTTGTGGGTGCAAATTGTCCGGTCCCATGGCTTTGTTCACCTTGAGTCTTGACAGTTCTTTGTACACATCAGCAGTTGTGAACTCAAAATTCTGAAATGGATCTTCCATGCTTTGCTTTGTTTCCAGCCTTGGCCCGTGCCCTGGTGCCTCGCAGGTAAAGACCGAGCAGAAGTAATCATTCAGCAGTTTGACTTTATCGGAATCTGTTTCCACATAATTTCCGTCTGGCGTTCTAAGGCGTACTATCCCATTTGTGTTCTTCTTCCTGTCACTAATGTACCTGAAGAAGGATTTGTCCCCTTTCTTAATGTTCTTCGCTAGAGTTTCTTCCATTCGAAGTTTGGCCTCCCTGACTGCTGTTTTGACCGCTGCAGACTTTGTCTTGTATTCAATGTTTGCTTCCTTCTCCCCGGTGCGTTTGTATAAGAGAAATGCTCTTTTCTTCTCCTTGACGCGGTACGAGACCTCATCAGTGAACCATTTGGGTCTCTTGTTTCTTTGTTGTTTATTTACCGATTTAATGTAGCGGATAGTTGCCTCATGAAGGGTCGATTTCAAGGTTGACCACATAGCTTCCACATTATCAGTTACTTCTTGAACCTGTAGTGTCTGATGAACGAAATCTCCCATGCGTGCGAAGTCAGTGCCCCGGAAATTGAGTACCCTTGTTCTTGTTTGAGATCTAGGGAAGCCTTTCCTAAGGTTAAACCATACCATGTTATGGTCACTGGTGGCTAGCGTTTCTCCCACCGAGACCTCCGAGACGCTTTCCCCGTTCGTAAGTACCAGGTCCAGGATGGCCTGGGCCCTAGTAGGCTCTAGCACCATTTGTTTGAGCTGTACTCCCTTCATGGATGCTAATATCCTCCTGCTTTTACAAGTTTTCGCTGAGAGTGTGTTCCAGTCTACATCAGGCATATTGAAGTCTCCTAATAGAACAACATCCCCCCGCAAGGTGATATTCTCAATGTCTTCGATTAATTCTGCGTCTTTGTCCTCTGATTGTCTAGGACAGGGGTGCCCAACGCGTCGATCGCGATCGACCAGTAGCTCAGGAAGGCAACTCGAGTCGATCGCACTCGTGTTGCCGTCCTGATCTACGGGCCGATCAGCCTTCCTCTCCAGTGTTCTCCCTAGGGCCTTTTAGCTGGACGGTCCGCCCAGCTGTCATCTGCTGCTGCTGAACATTTAAAAAAAAACCTAAAAAACTGGCTTGGAGATTTCAGTCCCTAACGAACTTATGCTCCGGGCTCTAACGTGTGCGTTCCGGCTTCTCTTCTCTTCTCTCCGAAACCGGAAGTTATGTCCGGGGAGGGGGGGGGGGGAGAAGGGAAGCCTGCACGCACATGTTGAGAGCCCTGAAGCAAGCGTTTGCTACGGGCTAATACGGGAGACAGGTTAGTGAAGCATTTGTTCTTGTTCCTGCCGGGTCCTGCCTACTTTCTGTTTCCGCAGAGGCAGGACCCGGCAGCATTTCCCCCAATAGGTTGATCACGATCTTGGGCTGATCAGCCTTCCTCTTCCCGACGGCAGAATTGACGTCGGGGAGAGGAATGCTGGTTGGCCGAAGCAGGGAGAGCTTGGGGCCTGTTATTGGTGGCGTTTGGGTCCTGGTCCCCGATGGTAATGGCAGTGGCAGTGGCAGTGGCTTGGGGGAGGGCAGGGAGAAAGAAAGAAAAAGGGCAGGCAGGGAGACAGAAGGAAAGAAGAGAAACAGAAAAAAATGAAAAGGAGGCAGAGAGAAAGAAAGGGCAGGGAAGAGGAAGGAAAAGTTGGGGGGAAGGAATGAGGTCTGGAGGAGAAGCATACAGGCTAAAAGAAGGGAAGAAAGATTGTATGCACAGTCAGAAGAAGAAAGTGCAACCAGAGACTCATGAAATCACCAGACAAGGTAGGGAAAATGATTTTATTTTAAATTTAGTGATCAAAATGTGTCTGAATTTATATCTGCTGTCTATATTTTACACTAAGGTCCCCTTTTACTAAACCGCAATAGAGGTTTTTAGCGCAGGGATCCTATGAGTGTCGAGAGCAGCGCTGGACATTCAGCGCAGCTCCCTGCGCTAAAAACTGCTATCGTGGTTTAGTAAAAAGGGAGGGGGTATATTTGTCTATTTTTGTATGGTTGTTACTGAGGTGATAGTGCTTAGAGTCATCTGCTTTGACCTCTTTGAAAAACCCTGGAATAGGAATGATGATTAACATTTTCTATGCATACAGTGTGCTTTGTGTTTTTTTTTTAATTTTATTGTTGGTAGATCATTTTGACTTGGTCATTTAAAAAGTAGCTCGCAAGCCCAAAAAGTGTGGGCACCCCTGGTCTAGGAGGTCTGTATACCACACCAAGGTACAGGCATTTTTCTCCGCCTCTGGCCAAGTTTACCCAGATGGATTCCCCAGTATACTTGACATCCGTGATCCTGGTTGTCTTAATGTGCTCTTTGATGTAAAGTGCTACCCCTCCTCCTAACTTACCCTCTCTGTCTTGGCGAAGCAGGTTGTATCCTGGTATAGTCATATCCCACCCATGAGAGTCCGTGAACCATGTTTCGGACACAGCCATCACGTCTAAGTCTGCATTAACCATTTCTGTTTCCAGTTCTAGAAGTTTATTCCCCAGGCTGTGTGCGTTAACATACATAGCTCTCCACTCTTGGTGTTTACTAAGCTCCTTATGAGTTAAGGTGTCTCCTAGCGAATCTTTTGCAGTAAGGGTACTTACCTCGGATTTAGAAGCGGAGTTTTGGTTCGCCACCTCAGGATTGTTACTTACTGCTCCGGTGTAAAAGTGGGTACCCACCCCCGACTTACCTAGTTTAAAGCCCTTCGAAGTAGGCTGGAGGATACACTTCACATATCAGTTCCCCCTAGTTCCATGCCCTCCTCAAATTCAGTCTCATCAGGGACACTTTCCATCTCCCATTCATTGGTTAGGGACTCAAGGCTGTTTCTCCATTCCCCTATCTGAGGCTGTTCCTCCCATCCCCCTCCTTGCCTGCTTATCAGCTCTCTGGCAACGTTTCCTCTCTGAGCCACAACTCCCGGGACTCCCTCCCAAGGCTTGTTGGGCCAGGCACTGTACCTTCCAGAGATTACACTCTCCCTCCTGCTGGGCTGGCCTCTGGGAAACGTTATGGGCTGGGGAGTAGGAACTCCCTGGTAGCTGCAGTTATGGCTGGTTGCTGGTCTCTCTGGATTAGAACCACCTGAGCTTCCCTGATTGACCTCCTTGCTCCTTACTTGAGGCAATTTGTTTGACACACCCCAGGGTCTGACTCCACCCCCTCCTGGGTTGGTTTTCAGTTTCTGGTCTAAAGGAAAGGATTGATAGGGGAGATAATTAGTTTTCAGTGCCCTCCCCACCTGGCTTTTGGGCTGTGCTACAACCTGCTTATGCACTTTCCTTCCTGGCTGAGCCAGCTATCTGGGCTCCATGCCAGGTTTTCCAGGGACCAGGGCTGTGTGCTTGCTGGGTTTAGTAGTCCTTTTAGCTGGGACAGGAGCTTCCCTGTCACAATATATATATATATATATTGTCACAATATATATATATATATATATCAATATTTGTTAAATATATATAAACATATCTCAATATTTGTTAAATATGTAAAAATACTTTAGCATTTCAAATTCTTAAATAAATTACTTATCTCAAAAAATTTTCTCCTAAGCTTGACCCGGGAAGGCTGCAATTTTTAAAGTCCAGCTTATATTTGAATTTTCTATGCTTGGGGATATTAACAAGGGAAGATAAGGGATAAATTACTGATTCCGATTCTTCTATTTGTAGGGAGAACTCTTGATAATGCTTGTGCGAAACATGTCAGGTCCAGCTCTCATGGGTCGAGCTTAGGAGAAAATTTTCTGAGATAAGTAATTTATTTAAGAATTTGAAATGATAAAGTATTTATACATATTTAACAAATATTTATATACTAGTATTTTAGCCCGTTACATTAACGGGTGCTAGAATATATGTCTGTGTGTCTTTATTTCTGTCTCTCTCTCCCTCCCGCTGTCTGTCTCTCTCCCTGGCCCCCTTTGTCTGTCTGTCTTTCTGTGTCTCTCCCTGCCCCTGTGTCTTTCTTCTTTTCTTTCTATCTATCTGTCTCTCTCCCTCCCTCCTATGCAGCAGCATTTCTCTCCCACCACTTCCCTGTGCAGCAGCCACAGCAGCATTCCCTCCCCATCCATTTCCCTCCCTCCACACCACTTCCCTGTGCAGCAGCAGCGTTTCCCCTACCCTTTGGGGCCTTCTACTGCCCAGCAAATCAGGGCAGTAGAAGGCCCTGAAGCAGCGTGTGTAGAGTGCTGCAGATGCTGCTTGAATCGGAAGGTTTCAGGACCCGCAGCCCTTGCCGGACCCGAAGCGAGCTCTGGGTTTTTTTTTGTTTTTTACGTGGGCCCAGCCGGAGCAGGAGGAGAAGCCTGGGAGCCAGGAATTAAAGTCCGTTGGGGGAAGGGAGGAGGGAGGAGAGCAGCTCCTCTCCCTTCCAGCTCTAGTTTGGCCCCCGCTGACATCGCCCTGGCCAGTTCACACTCTGAAGCCGCGGGAGATGGCCTCTTCTTTCTGCTGCCGCGAGCGTGGGTTCTGGGGAAGGACGGCAGCAGCGGCGGCAAACTTACAGGAAGGGAGGGAAGGAGTACTATATACTGCAACTTACAGCCTTCTCATAAGATCTTCAGATGTGCTCCTTATAGATTTTGTGCTTCTTGGCTTTATCCTTCAGATGGCAAGAGCCGCTGGGCCGACAGGCTCTGCGCCGCCGCGCGCATGCGCACTCCTACCTGCGGGTCCCTATAGCACACGGAAAATGGGAGCACGCAGGTGGGAGTGCGCATGCGTGCTTAGGGCTTTATTATATTAGATATTTATCAAATATTGAGACATATCTAAAATTCTTTCTAATCGAGAGCACAAAAACGAAAGAAAAAAGATAAAATGATGTAGAACCAATGACGATCAGACACATACTCCCTCTTTTACAAAACTGTGATAGCAGTTTCTAGCGCAGAGAGCTGCGCTAAATGGCCCGTGCTGCTCCCGAAGCTCATAGGAACTCAATGAGCGCCGGGACCAGCGTGGGCCATTCAGCGTGGCTCCCAGCGCTAGAAACTGCTATCGCAGTTTCGTAAAAGGAAGCCTAAAAGCTTGCTGCTATGAAAGTCTATTGAGCGGTGGAGCAGTGGTGCTGAGGCTCTGAAGAACATTAATAAAGCTGGTATGAATGATTGCTAAACTTAGAGGCATCTTATAATGTATGCATTTCCTATCTCCAAGCTCAATTAGTGGATACTGTGCTAGAATAATTTTATTCCATGGATTCATCATCTCAAATATTTCTTGATAGATTCTGAGGCTTTCATTACTGTTCATGACTACTAAGTCCAATATCCTTTGTCAAAATGCGAGCATGACTATAGTTACTCTTTATAAAGATTAAGTAAGACAAATAAAGACCAAATGGTCTATCCAGAATGCCCAGTTTTTCTGTGTGAAAAACAGCTCTCTGGTTTTATATGCCACTAGGACCTGATGCCTGTGAGTAACTCTGGACAAACATCTTACACTGGAAAAACATTCTGATTTAGTATTTAAGAAAAGTATCTCGGTGCTTTGGAAACTCCGCACTATTAAGAAGTATTTCGACAAAGCCTTTTTTCGTCTGTTAGTTCAATCTTCCATCCTGAGTATTCTTGATTATTGTAATTTCAAAAAAATTCTCAGGAAATTGAGGGTGGTTCAGAATATGGCTGTCCGCCTTATTTTCGGCTTAAAGAAATGGGAACATGTTACCTCCTTTTATCAAAAGCTCCATTGGTTGCCACTAGAATCCAGAGTTTTATTTAAGTTTTCATGCATCTGCTACAAAACAGTATTTGGCATGTTACCGGGTTATCTTACTCCTCATTTTACTTTGAGTTATACTAACAAGAGTTCTAGAAAAATACACTTGTTTGCATATCCCTCAATAAAATTATGCCATTATAAAAGGTTCCTTGAGAGAACCTTTTCTTTTCAGGCGGCCAAACTGAATTTATGGCTGGCCAAAACTGTGTTAGAAGCTTTTTCTTATCTCGATTTCAGAAAACAGATAAAAACTCAATTATTTAACAGGCTGGGTTTTTAATGTATCTTATTCTTTTAACTTTTTACTTTATTTTAACATTGTTGTATCCTTCCTATACTCTATGTATTTCTTTTTATATTGTATGCATTTAATCTGTCGAATCTCAAACGATTTGTATTGTTTGTACTATGCTTAATTGTTGTGAACCGCCTAGAACTCACGGGTATGGTGGTATATAAAATAAATTATTATTATTATTACAATATGGAATGTCAATTTATAATGGGGTACATTTTCAGCTGCTGTCACCTTCATCTCAGTAGCGTACCTAGGGGGGGGCAGGGGGGAGGTCTGCCCCGGGTGCACGTCCCAAGGGGTTGCACAGGAGAGAGAGCTGAACGGAAACGATGGAGGACCCGCGGGGTTAAATATAACTCGAGCCGCGAGGCTCTTCTGCTCCGACTGCCCTGCTGCTCACATATAGCTGATCGGAAGTCTTTCCCGATGTCAGCGCTGACGTCGGAGGGAGGGCTTAAGCAAAGCCTGCCCTCCGAAGTCAGCGCTGACGTCGGAGAAGACTTCCAGTCGGCTATGAGTGCGCGGCAGGACAGGCAGAAAATAGAAGACAAGCCTCACGGCTCAAGCTACATTTTGCTGAGAAAGTTGCTAAGATGGGCTGGGAGGCAAACGCGGAACACAAAAGGGGGGAGGGAGTGCGTTTTGGACACAAGGCATGAACTTGGGAGAGAGGAAGGGAGGGAAAGAGATGCTGAGGTGGGGGAGGGAATGCGTTTTTGGACACAGAAGGCATGGACTTGAGAGAGAGGAAGGGAGGGAAAGAGATGCTGAGGTGGGGGGAGGGAATGCGTTTTTGGACACAGAAGGCATGGACTTGGGAGAGAGGAAGGGAGGGAAAGAGATGCTGAGGTGTGGGAGGGAATGCGTTTTTGGACACAGAAGGCATGGACTTGGGAGAGAGGAAGGGAGGGAAAGAGTTACTAAGGTGGGGGAGGGAATGCGTTTTTGAACACAGAAGGCTTGGACTTGGGAGAGAGGAAGGGAGGGAAAGAGATTCTGAGGTGGGGGATGGAATGGGTTTTTGGACACAAAAAGCATGAACTTGGGAGAGAGGAAGGGAAGGAAAGAGATGGTTGTGTACACGGGGAATGGAAGAAAGGAGAATTTTTGGTCATAGGGAGGGAGTGAGGTACAGACAGTGGCATACCAAGATGGGGGTGGGGCGGGGTGGGGGAGGGGGCGGTCCGCCCCAGGTTTACGCCCCAAGGGGGTACACAGCTGGCCACCCTCCAGTGTTCTCCCTAGGCCAGCAAACTGCGTCTCTTTAGCCACTTGAGTGCCACCGCCGCCATCGGGAACAGGCCGGCGCCGAGTTCTCTCTGCTTTTCCCTGTGGGGCTGACCAACTCTCACCACCCACGTCAATTCTGATGTCTGAGAGGACGTTCTGGGCCAGCCAATTGCTGCCTGGCTGGCCCAGAGCATCCTCTCCAACTTTAGAATTGACGTCGGGTGGCGAGAGTTAGTCGGCCCCGCGGGTAAGAGAAGCAGGGCGAACTCGGCACCGGCCTGTCCCCCGATAGCGGGAGTGGCAGCCTATTCCCCAGTGGCGGTGGCAGCATTTTCCCAATGGTGGTGGCATAGGGGAGGGCAGGGAGAAAGAAAGAAAGGGGGGACAGGGAGCCAGAAAGAAAGAAAGGGGGCTGGGTGAAACAAAGAAAAATGGGGCATGGAGAGAGAGAGAAAAACAGACATACAGAAAGAAAGGGGGTATGGAGAGAGAGAAAAAGAAAGAAGGGGGCAGGGTGAAACAAAGAAAGAAATGGGGCATGGAGAGAGAGAGAAAAACAGACATACAGAAAGAAAGGGGGTATGGAGAGAGAGAAAAAGAAAGAAGGGGGCAGGGTGAAACAAAGAAAAAGTTTGGGGAGGGGATGAGGTCTGGAGGAGAGGAAGCATATAGGAGGCTGAAAGAAGGGAAGAAATATTGGATGCACAGTCAAAAGAACTGTGGTCGACTCTGAAAGCTACCATTCAGGAGGCGACCAATCGCTATATAAAATCAGTGAGTAAACGGCGCAGGAACAATAAGTCACAATGGTTCTCTGCGGAGATCTCGGACCTCATAAAAGAGAAGAAAAAAGCGTTCATCTCCTACAAACATACAGGATCTCAGGACTCTAGAGAAGTCTATTTGACTAGGGCAAGAGCCGTCAAAACAGCAGTTAGAGAGGCCAAAATCCGAATGGAGGAAACTTTAGCAAAGAACATCAAGAAGGGTGATAAATCCTTCTTCAGGTACATTAGCGACAGAAACCGCAGCACAAGCGGGATAGTACGCCTTAAGAAACCAGACGGGACCTATGTAGTAGCAGACTCGGAAAAAGCTGAACTGTTAAACGAATACTTCTGTTCGGCCTTCACCCGCGAGGCGCCAGGTTCCGGCCCTCAACTACAAAAAAAGGATGGCTCAGTAGACCCGTTTAGTACCTTCAAGTTCACAACAAGCAGTGTCTACTGTGAGTTGTCAAAACTCAAGGTAAACAAAGCAATGGGGCCAGACAATCTACACCCCAGGGTGCTCAGGGAGTTAAGGGACGTCCTGGCGGAACCACTATCCGCACTCTTCAATCTCTCCCTTAGTACAGGTAGAGTCCCGTTGGACTGGAAAACGGCTAACGTCATTCCACTCCACAAAAAAGGTTGCAGGACAGAGGCTGAGAACTACAGACCAGTGAGACTCACATCAATAGTGAGCAAACTAATGGAAACTCTAATCAAACACCAATTAGATAAGATCCTGGATGAGGAGAATCTGCGGGATCCACGCCAGCATGGATTTACCAAGGGGAAATCATGCCAATCCAACTTGATCAGCTTCTTTGACTGGGTGACGGGGAAGCTCGATGTTGGAGAGTCCTTGGACATTGTATACTTGGACTTCAGCAAAGCATTTGATAGTGTCCCTCACCGCAGGTTGTTGTGCAAAATGAGTTCTATGGGATTAGGTGATACTTTGACTAAATGGATTGGGGCCTGGCTTGGTGGTAGGCTTCAGAGGGTGGTGGTGAACGGCACCCCCTCCGTAACGACGGCAGTGATCAGCGGAGTGCCGCAGGGCTCGATCTTGGGCCCGATCCTTTTCAATATCTTTATAAGGGACTTGGCTGAGGGGCTTCGCGGTAAAATAACGTTATTCGCCGATGACGCCAAACTGTGTAACATAACAAGCAAGAGCACAACGGACAATATGAAACACGACCTACTCCTATTGGAGCAATGGTCTAGGACCTGGCAACTGAGTTTCAATGCCAAGAAATGCAAAGTCATGCACCTTGGCAGTCAAAATCCATGCGAGACTTACACCCTAAATGGCGAGATCCTAGCAAGGACTGTTGCGAGATGGGACTTGGGGGTAATCATCAGTGAAGACATGAAGACTGCCAATCAAGTGGAGCGGGCTTCATCAAAGGCTAGGCAGATCATAGGATATATACGTAGGAGTTTCGTCAGCCGCAAGCCTGAAGTCATTATGCCGTTGTATAGATCCATGGTGAGGCCCCATCTGGAATACTGCGTACAATTCTGGAGGCCTCATTACCGCAAGGATGTACTGAGGCTTGAGTCAGTCCAGCGAATGGCCACCCGGATGGTCTCGGGACTCAAGGATCTCCCGTACGAGGAACGGCTGGATAAATTACGGCTATACTCACTCGAGGATCGCAGAGAGAGGGGAGACATGATCGAGACGTTCAAATACCTCACAGGCCGTATCGAGGTAGAAGAAGATATCTTCTTTTTCAAAGGTCTGACGGCGACAAGAGGACATCCATGGAAAATCAGGGGCGGGAAATTGCACGGCGACACCAGGAAATACTTTTTCACCGAAAGAGTGGTTGATCGCTGGAATAGACTTCTACTTCAGATGATCGAGGCAAGCAGCGTGCCTGATTTTAAGAAGAAATAGGATCGTCACGTGGGATCTATGCACAGAGATAAATAGGGGAGGGTCATTAGGGTGGGCAGACTAGATGGGCCGCGGCCCTTATCTGCCGCCTTTTTCTATGTTTCTATGTTTCTAAGAATAAAGTGCAACCAGAGACTGATGAAATTACCAAAGATAGGAAAAATGATTTTATTTTCAATTTAGTGATCAAAATGTGTCCGTTTTGAGAATTTATATATGCTGTCTATATTTTGCACTATGGCCCCCTTTTACTAAACCGCAATAGCGTTTTTTAGCGCAGGGAGCCTATGAGCGTCAAGAGCAGCGTGGGGCATTCAGCGCAGCTCCCTGTGCTAAAAACCGCTATCGTGGTTTAGTAAAAAGGGAGGGAGGATATTTGTCTATTTTTGTATAGTTGTTACTGAGGTGACATTGCATAAAGTCATCTGCCTTGACCTCTTTGAAAACCCGCGGAATATAAATGATAATTAACATTTTCTCTGCGTACAGCATGCTTTGTGTTTTTAAAATTTTATTGTTGGTAGATCATTTTGACTTGGCCACAAAGGTAAGGGGGAGGGAGTGAGGGGACATCTAGTAAGGGGAAGGGAGTGCTGAAAGACATCTAGTAATCCTTGCAGGCTTGACTGTGCAGGGAATTATTTTTGTAAAATCATGTTTTGTTATGTGACTGGCATTATTTAGACTTTAATTTCTATGAATGAATAGAATGAAAATGATATAAAATTACTTGCTTGTTTTTATGTGCGTGTGCTGAAGGAAAGTGGAGAGAGAGTGGGCTGAGGACGCTGAAGGGAAATGGGGAAGAGAGAGTGGGGAGAAGACCCTGATTTATAAATTGACAATTGTACAGAATATTGTTTCTTTTTATACTTTAATATAAACAATTCAAGGCTTGTGTGGATGGAATCAGGTGGTTTGCGGGGATGGGGACCAAGCTTACGGGTATTTTTTTATTTCTCATTATTTGTTTTATTTTTATTTGTTAATTTGTAAAGTGGTGATTGTTATGTATCAGTTTTTTCAAATTTACATCTACTTTCTTTATATTTTGCACTGTATTAGAGGACATGTGTTACTGTTTTTGTGGTGTTGCATTGTATCCAGGGTCTGGTTTCTTGGCGGTTCAGTGTAACTTTTGTCTACATATTTCTATTTTTAGTTTGTGATTATTCCATATTGGGCGAGGGCGTATCTCTGTTCTGTGTGTATGAAAAGAACATAGTTTTCAGTTGGCATTGACTACAGGATCAATTGACTGTGCGGGATCTGGCTTGTTTAGTTTTACAATGTATGTGTTGGTGTTCTAATGCTCACTGCAGTGTTTAAGATGCTACCTTTTCCTAGGTACACTCTTGTTGTGCGATATGTGGATTGTTACTAAAAATCATATTTTTCATATAGATGGGGGAGGGTGTCAAAAAATGATGGGCCCCGGGTGCCACATACCCTAGGTACGCCACTGCTTCATCTTAAAAAGATAAATTCTGGCTTCACCTCTATTCCCTCCCAAATCCATCCCCTAAGTATACAGACAATATATGGCTATTTATTGATATAACAACCCAATATTATCCATATAATTTTTAAAAGTCTATAGAAGTGCAAGTTATGCATTTGCCCTCTGTCAACAAATATATAACTTGGTTTGAATATGATTATTTAGCACACTTGTGAATTCAGTAAGGAATGGAAAATATCTAGAGTCTATCATAACTTCACAATACCTAATATTCAGTAAGGCACAAATTATCACCTTTAACTTTCTTATTTCTCTTTGTAGACACATAGTCGTCTGTGGTCATGTAACTCTGGAAACTGTGTCTGTTTTACTGAAAGACTTTTTTGACAAGAACGAGGGAAAAGAGGAAACTGATGTTCTGTTTATGGAAGAGTGAGTCCTATATAGGTAGACAAACAGGGCTGGATTAACTCTGGGCCGGGCCCTAAACAAACATATATTTGTGTGTCCCCATCAGAGGTCCCTGCTTTTCATCGGTCCCTGCAAGCACACATTTGTGGTATCTCAGGGACCTCTATTCATGAGTTTTCTCACCTCAAGCCTGCCCTTTACCTGTCCTTTTGAGGACATGTCTGAGGGTCCGGACTAAAGGTCTGCACGGGAACGGGGATCGCAGGAATCCCGTGGGTCCCGCGGAGGTCCCACGGGAATCCCCCCCCTAACCCACGGGACTCCTACGGGGACCCCTCTCTAGCCAACGGGACTTCCACGGGGATGGAAGGCTTTGGAAGCAGGGTTCATCCATATAATATAATGGACACATCAGCCTTAGTAAAAGAGGGGGTTTATAAGTTAATTACCTGAACAGAAAACAAAAAAGGGTTCCACCAAAGAGATTCCACAAGGAAAACAGAAGGGCAAATATAAAAGAAACTGTGGAATTGATGATCCTGTCAAAAGTAATTATTGCTTTTTATGGGGATGGGCGGGGATGGAGGTAATTCCTTGCGGGAATGGGTGGGGACGGAGAGGATCCTGACGGTGACAGGTGGGGACGGAGAAGATCCTGGCAGGGATGGGTGGGGACGGAGAGGATCCTGGCGGGGACGGGCGGGGATGGGTGGGATTTCTGTCCCCGCGCAAATCTCTAGTCCGGACGGCTTTTCAAAACCCAGCACTTTGTCTGGGCTTTGAAAAGCTTTCCTTCACGCAGTAGAGCATCCACACATGCATGGATATGACGTGATGATGTCGCACACACGCACGTGTGCACGTGATGTCATCGCAACGCATCTGCGCATGCGCGGATGTCCTGCCCGGCGAGAGCAGGCAGCGGGGGAGGGGGGAGCGGGACAGGGCGGGGGTAGGATGGGATGGGTGGAATTGGGCAGGCCTGGGCCCGGTTCTAGGGGTCCGTATTTTCCAGACAGAAAATCTGGTAACCCTTTGTGGAGGAGTAGCCTATTAGTTAAGGCAGTGGACTAAAAAAACAAGGAAACTACATTTTGAATCTCACTTGCCACATTTGGCAAGTCAATTTCATTTCAATTTCCTCAAATGCAAGCTTAAGGTAAGTCCTTTGGGGCATGGACCTTCCAACTAAACATGAATGTGTAACTTACCTTGAACTCAGATATGAATGCTTCTAGACCTTTCTTACATGAGCAGAATGGAGCTACAATGAAACCTGTGAATGCCATGATTTGAGTGCTTCCATTCACACACAACGTGCTGTTATATTACTGAAGATTATCCCTTGCGCTTGTTTGGAGAGATGAGCTGTGAGGGAGGGAGTGGAAGGCTATGCAAGATGGGAGGAAATGTGAGTAGAGGCAAAAAGGCAACGAAGGCTGGGACCTGTATAAGCTTTGGCTTTGAATGTCTGGTTATTTTAAGCCAGCTAACATAAAGCCACTAAAACTGATATGCATCACTTAAGTAGCCATGGATTACCACATAAAAATAGGATGTGCCTGTGCAATCAGGAGCACCTTATAGGTCATTTAGTGGAGGGTGGAGCTGGTAGTGTGTCGCGATAGCTAGTATATCCCTCTGATTGAGCACTAGGCCTGGTAGATTCTGGATAGAGAATGACACGGTGACAAAATTCATCACCGTTCCCGTCCCCGCGGATAACTGCGGGAAACCATCTTCATGTCATTCTTTAAGGAAAGAGGGAAGAATCAGAGTATGAATGGCCACAACCACTGACCCTCAAGCTTTGCTTTGAAGAATGCTGGTATAGAAGGACAGGTTGAGATAGACACTACAGAATGACAGTCTCTAGTATCCAGAGCAGATATTGTGATGTCATAATGTCTCATTCCACCAGTGCCTAAGAGCCAATCACATCAGTGATGTCACAATGGCTTCATTATCCTTGGCTCACATAAGAATCAGAGTATGAATGGCCACAACCACTGATCCGCAAGCTTTGCTTTGAAGAATGCTGGTGTAGAAGGACTGAGGTTGAAATAGACACTAGAAAATGACATGGAATTATTTCCCGTAGTTATCCACGGGGACGGGAACGGTGATGAATTTTGTCACCGTGTCATTCTCTAATTCTGGAGCTACTTTGATGGTACATGCACAGTGATAATTGGCAATTAACAACTAATAATTGATGCTAATTAGCACTAATTAGAAATTAAATGCACACCTTGAGAGGCATATTCTATAAACATAACATAACATAAAAATGTATTTATATACCGCAGTACCTTAGGAGTTCTATGCGGTTTGCAAAAGAAAATTAGAACAGTGACAATAAAAACAAATGACTTAGAAATTGCACAAATTTCTTAAATAAGTAGGTTTTTGATAATTTCCTGAACTGCTGGCAAGAAGGAAGGAGTGGGCTAGTGGTAAGCGCTACAGCCTCAGCACTCTGAGGTTGTGGCTTCAAGCCCTGCACTATTCCTTATGACCCTGGGCAAGTCACTCAATGCTCCATTGCCCCAGATACATTAGATCAGGGGTCTCAAAGTCCCTTCTTGAGGGCCGCAATCCAGTTGGGTTTTCAGGATTTCCCCAATGAATATGCATGAGATCTATGTGCATGCACTGCTTTCAATGCATATTCACTGGGGAAATCCTGAAAACCCGACTGGATTGCGGCCCTCAAGGAGGGACTTTGAGATCCCTGCATTAGATAGACTGTGACCAAGCAGGACAGATATATAAATAACTACAATAAATAAATGGCTCCTTTTACTAAGCTGTGTTAGCGTTTGTAGTGCACGCATTTTAGTGCGCACTAAACCCGTGCTACGCGGATAGAACTAACGCCAGCTCAATGCACACTGGTATAGGGTATGCTTGATGCACATACAAGTTCGGTGCAGGTATTTAGGCCTGGTTTTCCTTGGCTTAAATGGGTGCACCTAAAATTTATGACAAAACAGACTATTAAGCACTGAGCACGTTAAAGTGAAGTAAGCACGATAGCATAAGTTTAATGCAAAATGTAGTTAAAAGATTACAAAAATTATATTGAGCCAGTGACGATATTTCCACGTAAAACTCACCGCCATGAAAGGTTATTGATGCTGCGGAGTGGTGGGGCTGAGGCTCAAAAGAAGAAAAAAGAACAAAGTAACCATTACTGTTGGTGGAAGAGGTGATGATTGCTTAGAGCAAGGGTAGGGCACTCCGGTCCTCGAGAGCCGTATTCCAGTCGGGTTTTCAGGATTTCCGCAACGAATATGCATGAGATTTATTTGCATGCACTGCTTTCAATGCATATTCATTGGGGAAATCCTGAAAACCCGACTGGAATACGGCTCTCGAGGACCGGAGTTCCCTACCCCTGGCTTAGAGTTGTGTTTGCAAGATTGATGAATTATTAACTCTAAGTGAAGAAATTAATTAAATTACATCATTGGTGAAGTGGAACACACTAGCGCTAAGCACATTTCTATAAGATATGAATACCTTTCAAAGAATCACACTTAGCGCCATTCTAATCAGTGCCTATATTTTGGGTGCCATATATAAAAGATGTTCCTACTGTGTACTAAAACACAGAATTGAAACAAAATTGTGTTATATTTTGTATTGTTTCTGATGGGAAATCCCTCAAAATGAGTGCATGTGTGATTCTGATGAGCGGTTTGTCTTTCCTATAGTTTTTTGACATTCCATTTTATTTTTCTGGTTTTTAAAAATGTATATTACAATTACTGGATTGTAAACCTTTCTGGCATGAATAAGAGTGATACATCAAGATTTTTAAACTATCGGAAAACAGTAGAATCAGTCATTGGTCCACTGTCTTTTAAACCTGATATCTTTTTAAGAGCCATGAAATAGAGCTGCATAAGAGATGGCTCATTAGGTAGGATGGGTGACAATTTACACTATTAGACTGAGAAGGAGAAAGGCTGCACTACATTTGAATATGGGCTAATCCAGACATGGGCAGCTCTGGTCCTCGAGGGCCGGAATCCAATCGGGTTTTCAGGATTTCCCAAATGAATATGCATGAGATCTATTTGCGTGCACTGCTTTCAATGCATATTCACTGGGAAAATCCTGAAAACCCGATTGGATTCCGGCCTTCGAGGACCGGAGTTGCCCAAGTCTGGGCTAATTCCTCATTAGGGTGAGCACAGTGCCACAAGGGGTGGGAATAGAGATCACAATTCCTAGTACTCGCGAAAGACTAGATGTCTTCACTGTGCATGTACCATCAAAGTAGCTCCAGAATCTACCAGGCCTAGTGCTCAATCAGAGGGATATACTAGCTATCGCGACACACTACCAGCTCCATATACAGAATTTGGGGGTAAATGGGTTTTCCTAAATGGCTTAGCGCCAAGGGAAATCTTGCCTCACCAATTTGCTTCACTTCTTTGATGTGGATAAAGATATAGTGTATCTAGATTTTCAGAAAGCTTTTGACAAAGTTCTTCATGAGAGGTTCCTAAGAAGATTAATGAATCATGGGATAAAAAGCAAAGTTTAGTTGTTGATTAGGAATTGGTTATCAGATAGAAAACAGAGGGTAGGGTTAAATGGTCATTTTTCTCAATGGAGGAGAGTAAACAGTAGAGTGCCGCAAGGATCTGTACTGGGTACGGTGCTATTTAACTTATTTATAAATGAATCTGAAAATTGGAACGACAAGTGAGATGATTAAATTTGCAGATGACACTAAACTGTTCAAAGTTGTTAAAATGCATGCGGACTGTGAAACATTACAGGCAGACCTTAGGAAACTGGAAGACTGGGCGTCCAAGTGGCAGTTGAAATTTAATGTGGACAAATGCAAAGTGATGCATAATGGGAACAATAACCCAAATCATAGTTACCGGACACTATGGTTCACCTTGGGAGTTAGCACCCAAGAAAGGGATTTAGGTGTCATTGTAGACAATTCGATGAAACCTTCTGCCCAATGTGTGGCGGTGGCCAAAAAGGCAAACAAGATGCTAGGAATTATTTTAAAAGGAATGGTTAACAAGACTAAAGATATCATAATGCCTCTGTATCGCTCCATGGTACAACTTCATCTGGAGTATTGCATTCAGTTCTGGTCTCCTTATCTCAAGAAAGATATAGCGGCATTAGAAAAGGTTCAAAGAGCAACCAAAATGATAAAAGGATATGGAACTCTCGTATGAGGAAAGACTAAAACGGTTAGGG
The DNA here is from genome assembly GCF_902459505.1 of Geotrypetes seraphini. Lineage (NCBI taxonomy): Eukaryota > Metazoa > Chordata > Amphibia > Gymnophiona > Dermophiidae > Geotrypetes > Geotrypetes seraphini. Next base: position 214,201,898 of record NC_047089.1, on the reverse strand, counting down.
CTCTTCAGCTTGGAAAAGAGAAGGCTGAGGGGAGATATGATTGAAGTCTACAAAATCCTGAGTGGAGTAGAACGGATACAAGTGGATCGATTTTTCACTCTGTCAAAAATGATAAAGACTAGGGGACACTCAATGAAACTGCAGGGAAATACTTTTAAAACCAATAGAAGGAAATATTTTTTCACTCAGAGAATAGTTAAGCTCTGGAACGTGTTGCCAGAGGTTGTGTTAAAAGCGGATAGCGTAGCTGGTTTTAAGAAAGGTTTGGACAAATTCCCGGAGGAAAAGTCCATAGTCTGATATTAAGACATGGGGGAAGCCTCTGCTTGGCCTGGATCGGTAGCATGGAATGTTGCTGCTCTTTGGGTTTTGGCCAGGTACTAGTCACCTGGATTGGCCACTGTGAGAACGGGCTACTGGGCTTGATAGACCATTGGTCTGACCCAGTAAGGCTATTCTTATATTCTTATGAAAATGAAATGAAAGATGCAACTCAAAAAAAATAAAATAAAATAGTAAAGGAAGCAAATGTTTTCTTCAATTTCCTCTTGACAAAAGATCTTGTGTGCTTGTTGAATTAATTCTTTTGACGCCTCCATGCTACTGCTGCCCCTTCTCCACCACTGCTCTTCTACATCATGAGGGAAATGGAGAGAGAGCAGAGAGGAAGTTACTGATGATAACGGTAGTCAACAAACCACAAAAGAAAAAGGGATTGCTGTGGAGACGGAAAGAAAGGGGGAAGTTGTGTTGGAAGTTTGAACTCTGTCTTTATGCAGTGTTATTCCGGAACTTCCACCACCAGTTCTCACAGAGGTTGTGGTCAGCCTAGAGCTGGTGCTTATCCCTATTTCTAGAATGTTCTTTTCAGTAAAATAGTACTGTATTTCATCAGAATTCAGAGTAAAATTCTCTACGTTCATGACTAATAACCACAATTTTGCTTTACTTTTAAAATTATGACAGAATTACTCCATCTCTGGAGTTAGAAGTCATCTTCAAAACCTACTTCATGAAGACGGAATTCTTCTATGGATCAGTGCTCCGCTACCGTGATCTGAAGAGGGTGGAGGTGAGACTGCAGTATCTTGATAGTGAGTGAAGTTTCTTAGATAGTATAGGACGTAGTGTTGTCATTTCCCTTTCATATAAGGTTGCCAGATTTTCCTTTCAGGAAAATCCGGACCTCTAACTCCGCCTCCAGGCCTGCCTAGTTACGCATATCCCCGCCCTAGCCCCACCCCGCTTCCTGCTCTTGTCAGGCCAGGAGGAAGTCCATGCACGCGATGATGTCACACACATGTGTGCGTGCGCATAACGTCATCGCATGATGGCCGCACATGCGCGGACTTCCTCCCTGGCCAACACAGCTTTTCAAAATCCAGACAAAGTGTCGGGTTTTGAAAAGCCGTCCGGATCCCCAGACATATCCTCACACAGAGGACATGTTCGTGGAAATCCGGCCATCTGGTTACCCTACATTCATAGGCAGCTATGCGTGAACCCCATAATGGTGCTGCTTTTTTTAACATATTCTTTTAAAAAATGGCTATTTTTGTTACATATGGTGCTTAATATATGGTTTCCTTGGTATGGCTTTATTAGCATTTCTTATACCGCATCACCATATTACAGGCCTCAGCGGTTTACATTCTTACACTGGTATTTTAGCCCATTACATTAACGGGTGCTAGAATATATGTCTGTCTGTCTTTCTTTATTTCTGTCTCTCTCTCCCTCCCGCTGTATTTGTTTCTGTCTGTCTCTCTCCCTGGCCCCCTTTGTCTGTCTGTCTTTCTGTGTCTCTCCCTGCTATTGTGTCTTTCTTCTTGTCTCCCTTCCTCCTGCTGTCTGTCTTTCTTCCCCCCCCCCCACACTTCCCTGTGCAGCAGCCACAGCAGCATTCCCTCCCCCTCCATGTCCCTGTGGAGCAGCATTTCCCCCTACAGCAGCATTTCGATCCCCCCCCCCCCACTTCCCTGTGCAGCAGCCACAGCAACAGCATTCCCTCTCCCACACAGCACATTTCCCCTACCCCCCTTCCCCTTCCCGCGGTCCCGACAAATCTGCAGATTCCAGTAGCGTGTGCAGCACTCTACACACGCTGCTTCGGGACCTTCTACTGCCCTGATTTACTCTGGCACGCCCCTGATGACATCATCAGAGACGCTGCAGAGCAAATCAGGGCAGTAGAAGGGCCCGAAGCAGCATGTGTAGAGTGCTGCACACGCTTCTGGAATCGGCAGGTTTTGAGTCGGGACCGCGAAGAACGTAGCGGCTAGACTGTTTTGTTGGGCTTCCCTTCCCGCGAGGTGTCGCCGTGGCTCCTTTCGATCCCCGCCAGCATCGGAGAGCAGGGAGTCCAGCGCTGAGTTCAAGTCCTGGAAGCACTAACTGCGAAGGTCCATGAAAGAAAAGGACTCCTGCAGCACTTTGAAGTCCGTTAACAGCGAATGTAAAGAATGTAAAGTCCACGTCAGCCAAATTGAATTCAATGGCTCAGGGAAAAAGAAAATGCCTCGTTGGGAAGATGGCTAGGGACTCGCGCATATGCACTCCTGCGACCACAGACCTACGGATCATGGAAGCACACAGACAGGAGTGCGATGCGCGGCTAGCGTTTTATTATATAGGATTTCAAATGTTCCTGCCTGGCTTTCAAGATCATTCACGGAATCCTGCCTCCTCTTATCCCACTGTCTTTCAACTCCTCCAATCCCGACTCCTCCAGAACTGCCCAAAGGCTTAAACTAGCCTTCCCCTCTCCACGCGGCATCCACTATTCAGGCAAACTGAGAAAATCCCTTCTCTTCAAAATCACAGGTCTTTGGAACGACCTCACCACCCCGCTCCCTTCAGTTATTCCGCAAAAAACTGAAAACCTGGCTTTTCAGCAAATTGTAGCTCTATCCTTCCCCCCTTTCTCTCCCCCCTTCTACACATAAGTTCATGTAATCCTTTTTCTTCTTCTCTACCCACTATTTTAAGTTCTTGTAAACCGTGTCGAGCTCCATTCTCATGGAGATGATGCGGTATATAAACTTAAGGTTTAGATTAGATTAGATTACATATAGAAGACAAATTAATTACTAAAGAGAAAAGAAGTGAAATAGTAAAGATATAACAAAAGTCCATGAATGGTTAGGGAAGGGTACAATTTGCATAATATAAAAGAAAAATTAAAAGAATAAAATTAAAATAAAAAAATAAAAAACCTCAGAGTCCCAAAGCAAGACAGAATAGAATACTGGTAGAGTTCTGTCTGCAATATATACAAGAAGTGTTTTATAGGCTTTTGTGATATTGTTGTATAGGGTTTTCCTATCTACCTAAGGAGTTCCCTTTATAATTTTTTTTGTTTTTAAAATATTACCTATTGTAACTGCTGAGATCTGCTGAAGCCAAGTGGTATAGCAAGTTTTAAATAAGCATAAACACAACAAGCATTTTAGAAGAAGCTCTGCCTTTGCTGTGACTTTTCTAAAATATTATGGGCTTTTGTTGTCACTGGCTTAAACATCTATTTTATGATCTAGACCAGGGGTAGGCAATTCCGGTGTTCGAGAGCTGGAGCCAGGTCAGGTTTTCAGGATCTGCACCATGAATATGTATGAGATGGATTTGCATTCACTGCCTCCTTGAGATGCAAATCTATTTCATGCATATTTATTGTGGATATCCTGAAAACCTGACCTGGCTCTGGCTCTCGAGGACCGGAATTGCCTACCCCTGATCTAGACAATTTATGCAAAATTTTATAGTAGACCATTCTGACTCTTTACTGTCCTGCCTGAGTTAAATCAGGTTTTCCTAACTGAGCATTAATTACTAGTCACTGATTAGTCATTCTGGCATCATTGCCTTAACAGATAGTTAATAGCTGGAAAGCATACAAACCACAACATTCAAAGCAACAGGAAACCCCCCCAAAAAACCCAAAACAAAACATGGGCTTGAAAAATAAAATGGGTGAAGGTGAGAGGCCAAAAGTGAAACTAACAAGACAATGGTAAGGGGCAGAGATGGCTCAGGATTATGAGAAAGAAAGGGCCACTCACCAAAGAATTCCAGAAGTGGTGTGCATAGTGTTGATCGAATGGAAGGGTTCACCAGAACTGGACGTGTAAAAGAGAAACTGCAACTAAACGCCCTCATGACGGAACTCTTTTGGATTCGCAAAGAACATTGCAACCGTGCCCGTCCCTCGCTGTGCTGGGGCTCGACTACCATAACTGCAAAAGACCAAGCGCGTAGCCTAGGAATACACCTTGACTGCAACCTGTCGCTTTCCAGGTGGTATCTTCCTCATTTTACTACCTGGGACAACTAAAAAATAAGGAACTACTTTCAGAGTCTGACTTCACCCAACTGCTCTATGCCTTAGTACTCTCCTGCATGGATTATTGCAATTCGCTATTCAACGGTCTCACAGCAAAAAAAGTACGACGTCTCCAGCGTGTCCAAAATGTGGCAATCAGCTTCTCAAAAACCTCTGTGCCTGCAACCCTGTCTCCCAGGCTCCAGCGTCAGCTCACTGGGTGCCTTTTGCCAAACGTTGTGTCTTCAAGGGCCTGATGCTAGCATTCAAATCCCTGCACGACATGACTCCAGGCTATGTGATGGCTAAGCTTCCTCCATACATATTGCTCCCAAGATGAAATACGCCTCAAAATGCCCCCGGTCATGCCCTTCAACTGCAAATCGCCAAATGATGTTCCTACTCCCACTTCATACAGAGCCACTGACATCGACTGCCCCCGCAGATCAGATCCTTTGAAGGACTCCTCAACTTTAGGAAAGCAATAAAAACATCCCTCTTCACCTAACTCCCTTGCCCATGACCGATGGATTAAAAAAAAAAAAAAAAGTATATTGGTACCAAATCCCAGTATGTGTCACATTGGGAAAATCTTGTATTGAAAAATCTTGCACTGTAACTATGGCAAATTTAACCTGTAAACTGTCTGTGTGTCAAGTTAGGATGAAGTTTTTATTGGAAAACTTGCACTGTAAGGATGATTTTGGCAAATTGTAACTTGTAAACTGTATATTATGTATATTAGTATTAGACCCCCCCCTAGTATGTGTCAAGTTAGGATAAAATCTTGTATCGTAAACTTGTACTGTAATTATGGCAAATCTAGTAACATAGTAACATAGTAGATGACGGCAGATAAAGACCCGAATGGTCCATCTAGTCTGCCTAACCTGATTCAATCTAAAAATTTGTTGGTGGTTTTTTTTTTTCTTCTTCTCCTTAGCTATTTCTGGGCAGGGATCTAAAGCTCTGCCCAGTACTGTTCTTAGGTTCCACCTACTGAAGTCTCCATGAAAGCTCACTCCAGTCCATCTACACCAGGGATCTCAAAGCCTGTCCTTGAGGGCCACAATCCAGTCAGGTTTTCAGGATTTCCACAATGTATATGCATTGAAAGCAGTGCGTGCACATAGATCTCATGCATATTCATTGGGGAAATCTTGAAAACCCGACTGGATTGCGGCCCTCAAGGAGGGACTTTGAGACCCCTGATCTACACCCTCCCAGCCATTGAAGCCTTCCCCAAAACAGTTTGAACTTCTTTGTGGTATGAAAGAAAGCCAAGGGCTTTGTTTAAGTAGGAGGCAGAGAGGTGTCGAAGCAGTTTAAGGCCTAGATTCACTAAACTTACCTTAGCGATCTGATCCATGGCCGAGTCTTCCAGGGCGACCAATTCACCAAGCCTCCTTATGCAAATTAATGCGATCGGAGGCACGCCCCACAGCGACTGCATGGATCGCTGCAGAGTGCAAATCATAACCTATTAACTGTATATTATTTATGTTTAACCCGTAAGCTCTTTGGGGGAAACAGAATAAGAAAGTTGTATTAATTCAAAGGCAGGAACAAAAATATTTTCTTTGTGAAAGATACGTTCTTCCATCTGATTCTAGAATTCAAGAGAAAATGGGATATTCATGTGGGATCTCTAGGAGAGTAAGAATCAGGGAGTGAATCATTGGTATGGGCAGACTCGATGGGCTATGGCCCTTTTCTGCCGTCAATTTCTATGTTTCTTTGTTTCTAACTAAGTACATGCAACATTTGTTGGCTCCTTTTACTAAGCTGCGATAGCGTTTTTAGCGCATGCAGAATTACCACGCACGCTAAGCCCATGCTACGCGGCCAGAACTTACGCCAGCTCAATGCTGGTGCTTGCGTCTAGCGCGCACGGCAGTTTAGTGCGCACTAAAACCGCTATCGCAGCTTAGTAAAAAAGAGCCCTTTGTTTTGCATTGCTTTTAGTTTGTGGTGAGTTTGACTCCCCAGCTTCGGACTCAGAGTGCGCCTCTCATTCCCTGCTACTGCGGTGAAATGAGTTCATTTGCGAAGTCCAAGACTCTTGGGGGTTGATATTGAGACTATAGGAGGGAGGCCAGCTAACCGCCGATATTCATGCCGGGCTGTTCTGGTGACCAGTATTGTATATCCTGTTTATTTTTGGTTGACTGAAATATAGATGACTACAGTATGTCAATTTTAAGCGCCAACCAGCTGAGTTATAGCAGCCAATGATAGGCATGCCTTTGCACAGTCTGATTTGGCCACTAAATTTGGCTGGTCAGTGCTTAAAATTGGCTGCTATCGTGCGATATAGCTGGCCAAGTTTAAGCCGCTAACCATTAATATTCAGTGGTGATAGCCACTAACAGTTAAACGGTCAAACTATTTAATCAGCCAGGAACCATTCCTGGCTGGTTAAATAGCGCCGACTATCAGGTGGAAGGAGTACAGCAGCCTCCCCCCTCCCCCCCTGTAGTATATTACTAGCAATATTGAAACCTCCTACCCTCACCTCTCTTTGATAATAGGTAGCCTCAGCGGACGCATGCCTTGTTCTGACAAACAGACATTGCTCTAATCCTGATGCGGAAGATGCTGCCAATATAATGAGGTAATACCAAGTGTTGGTGCATTGTCCACAGTGTGGGACAATTATATGTATATTACATAAGCTTCAGAACCCTTTGTATTCTCCATGAAAGCTCATGAAAGGCACTTAAGCCAAGGGCTTGTTCTAGTGAAAATGCTGCCCCAGACGATCATTGATGGCACTCCCCAACTGATTCCCAACATCCACCTTTGGTGTTGATTTGTTGGAGAAGTTGTGTTTATGTATGCAAGGCAGGGTCTCACTTCCCCAGCATACTCTTCCCTTTCACCTAGCTCACCTTGTATTATCTCTACAGTATTCCCAGCATTCTCCCCCCTTGCTTTTTACTCATTCCCTGAATTCAATCCCCTCACACTTAAATTCCCTCCATCTTTACTCTCTCTCTCTCATTCTATGCTAGAACCATATCTGCCCATCCCTCATGCTCTTTTCAGGGGCAAATTACCTTTTCAACGGCAGAGCTACTACCTCTGGTTTTCCCCATCAAAGCTATACCTGCAAACATTTTCAAGACTTGCAATCAAGAACTTCTTGTATGTTGATCTCACAATACACAAGATTAACATACAGGAAGCATCAACCTGTGACTTTCGAATATGCTGACAGGGCTGGTACAAATAGGGAGAAGCAATAGCAGAGGCTCCTAATGCTTTTCCCAGTATCTTGCCCCACCAGAGCCAGGTCAAAGGGGGGAAGTTATCAACATGGGCCACCATTAAGATGGGTTATTTTACCACTAACTTGTGCTATTTTTGCACAGGTCCTATTTTATGTAATGAACCTAATTATTAATAACCCAGGTTAACAATAACGGTGGCCTACATTGATAATGTCCACTTAAGTTTTTTATGACTTGAGAGGTGCAGTCATTTAAGGAACCATGCATAGCTAAGAAACAGTGCTGTTACTGACACCAGTTGCATGGTGCCCCAGGTGACTGCCATGCTTATACTACCCTTTAACTGGCACTCCAAAGGGTTTGAAATAGGCAATGAACGTATGACTGTTGATCTTGGAAAATGTAGATCAAAGATTTACAAGTTTTTTTGGTGGGGGCTTTCTGTAGGGTGATATCAATCAAAACTTTCTACCCATCGGTACGAGTTATCATCCAAATCCTGCAGTTCCGCAACAAGGTAATATAGATTGTCTGGAATTATATTTCTAGTGAAGAGTTTTGTACGAAAAAAAAAGTACAAGGACAGTATTCAGTAATCCGGTCAATGCTTAAAGATGACCGTCTGATTTTATTTGCTTATCCTTAAGATAATTTTTGTTCTGCAAACTTATCCATTCAAGTTGAACCACTAAATATGCGATCCTAAAATTTAATAGATATATTTTCCTATGCTCTCACCTGGTTTCAGTGAGTTCAAGGAATGGTATCAACGCCTCGGGTGAGCCGTACTGTTGCTAAAAGTTGCTCTCTTTTCTTTTACGATCCAGTCTTACCTGCAGAATATCCCGAACTGGGACTGGACCAAAGGAGACTGCATCATCTGTGTGGCTGAGCTGAAACTAGGGTTTATGGCTCAGAGCTGCCTCGTGCCTGGCTTGTCCACGCTTTTAACCAGCCTTTTCACGATCAAGGAGGATGTGCTGGTAAATCTCAAGCAGTTTCTATACATTGTGTAAAATGATGCAGCCAGTGTTTGGACATTACATGGAAATTCTGTAAGCTCATGCCTTGTGCTACGTATCACTTATGAACATCAAAGGCGTCTTTAATTGATGTTTATGCTCAAAAGTGCACTCGGTGCTATTCTCCAACATAGTAACATAGTAACATAGTAGATGACGGCAGATAAAGACCCGAATGGTCCATCCAGTCTGCCCAACCTGATTCAATTTAAATTTTTTTTTTTTTTTTTTTTTTGTGTAACTCCAAGGTGGACCTAAAATGGGAGGAAGATGAGCATCAAGTACACCTGTACCTTATAGACTACTATTGGTTACTCGTGTCATGTGGTGCACTTAGACATGACCATTTACACCTGCCATTGGCACACCAATGCGGGTTGGTGCTAGTGTTCTTCAATGACTTAGGCATGCCTAAATGCCGTTGTAGAATTGATGCTGAGGACCAGATTCAGTAAATGATGCTCAAAACTGAGCACAATCCACCAAAAGAAGGAGAATCTTGCTCAAAATCAGGTGCCAAGACAATCAGTGCTAAGCGCTATTCTTTGTAGGGTGTGTGCCTTTTATGGAATCATGCTTAGCACCGATTTCCATGCCTAAATTTAGGCACCAGACTTACGCCACTGAAATCTGGTGCCCAGGTTAGGCACACTGAGGCCATGGCTGAGCCGGTGGACATTCGCCCGCAGCCCCGCCACAAGGAATAAGGTTTTTGGTGACCTATGCTTCTGCAGTGGCTCCCTTGCCCACTGTGGAACTTTGAGACTGGTATTAGCAGCCAGGTGCAAAACTTTACACAATACACTTTATCAGCTCAAAGAAAATAAGCTTGGTTTATTTTAGCCTCCAAAATTCAATCTCAAACTTTGTCAGATGGCAAAAAAGAGTATTCAAACAAAACAAGGAGAGGCATGCTCTAAGCCCAAAATGAGTATTCTCAGGAAGGTTTTCCTAGGCTCAGGGTAGAATCATGTCCAACTCTTGATACAGTATGAACTCTAGGCTTCATAGTCACCATTAGCTGATCCAAAACTTTCATCTGCAAAATAGGTTCCATCTTTAGTCCATTCAGGCAAACAAAACAGTGCAAAACATAAACATAAGAAAAACTCATAAGTTGACCCATCCATAATCTTCTCCTCTTCCCTAAGAGATCCCATGTGCCTGTCCCATGCTTTCTTGAATTCAGTCTTTGTCTCCACCATCTCTACCAGAAGACTATTTCACACATCTACCACCATTTCTATATAAAAGTATTTCCTTAGATTACTCCTGAGCCTATCACCTCAACTTCATTCTATGCCCTCTCACTTTGAAGTTTCCTTTCAATTGAAAGAGATTCGCCTCATGTGTATTTATGCCACGTAGGTATTTAAACATCTATCATACCTCCCCTCTCCTGCCTTTCCTCCAAAGTATAAGCAACAAATTGTAAAGGAATTTTTTGTCAAATTTTTACTTTTAAGGTATATAATAAATAGACAAAAAAAGTCACTACCCTGTGAACTGTCACTGTAAACAAAGAATTAATCAAATGAGCCTCAGACACACTGACTGGATATATAATTTCAAGTCAGGTTCTTTTAGCCAATAAGGCAACATGTCCTTAATCATCAGCTCCTCTTACATGTCGTGTGGAAAATTCAGTAAAAAAAAACCTCAGACACATTCCAAGAAAAACCTGAAACCCACCTGACTGTAGAGTAAGATATAATCACCAGTGTACAATCACACAGCAGTGTGCCACAAAGTTAAGCAAAAAAGTGCACAAAACAAAAAAGCCAAGTACTTAGCTGAAGTTGGCTCCGGTGAGAATTCTTTGTAAGACTGCGTGGAACAACGGCTAGTTTTTCTTTTTTGTACTTGGTGATTATACTTTGTGTACACTGGTGATTATATCTTACTCTACAGTCGGGTGGGTCTCAGGTTTTTCACGGACTGCTCTGGAAATATGGGAATATGCAGGGAGGCTAAGTCTAGGGAAGCCAGAAACTCCCTCAGTACTTCCACTACGATGACAGGCTGCACTGCTTCCATGCGAAAGCGTGGAACTTTCAGAGCTGTGTTGACGTGTGTGAGATCCAGTATGGGCCTCCAATCTTCTGAGATTTTCTTGGGCACTATAAAGTATATTGAATATCTGTTCGAGCCCGATTCTTCAGGCAGCAGGGGCTCTATGGCCTGAATTTCTACCAGTCTCAGCACTGTTGCTAAGACTTCATTTGCCTTCTCTGTTTGCCCCACTGGGGAGTCCACAAACCAATCTGTTAAGTGATAGGCGAACTCGAGCATAAGCTGGGGCAAAGGCTCTTCCTCTGCCAGGGTGAGCCCACGCTTCTTGGTATGACAAACATGTGCCACAAAAGAAGATGCTGCAGCTGCTTTGATCCCTAAGGCCATAGCCTCGAACTGCCTTTTCAGGACCACTCTATGATCCTGTGTATCCTTTAATACTATGCCCCCCCTCCCTTATTTGGCAGGGATCTGTGTTTGGTCACTTGGGCCACCAAGGAATCCACCTTGGTGGATCCACCTTGGTGGAATCCTTAGGCTAAGTGAACATCTGCTGACACTCCTGTGCCACAGGATACAGCTTCACCATTGTTTTGGCTACCTTTAAAGATCTCTCAGGAGCATCCCAGTGCTCCATGATTAAAACACTCATATTAGGATGCCAGGGAAATGTAGAGGGGAGCTCTGATGCACTGAAATCTTCAAAATCTGTGAAAAAACACTGAAAATAATAAAGAAATATACAGATCAGATCAGAAAGATGCCTTCTGGCTCGCGTTCAAAAGGAAAAAACTGAACGGGCAGCAGAGCCCTCTGAAGAAGGGGGAGAAGTTGAAAACCTGGAGTGGATTCCTACTGCATGACTCATGAGCTTGTGGAGAATACCTTATTGTTCAGAATAACACACCTAATGCACTAGATATGATATTATCATATTTCTGTTTTATTTCTATTTGTTAATTTGTAAAGTAGTGATTGGTATCTGTCAGTTTGTTCGCATATATTTTGCATATTACTAGGGAAAATGTATCACTGTGTCTCTTTTTGTGGTGTTGCATTATATGCAGAGTCTGGTTTCTTGGGGATTCAGTTTAATTTTTGTCAACATATTTTTATTTTTAGTTTGTGGTTACTTGCTCTTTACTGAGTGAACGTGTACCTCTGTTCTGTGTGTGTGGAAAAAAAAATGGTTTTCTGTTAGCATTGACTGTGCAGCATCAATCTGTACCAGTGGCGTAGCAAGGATGAGTGACATCCCTCCCCTGTCCTCTTCTCTGCCCCTTTCCCTTCCCCGTACCTCTTTAATCTTCCCAGTACGAGCAGCATCACAAACTTGCTACCCTCTGATGTCACTTCCTAGGTGCGGGACCCGGAAGTGATGTCAGAGAGAGCCAACACCGACGCAGGCAGCAAGTTTGTGATACTGTGCGCGCCGGGAAAATTAAGGAGGTACAAGGGAAGGGGTGCGCGCGACAGGGGGGGGTTGTGAAGAAGCAGGGGGCAGAGAGGAGGACGGGTGTCGGTGCCCAGGGCGGACTGCCCCTCTCCCTTACTACACCACTGGTCTGTACTAAACTGGCTTCTTTAGTTTTACATTGGGTGTATTAATGTTCTAGTTCTCATGGCAGTGTTTAAGACATTTCCTTTTCCTAGGTATACCTTTGTTGTGACTCATGGATTATTACTAAAAACCATTTTTTCTTATAAAGAGGGGTATTTAAAAAAATGATTAGCCCTGGGTGTCAAATGTACTAGGTACACTATTTATGTGCTGGTCTGGTCTGTTCCTTTTCATACAGGGGCTTCCTACGAGTGTGTTGTTTTTGCTTGTTTGGGGGATGGGGGTGGGATGGGGGTTTGCCTTTGTTTATGCTTATAGTTGCACTGCTCACACCTGTTTGGCGGAGGGTGTGGGTCGGCAAGGGGGGGTTTAGCTTGTTAATATGGTAAAAACTTCTTGATGACTTGGATTTGGTGTTGCTCTTATTGTACTTGCCTATGTGTGGATGTTTGGATGGCGATGTTGTGTATTCTTGTTCCGGTGTACCATTGACATCAATAAAATTGCTTCAATCTAAAAGTACTTATAATCCGCCCATCCACAGATCTGGGCAAGGAGCAAAAGCAACATGCATAATAACAACAGATAATACATACCAAAAAAATACAGTACTGCTCTCCACATTTTATCTCATCTGCTGCATTGCAGGCCGTCAAATACAACTGGCGGTGGCAGTTCTTGGCAGGTGGGAACTACATGATAGTGACTCAGTATCTGTCCAATGATTTTGTGGGAAAGACCTTTCCGGAGATTTGCAAGTAAGTAGCACTGCTCACACATCTTTAATTTCTCTACTAGACAGCATCTGCCTGCCACTCTTTCACCGTCTTTCCTCTTCCCTAGGATCTGCTTTAAAATATTGAATCTTATTTTGCTTGCTATTGAATTCAAATCAGAGAATGACGAAACCAGGTAATTATGTGTTACTTTGGCTGCTATCATCATTTGATTTAATGCAGTTTAGTACTGACATGCAATTAAGTCGGTGGACTTTTAAAGATACAGCTAGATTCTTCTGGTTTGCATATACAGTACTCCCCCGATATTCGCGGGGATTCTGTTCCAGGAACCCCCGCGAATACGTTTTTTAGCAGGGGAGATAGGAGAGGGCAGCGGAGCGCCGGCGAGTGAAGGAAATCACTTGCGGTATGCTCTGACCGCCTCTACCTGTACTAAAGTCGGGCCTCCACCAATCAGGAGCTGCGTGTCAAAGCAACTCCTGATTGGGGAAGCCTGACTTTAGTACAGGAAGAGGCGGTCGGAACATACCGCGAGTGATTTGCTTCACTCGCCGGCGCTCCGGCTGCCCTCTCCTGCCTTCCCGGCTTCCCTCTCCTGTCCAGTCATTCGCGGTTGGAAAATACCGCGAATGACCGGGACCGCGAATTCGCGGGGAAGCATTGAACTAGGGAATTCTATATATGGCACCTAGTGTTGTGTGCTATATCCACACCAATATTTCAGCACAGAAAAGCATTATAACATAAACAAGGTGCTACAGCAGGCCAATAACAGTTGCAAGTCCATTTGGAACTACACTTACTGTCAATGCCCAGTTATAGAATGGCAGCAAAGTGTTAAAGTCTGGGATGCTGCTGGCCTCGATCACCTGCACTGGAAGATTGTTCCAATGCTAAATCACTCTTTCCGTGAAGAAGTACTTCCTGGAGACGCCAGGAAGTACTTCTTCACGGAAAGTGTGATTGAGCATTGGAACAAGCTTCCAGTGCAGGTGATCGAGGCCAGCAGCATCCCAGACTTTAAGAATAAATGGAATACCTATGTGGGATCCCTACGAGGGTCAAGTCAAGGAATAGGGTCACTAGGATATAGACTTGAAGGAGCGGGTCAGTAGAGTGGCAGTATAATTAAGGGGGTCAGTAGATTTAAAGGGGTGGGTCAATAGAGTGGGCAGACTTGATGGGCTATAGCCCTTATCTGCCGTCATCTTTCTATGTTTCTATCTGAAAAAGGGGCGTAACAATGGGAGAGATATGGACAGGTCAGGGGCACTGTTCCCTCTAAGCCAGTGGTCTCAAACTCAAACCCTTTACAGGGCCACATTTTGGATTTGTAGGTACTTGAAGGGCCTCAGAAAAAAAAAATTAGTTAATGTCTTATTAAAGAAATTACAATTTTGCATGAGGTAAAACTTTTTATAGTTTATAAATCGTTCCTTTTGGCTAAGTCTTTATAATAATACTAGTCTTATAGTCCGTTACAATAACGGGTGCTAGAATATATGTGTGTGTGTCTCTCTTTATTTCTTTCTCTCTCTCTCTCTCTCTCCTTAGCCGCTTTCTTTCTTTCTGTCTTTCTTTTTCCTTGGCTGTCCATCAGCACCCCTTGCCTGCTCCCCCTGTCCATTCTCCCTTCCTTTTACCTCCCCTGTGTCCACCACCACCCCTTCACAGGTCTCCTTATGCAGCAGCAGCCCTTCTCCCTTTGTTTTACCTCCCCCCCTGTCCAGCAGCACCTTCCTTCTCCCCCTGTCCAACATTAGGCCTCCGTTCTTTTTTCTTCACCCCCCTGTCCATCAGCACCTCTTTCCTTCTCCCCCTGTCCAGCAGTAGGCATCCCTTCCTTTTTCTCCCCCCTCCTCCTTCTTATCCCTATGATACACTTACCTTGCTCTGCCCGTGATCAGAGGCTCCCGACAGCCGCCCAGTTGCACCCATTGGAAAAGTTCCCTCTGCGGCATCCCACACCCCTCCTGACGTGACTCCCGCTGTCCCGCACCTGCCCCTGTGTCTTTCTTCTTGCCTTTCTGTGTCCCTTCCTCCGTCTGTCTGTCCAAAGCAGCATTCCCTCCCCCCACACTAGTTCCCTGTGTACCTGCCCCTGTATCTTTCTTCTTGTCTTTCTGTCTTCCTTCCTCCCTCTGTCTGTCTGCGCAAAGCTGCATTCCCTCCCCCTACACCAGTTCCCTGTGCCTGCATTAGCGTTTCCTCTACCCTCTTTCCCTTCCCACAGTCGCTACTACAAACGCGGGCCCGAGTCCTTTGTCGCCCCCCCCTTCCCTTCCCACGGGCCCGACTACACGTGCCAGAGTAAATCAGGGCAGTAGAAGGGTCGAAGCAGCGTGTGAAGAGTGCTGACACGCTGTTTAAATCGCCAGTCGGGCCCGCGGTAAGGGAAGAGGGGGGGCGGCAAATGAGTCGGGTCCCGGACAGCGGAAAGTTGCTGGCGCTCAGTGGGGGCGTTGAGTGGCTGTGATCTCTCTCCTCCCAGACACCCCCCCCCCCCCGGAGGAACGGAGATCGATTTGCCGCCATTTTGAAGATCGTTCTGCCCTGCTCCTTGCCTTAGTATATTTTTTAATTGAAAGATACGGCAGCGGCGGCTCCTCTCAAGATCCCCGACTGCATCGGACTTCCGACGCAGGTGGGGATCCTGAGAGGAGCCGCTGCCTGTTCTTTCAACTTAAAAATATAGTAAGGCAAGGAGCAGGGCAGAGCGAAGAACATTGATTCCCATAAGATCATCCGCCTCGGGGGAGACAGCTGCCGCGTCCGACATCAGCCTCGGGGGAGAAGAGAGGACTTCAGGCAAGGAGCAGGGCAGATCAAAAAACAGCACTGGCCGACAGCCTCCGTGTCCGACATCCGTCTCGGGGGAGGAGAGAGAGTGTTTCGGGCGCATGCCACTCCTATCTGAGATGCTGTACATTTCACGGAAAACGGACGCACGCTATGGAACTGCGCATGCGTGGCCTAGCGTTTTATTATATTAGATTGTCATTTATAGCTAAAGAGACATATGATCAAGAAACTGTTTTATTTTACTTTTGTGATTATGATAAACATATTGAGGGCCTCAAAATAGTACCTGGTGGGCCGCATGTGGCCCCCGGGTCACTCTAAACTGAGTGGTAATCCTCCACCTACAGTCCTGCTAGTGGGTGGTGCTGTTTCACTATCACATTTTCAATAGTGAGGGACAAGCAAGCTCTGCAGGACTCCAGGCATAAGAGCCAAGTTTTGAAAACGATTTGGGGTGCTCAATTCATAACTCACAACATATTTCCCCTCATCCAGAAAAGAAAAGAAAAAAGAGGAAAAGCAAAATACATCTGATAGTGAGTGATCAGCCAGGATCTAAATATCAAGAGCAGGGCGGGTAATATGGACATATCAAAGGTTAGGGTCCTGCCACTCTCTCCTTCCCTTTGCAGCCTGTAAGCACCATACTTTCTCTCTCTCTCTCTCTCTCTCTCCATTCAAGCCATTCATAGCACTTTCTCCAACCAGTCCCTCTCTTCACTTTCCTCAGCCCATCTAAACTGTACTCTATTCGCCCAATTTTTTTTTTCATTTCCTCTAATTTCTTCTTCCCCCTTGCTCCTCCTGGTCCTTTTCCTAGAGATTCCATATTTGCTAAGTCAAAAAAGAGGATGCTAGACCCCACTCATGCCCCACCCACTTCCCACCCACAGTGCCCTTCCCTACCGCATCCCTGCCTCCCCCTAGTCTTCCCCTAATCCATCCTACCCCCCCAGCATAGCCTCTCTCCAGCCCCCACCCAGGCCACCCTGGAGTCATGAGTCTCCCCTGGCTCTCATGAGTCTCCCCTGTCCTCAGTTTTCTCTGGTGCTTCAATTTAAAAACTTTGGGCAGCCAGCAGCATTAGTGACATGATTCTTTTGCCATCGGCCTGCCCTGGAAGTCTTCACTCTGCTGCGTCCTGCCTATGTGGGAACAGGAAGTGCTGCAGAGTAAAGGAGGAGGTTCAGGAGGGGAAAGAGATGGAAGCACTGCTTGCCAAGAGTATGCTTCCCAAAACAGGGGTTGGCTATTGGTGTCCTACCTGTTGCCTATAAATTCCCACACTATAGAGTGCATGCAATATCTAGGAAGCAGAAAGGCATGTGCTCAAAAAGGAGCTCCAGCACATTTAAGGGCCAATGCCAGTGTGTCTTGTTGCTGTGAGGCACTGAAAGCAGGGCCCATAGGGTTATCAGACGTCCGGATTTACCCGGACATGTTCTTTTTTTAGAGGACATGTCCAGACGGGTTTTCAAAACCCGGCACTTTGTCCGGGTTTTGAAAAGCTTCCAGCTCAGGACTGCATCGATAGGGCATCTGTGCATATGTAGATTCAATGCGGTGACATCATATGCATGTGTGTGATGTTATTGCATCACACCTGCACAAGTGCAGATGCCCCCCTGATGTGGTTCCGAGCATGAGAACAGGTTGAGGGGGCTGAAGCTTGGGTGTGATTTAGTGGAACGAGGCAGGGCTGGGTGGAACTGGATGGGCCTGGGGGCGGGGCCATGGATCTGGATTTTACAATAGTAAAATCTGGCTTTATGCATGGCTAACGTGACCATTTATATTTTTCCTCAAAACAGGACATCTACTTCCTGTTTCCAGTTGCAACTTCCTGTTTCAGTTTTTAGCACAGGGAGCTGCGCTGAATGCCCCACGCTGCTCCCGACGCTCATAGGAACTCTATGAGCATCGGGAGCTCAGCAGGGCATTCAGTGCAGCTCCCTGCGTTAAAAAACGCTATCGCGGTTTAGTAAAAGGGGCCATAGTGCAAAATATAAACAGCAGATATAAATTCTCAAAACAGACACATTTTGATCACTGAATTGCAAATAAATCATTTTTCCTACCTTTGCTGTCTGGTGATTTCATGAATCTCTGGTTGCACTTTCTTGTGACTGTGCATCCTTTCTTTCATTTCTTTCTGCACTCAGGCCCAATTGTCCCTTTCTATTTCCTCCCTCCCTCCTTCCTATGTCCTTAGTATCCCCAGTGCCTCCTTCCTATGTTCTTAGTGCCCCCTCCCTCTCTCCTTCCTTCCTATGTCCTTAGTGCCCCTTCCCTCCCTCCCTCCTTCCATCCTTCTTATGTCCTTAGTACCCCCAGTGCCTCTTTCCTATGTCCTTAGTGCCCCCTCCTCCCCTGAAGCTGTGCCGTAGTCTGCCTGTCCCCAAGCCGACCAGCCACCGCTTCCTCCTCCTCCCCCCGGCCTGCTGCTGCTGCCACACACTACCCACTACATTTAATTACAGCCCCGGTGCCGCAATTACAGGTAGGGAAGGGCCAGCACATGCAGCAATTGCATGCAGCCGGACCACAAGCCTTCCCCTTGATGTCAATTCTGACATCAGAGAGAAGGTCCAGGCCAGCCAATTACTGGCCCGGACCTTCTTTCCGATGTCAGAATTGACGTTGGGGGGAAGGCTTGTGAAATAGCTGCATGTGCTGACCCTTCCCTTCCTGTAATTGCAGCACCGGAGCTGTAACTAAATGTAGCGGACAAGCAGATGGGCAAGCGGAGGGGCGGATAAACGATGGGGCGGGCGAGGGGTAGGCATCGGTCAGCCCGCTTACCTCTGAAAACAGGACATTTTGGCGTCCCAAAGCTGTGCTTGGGGACAACGGGACTGGCTACCTAAAAACAGGATGATCCCGTTCAAAACGGGATGTATGGTCACGTAATGCATGGCACTCCTGAAGAGCTCTGAAGGTACACTGATTGGGAAACACTGGTGTTTCCTATGGGGGGAAAAAAAGATCATTAGAATAGACAAATCAAACTTCCTACTCCAAGATCACCCTTTTAAATTTAAATATTAGTGAACGCTAACCTAGATCCAGGCATAATCTGAGATCTTCAATGGTGATATTTATATACAGCTCCTGAGAAGGAGGTTACAAGAAGATCAAAGGGAGAAAGTGAACATTAATTAGCAGTAGAGGGCAATGAAAACTGTGCCAACATCAAATGAATGCTGTAAATTGCTTATGATGGGGAATAGACATGCTCTAGAGCTGAAGATCATAGCATAATTATTTCTTCTATGAACAGGTGATTAGATATAAACTCTTTTATGTTCTAATTCCATTTAGCAGTATATTGGTCAACCCATCAGCACAGATTATTGTGCAGGAAAACACCATTGGGTTCTTCATAGCCAAATCTGTAGCAGAAGTCAAAAGGTAATGAAACTCCACTGAACCTTGCTGAGAACACTGGTCAACATGGTATAAATACAGAGTAGGGAAGGTGTATACCTCAGTCTAGACCTGCTACTTCCTCAATTCTTCCAATAGGGCCTTCCAATAGGGCCTAACTTTTAGGTATCAGTCCTCGCAGTTGTCAATCAACCACTAAGAATTTTTTATAGACTCATGCCTAGCAGTGCCTAAGCAGACTTAGGCATCGCTAGACATCCTAGAGGTAGGCCCCAGTATATTAGGCCAGATTTTACCTGGCCTAAATTTACAGACGCCTAAGTCAACCATGCCTATTCTCTGCTCCTAACCATGTCTACTTTTTCGGTAGGAGTTGTTAGGTGTTGGAGGACACCTCAACTTAGGTGTTGCTGGGTGCCACATGGATACCCATGTGCAACCTGAATTGATAATTAAAATAATGATTTTTTTTTTAAATTGGCTTTTAATGGTGTGGCCAATTACCACACCATTTAAGCCAATTAGAACCAATTTAGTTTCAAGCAGAACTTAGTTAGGCGTCACTAGGCATCCGTTATTAGGGTGCCTAGTGGTGCCTAACCTAGGCACCATTTAAAGAATCAGGCTTGTGGAGGGGCATAATAAAAAAATGTGCCTAAGTCTGAGGTTGGACGTTTTGTGGAAAATGTCCACAAACCAGCAGGAAAAATGTCCATTTTCAAAGCTGCCAAACGTCTATCTTTTATTTCTGAAAATGAGTTAGGTATAAGTTTTGGTCCTTAGGACGTCTACCTTTTTTTGCCCATTTTAAAAAATAAAAACATCCAAGCAAAAAACATATGCAAGCAAGTTTTATAGACATATCCACCTTGTCTAATCAATGCAGAAGGAATCCCTATCGGCTGAGCCGGTTTCGGGGATTCCTGGTTGCTCAGCTGATGAGGATTTCCCCTGCCAGGATCAGCTGAGCCATGGAGCCCTACACCCCTCCCCCCCCAACATCCCCTGGCATCCCACACATCCTCCCAACCCCTCCCACATCCCTGGAACCCTCCTCCCCATACCTTCAGAGGATCAAACGGCAGGAGGGAAGCTCACTCCCTCCTGCGTACCGGGCCGTGTGCTGCAAATGATAGGGCTTCACCATCCCAATGCATATTGGGATGCAGTAGGAGGGGCCAAAGGTCAAGAGTGACTCTAAAGTTGGTGCATTATTCTCCAGTTCACCCCCTCCATTTCAGTCAAGGTTCACTGTTAGTAGATTCATCTGTACAGCATATTAGAAGAATTCATCTGAGCTAGAGCCTTCTCTATAGCTATCCCCATCAGGGATGGATCACAAGTTTATGGGCTCTCCTCCTTCCCAGCCGCAACTGAAAAGAAAGGAAAATATTTTGCTCAGTCAAGTTACTGTTGTAGGATATTGACAATAAATGGCTAAGTTTCAACAGAGTTTATAAATAGATTTATCACATTCCTAAAAAACAACAACCCAAAGCCATTGGGACTATAAAGATAGGCTGCTATGCAGAGCCTGCCTTAATAATGAGAAGGCCCATGCAGGATTTGTCCCTTATCCTCACACTGAGGAATAAATTGCCCTCTGACCTTTACAAATTAGATCATTATAGGGGTTTTAGGTTTCATCCATGTAGCATATTAGAAGCAACATTGGATGCCTGGTTCCCACCTAGAGTAAGCTTGGGGGGGGGGGGGTGTTTAAAGAGTAGATGAATATTGTGGTCAGATAGTAGAAATTACTTTACTGTTTAGTGTTAGGGTATATCTTAGTACTTTGGCCAGTATTTGCTGCTTTGTAAAAGTAAGAAGGGAAGTGTGTTGGGAGATAAATGGTCTTTAATATTTCTCAGAAGGGTTAGCAGGTGTGTGGGGAGGGGTAGAGTGATTATAACTATACACTGATTTAATAGTTTTTGGTAACTTGTAAGCAGTATATAAAAATGTAAAGGAAATTAAGAAACTTGCTGTATTTGATTTTCCAGAGCCCGTTCCTATTGTAAGATTTGTCACAAGGAAGCAGGCAGCTCTGCCATCTGTCTCTGTAAAGATTCCTCAAAGGCACCCATCTCAGGTACTTTTCATTAAGATTTAGTGAGTTAATTCTAATCATGTATCCACCTACATATGTGCCTAAATGACCTCTTATGAAAAAGTGTGTGCCACGATTTGATAGTGTGTAGGTTGACATGCACACACATGGGCAGAGTTTGGGCAGAGTGCATGTATTAATCGTCTACTATAATTTACTATATAGGCATTCCTGCCTATATCTGAGTTTATACATTTATATCAGCTATAGGGCTAGTGGAAGTGATAGTGCCTAGCTCAGGGGGGTCTCAAAGTCCCTCCTCAAGGGCCGCAATCCAGTCGGGTTTTCAG
Organism: Geotrypetes seraphini; assembly: GCF_902459505.1. NCBI lineage: Eukaryota > Metazoa > Chordata > Amphibia > Gymnophiona > Dermophiidae > Geotrypetes > Geotrypetes seraphini. The sequence goes on along the minus strand of NC_047089.1, from coordinate 214,180,422 downwards.
GATTTCCCCAATGAATACGCATGAGATCTATGTGCATACATTGCTTTCAATGCATATTCATTAGGGAAATCCTGAAAACCCGACTGGATTGCGGCCCTCGAGGAGGGACTTTGAGATCCCTAGCTGTATACGCATTCTCTGTCACTTGAACTAGTATTCTGCAAAGGAAAGTGGGCTTAAAGTAAGTGTCATAATCAGTTCCTTAGGTACTGTCTTATCAATGGTGTAGCCAGACATGGTATTTTAGATGGGTCCACTGGTATGCCTTCAGGGTATTCAGTGAAAGCCCTGACAGCATGACACTGAATGCTCCTCATCCTATGTATACCTCTGTCCCGAGCGTGAAGCTTGCAGCATCGGGTTCCCGGCTCCTCCTTCGTTCTGAGAGTCATGCTTTCAGGGGATTCAGTGCCTTTAGCAAGTCCCCCAACAGCTGAAGGCTGACCAATCCCATGCTAGCACATCATTCAGGCTCCTCCTTCTTAACCTTCTACCATATGGAGCGGTCATGCCATCGGGGGATTCTGTTCCTGGAATTGAATCCCTTAAAGGCTTTTTTGTTTTAATTTGATTGGTTGAGCTGGCAGAACTTTTGAACCTGCCCAACCAATCAAATGAAAAAAAAAAAAAACACCAAACCTTGAAGGGATTCAGTCAAATAACTGAATCCTCTGACTACATAGCATATATGCAGGAGGAGTGAGAGATCTGCAGACTGGAGAAGAGTTTGTGGCTGAACTGGAACAAGAGCACTTTGTTTTAGTCCTTCACCCAGGACGGACATAATTTATGCGGAGCCAAGAGTAAGGAGGAGGCTGAGGATGCCAATACACATGACACTGCCGGCAGCAGTCACAAGGAGGGGCAGAGTGACCTCAGAGAAGGTTGCGGAGAGTCAAGGGAAGAAGAGGAGGAGGTACTCACTGCTGGCATCGGAGGCGGGCGGCTCGCTGTGTGGCTAGAGTGTGCAGGTGTTGCTGCTGCTGCTACTCAGGCAGATCTCAGAGAACTCCTGCCATGCCGCAGATCTCTTCACAGAGCTGCAAGAAGCGGCACAGAATGCAGCCTCAGAGCCCTGTGAGAAGCACTGTCTGGCCCAGGACTGGAGGCAGCACAAATTGAAGCTGCCTCAGCTGAACTCACTGCTACTTGAAACTTTGACGTCAGGGGAGGCTAGTGGGCCGGCGGCATGCATTCGCTGTACGCGCCTGGCCCTTCCCTTCCTGCAGTTATGGCAATGAGCAGTGGCAGCAGGCAGGGAGCAGCAGCGGCTGTGAGCGGCAGTCAGCCCACATACCCCCCTGACCTACGCCTGTGAGTTCATCCCAAAGCCATTATTGGGGAGGCCATGACCCCTGTGGCCCCCCTGTTCCTACGCCTGTGAGTTCATCCCAAAGCCACAGGGTTTGTGATCTTGTTAACTGGTTCTGTTTCCAATGTTACCACATATACTCAAATATTAAGATGATCCGAATATAAGTTGAGATACCCCCCCCCCCACCGAAAAAGGTTGATGCGAATATAAGCCGGGGTGGGGCTGCCGGGGTGCCCTGCCAGGATCGGCACTCAGTCCCCTTCACTCCCTGCCCTGTCAAGCTATCCACCCTGTACTCCTGCCTCTCTGCCAGGCTTTGCACCCTGTCTCGCGCTGAGCCACTCCCTGATGAGAACAGAGAGCGGGGGTGGGACTGGGGGCGGGATTAGAGCATTACAGGATGAGTGGAACTGATCAGGATTTGCAGCAGGTTTAGGGGGTCTAGATTTTCCAATTGGAAAATCTGACAACCCTATAATAGCAGGCTGTATTTTGGTCAGTTATAGGAAGGTTTGGGGTTTCTTATAGCAAAGGAGCTCAAGATACTTTCCCTGTTTGCACTCCTTTAATGCTGGCCCTGGCCCTGGCCCCATGCGCTCAGTCCCAACGCTTTTTTTAACAGCAGAAACTACCAAGAACTTAGTCCCTGACTTTATGTAGTAGAAACTTCAGGGGCTCAAACCCTGCACTTATTATGCAGTAAGAACAGCCAGGGGCTCAGTTCCTGCTTTTTATTAAACAGCAGGAACTCACAGGACATCAGTGTAGGCTAGAGAATGACATGGTGACAAAATTCATCACCGTTCCCGTCCCCGCGGATAACCGTGGGAAATAATCCCATGTCATTTTCTAGTGTCTATTTCAGCCTCGGTCCTTCTATCCCAGCATTCTTCAAAGCAAAGCTTGCGGGTCAGTGGTTGTGGCCATTCATACTCTGATTCTTATGTGAGCCAAGGATAATGAAGCCATTGTGACATCACTGATGTGATTGGCTCTTAGGCACTGGTGGAATGAGGCATTATGACATCACAATATCTGCTCTGGATACCAGAGACTGTCATTCTGAAGTGTCTGTTTCAACTTCAATCCTTCTACACCAGCATTCTTCAAAGCAAAGCTTGTGGGTCAGTGGTTGTGCCCAATTATACTCTGATTCTTTCCTCTCTCCTTAAAGAATGACATGAAGATGGTTTCCCGCAGTTATCCGCGGGGACGGGAACGGTGATGAATTTTGTCACCGTGTCATTAGGCCTCCCTTTGCTTACTGTGCAGCACGAACTCCCAGAAAGTCAGTCCCTGCACTTATTATATACAGTACCCGGAACTCACATAGGCCCCCAGTTTCTTGCACATATTATGCAGCAGGAACTCAAAGGGGCTCAGTATCTGCGCTTATAATACAGAAATAATTCACAGGGGTTCAATTGCTTTCCATATTATACTATGGGAACTTCCGGGGCTCAGTCCCTACACTTATACTTCAGGAACTCCCAGTACTTGTGCTTATTGTAGAACACATCATACAGCAGGATCTCCTGAGAATTAAGTTCTTTCACTTTATTATACTTTAGGAACTCTCAGAGGGTTAGGTCTAGGATTACCAGAGGTCCGGGAAAACCCAGACATGTCCTCTTTTTAGAGGACTGTCCAGGTTCCCGGATGGACTTTCCAAAACCCGGCTGTTTGTCCGGGTTTTGGAAAGCCTTGAGCTCCGGCTGCATCTGGAGGGCCTTCAACAAGCATGTGTGGATGACATCACACACATCCGCACATGCTGGAGGCCTTCCAGATGCGGCCTGGAGGTTGGGAAAAAAAGAAGCGGCTTTTGGGAGCGGGGGTGGATTTAGAGGCAGAATGGAGATGGGGTGGGACGGAGCTGGGCCATGCATCCGGGTTTGTCCGTCTTTAAATCTGGTAACCCTAGTTTGGTTCCTAAATCTATATATATAAAATCGGAGGTATGTATGTGTGTATGTATGTGTGTGTGTATGTGCCGCGATCACGCAAAAACGGCTTGACCGATTTGAACGAAACTTGGTATGCAGATCCCTCACTACCTGAGATGATATGTTCTGGGGGTCTCGCGGCCCACCTGCACACGTGGGCGGAGCTACAAACATAAAATCTGATTTCACCCATTCATGTCAATGGAAAAAATGTAAAAAGCTGCCATTCTCACTGTAATTCAAAAACGGCGTGACCGATTTGAACAAAACTTGGTATGCAGATCCCTCACTACCTGGGGTGATATGTTCTGGGGGTCTCGCGGCCCACCTGCATACTTGGGCGGAGCTACAAACAGAAAATCAGATTTCACCCATTCATGTCAATGGAAAAAATGTAAAAAGCTGCCTTTCTCCCTGTAATTCAAAAACGGCTTGACCAATTTGAACAAAACTTGGTATGCGGATCCCTCACTACCTGGGGTGATATGTTCTGGGGGTCTCGCGGCCCACCTGCACACGTGGGCGGAGCTACAAACAGAAAATCAGATTTCACCCATTCATGTCAATGGAAAAAATGTAAAAAGCTGCCATTCTCACTGTAATTCAAAAACGGCTTGACCGATTTTAACAAAACTTGGTATGCAGATCCCTCACTACCTGGGGTGATATGTTCTGGGGGTCTCGCGTCCCACCTGCACACGTGGGCGGAGCTACAAACAGAACATCAGATTTCACCCATTCATGTCAATGGAAAAAATGTAAAAAGCTGCCATTCTCACAGTAATTCAAAAATGGCTTGACCGATTTGAACGAAACTTGGTATGCAGATCCCTCACTACCTGGGGTGATATGTTCTGGGGGTCTCGCGGCCCATCTGCACACGTGGGCGGAGCTACAAACAGAAAATCAGATTTCACCCATTCATATCAATGGAAAAAATGTAAAAAGCGGCCTTTCTCCCTGTAATTCAAAAACGGCTTGACCGATTTGAACGAAACTTGGTATGCGGATCCCTCACCACCTGGGGTGATATGTTCTGGGGGTCTCTCGGCCCACCTGCACATGTGGGCGGGGCTACAAACAGAAAATCAGATTTCACCCATTCATGTCAATGGAAAAAATGTAAAAAGCTGCCATTCTCACTGTAATTCAAAAACGGCTTGACCGATTTGAACGAAACTTGGTATGCAGATCCCTCACTACCTGGGGTGATATGTTCTGGGGGTCTCGCGGCCCACAACTCTATGTTGCTTGCTCAAGGGTGGGTTCACACAAGAATTTATATGTTCTTGCTCCAGGAGGTGAAACTAAAATTGTTGTTTATAATCACGTTTTGCATTAGTTGTATTGTATTCATTTTGTCAAATATTTCACATTATAATTTGAATATTGTACTTTTTATTAAGCTGTAAAAAAATAATTTCATTCACCACTATAAAGTATCTTTATTTGAATCCATTTACAGTGTTATTGCTATAATTAAATACCCGTGCAACGCCGGGGCATCAGCTAGTTTATTATATAGCAGGAGCTCCCAGGGTCTCATTCCTTGAATTTATTATACAACAAGAACTCCCAGGGACTCTGTCACTGCCCTTATTATACAGCAAGAAGTTCCAGGGATTCAGTTCCTACACTTTATCACCCTGGAATTCCTTCTTGATAACAGGGTTATGCTAGATCTCTGAATCTCCACAGTTGCATTATTGTGTTCCTGTATTGGATAAATTGGGGGCAGTTTTTTCCAGGACTCGTCAAATGCACGTAGGACACTGGCGCGCCGTCCATCGTGCCCTGTCAAATGCACGCACCGACAAGTGCACGCAGGACAATGGCGTGCCATCAATTGTGTTCCATACAGCAGATTCTATTTTGTCTTTTTGAGCGGGGTGGAGGGGAACTCCCGCCCCCCACTATACTTACAATATTCACTTGTTATCTATTGTTAGGGTAAGGTTTAGATGAGGATTATGGGAACCCTTTATCCAAACCTTACCCTAACACTAGCGCAATTGATGGCGCACCATTGTCTTGCCCGCACTTGTCAGTGCGTGAATTTGACAGGGCGCGATAGATGGCACGCCATTGTCCTGCACACATTTGTCGGTGTACCATTTTTTCTTATGTTGCACAAAAGATGATTAGGGCTAGAGCAGGGTTCTCAAAGTCCCTCCTTGAGGGCCGCAGTCCAGTCGGGTTTTCAGGATTTCCCCAATGAATATGCATGAGATCTATGTGCATGCACTGCTTTCAATGCATATTCATTGGGGAAATCCTGAAAATCCGACTGGATTGCGGCCCTCAAGGAGGGACTTTGAGACCCCTGGGCTAGAGTTACCAGATATTTTGTTCCAAAAAAGAGGATGCATGGCCCCACGCTGTTCTGCACTTGCCCCATTCCACACACCCCCAACCTCGGCCCCACACAAACCTCGTCTCTTCGGGGCCACGTCTGGAGGGTCTCTGCGCATGCGTGGATGTGACATGATATCATTGCGTCGTATCCACGCACGTGCAGAGGCCCCCCAGACATGGCCCCAAGCTCAATGTTTTTCAAAACCTGGACAGACAATTGGACAGTCCTCTAAAAAGAAGACATATCTGGGTAAATCCAGACATCTGGTAACCCTAATTAGGGACAACTCAGTGAATACTTATTTCCTTTGAAAAGTGTTCAGGTGGTACTTAATCTACATAGACATGTGGTATGAATATGTGTACTTATATTACACTATGCAATAATAATAAAAGTAAGCACTGACTCAACCATGAATCTATCATGAGTAAAGTGAACCTTTGAACACTAGATGTCAGCCACACACCACAAAGAGCAGACTCAGCCTGGCAAGAGAAAGAGCGAGTCAGCATAAAAGACGGGCGATGACTCCTATCTCTTTCATAGATAGCAAGATACACAGAGAGAACCTCTTATGTTATACAGACAGACATGGGGGAGCCCCATTTTACATGGAAAGTTGAGACTGGGATTGAGACATGCTCAATTCTGATAGCATTTTTATCTGGTGACTTGGATCCTTTTGCAGAATAAAATATCTGCAGGAACGCATGTGTATTTGCTGGTACATGAAGTGGGAACCGCCATGATTCAAAGATACACTTTGAAAAATGAACAGCATAGACTTGAGAAGTGTGTGGCACAGTGGAACTACAGCCTTAGCACCCTGGGGTTGTGGGTTCAAACCCCGCGCTGCTCCTTATGACCCTGGGAAAGTCACTCAGTCCCCCATAGCCCCAGGTACATTAGATAGATTGTGAGCCCACTGGGACAGATAGGGAAAATGCTTGAGTACCTGATTGTAAAACCGCTTAGATAACCTTGATAGACGGTATATAAAATCCTAATAAACTTGAAACCTGGCCGTTTCCATATGGAGATGTTGGCATTTATACATGCAAATGTGGAATCTCATGAAAAGCTTGACCAGCCCAAATATTTTGTGTCTCCAGCGTTCAGATTTCATGCCTTTCTGGCGGTTTTATTTGTGCTGGTCAAGCTTTTCATGATATTCCACATTTGGAAAGGTTATGTTATTCATATATTGGATCCCTGAGGAAGGCATGTTTTGCCGAAACACGGCCCCTGTTGGGTCCCTCTATGACAAGTGTGGATTTTGTATTTTAAAAGGATTTACTGAATAAAAGCAGCATCAAGAACGTTGGATTTCCACAGTCTTGTTCATTTGGTTTGTCCCTTTTCTCCTGTGGAAATTTGGGTCTTCTCCTTTTGTTGTGGCATTTACCCATGGCAATGACAGAACTTCTGCATGTGAGTGGTACCACTTCCATATGTAGCTATCTCATTTTAGAAACCCACATGTGTAAGTACCACTAATTAAGTAGCGAGACCACGATTTTAACTTGGTTTCATTTTGGTAGTAGAAATAACTTACCATACCTGGATTTAAGAATTACTCCTTTAATCCTTTGTGCACTTTTTTTTAAAAGCCTATGAGTGCCTTTGGGCTGATATAAAACCTGACACAAAAATATTTCTATGTGCACGTATAAAATGGGGGAAATGTACAGATTTTAGTCTCACATCCATCGAATCTCTCCATGTGTGGATCTCTGCGTGTACATAGCAACTTTCTGAAATCAACACACGTGTAAATGTCTCTAGCTGCAAGCTTGAGGGGCTGCTGAAAAGTTCTTAGCCCAACCAAGAAAGTCAGGGTAGTGTCCATCAAGGGCTGTACATTTAGTCCACTGATTTTCCCACTTTTTTCATTCTGTCGGAAAATACTGAATGAAAAAAATAAAAATCATTGGACTAAATGCATAATAGAGAATGACACAGTGACAAAATTCATCACCGTTCCCGTCCCCGCAGATAACCACAGGAAACCATCTTCATATCATTCTTTAAGGAGAGAGGGAAGAATCAGAGTATGAATGACCACAACACTGATCCGCAAGCTTTGCTTTGAAGAATGCTGGTGTAGAAGGACTGAGGTTGAAATAGACACTAGAAAATGACATGGGATTATTTCCCGCGGTTATCCGCGGGGACGGGAACGGTGATGAATTTTGTCACTGTGTCATTCTTTAATGCATAACCCTGAACGGAGACTGCCCTGACTTTGGGCTGAGAACTTTTCAGTAGCCCCCTTGTAGATATGTTTCTAAAATAATACCCCCAGTCTCTTATATCCACAAACACATGATTTTCTGATCTCATACACATTCTGTCCTGGCTTTCTGTAGTTGTACCTAAGAGACTTCTAGGCACCTTGCTTTAAACTTATAAGGGGCTCTGTTACAAAGCTGCAGTAAGCATCGATGCATGCTTACCACAGCAAAAAAATGGCGCACTGTGGGATATGCTGAAGTGTCCTGTGGTAATTTTGTCATGTGTGCGCTACCCATGTGCTAAAAAATAAAATGTATTCTTTAGTGCAGGAGGGGAGCAGAGAGTGGGTGTATTCTACACTGATTGGTTAGTGTAGATACTGTATATCACCTCATGCTAATTGATTAGCATATGCTTAGCACATGCAGGGCCGGATTTTTCTATAGGCTAACTAGGCTTCAGCCTAGGGCCTCAAGATCAAGAGGGGCCTACATTCAAATTGTTAGCAAAATTAAAATTACACTCCGGTTCAGGTTTTAGCTGCTCCCCGGTTACCTCGGTTCCGCTTCGGGATCGGAACCGGCTCCGGCCGCAAAGGGCGCCGACTCGGCTTCTCCCTTTCTTTTTCTCGCCCTGGGAAGAGGATCGGGGAGGGAAAGACGTCAGTAAACTTAAAAATGGGAGGTGAAAGGGCCTCATAAGTGGAATAGCCTAGGGCCTCTTTTCATTTAAATCCAGCCCTGAGCACATGAACCCTTACCAACTACGTTTATTTATTTATTTTTGCTATTTATATCCTGCTATAAACCAAAGAGGGTCTTAATAAAAACACACATCAAATCTCTCCAACAATAATACGTCATATAATGATGGGTGGAAGAATGGTCCGTGGGGGAAAATGTGGCGCAGTAGTTAGAGCCACAGACTCAGCACCCTGTGCTGCTCCCTTTGACCCTGGGCAAGTCACTTAATCCTCCACTGCCCCAGGTACATTAGATAGATTGTGAGCCCAGCGGGACAGATAAGGAAAATGCTTGAGCACCTGTACGTAAACTGCTTTGAGTGTGGTTGTATAACTACAAAAAGGTAGTATGCAAGTCCCTTCCTCTGATGTCATAATGCCTCATTCCACCAATGCCTAAGAGCCAACCTTATCAATGATGTCACAATGGCTTCATTCTTCTATACTTGGCTCCTTTCCAATATTGTATTGGAGGAGAATGTAGCCTAGTGGTTAGAACTACAGCCTCAGCACCCTATGCTGCTCCCTGTGACCCTGGGCAAGTCACTTAATCCTCCACTGCCCTAGGTACATTAGATAGATTGTGAGCCCAGCGGGACAGATAGGGAAAATGCTTGAAGTACCTGCTTTGAGTGTGGTTGCATAACTACAAAAAGGTAGTATGCAAGTCCCTTCCTCTGATGTCATAATGCCTCATTCCACCAATGCCTAAGAGCCAACTTTATCAGTGATGTCACAATGGCTTCATTCTTCTATACTTGGCTCACTTCTGCTATTGTATTGGAGGAGAGTGTGGCGCAGTGGTTAGAGCTACAGCCTCAGCACCCTGAGATTGTGGGTTCAAACCACTTAAACTTCCACTGCCCCAGGTACATTAGATAGATTGTGAGGTCACCAGGACAGACAGAGAAAATGCTTGCAGTACCTGTACGCAAACCACTTTGAGTTTGGTTGTAAAACTACAAAAAGGCAGTATACAAATCCCAATCCCTTTCCCTTTTCATGTGCTAATCTGTTTTAATGACCATGCTCTAATGGCAAAAAAATAAAAAAAATAGGAATGATTGCTTTTATTGCTGAAATCTCTGATATCTAAAACCCCAGCTTTCATTTACAAATCATTGATTCCTTATTCTTCATCCAGATTACTGAGGTCTAATGACCAACATTTATTAATCATCCCCTCCCTTAAAATTATTAATACATGACGGCATTTCATCTTTTCCGTTACAGCTCCTCAAACATGGAATTCTCTTCCAATTTACTTAAGAGAGGAAAAAAACTTGGAGAAATTTAAGAGCAAACTCAAAAGCTTTCTTTATAAAGATGCATTTAATGACTAAAAGAATTGTCTAGGAGTTTCATTTTATCTTCAACTCTTTTGAGATTCTTTGTTCTTTCCCTTCCTATTGTTTTTAACCTTACTTGTCTTTTTTTCTATTAATTAGATTGTATTTCTTTTTCCAGTCTTTTTCCTCGTGTTTTATTATGTTTTGTAAGATTTAGTTTTTTGTTAGTTATGTTTGTCCCCCAATTTTGCAATTTTATTGATTTGTTCATCGCTTAGAATTTGGAATAAGCGATTAATCAAATTTTATAATAAACTTGAAACTTGAAAAGGGGTTTCAAGGCTGGCAGTAAGAACAAGGAAAAACTGTCATTTCATTATCGAAATCTGAGCCAGTTTTCTGGAAAAATCAACTGAGATGGCACTTATCAAGGGTGATGGCTATGTTGTCACTGGTATCCATTGCCTTTTTTTCTGTTCTTATTTTATTTTAGTGACTGAAGAGGCTATACCCGTCAGAGACTCTTCATCATCACAGTTGATAAAGGCCCGGTCTCTTGGAGTCATTAGCAATTTTGCCAGGTAAAAGTTGCAAAAGCTGTAGATCAACACTTTCCTCCCCTCCCCATAAAAAAAAAAACAAGACACAACAAAAAAACTATACAAAGCTAGTTTTCTGCATAACTGTCAAAACTTGACCAATTTAAGTAAACTGAATAAATTTGCAATAAGCATATTCTCTCAAGTTAAAACCCCCTCATTACTTTACTACCTGGTTCTTCAACTGTCAGGCCCTGCCACTTCCTGACTGGTGACCAGTTGAGACCATATCTCACAATTTCTTTAAAATAATATCCTACTGTACGCTCACTCTTTTCCACATCTTTTCCGGAAACTCTTGCACTAGTCTATGAGAACCATAGCTTTTCTTCAGATACAAACTTTCAATAAGGATCAAATATTCCTGACTGAAAACCCATAGTAACTGTTAATGTTTAGAGCAAAATAACATCTACATGTATCATGACAATAATCACTAGGTGACTTCATTTAGGTGAGGTACTGTATGTACTCAAATATAAATCGAGATTTTGGGGCCCAAAAATGGGAGTCTCCACCAGAAAGCCAACGCTTTTGTACTCCCTTTACAATGAATGGCGCTGCTCTCCTGCATGCCCCCTCCCCTCCATCCCCCCCCCCCCTCCCAGCGACCGGAGCTGCTATCCTGCAATCTCCTTCCCCCTTGACTGACACTACTTTCTGTACACCCCCCAATGACCAGTACTGCTCCTCTATCCTCTACCCTGCCGCCATCGTAGCTTTCTCCTTACCAGATCCAGCGCTGAATAAAGACCTCCAGTAGTTGTTCAGCTAAGACTTCTCTCCACCGACGTCAATGCTCTGTCCTGGGCAAATGTGGGGCCTTGAGCGTCTGCACATGCTCAAGGCCTGACGGCTCCTGTCCCCTCTGAGAATCTCAGAGAATGTGGGAGCCGGCAGGGTTAGAAGCACCTTGAGGGGCTCCAATACCTGTGTGCCTCCTTTTTCTGCCCTCCAGTTGCATTTGCCCCTCCACCAAGCAGCATGCAGTGCTCCAAGAATGCCATCCATAGCTGACCTGGAAACCTTTCCTCCGACATCAGAGCTAACATTAGAGAGAAGGCTCCGGGTCAGTCATGTGCAGTGTGCAGGGCCCATGGCCATGTAAAGAACTGTGGTTGGAAGGCAGGAATGAGGTGGCTGACCTGGACAGCTCTGGTACAGTCTTGCGGAAGGGGTCACCAAAGTAGTTGGGCCACAGAATGCGCGCATGTGCGCGTTGGACCAAGGAAGGGATAGAGAGGAGGCATGAATTTGGGATAGAGGATGGCACACATTGGGACATGGGAAGGGCACAAACTTGGGACAAAGGCTGGAAGGAGGGAGGGGGGCACAAACGTTGGACATAGAAGGAAGGGAGGGGGCATGAACTTCAGACAGAAAAGAGAGACAGGAAGGGGCACAAACTTGGGACATAGGATGGAGGGAAGGAGGGAAAGATGCTGTGGTGGGGGTTGAAATAAGGAGAATTGTTGGGCATGAGTGTGTATGAGTGAAAGAGAGATGGTGCACACAGGGAATGGAAGAAAGTGGAAAATTTGGGGGCTTAGATAGGGAGGGGAGGGAGATACAGATGCATGGGGAAGAGAAAGATGAGAGGGAAAAATGTTGGATATGGTGGTAGAGAGGAAACAGTGGGACAGATTGAAAAGGATGCAAGAGGGAGGAATGTTGGACATAGCGGGGGTTGAGAGAGGGAGAAATCTTGGATGTGGCAGTAGAGGAAGTGGGTGAGATAAACCCTGGATTCTTCTCTCTCTCCACTCCCTTTGCAGCAAGGGAGGGAATGAGAGATAGAGATGGTGGACAGTGAGAGAGAAAGAGAGATATGTTGCACATGGGGGTGGAAGAGAGAGGAAGAAATGCTGTGCAGGAGTGAGGAGGGGAAAAAGAGGGAGATTGATCCAGGAGAGAAGGGAGTGAGGATGCTGTACAATGGGAGAAAGGGAAGAGAGGGAGAAATGCTGGACCATGGTAGGAGGAACCAATAGACAGCAACAGAAAAATTTGCAGAAGACGGGAAAGCGAAAAAAGAGAAACTGGGACCATCTTGATAGAAAAAATAAATCTCCAAACAACAAAGGTTAAAAAGTAATTTATTGATAGAGATATGTTAGCTTTGGGAAATGTATATAGCAGATATCTTTGTATTAGAAACATAGAAACATAGAAGATGACGGCAGAAAAGGGCTATAGCCCATCAAGTCTGCCCACTCTGCTTAGCCACCTCCTGTCTATGCCCTAATGACCCAATTTTCTTATCTTGACCCTCGTAGGGATCCCACATGGGTATCCCATTTATTCTTAAAGTCTGGCACGCTGTCTGCCTCGATCACAACCACTCTCTCTGTGAAGAAATACTTTCTGATTTTATTTCTCAAGTGCTGAAGTAGACTTTCTTACCAGGATCACCCAAATTATTAACCTCGGTTTATATTCGAGTCAATTTTTTATTTTTATTTTTTTTCCTTTTTGGGGGAAGGTCACCTCGGTTTATATTCGAGTATATACAGTAGCTGGCATGAATGTACGCTTATTGCAAATTTAGAAGCCCTTTTATAAAGCTGTGGTAAAAAGTGTCCTTTCTCGCAATCTAAGATCATTTTTATTACAGGGTAAAACGACCCTACTGCCACTTATTTTGTAGGTGGTAGAGATTCATGCACTAAACTTGTGTTAATTGGTTAGTGCGTGGCAATGCCTACAAGCTAACTGATTTGCATAGGCATGCCCACTCCACCCCCACCCCCAAACATGCTCCCTGCACCAAAAAGTTTTTAAAAATCTTTTAGCATGGGTATAGCGTGCACGCATGGCAACATTGCAATGGGACACCATTTTTTTCTGCGTTAAGCATGCAGAAGTGCTTACCGCAGCTTTGCGAAAGGGCCTCTTAGCCAGGATGATATATCCCAAAATTTTATTGAAATTGGTCAGGTTTTGACAGATTTATGCAGAAAACGAGGTTTGTATTTACGTTGTTTTTTTAAAACACACCAGCCGATATTCATTGTGATTTAACTGGCAAGAAATGGTGCTCACCAGTTAAATAGTACTTAACCAGCTAAATGCAAATAGTCAGTGCAAGATGACCAGTTATCCGTGCTGAATATTTGCAGTTAGCAGCTAAAAGTTAACCGGTTATAAAACAATAACTGGCAGTTTTCAGTGCTGACTGGCCATGTTTAGCAGCAAAATCAGGCCGCGTAAATGCCAGTCCAGTCTTTGGCTGCTATAAATGTAACCAGCCAGCACTGAATATTGACTTAGCGCCCCTTTTACGAAGGCATGGTAGCGATTCCTATGTGGCAAATGTGATGTAGCCTATTCAAATGCCACACTGGGGGGCCTTTAGTTTACAGAACATCTTTTAGTATTCTGGTTTTTGCAATCATTTTGTGCCATACCAATGTTTTGCCGAGTTTTGTTCTTGATGTTGCTGATATGCTTGTGCAAGTTGACCTATATAAAGTTTAAAAAAAAATGCAACTCTGGCTATAACGGACCATTTTTCCAGGTCCCTTGAAGTCCGTTATAACGAGATTATACTGTAGTTCCTTCTTTTTCCATTTCTGAATGCAGAATAAGTCTGGTTTGTTCTTCCCTTTGTTTTTTGTTCGTTTATAATAAAAGGTTGTACTTAGCTCTTGCCTTTTACTTTTGAACTCATGCATCTATAGTTTTAGAGTGGGGATGTTCTCTAGCTGTGCGTGGCTAAAAATGTATTTGCAACTGTTTGCCAGCTTTGGCTATTCTTGATTTTTCCTGCAGTTGTATTGTGCTACACATTAGAGAATGACACGGTAACAAAATTCATCACCGTCCCCGTCCCCGCGGATAACCGCGGGAAATAAACCCATGTCATTTTCTAGTGTCTATTTCATCCTCTGTCCTTCTACACCAGCATTATTCAAAGCAAAGCTTGCGGGTCAGTGGCTGTGGCCATTCATACTCTGATTCTTATGTGAGCCAAGGATAATGAAGCCATTTTGACATCACTGATGTGATTGGCTCTTAGGCACTGGTGGGATGAGGCATTATGACATCACAATATCTGCTCTGGATACCAGAGACTGCCATTCTGTAGTGTCTATCTCAACCTGTCCTTCTATACCAGCATTCTTCAAAGCAAAGCTTGAGGGTCAGTGGTTGTGGCCATTCATACTCTGATTCTTCCCTCTTTCCTTAAAGAATGACATGAAGATGGTTTCCCGCAGTTATCCGCGGGGACGGGAACGGTGATGAATTTTGTCACCATGTCATTCTCTACTACACATCATAGAAACATGAAGGCAGATAAAGGCCAAATGGCCTATCCAGTCTGCCCATCCGCAATAAGAGATCCCATGTGCCTATCCCAGGCCTTGTTGATTTCAGACAGTCTCTGCCTCCACCACTTCTTCAGGGAGACTGTTCCACACATCTACCACCCTTTAAGTATTTCCTTAGATTACTCCTGAGCCTATCAGTCTCTTTGCATAATAAGTTTCCAAGTTTATTTAATACTTGCTATCCAGCACATCTAGCATGTCTGAGCAGCTTACAATAAAAAATTTAAAAAAAGTTTAGGAAAAAGAGTAAAACCTAGAATGAAAGGAGAAATGGTATAATGAAAGAGGGTCCTGTCAAATTACAATGTTTAATCAATATCACACTATCCATAATATCAACATCACTACTACTATTACTATTAATTATTTCAATAGCATTACCAGACCTACGCAGCGCTGTACAGAGTCACTTCAATAAAGTCCTTGTTAAGTTTAAAATAAAAATACATGGGTTCCAATCTGTCACTTCCTCAGACCTGTGTTGTGGATTTCACCTAGCATACGACCTTGGCTCTGCCCAACTGGTGCATACATCTCTCTTCTTCTAGTCGAATACGTACTGTTACCTCGCCGTATCATCGTTCAGCTGGAAGTGTTGTGCTCTCTTTCTTTTGTCAACATGGGGTGGAGGCCTGAACTCTACAATACGGGGACAGAATTTGTCCCCGTCCCATGTCATTCTTTAGCGTCTATCTCAGCCTCAGTCCGTCTACCCCAGCATTCTTCAGTGCAAGGTTTGAGGGTCAGTGGCTGTGCCCATTCATACTCTGATTCTTCTTTCCCTAAAAAAAATGACACGAGGATGGGGACAAATTCTGTCCCCCTCTCATTCTCTACAAAAAAGGGGATGGGACTTGATATACTGCTTTTTCTGTGTGGTTTACACATTCAAAGCAGTTCACATATTTTAGACCAGGGATCTCAAAATCCCTCCTAGAGGGCCGCAATCCAGTTGGGTTTTCAGGATTTCCCCAATGAATATGCATTGAAAGCAGTACATGCACATAGATCTCATGCATATTCATTGGGGAAATCCTGAAAACCCAACTGGATTGCGGCCCTCAAGGAGGGACTTTGAAACCCCTGTTTTAGACAGATACTTATTTTGTATCTAGGGCAGGGGTGTCAAAGTCCCTCCTCGAGGGCGGCAATCCAGTCAGGTTTTCAGGATTTCCCCAATGAATATGCATGAGATCTATTTGCTTTCATTGTATGCTAATAGATCTCATGCATATTCATTGGGGAAATCCTGAAAACCCAACTGGATTGCAACCCTCGAGGAGGGACTTTGACACCTTTGATCTAGGGCAATGAAGTGTTAAGCGACTTGCCCATAGTCACAAGTTGCTGCAGTGGGAATTGAACTCACAACCTCAGGGCGTTGAGGTGGCTGCTCTAGGCCACTCCTCCATTCTGAATTAAGGGGTTAATCTTATGTCAGGCTCCCTCAGTCACTCAGGGCCCAAAAGTCCCCATTAAAATCCTGTGTGCCATTGTAGTGCCAGTAAACTTTCCAAATGAGGAACGATGCTAAAAAAAACTTTGCATGCAAATAAGGTCCGTAGAAATCCCATTAACCCAGTCGTTGGAGAAGGCGACTGACACATGTTCAGAATAGCTTATGGAAAGGGTCATAAATGTGCACATGTGCCAGGAAAAGCTACATCATATGCACACGTAAGTGTCAGTCTTAGGTGTGCCTTATTGTAGTGCATCATTAGTGCACGTCATATGCATGGTGTCCCCAAACCTATAAAAGTATGATGAATGTATCCTGTATTTTTTTTTTTTTAACTTCCATCTCTTACGCAATTGGCAGCCCCAGACCTGCCGGTATACGCTTTTAACAAACACGCATGAGACACACCTTTAACACACTTGTCTGAGACATACTTATAACGCATGCATATAGCAAGGTATGCTTTTTTTCTACACTGCTTCCGTAGGACATATACTGTATGGTGCCCTCAAACCCTATAAAAGTATGATGAATGTGTCCCCTTTTTTTAACTTCCACCTCTCAGGCAATTGCCAATCCGAATGTTTTTAACACATGCAGTTCACCACTACTGACACCTCCCCACTGGTAATTTTCGAGTGTTACCCAACAATGTCTGGGCCATGACTGGAAGGCTCATTTTAATATTAATGAGCACCTTGTAAAACATTTCCCTAGTATTTTCAGAAGCTGTTATAAGGCACGGAAAAGACTGTGCAGAGCCATTTTGTGCATCGAAAGCTACATTGTTTGTTTGTTAAACCAGTTAGAACTGGTTTTGCGTCAAACATTACAGGCATGCTAAGTTTTGAGCATCGGGGCCTCAGTGAGATGACCCCATGTGATAATTTAACCGTGATGCTATACCCTTGGTCAGTTCCTTTCCTAAGGGAGTCCCTTACATTAGCCTTTTTACCATTCTGTGCCTGGACATGTCCTCTTTTTAGAGGTCTGTCCAGGTGCCCGGATAGACTTTTCAAAACCTGGCAGTTTTCCTGGGTTTTGGAAAGCCCCGACAAACTCTGGCCATATCTGGAGGGCTTCTGAGCATGCGTGGATGACATCACACATGCATGCTCAAAAGCCCTCCAGACATGGACGGAGCTTGTCGGGGTATAAAAGGAGGTTTTTGGGGACGGGGCTGGAGGCTGAACTGGGAGAACAGGGAGGAGCCAAAGGTGGAACTGGGTAGGGCTGGGGATGAATGGGTCAGGGCTGTAGGTAGAACAGGATGGGACCATGTGTCTGAGGTTCTGTGGCCTGAAATATGTTTACCCTACCCTAGTGTCCCTCGCAATACTAACTTTAGATTAATACTTATAATACCCATATAGCACTAGACATAATTGAAATACCAACCTGGTACATAAAAGGCACAGGAAGAATTATATTTTTATTGCATCTACGTTTTAAAAGTACACATGGCAAGATCTATGATGCTTATTTATCCTTATATGGGATTTTTTTACTGCTGGTTGAGAAGCACAGATCCCACTTCCATCTTGTACCTTGTACAGCTGCAGACCAATAATGGCTATGACTCCTTCCCCACTCTCCTATGGCATTGGCAACATTTACCTTACCCAGGAAGTATGATCTAAATCCATCAAGTAAGTTGACTAGGCAGACCCCATTTTTTTTTTTTTGTCCTTCTTTTATCTTCCAAAGACAATGAACTATGAAGCAAATAGGTCACATTTGAAGAAGAGTCCTGTGTGTCAGCTTTTAAGTTCACTTACACCAGTGGTTCCCAACCCTATCCTGGAGGACCACCAGGCCAATCGGGGTTTCAGGATAGCCCTAATGAATATGCATGAGAGAGCTCTGCATATAATGGAAGTGCCAGGCATGCAAATCTGCTCCATGCATATTCATTAGGGCTATCCTGAAAACCCGACAGGCCTGGTGGTCCTCCAGGACAGGGTTGGGAACCACTGACATACACAATCATGTCTAGATAATTTGTAAATTGGTTCAACAAAAGGTATTAATGCCTGCAAAGCCTCCAGCTTTCTGTGGCTGCTCTTGAAGGCCTGTTCTCCTCCCATCAGTTGTCTGTTGATTTACCTAATGAAGATTTTTCCTCTCTTTCTTTTGCTGACTTCCCCTCGTCCTCATATCTGTTTTTCTTTCACTAGAGGGAAGTGTTGCTTGTGTGGCATCTAACATTGTAATTCAGTACCCAATAGAAACATGATGACAGAGAAAGGCCGAATGGCCCATCCAGTCATCCATAGCATCCACTATCTCCATCTCTCCCTAAGAGATCCTGTGTGCCTGTCCCATGCCTTCTTGAATTCAGGAGACTATTTCACACATATACCATCCTTTCTGTTAAAAAAGTATTTCTTTAGATTACTCCTGAGCCTATCACCTAGGAACTTCATACTATGACCTCTCATTCTGGAGTTTCCTTTCAAATGAAAAAGATTCGCCTCATGCACATTTATGCCATGTAGGTATTTAAACATCTCTATCTTATCTTTCCTTTCCTGCCTTCCCTTCAAAGTATACATATTGAAATCTTTAAGTCTGTTCCCATACTCCTTTTGATGAAGATCACTAACTAGAGGAAGTAACCTTGCTCTAGACCAGACATGGGCAAACTACAGCCCGCGGGCCATATCCGGCCCGTTTAGTTTTTTTAAGCTGGCCCGCCGACCATCTGAACCCCACCAACC
Organism: Geotrypetes seraphini; assembly: GCF_902459505.1. Classification (NCBI taxonomy): domain Eukaryota; kingdom Metazoa; phylum Chordata; class Amphibia; order Gymnophiona; family Dermophiidae; genus Geotrypetes; species Geotrypetes seraphini. Next base: position 214,161,430 of record NC_047089.1, on the reverse strand, counting down.
GCAAACTCTACATAGCTCCCTCCAGAGCAGCGTCAGGCCGGCAGCACTCTAAACAGGCTGCTTCGCGGCCTTCTCTCGTCGGGGAATTCCCTCTGCCGCATTACTGATGATGTCATCAGTGATGCGGCAGAAGGAATTCCCCGACGAGAGAAGGCCACGAAGCAGCCTGTTTAGTATACTATGATTTGCATGCATTCTTTAACATTCTAGTTTCAAGCACTTACACCAGCTCTAAGGCTGGTGTAAGTGCACATGCCTCATATATAGACACATATTTGACCTGTTACAATAGTATTCTGTAAAGAAAAGTAGGTGCCTAGTGGGGGAAGCTAAGGCCAGGCAGACTTCTATGACCTTTGCCCTGCAAATGGCAAGAGATAGGTGAAGTTTCAACAACTCCAGTGTGTTCATTTTATTGTCACATACTGTAAGTGGGCATGCTGTGCAGCTTAGGGATGAGGAGAAGGCATCTTGACTAATAAGCTGAATGCTTGGGGTCTTGACTAGTAAGCTGAATACTTGGATCCTCATCATGGGTTTGGCTGCCTATATGGTTGGCATGATGGTAACTTCACAACCAGCACTTCAAAACGGGTGACTGGGTAGAGTTACCAGACATCCGGGAAAACCTGGGCATGTCCTCTTGTAAAGGACTGTCTGGGTGCCCAGATGGACTTTCCATAACCTGGCAGTTTATCTGGGTTTTGGAAGCCCCGACATTCTCCGGTCGAGTCTGGAGGGCCTCCGAGCATGCGCGGATGATGTCACACACATCCGTGCATGCTTGAGGCCCTCCAGACATGGCCGGAGCTGGTCAGGGAAGAAGAGACGAGGCACTGTGGGGGCGGGGCTGGAGGCAGGATAAGGCGGGGTTGGGGGTGGGATCATGTGTCCGGGTTTTTGCTTTTGAAAATATGGTAACCTATGACTGGGCAGATTGGATGAACTGTGAGGGTCTTTTTCTGCCCCTCATTTACTGTGTTACTGTGTTCTTTTTATAAAATAGCCTCTAAATAGGTGTGCTCTTGGCATCTAAAAACAGGTTCCCTCTTACAGAAATACCCATCACTGTGTAAAACACAAAATACTTACATACCAGTCCTCAAATCATCCATTAACTCAGTGCAGAGTTTTCCTCTTTGTCCCTAATTTTTCTAGCCTTTCTTTTTCAAGATTTTGGGCTCTTTTTACTAAAGGGCGGTAAGCTTATAAGATGCAGTTAGCTTGTGAAAACAGGCCAATGTAGAAACACGTTGAAGTGTTTTGCGTTTTGTTATGTTTTGTTTTTCTTTCTGTTTCCACACGCTACTCGTACATAATATAATTTTTAAGATTTTTTTTTCCTGAGGGAGTGGAGCATAGGGATGGAATCGTTAACTAGCTAATGTGTTATGGTGGCACAGGGGAGAGTGTGGCACAGTGGTTAAAGCTACAGCCTCAGCACCCTGAGGTTGTGGGTTCAAACCCACGCTGCTCCTTGTGGCCTTGGGCAAGTCACTTAATTCCCCCCTTGCCCCAGGTACATTAGATTGTGAGCCTGCCAGGACAGACAGGAGATAATGCTTGAGTACCTGAATAAATTCATGTAACCCATTGTGAGCTCCCTTGGAAGAACATTATAGAAAATAAATAACTGACTAACGCAGGTACTGAAAGCTAATGGAAATGTTTTCCGCAGTAAAGTCCCACATTATAATGCATTAAGCCAGACCTCTCCTGGCTGTCTCCATCTTCAGTTCTTGATGCATCCCTCTCTGCCCCCACTAAACCCTGCATTTCACAGAGGTCTCACTCTACCCTAGGTTCTTCTTCCTGTTTTCCTTCTATGCAAAGTCCAGAACTTAAGAGTTCTGTGCCGTAGCCATTATGATGCCACCTATCTGGAAGTAACTTTCCCTCAGTAACATGATCTAAGGATTGATGGCTTGTGGAAGAGACATAGGGACGGGGAGGTCCTGCTCAGTTTTTCAAGAAATTTAAAAAACTTTTGGAATGGGCTGACCCTTGGAGTCTTCTGCACTTCTGGGCCAACTCAGAATGCTAAAGAGGCACGGCAGCCTTCAGAGCCCCTAGAGCAGGGGTAGTGAACTCCGGTCCTCGAGAGCCGTATTCCAGTCGGGTTTTCAGGATTTCCCCAATGAATATGCATGAGATCTATTTGCAAGCACTGCTTTCAATGCATATTCATTGGGGAAATCCTGAAAACCCAACTGGAATACGGCTCTCGAGGACCGGAGTTCCCTACCCCTGCCCTAGAGCAGGGGTGTCAAAGTCCCTCCTCGAGGGCTGCAATCCAGTCAGGGCTTCAGGATTTCCCCAATGAATATGCATGAGATCTATTAGCGTACAATGAAAGCAGTGCATGCAAATAGATCTCATGCATATTCATTGGGGAAATCCTGAAACCCAGACTGGATTGCGGCCCTTGAGGAGGGACTTTGACACCTGTGCCCTAGAGCAGTGATTCCCAACCCTGTCCTGGAGGAACACCAGGCCAATCGGGTTTTCAGGCTAGCCCTAATGAATATGCATGAGAGAGATTTGCATATGATGGAAGTGATAGGCATGCAAATTTGCTTCATGCATATTCATTAGGGCTAGCCTGAAAACCCAATTGGCCTGGTGTTCCTCCAGGACAGGGTTGGGAACCACTGTCCTAGAGGAAGGAAATCCTGCTGTTATTAAAAGTGGCCCCTGGTAACTAGATTTACAACCTACGATGCAGGGTTTCCGAAGGACCCTCACTGAAGTGGTGAAGCTAAGAATTGTAGAAGGAGCTATTAAAACGGAAGAAAATCTTTCTGTGGTTGTTGTAAATGATGGTTTATTGTGCCAGGATTCTAGCGTTAGCCCTAATAGAGCTGGAACAGAAAAGGAGGATTTACCAGGTCCCCCCCCCAAAAAAAAGACAATGGGTTAGGCCAGACATGGGCAACTCCGATCCTCGAGGGCTGGAATCCAATTGGGTTTTCAGGATTTCCCCAATGAATAGGCATTGAAAGCAGTGCATGCAAATAGATCTCATGCATATTCATTGGGGAAATCCCGAAACCCTGATTGGATTCCGGCCCTCGAGGACCAGAGTTGCCCATGTCTGGGTTAGGCTAATGAGGCTGAGCGCTGTGGAAGGAGAACGGGAGCCGTTGTTCAACTGGATTTGTAGTGTACCAGATACAAGGGGAAAGCACAGTCTGTACCCCTCGGCCAATAGATAAAATTTTCAAAATACCAAAGGATTACTCTGTGGAAACAGGGTTATATTAAAACCAAACATAACCCCAATCAGGAATAGGTAATAAGTCGAAAAGAAACCAGATTGTTGAAACAGACATAGGAATGAAATAAATTTAATTTCCCTTAATGAGAACTCAGATAATTACTGGCAGGTCTCCTCTTGGCTGGGGCTTATACTTCCTTACCTTTTGTACTGCCAAGAAACCTCCCAACCCAATGGCAAAACTCAAATGGGAACAAACAAACAAACAAAAAAACCCAACCCATAACAAAACAATAATAATGAAGGACGTTATTATCAAGCCATGATCCCGCACAGCCTTCAGTTAATCATGAAAAATGCCCAGCCATTCTGTCCGCAATGTGTGCAAGAGGGAGACAGGAGGGAGTTTTGGGAAAGGTCAGCAGTGTTTCTGCAGTCGTAAATCTTCCAGGGGAGAAGATTTACATCTGAGATTTTTATGTATATATACAAATATATGATGTGTAGACAGGATTAGCGAAAGAGGACCGTGACAGTAATATTTCTCTGCTGACTTGTTTATTAGCTTGCTTTAAACATGTTACATTATTGCTTATAGAATTTCATTTACTGGGATTGACAGCTTGATGAACATGCCCCATCGCCTATGACTTGCATCGCCCTAGGCATTAATATTATTAAAATCTGTCATGAGCAAACGTCTGAAAGATGACTTACTGTAAAAATTACAGCGTGGTATAAATCATCCAGCGGTATTTCTTACCGTTTATGGCCTCTTGGATCGGAGTCAATTCCTTTTATGTTGCATTATTTTTTTGCACTTTTTTTACGGCCTTAACATTATATACAGCTGTCAGGAAATGAACAGATGGAGCATGGAACATGGTCTTTTTTGTATAATTCCTACCCTTGAGCTATTTTTATGAAGGACAGTGGTGTTACTGTGCTCTAAAGAAAGGTTAAAGGGGAATTAAAAAAAAAAAGTAAGGGGAAAAGCAGGAATTTGGGGGGAGGGATTTGTTTTGTTAGGAGTCGGTAACCTACAGCAGCTTCTACGCTGTGAGCAATGATTGTTCTCTGTCTAGGGAAGTACACCGAATATTTTTTTTTTCTGTTGTTTCATGTTTTTTTGTTTCATTTATCTAAAATGGAAAAAAATATAAAATAAATTAAAAAGCAAAGAATTATTCAGCGATGTTTTGTTAACCGCTCCCAATGTTACCCTAGAAATTTAATGCTGAGCCATGTCCAGGCTCCAGAACTGAATTTACAGGTATAAGCAGTCAGAATAAAGATAGGACTGATTTTTATGCAATTCTTTTTATGCAGTTACCCTGGCTGGTTAAGTGTTCAATATTGGCATTTAATTGGCTGAGTGCTGACTCCACCCCTAGAATACTCTATAATAGTTTCACTTTCAGCGCTAACTGGACATTTTCAGTGACACTATCTGGATAAGTGCCACTGAATATGCTTGGTTAGCCCTGGACAAGTGATTTAAACATCCAGGAGCCTCTCCTGACTATTTAAATCATTTTTAATATCAGTTTCATTGGGTCTACCCCTGTCTTCTTTGCCACTGCCGCCATCAAAATAAGCTTCTATCTACCACAGGGGTGTCAAACTCAATCACATTAAGGGGCCGAAATCCAAAACACAGGCTAAGTTGCGGGCCAGACCCGACCCCATAATAATACTAATTATAACACCATTTTTCTCATTCATTTTTCATATATACACACACAATATAATCTTATTAACACATACTGGTAATGGTTAACCACAAAATTAAACTACACAAAGCACACAGTATGCTTCTCAACATTCATTCCTACCAGAACACAGATAATCCCTATGCAAATACAGGACTAAAAACTAAAAGTACAAATATATATATATTTTTTAAACCTGAGCAGTGCAAAAGATAGACAGCAGATTAAAAAGCTCAAAATTGACACAATTCAAACACTAACTTGAAAATAAAACCATTCCCCATACCTTTGTTGTCTCCCTTCCTCCATGCTGTGCCTCCCTCCGGCGGGTGTCTAACTTTCTGGCCAGCACCAACCTGGCCGTTTTATGCAGTCCGCGGTCCAATGCCCCCCCGGTGTCATCTTGTGGCCGACTCTCTCCTCCTCACAGCCGCAGTGTGCACGGAGCTATGTGCAGCAGCTCCTCGTGCGTCCTGCACCTGAACCGGAAGCCTTCTCTCTGATGTCGCAACGTCAGAAGAAAAGCTTCTGGATGAGGTGTGGGGCACGCGAGGAGCCGCTGCATGCAGCTCCATGCACACTACGGCTGTGAGGAAGAGGGAGCCGGCCACAAGGTAACACTGGGGGCATCGGACCGTGCCACATAAAACGACCAGGTGGGCCGGATTTGGCCCATTGGCCTTCAGTTTGACACCTGTGATCTACCACCTTGGATCCAGGGTTCCCTTCATCCATTTACATATCCCTGACTCCAAGAGCTCCTGATCACTTCTGCCCCACTGGCATTCTATTTCGTGTTGTATGAACCACGTGGACAGAAATAACCAGCCATACTGAAAGGGCTGCTTGACTTTTACCGTCCCTCATTTATCATGTAGGAGTAGTTTTGTTCAAAGAGGAGGGGAAAAAAAACCCTTCAAAATCCAGGATCCAATATTTTGGTCCAAATAAAAGAACCTTAATCAAAGAAGAGCCTGCTAGAACCAAACTTTGGATTAACAAGTCATTCAGTGTTCTGTTATCAGTTATAATTTGGCCCTGCTCATTTTCTGCATCAAGTTTAAGGTCTTTGCAAATTCTATGCTATCATTCTGCTGCTCTCTCTGTTTCGATTTAGAAGTGCTTTTTCTACATTGGCCAATTCCAGCTGAACACTAGGATCTTCCATTTTGTTACTTATCTTTGAGCCTTGTATAGGCCCACAGAGTGTATGGAAGGATCACTCATAACTAATTTCTTTGGTTAGGGCTCCTTTTACTAAGGCGCGCTAGCATTTTTAACACACGCATAAGATTAGCGCGCACTAGCCGAAAAATTACCGCCTGCTTAAAAGGAGGTGGTAGCAGCTAAAACTGTCAGCGCACCTTTGTAGAGTCTCTAGGTGTCACTTCTAGTCAATGCTTTTTTTTTTGTAGGAAAAAAGGCACCTATATTTATGCAAGGCAACCTTAGGGGTGGGGGTCACTATTGATGTCTCTGCCCCTACAGTAGCCATACCTTTTCCCTCACTCTCTTCCACCCCCGAGTCCATCTCATCTTTTGCCCTCCCCTAATCTGACATCTCCTCTTCTTCGTCTTCCATTACCCCATCCCCATTAACATCTCTCCCTCCATCCCTTCTTTCTTGCCCCACCACAGAATCCAACATCTCTCCTTACTGCTCCCTGTTCTTCTTACTCACACACACGCTTTCTCTCTCTCTCCCCCTCCCCCCCCCAACTCCCAGCCACAATCTGACATCTCTTCCCTTCCCCAACTCTAACCTTCCTTTGGACTTTGCAAAGGTCGGTGGCGGCACTAATTCCCAAATGGCTGCCCTGCTGCTAGTTCCTGCTTCTTCTCTACAGCAGCCCGCCTCTCTGACGTACCTCCTTTTTCCTGTTTCCTCAGGCAGGCGTGGTACAGACAAGTGTCTGGGCTGGTAGCAGGGCAGAGTTTGCTGCCTTGCTGCCTTTTGGAATGTCAAAAAGAAGGCTAGACTTGGGGAAGGGGGTTGGGGATGGAAGGGAGGGAGATGCCAGGTCACATATGCCATGGGGGTATGAGCAAGTAAAAAGGTGCCAGTATGCCAGTGTATCTTCAAGGGCCTGATGCTAGTGTTCAGATCCTTGAATGACATGCCACTGGGCTATGTGATGGCTAAGCTTCCTCCGTATGTACCAAACCAGTCCCTCCGCTCCCAGGATAAAATATGCCTCAAAACTCCCCCTGTTCGTGCCCTGCAACTGCAAACTGCCAAATGACGTTCCTACTCCCACTTTATAACCGAGCCCCTGGTATCGACTGCCCCACACAGATCAGATCCCCTGAAGGACTCCTCAACTTTAGAAAAGAAATAAAAACATATCTCTTCACCCAACCCCCAGACCTTGACTGATGGATTGCAAAGAAATGTGTATTGGTACTGGAACCCGGTAAGTGTCATATAAAGAAAACTTGTAAGGTAAAATCTTGCACTATAACTATGGCAAATCCGTCCTGTAAATTGTCTATGTGTGTCAATTAGGATAAAACTTGTACTGGAAAAGTTGCACTGTAAGGATGACCAGGGGAAATTGTAACTGGTAAACTGTATATTTTGTACAGTATATTAGTATTAGACCCTTAATATGTGTCTAGCTAGGAAAAAACTTGTATCATAATCTTGTACTGAGATTAAGGCAATTCCAATGTAAATTGTAACCTGTCAACGGTATACTATGTATGTTCAACCCGTTCTGAGCTCTTTGGGGACAACGGGATAGAAATTGAATTACCAAATAAATAAATACTGGCACAAAAAAAGCCCTGCTTCTCTAGCACTCCTTAGCAGTAATGTTCTCTCTCTCTATATATATTTATATGTATAAGCATCTGTTCTTTATCCTCCTTTAAACTCTACCTTTTTATCCCTCCCAATCTCAACCTACCAGCATCAGTCCTCCTAGCTTTTTTTTTTATTTTTTTTATTTATAAATTTCAAATTATTTATCAAGCATACAAAAACTTGTACAGAAAGAAATTGAACTTAGATCATATTCAAAAAGAGAAAAAACAAATGGCTACAAGCCAACAAATATAAAGCAATTAACATTAAGGTTCAATTTTACTCAAGTCCACATTGGTCCAAGATTTACTATCGGCGAGAAATAAAGAAAATTCCTAAAAGAAACATGAGCTTGAGACTAAAGCAAAATGTAATACTTAGTTCTAACGAGCTTAAGATTTTTCTTTACCCAGTCGGGTGAGTGACAAGAAGGAAGTTAAATGACATGGTTCAAAGAAAACATACATATTGTTTGGTAATGCACAATGCACTTACAGGGATGACGCTAATAAAAAGTAGCCCCCAAAGCTAAGACTCCTGATTTAAGTAGAAGAAATTCACGCCTACGCTTTTGCGTCTCGCGTGATAAATCTGGATATATCTGTATCTTATAACACAGGAATTGTTTCTGTCTATTTTTAAAGAATAATCTCAAAATCCACATCTTATCTGTTTGAAGAGCTACAGTTATTATCAAAGTCGCTGGAGTAGCAATTTTTTTATTTGATGTCTCCAAAAGAGTTGAGACATCCATAGCTTCTTGATTAATTTGTCCTTGGTTTTGGGGTTAATCAGTCCTCCTAGCTTTGGCATCTGACAGTCAGCCTCCTTCTCTCACCCTATCATTTGCCAGTGTCAGCCTCATTTTCTCTCTTCCCTTCCCCAAATCTAGCATCTCCTTTCTGTCTCCCCATTCCAGTGGTCCCCAATCCTGTCCTGGGAGAACCCCAGCCAGTCAGGTTTTCAGGAAATCCACAATAAATATTCATGAGCTAGATTTGCATGCAATAGAGGCAGTGCATACATCATGTCAAGAATCTCTCCTCTCCCTCTACTAATTAGTCCTACATCTTCCCTTCTCTCTCCCTTTCCTCCCTCCCCATCTAGCATCTCCGCCTCTTGCATCCCACCTTGGTCCACCCCCGGTGCACACCCAGATTCTGTTATAGAATATTAGCATAACCAAATATTAGCACACCTTACATTTATATATCAACAGTTACACCAGCCATAGACCCAGAGTAACGGCAGAGGTTTGCAGCAGAGGCAAGTGTAACTTGCAGTATTTTGTAAGTTACTTATGGAAGTGGGAGCCCCAACCATGTCCCACTGAGTGGGACATGGTTGGGGCCTATGAATATGCCCCTCCTCTTGCATTTACATACTGTAAGGGCAATTCTTTAAGATGTTAAATTAAGGCGCCAATTGAGGGCCAATATTTAAAGAATACTATGGGGGCTCATAATCAAAAAAACTAAAACATCCAATAAATTGCCTAAGTTGGCATTTGGATGTCTTAATCGCCGGGATATCCAAGTGCCAATAATCAAAAGCCTTTTCCTGGACGTCTAGCAAGACCTTTCTCCTGCTGTGCATCCAGAGTTCCAGCGAATGTATTGGGAGGCATATTCTGGGCATGTTTTGGGCAGGCTTTAGGCAGGCTTAACTTGGATGTCTTGTGGTGATAATCAAATCTTTTCCAAGATATCCTGGATAGAACTTAGTTTGGAGGTAGACCTGTTTTAGAAGCACCTAAGTGGCACAAAGATACCCAAACTGGCCAGATGACCACTAGATACATTATGACCCCACACTCCCCCAGTGGTTACTGATCCCCTCCCACCCCCAAAATATCTGAATCTCTAGAAGAGCAGCTTTTGGTATGGGAAAGCCTAGTAGAGCATCACACAGGTGCCTTAAGTAACCTTGTGGATGGGCTAGTGAACCATAGAGAGGAGGACCCAGACCCATAAGCCACTCTAACCACTACATTTATGGTGGAAAGTGTGAGCCTTCAAAAGCCCTACTCTTCTGCCATATAGGTGCCACCCATAGCTATGAGGTTTATTGGGTGGTAGACAGGTCTAGTAAGTTTTTAGGGAGTTTTAGAGGACTAACCATAAATTATATGGGGTATATGGTGCGATGCACTTCTGGCACTCTTTATTTGAAGTTCACAGCAGTGTCCTCTAAGGTGTCCTACTGCTCTGTTGGCATGTCTATGTGGCCAGTCCATCAAAATTCTGGCACCTCCCATGTCCAAATGGTCTGGATTTGGATGTTTCCAACTTAGATATTTCTTTGGTCAAAAATGGGGTATAAAGTTAGACATCCTAAGGGTTGGACGTCATGGTGGCTTAGATGTCTATCTAGGCAACTTAAAAAAAAAATTTTTTTTTGAATGTCTAGCAGTTCATCTTTCAAAAATGGACATTTCTGTGCTTCTGACTTTTAGTGGCAAACATCCAAATCAGACATACATCCTTTTCAAAAATGGCCCTCCACATATGGGATTGGCACCCTTAATTTGCAAATATGTGCGTTAGTGCTTGGTGTATTTTTGTAATCATGACACACATGTAGCATAGAGGGCAGGTACATGTAGGCTGTACCTGTGGGCGGAGCATGGATATGTCATGAGCATTCTGCCTAGCAATGCATAAAACTTATGGAATGCTATGTGTTGTGTATGTTGCAGGGTACACTTAAGTGTGGCAACTTATGCCACTGGCATAGCATACCCAATCATGTAACAGGGAAAAAAATCAATTCAAAACATGCTAGTGGGGAAGAAATGTCTAAACATACACCAAAACCCCCAGCAAGAAATATTTCTCCAACGTACTTATAAGTGGTTATAGAATGTGCTCCGAGTTGTCAAATTGGAGACTAGTTGAAGGGCCAAGCCTAACAAAATGTGCCCCTTTTAGCACAATTCAAAAAGCCACAACATGCTTTATGTGAAAAACTTAACTTAGTGAAATAAAAAAAAAAGTGTACTTACTTTCTGAAAGGTGCCAGGTTCTGATGTGTTTTGCTGTGCACTGCTTCAGAGAACCTATAACCAAAACATGTGTCAGGATAATCTCTCATTCTTACACTTTTTCCCAATGTTTTATGCCCAGGAGCCACAACTAAATTTTAGGCACAGTCATTTGAAGTAACAAAAACAGGATGCAAATACTTGAGCCTAAATTTAAGTGTGGATGCCCATATTCTATAGTTATGCGTGTAACTTAATGGAATGCTTCCAATCCACCCACGACCCGCTCAATCTCCCAGAAGAATATGCAGCGATTACAACTGGTGCAAAATACGGCGGTCAGGCTGATTCAAGGCTTGAAGACGTTCGATCATATAACTCCTTCCTACCGACTCCTGCATTAGCTGCCGATGGAGGCACGTGTGAAGTTTAAGTTTGGATGTTTTTGCTTCAAGGTACTATTCGGTCTAGCCCCCAAATATATATCTGACCTTTTCTCTTTTTCAACCAATAGACATAAGAGAAGCTAAAACTTGAATTTTGTTTCTCCACCAGTTAGAGCAGTGTTTTTCAACCTTTTTTGGGCAAAGGCACACTTGTTTCATGAAAAAAATCACGAGGCACACCACCATTAGAAAATGTTAAAAAATTTAACTCTGTGCCTATATTGACTATATATAAAGTAATTCTCTTGAATAGGAATCAAATAAACACAAAGAAAGTATTTTATAATGCTGCCACCGCCAACAACACCGTTGGCGGCGGTGGCACTCAAGTGGCTAAAGAGCCGCAGTTTGCCGGCCTAGGGACAACACTGGAGGGTGGCCAGCTGTGCACCCCCTTGGGACGTAAACCCGGGGTGGGGCAGACCGCCCCCCCCACCCTGGTATGCCACTATCTGTACCTCACTCCCTCCCTATGACCAAAAATTCTCCTTTCTTCTATTCCCCGTGTACACAACCATCTCTTTCCCTCCCTTCCTCTCTCCAAAGTCCATGCCTTCTGTGTCCAAACACTCATTCCCTCCCTTCCTCTCTCCCAAGTCCATTTCTTCTGTGTCCAAAAACGCATTCCCTCCCCACCTCAGCATCTCTTTCCCTCCCTTCCTCTCTCCCAAGTCCATGCCTTCTGTGTCCAAAAACCCATTCCCTCCCCCACCTCAGCATCTCTTTCCCTCCCTTCCTCTCTCCCAAGTCCATTTCTTCTGTGTCCAAAAACGCATTCCCTCCCCCACCTCAGCATCTCTTTCCCTCCCTTCCTCTCTCCCAAGTCCATTCCTTCTGTGTCCAAAAACGCATTCCCTCCCCCACCTCAGCATCTCTTTCCCTCCCTTCCTCTCTCCCAAGTTCATGCCTTGTGTCCAAAACGCACTCCCTCCCCCCTTTTGTGTTCCGTGTTTGCCTCCCAGCCCATCTTTGCAACTTCCTCAGCAAAACGAAGCTCAAGCCGCAAGGCTTGTCTTCTGCTTCCTGCCTGCCCTGCCGCGCACAAATAGCCGAACGGAAGTATTCTCCGACTTCAGCGCTGACGTCGGAGGGCAGGCTTTGCTTAAGCCCTCCCTCCGACGTCAGCGCTGACATCGGGGAACGCTTGCGATCGGCTATATGTTAGCTGCAGGGCAGGCAGGAACAGAAGACGAGCCTCGCGGCTCGAGATGTATTGAACTCCGCGGGTCCCCCGTCCAGCTCTCTTCTGTCCACGTGGGGCGGACCGCCCCTCTCCCTAGACTGGTGGTACTGCCCTGATGGCGGCCCTGACCGTACGGCACACCAGGCAACATCTCGCGGCACACTAGTGTGCCGCGGAACAGCGGTTGAAAAACGCTGAGTTAGAGGATACAAATTTAAAAGACATCATCAACATCTTTTCTCATATCAGGCAGCATTATGGGGTAAAGATCTGAAACAATTATTCATGCTTGCTAATACTTATGGGGAATTTAGGAGACACCTAAAAACATATCTGTTCCTAAAGTACTTAGGTAGCTGATTTGCACAATCTTTCCCAAAATAACTGATCTCTAGACTTTAACTCTGTTAGTTCTATTTAATCTGTAACATTTTTAATCAATGTAAACCGCATAGAACTTCACGTTCCTGCGGTATATAAACTGTTATTATTATTATTATTTACGCATTCCCTTGTTTAACTTGCGTGCAAAATTTAGGAACAGATCCTAATTAGCACCAATAATTGTCTGTTAAAATGCCAATTATCAACACTAATTAGCTTGTTAGTCAATTCATTTATTTATTTTAAAAAATTTCTCAACCGCTGATTCCTAGGCGGCTTTACAAATAGTAACATACATACAATAAATCAAACAAGACTTGTACAAACGTCAAAGATTACAGATCATTCCATGTAAATAGTTGGTTCACAGTTCTTCACAATACATTAATCATGAAACCACAATTAGGCAGAAAACGTCTTTCATTTTCTTAAACTTCTGAATATCAGATAGAGCTCTTTGCGGTCCAGTTAATTTGTTCCACAGCGTTACTCCTATGATGGAAATAGCAGAAACTCTTGTATTCTCATAATGCACTTTTGAGAAGTCCATCAATGACAATCGTATCTCACCTTCAGATCGCAGAGTTCTAAGCGGTCGATAGATTTCCATAATTTGCGATAAATAGCAAGGAATCCCATGGCAGGTGACTTTGAACACCAGTATTAATGTCTTGAAAATAGTACATAAGCGTACAGGTAACCTGTGCAATTTCTTCAACCAAGGACTATTGTAACTCAATCTACTTAAGTTTAACCAAGAAAAGCCTTCAAAGACTTCAGCGGATTCAGAACACTGCGGCTAAGCTAATCTTCGCAAAAAGTAAATTTGGCCATGTCTCCCCGCTTCTGTCCAACCTTCACTGGCTTCCAGTAATTTCCAGGGTTCACTTTAAATGCGCCTGCCTAACTTTTAAGATCCTACACAGCATCCTTCCTCCCCTAATTCCACTATCTTGGAATTCCTTGAATCCTGATACCACCAGATCCACCCAAAAATTCAAACTATCCTTCCCCTTGTTAAAAGGCATCTCCCATGCAGGAAATTTAGGGACATCTCTCCCTTTCAGAATCACAGAGCTTTGGAATAATCTTACTACCCCACTTCGGAATCTGGGCTCCTTCCAACTATTCCAAAAACATCTGAAAACTTGGCTATTCTCAAAAATGTAATACCTCCTTCCCTCTATGATGTTTCATCTTTATACTAAGTTCCTGTAAACTTTCTTTATATTAAGTTCCTGTAACTCTTACTATGTATGGAGTTCCTTCTTTATACCAGTTCCTGCAGAGCTCTACGATTGTGGAGTTGATGCGGTATACAAACTTAAGGTTTAGTTTAGTTTAGTTTATGTATTCAAACTTTCTAACACCACAGATTAACCTTGCAGCAGCATTTTGGATCATTTCTAATGCATGTGCAATTTTTAGTGTGTTTTATTTAATTAAGGGGTATATTTGCCCTTTGATCTAATGTAACCAAGATGACTGAGTTAGCCACAAGGCCAGGAAAGGTTGTATTCCGATCCAATCTATAAAAAGATCACCCCATGGTAAAGGCTGCTTTGAAAGCTCGGCTTGTCCAGTAAGTACACCAAAAGCATCAGGATACATGAAGTGGTGGTGAGTGGGAAAGATGGCCACAACAGTACCATGTGGAAAGAGTACTGCCAGGGGGCTGCCTTTGAAAACAGAAGGCTGGACTTGATGGACCTTTGCTCTGCCCCATGCAGCAATGCTTACAATCTTATGTTCTAAGTCAGTGTTTTTCAACCGCTGTTCCGCGGCACACTAGTGTGCCGCGAGATGTTGCCTGGTGTGCCGCCGGGCCGCCGGGCCCGGAGCTTACAGGGGGCCCGAGGCAGGGGCGCCAGTAGCTCGCCAAGGCAAAGTGAGTCGATCACCCAGGACTCACTTTGTCTTGGCGATCTAATCCACAGTTCTTCAACCGCCGGTCCGCGGACCGGTATCGGTCCGCAGGAAATTTTTGCCGGTCCGCGCAGGACCGGCAAGATTGACTCATTTGAACTTCCTGCCGGTCCGCGCAGGACCGGCAAGATCAGCATCGGAAGCGCGCGCTGGGCCGGAGAGATCTTGGGGAGCCTCCGACAGTGGCTTTCTCCCCTCTCTGCAGCTCTCCTTTACTTCCCAGCGCAGCGATTCACGAAGGCAGCCTCGGGGCTTTTGCTGAGTCGCGGCTGCCTCTGATGATGCAACTTCCTCTTTCCTCAGAGGCGGCGCGACCCAACAAAGGACCCGAGGCTGCCTTCGTGAATCGCTGCGCTGGGAAGTAAGAAGAGCTGCTGGGAGGGGAGAAAACCACTATCAGTCTGGGAAGCTGCTGGGCAGGGGAAAAAAGGGACAGCTGCTACTGGAGAGGGAGAAGGAGAGATGCATCTGGGAGGGGAGGAGGGAAAGGAATCTGGGAAGCTGCTGGGCCAGGAAAAAAAAGGACAGCTGCTACTGGAGAGGGAGAAGAAGGAGAGATGCTTCTGGGAGGGGAGGAGGGAAAGGAATCTGGGAAGCTGCTGGGCCAGGAAAAAAAAGGGACAGCTGCTACTGGAGAGGGAGAAGGAGAAGGAGAGATGCATCTGGGAGGGGAGGAGGGAAAGGAATCTGGGAAGCTGCTGGGCCAGGAAAAAAAAGGACAGCTGCTACTGGAGAGGGAGACGGAGAGATGCTGCTGGGAGGGGAGGAAGGGAAGAGAGTTACTGCTGGACAGGAGGCTGGGAGAAAGAAAGAAAGGGGGCAGGCAGGGAAACAGAAGGAAAGAAGAGAAACAGAAAAAAAGAAAGAAAGGTCAGGGAGAGAGGAAGAAAAAGTTGGGGGAGGGAATGAGGTGTGGAGGAGAGAAAGCATACAGGCTGATAGAAGGGAAGAAAGATTGGATGCACAGTCAGAAGAAGAAAGTGCAACCAGAAATCACCAGCCTGGCTGGGCGGAACTTCCTCTCCGATTGCAGAATTGACGTCAGGGAGAGCATGCGTCGGCTTTGGGGCCTGTTATCCATTGGTGGGTCCTGTTCCCCGATGGCAGCGGCAGTGGCAGTGGCTTGGGGAACGGCAGGGAGAAAGAAAGAAAGGGGGCAGGCAGGGAAACAGAAGGAAAGAAGAGAAACAGAAAAAAAGAAAGAAAGGTCAGGGAGAGAGGAAGAAAAAGTTGGGGGAGGGAATGAGGTGTGGAGGAGAGAAAGCATACAGGCTGATAGAAGGGAAGAAAGATTGGATGCACAGTCAGAAGAAGAAAGTGCAACCAGAAATCACCAGACAAGGTAGGAAAAATGATTTTATTTTAAATTTAGCAAAGTGGAGGCAGTATTACCACAGTTTTCAAAGGAATTTGCCCAAATAACTTAATAGTTAACTGGGTAAATTCCCAGAGATGAAAACTTCCCTTCACTTACTATGCACAGTTCTGAATTTATATCTGCTGTCTATATTTTACAATATGGTCACCTTTTACTAAACCGCAATAGTGGTTTTTAGCGCAGGGAGCCTATGAGCGTCAAGAGCAGTGCTGGGCATTCAGCGCAGCTCCCTGCGCTAAAAACTGCTATTGTGGTTTAATAAAAAGGATGGAGGGTATATTTGTCTATTTTTGTATGCTATAAAAACCAAATACAGAGAGAGACTGAGAGCTGTTGACGAAGAGGTACGTGTGTGTCTTTCTTCCATTCCAGCCAGAATATCAGCTTTGTGTTCAGCCAAACAGGCCCAGGTTTCGCACTGAATAAAGTATTTTATAATTTTTATAATTTTTATTTCATAATAAAGTAATTATAAAATACTTTCTTTGTGTTTATTTGATTCCTATTCAAGAGAATTACTTTATATATAGTCAATATAGGCAGAGAGTTAAATTTTTTAACATTTTCTAATGGTGGTGTGCCTCGTGATTTTTTTCATGAAACAAGTGTGCCTTTGCCCAAAAAAGGTTGAAAAACACTGTTCTAAGTGTCTGAGTCACCTTCAGGGGGTACAACTGAAACAGTTCCTGCACTTAGAACATAAGAATTGCCGCTGCTGGGTCAGACCAGTGATCCATCGTGCCCAGCAGTCCGCTCACAAGACGGCCTTCTGGTCAAAGACCAGCACCCTAACTGAGACTAGCCCCACCTGCCTACGTTCTGGTTCAGCAGGAACTTGTCTAACTTTGTCTTGAAACCCTGAAGGGTGTTTTCCCCTATAACAGCCTCCGGAAAAGCGTTCCAGTTTTCTACCACTCTCTGGGTGAAGAAAAACTTCCTTACGTCTGTACGGAATCTATCCCCTTTTCATTTTAGAGAGTGCCCTCTCTTTCTCCCTACCTTGAAGAGGGCGAACAACCTGACCTTATCTACTTAGTTTAACACAATTTGTATTGATGAGTTCCTGCACTTATATCCTGGATTGGTGACTGAATATACTTGGTATGGGCTTCACCCATAAATTACTTGTGGATCAGACAGACTTTTTTCTTTGTAGTCCTTTGTTGTCATAAGTGATTTAAGTACTGTTGTATTCTTACTGTTCATTTTAATGAACAAGAATGTTGCTAATACAGGTTGTGCATCCCTTATTTTTAGATGGGTTGTTACAGGAATATTTGTTATATTATTGCCTAAGCATGATATATTTCTAATTACTGATGACTATAGTCCTAGCTTTTATTGTGATATAGTGAATGGATGGGAGAACATAAAGTACACTCAACGTTGAATTTATGTTACTGTGTTGAAAAATGAAAAGAAAATTTCACAGTGTGACAAAACTGAGATTTATAAAAGGACATTTTTATTAAATATAATTTTTTGATGTTCTCCGAGTGTCTCTTGATTCTTTAATGCATGAGTGCCTAAATTCTAACTAATCTTTTTATGTGTAGCTACAGTGTTCTGTGGAAAGAAATGGTGCCAGGTGGTAGGTGAAAGGGCACAGATTTAATCACATGACCTGGCCCGTGTTGTTGCCTGTTCTGACTAAAATTTTCTTTTCATTTTTTTAAAAGTATTTTTTTGTTCTGATAAACAATCAATAGACATATCAACATCACTAAGACCTCCATTACCAGCCATTAACCATTTAAAAACCAAACCAAAACAAAAAACCAGTGAAATAGATGGCCATCTGCTGATCACATCCAGCACGAATATCCATTTCACTAACTGAAACATGCAACATATGAACTGGGATATGAACGTGGACAATGGCATGACATCAATGTGGCACAGGATGGATTTCATTTAAATCACTAGTCAGAAAGACATGATTTAAATCATGCCCGTGACATTATGAATGGATTAATGGAATCCATGTACCCAAAAAATTTAAACATTGCATGAATATACAGCCCCTTTTACATAATTGAAAACTAATCCTTATTTCATGATGAATAACTATTAAATTATAATGTACTGTATCTTAAATAGAAATCTATCTTTGGATAGATTTTTCCTCACAAAAGCATTTTATTTAAAAAAAAAATGATTTAAATAAAATAATCCAATTTTTAAAAAATCATTGACTTTTATCCACCCTGATGTGGCAGCATAGGAACATCTACTGTATGTCAGGGCTAGGCAATTCTAGTCCTCGAGAGCCAGGTTTTCAGGATATCCACAATGAATATGTATTAGATGGATTTGCATGAATTGGAAACCTGACTGGCTAGGTGTGTCTCAAGGACTAGGTTGTGAACCTCTAGTATAGACCACTGGTTCCCAACCCTGTCCTGGAGGACCACCAGCTAGTCTGGTTTGAAGGATAGCCCTAATGAATATCCATGAGAGAGATTTGCATATAATAGAGGTGAAAGGCATGCAAATCTGCTCCTTGCATATTCATTAGGGCTATCCTGAAAACCTGACTGGCTGGTGGTCCTCCAGAACAGGTTTGGGAACCACTGATCTAGACTGTATCATTGAGACCATTCCTAGAGGCTATTTTTACCAGGAAATGTGCATGTGTTATGTATACTGACTGCATCCACTTAAACAGCCGGTTCTAAAATCACTTCTTTAGTGCTTCCAGAGCTGCCAAGTTACCCAGTTCCAAGAGGGAGTTTCTGACAAACTCCATCTTGATGCATTATGGGACTTGCCAGTGGCATACCTAGAACTGTATATTTGACACCTGGGGCCAATCATTTTTTAATACCCCCCTCCTCTCTATAAAAAATATATTTTTTAGTAATAGTCCATGAGCTACACAACAAGGGTGCACCTAGGAAAAGGCATCATCTTAAACACTGCAGTGAGCACTAGAACATCAATATACCTATTCTAAAACTAAACAAGTCAGATTAATTCAGATGATCCTGCACAGTCAATGCTAACAGAAAACTACCGGTATGTCTCCACACAGTATGCAAGAAGTAATCACAAACTAAAAATAGCAATATATAGACAAAAGTTAAACTGAACTGCCAAGAAGCCAGACTCTGCATACAATGCAACACA
This sequence comes from Geotrypetes seraphini, assembly GCF_902459505.1. Taxonomy (NCBI): domain Eukaryota; kingdom Metazoa; phylum Chordata; class Amphibia; order Gymnophiona; family Dermophiidae; genus Geotrypetes; species Geotrypetes seraphini. The sequence continues at coordinate 214,142,266 of NC_047089.1, read as the reverse complement.
AAAGAAACAGTGACAAATGCTCCCTAATACTGTGCAAAACATAAAGATAGCAGATGCAAATTAAAAAAATTGACAAATAATCACCACTTTACAAATTAACAAACAGAAATAAAACAAAACATGGAAAACAAGAAAATACCATTTTACTGGACTAATCCATTTTTCAATTAGCTTTCAGAGACCAAAACCTCCTTCTTCAAGTTAGTACAGTATACCGCTTCACAGTATGCTGTGCTGACCTGATAAAAGGGATTTTGGTATCCAAAAATTAGTAAAAAAGTATTAAAATTAGTCCAATAAAAATATTACCTTATTACCATTTTCTATTTATAAACATTTATCAATACAGCTACAATACTACTTTAAAGCAACAAAAAAATATTTTTTTCTACCTTTTGCCACTTCTGCTTTAATCATCTCTTCACTCTCTTCTTTCCATCTAGTGTTTATCCTCTCTCTCCCTTCCATTCACTGTCTGCCCTTTCTCTCTGTCCCTTCCATCCACTGTCTGCTCTCCCTCTCTCTTCCAGTGTCTGCCCTCTCCCCTTCCTTATGGTATCTTCCCTCTATGTCTCTTCCATAAACTGTCTATCCTGTGCCCCTTCTCTCCTTTGTATATGATTCATTTCAGCTTCACCCCTCTACATTTTTCTCTTTCTGTCTCCACCCCCTCCCATGTTCTGGTATCTTTCACTTCTCCTTTCCTTCCTTCCTTCTCACTCTACAGTCTGGCAACTCTGTCTCCTTTCTTGCCTTCCATGCCAAGGTATCTCTCTTCCCTTCCTCCCCTTCCATTCTCTGGCATCTCCTCTCCTTCCTAACCCTCCCTCCTTCCTTCCTTTTCCCCTGGTCTGGCTTCTCTGTCTACTTCCCTTCTCTTCCCCCATGCTGTGACCTCTTTCCTTCCCCCTCCTTGATCTGGCATCTCCTTTTCTTCTTTCACTTCCCCCTCACCCCCATAGGCTGGCATCTCTCTTTCCTCTCTTTTCCCTAGTCTTCCTTCACCCTTTCTCTCTCCAATCAGCATTTCTCTCCCACTCCCCTCCCTCTTTGTCAACACCCCCCCATTGGCAGTGCAGTCTTCACAACTTGCTGCTCTTGTCAACTTTGGGCCTTCTTCTCTGCTGGCTCTGATATACTTCCTGTTTCCACGAAGGCAAGATCCAGCAGAGTGGAAGGCCTGATACCGTCAGAGCAGCAAATTGTGAACACTGGCAGAAGGAATTCATAATGCTGGTCTTTGGAGCACCCCCTTATGGGCTGCACCTGCGGTGGACCGCCCTCCTTACCTACCCTTTATTACACTTGCATCAGGTTCCACAAATAAAATACTGCTTTGGGATATAAGTTTACAACTGGGACCGACCAAAAAGTCTCCCTCCTGGAACTGGATAACTTGGCAGCTCAGTGTTGCAGCCATGATTACCATATTTTTATGCATACAAAGTGCCCAAACATATAACATGCTCATGTATATAATATGCACAAATTGTGAGTCTATGTTAAAATTAACTGATATAGCATTCTCATACATGTGGAGGGGCATAATAAAAAAAAAAATGTCTAACTCCCCTTTTGGCCTAAGGCCTTAAATGCTGAAAGTAGCAACAGGGAAAATGTCCATTATAAAAAAAAAATGTCCAAAAGGAGGGTTTTTTTTGATAATGGCCTGCCTCTACGTTCAGCTGTTTAAACGCCCAGACCACCACTACGTCTAAACTTATACCATATAATCAACCTAAAAAAGCCTAAGCTCCAAATGTTCAAATCAAGAGCTTTTAGGCAAAGGAAGAGCCAGTCCTTCCCCCTAAAAGCTGGATTCTGTAACCGGTGTCTGTCAAAAACACCGGTTACAGAATCCACCCCTTCCCCACAACGATCCGGGCAGGAGGGATCCAAAGCCCTTCTGCCCTGTTGAACCGCGACCCCCCCTCCATACGACATCAGGGCAGGAGGGAGCCCAAGCCCTCCTGCCCCATGGCACTCACGACCTCCCTGACACTATCGGGGGAGGAGGGAGCCCAAGCCCTCCTGCCCCGCGGCACCCCCGAACCCCCAATGAAGATCGGGGCAAGAGGGAGCCCAAGCCCTTCTGCCCCACGGCACCCCCGAACCCCCGATTACATTCGGGGCAATAGAGAGCCCAAGCCCTCTTGCCCCACGGCATCCCCGAACCCCTGATTACATTTGGGGCAAGAGGAAGCCCTCTAGCCCCACGGCACCCCCGAACCCCCCCCCCTACGATATCGGGGCAATAGGGAGCCCAAGCCCTCTTGCCCCGTGATCCTCAACCCCCCTGCCGAATCCAAAGGGCCACGACCCCCCCCCAATCCTACCCCCATACCTTGAAATAGTTGGCCGGATGGATGGGTGCCAAGCCCGCCCATCCGGCTGGCCAGCCAATCCAGGAATAGGGCCAAATTGGCCCAGGCGGCTCAAAATCCTCCCACAGGTGGGGCCTGAGGTGCCTGGGCCAACCAGAATAGGCCCAGGAGCCTTAGGCCTCTCCTGTGGGCAGGGCCTTAGGCACATGGACCCAACCTGGTCAGGAGTTCGAGGGGCAGTCATGGGGGGTTGCGTCAGGGGCAGGAGGGCCTGGGATCCCTCCTGCCTGTATTTTAGTGGGGGGTGGGGGTTAGAGGGTGTCCCCAGGCCAGGAGGGCTTGGGCTCCCTCCTGGCCGTATTGTGTGTGGGGGGAGGGGGGTTGAGGTCACCGGGCCAGTAGGGCTTGGCCTCCCTTCTGGCCCCATCGGACTTGGTGGGGGGGGGGGAGTTTGAGGATTGCAGGGCGAGGGCTGGGGCTCCCTCTTGCCCCGAATGTAATTGGAGGTGCGGGGGTGCCGCGGGGCAGGAGGGCTTGGGCTCCCTCCTGCCCCGATAGTGTCGGGGAGGTCGGGAGTGCCGTGGAGCAGGAGGGCTTGGGCTCCCTCCTGCCCTGATCGTTGTCGGGGGGGGGGAGGGGGGATCACGGCAAGGGAGATGAGCCATCTCTCCTGCCGTGATCATTGCTTTAGGGGGTAGGCAGGTTGCTGGGGCCGCTGAGCTGATCACAGCAGCCACAATCAGCTCAGCGGCCCCTTTTCGACACTTATACCTGTTCTGACTTGGTCTAAGTCAAAACGTATAAGTGCCAACTAGGCAACCTGCCTAAAGTTTTGGTTATACCTGCTGCACGCCTAGGTCTAGGTTGGCCCACCTCCCACCCACCGCCCGCCCTTTCCCCTCCTCTAAAAATGCCTCTTTTCTCTTGCATTTAGAGGCAGGGGAAAGGCCTATGGGTACTTGGACGATCAGGCTTTTTGATCGTCCAAGTACCCATTTAGGCCACTTTTTAGATGTTTATTTGTTTTTTTGATTATGAGCCCCATAGTGTGCGCTACAGCAGTTTATTTTTCTAAAACACGGTAATTGCCACTCTAACACATTTATTTTTAAGGTCTTTCAGGCATTACTGGGCAAAACGTGCAAAGAATCTAAAAAGAAAAAGCCTTAATAACAAATGTGCTAATTTTGTAATTAGCGTATCTTAGTCAAAATACATTGGTAGAGCGCACCCATGCACATAGCATGCAGCGGGTGTATGTGGATTGTAAAAACAGGTATAATGCGCATTATACTGTATGGGGCTCATAACCGAAAGAGAAAAACGTCCAAAAACTGGCCTAAGTCGGCACTTGGACGATCATAAACGAAAGACGTCCAAGTGCCGAAAATCAAACCGGGCTTTGGACATATTTCTAAATAACCTAGGCCTTCATAGTGCCGCTGAATGACCATAGCTAACCGTAGCGTATCAGGAGGAGTGTCGAGGGCGGGACTTGGGCAAGCTTAGACTTAGTCGTACAGCATGTATAACCGAAAGTTTTACAACAGAGCCTAGACGGAACTTGGACGTTGTGACTTAGACCATTTAAAACATGGTCTAAGTCACAAAAATCCACCTAGTCACCAGATAAGAACTGCAAACACATAATACAGACCCCCACACACTACCCCAGTGATCACCGACCCACCCCCCAACCCCATAAAAATCGTAATCACACCTGTAAAATTAAGCCTCCTGAACATCATCACCTGGCAGCCTGGCATAGGAAAGCCTAGTCGTCCTACACAGAGGTAGCTTAAGTCATCTTGGGGGTGGGTTAAGGACCCATAGAGAGGAGGCCCCATACCCATAAGCCCCTGTAATCACTGCATTGATACTGAAACATGTGCACTTCTCTATACACCCCCAAAACCCTTTTGTACTGGCATATAAATGGCTCCTGCAGCCATAAGGGCTATTAGGGTTGTAGATAAGTGGGTCTAGGGGATTCTGGAGGTGGTTTTGGGGGCTCACCGTGACCTATATGGGAGATGTAGTGAGATGATGACATGGCACCCTTTTTGTGAAGTTCACAGCACTATTTAGGTGCCATGTCTGTGTTCAGTCCATCACTTTGCAGACCCAACTATAGACCTATCGCTTCAATACCATTGTACGTTAAAATAATAGAAGGCCTAGTGGCACAATACCTCACCGAATATCTGGAAAAACATAACCTACTCCACCCCTCACAATCAGGATTCCGAACTAACCATAGTACAGAAACACTACTTGTCACATTACTAGATACAGCCCGACAACACATCAGTAAAGGAAAAAAAATGATATTAATACAATTAGACCTCTCCGCAGCATTTGACCTAGTTGACCACACCTTATTACTACAAATTCTCGACGCCATAGGAATCTCAGGCAAGGTCTACAAATGGTTTCAGGGGTTCCTCAAATCTAGAACCTACAGGGTAAAATACAATAATATCAAATCAGAACCATGGACAAATCCCTGCGGAGTTCCACAAGGATCACCTCTCTCACCTACGCTCTTCAACCTCTTTATCTCCTCCCTAGGAGCCACTTTAGATACCCTAGATGTCACATCTTTCAGCTATGCTGATGACATCACCATAATCCTCCCCTTCGACCCATCAGAGACCACCACCACAACAAAGCTAGAAACAACCTTAGACACAGTAGAAAAATGGATGATGGATCACAAACTAAAACGAAATTCTGAAAAAACAAAATTCCTTTTGCTCGAAAAAGCCCAAACGCCTACCATCACTGAACTGAAAATCAAAAATACCAAATACCCAATACAACCCGAACTAAAACTACTAGGAGTTACGATAGACAGATGTTGCACAATGCAGCCCCAGATCAACAGAACAACCCAGAAAGCTTTTCTAACCATGAGAAATCTCCGTAAAATCAGAAAATTATTTGACCAAGCACAATTTAGTCTAATCGTCCAATCCCTAGTCTTAGGTCTGCTGGATTATTGCAACTCCCTATATCTTCCTTGTCCAGCCACTATGATAAAACAACTCCAGACCATACAAAACACCGCCCTCAGATTGATCTACTCACTCAAAAAAATATGATCACATAACAACTGCCTTCTTAGACTCTCACTGGTTACCCATACAAGCACGAATCCAATTCAAATTCCACTACCTGATATTCAAAGCATTACACGGCTCTTCCCCCTCCTATCTAAACAACCGCTTAAACCAAATCTCCACCTCAAGACACAGAAGAACCTCGAACCCTTTCGCCTTCCCCCCACTCAAAGGCACACAACGCAAGAAAATGTTTGACAACCTTCTGGCAACACAAGCAGCAAAAATCAACCATTCCATCTCCAATCTTATGACAATATCAGACAACTTCAAAACATTCAGAAAAGAAATCAAAACCCTGCTTTTCAAAAAATTCATCCAAATATCTTAACCCCTCCTCTTTTACCTCCAGAAGATTCACCTACCTTCAGATAACCTTCCCCCAAATTAACACCTTCCAATTAAACAAATACCATAAATAGATTGTAACCTACCCTCTCTAACTGCATTCCATATGTATTTTTCATACAGTTCTTCACTGTCAGTTTAATTTCCATCCTATAAGTTCACATAGAATTTTTCTTTTTTCAACCATCTTTATTTTCTCTTCTTTATTAATTTCCAGGTACTTTAGTTAGATTGTGAGCCTTCGGGACAGTAAGGGAATTTTTTAAGTACCTTCTTACTTCTCATTTATAATCTTAATGTATATTTTCTTCAAACCGCTTAGAACCTAACGGATGTAGCGGTATATAAGAAATAAATTACATTACATTACAAATTACATTACCCCTCCCACGTCCAACAGGGCTTGTTCTAGACGTTTTTGATTTGGATGAAAAGTTGGACGAAAATGTGGTATAAAGATAGACGATTTAGCGGCTTGGACGATCAGATCGGCAGGACGGATAGTTAGACGATTTTCGAAATGAAAAAAAAATTTGGACGTATTTTTCGAAAATGTGTCCTAAGCTATTTTTTACTTTGGACGACTTGCGACTTGGACAAAAACGGACTTAGACATTCCTTTCAATTATGCCCCTCCATGTGTGAAAATACAGTACTTCTGCTAGTGCTCCTCTCTTCCCTGTTAATAATAATAATAATAATAACTTTATTCTTATATACCGCCATACCCAGTGAGTTCTAGACGGTTCACAATGATTAAACATAGTTACATGCAGTTAAGTATTAATTGGACAGATTTACATTGGTTAAACATAGTTACATGCATAGATACATGCGGTTCCCATTAAGTAAACATAGTTACATGCGGTTGAGTATTATTTGGACATGTAGGGTAGGGGGATGGGGGGGGTGGGGTGGGGATGGGGCGTGAATAAGATAAAGGGGGGGTGGGGTTCTTTAAGGAGGGGGCAGTTAAGTGTCGTGGCGTTGGAAGAGGTGTGTTTTGAGTAATTTTCTGAAGCTGAGATATGTTGATGCCTCGAGGATTAATTGGGCTATCCATGGGTTTAGTTTGGCGGCTTGGAAGGCAAAGTTTTTGTCGAAGAATTTATTGGAGTGACAGAGTTTTAGGGAGGGGAAAGCAAATAGCTGGATTCTGCGGGAGTTCTTGTTTCTGTGATTCAGGATGAAGTGTGGGTAGATGTAGTTTGGTCCTAGGCCGAATACTGTTTTGTAGCAGAAACAGGCAAATTTAAATAGGACTCTGGATTCCAATGGTAGCCAATGAAGTTTGTGGTAAAAAGGGGTGATATGTTCCCATTTTTTCAGGCCAAATATAAGGCGGACAGCGGTGTTCTGGATCATTCTGAGTCTTCTGATAGTTTTCTTCGTGGAGCTCAAGTAAATTATATTACAGTAGTCCAATATGCTGAGAATGGAGGATTGCACTAGCAGGCAGAATGACGTGTCATCGAAATATTTTTTTTATGGTGCGTAGTTTCCAGAGCACCGAGATGCTTTTCCTAACTGTGATATCAGTGTGCTTCTCCAGGGTTAGATGTTTGTCCAGTGTGACTCCTAGTATTTTTAGGGTTTGTTCGAGGGGAAAGGTCGATCCTTTTACTTGAATTGTGGTGTCTGTGATTTTGTCTTTGGGGCTAGCCAGGAAGAATTTTGTTTTGTCGGGGTTTAGTTTTAGTCTGTAGGATTGCATCCAAAGTTCTATCTGATTGAGTGTATTTGAAAGGGAGGTGTGGAATTCTGGTGTGAAACTGGATAGCGGGATGACTATTGTGATGTCATCGGCATAGATGAAGAATTTGAGCTTGAGGTAATGCAGAAGATTACCCAGGGAGGTAAGGTAGACATTGAACAGGGTGGGGGACAGGGGGGAGCCCTGCGGAACACCATAGGAGTTATCCCAGCTGTATGAAAAGGAGTCATTCTTAAATACTGTGACCAGCCAGGTATTCTCCCTGCCAAGGTCCCAGTTAGGGCAGGGGAAAAAGTAAAAATGAAAACCAGGAAAGGAAATTCCAAGGTCCCTCCGGTTCATGAGTCTGACAATTTTTCCATTGACCACCAGAGGGAGCCTGAATTGTCTGAGGAAGAATTAGGTGATCTTTACCCAAGTCGCCACCGGGGGAGCCCAAGAGGCCCCTGGAGCACTGCTGACTCAGACAGAGTAGGGCATCGCCCTAGAGTATTTAAACCAGCAGTAGAGAGCAGACAGGCAGGCCAGCTAGGGAGAAGGTTTAAACCTTTTTACCCTAGGGAGTCCCCTGGGCCAAGCAGGAGCAACAAACCCATTCCCATGGAGCTGTTAGAAGCTGGACAAGCTGAGGAGCTGCCTGTTTCAGAGGAGGAACAACCCATGGATTGCCAAGAAAGTTTTGCAGAGTGTTCTCCTGATTTTCCTGAGGCCATGCAGGTGGACTGGGCCTCAAGCTGCAAACAGTGAGTTTTTGGTTTTTCATGTGACTGTTTGCTTGCTGTGTTTGCAAAGCTAAGAGTGTCATTTTGGGGAGAGGGTTTGCTAACACCCAGGGAGGGAATTTTGAAAGCAATTAGTTGTGCTTTTGTAAGACAAAACCTGTGACACTCTCCTTTACCCGGCAGTGATATTTTAGGCTGCCGGAGGCTTTAATTTTGAACACTGTAGTTTGGAGAACAAGTGACCTGAACTTTACTTTTGTTTGTGAAACTACCTGCTTGGGAGCAGGCAGTGCTAGCTCTGAGGGGAGCTGAAACCTCAGGTGCAACTGGGACTAAATTAGTGCTCAGAGAAAGTTTGGACTTTATTTTGTGCTGCTTATTTTCTTAGTTCTTTTGGTATTTTTGTTTTGCTGCTGTTTGGGAATTCTGACAATTTTCAGCTGTAATGATGAACTATTTACCTTCATGAAAGAATGAGTAAAGTTGAATTATTTGCCTATGAATTTTAATTGTGGTGCCTTTGATTTTTGGTTCCTGTCTAATAACAGTTCAGTCCTGCAGGGTGACTCCATTTCGGGTCACACACTGGTGTGCTATTTTGGTGTAACCACTTGGAGTGCTGTAGAGCCCTGATCTGGGCTACAGTGTGGCTACAATACTCGGTATGATCTGTTTCTTAGGAATCCCTGGAACCAGTTGAGGACCTGGCCGGAGATGCCAATGAATGCAAGGCAATCTAAGAGAATGTTGTGGTCGACTAAGTCAAAAGCACTGCTCAGGTCTAGTTGCACGATCAATGCGCTGGAGCCCTGGCTAAAGAGTGTGTGTAAGTTGTCTAGTAAAGAGGCTATGATGGTTTCAGTACTGTGGTCGGAGCGGAAACCTGATTGATTGTCATTTAGGATGTTGAATTTTTCCAGATATGAGGTTAGCTTGGTATTCACCACCCCTTCAGTGATTTTGGTGAATAGTAGAATACTTGCAATTGGTCTGTAATTAGACGGTGAATTGGGTGATTCTTTCGTGTTTTTTTATGATAGGGGTTATCGAAATGTGGCCCTGTTCTGCTGGAAAGCTCCCTGTGGATAGAAGGTGGTTTGTCCAAGTCAGCATATTGGCCTTGAAGTGAATCGGAGCAGTTTTCATGATGTGAGGGGGGGGCAGGTGTCCAGTCTGCAGAAGGAGTTGGAGTATTTGTTAAAGTATTTGTTGAAGGTGTGCCAGTCTATGGTTGTGAATTGATTCCAACTTAGGTCCGTTCTGGACCCTGGGTCTCGTGTAGTCCTGTCTGTGTCTGGGAGGATTGGGAAGTCCCCATGGGGGTTGAGGGGGGAAGTTAACGAGGATCTTAGTTTCTGTATCTTAGAGTTAAAGAAGTCAGCTAGGGTGTTAGTGGTTAATGAAGGTTCGTCATCACGGTTATCAGTGAGTGTCTCTAGGTTGTAGAGGTCGTTGACCAGTTTAAAGAGGTTGCTACTGTTGATTGTGACATTTCCGATTTTGTGGGCATAGAAATTTTTTCGTTTTTCTGGGGTGAGGTTTTTGTAGTTTTTTAGTTTGAGTCTCCATGTTTCTCTGTGTTCCTGAGTTCCTGATTTAATCCAAATTCTTTCTAATTTTCTAAGGTCCCTCTTTAACAGTAGTAGCTCTGAATCAAACCATCCCTCCTGATTTGGAGATCTGGTTCTATGTGTTTTTATGGGGGCTATTTCATTTAGAATGTTTGTGCTGTCTTTGATCCAGGAGGTCATAAGTTGATCCGGTTCATCATTTTGTTTAACAGTGGTTTCATAGTGGGACCAGAATTCGACCGGGTCGATCTTACCTCTGGAGGTGTTAAGGCTATAGCACTCAGCCTTCTGATTGTGGGTGGGGGTGTCCAAGGATCCCTCTTGTTTATCCAGGGTCAAGATCTCTTTAAGGCTGCATAAGGTCACCAGTTGCCTCTGTTTCTTGCATTTGGGTTGCAAAAACCCAAGAGAACAGTACAGATTAGGGAGTGAAGAGCTTATGTGCATGACAGAAGAGCGGGACTTGGGTGTGATTGTATGTGATGATTTTAAGGTGGCCAAATAGGTTGAAAAGGTGACGGCGAAAGCTAGAAGGATGCTAAGGTGCATAGGGAAAGGTATGGCCAGTAGGAAAAAGGAGATATTGATGCCCCTGTATAAGATTTTGGTGAGATCTCATTTAGAATATTGTGTACAATTCTGGAGGCTGCACCTTCAAAAAGATATAAAAAGGATGGAGTAGGTCCAGAGGAAGGTTACTAAAATGGTATGTGGTCTATGGCGTATGTGGTCTAAGGTGTATGGGGCAGACTTAAAGATTTCAATCTGTATACTTTGGAGGAAGGGCAGGAGAGGGGAGATATGATAGAGATGTTTAAATACCTACGTAATGTAAATGCACATGAGTCAGGTCTCTTTAATTTGAAAGGAAACTCTGCATTGAGAGGCCATAGGATAAAGTTAAGAGGTGATAGGCTCCAAAGTAATCTAAGGAAATACTTTTTTACAGAAAGGCTGGTAGATGCGTGGAACAGTCTCCCAGAAGAGGTGGTGGAGACAGAGACTGTGTCTGAATTCAAAAGGGCCTGGGATAGGCACGTTGGATCTCTCAGAGAGAGAAAGAGATAATGGTTACTGCGGATGGGCAGATTAGATGGGCCATTTGGCCTTTATCTGCCATCATGTTTCTATATTTCTATCCAAATACTTGGGTTCAACAGAGTCTTCATTGAAGCTGCCATTTTCACACACACCAAACTCTTGTCTGCAGCAATGGGTTCCTGAGGAAGAAAGAGAACTTTCCTGGGCTCTGTTGAACCCGAGTATTTGGATAGCACAGAGCATGTCACACTCGGCTCTTGTGCCATGTTAACAACATGCCAGATAAGTGCTAATGGCATCATTGCACAAGAGATTTATTTCATATTTCTACGGATAAATAGTGTGTTTGGCGACAGGTGATTTATATTATTGAACATTTAAGAACTTGGGAGACTTTCGTTGGTTTGAGGTCTATCAAAATCCCTCATTGGAGGAGGCCGGATGGTCTCACCGGCTTACAAACTGAGGACCCTCGCATACAATTCAAAATTATTAGCATTTACTTTAACATGACTTTAAGGGCTCCTTTTACAAAGGTGCGCTAGCGTTTTTAGTGCACGCACCGGATTAGCGCGCGCTAGCCGAAAAACTACCGCCTGCTCAAGAGGAGGCGGTAGTGGCTAACACATGCGGCATTTTAGCGTGCGTTATTTCGCGCTTTAAGGCCCTCACACACCTTTGTAAAAGGAACCCTAAATTTCACGACAGCCTCCACGTATATCAAAACAATTTTTGTTTGGTTTAGATCTTTATATGCTTTTGAATTGGGTTTTTGTTATAAAAGTACCTTTTAGAATAGATAGCACATAGTACACACATTGGTGGATATGTGGAATCACAGGAATATAAAATTGGCTCCAAAATCTCCGGAAAGCAAAGGTAATTTTTTTTATATATATATCAAGTTTAGTGATACTGGAAAGTGCATCTCATATGTCTGAATTTTCCACAGTAAAAGAAATGTGTTTCTATTTTCTTGGTGTTGCACAGCGTAGAGTCTGACTTCTTGGGGGTCTCTATTTAAGCTTTTACCTACACTTTTTCTAATTTGTAGTTACTTATTCTGCATTTGGTGAAGGCCTGTCTACCTATGTTTGAATTTGGATTATAGGTATGATGATAACTTTCCTTTCCCAGGCCTGCTCCGAAGGAGACTTACATTAAGGTAAGGAAGTTATTTCTCTGGCCAAGTGGGCCTAGAAACTGCGTGTTGGGTTGTTGGTGTTTGAGTTTGCATACATAATGCTGTTTTGGTTTGGCAGAGTTGTAAATTATTTATTTATTTAGATGTATATCCTGGCTTCCCCTAAGAGCTCAGAATGGGTTACTTTCAGAGTGCTAAATCTACTTTACATGTATTATAGCTACCCTCACTGTCCCAAGCGGGCTCACAATCTAACTAAAATGCCTTAGAGAACAATATCAATAAGATTAAGATAAATAGAAAAGAGGAAAAAAGGAAGAAGCCCCCCAAGAGAAACTTAAGCAAATCGATCGTGTACTGATTGGTTTGTGAGCCCTTTGCGACCTGTTTTCTCTCCGACCCGATTCAGTAACCTGTGTACTGATCCGATCCCGATCTGTGCATGCAAATGAGGGAAATGGCATGCAAAGTAGGCAGGGACGCGATTCACTAAACAAAAATCTTGAACACCGACTGGGCTGGCCAATCAACACGAAGCGACTGCTGGGTACATTACATTACATTAGAGATTTCTATTCCACCATTACCTTGCGGTTCAATGGGGATTACAAAAGAGTTATAAATGGTGGGTTACAATGGAAGATCATTTGTCATTTCTAGAGAAGGTAAAGAGTAGAACAGGTAGTTTCTGTGTGGCGGGAAGAGGGAGGGAGGAAGGTATATGTGATGTTAGGACTGTTTCAGGAATTTCTTGAAGAGCATAGTTTTTATTTCTTGTCTAAACATCTTGTAGTATGGGGTAATTATCATTAACCTCCTTTCCGACTGTCCTGCCAGCCCTGCAGCCCTGAAATAAACCTGCTCTCTGCCGCAACCTGCTGTCTGCCTCCCCCACTTTCTCTCTCTGCCTCAACCTGCTCTCCTCTTGCCACCCTGCTCATCCACGACTCGCCTGCCCTTCCCCGCAGCACGTGTCCATGGTTTTAACACGCGGGTTTAAAGTGGGTTAAAACCACGGGCTCGCGAAGTTAAAAAAAAAAACAGTATGTAAAAAAAGAAAAAAAGCTCTGCCGGGCACGAAGGGCCAGTGCATGCACAGACCATCTAGAGCAGGGATCTCAAAGTCCCTCCTTGAGGGCCGCAATCCAGTCGGGTTTTCAGGATTTCCCCAATGAATATGCATTGAAAGCAGTGCATGCACATAGATTTCATGCATATTCATTGGGGAAATCCTGAAAACCCGACTGGATTGCGGCCCTCAAGGAGGGACTTTGAGACCCCTGATCTAAAGTCAAGGAAGATGGTCTGCACATGCTCAAGGATCACTCTCCAGCGATCTGTGCAGTCGGTTGGGGGGGCGTTCCTCCGATCGCCCCCATTTGCATGCTGGCCCTTCATGAATTTGTCAGCCTGCCACCGATCGGCCACGGATCGGGCACGATCGGGCAGGTTAGTGAATGTAGCCCCTTAAAACGTTAACAAGGAACTCAGAAGAAGAATGAGGTAATATAGGTAGATTAGTAAGTCTAACAAAATAAATATCAATACAATATCAAGCAGAAATTAAAAAGAAATAAAAATAAAGGAAGTAAAACAGAGAGCAGAAATTAACAAACTGAAGAAAGGAGAATAAAAATAAGTTAAAAATTCCAGTCTGTTTATAGATCCAGGTTTTATTCCAGTCCGGTAAGGTATTAAGGGTGCTTCGTATCTGTTGGGTGCCTAGTAATAGACAAGAGTTTGTATTGCTGTTACTAAGGTGACATCATAATTTGAATATTTTTCCCAGAGGCTCCTGCCCTGTTAAATCACCTTGCGGGATGATCTGGGGATATTCATCAGCACTTAACCAGACTAACCATCTAAGCCTTTGCATTGTAATTTGAATATTTTTTACTACTGTAATTGTCTTTTGCTTATGTTTGACTTATTCTTATACTCTATATCACCTTGAGTGAATTCCTTCAAAAAAGCGGTAAATAAATCCCATTAAGTAAGCTGCAACTGGCTATCTTGTGGGCGGTCCAGGGACAGAGTTGGCACTTATGCGATTAATTGCTGATATTCAGCACCTAACTGGATTAGATAACTGGATAAATTGGACCACATAAAGCACAGTCCGTCTGATGTTCAGCTTTATTTAGCTAGCCACAAATGGCTCCCGTCTGGCTAAATAGTGCTGAGCCAGCTAACTGGCTATCTCCTGTTAAATATCCCGGTCAACAGCTAGGCCGGTCACTGGCTATGTCACGCAATATAGCCAATCTGCACCAGTATTCATTGGCTGACCGGCTAAGTCTAGTGGCTAGATAGATATTTAGGATTACCAGTCCTTTTGAGGACATGTCCAGGGGTCCGGTAGGATTGGGCAGGGATGGTGGAACTGGGTGGGCCTGGGGGGGGAGAGTCTAGGGGGGGGGGTCCGGATTTTCCAAACAGAAAATCTGGTAACCCTACCTAAATAGCAGTTCTGTTTGTGGCCGCTATAACTCAGCTGACCAGCCAATGAATATTGCCGTGGCTGGCTATGTCAAATGCAGCTCAATTTAGACCAGGAATTCTGTGCCAGTGGCCGGTCTGAATGTCATCCCCGGTGCTGTCTTTGTCCGGTTTTATTTATCAGGTTAAGGACCGAATGCTGGTACACATACCCAAATATTCAGTGCCAGTTCCTAGATGGAGCCTGGCATTGAATATCAGGGCATAAAGCTGCGGCCAGCTAATAAAAAATCACTTACTGTCAGTGGCTGAATATTAACCACTGAGGCCTGGATTCTCTATAGAGCGCTGCTTTCAGCGGCAGTCTACAAAGTGTCTGCCAATTGCATGTCGACCACATGACTGCGCCTTATAGAGAACTGCACCTCTGCTAAAGATAGGCGCTGGAAATGTAGGCCAGATTTTTCCAGACCTTCATTGCCGGCATGTATCTATGCCGTGAATCGTGCCTAAATAGACACTTTAGGCCACCTAACATCACTTCCAGCATTCACCACGCCCATCATGGCATTCGGCAGCCTAAAGCGGCTATGTAGGCATGATTCCGGCAAGTATTATTTAGGTGCCGGTCAGCGCTTTAACGGTACCATTTAATGCCATTTTAAATGGCGTTTGTCATTTAACTTAAGCGCTGGTAGGGCGTCCACTGGCCCCTGAATTATAGGTGCTGTTTCTAAAATTTTCCCCTGGGTGCTTAACATTTGGAACCAGATATACCCTTTGGTCCCTTGGAAAAATGACAAGGGCTGAGCACCTGTTTATGATTCTAAAATGTGATTGGTTACAACGCAGAGAAGGGAAAACAATTAGGTGCAGCGAGACTGCAGAAAATAGATAAAACACTGTCTAATAGATGTTGTCATTGTCATGTAGAAGTGGGAACTTTAGATCATCTTTTATTTCACTATCACTTAATATTGGCCTTTTGGAAGTCTATCTGGAAAAAGATAATTTTTATTCTTGACGTCCCGATACCGCTATCCTATCGAGTAATTTTATTTGGAACTTCACTTATCACAAACGGCCTCTTTTACAAAGCCGCGTGGCAACAGCCCTGAAGCCCCTTAAATCTCTATGGGTTTCGGGGCCATTAGCGCAGCGCAGCCGCTAGCGCAGCTTTGTAAAAGAGGTCGATAGAGTCCACTTAAAAAATATAAGGATAATCTTCTTATTATGACTGGAGTTGCCTTACAATTGATTATGAGGAACTGGAAAAATTGGGACAGATTAAATTTACCTTTCTGGTGGGAGACTCTTTGGGCTCCTTTTACAAAGGTGCGCTAGGGCCTTAACGCGCGGAATAGCGCACGCTAAAATGCCGTGCGCGCTAGCTGCTACCGCCTTCTCTTGAGAAGGCGGTAGTTTTTCGGCTAGCGCGCGCTATAGCACATGCTAATCCGGTGCGTGCGCTAAAAACGCTAGCACACCTTTGTAAAAGGAGCCCTTTGTTTATATTACTGGTACAAGAAAATATTAGCAGAAGAAAAAGGTGATTTCGGGAAATTTAAGGAGACTTGGGGATCCACTGGAAATTTACGTAAAAGATCTTTAAAATAATTTATGTATATGTCCCTGTCAGTTTAGAAATTTAATACACATCCAGAAATAGGGAGGGAGGGAGGGGATACGATGAGGGTTTCTTTATTCTTGCTTTAATGGAATTATTGTTAACGTTATTTTCTTTCATGCATTATTGTATGATGGTCTTAAATAAATTAATAATAAAATGTTGAAACAGGTGCTTAGCACCAAAGCTGGGGGGGTCCTAAATCTAGGCCAAAAGAATTGCAGGTCTAAATTTGAATACCTAAGTTTTAGGTGCTTACATATGGGAACTTTTTTAATTTGAAAATTCGCCCGAGGTGCCTACTTTGTTTAAAAATCAAATAGATGCTGGCACTGTCATCTTGGAGGGGGACACGGGATCATCTTTTATTTGATTGTCCATTGATTTGAGGCAAAATTAATTCTGTATTAGGAGTCTCTATTCCATTGTCTTATGATGCGATTCTATTTGGGACATCGTTGAAACCTAAAAGTCCAATTGATAAAAATAAAGATAGACTTCTTATAATGACTGGGGTGGCCATATCACTACCGTAATTACTAGAAATTGGAAAAATTGGGATCGTGTACATTTTACTTTTTGGTGGGAAACACTCTGGGCTCCTTTTACAAAGCCGCGCGAGGGCCTTAACGCGCGGAATAGCGCGCGCTAGCCGCTACCGCCTCCTTTTGAACGGGCGGTAGATTTCCGGCCAGTACGCGTTCTAGCACGCGCTAATCTGGTGCATGCGATAAAACCACTAGCGCGGCTTTGTAAAAGGACCCCTCTGTCTATATTATCGTTATGAGAGAATGTTAGCAGAGCAGTCAGGGAAAATCAAGAAATTTGGAGTCCATTGGATACATTTGTTAAATACCTTAAAGATTTGTAATTTACCTACCGGATTCAATCTTATCTTGATTGGTTTCTACACATATCCAGGATGGGAGGGTTGGGTAAACTTATTCAGTAATTTGCAAGCGTGTAAGTGCTGTTCATTGAATTCTTAAATGTTTAAATGATGCACTTTTTATATGTTTAATAAAATCAATAAAGAATTTAAAAAAATAAAAATTGCTCCAGTGCATATACATGTGCCTAATGAAAGAATAATTTACTGTGTACCTTGACCTCAAGTATTTTTACATTGTGCTATGATAATATTGCTGTAAACGTTTTTGAAACCAAAAGAGACTAAACTGATATGAAAAGAATAAGACCTCTAAATGATTCTTTTCCGTGTGCTAGTGGGCTGAAATGCTGCCATCTGAGAACAGGTACCCAAGAGTTTGTTTTGTTTGTTTTTTGTTTTTGCTTTTTGCCAATCCATACAGATATTTAGGTAAATCAACAGAATGGACAGATGAACCGGTTCTGGACACAACAGGAATGTTCCACTGGTGCAGACCTGTTCCATTACAGCAGGCCACCCTGGTAGGTGTGAACCTTTCCTTCTACTCTGTTTCTGTATATCGGTGTAACATCCGCATGGGGCTCGGATGACAATCTGGTCTTCAGCTTTATATCAAGTTTCAAGTTTATTAGTATTTGATGAATCGCTTAATCGGTTTGCTAAGCGATGTACATAATTATAAAAAGAGTAGAGATGCAAAAAAGACAAACAAAATGACAATTACGTGACAACAAGACAAACATGAATTGGGAGGAGAGAGGGGGAAAGTTACAAGTTTTTTTTGTTGTGAAGAAAAACAAAAAAGGAGAACAAAAGGGGGACGGGAGGATTAAAAATCTGAGTATATAAAACAAGTCTTAAATTTAAATGTTAAAAGCATCTTTAAAAATATGAGTTTTTAGTGATTTTTTAAAAGAGGGAAGATCTTTTTCATTTTTAATATATTGTGGTAATGAGTTCCACCATTGGGGGCCCATTGCGGAAAACATGTCTAATCTTCTCGTGCCTATTATTTTCAAGGAGGGTATAGTTAGGAGATTCTGGGAGGATGATCTAAGTGGTCGCATAGTATTATGGGACTCTTGTGAACAACTTTTTTCAGCTGTCTGTGCTGTATTCAAGATTTCCATGAATTAGAGTAAGATCTGCATGGGGCTCGGATAACAATCTGGTCTTCAGCTGTATATCAAGCGGATAGTGTAGCTGGTTTTAAGAAAGGTTTGGACAAGTTCCTGGAGTAAAAGTCCATAGTCTGTTATTGAGAAAGACACGGGGAAAGACACTGCTTGCCCTGTATCGGTAGCATGGAATATTGCTACACCTTGGGTTTAGCAAGCATTAGTGACCTGGATTGGCCACCGTGAGTACGGGCTACTGGGCTTGATGGACCATTGGTCTGACCCAGTAAGGCTATTCTTATGTTCCTGTGTTCTTATCAGTTTGACACTTGAATGGGACTCTTGTGAACAACTTTTTTCAGCTGTCTGTGCTGTATTCAAGCTTTCCATGAATTAGAATCTGGTCTTCAGCTGATCATTCTATATTTATGTTTTATGTGTATCAGTGTGATAACTGCACAGGACTCTGATGAAGGCCTTCTGATCAACTGTCCCTACTGTATTCCTGCTTTTACATGTATCCATGCAATGGCATAGTAAGGGAGGCGAGGGGGGAGGGGCGATCCGTCCTGGGCGCCGTTTGGATGAGGGCGCAGGCACCCATACTCCTCTCCACCCTCCCCCTACTGCTGTGCGTGCACGCCGCTTCCCTTCTCCCGTGCCTCTATAACATTCCTGGCGCAAGCAGCAACCCCCAACATGCTATTGAGCCAGCGTCGGCTTTTCCTCTGACGTCACTTCCTGGACCTGCGCCTAGGAAGTGACGTCAGAGGAAGAACTGACGCTGACATGACAGCAGCTTGGGGGGGGTTGTTGCTGCTGACTCCAGGAACATTACAGAGGTATTGGTAACATGACCATTTATTTTTTTCATCAAAACGGGACATCTATTAATATTCAGCCCCGCCCCCATACCGCCCTAGCCCCACCCCCAATTTCATCCATTCATTTTTCATGTACACACAATATCTTATTAATTCATAATGGTAAACATAAAATTTTTAACAAACACAAAGCACGCTGAACACAGAGAAAATGCTAATTATCATTTACGAGTTTCGGGGTTTTTTCAAAGATGTCAAGGCAGATTACTTTAAAATATGCAATGTCACCTCAGTAACTATAGAAAAATAGACAAATATAGTGCAAAATATAGACAGCAGATATAAATTCTCAAAACTGACACATTTTGATCACTAAATTTAAAATAAAATCATTTTCCTTCCTTTGTTGTCTGGTGATTTCATAAGTCTCTGCATCCAATCTTTCTTTCTTTCGCATCCAACATTTCTTTCACAATCCAGCCCCATCCCCTTTAGGTCCAGGTCTCTCTCTCTTTTCCATCTGTTTTCCTCCCCAGATCCAGTGTCAGTTCTCATTTGTACCTTTGTTCCAGGTCTCCCTCTCTCTCCCTCCTCTGTTATGATCTTAAATCTCACTGTTCTTCCCCAGGGTCTCTCCCCCTCTGTCTGAATCTCCCATAGTCCTGCATCTGCCTCCTGCCTTTCCCCTTTGGTTTGGGCCTTTCTCTCTCTAGTCTTTTTAATCTGCTTACAAACCCCCCCCCCCCCTTTCTCGCCTCCCTTTCTCCTTCCCTCCCAGCAGATTTTAGCATATCTCTCTCCTCCTTTTCTCCCCTCAGATCTGGTATGTCTCCTTCCTCTTTTCCTCCTCCCAGGACTGGTATCTGTATCCTCCCCTTCCCCCCCTGCTCAGGCATCTCTCTCTCTCTCTGCTCCCTTCCTCCTGTTCTTCTTTCTCAATTTATTTTCAGCCTCTGTCTAAATTCTTTCTTACTATTCAGTCTTCAATTTCTCTCTTTCATTGTGTCTACCTATAGCTTGCCACCTCTTTCCCTCACCCCTTCCAGTATCTAACTCTATCCTCTTCCCTCAATCCAGCATGTGCCCTTTTTCTTTCTTCTCTCCTCTTCCTTCCAGCGTCTACTCCCCTCTCTCACCCCCTTCCATTCAATGTCTGCCCCTCTCCCCACACTTCTATTCAGCATCTGTCCACCCTCTCCCCCACACTTCCATTCAGCACCAGTCCCCCTCTCTCTACCCCTTCCATCTACTGTTCATCCTCTCTCACCCCTCCCATCCACTGCCCTCTCTGCCCTTTCCATCCAGTGCCCACCCTCTCTCTCAGTGTCCACTCTCTATCTCTCTTCCATATGGCAATTTCCCTCTATGTCCCTTCAATAAGCTGTCTGTCCTGTGCCCCTTCTCTCCTTTATACATGATTCATTTCAGCTTCACCCCTCTTCATTTTTCTGTCTCCACCCCTTCCCCTGTGCTCTGGCATCTGTCTCTTCTCCTTTCCTTCCTTCCTTCCCACTCAACCCCATGGCCTGGCATCACACACATTTCCTTCTCTTCTACCTCTCCCTCTCCCTCCATGCTCTGGCATCTCCTCTCCTTCCTTTCCCTCTGTTCTGGCATCTGTCTCCTTCATTTCCCTTCCCTTATACCCTGGCACCTCTCTGCTCTCCTTTTCTATCTCTTCCTTCCCCTCCATTATCTGGCATTTTCTCTCCTTCCTTTCTCTCCCTCCCTCCTTCCTTGCCCCTGGTCTGGCATCTGTCTTCTTCCCCCTCCATGTGCAAGTGATGGGTAAATGCAGATGCTCAGTTAGAGAGTTGGCCTTAGAGTGCTGGTAAAAAAATTGAAAAATAGTCCTTTGAATAGTCCTTTGAATTCAGAAATGGTCCTTTGAATACTGGCTACACTTGTAAGAGAGCCCATAAAATCCTGGCTTTGTAGAATGGTCAGTTACACTGGATGCTAATCGTTTTGAATTTTCTTCTTCTTCTCCTTCCTTAAAGTACATAAATAATCCTTAGAAGAAGGAGAAAAAGAAAATCCAAAACGATTAGCATCCAGTGTGACTGATTAGAAGTGGCCCTCAGGGTGTGGCGGGCAGTCTGCCACCTTCACGAGCTCTCTCTCCGGTCTGGGCCCATCTCCGTTGCCCGGTAACTCCAGCGGAGAGGCACTGAGGCAGGTAGTGGGTGGGATATGGCAAAGCATCCTGTTGTCTCCACAGTAACGGCCCATAAGTGAATGGAACTCAGACCGCGGGGCTCTAATACGGCACGCACTGGCTTTCCTTCTCCTCCGAAACAGGAATGACATAATTTCCTGTTTCGGATGCGAAGGGAAGCCAGTTCGTGCCGTGTTAGAGCCCCGCGGCCTGAGTTTAGTTCGCTTGCAGGCAAGAGGGTAATGAGGGAGTATAAGGGAGGGAAGAAGACCTCACCAGACAGTTGGGGGGGGGGGGGGCGGGAAGCCAGGCCCTGCCCTGCCCTTTTTGTCTCCCCCTAACACTGGTCCTGGGGCAGGGAGACCGCCCATTCTCCTGCGATCCCCTGTCCCGTTGGCCCCACACACAGCTTTGGGATGCCGTCTCTGAAAACGGGACATTTTGGCGTCCCGAAGCTATGCATGGGGACAACGGGATAGGGGAGCTGAAAAACGGACAGTCCCATTCAAAACGGTACGTATGGTCACCTTAGGTATGGGGGAAGGGGAAGCAGTGTGTGCACAGCAGAAGGGGACGGGGAAGGAGCATGTGGTGGTGGGGAGGGGGCAGGGGAGGGGTGTCACCACCCCGGGCACCTCTAACCCTTGTTACGCCACTGTATCCATGTTAACATCTTCTTGAGTCTCTGATTGTGATCAGTCTGGTGATTTATTTTGGTTCTGGATAGTGTAAGTGACTAATGAAGCATTAAACTTCAGTATCTCACACTAGTATTACATCTAGATTTAAATTACAATGAATGAGGTGACAGCATTCTTAATGGTTTTTGTTGTTGTTTTAAGGGATAATCTTTATTTTATTTTTTTTAATTTATATACTGCTTATATATCCTAAGGCAGGGGTGTCAAAGTCCCTCCTTGAAGGCCGCAATCCGGTCAGGTTTTCAGGATTTCCCCAATTAATATGCATGAGATCTATTAGCATACAATGAAAGCAGTGCATGCAGATAGATCTCATGCATATTCATTGGGGAAATCCTGTAAACCTGACTGGATTGTGGCCCTCGAGGAGGGACTTTGACACCCCTGTTCTAAGTGGTTTACATTGAAGAATGATCAGGTACTCGAAAGAAATTGTTCAAGAAAACTGATGAATATAGGCGATGTGTTAATTAATGAAACTAGACCCTGCCCTTTGAAGCCTTTATAGCAATTCACTTACTGTTTGACATTGTAGTCCAATGGGGGTTTTTGAAATCTTCACAAGAATCCAGACAAGGAAAACTACAGATGTAGATTTGTATCCAAACATTATTGGTTATAAGAAACACAAGCATTACCAAAACAATAATCAGCAGCAAAATATATACAGTCATCAATTTATTTATGAGATGCCCTTAATCTGCCTGTCGAAAAATAAAAAATCCATGAAGTGGACACCAAATTAATAGTATCAAATATAGATAAAATCAATACATTTAATAAAAAAAAATAGTAACACCATATGTAAATGAAAACAATAAACTTAAAATAGAACATAGATGAGTACAACTAACAGACTAATAAGAGCAAATAAATGCTGCATATGTCCTAATGTGAATTATGCAACCACATTGGGGGGGGGGGAGGAAGAAGGGGAAATATCATAGTTTTATTAATCTCCCATAAGGTTTGTAAGGTTGTTCATTCGTATGAGGAAAGACTAAAACAGGGCTTTTCAGCTTCGAAAAGAGACGGCTGAGGGGAGATATGATTGAAGTCTACAAAATCCTGAGTGGAGTAGAACGGGTACAAGTGGATCGGTTTTTCACTCTGTAAAAAATGACAAAGACTAGGGGACACTCAAAGTTACAGGGAAATACTTTTCAAACCAATAGGAGGAAATTTTTTTTCACCAAGAGAATAATTAAGCTCTGGAACGCATTGCCAAAGGTTGTGGTTGAAAAGGATTAGGTCCCAATTCCTGCCCCATACTTTCTCTGTCTCTGTCACTTTGGAAGTCAGGTACCTGGGGACATATCTTAAAGACCAGAAATCATCTTTCAAACATGTCCAATTTTATTGTGAGCTTTACATCCCTTTTATATCATTCTACATGAATCAGTGTTGTCAGCATGTGTCAGCATGTGACGTAAACACATATATGGACACAGGTCACATGAAACTTTAAAGACATCAGCATTTTTTCTATCTCAAGACTGGAGTCCAAAAGGTCAGAAGAGCCTTGGCCAGCAAAGCCTCTAATTTAAAGCTGTTTGCAAATACGGCTTATAAAAACAATTGAATTCACTTCACAACAAGTTAAGAACATATCTTTTCAAACATAAATGTCCTTGTACTATTTTCAGAGAAGGAAGACAAACAGAGTCTGGATTTACAGCTTTAAACAACATATGCCTAAGGAAAACTACCAAGGTACATGATACTGATACGTGTCCCTTCAATCCCCTCTTATGTCATGAAAATGACATCATAAATGCACAGCATGAGCTTGGAGGGAGAGATACTCCAGACATGTCTCTCGAGGAGGGGTTTTAGGAGCTGTATTACGAATAACACAGTACATGAGCAGTCAAAGACAAGAGTGCAGATAATAATAGAGATTATAACAATAAAACGGTCTTTTACCCAACCCTGCATTCAACTAAAGTGCTGATCCCAAGAATTAGATAAACCAGAGTTACATTTGAGCTCAGCAAAGAGGTCTGCTAATTACTGAATGGCCATAGTAGGACCTATAGTGTCAGGAATAAAAGTACAACACGATAAAGTACTGGGAAAAATTTTACAGAATTCTTAGCTAGAATCATATCTAGGGCCATACGACCTCGAAAACCATCTGAGAAGTGGAGCCCAATTGACCAGCAATACCCTGCAAGGCGTCCCTAGAGTAGTTCACAAAGCGTTGCTGACTATAATAAATTTAACTAATCCAATCAACATTCTTATTAATAGTAATAAAGGGAATAAGGAACTCAAACCCAGCCTTAACCTGAGCTCGGGCCTTAAATTCATCTGGGACCCCTCTTGAGACCCCTATAGCATCTAAGTATACATGCGATCAGATTTATATCGAGACAGAAAAGAGGAAAAACCATGTGAATAGGAAGGATGCCTTTCAGAAAAATATGCAGGAGCATGGTAACCTTAGCTAAAGTGCACTGGCCTATTCACTGGCTGGGTAGCTTAACAGGGAGCCAAAAGTCTCCATAGAGCCAGTAAATATAACCTAGGGTGAAAATATGATATTGCAACAATAGGGCATACCTATGAGCCAAGACAGAACAATAACCTGGGGGTAAATTACCTACAAAACTACCCTGTGTCAGATTAGAAACATGACGTGTGTAATTACCCTTATAGATGGTAATGGCAATATCAAGCTTTTGCTGTCCAGGCAGCAAAAGGTATTTAGAACACCACAGTGCACAAAGAGGATAGGTAAAATTAGAGGAGGTAGATAGATCCTGTAAGAAAAACTGATGGGTCGGATAGCTAGACCCACCCTTAAACCACATGTCCATAATGTACATACCCTCATCAGTAGGTCTAGGGTTGTCAATAGTAAGAGAAAGCCTAATAATTTGTGCAGGAACACTTTTCCTATAACAGTTTCCAACCCTATGAAGGGTCATACAAGTAAGCAGTGATCCACCATTTTGGTCCACCTCTTCCAGAGTACTTTCTGATTTATAAACCCAGTCAGTATCAATATTCCACCCTACCGCTCCCCAGAATGCACACTTATCCCCCCCAACTTAAGTCAGTAACATATATATATATATATATATATATACATATGTCTTTAGTTTTAGAAATCTCTGAGAACCAATGACACAGCCTTAGGATATCAATTGATGAACAGTCCACAATGTCACAATACTCAAAAGAGAAGGTGGCAACTTGCACACTGCTGGAATTATACCAAAGGGTAGCATACTGTCTGTCTTTCTGGATTCCAATTGAAGGACAGCCTTTGCGAGGGAGTAGTCCAGCTTGACGTGTGTTTGCAAAGAGGTGCCGGGGGTGCTGTTCACAGCAGGAGTGTCATCTACAGATGGGTATGGGCAGAAAGTCAAGAATATAGGATAACAAGTCCAAGTGTTACTCTTAAGGGAGAAAAGACCTCAGTGTCTAATAGGGAAAATCAAAGCAACCCATATAGACAGGCTAGTTGCAAATATCACTTGCAGCTAGCAGACACATCCTCGGTCAAAAACTCCCAAAAAGTTGAGGACACAATTTCACAGTGAATTTCAACAGTCTTAATTCTAAGTCTCAAAAAGTTTTCAAAAAAACACTTATCTGAAAATTGTTGTCTTCTCAATCAAATTGCAAACACAAGAACTTGATCCTGGAGCTTGGAAGCAGGAGAAAATCACTCCATAGGAGACAAACTCAGAGCATAGCAGCTACTAAATATCACCACTAGCATAATCCAACAGGGTTCCCTGTTTCGCTGGTGCGCTTCTTCAGGGATTTGCTGGAAAAAAACCACAAAAACAGAGCTTAAAAAAAACAACAACTCTAAAAGGACAGGAAAACATATATTCCACTGCAGCTCAACTCACAGCATCGATTCACCCACTTCAATTTCTGTCAAGAAAATGGCCCCCCCGGCATCCTATGGAGTGATTTTCTCCTGCTTCCAAGCTCCAGGATCAAGTTCTTGTGTTTGCAATTTGATTGAGAAGACAACAATTTTCAGATAAGTGTTTTTTTGAAAATTTTTTGAGACTTAGAATTAAGACTGTTGAAATTCACTGTGAAATTGTGTCCTCAACTTTTTGGGAGTTTTTGACCGAGGATGTATCTGCTGGCTGCAAGTGATATTTGCAACTAGCCTGTCTATATGGGTTGCTTTGATTTTCCCTATTAGACACTGAGGTCTTTTCTCCCTTAAGAGTAACACTTGGACTTGTTATCCTATATTCTTGAGGTTGTGCTATGTGGATATAGATTTATTTAACAGCCTCTCTTGGTTCTATTTATTTTTTATGGGCAGAAAGTGTCATGGACCCAAAACACATCATCCCTGTAGACCCAGTTAGAAATGATCCATACAGGGAGAAAAACTAGCAGCAGCGTTGCCAGTAAGAGACTGATAAAGTTGGTAGAATGCTGCAATGAGATCATCATGTTGTTCCACTGGAGGAGGTGAAATCTGCGCAGGGAAGACTTGCCTCTGGGGCTCTAGGTTAACCCTCCTCAAGCGACCTGCGTGGATCCAAACAGGAAACTCCTCAGTGAGTGCAGCGTTCCTGGTCACAGCGATCACAGTAGTGGGAAGGCCAAAGGGGAACTCCGTCTGCTTCCGATCCTTGGAAAGCTTCTGGACAATAACTTTGTCATCAGACTGGAAAAAATGGGTAGGAATCTGTGGAGAGAAAGGAGAAGTGCAAGACACGTTTCTTTGAACAAGCCCCAATATTTCAATGAGCTTTTGGACGTATTCCTCCTGTATCAAGGGAAAATCACCACTCTCAACTATTGAGGATTTGTCTACCCATGGGGCGGGGAAAGGTCATCCTGTGAGAATCTCAAAAGGAGAGCAGCCAGATGTCTGTGCATACAGAAAGAGATACTTGAAAAGAGATGCTTGAAAAGCATTCCAAATATCATTCAGCAGCTGTACTCCAATGTGATCCAAATAAGAGATAGAAAACAAAAGAGAAACCATGTTGCCTGTACTGAATGTGGCAACATGTAACAATACCAATTCATTTACTTAGTATAGCTATGGCAAAAGAGAGACAATACTCAGTTACTTAAGGTTCTTAATTCAACAATCCAAAAAGATATGTTTTTGCTTGCTGCATATAACTATTATGGCACTTCAGAGAGACCATACTGATGTACTGAATATATTCAGAAATGTATACTGAATGGATCATATGTAGGGAACACCACGAAATAAAAGCTGTATAAAGTAAAGCTTTTTCTTAAACATATAACCCCTAACTAAACTATATTCAGAATATAAAAGCTATAAGTAAAAGAACATTGTGCAGTTAGGCTAGTAAGAAGTGGAAAAAGAGCTCTAGAAATGGCCAATGTTATGTATCCTGGGGTACCCACTAAACTAAAACAAGTAGACATGACACAGACAAAACATACAGTTTTAAGCGTGGAGCTATTACTCCATCTGTCAAGTGTGCAGGGCTGAATTTAACTCTGCAAATAAACACATTGATATAAAAAAACCAAAACTACAAATAATGTATATAATAACCATCTCATATTTGGAAAAAGGCATAAAGCTAATGTCTCTTTGGAGCGTCTCTATCTCTGCAGTGATAAAGAGGACCCTTGGAAAACATTAGAAATATCTGTGCCAAAACTGATCTGGGATGGCTATGTAAAAAACATTTAAATTAGCGACATCCTAATTTCAGCTAAAACAATAGAAAGGAATTGTGTTTTCCAATTTGTTTTCAATTCACAAACGTGCCAGCTGTAATTATCCAGCTATATATATCTGTATCAAGGAGCAAAAGGTCAAGAATGAAAATATCACTAGCAAGAAGTTAAAATGTCGAGCGAGCACTACGATAACCAATACCATGATATTGGGCAATGAATAAGGGAGAGCTAGCAGCTGGTATCCAGGGTTTCCCCTCTTTGCACCAAAGTCCGTCCAAAAGGGCGGCTTTGGGCACCTGCCAAATGCCAGGCATCAAGTTCAGAGGGGGGGGTAACAAAGGACTAGAGGGGAAGAGAATCCTGTTCACCCTTGAGACCCAGGAGCCCATTTAAAAGAAGGGCTTGGACATCGTGAAAAGTGTGAAGGATAATGGGGTGACCAAGGGTCAGAGGAGTAACCATCCTTACCACCATAGCACAAGCAGCAAGGGCTTTCTTGAACAGGAGTGACTATAGAAAAAAAAGGCAACAGAGTGTAACTTACCGCCATGTTCTCCCTTCATGGTGTTACAATGGTCCCAAACAAAGAGATAAAACATATGGGCATAAGCAGGAAGACCCAGACCTGAGCTAGAAACCAAAGCACATCTCAAATGTCCAACATTTCATGAGTCCATCTGATAAGAGCAGTCATTTCAGAAACCAGGGTCTGTCTCAGAATCTGGTCATAGAAGAAACAAGCAGAGATCCATTGGCGGCAGTGACCAATCATATCAAGAAAAGTAAGCATGTCTTTCTTGGTAGCTGGGCGGGGCAGACCCAGAACAGCAGCAATGCGGAAAGTGCAGATTTTCCTCTGACCATGAGACAGGACAAAACCCAGGTATTTCACTTCAGATTTACACCAGTGCAGTTTATTTCGTGACACCTTGTGACCACACACAGACAACCATTGTAAAAGGTGCAAACTATCAGCCTGACAGGTCTCCTGAATTATGGAACACAAAAAAAAGGTACCGAATGAGGACAGAATCATGAGGGGCAGAGCATGGCTGTAGAATAGCCCGAAGGACAATGGAGTCAACATAGCCCTGGGGCATTCCACATCAGGTATACTGTTGCTAAAAGGTGAAGGCAAAAAGGGGCTGAAAAGCCTCACCAACAGGGACAAAAAAACATTCTTTAGGACAATGACAGAAAAAAAAAATTGGCTGCCGGTGGAATGGAGGAGAGGAATAAACATAAGTGCAATGAGAATTACCAAAACATTAACAGCCCTAAAGGAAAGAAAAGTGACAAGCAGTGGAATCTCACAGTACTGCTTGATAAAAACAAGAATGAGTAACTTCAAAGAAACACTATAGGGGGTCAGTGGAAGCCCAAAACCGGGAAGTCTGGGGGGAGGGGCAAAAGCATTCATGCACGGACCCTGATAATGAAAGCAAAGAACAGCGTTTGGCGGTCAAAGTGCATTTGTACATTATATAATTCAAACCGTCAAAATAGAAAAATATGGCTTTCAGTCAGAAAGAGAAAACCAGAATCGCATTCCTTAAGGTCAGTAACTAGATATCCAAATAAGCACAGAAAAAATTGTCACAGAGAGAACTTACAACGTGCAAATAATTCTTTGGCAGACAGCCAGATGGTCAGTGAAAAAAACATTAGCTTTGCTCCGCACAAGAAAGAAAAGCCTCTAAAACGGAATGTTTTCCTTCTATGAGCCAGCACAGAACACAAAGGAAGCAGCCGTAGAAGAAACGCACAGAATAAATCAGGATCAAACTATTGTATGTTCAAAAGGAAGACATGAAATAGTGCTTGTGTACAAGCTGCGAAGGAAAGATCTTAGACTGATTCAAACAGCGCTTGCAATGCATTCCACATAACAGCATGTCCTACCTCAGTGTTAAACATATAAACAATGCAAACGTATACGGTAAAGGATTGGTGACACAGAAAGATGTGAGCTGAAAGAAGAATGTCATACACACACAGCCGTACAAGTCTCATCTGTCTAGGAGGGGGAGAATCCTAAGTGCCTTTATGACTCATTACAAAAACAATATAACAATGCAAAAATATTCGCTTATCTTACCTTATAAGCGAGGTACAGTAATAAGAGACAATAAAATCTTATACTCTATAAAATTTTTAACCTCACAAATGACAGAGTGGGCAGGGGGGGTTCTATAAATAATTTCATTCTTCCCGAAAGAATGGCAGCTGCTTATATTCACGAGGGGCGCTTACCGAAAGTACCCCGAGATTTTTCCCAAAAAACTCCATAATAGAACCCAAAGCTTGAACTTAAAATAAAGGGTGGGTACAGGTCACCAAGACCCGTGAGTATTAAAGAACAGAAAAAATTCAGAAATACTCACAAAATATCAGTGATATCATCTGCCCATCCCGGGCGTGCCCCCAACTGAAAAGGATTAGGTCCCAATTCCTGCCCCATACTTTCTCTGTCTCTGTCACTTTGGAAGTCAGGTACCTGGGGACATATCTTAAAGACCAGAAATCATCTTTCAAACATGTCCAATTTTATTGTGAGCTTTACATCCCTTTTATATCATTCTACATGAATCAGTGTTGTAAGCATGTGTCAGCATGTGACGTAAACACAAATCATATATGGACACAGGTCACATGAAACTTTAAAGACATCAGCATTTTTTCTATCTCAAGACTGGAGTCCAAAAGGTCAGAAGAGCCTTGGCCAGCAAAGCCTCTAATCTAAAGCTGTTTGCAAATACGGCTTATAAAAACAATTGAATTCACTTCACAACAAGTTAAGAACATATCTTTTCAAACATAAATGTCCTTGTACTATTTTCAGAGAAGGAAAGACAAACAGAGTCTGGATTTACAGCTTTAAACAACATATGCCTAAGGAAAACTACCAAGGTACATGATACTGATACGTGTCCCTTCAGTGGTAAGAGCGGATAGCGTAGCAGGTTTTAAGAAGGGTTTGGACAATTTCCTGGTGGAAAAGTCCTTAGTCTCTTATTGAGAAAGACATAAGGGGAAGCCACTGCTTGCCCTGTATTGGTAGCATGGAATGTTGCTACTCCTTGGGTTTTGGCCAGGTACTAGTGACCTGGATTGGTGAAAAAACAGTGTGACAAGGCAGTGGCTGCTGCCAGAAGGATACTGGGCGGTATAAAGAGAGATGTAACCATTAGAAGAACGAAGGTGTTGATGTCCCTGTACAGATCGTTGGTGAGGCCCCATTTGGAGTATTATGTTCAGTTTTGGAGACCATATCTGGCGAAGGACACAAAAAAGGCTTGAAGCGGTCCAGAGGAGGGCGACAAAAATAATAGGAGGTTTGCGCCAAAAGACGTATGAGGAAAGACTGGAAGCCCTGATTATGTAAACCTTAGAGGAAAGGAGGGACAGGGGAGATATGATTTAGATGTTCAAATACTTGAAAGGTATTAACGTAGAACAAAATGTTTTCCAGAGAAAGAAAAATGGTAAAACCAGAAGGCATAATTTGAGGTTGAGGGGTGGTAGACTCAAGAGTAATGTAAGGAAATTATTCTTTACGGAGAGGGTGGTGGATGCCTGGAATGTGCTCCCAAGAGAGGTGGTGGAGATGAAAACGGTGATGGAGTTCAAAAAAGCGTGGGATGAACACAGAGGATCTTGAATCAGAAAATAATAGTAAATATTGAAGAACTAAGGCCAGTACTGGGCAGACTTGCACGGTCTGTGTCTGTATATGGCTGTTTGGTGGAGGATGGGCTAGGGAGGGCTTCAATGGCTGGGACTGGAGTGAGCTTTGATGGAGACTTCAGTAGTTGGAACCTAAGAATAGTACCGGCCTTTGGATTCTTGCCCAGAAATAGCTAAGAAGAATAAGGAAAAAACCTAACAAATTTTTGGATTGAATCAGGTTGGGCAGACTAGATGGACCATTTGAGTCTTTATCTGCCTTCATCTACTATGTTACTATGTGAGAACGGGCTGCTGGGCTTGATGGACCATTGGTCTGACCCAGTAAGGCTACTCTTATGTTACCCTCAAAGAGTTTGATAGTCAATGCCAAGGAAGCTGATTACATTACGATTTGAGATTTTGTCTTGCAGCTTTTGCTATGATACTGTTTTGATATTCCTTGTTTAGTTCTGTTTTTTAGGCAGAGAAGCTTGAGTTGATCTCAGCAGATGATGCTTCCTGGGAAACCAAGTTTTAGCCGACTGCATCATGGACCTGTAACGTTTCATCTGGAAATTAGAACTGTAGAGGGACATCATCAAAACATACGTCGAAGTCCAATTTGGACGTATGGCGCTAGTCACCCAAAGTCGGTAGTGGGAAAATGCCAATTTTTGAAAAATGCATTTAGAATTTTTTTTCTCGAAAATCGTCTATCTAAATGTCCAGACCCTTGGATCGCCCAGACCGCCAGGACGTCTATCTTTATACCATTTTTTCCAACCAAAATTTTGTCCAAGTCCCAAATGCCTAGAACAAGACCACATGGCAACAGAGCAGTGGGACACCTTACAAGACACTGCTGTGAACTTTACATAAAGGGTGTCACATAAACATCTCACCAGAACTCCCTTATAGGTTATGGTGAGACTCCCCAAAACCCACCATACCCACCTGTCTACAACCCCAATAGCCCTTGTGGCTGCAGGTGGCATCTATATGGCAGTACTGTAAGGTTTGGGGGGATTTGGTGGGCTCACATTTTCCACCATAAATGTAGTGGTTAGAGTAGCTTATGGGACTTGCTACTCCTCTCTATGGTTCATTAGTCCACCCCACAGGCTACGTACGATACCTGTGTACAGCTCTGCTAGGCTTTCCTATACTAGATGTTGATGTTTTGGAGACAGGTATGTACTTTTTTATTCTGATCTTTGTGAGGGGGGTCAGTGAACACTGGGGGAGTGTGTGTGGGTCTTTATTTTGTCTCTGCAGTGGTATGGATACCTTTTTGGCACTTTTACCTGTTTTCACAATGTCTACATTTCGTTCAAGATGTCTAGTAAAACATTTTAATATCCCTGCAGGACGTCTAAGTCGGCCCACATCACGCCCAAATACTGCCCTGACCACTCCTCCAGATATGCCCCTTTCAGTTCTAGGCGCACAGCAACATTCAGAGGCATAAGAAGTCCTGCTACACATCCAGAAAGTCTGTTTGATTATCGGCACTTGGACGTCCTGTCTATCTGGATGTCAAAGTGCTGACTTAGGTGTGTTTTTAGACATTTTAAAGTTTTGATTATGAACCCCATAATCTATGTGGTGCAGTGGGATAAAACCAGGATTGGATGGGTGTGGACCTGAATAAAGAAAACCCTTTGAAATCTTCACCTATGCTTGACCCTCAGAGCAGTTGCCTGGGCCTGAACTGTACGTTCCCTCCTTGGTGTCTATCAGAGCCACATCTGTGTCAATTTTAGTGATACTGTGGGAGAATGAAAAGAAGAGATACAAAAATCACTTGTGCTTTTCTTTCACTTCAGACTCGCCGGTCGGCCCAACGGCTGAACCTTCATGACCACATTGTTGTTGGTATCATTGCAAATGTCAGTTCCACTCTTATTGGGCTGCAGAACTTCGTGATGCCCTTGCGGACAAGTAACTATACCTACCAGGAACTGAAGCATATTGTCTTTGTCGGGAGCCTGGAGTATTTGCAACGAGAATGGGAAAGTATCCACAACTTCCCAAAGCTCCTGGTGCTGCCGGTAAGTACTCCCAGCTTGGAGTTACACTGAAGAGCAAACATACTGTATATCAAAGGCATCAAAGTACACTGCAGAAATGAAGCAAAGTTACTACTATTACTACTGCAATACATAAGTTTTGATTTTCCATGCTCTGGATCATTTGCATAATTTGAATTTGTAACCTGGGCGAGGTAAGGATTCACATGCTGTGTCTTGGACCTCCTAATGTCACAGAATCTTTCCCATTTCCTACTGGAACAAAATGGGATGTACCCAAGCGTCCCTACTGAGGGCACTCTTCAAGATCGGGGAGCTGACTTTCTACTTCTAGTACCTGTGTGGATGTTCTGCCATCTTGAATCCTGGCCACAATGGCCCTAATTCTATTAACAGTGCCTACCGATGTAGGCACTTAACTTAATTTTTTAAAATTTGTTTGATTAATGCTATTAATTGAACAGTGTCATTAATAACCAATTAAAAAATTAATATTTGGATTGGTGCCTAATTTGGTAGGTGCCATGTAGGCATTTACACCAATGTGCCTAGCGGTGCCTACTTAAAAAGTAGGTATGGTTATGGGCAGAGACTGGATGGAGTTAGTGCCGGTATTTAGGCCATGAAAACCCTGGCCTAATATACCAGTGCCCAAGTTGTAGACGCCTACTGGTGCCTAACTTGATTTAGACCCCCACTAGGCACAATTCTACAAACAAAGGATAACTTTGAACGACATGTGGTAGGTGCCATTTTCAAGGGCGCCTATCGAGTTAGGTGCTGTTTGTAGAATCAGGCCCAATATGTCTCTTTGAAGTTAGGGGGCAAAGGAGAGCTTAGTTTGCATCTCAATCAGCAGCCTCACAAACTACTCAAGCATCTTCTAATCTTGGTATAAGATAAGAAGGCGGAAGTCATTTTAATAGCCTGACAGGCAAAACCAAACCAACAAAAGTAACCACTAGAGTGAAGTCAAACGTGCCCAAAGGGGGCTACATTTGTTTTCTTAGTGTTAGAGGCACGAAAATATGGTCCAAATATGAATTTGGATGGTAATTATTTTGCTTTTGGCTTTCATAGACAATGAGGTAAATACTCAACAAGTGGTGGACATCAGTTTTTTTGGTCACTCCGGCATTATTTAGTGCCGAGCCATTTCATGGCACTGGCATTGAATATCTGGGAATTTGTGGCCAGCTACCACTTATCTGTAAAGGGTTTAATATTGGCATTTAACTGCATAAGTTCCAACTCTGTCCCCGCACTACCCACAAAATTGCCGGCTGTGGCTTTAGCAGTTAGGCCCGGATTCTGAAAACAGCACCTGAATCGGTCAGCGCCTGAAAAATTGGCACCAGTCGCACGTTATTCAAACTATGGAGACATTTTGAGAATAGGCGTTGGAAATGTAGGTCAGGGTTTTACAGGCACCTATCTTCAACGTGGAATCACGCTTAACAGTGCTGAACATCAATCACACCCATAACCACACCTCTTTTGACATTCGGTGCCAGTAAGCATCTGCATAGACGCGATTTAAGCACCTTTTCTATAGGCGCCTCGTGGCGCCTATTTTTTTTCTTAGTTTTTAATTGTTTTGTAACAGCGTGGTCAATTACCACACTATTAACGGCCAATTAAAACACTTAACTTAGGCACTGTTCGACCTTCCGAATTGTGGTGTTTTAAGAACCTGGGCCCTAGTGTTTATATTCAACGTCACTCTCCAGTTAAGTGTCGCTGAATATCATTGGATAGCTCCTCACAAGCAATTTAACTGATTAGGAGTCTCTCCTGCCCAGTTAAGTTGCTTTGAACACCAACTTCAGTTACTGTTTTTGCCACTGCAGGTTTTCATTTTCAGAGAAGCCAAGTTTACCCAGTTCCATGTTGGAGATTTTTTTGGCTGCTCCTGATTTTGAACTAGAGAGTTGCGCGGGGACAGAAATCCCACCCGTCCCCGCCAAAGTCCCACCTGTCCCCACCCGTCCCCGTGAGGAATCCCTCCGTCCCCACCCGTCCCCGTGAGGAATCCCCTCTGTCCCCGCCCATCCCCACGAGGAATCCCCTACGTCCCTGCCCATCCCTATAAACTTCAGAAATAGTTATTTCAGTTAATTATGCTACTGAATTAAAGGCTCTGGTAGAAACTCATTTAAAAACAAGCAAAAAGACTTTATTAATTTAGAAATATTAATTGGGAAGAATACATACTTTGTAAACGGGTTTCTACCAGAGCCTCTAATGTTTATAAATTTTTATCAACACAACTAATATACTACTTTATCCTGAAGCAAAAAAAAAAATAAAATTTTTTTTTCCAACCTTTGTTGCCTGGTTTCTGCTTTCCTCATGTTCTCATTCAATTCCTTCCATCCACTGTCTCTCTTCTCTCTGCATCTTCCATTTGCTCTGTTACTGTGCATCTCCCTTTCTCCCCCCTTCCAAATTGGTCTGGCACCCATCTTCTTCCCTCCGCTCTCCCCATAGTCTGGCATCTCTGTCTTCTTCCCTGCCAGTGTCTTCTCCCCACTCTCTCTTCCCCATTTCCTTTCAGCGTTCTTCTCCCCCCCCATCTTCTCCATCTCCTATCAGCATCCTTCTCTCCCCTTTGTCTTCCACATGTGCTTTCAGTGTCCTTCTCCCCCCTCTGTCTTCCTCATGTCCTTTCAGCGTCCTTCTCCCCCCCTGTCTTCCCCATGTCCTTTCAGCGTCCTTCTCCCCCCCATATTCCCCATGTGCTTTCAGCATCCTTCTCCACCCCTTTGTCTTCCCCATGTGCTTTCAGCGTCCTTCTCTCCCCTCTGTCTTCCCCATGTGCTTTCAGCGTCCTTCTCCCTCCCTCCCATCTTCCCCATGTGCTTTCAGCGTCCTTCTCCACCCCTTTGTCTTTCCCATGTGCTTTCAGCGTCCTTCTCCCCCCTCTGTCTTTCCCATGTGCTTTCAGCATCCTTCTCCCCCCCTCCCGTCTTCCCCATGTCCTTTCAGCGTCCTTCTCTACCCCTTTGTCTTCCCCAGTGCTTTCAGCATCCTTCTCCCCCCTCAGTTTTACCCATTTCCCTTAAGCGTCTTTTCTTCTCCGCTCCACCTTTCCTCCCTTTCTCCCTCCCTGCCCTTTCTGGCACTTCCCCACCCGACTGACAACAGAACAGGCCCGGTCCGACAACCCTCCCTGCCCTGTAGTCGCAAATCTAAATTACCTTCTGGAGTATTGAAGCTGCTGTAAGAAGGTAATTTAGATTCGCGGCTACAGGGCAGGGAGGTTTGTCGGCCGAGCCTGTTGTCGGTTGGTCGGGGGAAGCGCCACAAAGGTAAGGGAACCTGACCGGCTGTGCACACTTCCCCCCTATGGCTGCACCCGGGGCAGACTGCCCCCCCCCTTTTGTACGCCACTGCCTTTTCCCTACCTACCCTACCACACACAGCCGACCGGAAGTCTTCCCAATGTCAGCGCTGATGTCAGAGGAAGGGAGGGCTTTGCTTAAGCCCTCCCTCTGACGTCAGCGCAGACATCGGGGAAGACTTCCGATTGGCTATGTGTGCTGCAGCAGGTTAGGTAGGAAAATCAGATGAGCCTCGCGACATTGAACCCCACGGGATCCCCGAGAGCATAAGGGGCATCCCCACAGGATCCCCGCGACCCTAGGGGGTGTCCCCATGGGATCCCCGTGACCCGAAGGGGGAACCCACGGAATCCCCACGGGTCCCGCGGGATTCCCATCGTCCCCGTTCCCGTGCAGCTCTCTATTTTGAACATGCCTTCGAAAGGAATATGAAATTTTTAATATCTGATTTTCTCCATTGAAATCAGTACTAAAAGTCCCATAATGTACTAAGATGGGGTGGTTCGAAATCCAGGACTGTCCTAAAATCTTCAGCCTAGAATGGGCAACTTGGCATCTCTGCAGTCCCATTTTTCTTTTTCCTCTGATTTTTATTTATTTATTTGGTTTTACTGTATATTCCATCCTTCCAGGAGAGCTCAGAATGGGTTGCAAGTTTACATACATAAAAAAAGCCTGGTAAAATATAACATGATAAACATCGCACAGTGTGACACAGCATAACGAGCATTGCAAGACAACCATAGGATGACAGACATAGTCCTATAAACAAGCATAGCATAGCATGATAAGCATAGTATTACAAGCATGGCAGACATAGTATTATACATACAAGCACAGCATGGCAAACATTATATTACACTTCTCCCTCCGTATCCGCGGTTTCCGTATCTGCGGATTCTCATATTCATGATTCTTCGGCTGCTGACTTCGCCCCCTAATTTTCGTCACTGAACCCAGCATTTCACATTGGAAATCGCTACTCCAGGCATTGTACAAAGCAAATCACAGGTCGGGTTATTCACGGTCTATTTCAGGTCTATTTTACCGAAAAACTGCAATTAACATGCAAAAAGTTATTCGCGGTTTTTCAGTATTCACGGCTATGTTCTGCACGCATCCCCCCGCAGATACGGAGGGAGAAGTGTATACATGGTGCACATTGTATTATTTATATATATATATATATATATATATATATATATATATATATATATATATATATATATATATATATATTAGACCTAGCAAGGCAATCAAAGCATGGTAAACATAGTATTATATATACAAATATAGCATGGCAAACATAGCATGGCAAAACAGTATACAAAATGTGGCTCACCTAGTATGACACTTGACATGGTAGAACCTAGCGTGGTGGACATGGGATAACAAATATTATGTAGTGGATATAGTACAGTGTTAAGTGCCAATTATCGGCACTGATTAAGCCTATTAATCAATTAAGTTAGGCGTGCTAATGTAGGCGTGCTATTCAGACTTTATAAAATTTAGGGATAAATGAGTAATTGCATGAATGAATAATTCATTTATTGATCCATCCTATGTCAGAGAAGCCTGTAAAACCCACTATGTTCTTCTGCTTGCCTGCTCTGACTTTGTGTGTACTGTATACCTCTCTCTTCCTTCTCATCAATCTGGGTCTCTCTATCTCAGGGGTGTCAAAGTCCCTCCTCGAGGGCCGCAATCCAGTCAGGTTTTCAGGATTTCCCCAATGAATATGCATGAGATCTATTAGCATACAATGAAAGCAGTGCATGCAAATAGATCTCATGCATATTCATTGGGGGAATCCTGAAAACCCAACTGGATTGCGGCCCTCGAGGAGGGACTTTGACACACCTGCTCTATCTGGTTTCTAACCTTTCCCATTTTGCTTTGCTAAGGGCTGTGCTCAGTGCTGTGCAGATCTAAGAGCCGTGGGTGCTCACTGCTGTACCATGTGTGCCATCCTGACTTCCAGCTGGACATCTGAGGGTGCTTACTTCATGGTCGA
Organism: Geotrypetes seraphini; assembly: GCF_902459505.1. Classification (NCBI taxonomy): domain Eukaryota; kingdom Metazoa; phylum Chordata; class Amphibia; order Gymnophiona; family Dermophiidae; genus Geotrypetes; species Geotrypetes seraphini. Next base: position 214,103,800 of record NC_047089.1, on the reverse strand, counting down.
CACAGACAGCATCCTTGCGACCCTAAACGTCCAGTCCATGCATCTGAAGAACAGTGCTAGTGTTGCAGGTAATATCTGCAGCAGATTAGACTAAAGGAAGAGAGAGAAACATCAAGAGAAGATTATTTTATTGATTTTGTTATTGATTGATTAGGATTTGTTTACAGCCTGTTTTTGTTGGGGTTTTTTTTTTAGTTCCAACACTATTTATTTATTTATTTATTAAATTTTGATAATAGAAAGTAAAAATAGAGCAATTTTGAATCGCAAAACATTTGGAGGGGCATTTTCGATATGATGTCTAAATCTGGGCTTAGATGTGTTGTGAAATATGCACAAAAATCCATTGTCAAAACTGCAAAACGTCTCTCTTGTTTGTTTTGGGTTTTTTTAATGGATGTGTTTGTGGGTTCATAGTCAGTGGTGCATAAGGCACCAGTGCGCCGACAATTCGGTGTAAGAAAGAAGCATGCGGGGGAAAAAGTAATTTTTAAAGAGCTCCGACGGGGGGGTTTGGGGTGGCAACCCCCCCCCCCCCACTTTATTGGTTAGTGTTCGCGCTGCTGTTGGAGGGGGGTTCGGGGGGTTGGAAACCTCCATTATAGAGAAAACTGAACTTTTTCTGATTTTTTTTCGGGAAAAGTTCCGCTTTCTCTATAATGTGGGGGGTTTCACCCCCCCCCCCCGCAACGGCAGCGCGAACACTAACCAATAAAGTGGGGGAGTTGCCACCCCAAACCCCCAGTCGGAGCTCTTTAAAAATTATTTTTTCCCCCGCACGCCTCTGTCATGCGCCAAATTGCCGGCGCTGGATTGTCGGCGCGCTGGCGTCTGGTGCGCGATTATCCCGTCGCCATGTTGTGCTTAGGGTGTGCATAAAACTAGCCACTGAGATGTAGGAAGAGCCAGCATTCTTAGTAAACTGGCCACACAGACATCCCAGCAGAGCAGTGGGGCACCGCAGTCAACTTCACATAAAAAGTCTCAGGTACACATCTCATCAGAGCCCCCTTATATTGTATGGTGAGCCCTTCAGAACCCACTGCACACCACATCTATAGCCCTTATGCCTGCAGGTGACACCTATATGTGGGTACAGAGGATAGGGTTTGGAACACTCACAAATTCCACCATAAGTGTAATGGTTAGAGTGAAGTATGGGCCTGAGTCCGTATCATCATGGTTGACTACACCACCCACGAGACGACTCAGTGGCATAGCAAGGGTGAGAGGCACCTATCCCTACCCTCCACCTCTGTACGCTACTTCCCCACCCCTCCTACTGCGCGCATCGCTTCCCTTCCCCCATACCTCTGTAACGTTACCGGTGCGAGCAGCAACCCCCAAGCTGCTGTTGCGCTAGCGTCGGCTCTTCCTCTGATGCCACTTCCTAGGCGCAGGTCCAGGAAGTGACATGAGAGAAAGAGCCGACGCTGGTGCGACAGCAAGTTGGGGTTGCTGCTTGCGCTAGGAACTTTACAGAGGTACGGGGGAAGGGAAGTAGTGCACACACACGGCAATGGGGGGGGGTAGGGAAAGAGCATGGGGGGTGAGAAGGACGGGTACCTGCGCCCTCACCGAGATGGCGCCTGGGGTGGACCACCCCACCCCCCACCCCTTACTGCACCGCTGAGGCTACTTCAGAAACCTGTTTGCTGCTCTAATAGGACTGGTCATAATATTTGAAGCTGTCATACAGGCAGGTATTCACTGTTTCATTCACATGTTTCGGGGTAGAAGGTGGTCAGTGACCACGGGGAGGGGGAGGAGGGGGATCATGATTACATCATCTGGCCAGTTTGGATACCTTTTGGCATTTACTTATTGCTAAAACAGTTCTAGCCTCAGATGTTCAAATTGTGCTCTGTACATATTCTTAAATGTTTGATTATAGTAAAAATCAAACAAACATCCATGTCTTAAGCCTGCCCCAGTCCCGCCCACACCACACCTCTAACATGCCCCCTTGAGATTAAGGGCTCCTTTTACTAAGGTGCGCTAGCGTTTTTAGCGCACGCACAAGATTAGCGTGCGCTAGCCAAAAAATGACCGCCTAAGCTAAAACCGCTAGCGTAATAGGAGCCCTAAGACGCATTGCAGATGACCAGCATGGAAATCCATTTAGAAAACAGATTTTGAAAATAGCAAATTGAAAGGGTTTGGTGAGAAAAAAAAAAAATGACCTTCTGCTCATTTATGCCACTTTTTGGACAATTTTCTTTTTTGAAAATAAGCTCCATTATCAACTGTACATGTTTCTAGGTACATCACAAAGAGAAGAAACAAGATACCAAAAGTGGTATTAGATTTTCATATGAGTAGGCTCAATATTAGGGTCCCAATAGAATAGAATCAAAATACAAAGATACAGACATAGTTAAAATGCTGCTGTAGTGCACAATAATTAAGTATTAGTCGCCAAAAGTCGTTTATATTTAGATATTCAAAGCTATTTAACTAGCCATAAATGGCTGCTGACCATTAAATAGTGTTGAACCGGCTAACCACGAATATTCAGTGCGAGATATTTGTGACCAATGGACTTTCTCAACAAAATTCAAATTTGTGGCCAACGGGATTTCCTGCCTCATTTACCTCAAGCCCCAACCAATCAGGTTTGAGGACCCACTATATATAAAGACAAGCTGCAGACCTCACAGCATACCCTCAAGAAAGCCACAGCATAGTGGCTGAAACATCGGTTCACAGCATTAGAGCATTACTTTATTGCGCAGAGCTCTTGAGCAGGACTGTTCTCAGCCTTTGATCCATATTCTTTGACTTAGGACTCTTAGGGACACTTGAGGAAGACAGGGTCATCGAAACATTTTTCGTGTTGGGTCTTATCCCAGGACAAGCAGGCAGCATATTCTTAACGCATGGGTGACGTCACCGACGGAGCCCCGGTACGGACATTTTTCACTAGAAAGTTCTAGTTGGCCGCACCGCGCATGCGCGAGTGCCTTCCCGCCCGACGGAGGAGTGCGTGGTCCCCAGTTTCTTCGTTTCCGCGGAGCAAAGAAGACGCATGTGGTTTCAACGGCTGTTGAAAACTTCCTTTTTGCCTTCCCGCTCGCGTTATTTTCTTGTTTTTTCTCTTTTTCCCTTCGGGTTTCTTTTTCCGTTCTAAATAGTAAAAAAAACCAACAACTTTGTTTTTTCTTTATTTTTCAGGCCGGCCCCGGCGGGGCCTGTTGCCATCATACAAGCCTCTGGCTTTGATTTTGCGGAGGCCGTGTTTCCCTTCATGCCCCCTCAACCGGGCTTTAAGAAGTGCCAGCGGTATGCACGCCCGATCTCTCTCACTGACCCACACAATTGGTGCCTACAGTGTTTGGGTCCAGAGCATCGGGCTGACACCTGCACCCGCTGTGCTACTCTTAAGAAACGCACCTTAAAAAATTGGCAGATCCAGCAGAACATCCTTTTCGGTACCGGATCTGCTATGGAAACTGCCGCGACGTCGACGGTACCGCAAAAGACGGCACCGACCACTTCGATGACGCCCGATCCTTCCTCGGGGTCGCTGGCACCAGGTAAGCTGGCTAAGAAGCCTTCCACCTCCCTTGAGCGCCCACCTGCCACAGTGGCGACGCCGGTCCTCCCTGCCTCACGCCGACCCCGCAAACGCTCCGCCCCGATCTCGGTGAGTGCCTCGTCATCGGCCTCCTCATCGCCGGGGCGTGGAGCAGCACCTATGGAACCGAAAAAGAAAAAAGCGGTACCGGTGCCACCCCTGGATGACCGCATCGCGGCCATACTCCAAGACAAATTGCAGGAACAGCTGCAGCAACAACTCCAGCACCTGCTACCGACCCTATTGGCACCACTTCTTTCGGTACCGGACCGGCCCGAGCCTCGCACCATCCCACCGATGTCCACCCCCTCGGTGCCACTCAACACTTCCATGCCAATCCTCTCGGCTGAACTACTCCGTTCTCGTCCTGTGGTACAGACCCGCTCTGAAGCCGATCCTCCTCGGGACCAGGAAGGGCACCGGTCTCCCCGGGACCGAGAACGACACCGCTCTTCCCAGGACCGGGATCAGCACCGGTCTTCCTCTCCCGGTACCGTCTCAATGCGCTCTGGCAAGTCTCTTTCTAAGACCCGCCACACCGAGCCTTCCACCCCGACATCTCGGCGTGCGCACATTGACATCAGGGACCCGGACTTATGGGAAGAATCCCCTCCCAGTACCGAGGAGGACGCACCGTCCACAGACGAGGAACCCTCAGTGACCGATGCCGCTTCCAAGCCTGAGCAATCCTCTTTCACCAAATTCCTCAGGGAAATGTCGGCGGCTCTTTCTATTCCTTTAGAGTCCGACTCCAAAAAGTCCCAGGCCTTTCTGGATGCCTTAGACTTTGAACAACCTCCCAAAGAGTTCCTCAAGTTACCCGTCCATGACATACTGCGGGAAACTTTTTATAAAAATTGGGAAAATCCACTCACTGTCCCCGGAGCTCCTCGTAAACTTGACAGCCTATACAGGGTCATCCCAATTCCGGGTTTTGACAAACCTCAATTGCCCCATGAGTCTCTCCTCGTTGAGTCTACTTTAAAGAAAACTCAGGGCTCCAGTGTTTATGCCTCCACCCCTCCTGGCAGAGAAGGCAAAACGATGGATAAGTTTGGCAAACACCTTTATCAAAATGCAATGCTAGCCAACAGGGCGAATAATTACACATGTCACTTCTCATTTTATATGAAACATCTTGTGCAACAACTATCCGCCCTACAAAAATACATCCCTGAACGCAAAGTTCCACTCTTTCAACAACAAATTTCCAGCCTCCTTCAACTGCGGAAATTCATGGTGCGCTCTATTTATGATTCATTTGAGCTGACCTCCCGAGCGTTTGCCATAGCTGTTGCCATGCGGCGTCTGGCCTAGTTGAGGGTATCTGATCTTGACATCAACCACCAAGACCGCCTAGCTAACGCACCCTGTCTTGGGGATGAACTTTTTGGGGAGTCCCTGGATTCGACCACCCAGAAGCTCTCAGCACATGAGACCAACTACCCCAAGTCGCATCTACTTCCCACACAGCGACTTCAGTTCATTGGAGCTGTTCTCGACACCACTCTCATGAGGGCGTTTCTCCCCTCCGACCGTCAACGGACCCTTCTCCACCTCTGCCGTCAAGTGCTCCTTCATCATTCCATTCCAGCTCGGCAGATGATGGTCCTCCTGGGCCACATGGCCTCGACGGTCCATGTGCTTCCTCTGGCGCGACTCCACCTCAGAACACCTCAATGGACTCTAGCCAACCAATGGTCACAGACCACGGATCCTCTTTCTCATCCCATCTCTGTGACATCGTCTCTTCAGCAATCTCTTCAATGGTGGTTGAACTCATCCAATCTTTCCAGAGGTCTACTCTTTCATCTTCCCCCTCACTCCATGATCATAACCACAGATGCCTCCCCCTATGCATGGGGAGCTCACCTGGCAGAACTCCGCACTCAGGGACTCTGGACCCCTCAGAAGCGTCAACATCACATCAATTTCCTGGAACTCAGGGCCATGTTCTATGCTCTCAAGGCCTTCCAGCACCTTCTCTACCCTCAGGTTCTTCTCCTATGCACAGACAACCAAGTCGCCATGTACTACATAAACAAGCAAGGCGGCACCGGATCTCCCCTCCTCTGTCAGGAAGCCATCCGCATCTGGACCTGGGCCACGGCCCACAGTCTTTTCCTCAAGGCTGTCTATATCCAGGGCGAACAGAACTCCCTGGCAGACAATCTCAGCCGCATCCTTCAACCTCACGAGTGGACTCTGGATCCTCCTACACTCCGCTCCATCTTTGCTCGCTGGGGCACTCCTCAGGTGGACCTCTTTGCAGCTCCTCACAACCATCAGCTGCCCCAGTTCTGTTCCAGACTCTTCTCTCCTCATCGTCTGGCCCCGGATGCATTCCTGCTCGACTGGACGGATCGGTTCCTCTATGCCTTTCCTCCACTGCCTCTGATGTTGCGAACGTTATTCAAACTCCGCAGAGACAGAGCCACCATGATTCTCATCGCCCCTCGGTGGCCTCGTCAACACTGGTTCTCCCTCCTACTCCAGCTCAGCTCCAGGGAGCTCATTCCTCTTCCTGTGTTTCCTACTCTACTTACACAGCAGCATCAGTCTCTACTACATCCCAATCTGTCCTCGCTCCACCTGACAGCTTGGTTTCTCTCGGGCTGACCTCCCCAGAGAATATATCTCAGCCTGTCCGTCGTATTCTGGATGCCTCCAGGAAACCGGCCACCCTCCAATGTTACCATCAGAAGTGGACCCGGTTCTCCTCTTGGTGTCTGCTTCATCATCACGATCCCACCTCATTGGCGGTGGAACCCGTACTGGACTATTTGCTCTCTCTCTCTCTGACGCTGGCCTCAAGTCAACCTCAATCAGAGTCCACCTCAGTGCCATCACTGCGTTCCATGAGCCTATCCTCGGAAAACCTCTCAAGGCTCATCCCCTGGTTTCCCGTTTCATGAGAGGCCTCTTCAATGTCAAACCACCTCTGAAGCCTCCTCCAGTCGTCTGGGACCTGAATGTGGTTTTATCAGCGCTCATGAAACCTCCGTTGAGCCTCTTGCCACAACTTCGCTCAAATTTCTTACATGGAAGGTGTTTTTCCTCATTGCCATCACCTCTGCCAGGAGGGTTAGTGAGCTGCATGCACTGGTGGCCGACCCACCTTCCTCTGTTTTTCACCATGACAAGGTGGTTCTGCGTACCCACCCTAAATTCCTTCCCAAGGTGGTCTCGGAATTTCACCTCAACCAGTCCATTGTGTTGCCTGTCTTTTTCCCTAAGCCCCATTCTCATCCTGGGGAACAGGCGTTGCACACGCTGGACTGTAAGCGTGCCCTTGTTTACTATCTTGACCGTACCAGGGCTCACCGCTCATCTCCTCAGCTCCTTTTGTCCTTCGACCCTAACCGTCTAGGTCGTCCTGTCTCCAAACGGACGCTTTCCAACTGGCTTGCTGCCTGCATTGCGTTCTGTTATGCTCGGGCCGGTCTCTCACTGGAAGGTGCTGTCACGGCCCACAGGGTCAGAGCTATGGCTGCTTCTGTGGCTTTCCTCCGTTCCACGCCCATCGAGGAAATCTGCAAGGCTGCCACTTGGTCCTCAGTTCACACATTCACTACTCACTACTGTCTGGATACCATCCAGACGGGATGGGCACTTCGGCCAATCTGTATTACACAATTTATTTTCCTAATGGCCAACCATCCCTCCTCCCTCTCTGTTAGCTTGGAGGTCACCCATGCGTTAAAAATATGCTGCCTGCTTGTCCTGGGATAAAGCACAGTTACCGTAACAGGTGTTATCCAGGGACAGCAGGCAGATATTCTTACGACCCACCCACCTCCCCGGGTTGGCTTCTTAGCTGGCTTATCTTAACTGGGGACCACGCACTCCTCCGTCGGGCGGGAAGGCACTCGCGCATGCGCGGTGCGGCCAACTAGAACTTTCTAGTGAAAAATGTCCGTACCGGGGCTCCGTCGGTGACATCACCCATGCGTTAAGAATATCTGCCTGCTGTCCCTGGATAACACCTGTTACGGTAAGTAACTGTGCTTTATGGGTCCTAGACATTTTATTATATGGATTTTATGACTGTATCTTCAATAAAGCCTGCATCTTGGACATCTTCTCCACAGTGTTTTTGTTTTTGGTTGAAACATCGGTTCTATCTGACCAGACGTGGCGAGACCCAAAAATTGGAACAAACACGATCCCTTGGACCTTCTCCTTCCCATAACCAGGTCTAAACCCAGATAGACCCAGCTAGCTTCTATCTTCTGAGCATTTGTTAAGTTGAATGCAGACTGTTTGTTCTATACATTTTCCTAAAACTAAAATACTGGTAACTTTCCAGTCTGTCCAGGCCTAGATTTTTCTTTTTTTTAGCAGAGGGCACACCATTGCCTTTTTTTTAATGCTGTTGGTACAGCCCACTAGATCAGGGGTGTCAAAATCCCTCCTCGAGGGCCGCAATCCAGTCGGGTTTTCAGGATTTCCCTAATGAATATGCATGAGATCTATTAGCATACAATGAAAGCAGTGCACGCAAATAGATCTCATGCATATTCATTGGGGAAATCCTGAAAACCCGACTGGATTGCGGCCCTCGAGGAGGGACTTTGACATCCCTGCACTAGATAGAGAGGGGTTCATAATTTTTATTGCCCCCTGTTTGCCTGCTGCATTATACTTGATGGACAGGGATCAAGAGAGTAGGTGGCTTGTCGAAAGCCTCTTTGGATTTTGTTAAAACTCTCCTCACATTAGGTTAAAAGAACTCCATATGTTTCCCCAGACATGTCCTCCTTTTGAGTCCACTTTGTCCAGGTTTTGAAAAGCCTCTTCAAATCGCGTTGGGCAGGGAGGAAGTCCGCAAATGCGTGGATGCCACGCGTGATGTCACCGAGTGGCATCTGCACATAAGCAAACTTTCTCCCTGCCTAACAAGAGCAGGCAGCAGGGGGGCGGGATTATGGCGTTACAGGGTGGGGATGGGCGGGCCTGGGGGAGGCGGGTCTAGGGGGGTCCAGATTTTCCAATTGGAAAATCTGGCATCCCTAGATTAAGCCCTCCTGCTTAACTGATAGGAGATTGGGGGCTCTGCCTGTAGATTCTGGTGGAGACTTAAAATTTTGTTGGCAAAGTTTGCAGCAAAATCACTGCAGTTCATTTTCAAATGGGCAGGCTTGTTCTTTTGTGGGTGCTGCACTGGCTATTTACTATGCTGAAAGGTGTTTGGTTGAATGCATCGAGGGTAATATTGGGGGAGGGGTGATTGACTGCTAAGGCTTGGCAGCACTTTGTCACATGTTTCCAGCTTTTGCTTATCCAGGTGAGATTCTTGCTATCTTCCCTCCGGTTTCCATCCTTTTCACTTAAAAGTCTAGCCCACCAGGAAATTCTTTTTCACTGAAAGGTTGGTTGATCGCTGGAATAGTCTTCCACTTCAGGTTATTGAGGCCAGCAGCGTGCCTGATTTTAAGGCCAAATGGGATAGACACGTGGGATCTATTCACAGAGAAAGGTAGGGGAGGATCATTGGGGTGGGCAAACTAGATGGGCCGTGGCCCTTATCTGCCGTCTATTTCTATGTTTCTATGTTTCATCTGCTCCCTCTTCCTCCCTGTCCTCTTAGCCTGACCTTTCCCTGTCCCTTATCTCTTCCCTCCTGCCCTCTCCCCCATGGTCCAGCTTATCTCCCTCTCTCATCCTTCCCTCCCATTGTCCAGCATCCCTCTGTCACTCCCTTCTGCTCCTGAATCCAACAGCTACCTCTTTTTCCCATCTCCACCTGCCTTGTATCTCTCCTTTCCTCTCATACATCCCCATGTCCAACATCTCTCTTTCTATCTTCCTCCCGTGCACCCTAGGTCCAATATCTCTCTTCGTCTTCCCCATGTAGCATTCTCTGGAGAGAACCAAGGTGAGCATTTGTGAATGGGCATAAGACTTTTTTTTGGTGGTGTTGTTTTCTCTGGAGCTACCATCTGACCCAGGTCAACCTAAAGAGGCTAGTTCAGTCCTAGTTTAGCCCTATTGTATGCATGGACATGTACAATAGCTCCTGGTTTTCTTTTAACCGAGTGCATGCGAGAAGAACACACCGAACGGGGGATAAAGTGAACAGAAAGAAATTAACATTTCACTGCATCCAAAATATGCTAATTAAGAAAACAGACACCAGCTTTGGGGGTGAAAGCTACACAGCCTGTGTTATCATTGAACCAGATAACATGAACGAACAGTCCGTTATTTCTATAACTCTCCATCATCCATTTGTTTCAATACCTGCCGATACAGGTGAATTTCTGAGCCAGAATTATTTCAGCAACACGCAGATGTTGCAAGGAGGAAACTAAACTGCGTATTTTAATGGTTTGGGTAATGGCACCTAGGAGGGGAGATGGCAACTTTTATATGCAACATTAATATTGCTATTTTTATGGCAGGCTTAGTGAAAAAGAAAAAAAAGGGGGGGGGGGAGAGAGAGATCTTGGCATCCTGTGCACTGCTCATGCTTTTATTTATTATTAGTAATGTACTTTAATTTAATGGTTCTTTTCTGTTCTCAGGGAACACGGTAAATCTGAGAAATGGCTTTAATTGAATAGGCTGGGATTTATTAAGCAGAGATTGCAGTTGCTTTAACCATGATCGGTGGCTCACAAAAAAAAACTGCTGCTTTTCCAGTGGATATGTATGACTAGCCTCGTAATCTATTCAGTTTTAGTTCAACTCTGCCTGTGCCATGTCCTGCTATTAACACAGTGGCCGGGTGCTAGGGTAGTTAGATTGCAAGCTCTTTCGCGAAGGGACCGTCTATAAATGTCAAAATATACAGTGCTGCATACACCTTTCAGGGCTATATCAGTGATAAGTAATAGTAATGCCCAGATCAGAGATTATGTCAGTGTTCTGACCATACATTTGTACCTTGATTCAAAGCATAGTCACGTTCATCCCTTCTGAATTTCTTGATTTTAGATTTCTTTATTGACTCTTTATATGAGTCTATCTTACTATTTTGATCACTTTCTAGAGATGAAAATTCGATATCATTTGCACAGGCTTCGCGAATTAAAGTTTTGGTGTCCTCAATCGTTTTCTTTAATTCCACTTCTAAAGCTGTGATTTGTTCAATAATCAGCAACATCAAATCGAAGCTGCATTTATTCAGGATCGCGCACCATTTCTCCTGGAATTGCGCCTCGTTTGCAAATAAGGTAGGCCCTTTTTGAATTCTCAGTCCTCTAGGTATCATAGCAGAAGAAACATACTGGGCCAAAGTGTTAGCATGTAATTCCGCCCTCACTAATTTCTTCTGTACAACTTCTAATTCCAACCACGTGGAAGAACCAGTGGTGAGGACCCCCCCTTCAATAAGGGTGGGCCGTTTCAATAATTCCGTCCTCTGCTCCTCCGAAAAAGAAAAAACTACTGGATTTCCTTGCGTTAAAGCCATGACAACTCCACAATCTTCTGTGTGAAAAATTCCAATAAGAAACAACCAAAATCCACAAAGAGCGGTGAAGACAGAAAGAGACTAGAGATGAAGAGGACCGGAAGGGGTATCAGACAACCCGACACTCAATAATAGAGTGCTGGGAGCGAATCCTCATTTAACCCCACGGAACCTCCACCACCTCGTTATATGATTTATGTTTTTTTTCCCAATTTCTAATTCTTTATACTTAGCTAAAAAGCTCATTGATTTAATGTTTGTAAGGCCATTAAAGTTGCTTGTATTTCATGTCAATTAAACATAACTTAGCTTTCATTTTCAGCAAAATCCTTCCCCCGAACGCCAACGCGTTTCGATATTCTTTATCAAGGCGACATGGGGAGATTTAAGTTAGAACATACACTGCATACCACCAACCGGCTGCAAACGCATACATTTGTACCGGCATCTGAAGCTGGAACCTTCTGGCTGCCCTTAGACTTATAATTTTCCTGCATGACCTGAGCAGCAAGCTAGAACAGAGGCCAAATAATATACCTGATTTTTTTACCTCCACGATCTTCTTCCAGATCCTTACTCTTCAAGTTGGCCAGATATTGTAGCACCCCAAACTTCTCCCCTTCCCCCCACCACCCACTCCAGAGGACAAAGGCAGAATACAGTAACTTTTGCTGTTTATTTATTTATTCAGTTTTCTATACCATTATCCCAGGGATGCTCAGAACGGTTTACACTTCTCCCTCCGTATTCGCTGTGATAGGAGATTAACAGATCTGAGAATACAGAAAAACCACAAATAACTTTGTCACATGTTATTCGCTGTTTTCTATTAAAAACCATCATGAATATGATGAAACTGTGAATAACATGGTGGGAGACCTGGCCTGTTCCTGAAGGAGAGGCAAAATGTGGTAAAGAAAGTGCTGGGAATCAGCGATTTTCTCTGTAAATGTTTGGAATCAGCAATTTCTCTATGCAAGCTGACGTCATTTTGTGGGAGGAGCCAGCAAGTTAAAAACCGCAAATAATCGAAACCATGATTGCTGAAACTGCGAATACGGAGGGAGAAGTGAACATGAATTTATTGCATGACCTGGGCAGCAAGAATTTGCGGGAGCCAGTCAAGAAGCCACTCAGCGCCGAGCAGCAGAGCCAAAAGCACGCTCCTGCTCAGGGCCGCTCAGTGGCTGAAGAAACCTAATCTCGCGCCAGCCACCACCGACCAGGTTTGCAGCGGAGCAGGAGCGTGGAAAGTTCACTCCTGCCTGCTATACCTCTGGACCACCAGGGATCGGCAGAGGAGGTATGAGGACAAGGCAGGAAGGGGGACATAGTGCAGAGCCTGGGAGGGAGGTGGGCTGGGTGCAGAGTCTAACAATGTAGAGAAGGAAGGGGGCTGGGTGCAGTGCTTGGCAGGGGGGCTGTTTGCAGTGCCTGGCAGCAAGGGAACTGGGTGCAGTGCCTGACAGGGGAGGGAGGGAGAGAAGGGGGATGGGTGCAGAGCCTGGCAGGGAGGGGGGCTGGGTACAGAGCCTGACAGGGGAGGGAGGGAAGGGGGCTGGCTGCAGAGCCTGACAGGAGAGGGAGGGAAGGAAGGAAGGGGGCTAGGTGTAGAACCTGACAGGGGTTGTGAGGGAAGGGGGCTGAGTGTAGAGCCTGACAGGGAGGGAGGGAAGGAAGAAGGCTGGGTGCAGTGCCTGGCAGGGAGGGAGCTGGGTGCAAAGCCTGACAAGGCAGGGCACTTGAATATTAAGTTGCCCAACTTATATTTGAGTCAACCAGCTTTCCTCCTTTTTTGAGGGAAAATAGGGATCTTGACTTACATTTGGATCGACTTATATTCAAATATATATGGTAAGTAGTCCCTGATTTAAGCTCAGAGTCTAATAAATCCAGCTTTTCTTCACATTTCATCATTTTGTGTTTCAAACAGTTGACCTGAGGACATAATAACTTATCCAAAATCTAGTATAACTTCCATTGGTTTACTCACAAGAAAATCAGGAATTTGAATAGCAGATAGCTGTTCCGAAGAAACCGTTCCATCCAGTTCTCTCCTGGAAACCCCTGCAGAAGATATACTAAATGGGGCAACATCCATTAGAGACTTCACCAATACCAGAGTCTCTATTCTCGTCACTGGTTGAAAATGAGCCTTGCCTCCAATGGCATCAGAACAAAGCACTTCCTGGTAAAAATGCTGCCAGTCTTATAAGAGGTGAGGTGCTCTCTGATTGGGGCTATGGATGACATCGAGTCCAAGGAGCCACACTGAGTCTCCATTCACTTCTTGAGGTTCCAGTGTGCGCTCAACCAATTGCTCTCATATTCTGGTTCTCCTCACAAAGGTGTCATTGTTGGGAGGCTCAAAAGCTGCCCTCCCATGCCACTTCGGCATTGGAAAGCAAGTTAAAAAAGAAAGGAGAAGACTGCACATACGTCAGGTATGTGCAGTCATCTTGGATCCCAAAGTTCTCCAAAGGGTTAAATTCTAATGTGTCTCTATAGAGAACAAGTAGGTAAGTGTTTTTAGGATTTTCTTTTTGTCCTCTATAGAACCAATGCCTCAAACAGTACATTAAATCCAAACACTGAGGAATACCACGTGTCAAGTGAAAGGAGCTGCCTTATAGTTGTTTTGTAGAGAGATATGATAGGTTAACAAATATTTATCATCAGATTAAATTCTAGTCCTCTGCGCCTGTGGGTCCTCACTCCCCAAAGTTCTTCTAGAAGATGATAAAACCTCCAGCCCATTGCTTAGCTGACATTTTAACCTTTTAAGTTCTGCCCCATATCCTACCCGTCTCCAGGGAAAGACGTAAACTGACTTTTTCAATGCAGTCTGTGTCTCCATTTCTCTGGTGATACTTTCCTTGTATTTTATGTATTACCAAGGTTTAAATACTCATTCTAGCAGAAATTGTCCTAGAATTGCTCCCTGGGACCAATCTGCTAGCCATATTAACAGGCAAGTCATAAAAATAATTCGGGCTTGGCAAATGAAGATTTCTCTATGAAATGGAAGGTTGGAAAGAATAACAAGTTAATGGGTGAGGGAAAAAAAAAAACGGCAGCGGCAGATTGATGAATTAGGCTTGAACAGACACAAATTCCCAGGCAGACCACCCAAACAGGATTTCTTTGGATCTCTGTAAGCAGCAATAGAGAGTATTATGTGTGTGTGTGTTGTGTCCTAATAATTTTTATGGTTGAAATTCAAAGGAAAATATCCTGAAAGCCATTTCCTGGATACACCCCTTAGCCGTCACTATCCATGGATCTTCCACAGCATTACCTGGATAATGCCACCGAATATCTTGACAGAGGGACTAAGCACTCTCCAGATGGTAGTGGGGCAGAGTGGCAGTTTATCTGGAAAGCAGCAACATTCAGAACACTAGCTGGAAAAAAATAACTGTCCATACGTTATCTGGAGAGCTATCTAGATAGCATCTAGAATATTGTCATTTTCTGGATAGCAGTGGCTATCCCCGTTCTGCACGGATGTTCAGCGCCACTCATTATATCCATGGATAATTTAAACAGCACAGCTAGCATTAAATGCATTTGCCAACCGTGGAGTCTGAATATTGACCACTATGTATTTTTGGAACATGTCACTGAGTCCACAAGAGTCCTGATGTGACGTACGCTTTTAATCCATATGTAGAAGCAGATGTCCATTCCATTAGTTCTGTGTGAATCTCCTTGCTGGTCTAGTGATTGCTCCTGTAGATCAGTGGAAGGGATGACTCAGAGGTGCAGTCAAAGATATAGATAGACCAATGACTAAATTCAATTGGTATTCCATTGATAGTGGAGCTGGGGAGAGGTGAAAAATGGATCCAATAAGGAGCTGAAGATAAAGACGGAGTTCAATAGGGAATGCTGCTTGGGCTGAGCCTATAACTCCACTTAGAGAAAACCCTGACCAGGATAAGAAAGATTTATACTTTTACTGGGAATATTATCTGGTAAATCTTTAAATATTGATGCTTTAGAATTTATAAAACATTTTTATTTTGTTTGCTTTCCTATCTTCACCTTGGTCCGTAGCATTTCTCTATTCCTAAGCTGCGCCTGGGGAAATTGTCACTTTCTAATGACCTAGGCCAGGGGTAGACAATTAAGGTCCTCAAGAGCCACAGACAGGTCCAGTTTCCAGGATATCCACACTAAATATGCATGAGATAGATTTGCATCTCAAGGAGGCAGTGCATGCAAATCCATCTCATACATATTCATTGTGGATATCCTGAGACTCTGACCGAAATTGCCTACCCCTGACCTAGGTGAAAAGCAGGAGACAGAAAAGAGGTTGTGACACACAAACACAGTGAGGGAGAGAGTAGGGTGTTGCAGGAGACAGTAACAGTGTACGCCTTCCTGTGCAGTAGCAGGAAGAAGTTTCAGAGCAGTGCCTGTCAGATTAATGAAGGGATGGTCTTTTCTAGTTCAGTAGCAGAAGGAATTGGAGGGAAGTATAAAACTGAGGATCTAGAGAGGAACCCTTGATTCCCAACCCCACACAAGTCCAATTTGAAGGAAAATGTAGTCCACAGAGTAGTGGATTCCCGTTCTTTTATTAACACACTAGTATTTAAGCCCGTTACATTAACGGGTGCTAGAATAGATGTGTGTGTCTTTATTTCTTTTTCTCTCTCTCCTCTTGACCGCTTTCTGTCTCTCTCTTTCCTCAGCTGTCAACCATCACCCCTTGCCTGTTCCACCTGTCCAGCAGTAGGCCTTCTCCCTTCCTTTTACCTACCCCTGTCCAGCAGCACTCCTTACCTGCTCCCCCTGTCCCTCTTCCCTGCTCCCCCTGTCCAGCTTCTTCCCTGCTCCGCAGTCATTATTCCCTGCTCCCCCTGTCCAGCAGCACTTCTTACCTGCTCCCCCGTTCCTCTTCCCTGCTCCCCTGTTCCTCTTCCCTGCTCTGTCTGTCCAGCAGCACTCCTTCTTTTCTCCCCCTGACCCTTTTCCCTGCTCCCCCTGCCCAGCAGCATTCCTTACCTGTGTCTCTCTTTCTCCTTAGTGTTTTGTTATTTTTTTTAAATCTGTCTCTTTAGCCCCCTGTCCTTCTGTGAGTGTCTGTGTGTCTCTGTCGTTGTGCACTGTTGTTTGTTTGTTTTTTAAAATCGATGTTTAGCTCCTGATCCCCTCTGTTTCCATGGCAAGCATGTTCGCGGATGTGAGGGCCGTTTTGTGGTGCCGGATCTGGCGGTGCCATGTAGGTCGGAAGACGGGCCTCAGCGTTTTGTAGGTCCGGGTCTGGCGTCGCCGTGTAGGGCGAAAGCGGGAGGCGGGACCTCAGCACTGGCCGGGCGGCTCGCGCCGCCGGCCCCCAGTAGCTCGAGGCCGGCGGCGGACATGGCTTGCGTTGCATGGTGGAGGAGGAACATTGGTGACGTACAACCCGCGCATGCGCACTAAAAAAATGTGACAGCTCAGGGAACACGATTTTTTTAGTGCGCATGCGCGTCCTACCATTTTATTATATTAGATAGCACGAGTTCTAGCACTGGCAGCGGCGGTAACTGCTCCGATGCTCATAGAATTCCTACGAGCTTTGGAGCAGTTGCCGCCGCTGCCAGCGCTAAAACCCGCGCTATGCGTTAGTAAAAGAGGGTTAAGGCATTTAGGGGGGAGGATTCATCAAGGGGCGCTAACTGATTTAGCGTGCGCTATCTCGTTAGCGCACACTAAATTGGTTAGCTCCCCTTGATGAATTTCCCCCTTAGTCTTCTGCCCAAGAGTTTAAGGAGGAGCAGTGAGAAGGGAATGGCAGAAATGAGGCCTGTTCCAAGGGTTAGCAGATTTTACTATTGTAAACCCCCAGGTCTGTCCAGTCCCACCCAGCCACACCCCGTTCCATCCATGTCATGCTCTGTTCCTCCACTGCCTTGTCCCCCCCAGCCCCCTCCCCCCCTGTTCCTGTGCTAAGAACCGCATCGGGTGGGCATCTTCATATGTATAGGTGTGATGCGATGACGTCACATGCATGCGCACATGATGCAACTCTGAGGCCCTCCTGACATGGCCCCGAGCTGGAAGCTTTTCAAAACCCAGACAAAGTGCTGGGTTTTGAAAAGGCATCTGGACACTCGGACACGTCCTTTAAGAAGAGGACATGTCTGGTTAAATCTGGAAGTCTGGTAACTCTACCCTGGAGGACAAGGTGTCTTCAGGAGGAGAAAGGAGAGATCCTAAGGAAGATCTCAGTCTGTTCTCAAGGAAGAGGAAAGAAATATAAGCTATCACCAGTTCTGCATCTGATTCAGGGAAAGGATTGGATCCCAAAAGCAGTGTGAGTGCTTGTTGAAAGCCTGTGAGATAGGAGGTGGGACCCAAACTGAGCTTCATTCTGCTTGCCTAGTTCAGAGAGATTAAGCATGAGTTGCATCAGGCCTGGAAAGAATTAAGTCCTAGAAATGAGAGAAGAGACTTTCCTGAGGAGCTTGAGATGACCAGGAATGAGAGGTTGCAACCAGCAGTGGCATACCTAACTAGAGCACCCCTCACCTCCAAGTGTGTCACCCCTCCCTCACGCCCGCCTACCCTCTCTCCAGTACAGGGATGCATTGAGCAGTCGTACAGACGCAGTCTACAGGCGTGCGGCTGATGGCTATGCTGGTCTCCTGCCCTGGAACAGAAAGTTGACATCAGAGATGGCATGGGACGGAAGGCCAGGAGCTGCTGTCGAGAACGGACCATTGATTTATGTAGATCAGGTAGAAACAGGATCTTGTTGCCCTCGTGGGTAAGTGATGAGAGGGATTGAGCCTTTTGCATGATCTCCAGGACTTGGGTGTAACGGAGAAGCTTCAAGACGATGGGCCTCGGGCGGTGATTACGTGGCTGGCGGGAAGATGGAGTCCTGTGAGCACGTTCGATCTCGAAATCTTTGGAGAAATGAAGATCCAGTAAGGTGCGTATAAACGACTCAAGAAAGGCAGTCATGTTGTTTCCTTCCTTCCCCTCCGGGACCCTGAGCAGACGCACATTATTCCGGCGAGAGCGGTTACTCGCATGTTCGAGTTTCCACTCAATTGCCAGGGTGTGTTTAACATGAGACTGGAGGGCTTTGATGTTAGCTTCGGTGGTCGCAGCTTTGATCTCCAAATCAGCGATTTTAGTTTTGAAAGTCGACAGATCAGAGTGGCTAGTAGTAAGCTCATCTTTGATCTCTGTCGTGGCTTCCTTAGTGTCGGTCATAATATCTTGAAGGGATTTGATCGCCTCCCAGAGATCCAACATGGAGGGTGTCTCTGATTTTTCTGATTTTTCAGAGGGTGATTTTGTAGGAGACAGAGGATCCGGCTTGAGTCTCTTGTTCACTTTCGTGGAGGCCATAGTCAGAGAAGTAGGTTATGCAGGAATCAATAAGAAAAATGCACCAATAAAGTAGTAGAATTAGTAATAGTAAAATGGGTTGCTGAAGCTGATCTATCAAGCGACCATCCTAGTCGGGCTCCACAGTCGTTTTAAAAGCCCTCTGACCAGAACACTTTTTTGGAGTATACGAGCATGCATCCGGCAGGGCTTAAGATGGGAAGATAGGACTTCAATGAGGAACCAAGGTGGCAAGGGGGCCCCTTCTGGTGATTCAGACAGGTCGTGACCTTTTGGGCCGCCGCGGGAGCGGACTGCTGGGCAGGATGGACCTATGGTCTGACCTGGCGGAGGCACTGATTATGTTCTTATGTTCTTAATAACTTACCTGTGTCCCAATTTTTTTGATATAGACGGATTTGTAATACGACTGAGCAATTTTTGGATCAAGCAGAACCATTGAAACAACGTTACAGTGAAAGGGGTTATCCGCAAAAAGTGATTAAAAAATCCTTGTAAAGGGCGAGGTTTGGTTCTAGAGAGCAGTTGTTGCAATACCGCCCTCAGACTCGAGAGGAAAAAGTGGTGCCTTGTATTATAAAATTTTCTTCTGTGTCTCAGCGCCTGGGCAGGAAGATTAAATGCCTTTGGCCTATGATGAAAACATTTTCTGATCAAGAATGTAAGATAGCTTTCATATGCAACACAAATTTGAATGACATGTTATGCAGAGCTGATGTATGGACCACTCAGGATGTGGATAGAGTGGGACATTTCCGTTGTGGTAAGTGTGCTGCTTGTGATGTCATGCAAGAAGGCATTACGACATCGATTCCTGGGAGAAGAGCAGTCAAGTTAAGATCTTGGACTACATGTGAGACAATTGGAGTGGTCTATGGAATGACATGCCCTTGTGGGCTTTCGTACGTTGGCCACACCGCCAGAAGTTTTAAGACGCGGTTGTTTGAGCACTAGTCTAATATGGTACATAATGAGGAAGTTGACATTTTGACCCGACACTGTGTCAAAGAACAGCACAGTTTTGAAGAATTTAAGTGTTTTGTGCTGAAGCATGTCCCTACTACTGAGCGCAGGGGCAATGTGAAACGACTTTTATACCAGCATGAGCAATGCTGGATTTTTTATTTGGACACTTTGTGGCCCAAAGGTCTTAATCAAAGGGTTGAATGGGTTGCATTTTTTTGATTGACAGTAGGAGGCGGGTTTTGGCCATCAGCTGTTCTGGTCTTCCTGTATTGGTGCCTGTTGACCCTGGAAGTGCTCCCAGAAGTGTAATTTTTTGGCTTCTTAAGCAACGGCCATTCTAGTGCCGAAGTGCACGGAATGAGAACAGAGTTTTGAGATGCATTATATTCCCTGACGCAGCCTCGTGTGAGGCGAAACAAGGACTTGTTGGAATTTAAAAGAGGACATGGTTTGTGAAAGGTTCATCTAGTGAGCGCCACCAATATTTTCTCTGGCCAGACGTTTTCATCTATGGCGTGTTCTCGACCATATTTCCAAAGCTAAGTAAACTGTTTTGGTTTTTCTTTTCCTGTGCACAGTGATGGGTTTTTTCACCCTTTGATAAATTCATTTCAGTGGTGGTGGAGTTTTTTTGCCTATGATAAGTAATGAAGCAGTATTGAATGTTTATCAAGTTTTGATTGTAGACTGCTGTTAATTTGAATTTTGAGTTTTTTTCTCCACCTTTTATGTGAAATGCTTATCGGGAGTGTTTAGCCCACCTCTGGCGAGTAATATATATAACTTCTGAATTTTTTGATTTAGTTATTACTCTGGTATTTTTCTTATGACTAAACATTATGCCAGGTGTACACCTGGCAGGGCCTCCGCGTGTGCGGATTGCTGGACTTGATGGATCGAAGGTCTGATCCGGAGATGGCGCTTCTTATGTACCTCTTGATCCCTTTTTAAAGATGGGCGTAACATTGGCTATCTTCCAATCCTCCGGAATCACACCTGTTTGCAGGGATAGATTACAAACTTGCTGTAGTAGTTCCGCTATTTCCTCCTTTAGTTCTTTTAGTACCCTAGAGAAGATTCCGTCCGGGCCCGGTGATTTGTCAGTTTTTAATTTTTCTATCTGCATGTGTATGTCTTCAAGGCTTACTTCTATGAATGTTAATTTTTCTGCTTGGTCTCCTTTGAAGATTTGTTCAGGTTCCGGTATGTTGGATATGTCCTCTTTTGTAAATACTGACAAAAAGAACATGTTTAGTCTTTCCGCCACTTCTTTCTCCTCCTTCACCACTCCCTTCCTATCTCCGTCATCCAGAGGTCCCACCTCCTCCCTTGCTGGCTGCTTCCCTTTAACATATCTGAAGAACGGTTTGAAATTTTGTGCTTCCTTGGATAGCCTCTCTTCATATTCTCTTTTTGTTTTTCTAACCAAGAGGTGACATTCTTTTTGATACTTCCTGTGTTCTTTCCAGTTCTCCTCGGTTTTGCCCTTTTTCCATTTCTTGAATGAATTCTTCTTATCACCTATCGCTTTCCTCACTTCTTTAGTTATCCACGCCGGGTCTTTTGTTCGGCTCTTTTTGCACCCTTTTCTGAATCTGGGGATATACAAATTTTGCACTTCACTCACCGTGTCCTTGAATAAAGACCAGGCGTGCTCTACAGTTTGCCATTTCTTTGAGCTGTTCCTAAGTTTCTTCCTTACCATTACCCTCATCGCTTCGTAGTTTCCTTTCTTGAAGTTGAAAGTTGTCGCTGTGGTTCTCTTTCCCTTTTTCCTACTTCAACTTTGATATCTTTTGCCATCTTTTGCCATTACAGTGGTACCTTGGATTACGAGCATAATCCAAAATGCTCGTTTATCAAAGTGAGTTTCCCACCCCCGATAACCAGCATCGCTCCCCCCCACTCGCAAAGGACCTCTCGCTCCAACTGGCTCCCCCTGCGCGAACCGCCCTCCCCCCCCCCGGTCTGGCAACGGCATGCAGGCACAGATTGGCACAGATCGTGCTGGGGCCTAAAAGATCTTCCGGCTTCTGCCTGCCTTGAGCATGCATCTGCGCATGCTCAAGGCAGGCAGAAGCCGGAAGATCTTATAGGCACCGGCACAATCTGTGCCTGCGTGCCGGTGCCAGACCGGGGGGGGATAAGTTTAAGTTGTTCGGGCGGGGGGATGCCGGTTGGAGCGAGGGGGCCTTTGCGAGCGGGGGGGGGGAGCGATGCCGGTTATTGGGGGGGTGCTCGCAAATCGAGTCATCACTCGGTTTGTGAGTCAAAAGTTTGCTGAGTGTTTTGCTCGTCTTGCAAAACACTCGCAAACCGGGTTACTCGCAAACCGAGGTTTGACTGTACTTTCTTTATGGACTATAAGCCTCACTGTTTTCATAGATTTACTTCTGTATATTTTTTGTGCACTAGGTTAGGGTCTAATAAATTGATATTTTTATTCTAATCTCCATTATTTTTCCAGCATGGGTTTTATATATCTGTCCAGAGACTATTTACAAATTACACAATCCGAGGGACCCTTTATATCTCTTCTGTGCCTTAGGAGAGAATTTTGGAGAAGGCTTTGATTTTGTAGCCACAGACACCAAAAATAGTTTGTGTACTTGCTCCTGGGTATCTTCAGGTCCACTTCAATGGGGGAATGACCACAGAAATCCCCTGGGGGAGGGATTGAAATCGCATCATTTTAAAAAAATGTTTATCGTCCCAATTTTTATGGTCAGTGTTGCCCTCTGACCCCAGCTAGGCCCATGTTCTATTTGTCAGTCTTTGACAAGACAACAGAAAGGTTCAAAAGTCAGTAGGAATCACAGATGCAAGATCATTCGGGGAAAATAATTTTGTCTAAAGACTGGGGCCCTAATGCACAAAAGCTTTCCGTTGCAGTAAGACTCGTTAAAGGAGTCATAGTGCTGTGGAATGCTCTCCTCCCGATGCACAAAAGGGTTTTCCGTGGCTTTAACTGATATTCGTAGCAGCCACCGAGAAACCTATGCAAATAATTGCAAGGAGCTCATTAGTATTTAAATGAGCTGTCCTGTGATGCACAAAAGGGACCCCCCTCCTTTTTATGGGGTAAAAATTTATTGTGTGATGCACACAACATATGCAGGACAGCTGTGCCCATGTGCATTGGGGAGTTAAATAAGAAAAGCCAGCAAGCCCTGTTTTCCCTGGAGCCCCTGATCAACTGAGCCGCAGGTGCTCTGGAGCCACGTGCATGCTCAGAGGCCTTCCAGACGTAGCCTCGAGCTCAGGGAAGAATAGGAGAAGAGGTTTGTGTGGGGGCAGGGCTGAAGTGAAATGGGAAGGGCTGGGGGCATAACAAGGTGGGGGCCACTTGTCCTCTTTTTTACCTTAAAAATATGGTAACCCTAGTGCTGCTGGATTCCATTCTAACTGCCTATGCTGAAACTGGCTAGTTTGTTGGTGGTCTGGGGGGCAGAATTAGGGTAGAGCAGAAGCGTAGCCTAGGTTGGGGTGATCTTCAGTTTGCCAATCAGCTAAGTAGCTGCTTAAACTTAGGATGGCAAAATAGCTGTCTTAATACAGTGAGTTAACTGGGCACCAATTTGAATATTGGCTAGTGCCAGGTCCAATTTGAATATTGGCTAGTGCCAGGTTAACTTCCAGGTTGGCAGTGATGCTTAGATATTCAATGGTGGTGAAAGGTCACTTGAACACATAAAGTCAGAGGCGTGAAGAAAGTACAAGAGTTTTAGTTACAGCATGCCGGACTCTTGTGCAGTGAGCAGCCTGCTTACAAGAGTGCCAAAACCAGGAAGTGCAAGCACTTTTATACCCTTTTAACTAGACATATGCAAACTAATACATGCAAAATCTACAACTTCTCATTTGTTACTTCTATAACTTTTCTACAATTATTATTGGTCCTAAGCCAGCACTTGTGATAGGTTCAGGGGTACAACTTATAGTCCTATAGGAAGCTAGTTCATTTACCTGCTTATCTAAGCCTTGCAGTTCTAACTGTTACATGTTCAGGAGAGCAGGGTACATCATGGCAGATGATGTACCCTGACATCATCAAAGGCAGATGATGTCAGCCGATTGTACACTGTTTCCAGCTATGTAGGCCAGAGCAGTATTTCAAACAACAGTTAACCATTTCATGACCCTACAGTGGGAGCTGCATATGCCCTGGCACCGAGTAGCCTATAGCTAGAAGTGGCTTACCAGCTGCTTACACTGCTAGCTGAATATTGATCCCTAAGCTCTTTACCTAGATTCCTAATAATGCTAGAAGTTACTCTGAGCATTATGACAGTACAATGGTTAGCAGTTCACCTAGACTAGCCTGTGTCCAGCTGGGTTCAAAAATATCAAGTTGCAAGGCTTCATGTCAAACTTGGCCTACTTGACTGGCAGTTTACATAGATGGTGGCAGCACATACATTTAGGTTCCTGCTTCCCTCTGGGTCCCCTTAAATTGATTGCGCCCCTAGCTTTTATACCTCCTAGTTACTGCTCTTTTGCTTCCACCCTACCCATGTCACTTCCTCCTTAGGCAGGACTGTAGATCTTAAGGTGGTTCTGGCACCTTAAGGGGAAGGGCAGGATCCTATACTGCCCTCCAGTGGCAAAAGAAAGAAAATGGCAAAACTCACATATGGAAAGGCGAGTTAAAAATCTTGTATGGATCCTTTCCTTGGACTCTGTTCTTTGGACTTCTTAATTCCCTTTCTCCTGCATCCCTCCTCCTACGACCTTATTTTCACTTAGCCTTTTGAAGTAGGATCAAAGATTTGGTATATACGAAATAGATACACACAAATTTCTAACAAACTTTATTTATAGAAATGGAGTCATGGTTCCTGGATTCAGTCTATGCTCGTTACAGATGTCATTCACTTCCATTTGATATCTTTTTGTACAGACCCATTTAGAAGATGGAGAGCAGCTGAGACTCAAGTCCCACAAAATAACAGAAAGGTTCCTGTGATCACTGAACTAAGTAAGTCATTCTTTTTCATTGATGTGCTTTTTCAGGGCTGTCCTTCAATAGGCATCACCTACAGCGCCATAGTTCAGGGAGTATTAAACTCACTGAAAATAAAAAGAGCTGGTGTGAAAATTGCTCCATTATTGCCCTCCAGGCTCTCTAAACCAGTGGTTCTCAACCCTGTCCTGGGAACCCCCCAGCCAGTCGGGTTTTCAAGATATCCCTAATAAATATGCATGAGAGAGATTTGCATACCTGTCACTTCCATTATATGCAAATCTCTCTCATGCATATTTATTAGGGATATCTTGAAAACCCGACTGGAAACATATTTATTAGGGATACCTTGAAAACCTGAATGGCTGGGGGGTCCCCAGGACAGGGTTGAGAACCACTGTTCTAAACCAATGACCAGCTCTCTTCCATACTGATTTTGTGGTTCTCCTGGATTAGTTAGTGGCTGTGGGAGCTGTTGCAAGTGCTCATGCAGCTTTCTTTTCCAATCTTGTCCCAGGGATAAGGTAACCAGGTGTCCGGATTTCCCCAGCCATGTCCTCCTTTTCGAGGACATGTCCGGGAGTCTGGATGACTTTTCAAAACCCAGCACTTTGTCCGGGTTTTGAAAAGCTTCCTGTCAAAATCACGTTGGGAAGGGGCATCCGTGCTTGCGCAGATGTAATGCGGTGATGTCACGCTCACATGGGCATGTGACATCATTGCATCATATCTGCGCATGCGCGGATGCCATCCAGGGTGTGACACAGATAAAAACTGGGCGGGCCTGGGGGTGTGGCCATGGGTCCAGATTTTCTTTTTGGAAAATCTGGTAACCCTACCAAGGAGACACCTGAGCGCAATAAGAAGGTGCTTTCATTGAGCCCATTCATTTCATTTCATGAGTGAAAAAAGTACATTCAAAGTTGATTTAATATGCATACACCAACAAATTAATGCATATACAGTCAATTACTGTATTTTCACGCATATAACGTGCGCGTTATACACGATTTTACAAACCGTGCATAACCATGCGCGTTATACGTGTGAGCACGTTTTACAATTTTTTTTTTACATTCTGATCCGGCATTCCCCCTGCGAACCAGCATCCTCCCCCCCCGCTCACATCACCCCCCCCTCCCCCGCGATCCTACATCCCCCCCAGCACCGCAAATACAACTCTTACCCGATTGGGCACCGGCACCAGCACCAATGCACAGCATGTACCAGTGCCCGAAGATCCTCCCTCATTGGTTTGGGCTGGGCTGGGCTGGGCTGGGCCGGGCAGTGCGAGAGAGATTCTTCTTCTTCCTCTGCCGGGCTGGACTAGGCTTTGAGCATTTGCACATGCTCAAAGCCTAGTCCAGCCCGGCAGAGGAAGAAGGAGGATCTCTCTCGCACCGCCCGGCCCAGCCCAGCCCAAATCAACGAGGGAGGATCTTCGGGCACTGGCACATGCTGTGCATTGGTGCTGGTGCCGGTGCCCAATCGGGTAAGAGTTGTATTTGCGGTGCTGGGGGAGATGTAGGATCGCGGGGGAGAATGCCGGTTCGGAGTAGGCGGGAGGAGGTTTTAGTATGCGCGGTATAAGCGTGTGCGCGCTATATTAACATTTTATTACATAAATTTGTGTTCCCCGCGCGCTATACCCGTGTGCGCGTTTTACATGGGTGCGTGTTATCTATGTGAAAATACGGTACTATTACTACTTAGCATTTCTATAGCACTACCAGGCATATGCTGCGCTGTACACCAAAACATGGAAGAGACGGTCTCTGCTCGAAAGAGCTTACAAACTAATTATGACAGACAAACTGGACAAAAAGGGGAATTTTCAGAGGGAATGCTAAGCCAGATATGGGTACTTAGCGGTGGGTTGGGGTGAGGAATTAAAAGCAGCTTCAAACACATGGGCTTTGAGCCTGGATTTGAATACTGCCAGAGACAGAGCTTGACGTACCGAGCCAAGCAGTTTGTTCCAGGCATACAGTGCAGCAAAGTAGAAGGGATGGAGTCTAGAGTAGGCCACAGACGAGAAGGATACAGATAAGGAGAGATTCACCCAATTAGGGTTCATAGTCATTCGCGCGCCGATATTGCAGCACAGAGAATTCAGCGCAAGACCCCAGCGCGCCGCTGAAAAAATTACTTGTAAAGAGCTCCGATGCGGGGTGTGAGTGGGGAACTCCCCCCAGTTTACTTAATACTCTTTGCGCTGCTGTTGGGGGGGATGGGGGGTTGGAACCCTCCATTATTGAGTAAAATTAACTTTTTCCCGATTTTTTTAAGAAAAAGTTAAGTTTTCTCTATAATGTGGGGGGTTGTACCCCCCCACCCCCCCAACAGCAGCGCAAAGAGTATGAAGTAAAGTGGGGGGGGGGGGTTCCCCCACACACACATTGTCGGCGCGCTGAAGTCTCATGCATTTTTGTCCCGTCACCCCCAATTAGTGACGTTCCCGGGAAGGAGTATATGGAGAGATGAGAGAGGAGAGATACTACGGAGCTGCAGAGTGAATACACTTGTAGGTCAGTAGGAGGAGTCTGAACTCTATGCGGAAACAGATAGGGAGCCAATGAAGTGACGAGGAGAGGGGTAGTGTGGGCATAGTGACCTTAGCAGAATATGAAGCATGCATCCAGTGGCTTAGCGAGGGTGTGAGGTGTCCAGGGCGCTGGTGCCCCTCCCCCGCCCTCTTCTCTGCCCCCTACCTCCACACGCTCCTTCCCTGTACCCTCCTGCCACACAAGCGTTGCTTCCCTTTCCTTGTACCTCTGTAATGTTCCCGGCGTGAGCAGCAACCTGTACTTGTGTCTTTTCTGGCCTAACCAGCTTTATGGCACCACAACGCACCCCTCCCCACACTTTAGCTGCGACATAAAGCATATTGTGGCAGGAAACATCAACACTGTAGGGTTACCAAGACATCCGGATTTACCCGAATATGTCCTCTTTTTAGAGGGCATGTCCAGGTGCCTGGACGGCTTTTCAAAATCCGGCACTTTGTCTGGGATTTGAACAGCAAATTTCGTCGGGAGGAGCATCCGTGCAACGCAGTGACATCATCATGTCGCATCTGCGTATGTGCGGATGCCCTCCCGACTGAGAC
The DNA here is from genome assembly GCF_902459505.1 of Geotrypetes seraphini. Classification (NCBI taxonomy): domain Eukaryota; kingdom Metazoa; phylum Chordata; class Amphibia; order Gymnophiona; family Dermophiidae; genus Geotrypetes; species Geotrypetes seraphini. Next base: position 214,076,412 of record NC_047089.1, on the reverse strand, counting down.
GAGCGGGCTGAGGGGTATGGGGCTAGGGGGCAAAGCTGGGGCATGGTGTGGGCATAATGGGGTGGGGATGGGTGGAACTGAGTGGGCCTGGGGCTGGGTCTAGGGGTCCAGATATTAAGTCTGGTAAACCTATCTCACTGTGACGCAATAGGGTTGCCATATGGCTCCAGAAAAAAAGAGGACAGATTGAAATATCTGGATTTTACTTTCATTGAAAGCAATAATAATAATAATAATTTTGTTTTTATATACTGCCTAACCAAAAAATGGTTCTAGGCAGTTTACGACAAATAAGCACAAGTCATACAGTGGAGAGTAATTTTAAAAGGAAAAAAACAATTCAAAACAAAATACAATAAATTAGAATTGGTCCTACAGTAAAAAATATGATTTAAAAGAAAAATGCAATTTAAAAGAATGGTTTCTAAGCAGATTACAACAAATAAGAACCAACCATACAATAAAAATACAATTTAAAAGAAGATACATTGCATGACGGAAGCATAGAATTATTAAACGAAACAACCAATTAGGATACAAATAGAAGTAAGGAGGATGGATAAAGAGACATTCGGGTTTTATTTCCATTGAAAAAGCAATGGAAGTAAAACCTGGATGTCTCAATCCGTCCTCCTTTTTCTGGAGCCATATGGTAACCCTAAGTGCAGGCGCCATGAGGAAAATAGCAGGCTGCCCAAAACTGCAGTCATTGAGATTGCCTTACCATCCAGCTACCCATCATCCTTGAGCCTGTACTGGCACCCTCAGTGGCAGCAAGTTAGTTCTAAGAGGGAGGAGACCTTTTCACTTCCTCTAGTTTAGAACATATCTCCCAGTGAAGTGTGATATTTATAGTCCCTGATTCAGCCCATTGAAATCAAATACTGCCTTTATTTAGGCACCTAAGCAAAATAACAAATGCCATTTAAAATGGAAAAAAAAACAGTGCAGTTAAAGCTACCAGCACCTAAATAATATGTGCCAGAATTGCGCCTACAATGGCACTTTAGGCCACTGAACGCCATTATGTGCGTGGCTAATGCCAGAAATGGCATTAGGCGGCCTACTTATGCATGATTCACAGCATAGGTAAACCCTGGCCTACATTTCTGGTGCTTATCTTTCACACAGGCACAATTCTCTATAGGGCGCCATCGTTTGATTGATACGCGATCGGTGGCAACTTTTTAGGCAGCCACCAATATCGGTGCCCTATAGAGAGTCCAGACCTTTGAAAATACCCTGTCAGCAGACAAGTTTCCAAAGGAAAGAACTTTGTACTAGAAATGGTTGGATTGAAATGTAAACATGGGGTACTTTTAGTAAGAAGGATGGATTGGAATATATTTGTATCCTCTCTGTTGTACGGCGGAAGAATGGAGGGGTTAGTAGTCATTCTGAACTTCTTCAGACACATACCAAGTTCTTGAATAATGTGGTGTCACCTTTTCACCTGAATGAGGAAATAATGCTTCCTATCTTCTCTCCTAAGCAAGAGTGGCCTAGTGGTAGAGCTGCTGCCTCTGCACCCAGAGGTTGTAGGATTGAATCCTAGAGCTACTCCTTGTGACCCTGGACATGTCACTTAATCCTCCATTGCCCCAGGTACAAAATAAGTACCTATATATGTATATGTAAACCACTTTGAATGTGGTTGTGTCATTATAAAAAAGACTGTATACAAGATCCAATCCCTTTCCCTATACTCTTGACCAGGGTTGCCCAATTCCAGTCCTCGAGATTTACTGGCAGGCCAGGTTTTCAGGATATCCACAATGAACATGCATGAGAGAGATTTGCATACCAAGAAGACAGAGCAGGCAAATCTCTCTCATGCATATTCATTGTGGATATCCTGAAAACCTGGCCTGCCAGTAGATCTCGAGGACTGGAATTGGGTAGCCCTGTTCGTGACTATAAATGGGTTCCACCTCCTGTTTAAAAGGAATGGAATTGTTTAGACAGCTGACTCAAGTTTTTATTGTCTCATTCAGTCCTAGTAGAATTGCTATTCTAGTTGCAAAAAGAATAATATGGAGTTCTGCTATGAGCAAGCAGATGGTCCTTTCAACTCCAAAGTCAAGTCACATCAAATTAGAGCTATTGCAGTGTCTGTAGCCCTCTTAACACCTGTCTCACTCAAACCAGCCACATAATCCTCTCTTCATACTTTAGCTACATATTATTGTTGGATCATGCTTTAACACATGCTGCGCCTTCAGTCAAGCAGCGCTGGTCAGTCTTTCTGTCTGTCTATGCTGACAACTCTAGCAATTGACTATATGGACTACACAAAAGACAAAGACAATTATGGTTTGTGGTTTATTTAATTTGATATACCACCCATAATAATAATAAAAAAGAAACATCTAAGCAGTTTATAATAAAGCAGTAATACATAAAAGGAAATTGAAACGCCAGTAATTTTCTATAAAGTAGACAATGACAAGGTGAAGATAGGATTAGATCTGTGACACTATGCCCCACTCATAAATCTATATGGGGTGAAGTCAGGAAAAGTCAAACTAAAGAGATGTGTCTTTCATGCTGACCTATATTTAAAATATGAAGATTTGCTACATACTGTAGTTCTCTAGGTAAAGAGTTCCAGAGTGAAGGAGTCAGAAAGAAAAAGGTAGATTTCCTAGTTGATTCCTAGCTGAGCAGTTTTTATGGGAGGAAGGACTAATTGTCTATCATAAAGAGCCCGCAAAGTTCTTCATTGAAAACATATCTATTTCAACTAGCTTTAGATGAATATAAAACCGAGCTTATTTAATATTATGGTGAGTAAATAGATGTGAAATCTTTCTAGTCTACCTAGCAAATAGATTTGATTCCTTTCCTGCCTTATTGTTTTTATTTTATAATAATATTGTAAACCGAATTGAACCCCAATATTTGGGGATGATCCGGTATATAAACTCAAGGATTGGATTAGTTATAATTGAAGAACGGTAACAAGGAATACCTGTATATAATGCTTTTATGTGGCAGTGGTAGTATTTTAAAATGTATACAGTACTGTATTGGATTCTTTAAGTCTCATTATCATCATCAAGTCTTCTTGGAAGAAGAGAGCGCTGGTTTCAAAGTTGGTGGCCGAAATATAAACAACCTGGGCTGTGCAGATGATACCATGCTCATCGCCAGTAGCAAAGAAGACATGCTGTATCTACTGAGAAAAATCAAAGCCAAAAGTCTTAATATGGGATTAGAACTGAACATAAACAACACGAAGATCGTGACAACAGAAAATGATGTTTTGAGCTTGAAGGCAATAGAATAGAAGTTGTAAAGGATTTCAATCTCATGGGCTCTTTTGTAAACAAAGAAGCAACTAGCAGGGAAGAATATTCTGCAGAATATCAATTGGTTGCTCTTCAATTAAGGTTCTCGACAAAGAATTCAAAGGCGAGGAAATAAAACTCCAAACAAAGATCAGACTTGTCCACGCACTCATTTTCTCAGTGGTCAATTGTGGATGCGAAAGCTGGACACTGCAGAAACAAGACAGAAAGAAGGTTGACTCATTTGAGCTTTGGTGCTGGAGAAGGATTTTATGTATGCCGTGGACTGCCAGAAGAACTAACAAATTGATTCTGGAAGAGATTAAACCAGCTATTTCACTCGAAGCCCAAATGATGAAGTTACGACTGTCATATTTTGGTCACACTGTCAGAAAAGAAATATTATTGGAGAAGGACATCAGGTTTGGGAAGATTGAAAGAACCAGGCGAAGAAGGAGACCTGCAATCAGATGGTCGGACATGAAAACAATCATGGGGATGATGCTGGAGAACCTTACCAGATTACCACAAAACTCAATTATTTTTAGATCTGTAATTCATCAAGTCACTAGGACTCGAACACGAGTCGATGGCACCTAATACTCTATTGGAAGTCAGTGTCGGAGGGCAAGTAAGAGTTTGATATGGTTAAATCTTGTAGCACAGCAAAGAATTCTTACAGCGATGTTCTGAACAGTCTGGATAAGTTTGAGAGGGCAGACAGGCACAAATAGTATTATAGTAATCCAGTCATGAGTCTACTAAGGCATACAGAAGACTCACTGTAGATGCATCATCTAGATAAGGACAACTGCTCTAAATTGACAGAGAGCAAAAAATGATGTCTTTACTACAGAGATTTGCATTTAAAATGTAAGCTGCCAATCAAGAAAAACACCAAGGTATTTAAAATGATCACCTAAAGCCCCTACTTTGATTCAGTTTAGGAAAGGTTTGAAAACAGCCTTATTTGTATGTCAATTAACAAAGTTATAAATTTGTTTGAGATGGGATTTATCGCGTGCCTTTCTTTGAAAGCTGTTTGATCTGCTTTTCTTGTTATGCAGTTTGTTTTAAATATATTTGATTTTATGCATGGGGTTTTGTTTTTTTTACCTCTCTCTCTTTTTCTAGCATTTGCCAGAGAGGTGTTGTTTGATGCTGGTATTTTAATGTATGTTTTATATTTCATTGAATTTTATTTGACTATGTACAGTGTGTAATTTTGGAACCCGCTTAGCATTGTTGGATTTGCAGGATATAAATATTTTAAATAAATAATAGGTTTTCCATTCATCTTTGGGCAAAGAGAAAGATGGGAAGAACTTCCTGTGATCCAAGAAGCTATAGTTTGATCGTGATTAAGAACCAATCTACTGGTGTTAAGCCAAGCAAATACTAAATCAAGACAGGATTGTAGGGGTGAAACATCAGGAGATACAGAACCTGTATACAGAATCAAAAGAATGTTGTCTACATAGTATGAGCAGCCCTAAGCCTGGGAGGCACCAACTGCTTGTTGACAGAAAAAGTATTGTTGCTGAAATGTAACAGCTGTTTTCCATAGACAGCTGGATTGATAAAACACATTACATTATCCAGTATTTCTAGCCTGCCCACACAGTTCATGGCAGTTTACAAAAGAAGAAGCTAGATACAATCTTGCAGGAATTACAAATTCATAAAACAAGAATTAAAAATATGTCATTTATTTGTTTAATTCATTTTCTATCCTGTTTTCCCCATTTACTTTTGTAAAATCCAGACCCATGGCCCTGCCTGCAGGCCTGCCCAGTTTCACCCAGCCCCGCCCTGTTCTGCCTAAGCCCCGCCCCATTACATCCCAGCCCAGCCCTCCATCAACCTGTTCTCATGGTCGGAGCCATGTAGATAATACATGTTTCTTAAACATTAGCCAAATGCGAACAAGAAAGGGATTTAGGGGTACTGATAGACAGAACCCTAAAGCCTTCGGCTCAATGTGCGGCAGCGGCGAAGAAAGCTAACAGGATGTTGGGCATGATTAAGAAGGGGATCACGAGTAGATCGGAAGAGGTCATAATGCCACTTTACAGAGCAATGGTCAGACCTCACTTGGAATATGTGTCCAACACTGGTCTCCATACCTTAAGAAGGATATGACTCTGCTGGAGAGGGTGCAGAGGTGAGCCACGAAACTAGTCAAAGGTATGGAGAATTTGAGCTACAAAGAACGCCTCAGAAAACTGGGACTATTCACCCTCGAGAAGAGAAGATTGCGAGGGGATATGATAGAGACTTTTAAAATATTAAAAGGATTTGATAAAATAGACCAGGAAACAGCATTACTAACATTTTCGGAGGTAACACGGACGCGGGGGTCATAGCCTGAAACTGAGTGGCAGCAGGTTTAGGACAAATGTTAGGAAGTTCTGTTTCTCACAGCGAGTGGTTGGCGCGTGGAATGCTCTCCCAGAGGAGGTTGTGGCAGAGACCAGTGTTCCAAGTTTCAAGCGCAAGTTGGATGCACACCTTCTTGAAAATCATATTGAGGGATACGGGAAATTCGGATCTCCAAAAAGGAGTACTTAAATGGGCCGCCGCGTGCGCGGATCGCCGGACAGGATGGACCTCGGTCTGATCCGGTGAAGGCATTTCTTATGTTCTTATGTTATGTTCTAACAATGTGAGTCAACTGCAGAATGGAAAAAAGTATTATAAATTGCTATCTTAGAAACATGTTATGGTAGAGTACTTCATAACTTAGGTGCCTGATTTGAAAACTTTGCTGGAAAAAAAAACTTTTTGGGTTTGACATCTTACATAGTATATGTTAAAAGCAAGAAGATGGGAAAAGAATCAGTTGGACTGCTAGAAGACCCGAGGGGTAAAAGGGATGCTCAGAGAAGACAAGTTGGGCATCAGAATCAGAGCTAAGTGCTGTTGTATAAAGAGCGCTTGGCATGGAGCACCATTTACAGAATACAAATTTTGAGTAGATTTTATGGCATCTACATTTGGGTTACCGATCATACGAGTGGGGTTGGAACTGTGCACATCAACCAGAGATAGCTCAAACAAGTAAATCTTTATTAAGATATTAATATAACAGTCTCTGTCATGTATTCACGACACACAGTGAATATTGTGTTTCCCCACATATAGGCCGCCCCCTTGTATAGGCCGCAAAAAAGGCCTAAACAAGCTAAAAAAAACTGGTAGATAAGTCGCCCCATTTTTGTAGCCGCGGCTTACCTACTAGTAACTGGGCGGCCTATACTACATTTAAAAATCATCCCCCGCCCTCCCTCCCCTTCTTACTTCCCTCACTGGCGGCAGCCTCGGTGAATAGCGCTACCAGCGTTGAAGAGCAGGAGCCATGTTTGCGGCTGCAGGCCGGCCATACGTTGTGTCCTTTATCACCTTGCTGTCAGTTCTCGCGGGACTTGGAGTGGAGTATATATCACCGAGGAAGAAAGATAAAGTGGGAGTCCCACATAATAAGCCCTATGAGCCAATAGCAGGATTTTAAAATAAAAGCAGTATCCCACTGGCAACCAGTGAGATTTATATAAAAGAGGAGATACATTCTCATAGTTGGACACATTGCATAATATATGGATAACCATATTCTGAACAGTCTGTAAATGGCAGAGATTAGAATATCAAAGCTCACAGTGCACTAAATTACAGTAGTCCAATCACAAAAATACAAGAACATGTACAAGTTTAAATTGAGTGTGTGCATCAAAATAATGTTTAATGAATCAGATGCACTTCAAAGAGTAAAAGCAAGATTTAACTGTTCCAGAATGTGCAAACCAAAACCTAACTGTGATTTGAATGTAAGATAGAATCTGCTTCTGAAAGACCCTGCTCAGTAGGGAGATACAGCTGGCCTAAATATTTGTTCTGTAGTCCATAGGACAGAAGATTTCAAAGAATTAAGTGAACATTCATTATTAGTGAGCCAGATGTCTACTGCTTCCAGTCAAGAGTGTGTGGGGCATAAACTAGGGAAAAAGAAATAAACAAAATATCATCTGAATAATAATAAACACTAATGCCATAATTCTGCACTAAAGTTGGGAATTACTAGTGAGATAATTAAATTTGCTGATGACACAAAGTTGTTCAAATTTTGTTAAGTCACAAGTGGACCTTGTGAAACTTGGAGACTGGGCATCAAAATGGCAAATATGTTTAATGTGAGCAGATGCAAAGTGATGCATGTGGGAAAGAGGTACCTGAACTATAGCTACGTGACGCAGGGTTCCATCTAAATATAGAAACATAGAAAATGACGGCAGAAAAGGGCCATAGCCCATCAAGTCTGCCCACTCTAATGACCCACTCCCTCGACTTTACCCCCTTAGAGATCCCACATGCTTATCCCATTTACTTTTAAAATCTGGCACGCTGCTGGCCACAATCACCTGCAGTGGAAGTTCGTTCCAATGATCAACCACCCTTTCGGTGAAGAAATACTTCCTGGTGTCACCATGAAATTTCCCTCCTCTGATTTTTAGCGGATGCCCTCTTGTGGCCGAGGGTCCTTTAAGAAAGAAGATATCATCTTCCACCTCGATACGGCCTGTGATATATTTAAATGTCTCAATCATGTCTCCTCTCTCTCTACGTTCCTCGAGTGAGTATAGCTGCAATTTATTCAGCATTTCCTCATACGGGAGATCCCTAAGCCCCGAGACCATCCTGGTGGCCATTCTTTGAACCGACTCGACTCTCAGCACATCTTTTTGGTAATGTGGCCTCCAGAATTGTACACAATATTCCAGGTGAGGTCTCACCATGGATCTGTACAACGGCATGATGACTTCGGGCTTCCGGCTGACAAAGCTTCTGTGGATACAACCCATCATTTGTCTAGCCTTGGATGAAGCCTTCTCCACCTGATTGGCAGTTTTCATGTCTTCACTGATTATCACTCCTAAATCCCGTTCTGCTACAGTCTTGGCTAAGGTCTCACCATTTAGTGTGTAAGTTCTGCACAGATTTCTGCTGCCAAGGTGCATGACCTTACATTTTTTTGCATTGAAGCCGAGCTGCCAAGTCGAGGACCAATGTTCCAGTAGAAGTAGGTCTTGCGTCATACTGTTGGGCAAGGTGCTTTTACCTACTATGTTGCAGAATTTGGTGTCATCGGCGAACAATGTTATTTTACCTTTAAGCCCCTGAATTAGGTCACTTGCAAATATGTTGAATAGGATCGGACCTAATGTTTTGGAGAGGGTACCGTTTACCACCACCCTCTGAAGTCTACCGCTTAGCCAATCATTGACCCATGCAGTTAAAGTTTCTCCCAGTCCCATTGATTTCATCTTGCTCAATAACCTGCGGTTTAGGACGCTATCAAAAGCTTTACTGAAGTCCAAGTACACGACGTCTAGGGACTCCCCCACATCCAGCTTCCTTGTCACCCAGTCAAAGAAGCTAATTAGATTGAATTGGCAGAACCTACCCGTGGTGAATCCATGTTGGTGGAGATCGCGTAGATTCTTCTCGTCCAGGACTGTATCTAGTTTACTTTTAATTAGTGTTTCCGTTAGTTTACTCACTACGGATGTGAGACTCACCGGTCTGTAATTTGCAGCCTCCGTCCTGCAGCCATTTTTGTGAAGAGGGTTGACATTAGCTGTTTTCCAGTCCAAGGGGACTCTTCCCGTGTTCAGGGAAAGATTGAAGAGTGCTGATAACGGTTCTGCCAGAACATCACACAACTCTCTAAGCACTCTGGGGTGTAGATTGGCCAGACCCATAGCTTTGTTCACTTTGAGTCTTGATAGTTCTCAGTAGACGCTGCTGGGTGTAAACTTGAAATTCCAAAACGGGTCTTCCGTGCATTGTCTTGCTTGCAACTGTGGACCGGACCCCGGCGCCTCGCAGGTAAAGACCAAGCAGAAGTATTAATTTAGCAGTTCAGCTTTATTGGAATCCGATTCTACATAATTCTCGTCTGGTATCCCATCCGTGTTTCTTCTTCTATCGCTAATATATCTGAAAAAGGATTTATCCCCTTCTTAATGTTCTTTGCTAGATTCTCTTCTATTCGAAGCTTGGCCTCTCTGACTGCCATTTTGACAGCTTTAGACTTGGCCAGATAGTCTTTTTTTGCCTCCCCTTTTCCTGATTGTTTGTAGGAAATAAATGCCTTTTTCTTTTCCTTAACGAGGTCCAAGATCTCCGCAGTGAACCACTGGGGACTATTGTTTCTCCGTCGTTTGCTTACTATTTTTATATAACGGTTTGTTGCTTCATGCAAGGTAAATTTCAGGGTTGACCACATAGTTTCTACATTATCGGTTTCAACTTGGTCTTGTAGCGCCCGATGGACGAATTCACCCATGCGCTTGAAGTCAGTGCCCCGAAAGTTGAGGACCTTTGTTGTCATGTTTGATGTAGTGAAACCTTTCCTGAGGTTGAACCATACCATGTTGTGGTCGCTGGAGGCTAGCGCATCACCTACTGAAACTTCCGAGACGCTGTCCCCATTTGTGAGTACCAGGTCAAGCATAGCCTGGTCCCTAGATGTCATTGTTGAGGATACGCTGAAACTCTCAGATCAATGTGCGGCGGCGGCTAAGAAAGCAAATCGAATGTTAGGAATTATCAGGAAAAGAATGGAAAACAAAGATGAAAATGTTTTAATGCCCTTGTATAGCTCTATGGTACGGCTGCACCTTGAATACTGTGTGTAATTCTTGTTGCCGTATTTGAAAAAAGATATAGCAGTATTAGAAAAGGTACAAAGAAGGGAAACAAAAATGATAAAATGGATGAGACAATTTCCCTATGAGGAAAGGCTAAAGCAGCTAAGGCTCTTTGGTTTGGAGAAGAGATGGTTCAGGGGTGATATGATAGAGGTCTATAAAATAGTGGAGCGGAAAGGGTAGATGTGAATTGTTTACTCTTTCCAAAAATACTAGGGCTAGGGTGCATGCTGTGAAGCTAAGTAGTAGATTTAAAAAAAAAAACTGGAGAAAATATTTCTTCACACATTGTGCAATTAAACTCTGGAATTCATTGCTGAAGAATGTGGTGAAATCAGTTAACTTAGCAGGGATTACAAAAAGGTTGGCTAATTTCCTAAAAGAGAAGTTCATGGGCCATTATTGGGGCAATTCACTGCTCATTCCTAGAATAAGCAGCATAACATCTATTTTACTACATGGGATCTAGCTAGGTACTTGGGACCTGGGTTAGCCACTGTTGGAAACAGGATATGGGGCTTGATGCACCTTTGGTCGGTCCCTTTATGGCAATTCTTATGTTCTTAAGGGAAGAGAGGGGCTAGAAAATATTAAATAGTACAGGTTAGAGAATAGATCTTGTCAAATAACCTAGATAAAGATGAAAGAGCTTCTGAAAAAGGACTGTCATGCAAACATGAAACAAATCAGTCAAGTGCCCGACCAGAAAGACCAATCACTAATAATCTGTGAATAAGAATGGTTTACCACATCAAAAGTGGAAGAGAATTCAAGAAAAAAAACTATCAACACAGCTCGGCCCACATCTAAATGACTATGGGGCCCATAATCAAAACTTAAATATGTGTAAAAACCCACTTGGATAATCTAAAAGACAGGCCGATAATCAAAACGGCTTTTTGGATGTATCCAGGGACAGTTTAGGCCTCCTGATATTTTACCGGTGAAGACTTTGGGCTATTAGCGCCTTTTGTCCAAATCGGACTTAGATGTTTCTTTTGATTATGGACCTCTATGCAACCCTATCACTAATGCCTGAATTGCAGTTTCTATACTATGTCCATGCTGGGATTCCAGTTGCCATGGAACATTAATCTTAGTGACAAAGTCAGTAACTGGGTGAACACAACTTTTTCTAATAGCTTGCAGGATCAGAAAGATCTAAGTCTTGTTTCTTCAAGATAGGTTTCCCAATGGCCTGTTTTAGCAGGCCTGGAAAACAGTTGGTCAAAAACAAATTTAAGGCACTGAATAGCGCCTCGCCTGAGGTGTATCACAAAAGCTGGCCCTGATGCAGGTGTCATGCCGAAACATAGCTTATGTTGGGTCCTTCATTAAAGATCTGTTGCTATCCTATTCTTGGAGGCCTTTGGTGCATTTCTCTGCTTGCAGTGATGAATTAATGATGGCACTCAGGCAGTTGATAATAACCCCCTCTTCTACGAAACTGCGCTAGCTGAATGGCCCGCGCTGCTCCCAATGCTCATAGGAACTCTTTGAGCGACAGGAGCAGAACGGGCCATTCAGCTAGCACAGTTTCGTAGAAGAGGGGATAAGTGTAATCACACCCAGAAGTAAGGAGATGGAGCTAGAATGTTCCTAAGTAGCAGAGGTATAGAGAAAAATCTAAGACTGTTTCCTCTAGCTACTGGTGATTTTTCAAGTATGATCTTAAGATTACCCTATCTATCCCCTTCCAGCCTAGCCATGTAATAAACTTCTTGTGTAGAAGAAGTAAGGAGACCCTCATTCAGTGCACACACAAAGGAAAAACAGATACAGAACTGAATTATAGTGAAATCACCAAGAAAATGGTCTGCGGCAGCCAAAGAATGCAAAGTCTAGGGTAAAGTTTCATTTTCTTTCAAATTAAAAAAAAATGGGTACAATTTATCTTTTAGAGGATGCATCAAACATCCAGTTTATTGAACGTTTTGGTGAGCATAACTGGAAGATCTCTGAAAAAACACCTTACATGACAACCTCATTTGCCACTGGAGCAGTCTTTTCTGGTGGTTTTCTGGATGCCCTCATGAGCTCTGTAAGTATTTTAGACTTTGTAAAAACTATACAAGACAACCTACCGCATGCAAAACATATTAAAACATACTGGGCCTGATACTGAGATCACGGGAAGGAGGTCGGCTAACTCCAGTGGTTGTCGCTGAGCCTGGATATTCAATGCCAGGCTGTTTCCGGTGACTGGCATTAAATATCCGGTCTATTTTTGGCCGGCTCCAACTTAGCGCTGGCCGTTTAAGTTATAGTGGCCAAATGTAGACCAGCTATTTGGTTGTCCTGATTTGGCCACTAAATTTGGCCAGTCAGCATTTAAAATCAGCGGCTATCGCACGATATAGCCAGCTAAACATTAATATTCAGCAGAGATAGTTGACTATCCCCCACTGAATATTAGCACTTAGTTGGCCAAATGCTATTTAACCAGATAGGAGCTGTTCATGGCCAGTTAAATAGCAATGAATATTGAGTGGAGTGGTAATAGTGCCCTATATATGACGGTCCTTTTACAAAGACTAAGCTACACTAACATGTTAACATGCATTAATGCACATTAACATGTGTTATGATATTTTGGTTTTGTATTTGCCTTTTATTGATGTAATATTTTTGTTTACTATTACTGTTACTATTTAACATTTCTATAGAGCTGAAAGGTATATGCAGTCTGTACATTTAACTTTCAACAGACGGTCCCTGTTCAGAAGAGCTTACAATCTAATTTGGACAGACAGATAGGACATCTCAGGGTTGGGAAGATTCTGGTAGAGGAACTGATACAATGAGTATAGGTATCTGACAGCAGTAAGTGGGAGTTAAGAGTTGAAAGCAGTTTTTTTTTAAATGGGCTTTTAGCTTGGATTTGAATACTTCTAGAGATGGAGCATGATATATTGATTCAGGCAGCCCATTCCAGATATATGGCATGGCAAGAAGGAAGGGACGGAGTCTGGAATTAGCAGTGGAGGAGAAGGGTAGAGATAAGAGGGACTTACCCGATGAATGGAGTTCATGGAGAGAAGCATAGTGGGGAGATAAGTGAGAAGAGAGGGGGGGGGGGGCAACAGAGTGAATGCACTTGTCAGTAAGAGGAGTTTGAACTGCTTTTGGAAACGGATGGGGAACCAATGAAGTGACTTGAGAGGGATAATGTGAGACTAGTTGCTCTCACGGAATATGAGTCGTGCAGCAGTATTCTGAACAGACTGAAGGGATGAGAGATGGGTGCGCTGGAGACCTAAGAAAAGTATGTTGCAGTAGTCTAAGCGTGAGGTGATGAGAGCATGGATAAGAATTTTGGTAGAGTGCTCAGAAAGAAGAGGTCAGATTTTAGTAATATTATAGAGGAGGAAGTGACAGGTTTTAGCGGTATGCTGAATCTGAGCAGAGAAGGAGAGAGAAGAGTCAAAAATCACCCCGAGATTGCAAGCTGACGAGACAGGGAGAAGAAGAGTGTTATCCTCAGAAATAGAGAATGGCGAGAGGGGGAGGTGAGTTTAGGTGGAAAGATAAGGAGTTCAGTTTTAGCCATATTCAGTTTGAGATGGCGGTGAGACATCCAAGCGGCAATGTCAGACAGGCAGGCTGAGATTCGGGTCTGAATTTCTAAACTAAACCTTAAGTTTATATACCGCATCCTCTCCATAATTATAGAGCTCGGCATGGTTTACAAGAACTTAAAATAAGAAGGAATAGAATAAAAGGGGTAGGAGGTTGAGTGCAAGGGGAAAAGAGCATTACAATTTTGTGAAAAGCCAAGTTTTCAGGTGCTTACGGAATAGTTGGAAGGAGGCCAGGTTCCGTAGCGGAACAGTAAGATTATTCCAAAGTCCTGTGATTCTGAAGAGGAGAGATTTTCCTAGTTTTCTCACATAGAGAATACCTTGTAGCGAGGGGAAGGAAAGTTTTTGGGTGGGCCTGGCAGTGTCAGGACTAGAAGAGTTACAAGAGAGTGGAATTAGGGGAGGGAGGATGCCGTGAAGGATCTTAAAGACCAGGCAAATGCATTTGAAGTGGACCCTGCAAATTACTGGGAGCCAGTGCAGTTTGGCCAGAAGAGGGGAGACATGATCAAATTTGCGTTTTCCAAAGATTAACTTGGCCGCAGTGTTCTGGATTAGTCTTTGAAGACTTTTTTTCAGTTAGACTAAGATAGATGGCATTACAGTAGTCTAGTCTGGAGAGGATGATAGATTGAACAAAGGACGGCAAAATGTTGTTGGCGGAAGAAGGATCTTACTTTCCTCAACATGTGGTGTGGAGAGGTAGATCTGGGAGTTACCGGCATAGAGGTGATATTGAAAACCTTAGAAGGAGATCAGTGTACCGAGAGAATGGGTATATATGGAGAAGAGGAAAGAGCCCAGGATGGAGCCTTGAGGTACACTGATAGACAATGGGATGGCAGTGAAGGAGGATCTACCATAACATACATTGAAAGTACGATGGGAGAAATAGGAAGAAAACCAGGAGAGAACAGAAGCCTGGAATCCCAGTGAGGACAACGTGAGGTCAGGAGGAGGTAGTGATCAACAGTGTTGAAGGCAGCAGACAGATTGAGAAGGATGAGGATAGAGTATAAGCCATTGGATTTGGCTAGGAACAGGTTGTTAGAGATTTTAGCAATGGCAGTTTCTATAAAATGGAGAGGGCGAAAACCCGACTGAAGTGAATCAAGAATGTCATGAGAAGAAAGGAAGTCCAAGCAATGGCGGTGAACAGCACATTTGAGTAGTTTGGATAGGAAGGGGAGGAAGGAGATGGGGTAATAGTTTATATTGTAAACCGCTTAATACCTGGTTGTCAATAGCAGTATATCAAATGAATAAATCCAATCCAATAGTTTAGCATATATTAAATATTGCAAGCTCCCATTATATTCAGTGGGGTTTATTTACTAATAATCTGGCCGATATTTAAATGGTCCTTTCACAAAGACTAAGCTGCACTAACATGTTAATATGCATTAATGCGCATTAACGTGTTAAGATCTTTTGGTTTTGTATTTGTCTTTTACTGATGTAATATTTTTGTTTATATTATAAACCACTTAATACCTTGTTGTCAATAGCGATATATCAAATTAATAAATCCAATCTAATAGTTTAGTATATATTAAATAATGCAAGCTCCCATTATTTTCAGTGGGTCTATTTACTAATAATCTGGCTGATATTCAACTGGTGGCAGTCAGTGTTTTTTAAAACGCTTACCATCCCCAGTTAGATTAGCCCCCAGTCTGGGTACTGGCACCGAATATCTGAGTCTAACAGGAAGAGCTCAAGCCAGTGGAGCTTATGTGAGACCCAGCCCAATATCCAGCCGGGACCTACATAACTTTTCCTTTTAGTTCCCTGATCCCCTGAAAAAGCCCCCCTCCTTTCTTGTCTTTTCCTCCCAGCCCACAAGTCACAAACCTCCCTCCCACCCCTCTCTAGGAACAACTCCCTGACCCCTCCCCCCATCTAAGTAGGCATATCAGGCCTACCTGATATCCCCAGTGGTCCAGTGGGGTTGATGAGAGCAGGAGTGATGACCACCCTTTCCTCTTGAGGCTTCTAAGAGAACATGACTGCCATGATCTCTCAAAGCAGCTTGAGGTACTTGTGTCTCAGCACCATTTCACCCAGCCAAGTGAATTACTTAAGACAGGTGCATGAATGACTACCCTCTGTAATACCTAAATATCTCAACTGTTCTACTTAAGAAATTCAAATAAGCACAGTTGGCCTAATTCTATATGGTGCTCAAACTTGCATGTGGAAATTTGGCCACGTGCCCAATTTCCACACACAATTTAATTGAATAATGAACCAAGTAGCGCAGATAATAAGGCGCTAATAATTATTGATGATAATTGGCATTAATTGAAATTCACGCTCATCTTTAGGCGCTGGGATCCACGCGTAAATTTCACACGCAGATCTGAAAAGGGGGGCATGGTTGGATTGGAGTTGTTCCTGGCATTTACGTGCACTTTTATAAAATAAAGGAGATCCGGGTTTATTTTAGGTACAAGAATTTGCACCAGTGCTAAACGCTATTCTATAAACAGGACCCCCATGCCGAACTCCATTTATAGAATACCATTTAGCACAAAGTTTGGTGATTTTTCTGTGCCATGTACTGTATAGAAAATTTTGGCCAGTATGCATAGCTACCCTTTTGATGTCAGAGTACAGAAATATAAGTGTGTATAATTGTGTAGCCTTGCTTTCATTATGGCATAGTGAGAGGAACTAAGAAACCAGGAGCAAATTGTTGTAGTTTTAAGTAAAGGCTGAAAGGTTGTTCTAAGCCCTTTGATGCTGAAAGCTCAACAGTGATCTTTAAAGGTGCCCTCAGCTGAATGTTAACGTGAAGACCTTCTTGAGCTCATTAATTTCCAAGTAAACTGTACAGCTCATTCTTAGTTTAAAAGCCTAGGGTTACTACAACAGAAATGCTGTTTAATCTGACAAGAGGGCTAATACATTCCTAAGAGGATTTGTCTTTAGCTGTGATCTGATAGCTATATTTCCTCTCGCGGTTGTCTTTAAAGTTTGTTTGTAGAGTTGCAGACACTGAAGCCCATACACTCACAATTCTTCCCCCGTTGCCGTGTCTTCTTTTCCAGACATACTTTAATTACCAGATTCTGGCGTTGTTCCAGACGCTAGTGACAGGGGGAACCACCCCAGAACTGGAGGAGCAGCTGGCAGACGACAAGAAGTTAAAGCACTCGGGCGATGCAGGGTTTGCAGCCTCCAGAGATAGATGCCGGCTAGGCCTGTTACCGATAACCCAAAGACTGCTCAAACATCTCCCACTGGCAAGTCACACGTTCACACTGTTTCTGTGCTCCGCATTCCTAGCTTGGTTGTGACGACTACCCACAAATGACAAGAACAGCCTCATCCGCCATGCCCAGTCAGTTCCACTCAGCCCAGACCTCAATGTTTTCCATGTAGGCATGATGGCACACCGACAAATCCGCGCACGACAACTGCACCTCGACAATTCTGCCCCGTCAATTGCGCCCTGTGAAATGCAAAAGGTATACATACATTGAAGGCCCTGATTTGCTCAGACTCCTCAGACCCCATCCCTTGGGAGGGGCTTGAGGCGCCTGAGGTGCCAGAGCCTTCCAGGTATCCAGTTATGTAAAGGGTTCCAATAATCATCATGTAACTCTTACCCTAATACTAGATAGGAAGTGAATCTTTTAAGTGTAGTGGGGGGCCCCCACCCCCCTCAAAAAAGAGGGTTACTTTTGTAACCCTCAAAAAGACAAAATAATATCCAATTGTTGGAGCGCATTTGACGGGTCACCTTCCATTCAGAGCGCACATTTGTCATGCACACAATTGTCGGGGCGCAATTGTTGTGTGGGTATTTGACGGGTCACCAGCCATGATATATCAATATTTATATTGACTATGCATATATTATGTATAATGAATATGCATAACCATTCACACTTGGAGTACAGCCAATCAGTGCTTGTGTAGTGTTCTTATATATATATATATATATATATATATATATATATATAAATACCACAAGTCCAACTTCACAATGCTTAAAAACAGTTGTATTACTTATATGATGTGCTCAGACCCATAACCATGATGCCACTAGATAGGCAAGGGTTACCACAGGGTCATCATAGCCATATCAATCTCCCAGAACCACCACCCCAATGTCACATTATGACAATTCATTAAGGACTCCTTTTACTAGCATTTTTAGCGTGTGCTACATTGCCGCGTGCGCTAAACCCGAGCTACGCGCCAAAAACTAACGCCAGCTCAATGGAGGCCAAAAAGTACTTAGCTCGCTAATGTGACTGGCGCTTCCAGTGCTACCACTGCGGGCATGTTGAATGCCGCCAACAATGGATGAGGATGTGGAGTTTGTCCCAAAGGTAATAGCCAAATGTGTGATAAATGTTGAAATGATGACATATTTGACGTGATAATACAGTCTGATTATAACTATTGATTGTAGATTTAAAAAATAGTGGTTTTAATGTGTTTGTTGTTTCTTTCTTTGTTGTAGAGGACATCCCCTCCAGATGAAGCTACCTTTAATTAAAACTCGAGTTGGGGGGAGTCTTTTAAGAGTGTGTACAATGCATGATGTGGGGAGTTAAAGCTCTGGTGACAAGGCAAACCACGGCAGCGGTAGAACTGCCAGTCACAATAGTGAGATAAGTACTTTTGGTCAAATTATAAAGATTAGAATTTAATGCATTGTCATAATGTGACATTGGGGTGGTGGTTCTGGGTCATTGATGTGACTGTGATGGTCCTGTGGTAACCCTTGCCTATCCAGTGGCATCACAATTATGAGTCTGAGCACATCATATAAGTAATGCAACTGTTTTTAAGCACTGTGAAGTTGGAATTGTGTTGTTGGTTTATTTTTTTTTTTGGGGGGGGGGGATATCATAATGAATATGCATGAGAGAGATTTGCATGCCTGTCATCTCCATTATTTAGAAATCTCTCTAACGCATTAGGGATATCCTGAAAACCTGACTGGCCAGTGGACCCATTTGAGTACTTCTGCTGTAGCATAAAGTGGTGGCATTTAAAGCATCTCTGAAGTTAAAACGGTATGCAGATCTCAGGAATACATAAACATGGAATTAAACCAATTTCTATAACATTTCTTAAAGAGCAAATTCGACCATCTGACTCCTTTGCTTTTCTCTCTCCATTGGCTCCCGGTTTATTTTAGAATTCAGTTTAAGTGTTTATGTATTGTTTTTAAGATTTTACAAGGTATCTTTGCTGCTCTTGTTCCTCTGCTATGGAATGTTTATAGATTTTCATGTGCGAGAGGCTTCATCGATTTAAACTTTTTCTTCCTTCTAGGAAAGGAATTCAACGAGTTAAGAATTTTAGCAGCTCTCTGGCGTTTAAATTTCCCCAACCATGGAATGAACGTGCCCTAATTTTGAAGTGTCCCGGTTCCTTCCAACTCTTCTGTAAACTTCTAAAAACATTTTTATTCGCTAAACATTTTGAAAACTAACTCTTGTATTTCAGTTTACTTTGGTTTTTTTTTTTTATTTATTGTTAACCGCGTCGAGCTTCCTTTGGCTGAAGACCCGGTATATAAGGTTAAGTTTTAGTTTTAGTTTAGAATGCAATCGTTCCCTAAGGTTCTATAGGGGGAGGAAAAAAGGAGACGGGATAGGGGATTTCTGGGCCACAAGGAGAGGGGACAGGGAATTTATGGAACTCAAGAATTCTAAAACCTTATGAAGGCAATTTAAAAGGCAAATTTATGTTACAATAGGCAATTTTATAACAGAATCCAATCACCTATTAAAGCCTCTTTAATAAAGGCAACACTCGTAGGTGTCATATATCCTAAAACCAGCCCCAGTAGCTCATAAAAAAGTATCCCTGCATTCATACCTGCTCTGAAGAAGGTGTACATGTATGTGTATGTTCAGCTGTAAATGTTGTATTTGCAGATAAAAGGCCTTTTAAAAAAAAATCCCCCTGCACAGAAGTACACACTTTTATATTACATGGCTGCATATGGTTCAGGCATGTAATTCTGGTGGAGCGTTTGTGGGGGTTATAATTTAAGCATATGTACATACTTAACATTCATACATTTACACCTATTCCCAGCAGATGAAGACCTGAATGGTCCATCCACTCTGCCCGTTAGTTATTCTCATTTAAAATACATGATTAAATTAACTTGTCTCTTCTTTGATATTTCTGGGCCATTTCTGGTATTGTCTTAGGTTCCAACTGCTGAAGTTACCATCTAAGCTCACTCCAGCCTATCCAATTATCCCATTGTTTGCAGGATATCTACTGTAAAGTCGGGCCAGTAACATCTTCATGTTCCAAGTTAGTAGAGTTCCCATTTGATGCCTTCCCCAGCCCATCCTACACCGAATTACCATATATGGGACCCAAACCGTACAAGTCTGTCCAGTACTGGCTTTAGTTCTTTATACTATATGTTTTCTAATAAGAGATCCTCTTTGTTTATCCCATGCTTTTTGCATTCCATCACCATTTTTCTCTCTACCACCTCCCTTGAGAGGGCATTCCAGGCATCTACCACCCTCTCTGTGAAAAAGAACTTCCTAAGACTACTCCTAAGTCTTCCTCCCTGCAACCTCAAGTTATGTCCTCTAGTTTTACCATTTTCCCTTCTCTGAATTGGTTCTCTATTAGTACCTTTCAAGTATTTAAATGTCTGTATCATATCTCCCCTGTTCCTCCTCTCCCGTAGAGTGTACTTCTTTCGGTTCAAACCCCTTTCCATTTTTGTCGCCTTCCTCTGGACCACTTGAAGCCTTTTTATATCCGTCGCCAGATACGGCCTCCAAAACTGAACACAATATTCCAAATGCAGCCTCACCAATGACCTTCCGGCACTGTGCAGCTCAGACTTGTAGAGAGCCGAATCAGGGTGGGGAAGCAGGAAGCCCATTCTACAACTGAAGCCAGGTGAGGGTAAATAGATTGGATAAAGCTTGCCGGGTGGGGGGTACATGAGAGAGAGCAAGTAGACTACAGAGACTGGCTGGGAGGGGACAACACACTTTTTTTTAAAAAAATGTATTTATTAATTTCAAAATTTAACACAAGAATTATTTTGTTACAGAAAGTCAGAGAAATATCTAAAATAATTTTTTTTTTTCATTTGTTACACAACATAAATTCAGTAATTTTTAATGTCAGAAAAAAAAGATCTAAAAAATAGTTACAATATTGTGCATAATCGTCCTTTCATAAACCACAATAAGCTCTTTTGGGAGAACAAGATGTGAAGAGATAAGGAGTTCTCAACCAATGTAATTAATTAAAAGAAAAGGCTTAACATGATTCAACCCAGTCTAATAAATTCACAGCCATCACATTAGGTAAACTTTTTGGTGTCCAGAAAACTGCGAAGCTGCTCCAGCATAAAGTAAACATATTTTGTGCCAGCATATCGGACCAAACACTTACAGGGATGACTTAATAAGAAAGTGGCTCCCAT
The DNA here is from genome assembly GCF_902459505.1 of Geotrypetes seraphini. Classification (NCBI taxonomy): domain Eukaryota; kingdom Metazoa; phylum Chordata; class Amphibia; order Gymnophiona; family Dermophiidae; genus Geotrypetes; species Geotrypetes seraphini. The sequence goes on along the minus strand of NC_047089.1, from coordinate 214,055,393 downwards.
TTTTATTGTTTCCTCTCTCATATTTAAAAATAATTTCCTACGTTCCTGAGTAGATTTTGTAACATCAGGAAAAATCCAAATTTTTTCTCTCAAAAACAAACTTTCGGAAAAATGAAAAAAAGTTTTCATAATCTTATTTAAGTCTTATTCAAAAACCAATGAAGCTAAAAGAGTGCCACGATATTGAATCTCTTCTTGAGAAGTTTCTAAAATCCCGGTAATATCTTTTAAGTCCAGTTCCTGAGGTTTGTCTAATTGCTTATCATTGGTGTTTTCTAGTCTTCTAGGAAGATAATAAATCTTATTTATTGGTGGTATCAGCTCCAGAGGAATTTTAAGGTTTTCCATAAAGTATCTTTTAAAAACTTCAATAGGTGTAGACAAAGCAAGTTTAGGAAAATTTAGTATCCACAAGTTCAATCTTCTATTGAAGTTTTCCAATTGCTCTATTTTGTTCTGCATAGCAAGTCTTTCTTTAACCATATTAGCTGAAAGAGCTTGTAATGAAGATATTTCTTTATTAACTTGATCAAATTTCGTCATTGTTTCTAATTGATTATTTTGTACTAAATTAGACAAATCAAGTTTACTCACAACTTTAGAAGTATCATCAGCGGATTTTGACTGCAGTTTCAAGCCTCTGAAGCACCTTCCATATATTATTTAAAGTCACTCCTGAGGAGTCGGTTCCCTCCGCTCCTAAGTATGATGTTGACTCGGCGTCCTGGACTGCGTGGTCACCCCCTCCGCGTGATAATGTCAAGCTACTCAAGGTCTCGGCTATCGCGTGTTCCTCACAGTCCTGCACCAGATTCGGTGGTAGCCTGGCTGCTGGAGGGGGGGGACAGTGATGTCTCGAATCCCAAGGTTCCGGCGTCTCCTTACATCGGTGCTACAGCAGGTATACTTCCCCTTCCGGGAATGACCGGTGAGCTTGTGAGAAGCTAATCCATCTGCAATTGCCCAGGCTTGGAGGGGTCTGCCTGAAGAATGCCCTTGTATTTGCTATGGGGCATACCGGTAAGTCCGATTTAGAAAAATACAGTGGAAATGCAAGGAAGGACGGAGCTCCGGCTCTCACAGCGTCATGCCGCCGCCATCTTGATCTCCGATTTCTGCCAAACACGCTTATATTTTGTCATTATTTGACAAAGCATATTGCAAAATACAACAATGCGTGTTATGGCCCTCCGAATGTTACAAAATATAAAATGTGTCCCCTGATAGAAAAAGATTGGACAAGCCTGATTTATTAAGTTAAAGCTCAATGTCCATTATTCATATTTAATATTTGTATTTGGCCGAATAATATTTTTTTCATTATTCAATTTGGCCGAATAGTAAAATATGCTATACGGTACAAGTTTCAAGTTTATTAGGATTTTATATACCGCCTATCAAGGTTATCTAAGCGGTTTTACAATCAGGTACTCAAGCATTTTCCCTCTCTGTCCCGTTGGGCTCACAATTTATCTAACGTAACTGGGGCTATGGAGGATTAAGTGACTTGCCCAGGGTCACAAGGAGCAGCGTGGGATTTGAACCCACAACCCCAGGGTGCGGAGGCTGTAGCTTCAACCACCGCGCCACACACAATACATCAAGGAGCGCTAAACCACGTTAGTACATGCCAGTGATCAGCACCGAACCAAAAACCCACCATACTTCAATGACGCACAAACCTACAAAGCTATTTTACCTTCTGTTAGGCTATGTCGATACGGAAAATGATGTAATTTAAACCACCATAGGCTACACGTCTTTTCGGAAAATGCTGCAATTTTAAAACACCCTATGTCCACTAAGTCTATATTTACAAATCTGTATGTTAAGACTATACTATACTAAGCTGACATTTATACCTCTATGTACACCAAGTTTGTTTTTCCCACCAAAGGTTGTCCTGCTTATACTACGAATGTACTCTTGTAACCCGTTCTGGGCTCCTTTGGGAGGACGGGCTAAATAAATAAATGAATAAATAAATAAAAATAAAATAAATAGTGCCCGCTAAATCAGTTAGTGTCCCTTGATGAATTCCCCTCTAAGTGTGCATGACTTTGATAGTGTGTTTACTGACACATAGGCTAGATTCACTTACCTCCTTTGTGTGCCCGATCTGTGCAGGCCCGACCAATCCACAAAACAAAAAAATTCAAATGAGGGCGATCGGAGAAACACCCCCTCCAACCGCATGAATATGAGGTAGGCGGAGGGTAGCGAAGATTCATTAAACATGCATGTGCCCATCGCTGGTAATAGTGATGGGCACATGCGCAGAATAAATGGGGGGGGGGGGGAACCCAACAACAAATCGACCTGCTGAAATTAGCAACCCTCCACCCAACACACCCCTGGCAGCAGGAAAGATGCCCAAGTTTCAAGTTTAAGTTTATTAGGTGTTTTATATACCGTCTATCAAGGTTTATCTAAGCGGTTTTACAATCAGGTACTCAAGCATTTTCCCTATTTGTCCCAGTGGGCTCACAATCTATCTAATATACCTGGGCTATGGAGGACTGAGTGACTTACACAGGGTGTCCACTTTCTCCTGCTGCTAAGCAACATGCCTCCCCCCCCCCCCCCCCCCCACAATATCCCCTTGGCAGTGGAAGAGAGGCCCACTCTCTCCCACCGCAAAGCAACACCCCCCTCCCCCGGGGCAGCGGGAGAGATGCCCACTCTCTCTCCCAATGCCAAGCAACACCCCCCCAACACCCCCTCGATAGCGGGAGAGATGCCCACTCTCTCTTGCTGCCAAGCAACACACCCGCAACACTCATCGGCTGCGGGAGAGATGCCCATTGTCTCCTGCCACCACACAACCCCCTCCATGCCTCCAATGACCCCCCCCCCCCCACCCTCTAACCTTACTTAGATGGCTGGCTGGAGGAATGCCTCCTCCTTCTAGCCAAAACTGGTATGTCCAAAAGCCAATGCTGCTGAATAACTGAGCGCGTGGAGCATGAGTCATGTGGCATAAGGGGGACTTTTCCTTGATAAAGCCCATTCAGGGCGAAACATAGTTTCTATGTCGGAGTGCTGTCCCCACCCGCGTAGATTGAGATGAATATAACTACTTATATTTATATGAAAAAATAAAAAATTTCTATCATTATCCTCTGTGGGTCGTTAGTCTGTATGAATGGAAGATTGTTTCATGCAGTGGACATCACCGAGGTTTGAAAAAGATTGTAGTTGAAAAATCAAAGTTGAAATAATGAAGATGTATCCATAAGCCTATACAGAATAGAATCCTCCTTCTAGCCAGCAGGCCTGCCTCTTCAAAATGGCAGCCATTCCCCTCCCTGGTGTATCCTGGGATGCACCAGGGAGGGGGCCTGAGGCTCTGATTAGCCTAGGTTGTTTAAGGCCCTTCCTATGGGTTGGGCCTTAGACATTCAAGCCAATCAGAGCCTTAGGATCTTTTCCAGTACATCCGGGGAGGGACCTAAGGCTCTGAATGGCCCAGTTTTTTAAGGCCCTATATATTAGTGGGGCCTTATGTGTCTGGGCCAATCAGAGCCTTAGGCCCCTCCCCATATGTACCAGGGAGGGGCTTGAGGCTCTGATTGGCCCAGGTTATTTTAAGCCTTAAACAACCTGGCCAATCAGAGCCTCAGGCTCCTTGCTGGTGCATCCCAGGATGCATCGGGTAAGGGAAGGCCCACCATTTTGAAGAGGCATGCCTGCTGGCAAGAAAGAGTAGGCATCCAGCCAGCCATCTAAGTGAGGTAAAAGGAAGAGGGAAGGGATCATCGGAGGCACAGAGGGGGGGGGTTGCATGGCAGCAGGAGAGAGTGGTCATCTCTCCCATTGCCCGGGCTGAAGGGGCATTGCTTGGCTACGGGAGGGGAGATGCAACATCGGCTAACAAGCGCACATAAGATATGTCTTTTCTCCCAAAAAAGCTACTATCATTCATAAGACACGGCTATAATACATACACGCGTTCATGAAGCGTGCTTTTACCACTCCCCCTAAACCCCCTCCCCCCCAAAATAACCTATAATTTATGTGAATCATGTAATTTCTAATTTGTTTCATTAACCACAGTCAAAACACAAGCCTAGAGATGAACTTTCCACAGTGCTTGCACTGTATCGGCACCCCCCAAACCAGTCACTGATATTTTTGTCACCAAAATCTGATGCCGCATTTGGAGAATGATTCGGAGATGTTTAAGAATCCACTTGAGTACTCTTTTCAATATTTAAGAGCCCATTTGCATGGCAGTGTTGGAGACTGCTAGACTTGGTAGATAAGGACAGGTTGTTCACCTTCTCCAAGGTAGGGAGAACAAAAGGGCACTCTCTAAAGTTGAAAGGGGATAGATTCTGTACAAACGTAAGGAAGTTCTTCTTCACCCAGAGAGTGGTAGAAAACTGGAATGGTCTTCCGGAGTCTGTCATAGGGGAAAACACCCTCCAGGGATTCAAGATAAAGTTGGACAAGTTCCTGCTGAACCAGAATGTACTCAGGTAGGGCTAGTCTCAGTTAGGGCACTGGTCTTTGACCAGAGGGCCGCCGCATGAGCAGACTGCTGGGCATGATGGACCACGGGTCTGACCCAGCAGCGGCAATTCTTATGTTCTTATGATAGTCCACTGCTAAAATTCATGCAAGTTAAACTAACAGGAACCAGTTTAACGACCGTGTTATTCAATCGCTTTCCCCTAAGGCCAGAAGTCTGGTCTTAAACTTGTTCTAGACGATGATACCGCATGTCCTCGGATGCTTCCCCAAGATGTTTGGTATGGTGTCTGACTGAGTGTGGATGGTTGGTATGGCTGTGGTGAGTGTGTTGTTTGCAAGCTGAGGCAGGTGGGGGTGGATTCTGGGGGAGGTTGGGGATGTTTATGTTCGATGCTTGCTGAGTGGCATAAGAACACAGCTTGCTCAGCAGTTCTTTTGGTCTGTTTGGGTTTTCTTTGGGGGATGAGGGGGGTTGGGGGGGGATGAGATTCCAGTGTGGGTGTGGTGTTTGCAATCGGGAGTGGGTAGAGTTGGGGATGGGGGATTATTTCTAAAGCTTGTCTTGTACTTTTGGTTTTCTCGACTTTGTTCTGTTTTGTGTATTTGCTGATTGTACAACAATAAAACATGATTTACGTAAAAGGCAACCTTAAGTTTTAAGAATCTGGCCATAAATTCCTACTTCCGCCCCTCCATCTGAGAAGATGAAGGTTGGTGACACCCTTACTCATTTTCTCCTTTTTTTCACACCAGAAATACAAATTTGAGGACTTGTTCCAGACAAAGATGTCCTTGTTTGGAATTCTGTGTTTTGGACTGTACCGACTGATAGACGAACCCAACCCCCATGAAGAGAGGGAAGTATAGTTTAATTTTCACAGAAAAATTGTAGTTCTGATAGTAGTTGATAAATAAATTGAATGTAGTGCACTGAATGAGAAAACTGAGTAATTTTGGCTCTGAAACTTTTGCCATACACCACAGAGCCTGTTACAGCATTTAAGGACAGGTCCTATGCCCATACATACATTATGTGTTTTAAACTGCTCCGTATTTTTTCTTTTAAAAATAATTTTTTGTTTGCAGTGTGAATCTTTTTCCATGTGGTTCAACACAATTTCAGCAATACAACATTGGTTTAGTGCCTGGCAGAAGAGTATCTATATTGTAATCATACAGTAGTAGGATGACTGCCAAACTAAGTACATTGCCTCAGCTTTCTTTCTCAGTTACTCAGTGGAGATGATGCGGTATACAAACCTAAGGATTAGATTAGATTAGATTACTTCACAGTGCAAATTTCAAATCATTCTGAGTAGTGGCAGGCAGCCAATATTTTTATTTTGGTTTGGCTTCCAGCATTGTTCTTCAAAATGTTGGGCCTTCCCCTTCCTAGTGCACTGGGAAGGACCTAAGACACTGATTGGCCCAGGCACCTTGGGCTTCTCCTGTGTGAAGGGCTTTAGGCACCTGAGCCAATCAGAGTCTTAGGCCCCTCCCAATGTATGCCAGGATGCACCAGGAAAGGGGCCTAAGGCTCTGATTGGGAGGGGCCTTAGGTGCTTGGGCCAATCAGGTCCCTCCTAGTTCATCCCACAGTGCACTGGGAAGGGGAAGGCCTGCCATTTTGAAGAGGTGGGCCTGCCGGCAGGAGGGAGTAAGTATCCCTCCTGCCAATTTCCCATCCAAATGTACAAGAGGGTTGTATGGGGTGTGTGTGGGGATGTTGGGTATGTGTGGGGTTTCAGGCTTGGTGGGAGGGGGCTCTCTTTGGAGGGGTGCTGGGGAGGATCAGCGGGTGGGTGGAAAGGAAGGAGGATGCGAGGAATCGGGGCTCTACCTGCTCATTCTGCTAATTGCTGCAGAAGTCACAGTTTCAGGGAGTCCTGCCAGCTCAGCTGATCAGGGATTCCCCTGCCACGATCAGCTGATGGCAAGCTGTAGACTATTTTGGGGATGCCCCAGCAAAGATAGGCACTGGAGATGTAGGCCAGAGTTTTCCAGGCCTGCATTTCCGGCACCTATCTTTACATGAATCGCACCTACTTATGAGCTTGGTCACCTAATGCCATGCCTACTTTGGCGTTCAACAGCCTAAAGCACCTACATAGACACGATTATGCCACCTTTTATTTAGGCACCAGTAGGCACTTCAGTCTTGTTGTTTTTTTTCTGTTTCTAATAGCTTTCTTCAGACGCTGGTTGGTATAATTTCCTTGTAAGGGCCCAAGTGCAAATCACGTGCTAATCAATGCGCTCCATAGTATACCATTTTAAGCTGCAGTAAGCATGTGTTAGTGCTTACTGCAGCTTGGTAAAAGGGCCCCCTCACAGGTTCTTTCTAAATTTAATATGCCTATGACGTCTGCCTTCCAGTGTCAGATCAGCTTTCTTCATGTTTTTTTCCCCCAAGTTCTGAGATAACCATGCAATTCTTTCTCCATTTTTCCTTAGATATGTGATCGTCCGCCCCCCCAGTGATTTTAAGGTACTACCCACGGACCAAATGTTCTGTGCCATCCCATTCAATGATAACTACTTTGCAGAAAGCAGACATGGATCTAAGTCATTACTTGAAGACACCCTGGGGGCCGAGCATGTGGCAGTCTTACTTTCAGAATCAAAACTAGAACTGGAGCCAGAACTGAAGCCAGATCCAGAATTAGAACTACATTTGGAACTGGAGCCAGAACCGAAGCCAGATTCAGAATTAGAACTACATCTGGAACTGGAACAAGAATCAGATCTAGAACTTTTGGAAAGCCATGACTAAGTTACCAGGAAAACTTTGAAGGAAAACAGTATAGTCGACAGTAATGTCTGCAAAAGATTCTCTCCTGAAAAATAAAGGACATGGTTTTGAGTAAGTTACAGCTGTATTTTATGGTGGGTCATAACTGTCTTCAGCTCTCATAGTGAGGCAGACTCCTCTTTGAATTAAAATGAAAATGGCAATCTCATGTTATCAGTATGCTTGAACAGAACCAAATTAAACTTTTTTATAGTTTCTTTCCAGCAGTAAATTGGTACCTTAGGCATGCAGATAGCTGGCTACTTGCCCCCCAAAAGTCAGTGCAGCACCACAACTGATGAAGTAAAACAAGTGACTCACGCAGCAGGGAGGATACCTATAGGCTCTTGCCTATGTCTTTTCATTGAATGAGACTTGCTATGTAACAAAGAGTGATCTTTATTGTTTTTTAACAGAACGTAGATGGCTTACTGCCTTTTCCTTAGCTGTTCTTTTCACACAAAATTACAGTATGTTGGAGCCTGTGGATCCCCATCTTATGCCCCCTATGTGTAGACAAATAGAATACATTCATGCCCCCTCATATCTCTCTTCACTTATCTCCCCCTATGCTCCTCCTCGTGATCTACGTTCGTCGAGCAAGCCCCTCTTATCTGTACCCTTCTCTTCCTCTGCCAACTCCAGACTCCGTCCCTTCTTTCTTGTGGCGCTGTATGCCTGGAACAGGCTAAATAAATCAATAGGTCGTGCTCCCTCCCTGGCAGCGTTCAAATCCAAGCTAAAAGCCCATTTTTTTAAAATCTGTTTTCAACTCCTAACTCCTACTCACTGCTGTCAGATACCTAGACCCACTGTATCATTTCTTCTACCATAATCTCCCTAACCCCGAAATGTAAGCTCTTCTGAGCAGGACTGTCTATTGTATGTCAAAATGTACAGCGCTGCATACGCCTTTCAGCGCTTTAGAAATAATAAATAGTAGTAGGTTATACTTCATACTACATTTGATTTATTTAGATCATTTTTGCTGTAGCCCATTCTAGTGCAAAAGGCAAATTTATTTATTCTTCTATACTGTTCTCTCAAGGGAGCTCAGAATGGTTTATATTAATTTATTCAGGTATTCAAGAATTTTTCCCTGTCTGTCCCGGTGGGCTCACAATCTATCTAATGTACCTGGGGCAATGGAGCAGTGTGGATTTGAACCCACAACCTCAAGGTGCTGAGGCTGTAGCTTTAACCAATGCACCAGAAAGCACAGGAGATACTACCTTCACATGACTTGAAAGTAGAAGAAAAACAATAAAGGTGACTGATTGGTGTTCAATCTTGTTTATTGAATTAAAAGACTCAACACGATCGTGTTTTGGCCCTAAGCGGGCCTGCCTCAGGAGTTCAAAAAACAGATTCATAAGATTGCATGAGATTACATATACTGTACATATCCTAACAAAAATATACATATGCACATCCAGATAACTTGAATTAAAACTGAAAAAAGAATGACTACGACAGGAACTCATGGCAGCCATTTTGTATAAGTGATCTGCACGGGGCAGGAGCATAGGAAGATCACTCTTGCCCCGAAAGACCGCCAGGTAAGGTCCGGAGAGGTCCAGGAGGTGGGGGTGATTCCAGTTTTAGAAATAGTGAATAATCGAAATTGCGAGTCCTAGAACCGCGAATCGGGAGGGGCAAGTGTATTTTGAACCCCCTCAACAAATTCCCTGGGCTGAACAGTCCTGTGTTGGAGAATGCTTTTGCAGGGAGCAAAAGCTTTTTGGAGGTGGAAGTGATAGAGGGTGTTTTGAAGTAGGTTGGGTGACTGCTCTGTGCATTGTGTTTTTTTAATTAAATTAATGTTTTGTGTATTGTATTTATATGATTGCATTGTGCCTTGTTCTGGGTGACTTGTTGATAGGTCACATGACACAATGAATAAATAAAGTGGCATAAAAATTAGATGAATTAGTGAATCTCTGGAATTCACTGTTCCGTGCCTTCTAAAGTCTCCCTCTGTCTCTTCCAAGCAGGTTCTGGCTTTGCATATTTTTAACTTACTAATGCTGGCATAGGATCCCATGGTGTCTTACATCCCTGCTAGTGAAACAATCAGGCTTTCCGGTACTGTTTTGGTCATATCTGTCTCTCAACTGAGGGATCGAGTGTACACAGACTGTATGAGAAGGCTACCAGACTGACATACTGTCTATCATTTTCTTTCTTAATTGCTTTTTTCTTTGGCATGAACACTATGAAGCACGTTCACACTGTGTTAAGAGTTGAGAGACCTAGACCCCTTCAGAAAAGCAGTCAGCTCTGTTGCCTCTCCCTCTCTCAGTTTGAGAGCATATTTGGAAATATTCTGTCCAGAAACCACTTCAAGCCTAACACACATACTCCACATACTAGAGATGAATTTGCACTCGACTGGCACATCAATCATAATCAAAGAGTCACCAGCAGTCATGTAACTGCTTTAAAATCTGAACAGTCCTCTGGCACTTAAAGAAAAGAAATTTTATAATTAATCACAGGTAAAACAGGCTGGATCCCATCCAAAATCCCTTGAATGCACAGTACTGCCAAGCATGAATGTTAATTCTCTTTCTAAGTGACCCCCTGAAGGAATTTACGATTAGGTAATTAAAGTGATGAATAAAGAGATACTTAGAAAAAGGAGAAAAAAAAAATCAAACCAAAAGCCTAAATTTTCTCCTGAAAGCAAAACATTCATCATTCCTGCACACATTTCAAATAAAAACATGGTTGGAGTCCCTGGGGGCCTAAAATATTTCTTAAAACAACGTTTGTGTAGCAAAATAAAGCAGTAAAACTGAAAAATATAAACAACTGGGTATGCCAGGGAGAAGGATGCTTGGAAAGGATTGTCAGGTGGTGGTGGTGGTGGGGTGAGCCGAGAGGGGGGGAGGACGAATGGTGGCTTGTATGTCTCCTGTCATATCCAAAAAGCTTCAAACATTCAAGACTTTTAGAATTGACTCCACCCAGAACACATAACATTAGGAAGATAGATTTTCTTTCTCCTTATGATTTAAATATAATTTAAGTTTTCAGGACTGGATGGGGAAGGGAGATAGTTTTGCTTCCCTCCACCTCTATATAGGGTTTTAAGATGTCCGGGAAAACCCTGACATGTCTGGCCTGATTTCCAAAACTCAGCACTTTGGGTTTTGGAGGGCCCTGAGCTTGAGGCATTGCATGAACACATGCTCTGAGGCCCTCCAGATGTGGCCCTGAATTTGAGGAAGAAGAGACAAGGTCTGTGTGGGGCTGGGGTGGAACAGGGCTTGACTGGGGCGGAGCCATGTGTCCTCTTTTAAACAAAGAAATTTGGTAACCCTACTTCTACTACATCCATGTCATGTAATTTTTAAAAAAATTATTATTTTGAGTGAAATGTGAGAGTACACTGATATAAAATGTTTGCCTCCAGAGCATAACACAACACATTTTATAATAGAATAGCAGAAATAGACATAAAGGATAAAAACAACCATTAAAAACACTAAAACTGATCATAACAACCACATATTATCCAAATGTTGAGCATATACGTCAGAGGGAATTGAATCTATTGGAGAGAACATACCACAACAGATGGATAAGAGTCTCTATGGGTCAAAATTCCAGGAACAAATGGACCGAAAACGAGGATAGGCGTCTACCACCAGCCCCCAGGGCAGTCCGAAGAAATTGATGGAGAAATGACGGCTAAGATTAAACGCAACTGCAAGGGAGGCAACGCAGTTATCATGGGCGACTTCAACTATCCGGGGATGGAATGGAACCTAGGCACCTCCAGGTGTGCTAGAGAGACCAAGTTCCTGGAAATTGTAGGTAATTGCTTCCTGGAACAACTTAATACAAGAGGAAATGCAATTCTGGACCTAATTCTAAATGGATTGAGAGGACCGGCACAAGATGTAGAAGTAGAAGGGACGCTGGGAAAAGGCGATCACAATACGATCCGCTTCAACCTGGAAATAGGGGGCGAAACATTGGTCCAAAACGACGGCCATGGCGCTAAACTTCTGAAAAGTGAATTACGAAGGGATGAGACGCATGGTGGGGAAGATTAAAAAGAGGATATACACTGTAAAGACGCTAGAGCAAGCTTGGTCTCTTTTTAAGGATACGGTCACCGAGGTGCACTTTGAAAATTACTTATGGAAAAAATACATGCAAAAACTTAAATCACCTCCTTTTTCTGTGGGTACATTTTCCAAACACAAGTAGTTTTAAATATATTAAACTATGTGCAGTGCAGCAATTGCCAATCTAACCCCGCTCCCTGAAATGCCAATGCTGAAAGTGGGTAAAAGTATACACATAGGAGAGCAATTTTCAAATAGCTCCCTTATATATTTATATATCTGTTGAAAATTGAACTCTGTATAGACATAAGGGAAGAAGCAGGTGAAGTATGTTAAGTAAGAGATGTGTTCTGTATCTAATACTGTATTTGATTTGCATTAGATGCCAGGGCCAGCTCATCCTATGGACCAGGTGAGGCACTGGCTCAGGCACCAAAATCCTAGTTCGATCTACCTTCAAACTCCTAGATGTCAGACTAGGATTTTACATTACATTACATTAGGGATTTCTATTCCGCCTGTGCCTTGCGGTTCTAGGCGGATTACAATAAAGATGATATCTGGGCATTTCCAGTAGAATTACATTACAGGAGAAGAGTAGATTACAAGTAACATTGAAGAGTTACAATACATTCAATATCGCAGCAGATGTAACATAGCCACGGATTACAATAAAGAAGATATCTGGGCATTTCCAGTAGAATTACATTACAGGAGAAGTGTTAATTACAGGTAATAGTGAAGAATTACAGTACATTCAATATCACAGGAGATGTTACATAGCAACTGAGTCAATTTACAACTGGTGGAGAATAAGAATTACAATATGTTCTAGATTACAAAAGATGTTACATGAGCTGAATCAAGTTTCTTCGGATGGAGAGTAGCATCATTTGCCTATAAGTGGAGGTGTATTTATTGTTTTGATGATTGCATGATGTTGGTTAATTAATGTTGATGATATGGACGGTAGGGGTGTTTAGTTTGGGTTGGATAAAGAGATTCTAATTCCCAATGGAATTGGTTGGGAACTCATTAGGTGGCGGTTTAGATTGATGGGAGATATTTTTTGAACAGTAGTGTTTTTATTTCTTTTCGGAATTCTTTTATGTCTGTAATTTCGGTCAGTAATTTTGAGATGTCGGAGTCAATATTAGCTGCCTGTGTTCCTAGTAGGTTGTCATAAAGTTTCTTACGTCGAGTACCATTGAGAGGAGGGTAGGTGAAAATGTTCTGTGTTCTCCTTCTTCTGGATAAGAGATAGTAGTGAAAACGGTTGTTTAGGTAGCTGGGTGCTGCGCCGTGGGTTACTTTGAATAGGAGACAGTAGAGTTTGAATTGTGTTCTTGCTTTTATTGGTAGCCAGTGAGATTCCAGTGAGATTTGGGCACCTTTTATCACCAGTCCTCTGATCCAGTGCCTCACCTAGTCTACTACGGTAGGAGGGGGGAACTTGCAGAGAAACGGACTGGATTACAGGTGTGGAGGGAGAAGATATTAGATTTACACTGGTGCGCCCTCCCTCCACCCTTCACTCCACTGGTGAAGTTGTCTCAGGGTGTCACAATCCCTTGAGCCAAGCCTATGGATTACCATACCTCACACTATCAGGTACTATAGCTTATTTCTGTTCAACTATCTATCATGATAAGTAAAGATTTCAATAAAATTAATAAATTGGAAAAATAATCTCATAAAAAATACTAATAACATATCCTATCACAGAAAGTGCACCCGTGAAAAAACACATGGCCTGTAGCCCATAAGGCTGCAGTCACCTCAGGTGGTACCTCTCCCCTCAGAACAGATCACAAAATCCACTAATTGTGTATTAGTGTTCCAATTAACAGTAGCTGGAAATGGAAAACAACTCCCCTCACAAAAGCTGGAAAGACCAAGGCTTCATTGCAGCATCTAAGAAGAGCATGTTTAGACGTGCCCACCCCTCCCCCCCCCATTGTGCCCATAGTCACTGTAGAACAGGCCATACATTTGACACAGATAATGGATGATGACAGACTGTCTCCACAGACCTGGAGTTGCAGACAAATATATTGTTCTTTGCTGTCACTTGAAAGGTAAAAGTAGAGATCACCAACTAGTCTGATTTGTTAGAAGCAGCAAGCAGCCCTTGCATTAAAGTACGTCATGGATGTGGATGTGGGAGAAGCAGGAACAAAAATGAAAATCAGATTTCAATATTTTGATATTTAAAAAAAAATCCTGACGGGGAAGATGAAAGGGAATCCTCTGTACCCTCCTTCCTTGGAAGAAAGGGGAAATGATAGCATGGTTACCAGAAGCTGAGCTGGAAAAGCTATGTAGCGCCATTGCCTGGAGAAGTATGCACCAGTAGCTCCCCTCACTGGATGCTGATAAAAGCTGCACAGTCGTACAAGCGCACACACACTCATCCTGGAGAGGATCCCTTCAAGCTGAAGTCACAGCTTGATTCCCTGCACCAATTCAACTGTGAATGGAAGGATGTTTAGATGATCAACTGATATCTTTCTTACATACTCATGTAATCTGCTTTCAGCAACTAACTGGAAAGGCAGCTATAAATTGCAAATTAAATAGCAGAGATGCTAAGTTACCCAGTTCCAGGCTGCAGATTTGGGGATAGTCCTAGATTTCTGACCATCCTATATACTTATAACATTAATTTCAATGGGCAGAATCAAACACTACAAATCCCACAATGCTTTGGGATGTAAGTTCAAACCCAGGACTGGTAAAAAGTCAGCATAGGCATTTCAGGGAGCAGGGTTAGATTGGCATCTATGAAACAGAGTGAGCTTAAAAGTCCACGTCCAGGATGGCAACCTAAGCCAGACCTGATTGTGCCCGGTTGCATACAAAGAAATGTAGTTCCTGATATTCTTAGAGAATTTAACAGAGAAAGTAGAACTACATCTCCCTGCATGCAGTGGGACACAACCAGGTCTAACTGAGTATACTGTTTCTGGACATGGTCACCCTATTCTAAAGTGCTGAAATATAATACTGTATAAAGCATATGCTCAAAAGCAGAGGCAATGTGACAGCTACAGATGCATTAAAAGCCTTTACATCCCCCCTCCTACCCCATTTTACTTCTTGTTGTGATTGCCCTTTATGCAACACATATCTGGAGCTCCAGTAACTATAAAATGTTTGCAGGTGCTAATAACTTTTATTGCAATGAATCACAAACTGTGTGCAGTGGCGAGATTCCGGGTGTGCCGTCAGGGATTGAAGGACACATGACATATACCGAGTGTCACTTCTGGCGTTGGTGCTTCTCCTCCTCGCTGTCCCCACATGAAACTTATCTTGTTTTCCATGAGCTGGGGCCGAGTCTGGAGGGTCTCTGAGCATGCACAGACGTCAATGTGATGATTCATGGTACCATGTCCATACTCAGTCAAATTCCGACAGTGAATTTCTACAGGTTTCACTCCCTCTGCCCAAAGAAAACACACTAATGCACGTTGTTTTTCGATGGTGCAATTTTGCAATGGAGCATCCATGTTTCTGACCTCGTGGCTGCCACATGACTAAAGGCTGATTGCTGCCCTGTGCGTGGACAAACTATCCAACAGGCAATGTACAAGTACATATGTTGCATTTTGCTAGCTCTGTTCCGGTTATTGCGTAATTTAACAATTGCCTTTAATTTTTGATTCACTCTCGTAAAATCAATTTCAGAATTAGAGTTAATGGTGTCATTAATGAGGTTTAACAAGTTCATAATGACACCATTTCAAATACAGTTGGCATCGCTATATGTTCTCCTGATTACCAGGATAAACCGTGAGCAAATATTGATGGTATAAGACTGCCATCTATTGGATGTTTTTACACCCCTGAGATAGGCACCAATGCCGAAACATGGACCATGTCGAGTCTACTTTTCAATCCAATTTGTGACAAGAGAAAATATATGACTAAGACAGTTTTATTGTTTTTTAATAAATATTTATTCATTGGCTTTATCTTGGGAGATAGTTAAGGGATAGTTCTTCTGGAAAAAATGTTTTATTGTAATTGATGTATAATTGGACAATGTGATGTATGAGGCAGTCCTTATTTAGACTTATGGTCTAGTGCTAGTCATTAATGAGTTTCTGCCTGAGCCAATCAGTCTCTCGTGTGGTATCACCAAGGATCATACTGATGTCCATTATTTAAAGTTAATCTTACTGTTTCTTTATTATATTTTTTTGAAATACATTTGTCTAACATTTTTTCCACAAGAACCAGAGTTCTGTCCAGTTGATTCTTGGGAATTTAGTGATGTATACTGTTCCATCCCTACTTTGGCATTTATTTATTTAAAACATTTATATCCCACATAACAAAAATCTATGCGGGTTACAATATACACACAAATGAATTAATAGAAAAACAACATAAAATAACTTCATTCTCCAAACAAAATACAATCACTAAAATGAGAGTATAGTTCCAAATTTAAAACAAAACTAAAATTTTAAATGCACAATCCACAATTTCCCCCTTCATATATATCCAAAAGCCTCCTGGAAAAAGTAAGCCTTCAAAGACTTATGAAAAGATAGAAACACTGAAATCTGATGAATAGTATCAGGGAGTACATTCCACATTTGTGAACCTACTACATTAAAGACCCTAGCACAAATTGAGGATTTGACAATGGACTGCAATGAAGGGACTTCAAACAAATGCTGTGACTCAGACCACAATGCATGTGTGGACACATATGGTACTACAGTACTCCCCCGATATTCACGGGGGTTCCTTTCCAGGAACCCTCGCATATGCTGAAAAACAGCGGATACGGTTTTTAGTGGGGGAGATAGGAGAGGGCAGCAGGAGAGGGCAGCCGGAGTGCCAGCGAGTGAAGAAAATCACTCGAGGTATGCTCCGACCGTCTCTTCCTGCACTAAAGTCAGGCCTCACCAATCAGGAGCTGCTTTGACACGCAGCTCCTGATTGGTGAGGCCCAACTTTAGTGCAGGAAGAGGCGTTAGTGATCTTTTACTTAAAACATTTTGCCTTGTATAGTATCCCTCTAACCATACCCCTCAATCCCCCTTTCCTTCAGGAATTCGTCCAATCCCGTTTTGAACCCCAAAATTGTACTCTGCTCTACCACCTGCTCTGGAAGCGCGTTCCAGGTGTCCACTACCCTCTGAGTGAAGAAGAACTTCCTAGCATTTGTTCTGAATCTGTTAGGAAGTTCATTAGCATTAGTGATTGCTTTCAGCAATGTATGCTCTATGGCCTAAATGACTAATTTACATGCAGATCTGGGATCTGCACTCAAATTTGGGTGACTTGTACAGAATCTGGGGGTTTGTGTATTTTATGTCTCAGGCAGTCAGTTTTCACTGCTTGTTTTGTTTGGGTTTGTAGATATTAGATAGGTAGCATTATATTCCTTTTTGGGGGGAAACACTATGAGCAATGTTTAGCCTTTTGTTATCAGATCCTATGATTTCTTTTTCCCAGAAGTTTTCTTGTCTCAGCTATGTTTTGTAAATTAACTACTTGGAATGAAAATATGAAAAGGCTTTCACCAATTCCTAATTCTGCTTGATCAATGAATCATGGCGCTCTATTTGTGAGGAGTTAGGGTATGAATGGGTTCTGAATGACTGTGAGTGTCCTGTCTTTTAATAGCGTTCTTTGTCTTTTTCTTTTAATTTTCTATTGTTTTTCATTGTAATTCGCCTTGTCTTACATGGCAAAAAGGGTGGTATAGCAAGAATAATAAACAATAAACGATAAATCATCCGGTTACATGAAAAAGGTTCTTAGGGAACTCCTTTGGATCTGCAAAGAATGTTGCAACCTCGTCCATCATGCGCTGTGCTGGGACTTGACTACCATAACGGCAAAAGACCAAATATGCAGCCTAGGAATACTCCTTGACTCCAACCTATCGCTCTCCAACCATATCGATCAGGCGGTATCTTCCTCACTTTACTACCTGCGACAACTTCGAAAAATAAGGAACTACTTTTCCGAATCAGACTTCACCCAATTACTCTATGCCTTAGTACTCTTTAGCATGGATTACTGCAATGCGCTATTCAATGGTCTCACGGCAAAGAATATACAATGTCTCCAGCATGTACAAAACACAGCAATAAGACTTCTTAAAAGCCTCCATGCCCACGATCCTGTCTCTCAGGCTTTATTGGCCGCCCACTGTCTGCCCGTAGCCAAACGTGTCTTCAAGGGCCTGATGCTAGCGTTCAAATCCTTGCACTAGATGGTGCTGGGCTACATGATGGCCAATCTCCCTCCGTACATGCTGAACAGGTCCCTCCACTCCCAGGATGAAATACACCTCGAAGCGCCCTTCAACTACAAACTGCCAAACAACGTTCCTACTCCTACTTCATACCAACCCACTGGAATCAACTGCCCTTCAGATTAGATCTCTTGAAGGACTCCTCAACTTTAGGAGAGCAATAAAAACATACCTCTTCACCTAACTTCCCTGCCCATGACCAAAAGATTACAAAGAAATATAAATGTACATTGGAACTAGATCCCCGATATGTGTGTCATGTTAGGATAAAAACTAATTTTGAAAAAGTCTTGCACTGTAACTATAGCAAATTTAGCCTGTAAACTGTATATTATGTATATTGATATTAGACCCCCCCCAGTACGTGTCAAGTTAGGATAAAAACTTGTATCGTAAATTAGTACTGAATTTATGCCAGCTTTAACTGTACACATATGTTTAACCTGTAACCCGTTCAGAGCTCTTTGGGGAAAACAGGATGGAAAATGAATTAAATAAATAAAACTACAATTTTGTGTTTCTCCAAGACCCATTTTTCTGATAAGGAGCTCTTGAAGTTACAGCAGGGTTGGGTGGAATGGGTTGTTATTGCTCTTATTATAAGTCTAAATGAAGGGTTACTATATTGGTTGCTAAAGGTTGGCCAAGAAATTATAGCTAATTCAGAAAGCAGGTACAGTATATAATAGAAGGAACCCTGAATACAACTCCAATTACTTTGATCAAGATCTATGTTTCCCACCCCCTACTCCTGGTACTCTGTCACTGTTTTAGACAGGTTGTTTTTTTTTAATGTTGCATACTCGGGGCCTTCTGGCTCCCGCTCTCTCTGAGATTCTAATGAGAGAGCGGGAGCCAGAAGGCCATGAGCATGCGCAGATGCTCAAGGCCCAGCAGAAGTAGCGGCAAGCAGCAGGCGGCAGGCTCTTTTGGCACTGGCACGTCCTGTGGGTTGGTGCCGGTGCCCTATCACAGTAAGGGTTTGGACGGGAGGGGGGCAATGCTGGTTTGCAGGGAGCGATGCCGGTTCGCGGGGTGGAGTGGAAACGCGCCATTGGCCTCGGAGGGGGGAGGGATATTTTGGGGATGTGGAACGAATCAAGCGAGTTTCCCTTACTTTGTATAGGGAAACTCGCTTTGATATACGAGCACTTTGGTTTATGAGGATGCTTCTGGAACGAATTATGCTCGCAAACCAAGGTTCCGCTATAAATTTTAAAAAAGGAGTAGATAAATGTTTTAAAAAGGGGAGATGAAATTGAAGACCCAGATGAGTATTATAACTACAAATCTGTTGAAATTGCTAAAGCTTTTGCAAAATATTATAAAAAATTTTTTACACATCCTAGTTTACTGTACCTTTGCAAGCCATTGCAGATTTGATAGATAAGCAATCAATTCTGAAATATTTGTCTGAATTTAGCGACACTACGTAGCGACAAGCCTCCCTCTTTGGAGGAGGGTCATAGAGCTATTGCTTCAATGAAGTACAAACAGCAGGTCCTGATTTTCTATTCGCCAAATTGTACAAACATTTAACAGAACATTTTACTCTTAAATTTGTTAATTTACAATGAGATTGTCATTGCCCAGCAAATGCCGGCTTACACCTTTTAATGAAGTCTCTATTTCAATTTTCCCTAAGAAAGAAAAAGAGCCATCCCATTGTGCCAATTATAGACTAATCTCTTTTTATTAAATGTAGACATAAAATTTATTCTAAGATTTTGAGCGCTAGGATTGAGAATTATATGACCAACATTATCCATTCTGACCAAGCTAGCATCATAAAGGGTAGGTAATACATTACATTACATTAAAATGCTTATATGGCACAATTACCTATCCAGTTTGCTGCAGAATACATATTGAACTCTAGACCATCTCTAGAAAATTTACACTAGTATAATAATTAAAATTTTTCTAAAACTTCTTAAATAAAATCATTTTCAAAGCTTTCCTAAATACCATATAATCATAATCTTCCTAATATATAAAGGCAAAGGGACTCATAATCGAAACTTAAACACATCTAAAAACCCGCCCACGTCGGCACTTAGACGACCTAAAAGAGAGGTCGTCCAAGTGCTGATAATCAAACTGACTATCTGATGTATCAAGGGACTTTTTAGGCCTCTGAATGCAACTGTGCACCCAGAGCTAAAAGGGGCATATCTAGAGGAGTGGTTAGGTTGGTATTTGGGCAGAATGTGGGCCGACCTAGACTTAGTCGTCCTGCAGGGATATTCTAATGTTGTACTAGACTTCCTGGATGAAACTTATACGCTGTGAGTCAGACGATGTAAAAGCAGGTATAAGTGCCAAAAGGTATCCAAAGTAAGCAGATAACCACTGCAGAGACAACGTAAAGACCCACACACACGTCCCCAGTGATCACTGACCCCCCTCACACTGCCCCAAATATCAGAATAAAAATGTACATACCTGTCTCTGGAACATCAGCACCTGCTATAGGAAAGCCTAGTAGAGCTGCATACAGTTGTCTTAAGTAGCCTGGGGGGTGGGCTAGTGAACCATAGAGAGGAAGACCCAGGCCCATAAGCTACTCTAACCTCTACATTCATGGTGGAAAATGTGAGCCCACCAAAAAACCCTCAAAACTCTACTGTACTGCCATATAGATGCCACCTGCAGCCATAAGAGCTATTGGGGTTGTAGACAGGTGGGTATAGTGTGTTGTTGTTTTTTTTGGGGGGTGGGGTTCTTACCATATCCTATAAGGGAGTTCTTGTGAGATGTTTATGTTGCACACTTTTTATGAAAGTCACAGCGGTGTCCTGTAAGGTACCCCACTGCTGTGTTGCCATGTCTGGGTGGCCAGTCCATCACAATGCTGGCCCTTCCCACATCAAAATGGTCTTGTTTTGGGCATTTGGAACTTAGACAAATTTTTGGTCAAATATGTAGTATAAAGATAGATGTACTGGTGGTCTGGATGATCAATGGCCTGGACATTCAGATAGATGATTTTCGGGGGAAAAAAATATTCTAGGCATATTTTTCGAGAATAGACATTTTGCCACTACCGATTTGGGGCGTCTAGCATCATACGTCCAAATTGGACTTAGACGTTTCTTTTGATTATGCCTCTCAAAGCGTTCCACATCAATGGAACTTGATAATGTAAAGAAGAAATTAACTATTTAAAAAATTTCACTTTCTTTATACTGTACTTGGAAAATGAAGCATAAACATTTTTCAAAAGGAATAAACCTTCGTATCAATTGATAATGCTGGAGTTTGGAGACTTCTTTTCCATTACGCACGTCCAAAACCTATGTCCCCGCTCTCTTGGCTTCTGCTCTGCCGTTCCAGCACTAGTCTCTGGCTCTGACAGACCTCGAACAGATTTTTAGTGCTGACGGATCCTAACACTTTTCCCTCCCTATGCTGAGACAGATCCGTCAGTGCAAAAATCTCATCAAGGTCTGTCAGCGACAGAAACTACAAGCGCCACGGACACGGACCGACACGGACCTCAGATTTTTAAGGCTGTACGGGTTTAGATCCGCGAGGTCCGTCAGGTCCGTGAGGTCCGCATTTTACCCTTCCCTGGCAAACATGGCATAGCAGGACATTGTTTGACAGAGATGGCAATAACATGGTATGGTGAGACATGGTATGGTGAGCATTGTCTATGACAAAATATAGCATGGCAAACATTTCATGATAAACATACCCCTTCTTTTACGAAACTGCAATAGTAGTTTCTAGCGCAGGGAGCCATGCTGAATGCCCCGCGCTGTTCCCGACGCTCATAGGAACTCAATGAGCATCTGGATCAGAGCGGGCCATTCAGCATGGCTCCCCACGCTAGAAACAGCTATTGCAGTTTTGTAAAAGGAGGCCATAGTATTATGAGTGTGGCTATCATAGCATGGCGACCATAGTGTGCCTGTGTTATTTTCAAAATTCTCTTTGGAATTTTCTCTCCGCTAGTCCCTTTATCTTGGAATCTTTATAGATTCTGTTTCGCAAGGGGCGATCAACAATTTAAGCTTTCTTGTCCAGCCAATAAAGGTATCAAAAGAATCAAAGCTTTTGGTCAATCTCTGCCCTTCATGTTCACCCAGCTTTGGAATGATCTTCCACTTTCTCTACGAAGTTTTAGTTCTCTTTCATCCTTTCGTAAGTCTTTGAAAACCATTTTGTTTACCAAACATTTTGGTAATTAATTTCTTTTCCATCTCTGTTACACTGTTATTGGTATAATTTAATCACTGTTTTAGATTTTTATTATCTTATCTAACCACTGTAAACTGAGTCGAGCTTTCCCAGATTGAGGACCCGGTATACAAAACTAAGCATTCCATTCCATTCCATTCCATTACATAGTATTATATATACAAGGATAGTATGGCAAATATGGCATGACAAACATAGTATTATAAGTGTGACTAACATAGCATGGCAACCATGGTTTCATATATAAAGCATAGAATGGCATACACAGCATAGCAAGCATAGTTTGGCAAACATGGTAAATATATATATATAAGAATAGTATGGCAAACATAGTATTATATATACAAACATAGGAAGGTAGGGTGTGGTATACAAGTGTAGCTAACCTTGTATGACATGACAATATGATATGTAATGTGGTCGAACCTAGTGTGTTAGATATGGTATGGTAAATATTGTGTAGTGGACTTAGCATGGAGCAAGACCATACAGAATTTTATAAATCACTGTACAAAACTTAAATTGAACTGGAGCCATAACCAATAATCAATTAAGTTTAAGAGAGTGTAGTTACGTTAATGGATTTCAAGACTGCATAAATCAGTGCAGAACAGCCTAAATGCACTATCCACTATAATAATACCCTTAGCGTGCAGGCACACTTCAGTCGCCATGGTGCCGTGCCTCCATGCTCTCACATGCGCAGTAGGACCCTGCGGCAGTTTCACTATGAGCCTCCGTTCTCATGCACGTACGCGACAATGGCTTCCCTCTTCCCACAACCCAGCCAGCCTGTGCCTCAACGAACAGCAAATGTCCAGGTCTGTAGGGGTCAAGGCACTGCTGCCAGGCACATAGGGACTAGCAGACCCGCAGATTCATCAAGCAGTCATGGACCATTTGCCAGACCGGCCCACTTTGATAATGCGAGGTGGGCCAGCCTAGCAAAAGCCCCAAGGCTGCCTGGTCTAGCGGATGCTGCACAGGGGAAGCAGGTAAGGGAGAAGGGGTACTACTGGACAGGGGGGAGGTAAAAGTAAGGGAGATGGGCTACTGCTGGATAGGGGGAGCAGGGAAGGGGTACTGCTGGACAGGGGGGAGGTAAAAGGAATGGAGAAGGGCTATTGCTGAACAGGGGGAGCAGGGAAGGGGTGCTGCTGGACAGGGGGGAAGGTAAAAGGAAGGGAGAAGGGTTACTGCTAGACAGGGGGAGCAGGGAAGGGGTGCTTCTGGACAGTGGGGAGGTAAAAGGAAGGAAGAAGGGCTGCTAGCATCCGTTAATGTAACGGGCTAAAAAACTAGTATTGCAATATTTTATTTGTTCAATTTTCTACACTGTTCTCCCCAGGGAGCTCACAAAGGTTTACCTAAATTTAGTCAGGTACTCAAGTATTTTTCCATGTCTGTCCTGGTGGGCTCACAATCTATTTAATGCACCTGGGGCAATGGGAGGATTAAGTGACTTGCCCAGGGGCACAAGGAGCAGCATGGGTTTGAACCCACAACCTCAGGGTGCTGAGGCTGTAGCTTTAGCCACTGTGCCCCCCCTCCCCCTAAGGCATCCTTGACAGAATAAGAACTTGGACCACAAGTTGAAAAGTAATATGGTCCTGGCAATCTCCAACTCTGCCAACCATTTGGGGTACTGCAGTTTGGGGAGAGATCCAAGGTCAAAGTGGAGGCCCAGGCCCTTTCACACCCCCCATGCCTATGCCATTGCAGTCTACTAGAAATGAGCAACTTGTTACACAAGGGCTGACAAACTCATGACAGTGATTTTCAGTGACTAGTTACCTAAACTAGAATTATCTGTCTGCCCCCCATCCCCCACTTCATACTACACCGCTGGGAACAGGTAACCTGCATGTTCTACACAAAGTGACAGGTACAATTCTAGCCACCTTGCTGGGTAAACTAGATGGACTATGCTGGTTTTTATCTGTCGTCTGCTACTATGTTACTATGACAGGAACTCAAACATACAAGTTTCAAGTTTCAAGTTTATTAGGATTTTATATACCGCCTATCAAGGTTATCTAAGCGGTTTTTACAATCAGGTACTCAAGCATTTTCCCTATCTGTCCCGGTGGGCTCACAATCTGTCTAACGTACCTGGGGCTATGGAGGATTAGCACGTGATTCTGTAAATCTATGGCATGCTCTGGGTATTCTACAGTGTTTGTAGAATCTTGGCCCACAGTTTTCCTAAAGACAACAATATTTCTTACTCCAAGGAAAGTTTTCCTAGAATTTGTTTGCTTGATTGGCTTTCAGCTTCAGTGTGAATTCTACAGATGCTGAAGCCTGATTAAGGTGATATACTGTATATGGTATATAGTGTGTATGTGTGTATACTGTACTCGTATAGATAGATAGATGTCTGAATTAAGAGTGCATGCAACAGATCTGCAGATATGAATTGAGTTTGAAAAAAAACCAAAAAACTTTCATTGTTCCTCTTTAAATTTCTCGTCACGTAGTCAATTCTTCTTTCATTCTCTGCTGCTTAATGTCATAAATCTTTCCTCAGGTCAAGCGGGTGCAAACAAAGAACTATTGAAAGAGGAAAACTCAGGGTGTGAACAGAAGGGAGGAAGAAAACTGGTGACTGACATGCTTTACAAGGGAGAGAGAGAGGAAGAAGGACAAACAGAGAGAGGGAGAGAGGAATGGAGAAATGAAGAAGACAGAGGCTATGAATATGAAAGACTAGTTTTAGCACCTTCTCTGATACCAGCTCCACCGCCGAGTCCTCCTTGAGTAGTGTTCAGAGAGCAGGACAGATTCTCCCTCCAGTAGGGAAAAAATGAGTTCCATCTCAAGATGCAGATAAGATCACAGCCCCCTTGGCTTCTCCTCTCTATTGTTCATAGTTGCTTCCTCAGGAATCATTAGTCCCTCTTTTTTATATCATTGTCCCTTAATGCTGAATCTCCATACTAATCTGGAATCATACTCTGTGTGACACACTCCGGGTGCCCCCACCCCACCCATAGAGCCCAGCCTCCCCCCCCCAAAAAAAAAAAGAGACAATAGACAGGGAGCAATTTTGGCAACACCATCTCCCTTATGCCTTGTGCAGCTGTACTAATCACACAGCCTTTGATATGGTCTTGGCTCAATTTCTTCCCAAATGACCTAAAGAACCTCCCATCTGTGTAAAATTCATTTTATCAATATAAAGGAAGCATATTGCTTATTGAAAGCTTCTATACTACTACTAGTGACTGGGAAGTCAATTCAAAGTGGTTTACATGAGCTTCTCTAATGGTGTTACAGTCAGCATTTTCTGAGATGGTTTTCAATATAGACACATTTATACCATAATCAATCATCCTACATAAATACACATATAATACTGATATCGTCTACTATGTTCATACTAAATGCTACTTATTTAAGAACATAAGAAATGCCTGCACCGGATCAGACCTGGGGCCCATCCAGTCCGGTGATCCGCACACGCGGAGGCTCAGCCAGGCGTACCCTGGCGAATACCTTAGTCACTCATATCCCTCAATGTGTCCTGCAAGAAGGTGTGTCCAATTTTCCCTTAAATCCTAGAATGGTGGTTTCCTCCACCATCTCTTCCGGGAGAGAGTTCCAGGCGTTCACCACTCGCTTTGTGAAGCAGAACTTTCTGACATTTGTCCTGGCCGTGTCCCCTCTCAGCTTCAGGCCATGACCTCTGGTCCGAGTCTGAGTCACATTTGCCAATGTGAATAATGCTGTTTCTTGCTCACCATCCTTTCCCCCTGCTGGTAAGTAAGCTTGCTCTATTTTGTCGATTCCTTTTTTGTACATATAATTCCTGTATCGTGTTCTATGTTCATCTTAGATTTACATACATAGTTATCTAATTCTAGTTATCTGTACTTTGTTTATCATATCCTCAGCAATTTTGGGTATCTCTGCAGTGTTCACCCTATCGTGTTCCTAATGAGAACTAGCTAGCTATCTCCTGTATGTTGCATTATTAGTTAAAGTAGTCTGTGAAGAGAGGATGTTTTTTATCCCTTTCTTGAACATTCCGGTGTCTTTTTCTGGTTTTAATTCCTTCAGAAGGGAATTCCACCACCTTGGAACCTTCACTGAAAACATTTTTGTCCTGATGCTTTTGTATTTGATGTCTTTGAAGGAGGGTATTTTCAACAGGTATTCTTGGCCCAAGCACAGGGCTTGTGCTGGTATATGGTAATGTAGTCTGGCTGCTAGATATTTTGTGGTTCCGAGAGATGAATAATAATAATAATAACTTTATTCTTTTATACCGCCATAACCAAAAGTTCTAGGTGGTTTACATTAAAAAGAGCTGGACAATCAGCGAAATACAATAATACAGTAAAAAATACAAATATTTGTAAAATAGAATTTCAATAATAAAATTCACTAAGTAATAAACTTATCGAACAAAGTGGTCTTTAATTAATTTCCAAAAACTGCAATAGGATAACATAGCTTGCTGAATACATTTACCTAACCAAGATTGTTGCCTACCAGCTTGAAATACTAAGAAGGTCTTATATCTACACCCATTAATTTTTGGATAAGCAAATAAGTAGAAGTTTCTAGTTTCTCTTGATGGTCTATGCAATACAAAATGAGGAAAAAGGTAAGCTGGAGACAATCTCGATATCAGCTTAAAGCAGATACAGGAAAATTTGAATAATACTCTTGCCTCCAAAAGCAGCCAATGAAGTAAACGATAATATAGATTAATATTCTTCCCATCTCCCCCCATCCAGGAAATCTTGTTATGTTCTGTGGACTAAGAGTCTTTCTCATCTATAGTTAATGTCACCTTGGTGCCTAGGTGCAGGGTAGAACTGAACTGCAAATTGCCGTGGGTTTCCACTTCTTGAGAACTCCACAGTGGCGTTCTTTACTTATACCCCATCACCAAACATGCATACCTGTCTTACCTCTTTCCAGACTTCTATAGAGGCCCCTCTCTTCAAGGTCACCCTGAGTACTCTCTTTCCAGATGGTCGTTCTTTTATAAACCAAAAATCAATCGAACAGCTGTATTCTGAATTATCCTTAATTTCCTTAGAACAGTGCACAATTAATTTCAAACTGAAACTCAATACAGAAAAGACC
This sequence comes from Geotrypetes seraphini, assembly GCF_902459505.1. Lineage (NCBI taxonomy): Eukaryota > Metazoa > Chordata > Amphibia > Gymnophiona > Dermophiidae > Geotrypetes > Geotrypetes seraphini. The sequence continues at coordinate 214,028,458 of NC_047089.1, read as the reverse complement.
AAACTTTTCTTGGCTAGTCCCAAAGACAAAATAACAAACTCATTGCTTCATCTTAATGGTCATGACTATCCGATTATTAAATCTATCAAAATTCTGGGAGTCGCACTAGACCAACATTTAACACTAGCAGAACACACGAACTTAGTGGTACAAAAATGCTTTTTTACATTGTGGAAATTAAGAACCATAAAAAAATATTTTGATACTTTATCATTCAGACTATTGGTGCAGGAATTAGTTTTATCTATTTTAGACTATTGTAACATCATCTATTTAGAAGCACCCAAAAAAAATAACACAATCTCATAGGGCCAGATTTTGTATATGATGCCAAATGTTAGGTGCCAGGAAGATCCACATGAAGCCCATTTTATATACAGGGTACCTGACATTTATAGAATACTAGCATGGGATGCAGGTTATACCTAACTTAGATTCAGGGGTAAGTCTGGTGCCCATAGTTAGGTGTGATAGGCATTATTCTATAAAATGGTGCCTAAATTTTGGGAATGTCCATGACCCATTCATGCTCTTCCCATGGCCACACTCCCTTTTGGGATGTGTACAAGAAAAGTTAGGGACCATGTTATGGAATAGTCCACAGAAGAGATCTGCAACTTCAATTAAGTGTTTTTTAAACACCAATTAAATGCCTAATTGGGTCTTGTTATCGCTCATTAATCAATTGAGTTGTGTGCAGATCTTAGTTCTACAACCAAATCCTGGCATCCAGTTTTGGGAAACCTATATTGAATCTGGGGGGAATAGTGTTCTATGGGTTTGAATTTGTCTAGTGAGAATAAAAATGTGGTTTCTTGAAGTATCCTGTTTAAATAGAGGTTTGAAGGTATTTATAGAAACATGATGCAGATAATGGCTACATGGCCCATCCAGTCTGCCCATCCGCAGTAACTGAACCTGCAACAGATCCCATGATCCCATTTTCATGGAATATGGACCACTGAAGTGAATATGATCCCCAAACCCCCAGTCCATATAGTGATATGGCTTTGAAATGCTGGAGAAGATATCCTTGCCAGCCTTAGCACTTTGGGAGAGAGCCATATAAAAAGCCAGAAGCCTTATCTTTTGCCATGTCAACATGTCATTTGCCCTGCCCAAATTATAGCTACATGGTGCTGGATTCCATATTAGGAGTCATCGGTGAGGAAGAATATTTAGTGGTCAGCTGGACAATACATTGAACTTTTCTGCTCAGTGTATGGCAGTAGCCAAACGGAATGTTAGGAATTATTAGGAAAGGAATATAGAGTAAAATAGAGAATACTATAATGCCTCTGTATGTTGAGACATCATCTTGATTTTTTTGTGTGTGTGTGCAATAATCAAATTCATGTTTATTAATGCCTTTTTGTCTGGGGAGAGACATGTACGTTACCCATTTTTCTTTTCCTCTCCAATGGAGAAATACAAGACAAAGATATTTATACCGTATGTGACATCATTGTAATAATTATCATATGTTAGAATACAATGGCACAGTTGATCACATGACTTCCTCCAGGAATATATTACATAAGTGCATCTTGAATACTCTGTGCAATTCTGGTCCTGGTGTCTTAAAAATAAATAAATAAATAAATAATAAAAAGATGTAGTGGAACTAAAAAAAAAAAAAATGACCAAAATGATTATGAGAATGGAGCAACTTTCATATGTGGAAAGGCTAAAGAGGTTAGTGCTCTTCAGCTTGGAGAAGATAGGGCTGAGGGGAGATGATAGAGGTCTATAAATCATGAATGGAACAAAATCAGTTGTTTACTCTATCAAAACATACAAAGACTAAGGGCTCCTTTTACTAAGCTGCGATAGCGTTTTTAGCCCGCGCAGAATTTTAGCGCACGCTAAACCCACGATACGTGGCTAGAACTAACACCAGCTCAATGCTGGCGTTAGCGTCTAGCGTGTGGGGCAATTTCTATCGAAGCTTAGTAAAAGAAGCCCTAAGGGATACTCTAGGAAGTTAAACGCTAGCCCATTAAAGCTCCCTTTTATCAAGCTGCGTTAGGGATTTTTGTCACCGGCTGCTGCGGTAAAAGCTCTGATGCATATAGGAATTCTATGAGTGTTAAAAACATGGCCATAAAATTTGACCATGTAACGTCACTTCTCGAAGAAGCACACTGGCTTCCGGTCTCATACAGGATCACAAATAAAATAAGCCTGTTGACGTTTAAAACACTTACTTCCAAGGCTCCCTCCTTCATAGATAGTCTTCTTACGTCTTATGCCCCCTCGTGGTTACAAGTAACATAGTAACATAGTAGATGACGGCAGATAAAGACCCGAATGGCCCATCCAGTCTGCCCAACCTGATTCAATTTACATTTTTTTAATTTTTTCTTCTTAGCTATTTCTGGGCAAGAAATAGCTAAGAAGAAAAAATTAAAAAAAATTCCATCTACTGTTTACCTTCTCTGCCCTTTCCATCCAGTGTCCACTCTCTCTCTCATTTCAGCTTCATCCCTCTTCATTTTTCTGTCTCCACCCCTTCCCCTGTGCTCTGGTATCTGTCTCCTCTCCTTTCCTTCCTTCCTTCCCACTCAACCCCATGGCCTGGCATCACACACATTTCCTTCTCTTCTACCTCTCCCTCCCCCTCCATGCTCTGGCATTTCCTCTCCTTCCTTTCCCTCTGGTCTGGCATCTGTCTCCTTAGTTTCCCTTCCCTTATACCCTGGCACCTCTCTGCTCTCCTCTTCTATCTCTTCCTCCCCCCTCCATTATCTGGCATTTTCTCTCCTTCCTTTCTCTCCCTCCCTCCTTCCTTGCCCCTGGTCTGGCATCTGTCTTCTTCCCCCTCCATGTGCAAGTGATGGGTAAATGCAAATGCTCAGAGAGTTGGCCTTAGAGTGCTGGTAAAAAAAAAATTGAAAAATAGGACTTTAGAAGTGGTCCTTTGAATACTGGCTACACTTGTATGAGAGCCCATAAAATCCTGGCTTTGTAGAATGGTCAGTTACAATGGATGCTAATCGTTTTGAATTTTCTTCTTCTTCTCCTTCCTTAAGGTACATAAATAATCCTTAGAAGGAGAAAAAGAAAATCCAAAATGATTAGCATCCAGTGTGACTGATTAGAAGTCGACTGCTTGAGTTTTGTACGCTGGGCGGTTACCTTTCAGTTGCTGTGGCCCTCGAGGTGTGGCGGGCAGTCTGCCACCTTCACAAGCTCTCTCTCCGGTCTGGGCCCATCTTCGTTGCCCGGTAACCCCAGCGAAGAGGCACTGAGGCAGGTAATGGGTGGGAGATGGCAAAGCATCCTGTTGTCTCCACAGTAATGGCCCGTAAGTGAATTGAACTCAGACCACGGGGCTCTAATACGGCACGCACTGGCTTCCTTTCTCCTCCAAAACAGGAATGACATAATTTCCTGTTTCGGATGCGAAGGGAAGCCAGTGCGTGCCATGTTAGAGCCCCGCGGCCTGAGTTTAGTTCGCTTGCAGGCAAGAGGGTAGTGAGGGGGTAGAAGGGAGGGAAGAAGACCTCACCAGACAGTCGGGGGGGGGGGGGGGCGGGAAGCCAGGCCCTGCCCTGCCCTGCCCTTTTTGCTCCCCCCCCTAATGCTGGTCCTGGGGCAGGGAGATCGCCCATTCTCCTGCGATCCCCTGTCCCGTTGGCCCCACACACAGCTTCGGGACGCCATCTCTGAAAACGGGACTTTTCGGCATCCCGAAGCTATGCATGGGGACAACGGGACAGGGGAGCTGAAAAAGGGACAGTCCCGTTCAAAACAGGAAGTATGGTCACCTTAGTTATACCGGGCCATTGTACACCCCCACCTGTAATACCGCGTCCCACACTGGTCACCGTACATGAAAAAGGACATAGTACTACTCGAAAGGATCTAGAGAAGAGTGACAAAAATGGTTAAGGGACTGAGGGAGTTGCCGTACAATGAGAGGCTAGAGAAACTGGGCCTCTTCTCCCTCAAAAAGAGAAGACTGAGAGGGTACATGATCGAAACATTCAAGATATTGAAGGGAATTGACTTAGTAGCGAAAGAGAGATTGTTCACCCTCTCCAAGGTGAAGAGAATGAGGGCACTCGCTAAATTTAGAAGGGAAAAGATTCCGTACAAATGTAAGGAAGTTCTTCTTCACCCAGAGAGTGGTAGTAATCTGGAACACTCTTCCGGAGGCTGTTATAGGGGAAAGCACCCTTCAGGGATTCAAGACAAGGTTGGATAAGTTCCTACTAGAACAGAACATGCACAAGTAAGGCTAGACTCAAATAGGGCACTGGTCTTTGACCTAAGGGCCGCCGTGTGAGCGGAGTGCTGGGCACGATGAACCACTGGTCTGACCCAGCAGCAACAAATCTTATGTTCTTATGGTGTCGTGTCTTGCAAACTGAGGTAATGTATTGAAACATTCTAGACTGAAGGCAGTTAGTAGGACAATTTTAAAAAGAATTTGCCCAGGTAACAAGAATTAACTGGGTAAATTTCTAAGGCTGAAAACTTTATTTAGTATTCATACAACTACATTATTCAAAAATATGATGTACAATAGATGTAGCACAGCAGTTTTAAATGTGACTTCTTTGGTAATATAACTGTGTACTACTGTAATTTTAGTGACTGTTATCGGCTAACAGTGAGAGACATATGTAGCTTAGTGTTATCAGATTTTCAGGAACGAAAATGGCCTCACCCCCATTCTGCTCGAGTAATGCCCCATTCTGCTCAAGTAATGCCCCATTCTGTTCGAGTAACGCCCTGTTCCATCCACATCACACCCCATTCCACCCCAGCCCTGTCTCTCTCAACCTGGTCGCTTGTTGGGAGGGCATCTGCGCATGCGCTGGTATGACGTGATGATGTTACACTCATGCACGTGACATCACCAGGGCAGAATTAACCAATAGGCTAAGTAGGCACATGCCTGGGGCCCGAAATGGTCAGGGGGGCCCGATGAAGGAGAGCATCAACATTGTTTTTTCCAAACGGCGATGGGCCGCTCCAGCATTGATCGGCAACGCGTTCCCCCCCCCGATCGGCAACACGCCCCCCCCAGATCGGCAACGTGCCCCCCCACTGACGGAAAGTAAGACAAGCAAGCAACGCAGGTAAGAAAGGCAACGGGAACTGTAATTTTGCAAGTGGTGCTGCTTGCTCAAAGCTTCCCTCTGATGTAGCTTCCTGTTTCCGCCTGGGTGCATGGTGGGGTGGGGCGGGGCAGGGGGCCCAGTGTACTTGTGTGCCTAGGGGCCCTCAACGAATTAATCCTGCCCTGGACATCACTGCATTGCATCTGCGCATGCGCTGGTATGACGTGATGATGTTACACTCATGCACGTGACATCATCAGGGCAGGATTAACCAATAGGCTAAGTAGGCACATGCCTAGGGCCCGAAATGGTCAGGGGGGCCCGATGAAGGAGAGCATCAACATTGTTTTTTCCAAAGGGCGATGGGCCGCTCCAGCATCGATCGGCAATGCGTCCCCCCCCGAACAGAAACACGCCCCCCCAGATCGGCAACGTGCCCCCCCCCATTGACGGAAAGTAAGACAAGCAAGCAATGCAGGTAAGAAAGGCAACGGGAACTGTAATTTTGCAAGTGGTGCTGCTTGCCCAAAGCTTCCCTCTGATTGTAGCTTCCTGTTTCCGCCTGGGTGCATGGTGGGGTGGGGCGGGGCAGGGGGCCCAGTGTACTTGTGTGCCTAGGGGCCCTCGATGAATTAATCCTGCCCTGGACATCACTGCATTGCATCTGCGCATGTGCAGATGCCATCCCAATGTCTCTGCTTGTTGGAAGCTTTTCAAAACCTGGACAAAGTACCAGGTTTTGAAAAGCCATCCGGACCCCCGGACATGTCCTCGAAAAGGAGGACATATCCTTGGAAATCTGGACGTCTGGTAACCCTACTGTAGCTGTCAGTGCTCACTAGTGTCCATGAAGAAAGTGGGAGCGAGGGTTTCACTGATCAGTTAAAGCAGGGGTAGGGAACTCCGGTCTTCGAGAGCCGTATTCCAGTCGGGTTTTCAGGATTTCCCCAATGAATATGCATTGAAAGCAGTGCATGCAAATAGATCTCATGCATATTCATTGGGGAAATCCTGAAAACCCGACTGGAATACGGCTCTCGAGGACCGGAGTTCTCTACCCCTGAGTTAAAGAGATTTCAGAAACTAATAAAGGTTAAGAACCCCTGAGCCTATGAGCTAAAAGGCTGAACAAGACTTTCAATGAGGGCCAATAGGTGCTGTGTTTTAAGTGAGTCCGTGCAGCTGGGCACTGAGTGCCGGATTCTCAAAACTTACTGTGCCTTTAACGATGCCCGCTAAACCGGTTCCAGCCAGTTAACTGTGCCAGTATTTTACTGCCCGATTATCAGAACGGCTCACCATGGTCTTTTCCGAGCTTCCTAGCAGCCTCTGACTCTGCCATGCAAATGTAGCACAACGAGGTCATTGCCATTAAAATGGTCGAAAAATGGGCTCATTAATAGTTGAACGAGCACTCCGGGCGATTTTCTATCACTACAGGGTGATTCTCCAAATGAAGCACCAGCTTTTAACAGCCAAAAATTACCGGTTGGTCCGGAGGTGGCAGTACTGTGAAAAGCACGTTTTGGGCATGTATTTCTAGCTGTGGCACATGATAAAAATGAAAGAAAACACACTATTCACATAAATTATAGTAACATAGTGATAGGAAAAAAATCTCAAAAGCACGCGTCTCAAGCATGCATAGAAAGGCAGCTTTCAAAACTTTTAGTACACACATTTAATACACAAGCGCAAGACGCCCATCACTATATTGCACCCCCTCCCTTCCTCTCCATCCAATAGCGCTAGCACCCTCTCTCCGTAGACTATTCTGCGCATATGCCAATCACTATCACCAGCGACTGACCTCATGTAAATTTGGTGACCCTCCATGACCCTCCACGAACCTTATTTGCATACATGGTTCTTTGAGAATGGCTCGTCTTTTTTGAATCGTGAGATTTGTGGCCGCTACAGTGACCTGTCAGATTTTACCAGTGATATTAGAGAATCCAGCCCTGAGTCCTGAAAGACCCCAATTCCCCAGTCATTATATGTACAAGCATATCCAAACTCATTTATGCCTTTTCTCTGCTTCCAGAACCACAGACTCTGACTCCCTTTCTTAACTAATTTGGATCTTTTTTATTTAAATCAAGGAATGGGGAGAGAGAGAGATTGAGGTACAAACCCAATATTCAGGGGCAAGAAATTAATCTGTGTTAGAAAGTAAAAATCTAAATGCCGTGACTCCTAAGCATGCCAACCATGAAAATGCAGAGAACAATATTTGCATAGAGAATGTACTGATTATTCTTGTCCATATTCACAGCTATATTTGTATATAAAGCAGGCAGTGCACATGATATTAATTTATAGGGTGCTATGTGTGGTATAATCCCATTTTATGTCTTATGCATAAATATTTGGTTTATATGGGACAATAATTTATGTTCACGTATGGGTCAATATTCAGAGGTACGTAGATCAGAGCTGGCCTAATCACAGCACTAAGATTCCTCTCTCAACCTTTGTTGGCACACTTCACAGGGGCACTGAAAATGGGAAAGCCAATCTTGCTATCACCTTAGACCTTAATTCAGCTTTTTATTTCATTGATCATGCCAGACCAGGAAGGTGTGGCTCACTGGTAGAGCTGCCGCCTCTGCCCCCAGAGATTGTGAGATCAAATTCCAGTGCTGCTCCTTGTGATCCTGGGCAAGTGACTTACCATATATACTCAAATTTAAACCCACCTAAGTAAAAACATTTAAACCTTAGGGTGTTAAATTGTCCAAAAAATTGTGACTATGTCTCCAGTCCAAGTATTTAAGAAATTTCTACAAGAAAATTTGAATTTTCCACAGGAAAGTATTCCACCTATAAATAAAGTGTATTATTTACCAGTTACTAAAGATAAAAGAAATTCTGGAACAGGGGACATACTTGTAATTTGAAGTGAAATTACTAATCAAAATTTGCAGGATCTTACAGCAATACTTTTATTCACCTCATCCATCCTCACCAAGATAGAACAATGGGCCACTCAATTCAAATTAAAGCTGAACCCAGAAAAAACCAAAATTTTCCTGGCCAGTCCCAACAACAAGCTAACAAACACCTCCCTGAAACTTAACGGGTTAGACTACCCAATTAACCCCACAATCAAAATCCTTGGAGTCATCCTGGACCGCTGCCTTACTTTCGAAGTCCACACCAATGCTCAGATTAAAAAATGTTTTGGTACCCTCTGGAAACTCTGCACCATCAAACACTACTTTGACTTCTTCTTCTTCCGATTACTGGTCCAATCACTAATCCTGAGCATCCTAGACTACTGTAATATCATCTACCTAGGTTCATTTAAAAAAACCCATCAAACACTTAAGACTCGTTCAGAATGCAGCTGTTCGACTCATCTATAATCTCAAAAAATCTGACCATATAAGCCCCTTCTACAAAAAACTGACTGGCTGCCTATGGAGGCGAGGATTATCTTCAAATTTGCTTGTCTCTGCTTCAAAACCCTAATAGGCTCGTCTCCAATCTACCTATCAGATCACTTTGTCCGTCCTGGCCCCACCCGCACACGTAACGCCCACTTGTTTGCCTTCCCGTCCCTAAAGTGCTGCATCTACAAGAGATTCCTTGACAGATCCCTGACGTTCCAGGCATGCAAATGGAACAAATGTCTATTCACTCTCATCTCTAATTCTCCCTCCTACCAAACTTTCAGGAAGTCAATCAAAACTTATCTCTGTCAAATATCTCTGACTCCCGCCCTCCTTGTAACTCTACTTTTAACTATGCCTTGTACCTCCCACCTTCCTGCATCTCCCACCTACCTGCCTCCTCCCTACCTGCACCTCCTACCTACCTGCACCCGACTTCCTAAGCCACGCCGATTGACTTGTTTATAACCTCTTTATCTCCTTCTTGCCTGCTCCCGACTTGCTAAGTTATATTGATTGATTGACTTATCTGTAAATTTCGCTCTAGATGTACAGTCTCTTGTCATGTAAACTGCTCTGAACTATTCTGGTACTGCGGTATACAAAAATAAAGTTATTATTATTATATTATTATTACTTGAAGATTCTCTTGTTAAAGAGAAGGAGCGAGCTACTTTGATAGTGAATTCTGTGTTTGAACAGGACCTTACCTCTATTATGAGAATTTACTTTTAAAAAAAAGGTGTAACTCCTTTTTGTGGTCAAAGAATATGGATATACCCAGATGTGACAAAATCAGCTCAGGAGAAACGAAGAGAGTTTCTTACAATGAGAGAAGAAACAAGAAAATTAGGAGCTACATTTTTTTATTAGCATACCCCTGTAAATGTGTGGTTAGATATTTGGGACTGAGATATGTGTTTTTCCTCCCTGAACATCTAAGATCTTTCCTGGACCTCGAAAAGTTAACCAGTGGAACAGTATGAAGTTTAAAAAGGAAGACTGAGATTTAGCCGTTTAAGCCTTATTTCTTTATTGCTGTTTTCACAATATTTACACGGTTTATCTATGGAATGAACTAACTGACAGCATTGTAAGATCCATTTTTATGACAGATTAACTACTGTATTTTTTGTTCCATAAGATGCACCTGACCATAAGACGCACCCTAGATTTAGATTTCTGAACCAATTTCTCCCTGTTAGGCTCTGCACCCAACTTCACACTCCTTGCCAAGCTCTGCACCCTTTCCCTCCTCCCTGCCAGGCTCTGTACCCTGTCCCCCATCTGGTGGTCTAGTGGTAGGCCGGGACAGGGCACAGGACAGTCAGGGACAGGGCTAGATCCATCTGTCTGCACATTTCCCTACCTACTGCAGCACCTGTTTATATTTTACTCTGCTGTTATCCATTTTGGATATTTTACAGAAAAGTGGCCTATACTAAGATGCACGATAGGGTTTTTAATACACGCACCATATTAGCGCGCGCTAGTTGAAAAACTACTGCCTGCTCAAGAGGAGGCGGTAGCGGCTAGCGTGTGCGGAATTTTAGCGCACGCTATTCTGCGCGTTAAGGCCCTAACGTGCCTTCGTAAAAGGAGCCCTAAATCATCTCAGATTTTACATTATTATTATTATTATTATTAGTCCATCCATGATTAAATTTAATTTTTTGCCTCACTGCCACCTCTGTTGTTCACCAAAGGATCCCAAGAAGAGATTGGAGCCTGTGATCACAATTTCTGGCCAAATTCTACCTCTTTTGTATATTTGCTGGTATACTTTTAAATCCCCCCCCCCTGCCAGTTCTTTTATATCACCTCCCCCCCCCAGTACTGTTAAATGACACCTTTGGATTCCAACGCCAGTACAGGTGTAGTGATCACTTACATCAGCTCTACAGGTTCTTCCCCCAGCAGGATCAGTCCTGTTTCCATGTACAGTGACAATTCCAATGGCAGTTTTCAGTCCACATGTCAGTCTTTCCCCTCTTACGTCCCCCCTTCCTCCACAGGCTTTGTGATTCAGGATTCCCGTTCCTCGGGCTGTGGGGAGGATGTGTTTCCCCCCTCATCTTCCTACATCTTCGGAGGGTCTCCCAGCAGCCTTCAGGTAGCACTGGACAGCGGGAACAGGATATCTCCCAGCAAAACCTCCAGCAATACCAGCAAGCTGAATGGGATGGTGCTGTTGTGCAAAGTGTGCGGTTATGTGGCATCGGGATTCCACTACGGGGTTCATGCATGTGAGGGGTGCAATGGCTTTTTCCAGTGAAGCATTGAGCAGAACATCCAGTACTTTTAGATCATCCCCCCACCAGTTCTTTTAATCACCCTCCCACTCGAATACTTTTAAATCATCCCCCCCCCCCCCATTCTGGTACTCGCGAGAACTGATGCCGGCCATTCAGAAAGTGGCGCAGGCCCAAGCGGGAGCGCGGAATCTTGCTCCCGACATCCGCACTCCTAAACTGTGTGCCGCTAGCAAGGGAGGGATACACACTGGATCACCAGGTACGACGACGGCGGTGGCGGACAGGTGGGTGTTTTTAAAGGGGCGGCAGTGGCGGCAGGTGTGCGGGTGGGCGTTTTCAAAGGTGCAGCGACGGCAGACAGGTAGATGGGTGGATGTTTTTAAAGGTGCTGCGGCAGTGAGTTTTAAAATGGTGCAGGGGTGTTTAAAATTTGTACCTTTACTCTATAAGACGCACCGAGATTTCCACTTTTGGGTGGAAAAAAAGTGCATCTTATGGAGCGAAAAATACAGTAATCTCTTTTCTTTTACTAATGTGTATTCTGGTCTTGACCACTTGTAAACCGAGTCAAGCTCTGTCGAGAGATGACCCAGTATATAAACTGAAGACTAGATTAGATTAGATTATATGATGTCTCCCAGTAATCTATCTCCTTTCCCCTACTTATTATAGTGGCCTAAGGAAGAGACCAAATCCAATATTGTATCTTCTAATTTTTTTTTCCCCCCTTTTGATTGAAATTTTCCTTTAGGAAATGACTCCGTATTTCTGTAACGAGTGTTGCTTATTTTATTTATTAAATTTTCTATACCGTTCTCCCAGGGAAATTCAGAACGGTTTACATGAATTTATTTAGGTACTCAAGCATTTTTCCCTGTTTGTTCTGGCAGGCTCACAATCTATCTAATGTACCTGGGGCAATGGGGTTGAATTAAGTGACTTGCCCAGGGTCACAAGAAGCAGTGTGGGTTTGAACCCCCAACCTCAGGGTGCTGAGGCTGTAGCTTTAACCACTGCGCCACACTCTCCCCTCACAGGAGAAGCTCCGTCTAAGTCCAGCTCTTCCTCTCTCCCAGGGCTTGACTCAAAACTCTGCGCCTCAGCTGGACATGGAGGTATGGAGATTATCGGGGTGGGGAGGACAGTGAGATATTCTGCTCCAAAGAGTCGAGCGCTCCCACGCTCAGCTCTTCCGCGGAGTCTGGCCCCCGATTTCCTGGCCGAGTATTGGCGGCAATCTGCCGCTCAAAAATCTGATGGAGCAAGGACTGGATTGGGGAGGATGAGAGAGCCGGAGACATCGCGGCCCTCATCACTCTCTTCCTCTTGGTGTGTGGCATTGCTGAAAACAAATAACTTTCCGAAGATTACAATAATGAGGTAAAACGGTGGCAAGTTTAAACTCGAGCGTTCAGAATGCCGTCAGCAGCCGTCCTAAAGATGGACGTTCTGGCGGCCTAGATGTCCCGGTGACCAAGACGTCTAAGTAGATGATTTTCAAAAAAAAAAAATAAATTATATTTAGATGATGTCCAGCAGTTTGCCATTCGAAAATGTACCTCCAGCTTTGAACGTTCAGCTAGAAACATCTAAGTTGGACTTAGACTTTTTTTTTTTTAATGGCTTTCTGTGTGTTGTGTTAGAGATTGGGAACTAGATGGGTCAGGAGTGGAGAATGAGTGTGCACTGCATATTGTAGTTAGCTCATGGTACTTACCACATGTGGTCACTTGTGCAGTTAAGGCCTGATTCTGTATTGGTGTGACCACAGTTGCGTGCGCAGATCTGTACGCATTTCCAATTTGTGCATGCAACTTAATTATTTAACAAGCTAATCAGTGCTAATTGGCAATTAAGAAGTAATAATTGGCAGTAATGAACACTAATTAGGGTTTGTGTGCACAAATTTCTTAGCATATTCTATAAAGTGATGTGTGTAAATTCTAGTGCACCAATCTCAAAAGGGGGCATGGCCAGGGGAGGAACATGTGCAGGTTGTGGGCATTCCTAAAAGTTAGGTGCACTGTTATAGAATACACCTGATCTGCACACAGGTATTTAGGCCTGGTCTTCATTGGCCTGAATGGCTAAATATCAGTCATGCGTATAGGCGCTAAGCAAGATTCTATAAACTGTGCATTTTATACAATCATGCTATGCGTTGTCCTTTTTGACACTGATTTTTTTTCAGTGACATTATGCTGGCAGCTGGATTTATATATTGAAATATACAGTACATGCTATCGCCAAAGCTTACTGAACAGTTTGATAGTTGCCTACTGTTCATTGCTGAGGCATTTTCTGAGGCTGGTCTTGCCGAAAAGTTTCAGAGGATGCTACAAATCTGTTTGACTGCCGTAGCTTTTGTCTGTGGTGATGTAAGAATGAGAATTTGAATGCTCGTTGTTCAAGTGCCTAGGTTTGGTCTATGGCTAAAGAAAGCAAGAAAGAATGTTTTAAAATCTCTGAAATCTTCTCTGACTGAGCCCTCCTGCCCACCTTTATGGATCTAAGAAAGTTAGGATGGTGGTGGTGGTGGTGCCGCTGAACTGTTCGCTATCAGAATCTGATGCTTGCGCCACTCAGGTGTGTTTACGGCAAATGCTCCAGCATGTTGGCATAAAAGCTCACATGAGAGAAATGGAGAGCGAACCATAGGAAATACTTGTAATAGTAAAACCAGCAAAAAGAGAAACAGATCCAAAGACTGGAGAGCCAATGCTTGGGAGGGGAGGCAGGTCTATGTTCCAGAACTGTGGTTTTAGTAGTTCTGCACCGTACGCATCTGAAACATGCTATAACATCAGTCTGTCATTCAGCAGAAACCCAAGAATACCTCCCTGCTCTGGCATTTACCTTCCCAGTGCCAGAGTCAATCCATTGTAATCAAGCGCTGACAGGTTGCCAAAAGAATCGAATAATGGGTTGGGGGGAGTATAGTTAAGAGATATTGGATTGCCTGGGAGCGATATGCCGGGGGCAGGGCTTCCATGCACACCCCCTTGGGGTTCGAGCCCCGCCTCCCAAATTGGGTGTAGGGCTACACTCTGACTGGATAATTATCTGGAATACGGCATTCAATATTGCTGTAAACATAAGAACATAAGCAGTGCCTCCGCCGGGTCAGACCATAGGTCCATCCTGCCCGGCAGTCCGCTCCCGCGGCGGCCCAAATAGGTCACGACCTGTCTGAATCACCAGAAGGGGCTCCCTTGCCACCTTGGTTTCTCATTGAAGTCCTATCTTCCCATCGTAGTCCTAACCCTCCGGTCTTGCACATGCACGACCTGTTGGGTTTCTATACTTATTACCTGGTTAGCTTTCTATACCTGTGTTACATCCCAGCACCTCTCTCAGTATCCCACGATCCCTTTATTCCTCAGGAATCCGTCCAATCCCTGTTTGAATCCCTGTACCGTACTCTGCCTGATCACTTCCTCCGGTAGCGCATTCCAAGTGTCCACGACCCTTTGGGTGAAAAAAAACTTCCTTGCATTTGTTTTGAACCTATCTCCCTTCAGTTTCTCCGAATGCCCCCTCGTACTTGTTGTCCCCTTCAGTCTGAAGAATCTGTCCCTATCCACCCTCTCTATGCCCCTCATGATCTTGAAGGTCTCTATCATATCTCCCCTGAGCCTCCTTTTTTCCAGAGAGAAGAGCCCCAGCCTATCCAACCTCTCGGCGTATGGGCAGTGTTCCAGCCCTTTTACCAGTTTCGTTGCTCTCCTTTGGACTCTCTCAGGAGAGGGGGGAATGGGGGTAACTGTAATGGGGGTAACTGCTGGCCTGACTGTTATACACGGATATTCACTGCTGGCAAATATCCCAATATTGACGCAAAATATCCGAGTATAAGGGCACTGCGGCAGCCTGCATTTTAAGCAAATACTGACCACCATGGCTGAGGGTCAGGGGCAGAGATGTCTGCCCAGCGTGACTTGCTTTAGATCGCCTTATCCTCCCCTCCCCCCCCTCCGCTGCTTTTCTTTTATAGATTATTCTGTGGGCACAGTCATGATTCTTGCTGCTTTAAGTGATTTCTATATGAAGGGCAAGCACTTTGTTGCTCTCACTTAAAGCCTCTTATTGGTTTCTTGTTGTGTCTTGCCTGTCTGACTAGACTTTAAGCTCCACACAGTAGGGAATGTCAATTACCCTTGTCAGTACAGTGCTGGGGGTAATTCTGTACAGTGAGTGCTAACGTTTACATGTAGAACAAATGCCTCACTGATTAGAACAATGGCATATGTGTGCACAGGTGTGCACATAAATATACAAATGCTAAAACTCCATCTACGGATGCCTATAATTGCTAATGAGTTATCTACCTACCTACCTTAACAAATTCAACTGTTTTTTATTTCCATGCCATTAATTTCTTAATCATTTTTTTAAAAATTTATTTCCCTTTTCCTAATGTATTTTCCTTTTATATATTCTTTCTAGAAAAATTGTATTTCCGCCCCTTTTTCCTATTGTTTTAAAGATTTGAGTGTGTCTGTTTAATCCTTTGATTTGTCCAATAATTTAATATATATATGTTTTACATTGTAGACACGTCTGTCTTCCTGTAATTTTTAAATTTTGTTCAACGCTTTGTACTGCTGGATAAGCGTTTAATCAAATACTTTGAATAAACAATAATAAACAATAAACAATGTCAACCTGGGTCACAGTTAAGATATGTTAGTTAATAACCAGGATTAGTAACTAGCTCTCATTGTATAAAATAGTTTGTGTTAGGGGGAACTGTTAGCTTAACAGTAGCCAACACATTAATAACTCCCCCCCCACCCCCCCTTAGTATGAAGTGTTTCAATCTCTGGTAGCCAGAGCTGATATTGTGATGTCATAATGCCTCATGCCACCAATGCCTAAGAGCCAACTTCGTCAGTGATGTCACAATGGCTTCATTGCCCTACACTTGGCTCACAGCAGTGATTTTGATGTCTAAATATTCTTCTTTTGTCTTTAATTATGGGAGAAAGTTATCAACATGGGCTGCTATTAAAACATGCAATTTTACTATTTACCATAGTTATTAGTAACTAGGGGCTCCTTTTACCAAGGTGCACTAGCGGGGTTAGTGCGTCGGACATTTCATCACGCGCTAACCCCCGCGGCAAGCCAAAAAACTAACGCCTCGTCAATGGAGGCGGTTTAGCGCGCGGTATTCCACACGTTTAACCCCTACCGCAGCTTGATAAAAGGACCCCTAGGTCTCACCGCATAAAATGGGACCTGTGCTAATATAGCACCAGTTACAGGTAAAATAAGGCATCTTAATGATAGCCCACATTGAAAACTACACACCTAAGTGCTATACTGTAAATATGAGCTTCTCAACATAGCGTGTATTTTTCAGGTAGATAGGACTACATGCATAACTTAGATATGCTATATCTCCAGCATGTAAACAAAAGAACTTACCCCAGCTCTATAGCTCGCATAAGTGATTATGCCTAAAATATGCATACTCATATACCAGTGGTGTCTACTTTATGTGCCTACTTTCCTTCATAGAATAAACACTACATAGGCACCTAACTATAAGAACATAAGAAGTCGCCTCTGCTGGGTCAGACCGGTGGTCTATCGCGCCCAGCAGTCCGCATCCGCGGCGGCCCATCAGGTCCATGACCTGTATGTGATCCCTTAAAATTTGCCTCGATACCCTTTCTATATCCTATCTTTATCCTTATCTGTATCCCTCAATTCCTTTATCTGTCAGGAATTTATCCAATCCTTCTTTAAAACCCCGTAGTGTGCTCTGTCCTATCACAACCTCCGGCAGCGCATTCCAGGTGTCCACCACCCTCTGAGTGAAAAAGAACTTCCTGGCATTGGTTCTAAACCGGTCCCCCTTCAGTTTCTCCGAGTGCCCCCTTGTTCTTGTGGTTCCCGATAGATACGGTTGTAATAAATGACTGTATTTTAAAGACTAAGGCATGTGCCAGCCATTCCTAACCCAGTCTTGGGGGCGCACCTAGTCCCATTCCGATTTCAGTATATCCACAATGAATATTCATTAGTTAGATTTGTGTACAATTGAGGCAGCGCATGCAAATCACTCTCGCACATACAGTGAAGTTCCTGAAATGAACTGAGTATATTGGGTGGAACATTTCTAGTGAAATAACCCTGTTGGAAAAGATAAGTACTGTTTTTTTCAGTTCTGTTTAGTTTTTTGAGAGCTTTTGAGAATTTCTTTTTGAGGGACTATGCATATGATTTGTGCTGCTTTGCAATCCCATCTACGTTTTTTTTTTTAGGACAGCTATTTTTCTCCAACAGGCTATTGCAGTTTTTTGGTGTTTTTTTTTTTAACTGACCTTGTTTTCTTTTGATTTGACCCCTCCCCCACTCCCACCACTAATGAGAATAAACAGGTCTCTCTGATCTGAGTAGAATTCCAATTGATACAAGACTTTATAGAGCTTTGAGATTTCTTTGTTTAATATTTTTGATATATCGACACCCTTGCATGCTCTTTCAAATGTTGACAAGTTACCTATTACATTCTATTTTGAATTATACTTTGTCTCTCTTTTGTGTAATTTTGGCAGAAATACACCATGCAATAGCTTCAAGTTGTTCCAACCAATTTTTGGTGCAACAATAAAGAAATCCAAGAGAGCAGAGCAGGTCTTCAAACCAATGGGAATTTTAATAACACAGATGCAAAACAATATAAAAGACTCGACTCAACATACAATGTGCCATTGAAAAAGTACAGTTTTCGCTTGAAAATATACGGAGTACTTGCCGGAATAATGAAGTGTTTTTCATGACACCAGAAAAAATGAAGACTACTTTTTCAGTCGTACAGTGTTTGTTTCTCATGTGTGAATTGCTTCAGTTCATTAGATTCCAAGACTCCTAAGGCAGGCTTTTTAGCCAAAACACTGACAGTGTTGAGTTGAGTAGCGCGGGGAGCATGAGCTGTTTGTACTAAGGTAACTGATAATTCCATCTGACTGTTTTTGAATAAATATTTATATCTAACCTTTTAATTGAATACCTACTAATATATCTAATCTATATCTTATGATTGCAGGGGGATTTCCTTGATACAGCCCGTATGGGCGAAACGTAGGTCTACGTCGGAGTGCTTACCCCCACCCGCGTAGTATAAGATGAGTACTTCAGTTTAAATTTATCTATTGAAATATTTATAAAAAAGTTTTTGCAAAATAATGAGACCAGTGACGATTAGGGATACCTGATGTTCTGTATGATCTAAAAGTTTCGCGGCATACAGACGGTATCACTGAGGTCTGTGAGTGTGTAAAGTTCTAAGATTTTTATGAGATCTTCTGATTGATATACATGAGTGTTGAGTTGAGTCATGTTTGTTATTAAAATTCCCATTGGTTGGAAGACCTGGACTGCTCTGTTCTTTCTTGGATTGGCTTTTGTGTGAATACAGAGGTTGATATTCCCTATTTTGCAACCATAAAGAAATACATATATTAGATTTAGCTTGGTGGATTAAGCTTGACTGGCTGTGACCTTTGAGCGCCATTTGCTATCCAAGCATTCTCCATCAGTTTTACTGCAGTGTCAGCCTAAAGCTGCAATTTACCATTTGGAATGAAAAATTAATCTGGTGGCCACTGCTGTACTTTTGGTAAGTGCTTGTTAGCCACTGACTTAATTGACTCTAAGGCAACGTCATTAAAATGAAATGAAATCCTATTAATTGCAGGGCCTAATAAGCATACTTGCAAGGAAAAGATGAAATTTAATTTCCTATCCCCCCCCCCCACCTCCTGAAGGGAAATAAAGAAGCTGAATGAAAGGTTATTGATAGCACAAGTAAGTCATACTCCTAAGCTGGAACTAGTTATTTGTGTGTGTTCAGGGGGTGGTGTCAGCATTTAGGTGGTGAAGTGTCAATATTCGGCAAATAAGTGACTAGGATAACTGCCTAAATAGGACCAGTACATCTGCAAGTTGTGTTGTATGCTTTTCAGGATATCACAATAAAAGAGAGATTTGCATACACTGCCTCAATTGCATTCAAATCTAACTAATGGATATTCATTGTGGATATCCTGAAAACCCAATGGAACTGGGTTGGGAAAGGCTGGTCTACCCTAGGTCTTTAAAACAGAGTCATCTAATATAATAAAATGGTAAGCCGCGCATGCGCACTTCCTATGCGTGCGCCGGTTTTCCGTGAGCTGTAGCGATACATAGGAAGTGCGCATGCACGGCTTGCGATTCTTTGAAAGACGCGGCGGTGGCTCCTCTCACGATCCCCGCCTGCGTCGGACTTCCGACGCAGGTGGGGATCATGAGAGGAGCCACCGCCGCGTCTTTCAACTAAAAAAAAAAACAAGACAAGGCGGATGTTGGCCCGATGGCTGGAGTTCACTGCTGAGTCCGGTGAGGAGTGCTTCCCTCAACAGGAACCGTCGGGTCGAATTCAAATACTCCCGCCAGGTCGGGAGGGGCGGAGCAGGCTCGCATGCCTGGTGGGGACCTGGCGGGAACTAGACTCCCTGCAGGAGCCAGCCTGATGGCTGCAGATCACCGGACTGGACAGGGGGAGCAGGTAAGGGGGTGCTGCAGTACAGGAGGAGCAGGGAAGAGGTGATTCTGGACAGGGGGGGAGGCAACAGGAAGGGAGGCCTACTGCTGGATAGGGAAAGCAGGGAAGAGGTGCTGCTAGACGGGGGGGAGGTAAAAGGAAGGGAGAAGACCTACTGCTGGACAATGGGTGCTGCTGGACAAGGGGAGACGGGCTACTGCTGCACAGGGGGAACAGGGAAGGCGTGATGCTGGACAGGGGGGAGGTAAAAGGAAGGGAGAAGGGCTCCTGCAAAGTAGAAGAGCTACTGCTGGATATGGGGAGCTGGAAATGGGGTGATGCTGAACAGGGGGAGATAAAAGGAGAAGGGCTACTGTTATATAGGGGGAGCAGGGAATGGGTGGGGGTGCTGCTGGACAGGGAGGAGGTAAAAGTAAGGGAGAAGGGCTGCTAGCACCCGTTAATGTAACGGGCTAAACAACTAGTTTACTAGAATAAAATATTAACATATAGGGCAATTCTATAACAGTATCAGGGGAATAATCAAAAACATTAGGCGTTCAAAAACCAGCATAAATTGGCATCTGGACATCTTACTAGTCAAAACATCCAAGTGGGCATTTTCAAAACTGACTTTCTGGACGTCTAGTGGGATTTCTCGCCCGCTGTGCGGCCAGAGTTGAAATGGGCATGTTGGTAGGCGTGCCATGGGCAGGGAATGGGCGGGTTTTGGGTGGGTTTAGACTTTTCCCAGGACATCTTAGATGGAACTTAGATGTTTTAACTAGACCTGTTTGAGAAGTGTCTAAGTGCCAAAAAGGGCACCCAAACTGACCAGATGACTACTGGAGTGATGCAGGAGGGGTTCGCATTCTTAGCAGACTGGCCACACAGACATCCCAGCACAGCAGTGGGGCATTGCAGTGAACTTCACATAAAAGGTCCAGGGTGTACATCTCACTATAATCCCCTTACACTTCTCCCTCCGGATTCGCGGGGGATAGGGGCAGAGCCGGACCGCAAATGGTGAAATACCGTGAATATCTTCTGGTCCGGCTCTGACCCACCCCCGCCTCCCTCCTGCCTTCCCCCCAGCATCCCGGCCTTACCTGGTGGTCTAGCGGGCTTTCGGGGCAGGAGCGATCTTCCTACGCTCCTGCCCCGTGCAGATCGCCAATAGGAAATAGCTGCCGCGAGTTCCCATAGTCTCTTGAGACTACGACGGGAACTCCCCACAGCCATTTCCTATTGGCGATCTACATGGGGCAGGAGTGTATGAAGATCGCTCCTGCCCCGAAAGCCCGCTAGACCACCAGGTAAGGCCGGGACGCCGGGGGGGGGAAGGCTAAATGGTGTGTGGGGGGGTTCTTTTTTCCCCTCCCCCAAAAATTGTGAATATGTGAAATCTCAATTGCCGAAACCACGAATGGGGAGGGGGAAGTGTACATTATATGCTGAACCCTCCAAACTTCATCCCAAACCTACTTTGCCTAACTGTATACCTCACCAATAATCCTCCTGCTTGCAAGTGTCACCTCTGTGTCAGTGTTCTTATGGTCATGTTAGCTGTGTAAAGCGTCCTTTTGTAGGGCCGGAGTGATCTCCAAGTTATCGTACCCATTTTGAGAGCAGAGCATAGGCAGGAGTAACTGAGGATTGTTCCTATCCCAACTATACCCCTAGATCACCAGGGATTAAGATAGGCCCAGGAGGACCGACAGGTGAGGGAGGCACTCAAGGGGGTCTGGAAGGAGGGCAGCTCTTGTCTGATGAGGTAGGGAGACAAATAGGAAAATTCATACATTTTCAGCTTCCACTTAAAACACATGCCCCCTCGTCTACGAAACTGCGCTAGCAGTTTTTAGCACGGGGAGCCGCACTGAATGGCCCGCACTGCTCCTGACGCTCATAGGAACACAATGAGCATCGGGAGCAGGGCGGGTCATTCGGCGCAGCTCTCTGTGCTCTCTCTGCGCTAAAAACCGCTAGCGCGATTTCGTAGAAAAGGGGGTTGGTCATTTTCATCCGAAACTGAAAGAATGTCAAGAGAATAAAATAACCTTTTGGCTGAAACCGAAACTGGGCAAATAAAGTATTTCGGGATGGGTTGGGTGCCATAACTTAAAGCAAAACTGAAATTCAGTTGGGCTCTACAGTACTAACTACCATGTTTTCCCAAAAATAAGACAGGATCTTATATTAATTTGTGCTCCAAAAAACACACTAGGGCTTATTTCTGGGGAATGCCTTTTTTTCATGTAGAGCAATCATCTCTCCCTTCCTCTTCTCCACCCAAATTCTTCCTCTTTCCTTTGTCTCTCCATCCCCTTCCCCCATGTGCAGCATCTTTCCTCGCCTCTCACTCATCCCTTTGTACAGCCGCTCCGAGGCCTCCAAAAAGATAGGCCGGGGTTTTCCAAGCTTACATTTCCAGTGCCTATCTATGTCATGAATTGCACCTACGTAGGCACTTTTAGGCCTCCTTACGCCACTTCTGGCATTAGCCATGCCCATAGTGGCGTTGGGCAGCCTAAAGTGCCTATGGAGGCATGATTCCAGGGCCGACTTTTTAGGTGCCAGTAAGCACCTTGAAACTCAGTTAAAAATGTCATTTGAACAGCATTTTTTTTTTTTACTGAGCTTTGGCACCTACAGGCACCTACAAAATTGGTGCTGGTTAGAGAATCTGGGCCTTACTGTTCATAAATGAATATGTTACTTGCTTGGTACATTTTATTTTTAGGCTGTACACATACATTTCACGAACTAAGCCATTGTACTGTAGAGGAATCCATTCTATTTGCTTGTTTCATGCTTATATATCGGTTGATGCAATTTGTACATTGTATATCAAATGTTATTGCATATGTGATGTATATGATGCATAAATAAAGACTTAGAAAACTCTGAAGAAATGTGTTGTGATTTTCCTTGCTATGCCGCAGCTAGAGTATCACACAATAACACCATTTTACTCAGGACTGGAATGATATACTGTGGTATGTCACACTTTATCATTTTTTTTAAAGTTAAACTGTGCTCCCACTGTGTCTGGTTATTACAGCTTTAAGAATCTACACAGCTTCAATTTTCCTCTGCCTTTTCCATCCCTGTCAGGCCACTCTACAGGAAAGTTAACAGGATAGGGTCAACACCACTGAATGAATGCAGATTTCTCAAAGTCAGCAAGTGAGATGGTGTGGTGGCCGTGTCAGTCTATTTTCCAAAGTAATATGTAGAAATAAAACAAAAAAACATAGGAAATAAGTACCTTTTTTTATTGGACCAACTCAATGTATTTTAAGATGAGCTTTCAAAGGTAACCCTTCTTCAGATCTGATCTGAAGAACGAGAATTACCTTCCAAAAACTCATCATAAAATGCATTCAAGTTAGTTCAATAAAAAAGGTATTACCTTATTTCCTTTGTAGTTATTGTTTGTTTGGCCCCCACCGGGTGTTTTTTCCCCTCGATCGCCCATTTTACGATCCGGCCATGCAAATTAGTAAAACCCCATGCAAAATAGCCAAGAGATTGATTCACTTACATTGCTTGGCTATTTAGCATCGGGTTTTACCGATCCTAAAAACCAATTGCTGTGTTACCAACAGGTCTGCCTGGTTTTTTGGGTTTTGTTTTTTTCATTTTTTTCCAATAGAACAGATATTTTGCATGTAATACACAAGCAAAATATCTGCCCATAAAAAGAAAAAAGAAAAAAAAAACTCCACCGCTGCCAATGGCCGTCCCCCAACGACCCCCGACAAACGTGGCAACCCAAAAACAAATGACAGGAGAGATGCTCACTCTCTCCTGCCATGAAGGCGCCCATTCCCTTCCCCCTCTCCCGAAAAAACAGCAGGAGGGATGGAAACTTGATAGCGAATCAATCGCTGTTGGAAAATCGGCCAAAGAATCAGCCAACAGCGATCGAGTCGCTATCTTTAGTGAATCTGGCCCTTTAAACCTGGATACTTAGCAGTCCGTTTACAAAACGGCATTAAAAAGTGGCCTTAGTGCACAGATCTTTCCTACATGCTAAGGTCATTTTGAGCACAGCAGTAAAATGGCTGATTTTCAAATTTTTGTGTTAATGGTCACATGCTAATGTTGCCATTAGCACAGGGCTATTACAAAAGATTAGTTCATGAGCCCTTACTATTTTGTAGGTGGCAAGAGCTCATGCCCACTATCTGCTCCCATACAGTCCCCCCTCCATGATATAAATATAAATAATTATTAAGCATGTGGTATGCGTGTGCTAACTCGGAATATACCATGTGCCCTGCAGTAAGCTCTTTTAAGTTGTGGCAAGCATGTGCTAGTGGGTTGCTCTCTTCCCAACTGTCTTTTGCCAGGGACCTTTGCTGAGCAAAGCAGCCAATCAGAATCTAGCTTTCAACTGCATTCAATCTTAAGGACATTCTGGGGAAAATTCTGTATAGGACACTGGTTTCTACAGCCACCTAAGAAGCGGCTGATAATCGAATACTGGGAAGGAGGCCTAAGATTCTGGTTGGCCCAGGTGCCTAAGGCCTCTCCTATGGGAGGGGCTTTAGGCATCTGAGCTAATCAGAGCCCACTTTTTCAAGATTGCTTTTAACTCCTAACTCCCACTCACTTGTAAAGCACTGATTCCTGAGAAACTCCTTAACCCCTTACGTGTCCTGTTGTTCTGTTTGATTAGTGTAGCCTCCCCTCTTGAAAGTGCACTCCTGCCCTGTGTCTTTTAAAATTTGTAGTCCTGGTGATAGTCGAGTTTTCTTAGACCAGGATTCACTTTCAAAGAGAACAAGCTGACAGAACAAATCTTCTCCTACTTAGCTTTTACCAGAAGCATGAAATATTAAATAAAAAGATTTCTCCATGTTCAGAGAATCATGTTTCCCAATATTAGTTAGTCACAATTGCACAAAGTGCAAAAAGGGATTTATTGCACTATAACATTAAAAAGAGTTAACATAATACATATGGTTATAATTTTAAAAAGATTCAACGTACGGTACTTCTACAATCCCTACTGGCCAATATCTACAGACTAAAGTGCAAAATATCTGAATACTGCCACAGATAATTCTCTTGTCTTTGCAATAAAGTAGTAAATTAGATAGTACAGGGAAACAATTTCTCTTTCAGCTAAATTTAAAGAAGACTAGAATTAACTTTCATCAAGTCTTGGATTGGGTTTTTAAACCAGCAGGCCAGAGTCAGTTAAAAATAGGCAACCAAGCAGTGTGAGTGTCTTTAAAAATTAAAGTCCCCGAAGATTTTTACTTATCTTCACGCTTTCTTGGGGTTATCATCTTCCCCTAATTCTGATTAAAAATTAAAGGAGAAAGAATATTTCCCTGAGTGTGTCTCTGCAATGCCTGCCTGTCACAGGATGCCTGAACTAAAACTGATATGAACTACCAAAATAAAAATAAAATACAATTACAATCCCTGTCTAGGTTTCTTTACTATTCTTTTGACTATTTCCCTAGTCTCTCTAAAGGAGAGGTGTCAAAATCTTTCACTTCGGGAAAGCTACTGCTGCACAGGAACACAAACAGCTCTCATACTCACTTTCATTGGGTTTTACTAAACAGCAGTAGAGGTTTGTACCATGGGCAGCGAGGTGAATGCTCCGACGCTCACAGAATTCCTATAAGCTCGTACCTCACCAGCCCAAGACAGAAAACTTTACCGCCGTTTAGTAAAAGAAGCCAAGGAACCCACTTTTATCCATAAATACCTGATTCCACATGATCCTCCGAGAACCTTAAGATCTGCATCACAGCATCTTCTTCATGTCCCATCCCTAAAAATCATTAGTACCCGTAGGGCTTCTTCTTTTGCAACGATAGCCCCAACAATATGGAATTCGTTAACATCATATTTAAGGTCTGAACAGAATTTAGATAAATTCAAGGGTGGCCTCAAAAGCTTCTTATTAAAGATGCATATGACTGTTAATTGACCTATGGGACTTTCCTTGCTCATTTTCCACACCAAAATTGATTTTTCCCTTTCCCCTTGTTATTATCCTTTTTTAAATTATTATTAATTCTTTATTCATTTTATAATTTACATCAAGTGCATCAAAAAATATCAACCATTTTGACTTAAATACATCACTTGAATTCTACAATTCTTCATATTAAATAGAATTATCTCTTTCCCTCCCATCCTTTCAACATCTCATAACGCATATACCATATATTAAAGTCCCCCTCCCCCCACCCCATTCTTTCATTTGTACAAAGCAGGGAAAATAATACTTATTCATTGCAATAATTTGTTAATGGCCCCCACACATCTTGAAATTTATTAAAATTTCCTATCTGAATAGCTAATGTTCTTTCCATTTTATAAATATGACTCACTGAATTCCACCAAAAACTGTAGTTTAATCTATTCCAATTTTTCCAATTGCATGTTATTTGTTGTATGGCAACTCCTGTTAAAATAAGTAAGAGTTTATTATTTTTGGAAGATATTTGGCTCATAGCCCTCATAGACATGCCAAATAATATTGTATCATACGATAATGCCACATGATTTTCTAACAAACTATTAATTTGGCCCCAAATTGATTTCCAGAAAGCCATAATAAATGGACAATAGAACAATAAATGATCTAAAGTCCCTGCTTCAAGATGACAATGCCAACATCTATCAGACTTAGAGCAATCTAATTTTTGTAAACAAACAAGGGTCCAGAATGCTCTATGCAACAGGAAA
Organism: Geotrypetes seraphini; assembly: GCF_902459505.1. Taxonomy (NCBI): domain Eukaryota; kingdom Metazoa; phylum Chordata; class Amphibia; order Gymnophiona; family Dermophiidae; genus Geotrypetes; species Geotrypetes seraphini. The sequence continues at coordinate 214,002,477 of NC_047089.1, read as the reverse complement.
AACGATATTTGTCTCATGGATGCAGACATCGTACATCTCATCCTCTAAGACCAAATTTGTGGCCATTGACTCGCAGTAAATTGATGCTTAATCTCAATACTCCAAATGTCCCGAAGACCAGTCTTTGGTTTTTTATTCATAAATCCAGATATTAATTTGTACCACTGAGTGGCATGATGTCCCAGGAAATCTACCTGAAAGCATAAGAATTCGAAACTATATTGATTATTATGATTTTTCCATTCAGGGAACCCCACCTGAATTGCCTGCTTCAGTTGCATCCATCTAAAATTTTGTGATTTGTTAAGACCATATTTATGTTGCAACTGTGAAAACTCCAGCAGTTTACCATTTGAAATAACATCTTCTAATACACCTATTCCTGCAATCATCCAATGCTTCCAGATGACTTTAAATCTGCCAATTTGAATCTTGGAGTTCAACCATATAGTTTGATTTGTTGATTTGTGAATTGGAATAGGTGTTAAATTACTCACATATCTTATTGTTTTCCATGTGTCTACAAATAATCTATTTTCTTTATATAATCTAGGCATTTTGATACTAAGTACATGGCATAATCGCAGAGGAAACATGAGGCGCCATTCCAACCATAACCAATCCGAGATATTATCAACAGGCTCTGGGAGGATACAATACATACCCTGGCGCATAATATAGGATTGATGATACCTATAAAAGTTGGGAAAATTTACCCCTCCCTCTGTAATCGTTTTTTGAAGAGATATTAAAGCAATTCTAGCCTTTTTGCCCAGCCAAATAAATTTTGTAAGAATACAATTTAACTTTTTATTAAAGGACCCCTGAAATAAAACAGGTAACATACCCATTTGATAACAAACCACAGGCAGAACCATCATTTTAATAGTTTGAATTCTCCCCCACCAAGAAAGATGTAAAGGATTCCATTGCTCACACATTTCTGTTACCCTCTGTAATAAAAAATTTTCATTCACTTTCATTGTTTCTTCCAACGTGTTTTTTATCCAAATGCCTAAATATTTTATTCCGTCCTCTTTCCATAGAAAGGGGAATGTTTAAAAAAAAAAAACCTTTTGTACAATGGACATTAAGTGGAAGAACTTCTGATTTACTCCAATTTATCTTGTATCCTGAAAATTTTCCAAATTTTTCTATTAATTCTAGTAAGCTTGGAATGGTTGTTTCGGGATTTCTCAAATGAAGCAACATATCATCTGCATAAGCAGAAACTTTATATTCCCGATCTGAATAAGGAATACCCTGTATCTCCTTCGCTTGTTGAATAGCTAATAACAAGGGTTCTAATACAATATCAAAAAGCAAAGGAGACAAAGGACAGCCTTGTCTAACCCCCCTCTGCAAATTAAAACGTTCTGAGAAATTATTATTAATATATAATCTAGCAGCAGGGAAGCTATACAATGTTTGGATCATTTGTATAAATCCTGAACCTATAACAAACCATTCCATTGCTTGATACACGAAGGCCCATTCTACCCGATCAAAGGCAGAATTTTATTTTACACACCACAAACCCTTCTGTTTTAATGACACAAATTATCTCACTCACTCTCAAATTTCCCTGTTCAATTCAGTCTCTCATACGCTCTCAAAGCCTAGTACACCTGGGCTCTCCCCAACAGTTGCCAGGGCCCTTTGCTTAGCAAGGCAGCCAATCAGAATCTAGCTTTCAACTGTCTTCAAACTTATGGGCATTCTATTCCTTATTTTGGGTACTTAATTTTTTTTTTTTTCTTTAAAACACCTAAATGCACATTGTGCACTAGTGCTAGCCAGAATTCCGTCAAAATTAACATTTTTAAGGATCCCCAGACCAGAAAACAAGACCCTCTTCATTTCCAACATTTTGCATAAGTTGGGATTGATCTAAACCCATAGCCCACACAAACAACATCTCAGAATCCCCAAACAATTTTTTAATATATTTTTAACACTATCAGGGAAAGTTTCGCTATTACATTTTATAAAAACAGGAGTCAGTGCAGGTGTCTTTGTACTCTATTGAGCATGCTCAGGAAAATCACTGGTTTTGGACTCTATCTGCCCCCTCCCCCCCCCCACACACACACACTTTCCCAGCATCTTCTGCTCTTCCTTTCCCCTCCAGCAATTGTGCGTGCGCAATTGTGCAACCATGGAAAATTGCGGCACCCTGTGCCTCGCTTATGGCCTTCACCATTAACAAATAGATTCTATTAAGTTCAAGTTCCCCTGACCCATCAAAACACCCCGAAATTGCTCTTCCTGGCCCTGCCAACTTCAGGCTCACCACACACATGTGTCTCTTGAATATTTATATGTACAGCACTGCATACGTTTAGCAACGCTATAGAAATGATAACTAGTAGTGATAGTATAATGTCAGCATAGTACTTATGAAACACCTAATAGCCCCACATCAGAACATTCAAATAACACAGATATGATGCTAATGCTTTTCTACAATACTTCCTGTCTCCTGTCCCGGCTGACTCTGTCAATTTTTTTTTTACCTCTCTGCCGCCTCCCCCCACATACCTTTTTGAATTCCTGGTGGTCCAGTGGTGCACCAGGCAGGAGTGAGCGAGCTTTCCGCACTCCTGCCCCACGCTGAGCCCCTCCCTGAATGGCCGCCTCGAGTTATCGTGGCCCAGTGGTTTACCGGGCAAGAGCGAGCTTTCCTCGCTCCTGCCCGTTGCTGAGCCGCTTGCTGAATGGCTGCCCCGAGTCCAGCTGTGGCTTAGACTGACCTCTTTGAACAGTTCACTGCAAAATGGGAACATTTCGGTCTTTCTTCAGGCTTTGGGGACAGTTGACCGGCAACCCATCTATAATTACTGCTTCTACTCCTCCTTTAGCTCCTTGAGCAGGGAGCTAAATCCCCCCTGCCCAGCAGCACGCCTTCCCTGTTCCCCCTGTGCAGCAGTAGCCCGTCTCCCCTTGTCCAGCAGCACCCATTGTCCAGCAGTAGGTCTTCTCTCTTCCTTTTACCTCCCCCCCCCGTCTAGCAGCACCTCTTCCCTGCTTTCCCTATCCAGCAGTAGGCCTCCCTTCCTGTTACCTCCCCCCTGTCCAGAATCACCTCTTCCCTGCTCCTCCTGTACTGCAGCACCCCCTTACCTGCTCCCCCTGTCCAGTGGTGATAATCCCCCTTACCTGCTCCCCCTGCCCTTGGGTGGTGTTTCTCACTCACTGGTCCTCTACAACTTTTTAGCTGGGCCCTCTTAGGGACTGAGGCAGAAAGCTACCTCAGACAGAATCGCAGTTAATGAGCATTCTGTTTGTACATTACTGGCCACACAATACAGACATGGCTGTTAACATGGGCACACAGTCTGTCATAGGGGAAAACATCCTCCAGGATTCAAGACAAAGTTAGACAAGTTCCTGCTGAACCAGAACATACGCAGGTAGGGCAAGTCTCAATTAGGACGATGGTCTTTGACCAAGGGCTGCCGCGTGAGCGGACTGCAGGGCACGATGGACCACTGGGCTGACCCAGCAGCGGCAATTCTTATGTTCTTATGTAATGAAGCCATTAGGCATTCCTTTGTGGTACACAGATGTAAAGAGGGGATTTCTAACACATTCACAATGCAAGAAATTCACTACCATGTCCAAAGCAGCATAGAATGATTAGTTGAGAGGATTTAATACCAATTTTGGGGATTTATGTTCAGTTTTTTCTTGGGGGGGGGGGGGAGGTGACCATATATACCTGCAGTGTTAAAAGATAGACTGGAAGTAACAGCTGTGTGCGGAGGTAACAGCATCTTCACTGTGCACATAGCCAAAGAAAGTGAAAGCACCGGCACACATTTGCACAAGAAAATTTTGAGAGGCTAACATTTATACACAGAACAACATTCTGGTTCATGTACAGATATGTGCCTGCACTTTCTTTCTTTCTTTTTTTTTAAATTCTTTACTGATTTTCAAATTTTGACAGTGCAATACAAATATATTAAACATGAGCATTATACATAACGCACTAAAAATACACAAAATTTTCTCCCTCCCTTCCTCACATAATTACACAGCATATGCATATATTATTGCAATATTATAGATAAATACCTTTAGCAAACTCAAATACCTTACCCTCCCCCCACCCCACACCCCCTGGATGTGTAAGGAATCTGTAAAAAGGGAAATGCTTGACATTCATTGCAATTCAACATATGCAGTCAATGGGATCCACACCTTATTGAATATCATACTAGACCCCAAACACTCCGCATTCATTCTCTCATATTTATACGTGGAACAAAAATTTGCCCAACAAAATGTGTAATTCAGTCTGTCATAACTCTTCTAGTTACATGTAATCATCTGGATGGCTATTCTGGTCATAATCAAGAAGAGCCGACTTTCATATCTATCTAAAGAAGGCTTAATATGCAATATTGTACCACAAATTATGGCTTCAAAGGTTTGACACTATTATTTTATTTATTGGGGTAGGAGAAAGGGGAGGGAATGGGGACTTATATATTACCTTTTTGTTGCTTTGGAATTTCAAAGCTGGCATTCAAAGTGGTGGGCACTGGAGAATTAAGTGACTTGCCCAGGGTTACAAGGCTGGGATGTGATCGCACAACCTCTGGGTGCAGAGCAGCAGCCCAATCAGTGAGCCACGGCCCGTCCTTGGGATTTATTAACCACCTTTTTTCATGGAGAGATTCACTCAAAGTGGTTTACGATACATGGAAACTTAAGAGTACTTGATTGCTATTAAATGTATTGTAAACCACTTTGAGTGAATCTCTTCATGAAAAAAGGGGTTCATAGTCATAAGCATGTGGGACAAACGCATGCCGACAAATGGGAGCAGACAATTGAGCGCAAGACTTTAGTGCGCCTCAGTAAAAGCTTATTTTAAAGGGCTCCGATGGGGGGTGTGGGGGGAACTCCCCAGTTTACTTAATAGTGTTGGCACTGCCGTTGGGGGTGGTTTTGGGGGGTTGTAACCCCCCCATTATAGAAGAAACTTAACTTTTTCACGCAACTCCTGATTGGATAAGGCCCGACTTAGTGCAGGAAGAGGCAGTCGGAGCGTACCGCGAGTGATTTCCTGCACTCGCGGCGCTCCGGCTGCTCTCTCCTGCCTCTCCCGCTGCCCTCTCCTTGTTGGCGGCTCACAGTAAGAAAATACCACGAATGACTGGGACCGCGAACGGCCGACCGCAAACGACCAGGGGAACACTGTATACTTCCCTTTACAAACTCTTATTTGAATCCTATTGGATCAAAATCTCTGAATGTACCACCTACTGTTATGCTTTGATTAACATCCGTTTTCTGGATCAGAGGCCAGAATGTTCTGTCTGCAAAGCAATGACACACACATGCACACATACTCATCTCTGCCTCTAGTCTCTATTTTTAAAGGCAAGATGGTGCAATTCGCTAGCATCCTGTGACTGCTTCCTTCCATATGAAATTTCAACATAGATTTTTATTTTTGTAAACCTCCGGCAGAGTGACAAGCTAGTGGCAGCACTGTCTTTTAATGCCCAGAAAGATAAATAATGCATGTGATGGTCGTTGTCACTCAGAAAGATGGATTGCTGCTTGCCCAGGCCCGTGAGTGACACGGACTTCAGTGTTACAAATTATCTCTTTTCTTTCTTTTCTAAATTTAATTTATAGATATATTTATATATATAATGTTTTTCAGACTACTTGATTCTGATTAATGGCACTGTCAGGGGTAGGATCTCACTTCCCTCATGATGACTCAGGGATGTAGTCCCCTGTCACATCCACAGCAGCATCTGTCAGGGGCAGAAGGGTTCAGGAATGCCAGAATCAATAGATAAATTCTTTTTAGTCCTCTGACAGCCCTATTCACCGCAGGAGTTCAGTACAGGCAGGGCATGGTGGAGTTTAAGAGCAGAGCACAGCACAGCAGGGAGAAAAGCATGTCAGAAATCCACACCTGGACCAGGGTTAGGAAAGTAATGGGCACCATAGCAACAACAAAGGCCCCACCACCACCTTCACTTCATTAAATGGAAATTTTTATCGTTATGAAGAGAAATCAAACAGGGCACAAGGCCAGTATCGTTTAAATGACCCAGTTATGTTGTTCATTCAGGGGTAAATTCAATATAGCTCACAAAAAAGTTATGAACCAAAAACTTGGGCGCAGAGTTGTGCACCGAGCACCTGATTCTAGGTACCTAGGTAGGGTTACCATATGGCTCTAGAAAAAGGAGGGCGGATTGAGACATCCAGGTTTTACTTCCACTGAAAGCAATGGAAGTAAGGAGGACAGATGGAGACATCTGGGTTTTAGTTCCCTTGAAAGATGTCTCAATCCGTCCTCCTTTTTCTAGAGCTAGGTAACCCTATGCCTAGGGAAACAGCACCTACCTCGTGTCAAAGATAGGCACTATTTATAGAATTGAACCTTGCAGCGCCTAACTCAAGTTAAGCACCGGCAGGTCTCAGAAACTTAGGTGCTGATATACTAGGCCAGGGTTTACTTGCCCTAAAATACCGGTAACCTAAAGCAGGTGCCTAACAGCGCCTAACCCATTTCACGCCCAATCTCTGCCATTAACCTTTTTGGGTAGGCACCAGTAGGTGCCTCAGTGTAAACGCCTACCGAGTTAAGCACCCCCCCAAAATAATTTTTTTTTAAAAAATCGATTTAACAGCGCCAACAGAACTAATTAAAAAATTATCCCCCCCCTTTTACGAAGCCACATTAGGGTTCTTTTTATCACCGGCCCTGGCGGTAAAAGCTCTGACGCTTTTTTTATCGCCATGGCCGGCGATAAAAAAAAAACTAACGCGGCTTTCGTCAAAGGTGGTAAGTTAGGCGCGCCAATGCAGACGGCCAAATGTAGGCGCCTTTTATAGAATCAGACCCCAAATCTGTTAAGGAATACTAGTATAAGTCAGCAGTTAACGCGGCAAACTTTAGGTGTGACCACTTAAGCCAAGTGTGGCAGTCTGTCCCATAAACATAACTCTTCTATAAAATGTACACAAGAAAAATAGGAAAGCCCCTGACATGCCCGGGTCCTTCCTAAGAAGTTAGATATGCTGTTTATGGACTAGGGGTATAAGTCTGTTACACGTGCAATGGCAAATTAGTGCCAACTAGCGTTTGCTAATGCCAATTGTTCAGGTTTCAAGTTTTATTAAAATTCGATATACTGTCCCAGGGCTGAGGCTGTCTAAGCGGTTACAATTATAGTCAAAATCAAACTGAAGTTAAAAGTAAGGAAATGAAAAAAGTAGAAATCCATTTGTTCAACAAGAACTGATGAGAAGAACACAGTTTCTGCTGGTGAGGGTGTGCTGGTCCGCAGGACCCTCTTCCCCCCCTCAAGTCAAGAACAGGGCACAATCTAGAATAGGAGAGAAAAAAAATGACCACTAGATGTGTCTTTGAATTCTTGGTATATATTACCAATTATTTGCCAGTTCAGTGCCCAGTTAGTTGATTGTGTTATGCATGTAACTGGACCTATGCTCTAAGGGCCGTTTTCTGTAATTAAGCCAGCATTTTAAAGGCCTACATTATAAGTGCTTAGGTCCTTTAGAGCAGTGTTCTTCAACCACCAGTCCATGGACCAGTGCCAGTCCACAGAAATTTTGTGCCGGTCCACAGGGCCAGCACGTGCATCAGCCCCAAAACAGTGTTCTTCAACCGCCGGTGCACGGTGCAATCGATGCAGCGTTATCTTCGAGCCAGCTCCCTCTTCCTAACTGATTCAGTGCACAGAGCCACGGGCAGTAGCTCCTACGGACGTTGCAACGTCAGAGGGAAGGCTTCCAGATGAGGCACGGGACGTGCAAGGTGCAATTAGTAGTATTATAGGGGCGGGGTCTGGGGGTGGAGATTGGGTAGAGATGGGCGGGGTCTGGCCCATGACTTAGCCCAGTGTTCTTCAACCACCGGTCCATGGACCGATGCCGGACCACAGAATAATTCTTTTATTTCTGTCGGTCCATAGGTGTAAAAAGGTTGAAAAACACTGCTTTAGAGAATTGTGCCTAGTGGCACCCAAGTCATTCTCCATCCCTAAACATGCCTACTTTACTGTTAGGCGCTGCTAAGCACCATGCGATAGGTGCCTATCTTTTGTAGAATCACGCCTAAGAAGATAGGCACCTACTGCCCAATTAATCTTTATTTTTTTCAATTATGTTATAATGCCTCTGTATCGCTCAATGGTGCGACCTCACCTTGAGTATTGCATTCAGTTCTGGTCTCCTTATCTCAAAAAAGAAAAGGTTCAAAGAAGAGCAACCAAAATGATAAAGGGTATGGAACTCCTCTCGTATGAGGAAAGACTAAAGAAGTTAGGGCTCTTCAACTTAAAAAAGAGATGACTGAGGGGAGATATGATTGAAGTCTAGAAAATCCTGAGTGGTATAGAATGATTACAAGTTGATCGATTTTTTTTTTTTTTTTTTTTCATTGCATCAAGATTTACAAAGACTAGGGGACACTTGATGAAGTTACAGAGTAATCCTTTTAAAACCAATAGGAGGAAATATTTTTTCACTCAGAGAATAGTTAAGCTCTGGAATGCGTTGCCAGAGGACATGGTAAGAAAGGCCTGAACAAGTTCCTGAAGGAAAAGTTCACAGTCTGAGGTTGAGACAGATATGGGGGAAGCCACTGCTTACCCTGGATCAGTGGGATGGAATGCAGCTACTATTTGGGGTTTTGCCAGGTTCTTGTGACTTGGATTGGCCTCCGTGAAGATGGGATACTGGGCTATATGGGTCATTGGGTCTGACCCAGTAAGGCTATTCTTATGTTCTTACCAATTAAAGATAGGTGCTTAACGTTAGGCAACTCTTATAGAATTTTCCCCTAACTGCACACTTAACTTCGGGTGCCATTTATAGAATTTGGTGGTCATTTTGTCTGGTTTCTATGGATCAGGAAGCTGTGCCAACACCAGTCAAGCAAAGCCACCAAGAGGATTTTGTTGTTTGTGTCTGCACTGTACAGTTTTCTTTATTCAGAGAGGAAACCAAGTCTACAAACCAGCTGAAGTAGTTCAGTGATTAAAGGTGCTTGCTCCACCTTTCCCAGGTAGTGGGTTCAAATTCACAGGAAACAAATATATGGTCAGAACCCCAGCACACATCCTAGGCTGCCAAAAGCAGCCGTTTTTTTAGTGACAATCTGCCACCTGGGTGCATATTGATGATGTCATGATGATGTCAATGTTGTGCATCAAATAATGTCCACTTCCTTTGATTGAGAGCTAATGTGAGTGTTATATCTATTATTATTTTCCTAAGAGTTGGAAATGAGGTGTATTATGAAACATATTCTTCTCATTTGATTTAGTGTATTCATGGCATTGTTGAACACGATGACTGATTATTTTTGTACACTGTACTATTTTACTATGTTTTAGAATGTAAGCCACCCTGAAGGTTCTCCCTAGGGCAGGATAGAAAATTGTAAATAAACTTGGAAACTATACTCTCTTCTACCTCACCTCTGTCTGTTTTTCAGTTCCAATACACCTCCTGTCCCTGAGCCTTACCTGCTTTTATCCCTGTAGCAACATATGTGGTGTCCACATGTGTGGGTGGGGGGTTGTGCAGTTTGTGAGGATGAAACAGAAGCCATTGGTACAACCTAATCTTACTGCTGCATGTCACTGTCTGTAGTAGCTTACAAAAGAAGGAGAGGGTGATTTGGTTCATAGACCCTGCAAATATCCTAGCTATACCCAGTAATAGGGGGACTCTCTAGGGTTATCATATGGCTTCAGAAAAAGAAGGATGGATTGAGGCATCATGGTTTAAGATTCATAACATAAAATAACATAACATAACATACTACTTATATACCGCAGGACCGTAAAGCTCTATGTGGTTTACAAAAGAGAAAGTTGTTAGAATTGAATAGAATGACTTAGTTTCCTATGTATTTGGTGAACAGGTATGTTTTCAGATGCCTTCTAAAATCTAAATAGGTACTAGAAGTCATGATTTAGAGATGTAAGTCTTTGCCTCAGGACACTGCCTGATAGGATAAGAGACGTTGGTGGAATTTTTTGAATTTACAGCTCCCCCTCCTGATTTAGTTTCCCCAATCATGAATTCGGTTATTCACAATTTTTGTTGCCCCTTGAATTTTTAATTCAGAAACAATGCCCCGGACATCCCCCAGACCTTACCTGGTGGCAGATCGTTCCTGCCCCACGTCACTGCTAAACCACCAGATAAGGTCGGGGACGCAGGAGGGAGGTGGGTTGGGTCAGAGCCGGCCCCAAAAATTATTTGTGATTTTCCCTATTAGTGGGCCGGCTCTGCCCCTAACCCCCTTGAATATTGAGGGTCTGCTGTATATCATTTTACCAATGGAAAAGTAAAAATGGCATGTGAACGTCTAGTGAGATAATTCGGGGTTAGGCCAAATAGGGTCTTATAGCAAAAACACCCCAACTTGAACTTAATCCGAGCCTCCACTGGCAACCAGTGCAATTCGCAGAAGAAGGCAGTAACATAGCCTGACTTCTTTAGCCTGAAAATCAGTCTTACCGCTGCATTTTGAACAATACGTAATCTCTGCAAGTTTTTCAGTGTTCCTGCCAAGTAAATATTACAATAGTCCAATTGACTCAGGAACAGGGACTGAACCAAGGGTCTAAATGAGGCAATTTCAAAGTATGCTCTGATTGAGCGGAGCGTCCATAGAGTGTGAAAACCCTTCCTTACCAGAGCATCCACCTGATTCTTCATGGTCAGATTCTGATCTAAGATTACACCCAAGATCTTAATAGTTGAGTCAACTGGATATGTCATGTTGTTTATAGTCAGAGGTGTTTCGATACAATTTTGCCATGGGAAGGCAAAAAAAAATTTGTTTTCTCTGAATTTAGTTTCAATCTAAATGCAGTCATTCATTGTTCCATCTGTTTGAATACTTCTGTGACTATATTGGTGACATAAGAGAAAGAATCTAAGATAGGAATAATAATGGTTATGTCATCTGCATAATTTAACAGTTTTATTCCCAGTTGCATTAGCCAATCTCCTAGTGAAGACATATAAACATTAAAGAATAATGGGGACAATGGAGACCCCTGAGGGACACCACATGGATTACTCCAGTTATCTGATGGAGTGTCATTAAATTGTCCTTCATAGGTTCGTGTTGTAAGAAAACCATGGAACCATTCCAACACTCTTCCATGAATGCCAATGGCATCCAATCATTCCAATAATTTGTTATGATCAATCAAATCGAAAGCGGAGCTCATATCAAATTGCATCACCAAGGCACCAGATCCTTTGCTAAACAGATTGTGTAAATAGTCTAGAATGGCAGCAATCACAGTCTCGGTGCTGTAGAGAGGTCTGAAACCAGATTGAGATGTTTTGAATGGAAGTAAACCCCAGAAATCTCAATCCATTCTCTTTTTTTCTAGAGCCATATGGTCATCCTAAAACCAACAGGTTCCCCTGTGAGTACAGTATTGTTATTAATGTGTTAGTCCAAAAATAAGTATATCTGAGTTGAAATATGTATCCTGAGACATGGCTGACCAAGAATTTTAGGAGGGGTCTCCAAAGGCTGCACCTTGCTCAGCTTCCAGCAGGTTTGCAGATCTCTTTGGCCAGGGGTCCAAGTGTAATAGTGCTAGTTGGACCCCCTAACACCATTCCCTATCTATATTTTGTACAGTATAGGAAAATGTGCATCTTTTTTTATTTTTCTGCTATTGTACTACATGCAAGGGCTGGTTTCCTGGGGTTTCCATTACATTTGTGTATGGTTTGTGGTAACTTTTATTCTGTAGCATTTTTCTTCTCTGTGTGTCACTGAGATATTCTGTTAGCATGAATTTTCTAGATAGTATTCTGTAGTCATTTGGCCTTTTCTATATTACAAGCTCTATAAGCTACAGAGGAAACTGAAGGCTTTGTTTGGAATCAGTGCTGTCATTGTAGATTAGCTCAACTTTCTGACAGACTTTATCTGGTCCAGATGTTTGTATCACTTTACCCAATGTGCCTGTTACTCAGATAGCCGTAGAGACAAAAAAACAAATAAACCATGATTGTATGATGAGTTGTATGGGGAAATGTCGTAGCTGTAATCTGCATCCAGCCTTGCATGAGGGGCAGGGGTTCTGTGAATGCAGAATATCTGGGGGAAGTACATGTGTGCTGGGGGCTCAGTGGGAGATGAAGAGTGATACCTCATGTACTAATCCTAGCCCTTAACTTGGGCTGCAGCCACTGCAGCTTATACTACAACTCTCATTGAAGTTATTAGGCTAGTTAAAAGCTGTGCAGGGTGTTAACCAAAAAGAGATTAAGTAAGGTTCTTACCTTGATAATATCTTTGCCAGTAGATAGGGATGTTATGCTGAACCAAGAATCTTCCATCCACTCCTGAGATTCTGTTGCAGGAGATACTGATCACAGTTTTTAGCACCTCCTCCTTCTCCCTGCTCTTTGCTACCCTCGGTCAGTTAGTTTCAAAGCCAGTGACAGCCCTACAGAAGAGAAAAGAAGGAGAACGGGGAGACGTCCCCCCCCCCCAACCAGGAACTTGATCTGCTCATATAAAATAACACAAAGCTCATAGACAGGCCAAGGAGAGGAAGGGAGCAAAATTAACCCTTATTAACAAGGAGTCCTCCCATGCCACCATGTCCACCCTATAAAATTTGGTGACAGTGTGAAGAGATGACCAAGTCGCCGCATGACAAATCTTATCCGGCGGGATTTTCTAGATTCATCCCAAGAAGAGGCAACTCATCTAGTTGAATGCACTTGAAGAGCAAAAGGCGCTGCTTCCCACAGACAATGTAAGAGGAAGAAATAGCTGAACTAATCCACCTTGAAATGGTAGCCTTGGAAGCCAGCCTCTCCTTCTTCGCTGGATTTGTCAAGACAAAGAGATGATCCAAGAGACGAAAATCATTTGTGACTTCCAGGTATCACAAGATAGCTCTCCAGACATCCAGCACCTTCAAGATTTTGTTCTTCTTTCTAGAACCAGAGGGCTGGAAAGCCGGACGCTGAACCTCCTGGTTGATGTGGAATGCTGAAACCACCTTTGGCAAAAAAGAAGGGACTGTGATATGGACGTAAGGATCCCTGCAGGACAAGGCCTGCAATTCTGAAACACATCTAGCAGAAGTAATTGCTACCAGAAAGACTGTCTTGATAGTGAGGTCCATGAGTGTGGTTTCCTACAAGGGCTCGAACGGAGATCACGAGAGACCCTCCAGCATGGTGTTAAGGTTCCAGAAAGGACATGGCTGGCAAACTGGAGGCCTAAGCCACAGTGTAAAGAATCTGATAATATCCGGGTGCAGAGCGAGAAAACCTGGCACCCTTGGCTCTGAAAACAGGAAACTCCAGCCACTTGAATCTTCAGAGAAAAAAACCGCCAGCCCCATGTCCAAGCCTTCTGGAAGAAAATATAGTACTAACAATACTGAGGCTGAGGTAGGGTCCAGCTTCTCTTTGTGACACCAACATTGGAAGGAATCCCATGCCTTGGTGTATGCTGTGAACATGGCAGGCTTCCTGGCCCTCAGAAGCAAACACACCACCAAATCCGAAGAGCACTTCCTGCTCAAAGTTGAATGGGTATCTGTTATATTGTGTAACCTGTGTGTCTGCAGGAAGTGTCTATGCCCCCTACACTGGCCCAACTATGTCTAATAGCTCCCCCCTCTCTATGGCAGTCAGATGTAGTTTTCCACCAAGACCCTGTGCAGCTATCTGTTCAGCCTTCTTCCAGACTTGCTCCTGCATTAGTCGCTACCTTTTCTTCACCCAGCCATCTACTTCATGAAATTGATTATGGATAGCATTGATCTCATTGCAGATCCGGTGCCAGATAGCAAGATGGCCACCTGTACCAATCCTATCAGCCTCTCTCCTCTAAAGGACATCATAGTTAGCACCCACTTGGTTGACAAGGATCCTAATCTCTCCTGGGAGACAATTGTGTGGTCTTTTAGGACCCATGTCACAAAGTGTGTGCAGTAATCCACGCTGTATATCCAGGGCATGTTCACAGAAAATCTGCACCAATCTCAGTGTCTCACGACAGTGCATTACAGCGCCGATAGATTTAAAAGCACTTAGTTGCAGATGACTCTTGTTTTTAGGACTCCCAGAGTATGGTTGTGCTTCTGTTGATTCTTAGTGATATCTTGAGAATTTGCTGTGTGTTGTGACCCTCTTCCATATCCATATCTTTCACTTACCATCCATGCTGTTCTTGCTCAGACTTTTGTCATCTATGCCACCCATATCTTTGTCCAGTCGTATTACTCTCTTGCTTTTGTCCCCCTCACTTTATGATCCCAAGTATCTGTGTGAAAGTTTCTCTGTTTGTGGCTGCTGTGTACAAGTTACTGTCTTTTGTGTCTAGCTGTCTGTCTAGGTGTGTGTGGAGCTGCAGCCATCTGTTGGTGCTAGTGTAAGGGATGGCTGAATTCTTTAGTTTGTTGCTGGATATGGAGGCTCGTAGGTTTTTGAGGAGAGAAAGGAGGCTGGGGCCAAGCACAGAGATGGGCCAGTTCTAAGGTCATGGTCAAAGCCCAGGCATCCAGGGCATATAAGCCCAGGGTCAACTTCCTAGACATGACAGATGATCAATGTATAAGTCTCTATCTCTTTAATCAGGAGACCATAGTTCATCTGCAGGAGGACTTGAAGTCCACCTCTTTCAGGGGACAGGCTCTTCTCATTTATGTGTGAGTTATCACAGCTCTGGCATTCCTGGCCACTGGAACATTCCAAAGACCTCTGGAAGCTCTAGCTGGTATCAACCAGCCATCTACCTTATTTCAAACTTTCTGGATGTCTTTCTCAGACATAGAAACATAGAACATGATGGCAGAAAAGGGCCATGGCCCATCTAGTCTGCCCACACACCCCTAACTACCTCCATGAAGATATCCCACATGCCAATCCCATCTTTTCTTAAAATCTGGCATGCTGCTGGCCTCAATTACCTGTTGTGGAAGATTATTCCAGCAATCAATCACCCTTTCGGTGAAGAAATATTTTCTGGTGTCGCCATGAAATTTCCCGATGCATGAGGTAGAACAGCACCACACAGTGAGGGGATTTTATGAGCCAGCCCACTTCCCCTCAGTCCTGGAGAAAATGACTGTACACACATGGCACTCAGACCACTTGCACATAGGGAGAGGCCATTCTGCAATCGGCAAGTGTATCATTCCATGAACATGAAGGTGGTCTGTAATGCCTCCATGGAGATCATAGAAGTGTATGCAAATTTCTCAGGAACCTGCCATGATACCTACATTCTGGAACATTTGGGCATTCATGAGCAGTTCCAGAGGGGAGAAATCTGAGGTGGATGGCTAGTCAGTGAGTACCATATTACTACCCCAAAGAAAACTTTTGATCATTGACTAAATTTTTCTCCTTTTAGCACGGGGCCTTAAGCATCATTGGCTCAGTGTTCTAGGGCACTGTTCTTCAACCGCCGGTCCACAGGAAATTTCTGCCGGTCCGCACAGGGCCAGCGAGATTGATTAAGTTCAATTTCCTGCCGGTCCACACAAGGCTGACAAGATCGACAAATTATTTTCAGCTGGGCCAGAGAGATCATGGGGCACCTCTGACAGTGGCTTTCTCCCCTCTCTGCAGCTCCCCTTCTTACCAGCGCAGCAATTCAGGAAGGCAGCCTTGGGGCTTTTGCTGAGTCGCGGCCGCCTCTGATGATGCAACTTCCTCTTTCCTCAGAGGCGGTGCGACCCAACAAAGGACCCGAGGCTGCCTTCCTGAATCGCTGTGCTGGCAAGTAAGGAGAGCTGCTGAGAGGGGAGAAAGCCACTTTTGGAGGCTGGGAAGCTGCTGGGCAAGGGGAAAAAAGAGACAGCTGCTATTAGACCTGGAGGGAAGGATAAGGAGAGATGCTACTGGGAGGGGAGGAAGGGAAGAGAGTAACTGCTGGACAGGAGGAGGAGGGAAGGGAGAAGGAAAAAAGGAAGGAAACAGCTGGCAGGGAGATTAGAGGAGGGGAAGGGGAGAGACAGGCATGAGAAAGTAGAGAAATTGACGATGGGAAGGGGTCAGCAGAGAAATAAGCAGAGATGCTAGATCTGGTGTAGGAGAGATAAAAATGAAGAGAACAGTGAAGCTGGAATGAATCATGTACAAAAGGAGAGAGGGGGCACAGGCTGGATGGAAAGGGGAGAGGGGCATAGAAAGAAGACAGATACCATAAGGAAGGGGGAGAGGGCAGATGCTGGATGGAAGGGGCAGATGCTGGATTGAAGAGACAGAGAGGGCAGATGCTGGAGGGAAGAGAGTGAAAAGAAGATGAAAGCAGAAACCAGAGATGACAAAAGGTAGAAAAAATTTGTATTTCTATTTTGTGATTAGAGAATATATCAGATTTGAAATATATATCCTGCTAGGGCTGGTGTTAGACATAACTGGGGACTGCAAAGCCCAGGCAGTGCTTCTTTAGCTTCCAGCTGGCTTAGGGTGCTCTCTGACCAGGGGGCAGTTGCCCTAGTTGCATTCTCCTAACACTATTCCTGTCATGTGTTACTGCAGTATTCTGTTAGCATGATATTTCTGTGTAGCATTCTGTAATAATTTGGCTTGTTCAGTTTTCTTGATAGTAGAGGATATATGTGAAGGGGAGGGGAGACAGGGGTTTTGTTGATCCTTGCTCTGTATTATTTGTATTTATAAAATGACAATTGTACAGAATATTGTTTCTTTTTATACTTTAATAAAATACATTCAATATAAAATCATAACTTAGCTTGTGCGGATGGGATCAGATGATTTGTGGGGACCGAGCTCACGGAGATGGGGCGGAAATGGGGTTTTACAATTTTAGTCCTAGTAGTTTGCCGGTCCACAAAATAATTATTTTATTTCTGCCGGTCCACAGGTGTAAAAAGGTTGAAAAACACTATTTTAGGGGATGACACCTGTGGAACTGGACAACATGTAACAGATGTACGAGTATGTTCCTTTTTTCACATGTTCTATCCTCTCTTGTCCTGAATGCAGGTGACTGTGCTTATGTCCTCAGAAATTGACTCAAGACCCCCTTGTGCATCGCCAGAGGTCAGAGCAGGTCTGCAATATCTTACTCCCTTGTTTGCACCCTTCGCTCATCTAATGAGAGTCTCTTATACCTCCCATCCCCTTCCTCCTTACATCTTACAATCTCTCAAGAATCAGCATTCAGGTATCTTGGTCTAAAATAGTGGAACTCTCTTCCTTCTTTTCTGAGGTTTGCGAACTCCCTTCATACATTGAAGACTACACTCAAGACTCTCCCATTCTCCGAGACCTTCCCCACCTCTGTGAATTAATTCTCCTTTTACTCCCTCCCCCAAACTCCTTTTACTCCCTCTACTTCCCCATTTTTTTATTTCCTCTTTTCTGGCTTTTTTATAATTTTTGTTATGTTACCCGCATATTCAAGCGCTGTCAAATAAATAAAATAAATGTAAAATACAGAAGAGGGTTCAGATCCTTCCACACACTGCTGGAACATCCTTCTTTAGAATTTGAATTTCAAATGGATCTTTCAGGATCAGGATTCTTTAATTTCCAAGTACTTAATACTTTTGCATGAATCTCTCAGTGTAGTCCTCTTCTCTATCCTGGGTAAAGCTCCAGCTGGGCAGCTCTCTTCTTTCTTCAACCTTCATGGCTGGGCACCTCAAGAAACTGTTCAACAAGAGAAAAATCAAAGTACCACCATAGGGACTCTTCCTCAAGACCACAACCACAGAATTCAAGATCAGAAACAGGCTTCCACCTTCATGGGCTCATTTTACCTTCTTGTTGATTATCTCTGGAAGCAGGCCAGTGGATGTCTACCTCTTTAGAAAGAAAAGAAACAGATCTAGTCCTTCTCTCACCCCCAACCTTCTCTCACTTACTTAAGACACAATAACCAGTTCCTGGTTTGTACTACTATGACCACCCCTGAAGGGAATTATCATTTCAAATGGTTTACTCCCCTCTACATTCACCATTATCCATAGTGGTGTAGCTGGAATCCTCAAATGTTCATTCTATAGTTTTATAATAATAATAATAACTTTATTCTTCTATACTTCCAACAATCAAGTTTCAAGTTTATTAAGTTTTAATATACCGACCATCGACAGACACCTGGCCGGTTTACAATGTTAAAAATGAAAAGTTAAAAGTAAATTATTAAAAAAAAATGGGGGAAGTGTAAACATTAATTGGACAAATTACAAGTACAAACATGAGCTTAAGGATGAAGGGGAAAAGGAAAGTTGATAAATACATCGATAAAAAGAAAACTATTTAAAAGGGAGGGAAGATGAGGGGAGGATATAACATCAAGGGAGGGGATCACTTCTTAAAAGCGGTTCGTATTTAATTTGCTGACTATTGGGGAAGAAATATTTAAATGCTATGGTATGTGTCTTTGAATAAAAATGTTTTTAGTTTAATCCTGAATTTGTCAAGAGAATTTTCAAGACGGAGTTGAAGTGGCATGGTGTTTCATGAAGTAGGAGCTACAACGGAGAAATTAGTTTTTCTAGTGTACCGGTAATAGAATTCTTTGATGGAAGGTATGGTCAGTAGATTCTGATCAGCTGATCTAAGAGTCCTGGAAGAGCAGAAAGGGATGATGAGTTTACACAGAAGAGAAACTGGACAATCAGCGAAGTACAAAGTATTGAGAATAAAAGTACAGCATGTTATCTAAAGTATAGACAGTTTAAAATTATTGATAGAAATAAAACTTCAGTTAAGAAATGAATTTATCAGATAGTACAGTCTTAATCCCTTTTCAAAATGTGCTGTAAGATTGCATGGTGCCGTTAATATAATTGCCTAACCAGGACCTGTATCTACAGCCAATGATCCTAGGATAGGTAAATAAATTGCAGTTCCTGGTTATCCTGGTAGGGTTTAATAGCATGAAATGAGATAACAGGTAGGTAGGGGCCAGTCCCCAAACCAACTTAAATCAAATACAAGAGAACTTAAATATTACTCATGCTTCTACTGGCAACCAGTTCAACATTCGATAATAAGGAACATTCTAGAATCTCTGCTCCTAAGTAAACCCTAGTGAACTGTTACATGATGAAGGTTGAACTTCCTTGTCATTCACTAGACAAGAAGAACCATCTCACAATTTTGGGAGGAAACTATGGAAAGGCCTGGCAAACCCATGCCAACAGTTTTCTTTTCATAAGGAAAGTATGGAAATGCTGACTGAACCAACAGCTGGGACACAGCACAATCATGATTTTCCTATGTGACCAATATGGCCACCCTACCAGCTAGGTTTGGGCAAACAACTTATTGCGACAAAGGAGAAAAGAGCGCCTAGATGTTAAATTGCTCGTTCTCCCCTCAGATCTTCCAATAGAGGAATCAGTGTAGCAGGGGAGAATCATTAATACTTCTGTAGGGAGAGGAAAAAAACAAATACTCAAGGTTCAAGGAAGGAACCTGACAGTCAGATGCATCCCAACCCAACCACTTGAGGACTTAGCAATGCGCCTTTATTTGGCAGGTAAACCTCTAGCAGTAGTATTGTAAGACTACCATTAGGGATCAGAGCTGCCATTTTTAATCAAGGCTGGTGACATAAGAACATAACATAAGAACATAAGCATTGCCTCTGCTGGGTCAGACCAAGGGTCCATCGTGCCCAGCAGTCTGCTCCCGCGGCGGTCCCCCAGGTCCATGACCTGTAAGTGCTCCTTTACCCAAGACATTTATTCCCTATTCAATTAATATCCCGTATTGTTGCCTTTTATCTATACCCTGCAATCTCCTTTTCCTTCAGGAAGTCATCCAATCCCTTTTTGAAACCCAATATTGTACTCTGTCCTATCACCTCCCCTGGAAGTGCATTCCAGGTGTCTACCACCCTCTGAGTGAAGAAGAACTTCCTAGCATTCGTTTTGAATCTGTCTGCTTTCAATTTTTCTGAATGTTCTCTTGTTTTTGATGTCCACGCTAATCTGAAGAATCTGTCTCTCTCTACCTTCTCTATGCCTTTCATGATTTTATAAGTCTCTATCATGTCCCCTCTAAGTCTCCGAATTTCCAAAGTAAAGAGCCGTTCAGCATATGAGAGGTTTTCCATGCCCTTTATCATCCTCATTGCTCTTCTCTGGACCCTCTCGAGTATCGCCATATCCTTCTTAAGGTATGGCGACCAGTACTGGACGCAGTACTCCAGATGCGGTTGCACCATCGCTCGATACAGTGGCAGGATAACTTCCTTCGTTCTGGTAGTGATACCTTTTTTGATAATGCCCAACATTCTATTCGCTTTCTTTGAGGCCGCTGCACATTGTGCCGCCGGCTTGCCTTCCCCCAGTACCCTCCCTCCCATTGTGTAGCTGTACATCGGGTTCCCCTTCCCTATGTGCAAGACTTTACATTTCTCTACATTGAAGCTCATCTGCCATTTATTTGCCCACTCACTCAGTTTGTTCAGGTCTCATTGTAGTTCTTTGCATTCCTCAACAGTTCTGACCCTACTGGAGAGTTTTGTGTCGTCCGCAAATTTTATGACTTCGCACTTCGTCCCTGTTTTCAGGTCATTAATGAATATATTGAACAGCAGCGGTCCCAGCACTGACCCCTGTGGGACACCACTCGTGACCCCTTTCCAGTCAGAGTAGTGTCCCTTTACTCCTACCTTCTGCTTCCTGTCCGCCAACCAATTCTTGATCCATCTGTGCACGTCCCCTTCCACCCCATGGCTCCACAGTTTCTTTAGTAAGCGCTCATGGGGTACCTTGTTGAAGGCTTTTTGGAAATCCAGATATACGATGTCTATGGGGTTACCTTTGTCCAATTGTTCGCTTATCCCCTCAAAGAAAGGCAGTAGGTTTGTTTAGCATGATCTTCCTTTACAGAAACTATGCTGGCTTGTTTTCAGATTATTTTTTTCTATATGCTCATTGATACTTTCCTTGATTAATGATTCGGCCATCTTCCCCAGAACTGAGGTTAAGCTCACCGGCCTGTAGTTCCCCGGGTCACCTCTCGATCCTTTTTTGAAGATAGATGTAACATCCAGTCCTCCGGGATTTCCCCTGTTCTCAAGAATAGGTTACAAATCTGCCTCAGTAACTCCGCTGTTTCGTCTCTGAGCTCTTTCAGTATTCTCGGGTGGATTCCGTTTGGGTCTGGAGATTTGTGGGTTTTTAATCTATCTATCTGCTTGAGTACATCTTCGAGGCTTACCTCCATGCGTGATAATTTTCCTTCTTGTTCCCCCTTGAAGAATTTTTCCAGTTCCGGCACGTTGGATGTGTCTTCTCTTGTAAAGACCGACGAGAAGAATGTGTTTAGTCTGTCAGCCACATCTTTTTCTTCCTTCACCACATCTTTTTCTGTCTCCCTCATCCAGAGGTCCCTCCTCCTCCCTCGCCGGCTGCTTTCCTTTCACATATCGGAAGAATGGTTTAAAATTTTGTGCTTCCCTGGCTAGTCTCTCTTCGTATTCTTTCTTTGCTATTCTGACCACTCGGTGACATTCTCTTTGTTGCTTTCTGTGCTCTTTCCAATTTTCTTCGTTTTTGTCCTTTTTCCACTTCCGAAATGTTTTTTTCTTGTCCCCTATCACCTTCTTTACTTCATTGGTTATCCATGCCGGGTCTTTTGTTTGATTCTTCTTGCCTCC
Source organism: Geotrypetes seraphini (assembly GCF_902459505.1). NCBI lineage: Eukaryota > Metazoa > Chordata > Amphibia > Gymnophiona > Dermophiidae > Geotrypetes > Geotrypetes seraphini. Next base: position 213,980,807 of record NC_047089.1, on the reverse strand, counting down.
TTTTCTAAATCTGGGTATATACAGGTTTTGCGCCTCGTTTACCGTGTCTTTGAATAAGGACCATGCTTGCTCCACAGTCTGTGCTTTCTTGGAGCTGTTTCTGAGTTTCTTTCTCACCATTTGTCTCATGGCATCATAGTTCCCTTTCTTGAAGTTAAACGTTGTTGCATTGGTTCTCTTTCCCTTTGGTAATTCTACTTCCACTTTGAACTGGATCATATTGTGGTCGCTGTTTCCTAACGGTCCCACTACTTCCACTCCCTTTGCAGGTCCTTCCAGCTCACTGAGGTTTAGATCCAGAATCGTTGACCCTCTCGTTGGTTCTTTGACAAGTTGTTCCATGAAGCAGTCCTGTATAGCTTCCAGGAACACCGTTTCCTTTGTGCATTTTGAATTTCCAAGACTCCAGTCTATCCCGGGATAGTTGAAATCTCCCATGACTATGGTGTTAGCATTCTTGCATTTCCACCTCAACTCAGCTTGCATATCTGTATCATTTGCTTCAGTTTGCCCGGGTGGACGATAGTACAGTCCCATCTTGGTCTCGGATCCATTTCTTCCTGGTATTTTAACCCACAGTGATTCCAGTTGGTCATTTGTCGCTGCTGCGTCCACACTGGTCGAGTGAATGGTGTCCTTTATGTATAGTGCTATTCCTCCTCCTTTCTGGTGTGTCCTGTCTCTTCGGTAGAGCTTGTACCCTGGCAGTACTATGTCCCATTTGTTTTGCTCATTCCACCATGTTTCCGTGATCCTTATGATGTCTAGGCTCTCATTTTTGGCACAGGAATCGCTTCAGACTCTCACTAACCTACTAGAGATACCCTTAATAAATGCTGGGAGGACCCAGAGGGGTGGGGATGCTGAACAGGGGGATAGATGCTTTGTGTTCTACAGCAGGGCCACATTAACTGCATACTGATGGTATAGATGCATTATCTGCACTATACTGTATACAGAAGTAAGTTAATGCACAATAACTTACTATGTGCTACCCATCCATTCTCTACTTCTTTCCCACCCTCTGCTATGGCAAGCAGTTACAATGCAAAGTGTCACAGCTATGTGGTAACTCTTACAGCATACTAATTCATGCAAAAACTGCTTCCCTCAATTTAGTAAACAGGCTCCCTGGCTGCTATAGTTATAGAAAACTTTATTTTGTCATATAGGAATCTCCTTGAGGAGAAAAAAACCAAACTCTGCTGGTCTTCTCAGTTAGTTAGTGAATGGGTAGGCCAGGGCAGTGGTTAGAAGGATGGAGATGGGTTTGTGGATGAGAAAGGATGGCTAGGTGAGTGGTGACATCCTGAGTCACCATGTTATCATTGAATCCAACACATCAAAGAAACGCAAGGTTCAAGTTTCCAAGTTTATTTAAGGCTTTTCTAACCCACCCATCAGACAGGCCTTCTGAGCAGCTTACAGGCTAAAGGAAAACAAATAGAATGAAGTGTCAGAAAAGATGAATAAGAGGGGGGGGAGGGGAGAACTACAATGTTTAGATAGGATAGCAGATGGGGGGAGGGGTGTAGTCAAGCCTGTTCCCGGTGTCTTCAGGCGTAAAGGAAAAATCAATGAAAAGCATCATTAAAGAGAAGTTTTAAGGGCTGATTTGAAATATGAAAGGTCGCAGTGCAATCTAAGATGTTGGGGCAGCTTGTTCCAGAGCTCTGGACCTTGAATGAAAAAACTGATTGCTGTGTATTATCATAAACAATCTCTCAAAAAGACAGGACAATCAGACAATTGTAAGCTTTGTGTTGAATTGTACTCGCTGTACAATCCCAATAAATAAAATAAATTCCGATTGGCTGATTTGAGAGATCTAGGTCAACATTCAATCCAAAACAAACTCACAAGCACATGAATATAAATGCTGCATATTTCCTGTTCATAAAATAAGGAAATGAACAGAAATGAACCCACAGACTATCAAATCCCAAGCGACTTGTAGGCTGAGGCAAATGATTTATATAGTTCGGTGTATTTGGCCTGTTAGCACTCGTTGTTTCAGCTGGACCATAAACTGATCATAAACACTCCCCCACCCTAGGGTTACCAGATTTTCCCATCCAGACCTACGGCCACGCCCACAGGCCCACCCAGTGCCCTGTTCCGCCCCACCCCCAGACAGCATCCACATAGATACGATGTCACATGCACATGACATCAACGCGTTGTGTCCGCACATGCACGGATGCCCCCTCCCGATGCGATTTTTACAAGAAGCGTTTCAAAACCCGGACAAAGTGCCGGGTTTTGAAAAGCTGTCCGGACCCCGAGATATGTCCTTGAAAAGGAGGACAAGTCCAGAGTAATCTGGACGTCTGGTAACCTTACGCACCCCCCCAACCTCCGGCACTCTGCTCATCAGGTAAGATCTCTTATATATACCCTTCTCTTCTACAGCCAGCTCCAGACTCCGTCCCTTCTACCTTGCTGCACCATTTGCCTTGAACAATCTGCCTGACTTGATACATCAGGCTAAGTCTCTGGCAGTCTTCAAATTCAGACTCAAAGCCCACTTCTTTGAAGCTACTTTCAGTTCCAAACTCCAACCCACCTTCTATAAGCACCAATATCTGTCTTATTATTCCTTCTGTAATTTCTCCACCTGAGCACTGAGTCTAGATGCCCCTTTCTTGTCCAGTTTGTCTGTCTTGACTAGATTGTAAGCTCTTTTGAGTAGGGACCGTCTCTTCTGCATTTTGATGTATAGTGCTGCATATGTCTAGTAACGCTATAGAAATGATTAGCAGTAGTAGTAGCATTGAATGTTGCTACTGTTTGGAGCTTCTTCATGGAATGTTGCTACTCTTTGGAGATTCCAAATACAGTAAAACCTTGGATTGCAAGTAACTTGGTTTGCAAGTGTTTTGCAAGACATGCAAAACATTTGATTAAATTTTAACTTGATATACAAGCAATGTCTTGCAATACAAGTACGTATAGTATTTTGTATTAAAGTTTTTGGGTTGTGGAACAAATCATCTGAGTTTCCATTATTTCCTATGGGGAAATTTGCTTTGATATACGAGTGCTTTGGAGAAGAGGAGACTTAGAGGGGATATGATAGAGACTTATAAGATCATGAAGGGCATAGAGAGAGTAGAGAGGGACAGATTCTTCAAACTTTCGAAAAATAAAAGAACAAGAGGGCACTCAGAAAAGTTGATAGGAGACAGATTCAAAACAAATACTAGGAAGTTCTTTTTTACCCAACGTGTGGTGGACACCTGGAATGCGCTTCCAGAGGACGTAATTGGGCAGAGTACGGTACCTGGGTTCAAGAAAGGATTAGACAAATTCCTACTGGAAAAGGGGATAGTGGGGTATAGATAGAAGATTACTGCACAGGTCCTGGACCTGTTGGGCCACCGCGTGAGCGGACTGCTGGGCACAATGGACCTCGGGTCTGACCCAGCAGAGGCATTTCTTATGTTCTTATGCTCTTCTGGAACGAATTATGCCCGCAAACCAAGGTTTAACTGTAATAGCAACATTCCAGAATCTCAAAGAACAATAACATTCCGGAATCCTGGCTTGACACATCAGGCTCCGTCTCTGGCAGTATTCAAATCCAGACTCAAAGCCCACTTCTTTGAAGCTGCTTTTCAATTCCAAACTCCAAACCACCTTCTAATCACCAATATCTGTCTTATCATTCCCTCACCTGAGCACAGTGTATTGATGCACCTTCTTGTCCAGTTTATCTGTCTTGACTAGACTGTAAACTCTTTCGAGCAGGGGCTGTCTCTTCTGTGTTCTGATGTATGGCGCTATGCAGGTCTTAGTAGCCCTATAGAAATGATAAGTAGTAGTAGTAGCTTTGCAGGATAAACAGTCAAAATACATGTGCAAGGCTCGCTAAAAGGAGGTTCTGTTCCCTTGAGCTTATCAAGAATAGAGTATCAATCTTACCAAGTTCTGGAATGTTCCTTCTGTGGTTGAAGTCAAACCAGAAACAGAGGCAGTATTGTCAGCTATGGGATTCAACACAGCCTAAAGGCAGCTGAGGACAAAATCCAAAGTGGATTCTTCTAATCCAGTTCTCAAATCTGTCCTGGGAAACTACCAGTCAGTCAGGTTTTCAGAATATCCCTAGTTAATATGTCTGAGACAGATTTCCATGCCTGTCACTTCCAATATATGCAAATCTCTCTCATGTATATTCATTAATGCCATACAAAAAGGAGCTATATTCTTAAACCATATATTTATTTTTTTGAATACATAATTATCATTTAAATCATTAAACTACTCATATTTTATTACACCATTCTATCTTAAAATTCAAATACACAATATCTTCTTTCATACATACATTCATATCATACTAATACATATGAAGCCCTCCCAATCTACCTTATTTATCCCAACTTAAAAGTTCATTCACTATATGAAGCACTGTCCAATCAACAGATCATAAAAAAATCTACATCACTGTGCCAACGTTCACTTTTCTTGTCTTTTCTTTCCGTTGTCAACTCTTCTCCATGTATTATTCACTTCGATCAAACTGAACAGTTAACTGATGAAGATTTTTTATGATCTATTGATTGATTGAAGGTGCGCTAGCGTTTTTAGTGCACGCAGGAAATTACCGCGCACTATGCTTCTAGAGCTAAGGCCAGCTCAATGCTGGCATTAAGGTCTAGCGCGCACAGCAATGTAGCGTGCGCTATTCCACGCGTTAATTCCCTAACGTGGCTTAGTAAAAGGAGCCCATAGTGAATGAACTTTTAAGTTGGGATAAATAGGGTAGATTGGGAGGGCTTCATATGAATGTATGTATGTATGAATGTATGTATGAGAGAAGATATTGTTTAATTGAATTTTAAGATAGAATGGTGTAATAAAATATGAGTAATTTAATGATTTAAATGATAATTATTTATTCAAAAAATAAATATATGGTTTAAGAATATCGCTCCTTTTTGTATGGAATTATTGTAAAATTAGCTGGAGCTATTGAAGGCATTTTATAAATCCCGTTGGTGTTTGTGTATTGGTGGTCATGTATATTCATTAGGGATACTGTGAAAACCCAAGTGGCTGGTGGCCCCTTCCAGGATAGGTTTGAGAACCACTGCTCTGAGCCACACTAGTGAAACAGTGCATCTTGAAAGTTGTGAGTTAAGATAGATCCAAGGCAGAGACTAGAAGTGGGGAAACTGGATTGCAGTATTCCACGGCATTGAGCCCCTGATTCCTAGGGACTCCAGTACTCAAAAGGATTTCTGAAAGGAAGGAGAATCAAGCTACCACAGATCTTTACACTGAAAGGAAAGAAAGGGTATTTGCCAGTGTTTTGTTTTTCTGAATCCAAAATTGAGTCACACTCTGCCTATAAATAATAATAATAATAATAAAAAAAGACACAAGGGAAAATCCAAACTACTAAGCAGAAGTAACAGATTAGGAGTCAGTCAGTTTTAAAGGGTCGGAGGGGAGGTTTGAACTCGTCAAATGCCATATTAATCATCCACTTTTAGAGCAGTCAAGGAACTACAGAGAGAACTAAAATCCTCATAATCTCACAGTGGTCACCAACTGGACTGTGCACATGCTCTGCAGAGAGTGTTTGATTGATTGGACAAAATCCAACTAACATATTCAAGGAAAGCAAATATCTTGTGCCTTTTGGCCAAGATCCAATTTAAATCCTTTGTCTGTCGTCTCTGAAATTCTTCCGTACAACACTCCGTGGCCATGCTGTAACCGCTTTTCAATTCATTTGTTATCACAATTAAGAGATCTTTACCCTTTGGTAACAATAGAGGTGAGCATGTTCTCTTCCGTGAACTTCCTTTGATGCTACCTTGGAGAGTGTCCCACTTTGCTATCCAGAATTTTCATATCCATTTGTAACCCCAGGACCCCACCCTAAACAGGAGACATGTTTATAGGATGATTTTGGACTGAGCTCTCTAGTACTTCTCATACGTTGCACGTGGCTTTTCAAACTCAATGTTCTCTCTCTTGGAGAAGCCAGGACGCAGCAGCCGTTCTCATAAGTTGCACATGGCTGCCCTGAAGCTTCTCCTCTGATGCAACTTTTTGTTTCTGCCTAGGCAGCTCGCGGCAGGGAAGAAGCTTCGGAGCAGCCAAATGCAACTTATGAGAATGGCTGCTGCCTCCTGGCCCCTCAGAGAGAGAGAATTTTGAGTATGAAAAGCGCCGCAAAGTTGAGGGGAAGGGAGGGAGATGTCTCGATGAGGGGAAGAGGTTGAGTGGCACTTCAGGCAGGAGAAAGAGGGGGACAGACACTGGATGGAAAGGAAGGGGAGGGGATGCTGGATGGAAATGGGGAGGAGAGAGAGAGGAGAACAGATGCTGAATGGAAGTGAAGAGAGAGGGGGGAGTACCCTGGATGAAAGTGGAGAGAGAGGGAAGCAAATGCTGGAAGAAAGTGGAGAGGAGAGAGAGCACATACTGGATGGAAGGAAGGGTTAAAGATAAGAGGGCACATTCTGGATTGGGGGAAGAAGATAGAGTTAGTGAGATATTGGAAGCGGTGAGGGAAAGAGGTAGCAAGTTGTAGGTAACCACAATGAAAGGAGGGAAATTGAGGATTGGATAGTAAGAAATAATTTAATCTAAACAGAGGCAGAATATAAATTTGTAAGGAAGACCAGGAAAGAAAGAAAAGGAACGGAAAGGGAGAGGAAAGAGAGATGCCAGAGCATGGGGGAGGGGCGAAGACAGATACCAGATCTGAGGGGAGGAAAGGAGGACAGAGATGCTAAAAACCACCTGGAGGAAGGAGGGAGGGATAGAAGGAAAGAAGACAGAGATGCCAGACCATAGGGGGAGTGGAGTGAAGAAGATGGATGCCAGCCCAATGGTTGGGGGGAGGGAAGGGGAGGGAGAGATGGAAGGGAGAGGCAAACAGTTTCTTAAAAAGGCAAACAGCGCAGATGCCATATGGAAGAGGCAGAGAGAGGGCAGACAGTGAATAGAAGAGAATGATGAGAAGATAAGGAAAGCAGAAAACCAAACAACAAAGGTAGAAAAAAATTATCTTTCATATATATATACAGTAAAACCTTGGTTTGCGAGCATAATTCATTCCAGAAGCATGCTTGTAATCCAAAGCACTCATATATCAAAGCAAATTTCTCCATAGTAAATAATGGAAACTCAGATGATTCGTTCCACAACCCACAAACTTTAATACAAAATACTATACGTACTTGTATTGCAAGACCTCGCTCATTTAGAACAGTCACTACACTCCTGCAGCGTCGGAAAGAGAAAAAACCATTGGCTCAGTTGTGATGATGTGACACGTGTATACTATATGTACTCGTATTGTAAGACTTTGCTTGTTTAGAACAGTCACTACACTCACAGTGTCAGAGAGAGAAGAACCATCGGCTCAGGTGTGATGTGTATACTGGATGTCTTTGTATTGCAAGACATTGCTTGTATATCAAGTTAAAATTTTATAAAATGTTTTGCTTGTCTTGTAAAACGCTTGCAAACCAAGTTACTTGCAATCCAAGGTTTTACTGAAAGTTAGTCAAAAACGTATTAAAATTAGTCCAATAAAAGGATCATCTTATTTCCATTTTCTATTTATAAACATTTATCAACAGCTACACTACTACTTTGTCCTAAAGCAAAAAAACAAAACAAAACAAATATATATATAATTATTTGTTTGGGTTTTTCTGAAAGCTAATTTAGAAATGTATTAGTCTGATAAAATGGTGTCCATGGCTCCTACATAAATGCAAAATATAAATACCTAAGTTGGGTTTCCCAAAGTCCTGCCGTCTGAAGATCTCTTCCAGTCAGGCAGCCAGAACTCTTCAATCTTCAGCTGGTGGCAACTCGGAGATACTGCCACTAGCTACAGAGCTTGGAGATTACTGTCTGCCAGACTGGAGGAGGTGACCTTCAATTGAAAGGGTTTTCTGATCTCCACCAGCCACAGCAAGGGAAATGGTGTTCAGTACAGAAAGAAGTGCATATCTGTTTTTATTTCTCCAGTGTTGTAATTCTTGATGAGTTTAATTTCTTGGGGTTCCCAGTTCAATTTCTATTCCTGTGATCCCTTGTTCTGTATTTGGTAAAAGGTCTGTCTGTGTTTTGTGTGTAAATAAGTCATTTAAAGTTGTTTTATGTGTGATAGTAATGGGAGGTGGGGGATTTGGGGGGCAGGAGGCAGAGAGGAGAGGGGATCAGGGGCCCCCTCCTCAATTTCTGCCCTGGGCCCCAGCATGTTTAAAACTGGCCCTGCACATGAATATTGAATGACCTGGCATGGAATACCCAGCATAAAGCCAGCGGCAGTCAAAGAAATGCTGACCGCTGACGGTTGAATATCAACCCTAGTTATCTGAATGCTTAGAAATAGAGAGGAGGGTAAGGGAGGAAGAATTTCATGCCATATCCTTCCTTTATTCATTTTTCTCTTTCCCGCCTCTCTTTCCCGGTCACCTTTTCCCAATTCTCCACAGTAAATCCTTCCTACTCTGAAATTTTTTTCCCTTCTACCCCTCCCCAACTTTTCTGTCAGTTCACTCCCCACTCTCTCTCCTTCCTTCCTTTCTCTTGTGCTTTTTCTCTCCCTTTCCAGTCCTCTTGCATTAGGTCGTCACCTCTTTACTGTCGACAGTGGTTACATTTCCCTCGGTGGCTTCACACGTCTTCCTCAATGCATCATGCTGGATGTCAAGTGTCAGGGATGAGACGAAGAATCCCTGAGGAAATAAAGCATAATTGAAGACAACTGTTGTTCTTTACAAATTAACATTTTAAATGAGGAAACACTCTCTCACTCATAGTGCCATACCTGCACAGAGCTGCCAGCCTACAATACTCTGAGGAAGGACATGTTAGGAGCAAAAGAAAAAAACACTTTAGCCTACTAATCGAGTTAAAAAAGGTGAATGTTTTATCTTCTGCTTGTCATAGAGATTAACAAACAGATGTATTTTAGTAAAGCAAATCAGACAAGGAGAAGATTAAGATCCCAGTGTCTCTTTCTAAGCATCCAGAAGAAATATATTTTCATCAAGTTATTCTCACTTACATAGACTGATTTTTTGCTCTATACATTTGTTTCAAATCTTCAGCAATTTAAGTCCCCATTATTTCAATTTGGCATTATAGATCCTTCAGAATTATTTTCCCTACATTTTCTGAACTAATTCTGATAGCCACAGATATTAGTCAGAGCCCTCTGTTACTTGTTCTAATGGAAACAACTTTATAGTCTATTAGCATAAACGCCTTGTTTTTCTACCCTATAGATTTAGGCTCCCTTTTATCAAGCTGCATAAGGGTTTGTTATCACAGACCGCTGTGGTATAAGCTCCTACGCTCATAGGAATTTTATGAGCGTCGGAGCTTTTTCCACAGCGGTCTGCGATAAAAAAAAAATCCCTTATGCAGCTTGATAAAAGGGGGCCTTAATTTTTCCACATGAGAAAATCTGAGATTTAGAATTTGTGAAGGCGGGCTTGATTTAGATTTCTCCTTGGTTAGACATGGCAAGGATCATTACAGCACCTACTTTACTCAGTAAACACAGGCCTTTTGCAGCTCACACAGTGCCAGTTTGCAATGATTGAAACCATGCAGTGGTTAATCTGGGAGTGATTAAAGACTCTCATTTCTCGGAAGAGTCAGTACTCATCATTTGCGGTGACAAATGAGCCTCTAACATCCCCTGATCCCATTATGCTGTGATTAATTGTGCCAGTTTAAGTCAATAATTCATTTGTTAAAAATAGGTCTCCATACCATCATTTGTCTCAGGGGAGAGATCAGGATAAAGAAAAAAAAGAAGATATTCATTTGATACTTCTCATTAAATTAACGCTGAAAATCTTACTGAAGGGCTCAGCTCCTCAGATGCATATTGAAGGGTTGAGCAACAGGGTGTATTTTTGTACGAGGCAGCATGGTTTGCCCAAGAATTACATTGCACAAGGTCTTGCATAAATCAAAGTCATGTGATTAGTCTGTGGCAGGTCACATTATTACCTGAATTCTTAAAACAACATATGCTTTTCCTGAACATTTTGAGATTTCCCAGAAAGATTATAAAAAATAAAAAAAAAATCACGTTTAAGAATATAAGAACAGATATTATGCTGCTTATCATAGAAATAATCACTAAATTGAAAATAAAATTATTTTCTCTACCTTCTGTTGCCGTTCGGCCCTGCCCCCCCCCCCCCCCCCCCCCCCCCTCTATTGACCGCTTTCCTCCTTCTCTCCTTCCCACTTCCGCTTCTTCAGCCATGTTCGGCTGAAGGTGTTGTAAATCCAATACATTGTTTGTAAATCGGCATGGCAATGCGAATCCTAATGTAATTGTTGTGAACCGCCTAGAACTCGATGGGCATGGCGGTATATAAGAATAAAATTATTATTATTATTATGCACTTGGGTTATAAAATACTAACATTTATACACCGAACTGCCTACACTTAGGCGTGAGCCTTTACACAAGCCATTGAGCTAATGAAAGTGCTCACAAGTAATGTTAGGCACAGAAATGTGGATATATGTGTATCCTGCCAGAGTAGAGATTGACAAGGGGACAAAGTTTGTCCCCATCCCTGCCCCATCCCTGGAGGTGCTGTCCCAGTCCCCATTCTGACCCCTGGGCTCTGTCCCCCGTTCCTGCCTTATCCCCACAGGCTCTGTCTCCATCCCCGCCTTGTCCCCATGGGCTCTGTCCTCATCTGTACAAGCCTTAAACATTCATCTTATTTTTAAATCTTTTAAAGTAGGAAGAGGACAATATTCTGTCCAACTGTTTGTAAATCACAAATAGAGACTTCCATTTCAATCTGGTTTTGGTACAACTTTCCCAAAGATTTGGTTGTCTGCGTTTTTATGTCATCTGGGAAGATAATTGGATTGCCTTTCAGACATGGATTTAGAAGAAAACCCATACAATGTAGATGAATTGGAAAATAAGAGCCTTATTAAATGTTGGAAATGCTTCTTGATGCCAGCAACAATGGATGAAGCTGTTGCAGTAACAGTAAAATGCTTGAGCAACTGGACACATGATGGGAAGGAAGGACATGCCGATGGTAGGAACCTGACCAGTAGGCAAGACACAATGTAATTTAGCAGTGCAGAAAAAATAGATGTTGGGCGTTCCAAACATAGTACCTAGATAGTGCCAGCATGTAGTGCCAAGATTCATGTTCAACTTTGGGTGCAAGGAGCTATGCCAGTTGAAACCAGGTGTAAATCCTGGTGTACAAGTTGGGAACAGATCTCCCGTATTCTATAACACTGTCAGCAGAATGTCACCGGCTCACTCCTGCCTCTCCCAAGGTCACGCCCCTTTGCAGATCTGCACTAAACCACTTAGGCCTAGATGCACAAAAGTCAGTCGGTATTACCGAATGGATCGTTGTTGGCCAATTCCCCAACAGCAATCGACACACTAACAAGTTTGCGTGCAAACAATTTGCATGCAAACGCAACCGATTCATTCGCTCAATGAGTGATTAACACATGAACAAAGCCCTAACAGCAGTGACAGGGAAAGCAGCCTTCTGTCACTGTTGTTAGGGCTTCTGGGTTGTTGTTTTTTTCAAAATGGCACAGATACTCTGCGTGTGTTAAACACAACCTGTCCCATTTTTAAAAACACCCAAAACAACCCGTGCCATGCCCTCTCACCCTGTGCTGGCACCCCAAGCCACTTCCCCCCCCCCCGACCCGCTGACCCGTGGTAAAATGGCAGGATGGATGCCTACTCCCTCCTGTCATGAAGGAACTCCCTCCCCCTGCCTGAAATAAAAGGCAGGAAAGATGCCCACTCCCTCCTGCCACCGGAGGCACCCCTCCCCCTCCAGGCCTCCCTTCCCCGTACCTCTTAATAGTTGGAAGCAGGAGGTACTGAGAACATCTCCTGCTTCTCCTCCCTCCGACTACAACACTGGGCCTTAGGCCCCTCCCCGGCACATCATGTGATGCTCGGGGAGGGGCCTAAGGCACTGATTGGCTCAGACACTACAGGCCCCACCTTTGGGACTACATAACACAGATCAAAAGTTGCCTTCTACTGTGCCGCAACACCAGCCATTTATAAATGCAGTGCTCCATCAGACATATGGAATACAGTGGCGCAGTAAGAAGGGGGCGGTCCACCTCGGGTACCATCTTGATGGGGGCATCGGCACATGTCCTCCTCTCCGCCCCACTGCCGTACACATGCGGCCCTTCCCTTCCCTCATACCTCTTTCATTTTTCAGGTGCAAGCAGTATCGTGAACTTGCTGCCCGCATCGGTGTCGGCTTTCTCTGATGTCACTTCCGGTTCCTGCGCCTAGGAAGTGATGTCAGAGGGATAGCCGACATGATGTGGGCAGCAAGTTCATGGTGATGTTCGCGCCTGGAAAATTAAACAGGTATGGGTGAAGGGAAGGGGGCACATGCGGGGCAAGGTAGGGGATGTCAGGAAGGAGCAGGAGAGTGCCACTCACCTTCATTATGCCACTGATGGGATAACTTTGATAGAATTTGGATAGCATTCTATTGTTTCCTGATAATACTGAGAAAATAATATTGAGGAAAAGTTGAAGTTTCTTGGAGGAGGCATATTTCCAGAGCACCGTATTAGCAAAGATTTCTCGACTGCATTCAGCTCATGTGCTTTCAAACACTGGGCACCAAGAAATGTGCTACATCACTATAATACCAACCCCACAGCTAATGAACCATATAATAAATCTCAAGAAAAACTGTGCAATATAGATGTGAAAACAGGTAGAATGTTCTCTTTCTTTATAATTTAGTTAGTCTAGCTATTGGAGGAAAAGCCTCAGAACCCTTAAGATCTTAAGGTGACCAAACAGGTTGAAAAGGTGACGGCGAAAGCTAGAAGGATGCTAGGTTACACAGGGAGAGGTATGGCTAGTAGGAAAAAGGAGGTATTGATGCTCCTGTATAAGACTTTGGTAAGACCTCATTTAGAATATTGTGTGCAATTCTGGAGGCTGCACCTTCAAAAAGATATAAAAAGGATGGAGTTGGTCCAGAAGAAGGCTACTAAAATGGTATGTGATCTTCTTCATAAGGCGTATGGGGACAGACTTAAAGATCTCAATCGGTTTACTTTGGAGGAAAGGCGGGAGAGCGGAGATATGATAGCGGCGTTTAAATACCTACATAATGTAAATGCGCATGAGTCGAGTCTCTCATTTGAAAGGAAACTCTGCAATGAGAGGGCATAGGATGAAGTTAAGAGGTGATAGGCTCAGGAGTAATCTAAGGAAATACTTTTGAACGGAAAAGGTGGTAGATGCGTGGAACAGTCTCCCAGAAGAGGTGGTGGAGACAAAAACTGTGTCTGAATTCAAGAGGGCCTGGGATAGGCACATGGGATCTCTCAGAAAGAGAAAATGGTTACTGCGGATGGGCAGACTAGATGGGCCATTTGGCCTTTATCTGACATGTTTCTATGTAACCCCGTCAGGGAGGAAACCCTCCTCTAACTCCAGAGGGCAGTTAACTTCATAGGCATAAATACCTCTGATTCCTAAGTTAAACATGTACAAGTTATGCCCTCTGGAGTTAGAGGAAGGTTTCTTCCCTGACAAGGTTCTGAGGCTTTTCCTCTGAATAGCTAAACTAACTAAATTATAAAGTGAGAGAACATTCTACCTGTTTTCACATCTATATTGCATAGTTTTTCATGGGATTTGCTACATCACCCCAACTTAGTTCCACAAGTGTAGGGTTACCATATGGTTCCAGAAAAAGGAGGACGGATTGAGACATCCGGGTTTTACTTCCATTGCTTTCAGTGCAAATAAAACCCATGTCTCAATCCATCCTCCTTACTACCGTTGCTTTCAGTGGAAGTAAAACCTGGATGTCTCAATCCGTCATCCTTTTTCTGGAGCCATGTAGTAACCCTGCAAGCTGATCTAGGCCTAGGTTTATACCACTTCATACATGAATTTGTAGCAAAGGCTGGCGTTTCTAGTAGTGGAATTAGGCAATTGTCTAGAGTCCTGGAATTCTGTGGGTGGCAAAAAGGCAGTGAGCAGATAATTTAAATCCTGTCCCAGCTGATTCCCATCCTATTGGACACCCTGCCTCTGTGCTATACCCAGCAGCTCTGACACCCATGGCTGGCAGGATGAAGGGCACTTAACAGTGCTGTTTCCTCTTCGCTGTGAGATCAAGCTTGTGCTATGAGCCATGGCGTTCTATAACCCATGTGGCAAAGGAAGCTGGTGTGCTATTAATCTTCAGCTGAAGAAAGTGCTGGGTTACAGTCTGCAGGGAAACTGGACCAAGCCAGTAGGTGCAAAAAGGGCTGGATCGAGGCAAGACTAAAGGCTTTCATCGGCCCTGTGTGTAGTTTAGAATTTTCCACAAATTATCCTGAGAAAATTAGGCTGATACTTTCATGCGTGTCATAAGCCACAGCAAGGGCTGGATGAGCCTGTCTGTTTGACTTGCATGGAGGTAGCAGCTGTAGTTAGAAGGATGCTTAACGTACCTAGTTGAGGACACGGGATCAAAGCAAGGATGGCTCTGGGGAGCGTGCCCTACAAGATTAAAATGGAAAATAAACTCGAGAAACTGCTCAGCTCCCACTGAGCCACAACTCCCTTACAGAACTAGTTTAGCAAGAGTTATCAGAGCAAAGTGGCAATAGCGATCTCCACCCGTGAAAGGGCACTTCCTTTGCACAATGCTCCCATTGTCTTGAATTTCGTTTGACAGCATAATCTATAAACCATAAAAAAAATATCCCTTAAACCTCAGCTTGACATGAAGAGCCAACAATGTGTCACCATTCTGCTAAGGTTATACATAGGGCCTTTGATGTAAGGGTGCCAAGTTAACTAAAATCTTGTTAAAATGTTTATTTTATTTTTATTTTTCCTCTAACTCTACTTTTCACTTCTCTATTACCCTCCAGGTACTTTAGTTAGATTGTGAGCCTTCGGGACAGTGAGGGAATTTTCCAAGTACCTTTCTTATTTCTAATCTTAATGTATATTTTCTGTAAACCGCTTAGAACCTAACGGATGTAGCGGTATATAAGAAATAAATTACATTACATTACATTAATGCAGCTGCGTGGGGATGAGATGGAAAGACAGAACTTTCCAAACAATTCACTGATGAAAGAAATGCTAAAGCACCCACGGTCCACCAACTGATAAAGCCCATTTCCTCATTCCTCTTTACACTGAACAGAGCCATGCTCCTTCATTGGGCAACACAGACTGCAGAGATCCCCCAATGTCTAATAAACTGATTTATATCAACATTTTTTTATTTGTTCTTTCCAGCTCTCCTTTATTTTTAAATGAAAGGTTTGCACGTTTTGATGCAGCTAGGCACCAATCCTTCCTCTACTTGCTGTTCAGTTACCCATACTTTACATACACTTTACTTGTATCATGGAGCTTTGATAAAGATTCGCTTTTTCAGCTGTCCGTGCTGTATTCACAGATTAGATGCATCAATGTGAGACATGTCCTGGATGGGGCTCTGATAAATCTGAGTGCCCCTGTAACCTCAGTTTACTTTGATTTGTGACAGTAACAGTGGCTAACTGTATGTCATTTCTATTCTCATCTCTGCCCCTGACTCTAAGATCTTCAGCATGGTCAGTTAGGCTATCTGATAGCCTAGGTAAACATTCAGCCATGCTTCCCCCTCCCCAAGGCACACACTAAGGGATAGCTTATGGATCAAGGCCTTCTCTGAAGTATCCAACATCTCTCTCTTTCCGTACTCCTTATCACAGTGGTCTCAAACTCGCAGTCCGGGGCCATATGTGGCCCGCCAGGTATTATTTTGAGGCCCTCACTATGTTTATCATAATCACAAAAGTAAAGTAAAACAGTTTCTTGATAATCTGTCTCTTTAGCTATAAATTACAATATTATTATTAAGACAGCCAAAAGGAAAGACTTATAAACTATAAAGAGTTTTACCTCATGCAAAATTGCCATTTCTTTAATAAGACGTTAACTATTTTTTTCTGAGGCCCTCCAAGTACCTACAAATCCAAAATGTGGCCCTGCAAAAGGTTTGAGTTTGAGACCACTGCCTTATCATGTGGTTTCTAGCATCTCTCTCTCTCTTTCCCTTAGTTCTCCCACATCACATTCCATGCCCAACCCTTGTCTCTATTGTCTCTAGCATCTCTCTCATTTCTTACTTCCCTCCTTGCTTCTCTTCCTCCCCATCCTGTGAACTGCTGAGGTCTTCCTTCCGTGTCTCTGAGGAAGCGAAGTGGCGCTCAGCAGCTATAGAAGATGCATATGTGCATGCTCAAGCTCCCACCCAATCCAAACTTCCTGTTTCAAAAGGAGCGAGAGCAAGGAATCTTTGAGTATGCATACATGTTCAGAGCTCCGTACCAGCTATGATTCAGAAGGTAGATAAGACCTGAACATCTTGGGAGGGAAGGAGAGAGGGAAGGAAGAAAGGAGATGGATGCTGGAGACTATGGTTTGGGGGGGTGGGGGAGGAAAAAGAAATGCTAGAGAACAAGTGCCATTATCCCTGAATTGTGCTGCCCTATATGGCCACCCAGAAAGGCTGGCATTGATTTTGGGCAAGTCCCATTATATCATCTTACTCCACTGATTCAAAGTTTCCCTATCTCTTTTGGAAGCTGTAAATCGGAATGTGAACAATATTCACTGAAAGTGCTCAGAGTGTTACCCTATAAAGCAGAGGTCCTTAAATCCATTCCTTGAGGTCCACAACCCAGCCTAGCTTTCTGGATTTCCATAACAAATTTGTAAGAGATCTATTTTCATTCAATGGAAGCAGTGAATGCAATTGTAGATCTCATACATATTAGAGAATGACAAGGTGATAAATTTGTCCCCATCCCCGAAGGATCTCAATTTAAACTAAACTAAACCTTAAGTTTGTATACCGCATCATCTCCATAAAGATAGAGCTCTGCACGGTTTACAGGTAAATTCAATAAATGAGGGAAGGACATAATAAGAAATTAGAGGTTATGAAGAGGATAGCTAGCTTTACATTTTTAGATAGATATTTTTATATTGATATTTAATACCTTATTCCCCAGCTAGATCTCTTAGATCAGCTGATCAGTATTTGCTGTCCATTCCATCATTGAAAGTAATTGGCACCAGAAGAACCACAACTTTCTCTATCTTGGGACCCCAGCTTTGGAACAAACTTCAAATTTTTTTGCGCGTTGAAACTTCCTTAGAAAAATTTAAAAGCAAACTAAAAAGCCACCTTTATAAAGATGCATATGAAACCTAGATCAGATAATCTCCTTCATTTTCTATCATCATTCTAGATCGTCTTTTAATAAAAAAAATAAAAATAGTTACTTTTAGGCCAAGTTTCTGTAAAACCTTTTAATATCCCTCCTGATGTTGTTCTTCCCTAAATGTTTTTTTCTTTTGGTTATTTTATTTTAAACAAATGTAATTTATCCTTGTATTCCTTATGTATCTTCAAATAACTATAGATAAGATTGTATGTTTTTATTGTTTAAAATGGTTGTTATTTGTCCCCCAAAATTACTATTGTTAAACGCATTGAATAATTTGATATAGCATTCAAATCAAAACTTTAATAAAACTTGAAACTTATGTTTTGTCACTGTCCCCGTCCCTGCCCCATTTCTGTAACTCTGCCTTAACCGCACAATCCTCAAACACATGATTTTAAAGTGTTTGAGGCTTGTGCAGATGAGGACAGAACTTGCAGGAATGGGGCAGGGACAGGAAAAGAACTCACGGGAATGGGACGAGTTCCCGCGGGAACAGGGAAAAATTTGTCCCCGTGTCATTCTCTAATACGTATTCATTGTAGATATCCTGAAAACTAGGCTGGGTTGTGGACCTTGAGGGCTGGATTTGAGGACCTCTGCTATAAAGCGTGTTGGGATCCTCTTTGGTCGACCAGTTCTATAGAAAACCAAAAAAATTCTGTGAAGTGACGATGTTCCCAAATGGACTTTATTTGAAAGTATCAAAGTTCCAAAGGTACACTAAAATCATCCACATAAAATAATTCCATCCACATAAGAGCCATAAAGGACCTAGTCCGCTAGGGATACGGGTCCTGTATAAGGCCCTATTTTACAAAGCGGCGTTAGCAAATGCCGTGCGACAGATGCTCTCGTTGACACTATCTACATAGCCACACAATGAATTCCTATGAGGACTGGAGTACTTACCTTGTCGACCTGCACTAAAAACCTCTAGTGCAGCTTGATTAAAGGGGGAGGGGGAAGTATTGGGGGGGAATGATTAAAACAACCATGGGTATTGAATAAGTGAATAGGAGTTAGGGGTTAAAAACAGCCTCAAAAAGTTAAAATTAAAAAAGGAGGGCTTCTAGCCTAGATTTGAATATAGCTAGAGGCAGAGCCCTTATGAATGCAGATTGGAGGAAAATCTTCACTCCTCCATGCCTGTCATGAAGTCCTTTGAAAAACAACACACTGAACTGCCTTGAAACACCAAAAACGCTTCTCTTGAAGCAATCCCCACCCTAATGTATTACCATTCTCCATTTACCTCCCTTTTTTTAAATTAATTTTTCTTCAATGTATTTAAAAACTTCCCCTCCCCTACTTCCCTTTTGTTTCATGTACGTCAGTTTGAACTTGTCTAGTATTTTTAATTTTTGATAAGATATTGTTTTTAATTCACCTCTTTTATTTCCTTTTTAACCTCATTATATTGTACACCGTTTAGACACTGGACGGTATATCAAAAATAAAGAAACTTGAACGCAATAACTCGATAGCACTTTCCTCAAAATTCTATGTTTAAATGTTTGAAGCAAACAAACAATTCAAGGCCATAGATATTTCAGTTTACGTAGCTAAGTAATTTCAACCGAAGCCACACCTATTCTGAAGACCCCATTTAAATATGGCTAAACATTCTCTGCAGCGCTTGTGAAACCCTAGTGAACCTTTTGAAATACCAGCTAACATTAAAGTAATTTTAAAAAAATAGAATATAGGCATGATGTCCCTTACTTAAATAAGATAAGGACCTTTTGTTGTGCTCTGCTCTGTTACAGAATTATTCCCAAAATCCTCCGGGCAGAGGCGCTCCTATTAAAATATACTGAGCAAGTCCAGCCCTTGATTGTCACTAGAACCCATCAATCCTAATTTCTCACCCCAGGAAACACAGCACAATTATAACAATAAATAATAACAGAATTCAGAACATGACAACATGAATGATGGAGCCTCACCGAGCTCATTTACATTGCTTTGTGTTGCAATCATCAGGCCTTTAATGTAACGCCAAGCAAATGAGCCTTGTCTGAATCCAGTGCACGTCAACTGGCACAAAAACCCACTTGATCTGTCTCGTTCGAGCACATGCCTGGAGTGGCAGCTAAATCAACAGTGAAGTAATTGCACTTAATGTACTGAAATGTTGGACAAGTACAAGGATGACCTTAAAGTGACTTTTTTTTTTTCTTTGTGCTGTTACCCTCTCCACCCCCACCAAAGAGAGATAACAGCAAAAAAAAAAAAAAAAAATGCTTTTGGGATAAAGACTAACGGCCTCTTTTACAAAGCCACGCTAGCGGCTGCGCTAACGGCCCCAAAGCCCATAGAGATTTAAAGGGCTTCGGGACTGTTGCCGCGCGGCTTAGTAAAAGAGAACGTAAGACTCCACAGAGTAAATTTGCTCAGTTCCCTCATCACCTTCCCTTTGATTGACACTTGACCCGATATATACTGAGGCCATTTCTTTTACTGATGTACCTATAGCAGTCTAGTGTGCACACGCATAGATTCATGATTGCGCTGGAGCAGTACCAAATAACATACTGTACTATTTGACCGAATACGAATTACGTATGAGTCGGTGCTGGAAAAATTATTAGTTGTTGCAAAGGGGCTGCCTATAGCTTGGCTGCCCTGAGTAGGCCCATTTTTACTATCAGAAGCTAAGCGGGGCCAGGCCTGGCTAGCACCTGGATGGGAGACCACCTAGGAATACCAGGTGCTGTAGGCTGAGGGGCCCTATGTTGGACAACAGTAACATAATGGAGCCACACACTGCCCAGGAAAAGGCACTCCTGTACTCTGCCATAAAACATCACAGGGTGGATTCCTCACTGTGCAGGTTGCCATGACTCAGTAGCATGATCCATCCATTGTAAGGGGGAAGGGATGGCAGTAGCAAATATGAATAACCACTTTTCTAATCTGCAAAAAATGTATGCAATAAGGTATACATCTAAATCTAAATTACTTCACTTGTGTAACGAAGTACATCCAATTTTAATGAAGCTAAAGGTGTGCATTAAACCAGATGCTACAGATTATCTAAACACACACATCATTTTGACAAATGCATTGAGTTTAAAGCATTGGAGATGGCATAGGAAGAATTGGTCTAAAGAGGAAGAAAAAGCCTCGGAGCCCTACCACCTCCCTCCCCCCCAGTGATCGGGTTGGTGGATAGCTGAATGGGGTGAAAGAAACCTTACCGGCAGAAAAAACCTCCTCAAAATGGACTTAACCTATAGCCTTGTGCAATTCAATAGTTCTATAGCACTTTCTCAAAATTCTGTATTTAAATGTTTGAAGCAAACAAACAATTCAAGGCCACTCCTGAATTAACAGGAAGTGTATATTAAGAAAAAAAAAAAAAAAATCATCAAAATGTAGTGTACCAAAGCAGGAACAAAAACGTTTTTGATTGTGTATACTCACCTTAAATGCTGAGGATGAGTTCACACCAACGATGGCCAGTGTTTTGCTATTCCAGCTACCTGAAGGTGTGGCACATTCGATGTATTTTAAACAACCTTTCCCTCCCCTACTTTCCTTCCGTCTCATGTACGTTAATCCAAATTCATCTAGTATTTTTAATATTTGATAAATTTTGTTTTTATTTACCTATTTTAATTGTCCCTTACAATCTTTTTATATTGTACACCGTCTAAAAATTTGTTTTGATAGACGGTACATCAAAAATAAAGAAACTTGAATCCATTCATTCAGTACCAACTTACCGTAGTTTTCTCCTGCTTAAACTCTTCTTCACTAGGCCAGCATCAAACCTGGCTTTACTGCTGCTTCACAAATTATGAGACAGAAATGGGATATTTTAACCAAATTTTATTTGCTTTCTCAGGAGTGGGTAGGTGAATAAGAAGGAGAGAATGAAGTTGTTCAGAAACATGCAAGAAAAATAAGTAAAGGCAAGCATGTAATATGTATTCACACAATATTTCCCTTTTTTCACAAACCATTATAATACTGTGTGTTTCATTCTGTCAAACTCACTTCAAATTTCTTTTTCCTCTTATCTCCTATAAATAACCCTTCCCGGCTCTTTTTCAGGAAAATTGTACTCCTAATGGTATTAATTGAGCTTAGTCTATTGTTCTGGCCAGTTACAAGTATAGTGGTGCAAGCTTACCGGTAGTTCTTACTGTTGGGCACTGCATAGTCTGCAGGACGTGGCAAAAGTCGTGGTCCAGAGGCCTACAATGATATGTGGTATTTTCATGCTGTGAGCAAAAAATGCCCTCCTATCCCTTGATGTACCTATTTTCCCTTATATGGAAAGCTTCTCTCTAGTAGCTTCTCTCTATATTTGCCCTTATATGGAAAGCTTCTCTCTCTCTCAAGGCTACCTCTAAGGAATTATTGCAGCCATTTTGAATCCCCAAAACACAAAAGATGCTGTGGAAAGGATGTTCTTGATGCAAATGTTTATTACCACTTGTAAAAGACAAACTCATCCACAATAACATTGATGCGGGACCCAACACGGTCCGTGTTTGGCTTAAAAAGCCTTCCTCAGGGGTCCTAAAGGATGTAAAATAAATGTGTCTGTAGTGTATTATCTAATGTTGAATATTAGATCTAATGTGAACGAATGTGAAGATAAAGTGGTGATGAGAAATGATAATGAATATAAGTAGCGAAAGTGCAAGTGCTGATATAAGAAAAAATGTTGAATTTCTTATTTTAAAAAAACCCTGTGAATGTTAATACGTATTTGAAGCTGAATAAGGCAAGCAAAAAATGCTGAGGGAAACTAAAATACATACTGGGACAATGGCCGCACAATGGATAAAAACAAATGTGCATGACAAGAATATATAATAAACTTGAACTTATTGAGATAAACCAATGAAAAATGAAAGCCATGAAAACGCTAAATCTAAAAACAAAGTAAACAAAATAATTCTAAAAAAACAAGGAAATATAATGAATGTTGGCTATAAATTTTTTGGGTGAGATACCCATTAAAATCAGTGAAAGACAGGACTATGTAATTAAAACTTATAACACCAAATCCGCCAGAGCACAAACAAGGTAAAATCAACTCTGCACGGAGGAACCACATACATTAAAAGAAAATGGAAAAAAAAAACCCAAAATAAGTAAAAAAAAACTTACCCCTGTTTTACTAAGGTGCGCTATGCATTTCAGCGTGTGTTTAGTGCATGCTAAATATACGCATTTGCTAACCACTAACACATCCATAGACTAACATGCACACGTTAGCATTTAGCGTGTGGTTAGTGTGCGCTAAAACGCTTAACGCACCTTTGTAAAAGAAGCCCAAAGTCATTTTGAATCCAGCACCAAGATGGGGCAGGAGTGGGAGGGGATCACTTGCCTATCCCGCTGCACTATCAGGGTGATAGGAGTCTGGGAGGGTGAGAGTGGGGAGAAGAGGATCCAGATGAAATAGTTCAATCCCTGGTCCTTTTAATATTTAGCGACTATCATAAAGTTCCAAAAGAAGACCATTATTGGTTGACAGCTGAAGATTTTATCCAATAACAATATACCACAAATAATGCCCAGAAAACGCTTCTGTGAATCGAAAACATATTTCCATTTAGTTGACAATTTGAATTTTCACAAAGGCGAACCTTAACAGACAGACCTTTCTCAATATCGTTTACAAAAATGTGGAAAAAGAACCATACCAAGAACTGATCCCTACAGCACACCACTAATAATGTTTTTTTTTCTTCTGCCCTTTGTTGATTATTCCCCTTTGTTTATTTATCAAGTTATATCCCTCATTATCCATTTGATCTAAGTGGGTTACAAAGGAAAACATACATAAATCAGAAAAACAAACAAATAAAATTTACTGCACTAAATAATACAAGCTCATTAATTTATCTGCATTAAATTATATGAGCACACTCATTTATCTCCCATATGTATTAATTAGCTTTCTTAAAAAAGCTTCCCAAAACAGATGTGTTTGTAACTGTTTCTTAAATATGGATAAAGAGGACGTTTGACGTAACTCCCGAGAAAGATCGTTCCACATAGTGGATGCAGCCTCATTTTTCTTTAAAAAGTTGTTATCCTTTTAAACTGTGCCTGAGAGAAAGAGGAAACACGGTACCTTTCTTGTTGGGTCAGTTGTTTCAGTAACAGGACTGATGGACTGTTAACACAACTCCAAAGTAGAGGTCTGCATGGGAACAGGATTTGCGGGACCCCACACGGATCCCTTCCCGATCTATGGGACTCCCACGGGGAACCCCCAGGCTCACTGGACTCCCACGGGAGGGAACCGAGGTTCCCGAGGCCTGGAAAGAGAATTTGTAGAAGAAAAACAAAATGTCCCACCAGCTACAGCAAAGGAGATGTTCATTTTGAGGGGGGCTAAGCTCAAAGTGGGAGGCCCAGCCCCCTCTTATGGTTATGCCACCAATAGTGTTTAGTACAAAATGAAATACTTGCTGAGTTTGTTTAGAGGTTTCCAGTTCAGTTTTGGCACATTTTTCTTATGCAACCCTTGTCCTGAAAAGTGATTCTCTCAATTCTGCTTTAAATTATTTTGATGCTGTTTTGCTTGATTCTTTACTCATTGCTGCATTAAAAACCATTTGTGGATCTTGGAAGGGCCTCTCACAAGTTACCAATGCCAGATGGTGGAACCAGATTTGTTTGCTCTACAGATATGAGCTTTATATTGCCAAAAAATCCAACTCTTTTATTTCTTTTAACAAGAAATGGTTGACCCTACAGTTACATGACCTAATGTCTATTCTAATTCTTTCCGGTGATGTATGCATCTCTTATTTCTGTTCACTGTTATTTGTTTATATTGTATTTTATTGTTGGTTTAAATAAACTAAGACTTAAAAAAAAAAAATCAAAACTGTCAGAAATAATTGCTGCTTTTTATGGGGACAGGTAACTTTTAGGGGGGGTTGGGCAGGGACGGAGGAGATTCCTCATGGGGATTGGCGAGGACAGATGAGATTCTGGTGGGGGACAGGCGGGATATTAGTGGGGATGGGCGGGATTTCTGTCCCCGTGCAACTCTCTACAACAAAGCCGATCCCTGGACATGGAACCTTTCTTGAGGAGGGAGCATCAAGAGGGGAACTGCCCCCCCTGTTCTCCCCCCACCCCTCTAAAGGCTGATACCATCTTCAGTCCAGAGTTACAGAATCCTCCCTCATTACCAGAACTGGATGGGAGACCAGATTCAGACAGAGCTCCCTTACACCCAAAAAGGTTGCTCAGAGTTCTAG
Organism: Geotrypetes seraphini; assembly: GCF_902459505.1. Lineage (NCBI taxonomy): Eukaryota > Metazoa > Chordata > Amphibia > Gymnophiona > Dermophiidae > Geotrypetes > Geotrypetes seraphini. The sequence continues at coordinate 213,956,280 of NC_047089.1, read as the reverse complement.
AGTAGGCCCTGCATAGTCAGCTACAGAGTACGGTAATTATGTAGCTCAAGATGTCAGCAGGATTAAATTGGGAGAGGTACTGAAAGAGGTGGCGAAGAACACAGGAAATCTCCCAACTGCATATGGACTTGATTAAATCTTCTTTTCCTCAGAAACTAGCTGAGATAACCCTGAACTCATTGTGGGATGCAATGGCAGGAATGGAAGTTTCTTCTATATCCCAGAAGATGATAAAAAAAACAGTTAACTATTTTGATGACTCTCGCTCAGATAAATTTACTGGAGCAGAAAACTTTACAAATGGAACTCAGAGTTATTAATTTAGAGAAAAAGTATAATGGTCTTTCTGAAGGACAAACATTAATAATTAAAGGTAATATTCAATTAATTGTGTAGAAGATTGGAAAATTTGGATAACATGACAAGGAGGAAATTTTTGCATTTTATAAATTTTCTGAAAGATTCTCTATTAGCACCACTAATAATGTTTAAGAGATATTTATCTGAGGTACTTAAAATATCTCAGCAGTCTTTCCCTCTAGTTTCTCATATTTATTATACGCCTCCTTTAAAAAAAGAAATGGAGTTAGGTCAGTCTCCACTGCAAGCTGTTGAGACTGAGGCTTCATTTGATGCTTTGAATCTGTCTCAGCTATCTTGATTGTGAAGTTGCTTTAGATCGTGATCATGATTGGGTCTTGAGATTTTGTTTCCGCCATCGGGATTCTTTATTTCTTAACTGTTCAGTAAGAGTATTTCCAGATGTTTCCAGAGTTACTCCAAAAAGATATCAACAATTTTTGGAGTATGCTCAACTGGGAACCTTATTTTGATTGAACTTCCTGTGTAAGTGTGTGTGAAAATAGAATTCCATTGAATATATATTTTTTGATCCTGAACATTTAAAGGCTTTCTGAACTCAAAATTACCTATATCTCTACCTAGATTGGTCCCTCTTGTATCAATTTCCACTCCGTAATAATAGTGTATGATTGGAGAATACTTCCTTTTTTTCTGTTTCAAGGGAACAATTTTCATTTGTGAATTGTGAACTTGGCCCCTTTTCCCATTTTTTTCTCCTTTTTTGAGGGGACTTGAATATGGTGCCATAGAATTATTAAGAGGACCATTTACAATATGACATCCACGTCACTTTGGATGTTTTGAGAAAAACATCCAAAAATTGGATGGAGAAAATGTCCATTTTCGAAACCACAAGACATCTACCTCTTTCTTTTTTTTAAATGACCTATTGGCCTGTACTGCAGCTAAGCTTAATTTCGGTAAGAGTAAATTCAATCACGTGACCCCTTTGCTCAAGGAATTACATTGGCTCCCAGTGTATCTCAGTATTCAATTCAAATGCATTTGTATTGCATTTAAGATCTTATTTGGCATTTTCACCACTTTGATTCCTTTAGATTGGAATGTGCATAGGTCTCATCTTGCCAGAAGTTCTCAAAAATGAAAACTTACATTTCCCTCTCTCAGTGGTAAAAACAGAACCTTCAAGAGATTTAGTCATTCTTTTGCTTTTAAATTAACCAAATTCTGGAATGTTTTACCGCTTACATTAAGAAGCTTAGGTTCTTTTGCTTTCCGGAAAGCTTTGAAAACCTTTTTGTTTGCTAAACATTTTGGAAACTAACTATTCTAGTCTACTTTTCCTTGTCAAGTTTATGTATTAATGTATGTATTACATTGCTGTTAACTGAGTCAAACTCCCTTTGGTTAATGACCCGGTCTATAAAACTTTTTAGTTATAAAAAGTTTTAGTTTAGTTTAGTTTAGTGCATCTATTTTTTAAATTTTTTGTCATTTTCAAATATGAAAATGTCCAAATGCAAAATGTCCAACACTAAACTTTTTGGATATAGGTGGGGCCACCATTTGTACTAGTCTGGCCACACAGACATGCCAGCAGTGCAGTGTGGCACCTTAGGGGGCACTGCCATGAACTTCACTTAAAGGATGCCAGGTACACATCTCACCAGAACTCTCTTACATTGTATGCTGTGCCCTCCAAAACATCCCCAACTACCTGTCTACCACCTCAATAGCCCTTATGGCTGCAGGTGTCACCTATATGCTGTTACAGTAGGTTTTGGTGGACTTGAACTTTCCCCCATAAGTGTACTAGTTAGGGTGGGATATGGGCCTTGGTCTTCTTCTCTGGAGTCCACTATACTTCTCACCAGGCTACTCCAGAAACCTGTTGTGCTAGGACTGGCCATACTATCTGCAGCTGTCATAGAGACAGCTAGGTACTGTTTCATTCAGAACTTTGGGGTGGGAGGGGGTTAGGGACCAATGGGGCAGTGTTGGGGGTCATACCTTCTTCTCTACAGTGATCATATAGTCAGTTTGGGCACCTTTTTGGCTCATATTCATTTTGAAAACAGGTCAAGCCCCAAACGTCCAACTTGTGCCTTGGTTGTTTTGTAAAAAGTTTGATTATCGCTGCAAAATGTCCAGGTCTAAGCCTCTAACATGCTTAGATTTCAAAACAAAGACTTTCACATGATTCCATTTAGGTAACATACAAATAAACTGAATGTCCTCTCCTTTGATCCAACTGTCTAGTCACCCAGTCAAAGCAGTTAATCAGATTCATCTGACAAGACCTCTTGTAAAACCTTGCTGCCTTTGGTCCCACAATCCATTGGATTCCAGAAACTGCACTAGTCTCTGTTTTAGAATAGTTTCCATTGATTTACCTACCACAAAGGTCAAACCTGTCATTGTGGATTATACCAAAATCTGCAATAAAGTAGACACCCATGATAGTATGGATAACATGAGGAAGGACCATAGCAAAGCTTGAGGAATGGTTCAGAATTTGGCAGCTAAGATTTAAAGACAAGAAATTCAAGGTCATGCATTTGGGCTGCAAAAAAACTGAGGAGATGGTACAGTCTAGGGGCTGAAGAACTTTTGTGCATGAAAGAGGAGCGGGACTTGGGTGTGATAGTATGTGATGATCTTATGGTGGCCAAACAGGTTAATAAGGTGACAGCGAAAGCTGAAAAGGAATGTTCATTAGGAAATTGAAGCCCCTGTATAAAACTCTGGTGAGACCTCATTTAGAATATTGTGGGCAAATCTGGAGATCACACCTTCAAAAGTGAGACCTCATTTAGAATATTGTGTACAATTCTGGAGATCGCATCTTCAAAAAGATATAAACAGGATAGAGTGAGTCCAGACAGAGGAAGACTACTTAAATGGTGGTCTTCATGATAAGGTATACGGGGACAGATTTAAGGATCTCAATAAGTATACTTTGGAGGAAAGGCGGGAGAGGGGAGAAATGATAGAGACATTTAAATACCTATGTGGCATAAATACACATAAGGTGAGCCTCTTTCAATTGAAGGAAAATTCTGGAATGAGGGGGCATAGGATGAATGTGAAAGGGGATAGATTCAGAAGTAACCTCATTACAAAAAACTTTTTTAGGGAAAGGGTGGAAGTGGAAGTGGTGGAGATAAAAAGTGTATCTGAAAATTTGGGAGAGGAGGAGATAGTAGGTAGACCAGAAAGGCCACATGGTCTTTATCAGCCTTCATTTTTCTCTGTTTCTCGACCTCCTCCTTACTTCCACTTTTGTGAAGGTAGACCACGTCTGCCCTTCTCCAGTTCTCTGAGATGACTTTTGTTCACAGGAAATATTGAAAAGGTCAGACAGCAGAGCCACTAGAACAAAGAATTATGTAGAAATGGGAAGATGAGATTCTGAATTACAAGACTGAGATAAATTAAAGACAAGATAAGATGTCAAATGAAGTGCAAGAAGAAAGGGAGCAGAAAGATCCAGAGATGGAGGAATTAACAATTGCACTCCTAGCGTATTCAGAAATAAATAAAATATGCTGGGTTCCAAGAGAAGAAGATTACCCAAGTTGAATTTAATACCTTCTGTAGAGCAAAGAACATTATAAGTATGATGAATAAGGCCATTACCTGTATAAAGGACCAATCTATTGATGTCACAGAAGTTAATCAAATACAGCACAAATTATTACTGGTAGAATTCTACCAACAAGAATTCTACAACAGAGGAAGCAGAGAAAGATAACAACTGTTTAAAATAAATAAACTGAAGGAAAAATAAAATCATCGCAAGTGAAGGTGTCCCTGATAGATGTATATTTAAAAGGATCAAAATAATGAGAGACCTCCAAAACATTAAATCAAAACATGCTGCATTAACAGAGGAAAATCTTGTATTTATATGTTCCAATAATAAATTAAGAGTAGCAGTGAAGCACAAAAACTGAACAGATATGAAGAAAATGGAAAAGAGAGATTGCAGAATAAACTGTACAGTACTCTCCCGATATTCGCGGGGGTTCCGTTCAAAGTGCTGGGTTTTGAAAAGCCATCCGGGGACATGTCCGGGGAAATCTGGATGCCTGGTAACCCTGGGTTAAAAGAACCCAAAATAGAAGGAGCAGTTAATATCACTCAACCTAGACCTGGCAGATTGCAAAAATTGATTAGTCAGGCAGCTAGACCTAGAAAGAGCCAAACAATGTTCCCAAAAAATACAGAACCATAACTTGTCTACTTACAGACTATAAGCTATTCATTGCAATAGATGCTGATAAAATATACATATATAGTGACTCCAATGACATCATGACAATAGAACAGAAGAGCAATTAGAAGTGAGCATATGGAACCAAAGCCCAGTTAATGCTGAATAAAGCCATCATGGCTGATGCTAAGAATAGAAGTAAGATCAGAAAGATAACGTGGATGGACTATAAGAAAGTCTTTGGTAGTATCCCACATTTCTGGATAATAAATAGCCTCGCAATCCACAAAATAATCCTGTATTGATTGAGCGCATCAAGGTCACCATAAAATTGCGGCAAATAATACCTCATCTGAAGTCTGATGATGGACAATTTCTCATTTCTACCATCAGGAATCAGTGAGAAGATTCTGTCACCACTTATGTTTTGTATGACACTTAGTCCACCGAGTATTTTTATTAACTTTTTGGGCTATGAGTTTTGCCTTAATCCTAAAGATGATAATGATTCAGAGGTTACATCACACTTGTTTGTAGATGACTTGAAGCTCTACAGCGGGCAGGAGATCGGGGCTGAGAGCAGAGAAGCAGGGCAGAGAGCAGGGCGGCAGAAGGCAGAAGGCAGGGCAGTCAGAAAGGACCTGAGCGACTGGTCCTCAGCAGTTGCTTATTTTTGGATCGGTCAGCCCAGTCGGTATCCCTCTTTTTTTTTTTTTTTAATGAATCGCTGCCCGCCTATATTTGAATGCCGTTCCCCCTCATATGCATGCAAGGATCGGAGGATGATCGGGACAGAGGTTAGTGAATCAGGTAGGAGGGAAATCAAGTCACAAATGGGTTGATAAGTAGTCAGAAATTGATCAGTGGGCTTAGTGAATCTAGCCCTTAACCAGTTAAGCCAATACGCAGCGACTGACTGATTAAGTTATACAAGGGGTGCTGAAAAGATTTTAACCCAACCAAGAAGAGAATGACTTGGAAATGGTTCAATCAATCATCTGAAACAATGTCAAAACATAGAATTTTCTTTCTGAAAATTGGTACTTAACAAAATAAGATAACACTACTACTACTTATCACTTATATAGCGCTGAAAGGTGTATGCAATGCTGTACATTTTGATATTTATAGACGGTCCTTGCTCAGAAGAGCTTACAATCTAACTTGGACAGACAGACATGACATATAGGGTTGGGGATGCAGAACCCAGGGTGAGAGGAGTTAGGAGTTGAAAGCACTCTCAAAGAGGTGGGATTTTAACTGGGCCTTGAACTCTGCCAGAGACGGAGCCCACTGTAGGGATTTGAGCAGCTTGTTCCAGAAAGAACGAGAGAGCCATGATTTAAATCAAATCCACCCCGCTAGGAACCATTCACTGATAAAAATGGGACACATGAATGGTTAAGAAGAGGTGAATTGAAGCCTAAGGATGAACAATTGATAGCTTGTAGCCCAAGATGGAAGATTATAAATGAGATTTTTTTACTACAAGCATTGGAAAGAAAATGGTTGTAAGATGCTGTAAGAAACAGTTAAAATGGTTTCAGAGTGATATGAGGTAGTATAAATGAATTTCTTGCTGTTATAAGACCAATTTAAATAAAACCTAGAAATTGAAATCGGCACGTCTAGGTTATAATTCCAATAGTATTTTAAAAAAGGATCTGCTAACATTGGGTTTTATACAAGTAAGCAATGGGCATATATGTTCAACAATTTTCTGTCAACATGGATATGAATTGTGTCCTTTGACCAGAGATTATTTCTCAGGATATCTTATCTCAGTATTTCTAGCAGGTAATAAATAGTTTCTTCTCTGTTTCCATGTATGATAAAACTACTGCTTTAGGGTAGGTGGTAGCAAAATTCAGCCCTATATCTTTTCCCAGCCCTGCTCTACTGTTCAAGGAGTAAACCCCTCTATAACCACCACTTTCCCCTCAAATGGTTCATTGATAAACTGAACAACAAAGTTTTTGCTTCTTCAAACCTTTTGGGTGTATCTTACAGATTTTTGGCTGCTGATCACAAAAATCACCTTTAAAATTATGTATCGTACCATTTTAACAAAAAAGTGAATTTTTACAATTTCTTGTTATACCTTCAGGCTAATGCAATTAATTATTACCTAGTTCTTAATTCGATCTATTTCTAAATTTCTCTGTCCCAAAGCACTTAATATTCTTATTCACTCTCTGGTGATGTCTAAAATTGATTATTGCAATTCATTATTTACAGGAATTGCTTTACAAGAAATTAAACGATTACAAATTATTCAAAATACTTCTATTAAATTAATAACAAAATCTAAAAAATTTGATCATGTGACACCACTCCTTAAAAAGGCTCATTGGCTCCCAGTCATTCATAGAATTACGCTTAAATTATGTACAATTATTTTTAAAACATTAGAAAATAAGACTCCAGCATTTTTATTTAGGTTACTTATCCCATATTCAGTTAAAAGAACCTTACGATCTAGTGAACGGAACCTTTTATCAATTCCTTCGCTTAAAATTATTAGTACAAGAAGACAATTTATTTTTTCATGTACAGCTCCCCAGATTTGGAATGCGCTTCCCATGTTTTTACGGGAGGAGAAGGTATTTGGGAAATTTAAAAGCGAATTAAAAACCTTTCTGTTTAAAGATGCATTTGCAACTTAATTAAATTTTATTATAAAGTGTTATTTTAGTGAATTATTCTGCTTTTTTTTTTTTTTTTTATTCTTCCAACTTCCTTTTGTATTTTCCCTGTATGTTCTTTCTTTACTATAAAAATGGATTTCATCCCCTCTTTCCTTTTGTTTATATTATAATTAATTAAGTGTATGTAATATTTTTGTCTCCTTATGTAAGTATATTTTATTGTACATCGCTTAGAAATCTGATTAAGCGATTGAACAAGCCAATTAATAAACTTGAAACTTGAAACTTGCTCACGTTATTCCTTGCTGGATATAGTGTGGACATGTCCAGGCAACCATTTAGGGCAGGTTGCATAACGTCCATGGAAATGATGCAGTCTGGACATGCCAGGGCATGCTTGTACTTGGGCTTGATGGATACTGCCTGAAAAGGCTATATAAAAGTAGTTCGCATAGAGGGATAATCTTCATTACGTGTCTGTCAGTGCGAGTGTATTTTGATGCTTCAAGGCATAGTATTGTCTACATAAGTAACTTAATTAGTAAGTCAGTTAATTATTAATTGCTATAGGATGATTTGTGATAGCAGAAATGTCTCACCGATGTCGCAACAGCTGTGATACATTCTGCTACACGCTTAAGCTTCAAAGATGCACCATGACTCAACTTGTTAAAAAAGCATATGAGCTGTACATCAGTTCTAAGATTGGCGATCAAGACAAACTATGGGTTCCTCACATTTGCTGTGCAAGATGTGCTGTCGAACTTAGAGCTTGGCTCCAAGGTACTCGGAAGTCAATGCCATTTGCTATCCCAATGATAAGGTGAGAACAGAGGAATCACTTGACAGACTGTTACTTCTGTCTGACAAATAGAAACATAGAAAGATGACGGCAGAAAAGGGCTATAGCCCATCAAGTCTGCCCACTCTACTGACCCACCCCTTTAAGTCTACTGACCCCCTTTAAGTCTACTGCTACTCTACTGACCCACCCCTTTAAACCCTAATGACCCTATTCCTTGACTTGACCCTCGTAGGGATCCCACATAGTTATCCCATTTATTCTTAAAGTCTGGGATGCTTCTGGCCTCGATCACCTGCATTGGAAGCTTGTTCCAATGATCAATCACTCTTTCCGTGAAGAAGTACTTCCTGGCGTCTCCATGAAATTTCCCTCCCCTGAGTTTGAGCGGATGCCCTCTTGTGGCCGAGGGTCCTTTGAGAAAGAAAATCTCATCTTCCACCTCGACACGTCCCGTGATGTACTTAAATGTCTCAATCATGTCTCCCCTCTCCCTACGTTCTTCGAGAGTGTAGAGCTGCAATTTGTTCAGGCTTTCTTCGTATGAGAGACCCTTGAGCCCCGAGACCATCCTGGTGGCCATCCGCTGAACCGATTCAATTCTGAGCACATCTTTACGGTAATGTGGCCTCCAGAATTGCACACAGTATTCCAGATGAGGTCTCACCATGGCTCTGTACAACGGCATTATGACTTCTGGTTTCTCTGGTAAAAATAAGAAATCAATTCAATTCCCCAGTGCCTCGTGATGACAGTCTTCTGATACCGAAGCCACCAGAGAAATGACCTTAAACGAAACCGACGAAGAATCTGCAATGCGCCAGCCAAGCACTGACAGCAATGCTCCAGCCAAGCCTTGATCCTAATTTTGAATCATGTACGTCTGGTGAGCCTTTTCTTATAACACAGTCGGAATTCAATGACCTGGTCAGGGACTTAGGTTTGTCAAAAGCAAAAAGCAGAATTATTGGGTTCAAGACTGCAGGAATGGTGTTTGCTCTCGCCAGGTATGAAAATTTCTGTCTTTCAAAGCTGCCAAGACAATTTAACAAATTTCTTTACACAGGTGTATCTCCACTGACATTGAAGAGTTGTTCACAATTTTGGATTGTACGCATGTCCCACAGAAGTGGCGTCTTTTTATTGATTCATCAGTGTTAAGCCTCGAGGCTGTTTTGTTATGCAATGGCAATGTCTACCCACCGGTACCTATTGGCTATGCTGCACACAAAGAAACATATGAAAAGATGGACCTGCTGTTAACGCATATCCAGTGCACAAAGTAAAACTGGAACATCTGCGGTGATCTTAAAATAGTAGCTCTGCTACTTGGACTGCAGCTTGGATATACCAAGTACTGTTGTTTTATTTGTAAATGGGACAGACATGCTAAGGAGTTGCATTACATTCAAAAGAATTTGGTTCCAGGACAGAAAAATGTGATACATGAACCACTTGTTGACCTGACAAATATATTTTTGCCTCCTCTTCACTTAAAACTTGGACTGAGAAAAAATTTTGTAAAAGTGATGGACAAAGATTTTCTTGGAGTCACTATATATGTATATTTTATCAGCATCTAGGCAAAGATTTTCTTTATCTAAGACAGATGTTTCCAAGAATAACTGACGCCAAGATTAAGGGAGGCATTTTTGTCGGTCCACAGATCAGGTGCGTCATCAATGAAGAGAGATTTGAAGATCTGTTAGTCGGGCCAGAGAAAAATCACCTGGAAAGCATTCAAGGATGTCGTTGAGAATTTTCTTGGCAGTTACAGAGCACCAAACTATATTCAACTGGTTGATTCAACTTCTTAGAGCATATCAAACTATGAAGCGCAACATGTCACTGAAAATGCACTTTCTACATTCACACTTGAACTTCTTCCCCGCAAATCATGGTGCAGTCAATGACGATCATGGTGAAAGGTTTCACAAGGACATCAGTGCAATTGGAATCCATCAATGCTGGCTGACTATTGTTGGACACTGCAGCGAAATGCACCGAACACTGAGTACAAATGAAAATCAGCAGGAAAACATTTTTAGTCATGGCGAACTATCACAGCGTATCAGAAACTTTGTGCATTAAAATATGTTATAGTCAATACCATCGTGTTTCTCAAAATTCCTACGTGATACAGTTAGTGGGAAATTGTGTTTATTTTGAAGGGGTCTATCATAATCACCAATTTGTTTCAAGGAAGCAAAACATTTGAAAAAACTTGTCCAGTGTATTGGTAAAGGAACAATCTTCAATCTTACTGCTCGAGGTACTCCTGACTAATAGAAATTTTGGATCCATCATGTTTGTGTGCATAATACTCTCGTACCTTGCTAGGGGAATATTATGTCTACTCTTCAAGGATTGTTCCCCATATGGTCTGGGGCTAGGGCTAGTTAGCCTCACCATGATTAGTTGCCTAGTACAGTAAGCATATGGTCTCCCCACTTTTTATCTGTTGGTTGGTCAATTTACTGCCTCAGGGTCTGTAGTAAGTTAGAAAGTATGTCACTGCCCTATGTTAGTATTCATAACATAAAGGGTCTCAGCCAATGACTTTGTCAGGTTAAATCAACAGACTGGCCCATGGATATGTTAGACAAGTCATACTTGGGAAAACAAGGATTGAAGATCATTTTAAAATTTTGGCTTTCTGTTGTACCTGATATTAAAGTAAATGGGGGACAGACTTAAAATCTAAATACGTATACTTCAGAAAAAGACAGGAGAGGAGAGATATGATAGACAGCTTTAAATACCTCCATGTTGTAAATGCACAGGGGCAGGCCTCTTTCAGTAGAAAGGAAGCTCTGGACTGAGGAGTCAGAGAACAAATATTAATGAAATAGACTCAGGAATAGTGTAAAACAGTGGTTCTCAAACCTGTCCTGGGGGGGGGGGGGGGGGTGTCCCCCAGCCAGTCGGGTTGTCAAGATATCCTTAGTGAATATGTATAAGGCAGATTTGCATGCCTGTGCACCTCTATTATATGCAATTCTGCCTCATACATATTCATTAGGTTACCCTGAAAATCCAACTGGCTGGAGGTTCTCCAGGACAGGTTTAAGAACCACTGGTCTAAGGAAATACTTCTTTACAGAAAAAGTGGTTGAGTTGAGGACTGTATTAGAATTCAAGAAGGAATGTGACAAGCACAGAGGAGCTTTGATGGAGAGGGGGTTGCAGAGCTCAGTAGTTGGTATGGATGGCCAGTCTGAATAGGCCATATTGTTCCATCATTTTCTATATTTTTGTGTATCATAACAAATTGACTTTTTTTTTCTGTTATTGCTACCACCAACATCATCAGATCTAGTGAAGGATCTAAAATGAGTCACGAAGGAGAAGCCATTATTTTAAAAGGTCAGATGTAAACACTAGGGACAGCTAAGAGAATATTGCATACCTGCATGGACACTTATTATTTAGAAATGCGAGCTGGTCAGTTCAGAAAAAGGAACTCATAAGAACATAAGAATAGCCTTACTGGGTCAGACCAACGGTCCATCAAGCCCAGTAGCCCATTCTCACTGTGGCCAATCCAGGTCACTACTACCTGGCCAAAACCCAAGGTGAAGCAATATTTCATGCTACCAATCCAGGGCAAGCAGTGGATCCCCCCATGTCTTTCTCAATAACAGACTATGGACTTTTCCTCCAGGAACTTGTCCAAACCTTTCTTAAAACCAGATATGCTATTCACTCTTACCACATCCTCTAGCAAAGCGTTCCAGAGCTTCACTATTCTCTGAGTGAAAAAAAATTTCCTCCAATTGGTTTTAAAAGTATTTCCCTTTAACTTCGAGTGTCCCCTAGTCTTTGTCATTTCTGACAGAGTGAAAAATCGATCCACTTGTACCCGTTCTACTCCACTCAGGATTTTGTAGACTTCAATCATGTCACCCCTCTCCCTGCGCTCCTCTAGAGAGTAGAGCTGCAACTTGCATATCTCCCCCCTCAGCCGTCTCTTTTCCAAGCTGAAGAGCCCTAACCGTTTTAGTCTTTCCTCATACGAGAGGAGTTCCATCCCCTTTACCATCATGGTCGCTCTTCTTTGAACCTTTTCTAGTGCCACTAGATCTTTCTACATTTTTTATATACTATTTTAGCGGGTATAGGCTTTGAAAGTCTCACAGCTACTACTATTATTAATTATTTCTAGAGCGCTACCAGACGTACACAGTGCTTTACACAATGGCTTAGTAAAAGGGTGGGGGGCGATTGCCCTGGGCGTCATCTTGGTGGGGGCACTAGCACCTCTCTGCCCCCCCACTCGCACCCTCCCTTCCCCACCCTTGAACCTCTTTAAAATCTTTGCCAGCGCAAGCAACTACTCTAGCTTGCTGCTCATGCTGGCCTGACTTCCTCTGAGATCACTTTCAGATTGCAGGTCCTGGAAGTGATATCAGAGGGAAACCCAGCGCAAGCAGTGAGCCGGAGAAGCTGTTCGCGCTGGTGAAAATTTAAAGAGTTACAGGGATGGGAAGGGAGGGTGAGAGTGTGGCAGGGCGCGCGAGAAGGAGTGGGGGTGGGGTTTGCGCAGAAGAAGCAGGGGGCGGAGAGAAGGGGGCGGGGGTGGGGTACCTCCTATCCTCGCTATGCCACTGGCTGTACAGTACGCTGTCAATAATTTAGATAATCCAAAAAACATATGACAGCATATAATATTCTTTGAAACTTATCTTATGTGTAAATTTATTTAAAGTCTTCAGATCTTGCCAACCACCAGCCAAATTATTCTTAGGCTTAAGCTTATTTTTTTATTGGCGTATGTCTCATCATCAGAGTTGAATTATAATTTTAAAGTGCTCTGTGTAATTCATGTGCAATTGATGTGCATAATTCATATGTGAAAATCACTCCCTCACTGGCTGTACAGAGTCACAAAGGAGACAGTCCCTGTTCGAAAGAGCTTATAATCTAAACAGATAAGACAGACAAATAGGATGCCAAGGTGGGAATACAGTTAGGGGGGATGGAATCTGCTGGATAGGGTGGTGAGTAGTTGGCAGAAGGGAGTAGGGTTATGGACTAAAGGCTAAATCAAAAAGGTAAGTTTTCAGTCTGCTTTTAAACAAGGTAGGGGAAGGGGTATGACGGATGAACTCAGGTAGTTTATTCCAGGCCTACGGGGCAGCTAGAAGAATGGAACGAAGTCTGGAAATGGCAGTGGAGGAGAAGGGTAAAGATAAAAGCAGTTTATCTGAGGAACAGAGTTCTCGGGGAGGCGTATAAGAAGAGATAAGTGAGGAGAGATCCTGAGGGGCTGTGGCATAAACATACTTGTATGTTAGTAATAGGAGTTTGAACTATATGCAGAGGCAGATAGGGAGCCAGTGGAGTGATTTGTCACTGTACGTTTTTGGTTTTTTTTTTTTTTAATCTTTATTAATTTTCAAATATTAACAGTGCATTGCAAAAATTTTAAGCATAAATGAATCAGGAAAAGCACTTTAAATATACAAACATTCTGAAAACAATCATTTTCTATCCCCCCTCCTCCCATTCATCCATAAAAGTGTAACCACATATAGAATTTCAATAAAGTAAATACAAGAAATAATGACTGTACGTTTTTTTGATTTGGGAACCTATTTTTCCTTCTGCTCTTTCTCATTCTATTTGTCTACCTCCTTCTTTAACTGCCGTTTTCTTCCAACCTTCCCTTCTAGAGCTCTTTTTGAAACCAGGATAAAAATCTACAAACATTTTTATCCTTTGATACAGATATACATGGCTTAAGCAGGCATAATTTAGCGCTTAACAAGCTTTTCATGTGTACTATATTATATCTGTATTTTTTCCTTCTCTGTAACTTTAAAAAAAAAAGCAAAACAGAACACTACTCCCAGCCAAAAACCTTGTGGTGACAGCGTTGTGGAGACATCCCTAATCGGAAACTACCCTGATGAGGCCAAAATGTTACCACTGGCCCTGGCTGTTGGATCCAGTTCATTTAATATCAAAATAACCTACTGCAAAGGAGCAATGGAACAGACAAGTCTGAATGTTCCGCACTTCCAAGTATTACAAAGGAAAAGAAGTAGAAAGAAACCCCCCCTCCTCCCAAACAGTTGAGGAAATGAGGTTGCAAGGATTCTGGGAGTGTTTATTAAACTCTCGGCTTTAATTAGCTGTAAGTAACTTCATGTCAGTATCCTGCCACATGCGTTAAAACTGTCAGGCACTTTTACCGAGTCTGACAGCTTAAATCAGAAACAGGAAAGTCAACATGTCAATAATGGAGTGGGACATGATGGATATATTATGGAGCCTTGTGAGGCTCTGGACTTCATTAGCTTACCACAACTCTTAATTCCTTCCAGAAACTGAAAGCCATTGGAAAAGCCTTAAAGAGATATAATTACATTCAGTTACTCACGCTCACCGCATGCACTGGATTTCCATTGGATCTAGCAAGAAACGCTAGTAGGAAAAAAGACACAATAGAGGGGGGAGGGGGAAGGTCCACATCTCAAATCCTCATGAATGGAAATCTGTACTAGGGAGAGGGGACGTCATTCGTTGGTCTTTTATTGAAAAAGTTCTTAGTGAATTTCTTCTGACTGGAGAAAAATGTTGGAAATGTGCGAGGGGTATGAGAAAATATGGGACCATGTTCTTTTATTACGCATCTATCACCCATAACTTAGCCATATGTTGTAATCAGGTTTCATGTTTCTTTTCTCTCGCAAGACCTTTTAATTTCCAAGCAATGAATGTTCAGCCTTCCTCTGCACAAACTCGGCATGTCAACCATTGGTAGGTGAATGGAGTGAATGGTTTAAAATACCTTTTCTGGCCTTTCTAATGTTATTTTATTTTTTTAATTAAAAATATAGGGATCCTTCTACTAAGCTGCTTTAAGTGCTAATGTGCGCCTAATGCGCCAAAAATTAGACTACTGTGGGACACGCTAAAGGTCATGTGATAGCTTTTAAATGTGTGCATGTTAACCACGCATTAAGTAATTTAAAAAATATATTTTTTTAGAAGGTGTATGTCAGGGGTGGAGAGGAGGCATTTCTACACTAACTGGTAGGCACAAAAAAATAACATAGAAGCCCTTACCACCAATAGGAGATGGTAAACACTTGTGCAGTAATTTTTAAAAATGATAGCACATTAATGACAACATTAGCATAGAGGGCCTGATTCTATAAATGGCACCTACCGGTAGGCCAAAAATGTAAAAATGCACCCAGCATATGTGAAATACAAAGAGTTGATACTGAAGAACTTTTGTGCTCAGAGTCAGATTGACATTGAGACCGCTGAAAGATCAATAGAGCCCCTTAGGAAAGCGGTGTAATTTTCCTAGTCATCGCACTTTCAGTTCAGTAGGCGCCTAGATCAGGGCCTAGAGTGGGGCCCCTCTTATCAAGCTGCGCTAGAGGTTTTTAGCATGAGCCAGCATGGTAAATGCTCCAACACTCATAGAATTTCTATGATAAAAAGGGGGGGGGGGGGTAATTTTTTTAATTGGTTCAGACAGCGCGGTTAATTGAATGGAACCATTAAAAGCCAATTAAAAATTATTTTAAAAATTAATTTTCAGGTAGGCATCTACTCTGTGACTCAGTGTAGAGTCACCTACCTGCGCCTATTTGAAAAGTGGGCGTGGTTGGGGCAGAGTTTGGGCATGGAATGAGTTAGGCGCTGGTATCTTATGCCAAGAAAACTCTGGCCTAAAACTAAACTAAACTAAAACTTGAATTTATTGACCGGGTTATCATCAGTTAGCAGCTTGACTCGGTTAACAAAATTGTAAAATACTGTATTTTTCACTCCATAAGATGCACCTGACCATAAGATGCACCCACCTGTAGAGGAGGAAAAACCAAGAAAAATAAATTTTGAACCAAGTGGTGTGCCCTGTACCCTTTCCCCACTCTCGTGGTCTAGTAGTAGGCTGGGACAGAGTACAGGGCATGTCTAGTGGTGGGCACGTCTAATGGTAGGCACGTCTAGTGGCAGCCAGCCAGCCAGCCAGCTCCCAGCCCCAAGCCAGTGCCAAGCCAGCCAGCCAGCCCCAAGGTAGCCAGTCAACCAGCCAACCCACCCTAAACCAGCCAGTCCGCAGCCAACCCCAAGCCAGCCAACCAGCCAGCTCCCAGCCCCCATCCAGTGCCGAGCCAGCCAGCCCCAAGGCAGCCAGCCAATCAGCCAACCAATCAACCCACCCACAAGCCAGCCAGACCCAAGCCAGCCAGCCAGTTCCAAGCCAACCAGCCAGCCAGCCCCAAAGCAACCAGCCAACCTACCTCAAGCCAGCTAGCCAGCCCCCAGCCAACCCCAAACCAGCCAGCCAGTCCCAAGTCAGCCACCCAGCTACAAGGCAGCCAGCCAACTAGCCAACCCACCTTAAGCCAGCCAGCCAGCCTCCAGTCAACCCAGCCAGCCATCCCAAAGAGAGGCAGGCATCCCCCGGTACCTTTTTTGGTCATCCCGGCGGTCCAGCGCACTTTCCGCACTCCTGCCTCGGGTCCCCTGCTCTCTCCCAGAAGTGGCAGTGGCACAGCAGTGCACGAGGCAGGCACGCACATTTTGCATGCCTGCTTGGTCCCTCTCTGCACTCCGAACGACTGCCTGTCAGTTCTCGTCCCGCAAGAACTGACAGGCAGCCATTCGGAGTGCAGGGAGGGACCAAACAGGCACGCAGAAAGCGTGCACCTGCCTCATGCACCGCTGTGTCACTGACATTGCTGGAAGAGAGCAGGGGAACCGAGGCAGGAGCGCGGAAAGCGCGCTGGACTGCCAGGATGCCAAAAAGAGGTACGGGTTTTGTTTTGGGGTTTTTTACATTTGCTCCTTAAGACGCACCCTTATTTCTACCCCCTTTTTGGGGATTGAAAAAGTGTGTCTTATGGAGTAAAAAATACAGTAACAAGAAAGTTTCTAGTTAAACTAAACTAAATTAAATCTTAAGCTTATATACCGCATCTTCTCTATAAAGATAGAACTCAGCACAGTTTACAAGAAATTGAAAAAGAAGTAAAAAACATAATAAGAATTAGTGATTGTATAGAGATGAGCGAGATTGGAAAATCTGGTAACCCTGGGTAAAAATGTCTTTAGCATGTGAGAACGACCCATGTATGGGCGCACTAAGGCCGATTCTCCCACAACTTAGTAGAAGGACCCTGTAATAATTCCGTCGGTGCAGGGAAGGATGCTTTTGATTCAGGAGGAAAGTTTCCATCCATTTTCCCTTCAAAATGCTCTTCTTTCAGTGTCAGAGATCTGCTCTCGCTGAAAGGGCATCTCTCATAGTGCCCTGCTCCCAATGGCAGGGTACTTGCTCTTATGTTCTTATGTTCTTATGTACTTCCGCCCTGAGGCTATTATGCTTCACCTCCTCATAGGACCTGCAGGTCCTATGAGGAACCCCAGTGGTGCAGAACCCCAGTGGTCCAACATTTTTTGGTGTCTTGATTCTCAAGCAGCAGGAGGAGAGGAAGTGCTGTCTGGCCAGCGTCTCTTCCATCGATGTTGATTACAACATGACAGGACTCTATGATGTGATGTTAAGAAGCGCTGCAGGCCGTAGAAATGAGGCGGACGTAAGAGGATGCAATTTGGCAAAGCCTGCACACTGATAAAAAAAAGACTACGGGAGCAAGGAAAGAAAATAAAATCTGGTATTCCACGCTGCATGTTTACAGTGACTGACAGAATCAGTATGTACTAGTACAGTGTTCTTCAACCACCGGTCCATGGACCAGTGCCGGTCCACAGAAATTTCCTGCCGGTCCGCAGGGCCAGCACGTGCATTAGGCCCAAAACAGTGTTCTTCAACCGCCGGTTGATCGCCGGTGCGATCGATGCGGCGTCATCTTCGAGCCAGCTCCCTCTTCCTCACTGATTCCGTGCACAAAGCCACGGGCAGCGGCTCCTACGGGCATCCTGCGCCTGAACCGGAAGCCTTCTCTCTGACGTTGCAACGTCAGAGGAAAGGCTTCCAGATGAGGCACAGGATGTACAAGGTGCAATTAGTACTATTATAGGGGCGGAGTCTGGGGTAGAGATGGGCGGGGTCTGGGGTGGAGATTGGGTAGAGCTGGGCAGGGTCTGGCTCACGACTTAGCCCCGTGTTCTTCAACCGTTGGTCCACGGTGCGATCGATGCGGCGTTATCTTCGAGCCAGCTCCCTCTTCCTCACTGATTCCGTGCACAAAGCCACGGGCAGCGGCTCCTACGGGCGTCATGCGCCTGAACCGGAAGCCTTCTCTCTGACGTTGCAAAGTCAGAGGGAAGGCTTCCAGATGAGGCACGGGACATGCAAGGTGCAATTAGTACTATTATGGGGGCAGGGTCTGGGGTGGAGATTGGATAGAGATGGGCGGGGTCTGGCCCATGATTTAGCCCAGTGTTCTTCAACCGCCGGTCCACAGAATAATTATTTTATTTCTGCCGGTCCTTAGGTGTAAAAAGGTTGAAAAACACTGTACTAGTACATACAAATGGGATTACTCAGTCTTCCGCTTACAAGCCCAGAAATTTGAAAACTTGGCCAACAATAAATAAATTCAGTGCTATATATCACTTTCTTCTTGTCTTCTAGTGTTTGTGTCCTACAATATTAATCACTGTAATTGTAAGGAAAAATGTTGCGACAGACTGGTAATAGTGCTATACAGAAGACCTTTATTCAATTGCCAGATCCAGCTGGTTCCTGGATTAGGAAGGATTGGGGATGCTGAGGAGGCAAAATTCACAGCCCTGAAAGGAAGGAAGCCCAGTCACCAACCTTTGTATATGTATATTGGGATTTATTGACCACAATTTTCATGAAGAGATTCACCCAAAGCTAGGGTTTACCAGATTTTCAGGAACGAAAACCCGGACCCATGGCCCCGCCCTCCAGGCCCACCCCACCCCTGAGTCATGCCCTGTTCTGCCCCAGTCCCCGCCTCCAGCCCCACCCCTTCAACCCGGTCACTTGTTGGGAGGGCTTCTGCACATGCACTGGTGTGACGTGATGATATCGCATACATGCGTGCGTGCGAGTGATGTCACCGTGTGGCATTCACGCATGCGCGGATGCCATCCCGACGTCGCTGCTACCTGGAAAGCTTTTCAAAACCCGGACAACGTGCCGGGATTTGAAAAGCCATCCGGACCCTCAGACATGTCCTCCAAAAAGAGGACATGTCCGTGGAAATCCGGATGTCTGGTAACCCTACCCAAAGCAGTTTACAGTACACTGAATGGTAATCAGGTACTCTTAAGTATTTTCCCTATCTTTACCAGCAGGCTTACAATCTAGCTGTGGTACCTGGGGAAATGGAGGGATTAAGAGATTCACTAAAGATAGCGACTCAATCGCTGTTGGCCAATTCTCTGGTCAATTTTCCAACAGCGATTGATTCACTATCAAGTTTGCATGCAAATGATTTGCACGGAAGTGCAAATCATTTGCATACAAACCCACTGACTCACGGAGATGCAAATCTTGATTCACAGAGGTGCAAATCATGTGCATTCTCTGGCCAATTTTCCAACAGCGATCAATTCACTATCAAGTTTGCATGCAAATGATTTGCACTTCCGTGCAAATCATTTGCATACAAACCCACTGACTCACGGAGATGCAAATCTTGATTCACAGAGGTGCAAAACTTGATTCACAGAGGTGCAAATAATGTGCATTCTCTGACCAATTTTCCAACAGCGATCGATTCACTATCAAGTTTGCATGCAAATGATTTGCACGGAAGTGCAAATCATTTGCATGCAAACCCACCGACTCAATTGTTCAGTGAGCAATTGACACAATGCAGAGCCCTAACAGTAGTGACAGGGAAAGCAGCCTCCTGTCACTGCTGTCAGGGCTTCAGGTTTTTTTTTTTTAATGGATCAAATATTCTGCGTGCCATCTTTCCCATTAGAAAAAGCCTCCCTCCCCCAGCTAGCACTCCCGAGCCACCATCCCCCTTGAACCCCAAGAAGATGGCAGGAGGAAGGCAGGAGGATGGCAGGAGGAAGGCAGGAGGAAGATGCCACTCCCTTCTGCCCGGAAAGACCTCCCCCTCCCTCTCGCCCCTGAAAAAACCAGGAGGGATGCCCATACGCACAACTTGGTAGGTGCATTCTATAAAGTGATGTGCATCAGTTCTAGTGCATGAATCTGAAAAGTGGGCTTGGTCGGGGAGGAGTATGATTGGATTGTGGGTGTTCCTAAAAGTTAGGTGCACTGTTATAGAATATGTATGATCTGAGCACGTTAGGCACAGGCATTTAGGATTTCCTTGGCCTAAATGGGTGCGCCTAAAAGTTATGAAGTGCACTGGTGCTTACCAGATGTCTGGGAAAATCTGGACATGTCCTCTTTTTAGAGAACTGTCCGGGCTCCCAGACACTTTCAAAAACCTGGCCTTTGTCCAGGTTATAGAAAGCCCCTACAAGTTTTGGCCACGTCTGGAGGGCCTCTGAGCATGCGCAGATGATGTCACATGCATCCGCATATAATCTAGGTCCTCCAGACACGTCGCAGAGAGAGGAGGCTTTCTTGGGGCTGGAGGGTGGAATGAGGTGGGACTAGAGGTGGAATGGGGTGGGGATCATTTGTCCGGGGTTTTCTTTTTTTTTTTAATATGGTAACCCTAACTTAGCATGATTATATAAGGTACACATACCTTTCATAGAATCATACTAACAGCCGTTCTAATCAGTGCTGATTTTTTGGGGGCACCATATATACAATATGGACCTCAGTGACTTTGCTTCCATGCAGACCAAATGGCCAAGCAGTAATGAACATTTCTATTGGTTAGTGCAATGGAGTGATTTCCTGGAGAACTGGGTTCAATTCCCATTGCAGCTCCTTGTGATCCTGGTTAAGTCACTTAACTCTCTAGTGGCCCAGGTTCCAAACTTAGATGGGGAGCCCGCTAGGAACAGAAACTACCTGCATAGAACGTGTACAGCGCCGCGTATATCTGGCAGCGCTATATAAATGATTAATAGCAGTGGTAAATGGCATGGGAAGCTGCACAAAATGAAAAATTTCTGGTTGCCCATCTCTGTTCAGTAGCTTACGGTTCCAGAATGTTCAGTGAGGCATGCTGGAACACATCCTCCCTCAAACAGAAGTGGCAATTAATGAGTGTTCAGGTGAAAAAAAGAGTTTCTCTAGTGGTATGTGGAGAGATCAATAGGTTAATAGAGATGTGCATTCATTAGTGTATTCAGTTCATTAAGGTGCCTTTAAAAAAATGGTATATGCAATTTGATTTAATGCACATTAACCTATGAACTAACAAATGTACAGCCCATTCCTGCGTATTAAAAAGTTCTCAGTTAAACATTTTTATTTATTTAAATTTAGGTCACACCTTTCAGTAGTAGCCAAAAGGGACTTATTTCCCTTTACCCAGAGGGCTTATAATATAATTTTCTAACTAAGGCAGTGGAGGGTTAAATATCTTGCCAAAGGTTTGGAATGGTAGTGGGATTTGAACCCTACTTTCTCTGGCTGCTGCAGCTCTCACCACTAGACTGCTCAAAAACTGAGAGGAAAAAAAAGCGAGCAATTCAAAAGTGGAGGGGAGTGGCCATGGCCTACTGCAGACATGGGCAACTCCGGTCCTCGAGGGAAAGAATCCAATCGGGTTTTCTGGATTTCCCCAATGAATATGCGCTGAAAGCAGGGCATGCAAATAGATCTCAGGCATATTCATTGGAGAAATCCTGAAAACCCGATTGGATTCCGGCCCTCGAGGACCAGAGTTGCCCATGTCTGGCCTAGTGGTTAGAGCTGCTGCCTCGGCAGCCTTAGGTTGTGAGTTTGATCTCAGCAGCTGCTCTGTGTGATCCTAGGCAAGTCACTTAGGCCCAAATTCTGTATCCGGCACCTGATAGGCATCTATTTGGCAGGTGCCCATCTAGATAGGCGCCCATCTAAATTGATTAACAAGCTCAATTAAGCTTTTTAATCAGCAATAATTGAAATGTAGGTGTCTATCAAGATAAAACAATTGTGCAATAAGGCGCTTCTAAAAATTTAGACGGCCTTCAAAAAATTAGGTGCTAGACACGTTAGGCATAGGCGTGGCGCCTTGTTGCAGAATCGCTGCTCTTAAGTGTGCTTAAGCGCTCACATAGGTGCCTAACGTTTGGCGCTTCTTATAGAATTTTCCCTTTGACCCTCCATTGCCCCAGATACTGCAGTTAGATTGTGCTCTGCTTAGAAATCATAGTAATAATGCAAACTAGAATGTTATTAATGAATGTTTTGTCAATATCGTGTGCATGTGTTTACTGACATATTTACTGCAAATATTGTATATGACTGTAGCAAACATTTGAAAAAAAAAAAAAAAAGAGGTGCAGGTATATTTTACATGGGTTAGCACCTTCTTATTTGCTGGATTTAGGTTCCTTAATGATTGGTAGACAGGGTCATATATAACGAAATCAATTCTATTTACAGTTTCCATCGCCTAAATCAATTAAGCTACTGCGTCAACTTAGTGCTTCTTTTAGTTATCAAGCTACGACTCTTTGGAATAAACTTCCTCTTACTGTTAGATCAGAAACTACTGTAATTGGGCAAAAGAAAATTAAAAATATAGAGCAAGATAAACTACAGACAGAGCTAAGGTAGGAGCGCCTTATACAAATTACAGAGCGGTTGGTTTCTCTTTATCCAGTCGAGACAAAGCCAGAAAAGCAGTTAACTGTTGAGGTTCAAAGAAAACATATTTAACTGAACGGTGGCAAATAATGCACTTGAATGAGTTGAGTTAGTTGAAAATATTTTTCTTTATTATTAATTATGTAAAGGTGTAAATGAGATTTATACTTGTTATAAGTCATATCCGCACTAACCTACTTTCTGTACAAGTGATTACTTGGTATGTAATTTGAAAAAATCTATAAAGAAAGAAAGAAAGGGAAAAAAATGAAACTACCATAATTACTGAGTTTTTAGAAAGCTTTTAAAAACAGTTTTATTTAATAAATTTTTGAACTGATTGTTTTTATGACTTTTTCAATATTGTCTATTTAACCGGGTTTGTTTCCAGTCGTCTACTTTATTGTAATCCACCTGGAACTCATAAGTGCTATGGTGGAATATAAAAAAGCTCTGTAATGTGATGTAATGTAATAAGGGATTTTCTAACCCCTGAAACATCTCAATATGCATTAGGGCCATAACAATGTAGAGTAGTGAGGAGGAAGAAACCATTTTACTATAACATCCCCTGCTGGACTTGGTGCAATGGTTCTGTCGGATTCAATATAAGTCAGAGAGCCTTAGGGTTAGGTGAGGATTGGTCGCTGTAGTGCAGTGTACTGTATGTTGTTTTTGTCATATGAATAAATCCCTCTTGGGGTTTGATTTTGTTTCTATATGACGTGTCTGTGAACTGGAGGATTTTCCCCATTCTTCTGGACTTTGTACTACCTAGAAGTAAGCTACGGAGTTTGTTGAGATATTCACTTGATGCATGAGCAGAAGTGAGATAGAGAGAGGGTCCAACCTACAGGAGAATAGCTCTGTTAGATGGGAAATTACTAGTGAGAAGTTGTGTTCTAAAAAAGGTACCAGTGAGGAAGCAGGAACCCCCTTCCCCCATCCCATTTATTCCTGTCCCCCACTGAAAGTATATTTGGATGCCCAGGTCAAGGGCCTAAATGGGTTCAGCAGTCAGGAAACTCTGAAAGTCTGAGAAATTGTTGGAGAACAAAAGGCTCATGTATGGAATTCTGAGAAATGCCGGAGAAAAAAAAGGACATGTATGGAAAAAAAGAGGCTGTTTGTTAATGAGAACAAAAGTATATCTGAGAAACAATGTCTCAGAGTGACTTCTCGTTTGCAAAACACTGAAATACAGTAGTCTGGGGTGCATTGGTGAGTCTGAAGGGAAAGCCACTGCCCCCATCAAAGAATCCATCCTGTGCCCAGTATTTTTTTTAAAAAAGGCTACAAGTACAGTAAAGCAAAACCATGTGGCAAATCTGTAACAGTAATCTAAAATAGATTGTTTTATTTTATTTTTTCTTTTACAATCAATTCTACATACTGGAGCAATCACAGAACCACCATAACATTAAACAATGAAATCTATGAGATCATAACGTCCGCCAAACAGTGAGGGCACTTCAAGAATGCAGCTACAGATCTTAGTTTTCACAGGTTATTATGGTGCGGTTGTCAGTATCACATTGCAGGCAGTCCCTCACGTGCCACAAAGGGGTCCCGAGACCAACCTGTCCCTCACACCTAACTCAGCTCTTTCCACAGTGTCCCAAGAGTGTTCTCATGCATGCCAACATCTGTGCACAGACAAAAACCCCAATACATTTTCTCTCCGAAATATCTTTATTTTGAAAGCACAAAGATCTCACATACAAACAAAGAAAGGAATGTCATATGGTAGCATAATGAAACACACACAAGCAAAGGAAATCTTATAACCACAGATCATAGACAGGATACATACTGACACAGGAGAGGGATAAAACTGGGCCTAAAGAAAAATATACAGTGGAACCTCGGGTTGCGAGTAACACGGTTTGCGAGTGTTTTGCAAGACGAGCAAAACACTCAGCAAACTTTTGTCTCGCAAACCGAGCACTGCCCTGATAAACGAGCACTTACAGCTGCAGGAAGCGCCGCTTCAGGGGGATTCCTCTTCCATCTGCCGGCCAGCCTTCCACTCCGTGTGCCTTCCGCATCTTGGAGATCTTCTATCTGAGCCCACGCAGCCGAGTGCTGTCCCACCTGCACGTTGCGTATGATCACGCACAACATCAATCATCGACGTTGTGCGTGATCATACGCAACATGCAGGTGGGACGGCACTCTGCTGCGTGAGCTCAGATAGAGGCTCTCCAACATGCGGAAGGCACCCGGAGTGGAAGGCTGACCGGCGGACGGAAGAGGAATCCCCCTGAAGCGGCGCTGTGTGGGCTCAGGGGTTCTTCAGCGGCTGGCGAATGGAGGAGGTGTTACTAGAGACCCGGCACCTGATACCTGACACCCGGCTCCTGACAGGTACAGACCCCTGGGCCACCCCTCGCCACTTCCTCGGCTCGTTATGAGTTCTGGAACGAATTGTCAGCGTTGCCATTATGGCCTATGGGGAAAGTTGCTTTGATATACGAGTACTTTGGATTACGAGCATGCTTCTGGAACGAATTATGCTCGTAAACCAAGGTACCACTGTATATGTATCAGAGAATTCCTATGGCAAACCAAAGTTATCTGATGACTTCTAGCTCACAGCAAGGCACTATCATGCTGTTCATACTTTGGTACAGAGAAAGAAGGAGAAAGTATGACAGGAACAGGAAATCAGTCTTAGTGAAAACAGGTAGAGATATACACATGGCCATAAAGAAGGAATAGCAGGCCAAAAGTCAACATTGGATTAGGTCCAGAACCCATATACTCAGAGGGGAAAAATTCTCACCATTCATACAAGAGTATTCGCTGGGGAGATCTGTTAGCTACACTGGGAGACAAGGTCTGTGCTAAAACCAACTGACACTCCCCATCAGCCTGGGCCCTGGCTATCATTTTTATACATTTTCTTCTCCTCTTGGTTGCTATGGAGGATTGCCCTTTTTCCTTCCCAAACTTTTAGTGTGGCCATAACCTGGTTCCAGGTTCCTTTGAAGCTAAGAGATAATGGGTGCCTCCAAGTAGTGGGGACCAAGCGAAATAAACCAGGCCTCCCTGCAGGTGTGGAACATCAGGATGTCCATAATTTTGAGCCCAGTGGCTCATAACTTAATTTACTTCCCTCCATGGGAAAGGATGCATCCGCTAGAACTGGGTTGTGGGAGAAAGGATCTGAAGTGGTTTTTATTTATTTACAACTGGGGAAGACAGGGGCCTGATCAGAGGGCAAATAGCCTATGCTAAGAAAGCCTTAGAGGTACTTAATAGATAAGAAAAGACACACAGCACCTAAATAGAAAGTAGTTACAGGAAAGATCAAAGCACAAGAAAATTCAGGCCTGCTGTAAAACTTGGCATCCTTGTCTTAGAAACCAGGCAGAATGTATTGTGTAGAAATCCAGTGAATATTCTCCATACAATTTCCTTATGGTCAACCCTTGATGCTCTGTTTGCAATCACCGGTTCTTCAGCTTACCAGGCCTAGTGCATGTGTCAAAAAAATATCAAAGAAAGTTAAGACTGTTTGTATTGTTATTAAGCTCCATGCGCTAACAGTCCCCGAGTTACAGACACCCGACTTAAGTATGACTCATACTTAAGAACTCGGTTGCGGCTTCATTTGATTTCACTGAGCAGTATTTCCAGTGGGGCATAGACTCCTACACTTCTTCTGTTGCAGATTCAGGAATGATGCCTGGCCACATTAAGAACAGTGTGTGGTTATGCATGCTGTACCTTAGAGCAGGGGTCTCAAAGTCCCTCCTTGAGGGCCGCAATCCAGTCGGGTTTTCAGGATTTCCCCAATGAATATGCATGAGATCTATGTGCATGCACTGCTTTCAGTGCATATTCATTGGGGAGATCCTGAAAACCCGACTGGATTGCGGCCCTCAAGGAGGGACTTTGAGATCCCTGCCTTAGAGGGAACACTGTTAGGGACAGTTGGCCTGGGAGCAGAGATAAGCAGCAAGAATCTTAAAACCTACGTACAAATCCGACTTAAGAACAGCTTTAAAAATGTAACTTGTTTTTAGCCCGGAGACTGCCTGTAGTTCACGTGAATGGATGGAGATAAAACACAACAAACAAATTTAATACAATTTCTTAACTAGCTGTCAGGGATAATGATACTGAAATGTTAGCATGCATATTTAATACTTCTGATTTTTCCATCTTGCATTGATGTGTTTTTAATCTCAGTCTATTCCATCACACAAAAGAGAGTACCTCCTGTTCAATGTCTCAACTGGAATGAGCCATAGAAACTATAGGAAATATGGCTCTCATTAAAGCAACTATTCCATATTGTAGCCAGCGGTAGGCTGTTGTACAGTGTGCATCCTAAAGCATTTAAAAATGCATCTCTCAGGCGTCTCCTCCAGCTGTTACTTGTCATATCCAGGTTATAATAATGAAGTCTTAAGCTAATGACTGGCTATCCTCTGGCACCAGTTGGACAACGTCTTTTGTTTATTGATATTCCAGGTGTCGTGTACACAATGATAGCACACGGTCAAAAAGGTGTTAAAAGTTAATGAAGCTACCAACCTCCCTCCCCAACAACTCTCTGAGAATAATTGTAGAAAATATTCAGCATCTGCTTTTGGGTGGAAAACACCTGTTCTTTGCAAGCATCATCTCAAATGTCTTGAGAGAAGGAAGACAGGGCTTTTAGAAGATGTTCCAGCTGCTGGGTGTTTCACTTGTAAATCTTTGAGGCATCCACCTGCAAAGACATCTGTTGGGATAATCAATATTGTCTGATGCAATCTTACTTATCCATTCTCTGTGTTCTGTTTCCGGACTTTTTCTGGATATCTTTATCCATCGTGTGATGCATTTGGAAAGGACAGAAGTAAACCTTCCATAATTAAACCTGATGAAAAATCAGCTTTTCTGTGGGGCCAACCCCATAGCTCAGCATAGTACTGTGATGGGAAAGACATACACAGATCTGGTTCCTACTCTTCAAGTCAAAGGGAATTAGGGGTGCTTAGAGGCAGCAACCACAGACAGCTGAACAGAGTTCCAACTATGCCTCAAGAGTGTCATCTACTGGCTGACTTAAGATTGCTCCTATCTGGATCTCAAAATAAACTTTAGGACATGGCTTTTATCTAAAGGCTCATCACAGTAATGGCTGGGCTAGGTTGGATGGAGGTCCACTGTATTGTAGCTCACTTAGGACAACTTCTGATTGAGCTGGAAGTGCAAAGACGCAGATGGAAGACACTTGATACAGATGAGAAAAAAAATAATCTACATTCGCTCTCATTAGATCATCTTGAATGCATTAGATCATTCTGTAAATATATAATCAACTCGTTGCCAAAGCATTTATCACATAGCAAAGTGCTTTCTACAAGGATCTGAAGACCCAGTGGCTTCTCTAGATGCCAATGCACTGGGGAAAGAAGTTTGATCTACATTTAGTATTTCATTGCAAGAGCAACTTCTGATTGAGCTGGAAGCGCAAAGACGCAGATGGAAGACATTTGATACAGATGAGAAAAAAAAAATCTACATTTGCTCTCAGATCATCTTGAATGCACTAGATCATTCTGTAAATATATAATCAACTCATTGCCAAAGCATTTATCACATAGTTGAGTGTTTTAAAAAACCCTGAGAGTCGTAGCCGTATCCTGAACAGACTCCACCTTTAATTCAGTGCATCTGTTTGCCATTGATTTTCCATGTTTGAGAGTTGTATGTTTCTCTGGGTGGGTGGGGAAGGGCGGGGTGGGGGGGTGGGGGTTTCTCTCTGTGGGGTGGGGGTGTTGCTTTGATCGTGGAGGACATCAGAGTCCAGTCCTCCGCGGTTGTTGGTTAAAATTGTATACCATGTTTTCTACTACTGTTGTACTTGCTTAATAAAATAGATTTGAACATAAAAAACCTACTTAAATGTAAAAGTTCATTGTAGAAATGCTGATAGATGCCTTTATTATTGCATTAAGATAGAAGTGTACAGGTTTAGTCCTTAAGATCTGCAGACTGGTCAGATTTTCAGGATATCTCTAATGAATATACATGAAACGGATTTGCATACAATGAAGGTAGCATCAGGGCTACTATACTCTTTGACATACTCCATTTATTCATAGGTGTGCACCAAATGATGACCATCCTAAGTATCAACTGTTTCCCTATAATGGAATATCTTCCACCTTTTTTCATCCTTCGTATTACATAAGAACATCTGCTGTTGTTTTCCTTGTCATGTTCATTACTTTGGTTGCATTTGTGCTCTGGTTCTGTATGTGTTTGGTTGCCTTCTGTCTCAATAAATATGATATTACAAAAAAAAAGAAAAAAGAAGAATAGCCTTACTGGGTCAGACCAATGGTCCATCAAGTGGTAGAAAACTGGAACGCTCTTCTGGAGTCTGTCATAGGGGAAAAAAACCTCCAGGGATTCAAGACAAAGTTAGACAAGTTCCTGGTGAACAAGAGCATACGCCGGTAGGGCTAGTCTCAGTTAGGGCGCTAGTCTTTGACCTGAGGGCTGCCGCATGAGCGGACTGCTGGGCATGATGGACCACTGGTCTGACCCAGCAGCGGCAATTCTTATGTTCTTAGTAACCCGTTCTCACGGTGGTCAATCCAGGTCCCTAGTACCTGGCCAACACCCAAGGAGTAGCAACATTCCAGAATCTCAAAAAGTAAACAAGATTCTGGAACTCCAAAGAATGGCAACATTCCGTGCAGAATCCCCAAGGAGAAGCAACATTCCATGTTACCGATCCAGGGCAAGCAGTGGCTTCCCCCATGTCTGTCTCGATAACAGACTATGGACTTTTCCTCCAGGAAACTGTCCAAACCTTTCTTAAAACCATCTACGCTATCCACTCATAACACAACCTCAGGCAATGCGTTATCATGCCACTTAAAACTAATTAACATGTTAGGCATTGGTAGGTGGGATCTAGATCTCTTCAGTGTGAACCGCCTAGAAGTCTCACGACTATGGCGGTATAGAAGAATAAAGTTATTATTATTATTATTATTATTATTAGATGCCTGCTGAAGCCTAACATTAGGCAACTTCTTTCATAATCTGGCCTTTAGAGGGAATATTCAGAGACGCCATCCAGTTACTGAATATCCGTGCACAGTTCCAAACAAGCAAGTTATATGGTTTAGACCAGTGTTTCCCAACTCGGTCCTGGAGTAACCCCCTTGCCAATCAGGTTTCCAGGATATCCACAATGAATATGCATGAAAGAAATTTGCATATAATGGAGGCAGTGTATGCAAATCAAGTTTATGCATATTCATTGTGGATATCCTGAAAACCTGACTGGCAAGGGGGTACTCCAGGACAGAGTTGGGAAACACTGGTTTAGATCACTTTGAATATCAGCCCCCCCCCCATATTATTAATTTATATGGTAATCAGAACTGCACACAGTACTCAAGCTGCAGTCACATCATGGATTGATACAAAGGCATTATAATCAGTGGCGTAGCGAGAGAGGTTGACTCCCGGGGGGAGGGGGCACCTGGCATTGCCATGCCAGGTGACCCCCATGCTTCCCCGCTGCTTGCCTGCCCCCTCATTCTTCCCTACTACTTGAGCACCCTCCCACCCCCTGTGCTCCTCTTGACATGTTCGCTGGCACAAGCATCTTCCACCTGCTGCTCACGATGGCCTCGGCTTCCTTCTGACATCACATCCTGGTCCCGTGACCAGGTTATGACGTCAAAAGGGAGCCGAGGCTGGTGCGAACAGCTAGTAGAAGATGCTGTTCATGCCAGCGAACATTTAAAGAGGTCCTTGGGAGGGGGGCAGAAAGGAGAAGAGGCACAGGCAACCTTTCCCCCCCCCAAGAAGATGGCACCAGGGGTGGTCTGGCCCACCTTGCTACCTTACTACACTACTGATTATAATTGATATTGTTAAGGAAAAGGCTCCTGGCTGGTTAAATCACCTATTCTGGGCTAACCAGTCATTTTCAGCAGTACTTAATTGGTTAACAAGGCTAAAAATAACTGGTTAGTACCAATCTCAAAACCAGTTATTTTGGAGGCATTCCAGCAGCAGTCAGCACTTTGCCAGATTTCAGAAATTAACTGGCTGGGTTAACCACATAAATAGGACTGACTTATATGGGGTAAGGGGGATGGGGGGATGGACCACCCCTGGCGCCATCTCAATGGGGGAGCTGGCACCTCTCCACTCCCCTATGCCATGCTCGCACCCTCCCTTCCCCATTCCCCGTACCTCTTCAAAATCTTCGCCAGCGCGAGCGACTGCTCTAGCCTATTGTTCGTGCAGGCCTGGTTCCCTCTGAAATCGCTTCCGGATCGCAAGGCCAGGAAGTGACGTCAGAGGGAAAGCCGGTGCGAGCAGCGTGCCGAGCAGCTGTTCGCGCTGGAGAAGATTTAGAGGTACGGGGGTGGGAAGGGATGGCATGAGTGTGGCGTGGGGGCACGGAAGGTGCGGAGGGACAGAGAGGAGGGTGCGGGAGGGTTGGTGCAGAAGGAGCGAGGGATGGAGATGAGGATGGGGTGGGGTGGGGTGCAACTAACCCAGATGCCAAGCCACTGGTCCTATCTTTATATGGAAACCCACAGCCAGTTAAATGTTGAATATCGCGCGTAACCGGCTATGGGTTAGCCAGCTCTACAAACCTGGATATTTTATGCTAGCGCCCGGGTTTAATGCCAATGAAGGATAGCAAAATGCTGATCACTGCTGGCCTAATAGTGGTTCTATCTGTTTTATTTTCTATTCCGTTCCTAATAATTCATAGTATGCTATTTGTTTGTTTGGCCGCCACCACCATACACTGAGGAGAAGATCTCAGTACATTTTCCACCGTGATACCTAGATCCTTTTCCTGGGTAGTGATTTCTAATGTGGAGCCTTGGATCATGGAGCTATAGTTTGGGGTGTTCTTACACTTTGCGCTTGTCCACATTATATTTCATCTGTCATTTGTATGCCCAGTCTCACAAAGTTTTTGTGCAATTTCTCATAATCCTCTCATGATTACAGCCCTACTGTGTCTTGTCTCTTTCAGACACACACATGTTTAAGAACATAAGAATTGCCATATTGGGACAGACCAAAGATCCATCAAGCCCAAAATCCTGTTTCCAACAGTGGCCAACCCAGGTTCCAAGTGCTTAGCTAGATCCCAAGTAGTAAAGCAGGTTTTATGCTGCTTCTCCTAGGAATAATGGTGGATTTCCACAAGCCATCTCAATAATGGCCTATGGACATCTCTTTTAGGAAATTATCTACACTTTTTTTTAAACCCTGCTAAGCTAACGAAGCTCTTCTGAAAGGACGGGCTACCAAGCTAAATAAATAAATTTAACAATGAACTTTACTGTGATGAAAAACCCTATTTAAAAAAAAAAAAAGAACACCAGATCTTTCCTCTCACAGGGGAGAACTGTACCTATTTACTCTGATTGCCCAGGAAATGGGACATGCTATAGGCAGCGACATTTCAAAATGATTGGGTGTACCTAACACCATACAAATTACTAGGGATGGGCTGTCATTCGCAATGACAAGGGAAATGTCCTTTGAAAGAGTGGCTGCTCAATGACTTTGCTCCCATGATAACAAAATGATCAGAATGAAAATGAATAAAATGAATATAAACTAAACTAAACCTTAAGTTTGTATACCGCATCATTTCCATAAAGATAGAGCTCGGCATGGTTTACAGGTAAATTCAATAAATGAGGGAAGGACATAATAAGAAATTAGAGGTTATAAAGAGGATAACTAGCTTTACATTTTAAATAGATAGCTTTACGTTTTGGAGAAAAGCCAGGTTTTCAGATGCTTTCGGAATAATTGGAATGAGCCTAGGTTCAGCAGCGGGGCAGAGAGGTTGTTCCAAAGCTCAGTGAATTTGAAGAAAAGGGATTTCCCTAATTTCCCTGCATACATGACGCCTTTTAATGAGAATGAGAAAGAGAGAAAAAAGAAGAGAGAGAGAGAAAAAAAGAGAGGAAGAGAGAGAAAAAAAGAGGAAGAGAGAGAAAAAAAGAGAGGAAGAGAGAGATAAAAAAGAGAGAGAGAAAAAGGAGAGAGAGGAAGAAAGAGAGAGGAAAAAGGGAAGAGAGAAAAAAAAGGAGAGAGAGAAAAAAAGAGAGGAAGAGAGAGAGAGAGAAAAAAAAGAGAGAGAGGAAGAGAAACTAAACTGTACTAAACCTTAAGTTTGTATACCGCATCATCTCTATAAAGATAGAGCTCGGCACGGTTTACAGGTAATTCAATAAATGAGGGAAGGACATAATAAGAAATTAGGATTAGCTAGCTTTACATTTTAAATAGATAGCTTTACGTTTCGGAGAAAAGCCAGGTTTTCAGATGCTTTCGGAATAATTGGAATGAGCCTAGGTTCCGCAGCGGGGCAGGGAAGTTGTTCCAAAGCTCAGTGAATTTGAAGAAAAGGGATTTCCCTAATTTACCTGCATACATGATGCCTTTTTAACGAGGGAATATACCTGGAAATGAAAGCGCACAAAACTTTTCTGTCTCTCCATACTCACAAATTACCATTCCCTGAACTCAAATGAAGGAACTTGCTCTACTGGGGGGTGGCACTCAACACCCACTGCCATCCATACACCTGGCTTCTATATAGCTTGCTATATACCGTACTCTACATTTCTTTCAGACTCTTATCTGTCCAATCCCGCTGCCTTTCTCATGGTCTGTGGCCTAGTAGATTCATCGGCTAGGTCATAACGCAAGTACCGAGGATTATGGTCCCTCCAAATGAGGAAGGTAGTACAGGAAGTGCAAAATCAAATTTGTCAAACAGCACCCAGAGAGCACAATTTCAGATAAATAGGTATTTGTCATTCCTTACAGGCTTGTAAACTCTCTTAGAGAAAGACAAGAATGCTCAAGGAAATGCTTGCCAGTCAAGTACAGATTTATCGTTGCAGATGCAACAGTAATTAGTCACGTTGTATATACTTGCCAGATGCACTGTATCACATACAAGAATTTTTTTTTCCCCCTTGTATTGTATTGTACTTTTTGTAAAAGGATACGCTGCTCTAAAAATTAAAAGGCTGCTTGTTATCCCTCTAGCCTGATCCATGTGTTCCACCCTCTATGAGCTGGCTTGCAGTATTTACAATGCAAGCTCAAAACAAAGTGCTTGTCTCATCAGAAAATGAGAGCACACAGCTGGAAAGGGAGAGCTTTTCAAAGGCAAAGTCTGACCTCTGTTAGATTCCCGGCTATTGCCGACTCAGTTTTTTTTCCCTTTTATATTCTCGCTGCAATGTCCTGACCTTGCCAGCCGGGCCTTCGTTTTCCTTCCACCCCTCACCACCCCTCATCCATCTCCCGGTGTTCAGTTTCTCAGTGAACTCCTGCCGGGAGATTAATTGCTGCTATCACCCCCTAATCCATCACACTTCCCAAAGATTGTTTTGACATCTAGTTAATTTTTGGCTGATGATTTATCAAATTCTTATTACTGCGCTCTGAAGGGGCTCATTTATTGTGTTGATTCATGGTAATGATAAAGGGGAAGCATTTTGAATTTTAACGACCTCCTTTTGCCTCTTTCTGCTAAGTTAGACGAAAGGGGGCACAGAAAGCAATAGACAAGCATGGTGAAGCAATTCACAGGGGGAGTGAAAAAGAGAGAAAAAGGTTCATTATCTGAATAAAAGTCAAAAAGAGGTTAATATATTAGGAGTATTTTTAGCATCTGGCTAGCACTGTGTTTCTTGAAATCATATCCCTAAGGCTTTTTAAACATTTATTGACTTGTAATATTACCTAAATGTCCTTTTCCATTTTATTCAAATAGAGCCTAATAGCGAGTGATGTCAGCTGAATACCAATGGAAAGGATGAGTACCAATCCCAGCCAGCCCATATGTCCAGACCGATTTTTTAACAAATGCATGTAAAATATTCTGTGGTCTCTTAAGGGGCAATTCTATAACTGGGTACCTCCATTTAGATGCCGGGGGAGGGGGGAGGGGGGCACATGGTAGGAGCCTATTCTATAATGGAATCTAGTTGCCTAAGTTCCATCCGCTATAATAAAACCCTTAGCACACATGCTCAGTTGAAACTTCGTGATCCCTGATCCGTGGCTCCGTGTGTGCGCAGTAGGAGCCTTCGGTGGTTTGTGACGCGTGCGGCGGTTTCCCCCGGCCTAGCAAAAGCCCCAGGGTTGCCCGTCCTAGCAGATGCTGGACAGTGAGCAGGGATATTACAAGACAGGGGAAGATAAAAGGAACGGAGAAGGGCTACTGCTGGACAGGGGGAGCAGGGAAGGGGTGCTGCTGGACATGGGGGAGGTAAAATAAGGGAGAAGGGAAGACAGACAGGGGGCAGAGAGAAAGAAAGAAAGAAATGCCTAAGTCTACATATCTGTTCTAGCACCCGTTAATGTAACGGGCTAAAAAACTAGTTATAGAATATTAGAATGTGACTATCAATTCACCTAAAATTTAAGCAGTTGCATACATATATCAGTCTTAGATCTAAGTGCAACTAAATGCAGCTGGAATGCATGAAAATTAAAGTATTTTGTAAGTTAGGGGGTGCATAATCGACACGGAAATATGTCTAAAAGCCGGCCTAAATCGGCACTTAGATGATCAGTGAGACAAGTCATCCAAGTGCCGATAATCGAACCGGGTTTTATACGTATCTAAAAATGACTTAGGTCTTCACAGTGCTGCAGTACGCCCAGAGCTAAAAGGGGCATTTTAGGAGAAGTGGTGAAGGTGGGATCTGGGTGGGACATGGGCTGTCCTAGACTTAGTTGTACTGCATGTAATGTAATGTAATGTAATTTATTTCTTATATACCGCTACATCCGTTAGGTTCTAAGCGGTTTACAGAAAATATACATTAAGATTAGAAATAAGAAAGGTACTTGAAAAATTCCCTTACTGTCCCGAAGGCTCACAATCTAACTAAAGTACCTGGAGGGTAATAGAGAAGTGAAAAGTAGAGTTAGAGGAAAAATAAAAATAAAATAAACATTTTAACAAGACAGCATTGATCTAAATACTTTGGAAGGTAGAAGAGAGGAGAGAAAGGAATAGAAGCAGAAGGGGGAGCCGTTGAACAGTAGAATTCTGGAGAAATTTAAATGATAGAAATAGAACAAAACAAAGACAAAAGGCAAAACAATAGATAAGATTAAAGATAAATCATAAGCTGGAAAGAAAAATAAAATAAAACTTTGTCTTCAATCCACGGTTTCAGCGTCAGTGATGAAGTGGAGCAAGTAAGTTTAGGAGGAGCGATTGACGTTTCCAGAAAGGGCTTCTTCAGGGAAGAGACTTGGCAGACATTCCCAGGATGCCTATGTCTCCTCCCCTGCGATGTTCTCCCATCCATGCATGTATAACCGAAAGTTTAACAACACTGCTTAGTCGGAACTTGGACGTTGTGACTTATACCATCTACAACCAACTAAGTCACAAGAAGGTATCCAAAGTGACCAGATAACCACTGAAGGGACAAAGTATAGACCCCTTATACACTCCCCCAGTGATCACTGACCCCCCCTGCCATAAAAAATCGTAATAACAACTTTACATATCTTCCTCCAGAACATCAGCACCTGGCAGCCTGGCATAGGAAAGCCTAGTAGAGCTGCACAGAGGTGGCTTAAGTGGTCTTGGGGGTGGGTTAGTGAACCATGGAGAGGAGGACCCAGGCACATAAGCCATTCCAGCCACTGCATGCATGGTGAAACATGTGCACCCCAACACCCCCCAAACCCTTATATACTGCCATATAAGTGGCACCTGCAGCCATAAGGGCTATTGGGGTGGTAGACAAGTGGGTCTAGTCAGTTATGGGGGGACCACCATGACCTATAAGGTTGTTGTGGTGAGATGTGCATGTGGCACACTTTTTGTGAAGTTCACAGCAGTGCCCTGTAAGGTACCCCACTACTCTGGTGCAATGTTTGGGTGTCCAGTCCATCACTTTGCTGACCCTGCCCATGTCCAAAAGGTCTTTTTCTAGGCGTTTTTGACTTGGATGAATTTTTGCACGAAAATGGGGTCTAAAGATAGCGGTCTGGACGATCAGACGGCTGGACTTAGAGTTAGACAATTTGGGGGGAAAAAAATGTTGGACGTATTTTTCGAAAATAGACCTTTTTCCATGTCCGACTTTGGGTGACTAGCGACTTAGGCCCAAAACGGACTTAGATGTATCTTTTGACTATGCCTCTCCACGTGTTTAAATGGGAGTCCCACTTATGCTGCTCATGCTCAGTCCCTATGCATGACCCTTGCAAATACACACTATTTTCCAGATCCTATATATACTGCCCATAATTGGATGTGCTTACACACATATAAATTAGGTAATGAGCTCTGAACCATCAGTAATTGGGTGCTAACTACTACTACTATTTAACATAACTATGGTGCTGAAAGGTGTACTCAACACTGTACATTCAATGTGTAATAGACTGTCCCTGCTCAGAAGAGCTTACAGTCTAATTAGGGCCGACAAAAGAAATGGGACAGATAGAGGTTGGGGGGTTTCTTGCAGAGATAATGAATGATAGGATGGACATAGGTATCCTACAGTGAGTGGGAGTTAGGAGTTGAAAGAAGCCTCAAAAAAGTGGGCTTTTAGTTTGGATTTGAATACTGCTAGAGACAGAGCCTGACGTAATGACTCAAGCAGTCTGTTCCATGCATAGGGTGCAGCAAGATAGGAGGGACGGAGTCTGGAGTTGCCAGTGGAGGAAAAGGGTATGGATAAGTGAGAGGAGATATTGAGGGGCTACAGAGTGAATGGGCTTGTAAGCTAGTAAGAGGAATTGAGTAGTTGGCACCCATTAAAATTTGCGCATGCATCTGGATATACGCTATTCTATAAGGCAAGGCATAACTCCCATGGCATGGATTTCAAAAGAGATAGCCATGGGTGTGTTGAAGGTGTTCTGAAAAGTTGCGCATGAAATTACAGAGCATTGCCTAACCCTGCCTAGCTTGGGTGTCGGCATATACAGCGCCCAAATGTTAGGTTTGAAATCTGGCACTAAACGCTTTTTTATACAAGGCACACACACTTTATAGACCAGCACTTAATGCTGAATTTTTTTCATGCCTATGTTTTGTCGCCATTTACTGAATCCGGCCTTTTGTAAGTTGAGTGGAGTACAAGTGGATCAATTTTTCGCTCTGTCAAAAATTACAAAGATTAGGGGACACTCAATAAAGTTAAAACCAATTGGAGGAATTTTTTTTTTTTCACTCAGAGAATAGTTAAGCTCTTGGACATGTTGCCAGAGGATGTGGTAAGAGCAGATAGCATAGCTGGTTTTAAGAATGGTTTGGACAAGTTCCTGGAGGAAAAGTCCACAGTCTGTTATTGAGGAAGACATTGGGGAAGCCACTGCTTGCCCTGTTTCGGTAGCATGGAATATTGCTACACCTTGGGTTTTGGCCAGGTACTAGTGACCTGGATTGGCCACCTTGAGAACGGGCTACTGGGCTTGATGGACTATAGGTCTGACCCAGTGGGGCTATTCTTATGTTCTTAAGAGTATTTGCAGAATAGCTTTTAGGCACCTTGCTAGCGTTTATGAATGTAAGTGTGCACATACATGGGTAAATGCTAGCATTGTAAATTACCGGTGTAATGGCCGTGTACAGTAAATGTGGGTGCCTAGCACTGTTCCCTCTAAGCTGAGCAGGTATCCTCCAACTACATTGTTGCCAGTGGAGATGCTAGTTCACTATCACATTTTCAATATAGGGGGGACAAGCAACATCTGCAGGACTCCAGGGAACCTATTAATTGAAACAGCTTATGGAAACATCACCCCCCACTGGCAGCAATATAGTTGGAGGACTCCAACAGTTTACAGGGAACAGTGGTGCCTTGGTTGTAGAATTGTCCTTTTACTATCATTGAATTTCATAACAAGCCTCCAATCAGAGCCTTAGGTACCTCCCCGGTGCATCCCAGGAGGCGGGTCTGGTTGCCAGAGGGAGTAGGCATCTCTCTGGCCAGCCATCATAAACAAGATGGGGGAAGGGATGTCTCATCGGAGGCATAGGGGGGTGTCAGGGGGGCATTGTTTGGTGGCAGGAGGGAGTGGGCATCTCTCCTGTCAATCTCGATTTGGGGTTTTGTTTTGTTTTATTTGTGCATTTATTCTGCGCATGTGCCGAATGCTATCACCAGCAATGGGCACATGCAAATGTAGCAAACCTTTGCTACTCTCCGCCAACTTCATTTGCATGTGCGGTTTTTGGAGAATGAGTCGCCTTTTTGAAATCGTTACAATAACGGCTGTGACAGCAACCCATGAAGATTTGAGAATCTAGCCCTAAGGGTATAGCCCTTGATGGAAACCGCCCCAACTTTGTTGGCTGGGCTGAGAACTTTTCAGCGACCCCTCGTACAATCCTGGGCAAGCCACTTAACCCTCCCTTGCTCCAGGTACAAAAGCTTAGATTCTGAGCTTGTGAGGGACTGAGGAAGTACCTGAATATAATCTGTAAACTACTTTCATTGAACCACAGAAAATCCCGCTGAAATGTAGTCTCCACCACAAAGCCTTCTCATCTGATCTCCTGTCTAACTAGTCAGAGGTTTCCTTTCCCTTACCAAGGAGTTTCCTTGATATGAGAAGTTGAGGCAGAAATAGCCTGAATTTTCATTCTATCAAAGTGTCACACATCAGTGTTTTACAAGTGCAAAGAACACGTGTTCCTGCCCTGCAAATGTCAAGCACAGTCAGCGCACCCAGGGTGAGGGTGTGGAACACGGGATCAACATCTAGTGTCAAAATATCTTCTTATGTTATCTGTCATGATAACAGACATAAGGAACACTAGAAGCACCTGCAGTCAATGCAGCATTTGGCTTTATCCTAGAGGACTACAGCAAGTCTGGTAGCAATGAATTAGAACAGTACAAAAGGAAGTGGGAACGGACAATGAGCACTCCACTGAGGAACACTGATGTAAAACCAACTTGTTTATTTCATAAAAGGACACAAGCAGAAGCTGTGGACCTGACACAGCACTGTGTTTCGGCGTCCGAGGAACGCCTGCATCAGGGGTCACTAAACCTAAAAACATAACACAACATATTGACAGGTTTGGTTCTATTTTTAGGTATTTGCATAAACATTATCATATGTTTTGTTTGTCACATATATATATATCTTTGATATATGTATCATTCATTATATTTATTTATTTACTCGACTGGCCTCTGGCATTCATTTACTTGTATGGCTCAGGAAAATTTTTTAAAAATTTTTTAATTTTTATATGATGTGTTTTAATATGTTGTGTTATGTTTTTAGGTTTAGTGACCTCTGATGCAGGCGTTCCTCAGACGCCGAACAAACAGTGCTGTGTCGAGTCCACAGCTTCTGCTTGTGTCCTTTTATGAAATAAAATACATCAGTGTTTTACATCAGTGTTCTTCAGTGGAGTGCTCATTGCCCATTCCCACTTCCTTTTGTACTGTTTTAAACCCGTGGGTTCTCTGTCCTGTTGGACTCTTTGGTGTTCACTCAGCAATGAATTAGAAGCCACAAACACAAAATTATCCATCTTAATAACAAATGTAAATGAAATAGAGAAAAATCATACAAAACTGGCAATAGGTCAGGCTTACAGTATTCAGTCACTGACTAATACAGTGGTATGCATGTATTTAAGCCAGATATGTTTTTAGCTATTTAATGGTGGTAATCCAGGGCCAACAGAACACCATTTTGGCTGGAGGAGCTAAACAAACCCTTTTCTGATGGCTCTCTAGTTGATTAAGTTATAGTGGGCAAAATATTGGTCAGGCTCTGGCCTCACTGGCCCATCTCAATCCGCTGCCTATGTGATAGCCTGAAATATATGGAATAGACTGGATATAACCAGGCCCCTAGTGTGTGTAAGTGTATAATGAGGGAGAAAAGAAGGCTGAAATTTTAATTTTAATGTGTAATTTGACACAGTGGTAAATCCGTAACTCACACTAGATGGATGGAAAGCTTATCCATCAAATCTTTCTACAAAATAAACCTATCCAATATAAGCCTCTACACTAAACACAGTTCATAAAACTTCTAACAGTCAAGGAGGAAAAACACCTCAGTGGTAGTTCAATTTCTTAATAACTGAGATAGAATCTACTTCGCAAGATTCAATAGTCGGTCAAAAAAACCTTCATGCATTACATACATACAGTATTCTCAAAATACACCCTTTAGCGACTAAAATTTGAACTATGCAAAACTTTGAAACTATTAGTAATATTCAAAACAGGGAACTTATCTTGCCAAGGGCTTCACTCCACTCAGAGTTTTGTAGACTTCAATCATAACTCCCCTTAGCCATCTCTTTACCAAGCTGAAGAGCCTTAACCGTTTTAGTCTTTTCTCATACGGGAGGAGTTCCATCCCCTTTGTCATCTTGGTCGCTTTTATGGTGATGCTATATCTTTCTTGAGATAAGGAGACCATTAGACCATGAAGGAGCAAAAGGGGTACTCAAGGAGGACAAGATCACAGTGGAGAGATTGACCGAATCTTTGCTTCAATCTTTACTGAAGTATATGTAAGAGATCTACTTGTACCAGAAATAGTTTCCAAGGGTGATGATGTAGAGGACCTGATAGAAATCTCAGTGACCCTGAAAGATCCATTGAGCCAAATCGACAAATTAAAGAGTAGTACACCACCTGTACTGGATGGTATGCTCCCCAGTGTACTGAAAGAACTCAAACATGAATTGCTAATCTGCTGTTAGTGATCTGCAACCTATCATTAAAATCATCTGTAATACCTGAAGAATGGAGAATGACCAATGCAATGCCTATTTTTTTACTAGGGGTTATCTGGGAAATTACAGAGAGGTTAGCTTGATTGATTAGCAAGACGAAATATTGAAAACTACAGTATTATAAAGAATAAAATTACTGAACACATAGGCAAACATGCTTTAATGGGACAGAATCAGCATGGATTCAGTCAAGGGAAGTCATGCCTCACCAATTTGCATCATTTATTTGAAGGCATGAATAAATATGTAGATAAAGGTGAGCCAGTTGATGTAGTGTCTAGATTTTCAGAAAGCTTTTGACAAATTCCCTCCTGAGAAAATTAAAAAGCCAAGGGATGGAAGGCAATGTTCTGTTGTGGATTAGAAACTGGTTAATGGATAGAAAACAGTTAGATGCCTATTTTTCTCAATAGAGGGGGATGAATAGTGGAGTGCTGTGGCCTGCAGGGATCTATACTGGGACCGGTGCTATTTAACATATTTATACATGATCAGGGAATTGGACTGATAAGTGAGGTGATTAAATTTGCAGATAACACTAAACTATTCAAAATTGTTATATACCTGTGGACTGTGAAAATTATAGGAAGATCTCAGAAAACTGGAAGACTGGCTATTCAAATGGCAGACAAGATTTAATGTAGACAAATGCAAAGTGATGTACACTGGGAAGAATAATCCAAATCATAATTATTTGATGCTAAGATCCACCTTAGCAGTCAGTCCCCAAGGAAAAGATCTAGGTGAGAAACATCTACGCTGAAATCATCTGCCCAGTGAGTGTTATGGCAGTGATTAAAAAAGCAAACAAGATACTAGGAGTTCTTCGGAAAGGGATGGAGAATAAATCAAAGAATTTTATAAATGCTTCTGTATTTCTCTATGATGCCACCTCACCTTGAGTATTGAGTGCAATTCTAGTCACCATGGGCTCAATATTCAAACCAATGGAGATAGCCAGGCTGTTGACTTCTACAGTCGAGCTAAGCCTGGATATTCAATGTCATCCATTTCCAGTGACTGGCATTGACTATCTGATCAATTTTGGACTGCTATAAAATTAGCCAGCCAAGTTGACATTCAGTGCTTGCTGGCTCTTTATAGCAGCCAAAAATAAACCAGTATTTCGTTCAATTCCGGTCTCCTTATCTCAAGAAAGATATAGTGGCACTAGAAAAGGTTCAAAGAAGAGCGACTAATATGGTAAAGGTGATGGAACTCCTCTCATATGAGGAAAGACTAAAATAGTTAGGGCTCTTCAGCTTGGAAAAGAGACCACTGAGGGGTGATATGATTGAAGTCAATAAAATCCTGAGTGGAGTAGAACGGGTACAAGTGGATCGATTTTTTGCTCCGTCAAAAATTATAAAGACTAGGGGACACTTGAAGTTACAGGGAAATACTTTTAAAACCAATTGGAGGAATTTTCTTTTCACTCAGAGAATAGTTAAGCTCTGGAACGTGTTGCCAGGGGATGTGGTAAGAGCAGATAGTGTAGCTGGTTTTAAGAAAGGTTTGGACAAGTTCCTGGAGGAAAAGTCCATAGTCTGTTATTGAGAAAGACACGGGGGAAGCCACTGTTTGCCCTGGATCGGTAGCATGGAATAGTGCTACACCTTGGGTTTTGGCCAGGTACTAGTAACCTGGATTGGCCACTGTGAGAACGGGCTACTGGGCTTGATGGACCATTGGTCTGACCAAGTGGGGCTATTCTTATGTTCTTAGCTATTTAAGCAACCCGATTTGGCCGCTAAACCTACCTGGCTAGAACTTTAATTTCACAGATAGCTGCTAAGCTCTAATATTTAGTGGCCATCTCATTCTGAATATTAGCATTTTTCAGAATGTTTGACTAGTGAAGGAGAAGATCTGCTTCCATGAATTGCTAAAAATAGGTCAATCAAAGATTGGGACAAAAGAAAAATTGTATGATTGCTCAAAAGAACCCTGAGGTAGGCTAAGAGCCGAAACACTAACAGTGTTGAGTCTTTTTCTTCTGGAATAAAATTATCTGTCCCACCTCTTCGAGCGTCTACACACTCTTTATTGGGTGATACTTGATTTGTTTTGTACTTAGAATTCCCTTTCTTTGTGTGTTGTACCGTGCCGAGCTCTACGAATGTGGAGATGATGCGGTATACAAACCTAAGATTTAGTTTAGTTTAGTTTAGTTAGTATTAGAATATTAGCATTTAACCAGCATAGTGCTATTTAATTGACCAGAAGCCATTCCTGGTCAGTTAAATAGCACTGAATATCGGGTAGCATATCCCAAAATAGATATATCGGAATTAGAAAAGATTCAAAGAAGGGCAATCAAAATGAGAAAGGAGATGGAACTTCTCTCATATTAGAAAAGAGAATAAGGCTTTTCAGCTTGGAAAAGGGAAGGCTAAGGGAGGATATGATGGAAGTCTACAAAATCCTTAGTAGTGTAGAATGGGTAAAAAAGTATACATTTTTTACTCTTTCACAAAACACAAAGGCTAAGGGACACTTAATGAAGTTACATGGTAATACTTTTAAAACAAATAAGAACATTTTTTTTTTATTCATTTAATGAATAGTTAAGCTCTGGAACTCATTACCAGATGATGTGGTAACAACGGTAGCATAGCTGGGTTTAAAAAGAGTTTGGACAAGTTCCTGGAGGAAAAGACCATAGTCTTCTATTGAGACAGACATGGGGGAAGCCACTACTTGCCCTGAGATTGGTAGCATGGAATCACTGTATGATCTGGGATTCTGCCAGGTACTTGTGATTTGGATTGGCCACTGTTGGAAGCAGGACACTGGACTGGATGGTCTACTGTTCTGATCCAATATGGCTATTCTTATGTTCTAATGTCCATGATAATACTTGGCACACAATTTTCTACATTCAAGGCCCAGAGCTCTAGAACAGTGGTTCCCAACCCTCTCCTGGAGGACCACCAGGCCAGTCGGGTTTTCAGGATAGCCCTAATGAATATGCATGAGAGAGCTCTGCATATAATGGAGGTTCCAGACATGCAAATCTGCTCCATGCATATTCATTAGGGCTATCCTGAAAACCCGATTGGCCTGGTGGTCCTCCAGGAGAGGGTTGGGAACCACTGCTCTAGAATATGTTGCTTCATCATACGAGACTACAGTCTTCCCTTAGTAATTTAAGTCAGACCTTAAAACGTTCCTTTTTATTGATTGATGCTTGGAGACACTGGACATAG
The DNA here is from genome assembly GCF_902459505.1 of Geotrypetes seraphini. NCBI lineage: Eukaryota > Metazoa > Chordata > Amphibia > Gymnophiona > Dermophiidae > Geotrypetes > Geotrypetes seraphini. The sequence continues at coordinate 213,911,659 of NC_047089.1, read as the reverse complement.
GCCCTGGCTACACTGTTTCCCTCCCTACACTTTCCTGACAAACATTCCCCTCTTCTTCAACTCTCCATAAGCTCACTCTGTTCTCAATATTTTAGGCTGTTAGCCGCTCAGATGGTCTGTCAGTTGGAAGGGATAGAAAGTCATAAACAGACTGGAAGCTTGCATCGTACCATTGTCGCAGTCTGCTATCCTTATAAAAGATGCTGGATAGGAGTGAGTGAAGTTACACCAAGGAGACCTAGAAATGTTCCTTTAATAAAGTGTTAAGATTAATGTTCCAACCCCATTACTTTAATCCTATTGGCAATTTGCCTTTCCTTTGCATTATTCTTCTACCATGCCTACTTGTTAAATACTGCAGTGCCCATTAAGGAGACTTTTCTTAAAGTCAGCAGACTCTTGGTTCCTCAGTTAAGCTGCTTTTATCTTTACCCTTCTCCACTGCCAATTCCAGACTTCGCTCCTTTCATCTAGCTGCCCCGTATGCCTGGAATAAACTACCTGAGTTCATCCATCACATCCCTTCCCTTGTTTAAAAGCAGACTGAAAACTCACTTTTATGTTTCAGCCTTCAGTCCATAATCCTACTCCCCTCTGCCCACTGTTCACCGCCCTGCCCTTCCCACCCCTATGCATACGTAGTTTTTTTTTAACCTTCCCCTCTGCCCCCGCATCTTGCTCTCCCTTTCTCTTCCTTCCCATCTACCCCCTCTGCCCCTACTTAATTCTTCACCTTTCTCTTCTCCTCCACTCTAAACCGGCATTTGCCCCTTCGAGGGCCAGGGAGGCAGTAACCTGGGATCTGTCCATCTGTCTCTGAAACCCAAGCCCCCCCCCCCCCCAGTCTACCACAGAGCTGTACCTAGTGGTGATTCTTATAGGCTGATGCTGAGGGTTTCTTTGTACCACGGCCCTGCCATTAACAAACAAGAAGTGGCATCATCGAGGGTAGGACATGGTAGACAGAAGTTTGCAGGGCCAGCGTGGGTTAACTATAAGAATCGCCGCCAGGGACAGCTCTGAGGTAGACCAGGGCCCCAGGGTTTCAGAGACAGAGGGGCAGATGCTGTGCCATGACCCCCCCCCAGCCCTCAGAGAAGCAGATGCAGGTTTTGGGAGGAGGAGATGGAAGTGTGATGCTAACATTGAGGTGTTTTGGGGGCCTCATAGGCCATTAGTTTGAGGCCCACCCATGGCTGTGCCACTGGGCCGAATGTCACATGTTATCGGTGTAGGTGCTCTGCTCTCACTCCATCTCAGCCCTATCCAGAAAGTGCCAGGGCTGTCAGTAAGAATTTTTTGTGGCACTATTCATATAGAAGCCTCTATTAAGACATATCTGTTGGTTCAAATGATGTATTATGGCTTTCAGGATAGCACATGGAATAAATAGCCCCTTTACTTGATATGTTCTTGGTTTCATACCTCTTTGATTACAGTCGTTTGTGTCAGAGATATGCATTGAAACTTTCTTTTCCCTCAGTTAAGAGACAGGGAACGGGGATTTGTATACTGACTTTTTGTCACTTTGACATTTCAAAGCTGACATTCAAAGTAGTGGGCACTGGAGAATTAAGGGACTTGCCCAGGGCCACAAGGAGCAGCACTGAGATTTGATCTCACAACCTCTGGGTGAGATCAAATCTACCAGTGAGCCACAGCCCTTCATTTGCATACAGAGCAGCTGCAATCTGGAACTCATTATCAGCATAAATTCAACTGAAATCCAACTATGAGAATTTTAGGAAAAAAATTGAAAACATGCCTACTAATTTAAAATTGTGCCCCACAAACTTCCCCTCCAAAATTCAAATGTGTGACTAACAAACTTTCCCGCCAAAATTCAAATTTGACACCAACGGACTTTTCCACCTCAATTTCCCGCCAATATCCCCTTCTTCCCTGGGGAAACTCAAAACCCCAGCCAATCAGGTTTGAGAATCCACTATATATAAACACAAACTGCAGACCTCATAGTATACCCTGAAGAAACCCACTGCATAACGGCTGAAACATTTGTTCTACCTACTCAGAAGTGGCAAGACCTGGACAACTGCAAATATCACTAAGGTGGAATTCTGCAGAATATAAGTGCAATTTCAATTCAATTCACTACTGCTGCTGACAACTCATGGGCAAGGAACCACATGTTTAACAGCCATTATTAAATGTGTAAGTGCTTTTAATCACTGACCCAATTATTATTATTATTTTTTTTTTTTACTTCATAATGACCTACTAGTGTAAATTGCCTCATTTTGGTTGGAGCTAAGGGTCACCCTTTGAGGTGGGCAGATAATCAGTTTTGGCTTGTCTGTGGACAAACTGTACTGTAATATGCCTCTGGTTCACAGACTAGTGTGAGGCCCCCTGTAGATTGTGAGTATACTGGAATAGATTAGGTTTACATGGCAGCCCCATTATAGACAGGTCTTAGAAGTAACTGTTGAGATGTGCAGGCCAGTGATTTTCAAGTTTCATCAGCATTTTAGCACAGAATTTGCCAACATAGACCCTGTTTTAAAATACAGTAGAAATGGGCATTTACCGTATTTTCGCGGATATAACGCGCACCATTGTAAAACGCGCACAGGGGTATAGCGCGCAGAAATCACGATGATATGTACAAAAACTTTTCTATACCGCGCTCAGGCATATAACGCGCATGCTGCCCGACTCTCCTCTGGCCACCCCGACTCTCCTTTCGCTCTCCCCGACTCTCCTCTGGCCACCCCGATTCTCCTTTCGCCCTCCCCGACTCTCATCTGGTTGCCCCGCCTCACCCTGACTTTCGGTGCACTGCCCCGACTCTCCTCTGGTTGCCCCGACTCACCCTGACTTTCGGTGCACTGCCCCGACTCTCCTCTGGTTGCCCCGACTCACCGTTCACCCGCCCTGACTTTCGGTGCACTGCCCCGCCTCTCCGTGCCTGTCCCCCTTGAAGTCCTGTCCCCCCTTGAAGGTCTGCCTGTCCCCCCTTGAAGGTCTGCCTGTCCCCCCTTGAAGTCCTGTCCCCATCCTGAAAGCCTGATGCCCCCCCTCGACGTCCGATTCTTCTCCCCCCCTCGGCAGGACCACTCGCACCCCCACCCCGAAGGACCGCCGACTCCCCGACAATATTGGGCCAGGAGGGAGCCCAAATCCTCCTGGCCACGGCGACCCCCTAACCCCACCCCGCACTACATTACGGGCAGGAGGGATCCCAGGCCCTCCTGCCCTCGACGCAAACCCCCTCCCCCCAACGACCGCCCCCCCCCAAGAACCTCCGCCCGTCCCCCAGCCGACCCGCGACCCCCCTGGCCGACCCCCACGACACCCCCACCCGCCTTCCCCGTACTTTGTGTAGTTGGGCCAGAAGGGAGCCCAAACCCTCCTGGCCACGGCGACCCCCTAACCCCCCCCCGCACTACATTACGGGCAGGAGGGATCCCCGGCCCTCCTGCCCTCGACGCAAACCCCCCTCCCTCCAACGACCGCCCCCCCCCCCAAGAACCTCCGACCGACCCGCGACCCCCCTGGCCGACCCCCCCACCCCCCTTCCCCATACCTTTGGAAGTTGGCCGGACAGACGGGAGCCAAACCCGCCTGTCCGGCAGGCAGCCAACGAAGGAATGAGGCCGGATTGGCCCATCCGTCCTAAAGCTCCGCCTACTGGTGGGGCCTAAGGCGCGTGGGCCAATCAGAATAGGCCCTGGAGCCTTAGGTCCCACCTGGGGGCGCGGCCTGAGGCACATGGGCCAAACCCGACCATGTGTCTCAGGCCGCGCCCCCAGGTGGGACCTAAGGCTCCAGGGCCTATTCTGATTGGCCCACGCGCCTTAGGCCCCACCAGTAGGCGGAGCTTTAGGACGGATGGGCCAATCCGGCCTCATTCCTTCGTTGGCTGCCTGCCGGACAGGCGGGTTTGGCTCCCGTCTGTCCGGCCAACTTCCAAAGGTACGGGGAAGGGGGGTGGGGGGGTCGGCCAGGGGGGTCGCGGGTCGGTCGGAGGTTCTTGGGGGGGGGCGGTCGTTGGAGGGAGGGGGGTTTGCGTCGAGGGCAGGAGGGCCTGGGATCCCTCCTGCCCATAATGTAGTGCGGGGTGGGGTTAGGGGGTCGCCGTGGCCAGGAGGGTTTGGGCTCCCTTCTGGCCCAACTACACAAAGTACGGGGAAGGCGGGTGGGGGTGTCGTGGGGGTCGGCCAGGGGGGTCGCGGGTCGGCTGGGGGACGGGCGGAGGTTCTTGGGGGGGGGCGGTCGTTGGGGGGAGGGGGTTTGCTTCGAGGGCAGGAGGGCCTGGGATCCCTCCTGCCCGTAATGTAGTGCGGGGTGGGGTTAGGGGGTCGCCGTGGCCAGGAGGGTTTGGGCTCCCTCCTGGCCCGATATTGTTGGGGAGTCGGCGGTCCTTCGGGGTGAGGGTGCGAGTGGTCCTGCCGGGGGGGGGATGTATCGGACGTCGGGGAGTCGGCCGGGCAAGAGGGCTTGGGCTCCCTCTTGCTCCGATCGTGGATGCGGGTGCGGGTGGGAACGCGTGCGAGCGGTCGTTCGGGGTGGGGGTGCGAGCGGTCCTGCTGGGGGGGTGAATCGGGCGTCGGGCGGGGTGGGAACTATGTTTAAAAACTTTTGTATACCGCGCTCAGGCATATAACGCGCGAGGGGTATGCGCGGTACGTAAAATCACATATAACGCGCGCGATATATCCGCGAAAATACGGTATATGCCAGGTGCAAACAACATAAACATCCACTGTAGAAAAATCAAAGTAGACACAATAATATTCACAGGTTCAAAGAACGGACCTGTTATCTTTGCAACCTTAAAAACATAACCAGGTGTTATCTTGATGCTATCACAGTGACCAGTTTCCCTTGCTAGTTTGGCATTGAGGGGTGGGGCAAAAACCAGTGGAAGACTAAGATGGCAACTCCCCCCCAACCCCAATTCCTCTTGTGGAGTGCCACTCAATCGCAGCTGTGTAACAAATCCTAAATGTGCTTGGTGACAGCTGTAACTCCTGATGTCAATCTTTTATAACAGTGTCTCTCAAACTTTTTTTTTTTTTTCTTTTAGCTCCGGTACACTAAACGGTAAATTTTTCATGGCACACTAAACGGAACAAATGTTTTTCACAGCACATTATAATTGAAATTATAAAATTGCAAAATCAACAAATAAAATTAAATTTGAGAGTTATTTTTTTAAAGTTCTTTAAGCTATGTATGGGTAATTGTAACAATGGTGAAACTAAAGTAGATAGAATAGAATTGTAAAATCAATGCAATGGATGTGCTTGTTTTTGAGTGCAAATTAACTCAAAACGCGGTCAATAGTCGACAAGCAAACATGCATTTCATCATCCACCATCTGCAGTCATTCTCTTTTTTTCAGTGTAATTTCTGTCATAGCTGAAAATCCAAGTTCACAAAGATAAGAAGATCCGAACGATAGCAAAGCATTGATTGCTTTATTGCTCAAGTTAGGATAACTACTGCATAAAAAATAAAAATAAAATTACTTGCCGTTAGTCTTCAAGGACCAATCACGTCAAAGAATGATGCTTGCCTGGGCGGTTGTATCCTTATGCACACAGATGCTCATAACAATGACAGACTCTTGCATAAGCAATGTACATGTCATCTAATCTAGTATACACTTCTCCCTCTGTATTCGCTGTGATAGGGGATTAACAGAACTGCAAATACAGAAAAATCGCTGTTTTCTATTAAAAACCATCGTGTATATAGTGAAACCGGGAATAACATGGTGGGAGACTTGGTCTGTTCCTGAAGGAGAGGCAAAACATGGTGAAGAAAATGCTGGGAATCAGCGATTTTCTCTGTAAACGCTTGGAATCAGCGATTTCTCTATGCAAGCTGATGTAATTTGGGGGGAGGAGCCAGCAAGCTAAAAAACGTGAATAATCGAAACCGTGAATGCTGAAACCACGAATACGGAGTGAGAAGTGTATACTTATGAAGGGAATTTTTAAAAATAAAGTAAAATTCTGGAATCTCTCTTGGTACACCCAGAATCTTTTGGGGGCACACAGTTTGAGAGGCACTGTTTTAGGTGGGAGATTGATCGGGCAGAAGGTTAGTGAATTGGGTCGGGGTCAGAACACGATCCGGACACAATCGGTGCGTTTAGTGAATCTGGCCCAAAGTTTTGTGCCCTTTATAGAATATTCTTATGCCTGAGAACTGCATCTAACTTTAGGCACAGCCATTTGCGTCAACAGAAACGTGGTGTAAATGTCCACATTTACAGTTAGGTGGGAATGCCCTTATTCTATAACTACATATGTAACTTATTTATTTATTTAGTCATTTACTTAGGGCAGGGGTGTCCAATGTCGATCCTCAAGGGCCGCAATCCAGTCGGGTTTTCAGGATTTCCCCAATGAATATGCATTGAAAGCAGTGCATGCAAACAGATCTCATGCATATTCATTGGGGAAATCCTGAAAACTCGACTGGACTGCGGCCCTCGAGGACCGACATTGGACACGCCTGACTTAGGGGTTACAGGCGCACATTCATAGTATGCCAACAATCCACTCATTTCTACATTCTCTTTTTTGACTAGCACATAAAATTTAGGTCCAGATCCTACACCTAAATTTACACACCTAACATAATTAATTCTAATTGGTGCCAATAATTTCTTATTGCAATGCTAATTGGTGCTAAAATAGTTATTCAATTAAACTGTGCTTGCAAATTGGGTTCGTGCACATGCAATTTTCAGCACTTTTTATAGAATTAGGGGTTAGTCCCCTTCTGCAAGATAAATGTTTAAAGTGCAGGTTTATGCCTCTATCAATTATGAATAGAGCTCTTTAAAATGAGGGCCATTGAATATTAGCAAACAGACACAAAGGAAAACTACTACTATTAATTATTTCTAGAGCACTACCAGATGTATGCAGCGCTTTACAGAGTCACAAAGGAGACAGTCCCTGCTTGAAAGAGCTTACAATCTAAACAAATACGACAAACAGGATGTCAGGGTGGGAGGGTGGAATCTGCTGGCTAAGTACTCTGGTGTAAGTGACCATGCCCAGTGGTGTAGCGAGAGAGGTGAGCACCTGGGGCGGTGGCACCATGCATCGCCATGCTGTGTGCCCCCAACTCTTCCCTGCCACTTAAGCGTCCCCCGCCCCCCCCCCTCCCCCACGTACCTCTTGGAATGTTCTATTGTGCAAGCAGCATCTTCCACCTGTTGCTTGTGCCAGCCTCGGCTACCTTCTGACTTCACATCCTGGTCCAGTGACCAGGAAGTGACATCAAAAGGAAGCCAAGGCCGGCGTGAGCAGCAAGTGGTAGATGCTGCTCGTGCGGCAAGTGTTTAAGGATGTACATGAAGGGGGTGGAGAGGAGGAGAGGCACCGACACTCCCCTCCCCCCACAAAGATGACGCCTGGGGTGGTCTGTTCCCGTCCCCTGTTACAACGCCTCTTGCAACGCCTATTTTATATGCTCATATTTGTACTGCTATGCTAATGTTCTAGAAATAAAAGCAGATGCCTACTTTCCCTATAGGCTCCAAATAGGTGCCCTTTAGGTTTCTAAATGTAGACACCCCTCTATAGAATTGTCCCTTTGTAGTGTGCCCTAAATTAAACTGTTCACCTATATGGATAGCAGCCAAATATTGTTACTACTGTACACTTACAACTCAACAGTCAAGATAAATCTTCCGCACTGAATATACATCAATTATTTAAGCACCGAAGCTGACATTTTAGAAAAACTGCTGACCACAGGGTACAAATATTGACCCTCGTGAGTTCATCTTTTAAGAAAGGCCTGCAAAGCAACTCAGTAGCGCAGCTGACATTTAATAAAAATTCTTATATTGACTTTTTGGATGTTTCCAGTTTTACCCGTGTCCTTTTTAAAGATTAATTAGCACCACTGTAGCTTACATACAATGGAAGAATTGACTGGGAGAATACGGACTGATGTTTTAAGGATTGAAAAGCGCTTACACAGCTTTATTGTCCCTTTCAGAGTGTCACTTTCTTTCTTGTGTATGTGTGTGCATCTCCCCGCTCTCTTTCCTTTAAATGAGGTCACCCTGACTCAATGAAGGACGTGAGGAGTGAGAGAGGTCAAAACATTAGCACCACTATCTAATAACTACAGCGCTACTGGAACCAGACATGCCATCCATCACCAGCTCTGTTACTCCATTAGGCCTCGCCTGAAATATGCCCTGCTAGGAATCGCAGGCCCATACATCTCCGAGTCTAGACACCTTCCTGTTGTGTGAAGATCAATGCTGCACCATCATGAATCACGTGTCATCCAGAGGCCCTCAGTCTAATGATCTTGTCTATTCTCCAGTCTGCAGTATGAATGATGGCAATAGGAGAGTACTATATTATTCAGCAACCTTGTTCGCTAATGGATTATTGGCCCTATTGGTTGATAATGTCTGCTCATCCTGCTTAATCTTTCCTTCTTTTTCTTTTTTTTTTTTTGGGGTTGTAGCAGCTTCTGGGACGGTTAGCTAGTGGAATCCAAAATATTAAATTCAGAAATCTATGTGTTGTTAGTTATTCAGAAGCACTTACATAGTCTAATTATGGCACTTATATGGATAACAGGGCCATTTAAATCACTAAGGGGTCCTTTTACAATACATTTGGTAAGTGCCAATGCATGTTTAACTTGCAAAAAAATAAAAAATAAATCCAAATACAGGACATTAGTTTTGGCATCTGCATACATTAACTGCATGTGTTAATTATGTTTTAGTATTATTTGAAGGGGTGTGTCGGGGCGGAGGGTGGGCGTTCCCGCACTATCCAATTAGCGCATCTAATGGGTTAATGCACAGTTAACATGGGAGCCCTTACTCCCTCCTATTAAAGTGTCATTAAGGGCCTGAATCTATAAATGGCACATAGGATAGGCACCACTAGTCAACTTAATCATGGATGCCTGACGATGCCTAATTTATTTTATTTATTTATTTATTTATTTATTCAATTTTCTATACCGTTCTCCCAGGGGAGCTCAGAACGGTTTTACATGCATTTATTCAGGTACTCAAGCATTTTTAGGGGTCCTTTTTAGGGGCATTTTTAGGGGTCCTTTTATTAGGGCGTGTTAACCGATTTAGCGCACGCTAAAAATTAGCGTGCGCTAAATGCTAAGGCGCCCATAGGATATAACAGATACCTTAGCATTTAGCGCGCGCTAAATCGGTTAGCGCACCTTAATAAAAAGGACCCCTTAGTATGGAACTACATTGTTTTTAATTGGTTTAAATGGTGTGGTTATTGACTGCGCCACGAAAACTGATTACAAAAATAATTATTTTAGTTGTCAATTTAGGCTGCGTGCGGATATCCGCACAGGCTTGGATTTCTGTAACTGGCACTGCTGTCAGTGGCCACCTTAAAAGCAGCTGCCAAATAGCATGTCAATCACGTGATGGCGCTGGGTGCAGAATCGTGCCTCCGACAAAGGTAAGCGCCAGGGATTTCCAGGTCTATATTTCTGGGTTCATAGACAACCCCGCGAAAGACAAAGGCGCGTGCCGACAACTGAGCGCAAGACGGAGGCGTGCGCCAAAGAAAATTACAATTTTTAGGGGATTCGACGGGGGTTTTTGTTGGGGAGCCCCCCCCAGTTTACTTAATAGAGATCGCGCCGGCGTTATGGGGGGCTTGGGGGGTTGTAACCGTCCACATTTTACTGTAAACTTAACTTTTTCCCTAAAAACAGGGAAAAAGTGAAGTTTTCAGTAAAATGTGGGGGGTTACAACCCCCCAAACTTCCCACAACGCCCCCACAATGCGGCACGATCTCTATTAAGTAAAGTGGGGGGTTCCCCCCCACGCCCCCCATCAGAGCCCTAAAAACAGTAATTTTGTGCGGCGCACGCCCCGCGCTGCGCTCAATTGTCTGGGCACGCCTTTGTCCCGGTGCGCTTTTGACCTGACACCATATTTCTGGCATCTTTCCTTCATGTGAATCGTGCCTTCATAGGGTCTTTAGGCTGCCTAATGCCACTTCTGGTGTTAGCCATGCTCACAGTGGCGTTAGGCAGCCTGAAGTGCCTACGGACAGCGGCGTAAGCGGGGCAGAGCAGATCGCCCTGGGTGCCATCTTGGTGAGGGTACTGGCGCCTTACCACACACCCCCATGCCACGCTCAGTCCTTCTCTTCCCCGTACCTCTATAAATCTTCATCAGCGTGAGCAACTTCTCCGGCCTGCTGCTCGCTCCGGCCTGGATCCCCTATGAAATCACTTTCTGGTTGCGGGCCCAGGAAGTGACGTAGGTGGGAAAGCAGGCTGAGAAGCTGCTCATGCTGGCGAAGATTTCATCCCCTTTTTATCAAGCTGTGTTAGGTTTTTTTTTATTGCCGGCTGCTGTAGTAAAAGCTCCAATGCTCATAGGAATTCTATGAACATCGGAGCTTTTACCGCAGCAGCTGGTGATAAAAAAAAAAACCCTAACGCAGCTTGATAAAAGGGGGACTTAAAGAGATATGGGGAAAGGGAGGGCGGTGGAGAGGAGGGCGAAGAAAGAGCCTCTGCCCCAGACGCCTCCTACCCTTGCTGTGCCACTGCCTATATAGGTGTTATTCTTTTTTAGTTCAATGTTTTTTATTAATGTTTGTGAAAAGTTACAGTCCAAGTACAGGTCCAAATACACGTTTAAAATACATGTTCAAAATCAGGACATCAAGTCTAAAGCACTTAATATAGTACAACTTCAATTGCAATTAACTATAGTCGTGTCAAAACTTTTTAAGAAGTTCATAATACTTGAACCGCCAATAAGAGAACAAGAAGGAAAGAGAGAAAAGGAGGGAAGAAAAAGGAAAGAAAAGAATGGAGGAAGGAAGACAAGAAGAGGAAGAAGGAGACAGGAGTGTCTATGAAACAGAACGAACATAAAAATCTAAGAATTTCCAGGGAGAATTACATCGTACCATGTTCATGGAAAAGCGAGCAATGTTTTTCTTCTCATATGCATATGATTCATATTTATGGTACATGCTCAAAGAATTCCACCAAAAAGTATAGTCCAATAAGGAAGAGGATTTCCAGTTTTTTAAGATATGCATAATGGCAGTCACAAACATAGTATCTATGAGTTTGGGAGGACAGTTTGACAAAGTAAAACATGGGTGTTGAGAACGAAGAATAATAATGTCTAAGGAAATTTCATCCGAGCAGTTGGTGATACGTTTTATAGTGACCCAAATGCGAGCCCAGAAGGATCGAACTGGAGTACAGTGGAAAAGCATATGATCCAAGGTTCCGGTCTCTTTCATACAGTTCCAGCATACAGAGTCTTGTTTGAGGTTAGCCTTCCACATCCTAAAAGGAGTCCATACTGCATTCCACATGACGAAGAACATTGACTGTGAAACTCTGGAGGACAGGAGAGGACGGTTTGTCGAAGACCAAAAGAGATCCCAGTCAACATCCGTAAGAGGGGTCGTTAGCATGGATTCCCAGTGTTTCATAGAATTGGAAGAAAAAATAAAGGAATTGTCTCTTAGTATGCTGTAAAATAAGGAGATTGCTTTACCGTTTAGTATAGCCAGTGAAGACCAGTGGCGTATAGTGTGGATGGATGATTCAAAGTCAAATCGTAGAGACAAAGAAGACAACGCTCCAGTGAGAATAAGCCATTGAGAAGCTGTAGAGTGGGGTAGCGAGTAAGTGGAGCAGAGTATGTTAAAGGGAACAATGGAGGATTGATTAATTATTTGATGAGGAAACCACAACCCAGACCTCTGCCAACGTTTCCATGAGATTGATTTTCCATTATGTTGGAGTTTGGGATTATTCCAGATACACATGAATGGACTGTCTTTAATTGAAATTTCTGCGATTGCATCTAATAGATGAAGGGCATGCTGCGTTGCACTCAACAGAGAGTATCCCCTCAAATTTCGAGGAACAGGTATAGTTGCCAAACAGGAAACATGTAATGGTGTACAGAGAAAGCGCTCCATTTCAAACCAGGTTGGAGGATCTTGGGGACAAGGGTCAGTGATCCAATATGCTCCGTATTTGGCCAATGATGCTACATAATAAAAATAAAAATCAGGTAGGTTTAAACCGCCATGTATTCTGGAGGCTTTTAATTTAGTGAGTGCAATACGGGGCTTTTTCTTATTCCAAACAAATTCAGAAATTTTTTTATCTAGCCATTGAAAAAATGTCTTCCTACATAAAGATGGGAGCATCGAAAGGGTGTAATTTATCTGTGGGGCGAGAGTCATTTTGATGGAAGCAATCCTGCCCCACCAAGACAAATAGAGTGGGGACCATCGGGATGTCGTGTTCAAAACTAAATTTTTAATTTTAGTCAGGTTGAGATCTTGAGCATAAATTGGATCTTTATGTATTAAGACACCCAGGTACTTCACAGCCCCACGTGACCAAGGGAAGGGGAATTGAGCGAGATCCGATGGAGAGATATGATCGTTAAGAGGGAAGATTTCTGATTTTTCCCAATTAACTGAGTATCCAGAGAGCAGGGAGTATTGAGAGACAATGTCAACAAGAGCAGGAAGGGAATTAGTAGGGTCTCGGATGAAGAGGAGAACATCATCGGCATAGGCCGCTAACTTGACGTGACGAGAGGAAGTGGAGATGCCTTTAATTAAGGGACATTGACGAATGGCCGAAAGGAGTGGTTCTAGAGCTAAATTAAATAATAGGGGAGAAAGTGGGCATCCTTGACGAGTACCTCTATGAAGTGGAAACTTATTAGAAAGAGAATTGTTGATTAGAATGCGAGCTGTGGGTTGTCGGTACAAGGTTTCAACCCATGACGTGAAGGAGGTACCAAAATTGTACCACTTCATGATTCGAAAGAGAAAAGGCCATTCGACGCGGTCGAAGGCCTTTTCAGCATCAATAGCAAGGCCAATTACAGGATCCGGGAGGGTTTTAGCGTGGGCATTAATGTGGTGAAAAAGACGTAAATTATCACCGATAAATCTCTGCTTAATAAATCCTACTTGATCCTTATGGATTAGAGAAGGGATCGCTTTATTAAGTCTCAGGGAAAGGAGTTTTGCCATAATTTTATAATCTAAGTTAAGAAGAGAGATGGGGCGAAAATTTTTAACCAAAGTGGGATCCCTGTCAGGTTTGGGAATAACCACAATAGTGGCCTCGGTAAAATTAAATTGTTTTTCTGGGGTAGAATGAAGAAATTCGTAATAAGTATGCAGATAAGGGGCCAGGAGAGTCCGAAATTGTTTAAAGAATTCATTAGTGAAGCCATCTGGGCCTGGTGCTTTGCCGTTAGGCAGAGATAAAATTGCTGCTTCTATTTCAGGTATAGTAATAGGAGAGTCTAATTCCAATTTTACAGATTCTGATAAAGATGGGTGAACCAAGGGAGCTAGGAAAGAATCTATCTCAGAGTCAGAGACTAAGTGTTCGGATTTATACAAAGTGGTATAGAATTGTTCAAATTGAGAGGAAATCAGAGATTTAGTCTTAACCATCAGCCCCGATGAGTCTTGAACAGCTGTAATATGCAAGCGTTTAGATTTAGTTTTAAGATATCTGGCCAGTGGACGACCCATCAAATTGTCTCCTAAGTAGTGGCCCGAGGTTGAAATAAAAATGTCTCTCCTAGCGTTATGGGACATCAAGGTGTTATATTCATATTTAAGGTTTTGAATACGCTGATGCATGGCCGGATCATATAAGTGATCAGACATATGTTGTAATTCTAACATTTTAATAGAGGATTCCAATTCCTTCTCTTTCTGCATGGATTTTTTCTTTTTCCAGGATGAAATTTTGATTAATTCACCTCTAAGGGTAGCTTTGTACGCCTCCCAAACAATGGCAGGACAAACCTCAGGATCTTTAGAGTTAAGTTCAAAGAATTCGGTGGTAATTGATTTTATTTTTTCAGCTATTTCCGTATCTAAAAGTAAAGTGTTATTCAGTCTCCAAGAAGGAGAATCTTTGCGGGGTGCCGAGAGAAGTAGATGTAGAGAAATGGGTGCATGATCTGTGAGAGAGATCGGGTGAATAATGGTGTTTGTGAGGTCATGAGTTAGAGAGGAGGATAGAAGAAAAAAGTCTATTCTTGTATATGTATTATGCGGCGGTGAAAAATGAGAATACTCCCTACCCTTCGGATTGAGCAATCGCCAGGGGTCCACTAGCGAATAGGTGTCTTTAAGGGCCTGTAGGGCTGCGAAGGACCTGGATTTTGAAGGTTTACAGGACGAAGATCTATCGGTATAAACATCCTGAACTTGATTAAAGTCGCCCCCTAGTATTAAGGAGCAGGATGCATGTCCCATCAACTCCATCTGAAGATCTTGAAAAAATTCCGGATGATCTAAAACTGGAGCATAAATATTAATACCCTTGCTGTGCCACTGCCTATATAGGTGTTATTCTAACGTCAATCTTTTAGGCACCAGTAGGCACCTTGAAACTCAGTTAAAAACTGAGCTTGGGTACCTACTGGCACCTAAAAAAATCAGCACTTATTAGAGAATGCTGTGCACAGTGCCTAGCGACACCTAAGTTGATGTGCCCTTCAATGCCTAACAACGCCTCCTTGTAAAGTAGGTGTGGTTAGGGGGTGGAGAATAGGCGTGATTGAGTTAGGCATCACCAGGGTTTTCCAGGCCTACGTTTCTGGTGCCTACTTTTGATGTGAATCGCGCCTCCAAAGGCGCTTTGTGGCACCTAATATCGCTGTAGGTACGGCTAACACCGGACGTGATATTAGGCGCCATAAAGCGCCTAAGGGGATGCGATTCAAGTCAAATGTAGGCTTGGAAAACTCTGACCCATACTCTCGGTCCCTATCTTTGCCGGAGGCACGATTCTCTAGCCATCGCCATCATGTGGCCGGCACTCGATCCCACGACAACGGCACCGGCTAGAGAATCCGGGCCTAAGTGCTCACACAGCAATTGTTTAAAATGACTGCATAGTAAAAGTCATAAATTAATCCCAACAGAAACTATTCTTCCATAGTCATATTCAATATACATAAATACATATTTTTTTTATTTAGGTGATTTTTAAAATCATAACAGTGGTGGAGAGAATATTTTGACTGAGATGTTGCCATGATTTGATGAGTTTCTCATGAATGACCAGCAGCGTTGCCTCTATTTAACAGCTATGGTTGGAGCTACAGCCTCAGCACCCTGTGGTTGTGGGTTCAAACCCCACTCTGCTCCTTGTGTCCCTGGGCATGTCACTTAAGGGCAAATTCTATAAGAAGCGCCCAAAAGTTAGGCACCGATATAGGCACTGTTCAAGTAAAATTGGGTGCTGTCTAATAAATCACGCTGAGCGGCCCATTAAATAGGCCAGCTCTAGGCACAATTAAAAGTTAAGCGCCTATGTGAGCGCTTAAGCACGCTTAACAGCAGTGATTCTGCAATAAGGCACCTAATACATAGCCATGCCCACGCCTAACGTGCATAGCGCCTATTTTTTTTAAGGCTGCCTAAGTTTTTAGAGGCACCTTATTGGTGAATCGCTCTTTCTTAATAGGCGCCTAAGTTTCAATTATTAAGAACATAAGAACATAAGCAGTGCCTCCGCCGGGTCAGACCATAGGTCCATCACGCCCAGCAGTCCGCTCCCGCGGCGGCCCAAACAGGTCATGACCTGTCTAAATCACCAGAAGGGGCCCCCATGCCACCTTGGTTTCCTGAAGAGTCCTATCTTCCCATCGAAGTCCTAGCCCTCCGGTCTTGCACATGCACGACCTGGTTGGGTTTCTATATTTTCTCAGTATCCCAGTATCCCACTATACTTTCTCAGTATCCCACGATCCCTTTATCCCCCAGGAATCTGTCCAGTCTCTGTTTGAATCCCTGTACCATACTTTGCCCGATCACTTCCTCCGGTAGCACATTCTAAGTGTCCACGACCCTTTGGGTGAAGAAAAACTTCCTTGCATTTGTTTTGAACCTATCTCCCTTCAGTTTCTCCGAATGCCCCCTCGTACCTGTTGTCCCCTTCAGCCTGAAGAATCTGTCCCTATCCACCCTCTCTATGCCCCTCATGATCTTGAAGGTCTCTATCATATCACCCCTGAGCCTCCTTTTTTCCAGAGAGAAGAGCCCCAGCCTGTCCAACCTCTCGGCGTATGGGCAGTGTTCCAGCCCTCTTACCAGTTTCGTTGCTCTCCTTTGGACTCTCTCAAGTACCGCCATGTCTTTCTTGAGGTACGGCGACCAATATTGAACGCAGTATTCCAGATGAGGACGCACCATCGATCGATACAATGGCATGATGACTTCCCGCGTCCTGGTTGTTATGCCCCTCTTTATGATGCCCAGCATCCTGTTGGCTTTTTTCGAGGCCGCTGCGCACTGTGCAGATGGCTTCAGTGATGCATCCACCAGCACACCCAAGTCTCTCTCAAGACTGCTTTCTCCCAACAATGCCCCCCCCCCCCATTTTGTAGTTGAACAACGGGTTCTTTTTCCCTATATGCATGACCTTGCATTTTTTCACGTTAAAGCGCATTTGCCATTTGTTTGCCCAGTCTTCCAGCTTGTCTAGGTCCCTTTGCAGGTCCTCTCACACTCCTCCCTGGAGCTAACTCTGCCGCACAGTTTGGTATCGTCTGCAAATTTTATAACCTCGCACTTTGCCTCCTTTTCCAGGTCATTGATTGCTGATTAAAAAGCTTAATTGAGCTTGTCAATCATATTTAGATAGGCGCCTATCTAGTTGGGCGCCTCCAAAATAGGTGCCTCACATTAGGCGCCGGTTTCAGAATTTGGGCCTTAATCCTCCACTGCCCCAGGTATTTTGGTTGGATTGTGGGCCTACCAGGACAGATAGGGAAAATGCTTAAAGTACCTGTATGTAAACCGCTTTGAGCTTGGAGAACACTGTGCACATTTTTTAGCACGAATATTGCTGGCTATGTTTTAATAATTTGGGGAATGTTTGGGCTCCTCTTACTAAATGGCACTAGAGGTTTTTTAGTGTGGGCCGGTGAGGTAAATGCCACGCTAAAAACATCTAGCGCCATTTAGTAAAATCCACCGTTTGTGAATTAATATTACATTTTAAAAAATGCATTTTTAAGGCTGTACATCAATTCAAATTTTTTTATCTTGTGATTAATCATACAGAGTGCCCCCTCACATTTTCTCCTGTATAGTGTAATATATACATAGCAGACATAAATTCTCAAAATTGACACATTTCAATTCAATTGTCCCATAGAAAGGCAGTATATCAAATCCCATTAACCCCCTTACTAAACTAAAATGAAATCATTTATCTTATCTTTGTTGTCTGGTGATTTTATCTTTCTAATAATCTCATTCCAAATCTCTGGTTCAGCGTCCCTTGCTCTTTCTTTCTTTCCTTCCTGCCCTATATCCATTTTTCACTATCAACTTTTGTTCCATTTTCTTCCTCCTTTTCAAATCTATTTAGTTTCTGTCTCTTCTCTTCCCTACCTTGCCATTTATGGGAACCATCATCTCTCTCCCATTTCTTTCCTTTCCTTTCCATGGGTACCCTCTCTTTCTTTCTCTCTTCCATTCCCTCCCCTCCCTCTTCCCACCAGTCCATGCTCAATATTTTTCTCCTTCCCTCCTCTGTCACTTTCTCCCTTGTTTTTTCCATCCCTAATCCCAGAATCTGGCCCTCCCAAACATTACCCTATCCCCCATCTGCATATCTTTCTCCCAACAAATCTTCCTGTGCTCCTACTCTCTTCCTCTCTCCCCCTCCCTTCCCATGGTTGGATATCTCTCTCCTTCCTTCCTCCCTTCCCCCTAAGGTCCGGTATCTCTCTCTCTCCTTTTCCCCAAGTTGGGTATCTCTCTCTCTCTCTCTCTCTCTCTCTCTCTTTCTCCCTCCTCCCTTCACCCATGGTCAGGTATCTCTCTCTACCTCCCCTGCCATAGTCAAGTAT
Source organism: Geotrypetes seraphini (assembly GCF_902459505.1). Taxonomy (NCBI): domain Eukaryota; kingdom Metazoa; phylum Chordata; class Amphibia; order Gymnophiona; family Dermophiidae; genus Geotrypetes; species Geotrypetes seraphini. The sequence continues at coordinate 213,893,756 of NC_047089.1, read as the reverse complement.
TTCTCTCCTTCCATGCTCCCTCCCCCATGGTCGGGTATCTCCTCCCTCCCTTCCTTCCCTCTGTAGTCAGGTACCTCTCTTTCTCTATGCCTCCCTCTCCTCCTCCTCTTCCCCTCTTCCACCCCTCCCCCTCCCAAATTCGGGTATCTAAGAACATAAGAATTGCTATCCTGACACAGACTGAAGGTTCATCAAGCCCAGTATCCTGTTTCCAACTGTGGCCAACCCAGGTCACAAGTACCTAGCTAGATCCCAAGTCATCTCAATAATGGCATTGTAAGCACTCTTCCCTCTAAAGTGAGCAGGCCATCTATAGTCCGGTCAATTGGGGGTGCTGTTTTTATAGCACATTTTCAATAATGAGGGACAGGTAAACTTTGCAGGATTCCAGGGAACCTGCCTATACTTAGTGACTGAAAACAGCAGTGCAGTTGGAGTACTCCCACTCAGCTTAGGGGGAACAGTGACTGTTTGATGGTAAAATTCAACAACAGTAAGGAATAGCTTATGCCCTTAAGTCAAAATACATACCGTAAATGGCAGGAATAAGTTTAAAATGTACAGTATTACTGAAAATCCACATAATCTTAAACAGGTGTTTAAAATTATGCAACTCCTATGCAGCTGATAATTGGCTTTCTGAAAGCCTTCTATCACTAGTAGATACTGTTACGAATATAAGAATAGATAACGTGGGTCAAACCAATGGTTCATCCAGCCCAGTATCCTGTTTCCACAATGGTCAATCCAGGTCACAAGTACCAGCAGAAACCCAAATAGCTTCAGAGTGGTGGTTTGGGGATCTCTAGGTTTTCTAGAATTTAGTTGTTTTCCCAATATTCCTTACTTCCAATTATCCATGTCCCTGCCTAGTGTTTCCTCCCCTCCCCCTTACATCTTTGTATTTTTTGTAGATTTTTTAAATATTTTCATTCCCTGCATTTATCTGAAAAATTCAACTGTTTTTGTTATCCTTTTTTTAAAAAATGTCATTTTACTTTATTATACAGAGTTTCCAGAATTTTCAGCTCCTGAAGATACACTTAACTTAAAACAATTTGGACGCTTATTAAACTACAAACTGGTACATCCAATCTTCTGTTCCACAATCTTTTGTTGTTTTGTGGGTTAATATATTAGCCTTCACAAAAAATACAACATAAGAACATAAGAGTTGTACTGGTCCATCAAAACCCTCTTGCCTGTACACACACTTCACACAAATACAACCAAATCAAGCTTCCAGAAAAGCTTCACACTGAACATAAATAACCAAACTCAAATCTGAGTCTTCAGGGTCGAAGGTCCATCAAGCCCAGAATCCTATTTCCAAATGTGGCCAATCTAGGTCACAAGCTCCTGGCAAGATCCCAAAAGAGTAAAACAGATTATACTGCTTGTCCTAGAGGGGGATGGGATATACCGACTTTTCTGTGGTTACAATCAAAGTGGCTTACATATTTTAGAAAGATTTTTTTTTTTTGTAACTGGGGCAATGGACTGAAGAAATTTGCCCAGAGTCGCTGAGTCTGCAACCTCAAGGTGCTGCAGCAGCAGTTCGAACCACTGGGCCATACCTCCAACTAGAAATAAGCAGTGAATTTTCCAAAGTCCATCTTAATAATGGCTTATGGACTTTTCTTTTTAGAAATTATCCAAACCTTTTTTTTAAACCCTGCTAAACTAACTGCTTTTACCACATTCTCTAGCAAAGAATTCCAGAGTTTAATTACAAAATGAGTGAAAAAATATTTTCTTTAGTTTGTTTTAAATGTACTACTTATAGCTTCTTTATGTGCCCTCTCTTATGTTTCACTCCACTCAATATTATATAGACCTCTATCATATCTACCCTGAGCAGTCTCTTCTCAAAGCTGAACAGCCCTAACCACTTTAGACTTTCCTCATAGGGAAGTCACCCCATCCCCTTTATCATTTTCATCACCCTTCGCTGTACCTTTTCTAATTCCGCTATATCTTTTTTGATAAACTATCAACCAGTATATATCATGGTGGTGCTGATGATAAATAGACTGAAGCATCATTTGTTTTACTGTGATCCACAGTAGTAAAACTAAAGACCTTAATTTACTACAGCAGTGCTGACATTATGTGAAGCAATTTTTCAAGTTCACTGTGATTTCTGAATTATTTAAAAGAAACAAAAAGAAAAAAAAGACAATATGTATGAAATTTTGGTAGGCTTCTTGGGGACAGATTTAGGGTCCCTTTTATTAAGCTGTGCTAGAAGTTCCTATGAGCTTCAGAGCACTTACCTCGCTGGCCTGTGCTAAAAACCTCTAACACAGTGGTTTCCCAACCCTGTCCTGGAGGACCACCAGGCCAATCGGGTTTTCAGCATAGCCCTAATGAATATGCATGGAGGAGATTTGCATGCCTGTCACTTCCATTATATGCAAATTTCTCTCATGCATATTCATTAGGGCTAGCCTGAAAACCTGATTGGCCTGGTGGTCCTCCAGGACAAGGTTGGGAACCACTGCTCTAACACAGCTTGATGAAAGGGGGTGGGAGGGATTAGTTTGGAGTAGAGAGTTGCGCTGGGACAGAAATCCCACCCATCCCCGCCCATCCCCATCAGGAATCTCTCCGTTCCCGCCAGGATCCTCTCCGTCCCCCACCCGTCCCCGTCAGGATCCTCTCCGTCCCCACCCATCCCCGCAAGGAATTACCTCCATCCCCGCCCATCTCCATAAAAAGCAGCAATTACTTCTGACAGGATCATCAATTCCACAGTTTCTTTTGCTGTTTTCCTTGAGGAATCTCTTTGGTGGAACCCTTTCTTTGTTTTCTGTTCAGGTAATTAATTTATAAACCCCCTCTTTTACTAAGGCTGATGTGTCCATTATATTATATGGACGAACCCTTCTTCCAAAGCCTTTCATCCCCGTGGGAGTCCCGTGGGCCAGAAGGGAGTCCCCGTGGGAGTCCCGTGGATTATGAGGGGATTCCCGTTCCCGTGCAGACCTCTAGTTTGGAGCCATAAAACTTGTTTCATTTCTTGGATCAGTCACTAACGCAGGGATCTCAAAATCCCTCCTTGAGGGCCGCAATCCAGTCGGGTTTTCAGGATTTCCCCAATGAATATGCATGAGATCTATGTGCATGGACTGCTTTCAATGCATATTCATTGGGGAAATCCTGAAAACCCGACTGGATTGCGGCCCTCAAGGAGGGACTTTGAGACCTCTGCACTAACGTGTATGCTGGGATATGTTGGACACAATCTCGGTTTCAACTTATTTATTTCCATCTTCATCCTTCACTTGATCTGGAAGTCACAGCCAGGAGCATAGGGATCCTAGAATACTGCTCCTTATTGCAGGGGTAGGGAACTCCGGTCCTCGAGAGCCATATTCCAGTTGGGTTTTCAGGATTTCCCCAATGAATATGCATGAGATCTATTTGCATGCACTGCTTTCAATGCATATTCATTGGGGAAATCCTGAAAACCCGACTGGAATACGGCTCTGGAGGACCGGAGTTCCCTACCCCTGCCTTATAGGACAGCTTGCAAGTAGCGTTATTCATTACCATGGTACTAAGCAACCTGCAGGACTGTTATAGTGCAGGTTGTTGACTTTCATGTAAAATCAAGGGACTGTAAAAACTCACTTTTTAGCGTACCTTAAATTTACACCCCCCATGAAGTCTCAGACTCTGTTAACAGCGGAATACCGAAGAAAGAGAAATAAGTGCATTTTTCTCCTGTTCAGAACAAAATGTAAGTAATGCACATTTTCACGGTTGACATTTTTCATCCTCTAGAAAAATAAATATTTTAGGCCCAATATTCACAACGTGAGAGGCAGCCTGGCTACCTCCCATGATCAGTGGAAAATTTGGAAATTCAGTGCTGAGGCCATATCTGGCTACCGGCATTGAATTTACGGTCTAAATGTAGCCACAGTAAACATTACCAGCCAAGCCGATATTTATCGGCTGGCTGGCTAAATCCATAGCAGCCAAAAATAGATCTGCTATTTAGGCGGGTACAGTAGACTCTCTGTTAACTGGAAATCAAGCATCCAGAAAGAAAAATCTAAGAAATACTGTAATACTTTGTTTAAATAAAAATGAAAATAAAATCAATTTATGGTGAAAATTTAAGTGTAAACTTGGCATGCCACACCTGAGTGTGTCCATGCTTTGCCTAACACATGTCCAGTAGTTTGTCTGCAACAGTTTATGGCATGGGGTATAGTATTAATTAGGCTTATTTTTAATAGTAACTCTCAAGCAACCAGAAACTACATTTATCCGACATCTATCCGACAGATATACAGTAGACTTATACAGTATATACTTATACAGTACTCCATTGTACTTTATTATATTTTTTTAACTATTGCCCTTGTGTTTTTCCCCTGAATGTCTCTTCTTTACTTTGATGAATTGTATTTCATCCCTCCTTACCTAATGTCAAGAGTATGTTAAACAGTGTAATTTATTTTTTTTTTTTTAAATATTCGTATGTATTGTACTGTTACCTAACAAATGTAAATTTTAATGTGTACCGGTACATCGCTTTGAAGTTTGATTAAGCGATTCATCAAGATATCTAATAAACTTGAAACTAGACTTATACAGTATAGACTTATACAGTAGACTTATATAGATATACAGTAGGCTTATTTTTAATAGTAACTCTCAAGCAACCAGAAACTACATTTATCCGACATCTATCCGACAGATATACAGTAGACTCTCAGTTAACTGGCACCCATGGGGAAAACCCAATGGGTGCCAGTTAACTGAGAGTCTACTGTATATCTGACCCCTAGACTTAGATTTTCAGCTAATGAATATTGGCGCTGACTGGCCTAGCTGGTGATGGGATACTCAGCAGGAGGCTCGGCGCTATTTAGCTGGCTAGGATCCAATTCCAGCTGACTAAATACCACTGAATATCAGGCAGTTTGGATCTTTCTTTTATTATTTTATTTTTCAGTTGGGTTAGTCTTGGTCTATCTTTAGCATTTTTTTTTTTTTTCCTTAGGTCCTTTTCCAAGAACTCATGACCAGCATTTTCTTTTTCCCTATGCCTCTTGTCGCCTTCCCTTCATCTCTGTCTAACATTGATCTTTTATCTGCCTTTTTATTTCTTTTTAGGTAAACTTTATTCTTACTTTTCCCCCCAGCCATATGCTTGCTTGACTAATTTTCCCATTTCCACCTATGCCTCTCATTCTACTATTACCGGTACTACTATTTATTATTTCTATGGCGCTACCAGATACACGCAGCGCTGTACATCAAACACACAAGAGACAGCCCCGTTCAAAAGTGCTTAGGATCTAATTATGAAAGAAACTGGACAAAACAGTGAATCAATAAATGCTGCTCATGTACTCTGCCCAGTCTCATCTTTCTGTGCCTCGCATCCCCTCACCACCCTCTTTCATTTCTGTTACTCATCTCTACTTCACTTCTAGACTCTTTCTTATATCTCAATTTGGTACTAAGAGATGTGAATGTTCTTAATTACTACTATTTATCATTTCTATAGCACTGAAAGGTATATGCAGCGCTGTACATTGACCATTCAATAGACGGTCCCTGCTCAGAAGAGCTTACAAGCTAATTTGTACGGTACACTGACAAATGTGCGCATGACAATGGCGCCACATCAATTGCGCTAGTGTTAGGGTAAAGTTTAGGTGAGGATTTTGGGAACCGGTTCCCATAATCCTCATCTAAACCTTACCCTAACAGTAGATAGTGAATATTGTAAGTTTAGTGGGAGGGGGGTTCCCCCCCTCAAAAAAGAGGGTTACTTTGTAACTCTCAAAAAGACAAAATAGTATCCACTATATGGAGCGCATTTGTCAGGGCGCAATTGTCGTGCGTGCATTTGACATGCACAATTATCGGGGCGCAATTGTTGTACACGCATTTGATGGGTCACCAATTTGTACAGACAAACAGGACATCTCAGGGCTGGGGAGCTTCTGGTAGAAGGAATACTACTACTACTATTATTATCCATTCAGTCATGTCGGACCCTTGGATACTTTGTAGTCCAACCCTCGCCATGCTTCCCTGTTTTCCACGGCTTCTTTCAATTGCTGTGCAAGGGAAACAGAATTCTTAGAGGCTGTGAGGGACTGCTTTATGGATCAGCTTGTCAAGGGACCAACAAGAGGGAATGCCACTCTTGACCTAATCCTCAATGGACTAGGGGGACCAGCAAAGGAAGTGGAAATAGTAGGACCACTAGGAAACAGCGATCACAACATGATCCAGTACAAATTAGAAGTAGGTACAACAAAAGGGAAAAGAACCACAGCGACAACGTTCAACTTCAAAAAAGGGAACTATGATGCTATGAGAGAAATGGTAAGAAAAAAACTCAGAAAAAGCTCAAGAAAAGCAGAAACCGTAGAGCAAGCCTGGTCTCTATTCAAGTGCACAGTGCAAGAAGCGCAACATATGCACATCCCCAGATTTAGAAAAGGGTGCAAAAAAAAAAACCGAGCAAAAGATCCCGCATGGATAAACAATGAGTTGAAGAAAGCGATAGAAGACAAGAAAAAATCATTCCGGAAATGGAAAAAGGACCAAACTGAGGAGAACTGGAAAGAACACAGGAAAAGCCAAAAAGAGTGTCATCAAGTGGTTAGGAGAGCGAAAAGAGAATACGAAGAGAGGCTAGCCAGGGAGGCAAAAAACTTCAAATCGTTCTTCAGATATGTTAAAGGGAAGCAACCGGCAAGGGAGGAAGTAGGATCTTTGGATGATGGATACAGAAAGGGAGTGATAAAAGAGGAAAAAGAGGTAGCCGACAGGTTAAACAAATTTTTCTCGTCAGTCTTCACAAGCGAGGACACATCCGGTGTACCAGAACCCGACGTGATCTTCCATGGAGACCAAGAAGAAAAACTGTCAACAATAGAGGTGAGCCATGAGGATGTCCTCCAACAGATAGATAGATTGAAAAGCGACAAATCGCCAGGCCCGGATGGTATTCACCCTAGGGTACTAAAAGAACTAAGAAATGAGATAGCGGAAATACTCTAACGAATTTGCAACCTATCCTTGAAAACTGGAGAGATCCCGGAGGACTGGAAGATAGCAAATGTTACACCTATCTTTAAAAAGGGGTCAAGAGGAGACCCGGGAAACTATAGGCTGGTAAGTTTGACATCGGTTCCGGGCAAGATGGTAGAAGCACTGATAAAGGACAGCATCTGTGAGCACATCGAAAAAAATGGGCTGATGAAAGCGAGCCAACATGGCTTCTACAAGGGAAGATCGTGCCAAACAAACTTACTGCACTTCTTTGAGGGGGTAAACAGTCAGTTGGACAAAGGGGAACCCATAGACATCATTTACCTCGACTTCAAAAAGGCCTTTGACAAGGTACCCCATGAGCGGCTACTTAGGAAACTGTGGAACCACGGGGTGGAAGGGGACGTGCACAGATGGGTCAAACACTGGTTGGCAAGCAGAAGACAGAGGGTTGGAGTGAAGGGTCACTACTCAGGCTGGAGGAAAGTCATGAGTGGAGTTCCGCAGGGGTCTGTACTCGGACCGCTGCTGTTCAATGTATTTATAAATGACCTGGAAACGGGGACGAAGTGTGAAGTTATCAAATTTGCGGATGACACTAAACTCTGTAGAAGGGTTAGAAATGCGGAAGAGTGTGAGGACCTACAAAGGGACCTAAACAAACTGGAGGAGTGGGCGAATAAATGGCAGATGGACTTCAATGTAGGGAAATGCAAGGTCATGCATATAGGGAGAAAGAACCCGATGTTCAGCTACCAAATGGGGGGATTAGTATTAGAGGGAAGTAACCTTGAAAGAGATTTGGGTGTACTGGTGGACACAATGAAGTCAACAGCACAATGTGCAGCAGCCGCGAAGAAGGCAAACAGAATGTTGGGTATTATTAAGAAGGGTATTACGACCAGAACGAGAGAAGTCATTCTGCCGTTGTATCGGGCAATGGTGCGCCCGCACCTGGAGTACTGTGTTCAGTATTGATCACCGTACCTTAAGAAGGATATGGCAATACTTGAGAGGGTCCAGAGGAGAGCGACACGAATGATTAAGGGCATGGAAAACCTTTCATACACTGAAAGATTGGAGAGATTGGGGCTCTTCTCCCTGGAAAAGCGGAGACTCAGAGGAGACATGATAGAGACCTACAAGATCATGAAGGGCATAGAGAGAGTAGAGAGGGACAGATTTTTCAAACTTTCAAAACATAAAAGAACAAGAGGGCATTCGGAAAAGTTGGAAGGAGACAGATTCAAAACGAATGCTAGGAAGTTTTTCTTTACCCAGCGTGTGGTGGACACCTGGAATGTGCTTCCAGAGGACGTAATAGGACAGAGTATGGTACTGGAGTTCAAGAAAGGATTGGACAATTTCCTGCTGGAAAAAGGGATAGAGGGGGTATAGATAGAGGGCTACTGCACAGGTCCTGGACCTGTTGGGCCGCCGTGTGAGCGGACTGCTGGGCACGATGGACCTCGGGTCTGACCCAGTGGAGGCATTGCTTATGTTCTTATGCTTGATGTTCCTTCACGTGTTATTCTTGATGGTATCCAGGCAACGGGCCTTTAGTCTCCCCTGCTTCCTTTAACCACTGACCATTCCAAGAAGCACCTCCTTTTCTAATGAATTTGCCCTCATCACATGACCAAAATAAGTCAATTTCTGTCTGGAAATCTTGCCTTCCAGGGACAACTCTGGGTTTATATGATCAAGAACATCTTTGGTGGTTATTCTAGCTGTCCATGGGATTCATAGAAGTCTTCTCCAGCACCACAGCTCGAAGGCATCAATTTTTCTTCTATCCACTTTCATCTGCGTCCATATATCGCAGCCATATGTTGTGATAGGGAACACAATGGCAGTGATCAGTCTTTGTTTGATGGTGCCTGAGACGTCCTTGCACTTCCATATTTGGTCTATGCTCACCATGGCTGCACACCCAAATGCTAATCGATGCTTGATCTTTCCTATCTTATTTCGGAGTTCCTTTCCTGTTTCTTTTAAATTACTGTAAACCACATTGATCTGACCTCAGAAAATGTGGTATAGTAAGTTTTAGAAAAAAAAAACCCCTAAACAATTTTGCCACCTTATCCAGGTTCCCATTCCTCTTTTTTACTTCCATTTTCATCATTTCTCACCTCCTTCAAAGACCTGTCCCTGTCCTTTGTTTTTTTACCCTCTTCCTAGCTTCTTTCTTCTCTTTCCTCAGCATCCAGTGCCCTGCATCTCTCCTAGCATCCATTCTATCTCTTCCCCATAACCGCTTCACCAGCAACTACTCACCTACCTCCTCCTCCAATTTTTATTTACCCTTCCTTTCCTGCTTTTCCCTCCATCTTCATCTTCCACTGAATATGCCTTTGATTTCTTTCCACAATACTATTTGTTCTCCTCTTCTTTCTCACTCCCCCTGCATCAACCTCCTTCTTTCACTGCCACCCACCATCTTCCCCTTCTTCCAGTCCCAGAATCAGACCCATCTCCTAATATCTCTTTCTCTCAACTCAATCCCTAGCCCATGTTTCAGCCATTCAGCCTCCTTCTAGTGACAGCATCTTTCTTTTCCCTAAATCAGTACCTTTCCCCCATTTCAACTCATAGTCCCAGCATCTGCTTTTTCTGGCATCCCAGGTCTGTTTTAACAATACACTTTCTGGAAAATGGAATAACCTCTGTTGTGTTCTTCAGGGCTCTGTTCGCTCCCCTTTCCTTTTCAACATTTATTTGATCTCATTGGGAACTAGACTATCTAAATTGGACATCAAGTTCTATAGTTATGCTGATGATATAACTGTTGTGATTCCTATTCCATCTCTCTTAACACAAGTAACACATTTAATATCAAAAGTAATTTCTACAATAGAACAATGGATGGAAGTGTCCAAACTGAAACCTAATACCGATAAAACAAAATTTTTCTTGGCTACACCAGGTAAAAAGCAGGTAGAGTAGAGTTTAGAACTATGTAGAACTCTATACTCAGCCTCACAATTAAGGTTCTAGGGATCTTCTTAGATCACGATGTATCAATGAAAGCTCACACCGACTATCTGGTTTGTAAAGGTTTCCACATATTGTGGAAATTACGTACTTTTAGAGCATATTTTAATACTTCTTCCTTCAGATTATTAGTGCAATCTCTGATTCTCAGTACTTTGGACTACTGCAACATCATTTAAGCTGGTTTTCATAAAAATCCCTATAGATTACGAATGATTCAAAATACTGCTGTAAGACTAATTTTGAGTCTAAAGAAATCAGATCATGTTACAACTTACTATTGAATGTTGCACTGGCTTCCAATTGAAGCTAGAATAAACATTCAAATTTGGATTATTCTGCTATAAGGTGTTACATGGTCTTACTACAGACTATATGTTGGATTATTTCACCTTGATCAACACCACATGCTCGCATGGGTCCCTTGCAATTTTTGCCTTTCCTCCAGTTAGAGATTGTCGATACAAAAAATACCACTTTAATCGATTACTTTCCTTTCAGGTAGCATTAAGAAATAAGGAGTTTAGTCACTCAATTGCTTGTGCTTCATCTTATCATCATTTTAGGACAATATTGAAAACTTATTTATTCAATAAATTCCTGAAGGACTAAATATTGTAATTCCCCAAATTGTGAACCACATAGAACTAAAGAATAATGATGTATACAAGCACTTTGTTATGTTATGTTATCTCTAGCACCTGCCATTCAGCCTTCTTCTCCCAGTCACCATATCAGACCCTTCTCCCACCCTATCATTTATCAGTATCAGCCTCCTTGTCTTTTTCCCCTTCCTCCTTCCAAACTAGCATCTTCTCTCTGTCTCTTGCTTGTCATCCAGGATGTCCTCTTTTATATTCCCAAATGGTCCAGCATCTTTGCTTCCCATTTCATGTGGTCCTACATATCTTCGTCTCTCTTTCCCTTCAATCCTTTATTTTCCTTCAATCCACATCACCTCTTCTTGCCCTTTTTCCTCCTTTCCCATGTCCACGCTTCCTATGGTCCCATGGTCCCTTTCTATTGCTAAGGCTGGGAACTCCAAAAAGTTGGCAAAGACCTTTGTGCTCAGGCACTCATCAAGCTTCTCTTGGATCCCTCCCCCCCCTGCCTCCCCCCTCCCCGGAAGAGGTCTCCACCTCCACTGGTGCCTAGGCAGTACCAATTGCACTCCTAGGAGTCTCCACTGAGCTCTGAGTGCCAATTGCACTCCAAGGAGGTTTTTTTTGCCACCAGGCCTCAGGCACAGACTCAGGCACCAGGCCTCAGGCCCAGAGGCCTTTTGCTTTGCCCTGAACTTGCTCCTAATGGGATCCATGCCCTTAGCCTACTTCCAAGGGCTGCTCTGCTACTGATCCTCAAGTTTTGATTATGCCCCCAGAGCATGTCATCCTGAGCTTGTTGTCAACGGCCTCCCTACCCTTAGCATGCTCTCAAAGGTTGCTCTGTCACTGTGTTCCCTCTTCTTCCTAGTAGGCTGGTCTGCTGTGTTTAGGAGAAGCCTCCAGGGGTTTTCTTCAGGTTCACAGATCTTAGCTTTTTTTGTCTATCTATCTCTGATTTCAGCCTTTTTGAGCTGTGGTCTGCAGTTCCAGAGTCTCTTCAATAGAAGAAAACCTCTTTTAGCCAAAAGGACAGAGATCCTGAAAATAATCTCCATATCATTGAATGACTGACGGGTCTGAAACCCAGGGCTTTCCCTGACCCCTTACACAGCTTCAGATAATTTTATTCATTGCAGCTGAGGTCTGTCAGATGGTAGAGCCAGATGGTGGAGTGAGTGGCTCTGGGGTTGTGGCTGGACAGAGTAGGTATAGCTACAGTAGGTGGAGTGGGCGTAGGGTTACCAGACATCCTGGAAAACCTGGACATGTCCTCTTATTAGAGGAACGGACTTTCCAAAACTCAGCAGTTTGTCGGGTTTTTGGAAAGCCCCGCACTCTGGCCATGCCTGAAGAGCCTTCAACAAGCATGCACAGGTGACGTCACACGCATCCACGCATGCTGGAGGCCCTCTATACGTGTCCTGGAGGTCGGAAAAAAAGAGATGTGGCTTTTGGGAGGCGGGGCTGGAGGCAGAATGGGACGAGGCTGGAGGCAGAGCAGGTATGGGCCACGCATCCAGGTTTCTCCATCTTCAAATATGGTAACCTTAAGTGGGTGGAGCTGGGGCATGGCTTAAAATTTCCTTCTTAAAGATCAGGCCTCTTTAGCACCTCTAGCAACAGTCTCTGAGGGAAGTGGTAAAGGCAAAAACAGTGAGAGAATTGAAGAAAACCTGAGACAAGCACAGAGGATCATTGGCCACAACGGATTGTAAGGGCAAAGCCTGAGCCCAATCAGCAGAATATAACAGAAAATGAAAAGGCACATAGAATTAGGGTTACCAGATTTTTGAGAATGAAAATCCGGATCCATAGCCCTGCCCCCAGGCTCACCCAGTTCTGCACACCCCACCCCATTCTGCCTGTCACGCCCCAGCCCCCTCAACCTGTTTGCTTGTCGGGAGGGCATCTGCGCATGCATTGGTGTAACACGATGTCACACTCATGCGCAGATGCTGTCCTGGCGTTGCTGCAATTTGGAAGCTTTTCAAAACCTGGACAAAGTGCCGGGTCTTGAAAAACCATCTGGACCCCCGAACATCTCCTCGAAAAGGAGGACATGTCAAGGGAAATCCAGGTGTCTGGTAACCCTACATAGAATAGAAAGGGTTTGCATTTTGTCCACTGAAGGTCTGCGTTTCCATTTTGAGGGCCTGCATTGCCTATGCATATATCCAGGCCTGGCCTTATTTTTATGTCTACCATCAAATCTGCTTCAGAATTTTATAATTTTGCCTTGCCACAGAATCCATGCTGGCAGTGCTGCAGAAAGCCTCGGGGCCATGCATAGTGTGCAGAGAGTGGAACTCATCACCAAGGCCAGGGGAGTGGACATTTTTGATGTTACCCCAGCAGCATCATTAATAACGAAGTTGCATAACATACAATGGATACCCCCAGGCTCAGCAATCACACACTCAGTGCGCAGGTGTCCTGACTGCATACAAGCCTTGCTGCAACGAGAGAGGATATTTTTATGCAGAGCAAGCAAGTGTGAAGATAAAAACTGAGGGAATGTCCAAGAGTGAAATGAAAAATCCGCTACTCCTATCTGCTACTGCAGAGATCTCTTTCTCCTGAAATTACTTCTTGCCACAATGATCTAGGACTTGCAGTGCTTGCCGGGATACGCCATCCATCTTCAGAAGCCCACAGTTACAGGGAGGAAAAGACAATTCCTAAACACATTTCACCATTAGCTGTGATCCATGGCTGAGGACCTCCACCTGCAGAAATCTCCACTAGTCACATTTCTGCTGCTCAGGCCCATAACTAAGATAATTGTTTCATCCACTTTGTCAAGCCAAAATGAAAAGAGGGCAAAGCGAAACGATGCCGTCATAAATCACGGGGCTGAGACAGCAAAAAGAGAAAGACGGAGGGAGAGAGATGAGATAGTGACTTCATTAAGGATTATGTATTTTGTCATTAAGTTGGCAGAGGTCACCTTTGGTGTCGCGCACAGCCCCGTGATGCATCGCCAGCAACCTTTCCGATAAAATTAAACAGAGATGTAAAACTGATTAGGTCATGTTTGCTTCAGCCGGAGGCAAAGAGGCAACCGTGCAGGGGATAATTGATGGACTATTGCAACTGATCTGTAATGGCAGGAATCCCTCATCTTGGTCACTTGATTGCCAGATAAGCTTTTAGACTCTGTCCTTGCAGTTGTGCATGTTTCTCTCAGTCATGATGCCTGACTTACAAACCTTTTTTTTATCCCTCTTTTGTTATGCTTTGTTGCAATATTTCCGAACCAGCTTTGCTCCCTGCCCCAAATGATATCCTGCCTGGTTAGATCACTTCTGCGGGGCCATCTGCTGAAATGCAGTAGCGTTTAAATGAATGGTGCCAGCACTAACCTCCAAATTCATAGTCAATGATTTTTGGGGCAGTCCAGGGGCAGAGTCGGCACTTACGCACTTAAATGCCAATTTTCAGCACTTAATGACAGAAATTAACTGCATGAACAGGACCACATAAAACACAGTCCTATCTTTGTTTAGTTTAACTTATGTGGTTATGTGCTGAATATTGCACTTAAGTGATAGCGAACTGCACGTACCTGCATATTTAAGACTGATGCCCGTACTTGCATTGAATATCCAAGCATAAAAGATGCATATCCAAGCATAAAAGAAGCTGACTGCCGCTGGATGGATATTTAGCCCAGTATGCGTTTCCAATTTCCGCAAATTTGGTAAATTGGAGCCTCAGTCACTAAGCAGTCACCTCAGTCACCATGCAGAGGTGGAGACAGGAAGGTGGGGACAGGAAGGAAGGCAGTACAAAAGGTCATCTTTTGCCTCCAGTGAGAGGTTTTGATGATGGGGGGGGAGTATAGATCAGTTTCAGCCTACAATACTAGGGAAAGACTTAACCTAGAATCTTCCACGCTAATCTTAGCGACCATCTCGTGCTGAATATTAGACAAGTAATCCTTGGGGGGAGGGGCGGTGCCATTGGCCTAAAAATCTACACTCCGCTCTTCACTGGCATGCAATAATTAAGTCAAGGCCGTTAGGGTTCTGAACCAAAGCAGTTTATTTTACTAAGCAAATGATAACCAAGTAGGAGGAGCCCATACCTAAGGAGATCCTTAGGTTTAGTGATATATAAGGGGGAAAAGGAATGGGGCTTGTACACTGCCTTTTTGAGCTTACACGTTTAAAGCAGTTTAAGGTACTTATTTTGTATCCCGGGCAACAGAGAATTATGTGACTTGTCCAGGGTCACAAGAAGCAGCACTGTGATTTGATCCCACAACATCAAGATGCTAAGACAGCACCTCTACCACTAGGCTACTCTAGATAGTTCTTCTGAAAATCTGAGGAAACTCCCATGATACAGTCCAGTTAGTGCCCAGCAGTCCAAGGAAGGAATCAGGCCAGACCTGGAAGTTCCTGGTTAACTATCCAGGCAAGCAGGGGCACAGAAAAAGCAGTCCTAACTTGCACTCAGTTAAATTCTGGCAGTCAGGCAAAATCCAGATATTCAGTACCAGTGCCCAGATTAGGCCTAGCATTTAATATCTAGATCAAATTCAACCAATGGTGGTCAGCACCTTACATAAAATTTGCCATATTGGGACAAACCGACGGTCCATAAAGCCCAGTATCCTGTTTCCAACAGTGGCCAGCCCAGATCCCAAGTGCCTAACTAGATCCCATGTAGTAAAACTGATTCTATGCTGCTTATCCTAGGAATAAGCAGTGGATCTCCCCAAGCCATCTCAATAATGGCCTATGGACTTCTCTTTTAGGAAATTAGCCAAACCTTTTTTAAACCCCGCTAGGCTAACTGATTTCACCACATTTTCCGGTAACTAATTCCAGAGTTTAATTACACGTTATGTGAAGAAATATTTTCTCTGGTTTGTTTTAAATCTACTACTTAGTAGCTTCATCGCATGTCCCCTAGTTCCAGTATTTTTGGAAAGAGTAAACAAGTGATTCACATCTACCCTTTCCAATCCACTCAGTATTTTATAAATCTCTATCATATCACCCCTGAGCAGTCTCTTCTCCAAGCTGAAGAGCCCTAGCCGCTTTAGTCTTTTCTCATAGGGAAGTAATGCCACCCCCTTTATCATTTTCATCACCCTTCTCTGTACCTTTTCTAATTCTGCTACATCTTTTTTTAGATACGGCGACCAGAATTACACACAGTATTTGAGGTGTGAATGTACCATAGAGTGATTCAAGGGCATTATGACATTTGTCCGAGTTTTGGAAAGCCGTGACCTCCAGCTGCATCTGGAGGGCCTCTGTCACACACCCTCCAGATGCGGCCCGGAGGTGGGAGAAGACAAGGGTTTTTTTTTTTTTTTGGGGGGGGGGGGCATAACAGGGCGGGGCTGGAGGTAGAACAAGGTAAAGCTGTGGGTGGAATGGGGTGGGGCTATGTGTCCGGGTTTCTACCACAGAAAATCTGGTAACCCTACTCATGTGGAATGGCTGTACTCGTGCAATGCTTTGAACGGGGGCACTATTGAAAATAGAGTATACACCCTTTCAAAAGAGTGTGCTCTCTGTAAATAGTATGCACTTTTTGGAAGAGTGCATTGCTATTATCAGCAAATGAACCCCCCTTCCCCCTACAGACACACACAATATATCAGTTTTTCTACTTGCTAATCTCTGAACACCACTGTGTTCTCCATCTGTAGATTGGACTCTAGTAGATATCGATGGTATATAACAGAGACAGCAATCTCTGTCCCGGCTATGAACTTGGTGGCATTCACGGAACCGGCACAACTTAGGGGAAATACTTTGATACAGCCCCTATAGGCGAAACATAGTCTATGTCGGACGAATAACCCCTATGCTATGCTCCTAAAGAGATGAGTATTTAAATACTATTTAAGAATATTAAAAGCTATATTATATATAAAAAATTATCAAGAAAGAAAAAGACCAATGACGATCTTGGTGCTATTTGATCTGTGTGCTTAAGTTTTGTTACACGGCAGCACCGCTGAGGTCTATAAGGTGGAATACTTAAGGTACTGTGTGTGAAGTGATCAATTGTGGTGACCTTAAGGAAATTACTATTAAGAGTGCCTATACTATTTGTGCTCTGGCTATGAACTGGCAGATTGCATGATTAATGCAATGATACGTAGGTTCAGCGACACTGTACCTTTAACAAGGCTTTTTTTTTTTTCAATTACAAAAAAACACACACACACCAGGGTTAGAGGTCTGTAGGTGAAATGCTCTTTTACATGACCTTTGGAATGGATAGGGCCAACACTGTACCAGCTATCAAGATTACTTGAGATGGATATCTCTGCTTCTCCAAGGTGAGTCATTAGGTCTACTCTGTTCGGGCAGGCCCCTCCCTTGGGTGAAATGTTGAGCTTGGATTCCTTATAAAACTGCCAGGGACCTGCAGTATTATGAAGACATAGTGTAACACCTCTGGTTTTAATTTCTAATGTCTCCTTTATTAACACACAGTTTCATTAAATTGCAGCTTATGTCAAAGCCCCTTTTTCTGGTTAAAAAAAATACTATTTTGCTATTAGCTCCCTCCTAAAAGTTCTTTTTTTTCTGGCCATGTCACAGAGTGCTACATTAAGCTGCGTATTTCCCTCCCTAAATCTCCTAAAAGAATTTTGCAGTTACGTGGGTGTGTTGGAATCTCATGTATTCCTCAAACTGTAGAAGGGGATCACTGTGCCAAGACCCAACAGGTCAGTCCTAGAACATGAGAAAATATTTCTATGTTTCCTGAGCTGAAGGAGTAGGTAGGTGTATTAAAGGTAGCATTGTGTTAAAGCTAAAATAAGGGGTAGTTTCTCAGAGAAGATAATGTCCCAGTGTCTGGCCCAAAGAAAAAGCAATTACCATATTTTCACTCATATACCGCGCACCCGTGTAAAATGCGCACACGGGTATAGCGCGTGGGGAACTGTAATTTATGTAAATACATTTTTATATACCGCGCACACCTGTATACCGCGCATGCCGCCCCGACTCTCCCGTCGCTGCCCGACTCTCCTTTCGCCCGCCCCGACTCTGGCCAACCCGACTCTCCTTTAGCCCGCCCCGACTCTCCTCTGGTCAGTCCACTCTCCTTTAGCCCGCCCCATCAGAGGAAGCAGCAGGACGACGGTAGGAAACTTCTACATGATGGGGGGTGGGGAGGCTGTGGGGGTGCGAGCGGTCCTTCGGGGTGGGGGTGCGGCTACGGGTGCGTGTTCCAGCGCGAGCGGTCCTTCAGGGTGCGGGTGCGAGCGGTCCTGCGGGGGGGGGGGGTGAATCGGACGTCGGGGGGGATCTATGTAAAAAAAAAGGGGATAACGCACTCACGCATATAACGCGCATGGTTATACACGGTTTGTAAAATCGTGTATAACGCGCGCGTTATATGCGTGAAAATACGGTAGCTCTTCTGGGGAAAGAACAGTCACAACCTCTTTTGTAATTAGATAACATTATACCATAACAATCTGACAGCTCAGAGACAACCCATAGTGGTGATAGTTTTAGCTCCCCAGCACAGAAGTCACTTAAAAAAAACCCAGAATGCCTTTATAGAGAGGAGTTAATTCAAAGGTTTTCTAGCATATACATGCTTCTCTGATTCCCCTCCCTTCCTGCTACCTCCCCACTTGCCACCACTCAGTTTTTATCAGTGTGACCTTGGCATTTCCTTCCTCCACTCCAAGATCTGCGCTGTCCTCTGGCCAGGTTTGCCTCTCATTTGTCAATGTTATTATTGAATTTTCAAATGCCAGCAGTGCACATAAATCAATGGGCTTTCGTCTCCCTTGTGGCATATCCCTGCCACATGTGGTCATTCATTTTTTTTTAATAAGTCCTTCCCTCCTTTCATCCATTTATAAAAATGCATCTTGCTCACTCGCTGCCGTCCATCACTCGGAGAGCCAGGCTATTTGTTGCTCCTGAGTGCGTATTCATCAACATTTCCAAGAGCAAAATCACTCTTCGGCCCTGCTCTTATTGTGCCATCAATCTCAACCGAGGGATCAATAAAGCTCCTGTTTGCAGTCCCCCTCCCCGGTGCTGCGAATTTTCCTAAGTAAAAACCTCTTATGCACATTTTTAACTGGTCATCAAAAGGAAGAGGGGGAAGGAGCATCACAAAACAGCAGTGTTTCGTCCTTCCCAGAGTAGTAAGGACCACGTCAACAAGGACCCATGCACAGAGTACAAAGGCGGAGTTGATATTCTGCTGGAGCAGCTGCTCACACTAGACGAGAAGAAGGAAAATGTCTGTAAAAATGCCAATTAAGCATTTTATTCCAATCAGAGGAAGGCCGTGGTCTAGCCTTAGCCATAGTTATAACTGGATGACCTATTTTTTTCATGCAACAAAGCAGTTGTTAAGGATAAAGAGGGTATATAAGAATAACTGAAAATCCCTCTTTTTATTTAGTACAGAAAAAGTACAAAAGACTAAAAAAAATCTCAAACAATTTACAAATAGGTCTAGATCAGTGGTCTCAAACTTGTGGCCCAGGGGCCACATGTGGCCCGCCAGGTACTATTTTGCGGCCCGCGGTCTGTACTAGTGCTGTCCGCTCTTTGCAGCATCTTCCGGCTTCCCCTCTGGCCTCCCGCTCTTACCTTCAGCTAATTACCGCAGCCTGCAGAGAGGATCGCCAGTGCTGTAGCGATCCTTGAAGGCTGCCGTCATCCTCAGCAGCACGTTCCCTCTGTCGCGATATTGCCCCTGATGTCAGAGGAGGGACAGGACCGCAGCAGAGGGAATGTGCTGTGGAGGCCGATGGCAGCCTGCAAGGAACGCTACAGCACTGGCGATCCTCTCTGCAGGTTATGGTAATTAGCTGAAATTAAGACCGGAAGGCCAGGGGGGAAATTAGAGGATGCTGCAAAGAAGGGAGGAACATGCTGGACTTCGAGGGGAGGGGGAGATTTATAGATTATAAAGAGTTTTACCTATTCAAAATTGTCATTTCTTTAATAAGACATTAACTATTTTTTCTGCGGCCCTCCAAGTATCTACAAATCCAAAATGTGGCCCTGCAAAGGCTTTGAGTTTGAGACCACTGGTCTAGATTCTGTAAATAGAGCACAAATTTTGGCGCTGAAAAAAATGAGCGCTTCATAGGGTTACCAGATGTCCGGGGGTCCGGTTGGCTTTTCAAAACCTGGCACTTTGCCCGGGTTTTGAAAAGCTTCCTTGAAATCACGTCAGGCAGGAGCATGTGCGTGATGTCCTCCTGCCTGACATGAGCAAGCAGCAGGGGGGAGGGGGGGCTGGGGGAGTTAGGGCGGAGTTGGGGGCAGGACTGGGGTGTAACATGGCGGGGATGTGTGGAACTGGGCGGGCCTGGGAGGCAGGTCTAGGGGTCCGGATTTTACTAATGTAAAATCTGGTAACCCCAGCGCTATGCATTATTCTATAAACGTAGAATAACAGTGTGGAATTCACACCCAGTTTTGGGCATGAGGATTTACACTAACCCAACCCTGGTGTAAATCTGGCTCCA
This sequence comes from Geotrypetes seraphini, assembly GCF_902459505.1. Classification (NCBI taxonomy): domain Eukaryota; kingdom Metazoa; phylum Chordata; class Amphibia; order Gymnophiona; family Dermophiidae; genus Geotrypetes; species Geotrypetes seraphini. The sequence continues at coordinate 213,873,635 of NC_047089.1, read as the reverse complement.
CCAGATTCTATAATAGTGTGCACATCTGTAGTGAACGCCACTGACACGCTCGCGCCCCCTCCCATGGCCATGCCCCCTTTTCAGTTGCACGATAAAAAGGGTTTTGTGAGCAGCTTTATAGAATGGTGCCTAGAGAGATGCACAGGTAAATTTAAGTTCTTGCCAATTAGCTCCAATAATTGCTTAGCTTATAATCATTGGTGCTAATTGGCTTGTTAGTCAATTAAATTACACATGCAAATTGGGCATGCACAATTTAATTTAGAGAATTTGGTGGATATTGTCCACAAGTACACCTCCAGAATATATGTTTAGTAACTTTTCAAGACAAGTCCTAGCACTTTAGCACAGTTACTTTTCTCCAAGCGTACTGTAAACCCCTTGTATAAATAATTCTCTACAGATCCAAGGGGACGCCTTCAGAAAGTGGAACAACCCAGCTGCAGTGTCTAGCATAGGGAATAATTCATTCACACACCCCTCCCCCCCAAATTCTGTATATAGCGCCACAGGTTCTGCGTGCAAATCGGTGCCCATAGCCAATTTGCATGTGCAACTTAATTGTTGCACAAGACCAATCAGCACAGATAATTGGAAAACACCTCATAATTGATGCTAATTGATAGAAATGAGAAGCAGTGGTGTAGAAAGGGCAGGAGGCACCCCTCACACTCCTCTCCATCCCCACTCCTTCCCTGCCTTCCTACTGTGTGTGTGCCTTCCTTTTCCCCCATAGCTCTTTTATTCTTCACCGGCTCGAGCATCATCTCCAACCTGTGCTGCCCATGCCAGCCACAGCTCTCCCTCTGAGGTCACTTCCTGGTCCCATGACCTGGAAATGACTTCAGAGGGTGAGCCGAGGCTGACAGATGGCTGTTTTTCACATTCCTCTCTTTAATCCCCTCATGTGGCTGGCATCTCCCCTTCCCACCTCTTCCCAAAGGAGTCTAGCATTTCATCTCCTTTTCACTACTTAAAAGTTTGTCTGGTACTAGCTTTAATCCAGTAGTTGAGATGCAGGGCAGTCCTTTACAACCTGAGCCCTGATAATATCAAGGATGGATCAGCATCAACTATACATTCATATTGCATGCTATGAGTGCAGGTGTGGTATATTTCTGTGGGGATGGGGAAAACATTTTAAGGTTGAAATTAAGAGAATAAAATATTGTTAATAATACTATTGGTTTGTTGGTTCAGTCATGAATTGATAATGAATGTGACTGTTGGACAGGTCTTTATCTGCTGTCATTTACTATGTTATTGTATTACCTCCCTTCTCCTGGTTCATCATCTTCCCCATGGCTCTAAGAAAGGAATGATTAAATATAGAACTGTTTTTCTTTACTTAGAAAACCAATATTATAATTGCATTGTGTATGTCTTGTAAAAATCATAAGTGGGAGGGAAAAAAACTCAGAACCCCCTCCTATGAACTAAAAAGGTTAAAAATAGGTAGCATCGGGGTCCAGGAACCTCACTGACATTAAAAAAAAAAATCTCCACACTATTTCATTTTCAAGTCTTGTACAATGTATTTAAATTTCAAGCTTAGTTTTAGAAAACTTTTTCAATATTACGAGATTCTTATCTCACTGTTGAAGACCAATACCAAGGGTGGCCAGCGTTTCGCCGTCAAGGCTACCTCAGGGTGTGCCAGAATCGATCCAATTCTTATACATTTTACTCAGACTCTGGCACACCTTGAGGTAGCCTTGACGGCGAAACGCTGGCCACCGTTGGTGTTGTTGGTCATCAACAGTGAGAAAAGTATCTCGTAATATTGAAATTTAAGTGCATTGTACAAGGCTTGAAAATTAAATAGTGTGGAGGTTTTTTTTTAATGTCAATGAGGTTCCTGGACCCTGATGCTACATATTTTTAACCTTTTTCGTTTATAGGGCAGGGATCTGAGGTTTTTTTCCTTCCACTTTTGATTTTTACAAGCCATACACAAAGCAATTACAATATTGGTTTTCTAAGTAATGAAAAATAGTTCTATGTTTAATCACTCTTTTATTGCATGTTTTAGAAGAATAGAAGAATGTGTTATTAGAGTCACTGAGTATTTGTTTCTTCTCTCCTGAGTTGGGTTGACTCATCATCTTCCCCATTCCAGGCCTGCCACTCCAGTATCCAAAATGATAATGGCACACAGCTTATTGGCAGGCTTTTCAGTACAGGCTCTGCTCAAGCATTGCCAGTCACCCTTCTATGCAATCTTCATGATGGAGGGAGTAGGACACAGGATCACTTGAGCATGAGCCTGTATTGAATGACCGCTGCTACTCTGGAGTGGCATAAGAACATAAGAATTGCCGCTGCTGGGTCAGACCAGTGGTCCATCGTGCCTAGCAGTCTACTCACGCTGCAGCCCTTAGGTCAAAGACCAAGTTCTCTAAATGAGTCCAACCTCATCTGCGTACGTTTCAGTTTAGCAGGAACTTGTCCAACTTTGTCTTGAATCCCTGGAGGGTGTTTTCCCCTATAACAGACTCCAGAAGAGCGTTCCAGTTTTCTACCACTCTCTGGGTGAAGAAGAACTTCCTTATGTTTGTACAGAATCTATCCCCTTTCAACTTTAGAGAGTGCCCTCTCGCTGTCCCTACCTTAGAGAGGGTGAACAACCTGTCTTTATCTACTAAGTCTATTCCCTATTCCCTTCAGTATCTTAAATGTTTCGATCATGTCCCCTCTCAGTCTCCTCTTTTCAAGGGAGAAGAGGCCCAGTTTTTCTAATCTCTCGCTGTACAGAAACTCCTCCAGCCCCTTAATCATTTTAGTCACTCTTTTCTGGACCCTTTCGATTAGTACCGTGTCCTTCATGTATGGTGACCAGTGCTGGACGCAGTACTCCAGGTGAGGGCGCACCATGGCCCGGTATAGCGGCATGATAACCTTCTCCGATCTGTTCATGATCCCCTTCTTTATCATTCCTAGCATTCTGTTTACCCTTTTTGCCGCTGCCGCACATTGTGTGGACGGCTTCATCGACTTGTCAATCAGAACTCCTAAGTCCCAAGACCTTAATTGACTCCTAATGTCTCTAAGATCTCAGCAATGTTCATAATGCAATGTCTTATGCAATGTCTTAAATTTAATGCCCTACAAAGTTCTGCTGCAATGCCCTCCTCAGATCTCTATAATGATCTAAACTATATATTAGGGCTGCACATCGATTAATCGCAATTAAAATTGTTAATCGTATAAAGAATCCCCCCCTCCCTCACATTTTCTTCTATAGTCGTACAGTGACAAAAATAGACAGCAGAAATAAATTCTCAGAACTGACATGTTTAATTACTAAAATGAAAATAAATCATTGTTCCTACCTTTGTTGCCTGGTGATTTTATTTTTCTAATCATTTTGTTCTGTCTTTGAAATCACCAGGCAACAAAGGTAGGAACAATGATTTATTTTCATTTTAGTAATTAAACATGTTGGTTCTCAGAATTTGATTCTGCTGTCTATATTTGCCACTGTACAAGTCTAGAAGGAAATGTGAGGGGGGGTGGGACGCTTTATGCGATTAAAAATTGTAATCACAATTAATCAATATGCAGCCCTAATATATAGCCTTCTGAGGGAAGGCTTCCAGGTCAGCCACGAGCCGTGTGCAGGAACCAGCGGCCACGGCTTCAAGTAGAGAAGTGCCACTGAGAGGAGAGAGCTGGCCAGAGGAAGTAAATACCCGTGGGAGGCACGAAGGGTCAGGCTGCCTTGTCAGCTGTGAGCTGCAGCTTTGCAAAGAGAACTGCAATGGGAGGAGCAGTGGCGTACCAAAGAGGGGGGAAGTCCGCCCCGGGTGCACACCTTAGGGGAGGTGCACAGCCAGCCAGGTCTGGATCGTCCAGTGCCGGTCCGCAGAAAATTCCTGCCGGTCCGCGCAGGGCTGGCAAGATTGGATTGGGACCATCAGCAGCGTCTGGGCTGCATTGGCGCCCCCCATGACACAATTTAAGATCGGCAATGGGCCTCCCCCCTCCCGCGATGACACTCAAGTTCATCAATGGGCCTCCTTCTCCCCCCGGCATCAACAGTACTTCAGATCAGCAATCGCGGTGCTCAGCCCAAAGCTTCCCTGACTCAGCTTCCTGTTTCCGCCTAGGCAGTTCGAGTCAGCTTTGGCCTGAGCACCGCGGTTGCTGATCTGAAGTTCTGTTGATGTGGGAAGAGGGGGAGTAGGAAGGGCCCGTTGCTGAACTTGAGTGTCATTGCGGGGGGGGGGGGGTCTTGCCGATCTTGTTGCCAAAATCGGAAAGAAAGGTGAGAGGAAGGGAGAGAGATGGGCCTGTGGTGCATGGAGAGATTGAGAGAAGGGGCAGATGATGCAAGTGGGGGGAAAGATAGAGAAGGGGCAAATGATGGAAGTGGGGAGAAGGGGCAGATGATGCAAGTGGGGGAAAGAGAGAGAAGGGGCAGATGATGGAAGTGGGGAGAAGGGGGAGGAAGAAGAGGGCAGATGATGGAAGTGGGAGAAGAGGGCAGATGATGGAAGTGGGGAGAAGGGATAGCAAATGCTGAATGGAAGTGGAGAAAGAGAACATATATTGGATGGAAGAAGGGATAAAGAAAAAGGACATATGCTGGATGGGGGAAGAAGATAGAGTTAGTGAGATAGTGGAGGGGTGAAGGAAAGGGGTGGCATGCTATGGGTAGACACAGTGAAAAGAGGGAAACTGAGGACTGCATAGTAAGAAAGAATTTAATTTAGACGGAGGCAGAAAATAAAGAAGAAAGACCAGAGAAGGAAAGGGAAGAGAGAGAGGAGAGAGAGATGCCAGAGAACGGGGAAAGAGACAGAGATATCAGATCTGAGCTGAGGAAATGAGAAGAGAGAGATGCTAAAAACCACAGGGGGGAGGGAAAGAGAGATGAAAGGAGAAAGATGCCAGATCATGAGGGAACAGAGGGAAGATGATGGATGCCAGACCAAAGGGGGGGGTCTAGAGGAGAGATGGCAGGGGGAAACAGACAGTTTTTGGAAGGGGCAGACAGTGGATGGAACGGGCAGATGCTGGATTGAAGAGACAGGGCAGACGCTGGAAGGAAAAGAGTGAAAAGAAGATAAAAGCAGAAACCAGAGACAACAAAAGGTAGAAAAAAATCATTTTATTTCTATTTTGTCATTAGAATATATCAGATTTGAAATATATATTCTGCTAGAGACATAACTGGAGACTGCAAAGCCCAGGCAGTGCTTCTTTAGCTTTCAGCTGGCTTAGGGCTCTCTCGGCCAAAAAACTCAGATATTGTGAAAACCAATAATAATTCAAAAACACTTCCACAATGATGAGATGCACAATGTCAAATGGTCAATTTAAAACACAGTGCAGGTCAAAAAGTCAATTTCAAAAGGAGGAAAAAGCCTCAGACAAGGGCCCTCCCACCTCCACAATGGTGGAATAGCGGTGGTGGGGTATTCACCTCACTGGCTAAAAAACCTCGTTTACGTGAACCAGACACTGCACTGTGTTGAAAAACACTAAATAAGAAAACTGTGAGACAGATGAAAAAAATTCCAACTTATCTTTGTTGATCGGTACACCAACAGTGCCCAGCGTTTCACTGTTTATCTGACTCAGGGTGTAACGTATCCGATCGAACTTTTGTTCGGACGCACACAGCGCCTCCGTGTACAGATCCCCATCAAAAAATGATGGGCCCCTGGTGTCACATATGCTAGGTACGCCACTGGGGAGGAGGGACCTGGCCAGAGGAGGTAAACACCCACGGGAGGTGGCATGAATTTGGGATGCAGAATGGAGGGAAAGATGATGAGAGGTACATTGGGCCATGGAATGGAGAAAAATGGTCATGTTTGGACTGGAAGGAAGGAAGAAGGGCTGCGTTGACACAGGAAGGAAGATGCAGGACCCCGGTTCGTAAGTACAAGTTTGACGTAAGTTTGGTGTTCTTAAACCGGGGACTGCCTCTCTCTCTATATATATATATATAATACAAACAAAATAAAGTTTAATATTTAAAAGCAGGATAATCAAGTATGTGTTTTTATAGAATGAATGTGGAATGATCATGATTATAGAGTTTAATTATCAAGGTTGGTAGGGAGGGGAGGTCAACAGACTAGATATCTGAAAATTAACTAAGGTGGGGGGCATTAAGACTTAAGGTTTACCTAGAGTGCCGGATACTCATCCTTTGATTCTGCCCATGGAATGGCTACAACTAAAAGTTGAAGAAAAACCAGAGGCCACGTCTCCTGCTTCCAATGGTGTGCATACACCCCCAACCCCACCACCACCATGCACTTTCAAGCACATAACACCAGAGTTACAAGTAATACATTATTTTTCACAGTTACCTACCTAGACTAGCAACTATAACATATTCTTGTTTCCTAATGAGACCAGTGACTGTTTTATATAACTTTTGGAACATAATTTACTCAGCAGTGAAATGTTGCCAGTAATAAATTACTCGTATATTATTGCTACTATTACTTTTCTTACCCTTTCTTTCAATTTATTTCCTTCCATTTGTCAATTGGCATTCTTTCCTCTTAGATTATATTTATTGTGGTGGTAGTGTTTGGGTGTCTGCGGACTAGAGAATGGCACGGGGAGAAATTTATCCCAGTCTCCGTGGGAACTCATTTCCCCGTCCCCTCCCCATTCCTGCAAGCTCCGTCCTCAACTGCATAAGCCTCAAACACTTTAAAATCATAAGTGGCAACATCCTAGAGCTCAGACTGTGATGTCATAATGCCTCATTCCACCAATGCCTAAGCTCCGTCCTCATCTGCACAAGCCTCAAACACTTTAAAACAGGGGTAGGGAACTCCGGTCTTCGAGAGGAGTGTGTGGCGCAGTGGTTGAAGCTACAGCCTCAGCACCCTGGGGTTGTGGGTTCAAACCCCATGCTGCTCCTTGTGATCCTGGAAAAGTCACTTAATCCTCCATAGACCCAGGTACGTTAGATAGATTGTGAGCCCACCGGGACAGATAGGGAAAATGCTTGAATACCTGATTGTAAAACCGCTTAGATAACCTTGATAGGCGGTATATAAAATCCTAATAAAACTTGAAACTTGAGAGCCGTATTCCAGTTGGGTTTTCAGGATGTCCCCAATGAATTCGCATTGAAAGCAGTGCATGCAAATAGATCTCATGCATATTCATTGGGGAAATCCTGAAAACCCGATTGGACTACGGCTCTCGAGGACCGGAGCTCCCTACCCCTGCTTTAAAATCATAAGTGTCCGAGGCTTCTGCGGTTAAGGCAGATCTTACAGGAACGGGGCAGAGACAGGGACAGCGACAAAACTTGCGGGGACGGGAAAATTAAGTTCCTGCAGGGACGGGGAAAAAATTTGGCCCAGTGTCATTCTCTACTGCAGACCATCGAATGCTGTTATGGACAGCAGGGGGCACTGTTATCCTCTCAGGACATATGGTATATTAAATTATAACAAACAACAAACCATAACACTCTGCATAACACTGATGACCACCTTCTACCTAAGCAGCGGGTGAGATGGAAATAGTTTCAGTGTATGTCTAGGGAGGGAAGAGAGAATGTTACTTGCCTTGGATTCTAAAGGCTGCTGTAATTAAGAAATACAATCTATAAATGGACTCTGATTATAGAGATCGTCCATTTTATGACAATCCTTAGCTGGTTTTATACGAGAAGTGTAATACAACACAAAGAAGGCAGATTGCTACACTTATATAGAAAATGCCGGAAGAATATTGGAAATCTTATTTTTTAAACCCCTGCTCAATAGTAACTCTATCTTTACAGAGCTGCAAACTCCAGTATCCCCATAGGAGGGAGCGTACAGGAAGGGGTGTTGTCACCTGACTTGAAGTTAACTGCATGCCAAATTCACTAAGGGTTTATAGCTGAGACACTTAATTGATTAATTAATTTGAGGCAACACGATTTAGTGCTGCCATAGATTAGTGTCAAATGGATAATTAGAGCTGAGCGTTGATTCCATATAAGTGTTTCCAGACCTGCAGCAAAGAAGGTTTTTCAGAACAGAGCGCTTCTCTTTAGCACTAAACATGCTGAAACTGCACCCAGAAAAGGTCATCTTGTGGCTTAGTTGCATTCTCCTACTTAGATCTATGTGTTTACTCTCAAATGAAATGTATTGATAGATCATTTGTTCTACAAAGTCATTAAGCAGACAGTAGAGCATTAAACCTAATAGCACATTAATCCATCCTCTGTCTAAGGTTGCCACCTGCCTCCAGATCATAAGGAACAGAACAATCCTTGACTGGCTTTACTGCGGTGAATGTATGGGTTTGTGATAAATTCTAGGTTTCTTGGGGAAACCAGTGAGATGAGGAGGGTGTAGGGAAGGGAACAGGAGATACTGGACACCTGGGACAGGGTAGGGAAGAAGAGATGCTGGACTTTGGAGGGATGGGGGAGATGCTAGACTGGCAGCCATAAAAAAAACTTCTCCCCTTCCCTCTTTATGTTCTCTTCTCTTGATTTTATTGTAGTTCAGCACTCTCCCTCTCGTTTATTAGTTTGTCCATCTTTGCCTCTGCAATTTGTTATTTTTTTTTAATTTAAATTTGTATACCCCATTTTATAATGTAAATCACCTAGAATCCAGGATAGGCGATTAATCAAATTTTCATTAAACTTGAAACTTGAAAACTTGAGAGGTATGCTAATGAGCTACTTCTGAGAGAGGGCACAAGATTGAAGATTTTCCTAGGGCATTAGATACCCTTGGGCAACCTTTCAAAGTGTAAGAGAGTGTGTGTGTGTGTGCATGCAAGCACATTCTTCAGAAAGAGAGTGCCTTCTGTGCAGATAATACACACTGATTATGAAAAAATATACACTCTTTTGAAAGAATGCACTTTTTTTTTAAAGGGTGTACTCTTTTCAATAGAGGATCACTTAATAATGATAATTGTCCTGCAATGAAAAAAATGTAAACAAAACAAAATTTCCTGTAAATGAGATGGGAAGTGATACAAAATAAAAATGTTTGGGCTGCACACACCTATGACATCTGTATTTGGCAACTGAAAGCCTGTTCCCTTCTTTCCTTCCTCAAAGTTACTGTTATTTCTTGGTAAAGGTATTAAGCCAGCAAGGACGCATAGCTACCATTATGCAAGCCCTAGCATAATGCTCATGGCCATCCAAAGTAGGGCCACCTGAGTTGAATCCCATCTCCCCTATCCCCTGCAAGTCTAGCATCCCTCCTTTCTTCTGCTGCCCTAGGTCTGGCATTTCAGTAGTAACCCTCCCCCCGCACCCCATTGTCCTCATAATGCATGGTGGGTGGCTGGCAAAGGTAGCAGTGTCAACAGTCTACTTCCAGTTGACTCTGTTAGGGCCTTTTAGTTGCAGAGAGGCAGGATGCAGCAAAGGAAAGACCCTGGTGGGGGTGTCAGGAAGCAATCACTTGTGTTTTGAGAACCACAGGGGATCTAAAGAGATGCCAGACCAGTGGATCATGGGGGTAAGTAGAGGAAGGGGGAATGCTGAACTTATGATGGGGAGAAGGGGAAAGATGCTGGATCTGGGGTGGGTGGGGGGGACATAGAGAAAAGAGTGAGAAAGAGAGCTGGGGAAGAAAGAGCAAGAGATGATAGACCCAAGGGAGGGAGTGGAGGGAAGAAAGAAAGAAAGAAAGAAAGAAAGAAAGAAAGAAAAAGACCAGATGGAGGGAGTAGAATGATAGACAGATTGGGGGGGGGGAGCATGGGGGACAAATGCTGAACCCGGGAATAACTGGAGGATAAAGAGATAGAAGGACCAGATCCTGAAAGGGAAAAACACTGGACCAATAGAGAAAGAGAGATGCCAGATGGAGGGAGAAAAAGGGAGGGATGAAAGAGGGAGAGACCCTCTACCCAGAGTGTTTGATGCAGGAGGGGAAGAGAGATGAATGACTGAAGGAAAAGGGACACAGAAAAGAGATGCTGAGCATGGAGGAAATATAGGGACAGGATCATAGATACTGGACAAAGGAAAGAGATATGGACACAGCAGGTTGGTGCTGGATCCACAGGACACCGAGAAGGCAGGTCCTGAATATGAGGGGAGAGTAGGGACAGGGACACTGAGGGGAGACTCTAGGCTGGATGGATGGTGGACAGTCCAAAGGACAGGAGACCCTGGAAAGAGAGTAAGGAGAAAAGCAGAAAAGAGACACTGGGACCAAAGCAATGCTCAGATCAACAAGACAGAAAACATATTTTGTCTCTGAATATATTAATTGAAATATATCAGCTGTGGAAAATGTGCATCTCTAATATCTTGCATTTCAGTTTCTATTTTTATTACTATGACAGTTTTTCTATGTAGGTCTTGAATGAATTTGCTTTTTGTGGGTTTTATTTACTAGAGCTTTGGAGGGTTTTTCCCTTCTCCCCCCCCTACATCCGCACTCATCTTAATTTTTCCACCCAGTGCCCATTCAGTCATAGCTATGCCACTGAGACAGCATATTTAAAGGCTACATTTAGAAATGCATCATATTATATTGCAAACCTTTATGAATAATAGCAATAGATTCAATAATCAGCCTAATCTGTGTAGATAAAGCCTTGAAAAAACCAGAATGATATACTGACTCGTGTTTTCTCAATCTAATCTAAAGTTCAAATAAAAAAGCATTTACAATTTTTTGATACAGATTTAACTGCATCCTACAATTTTTCATAAAAGATATACATTAAATCCAGAGTATTCATTGTAAAATGATTATTTGTTCTTTTTCCATGTGTGTTAAAGTCTGGAAAGATTATTTTGCAGAAACAGCAGGTAACGACATTCAGAGCAAAGCAAAAAATGAAAAGCAAAACTAAGGACTCCTTTCACAAAGCTGCGGTAGCCACTGGTGCTACGGTAATAGCTCAGATGCCCTCAGAGTTCAATGGAAGTTGGATCGTTTGCCACGTGGCTTTGTAAAAGGGGGGTAATTTAGCATAATTCATATGAAATCTGTCAAGGTACACTTTTCTCCAGGGTGCAATCAAACACTATAATTTAGCGCATGAGTATTGAGAACATATGAAAAAACTACCACAAAATGTCTGAATGCACCCTAAAGTAGTGCATTTTAACCCACATTAAGCGCACAGGTCCTGATTCTATAAAAGGGGCCTACCAAGTTCAAAGTCCTAACATTTTTTTTTTAATGGGTTAATTGGCACTGATAATTGAAAGCACCATTAACAACAAATTAAAATTTTTAAAAAAAATTAATTAGGGCTCCTTTTACGAAGGTGCGCTAGGGTTTTTAGCACACGCACAAAATTACCGCACGCTATAGCCGAAAATCTACCACCTCCTAAAAAGGAGGCGGTAGCGGTTAGCGCGCTAGGGAATTTAACGCACGCTATTGCGTGCATTAAGGCCCTAGCGCACCTTTGTAAAAGGAGCCCTTAGTCTCCAGTCGTGCTACATGGGCTTGTCGTGCCACTGGGACTTGTGCTCATCTGAGAAGCTGAAAGCTATGCCATCGGTAGTTTTACCACCAGCAGGGCCACCCAAGGCAGACGGGTTTCAGCGGAGATGTCAGACTAACGATGTACCACCCATCTGGGCAGCAGCAGATGGGCAGTGTTGAAGGTGGAGGATTGCATTTGATGCCACAATGGCAACAACATCAAATTTATACTGCGCAGAAGAAAGGCTCGGCAATCGACTTCTGTATTCTGCCATGAAAACTTAATGATGTTCAAGTCACTAGGATTCGAACACGAGTCAATGGCACCTAACAACAGGCGCCTTAGTAAGCGCCTACCACCTCACGGTAGATGTCTACAATGAGGTACCTACCAGCACCTACATGAAAAGTAGGCATGGTTAGGGGTGGAGTTTGGCCATAAATTGACTTAGGCACAGGTAGGCACCTATGTTGGGTACCAGTAAATTAGGCCAGAAAAACCCTGGCTTAATATATTGAGTTAGCGCCACTAGGCACTATTCTACAAAAGTATTTCCTTGTAACTTCATCGAGTGTTCCCTAGTCTTTGTAATTTTTGACAGAGCGAAAAAATCGATCCACTCGTACCCATTCTACTCCACTCAGGATTTTGTAGACTTCAATCATATCTCCCCTCAGCCGTCTCTTTTTAGTCTTTCCTCATACGAGAGGAGTTCCATCCCCTTTACCATCTTGGTCACTCTTCTTTGAACCTTTTCTAGTACCACTATATCTTTTTTGACATAAGGAGACCAGAATTGAACGCAATACTCTAAATGAGGTCGCACCATGGAGCGATACAGGGGCATTATGACATTCTTAGTCTTTGCAACCATCCCTTTTTTAATAATTCCCAGCATCCTGTTTGCTTTTTTGGCGTTCAGCAGAGTCTTTTGTATCTTCCTCCTTTGCCCTCTATCATCTTAGGTAGAAGAACCCACAGTACTTAGCAGGAGTATCCTGAACGGAAATCACACCCTGTCCAACACAGGCATTAGTGTCCCTCCCTGCCCTGGCCACTGTGCCATAGCCAAGGAGGGGATATAATGGATGGGAAATGATTTATGCACCACTACCTCACTTGCACGACTCACATGCCCTCGGGCGCGTAGTTCTCTGCAATACTCATGCCCAGCTTGTAAACTCTTCCCCCTGAAGGTATCAGGGTTAAATCCAGTACATCAGAGGACCGAAGGAAAGAGAAACAAAGGTACCAGTGATCCCAAGGTGACTGTGCTGTTCTCTGTTTCCAAGATGCAAGTTTGAGGCTATAAATTATCCTAGGAAGTTTTGAGAGAACACAGTGAGTCAATTACAGTGTGGAAAATACTTTCTGCTGTGACCTTTGATCCTAGGGCACTACAGGTCACTGGAAAAACATAGCTGTATACCTTCCTTTCTGCTGTTATAATGCTATTAGCAATGACTGCTCCTTACTCAATCACACTCCCAAAGGATTTCCAATAAACTTTTTATGTGCCATAACTGTTACATTAAATAACGCTGGAAGTATTGAGTAAACTGACTATAAATCACTTTCGATGCCCAGAAATTGCATTAAGGGCGAGAATTATGGATCTTCAGCAGTTCACGGGGAAGAAGCATGTTAGGGCTAGAAATTTTTGATGCTGCTTACCCTTTGAAATTTTTTTTCTCATCATGCTATTTTTTTGTACCATGGAAAACTGTAATTAAATATCAGTGAATACAGTATTAACAGATTTCCATGCAGGCTGCCAGCCCCACCTCTCAGACAACTTCTAGTTTTGGTTTTGATTTAGATTGGAAATATTTTTCCGCACTGAAGAATGAGATCCACTGTGGCACAGGGCACAGAGATGAAAACAGGAGAGGCCAGAGAACAAATCCCAGAGAGAGAGAGAGTGTGTTAATGCTGCCCATTTCATCGATTCAAATTGATTTGCTTTCTAAAAAAATTGGACTCGCTGATTCAGTGAGTCCTGACACCTCCGGGTCTCCTGAAGTGGGTGGGTGGCGAGAAGAGACATTGCTCAGAACAGGCTGCTCCTGGCCTGCCCCACCAGGACCTTCCCTCTGCTTGACGAACTTGCTGCACTTCTTCGAGGGAGTAAACAGGCAGATAGACAAGGGTGACCCAGTCGACATTGTATATCTGGATTTTCAGAAGGCGTTTGACAAGGTTCCGTATGAACGACTACTTCGAAAAATTGCGAGCCATGGAATCGAGGATGAAATATCCACGTGGATTAAAAACTGGCTGGCGGATAGGAAACAGAGAGTGGGGATAAATGGACAATACTTAGACTGGAAAAGTGTCACAAGTGGAGTACCGCAGGGTTCAGTGCTTGGACTCATGCTCTTCAACATATTTATAAATGATCTGGAAATTGGTACGACGAGTGAGGTGATTAAATTTGCAGACAATACTAAGTTATTCAAAGTAGTGAAGACGCAGGAAGATTGCGAAGATCTGCAACGTGACATAAACAGCTTGAGAAATGGGCCGCGACATGGCAAATGAGGTTCAACGTGGATAAGTGTAAGGTGATGCATGTCGGTAACAAAAATCTTATGCATGAATACAGGATGTCTGGGGCGTTATTTGGATAGGAAACCCCCCCCCCCCCGGAAAGAGACTTGGGAGTGCTGGTCGACAGGTCAATGAAGCCATCTGCATAATACGTGGCGGCGGCGAAAAGGGTGAATAGGATGTTAAGAATGATTAAGAAGGGGATCACGAACAGATCAGAGAAGGTTAGCATGCTGCTGTACCGGGCCATGGCATGCCCTCACCTAGAATACTGCATCCAGCACTGGTCATCGTACATGAAGAAGGACACGGTACTACTCAAAAGAGTCCAGAGAAGAGCGACTAAGATGGTTAAGGGGCTAGAGGAGTTGCCGTACAGCGAGAGATTAGAGAAACTGGGCCTCTTCTCCCTTGAAAAGAGGAGACTGAGAGGGGATATGATTGAAACATTCAAGATACTGAAGGGAATAGACTTAGTAGATAAAGACAGATTGTTCACCTTCTCCAAGGTAGGGAGAATGAGAGGGCATTCTCTGAAGTTAAAAGGGGATAGATTCCGTACAAACATAAGGAAGTTCTTCTTCACCCAGAGAGTGGTAGAAAACTGGAACGCTCTTCCAGAGTCAGTTATAGGGGAAAACACCCTCCAGGGATTCAAGACAAAGTTAGACAAGATCCTGCTGTACCGGAACGTACGCAGATAGGGCTGGTCTCAGTTAGGGCACTGGTCTTTGACCTAGGGGTGGCTGTGGGAGCGGACTGCTGGGCACGATGGACCACTGGTCTGACCCTGCAGCGGCAATTCTTATGTTCTTATCACTGATGATGGGGCAAAGGGAAGCCCTGGCAGGGCAGGCCAGAAACAGCCTTTTCCAAGCGCTGTCTCTTCCTGCAAGCTACCACCACCACTGATGCTGCTTTGGGAGGCCCGTATGTCAGCTCTCACGGTGGAGGGATCAGTCGGGAAGTGCTGCACAGCGGGACAGGAGGGAGAGAAAGTTGCTGTACAGGGGTTTGGGAGGGATGGATGGAAAGCTTCTGCACAGGGGGATGGGAGGGATGGAAAGGTGCTACATGTGGGGGGAAAGAGGAGAGGAAGAATTGTTGGACTTGGGGTGGAAGAGAGAGAGAGATGCAATAAAGAGGTAGAAAGGAGTGAGAGGGAGAAATCCCATATATGGTGGAGGGGAGGGAGACATGCATGGAGAATAGAGAGGGAAAAATGTTGGGCCTAGGGTGGAGGGCAGGGAGTGATAATTCATGGGGAGAGAAAGAAATATTGCACATGATAATGGAGGGAAGGAAGAGAGAGATTCTGCATGGAGGGGAATAGAGAGGTTTGACCCAAGGCACAAGGCAGAGAGAGAGAAAGAGATGGTAGACAGTGGGAAAGAAACAGAAATATTGTAAATGGCAGCGGAAGGGAAGATACAGAGATGGAAGATGAATTGTGAGAATGGAGAAAGAAGAAAATGTCAAATGGGCAGGAGACCTTGGTGAGCTAGTTAACAGAAACAGAAACCAGAGCCTGGGACCAACATGATTTGAATAATAAAATGACCAGACAATAAAAGGTAGAAAAAATAATTTTATTTTCTATTTTGTGATTGCAATATGTCAGATTTGAAATATGCATCCTGCCAGAGCAGTAGGTGAGCCTACTGCTGTCAGCCTGCCCCAGAAGCCTTCTCTCTGGAGCAGTGAGCATGTGCTAGGACCTAACAGAGAAGAAAAGTATTTTTTGTTTATTATGTTTACAACACAGCACCGGCATGGGGTTGGAGAGGGCAAAACGGGGTGGGTGAAGAGACTACAAAATAAACCTGCCAGGACGTTTAAAAAAAAAAAAAAAAAAAAAAAAGCCCAATTGGGCAGGGAAAAGTAAATCAAATTGAACTGAAAAATCAATTCAATGGGCCAAATCGAATTGAATCGAAAAATATTTCCCTGAATCGGGCAGCACCAGTGTATGTGTGTAGTATGTGTGTGGGGAAGGGGGGGGAAGTGGGTTTGCATTTTCAGAGGTCCTAAACAGAGTGAAGAGTTAGAGGAACAGAGAGCAGAGGAAGGCCACAGTACCCCTTTGAAGTAGCACATGGTCCTAACTCTAAATGTTTTGGGCACCTTCAAAAACTGACTTTGTAGCCAGCTGCCCATTCGACCTATGCCTAAATCTAGGCCTGAGGTTTTGTTACTTCAATATCTTTTTAGTGATTCAAGATGGTTTTTCTGTCAATAAGCCCTCAAAATTAGAAAAAAAAAAAGAACTGGCCAATATTTAGGGTGATTTAACCAGGCAGGAAAGGCTCCTGCTCGGTTAATCTCTCTGCTCACTCAACTGGACAGTGTCACTGAATATCAATGAGGACCACCACAACACTCTCAGAGAAATTCTATTTATGATGCCTAAAAGTTAGGCAATGAGTAATAATAATAATATAATAATAATAAATTTATTTATATACTGCAATACTTCACGGTTCCGTGTGATTTACAATAAGAGGTAAGAACTGTAAAAACACAGCGAATTCACACCACAAAGCACATCACATTATATATAAAATATAACATTAAGAAATGATTAACTTATCTAGATTATACATATTTATCAAACAGATAAGTTTTTTTAAGTTCAAATAGTTTTTTATTGTTTTTAAGTATAAACAATACAAACAAAAGGAATAATTTCAACAGAATAACTATTAAGAAATCTTTTGCAGTAGTGTGGTGTTAAGTGAGATTTTTTGAAAGTTGGCGCACATTATAGAATCACACTTAGTGGTGCCTAAAGTGCGTTTAGGCATCCATAACTTTAGGCGCACCCTACTTATGCCAGGGTTTTCTTGGCCTAAATAAGTGTACCTCAGTCCAAAACAGGTGCCTACATGACAAATATGCCTACAATCTGCCTCCTAACTAGAAACATAGAAACAGAATATTACGGCAGAAAAGGGCCATCGGCCCAACATGTCTGCCCACTTGAAGAACCCTCCCCCCTAAGCACTTCTTCAAAGTGAACCCACATGTTTATCCCATTTCTTCTTAAAATCGAGCACATTGTTGGCCTCAACTACCTGAAGTGGAAGATTATTCTAACGATCAACCACCCTTTCGGTGAAGAAATACTTCCTAATGTCACCGTGAAATCTCCCACCCTTGATTTTTAACGGATGCCTCTTGTTGCCGTAGGTCCTGTAAGGAAAAAGATGTCTTCTTCCACCTCAATATGGCCAGTATCATATTTGAACGTCTCTCTGCATTCCTCGAGAGAGTATAGCTGCAACTTACCTAGACGTTCGTCATATGGGAGATCCTTGAGGCCTGAGACCATCCTAGTGGCCATTCGCTGAACTGACTCCATTCTCAGCACATCCTTTTGATAATGTGGCCTCCAAAATTGAACACAATATTCTAGATGAGGTCTCACCATGGACCTGTACAACGGCATTACAACTTCAGGTTTTTGACTGACAAAACTTCTTCGGATGCAACCCAGCATTTGTCTAGCCTTGGATGAAGCTTTCTCCACCTGATTGGCAGTCTTCATATCTTCACTAATGATTACTCCTAGGTCCCGTTCTGCTGCAGTTCTTGTTAAGGTGTGCTTACTTTCTGGTAGGTGCCTTTGACTAAGCACCTACCTCACAGTGGTAGGTGCCTAGCATCAAATCAAATTAAATGCAATAAATATCAATTACAAGTTGTTAATTGCCAATAGTGGGCACTGATAAAGTCTTTTAAACAATTAGGTGTAGGGTTACCATATTTGTGAAGTCATAAAAGAGGAAGCATGACCCCCGGCCCCACCCCTGCCCTGCCTCCCCACCTTTCACCAGTCTTGCCCCTTCCTTGTACCAACTTTCGCCCATTTCCTCTACTAGTCTTGCCCCTGCCCCACCTCCCCAACTTTCTCCAGTCTTGTCCCGCCCTATCCCACCTTTCACCCATTTCCTTAGTCCCCCTTCCCATCTTCTGTACCCCTTTTAGTGCATTTTTCTTTCCCTACCTCCAACCCTCCCCTATAGGTATTTCTCTCTCTCTTTATTCTTCCCTCCAACCCCCTATGGGTGCTTCTCCCTCTCTCTCTCCACAACCCCATCTCCCACAGGTTCTTCTGTCTCTACCTCTCTCCAACCAATGGCATAGTCACACAGCCAATTTTGAGTGGGCCTGAGCCCATAACCCTACTCCTCTGCCCACCAACCCAGCCAGCTGATTAACCATTCCTCTTAACTGTATCCATGACATCCTGTTTGTTTGTCTATCTTGTCTGTTTAGATTGGAAGCTCTTTTGAGCAGGGACTGTTTTCTTCCTTCTGACTCTGTACAGAGCTACGTACGTCTGGTAGTGCTATAGAAATAATTAATAGTAGTAATAGTAGTTTGAGCCAGCCACCAGCAGCAGCAGCAGAGAGGTGAGCCTATTGCTGTCAGCCTGCCCCAGAAGCCTTCTCTCTGGAGCAAAATTCTTGAGACTGGAGGTAGGTGAGGAACAGGGAAGACAGGTTAGGGCTCATGTACACTTTGGCCTTGATTCTGCAAAGCATGTCTAAAGTTAGGCAGAGTTCAGTACTATTTAGGCAGTAATTGGCAATAATTGAAATTTACATGTGCTTCTTTATAGCCACTCTTATATAAATTTTTCTTGTGGATCCAATAAGGGTGTTTGGCATGAGATGGGCAGGGGCATTCCTGGAATTTGTGTGCAGTGTTACAGAATAAGGCTGATCTGAACCTAATTTAGGCGTGAGGAGTTCCCGGCAACAAATGCTGTTCTATAAACAGCGCCCAACTCGAAGCGTTCTTTGCAGAATAGCACTTAGAGGGGAATTCTGGTAAGGGCTGCCTAAAGTTAGGCACTATTCACTGTAAAAGACCCCACAAAAAAAATGATCATACATAGTAACATACATAGTAGATGACGGCAGATAAAGACCCGAATGGTCAATCCAGTCTGCCCAACCTGATTCAATTTAAAAAATTTTTTATTTTATTTTATTTTATCAATTCTGCACGTTTTATATATTATACTTAGTAAAGCATATACTGTAAATGCTCATGAAATAGTAGTTCACAAGGTGCCATGTCGTAAAAAGCATTATACCAGTGGTGCAGTTCACTTTTTAATCACAGCACATAAGCTTTCTTGCTTCATACAAAAACTTTAATAATAATAATTATTTTATTTTTGTATGCCGCCATACTGGGAGGGTTCTAGGCCACTGTTCTTCAACCGCCAGTCCGCGGACCGGTGCTGGTCCGCAGGAAATTTCTGCCGGTCCGCAGAGGGCCGGCAAGATTGCTGCTGCTGCTGCTTGGCTGGCCCAGAATGTCCTCTCCGACGTCAGAATTGACGTCGGAAAGAAGATTTCCTGTCGGGTTTAGCAGCAGCAGCAGGGTGGTAAGAGCAGGGGAAAGGAAGGAGGGATGCTTTTTTTTTTCTGGCAAGGAGGGAAGGAGGTAGTCAGGCAAACTGGCTGGCTTTGGCCAGGGAGGGAGGGAGAGAGGAAGGGAGAGATGTCGACAAGCAGACAGGCTGGCTTCGGGGGTGGGGGTGGGACAAAGTGTGGAAGGCAGTGAGAGGGACATAGGAAGGAGGCACTAGGGGCACTAAAGACAGGAAGGGGTACTAAGGACATGGGAAGGATGCACTGGGGGCACTAAAGACATGGGAAGGAGGCACTGGGGGCACTAAAAACATAGGAAGGGGCACTAAGGACATGGGAAGGAGGCACGTGGGTACTAAGGACATGGGAATGAGGCACTGGGGGCACTAAGGACATGAGAAGGAGGCACTGAGGGCACTAAAGACATGGGAGGGAAAGAGGGAGGAAATAGAAAGGGACAATTGTTGGGCCTGAGTGCAGAAAGAAAGAAATGAAAGGATACACAGACAGAAGGAAACACAACCAGAGACTCATGAAATCACCAGACAGCAAAGGTAGGAAAAATGATTTTATTTTCAATTTAGTGATCAAAACGTGTCAGTTTTGAGAATTTATATCTGCTGTCTATATTTTGCACTATATTTGTCTATTTTTCTATAGTTACTGAGGTGACCGAGCTCGCAGAGATGGGGTGGAAACGGGATTTTACAATTTTAGTCCTAGTAGTGTGCCAGTCCACAAAATAATTCTTTTATTTCTGCCGGTCCACGGGTGTAAAAAGGTTGAAAAACACTGTTCTAGGCAGCTCACAACAAAGGCAATACATATAGTGCATAAAAAACAATGGATAAAATTGTAAAACCAAGCAAATTAATACATCAAGTTAAAAAAAAGAAAGAACAAGTTAAAATGCTAATAGTAAACATTTCAAAAGAAAGCAAGAAGTGGACCCCCGGCTTTGACACGAGCCGTGCTTCACAGTTGCTGTCTCAAAAAGCCGAGGAACAAAGCATTTTAAAGCCCGAAGTGCTTTCGCAGGAGCTTTTCAACCTCAACGTTTTCTCTCTTGGAGGGGCCACGACTCAGCAACCGTTCTCACAAGTCTTGCGCTCTACTTTTTGAGACAGCAACTGCGAAACACCTTTGGATGGCTGCTTTTAAATTGAAATTAAATTCAGAAAAAACTAAATTTTTCTTAGCAACCCCCAACGATAAAATTAAAGATACAACAATACATGGATTATAATATCGACCAATCTTTGAAAATTTTGGGAGTAACTTTGGACAAATACCTCACATTGGAAAAACACTCTGATTTAATATTTAAGAAAAGTATCTCGGTGCTCTGGAATAGAGGTCTACACAGGAACGGGGATCGTGGGAATACCACGGGTCCCACGGGGGTCCCGCGGGAATCCCCCCTAACCCATGGGACTCCCACGGGGACCCCCCTCTGGCCTATGGGACTCCCACGGGGATCCCCCTCTAGCCAACGGGACTCCCACGGGGATGGAAGGCTTTGGAAGCAGGGTTCATCCATATAATATAATGGACACGTCAGCCTTAGTAAAAGAGGGGGTTTATAAGTTAATTACCTGAACAGAAAACAAAAAAGGATTCCACCAAAGAGATTCCACAAGGAAAACAGCAGTGCAAACACAAAAGAAACTGTGGAATTGATGATCCTGGCAAAAGTAATTGCTGCTTTTTATGGGGACGGGCGGGGATGGAGGTAATTCCTTGCGGGGATGGGTGGGGACGGAGAGGATCCTGACGGGAACGGGTGGGGACGGAGAGGATCTTGGCGGGGACGGGTGGGGATGGAGATGATCTTGGCGGGGACGGGTGGGGATGGGTGGGATTTCTGTCCCCGCGAAACTCTCTACTCTGGAAGCTTCATACTATTAAGAAGCAGTGGCGTACCTAGGGTATGTGGCACCCGGGGCCCATCATTTTTTGACACCCCCCCCCCCATGTAAAAAAAATTTTTTTTTTTTTTTTTTTTGCAATAACCATGAAATGGAATAAATGGTCAGAATAGAAACAGGCAGTGAAAATTTTCTTTTATTGAACCTCATATATGTAACCATTATTCCAAACATAACATAACATAAATTATGTCTAAATTGTCATGACATTAGAAGTACATATGGAGTAGTTGCAGGTGATGCTTGGGACAGTTCTGATTGTGTTCGGTTTTATGTGTTTTTTGAATAGAAGGGTTTTTATTTCTTTTTGAAGGTTTTGCAGTCTGTGGTTGATATCAATTGGTTGTAGAGTTGGGGGTCGAGTGTTGCAGCTCGAATGGCTAGGAGGTTGTCGAACAGTTTTTTTCTTTTGACGTTTTTGGTTGGAGGGTGTGTGAATGGTGCACAAGTTCTCCTATGTCTGTTTGAAGTGGATTGAATTATTTAGCTGAAGAAATTAGTTACCCCCCATTCCACACACATTAATTCTCTTCCATTTTTGTTCCCATTATAAAAAAACACTGATAAGTTCCCAGAAAAAAAATACATTAAAATAAGAAGTGAAAACAAAGGCCCCTACAGATGAGAACATAACATAAGAATAGCCTAACTGGGTCAGACCAATGGTCCATCATGCCCAGTAGCCCATTCTCATGGTAGCCAATCCAGGACACTAATACCTGGTCAAAACCCAAAGAGTAGCAACATTCCATGCTACCGATCCAGGGCAAGCAGACACTTCCCCCATGCCTTAATAACAGATTATGGACTTTTCCTCCAGGAATTTGTCCAAATCTTTCTTAAAACCAGCTACACTATATGCTTTTACCATAACTTCTGGCCACTTCATTTTTAAGTTTAGATCTTTCCTTCCAAACAGAGACCTTGCTAGATGTCAACTTCACATGGACTTAGCTGTGCAGGAAATGTGAATCTCCTCATACACCCACCATATAGTGCAAAAATGTGCAAAGGTCTGTTTTTTTCTTTCGATCACTACATAGCCTAATGCCACACAAGCAGCGCTGTTACAAACATATTCTGTAGGTCAATGCTAAGGATAACAAAGTTTCCTTCCTTGGACCAGAAGGAGATAAACCACTGGAAGAGATCCCAAAACAACACCCAAAGACCCACTCAGTGTGTGAATCAGTTGAGTGGAGTGGACTAACTGGGGGGTGGAAATGGGCCCGGAGTTTGCTCAGCAGAATTTCCCAGACCACCTCTTCCTCTCAACACATTGACACGCTGCCACCATCACCACTAGGAACACCTCACTGGGTAGGCCAGCTATGCTATAAACTTTATAAAACACATTATTATATTTTCTAATAAAGCACATATTTTAACTGACCTCTCTGACATCCTCAGCCTTTCCATTCACAAAAATAGAAGGAAGAAAAGTTCCCATTTCCTGCTGTCTCATGTCCCCGGCCTATACAATATTTTTTTTCTGCAGACCCTTCAAAAGTCTGACCAAATCCTCGTTTCACTTGCATTATAAAGTACTGAGGATGCCATCTCTCCCCAATCCCAGGTCCTAAAGTCTAAGACAGTAGCGCAAACTAATGCTGCCAGATACAGGAAAAAAAAATTTTGATTCGATTCAGCCCTATTGAATTGGTTTTTCAATTCGATTTTCCTGCCCAGTTGGGTGATTTTTTTCAAAACTCCTGGTGGGTTTTATAGCTTTTTCACCCCCTTTGGCTTCTCCTAACCACACTGGCGCTGTGGTGTAAATAAAATAAAGAAACAAAAAGGACTTTTCCTCTTTCTGTTAAATCCTAGCTCACGTTTGCAGTCCAACACCAGCTCTGGCAGGATACACATTTCAAATCTGACATGTTATAATCACAAAACAGAAAATAAAATTAATTTTTCTACCTTTTGTTGTCTGGTTATATTTCAAATCTTGTTGGTCCAAGGCTCTGGTTTTCTTCTGATAACTTGCTTGCCAGGGTCTCCTTCTTTCTGCATGCTAACCATCCATCTGCCAACTCTGTCCTCCCTTTCCATTTCCCTTCCCTTCCCAGGAAGTCTGGTATCTTTCCTTTTTTTCATCTCCCTCCACAGATCCACCTTTTCTTAAATACCCTTTCATCCGGCATCTCTCCCTCCTTCCCCACCATCCCAGAGTCCACCATCTCTCCCTTTCTTTTCCTAATTACCCTCCTATCCAGTATCTCTATCCCTCCTCCACACCATCCCTTGTGTCCAATTTCTCTCCCTTTCTGTTCCTTCCCTCCCTAAATCCCATGGTCCATCATCTCTCTCCCTCTCCTCTATTTTCAGACCCATTATTTCTTCCCCCCCCCCCCAAAGTTTGGCATATGCATGTCTCTTTGAACACCCCCTTCCCTCCGTGTACTTCTAAATCATGGTCCCCCCCCAAAGGCCTGTCCCCCCTTAAAGGTCTGCCTGTGCCACCTTGAAGGCCTGCACCCCCCTTGAAGGCCTGTCCCTTCCCCTTGTAGGCCTGTCCCCCCCTTGAAGGCCTGCCTGCCTGTCCCCCCCTTGAAGGTCTGCACCCCCCGAAGGCCTGCACCCCCCCCGAAGGCCTGTCCCCCACTTGAAGGCCTGTCCCCCCCCCTTGTAGCTTCTCCCCCCCCTTGTAGTGGAAAGCCGGTGGACATAATATACTTGGACTTCCAGAAAGCGTTCGACAAAGTTCCACACGAAAGACTTCTCAGGAAACTACAAAGCCATGGCATAGAGGGAGATATACAAAGATGGATAGGCAAATGGCTGGATAACAGGAAGCAGAGAGTGGGCATTAATGGGAAGTTCTCCGACTGGGAGAAAGTGACTAGTGGTGTACCCCAGGGCTCGGTACTTGGGCCGATCCTTTTTAATATTTATATCAATGACTTGGAAAACGGAACATCCAGTGAGATCATCAAGTTTGCAGACGACACAAAACTCTGCCGGGCAATCAGATCGCAGGAGGATAGTGAGGAACTCCAGAGCGATTTGTGTCAGTTAGAAAAATGGGCGGAGAAATGACAGATGAAGTTCAACGTGGAGAAATGCAAGGTAATGCATTTAGGCAGTAAGAATAAGGAATACGAGTACAGAATGTCAGGTGCAACTCTGGGAAAAAGTGAACAAGAAAGGGACCTGGGTGTACTGATAGATAGGACCCTGAAGCCGTTGGCACAATGCGCGGCAGCGGCAAAGAAGGCAAATAGAATGTTGGGCATGATAAAGAAAGGAATCTCGAGTAGATCGGAGAAAGTTATAATGCCGCTTTATAGGGCAATGGTCAGACCCCACTTGGAATACTGCGTCCAACATTGGTCTCCCTACCTAAAGAAGGATATAAAACTGCTGGAGAGGGTGCAGAGACGAGCAACTAAACTAGTGAAGGGTATGGAGAAACTGGAATATGAGGATCGACTTAAAACACTGGGATTGTTCTCCCTTGAGAAAAGGAGACTGCGTGGGGATATGATCGAGACCTTCAAAATACTGAAAGGAATCGACAAAATAGAGCAGAGAAGATTATTTACATTGTCCAATTTGACACGGACAAGAGGACATGAAATGAAGCTTAAGGGGGGACAAGTTCAGGACTAATGTCAGGAAGTTCTGCTTCACACAGAGAGTGGTTGACATCTGGAATACTCTCCCAGGGGAGATTATTGCAGAATCGACAGTCCTAGGCTTCAAAAGCAAACTAGATGCATATCTCCTTGAGAGAGGCATATAAAGATATGGTTGGCTATAAAATAAGCCAGGTGTATACCTGGCAGGGCCTCCGCGTGTGCGGATCGCCGGACTTGATGGACCGAAGGTCTGATCCGGAGATGGCGCTTCTTATGTTCTTATGTTCTTATGTCCCCCCTTGAAGGCCTGCCTGCCTGCCTTTCCCCCCTTGAAGGCCTGTCCCCCCTTGAAGGCCTGCACCCCCTTGAAGGCCTGCACCACCCCCCTCGAAGGCCTGCACTCCCTTGAAGGTCTGCACCCCCCCCGAAGGCCTGTCCCCCACTTGAAGGCTTGTACCACCCCCTTGTAGCTTCTCCCCCCCTTGTAGGCCTGTCCCCCCCTTGAAGGCCTGCCTGCCTGCCTTTCCCCCCCTTGAAGGCCTGCACCCCCTTGAAGGACTGCACCCCCCCCCCCCGAAGGCCTGCACTCCCTTGAAGGTCTGCACCCCCCCGAAGGCCTGTCCCCCCCTTGAAGGCCTGTCCCCCCTTGTAGGCCTGTCCCCCCCCTTGAAGGCCTGCCTGCCTTTCCCCCCTTGAAGGCCTGTTCCCCCCCTTGAAGGCCTGCACCCCCTCAAAGGCCTACACCCCCCCCGAAGGCCTGCACCCCCCTGAAGGCCTGCCTGCCCCCTTTGAAGGCCTGCACCCCTTGAAGGTCTGCACCCCCCCCCGAAGGCCTGTCCCCCCTTGAAGGCCTGCCTGCCTGCCTGTCACCCCCCTCCCCCTTGAAAGCCTGCTTGCCTGCCCGCCCGCCCCACCCTGAAGGCCTGATGCCCCGACCCACCCCGAAGGACCGCTCGCCCCCCTGGCCTCCCCGCACCACCTATGAAGCAGCCGCAGCAGGATCGCGAAGTCTGCGTCAGCGATCCCTGCGCTGCTTCCTGCGCCACGGTCCCGCCCCTCCTCTGACGTCAGAGGAGGGGCGGGATCGCGGCGCAGGAAGCAGCGCAGGGATGCTGACGCTGACTTCGCGATCCTGCTGCGGGCTGCTTCACAGGTGGTGCAGGAAGGTCAGTGGGGCGAGCGGTCCTTCAGGAGTGGCGGGGGACTGAACGGCAAGGCCGGGAACACCCCCTTAGGGCTGGTACCCGGGGCGGCCCGCCCCCCCCCCCCCCCCCCCTAGGTACGCCACTGTTAAGAAGTACTTTGAAGAAACTTATTTTCGTTTGTTAGTTCAATCTTCCATCTTGAGTATTCTTGACTATTGTAATATCATCTATCTGGGTGCTTTTAAGAAAATTCTTAGAAAATTGAGGGTGGTTCAGAATACGGCTGTTCGTCTCATTTTTGGTCTAAAAAATGGGAACACGTCACACCTTTTTATCAAAAGCTTCATTGGCTGCCATTGGAAACCAGAGTTTTGTTTAAGTTTTCGTGTATCTGTTATAAAGCAGTGTTTGGCATGCTACCAGCCTATCTTACCCCCCACTTTACTCTGAGACACACAAATAACAGCTCTCGAAGAGTACATTTGTTTGCATTCCCTTCTATAAAATCCATTCGCTACAAGAGGTCCCTCGAGAGAACTCTTTCCTTTCCGGCGGCCAAACTAAATACATGGCTTTCTAAAATTGTGTTAGAAGCTTCCTCCTATCTTGATTTTAGAAAGCAGATAAAAAAACAATTATTCAATAGGTCGGTCTCTTAATGCATTTTATTGTCTAATTTAAAAATTTTTTAATCTTATTTTAAATTGTTGTATTCTTTCTTATTGCATGTACTCACATTTGTTGTATCCTAAATGATTTATACTGTATGTTTCAAGTTTCAAGTTTCAAGTTTATTTCGCTCTTGATGAATCGCCTATTTCGAATTTCTAGGCGATGTACATAATATAATAAAGAAACTTTAACATAGTAACATAAAATTCCAATAATAACTAACATGAAAAAAAGGAAAGGAGGTAAAGTTACAATAAGGGTAAAGAAAAAAAAGGGAAAAACAAAAGGTAGGGTAAACAATTCCAAGGCACACTTTGTGAATATTAATTAAAACAGAATAGAAAATTTTAGAATTTTTAAAGGTCATAAGCATCCTTAAACAAATAAGTTTTTAAAAAATTTTTAAAAGCTGAAATATCATGTTCTATTCTAATGTACTGGGGAAGAGAGTTCCACCATTGTGGACCTGCAACAGTGAACATATCTGCTCTTCTCGTTCCAATGATTTTTAAAGAAGGGACTGATAATAAATTTAGATCGGATGAGCGTAAAGATCGTTGGGGTTTGTATGGGATCAGCGATTTAGATATAAATTGCGGCTCACTAAATGTTAGGGTCTTAAAGATTAAAAACATCAGTTTATACAAAATCCTATGGTTAATTGGTAACCAATGCGTGTCTATCAGCAATGGGGATACGTGATCGAATTTTTTGGCGTTATAGATTAGTTTTATAGCCGTATTTTGGACAATTTGGAGTCTCCTTTTTTCTTTTTGAGTAATATTTAAAAATAGGGCATTACAATAGTCAATTTTTGCGATGATGAATGAATGGATTAGGATCTTTAAAGAGGAAGAATTAAGAAATTTGGCGATAGCTCTTATCTGACGTAATTTGAAGAAACAATGCTTGACTGTTGTAAACCGCCTAGAACTCTCGGGTATGGCGGTATATAAAATAAACTATTATTATTATTTAAGTAGATCAGTGGGTGGGGGGAGAGAAGTCAGCTGCAGACCACTGAGCAGAACTGGAGGGTTCACTGGTGGAAACTATGAGCTCCTTTTATCAAGCCGCGCTAGCGGGGTTAACACGCATGACTTTTCATCACGCGCTAACCCTGCACTGGCCAAAAACTACCGCCTGCTCAAGAGGAGGCGGTAGCGGCTAGCATGGCCGGCGGTTTAACGTGCACTACTACGCGCATTAAACCGCTAGCGTGGCTTGATAAAAGGAACCCTATGGCAGAGGCAGTGAGATCCAGCCATTATGAGAAGATCCTGGAGCTGCTTACCATCATCTTTGTTTCACTGCTCATGAAGACATATGTAATTACTTTAGGATTGACGAAGCCTTGGCATGTAGTTCTGATCTTCTGGTACAGCATGTCTGGTATAGGTGAAGCCCAATGGAAAAGGTATGGGGAGGGTGGGAGAGATAGTGGACAATTGGAGGAAGGGGAAGGGAGGGAAGAAAGAGATAGATAACAGACATGGTGCTGGAGGGGAGGGATGCAGAGGTGCTAGATCATGGGAGGGAGGGAAGGAAGAAAGGAAGATGAAGATATGTTGGACCCCAGGAAAGAAAGAGAGAGATAATAGGCTTCATAAACCAGTCCTAAATTTACTTAAAGAAATACATCCTTATATTCACTGGACAAGCAAGGTTTACTTAGGAAGTTCATGCTGAATCCATACTTTGCAAGAAGTACATGCCAGAGATACAAGTAAACAGTTCTTGACAAGTTCTATTAACCTTGGCTTCTTCTTATCTAACTCTGTCAACATTCATGTAGAAGTTAGTGACAAACTGGCCAAGGTAAGGTTTGTGCTTGGATGCTTGAGACAGCACCTGCAGAACAATTTTGGTTTGTATACAGTAAGCTGGTAGTGAGAATGGTTAACGTAGCTGGTTTTAAGAAAAGTGTAGACAATCTACTAGAGAATGACACGGTGACAAAATTCATCACCGTTCCCGTCCCCGCGGATAACCGCGGGAAATAATCCCATGTCATTTTTTTAGTGTCTATTTCAACCTCAGTCCTTCTACACCAGCATTCTTCAAAGCAAAGCTTGCGGGTCAGTGGTTGTGGCCATTCATACTCTGATTCTTATGTGAGCCAAGGATAATGAAGCCATTGTGACATCACTGATGTGATTGGCTCTTAGGCACTGGTGGAATGAGGCATTATGACATCACAATATCTGCTCTGGATACCAGAGACTGTCATTCTGTAGTGTCTGTTTCAACCTCAGTCCTTCTACACCAGCATTCTTCAAAGCAAAGCTTGTGGGTCAGTGGTTGTGGCCATTCATACTCTGATTCTTCCCTCTCTCCTTAAAGAATGACATGAAGATGGTTTACCGCAGTTATCCGTGGGGACGGGAACGGTGATGAATTTTGTCACTGTGTCATTCTCTACAATCTACCACATAAAGCTTACCGCTATGAAAATGATTTGAGCGGTGAGAAAAAAGAAATATAAATTAAATGAACAAGATATAAGATACAGAAAACTAGCTGGTGAAATTATTATTTTTTCACTTGGAACAATTTAATTGGTTGGGCTTATGTACTACGCAACATTCCTCGCAAGTCTACTTTACAGATGTAAATTCGGCACTTTACAGATTTCTGCTTTCTGAAGCCTGCTCATTTCCAACTGTGCTGCCTCCCTAGAATTCACAACATTAGATAGGGAAAAAAAATTCCTCACAAAGAAGTCATTTGCACATTTAGCAGGACAGGTGCTGACCAATGTTCCCTCTAATTTTTCATAGGCTGTGTGCGCAAAAAATTTCATCTGTGTGCATTTTAAAGAAAAACTAAATTTGTGTGTGCTATAAAAATGATTGCCAGAGGGCCCGGAGTTCAGTTATGGGTATTTATGGGCAGGTCTTTGAGTTTAGTCTGAATTAACGTAAACACAATGTAATTTTAGTTACACTTTATGTAACATAAAGTCTCATTTTAATAAACATAAATTATGTTTCATTGAAATGTTTCATTGAGCGCTACCTATAAATAAGGTATCATTGTACTTTATATTTAAAATTTAGAAAATAACAGCAATTTAGTTTTTAAAGTTTTTCCCTGCGATCTTTCATATTTATCCAGTCCGAATAAATTCTGTCAAGATCTGTTGAGCCTCCATCTTGAAGGTGACTCTTAACACGCATCAGCATTTCCAAATGCTCTAAATGTAAACGATTCCTTTGTTTAGTCTTCAAATTGTTCATTAGACTAAAACCACGCTCACAATCTGAACTAGATGCTAAGAATGTGGCACCAATGTCCATCAATTTTGCTAAATCTGCAAATTGATCTTTCTGAAATGCAAATTTCATCATATCTGGAAAGCTGTTTATCAGATTGCTTTTGATTTTTTCTGCAACAAGGAATTTAAAGTCATTGTATTGCTGAATAATAACACTTTCCTCCGGAAGAAATTGTTTATACTTTAAACAAAGAGATCTGATATGTCCATTTCCGAAGTCAAAGTCGCATTGTGATATTGCTGTACAGTCAAAAGCAGACCATTCCTCAACTTCATTTTCAGGATATCTTTCACCCAGATGCAAACATAGGATGTTGATGAAGGTTAATATGGAATTAGTATCCACTGAAACTTTTTCTCCAGACCTCATCCTGTTGTTAAGAAGACTGATGACTTTATCACTCCACTTAACCTT
The DNA here is from genome assembly GCF_902459505.1 of Geotrypetes seraphini. Lineage (NCBI taxonomy): Eukaryota > Metazoa > Chordata > Amphibia > Gymnophiona > Dermophiidae > Geotrypetes > Geotrypetes seraphini. The sequence continues at coordinate 213,843,277 of NC_047089.1, read as the reverse complement.
GTCGCCTAAGTATTGCATTCGAAGTTTGTTCAATTTACCCTGTGCAAGATGATAAGCTTCCAATGGTGTCAAACCACGTTTTTGAAATGCCATGGTTAAGGAAGCCAGTTCTGATAAGACATCATTCAAAACTTCAAGTGTAATATGAATTTGTTCACTGTTCAGCTTCTTATAGCAGTACTTTGCAATAGGATCATTATCTTTGTCTTCTTCAAAATATTTTAACAGGGGATCATAATTTTGAATAATTGCTTTAAGTGCAAAGTGTCTAGATAACCAGCACACTTCATTAATAGGTCTGAAAGCAATTGATTCACATTCAGATGCATCTGCTATTTCTTGAAATTTGCATCGTTTAGTAGAAGACCGACAGAGCACCGTGTACACAGTTCTCATTACAGTTTCTACTTCTTTCATCAATTTTACTTCTTTCCATGAATCAGAAAGTCTCAAATCTTCCCGATGTGCAACACAATGTTGCTGCACTAAATGTGAAATGTCTTTTCTCAGCTGTGCTGCAACACCATCTATTTTGCCCAACATAACAGAGGCATCATCAGAGGTGAACATAACCATTTTATTCAGGTCAAGTTCATGTTTCCTATAGAATTTTTGATGTAGCATCACATGCTTTCAACTGTAGCATCCCACCAAATGATGTCCTATACTCATTTGAATTGACTGGCCGATGCTTGAAGTAGAGTATTAAGTACTTGTTGACAGAAATGTCTGTGCTTTCATCAACAGTTAACGTATGATACATTGCTAATTTAATGTCTGTCATACGATCATCTTGCAGGATGCCATTGATAATTCCAAGAAATTCAAACGCATAGTTTTTGCTTCTCCAGTTATCAGGTATACTAACATACTTCACCATGTGCTCATTGATATCTTGAACAGAGAGCATTGAGATATTCATCTTAATGGCCAGCACAACACTGTCGACAAAAACCTTAATTTCATCAGGACTGGAACGCTTCCGTTCATTACTAATTTGCTTGTTTTCTTTTTGGATTGGGCTTTCAAGCAATATGTTAACCACCTGAGTTTCCTAATATGAGATTTCCTAGTATGAGATTTACTTGATAGATGGCATTTCAGAAAGTCCAGTTTCCAAACATCATCCTATATTTTTCCAGTAGAGAATTTTCCAGTTGCTTTGGCATCTTGACAATAACAACACACAATTCAATCGTCTTTGTCATAGGTAAATATTTCACACAGTCGAACACGCATTGTATTTCGCGATTCCGGTGTCTCCGTTTCAACAATTTCTTCAAGCCAGTCAGACCTAAAAGCTGTTGCAGCTCTCTTGCATTTTACACATTTCATCATTCGCGGTTTAGACATTTTAAGAGTTATATCTGGTTGCAATTTAATAAACGAATACAGTTATACAACCGCAGTACCACGCTGCACACTATGATTACTCGAAATAAACAATATGGCAGAACTTCAGGAAGTATCGGAAGCGTTTCATATCCTATGGGCCATAGACTATGGCCCTATGGGGCACGTGACGTGTCAAGTTCAACTGGCAAAGATAACGGAATCACGTGAATGACTTAAAATTTATATTATAGCGCTTCAATAAATGTGATAAATGGGAAATCGGAACAGCTGGTCTTCTGCAACATTTCATTTTAGCAGTGAAAATCATTTTAGGCAAAAATTTATTTTTTTGTGCGCGCTATTTTAATTAGTGTGCGCGGGTTCGGCAAGCGTACAGCTTAGAGGGAACATTGGTGCTGACTATAATTTTATACTATTGTATGTTTGGGCAACACCTGTATTCCTGAAAGAGTGTTTTGGGGTGGATACCTGGAAACTGGGCAAGATGGACAGTTTAAAAAATATGAAGACAGTTTGAGAACTGACATGATGGCATGTGACTTGGAGAATTGTAAACTTTTGTTACCATGTTTCCCCCAAAATAAAACAGTATCTTATATTAATTTTGGGCCCAAAAAACGCACTAGGTCTTATTTTTGGGGTAGGTCTTATTTTTTTCATGTACAATGATCATCTCTCCCTTCATCTCCTCTACCCCAATTCTTCCTCTTTCCTTTCTCTCCCCCACATGTTCAGCATCTTTCCTCCTTTCTCACTCATCCTCTTGTGCCTTCCCTCTGCAGTATCTTTCTATCCCTCCCTCCCATCCCTCATGCAGCAGAACCCTTTCCCAACTTCTATCCCTCCCTTCCGTGCAAATGCAACAGAACCTTAGAGCAGCTCCCCCACCACCACGCAGCCGAACCCCTGCTGATCATCCCATCCTTCCATCTCTCCCTCCCATCCGAACCCCACCAGCTGCAAGACCTACATACCTCCCTCCACAGAGAATCATCGGTAGTACTCTAAACAGGCTGCTTCACAGCCTTCTCCCACAGGGGCCTTCTGTGCGCCGCATTGCTGATGACATCATCAGTGATGCTGCAGAGGGAATGCCCAGGCAGGAGAAGGCCATGAAGCAGCCTATTTAGAGTGCTGCCGATACTGCTCTGTGGAGGGAGGTAGTAGGTCTTGCGGTCGATGGGATTCGGATGGGAGGGAGAGATGGAAGAATGGGATGGTCAGCAGGGGGTTCGGCTACACAGAGAAAGCGGAGGCGGGAGGAAGCGCTGCTGCCAGTGAATCCAGGGAGTAGGGCTTATTTTTGGGGTAGGGCTTATATAAATACCTACCTCGAAAATCATGCTAGGGCTTATTTTCGGGATAGGTCTTATTTTGGGGGAAACACGGTAGTCTCAGAAAATATTGCACTGTGGCATAGTTTGCCTCACTCACATCATGGATCAGTCTGAACAACATCACATCTTATGACTGAGGGAGAAATGTCAGCACTGCAAAGCAGCTATGGATCTATGTAATCCTTTAACTGTGATTTCTGCAGAAGACAGTGCAGTTGGACAATTCTTATCATACTCAACATAACAAGCATCACTGATGAGATCTGTCAATTGACAGCTCAGTCCAGACTTATAAATACATATATTTACATCCGTTGTGAGACTGATACAGAGCTTGGGTTTACAGTATTTCGTTTATGAAGCTGGCATTTAACTGTGCATACCCCTGGGTCATAACTGGATAAAGGCCTTGGAAAAGCTATCTGTCTGCATCTCATCAATTAAATCTTGGATGTCTGCAAATATTCTCAAACACAGCTATTCTAAGGTAGAGAGGATTCACTTTTTCATGCTGAGATCTCTAAGATAGTCCCAGGGTCTGCATAGAGACAAAGTACACAAGAATAAAGTACAAAACAAGAACCTATCAGAGTCGATTTTAGAAAGGTTACATTTCATTTACGGTACATGTTCAAATCTGCATAAATATATAAGTGATTTTAGAAAAGTTGCTACTTGCAATTAGAAGCACACAGAGATTTTAAGGGGGGGCATGATTTGGACCAATATCAGGTCCGGCTTAACGATTAGGGAGATTAGACATCATGGATTACTGCAATGCGCTATTCAACGGTCTCACAGCGAAGAATATACGACGTCTTCAGCGTGTACAAAATACGGCAATCAGACTTCTAGGAAACCTTTGTGCCCATGACCCTGTCTCTCATGCTCTAGCATCGGCTCACTGGCTGCCCGTAGTCAAATGTTGTGTCTTCAAGGGCCTGATGCTAGCGTTTAAATCCTTGCATGACATGGCGCCGGGCTACATAATGGCAAAGCTTCCTCTGTATGTGCTGAATAGGTCCCTCCACCTCAGAACGTCCCCTGGCCAAGCCCTTCAACTGAAAACTACCAAATGACATTCCTAGTCCCACTTCATACTGAGCCACTGGAATCGATTGCCCCCGCATATCAGATCCCATGAAGGACTCCTCAACTTTAAGAAAGTAACGAAAACATACCTTTTCACCTAATTCCCCCACCCATGATTGATGGATTACAAAGAAAGTATATTGGTACTAGATCCCAGTATGTGTCATGCTAGGACAAAAACTTGAAAAATCTTTCACTACAACTAAGGCAAATTTAACCTGTAAACTGTACATTATGGGGCTCATAATCAAAACAGAAAAACGTCTAAGGAGCTTTATCAGTCGTAAGCCTGAAGTGTTACTGCCGTTGTACAGATCAATGGTGAGACCTCACCTGGAGTACTGTGTTCAGTTTTGGAGGCCACATTATCAAAAGGATGTGAAGAGAATGGAGTCGATTCAGCGAATGGCCACTAGGATGGTCTCAGGACTAAAGAATCTCCCATATGAAGAACGTTTGAGCAAGCTGCGCTTATATTCTCTCGAAGAGCGCAAAGAAAGGGGGGTCATGATAGAAACATTCAAATACGTCACGGGCCGTATTGATGTGGAGGAAGAAATATTTTTTCTTACGGGTCCCATGGCAACAAGAGGGCATCCGCTAAAATTCAGGGGGGGGGGAAGATTTCATAGGGACACCAGGAAGTATTTCTTCACCGAAAGGGTAATTGATCGAAGGAATGGTCTTCCACATCAGGTAGTCGAGGCCAGAACCACGCTCGACTTCAAAGGACGATGGGACAGACAGGTGGGATCGCTCCAGAGGAATGCTTAAATGATGGAGGGAGGGAGGAGGGAGGGTTCTTGAGTGGGCAGACTTGTTGGGCCGTCGGCCCTTTTCTGCCATCATACTCTATGTTTCTATGTTTCTATGTCCAAATGCCGATAATCGAACCAGGTTTTAGACATATTTAAAAACGACCTAGGACTTCACAGTGCAGCTGAACGACCAGAGCTAAAAGGGGGCATTTCTGGAGTGTCGAGAGCAGGATTTGGGTGGGACGTGGGCCATCCTAGACTTAGTCGTGCTGCATGTATAACCGAAAGTTTTACAACATTGCCTAGATGGAACCTGGACATTGTGACTTAGGCCATCTACAACCAGGTCTAAGTCACAAGAAGGTATCCAAAATAACCATATAAGCACTGCAGACACAAAGTACAGACCCCCACACACTGCTCCAATGATCACTGACCCCCCTTCCCTCCATAAAAATCGTAATAACAACTTTACATATGTGCCTCCAGAACAACAGCACCTGGCAACCTGGCATAGGAAAGCCTAGCAGAGCTGCACAGAGGTGGCTTAAGTGGTCTTGGGGGTGGTTATTGAACTATGGAGAGTAGGACCCAGGCCCCTAAGCTACTCTAACCACTGCATTCATGGTGAAACATGTGCACCCCCCAAAACCCCCAGAACCCTGCTGTACTGCCATATAGATGCCACCTGCAGCCATAAGGGCTATTGGAGTTGTAGACAGGTGGGTCTAGAAGGTTTTGGGGGTATTTGGGGGGGACTCACCATGACCTATAAGGAAGCTGTAGTGAGATGTTTATGTGGGACCCTTTTTGTGAAGTTTACAGCAGTGTCCTGTAAGGTACCCCATTACTCTGGTGCCATGTCTGAGTGTTCAGTCCATCACTTTTCTGGCCCCTCCCTTGCCTAAAAGGTCTTTTTCTAGGCATTTGTGACTTGGATGAATTTATGGACGAAAATGGGGTATAAAGATGGATGATTTAGCAGTCTGGACGATCAGACGGCTGGACGTAAAGTTGGATGATTTTCAATATATAGATAGATAAATAGATAGATAGATATATGTTTGACGTATTTTTCGAAAAAGGACCTTTTCCCATGTCCAACTTTTGTCCGACTTTGGGCGACTTGCGACTTAGGCCCAAAACAGACTTAGACGTTTCTTTTGATTATGCACCTCCACTTGTATTAAAGTGCAGGGCTCAAAAATTTGTATATCAAACAATTCATACAATTCAAAGTGCAAAGTAGTGCTTGTCAATAAATATTTTATCTTCTAAACCTCAGCAGGGTCATAAGATCCAAACCGACTGAACTCTTCATTAGTCCTGTTAGTTAGTTTAACTTTTTTTTTCCTTTTTATCTTTTATCTTATTATATTTGTTTTCTACTTCATTCTTTTAATTTTTTACAATTCTTATCAACAATTTGATATAAAATACTTAGCTTGCTAGGCAGCAACACCTCTCCGACGGAGTATCCGTTTCAACCCTTTCTTCAGGGAGCAGGTGAGCTCTTAAAGCAAGAAGCTGCAAAGCCAAGAAAGTAAAAACCACATTACTTTCATACAAGCAAACTATTTAAAATCCATTGCATTTTCATTTTTCCCAACATGTATCGCCTCAAGTTCCCGACAATTCTTATATAACTCCTATGCAATTCCTATGACAATTCTTATGTAAAGTTACAATTCTTGTAACTCCTGATAAATCTTATGTAATCTGCCTTGAACCGCAAGGTATTAGCGGAATAAAAATCACTAATGTAATGTAATGTAATTATGAATCGGGTGACTATATCATCTCTTCTCACTTCCCTCTACTATTTAACGTTTTAAATAATGGCAATAGTTCTGAAAGCATAGTGACAACAGGTCTTAATGAAGAAGTAGATTGGCTCACAGTAGCAGATTAGAGTAACTTCTTCCTATAGAAATGCACGTTTTCACATAGTGGGCGGGCGTTCTATTCCAATTAACAGGGTAAGACGCCGTGGCCATGTTCATTAGCAAATTTGAATGAGATGTTTCAGGCAGCGTTCTTACGGTAAGTGGCTTCTCTCTATTGTTTAAAAGTTAAATTTCCTGTAAAATAAAGATACTTTTAGAACTATTGCCAGATGATGGAAGTGAGGAGAAGGGAGACAGAAGGGAGCAGGACAGATGATGGAAGTGGGGAGAACTTGTGCCCAGCCCTCACCTCCTCACCACTACTACTACTTTCCCACATGCTAGATGGGGGAAGAAGATAGTTAGTGAGATAGTGGAGGGGTGAAGGAAAGGGGTGGCAAGCTGTGAGTAGACACAGTGAAAAGAGGGAAACTGAGGGCTGAATAGTAAGAAAGAATTTAATTTAGACAGAGGCAGAAAATAGAGAAGGAAGATCAGAGAAGAAAAGGAAAGGGAAGAGAGAGGAGAGAGATGCCAAAGAATGGGGGAGGACAAAGAGATATCAGATCTGAGTGAAGTAAATGAGAAGAGAGATGCTAAAAACCACAGGGGGGAAGGAGAGATAGAAGGAGAGAGATGCCAGACTATGAGGGGAACAGAGGGAAGGTGATGGATGACAGACCAAGGAGGGGAGGGGGCAGGAGAAGAGATGGCAGAGGGAGACAAACATTTTCTGGAAGGAGCAGACAGTGGATGGAAGGAAGAGAATGATGAGAAGATGAGGAAAGCAGAAACCAGACAACAAAGGTAGAAAAAAATTCTATTTCTTTTATTTATTTCTTTTTGCTTTAGGATAAAGTATTATTGTAGCTGTGTTGATATTCGTTTATTAATAGAAAATGGAAATAATATGATCCTGTTTATTGGACTAATTTTAATACTTTTTTTTTTTTTTTACTAATTCAGACCATAACTCCTTTCCTCAGATCAGGACAGGGATACTGTAACAGCAGTATAGTTTACTGACCTGAAGAAAGAGGTTTTAGCTTCTGAAAGCTAATTGAGAAATGTATTAGTCCAATAAAATGATGAGCACTAAATTTTCTTCCCATGCCTCCTACCCAAATGCAAAATATAAATTGGTGGGCTTCCCAAAGCCCTGCCAGCTGAAGATCCCCTAGGAAGAAAGGGGAGGTTTTTTCAGAAATATTTGGAGGTTGCATAGAAGAAAAACTGTACACCAGCATTGGTATGGTAATATTTGTTTGTTTTGAATTTTAAAATAAAAGAAATAAAGAAGTAAATATATGGGGGCGGGTCAGGGGGCAGGGCATGGTGGAGTGGGGTGGGACAGGGGTCCCAGTGTACTTGTGTGCTTAGGGGCCCTCAACGAATTAATCCTGCCCTGTGAACAGGATGTCATGGATAAAGTTAAGGGAAATGGTTAATCTGCTGGCTGGGTTGGAGGGCAGAGGAGAGTACAGGACAATCAAGCCATTGTGACATCACTGATACGGTTGGCTCTTATTGGTTGAATGAGGCATTATGACATCACAATCTCGGCTCTGCTTCCCAAAGACTGAAACTCTTCACACTACTACTACTATTATGAATTATTTCTATAGCACTACCAGATGCACGCAGCTCTGTACAGAGTCACAAAGAAGACAGTCCCTGCTTGAAAGAGCTTACAATCTAAACAGACAAGACAGACAAATAGGGTGTCATGAATATAGTTAAGGGGAGTGGTTAATCTGCTGGCTATATCAGTAAGGTAGGTTTTCAGTCTGCTTTTAAGCAAGATAAGGGAAGAGCTTATGGACTTTTCTTTTAGGAAATATTCTAGACCTATTATAAACCCTGCCAAGCTAACTGCTTTTACCACATTAAATGGCAACATATTCCAGAGTTTAATTACACTTGGAGTGAAGCAATATTTTCTCCAGATTGTTTAAAATCTACTACTTAGTAGCTTCATTACAAAGCCCCCTGCTGCTGGAGTCTTGGAAGCTGCCTTACTGGGTGGGCTGGATAGTTCACCTGTCCATTAAAATCTCATTTTCAATGTTAAAAAGTGTTTTGCAATAATTACAATGCAGGGTGGAGTGTTGGACAGGATCATTCAGATACTCACCTCACCGATATCCAAACTAACTTCTAGTGCAGTGTTTCTCAACTCGGTCCTGGATTACCCCCTTGCCAGTCAGGTTTTCAAGATATCCACAATGAATATACATGAAAGACATGTGCATAAAATGGAGGCAGTGTATGCAAATCAGGTTTATGCAAATTCAATATGGATATCCTGAAAACCTGACTGGCAAGGGGGTATTCCAGGACCAAGCTGAGAAACACTGTTCTAGTGCATCTTTGGAATTGGCCAGTTTATAGGCACTCTTATGATTCTTCCTCACCATTATTCTGTATATATTCTAGTCATTTACTTTCTCAAAAATCTTGTTTTAAATCACCAGTTGACTATACCTCAAACTACCACTTTCCCCCACTGGAACATGTTGTTCCATATTAAAGACCTAATTGTTTACACGTAGCAGAACAAATGGAAGAAAAAGCTTATGTCGTTAGCCATGATGCAGCTGTGCTATCAGCTCAGGATTGCACACAGCCAGGACTGTCCAGAGCCGGAAACGTGCCCCACGCGACACGTCCCCTTGTGCTCCTATCCCGTCCACAGAGTCACAGCCAAGCAGGCAAAGCAATGGACAGGACTCAGATTTGGAGCCCTTGCCTCCCTTGCGCCCTATGCAGCCGCACTGCCCACACGTAGCTTGCTGAGGCTCTGCACACAGCATAAGATAACATGATTGCGCTTGACATTGGTGGAGATTTCCAGGTTTCAGAGCTTTGTTCTTAAACCCGTTTGCATATAATACGCTCCTCGGAATAACAGCACAAAATTAATTGTAATAAAAATATACATGTATAGGACTTGATTTATCACCATTCTGTGGTACAACCAAAACAGTTTACATTTTATTATATTTTAAAATAAAAGAAATAAAGAAGTAAATATATGGGGGCGGGTCAGGGGGCAGGGCATGGTGGAGTGGGGTGGGACAGGGGTCCCAGTGTACTTGTGTGCTTAGGGGCCCTCAACGAATTTACTTGTGTGCTCACTAGGCACTTTCTCTGTCCCTAGTGGGCTCACAATCTAACACCCTTTTACAATGCCCGACAGCATGGGCCAGTATGGTAAATGCTCTGACACCCATAGAAATTGAATGGGCATCAGAGCATTGGCCACATGGCACTTTGTAAAAGGGGGCCTATGTTTTTGTACCTGGAGCAATAGAGAGTTAAGTGACTTGCCTAGGATCACAATAAGCCACAGTGGAAATTGAACCCAGTTCCCCAGTCCACTGCACTAACCATTAGGCCATGCCCTGTCTGACATAGGCAAGGCAAAATTACATCAAAACCTGTCCCAGCCTGACATCAGGAATGATTGGCGTGACCCTCTTTAAATCTTTGCAAGCGCGAGCAGCTTCTCAGGCCTGCTACTCATGCTGGCTTTCCCTCTGACCTGGAAGTGATTTCAGAGGGAGCCAGGCCAGTGCAAGCAGCAGGCCAGAGTAGTTGCTCATGCTAGTGAAGATTCAAATTGGCATTGGGGGAGGGGGGAAGCAGGAAAGGGAGGGCACAAGCGAGTAATGGGGGGGGGGGCAGAGAGGTGCCCAGGGCAGTCTGCCCCGTCCCCCTTAGTACACTACTGATTAGCGGTTAGTGGCTAGCTACTAGCCAGCTGTGTCGCACAACTTTCCCAGCTAGGCACAAATATTCAATCACTAGCTGACTGGGTTTAGTGGCCAAATCGGGCTGTTTAAATAGCAGGCTTATCTATGGCTGCTATTGATTTAACCAGCTAGTTTCTAATATTAACTCTAGTCATGGTATATGGGCTTGTCGTGCCACTGGGGCTTGCGCGCATCTGAGAAGCTGAAAGCTATGCTGTCGGTAGTTTCACTACCATTAGGGCCTCTCAAGGTGAATAGGTTCCAGTGCAGATGTCAGACTAATGATAGAGAAACATAGAAACATAGAAAAAGACGGCAGATAAGGGCCGCGGCCCATCTAGTCTGCCCACCCTAATAACCCTCCCCTATTTAACTCTGTGCAGAGATCCCACGTGACGATCCCATTTCTTCTTAAAATCAGGCACGCTGCTTGCCTCGATCACCTAAAGTGGAAGTCTATTCCAGCGATCAACCACTCTTTCGGTGAAAAAGTATTTCCTGGTGTCGCCATGCAATTTCCCCCCCCCCCCCTGATTTTCCATGGATGTCCTCTTGTTGCCGTCGGACCCCTGAAGAAGAAGATATCTTCTACCTTGATACGGCCCGTGAGGTATTTGAACGTCTCGATCATGTCTCCCCTCTCTCTGCGTTCCTCGAGTGAGTATAGCCGTAATTTGTCCAGCCGTTCCTCGTACGGGAGATCCTTGAGTCCGGAGACCATCCGGGTGGCCATTCGCTGGACCGACTCAAGCCTCAGTACATCCTTGCGGTAATGAGGCCTCCAGAATTGCAGGCAATATTCCAGATGGGGCCTCACCATAGATCTATACAACGGCATAATGACTTCGGGCTTACGGCTGACGAAACTCCTACGTATACATCCTAAGATCTGCCTAGCCTTAGATGAAGCCCGTTCCACTTGAATGGCAGTCTTCATGTCTTCACTGATGATCACCCCTAGGTCCCGTTCTGGGCAGCGGCAGATGGGCAGTGTTGGAGGCAGAAGATTGCGTTTGATGCGACAACAGTAACAACATCAAATTTATACTGTGCAGAACAAAGGCCCGGCAATCTACTTCGGTATTCTGCCATGAAAACTTGATGACGTTCATCAAGTCGCTAGGACTTGAACACGAATCGATGGCACTTACCAGCTGAATATTAATTTATCCATAAAACCCCGGATACATATTCAATGCCGGTCACTAGAAACAGCCCAGCTTTGAATGTTCAGGATCAGCACTGACTGCAGGAGTTTAGCCGGGCTGCCTCCCATAGTTTAAATATCAACCCCTAAATGCAGTACATGAGGGCCAATATTGAAACTGCAGGAGGGAAGCTGGTTAACACCTGTTGTTATTGATGACCGCGGATATTCAGTGCCAAGCCATTTCCGGTGACTGACATTGAATATCTCTAGCCGGCTCAAACTTAGCCAGCTAGGTCAATTTTAAGCCGGCTAAGTTATAGCAATCAAAAACAGACCTGTTTTTTTGTGTGTGAACATAAGAATAGCCATACTGGGTCAGACCAATGGTCCATTTAGCCCAGTATCCTGTTTCCACAATGGCCTGGCAAAAGCCCAAATAGTAGCAACATTCCATGTGGCCTGATTTGCTGCTAAACCTGGCCATTCAGGCCCAGATTCTGTAACCGGCACTATTGTTAATCACACGATGGCGCCGGGTACAGAATCGCTCCTCCAGCAAAGGTAGTTCCTGGAAATGCAGGCCAGGGTTTCCTGGCCTATCTTTCTGGCGCGTACATATGATGTGAATCAGGCCTCTGTGAGCACTTTAGGTCTCCTAACACAACTTCCAGCATTACCCACAGTGGCGTTAGGCGGCCTAAAGCACCTACAGATGCACAATTCTAGTGATGATTTTTTAGGCACAAGTAGGCACTTTGAAGCTCAGTTAAAAATGTTGTTTCAACAGTATTTTTAAATGACTTTGGGCCCCTACTAGTGCCTAAAAAATCGGCGTTGGTTAGACAATCCAAGCTTCAATGCTTAAAACTGGTTGCTTGGGACTGGGTTGGCCACTGTTGGAAACAGGATACTGGGCTCGATGGACCTTCAGTCTGTCCCAGTATGGCAACTCTTATGTTCTTATGTGAGCCAAGTATAGGACAATCAAGCCATTGTGACATCATTGATGAGTTTGGCTCCTAGGCATTGGTGGAATGAAGTTTTATGACATCACAATCTCAGCTGTGGAATGTTGCTGCTATTTGGGTTTCTAGCTAGGTACTTGGGACTTGGGTTGGCCACTGTTGGACACAGGATATTGGGCTCAATGGACCTTTGGTCTGACCCAGTATGGCAATTTTTATGTTCTAATATTGCTGTTTAAGCCAAGTTTAAGCTGCTAACTGATAATGTTCAGTGGAGAGAGTGTGGAATATTGTGCCCATGGTGTGCATTGACTGGGTATAACTATTTCCAAAGCAGTGTAAAATAAATACACAGTTTTTTACTCTTTCTGTAACAAACTTTAAAATCTGTAACTTAAAATTTATATGGAAGATCCTAGTTTTTATGATCCATTATTTTTTTCCACCAAGAGTCCAACACCCCCTTGCATCAAAAAGAAACAAAACAATAGAAAGAAAAGGCTTTCGAATGCCTATAAAAGAGGGACTGAATGAAGCACACATGCTCCCCCCTTTCCACGGGAAATGCATCTGCATTTTTTCCAAGTGAAGTATGTGAGAATCATGCTGAAATGGACTAAACAATTATTTGTGTTATTGGGCCCTTAGGAATTTGTATCTGCTCAGTTGTCTCCCACAGATTAATGAGATTGAAAGAGGAAAAGTGGAAACATGTGTACGACCTTGGAGTCTGTATTACAGGCACTTGCAGACTTCCCAAGACTTTTCTGTAATAGAAATGATAGTACCCAGAGCAGTTGTATCATAGGTCAGAAGGTAAATATAGGGCACAGGCCCCGATGCTCGAAGCTTACTGTGCTTGCAGTTTTTCATTTAGACCGGTTTCAGCCAGTCTAGTGCGTATGTTATTCAGCATCCATTGCTCAAAAGGTTCTGCGTTGCTTTTACTGATCATGGTAGTAGCTAATGATAACCCTATACAAATGTATTCCAACGAGCTCATTAGTATTAAAAATGAGCATTATGTGCGATGCACAAATGTTTCTGTGCAATGTACAGAAAAGAACACCTACCTTTAACATTCAAAATTTTCCAGCAGGTCTGGAGCTGTCATTGCATGAGGGCGACTTCTCGGTGCTTTTTTAATAGTATCTGCATATTTGTGGGAAATGTACCATGGGCATGGCCCACACATAACAGTAGTATTAAAAACGTGTCATGGAACAAATAAAAAAAGGTACTAGGCTTTTAAAACACCTTTGTGACACATTACAATACATGCGCCTTCGGCGATTTTATAATGGACGGGGTTCGGCAGGGTGGTGTTTATCTGCCACAGAGGAGAATCATTGGTGAGAGGTCCCCACAAGAGAGAAAAGTCTCTGAGGAAGGAAGGAGTCCCGGGCAGAGAGAGATTTCCCCTTTCCTAGCTGTAGGCTGAGGGAGCCTTGGAAAGGTTTGAGACGTGTGCAAGAACCTCCAAGGGTATCTGGTCTCTATTGAAGCAGGGTAAGCCAAGCCCACGAGGAAAATAAATGTGGAAGTGACTTAAGGCTATGAAAACTAAGCAGTTGTTTGTGCCTTTCCTGAGTCTGTGAGGAAACAGATTCAGGTCTCTAGAAAAATAAAAGCCTTCTTCTTGTTGTACCTTTTACAGTGGTTGTTTGTGCTGTTTTGAGTGCATGTGGGCAGTGCTCCGGCTGAGTCTGGACTGGACTCTGCCACAAATATACAGTATATATGTTATACTGTTATTGTGCAGATCAGATGGACCATGGTGCTCATTTTCAAAAGAGTAAAACATCATAAAAGTGGCACAAAGGCGCAGTGGCGTACCTAGCATATGTGACACCCGGGGCCCATCATTTTTTGACCCCCCCCCATCTATATGAAAAATATATTTTTTAGTAACAATCCACATATCGCACAAGAGTGTACCTAGGAAAAGGCAGCATCTTAAACACTGCAGTGAGCACTAGAACACCAACACATACATTATAAAACTAAACAAGCCAGATCCTACACAGTCAATTGATCTTGCAGTCAATGCCAATTGAAAACTATGTCCTTTTCATACACACAGAACAGAGATACACCCTTGCCCAATATGGAATAATCACAAACTAAAAATAGAAATATGTAGGCAAAAGTTAAACTGAACCGCCAAGAAACCAGACTCTGCATACAATGCAACACCACAAAAACAGTGACACATGTCTCCTAATACTGTGCAAAATATAAAGACAGTAGATGTAAATTTGAAAAAACTGATACATAACAATCACCACTTTACAAATTAACAAATAAAAATAAAACAAATAATGAGAAATAAGAAAATACAATTTTATTGGACTAATCCATTTTCCAATTAGCTTTCAGAGGCCAAATCTTTCTTCAGAACAGTACAGTATACTGCTCTAATGCTATTCTGTCCTGAGGAAAGGGGTGTAGTCCAATAAATTGCCTTATTTCCATTTCCTATTTATAAACTTTTATCAATACAGTTACAATACTACTTGATTCTAAGTAAAGCAACAAAAAAATCTTTCTACCTTTTGTCGTTTCTGCTTTAATCATCTTCTCTCTCTTCTTTCTATACAGCGCTTGTCCTCTCTCCCTTCCATGCAACATCTGCCCTCTCTTTGCCCCTTCCACCCAGCTTCTGCCTGCTATCTCTACCCCTTCCATCTACTGCCCACTCTCCCTCTGCCCCTTCCATCTACCGTCCACCCTCTTCCTCTTCCATATGGCATCTTCCCTCTTTCTATGTCCCTTCAATAAACTGTATATCCGGGGTCCCTTCTCTCCTTTGCACATGATTAATTTCAGCTTCACCCCCTCTCCATTTTTCTGTCTCCACTCCTCCCCCCCATGCCATGGCATCTCTTCCTCCCCCTCCATGGTCTGGTATCTCCTTTCCTTTCCATCCCTCCCATGGACTTGGCATCTCTGGTTCCTCTCCCTTGTCTTCCTTATCCCTTCTTCCCCCTCTCTCCCCAATTGGGTGCAGCAGCAGCATTTTTCTCACCCCCTTCCCTGTGCAGCAGTAGCATTTCTTCCCCCTTCCCTGTGCAGCAGCATTTCTCCTCCTCCCTTCCCTGTGCAACATTTCTTTCCCCCCCTTCCCTGTGCAGCAGGAACATCTCTTCCCTGCCCAGCATGTCTGGCCAGTTCCCCTGCTCAAAGCAGCAGGCGTCTACAGCTCACACGATCCACGGCTGCATTGGAAGCCTTCTCTCTGACATTGTGACGTCAGAGGGAACACTTCTGATGCAGCCGCGGATTGCGTGAGGAGCCGATACCCGTGGCTTTGAGCAGGGGAGCCGGCCAGAAGTGAAACAACCACCAGAGGGAATACAAGCTGGGATGGACACCACTGTTTACAGAAGGGATGCCCACACTTTTTGGGCTTGCGAGTTACTTTTAAAATGACCAAGTCAAAATGATCTACTAAAAATAAAATTTAAAAAAAACACAAAGCACACTGTACGCAGAGAAAATGTTAATTATCATTTATATTCGGGGGGTTTTTCAAAGAGGTCAAGGCAGATGATTCTATGCAATGTCACTTCAGTAACAACTATACAAAAATAGACAAATACCCCCACCCTTTTTACTAAACCACGATAGTGGTTTTTAGTGCAGGGAGCTGTGCTGAATGCCCCGCGCTGCTCTCGACGCTCATAGGCTCCCTGCGCTAAAAACCGCTATTGCGGTTTATTAAAAGGGGGCCATAGTGCAAAATATAGACAGCAGATATAAATTCTCAAAACCGACACATTTTGATCACTAAATTGAAAATAAAATCATTTTTCCTACCTTTTTGTCTGGTGATTTCATAAGTCTCTGGTCCTTCTTCTTTCTCCTCCTGCCACCCCCTCTTTCTTTCTCTCTCCCCCTGGCCCCCCTTCTTTATTTCCACCTTTCTTTCTCTCTCCCCCTGGCCCCCCTCTTTATTTCTGCCTTTCTTTCTCTCTCCCTCTGGCCCCCCTCTTTATTTCTGCCTTTCTTTCTCTCTCCCCAGCCCCCTCTTTATTTCTGCCTTTCTTTCTCTCTCCCTTGGTCCCCCTCTTTATTTTTGCCTTTCTTTCTCTCTCTCCCTGGCCCCCCTTTTATTTTTGCCTTTCTTTCTCTCTCCCCCTGGTCCCCCTCTTTATTTTTGCCTTTCTTTCTCTCTCCTCCTGGCCCCCCTCTTTATTTCTGCCTTTCTTTCTCTCTCCCTCTAGCCCCCACAAAGCCATCGTGCCGATTTCTCCACTTCCACGATTCTTTCCTTTCCCCCACCCCCAAGCCAGCAGCCGATTTCTCCCTGCTCCTTCCCTGAGCCAGGCCCGACGCGTACAAGCATCGAGCCCACAAGATTTCACTTCCGGCGTCAGTTCTAACGGGGAGGAAGTTGCCGGCCAGCCAGACAGCGATTGGCTGGCCCAGAACTTACCCTCCGATGTTAGAATTGACGCCGGAGGTGAAACCTTGTGGGCCCGATGCTTTTTCCCCGCCCACCAGCCCGCCTCATCTTTTGTCTCCACCTACCAGTTGCCGGCCGGCCGGCCGGGTAAACGAATGACTCTGCGGGGGAGCCGGTGCCGGGATGCGGTGGTGAGACGGAGCAGCGGCAGAATAGGGAAGGTGGCCGACTGTGCACCCCCTTGGGGCGTGCACCCGGGGCGGACCTCCCCCCCTTAGTACGCCACTGCAAAGGCGGCAGATGGACATTCTTCTCATAACAACATCTTGGTTAGAATTTTCAAAAACTCAGAAATGGGGCATCATACTAAACCATAAGGGGGCATGTTTTGGTTGGGACTTGGGTGGGCTTAACATGTGGACATTTTTCAGTGATAATTAAACAGAAAAAAGGTCCGGGGGGGGGGGGGGGGCGGAAAAGTATGTTTTTATCTAAACCTGTTTCAGTCACAACTAAAAATGTGCTCTAACTGACTAGCTGACCACTGCATGACTGAAGGCAAGACCCCCTTTAATCCTCCAGTGGTCACTGACTCCCCTCCCACCCCCCAAAGATGTGACAGGTACCAGATCCCATGACAGTTCCAGATATTATGGCTGTTGCTAAGAAAGTAGTAAGCAACTGAATGGAGAAACCTAGTGGTCAGCACAGTGGATCCAGGTTCATTTCCCACTACTCCTACTACTCCTTAACACTTCTATAGTGGTGAAGGGCATACGCAGCGCTGTACATTTTGACATTAAATAGACAGAACCTGCTTGGTAGAGCTTACAATCTAACTTGAACAGACATAATAGCTTAAGAATAGCCTTCTGGGTCAGACCAATGGTCCATCTAGCCCAGTATCCCATCTTCATGGAGGCCAATCCAAGTCACAAGTTCCTGGCAAAAAACCATATAGTAGCAGCATTCCATGCTACTGACCCATGTCTGTCTCAACAGCAGACTATGGACTTTTCTTCCAGAAACTTGTTAGGAGTTGAAAGCAGTCTCAAAGAGGTGAGCTTTTAACTTGAACTTGAACACTGCCAGAGACGGAGCCCGCCATAGGGATTCAGGCAGTTTTTTCCAGGCATATGGCGCAGGAAAACAGAAAGGACGGAGTCTGGGGTTGGCAGAGGAAAATAAGGGCACAGATAAGAGGAACATGCCAGTTGAGTGGAGCTCATGGGGGATGGGGGGAAAGAGATATATTGAGGGGCAGCTGAGTGAATGCATTTGTAGGACAGTAGAGGAGTTTGAAGTGCTTGCACCTAAATTATATGCATATTGTCAATGACTCTCCCAGAGGATCCCAGTCAGCTTAAACTCATTAGTACTGTAGACTCCAGAATATTATCAGACTGGACAATTAGAGGGCCCTAATCAAAACATACATCTAAGGCCAATTTAGACGTAGGGCGCTAGTCACCCAAAGTTGGCAGGGCATAAAAGTCCATTCTCGAAAAATATGTCTAAAATATACTTTTTTCAAAAATAGTTCCTCTGTACGTCCAGGCGTTTGATTGTCCAGACCGGCAGGTCATCTATCTTTATACCACATTCTCATCCAAATATTTGTCCAAGTCTCAAATGCCCAGAACAAGACCTTTTGGACATGGGAGGGGCCAGCATTGTGATGGACTTCACAAAAAGGTGCCACATAAATATCTCACCACAACTTGCATATAAGTAATGTTGAGCCCCCCAAAACCCACTATACCCACCTGGCTACAACCCCAATAGCCTTTATGACTGCAGGTGGCCCCTATATGGCAGTACAGTAGGGTTTGGGTGGGTTTGGTGGGCTCACATTCCACCATTAATGTAGTGGTTAGAGTGGCTTACGGGCCTGAGTCCTCCTCTCTATTGTTCACTAGCCCACCCCCTAGACTACTTAAGCCACCTCTATGCAGCTCTAGTAGGCTTACCTATACTAGGTGCTGATGTTCAAGAGGCAGGTATGTATGTTTTTATTCTGAGTTTTATGGCAATGTGAGGGGGGGTCAGTGAACACGGGGGAGAGTGTATGGGGGTCTGTGTTTTGGGTCTGCAGTGCTAATCTGGTCACTTTGGATACCTTCTGGTCACTTAGACCTGGTTTTAGATCACCTAAGTCACAATGTATAAGTTCTATCCAGGCAGCCTCGTAAAACTTTCGATTATCCACACAGTACGACTAAGTCTGGGTCAGCCCACATTCCGCCCTAAACACTCCTCCCAAAATGCTCCTTTCAGCTCTGGGCACACAGCAGGATTCAGAGGCCTAAAAAAATCTGTGGATACGTCTAAAAAGTCGTTTCGATTATCGGCACTTGGACAACCTGTCTTTTTGATCATCCAAGTGCTGACTTTTTTGATGTATTTCTGTTTTGATTATGATCCCCTTAGTTCTTTAAGCAATCTTATTTAATACAGAACTCAAAACAAAGAAAATAAACTTACAGTTAAGTTGCTTTAAAGAATTTTGCTGTCTGCAAACAGTCCAACACTATACCAGCACATCCCAGGGGTTGGGGTATTCAACACTTGTTGTACAGGTAGACCCCGGTTTAAGAACGCCTGACTTAAGTCAAACTCGTACTTATGAACCAGGGTCCTGCTTCTTCCTTCTTATGCCAACACACCCCTTCTTCTTCCCTTCCTGTCTAAATGTGACCCTCCTCCTCTCTTCTGTGTCCCAATGTGCCCTTCGTTGTTTTTCCCTCCGTTCTACTTCACTGTCCTGCTTTTTCTTCATTCCTGCTCTTCATACTTTTGCCTATTTCTACATCATACTGCAACCAAGAAACCTGTACCAAGAAGTGGCCATCCTCTGTGAAAACCTGCTAATTGTGTGTACAACTACTATATTTATTCAATAAAGCATAATTCAAAAAATTATAAGGACTTTCTACATGTGTGTAAGCATGCTGACGGTTTAGCTTTCTGATAAGTACATCCTCACATCTGGGACATGGCTGTATGAAATCAGTAAAATAGCTTAAAATCTGATTTAATACTTGGGATCTAGATAGGTACTTGGGACCTGACCACTGTTGGAAACAAAATGCTGAGCTCAATGGACCTTTGGTCTCTCCCAGTATAGCAATCCTTATGTTCATATGTTAACTATGAAAATGATCTTCAAGGAGTCTAATCTTACAGTGCTGCAGCTACTCTGCATAGATAACATTACAGTAATCCAAATATGGAATCAGAAAGACATGCATGGCAATAAAGAGAGAATTAAAGTGCAAACAAATCACAAAAAGACTGAAACGTACCATTGCCTTATACCACACCTTGATAACGTCCCCCCCTAAGTCAGGCTTAAAAATACACAGAGCACAATTAGGCAAATACTTGTATGTGACTTTAGAGTAGGCACATTCAGGGGAAGAATTTGGGTGGAGTACAGGCATAAACATACATGGCTTCAATCTAGCCAGTAGCATAGCAGAGGAGGCAGGGCGGATCACCCTGGGCACAATCTTGGCAGGAACGCTAGCACCTCTCCTCTTCCCCCCTGGTGATGGGAGGGGTCTCTTAAATGCAATCCCTTAACCACATTCCTCTTCAAATCTTCACTGGCAGTGAGCAGAATCTCCCAGCTGCTGCTCACCTTGAACTTATTCTTCCTTCTAAACTAAACTAAACTAAAACCTTAGGTTTATATACCGCACCATCTCCATGGTTGTGGAGCTCGGCACGGTTTACAGGAGTTGTAATGAGAAAGGAACTACAAGGTAAGAACTAGATAAGGGTCAGAAGGTAGAGGGAAGTTAGAGGGCTAGGATGTCAAAAGAGGAGGAAGAGTTAGATTTTTGAGAATAACCAGGTTTTCAGAAGTTTACGGAAGGGTTGGAGAGCACTTAGGTTCCGGAGGGGGGAGGTGAGGTTGTTCCAGAGCTCGGTGAGTCTGAAGTGGAGGGAAGTTCCCAGTATTCCTGGGAGGGAGATGCCTTTTAGTGAGGGGAAGGATAGCTTCAATTTTTGGGTGGGTCTGGTGGTATTAGGATTTGAGGAGTTCCAAGAAAGCGGAATTAGTGGAAGGAGGATGCCGTGGACGATCTTGAAGGTTAGGCAGATGACACTTCCTTTTTGTGGGACCAGGAAATGATGTCAAAGGGAAGGCTCAGCTGTCTTTGAGCAGCGAGTAGAAAATCCTGCATGCTGCTAGCAAAGATTTGAAGAGATACAGGAGTAGAGGGGCAGGGAAGTGTTCATGGGGGGGGGGGGGGAGATCACACAATGCAGCAATGTCAGGGGGCAAAGAAGAGTGCATCAGGGGACACACAGTGTAGCAAGGCCAAGCGGCTCCACCCTGAGCACAAACATCCCTCGCTATGCCACGGAATCTAGCCACTATTTTTGTGGGATTTGAGCTAGCATGTTATAAAGACACATAGGTACCTGTGTATCTTTACAAAACTGGTTATAAGTAGGACTCTACATCTACATGGTCTTCACACACAGGCAAACTATTACAATTTATCATATCACGGCTTTGTTCGAGAAATTATTTCCTCTCAGTGAATGGAGTTCATGGCAGTGGTAGTTTTCTGATAGATGTCTTTTCTATTTTTGTTGCTGTTATATGTGAACAACAAAAAGAAAGAAGAAAAGAAACCGCTTACACTTTTAATGGAAGCTCATTTTCGCAAAGTGCCCCTGCAACCTCTCTAGACCTGGAGAATTAAGTGCTGCCATTCAGGGCTGAAAGCAGAGTTGTCCAGTTTGTAGACACCTGTCATAATTAAAGTAATGGCTCTGAAAATGTGACTTGATATTAAATCTATCTTCTGCCGAGGAGAAGCACTGATTAAAACCACAGTTTGACAGTTAATGATGAAGCGCTGTTTGCTCTGCCCTGTAAATGGATTAACCCGGCTCTCTGAGCTGTGCTGTCATCTGCTGCATTGTTGAAGTGGAGGGGTGAGGATTATAATTTTGGAGGACAATTTTGAAAGCTGACTGTCTTAGAATTGTTCTCTCTGAATTTGGTTAAAAGTGCATGCAACATATACCTCTAATCCTGTTTTATATAATTATAGGGAGGAATAGAAAGAGATGGTACAAACTCTTTACTGAGTTGAAAAAATAAACTCATTTTTCTTGTAATGTTGCTATTAGCATTATTCTGTAACCTGCAAAAGACAGATTTCCTTGCTTTCAGTGTTGTATATATCCTGCCATTTGATTCTTCAGCTCTTTGCTTCCTTACCAGGTCTTTTGAAGTCAAGTTTGTCATTCCCCACATTCTGCTTTTTGCTATTCATCAGATTTCATGACACGCTCCTACTGATGTGACTTGTCCATCTTCCCCATAGATGTTGGGGGTTGATATTCATCTGGCAGCGGTGCGCTTTTCTGTAGCACTGCTGGCATTAATCCTAGATATTCAAGCATTGAAGATCTGGTTTATGCGTCCGGCTATTTCTTATGTGGTTAAGTGCGATATTCTCTGCCTAAATATCCCCCTCCTTTAATAACACGTAGCATGGGTTTTAGCGCCGGCAGTGGCGGTAACTGCTCTGACACTCATAGGAATTCTATGAGCGTCAGAGCAGTTACCGCCGCTGTGAGAACTAAAGCCCGCACTACGCATTAGTAAAGGAGGGGGTATATAAGTGCTGACTCCACCCATGGATCACCCACAAAAATAGCCGACAGTGAAGATTTGAAGTCTGTGGTGATATTCAGCGCCACTGGTTACAAATAGAAAACAGAATAGAATTCAAACTAAGCTGAGTAGCATTTAAAATGCTATACAGTACTCCTCTGAAATTCAAAACCGCAAATGAGGTTTTTCACCGGTCAAAAGGCAGGGGAGGCAGGAGAGGGCAGCTGGAGTGCCGGTGGGTGAAGAAAATCACTCGTGGTCTGCTTCGACCGCCTCTTCCTGTAGTAAAGTCGGGCTACACCAATCAGGAGCTGCTTTGACATGCAGCTCCTGATTGGTGTAGCCCGACTTTACAACAGGAAGAAGCGGTCGGAGCAGACCTTGAATGAGCGAGTCCGCAATTCGCAAACCGTGAATTTGCGGGGGAACACTGTATGGTGATGTCCCTAATAGCTTTCCCAGATTTACTGAACTATTGGGTAGACCTGCAGACCAATGTAACTCTAACAACCTGACCCAGTGTCGTAGTAAGGAGGGGGTGGGGGGCAGGCCGTCACGGGTGCGGTCTTCCTAAGGGCATGGTACCTCTCCTCCTCTCCACCCCCCTGCTCCTCTCTTTTCTGTATGCGCATGCCCCTTGCCTTCCCCATACCTTTTTTACTTCCTCGGTGCGAGGTTGCTGCCCACGTCAACATCGGCACTCTCTCCGACATCACTTCCGGGACCCGCACCTAGGAAGTGACATCAAAAGTCGAGCCGACACCGATGTGGGCATGCTACTCACACTGGAGAAGTTAAAAAGGTACAGGAAAAGGGAAGAGGGTGTGTGCGCGCAGCAGAGTGGCGGGGGAGAGGGCGGGGAGGGCGCGCTCACCCTTAACTACACCACTGACCTGACCCTATCATTCCCAACTCTGAAAGATATAAAATATAAGTCATCTCACAGCAAATTATTCAACAACCAAATAGCAAAAGTGTGGAACTCACTTCCCATAATCCACACAGTTACAGCAAAAATTTAAAACCATGTTTATTTAAGACATCCCTACTAGGGGCTCAAAGAGACTAAGACTTTAAACTAAAGAGCGGTGGAGAGCCGACAGTCGACAACCGGTCGATGGCCCGGACACAAGGATACCCTGAGGAGGTAACTTCAAGCAACCACACTGAGTTAGGGCAAAAACAAAAAGAAACCACAAGAAGCAATGAAAAGGATCAAATGGATACAAAAAAGGAAGCGGGATCCGCCAAATCCAGTAAATTAGCAAGATCAGAACTTAAATGTATGTACACGAATGCCAGAAGCTTAGGAAACAAAATGGGCGAGCTGGAAGAATTAGCAAGAAGAAAACAACTGGATATCATAGGAATAACAGAAACATGGTGGAATGAGGAAAATGAATGGGACACAGCTTTGCAAGGATACAAACTATACAGAAGAGATAGGATTGGACAAAAAGGGGGAGGTATTGCCTTGTATGTTCAGGAAGAAATAGAGTCTGTTAGAGAAGGAGACACAGAAGCAAATGGTAAACTAGAGTCACTCTGGATAAAGATTCCGGGACAAAAAGAAGCAGACATAAAAATTGGCCTCTATTACCGACCCCCGGGTCAGACTGAGGAAACAGACAAAGAAATGATGGAGGAAATTAATCGTAATTGTAAATCAGGAAATGTGTCAATCATGGGAGACTTCAACTTTCCAGGGATAAACTGGAAATTGGGAACGTCAAACTGCGGAAGGGAGATAAAATTCCTGGAAACAATAGGAGATTGCTTTCTTGAACAAATGGTAGGAGAACCGACAAGAGGTATTGCAATCTTGGACTTGGTCATAAATGGCATTACTGGAAGGACAGCAGATGTGGAGGTTACGGCCCCGCTAGGGACAAGTGATCACAATATGATCAAGTTTACCATTGGCATTGGAAAGGGGAAATCAATCAAGACTAAAGCCACGACCTTTAACTTCAAAAAAGGGAATTACGACAGCATGAGAACCATGGTTAGAAAACGGCTCAAGAAGGACAAAGCAGAATACCAAACAGTTGATCAAGCATGATCTCTACTGAAAAACACCATCACAGAAGCACAGAATCTTCACATACCGAAGATATCCAAAGGAAGGCGAAAAAAGAACAAAGGTGAACCAGCTTGGTTATCCAAAGAGGTGAAAGATGCAGTGAGGGAGAAGAGGAGCTCGTTTAAAAAATGGAAACGGGAAAAAATGACGGAGGCCTGGAACTGTCACAAACTCGACCAGAAAAAGTGTCATAAAGTGGTAAGAGACGCCCAAAAAGTCTATGAAGAAAAGATAGCGCAAGAAGCCAAAAACTACAAGCCCTTTTTTAGATATATAAAAGGAAAGAAATCAGCAAGAGAGGGAGTGGGCCCTCTCGACGAACAAGGAAGTAAAGGGTCAATTAAAGATGACAAACAGGTTGCCGATAGGTTAAATTCATTCTTTGCCTCTGTCTTCACAAATGAGGACATTTCAACAGTGCCAGACATAGGGAAGATATTAACCGAGGGCAAAGAGGAAAGTCTCGCAACAGTAAATGTAACGTTGGACATGATATACTTTCAGATTGACAAACAAAAAAGTGACAAATCCCCTGGACCGGACGGAATTCACCCGAGAGTATTAAAGGAACTTAAGGTGGAAATTGGCGAACTATTACAATCCGTAGCTTACATGTCAATTCGAACAGGGCAAATACCAGAAGACTGGAGGACAGCAAATGTCATCCCAATTTTCAAAAAAGGATCAAGAGGGGATCCAGGAAACTACCGACCTGTGAGCCTCACATCGGTTCCTGGGAAGATAATTGAAACACTAATTAAAGACAGCTTTGTACAACACTTGGAGGACCACAACCTAATAAGGGCTAGTCAACACGGATTCAGGAAAGGAAAGTCTTGTTTGACAAATTTACTACAATTCTTTGAGGAGGTGAACAAACATATGGATACTGGAGATCCAGTGGACATAGTTTACTTGGACTTCCAGAAAGCGTTTGACAAGGTCCCACATGCAAGGCTTATGAAGAAACTTCTAAGACATGGAATAGGAGGGGAAGTGCACAGATGGATCGGTAAATGGCTGGAGAACAGAATGCAGAGGGTTAGCATAAATGGGAAATTCTCGGACTGGGTGAAAGTGACTAGCGGCGTGCCCCAGGGCTCGGTTCTTGGGCCTATCTTGTTCAATATATTTATAAACGACCTGGAAGAAGAAATAACATGCAATATAATAAAGTTCACCGATGATACAAAACTTTGTCGGGCGGTTGGCTCTCAAAGGGTCTGCGAGGATCTCCAGAAGGATCTGAAACAGCTGGAGGAGTGGGCAACTAAGTGGCAGATGAATTTTAACATAAACAAATGCAAAGTGATGCATCTGGGAAAGAAGAACAAAGAACACGAGTATAGAATGTTGGGGGTGACGTTGGCAAAATGCGATCAGGAAAGGGATTTGGGGGTACTGATTGACAGAACCCTAAAGCCATCGGCACAATGTGTGGCGGCGGCGAAGAAAGCAAACAGGATGTTGGGCATGATTAAGAAGGGGATCACGAGTAGATCGGAAGATGTCATAATGCCACTTTTTAGAGCAATGGTTAGACCGCATTTAGAATACTGTGTCCAACACTGGTCTCCTTACCTCAAGAAGGACATAACTCTGATGGAGCGGGTGCAGAGGAGAGCCACAAAACTGGTCAAAGGAATGGAATCTTTGAGCTACAAAGAACGCCTCAGAAAACTGGGACTGTTTACACTCGAGAAGAGAAGACTGAGAGGGGATTTGATAGAGACTTTTAAAATATTTGATAAAATAGACCCAGAAGCAGCATTACTAACTTTTTCAGATGAGACACGGACAAGAGGTCACAGCCTGAAACTTAGTGGCACCAGGTTCAGGATAAATATCAGAAAGTTTTATTTCACACAGCGAGTTGTGGGTGCTTGGAATTCTCTGCCGGAGGATGTTGTGGCAGAGACTACTGTTCTAGGTTTCAAACGTAAGTTGGATGCACACCTTCTTGAAAATCAAATTGAGGGATACGGCAATTTCGGGTCTCCATAGAGGAGTACCTAAATGGGCCGCCGCGTGTGCGGATCGCCGGACTAGATGGACCTCGGTCTGATCCAGTGAAGGCATTTCTTATGTTCTTATGTTACAAGTCACCCTAAATAAAGACAATGTTAATTGTCAGCTGCTATTTATATTACCTCAGACTGTATGTATAATTTGATAAATTTATGTAGCATGTGTAATTCTTTGTAGCATATTTAACGCTATACAAAATTCTGTGTAACACTATGTTGCCTGTAACCCACCTAGAACTGTTACTACTACTATTTATCATTTCTATAGTGCTGAAAGACGTACACAGTGCTGTACATTTAACGATCAATAGATGGTCCCTGCTCAGATGAGCTTACAACCTAATTTGGACAGATAGAACATCTTAGGGTTGGGGAGTTTCTGGTAGGAGGAATGATGCAATGGGTATAGGTATCTGACAGTGAGTGGAAGCTGCGTTGAAAGCAGCTTAAAAAAAAGTGGGCTTTTAGCTTGGATTTAAATACTGCTAGAGATGGAGCATGACATATTGACTCTGGCAGCCTGTTCCATGCATACGGCATGGCAAGAACATAAGAACATAAGCAATGCCTCCACTGAGTCAGACCCGAGGTCCATCGTGCCCAGCAGTCCGCTCACGCTGCGGCCCATCAGGTCCAGGACCTGCACAGTAGCCCCCTATCTATACCCCTCTATCCCTTTCTTCAGCAGGAAATTGTCCAATCCTTTCTTGAACTCCAGTACCGTACTCTGTCCTATTACGTCCTCTGGTAGCGCATTTCAGGTGTCCACCACACGCTGAGTAAAGAAAAACTTCCTAGCATTTGTTTTGAATCTATCCCTTTCCAATTTTTCTGAATGCCCTCTTGTTCTTTTATGTTTTGAAAATTTGAAGAATCTATCTCTCTCTACTTTCTCTATGCCCTTCATGATCTTGTAGGTCTCTATCATGTCTCCTCTGAGTCTCCGCTTTTCCAGGGAGAAGAGCTCCAGCCTCTCCAATCTTTCAGTGTATGAAAGGTTTTCCATGCCCTTAATTATTCGTGTCGCTCTCCTCTGGACCCTCTCAAGTATTGCCATATCCTTCTTAAGGTATGGTGACCAATACTGAACACAGTACACCAGGTGCGGGTGCACCATTGCCCGATACAACAGCAGGATGACTTCTTTTGTTCTGGTCGTAATACCATTCTTAATAATACCCAACATTCTGTTTGCCTTCTTTGCGGCTGCTGCGCATTGTGCCGTTGACTTCATTGTTGTATCCACCAGTACACCCAAATCTCTTTCAAGGTTACTTCTCTCTAATACTAATCCCCCCATTTGGTAGCTGAACATCGGGTTCTTTCTCCCTATATGCATGACCTTGCATTTCCCTACATTGAATTTCATCTGCCATTTATTCGCCCACTCCTCCAGTTTGTTTAGGTCCCTTTGTAGGTCCTCACACTCTTCCGTAGTTCTAACCCTTCTACAGAGTTTAGTGTCATCCGCAAATTTTATAACTTCACATTTCGTCCCCGTTTCCAGGTCATTAATAAATACATTGAACAGCAGCAGTCCAAGTACAGACCCCTGCGGAACTCCGCTCGTGACTTTCCTCCAGCCCGAGTAGTGACCCTTCACTCCAACCCTCTGTCTCCTGCTTGCCAACCAGTGTTTGACCCATCTGTGTATGTCCCCTTCCACCCCATGGTTCCACAGCTTCCTAAGTAGCCGCTCATGGGGTACCTTGTCAAAGGTCTTTTGGAAGTCAAGGTAAATGATGTCTACAGGTTCCCCTTTGTCCAACTGGCTGTTCACCCCCTCAAAAAAGTGCAGTAAGTTTGTTTGGCACGATCTTCCCTTGCAGAAGCCATGTTGGCTCGCTTTCATCACGGAGTGTGGAGTTGGCGGTGGAGGAGAAAGGTACAGATAAGAGAGACTTACTCAGTGAATGGAGTTCATGGGGGCGGGAGCATAGGGGGAGGTAAGTGAGGAGAGATATTGAGGGGCTAACTCTTGTAAATCAGTAAGAGCAGTTTGAACTGTATTCAGATGGGGATGGGGAGCCAATAAAGTGACTTGAGGAGAGGGGTAATGTGAGTGAATGTGGCGGCTCTCGTGGAATATGAGTCATGCAGCAGCATTTTGAACGGTCTGAAGGGGAGCAAGACGGCTGAGTGGAAGACCTGAGAGAAGTACCTTGCAGTAGTCTAAGCGAAAGGTGATCAATTAATGAGGACTCAGCAGGATATAAGATTGCACATAATATAACATTAAGTAGTCAAATGCTGTCGACAGCATCAAATGATTTAACTGTCCAGGAGCCATTTCTGGCTAACTAAGTCGCTCTAAATATTGAACCCACAATGACAACCCAGGGTTTTGTCATGCCACTCTTCCATTCTCTACCCTCCTTCACTCACTTTCCCCATGTCATTCCTCATTCCTCTGACATTTTGCAGCACATGCTCAATGTACAAATGTGCATATTTCTT
Source organism: Geotrypetes seraphini (assembly GCF_902459505.1). Classification (NCBI taxonomy): domain Eukaryota; kingdom Metazoa; phylum Chordata; class Amphibia; order Gymnophiona; family Dermophiidae; genus Geotrypetes; species Geotrypetes seraphini. The sequence goes on along the minus strand of NC_047089.1, from coordinate 213,814,359 downwards.
CCTTCCTATTCTTTGGAAATATAGAGGCTCATTTACAAAGCACTTAGACACACAAAGTGCCGTAGGTTTCTAGGGTACTTTGTCTAAGTGCTTTGAAAATGAGCTCCTTAATATCATAAGCCCTTACCAGGACAGTGATGGGCCAGAAGAGAGGGAGAAAGATAGTTCAATAGATGGATTGATTCTGTTCAGATCCAAACCCTCACATCTCACGCTGAGCTTCAGTTCATAGTTCGATATGTTCTGATGAATGAATAAATGTAGAACAAAGAAAAGGGAACAGAAACTCCATGTAAAGTCCAAAAGAAAGAGCTCAAAATCAATTACATGTAGAAACACATGAATAAAAAGTCCTTGTGAAAGAATCCAGTTGGTGACCCAACACGGTTCGTGTCTCGGCCTCCGGCTGGAATCCTTCCTCAGATGTGTGTCAATAGGTCTATAAAACATATATATACACACATTACATGAATAAAAGTAATATATATGTGAATAAATGTCGACTGCATAAATAAAATCTAAAAATCATATTGAGTGGCATGAACATAGAAATGAACCTAAACTGTTATCACCCAAAGTGGTCAAAATATACTCTACTAACATAAATAACATATACCACTTAGTGTAGGAGATGCATCCAGCATATATCTCACTAATATTCAGGAAAAGGCCTCAGAATCGGGGCCTACGCGTAGTCCTATCATGGACTGAACCATCAGCGTAGTGTTACAGCTCCATGCTCCAGGCTAAAATGAACATATGAATGAATAAATAAATTAATAATATGCCATAAAGTCAAACCATCAGTACTTAAAAATTCAATGAACATAAAATCAGGTCTATACAAAAAGTATTTTATTAATTTATTAATTCATTCATATATTTTTTATGTTCATGCTACTCAATATGATTTTTAGATTTTATTTATGCATTCTTGACCTTTATTCATGTATGTATGACTTTTATTCATGTAATAAGTATATACAACCCTGAGGTTGTGGGTTCAAATCCTACACTGCTCCTTGTGACCCTGGGCAAGTCACTTAAACCCCATTGGCCCAGGTACATTAGATAGAGTGGGAGCCTGCCGGGACAGTTAGGGAATAATGCTTGAGTACCTGAATAATTTGTAACCCGCATAGAATTGTAGGATATGCGGAATATAAATTATAAATATATATATATATGTGAGTGTGTGTGTGTGTGTATGTGAGTGTTTTAGACCAACTGACACAACCCTGAGGCAAGTCCAAAACACGGACCATGTCGGGTCACCAACTGGATCCTTTCACAACAAGGACATTACACCTATAGGACTTTTTATTCATTTGTTTTTAGTCATGTATTTCTACATGTAATTGATTTTGAGTTTATTGAAATAAAGGATTGTTTATCTCAAGGTTAACGTGTTCTATCCCACTCCCCACTTGTACTGACTAATGAATAACCAACTGAGAGATTCAAGCATCAATTGGCAGAGCCAAGAGTTTCAGAATCAGTAACAGTGTGCAGAACATAAAATGCATTTTTTTTCTCTCTTTTTGTTTAGTTTTACATAATGCACTCTAGAGGAATCATTTTAAAAGTATTTCTGTAGGTATAGCAGCAGTTTAGGTGTAATTTTATGAAGCTTTTTCCATATAAAGAGCCTGTTTTACAAGGAGAAAAGAGCTTAGATAAAATTATGGCAGATGATGTTTAACGTGAGCAAATGCAAAGTGATGAATGTAGGAAAGAGGAATCTGAATTATAGCTACATGATACAGGGTCCCACGCTAGGAGACACCAGTCAGAAAAAGGATCTAGGTGCCATCATTAAGGGTACAATGAAACCCTCTGCTCAGCATGCAGTCACAGCAAATAGAATGTTAGGAATTATCAGGAAAGGAATGGAAAAAAATATATAAAAATATTATAATGCCTTTGTATTGCTCCATGGTGCGTTCGCACCTCGAATACTGTATGCAATTTTGGTTGCCACCTCTCAAAAAAGATGTTGCAGAATTAGAAAAGGTACAGAGAAGAGCAACAAAAGTGGTAAAAGGGATGGGACAGCTTCCCTATGAGGCAAGGCTAAAGGGGCTAGAGAGCTCTTCAGCCTGGAGAAGAGACGGTTTAAGGGAGATATGATAGAGATCTATAAAATACTGATTGGAGTGGATGTAAGTCGCTTGTTTACGCTTTCCAAACATACTAGGGCCAGGGGGCATGTAATGAAGCTACTAAATAGCTAATTTAATACAAACAGAAAAAAATATTTCTTCACTCAATGTATATGAGGGGGTGCTGTAAAGTTCTCGGCCCAGCCAAGGAGGGAATGACTTGGAGTCATGAAACTTTTTAAAAACCTACTTATTTAAGGATGCTTTTAATCTCTAAATAACAGATGATTAATTAATGTTTACGAAGTATGCTTTGGTAAATTTTATACCCCTCCTTTTGTTCTTTCCATTTTTTCACCATACCCAAAAATGTAACTTTACCCGCCTTCCTTTTTCTCATGTTAGTCAGAACTGGAAAACATTGTTATTGTATTAAGTTTCTTTATTGTATTTTATTATAACTTGTACATCGCTTAGAAATTGAAATAGGCGATTAATCAAAAACAGAAATAAACTTGAAACTTACAAGTTGTTCCACATATTCACCCCTAAGTTCAACACCCTTGGCACATTCTGTCTGAAGTTTCTGTAACCCTTCCAAAAAATACTCTGATATCTGGTCACTGAAATCGTGTTCCATTGCTGCAATCACCTCCGAATCATTCGAAAACTGTCACCCTTTCAAACTCTTTTTAAGGCTGGGAAACAGAAAATAATTAGATGGAGCAAGATCTGGTGAGTAGGGTGGATTGTCTATGCATAGAAACCCCAACTACGTCGTTATAAATGCCGGCTTTTCTCAATTATGACAGGAATAGCCACGCAGATGATAACACGCAATTGGAAGAACTATGACCGACTTAACTTTCCTTTCTGGTGGGCGAACTTATGCTCCAGCTACAAATATGAAAAAATGAATGCTGAATTCTTGGGGCGTAGTAATGTATTTAATTTGGTGTGGGGCCCATTGGCATCTTTTATTGTTTTTATATAGTGGTCATTTCTCTTTAATTTTTGTTTGATTTCCTTACACATCCAAGGTGGGAGGGAGGGGGATGGGAATGCACTACTATTTTAATTAAAACTAGGTTATTGGAAGATTATATGCATTGGTATTTTTGATTAATGAAGAGGGGGGGCCAAAATGATTGCTTTTGAATATTTGTAAATTCAAAGTGCTTTTCTTGATTGTTATAAGTTCAGTTATATGTGTATTGCACCGTCAATATTTGAAAATCAATAAAGTTTAAAAATATATGTATATATCAATCGTTTTGCCAGTCTTGTGAGCAGATGCATTGTCTTGCAAAAAAAGAACTCCTTTCCGCAGCTTCCCTCTCCTTTTTTCTTTCAATACCTCCTTTAATCGGCACAGCAACTTACAGTAGCATTCTGCATTAACTGTGTGGCCCCTTGGAAGATAGTCATTACAACATCTTCCTGATCCCAAAACACTGTGGCCATGACCTTTCCTGTTGACTTTTGGGTCCTGAATTTCCTTTGCATTGGAGACCCTGAGTGCTGCCACAGCATGGACTGTTTCATCTCAGGATCATAGTGGTGTAACCGTGTTTCATCAATAGTAACTAGACATTCCAAAAAGTTGGTACCAGCTCACTGAAAGTGCTGCAAGATCAACTTGGAAGTGTCCACTCAACGTCGTTTCTCATCAGCATTCAAACATTTGGGCGCCCACTTAGCTGACAGCTTCTGCATACCCAGTTGCTCGTGGATTATACGCTCAATACATTCCCTGGATATCTATAGTATCTCAGCAATTGTTTTAGCTGATATTTGCCAAAATCAAGTTATGGACATGGTGAACAATTTCAGGAGTTGACACCGTTTGAAGCCTCCCAGACCTTGCTGAATCTTCTGTCTCAAAATCTCCACTATGAAAGTTTGCACATCACTTCCTTGCTGTGGAGTATGATGGGCACTTGTCACTCAGGCCCAAATTCTGTAACCAGTGCCTAATATTAGGCACCTATTTTGGAGGTGCCAAACTAGATAGGCACCTATCTAAATTAAGCTCAATTAAGCTTTTTAATCAGACACAGGCGCCGATCAAGAAAGAGCGATGCTGCAATAAGGTGCCTATAAAAATTTAGGCAGCCTTAAAAAAAATAGGCGCTATGCACGTTAGGCGTGGACCTGGCTACGTGTTAGGCGCCTTCTTACAGAATCGCTGCTCTTAAGCGTGCTTAAGCGCTCACATAGGTGCCTAATTTTTAGTTGTGCCTAGAGATGGCCTATTTCTTGGGAGCCTCCAAAATAAGTTCCGCTCAGCGTGATTCATTAAACAGCACCCAATTTTACTTGAAACACGTTGAACAGTGCTTATGTCGGCGCCTACGTTTTGAGTGCTTCTTATAAAATTTGCCCTTTAATGTTTGCATCATATATTCATAGATTACATTTGGAGTTTTCTTCTGCAGAAATAGGAACTTCATGACAGCTCAGACTTCCACTAAAAACAATCAATATAAAAAGAAAGTAAAGATGCATGCTCCACTTCCTTGATGTTTTTCCCTGTACCTCTTCCTTTTATTTTTTTTAATATTGTATCCTGATCCTTTCTCCCCTCGTTTCAATTTTTGTCTCAATAGATACTTTTAGTTTTGTTTGTCTATTCCCCTTATTTTTAACTAATTTTTTTAACGTTGTAAAGATGTAAACTGCTTTTGTTTGTAAAAGCGGTATATCAAGACTTAATAAATTTGAAACTTTTTTAGCGCTGGCTGGCACGTTGAATGCTCTACGCTGTTCCCGACGCTCATAGGAACTTTATGAGTGTTGGAGCAGCACGGAACATTCAGTGGTTTTGTATAAAAAAAGGGTGGGGGGGACAGGCAGTTAGTGAGCCAAAGAGATTATAATGTCAATGCTAAAAAATTACTGTTGATGTAGAACTACTACAGTGAACCTTGGTTTACAAGCATAATTCGTTCCAGAAGCATGCTCGTAAACCAAAATACTCGTATATCAAAGCGAGTTTCCCCATAGGAAATAATGGAAACTCGCTTTGATATGTTCCCTCCCCGAGGCCAGCGGCGCTGCTCCCCCCAGCTTGCAAAGGCCCCCCCCCCCACGCGAACTGGCACCCCCCGCTCGAACAACTTGAACTTACCCCCCCCTCCCCGGCTGGCACCAGCACGCAGCCCACAGGATGTGCCGCTGCCGCTAGAAGATCTTCCTGCCTCTGCCAGGCCTTGAGCCCTCGGCGAGAGGGAGAATTAGAAGGCCTTGAGCATGCGCAGATGCATGTTCAAGGCCCGGCAGAGGCAGGAAGATCTTCTAGCGGCACCAGCACATCCTGTGGGTTGCGTGCCGGTGCCAGACCGGGGGGTGGGGGGTAAGTTCAAGTTGTTCAGGCAGAGGGTGCCAGTTCTTGCGGGGGGGGGGGGTGCTGGTTCGAGCGGGGGGGGGGGCCTTTGCGAGCGGGAGAGGAGCGATGATAGTTATCGGGGGGGGAGGTGCTCGCAAATCGAGTCAACACTTGGTTTACAAGACAAATTTTGCGAGAATGTTTTGCTCGTCTTGCAAAACACTCGCAAACCGGGTTACTCGCAAACCGAGGTTTGCAATCTTCACTGCAAAAAAAAACCCAAACAAACAAACAAAAATCCCACAACATGAGATAGAGAAATAAGCTTCAGACTTAGATGGCAGTAGTGAACAAAATTTATATACAGTCAAACCTTGGAGAGCGAGTAACGTGTGTTTTGCAAGATGAGCAAAACATTTTCTTAAATTTTAACTCGATAAACGAGCGTTGTCTTTCAGTACGAGCACATATACGTGTGTCATGTCAAATACACACAATATATGTGCGTCGCATCACTGATCGCAGCTGAACGTAATACAAGCACCTGCAGTTCAAGCGCGCACAACATACGCCCATCTCACGTTCAGCGCAGCTGAACGTAATAAAAGCATCACGCCCAATTCACCCGCAGTGACTGTTCGAAACGAGTGAGATCTTGCAATACAAGTGCGTACAGTACTGTGTTTTCTTTTATTGGGATGTGGAACAAATCCATTATTTCCTATGGGGAAACTCGCTTTGATATATTTATTTTTAAAGCCATTTTTGTTTTGTTTTTGTTTTCACCTGTACTGATTACGGATATGTATATATCTTTTATCTTTCTCTATCTCAATCTCTCCTATCTGAATATGTTCAATGGAGTTCCTTTCTGGGTTTTTTTTTTGGGGGGGGGTTTGTAAATCTTTATTCATTTTTAAATCTTATAATAAGTGTGACAGCAAATACTAACATTTTAACTTAAATACAACACTTAATATTCTCCAATAATCCATCTTAAAACTTATCTCCCCCCTCCCCCCTATTCCATAACAATTTTTAAATCACATAAAAGCATATAATAAATTCCTTCTAAACATGCCTTATAATTATACAAAGACCAAAAGCTACCCCTCCTCCCTCCCCCATCCTTTCTGTTTTAACTATTATATTGTAAACTGTTTAGGTCAGTAAAATGCGGTAGCGGTATATCAAATTCTGAATAAACATAAACATATTTGAGTGCTTTGGATTAGAAGCATGCTTCCGGAATGAATTATGCTCGCAAACCAAGGTACCACTGTACAATTCAACCTTAAGCACAATCACAAGCATATTTCAACTTCAAATTCAACTTGTGGTGAAGAAAGGACTACTCACGATCTGTAGCATAGGTACACGCTGGTATTCAAACTTATCCGGTGCATCATAGCGGGTAGAAACGTCAGCATAACTTCCAACCGCTGATCAGGACTTCGACACAACATACAACCTCTGAACTACAAACTGCTACACTCCAATAAACCTTACAAGAACTCTTGTTTTGCCAGTTGTGCTGGCTGTTTCAGGGGGAAAAACACACACCTCATGCACCCCGTGTTTTTTTTTTCCCCCCCCTGAAGCAGCCGCCATAACCGCCGAAACAAGAATTCTTGTCGGGTTTATTGGAATTTAGCAGCTTCTAGATCAGGACATTCTATAGCGGACTAAAGGTTTTTTTTAATTGAAAATTAAGCAGGTAACCCTTTCCCATTCCATTGGTTTTTACCTATGCCCTTTTTTTTCTTTATAAATTGTATTTAATCCTATTTTCCTTTTGTGTCTTGTTTTGTCAAAGTTGTATTCATTGTCCGGTTTTCATTCAATGTACCCTGATTTTATTATTACTTGTAAATCGCATTGGATTGTGATTTTGCAATTTAATCAAACTTTGAAATAAACTTGAAACTTGAAACTAAACTTCAGCGGTTGTATGCTGCAATATTGGGTCTCCCTAGGCTTAACTGAGTTAAAAGAACTGCAGGCAGTCCCCAGGTTAAGAACAAGTTTTTAAAGCTGTTCTTAAGTCAGATTTGTATATAACTCAGAACTTGTAGATTTTAAGATTCTTGCTGCTTACCTCTGCTCCCAGCTGACAAAAGGGCCTACCAGTGTCCCTACCAGTGTTCCCTCTAAGAACAACCACACACACTGTTCTTAACTTGGCCATGCATCCCTCCTGAATCTGCTGCAGAAGAAGGGTAGGAGTCAATGCCACTGGAAATACTGCTATGTGAAATCAAATGAAGCTATGACCATGTTCTTAAGTATGAGTTGTACTTAAGTTGGGCATCTGTATCTCAGGGACTGCCTGTACTTAACTCACATAACAACATAAGAGTTGCCATACTAGGACAGACTGAAGGTCCCTCAAGCCTAGTATCCTATTTCCAACATTCTAGAGCTGATATTGTGATGTCATAATGCCTCATTCCACCAATGCCCAAGAGCCAAACTCATCAGTGCTGTCACAATGGCTTGTCCCCAGGTTAAGAACAAGTTACATTTTTAGAGCTGTGCTTAAGTCGGATTTGTATGTAACTCAAAACTTATAGATTTTAAGATCCTTGCTGCTTACCTCTGCTCCCAGCTGACAAAAGGACCAACTGTCCCTACCAGTGTTCTCTCTAAGATACACAAACTCAGTGGTGTAGCAGAAACAGGACAGTTCTACTGTGACATGTTGTGGGACATCAGAATGACCTTTTAAGTATTCTAACTCATTAGGTCTGTCAATTCCTCATTCATCCCTTTCTGTCTTATTTGTTCATTAAATACTTGAATATAAATACTTTAAATAACTTAGCTTTTAAACAGTGTTATTTCATGCTTCAAGTGTGTTTCTCCAGCATTTGAAAAATGCTCCCCGTTGCCAACGCATTTCGCCACTCTTTATCAAGGTTGGGGATACTGAATAGATTTACATCGCTGTCTACTATGCCGATGGCCTCTATTTGGTGGCCGGAGGGGGCATGGAGGGAGTGGATGGAGGACGGAGAAGAGGGTGGGGGAGAGGTGCCACAGCTCCAGGCGTCTCTCCTCCTCGCTACGCCACTGACTGGAAATACTGCTCAGTGAAATCAAATGAAGCCACAACCACGTTCTTAAGTATAAGTCGTACTTCAGTTGGGCGTCTGTAACTCGGGGACTGCCTATAATTCGACAAGCAAATAGACGCAGACCCATATAGTAGCCCTAGACTGCAAAATCTCGAACTGTAAAATAAGATTCTATGTATGCTTGATGCTCTGTAGTAATGGCCATAGGATCCACATAAAAGGCTAGATTCACTAACCTGCCCGATCATGACCGATCTATGTCCGATCTAGGCAGGTCTGATGGATTCTTCAACCAGTAATATTCAAATGGGGGCAATGGGAGGAATGCCCCCATCTGCCGGCATCTGCAGATGGTCTGCGCATGCGTCTAATGCCCATCTGAGCTGTAACTTTTTTTTTTTTTTTTACTTTACTTTTTAGCTCAGCGAGCCTGTGGTTTTAACCCGCTTTAAACCCGTGTGTTAAAACCACGGGCTCACTGTGCGGGGAAGGGCAGGAGAGATTTAGGGAGAGCAGGGCGGCAGGCAGGAGAGATTCAAGCAGCAATTCAGGGGAGAGCAGGGCGGCAGGCAGGAGAGATTTGGGCAGTGATTTGGGGGAGAGCAGGGCGGCAGGCAGGAGAGATTTGGGCAGTGATTTGGGGGAGAGCAGGGCGGCAGGCAGGAGAGATTCAAGCAGCAATTCAGGGGAGAGCAGGGCGGCAGGCAGGAGAGATTTGGGCAGTGATTTGGGGGAGAGCAGGGCGGCAGGCAGAAGAGATTCAAGCAGCAATTCAGGGGAGAGCAGGGCGACAGGCAGGAGAGATTTGGGCAGTGATTTGGGGGAGAGCAGGGCAGCAGGCAGGAGAGATTTGGGCAGTGATTTGGGGGAGAGCAGGGCGGCAGGCAGGAGAAATTCAAGCAGCAATTCAGGGGAGAGCAAGGCGGCAGGCAGGAGAGATTTGGGCAGTGATTTGGGGGAGAGCAGGGCGGCAGGCAGAAGAGATTCGGGGCAGCAGAGAGCAGGGCATGCAAAGAGCAGAGCGGCCTAGGAAAGGACGTTTGCGACTGGTCCCCAGTAGTCACTTCTTGGGTTGATCGGCCAGCCCAGTCGGATCGCAAAATTTGTGTTGTGAATCGCATCCCTGCCTACTTTGCATGCCGTTCCCCTCATTTGCATGCACGGATTGGAATCGGATCAGCAGAGAGGTAAGTGAATCGGGCTGGAGTAAAATCGGGTCGCAAAGGGCTCGCATACTAATCGGTACACGATTGGTTTGCTTAGTGAATCTAGCACAAAGGCTGAGCAGCTTGTTTCCCAACTATGGTAAAAGAAATTCCTTTCCATTACCATGTCCTTGACACAACAAAAAAGAGAAAACAAGGTGGTAAAATCTCATGTATCTTTGATCTAGGTGGTCCTGTGTTCTGTGCCTTTGAACTACTGTCTATCCCCCCTACTGGCAGACATTCAGTTTCACCAGTTTTTAATGTCATCCCTGACACAACTCTATAATTATAGGATCTTAAAGCTCTTAAGTATTTCTGCTTTTGACACATTGCAATGATCTCCATTCAAACTTTCTGCATGAGTAACTTTCAGCACACAGATCTGAGGACACCAGTTTAAACAGAGGCGCAGTGTTTACACAGCTGGGGCTGTTCTGGTTGTTGAAATGTCATTAATTCCAGGTAAGTATGATGTTTGTCCACTTCTAGCACTAGCTGATGAAACTACTTGGCATAACAGTGGTGTAAATTCTTTCTAAGCAGCCCTTGCTGTGCAGGATAGGATTACCAGATATCCGGATATACCCAGACATGTCCTCTTTTTAGAGGACTGTCGGAATGTCTGGATAGGTTTTCAAAACCTGTCAGTTTGTCCAGGTTTTGAAAACCTCGTCTCTTCGGGGCCGCGTCCCGAGGACCTCGGCGCATGTGTGGATGCGACACGATGAAGTTGCATGCGTGCACGCACGTGTGATGTCATTGTGTCACATCCACACCTGTACACAGACCCTCCAAGCGCGGCCCTGAAGAGACGAGGTTTGTGTGGGGCCGGGATTGGAGGGGCAAGCTGTAGGCGGAATGGGAAGGGACTGGGAGTGGGACGGGGCGAGATGGGGCCACGCATCCTCTTTTTTTTTTTAACTAAAAACCTGGTAACCCTAGTGCAGGAGGAACCCCCAAGGAAGAAGGAGGTCTAATTGCAGCTGCTTCCAGATGCTCTGGGATGGTCTTTCAGCACTCTGGAGGCCCTTTGGAAAGTGGTTACTTGGATTCTATAATCTGAACTTCTCCACTGTGGCATGTGTCTTTCTGGCATCAGTCTGCTACGGTCTCCATGAGTTGTACTTTTGTTCATTTCGATGCTTTTTCAGTGTCCAGTACCTCGCAACATGCACTCGCTATGCACAGCCAGGAGCTGGTGGTTGCCAGCACCTGAAACCTTGACCTAAGGGGAAGATGGCTGCTTCAAGCAGAAGCTCACTTCCACCTCGTGAAAGAAGTGCCTTTGTCTTTACACATCCAAGGAGGGTGGGTGGGTGGGTGGGAGGAGGGAAATGTACTTTGAGGAGTTAAATTATTTAATTATAATAATGAAATCACATCATATTGTTTTATTATATTAATAATTAAGATGAGGATGGGAGTAAATGACTGTTTAATGTAATAATTGTATAGTTATTAGTGCGTTCTATGCAGTATTTTATGATTTACCAATTGTATTACACTATCAAAGTTTGAAAATCAATAAAGATTTAAAAAAAAAAGAAAAAAAAAAAAGGAGTGCCTCATTCTACTAGCTCCCCATCCCATTCTACCAATGAGAACTGTCATGACCAGTGAACTTCAATGACTACTAAGAAAATTCCTGAACTTTTAGGAGCAGAGTTTTCCATAGCATTGTTATTCTTAACCTATCTGAGTGGTTTATTAAGAGATATCATTATCTAGAGCAATCAGCAAAAAAATAAATAAGAATAAAGTCTGAATGAAAGACGCCACACAAAACTTACATTATATAATTGTATCGGGGAATCTTGCAGCGCTGTTAGCTAGACATTATTCATTAAACAAGGCAACAAGAAACCACTGATAATATAGTTATAGATTCCACCATGTTCCATCACTTTAAGAGATAACATCATTTGGTAATTATAGTGCATTAAATGTTCAATATTCAATCCCCATAATTATCTTGCTAAGTGAGCAAATGGAATTAGTGGTCAAGGAGATGGAGGGAAATTTCCGTAGAGTGCTGAGAACTTGCAAGAGATTTGGCTCTGCAGCTTCACTCCAGCAAGCACCTCTCTCCCTGGCAGTAAAGTGTTTTGAAAACTCGGCATATGATAGAAAGATGAGCTTGATCAAGAAATGCTACTGTGCACATGGGCCTGGATTCTGTTAACAGCGCCTAAATCGACCGGTGCCTACAAAAATTGCACCAGCTGTGTGTCTGTCATGCTTAAGCGCCATTACCAGAATCACAGCACCTAAGAAAAAACGGTGACCTGTCAAATGTGCGTGGGATATTGGCGCGCCGACAATTCAGCCCCAACATTTGCACACAGGTTGCATGCACGCTGCTCTATTTTTTTTCCCTTTTCCGCTCTCAGGGTGTGTGTGGGGAGAAAATCCCCCACTGTCGTTTGGAGGGGGGGGGGGTTGGCGCTCTCATTCAGGGGGGGGCTGTGGGGGGGAACCCCCACTACACTTATAACTCAATGACAACGCGTGCTCTCGCTCTGACACTGGTGTGTGTGGGGAAACTTACAATTACTCTCTCTTGCACTCTTAGGGAAGAGCTCAATGCCGATGCGCTCTGAAAACATTGCTGCAACCCCCCCCCCCCACTACACTTACAATTGGGCCCCGACAATTCTGTTCCCTTCATGCGCACACATGTCACGGCCCGCATTTGACTGAGCGGAATTGTTGGGCGCCAATGTCCTACGCGCTGTACCGAAAAAACATAGGCACCGGTAATGTTGGCCAAGATTTTAAAAGCCTGCATTACATTTTTGGGAGAATCGGGTCTAGCAGCGCCTAAGGTCATCTCTGCCCTAACCACGCCTACTTTGACCTTAGGCGCAGCTAGATGCCATGCTGTAGGCGCGTTTCAGGCACTTCCGCAGGAGGCGCCTAGTGTTGCCTATTTTTTAATGGGTTTATAATTGGTTTTAGATGACGCAGTGGATTACCATGCAAATTAAAGAAATTAAGTTAGGTACCTGTAGGTGCGATCAAAGCACCTACCGGCAGTGTTTATAGAATATGGACCATGGTGCCTACTCCCTTTACAACACATATATACACACCTCATAGGTAAGGAACAAGCTGCCAGGATATCAATCATTATCAGATTTTATTTTTAAAATAATTTTACCAGAAAATTAAAGAAACCCTTTGAAAATCTGGGTCAGGGTCCTAGCCACAAGGGTAACCATACACCTACTAAAGGTAAATTACAACAAGCTGGAATGTTACAAGTCTCTACACATACACTACACACTAGCTGGATCTTTTACCTTAGCCATTCATGCATTACAGTAGTCTAGTTCCATGGCAGCAGATTAGATATCCTGTTAATGCTTCTCCAGATGCCTACAGTGCTGTGCAACAAGGATATAAACAGGACAGTCAAATTGAGCAGGGGTTTGAGCTACTCCAGGCTTCATCTGATAGCTGAAACTGGATTGGCAATGGTGTAGCAATCCTTTTTTCTTGGGGGGGGAGGGGGAGTTGACATTAGCCACATCATAACAACACTTACATTACATTAAATTAGTGACTTCTATTCCGCCTGTACCTTGCAGTTCTAGGCGGATTACAAAAGAAGATAACTGGACATTTCCAGGAATATTACAATTTTGGGAGCTGTTTACATAATTGAGACTTTGAGGAGAAATTACAAGAGAGGTAGAGACTTTGAGGGGGGAACTTTACAAGGGAGGGGATGGACAAGGGGGAGAGTTAAGATATCTGGATAATTTTTTGAATAGCAGGGTTTTGATTTCTTTTCAAAATGATTTGAAGTCGCTCGTTGCTATCAGCAAGTTGGAGATGGAGGGGCCTAGTTTAGCTGCTTGCGTCGCTAGTAGGTTGTCGTACATCTTCTTGCGCTGAGTACCTTTGAATGGGGGTAGGTAAATGAGGTCTGAGTTCTCCTTTGTCTGGTTATGAGGTTCCGGTTTAGGCGATTGTTTAGGTAAGTGGGGGCAGTGCCATTTATTACTTTAAATAATAGACAGTATAATTTGAATTGAATTCGTGTTTATGTTTGATGTCTATATTCTGAGCATGAATTTTCTTTCCAAAATGTGTTCTCAGGGAATAACTAATCACCTAGATCCTAATCTTAGATCACCTAGATATGATGATCTTAAGGTGGCCAAACAGGTTGAAAAGGTGACAATGAAAGCTAGAAGGATGCTAGGGTGCAAAGGGAGAGGTATGGCCAATAGGAAAAAGGAGGTATAGATGCCCCTGTATTAGACTCTGGTGAGACCTCATTTAGAATATAGTGTACAATTCTGGAGACCGCACCTTCAAAAAGATATAAAAAGGATGGAATCGGTCTAGAGGAAGGCTACTAAAATGGTGTGTGGTCTTTGTCATAAGGCATATGGGAACAGACTTAAAGATCTCAATCTGTATACTTTGGAGGAAAGGCAGGAGAGGGAAGATATGATAAAATGTCTAAATATGATAAGATGTCTAAATAATGTCTAAATATGATAAGATGTCTAAATAAATTCCTCCAACAAAAATGTTATTAGCCAAGTGGTGGAACTATCCTTTGAAAAACCATTTAAGTTTACTTCTTGAACACCATTTGGCCCAATGGTTTAAATCAAAAAATAGAATGGTTTGCGTTTTATTAAGTTATGAGTCTCTGGATTTTTGTTCTTTCAATAGTTAAGCCTTAAGCCTTAAGTTTATATACCGCATCATCTCCACAAAAGTGGAGCTTGACACGGTTTACAAATCTTAAATATAGGAGAGAAGAGAAAGAATTACAAGAGCATTTGAAAAGAGGGGAAGAAACAAAGAGAAGAGATGTTAAGATGAATTGAATAAGAAATGGGTACTTTGAAATTCCCTTACTGTCCCGAAGGCTCACAATCTAACTAAAGTACCAAGACAAGCAAAAATTGCAAAAATTAGATAAGAAAATAAAGATAGCGGAAATGAGATACAAAATATCCTAACAAGAATACATAGTTCTACTATTAGAGTTTCTGGAGGAAGTGATGTCATGATATTGGGAGCGACAAGTCAGGCACCATTGTGGAGCCAAATTGTGGACGGAATAGAACATAAGAACATAAGAAGTTGCCTCCGCTGAGGCAGACCATAGGTCCATCCTGCCCAGCGGTCCGCTCCCGCGGCGGCCCATCAGGCCCATTGCCTGAGCAATGGTCTATACCTATCTATACCCCTCAATCCCTTTTTCTTCTAGGAATCTATCCAAACCTTCTTTGAAACCATTTAATGTTTTCTTGTCTACAACAGCCTCTGGAAGCGCGTTCCATGTATCCACCACCCTCTGAGTGAAAAAGAACTTCCTAGCGTTTGTTCTAAACCTGTCCCCTTTCAATTTCTCCGAGTGCCCCCTTGTGCTCGTGGTGCCCCTTAATTTGAAAAATTTGTCCCTGTCTACTTTTTCTATGCCCTTCAGGATCTTGAAGGTTTCTATCATGTCTCCTCTAAGTCTTCGTTTCTCCAGGGAGAAAAGTCCCAACTGCTTCAATCTGTCGGTATATGGGAGATTTTCCATTCCCTTTATCAGTTTAGTTGCTCTTCTTTGTACTCCCTCAAGTACCGCCATGTCTTTCTTGATGTACGGTGACCAGTACTGGACACAGTACTCCAGATGCGGCCGTACCATTGCACGATACAGCGGCATGATGACTTCCTTCGTCCTGGTCGTAATACCCTTCTTAATGATACCCAACATTCTGTTTGCTTTCCTAGAGGCTGTGGCGCATTGCGCCGATGCCTTCAGTGATGCGTCTACCATCACTCCCAGGTCTCTCTCCAGGTTACTGACCCCTAGTGGTGTTCCCCCCATTGTGTATGTGAACATCGGGTTCTTTTTCTCCACGTGCATGACCTTGCATTTCCCCACGTTGAAGCTCATCTGCCATTTTTCGGCCCACTTTTCCAGCTGCGTTAGATCCTTTTGGAGATCTTCGCAGTCTTCCCTGGTTTGAGCCCTGCTGTATAGTTTGGTGTCATCTGCAAATTTAATGACTTCACACTTGGTTCCCGCCTCTAGGTCGTTTATGTAGATATTGAACAGGAGCGGTCCCAGCACCGACCCCTGCGGAACTCCGCTCATGACCCCTTTCCAGTCTGAGTAGTGGCCCTTCACGCCAACCCTCTGCTTCCTGTTTGCCAGCCAGTTTTTGATCCATTGATGGACCTCCCCTTGTACCCCATGGTTCCATATCTTTTTAAGCAGTCTCTCGTGTGGCACCTTGTCGAAGGCTTTTTGGAAGTCAAGGTAAATGATGTCTATAGATTCCCCTTTATCCACCTGGCTGTTCACTCCCTCAAAGAAGTACAATAAGTTTGTGAGGCATGACCTACCCTTACAGAAGCCATGTTGACTCGGTTTTAGCTGCCCATTTTTTTCGATGTGCTCACAGATGCTGTCTTTAATCAGTGCCTCCATCATCTTTCCCGGGACTGAGGTCAGGCTCACCGGCCTGTAGTTTCCCGGGTCCCCCCTTGCGCCCTTCTTGAAGATGGGCGTGACATTTGCTATTTTCCAATCCTCAGGGATTTCTCCGGTTTTTAAGGATAGGTTGCATATCTGTCGAAGTGGCTCCGCTATTTCGTCTTTTAGTTCCTTGAGTACCCTTGGGTGAATGCCGTCCGGACCTGGCGATTTGTCGCTCTTTAGTCTGTCAATCTGCTTGAGTACATCCTCTTGGCTCACCTCTAAATCTACCAGCTTATCATCTTGGTCTCCTATTACGATCTCCTCGGGTTCCGGAATGTTGGTTATATTCTCCATCGTGAAGACTGACGTGAAGAACTCATTTAACCTGTCAGCTATCTCTTTCTCTTCTTTTACTACTCCCTTTCTGTCTCCATCGTCCAATGGTCCCACTTCTTCTCTCGCCGGTTGCTTCCCCTTGACGTATCTGAAGAACGACTTGAAGTTTGTTGTTTCCTCTGCCAGTCTCTCTTCGTATTCTTTTTTTGCTTTTCTAACCACTCGGTGACACTCCTTTTAGTGTTCTTTGTGCACTTTTTGGTTCTCCTCTGTTTTTGGAACTCTCTGAAACAGCCATTCGTTGGTGAAACAAGAGCCTTGTTGGTTCTGGACATCGGTTCCTTATCTTCACTTCAAAGCCAGAAATGTGACGGTAGGAAGATCGTTGCGTTTTTAGATCGCGATCCTGGCTGTGAAGATAAGTGTAACCTTCCTGAAGGTTCTTTTTCCTGTTCCCTGTGCACAGTGGTGAACTATTTTCCTAATTTGAAAGATTACATTTAGAGAAGTAGTGGAGTTTTTTGCCCATGATACAGATTAAGAATGGCTAAAAAACTCATTGGGTTGCCGTCCGCATATAAAATGTTGAGGATTTTTCTCCACTTTACTTAAATGGTTTTTCAAAGGATAGTTCCACCACTTGGCTAATAACATTTTTGTTGGAGGAATTTGTTTATAGATTGTTATTATTAGAATTGTTTCTAGAGAGACGTCTAAATACCTATGTGACATAAATGTACATGAGTCGAATCTCTTTCATTTGAAAGGAAGCTCTGGAATGAGAGGGTTTAGGAGGATGAAGTTAAGAGGTGATAGGTTCAGGAGTAATCTAAAGAAATACTTTTTTTTACAGAAAAGGTGGTAGATGTATGGAAAAGTTTCCCGGAGGAAGTGATGGAGTCAGAGACTGTGTATGAATTCAAGAAGGCATGGAATCTCAGAGAGTGGAAGAGATAATGGTTACTGCGGATGGGCAGACTAGATGGGCCATTTGACCTTTATCTACCATCAAATTTCTATGTTTATATATATAAAACTGTGGGATTCCAGTGTTCAGCATCCTTTACCTTGATTCACTCCTTTGCCTGCTAGCTCACCTTCTGATGGCAATTTGATGGGAAAGCCTGAGAAACATCTTTTGGGGAAAGGGGATGGGACTAGTATACTGCCTTTGTGTAGTTACTGGTATATAACGATACTCAAGGCTTATTTTGTACCTGGGGCAATGAAGGCAGCAGCTGTACCACTAAGCCACGCCTCAAAGTAAAGGACCTTCTGTTTCTTCATAGCCTCTATCTCATTCAACATTTTTGGAGCAGATACAGTATCATCAGTTAAACTCCTTAACTCACAGCAGAGTAACTGGAAGTGCTATGTACTGGGAGAGGGAGTTGTAAAAATCCAGAACTCAACAATGACCTTCTGGTGACATAGGTTCAGTTTCTAAAATTATGCCATGCTCTTTCAACCTTATTCAAATGTTGTCTGTATCTTAGGCATTTGAAGTCTAAGACATGATCAAGTGCAACTCTCTCTGTATTTGTAAATTATTTAGGGCTTCTTTTGCTAAACTACAGAAAAGCTTGTTACCACGGGCCGGCGAGGTAAATGCTCCAATAATCATTTAATTCCTATTAGCATCGAAGCATTTATTTCACCAGCCTGCAGAAAGAAGCTCTTCCCAGAGTTATTTTTTAAAAAGCACAACTTATAGTCACGTGAATGGAATAATTAATAGTCCATGGGATCAAACTCAATGTAAAAAAAACAACCCACAGGAACATCCAGGAACCATATGTAATCTATAGCATTGCACCAAAGGAAGTAAATTGGGCAGAGTATGGATGGCTAGACCTTTCAGCTCTTATCTGCTATCATGCTGTATGTTTGTATGCTTCCTGGTCCTCTAACAGAGTGATAAGAATCTGATTGCACTGGGAACAGAGATGGGAATTCCAGACTTGGCCCTAGTGTTCATGGTGACATGTAATAAAGATGGCCTCCCTGAGTTGATGATTGATTTTAAAAGCTGGTCCATGGCCCCACAGGAACAACAAAAATTCCATTTACATCCGGAAGCATGCTTTGAAAGCAATAATGGGGTCTTTTTGAGCCTGCTTAACAAATATACCTTCAACTGACTGCTAAAGCAAACTGCTTCCATTTACTGTGTCGATATCAAGGCCAAGGCTGTAATGTTTCTCAAGTGCTGAGATCTTAACAGATTGCAATTCCCTACCAGGCCATGATTTCAAGGCACAATGAAAGTTGTCAATGGACCTGTCAATAGGAATCCAGGGATATTGATTGAAGCAGGCATTTAGGGGTCACTGATCAATGAGAATTCTTGCCAAGAGATGTAGGAAATGATAGCTTGCAAATAAAGGTAGCAAAGTGAGACTCCCACAGGACAAATAAAACAGCTCAATTTTCCCACCCCTGCTGCTTGCCAATTTCCCTCAGTCTGAGGGGAACTGATCTTAAGTGTTTGACTGGAAAGTGGAAACATCTGAAAGCCAGAAATATCAGCCATAATTAAAAAGCAACCTACTTCCCAATCAGGCATCATCTGAGAAGCAGGAGAGAGGAGCACAGGTGGAGTGAAAAGACCTAGATATGTGAGCCCATGTTAATATGATTGTTTGCCTTAGGCATCATATTACATTAGGCTGATTTGGCATTTGTGACCTATGCCCATAGTCAAAGCAAAAAAGAAATCTCAATGCACCCACTCATCACTCTTTTGTCACTCAGACATACAAAGGTGGTGTGAAAAGTTTGGTCTAAAAGCAAGTTAAACAACATAGTCTCCTTAGAGGGCTATAAACGTCATCCAGTGAATTTCCAAAGAGGGCAAAACCCTTTCCGACTTCATCCTCATCCACTCTACAAATAGTCTTATTTGGGGATACCCTCGTTATAGTTACATGACATCAATACTTAAAGATCTACATTGTTGGCGCATTCACTTAAAGATATTGACAATGATTTTTAAAATACTACATGATTAGCAACCTCTTTGTTTGGCTGCAACTTTAAAGATTCACGTGCCAGAATGATCTTTACGTTCAAGTAACTAGTCTTTATTGGATGTTCCAAATTTTAAGCAAATAAGACTTATCGAGATTCAGTCTTTATGGTTGTAGGTCCTAGTTATGTAAAGCGCTTCCATAAAGTTTAAGATTGACTGAATTTTGAATGATTATAGAAAATATTTAAAAACATATCTATTTTCTCAGGCATTTAAGTGATGTGATAATATTCAGTTATGATAGATGCGTTGTTTGAATGATTTTTATTTAATTTTTTAGGTTTTAGTGATTTATTTTATGTATTTATTTTATTTATATACCACCTATATTATATATTGTATCTTTCATACTATATTTGCCAAACTATGGGCCTGTTTTACAAAGCCACGCAGCAACAGCCCCGAAGCCCTTTAAATCTCTATGGGCTTCGGGGCTGTTACCGTAGCAGCCCACGCTAAACGGCTTCGTAAAAGAGGCCCTATATCTACTGTGCTACAAATTCTCATGCTACGCCCACTACACAATATTTGCCAGCCCATGTCTACCATGCTAGGTTCTACCATGTTAAATATCATACTGTCATGTCATACTAGGTTAGCCACTTGGTCTTGTATACTGACTCATCCCAACTAAGGGCTCGATTTGGTTTACACAAGAATTAACTAATAGGACAAGGAAAATGAATTATTAGAGCAAAGAAGTCATCAGTTGTAATCCCTTATTTATCAGTTAGAAATTTCTTAAATAGATAAGTTTCTAGAGTTTTCCGAAAAGTTATCAGAGAGGGAAGGAGTCTAACTTCTATAGGAAGATTGTTCCAAATTTTTACAAAGGAAAAAGCCAAAGATTGACAAATCTTACCTAAAGCTTTAATTCCCCTAATAGAAGGGAAGATTTGCCACAAAATGTTTGCCATGCTATGTTTTGTCATATGCAGTGCTCATCATGCTATGTGTCACCATACCATGTTTGCCATGTTATGTTTTACCACGCATTGTTTTACTGTTTTGTCATCTCTGTCAATGTTCTGCCATGCCATGTTTGCCATCACCTCACATAAATTCACTTTAATATGTATGTAAACTTGTAAGCCATTCTGAGTGCTCATGGGAGGATGGGATATAAACACCACATCTAATATAATAAAACGCTAGGCCGCGCATGCGCACTTCCTATGTGTGTGCCGGTTTTCCGTGAGCTGTAGCGACACATAGGAAGTGCGCATGCACGGCTTACGGTCTGTCCTGCTCCCTAGTGAAAGACGCATCGGTCGCCGCCTCTCCGCTCTCTCTCTTCCTCCACCTCCCCCCGAGGCGGATGTCGACCGCGGCAGCCAAACCCGGCTTTTAAGTTGGGCACTGCTTCTCCTGCGGCGCGCGGCCCATGTCGGATGTCGGCCGCCTCCTTCCCTCCCCCCCAACCCGGACAGAGGCGCAGCCGACAAACCTATCCGGAGCCGGAAACGAAACGCCGAGGTCATCTCGCTGTGGGAGGGGTGGATGGGAGGGTCAATGGGGTCGGATGCACGGTGGCGGGGGCGGGGGAAGATGGAAACAAGCTGATCACCGGTTCTACTGCACAGGGGGGGATGGGAGGGGGGTACAAATTTAAAGATGCTACTCATTGGGCCTACTACACAGGGGGATGTGAGGGAGGCAGGCAGGCTGGCTTCGGGGGTGGGGTTGGGTCAAAGTCTGGAAGGCAGTGAGGGGGATATAGGAAGGAGGCACTGGGGGCCACTAAGGACATAGGAAGGGGCACTGAGGGCACTAAGGACACGGAAAGGAGGCACTGGGGACACTAAGGACACAGGACGGATGCACTGGGGGCACTAAGGACATGGGAAGGAGGCACTGGGGGCACTAAGGACATGGGAAGGAAGAACTGGGATACTAAGGACATAGGAGGCACTGAGGGCACTAAGGACATAGAATGGGACAATATGGACATAGGAAGGGGGCCACTGAGAGACAGGCAGGCATGGCACAACAGAGAAATACAGAGACAGAAAGAAAGATAGACAGGGGGCCAGGGAGAGACACAGACAGAAAGAATGACAGACAGACAGCATCCAAGGAGAAAGAGACAAAGAAAAAAAACAACCCCAAAATAGATGTCTACTCTAGCACCCGTTAATGTAACAGGCTAAACTACTAGTAAATAAATAAAAAGACACAACCCCCACCCCCTTTTACAAAATAGTAGTGCGGTTTGCAGCTCCGGCTGCAGCGGTAACAGCTCCGACGCTCAAGGAATTCTATGAAGCCGTTACTGTTGCGGCCGGCGCTAAAAAATACTCGCCACTGTTTTGTAAAAGGGGTGAAAAGTTAGGACAATCTTTTTGCTGTATGCTTCCTGACAGTTTTCTACAGAAGGAGACATTGTTTTTCCCGCACCTGCTTTCTGCAGCTGGAGAGAATGAAGCTGAAGTTGTGCCCCAGTCACAGCAGGAACCAATGGCAGATCATAAAACCTGTAGATAAAAAGGTTGTTTTATATCCTACAATAACAGCTTGCCTTTTTTCAAAGCATATGCTTGCAGGCTTGCAAAACCTATTGAACACAAAAAGGTCTGAATTCTAATCAATACCTGGGTTGCAAATACAAATGTGTTTCACATAATTATTTACGTTCCACTGGAATCAGAAACTGACAGGAAGAACGAACAAGGCTTGGGAACATTATCACCGAACCAAGGACCAGTAATGTCGCCAGATCTCAATTTCTGGGTGGGCTTGGGGATGGACTGAGTGAGTGCAACCCATGCATTTCCTCGTATCCCCCATCTCCTCCTCCCCAAAGCAGTACAAATGGATACTTTGGCCGGTGAGGATCCTCAAAGTCTGTCAGCTGAAGAGTTCTCATCGAAGCCTCCCCCCACCCCCCCAGTTGTCTCAACCCTGGGGCAGTTAGCGGTACATTCCCAGGATTGGCAAGCAAATTTTCAACAAAAAGAAAAAAAACTGCCCCTAAAACATACCTTCGAAAACCCTGGGGCTGATGGTAGTGCAGGAACTTCTGGACAAGCAAACTTTGCACCTGCAAAGTCCACAACATAAACATGGCTCAAACTTTGGTGCCTACAATTAGGGCACTGGGCTAGTATTCTATAATGGCAGATTAGCACAACTGGTATCTTTATAGAATACTAGCTGATGCCCCGTGGTTGCACGGGTATTTAATTTTAGCAATAACACTGTAAATGGATTCAAATAAAGATACTTTATAGTGGTGAATGAAATTATTTTTTTACAGCTTTATAAAAAGTACAATATTCAAATTATAATGTGAAATATTTGACAAAATGAATACAATACAACTAACACAAAACTTGATTATAAACAACATTTTTAGTTTCACCTCCAGGAGCAAGAACATATAAATTCTTGGGTGAAGAGACCCCCAGAACATATCACCCCAGTTAGTGAGGGATCTGCATACCAAGTTTCGTTCAAATCGGTCAAGCCGTTTTAGATTTACTGTGAGAATGGCAGCTGTTTACATTTTTTCCATTGACATGAATGGGTGAAATCTGATGTTCTGTTTGTAGCTTCGCCCACGTGTGCAGGTGGGCCGCGAGACCCCCAGGACATATCACTCCAGGTAGTTGGAATTACTGTGAGAATGGCAGCTTTTTACATTTTTTCCATTGACATGAATGGGTGAAATCTGAATTTCTGTTTGTAGCTCCGCCCACGTGTGCAGGTGGGCCGCAAGACCCCAGAACATATCACCCCAGGTAGTGAGGGATCTGCATACCAAGTTTCGTTCAAATCGGTCAAGCCGTTTTGGAATTACTGTGAGAATGGCAGCTTTTTACTTTTTTTCCATTGACATGAATGGGTGAAATCTGATTTTCTATTTGTAGCTCCGCCCATGTGTGCAGGTGGGCCGCGAGACCCCCAGAACATATCACCCCAGGTAGTGAGGGATCAGCATATCAAGTTTCGTTCAAATCGGTCCCACAGCTTTTTACATTTTTTCCATTGACTTGAATGGGTGAAATCTGATTTTCTGTTTGTAGCTCCGCCCACGTGTGCAGGTGGGCAGCGAGACCCCCAGAACATATCACCCCAGGTAGTGAGGGATCTGCATACCAAGTTTCGTTCAAATCGGTCCCACAGCTTTTTACATTTTTTCCATTGACGTGAATGGGTGAAATCTGATTTTCTGTTTGTAGCTCCGCCCACGTGTGCAGGTGGGACGCGAGACCCCCAGAACATATCATCCCAGGTAGTGAGGGATCTGCATACCAAGTTTCGTTCAAATCGGTCAAGCCGTTTTTGCGTGATCGCAGCTCATACACACATACACACCTCCGATTTTATATATATAGATTAGTGCAAGTTGGCAATTAGGTGCCCGAATTTAGGCACAACCACTTATGCCATGTTGGGGGGGGGGTAGTCTGCTATGGGTGTGGCTTTCCTAAGGATACGGCTCTCCTCCTCCTCTTCACCCCCCCCACTCCTCTCCTTGCCACGTGGGCATGCCCCTTGCCTTCCCCCATACCTTTTTCACTTTCCCAGCGTGAGGTTGCTGCCTGCATCGGCATCGGTGCTCTCTCTGATGTCACTTCCGGGACCCACGCCTAGGAAGTGATGTCACGCTCTAAGAATTGTGCACATTATCGTTTTTTATTATAGGTAACTTGGATCACACACTGTATCTTTTCATTTCTTTTCTCATTATTCCTTTGTTGTCACATTCCATAATTTTGCACATTATTGTTTCATATTAAACATGACTTGGATCACACATTTGGGTTTTTTTTTCACATTATTCCCTTGCTGTTACCAATCTCACTCACACATAATTTTATTCATACACATTTAATTGTTAAGATTAGGACCCCTGAGGAAGGAGTGTTTCTTCAAAACACGGACCGTGTCGGGTCCGGGTTCATCAATCCTTTTGGATACAAACTGTTTTATGACTATATTTATTTTTTATGATTATTCATTAAAGAATTGGCATCTTGTACATTATCACTGCAGTTTTTGCCTTTGTTTTTCGACTCGATATTTCACTGCAGTTCTGTTGGATTTTTTGTTTGTTGTTGTCAAAGGGCGAGCCAACACCGACGTGGGCATGCTGCTCACTCCAGAGAACTTAAAAAGGTACGGGGAAAGGGAAGGGGGGTGCGTGTGTGGCAGAGGGGTGGGGCTGAGGGTGGGGAGCGGTGCCACCTCCCCAGGCACCGTTCACCCTTACTACGCCACTGACGCCATGTCTACAGCTGACGTAAATGGGCATGCCTAAATGCTGTAGCTGCACGTGCGATTGAGAGTATTCTATAAATTGTGCGCTAAAATAATGTCCCGCCATGATTTCAAAATTAAATCCCTACACAATGTTTGCCTATGTATGGGTATGGGTAGTGGGTAAAAGTACCCAGGCTTTTTCACAGCGTGTACATTTTGACATGCAGAGGAGAGAATATAAGCAACACCATACTGCATCATATGAGGGTTCTTCAAATATTTTCCACACTTTCATATTTTCGCAGGAAATGGTTGGGGCAGGAGCAGTGGTGAAAGGGTGTGTTGTAGAATGTCATGTGACTAATCAGTGAGGCAACAGGGTGATTATGTGGAAAAGTGATGTCATTTGCTTTTGAGATACTTAATAAATAGTGTTTAAAAAAATAAAAGTGCGGAAACCTTTTGAAGATCCCTCATAGATGCAGTCTGAGACAATAGAACACAGACAAGAAGATTTATAGCAAGCATTTAAAAACCTACTGCAACAGAGATCTGTAGATTCTTTATGGAAGGAGCTAGAAACAGGTACTCATCTTATGCTGCTGATGGCAGAAAAATTTTATACAGAAAGCCACAATAAGGTGGCAGGTCTTATTCACTGGAAACTTTGTAAGCATCAGTGTACCAGAAAAGCATTGGGATCACGACCCTGTTAAAATAGCGTAAACCAAAGAGGTTACGGTCACCTGAAATACTAGAAAACCTGATATACTGTAGTGGTGAAAGAGAAAAACACCAGAATGGCATTGATTATAGAGGTGTCAGTCCCAAGCGATTACTGGAACTGCTTGGAGAAAGGGAAGACCCTCAAGTAGCAAGATATGCACTCCAAGACCAAGAAAATGTGGCAGAAAGATATAGAAATATTTCCCATAGTTTTGGATGCCACAGGCTTGATCAAGAAGAACTTCCAAGCGCATCTGAAGAAGTTACCTATACATGTTACATCTTATGAACTCCAAAGAAGCTCATTGCAAGACTACGGCAAGCAATAGCAGTAAATCTTAGAGACAGATCATACTCCGCATACCCTTGCTTATAAATGAGGTTCATTCCTGTCATGGTAGTGCAAAGCTAACCCATTTGGATAAATTCCCCCCAGGACAAGCTATAGGTCCATCAAGCCCAGTAGCCTCTTTCCAACAGTGGCCAATCCATGTCAAAGAACCTGGCAAGATCCCAAAAGAGTAAAAAGGATTTTATGCCGCTTATCCCAGGAATAAACTGTGGATTTTCCCAAGTCTACCTTAATAATAACTTATGGACTTTTAGTAATGTGTCCAAATTTTTTTTAAAGCCTGCTAAGCTAACTGCTTTAACAACATTCTATGGCAACAAATTCCAGAGTTTAATTATATGATAAGGGAAGAAATATTTTCTCAGATTTTTTTTTAATTTTCTATTTAGTAGCTTCATTGCATGCCCGACCATTGATCTCTTGTGAATCTGCCACCCTTATGGCCAAAGACAAAGTATGCAGCCTAGGGGTGATCCTAATGGTGACTTTGAGAGTGTGGTGCAGGGGTTCTAACTACAGCCTTAGCACCCTGTGATCATGGGTTCAGTCCCACGTTGTTCCCTGTGACCCTGAGCAGGACACTTGGTCCCCTATTGCCCCCACATACATTAGATCAGGGGTCCCTCCTTGAGGGCTGAATCCAGTCGGGTTTTCAGGATTTCCCCAATGAATATGCATGAGATCTATCTGCATGCACTGCTTTCAATGCATATTCATTGGGGAAATCCTGAAAACCCGACTGGATTCGGCCCTCAAGGAGGGACTTTGGGGACCCCTGCATTAGATAGATTGTGAGCCCACTGGGACAGATAGGGAGAAATGCTGAGTACCTGAATAAATTCATGTAAACAGTTCTGAGCTCCCCTGGGAGAATGGTATAGAAAATTGAATAGATAAATAAATAGTCCTTGTATTTTTGGAAAAACAAACAAGCAATTCAAGTCTATCTGATCTATATCTATATCATATCTCCCCTCCAGTCAGTGTTTTATAGACCTATATTATATGTCCCCTTAGCCATCTCTTCTCCAATTGAAGAGCCCTAGCCTCTCTGGTCTTTCCGCATAGGGAAGTTGTTCTTCCCCTTTAACATTTTCTTTGACCTTCAAAATGATTTACCAGAATAATAAGTTTTTTACTCACATTATAATTAGAATGTAAGCTCTTTCAAGCAGGGAACGTCTCTTGTGTGTTTAATGTACAGCACTGCGTGAGTCTGGTAGCGCTTTAGAAAAAATAAATAGTAGTAGTAGTTTTTCAACTGTCTGAAAATCAATGTGGCACTGAAAGAAGGAAAACCAGTCAGTTGAAATCTCTAGTGCAAAATGTATAGTAATTGATTCCTGCTCTGAGATCATGACTCAAACCTCCCACTCCCTCGTAGATATGTTTGGTGTTGGGGGGTTGGGGAGAGATTTTTCTTTTCGACTCTGTATACTCTACCATCAACTAAGTCCAACATTCTTCAGCGCCAAACTCTTCATCCTGTTACCACCCTGGAACCAAGTACTCAGCTAAACACAAGTTAATGACTGTAACAGACTCTATCTACCTCATGACATCATTCATGGGATCATATTAACTTTCTTGCTGTACTTTATTCCTCCTCTAAATGTTCTTTTAACGTACCTCCTGCGGCTCCGCTGAGCAGTACCAAACTACTTCTTTCACTACGCGAAACGGCTTTCTCTACCTCGAGAAATCCCAAAGGTCTTAATATATATTTAGTGCAGGGATGTCCAACCTTTTGGCTTCCCTGGGCCACATTGGCCCAAAAAGAAATGTTTCTGGGGCTGCACAAACGTGCAAACGCTGCAGCAAGACAGAGGAGGGAGCCGGGGGGCAGCAGAGGAAAACACTGCATCGCCCTCGACCGGTGCCACAAAAATACTTAACGGAGCTGCATGCGGCCCTCGGGCCACAGGTTGGACACCCCTGCTCTAGTGCATCCTTGTAATGTTTATCAAAGCTTCTCTGCAGTGTACTAAAAAGTACAGTGGTACCTCGGTTTACGAGTGCACCGGTTTGCGAGTGTTTTGCAAGACGAGCAAAACATTTGCAAACTTGGTGTCTCGTAAACCGAGCTTGCCTCGCTGTACGAGCCCCCCACCCCTCGTGCTCCGGCATCCCCCCGTGATCCTACATCCTCCCCAAGCATGGCAATGACATCCCTTACCCCCACTGGCGCGGCCTGGCCTGGGCTGGGCGGTGCGTCGGGGATCCTCCCTTCCCCCCCCTTGAGGAACCCGACACTGCTCCAAACCCCTCCCCACGATCCGGCTTCTGGTCTGGGCTGGACTGGCTTTGAGCATTTGCGCATGCTCAAAGCCTTCTGGTCTAATTCTCAATCTCGGAGAGAGCGAGACCAGAAGGCTTTGAGCATGCGCAAAAGCCAGTCCAGCCCAGCCCAGCCCAGAAGAGGGAGGATCTCCAACGCACCGCCCAGCCCGGGCCGGGCCAGAGGAGGGAGAATCTTCGGGCACCGGCACTGGTGCCAAGTCGGGGTAAAGGAAGTGTCATTGACGTGCTCGGGGGGGGGGAAGTAGGATCGCGGTGGAGGGGGGGAATGCCGGTTCGCAGGAGAGGGGTTTGGAGCAGCGTCGGATTCCTCAAGGGGGGGGATGGAGCAGCGCCGGTAGCCTCGGGGGGGGGGGGGGGGAGGGTGGAACCAATCAAAGCGAGTTTCCCTTACATTCTATGGGGAAACTTGCTTTGATGTACGAGCAATTTGGTTTACGAGCATGCTTCTGGAACAAATTATGCTCATAAACCAAGGTTCCACTGTACTCCTTTTTTGTATTGTACGTCCGCCTTGAACCTTTGTAGGCTTAGTGTGACACATCAATACCAGATTAGATTAGATTTTATAACAGGACACCTAGGTGAAATTCTAAGAATGGGCCTATTTTCTATCACTCCTACTAACAACTGTGTCCCAAATGGAAACACAGGGGACCTCAAAGGCACTGTAAGGCCGCACACCCCACCCACAAGGGCTCACACATACATAACCGGAGCACTCAAAATCAGAAAAAACCCAAAGAAAAGTGGAGAAAAAGCCTCAGTTCAGCTTCATTTGGCAAAAAAACTCCACTTTCTAGAAAACACTCAAAGGTTGGAAATTCTTGCACACATGTGGTGGTAATTATACGTGGAAAAGCCAGCACTGGTGCAGCCCTCAGAGGAACTACCCACATACAAAGGCACGCCAAAATCAAAAAACAAATTGTGTGACAATGATCTGTACAATAACATAAATTCACCAACAACTTCTAAAAAATCCAAAAGCAGAAAAAGACAGAGAAACTTAGCAGCCAAAATGGTCTCAGTAGCTCACAGAGCACTTCACTTAGTACTCCACCCTCCAGACAACGCAGCCAGTAAACCCGACGTGGAAATCTCCGTTTCGCACTGCTGCTTCAGGGGTTACAGTCTTTCTGCCATCCAGATGAGAAGTCGGGACCGTCGGTTCAGACCACACACCAAACACTGAGAAGTTAGGAAGCCACTATGCATTTCTAAGCATTTTAGATCTCGCTGTTTATTAAATAAATCACTCCACTCATCGTCCTGAACTACCGTAGTATTATCCATACCCAAAGAAGGGGCTGTAAGAAGCTCAGCCCTTAAGTTGTCAGAAAACCAAGATTGTGCCATGCTCCTATTCTAAATACTGTAGAACTACACACTCATTAAAGAAAAGGACATATATAATCACTCCTACTAACAACTATGTCCCAAATGAAAACACAGGGGACCCCATTGTATAAAGACAACATAGGCATCCTTGTGCCTTTATTAAATACTACTACTACTTATTTTGATAGCACTGCTATACATATATTAAACATGTAAAAGACAATCCCTGCTCAACAGAGTTTATAATCTAATTTAAACAGACAAGCAGGACAAATAGGTGTTAGGGAATTTCTCACAGAGGGAATGATAAAACATGTGAGTGGGAGTTAGGACTTAAAAGCAGCACCGCAGAAGTCTCCATCTTGGATTCAAGAGCAACCAGTCTGTAAGCTCCTCCCCTTTCTTTCCTCCCGGAAAAGCATCCTTCTTTCACTAAACCCAGCATTCATCCTGTCAACAGACATCCTTTTCCGCCTAAAGTGCCCTATCCACCTCTGCAATGATTCAAAATCCATCTCTCCTGTCACTCGACATTCAGCCCTTCAGACTGGCAGTCCGTCAGCCTATTGATCAGCATTCAATTTCAAAGACTCGTCTTGCCTATGCAGGACTCTTGTACAGCTTGCTACCTGCATTCAGCATGTTATCTGGGTTTAAAAAAATGTTTTTGTTGTTTTTTTTTTTATTTACAGTTAGAAATCAAGAAAAGCAGTCTTCTTTGGATGTTGGACTGGTTTAACTTTCTGTAACTTTCTGTTTAGTAATGCATGGACTACATGTTATGAGAACAGTACAGTGAAAAAGAGGTTAAAAAGGGGGATATACAGAGAGCAATCCATCAAAGCAAGTTAAAAACATGACAGTTTACAAAGACTGTGAAAGACACTTTCTTAAATGAAGAACTCATTTTAAAGATAAATAAAAGCTGTGAGAAGACTTCCTTCAGTAAACTGACTAAAATAAGCTGTGTAAAAATTAGTCCATTTAAAGTGAGCAGGGGTTGGTAGCAAAACTCACAGAAAGATTTTTAAAAGGAATTTCCCTCCAAATTTTTGCAGAGTAGCTGCAAGAAAATTTTTGGCACAGAGCCAGCTCCTGGTCTACAAAAGCATTACACAATAGGTTCTAAGCTGGCATTTATGTACCAACATTTTGTTGTGAGCACTTAATACACATGTACATGTGGAAGCCACCCATGCCCCGAATACATGTATGTCTCCCTTACAGTTGTATGCTATAGAATGATATAAGTGCAAATTTAAGCCAATTGGTACTAATTAATACTACTTAATGCAAATTGTTGCTCTTAACACCAATTAAGGTTTAATTAATTTAATTAAGTCAATTTAAGTCATGGACATAAATGCTAGTGTTATATAACATTTGGTTATCAGTGGTATAGCGAGGGTGGGAGGCGTCCAGGGAATTGGCGTCTCCAACCCTGCTCTTTCCCCGGTCCCCTGCCACATGTATTCACCCCTTCCCTTCTCCTGTACTTCTTTAGCTTCCCTGATGTGAGCAGCATTTGCAACTTGCTGCCTGTGCTGATCTTTTTTTCTCCCTCTGCCATCACATCCTGGTCCCGCAACCAGGAAGTGATATCAGAGGGAGAGCTGAGGCTGGTGCGAGCAGCAGGTTGGAGCTGCTGCTCGCACCGGTGAAGAGCTAGAGGTATGAGGGGAAGTGAAGGTGCACGTGCAGAGGGGGAGGGGTGGGTAGGAATGGGGGCGGAGAGGAGGAATAGTGCTGGGGAAGTCCACCCCCTGCCCCCCCCCCCTTTACTACGCCACTGTACCGGTACAATTTTGCACTGCTTGCCCTGGATTGGTAGCATGGAATATTGGTACTCCTTGGGTTTTGGCCAGGTACTAGGGACCTGGATTGGCCACCGTGAGAATGGGATACTGGGCTTGATGGACCATTGGTCTGACCCAGTAAGGCTGTTCTTATGCTCTTATGTGTGCCAAGTATAGGACAATTAAGCCATTGAAACATCACCGATGAGGCTGGCTCTAAGGCACTGTGGAATGAGGCATTATGACATCACAATCTCAGCTCTGGAATGTTGCTACTCTTTGAGTTTTGGACAGGTACTAGGGACCTGGATTGGCCACCATGAGAACGGGCTACTGGGCTTGATGGTCCATTGGTCTGACCCAGTAAAGCTATTCTTATCCACCTTGTTCTACTACCTCCAACAGTAAAAGAAAATCAGGCAATACTTCTTGGAACTGGACTTCACCCAATTACTCTATGCCTTTGTCCTCTCCCGTATGGACTACTGCAACATGCTCCTAAATGGACTTTCTGCAAAAAACCCTCCGTCGACTGCAACGAATACAAAATGTTGCCATTCGACTCCTGAAGAATCTGTACATGTGAGATCCGATCACCTCGGCGTTGCATGATGTGTGTGCATAAACGCTATTTTTCTAAAATGTATATGTAACAATTGTGAATAAGTGGCCAAACGGTAAATGTTTGTGCTTTGCTCTGATTCAATGAAAAAGGCAAAGCTCTCTAAAAATAGCCTCAAATTGATTCAGTGCATCCAGTAAAAAGGTGTCATTAACGGCTTATTTTTTTGGTTTGATATTTCTAAATATCCACAACTTTGCCTTTGGAACTAAATACAGAAAATGGGTAAAATGTTAATAATTATAACTGCATTTAGTGCAGGTTTTTGGAGGATATATATTCTATCATTTTTTGTCACTTTTCTAAGCAGGCCAAAGCAGAGAGAGCTTCCTGGAGTTGGCGGCAGCAGAAGAGGGGAATTGTAGGGACATAAAAGGTTCTTGGTTTCAGCTGCCAGTACATCTAACTCTTTCCTTTAAAGTATAAAATCATGCTTCCCCTGATGTAGCCTGTGGTCGGGGCTCAGCACTGCCCCATCCGTCACCACACTGATTTGGTTCAGCAGGTGTTGCTTGTGCAATCCTTCATCTCAGGCTAATCTGCGAGCGGCTGTCAAGGGTTATGGAGTATTTATTGAGTTTGTGTCTGCTCGAGATGACCAATAGCCAGCAGCCGCTGGATGGGCCCCGACGTTGATGATATTCCCAAAGAAAACTCAGTGATGGATACCAAGTTTGCTCGGAGCTAGTAATGAAACATGAAGCTGTTTTTAAGCAGAAACAAGGATTTTGCCCTTCCTTTTGGGTATTCACCTAGCATTAGCAACAAGCAGAGGGAAAGTACCTGAAGAAAGCTACAAGGAAAAGCTCAGCCCACAAAAGTAGACTAGAGAAACCCTACGGCTCTCTGGTTTAATGTATTTATTTTATTCCGGACCATACTGAACTATCTCTTGGATTCTACAGTATACAAGGGGCCGCTAAAAGTTCTCAGCCCAACCAAGACGAGAATGATGTGGAGCCATGAAACCTACAAATTTTTCCACACTTTTCTTGACATTTTTCATTTCAGTGACATGAAATGAAACGAAAAAAGTGTCAAGAAAAGTGTGGAATAACTTGTAAGTTTTATGGCTAGGCTTACCAGATTTTCCGGAACGAAAATCTGGACCTATGGCCCTGCCCCCAGGCCCGCCCAGTTCCACCCTGCCCCTTCTGACTAAGCTAGGCCCCATTCCGCCTCCAGCCCCACCCCATCCCCGCCCCCTCAACCTGTTTGCTTGTCGGGAGAGCATCTGTGCATGCGCTGGTGTGATGCAATGATGTCACACACACGCGCATGACATCATCGCATTGCATCCACGCCTGGGAAGTGATGTCACAGGAAAGCCGACACTGGTGCAACAGCAGCTTGGGGATTGCTTCTCATATCAGGAACGTTACGGTGTACATGCAGCAGGAGGGGCGGGGAAGGAGCAGTGTTTTATATATATAATTTTTTTTTCATATGTTTAGCTTTATATTATAATTTTATTAACTGTTTTTTATTATCATTTTTTAGTTTCCTTTGAGCCCCTGATGCAACCTGTCAGGTCTTGTGTGTGTTGTGCGTCTTCCATATTAGACCCTAGTATGTATCAAGTTAGAATAAAAACTCAGAGTGGGAGGAGAGAGAGGGCCACTAGATTGAGAATTTGGGGGTTTTGGAGTGGGTTTTTTTTTTTTTTTTTTCCCAATATTTTGGGGCAGGGACATGGTCTGATTGGATCATGGGGAAGGCGAAGGCAGGGGGTCACTAGACTACCAGGGATTACCAAGTCTGATGTAGAAAGCTGAAGGCTTGATGTTTTTTTTTAATTATTATTTTTAAATGTCCCCCTTCCTGTCAATGGGTGAGCCAGGCACCACTCATGCACTGACAGGTTGGGGGACATTTCACAATGAGCCGCATTTTTGACTTATGAGCATTTCAGCTCAGTGCTTTTATAAACTACTGTTATATCAATGGAAATGTATTTGAAAATTATGTTTATCTGAATTTGCTATATCACGCTTCTTAATGAATATTCAAAACAGTTTGCCATATACATAGTGAAAAGGAAATGGAACTTCATCTAAAGACAGGGAAG
This sequence comes from Geotrypetes seraphini, assembly GCF_902459505.1. Classification (NCBI taxonomy): domain Eukaryota; kingdom Metazoa; phylum Chordata; class Amphibia; order Gymnophiona; family Dermophiidae; genus Geotrypetes; species Geotrypetes seraphini. The sequence continues at coordinate 213,780,424 of NC_047089.1, read as the reverse complement.
TAAAAGGAGTTTGAACAGAATATCCTGGAGACTAAGTAGATCAATGAGACTGCCACGCCTCTCCACCCACCCTGCACTTACTACAAGGAAGAAGAACTGGGTATGGATAGGGTTACCTGATGTCCAGGAAAACCTGGACATGGCCTCTTTTTACAGGACTGTCCGGGCTCCTGGATGGACTTTCCAAAACCTGGCATTTGTCCGGTTTTTGGAAAGCCCTGACGAGCTCCAGCCACATATGGATGGCCTCTAAGCATGGGCGGATGACATCATACACATCCGTGCGTGCTCCAGGCCCTCCAGACGTAGCTGGAGCTAGTCAGGGAAGAGTGGAGGCAGTGTGGAGGGGGGGGGGGGAGCGGGGATGGTGGCAGAACATGGTGGGCCTGGAGGCTGATCTGGGCGGGGCTGGAGGTAGAATGGGGCAGGGTAATGTGTCTGGGGTTTTGCGGAAGATAATATGGTAACCCTAATTCCCTAGACTAAACTGAGCAGGAATCTTCCAAAGGCATATTGCCAGTGTGTGTGTGTGGAGGCTTCAATATTATGTTTCCAGTTGTTAAGGGCAGAGAGGTTCCCTGGAGTCCTGCAGAGATCACTATTGATAATGTGATAGTGGAACAGCACTTCCCACTGGCAGGGCAGTAGATAGAGAACTTCCATTCAGCCTAGAGCAGTGTCTCACAAACCTCTGGATGCCGCAGCACACTAAACCCTGTGCGGCTGGAGGGCATCCGGAAATGCGTGGACGTCGACGTGATGATGTCACATGCATGCATGATGTCATCATGCTGACGTCTGTGCATGTGCGAAGGCCCTCCAGACAAGGCCCTGAGCTGCCAGTGGGGAGGGGGGGGGGGTGGCTGCAACAGGAGAGGCGTGTAGAGGAGTAGAGGTGCCGGCTGATTGCCTTTAGAACATGCTCTCGCCACAAGCGACATGTCCTGTACGCAGTCAACCAGTGCTGGCGCCTCTCTTCCTTGCCGGCATCTCTCAGCACAACCCGAATCTTGCCGCAGAATACAGTTTGTAATGCACTGGACTAGAGAGACCAGTGATGTTGAAAGCCGCCCTAAATCATCTGTAGGAGTTTTCAGCTCTCAGAAGAACAGACAGGGCATTCCACAAGGAAGGTGTCCTAAAGAAAAACACACAGAAGGGAAGTGGAAGTTTAAGTGGCTTGCCCAGGGTCAAAGGGTTTGAACCCACAACCTCAGGGTGCTGAGGCTGTATCTGCGCCACACTCTCCTCCAAAACAATAGCAGAAGTGAGCCAAGTATAGAAGAATGAAGCCATTGTGACATCACTGATAAGGTTGGCTCTTAGGCATTGGTGGAATGAGGCATTATGACATCAGAGGAAGGGACTTGTATACTACCTTTTTGTAGTTATACAACCACGCTCAAAGCAGTTTACATACAGGTACTTCAAGCATTTTCCCTATCTGTCTGGGTGGGCTCCCAATCTAATGTACCTGGGGCAGTGGAGGATTAAATGGCTTGCCCAGGGTCACAGTGACTTGCTCAGGGAGCAGCATGAGGCTTGAGCCCCCAACCTAAGGGTACTGAGGCTGTAGCTCTAATCACTACACCACACTGCCCATTGCCCTCTTTATGAATGGTTTGTGTCAGAGTTCTTTCATCTGGAGTGGGAGGGGGGACGGTTTCATCTGTAGAGCTCTAGCAGTCGCTACCTGGTCTGTTATGTGAGATATATTCCACTACAAAAATAGGAAACAACTCTCAAAAGGATTTCACAATAGTAATAAATACAAAAAAACAACCTTATATAAATATATATATTAAACAAAAAATATTTCAGTAAATAATAGTGCTCAGTCACATTAACACCGGCAAACAGTGAATCAACTCAAGTGTTATTAGATACATCATAGCACTCCCTTCCTACCTCCTAGAATGTAAAATAGAGAATGACACGGTGACAAAATTCATCACCATTCTCGTCCCCGTGGATAACCGCGGGAAACCATCTTCATGTCATTCTTTAAGGAGAGAGGGAAGAATCAGAGTATGAATGGCCACAACCACTGACCCACAAGCTTTGCTTTGAAGAATGCTGGTGTAGAAGGATTGAGGTTGAAACAGACACTACAGAATGGCAGTCTCTGGTATTCAGAGCAGATATTGTGATGTCATAATGCCTTATTCCACCAGTGCCTAAGAGCCAATCACATCAGTGATGTCACAATGGCTTCATTATCCTTGGCTCACATAAGAATCAGAGTATGAATGGCCACAACCACTGACCCGCAAGCTTTGCTTTGAAGAATGCTGGGGTAGAAAGACTGAGGTTGAAACAGACACTACAGAATGACAGTCTCTGGTATCCAGAGCAGATATTATGATGTCATAATGCCTCATTCCACCAGTGCCTAAGAGCCAATCACATCAGTGATGTCACAATGGCTTCATTATCCTTGGCTCACCTAAGAATCAAAGTATGAATGGCCACAACCACTGAGCCGCAAGCTTTGCTTTGAAGAATGCTGGTGTAGAAGGACTGAGGTTGAAATAGACACTAGAAAATGACATGGGATTATTTCCCACTGTTATCTGCGGGGACAGGAATGGTAATGAATTTTGTCACCGTGTCATTCTCTAATGTAAAAAGCAAATTGCTTAAACATCAGAAACATCAACAAGAAAGCACTTATCTTGCTAAGATGTTGACTGTATAGTTCAATAAAAGTGCAGGCTTTGTAAGGGTAGCGCTAGCGTCATATACAGCTGATTCCGTTGACGGAGCTCACCGAAAAGTGAAACTCAGTATCCAAACTCAGTGTCCCAACTCAAACAATTCAAAAATTCAAAACTACATCCTGCTAATTCTTCTTCTTCTTCCTCAAGGAAGAAGGAATGAGGAAGTGCCGGGTTTTGAAAAGCCATCCGGACGCCTGGACATGCCCTCTAAAAGAGGGTAAATCCGGACGTCTAGTAACCCTGTACTAGAGGTACGCAGCGCCGTACATATTTTATACGCAGGTACCTGTGGGCTCCCAATCTTAAGTTTTTGTACCTGAGGCAATGGAGGGTTAAGTAAGTTGCCCAAGGTCACCAGGAGATGTAGTGAGAATCAAACCCAATATGCCAGGATCAAGGCCTACTGCACTAACCATTAGACTACATAAAAAATGCTGACCCTGTTGGCAAGTTACCAAACAGTGCCTCAATGCACTTACATTTGTATCTGAAGCTTCCTCACCATTTTTCCACATAACTGCCATTGCAGTGCAGAAGTCATGTGTCAAGTTGGTGCTTAACTTGGTGTGTGTGCATGAGCGTGTGCAACCTATTCTGATGTTGATGTATAGTGCTGTGGAAATCTGAAGCAGGATCTCAAAACCAGCAACAACCCAATAGCCCCCCGACACACACACACACTTGTCAGGCCACTCTTCCTGAGTTCCCCTTCATTAGCAGAATGCGTCGAAAGCCTGAATGAAACACATTTCCCCTTCAGAGAAAAGAAAGCTGACCGAGGGCTTGCGATGTGTTTCAAGAGTCATCTAGCAGCTGGCTCTCGTAGGCCGAGCTGTCTCCATTAACAGGTCACCGCGTTTTCTGCACAGCGTTGCTCCACAAAACCTCAAATTATTTCCATCATAAACTTCAAGAGCCCCCTGCTGACAGTAATTCACAGCACTTACAACTTAATGTTTATGTGTCATCTAAATGTTTGGATCCCTTGCTTTGTGATTAACATCTGAATTTGCGGCTCTCCCCAGATAATGATTTTTCTTTATTTTCAGCCATGCAGTGGCTTCTTGGCTCCCATGACTAATTGTCTCAGGCAAACTGACATTGAAATAATCCATAATTGCCTAATCTATCTGCGTCCGTGTGGCAAAAATGGAAAAGCACTTTAGAGGAATCAATCAGGTCCAATCATTGCGTGACATATTGGCACCGGGTCTTCACCCATTCCCCAACTGAGAAAGTGATGGTGAAAGATAAGTCTCAATGAAAAGTGCCTCTGTCTCCATAGCTCTTTGATTTAATGATAGATTATCCAGTGAGGCACTCTGCTTGCACTAAACAAAGATAATAGCATTTGAAGTCACATCCAGATAAATGATTCATCTATCAAGCACATGCCCCCTACATCACAAGAATAATGGATAGGCACTAGGCACTGGGGAAGCCTTCTGTGACTTAGAGAACCCAGTCAGCTGGGACTGGCTTTGAAAATCTTATGTTCCTAAACAGCTGAAAAAACATAAAATGCTTCATATATTTTCTATAAACAAGTAACTTGAGAAATTCTGGCTGCAAAGTACTTTGTGAAATAAGGTCGAGGCCTCTGGCATGAATCAAATTGGTGATCAGTCAGCCAGGGCTGTATTGTATTGGACTGGGGAAATAAAGCTGTTTTCAAGGCCATGTTTCTGTTCTGCTCCCTCTCCCCCAACAACCACATACCTTAGAAACATGATGGCAGATAAAGGCCAAATAACCCATCCAGTCTGCCCATCCGCAGTAACTATTATCTCTTCCTCTCTCTAAGAGATCCCATGTGCCTATCCCATGCTTTTTTAAATTCAGACACAGTCTTTGTCTCCAACACCTCTTCCGGGAGACTGTTCCACACATCTACTGCCCTTTCTGTAAAGAAGTTTTTCCTTAGATTACTCCTGAGCCTATCATCTCTTATCTTCATCCTATGCCCTCTCATTCCAGAGCTTCCTTTCAAATGAGACTTGACTCATGCATATTTATGCCATGTAGATATTTAAACGTCTCTATCATATCTCCCCTCTCCCGCCTTTCCTCCAAAGTATACGTATTGAGATCTTTAAGTCTGTCCCCATATACCTTATGACACACCATTTCAGTAGCCTTCCTCTGGACCAAATCCATCCTTTTTATATATTTTTGAATGTGCTGTCTCCAGAATTGCATACAATATTCTAAATGAGGTCTCACCAGTCTTATACAGGGGCATAAATACCTCATTTTTCCTACTAGCCATACCTCTCCCTATGTACCCTAGCATCCTCCTAGCTTCCACTGTCACCTTTTCAACCTGTTTGGCCATTTTAAGATCATCACATTCAATCATACCCAAGTCCCACTTTTCTGTTGTGCACACAAGTTCTTCATCCCCTAAATTGTGTCATTCCCTTGGATTTTTGTAGCCCAAATGCACAACCTTGCATTCCTTAGCATTAAATATTAGCTGCCAAATTTCAGATCATTCTTCAAGCTTTGCCAGGTCTTTCTTCATGTTATTCCAGGGTGTCTACTCTATTGCAGATTTTGGTATCATCCGCAGAGAGGCAAATCCTACTCGACAGCCCTTCAGCACTGTCGCTTATAAAAATGTTAAAAAGAGCAGGCCCAAGAACAGAACCTTGAGGCACACCACTGGTCACATCCCTTTCCTCAGAGCAATCTCTATTGACTGCTACGCTCTGTCATCTTCCACTTAGCCAGTTCCTGGCCCAGCCCACCACTTTGGGGCCCATCCTGCAGGCATTCAGTTTATTTATTAAACGCCTGTGTGGCTTTGCTAAAATATAATACACCACATCTAGCGCACTCCCTCTATCCAATTCTCTGGTCACCCAGTCAAAGAAATTGATCAGATTTTTCTGACAAGATCTACCTCTAGCAAATTCATGTTGCCTCCGGTTCTGTAATCCACCAGATTCCAGAAACTTCTTCATTCTCTGTTTCAAAAGTGTTTCCATTAATTTGCTTACAACAGAACTCAGATTTACTGGCCTGTAATTCCCTACTTCTTCTTTACTTCCACTTTTGTGGAGAGAGACCACATCCATCCTTCTCCAGTCCTCCGGTACCACTCCCAACTCTAGAGAAACATTGAAAAAGTCAGTTTGCAGAGTTACCAGAACTTCCCTAAGATCCTTCAGCACCCTCGGATATACACCATCCAGCCCCATCGCTTTGCCTACCTTTAATTTAACTAGCTCCTCACAAACACAACCCTCTGAAAATCGATCAGGGTCTACCACTCCAACCCTATTCACATTTGTTTTCTGTGTTCCCACTTCTGGCACTTCAGACATAAGCACAGAACATAAATATTTGTTAAACAATTCAGCTTCTATATATTTCTCCCCTTCACCTTTGAGTCTCACAATGCCATTTTTGCACTTCTTCCTATCATCACCAACATCTTTTCTCACATCAAGCAGCACTGTGGGGTAAAGACCTAGAATAATTACTCGTGCTAACTACCTATAGGGAATTCAGGAAACGTCTAAAAACACATTTATTCTTGAAATACTTAGGAAATCAGCCTATACAATCTTAGTCCTCAACAAATGATCTCTAGATCTGTCAATCACCAAGTCTATACTTTGTTGATTCCACTCAATCTGTAACATCTCTAATCATTGTAAACCGCATAGAACTTCACGGTCCTGCGGTATATAAAAAAAATTGTTATTATTATCACTGAAAGATCTAAAAAAAATGTCTTGTCTCCCCGTTTTACCACATCAGCTATTGTTTCTTCTATTTGCATCTTTGCTTTCCTGACTATCTGGAACTTTTTCCAGATATTTTTCCCTGTCTTCCCCTTTCTGTGATCTTTTGTAGTTTATGAAAGCTACAAGTGAAAACCAAAGAGGATTGACCCCAAAGTATCCACAGAGAAGAAAATCCAGAAGAAACCAAAAGAAACTCTGTGGAATGATGATGTTCCTTAAATGGACTTTATTTGAAAAATGTCAAAGTTCCAAAGGTACAATAAATCATTCACATAAAATAAAATCATCCACATAAAAGTAAAATAATCCACATGAAAACCTTAAAGGACCTAGTCCACGAGGGACGCAGGACCCAACACGGTCTGCGTTTCGACAGAGTCTTCTTCAGGGGTTCACCACATATTAGCATCTCCACGTATTTACCATTATAGGACCCTCAGGGACCCCTGAAGAAGACTCTTTGTCGAAACGCGGACTGTGTTGGGTCCTGCGTCCCTAGTGGACTAGGTCCTTTAAGGTTTTCATGTGGATTATTTTACTTTTATGTGGATGATTTATTGTACCTTTGGAACTTTGACATTTTTCAAATAAAGTCCATTTAAGGAACATCATCATTCCACAGAGTTTCTTTTGGTTTATGAAAGCTAACCTCTTATTCCATACCTTCTCAGCTACTACTATTGAGAACCAAAGCAGCCTTCTTTTCCTCTTAATTTTACTTACTTGCCTCACAAAAAGATCTGTTGCCCTTATAATAACTCCTTTCAGTTTTGCCCACTGCATTTCTACTTCTTCCAGACAACAATTCCTGAACAAAGTTCGGTTTTTTTTAAGTCTAGAACCTTAACTTTTGAATGAGCCCTCTCTATACCCATATTAATATTAAACCATACTATGCAGTGATCACTGGATGCCAGATGATCACCCACTGTAACATCAGAAACACTTTCTCCGTTTGTAAGCACTATGTCCAGTATGACCCAATCTCGCATGGGTTCCATTACCAATTGCTGGAACAGTTCTCGTTGTAGAGAATCCAGGATCTCCCTACTTCTAGAAGACCGCACAATAGGGATACCTCATTCAACATCCAGCATGTTTAAATCACTTATTAGTAAAACATCCCCTTTTTTAGATATATTCTGAATGTCTACTATTAAGTCTCTGTCCATTTCTTCCTTCTGTAAAGGAGGCCTGTATATCACACCAATGTAAATATATTTACCATTCCCTTTTTCCAAATTAATCCATAGTAACTCTTCCTTGCCTTGCAATTGTGTGGCTTTAATATGATCTTTAACATATAACGCTACTTCCCCTCCTTTTCTTCCTACCCTCTCTTTCCTGAAGAGATTATAGCCCGGTATAATTACATCCGTGAACCATGTCTTTGTGATCGCCACTATATGCAACTCATCTTCTTCTATCACTACTTCTAGATCCAGAATCTTGTTTCCCATGCTTCGAGCATTAGTATATATACTGCTTTCCAGACATTGCCCCCTTTTCCCATTCATTTAGAGGTATTCAGTGATTTACTTACCTAAGGGCTTATACTCACCCGAGGGCTTTGATCACCCTATCCTATCACTTCTAGTTTAAAGTCCTCTTCTAAATGTTTTCTAAGCACCTTCCTTCCTTACAACAGATAAGAGTACCGATATCAACCTCTGACAGTCCCTGCCTACTGGACATTGTTAGTATGCTCCGTTTTCATTTTCTCTTTAACCTCTACTCCAGTAGGTCTCTATTATCCTTTGCAGAAAACAGAAACACAGTTCTGAGACTGGTTTAGAATTAGAATTTTGAAAAGAATGATAAACCCAGGGATACTTTTAAGAAACTTTTGCCAATGAATTCATGTGAACAAAAATACAGTAAGTATTTCTGTGATACTTTTAAAGATTCATGAATATTTAGTTATAGGACAATGCATTTATGTGAACGAAATGTGCATGTTCATAGTGGAGGATGTAGGAGAGTCTATGAGTCTATGTTGTATTGTTTTTATTTATTAAACTAAACTAAACTAAACCTTAAGTTTATATACCGCATCCTCTCCATAATTATAGAGTATGGTTTACAAAAGCTTAATATAAGGAAGGAACAGCATAATGGGGTTGGAGGTTGAGTATAGGTGGGAAGAGAGCCTTATATTTTTGTGAATAGCCTAGTTTTTAGATGTTTTTGGAATAGTTGGAAGGAGCCCAGATTCTGTAGTGGGGCAGAAAGGTTATTCCAAAGCCCTGCGATGCTGAAGAATCTTCCCGCATAGAGGATAACTTTCAGTGAGCAGAAGGACAGTTTAAATTTTTGGGTGGACCTGGTGGTGTCGGGACTCAAGGAGTTCCAAGATAGTGGAATTAGGGGAGGGAGCATGCCGTATAGGATCTTAAAAGCTAGGCAGGCGCATTTAAAATGAACCCTGGGAATTACTAGAAGCCAGTGAAGTTTGGACAGAAGTGGGGAAACATGATCAAATTTGCTTTTTGCGAAGATCAGCTTGGCCACAGTGTTCTGAATTCGCTTTAAGTCTTTGGAGACATTTTTTGGTTAGACTTAAATAGATGGAGTTACAGTAGTCTAGTCTGGAAAGGATGACAGATTACGATTAAGATTATTGAGAGCTTCTACACTACCTAGACTTTAAGTGGTATATACATTTTTTAAATAAATAAAAATATATCAGTATGTATTGAGATACTTAATAGTCATATCAAAGTCATGTTTGTTGGGCTACTCTGGTAGCTTATTTCTTTGTTTGATCTCCAACTCTGGTTTCCCCAAGTCATCCTGAGCTGGAGATGCTGCAGACAGTATTTAAAGCTTTAATAGGGGGGATGGGTAGGAGTAGGGGACAAGGAATCGTAGGCTTTCCTCAAGGGTGACACAAAGGCCACGATTCTATAAATGGCGCCTAACTTCTAGGCGCTGCTGGACGTGAGTGTCAGTCACCCACTTGGCACCTTTTATAGAATAACACCTAGCAGCGCCCAAGCGTTCTTAGGCGCCGGTATGCGTTAAAACCTTTGGCACACTGCCTTTTAAGCCATGGTTTTCTTGGCCTACTTGAGTGTACCTCAGGTAGGGGCCTTCCAATGCCTAAGTGAAACTATGCTTGAAATCTACCCCAAAATCTGCCCTGAATTCACCTCTAACCACGCATACTTACCTCAGACATAGTGGTATGCACTTACAGACTAATTAATTTTTTTTAATTGTTTTTTAACAGCATTATCAATAATCATTGCTGATTAAGCCAATTAAAAAAATTAAGTTAGACGGCTGGATCCAGTGCCGTAGTAAGGGTGAGTAGCGCCTGGGGTGGTGGCACCCCTCCCTCGCCCTCTTCCCTACCCCCTGCCGCACGCGCACCCCCTTCCCTTTCCCTGTACCAACTTTGACATCACTTCCTAGGCACAGGTCCCGGAAGAGGCGCCAAAAAGCTACGGGGGAAGGTACGGAGCGCGCATGGCAAGGAGGGGAGCAGGCAGCGAGCAGTCAAGCGGGTGGGTGAGCGAGCGGGGGGACGGAGAGGATGAGGGGTGCCGCCTTGCTCTTAGGAAGACTGCGCCCAGGGCGGACTGCACCCCCCTTACTGCCACAGCCACCACTGCCTGGATCGGCTAGGCATGCCAATTTAGGTGCCTATCTTAAGGTGCCATTATAGAATCTGGGTCCAAATGGCTGAATTCAGGGCTCATGTCCATAGGGTACCAGAAGGTAGGGAAGGGCTGTTTTTTTGTTGTTGTTTTTTTTGGGGGGGGGTTAATGAATGTCATTTGCCGTTACTAGTGCATACTTTTGGGATAGAGTGCACACTATCAGGGAAAGTTTATAACTTGGTGCCTACATGTGAACTACCTATTTATTTTAAAATTTATAGCCTGCATATCCAACAATTCTATGCGGATAACATCAAAACACGCATAATAAAATTGCGACAAAGGCATACACATACAATCAAACAAATAAATACAACATTAAAAAAAACCACTAAAAATATGAGTCACTATTTAATAACAATGTAGCCCCTCATCAAAAATAAGAACTAAAATCGCCAGAAACGATGAAAAACAAAAGTGCAGCTTACTAAGGGGGTCTTTTACTAAGGCACGCTAGCCGATTTTGCGCGCGTTAAATGATGACGCATCCATAGAATATAATGGATGCGTTAGCATTAAGCGCGTGCTAAATCGGCTAGCGCGCCTTAGTAAAAGGTCCCCTAAGTCATACACAGAGACCTAAAATTCAGCTCTTCAACAAATACCAGCTGATAAATGCCAAAATACACTGATTCATGTTACAAAAATTTGTGCCAACAATACAGTTTTTAACCCTTTCCTAAACTGTATCACACTGGAAGCCTGCCTTAAATCCAAAGGTAACTTGTTCCAACAGATTGGACCCTGTACAGTACTCCTCGAAATTCGCGGGGGTAACGTTTCAGGAACCCCTGCAAATTTAGAAAAACCGCAAATGTGGTTTAGGAGCGGATCGGAAGCAGGAGAGGGCAGCTGGGGCACCAGTGGGTGCTGAAAATCAGGGGGGCAGGATCGTTCTTTGTATTTTCAGACCGCCTCTTCCGGGAACTAAAGTCAGGCTACACCAATCAGGAGCTGCTTTGACACGCTATCTGGCGTGTCAAAGCAGCTCCTGATTGGTGTAGTCTGACTTTAGTACCAGGAAGAGGCGGTCGGAAAATACCGCGAAAGACTGAGTCCGCGATTCGCGAACCGTGAATTCACGGGGGTATACTGTACCGATAACATAGTGTTACAATGCCCAGACAACCTCACTACACCCAAAGGAGGCACATCCAAGCCCAGCTTATCCACAGATCGTAATTTTCGTGTTGGATGCTAAAAATGTAACAAAGCGCGCACGGCCATAGGACAATCATCATTCAGTAACTTAAAAATTAAACAGAGAGCCTTAAATTCAATACGCATGCTAATGGGTAGCCAATGCAGTTCTCTCAAAATTGGTATAATATGCTCAGACCTCGAAACATGCGCAATAATGCATGCAGCAGCATTTTGAGCAAGTTGCAAAGCCTTAAGAACATACTTTGGCAGTCCCAAACACAGAGCAATACAATAGTCAAAAGCTGGAGCCAACATCATCACAATAGTAGTTCTAAAATTACTGGGTGCTAGTTGGACCCTTGATCTGACCCAGTAAAGCTATTCTTATGATGCAGTGTCCCATCTTGAACTCAGGCTTGACTGGTATTCCTATTTAGGCAGAGTTGCAAAAACTTTAAGCACTATAGTGAAACCCTGGGAGTTCAGTTTCAACTCGGAAATTTCTCAATACTTTTCTCACAGGTACATGACATTTAGATGCTACCTGGTGCTTAGCTACCAGGCCATTTAGGCCCAGTTCTCTTACTCTGTCGCCTAGCTTGAGTTCCCTTCTCTCCTGCGCCCCTAACTGCGCTCCCTCCCTCTACCTATGTATTTTTATCTTCTTCTTTCTCTCCCCTATTGTTGTACGAGGGGGGTGCCGAAAAGTTCTTAGTCCGACCAAGAAGTGAATGATGTGGATATGGTTCAATCAATGATCTGAAACAATGTCAAAAAACATACCCCACCTTCTACGAAACTGCGCTAGCAGGTTCTAGCGTGGGGGAGCCGCGCTGAATGGCCCGCGCAGCTCCCGACGCTCATAGGAACTCAATGAGCGTCGGGAGCTGCGCGGACCATTCTGCGCGGCTCTCTGCACTAAAAACCACTCTCGCGGTTTCGTAGAAGAGGGGGGATAGAATTTTGTTTCTGCAACTTGGCACGTAGCAAAATAAGATAACACTCTTTTCAGCGACAGTGATGAAATAATGCTCAGAATTTAGGAAGGTAGTTGGTTGGGCTGAGAACTTTTCGGCATCCCCTCGTAAACCATTCTGATGTTCCCGTGATGGGCGGCAAAACAAGTCTAAATAAAACTTGAAACTTAAATATGCGTAACATGCTGTTTTACACATTGAAGTCACTTATAAAATTGCCCCTTTAATGGCCTTATAGACTAAAACGTCACTGCAAAGGACCTTGATGTGGCTCTAGTCACAGTATTGTACATTGCAAGCAAAGGAGAACTAGCTGGCATTTGTAATTTACTTTGAAGTGGTTTTCATCCATGTTATCCCCCAAACTTAATGCTGTTTTGCACCATTCTTTTGATGACAATTTGGCAGGAAGTAGATCACCGCTCCATTCCAACACAAACAGATTCATAAAAATGGCTTGATTCAGTTCATTTTGTTTCTTTTCTCTCTTTGCCTCCAGAGGGATTCAAGGAACATCAAGACCGAAAGCCTTCTCAGCCCTTAACAGTCAGAACCTGTTAATTAATCAAGTCTCTGTATACAGTTTTGCAGATATATTCAACTGTCAACTCAGCTCATAATATTTGGAAACAGTTGGAAGATGGTGCCAAGTAGCTGACATGGTTTATGCATGTCACACAGTTCATAGTCATATGCTTAGACTCATGGACTGAACGGCACATAGGACGTGGCTGACAAGAATTTGGAAAATGTTTGGATCTTCAGGGGGAAATCTGTTGACGGGGCCTAGGGTGGATGAGATATGCAAACAGCTGCAAATAATTTGCTCATGCCCGCCCAAAATGTTTCTGCAAGCGGACTGTGATGGCATGTGGTGGCAAGAGAAAGTCATCCGTCTGATTGACTGAAAAGAGATTCTGTGAGAACTGCACCGTCACAGAGCAATCTAATATCTGTGTTCATTAACCTGCATAATGTAATGACAGTTTTGACAGTGGTTGTTCATTTGACGTCATAATATATTTCATACCACAAGCCACTAAGAACATAAGAAGTTGCCTCCGCTTAGGCAAACCAGAGGTCCATCTCGCCCAGCAGTCCGCTCTCGCGGCGGCCCATCAGGCCCACTGCCTGAACAGTGGTCTTTGACTAATTTTACAAATTACCTCTAATCCTATCCCTATAACCTTACCTCTACTCTTATCTGTACCCCTCAATCCCTTTGTCCTCCAGGTACCTGTCCAGACCTTCTTTGAAGCCCTGTAGCATGCTTCTGCTTATCACATCCTCCGGTAGCGCGTTCCATGTATCCACCACCACTATCTCACCAGTGAGCCTCCACTGGAGGAAATTCTACAAAAGGCACCTAAAGATAGGTGCATAATAATGTAAATAAGTGCCTAATGTTAGACACCTACTCAATTAGTAAATTGGCTTCAAACTCACATTTGAAAAAGATAAAAATGAATTGGGTGAAAGGCGCCTATCTTCTTAGGCGCGATTGTATAAAAGATAGGCGCCTATAACTCCAAAGTAGGTGTGTTTAGGGGCAGAGAAGGGCTTAGGTGCCACTAGGTGTGATTCTCTAAAGCAGTGGTTCCCAACCCTGTCCTGGAGGAACACCAGGCCAATCGGGTTTTCAGGCTAGCCCTAATGAATATGCATGAGAGAGATTTGCATATGATGGAAGTGATAGGCATGCAAATTTGCTTCATGCATATTCATTAGGGCTAGCCTGAAAACCCAATTGGCCTGGTGTTCCTCCAGGACAGGGTTGGGAATCACTGCTCTAAAGGACTTAGGGCTAGATTCACTAAGCAAACCGATCGTGTACCGCTCAGTTTGCGCTCAATTTCCGACCCCAGCTCGATTCACTAACCACCCTCCAGACCTCATCTGTACCGTATGCGATAAGCGCATACAAATGAGTAAAAAGGCATGTAAATTTCTTAACGCGTCAGTTCATGAAACCATTTCCTCCAAACCGACTGGCCTTTCCATTCCAAAAAGTTACGACTGCTGTGAACCAGTCGTTTACATCCTCGCCGGCTATTTCTGCCTAGCGACTGACACGTGCATGTTAAGAACCCCATCAAAAATATATATCTACCCCTCCAAAAATCATAAATATATCAAAACTTTTAAATATATGTAAACCTTCATGTACATAAGCGTTAGAAATAATTTTTTTTTTCTTTTTTGGAATGCGCATAGCGAGCGCGGGAGTGAATCTCGTATTTGTAATGCGCATTGCGAGAAAATCGGAGATTAACCCTGTGCTCTCCTTGCACATTGTACATTTCAAATATCAATTCCAAATAACCAAAAAAAACCAAAAATCATATAAAACTATTTTATAGGCCAGCTATCCCTCCCCCCCTTTCTTCCAGCTGGATTGTCACGTGCATGTGATGATAGGTGCATTTGGAGCCCGCTAATAACATCCACGATTAAACCACACCCCATTTCTATGCAGTGAATTCCTAAATAGCTAGCGCATGCGTTATAAGCTTCAAAACCAACCAGGATACGGTACGCACGTGCGTTGATCGATGTTTCAGCACTAATAGTGGCGTGTGTACGATTGGATCATTTGCATGGACAAGCTGTACTGAATCGATCGGCTACAATGACTCGGAAACAGATAGGATACGAATAGGATAGATTTTGGGACTTTAGTGAATCCTGCCCTTAGGTGCCTATAATGTAGACCTTTAAAACCAAGTTTCCAATTTTTATTAAAATTTGATATTCCGCCTATCAAAAAGATGTCTAGGCGGCTCACATAAAATATTAAAATAGCTATAAAACAAAAGAAAATCAAAATTGTGTTAGGACATAACATGAAAGTGTGGGAAAAGGGGTGAACTACAATATATATAGAAAAGTAGGGAAGGAAAACACGAAAGGGACGGTCTCTTGCGCTCCGACTGAAGAGCTGAGATCTGCTATGGTGATACATAATTAAAATAATTAAAAGGAAAATATTTAAAAATAAGCATCAGCAAACAAGAATGTTTTAAGATCTTTTTTGAAAAGATTAAGGGTTCCTTTTACTAAGCTGCGGTAGCAGTTTTAGAGTGCACTTAGTGCGCGCTCCATTACCGCACGTGCTAGATGCTAACGCCACCTTTGAGCTGGCATTAGTTTTTACGCTTAGCGCGGGGGCAGCACGTGCTAAAAACGCTAGCGTACCTTAGTAAAAGGAGCCCTAAGCGACGTCTGATATCTCCGATAGTTAGGAAGGAGAACTATGAAACTATGAGCTATTGTGACATTCTTTGTGTCTGCATCTTGCTGAGTTGGTGTCATCAAAGTAGTGCTACCACCTTGACATTATCACATCCTATAAAAGATTAATCATTTGCTAAGCCACGCTCATGATTGATTTTAATTTTTTTTGAATCATTGTAACTGTTTGGCTTTACATCAGCAGTAAGGGTGACGTGTGTAGTTACTCTCCTTCTTGGATGTCAGCTCAATATCACGCAGTTCAACACATCCCTATTAGAAAGTCTATCAAACCAAAAACTAGTCTTAGAGACATTTGGACCATTGAGATAAAGCAGCAGATTTGGACTTGGAGGATGAGATGTACAGCGTTTCTGGATCTCTGTTCGTTTGCAGAAATTAGATAGTTCAAAATCTAATAGATGTTGGCACTGTCATCTAGATATAGGGACGCTGGATCATCTGCTGTTCTATTGTCCTTTGATACTTAACTTTTGGAAATCAATATGGGGACAGATTAATACCATCCTGGAGTCATCGATTCCATTGACATATGAGATAGTCATACGTGGGATGATGTATCTTAAACCCTCATTGGATAGATATAAACTTTGGCTTTTCCTTATTATGACCGGGATAGCCATAGCAACATAGTAGATGATGGCAGATAAAGACCCGAATGATCCATCCAGTCTACCCAACCTGATTCAATTAAAATTTTTTTTTTATTATTTTTTCTTCTTAGCTATTTCTAGGCAAGAATCTAAAGCTTTACCCGGTGCTGTGCTTGGGTTCCAACTGCCGAAAACATGCAAATGATTTCTCGTAACTGGAAAAATTGGGATCACCTTAGTTTTACTTTTTGATGGGCGAATTTATGCTTAAGTTATAAGTTTGAGAAAATGAATGCTGATATGCTAGGGCATACTAAGATATTCAAATTAGTTTGAGGTTCATTGATGTCTTTTGTAGAGTTGTTATAGTTGTCCTTTATCTTTATTTCCCGTTGTTTTAGCTCCCACGCATCCAGGGGAGGGTGGGTGGGTGGAAGGGGAGGGGGATATATTTTGTTTGGTATTATTCTCTGATGGAAAATGTTGGTTGGGAGAGGGAGTTTTATTTTTGTATTGATACTGATTGATTATAAGTGCTTATCTGATTATTATTAATTGTATGCATATTGTATTGCACTTTTTGTTGGCTTTGAAAATTAAATAAAGATTTTTTTAAAAAGAAAGTCTATCAAACCTTTCACCACCACCCTAGAGATGCCATTAGTGATCAGTATTCAGTATGAACTAGAATCTCTAAAGAATGTGATTGGTGGTAGTAGGCAAGTACATGAACTCTGAACTGTATGATGCTAAGCACTGTTGCATGTATCCACGGAAAGAAACAGGTGTGATGTGCCAAGCAGACCCAGCTGGTGATACATGGTGATAATGCTGGAGTCTGTGTTAACAACCAAGCAGAGCCTGACTCCACGCAAATAAGAATAGTCAGAAGAGGTAGAAGACAGAATGAGCAATAAAAAAGAAAAATGCAATAGCCCTTTGGATAAGTTTTGCATATCAGAGAAGTGGTGTGGTTCGCCCAACAGGATAGGAGTTTTCAGATCTTTTTCTAGTCTTATTTGCAATTATATCTCATCTGCACATTTCCAAACCATTGCCCAAATGGCTCAAATGTGTGATAACCAAAGCAGGCCTGTATTTAGGAATTTGTTACATAAACAACTGCCAACACACTACGTTAGGCAGGCATGAAATATCTGGCCTAAAGAGGGGATTCATGCCACTTGATTTAGGTCCATGATCCTTCTCTCAGTTTATTTCCGGTCTTGCCTATGGGTGTCAGCATCTTAAACCTGGCTCTGTCTGAGCCAAAGTACTGTATCACAATCAAGTGGAATCAAACTAAATCCAGATCTTGGAGAGAAATAGTTTAATGCAGTTGCAATGATCCAATACTAGCAAACAAATGTAATTGATAAAGATACACTACTTTTTTTAAAATAATTTATATTCTGCATATCCTACAATTCTATGTGATTTACAAATTATTCAGGTACGCAAATATTTTTCCCTAACTGTCCTGGTGGGCTCTCATTCTATCTAATGTACCTGGGGCAATGGGGATTAAGTGACTTGTCCAAGGTCACAAAGATCAATGTGGGATTTGAACCCACAACCTCAGGAAGCTGAGGCTGTAGCTCTAACCACTGCACCACACATTCCGACTTGTTTTAAAAAGAAAAAAGGATTTACATGCAAACATTTACATCTGCTCCCAACAAGGTATAAATATCTGTGTCTTCATTTAAGCTGCATTTCTGCAATATATTAGGGACAATTTTTAAAAGACGCGTAGCCATCTAAGGGGCTCATTTTCAAAAAAATGCAGACATCCAAAAAATGGCATAAATCAAAACATCTAAGTGCCGATTTTCGAAGCTAAGTTTTTAGATGTCTTGCAGGGCACTCATGCTCCAGGATGTCTGAATGCTAAGGGGTGGTATAAGAGACATGTTTTGGGTGGGTTTAGCACTTGGACATCTTATAGAGATAATCAAACCTTTTTTCAATAGGTCCAAGGTGTCATTTGGATGTTCAGAGTTAGACCTGTTTTCAAAGCATCTAATTGCTAAAAAGTTACCCAAACTGACCAGGTGATCACTGGAGGGATGAAAGCATGCCCTCCCCTCCCCCTCCCCCTCCCCCCCACACTCCAGTGGTCACTGATCCCTTCCACCCCCCAAAGATGTGAAACATTATATACCATCCTCTATGACAGCTGCAGATGTTATGGGACATCCTAGTACAGCAGCAAGCAGGTGTCAGGAGTAGCCTGGTGGGTGGTGTAGTAAACCATAGAAAGGGGATCCAGGCCCATATCCCAACGCTACCCACCAAAACTCTCTCAAAACCTACTGTACTGCCATATATGTGATACCTGCAGCCATAAGGGCTATTTGGGTTGGTAGACAGGTGGGTATAGTAGGTTTTAGGGGAGTTCTGGAGGGCTCACCATCTGTGGCGTAATGAGGGTGAATGGAGACCGGGGTGGTGGCACCTCTCCCCTACCCTCTTCTCTGCCCCCCCACTACTTCCTGACCCCCCTTGCTGCACATGCGCCCCTTACCCGTACCTCTTTAATTCTCCCCGCTCAAGCAGTATCACGAATTTGCTGCCCGCGTTGGTGTTGGCTCTCCCTCTGACGTCACTTCCAGGTGCGGGGACCTGGAAATGATATCACAGAGAGAGCTGACACCAGCACGGGCAGCAAGTTTGTGATGCTGCTCACACCAGGAAAATGAAAGAGATATGGGGGAAGGGAATGGACGCATGCACGTGGCAGGAAGGGTTGGAAAGAAGCAAGGGGCAGAGAGGAGGATGGGTGTCGGTGCCCCCAACAAGAAGGCACCCAGAGCAGACCCCTTCCCCCTCTTATTACTCCTCTGCTCACCATACACTATAAGGGACATATGTACCTGCCACCCTTTATGTGACGTTCATAGCGGTGCCCCCTAAGGTGCCTTACTGCCCCTGGTCCATTAAAATGCTAGTCTCTCCCTACATCCAAATGGGCTTGATTTGGGCGTTATGAACTTGGATGTTTTTGAATTCGAAAATGGCTATAAAAGTTAGATGTCCTTAGGGTCAAGATGTCTAAATAGGTCATTTAAGAAATATATATTTGGACGTCTAGCGGTTTAGAAAATGGACATTTCCCTGCCCTGACTTTTGAAAATCTTGCGGGAAATATCCAAAGTCGGACTTAGACGCACTATCGAAAATGCACTTCTATGTGTGTTTATACAATCTGGCTGATATTCAATGCTATTTACCCAGTCAGAAATGGCATATAATGCTTAGCCAGCTTAATACAGATATTCAGCACGATATAACTGGTTATCTCTGCTGAATATTCCTGGTTAGCGGCTAAAAGTTAACCAGCTATATTATGCAATAACCAGCAATTTTCAGCGCTGACTAGCCAAGATTAATAGCCAAATCAAGCCACACAAATAGGAGTCCTATCTTTAGCCACTTTAACTAGCCGGTGCTGAATATTGACTTAGCCAGTTAAGTTAATGCCAGCCAAAAATAAACCATTCAATGCCGGTCACTGATCACCAGCAGGTTACGTTTTAAAGAGGTCCCAAGTTCAGCCTTTCCCTAATGAAAATAAATGACATATATATATTCATTAGGCCAATTTAACCTGGCTATTGGTGCTCTCCCAGGATAGGTTTGAGAACCATTGCTCTGGTCCATGGTTTTGTTTTTTTCTCGTACAGTGGAAGTAAAACCTGGATGTCTCAATCTGTCCTTTTCCTGGAGCCATATGTTAACCCTAATTTAATATCCATCACTAAATCCTTCTCCAGCCTGTCAGTTCAGTACACAATCTGGCAGAATTTGGGACTTCTTTAAAACGTAACCTACTGGGTTGCCACCAGTGGCAGAAGATCAAAGCAAGTTCTTCCAAGCAACAATTTTGGAAAGATCTTCAGAGCCGGTTTTCTACTTCTGAAGATATGTGATGTGATGGCAGCTTCAAGAGGGCCCTCATCTTCCTTGGACCACTCTGACCTGCAGGAGATGCTTGGGTGAAGTACACTGGCTGCCTCTAGCTTCTGAATGATGTAACCAAGCAGCTCCTATATTTATGAATGCTTTGTCAATAGAGAATCTTGTTGGATGCCTGGGGGTGGGAAAGTCAGTCTGATTTTCCCAGAGCTGTAGCCCAGCAGAACATGGCTTGGAATGTAAGAAGAGCTGCTTTAAGCTGCTGTGTTTCCAATTCTTTATTTTTTCCTATGGCAATGAACATCCGGTATAATCCATTGAAAGGGCACTGTCCTTCAGCCCTTTCAGCCAGCCTGACAGCTGCCCACTGATTAATTGACAGGTTAAAAAGATTGATTCCACATGTCAGAGCTGAAATCCAGCCAGAACAATACAGCTGTCAACTGGCCAGTAAAACAGACACTTCCATTAACAGCCCTGACAGCGGCAGCCAAGAAACACATGCACCTGCCTTTATGAAGAGCCTAAACACACAGCCGGGTGCAGATTAATCATCTTGAAAGCAGCCCGTTGGAAGATCAAATAAATGCTTCTGCAGTGGAAAAATGGTGCAGTATTTGTTTGGCATACAGTCTGCCTATGCAGGGTATCCATCGGGCATGCCTAGAATGTCATTGGAGGGATGGTGATATCAGTGGGGCTCTGCGTTCAATCCTTTAACCATACCATACATTTTCTTCTATACTGCAAATTTCAGCAAGGATTCAGTGTGATTTACAATATGATTTTTAATCAGTGATCATGGACAATGATATAGAGGTTGAAGAGGTAGGATGTCTTTGCATTTCAAGCTACAGGTTCAAGAGAATATATGAGTGTTTAGTATTTTCCTAAAGTCGCAATATGTACCCACTTGACGCAGGTGCTGTGGGAGGCCATTCCAAATTTTGAACCCTTGGAAGGCAATGGTGGATTCTTGCAATTTCTTTTGGAGTACAAGCAAAGGTGAGGGAAAGGCCGGTTTAAAGCATTGTATTGATCTTGAGTTGAAAAAAGAGTTTGTAACAATGATGTCTGTGGTTAGTCCTTTGGAATTCTCCCCATAAATGGCTTTGTGGACCACACATGTAATTTTGTATTGAATTCTTTTCCTCATGGGCAGCTAGATCAGGGTAACTCTCTTGAATTTGCTTCATTAGAAGATTAGGCTGGCAGCCGTGTTTTGGAGTAGCTGTAGTCTCCCACATTTTTTATCAGTAATATTGCAAGGAGTTGCAGTAGTCTAAGTAAGGGAGCAAGACCGCTTGGGCTATTGTACTGAAATTGGCCTGACTCAGAACAGATGTAATTACTATCAATTGCCTCAGTCTGAAGAAAATCTTCCTAGCTAGTGAATTAATCTGGTCAGAAAATGTCAGATCTGAGTCTATAACTACACCCAACACTTTTGATGTTCTCTCAATTTTGAGTTTTTCTCTGGTTACCAGCACCAATTCTGTATAAGGCAAGAAGTTGTGGTTTCTGAATGAGAAGACTTTTCTCATTCAGAAACCACAACTTCTTGCCTTATACAGAATTGGTGCTGGTAACCGGAGAAAAACTCAAAATTGAGAGAACATCAAAAGTGTTGGGTGTAGTTATAGACACAGATCTGACATTTTTGTTAAGTTTAAGAAAATTGCTATTTGTCCATGTACTGAGGCTTTCAACTGCCCTTCCTATATATTGGGTGGTGGTCTTGAAGGTATCCATAACTGGATATAGCATGAAAATGTTATTGGCATATGAAAATACGTTGGTTTGTGGATTTGAGAATTTCCTTCCTAATGCTCTGAGGTATATATTGAACAAGGATGGAGAGAGCAGTTAGCCCTGCGGCACCCCACAGAAGGCTTTCCAGGCCAGAGATTTGTTGTTGCCCTTCCTTACTTCAAATGTTTTGTTGGTCAGGAATTCTGCAAACCATTTCAATACCATGCCTTGTATACCTAGTTCATTTTCAGAGGTGAACTCTGGGACAAACACCACAAAACTTGCTGCTGTACATGTGTAGGTGTGTGTGTAGGCAAGTGTTTGTAAAGTTATATCTCTCTTGTTCCAGGAAGCAAAGCATACAGATTTTATTGCAAAACTCCTTCAGAATGCAGCAGTGCCCACAGCACAAAAGCAATGGCACCACAGTTTAAAATGTTGATTTTTTTTTTTTTTCTAAATGGTGAATTATTTTGTCTACTGAATTCCATTTTCCTGCCATATGTGACTACAAATGCATAGTTTAATTCTTAAGAAATTGAAGGAACTGCAACAAGCAACCCAAAGTTACTCAAACAAGAGTCAAGCTGTTTAGGCAAGTGGCCGCATCATTTTTAAAGGCACTTTCCACTTTACCTCCCAAAGCTCTCTGAGAATATTTCAGATCTTCAGGTAGATGATTGGTCTCACAGCTGCTGGACATGCTGCCAGTGGCATAGCAAGGGTAGGAGGTGCCCGGTGAAGTGGTGCCCCCATGAATAATAATAATAACTTTATTTTTGTATACTGCAATACCACAAGCAGTTCAGAGCGGCTTACAGAGGAAGAGACTATATACAGACAGCGATGTTACAAAAAAAAGACTTTCAGATTACATTAGCATGCCAAGAGTAGTCAGGATTTATCCGGAAGCATTTCAAAGATACAACAAGACAGGAAAGGAGTCAGAGAAATTTATCAAAGAGATAGGTTTTAATTGATTTCCTGAAGGTTTGGTAGAAGGGTGCATTTGAAATGAAGTTGGTTAACCATTTATTCCATTTGCTTGCTTGGAATGATAATGATCTATCAAGGAATCTCTTGTAGATACAGGCCTTCAAGGATGGAAACGCAAACAGGTAGGCACTACGTGTGTAAGTGGTGCCTGGAAATTAAAAATGGTGCGACAGGTAGACTGGGGATGAACCTGTTTTGAAGCAGATGCAGGCAGCCAGTGTAGTTTTTTTATAATATGGACTTACATGATCCGATGTTTTGAGACCATAAATGAGACGGACGGCAGCATTCTGAATGACTCTCAATCGTTTGATGGTTTTCTTAAAGGATCCCAAGTATATAATATTGCAGTAATCTAAAATGCTTAATATCAGAGATTGAACCAGCAGTCGAAAAGAGAGGAAGTCAAAATAGTGTTTAATGGTACGAAGTTTCCATAAGATGAAAAAAAAACAACATTTTTTTTAACCTGAGCATTAGTGTGGTCTTCAAAAGTCAAGCATCTGTCCAGGATGACTCCAAGGATTTTGATAGTAAAATTAATTGGGTCATCTAATACATTTAATCTCAAAGAGGTATTCATGATCTTGTAATCAGGACTTGCCAAGAAAATCTTGGTTTTTTTTCTGCCCTTCTCCACTCCCCCGCTCCTTCCATGCCAACTCTCACACTCCGGAAGTGATTTCAGAGGGAGCCAGGCCGGCATGAGCAGCAGGCCAGAGTAGTTGCTTGCGCTGATGAAGATTTAAAGAGGTACGGGGAGGGGCCATGGAAAGA
Source organism: Geotrypetes seraphini (assembly GCF_902459505.1). Lineage (NCBI taxonomy): Eukaryota > Metazoa > Chordata > Amphibia > Gymnophiona > Dermophiidae > Geotrypetes > Geotrypetes seraphini. The sequence goes on along the minus strand of NC_047089.1, from coordinate 213,756,876 downwards.
AGGGCACGAGTGTGGCATGGGGGATCCGAGAGATACTGTTGCCCCCATCAAGACGGCACCTGGGGCGCTCCACCCCTCATCCCCCTTACTACGCCATGCATGCTGCCTTGTACTAGCCACACTATAGTTTCAAGGAGTTATAGGTGTGTGGGGGTTAAACATACCTTAGATAGTGTTCTCATGCTGTTACAGCTATGCCCTGCATCCCACATATGCTCAGTTTCTGCACATGCACAAAACTGAGTATATGCGGAGGCCAGCGGCAGCACGGTTGGCTGCCCAAATTGTAAGAGACTGTTCAGTGAGAAGGAGGTCTTCGGCTGGCGGAGCATGCAGATCCCTGCTAGCTCAGGTATTTCTTTGAAGGCGGGGCACCAGGGAGGAGAAGGCAGTGAAATAAATTTGGGCCCACCCTGTTTACTTTTAGGCCCATCCTATATTGCCACCAGCTAAGGTGTTGTGTCAAATGTCCTTTGCAAAGGAATTAGGCATTTACCCTAGAAAAATCTTGCGCCCTTCTTTCCCCACTTATCTCTTAGAAGTTAATATTGTGTTGATGATTCATGGTGTTTGTGGGGCTGTCAGGAACTATTGATGCCGATGTCGCGGCTGTTGTCCTTTTTGGCATCCCTCTCCCCGAGAAGCTGGCAGTCTAGGCAACTGTCTAGTTTGCCCTGACCAGGGGTCTCCAAGGTCCCTCCTTGAGGGCCGAATCCAGTCGGGTTTTCAGGATTTCCCCAATGAATATGCATGAGATCTATGTGCATGCACTGCTTTCAATGCATATTCATTGGGGAAATCCTGAAAACCCGACTGGATTCGGCCCTCAACGAGGGACTTTGGAGACCCCTGGCCCTGACTGTCTATACTCTCTGCTGTTTTATGCCCGATGTAATGTTACAGGAATCCTCCCGAGGTCACTTCTGACACTTAAAGACCTGGCTTCTGAAAATTTGCTGTTGTGTATGACAGGATCACTCAGCTCTTCTGCAAAATTACTTCTGCGAATGAAAACAATCTCGGTTATGACTAGAGACTCCAGCTAGGAAAGTAGTGAACGAAAGAGAGTGGAAGGCCCTTGGCTTTAAAATGTCTTTTCCTATTCAGCCAGGGGCAGGGTAGGTTGCAATGCAAACAAACCAGAGGAGAAGACAGTATACATTGGCACTGGTTCATAGGAAGGATAAGGGTAAATGTCTTCAGGGCTCATCTCTGTCTCTGTACTAGTTTTGCCCTCTCTTGCAAGAAAAATTTGTGGCTGTGGCCAAGGCTAATAGTGCAGCTGCATTTGAAAAACAGATGAACAAGTTCCTGGATTAATTTTTAGCCAGACTTCTGGCAACTGAGAGACAGGAAATTAATTTTCCTATGAGTAGGGTTATCATATTTTTCTCCTGGAAACCCCGGACACATGACCCCGTCCTGTTCCGCCTCCATCCCTATTCTGTTCCGCCTACAGCCCTGCCCAGTTCTGCTTCTAGGCCCAGTTCTGCTTCTAGCCCCACTCCCCCCACAAAGCCTTCTCTCTTCTTCCATACGAGCTCCAGCCGCTTCTGGAAGGCTTGGAGCATGTGCAGATGTGCATGACATCATCAGCACATGCTCAGAAACCCTCCAGATGTGGCCGGAGCTCGTTGGAGCTTTCCAAAACCCAGACAAATACCGGGTTTTGGAAAGTCCATTCGGGAGCCCGGACAGTCCAGGTTTTCCCGGACGTCTGGCAACCCTACCTATGAGGATCTGGGAGTGTGCTGCACAGACCATTGTCAAGAAACAGAAGGCTAGGTTTAGCAACTCATCTATCTGTCTCAGAAGAATACCTTTTGGGGCTAATTCTATAAATGGTGCCTGAAATGGCAGGCACCAAGAAAAATTGCATCTGCCCCATGCCAGTCATGTTCAGGCATTAGTTAGAGAATCATGGCTACTGGTGTAGGGTCATGAAATGGTTAACTGTTGTCAGAAATACTGCTCTGGCCTACATAGCTGGAAACAGTGTACAATCTGCTGACATCATCTGCTTGAAATGTATGTCCCTGCCTTACCATATTGTAAGCTAAATAGATAAGAGTTTGAGCTATGATGTACCCTGCCCTCCTGAACATGTAACAGTTAGAACTGCAAGGCTTAGATAAGCAGGTAAATGAACTAGCTTCCTATAGGACTATAAGTTGTACCCCTGAACCTAGAACAAGTGCTGGCTTAGGACCAATAATAATTGTAGAAAACTTATAGAAGTAACAAATGAGAAGTTCTGAATTTTGCATATATTAGTTTGCATATGCTTAGTGAAAAGGGCATAAAAGTCCGTGCATTTCCTGTTTCTGGCACTCTTGTAAGTAGGCTGCTCACTGCACAAGAGTCCGGCATGCTGTAAATAAACCTCTTGTACTTTCTTCACGCCTCTGATTTTGTGTGTCCAAGTGACCTTTCACCGGGCCTTAGGCGCTGGTAATGTAGGCCAGGGTTTTAAAGGCCTACATTTCTGGCACCTAGGTTCATCGCAGAATCGCGTGTAGTGGAGCTTAGTGATGCCTAAGGCCAACAGCGCCCCTAAACATACCTAATTAGGCATGAGGATTCACTAAGCGTCTCGAGGTGCCCAGGTGTTAGTCGCTGGTCCTGGGAGGCACCTAGATTACACCTTTGGACACCTAACTTAAATGTTTTAATTGGCTTTAAGTGATGTGATAACTGATTGTGCCATTAAAAGCCAATTGAAAAACATAAGAACATAAGAAATGCCTCCGCTGGGTCAGACTCCCAGCACCTAACTTTAGGTGGTCTTTACAGATTTTCTCCCTTTGTATTCAAATATATCTCATGCGTATTCATCTCAGAAATCTCCAAAACTCAGTTTGTGGCCTTTGAGAACTGCACAAGATTATCCACAGTTTTTGCACAGAAAGTTCTTGGCCTGTTTACTATGAAAAAAAAAAAAAAATCAGTTCAGAGAGAGGCAGAAAGTGATGAGCAGCCTCAGTGGGACAGAAGGAGGTAAGAAACAATGCAAAAAAAAAAAAAAACCTAACAAAAAAACAACCCACACTATAAAGTTATTGCAAAGCTTTTAGGGTGAGATTAAGTACCGAAATGCAGAGATCAATCATTTTAAAAGCTGAAAAGAGAACCGGAATATATTTTCCCTTTTTAAACAGGCTTATTACTATGGCCACTTGTCAGCACTATTTGAACTCCATTGTTCCTATCTAATCTTTAGTAATGCAGCATAAGAGGGCTTATTTACCTTCTAATGACATCAATTGGCCAGAACTATAAGACTTCTTATGATTTGGTGAAGCAGGAGGGACAGCTTTCCTTTCCTACTTGACATCTGAGTATTTGCAGAGCTCTATGCTGTTTGTTCTTGTGTGACTCATCGGCTGTCATAGTCCTGGCCTTTTGATTTATTTAAATTGAATGAATAAGTACATTAGGCAAGCTGTTGGGTGGGGGGGGAGGGGAGGGAGGGAAGAGAGTGCACAGTATCAGGGATGACGAGTGATGCCAGCAAGCTGCAAATCTCTTTGTAAACTGGCACGCATCAGATTGTTAAATAGGAGACCCACGACCAGGGGAATGACAGGTCTTTTCTTACTAAGGAAGCTTATGATTAAACAGATTTACGCCATCGCTGTCTGTATGATTATTGTGCCATTGACTTTCGATCAGTAGTACTGCAAAACTAGGCACATAAACATAAAAATCTATGCACCAGTGGTACTCAGACGGCTCCTTAATCTTTTTCCCGTCAGTCATTAATGAATGTATTTGTATATGTAGTTAATTTCATTTCATTAATTTTAAAAACTTACGTCCTGCCTTTTCAGTCTTCTAACAAGCTGAGCAGACACATAAAGTCAGGACAGAAAAATGGCTGTCTTAACTTTTTTTTGCAGGGAAATAACCAAACACTGGTTTAAATATATCAGCCAGTGTCCTGGCCACATGTGTTGCCATTAGAGAATGACACGGTGACAAAATTCATCACCGTTCCCATCCCCGCGGATAACCGCGGTAAACCATCTTCATGTCATTCTTTAAGGAGAGAGGGAAGAATCAGAGTATAAATGGCCACAACCACTGACCCGCAAGCTTTGCTTTGAAGAATGCTGGTGTAGAAGGACCGAGGCTGAAATAGACATTAAAAAAATGACATGGGATTATTTCCCACGGTTATCCGCATTGATGAATTTTGTCACTATGTCATTCTCTAGTTGCCATCCCCAGTGGTGTAGTGAGGGTGAGAGGAGCCCAGGGCAGTGGTGCCCCTCCCCCACCCTCATCTCCCCCGCTCATTCCCCGAGCCCCTCTGCTGCACCTGCGCCCCCTTCCCCTGCACCTCTAGTAGTTCACTGCCGTGAGCAGCAAAAATTTCAACGTGCCCCTCGCGACCCCGTCAGCTCTCCCTCTGATGTCACTTCTTATGTAGGCCACCTGGACGTGACGTCAGCAGGAGAGACGACGCAGTGGTGAACAACTAGAGGTATGGGGAAGGGAGGCGGGCGTGGTGAGGGGGAGGAGTGGGAAGAGGCAGAGGGGAAGAGAGGAGGAGGGGTGCTGGTGCCCCCACCAACATTGCGCCCCTTACTATGCCACTGGCCATCCCCATCCCTCCCTATCTCCCACCCTTCCAAAGAACACAGTCCCTCTTCCAATCCCCCTCCATCCCACCACCATTCCATATATACCGTGAAAGCACACAGCCCCTTTTTCAATCCCCCTCCTTCCTTCTCACTCTTCTGGAAGCACGCAACACAGAATATCACCTTCAAAAAATGTTAAAAGAATCAAACTAAGAGCCAGCCCCTATTGCACACTACTAATAATGTCATTTTCCTCAGAGTGAACTTGATTTACCACTAGCTTTTGTCGTCTTTCCCTCAGCCAGTTTCTAAGCAAGGAAAGAATTGCAGAAAGCCATGTGGTAGAGCCATGTGAGTGCAAGTTTCCTAACATGAATGAAAGGCTTAATTACGCCGAGCTGATGCAGTAACTAATGACATGCAACTCTGAAGTGACTTGCTTGACAAGCAGGGATAAGAGATGGATGTATGGCCCCGATGCTCTAAAATCGCTGTTAAAATCCCTTGAGTTCCTGAAAATATGCATAACTTCATATTCATATTCTCCCTGGAGGGAATAGACTTAGTAGAGAAAGAGAGATTGTTCACCCTCTCCAAGGTGGAGAGAAAGAGAGGGCACGCTCTTAAGTTAAAAGGGGATCAATTCCGTACAAATGTAAGGAAGTTCTTCTTCATCCAGAGAGTGGTAGAAATCTGGAACGCTGTTCCGGAGGCTGTTATAGGGGAAAGCACCCTTCAGGGATTCAAGACAAGGTTAGACAAGTTCCTGCTGAACCAGAACGTACGCAGGTAAGGCTAGACTCAAACAGGGCACTGGTCTTTGACCTAAGCGCCGCCGCGTGAATGGACTGCTGGGCACGATGGACCACTGGTTTGGCCCAGCAGCGGCAATTCTTATGTTCTTTACTACTACTACTATTAATTATTTCTAGAGCACTACCAGACATACAGTATGCAGCGCTGTACAGAGTCACAAAGGAGACAGTCCCTGCTCGAATGAGCTTACAATCTAAACAATCAAGGCAAACAAACAGGATGCCAGGGTAGGGGGTTACAGTTCGAGGAAATGGTTAAGCTACTGACTTGTTCTCTGCTAATAAACTATGGGCTCCTTTCACGAAGGTGCGCTAGCGTTTTTAGCGCATGCACCAGATTGGCGCGCACTAGGAGGCGGTAGCGGTTAGCGTGCGGGGCATTTTAACGCCTTCGTAAAAGGAGCTCTATGTATAAGTGTTCCATGATGTACTATGGGGCTCATTAAAAAAAAAAAGAAAAATGCAAGAGAAAGTCCCGGCTCAAAAGAAATTACAAACTAATTATGACCGACACAGTGGACAAAATGGTGATGACAGACACAGTGGACAAAATGGTGAATCAATATAAGCAGCTAGAGGACTACAGAGGGAATGATAAACAAATGTGCTTTACAAGTTCATAGGGTGATAGCTTCATAAAAGTGGGTTTTCAGCCTGGATTTGAAGACCGCCAGAGACAGAACCTGACATACCGAGTCAGGCAGATTGTTCCAGGCATAGGGTGCAGCAAGGCAGAAGGGATTACATTACATTAGAGATTTCTATTCCGCCATTGCCTTGTGGTTCAAGGTGGATTACAAAAGAATTACAAAAAACATATTACAAGAAGAAGATATCTGGTAATTTCTAGAGGAGATAAAGAGTAGATGAGGTTGCTTTGGGGAATCGGGAAGGTATTGGGAAGTGGTCAGGAGCTGGAGTAGAGGAGAGGGGTACAGACTAGAGAGTTGCGTAGAGACAGAAATTCCACCTCTCCCCACCAGAATCCTGCCTGTCCCCGCCAGAATTCTGACCATTCCCGCCCATTCCTACCAGAATCTCCTTCATCTTGACCCGTCTCTGCGAGGAATCCCCTGTCCCCCCCCCCTAAAAATTACCTGTCCCCATAAAAAGCAACAATTACTTCTGACAGTTTTGATTTTAGTTTTAATTGAGTTTTACAGAAACAGGCATAAAACCAATACCCCTTCTCCCTCCCTCTCCCCAGTCGATTGGGGTTGGCATATCAACAAAATGCTATCCCAAAGAAGTAGATTTAAGGCAGAATTTGATGAACAGAAAGAAGATGCCTGGTGAAGCAATTCTCTCCCCCTCTGCTCTTTTTTTTTAAAGTCAATATTTAATGTTGGTATCTGCTGGGCTGAAGCAGTTTAATGCAGGGTAGTCTGGCTCCAGAGCTGCACAGTAATGCTGCCCAGTCTCTCTTGTGCTCCTCTGCACAGCCGCAGTGAGTGGTGGCAGGCTTGAGTCAACAAGATTCTTGAGGGGAGGTCTCACGCCAAGGCTCACTACTGGGAGAGCTCTGCACATCCACCAATCTGGGAGCACTTCTACAAGGAAGTGCTCATGATTAGCCATCAAGCTCCAGCTCAGTCTCCCTGATTGGTGGATATACAGAGCTCTTCCATGTGAGTGGCAATCAGCAACAGGTGCGCTGAGGGATCGAAGAAGCTTAGAGGGAATATTGGAACAAAGGTAGGCTGGCATTTCTGTGGGAGTCCCAGAGAACCAGCGTCCATCCCTGCGGGAGTCTTGTGCTTACCGCAGCAAAAAACAGTTTTCCAGGAGCATGCTCAGGCACATGATAATCTTATCTCTCCCTATACTCCACCCTGGGAACTCCGTTCATCGGGTATGTGTCTCTTGTCTGTACCCTTCTCCTCTACAGCCAACTCCCAACTCCATCCCTTCTGCCTTGCTGTGCTGCGTGCCTGGAAAACCTTCCTGACTCGGTACGATGGGCTCCATCTCTGGCAGTATTCAAGTCTAGGCTGAAGGCCCACCTTTTCAAAACTGCGCTTAAGTCTTAACCCTACCAATTTGTAAAGCATGACGCGGGACCTACTCTTACTGGAACATTGGTCCTCGACTTGGCAACTAAGCTTCAATGCCAAAAAGTGTAAGGTCATGCACCTTGGCAGCAGAAATCCGTGCAGAACTTACACCCTAAATGGTGAGACCTTAGCTAGGACTGCAGCAGAATGAGACTTAGGAGTGATCATTAGTGAAGACATGAAACTGCCAATCAAGTGGAGAAAGCTTCATCCAAGGCTAGACAAATGATGAGTTGTATCCGTAGAAGTTTCGTCAGCCGGAAGCCCGAAGTCATAATGCCATTGTACAGATCCATGGTGAGACCTCATCTGGAATATTGTGTACAATTCTGGAGGCCACATTACCAAAAAGATGTGCTGACAGCTGAATCGCTACAGCGAATGGCCACCAGAATGGTTTCAGGACTCAAGGATCTCCCGTATGAGGAAAGGCTGAGTAAATTGCAGCTATACTCACTCAAGGAACGTAGAGAGAGGGGAGACATGATTGAGATGTTCAAATATATCATGGGCCGTATCGAGGTGGAAGATGATATCTTTTTTCTTAAAGGACCCACGGCCACAAGAGGGCATCCGCTGAAAATCAGGGGCGGGAAATTTCATGGCGACACCAGGAAGTATTTCTTCACCGAAAGGGTGGTTGATCATTGGAATGATCTTCCACTGCAGGTAATTGAGGCCAGCAGCGTGCCAGATTTTAAGAAAAAATGGGATAAGCATGTGGGATCTCTTAGGGGAAGAAGTTAGGGGGGTGGGTCATTAGAGTGGGCAGACTTGATGGGCCGTGGCCCTTTTCTGTCGTCATTTTCTATGTTTCTATGTTTCCCTTTGTAGCCATCTGCCCTCTGTACCTCTTCTCACTTTGTATTTACCCACATTAACAGCATATATTGATTTACCATTTTTGGCCAGTGTGTCTTTTATAATTAGATTGTAAGCTTTTTCAAGCAGGGATCATCTCTTGTATATTTAATGTACAGCGCTGTGTGCGTCTGGCAGTTCTTAATCCATAATAGGACATTGCCTCCTATCCCATGACTTTCTAATTTCCTCAAAAGTCTTTCATGAGGTGCTTTGTCAAATGCCTTTTGAAAATCCAAATACACAATTTTAACTGGCTCACCTTTATCCACATGTTCATTCAGCCCTTCAAAGAAATGTGGTAGATTGGTCAGGCAAGATTTCCCTTGACTAAATCCATGTTGGCTTTCTCTCATTAATCCATGCTTATGCATATGTTCCGTCATTTTGTTCTTTATAATAGTCTCTACCATTTTGCCCGGTACTAATGTCGGACATTGATCTATAATTTTCCGGATCACCTCTGGAACCCTTTTAAAAAAATTGGTGTTATATTGGCCACCCTGCAATCTTCCAGTCTTCTGGATTTTAAAGACAAATGACTCATTAGTAACAATAGCTCTACCACTTTTTATCACTAAGGCCACTTTTTTTTTTTTACCACAGTTTCGTAAAAAGGCCCCCAAATAAATAACAATGAAAAACACAATGTAAAAAATGTTTTTAATGCACACTCTTAGATTCCAGTGAAAACATTCTAGTGGCTACCACTTCTTGACTCTTTTAAGTTTCCCCTCGTAGTTCATTCATTCCTTTACTTCTTCCTCCCACTGGTCCTATCCAGAATCATAGCATAAAGAAACTGTCATCATGGGGAGAAAAATAATGCCCTCTAAGACTTCTGTGGCTGACATCATGATTGTTGCAGTTGTCCAGGTCTTGCTGATAGTTCAGCCATTCTGCTTTGGCTTTCTTCAGGACATGGTTTGAGATCTGTAGTTTGTCTTTATGTATGGTAGGTTCTCAAACCTGGGGTTTGAGATAGGTGGTTTCCTCAGAAAAAAAGATTTTGGCGGGAAACTGAGCATCATAGAAACATAGGAACACGATGGCAGATAAAGGCCAAATGGCCCATCTAGTTTGCCCATCCACAGTAACCATTATCTCTTCATCTCTCTAAGAGATCCCACGTGCCTATTCCACAAATTTAAATTTTTGGTAGGAAAGTCCAAATTTGTGAACAAAAGACTTTCCCACCAAAATTCAAATTTGTGACTTACAGAATTTGCCACCTTGATTTCCCAAAGGGAAAGTTTGTTGGGAAATGAAATTCCTTCCCTCCCTCTTCTTGAAATTTCCAGCCTCATTCCTGCCAGAATTTAAAATTGTAGCCCATGAATTTTCCCTCCAAAATTCAAATTTGTGACCAAAGGACTTTCCTGCCAAACTTTATACAGACTTTGCTTTGACCCGGAGTTCTTACTTTTCCCCCTCTCTCAATTTTTATTTTATAAATGTAAATCACTTTGAAATCTTTTACTCCAGTGCAGTATATCAAGTTTTAATAATTCTGAGAAACCTAAATATTAACATTAACTTCATACACTACAATCAGGCAGTGGAGGATCAGTTCAGGGAGGATCTGGGAGGCATGTGGATACTGGCAATATTCATTGCTGGTGCTCACAAAGCTGAACAATAAGATAACACTTTATAGCATTACCTTCCATGTATTTTAGATGTTCTGTAGTACTGTGAACTTTGATGTATTAATTGATTTAAACAGGCAGGCACCAGTTTGTTTTCCGACCTGGCGTGGAGCCACCCTCACCCCAAAATAGAAGCAGGAAATACATTTAAAATGGGTGTCTAACTTAAGAATGCAGCTTAGACTTTGTATTCATTTGTATACGGACCATACAGAAAGTCTTGAAAGTGAACTTTTATAACTCTTAAGGAATTTTTGTTAACACAGTGAATAGATATTAATACAGAAAGTGAAAACAACAGAGAGGATGAAGGGAGGGGGGGGGTGGAGGTCTGACATTTTGACTCAGGTCTGGAAATCTGGGCTCCAGAGAAAAATGAATACCAAAAGAATGAAAAACTAAACTAAAGCTTAGATTTGTAGACCGGGTCATCACCAATTGGAGCTCAACTCGGTTAACAATAAGAAAAATAATACAAAAGAAGAACAAGCTAAATAAAAGAAAAAGGATTGATATGACTAATTTCTAAAATGTATGGCAAATAGGTTTGTCTTCAAAGCTTTCCGAAATGATAGAAAGGGACTTAAACTTCTTAGTGAAAGCGGCAAGTTATTCCAAAGCTCTGTCAATTTGAAAGAGAGTGACTAAATTTTCTGAAAGATTTAAATTTACCCTTAAAAGAATGAAAAGAAACTTTCAGTTTCTGAGAGCTTTTTGCAAGATGAGATCTGTATACATTCCAATCTAAGGGAACAAAAGTAATGAAAATACCAAATAAGATCTTAAATGCAATGCAAATGCACCTGAACTGAATTCTAAGATGAACTGGGAGCCAATGTAATTCTTTGAGTAATGGAGACACATGGTTGAATTTACCTTGAGCATGACACATTTCTAGTTATTTATAGTGAGCAAGCACCTGGTCAAGTTGGCAATAGCTCTACAGAGAGCTAATAAAACTTTAAAACAACAGAACTGTTGTAGAAAATGACGGTAGAAAAGGTCCACAAGGTCCGTCTGGTGTGACCATTACTGATGAAGTACTGCAGATCCTACCTGATCTCAGGATTTACCTTTACTTCCTTGCATCTAAGCAGATCCTGGTGCTCATTTTCAAAGCAGATGGATGTCTTAAAATGCCTAAATAAAAGTCCATCTGCTAAAACGTCCAAATACTGATTTTGGAAAGTCAAAATTTGGAGATTTCACCCTGCAGTTCATCCAAAAAGCAAGGGGGGGTGTTATGGATGTGTTTTGGAAGGGGCTAAGGAGGGCCCAAACGTAGGACGTACATTAGGGATTTTCAAATGGTAAGTAACATCCATGATTTAAAAAAAAAAAAGAATGTTTTTATCTAGACCTATTTCTGTCAAGTCCAATTTACAAAAAGTTGTTCTAATTGAGCAGCTGACCACTGGCGGGTCTAAGGCATGGCCCCTTCTTAATCCCCCAGTGCTGCTGTCCCCTTTCCTCTCCCCTAAAAGTGAAACTAGAAAGGAAAACTAGGCTTAATGTCAGCTGCAAGTATTATCACCATTTTGACCAAAGCAATAAGTAGGTCAGAGTTTAGTGGTTAGTGCAGTGGTCTGTGAACTATATAAGGAAATATTTCCTTATATGGAAGATCTGATCCCTAGCTGTAGTTACAGAAAACTACCACTAGGGGCACCATTTTGCAGTTGGAGAAGGAATGACTGAGCATTGTTCCTGCCTGAAGATCCCCCCTAGACACCCTCCTCCCCAACCATGGTATGCTTTGAAAATCTACAAATAGCTCTATTGGTAGTGAGCAAAATGTTTACTGCCACCAGCTGAATATTGGACACTGTCTACACAGTGATTTGGAGACAAGCAATAAATACAAATATTGTTATTCTATTAGAATATCCAGCTGGCCTGTATTGTTCCTTCTCTTGATCACTGTGTGGTTTCTTCCTTTGTTTTTACAAGCTGCAGTACAATGGGGATCTTTTTGGCTATTTGTTCAAAGAGGCCCAGATTATACTGTATCTACTTTTCAAAAGTGTCTGTTTTTAGAGGTAGAGTATTTGATCCTGATTGTTTGACTTACACTTCAAAGCTGCTAATTTACTTGTTTCAAAAATTTGTAATCTGCTCTTTCAAATTTGTCCTAGTGGCTCACAATATTATATCACAATAACTAAACTGTGGGTTAACTTGACCCACCGTTTGCTAGCAAAAATGCCAAGACTGGGTGGAGGAAAAGACCTCAGAAGTCTAAAAGTGAGCAATTTATTTGTCTCAATCTTGTGTAGGCTGACCTGTTGCCACTATGTCAGACAGAAATCAATCACAGGACAATAACTCCATACTCAGGTGTGTGAACAAGTACTGTATCATACACATTTAAATATTTTAAATACTGTGAATATGTCTAATGACTCAAAAGAGAAATATAGGCAGCACTTATCTCAAAAGTGATACCAAAATTAAACCTACATAACATAAACAAAGACAGACAAAGAAAACATTCAGGCAAAATAATCTATGGTCTCAAAAAGTTGTTTCAAATAACAGACTCTTAACCTTTTTATGTAAAGTCAAATAATCTTTTTCAAGTCGAATGTCCCCAAAGAGGGAGTTCTGCAGACTAGGAGCAACCACCATGAAAGCCCATTTGGGGCAATTTATAAAAGTCGCCAAACATTTTGGTGCAGATTCTATAAAGGACGTCTAACTTTAGGCGTCCATAATGTGGATGCCCATGGACTTAGGCATCCAAATGAAGTGGATAATAAGCACAATTAACGACTTTAACAAGCAATAATTGAAAGTTAGACGTCCAAAGGCTGGACACGATTCACAAAATAGGCATTCACAATTTCATGGACACCCATTGGAAAAAGCTGCACTTAATGGGATAGACGTGGGTGTGGCTTCGATAAAGATATCCATTTACAGAATCACATGCCACTCAGTGTCCTAACATGTTTACCTAACATCTAAAATGTATGAGTTGCAAAAGCAGGTCTACTTTTGAGCATGAGTTGGGTGCTAGGTAGGCATGAGTTAGGTGGATGTGACTTAGACGTGCTGGAGGCGTTCGCAAATAGGTGAACGGGGCTTCTATTTTGGGGGGTATAGAGGACTCCAGTTTGATATTAAGGTCAAAAGATGTTTAATTATGCATTACTTAAGCAAAGCACATGAAAAATATATATATATTGCATACTAAACCTTCTATTTTGGGGGGTAAAGAGGACTCCTCTTTGATAATAATAGAAAAAGATGTTTAATAATGTATTACTCAAGCAAAGCACGGCCTCTATGAATGTAAATCGCCTTGAACCTTTTTGCTATAGTGCTATTAATAGGTTGTGGATTACATTAGATTAGATTAAATATGAGGTCAACGTTTTGCCAGCTTGACCTGCTACCAGCTTCCTGGTTGAAATCTCCATCACAAGGCCTTCTGCCATTTATTCTATCATCCATGATAGTCTATCGCTCTGAATGGTCCCTTCTGATTGAAAAAGACAATCATCACTTCTCTACTACAAAAGCCGTCACTGGATGAAACTTTATCAGGTAATTACTGCCCAGTGTCAAACCTAAATTTTTTCTCTAAAACCCTTGAAAAGTTTGTCTTTCAACAACTTACTTCCCATATAGAACAATCTTTAATCCATCCAAATCAAGCTGGATTTCTTACATTCAATTCTTGAGACTCTACTCCTGCTAATGATTTGCATACAGCCCTACAAAGATTCTAACAAAATCACATTACTGGTGTCGTTAGACTTATCAGCAGCCTTCAACTTAGCTGATCATGATCCTTTGCTAAAATTGAATTCTGATAAGGTTTGGGCATGGTTTTTGTTTTTTTCTATCTATTTACTGTTTCTTTCATTCACAAAATTTCATAGAGTCATAACCATGTTTGTGAGGTACCATAAGAACATAAGAATTGCCGCTGCTGGGTCAGACCAGTGGTCCATCCTGCCCAGCAGTCCGCTCATGCGGCGGCCTCCAGGCCAAAAAACCAGTGCTCTAAATGAGTCCAGCCTCACCTGCATACGCCCCAGTTTAGCAGGAACTTGTCCAGCTTAGTCTTGAAACCCTGGAGGGTGTTTTCCCCTACCAGAAGAGCGTTCCAGCTCTCTACCACTCTCTTGGTGAAGAAGAACTTCCTTACATTTGTACAGAATCTATCCCCTTTCAACTTTAGAGAGTGCCCTCTCGTTCCCCCTACCTTGGAGAATGTGAACAGTCTGTCTTTATTTACTAAGTCTATTCCCCTCAGTATTTTGAATGTTTTGATCATGTCTCCTCTCAGTCACCTCTTTTCAAGGGAGAAGAGGCCCAGTTTCTCCAATCTCTCACTGTACGGCAACTCCTCCAGCACCTTAACCATTTTAGTCTCTCTTCACTGGACCCTTTCGAGTAGTACCGTGTCCTTCATGTACGGCGACCAGTGCTGGACGCAGTACTCCAGGTGAGGGCGCACCATGGCCTGGTACAGTAGCATGAAAACCTTCTCCAATCTGTTCATGATCCCCTTCTTTATCATTCCTAGCATTCTCTTTGCCCTTTTTGCCGCCGCAGTGCATTGTGCAGACGGCTTCATCGACTTGTCAATCAGAACTCCCAAGTCTCTTCCTGGGAGGTCTCTCCAAGTACCATCCCGTACATCCTGTATTCGTGCATGAAATTTTTGCTACCGACATGCATCACTTTGCACTTATCCACGTTGAACCTTATTTGCCATGTCGATGCCCATTTCTCAAGCTTGATTATGTCACTTTGTAGATCTTCGCAATCCCTCTGTGTCTTCACTACTCTGAATAACTTCGTATCGTCCATAAATTTAATCACCTCACTCGTCATACCAATGTCCAGATCATTTATAAAGATGTTGAAGAGTACAGGTCCAAGCACCGAGCCTTGCGGCACCTCGCTGGTGACACTCTTCCAGTCGGAGTATTGTCCATTTACCCCCACTCTCTGTTTCCTATGCTCCAGCCAGTTTTTAATCCACATGAGTATTTCACCCTCGATTCCATGTCATGCAATTTTCTGAAGTAGGGTTCTGTACTTTCTCTTCTACTTTTTAACATCTTTATCAATTCGTTAGCAGCTCTTATCCAATATTTTAAAATTATATTTTTCATTTATACTAATGACATTTTGATGGTCTGCCCTTGTTTTCCACATCAATCTGATTTGGCATCTTTGCAGGCATGCCTATCTGCCCTTTCATCATGTTTATCTACTCATCGCATTATGCTTAACGCAGAAAAATCTATAGCTTGCTGGATTTCTGGGTCCCTACCCAAACCTCATCAACCATTGATGTTGTTTGTCTATCAAATACAGACAGTCTCATCCTTCTGTTATTTGGGGATCATCTTAGATTCAGAATGATTTTTTTAGGACCATATCTCATCAGTCATTCGTTTGTATGCTAAATACATTCACTATGAGCTTTTATGGATTTTAAGTCTCTTCATACACCTATTAATGCTCTAATTATTTCTAAACTTGATTATGGCAACTCTATCTATGAGGTATAGTTTCTGATCAATTAAAATGCCTGAAAACTCTCCAAAATATAGCTCTGCATTTTCTCTGTCATGCTCATTGTTTCGATAAATTAACTCCATTATTTTTGCATGTACATTGGCTACCTGTTGAAAATCGTCCTCTGTTTAAGATTCTATTAGGAGCATAATCAAAAAACTAAAATGTCCAAAAACCCAGCAAATCAGCACTTGGTTGTCCTAATTGCCTGGACGTCCAAGTGCTTATCAAAACCATTTTCCTGGACATCTAGTGAGACATTTCATCTGCTGTACATCCAGGGTTAAAGGGAGTATGTTAAGAGGCGTGTTATGGGTATAATTATACAATTTGGCTTAATTGGCACTGTTAATCGAAAAGCGCCATTACAAAACAATTTTTAAAAGTAATTATCTGGTAGGCGTTTACCACGTCAAGGTAGACATCTAGTCTGAGGCATCTACCAGAAAGTAGGCAGCATTAGGGGTGGATTTGTGACGTGGTTTAACTTAGGCGCACTCAATTACTCGTAGCCAAGAAAACTCTGGCATAAATGATTAGGCATGATTCTATAAACGGTATCTAGCGGATGATTGGCAATTGCACTCCTCAGTGCCTAGAATTTAGGTTCCCAGTTAGTTGTGGGGGAAATTGGGGAGGGTCATTATTGGTGTGTATGGGGGGGTGCTCTTTTTTTTTTTTTTCTTTAAATGGGGCCGATATTGTGCATTCTTATGTTCTTATAGGCTGGACTCATTTAGAGCACTGGTCTTTGACCTGGGGGCCGCCGCAAGAGCAGAATGCTGGGCACGATGGACCACTGGTCTGACCCAGCAGTGGCAATTCTTATGTTCTTATGTTTTATAGAATCAGGACCTTATCATCACCCATTTTGTAGGTTACTGCGCACACATTTCAGAGTTACCACAGGAAGCCTGAGGTTTGGATAATTTCCTAAAAGAGAAGTTCATAGGCCATTATTGAGATGGCTAGGGGAAATCCACTGCTTATTCATAGGATAAGCGGTATAAAACCTAGGTACTTGGGACCTGGATTGCCCACTGTTGGAAACAGGATACTGGGCTTGATGGACCTTCAGTCTGTCCCCAGTGTGGCAATTCTTATGTTCTTATGTTATCATTATCACATTGTTGCAGGACATGACATACCCATCACCACTCCCCTCCCAAAAAATAATCATAGTGATCTAAAGTTCCTCTCTGGAAACCTGTTCATAAGTATACAGGGTTTTTGCAAATTATGCTTTTTGGTTGTCATGTGACAATAATAATGAATGAGCAGACAATCCACAGTCAGCCTTGGAATATCTTCTTTGCAGAATCTAGGGAGAATATGTAAACCCTAGATATTGGTGCAGCAAATACTGTTTGTGAATCCATGGCAAAAAAAACCAAAAAAACCTACAGATATGCAAGATATCCAGTTTAGCAAAATAAAGATCTTTTACAGGTCAAAAGAGAAGCATGTGTTTATCAAGGATCGAGCTCAGTTCAACATCTCTCGGCTAGGGCAACACTTTGAAACCTGCTGAAACTTTGTGAACAAAATGAGAGGGCAGTTCATTCTCCCAAAGTCATCCACAAGACAAGAGAAAATCCCCCCTTTTCTGTTCTCCAGTGACAGAGTTCCTGGGTTGAATGTCTTCTAACCTTTGCTCTCGCATTGCCCACTTCCCATGTGAGCTGACAAAACCACAATGCCTTCCCTCCGTCTCCAAATAATCCTTTTCCTTTGGGGCTCTTTTATTGCCTCTCTCACCTCTGATCTCTCTGATCCCTTTTCCTGAAATTTTAATTGGAAGAGTGCAGTAAATTAGGAATGACAGCCGCTTGAATGCCGCCTGATTAAAATCATTTGTTGAAATGCAACAGAGTTTCTACCATCAGTCCGACTTCTCTGCCATGTTCTGACATCCATTGCCGAAGCATCACCTCATGGGTTTCTAATCAGCTAAAGATGTGAAAGCCCGTTTTCAAAAGCAGGATGTCTAATGGGGAGTGGCCTCCTCTGTGCTGTTCCCTTAGAGATTCCTTCTTTTTTTTTGTTAATGAATCTGATCAAACAATTCTTGAGACTGCTGTAATTTAACCAAATCTGAATGTCTGTGCATTTACGTTTCGTATTGCAAATTCTTTATGGTGTGCTTTGTCCTGACTTTGACTCAGGTTAGATTAATACAAATATTATTTCAATAAATTAATTTGTTTCTATGAATAGTTTGCTATGTTGCCATAAGACATCTGTTTTCATTCAGAAAATTTAAATAAATACGAATCCCACATTTTTTTTTAAATTTATGTATTAGGATTTATTTACCACCTTTTTGAAGAAATTCACCCAAGGCAATGTACAGCAAGTACAATCTGGACACAGGCAATAGACAATTTAAGCAGAAAAAAAAAGTGGATAACAGGACGTATTATTGCATAGCATGCTAGTTACAATGTCAGTACAATACACAATATATCATCTTAATAGACAGCCTAGGACGTACGTGTGGGTGAAGTATATTTAATCATTTCATTTCATTCTGCAATCTAGGGACCAAATTGAAATAAAAATTATAGGAGCTCAATTACTAACAGCACGCTTTTATTTACCACAAGGCTAATTTTATGCAATGTGCTCTGCAGTAAATAATGTGCTTTATTGGCATTAGAGCACACTAAGAGGTCCTTTTACTAAGCTGCAGTAAGCACTAATGCATGCTTACCACAGGTTACAAAGCTTTATTGTGAGGCAACTGTCCATAAATGGCGCTGACCGGTTAAACAGCGCTTAGTGGATAAATCCGATTATTCAGTGTGAGATAACCAGGATTGCAAAGACCTACAATGAGATATAAACGCACTCAAGGAATGGGCTGCAAAATGGCAAATGAGGATTAACGTGGATAAGTGCAAGGTGATGCATGTCGGTAACAAAAATCATATACAACAGTGGTTCCCAAACCCTGTCCTGGGGGACCCCCCAGCCAGTCGGGTTTTCAAGATATAATGGAAGTGACAGGTATGCAAATCTCTCTCATGCATATTCATTAGGGATATCTTGAAAACCCAACTGGCTGGGGGGTCCCCCAGGACAGGGTTTGGAAACCACTGATATACACGAATACAGGATATCCGGTGCTGTACTCAGAGAGAGCCCCCAGGAAAGAGACTTGGGAGTACTTGTAGACAAGTCAATGAAGCTATCCGTGCAATGCGCAGCGGTGGCGAAAAGGGTGAACAGAAATCTAGGAATGATTAAGAAGGAGATCACAAACAGATCAGAGAAAGTTATCATGCACTGTACCGGGCCATGGTGCGCCCCCACTTGGAATACTGCGTCCAACACTGGTCGCCGTACATGAAAAAGGATATAGTACTACTTGAAAGGGTCCAGAGAAGAGCAACAAAAATGGTTAAGGGACTGGAGGAGTTTCCGCATAATGAGAGGCTAGATAAACTGGGCCTCTTCACCCTTGAAAAGAGGAGACTGAGAGGGGACATGATCGAAACATTCAAGATATTGAAGGGAATAGACTTAGTAGAGAAAGAGATTGTTCACCCTCTCCAAGGTGGAGAGAACGAGAGGGCACTCTCTAAAGTTAAAAAGGGATAGATTCCGTACAAATGTAAGGAAGTTCTTCTTCACCCAGAGAGTGGTAGAAATCTGGAACGCTCTTCCAGAAGCTGTTATAAGGGAAAGCATCCTCCAGGGATTCAAGAAAAGGTTAGATAAGTTTCTGCTGAACCAGAATGTATGCAGGTAAGGCTAGACTCAAATAGGGCACTGGTCTTTGACCTAAGGGCTGCCGTGTGAGCGGACTGTTGGGCACGATGGACCACTGGTCTGGCCCAGCAGCGACAATTCTTATGTTCTTATCTTCTCTGAAAATTCGCAGTTAGAAACTAAACGTTAACCAACTATATTGCGTGATAGCCAGCAATTTTCAGTACTGACCTGCCAAGTTTAGTAGCCACTATAAACTTAACCGGCCAGTGCTGAATTTTGACTTTGCCGGTTTTTATGCCAGCCCCCCCAAAAAAAATCAGATATTCAATGCCAGTCACCAGAAACGACCCAGCATTGAATATCTGTGCTCAGTGCCGACCACAGGAGTTAGCTGGCCCGCCTCCTGTGGTCTGAATATTGGCCAGAATGTTGTTTATAGCACTGGAGCATGTCTGAGGGTGAAGCATAGGCGTATTCTATGCTGATCAGCATAGCTACATATTGCCACACTAAAAGTGACCTCAGTACTTGGGAAAGACCCATACTGGGGATAGTGCAGGGCATTTAGTAAAAGGGGCCCCTAACTGTCAGTAAATGACCACAAGAGTATTCTTGAGGGACAAGATACTAGTGATGACTATGGAGCTCTTTTACTAAACTGCATTCAGCACTTATTCCCGGATTCTTTAACGGGCACCCAAAATTGAATATGACCCTGAGATCCATTTAGGGTCTTAATGAGTCATCAAGAATCAATTATTGACTTTAATTGGCATAATTTGGATGTGCACAGATCTGGCTATGTGAAATTCTATATAGTTCCACGCCCAAATCCTCTCATGCACAACCCAAAAGGGAACGTGTCTATAGAAGGGGCATGGGTGGATCAGGGTGTTCCAAAGAATTACACGCAGTGTTATAAAATCAGGGGCTGCATACCCAGATTGTGCACCAGGATTTACACCAGGTTTCAGTTGCTGTAAGTCCTTGCACCCAAAGTTGGACACTGGAACACGCACTCAGCGTTATTTTACGAGGGCTGATTGAAAAGTAATGAGACTGCCTCTGGTTTTTTTTCTTTCCAAGAAGAAGACGTGGCAACGCTGTGCTGGTTCTTGTGGAGCTCATACATCAACATTTCTGAACCTACAGTTGGACTGTCGTAGGCTTCATTGTTGGGTCACAGCGAGAGGAAGAGCTTAAGAACATAAGAAGTTGCCTCCGCTGAGCCAGACCAGAGGTCCATCCTGCCCAACGGTCCGCTCTCGCGGCGGCCCATCAGGCCTAATTGCCTGAACAGTGTCCCTGACTAATTTTGTAACTGCCTCTAATCCTATCCCTATTACCTACCTCTACTCCTATCTGTACACTTCAATACCTTTGTCCTCCAGGTACCTGTCCAGACCCTCTTTGAAGCCCTGTAGCGTGCTCCTGCTTATCACATCCTCCGGTAGCGCGTTCCATGTATCCACCACCCTCTGAGTGAAAAAGAACTTCCTGGCGTTTGTTCTAAACCTTTCCCCTTTCAATTTCTCTGAGTGCCCCCTTGTACTTGTGGTTCCCCGTAATTTGAAAAATCTGTCCCTGTCTACCCTTTCTATGCCCTTCATAATCTTGAAGGTTTCTATCATGTCTCCTCTAAGTCTCCGCTTTTCCAGGGAGAAAAGCCCCAGCTTCTTCAGTCTGTCAGTATATGAGAGGTCTTCCATACCCTTTATTAGCTTAGTTGCTCTTTTCTGGACTCTCTCAAGTACCCCCATGTCCTTCTTGAGGTACGGCGACCAGTACTGGACACAGTACTCCAGGTGCGGGCGCACCATTGCACGATACAGTGGCAGGATGACTTCCTTCGTCCTGGTCGTGATACCCTTCTTAATGATGCCCAACATTCTGTTTGCCTTCCTTGAGGCTGTGGCGCACTGCGCCGACGCCTTCAATGTTGTGTCTATCATCACTCTCAGGTCTCTTTCAGGTTACTCACCCCTAGCGGTGATCCCCCCATTTTGTAAGTGAACATCGGGTTCTTTTTCCCTACATGCATGACCTTGCATTTCCCTATGTTGAAGCTCTTTTTGGCCCACTCTTAAAGCCCACTCTTAAAGCACTTTTTGGCCCACTCTTCCAGCGCTGTCAGATCTTTTTGGAGATTTTTGCAGTCCTCCTTGCTTTCAACCCTGCTGTGTAATTTGATGTCATCCGCAAATTTAATAACCTCATATTTTGTTCCTGCTTCCAGGTCGTTAATAAATATATTGAACAGGAGCGGTCCCAGCACCGACCCCTGCGGAACTCCGCTCGTGACCCATTGCCAGTCTGAGTAATGGCCCTTTATTCCAACCCTCTGTTTCCTGTCCGCCAGCCAGTTTTTGATCCATCGGTGGACCTCCCCTTGCACCCCGTGGTTCCATAGCTTCCTTAGCAGTCTTTCATGTGGTACCTTGTCGAAGGCTTTTTGGAAGTCAAGGTAAATGATGTCTATAGATTCCCCTTTATCCACCTGGCTGTTCACCCCCTCAAAGAAGTATAATAAGTTAGTGAGGCATGACCTGCCTTTGCAGAAGCCATCCTGGCTCGGCTTTAGCTGCCCAGTGTTTTCGATGTGTTCCCAGATGCAATCTTTAATCAGCGCTTCCATCATCTTTCCCAGAACCGAGGTCAAGCTCACCGGCCTGTAGTTTCCTGGGTCTCCCCTTGAGCCTTTCTTGAAGATGGGCGTGACATTTGCTATTTTCCAGTCTTCCGGAATCTCTCCAGTTTTTAAGGATAGGTTGCATATTTGTCTAAGTGGCTCAGCTATTTTGTTCCTTAGTTCCTTGAGTACCCTTGGGTGAATGCCGTCCGGACCTGGCGATTTGTTGCTGTCTATCTGCCTGAGGACGTCCACTTTGCTTACCTCTAGTTGGACCAGATTTTCATCCTGATCTCCTTTTACGATCTCCTCGGGTTCCGGAATGTTGGTTGTGTCCTCCCTCGTGAAGACTGAAGTGAAGAACTCATTTAGCCTGTCAGCTATCTCCTTTTCCTCTTTTACCACTCCCTTTCTGTCTCCATCATCCAAGGGTCCCACTTCCTCCCTTGCTGGTTTCTTCCCCTTGACGTACCTGAAAAATGACTTGAAGTTTGTTGCTTCCCCCGCCAGTCTCTCTTCATATTCTCTTTTTGCTTTCCTAACCACTCGGTGACACTCCTTTTGGTGTTTTTTGTGCTCCTTTTGGTTGTCCTCTGATTTGTTCTTTTTCCATTTTTTTGAATGATGCCTTCTTGTCACTTATCGCCCTTTTTACTGCATTTGTTATCCACACTGGGTTTTTTGTTCTATTTTTTTTGCACCCTTTCCTGAACTTGGGGAAGCACAGGTTTTGTGCTTCGTGCACCGTGCCCTTGAGTAAGGTCCAGGCTTTTTCTACGGACTCCATCTTCTTTGCGGTGTCGTTGAGTTTCTTTCCCACCATTTTCCTCATGGCATCATAATTCCCTTTTTTGAAGTTCAGTGCTGTTGTTGTAGTTCTTTTCACCTTTGATGATCCAATTTCTAGCCTGTACTGGATCGTGTTATGATCGCTGTTTCTTAGTGGGGCTAGTACCACCACCTCTTTAGCGGGTCCCCCATGTCCGGTGAAGATTAGATCAAGAGTGGCATCTCCCCGTGTTGGTTCCGTGACCAGTTGTTCCATGAAACAGTCCCTCGTGACCTCCAGGAATTTGGTCTCCCTCATGCAGTTTGAGTGCCCTATAATCTAGTCTATTCCCGGGTAGTTGAAGTCCCCCATCACCACCACACTTCCGCTTTTGCATACCTGCCCCAGTTCAGCCTCCAGATCCTGGTCGATTTCTTCCGTTTGTCCCGGTGGGCGATAGTACAGACTCAATTTTATGTCTGCTCCAGTTCCTCCGGATAGCTTAACCCATAGTGATTCCAAGTCATCCACCCTTGCTGTTGTTTCCATCCTGGTTGAATGTATGGAATCCTTTATATATAGCGCTATTCCTCCACCTTTTTTGTGTGGCCTATCTCTCCTGTAGAGTTTGAACCCTGGTAAAGCCACATCCCATTTATTGTCATCAGCCCACCACGTTTCTGTGACTCCGATTATGTCTAGGCCCTTTTTGTTGGCTAAGACTTCCAACTCTACCATTTTAGCCCTTAGGCTCCTAGCATTTGTGTATAGGCAATGTAAGTCCCGGTTGTTTGCCTCTCTTGCTGGTTCCCCTCATGGTTTGGCGCTCCTGGCGACCCCCTCGTGAGTTGCCAGTCCCCAAGCCTCGTCTCGGTCATCCTCCTCCTGTGGTGTGTCTGTTTCGTCCTCAGCCTGTTTCCCCATTTTTGGTTGTCCTTTTGGATTCCGTTGTTCTCTGTTAGTCCTGTTTGGCAATTTCATTTGTGCCCTAGACCCCTGCAAATTGTCCTTTGGTCCTTCTTCAAAAAATTCCCACTCAGTCCTGAGCCCTCCTTTACAGTGTCTTTGTTCAATGTCCTTGGCCCTGGGCATCTGCATTGTGTCCTTAGGTCCTTGTCCCAAAATTTCCCACTCAGTCCCGATCCCTTTTTTACAATGTCCTTGCTCAATGTCCTTGGCCCTGGGCCCCTGTATTGCATCCTTAGGTCCTTTTTCTAAAAATTCACACTCAGTCCTGAGCCCTCTTTTACAATGTCCTTGCTCAGTATCCTTCATACGTTTCATCATGGCAGATGAAGACGACGTGTCTGTGAGAGCACGCAGCATGGCTAATTGTTTTGCCAACGTATGCTTGCCATAACATTTCAAGAGTTTCATTACTGTTCTTTCCAAGTTTCACACAAAATTCAATCACGCACTTCTGGCATGCTGCAATGAAACATACGAAGTTCTTCGTTTGACCCAACAATGAAGACTGCGGCAGTCCAACTGCAGGTTCAGAAACGTCAATGGATGAGCTTCACAAGAAACAGCACAGCGTTGCCACGTCTACTTCTTGGAAAGAAAAACAGAGGCTCATTATTTTTCAATCAGCCCTCAGCCCAGAGCACCCTTTCTAGAACAGGGCTGCTCGAGAATATTTCCCAGTGCCCACTTTTTTGTACCATTTACTGAATCTATCCCATGACACTTTGTTTGTGTTGCGTTAACTGCTCATGCTTTTGTTGCCATGGGATGTGGCATGGACAGTGTTTGGCCGTTAACATGCATTCACTGCATGCTGTCTAACACAGAGTTAATATGGGACCACTTGCCACCTCTTAAATAGAAGCACTGATTCTATAAATGGCATTTAACACCTAGGTGCCATTGTCAATCAACCACTAGGCTTTGATTCATTAGGTGCACTGCCATTTAGACCAGGGTTTTCTTGGCCTAAATGAGGGTGCCTAAGGTAGGCACCTAGCAATGACTAAGTCATTCCATGCACAAACTCCACCCCAAATCTGCCCCTAACCATGCCTACTTTCCATATAGGCACCAGTAGGTGCCTTGGTGTAGACGCCTACCAAATGGTGGCAGGCGCCTACTGGCAAATTAATTTTTTAAGTCATCTTATAATTGTTATTTTAATGGTGCTTTCAATTAACAGCACCGATTAAGCCAATTAAGAAAATTAAGGCCCTCTTTTACAAAGCCAATTACCGTGACGGCCCATGGTCATTGCACCAAAGCTCATTGGGCACGCCACCTTCCCTTTCTCTGTACCTTTTTAACTTCTCCGGCGTGAGCATCATGCCCACGTTGATGTTGGCTCGTCTTTTGACCTCACTTCCTAGGCGCGGGGTCCCAGAAGTGAGGTCAGAGAGAGCGCAGATGCCGACACAGGCAGCAACCTCGTGCCAAGGAAGTAAAAAATGTATGGTGGAAGGCAATGGGCATGTGTGCGCGGCAAGGAGATGAGCGGGGGTGAGGGGCAGAGAGGAACAGGGCTGACGCACCTTTAGGAAGACCACACCTAGGGTGGACCAATCCCCACACACACCCCTTACTACATCACTGATCAGTATGCAGAGCTGTGGATACAGGAAAAAATGTCCTTCCCCATACCAAATTGCAATTTAGGAGACCCAAGGAGGGGGGTGGGGGTTACAAAGTTTGACTGGACTGTGATAGCTTTAGGTATACACTTCTCCCTCAATTTTCACAGGGGTTAGGGGCAGAGCCGGCCCGCGAATATTGGAAATTTACAAATAACTTTTGGGCCGGCTCTGACCCACCCCCCGCCTTCCGCCTGGCATCCTAGACCTTACCTGGTGGTCTAGCGGGCTTTCAGGGCAGGAACGATCTTCCTAAGCTTCTGTCCCATGCAGATCACTCATCCAAAATGGCTGGCGTGAGTTCCCGTAGTCTCTTGAAACTACGACGGGAACTCCCCGCAGCCATTTTGGATGAGTGATCTGTACAGGTCAGGAGCCCGCTAGACCACCAGGTAAGGTTGGGGAGGTCTGAGATGCAGCATTTCTTCCCCCCCCCCAAAAAAAAAAAAATAAATTGTGAATAACCGAATCCGCGGATACTGAAACCACGGATTCAGAAAGAGAAGTATAGAAGGTTAATATTGGCTCTTCTCTTCATCCCTATATCAATATCCACTGCTGCTAAATGCAATGGCATTATTTCACCGATCATTCTCACTGGATATGCAGCGTGCTGGGGAGTCCTTGCAAGAATGCCAAGCTAATTCATTTTTCTTGAATGGATGAATGCTAAAAAAGCATTTGATACTTTATAGGAGCGATCGACCACTGCTCCTGTTCCGGCATTTCCAATATTCGATCTCTCCTAACCCTAACCCTAACTGACCACAGATGCCAGTTTCAAACTGCTGGGCATCATGTTAAGCCAAATCCAGGATTGTGAAGAAAGGATGCTCACCTACTGCAGGGTGCTGAATATCGGCCCTTGAGGGCCACAATTAGGTTTTCAGGATTTCCCCATTGACTATGAATGAAAACTATTGACATGTGCTGCCTCCATTGCTTTGGTTTATTTATTTATATCCCTCCCTTATCCAGGGCGGGTTACAAACTACATACAAAAATACATCTAAAAATACAAAACAAAAAAAATACCACACAATAAAACATCGGTGACCAGCACTTTACCGTCAGCAACCTCTATTCTGCCTTGTTCATTGAATCTCATACCCTGTATTTTATCAGGCAAAAGAGGTGCCGTTTATGCAATCTCTTAAAATTTTGTGTATATTGTTGTTGTCAATATACCCAGGGAAGTTATTCCATTCTCTAGGCGCAATACAGTGGAAAGTACTATCCCTGGATGATGTAAGCCTCAGCTGTCTTACAGATGGAATTGCAGATCTAATTGTGTGTATACAGATGGAATAATTGTGTGCACGCAGATGGAATATGTGTGCATACAGATAGAATATGCATATGTGTGGAATAATTGAGTGCATACAGATGGAATAGAAAAATAGAAACATAGAAGATGACGGCAGAAAAGGGCCATAGCCCTTCAAGTCTGCCCACTCTAATGACCCACCCCCCTTGATTTTACCCCCCTAGATACCCCACATGTGCATCCCATTTCCTTTTAAAATCTGGCACGCTGCTGGCCTCAATCACCTGAAGCGGAAGTTCATTCTAATGATCAACCACCCTTTCGGTGAAGAAGAACTTCCTGGTGTCGCCATGAAATTTCCCACCCCTGATTTTCAGCAGGTGCCCTCTTGTGGCCGAGGGACCTTTAAGAAAGAAGATATCATCTTCCACCTCGATGAGGCCCATGATATATTTAAACGTTTCAATCATGTCTCCTCTCTCTCTACATTCCTCGAGTGAGTATAGCTGCAATCTGTTCAGCCTTTCCTCATACGGGAGATCTTTGAGCCCCGAGACCATTCTGGTGGCCATTCGTTGAACTGACTCAACTCTCAGCACATCTTTTTGGTAATGTGGTCTCCAGAATTGTACACAATACTCCAGATGAGGTCTCACCATGGATCTGTACAACGGCATTATGACTTCGGGCTTCCGCCTGATGAAACTCCTACGGATACAACCCAGCATTTGTCTTGCCTTTGATGAAGCCTTCGCCACTTGATTGGCAGTTTTCATGTCTTCGCTAATGATCACCCCTAAGTCACATTCTGCCTTAGTCCTAGCTAAGGTCTCACCATTTAGTGTGTAAGTTCTGCATGGATTTCTGCTGCCAAGGTGCATTACCTTACATTTTTTAGCATTGAAGCATAACTGCCAAGTCGAGGACCAATGTTCCAATAGAAGTAGGTCCTGATTCATACTGTCGGGCAAAGTGCTCTTACTTATATGTTGCATAGTTTGGCGTCATCGGCGAATAATGTGAACAGGATCGGGCCCAAGACCGAGCCCTGCGGTACTCCACTGGTCACCTCCGATGTTTTGGACAGGGTACCGTTTACCACCACTCTCTGAAGTCTACCGTTTAGCCAATCCTTGACCCATGCAGTTAATGTTTCTCCCAGTCCCATCGATTTCATCTTGCTTATTCATTTTGGAAATCCTGAAAAACTGAGTTGTAACCTTCGAGGACCAACATTGAGCACTCCTGACCTACTGTATGTGAACCAAAAACTGTGGAAATGAATTTGGAAAAAATTACAATGCTTTCAAACAGAACTGCTTGTATTAAAATGGATCATCACTGAGAAATGCTGGGAATACCTAGTTTACTTCAAATCCTCTGTATGGAACGACCATAGCTCCCAAATATTTAGCATTAGCTTAGTTGCAAGCAGAGAAACAAAGATGATTGGCATACTATAGCTCTCAGAAACAAGAAGTTATATCATAGGGGGCAGGCCCAACAAGTGTCGCCAGTGGCATTCACAAGGCTATGGCCCCGTGCCTCATTTTGGTTTTCTTGCAGCATATAGTCATGGAGTCAGGGAAGCAGAGGGTGAGGGAACAGGTAGGTGGCATGGAGGGGAAGCATACAGTATCTGTTTCTTGGTACTGCTGCAAACAGTGTCCGTATATGGCTGTTTGGTTGAGGATGGGCTGGGGAGGGCTTCAACAGCTGGGATGGTTTAGATGGGCTGGAGTGAGTTTTGATGGAGAATTCAGAAGATGGAACCTAAGCACAGTACCGGGCAGAGCTTTAGGTTCTGACCCAGAAATAGCTAAGAAGGAAAATTTAAATCAGTAATTTAAAGAGAGGGTAAGGTTGGGCAGACTGGATGGATCATTTGTGTCTTTATCTGCCGTCATCTACTATGTTACTATGTTACAAGAAGGCAGCAGCCCTGTAGGTGTGCAAATGATGGCAGGGAGGGAAAGGCTACATACATAAGAACATAAGAATTGACGCTGCTGGGTCAGAATAGTGGTCCATCATGCCCAGCAGTCCGCTCCCGCTCCTGCTAATGTCCCGTATACCCCTTGGGATACACATACCATGTGTTGGGAACCCATGTGCTTGATAAACCGGAAGGTCATAATGGGCCCGATATTAGCACTACCCTCATATGTGCTGCTGAATATTGGCAGCCCGTCAGCTCAGCAGAGTTTAACTGGACAGGAGCCCAAGAAACTCTCCAAATCCTAAGTGACCTTCTAATTTGCCATCTCCAAGGAGCACCTGTAAATCCCAGTTTGAATCCACACCATGAAAATATCATAGAAGTCTGAACAAGCAGAATGAATTTCTGGCTATGTTTTAGAAACAATAAAATTTATTGTGTGATATTTTTTCCCTTTTAGACTCCAAAATGATATTTTGACTGAATACATTCCTGTTAGTGCAACATTCCAAAACTAAGGCAAAACAAATTTCAGAATATTGAATTGCAGCAGAGCAATGGAAAATTCCAGTAAGCATTTTGACTCTCTTATTATTTATCTAATAATAAAGGTAAAGATGTATCATTTTCTTCCTACAGACATAGTATGTAAGGCCTTTCAGTAGTTGGAAAATAGTCAATGAAAGCATGGCTCAAACGCAGAATTCAAGTAGCGTGTGCCATATTGCAGGCAGATAACACACAATCTCTATATATGTCACCAAGGCCCCCTTTCACTAAACCACACCAGCTGTTTTTTAGTGCAGGGAGCCACGCTGAATGCCTCACGCTGGTCTCGACGCTTATAGGAACTCTATGAGTGTTGGGTGCAGCGCAGGGCATTCAACGCAGCTCCCTGCGCTAAAAACCGCTAGTGCGGCTTAATAAAAGGGGGCCCAAAGGTTGTGTGTGCACATTAGTGAAACATAGCCAATATGCATGCACAATTTCATGAATTGGCCTAATCAGTACTAATCATTGGTAATTAACACCTCATAATTGATGCTAATGGGCACTAATTAAAAATTACAAGCACAATTCAGAAAGTGCAATTCTATATAAAAGAAAAATAGGTGCCAGTTGCAGTGCGGGGCAGATTGTGGTTTTCCTAGAAGCTATCACGCATTGTTATAGAATACGTCTGATCTTTGCACAACTTAGGCACAGGTATTTAGGCCTGGTTTTAGCTGGCATGGGTGTGCCTAAGTTATGCGACGTATACAGGCACTAAGCGCAGTTCTATAAAAGGTATGCACACCTTGTAGAATCATGCTAAGCACCATTCTAGTATGTGGGTGCCTTATACAGAATGGGGGAGATTATGGATAAATCCTGTCCTATTAGCCAGATATAATAAAATGAGCATTGCCAAGCTGTAGACAATCATGCACAAAAAAGCTAAAGGAATAATCACTACACGCAGTGGCGTAATGAGGGGTGAGTGGCGCAGGGGGAGCCCCTCCCCTACCCTCTTCACATACACACGCATCTTCCCTGCCCCCTCCTGCTGTGTATGCGCTGCTTCCCTTCCCCCATACCGCCGTAGCGTTCCTGGCGCAAGCAGCAACCCCCAACCTGCTGTCGTGCCAGCGTCGGCTCTTCCTCTGGTGTCATTTCCTAAAGGAGGCGACGTCAGAGGAAGAGCTGACATTGGCGTGACCGCAGGTTGGGGGTTGCTGCTCACGCCAGGAACGCTACAGAGTTACGGGGTAAGGGAAGCGTCGCGCACGGGCAGCAGTGGAGGGACGGGGAAGGAGGGGGGGACCACTGACTACACGGATAAGACTGAATGAGCTCTAATGTACTAATAACAGTGAAATGGCGCAGACAATGAAACGTCGCATCTCCTAAGGCTGAGTGCTTGCATTCGAGTCCATGCACAACATGGCGCCCTGCTATATATCAAACAAACTCCCACCCTACAGACCCCTCCACTCCCAGGAGGAAACACCTCTACAATTACCCCCTGGCCGGAGGGTTCATAGTCAGTCGCGCGTGAGACACCAGCGCGCCGACAATGGAGGGCAGACAATTCAGCGCAAGACACCAGTGCACTGCGGGAAAACTGTTTTAAAGAGCTCCGAAGTGGGGTGTGAGTGGGGAACCCCCCCCCCCCCAACTTTACTGCATAGTGTTCACGCTGCTGTTGGGGGGGTTGGGGGGTTGGAACCCTCCATTATAGAGAAAACGGAACTTTTTCCAAATTTTTTTCTCTATAATATGGGGGGGTTGCACTACCCACACCCCCCCCAACAGCAGCGCGAACAGTATGCAGTAAAGTGGGGGGGTTTCCCCCCACACCCCCCCCCCATATGCAGCTCTTTAAAACTAAATTTTCCCACGGCGCACTTTTGACATGCGCTGAATTGTCAGCGCGCTGGTGTCTGGCGCGCGATTGTCCCGTCACCGGCCGGAGCCTCCAACTAGAAACTGCCAGATGCAGATCCTACTCCTATTTCTTACCAAAGTACTGGAATCAACTACCTCCACAAATCAAAGGACTCTTGAACTTTAGGAAAGCAATAAAAACCTACCTCTTCACCAGGACACTCTTTTACTACGGCGCGCGCTAAACGCTAACGCGTGCATGTTAGTCTATGGACGCATTAGCGTTTAGCGTGCGCTAATTTGATTAGCGCGCACTAATCGGTTAGCGCAACTTAGTAAAACAAGGGGCTAATTCCCTCTGTATCACCAATGAAAAACTCTATTAGATGAATTTCACTATAGCTCACACTGCCTTAATTGTCTGTAAATTGTTTATTTAATTATTACGTGTGTTACCTTGGAACCCGTTCTGAGCTCTCTGGGGAGGACGGGATATAAATCGAATTAAATAAATAAATAACACCCCTCCCCCCTTTTTTTTTACAAAATCGTAGCATGGTTTTTAGCGTCGGCCGCAGAAGTAGTAGCACTGATGCTACGGTAAAAGCCATGCTACGATTTTATAAAGGGGGGGAGGCAAATTTATTACAAGACCTACAGATTGCAGTGGTAACACTGAAAAAAGCACGATTCATAGGGCTAGCTCCACACATGGGTGTAGGGAGGGAGTAAGAGGGGCATGCCCCCCTCACCCCCCCACACAAATTTCATAGCCACTCACTGTTGCCCACTGCTATTCCTTTCCACTCCTGTTGGTTAATGCACAAAATTTACTTTGCTCTCCCTTGGAGAAATTCTTCTACACTACTGGCTTCATAGGGGGGAATGGATGCTTGAGTAACCCTCATACCGGACAAACTTCTTCACTATGTCCAGAGAGGGGGAATTAGGGTTGAGTTTAGCATCTTCAGTTATTTCAAGAACTTGGCTGCTAAAGGTGTAAATTCTACATTGACGGTACTGAGAAAAAGTAGATTTACTAAAGGCAGCACTGGCAGCATTGAAAATAATGCTCTTTTTTCCCCTCTTAAAAATCCCCCTAAATTGAGCTTATTCAGAATGCCTTGGGATTCTTACAGGAGTCATAAAATTGGGATGGCTTTGTATGCCATACATATGCTAAAAGAGAAATTACAGATATATGTGTGCTTATAATGAACTGTTAAAGAGAATAGATTTATAAGTTAATAAACATCTGCAGATCTGAGGGCTCAGCGGCCTAACTGCACCCTCTGGAGCGACTCCGTCTCATTTCCCCACATCTGGCAAGGCCTGGAAAATGGTATGTGCAGGAAAGGCATGCTCGGAGTTTCTGCTGCCATAAATCTCGTCCCCCGCACCATTAATCTGAGCTGTCCCTGTCAGTGCCAAAGCCAAAGCACGCCACTATTCTAACGGTTTCACTGTCAAGCTTCTCAGCACATAATATATCACTCTCAGTGTCTACTCTTTCATCTTAGAAACCCTTCTTAAACACTTCCATGCCTGCTCATAGCCCTGCTGCCCCCACCAGCACAGTGGCCACTGCCAAGGGGCTTTGATCTCAGCCCATAACCCCAGCACCGAAGGTAAATTGCTTGGTTTATGCATAGGAAAGAATGTCTTCCTGAAAGTCAAAAGGATTCCAGGACTTAACAAATGCCTGTTCTACACTAACTTGTCATCGAGTAATTTGTCCAAGGCAGAAGTCACTGTTCTAAGCTCTAGGAGTCCCCCGACCATGCCTGATTTGCCTAAATCCATGGAAGAAAGAATCATGTTTCTTATAAATAAAATTAAAAACAAAAGTGGAATGCCTCCTCTGTGTATTTTATTTTATCAAGAGCAAGGGGAAATAAATATTGCAGTCCCTAAACTAAAACTAAAACTAAGCTAAACGGGGTCATCAACCAATTTGGAGCTAACATTAAGGATAGAGTAATATAAAAGAACAGGACAAAAGAAATCTAATTTGGAAAAAGTAGAATAATTAATTTCCAAAGTGTTTGGTGAACAAGACTGTCTTTAGAACCTTCCTGAAAGATAAG
This sequence comes from Geotrypetes seraphini, assembly GCF_902459505.1. Lineage (NCBI taxonomy): Eukaryota > Metazoa > Chordata > Amphibia > Gymnophiona > Dermophiidae > Geotrypetes > Geotrypetes seraphini. The sequence goes on along the minus strand of NC_047089.1, from coordinate 213,723,995 downwards.
AAGGGGCCTAAACTTCTTAGTGAGAGTGGCAAGTTATTCCAAAACTCGGTTTGTTTGTAGGAGAAAGAATGTCTAACTTTTCTGATAGATTTGATTTTGCCTTTAAGGGAAGGAAAGGAAAGTTTTAATCTCTGAGAGCTCCTAGTCAGATGAGATCTGTACACATTCCAGTCCAAAGGGACAAGAGTGATACAGAAGCCAAATAAGATCTTGAATGCAATACAAATTCATTTAAATTGAATTCTCAATGGACTACAAGCCAATGTAGTTCTCTAAGGAGAGGGGGCACATGGTCAAACTTGCGCTTACCAAAAAATGAGTCTGGCAGCAGTATTCTGTATTAGCTGGTGTCTCTGAAGGCTAGCCTTAGATAAGCCCACGTACAGTGAATTGCAATAGTCCAAACTTGCCAGAATGATTGATTGGACCAAGACAGAAAAATGCTGTTGATAGAAGAACGGTCTAACTTTCCTCAAAACACGAAGACTAAAAAAACACTTTTTTGCAAGAGAGTTAATTTGATCCTTAAATGTGAGTGAAGAATCGATGAGAATGCCTAATACTAATGAGGAGAACTCGATTTTCAAAGATTTTCCCGAATCTAGGTTCACAGCAGAAGGTAGAAAATCTAATTTAGGGCCCAGCCAAAGAAGTTTTGTCTTAGCAACAGTCCCTGTATACAAATATTGTGCAGGGGTGGGGAGAAAACAATATTTTGCAAGGCCCTGTGGTTCCACACACTGTTGGGGTAGTCGTACCCATTCCACCCTTCTACCAGGATCTGAAGCATCTACAAAGCAAAAACTCTAGGCCCAGCACCCCTTCCTAGTTGTACCCAAAGAGCCAGTTATACAATCAATGCAAAAAGAAATTCAGCTCTACATTGCAAGGCAAACTGAAGGAACACACAAATTCAGAAACAACCCATATGAGTAATTTATGGATATGGTATTAGAAACCACAATAACACAAATTCAGTGTGAAACAATGATAGGTAGACAGAATTAACAAAAAAAAAAAGATCAATAAAAAATGGTTTAAGTGAAGAACTGGTGTGCAAACTTTCATTGTGTAGAGATTTTGAGACCGAAGATGCAGCAAGGTATGGGAGGCCTCAAATGGTGTCAACTCCTGAAATTGTTGACCATGTCCATGATCTATTTTGGCAGATCGGTGAATATCAGCTAGAACAATTGCTGAGACACTACAGATATCTAGGGAGGAGTGTGTGGTGCAGTGGTTGAAGCTACAGCCTCAGCACCCTGGGGTTGTGGGTTCAAATCCAGCGCTGCTCCTTGTGATCCTGGGCAAGTCACTTAATCCTCCATAGCCCCAGGTACGTTAGATAGATTGTGAGCCCACCGGGACAGATAGGGAAAATGCTTGAGTACCTGATTGTAAAACCGCTTAGATAACCTTGGTAGGCGGTATATAAAAAAATCCTAATAAATAAAATAATAAAAATAAAACATGTTTGGTGTATAATCCACGAGCGGCTGGGTATGCAGAAGCTGTCAGCCAAGTGGGTGCCCAAATGTTTGAATGCTGAGTGTCGAGTGAACACTTCTGTGTTGATTTTGCAGCATTTTCAGTGAGCTGGTGCCAAACTTTTGGAATGACTAGTTACAATTATGTATATCCTATGACTTGCAATAAACTAATGTATTTTCTATGACTTGTACATAATCGTTGAACGCTCAGCTTTACTTTGTTGTGAACTGCTTAGAACCGTTTGTGGTCTGGCGGTATATAAGAATAAAGTTATTATTATTATTACTAGTCTTTAACGGGTGCTAGAATAGATGTGTGTGTCTGTCTTTCTTTCTTTCTCTCTCTCTCCCTTGGCCGCTGTCTGTCTGTCTATGTTTATTTGTTTTTCTCTCCTTGGACACTGGCTGTCTCTCCTTCGACGCTGCCTGAATGTCTTCCTTTCTGTCTGTCTCAATGGCCCCCTGTGTGTCATTCTTTGTGTCTGTGTCCTTGTGTCATTCCCTCGCCCCCCCAGAGCTAAGCTGTCTGCTTCCAGCATACCCCTTCCCCCAAAGCAGCCCCCTTTCCCTCTCCCTGACCCCCTTGTGTCTTCCCCCTCCCCCCCCGAGCAAAGCTGTCTACCCCCCAGCACACCTCTCCAACAAAAGCATCCCCCTGTTCCTGCAGCACTGGCACGACACCCTTCAGCCAATCGTGAGTGCTCAGAGCGCGACAGGGAGCGGGGCCTGCAGCTTCTTTGGCGTCGGTGAGGAAGGAGAGGTTGGCCCAACTCTCCGCTATCTGCACTCAGCACAACCCTCCCACCAAACAGCCCCCTTTCCTGCCTGCTCCATGGCCCTTCTTTTCCCTCTTCCCCTCCCGTTCTTCCCCTCCCTCCAGTCACCGCTGCCATTCCTATTTAAAACGGCCTGCTGAGGTTCGCGGCCGGCTGTAGCGAACCTCACAGGCCGCTGTTCACCTCAGTAGCATGTTCCCTCTGATGCGATTGCATCAGAGGGAACGTGCTACCACGTGGAGAGCGGCCTGCGAGGTTCGCTACAGCCGGCCGCGAACCTCAGCAGGCCGTTTTAAATAGGAATGGCAGCGGTGACTGGAGGGAGGGGAAGAACAGGAGCGGTAGCGGTTGTTGCGGGAGGGGGTGAGTCGGCGACGTGCAGGCCGCTGTGAACAGGAGCAGCAGCGGCGGCAGGACCATGAGCCCTCCTCCCGCCATCCGCTGCCAGAGCCGCTCCTGTCGCCCGATGCAGCTAACTGGCGCATATGCCTCAAGCCGCGGCCAAGGCTGGGGACTCGCGCATGCGCACTCCTGCGGCCACAGACCTACACCGCACAGAACACGGAAATAGGAGTGCGCATGCGCGGCTAGCTCTTTATTATATAGGATTATCACTATGATCCTGAGACAAAACAACAGTCCATGCAATGGTGGCACTTAGGTTCTCCAAAGCCAAGGAAATTCAAGACCCAAAAGTCAGCAGAAAAGGTAATGGCCAGAGTGTTTTGGGATTAGGAAGGTGTTGTAATGACTTAACATCTTCCAAGGGGCCAAAAGGTTATTGCAGAATACTACTGTAACTTGCTGGGCCGATTAAAGGAGGCATTGAGAACAAAGGAGAGGGAAGTTTCAGAAAAGAGTTCTCTCTTTGCAAGACAATGCACCTGTCACAAGGCTGGCAAAATGGATGTTTTGACGTAGTTGGGGTTTCTGCGCATACACCATCCATTCTACTCATCAGATATTTCTCTGACTGTTTTCTATGTCCAAACCTTAAAAAGAGTTTGAAAGAGCGACAATTTTCAAATGATTTGGAGGCAATTGTAGCAGCGGAGTAGTATTTCAGTGACCAGTCATCAGAGTATTTTTAGAAGGGTTACAGAAATTCCAGACATGATGTGCCAACTGTGTTGAACTTAGGGGCGTGTTGGTTAGGTTGAGAACTTTTCAGCACCCCACTCATATATGTCTTGTCTCCGTGTGTTAAAGGATTTAAGCGTGTCAGGTCAAAAGCGCGCCGGGACAAAGGCGCGCGCAGACAATTGAGCGCAGCGCGGAGGCACGCGCCGCAGATAATTACTGTTTTTAGGGCTCCGACGGGGGAGGTGTGGGGGGTACCCCCCCACTTTACTTAATAGAGATCGCGCCGCGTTGTGGGGGCGTTGTGGGGGGTTTGGGGGGTTGTAACCCCCCACATTTTACTGAAAACTTCACTTTTTCCTATTTTTAGAGAAAAAGTTAAGTTTACAGTCAAATGTGGAGGATTACAACCCCCCCAAGCCCCCCACAACGCCGGCGCGATCTCTATTAAGTAAACTGGGGGGCTCCCCAACAAACCCCCCCCCGTCGGAGCCCCTAAAAACTGTAATTTTCTTCAGCGCGTGCCTCTGTCTTGCGCTCAGTTGTCGGCGCGCGCCTTTGTCTTTCGCGGGGTTGTCTATGAACCGGATTTAAGAGAGGGGACATAAGAACATAAGAATTGCTGCTGCTGTGCCAGACCAGCCACCATCTTGCCCAGCCGTCTGTTCCTGCGGCGGCCCCCAGGTCAAAGACCATGCCCTAACTGAGACCAGTCCTACCTGCGTGCGTTCCGGTTCAGCAAGAACTTGTCTAACTTTGTCTTGAATCCCTGGAGGGTGTTTTCCCCTATAACAGTCTCCGGAAGAGCGTTCCAGTGTTCCACCACTCTCTGGGTGAAGAAGAACTTCCTTACGTTTGTACGGAATCGATCCCCAACCAGCAAATGTTGATCATTGGATCTAAGTGATCGGTTAGGGGCACAGAGTATCAAGACCCTGTCAATAAAGGAGGGAGATTTATAAAGTATTGATTTAAGGGTGAGTAGATATATCTTGTAAGTAATTTGGTGTACCACATATTTCACCACTTTCCCACATCTGCAGAGTCTTGTCCAAAATGAGATTTTTTGAGAAGTGGTGAAATATGATCACATTTCTTTGCTTTCCATATGAGTCTGATAGAGGCATTTTGGATAAGTTGCAGTCGCCTAATTTCTTTAAGAGGGATTCAACGTGTCCTCAACAATGACACCTAGATCCTTTACCTAGGCAGTGACTCCTAACATAGAACCCAGCATCACATAGCTATAGTTTGGGTTCCTCTTTCCCACATGCATCATTTTGCATTTGCTCACATTAAACATCATCTACCATTTTGATGCCCAGTCTCCCAAGGTCCTCTTGTGATTTAATAACTTTGTGTCATCATCAAATTTAAATATATCACTAGTTATTTTCATCTCTAGATCATTGATAATTATGTTAAAAAGCAGTGGTTCCAGCACAGACCCCTGGGAAACCTCACTGTATTTAAAGGCAAGTAAATGTGCATTCTTGCAGGTATTTTAGAAAAGGCTCCACATCTGCAGAGTCTTGTCCAAAACACCATCAAAATTGAGTAATCCCTGTATGGATATCTCAGTTCCAGTTTTCATGTTTTATGTAAAATTCAGCTCCATGTGATGTGAAGTTCTCATCAAGACACAGTGGAGATATGATAGAGTCGTTTAAATACCTACATCATATACCGTATTTTCTCGCATATAACGCGCGCGTTATACGTGGTTTTTACAAACCGCGCATACCCTTGCGCGTTATACACGTGAGCGCATTGTACAAAATTTTTTTTACATAGTTTCCCCCCCCGACGCCCGATTCATCACCCAGAAGAAGCGCTCGCACTCCCACCCCGAAGGACCGCTCGCACCCCCACCCGAAGGACCGCTCGCACCCCCACAGCCTCCCCCCCTCCCCCATGGAGAAGCTGTCTACCTTGTTTCCGGATGCCAGCCCAGCTGCTTCCTCTGCCGGTGGTCCTGCCCCTTCTCAGAGCCCTGTGCTGCGCTGCTTCCTCTTCAGGCGGTCCCGCCCTTTCTCTGATGTCAGAGAAAGGGTGGGACCGCCGGAAGAAAAAGCAGCGCAGCAGGGCTCAGAGAAGGGGCGGGACCGCCAGCAGAGAAAACAGCTGGGCTCGCTGGCATCCGGAAACAAGGTAGACAGCTTCTCCATGGGGGAGGGGGGTGAGGCTGTGGGGGTGCGAGCGGTTCTTCGGGTGGGGGTGCGAGCGGTCCTTCGGGGTGGGAGTGCGAGCGCTCCTTTGGGGTGGGGGTGCGAGCGGTCCTTCAGGGTGGGGGTGCGGGTGCGTGCGAGCGGTCCTTCGGGGTGGGGGGTGAGCGGTCCTGCGGGGGGGGTGAATCGGACATCGGGGGAGGGCATCAGGCTTTCAGGGTAGGGACAGGACTTCAAGGAGGAAAGGAGAGTCGGGGCGGGTGAAAACAGAGTCGGGGTCTCCAGAGGAGAGTCGGGGCGGGCGAAAGGAGAGTCGGGCAGCATGCGCGGTATACGGGTGTGCGCGGTATATAAAAATTTATGTACATAAATATGTGTTTTTTGCACGCTATACCCGTGTGCGCGTTTTACACGGGTGCGCGTTATCTATGTGAAAATACGGTAAATGTGCATGAGTCAAGTCTCTTTCATTTGAAAGGAAACTCTGCAATGAGAGGGCATAGGATGAAGTTAAGAGGTGATAGGCTCCGGAGTAATCTGAGGAAATACCTTTTTACAGAAAGGGTGGTAGATGCGTGGAACAGTCTCCTGGAAGAGGTGGTGGAGACAAAGACGGTGTCTGAATTCAAGAGGGCCTGGGATAGGCACGTGGGATCTCTCAGAGAGAGAAAGAGATAATGGTTACTGCGGATGGGCAGACTAGATGGGCCATTTGGCCTTTATCTGCTATCATGTTTCTATTAATCAAAGCCAAGTCTTCTTCTTTCCTTCCTCTACTGCTTTTTGCATAAAAAAAAGAAATAATCTTCTGTTCACTGTATTGGGGTAGTTTTGGTTCTGTGTTTTCTGGATAGGACTTTAAACTATATTTCCTCTTTGCTTCCCTCTCATAGGCAGGACTTTGGAACAAACGTTTTAGTGGTTTGTTCTTAAATTCTTCTTCATACTAGGCCTTTAGAAGATCGTTTAAAAACTTATCTGTTTGATAAATACGTATAATTTAGATATGTTAATAATTTCTTAATGTTATATTTTATATTTAATGTACTGTGTTGTTACAGTTCTTACACCTTATTGTAAACTGCACTGAAACGTGAGGTATTGTGGTATTTAAGTTTTTGAAAATCCTGTTTTCCTGGACTATAGAAAGAGAGTGTATCGTTCTCAAAGGATAAGAATATTGTATTAACTATTTAAATCCTGTGTACCTGTGGCACTGCAAGTTTGGAAAATCCTGTGGTGTTTTTTGAGAGCAGACGTCTATGACCCAGAAATATCAATGAACAAAGACAATTGAACTTAATCATGGATTTGTAATGCATGTACCTATTGGGCAGACTGGATGGACCATTCAGGTCTTTATCTGCTATCATTTACTATGTATGTTATGTTACAATTCAAGCAGGCAGGACAGACTCCTGTCTGGTTATATTGCTTGTGCGAAACTATGCACTGACATTCAGCAGCGCTTAACCAGTTAGTACCATTGAATATCAGCACGAACCGCTAGTAGTTCTTAAAACTGTCCTGGGGGACCCCCAGCCTGTCAGGTTTCCAAGATATCCCTAATGAATATGCATGAAGCAGATTTGCATATCATAGAGATGACAGGCATGCAAAATCTGCCTCATGCGTATTCATTAGGATGTCTTGAAAACCCAACAGGGCAGGTTTAAGAACCACTGCTAACCACTAAAGCCATAGCTGGTTATTCTGTGGGTGGTCAGCACTCATGTGGTTAAGTGCCAAGATTCAGCACTTGACTGTTTACTTTAACCAGACAAATTGGACTGCATAAAACACAGTCCTATCTTGATCTAGTTTCACATTGTGTTGAATATTTCATTTAACTGGATGATAGCCAGCTGGACATAACTGGATATTGAATGCTGGTGCTCAGACATGGCCTGTATTGAATATCTGGGCATAATGCAGTCAGAGACCCCAAAAAAAGACACCGACAACCACCACCATGAAAAAAAAAAAAAAACATGGCCACCTTGGGCCTGATTCCATACACGGCACCTAAATTGGTAGATGCCTAGAAAAATGGTGCCTACCACGTATCATTGAAATTTAGGCCCAAAATATCAAAAACACTTAAGAATGTCTTTGTGATAGCAGATCACGTAGATACAATGCTACCATTCTAAATGTTACCTGTCTCTGGGTAACACAGAGATAATTAACTTTAGAATGAGTATCATGTATGTTAAGTACGGTTCGTTTTTGATTAATAGCTTGAAGGGAGTGAAACTAGGTGTGTTTAAGCTATGGATATATCATTTTGTGTATTTATGTTACAGTTTCCACTACATTAATGGCCTTAATAATTCTTCCGAGTGATGGCAATAGTCAAAAATTCAAAAATTATCAACAAGCACCACACTCTTCTGTATCTTACCCCCCTCTTTTACTAAAGTGCTCTAACCAATTAGCGCACACTAAATCAGTTAGCACGCACTAATCGGTTAGCACACCTTAGTAAAAGAGGGCCTTAGCGTTCTTAGTTTCACTTAGTGCTTATATCACTTGTTAGCAATTAGTTCTCATATGCTCAAAACATTTCAAAAACCTTTCTTCCAAATTTTATTTTTTTTTTTTAAATTATTTATTTATCATTTTACACAAATTTATCAAGCATAATATCTTGTACAGCATGATTGTAATTTAGGAACAAAAAAGAAGAAAGAAAAGAAAATGATTTTATAAAGGGGAGAAGTATAACATACTCCCCTTACAATATTAAGCAATCAATAGTCCACAATGTACTATCTGTGATCCAAGACTTACAAAGAGTGATATTAATAATTAAAAAAGAAATTGTTTAAGAAGTAAATCAAAAGTGACTGAAGTTACAGGGAGTATTAATCATAAGTCAGTTATTACTTCAGTTGTTCCACCTTTATCAAGATGTTTCAAAGCTACAAAATTGGTTAGGTGTGTCGGATCAAAGAAAACATATTTATCTGAACCATAAAGAACAATACATTTACAGGGAAACCTAAGAAAAAACTTTCCCCCCACTGAAATTACACCTGGTTTCAATAACAAAAACTGCCTTCTCCGTTTTTGGGTCTCTTTGGTGATGTCTGGAAAGATCTGTACTTTCTGTCCCAGAAACTCTTTGGTTCTATTTTTAAAGAACATCTTCATAATCCAGTTCTTATCTGGTGCCAGTGCAACAGTCGCCAATAATGTTGCTCTTCCAAATTTTCATACACGGCCTCAGCGGCTACGCTTGAGTATCATATTTCATGTAATGTTCAAACTTAAAAGTAGAACTCTCTAGTGATGAAAATGCACACAGAGAGAGAAGATCTCAAAACACCCCTGGAGTCCAATCAATAGAAGGAAAAAGAATTTTGGGGTTAGGGAATCATCATTGATCACAATCTTTGTGAGAATATTTTAATAATTTAATTTTAATTAATCTTTTTAAATTGTTTTTTTTTAAATAAATATTTGTATAGTTTTAAATATATTTCAACAATTCCTATTTCTCCCATTCAGGAATTTTAAAGAGCTGGCAACAATTATAATGTCAAAAATAGTAGGTGGTGAGGAAAACACTCTGAAAGAATGCAGGGCTGAGAGGTCAAACTCGATAACAATATAACACTAGAACCAAGACTTCTCAGAGTAAATGTCCAAAATATAAGTTAGATGAAATTCAAATACAATAAAGTAAATGCATTTATACATACACTCAGATATGTGTAATCGACCAAGAGCTGTGGCTCCTGTAGCCAAACCCACCGTCCCATCACTGTGTATGACTATAATGCTGGTGATATTGGGGTGCTTCTTAAATAATAAAAGTATTTTTCAGTGGCAATAAAAGGAGAAACAATTCCTACTTAACTTAAAAGGGTGTTGGTAGGTTCCTTTTCGACATGGACCATGTTTCGAGGGTCTTTTTCAAGGAACCCAAAGGAGGTGTTGGTAGTTTCAAATGCCAAGGAAGAGTGGGGGACAAAGGAAGAGATGGAGACTCCATCTTGGGGTCAGTGGGGAAAACTCGCATGGACAGTAGGTCGGGGGGAGAAATCACTTGGACACTGAAGGAAACCGAGGCATCAGAAGGGGTGACAAAGGCACGATTGAAGGGGACAAACTATCTCAGTCAGAAAACACTCCATACAAAAAGAAAGAATGGACAGCCATGTATGCTAATGCCCATAGCTTAGGCAACAAAATACTAGAACTGGAAACGGAAATGAGAAACGCTGACCTTGATGTAGTGGCAATATCAGAAACTTGGTTCTCGGAGTCTCACGGATGGGATATGGTCATACCAGGTTATAACTTACTCTGTCGAGACAGAGAGGGCAAATCAGGAGGAGGGGTAGCTCTGTACATTAGAGAAGACATCAAAGTTACTAAAATCACAGACATCAAGTATATGGGAGAGTCCCTCTGAGTGAACCTTGCCAGGGGCAATAACAAATGCCTGTATCTAGGTGTTGTATACAGACCACCTAGACAAAAGGAGCAAGCAGACGATGAGCTAATGGAAGACATTGAGACCATCACACTGCGTGGAGATACAGTGCTGGTGGGAGACTTCAATATGCCCGATGTGGACTGGAACAAACCTTCCGCTACAACCAGCGGCAGCAAGAGGATACTTGCCTCCATGCGAGGAGCATGCCTCAAGCAGATGGTATTGGAACCCACCATGGGTCAGGCAATCCTGGACCTATTGCTCACCAAAGGTGACAGTGTCACAGAGGTATCGGTGGGAGACACCTTGGCATCCAGCGATCACAACATGGTGTGGTTCCACCTCAAGAAAGGAACCACTAGGTCAAATACGTCGACTAAGGTACTAAATTTTAAAGGAACTAACTTTCAGGGCATGGGGAACTACATCTACAACATGCTGCAAAATCAAAGCACGACGGACAATGGAGAGGAACTATGGTCGACTCTGAAATCTACACTGCTAGAAGCAACCAACATATACATAAAAACCGTGAGCAAACGACGCAGGAACAACAAACCATAGTGGTTCTCCGCGGAGATCTCAGAACTAGTAAAACAAAAAGAAAAAAGCGTTCACTACCTACAAACAATCACAGCAATCTGAAGCTAAAGAAACCTATATGGCTAAATCCAGAAAAGTTAAAATGACAGTCAGAGAGGCTAAACTCCGGATGGAAGAAAACATAACTAGGCAGGAAAAGAAAGGGGAGAAATCCTTTTTTAAATACGTTAGCGACAGGAAGAAGAACACAAGCGGTATTGGGTACCTAAAGAAACCTGACAGCAACTTTACAGACTCGGAAGCAGACAAAGCAGAAATACTCAATAACCACTTCTGCTCAGTCTTCGCCTGCGAAGCGCCAGGATCCGTTCCTCAGCTACAGACAAGGGGGGGCTCGGAAGACCCATTCCGGGACATGGAATTTACTGCAAGCGAAGTCTACAGTGAGCTATCAAAAATAAAAGTGAACAAAGCTATGGGCCCGGACAATCTACACCCTATAGTACGTCAAGAATTGAGCGATGTCCTGGCAGAGCCGTTGGTCGTGCTCTTCAATCTTTCCCTGAGCAAGGGAAAAGCACCCCTAGACTGGAAAACTAAACTAAACTAAACTAAACCTTAGGTTTGTATACCGCGCCATCTCCGCAAGCGCAGAGCTCGGCACGGTTTACAGAGTTAAGAGGAAAGGAACTACAATAAGGGATAAAGGAGAGGGACTAAGAGGAAAGAGAGGGACAGAATACTGGAGAATGGGAGGTGATTAGATTTTTGCAAAGAGCCACGTAATTTGGATATAATTTGACTTTTTTTCATTTGTTTTCACCTGCAATGTCAGATAATCCTATAAAACAGTTATCAGAAACAATATATGTGATATGGTATATGGTTTTTGTTATCAAACTATATGAAGCTTTTTTTTTTTTTCTTTTTTTAGTGTTAATATGCATAAAAGCTGTTTAAATTTTTGTGAAATATATATTTTATAAAAAGAAAAAAAAAAAAAGGAAGGAGCTTGAGTTTCTGAGTGGGGATGAGAGGTTGTTCCAGAGTTCTGTGGTTCTAAAGGGGAGAGATGTTCCAAGTTTTCCTGCGCGGGATATACCTTTTATAGAGGGGAATGATAGTTTCAGTTTTTGGGAGGGTCTGGTGGAGTGTGGTTTTGAGGAATTCCAAAAGAGTGGGATAACGGGAGGAAGGATGCCATGTAGGATCTTGAAGGCTAAGCAGGCACATTTAAAGAGGATTCTGGAGTATACTGGGAGCCAGTGAAGCTTGGAGAAGAGTGTGGAGACATGATCGAACTTGCTTTTTGCGAAAATAAGCTTAGCCGCGGCGTTCTGAATAAGCTGAAGTCTATGGAGGTTTTTCTTAGTAAGGCTTATATAGATGGAATTGCAGTAATCCAGTCTAGAGAGGGTAGTAGATTGAACGAGGACGGTAAAGTGAGAATGATGAAAGCAGGATCTCACCTTTCTCAACATATGAAGGCAAAAGAAGCATTTTTTTATCAAAGGGTTGAGGTGATCGTTGAAGGAGAGAGAGGAGTCTATGACGATGCCTAGGACTTTACTTGAAAACTCAAGCTGAAGAGTGGGTCCAGAAGGTAATGGGATGGAGGTGGGTAAATGATCTAATGTTGGCCGAGCCAAAGTAGTTTTGTTTTGGACTCGTTCAGTTTCATTTGGACAGATTGGGCCCAGGATTGGAGATTCGTAATACAAGTGGATATGTTCTCAGCGAGGTTAGAGAGGTTCGAGTCGGTCTCGAGGAGGATGAGGATGTCATCGGCGTAGGTGTAGAGAGTTTCCAGGGGGGATAGATGAAGGAGTTTCAGAGAGGACATGTAGATGTTGAAAAGGATAGGAGAGAGGGGGGAGCATGGAGGGACTCCGCATTTCGGTTTCCAGGGGGGGGATGAAGTACCGTTTAAGTTAACGGTGTAGGAGCGGAAGCGTAGGAATTTCGAGAACCAATCTAGGACTGTGGAGCTTATGCCTATTTCGGAGAGTTGGAAGATAAGGATATCGTGATGGACGACGTCGAAAGCTGCGGAGAGGTCGAATTGAAGGAGAACAGTGAATTTGTTGCGAGAATGGAGTTGTTGCACCTTAGAGATTAGTGAGGCCAGAAGGGATTCGGTGCTGAAGTTGGGTCTGAAGCCAAACTGGTGGGGTAGGAGGATAGAGAATCTTTCTAGGTAGGATGAAAGTTGAGTGGATATGATGGATTCTAATAACTCGGTTAGGAGGGGGATATTTGCTATTGGGCGGTAATTTGATGGTATGGAGGGGTCAAGGTCGGCCTTTTTCAATAGAGGGGCCAATGAAATATGTCCCATGTCGGAGGAGAAGAGGCCCGATGTTAGGGCTGAGTTTATAAGTTCGGTGAGGGAGGCGATGGCCTGTGTAGAGGTGTTCTCGAATAGGTAGGAGGGGAAAGGGTCCAAGGTGCACTTGCAAGTTTTTAGTTTGAGGCAAAGTTTGGAGACTTGCAATTCGGAAACGAGTTCGAAGACGGTCCAGGATCTGTCGGCTGGAATGGGGGTGGAGACAGGTAAGGTAGGGTTGGGGTCAGTAGAGACCAGGGAGTTGTAGGAGACTGTGGGTGGGAAGGAGCGTCTTAGGGTGGTAACCTTTTCATTAAATAAGATTGCAAGGGCATCAGCTGATATGGACGGTGGGAGCAAGGGTGGGTCTTTTTTTGTAGTTAGGGAGCGCCAGATGTTAAACAGTGCACTGATCTGGTTGTTGGATTTAGAGATCTTGTCTCCGAAGAAGTTCTTCCTGCCAACGTTATCCCGCGCCACAAAAAGGGATGTAGGTTAGAGGCTGAAAATTATAGACCGGTGAGTCTCACATCAATAGTGAGTAAACTCATGGAAAAATTGATTAAGAACAGATTAGACACATTCCTGGATGATGAAAGATTAAGAGATCCCCACCAGCATGGCTTTACAAAGGGAAGGTCTTGTCAATCCAATCTGATTGGGTAACAAAAAAACTGGATGAGGATGAGTCCCTGGACATAGTGTATTTGGACTTTAGTAAGGCTTTTGATAGTGTTCACACCTTAGGTTATTAAACAAGATGAACTCGCTAGGACTAGGAGAAACACTGACATCATGTGTACAAGACTGGCTTAGCAGCAGGCTTCAAAGAGTGGTGGTAAACGGTATCCCTTCAAAAACGTCAAGAGTGACCAGTGGAGTGCCGCAGGGCTCGGTCTTGGGCCCGATGCTATTTAATATCTTTGTAGGGGATCTGACTCAGGGACTTCGAGGCAAAATGACACTATTTGCCGACGATGCTAAACTATGCAGCGTTGTGGGCAGGGCCTCAGAACCTGACAGCGCAACCAGGCCCAACACTATGGAGCAAGACCTGCTTGTTTTGGAAAAATGGTCCAGTACTTGGCAACTAAACTTTAATGACAAGAAATGTAAAGTAATGCACCTTGGGAGCAGAAATCCATGCAAAACATACACTGCAGAAAGGGACTTGGGAGTTCTCATCTGGGAAGATATGAAAGCTGCTAATCAGGTGGAGAAAGCTTCAGCGAAGGCCAGACAAATGCTGGGTTGCATCAGAAGGAGCTTTATCAGCCAAAAGCCGGAAGTCATACTACCGTTATACAGATCCATGGTGAGACCTCACCTGAAGTACTGTGTCCAATTTTGGAGGCCACATTATCAAAAGGATGTGAAGAGAATGGAGTCGATACAGAGAATGGCCACTAGGATGGTCTCAGGATTTAAAGACATCCCACATGAAGAACGCCTGGTCAGACTGCGCCTATATTCTCTCGAGGAGCGCAGAGAAAGGGGAGACATGATAGAAACATTTAAATACATCATGGGTCACATCAAAGTGGAAGAGGAAATCTTTTTTCTAAAGGGTCCCACGGCGACAAGAGGAGCTTGGGTTACTCTGCCGCTGCGGATTCTAGTCTTACTTTGGACGACCTGGGGGCCGTTGCTTGATGGTGAGCCACTCATCATCCTTGGACGTTGAATCACAGCTGTAACCAGTTTGTTGGCCTGTTGCCTGTTATACCTTGTGGGCCCCCTTTTGTTGTTTGGAGCCCAACCTGAAGATTCTGATTGAACTTGGAGTTCTGTTCTTAGGACCAGGTCCTAGCTTTGACAGCCTCAGCTGATGTTGGATATTTGGGGCATTTATCGATGGCCCTCATCTCTGCCTGATTGTAACACTTGGCGCTGAGTTGGTGGCCAGGGACTGTGTTGACCTCACCTGGCGGGGGTTCACCGGTGGAGCCGAGACTTATGGCCGTCTTACAGTCTTAGCCTAACTGGATCTTCTGAACCGATGGACTTTTTGGATCCACGGATCTCCTCCACTATGTTTAGTATGGCTGCAGTGTGGTTTTGTGTGTTTGGGGGTATGATTGGGGGGTGTTGAATCGGGCTGAGGTTATGGTATAACTGTCTTTAGTGGGTGTGGTTTGCTGGGGAGGGTGTTTTGTTTTTTCATTTTTTTGTTAGGATTCTGGGGAGTACATTTCGATAGGGAGTTGATTTTATGTGAATTGCCGTAGTATGGATATGTATGCCTAGGTAGATGACTGCCTGGGACCCTTGAAGCCACTCTTCCCTTGAGCTGGGAGACGAACGTTATTGTTACCGGGTGCCAGGAGGCACTGACTTGCTTGAGTTCCTCTAGCACCTGTGACTTTGTGAATTATAATGTTTCTATTCCCATGGCTGGATGGATGTATGTACTGTGGGATGGTTTGGTGTGATACATTAGTGGGATTTTCTGTATCGTTTGAGATATTGGTGGGTGGGATCTGGAGATAGTGGGCTTGGGGCTGGGGGACTCGGGGCCCTGTTCACATCTTTGCGTGACTCCTTCTCCCTCCCGCTTTTGTGGGTTGGAGTGTGAGACCTAGGGAGGGATGGGGGGAGATTGGGTCTGGGAGGTGGGAGGAAGGGTTGGGGATGGGGTAGGAGGGGATAGGGAGGTAGGGTGTTTGTTTTGGGTGGGTGGGGTGGGTTATGGGGGGTGGGGGGTCCTCCTTCAATATGTTTGCCTCAACTTTGCTGTGCTCTATTGTTCAACCTTTGTTCATTGTTCTCATTAAGCAGTCATTGCTACTCTGGGGGGGGGCTGGGTGGAAGTATGTACCGTGGGATGGTACCGTGGGATACTTAAGGGAGGAAGATTTCATGGTGACACCAGGAAATACTTCTTCACCGAACGGATGATTGATCGATAGAATGATCTTCCCCACCAGGTGGTCGAGGCCAGTAGCGTGCTCGACTTCAAGAGTCGATGGGACAAACAGGTGGGAGTACTACAGAGTTATGCTCAAACGATAGATACTCCAGGGAAGAAGGGTTCTTGAGTAGGCAGACTAGTTAGGAGGGAGGGTTCTTGAGTGGGCAGACTTGTTGGGCCGTCGGCCCTTTTCTGCCGTCATATTCTATGTTTCTATGACTAAGGCTAGCCAGCGTTTCGCCATGGCTTCATCAGGGCTGGGACCCACATGCACCTCTAAACAAAATAAAGAAGGCAGAGATTAAACACTATTAGCAGCAAAAACTTAGGCCCAGATTCACTAAAGATAGCGACTCAATCGCTGTTGGCCGTTTCTCTGGCCGATTTTCAAACAGCGATTGATTCACTCTATTGATTGCATCCAATTGATTTACACAGTAGTGACAGTAGTGACAGGAGAAGCTGTCAGGGCTTCTGCCGTTTTTTTTAAATGGCACAGATATTTTGCGTGTATTATACACGCAAAATATCTGCCCAATTTTTTTAAAAAGAAAAAAAGCACCCCCCCAACAAAGCCCCCCCTTCTTCACCCCCAAACCAAAAAAATTGGCAGGAGGGATGCCCACCCCTTCCTGCCATCGCTGCCACCGCCAAAATGATATGGCAGGAGGGATGCCCATTTTAGTGAATCGGGCCCTTATTCAGCCCCAAAAATCTTATTTGCCCCAAGCTCTTGCAGGTCTGAGAAATGAAACCTGACAAGGAGGTGAGAATTCCAAGTGCACCAAGGTGTTAAACACATCAGTTTGATGAAAACATAAGACGAAACAATCCGGGAGCCAGAGGAAATAGACAGTTAACAGGATCTGAACAGCCCAGATCATCAATGAGCATTTGTTTTCTGTAGTCTGTTTTGCAAAAGTCACTTTTGAAGTCTGACCAGCAGTTCGGCATCTGGCTCACCATTTTTCATTCTCAATTTTATTGCCTCTATTAATCTAGTGAATGCTCTAATCAGATCTGATTATGCTCTGTGCTAGATCCAGGTTAACATTAACAGCAGCTTCATTTTCTTTATGGATTTCATTCTGTTTTCATTTATTGGGACATTAGGTTGGTGGGAGATCACCTCTTTATTGTATCTAGCCTAATGGAAGATGAACGTCCAGCACACAGATTAAGGATGAGGCTGGACAGGTTACATGCAATCCCAGCCACTGTTCAGGAAAGGAGAGAAATGGCAGACAGGAAGGATTTTTTATTTTTTTATTTTTTTCAGTCTTTTGAAGTCTACAAAATCCTGAGTGGAGCAGAACGGGAACAAGTGGATCAATTTTTCAATCCGTGAAAAATTACAAAGACCAGGGGACACTCTATGAAGTTACAGGGAAACACTTTTAAAACCAATAAGAGGAATTTTTTTTTTCACTCAGCTAATAGTTAAGAACATTAATAAGCATTGCCTCTAAGCTCTGGAACGCGTTGCCAGAGGTTGTGGTAAGAGCAGATAGTGTAGCTGGTTTTAAGAAAGGTTTGGACAAGTTCCTGGAGGAAAAGTCCATAGTCGGTTATTGAGAAAGACACGGGGGACGCCCGTTTGCTCTGGATCAGTAGCATAGAATATTACTACCCTTTGGGATTCTAGAATCTTGCTATTCTTTAGGGATTCAGCATGGAATGTTGCTACTATTTGGGGTTCTGGAATCTTGCTTACTCTGAGATAATGGAATGTTGCTACTCCTTGGGTTTTGGCCAGGTACTAGGGACCTGGACTGGCCACCATGAGAACAGGCTACTGGGCTTGTTGGACCATTGGTCTGACCCAGTAAGGCTAATCGTATGTTCTTATGTTCTTCTTCCCTTTTGATATCTTAAATCTGAACTGTTCAAGCACACCTACCCCTCATCCTATAATCTTGGGAGGAGTGGCTTAGTAATTAGAGCTGCTGCCTCAGCTCCCTGTAACTTTGGGCAAGTCAATTAACTAGGGTTACCAGATGTCTCAGAAAACCCGGACATGTTCTCTTTTTAGAGGATTGTCCAGGTGCCCAGAGGGATTTCCAAAACCCAGTTTGTCCGGGTTATGGAAGTCCCCGAGCTCAGTGCAGCGTCTAGAGGACCACTGCCATTCACGGACGTCATTGTGATGACATCATGCATGCGCTTGCATGCATGTGATGTCATCACATTGACGTCCATGCCTATGCAGAGGCCCTCCAGACCTCAGGAAAGGAGACAGGAGATTCAGCTGGGGGCGAGGCTGATTCAGTACAGGGTGGAGCTGGAGGTGGAACAGGGCGTGTCTAGGGCCGGGCCAGTTGTACTCTTTTTTTAAAAGAGGAAATCTGGCAACCCTACATTTAACCCTGTACTGCCCCAGGTACCACAGTTAGATTAAGAGCCTTCCAGAACATGTAAACCACTTTGGGTGAATCTCCATGAAAAGGTGATTAATAAATTCCAATACATAAATTTAGCCCCAGATTCTATATATAGTACCCAGTTCATAGACTAAACCGCATGCAGACAAAGCCAGACCGACATCAGCATGGCAGATTTAAACTGAAAGCGCTCTCAAGGAGGTGTAGGGGGGGAACCACCGCACTTAACTTAGTAGTGGTGCTGCCGTTTAGGGGGTTTGGGGGGATCCCCCCATTATAGAGAAAACAGTTTTTTTCCCCTATTTTTAGGGAAAAAGTTCAATTTCCTCTGTAATGTGGGGGATTCCCCCCCCCAACGGCAGCGCCAACACTACTAAGTTAAGTGGGGGGTTCCCCCCCCCCACACACACACACACCCTCGGAGCACTTTAAAATTCAGTTTAAATCTGGTGTGCTGATGTCCTGCGCGCGATTGTCGGCCCTGCTTTGTCTGCGCGCGATTGTCTCGTGCGATTTTGACGCATCACCTAGCTACTTATGTGTTTAAGTGCTGCCTGTTACAAACCCGAACATCCAGAAAGGACCAGTTGAGGAGACAAATAATATAAGCTTGTTTTGCACATTTTGAGGTGGGTTCAAACACCAAAGACTAAGCACAATTGTTCCCTCAAACTGAAGAGCTTTCTTTTTAAAGACGCTTTTAATTTATAATTATATTTAACGCTTATTTTTTCTCTTTTAATTTTTTTCTCTGTACAAAAAAAAAAAAACAAAAAACTTTTTACTCCCCTTTTTCCTATTGTTTTTACCGTTTATGTCTTCTTCTATACCTAATAATAATAATTTTAGTTCAGCCCTTCTTCTCCACATGTATCTGTACGTTTGTATGTCAGTCTGTTTAACCCATGTTATTTACTGATTAAATTGATATAAATTTATATTTTACTTGTTTTAATTTGTATATCGCTTAGTAAAATTGAATAAGCGATTCATTAAGTTAAAAATAAACTTGAACTTGAAACTTGATATCCCAGGTAAAAAGAAGAAAGTACCTGGGACATGCCATCCTCAGAACAGGTATAAATGCTGAAATCCAATTTTTTTTTTTTTTTTTAAAGTATTTGCATATTTCATATATTGTAAACAGCTACTTAGCCAAAGGGTCACAAGTTCAAGACTGGTTTGTATTTGATATCAATAAGAGAAGAATAGCTTCTCCTAAAAATCAACAGCCACTTAACCCAAGAGTCATAAGTTCAAGACTGGCTTGATAACAATAAGAGGAGAATAACTCCACCTGGAAGTCAACTATCATTTAGCCCTCACAAGTTCAAGGCTGGCTTGTTCTTGATAACAAAAGAGGAAAATTGGAAATGTATTTTCTGGCCTACCCAAATATGGCCACAAAATATCCCCTTCAAAACTGCAGATATAGAGGTGTAAATAGCAATGTTTTATTACACATATAAAACCCCTGCAGGCATTCTAAGATGGCCTCTTAGGACTTCATAGGAGGTTGAAACTACATAGGTGGGGCTTCCAAAATCCTTTTAAAATGGGAATATAATGATGTTTTATTTGCTCTTCTTGATGAATATTTGTTTTAAATTTAGGGCTCCTTTTACGAAGGTGCGCTAGCGGTTTTAGCGCACGTACCAGATTAGTGTGCGCTATAGCACGCGCTAGCCGAAAATCTACCGCCTGCTCAAAAGAAAGCGGTCGCGGCTAGTGCGCGCAGCAATTTAGCACACGCTATTCCACGCATTAAGGCCCTAGCGTGGCTTTGTAAAAGGAGCTCTTAGTTTATACAGTTTTAATATATTTAACCAAGTTTTCAAGTTTCAAGTTTCAAGTTTAATTTTATTTGATGTATCGCTTATTACAAACTAAGCGATTAACAAAGTATAACAATCATCGTTGAATTATATATTATTGAACACTAAAGGGGTAAAATAACAGTATTATAGTATTTCTTTAACTAAAAGGAATTTGACACACAAGACAATATTGACAAACTATGAAACATATGGAATGAACATGAGGACTTAAAGTTACAAAAATATTTTCCCTAAAAAGGGAGAAAGAGAGGTCTGAAAGGGGAGGGAAAAAAAAAACATTAGGGAAGGATTGAGGGTTCTCAGATAGAAATTGGCAATGAAGTGAGTTTAGAGGTCAAAAGAAATTTTAAAAAGAAATGATTTTAAATTAGTTTTGAATTGGTTTAAATTCTTATTTTTTCTGATATATAAAGGAAGAGAATTCCAAGTAAGAGGAGCAGGTCACTTAGGGCTAGATTCAATAAGCTTACCTTTGCTGGGCGATCCGTGGCCGATCTGTGGCCGAGTCTTCCAGGGCAATCGATTTACCAAGCCTCCTCATGCAAATTAATGCAATCGGAGGCACGCCCCACAGCGACTGCACGGATTGCTGCAGAGCGATCCTGACGCATGTGCAGACCATCTTCTATGCCTGTAGGTGGTCTGCGCATGCGCTTGCTCTCCTGACTTACTTGAATATGCAGGCGCCGTTTGTTCAGTACTGGGAGTTACAAGAAGCATATACTATTGAAGATATATGCTGGAGGGAGTCCCACCGACCGCCCCTCTGCCTTTCCCTGTCCTCCCCACCAGAGCTTGGTCATCGGTATCCCCGGGCGCTGCCAGCAGAGCTCCCCCCTTCTCCCTTCCCTTTCTCCTTTCCGCCGGTTCGGCTGACCGATGCTGGTAGCGCTCGCTCTCCCCTTCACCATAGTGTAGCCCCGCTTTAAACCCATAGGTTAAAATCACGGGCTCGCACTGCAGAGAAGAGCGGCAGAGAGCAGGAGAGTCGGGGCGGCAGGGAGCAGGAGAGTCAAACAGTTGTTGTTGCGTTGAAGCCGAGTGAAAAAAAAATGTATTTATGATGGTAGGACACCATTTTCTCAGCTTTGGAAACTACTGTAGAGTGAGGGCAGGAGAGTCGGCAGGGACCTGAACGACTGGTCCTCAGCAGTCGCTTCTTTTTGGATTGGCCAGCCCAATCGGTATTCATTCTTGAGTTTAGTGCATGCCGTTTCCCCTCATTTGCATGTGCAGATCGGATCGGAGGTTGATCAGCCACGAGGTTAGTGAATCGGGTTGGGGAAAAATCGGGTCGGTACATGATCGCAAACACGATCGTTGAGCTTAGTGAATTGGGCCCTTATAGCAGAAAAGTGAATATGCTCAGAAGAAAAACACCCACAATATTACAGTAAATGAGCAAGAACTAATTTTAAACTGAGATTTCACTCAAGTCCGCAAATTTGGATCCAAAATTACCATATGTAGAGAAATAAAGCAATAATCTAATAGAATAAATTTAACCTGACGTCATTAATTTGCAGCTATACATAATAAGGGCAACTTAAGGGCTTTCCTCTCTAATCTCCTCTGTTAAGTGGCTAATGTAGTCAAATGGGACAGTTCAAAGAAAACATATTTCAAAGACTGATAGTGAACTACCGTATTTTCGCGGATATAACGCGCGCGTTATACGCGTTTTTACCTACCGCGCATACCCCTCGCGCGTTATATGGCTGAGCGCGGTATACAAAAGTTTTTAAACATAGTTCCCACCCCGCCCGACACCCGATTCACCCCCCCAGCAGGACCGCTCGCACCCCCACCCCGAACGACCGCTCGCACGCGCTCCCACCCGCACCCGCATCCACGATCGGAGCAAGAGGGAGCCCAAGCCCTCTTGCCCGGCCGACTCCCCGACGTCCGATACATCCCCCCCCCGGCAGGACCACTCGCACCCCCACCCCGAAGGACCGCCGACTTCCCGACAATATCGGGCCAGAAGGGAGCCCAACCCCTCCTGGCCACGGCGACCCCCTAACCCCACCCCGCACTACATTACGGGCAGGAGGGATCCCAGGCCCTCCTGCCCTCGACGCAACCCCCCCTCCCCCCCCAACGACCGCCCCCCCAAGAACCTCCGACCGCCCCCCCAGCCGACCCGCGACCCTCCTGGCCGACCCCCACGACCCCCCCACCCCCCTTCCCCGTACCTTTGGTAGTTGGCCGGACAGACGGGAGCCAAACCCGCCTGTCCGGCAGGCAGCCAACGAAGGAATGAGGCCGGATTGGCCCATCCATCCTAAAGCTCCGCCTACTGGTGGGGCCTAAGACGCGTGGGCCAATCAGAATAGGCCCTGGAGCCTTAGGTCCCACCTGGGGGCGCGGCCTGAGACACATGGTCGGGTTGGGCCCATGTGCCTCAGGCCGCGCCCCCAGGTGGGACCTAAGGCTCCAGGGCCTATTCTGATTGGCCCACGCGCCTTAGGCCCCACCAGTAGGCGGAGCTTTAGGACGGATGGGCCAATCCGGCCTCATTCCTTCGTTGGCTGCCTGCCGGACAGGCGGGTTTGGCTCCCGTCTGTCCGGCCAACTACCAAAGGTACGGGGAAGGGGGGTGGGGGGGGTCGTGGGGGTCGGCCAGGGGGGTCGCGGGTCGGCTGGGGGGGCGGTCGGAGGTTCTTGGGGGGGGCGGTCGTTGGGGGGAGGGGGGGTTGCGTCGAGGGCAGGAGGGCCTGGGCTCCCTCCTGCCCGTAATGTAGTGCGGGGTGGGGTTAGGGGGTCGCCGTGGCCAGGAGGGTTTGGGCTCCCTTCTGGCCCAACTACACAAAGGTACGGGGAAGGCGGGTGGGGGTGTCGTGGGGGTCGGCCAGGGGGGTCGCGGGTCGGCTGGGGGACGGGCGGGGGTTCTTGGGGGGGGGCGGTCGTTGGGGGGAGGGGGTTTGCGTCGAGGGCAGGAGGGCCTGGGATCCCTCCTGCCCGTAATGTAGTGCGGGGTGGGGTTAGGGGGTCGCCGTGGCCAGGAGGGTTTGGGCTCCCTCCTGGCCCGACATTGTTGGGGAGTCGGCGGTCCTTCGGGGTGAGGGTGCGAGTGGTCCTGCCGGGGGGGGGGATGTATCGGACATCGGGGGGGGCATCAGGCTTTCAGGATGGGGACAGACCTTCAAGGGGGGACAGGACTTCAAGGGGGGACAGTGCACGGAAAGTCAGGGGGGGTGAACGGAGAGTCGGGACAGCGCACGGAAAGTCAGGGCAGTGCACGGAAGTCAGGGGGGGTGAACGGAGAGTCGGGACAGCGCACGGAAAGTCAGGGCAGTGCACGGAAGTCAGGGGGGGTGAACGGAGAGTCGGGACAGCGCACGGAAAGTCAGGGCGGGCGAAAGGAGCGTCGGGCATCATGCGCGGTATACCCGTGAGCGCGGTATACAAAAGTTTTTGTACATATCATCGTGATTTCTGCGCGCTATACCCGTGTGCGCGTTTTACACGGGTGCGCGTTATATCCGCGAAAATACGGTATACACTTGCAAGGATATCTCAAGTACATGGAACCCCCAATTTGAAGTACACCTGGTTTCAGCAGTAAAAACTGCCGTCAACAATTTTGAGTATCTCTAGAAACATCTGGAAAGATTTGAATTTTATAGCCTTAAAATGACTTATGTCTATTTTTTTAAATACATCCTCAAAATCCATATCTTATCTGGTACTAACACTACAGTGGCCACCACAGTGGATGCCTTGGCTGTATCTGAAGAATCCAGCATAGTAGAAATATCTATAGGTGAACATTATGACACTCCAAAGCCTTAGAAGGCAAATAATAGACCTATGAGAATGATGGAATATTTTCTTCAGTACCGTTTCAGTATACTTGCTGAATATTTGAATATTTCCTTTCTCAGTCCATTCTCTATATTTTTACCGAAATATACAAATAGAAATGCACAAGCAGTTATCTTACAAACTTATTTAATTGAAATGACATTAGAAACAACTGATACATTATTAAAGAAACATCTGCTGTCAAAAAGCTTTTATTCTTCAGGAACAGAATGGAGTTAGCAAAGCTTTTTAAAAAGAGGACTCGGAAAACAAAAGTCCCAACAAAAACATCCAATAAAAACGTCAAAGCTGAACTTCTGGTTGCACCACCAAAATCTTCTCCCCAAAAATCATATCGAAAAATACAGTGGTACCTCGGAATCCGAACGCCCCAGATCTCGAACGACTTGGAATCCGAACATTTTTTTGTGGTAAATTTTGTCTTGGAATCCGAACTCTGCTTTGGAATCCGAGCACCCTGCACATTGTATGTGTGTGTTTGTGCCCCAGAATCTGAATGCTGCTTTGGAATATTTGTTAATATTTTACCTTAAAATCCAGTGTATTTCCTGTTAAAATTTGAGTTTGTGGGACCCAGGAACAGATTAATCCAGTTTCTATTATTTTCAATGGGAAAAATTGTCTTGGAACTCGAACGGGGTTCTGGAACGGATTAAGTTCGAATTCCAAGGTATCACTGTAAATAACGTTAAAATATATGCATATAAATAAACCATGTGCCCACATCTAATTTTGGGTGCCAGACTTATGCCTACTGAAATTTGGTATAAATGCTGGTGAATAAGTTAGGTAGGCTTACCTAGTATTCTGTAACTATGTGCATAACTTTTTGGAATACCTCTGACATGCCTATGCCCCTTCCATGACCGCATTCCTTTTTGGTATACATGTTAGGCACCCTGCTTTTCTTCATTTGAATCCTTTATCTATTTTTGAAAGATGTTATTTTGCCTCTAATAGCCTCATTCAACTTACCTTTTGACCATGCTGGCTGTCATTTTCTGTTCTTTCAAGTTTTTTTTTGTTTTTTTTTAAATAACTGGAATACATCTGGTCTGGGCTTCCAAGATAGTATTTTTAAGCAATGTCCATGCCTGATTTAAATTCCTAATCTTTGCAGTTGCCCTTTCAAAAGTTAAATGTTGCCACAGTAGATTTCCTTGATGTCATCACTCCAGTTAGAGGACCCAAGCCCAGATGGGCCACTGGGCAAGAAACTGGTATTTCTTACTACATCCTTACTGGATTTTCTCAGTGGTAAAAAAAATAAATAAAATAGATTCCAGTCCTTCCCTTCACACAAGTTTTATGCCTCCCTCCACTTTCTAGGAAACAGTTATTGGGCTTTCACTCACTATACCGCTCCTTCATCACTTTGAAAAGTGCTGCTCAGGTGCAGGAACCAAGAATGTTCCACCTGTTACTGCAAAGAAGGCACATTTTTGGCATTCTGCAACACATATTTTAGATGTGACCTAATTTTATAAGAGCCCATTAATGCAACTAAAACAGTGTTTAAAGCATGAAAATAGTTTATAAAATTAGCTTCCCCCTGGTCTCATGTTCTTGGGACAAGTATATTGGATATGTAAGGGAGAGGAAGGGGTAGCAGATGGCATGGATAGGCAGTTTAGATAGGCCATATGGTCTTTAGCTGCCTTCATTTTTCTGTTTTTTCATGTTATGCACGTTACAGAATAATAAAGATACAAAAGCCCAGCCATAAACCATCTATCCATGGTGGCAAAGTTCTCACAAAAATTGATTTGAATGCCATGAGGTATGTGCACACTGAAGCCCATATTCAGCAGCCCACTCGCCATGGAATCAGGTTGGATTGCTGTATATGCAGCCCTAAACTTAATTAGATAACTTACCTAGTTAAATTAGGACAGTTTCTTAGGTGGTGCAGTTTGATAGTATATGAGGGCCGCTGAAAAGTTCTCAGCCCAATCATCAAAGATGGGGCAGTTTCCTTCAAGGGATATATAAGTTAGTCCAGTGATTTTCCACTTTTTTAAAAATAATTTTTATTAAAGGCAATTTTAATAGACAAAAATGTGGTATGAGGAGAGTACAGAAGTATTTCATAAGAACATAAGAATTGCCGCTGCTGGATCAGACCAGTGGTCCATCCTGCCCAGCAGTCCGCTCACGTGGCGGCCCCCAGGTCAAAGACCAGTGCAAAGACCTGCTTACCTAGGAGTTCTCTGCTCCTTTCTCCTAGTTTTTCCTGTGTTTGCTTTTTGGCTTGAGATGTCTGTATAACTACACTGTGTATATCATCTATTTTGTTGGATTTTCTACTTTTTTGTTCCATATTTCTCCAACAGAATGAAAAAAGTGTAAAATCATTGGACTAAGAGCCAGATTCTCAAAACTGACTGTGAATTTAACAATGGACGCTGAGGCAATCCTAGCCGGTTTAGCGTCTTAAGTATTATACCTGCCGATTCTCAGAATGGCTCACCATGGTCTTTTCCATGCTTCCTAGTACTCTGATTTTGCTATACAAATGTAGTACAATGAAGTTATTAATATTAGAAAGACAGTACAATGAGGTAATTAATATTAAAACAAGCACCCCGGGTGATTCTCTAAACTTTTTGCCCACTTTTTAATGGGCAAAATTTTCCATCAGAGTCTAAGTTGTCGTAGCCATACTTTCCTGTCAGTGCCTAAGCGCTGATTGACTCAGGCACTAACAGGAAAGTAAGGCTTGACAGGTCAGACCCCGTCACAAAAGGCCCCCCCCCCCCCCCCCCGGTACCATTAAATTGAAGGATGGCAGGAGGGATGCCCACTGACTCTTGCTGGAAGGCCCAACTCTTGAAAATGGTGGGTATTCCCCTTCCCGGTACATCCTAGGAAGCCCTGGGAGGGGGGCCTAAGGCCCTGATTGGCTCTGGTACCTAAGGCTCCAAACCTAAGCCAATCAGAGTCTTAAATCCCTGCCCGGTGCATCCTGAGATAGTGGAGGGATCTTAACCGCCTGAGCCAATCAGGGCCTTAGGCCCCTCCTTGTGCACATTTTGAAGAGGCGGGCCTGTCAGCAGGAGGGAGTGGGCATCCCTCCTGCTACTCTTCAACTTTTAAAAGTACAGTGGTGAGGGATTGGGTGGGGGTTGTCTGGGGATCCTGGCAGAAAGAGGGAGTGGGCATCCCGCTTGTCAAGGCATGGATGTGTGTGTGTAGGGGGGTGTCCAAGTGGGTCTGGGCATCATCGACCAAGGCAGGAGAGAGTGGGCATACCCCCTGCCGATCTTGTACAGAGTGTTGGGGGACTGGGCAGCGGCAGGTGAGGTGGGTATAAGCGGGGAGGAGGGGGACTTTTCCTTCTGATGCTCTCCCTGCCTGTCAATTAACTGGGACTTGGGGAGACCTGCAGCTCAGTTGATCAGAGTAGGAGGAGCAGTTGAGGGAGAAGCTGTACCTAGCAATTACTCTTCTAAACAAGTGCCAGGCACAGTTTCTCCACCTCCCCCCCTTACCGGCGATTCTCTGCACAGAGTGTATATAATTTGCATGCTATTATGCTGAGAATCACCAGTAAAAGAAAAATCACACCCACTATGACATTTTTTACCATGTGTCAGAGTCTTACAGAATCTGGCCCTATGTACTTAGTCCTTGATAGAGACTGCCCCAACTTTGTTGGTTGGGCTTAGAATTAAGTTACTTGCCCAGAGCCACAAGGCCACTGGTCCATCATGGGGAGACAGACATTGGGATAAAAACATGATGGCAGATAAAGGCCAAATGGCCCATCCAGTCTGCCCATCCGCAGTAACCGTTATCTCTTCTTCTCTCTAAGAGATTCCATGTGCCTATCCCACGCCTTTTTGAATTCAGACACGGTCTCTGTCTGCACCACTTCTTCTGGGAGACTGTTCCATGCATCTACCACCCTTTTTGTACAAAAATATTTCCTTAGAATACTCCTGAGTCGATCGCCTCTTAACTTCATCCTATGCCCTCTCGTTCCAGAGCTTTCTTTCAAATGAGACTTGACTCATGCGAATCTATGCCACATAGTTATTTAAACATCTCTATATCTCCCCTCTCCAGTCTTTCCTCCAAAGTATACATATTGAGATCTTTAAGACTGTCCCCATACACCTTATAACGAAGACCACGCACCATTTTAGAGAGCAAGGAACATTAAAAGTTCAATGTGCAACAAGCTGTTGGAAGCAGGAAGCTCACCACTAGCTCGGCCGGGCTGATATCTAAACTACAATTGGTTTCGTGTTAGAGGGACAATTCTCCATAGAATATATTTAGCTTCTTTGTTGCCAAATTTAACTCACAATCCTACAAAGTGCATTGGCAATATTGCGCCGGCTGATCTATAACTGCAGCCATTGTCGGTGTTTTCTTTACTTTGTCTCCGTATAGAATAATATGCGATTAATTGATTTTCTGTCCCTCTTTTAGTACAGAAAATTAATTTCAGAGCAACCTTGTTTTCCCAGGGTATGATTCCTCTACATGCAGAGTAATTCAACCTTTAAATAATTCATGAGAGGAACTGGTGATGGAGTGTAGGAGAGGCAGCCCCAAGGCCACAAACTGATAGTCTGTGTTATTGATACGACGGCACTGCTCTGATGCTTCTAAATAATTCACAGCTACAACTCAATTTGGCAGCACGTGCGGCTGCGCCTGGTACTGGCTCAGAAGGGGAGAGACACGTTGACAGCACTGTTGAGATTCAGTGTGACAAAGGGCCAGACGCATGGAACTCTTTTCCTATAGACACAAAATGGGAGAAGCCTTTAGTATGGCTGCCCCAAAGAAAGATGAAACACGGAATCAGCCTGTTTCCTTGCGATTCCTGTAGGAAATGATTAAAAGATGTTTGGGAGGGACCATGTGCTCTGTTCTGACCTGTTACCAGATGGCTTCAAGTCACAAAGCATCAGCTAAATCCGTCCTGCTGTCTTATGCTGCCACATTGCACTCAGGGATTTGTAGATCTGGTTTCTTAAAAAGATATGGAGAAGTACACAATTCTTGCAAGTGATATGATGGCAAAGGCATCAGGATGACCCTGCCAGTGTGTACCTTACCTTGAATATCGTGTATAGTTTTGGTCGCCATATCTCAAAAAAGATATAGCAGAATTGGAAAAGGTTCAAAGAAAGACAACCAAAATGATTAAGGGGATGGAGCTCTTCTCATATGAGGAAAAGAGGTTAGGGCTCTTCAGCTTGAGAAACAGCTGGGGGTGGGGGGTATACAAAATCCCGAGTAGTGTAGAATGGGTAAATATGAATTGATTGTTTATTCTTTCAAAAAGTAATAAGACTGGGAGGACACTCGGTGAAGTCATGTGGTAATACTTTTAAAATGAATCGGAGAAAATGTTTTTATAGGTGAGCTCTGGAACTCATTACTGGAAGATTTGGCAATCTGGGTATCTGGATTTAAAAAAAAGTTTAGACAAGTTCCTGGAGGAAAAAAATCTGCCAATGAAGTAGAAATGGGAAAAGCCACTGCTGTCCCTGGGATTGGTAGCAAGGAATCTTGCTACTGTTTGGGGTTCTGCCAGGTACTTGTGACCTGGATTAGCCACTATTGAAAGCATGATATTGGTTATATGGACAATTGCTCTGCTCCTGTATGGCTTTTCGTATGTTCTTAGTGGCACAGGGAGAGTCTCAAATGCCTAGGAGAGTATAACTAGTAGTGTAACAGGGCCAGCAATTTTCCAAT
The DNA here is from genome assembly GCF_902459505.1 of Geotrypetes seraphini. NCBI lineage: Eukaryota > Metazoa > Chordata > Amphibia > Gymnophiona > Dermophiidae > Geotrypetes > Geotrypetes seraphini. The sequence continues at coordinate 213,694,489 of NC_047089.1, read as the reverse complement.
TCACTTTTCATGTCCATAGTACCTATCCTGCCCGTGCAATTTGAATAGCTATGAACGAGACAGAAGAGACAACAGAAAAAGTGAGTCAGAAAAGTGCCGGGCCATCACTAATTCCACTCTGCTGCTTTTAACTGGGATCAGACTGCTGGATCAAGGAAGCAACCAGTGAGATGGAAGAGAGAAAGAGATATGTAATGTAGTAACATAATAAATGACAGCAGATAAAGGCCTGAATGGTCCATCCAGTCTGCCCTGTAATCGCAATTGCAAATGTCTTTTTTCTTTGTTGTTTTTGGGCCATAGTCCTTAGAAATCTACCCGACACTGACCTAGGGTTACCACAGGTCCGGATTTTCCCGGACATGTCCTCCTTTTGAGGGCGGCTTTTCAAAACCCGCCACTTTTTTCAAAACCCGGCACTTTGTACAGGTTTTGAAAAGCCTCCTCTGAATCACGTTGGGCAGGAGGCAATCTGCACATGTGCGGATTGCCTCCTGCCCGACCAAAGCAGACAGTGGGGGGGTGGAGCTAGGGCTGAACTGGGGCGGAGATAGGCAGGCCTGGGGGCGGGTTTAGAGTGTTCAGATTTTACAATCATAAAATATGGCAACCCTATACTGACCTTGGCTACCAACTACCAGAGTTGCTGTTGAAGCTCACTCCAGCCTATCCAAACCATCTCATTTGCGGGATTCAGATCGTAAAAGTTAGCCCATTCATATTCTAATTAGCGATCCTCTGGAGAGAGAGAAAGGTTACAGATATATGTAGGTGTCTATGAGCAGCAGAGAGAAATTGCTAGGTATTTAAAAGAACCAGGGTTCAGGCCTATAGAAACCCTACTCAAGATTAATTTTTTTTTTTATTATAACTATCCTTGAGCTTCTGTAAAAAGGGCAATTAATAAAATGTATAGTATGAAATAGTATGAACATATAAGAACATAAGAATAGCCTTACTGGGTCAAACCGATGGTCCATCAAGCCCAGTAGCCCGTTCTCACGGTGGCCAATCCAGGTCACTAGTACCTGGCCAAAACCAAAGGAGTAGCAACATTCCATGCTACCAATCCAAGGCAAGCAGTGGCTTTCCCCCATGTCTTTCTCAATAACAGACTATGGACTTTTCCTCCAGGAAATTGTCCAAACCTTTCATAAAACCAGCTACGGTATCCGCTTTTACCATAACCTCTGGCAACGCGTTCCAGAGCTTAACTATTCTCTGAGTGAAAAAAATATTTCCTCCTATCGGTTTGAAAAGTATTTCCCTGTAACTTCATCGAGTGTCTCCTAGTCTTTGTAATTTTTGACAGAGTGAAAAATCGATCCACTTGTGCCCGTTCTACTCCACTAGGGCTTCAATATATTTAAAAAGCTTAAGATGACCAATCTGGATTCTGTTTCCTGTCACAGGGAAAAGGGAACTTTCTTAGCCATTGTGATGTCAGAGTTTGGATATGAAATATCCTTGTATGGAGGAGACACATTTCTTGGTGGTGGAAGAGAAGGGCTTGATGAAATTTGTGTAGAGCCTATCTCCTCATTTTCTGGCGAGGGCACAATGTTCAGAACTGGTTTCTTCATGCTCAATACCTTAAAACTAGGACCAGCAATTTATTTGATTTCAGTTTTTTAGCCTGTCCTCCCAAAGGAGCTCAGAACAGGTTATAAATCAGGTACTAGGGCATTTTCCTTATCTGTCCCACTGGGATCACAGTCAATCTAGTGTACCTGGGGAAGTGGAGGACTGGGTGACTTGTAAGGGGTCACAAGGAGCAGTATGGGACTTGAACCCACAACCTCTAGGTATTGAGGCTATAGCTCTAACCACTATGACACACTCCTGGCCCATAAGAGCCTTACACCCTCTGATCTAGTCACTTCCATGACTAATATTGCTGCCACATTCTGCTTTTGGCTCCATTGTACCAGGAATCCACATACAATGCATTGCAGTAATCTAATAAACGTAATACCAGACTCTGCACAACTACTCTCAAAGTGATCAAATCTACAACTGGTCAACTCTGACATATTAGTTTCAATGTTAAAACTTTTTTTCTCGTTATATTGTATACTTGCACTGGTTAATCCCCTACTATAAACTCAAATTTTGGCAGCAGAGATCAGTCTTCCTTACTTACATTTCCCATTCTTTTTTTTTTTTTTAATTTATACGTTTTCAATTATATATATCAAGTATCCACTTGTACAGAAAGCCATTTTAAGCTATTGTCCAGATCTCTTATAATTTGTAATCCGCCTTAGAACCGCAAGGCACAGGCGGAATAGAAATCACTAATGTAATGTAATGTAATGTAATATTTAACTAGGTAAAAAGCAATATTAACAATATACAAACGAAAAGAAGATTAATTAACACTAAGTAATGTTATCATTATGAAAAGATTAATAAGCTTAAATTCAACTCAAGTCCTCAATTAGGATCCAAGGTATATCAAAGCGAGATAATATAGAGGAACAAAAAAAAAAAAATTAAGACAAAGAACCAATTAACTGAGTTACAGTATCTATTCATTAACATAGAAACATAGAAATAGACGGCAGATAAGGGCCACGGCCCATCTAGTCTGCCCACCCTAATGACCCTCCCCTACCTTTCTCTGTGAATAGATCCCACGTGTCTATCCCATTTGGCCTTAAAATCAGGCACGCTGCTGGCCTCAATCACCTGTAGTGGAAGACTGTTCCAGCGATCAACCACTCTTTCAGTGAAAAAGAATTTCCTGGTGTCACCTCGCAGTTTCCCGACCCTGATTTTCCATGGATGCCCTCTTGTTGTCGTGGGACCCTTGAAAAAGAAGATATCTTCCTCCGCCTCGATGCGGCCCGTAAGATACTTGAACGTCTCGATCATGTCTCCCCTCTCTCTGCGCTCCTCGAGAGAGTATAGCTGTAATTTGTCAAGCCGTTCTTCGTATGGAAGATCCTTGAGTCCCGAGACCATCCGGGTGGCCATTCTCTGCACCGACTCCAGTCTCAGCACATCCTTGCGATAATGTGGCCTCCAAAATTGCACACAGTATTCCAGGTGGGGCCTCACCATGGATCTATACAATGGCATAATGACTTCCTCCTTACGGCTGACGAAACCCCTTCGTATGCAACCCATGATTTGTCTTGCCTTAGACGAAGCCTGCTCCACTTGATTGGCAGACTTCATGTCCTCACTGACGATTACCCCCAAGTCTCGTTCTGCTACCGTTTTTGCTAGGATCTCGCCATTAAGGGTATAAGACTTGCATGGATTTTGGCTGCCCAGGTGCATAATTTTGCATTTTTTGGCATTGAAGTTGAGTTGCCATGTCCTAGACCAGCGCTCCAGCAGGAGTAGGTCGTGCATCATGTTGTCGGGCATTGAATCTTCGTCTGTTGTGCATTTGCCCACTACATTACTTAGTTTGGCGTCATCGGCGAATAATGTTATTTTACTTCAAAGCCCTTCTGCCAAGTCCCTTATAAAGATGTTGAATAGGATTGGGCCCAAGACTGAGCCCTGTGGCACTCCACTGATCACCTCCATCATTTCGGAGGGGGTGCCATTCACCACCACCCTTTGAAGCCTACCTCCAAGCCAGTTCCCAACCCATTGCGTCAATGTGTCACCTAATCCTATAGAACTCATCTTGCTCAGCAACCTGCGGTGTGGTACGCTATCGAATGCTTTGCTAAAGTTCAGGTACACGATGTCTAGGGACTCCCCAATATCCAGCTTCTCCGTCACCCAGTCAAAGAAGCTGATCAGGTTGGATTGGCATGATCTCCCCTTAGTAAATCCATGTTGTCGGGGATCCCGTAGATTCTCTTCATCCAGGATCTTATCCAATTGGTGTTTGATTAGAGTTTCCATTAGTTTGCTCACTATCGATGTTAGACTCACTGGTCTGTAGTTTGCTGTCTCCATCTTTGAGCCTTTCTTGTGGAGTGGAATGACGTTAGCCGTCCTCCAGTCCAACGGGACGCTGCCTGTACTAAGGGAGAGGTTGAAGAGCACGGACAGTGGCTCCGCCAAGACATCACTCAGCTCCCTAAGCACCCTGGGGTGCAGGTTGTCCGGTCCCATTGCTTTGTTAACCTTGAGCTTTGACAGCTCACTGTAGACACTGCTGGGCGTAAACTCAAAGTTACTAAAAGGGTCAACTGAGCCAACCCTTGTCTGTAGCTGAGGGCCAAGCCCCGGCGCTTCTCGGGTGAAGACTGAGCAGAAGTATTCATTTAATAGTTGGGCTTTTTCCGAATCCTTTTCCACATAGTCTCCGTCTGGATTCCTAAGACGTACAATCCCGCCTGAGTTTTTTCTTCTGTCACTGATATACCTGAAGAAGGATTTATCTCGCTTCTGGATGTTCTTTGCCAGAGACTCTTCCATGTGGAATTTAGCCTCTCTGACTGCTGTTTTGACGGCTTTTGATTTGGTCAGGTAGTCTGCTCTAGAGTCCTGCTTCCCCGATTGTTTGTAAGAGATGAATGCTTTTTTCTTCTCCTTGATGAGGTCTGAGATCTCCGCAGTAAACCACTGTGGCTTATTGTTCCTTCGCTGTTTACTTACTGATTTAACATAGCGGTTTGTTGCTTCTTGTATGGTGGCTTTCAAAGTCGACCACATTTCTTCCACGTTATCAGTTTCTGCTTGGCTTTGTAGCGCCTGGTGAACGAAGTCTCCTATTTCTTTGAAATTTGTGTCCTTGAATTTGAGGACCTTGGTCAGTGTGGTAGATTTAGTGAAACCTTTCCTGTGATTGAACCATACCATGTTGTGGTCACTGGAGGCCAATGTGTCGCCCACCGAGACCTCTGTGACACTTTCTCCATTGGTAAGTAACAGGTCCAGTATTGCCTGATCCCTTGTTGGTTCCAACACCAGTTGCCTGAGTCTTGCTCCCTTCATAGAGTTTAATAGCCTCCTGCTGCTGCCGGAAGCAGAGGTAAGTGTAACCCAATCCACATCAGGCATGTTGAAGTCACCTAGCAATACTGTGTCCCCACGCAAGGTGATATTTTCTATATCTCCGATTATTTCCATATCCAGGTCATCCTGTTGTCTTGGGGGTCTGTAAATTATGCCAAGATACAAGCATTTGTCCTTCCCTCTGGCCAAATTAACCCAAAGGGATTCCCCAGTATACTGGACATCTGTGATTCTCGTGACCTTAATGTCATCTTTAGTATATAATGCTACACCTCCTTCCATTCTGCCCTCTCTGTCCCGGCGAAGCAAGTTGTAACCCGGTATGACCATATCCCACCCGTGGGAGTCTGTGAGCCAGGTCTCGGATATCGCCACCACATCCAGGTCGGCATTCCTTATTTCTGTTTCCAATTCCAGGATCTTGTTTCCTAAACTGTGTACGTTGACGTACATAGCCCTCCATGTTGTATTTTTGTTACGTCTCAATGGGGATATTTCTGCTTGAGCTACTTGAACACCTTTAGCATTGTTTGCGTTATTTGTGCTTTCCTTAGGCCCAGAACCACAATGTGTATTCCCCATATACCCAGAACTACAGTGTGTACTCCCCTTAGACCCAGAATTACAATGTGACCCATAAATATGATGTGACCCTACTCCCGACTCGAAAGTGTGTGCACTCACCCCCGACCCAGAGCACTCATAGAGCACTCAAGTTTCTCCCTCTTCCAGGCGTGATACTGACAAGAAAATTATCAGTTGGAAGGGATCAAAAAAGACATATTTTTGCATACAATAATGTATTACACATTTACATGGATGGTGAAGATAGAATGCTGCCCCCAGGGCATCATCGACCAAGGCAGGAGAGAGTGGGCATACCCCCTGCCAATCTTGTACAGAGTGTTGGGGGGGCTGGGCAGTGACAGGTGAGGTGGGTGTCAGCGGGAAGGAGAGGGACTTTTTCCTTCTACTGCTTTCCCTACCTGTCAATCAACTGAGCCAGCAGGACTTGGAGAGACCTGCAGCTCAGTTGATCAGAGTAGGACGAGCAGTCTTGAGGGAGGAGCTGTACCTAGCAATTACTCGTCTGAACAAGTGCCAGGCATAGTTTCTCCCCCTTCCCCCCCCTTACCGGCGATTCTCCACACAAATAGAGTGTATATAATTTGCATGCTATTATGCTGAGAACTACCAGTAAAAGAAAAATCACACCCACTATGACATTTTTTACCATGTGTCAGAGTCTTAGAGAATCTGGTCCTATGTGCTTAGCCCTTGATGGAGACTGCCCCAACTTTTTTGGTTGGGCTTAGAATTAAGTGACTTGCCCAGAACCACAAGGCCACTGGCCCATCACAGGGAGACAGACATTGGGATAGAAACATAGAAACATGATGGCAAATAAAGGCCAAATGCCCATCTGCAGTAACCGTTATCTCTTCCTCTCTCTAAGAGATTCCATGTGCCTATTCCATGCCTTATTGAATTCAGACACAGTCTCTGTCTGCACCACTTCTTCTGGGAGACTGTTCCATGCATCTACCACCCTTTTTGTAAAAAAAATATTTCCTTAGAATACTCCTGAATCTATCACCTCTTAACTTCAGCCTAAGCCCTCTGGTTTAGAAGCAAAAATTCACGTCTGCACCTCTGGGTATCCCGTGCTAAATCTGGGAACATTTGTACCTTAAGACCAAGAAAAACTTTTTGTTTATTTTTAAAGAAAAGACTTAGCAGACAGTTTTTATCTGGTGCCAAAGCAGCGTTTACAAGTAATGTTGCCACTGTTGCTACTTCCTTATCAGAAAGTTCCAACAGTGCTGAGATATTAAGTAATTGTTCATTAATCTCTTGTTCCTAACCGGTAAATAATAAACCTGAGTAAACGGTGGTAATTGATCTTCAGATACTTACAAAATTTCCATCATATAACGTTTCAACATTTCCCTAGGAGTTACCGTAGTAACCCTAGGGAAATTAATCAATCTGAGGTTATTATTACGGGAAAAGTTCTCTAAGGATTCCAATTTTCTTCTCAGATTGATATTATCCTTAACTAGTATCTTTGCAATTTGCTTATAAACTTTTAATTCTTGGTGTATGTTTTCCATGGAAGTCTTAGAATCACCAATTTCACCCTTCAATTTCTTAATATCTGTTTCGGACTTTAAGTTTATCTTCCAGCTGCACAACGGGCGTTTCTATAGAAGACAATGATTTTTGTCAGTTCAGTTTGCTCACCAGCTGAAGATTTTCTTGGGCTATCACTCTTCTGGGTTTGTTTAGCCCCCATTGTTGTTATAACCTCAGATTCTACATTCAGACTCTCCTGCAAATGAAGGGAGTCCATCTCCATGGTCCTTTCTATGATATCCTTGGCCTCCAAGGGGAGATGCCTGCCGTCTTCTGAGAAGTCTTCCATTCGCGGGGAGCTGGTAATCTGAGGAGGTGGGGAAGGTACTCTTGCATTGGGGCTTAGCATTGTTTCCAAACCCTATGAGACCGCATCCGTCCCACTTCTCCGGAGCGCCTCAAGCGGGGAAGTAGCCCTGCATTCGCCACATCAGCTCTTTAATATTGCCGAAGGCAGTTGATCTAGAGTGCCACGAGGCTCCAGCAGCGCTTCGCCCTCTTCTCTTTGGCATTTGTAGGTATTTTATTTAAGCCAAAGTTAGCCAAAACCAACTTCTTAAGGGAGCACTCTGTGGCATGTATCTCAGCTAACCGGCTCAACAGCCATCATGGATCCATTTCCCATTCTTAAACAGTCTTCTGAAATATGAAAAAATCAATGCTGAACGACGCAATGCTTACAAATCCTATTGTAATATTTGGTCACCTATAGTATCTTACTGTAATATGGACCTTAATGCATAAACTTGGCCTGCTTGGTTTGTTCATTGTTCATTCTCATAATGTATGTATATTTTCCCATACTTCTAAATGTACTGACAGTATCATTATCTCTCGCTGATAGCTTACAGCTTGTTCATGATATATTGATGCATTATCCTTTAAGCTGCTCTGTATACAATCCCTACTATTGTTATTTTACTGCTCTGTTGTGACATGACCATTACTCGTTGTTTATTCTAAGCTTGAAAATAAATAAAACTTTTTTGAACTTAAAAAAAAAAAAACAGTCTTCTGACATTATTAAACCACTGCCACTCAATCAGTCATGTACAACTTCCAAACATTCATTCAATTGCTTCACCACAGCCACGAAGGGCAATGTTATAAATTTGTGCCTAAGGGTAGGCCCCAAATACCAGTGTATGTTACAGAATACTAACACATATGCAGGAAATAGGCACTTCTAATTGGCACTAACACATATATTTCTATACCCCCGGGGTTTTTTTATACTGTTCCTCAGGGTTCAATAAGCAAACTTTGACTGCTTTGCTGCTTTGACTCACATCATTTGCTTATTGTCCCCTGAGGAAGGTGATGCTAGTTGCTGATACCTGGATCCTGGTTGGGACTTTCCTAGGATTCCACTTTTGGGACCTCATTTGATCTTTTTAAGATCAAGGACTTTTAATGGTTCATTTGTGTGGCTTTGAATAAATGTAACAGTTGGGTGGAATCGACATCTCTCTTGCCTCTTTTTTTTTTTTTTTTGTACCGTTTCATTTCCGAGGCCAGCTCCCTTCTTCTATAGCCCTTTCTGGATTTCTGTAGAAACCACCTAAGACCAGTAATACCACTGTGACCGTGTCTTTCCCTATCTGACATTAAAACACTCAGCTACAGATGCCTACAATGCTCAAGCAGAACAGTCAGCTCAACCAAATCAAATTCTGCTAGGGAATCCGTCTTGGACCTGGGGGCCGTCGCTGGTCTGACCCAGCAGCGGCAATTCTTATGTTCTTATGTAATGTAACAATGAAGCAGGTATACCAGTATCAAAAATATCCATAAATCTGATCCATTCTATAGCCTAACACCATTTCTATCCTATTCCCCCAGCTGAAAACCAGCCTTACTCCTATATCATTTACCTTTAAAGTTATTGTTTTTTTAAATTTTTGAATGAAAAGCTTTCTACTGATCTTTAGACCCTACTTTGTCGTTATGTTTCTCTCCCGTCAGCACAAACCCAGCTGTTAAGACTGCCCTACATATGTGTTTGTAATAAATCTACGTGTTCGTACATTTTCAGTTGCAGGAGTGGATGACTGGAATAGTTTGCCGACAGCGTTCTATCAGGAAGGTACTCTTCTAAATTTTCAGAAGAAATGAAACTTTTATTACCAGATCTATCCAAAAGCTTAAATTATCTTTCCCCTCGCTAAAAGGCGTTATCTTTATTGGAAAATTAGGGAAATCTCTTTACTTTAAAATTACTGAGCTTTGCAATAATTTTCCTGTCCAGCTGCGTATCTTGGGCTCTTTCCAATTATTTCGCAAACATCTGAAAACGTGGCTATTCTCAAAAATGTAAATTTTGCTGCTCTCTGTATAATTCACTAATTCTTATTATATTTTCCTTTCTTTAAATTTCTTGTAAACCGTGGTATAGTTTTATGATTTTATTTTTGTGTGCTTTGTTTTGTCGTTATTGTTCCTATTGTTTTATGTCTATTGCAAGCTGCTCAAGAATAGATTTGATTGGTGGGATTATAATGCATTTCTAAAAATAAAATACTGTAAGTGAATCCTCATCCTTGCTGCAACGATTGAACTGAATTAGCAAAATAGAAGCCAAATGAGATGCAACCTCAAAGTGCACTTTCTGTGTCTCAAATAAGTTCCTATCAGACTGCTTTATAGCGCCTACCAGATGTAGCACTGCAAAAGACCGAGATCCTTGCTCCAATCGGTAGTAAATCCCTCTGGATGCTGACGCTGGTAATTTACAGCCCTGCTAAAATGAACATTATTTCAAGCTAAGTGTATTCTCCAAGGTGCAAGCAGAATACAGTACTGTTCTTGCTGACAGTGAACTTTCTTTTGTAAATGTCACGCATTCAGCTTCATTACTGCCAAATTAATGCCCAGAAGATCAGCAAGTGGACCAACACAACATTTTAAACCGTGGTTAGTCAATTTCTGAGCCACAGGAAGCAAACCTCATTCCAGAGGGAAACCTGCAATCTACTCAGTATTTTTCCAGGGAGTAAAATAATACCGGTGCATTCTTGTATCGCTTCTGTCCAGCATATGTTGTAAGGCGAGTGAAAAGCAGAAATTTCGCCAGCAGATGAATACTGCAGACATTAGGCTTAAAAGATGCTTAGTCATATTTTCAGCCTCCATCGTCTTGCCAAATTCACCCCAGGCTACCTACATTAAAACACAAACGCAAATCTATACGAGGGGGGTGCTGAAAAGTTCTCAGCCCAACCAATGAGAGAATGATGTGGATATGGCTCAATCAATGATCTGAAACAATGTCGAAAAACATAGAATTTTGTTTCTGCACATTGGCGCTTAACGAAATAACACTCTTTTCAGCTACAGTGGCAAAATAATGCTCAGAATTTCGGAAGTTAGTTGGGCTGAGAACTTTTCAGCACCCCCTCGTCTATACAGGGACTAAAACTTCACACACTGCAGTCTTTCTTCACAGAACTTTGTAAGAATGCTCTGATGCAACCAGGGCAGGATTAATTCGTCGAGGGCCCCTAGGCACACAAGTACACTGGGCCCCCTGCCCCGCCCTGCCCCACCCCACCATGCACCCAGGCGGAAACACGTTGCTTGCTTGTCTTACTTTCCGCCGATGGGGGGCAGGGGCTGCGTTGCCGATTGGGGTGGGGCCCATATTGCCGATTGGGGGCGCCCACATTGCCGATCGATGCTGGAGGGGCCCATCGCTGTTTGGAAAAAAAACAATGTTGATGCCCTCCTTCGTCGGGCCCCCCTGACAATTTCAGACCCTAGGCACGTGCCTACTTGGACTATTGGTTAATCCTGCCCTGGATGCAACAGGCCTGGAAACCAGAAGGGAGCCCTGGAAATGCTGACCAGAGTGAATCAAAGGGGGTTATGGCCAGATATGGGACAGCGGAGATGAAACTCATAGTACAAACTACAATGTCCTATAATAGAAGGCTCAAAATATTCTCTGCCCTTGGTTTAAAGCCTCTGTTAACTATATACTGAAGTAAATGTCCTGATATTGAAAACACTCATCATGTCGGGCCCCTTTTACGAAGGTGCGCTAGCGTTTTTAGCGCATGCACTGGATCAGCGCACGCTACCCGAAAAACTACCGCCTGCTCAAGAGGAGGTGGTAGCGGCTAGCATGTGTGGCATATTAGCGCATGCTATTCCGCGCGTTAAGGCCCTAACGCACCTTTGTAAAAGGAGCCCATAGTGTTAGTTACCAGATGGAACAAAGGAAAAAACTGCAGGAACGGTGTTGGTGACACCAAAGGCTCCTTTTACTAAGCTACGTTAGCGGTTTTAGCGTGCGCTACAATGCCGCGCGTGCTAGACACTAACGCCTCCATTGAGCTGGCATTAGTTTTTCATTGTAGCACGGGGGTTAGCGTGCGCTAATCAGCTTAGTAAAAGGAGCCCCAACAAACATTAAAATGAACATGAAACAGTTTGTATCCAGAAAAGGTTAAAAACCGGGACCCGACACGGTCCGTGTTTCACAGAAACACTCCTTCCTCAGGGGTCCAAAAGAGTATCATCTACTGGGGAACCTTATGGATAACAACTGGAATCAGCGATGTCATGGACAACTAAGAGTGCTGGGTAAGCTCCCGGAAGTGACAGAGAAAGCGCTGAAGCCGACGCGGGCGGCAAGTTCATCGCTGCTCGTGCTGAACATAAAAAGGTACGGGGAAGGGGCGCAAGCCTGCGCACACAACAGGGGGAGGAGGGGGAAGGGGGAGGAGAGGAGAAGGGGTGCCAGCACCAAGAGAAAGACCGCGCCCTGGGCGGACCGCCCCCCACACACCACTCTTACTATGCCACTGCTCTGTCTCCTTTCACTTCATACTATACCTCCTCATAACAAAATTTTCTTTCAATTGAAAGAGACTCCCTTCCTACATTTTATGTCATGTAGTTATTTAAGCATCTATATCATATCTCTCGTCTCCTGCCTTTCTTCCAAGTATACATATTCTGATCTTTAAGTCTGTCCCCATGTTTATGACAAATTCAACTGTTTTTTATTCCCATGCCATTAATTTCTTAATTATTTTTTGATTTTATTTCCCTTCTCCTATTGTATTTTCCTTTTATATATTCGTTCTATAAAAATTGTATTTCCGCCCCTTTTTCCTACTGTTTTAAAGACTTGAGTTTGTCTGTTTAGTCCTGGTTTGTCCAATAATTTAATATATATATATATATGTTTTACATTGCAGACATGTCTGTCTTCCTGTAATTTTTAAATTTTGCTCAACGCTTTGTACTGCTGGATAAGCGTTTAATCAAATACTTTGAATAAATAATAATAAATAATGAAGGCCGCTTACCATTTTAGTAGCCTTTTGGATCAACTCCATTCTGTTTATATCTTTTTTATGACAGGATTAATTACACTTTTTGGTGGGTAAATGTGTGCACCACATATAAGTATGAAAGAATGATGGCGGAACGTTTGGGGGCCAGTAAATCCTTTAAGGATGTATGGAGTCCATTGACTACTTTTGTTGCATTACAGTAAGGGTCATGTTTCTTCCCTTTTCATTGAATTCTTTACACAACCAGGGAGGGTGGGTGGGTGTGGGGAGGGAAATGTGCGTTGAGGAGTTAAATTATTTAATTATAATATTGAAATCACATCATATGTTTTATTGTATTAATAATTAAGATGAGGATGGGAGTAATGTAGTAATTGTATAGTTATTAGTGCGTTCTATGCAGTATTTATGATTTACCAATTGTATTGCACTATCAAAGTTTGAAAATCAATAAAAATTTAAACATTAAAAAAAATAAAATCTTTTTGAAGGTGGAGTGTCAAAAACTACACACAATAGCTCAGATTCTATAAACGGCCCTTGAAGTTAGACTCCTCAATCGGCACGCCTAGCTGATCTAGGAGCCTAACTTAATTGCTTAAAAAGGTTCATCAGTGCCAATAGTAAGCAATTAGCAACTAATAACTGGCAACAATTTATAATAAACTGGGTGGTAGATGCCTAGTCCGAGGCGCCTACCAAAAAGTAGGCATGGTTAAGGGGTAGATTGCGGGCGTGTTTGGCATGGTAGGCGCCTAAAGTGGACTTAGGGAGCACCTAAGGAAAGGACGCCAACTGGCACTTAAGTCCACGTTAGGTATAAAGATTGCGGTAAGCTCCATGTTCTTCAGCACCTACTGAGATAGGTGCCATGGGCTAGATTAAAACAGCACCCCAAAAATTGTCACTGAACAGTACTCTTTAAATGGTTCTCCAACAAGGGCACCCTTTATGGACAGTATTCGATGCTGAAATCTGCAATCAACTTTGGGCAGGAGCATTTACACCAACTGAAACTAGCCCCCTCTTTTACAAAACTGCGATAGCAGTTTCTAGCGCGGGGTGCCGCGCTGAATGCCCCGCGCTGCTCCCGCCGCTCATAGGAACTCAATGAGTGTCGGGAGCAGCACGGGCCATTCAGCGCGGCTCACTGCGCTAAAAACTGCTAGCGCAGTTTAATAGAAGAGGCCCTAGGTGCAAACCCCAGTGGACGTGTTAGGCGCGGATCATCGCATGGCATCCGCACGTGCGCGGGTTGCTCTCCTGCCCAATGGCGATTTGATAGAAGCTTTTCAAAACCCGGACAAAGTGCTGGGTTTTGAAAATCCGTCCCGACCCCCGGATATGTCCTCAAAAGGAGGACATGTCTGGGGAAATCCGGACGTCTGGTAAACCTACTCTAGCGTAGCTTGATAAAAGGGGCCGTTAATTATTTAATAAGGCTTATTTGGCACTGTTAATTGAAAATTACAATTAAAAAAGACAATTAAATCACAATTAATTAGATGGCAGGTGCCTAATTTAGTAGGCGCTTGCCACTTCAAGGTAGGCATCTACTCCAAGGGACCTACCAAAAAGTCACTTCATTGGCTTCCTATCCATTTCTGAATACAAATGCATTCACTCAGCTGCCCCTCACTAGGGTTACTAGACGTCTGGATTTCCCCAGACATGTGTCCGGGGGTCCGGACAGCTTTTCAAAACCCGGCACTTTGTCCTGGTTTTGAAAAGCCTCCCTCAAAATCGCCATCGGGCAGCAGGGCAATATGATGACGTTACACGAACACGCGTGTACATGATGTCATTGCATCACATGTGCGCTTGCACTCCTGTCCGACCAGAATAAGCAGCAGGGGGCGTGGCTGGGATGGGGCTAAGCGAGATTGGGGGCAGGACTGGGGCATGATAGGGCGGGGATGGGTGGAACTGGGAGAGCCTGGGGGCGAGTCTAAGGGGGTCTGGATTTTCCGAATAGAAAATCCGGTAACCCTACCCTTCACTATCTTTCTTCATTTTTCTCCCCCTATGATCCCCCCCCCCATGAGCTCCACTCAGCTAGTAAGTTACTCCTTTCTGTGCCCTTCTCTTCGACTGCCAACTCCAGACTCCGTCCTTTTTGCCTTGCTGCGCCGTATGCTTGGAACAAGCTGCCCGAATCCCTATGGCGGGCTCCGTCTCTGGCAGTGTTCAAGGCCCAGTTAAAAGCCAACTCTTTGAGAGTATTTTTGACTCCTCTCACCTTAGTTTCTGCATCTCCAACCCTAAATGTCATGTTTGTCTGTCCAAGTTAGATTGTAAGCTCTTCTGAGTAGGGACCATCTATAAATGTCAAAATGTACAGCACTGCATATGCGTTTTAGCGCTAAATAAGTGATAAGTAGTAATAGTCACAGTTAGGGGCAGATTTGGGGTAGATATTGGGCATGTTTTGACTTAGACACCCCCCTGCCCTCTTCTTCACCCCCTGTTTCCACACCCCTCCACCGCACACTCGCTCCTTCCGTTCCCATGTATCTCTTTAACTTTGCTGGCACGAGCAGCATCCCCAAACTGCTACCTGTGCCAGCTTTGGCTCTCCCTATGATGTCACTTCCTGGTCCCATGACCAGGAAGTGACATCAGAGGGAGAGCTGAGGCCGGCGCGAGCATCAGGTTGGAGCAGGTGCTCATGCCGGTGAAGAGTTAGAGGCACAGGGGTAAGGGAAGGCATATGTGTGCAGCGGGGGGAGGGATGGGGTGGAGCGGGGGGAGGGAGGTCTGGCGAGGAGGAGATGTACCCGAACCCCCACCAAAATAGCGCTCGGGGCGGTCCACCTCCCACCTCACCCCTTAATACACCACTGGTAACAGTGCCCAAATTTGTGAGCCATTTGCTGAATTTCATCCTTAATGTGCATTACTGTAATTCATATTATACTATTGCCATCCTTTCTGCCTCATTCCCCACATATTTTAATACAATTCTGAATTAGGTGTTTAATGCAGGATTTACCATATGGTTATGGTATTAACTGCAGGTTAAAGGATTTTTAATATGCATTAACTCTTTAATGCCCATTGAAATTCACATTAAAACATGGTTTAATAATTTGTCGAAAAAATGTGGACTGTTTTGTCTCAAAATTCTTGTCCTTCATTAGGAATATCCTCCCCTATCTCCCCCTCCCCTCAAAAAAAAAAAAAAAAAAAGCAAAAACCCTCCAGGAGAAGGTTAATGGAATGCAAAGGAAGACATCTTGCTTTAATGGCTTTTGCTGCAGTGTAATTTCCAAGTAGCCAAACTTCGGAAAAAGTCCCTAAATCACTAAGAGCACGAGAAATACCCTTGGCATCATAAATCGCATAGCTGTGACTTGATAGCCACAGAATGGATCGTTCCATCAGGCTGAACGCTGTCTCTCTAGCACACACACATCCCCACTGCCAGGATCTGCCGCCGCCACTGCCGCTGCTGCGGTGGCAGCATTAAATTCAAAAGTACACTCGACATTCATGGCAGGATAATCAATCACTTCATCACTGACACTGCGGATAAAAGCAAAGGAAAATAAAAAAAAATACAGTTATGACTGCTCAAAGCGTCTGTTTTAGGGAATTGGACTCATAAATCAAAGTATTCTGTCATGACTACTGGCAACAGTGAAGTACAGTGGTTAAGCATCTTCAGTCCTATGTATAAATGTAATTTCCTAAAATGTCAGTAGCAAAGCATTACAGATAACACATGGTGTGTGTCTTTGACCCGGTAAGTGCTGAAATCACAGATCTCATTATTCTGACATGATAGAATTTTTTTTTTCCCCCTGCAACCCTTGCTGCTGCTTTGTTCTGTTGACGGCAGACATAATTGCCAGAGGTGCCGAGCCTTCTTAGACAAATATATCTTGCCTACTACCTGAAAATTTAGGTCCAAAAGAAGGAGTCAAGACTTCGCGCGTCTCTTCATGAACTCAAGGTTCGTGACGTGTTTCTCGCCTTTTACTAGCATAGTGTAAAGATGGTTTCATAAATGGGTACATTAGAAGGGTGACTCATCGAGGCAAGCCCCCACTCCATTAGAGATCGTGAAAGAGAAAGCTGTCTGATTCTAGAATTGCTCAAATGATGTTGCTAGGGCTGTGCTATTCCTGATCTAACCCACCCTGGACCCACTCCATCTTATGTTTATCTATTTGAATACGTAGTCTCTAGAATTGTACACAGTACGCCAAATGGAGTCTCACCAGAGTCTTATACAGAGGCAGAAACACCTCCTTTTTTCCCTGCCGGCCATTCCTCTCCCTATGCATCCAAGCATCCTTTTGGCTTTTGACATCATTTTTTTTCTGTTTAGCCACCTTAAATTCATGAGATATCATCACCCCAAGACTGCGCCTGGGGCGGACCACCCCCTATCACACCCCTCTTATTATGCCATAGCTTTGTCTCCTTTCACTGCATACTATAACTCCTCATAACAAAATTTTTTTTCAATTGAGACTCCCTTCTTGTACTTTTATGTCATATAGTTATTTAAGCATCTATATCAGGGGTGCCCAAATGGTCGATCGCGATAGACCAGTAGATCACAAAGGCAACGCAAGTCGATCGCGTTGCCTTTGCGATCTTTTTCTCCCTGCTGCTTCCCCAAGCCAGGCCTGGCGTGTACAAGCACCGGACTTACAAAACTTTCCCTCCGACGTCAATTCTGATGTCAGAGAGGAAGTTCTGGGCCAGCCAATCGCTGCCTAGCTGGCCTGGAACTTCCTCACCGACGATAGGATTGACATCGAAAGTGAAGTCTTGTGGGCCCAGCGCTTGTACGCGCCAGGCCTGGCTCGGTGAAGCAGCAGGGAGAAATCGCATTGGTGGCTTGGGGGTGGGGGTAGGGAAAGAATTGGGGAAGTGGATAAATCGGCACGATGGCTTGGGGGGGGGGTTAGGGAGAGAGAGAAAAGCAGAAATAAAGAGGGAGGGCCAGGGGGAGAGAGAAAGAAAGGCAGAAAGAAAGACGGGGGCCTCTCCCTATGCATCCAAGCATCCTTCTGGCTTTTGACATCATTTTTTTTTTCTGTTTAGCCACCTTAAGTTCATGAAATATGCCCCCAAGTCCTGCTCTTCTTTCATGCGCAGAACTACATTTCCTGGTATACTACAGTATACTGCTTCCTTGAGTTTCTTGCAGTCCACATTCATGATCCTGTATTCTTTAGCATTAAATTTTAGCTGCTAAATTCTAGACTATTCTCCAAGCTTCGCTAGATTTCCTCATCGTGCTGTTCACACCATCACAGTTAGTCTTCCTCTTGAGAGTATTCCATGGAACAGAAGCATAAAAATATACTTCGTTAGTATTGCAAGTAGAAATATCTAAAAACTGATATAATTAAATCTAGCAACACCGGAAACACTAGCATATAATTAGACTGCATTATTACACTACTGTATAATTATACTAGGGCTTCTGATTTAATTTTATCCAGGTTTTTTTTGGGGGGTAGGATGGGAGGGGAATATTCTGACTCGTTTACTTATAATGATTTCTCATGAAGATAACAAAGCAGGCATAAATAGGCAACAGTTAATTTCCCAATGAGGCAAGCAGCTTTTAAGATTTAGAGCTGGAGAGACCTGGTGGAAACAAAAAAGACAATATTGTTGTCCAAAAGAGACTTGTACTCTTGATTTAAGCAGCAAATAAAGCCTGGCAATGTTATTCAATGTGCATGCCGCTTAATCATAGTCCTTTCTTTTGAAAAAAAAGAAAAACAAACTTGAAATCTTTGTTTCAAAAAGCCCTTGACTTTCTTTGACAAGTGGCCCACACAGGCCTGCGCAGGTTGACAATGCGCCTTTCCGTTTCTATCCTGCCGCAGATACTTTATCTAAGACACATAAAACTCCTCATCTCACCCATTTTCTTTATTTCTAGAATGACCTGGTTTGGGAGGTAGAGACATCAACACACCTATCACAGACAAACTCCAAAGGGGATTGAAATGGTGACACTTTCTATTATTTCTCAATGTTAAGGTGCTAATATTCTCATCTCACTAACCACAGCTCCCAGTAATCATACCCTGCCTTCTCCTCTAATAGATGCCAGAGCAGGAATTTTGTCTTGTTGACACATCTTACTTCACGCTTCACTCTGGTGACTTTTTTTTTCTTTTTCTTTCTCTGTTGCTCTAAACATAGTCAAAGTATGGTAGGCTTTGACAAACTGCCTCCTAAAAAGGGCTGTTCTATACCAACGTGTCATATATTTTCAGGCAGCTAGAGGGTGCCTATGAGGCACATACCGCAAAATTCTATAAAATATACCTAAAGTTAGGTGCCTACATAGGCGTGCCTAGCCAATGTAGGCACCTAATTTAATTGGCACACAACACTTCTTAATTGGCACTAAGTGGAGTTAATTGAAAGTCAGGTACCTAACTTAGTAGGCGTGATCGATGGTATGGTGAGGGTAGGAGGCACCCAGGGTGGTGGCACCTGCCTGTGCCCTCCTCTCTGCTCCCGTTCCTTCATAAGAACATAAGAATAGCCTTACTGGGTCAGACAAATGGTCCATCAAGCCCAGTAGCCTGTTCTCATGGTGGCCAATCCAGGTCACTAGTACCTGGCCAAAACCCAAGGAGTAGCAACATTCCATGCTACCAATCCAGGGCAAGCAGAGGCTTCCCCCATGTCTTTCTCAATAACAGACTATGGACTTTTCCTCCAGGAACTTGTCCAAACCTTCCTTAAAACCAGCTACGCTATCTGCTCTTACTACATCCTCTGGCAACACGTTCCAGAACTTAACTATTCTCTGAGTGAAAAAAAAAATTATTCTTATTGGTTTTAAAAGTATTTCCCTGTAACTTCATCGAGTATCCCCTGGTCTTTGCCATTTTTGACGGAGTGAAAAATCGATCCACTTGTACCCGTTCTACTCCACACAGGATTTTGTAGACTTCAATCATATCTCCCCTCAGCCGTCTCTTTTCCAAGCTGATGATAACTAACCGTTTTAGTCTTTCCTCCTACGAGAGGAGTTTCATCCTCTTTATCATCTTGGTTGCTCTTCTTTGAACCTTTTCTAGTGCTGCTTTATCTTTCTTGAGATAAGGAGACCAGAATTGAACGCAATACTCCAGATGAGATCGCACCATGGAGCGATAAAGGGGCATTATAACATTCTTAGTCTTGTTAACCATCCCTTTTTTAATAATTCCTAGCATCGCCATACTCACGCCCTCCCTTCCCCTGTACTTCTTTAAATCTTTGCCTGTGCGAGCATCTTCTACGGCCTGCTGCTTTCGCCAGAATTAGCTTACCTTGGAGATCACTTCCTGGCCTCATGAACCAGAATTGATTTCAGAGGGTAGCCGGGCCGGCGTGAGCAGCAGGCTGGAGAAGTTGCTTGCGCTGGCAAATATTTAAAGAGGTACAGGGAGGGGAAGTGAGGGCACGAGTGTGGCATGGGGGCGGAGAGTTGCTGGATACCTAACCAAGAAGGCATCTGGGGCAATCCACCCCCCCCCCCACCCTTATTATACCACTGGGTGTGATTCTACATCAGTTAGGTGCCTAGTGTAAAGTACATAGTTAAAAGTGGGCATGGTTAGGGATAGATTGTGGATGTGTTTTGGAGTTAGGTGCATGGTTTTGAGTTAGAAGTCATTGAGCACCTAACTTATATGCAGGCATTTAAACTAGAGAATGATACGGTGACAAAATTCATCACCGTTCCCGTCCCCGCGGATAACCGCGGGAAACCATCTTCATATCATTCTTTAAGGAGAGAGGGAAGAATCAGAGTATGAATGGCCACAACCACTGACCCACAAGCTTTGCTTTGAAGTATGCTGGTGTAGAAGGACTGAGGTTGAAACAGACACTACAGAATGACAATCTCTGGTATCCAGAGCAGATATTGTGATGTCATAATGCCTCATTCCACCAGTGCCTAAGAGCCAATCACATCAGTGATGTCACAATGGCTTCATTATCCTTGGCTCACATAAGAATCAGAGTATGAATGGGCTCAGCCACTGACCCGCAAGCTTTGCTTTGAAGAATGCTGGTGTAGAAGGACCGAGGTTGAAATAGACACTAGAAAATGACATGGGATTATTTCCCGCGGTTATCCGCGGGGACGGGAACGGTGATGAATTTTGTCACCGTGTCATTCTCTAATTTAAACCAAAAAAACACTGGCATAAATAGGGTGCACCTTCATGTCAGAACACTTAGCACTGCCTAAGCATGCTTAGATGCGCTAAGTGTGATTCTATAATGGGCGCCTAAGCATTGTAGAATCAGGCTTAACTTTGCACTAGTCGGTGACAATTTTTAAGCAACTTATATAGAATCAGGCCCTTATTTTATAAATGAAAGAAGGCATCTCCTTTCCTTTGTAACAGGAATTCTAAACCAGGTCTTCAGGACACTCTTGCCAGTCTAGTTTTCAGGAGATCCTTAACAAATATGCATGAGATAGATTTGAATGCATTGCCTTCTTTATATACAAATCTATTTCATGCATCTTCATTGTAGGTATCCTAAAAATCTGACTGGTTGGGTGTATCCCAACTGGTCTGAGTTGAAAGCCCCTGTGTGAGAGATTCAAGGGATTTCCCGCACTAAGACTGCAATTATACCACTGGGCAACAGTGGGGGGGGGGGGGGGGCATTAGGCAAATCATGGAAAACTACATGTCCCAGAATTCCACAAGTTTTGTAGCTCAGTGCTGAGATCCATTAGGGAAGGAAGACAGCCCTGCTGGGTCAGAGGAGTGGGCCTCAGACAAGGAGGAGTACTTCTGCCCCAGAGAGAGAGATCCTTGAGAGAGGAGGTCTGGAGGAAGAGACTTCCCCAAGAGAAGCTTCCATAGCTAGGGGCTGATAAGCAGCCCTGGAAAGGAGTAAAGAGGTGGCCCCAGAGCAGCTTCCCTACTTGTGAGTTGAAAAGAAAACCCTGGGAAGATGTGGGATTGTCCAGGTGAGACA
This sequence comes from Geotrypetes seraphini, assembly GCF_902459505.1. NCBI lineage: Eukaryota > Metazoa > Chordata > Amphibia > Gymnophiona > Dermophiidae > Geotrypetes > Geotrypetes seraphini. Next base: position 213,673,145 of record NC_047089.1, on the reverse strand, counting down.
ACTGATAGCTGGGCTAAGGTAAAGCCAGTGTTCTATGATGAATAAACTGTTTGAGGCCATGACAGAGACTGACCACAGCCATAGACTGGAGTTAATAAGTATATGAGAACAAGAGAACTAGTCTGCTGGAGTAAACTGATTTTATACGAGAACATTCCCGCTCAGGCTATTTCTTCTAGCACCGTTCTCATAAACTCCGCCCTTCAGTCGGGCCATTTCTCCCCAGAAATGGGTCATATCGCCTTGACCCCACTACTGAAAAAATCTGACCTTGACCCTTCCATACCATCCAGCTATCGCCCAATTGCAAATATCCCTCTCCTAACCAAGATGCTAGAGTCCATCATTTCTTCCCAACTCTCATCATACTTAGAGAGATTCTCTATTCTTTTACCCTATCAATATGGCTTTCGTCCTAACTTCAGCACCGAATCCCTACTGTCTTCCCTGATTTCAAGGGTTCAACAACTTCACTCTCGAAACAAGTTCGCCGTCCTCCTACAATTTGACCTTTCTGCTGCTTTCGACGTTCACCATGATATTCTTGTTTACCAACTCTCTGAGATAGGTATCAACTCCACAGTCCTAGGTTGGTTCTCTAAATTCCTCCGCTCTCGTTCTTACATTATTAACATGAATGGCACCTCATCCTCCCCCTGGAAACTGATTTGTGGAGTCCCGCAAGGCTCTCCATTATCCCCTATCCTTTTCAACATCTATATGTCCTCCCTAAAACTCCTCCACCTATCCCCCCTTGAAACAATTTACACTTATGCAGACAACATCCTCGTCCTCCTCAAGACCGATTCGAACCTCACCGACCTGTCTAAGAACATATCCTCTTGTATAATGAACCTACAATCCTGGGCCCACACTGTGCAAATGAAATTGAATGAATACAAAACAAGACTTCTTTGGCTCGGTCCAAAACTAGATCACCTACCCACCTCCATCCCACTATCCTCTGGCTCCTCTCTGCAGCTTGAGTTCTCGAGCAAGGTCTTGGGCATCATCATTGATTCCACATTGTCCTTCAGTGACCACCTCCAATCCTTGGTAAAAAAATGCTTTTTCAGCCTTCATGCTGAGGAAAATTAGATCCTGCTTCCATCAAAAACATTTTACCCTCCTTGTCCAATCCATCATCCTCTCCAGATTGGACTATTGCAACTCTATCTACTTAAGCCTAACTAAGAAAAACCTCCACAGGCTCCAACGGATTCAGAATGCCGCGGCCAAGCTCATCTTTGCTAAAAGTAAATTTGACCATGTCTCCCCGCTCCTGGCCAAGCTCCACTGGCTTCCGATAATCGCCAGGGTCCACTATAAATGCGCCTGTTTAACTTTCAAAATCCTATATGGTATCCTCCCTCCCTTTATCCCTCTTTCTTGGAATTCCTCATACCACCAGATCCTCCCACAAATTAAAACTATCCTTCCCCTCGCTAAAAGGCATTTCCCACACAGGAAAGCTAGGGACCTCCCTCCACTTCAAAATCACTGAGCTCTGGAACAACCTTACCTCCCCTCTTCGGAACTTGAGCTCTCTCCAAGTTTTCCGCAAACATCTGAAAACCTGGCTTTTCTCAAAAAATGTAAGTCTCCCTTCAACTTAGGAATCAAGGAAACTCTTATATCTTGGCATCCCAAGTCCTCTAAATTTTCTTCACACTTCTACCTCTAACCCTCTGTTGTAGTTCCTTCCTATTTCTCCTACTGTAAACCGCGTCGAGCTCTACGAACGTGGAGATGATGCGGTTTACAAACCTAAGGATTAGATTAGATTAGATTATATGAAGTGAGAATTATATTGAAACCCCTGAGTCTGTGAAGGGACAGACTCAGGAACAGTGAACAACAAAGCTTTTGTGGTACCTTCCAATTGTATTTTGCCTGGATGTTTGGGTGAATATGCACAGGGTTCCAGGAAAACCTGGACTGGACTCTGCCACACCATGCTTTATAGAATTCTATTTAGGTATGTGTACATATTGTAGGCATGAGCACAGATACCACCCATACAGCTGGTATAAGTGTTCACACCTACATTGCTGATGAATGGGCATAAATTATAATATTCTATAATTTTCACATATAAGTATGAGATCTGCCTATGTGCCATCCAGACTCCACCCATATGTATATCCACCTTCAAAGTGCATGACACATAATTTTGACACCATTTTATATAACAGTCTATAGCTGAAATTTTGGCATTAACATATATATGTGACAGAATAAAATGGCAGTTGCAAGGGGTAGGAATGAGTGGACTTTACTCTTGCTTGCCTCAATCATCCCCACTGGACCAGCATGGATGATATGAGGTAGGCCAGGGGAGCCTATTTAGACCAAGTGGGTTGGGGGCATTCGGGGAGTGGGGGAGGGGGAGAAGCAGCTTGTGACTGTCATTAGCTGGGGGAAGGAGAAGAGAAAGAGGATGGGTTATTCAACTGCCGGTGTAAAAAAAACAGTCATGTGTGTTCCAACCTGGCACACACATAGGTAAGTAGAAGCAGCAAGGCATCCTTAAGTTAGGCTTAGAATGAGGCCTATGGTAGTGGGGTGTCTTTGGAAAGGGTTTAATACTTTTGAGAGGGGTCTTTGGGAGGAGGGTTCTTCTGGGAGTTCTTCAGGAAGGCAAATACCCTGTTTCCCCGAAAATAAGACCTACCCTGAAAATAAGCTCTAGCATGATTTTTGGGGTAGGTCCTAATATAGGTCCTACCCCCAAAATAAGCCCTAGTTAAGATCCCTCCCTCCCATCCCTTTGTGCACCAGAACACCACAGATTGCCTTACAAACCTCTGAAGCCTCAAAACCAGTGGCAGCGCTCTGAATAGGCTGCTTTGCGGCCTTCCCCTCTGCCGGGTCACTGATGATACCATCAGTGATGCTGGTGGTGTTCAGGTGCACAAAGAGATGGGAGCTATAGGTATAACATGGCAAGTGTCAAGGGTAGATACCTGTTTCCCCGAAAATAACACATTCCCTGAAAATAAGCCCTAGTGCATTTTTTGGAGCACAAATTAATATAAGACCCTGTCTTATTTATGGGGAAACACAATATTCTTATGCAGGGCTTTGGGGGTCTTCATGAGAGAAGTGGATGCTCTGGGTGGAGTCTCTGGGAGGGAAGTTCTTCTGGAGGAGCTCTGTGGGAGGACGGGTGTTCTTGAAGAACTTTGGGAGGAGGCTGGATGTTCTAGGGGATCTTTGGAAGGGATGGGACTTTAGAGTTCTGTTGCGGGGGTGCATTCAGAGGGATCGGCAAAACTAACTCCCGATATTCATCCTGATACCAAGTTCGTTTTTGCTGCCCTAACTTTACCTGATCAGCTAACTAGTTAATGGGCGGAATATTGCCACTATTTAGTTAACCGCCTGGATAATGGCATGGTGGTCAGAGGGGAAATTCAGCAGCACGCTCCAGCAGTGATGAAACCTGAGATTAACTGCAATCAATTTTTTTTTTAATCAGATGATTTAAATTGTTTGATCAAACAACTATATTATATATAAATGGCCAATATTTTGAAGCTATGTATAGAGAAAACTTGGGAAGAAGGAAATTAGAAGGGATCTTAATTATCCAAGGAACTGAACTACCATGAGTGGATTTCTTTTTTTTTTTTAATCTTTATTAAATTTGCAAACTACAATTATGCATGCAAATAATTCATGTATATATAATATTACTAGAAAAGCACAATAAACTTACAGATATTAATAATAAATTATTTTCCCCACCCTCCCACCTAGTAATCAAGAAAATAAATACCCACAAGAAACTACATTAAAAAAAAATCCCCGAATCAATTCCAATACAATCCCTCCCCCCTCCCTCCCAGCCTGGATGTGTATGTTTAAAGGCCAGTAAAATAAAGTTAGTTATCGTTCCTTACAAAATTTAGCAAATGGCTCCCAAACATCCAGAAATTTCCTGTATAAGAAAGCAGAAAACCTTAAAAAAAAATGTTGTGGGTTTTTTTTTTTTTTTTTGCTTAACTTGGTGATTGCAGCCTATTCCTGTTTATTCAGAAATGACCCATCCAAAATTCACCTCACCTACTAAAATAGCCTGCATGAAGAATTGGTTGTTCATGAAGAAATGATGACATTCTCTTGTCTTATTTTTAACGTTAGGATTTTTGTTCAAGCTGGGCTGAAGAGCCTTTCTTTGCAATAGTGTGGTGAGATTGTTGTAGGGGGGGGGGAAAGACCTGTGAATCTCTGAGAGAAATTACTGCAGAAAGGATTCTTGTGAAACACTTTACTGCATTTGACAGCTCAATCAACAATAAGGAGTCTTTTGGAATGAAGATCTGTATGCCATCCATGTAGAACCTGCAGGAACACTTAGATTCACATCAGCTAAACCATGCTGGGGGGAAAAAGACAAAACACATATTTTCCCATCGCAGCACTATAAATTGGACATTAAGATATTCTAGTTTCTTTCTTTACCCCTATAATTTTAGATAAGCATCAGCTTTATCTCATTGCTTTCCCTCTGTCCATCACCCTGCCATTCTTCCCAACACTTACGAGTCTCCTTGAGGAAAAAAGATAAGGTCTGATATAGAGACCTTTAGACTAAACCACAGTAAAACTTGCAGTTATCTTGGCCTAATGTCAGATTTTTCCTGTACAAAGCTATAAGAAATGCACATTCCCAAAGCTGGAATATTACAATCAATACGAAGATAAAATATTTGTTTGTGGAAAATAATCTAACCAACATCTATAAGGGGTGTTCCCTATATTTTCTACCACAGGTTGTGCATTAACATTTCCAATAATGCACAGTACCTACTTCCAGTTAATATGGAAACATTTCACACCTCCTATGTGGGAGGCAGTAAATGGTCCCACGTTAATTCCATGTTAGCAAACTAATGCACCATAAGTGCAGCACATTATCTGCTGAACTCCTTCCATACCAACTCTCTGCCCCACTTAATGCACAGTTTACGGCATGACACCTGCGAAATTTCTGCAAAGCCCCTTAAAGCAGTTCTGCGCTCAGTGGCGTAGTAAGGGGGATCATGGGGGCGGTCCGTCCCAGGCGCTGTCTTGATAGGGGCGCAGGCTCCTGTCCTCCTCTCCGCCCTCCTGCTCCTTCCCCGCCCCCACTGCCTTATCTCTGTAATGTTGGTGGCATGAGTAGCAACCCCCCCAGCCGCTGTCATGCCAGTGTCGACTCTTCCTCTGATGTCACTTCCTGGACCTGTGCATAGGAAGTGACATCAGAGGAAGAGCCGACGCTGGTGCGACAGCAGCTTGGGGGTTATTGCTCGCGCCACGAGTGTTACAGAGGTACGGGGGAAGAGAAGTGGCGCATGCCTGGCAGGAGGAGGCGGGGAAAGAGCATGTGGAGGTGGGGGGTGGAGAAGAGGGTGGGGGAGGGGTATCACCGCCCAGGCGCCTCTCGCCCTCGCTATGCCACTGTTTGCGCTAGCCATGGTAAATCACACATTAATGGAGGGAATGCTGAAAAGAACAGGCAGTTAAGAGCTATTCTATAACCCATGTGCACCATTTGTAGAATAGTGCATAGCGCTGATTCTCACGCATAACTGTAGGCACCAGACTTACACCTGCTGAAACCTGGTTAAATTCTGGCATCCAAGCTGGGCATCTTGAGGCAGTATTATGTAACTACATGCACCACGTTTTGGAATGTCCCCAATATACTCATGGTCACACTCATAGGCAGCGGAATACTTTTTTATTAGGGGGGGAGCCCAAAAGCTCCACTCCAGCCCCAGCAGGATCCTGCGGCACGATGACTCCCCCACCTACCTTCTCCAGTTGCTGTAATCTTAAATCTTTGGGCAACAGCTGTGCAGTGTCAACAAGCAGGCCTGCCCTGGAAGTCTTCATCCTACAGCGATATTGCATGGCGGCTGCCTGCAGATTTAAAATTACAGCGCCCAGGAGGAGATAGGTGGGGGAATACAGCCATAACTGACTCTTCTGACCGCTACGTTTTGGGAAGGTCATGGGCCTTGTGGCCTCCCCCGTTCTGACGCCTATGACTATACTCCCTTTTAAGTTACGCACTGATAGAGTTAGGCGACATGCCTAACAGAATAGCATGCAACCAAATGCACAAGCAAATTTTAACGAGTGCCAATTAACTTCAGTAATTGGTTGTTAGTACCCAATTACTGATAGCTAAGGGCTCGTTACTCAATTAGATGCTACACAATTAAACTTGACTACACAAATCTGGGTGCCATATATAGAATCCAGGGTAAATGCTTAACATGTTTTAGTAAAGCGGCCCTATAATTAATCCAGGTTTGTCCAGGTTCACTCCTCAAGGGCCTCGAATAGACCAGATTTTCAGGATATCGCTATATGCATGACAGATTGGCAATACCCACTGTATTGCAAATCTTTCCCATGCATATTCATTAGGGATATCTTGAAAAACTAGCCTGTTTGCAGCCCTTGAGGGCTAAACGTAGGCAATCTATCTCCTAAAATCTCAATAGAAAGAGGAGTGGTTGCTTTCTTTTGTGTTTGACAAGTTTACGTAGATGTGATACTGCATTGGGGGACATTACATTTACATTGCGCTATTCTGGAAACCACATCCAGAGTTAGGTGTAGTTTCTAGATTATGCTTAGCGCCTGTCCAGCCATTTATGCCAATGAAAACCTGACATAAACGTCTGCGCCAAAATTTTGCGTGGATCGGACATGTGCTAGAACAGTGTGTCTCCTTCCCTGGCAACACCTCCTTTTCAGATCCGTGCACTAGAATTTACGAACACCACTTTTTTAGAATATGCTTAGAAAGCTGTGCTCATAAATTCTAATTGGTGCCAATTAGTGCAAATAATTGCTTGTTACTTGGCTTGTTAACTAAGTTGCATGCACAAATCGGAATACACATAGATTTGCACACACAACTATAGTCACGGTGTACAAAATTTGGGGGATTATGCATGTTACTTCATTCTCATAGTAAAGGAACAAAACACAAATAAAGGATGCTTACCATGGCAGCAGTGGTGTGGCGAGGGTAGGACGTACCCAGGGAGGTGAAGCCCCCCCTTGCCCTCCTTTCTGCATCCCGCTCTTTCAACGCCAACTTCCGCTGCTCCTTCTGTGCCCCCATGCCACACTTGCCATGCCTCCCCTTCCCACTCCCTGTACCTTTTTAAGTCATCGCCAGTGCAAACAGCTTCTCCGACCTGCTGCTCACACTGGCTTTCCCTCTGATGTCACTTCCTAACCCCTGACCTGGAAGTGATTTCAAAGGGAGCCAGGCCAAGTGAGCAGCAGGCTAGAGTAGTTGCTTGCGCTGGTGAAGATTTTAAAGAGGTACAGGCGGCAGGGAAGGAAGGGGGCAAGCGTGGAGTGTGGGACAGAAAGATGCCAGCTCCCCCCACCAAGATGTGTCTGGGGTGGTCCGCCCCCCTCCCCTTACTATGCCAATGCCTGGTACTACATTCCTTTCACACAGAGAACAGGTGGCACAAGATATTGATTAACCTTTTTCCAAAGAATGGGACAATTTTACTATGTTGAACTGACCCACAAACCTGTGAGTTCTGATGATACATACACAACAATTGTTAGAAAGTAAAAATGGTCAAATTGTGCTGGGTTACTGTAAGGTCAGTAGCAATTGGAAAATAGTTTGGTCTGATTCTTCCCAAAGGTCTGGCTGCTCCCTAACAAGTGAATTTAGCAACTGAGGAGGCAGGAAGGGGTTGTTCCACAGGGGTGTAGACTTTATAAACCCATGGATTATACAGTTCTTCCCCGATATTCGCAGGGGTTCCGTTCCAGGAACCCCTGCGAATCTTGAAAAACCATGAATACAGTTTTTCGTGGGGGAGACTAGAGAGGGCAGCGGGAGAGGCAGGAGAGAGCAGCCTTAGCGCCGGCGAGCAAAGGAAATCACTCGCTGTATGCTCCGACCGCCTCTTCCTGCACTAAAGTCGGGCCTTACCAATCAGGAGCTGCGTGTCAAAGCAGCTCCTGATTGGGGAAGCCCGACTTTAGTACAGGAAGAGGCGGTCGGAGCATACAGCGAGTGATTTCCTTCACTCGCCGGCGCTCAGGCTGCCCTCTCCTGCCTCTCCAGATGTCCTCTCCTGTTTGGCGGTTCACAGTTTGAAAATACTGCGAATGAACCGGGACTGCGAACTGCCGATTGCAAATTCGCAGGGGAGCATTGTATTGCTTTTCTGGCCCACTCTTAAATTTATTTTGCGTGCACTCAGCCCTCATAATTCCTAAACACATTCACTACCTAAAATCGGGACACGTGGTACTAGAATCAGACCCTTTAAACCTGTAGTAAGAGATCCCCCCCCCAACTTTTATTTTGATTGAAAGAATATCAATAAAAGCACAACTTGTGAGGCATGCTGTGTTCTTCATTGTGCACAGAAAGCCACATATCAGCTCAGCACCGGTGATATTTTAGTCCAATAATGTTAGTTTTAATAATTTATGCACAAAACATTTCAAGATAAACAAATAGTAGGCGCCTGTGTTATGTGCCGGTAAATTAGTCCAGGAAACCTTGGCCTATTATACTGGCATCTAATATTAGGATGCCTAAGTTGAGTTAGGTGTAATTTTATAAATGATGCCTAGTGGTTGATTGACATCCATGCTGGACAGGGCCTAGGAGCAGTGGCACCAGGGCCGGTGGTGCCCCTCCCCCATCCTCTTCTCTGCCCTCCCCCCCCCCCCCGCTCCTTCCCCCCCCACGCCCCGCGCACACACCCCTTTCCTACCCCGTACTTTTTAACTTCCCCGGCACGAGCGGCATTACCAACTCGCTACTCGCTTTAGCATCGACTCTCCCTCTGACGTCATTTCCTAGGCATGGAACACAGAGGTGATGACAGAGGGAGAGCCGAAGAGATAGAGGTACGGTGGGGGAGGAGTGAAGGCATGTGTGTGGTGAGGGGGAAAGTGGATGTGGCGGAGAGGAGGAGAGGTGCCAGCACCCTCACCAAGAAGGCGCCCAGGGCAGACCGCCCCTCCCTGCTCCCCCTTACTACACCACTGCCTAGGAGTTGGGTGCCTCTAAATGCCATTTTTAGAATCGGGCCCATTGTGCCCACAGCCCCCTTAGCCAACTTCAGTTTAGCAGTCTGTGGTGAAACACAGGGGCACTAACCAGTTAAGTGCTGCTGAATACCAGCAGATAGCCCCAAACAAATGACCAACCAGATAGTAGCGAAGGTGGGATGTGCCCAGGGTGGTGGAACCCCCCGTGCCCTCCTCTCTGCCCTCCTGCTCTTTTCACGCCAACCCCCTCCCCACCACCACCACCTACTGATTTATCTACACCCCCATACCACACTCACACCCTCTCTTTCCACCCTCACACTTTTTTCAATTTTCACCAGCGTGAGCAGCTTATCCGGCCTGCTGCTCATGCTGGCTTTCCCTCTGACATCACTTCCTGGCCCTGCAACCCGGAAGTGATTTCAGAGGGAGCCAGGCCAGCGTGAGCAGCAGGCAAGTTGCTTGCGCTGGCAAAGATTTTAAAGAGTTACAGAGGGGTGAAGAAGGAAGGGTGCAAGTGGGGAAGGGGGGGGAGGGAGAGGTGCTGGCACCCCCACCAAGATGACACCTGGGGCAGTTCGCCCCCCTTACTACGCCACTGCAACCAGCAGCCGTTTCTGACCAGTTAAATTGCTCTGAATATCACCCTGTCCATTTCTTAAGCAGCTATTAAAATGTTACTCATAAATAATTTTAGCAGGATGCAGGACCTCAGCATTAAATAAGCTAAAATCCTTATTCCATAAAGATTTTGTCCCCCACAGACCAAGAATGGGGGGAATCCTTCTTTTTTAATAAGGCCCACGGCCTCCTAGAGCAGAGAAGCTGATCTGTAACTCTGGAAACTCCTCAACAGATTCAGTGTGGCTTAAAAGCCTTCCAGTGAGCAATAACCTCTCATTATTTTTTAATGTTGTTGCATCTTTACGGCTTAATCAGTATTTGCAATTTGTTAGCAGTCCAGTCTGTAATAAAATTGTTTTCCAGGTACCGAAACACCCAATCAAGCTTTATATAAAGCACTCCTCCTTGTTTATTGCTCTTATAAAATAAGGCACTGGCAATCTGACAGATATAATAACTTTTTTTATCAAGTGTCTAATTTGAAAAGAAATTAAGCCATACATTAAACTCAGATTGCCCTGATATGGAGATGCCAGGCTGTCCTACATTCCTAGCTGTCTCCTCATGTTTCTCTATACAGAAACAAGAGGAGACAGCTTTTGTTTTGTTTGTCTTTTTGCAGAGTGCGTGCTTTATTTTTTTCTTTTGCACTCTCCTGTCTCCTAGATGAGAAACTTTTTATCTTGCATTGAAGGCACTGCACACTTAATAAAACCATTATTTATGTGCCAGGCATTGATGTTTCAGGTCTGAAACATCAGCTTACCTTTTACTGTGCTGGAGAGTGGTAAATTCATAGCAAATTTCTGGAACAACACCTCGCTCAAAACATTACACAAATATGAGCCCTGAGTAATAAGCCCTTGGCTAAGAGATTACCACTAGATTCCATGATCCAGTCTCTGGTTTTGCCCCGAGTTCATTTAAGGGTTCATAGGGGCATATTTACTGAAGCATGCTATGCAGTTAGAGGGAAAGTCAATAAATGGGGTCCAAAGTTAGGCACTGGGATGAGCTGCGCTAAGCTAGTATTCTGTAAAGGGTGACTGCTTTGGGCATGAGCACCGCCAAGTGCTGCTGTAAATGCTGACAGCCAACCATATGCAGGGGAATGCTTTTTTGTTTAGGGGCCCCCAAAAGCTGTGTCTTGGATCCCGCTCAAATAATAATAATACTAATTGTAATGCCATTTTTTCCATTCATTTTTCATATACACACACAATATAATCTTACTAACAATACATAATGGTTAACCACAAAATTAAAGTACACTCTATGCTTCTCAACATTCATTCCTGCCAGAACACCTGGCCTTGGTCACACATGCAGAACACAGGTAACCCCTATGTAAATACAGGGCCACAAAGTAAAAGTACTAATATGCACAAACAAAACCATAAGATGCCAGACTCTATATGCAGTACAACACCAGAGAAATAGAAACATTGCAAAATATAGACAGCAGATATACATTACATTACATTAGGGATTTCTATTCCGCCATTACCTTGCGGTTCAAGACGGATTACAAATGGATTGTCAGGACATTAGAAGTATTTAGGGAGTAGTTTGTACATTTCTTTGAGTTGCTAAGGATTACATCTGAATTGTCATGACAGAAGTGCATATGGAGTAGTTGCAGGTGATGCTTGGGACAGTTCTGATTGTGTTAGTTCGGTTTTATGTGTTTTTTGAATAGAAGGGTTTTTATTTCTTTTTTGAAGGTTTTGTAGTCTGTGGTCGAGGTCAATAGGTTGTAGAGTTGGAGGTTGAGTGTTGCAGCTCGAGTGGCTAGGAGGTTGTCGTACAGTTTTTTTCTTTTGACGTTTTTGGTTGGAGGGTGTGTGAATGGTGCATGGGTTCTCCTATGTTTGGTTGAGGTGGATTGAATTAGTCGATTGTTCCGATAGGCTGGGCTGTCTCCTTTTATTGCTTTAAATAGTAGGCAGTAAAATTTGAAGTGTACTCTCACTTGTATTGGGAGCCAATGTGAGTCGTGGTATGCCTCTGTGATGTGGTCGAATTTCTTCAGTGAGTAGACCAGTCTTAGGGCTGTGTTTTGTATTGTTTGTAGTTGTTTTATCATGGTTGCTTTGCAGGGGAAATATAGTATGTTGCAGTAGTCTATTAGACCTAGGATTAGGGATTGTACCAAGAGTTGGAATTGTTTTTTGTCAAAGAATTTTCGGACTTGTCTTAGGTTTCTCATGACTGTGAATGATTTTTTTTATTGTTTCTTTTGATTTGTGGCTGCATTGTAAAGCCTTTGTCTATTAGCACTCCCAGGAGTTTTAAAGTGGTTGGATGTGGTATATTATAGAGTTTATGACAAGGTTTGTTACGGTTGGGGTTTTGTTATTTTCGAGTAGGATGAAGTTTATTTTGTCCAGAATTAGTTTTAGTTTGTGGTCTTTCATCCATGTTGCTACTGTTTCAAGTGTTCTATGTATTGTGTCTGCCATGGATGGTGTTGGTTGATCGAAAGGAAGGAGGATGGTGATGTCGTCTGCATAGCTGTAGGAGGTTAGACCTTGTTTGTCCAGGTAGGAGATACATTTCAATCACTAAATTGAAAATAAATCATTTCCCTACCTTTGTTGTCTGGTGATTTTATTTTTCTAATCATCTTTTTCCAGTCTCTTGTTGCACTACCTTCTGTCTGTGCTCTTAACTGTGTTTCCAGGACCTTCTTATCTATTTGCTGTTTTTCTCTCCATCTTCATTTTCTGCCTTACATTCATCTTTGGCAGTAACTTCCAACTTTCAACATTCAATTTTCTTCTATTTTTCTGCTTTCTTCTCAAAAATCGATCTACTTTTCCATGTCTTACCATCCCTTCCCATCTATCCATATGTACCATCTCCTCCCTTTTTCTTCTCCCCTATTCCCATATATCCATAAGAAGCATTACTTCTATCTCTTTTCCCTTCCACACCCATCACTGTGAACCATCTCCTTTATCTATCTCCTCTTCTCCTCCATCCCAGTGCATCATCTCTTCCTTTTTTCTCCCTATTCTATGGTCTGACATCTCTGTCTGCCCCTTTCTCCCTCCTAAGGTCTGGCATCTCTTTCCTCTCATCGTCTGGCATCTATCTCTCCTTCCCTCCTCTTCGCATGGTCCAACATTTTTCTCCTTCCCTTCTCCATTCCCACAGTCTGGTAACATTTTCCTCTCCCTTCTGCAGTCTGGCATCTCTCTCCTTTCCTTCCTACAGTCTGGCATATATCTTTCCCCTCCTTTCCTTCCATTCCCTGGTATGACATCTCTTTCTCCCTCCTTCCATCACCCTTCTCCGGAATCTGACATCTCTCGCTTCCTTGAGTCATCTCTCCTCCCTCCCAGTGTAACATTTCTCCCTCCCTTCTTATTTTCTGCCCTCTGCAGTCCATCATCTCCCCTTCTTTCATTCTTTCTGGCTCCCTCCCAATCCAACATTTATTTCTCTCTGTTTCCTGCATGCTTCCTCTCCTCCAGTCCTTATTCCCTCCCCAACCATCTCTCCTTCTTCCTCCAAGAGTCTAACTTTTCACTTTCTGCCCTCTCCCCCTTCTCCTAAATGTGATATTTTTCCTTTCTGATCTCCCCATCCAACATCTCTCCTCTCTCCATGAGTCCAGCACTTTCTGTCTCCTGTACACTATCTCTCTCTCCTCATCCCCTTCCCTCAAGTATGATATTTCTCCTTCCGCCCAACCCCCTCCATCCTTCCCTCCCATTAACCAGCATCTCTCTCTCTTACCCACTCCCCCCCCACACACACAGTGGCATCCCGCATTAGTCCTTCCTCACCCATGGTTTGGTATGTCCTTCTCTATCTTAGTCCCATCCCTCTCCCCATGTACCTTCAAACTTGTCTTCTAGAGGGCAACAGTAGCACAGAGACACACATAGGCCACCAGAAACCTGTCCAGAGCGTTCCCTCTAACCCAACCCACCCATATCAAAACAGAAAACTGTATCAGAGGGTATGATGAGTCAGAAGCAGGCCGCAGACAGTCTAGGTATATCATTGTGCTGCTGATGTTCTGTGGAAGACAAGTTTAAGGTTGCTGGGGGACTGGGGGAGGGATAGAGAGAGAGAGAAATGTTGAATTGGCGGGGAGGGAGAAAAGTGGAGGGAGAGATGCTGGACCATGCAGCCAAAGAGTGTGGGAGAGTGATTAATGTTATTAGATGATATGGAGAATGGTCCATGAAGGCATTTTAAAGTCATTTCTCAGCATGAGTATACAAGGGCTGATTGAAAAGTAATGAGACTTTTTAAAATTCAGAATCAGATAACTCCAAAGGAACTGAATATTTTTCTTTTTCAAAGTTGCATCCTTCACACTCAACACATTTTTTTGCAGCGTTTCAAAAATGATTCAAAGACATGCATAAAGTTAAGCCTTCTGTCATTTTGCAACATCTCCATATCTATGGCAATGTCAGTCAGCATGTTACCCTCTTTGAAGTGCTTCCACCGTATGCTTGCCATAACATTTCAAGAGTTTCATCGCCACTCTTTCCAAGATTAACACAAAAATTCAATCACACACCTCTGGCGTACTCTCACAGACATGTCTTCCTCATCTGCCATGAAGAAACGTACAAAGCTCTTCCTCTCACTGTGAGCCAACAATGACAACTACGGCAGTCCAGCTGCAGGTTCAGAGACATCGATGTATGAGCTTCACAAGAACCAGCACAACGTTGCCATGTCTACTTCTTGGAAAGAAAAACAGAGGCAGTCTCATTACTTTTTAATCAGCCCTTGTATATGATACTTAAATTATAACCAGTTTATTCTGACAAAATTAAAATGGTATAAAAGATCTGAAAATATCTCCCCCGCCCCCAAATGTTCTTGATATTGTTTAGAGGAAGCCTCTTATGAAGCATTCATTCAGGAGATACATCCTATTTTGTCATTCTTTGAAGAAGAGTGCCTGTGCCATAGGATTGGACAAGCTGGACCTAATTTGCCATGGAGCCTCCTAGCCAAACAGAAGTTGAAGGAGAAACTATGTACATTTCAGGGCCAGGAATGTCTGTGTAGCCAGGAGACAGGTTTATGGAGAAGGAAATGAAATGCTAACAAATGACCCTGTAATCAACTGGAACATCCCATAAATCACTCGGATGTCAATAGCCGTTCCAGGACAAGCACAGAAAGGTCATTATAGTGTCACCGTATATCCTCCGTTACCCAACAAAGCAAACAGAACATGCTGGGAATAGGATTACCAGCGAGCATCTGTCAATGCTAATTAAGAATTAACTGCAGGTCCTAACTGGAAAAAATGTACGCTTGCTCCCAAATAAAACTGTAATCGGAGCCCCAAGCAACAAGAAAAAAATGACAAATGTATGCAAAGCACTCTGGGAGAGAGAGAGGGCACCTCACTGGGCCTGGAGAAAATGAGCTTCTGTGCAGAGCTCTGATACATTCTTTTGGACCCACAAAACATGACAAGACCTTGTACTGTATGAGCCTTCCAGGCCACACACAGGGCACACATCTGAATAAATGGGCCTGGGCCACCTCAAAAACTCCATGAACCCACATTGCCCAAGAAACAGTGTCAGTCGTGCCCAGACTACAGGCAGGAGGGGAGGCAGGAAAGAAATAGAAAGACACAATCAAGCATTAATGGGAAAAAAAACTAAGCGACAATGAATGCAGAATAAATGAATACACGGGGAGAAAAAAATTAAGTCCAAGCACAAAAGAAAATGGGAAAAAATAATGTAAAAGAAGCCATCCAGGAGGCATTGTTGCACACTGCTGTGTGGAGGAACCTGGGTTTGATTGCCAGCTCAGATTTTCTGCTCCCTGTGTTAATTGGGACTAGGGATGCTGCAAAAACAGTGTTCTCTGTTCCTCGAGGTGAATGGCGAGGGACTCCTAGTCACTGTGCTACAGTGACACTAGTGACACCCAGGGACAAAGACTGTAGTGTTCTGGAACAAAACAAAAAGAACTGTAGAATCTGATGTCAGTTTTATTAGAGCAAGAAGATAATTCACAATCTTAAAACAGTGAAGTACATCCACAATTTCAGTCAGTGGAGAGGACCCAAACCGATCCGTGTTTCGACCAGAAAGGTCTTCTTCAGGGGTCCCAATTAGTATCTTCAAGAACTGTGTGGATTTAGCAACCTATACCCTGTGGGGGTGACTTTTTCTCAAATGCGCAGCTTGTAGAATGGATGCCAGGCGGGATCAGTAGGTTAGTATCCTGTGGGTGTAGAGAGTTTTTTAAGGGACAGCCACGGTGCAAAAAAACCCAAACAAACTTTTCTTTGCAACTACTACCGTACATCGATCAACCAACCAGTGTTCAAGTTTCATTTTTATTTTAAAATTTTATAAACCGCCCAATCGGCCTTCTAGGCGGTGAATATTATGTTAAAAACATATATGGGATAACTATACATCCTTTAAAACAATAATCATTATTAAAAGCATTTAAAAACAATGCAAAAACAAACAGGAACAAAAAAGGGAAGAAGGGTAGAACTACAATTTATCAAGTAAGAAAGAGAACATTTAGAGAAAGAACAAAAGGGAGGGTATCTAAAAGTAGAATAAAACTACGTAGCCCTAAAAAGGGCATTTAGGTCTCGAAAGCATCAAGGAAAAGAAATGTTTTTAAATTTGTTTTAAAAAATGGTGAAGAGTTGATTCTTCCCACAAGTGAACTGGAATATTATTCCAAAGAGATGGAGCACTGACAGAGAAAATTGTAGACCTCATTGAACGGACACGTATCAGAACTTTAGTAAGTGTCCTTAGGCATATGTTGTTTAAAGATGCAAAGGTAGGCCCTGTTTATCTTTCCCTTCTTTGAAGATGGTATAAGGACATCTATGTTTGTCTTTCTTTCTTTGACATGAATGTTTAAACAGAGTTGTAGTGAAGTGAATTCAATTGTTTTGTTAAGCCGTATTTACAGACAGCTTTAGTTAAGAAGCTCTGCTGGTCAAGGCTTTTTCTTACCTTTTGGACTTCAATCTCTAGATAGGAAAAATGCTGATGTGTTTAAAGTTTCATGTGACCTGTATCCATATATGGTTTGTGTTTACGTCACATGCCATCACATGCTGGCAAACCTGATTCGTATAAAAGATGTGAAACTCATAATAAAAGACGGACATATTTGAAAGATGATTTCTGGTCTTTAAGATGTGTCCCCAGGTACCTGACTTACATATGACAGAGACAGAGAAAGTATGGGGCAGGAATTGGGACCTGAATCCTTTTCAGTTGGGGGCTTGTCCGCGATGGGCAGATGATATCACCGGTATTTTGTGAGTATTTCTGAATTTTTTCTGTTCTTTAATACTCACTGGGTAGTGGTGACCTGTACCCACCCTTTATTTTAAGTTCAAGCTTTGGGTTCTATTATGGAGTTTTTTTGGGAAAAATCTCGGGGTACTTTCGGTAAGCGCCCCTCATGAATATATATAAGCAGCTGCCATTCTTTCGGAAAGAATGAAATTATTTATAGAACCCCCCTGCCCACTCTGTCATTTGTAAGGTTAAAAAAAAAAAACTTTTATAGAGTATAAGATTTTATTGTCTCTTATTACTGTACCTCGCTTATAAGGTAAGATAAGCGAATATTTTTGCATTGTTATATTGCTTTTGTAATGAGTCATAAAGGCACTTACTCCTAGACAAATGAGACTTGTACGGCTGTGTGTGTGTATGACATTTTTCCTTCAGCTCCCATCTTTCTGTGTCACCAATGTTTACTACTGAGGTAGGACATGCTGTTATGTGGAATGAATTGAATGCGCTGTTTGAATCAGTCTAAGATCTTTCCCTTGTAGTTAAAAAAAGAAAAAGAAAAATTCCGTTTTAAAGGTTTTCTTTCTTGTGCAGAGCAAAGCTAATCTGTTCTTTGCTTTCATTATCAGGGTCTGTGCATGAATGTTTTTGTCCCTTCCCCCAGACTTCTCTGTTTGGGCTTCCACTGACCCCCTATAGTGCTTCTTTGAAGTTACTCATTCTTGGTTTTATAAAGCAGTAAGGTGAGATTCCACTGCTTGTCTCTTGACTTTTCTCCGGCATTATCAAAACCACCATCTCTTCTTATAATACGCCCATCGCTCTTGTTGCCAAAGCTGATGGCATTCCCTGTTTCGTCCTAGATTTAGGGCTGTTAGTGTTTTGGTAATTCTCATTGCACTTATGTTTCTTCCACCATTCCACCGGCAGCCAATGATTTTTTTTTTCTGTCATTTTCCTAAAGAATGCTTTATTTTTAGTCCCTTTGGTGAGGCTGCCTTCACCCTTAAGCAACAGTATACCTAGTGTGGAATGTCCTTCGGGCTATTCTACAAGTCATGCACTGCCCCTCATGGTCCTATTCTTATTTTGTACAACTTTTGTGTTCCATAATTCAGGAGACCTGTCAGGCTGATATAATGGTTGTCTGTGTGTGGTCACAAGGTGTCACGAAATAAACTGCACTGGTGTACATCTGAAGTGAAATACCTGGGTTTTGTCCTGTCTCATGGTCAGAGGAAAATCTGCACTTTCTGCATTGCTGCTGTTCTGCCCCGCCCAGCTAACAAGAAAGACATGCTTACTTTTCTTGCTATGATTGGTCACTGCCGCCAATGGATCTCTGCTTGTTCCTTCTATGACCAGATTTTGAGACAGACCCTGGTTTCTGAAATGACTGCTCTTATCAGATGGACTTATGAAATGTTGGACATTTAAGATGTGCTTTGGTTTCTAGCTCAAGTTTGGGTTTTCCTGCTTATGCCCACATGTTTTATCTCTTTGTTTGGGACTATTGTAACACCATGAAGGGAGAACATGGCGGTAAGTTACGCTCTGTTGCCTTTTTTTATAGTCACTCCTGTTCAAGAAAGCCCTGGCTGCTTGTGCTATGGTGGTAGAGATGGTTACTTCTTTGATCCTAGGTCACCTCATTACCCTTCATACTTTTCACGATGTCCAAGCCCTTCTTTTAAATAGGCTTCTGGGTCTCAAGGGTGAACAGGATTCTCTTCCTCTCTTTTTTCACAGCTTCAGTCCTTTGTTACCACCCCCTCCTCTGAATTTGATGCCTGGCGTTTGGCAGGTGCCCAAAGCCGCCCTTTTGGACGGACTTTGGTGCAAAGAGGGGAAACCCTGGATACCAGCTGCTAGCTCTCCCTTATTCATTGCCCAATATCATGGTATTGGTTATCGTAGTGCTCGCTCGACATTTTAACTTCTTGCTAGTGATATCTTCATTCTTGACCTTTTGCTCCTTGATACAGAGATATATAGCTCAATAATTACAGCTGGCACGGTTGTGAATTGAAAATAAATTGGAAAATACAATTCCTTTCTAGTGTTTTAGCTGAAATTAGGATGTTGCTAATTTAAAATGGTTTTTCCGGATTTATACATAGCCATCCCAGATCAGTTTTGGCACAGATATTTCTAATGTTTTCCATGGGTCCTCTTTATCACTGCAGAGATAGAGACGCTCCAAAGAGACATTAGCTTTATGCCTTTTTCCAAATATGAGATGGTTATGATATACATTATTTGTTGTTTTGGTTTTTTTATATCAATGTGTTTATTTGCAGAGTTAAATTCAGCCCTGCACACTTGACAGATGAAGAAATAGCTCCACGCTTAAAACTTTATGTTTTGTCTGTGTCATGTCTACTTGTTTTAGTTTAGTGGGTACCCCAGGATACATAATATTGGCCATTTCTAGAGCTCTTTTTCCACTTCTTACTAGCCTAACTGCGCAATGTTCTTTTACTTTTAGCTTTTATATTCTGAATATAGTTTAGTTAGGGGTTATAAGAAAAAGTTTTATTTTATGCAGCGTTTATTTCGTGGTGTTCCCTACATATGATCCATACATTTCTGAATACATTCAGTACATCAGTATGGTCTCTCTGAAGTGCATAATAGTTATATGAAGCACGAAAAAACATATCCTTTTGGCTTGTTCAATTAAGAACCTTAAGTAACTGAGTATTGTCTCTCTTTTGCCATGGCTATGCCAAGTAAATGAATTGGTATTGTTACATGTTGCCACATTCAGTACAGGCAACATGGTTTCTCTTGTTTTCTATCTCTTATCTGGATCACATTGGAGTACAGCTGCTGAATGATATTTGGAATGCTTTTCAAGCATTTCTTTTCAAGTATCTCTTTCTGTATGCACAGACATCTGGCTGTTCTCCCTTTGAGATTCTCACAGGATGACCTTTCCCCGCCCCATGGGTAGATTTTCCCTTGATACAGGAGGAATACGTCCAAAAGCTAATTGAAATATTAGGGCTTGTTCAAAGAAACGTGTCTTGCACTTCTCCTTTCTCTCCACAGATTCCTACCCATTTTTTCCAGCCTGGTGATTATCCAGCAGCTTTCCAAGGATCGGAAGCAGACGGATTTCCCCTTTGGCCTTCCCACTACTGTGATCGCTGTGCCCAGGCCCGCTGCACTCACTGAGGAGTTTCCTGTTTGGATCCACGCAAGTCGCTTGAAGAGGGTTAACCTAAAACCCCAGAAGCAAGTCTTCCCTGCGCAGATTTCACCTCCTCCAGTGGAACAACATGATGATCTCATTGCAGCATTCTACCAACTTTATCATTCTCTTACTGGCACCGCTGCTGCTAGTTTTTCTCCCTGTATGGATCATTTCTAACTGGGTCTACAGGGATGATGTGTTCTGGGTCCATGACACTTTCTGCCCATACCCATCTGTAAATGACACTCCTGCTGTAAACAGCACCCCCGACACCTCTTTGCGAACACGACGTCAAGCTGGACTACTCCCTCGCAAAGGCTGTCCTTCAATTGGAATCCAGAAAAGACCGATGCTACCCTTTGGTATAATTCCAGCAGTGTGCAAGTTGCCACCTTCTCCTTTGAGTATTGTGACATTGTGGACTGTTCATCAATTGATATCCCAAGGCTGTGCCATTGGTCCTCAGAAATTCCTAAAACTAAAGACATATATATATATGTTACTAACTCACGTTGGGGGGTTAAGTGTGCATTCTGGGGAGTGGTAGGGTGGAATATTAATACTGACTGGGCTTATAAACTAGAAAATACTCTGAAAAACAGTGGACCAAAATGGTAAATCACTGCTTACTTGTATGACCCTTCATAAGGTTGGACACTGTTATAGGAAAAGTGTTCCTGCACAAATTATTAAGCTTTCTCTTACTATTGACAACCCTAGACCTACTGATGAAGGTATGTACATTATGGACATGTGGTTTAAGGGTGGGTCTAGCTATCATCAGTTTTCTTACGGGATCTATCTACCTCCACTCATCTTCTCCCGCCATTTTGTGGGGGCCCCAAAAAATACTAACCCACTGGCCCCTACATTCAATAAACTTACTGACATGATGGCTATTGCCAATCCCACTTTTGAAGATATTGTGGCTGTTGAGGTAGGGTTTTCAGAACGTAACCTTTGGTTAGAATGGATGAAATTCACTGCTGATCAACATAATAAGAGTAATTGTTACATATGTGCTCAAGCTAGACCCCATCTAGGAACCGTACCTCTGGACCTCCCTCCTGGTATCCAACCATGCCTTTTTGGGTTATTTACCTATCCTCTTTGTGCACTGTAGTGTTCTAAATACCCTTTGTTGCCAGGACAGCAAAAGCTTGATATTGCTGTTACCATCTATAAGGGCAATTACATATGTCATGTTTCTAATCTGACACAGGGTAGTTTTGTAGGTAATTTACCCCCAGGTTATTGTTCTGTCTTGGCTCATAGGTATGCCCCATTGTTGCTGCATCAGATTTGATATTTACTGGCTTTATGGAGACTTTTGGCTCCCTGTTAAGCTACCCAGCCAGTGGATAGGCCAGTGCACTTTAGTTAAGGTTACTATGCTCCTGCATATTGTTTCTGAAAGGCATCCTTCCTATTCACATGGTTTTTCCTTTTATTTGTCTTGATATAAATCTGATCACATGTATACATAGATGCTATAGGGGTCCCAAGAGGGGTCCCAGATGAATTTAAGGCCCGAGCTCAGGTTAAGGCTGGGTTTGAGTTCCTTATTCCCTTTATTACTATTAATAAGAATGTTGATCGGATTAGTTAAAATTATTATAATCAGCAACGCTTTGTGAACTATTCTAGGAACGCCTTGCAAAGTATTACTGATCAATTAGGCTCCACTTCTCAGATGGTTCTCAAAATCGTATGGCCCTAGCTAGGATTCTAGCTGAAAAATTCTCCTCAGTACTTTAAGCTGTTGTACTTTTCTTTCTGACAATATAGGTCCTACTATGGACATTCAGAAATTAGCAGACCTCTTTGCTGAGTTCAAATGTAACTCTGATTTATCTAATTCTTGGGATCAGCACTTTAGTTGAATGCATAATCTCTTATTATTTGCACTCTTGTCTTGACTGCTCATGTACTGTGTTATTCGTATTACAGCTCCTAAAAGACCCCTCCTTGAGAGACATACCTAGAGTATCACTCCCTTCCAGCTCATGCTGTGTATTTGTGACGTCATTTACATGACGTAAGAGGGGAATTGAACGGACACGTATCAGAACTTTAGTAAGTGTCCTTAGGCATATGTTGTTTAAAGATGCAAAGGTAGGCCCTGTTTATCTTTCCCTTCTTTGAAGATGGTATAAGGACATCTATGTTTGTCTTTCTTTCTTTGACATGAATGTTTAAACAGAGTTGTAGTGAAGTGAATTCAATTGTTTTGTTAAGCCGTATTTACAGACAGCTTTAGTTAAGAAGCTCTGCTGGTCAAGGCTTTTTCTTACCTTTTGGACTTCAATCTCTAGATAGGAAAAATGCTGATGTGTTTAAAGTTTCATGTGACCTGTATCCATATATGGTTTGTGTTTACGTCACATGCCATCACATGCTGGCAAACCTGATTCGTATAAAAGATGTGAAACTCATAATAAAAGACGGACATATTTGAAAGATGATTTCTGGTCTTTAAGATGTGTCCCCAGGTACCTGACTTACATATGACAGAGACAGAGAAAGTATGGGGCAGGAATTGGGACCTGAATCCTTTTCACTCATTGTGTTGATAAACTTCAGAGATGGGACAGATTAAAGTATTTTAGAAGAAGATCTTACGAGTCATAAGAACATAAGCAATGCCTCCGCTGGGTCAGACCTGGGGTCCATCGTGCCCAGGGTCACTAGGGTATGGACTTGAATAAGCGGGTCAGTAGAGTGACAGTATAATTACAATTATACTTAGGGGGTCAGTAGACTTAAGAGGGTGGGTAAATAGTGTGGGCAGACTTGATGGGCTGTAGCCCTTATCTGCCGTCAACTTTCTATGTTTCTATGTTTCTATGGCCCAACAGGTCCAGGACCTGTGCAGTAATCCTCTATCTATACCCTTCTATCCCCTTTTCCAGCAGGAAATGTTCCAGTCCTTTCTTAAACCCTAGTACCGTACTCTGCCCTATTACATCCTCTGGAAGCGCATTCCAGGTGTCCATCACACGTTGGGTAAAGAAGAACTTCCTAGCATTTGTTTTGAATCTGTCCCTTTTCAACTTTTCTTAATGCCCCTTGTTCTTTTATTTTTTGAAAGTTTGAAGAATCTGTCCCTCTCTACTCTCTATGCCCTTCATGATCTTGTAAGTCTCTATCATATCCCCTCTAAGTCTTCTCTTCTCCAGGGAAAAGAGACCCAGTTTCTCCAATCTCTCAGCGTATGAAAGGTTTTCCATCCCTTTAATCAGACGTGCCGCTCTCCTCTGAACTCTCTCAAGTAACGCCATATCCTTCTTAAGGTACGGCGACCAGTATTGGACGCAGTACTCAAGATGCGGACGCACCATCGCCCGATACATCGGCAGGGTAACTTCTTTCGTTCTGGTTGTAATTCCCTTCTTGATTATACCTAGCATTCTATTCGCTCTCTTAGCGGCCGCTGTGCACTATGCCGTCGGCTTCATTGTCATGTCCACCATTACCCCCAAGTCCCTTCCTTGGGTACTCTCATTCAATAACATCCCTCCCATCGTGTAATTGTACCTCGGGTTTCTGCTTCCCACATGCAATACTTTACACTTCTCAACGTTGAACTTCATCTGCCATCTCGTCGCCCATTCCTTTAGTTTGTCCAAGTCCCTTTGCAATTCTTCGCAGTCCTTCTTTGTCCGAGCTCCACTAAATAGTTTGTCGTCTTAGAAGAACTATAGGGAATAAGAAGGTTATTGATAAATTCTGGTTGACTATTTTGTCTAGTTTTAAAGGTTAGTAAAATAATTTTGTATGTGATTCTGGAAGGCATCAATGCTTCAAGCTCCACTGGAGCCCATTGACTAAACTAAAGTCAATTGAGAAGGGGGATACAAAATACAATAATTTTGAATAGAGGTTCATGGTGCTAGATCCCAGTCCTGGTTCTGACTGAGATGGAAGCCCATGGGAGCAGGAGAAAACTGTCAGATCAAAAAGACAGACAGAAGGAGGGGAAATGGAAGAGGTGAAAAAGGACAGTAAGCTGCAAAGGAAAGTGAAAAAAACATTGACCGAGGCAGTTGGCACTTATAGACTAACCAATTTATTGAGACATGAGCTTTCAAGGACCATGCATACACCTTGATGATGAGGACTCGGGTCCTTGAAAACTCATGCCTCAATAAATTAGTTAGTCCATAATGTGCCACCTGCCTCTGTCAATTTTACTCCATCAGATTAACACTGTTCCCCCTTTTAAAAGAAAGTGAGATACTGAGGTTTAGGGAAAGACAGAGAGAAGGATCATCCCTTCGCCTGATCTCTCTGCTTGCCCAGGTATCGGCTATCCATCACAATATCATCATTCACTTGCACAGTAATTGGCTTTAGGAGCAGTTTCTGGTTCCCATGAATTTAAGCTTGCAAGCCACTCAGAAGTAATATGGTCTGTCCCAGCCTCCTCTTGCTCTTCTGCCTGGAAGATTCTTGCATACATCATGTTCGAGCCTCTAAGAAACACCCTGACGGCTCTTGATTTATGGGGAGCAATGGAAAGCTGCATTAGTAACCTGCTTCCCTCCTGCGCTAATGAAGAGTCCTTACACGCATCATGCCGCCGTCTCTCCTCAGGAAAAACAAATTCCCGCATCTTTCTCACTTTCGCCCCTCACATCCACTTTCTCCTCAGGGTTGCAGGCCCTTTCATTAATCTGCAAAAAAAAACAAAAAAAACCCAGTTTATTATTCCATCTGCACCAGGCTTCTCTTCTCAGTCCTACTGTATATGCAAGAAGCAAGGACTGTTTTATTTGTTTATTTTTTGTCGTACGGACTTTTTTTCTGCTTACGTTTACGGTTCTTCTTTCTGCTGATGGAAACAAGTGCATGCCCTACTTCCAAATCTTGGAATCTAGGGCAGACTTTAGGGGATAGGTTTGGAAATTTTGCCATGGCACACACAACACACCTTATGTCCTTTCCTGTTCACATCCTGTATATTCTGTATTCTAATACATTTTGTACCGCCGTAGTGATCGAAACTCTGGCTAGAGAAACCAGTGAGAACATTTTCCACAAGGGCAAGGTGCGGTGACATGAAATTGGAAGGCGTGAGAGGAAGAAGAAGTGCAAGGCAATGCTGCTTCATTCAGAGGGCGATAAATGTCTGGAATTACCTCCCAATGATGTTAAATTCTGTGCAGAGAGTAAATATCAAATAGTAATGATCAATCTTTAGAAGTTTCATATTAAGTTTTTTCACAAAGTTTTTTTTTTAAATGGAATTAACTCCCAGCAGAAGTGACAGTGATTGAAAGAGCAACAGAATTCAAGCATGCTTGATAACCAGAGCATTCCCAAAGCAATCTTTGAAATTCTGATCAGAGACACCCCAAAATCCAAACTGTCTATGAATTCATGATTAAATTATCATATACCCTTCACTTTTAGGCACAATTTTTATATACATTTTGGGCTCCTTTTACAAAGGTATGCTAGCGGTTTTAGCGCACACACCGGATTAGCGTGTGCTATAGCATGCGCTACCTGAAAAACTACCGCCTGCTCAAGAGGAGGCAGAAGCGGCTAGCGCATGTGGCATTTTAGCGTGCGCTATTCCGCAAGTTAAGGCCCTAAAACTTTGTAAAAGGAGCCCTTTGTGTTTTTTATGTGTTATAGGGGAGTCATCTGTCATTAGTATACAGCTTAAATACTAAAAAGGCAGTATGCTTATAATAATGCTCCTAGATCAGAGGTGGGCAACTCCGGTCCTTGAGGGCCGGAATCCAGTCAGGTTTTCAGGATTTCCCCAATGAATATGCATTGAAAGCAGTGCATGCAAATAGATCTCATGCATATTCATTGGAGAAATCCTGAATACCCGACTGGATTCCGGCCCTCGAGGACCGGAGTTGCCTACCCCTATCCTAGACAATGCTGGGCATTCAAGATTATGTTAGAGAGTGACACGACAATCATTACCATGGTGATACCGTGGTTACCGCAGTAATCATCACAGTAATGGAGACCATGTCAGGCTATTACTGGGTATTTCCACGGTACTGGTGCACTGTTCCGCAGCTGCACTGCCGCAGGAATGGGAACCAATGCCACTGCAATCCCGTGTTAATGAGGAACAAGTTTGCCCTCCCCTGGCTTACCTTAAAAAAACCTGGTGGTATAGTGGCCTTTTCATGGGCAGGAAAGATCTCCAGTCTATTCTGCCCTCTGCCGCTGCTGGACCCACCACTAATAGGGTTTCAAAATGGCTGCCAAGACTTCATGCCCAAACAAGGGGTCTCAATTTATATTCAGGTCAGCACCCACCTGTCCCACTCCCAGACCTGTTGCAGGCCCCCCTGGTCCTGTCGTAAGCCCTGGGGGTCCAGTGGTGGGGCAGGACATGATAGGAGGGATCCCTCCTGCCTCCTGTCCCAGCCGATTCTGACATCCCACCTCCCTCCTGCCTCCCAGACTTTTAAAAAACCTGGCTTTAAAGTCCTGGTGGTCTAGCAGTGAAGTGGGACAAAGTTCAGTTGTGGATTAGGAATTGGTTATCGGATAGAAAACAGAGGGTAGGGTTAAACGTTCATTTTTCTCAATGGAGGAGAGTAAACAATGGAATGTCGCAGGGATCTGTAATGGGAACCATTGCTATTTAACTTATTTATAATGATCTGGAAACTGAAACGATGAGTGAGGTGATAAAATTTGCAGACAACACTAAAATGTTCATGCAGATTGTGAAAAATTGCAGGCAGACCTTAGAAAATTGGAAGACTAGGCGTCCAAGTGACAGATAAAATTTAATGTGGACAAATGCAAAGTGATGCACATTGAGAAGAATAACCTGAATCACAGTTACCGGATGCTGTGGTCCACCTTGGGGATTAGGCCCCAAGAAAAGGATTTGGGTGTCATCGTAGACAAAACGATGAAACCTTCCGCCCAATGTGTGGCAACAGCCAAAAAAGCAAACAGGATGTTAGGAATTATTCAAAAAAGGGATGGTTAACAATACTAAGAATGTTATAATGCCCCTGTATCATTCTATGGTGTGATATCATCTGGAGTATTGCGCTCAGTTTTGGTCTCCTTATCTCAAGAAAGATATAGCTGCACTAGAAAAGGATCAAAGAAGAGTGACTAAAATGATAAAGGAGATAGAACTCCTCTCATATGAAGAAAGACTAAAAAGATTAGGGCACTTCAGCTTGGAAAAGAGACAGCTGAGGAGAGATATGATTGTAGTCTACAAAATCCTGAGTGGAGTAGAACGAGTACAAGTGGATCAATTTTTTCACTCCATCAAAAATTACAGACTAGGGGACACTTGATGAAGTTACAGGGAAATACTTTTAAAACCAATAACGGAAAATATTTTTTCACTCAGAGAATAGTTAAGTTCTGGAACGCATTGCTACAGGTTGTGGTAAGAGCGGATAGCGTAACTGGCTTTAAGAAAGATTTGGACAATTTCCTGGAGGAAAATCCATAGTTTGTTATTGAGAAAAACATGGGGTAAGCCACTGCTTTACCTGGATTGGTAGCATGGAATGTTGCTACTCCTTGGGTTTTGGTCAAGTACTAGGGACCAGGATTGGCCACCGTGAGAACGGGGTACTGGGCTTGTGGACCATTGGTCTGACACAGTAAGACTATTCTTATGTTCTTATGCTCTGTGCAGACCTGCTCTCTGAATGGCTGCTGTGAATTCTTGCAGCAACCTTGCGAGTTCCCATGGTCTCATGAGTATGGCTTAGCAGAAGACCTATGAGAAGAACGTTACATTAATCTAAGTGAGAGGTGACAAGAGCATGGATGAGGGTCTTGGCAGTGTGTTCAGAAAGGAATTTCTGGATTTTAGTGATGTGAAAGAAGATTTAATGATAGAAAGAAGCGACAAGTTTTGTCGGTCTTTTGAATATATGAAGAGAAGGAGAGAGATGAGTCAAAGATAACCCCAAGGTTGTGAGCTGATGAGACAGGGAGGATGAGAATGTTATTACTGAAATAGAGAATTGATGAAGGGAAGAGGCAGGTTTAGGAGGAAAGATAAGGAGTTTAGTCATAGCCATGTTTAATTTTAGATAGAGGCGAGAAATCCAGGTAGCAATGTCAGACAGGCAGGCTGAGACTCGGATCCGGATTCCTGTACAAATTTCAGGCGTAAAGAGGTAGATTTGCAAGTCATCAGCATAAAAATGGTACTGAAGCCATGGGAGGAGATTAGTGTGCCAAGGGAGGAACTGTAGATGGAGAAAAGAAGAGTTCCCAGGACCGAGCCCTAAGTTACACTGACCAATAGTGGAATGGCAGCAAAGGAGAATCCTCTGGAGCATAAGCTAAAAGTGTGACAGGGAAGATAAGAAGAGAACCATGAGATAATAGAACCCTGGAATCAATGAATAGATGCTCTATAGTGTCAGATGGTGCAGATATATCAATGCGGATGAGGACAGAGTAGAGGCCTTTGGATTTGGCCAGGAGCAGTTAATTGGAGACATTGGAGGTCATTGGAGAATATTACTGGAATCATCTGGTTACCATCAATGCAGGCATTAAGACTTTTCTGCTCCGAAACAAGTGGAAGAGGAAATGTTCCAGCCATCCTAGAAGATTGTTTACCACCAATAAGGATCCTTCTTTTATCCCAGTACGTGTTTTGCTCACCCTACTACCAGCAGGCTGTTCCATGTTTCAACCAGCTTTGCTGCGAAGAAATATTTCCTTACGGTACTGATGAGTCTACCTCATCTTGTGACCCTTCATTAATAACAGTTCTGTGAGTAATAACATACAATTTGGACAATTGACTAAGCCAGCAATAGTGAATTTAGAGGAACTGTGGAGGGCTATACAAATCATGGACTCTAACCTCCAGAAAGCAATGATTAAGGTACAAGTGGATTGTCTCTCTGTTAGCTCCCAGGTTGGGACTCATGAAGAAAAGTTAAGAGAACATACAGATCAAATTAAGAGACATGAGGAACAGATTACCCAAATAACGAAGGTTGAAACGGAGATTATTAAAGAAAGATCCTCTATCAAAAAAAAACTTGAGTATATGGAAAATAAACAAAGAAATAATGATAAGATTTTTAAATTTTCCCAAATCTCCAGTAATATCTCCATTTGAGATGATGCGTAAATATTTGAAAGAAATTTTAAATATACCGTAAGATAATTTGCCGCCAATTACTGTGGCTCAACATATATCTACTGGGAAAAAACAGGAAAGTTCTACTCCTGCTGATAGGGGAAATATAGAGAAGGGAGAAATAAACTTAACTGACTTTTTGTAGAACTCCCTGGAAGTGGTAACAGAAAGGATAACTTTGTTAGTAACGTTTGCCTTGGAACATGACAGAGATTTAAGAACATAAGAATTGCTGCTGCTGGGTCAGACCAGTGGTCCATCGTGCCCAGCACTCCGCTCATGCGGCGGCCCTCTGGTCAAAGACCAGCGCCTTAACTGAGACTAGCCTTACCTGCGTACGTTCTGGTTCAGCAGGAACTTGTCTAACTTTATCTTGAATCCCTGGAGGGTGTTTTCCCCTATTACAGACTCCGGAAGAGCGTTCCAGTTTGTCTTTAAACTTTACTTCAGACATATGAATGATAAGTTCTTTGGTTCAATAATTAGGATTTTTCCTGATATTGCTCAAGTGACACAGAAGAGACGGAAATAATTTCTTCTTCATAAACCCAGAGCTTTGGCTCTGGGCGCATCCTTTATTTTGAAATTTCCAGCCAAATGTTGTGTATCACTACAAGGGAAACATTTTTTTAGTTTTTGAACCAAAGCAATTGTTGGAATTTATATCTGCTAAGCAAGGGGGTAGAGAAGTCATGATTGGTCCAATAGCTCTACTAGCGGTTTAAGTCCAGGCTATTGAGGGGGATCTATCAATGTCTCCTAAACTGTTTTTTTAAATATTAAGGGCCTCTTTTACAAAGCCGCGCTAACGGCCCCGAAGCTCATAGAGATTTAAAGGGCTTCGGGGTTGTTGCCATGCGGCAGCAACTAGCGCGGCTTTGTAAAAGAGGCAGTAAGTATATTTCCTTTGATTTTT
Source organism: Geotrypetes seraphini (assembly GCF_902459505.1). NCBI lineage: Eukaryota > Metazoa > Chordata > Amphibia > Gymnophiona > Dermophiidae > Geotrypetes > Geotrypetes seraphini. Next base: position 213,642,954 of record NC_047089.1, on the reverse strand, counting down.
TTTAAACAAATACTTGGATCCATATATGTATATATTTCTCATTTTGTAGACTAAATAATAACATAGTAACATAGTAGATGACAGCAGATAAAGACCTGAATGGTCCATCCAGTCTGCCCAACCTGATTCAATTAAAATTTTTTAATTTTTTCTTCTTAGCTATTTCTGGACAAGAATCCCAAGCTCTTCCCGGTACTGTGCTTGGGTTCCTACTGCTGAAATCTCTGTTAAAACCTACTCCAGCCCATCTACACCCTCCCAGCCACTGAAGCCCTCCCCAGCCCATCCCCCACCAAACGGCCATACACAGACACAGACCATGCAAATCTGCCCAGTACTGGCCTTAGTTCAATATTTAATATTATTTTCTGATTCTAGATCCTCTGTGTTCATCCCACGCTTCTTTGAACTCAGTCACAGTTTTCCTCTCCACCACCTCTCTCGGGAGCACATTCCAGGCATCCACCACCCTCTCCGTAAAGTAGAATTTCCTAACATTGCCCCTGAATCTACCACACCTCAACCTCAAATTATGTCCTCTGGTTTTACCATTTTCCTTTCTCTGGAAAAGATTTTGTTCTACATTAATACCCTTCAAGTATTTGAACGTCTGAATCATATCTCCCCTGTCCCTCCTTTCCTCTAGGGTATACATATTCAGGGCTTCTAGTCTCTTCTCATACATCTTCTGGCGCAAGCCTCCTATCATTTTTGTCGCCCTCCTCTGGGCTGCTTCAAGTCTTTTTGTGTCCTTCGCCAGATAGGGTCTCCAAAACTGAACATAATACTCCAAGTGGGGCCTCGCCAACGACCTGTATACCTTCTTCCTTCTACTGGCTACGCCTCTCTTTATACAGCCCAGCATCCTTCTGGCAGTAGCCACCACCTTGTCACACTGTTTTTTCGCCTTTTTCTTTCTTTACATTACGTTAAGTGATATTAGATATATTAATTTTCTTTGATATGCAATATAAAATCTGTACTCAAGTACTGCTATGCTTGCTTGTTAAGATAATTTGAAATTCAGTAAAGAAATAATAAAAAATAATAATAATAACAGTTAATAAATATGATTCCGTTTATCCTTCAAATAGCTCAGGTTGTAGAGATTAAAGCTGGAATTTAATACCCTTATGTTGTGCCAGTCCATTTTCTTTCTGCTTCTCTTTTAAAGAGACGAAATGGTGCAAGCACTGCCATTTTCCTATCACCCTGCATCTTTAATTACCAGGTGCCAGTATTAATTGTTAATTTTTAATTACTAGGTGCTTTACAAACTGTTTGCTGTAATTAAATTGCAGGCAAGGCATTTTGGCTATAATGGATATTATTTTTTTAAAAAATAAGCCTTTGGAGGTTTACACCGAAAGGAAAGCTTCCAAAGGTCATTTTTATTTCATAAAACCTATACTTTCCCACCTGGGACGCATTTCATGCTGAGCTTCATCTCCACAAAAGGCGCTGAATTTGAGGCAGCTGCTGCATGGTTATTACTGGAACTTAATTTGTTTTTTTGTTGTTTTTTTTAATGACCAAACGGTTTAAAGGGCGAAGCTGAGCCAGCCCTGAATTACCCAAATTGTAATCCCTGAGATGTTCCTGAACCTTTTTCTTTTTTAACTGATGTATACCGCACTGATGTTATAACGAAGAGCCTTATATAAATACAAATAAACATGAACCTAGATACTATGGGGCTCATAATAAAAAAAAACCAAACGTCTAAAAAGTGCCTAAATGGATACTTGGATGATCAAAAATCCTGATCGTCCAAGTACTCATAATCAAAGCTGGTTTTAAACGTATCTAAAACCAGCTTAGCCCTGCCTCTAAACGCACAGAGAGAAAAGAGGCGTTTTTAGAGGAGGGGAAAGGGCGGGCGGTGGGCGGGAGGTGGGCTGACCTAGATCTAGGCGTACAACAGGTATAACCAAAGATTTTGACAGGTTGCCTAGTCGGCACTTATACGTTTTGACTTAGACCAAGTCAAAACAGGTATAAGTGTCGGAAAAGAGGCCACTGAGCTGATCGCTGTTAGTGGGGGTGGGGGGTTCGCCTGGGCAGGAGGGCTTGGGCTCCCTCCTGCACGATCGTGTCAAGGGGTTCGGGGGTGCCATGGGGCAAGAGGACTTGGGCTCCCTCTTGCCGCGATCTTCGTCAGGGGTTGGGGCATCACCGGGGCAAGAAGGCATGGGCTCCCTCTTGCCCTGATCTTCATCAGGGGAGGGTTCGGGGGTGCCGAGGGGTGATCATCCAAGTACCCATTTAGGCCACTTTTTAGACGTTGTTGTTTTTTTTTTTTTTATTATGAGCCCCATAGTCTCTGTCTCCACCACTTCTTCCGGGAGACTGTTCCACACATCTATCACCCTTTCTGTAAAAAAGTATTTCCTTTGATTACTCTTGAGCCTATCACCTCTTAACTTCATCCTATGCCCTCTCATTCCAGAGCTTCCTTTCAATTGAAAGAGACTCAACTCATGCACATTTACACCACAAAGGTATTTGAACGTCTCTATCATATCTCCCGCATTTCCTCTAAAGTATACATATTGAGATCTTTAAGTCTGTCCCTATACGCCTTATCACGAAGACCACACATCATTTTAGTAGCCTTCCTCTGGACCGACTCCATCCTTTTTATATCTTTTTGAAGATGCGGTCTTCAGAATTGTACACAATATTCTAAAAGAGGTTTCACCAGAGTTTTATACAGAGGCATCAATACCTCCTTTTTTCTCAGGCCATACCTCTTCCTATGCACCCTAGCATCCTTCTAGCTTTCGCCGTCACTTTTTCAACCTGTTTGGCCACCTTAAGATCATAACATGCAATCACACCCAAGTCCTACTCTTCCGTTGTGCAGATAAGTTCTTCACCCCATAAACTATACCGTTCCTTTGGGTTTTTGCAGCCCAAATGCATGACCTTGCATTTCTTAGCATTAAATTTTAGCTGCCAATCAAAGAAATTGATCAGATTTATCTGAAAAGACATATTTTTAGTGAATCCATTTTGCCTCTGGTCTTGTAATCCACCGGATTCCAGAAAATTCATCATTCTCTGTTTTAAAAGTGCTTCCATTAATTTGTTTACCACAGAAGCCATACTTACTGACCTGTAATTCCCTACTTCTTCCTTACTTCCACTTTTGTATAGAGGGACCACATCTGCCCTTCTCCAGTCCTCCGGTACCACTCCTGACTCTAGAGAAGCATTGAAAAGGTCAGTCAGCAGAGTCACCAGAACTTCCCTAAGTTCCTTCAGCACCCTCAGATATACACCATCAGTACTGTCAGGGCCTTTAGGTTCAGAGAATCCCCAGCCCAAGAGCCCTGCTTTTTCTTTTTCTTTTTTGTTTTTTTGGGGGGATTACTTTTCATTTGATGCAGTTTGACTGGTTGAATAGACTGCCTACGCAAATCAAACTACATTAAGTAAAAAGTAAACCAAAAAAATTTAAAAAGCAGGGCTCTAGAACTGGAGATTCACTGAATCTCCTGAAAGCCCCCACTACTGCTATGTACACACCTACCCACAAGATTGGTCAAGCAGGCAACAGGCAGATGCTGCTCAGCCAATCAAATTCAGATCAGTACTGTCAGGGCCTTCAGGGGGTTCAGAGAATCCCCAGCCCAAGAGCCCTGCTTTTTTTTTTTTTTTTTTTTTTTTTTGGGGGGGGGGGGTTACTTTCCATTTGATGCAGTTTGACTGGTTGAATAGACTGCCTACGCAAATCAAACTACATCAAGCAAAAAGTAAACCCCCCAAAATTTAAAAGCAGGGCTCTAGAGCTGGAGATTCACGGAATCCCCTGAAAGCACCCACTACACACCACTACTGTGTACACACCTACCCACAAGATACACAATATTGTATGATGTGCACATTTTTACTCTAACTGGAATAGGCAATTTATGCACATATACGATATGATAATGCACTCATGAAAATAACTTTCTAAAGTCACCTCTTACTAGTCCACAAATATACTGAGGTAACAGTAGGACAAAGGCACAGAGGTTCTCAGCAACCTTCAGCTTTCCCAACTGAGGACAGAAGCCCTGAGAAGCATGCTTGAGCCCTGCCGCATCGCAGCTGCCCTTTCTTTGTCTCTGCTTTAGCTCATTATCACATCCAGCAGGCACCAGTGGAAGCCATAACACCCAACAGTTCTATGATGTATACACAGATGTCTGGGGGATGGGGCAGAGAACTGTAAGACAGGATACATGGTCAAGACATCAGGAGGGGATGCTTCCCTCATGAAACAGCTATTGAAATTAAAAGTAAACATAAATGAGAGAAAGTTGTAAAATAACATCTTACCATTAAAAAAAAAACAGGTGGAGCAGGGAAGATGATTTTGAATAGAGACTGTATACGCCATAGATATGAAAGGCAGGAGAATGGCTTATCACTAACCTTCAAGGGCAGCCACCAGTTTTAAAGAACATGAGAATAGCCATACTGGGTCACACCAATGGTCCATCCACCCAGTATCCTCTTTCTATAGTAGCCAATCCAGGTCACCATACCTGGCAGAAACCCAATAGTAACAACATTTCATTTTACCGACCCCAGGGCAAGCAGTGGCTTCCCCATATGTCTGTCTGAATAGCAGACTATGGATTTTTTTCCTCCAAGAACTTGTCCAAATCTTTTTCAAACCCAGCTACATTAATCACTGTTACCATATCTTCTGGCAATGAGTTCCAGAGCTGAACTATTCTCTGAGTGGAAAAATATTTCCTCCTATGTGTTTTAAAAGTATGTCCCTGTTACTTTATTAAGTGTCCAGAAAAAGGAGGATGGATTGAGACAGTCTGGTTTTACTTCATATGAGGAAACACTAAAGCGGTTAGGGCTCTTCAGCTTGGAGAAGAGACAGCTCAGGGATGATATGATAGAGATCTATGAAATATTGAGTGGAGTGGAAAGGACTAGGACTAGAGGGGCATGCGATGAAGCTACTGAGTAGAAGATTTAAAACAAACCAGAGAAAATATTTCTTCACAAGACGTGTAATTAAACTCTGAAATTCGTTGTCGGAGAATGTGTTGAAATCAGTTAGCTTATCAGGGTTTAAAAAAGGTTTGGGTTATTTCCTAAAAAAGGTCCATAGGCCAGTATTGAGATGGCTTAGGGAAATCCACTACCTGTTCCTAGGATAAGCAGCATAAATTTTGTTTTACTATTTGGGATCTGGGTTGGCCACTGTTGGAAACAGGATGCTGGGCTTGATGGACCTTCAGTCTGTCCCAGTTTGGCAACTTTTATGTGAGCCAAGTATAGGACAATCAAGCCATTGTGACATCACTGATGAGTTTGACTCTTTGACATTGGTGGAATGAGACTTTATGACATCGTAATCTCAGCTCTGGAATGTTGCTACTATTCGGGTTTCTAGCAAGGTGCTTGGGTCCTGGGTTGTCCACTGTTGGAAACAGGATACTGGGCTTGATGGACCTTTGGCAATTCTTATGTTCTTATGATGTCTCAATTTATCTTCCTTTTTCTGGAGTCATATGGTAACCGTACCCCTAGTCATTGTAATATATTGATATTTTATATTGGGGGGATATTAATGATGTTGTCTAGTTATGTCTGTTAAATGTGGAAATCGCAGGGAAATAAGATTTTATGCATGTGATATGTAAACCGCATAGTTGTATGTGGTATATAAATTTTTATAATAAATAAACTAAGGGCTCCTTTTACTAAGGTGCGCTAGTGTTTTTAGAAATTACCGCGCGCTAGGCGGAAAAACTAACGCCAGCTCAATGTTGGCGTTAAGGTCTAGCACGCGCGGCAGGGTGGCACGCGCTATTCCGCGCGTTAAAGCCCTAACGCAGCTTAGTAAAAGGAGCCCTGACTGAGTCACTTATGTTCTACAGCAGTGTTCTTCAACCACAGGTCCGTGGACCAGTGCCGGTCCACAGAAATTTCCTGCCAGGCCACAGGGCCAGCATGTGCATCAGACCCAAAACAGTGTTCTTCAACCGCCGGTCCACGGTGCGATCGATGTGGCGTTATCTTCGAGCCAGCTCCCTCTTCCTAACTGATTCAGTGCACAAAGCCACGGGCAGTGGCTCCTACGGGCATCCTGCGCCTGAACCGGAAGCCTTCTCTCTGACGTTGCAACGTCAGAGGAAAGGCTTCCAGATGAGGCACGGGACATGCAAGGTGCAATTAGTACTATTATGGGGGCGGGGTGGAGATTGGGTAGAGCTGGGCAGGGTCTGGCCCACGACTTAGCCCCGTGTTCTTCAACCGTTGGTCCACGGTGCGATCGATGCGGCGTTATCTTCGAGCCAACTCCCTCTTCCTCACTGATTCAGTGCACAAAGCCACGGGCAGCAGCTCCTACGGGCGTCATGCGCCTGAACCGGAAGCCTTCTCTCTGACGTTGCAGCGTCAGAGGGAAGGCTTCCAGATGAGGCACGGGACATGCAAGGTGCAATTAGTACTATTATGGGGGCGGGGTGGAGATTGGGTAGAGCTGGGCAGGGTCTGGCCCACGACTTAGCCCCGTGTTCTTCAACCGTTGGTCCACGGTGCGATCGATGCGGCGTTATCTTCGAGCCAACTCCCTCTTCCTCACTGATTCAGTGCACAAAGCCACGGGCAGCAGCTCCTACGGGCGTCATGCGCCTGAACCGGAAGCCTTCTCTCTGACGTTGCAGCGTCAGAGGGAAGGCTTCCAGATGAGGCACGGGACATGCAAGGTGCAATTAGTACTACTATGGGGGCGGGGTGGAGATTGGGTAGAGATGGGCGGGGTCTGGCCCACGACAGCCCAGTGTTCTTCAACCGTCGGTCCACGGACCGATGCCGGTCCACAGAATCATTCTTTTATTTCTGCCGGTCCATAGGTGTAAAAAGGTTGAAAAAACATTGTTCTACAGCATCATTACAATGTGTATTAGAAGAGATCTGAGCGATCTTAGAGGGAAGCTGCATTTTTATTGAATGGAGACTACTTGGGGGTATGCATTTATTATTGTACCATAAAAAAAATTAGGGCAATATTTACCAAATGTTATTGTGTGGTACTTGTAGGTAGCATGCGCTAACTGCGACTACGTTCACAGAAATAGGCAGCAAGCTGGGAATCCGAAATTTATGCTTTTTAAAAAAATTAAATTCTACATCATATCTCCAGTTTAAAAAACTGCTTAAAACCTACTTGTTTAAGCAATTTTTAGATATATAGCATTTAAATATACAGTAAAACCTTGGATTGCAAGTAACTTGGCATGCAAGTGTTTTGCAAGACAAGCAAAACATTTTATTAAATTTTAACTTGATATACAAGCAAGGTCTCTTTTTTAAATATAATTCTTTATTCATTTTCACAAATTACATTAAGTGTTAATATTTTCATTCACAGTAACAATAAATACATCACTTATAAACAATCATTGGCATATTACATATATTCTTATCCCTATCCCTCGCCCATCCCCCCAACCATATACTCCATTATTGTATGATATATGTAATAATAAAATACCCCCCTCCCTACCTCATAAACTGATAAACATAAGGGAAATAATTTTACTTAATCCTGACAATATTTTGTTAATGGTTTCCATACATCCTGAAATTTCTTAAAATATCCCTTTTGTAACTCTTTCCATTTTATAGATATAGCATAAAGAATTCCACCAAAAGTTATAATTTAATCTCCTCCAGTCTTTCCAATTATATGTTGTTGTTTTTTTTTACAAGCAAGGTCTTGCATTACAAGTACATAGAGTATTTTGTATTAAAGTTTTTGGGTTGTGGAATGAATCATCGGAGTTTCCATTATTTCTTTTGGGGAAATTCGCTTTGATATACGAGTGTTTTGGATTTGTTTTTTGAACGAATTATGCTCGCAAACCAAGGTTTTACTGTACTTGTTATATAACAAGGATCAATTCACATCCAAATGAGATCAGATGTTGTAAACAGGCCAAGTGGAGAAACACTGCTGAGAACCAGAGCACTGCATCAATGACCTTATAAGATCAGGACGCTCCAAGGAAATTTTAAAAACAATCCAGGAAAATTTCTTACATTTAGAGCGATCTGTACATAATCTTAAATGTCCAACTGAAGCATTCCACAGGGACACACCAGCCACCAAAAAACATTCTGGATTTTGTGGACACATAACCATGCGAAACCTAAGAAAAATAAGAAAATTCCTTACCAAAGGACACTACAAGATCATTGTACAATCCCTCACACTCAGTACTTTGGATTACTGCAACAGCCTCTACCTACCATGCCCAAACTACATGATAAAACAACTACAGACCATTCAGAACACAGCCATCAGACTATGTAGACTCTCACTGGCTTCCGATAAAAGCTAGAACTTAATTCAAGTTCTATTGTCTTCTATTTAAAGTAACCCACGGAACAGCCCCCTGTTACCTAAACAACCGCCTATACCGCTACCACTCATCCAGATCGAGGAGAACTCAAAACCAATTCACCTTCCCCCCTCATAATGGTACCCGACGTAAGAAACTATACGACAGCCTTCTAGCGACACAGGCAGCGAAAATTGACCCCACCATCACCAAACTAATGATCAACACAACAGACATCTAAGTGTTTCGAAAAGAAATCAAAACATTTCTATTCAAAAAACATGTCCTTACTAACTAGTCTCCTCCCCTTTCGCACAAGCTCTCCCTCTCCTGAATATCACATTAGTCAACTCCTAGAACCTTTCCCTCCAAAAATACTCAGACTCCTAAATAAGCATTTACCTCACTATCCAACAAACATCTTACGTCACTGTTAGGTAATTTCTCGTCTGCAACCCGCATATACTGATATTCTCCACTACATCCTGTTATCACTTGATTCTCTTAAATATAATTCTCATAATTGAATGTAATTCCTATAATTGAATGTAATTCTTATAATGGAATCCTCTATCACACCATGTAAAGTACATGAATCACGGTTATGCAATTTCCCTAGATAATCTATTAAGTAATATCTCTAGATAATCTGTTATGTAATTTCTCTGAATAATCTTTGTTTTGCAATTCTCTCGGTAATGTCCAGATCTCTTATAATTTGTAATCCGCCTAGAACCGCAAGGCACAGGCGGAATAGAAATCACTAATGTAATGTAATGTAATGTAATAACGCACTCCCATTTCCATATTCACTATTAATTTCATAGATTTTGTAAGTGATTGGAATAGGAGTGTAGCCAGACAACCAATTATGGGTGGGCCTGGGCCTACGGTGGGCAGGCAGAAAAATCCTGCTCCGCTCCCACCCCACAGATGATTTGCATATGGTCTCGGTTTCTCCTTCACCTGCTGGTCATCCAGTCTCTCAGATTGCCTCTCCTCCCCGCACATACCATGAAACATCAGCTCTTCACCAGCAATAATTGATGCACACTGCTTGCACTAGCCCCACAGCCTTCCCTCTGATATATTTCTATATAAGCAGAAATAGGAAGCTGCGACACAGGGAAGTCTTTGGGGGCCGGCACGAGCAGTGTGCATCAATCGCTGCTCACTGCTGGCACAGATCTGCTATTTAAAAGGGAAACAGGAGGGAAAGGTGTGGGAATTTTCAGCTGGCAGGGCTTGGGAATCACCAACAGCCACATCGTATGGCTGGGCCTGGGCCCACTCGGGCTCACCTGTGACTATATCACTAGATTGGAAAGTGAAAGAAAAGAGAGAACTGAATAACAGGAACGTGAATGACAAGAAAGAACAAACTGCCAGAAGAGCGCCAAGAGTTTATGCAGCTCTCCCTTTCTGACCTCGCTTCCTAGGACCCGAAAGTGACATCAGAGGAAGAGCTGGCGCTGGCGCAACAGGCTGGAGTCGCAGCTCACGCCAGCGAAGAGATAGAGGTACAGTTGGGGGTGGGGGAAGTGAAGGTGCATGTGCGGCGGGAGGAGGAGGGGAAGGGGGGGCTGGAGAGGAGGAGGGGTGTCGGCACCCTCGCCAAATATATGATGTCATTGCGTCACATCTACGCATTCATGCGGGCCTTCCTGATGCGGCCCTGAACTCTGGCAGAGCCGGGGCCTTCCAAAACCCGGACAAACTGCTGGGTTTACAAAATCCATCCAGACACCCGGACAGACCTCTGCAAAGAGGACATGTCCGGGTAGGGTTCCCAGACGTCCGGATTTCCCCGGACACGATCTCCTTTTCAAGGACGTGTCCAGGGGTCCGGACGGCTCTTCCAAACCCGACATTTTATCCGGGTTTTGAAAAGCTTTACAGGTAGCAGGGACATTGGGAAAGCATCTGTGCATGCATGGATGCAATACGGTGTCATCGTGTCACACCAGCACATGAGGTGAAACAGGGCGTGACTCGGGCAGAATGGGGCAGGGCCTAGGGACAGGGCCAAGGGACTAGATTTTCAATCCCGAAAATCTGGTAACCCTATGTCTGGGTAAATCCGGGACGGGAAGGCACGTCTAAAACGAAGAAATCGGTATATACCACGTCATCTTATATCATTTTGGTTTATTTATTATAGTTTGGATAAAGAGAAACGGGAGGTTGTCATTTGGGCCTCAATTCATCAGCTTGCTCTTATGCAGCCCTGCCATTTCCAAGCCTAGTGAGCTTGGGAAGAGCATGTCACTTTCACTTCTGTGACTGACCCTCCCACAGCGCCAAAAGACTTCACTCCTGATTCTGTGCAGAGTGAAAGTAACAAGAACTGCTGCTAATTAAACGGGGAGAAGGCAAGGGAGTGTCAGATTTCTAAACAGCCTGCGGAAACTCAAGCCAAGATCAACAGAAAATCTGGTTCTTTGTAAGTTCCAACAATGCAAATAAAGTAAATTAAAACTGGCACTGAGGGGGAGGGGAGGCAACTTTTTAACAGCTTAGCTTCCAGCTCGTCTGATATCTTTCAGTTTTTTAAGTTGCTCCTCATCACCCCTCCGCTCATCACAAACCTTTGCAGGGACCTGGCACTCCCCGAGCCCTCAGTTTACTAAAAAAACATTTTTATAAAAAGGATAATAATATCCTGTGAGTACAAAATGAAAACAAAGCTGTTTGTATCAGTCCAGATCCACAAAGCTGTTTCCTGCATGTCATGATTAAATGAGTAAAAAAAAAAAAAAAGTGTTGTTAGTCCATTAAAAAATATATCAATTTATTTTCCTTTTTCGTTGTTTTCTTTTATTTCTGTTTATTGCCTTTAGAGTGGACTAACGCAGTAACCACACTTCTTTATCCTAGATGAGTGTAAACAGAGGTTCATATGCTGTACTATCAGCTTAAACACCTGTGTGTGGTGCAGTGGTTAGAGCTATAGCCTCCGCACCCTGAGGTTGTGGGTTCAAATCCCTCGCTGGTCCATGTGACCCTGGACAAGTCACTTAATCCCCTCATTGCCCCAGGTACACTAGAAAGAGTTTGAGCCCACCGGGACAGATAGGGAATCATGATAAAGTACCTGAATGTAAAACCACTTAGGATATAAGTGGTATATAAATAATTAAATAAATAAACCTTGCAAAAATCCATAACGTAGTCACACCAGCCAGAACATTCTAACTCTAAGAAATGACACCATAAATAGTTAACTACCCATAACAACATTTCACTGTTATGTGAAATAAAGACAGAAGGAACAATATTAAGGAAACTGCTAGCAATCACTGATAAACTAAAAGTCAGTGATAATGAGTGTGGGAGGCGCCAAGGGGCAGTGCCCCCCTGTGCCCTCCTCTCTGTCCCCTGCTCTTTCTACACCAACCTCCCCCCCCCCACACACACACACACATGCACTCCTTCTGCGCCACACTCGCGCCCTCACTTCCCACCCCTGTACCTCTTAAACTCTTTGTCAGTGCGAGCAGCTTCTACAGCCTGCTGCTCGTGCTGGCTTTCCCTCTGTTGTCACTTCCTGGCCCCGTGACCTGGAAGTGATATTAGAGGGAGCCAGGCCGATGCAAGCAGCAGGCTAGAATAGTTATTCATGCTGTCGAAGATTTTAAAGAAGTATGGGGGGGAGGGGGGGACGGGGAGGGCATGGGGGGAGAGAGGATGAAGAGCTGCTGGTGCCCCCACCAAGATAACCCGGGACAGTCTTCCCCCCCCACCTCCCCTTATTGCGCCACTAATAAATGTACCAGATATCAGTGGGGTACCTGAATTGATGGCCACCCAGGGCAGAGCACCCTCTCCTCCGGCCAGAGCACCATCCTCTTCCAGGCAGTGGGGTCGAATGGTTGCAGAGTGATCATGGGGCTGCGGTCTGCATACACACGGCCGTCAGTTCTGCTGGTCCCCTGCACCGGAATAGAAAATTTACATCAGAAAGGTTGGGGAGCCAATGGATCCGACAGCCACGTGCATGCAGACTGCGGCTCTGCAACTGCTTCACTCACCCCCTCCATACTGCCTGCACCAGGGGTAGAATGTTCCCACCGCCCCGCCCTCGGTACACTACAGCCAGAATTTCAGAACTGGAATACAGATACTTGATGGCACTGAATGTTCAGGAAACAATGCTGGCAAGCAGTGCTATAGTTAGTAGCGATATACAAACCACTGACAATGTGCTGATTATAGCTTTCTGAACAGTTTACAGCTTCCCTGAACAGGTTTTGTACTGAAAAACAGAACTTCTCTGAATGGACAAACACTGTTGAACTCACCCTGAGTTATATTGGCAATTGTATCACCTCTATGTTGACGACTCCCAGATCTACCTCTCTGTGCCAAATATCTCTGCTGAAACCCAGACCAGAGTCTCAGCCTGCCTGTCTGACATTGTCACCTGGATGTCTCACCATCATCAGGGACGTGCCAGAGTAAATCAGGGCAGTAGAAGGACCCGAAGCAGCGTGTGAAGACTGCTGCACACGCTGCTTGAATCGCCATGTGTAGTCGGGCCCGCGGGAAGGGAAGGGGGAGGAGGCAAAGGACTCGGGTCAGTTTAAGAGCCGGGTGTAGTTGAATCGCCATGTGTAGTCGGGACTGCAGGAAGGGAAAGGGGGGTAGAGGAAATGCTAATGCTGCTGCACAGGGAAGTGGTGTGGGGGGTGGGAAATGGAGTGGGAGGGGGAGGGAATGCTGCTTTGGACAGACAGACAGAGGGAGGAAGGAAGGGAGACAGAAAGAAAAGAAGAAAGACACAGGGGCAGGTGCATAGGGAACTGGTGTGGGGGGAGGGAATGCTGCTTCGGACAGACAGACAGAGGGAGGAAGGGAGACAGAAAGAAAAGAAGAAAAACACAGGGGCAGGGAGATACACAGAAAGACAGACAAAGGGGGCCAGGGACAGAGACAGACAGAAAGAAAGTCAGTGGGAGTCACGTCAGGAGGGGTGCGGAATGCGGCAGAGGGAACTTTTCCAATGGGTGCAACTGGGCGGCTGTCGGGACCTCTGATCAGGGGCAGAGCAAGGTAAGTGTATCATAGGGCTTAGAAGGAGGAAGGGGGGGGAGAAAAAGGAAGGGACGCCTACTGCTGGACAGGGGGAAAAGGAAAGAGATGCTGCTGGACACGGGGGGGGGGGGTAAAACAAAGGGAGAAGGGCTGCTGCTGCATAAGGAGAGCAGTGAAGGGGTGATGGTGGACACAGGGGATGTAAAAGGAAGGGAGAATGGACAGGGGGAGCAGGCAAGGGGTGGTGATGGACAGCCAAGGAAAAAGAAAGAAAAGAAAGAAAGAAAGCGGCTAAGGAGAGAGAGAGAAAGAAATAAAGACAGACACACACACATATATTCTAGCACCCGTTAATGTAACAGGCTATAAGACTAGTAAGCTAAATATTGCAATACTGAAGCTTGTATGGATGCTGCGGGGACAGTGGTCACGAGGACGAGGCGGGGACAGTGGTCGTGGGGACGGGGCGGTGACGGGGACAAATTTTTTCCCCGTGTCATTCTCTAGTTGCTTGTTAAAAGGACCCCTTGATAAAGAAAAAATAAAAACACTATATTTTCAGCTAAACTCCACTGGTGTTTGTTTTTTTTTTAAATGATCAATTCTTGATGGTTTCTGGGCCAATGCAAAACAAAACAAACAAAAATCCCTATTGAAAGAAGGGAAAGAACTCCATTTTTTTTCATAAGCATCTTTCTTAAAAACTACTGAACAGATTTTTTTGAAAGTTGACAGAGATACAAAGCTTGGGAAGGATATACTGTCCGCCAAATTTCTAAAGACAGAAAAGCTAAACATAAATTCATATATGAAACTGTGAGTGAGCTGAAAGCTGTAATTTAACAGAGCTATCAATAATGGGGATTCTTTTATAAGTGTACAGTACACAAGGACTAACCAAAAATAATATCAAACGCCTCCAACGGGTCCAAAATGCAGCCATCCGCCTCCTACACAACCTCAACTACCGCGATTCCATCTCCCCGGCACTCCATGCTGAACACTGGCTCCCAATTAGCCAACGCTGTACTTTCAAAGCCCTAACAATTGCCCACAAGAGAATCTACTCCACCACCCCCTCCTACATAAAATCCAAACTTCCCATCTACAACCCCACTCGCACCCTCCGCTCAAAGTCAGAGACACGCCTATGCGTCCCCCCCCGGAAGATCACTGCTCACAGAAACTGCCCACAAAAGATCCTACAGCCACTTCATTCCACACCTCTGGAACCAACTTCCCCCCCAACTTAGACAACAGAACTCATTATTAGCATTCCGTAAATCGGTAAAAACCCTCCTCTTCAATTAAAGATCTCCTCTGTCTCTCCCCCCCTTAAGCCCCACCCTCCACTCTCCTATCTCCTTCCCGAAATTCCAGTATGACCCTCTCTTACTCTATCCATTAAAAAATTGCACCTATACGCTTATAACTTTCCTTAAATTAAACTACTGTATTTCCCCCTTCTCTCTCTCTGCTTAATCTCCCTGTATTTAATTCTCTCCAAAAACTATAAATCCAACCACTAAACCTGTTGTACTACGTATATGTCTAGTTACTCCGCACTGTGTATGTTCATTTGTAAACCGTTCTGAGCTATTGGGAGAACGGGATAAAAATCTAAATAAATAAATAAAATAAATAAATAAGGGTAAAGAACATACTTTGTCCCTTTGTGAATTTTGGTAGATTTGCAAAGCAAAGTTTGTGCATCCTTCCACTTTGAAAACTATTCCAAGAAAATGATGCATTTTATATTGACAACTGCTTTTTAAGATGTGCAGGTTTTTCTGGGTTAATTTATATACATATGCTTGAATTTTTTTAAGTACTGTATGTATACATCTTAACCAAGCTCCCAGGATGCCTTTGCTCACTGCTGGCAAAAATCTGTGCATACAGGATGTATGAATATTATTTACATATCATTCAGGTAAATATACAAAAGTCTGTTTCTGTGGGTACATCAAATTTTGGAGGGTCCAGAACCCAAAGTGGAGGCCCCACGACCCATAATAGATGATGATGACGGCAGATAAAGACCCGAATAGTCCATCCAGTCTGCCCAGCCTGTTCAATTTAAATTTTTTAAACTGAGCATGTATGGGGAGAGTGGCTGGTGTATCAGCAGCCTAAAGAAAATACCATCAACTTCCAGGCTTCAGATGGAGGAAGGCTTTTGCTGGTGGGATTTCAGGATTCCTACCAGCCAAAGCAGCAGACAGTGCCTCAAATTTGAAGGGGCAAACAGAAACTGGGAGGCACAGGCCCTCTTGGAACCTACCCTCCCTTCCCGCCCGCCATGTGACTGGGGTAAAGCTCTATTTTTTATATGCAGTGTGATGTGGTGTTTTTATGAAAAAGTAGCCTTAGTGTGTCCTTAAGCAGGTCATTCCTATGTACTAAGGCAGTGGTCTTCACTAATTTTTAATCAAGGGCCATTTTGGGTCCAAAAGGGCTGATGGAGAACCAACAAATATCTTCAAGCTTGGAGCCATGACACCAATAACGCTTCACGACCTTCATTCTTACCAGAACACCTGGTCATGGTCACACATGCAGAACACAGATAAACCCTGTGCAAATGCAATACCACAAACTAACAATACTAATATACACAAATGTAATCTTAAGATGCCAGACTACGCATGCAGCACAGCACTAGAGAAGTAGAAAAAAAAATGCATTTCTTCCTGAACAATGCAAAATATAGACAGCAGATGTAAATTCTCAAAACTGACACATTTCAATCATTAAATTAAAAATAAAATAATTTTTCCTACCTTTGTTGTCTGGCTGTGCTCTTAACTGTGTTTCCAGGGCCATCTTATCCATTTGCTGTTATTTTCTCCTTCACTTTCTGCTCTTCGTCCATCTTTGGCACTAACTTTTAACATTCAACTTTCATCCATTTCTCAAATCTACCTACTTTTCCATGTCTTCCATTCCCATCCATCTACTTCCACTATCTCAACTAAACTAAACCTTAAGTTTGTATACTGCATCATCTCCATAAAGATAGTGCTCGACACGGTTTACAGGTAATTCAATAAATGAGAGAAGGACATAATAAGAAATTAGAGGTTAAGAAGAGGATAGCTAGCTTTACATTTTAAATAGATAGCTTTACGTTTTGGAGAAAAGCCAGGTTTTCAGATGCTTTTGGAATAATTGAAATGAGCCTAGGTTCAGCAGCGGGGCAGGGAGGCTATTCCAAAGCTCGGTGAATTTGAAGAAAAGGGATTTCCCTAATTTACCTGCATACATGACACCTTTTAATGAGGGGAAGGATAGTTTGAGTATGTGGTCGGATCTGGTAGTGTCAGGTCTCGAAGAATTCCAGGATAGTGGGATTAGGGGAGGAAGAATGCCATGTAGGATCTTAAATATTAGGCAGGTACATTTAAAGTGAATCCTAGAAATCACCGGAAGCCAGTGAAGTTTTGATAGAAGCGGGGAAACATGATCGAATTTGCTTTTTGCGAAGATCAACCTAGACGCAGTGTTCTGGATCCCCTAAAGTCTCCTCCCTCTTTCTGCCCTTCCCCACCATCCATGTGTGCCATCTCCTCCCTCTTTCTTCTCCCCTCTTTCCATCTATCCATAACCCCATTGTTCAACTATTGTAACCCTCTCTATTTAAGATGACCTAAATATGTGTTGCAAGCTAGCGTGGGAATTCTGCTGCGCGTCTCATTGCTCATGTCTCTAAGTTTGATCACATTACCCCAATTCTTCAAGCTCTTCACTGGCTGCCAATTGATGTGTGATTCAATTTAAGGTTTTGTGTATAATCGTTAAATTGTTACTTGACAATTGTCCGGCGGCTCTACGCTCCATTTTGCAATGGTATCATTCTTTGGATAGGATGTGTCTAGAAGTACCTCTGTTGAGTGTACTTAAGCTTTCTGTGAGTCGTAAGACATTGCTATCAGTGCAAGACCCGGTGTATTGGAATGTGTTACCATTGGAATTAAGACAGGTTCCTACATTGTTACAGTACAGAAAAGGGCTGAAAACGGCCTTGTTTGAGCGTTGTTTTGCCTGTCGATAAGCGAAAGCATGGAAGGAGTGTATGACTTTTTTCTTTTTGTTTTTTTAATTGGAGTTGGGATAAGTTTTCAAGAGATTTGATTTTAATGATTTTATTTGTTTAACTTTTCATAATTGTATGTATGTTTTATTTTCGTTATTATGTATGCCATTGTTGTTACCTGCCTAGAATTGTTGGATAAGCGGGTTATAAATATTTTAAATAAATAAACAGCATTTCTTCCATCTCTCTTTCCTTCCCCAGCCCTCCCATCCCTGTGTTCCATTTCCTCCCTTTGGTCTGGGATTTTTCTCCTTTCCTTCGCACAGTCTGGCATCTCTCTCCCCTCCTTCCATTCCCTCCTCCCCTTTGTGGTCTTGCATCTCTCTATCCTATCTTCCACCTCCCCTACCTCTTTCTAATCCTTCCCTTCCCTGGTCTGGCATTTCTCTCTCATTCCCTCCCTCTCCAGTCTATCTCTCTCCTTCCCTTTCCCCCTTCTTATGATCTGGTATCTCTCTCATTTCCTGATCTTCCTTCTTCCTCCCTACCATGATCTGGCATCTCTGTTCTCCCCTTCCCTCCCTCAAAGGTCTGGCATTTCTTTCTTGTTTTTTTTTCCTCCCTATTCCTGCAGTCCAGCATAATAACCACCCCTCCTGTGATCTCCCCGCCACCTCCCCTGTGTTCCTCCCCTCCACGGGATCCAGTAAGGCAGAAGCTCTTATACTGTTTGGGCCTACGACAGCGTGAGTGAAGTAAACACACTGCCTTTGCCTGCCTGGAAGCTTTCCCTCTTTACTGCTTCATGTCTATGCGGAGACAGGAAGCAGTAGCAGAGGGAAAACTTCTAGGTGGCCAATGTGACAAGGTCAGAACTGGTGCGTCCTGGGGGCATGGCCATGGGTCTGAATTTTCCTTTGGGATTTTCCTTCTCCAAATGTAAGAGTGGGTTGAAGACATATTTATTTACAAAGGCCTCTTTTTATCAAGCTGTGTAAGGGCTTTTTTATCGCCGGCAACTGTGGTAAAAGCTCCGATGCTCATAGAATTCCTATGAGCATCGGAGCTTATACCGCAGCAGCTGGAAATAAAAAAAAAACTAATGCGGCTTGATAAAAGGAGGCCAAAGTCTTTTGCAACCTAAGTTTGGGAGGCAGGAGTCTAGCACTATGAGCAACACAACATTTCTTGTAATTTCTACATACTATTTTTTAAAATATGTAACTTGTTTTTCATATTTCCTGACTATTTTTAGTTATTTATGATTGTAAACCACTTAGCTGTACCTACTGTTGAGTATTATAAGAAATGTTAAATAAATTTGAACTTGAAACTCTTCTAGTTCCCCCTCTCCCCCCTCTCTGCAATGGCCTTAAATGAAAATGGAGAAGAGAGATGATGTTCAGATGTTGGAACCACAGAAAAGTAAGAGTGTTGCAGCCTTTCATTCTGATTATGGATGCTTACATTCCTTCTGAACAGTTTCCAAACATTTTGATAGTGTAGGAAACTGGGTACTGAGTCATAAAGCACTGCTCCACTTCCTGCTTCCAGAGAAACAAATTTGACTGACTGGCAGGTTTGTGAAAAATGGTTAAGGTCATTTGCGTGAAATGGCTCAGAAATTGAAAAGAACATGGGGGAGGGGGCAGAATGGGAAATAAAATATACTGTGAGAGGAGAGAGGGAAAGGGAATGATGGAAAGTGAGGGGATGAAGAAGGAGAAAAAACAAACAGATGTAAGAAGAGGAAAGTCAGTGATGGAATGCAAATGTGAGAGATGAGACCTGGAGGAGAAGCGGAGAAGGGAGAGGGACAGAGGAAAATAAGAGTAAAGTGAAGAAAGAGTGAGAAAGTGGAGGGAGGCAGGAAAGAGGAGAGAGAGATGCAAAGGGAAAGGAGGTAGATGGGAGGAGGGGGAGGAAAGTGGTTCTGCTATGACAGCACTACATTCATCCTCCATGCTAGAGCAGACAAAGCACTGCTGGTGTAGGACAGGAGCCATAAATCATGAGCAGGAGAAGCTGTACCTACAGCTTATAACATTGCCGAAGACAAACACACAGCACAGCACTTTCCAGCTTTCATTTGTTTCTCCTCTCATCCTTACTGGCTCCAGCTCACTGACCAAAGTACCTCAGGAAAGAAGGCCCTGGAAAAAAAAAAAAAAAAAAAAGGAGTGGATCGTGAAGCTGCTCATTTCAATCCTTTGTGTTTTCTCCCCTCACCTCTGAACACCAAAGATTAACTCTTTGGAGTCCCATAGTCAGGATTTTTTAGGACTGGCTGGATAAAATAACTTTCAATTATGTAATAGGAAATGCAATAGAGAAAGGCCTTCTTATGCAGGTAAGCAAAGGACCAGATGGCAGTGCAGTCACAAGTAGGGTTGTCAAATGGCTCCAGAAAAAGGAGGACGGATTGAGACATCCGGGTTTTACTTCCATTGCTTTCTGTGCAAGTAAAACCCAGATGTCTCAATCCATCCTTCTTACTACCGTTGCTTTCAGTACAGCATGGGCCTGAACCCACAACCACAGGACGCTGAGGCTTCAGCTCTAACCATTGCGCTACACTCTCAGGCACAGTTTGACAAAAGATAACATGGTAAACATTGTCTGACAGAGATGGCAAAACATAGGGCTCCTTTTACTAAGGTGCGCTAGCGGTTTTAGTGCGTGCGCTAGACGCTAATGCCTCCACAAAGCTTGCATTAGTATTTTTCATTTAGCGCGTGGTTTGCGCACACTAATCTTTAGCGGGTGCTAAAAACGCTAGCGCACCTTAGTAAAAGGAGCTCATAGTTAACAAACCCCTTCTTTTAGAAAAGCGTAATGTGGTTTATAGTACCAGCAGCAGCGGTGGTAACAGCTTGAACGCTCATAGGAATTCTCTGAGCGTCAGAGCTGTTACGGCCATGGCCGGCTCTATAAACCGCGCTACGCTTTTGTAAAATGGGGAAAGCATGGGAAAAAACATAGTATGACATGACATAAATACCTAAATGTAAGTTGCAGCAGTACTTGTCCTCGTCTTCTGCTTGTTGGCTGCGCTGTGGATGCCGCTGCATGCATCAGGCACTGAGCTGGAGTGCCTTTCATGCTGGCGGGACTGCGTTGTACCCGACGGCTGCGCTGTTGGCTCCTTCTTTCGGCGCCGGAGATTGTTGTGCGCCACTTTTCTGGCGGGCCGGGACCAAGGACAGTTGACGGAGGCTGTGTTGTTGGCTTGCATCGGTGGGGACTGCCTGGATGGTGTGCAGTGGGTTGGTGACAGCGTCGAATGACCTTTCGTGGTCTGCCTCTACTTCCTGGTTTCTTTGCCTTCTGCTCTTGGGCCCAGATTGCAGCCGTTGATTCCTTCATCTCTGGCAGGGACGGCCCCACAGCCCACCATCACTTCTCTGTGTCGATCCTTCCTTGCAGATGTGGAGCTCTATTGGACCAGATTGATGAATGGACTTAGCACCAGATTGGAATTTATTTTTGCTCAATCTCCAATCTCTTAAACTTATTTGTATATTTTTAATATTATTCTTTTTATTTCTTTTATCTTTTTTTTATTATTTGAATTGTACCTTTCCCTCACAATTCTTGGAATTTTGTTATATCTTTTCTGTTTTAATAATTGTTTACTCAGGTACTTTAGCTAGATTGTGAGCCTTCGGGACAGATAGGGAAGTTCTAAGTAACTGTATTTTATTGTAAACCGCTTAGATCTGTAATAAGCTTAAGCGGTTTATCAAATGTTAATAAAACATAAAACGGAATCTGGGCACTGGGATGCTGTTATAGAATAAATTATCACAGAGAGCCATCAGGGCACCTAAAAGGAGGCACCCACTTATGGAACTGCCTCCCTCTAAACTAAGTGGGAGTCCTCCACCTATAGTCCTGCCAGTGAAGGCTGCTGTTTCACTGGGGAGTGTGGGGAACATCACTGGTTAAAGCTACCTCAGCACCCTGAGGTTGTGGGTTCAAACCCACGCTGCTCCTTGTGACCCTGGGCAAGTCACTTACCCCCCACCCCCACCCCCTTATACAAAACCATAGCGTGGTTTTTAGCTCTGGCCATAGCAGTAACAGATCCGATGCTCATAAGAATTCTATAAGCGTCGGAGCTGTTACCGCCATGGCAGGCGCTAAAAACCGTCCTATGGTTTTGTAAAAGGGGGGGTGTTAATCCCCTCCATTGCCTTAGGTGCATTAGTTGCATTGTGTGCCCACCAGGACTGACAGGGAAAAATGCTTGAGCACCTGAATAAATTCATGTAAACCAGGGGTGTCCAACCTGCAGCCCGAGGGCCACATGCGGCCTGGCCCGGTGAAGTATTTTGTGCAGCCCCGGTCGAGGGTGATGCAGTGTTTTCCTCTGCTGCCCCCTGGTGTTTACCGTCTTGCCGGCTCCCTCTGTCTTGCTGCAGCGTTTGCGTGTTTATGCGGCCCCAGAAACATTTTTTTCAGCCACTGCGGCCCAGGGAAGCCAAAAGGTTGGACACCCCTGATGTAAACCATTCTGAGCTACCTGGGGAGAATGGTATAGAAAATTAAATAAGCAAATATCACATTTTCAGTAGAGGCAAGTTAGCTCTGTAGCACTCCAGGGAACCTGCCTGTCCCTACAGTATTGAAGTACCTCCCCACAGGGCCAGCTTAACCACTGGAACAGGTGAGACTCTGGCCCAGGGTGCTGGCAATTAAGGATGCCAAAATATCCAGCCTCTGACCTCACCTGGTCTAGAGGTTAAGCTTTTTCTTCCCTTGTCCCTCCTCCTGGACCGGTATTGCATCTTCTGCGTAACATAGCAGAGAGAAGAGCCAGGGGCTAGCCGAAGACAGTCTCTTATGCAGCTGCTGCTGCCGCCATCCACTGATGTACACTTTACAGGACTGCAGGTAGTGAGAGAGGTGAGCTGTGCCAGACCCATGAGGAGGGGGAAAGAGTGAACTGGGGAGGGGAGAGATGCTGGGGGGAGGAGGCACCAGAAGCGATGTGATGGGGGGGGGGGGGGAGACTGCCTAAGCAAGTTGGCTCAGGGTTCCAATATCTCTTGAGCCGGCTCTGCCACCCTCCATTAGCAGCATTGCAATTGGAGGGCCCCTGTTCAGCTTAGAGGGAACAGTACTGGGTACCTCTAAGGCCATGCAGTAGAAACCGATACTATAATGGTATCGGCGCACCTATCATGCATGCGCCCGCAGTTAACCAGCCATAGAGCTATCGTAACTGTGGGTGCACAGAGGCAAGGGTGTGCATAATTTCTTTATCATGTAAGTTACATTTGTAATTAGGAGTCCCTCCCATTAGAGAATGACATGGGGACAAATTTTTCCCCATCCCCGCAGGAACTCAATTTCTCCGTCCTGACCCCACAAATTTTGTCCCTGTCCCTGCCCCATTCCTGTAAGTTCTGCCTTAACCGCACAAGCCTTGAACACTTATGATTTTAAAGTGTTTGATGCTTGTGCAGATGAGGACGGAGCATGCAGGAACGGGGCAGGAAAAGAACTCACGGGGATGGAACAGGAAAATGAGTTCCCACGGGGACGGGGGAAAATTCTTCCCCCGTTTCATTCTCTATCTCTCATATCCTGCACACCTATGCTCCTCTCCTGTATACATCCCCCTGGCATTAATAAGCTGTGACACTTACATGCACAGTTCTAAAACAGAGCTTAGGTACCCTTCTAGCATTTTTATGGGCGTTAGTAGTCTATAAATTTACAGGTGCAAGAAGTATGCAAATACAGGCACCTAAAATTTTAGAATTGTCCTTATAATAAATATATATTTATCAGCTGCATATCAAGAATTATATTTTTATACAGTACGTTCTCACTATTCGCTGGGGTTAGGTTCCTAGAAAACCCCGTGAATACCGAAATGCAAATATGGAACCATTGATCCTATGAGAAAAAGGGGAGATCAGGGAAATTACAGACCGGTAAGCCTCACTTCGGTGCTGGGCAAAATGGTACAAACGAATATAAAAAATAAAATTGTGGAACACGTAGACATGCATGATTTAATGAGAAATACCGTATTTTCGCGGATATAACGCGCACCTGTGTAAAACGCGCACAGGGGTATAGCGCGCAGAAATCACGATGATATGTACCAAAACTTTTCTATACCGCGCTCAGGCATATAACGCGCATGATGCCCGACGCTCCTTTCGCCCGCCCTGACTTTCCGTGCGCTGTCCCGACTCTCCGTTCACCCCCCCTGACTTCCGTGCACTGCCCTGACTTTCCGTGCGCTGTCCTGACTCTCCGTTCACCCCCCCTGACTTTCCGTGCACTGTCCCCCCTTGAAGTCCTGTCCCCCCTTGAAGGTCTGTCCCCATCCTGAAAGCCTGATGCCCCCCCCCCCCGACGTCCGATACACCCCCCCCCCGGCAGGACCACTCGCACCCTCACCCCGAAGGACCGCCGACTCCCCAACAATATCGGGCCAGGAGGGAGCCCAAACCCTCCTGACCACGGCGACCCCCTAACCCCACCCCGCACTACATTACGGGCAGGAGGGATCCCAGGCCCTCCTGCCCTCGACGCAAACCCCCTCCCCCCAACGACCGCCCCCCCCCAAGAACCTCCGCCCGTC
Source organism: Geotrypetes seraphini (assembly GCF_902459505.1). Classification (NCBI taxonomy): domain Eukaryota; kingdom Metazoa; phylum Chordata; class Amphibia; order Gymnophiona; family Dermophiidae; genus Geotrypetes; species Geotrypetes seraphini. The sequence continues at coordinate 213,618,914 of NC_047089.1, read as the reverse complement.
CCCCAGCCGACCCGCGACCCCCCTGGCCGACTCCCACGACACCCCCACCCGCCTTCCCCGTACCTTTGTGTAGTTGGGCCAGAAGGGAGCCCAAACCCTCCTGGCCACGGCGACCCCCTAACCCCACCCCGCACTACATTACGGGCAGGAGGGATCCCAGGCCCTCCTGCCCTCGACGCAAACCCCCCCCCCCCACCGACCGCCCCCCCCAAGAACCTCCGCCCGTCCCCCAGCCGACCCGCGACCCCCCTGGCCGACCCCCCACCCCCCTTCCCCGTACCTTTGGAAGTTGGCCGGACAGACGGGAGCCAAACCCGCCTGTCCGGCAGGCAGCCAACGAAGGAATGAGGCCGGATTGGCCCATCCGTCCTAAAGCTCCGCCTACTGGTGGGGCCTAAGGCGCGTGGGCCAATCAGAATAGGCCCTGGAGCCTTAGGTCCCACCTGGGGGCGCGGCCTGAGGCACATGGGCCAAACCCGACCATGTGTCTCAGGCCGCGCCCCCAGGTGGGACCTAAGGCTCCAGGGCCTATTCTGATTGGCCCACGCGCCTTAGGCCCCACCAGTAGGCGGAGCTTTAGGACGGATGGGCCAATCCGGCCTCATTCCTTCGTTGGCTGCCTGCCGGACAGGCGGGTTTGGCTCCCGTCTGTCCGGCCAACTTCCAAAGGTACGGGGAAGGGGGGTGGGGGGGTCGTGGGGGTCGGCCAGGGGGGTCGCGGGTCGGCTGGGGGGGCGGTCGGAGGTTCTTGGGGGGGGGGCGGTCGTTGGAGGGAGGGGGGTTTGCGTCGAGGGCAGGAGGGCCTGGGATCCCTCCTGCCCGTAATGTAGTGCGGGGTGGGGTTAGGGGGTCGCCGTGGCCAGGAGTGTTTGGGCTCCCTCCTGGCCCGATATTGTCGGGAAGTCGGCGGTCCTTCGGGGGGGGGGGGATGTATCGGACGTCGGGGAGTCGGCCGGGCAAGAGGGCTTGGGCTCCCTCTTGCTCCGATCGTGGATGCGGGTGCGGGTGGGAGCGCGTGCGAGCGGTCGTTCGGGGTGGGGGTGCGAGCGGTCCTGCTGGGGGGGTGAATCGGGCGTCGGGCGGGGTGGGAACTAAAGGCATATAACGCGCGAGGGGTATGCGCGGTAGGTAAAATCGCGTATAACGCGCGCGTTATATCCGCGAAAATACGGTAGTCAACATGGGTTCAGCAGAGGGAGATTTTGCCTCACCTATTTGCTTGACTTCTTTGAAGCTGTGAATAAACATGTGGATAAAGGTGAGCCAATTGATACAGTATATCTAGATTTTCAGAAAGCTTTTGATAAAGTTCCTCACGAGAGGCTCCTGAGAAAATTAAAGGGTCATGGGATAGGTGGCAAAGTTCAGTTGTGGATTAGGAATTGGTTATCAGATAGAAAACAGAGGGTAGGGTTAAATGGTCATTTTTCTCAATGGAGGAGAGTAAACAGTACAGTGCCACAGGGGTCTGTACTGGGACTGGTGCTCTTTAACTTATTTATAAATGATCTGGAAATTGGAACGACGAGTGAGGTGATTAAATTTGCAGATGACACTAAACTGTTCAAAGTTGTTAAAACGCCATGCGGATTGTGAAAAATTGCAGGCGGACCTTAGGAAATTGGAAGACTGGGCATCCAAATGGCAGATGAAATTTAATGTGGACAAATGCAAAGTGATGCACATTGGGAAGAATAACCTGAATCACAATTACCAGATGCTAGGGTCCACCTTGGGGATTAGCGCCCAAGAAAAGGATCTGGGTGTCATCGTAGACATTACGATTAAATCTTCCGCCCAATGTGCGGCAGCGGCCAAAAAAGCAAACAGGATGCTAGGACTTATTTTATAAGGGATGTTAACAAATCTAAGAATGTTATAATGCCCTTGTATCGCTTCGTGGTGCAACCTCATCTGGAGTATTGCGTTCAATTCTGGTCCCCTTATCTCAAGAAAGATCTAGGGCTCCTTTTACTAAGCTCGTATGAGGAAAGACTAAAATGGTTAGGGCTCTTCAGCTTGGAAAAGAGACGGCTGAGGAGAGATATGATTGAAGTCTATAAAATCCTGAGTGGAGTAGAATGGGTACAAGTTAATCGATTTTTCACTCTGTCAAAAATTACAAAGACTAGGGGACACACAATGAAGTTACATGGAAATACTTTTAAAACCAATTGGAGGAAATTTTTTTCACTCAGAGAATAGTTAAGCTCTGGAACGTATTGCCAGAGGATGTGGTAAGAGCAGATAGTGTAGCTAGTTTTAAGAAAGGTTTGGAGAAGTTCCTGGAGGAAAAGTCCATAGTCTGTTATTGCGAAAGACACAAGGGAAGTCATTGCTTGGTATCGGTAGCATGGAATATTGCTACACCTTGGATTTTGGCCAGGTACTAGTGACCTGGATTGGCCACTGTGAGAAGAGGCTTGATGGACCATTGGTCTGACCCAGTAAGGCTATTCTTATGTTCTTATGTTCCTATGCAACCCTACTTGTTGTACATTTTTGCTGCCTAACACCATAAAATCATCATTTTGTGTACCCTTTTTTTAAATTAAATTCTGCATTTTATAAATGTATTTTATACACACTTTTGTTTTGTAAAAACAATATTTAGGTGTAACAAGACTTACGCACAGTTCTAAGAATATCATCCTCCTCATGGGGAAACACTCTGCATGATCATGAATAAGTGAAAATACCCATGAATAGTGAAAATGAGTTACTCTGTTTTGTGTGAATAAGTGAATTTGTGAATACAGACCACACGAATAACTAGAACGCAATGCATTACATATTCTACCTGGTATTGCTCTTGGAATACCCAAAAGGTCCTTCAATGTCAGCCACATTTTGGGGGGATGTCCAGCATTACACATTAACTTGCCCCAAATTGTTTTTGTAAAATAAAGTATTTGTGCGTGACCTGATTTTATCTGTCTATATCTATACATAATAATGAATTGCCATTTCTTTGGGCATGCACTGGAAGCATCAGGCAATCACACTTTAAAAATATGTACATATGTACAGTATATATAATTTTCCCTTCCAGCCCATGGCCCATCCAGTATTAACAACTCGAAGCAGAAAGGAATGGAGACCTTAAGCCATTATCTTTGTGCATTAGTATAAATCTGTGTCAGACCCACCTGCTCCTCCTCCATCCTAAACTTGTGATGAACTAACAGGGCTGCAGTCCATTGATATGCAAAGACATATAATATGTCCCCTGTATCTAATTATCTGTCAGTCTTAGGCAGTTTGTTTTCCAAATCGGCCTCTCGGCTACGACTTTATGAGGCCATAAAGAAAGCCAATGTGACTCTGCAGGGAGACTGTAGCAAACCCTGGATCAACAAATTACATCTTTAATGGGACTCGCTGTGCACAAGTTCACATCCTAGGTTACATCCTTGGAACGCTGGGTTGCAGCACACATGGGCCGGGGCATCTTCTGGAATGGGACTGACATCATTACTTGCAGGTCTGCAGCCAGCAAAGTCCAGAGATCCAGCTTATGTCATTTTATCGCTCATCTTTCCCTTCCACTTCCTCCTCTGCTCCACCATGAGGCTGCAAACTCTTTATCGAAAGGCAAAGAATAGGGCTGGATCGTTAAAACAAGATAACACACGTTAGTTTAACTCAAAATAAGGTGTTACTTTTCAAAAGATGGACAAGATGAGCTTTAACATAAGCAAATGCAAGGTGATGCATCTAGGAAAGAAAAACAAGGAACACGAGTACAAGATGTTGGGGGTGACATTAGCAAAATGCGAACAAGAAAGGGATTTGGGGGTACTGATTGACAATACCCTAAAGCCATCGGCACAATGTGCGGCGGCGGCGAAGAAAGCAAACAGGATGTCTTCATCTCCCTTCCTATTGTTTTTCCCCTGAATTAAAGATTTTAATACTGAATTAATGATTTTAATACTGAATGTAACCATTAAATAATTTTCCTTTTGTCTCATTATAATTTGTAGAAACACCCTCTAAATGTACTGTAATATATATATTTAAGACAATCGTTTGTTTAACTTAATAATTGTAAGTATGTTACCAAAAATTTTTATTTATCTGTACATCGCCTTGAATTTTGAATAGGCGATAAATCAAAATACTTAATAAACTTGGAATAAACTTGGATGATTAAGAAAGGGGATCACGAGCAGATCGGAAGATGTCATAATGCCACTTTATAAATCAACGGTCAGACCGCACTTGGAATATTGTGTCCAACACTGGTCTCCGTACCTCAAGAGGGATATAATTCTGTTGGAGAAAGTGCAGAGGCGAGCCACGAAACTCGTCAAAGGGATGGAGCATTTGAGCTACAAAGAGCGACTCGGGAAACTGGGACTGTTTACCCTCGAGAAGAGAAGACTGAGAGGGGATTTGATAGAGACTTTTAAAATATTAAAAGGATTTGATAAGATAGACCAAGAAGCAGCATTGCTAACATTTTCGGATGTGACACGGACAGGAGGTCATAGCCTGAAACTGAGTGGCAGCAAGTTTAGGACAAATCTCAGGAAGTTCTGTTTCACTCAGAGAGTGGTAGGTGCTTGGAATGCACTCCCGGAGGAGGTTGTGGCGGAGACTACGATACTGGGATTCAAGCGCAAGTTGGACGCACACCTTCTTGCATATCATATTGAGGGATACGGTAAAGTTGGGTCTCCACAAAGGAGTACCTAATTTGGCCGCCGCGGGTGCGGAGCACCGGACTAGATGGACCTCGGTCTGATCCGGTGTGGGCATTTCTTATGTTCTTATGTTAACTGAATGCTTTTTCCTTCTTCTGATAGTCACATGAGGTATCTCAGGGTTCACTGTAAAACCATAGCATGGTTTTTAACGCCGGCTGTGGCAGTGACGGCTCTGACATTCATAGGAATTTCTATGATCATCGGAGCTGTTATTGCCGCAGCTGGCGCTAAAAACCGCGTTATGATTTTGTAAAAAAAGGGGGGGGGGGAATATTTGTTAAACACAACTAAACTCACAAAAGGTTCCACACTGACCAGATATGGCAAGTCTTAATTTTTATAACATCAAAAAATGGAACGAAACAGCCTGAGCTCTGACATAAAAACATAAAAACATGACTGGGTCAGACCAATGTCCATCAAGCCCAGTAGCCCATTCTCATAGTGGCCAATCCAGGTCACTAGTACCTGGCCAAAACCCAAGGAGTAGCAACATTCCATGCTACCAATCCAGGGCAAGCAATGGCTTCCCCCGTGTCTTTCTCAATAACAGACTATGGACTTTTCCACCAGGAAATTGTCCAAACCTTTCTTACAACCAGCTACGCTATCCACTCTTACCACATCCTCTGGCTACGCATTCCAGAGCTTAACTATTCTCTGAGTGAAAAAAAAATTTCCTCCTATTGGTTTTAAAAGTATTTCCCTATAACTTCATCGAGTGTCCCTAGTCTTTGTAATTTTTGACGGAGTGAAAAATCGATCCACTCATACCCGTTCTACTCCACTCAGGATTTTGTAGACTTCAATCTTATCTCCCCTCAGCCGTCTCTTTTCTAAGCTGAAGAGCCCTAACCATTTTAGTCTTTCCTCATACGAGAGGAGTTCCATCCCCTTTATCATCTTGGTCGCTCTTCTTTGGACCTTTTTTAGTGCCACTATAGCTTTATTGATAAGGAGAACAGAATTAAACGCAATACTTCATCATTGGCATTAAAAAAAAACTTACATCGCTGTCAGATTACTTTCCAGCTACTCAACTTTATGGTGCTATTAAATCAAATGTAAAGGTAAAGAACTTATCTGAAGGTACGTAGCTCTCAATTATTTTTAAAGTGAAGCCCATGACCGATGGTGGCCAACGTTTTGCTCAATTGTTTCAGGGCTCATAGACTGCAAATTTTAGGTGCACTGTCTTTCCATGTTACTCTTCTATGAGTGAAACACTAGCCACTGTCAGTCGAGGGCTTATGTTTAAAGATAATCTTAAGAACAATGTGCCTTCAGATAAGTGTTTTATCTTTATATTTGATTTAAAAGAACCGTAAAGTTGAGTATCTGGAACATAATCTAACAAGGATAGAAGGTTTTTTTATGCCAGTGATGAAGAAGATAAGCTCATAATACATGTATATCAGAGCTCTTTGAGGCTTATTCCTTCCTTTTTTTTGTTATAAAAATTATGACTTGCTATACCTAATCAGTGTGGAAACGTTTGTGAGTTGAGTTGTAACTTAGGGTTCCCCAATTGGCAGGTGGTAAAACCTTTCTCAAAGATAAGGTCTTCAATACCCAGCAGTAACATTCATAGAGATTATGATCTATGCTCCCTCTAAACTAAGCACATGAGTAATGATTCATATATTCGAGGAACGTTGCTCACAGATTTTACATGGGTTTCTCACAAAAAAATGTGCAAATCTGTAAAAAAAAATTTTTTTTTTCAGAACTTGTTGCTTACATAAATTTTTTTTTTTTTTTTTACTTGTCGCTCCCTTAGAGGAAGTATCGGTTGCGATTACAGAAGCATGAACCTGATCCACACAAACTTCAGTTCGATCTCGAATCTAATGGAACTTCTGGATTTTCCCTAGATGAGGATGAAAATCACGCCACGAGTTTTGAGAAAGTATCTAAAGAAACTTGAAAAACATTGATTCTGTTTTGTGACAAGCCTGAAGTAAGCCAAAGTGATATGATCAAAGTTGCAGAAATTTATGTTAAATCCTGCTCACATTTCTTCAAAAAGGTTTGTTGAACGAATTCAGTGTGGCTTTGGTGAATGTGCTCTGAAGAAATTTGCACAGCACTACCTGCGATAAACCCTCCCACCCCACCATCTAACCTCAGAGACCTGCCTGAATCCAGTGGCATAGCGAAGGTATGAGATGCCCCTCCCATTAAGGCTTATTTTCAAGGGATGTCTTTTTTTTTAATGTACAACAATCATCTCTCTCTTCCTCTCTTCCACCCCAATTCTTCCTCTTTCCTTTCTCCTCCCACCCCCATGTGCAGCATCTTTCCTTCCCTCTCACCCATCTCTTTATGCAGCATCTTTCTATCCCTCCCTGCCATCACCCTGTGCAGCAGAACCCCACCGACCCTCTCACCGTGAGACTGGCATACCTCCGCTCCGAGGCCTCCAAAAATGGCAACAGCGGCAGCGCTCAGTGATGTGGCAGAGGGAAGGCCCCAGCGGGGAAGGCCTTGAAGCAGCCCGTTTAGAGCGCTGCCACCACTGCTGCTTTAGGAGGCTTCGGAGCAGGGGTACGTCAGGACTTGTCGGGGAGGGAGTTGCTGAATCGACGCGTCTTGATTTTTTTTCAGCGAATCGGGCAGGGATGGAAACAGGGAGTGTTGGGGACATTCGGGGGGGGAGGGGGCTTCGGGGGTTGATCTTAACGGGCTTATTTTTGGGGTAGGGCTTATATTAGGAGCATCTTTCAAAATAATGCTAGGGCCTATTTTCAGGATAGGTCTTATTTTCAGGGAAACAGGGTATTAAAAGTACGATACTTAAACATCACCATCAGCTGACAGGACTATAGGTGGAGGACTCTCACTCAGCTTCCTGGAACAGTGCTTGGGGCTTATATTCCTTTAATAAAGTAGGTTCCTACCACATGCCCTTGGGGTGCCTAAAAGGAGGTGCCCAATTACAGAACTGCCTCTATATTATATCAAAGTTGGAGCTATATTTCTTTGCACTTGCTTTTTATGTGTGTGCATCCTCGGGCAATGTTATAACCATCATTTTCTGTAAGTAAGACATGCTTTTCAAACAGATAATGCATTATGAAATTACTCTTTTCGAGTGCAAGGTGTGTGTCTGTGTGAAGGTCTACACAAATGTGTGTGTGTGTGCATGGTACATGCATTTCTGTACCGAGCGCATAGCGTATGTGTGCATGTGCTTTTGTGTGCCTGGGTTTAGTGAGGAGGGGGAGGCCTCCGGTTAGCCCTCGCCTGATCTTCAAGAGATTAATTAGGAAGTTTGTCAGGAAGCAGCCGTGAACTCTCACGGCTCCGCTGTTGGGAGTGGAGAAAGTGCCAGTGAAACGCAGGCAGCGAGTCTTGCTCTTCAGAATTGCTCTTGCTTGTATGATTAATGATACAAAGAAATAAAAAAAGGGGTCAACAGCTGAGTGCAAGGCAAGTCGCTAGACAGGGAGTAATTAAGATACTTGGGTAAATATGATTAATAAGCTCAAACTGGCAGGGTGTGCAGTAAACAAGGCCTAACCAGATGGCACTTTTTCTTTCTTTTATCTTTTCTTTTTTTTTTTTTTAATCTTGTATTTCCTCATTCTGTGCTTTGAAAACCAGGATGGCCCAGTTTCTGATCGTTTAAACTTTTAGGTGTCTCAACGATGGCCTGAGAACAAAAAAATACTACTAAAAACATATAAATAGTAGCCTACCTGCACCAAAATTAAGGCACTGTTGTGTGGAGTTATTGTAAACACAGATAAAGCGACTGTTAATCAGAATGTGTTATTACAGAAGTGCCTTGGAGATTGTTCAATGTAAGTGTTCTGTATTCTCAACAGGCAGCAGAACAGAATTAATTAAACTTAACTTGCCCCACTATTTAAAAAAAGCCATTTATAACAGTAAGCTGACGAGCAATATTGAAGTCCAATAAGATCTATTTACAAATGAAACATTCATAAAACAAATCTAAAACTGTAGAGAATAGCATCGCAATCATCCATATGCAGAATAATCAAGTAGGTCTTGCAAACAGCAATTAAAACCAAGGATATTTTAGGCGTGTCCATAACATTATAAGAAGAGTAGAGTCTTCAACTCTTTCTTAAATGAATTAGAAAGATATGTTTAATTTATTTAAAATATTTTATATACAGGTAGTCGTCGACTTACGACCGCAATTGGTTCCGACTGCTGGTCGTAAGTGGATCAGGACGTAAGTCGGCCTATGTTAAATTAAGGCAAGAATATTAGACTGGGTAATTATATTTTAATCATCTTAAAGCAATCTGTTAACAACATTTTTTTTCTTCGGAGAGCGGAAGTTGCGTCGTAAGGTCGAACAGTCATAACTTAGATAGGTCGTAAGTCGATGACTACCTGTACTGTCTTCCCATTTAAAAAAAGTCATCCAAAGAAGGTTTACAAATTTTTATTTTTTTTTTTAACCCATCCAATACAATATATGAAATAAAACCATCAAAGACACAAATAACGCCTTAATACATCAACATTGATTCTGTGAGGGGCCGCTGAAAAATTCTCAGCCCAATCAAGAAGAGAATGATTTAGCGCCATGAAACGTACAAGTTATTCCACGCTTTTCTTGACACTTTTCATATCATTGAAATGAAAAATGTCCAGGAAAGTGTGCAATTAACATGCACATTTCATGGCTCCCCATCATTCTCTTGGCTGGGCTGAGAACTTTTCAGCGGCCACTCATATAAATATCAGATATCACAATTCCCCTTCCAAAATGATACCTTATCAAAATGCCAGCTACTAAATTACTACTACTAATCATTTCTTTAGCGTTACTAGACATACGTTATGTTGTACATCAAAACATAGAAGAGACAGTCCCTGATCAAAAGAGCTTACAATCTACACTTCTCCCTCTGGATTCGCGGGGGATAGGGGCAGAGCCGGACTGCGAATGGTGAAATACCGCAAATATCTTCTGGTCCGGCTCTGACCCACCCCCGCCTCCCTCCTGCCTTTCCCCCGGCATCCCTGCCTTACCTGGTGGTCTAGCGGGCTTTTGGGGAAAGAGTGATCTTCTTACGCTCCTGCCCTGTGCAGATCGCCAATAGGAAATAGCTGCCGTGAGTTCCCGTAGTCTCTCGAGACTACGACGGGAACTCCCCAAAGCCATTTCCTATTGGCGATCTACATGGGGCAGGAGTGTAGGAAGATCACTTCTGCCCCATAAGCCCGCTAGACCACCAAGTAAGGCCGGGACGCCAGGGAGAAGACTAAACTGTGTGGGGGGGTTCTTTTTTCCACTCCCCAAAAAATCGTGAATATGTGAAATCGCGATTGCCGAAACCGTGAATAGGGAGGGGGAAGTGTAGTTAAGACTGGCAAACTGGACAAGAAGGTGCATCAATACACTGTGTTCAGGTGGGGGCAGCGGTGGAATGAGGATAGGAGGTGCCCGGGCAGTGGCACTCCCATGCTTTCCTCTCCACCCCTTACCCTTCCCTGTCCCCACGTCACATTCTCGCGCTCCCTTTCCCTGTACCTCTTTAAATCTTCACCAACGCAAGCAGTTTCTCCGGCCTGATGCTCGCACCGGCGTTGGCTTTCCCTCTGTCGACACTTCCTGGCCTCGCAACCAGGAAGTGATCTCAGAGGGAAGTCAGGCCGGTGTGAGCAGCAGGCCTGGGAAGTTGTTTCAGTGCAGCCCTGTCTTATCACGCCGAATTAGAAAATATGTCACAACGGTCTTTTATTCTGAGTTGGAAATCCCCAAGACAAGGCTCACTGCCACCGAATTGCTACCGGGGTTTTAGGAACTTCAGGGTATGTATAGTCTCAAGGAAAGAGATCGACACTTTAAATAACAGATATAAGTTAACAGTTTATTGCATAAAATAAAATTCAACCTAGAAATCATTCAGGTAAATATTCTCTTATAAAATGTTTTATACCTTTTTATTTAACTTATCTCTAAATTCTATAACACTGAAACTTTATCTTTTCTCTCACAAGTAAACATTCAGGAGTATTGCAGGTAAGTACACCTTAGTTTCCTTCTTTTACCTCTTTGTTTCTTCTTCTCCCTTTTCTTTGTTAAACTTTATTTAAGGGCTCCTTTTACGAAGGCGCGTTAGGGCCTTAACGCGTGGAATAGCGCGCGCTAGCTGCTGCCACCTCCTCTTGAGCAGGCGGTAGTTTTTCAGCTAGCGCACGCTAATCCGGTGCGTGCGTTAAAAAACGCTAGCGCACCTTTGTAAAAGGAGCCCTAATTGTTTCTTTTCTGTGCAGGAACTTCTCAGGTAAATGTCACTTTAACAAAATTAAACCTACTATGTGCACCCTGGAAAATAAAGTTAAAAGAAAACCTTTCCTCTGCTTGCAGGCTTTCTGGTGTTGTGGCTAGCATGAGTGGAGGAGGAACTCCATCAGGACACTGGACTCTTGAAGCAGCTGGCACTGGACTGTAGTCTTAAGTTTGGAAGCCACCACGCAGTCAGAATACACTGGAACCAGGATCAGCAGAAAGTCTTTCTGACAACTCTATGCTTATTCCGTCTTTATAGTTTTCTCCAACATTGCTCTTCACCGAAACGTTTTCCTAATAACTCAGAAATTGCTTTTTGCTACTCAATTCAAAATCCTGACTCTAATCATTGAAAAACCATTGAGAATCCCACAGGCACACTCTCTTAGAATTCCCACGTGCACAATCTCTCAGAATTCCCACGTGCACACTCTCTTAGAATTCCCACGTGCACACTCTCTCAGAATTCCCACGTGCACACTCTCTTAGAATTCCCACGTGCACACTCTCTCAGAATTCCCACGTGCACACTCTCTTAGAATTCCCACGTGCACACTCTCTTAGAATTCCCACGTGCACACTCTCTTCCAACACTGATACATCATCTACACCAGTGTCCCGCAAACTTTCTCGAGCCACGGCACACTAAAGGTAGTGACCGTGGCTTGAGGCACCTGGAAGTGCGTGGATATCACTGTGATGACATCACATGCATGCATGACATCATCATGTTGATGTCCGCGTGGGGGTGTGAAGGCCCTCCAGGCGGACTCTGAGACGCCAGTGGAGGGATGCCAGAAGGGAAGAGGGCCAGAGAGAAGAATAGGTGCTGGCACCCACTGATTGCCACGATAGGCACGTCCTGTAGGCAGTCAGCTGGCACCGACGGCTATTAATAAAATCAGGTTGGTTATTCAGTCTGGTTGTAAATGTTAAAAGTGAAATTTTATAGTTAATCCTATGTTCGATTGGCAACCAATGGGCGTTGATTAGGAAAGGGGAGACGTGATCATATTTCTTTGCCCCGCTAATTATCTTAATAGCGGTATTTTGGACGATCTGTAGTCGTCTGATCTCCTTTTTTGTAATGCCCTTATAAAGGGCATTACAGTAATCTAAACAGGAAATTACCAATGAGTGAATTAAAGTTTTCAGTGCGGCAGGTTCCAGTAACTTAGAAAGAGGACGAATCATTCTCAATCGATAGAAACATTTCTGGATGACTGCGCTGATATGAGAATGAAACGAAAATTTACTGTCAAGGGTAACGCCCAAAAGCTTTAAAGTTGGAACAGTTTTGATAGGGGAGGATTCAAATTTCAAGGGAGCTTGAAGTGTTGTACTTTCTTTTAACGGAAAGATCATTAGTTTATCTATCCCCTTTCAACTTTAGAGAGTGCCCTCTCGTTCTCCCTACCTTGGAGAGGGTGAACAGTCCGTCTTTCTCTACAAAGTCTATACTAGAGAATGACACGGTGGCGGTTTACCCGCGGCCACCGCATTTTAGCCGCGGGTCACCCGCCGAAAACGGGGAAGAAAACTAGCAGTCGCTGCGGCGACGGGGACAAGGCCATTCACCGCCCGCGGGGCGGTGAATGGTCTTGTCCCCCGCAGTGAGGCATGAAGGATCGCGCGGTCCCCGCAGCTCACACCCGCCCGCCCAATCGATTCCAGTGTCCAGCCAGCTCTCTCCCCTCTCCTCACCCCAGTCCGCAGATCCTCCTCCTCGGCGACCCGCACGCTACCAGAGAGCCGCGCACACCCGCCGCTGCTCAGCCTCGATCTTCTGCTCTGACGCAACCGGAAACAGGAAGTTGCAGCAGAGCAGAAGATCGAACACTGAGCAGCCGCGCGTGTGCGGCTCCCTGGGAAAGCGCGCAGGTTGCCGAAAAAGAAAACCCACAAACCAAGGTGAGGAGAAGGGAGAGAGCCGGCCAAACACCAGGATCGACCGGGCAGGCAGGTAGTGGCCGCGGGGACGGTGACGGGGCGGTGAATGGGATGGCAGTGGCGGTGACGGGGCGGTGAAAGGGATGGCGGTGACGGTGACGGGGCGGTGAAGGGATCGGCGGTGACGGGGCGGTGCAGAGGATGGTGGGCCGGTGACGGGGCGGTGACGGGGACAGATTTTTTCCCCGTGTCATTCTCTAGTCTATACCCTTCAGTATTTTGAATGTTTCGATCATGTCTCCTCGAAACATTCAAAATACTGAAGGGAATAGACTTAGTAGAAAAAGACAGACTGTTCACCCTCTCCAAGGTAGGGAGAACGAGAGGGCACTCTCTAAAGTTGAAAGGGGATAGATTCCGTACAAACGTAAGGTTGGTCTTCATCTGATTCACTATCACAACAGACAAACTCTTACTCAAAAAAAATATGCAGCCACTGAACTGCCTTCCCACACATCCCTAACAATTCACATTGTCTCACTATTATCCCAATATCAGGATTTGAAAGGTGAAATTTCCAATAAGCAACAAAAGGAAACAGCCCCCCCCCCCCATTCCACTAATCCCAACAGCACAAATATCAAGGGAATATAGACCAAGATGATAGGGGATATGCCAATGAACAGCAATAATCCAAATTCTCCAAGCCCACACGCCCCCAAACCCCACCCCCCTCCCACTAAGATCAACTCCAGAGTCTGGAGACACAAGAAAAACAAAAAAACCTAAGTGGGGGGGGGGGGGGTCACCACTTGGTCCAAAATCACTAGTGTGGGGGATATCCATTTTGAAGAAGAGCCCCCGTGAAGTTCAAGAGATCCAGATAAAAGAGGAGAGAAGAAAAAAAAAAAAGAAGAAAGGGTCCCGACACCCCTAAGGGGATGCGTCTCCCAATTTATTCAAAAGTTGACTGCATGTTCTCGGAGGCAGGGACTGCAAATACAGGTCCCAAATAGATAAAAAGATCTTCCTCCGCTTATATGCTCCCAAGCAATAAATCTAGCAATATGCGCCCTCCAAGTCCAATAAGAGGGGGGCTGCAAAGTCGTACACACCTGCAATATAGTTTTATGACCCAGTACACTGAGTTTTCGAATCCAAGAGAGTTCCCATCCCACTGACAGGAAAAGCCCCAAATGAATCCAGTAAAATGAGTGTGGCTCAACACAGGTCGCATATATGCAGAAACTCTCTTCCAAAAAAGATGCACATCAGGGCAGGTCCATAAAAAAAGGATATAGGTAGCGCTTTCTAGGGAACATTTTGCACAGACATCTCTAGCCAAAAATCCCACATGACGGAGCTGCACTGGAGTAATTTATTTATTTATTTTGATTTTTATCCCATCCTCCCAGTAGCTCAGAACGGTCTACAAGCAAACATTCACAGTGGAATACGTTTGGACAATACAAGGACTATACAGTAATTTAAGTACAGGTTATGAATGGACTGTACAGCAATTTAAGTAGACGTTTCGAAAGGAGGAGAGAGGGTAGAGGGGAGGAGGGTTTAAGGGGGTGAGGCGTAGACTGTGATTGAATTTTAGTTGAAGAGGAGGGTCTTTACCGCTTTACGGAAGGTCATCAATGAGCTCTGTAGTCTGGTTTGTAGGGGGAGTTGGTTCCAGAGCTGGAGGATGAAGTGGAGCGTTTGCGGGCGGTTTCTGACAGAAGGGATCTTCCTGGGGGGGATGCATAGGCATTTCTCCATTTCTGAGCGGAGGGGGCGGGTGGGGGTGTACAGGGTTAGCTTGGATTTTAAGTAGGTAGGGGTGGTGACGTAAATTCTTTTATGCGCTACAACACAACACAGGCTGCCATCAGACCATCATGGCACTATTCTTGTCTATACCACCAAATACTGTTCTAATAGCCTCATGCAAATAAAATGCAATAACTTGTCTTTTTATGGTGGTCTTTTCTCATCTGATGTCACAAGATAGGCAATTTGGAGTAATAAAAGACTTCTGGAAGCCGTGAAACACAAGTCCTCCTTCCGACTCGAGTTAGAGCGGTTTGGATGTGTGCATTCGTGGAGGCCGATTCAAGGTAGCTGATTCTTGATATAATAACACAATATGTGAAGTATATTTAAGTATTTTATAATGATGATGAGTATTTAAGGAAATTAGGATGTTGTATATTAGATTATTTAAAGTTTTTTTGATTTATTAGATAATCACTTCCTGAGGAAGCAGCACTATGCGAAACTCGAGTCAGAGGGAGGACTTGTGTTTCACGGCTTCCAGAAGTCTTTTATGAGTCACAGAAGCCCTTTATTACTCCAGGCTGCCTGTCTCGTGACCATCAGATGAGAACTGACCACCATAAAAAGATAAGTTATTGCATTTTATTTGCAAGAGGTTATTAGAACAGTATTTGGTGGTACAGACAAGAATAGTGCCATGATGGTCTGATGGCAGCCTGTGTTGTGAGGTTTGTTACACTTAAACACTATAGGTTGTGGACTGAGCACTATTTAATATACAGTGGTACCTCGGTTTACGAGTGCACCGGTTTGCGAGTGTTTTGTAAGACGAGCAAAACATTCGCAAAATCGGTGCCTCGGAAACCGAGCGTGGCTCGATTTACGAGCGTCCCCCCCGCGATCCGGCACCCTCCCCCCCACGATCCGGCACCCTCCCCCTGCGATCTGGCACCCCCCGCTGCAATTGGGCAGATCTTCAGGCACCGGCACCAACGCACAGGACATGCCGGTGCCCAGGCCCAGATAACAGTAAGACGTGGCGGGGGGTGCCCAATAGCAGTGGGGGGGGGGTGCCCAATCGCGGCGGGGGGTGCCCAATCACGGTGGGGGGGTGTCGATTCACGGAGGGGTGCCGGATCGCGGGGGGGAGGGTGCCGGATGCATGGGGGAGGGTGCTGGATCGCGGGGGTGGCCTTTGGGGGGAGCAATGCCGGTTCTCAGGGGCGGAACGTATCAAAGCGAGTTTCCATTATTTCCTATGGGGAAACTCGCTTTGATAAACGAGCATTTTGGATTACGAGCATGCTCCTGGAACGGATTATGCTCGTAATCCAAGGTACCACTGTATTAATAATTTTTAGTAAACATGTTTTTTCAAAGAACAAGATTGTGATACTCTTATCTATCCAGCCATGCAGATACCATTCTGTGACTCTATCTCATTTATATTCTCTTAGTTTAGGGCTCCTTTCACTACGCCGCGTTAAGGCTTTAACGTGCGGAATAGTGTACGCGCTAGACCTTAATGCCAGCATTGAGCTGGCGTTAGTTCTAGAAGCGTAGTGCGCAGTGTAGCGCATGGTAATTTCCTGCGTGCACTAAAAACGCTAGCGCAGCTTAGTAAAAGGAGCCCTTAGTGACTCCATATAGATACTCTACTGTGTATAGTTTATATTTTCTTAGTCTAATTAAAGCATAATGGTTCTCACCCCCTATAGCAAGTGTCATAACATTTTTTAAAAAATCATCTCAATTCTCTGTAACACGTGTGCACTGTTCCTATAGCTCGTTATCGTTCCTGTATCATGTAGATTCACTATATTTTGTGTGTTCATAGTTTCCCCATTGCATGTATGTTTTTGAAACCCATCTCAGTTTTCTGTAGCTCATTATTGATCCTGTAGCTTGTTATTGATCCTGAAAACTAATGTGTACATTTCCGTGTAACCTGTTCTGGGCTCCTGGGGAGGTCGGGCTATGAAACTAACTAAATAAATAAATCTGACAGACCAAATAATCAATTCATGTTCACCTGTTCTGTTCCATTCAAGATTTTGTAGATCTCTCTCAATATCTCCGCTCAGCTGTCTCT
The DNA here is from genome assembly GCF_902459505.1 of Geotrypetes seraphini. Lineage (NCBI taxonomy): Eukaryota > Metazoa > Chordata > Amphibia > Gymnophiona > Dermophiidae > Geotrypetes > Geotrypetes seraphini. The sequence goes on along the minus strand of NC_047089.1, from coordinate 213,602,173 downwards.
CCTCCGAGCTGAAGAGCCCTAATCTCTATAGCCTTTCCTCTATAGTTCTTCCATTCCCATAATCATTTTGATTGCCCTTCTTTGTACTTTTTCCAGTTCCACTACCTGATATATGGCCCCTAGTCAATGATTAAAACAAGAAAATTGGCCCAATGATCTCCACAGACAAATCTAAGAAGAAACAAAAAACAATGTGGAGAAATGATGTTCCTGAGATGGACTTTATTAATATTCAAATAATAGTAAAACTTGGCAAACCACATAAAAACCTATAGGACACAGTCCGCTGAAAAGTTTTGAACCCTGGACCCAACAAGGTCCGTGTTTCGACAGAATGTCTTCTTCAGGGGTCCCTATGAAGTCCTATGGTAAAGATACATGGATAAAAATGCCAGTCAGAAATAAACTGATCTGTAAAAGCTATGTACAGGATAGGGGCTCAAAAAGCCATGGACTGTCATTGCAGAGGCTACCGGTATACTAAGAGTGATGGGGAGGAATATAAAATAAAGGAAAAACTCCACAGAGCTGCATGTTAGTGAATGAACCCTTATGGTGTCAGCTCCCAGCCCCGTTTCATCTTGAACTGGAAGGCAAAAGGGAGTAGGAATACACTGATGACATCACAAATGAAAAGAACTCCCCTCCCCCTTGGATCTTGGGCTGCTGATACGGCATCTCTGACCTGGATCAGAGGATCGCTGTGCTTCCCCCTTCTCTCCCCCCAAGGCTGCCTGCATGACAGCAACAAATTATTCATGATTGTGTTTCTGTACATTCAAATAGCAGACAGTCAATAGGGATGCACAGGCAATTCATTCTGTTTCTGTATCTCAGCAAAAGTTAAAATGAAAATAAATAAAAGAGAAACGAGACAAATTTTGTTTTTCCTCTGCACCTCCATAATGATCAAAAACAAAGGTAATGCAGTGGATCAGTGACCAAGGAAAATACCATTATTTAGAAATAAGAATCATTCTGGCACTGAAAGTTCAGACTGGCATCTCTTACCTGTATTTGTGCAGGCAGGAAATCCCCAGAACACCACAAGAAGAACAGAGAAAAAAAAAATCAATTCTGCCATACTATAGGAGCGCTTATTTTCCTTATTTCTGGCTGCTCAAAAGTCCCACACCGAATCTATTTTAAAACCCAAATCAATTGCTTTGTCATATAGCTGATGCCACTCTATAATTTTATAACTCCACGCATTATAAATGAATGGAACATAATAAGCCCCAGCATGAGTCTCTGCATGCTGTGTTCACTATGTTAAGTGACTGCCAGAGCCACCAACTATTCAGTCGTATAAGAGCGGATATTAACAAAAGCTACCAAGAGAATCTTAACAGTAAAGAAGCGTATAACCCCTTGCTTGAGGGCTATGCCCAGGATAGTTGGACAAGAGAGGAACACACTATTATTTAGTGGTTGGGGGACCAGGGTGGGACCAGGATTTACCTGGGAGACCGAGCAAGCTCTGCATCAAGCTTCATGCAATGATAGAGACAAAACTAATTCTGTTGCTGAGAAACCAGAATCTTTACTGACTGTAGTTAATGAGGGCACAACTTCAACAGATGGCCAACTATATGCAATAATTTTCTCCTCCAATCAAGTGCAAAAATACAAACACATTCTAAACCTATTCACCTGATAGGTGAGGGCTTGACTTGGCTTGCACAGTTCAATTGCTGGTATACTTAAGCAGATGTTAACTGTTATCAGAATTTACATAGATGTCAAACACTTAAGGGCTCCTTGATATCTAGGTGATAGACTTGGTGGCTCTGCAGTGAAGATCTTATCAGATGGTACAAACAGTTCTTTTCTCCTTCTGCCCCTATGGTTAGAATGTGCAGGAGCACATATACACATATCAGTGCTGAACATAATTAGAATTATAGGGGAGGAACCAATCTACACATGTCTGTGTTTCTCAAAGATGTAACACACTTTAAACAGAATTCATGAATGGGCATTTATTCCAGGACTTCACACTTAAGCAATGCTCTGTAGTCTTTCCTAGTAAAAATTTGCCAGCTAAAGGGCCCTTTTACTAAAGTGCCCTAAAAAATGGCCTGCACTATCCAGCATGTGGGTTTCCTGAACGTTAAGGCCACTTTTTAGCATGGCTGAAAAATGGCCCCATTTTCTATTTCCTCAATTAATGCCCATATCTAATTTCTCAATTAACGCATGTCCATTAGTGCAGGAACTCTCACTGCCTAGAAAATAGGTGTTAGTAAGGGCTTCTGTACTAACCATATGCTAATCAGTTAGTGCATGGCGATGTAGCTCAGCAATGTAGCACATCCACTCTCCACTCCTAAGCATGCTCCAGTGCTACAAAATTAGGGTATTTTTAATAAAGGGCATGAAGCCCTTATGGGCTCATAATCAAAAATTGTAGAAAAAAAAAAAAAAATGCGTCCAGAGTTCCAGGGGGCATGTTTGGAGGTGTGTTATGGGTAGGCTTTGGGAGTGCTTAACATAGACGTTTTATGGCAATAATTGAACCTTTCCTAAGAGGTCCTGGACGGAACTTAAATGTTCGAAGTTAGACCTGTTTTAGAAGTATTTAAGTGCCATAAAGGTACCTACACTGACCAGACAACCACTAGACGCATGAAGGTATGTCTCCCACACACACTCCCCCCCACTGCTCACTGATCCCCCCTTTCACCCACAAAAAATTCTAAATGAAAGAATGCATACCTGTCTCTAGAACAGCAGCATTTAGTATGGGAAAGTCTAGTAGAGCATCACACAGGCGTGTTAAATAACCTGCTGGATGGGCTACTGAACCAGGTCCATAAGCCACTCTAGCCACTACTTTTAAGGCAGAAAATGTGATACCACCTAGAGAATGACACAGTGACAAAATTCATCACTCTTCCTATCCCCGTGGACAACCGTGGGAAATAATCCCATGTCATTTTCTAGTGTCTATTTCAACCTCAGTCCTTCTACACCAGCATTCTTCAAAGCAAAGCTTGCGGGTCAGTGGTTGTGGCCATTCATACTCTGATTCTTATGTGAGCCAAGGATAATGAAGCCATTGTGACATCACTGATGTGATTGGCTCTTAGGTACTGGTGGAATGAGGCATTATGACATCACAATATCTGCTCTGGATACCAGAGACTGTCATTCTGTAGTGTCTGTTTCAACCTCAGTCCTTCTACACCAGCATTCTTCAACGCAAAGCTTGAGGGTCAGTGGTTGTGGCCATTCATACTCTGATTCTTCCCTCTCTCCTTAAAGAATGACATGAAGATGGTTTCCCGTGGTTATCCGCGGGGACGGGAACGGTGATGAATTTTGTCACCGTATCATTCTCTAATGCCACCTAAACCCATCAAAACCCTATTATACTGCCATATAGGTGCCACCAGCAGCCATAAGAGCTATTGTTGTAGACAGATGGGTATACTAGGTTTTGGGGGAGTTTTAGAGGGCTCACCATAAATTAGAAGGGGGTTATAGTGAGATGTATTTCTGACACCCTTTATGTGAAATTCACATCAGTGCCCTCTAAAGTGTCTCACCGCTCTGTTGGCATGGCTACTCCCATGTCCAATGGTCTGGATTTGGACATTTTCGTCTTGGACGTTTCTGTGATCAAAAATGGGGTATAAAGTTAGGCGTCCTAAAGGTTCGATGTCCTGTTGGTCTAGACTAGGGCTGCCCAAGTCCAGTCCTCGAGATCTACTGGCAGGCCAGGTTCTCAGGATATCCACAATGAATATGCATGAGAGAAATTTGCATACCAAGAAGGCAGTGCAGACAAATCTCTCTCATGCATATTCATTGTGGATATCCTGAAAACCTGGCCTGCCAGTAGCTCTCGAGGACCGGACTTGGGCAGCTCTAGTCTAGACATCCAACTAGGTGGTTCGGCTTTCAAAAATGGACGTTTCTGTTCTTTCAACTTTGGACTTTTAACGGGAAACACCCAAGTCAAACTTAGACATCCTTTTTGAAAATGGCCCTCCACACGCATGGTAAACACACAGAAACAGGTCACCATGCAACCACATTATGTATGTTGCCTATACCTCACCTAGATCTGTGAATGGGCGGGCTATGAATATTTTTAAATAAATAAAATAAAAAATGAAGGGATATTGAGGTGGTTTGCCTTTTTCCAATGCATTAAACTGTATGACGCTGCATTTTTAAAGATTTTATTTTCCATGAAACGTGACGTAGGCCAAGAGTAGGCATGGAAGTGTTGGCCAGTAAGCCCATTACAGTTACTGCTTACTAACTCTATGAGCTGTTTAGGAACTCTATGAGCGTCGAGAGCAGCGCAAAACATTCATTGCGGCTCCCTGCACTAATAACCACTATCGCGGTTTACTAAAAAAAGGGGAGAGGGGGTGTTAAATAACTAATGCAAAGTTGATGTAGGTCAACTTATTGCCTTTTAAACAGAACTAAATAGGAGATGGCAAGTGGTCCCTCGTAGGGCAAGATTAATTTTTTTTATTTTTTTTTTTGGGGGGGGGGGCTCTAATCAAAGAAGTGTGTGGAACCCACCATTGTAGTATAAGTACATCTGAAAATCTCCCTCAAATGTGGCCTCACATTATTTTGACTGGAGAGGTAAACTGCTTGCCAATTCTTCCTGCTGACTGGAACACAACATAGAGGAGACGAGGAAGAACAGACAGACCTCTGAACATCAAAGACTTTGGTGCTCCCTTCCTAGGGTTACCAGACGACCGGATTGACCCGGACATGTCCTCTTTTCAGAGGGCATCCGGACGGCTTTTCAAAACCCAGCACTTTATCCGGGTTTTGAAAAGCTTTTTGGGGGGGACCGCATCAGGAGGGCATCCGCGTGTGCGTGGATGCAATGCGGTGATGTCATGTGCATGATGTCACTGCGTTGCATCCATGCATACACAAATGCCCTCCTGACCGATGAGAACAAGTTGAGGGGGCGGGGCATGGGTGGAACGAGGTGAAACTGGGCGGGCCTGTGGTCAGGGCTATGGGTTCGGATTATATGTAACTAAAATCTGGTAACCCTACCCCTTCCCCACCAAACCCTCTTCTTTCTGCCAGCAGCTGATTGACCAGGGCAAAAATCTTTGGGCCGTAGGCACATGCCTAGTGTGCTTATACTTTAAAGCTGCTCTAATCCCATGTTAACTCTCACCTGTATTACATTCTAATGGGAATATTAACATACCACTTGCAATATAAAGAATGAGAATGTCCCCAAAAGGTGCATATCAAATTGGCAGCTACCGTGCGGTTAAGCTTTGGTCATTGCACATTGTAGTGCATTCATAGGCATCAGAAGGGGGGGGGGGCACAGGGGCTGTGGCCTCCTCAAAAATTCCTGATACTTCCCTACCCCACACTTACCTCCTCTTCCTTCCTTCCTGCCCTCTGCTCGGCCATCGCTATTATTTTAAAGGCAGCCGCGGCGCAGCATTCACTAGATGAGACTTCTGCCGTCGGCCTGCCCCTGAACTCTTGATTCAGCAGCAACTTCCTGTTCCTGCCTAGCGTTCCGAGGCAGGCCGACGGCAGAAGTCTCATCTGGTGAATGCTGCGCTGACCCGCTGACATCACGGAAGTGTGAGGTGCTGGTTGGTGGTGGAGCTGCAGAGCTGGTGTGGGGATGGGGAAGTCCGGAGCTGCAGGCTGGCGTTAAGATGGGGGTATAAATGCGAACAGGGCAGCTAAGTGTGCTGGTCCTAAGTCACTGACATTTTTGTTACAGGGGAATGCCAGCTGCAGCAGTGCCTCAGAAACGCAGCCTGCGGACTCCCTCCCCGCGTTCCTTATGCCGTGTTCCGCCCCACTGACACAACTTCCTTTTATCCGTGGACAAGCAGGCAGCATATTCTCAACATGTGGGTGATGTCATCCACGGAGCCCCATAGCGGACAGCCTCGCAAGCAGACTTGCTTGAAGAACTTTCAAAAAGTTTGCGAGTGCTGCACCGTGCATGCGCGAGTGCCTTCCTGCCGAACCTAGGTCATGTGTCTCCTCTAAGGTACCTCAGTTTTCATTTTTCCGCAGAGCCAAGAAGCCCCTGTTTTCTCAGCTCTGCCTGACTTTGAATTCTGCCTTCTCGTACCGCGGCTTTTCTTCTTTAATTCTTTATTTTTATTTTAGTACTTGCTGTGCGGCACGTCTCTTCCCTCCCAAAAAAGAAGTTTTTATCTTTTTTTAATCGATTCTCATTCGTCAGGGCTTGGGCTCAGGCCCTGCCGCCGACCCTCATTTGGCTGCGGCTGTATTTTTTTTCTATGTCCTGGCCTGTTATGGGCTTCAAAAGATGTAGCCAGTGTAACCGGGCAATTTCACTCACTGACCCACACCGTTGGTGTATTAAGTGCTTGGGATCTGAACATTGTCCTGAGTCGTGCCCACGCTGTGCTACCCTTCAAAAAAGAGCTCTCTGGAGATGTCATGTCCAGATCCAGCAGCTCTTTGGTTCCATGGAGCCATCTACAGAAAAGGCCTCGACCTCAGTGGCAGCCTTATTGGCCAAGTCCTCGACCTTGAGCAAGTCGCCCTCATCCATGAAGGCCTCGTCTGCTGTGCCTCCTAAGGTTCGTCCTTAGGCAGGTATGCTAGCTAAGAAGCTTCCAGCTAAGTCTCAGGCAGTCCAGGCAACGAGTGCAGTCGTGCCAGCCTCTACGAGACCTCCTCTGAAGCGTGCCTCCAAAAATAGGGAATACTCATCCTCGAGGTTGCTCTCTGTGGAGCATACTGCTGCACCTTCTAGACCAGAGTCATTAGTCTCAGTGCCTGTCTTCGAGGACATGCTGTAAGCCATACTGACCAGGCAGCTCACTTCTGTCTTTGTCAAGCTTGCCCCTACCTTGCCCCTGATTTCTGTGAGCCAGTCTGAGCATTCTGTCGAGGCACAATGCGCAAAACCTGTTAGGTCTCGGCCTTTGTCCTCCAGTGACTCCTCTCCTCGTCCTTCCAGGTCCGGGTCTCTGGCTACTCAACCTGCTCGAGAGATGGTGGAGAAACCTCGATTGAGGTCTCATTCGAAGCATTCCTCGTCATCGAGGCACCTATCTTCGAAGAAGGATAAGGAGTCTTCTCTACCTCGTTCTTCAAGGCCCACCGAGACCCCTTCAAAAAACGGGCATAGGTCCCAAACTCCTAGGCTTTCAACACCTCATGCTTCTCCATCTCGAGGCTCATCTAGGTCCTGGACTCCTCTGTTGAGGCATGCTACAAGGGATCCTCGTTCGCCTGTTTCTACGAGGCATGAGTTGAGACATTCAGTTCCTCATACTCCTGGGACCTCTCCATCGACACCTCTCAAATGTAAGCACTCCCTGACTCCACTTATATCACACAGTGGAGCTTCTTCTGTGACTCTTATGTTGGATACAGATGTCCCTTCCCAGTACTCCAGGGAGGCTTCTCCTTCTTATTCTGCAATACCTCACTCTCGCTCTACTTCTCCTCCTGAGGGTTCTTCATCTTCGAAATCCACATAATTCTCCAAATTCATATTTTACATGAGTAGGCTCTTCAAATTGATCTTCAATCTAAGTCTAAGATACTCCTGAATATTTGGCTGAGATGGAATTGCCCCATCTGCCAAAGGACACTATGAGACTTCCCATGAATCCTGTTTTTAAGAAAACTTTCCTGAGAAATCTTGAGACTCCTTATTCCATTCTGGCTATACCCTCAAAAATGGAATCTTGTTACCGTATAGTTCCTTGTAAAAGGTTTGAGAAGCCACAATTGTCTCACCAATCTTTGGTGGTAGAATCATCTCTCAAAAAATCTAATTCTACCAAAGTCTATACTGCAGTCCCTCCAGGCAGAGAAGGACGGACAATGGATAAATTTGGACGCTGTCTGTATCAAAATTCCATGATGGCAAACAGGATTTTGAACTACAACTTTATATTCACATCATATCTGAAGTACTGCATAAAGACCATGTCCTATTTCTTCTCCAACTTATCTGAGCAGCGATTGCCTGAGTTTCAACAGCTCTACCATACTCTATCTCAAATACGTCTCTTTATGCTTCAAGCGACTTATGATGCATTTGAAATGTCATCTTGAGTCACTGCTTTTTCTGTGGCAATGCGATGTTGGCTTGTGGACGGATTGTGGACATGGATCCTAACCTTCAATATCGCCTAGCCAATATACCATGTCAAGGTAATGAGCTGTTCGACGACTCCATTGAAGCTGCCATCAAGCGTCTGTTAGAGCATGAGCGGTCCTTTGCTTCTTTGATTCGACCTAAACCTAAGCCTCCAGCTTCTAAGCCTTATAGGCCACCTCCACATCGTTATCCAGGCCTTCACTCAGGAAGCAACCACAGTAGCAGCGTCAACAAAAACCCCAGACTCCTGCTGTAGCTAAGCATGCACAGTCTTTTTGACAATCTAATTCTGAGCATAACGTCCATCTTCATCCTTCAATCTTCTGTCCTCCCCATAGGAGGTCATCTCCATCATTTTTACCAACAGTGGGAGCAGATTACGTCAGACCTCTGGGTTCTCATCATCATCAGAGAGGGTTACTCGCTCCAATTTCTTCAAATTCCACCAGATCTCCCTCCAAAAGTGTTTCCTTCCAATATGTCGCAACTTCCCCTTCTTCTTCAGGAGGCTCAGGCCGTTTCGTCGAAGAGGTTCCCTTGACCCAACAGGACACGGGGTTTTATTCCCGTTATTTTCTGGTCCCAAAGAAGACGGGGGATTTGCAACCTATCCTGGACCTCAGAGCTCTCAACAAATTTCTTGTCAAAGAAAAGCTTCGGATGATCTCTCTTCCAACCCTGTATCCCCTGATGGATCAAGGGGATTGGTTATGCTCCCTAGATCTAAAAGAGGCTTACACTCATATTCCAATTCATCTAGCCTCTTGCAGATTCCTAAGATTTCAGGTGGGGAATCTTCATCTTCAGTACAGAGTCCTCCCTTTCGGACTCGCATCCTCTCCCAGAGTCTTCACAAAATGCCAGGTGGTTGTGGCTGCAGCCCTGCGGATGCAGGGTCTTCAAGTCTTTCCATACTTGGATGACTGGCTCATCAAAGCCTCATCACAACAGGAGGTTAATGTAGCGACCCAACGGACTATTGTGTTTCTCCAAAGTCTTTGGTTTAAAATCAATTTTGCAAAGTCCCAGTTACGTCCCTCCCAATTCTACATTATTGGAGCCATCCTGGACACTGTTCACCTCAGAGCATTCCTGCCTCAACAATGATAAGATGCTCTCATTCACCTTTGTTAACAAGTGTCTTCCCTTATGTCAATCTCGACAAGACACATGATAGTTCTTCTCACATGGCCTCTACAGTTCACGTGACTCCTTTTGCCAGACATCATCTCCGAATTCCCCAATGGACCCTGGCATCTCAGTGGCAGCAAGCTTGCGACCCACTCTCTCAACACATTACAATGACTCCATTGAGACAGTCTCTCCACTGGTGGATGCTCTCTTCCAATCTTTCCAGAGGTTTGCTATTTCACACACACCCTCATCAGAAGATTCTCATGACAGATTCCTTGACATACACTTGGGGGGCGCACCTTGATGGTCTCCGTACTCAAGGTCACTGGTCCAGCCTAGATTATCAATTTCATATCAATCTATTGGAACTCAGAGCGATCTTCTATGCTCTCAAAGCTTTTCAACATCTTCTCCATGACACGGTAGTCCTCATTCGAACGGACAATCAGGTCGCTATGTATTATGTAAACAAGCAGGGAGGAACAGGATCTCTCCCTCTTTGTCAAGAAGATATGAAGCTTTGGAAGTGGGAAATCCTTCACAACACCCTCCTAAGAGCTCTTTACATCCAGGGAGAGCACAACTGTCTGGCGGACAAATTGAGTCGTCTTCTACAACCTCACGAATGGACACTCAATTCCTCGCCTCTCCATCACATTTTTGCTCATTGGGGAACTCTTCAGATAGACCTCTTTGCATCTCCCCACAACAACAAACTGCCTCAGTTCTGCTCCAGGACATACTCACCTCACCACTTCAAGGCAGATGCTTTTCTTCAGGAATGGGCGAATCATTTTCTCTATGTGTTCCCTCCATTCCCTCTGATTCTCAAGACTCTTGTCAAACTCAAGAAGGAGAATGCCACCGTGATTATGATAGCTCCTCGGTGGCCCAGACAACCATGGTACTCCCTTCTTCTTCAACTCAGCAACAGGGAGCCTCTACTTCTACCAGTATTTCCCTGTCTGCTTACACAGAGTCAAGGATCTCTGCTTCATCCCAACCTTGGTACCTCTCAACCTAACTGCCATCCTACAGTTCTCTCAATCTGTACAGGACATTCTAGAGGCTTCCAGGAAGCCTTCCACTAGGCAGTGTTATACCCATAAATGGACTATATTCTCTGCTTGGTGTACTATTCATCATAAGGAACTGCAATCTACTTCCTTGCCTTCGATTTTGGATTACCTGTTGCACTTATCCCAATCTGGCCTCAAAGCCACATCCATTCAAGTCCACCTCAATGTAATTGCTGCTTTTCAACAGCCTATCGAAGGGAATCCCCTACCTGCTCATCCTCTGGTTTCCAGGTTTATGAAAGAACTTTTCAATGTCAAACCACCTCTCAAGCTGCCTCCAGTGGTTTGGGATCTCAGTGTTGTTCTTGCTCATTTGATGAAGCCTCCTTTCAAACCAATAGATTTGGCTCATCTTAAATATCTCATTTGGAAGGTAGTTTTTCTCATTGCACTCACTTCTGCTAGACGAGTCAGTGAGCTACAAGCTCTAGTGGCAGATACACCTTTCACAGTATTCCATCCTGACAAGGTGGTCCTCCATACTCATCCAAAATTCTTACCTAAAGTAGTTTCGGATTTTCATCTCAATCAATCCATTGTTCTTCCAGTGTTTTTTCCAAAGCCTCATTCTCATCCTGCAGAAACAGCTCTTCATACTCTGGACAGTAAGCGTGCTTTGGCTTTCTACTTGCTACACACTCAGCCTCACAGAACTGCTCCTCAACTTTTTATCTCCTTTGATCTGAATAAATTGGGGCATCCTGTTTCCAAACGAACCATCTCCAACTGGATGGCTGGTCTTTCTGCTATGCTCAGGCTGGTCTCCCTCTGCAGGGTTGAGTTACAGGCCATAAAGTAAGAGCTATGGCGGCGTCTGTAGCTTTCCTCAGATCAACTCCTATTGAGGAAATCTGCAAGGCTGCCACTTGGTCCTCGGTTCATACATTCACCTCTCATTATTGTCTGGATACTATCTCCAGACGGGATGGCCATTTTGGCCAGGCAGTTTTGCAACATTTATTCTCCTAATTTGCCAACACTCCCACCATCTCATTCTGGTTAGCTTGGAGGTCACCCACATGTTGAGAATATGCTGCCTGCTTGTCCTGGGATAAAGCACAGTTACTTACTGTAACAGTTGTTATCCAGGGACAGCAGGCAGATATTCTCACAATCTACCCACCTCCCCTGGTTGGCTTCTTAGCTAGTTATCTGAACTGAGATACTTCAGAGGAGATGCATGACCTACATTCGGCGGGAAGGCACTCGCACATGTGCGGTGCAGCACTCGCAAACTTTTTGAAAGTTCTTCAAGCAAGTCTGCTTGCAAGGCTGTCCGGTACGGGGCTCCATGGATGACATCATCCACATGTTGAGAATATCTGCCTGCTGTCCCTGGATAACAACTATTACCGTAAGTAACTGTGGATGGACCACGGCATAAGGAACGCAGTGAGGAAGGCCACAGGCTGCGTTTCAGAGTCGCTGCTGCAGCCGGCATTCCCCTGTAACAAAAATGCAAATGAAGGTGAAGGGGGAGGACATGCCGGGCCAGAAAGCCCCCGGGACTGTTTTTTTTGGGGGGAGGGGGTTCTAAGTAGAATGGGGGAAGGATTTCAAAGATGTGCCAGGTGGGGAGTGAAGGGGAAGGACTTATAGGGCCAGAAACATGGGGGAACTAGTGATGGTCTGGAGGGATAGAAAAAGAGAGTGTTGTGGATAGAAAGGGGAATGTGGAAGGGGTGCTGTGAAGGAAAGGGGAATGAGATACCAGAAAGGAAGAAGGAAAGAGATAGGCAGAGATTGTGGACCTGGGGGTGGTGTAGATGGAGATATATAGGAGGATAGGATAGTTGGAAAGGGAGAGATATGGCATGGGAGGGTAGTTGGGAAGGCAGGGAAGAACATATGTTGCTCAGGCTGGGAGGGGGTTGGGAAGGACAGATTCTGCACGGGATGGGGAGACAGGGAAGGACAGATGTTGTATGGGCTGGGAGGAAGTTGGGAAGGACAGATGATGCATGGATGGGGTGCTGGGAAGTGAGGGAAAGAGTGGGAGATGCTGCCAGTGGGGGAGGGAAGAGAAAAAGAAAATTATTGTACATAGGTGCATGGAGTGGGAGGGAAAGAGAGATGGTATACATGGGGAAAGGAAGAAGAGGGAGAATTGTTAGACATGATAGTGGTGCAGAGGAAGGAAAGAAAAATATTACTCTGGGAGGGAGGACAGATGACTCAAAGAAGTGAGAGATGTCAGATTCTGGAGAAGGGTGATGGAAGGAGAGAGTTAGACCACTGGAAGGAGAAAGAGAGATGCCAGACCAGAGAAAGGAAGGAGAGAAGAAAGATACCAGACTGTGGGAAGGAGAGGAGAGAGATGTTAGACCATAAGAAAAGGGAGGGAAGGAGAGAGATGCCAGACCATGGGAGAGGAGAAAGATGCCAGGCCATATGAGGGTTTAAGGAGGAAGACTGATGACAGACCACTGGAGAGAGAGAGAGGGAGGAAATGGTGCACAGGGATGGAGGGGAAGGGGGAAGAGAGAGGGAGGAGATGGTGCACAGTAATGGGTGTGGCAGGGAAGAGAGAAAGAAGAAATGTTTCTTATGAGATAGATGGGAATAGGAGAGAAGAAAGAGAAAATAGTACACATGGATAGATGGGAAGGGAAGACACGGAAAAGTAGATTTTGAGAAGAAAGCAGCAAAATGTAAGAAAGTTGAATGTTAAAGGTTAACACCAAAGATGAATGTAGAGCAGAAAGTGAAGAAGGAGAGAAAAACAGCAAATAGATAAGAAGGCCATGGAAGCAGAAGAACACAGACAGAAAGAACTGCAACCAGAGATTGGGAAAAGATAATTAGATCACCAGAGAACAAAGGTAGGGAATATGATTTTATTTTCAATTTAGTGATTGAAATGTGTCAGTTTTGAGAATTTATATCTGCTGTCTATAGTTTGCACTGCTCAGGAAGAAATGAATTTCTTTCTATTTCTCAGGTGTTATAATGCATGTACAGTCTTATATTTTAGGGTTTCGTTTGTGTATATTAGTACTTTTAGTTTCTGGTCCTGTGTTTGCATAGTGGTTATTATCTGTGTTCTGCATGTGTGACCGAGGCCAAGTGTTCTGGTAGGAATGAATGTTGAAAAGCATACATTATGCTTTGTGTAGTTTAATTTTGTGTTTAACAATTATGTGCTGTTAATAAGATTATATTGTGTGTATATATGAAAAATGAATGGAAAAAATGGTATTACAATTAATACTGAACCAAAGTGGAATTGTCCCAATCAGAATGGTGCGCACCAAACAAAAGTGTCCTTCAACTCATCTGATAAATCCAATTGCCTTTATTCATCCAAAGCCACATAAATTCATCCCATGACTCCAACATGCACATGTTTCGGCCTAACCGGCCTGCCTCAGGGGTCTTGTGAGTCTTCAACGGATGTGTTGAAAAGACGTACAGTGTATAGAGATACACGCACCCTCTAAATACGGCCGGTTAGACCAAAACATGTGCATGTCGGGTCATTGAGTCATTGGATGAATTTATGTGGCTTTGGATGAATAAAGGCAATTGGATTTATCAGATGAGTTGAAGGACACTTTTGTTTGGTGCACACCATTCTGATTGGGACAATTCCACTTTGGTTCTATGCTTTTGTGTTTGTGGTTTTGTTTCCCCTGTTTTATTTTGTATATTACAATTAATACTATCATTATTATGGGGTGGGGTCGGGGGCGGAGCTTGGGTGGAGTCAGGGGTGGGGTTTGGGTGGAGTCTGGGCGGAGCTTTGTGGCCCCCCAAACAAAAAAAAGTTCCGCTGCCTATGAGTGCATTTTAGTCAAAGTGCCCCTTGTTCCTGAATGTAATAAACAATACAAATAGAAACTATCCCCTCCCCCCCCTTTTACAAAACTGCAATAGCGTTTTTTTAGCACAGACCGGTGCTCTGAATGCTCCGCGCTGCTGCTGACACTTAACGTCGGGAGCAGCACAGAGAATTCAGCGCACCAGCCTGCGCTAGAAAACGCTATCGCGGTTTTGTAAAAAGAGGGGGGGGGATATGTGTATTATTACAGAGATTTCCCAGAAATCTAAGTAATTTTAACACGAGATTTATCTTGTAGATTTTTTTCCCATCTCGTTTCTGTAGTTCTTCTGGCAGTCTGACTCTATTTGGTGGGCCCTATAAGGCATACATCCCCTTCCCCCATTTCAGAAATGATCTGGGGAAATATGATAGAAGGGACTGCAAGAAGCAACTGTCACATAATTACAGTCTCTTCGTCGCACGTGTGGCAAAACGACTTGTGGCATTCAGGAAAGGTCTGGAAAATAGGTGTCAGACCTTAACTAATAGTGATTGTTCTTCCATTCTACTGTAATTTACATTTAATTCACACATTTCATTTCCATTTAAAATATGATTACAGTGTTTTGAAGCCCACTGCACCTGTCGTCCTGCATTAGAGCATGCTGGAAATAACACAATACAGCAGGAGAACAAATTCTACTGTCTTGGCAGCTGGAGCCCAAGCATGTGCTGCTCCTCCCTGGTTTATGCCCTGAACATAAACGGTAGAAACGTGAAGAAGGAACAGTGAAGAAGAGCTGAAAGGTTCCTGGTCATGTCCCCAAATTTCTGGGAAAATGGATGTTAAAAAAATCTTGAATAAAATTTAAAACAAACCCCCAAATACCTATGGAGTAATCACTGATACATTTGGGGGCCTTTTTACCATATTGTGATAACCATTCAAAATGGTATACTGTGGGGTGCACTAAGGGCTCCTTTTACTAAGCTGCGTTAGGGCATTAGCGCACAGAATATCGCACGCTACAATGCCGCTCACGCTAGACGCTAATAGCATTGAGCTGGCGTTAGTTCTAGCCACGTAGCGCGGGGTTAGCGCACGCTAATCTGCTGTGTGCGCTAAAAACTCTAACGCACCTTAGTAAAAGGAGCCCTAAGTCATCCCACTGTACGTTTTTTTTAAATTAAAAAAATGTATATGCTGCATTCAACCTACGTGGTTTACAGAAAAACATATATAAAAATTTGACAATACAAACATAATTGTTATATAGGCAAAACCTATATCATCGGAATGCACAGATCCAAATCCTTAACAACCATACAGCTTCACATCCAAACCTCAGCCACATCCCATTACGTAAATGCAATAACAAACAGATATGTCTTCAGTAGTTTCTTAAAGCCTAATCTGGATACACATCAAGTTTATTAAAAAATTTTATACCGCTTAATCAAATTTCTAGGTGGTGTACGATGAAAAAAATTCCATAAAAACAAATTAAAATTAGAAATACCAAACAATACCAGAGTAGGTTAATAGGACACATAACAAGACATATAAACTTACTTCACACAAATGGGGAAAAAAAGGGCAAGAACTACAATCTTTGAAGAAAAGAGCACAGTAAGAGGAAAAACAATAGGTGAGGGTAAAAAGCTATAATCGTAAGGCTCTAGTCAAGGTGTTCCAAAGCTTCATCCCCTTCTACCGACAACATGGCATCGCCAATCCTTGAATGTACAATTGATCTACTCTTGTCGGAATTTAATTGCATACTTGTTTCAGATCTCCAACTTCTTCGTGGGCGATAAATTTCAAACCACCCCTTCAGTACAACGGGAGAAACATGGTACACTTACCTGATGCACTATTTGTGCGTGCTATTTTTTTTTTAGTCAAGGGGATGTGTCTGGAGGAAGAGAGTGTTCAATTCAGCACCAGTCAGCACATTGGCATTGCTGTTCATTAAGGTCTAGATCAGTGTCTCGCAAATATTTTTAGCTCCGGCACACTAAATGGAGCATATTATAATTTAAATTATAAAATTGCAAAACCCAAACAAAAAAATTAAATTTGAGAGATGCCCCCTCCTTTACAAAGCCGCACTAGTGTTTTTAGTGCCGGCCACGGCGGTAACAGCTCGGACGCTCATAGGAATTCTATGACCGTCAGAGCTGTTACCGCGGCAGCCGGCACTAAAAACTCTAGCGCGGCTTTGTAAAGGAGGGGGTTATTTATTCAAAGTTCTTTAAGCTATGCATGGGTAATTGTAACAAAGGTGAAACTAAAGTAGATAGAAAAGAATTGATAATCAACGCGATGGATGTGCTTGTTTTTGAGTGCTGGCTTTCATATTTGGTTTGTTCTTATCAGGGACTACTGATGCAGGCGTTTTTGGCGAAACTCGTTGCGTGCTAAGTCCATGACTTTTATGACTGATTGATTTGCATGTGCTGCACTTTTGGTTTCATTAAAAGTGGGTTCTGAAGACCAGGCTCATTCTGCCCTTTTCCATTGGATGTTACGTGTTCAGAACTGACTGTCTCTTCTACTGTTGTTCTTGTTTTTGAGTGCAAATTAACTCAAAACGAGGCTCGATAGTCGACAAACAAACATGCATTTCATCATCCACCATCTGCAATCATTCTCTTTTTTCAATTTAATTTCTGTCAGAGGCCCTCAATGGAGCAAATGTTTTTTGCGGCACACTAAATGAAGCAAATGTTTTTTGCAGAAACATTATAATTGCAATGATAAAATTGCAAAAATAACAAAAAATTAAATTTGAAAGTTATTTATTTAAAGCTCTTTGATCTATTATGGTTAACTGTAACAACAGTGAAACTAAAATAGATAGAATAAAATTCTAATCAATGCAATGGATGTGCTTGTTTTTGGGTGCAAATTAACTCAAAACGAGGCTCGATAGTCGACAAGCAAACATGCATTTCATCATCCACCACCACCACCACCACCATCAATTTAATTTCTATCAGAACTAAAAATCCAAGTTCTCAAAGATAAGAAGATCCAAATGGTAACAAAGGCCCTCTTTTACGACGTTGCGCTAACTGATTAGCACGCGTTAAACACTAACGCATGCATGTTAGTCTGTGGACACTTTAGCATTTAGTGCGTGCTAATTTGATTAGCACGTGATAATCGGTTAGCGCACCTTAGTAAAAAAGGGGGGAAATCTTGATTGCTTTGTTGCTCAAGTTAGGATAACTATTGCATAACAAAATAAAATTAAAACTAAAATTACTTGTCATTAGTTTTCAAGGACCAATCACCTCAAAGAATGATGCTTGTCTGGGCGGTTGCATCCTTACGCACAAAGACGCTCATAACGTTTACAGACTCTTGCGTACGTGATGTACATGTCATCTATTCTAGTGTATACTTATGAAGGGAATTTTTTAAAATAAAATACAATCCTGGAATCTTTCGTGCACACCTGGAATCTCTTCAAGGCATACCACTGTGCCGTGGCACACAGTTTGAGAAACACTGGCCTAGATTATGTAAATGGTGCCTATCGCATGTCAATCATTCTTAAGTGCCCATTACAGAATTGTGCCTACCTTAAAACTTACTCCCTCTTCTATTAAACTGCGCTAGCAGTTTTTTGCGCAGAGTGCCACGCTGAATGGCCACTGTGTTGGTGATCCTAAAAGCGTAACCATTTAGTCACTGTTTGTATTCTAACATAGCGAATGACATGGGGACAAATTTTTCCCCGTCCCGCAGGAACTCATTTTCCCGTCCCATCCCCGTGAGTCCTTCTCCTGTCCCTGCCCCATTCCTGCAAGTTCCATCCTCATCGGACGCCTCAAACAGTTTAAAATCATAAGCGTTTGAGGCTTGTGCAGTTAAGACAGAGTTAACAGGAATGGGGACAGCGACAAAACTCACGGGGAAAGATTTGTCCCTGGGTCATTCTCTAATATAAGGTAGGGAGGATGGGGGTTTCACCAGTTTGTTTTGGGAAGTTGGATTATTGGACCACTTTTATTACATAAGCATTTACAAAATAAGCACACTGATTTTATTTTATTTTTTTTTTAAGATACCCTATTTAAAAATTCCCCATTTAAAATCCTTTAAAAATACTGCTAATTGCACATGCCACAGTAGGGAACATTTTCAAGGGCACAAGAATGTGTTCTTCAGATCTAATGTGATACGTCACACTGGAATTGTGACTTGCTCCATTTTGTACCATATTTTCCACCAGGAAGGTCCCTCTGGTGAGCCAAAGCATACACAAACTTTACAGTCACTCTATATAGAACAGAGCCAAGAAAGCAAAGGCAGCCAGCTCCCTTAGTACTAACACAATAGCTATCAAATGCAAACGAAGGTTTCAATATCTAATTATTTATTTGAACTCCACATGCTCATTTATAAACTCATTCAGGTAGTCCAGCATGTTGCAGAATGCTATAAAATGAGCTTTGCTCAACTCTGGTTTGTCTAATTTACCGACAAATCGACTTTTCCTCTTGTTCTTAAACCTCAGCAGTAAACTATTACTGCAGCAGGTCGCTCACTTGGTGTAACTAATATCTATTCCCTCTCCCCTCTAGGTTTTTAAATAACATTTTAGTACAAAAGTCTTGGTGGCGTATGAATAAATAAAGGCTTGCTGTTAATAATAATTGCTAAGAAACACACTCACAAAAAAAAAAAAATAATAATAAAAAAAGCTTTCAAACACACGGAAATTCTGATTTATATCAGCCCCGTGTATAGAAAGAATGTAAACAGCCCTAATAATGCAAGAGCTGGTGATAAATCAGGCAGAGCGGCAATGGGGAAGGTGACCTCAGATTACTGTAGTAATCCCACATGTCAGGATAAATTTATGAGGCCAATTTTATTGGCTTGCCTGACCCCAGCTCCTTGGAGATGTCTGAGTAACAAACGCAATCCAGTTCATTTATTAGCTTTGTATGGCGTTGAGCTGGAGACTGCTGGAATCACATTTGTGTTATCAATCTAACAAGGAATAAGGACTAAGCAAATTATGAGATAATTGTCAGTTGTGTAAAGCAGCCCAAGAACTGTCTCTTGCTCTAGCAATCTCTCCTTTCCAACATTTTGTGGGAAGCAGGAAAGTCCCGGGTTGGGTCCCTACACTATCACGGGGTTCACTCTAAAATCTACTAAAAGGGATTGTCTCACCTCAACAACTAATTTGACACGAGGAAGCCATGGATCACCTTTTATGGGCAAACTCTCAGCATGGAGTTTATTTTATCTTCAGCACATGCATTACTGTAATATCTTGGACTCTCCCGGAGAGAATGACACAAGGACAGAATTTGTCCCCGCCCCCGCAGATAACCGCGTGAAACCACCTTATTTAGTGCATATCTCAACCTCAGTCCTTCTGCACCAGCATTCTTCAATGCAAGGTATGAGGGTCAGCAGCGCCCATTCATACTCTGATTCCTCCCTCTTAAAGAATGACACGGGGATGGTTTCCCACAATTAACCATGGGGACGGGGACAAATTCTGTCCCCGTGTCATTCTCCTGTATTGTCTAGGGCTGACAGAAGTGCTGCTTGGTTTTTGGGGGTATTTTTCTTGTTTCTTCTGATATTGGGCTTACATTTCTCACAAATGGTGGACTGTGGCACCCTAAACTAACTTTTGCATTAGCGCCCCCTCTCCCCCCAATCTGGTATCTCTTCCCCCCAATTCTTCTGGACCAGGTGAGGCACTGGATCAGGGCCCTGATGATAAAGGTTGCCAAAATCCCAATTCAGCATCTATCCCTCTAGAAGTTTGAAGGTAGACCGGACTGAAATTTTGGCGCCCTTCACTACCAGTGCCAGGGCCTCACCTGGTCCATAGGTTAAACTGGCCCTGTTAGCATGAATGATTAGTGAATGCATTGTTAACTAGTGGTTGAGTTGCAAAAACGAGGCGTATACTAAAATGAAATGAATGAACAGAACACAAAATATGGGGGGGAGGGGGACAATGTCATAACACAAAGCAAAATTATTTTCCCAGCACACACGAATGGGAAGAGGACAAAAGTAGTAATTTCTCATGAATTTTCATAGAAGGAAGAGCCATGTTTACTTGGCCATTTGTAATTTGCCTCTAGAAAATTGGGGCTAACAGGCAATGAGGGCAGTTTATGGCTAGTACTTCATAAAGGTTAGTAGTCAGATTTCTGTACATTTTGTTCTTAATGCGAAAGGCTTCACACAATGTCATATCTCTGCACCAGAAGATTTTTTAATCTAAATATGAGTTCAAGGAGTTTAAGGACCTAATATAAACATGAGAACATAAGACTTGCCATACTTAGTGTGGAGCCGTATTCTGCTCCAATTTCTGTGGTACTAGCCTTTCTCCAAGTAGGCCTTGAAAAGAGCTTTACCATAGGTCCAAGTCTTTGGGGCTCTCTTGTTTCAGAGCCCGTGACTATAGTCCTTCGCTTGTGTCTCACCCTGATGTGGCCAGATTTCTGAAAGGTGCTCTTCATATTAGACCACTGATCAAACCACCGTTCCCTTCGTGGGATTATTTGAGCAGAACAGTTGATTCTTGGGAAAGTTCCTGTTGATGACCCTACTTCACATACTGTCGATGGAGCTCTTTGTGCTTGGGTACTAACTATAGGTGGCAGTAGAGCTCCAAGTGAAGTAGAGGAAGGACAGAGAAAAAAACATCCGGAGTGGATTCCTTCTACAGATGGCTCGCGGCCATTGGAAGATAACTGACTTGTCTAGAATGACGCACCCATCTATTGGAAATGATATTATCAAGGTAAGGACATAATCTCTTTTTATTGATGATACTGTAAGTAGAAATAAAAGTCAGCTGCCCTCGCATCCACCACTCCTCGTCCCTGCAGAAAAAAACAACAATAGTTCCTTTCAGTTCCCATCTTCATGGCCCCTCTTTCCACTTTCGCTATCTTTCCCAGATAACTTGAATACAGTGGACACATATTAAGTATATTTAACTATCTCTGTCATTCCCAGGACTGGGGGGGGGAGTTAATTATTGTTTATAGCCCAGTCATAGGTGGTGATTAAATCACAAATGGGAATAAGTAAAGGGTGAATTGCAACTAAAATAGCACCGCTTATCAGAAAGCAGAGTGCAGGCATATGCTGCCAGTAAAGGAGAATATAAATATTAATTACCATACTGCACAAAGGCATGCATGAAATGCCATGAAATAATGTGACCCCCAATAATGAAATTATAAAATAAATCATTTTTAAGGAGTTTTTAAAATTTATCTTTCTTTTATATACTGTATATATATCAGTACTCCGACAGCAGTTTTGAAATGTATTACAAATTCTTACTTCAGTTAGCCCTCTTCCCCTGCTCTCCTCCCCCCACATATAAACAGAACTTAACTGGGCAGGAGTGAAAGCATGGTAAGTACAGTTTGCTGCCAGCAACTTGGGGAAGGAATGCAGCTCACAGCAGATTAAGAAAGAATGTCAGGGCTTGTGCTTTCTCTTACTGCCCTCCCCTTGCAGTTGCTGCAATGCTGTCACATTGGAGGATGAATGCTACACTATTGGGGGACAAAGGGGAGAGAAAGTGGAAAGGTAAATAATGGGCCATAATGATAAAGAGGAGCGGAGATGTTGGACCGCAGGGGTGAAAGTGAAAAGGGAGAAAACAAGGAAATGCTAGACCATAAGAACGGAAGGGAAAGAAGAGATTACAGTGAGATAGTAAAGGGGTAGAAGGGAGGGGAGAGGGGACAGGGAGATGCTGGAATCATAAAGGTAGAGGTGAAGGGAATATGAACATGGAGATGCTGGATCATAGAGTTGAAAAAGAGGCATGAAGGGACAGAGAAATGCTGGACTATAGGGGTAGAGGGGAGGGGAGAAGAGAGATATTGAACCATTGGAGTAAAGTGGGGAGAGGGAGAGACAGAGAAAGACACAGCAGAGAGGGAGATGCTAGGCTATAAGAGTGGGAGAAGAAGAGAGAAAGGCTGGGCTACAAAGATGTGGGGAAGGAGAAGGAAGTAAGATGCTGAGTATGGTGGAACCATGTAGGAGGTACCATGGGGTTGACAGGATAAGTGAAAGGAGGGTGGTGAGTACAGAGAGTAGAATTGTGGTAACGGGGACTGAGTAAAATTAGGAAATGGGAGAACTAGAAATGAGGAGATGTAAATTTGATAGGTAGGTGGGAAGTAAAAAGAAGACAGAGGACTGGAGAGGGAAAGGATGAAAACTGAATGGGCAGCCAGGCAGGAAAGAAAGAAGTTTCAAGTTTATTAGGATTTTATATACCGCCTATCAAGGTTATCTAAGCGGTTTTTACAATCAGGTACTCAAGCATTTTTCCCTCTCTGTCCCGGTGGGCTCACAATCTATCTAACTTACCTGGGGCTATGGAGGATTAAGTGACTTGCCCAGGGTCACAAGGAGCAGCGCGGGGTTTGAACCCACAACCCCAGGGTGCTGAGGCTGTAGATCCAACCACTGCGCCACACACTCCTCCTGAGAAAGTGTAGAAAGGAGGAAAGAGAGGAAAGGACAAATAGAAAGAGAGTTATTAGAATATAGACAAGAAAGCAGAAAAGAGAAACTGGAACCAATATGCTTGGAAAATGGAAAGCCAAGACAACAATGGAAGAATAAAGTGAGTGGGGGGGAGGAGGGGCGGGGATCATTTTGAATTTATTTACAGGACACAGTTAGCATTGGGAAATGTGCATTGTGGATGTCTTTGTATTTTGTCCAGTATATGAGAAAAAGGATTTCTGTTTTGCTCTCTCACATGTTGTGGTACACGATGAGTTTGACTTCTTGGAGTTCCCAGTTCAATATTTGTAAGCATGTTTTTATTTCTAATTTTAATTTCTTTGTTCAATATTTGGTAAGGGTCTGCCTGAGTCTTGATTGTCACTAAGGTATGGTATTTTGTTTGCCTATAGTTTCTGTGCATAACTCTGTAACACTGCCCACTTGTTCTGTTGTACTTGTATGAAGGGGGGGGGGTGCTAAAAAGTTCTCAGGATATGACATGGATATGGTTCAATCAATGATCAGAAACAATGTCAAAACATAGCATTTTGTGTCTGCAGATTGGCACTTAACACTCTTTTCAGCTACAGTGGCAAAATAACGCTGAGAATTCGGAAGTTGGTTGGCTGGATTGAGAACTTTCAGCACCCCCTCATAGTAGCTGTTTTGGTATTCTAGGGTCCATTGTAATATTCATACGTAGGGTTCATGCTGTTTGAGTCATAGGAATTAGTGCTACTGTGATATGGTAGGTTTGTTACATTAATGTTGAATCGGGATAGTTTTCAGGTTTTGTTGTATTATTTCACAGTGTGCCTGATAGTGGAGAGATTAATGTTACTATTACTCAGATGACATGAAAATCAGAATAACTTTTTTCTATGGTAAGTACAGTACAATAGAGAAATGTGCTAACTCTGTTCTGCACATGCTGGAAGGTGATATGATTTTTGCGGATGCAGAGAATGTTTATATTTAATTTATAAGAACTGCTATGGTGTGTCAGACCAAAGGTCCATGAGGGTCATGTATACAGTGCGTTACCTGATTGACAATGTTACATACGAGTATGTGACATAAGAATAGCCTTACTGGGTCAGACCAATGGTCCATCAAGCCCAGTAGCCCGTTCTCATGGTGGCCAATCCAGGTCACTAGTACCTGGCCAAAACCCAAAGAGTAGCAACATTCCAGCATCTCAAAGAATAGCAAGATTCCGGAACCCCGATGAGAGCAACATTCCAGAGCTGAGTCTGTGATGTCATAAAGCCTCATTCCACAGTGCCTCAGAGCCAACCTCATCAGTGATGTTACAGTGATTGTCCTATAGTTGGCACACATAAGAACATAAGAATTGCCGCTGCTGGGTCAGACCAGTGATCCATCGTGCCCAGCAGTCCATACTGGGTCAGACCAATGGTCCATCCAAGCCCAGTAGCCCGTTCTCACGGTGGCCAATCCAGGTCCCTAGTACCTGGCCAAAACCTCAAGAAGTAGCAACATTCCGTGCTACTGATCCAGGGCAAGCAGTGGCTTCCTCCATGTCTTTCTCAATAACAGACTATGGATTTTTCTTCCAGGAACTTGTCCAAACCTTTCTTAAAACCAGCTACGCTATCCGCTCTTACCACAACCTCTGGCAATATGTTCCAGAGCACACCTAATCCTCATGGACCTTTGGTCTGACACATTCCAATTTGGATAACCTTATTCACCTACAGGTACACTTTGCTCCTTACAGCAAAACCTATTGATGATTCCATCTATTAGACAAATCATATGTTCATCCACTAGAGATCGTATTTTCGCATTTATTGGTCCCCCCAAAGCCCACCCTCCGACGTCAGTGCTGACATCGGGGAAGACTTCCAGTCGGCTATGTGTGCTGCAGCAGGGCAGGCAGAAAATAGAAGACGAGCCTCGTGACTCAAGCTCCATTTGGATGAGAAAGTTGATAATTTGTTGGTAGATGAGGGCTGGACATGAACGTGGGAGGCATATGCGGGACAGAAGGAGGTTGAACTTGGGAGGCAAACGCGGAACACAAAAGGGGGGGAGGTAGTGCATTTTTGGAGACAAGGCTTGAACTTGGGAGAGAGGAATGGAGGGAAAGAGATGCTGAGGTGGGGGAGGGAATGTGTTTTTGGACACAGAAGGCATGAACTTGGGAGAGAGGAAAGGAGGGAAAGAAATGGTTGTGTACACGGGGAATGGAAGAAATGAGAATTTTTGGTCATAGGGAGGGAGTGAGGTACAGATGAGAGGGAGAAATATTGTGATGGAACATATAGATTGAAATGGATTCAAGAGAGAGGACATAGTGGTGAAAGGAATGGAGAGAGATATATGGCATGGTGCTGGAGAGGGGTGATAGAAGGAAAAATGTTGGGCATGAGACTGGTAGGCAGGGGCAAAAGATGAGAAAGGGATAAATGCTGGACCATAGTAGGAGTAACCAATGGACAGCAACAGATGAAATTACAGATGGGAAAGCAGAAAAAAGAAACTGGGACCAACTTTATGGAAAAATAAGTCTCCAGACAACAAAGGTAAAAAATAGAATTTATTGACTAAAATATGTTAGCTTTGGGAAATGTATATAGTAGGTGTCTTTGTATTGTGTTCAAAAGAAAAGGAAATGCATTTCTGGTTTTATTTCTACAGTGTTGAAGTACTTGCTGCCCCTTGCTGTGACTGGTGGGGATCCCCAAGCACCGCCAGCAGAGGACCTCCTCTAGAGATGGCCAGAACTCCCCTCCACGAAGCACAGCAGTTGCTGGCAACATCCATAAGCCACTGAGGTGCCAGCATCTGTGATTCAGGGACACTACTGCTGCCTGCCAAGCTTGGCAAAAGGGACCCCCGGCCAATTGTAAAGGAAGACCTCAGCTGACAGCTTGGGGGTTCTCATCAGCTGAGTATTTATATTTTATATTTACATTAGAGGCTCTGGTAGAAACCTGTTACAAAGTATGTATTCTTCCCAATTAATATTTCCAAATTAATAAAGTGTCTTTGCTTATTTGTAAATGGGTCTCTACCAGAAACTTTAATTCAGTAGCATAATTAAATGAAATAACTATTTCTGAAGTTTATAGGGATGGGTGGGGATGAAGGGGATTCCTCACGGGGACGGGTGGGACGGAGGGATTCCTCGCGGGGACGGGTGGGATTTTGGCAGGGACGGGTGGGATTTCTGTCCCCGCGCAACTCTCTAGTCCTAAGATATGTCAGATCGCAGGAGGGGTGGAGTCAGTCAGGAAGTGCTGAACAGGGGGATGGGAGGGATGGATGGAAAGCTGCTGCACAGGGGGGAGAGAGGAGAGAGGAAGAATTGTTGAACATAGGTTGGAGGAGAAAGGGTGAGATGCAAAGATGCAGAAAGGGGTAGAGGGAGAAATTCTGCATACGGTGGAGGGGAGGGAGACATGCATGGAGAAAAGAGGGAGAAATGTTGGACATAGGGTGGAGGTCAGGGAGAGATGCATGCTAAATTGATTAGCACGCACTAAGCCGGTTAGCGCACCTTAGTAAAAGAACCTCTTAATCTCTCCATTGCTCCAGGTACATGAGAAAGATTATGAACCCACTAGGACAGACAGGGAAAAATGCTTGAGGACCTGAATAAATTCATGTAAACCATTCTGAGCTTACCTGGGAGAATGGTATAGAAAAAATAAATAAATTGCGCATTAAGTATGAACTTTGGTGGTCTTATCAAACTGAAGAGTGCTACCATTTAGCAGGATTGCATCATCCAGAACAGAGTTGCTCAACCAAAGCATTTTAGTTTTGTCCTTATTTCATTTAAGGCCACAAGAATTGCTCTATGTAAATCTTCAGCTGACACATATTATCTTCATAGGACAGGAAAAGCGAATCGAATCGAACATTTTTTCCCTGAATTAAGCAAAACTGGTAGAGATTCCAAAAAGAGAATAGGTATCTGCCAAGCCAGATAGAGGATGACTTTGATAGACCAGTAGCCACAATGTCCACATTGTAACCTAAACTAATCTAATTTAATCTGTAGTTTATATTTTGTCACTCCCCCTAGGTGAAGGGATACTTTTCATGTGTCTTGCAGTTTTTCTTTCAACTGTGTTTGAAGCTGTAAATCCAGACACTTATTGCCTTCTCTTGCTGAAATACTGCAAGGCCATTTTATGTTTGAGAAGATGTGTTCTTATCTTGTTGTGAAGTGAATTCAATTGTTTTCATAGCTGTATTTGCAAGAAGCTTTAGATAAGAAAAAGGCTCTGCTGACCAAAGCACCCTTTGGACTTCAGCCTTTAGATAGAAAGATGCTTGTTATTTCTTTAAAGTTTCATGTGATCTGTGTCCATATATGGTTTGTATTTACGTCACTTGCTGACGACATTGACTCATGTGAAATGATATAAAAGAGTTGTAAAGCTGACAATAAACTGGACATGTTTGGGAGATAATTTCTTGTCTCTAAGATACTGTCCCCAGATGCATCTGTCTTGCAAATGACAGGAGAGTGTGGGGCAGTAATTGGGACCTAATCCTTTTCACTAGGTTGCAAAGCAGATTACAAAAATAAAAGATTATATACAGAAATTCAAATAGGAACAATCAATAAAAATTCAATTAAAATCAATCTTAAAATTCACTAAACAAAAATGTCTTTAAAGAGTACTGAAAAACTAAATAAGTCTTAACTCTCTAGGTAAGGAGTTCTAAATCACCACTACCTGAAAACTAATAGAACATTTATGCAATTTTTTCAAACTTTTAAATTTTTTTTCACAGAAGGAAAAAGTAGAATAAGGGTATCATTTGAATACAATGGCCTAGGGCTAGTTGAAAAGGAAAACAAGTGAATTAAATATTCTGGTCAGAGCCCTCCAGTAATTTAGAGATAATGCAAGCCAAATAGAATACTATTTGTGCAGAAACTGGCAGCCAAACGTAGCTTAATCAGCAATGGTGTGGCCTTATCACACCTGTAATAACGAAAAATCAACTTTGCTGCTACATTTTGCAGTTTGCAGCTCTGATTTTGTTTAATGATAACTGAGTATAAACTATTGCAATAGTCAAAGGTTCAGAGCTTGAACCAGAAGAGAGAGAGGATGAAAAACAAAGAACATATTGAATGAAGCTGACAAAATTTTAAAAACATCCTTAAAAAATATATATATTTATTTATAGTTTAGCAATTACAATCACAAGTATCCAGCTTGTCAAAGCAAAATAGAAAGGGGATTCTTATATAATAATAATAATTTATTCTTATATACCACCAGACCAGAAATAGTTCTAGGCAGTTCACAACAAATAGAGCTGAACATGCAGCGAAAATACAATTCATAATAGAAATACATCAAATTGTAAAATATAAGAAATACATAAATATTTTTAAAAGCAGAGTGCATTAAGATACAAACTTACCAAATAGTTGTGTCTTTAATAATTTTTTAAAATAGAAATAAGAAGAAGCTCCTAGCATGATTTTTCCAAACCAAACATTCAATTTAGCAGCCTGAAAAGAGAGGGTTCTCTCAAGAAACCTCTTATAAAGACATAATTTAATAGAAGGGTATGTAAACAAATGAACTCTACGTGTAGGCTTATTAGAATGGTTCAAAGAAAACTGAGGAACAAGGTAGCCTGGTGACATGCCGAAGATTGATGTATAACAAATGCATGTCCACTCTAGATAAATATAAGAGTCGTCTATTTATGATCCTAACAGATATAGCCATTCAATTGATTACAAGTAATTGGAAAAACCATGATAGAATTAATTATACATTTTGGTGGGTGAATGTGTGTACTACGTACAGATACGAACGAATTAACGCAGAATGTAGGGGTTTTAGTGAGGTATTTAATAAAATTTGGAGCCTATTGACTAAATTTGTAAAAATATAATAATGTATTTTCATCATATCTCTTCTTTTCTTTGGTTTATTTATCTTTACACATCCAGGGGGGTGGGGGGTTGGAGGAAGGGGAATAAATATTGATAGTGATATTTGGGTAACTTTATTCTTTATTTGTATTGTATATTAGGACATATTATGATATTATTATATGCAGGAAAATGAAATTATTGAAATATATTTGTGTTACCTGTATAGATAATAATGGAATATGTGGAATATCTTTGGTTCTTTAATTTGTATGACACTGTTTTTGATTAAAAATTAATAAAGAATTAAAAAAAAAAAACCCAACAACAAAAAAACAAACAAATGCATGAAAATTTAAACAAGACTCTGGCCTCAATCGGCAACCAGCAAAGTTTCTGATAATAGGGAGTAATATGCTCCCATTTTTTAGGCCAAAAATCAGTCGGACTGCAATGTTTTGAACCACTCTCAATTTTTTAAGGATTTTTTAAGGATAGATGATATTGCAATAGTCAAGAATACTCAAAACAGAAGACTGCACTAACAAACGAAATGAAGCTTCATCAAAATATTTCTTAATATTGCAAAATATTGCAATATTTCTTAATGGTGCAAAGTTTCAAAAGCACCGAGAACCATTTCCAAAGTAATATCAACAAAATTTATCTTAGGTTCTACAGTAAGTTGTGGGGAGAGTGTGGTACAATGGTTAAAGCCAGAGTCTCAGACCCTGAAATTATGGGCAAGTTACTATGGGATCCTTTTACTAAGGTGCACTAAATGCTAAGGCCCCCATTATATTCTATGGGTACCCTAGCATTTAGCACATGCTAATCTTTAGTGCACGCTAAATTCATTAGCACGCACTAAGCCGGTTAGCGCGCCTTAGTAAAAGAACCTCTTAATCTCTCCATTGCTCCAGGTACATGAGAAAGATTATGAACCCACTAGGACAGACAGGGAAAAATGCTTGAGGACCTGAATAAATTCATGTAAACCATTCTGAGCTTACCTGGGAGAATGGTATAGAAAAAATAAATAAATTGCGCGTTAAGTATGAACTTTGGTGGTCTTATCAAACTGAAGAGTGCTACCATTTAGCAGGATTGCATCATCCAGAACAGAGTTGCTCAACCAAAGCATTTTAGTTTTGTCCTTATTTCATTTAAGGCCACGGGAATTGCTCTATGTAAATCTTCAGCTGACACATATTATCTTCATAGGAATAGTGTTAAATATTTAAAACATCTAGTCATCCTCCAAAGGAGGACATATAAACATTAAACAAAACTGATGAAATAGAAGAACCCTTTGGAACTCCTCAATGAGGATTCCAGCTGGGTGAGACTGTGTATTATTCATTCATTCATTTAAACATTATATTTTCAGCCATCCAAAAAAAAAAATCCTCAAACCAATTCAAAACAGTCCCTGATATGCCTAGCATACTTTATTTGAGCAACAATAAATCATCATTGACTGTGTCAAAAGCTGCAGTCAAATCAAACTTCAAGAGTAGTAAATCAATACCTTTGGCTAATAAATTCTTGGTGTCAGAAACCAATGCAACTAAAAGTGATTCTGTATATGTGAAATTCTCAAACCAAACCGAGTTTGATGCAGACAGCTATTGTCGCAAAGGTAGTCTGTTAATTGTTTAGTCACTATTACTTCTGACAGTTTTGCCAGCAAAGGTATATTTGCAATGGGGCAAACGCTGACTGGTTCACTTAAGTCCAAACCTTCTTTTTGCAAAAATGTGAGTCAGAATGCCTCTCTATCGCTCTGTGGTGTGACCTCTCCTGGAGTATTGCGTTCAATTCGGGTCACCTTATCTAAAGAAAGATGAGGCGGAACTAGAAAAGGTTTGAAGAAGAGCGACCAAGATGATAATGTCGATAGAACTCCTCTCATATGAGGAAAGACTAGAAATGTTAGGGCTCATCAGCTTGGAAAAGAGATGGCTGAGGAGAGATATGATTGAGTGGTGTAGAATGGTACACTATTTAGGTTTTTGACGGGTACTAGTGACCTGGATTGGCCACCATGAGGATGGGTTACTGGGATAGATGGACCATTGTATGTAAATCTGGCCCTGAGCACTAAGGCCCAGATTCTATAAAGCGTGTCGTTATTGGCAGTTGCCTTAAAAATGATCATCAATTTTGTGTCAATTGCAGCTTTGGAAATTTTGGGTGCCAGAAATGTAGACCAAAGGCTTTCAAGAGCAATGGATGCTTCGGGGGGGGGGGGGGGGGGGGGGGGGGAGGGGAGATGGGGGTTGCGTTAGCAGCAAGAGGAATTGGGCCTCCTCTTGCTGTGGATAGTCGGAGAGGGGGGGTAGGGTTCAGGCATGTTGTTTGTTTTGTCATAATTTGATTATGTATGTTTTTGTGGAACCCGCGCAGAACTGTGGATGCAGAGGGAAACAATTTTTTTTTTTAAATAAATAAAATACTTAGTTGAGGTTCTTACATGATACAGTTTAGGGGCAGCAATACACATACATCTAGTCCTTTAAGTGTCTAATGCTTTTTCTAACCAATCAGAAGCTCTGTTGTGGATCAAGCATGAAGATACACAGCTTCCCATGACAGAGGTGACTGCACACATTCCTGGTGTAAGTGTAAATCTGACATCATTTTGGATACACAGTCCTCACATAAATTCATATTATTATCATTATTAATTATTAATTCATGTTCCCTAGATGCAGAATTTGAACAACAAAAAAGGGGCAAATATGATTTTTGTTCGTTAATAAGGAAATCCATTTAGTTCTATTTCCTTACCCTTCTGAGCATACATAGTTGTCTCCTATAGCCCTTTTATTAAAGGATAATTAACCCTGGAAAAGATCTTCCTGCATTCAAAGGGGTGGAAAATTTGTCCATTATCATTCACATCAAAAAATATTTCCAGCACAACAGCCCAGCTGCCCTAGTACCTATAAAAAAGAGAGAAGCACATTACTGCTGCTATAACCATTGATTAAGGTCCATAATAGCAATAATCCCCTGAAAATTCATTGTTACTGCAGTTAATGAGCAGTTTATTAGAGCATTAACCATCCTTGCTGCTGGACTATGTCTTTTAAAGCTAGTGGTGAGCAATCTCTCCAGGATTATGGCTTAAATAACAATTGCCTCTTGACATAGCAGCAGATCACCATGGGAGCAGCCCAGGCCTGCCAGTCATGGGGATGGGGGTCAAGATGGAATGAAAATATAGAGAGGCATAATTTTAAAAAAAAGTCTATGTCCCCTTTTGGCCTAAGGCCCTAGGCGCCCAAAGTAGAAAGCAGGAAAATATCCATTCTCGAAAAAAGACTTTTTTTATTCCCCGAGAATGGCCTACTTGTACATTCAGGATTTTATTTGCCCAGACCACCATTATGTCTACCTTTAAGCCCTATTCCTGGAAAAAAAAAAAAAAAAATCACCCAACGCCCAAACACCCAAAAGAAAACCTCTTAGGTCGGCAACATGGCAACTAGGCTTCAATGCTAAAAAGTGTAAGTTAATGCACCTGGGTAAGAGAAACCCGCATAGAACTTACATACTAAATGGTGAGACCTTGGCCAGGACCACGACGGAACGTGATCTAGAGGTGATCATTAGTGAGGACATGAAGGTTGCAAATCAAGTGGAGAAAGCTACCTCCAAGGCAAGGCAAATGATGGGTTGTATCCGTAGAGGTTTTGTCAGCAGGAGACCTGAAGATATGATGCCGCTGTACAGGTCCATGGTGAGGCCTCACTTGGAGTATTGCGTTCAATTCTGGAGGCCACACTACCGGAAGGACATGCTGAGAATCGAGTCAGTTCAGCGAATGGCCACTAAGATGGTCTTGGGGCTCAAGGATCTCACGTATGAAGAAAGACTGAATAAACTGAGGCTGTACTCACTTGAGGAACGAAAAGAGAGGGGTGATATGATTGAAACGTTTAAGTACATCACGGGCCGTATCGAGTCGGAAGAAGATATCTTCTACCTCATGGGACCCTCGACCACCAGGGGGCATCTGCTGAAAATCAGGGGAGGGAAGTTCCATAGCGACTCCAGAAAATACTTCTTCACTGAAAGAGTGGTGGATCATTGGAACAAACTCCCACTGCAGGTGATTGAGGCCAACAGTGTGTCGGACTTTAAGAGAAGATGGGATATTCACATGGGATCCCTAGGGGAGTGAAACCAGAGGGCGGGTATTTGGAATGGACAGACTTGGTGGGCTATAGCCCTTTTCTGCCGTCTTTTTCTATGTTTCTGTTTCTAATCCTTTGCCTAAAACCACAATTCTCTAACCGGTATCTGTCATAAGTGCCGGTTAGAGAATCATGGAACCATCCCCCCACCCCCTGCATTGATCACGGCAGGAGGGATGCCCAGTTCCTCCTGCCCTGTACTCACCGTGACCCCATCGCAATCTTCGCTGGCAGGAGAGATACCCAGTCCATCCTGCTGACAGCCACCCGGAGCCCCAAAGGCCACCCTCACAGGACCCCCCACCCACCCGGACTCCCCCCTCTAACCTGCCCACCAATACTGTAGCCTAAGATTACTTTATTTTTGTTAAAAAAGGTGCTGGTTTTCGTCTTCACTTCAATGTCAATTTGAGACTTCACCCTGGGCGCTTTCCATGCATTGTACCTCAATATTTATCACTACTGTACAGTACTGTATATGTCCAATAGTATTATAAAACTAATAGGCCATATATTCAAAACAATTTAAACATGCAGAACAGCCTGATCAGCCCAGAGATTGATATGCAACAGCAGCAATATGGAAAGGTTAAAACCATAAATTCTGCAGACCATGTTTTTTCCTGCCATTCTTCTAATTCAATGAAAGAGCTGGGGTGTCATTTTCTCAACTGTGAAGAAGTCTCAGAAGTTTACTGGAGGACCCAACTTTTCAGAAAGGCATTCTGTGACCAGGGATCTAATCAGAATACACCCTCTCCACACCAACGTCGCTACATTCAGGCCAAGGTAGTCTGCTTCATATGCTGGGGATGGAGTGAAGTCTGTCTCAGACGTTAATTGCTGAAGAGCTGCAAAACCTGAGACGTTTTCTGAGCCTGCTGATGCTTTTCCAGAGATTCGAGGCTTTTGGACTATATTGTCTTTAGTGAGACATTTTGTTAGGGCTTTTTATCCAGGCAAGTATGCAGTGGGTTCTAGGCTATTGCCCAGGTTACTCGGAAGACCCGACCCTCTTTGATATTGCTGTGTGTCCTACTAAAGAGAGATTGCGTGCATGAAAGAGGAGAGATGATGACAAATTTGTGGCTCAGAAGCTTTTATTTAAAGATGTCGGGGAAGGTCCAACTGACCTTTCCGTCCTTCACTGGTCGCTCTCTTCCTTCTGTTTATACTTGTTTGTGGATTGTTATGTTAACTTTGTTGTTTTTGAAGTTAAAACTCAGCACCATCATTGGTCAGCTTGTATTATATTATTGTATATTCCATTAATCACTCCCTTAACACTTATTTGGTCATATGATCTCTGAATGGTAGACATTTGTTTTTGGTTTATTTAAAAAGAACAGAGTGGGTGGTATGAATAGGAGACGTGTTTGGAAGCGAGTGCTTTTCTTTCACTAGATCTGGAAGAGGGGATTGGGGGAACAGTTAATATTATTGTAGCATATGGCTCATATATGTTTTAGACGTGCTTCTTTCAGCGTGGGAAGGATATAATATGCATTTACTGCACCTTAAGTGTTGCACTTAATAATAACTTTATTCTTCTATACCGCCACAATCATGCGACTTCTAGGCGGTTCACACCGAAGAGAGCTGGACAATCAGCGAGTTACAATATGCAGATAGTCAGTGAAATTACAGTATGCAGAATCTTAAAAATGCAGCGAATTACAATATACAGTTCGTTTAGAATTTCAGAGGGGCCTTTTTAGAAAAAAAAAGTAGCGAATTACAGATTACAATTTGTTAAGAATTTTCTGAAGAATTTTCTAGGCGGTTCACATCGAAGAGAGCTGGACTATCAGCGAGTTACAATATGCAGATAGTCAGTGAAATTACAGTATGCAGAATCTTAAAAATGGATGACAGACTTTTAGAAAAAAGTAGCGAATTACAGATCACTATTTCCAAAAAGTGTGCACTATTATCAGAAATGGACAAAAGGACAAAATGGCCGCAAAACCCCAAATAAAAATAAAATTCCTGTAACTGACATAAAGGGGGATCAATGTAGTAGTGGTCCAGAAATTATGGCGACAGGGAGCAGATCAGCCGAGGATGCGCAAAAAAAACAATTCTGTGGAAGACACCCGACACACATGCATTAAATGCAGAAACTTGGCTGCACAGATTGCGGCTATACTCTCTCGAAGAGCGAAGGGAGAGGGGAGACATGATTGAGACATTTAAGTACATCACTGGCCGCATAGAGGTGGAAGACAACATTTTCTCTTTCAAGGGTCCGTCAGCCACAAGAGGACATCCGCTGAGAATCAGGGGCGGGAAATTTCATGGGGATACCAGGAAGTACTTCTTCACAGAAAGAGTGGTAGACCATTGGAACAAACTCCCAGAGCAGGTGATCGCGGCCAGCAGCATACAAGATTTTAAGAATAAATGGGATGCCCACGTCGGATCTTTATGAGGGCAGTATAGAGGTGATACCACCTGTGAGCGACCCCTTAGGAGTTGTTAGGGGAGGGTTAATGGAGTGGGCAGACTTGATGGGCTATGGCCCTTTTCTGCCGTCATCTTCTATGTTTCACTTTAGTAAAAGGCCCCTCTATGGTACATCTTGCCCCCTTAAAAGCACTGATTTGCTTGGAAAGGCCACGCAGAGCTCTGTACTCATGGGAATACATCAGAACAGGATTTAAATTCTTTCACTGCTCATCTCAGCTCTTTATCACCTCCTCTCGACTCCCCCAGACTCTGGAATTGTCAGTTTTGTTTTGTTTTTATTGCGTTTGTTTGATGGCGGTTTCAGCTGAGGTGAAAAACATTTGCAATGTGTTACACCGTATTAATCTTCAGTGCTTTGAAACATGCTCACACTGTTCTAAATGACTCCACTTCTCATATGAGGCAAAGAAATTGATAGCCTAATTGTTTGAAGAGCCAAGTTCTGGTATTTTTCTGTTTTGAAGTATATTATTGTTATCTCAGCTGCAGGAAGAAAAGAGTGGGAGAGAACTTCCAAGCACCTGGATTCACTGGCCCAGAGTTTAACAGAAAGCAGCAAGGCCTATAGGGAATATGTCTCACATGTTATTTCAGACATAAATCCAAGTGACATTTTTCAATTGACATGTTTACAAGGAAAGTCTGCATTTGACAGGAAAATTAAGCATATCAATCACTTAACTAGCTAATTAATGAATGGCTCAGAGGGCCCTCAGATTACTTGCCTGGTAGCACAATGTATTGATTAGAGCTTCTGCTTTTTCTCCACATCCCCTTCCCCTCCCAGACCAGATGTTCACTCCCCTACGACCTTGCAAAAACCAGTGGCAGGTTTTGGTCAGGGTTGATCAGGAGGTCAGCCTCTCCTCAGGCCGCCTCAAGAACAAAGGGAACAGATGAGGACTGGGGGCCTCTTAACACTACCTCACACATATGGAAGTTATCGCTTTCCTCTCTGTAATTATACAGGAGCCTTCTTTGAATAGCTTCAACGTTTATTGCCCAGAAACCAACCTATTACTACATAAAACATTTTTACAATGTCTCTCTCAGGTCCTGTCATAAGGCAACCTCCTGCCCCTGACAGTCTACAAGAGCAAAGTACTAAGGGAGTGATTTTCTAATTGCAGCATTGCTGCAAAGTTCACAAATACATTTTGCATCGGTTCTCGATGAGAACAGTGCGCACACCCACTCAAAGGGTAATTCTATAAGTGAGCTCCTATTTTTAAGCGCTATGAACGCACCTGTTTAGAGCTTATTCTATAAAGAAAAGAATGTGCCTGCTGTTCTTTCTAGAACACTAGAGTAACAGGTTGCATGCGTGGTATGAACACTTACTCCAGCCATAGAGCTGGTGTATATGCCTGCATCTGGGCTGTGAAAATGTGTCAATAAATCACAGTATTATATACTGTCCAGTCATGGGCTCGTCGTGCCACCGGGGCTTGCGCACATCTGAGAAGCTGTCAACGGGGCCTCCCATGGTGGACAGGTTTCAACGGAGATGTTAGACTAACGATGTACCACCCATCTGGGCAGCAGCAGATGGACAGCGTTGGAGGCAGAGGATCGCGTTTGATGCGACAACATCTAATTTATACGGCCCAGAAGAAAGATCCAGCTATCTACTTTGACATTTTGCCCTGAAGACTTGATGATGTTCGTCAAGTCGCTAGGACTCGAACACAAGTTAACGGCACCTAACAACATTCTATACTCTACTGTATATGTATAATTTTGTGCCCTTCTTCTCACTTTTCCCAAGCCTTTACCCATATGAATGCCCTCCTGCAAAGTATGTGCGACTGAGGATTGGCGCATACTTACAGGCTAGCGTGTAGCCATAATATTTATTTATTTATTCAATTTTGTAGCCCGTCCTCCCAAAGGAGACCAGAACGGGTTACAAAGTACATCCATAATAATCCAGACAGAACAGAGATGACATAATTTACATAAATTACAATATAGACATGACAATAAAATATATAGTCATCTGGTGAAATTAGGTGGCGTAGGTGCATTGACTGAGTGGCATTTCTGGGCGCATGACTTTAAGGCGCTGGTTTAGTAAAGAGGAAGGTTTTCATGGCCTTCCTGAAGTTCCAGAGTTCATCTGGTGATCTGACAGATGGGGGGGGATGATGTGCCAAAGTTTGGGTATGAAATGTGAGTAGGAGCGTTTGCGGGCGGTTTCAGTTTTGAGGGAGTGGCCAGGAGGTATGTTGTTTACCTGTGTATATATTGAAATACACAAGTAAATGACTAGAATGAGGAGTGGCCTAGTAGTAGAGCTGCTGCCTCATATCCCAGTGCTGCTCCTTGTGACCCTGGGCAAGTCACTTAAGGGCAAATTCTATAAGAAGCGCCCAAAAGTTGGGCACCAACAAAGGCGCTGTTCAGCGCGATTCAAGTAAAATTGGGTGCTGTTAAATGAATCACGCTGAGCGTCACCTATTTTGGAGGCACCCACTAAATAGGCCAGCTCTAGGCACAACTAAAAGTGAGGCACCCACGTGAGCACTTAAGCACGCTTAAGAGCAGCGATTCTGCAATAAGGCGCCCAACATGCAGCCACACCCACGCCTAAAGTGCACAGCGCCTAATTTTTTTGAAGGCTGCCTAAATTTTGAAAGGCGCCTTATTGCAGAATCGCACTTTCTTGATAGGCGCCTAAGTTTCAATTTTTGCTGATTAAAAAGCTTAATTGAGCTTGTTCATCAATTTATAATAATAATAATAATAATAACTTTATTTTTGTATACCGCAATACCACAAACAGTTCAGAGCGGTTTACAATGCAAGAGATTGTACATACACAGCGAAGATACAATGCAAGGGAATGTACTATGCAGTTGAGAGCAGTTTACAATGCAGGGGACTGTCCATATTCAGCATAGGTGTTTATACAGCGAAAATACAATGCAGATTTACAATGCAAGAGACTGTACATATACAGCAAAGATATTTATACAGTGAAAATAAAGTGCGAGAGACTTATAGAGCAAGATACAATGCAAGAGACTGTATAATGCGGTTGAAGCGGTTTATTATGCAAAGATCGTCACATATATAGCGAGGATACAGAGTGGTGAATGACAAGAAAAATGCAACCGGTATCAATTACGGGAGGGTGCCGAGAGGGATGGGGTAAGTAAGAAGGGTAGAAGAATTGAATTGATGGGGAGGAAAGGAGAGATCGGGGGGTAGGAGAGGTGGTAGAGTTTGGTTATTTGGAGGGGAGGGGTTCGAGAAATTTATCAAAGAGGTAAGATTTGAGAGATTTCCTGAAGGATGAGTAAGATGGGGCAGATGAGATGAGGGTGGTCAGGCAACTGTCCATCTGCCATCTTGGAATGAGAGAGTTCTATTAAGGAATTTTTTGTAGGTGCATCCCTTTGGGGATTTAGATAGGCGCCGGTTACAGAATTTTGGCCTTAGTCTTCCCTTGCCCTAGATACCAAAATAAGTACTTGTATATACGTAAACAGCTTTGAATGTGTAACCACAAATCAAAGAAGTATGCAAATCCCATTCCTATTCCCTATTTACAGGGTTAGGGTTATCAGATGTCGGGATTTACCCGGTCTTATCCTCTTTTGGAGGACTGTCCAAGTGTCCGGATGGGCTTTCCAAAAACCCAGCAGTTTGTCCACGTCATGAAAGTGGTTGAGTTGGGAGCCGCATCTGGAGGGACTCTGCGCACACGTGGATGCAACACCGTAATGTCACACGCATGCGCACATGCATGTGACATCATTGCGTCACATGCGCAGAGACCCTCCAAATGCGGCCTTGAAGAGATGAGGTTTGTGTGGGACCTGGGTTGGGGGCGAAACGGGGCAGGGTGTGGACGGAATGGGGTGAGGTTGTGAGTAAAAAAGGGCGGGACCGGGACAGAACAGGGCAGGGCCACACATCCTTTTTTTTTTTATTCAAAAAATTTGGAAGCTCTATACAGGGTCAATATTCAAAGCGATCTAACTGGCCAGTTGCATCACCTGTTCAGGGCTAACCACTAATTTTCAGTGCCACTTAACCAGTTAGTGCTGCTGAAAATAAGCAGGAAGCGCCAAACTCAAAGCCAGCTTTTTTTTTTTGGGGGGGGAGGGGCATTCCAAGAGCAGACTTGGCATTTGGCCAGTGAAATGCTGATATTCATCACTGAATCGGCCAGGCTAACTGCATAAAAGTCAATTCTTTCTTTATGTGGTGACACCCAGTGAGAGAAGGAAGTCTTAATTGCTTCTGCCTTACCTCTAAACAGAGTACGATGAACTAATGGAGTTTCTAATAATGGTTGCCAAGTTGAAAGTTCCATTAGCCCACAGTAAAACCCTAGGGTAAAGTTGTGCATTAAGCCATGGCAAATGTGAACTTTTCTGCGGCTTAGTAAAAGGGCTAAATCTAATTATTAGCACTTCTTTTTATAAGATGCAGCTTCTAAGAATTTGCAAGGAATTTGCAGGTAGACTTGATTACCGTACTTGGACCTTTGAGGAAAGTTCTTAAGAGATCTGCAAATGATATAGAACGTGACAGTGGGTCCTTTAAAAGAGCGCCTTGCATCTTATTTAAAACTACCTTGGCTCCTGGTCATACAGGGTGTTCAGTTTAAGCTGGGTTGCTTGCTTTCTCAATTGTTATTGGAATATTTACGAAGTACAGTACATCGAAACTGGCAGATTCTTCTGTAAATTTGCATTCCAATGAAACACAAAAGCTGTTTGTGCCTTCTGTCACTGAAGTGACTTAACAAAGTGAGAGCTGCTATGTTTAGTGGGGCTGATCCTGTTTTCTGGAACATATTACCAATTTCATTTTTGTACCTGTACGGATTGTTTTACATTGAGGAAAATATTTAAAATATACCTTTTCACTCAAGCCTTCTACAATAGCTGATATGAAAATGAGACTATTGAAGTCTAGAATTAGTGAACAGGATTCTAATTTGTCTCTGAATGAAAACGCCCACTTTGGGTATTTTATTCATTTTTGTATAGATTTGGACACATGCAAGTACATAGAAAGATAGAAAAACAGAGGCAGATAAAGACCATATGGCTTATCGAGTCTGCCTATCCATGCCATCTACTCTACCCCTCCTCTCCCTTAGAGATCCAGGGTATTTGTCCCAAGCTTTCGTGAATTCAGATACACTTTTTGCCTCCACCACCTCCACTGAGAGAAGCCATTCCAAGCATTCAGTGAGAAAAAGTTCCAAGCATTTCCGTGAAAAAGTATTTTCTGGGGTAACTTCTAAATCTATCCCCTTTGACTTTCATCCTATGCCCCCTCATTCCAGATTTTCCTTTCAATTGGGACTCACCTCACACGCATTTTTTTAATCTAAAGGCATTTAAACATCTCTATCTTATTTCCCTTCTTCCACCTTTCCTCCAAAGTATACATATTGAAAACTTTTAAGTCTGTCCCTGTACACCTTATGACATAGACCAATGACCATTTTATTAGCCTTCCACTGGACTGACTCCATCCTGTTTATATCTTTTTGAAGGTGTGTTCTCTAGAATTGTACACAATATTCTAAATGAGGTCTCACCAGACTCTTATACAGGGGCATCAATATCTCATTTTTCCTACTGACCATACATTTCCCTATGCACCCTAGCATCTTCCTAGCTGTCACCATCACCTTTTCAACCTGTTTGGCCACCTTTAGATCATCACATAGTATCACACCCAAATCCTTCTCCTCTTTTATACACAAAACATCTTCACCCCCTAAACTTCACCCCAACTTCAACATCAAAGTACTAGCCAAGCACTCCACCCCTCATTCAGACCTTCTAGCCTGCCAACTTTCTGACTCCTCCCTTACAGGAAATCTAAACTGCCTTCTATGCTATATCACCCCAGGAAAATGGAATACCACCAAACAAGATCTAGAAGAGTTCATCCTCCAGAACTCTCTTTCCTCTACAAATAATCTGATCCTTGGTGATTTAAACCTCCACCTAGAAGACCACACCTCCAAACAAGTAGTAGATATCATATCATACCTCAATACCCTATCGTACCAGATCCTCAATCCTGAACCAACACACGAAAAAGGTCATCAACTCGATATTGCAGCATACTCATCCCTAAACCTCAATACACAAAACATCCAAATAACCAACGGCACTTGGCAACCCACCCTATGGTCGGACCACTATAAATACAATTTCACCATCAAATGGCAGCAAAACAAAAATATACCCACTCCTCCCAAAACAAGCTTTATGACCAGACAGAAAATCGACCCCAACACATTCTGGAGCATAGTGGACCCAGCATTAGTCTCCAGTAACCCTAGCGAATTCATAAACACCTGGCGATCTCTCAGCGAATCGACCTTGAACAAACTAGCACCACTAAAAGCAAAAAATAAAATATGTAGACAATCAGACAAATGGTTTGACATCGAACTCCTACAACTAAAAAGGAAATGTAGACAACTAGAAAGGGCATGGTTAAAACAGAAACAAGATAACACTAAAACAGAATGGAAAATCCAAATCAAGCAATACAAAATCAAACTGAAGGAAAAACGTAAAGACTATTACTCCAACCTCATAGGCACCGACAACCCAGACACAAAAAAACTTTTCAACCTAGTAAAAACCCTTACCGACACCAAACCATGTCTAGCCACCCAGGGAAACCTAACACCTACAGCCTCGCAACTAGCAGACCACTTCAAAAATAAAATCATCTCAATCAGAACAACATTCAACAACTCACAAAACAACATAGACGAGATTCTAATAAAACCCATAACAGATGAGTCCATATCAGCAGACAGATCCTGGACCGACTTCCCCACAATCCAGTGGGCCGACCTGGACAGGCTATACAGAAAATATTGCAAATCCTCATGTGATCTGAACTACTGCCCACCATACCTACTAGCAACAGCGTCCACCAACTTCAGAGCTTGCTACATATTATGGCTGCAAACAACACTCAGGGAAGGCCAGTTCCCACCTGACCTTGGTGAAATCATAGTTACGCCTATACTGAAAGACCCCAAAGGTCTAATAGACAGCCCATCGAACTACAGACCAATCGCTTCAATCCCAACATACGTCAAAATAATAGAAGGGCTAGTAGCACAACAACTGTCCATGTACCTAGACACCCACAACATCCTACATCCATCCCAATCCGGATTCAGAACCAACCACAGCACAGAAACTCTTCTGGTATCTTTACTAGACATAGCTCGAAGACACCTCAGCCAAGGACACAGACTGCTAATCATCCAATTTGATCTCTCGGCTGCATTCGATCTGGTGGACCATTCCATACTTCTCCAGATACTAGATGCAATTGGAATTTCAGGAAAAGTTCACAATTGGTTCCAAGGCTTCCTTAAAACTAGAACATATAGAGTCAAATCAAAAGACATTCTATCAGAACCATGGACCAATCCATGCGGAGTGCCACAAGGCTCTCCCCTCTCTCCCACACTCTTCAACCTATTCATAGCATCCCTAGGCACCACCCTGGACACCCTAAATATTACCTCCTTCAGCTATGCGGACGACATAACCATCCTCCTTCCTTTCGACATCCACAATCCAACTTCCACAGGACGCCTGAAAACAACACTAGAAACAGTAGAAAAATGGATGACAAATCATAAGCTGAAGCTGAACCCAGACAAAACTAAATTCCTAATGCTAGAGAAGGACAAAAAACCATCCCTAACAGAACTGGAAGTAAACTCAATCAAGTACCCAATACAAAGCTCCCTCAAAATCCTGGGTATACATCTAGACAGATGCTGCACAATGCAAACACAAATTCAAAAAATCACCCAAAAAGCATTCTTCACAATGCGAAA
This sequence comes from Geotrypetes seraphini, assembly GCF_902459505.1. Taxonomy (NCBI): domain Eukaryota; kingdom Metazoa; phylum Chordata; class Amphibia; order Gymnophiona; family Dermophiidae; genus Geotrypetes; species Geotrypetes seraphini. The sequence continues at coordinate 213,559,129 of NC_047089.1, read as the reverse complement.
TCTAAGAAAAATCAGAAAATTTTTTAATAAAGACCAATTCCGGATCATTGTCCAATCTCTTGTGCTGAGCATTGTAGACTACTGCAATAGCCTTTACTTACCTTGCCCTAACAACACAATAAAAAAACTGCAGACCATCCAGAACACAGCCCTCAGACTCATATACTCACTCAGCAAACATGACCACATTACTAATGCATACTTAGAATCGCACTGGCTACCAATAAGAGCAAGAATACAATTCAAACTCTACTGTCTCATTTTCAAAGTAACCCACGGCACGGCACCTAGTTACCTAAACAACCGCTTCCACTACTACCTCTCACCCAGAAGAAGGAGAACGCAGAACATCTTCACCTTCCCACCTCTCAACGGAACTCGTCGTAAGAAACTTTACGACAACCTCCTAGGGACACAGGCAGCTAAAATCGACTCCGACATCTCAGAATTACTGATCAAAACAACAGACATAAAAGATTTCCGTAAAGAAATAAAAACACTATTGTTCAAAAAATATCTCCCATCACTCGAACCTCCTCCCAATGAGTTACCAATCAACACCTTCAGAAATACCCACCTATAGTATCTCCTTGTCTATGATTTAGAATGTACTGTAACTCTCCTACACTACACCTGATCTAACTTGATTCAATCGATATATAATTCTCCTGTGATATGTATTATCTTCTGTGACATGTATTATCCTCTGTGTTATGTACCATTCTGTTAAACTGTTGTATCATAATTCTACTATTCCTGAAATCTACTCTTATCCTGTAATGTAATTCTCTGGAATTGCCCAGACATCTTCTATATTGTAATCCGCCTAGAACCGCAAGGCACAGGCGGAATAGAAATCCCTAATGTAATGTAATGTAATGTAATGTAAACAGTACCATTCCCTCAGGTTTTTGCAGCCCAAATACATGACCATGCATTTCTTAGTATTAAATCTTAGCTGCCACATTTCAGACCATTCCTCAAGCTTCGCTAGGTTCTTCCTCATGTCACACTATCAGAAGTGTCTATTCTATTGCAGATTTTAGTTTCATCTGCAAAGAGGCACATGGGGATTGTGTGGCGCAATGGTTAAAGCTACCCTGAGGTTGTGGGTTCAAACCCAAGCTGCTCTTTGTGAACCTGGGCAAGTAATTTAATCCCCCCATTACCACTGTCCTGTAAATGATTTTATGGGATTTTGTGTTTCCATTTTGTAGGATGAATTTAAAAGAAGATTTTAATAATGTAATACCGTTAGTTAATGTCTTTTTGTGTTTGTCTTGTTGAAACATGTTTAGCATTTCTTAAATATGTATGCATGTAATTTTGTAAACCACATAGTTTTTATGCGGTATATAAATTTTTAAATAAATAGAGCATAGATCTTAAATTTAGACTTCAAAAGCGTCTTTATACAAGAAAGATTTCAGGGAACTCTTGAATTTATCCAGAGACGGCACACTTCTAAGGGGAGAAGGCATGAAGTTCCATAGTTGTGGTGCATATACTGAGAATATCTCATTTCGTCTTGTGCTAATAATTTTTGGAGAGGGTATTGCAAGTAAGTTTTGATCTACGGACCTCATGGTTCTAAAAGGAACGTACGAAATTAATAATTTATCGAGAAAAGCTGGAAGGTTTGCCTGTTGAATTTTAAAACAAAGGAGTAAAATTTTATATGTTCTGCAATGTTGAATTTCGTAGGAGTGGCATTATGTGGTCAAATGTTTTTGAATTTGTGATGCCCTATTGGTACCAGGCTACTAAAGTAAAGGTATTATGTTTTGAGAGTACAATCTGTATGAACAGCATTGCCATCTGATAGTAACTGTGCTAATTAAGAACTGTGCTTTTTACCATCTGAATAGAGGAACATTAAGCTTTATTTTTGTAACACCTTTTCAGAGGAGAGGAGAAAATAAATAAACTGGAACTGTTTTTCTATTGAACCACATTTTTCATCAACTGAGAGAGTAAAGTTCAAGTTTGGAGTTTAACATCTGGTGTGGTCTACATTATTGTGTGAGTGGACCGTCTGATACTAGATGGCACAATCCCCAACTCTAAAGCTGGTCCTGTTCCTGGTCCTGACAAATAAAATACTTTATGTGCTCAGGCAATCGCCTACCTGCACACCACATCTAGCACTCTCCTTTTATCCAATTCTTTGGTTACCGAGTCAAAGAAATTGTCAGATTTGTCTGACAAGACCTGCCTCTAGTGAATCTATGTTGCCTCGGGTCCTGTAATCAAGAGTTTCTCATCCTCTTCAAGCCAAGTACCCCCATAAGTCTAACAAATATCAACCAAGTACCCCCAACCAAGCTCCGCCCCAGACCCCATTCCCATAATAATAGTACTAATTGTATTGCAATTTCTTCCATCCATTTTTCATATACACACAATATAATCTTATTAATACATAATGGTAACCACAAAATTAAAAAAAACACAAAGCACACTGTATGCAGAGAAAATGTTAATTATCATTTATATTTGGGGGGGTTCAAAGAGATCAAGGCAGATGACTTTAAAATATGCAATATCACCTCAGTAACAACTTTAGAAAAATAGACAAATATAGACAGCTGACACATTTCGATCACTAAATTGAAAATGAAATCATTTTTCCTATCTTTGTTGTCTAGTGATTTCATGTGCCTCTGGTTGCACTTCCTTCTGACTGTGCATCCAATATTTATTTCTGTCTGCCTCCTGCACGCTTCCTCTCCTCTGGACCTCATTCCCTTTCCCAACCATCTCTCTCTGTCCCTCCATGAGTGCAACTTTTCTTCCTCTCTCCTCCATCTCCATTGGCAACATGTTTCCCTCTCTCTCTCACTGTCCTCTCATTCCCTCCCTTGCTGCAAAGGGAGTGGGGAAAGAGATAGATAGATTCAGGATGCATCTCTCTCATCCCTCTACTGCCACATCCAACATTTCTCCCTCCTTTCCACCAGTCGAACATTTCTTTTTCTCTGCCTCCTGCACACTTCCTCTCCTCCAGTCCTCATTCCCTCCCCAACCAACATCTCTCTCTCCCTCCATGAATCCAACTTTTTACTCTCTGCCCTCTCCCCCTTCCCCTGAGTGTGACATTTCTCCTTCCCTCCTTTCTGCCCTACCCATCCATCTCTCTCTCTCTTCATGAGTCCAACACTTTCTGCCTCCTGCACGCTTTCTCTCTTTCTCCTTGCCCCTTTCCTCAAGTGTGACATCCCTCCTTCCCAACCCCCCAGTCCATCTCTCCCTAACCCCTCACAACATGCTCTCTCCCCATGCACCATTTCTCCCTCTCCTTCACACCATGTCCATTTCTCCCTCTCTCATCACTCTTACTCATCCTGCAACAATTTTCCTTCCTTCCATCCCCCCCAACCCCATTCACAACTAATATGCTTTTTCCCCATGCATCATCTCACCCTCCCATCCAGTGTGCAGCACCTTTCCTTTCCCCTTCAATGATGCGGCAGAGAGAAGATCTCGACAGGGAAGGCCACGAAGCAGCATGTTCAGAGCTGCTGCCACCGCCACTTCTGTTTTGGAGGCTTTGGAGTTGAAGGCATGTCAGGCTCAAGGTGGGAGGGTTGGTGGTGTTCCGCTGCACAGAGAGATGGGAGGGAGGGATAGAAAGACGCAGCAAAGGGAAGGCCTGTTTAGAGCACTGCAGCTCTTTTTGGAAGCCTGGTTGCTGCTGCAAAAGGGGTTGGGTGAGAGGCGAGGAAAGATGCTGCACATGGGGGGGGGGGGGGGGGAGAGAAAGGAAAGAGGAAAAATTGGCGTAGAGGAGAGGAAGGGAGAGATGATTGTTGTACATGAAAAAAAAAACATCCCCGAAAATAAGCTCTAGTGTATTTGTTGGAGCACAAATTAATATAAAACCCTGTCTTATTTTCAGGGAAACATGGAACTTCAAGCATTTTCCTCATCTGTCCCAGTGGGCTAATAATCTGTCTAATGTACCTGGAGCAATGGAAGATTGAGTGACTTGCCCAGGGTCACAAGGAGCAGCTCAAGGTTTGAACCTATAACCTCAGGGTGCTGTGGCTGTAGCTCTAACCACTGTATCACACTTTCCCACAAGGAGCTCATTAGTACTAAAATGAGCACTCCCTATAATGCTCAGAAGAGAACGCCCACCTCATAGCGTGCACAATTTTCCAGAAGGTCTGGATAGGGTTACCAGATATCCAGGAAAACCCAGACATGTGCTCTTTTTAGAGAACTGTCGGTGCCCAGACATACCTTCCAAAACCTGGTAGTTTGTCCGGGTTTTGGAAAGCCCTGACCTCCAGCCGTGTCTGGAGGGCCTCTCAGCAGCGCGGATGATGTCACACACATCCACTCATGCATGGAGGCCCTCCTGACACAGCCCGGTGGTCAGAGATGAAAGACAAAGCTTTGTGGAGGTAGGGCTGGGGGCATAATGAGGAGGTGTCGGAGGTGGAACATGGTGGGGCTGGAGACAGAACAAGGCGGGGCTTGGGGGCGGATCGGGAGTGAGCCATGTGTCTGGGTTTCTACGTCAGAAAATCTGGTAACTCTACATCTGGAGCTGTCAATAGCTGTTTGTGTGCCTGTTGTTTGAGTATACAGTACTCCCCCGATATTCGCGGGGATTCTGATCCAGGAACCCCCGCGAATCTTGAAAAATCGTGAATACGGTTTTTCATGGGGAAGACTGGAGAGGGCAGCGGGAGAGGCCAGGAGAGAGCAACCAGAGCACTAGCGAGTGAAGGAAATCACTTGCTGTATGCTCCGACCGCCTCTTCCTGCACTAAAGTCGGGCCTTACCAATCAGGAGCTGTGTGTCAAAGCAGCTCCTGATTGGTAAGGCCTGACTTTAGTGCAGGAAGAGGTGGTAGGAGCATATAGCGAATGATATCCTTCACTCACCGTCGCTCCGGCTGCTCTTTCTTACCTCTCCAGCTGTCCTCTCCTGGTCGGTGGTTCGCGGTCGGAAAATATCGCGAATGACCGGGACCGCCAACCGCGAATGACCAGGGGAACACTGTATATCCCACACCTATGGTTAGAACACAGCTGTTATGCATGAGACACTCGTTCCCAGAACAGACGCATAACAGCTGCGTTCATATCGTGGCTGAGAAACATACAAACAAACAAACAAAACCCCCAAAAGTTCCAGAGCTCCCGCAATCAGGAACTGTACTGGACCCGCAGAACAGCGGTACCTACACTTAAGTCTTGTGCACAGAAGCATAAGAACATAAGAAGTTGCCTCCGCTGGGTCAGACCAGTGGTCCATCGCGCCCAGCAGCCCGCTCCCGCGGCGGCCCATCAGGTCCATGACCTGTAAAGTGATTCTTTGTCTGGAACCCGTTCATTCCCCTTTTCCCTTCTATCTATTAACCTTCATAGTCCTATCTCTACCCCTATCTGTATCCCCAAGTCCTTCAGGAATTTATCCAATCCCTCTTTGAAACCCCGTAATGTACTCTGTCCTATCACATCCTCCGGAAGCACATTCCAGGTGTCCACCACCCTCTGAGTGAAAAATAATTTCCTAGCATTGGTTCTGAACCTGTCCCCTTTCATTCTCTCCGAGTGCCCCCTTGTTCTTGTGGTTTCCAATAGGCTGAAGAATCTGTCCCTCTCTACCTTCTCTATGCCTTTCATGATTTTGTATGTCTCTATCATGTCTCCTCTGAATCTCCGCTTCTCCAAGCACAGCTCCTCCCCCTTTTACCGGGCTACTCAGCACAAATAGCATGCATATGATTTGCATGCTACATTTGTGCTGAGCATGCTCTCAACCTGATATTTTTGTACCAGGTTGCCGGAGCTTTGTGCATCCTGCCCTCAAGTAGACAATCTGACTGGCCTGAACTTTAATTCAATTTCCTTTATCATCCTGCTCCAATTCATAGAGCAGGTCCCAAGAACACATTTCTGGAGCCAGAAGAGATGATGTTCCTGAGAATTACTGAACAATGTAATGGATAAAATGTAAAATAGAGGCTTGACTCTAGCACATAATCAATATACAAAATTCTATAATGACAATGTAAGTGTTTAAAATGACTTCAAGATAATTCAAAACAAATCTTAAAGCCATTCAGACTATAAAATCTTTGAGCTAAATCACTGACTGTGTTCTGCAACTGCTTTTGTTGCAAAACCAGACTCCGATAATACATCTGCAAGAGGCAATGTAAGCCTTATAAATTATTAGTCCTAGAAGGTGAATTTTGAGAAGATTCATCTTATATTTAACAGAGCACCTGTTACCTGCAGCTACAATCCCTGCAGAGACCATACCAGTCTCTCCTGCTGAAGGACTAAGTCTTTGAATTCTGCTTGTTTTAAAACAGGACACTGAGGAAGAACTAGAGAAAGAAAGGAAAGAATACAGGAAATGCAGGAAGTAAATTTTATAAGGGATATTTCATGCATAATGGCTTTTATCCATTCATAAAAAAGGACTTTATAAAATGATCTGAGGGATTGCGCATGAAAAACTATGCCCAGTACCAAGAAGGTACATACTCTTAAATGACCCATGTGTAGGCATGTTCAGGGGCCAAGTTTTCATGGATTTTGGACTCAGCTGTGATTTACACATGTAGGTGTCAATACAATCCAATAATCCACGGATTTCATCATCCACCATCTGCAGTCATTCTCTTTTTTAAAAATGTAATTTCTGTTAGAGCTGAAAATCCAAGTTTGCAAAGACAATAAGATCCAAACAAAGCCTTGATTGCTTTGTTACACAAGTTAGGATAACTACTGTATAAAAATAAAAATAAAATTATTTGCCGTTGGTTTTCAAGGACCAATCACATCAAAGAATGATGCTTGCCTGGGCAGTTGTATCCTTACTCACCCAGATGCTCATAACATTGACAGACTCTTGCATATATGACAGGTCATCTTTAGATTCTATACTAGTGTACTGTATACTTATGAAGGGAATTTTTTTTTTAAATAAAGTAAAATTCTGGAATCTTTCGAGGCACACACAGAATCTCTTCTGAACATAAGAATAGCCATACTGAGTCACACCAAAGGTCCATCTAGCCCTGTATCCTGTTTCCATAGTGGTCAATCCAGGTATCAAGTACCTGGTAGAAACCCAAATAGCAGCAACATTTCACATTACCGATCCCAGGGCAAGTAGTGACTTCCCCCATGTCTGTCTCAATAATAGACTATGGATTTTTCCTCCAGAAACTTGTCTAACCGCTCTTACCACATCCTCTGGCAATGTGTTCTAGAGTTTACCGATAACTACCGGTATATATCCTCTAATTGGTTTTAAAAGTATTTCTCTGTAACTTCCATTGAGTGTCCCCGAGTCTTTGTAAGTTATGCATGTAATTCCTCAGTTTAGCACAAAGTATTTATACCAGCTTTATTGATGTGTAATGACTCACACTTACAAACATTCACAAGTATATAGTATTCTATAAAGAAAAATAGATATACAGTATACTTTCATGTATAGGATAGGCCACAAATGGTTAACAAATGAGGAAAAAATAAAATAAAATCATATAGAACAGGGGTGCCCAAATGGTCGATCACAAAGGCAACATGAGTCGATCGCGTTGCCTTTGCGATCTTGTTCTTCCTGCCTCCCCTAGCTAGGCCAGGCGCGTACAAGTGCCGGACCCACAAGCTTTCATCTCCAACGTCAATTCTGACATCGGAGAGGAAGTTATGAGCCAGTAAATCATGCCTGGTTGGCCTGGAACTTCCTCTCTGACATTAGAATTGACATTGGGGGGAAGGCTTGTAGGCCCGGCACTTGTACGCGCCAGGCCTGGCTCAGGGAAGCAGGGAGAAATCGGCGTGGTGGCTGGGGAGGGCATGGAGAGAGAAAGAATCAGGGAAGTGGAGAAATTGGCATGATGGCTTGAGGGGGGCATGGGGAGAGAGAAAGAAAGACAGGCAGGCAGCGGGACAGAGAAAGAAATACAGAAATAAAGAGGGGGCAGGGAGAGAGAGAAACATAGAAACATAGAATAAGACGGCAGAAGAGGGCCATCGGCCCAGCAAGTCTGCCCACTCGAGAACCCTCCCTCTCTGGTGTACCCATCCTTTATGCATAACTCTGTAGCACCCCCACCTGTTTGTCCCATCGACTTTTGAAGTCGAGCACGCTACTAGCCTCGATCACATGGCGTGAAAGTTTATTCCATCGACCAATCACCTGTTCGGTGAAGAAGTACTTCCTGGTGTCACCATGAAATCTCCCCCCCCTAAGTTTTAACGGATGCCCTCTTGTTGCCGTGGGGCCCTTAAGAAAAAATAATTCTTCCTCCACTTCAATGCGACCCGTAATGTATTTGAATGTTTCTATCATATCCCCTCTTTCTCTGCGCTTCTCGAGAGAATATAGGCACAGTCTGGTTAGACGTTCTTCATATGGGATGTCTTTAAGTCCTGAGATCATCCTAGTGGCCATTCTCTGGATCGACTCCATTCTCTTCACATCTTTTTGATAATGTGGCCTCCAAAACTGGACACAGTACTCCAGGTGAGGTCTCACCATGGATCTGTAAAACAATAGTATGACTTCAGGCTTTCGGCTTATAAAGCTCCTTCTGATGCAGCCCAGCATTTGTCTAGCCCTTGCTGAAGCTTTCTCCACCTGATTGACAGCTTTCATATCTTCTCGGATGAGAACTCCCAAGTCCCTTTCTGCAGTGGTTCTCGCTAAGTTTTCACCGTTCAAGGTGTATGTTCTGCACGGGTTTCTGCTCCCAAGATGCATTACTTTACATTTTTTGGCATTAAAGTTTAGTTGCCAAGTACTGGACCATTGTTCCAACAAAAGCAGGTCCTCCTCCATAGTGCTGGGCCCGTTTGCTCTGCCCATAATGTTGCATAATTTAGCATCATCAGCAAACAATGTAATTTTGCCTCGAAGTCCCTGAGTTAGATCTCCAATAAAGATATTAAACAACATTGGACCCAAGACCAAGCCCTGTGGCACTCCGCTGGTCACTCTTGACATTTTTGATTCTTTGAAGTCTGCCGCTAAGCCAGTCTTGCGCCCATGCTGTTAGTGTGTTTCCTACTCCCAACGAGTACAACTTGTTCAATAACCTATGGTGAGGAACACTATCAAAAGCCTTGCTAAAGTCTAAATACACGATATCCAGGGACTTCCCCCCATCCAGTTTTTTCATTACCCAGTCAAAGAAGCTTATCGGGTTGGATTGACAAGACCTTCCCGTTGTAAAGCCATGCTGGTGGGGATCCCTTAATTTTTCATCATCTAGAAATGTGTCCAATCTGTTCTTGATCAACTTCTCCATGAGTTTACTCACTATTGATGTGAGACTCACCGGTCTATAATTTTCAGCTTCTGACCTGCATCCCTTTTTGTGGAGTGGGATAACATTGGCGGTTTTCCAGTCCTGGGGAACTTTTCCCTCATTCAGGGAAAGACTGAAGAGCACTGCTAACGGTTCTGCTAGGACATCCCTCAGTTCTCGAAGTACTCTAGGGTGTAGATCGTCCGGGCCCATAGCTTTATTAACTTTTAATTTCGATAATTATTGGTAGACTTCGCTCTCTGTAAACTCCATGTCCCGGAATGGGTCTTCCAAATTCCCCTTTGTCTATAGCTGAGGACCGGATCCTGTTGCTTTGCAGGTGAAGACTGAACAGAAGTAGTTGTTGAGTATTTCTGCCTTATGTGCGTCGGAGTCTGTAAAGTCGCCGTCAGATTTCTTTAGGTGCCCAATACCACTTGTGTTCTTCTTCCTATTGCTAACATATTTGAAAAAGGATTTCTCCCCCTCCTTTACTTGCCTAGCTATGTTTTCTTCCATCCGTAGTTTGGCCTCTCTGACTGTCGTTTTAACTTTTCTGGCTTTGGCCAGATAGGTTTCTTTAGTTTCCGGTCGTTGTAATTGTTTGTAGTTTACAAAAGCTTTTTTCTTTTGCCTCACTAATTCTGAGATCTCCGCGGAGAACCACTGTGGTCTATTTTTTCTGCGTCTTTTGCTCTCGGTTTTGATGTATATGTTGGTTGCTCCTTGCAGGGTAGATTTTAGAGTCGACCATAGTTCCTCTACCTTGTCTGTTGTGCTTTGGTTTTGCAGCACCTTGTAAACGTAGTCCCCCATATCCTGAAAGTTAGTTCCCTTAAAGTTTAGGACCTTAGTCGATGAGTTTGGCCTAGTGGATCCTTTCTTGAGGTGGAACCAAACCATGTTGTGGTCGCTGGATGCCAAGGTGTCTCCCACCGATATCTTTGAGACGCTGTCACCATTGGTGAGCAGCAGGTCCAAGATTGCCTGGTCCCTGGTGGGTTTCAATACCATCTGCTTGAGGTGTGCTCCTTGCATGGAGGCCAGTAGCCTCTTACTGCCGCTGGTTGTAGCGCAAGGTTTGTTCCAGTTCACATTGGGCATATTAGAGAGAAAGAAAGACAGGCAGGTAGGGGGAGAGAGAAAGAAAGAAAGACAGAAATAAAGAGGGGAGCAGGGGCAGAGAGAAAGAAAGACAGGCAGGCAGGGGGAGAGAGAAAGACAGAAATAAAGAGGGGGGACAGGGGGAGAGAGAAAGAAAGAGAGACAGAAAGAAAAGGGAAGGGGGCAGAAAAAAAGAAATATTGGATTTACAGAAGAAGTTAGTGCAATGAGAGACTCATGAAATCACCAGACAAAAAGGTAGGAGAAATGATTTTATTTTCAATTTAGTGATCAAAATGTGTCCGTTTTGAGAATTTATATCTGCTGTCTATATTTTGTACTATGGCCCCCTTTTACTAAACCGCAATAGTGGTTTTTAGCACAGAGAGCCTATGAGGGTCAGGAGCTGCGAGGGGCATTCAGTGCAGCTCCCTGCGCTAAAAAATGCTATCGTGGTTTAGTAAAAAGGGAGGGGTATATTTGTCTATTTTTGTATAGTTGTTACTGAGGTGACATTGCATATTTTAAAGTCATCTGCCTTGACCTCTGAAAAAAAACCCAAATACAAATGATAATTAACATTTTCTCTGCGTACAGTGTGCTTTGTGTATTTTTACATTTTATTGTTGGTAGATCATTTTGACTTGGCCCTTTTAAAAGTAGCTCACAAGCCAAAAAAGTGTGGGCACCCCTGATGTAGAATAACAAAGCTTTCACTCTCTGCTCTTCATGCTTTTATTTACCCCTCACCACCTCTCTTTGAAACTTGAGGTACAAATGTTTTGTGATCACCCAACTTCTTCCTACAGATACCTTTTGTTCACCTTTACAGCTGTAACTATTTATTACTTAGACCCAGTTTTCCTGCAATTTGATAAACTACAAACTTGCCATCCCTACTCCCAAATGCCGAGTTTGCTGCTTTGTCATAACAATCATCGGTTACTGTCGCTCTCTGCCAGCGGCTTAATTAACCCACTCTCTCATTAGCATGTGCGCGCATCTTGTAAGGAATGAAACCCTGATTATTTTCTACAACAGTCGCGGCCAATTACCACGCTGAAATGGAACCACATTAATCAAATCTTTAGTACGGTGGCAAATTCAGCCATATCAGATTGCAGGAGACTGCAAAACTAATATGTCACTGTCAGCAGACTGCGCAGGCATTTAGTGAATTGCATTAAATAGATGGCTTCGCTGAAATGGCATGAATTTAATATGTGATGGGATCTGGAAGCTATTAGTGAGACTGGAGTACTGGGAGCCTGGCAGTTCTGGACTTCATCCATGAACTCAGGAAACCTAAGCAACCTTCCCCGCCCCTTGTACAAATCTTCACATCTTGGCTGTTTAGGCAGCCAGGATTATTTTTGTAGGGGGAAAAAAAAAGATGTGACAAACTCTGCTATTATTATTGTTCTGTGGTGTGGCACTCTTCAAGCGATCCTGTTTTGGGCATAGCTAAGTCATGACAGGCACAGTCTATGATTAATAGGCATCACACAGGGTTACTAACTGGATCCATCCTGCTTTTAACCCCCACTGTTTGCTGAGGATTTCAGGTTGCACCATATATTTGCTGAAAATAAAACAAACTCAGACTAATTCAGCCCAGCCAGCGTACATGGAACGAATTAACAACCCTGGGCCTGATCATCAAAGGATTTACGGCGTCCAAATTCAAAAGGGTTTAACCAAACAAAATGGCTCCTGCCCAGTTAAACTCCACTGTGCTAGCTGGCTGCTGGGATTCAGCCACACTTAACTGGGTAGTGCCAGTTTTCATTAAAATGTAAAAATATATGGTCCCTTTTTTTGCCTGGCTAGAAGAATTGAAGGACACGTATGGATAGGCATCGCTGGTTGGCAGGACTAATACCAATGCAGTACTACTTGCCTGGCAGCCTATTGCATTTCCACCAGCGGGCTCAGCCTTGCAGCTTTAACTTTCAGTGCTATGATGAATAGGGATAGTGAAGGTCCTTTTCCAAGCTAATGTCAACAAACCACAGTAAAAATCCATGCTATTGGCAAAGGTTTGGGGATTAGTGTGGATTTTTAATGATATATATTGATTTGTTTTTCATTAGCTTACTAGATAACACAGTAAACTGATTTCCTAGAGACGTTACAAATTCTCCATTAATTTTTTGGGGTATGGATTCTTTTTATCGTGCTTTTGCTGCATCCATCCCTGTGCACTTCTCCTCCACGCATGCCTGTGTCTCTTTCCATTTCTTTGTCTCTTTTCTTCCTCTGGGGATGTACGAGGGTCATTTCATAAATAACGCACACTATTTTTTAAAATTTACATGTTTTTTTTTTTTTCAAGTATTTCTTTACAATCCTTCAATATAGTCTCCCTGCTTTGCAATGACTGAGTCCCAATGTCCGGGAAGCTTCATTTTTCCATTCAAGACACTGTTTTTGTTCAGTTGCCGAATGGCTCGGGTACCGGCGGAGAAAAGCTCTTCCAGAGATGCAAAATGATGTCCACACATAGATTGTTTCAACTTTGGAAAAAGGTCGAAGTCTGGAGGACTCATGTCTGGACGGTAGGGAGCATGAGGTAACACATCCCAGCCATATTTGTGTAGTTTTTCAATGACGAGTAGAGAACTCCATCTTCTCCACGGCCAAAAAAATTTTGGCGAGCTCAATCAAAAGTCAAACAAATGATTTTTGCTTATGATCATGAAGGCATCATCATTACAGACAAAGTTCCATGTGGAAGAAGTGTCACAGCAGTGTATTATCGGAATTTTTTGCAAAGGAATGCGCAGAAAAATATACAAAACCCGACCTCAGTTGCTCATGGCTGGGCCACTCATTCTTCACGACAACGCTCGCCCGCACATAGGGAATGTCGTCATTGAAAAACTACGCAAATACAGCTAGGAGGTGTTACCTCATGCTTCCTACAGTCCAGACATGAGTCCACCATACTTCGACCTTTTTCCAAAGTTGAAAACAACCTATGCGTGGACATCGTTTTGCATCTCTGGAAGAGCTTTTTTCCGCCGGTACCCGAACCATTCGGTAACTGAACAAAAACTGTGTCTTGGATGGAATAATGAAGCTTCCTGGATATTGGGACTCAGTCATTGCAAAGCAGGGAGATTATATTGAAGGATTGTAAAGAAATACTTGAAAAAAATAAAATAAAATAAAACATATACCAGTAAATTTTAAAAAATAGTGTGCATTATTTATGAAATGACCCTCGTATATTTCTTAGGGTAGATTCGGTAATGTTCCTTAAAATATTTAGTGTACGCTAAATCAGTTTAATGTATTTTGTCTACTTATTAACACACAGCAAGTTGATTAATGTTTACATGCGCATTAACAATGTTATTAAAACAAATGTGTAAAATGAACCAAAGAAACCCTCAGAAAATCAGAAAAAAAATCCAACAATCATATCTCTGGTTTCTGTATCTCATGTATGGACAGTGTTATATAAATCATTTCCGTTTGAAACAGTTCAGAGAATTTACCAGGTAACTGCTTAGATATTTGAGCAAATTATTTTGAAAATTATCTTCATATTGTCTATATCCTTTCAGAAGCACCAAAGAAAACTACAAAAGTAATCTTGTGCTGCTTCCTTTACCGTATGTAAATCTTTCTAGATTTATTCCTTGGACACAAGGCCTGAAAATTCTTAGGGCTCCTTTTACTAAACCATGGAAGAGCCTTTTACCGCGGGCTGGCGAGACAAATGCTCCAACCCTCCTAGGAATTGAATGAGTGTCGGAGCATTTACCTCACCTGCCCGTGGTAAGAAGTTCTTCCGCAGTTTAGTAAAACCCAGCGTTCCTCTTTGGCGTTAAATCTCACTTTTTAAGATAGTTTTACTTGTTGAGATGGTCCACCTTTGGCGTCTCTGAGTACCAGATATGTCCATGCTATTTAGTAGGTTCATTTGATCTTGATCTGTACTTTTTATGGTGTACCAGCAGGTATTGTAACTAGAGAATGTTAGCAGAGTTAACTGTGGGAAAACTCACAGGATCAAGAGATTCTACCAGGGCTTCAGAGCAGCAGAGTCAGCTGAATCAAAGCTGCGTGAATATATTTGCATGTGCATTGGGCAGAACAAAGCTCACTCCAGGAGGCTAATTGAAGTAAAATATTTGCTCTGATATTTAGGTCATTAAAGGCAACCTAAACATCTACTCAACCACTGCTGTTTTCATGATATTTAAGACTAGTCTTTAAGCCCGTTAACATTAACGGGTGCTAGAATAGATGTCTGTCTGTCTTTCTTTCTTTCTCTCTCTCTACCTCCTGCTGTATTTCTCTCTCCCTGACCCCCTTTCTCTGTCTGTCTTTCTGTCCCTCTTCCTGCCCCTGTGTCTTTCTTCCTTTCTTTCTTTCTGTCTCCCTCCCTTCTGCTGTCTGTCTGTCTGTCTGTCTTTATTTCTATCTGTCTATCTCCCTGCTCCATATGTAACATTCCCTCCCCTTCATTTCCCTGTGCAGCAGCATTTCCCTCCCCCAACCTCACTTCCCTGTGCAGCAACAGCAGCAGTATTTCCCTCTCCATCCACTTCTCTGAGCAGCAGCAGCAGCAGCGGTATTTACCTTCCCCTACAGATCCCTGTGCAGCAGCATTTCCCCCAACCCCCCCCCCCTTTGCTTCCCACAGTCTGGCCTACCATCGCACTCACTGTGGTTAAGGAGATCGAGAGGGCACAGCAGGAAAAATGGCAGTACCGGAAGAAGTTTATTTTTAAGTTTAAAGTTGCCGCCGCGGTTCCTCTCAAGATCGCTGCCTGCATGAGAAGCCTTCTCCGACGCAGGTGTGGCTCGTGAGAGGAGCTGCCGCAGCACCTTTAATCTTAAAAATAAACTTCTACCAGTAGTGCCGTTTTCCCTGGATTTAGGTTTGCGCGAGGTGGAGAGCAGGGAGAGAGAGAGAGAGAGCTTCGGGCGGCCAGCAGTCGCCACGGCCGACATCCGCCTCGGGGGGGAGGGAGAGAGAGAGAGCGAGCTAGCTTCGCGCGCATGCGCACTCCTACCTGCAATACCCTACATCTCACGGAAAACGGACGCACGCAGATGGGAGTGCGCATGCGCGAGTAGCCTTTTATTATATTAGATACAGGAATACTTCGTCAAAGTTGCTTTTGCTACAAGACAGAGGCCATTACAAAGCTTGGTGGTAAGACACAGAGTAGAAGGCCTGGGTTTTGAATGAAGTGAGCCATGGTGAATATGGATAGGACTAGGGTGGGTTTATGACTTGGACATTTTTCTGTCATAATCGAACATTTAGGAAAACATCCAGGGCACAATATGGATATTTGGGGCTACACCTGTTTTAATAACAAATAAGTGCCAAAAAGGTGCCCTAACTGACCAGATGATGACTAGAGGGATGTAAACATGTCCCCCCATAGTCCCCAGTTGACACTGACCCCCTCTCACCCCCCAAATATGTGAATGAAACAGTGCATACCTGCCTGTATGATAGCTTCAGATGTTATGACCAGTCCTAATAAAGAAGCAAGCAGGTTCCCAGAGTAGCCTAGCAGGCAATGTAATCAACCATGGAGATGGAGACTCAGGCCCATATCCCAATTTAACTACGGTGAAATCTGTGAATCTTCCAAAACCTACCCAAATCCTACTGTACTTACATCTAGGTGATACTTGGGGGGAGTATGGAGATTCAAGTTTACATCCCTCCTGTGGTTCGAATTGGAAGTGTTTGGGGAGAAAAACATCAATCTGGCCATTTATGCCATGATTTGGACATTTTTCTCTTTTGAAAATGAACCCCATAGTATATCTAGACTTTCAGAAAGCTTTTCACAAAGTTCCTCATGAGAGACTGCTGAGAAAATTAAAGAGTCATGGGATAGGAGAGAATGTTCTGTTGTAGATTAGGAATTGGTTATTGGACAGAAAACAGGGTAAGGTTTAGAGAATGACATGGGGAAAAAAATCTGTCCCTGTCACTGCACTGTCCCCGGCCCACCAGCCCCTTCACCGCCCCATCACCGCCATTCACTTCACAGCCCCGTCACCGTCACCGCATTCACCGCCCCGTCACCGTCACTGCCATCCCATTCACCGCCCCGTCACCGCAGCATCCATACAAGCCTCGTTACTGCAATATTTAGCTTATTCCTTCCTTATAAATCAAAGTTTTGGCTGCTGAACTGGACAAAGAGATATTTAGCTGGCAGGGCTTTGTTTATAAATTTTTATCAACACAACTAATATACTACTTTATTCTGAAGCAAAAAAAAAGAAATAGAAATTTTTTTTCTACATTTGTTGTCTGGTTTCTGCTTTCCTCATCTTCTCATTCAATTCCTTCCATCCACTGTCTCTCTTCTCTCTGCATCTTCCATTTGCTCTGTTAGTGTGCCTCTCCCTTTCTCCCCCCCCCTCCCTTCCAAATTGGTCTGGCACCCTTCTTCCATCCACTCCCCCATAGTCTGGCATCTCTGTCTTCTTGCCTGCCAGCATCTTCTCCCCACTCTCTCTTCCCCATTTCCCTTCAGCATCTTCTCCCACTCAGTCTTCCCCAAGTCCTTTCAGCATCCTTCTTCCCACTCTGTCTTCCCATGTCCTTTCAGCGACCTTCTCCTCATTCTCTCTTCTCCATTTCCCTTCAGCGTCTTCTCCCCACTCTCTCTTCCCCATTTCCCTGCAGCATCTTCTCCCTACTCTCTGTTCCCCATTTCCCTGCAGCATCTTCTCTACACTCTCTGTTCCTCATTTCCATTCAGCATCTTCTCCCCACTCTGTCTTCCCCATGTCCTTTCAGCATCTTTCTCCCCCCTCTGTCTTCCCCATGTCCTTTCAGCGTCCTTCTTCCCCTCTGTCTTCCCCATGTCCTTTCAGCGTCCTTCTCCCCCCACCCCTGTCATCCTCATGTGCTTTCAGCATCCTTCTCCCCACTCTGTTTTACCCATTTCCTTTCAGCATCTTTTCCTCTCCACTTCACATTTCCTCCTCCCTGCCCCTTACCTTCGTGGCAGTGAATGGCCTTGTCCCCGTAGCCACAGTGGACACAGGTTTTTCCTCACCATTTTGGTGGGTTACCCACGGCTAGCCACAGGTAAAAGCCCCCGTGTCATTCTCTAGTAAGGTTAAACGGCCATTTTTCTCAATGGAGGAGGCGAATAGTGGAGTGCTACAGAGATCTGTACTGGGACTAGTACTATTTAGCATATTTATAAATGATCTGGAAATTGAAATGACAAATAAGGTGATTAAATTTCCAGATAACACAAAACCATTTAAAATTGTTAAAACACACGTGGACTGTGAAAACTTGTAGGAAGACCTTTGGAAATTAGAAGACTGGATATCTAAATTTAATGTGGACAAATGCAAAGTGATGCACATTGGGAAGAATAATCCCAAATCATAATTACTAGATGCTAAGTTCCATCTTAGGGATCAGCATCCAAGAAAAAAATCTAGGTGTCATCATAGAACAGGGCACAGAGTGAATGGAATTAGAATCATATTAGTTCAAGATTTGGGAACTCAGATGCATTGTAGATAATATGCTGAATCCTTTCACCCTACAGGGGAGGTGCCATTTTCCTGTGACATTCATCTGATTACACTGATGACAATTTCAAATGATGTCCTCAACATTGTAGACAAAGTCAAGTGGGCACACGTGAAGGTGACCAAGTGGGCATATTTAGGGGCATTTCTATGATGTTTTGGGGTGTAGTTTATTACTACAGTAGAATCTCACTTAACTGGCACTCAACCAGCATTCTCAAACAACTGGCAAAAAAATTCCCCCCCCCCCCACCCCAAGACCACCTTCACTGCTACCCTTCATTCCACCCCCCACGAGGCCACCATCACTGCTACCCTCCATTCCAAACTCCCGCCCTCTCCAAGCTTCTCCCCACTGCCCACCACTCTAGCCAGCAGATTAACCATTCCCCCTAACTGTATCCATGGCATCGGTTTGTCTGTCTTGTCTATTTAGATTGTAAGCTCCTTTGAGCAGGGACTGTCTCCTTCGTGACTCTGTACAGCACTGTGTACATCTGGTAGCCCTATAGAAATAATTAGTAGTAGTAGTATTGTCTTACATGAAGCTGGCTAGTAGATGATCTCTGTTTTTTCAGACTGATTGAAAGCTCATATCAGAGGCTCTGCATGCATGATGAACTAGGCTCTAATAACCTGGAAGTCTTCCAGTGAATGAGCCACAGATAACCCCAAGAAATTATTATGGCACTGTAGAGACATCGCAGCCCTGCTCTGTTCCCTTTAAACAGCGGAATGGGAGGAGAAGGCTAAAAACTGGAGACAGGCTCTTTCTGGGAGATTGATTTACAACCATGATATTTCTCAATTTCTTAATCTGAACATTGCAGAGGTGTCGAGTTAAAAAAAATAGTCTTTTCATTGAGCCAACTAAAGATTTATCTGTGGATGAAGTTGTTATGTATGAGCTTTTAATAGAAATTAATACTGCCAAGATCCAGCATCTTATGTCAAATTATTTTAGCAATAATAAATGACATTAATACAGGGAGACTGTTATTGTCAAGCTGCCATTGCAGTGAATGTTTTCTGAAGTCCTCCATATATATTGCTACCTGTAAACTATAATATGGTAGAGTTCATGTTTAATAAAGACTTCTCATATCTTTAATTAAAGAGTTCTCATCTGTTTCATGCTCTAGTTGCATGGAAGTGGCTGCATCAACTCCTTAGGCTGTTCCATACACCGGTTCAATAGTATTTTGTTTTGTTTTGGGTTTGTGTGTTTTAGGAACTTTCTTCATGGACTGTATGAGGGTGCCGCTGAAAAGTTCTCAGCCCAACCAACAAAGTTGGGGCAGTCTCCATCGAGGGCTATACACATAGTCCAGTGATTTTCCACTTTTTCCGTTCCCTTCGTATAGCCCTCGATGGAGACTGCCCCAACTTTGTTGGTTGGACTGAAAACTTTTCAGCGGTCCCTCGTATCAGAGGGCCACCAAACCATTTTAACAACAGAGAAATCACCAGAAAGAGACCGTTTTCTTGCTATAGCCTACCTGCCTGCCTGACCCTGAACACAGAGGCCCCACCTCCAGTGATGCTAGTACTGATGACAGAATCAGTTGTAGCCCTATTCCAAAAGCAGGTTGCCACTGGTCGGTGGCCACTAAAGGGGTGAACCAAAGTGCTGTGAGCCCTGTCTTGAGATACAGGGAAGTAGTTTTATGATTTTGTCTCACAGGTGAGGGTTGTTAGCAAAAGATGTTATTCCTGTAGAAGAGTTTAAACCAGCCTAGGGTTGTGGCAGTTTAGGGCTTGCTGATACGCAGTACTATGGGATTATTTAAAAGCATCTCCATGTATAAATAGTGACATTTGCATATGTAGATTGCATAAGGTTACCAGATTTTACTCCAGTAAAATCTGGTCCCATGGCCCTGCCCCCAGGCCTGCCCAGTTCCATCTAGCCCCGCCCCATTCTACCCATCACGCCCCCCATCCCCGCCCCTCAACCTATTCTTGCGCTCAGAGCCACATCAGGAGGGCATCTGCACATGCACAGGTGTAACATGATGACATCACATGCATGCGCACATACGTGTGATGTCACCGCATTATATCCACGCATGCGCAGATGCCCTCCCGACGTGGTTCCAAGCTGGACGCTTTTCAAAAACTGGACAAAAAGGGCATGTCCGGGTAAATCTGGGCATCTAGTAACCCTAAGATTGCATATACATGTAAAGGGAAATTTTAGAAAGCAGTTATTTTATCTGTGGAAATCCACACCAAGCCAAAGATTTCATGGGGACATGGTACAGCATAGTTTCGGCATACCTTGAGCAGAACAAAAATCTAAACAAATATTCTGCATTTTACAAAAGAAACATACCTATATGGGGGGGAAAGATGTTCTACCAGATTATACAAAACAAAAAACAGGCAGAAAATATATATAAATGAATATACTTAGGGGAATGATCCCCATGGGCCAATCTCAAATAAAGACACATACATGAAAAGCTCCAAGATATAAAATTGGCTGGTGAGACTTCAGTACTGGAGGACTGCTCTAGGTAACAAAGGCAGTTTTAACCCAAGACGGTATCTCAAACGTGGCACTGATGGAGCCTGTGCCTTTGAGTCCGCTCCTAGCCACACAAGCATCAAAACTCGACAACCAAATCTCCAATCTACTAATTATGACCCCAGACTACAAAACATTCAGAAAAGAAATAAAGACTCTACTCTTCAAGAAATTCCTGCAAACGACTTAATACCGCTAGCTCCTTCCCAATTCCCAAAACCACTCTCCAATACCTTCCCGAATCCCCAAAGCAACCTCATCTACTCCTTATCTCCTCTAGAAATTACCAGATATCTTCTTCATGTAATACCTTTTGTGTAATTCTTTTGTAATCCGCCTTGAACCGCAATGCATCGGCGGAATAGAAATCTCTAATGTAATGTAATGTAATAATGTCACTCACAATTTAATGTAAACCAAATATCAAAATACCAGGGAATAGGATAGGTCCATTCAATCAATAATATACAAACAGTCCAAGTGCAAACTCTTCTTGAAAATTCATATATGGTGACTAGATTATACAACAACAATAGGAATTTAGTATACCACCTCAATCTTTAGCTGTAACTGGTTCTCATAAAGGGGAATTCAGATGGCCTCATTCATTAAAAAGTCCATAAACCATTTTTAAGATGGACTTGGGAAAATCCACTGCTTATTCCTGGGATAAACAACTACTACTACTAGTGGTCAACAGCGGTGGATTGATACCGGCATCGGAGGATCTCCTGTGGCCTGCTCTCTCTCCCACTCTCCTGGACAGAGTTGCAATCCTGCAGCTGCATTGTTGGACACATTGAAGGGAAACTGGACTTCACTTCAGGGGTCTGCTGTCAGTGGGAGTGGGGCCTGGCCTTGCCTGTCCGGTGACTGGTGTCATGGGTGGGCTTCATTGGCGTGATTCCTGGTTCTGCTTCTTTGGTGGCGGCCAGTTGACCTGGTTCTGCAGACTGAACGTACTATCAAGCCGCCTCAGAGACTTTTTTATCTCTTAAATTTGTTTTATTTTTAATTTTTTTTATCTTCTTTCATTCTTTCTATTTCTTTGATTTTTGATCTTAGAAATATATTACATATTTTTATTTTAATCAGGTACTTTAGCTAGATTGAGCCTTTGGGATAGAGAG
Source organism: Geotrypetes seraphini (assembly GCF_902459505.1). Taxonomy (NCBI): domain Eukaryota; kingdom Metazoa; phylum Chordata; class Amphibia; order Gymnophiona; family Dermophiidae; genus Geotrypetes; species Geotrypetes seraphini. The sequence goes on along the minus strand of NC_047089.1, from coordinate 213,537,530 downwards.
GGTAGTTTTTCCTCAAGTACCTAATTTCATTTTAGGATCAGCAGTCTAGGCCTGGCCAGGTGTTCAAACTTTCGGAACTGCACCATGGCGTCACATGGACAAAAATTTTTGTCTTTGGCTGAACATGTCCACCATGCAGTAGATTGGTGGTTTAAAAAAAGGGTCACAGTGTATTGCATTAGGCAGAACAGTGCTGTTTCTTCAACTTACCCATGCTAAATTGCATTCGGTGTTTTTTTTTTTTTTTCTGAATTAAAAATTTTATTGCATTTGGCTACAGCGTACTCTGATTTTTCATGACTAAAACATGGTACTCCGATTAAGCACACACTCCGTTTAAGCACACGTCGTGGTCCGGTCCGGAGGCCTTGCACTTAAGTGGAGTTGACTGTAGTTTATACTATCCATGAGAATACCATTAGGCTGTCATTTATTTGTCACAGCAGCAGATACAAAAAAAAAAGAATAGGACTGCAATAAATCCACAATCAGCACAATGGAGATGGCCAAGGAATGCACACATAGCCAAAACATAGAAACATAGAAATAGACGGCAGATAAGGACCCAACGGAGGAAAATCACCAGGCGCACAGGAAATGCCAAAAGGAATGCCACCGAGAGGTTAGAAAAGCGAAAGGGGAATACGAAGAGGGGCTGGCCAGGGAGGCGAAAAACTTCAAGGCATTCTTCAGTTACGTAAAGGGGAAGCGACCAGCGAGAGAGGAGGTGGGGCCATTGGACGATGGGGATAGGAAGGGAGTGATTAAGGAGGATAAAGAGGTAGCTGAGAGGTTGAACACGTTCTTCTCGTTGGTTTTCACGAGTGAAGACACATCTAATATACCGGACTCAGAGGAGCTCATGAGTGGGGAACAGGCCGAAAAATTGGAGCACATAAGGAGGATGTCCTCAAACAGATAGACAGGTTAAAATGCGGTAAATCACCGGGCCCGGACGGGATCCACCCAAGGGTTCTGAAGGAACTAAGACAAGAAATAGCGGGCACAATCCAGCATGTTTGCAACCTATCCTTGAAAACTGGTGAGGTACCAGAGGACTGGAAATTGGCGAATGTCACACCTATCTTCAAGAAGGGATCGATGGGTGACCCCGGGAACTACAGGCCGGTGAGCCTGACTTCAATTATAGGGAAGATGGTGGAAGCTAAGATCAAGGACGGCATTTGCGAACACATCGAGAGGAATGGCCTACTGAGAACAAGCCAGCACGGATTCTGTAAGGGAAGGTCGTGCCTAACGAACCTTCTGTACTTCTTTGAGGGAATAAGCAGTCGGGTGGACAATGGGGAACCCATAGACATCATTTACCTCAATTTTCAAAAGGCTTTCGACAAGGTGCCACATGAAAGGCTGCTTAGGAAGCTGTGGAACCACGGGGTGGGAGGTGATGTGCACAGATGGATCAAGCACTGGTTGTCGGGTAGACTGCAGAGGGTCGGAGTGAAGGGCCAATATTCTGACTGGCGGGGAGTCACAAGCGGTGTGCCACAGGGATCGGTGCTGGGGCCGTTACTCTTCAACATATTTATCAATGACCTGGAAAAGGAGGCAAAGTGCGAGGTTATAAAATTTGCAGACGATACCAAACTGTGCGGCAGAGTTAGGTCCAGGGAGGAGTGTGAGGACCTGCAAAGGGACCTGGACAAGCTGGAAGACTGGGCAAACAAATGGCAAATGCGCTTTAACGTGGAAAAATGCAAGGTCATGCATATAGGGAAAAAGAACCCGTTGTTCAACTACAAATTGGGGGGGGCATTGTTGGGAGACAGCAGACTTGAGAGAGACTTGGGTGTGCTGGTGGATACATCACTGAAGCCATCTGCACAGTGCGCAGCAGCCTCGAAAAAAGCCAACAGGATGCTGGGCATCATAAAGAGGGGCATAACAACCAGGACGTGGGAAGTCATCATGCCATTGTATCGAGCGATGGTGCGTCCACATCTGGAATACTGCGTTCAGTATTGGTCGCCGCACCTCAAGAAGGACATGGCGGTACTTGAGAGAGTCCAAAGGAGAGCAACGAAACTGGTAAAAGGGCTGGAACACTGCCCATACGCAGAGAGGTTGGATAGGCTTGGGCTCTTCTCTCTGGAAAAAAGGAGGCTCAGGGGAGATATGATAGAGACCTTCAAGATCATGAGGGGCATAGAGAGGGTGGATAGGGACAGATTCTTCAGACTGAAGGGGACAACAAGTACGAGGGGGCATTCGGAGAAACTGAAGGGAGATAGGTTCAAAACAAATGCAAGGAAGTTTTTTTTCACCCAAAGGGTCGTGGACACTTGGAATGCGCTACCGGAGGAAGTGATCAGGCAGAGTACGGTACAGGGATTCAAACAGGGATTGGACGGATTCCTGAGGGATAAAGGGATCGTGGGATACTGAGGGAGGAGCTGGGATGTAACACAAGTATAGAAAGCTAACCAAGTAATAAGTATAGAAACCCAACCAGGTCGTGCATGTGCAAGACCAGAGGGTTAGGACTTCGATGGGAAGATAGGACTTCAATGAGAAACCAAGGTGGCAAGGGAGCCCCTTCTGGTGATTCAGACAGGTTGTGACCTGTTTGGGCCGCCGCGGGAGCGGACTGCCGGGCAGGATGGACCTATGGTCTGACCCGGCGGAGGCACTGCTTATGTTCTTATGTTCTTATGAGGGCCACGGCCCATCAAGTCTGCCCACTCCAGTGACCCTCCCTATCTATCTTTGCGGATAGATCCCACATGTCTATCCCATCTGGCCTTAAAATCCGCCACACTGCAGGCCTCAATAACCTGAAGTGGAAGACTATTCCAGCGATCAACCACCCTTTCAGTGAAGAAGAACTTCCTAGTGTCACTGTGCAGTTTCCCGCCCCTGATTTTCCACGAATGCCCCCTTGTTGCCGCAGGACCCTTGAAGAAGAAAATGTCTTCTTCCACCTTGATGCGGCCCGTGAGATATTTGAATGTCTCGATCATATCTCCCCTCTCTCGACGCTCCTCGAGTGAGTAGAGCTGCATATTCCCCAACCGCTCCTCGTACGGGAGCTCACTGAGTCCCGAGACCATCCTGGTGGCCATTCTCTGGACCGGTTCCAGTCTCAGCACATCCTTGCGGTAAGACTGGAATCGGTCCAGAGAATGGCCACCAGGATGGTCTCGGGACTCAGTGAGCTCCCGTACGAGGAGCGGTTGGGGAATTTGCAGCTCTACTCACTTGAGTTTATTGAGATATGTTCATACACAATTCTATTTTGGAACCCTTCTGCATCTGGGGTCTAAAATGTACAAGAAATCAATATAAACATAGATAATTATTTATCCTTTATTTATTGAATAATAATAATAATAATTTATTTATCTGCCGCCATACCGGGAAGGTTCTAAGCAGCTAACAACAGGAAAGCAGTGCATGCAATTCTAATAAATACATCAAGATATTCTGTCTTTATCAAGGTGGATTATTAAATGATTGATTGCTACAGTTGTCAGGTCTTGCTGCGTCTGGGTAGGTAGAACCAACATTTCAGCCATCATGCTGTAGCTTTCTTCAGGGTGTGTATATAAGAAACATTCACAAAATCATTACAAATTTCAACAATACACAAATACTACAACAAATACTAAAATTCACATAAAATGTTTCCTAAAATAATGTGCAGGGGCATTTTCAAAAGAACGTCCAAGTCAGAATTGGAACATCCTGCTCATAATGTCCCAAAGAAAAAAAAAAAATGTCCACCTCACAGCCATTTTCAAACAGAAAAAATGTTGGGGTTTCCTGTTTGAAAATATGTGAGATTGTCCAAAATGGACAGCCATTGTCCAAATTATGAATTGCCAAAAGAAACAGAGATAAGGACATCGGTCTGGCAGCGTTTGAACAAAAATGGCCACATAGGCATTGCTGCAGAGCAAGCTTGCATGAAGGAAGGTGTGGCCTAGCCCCACACCACTCATTATGACCCTGGACAGGTCACCCAATCGTCCACTGCCCCAAGTACATTGGATATATTGTGATCCCAGTGGGATAGATAAGGAAAATACTTGAGTACCTGATTGTAACCTTGATACATAGTATATAAATATTCCTCATAAAAAAATAATGGTTAGTGCAGTGGACTTTAATCAGGGCACCCAGGTTCATATTGCACTACATCTCTGTTATATTACATGGCGAGCCTTGAACAGACAGGGAAATTCCTACTGTACCTGACTGTATACCACCTCAGTAGCCCTCAGGCTTGAAGGTATCTTAAATATTTAGGTACTATAGGTATATCTCTGTTTCTGGAGGGGCTCACAGTTTAAAGGTAAAATAGAGTTGAAGTGGGATTTGAATATAGGTCCCCTTGTTCATAGCCTACTGTACTGACTATAGGCTACCCTTCAGACCTGCTTGCTGCTGTGCTCAGAATGCCTATAATACCTGATGTGAAAAGGATCCTGTTTTCCCTTTCCAGTGTCCAGACTTGGAGAGACTTCTTTGTAGAGTTACCTTATGGCTCCTGAAAAAGGAGGACGGATTGAGACATCCAGGTTTTGCTCCCAATGAAAGCAATAGAAGAAAACCCGGATATAATAGTAATCTAATATAATAAAACCCTAAGCCGCGCATGTGCACTCTTACCTGCGTGCTCCCGTTTTCCGTGCGCTGTAGGTGCCCGCAGGTAGGAGTGCGCATGCGCGGCTTAGGGTTTTGTCGGCGGCTGTCGGTGGCTGCAGGTTGCCGCAGCTGTCGGTGGCTGTCAGCGGAGGGCAGACACGAGGTAAGGGGTGCTGCTGGACAAGGGAAGAGACGGAGGGGAGAAAAAGGAAGGGAGGCCTACTGCTGGACGGGGGAGCAGGAAAGAGGTGCTGATGGACAGGGGAAGAGACGGGGGGGAGAAAAAGGAAAGGAAGCATGCTGGACAGGGGGACAGGAAAGAGGTGCTGCTGGACAGGGGGGAGATTAAAAAAAGGGATAAGGGCTGCTGCTGGATAAGGGGAGCAGTGAAGGGGGAGACAGGGAAGGTAAAAGGAAGGGAGAATGGGTGGAAAGCCGAGGAAAAAGAAAGACAGAAATACAGAAAGTGGCTAAGGAGAGAGAGAGAAAGAAATAAAGACAGACACACACATGTATTCTAGCACCCGTTAATGTAACGGGCTATAAGACTAGTAATAATAATAATTTTATTCTTATATACCACCAAAGCCATGATAGTTCGAGGCGGTTTACAACAACAAGTGCTGGACAATCAGCGAAGTGGTTATAATATAGAGTTATCGAATATAAGCCATGATGTTTCGAGGCAGTTTACCACGAAAGGTGCTGGTCAAACAGCGAAGTGGTCACAATACAAAGTCATCGAATACAAGCTTACAGAATGGAAGAAGTGGAAAGTTATAAAATTCTTAGGTTACAAATCTGGAACCATATGGTAACCCTACCTCCTTCGTCTCAGGATAATTTCATTATATGGTTTACCTATAGACTACATCTCTCAACAGCGATAGCTCTAATGTCTTCTCTATACTTCCCTTGTAATAGCCACAGTTCTTTGTATTTCTCTCTGTCTCCCCCAGTATGCTGTGCTCTTCCTTTCTTTTTGTATATCTCTTGAATTGTGCATCACCTTGAACCTAGGTAGGTATAGAGCGACTCATACATTGTTAGATTAGATTAGATTTCCTGATGTCTGTTCAGGCATCATCTAAAATGGTGCACAGATTAAAGCAGAAATATATTTCTTAAAACAATCAAATCCACCTTTTTGTTATTATTGTACTCCAGTATGCAGTGTGTACTCTAGAACTTTGCACTACAGATCCACCATGGAAAAAGCACATCACAACCCAACTCTGGTTTGGATTATTTTACTATTCCAGCACTAAGGGCTCCTTTTACTAAGGTGTGCTAGCGTTTTTAGCGCACGCACAAAATTACCGCATGCTACGCTTCTAGAATAATGCCAGCTCAATGCTGGCATTAAAGGTCTAGCGCGCATGGCAATTTAGCACGTGCTATTCTACGCATTAAGGCCTAAATTCTCTATTACTGCGTTTAACTTAGGCGTGCTTTGGACGTCCGCTGCAAGTGAATAATTACGGAGTTAAGGGTCTTAATTGATGTTAATTGGGTAATTAACGACACATAGACGTCCCTAGGTAGTACATAACGAACTAACGTCTATTGAACGCATAGTCCCGTCTGCAGCTCTGGACGTGGGCGTTCCGTGGGCGTTCCGTTGGGCGTGCCAAGTGGGGACGCTAGATAGGCGCTACTTGGGCGAACGCGTGCGTCTAAATCTCGTGAATTATGTAGACGTAAGAAACCCTGGTCTAGCTTGGATTTCAATGCCGTTTCAACTATCGTAATTGCGGCTCTTTGTTAGACGCGAGGCAGACGTCCGCTGTGTTTTTCATCAATAATTCCAATAGTGAATTTCAATAGGTATATTTCATCTTTTCTCTGTCCGAATAAATATAATGACACCATAACAATGGAACACATTATATTGCATGGATAACAAACCACATTTCATCCCAAACCATAATATAATTTTCACATGGCTTTTACAACCCCCTTTTTTGTCTCAACAAACAGCACTGCAATCGGCTCTCTTTTGAAAGCAAAGAAAAACCAGCACACATTATCAGCACTTAAAAAGAGAATAAACAGATACACACCTTAACAATCCAGCTTCCCTCATTGCAAAATGGAGGTGTTCAGTTGCACAAAACTGACCTCATTGTGACCTCATCAATCTGCATCTTCCAGTAATATGCCACAATTAAAAGACGTGGTGGGTGTTGAACCCACAACTTCTGGATGTTAGCAGCACAGGCTGGGCTCCTAACCGATAGAGCTACAGCTGCTTGACTGAACTGTCCGTGCTTCATTAGGTATCATATCAGGATGAACTCAAATAAGTTTAAGCAAAGGAATGCCTAAAGATTTGGAACGTTTTCAAGTAGAAAACAAATATGAAATATGTATTAAAGAATTGCAGCACAAATAACGCCTAAACGGAACCGATTATTTACAGTCCTATATGCATTAGTACAGTGCTTAGAATGAAGATTAGCGTGTGAGAAAAACGGAGCTCCACCTCACATGCATTCAAGCACACTTGGGAATATGGGTTTGGGGCTCAGTGAAAGCAGCCTACTATGACATTATAGCTAAACTCCTTTTCCCTTAGCACTTCACTAAGATATGATATGACAAGGGAACCAGAGGAATTGGAGCTGTGGGTCAGTGAGGAAAGGCACTCTCTACCAATTGTCCGGCCTTTGAGGGTTCAAATCCCAGCCTGTATTTTACTTGTGGCGTATCTGCCTTCCAGGTGCACTTTGATGATGCTTTCCACTTCTTATAGGAGTTGAATATAACATTTCTCCATTTAAACATGGCATACGTTGTTAGTTTTTATCGTGGTAAAGTATACATTTCTGAAATGGTGAAGAAATGGCAGAAAGCGGTATAAGCAAATCCAAACTGCTATAAGCACAAGAAAGCATTTGTAGCTCAACACGCTAATGCTCCTTTTCTGAGCTTTGCCATCTAAAACTCCCCAGTTCGACTCCCACCTTTGCTAATTTTAATAAGGTCCTAGTTTTTTGCTATTAGCTCTTATAACATTTCCCTTTGCAGGCAAACCTATTTTCAACTTACCATGGCTCGGACATCCTAAGCAGTGATGAGAGACACCTTTCCTCTGACAGCAAGATGACATTTGTGGATCGCCTGGTTAATGTGCTCTCATCACTGCTTAGGATGTCCGAGCCATGGTAAGTTGAAAATAGGTTTGCCTGCAAAGGGAAATGTTATAAGAGCTAATAGCAAAAAACTAGGACCTTATTAAAATTAGCAAAGGTGGGAGTCGAACTGGGGAGTTTTAGATGGCAAAGCTCAGAAAAGGAGCATTAGCGTGTTGAGCTACAAATGCTTTCTTGTGCTTATAGCAGTTTGGATTTGCTTATACCGCTTTCTGCCATTTCTTCACCATTTCAGAAATGTATACTTTACCACGATAAAAACTAACAACGTATGCCATGTTTAAATGGAGAAATGTTATATTCAACTCCTATAAGAAGTGGAAAGCATCATCAAAGTGCACCTGGAAGGCAGATACGCCACAAGTAAAATACAGGCTGGGATTTGAACCCTCAAAGGCCGGACAATTGGTAGAGAGTGCCTTTCCTCACTGACCCACAGCTCCAATTCCTCTGGTTCCCTTGTCATATCATATCTTAGTGAAGTGCTAAGGGAAAAGGAGTTTAGCTATAATGTCATAGTAGGCTGCTTTCACTGAGCCCCAAACCCATATTCCCAAGTGTGCTTGAATGCATGTGAGGTGGAGCTCCGTTTTTCTCACACGCTAATCTTCATTCTAAGCACTGTACTAATGCATATAGGACTGTAAATAATCGGTTCCGTTTAGGCGTTATTTGTGCTGCAATTCTTTAATACATATTTCATATTTGTTTTCTATGAGTTAAATCAAACTTCAGAGGGCTTGGACAGGTGTTGAAGAATGATCCAGTTAGGGGGGGATGTTTTTGGTGGGGGGAGGGTGTTCAGCATGAGAGAGAACAGGTTGCATTAACTATTAGACAATGGGCTGCACATAATAAAAGCTGAAGCAAAATATTGATATGTAAAGGCAAGGCTAAAGAGTTACCAGGTGTCCTGGCTGAGAAATGAATATAACCTATTTGCTAACCTTACTCAAGACTTGAACCCCCTGATGTATGGACGATGAAAAAAGCAATGCCTTAAGGCATAGAGCTATAGAGGTAACTTTGTTTAGAACATAGAGCTTAGAGATGTGAAGGAAATGACTACAACGTCACTACAGCTGTATATTGCAAAACCACATCCAATGCACATCCAATTAGATTTGAATCCTAACGGTTTCTATGACGTCCGCCGCTAATTAGGCGTGCTTAGTATATAGAAAGCTTTGGCACAGCCATTTTCCCTATGTAAGACCCCCTCATGTGAGTTGGTGTTTGTGGTGTTCCGTTTCCTCAATGATGAAACTTTGTGCTATGAAACTTGCCTGTTCTCCTTTATACTCCCTTCTGCCTTTGACACTCCTCCCCACCCCCATTATCTGTATTTCTTTCGTTTATGGATTTTTCTGGGTGTTGGTGTGAGGGATTGTTGAGGACTTAAATTTTGTGTTAAGTGTGGAGGGGAATCAATTGTTAGGGAAAAGAAGGGGCCAGGCCAGGTTACACACAGATGCCTACACCCACCACTCTCCCTGCTTTCAAAATGTCATGGTCTGCCCCACTTCCATTTTCCATATCTGCAACTCTCCATGCAAGAAATTCGATTTCCGTTTTGGAGCCATGTTGTAAGGTGAAGATATCTTTTCAGGCTACTTGTAGAACACGTTCAAACACACCCCCATAGAATAGCCAATGAGGTGTGATAGGCGTGGTTAGGAAGCGGGCCAAGGAACCGCACCCGAACGGTGCCCAATAGGCATTGAGAAACCTTTCCCGTCCTACTGACGTCAGACGTTAATTAGGCGTGCATGGGTATAAGAAGGTCCAGGTGAGCAGTGTTTCTTTTCTATTCTGTTCTATTCCTTATGCAGATGTTTGAGACTTTACTCTGTCTTAGTCTTTTACTTTTTTTTTTCCTATCTCTGCCTCCCATTTCTCTCTATTCCACAGAGCCATTAACAAGCTACATGTCATTCTAATATGTTGTTTTATCTTTTCTAGAAGTAGCTCAGATAGTAAGTCCAGGTGAGAATGATATTTTGTAAGCTACTTAGGTGTCCTTATGATAGAACTAAAGAAACCAACCAGCAAAAACTGACTTCTCTTTATGGGCTTTCATTGTGTGCTATTGTTTATAATAGTTATTTTATTTCTGATATCTCTTACTCTTCATTCCACAGGGCTGACAAAAATGACTGAGAAGACTGATAAAGACCATGCTGGTAGAAATTTTGCTGGTAGAAATATGGATATATAAGTAAAATGGATGTGTTCATACATCTGAGAGGGTTTACTCATAGAGCTAAAGTTAATTCTTTGTAGAATCAAATTACAGGCAAGTTAAAATCAGGTGAGGAATGGTTCTGTGTACTAACTCATTGATAAGAACAGGTTGGGTGTGTTGGGGGGGGGGAACACTGCCATTCAGTGGACATCCAATCAGTGTACATGGTTCAGGTGGAAAACTCCTAATGAGTGGCTAATGGCTGCCATTTTTAATAAGGAGTCTAAAGGTATGTTAGCACTTCTGTTACTTCTAGGTGTGTGTTCTGCCACAACTTCAGTGTTTCATTTTGGAGACATAGATCTTTGTTAACAGTTTCTCTATTCTTCATTTCAGGTTAACTCTGCTCATCAGCTCAGCACACCAGCTTGCACCTAGCCAAACAGTTGTAGGTGAGAATGATACTCTACTATTCTTCACTTGAGTCACTCTTCTGATGAGTGAAATAAATGTTTCACACTTCTATTGTTCTCTTCACACAGGTATCCTTGATGACTTTCAGGAACAATAGTAAATTGATAATGTTGGCCTCATAGAACACCATGGCACGCATTCCTGCTGTTATATGCACACAAACAGCAGCTCAACATAAATGAGGTTAACACATTGCTTCAGGGAAGGGAGGATAGATATGGACCTTGGGGGTTGAACCCCCTGTTTGTGAACCTTGTGTAAACCAGCTTCTCCTCTTTTCTGTTTTCAGGTGTCTTAAACAGGCAACTGCAGTATTGTCAGATGGAGTTTTGTATTACTGAGAGCAGTGCAGCTGTGAGCATCTTTGTGGTTTCCACACCTGCTTAACCAAAATAGTGCAGCTCAAGAACCAGGAGGATAGATTGAGGTATGTGGCCTTTACTTCCATCACCTTCCGTGAAAGGAAGAAAAACCCACATGTCTCATTTGGATTCTCCTGGTGTGGAGCCAACTCTTAGTAGCAGTAACCCTATTCCTTAACAACAAATCTACCACAGTGACTTATATTTTCTTCCTTATGTAGCCATTTACTTTGGAACAGGGACTGCCTTATTTTGCACATCATAGCTGAGATGTCGTTATCTACCTATAGTTGCATATACCCTTGCATTCACTTACTTTTTTCCTAGATTCTGCAATGATTTGACATCAGAGTGGCTAGCAGGTAATAGAATGAATGACAGACCCCAATAAAGATTGTCAAACTTTCTATATGTCACCTTCTTGTATATTGAAAAGGGCCCATTCAGCAGTCCCTCCTGAACCCCTATCTACCTTGGACTCTGTCCACTAAACTGCTGATGCTACATGGTTAAAACCACACAGGAAAGTTTAAACTATAACCAACTTTTTTATTAAAATATAAACTTTTTAAAACTTTTAAAAACTTAAAACTTTTTTTTAAATAACTATTTACATACACATAACACAGGGAAAGAGGGTAGGTGCCCCCCAAGAGCAGCTTGAGCTACCTCAGGCGAGGGGGGCGGAAGGAGGTGCAGTCAATGAGAGGGTGTATGGCTGCTGGCACCATGCCCTCTTTCGGCTACCAGCCGCAAGAGGGCATGTTCCATCCTCTCCACACACCCTCTCATTACCTGCACCTCCTCCAAGATGGCAGAGTAGGCCGCCATCTCCCTGGCTGCCCCCTCCTGAGGCTGGTCGGGCTGCTCCTGGGGGGGAACAGCAAGGAAAGGGGGTGGGATGGGAACAGGAAGGGCAGGAGAGTGAGGGGAAGGGCTGTGGGTGGGGGAAGGGGAAGGTCCAACAGGGGATGGTGGTGGTGGTCCAGGAGGTAGTGGTGGGGCAGGCGGTGGGGGTCCAGGGGGCAGTGGTGGGGCAGGCAGTCCAGGGGGCAGTGGTGGGGGCAGTGGTGGAGGTCCAGGTGGCAGTGGTGGAGGTCCAGGGGGCAGTGGTGGTGTGGGCGGTCCTGAGGGCTGCCAGGCCTCCTCCTCCTCTTCCTCCTCCTCCATCTCCTCTTCCTCTGCTGAGGACCAGGGTGGGGCTCCCTCCATCACCTGCGGGGCCTCCTGAGGGGGTGCCTGCGGTGCTGCTTGACAAGAGAGAAATAGGATACAGTCAGATATGTCGACAACACTTTTGAACATGACATTATTTACTACGTTATTTTCTTCAAATGCTAATAACAGGATGCAAAGCACCTACTCCACTGTAAACATCAAAATGTAGCGTAAGTAAGTGAGGCAAGTAGAACACCATAAAGCCATTGTGACATGATATCACAATAGCAGCTTTACTGCAGATTTTATGATTAAGAATGGTTGACAGCTACTCAAGCATTTTCATCTATTTATTCTGGTAGGCTGATCACAAAGAAACACACGCTGGACTCATTACTCACCGGCTTCAGCGCGCAATTCCTCCCTCACCCCCTCAAGGAAGGCCCGCTCCTGGCGCCTCAGCAGCCGCCCCCTTTTCCTGAGATCCTCAACCTAGATAATAGAGAGAGAGAGAAAGAACAGAGAGGGAGGGATATGATGAGTGCCATCTAGCACTGTGGCATAACATGTTTACTTAAGTATTGACCTCTATAAGCACATAAAAATGGAGCACGCTGCCCTCCAAGAGCCGCTATCCGCTTTGCTGCCTGCCTCTACCCCCTTCTGCCACATGTTTTACATGAATGTATTCACGTACTCCAGCTCTTTCCCCTTTCTGTGCTGGAGGCATCGCTATCTCTCTACTGTACCTGGGACAGTGGGGGGGGGGGGTTTGAGGTGACATGGCCAGCATCACAAGGAGGAGTGTGGGATTGAACTCACAACCCCAGGGTGCTGAGGCTGTAGCCTATCAGCACTGCCCCACATTACAGCATGTCCTGGTGAGCTTACAATCATACAGCAGGGGCAATAACATAGTTTGGTCAGAAGGAGCAGCGTGGCTTGAAACCCCTGACGTCAGGGTACTGACGCTGTCACTTTAAACGTCATGCCACTATCTCCCTAGACCAGCAGATTGATCCAGGAAAGGTGAAGGTATTTGAAATGACATAGCAGCAATTTGGCAAAGTTGATTTCAAGATGTTTCTATTACAAATGCGAAGCTTGTGACCCAAAAATTAGTTGTGTGCATGTTGTGAATGGAATAGATGCCTTCTAGGAGCTGAATTTGACATTTGAAATCCTACTACTGCTCCTTTGGGATGTGCTTTAATTTCAGTATTCAATGTAAAAGATTTATTATGCACAATTGTAGTTTTTAAAAGGAATCAAAATTTGCCCACAAAAACATGAACAATTTGATTGAGACAGGTTTCCATCATTACATTTTACATGATTATTTGTGAGGGCCTGACTTGGAATACTTACTTCCCTGGGACAGGAGGCTCTACGATTGAACCGCCGGGTCAGGCGGGTCCAGGAGTCCCTGAACTGCAGGTATGACCTGCGATGGCCTGCCACTCTAAAATAGTGGTGCTCATGCCCTAAAAAGAGCCTGGCCAGCAGCCTGGAGTCCTCTGTGGAGAAATTTGGCTGTCTCCTAGCTGCCATTTTAGAGGAAATAACTGCGTATGAAGAACAGCCGATTCTATGATGTCACAACGCAAAAAAAACGCGATGACGTGTTTGTGCCGCTTGGGCGTGCTTGCGGTGGCAGTTCCGCACTACATCAACACTGTTAATTACATCCTAAACCACGCCGATATCGCTGTTATACAAAAAAGTACAGCAGAATGAACCACCTCCACCAAACACAATGACAAATTAAATAAGTGAAGATTGGGAAGTGAGGTTCACATGCTTAGCTATGCATGTTTGGGTGGGTGGAAAAAAAAAATATTATGTCTTTGGTAACCTTAGTCAGGACTTGAACTCCTGACCTTTGGAAGATACAGGCAGTGCTTTTAAGCACTGAGCTATGGTGGGGACTTGGGAATGGGAGTCTCCAGAAATGGCTTTAGGTACAAGATTTGACAAGGGGTAATCATTGCATCACTAAGGTATGCTTTGACAGGGGAACCAGAGACACAAGTGTAGGTTAGTGAGTAAAAGCACTATATTGATCATCTGTAGGTTGTGAGTTCAAGTCCCGGCTTGTCTTTTACTTGTGGCATATCTACCTTCCAGGTGCACCTTGATGATGTCACAATGAGATCAGCATTGTGCTGCTTGCTATTTCCTCTTCCTGTGAACTGGAAGCCACATTCAGGTTGAATCTGTGTTTTGATTGTGTTTCTTGTTGTGAAGAATGAGCTGATAGTAGGAATGTTTTAAGACCAGGAGAGTGTTCTTTGGAGCAAGATATCACTTCTAAACTATCCTCTCTGAAATAATGTCTCTGTGAAATCGAGAGAAAGCTTATTGGATGACTTAGGGTGCCTTTCCTGCCAGTCTTTGTGGAAGTTAAACGAAGTTTATAAAAAGTCTATATGGTGTTCAAAGTCCTATCCTTTCCACTTCTAATAGGAGGTGAGTATGACATTCCTGTATAGCTTTCTGTGTAGCACACATCTACTGGTTCCCACCTTCCATTACTGATAATGTAAGTTCAACACCCACTCGGTACGTTTCATTTTCTAGTTTTCCTTTGAAACATAACATATTTATTTTCCTTGTATTAATGGTAAATTGTACAATTCTGATACAGTGTTTTAGTTATGTTTTTCATCATCCTATACTTATCAATGCTGAATGTGTGATAATAAAGAGTATATATAAAGTATAATTTAAAAAAAAAAACAAATAACAAAAAACAAACCCGTACTCACGTCTATCACGGGTCCATTAGAGACGGTTCAGAAACCTGCGTCTATTTTGCGCACGTCTATTTTGAGGGACGTCTATTTTGCGCGACGAGGGACGTCTATTTTGCGGGACGTCTATTTTGCGGGACGTCTATCTCACGCCTAAATATAGTTAATTGGTATTTACGTTTACCGGACGTCCAAAGCACGCCTAAGTTAAACGTACTAATAGAGAATTTAGGCCTAAGGCCCTAATGCACCTTAGTAAAAGGAGCCCTAAGCTTTCTGGAATTTTCCCTCTTGCATTTTGGGTTTATAAAGTTGGATGAGAGTTAAAGGTGTAGCCATTTGGAAAAAAGGATTTGGAATTATTTGGCAGATATGAAGTAAAATGCTCATGGTATGACGTATCTGTCATATAAAAGACTCTTTTCAATTTTGATGGAACTCATTTTGCTTAATTGGAAAATATGAGGCAGCCATAATGGAAAAGAGAGGCATGAAAGGTTGTGGTCACCTATACAAGACTATATAAAAAATGGTTGAGTGTTATTAAAGAATGGATAAGTATATATGTACAGTACAGGTATGAATGCATGAATGTATGTTTTTTCACTCTCTGCAAATAGGGTGGGATGGGTGGGTTTGGGGATAGTTTTTCTTAGAAGTTTTAAGAATATCCTTTGCATTGTGACGATATTATTTGTGAGCAGACTTGTTAGAAATTATATTCACATCTGCTTAAATGTATGATTAATATATATACAAAATATTCTTCAAAATATGAGACTGAATAAATACATCAATTATCTGGCATCCTCTATAAAAAAAAAAATCCTAAGCGCGCATGCGCACTTACAACGTCGTATTCCCTGATGTATGACTCCATGCTGAATTTGATTGAAGGTGGGCATGCGGCACATGGGGTGGCTTTGGGCGGCTTGTGGCGCATGCGGCGGCTTCGGGCGGCTTGTGGCGCATGCGGCTTAGAATTCAGTTGCGATTTGTGTCAGCAACGACTGCGAGGTGTCCCAATGCACTGCGAGGTGGTAAGAAGCGGCAGTTTGTGTCATGCTGGTAAGAAGTGGAGGGGGAGAGGGAAAGGGGGCTGCTTTGGGGGGAGGGGTGTGCTGGGGGGGCAGACAGCAATCATGTGTCCCATGCTGGTAAGAGGTGGAAGGGGAGAGGGAAAGGGGGCTGCTTTGGGGGGATGCTGGACAGGGGGAGCAGGGAAAGGAGAAGGCCTACTGCTGGACTGGGGGATCAGGTAAGAGGTGTTACTGGACAGGGGGGTAGAAGGAAGTGAGAAGGCCTACTGCTGGACAGGGGGAGCATGGAAGAGGTGCTGCTGGACAGGGGGGGTAAAAGGAAGGGAGAAGGCCTACTGCTCGACAGGGGGAACAGGGAAGAGGTGCTGCTGGATAGGGGGAGGTAAAACAAAGGGAGAAGGGCTACTGCTGGACAGGGGGAGAAGGCAAGGGTTGGTGGTGGACAGCCGAGGAAAGAGAGAGACTGTTCAATATCTTCATAAGTGACTTGACAGAAGGGCTCCGAGGTAAAATAACATTATTCGCCGATGACGCCAAGCTAAGCAATGTAGTGGGCAAAAGCACAACGGACAAAAACTCAATGCCCGACAACATGATGCATGATCTACTCCTACTGGAGCGATGGTCTAGGACCTGGCAACTCAGTTTCAATGCCAAAAAATGCAAAGTTATGCACTTGGGTAGCCAAAATCCATGCAGGACTTATACCCTTAATGGTGAGATCCTAACAAGAACGGTAGCAGAGCGAGACTTAGGGGTGATCGTCAGTGAGGACATGAAGGCTGCCAATCAAGTGGAGAAAGCTTCATCTAAGGCAAGACAAATCATGGGTTGCATACGCAGGGGTTTCGTCAGCCGTAAGCCGGAGGTCATTATGCCATTGTATAGATCCATGGTGAGGCCCCACCTGGAGTACTGTGTGCAATTTTGGAGGCCAAATTATCGCAAGGACGTGCTGAGGATGGAGTCGGTCCAGAGAATGGCCACTCGGATGGTCTCGGGACTCAAGGATCTCCCGTACGAGGAACGATTAGAAAAATTACAACTATACTCACTCGAGGAGCGCAGAGAGAGGGGAGACATAATCGAGACGTTCAAATATCTCACGGGCCGCGTCAAGACAGAGGAAGATATCTTCTTTTTCAAGGGTCCCACGGCAACAAGAGGGCATCCGTGGAAAATCAGAGGCGGGAAACTGCGAGGTGACACCAGGAAGTTCTTTTTTACTGAAAGGGTAGTTGATCGCTGGAATAGTCTTCCACTTCAGGTGATTGAGGCCAGCTGCGTGCCTGATTTTAAGGCCAAATGGGATCGACACGTGGGATCTATTCATAAGGTAAAGGTAGGGGAGGGTCATTAGGGTGGGCAGACTGGATGGGCCGTGGCCCTTATCTGCCGTCTATTTCTATGTTTCTATGAAAGAAAGAAAGACAGACAGACAGAAAGCGGCCAAGGAGAGAGAGAGAGAGAAAGAAAGAAAGACAGACACACACATCTGATCTAGCACCCGTTAATGTAATGGGCTTAAAGACTAGTATTTCATAAAAGGTTAGATAGTTGGTGGCAGAGAGGAAAGGTCTCAGACCCTATGTCCATTTTCACATACCAGCCCAATGGCCATTCAGCCAGTACAGCCAACAGTTTCAATCACTGGCCTTCCTCCACCACCCATAATTATTGTGCAAAAATAATGCTGTGCAAAGTTACGCATTAAAGTGTATGAATACTATCAAAATGTAAAAATCCATTTATCTTAGTGGTATCAGGCAACTTGTTCTAGAAGACTACATCTTAAAGGGCTCACATGGCCCGTGGCATCTAACAGAAATGCTTGTATAATTTTGGAACTTTTAAAAAGAAAAAAACAAAAAAAAGACACAATATTGCAACCAGTATTTCCTGAGAGTTGGAAAGTGACCCATTATGCAACACCGGGTTTCTAGTGCCTGCTTTAAAAAGCGAGACAGCAGCTGGTGTATCAGTGAAGTCACTTGAATTTATGTTCAAAACTCTTCATTGTATCTCATAAAGAATTAAGTGCATAACAAGATTTTTATGATTTAATCTTCTTTAACATTACTGTCCAAGCTCATAGGCTAAGCTGAAGCAGCAGTTCTTGTAACCATAAACTTTATTTGTAGTGGACATGTGGTCATATGCGTTTCAGACACTCTGTCTCCACGTAGCCATCTATGTACCATACTTTAAATTTATCCTTTGTTTTACTGGAATGAATTCTAGTCTACTGAGGAAGAGATGGGTAGGATAGACTGGAACATTCTAAGAGTGTCAAAGTAAAAAGTGAATTAAGACTTTATAGGGCGTGTTCTTCTCTTAAGTTTGTTAATGTTTCATTATCAGACATCTCACTCTAACTGCTTTTTCAGTGGCCACTTCACTGACATCTTCCAACTTGCTCACAGAACATTGTTGCGTAATTAGGTCAAGCTTTCAAGGTCAAACTTAGGACTGAGGCAACTGCTAATATGTGTACTGGAAAGCATGATGGTACCTATTCTCTTCTAAGACCTGCAATGAATTGTTCCCCCCAGGCAGTGGCGTACTTAGCATATGTATAAGAAACTCTTCCAAAGGGAGACAAATATGGTCATAAGATGTTCTAAATACAGTTGTTGCAGAAGCAAAAAAGAAGACAGTGTCACACTATGTTGCTCTTAAAGAAGGAAAAAGCCTCAGACAGGGCCCTCCCACCTCCACATTGGTGGATCTTCAAGGTGGTTAAGCGATAACCTCATAGGCAAAACCTTCTTAATAAATTGAGCAACTGAATCATAAACTGTGCTTCAAATAAATGCTGAAATAGATAGAGGCAAAAATACCACTTATCTTAGAGCTGATCGGCACATTGGTGTGCCGATCAGCTCTAAGATAAGTGGTATTTTTGCCTCTATCTATTTCAGCATTTATTTGAAGCACAGTTTATGATTCAGTTGCTCAATTTATTAAGAAGGTTTTGCCTATGAGGTTATCGCTTAACCACCTTGAAGATCCACCAATGTGGAGGTGGGAGGGCCCTGTCTGAGGCTTTTTCCTTCTTTAAGAGCAACATAGTGTGACACTGTCTTCTTTTTTGCTTCTGCAACAACTGTATTTAGAACATCTTATGACCATATTTGTCTCCCTTTGGAAGAGTTTCTTATATATACATTGGGTTCCAATACATCTGTGTAGTTTATAGCTGTACTTAGCATATGTGACACCCGGGGCCCATCATTTTTTGACACCCCCCCTTCTGTACGAAAAACCTGATTTTTAGTAACAAGCCACATGTCACATATGAGTACCTAGGAAAAGGCAGCATCTTACATACTGCAGTGAGCAGTGCAACATTGTAAAACTAAACAAGCCAGACTAGTACAGATCAATCCCGCAGTCAATCCTAACAAAAAACCATGTCTTTCGAACACACAGAACACAGAAAACACCTTTACCTAGTATGGAATATGTCATCACAAACTAACCCCTCCCCCTTTTACAAAACTGTAGTGTGAATTTTAGCCATGGTGGTAACAGCTCTGACATAGAATTCTGAGCATCAGAGCTGCTACCACCATGACTGGTGCTAAAAAACGCTCCACAGTTTTGTAAAAGGGGGGATAAAATAGAAATACATAGACAAAGGTTAAATTGAACCAGTAAGAAGCTGGACTCTGCATACAGTGCACCACAGAAACAGTGTCACATGTCTCCTAAAGCAAAAAATAAATATAATTTTTTTTTCTACCTTTGTCTTCTGTGGTTTCTGCTTTCCTCATCTTCTTGAAACTCTCTTCCTTCCATCCACTGTCTGCCGTCTCTCTTCCCCTAAATGGTATCTTCTCTCCTTCTATGCCCCTTCCAGAAACTGTATCCCCCTTCCATCTCTCCTTTCACCCCCATTGGTCTGGCATCTCTCTCCTCTCCTTCCCTCTCCCACACCTCTCCTCTGCAATCCCTTTCCTTTTTTTCCCCTCATTTTCCTTTTCATTTTATTTTCTGCATCTGTCTAGATTACGTTCTTATTACCCTCTCATCAATGTCCTTTTTTACTGTCTACCTAAATTTTGCCACCTCTTTCCCTCACCCTCCAGTGTTTCCCTAACTCAATCCTTTTCTCCCCATCATGTGCCCTCCTTTTATTTATCCCCTCCTTCCATCATGTACCCTCTTTCTCCAACCCTTCCATCTAGTACCTTCTCCTCTCTCTGTCCACTTCCATCCAGCATCTGCTCCCCTTTTTCTCTCCTCCCATTTCCTTCCTGCATTTGCTCCCTTATCTCTCCCATCTGCACTTCCATCCAGCATAGGCTCCCCACTACCATCCAATGTCTGCCCTTTCTCTCGCCATCCACCCCTCTTCAATCAGCATCTGCCCCCTTTCTTTCCCTCCAATATCCTTCCCCCTTATATCTCTCCCCTTTCTCTGTACATCAATTGTATCAGCACCACCCTTCCATACCACCCTGCCACCTTTCTTTCCCTCCACCACTCTTCCATTCCAGTAATCCTGCTCCTTTCTCTCCCTTCATGCAGCAAGGTCCCACGATGATTGTAGCTGCCGGCTGCCAGTCCACCCCACTCCAACGTACTTGCTCTGGAGCGGACTCAGCAGCTGCATGCTGGAAGGTCCAGCGATGACTCGTCTGCTGACTCTGCTCCAGAAGAAGTAAGTTACGTCGGAGGGGGTGGACCCAGCAGACGCAGGGAGTTGTGGCAAAGTCCCGAAATGACTGCGTCTGCCGGGTCCACCCCTTCCAACGTAAATTACTTCTTCTGGAGCAGAGCCGGCAAACGAGTCAGCACGAGACCTTCCTGCACCTCAGCCTTGCTGCCGACTCTGCTGCAGAGAAAGTAAGTCAGAGGTAACGTGACCATTTATTTTTTTCATCAAAAGGGGACATCTATTAATTGACTGTGTATCCTTTCTTTTATTTCTTTCTTTTTGCACTCAGGTCCAACAATTGTCCCTTTCTATTCCCTCCCTCCTTCCTTCCCATGTCCTTAGTGCCCGCAGTGCCTCCTTCCTGTGTCCATAATGCCCCCAGTGCCCCCTTCCCGTGACCTTAGTGCCCCCAGTGCCTCCTCATGTCCTTAATGCCTCCGTCCTGTGTCCATAGTGCCCCCAGTGCCTCCTTCCTGTGTCCATAATGCCCCCAGTGCCCCCTTCCCATGACCTTAGTGCCCCCAGTGCCTCCTCATGTCCTTAGTTCCTCCGTCCTGTGTCCATAGTGCCCCCAGTGCCCCTGTCCTGTGTCCTTAGTGCCCCCAGTGCCTCTTTCCTGTGTCCATAGTGCCCCCAGTGCCCCCGTCCAGTGTCCTGTGTCCATAGTGCCCCCAGTGCCTCCGTCCCGTGTCCATGGTGCCTCCAGTGCCTCTGTCCCATGTCCATGGTGCTCCCAGTGCCTCCGTCTTGTGTCCATAGTGCCCCCAGTGCCCCCGTCCTGTGTCCTTAGTGCCCCCAGTGCCTCCGTCCTATGTCCATAGTGCCCCCAGTGCCTCCTTCCTGTGTCCTTAGTGCCCCCAGTGCCTCCTTCTTATGTCCCCCCACTACCTTCCAGATTTTGGCCATCCCCAAAGCCAGCCTGCCTGTCTACCTATCTCCCTCCCTCCCTGCCGCACTAAAGTCAGCCAGCTTGACTGCCTACATCCTGCCCTCCCTGCCGCAGAAAAAAAAAGTGCGTCACCCCTTCTTTCCCCCAGTCCGCGCCTGCAATCTTACCTCCCCCCACCGACAAGAAGCCTTTCCGACGTCAATTCTGACGTTGGAGAGGATGTTCCAGGCCAGCCAATCACTGCCTGGCTGGCCCGGAACGTCCTATCCGATATCAGAATTGACGTCAGAAAGACTTCTTATCAGCGCGGGGGGGGGGGGGGAGGTAGTATTGTAGTGGCGCGGCCAGGGGAAAGGAAGGGCAGGAGGACCCAGACCTGGCCAGCTGTGCATCCCCCCAAGCCGTGCACCTGGGGCGGATTTTCCCCCCACCTCCTCCCCTTGGTATGCCACTGACCCAGGAATGAAGATCAAAGGAAGGGTAATTCTCTCTTCTGCATATACTACTTCCCCACTTCCCTGTTGTCTCTTTCCAGGACCTTCCCTCATCTCTCCACTTTTAGCCTATAACTACAAGAGAAAGAAAACCATGAGGGGGCCTGTTTGAATGCACTCACAAGTACTTCAGTGACCCCAACAATTCTTACTGCATGTGCCTTCTGTTACTAGGGAAAAAGGTTCAAGAGGCAGAGCCTATGTAAGCAGCTCACAGGCTCTAGGTCGAAAGGGCTACCCTGCTGCTGTTTTAGTCAGCTGTGCTGGCACTATGCTCCTGCCCTCTGAATTCTACATTTCCTTTGGGCTTCTGTGGAAGTATGGTGGTGAGGGGGGTAGCAGTAACAGAGAAAAGGGAAGAGAGGGGAGATGCTGGACATCTTAGGCAAGAGTGAGGGAAAAGAGAGATACTTTGGGAAAGAAAGAGAAGGAGAAAAATGCTGGACATTTGGGGAAGGAGTAGTGAAAGGGTTATACTAGACTTCTAGTGGGGGAAGAATAGAGAAGGGAAGATGACCTGGGGGATAGGGAACAAGTTAAGACAGGTTGGGAGGTACATGACTGATAGTTCATCTAGGGCATTAGACACCCTTGGGTTGGCTCTGCCTGGATGGCTACTGTTGGAGACAGATTGTAGGACTGAAGAACCTTTGATCTGACCAAATGTGAAGACCCTAAGAGATTCATCTCCCTTAATGACTTGTGAAGCCCTCTACTCTGGCTTTACCTGAGAATTGCTTCTTGACTTTTTGACTTTAGAACAAGGGGTTATTTCTCTTATCTGTAATTTACAATGGTAGGAGAAGACACCTTTTGGAGGAAAACTAGGCTGGTATAAATACCTAGCTCAGTATTAAATCCCTTGTCTTTGGCTCCTGTTCTCCAGTCACTTCCAGAAGTAAAGGGAAGCTAATAAATGGCTAGCCCAGCCAGCGCACTTGGAGAGAGGAGTGGAGAAACTGCAACAGACCTTATTCAGCTGCTGCACTAGTTTCTGATGGAGCCTGGAATAGAGACTAGACTACCATCATTTCCTTTAATGGAGAAGAAAGAGAGAAGCATTTAAAAGATGAATCCCTATGGAAGATGAAGGGAAGCTATCTGAATTACTACATGGACAAGAAAACCCCCAGTAGCTTAGTTCACATTTGGAAGAAACTACCAAGACAGGGCTTTGCACTAAACTAGGCGTAGAAAACCCTACATACAATTGAAGGCCTTGCAGAGAAGCTTTCCTCACACAGAGGAAAACTGTAAACAACTTTCTACTTTACTTCTGTCCGAATATAGCTGTTATTAAGTCTTGTCCCATAGTTTTGCCTGAAGAGTCCAAGTTAAAGTAAATACTTTTTGGTTCAAAACTAATATTCTGGCCTGAACTATTGCAAGCCCCCTTTTATCAAGTTGTGTTGGTTTTTTTTAATCATGAGTTGCTGAGGTAAAAACTTTGACACTCATAGGAATTCTATGAGCATTGGAGCTTTTACTGCAGTGGTCTGCAATAAAAATTCCTTACTATTTCAATATTAAGATCTGCCTCTATTAGACAATCACTATATACGATTGCACGCAGAACATTATGGACTCCGGTCAACTCTCAGGTGATTTTTTTTTCCTTATCATCAGGCTGATGCTGATCCTGTAAGCTCTTGGATGGAACACTGCTTTTTGACTTCTCGTATGTACAAAATTTCTGGACTAAAATTTGGCAACAAATACAATTGATAACTGGTATTGATATCTCCTTGAAATAGTCAATGTTTATATTGAAGTGATTCAATACAGAAGTTCTCCGATCATAAGAAACAAAAGACCTGACTGCTATTGCTTTACAAGGCATATTACATAACTGGAAACAACTTTCAAATGCTCAACTTCCAATTTTGGTGGCAATCAGTTTGTACCATCTATAGATATGAAACCAATATCAAATCAATGTATGCATTTAATTCTCACTTTGGTAAAATCTGGGAACCTATCAAACACCACGTAACTTGCCTGATTGACTGACAAGTTTTCCAAGTTTCCAAGTTTATTTACATTTTAATATACCGACCATCAACGTGTATGTGGCCAGTTTACAAAGCTAAAAACATAATAGTAATTAAAAAAAAATTAGAAGAACAGATTTGCGATGGTCGAGAAAGTAGTAGATAGTGGAAGTGAGACCAAGTAATGATAATTCTGTGGAGTGGTGTGTGCGAAAACCTTTTTGGTTTGGGTGAAAAGCATTAGTTTTCTTGAAGAATTCTGTAAGCTGGTTGAATACTATTTTTTCAGTAAGTTTGGCAACGAACGGCAGATTGGTGATCAGATGATAGTTGGCACACTGAGATTCGTCAGAATTTTGTTGTTGTTTTTTTTTGTTTTAGGGAAGACTAAGGCAGATTTCCAGGTTTTTGAGATGATGTTGGTGGAAAGGCTTTTGGTTATCATTTTCAGAATGAATGGTCCAAAGGTGGGAAATAATTTTTTTAGAATAGATGGGGGAATGGTCTCTGTAGGATTATTGGAAATATTTATCGATTGGATGACTTTGAGTAGGTCCGATAAAGAGGGGGGTTTGAAGTTGGAGAGAGTGCTGAAAGATAGATGTTTAATCTGGTCTGTAGAATCCAGGGACTTTAAGGGTGTTGGTTGTCCTAGGTTTAGTCTGATATCTTTTATTTTTAGGTCAAAATAGTTGGCTAGTTCTGTGTCAGATTGTTTATTGGGTGGTAAGGGAGGTTTCTTCTTTGAGTATGGGGATAGGGATTGTACTATACTGTACAGTGCAAAAGAGTTGCGAATGTTGGTTATGTATTTGAAGTAAAAGTCCTTTTTTGCTTTCTATAGAAATTTTATATTGTGTTGCAAGTTCTTTGTAATGACGTAAGGAACTGTTGGACTGAGATTGCCTTATAAAAGGAGTAAAAATGCATGAGCAAGCAAATGATCCCTGTAATAGAAGAAGAATGTACTAAGGAGGAATTTCTCATTCATAGAGCCTCAGGAAACACCAAGCCACAAATATAATTCAAGAGATCACAAACATATTTATTTAATATTCTGCTTGCTTGAGTGAATGTAAACAGAAGAATTCCTAGCCACTGTTTAAATGGGATTGTGTCATCAGTACAGTAATACTGGAATACCAATCAGGCTGCCATTTATTTAACAGAAGATAAAATAAAGACATTCCCACACCAAGGCCCTGGTATTTATATCTTAACCCAAAAAACCTACCTCAAAAGTAAAGAAATAGTGAGTGTCAAGGGAAAATGAATTAGTACAGAGGATGACCCTGTTCAATAAGGACTAAGATGGAGCGTACACAAAAACGGTGCCCAATGTGGGGCTTAAGGGTATTAGAGACTTTATGTCATGTGATTTGACACTACAATCAGAAAAGTAAGGGGTCTAATATTTCACCAACTTGATTTGAGCAAAAGCGATGAAAATGGCACCATAGTAACACAAAATGGCTGCCATTCCCTCTCTTAAAGCTAGATAAGAATATCAGAATATAAAGAGTTGCCCTACTAATAGTTCATGTTAAGGGACCCGGGCCAAAACTCAGTTGGGTTTTCAAGATTTCCACAACGAATATGCATGAATTCTATTTGCGCATAATGGAAGCAGTGCATGCAAATCAAACTCATGTGTATTCATTGTGGAAATCTTGAAATCTGAGTGGATTGGGGTCCTAGAGGATTGTGGTTGTCCACCCATGATCTAGCCCAGTATCCTGTTTCAAAAAGTGGCCAGTACAGGTTGGTTCTAAATCCAATAAATGGGGAAAAGCACTGGCTTTTGTTTTTAGATCTCTTTTTAATGTGTAACAACTTAAATTAACTCATGACACTGCTATTGAATTAATGATGTTAAGATTGACTGATGAATTTGATCAAAATCTGTTGGGTATCTTCTTGTTTACCAACCTCCAGGTACTTGGCCAAATATTCAATCAGCTCTTTATGATACTATTTCTGATATGTCTATTCAGTTTAGGGGACTTTAATCTGCATCTAGAAGACTCTTCAGACTTTAATGTTTCTGCCTTTCTATCTCAATGCATCTCGTTTAGTTTAAATTATTCCCCATAGTTCCTACACATGAGAGAAGACATTCTTTAGATGAGGTAGCTGACTTGGATTTGTTGGATTGTTCCTCATATGTAACGGGTTGCAATTGGTTCCCCCAACCTTGGTCAGATCACTTTTTATCTAATTTGAAGCTTTTACTCTTTTTGTCTAAGGCACACAGTGTCGTCGGCAAATTTATACCCCCCCACCACCACCCCCACACTTTTATGAAGCTGCGTTAGGGTTTTTTATTGCCGGCCATGGCGGTACAATGCTCATAGGAATTCTATGAAACATAGAAACATAGAAGATGATGGCAGATAAGGGCCATAGCCCATCAGGTCTGCCCACTCTACTGACCCACCCTCAAGTCTACTATCCTAGGGATCCCAATCCTGGTGACAGGTTCCCTTGGCTTAACCCTCTAAGGGATCCCACATGGGCATCCCATTTGCTCTTAAATTCTTGCACGCTGTTTGCCTCGATCACCTGCACCGGGAGCTCGTTCCAAGGATCAACCACTCTCTCATTGAAGAAATATTTCCTGGTGTCGTCATGAAATTTCCCGCCCCTGAGTTTGAGTGGATGCCCTCTTGTGGCTGAGGGTCCTTTGAGAAAGAGAATCTCTTCTTCCATCTCGATACGGCCGGTAATATACTTAAACGTCTCGATCATGTCTCCTCTCTCCCTACGTTCCTCGAGTGAGTACAGCCGCAAATTTTTCAGCCTTTCCTTGTATGATAGATCCTTGAGCCCCGAGACCATCCTGGTGGCCATCCGTTGCACCGACTCTACTCTTAGCACATCTTTTCGGTAGTGTGGCCTCCAGAATTGCACACAGTATTCCAAATGAGGTCTCACCATGGTTCTGTGTAATGGCATTATGACTTCAGGCTTCCAGCTGACAAAACTCCTGCGGATGAAACCTAACAACTGTCTTGCCTTAGATGAAGCCTTCTCCACATGATCAGCAGTTTTCATGTCTGCGCTGATGATCACTCCCAAGTCTCGTTCTGTTGAAGTTCTAGCTAAGATCTCACCATTCAAGGTGTAAGTTCTGCACGGATTTCTGCTGCCGAGGTGCATGATCTTGCATTTCTTAGCATTGAAGCCCAGCTGCCAGGTCGAGGACCAAAGCTCCAACAAATGTAGGTCCTGTGTCATACTATCGGGTGAATTGCCGTCTCTCACTATATTGCATAGTTTGGCATCGTCAGCGAATAATATTATCTTACCTTGAAGCCCCTGAGTTAGGTCCCCTATGAATATGTTGAAAAGGAGCGGGCCCAAGACTGAGCCCTGCGGTACTCCACTGGTCACCTCCGATGTTTTAGAGAGGGTACCGTTAACTACCACCCTCTGAAGTCTGCCACTCAGCCAGTCATTGACCCATGTAGTTAGTGTTTCTCCCAGCCCCATTGATTTCATCTTGCTCAACAGCCTGCGATTCAGGACACTATCGAAAGCTTTACTGAAGTCTAGGTATATGACGTTCACGGATTCTCCCAAGTCTAGCTGTTTTGTTACCCAGTCAAAGAAGCTGATGAGATTGGATTGGCAGGACCTCCCCTTGGTGAATCCGTGTTGACTGGGATCCCGTAGATTCTCCTCATCCAAGATTGCGTCTAATTTATGTTTGATTAGTGTTTCCATGAGTTTGCATACTATTGATGTGAGACTCACCGGTCTGTAGTTTGCAGCCTCTGCCCTGCAACCCTTTTGTGCATTGAAGCTCTTACCGCCAAGGCTGGCGATAACAAAAAACCTAGCACAGCTTCATAAAAAAGGGTGGGATTACCTCATTAGTTATTCTCATCTCTAGATCTAGATCTAGATCTGGTTGGGGAGGGCTGGTGTGGGTCATTGTAAAATCCTGTATTGGGTTTTTTCTGCGTTCTTGATATCTGCTTCCTGCTATGTTGCTGTTCTGTGTTGGTAGCCTGCCCTATTTGGGTGAAGAATATGGCTTTGCGGATCTGTTCTTGCTCTTTATTGTTCTGTATCTGGTTGGTTTGCCCAATAAAGAAATATACAAAAAAAAAAAGTATTGGACTTGACAAATATACTTGAAACTTCACTGGCTCCCAATAATCTCCAGAATCCATTTCAAATGTTCCTGCCTGGCTTTTAAGATCATTCACGGCATCCTCCCCCCCCCCCCCCTTTATCCCACTATCTTTCAACTCCTCCAGTCCCGACTCCTCCAGAACTGCCCAAAGGTATAAACTAGCCTTCCCCTCTCTACGCAGCATCCACTATGCAGGCAAACTGGGAAAATCCCTTCTCTCCAAAATCACAGGTCTTTGGAACGACCTCACCATCCCGTTGTGGAACCTGGTCTCCCTTCAATTATTCCGCAAACAACTGAAAACCTGGCTTTTCACCAAATTGTAACTCTATCCTCCCCCCCTTTTTCTCCTCCCTTCTACACATAAGTTCATGTAAACCTTTTTCTTCTTCTCTACCTATTATTTAAGTTCGTGTAAACCGTGTCAAGCTCCATACTCATGGAGATGATGTGGTATATAAACTTAAGGTTTAGATTAGATTAGATTAGATTAGATCATTTAAAAATATGTTAAAAAATAGCGGTCCCAGCACAAGATCCCTGGGTAACTATCTACCCTTCTCCATTAAGAATACTGACCATTTAATCATATTCTGTTTTATATCTTTTACCCAATTCTTAATCCACAATAGAACATTACTTCCTACCCCGTGACTTTCTAATTTCCTAATGAGAATGGACAATGAACACTCCACTGAAGATAACTGATGTAAAACCAACTTGTTTATTTCATAAAAGGACACAAGCAGAAGCTGTGGACCCGACACAGCACTGTGTTTCGGCATCTGAGGAATGCATGCATCAGGGGTCACTGTGGCGTATATGTTCACAGATGACAGGTCTGGGATAAAACAAAGCTCAGTCCAACTAACATGCCAGAGTAACCAAAATCACTGAGCAGCTATGCTGCTTATGTCCTTTTATGAAATAAACAAGTTGGTTTTATATCAGTGATCTTCAGTGAAGTGTTCATTGTTCCCACTTCCTTTTGTACTGTTTTATACCCGTGGGTTCTCTGTCCTGTTGGACTTTTTGGTGTTTATTTTTCTAATTTCCTAAGCCGTTAATTATGAGTTACTTTGTCAAAAGCCTTTTGAAAATTCAGATATACAATACTGACTAGTTCACTTTTATCCACGTTTATTCACCCCTTCAAAGAAATGTAGTAGATTGGTGAGGCAAGATTTCCTCTAA
Source organism: Geotrypetes seraphini (assembly GCF_902459505.1). Lineage (NCBI taxonomy): Eukaryota > Metazoa > Chordata > Amphibia > Gymnophiona > Dermophiidae > Geotrypetes > Geotrypetes seraphini. Next base: position 213,508,423 of record NC_047089.1, on the reverse strand, counting down.
GGAAAGTTGCCTTAGCATATTTGCCCAGATCAAAAGTCATCTTGATGTCATCTAAGAAGCTTTAAAAACTCTGAGTAGTAAAAAGCTTCTCAGATTAGATCAAGATGACTTTTGGCCTAGTCAAATATGCTAAGACCACTTTCTTTAGAGGAAGACTGAAAACATCCTTTTGAATGATGGCTGTAAAATAAAGGAACTTAAACATGAATATCTAGGGGTAGAGGAAGGAGCAACAATCAAGTACAAATTCAAGAGGCTAAAAGTAGAAGCATGATTTTAGGATGTCAGCCATTTTTGAATATTGGACCCTGTGACTTGGGGGTATTTTCTTTTTGTTGAAGCTAACACTGGGTCCATGTCGTTAGACTTGTGTTACACAATATTAACAGCTTACAACAAGCATAGTGGGCCTGATATTCAGCTGCCGGAAGGCAGCCCGGATAACTCCCACGGGTGTCACTGACTGCAGTATTTCAATGCCGGGCCATTTCTGATGACCAGTTAAGTCAACATTCAGTGCTGACTGGTTAAATTTGTAGTAGCCAAAGACAGGACTGCTATTTATGAGGTCCAATTTGGCTGCTGAAAATTGCCTGTTATCGCACAATATAGGTGATTATCTTTTAGCTGCTAACTGCAAATATTCCCAATGGAAGTTCAGTACATCACTACGGCAGCGCTTCCTTTACGTCTTTATGGGGCATACGTATCACCACTTTTAATTCACTTCTGTTCACAGTGCTCACCATACTGCTTAGCTTTCGCTGCGCAGTGTTGGCGCTCTACAACACTCTACAGTTTTCGTGTCTTGATTTGTTCATATCATTGTATCAGCTTTGTGACATAAATGACGGACCCCTGATAAAGGCATTTCTACACGTCAAAACACGGTCCATGTAGGGTCCCATCTCATCTACTTGGGCACCAACTTGCAACAACATGGGCCAGCAGAATTGTCATATTGCATCTTTGGATTTTATTGTTTGCTACGATTTCAGACGCAAAAGTGGACTCATCACAGAAATTTACTTCATTTTATAGATTGGAATCAACTTGGAACCCTTAGGTCGCCTTTGTCAGCTGTATTTGCTATTGATTTCATTGGTTTTTACTGTTTTATGTATATGATTTTATGTTATCAATAAATCTGGGTGTTTCCAGTACATCTACTCCACTTGACTGGTTTCTGTTTGCTGGTTCTTTGTTTTGTGGTTTCTCCGATTGCACAGTGGAGTATTGAGGTCCCCTGTTTGTTTTGAACTGCAAACATTCAACAGAGATAACCAGCTATGCCGAATATTTGCATTTAACCAGTTAAGTGCTATTTAGCCGGGCACCTCTGCTTCTGGCCGGTTACATAGTATCAAATAACAGCCAGGGTGTGTTTTTCTCAAATCATTTCACTTAATACGCACTTTCTCGTAATTTTTTTTTCTGCCTCAACATGGAGTGAGATTTGAACCTGTATCATAGAGAGGCTGTTGGCACCTGATACTTCAAAGCTAGACTTGTCGGGTTTTGCAAGCATTGGGTGAGCAGGGTACCTAAGTGTTCCCAATATTAAGGAAAAGTTTTTTTTCTGCCCATTTAGGGCAAGTTGTATTAGTTTACCACCCCCCAATCATTCTGAAAAGTTGGCTGCTATGCTTGCAGTTATGGTTGATACAGCCATGTGGCAGATGTTGATAATAATAATAGTAATAATAAAGAAAAGTAGAGCTCCTCCTGACTTGCCTGAGCAATGTAAAATTTGGGGACGAGAATAAATATTTCCACCCTCACCTTCCCCCAACCATGTCTGCTGGAGGGTGTAGCTCCAGAACTCACCAGTGGGTACAATGTGATGGACTCTCAGCTTGGTGTCCGCTTTGATCGTGGGGCATGTTAAGAAGGGGGCGACTGAAGGATTTTCTACCTTTTGAGGCTTTTTTTGTTCACTGTTTTCTTTAACCTGTTTGAGCGCTGAGCCCAAGTAGCGTGTCTGATGTAAATCCCATTCACAGCTCAGCTTCTTCCAGTATAAGGTCTTAATCCTTCCTTCTCAGGTCCTGGGATGGTTTAGGAGGTTGAGAGGAAAGCCTTTCATACCCACTGGAGCTTGATTCACATGAGTTTAAAGAAAGTGCAGGCCCGGGGGAGGTTGGAGGGATGTCAGGGAAATCATTCTAACTCTGATACAGGTCTGTGAGCATGTAATTAAGAAGTAACTCCCAGTGCCTACAGAACTGATCATACTGGGAAGTTTAAATGCACACTGAAGAAGCAATAGCCTTTCTTTTCTGGCCAAAATATGCTATTTTATTGCCCTGAGTCTAGTGCTAACTAGTTTCAGTAGGTGATTTGAAAACATCCTACTTAAGAAACTTAGGGGGTAAATGTACCGTCAAGTCACTCTAATTCTTTAAGACCCCCTTTTATCAAGCCAGGTAAGGTTTGTTTGTTTTTAATCGCAGACCGCTGCAGTAAAAACTCTGACGCTCATAGAATTCCTATGAATTCTGTGGAAAAAAAAAAACCCTTTGCAGCTTGATATAAGGGGGCCTAAACTTGTGTCTCAAATTTAGGCTTAGCATGCAAATTTGTGCACACAGTTTATAGAATAAGGTCAGTCGCACACACAACTTAATTTAATAATTGGAATTAACAGCCAGGTATTGGGTTGCATGCCTACAGCCTGGCTGCCCTGAGTAGGCCTGTTCTTCTTCTCAGAAGCTAAACAAGGTTGGGCCTGGCTAGTACCAGGATGGGAGACTATATGGGACTACCAGGTGCTGTAGGCTGAGGAGCCCTATGTTGGGCAGCAGCGACATGGTGGAGCCCCACACTGCATGGGAGAAGGCAATGGCAAACCACCCCTGTACTCTGCTGTGAAACATCACTGGGTGGATTTCTCACTGTGCGTGTTGCATTGAGTCTGCGAGCTCTTCAGCTTAGACAGATACAACTTCTCGTTGGGCACCATATATCATCTTCCAGTAATTAAGCCCCACTTCCATCAAGCTGCGTTAGGGGTTTTTTTTTTTTTATCGCCGGCCATTGTGGTTTTGGTAAAAGCTCTGATACTCACAGGAATTCTATGAATGTCAGAGTTTTTACCGCAGTGGCTGGCGATAAAAAACCCTAACGTGGCTTGAAAAAAGGGCGCCTAAATGAATTCTGACACATTTTTACCTCATTTTTTCTGCAGTTTATATTTCCAGAAGTTACATTTCTTATGTCAAATTAGATCTTTTTTTTTTTTTTTAACATAGATAATTTACAGAATTTGGCCTATTTATTTTGGTGTTTTATTTTTTTGCATCTGGACTATTGTAATTCTTTGTACCTGGGCTTCAGAAAAACATCCCCCCTCCTTCACTAATGCGTAGTGTAGGTTTTAGCACCAGTAGTGGTGGTAACGGCTTCGACGCTCATCGGAATTCTATGAGTGCTGGAGCAGTTACCGCAGCGCCAGTGCTAAAAGCCACGCTACACATTAGTAAAGGAGGGGGGATTATTGGCTAGTTAGTTGCAGTTAGTACACAATTCTGTGCTTAAATTATTGTGTTCAAGTCTATGGGCTCCTTTTACTAAGGTGCGCTAGCGTTTTTAAGCGCACGCAGGATATTACACCGCTTGCTACACCGCGTGCTACGTGGCTAGAACTAACGCCAGGTCAATGCTGGCATTAAGATCTAGCGCACGCGGCAATTCAGCGCGGGCTATTCCGAGCGTTAATGCCCTAATGCATCTTAGTAAAAGGAGCCCTATGTTTGACAGGATGACCCCTCCTCTATTAAAGTAGCTGCATTGGTTACCTGTAGAAGCATGAATTGAGTATAAAATTCTTGGTGTCAGGTCAAAAGTGCGCTGGGACAAAGGCGCACCCAGACAATTGAGCGCAGCGCGGAGGTGTGCGCTGCTCAAAATTACTGTTTTAAGGGCTCCGACGGGGGGCGTGGGGGGGAACCCCCCCACTTTACTTAATAGACATCGCGCCGCATTGTGGGGGCGTTGTGGGGGGGTGGGGGGTTGTAACCCCCCACATTTTACTGAAAACTTCACTTTTTCCCTGTTTTTAGGGAAAAAGTTAAGTTTACAGTAAAATGTGGAGGGTTACAACCCCCCAAACCCTCCATAACGCCGGCGCGATGTCTATTAAGTAAAGTGGGGGGGTTCCCCAACAAAAACCCCCATCGGAGCCCCTAAAAACAGTAATTTTGAGCGGCGCGCTCAATTGTCCGGGCGCACCTTTGTCTTTCACGCCGTTGTCTATGAACCAAAATTCTTTGTTTAGCTTTAAAGCTGAAGCATGAAAATTGCCTGCAATATTTAATGTAATTTCCAAAAGTTAGGCCTTCTTTATTGTCCAATTGCTTAATTAATTTAAACAAATTTGAGCTCCTACCAGCCTCATTCACTTGTCTAGTTTTGTCATACAAGAAACGTTTTAATACAGTTACCCTAGTTTGTGGAACTCTATACCACACACTATTAAATGTGAAACCAATTAGCGAAGATTTCTGAAACTTTTGAAATCCTAGCTTTGTCAAGTAGCTGTCACAATGATAATTCCAAATCTATTACATGTGCCTTTTTTGGATTACATTATGTAGTATGTAATAAGAACATGAATATTTCCATACTGGGACAGACCAAAGGTTCATCAAACCCAGTATTCTCTTTTCAACAGTGGCCAATTCAGGTCATAAGTATCTGACAAGATCCCAAAAGAGTAAAATAGATTTTATGCTGCTTTTAACAGGCTGCCAGAGTCAGTACGTCATGCTCCGTCTCTAGCAGTATTCAAATCCAAGCTAAAAGCCCACTTTATCGAAGCTGTTTTCAACTCTTAACTCCCACACATCATCAGATACCTCTATCTATCATATCATTCCTTCTGCTAGAAACTCCCCAACCCTGAGATGTCCTGTCTGTCTGTCCAAATTAGATTGGAAGCTCCTCTAAATAGGGAAACTAAATAGGGAAACTCGAACAGAGGAGATTGAGAGGGGACATGATCGAAACATTCAAGGTACTGAAGGGGATAGACTTAGTAGATAAGGACAGGTTGTTCACCCTCTCCAAGGTAAGGAGAACAATAGAGCAATCTCTAAAGTTGAAAGGGGATAGATTCCGTACAAACGTAAGGAAGTTCTTCTTCACCCAGAGAGTGGTAGAAAGCTGGAATGCTCTTCCAGAGGCTGTTATAGGGGTAAACACCCTCCAGGGATTCAAGACAAAGTTAGACAAGTTTCCGCTGAACAAGAACGTGCGCTGGTGGGTCTAGTCTCAGTTAGGGTGCTGGTCTTGGACCAGAGGGCCGCCGCGTGAGCGGACTGCTGGGCATGATGGACCACTGGTCTGACTCAGCAGTGGCAATTCTTATGTTCTTATGGGACTGTCTATTGAATGTTAAATAAACAGCGCTGTGTACATCTTTCAGCGCTATAGAAATGATAAATATGTTTATGTTTATTTAAGATTTGATATACCGCTCCTGCATTTTACTAACCTTAGCGGTTTACAATGTGATTGTTTTTAACCGGAGTGAACGTAACGTGAATGCATAGAGGTGGGACCTATAACATCAGTGCGCATAAGCGGATTATGTGCTTATCAGAATTGCAATTATCTGGAGTTTACGTCCATTGACTTTAATGTAAAAAAAACGGGACCAAGGTGGTAGGCTGCGGATAACAGAAGCGTACGCTTAACCGACGTGCACTTAGGTGCAGTCGACTATAATCAAAAAAGTGGGAGAGTATAATTGTAAACCGGAATTCTCATATAAAAATGATAAAAAAAGAAATCCTACCAACTCAATAAACATATATAACTAGAAATAATGATAATAGTGCTCAATAGAAAAACATCACTTGATAATGGCAACGGCATATAGTAAGAGGTGTAATACCACACATCACCGCACCCACCCACCCTACCTCCATAATAACTAACAAGATCTTCAATATATTGATGTATCAGCGATATAGCCAAAAAAAAAAAATATTACTTATCTTTGATGATGATCAGCTTAATTATTTCAGTGGCTTTTTGCAATGACTGTGTGGCACAGGGGTTAGAGCTACAGCCTCAGTACTCTAAGGCTGTGGGTTCAAATCCCTCACTATGCCTTGTAATTCTGGGCAAGTCATTTAATCCCTTCAATACCCCAGGTACACTAGTTAGAGTTTGAACCCACCGGGACAGATAGGGAAATATGATAAAGTACCTGAATGTAAACCACTTAGGATATAAGTGGTATATAAATAAATATGCTTTTCTGTTGACTGGTAATCCCAATGAAAGTGAAAAAAAATCTCAGAAGTGTGAACCAGTGCTCAAAAAGATCTCCAAAAACAAATATTATCTCCCCCACCAAAAAAAAGTATAAAAAGACCAACAAAAGACTAAATCATATTCATGCAAAAAATAAAAAATTTTGTTTTACAATCCAATAGAATTCAAGCAAGCCACAAGTCTTTTTTTTCTTCAACACCACAAGCAATTTCTCAGGCCTGCTGCTCGTGCCGGCCTGGCTCCCCTCTAAAAATCACTTCTGGGTCTTGGGGCCAGGATGTGATGTTAGAGGGAAAGCAAACGCTGGCACGAGCAGCAGATTGGAGAATCTGCTCGCTCTGGCGAAGATTTAATGAGGGAGGGCGCGAGTGTGCCATGGGGGACTGGGAAGGCATGGGGGGGCTGGAGAGGAGGGTGCGATGGGGCACCCCTGCCCCCACCCCAGGCGCCTTCTACCCTCACTACGCTGCTGTTTATAAATCTTCTTACTGGGAATACAGCTATGAAATTCCTGGGGCATATACATCTATGCTGTTACCAGGGCATGTACTATCTCTGAATAATCAGCACAGAAAAAAACCCATATCTCCTGTTGCTAGGGCAGCTAGTGACGCTTTGGATTACAGTTTATTTAACTGTTTCAAGGAGATTGGTGAAATGACTGAAGCTTCACTGCCTTCTTCCCCTTCCAAAGCAGCTCTACTGTATCAGATCCCATGGGCTGGATTGCGGTGATGTCAAAAGAAATGCAGAAGACTTGCCCCACTGGCTCATTTTGCCCCCTTTTGCTCATTTAAAGTTATATTTACCAAAAATGGCCTTATTCCCCACGTTTCATTCGTCCAGAAATGAAAGGACATTTCGACTTTCTACTATTCTGCCAATGATCAGATTGCCTGATTACAATTTCACCCGAACCCTAGAGTTCCAATCTAAGCCTCATCACAGAATGGTTAAATGACGGTTCCTTATCAATAAACTAAACTAAACCTTAAGTTTGTATACCGCATCATCTCCATAAAGATAGAGCTCGGCACGGTTTACAGATAAATTCAATAAATGAGGGAAGGGCATAATAAGAAATTAGAGGTTATGAAGAGGATAGCTAGCTTTACATTGTAAATAGATAGCTTTACGTTTTGGAGAAAAGCCAGGTTTTCAGATGCTTTCGGAATAAATGGAATGAGCCTAGGTTCCACAGCGGGGCAGGGAGGTTATTCCAAACTTCAGTGAATTTGAAGAAAAGGGATTTCCCTAATTTACCGCCTTTTAACGAGGGGAAAGATAGTTTGAGTTTGTGGGCGGATCTGATAGTGTCAGGTCTCGAAGAATTCCAGGATAGTGGAATTAGGGGAGGAAGAAGCAATGACAACAGAACTGACAACAGAGAGAGTGGCAGTGGGAATGTCCAAGAGGTCTATATTCTATTTCACTGCTGGCTCTAAAACATGAGATTCACTTCCTTCCCCCCCCTCCAGAAAAACACTGATGAAACTGCCTGAATCCTAGAGTCAGTGAACCAACAGATCAAGAAATATATGTCTGCTGTGATGTGAGTTAGCCTTTGTTTAAAAATCAGGTAAAATGAACCCGGGGGAGGGGGGGGAGGGGAATAAATAAAAAGATGTGGCTATCCCATCCCCCATCCCAATCCTGTGTCAACGATTAGGTTTCTTTCACTAGTGAGAAGAAGGATATTTTTAACTGCCCTGCACCTGTGACATTAGTGAATTATAGTGCTTCTAAAATTTCGAATGAAATGCACTACCCTTCCCACCAGCAGGCTATTTCTCTGGTATGTCACAAATGTACGTTGCTGTCTTATCTCTTAGAACAATGCCTTGTGCTGCCTCAGCAAATCTATTTTCATATATTTCCTCCATGGGGCTTTTTTTTCTGACTGAAACACCTGGCCCCTCTATCAGAGTGCTCTGCCTGACCAGGAAATCCAGAGTGGCCCACAAAAGCCAACACATGACCAGGAATACTGGGCTGAGGTTGGGGAAAAAAACCAAAACATTTTCTCATACTGGCAATAACAAAGAGCCTAACTACCGTATTTTCACGCAAATAACGCGCACCCGTATAAAACGCGCACACGGGTATAGCGCGCAGAAATCACGATGATATGTACAAAAACTTTGGTATACCGCGCTCACGGGTATACCGCGCATGCTGCCCGACGCTCCTTTCGCCCGCCCTGACTTTCCGTGCGCTGTCCCGACTCTCCGTTCACCCCCCCTGACTTCCATGCACTGTCCCCCCTTGAAGGTCTGTCCCCATCCTGAAAGCCTGATGCCCCCCCCCGACGTCCGATACATCCCTCCCCCCGAAGGACCGCCGACTCCCCAACAATATCGGGCCAGGAGGGAGCCCAAATCCTCCTGGCCACGGCGACCCCCTAACCCCACCCCGCACTACATTACGGGCAGGAGGGATCCCAGGCCCTCCTGCCCTCGACGCAAACCCCCCTCCCCCCAACGACCGCCCCCCCCAAGAACCTCCGACCGCCCCCCCAGCCGACCCGCGACCCCCCTGGCGACCCCCACGACCCCCCCCACCCCCCTTACCTTTGGTAGTTGGGCCAGAAGGGAGCCCAAACCCTCCTGGCCACGGCGACCCCCTAACCCCACCCCGCACTACATTACGGGCAGGAGGGATCCCAGGCCCCCCTGCCCTCGACGCAAACCCCCCCCCCCCCCAACGACCGCCCCCCCCAAGAACCTCCGACCGCCCCCCCAGCCGACCCGCGACCCCCCCTGGCCGACCCCCCCACCCCCCTTCCCCGTACCTTTGGTAGTTGGCCGGACAGACGGGAGCCAAACCCGCCTGTCCGGCAGGCAGCCAACGAAGGAATGAGGCCGGATTGGCCCATCCGTCCTAAAGCTCCGCCTACTGGTGGGGCCTAAGGCGCGTGGGCCAATCAGAATAGGCCCTGGAGCCTTAGGTCCCACCTGGGGGCGTGGCCTGAGGCACATGGTCGGGTTGGGCCCATGTGCCTCAGGCCGCGCCCCCAGGTGGGACCTAAGGCTCCAGGGCCTATTCTGATTGGCCCACGCGCCTTAGGCCCCACCAGTAGGCGGAGCTTTAGGACGGATGGGCCAATCCGGCCTCATTCCTTCGTTGGCTGCCTGCCGGACAGGCGGGTTTGGCTCCCGTCTGTCCGGCCAACTACCAAAGGTACGGGGAAGGGGGGTGGGGGGGTCGTGGGGGTCGCCAGGGGGATCGCGGGTCGGCTGGGGGGCGGTCGGAGGTTCTTGGGGGGGACGGTCGTTGGGGGGGAGGGGGGTTTGCGTCGAGGGCAGGAGGGCCTGGGATCCCTCCTGCCCGTAATGTAGTGCGGGGTGGGGTTAGGGGGTCGCCGTGGCCAGGAGGGTTTGGGCTCCCTTCTGGCCCGATATTGTCGGGAAGTCGGCGGTCCTTCGGGGTGGGGGTGCGAGTGGTCCTGCCGGGGGGGGGGGGATGTATCGGACGTCGGGGAGTCGGCCGGGCAAGAGGGCTTGGGCTCCCTCTTGCTCCGATCGTGGATGCGGGTGCGGGTGGGAGCGCGTGCGAGCGGTCGTTCGGGGTGGGGGTGCGAGCGGTCCTGCTGGGGGGGTGAATCGGGCGTCGGGCGGGGTGGGAACTATGTTTTAAAACTTTTGTATACCGCGCTCACGCATATAACGCGCGAGGGGTATGCGCGGTAGGTAAAAACGCGTATAACGCGCGCGTTATATGCGTGAAAATACGGTAGTCTTCCACAGCAAGTTGTTGGATGCACCAGCACATACGAACAGAATCATTTCAAGAGTGGCATTTGCCATTGCTTCACTGCGGATGAAGTCAACGGATGCTGAACTATTGTGTTTCACTCGTAAGAATGCAATTCAGTGCTCAAATCCTGCTTTCCCTCTCTCAGTGACGCACAGAAATAGGAAAATAGCTGTACAGCTTCAGCCAGCTGCCTGATGGGTTGATGTGATCCTAGTAAAATGCGCATGAATTTGGAATTGGAGGATGAAATGTACAGCGTCAGCATCTATGAGACAAATGTTTTTTTTCTGTTACATAGATCTTTTTGAACCCCAGTTAAGTTGCATAAACTAGATAATTCTAAATCTAATAGATGCTGGCACTGTCATTTAGACATTGGGACACTAGATCATCTGTTGTTCTATTGTCCTTTGATATTCAGTTTTTGGAAGTCAATATGGGGTAGAATTAATAACATTTTAGAATCAATTCCTCTAACGAATGAGGCAGTCATTTGTGGTACAATTTTACATGTTAAACCCTTTATAGGTCAATATAAAGGTCATCTTTTCCTTATAATCTAATCTAATCCTTAGGTTTGTATACCGCATCATCTCCACGTTCGTAGAGCTCGACGCGGTTTACAGTAGGAGAAAAAGGAAGGAACTAAAACAGAGGGTTAGAGGTAGAAGTGTGAAGAAAATTTAGAGGATTTGGGATGCCAAGATATAAGAGTTTCCTTGATTCCTAAGTTGGAGGGAGACTTACATTTTTTGAGAAAAGCCAGGTTTTCAGATGTTTGCGGAAAACTTGGAGAGAGCTCAAGTTCCAAAGAGGGGAGGTAAGGTTGTTCCATAATAATGACAGGGATAGCCATCTGGATGATCACTCGAAATTGGAACAACTGTGATCGTTTAAATTTTTCGTTCTGGTGGGCAAGTCTTTGCTCTAGTTATAGATTTGAAAGAATAAATGCTGAAAATTTAGGACATGGTAATATATTTAAATTAATATTGGGCCCATTGGCATCCTATGTTACCTCATTGTAATTGTTTGTTGACTGTGAGTCAGTTTGTTCTTTACTTTGGTACATATCTAGGGAAGCGTGGGAGGGGGATTCTTTATGCCATAAATTGATTTTTGAATATTCATAATTGGGATGGGTGAGAAGATATCATTATTCAGAATAAGGTAGGATATTTATGATAATATATGTTTGTGTTATACTGAATGATTATTGTTTGGGTGGATGGGTGGGTAGGGGAAAATGGATGATTATGAACATGAGAAAGATGAATGTGCTTTTATTGTATTACTATGCATTGCATTAGTTGTATTGCACTATTGTAGTTTTGAAAATTAATAAAGAATTTAAAAAAAATGTGCATTGGACTGAGGGGAGATATGATTGAAATCTACAAAATCCTGAGTGGAGTAGAACAGGTACAAGTGGATCCATTTTTCATTCTGTCAAAAATTACAAAGAGTAAGGGACACTCAATGAAGTTACAGGGAAAGACTTTTAAAACCAATAGGAGGAATTTTGTTTTTTTCACTCAGAGAATAGTTAAGCTCTGGAATGCTTTGCCAGAGGTTGTGGTAAGAGCAGATAGTGTAGCTAGTTTTAAGAAAGGTTTGGACAATTTCCTGGAGGAAAAGGCCATAGTCCTGGATCAGTAGCATGGAATCTTGCTATTCTTTGGAGTTCCGGAATCTTGTTTACTCTTTGAGATTCTGGAATGTTTCTACTCCTTGGGTACTGGCCAGGTACTAGGGACCTGGATTGACCACTGTGAGAGCGGCCTACTGAGCTTGATGGACCATTGATCTGACTCAGTAAGGCTACTTTTATGTTCTTATGTTACCATATCCCACCTCTCCACACAAACTTGGCTAGATAAATAATAATAAAGTCAATCTTTCAGCTCCTTAGAAACAGGCCTATAGCTAAACCAGCTAGGATTGTCTAAGCCAGGGGTGGACAGCTTTAGTCCTCAATGGCAACAATCCAGTCGGGTTTTCAGGATTTCTTCAATGAATATGACTGGGGAAAATCCTGAAAAGCCAATTGGGTTACAACCCTTGAGGACAGAGATTGTCCATGCCTGGTCTAGGCCATGCACTCCAGAGGTGGCTGAATGCATGCTGATGCCAAAAAATAACTTTAAACATCTTTGACATACAATATGGATGAAAGGTGGAGAGACTAGTTCAAGAAATTATTCATATTGGTTGTGATAACTGACTGCCAGAAAGGAAAAGTAGGTAGAGCCAGAAACCTCTCTTATCTATATAAGAGTTTCTCCCAGAGCTCCAGTAATAGAAAAGAAATAATTCTACAGTGTGTTTACAAGCATCAGTGTGAGCTATGGCATTCATTATTAAAAATAAATCCCTGTAAATATGTCTGCAAGACATATGATGAGTATTAATTCTGGGGCTGATGGACTGCATTTTTCTCTCTCCCTATTTCTCTTTTATTTCTCGCCGGCCTGGGTTTGTGGAGCATTTTCCCATATGAAATAAATGAAATCTGCGTCTATGCAGCACCGTTAATGCACCTTTGTTCCACATACACACTGAGGGGTAAATTCTCTATTAGTATGTCTAACTTTGGCGTGCTTTAGACGTCCGGCAAACGCAAGTGTCAATCAAACGGTACTTAGGCGTGCGGTAGACGTCCCTACAACTTCTTGGCGCAAGATAGACGCAGGTTTCTGAAACGTCATTAAGACGTCTCCAATGGACCCGTGATAGACTTCGGTACGATGTTTTTGTTGGGTTTTTTTTTTTTTTAGATTATTCTTTTTTTATACTCTTTATTATCAGTCATTCAGCATTGTAAGTATAAGATGATGAAAAGGATAACCAAAACACAGTATACCATTTTGTAAACTATATATTAGTTGATCTGGCAATATCAATGAGGTAAGGAATGGCAGACAGAGAACACTTCTGTGTTGTATCTTTTTCCTCTAGGATATCAGAATTGTACAGTTTACCATTAATACAAGGAAAAAAAATATGTTATGTTTCAAAGGAGAACTAGAAGATGAAACGTACCGAGTGGGTGTTGAACTTACATTATCAGTATGGAAGGTGGGAACCAGTAGATGTATGCTACACAGAAAGCTGTACAGGAATGTCATACTCACCTCCTATTAGAAGTGGAAAGGATAGGACTTTGAACACCATATAGACTTCTTATAAACTTCGTTTAAGTTCCACAAAGACTGGCAGGAAAGGCACCCTAAGTCATCCAATAAGCTTTCTCTCGATTTCCCAGAGACATTATTTCAGAGAGGATAGTTTAGAAGTGATATCTTGCTCGAAAGAACACTCTCCTGGTCTTAAAACATTGCTACAATCAGCTCATTCTTCAGAACAAAGGTAAATCCCATAACTTACACTGGCCCAACTTAGAAACAGAATCAAAACACAGATTAGACCTGAATGTGGCTTCTAGTTCACAGGAAGAGAAAGTAGCCAGCAGCACAATGCTGACCTCATTGTGACATCATCAAGATGCACCTGGAAGGTAGATATGCCACAAGTAAAAGACAAGCCGGGAGTTGAACTCACAACCTACAGATGATCGATATAGTGCTTTTACTCACTGACCTACACCTGTGTCTCTGGTTCTCCTGTCATAGCATACCTTAGTGATGTGCTAAAGTATACTCTACTTAGCTATCATATCTCAGTCAGTTGAGGCAAAAGACTGGTAGCTCAATGGTGTAAAGCACCGTTGTCACGGATGCAACACCCATATTCTTAAGTATGGTTCAATAAATGTAATACATAGTCAAAATTATGCTGTTTATTTTATCAAACCCAAGCTCAACTTTGTAATGTATTGTGTATAGTCTCGCTAATGTGTTTGTGATGAAAATGAGATGCGATAGGTGTATATCCTATATAATAAAACCCTAGCCGCGCATGCGCACATACCTGTGTGCTTCTGTGATCTCTGCTCTGTGATCAGTAGGTCTGTGGCCAGCAGGAGTGCAGATGCAGCAGCCAGGCGACTCCCCCCTCCCTCCCGCCCTCACTCACCACCAAAACCACCACCGCCAAAGCCTCCTCCTTCTGCCCAGCCGGGAGGAGGGCTCCAAGTTGCTGAAGACTGTCCCAGATCAGCTTACACAGTCCCTAAAAAATTAACCTTTTCATCTGAGGCGCGAGGCTGCGGTGACCTTCCTCCCCCGGCTCACTAAGGTTTTGTCTTAAGAAATTCAAATGCATTGTTGAAAATGCAAGTGACTATTCTCTGTCATCCTAGACACCCCTGCAACACCCCAACAACACACTCCTGAAGCATAAACCCCTCATGTTATAATCAAGTAAAAGACAAGCCGGGAGTTGAACTCACAACCTATGGATGATTGGTACAGCGCGTTTACTCACTGAGCTACTTAACTCTAGCCCTAACCCTAACCATAAAGTAGCGTCTGACGTCATAGAAGCCGTTAGAATTTTGAAATCGTTTTGGACGTTCATTGGGTGTTCTCAGATCAAATACACCTGTAGATACTTGCAATGATTACCCCTTGTCAAAGCTTGTACCTAAAGCCATTTCTGGAGACTCCCATTCCCAAGTCCCCAACATAGCTCAATGCTTAAAAGCACTGCATGTATCTTCCAAAGGTCATGGGTTCAAGTCCTGTCTAAGGTTACCAAAGACATAATATTCATTTTTTTTTCCACCCACCCTAACATGCATAGCTAAGCTAAAATATGTGAACCTCACTTCCCAATCTTCATTTATTTCATTTATAACTTGTCATTGTGTTTGTTCAAATGTAGATCGTGTGAACCTAAATACATGGGGGGAGGTGAAATTTCATTAGGTTTACATGGTAAGCTTCTAAGCTTGTACCTAAAGTCATTTCTGGAGACTCCCATTCCCAAATCCCCAACATAGCTCAGTGCTTAAAAGCCCTGCATGCATCTTCCAAAGGGCAGGGGTTCAAGTCCTGACTAAGGTTACCAAAGACATAATATTCTTTTTTTTTTTCCACCCACCCAAACATGCATAGCTAAGCTAAAATATGTGAACCTCACTTCCCAATCTTCATTTATTTCATTTATAACTTGTCATTGTGTTTGGGGGAGGTGAAGTTTCATTAGGTTTACATGGTAAGCTTCTAAGTGTTCTGCTATACTTTTTTGTATAACAGCGATATCGGCGTGGTTTAGGATGTAATCAACAGTGTTGATGTAGCGCGGAGCGGCCGCTGCAAGCACGCCCAAGCGGCACAAAAACGTCATCGCGTTTTTTTTGCGTTGTGACGTCATAGAATCGCCCGTTCTTCATACGCAGTTATTTCTCCTAAAATGGCTGCCAGGAAACTGCCCAACTTCAGCACTGCTGACAGTAAACTCCTGGCAAAGCTGTTTTTGGTGCGCGAGCACCATTATTTTGTGATGCCGGGACATCACAGGACATACCTGCAATATAGAGAGACCTGGACCCGCGTGACCTGGCGGTACAATCGAAGAGCCTCATGTCCCAGGGAAGTAAGTATTCCAAGTCAGGCCCTCACAAATAATCATGTAATGATGATGGAAACCTGTCTCAATCAAATTGGTCATGTTATTGTGGGTAAATCTTGATTCCTTTTAAAAACTACAATTGTGCATAATAAATCTTTTACATTGAATACTGAAATTAAAGCACATCTCAAAGGAGCAGTAGTAGGATTTTAAATGACAAATTCAGCTCCTATAAGGCATCTATTCCATTCACAACATGCACACAACTAATTTTTGGGTCATGAACATCGCATTTGTAATAGAAACATCTTGAAATCAACTTTGCCAAAGGAAAACAAATATATTAAAGTGCTGCTATGTCATTTCAAATACCTTCAACTTTCCTGTATCAATCTGCTGGTCTAGGGAGATAGTGGCATGACGTTTAAAGTGACAGCATCAGTACCCTGACGTCAGGGGTTTCAAGCCATGCTGCTCCTTCTGACCAAACTATTTTATTGCCCCTGCTGCATGATTGTAAGCTCACCAGGACATGCTGTAATGTGGGGCAGTGCTGATAGGCTACAGCCTCAGCACCCTGGGTTGTGAGTTCAATCCCACACTCCTCCTTGTGATGCTGGCCATGTCACCTCACACCCCCCACTGTCCCAGGTACAGTAGAGAGATAGCGATGCCTCCAGCACAGAAAGGGGAAAATGCTGGAGTACGTGAATACATTCATGTAAAACATGTGGCAGAAGGGGGTGGAGGCAGGCAGCAAAGCGGATAGGGGCTCTTGGAGGGCAGCGTACTCCATTTTTATGTGCTTATAGAGTAAACATGTTATGCCACAGTGCTAGATGGCACTCATCATATCCCTCCCTCTCTGTTCTTTCTCTTTCTCTCTATTATCCAGGTTGAGGATCTCAGGAAAAGGGGGCGGCTGCTGAGGCGCCAGGAGCGGGCCTTCCTTGAGGGGGTGATGGAGGAATTGCGCGCTGAAGCCAGTGAGTAATGAGTCCAGCCTGTGTTTCTTTGTGATCAGCCTACCAGAATAAATAGATGAAAATGCTTGAGTAGCTGTAAACCATTCTTAATCATAAAATCTGCAGTAAAGCTGCTATTGTGATATCATGTCACAATGGCTTTATGGTGTTCTACTTGCCTTACTTACTTACGCTACATTTTTAATAAGGTCCTAGTTTTTTCCTATTAGCTCTTATAACAGGGTCTACATGGTGGACTTTGCCATTTGTAAGGTGCATATTTCCCTTTCCAGGCAAACCTATTTTCAACTTACCATGGCTCGGACATCCTAAGCAGTGATGAGAGGAAACCTTTCCTCTGACAGCAAGATGACATTTGTGGATCGCCTGGTTAATGTGCTCTCATCACTGCTTAGGATGTCCGAGCCATGGTAAGTTGAAAATAGGTTTGCCTGGAAAGGGAAATGTGCACCTTACAAATGGCAAAGTCCACCATGTAGACCCTGTTATAAGAGCTAATAGGAAAAAACTAGGACCTTATTAAAATGAGCAAAGGTGGGAGTTGAACCAGGGAGTTTCAGAGGTCAGAGATCGGAACAGGAGCATTACCGTGTTGACCTAAAAATGCTTTCTTGTGCTTATAGCAGTTTGGATTTGCTTATACCGCTTCTTATAGGCAGTTAATTCTGCTAGGAGACAAAACACTGCAGTTGTATATTATTGTTTCTTCACCATTTCAGAAATGTATACTTTACCATGATAAAAACTAACAAAGTATGCCATGTTTAAAAGGAGAAATATAAGATGAGTTGAACTCAAATTCTTAGCATGGAAGGGGGAAAAGTTTATTTTTCTGCTACACAGCAAAGTTGTACAGTAATGTTATATTCAACTCCTATAAGAAGTGGAAAGCATCATCAAGGTGCACCTGGAAGGCAGATATGCCACAAGTAAAATACAGGCTGGGATTTGAACCCTCAAAGCCCTGAGGATTGGTAAAGTGCCTTTCCTCACTGACCTACAGCACCTTTTGCTCCAATGTCTCTGGCTCCCTTGTCATATCATATCTTAGTGAAGTGCTAAGGGAAAAGGAGTTTAGCTATAATGTCATAGTAGGCTGAGACAAAAGAGTGGTAGCTCAATGGTTAAAAGCGCTGCTTTCACTGAGCCCCAAACCCATATTCCCAAGTGTGCTTGAATGCATGTGAGGTGGAGCTCCATTTTTCTCACACGCTAATCTTCATTCTAAGCACTGTACTAATGGATATATGACTGTAAGTAATCTGTTCCGTTTAGGCGTCATACCCGGAAAAGTGGTGTTTTTTTGCTGCAATTCTTTAATACATATTTGATATTTGTTTTCTACTTGAAAACCTTCCAAATCTTTAGGCATTCCTTTGCTTAAACTTATTTGAGTTCATCCTGATATGATAGCTAATGAGCATAGACAGCTCAGTCAAGTATGATATGAAAGGGTGGTGAGATGGACCTAAGTAGAAGCAGCTGTAGCTCTATGTGTTAGGAGCCAGCCTGTGCTCCTAACATCCAGAGGTTGTGAGTTCTACAACCAGCACATCTTTTAATTGTGGCATACTACTTTGAAGGTGCAGATTGATGAGGTCACAATGAGGTCAGTTTTGTGCAACTGAAGACCTCCATTTTGCATTGAGGGAAGCTTGAATGTTAAGGTGTGTATCTGTTTATTCTCTTTTTAAGTGCTGAGAATGTGTGCTGTTTTTTCTTTGCTTTCAAAAGAGAGCCGATTGCAGTGCTGTTTGTTGAGAAAAAAAAGGGGGTTGTAAAAGCCATGTGTAAATTATATTATTGTTCGGGCAGAAATGTGGTTTGTTATCCATGCAATATAATGTGTTCCATTGACATTATATTTATTAGGACAGAGAAAAGATGAAAATTACCTATTCAAACTCACTATTGGAATTATTGATGAAAAACACAGCGAACGTCTGCCTCGCGTCTAACAAAGAGCCGCAATTACAAAAGTTGAAATGGCATTGAAATCCAAGTTAGACCAGGGTTTCTTACGTCTACATAATACACGATATTTAGACGCAGGTGTTCGCTCAGGTAGCGCCTATCTAGCGTCCCTATTTGGCACGCCCACGGAACACCCACGTCCAGAGCTGGAGACGGGACTATGCTTTCTGTAGACGTCAGTCCGTCAACTGTGTCGTTTATTTCCCAATTAACATTAATTAAGACCTTTAACTCCGTAATTATTCACTTACATCGGACGTCCAAAGCACGCCTAAGTTAAACGCAGTAATAGAGAATTTACCCCTGAACGTGGAAATTACAAGTAGTGAATGGGTGTTTACAGCAGTGACGGTGCTTGCCAGCCTTCGTATAACATACATGTGCTCAGAATTGATCTGCTGAGAGGCCTCAATAACCCTGAAAGCTATAAGTCATGTAGAGAAACAGCCATATCTATCTAACCACGTTTTGGCAGACAGTTTTCTTCTTGCCCCTCTGGGTTTTCAGCTGGCCTCAACAAGGGAACTGATTTGTCATTCCCTCCAACAGCTGGTACAGCTGCTGGGGCTGGGGGTGGTTCTTTGACAGCGGCGACAGAAGGGAGTGGGAATCCCTCTTGCTGGCAGGGTTGTTTGACCGCAGCGGTGGCTCCCTCCCACTGTTGGAGGGATGTCAGAGGTTTGCTTGACAGTGGTGGGGGGAGGGAGTGGGCATCTGTCCCGCTGCCGGAGGTATGCGTCAGCGGGGGTCGCTTGATGGTGATGGCGGGAGGGAGTTGGCATCCCTCCTGCTGCTAGGTGGTGTTGGGGGGGGGGGTTGTTTGATGGCAGCGGGGGGAGAGAGTGCACATCCCTCCAGCAGATCTTCGATTTGGGGTCTTTTTTTTTTTTTTTGCGCATGTGACGATCACTATCACCAGTGACTCATCCCATGTATATTTAGTGACCTTCTGCAACTCTCTGTGGACCTTTTTTTTTAAAAGAATGAATGACTCTTCTTTTTAAAATCATTACAATATCGTCCGCGATAGCAGACTGTCAGATTTTACCGTGAACATTAGAGAATCTGCCCCTCAGTGACAAAGAATACTAACTCCACAGTATCCTTTATGCTTCCTTAGCTTCAGGGACAGAGAATCCCTAGTTCCCAGCTAGTCCAAGGAACAGAATCCAAGGTCTTCATTCATTTTATTTTGATTGGCTTCTTCCCCATTCCCCCCACTCCAGGCAGTACAGTGATTTCAATTTATACAGGTTCAAACCTGCATACCCCTGTACAGACAAGATCAATCTCAAAAGATTTTCTCCCCCCACACCGATATCCACACAGTTAGTATCTGTCAGGAACGGTCAACAAATACTTCAAGACCTTTCAACCATGTGATAGATAAAGTGAATGCTTGCTTTCTGTTTTGTGTCTGCCCTGTCACTGAAATCCTTATCCTAAGCTCCATAATCAGTTGTTCATTTACCTCCCTCCTCGTCATTATATTAAAATCAAATTACAAGACAATTTTGTTCATCTACGTTATCAAATGAAACCAATTACTTCTAACACATGAAAATGGAGCAGAGAAAGAGAAGTGAACATTAAAATAATACAGTAATAATAATAATAATAATTTAAAAAGCCATGCAAATAAACACAAAACCTTTTCAGTCAGGTTTCAAGTTCAAATATGACTAGATGTCACTTTTGACATTAGCAGAAAAATTAACAGCCTTCCAACTGAAACCCACACAAAAGAAGGGGGGGATTGGTGTTTCGAGCAGAATAAATTAAAGTGTGATGTTATTAAAACACCGAGTCGTTAAGTTGCCAAGAAAATCTACTATATTCACACGGACTTGAGGAGCTGTCTCCATGCAAAGTAATTAAATTAGATTTATAGGCTGTATTACATCAGGGTTTGATAGTTCATTTTTCCTTTCTTCATATTTTGTGCAGCTTTATTAGAGCATGTGACAGCTGGTGAAAATAGTGAGAAATTTCTTGGCCCCTGTGCTAAATCCCCTCTCGGTAGTATATCTTTTTTCTGTCACTTCTCTCCAGTGATGATAAATTAACCTCTCTACTTCTATTCTGAGTGTGGCAGTAAAGTACTCTTTGACACAGACCCTATCACTTTATCTTAATCTGTGCTCTTCTAAGGGAGAAGGCCAGAGAGACAAAAATGATGCAATCTGTACCAGGAGTTTCAAAGAAAGATGAGATTTATTATAACTTCCACCCCTCTGCAAAATTAATCCAATGTGCTTACATCATACGTATAATTTTATCTCATTTGCTGCCCTCACTCTTTCTCCTTCAACCCCATTCCGTACTTATATTCCCTCACACTCTGGTTGTAACAAGATGGCGTTGTGGTCATTCTTTGAGGCAAGGAATTTCCACGGGTAGCACAGTCATAGCTTCATAGGCAATTCTCAGCATTTTGTTGTGTATATAAAAGGACACCCACATCCCCTCTCATATAAGTACATGAGTTCAAACATCTACTAAACATCTACATCTATAAATATACCCTGCACTGTGCCTACCTACATATACTGTACAGACACAACTATTGAAAGATTCTAGTGGCCAACCCATAACTGAAGATTGAATTATTTGCAGCTGAAACCCTGCAAGATTGTAACATCATCAGATTCCCTTAAGACTGTAGCCTTTTATTAGTCTAGGGAAGACCAAACTAGCCATCTGAATTTGAAGTATACATGGCTAACCCAATGCCTCATTTTAAAGTGGTACTGGACTGTAGAACACAATGGCAGAATATCCCTAACAAACATTCAGATAATTATAGCAAGGGTGAAGCTCCAGGCACATATTTTGTATTTTGTGCGACTGCCCAGAAAATCATTCATGCCTCCCTTCCCCTCCCGTCCCTCCTCCCTCCCCTCACTTCACCTTGGCTATAAACAAGAGGGAGCAGCAGGATGGCCAACCAATCAAATCCAGAATATGAAAATGTCAAAAGAGAGACATCACAGCACTTCCAGACACAGGATATATGAGGCATTAAAATCCTGAGACCTGATTTCCATGACAGGAAATGCAACGAGAATAGAAAATGGCAAAGCATAAATCATCCCTCCTGGCGTAAAGGGCTCTAATGAGACTAGAGGAAACGCATCAGCTCAACATGTTCCCATTACCACCTAAAGACAGTAACATGTGGATCCCTTTTCAAACGCTCCCCTTGCCCTTTGTCATGCCAATTCAAAAACCGTGCTAGCACATAAAAGAGCGACAATTTCTTTTATTCATTTTCTGCCTCAGTTGACGTAGGTGTGTGGGGCTCAGTGTAATATCTAGCCAACCAAATTTCATTCAGAGCCTATGGGGCCTTGTCATTAAGCATGTAATTCATTTCTTCTCTCTTTCATAAAATTTAAAATATGGCTCTTGTGTGTGTGTGCCCGAAAAGAACTGGACGCTCCATTAATTTCAACAATGCCCCTCCATGAGATGCAGTAATTACAAAAGGCCTTTACTGCTAAGTTTCTGCTTGCAGGTCCTCACAAAAGAACTAAGCTTCTAATCCAAACATAATTAATACGAATTACCTCTACAGTACACTCGGGTTTTGCATCATTACCCTTAACTTTTTGTTTTGCATAATAATTGTGTTACCATTACCATTTGCAGGGGGCCTAGTTTTAGTCAGTTATAGTAACTGAGAAACATTTCTGTCTGTGGCCTACTCAAAGAGAGAGGCGCTTTTAGGAAAAAAATCTCCTCCATTCTTTTTTACTCAAAGACAGCATGGATGGGGTCTCTTATATAGCAGCCAGCTTTTCAGAATTGTTGAGGGTGCTGAACTCAACAGAAATGACTTCTTTCTGAACACAGTCAAGGAGTTTGCGTAGTACTGGCGGTGCTCAAGCCCCCATACCCAGAATGCAACATGTCTGTTTAGGCAGTGTTGCCAACTGTCACATACATACCAACATTTTGAACCAGGCCTGCTTTTTAAACTCCATTCCAAAGCATTGTAACTGTTTTAGGCCTTCATTTGGGGGACCTGAGTGCATTGAGCAATAGCATGAGAGTTAGAAGATTAGACAAAATGGGATAGATGTTCATCCAGTGATGGTCTATGTTTTTTGGGCTGTTGCTGGCTTTCTGTCCAGTATTCAAAGTCAAGCCATTTCTGAGCACCAGCATTGAATATCTGGCTATACACAGCTGGATAAAACTGTGTTTTATGTGGCCCTATTTATGTGGTTACTTTAGCTGGTTAAGTGCGGAGAAATGACATTTAATCAGCTAAGTGCCAATTCAACCCCGGAAAACCCATACAATAGCCAACTTGGGCACTAACCGGGCATTTTACGAACATAAGAGCTGCCATACTGAGACAGACCATTAAGCCCAGTATCTTGTTTCCAACAGTGGCCAACCCAGATCCCAAGTACCTGGCAAGATCCCAAGGAGTAAAACAGATTTCAAGCTGCTTATCCTAAGAATAAGCAGTGGATTTTGCCAAGCCATCTCAAAAATAGCTTATGGATTTTGTTTTAGGAAATGATCCAAACTTTTTTTTTTAACCCCGCTAAGCTAACTGTTTTCACAACATTCTTTGTCAACGAATTCCAGAGTTTAATTACACGCTGAGTGAAGAAATATTTTCTCTGGTTTCTTTTAAATTCAGTTAGCGTCCTGGGACAAAGATTTAAATACCTTAATTATGACTTTAAATATTTACTTGGATTTTAGGAGGCATCTGAAAACTTATTTGTTTACCAAATATTTAGGTAATTAAGTTAATCCATCTCATTGTTCAATTTCTTTTGTAAACTGCATCGAACTTCACGGTCCTGTGGTATATAAGTAAATTGTAATGTAATATAATGAATATTCCCTGTTAATCCTGGTCAAGCAATTTACATGACCAGGAGCCTCCTGGGTATTTAATTTTTAATACTGACCCCAATATATTACATTACATTACATTACATTAGTGATTTCTATTCCGCTTGTGCCTTGCGGTTCTAAGCGGATTACATTAGAAGATGGCTGGACATTTCCAGGCGATGACAATACAATTATTTGTATAACTTTACAAACTTTGCAAACCTAACTTTACTTAACTTTTCGTACATAACTTTACATAACTTTACGTACATAACTTTACATAACTTTACGTGGAGTTACTTTGTGTTACTTTACATTTTCCTTACCGTGCTTGCATAACTTGCATTAAGTTTACATAATTTATCTTACATAACTTTACAAGACTTTACGTAGAGTTATTTTATGTTATTTTACCTTATTATTCCAGTACATTGCATAACTTACATTACATGATATTACAAAGCATAACCTTATGTTATTTGACTCCTAAAAACAGACAGTATTCTAGTCTTCTCAGCCTGGGTCTGAAAAGAACCTGTGCCAGTCGCAGTTCCAAGCTCAGTCTTTATGCCAATATTCTGCGTGACTTATCCAGTTAACTTTAATTTTAATTTAATTTAAAGGGTGGTTGATGCTTGGAATGCACTCCCGAGGGAGGTGGTGGGGAGGAAAACGGTGACAGAGTCCAAACAAGCATGAGATGAACACAGAGGATCTCTAATCAGAAAATAATGAGTGTATATTGAAGGAACTAAGGCCAGTACTGGGCAGACTTCCATGGTCTGTGTCCCATATAGGGCCATTTAATTGAGGACTGGCTGGGATGGTTTAGATGGGCTGGAGTGAACTTTGACAAAGACTCCAGTAGATAGTACCTAAGTATACTACTGGGCAGACCATTTAAATTATTAATTTATAGAGCATGTATGGTTGGGCAGACTGAATGGACCATTCGGGTCTTTATCTGCCATCATTTACTATGCTACTATATTCAGAGAGAGAACTGATTAAGTTTGCACTGCTGAACTATTACTACTATTCATTTCTATAGTGCTGGTTAGGGTTACCAGAAGTCCGGGAAAACCCGGACATGTCCTCTTTTTAGAGGACTGTCCAAGTTCCCAGACGGGGTTTCCGAAACCAGGCAGTTTGTCTTTGTTTTGGAAAGCCCTGACGAGCTCTGGCCACATCTGGACGGCCTCTGAGCATGTACGGATGATGTCACACACATCCATGCACGTTCCAGGACCTCCAGATGCGACCGGAGTTCGTTGGGGAAGACGAGAGGAGGCTTTGTGGGGAGGAGGGGGAGGATGGGGGTGGAACGGGGCAAGGCTGGGGGTGGAACAGGGCAGAGCGGGACCGGAGGCAGAACAGGGCGGGGGCCGTGTGTCTAGGGTTTTACTCCTCAAAATATGGTAACCCTAATGCTTGTACTTGTAAATATACACAGCACTATATACATTATATGCAGGTATTTTCTCTGCCTTAGCGGGCTCACAATCATAAGTTTTTGTACCTGGGGCAATGGAAGGTTTAGTGACTTGACCAGGGTCACAAGGAGTTGCAGTGAGAATTAAACCCAATTCCCCAGGGTCTGCTGGATTAACCATTAGGCTACTCTCCTGCATGACTTTTTGACTGAACTTTCATTCTCATTTCTTGCTCAAGACTTCCTGCATAGAAATCCTCATGTGACCAAAATATGAGCTTTAGAATTTGCAGAGCTGAAGGGTTACTAGGGATTCCTAATGCAAGACCACCTCTTCTTATTTCCCAGTAGCAATAACCTTCATCATTCCGATGTCAACCAACCTTATCCCAGCACAGGCTCGTCTGCAAACTTCTCGCTCCGCCTAATAACATCATGTCTCCCATGACAACCTGTCTCCTCCATGCCCCATGTTGTGATGGGTTGTTAATAAATGTTATGTGTCAGATACCATAAACATGCCTAAATCTTGTCACTTTCAACTGCAAAAGTCATCCTGTAGGAAGCCAGAAGAAGGAGACTCCGGCACCCTGACAAGGACCTAGATCTGTAGAACTATGGCTTTAATTTTTCCCTGCAGTGTTAACAAGAAATGTGTAACGACACTCTGATGCTAACCTGTTTTGACAGGCTGTGATTCCTATGCAGGTGCACTCAGTGTGCTGGCCTGCTCCCAGACTAAGAGAGACATACGATTCTTTTTGCAGCTTTGTCAGGCTTCCTACTCCTTCACCCTTTGACATGGCTGTTTCAATGCCAAGGGATTGCAGAAATGAACCGCTTGGTTTGTACAGAGGAAATCTATTTCCAGCGCTTCCTTTAATCAGTTATAACAGTGTATTTTCTTATAACCTTCTTTAAAAGCACCTTGGTATTTGCATTTCTATCTAGGCACCGTGTTGGCCTACATGAGTTAGACAGGGGTAGATGCTTCTCTCACAGTTCAATTTTGTTTCCGAGTCTTGGACTTTCATCTAAGATACAGGGGGGGGGGGCATTCTTCCTTAATAGTGCTGACAGAATGGCCTGGATGCATGGGTCAGAAACTAGTTATGATTTTTGCCCATGGAATAATATGGTATTTAAGTATTTCATCAACTTACCTGAATTGTAAAATAGAAGACTGCGTGTTGGGTAAGTCTCAGATTGATGCCTAAAATGTCATTGACTTGTCTTAATGTAACCCCAGCTTTACTTTCTGATTAGACAAAAATGTATGTCTGAATACCTTGAAACTACTAAACTTCTCATGCCTGAACATCTTTCTTGTAGAAGAGAAAGAGTGTCTTTAGAGGCCCATAGAGTCGTGAAGGTCTTGATACTTCCCAGTATAAAGAACAAGGTTTGTGTATTCCAAAATCAGTGGCATATATTAAAATTCCTGGCTCCCAAGGAAAAATGTCAAAGAGGGCCTCTGGAACAGAGGATGGGGGTGGGGGTGGGGGAGCACAGTTATCTCTCTGTATTTTGGGAGTCCGGGAATAGTCCCAAACACAGGTATTGGAATGGGGGAGGTCACAGGGGCCATGGCCTCCCCAAAATTGACGGTTGCCATTTGGTGCCCACCCTCCCACCCATTTTTTGACGTTGTATTTTAAATCTTCAGGGCAGTCGACGAGTAGGCTTGCCCCTGAACCCTTCATTCTACTTCCGGGGGCAGGCCTGCTCGTTGACGCTGCGTGGCGTCTGCCCTGAAGATTTAAAGTACAACACTGGGAGGAGGTAGGGAGTGGAGTCAGGAGCTGGTGACAGGCCATACCACAGATTCTGCTGGAGCTAGGGCGGAGCTCCTGGATCTCCCAAACCAAACTGTGTTCCGCTGCCTATGGTCCCAAAGGTTCTAAAATAGCGATCTTCATTTGGCTCATGTATCCCTGTTGAAAGTGTCTCAATTAAAATTTGCAACATTGGCATGTCCCCATAAGAGGACATTCTTACCAACCAATATGGAATTCTTTACCGTTACATCTAAGGAAATAATTTTGTTTCCAAGGTCAGAAAACTATTATAAGCATGTTATTTTTTAACAAGCCCATGGGATTTTACTGGAAGTTAGTTAGCTGCCTTTTGGCGAGTACAACTTTTTTGCTATCAATTGGTTTTAATTGATTTAGTTTTATTTATGGTGTGTGGTCTTTGTGATAAGGCGTATGGGGACAGACTTAAAGATCTCAATCTGTATACTTTGGAGGAAAGGCAGGAGAGGGGAGGTATGATAGAGACGTTTAAATCCCAAAATTTAACAACAAAATATCACTCACCAGAGATGGGTTACACTCCCCCGATAACCATTTCACAAACCAGTGGAGAAAAAGCCTCAAAAATTTAAATGCAGCAGTAAACAACTTCAATACTGTTTAAAATCCAAGCTGCTTATGTACTATCACTGGCAAAAAAACTCCACCACCACTGAAATGTAATTATCAAAAGGGTAATATATCCATCACTGTGCACAGGAAAAGCAAAAAAAGTTTAACGTAGCTTAGGACCATGGTCTGCAACGCCGTGCTGTGCTGGTAGAAAATGTCTGGCCAGACCATTTAGATGTGCAGTCCAGAATCCATGCCCAATTCTTCAACAAGTGCCTTGTTTCGCCTCTCAAAGGGATCCTCAGGGAATGTATCAGCTGGAAAACTTCACTCCTCTTCCGTGCACACCGGCACAAGAAACGCCCATTGCTTAAAAAGGAACTACAGGATCCAACTTCCAGTAGCGACAGACAGAAATGGGAAAAGTTTAATCCTTATTATAGTTCCCCCGACCTTGATAAAGATAGGCGAAACGCATCGGGACGGGGAACCAACAACGACATAAGATAAGTTATCTTGATATAAAGATCTAAATAAGTTGGAATAATATAATATAAAGCTATAAAATAATAACTATATTGAAAGGTTATAAACATTAAGCTATGAAGGGAATAATGAAGAACACCACTGCTACCAATTTCGAATGAAATGGTGGAATCTGAACTCCCACAAAGCTGTTCTTGAGCAATTAAGTATTACCTCATCTGAAAGGACATTTTCACTCTCTAGACCAATAGTCTCAAACTGAAACCCTTTGTAGGGCCACATTTTGAATTTGTAGGTACTTGGAGGACCTCAGAAAAAAATAGTTAATGTCTTATTAAAGAAATGACAATTTTGCTTGAGGTAAAACTCTTTATAGTTTATAAATCTTTCCTTTTGGCTAAGTCGTAATAATAATATTGTAATTTATAGCTAAAGAGACATATGATCAAGAAACTGTTTTATTTTACTTTTGTGATTATGATAAACATACTGAGGGCCTCAAAATAGCATCTGGCGGGCCGCATGTGGCCCCTGGGCCATGAGTTTGAGACCACTGTGCTAGACTTACCATAGATTACATTATGTAACAAAATTTTATTTTATTTTTGTTTCTGAGTAATAAGTGTTCTTTCTTCATTGTCTATACCACAAAGGTATAGAAATGGCTATCAATCCCCTCAAACTTTGCTTTTGTGACCAGGACATTGATATTTTGAAATTTACCTTAAAATTTACCTACGAGACACGCTTTTTTGACTCAGGTAATTTCTGAATTGCTGCGAGCCAAAATAGGTAGTAGGCATCTGCTGTACTAATTTTGGCCATTGGCCTTAGTAAAAGGACCCCTTAGAGTAACTTCAAGAACTTTCTAGAACTTTCCATCAATATAAATAGTAGTACAGTATAACTACAGAAAGAGTGGTAGCTGCATGGAATAGTCTTCCAGTAGAAGAAGTGGAGATAAAGACTGTGTCAAGAAAGAGTGAAACAGGCATGTGGGATCACTTAGGGAGAGGAGGATACAGTGGATGCTGAGGATGGGCAGATTGGATGGGCCATTTGACCTTTCTCTGCCATCTTGCTTCTATGTTTCTAACACATTATACAGATCTCTTTTCTCCCTTGAATGCTCGATGGATTAATGCTCAGAAACTGAAACTGAACTCTACAAACATGTCAGCAACCTGGTTTGCAGGCAGTTATAAAAAAGAAAATCAAAATCTTCCCCCAACCCTTCTGGAACTGCCAATTGAATTAGTAGATGCTGTAAAGATCCTGGGCTGCTACTATGATCACGTGCTTTCCTTTGAACATTAGATCTCATCAGTTGTTAAGGCCACCTTCTTTGCATTGTGTCAAATTCGTTCTATACACTCTTACTTTGATTGTCAGGTCTTAAGAACCTTAATCCATTCTTTGGCACTTAGTTGCACTGATTATGGTAATACTTTTTTTGTGTGTATTCTTAAGCTATCTTCTCTGAAGCGTATTCATAATTTCCAGAGTGCATTGATCAAGCTGCTCTATGTCACAAAGAAATATGATCACGTGACTCCTTTGCTCATCACTGAACATTGACTCCCAATCACTTATTGAGTCAACTTTAAAAATGTATTGCTCACTTAAAAGGCCTATTTTATTGGAATTTCTGCTTATTTGACATGCCATATGATCCTAGTAATATCAAGGGGCTCATTTTCAAAACAGAAAAATGTTCAAATTTCAAAGGTGCAACAACTACACGCCCGAAACAAATTTGCCGTTCTCCTACAGTTCGATCTCTCCGCGGCTTTCGACGTCTTGCACCATGACATATTAATCTACCAACTTTCTGAGATAGGAATAGACTCCTTTGTCCTAAAGTGGTTCTCAAACTTCCTTCGCGCTCGTTCCTACATTGTCAACACAAACGGCTCCAAATCCGCTTCGTGGACACCATCCTGTGGTGTCCCACAGGGCTCTCCCCTATCCCCTATTCTCTTCAACATGTATATGACCTCCCTGAAGCTCCTCAAACTATCCCCCCTTGAAACAATTTACACATATGCAGACGATATCCTTATCCTCCTCGAAACAGATCAAAACCTTACAAACCTCCAAGAGAACATCACTTCATGCATAATGAGACTTCACGCCTGGTCCCTCTCTGTACAGATGAAATTAAATGAATCAAAAACAAAATTACTCTGGCTCAGCCCTAAATTAGTACACCTGCCCACCCTCTTCACTCTACCCACAGGCCCTGCTCTGCACCTTGAGTTCTCAAGCAAGGTCATCGGCATCACTATTGATTCCTCCCTTTCCCTCAACGATCACCTGAATTCCTTGGCAAAATCTTGTTTTTTCAGCCTCCACATGCTGAGGAAAGTCAGATCCTATTTTCACCAAAAACATTTCACCGTCCTTGTACAATCCATCATCCTATCCAAACTCGATTATTGTAATGCCATCTATTTATGCCTAACAAAAAAAAGTCTTCGCAGACTCCAGCTTATCCAGAATACTGCGGCCAAGCTGATTTTTGCTAAATGCAAATCTGACCATGTCTCCCCACTACTTACCAACCTTCACTGGCTCCCAGTACTTCCCAGAATTCATTTCAAATGCTCCTGCCTGGCTTTCAAGATCATCCACGGCATCCTTCCGCCCCTAATCCCTCTATCCTTCCTCGCCCTGACGCCTGCTACCACCAGATCAGCCCACAGACATAAACTATCCTTCCCCTCTCTACACGGCATCCTCCACGCAGGCAAACTGGGAAGATCCCTCCTCTCCAAAATCACGGGCCTTTGGAACGATCTCACTGTCCCGCTGCGGAACCTGGGCTCCCTCCAACCATTCCGAAAACAACTGAAAACCTGGCTTTTCTCTAGCATATAACATCTCTTCTCCTGTTTACTTCCCTCTTTTTACATGCTTTTGTAAATCCTTTCTCCTCTCTCTTCCTATATTTTTATGCTTTGTAAACCGTGTCGAGCTCCACTTCCTTGGAGATGATGCGGTATATAAACTTAAGGCTTAGTTTAGTTTAGTTTAGTTCAAAATATGGCACCAAACAGCAGATATATGTGTAACATCCAAATTGCTATTTTCAAAACTTGTTTTTAAGATGCTTTTCTCTGCAGATCATCTAAATCTCAAGGAAATGTGTTGGAGGTGTGTTTTGAGCAGGATTGGTAAACACAAAAACCCTATTGTAACAGAGGGACTGGAGTATCAAAGCACAAATAATAAATCCAAACTCCAGTGAAAAACAATCCTATTTCTATTCCAACTACGATCAATCACGGAGGAAAAAGGCCTCAGAAGCCGTAGGAAGCAAACGCTCTTCTTTGGCTATAGGAGAGAGAGCTAATATACCAGCTCCTCTACTTGCTTCTATCATTGGCCTGAAAAAACCTTTGGTATTGTAATTCGATTACTTTTTGATAGTGCTTATCTGAATAGCTTCCCACTCTTTCATTCAGGGTCAAATTTCTTTAATACATTAGACTCATACAAAACTGTGCTCTTCGCAACCGATGGTGGCCATCATTGATGAAACGGTCATTGGACCGTGAAACAATGGCCACCTCTTACACCCCCTCCAAAGAGGATAATACATATTAGGCCAGGGGTGTCTAACCTTTTGGTTTCACTGGGCTGCATTGGCTGAAAAAAATGTTTCTGGGGCCGCACAAACTTTCAAATGCTGCAGCAAGACACAGGAGGAAGCCAGCAAAATGGTAAATACCCGGGGGCAGCAGAGGAAAACACTGCATCGCCCTCGACCGGCGCCGCACAAAATACTTCACGGGGCCACAGGTTGGACAACCCTGTATTAGGCTATATGACAGATGCAGATATAATGGACATCCCTCTGTAGAGAAGAAGACCAAGGCCCACATCCCATTCTAACTGGTACACTTGTGGCGGAAAGTATGAGCACCCTAGAAACCACAAAATATCTACTGAACCCAAATATAGGTGACACCTGCAGCATAAAGGTGTAAAGTAGTGGTATATACTCTCTCTCTCCCTCTCTCTCTCACTCTTTCCCTGCCTTGTGACATGAGTCAAACCTCTCTATTCCCCTCCATGCAGCATCTCTTTCTTCCTCCCCTCCATTATCATGTGCAACATTTCTTTCTCTCCCTAAGCACCATCTCTCCCTGCCATTTTTGCTATTCTTGGAAGGCTCACCATACAATATAAGAGGGTTATGATGTGATGTATACCTGGGACTAGGGTTACCAGATTTTCCGGGTTTTGAAAGCCGTCCGGGGAAATCCGGATGTCTGGTAATCCTACCTGGGACCTCTTATGTGAAATTCACTAAGTGCCACCTAGGCTGCCCCACTGATCTGCTGGGATGTCTGTGTCATAGGCAGAGGAATGCTGCTTGGTTTGGCAGGGGGCCCAGGAGCTCCGCCCTAGCCCGGCGGAATCCTACGGTGCGGACTCTCCCCAGCTCCCGACTCCCCACCTACCTCCTCCCGACGCTGTACTATTAAATCTTCAAGCAGCCGCTGTGCAGGGTCAGCGAGCAGTCCTGCCCCGGAAGTAGAATGAAGTGCTCTGGGGCAGGCTTGCTCGCGGATACTGCGCGCAGCTGCTGGAAGATTTAAAAATTAGAACACCAAGAAGCGGGTGGGAGGGCAGGCACCAATGAGGGCAGGCAATGAGGGCACCAATGAGGGCAGGCAATCTTTGGAGAGGCCATGGCCCCTGTGGCCTCACCCCATTCTGATGCCTATGGTCTGTATGGCCAGTCTAGTAAGACCGCTGGCCCAGACATCCCAATGGTTTGTTTTTGTGCAATTCCCCTTGGATGTTTTTGTTTGAAAATAGCCCTTAAAGAGGGTTACCATATGGCTCCAGAAACCCACATGGTTCAGTCTGTCTTCCTTACTTCCATTGCTTTCAATGGAAGAAAAAACCTGGATGTCTCAATCCATCCTTCTTTTTCTGGAGCCATATGGTAACCCTACCCATAAAGAAAGCTGCACTGAGTACAAAAACATCTAAAATAGGGAAATTTGTGAACCAAAGGATAGACTTTTTTTCTTGTTTGAAAATGGCCATGTTTGGCACTGGATTTGGGGATTTTTTTTTTTGTAAAACGTCCAGAATAAGATTTGAATGTTATATCAAAAGTGCCCTTCCACATCAACTAAACAGCTGATCTTTACTTCTTCAGCAACATGAGCACAACTGATGGAATCCCTTTTTTTTCTGGCTTTAATCCTTTGTCATCTTATTTAAGCAGTGATGTTTTATTTATATTAAATTTAAAATGGGTCTAAAAGTCTATTTTTTTATTTATTTATTTATTTATTTATTTGCTGAGGTGTAAGAAGGCCATCTGGGCTTTGTATTTTCTTTTATGGTTATTCCTTCCTAATTTCAGGGCCACTTTTACAAAGCCACTGTAATAATTCTGCCGCTATAAACGCAGCAAAGCCCATTCAATTCTTATAGGCTTTGGTGCATTTACTTTGGGAACATCACTACCGCGGCTTTGTAAAGGGGTTCCTCAGTATTTAACTAGAAAGTTTAATTTTCCCCTTTATAAGTGAAGTTTATGTCTGACTCTCCCATCCTTGTTCTCATTTAAACAGTGCTAATTTCTTACATTTGTATAGTTGCTGGCAGTTTTATGTAGTGGTATGAAGTCGCCCAGTGTTTACTTGGAATAATAATAACTTTATTCTTCTATACCGCCATCACCAGTAGTTCTAAGCGGTTTACCCTAAGAGAAGCAGTAGAATGCAATCACATAGAATATACTAGTTACAGTCTTAAAAACTTCTAAGGGCTAGATTCACAAAGCAAACTGATCGTGTAACGATCAGTTTGCAACCCCTTAATGAGCAAATTTCCCTCTGGCCTGATTCACTTCGCTCTCCTGCGATCCGCTTCGAATTCGTGCATGCAAATGGTGAGAAACGCATGCAAATTTGGACAGCAACGCGATTCATCAACCAAAAATTTAAAACCAACTGGACTGGCCGATCAACCCATGAAGCAACTGCTGGAGACCGGTCGAAAACCTCTTTCCGACTCTCCAGCTCCATAAGTCCTGCTCTCTGCCACCCTGCTCTGCCCAATCTCTCCTGCCTGCATGCCACAAATCGCCGGCCTGCTCGTCCCCGGGTTTCTCCTGCCCTTCCCCGAATCTCTCCTGCACTTGCCCACACTGCGAGCCTATGGTTTTAACCTGTGGGTTTAAGCAGGTTAAAACCATGGGCTCGCTGGGCTAAAAAGTAAAAAAAAAATTAAAAACAGTGCTCAGAACGCATTTCAGCTATCACTTTCTTAAATGAATTGCCTCTCCCGCGTACTGCACAGCCCCGTTCCTCAGTTCCGTGTGTACCTAGCCATCCGCAAAGAGGAGAAGCACAGTCTGGGTCTCGAATATGGCTAATACACGGTCACTGAACTAACAATTAGTGAAAGAAAGGAAAATTCACGCCCAAATTTGGGTATGGATCCTGGTGCTACATGCTGTTCTAGAAATGACACCCAACTCAGAGGGTAAAGCCAGATGAATTGTGGGTACTGAGATCAGAAAAAAGCATGATGCTGCCTCAGAGCAACTGAGAGACATCTCATCTATCTCCTATATTAGTGGAACGTACAGTGCAGTGTTAGCTGTGCACACGGGGTGCGTCCTAATTAAAGGTTTTCAAAAATGATTGAGTTTATTTTAATTGCAGATATTTCGATATCCACTGAGAATCTGTTCTCATGCTTGGTGTCAGCTGAAAGTCCCACCTTGTAGCCCAAGGGCCAATTCTAAGTGGGGACACCAGCCACAAAACTCTACTGCTAGATTTAAACATTAGATAGAGAAGAGCCATCATCTTGTGTTATATTTTTGAACATGCTATCTTTAATGGGCCATTTACAAAAAAAGATATAAGAATACGGGGAATGAGGAATGCCTTCGGGACAGTAAGGGAATTTTTTAAGTACCTTCTTACTTCTCATTTATAATCTTAATGTATATTTTCTTCAAACCGCTTAGAACCTAAAGGATATAGCGGTATATAAGAAATAAATTACATTACATTGTGCTCTGTAGCATGTAACAGCAAATTATAAGGCAATTCATTTATTTGAACCCTCTTTTCAGGGAATGAGGATTATTTTCAACCAGGGTAGATTATGACCAAAAATCAGTTTCCCACAAGGATATGAGGTTCCCAGCTGCTCCCTCCTCCTTACCTCGACGCTGCAGCCTGTGCTGCTCCAGGCTCCCATCAGGCTCACTGCAAACCCCAGCCCCAACAGACAAAATCCCATTAGCAGCATGTCCCCTCCAAGCCTGCCCTCTTAAAGACACAGCAACTGATGAGCTGGCAAGCTAGAGAATGGCGCGGAGATAAATTTGTCCCCAACCTTGTGGGATCTAGCTCCATTCCCATCCTGTCCCCGTGGGTTTGTCCCTGCCCCATCCCTGCAAGCTCTGTCCTCGTCTGCACAAGCCTCAAACACTTTAAAATCATAAGTAGCAACATTCTAGAGCTCAGATTGTGATGTCATAATGCCTCATTCCACCCATGCCTAAGCTCTGTCCTCGTCTGCAAAAGCCTCAAACACTTTAAAATCATACGTAGCAACATTCTAGAGCTCAGACTGTGATGTCATAATGCCTCATTCCACCAATGCCTAAGCTCTGTCCTCATCTGCACAAGCCTCAAACACTTTAAAATCATACGTAGCAACATTCTAGAGCTCAGACTGTGATGTCATAATGCCTCATTCCACCAATGCCTAAGCTCCGTCCTCATCTGCACAAGCCTCAAACACTTTAAAATCATAAGTAGCAACATTCTAGAGCTCAGATTGTGATGTCATAATGCCTCATTCCACCAATGCCTAAGCTCTGTCCTCGTCTGCACAAGCCTCAAACACGTTAAAATCATACGTAGCAACATTCTAGAGCTCAGACTGTGATGTCATAATGCCTCATTCCACCAATGCCTAAGCTCCGTCCTCATCTGCACAAGCCTCAAACACTTTAAAATCATAAGTAGCAACATTCTAGAGCTCAGATTGTGATGTCATAATGCCTCATTCCACCAATGCCTAAGCTCTGTCCTCGTCTGCACAAGCCTCAAACACGTTAAAATCATAAGTAGCAACATTCTAGAGCTCAGACTGTGATGTCATAATGCCTCATTCCACCAATGCCTAAGCTCTGTCCTCATCTGCACAAGCCTCAAACACTTTAAAGTCATAAGTAGCAACATTCCAGAGCTCAGACTGTGATGTCATAATGCCTCATTCCACCAATGCCTAAGCTCCGTCCTCATCTGCACAAGCCTCAAACACTTTAAAATCATAAGTAGCAACATTCTAGAGCTCAGATTGTGATGTCATAATGCCTCATTCCACCAATGCCTAAGCTCTGTCCTCGTCTGCACAAGCCTCAAACACGTTAAAATCATAAGTAGCAACATTCTAGAGCTCAGACTGTGATGTCATAATGCCTCATTCCACCAATGCCTAAGCTCTGTCCTCATCTGCACAAGCCTCAAATACTTTAAAATCATAAGTGTTTGAGGCGTCTGTAGATGAGGACAGAGCTTGCAGGAATGGGGCAGGGACAGGGACAGAACTCGCGGGGACAGGACAGGGATGGAGAAAGATTCTGCGGGGACAGGGTCAAATTTGTCCTCATGCCATTGTCTATTTATTTAATGAATTTGTTTTCTATTCCATTCTTCCCAACGAGCTCAGAACAGGTTACAGGTTAACGTACATAATATACAGTTTACAGGTTACAATTTGCCATAGTTACAGACCAAGTTTTTCAATATAAGCTTTTATCCTAACACTACACATGCTGAGGATCTAGTACTATTCAATATACTGTACATTTTTTTTAAATCCACCTGCCATAGGCAGGGGAGTTAAGTGAAGAGGTATGTTTTTGTTGCTTTCCTAAAGTTCAGGAGTCCTTCATGGGATCTGATGTGTGGGGGAAGGTGATTCCAGTGGTTTGGTATGAAGTGGGAGTAGGTACATCATTTGGCATGTAGCACAGGCCGACAAGCTGAATGCTCTGCGCTGCTCCCTACACTCATAGGAACTCTGTGATTTTGTAAAAAAATAAAAAAAGGGAGGGGGAGGGGGTTATTTACTGATTTATTACAATTGGGATGCACAAGTTTTGGAAGTCAAAAGCCTCAAGCTTTAATTGAAAACTCATAGTAATTAATGAGCTGGAATAATTCCCTTCTCCATCCCCAATCATCCAAGCATAGAACTGCTAAATGTTAATGGTCAATTCAGAATGCCAGATTTGTGCCATGTTTACCAGAGCTCAAGATCTAAAATGAAGCAGATTGAAATACTCAATCATTCCCTAAGAGGGCTCTACACCTGGGTTGCTGGTGTATTACTGATTCTGTTTAAACTCCATCGCCTTTATTTCATGGGAAAAGGGAAGGGTTGAAAACTGCTTTATTTCTGCACCCCGACCTGCCCTGACTTGGACGGACCTTAAGACAGTGACAATAATTAACTTTTAAGACCTAGGGAGTTTGTAGCCTTTCTGATAAGACTACCAGTGTCAATTGTCAAAGTGTTTTGAACACTTCAATAATGACATGGAACACCTGTCACAGGAAAACAGACTGAGATGACCAGCTTAAACAGGTTTCAATTGAAGAATGACATTTGGGCATTACCAACAGGAGACAGATTTGAACCAGAGATGAAAGTGCACTGTAAGCATTTGCCAGAGCCATTTAGGTGTCTGTATTCTAAACCAGTGTTTTTCAACCTTTTTACACCTATGGACCGGCAGAAATAAAAGAATTATTCTGTGGACCGGTGGTTGAAGAACACTGGGCTAAGTCGTGGGCCCATCTCTACCCAATCTCCACCCCAGACCCCGCCCCCATAATAGTACTAATTGCACCTTGCACATCCTATGCCTCATCTGAAAGCCTTCCCTCTGACGTTGCAACGTCAGAGAGAAGGCTTCCGGTTCAGGCGCAGGATGCCCGTAGGAGCCGCTGCCCGTGGCTTTGTGCACTGAATCAGTTAGGAAGAGGGAGCTGGCTTGAAGATAACGCTGCATCGATTGCACCGTGGACCGGTGGTTGAAGAACACTGTTTTGGGCCTGATGCACGTGTTGGCCCTGTGGACCGGCAGGAAATTTCTGTGGACCGGCACTGGTCCATGGATTGGTGGTTGAAGAACACTGTTCTAAACATCAAGAAAATACCTTCTTTCATCTCAAAAGCATATGGGTCTCATTTTCAAAGTAAAGACAAATTAATTGTTTATTAGAGAATCAGGTAGCATTATCATATGATACAATTCTATTCGGTACTTCAATGAGAATAAAAAGTCAAATTTCATCAAGCAATAATAAACTTTTATTAATTATGACAGGCGTCGCCATACAACATATCACCAAAAATTGGGAAAATTATAGTAGACTTAACCTTAAACTTTTTGGTGGAATTTGTTGTGCCATATTTATAAAATGGAAAGAACAATTGCCATACAAAAAGGAAATTATAATAATTTTAAAAAGATATGGGGGCCATTGACAACTTATTGCAATGATTAGACGCCATTTTCCACTGAAAGTACATTTATAATATGGGGAAGGGGGGATGGTATAAAGTTCTATTTAAGGTTTAATCATTAGATAAGAATGTAATATTTATATGAAATTTATGTTTAAATATTTGTGGGAAGGGTGGGTGGGGAGGGAATAAATTACAGGTATTTAAGATAACTGAAAGAAATTCAAGTGATGTGTACAAGTACAATTGATGTAATATTGTGTACTTGATGTAAGATGAAAAATGAATAAAGACTTTGGAAAAAAAAAACAAAGTAAAGACAAAGGATGGACAGCCTCACGTAAAGTGACGTCAGGAATAACAAAGAGAAGCACCAACTGCTGGAAATAATAAATTTGCTTTGGTTTCACTCCTGTAACAATAATTTGCAATTTATAAATTTTCCAAAACTGTATACCTCATCACCTAGGGAGATATTAAAGAGATATTTCGTGGAAATACTGGAGATAAGAGAAGAATTAATACCGCCCTGTACACAAGTATATTACCTACCAATTAAACTCCAACAGCCAGAGCAAGAGGAAGAAAAATTAAATGTTACGGACATTTTGGAGAAATCTGACAATAAATTAGTTCAACCTTCTACTTTACTGGTATCAGTAGCATTACTGTCAGATAAGATATGGATTTTGAAGTTATTTTTCAAAAATAGAATGAAAGATTTCCTGGGTCTCCGCATACAAATATTTCCAGATGTTTCTTGTGAAATCCAGAAACGTAGAAAGCAATTTTTACTTCTAAAACCAGGAGTCATTTCGATTGGTGGAACTTTTTTTCTTAAGTACCCATGTAATTGCTTAGGTAATTTTGGTTCTGTTAAATATGTGTTTTTTGAACCCGCACAATTGACAGCTTTTATATCTTCTAGATGTCTTGAGGGGAGTAATAACTAAAACATAGTTTATAATTTGGTCATTCTTCCAGCATTCTAGTCAACTTTGTTTGCTTTTAACAGTTACCTGATAGAGGAATAGTCTGCTTTATTTTATTCTTGGATCCTGCTTCTGTTTTTGTAGACTTTAGAAGGATAATTGATATTTTTCATTTCTTAAGTAAATGTATGTATCCTTGTTTTAATTTGTTATAGACTATTATCCTTTTTTTTCTGTACAAGAGTTAATTCTTGGTTAATTATTGTAAATCTTATAAAAATAAAAGATTTTTAAAAAATTTGCTTTGGTTCTATAACTTTGGGATCACCGCCTTCCTTTGTTGCTCATTTTCAAAGCGCATAGATATCTCAAAATGGCTGAAAAAGTGGCCATCTGCCAAAAAAGTCTAAATTGCAATCTGTAAGGGCAATTTGTCCAAATAGCAAGGGAATGTGTTGTGGGTGTGTTTTGGGCAGGACGAGGGATGTCCAACAGTGATAATTCAATGGTTAGCAAACGCCCAAGTGTAGAAAGAAGAACACTTTTATTTGGACTTGTTTCAGTCACATCCAGGGTACAAAAAGTGCTCTGATTGATCAGCTGACCACTGGAGGCATGACCGTTCATGAATCCCCAAGTGGTTGCTGTTTCCCTCCCTCACCCCTGAAAGTGAAATCAAAAGGAATGCCAGCCTGTATGATAGCATTAGGTAATATAGGCAGTCTAAACCAGTGTCCCACAAACTTTTAAAAGCCGCAGCACACTGAACTCGGGGCTGTGGCTGGAGGGCATCCGGAAGTGCGCATATGTCAACATGATGACATCACACACATGTGTAAAGGTCATAATGTTGATGTCTGCGCATGCGCAGAGGCCCTCCAGATGGGGCCCTGAGATTACAATTACTACACTGGGGGGAGGGGGGGGAGGGATGCTGGAGGAGAAGTGTGGCGAGGAGAGGCACCAGCAAGGAGAAGAGAGTATGCAGTGACTTGTTCATGGCCAGATCTAAGGGTCTTTATTCAATCCTCATCCTTCTTGACCTGTCTGTTGCCTTTGACACTGTTAAGCACAGCTTACTCCTTGATAACGCTGTCCTCGCATGGATTCCGTGAGTCTGTCCTCTTCTGGTTTGCCTCTTACCTTTGTCCACACTCTCGTAACCTCACACTTAGATTACTGCAATCTACTAATTGGTCTCCCGCAGTGCTGCCTCTCCCCTTGCAATCTGTGCAAAACTCTGCTGCACGACTCATAATAATAATAATAATAATAATAATAACAGCTTATATACTGCAATACCGTGAAGTTCTATGCGGTTTACAAAGATTAAGCAAAGGTACAAATTGATTGACTTTAAGAGGGGAGGAAGAAAGAGGGTTAATAGGACAGGAAATCCATTTTTGAGGAGAGAGTGATCAATAGAACAAGTTAACCGCTATAGAGGGGAGAGAGAAGAGAGGATCAGTTGTCTAGATACTTTAGGAACAGGTGTGTTTTCAGACGTTTCCTAAATTCCTCATAAGTAGTGGGCGAAAGCAATTGGTGTAGGTCTTTATCCCATGATGCTGCTTGGTGCCAGAGATGTTCATGGTGTTTTTTCAGTTTACAACCTCTCACTGGGGGGGAAACGAAGTTGGAATGTGAGCTTCTCTCGTGTCTGTTGGCTCATCTTCTACCAACCTCACTACACTCATGTCACCCCTCTCCTTAAATCACTTCACTGGCTCCTTATCTGCCTTCGCATACAGATCAAGCTCCTATTGCTGACCTACAAGTGTGTTCATTTTGCTGTCCTCAATATGTCTCCTCACTTCTTTCCCCTTATACACCTCCCTGATAACTCCATTCCTCAGTTAAGCTGCTCTTAGCTGTATCCTTCTCCTCCACTGCCAATTCCAGACTTTATTCCTTTCATTAACCTGCCCCCTATGCCTGGAATAAATTACCCGAGTTTGTCCGCCAAGCCCTTCCCTTGTTTAAAAGCAGACTGAAGATTGACCCCCCTGCCTATTGGCACTGGTGCAATCAATTATACCAACTGGTGCTATGGGAGGCACGTGATGCCAGGGGGTCTCGAAGGAGGAAGCTTCAGTTTTTGAAAACGTGGGACACTTATATTCATTCATTGCATCCACAGGGACTGAGTATGTTGTTAAATATTTTAAGTTAGTTCTCCAACATTGGTTCAGTAGTGCTGCGGACAGGAGGCCGGGAGTAGGTAGAGAGGCGGGAGGAAGGGGAGGAGGGGAGATAGGGAGGAATTACTGATCTTATAGCTAGTACAATTTTGCCGAATTTTATTATATTCTAGTATATTGTATTTTATTCACCTATTCACCTATTGTATAATTTTAGTTCAACTTTTTAGAATATTGTATTTTACTCACTGACTGTATATTTTTAGTACTGTATGTGAACTGCCTAGAACTATGTGGTTGGGCGGTATATAAAAATAAAATTATTATTATTATTAGGGTAATTTTGTTAATTATGTTACCAAGCAAGGTATTATTGATATATGTTCTACTGATGTATCATGATTGCTTTGGGTGTAGCAACCATATTGTATTGCCGGAGTTGTGGGTAACTCAGTAATGTGCGATTGTTAGTCTTCTGGTCTTGTATTGTTTTTCATGAAAATCAATCAAGTCATTACAACATAAAAGCAGACTGAAAATCCACCTTTTTGATATAGCCTTCAACCCCACAACCCTACTCCTCTGCCCACCAACCCAACCGTTCCCTTAACTGTATCCATGACATTCTGTTTGTCTCTCTTTTCTGTTTAGATTGTAGGCTCTTTTGAGCAGGGACCTTCTTCTTTGTGACTATACAGCGCTGCATGCGTCTGGTAGCGTTATAGAAACAATTGATAGTAATAGTAGTAGTAGATATGAACCTGGGTGCCTTGGTTCACAATCCATTGCACAGAGTTAAAAGTTTTTTTATTAAAATTTGATACAATCGCTTATCAAGTTTCTAAACGAGTTAACAATTTTAAAACAGAGGGGTTCGTAAAAAAAAACAACCCAAAAAAATCCACTAGACTGCCCCTGTATTCTGCAAGGACCTCTGTAGGGCCATTTTTGAAAAAAAAAGCTGCTAGACAGACGACTTTAGAAACATAGAAGATGACGGCAGAAAAGGGCTACAGCCCATCAAGTCTGCCCACTCTGCTTACCCACCCCCTGTCTATGCCCTAATGACCCAATTTCCTTATCTTGACCCTCGTAGGGATCCCACATGGGTATCCCATTTATTCTTAAAGTCTGGCACGCTGTCTGCCTCGATCACCTGCACTGGAAGCTTGTTCCAATAATCAACCACTCTCTCTGTGAAGAAATACTTTCTGGTGTCGCCATGAAATTTTCCGCCCCTGAGTTTGAGCGGGTGCCCTCTTGTGGCCGAGGGTCCCTTGAGAAAGAAAATATAATCTTCCACTTCGACACGTCCCGTGAGGTACTTAAATGTTTCGATCATGTCTCCCCTCTCCCTACGTTCCTCGAGAGTGTAGAGCTGCAATTTGTTCAGTCTCTCTTCGTATGAGAGACCCTTGAGCCCCGAGATCATCCTGGTGGCCGTCCGCTGAACCGATTCAATTCTGCGCACATCTTTACTGTAATGTGGCCTCCAGAATTGCACACAGTACTCCAGATGAGGTCTCACCATGGCCCTGTACAATGGCATTATGACTTCAGGCTTTCGGCTGACAAAACTTCTATTGATACAACCCAATATCTGCCTTGCCTTAGATGAAGCCTTCTCCACTTGATTGGCAGTTTTCATGTCTGCACTGATGATTACTCCTAAATCTCATTCTCCTGAAGTCCTAGTTAAAGTTTCTCCGTTCAAGAAGTATGTCCTGCATGGATTTCCGCTTCCGAGGTGCATGACCTTACATTTCTTAGCATTGAAGCCTAGCTGCCAGGTTGAGGACCAACTTTCCAATGTAAGCAGGTCCTGCGCCATATAATTCTGTAAACTGCATTCACTTACTATATTACATAGTTTGGCGTCATCGGCGAATAGTGTTATTTTACCTTGAAGCCCTTGAGTCAGATCCCCTATGAATATGTTGAAAAGGAGTTGACCCAGGACCGAGCCCTGCGGCACTCCACTGGTCACCTCCGATGTTCTAGAGAGGGTACCATTAACCACCACCCTCTGAAGTCTGCCACTCAGCCAATCATTGACCCATGCAGTTAGTGTCCTTCTTCCTATGTTGTTGCCATTCATAATTTGGATATTTCCATTTTTTAAATGGCTGTCCATTTTGGACATTCTTCAAATATTTTTGAACAGATGGACATTTCTTTAAGATGTTATGAGCAGGATGTCATGATTCTGACTTGGACATCCTTTCCAAAAACGCCCCTCCGCATCTACAAAAGAGTATACAACAACCCTTTGTTTAGGGTTACCAGATTTTCCGACGTTGAAACCCGGATCCATGGCCCCACCCCATTCCACCCTAGTCCTGCCTTGTTCCGCCTCCAGCCTCACCCTTCAATCCCGCACCATGACGCCCCCCAACCCTGCCTCCACAAAGCCTCATCTTTTTTCTCCCACCTCCGGGCCGTGTCTGGAAGGCCCCCGAGATGCTTAGATGCATGTGATATAATCCACGCATGCTCAGAGGCCCTCCAGAGGCGGCTGGAGGTCAGGGACTTCCAAACTCTGGACAAACTCTCGGGTTTTGGAAAGTCTTTCCCGGATGTCTGGTAACCCTACCTTTGTGGTAACTCTTGCTATCCTCTTCTGTTAGGTCCACCATCATGCTTGTTTTACAGTGTATCCTCTCTTTTATGTACAGGTTCATGATGTCCTTCCTGTGTTTGGTAGCATAAGATTCATCAAGTTTAAGAACTAATTCCATAGCCACTGCTCAGGCAACCACCCTAAG
This sequence comes from Geotrypetes seraphini, assembly GCF_902459505.1. Classification (NCBI taxonomy): domain Eukaryota; kingdom Metazoa; phylum Chordata; class Amphibia; order Gymnophiona; family Dermophiidae; genus Geotrypetes; species Geotrypetes seraphini. The sequence goes on along the minus strand of NC_047089.1, from coordinate 213,464,432 downwards.
GACCACAGTTCAGAGGCACTGTCAAAGCCTAACCACCCCAAGGATCAGGAGCTACTACTCAGTTGTCCAAACTGCTAAGCATGAAGCCAGCAGGCAGAATATTTGCCCTCCAGATTGGGCCCATACACACCTAGCTCAGCAGAGTTTGAAGAGATGGCCAGACAGTCCCACATCCGTGCTTCAGTGCAGCTTCAAGGCAAACACAGCGCATGTTGTATATGACAATTTGAAAATTATCTGGTGCAAAAAGAAGCATCACCGGGTCTGTTTTCTTATCCCCCTTTTCAAAGGATTGTCTTTAGATTGGGTAAATAACACCATGGCAGCTGCCCCCTCCCTCCACCAGCCTGCCCACTGATAATAATGAGCTCAGACACTTTTATTATCATTATTAATTAGCACTTTCAAGCAGTGGAATTAAATCAATATGGTGGACTGAAACTAATTTTAACAAGCCATTGAAATCAATCATCAGGACTTTTATCTACATAAATGCCACTAAACTCAGCTCGTTAGTGTAACATTAGCTGGAAAGGAAAAAAAAAAAGAGAGAGAGACTGGCGGGGTTTTAATTAGGAAGACATAAACCGTGCCATGATTTTTCTTCTTTGATTTGCTTTTAATCTCATCTGCAAGTTCATGTGCCCTTTCTTCACCTCAGACTGCTAACCATGGCAGAGGGGGGAGGAGGAGACCGCTGGTTTATACTCCAGACTTTGTGGGTTTCAATACTACCATACTTCAGATTATTGCTACTAACAGCCCCCATCCTCCTAACCAGTAAAAAGTTCAAGAAGGTTGGCAGGAAAGAAGACCCAGGTCTGAATTCTTCCTTCTTCCAAATCATTCCATTAATCTCTATGCACTTCCGTGTTAGCAGCAAATATTCCATAGAAGTTGGTGATGGTTTTTAGGCTAGTAGATTTTTTTAAAATTATCATTTCTATAGTGCTATTAAGTGAGGAATTAACGGGCGCTAATCGCTTTAGCGTTCGCTAATCACGTTGGTGCATGCTAGCGATTACTGTGTGCTAAACACTACAGACATCCAGTTTATTCTCATGGGTTTCTTTAGTGTTTAGCTCATGCTAACGTGGTTAGTGCACACACTAACATGGCAGCACTCGTTGATGAATTCCCCCTAAGGGCTAGATTCACTAAGTAAACCGATCGTGTACCGATCGGTTTGCGACCTGATTTCCCTCCGACCCGATTTACTAAACTGTGCACCGATCCGATTCGGGCATGCAAAGTAGACAGGGATGCGATTCCCTAAAAAGAAAGAGGGACACCGACTGGGCTGACCGATGCAAAAATAAGCGACTGCTGAGGACCAGTCGCTGAGGTCCTTACCGACTGCCCTGCCTTCTACCGCCCTGCTCTCTGCCCCAATCTCCTGCTCTCAGCCCTCGACTTTCCAGCTTTGTCTCGCCGCCCTGCTCAGCCCCGACTCTCCTGCCCTTCCCCGCAGTACGAGCCCGTGGTTTTAACCCATGGGTTTAAAGTGGGTTAAAACCATGGAATCGCAAAGTAGAAAAAACAGTCAGCTAAAAGTAAAAAAAAAAGCTCTGCCGGGCACGAAGGGCCAGCGCATGCCTGATGCCAGCAAGATGGTCTGCGCATGCTCAAGGATCACTCTCCAGCGATCTATGCGGTTGGTGAGGGGGGTACCAACGATCGTCCCCATTTGCATGCAGGCCCTTTAGTGAATTTGTCGGCCTGCCTGCAATCGCCCACGGATTGGGCACGGAGAGGCAGGTTAGTGAATCTAGCCCTAAATGTGCACAGTGCCTTAGAGCTTACAATCTAGTCAAGGCAGAGTGACAAGACATAGAGACAAAACAAATAAGAGGGAAACTGATTGGGAAGAAGTAGGCCAGATGGGTTATAATTTATAAGCTAAGGACAAGAGTCCACTTGGTCAGGCCGCATCTGATGAAGTAATGTCTTTTAGAAAGGTTATGGCACAATAAATCTATTAATTTCTAATTTGCCACCAACTTATATCGCATCTCTGAATGCAGAAATTAAGAAGGCTTCAGTTAGCAAGTAGCACTAGAAGTGGGAAAGTACTCTAGTGGTTAGAGCTGTGTGCTAAGAACCAGAAAAGCCCACATTCATATTCTGCTGGTGTGTTGTCTGATTTTGGATGGGATCATTATTACTCTCCCTTGTCTCACATACAAATAGATTGTAAGTCCTCTGAGGACAACTGACGTGTATCTTCCACCTACATTTCAGCCAGTGGGGGGTGCTGTTTCACTATCACATTTTCAAGAGGGCGGGACAGGCAAACTCCAGGGAACCTGCTTGTCACTAGCAGTTGAAAGCACACTTTTAAAGCACCACCCCGTACTGGCAGCAATATAGTTGTAGCAGGCTTACCAGATTTTCCGGAATGAAAATCCAGACCCATGGCCACGCCTCCAGGCCCATCCAGTTCCGCCCATTCCACCTGTGTCACACCCCATTATGCCCCCCAGCCCTGCCTCCAGACAGCATCTGCGCATGTGCAGACGCGATGCAATGACATCATATGTGCATGCACGTGACATCACCGCATTGGGCCCATGGATGTGCAAATGCCTTTTTCCAATGCGATTTTGATGGGAAGCTTTTCAAAACCTGGACAAAGTGACAGGTTTTGAAAAGCCGCCCAGACCCCCAGACGTGCCCTTGAAAAGGAGGACATGTCCGGGGAGATCCGAACATCTGGTAACCCTAAGTTGGAGAACCCTTGCTCGACTTAAAGGGGACAGTGCTGGGGCCACCAGAGTCACAAAAATTAGCCGATATCTTTTGTGCTTTTCTTGTACTACTACTTATCATTTCTATAGCTCCACTGTACTGCAAAACATAGAAGAGACAATCCCTGATTGAAAGAGCTTACAATATAGTTACGACAGACAAATTGGACAAAAAGGCACATCTATACACAGTGCTCAGGTGGGAAAATTACAGAAGGAATCAGTGGATAAGCAAGGGTAGAAGGTACCCAGGGCAGTGCCACTCCCTGCATCCTTTTCTCCGCCCCCTCCCCACCCCCTCTCATTCCATGCCTCTCCACTCCTTCCCTGACCTCATGCCACACTCCCTTTTCCCCTGTACCTCTTTGCCAGTGCAAGCAGCTTCTCTGCCCTGCTGCTCACGTTGGCATTGGCTTTCCATCTGATGTCACTTCCTTGCCCCGTGACCAGGAAGTGATTTCAGAGAGGAGCCAGGCCAGCACAAGCAGCAGGCCAGAGAAGTTGTTCATGCTGGTGAAAATTTAAAGAGGGACCGGGGGGAAGGGAGGGTGCAAGAATGGCATGGGGGGGCGAAGGGATGCCAGTACCCCCACCCCCGCTTACTATGCCACTGGAGGGAATGATAAGACAGAGATTAGCTGGTGGGTTGGAGTTTGGAATTAAAAGCATCTTCAAAGACGTGGGCTTTGAGTCTTGGTTTGAATACTGCCAGAGATGGAGCTTGATGTACCAAGTCAGGCAGTTTATTCTAGGCATATGATGTAGCAAAGTAGAAGGGACTGAGTCTGGAGTTGGCCGTAGAAGAGAAGGGTGCTTGATGAGCGGAGTGCCCGGGGAGTAGGGGCAGGGAGTTTGGAGTGTGGAGAGAGATGAGAGAGCAGAAATACTGAGGAGCTGCAGAGCGAATACACTTGTAGGCCATTAAGAGCAGTTTGAACTACATGTGGAAATGGATAAGGAGCCAATGAAGTGACTTGAGGAGAGGGGTAATGTGGGCTTAGTGACATTGGCAGAATATGAGGCAGGGAATAGACTGAAGGGGAGAGAGATGGTTTAGCAGAAAGCCAGTGAGAAGCAGGTTGCAGTAGTCTAGGTGAGAGGCAATGAAGGTATGAATGATGGTCTTAGCAGTGCGCTCAGAAAGGAAGGGTCTAATTTTAGCAATATTGTAGAAAAAGAAATGACAGGTTTTGCCAGTCTGTTGGATGTGTGAAGAGAAGGGCAGAGATGTACATATCCATTGATAAAGTTTTTACAGACAGAAGGTGCAAGACTTCAGTGAAGATCTCCATCAGGCACAATGAAGTGGCGAGTGCTAAGGAATCACAAATTTAAGGCCACTTGTATGTCAACTGTTTTTCTCTGCATTTTTTTATCTCACCAATTATTCATCTCATGGTTGAAGAGGGGAAGGGGATTCAGGATGAAAATGAATCTGCCTTCCTAAAGCCAGCATTTCACACCAGGGTTCAAGGTAGGCAGAGCTCTTGCATTCCTTCCAGGGAAGTGTTCAGCAACAACTGAATAAAAATATGGAATCTATAATCAAGATCCCACATTCAGTTTACAGTATCCCAGAATCTTTTGCTAAAAAAAATTTAAAAAATTTGTTCAAAGTCTTGTGTTTCAGTTGGAACAAAAGGTGTTGCAACAGAGCAGCTGCGATGATTACTATACTGTATATATATTATTTTTTTTCTGTCATAAACCTTTCAAAAATAAAAAAAAAATGAAAAATTTCAAAAAGGGGCTAATTGAGATTTTTCTGTCAAACTAATCACTCTAATGTGCAGGTTTATTTAAGCTATTGTCAACCCGCAGGGTACCAAAGACAGAACCTACTGTCAGTTTTCCAGAACAGCACGGTTATGTCACTTTGTACAGCCTGCTTACAAAGCTACAAAGCCTGTACTATTATTTGTGAACTCATTTAGCAAACAGCAGAGCCATTTTGTTTAGTTTTATTATTTTAAGATTAACTTTTCCACCAGACATTCTTGCAGGTAACCTAATGGCATGCACCAAGTTGACTATCGCCCAGTTGACATCTCTTGCCTACCCAACTCATTAGCAAACCTTCACAAATTTCAGGTTCTGATGCATACTGAAGACATGTTCAAAATCCATCTTGGGAATGTTATCTGCATCAGTAGCCCTATTGCTTGTGATTTTCTTCTTCTACTTTAATCTGAGATAACTTTGATCATCAGCATTTATCAAGAGCGATGTTCTTCATTGCAAGGCCCGGGAGCCCTCTGGGCTGGCCCCCAGAATTCAGGGTTTTTTTTCTGCTACAATGTGCTTCTCTATCCAGCTCCCCACAGAAGGGGAAATTGGATGGGGAGAAAGAGCTACATGCTTAATAGATCTAGAAATATAGAAACCCCTTTTTACAAAACCGTAGTATGACCACGGCATTAACAGCTTCGATGCTCATAAAAATCCTATGAGGGTCGGAGCTGTTACTGTCGTGGCCGGTGTTAAAAAGTGCACTGCAGTTTTGTAAAAGTGTGTGTGTGTGTGGAGGGGGAGAATGCATTTGGAAATGCCCACCTCCGTGAGGATATCCCCAATGAAACGTTTGAAGGTAGTCTGGTGGGGATGAATATTGCTGCCACACATTGGTCAGTAGTGTCTCATCCTCCCCATATGGGATGATATTTGGTGGCTCTTCTTCAACTCATTGGGATCTGACTTAAAAAATAATAAAGACCATTGTCCTAAAGGGTCTCCCTTAAATGAGGAAACTATAAAGTAGTCTAACGTTAAAACAATGTTATCGGAGAACAAAAATTGGATTCAAATTTCTTTCTATTATCCCGGGATGTATTTCCCATTAATGGTCAGGTGCTAATGCTACATAGAGTATAAGACACTTATTTAAAAAAAAAAAAAATCTTTGGAATATGCAAAGTAAAGTCAAAACTAACTAACCAAGCACATAGCCACAATAGACAGTATGCTTGAATCAAAGTGCTGGAATAGGACCGTCAGAGGTGATATCCTCAGGGCAATGTCAGTGAGAACAAATGTTCACCATATATCTTCATCAGTCTGTTTCTTAAGTATTCATTATCATTCATTATCCTCAAAGTTAAAAATTTCTTCTTTTTTTTTTTTCCAAATCTTTATTCATTTTAAAAATCAACATCAAGTGCAACATATTATCAAACAATTTACAAAATAAAGCAGCACTTAATGCCATCAATTGATATAAGTACATATCCCATCCCCCCTCACCCTTTCATACAGAATAAAGACAATCTAGAAAAATGAGACCACGAACGTAAAAAGATAAGTTGAACTAATAATTTATTATGATAAATACAATATTGATAATAAGAAAAATAAGTAAAAAGAATTAAATTAATGGAGCATTTATTAGAGTGACCCAGTGAAGATAATGCTTAACGTTATGAAAGCTGTTTGAATGTGGAGTGGTGCATCTGAGGATCTAGCTGACATACCTATTATTAACCAGCATTCCCTCCCCCCACACTACTTCCCTGTGCAGCAGCAATGTTTCCCCTACCCTCCCTTTCCCTTCTCACGGTCTGGCCGGCTCCCTTAGTCCCTTTCCGCCCCCTCCCCCCCTTCCCTTCCCACGGTCCCGACAAACCTGAGACTCCAGCAGCGTCTGCAGCACTGTACACATGCTGCTTCGGGGCCTTCTACTGCCCTGATTTGCTCTGCCGCGTCTCTGATGATGTCTGCTGGAGTTGGCAGGTTTGGAGTCAGGACGGCGGGAAGGGAAGGGGGGGCGGGAAGGGACTAAGTGAGTTGGTCGGATCGCGGGAAGGGAAGGGGGGGCGGTAAGGGAGTAAGTGAGCCGGTCGGATCACGGGAAAGGAAGGGGGGGCGGCAAGGGATTAAATGAGCCTGAAGCTGCGAGTGTGGGGCCGTTTCTGCAGCCGCGCGAGGTGGAGAGGTTAAGAGCATGGAGGCTTGTCTGACACGCATGTACACTCCTACCACCACAGCCCGACGGATCAGGGATCAGGGAAGAACGCGGTAAGAGTGCGCATGCGCGCTTAGCATTTTATTATTATAGATATTTATATATAATTTTGTTTTGATTTTTGCCTGACTAAATTATAACTTCCTAAGAACACCAGCCCTAAAATACCTTTCCTCAACTGCAGGTCTGTTTGGGAACTGACTCTGCAGGTCCATGCCGCATCATCTGTAGGTTCACGTGGCGGCAGTAGTGATCCTAGTAGGCTGCCGTAGCCTCAGCTGCACATTCCCTCTGGCACGGTCCATACGTCAGAGGAGGGGCAGGACCATGCCAGAGGGAACGTGCAGCTGAGGCTACAGCTGCTGCTAAGATCGCTACTACCAACCAGCGATCCTCTGCAGGCTGCGTGAACCTAAAGATGATGTGGTGTGGATCTACAAATGATGCGGCGCTTGTACCGGCGGGCCAGCTTTAGGGGAAATTGAAAATTGTCTGGTGGGCCAAATTTCAGTACCCCGCGAGCCAGATTTGGCCCAGGGGCCAGAGTTTGACATGCCTGCCATAAAGTAATACAGTAGCTTAGGAAGTAAATGGATTTCTACCACCGCAATTCTCCCCATCCTTCCTATTGTTAAGCCCTCTTAGGGATCTAATTCATGAAACAAATGTTGCTGCAAGGCTGGGAATTTGGCCTGAAATAACTGAGCAGGATCTGCCGTTTACTGCCCCCCCCCCCCAGCTATTTAATGGATTTATGTGCCCAACGAAAAGAAAATTGAGATTATAACTCCTGAACCTGCTGCTTCCCTAGATTTAAATTGAGAATTTCAGATTTCTCCATAGTCACCCAGAAACCTGAGGCCTGACCATAATCTGATGAAACCTGTCAGCTCAATAAGAGATTTCACCAGGTCACTGATATACAGTAAAACATCATCCCCGAAGAGCAAGACATTATAAGTCTCCTCATGTACCCGCAAGCCTTGTATGTCAACATTGGCATGAATAAGACGTGTCAGGGGCTCCATCACAATAGCAAACAGCAATGAGAACCTGGGGTGTAGCACTGATTTTAAAGGGTAGAATCAAGGATTACACATGAAACAGTGCTTGTTGTTGGATGTACCAGCACAAAATGTCTCTCTCCTGGAACAGGGTAACCTGGCAGTGGCAGCTCTGACAATGACAGCCCTAAGGAGGACTGAATTAAAGTATAAGCAAACAGAGATGCCAGGTTACCCAGGTCCAGGATGAAGACCTTTTGGCTAGTCCTGGTTTTGAACTTGCATCTCAAAGTAGTGTGTGGGCTGAAAATCTCATAATGCACCAGGACGGGATGATCAGAAATTCAGGACTGTCTCAAAATCTCCAACTTGGAATTGGGTAACTTGGCATCTCTGTATACACCCAGGACACAGAAAGTATAAGGACCCTGTATGATGTGTCATAATCCAGTCCTAGTTTTACTTGTTTCCTAAAAAATACCACCACCTGATTGAAGCCAGCATTTGTGTGAGCATCCTACCACCTTGGTGATCAACTGTGGTCCATGGTTGTAAAAATGGGCAGGAGATTGTGGTACATGGTTTCTCCTGCTCCCAAAGACTTGTATCTAGTGTGGTCAACTCAAACAGGATAGGTTCTGCCCTTTAGGGCCTGATTTTATATATTGCACCAAAACAATTGGTGCTGACTAGAATGGCACTGAGGCCCGGATTCTCAAACTGGTGCCGATATCGGTGGCCACCTTAAAAGCAGTCAACTTGCCACTCTCATTAAGAAGTTTAGGTCCCTTCTTATCTTTTAGGAAAGCTCTGAAGACTGCCCTGTTCGCCAAACATTTTGGAAATTAACTATTCCTACCTCTCCCAAACCAGTTTCTTCTCTGTTTTATTCCTCGGTATTATTATTTGATCTTAATGCTAACCAAGTCGAGCTCCATATTGATTGATGACCTGGTTTATAAAACCAAATTTTAGTTTAGTTTAGTTTAGATGAAGCATGCAGGAGGCAGAAGGAAAGAAATATTGGATGCACAGTCAGAAGGAAGTGTAACCACAGACTCATGAAATCACCAGATAATAAAAGTAGGAAAAATGATTTTATTTTCAATTTAGTGATCAAAATGTGTCCATTTTGAGAATTTATATCTGCTGGCTATATTTTGCACTATATTTGTCTATTTTGTTACTAAGATGACATTGCATATTTTAAAGTCATCTGCCTTGACCTCTTTGAAAAAAATGAATATAAATGATAATTAAGATTTTCTCTGCATATTGTGTGCTTTGTGTTTTTCTAATTTTGTGGTTACCATTATGTATTAATAAGATTATATTGTGTGTATTTAAAAATGGATGGAAGAAATTGCATTACAATTAGTACTATTATGGGGATGGGGATTGAGGTGGAGCCTGGGCAGGTCTGGGGAGGAACTTGGGTGGGGGTACTCGGTTGATATTTGTTAGACTTAGGGGGTACTTGACTTGAAAAAGTTGAAAAACACTGTATTAGACGACAGCAGATAAAGACCTGTATGGTCTATCCAGTCTCCCTAACAAGATAAATGCGTGGAGGGGCATAATCAAAAGATACATCTAAGTCCGTTTTGGGCCTAAATCGATAGTTGCCCAAAGTCGGTAGAGTCTAAAGTCTATTCCCGAAAAATACGTCCAAAATATTTCTTTATTTTTTTAAATCGTCTAATTATACATCCAGCCATTTGATCAGCCAGACCGCTAAGTCTGGCTGATCTTTATACCCCTTTCTCATCTAAAAATTCATCCAAGTCAAAAACGCTTAGAACCAGACTTTTTTTTTTTTTTTGGGGGGGGTGCACATTTTTCACCATGAATGCAGTGGTTTATGGCCTATGGACCTGGGTCCTCCTCTCTATGGTTCACTAACCCACCCACCCCCAGACTAAGTCATCTATCTTTATACCCTACCTGTCTACCTCCCCAATAGCCCTTATGTCATACAGTAGGGTTTTGGGGGGTGCACATTTTTCACCATGAATGCAGTGGTTAGTGGCTTATGGGCCTGGATCCTCCTCTCTATGGTTCCCAACAAACCCCCCCCCCCCCCCCCCCCCAAGACTACTTAAGACACCTCTGTGCTTCTCTCCTAGGCTTCATATGCTAGGTGCTGATGTTCTGGAGGCAGATATGTAAAGTTTTTATTATGATTTTTATGGTGGGGGGCAGTGATAATTGGGGGAGTGTGTGGGTGTCTGTACCATGTCTCTACAGTGGTTATCTGGTCACTTTGGATACTTTCTGGGCACTTAGACCTGGTTTTCAATCGCCTAAGTTGCTACGTATAAGTTCCATCTAGGCAGCCTCGTTAAACTTTCGGTTATACTTGCAGTACGACTAAGTCTAAGTCGGCCCACGTCCCGCCCAAATCCCGCCCTCACCACTCCTCCTAAAACGCCACTTTTAGCTCTGAGCATACAGCAGTATTGAAAAGGCCTAAATCATTTTTAGATACCTCTAAAACCCAGTTCGATTATCGGCACTTGGACGGCTTGTCATACTGATCGTCCAAGTGCCGATTTAGGCCGGTTTTTAGACGTATTTCCGTTTCGATTATGAGCCCCATAATGTGTGATGGGATACTACATGTGCCTTCTTAATTTGTTCTTGCCATTTTCAGAGCACAAACCATAGGAGTTGAGAAGGGATTGTCTCTTATGTATTTAATATACAGCACTGCGTACATCTACCAGCACTATACAAATGATAATGATAATAATAACTTTATTCTTGTATACCGCCATACCCAGGGAGTTCTAGGCGGTTCACATCAATTAAACAAAGTTTAATAAGAAATTACAATAAACTAGATTTACAAGTAATGTAGATATTGAGGTGAGCATGAGGAGGGGAGTTTTCACAATAGATAAACAAAATTTAACAAGAACTTACAATTGATCATAATTACAAGCAATGAGGTGATGAAGGTGAGCATGAGAGGGGGGGATTGTACAGGTCATTGGAGTTAGTGAGATGGGGGAGATCAAAAAGGGGGGGGTACCGGGAGAGTTGGGTCATTTGAGGGAGGGGTGAGAGAAGTGGAAGAGAGGGGATTAGGGATTTTGAGCGTGGAATAAATGAGTTTTGAGTATTTTTCGGAAATCCAGGTAGGTGTGGGCCTTGAGTAGAATTTGGGCTAGCCAAGGGTTCTGTTTGGCTGCCTGGAAGGCGAAGGTTTTGTGGAAGAACCTTTTGAGGTGACATAGTTTTAGGGAGGGGAAGTCGAAAAGATTGATTCTTCGGGAATTCTTTTTGTTGCAGTTCAGGTTGAAATGTGGGGTGAGGTAGCTCGGAGATAGACCAAGTCGTAGTAGTAGTAGAAGTCTGCCTGGCATCGGCCCATCTGTTCAGCTACAATAAGGGCACAGACGTAGAAGTCTGCCTAGCTTCTCATACTATTGCCATCTAATCACCGCTAAGCTTGTTTGGTTCTATGCTTTCCATATAAGATTCCTTTATGTTTATTCCACACTTTTTAAATTCTGTTCTTATTTTCATCTCCATTCTCCACCACCTCCAAGAATAATGGGATCCTTCAGAAAGCTCTTTCCAGCTCTCTAAAGCTATGACTAAGTTTAATCCACTGGCTCCTGATTTTCAGCGGGTTTTTAAGCAATGTAAGAAAGATTCCACCATGGCACAGATTATCCGGCACACAGCCCTCCCTATTGATGGGGGAGTTACGCTTAAGGATTCTCAGGATCGCAAGCAATCCGTTCTACCACCTCATGCGTCTACACCTCATGGTAACTGCGCTTCTACTCACAGTAGCTTTCTGCATCAGGTCAGAGACAGCACAGACATGGGCAAGTGGGCTGGAAAATGCTTCAAAATAGATGAATATGGTGTATTCAAGTTGCAGATCTAGCCCAGGAAGGTTGATGATGGACACTGTTAAGAGCAATGCACCAGCATCACTTAGTACAGATGGCAGAAATATATATATATATATATATATATATATATATATATATATATATACACACACACAACAACAACAACAACAACAAATGAGGGTAAATCAAAAAGTTAGGCAAAATACATTTAACGGCTTTAATAGAAGTAACTGTGAGCAATTGAACATATCACTTTCCCACATAGTCCACATGCAAGGCAACACATTTTTTGTATCATTCAACTAGCTTCTGCATTCCTGTAGAGAAGAAGTTTTTCAACTGCTCCCAAAGCCAGGTGGCCACCACTTCCTTTACTTCATCATGCTTTGTCTTTTGCTCTCCGGGTCTCAGTGATACACCCATGTCTCATCATCGGTGACAATTCTTGGATCTTCTCCTTGCCATCTCAGGAACTGGGTCACAATCTCCAAATGCAGTTGCTTGTGCAGATCAGTAAGATGTTTGGGAACCCGTGGTGTGCAGACTTTCCTGTATCCCAAATCATTATGCATTGTGGCAAATGCAAATCCATATGGAAGAGCATGTAAGAAATCTTCCTGAACTGGATTGGTTCTCAAGGATGATGAGGTGGAGGAATTGAAAGAAATCTCGGTGAACCTGGAAGACATACTAAGCCAAATCGACAAGTTAAAGAGTAATAAATCACCTGGACTTGATGGTATACATCCCAGGGTACAGAAAAAAACTCAAACATGAAATTTCTGATCTGTTGTTAGTGATCTGTAACCTATCGCTAATACTTTTAGATTGGAAGGTGGCAAATGTTATGCTGATTTTTAAAAAGGTTTCCAGGGGAGATCCAGGGAATTATAGATCAGTAAGCCTTCCTTCAGTGCCGGGCAAAATAGTGGAAACAATTATATAAAATAAAATTGTGGAACATGTAGACAAACATGATTTAATGAGACAGTCAGCTTGGGTTCAGCTAAGGGAGATCATGCCTCGCCAATTTGCTTGACTTCTTGGAAGGTGTGAATAAACATGTGGAAAAAGACGAGCTGGTTGATGTAGTATATCTAGATTTCAAGCTTTTGACAAAATTCCTCATGAGAAGCTCCTGAGAAAATTAAAGTCATGGGATAGGAGGCAATGTTCAATTGTGGATTAAGAATTGGTTACTGGACAGAAAACAAAGGGTAGGGTTAAATGAACATTTTTCTCAATGGAGGAGAGTAAATAGTGGTGTACCTCAGGGATCTCTACTGGAGGCCCGTGCTATTTAACTTACTTATAAATGATCTGGAAATTGAAACTATGAGTGAGGTGATTAAATTTGCAGATGATACTAAACTGTTCAAAGTTGTTAAAACGTATATGGACTGTGAAAAACTGCAAGAAAATTGGAAGCCTGGGCATCCAAGTGGCAGATGAAGTTTAATGTGGACAAATTCAAAGTGATGCACATTGGGAAGAATAATCCAAATCATAGTTCCCGGATGCTTGGGTCCACCTTGGGGGGTCAGCCCTCAAGAAAAGATATAGGTGTCATCGTGGACAATACATTGAAACCTTCCACCCAATGTGTAGCAGCAGCCAAGAAAGCAAACAAGATGCTAGGAATTACAGTATTAGAAAAGGGATGGTAAACAAGACTAACAATGTTATAATGCCTCTGTATCGCTCAATGGTGCGACCTCACCATGTGTATTGCATTCAGTTCTGGTCTCCTTATCTCAAAAAAGATATAGCGGCACTAGAAAAGGTTCAAAGAAGAGTGACTAAGATGATAAAAGGGATGCAATTCCTCTTGTATGAGGAAAGACTAAAGAGGTTAGGGAATAGAGATGGCTGAGGGGAGATATGATTGAAGTCTACAAAATCCTGAGTGGTGTAGAATGGATGCAAGTGGATCAATTTTTTACTGCATCAAGATTTAAAAAGACTAGGGGACACTCAATGAAATTACAGAATAATACTTTTAAAACCAATAGGAGGAAAAAAAATTTTCACTCAGAGAATAGTTAAGTTCTGGAATGCATTGCTAGAGGATGTGGTAAGAGTGGTTAGTGTAGCTGGTTTTAAAAAAAAGGTTTGGATAAGTTCCTGGAGAAAAAGTCCATAGTCTGCTGTTGAGACAGACATGGGGTTAGTCACTGCTTGCCCTGGATCAGTGGCATGGAATGCTGCTACTATCTGGGGTTTTGCCAGGTACTTGTGACTTGGATTGGTCACTGTGAAGATGGGATTCTGGGCTAGATGGACCATTGTTCTGACCCAGTAAAGTTATGCTTATGTTCTTATGCTCATAGCTGATATCCAAATTTGCAGCCGATCGAGACACCGTTATCCATCAGTCTTCTCTAATCAAGGCATCTGCCCTGTCAATGTGCTTTTGTGCGCGTGATGTTGAATGACCATTGTCGGTTCCACCTATTCTTCCCACTTTAAAACTTTTTACCCACTCGTAAACCTTTTGTCAATTCATGGTTCTATATCCATACTAAGTCAATATCCGATGGTGAATTTCCACAGGTTTCACTCCCTCTATCCAAGGAAAGCGTGTTACTACACGTTGTTCTTGGTTGGTCAATCTTGCAATGCAGTGTCCATGTTTCTGACCTCGTGGCTGCCACACAGTTAAAGGCTGAGCGCTGCACTGTGTGTGGATGGACTACCCAAAAGGCAATGTATGAGTGCATTTGTTGCATTTCGTTAGCTTTGTTCCGGTTATTGCATAATTTAACAATTGCTTTTAATTTTCGATTCACCCTTGTACGTATATTCGTTTTGTGTTTTGATTGTGAAGTTGGTTGGCTTGTTTTGTGTTTGAACCAAATGAAGATCACCAGCTCTGCCACTCCAGCACTAACTCACAGGGACTCCTGTCAGCTACTTTCTCTGGAGAAAGCTCTTAGCGGTTCATTTCTGCCTAATTTATCACCCTTCAGTTTACCCGTAAAGACCATTAGCACCAGGCTGACACAGCGGAGTGAAATATCGTGTAATTTACTATCTTATTACTGCTCTGGAACGGGATCAATTAATTACCCATTAAAGTATTTCAGCTGCAGAGATTTATTAGGGGACTGCACGTTTTAACAGATGATTAGTTATCCGTCTTTCTTTGCCCCCCGACTAGCAAAAGAAGGGAGGCAAAGGAGAGCCAGCATGCCATGGGCAAGTTAATGGATCTTTGCTTGACTCTGAGAAAATGCACTATTCAATGACAGGAATTATCGACTCATTCACTTGTGGTTTTCAGATAACCATATGTGAGGAAGGAGAGAGAGAGAAAAGGGGAAAGAAAAAAAAAAAAACTCCACTCAAACGCTTTCTCCATTCAATAAATTTGCTTCAGAATATATTGGATTGGGGCTTGATGGCTATTTCGTGTTTTGCAGAGTGCTGACACTGGTATGATTCAGTAATTATTGTTTCTTTTAAGTTATTGCTGTAATTTTGCTTTCTAAGATCCCAATCAATTCCTACCTCTCAAGGGCACGCTTGAAAAGCGATATTTGAAAACAGCTTCCTGATAGATTGTGCCGTTAGGCAGAGCTGGAGACAAATGGTCTAATCTGCCACAAATTAGCTTGGCTTCCACAGACAGTTTTATACAGTAAATGTAAATTATTCTGTCAGGGCTAGTCACTTTCCTGCTTAGAGTGAAGCTAACAAGAAACCGCGGAAACATTATGGGTGATGTCTTTCATTCCCAGAGCTTCAGCAAAGCTATTTGTAAGGAGAGGTGAGCGAGGAACAAAGAGGCACCAGGGAGAAGGATGCTAAGAGGCCGGAGCAGGGCAAATAGCTGCTTCTGAGAATGGGGGGGGGGGGGCAGCAATAAAAAAATACTCTAACACCTTAACATACTGCAACATCTTTATGGAATAAGGAATATGCCTTACAGAGGGGGATGGGGAGAAGTACATGACAGGGTCATGTCAGTACTATTACGCTAAAGTAAATCTCGCTCTTCATGGATGAAAGAGCAAAGTTATTACTGGTGGCAGGTTGTGTGACAAGCACTGTTTTCCCTGATTGCCCTCTTTGCCCCACCACTCAGTGCCTTTCTTTCTTCTCTTCCTCTTGTCCCCTCTTTCATCCTTCTCCATTATCTTTTTTTCTATAGCTCTGCTCTATTACAGGCAGTCCCCGAGTTACAGACGCCTGACTTAAGTACAACTCGTACTTAAGAACGCGGCTTCATTTGATTTCACTGAGCAGTATTTCCAGTGGCATTGACCCCTACACTTCTCCTGCAGCAGATTCGGGAACGATGCATGGCCACATTAAGAACAGTGTGTGGTTGTGCATGCTGTACCTTAGAGGGGACACCGGTAGGGACAGTTGGCCCTTTTGTCAGCTGGGAGCAGAAGTAAGCAGCAAGAATCTAAAAATCTACAAGTTCTGAGTTACATACAAATCCAACTTAAGAACAGCTTTAAAAATGTAACTCATTCTTAACCCGGGCACTGCCTGTATAGGAATAATCAAGCCATTGTGACATCACTGATGAGTTTGGCTCTTAGGCATTGGTGGAATGAGGCATTATGGCATCACAATTAGAGAATTGCTTGGGGACAGAAATCCCACCCATCCCCGCCCGTTCCCGCCAGGATCCTCTCCTCACCACCCATCCCCGCAAGGAATTACCTCCATCCCCGCCCGTTCCCATAAAAAGTAGCAATTACTTCTGACAAGATCATCAGTTCCACAGTTTCTTTTGTGTTTGCACTGCTGTTTTCCTTGTGGAATCTCTTTGGTGGAACCCTTTTTTTGTTTTCTGTTCAGGTAATTAACTTATAAACCCCCTCTTTTACTAAGGCTGACGTGTCCATTATATTATATGGATGAACCCTGCTTCTAAAGCCTTCCATCCCCATGGGAGTCCGGTTGGCTAGAGGGGGGGTCCCTGTGGGAGTCCCGTGGGCCAGAGGTGGGACCCGTGGGAGTCCTGTGGGTTAGAAGGGGATTCCTGCGAAATTCCCGTGATCCCCGTTCCCGTGCAGACCTCTAATCACAATATCAGCTCTAGAATGTTGCTACTCCTTAGGATCTTGCCAGGCACTTGTGAC
This sequence comes from Geotrypetes seraphini, assembly GCF_902459505.1. Lineage (NCBI taxonomy): Eukaryota > Metazoa > Chordata > Amphibia > Gymnophiona > Dermophiidae > Geotrypetes > Geotrypetes seraphini. The sequence goes on along the minus strand of NC_047089.1, from coordinate 213,447,755 downwards.
CTGAGTTGGCCACTGTTGGAAATAGGAAATAGGATATAGGCTTGAGGGACCTTCAGTCTGTCCTAGTATGGCAACTCTTATGTTCTTATGTGAGTCAAGTACAGGCAGTCCCCAAGTTACAGATTCCCAACTTAAGTACAACTTGTACTTAATAACTCGGTCGTGGCTTCATTTGATTTCACTGAGCTGTATTTCCAGTGGCATAGACTCCTACACTTCTCCTGCAGCAGATTCAGGAGTGACGCATGGCCACATTAAGAACAGTGTGTGTGGTTGTTCTTAACGGAAGGGGCAGTCGGCCCTTTTGTCAGCTGGGAACAGAGGTAAGCAGCAAGAATCTTAAAATCTACAAGTTCTGAGTTACATTTAAATCCAGCTTAAGAATGGCTTTAAAAATGTAACTCGTTCTTAACCCGGGACTGCCTGTAATTTATTTTTGGTTCTGCAGTGGTGCTCATGCACAGACTATAAGAGGAGAGTTCTGCCCAGTAAATGGTGGCTAGGGTTGTAACTTCCACTCTCTAAATGTCAACTGCTATGCCCTAGTCTAACATTGTAATTGCCACTCTAGGCAGGTCATTCCCATACTGCGCACCACCTCATTTCCCCTCCCCCCTTTCACAAAATCGTAGCGTGGTTTTTAGCGCTGGCTGCGACGATAACCATTCCAACGCTCATAGGAATTCTGTGAGTGTCGGAGCTGTTACCGCCACAGACGTCGCTAAAAACTGCACTACGGTTTTATAAAAAAGGGAGGGAGGTTATTAGATTGTTGAAAATCGTAGGTTTTGCTGAAGGGTCTGGAACTGATTTCCCTCATTTCCATCACGCCTGCTGTTTCATGAAAGAGGACTATTCAGTATGAAAAAGAGCCTTGATCAAGGGCTCCATAAACTTCTGCTTTTTTTTCAGTTCTTTTTAATATATAGATAGATAGACAGATAGATCTGGAGCCAGATGTAATGTGGTCGGAAAATGTTAACAATTTCCATTCTTTTATAGAGCCCTTAATTTTTCTGACAGTCTTCTCCTCCCTTGTAGTTGTGGTTGAATGTGAGTATAGGAATTTATTATTTTTACCTTTTATAAAAAATATTTCTGACACTAATGTCTCTGTCTACAAGATTATTTCTTGTAACATTTTATTAAATTTCAATAAAGATTTTTTAAAAATACATTAATACTCTGCCAGTCACTTAGGGGGCGCTTGTGATCAGCCTCACAAGCAGTGTTTGTTTTTTTTACCAACTAAGGCAGTGTATCGCAAACTATGAGCCGCGTGAGATTTCAGGTGTGCAGTGAGACACTAGGGAGGAAGAGACGCGCCAGTACCTCTCCTCCTCCCTGGTGTCTCTCCTCCTCTCTGCGCCTCTTCTTTTCCTGCCCCTCCCACTGGCTCAGAACCCCATATGCAGATGTCGACAGGATGATGTCAAGCATGTGGGTGATGTCATCGCACCGCCATCTGCGCACTTCCGGGTGCCCTCGAGTAGCGGCCGCCAGTTTAGTGTGCCGCAGCTCGTAAAGTTTGCGAGACACTGATCTAAGGTGAAAAGTAAGGATCATGGACTGGATATACTACCAGTGGTGTACCAAGGGAGGGCAGGGAGGGCGGTCCGCCCTGGGTGCCAGGCATGAGGGGGGTGTTCCCGGCCTGGAAGTCATGGTCCGGGAACTTCCCTTCTCACGGCTTGGTGCCAAGGCTCTGGATAGTCCCTGTGGCCCAGCATGTTCCCAGCCTTCTCTCCCTCTACCTTCCGTGAAGCTGAAAAAACTGCCGGTCTCGGCAGTGATTCAGCTATGTCACCCGCGGCTCCCCTTCCTGCTTTCCACGTCTGCCAATGATGCAACTTCCTGTTCCGCCCAGGTGGATTGCAGAGGCAGACACGGAAAGCAGGAAGGGGAGCCACGGGTGACGTAGCTGACTCACTGCCGAGGCTGGCAGTTTTTTCACCTTCATGGAAGGTAAAGGGAGAGAAGGCTGGGAACATGCTGGGCCACGGGGACTATCCAGAGCCTTGGCACTGGGCCGTGAGAAGGAAAGTTCCCAGACCATGACTTCCAGGCCGGGAACACCCCCCCTCATGGCTGGCACCCGGGGGAACATTACAAAAAATATTTTTTTACATTTGGGGGGTGTCAAAAATGATGGCAGGGGGTGTCAAAAACACTGGGCCCCAGGTGTCACATACCCTAGGTATGCCTCTGTATACTACTTTCTGTGGTATAACCAAAGCAGTTTACATATTCTATCTTGGGTGCATCAGGCTGCAAATTTGGTTCCTTTTGAAAGTGACCAGCACTCACAATATCTAGTGGACAGAATACATCGCCACACACCAGCACGTGTACTACGCTCGAATCAAAACCTCATGCTGGAAATACCCTCCTTCAGAGACATCAAATACAAAACGTCAAGAAAAGAATGTTTCCAGTGATGGCTCCAAGGTGGTGGAACGCCCTTCCCAAGGAACTAAAATTAGAAAAGGACACCTGAAAGTTCAAGAAAGGGATGAAGACCATCCTCTTCACAGAATGCAACCAAGAGGAAATAGTTGGTTAGTCCCCACTAGGAACATCTATAGCAGGGGTGCCCAATAGGTCGATCGCGATCGACCGGTAGCTCGCCAAGGCAAAGTGAGTTGATCATCCAGGACTCTCTTTACCATGGCGATCTATCGGGCCAATCAATCTTCCTCTCCCCGATGTCAATTCTGCCGTCGGAGAGGAAGTTCGGGCCAGCCAATCGCTGCCTGGCTGGGCGGAACTTCCTCTCCGACGGCAGAATTGACGTCAGGGAGAGGAAGATTGATCGGCCTGAAGCAGAGACAGCATGGGGCAGCGGCGGCGGCTGTGGGGCCGGTTATCCATTGGTGGTGTTTGGGTCCTGTTCCCCGATGGCAGCGGCAGTGACAGTGGCTTGGGGAAGGGCAGGGAGAAAGAAAGAAAGGAGCACATGCAGGGAGACAGAAGGAAAGAAGAGAAACAGGAAAAAAAGAAAGGGGGCATGAAGAGAGAAAGAAAGAAAGGGCAGGGAGAGAGGAAGAAAAAGTTGGGGGAGGGATTGAGGTTTGGAGGAGAGGAAGCATACAGGCTGAAAGAAAGATTGGATGCACAGTCAGAAGAAGAAAGTGCAACCAGAGACTCATGAAATCACCAGACAAGGTAGGAAAAATGATTTTATTTTAAATTTAGTGATCAAAATGTGTCTCAATTTATATCTGCTGTCTATATTTTACAATATGGTCCCCTTTTACTAAACCGCAATAGTGGTTTTTAGCGCAGGGAGCCTATGAGCGTCGAGAGCAGCGCTGGGCATTCAGCGCAGCTCCCTGCGCTAAAAAAATGCTATTGTGGTTTAGTAAAAAGGGAGGGGGTGGGTATTTGTCTATTTTTGTATGGTTGTTACTGAGGTGACAGTGCATAGAGTCATCTGCTTTGACCTCTTTGAAAAAACCCCGGAATAGGATTGATAATTAACAATTCTATGCGTACAGTGTGCGTTGTGTTTTTTTTAAATTTTATTGTTGGTAGATCATTTTGACTTGGTCATTTTTAAAGTAGCTTGCGAGTCAAAAAAGTGTGGGCACCCCTGATCTGTAGGATAAACACAGTAGGGGCAGGGAATAAGATATAGCACAAATAACTAAATTTATCAGGAAGTTAGTACTTACAAGATGAACATAGATCACGAAACAGACACTAAGCACAAATTGAAATGGGAGTAGTATGAACACAGTACACGATACTAAATATGGATGCATTTATATATACATATTTATATGTGTGTATAAGAAGGTATAATATGAATAAACATATAATATATTTTATATAGGTATGTACAAGGTAGATTGATTACCGTATTTTTTGCTCCATTAGATGCACTTTTTCACCCAAAAGTGAGTGGAAATTAGGGTGTGTCTTATGGAGCGAATACTCAAAGCGACCCCCCCCCCCCAGTTATCTATTTTTAATGCGGCCACCCTCCCTCGCTGGAAGTGGCACCCTCAGCTGGATGTCAGGCGACAGGCAGACCCAGGCCCTCTTCCTCATCCCTGCCGCCCCCTCCCCCTCCCCCCGCACGTACCTTTTGTTTTTTACTTCTGTTCGCGGCCAAGGCTGGCTGGCTGCCTGGTTCCCGCTGCTTCTTCCCAGAACAGCCGGCTGACGTGGCTGCCTCCCATTTTCTCGCGGCATAGCGGCGCACCAGAGAACATTCCATGACTGTGTATCTTGTCTGCATATTCTATTAATTTCAGCTTGCACTCGTAGAATTGATGAACTTTGTCCTCTTATTCATCTTTCATTGGCACCTATACATCAGAAATACACTTCTCCCTCGGTATTCGTGGGGGTTACGTGCAGAGCCAGAACGCGAAGTGTGAAAAATTTTGAATAACTTCTCGGCCAGCTCTGATCCACCCCCGCCTCCCTCCTGCATCCCTGGAACCTTACCTGGTGGTCTAGCGATAAAGCAGGGCAGAAGCGATCTTCCTATGCTCCTGCCCCATGCAGAGCCGTCATCAGAATGGCTGCCAGAAGTTCCCGTTGTAGTCTCGAGGTTAAGGGGCTGGAGGACTTGCCATACAGTGAAAGATTAGAGAAACTCAGCCTCTTCTCCCTCGAACAGAGGGGATTGAGAGTGGACATGATCGAATCATTCAAGATACCGAAGGGAATAGACTTGGTGGAAAAGGGCAGGTTGTTCACTCTCTCCAAGGTAGGGTGAACAAGAGGGCACTCTCTAAAACTGAAAGGGGATAGATTCCGTACGAACGTAAGAAAGTTCTTCTTCACCCAGAGAATGGTAGAAAACTGGAGCGCTTTTCCGGAGTCTGTCATAGGGGAAAACACCCTCAGGGATTCAAGACAAAGTTAGACAAGTTCCTGCTGAACAAGGACGTACGCTGATAGGGCTAGTCTCAGTTAGGCACTGGTCTTTGACCAGAAGGCCGCCGCGTGAGCGGACTGCTGGGCATGATGGACCACTGGTCTGACCCAGCAGTGGCAATTCTTATGTTCTTATGTAAGTGCCGAGGCATATGAGGCCGCATTTACAATAACTTGGAGGCATTCGACTAGATTCTGTTCGGCATATACACCTTGTATTGGAGGCATTTGGTTGGAGTACTTTTGTCATATACTCAGATCAGTAGTAATGGTAACAGTGATATATTCACAGCTAAACTGGAGACATGGGGCTAGTGGAAAGGTACCCGTAGTGAACAATGCCCCGCCATCAGCAATGAGTTTTAGATGATCGGTTTGTATACCGTTAAGGCCTGTGGTTCATATTTCATACATTCCATGTCCCAATATGTAAGACATCTTTGCAGCATCTGCCTCTCATTTCATGCAAAACTACATCAGCAATCAGATATCCCAAGGGCTTTGTTCTAAGCACCTCATAATATTGGTTGTACTCTGAAGAGTCTTCAGCTCTTCTCCAGTAGTTCGTTTGGTGCCTTCCAACCTGAGTAGCTAAGTTTCCAGTGCTATTATTGCAATTTGTTTCATTGTAATTATCCATTAAGTTTTTGTGGCAAGATAGCACCTGTTAATTATGGTAAGTAACTGCTTTATGAATATTGGTATTAGATCCCTAGCATGTGTCGAGTTAGGATAAAAACTTCTACCTGAAAAAACTTGTACTGTAACTATCGCAAATTGTAACCTGTTAGCTGTATACTGTGTATGTTGACCTGTGACCCATCCTGGGCTCTTTGGGAGGATGGGATAGAAAACAAATTAAATAAAAAAAATAAATGTAAATGTAGATTTCCAGGCCTTTCTTCTGCACAGATAATGCCAGTGTTGTTGCCATGGCCACAGAAATGTGATCCTCCATCACTGTCCCAGATGGGTGGTTTGTCTTAGTCTGGCACTTCAGCTGAGACCTGTCCACTTTGGTAATTCCTGTAGTAGTTAACCCACCAGGGGCACAGATCTCAGCATCACTGATGCACGTAAGCCCTCGCAGTATGACAGTCCTCAGGCCAAGCAAGAGAGCCTGTGGGCAGTTGAAGGCAAAATATAAAGTGGATTCCTTTAAACAATGTCAGTGGAACTCAGAGAAAGTTGTTGGACTCACTCTGCCTATACCAGATGTGACAGGATTAACTTTTACTGGCTGGTTTTGAGCTTTGGGAGGTTGCTGATACAATAGAAGTGTGCCTCTTGAGACTACCGCTAGGGACGCCACCATTATGATTTCCAGAGCCAATGCTCTGGGATCACTCCAGCCCCATCGCACTAGCCACTAGTGGTCTGCCCAGACTTAGTCTCCAAGATGAAGGGGAGTGATGAAGTGGTCTAGGGGGTGCAAGGAGGGTTTTGGGTTGTGCATGTGTCTTCAGGTTTGGCAGGAGATATGGAGATCCAGGGTGGAGGCTGACCGAAACTGGAATTCTCAGTGTCAACTAGAATACAGCCTAAGCCAAAGCCCCACAGTCATTCTTGTTGCAGCCACCGCAAGCCCCTATCCCCCCACCGCAATCACTCTCAGCACGTCCTTCTTCTCTTCTACCACCTGCTACCAAAAGGCCCTTCCCAGGCCTATCTTTGTCTAGTGAGTCATTTTGAGATTGGAAACAGCATAAGCAGGAACTGGAGATTGTTCGTGCCTAAGTTGATTCCAGTGCCAAGGCGGCTGTTGAGATATCTTGCAGCAGTCTTGTAAGGCTGCCAAAGGGCATCCCGGCAACTACTTTGGTTGCAGAACTTGACTGGAGATTGCTTTTGCTTGGAAGACCTAGACCAGTGGTTCCAACTCTGTCCTGGAGGACCACCAGGTCAGTCGGGATTTCAGGATAGCCCTAATGAATATGCATGAGAGAGATCTGCATATAATGGAGGTACCAGGCATTTAAATCTGCTCCATCCATATTCATTAGGGCTATCCTGAAAACCAGATTGGCCTGGTGGTCCTCCAGGACAGGGTTGGGAACCACTGACCTAGACCACCAGAGAGGACCTTTGGATGGTGGAAGGGTGGAGGGGCACCAGGCAGAGAGTGATCATGGGGAGGGGAGGCACAGGGTAGAGAGTGATCACAAGAGTGGGTGAAACCTGGATTTTGGGTCAGTTTCAGTGCTGAAATAAAAATTTGGTCAGGCTCTAATCTGGGAATGACTGTTATGGGAATTGAACTGACTGGATGGATCAGATTGACAGAGATCCCAGTCAATATTAAGCCAGACAAAGTTTGGCTGTGACTCTCATAAGCCTCAGTGGCAAACTCTTCACCAGTCAGACCCAGATATTCAATGCTGGTTCCCAATCTAATTCTGCTTATGGTAGTCAGTGGATAAAAAAAAAAAAAGTTGACTACCTCCAGCTGAATATTGATCAGCTTATTTCTTAGTGATCTTATTGCAGGGAATTGGCCCCATAAACATAAGCGAGTGGCTCATATGTACCTAGAGATCTCCAGCAATTTGGGATGAGTCAAGCTGTACAGTTAAAATATATGTTAACATGGGATATACGTTATTCTATCTCTTTCTTTCAAGTCCAACTTAAAATTAAAATTTCCTTTTTCTTTGCAGAATTGCAAACAGAAATATGTTTCTTGTGCACTCTTCCCCAGTTGCATTCCTGTCAGTCTGTGCTACGCCTTATCTACCTGATCTAAACTATTGGGGGACTTCAGTGACACCACCTAACAGTTTGGAAGTTTATGCACTGTTCAACAGGTAAACTAAGATCTTTAGCAGTACGTTTCTGGAGTCTGTGTATGACTGAGCACCAGAAGTAATGATGAATGTGCCAAATTTCAGAATTGCAGAACTTTATAGCTAGTGGAAGACCTTGGTTTGAGCTGAAATGTCACACATTTTGATCTCACTGGCAGCTGGAGTGAACTTGTAATTAGTAGTGGAGTGCAAACTAGGAAGACTTCAGACTGGCTCAAGTCTGATGAAGACAAATAGATAGACACAGACCTGTACAATCCATCCAGTCTGGCCAACAAGGTGGCCAGAGCTTCCCCAGCTACCCATGCTTATACACTAGTGGTCAAGTCTCCACTAAGCTAACCAGACAGTCAAACATGATGGGAGTCTTGGTTATAACTACTGTATATATTCCAATGACAACAAAAAATACTGTGGAGATGTTCCTGATATGGACTTTATTAATGATTCAATTTGACAATCCAAATGAAAAAATCTCTAAGACCCAGTCCACTGAGAGCCTGGGACCCAACATGGTCTCTGTTTCAACAAGAATGTCTTCCTCAAAGGTCCTATAAATGATAGTGTGATAATGAAATGACATAGTGTATTGTGTACATTAAGACATCATCCGATAATTCCCTTAGAGTGAAGGTCCATGTGACATCATGCATAAGTGTGGTATTGTTCAAAAACTGACTGCTGATGTGTGTATCATGAGTGTCTGGAGCATTATGAAAGTGAGAAGTGGCTGATTGTAGAATAAAAATCTATTCAAAAAGTGCCAAGGTCTATAGTAATACTGAGGCACTGACATCATCTTTGGATTTCCCACAAATCCATAGTGGATTTTGTTTCAGCATATAGTAAAAACCAACAAAATGTCTGTAGATAAAGGTCATATGATCTATCCAGTCTGCCCATCTATTTTCTCTTAGAGACCCTAGGTGATTCATCCACACTTTCTTGTGTTGAGATACAGTCTTCAGTTCCACCACCTACTGGGAGGCCAATCCATTCATGTGGTGTTTCCTCTAATAATGGGTTCATTGAAACATTTGAAGCTGTGAAATTTTCCTAGGTTTGGCAAACCTCCCCTCAGTTCTAATGGGCATTGGTCACATCTCAGAAAGAACTTCTTACCCTGTTGTGTTAAACACTTTTATGTATGTCAATTTAATATAAAAGCTGAGGTCTTTCATAGCGGATTTTCCAAAAATCTAACTTGACAGAGACAGTACTCATTTGTGTATGTGTTGGCAGGGGTCATGAAATTGTGCCAGTCACTTGGTCAGTTTTCAGAAGCTTTACTTACTAACTTTGGAAGTTGCCTTAACAAACCTCTAGCTTTGAAAAATGTCCCCCATTGGCTTCAGTGGTGTAGCCAGATCCAATATTTTGAATGGACCCAATTAATTTGGATGAGCCCTTCCAAATACCTCTTTCTCCCAGAGATATTTTAAAAATACAGGTTTTATTTCACCTAACCTGCATCCAACATCTCTCCTCTACAGCATCCCAGCCTTTGCCCTCTTGTCTCTGAACCCTGTTCCTCCCTGTATATCTTACAGATGTCCCTGACATCTGCAGTGATTAATTTTTGCTACCTGCACTGGCTCCACAAGCTTCACTCTATGGTTTCCCACCCTCACTGATGTCACTTCCTGTTTTCTGTCTGGTGAGATGCCATAGAGAGTAGCCTGTGTAGGCAGCAAAAATGAATCACTGCAGGCACTGGCAATGCCTATAAGGTATTCAAGGGTGGGACAGGTTTCAGAGACCAGAGGGCAGATGCCAGGAGAGGGTAGTATGGTGGACAGGGTGGACCTGAACCAAGAATAGGTAGGCCTGTGCCAATCCAGGCCCACCCAAAGCTATGGCACTGAATGGCTTACTGACTTTTTCATGCACATTCTCAGGGTGTACCAAATCAGAAAAGGAGTCTCTCTAGGGCCGTTCCTGTGGAAGGTTTTTGAATTAGCTGCTCAGTGCATATTTTCCATGCTAACTAGCTAAGTTTAGTTGGACAACTTCAGTTGCACATGTAGCACATCTCTAAATCTCGATGAGCAAACTTTACAGCTGCAAGCATGGCCAGTCATTTGACTGACAAATTCAGCTAAAGATAGCTGAATAAGGGTATTTGCTGTTTAGTAGCTTATTAAAAATTGACTGTTGCTATGACTTATCCATCCAGTCTAGTGCATCTCCATGAGACCCATTTCTTCTTCCCAACAAATGCCCTTCCCAACTAGTGGTGTAGCCAAAGGGATGACCTTGAGGGCTTGGGCCCCCTCACCTTTGGCTCGGGACTGCCTCCTGCTTCCATGGTTGGTGGGAATGCCAAGCTTGACTACCTGAATTGCACCTGTAGCAACACTTAATACAGCAGGCGTGTTTTGGCCGCTAAGGCTGGCTCTCTTGTATATTCTTAGTTCAGTTCTAACTAAGCATGTGCAGGATGAGCCAGCATTAGTAACTGAAGCATGCTCGAGTGTATTAAGTGCGGCTGCAGGCGCAACTCAAGTAGGAGAAGTCTTTGGGAGGTATCTTCAGCCAGCAAAGGTAATATTTTGGCTGTGGGGTGGGAATGATTTTGGGACTCCCTCCTCCTTCTCTCCCCCCACCAAAAAAAAAGGACTTCTGGCTACGTCTCTGCTCCAAACTCTGCAAGTTCCCTGCACCTCTCAGGTGACCTTTTTGTTTTTTACTGGAGCTTTACTGGACTTTTATCTTAATGATGACCTTATAAAATGAGGTGTGTTACAAAGCAGTCCCAACCCATTGTTAGATCTCCAGAAAATGCACCAAATTCTATATAAGGCACGAGCAAACGTCCAAGGGCATATTAACAGATGCCATTTTATGTTTTTCACAACTGAATTTATAAAACTGAATTGTTAACTCATGGTTCTCCCCTCACCATGTACCAGAGAACAACAGGGCATTACAGAGCCACACATTAATCTAGTTCTTGAGCAGCCTGTTACTTTGGTCCCTGATATGTAAAACTGGTTTGGTTGAACCACAGAAAGGCACCCCGTACCCATACCTGTGAACCAGGCTGAGTGAGAGGGTTTCTCCTCTGCCTGCAAAGCTATAAACAGAGCTGCGGGTTAGAAATGAAGTCTGGAAAATGCTGACTCAGTACTGATCGTCTGCCTGCTAGCTTGAGACCGGCGCATGATTTTCAGCACGGCAGGAGCTCCAGCACTGACCTCATTAGCAGTGCATTTCCTGCCTTGTTAGCATCGCATTTGTATAATTTACAGCACCTTCATATCGATGCAATGTGTTTCTCGTGAGGTGTAATGGCTGCAATATATTTAACCCACTGGGTTTAGAATTGCTCATGCTTGCCAGTAGGTATAAAAGAAAAATTTTCACCTTCCTTTCCCCTCCTCACCAAACACTTTCTACTATTCATCAAAGAAATAAATGCATGCAACATGGGAATAATTATCAGCAAAGAGAGAGATAGCGAGCGTGTAGCTTAAGAGCCTAAACAACAGCCATTGTCCCAGAACATTTGTTTTACTATTGTTGACCTCTATTGGAGATTTATGTAGTACAGAAGTCTAGTAACTATGCTGGTTCTACCATCGGCAGTGGAACACTTTTAAGTTTGGGGGGTAGGCCCAAAAGCTCCACCTCAGACCCTGTCCAATCTCCACCCCTGACCCCTCCCCATAATAATAATAGTACTAATTGTAATACCATTTTTTCCCATTCTTGTTTCATACATACACACAATATAATCTTATTAACAACGCATAATGATTAACCCCAAATTTAAACTACACAAAGCACACTGTATGCTTCTCAACGTTCATTCCTACCAGAACACCTGGCCTTGGTCATACATGCAGAACACAGATAACCCCTATGCAAATAGAGGAACACAAACTAAAAGTACTAATATACACAAATGAAACCTTAAGATGCCAGACTCTACGTGCATTATAACACCTGAGAAATAGAAAGAAATTAATTTCTTCATGAACAGTACAAAATATAGACAGTGGCTATAAATTCTCAAAACTGACACATTTCAGTCACTAAATTGAAAATAAAATCATATTCCTTACCTTTGTTGTCTGGTGATTTTATTTTTCTGATCATCTTTTCCTAGTCTCTGGTTGCACTTCCTTCTATCTGTGCTCTTATTGTGTATCCAGGGCCTTCTTATCCATTTGCTGTTCTTCTCTCCTTCTTCACTTTGGCATTAATTTTTAACATTCAACTTCCATTTTTCTGCTTTCTTCTCAAAATCTATCTAATTTTCCATTTCTTCTCTTCCTTGCCCCTCTATCCATGTGTACCATCTACCCCCTCATTCCTATCTATCCATAAGAAACATTTCTTCTATCTTTCTTCCCTGCCCCTTCACTATCTCCTCCCTCTCTCTCTCTCTCTCTCCCATGGTCTGACATCTCTGTCTTCCCCCTTCCCCCCCTCCTATGGCCTACCATCTTTCTCCTCTCCTTCCACAGCCTGGCATCTCTCTCCTCTCCCATGGTCTGGCATTTCTCTCTCCTTCCCTCCCTCTTCCTGTAGTCTAACATCTTTCTCCTTCTCCTCCCCCCTTCCTACGGTCTGGTATCTCTCTCTCCTCTCCTTCCTGCAGTTTGGCATATCTCTCTCCCCCTCCTTCCCTTCCATTCCTTGGTCTGTCATCACTCTCTCTTTCCCCTTCCAGTAGTCTGACATCTCTATCGCCCTCCTTCCATCACCTTTCTCCGGAATTTGACATCTCTCCCTTCTTTGAGTCATCTCTCCTCTCTCCTAGTATAATATTCCTCCCTCTGCCCTCTCCACCACTATCATGTCCAACAATTCTCCTTCTTTCTTCCTTTCTCCATATATACCATCTCTCTTTCCCTCCCACTCCATGCACCTATGTCCAACAATTCTCTTATTCTCTTCTCTCTCCCACTGGCTGCATCTCTCTTTCCTTCCCTTTCCCAACCCCTCAACCCATGCAGCATCTTTCCTTCCCTCTTTTCCCAACACCCCCCAGAGTGAGCATCTGTCCTTCCCTGCCTTCCCAACTCCCTCCCAGTCTGTGCAGCATCTGTGCTTCCCTGCCTTCCCAACCCCCTCCCAGCCTGTGCAGCATATGTTCTTCCCTCCATTCCGATCCCCAACCTCAGTGGAATACTGTGGCGTGACCTCTCCAGCTCCTGACTCCTCCACCTACCGCCTCCCTGGTCGCTATAATTTAAAATCTTCAGGCAGCCTGCAGCAGCAATGAAGTGAGCCTTCCGCTGTTGGCCTGCTCCAGAAGTCATCATTCCGCAGTGTCCCGCCTAAGCAGGAAGAGGAAGTTGCTGCAGAATGATGACTTCTGGGGCAGGCCAATGGCGGCAGGCTCACTTCATTGCTGCTGCTGGCTGCCCAAAGACTTAAAATTATGGTGGCCAGGGAAGCGGTATGTGGGGGAGTCAGAAGAGCCATAACTGACTCTTCTGACTGTCAATTTTGGGGGATGTCATGGCCCCTGTGCCCCCCTCCCATTCCTATGCCCGTGGGTTCTACAGAAAACTGGTCTCCTTACTGGTTCTGACATTTCTTTGTTGAACCAACCAGGGCTAGTTTTGCTGAACTTCACAATCCTAGAGCAATGTTGTAGATGGATACATGCAATAACAAGATGTTAATTGAACACAGGTAATCAAAGAGGGATAACCCAGAGAAAATGCATCAGAGGTGGTAGAAGATGGGAGGCAGTGTTCTACCCCTGGAAGTTTCATACTAGTTTATGACATAACTCTAAGAAGTGTTTAATGTTATTCTCACAACGAAGAAAAATCTGAGGGCTGCAGTGTAGGAACAACAAGCAAGAAACAAACAAAAACTGCAGACAATATGTACAAGATGCAGGCTATGTTTAATATATCAAATATTAAATGCGGTCAATTATACTACCTTTCAATAAACCAAGGGACCCAACGTTTCGATAAACACATCATGGTTGAAAAGGTTTTGAATAAAACCGCAATTTAAACTGATAATGAACATGAGCCTATACAGTCATAAAATAAACATGAGCCGACGGTTCCAGCGCAAAATGGACACCGAAGCAAAACAGGTCACCTCTACAACTTTTGCTCTGATGGGTCTGCAAAGGTATAACCTCTCTCTGTTACTAAGCTCTGATTCTATTGGTCTCTGCTTATCTCTCCCCTGGCCTTATTTATTTGTTTAGCCCATCCTCCCAAAGGAGCTCAGAATGGATTACAAATCAAGTACTCTAGCATTTTCCCTATCTGTCCCAAGGTCACATGGAGCAGCAGGGGTTTGAACCCACAACCTCAAGATGATGAGGCTGTAGCTCTAACCACTATGCCACACACTGAGGATCCTATGTATCAGTGTGAACTACCTCAGTTTGCATTGACAATGCTTAGTAATCAGAGGCTGGGACCTGAAACTTCAAGACAATGACTCTCAATACACAGCAAAGACTAAGACACTCAAGACTAAAAGGATAACCATTCACCTGAAACTTTTCAAACAAAGACCCTATCAAAATCCAATCAAGGCTGCCCAGCCAGAAAGCAAACCAGATGACCTCATCCAGCTAAAAACAGAAAAAGTTTGAATTGAACTCCTGCATTGTGATTGGCCACTATGCTTAAATTGTGACTGGTCAATATTCCTGAGATTTTGCCTTGGTGATTGGACTGGACTTAAAGCCCCTATAGTCCATAAAAAGGGGATTCACCTAAGCTTTTTCCTCTTGGGATCATTGCTGGACATACAGTGCTGTAATCATTCCTCTGCATTCAAGATGCCATGTGCTCCCATCTACAACTGAAAAACTTTTCTTCCAGCAAGGCCTGTATCAGAGTGAGTTACTTTCAATCCAACTTAAATTACGGTAATCATTCTGCTTCTATAACAATATTTTATCTTGTGGCACATTTCCCTTGTGTAAAGATTCCTAAATTGTAACTGAATTTACTGCATGGCCTGCATAATCTTGTAATTAAACTTGGCTCTGTAAGAAATAAAAATTCTAATCCTTCCTTAAATGCTTTAATGTTATACAGAGCTAAGTTTTAAATAGGTAGTGCATTCCCTAAATTAATATCTATTATAAATATAGATATATTATTCCTCTCTTCAAGTGTTATATTTTTTCATTGGTGAAGAATTCTTGTAACACTACTTATTATACTGTATTGGAATTTGATCAGAAAGCTTAGCAAAATGGCTTTTTTTCTGGTGTAGGAATGCTTGTCTTCCCATTCCCCACTCCTGTCCTATTCTACCTGTCTTTTACACACTTTCTAGTTCCCATTTCCACCCTCTGTATTCTTGTCCTTCCCAGCCTCACCCATCTTCTGCCTGTCCCTCATCTCCTTTCTATCTCTAGGCCCTTTCTTATATCTTACCCTCTATACAGGCTTCCATATAACCATTTACTTCTCAAATTTTCACCATTTCTCAGATCCTTCAAATATCTTTTCTTTTCCTGTGTCCCTTTCAACTGTCTCCCAACCCTATAGATTCTTCAAATCATCTCTCCCCATGTGCTTGCACTGAGATTTCACAGCACTACTCATACCCCTCCCCCAATTGTCTAGTCTCTGTTCAAATTTAACCCTTAATATTACATTACATTTGTGATTTCTATTCCGCCTGTGCCTTGCGGTTTTAAGCGGATTACAGTTAAAAGAGATCAGGACATTACCGAGAGAATTACATTACAACGATTTAAGTAAATTACATGTTGTGGTATAGAAATACAAGTATAAGATATCTGGATTTATCGATAGAATAACTTGACAGGGTTCAAGTAGTTACAAGGTTCAGTGGGGAAAACAATATAGGCAACTGAAGAAAGATATCTAACTTTGAAGGAATCAGTTAAGTGGATACCTAAGGGAGATGCTTATTTAGGAGAAGGTTAAATGGATACCTACCCTAGGCCCTACTTCTACTCATGCACAATCCCACCCAAGCCCTGGGTTATCACTACATACACCACTAATAGCCAGCCAATCTTAGAGTCTGTGTTCTTCTGGCATGTCACTCAGTCGTAGAGTCTCCATTTGCCAGAGTCCATGTTCTACCTTGCCCTCCTGTTCTAAGGATGCTGAGGCTGTAGTTCTAATCTAACCACTAGGCCACTCCTCCCTAGTGAACAGTTGGCTATGTCATATGACTTAGCTGACTATCCACAATATTTAAAGCTCTAGCCAACTATGTTTAGTGACCAACTTGGGTTGTGTAATTAATTGGTCTCTTTTTGGCTACTATAAATTTAGCTGGACAGCACTGAATATCTAATCTAATCTTTGGTTTATATACCGAGTCATCTCCCAGTGGAGCTTGACTCGGTTCACATGTAATTAAGACTAGAATACATAGCAGAAAACATAAGAGAAGGAAGAACTAATTAAAAACTTTGTCGGCTGAGTTTATAGTGACCATCGAATTACCTTCAAAATAGCATTTTTAGTTTTCAAAGTACTATTATTTAACGAGCCACAATTCATATCCAGAATGATTATCCCATATCATTCATCTCGATCTCTCCGATCTTCTTATCAAGATCTACTATCGGTTCCATCTTTAAAAATAGTGGGAACAAGGAGAAATGATATGCTCTCTGTTTTAGCTCCCCAAACTTGGAACGCCCTGCCACTTTTTATTAGAAAAGATAAAGATCTTATCTCTTTTAAAAAACTTTTAAAAACATTTTTATTTAATGACGCTTTTACTGACTAATTATTCATGCCATGGCCCCTCTTTCTATTTTTTAAATTTTATTTTTTTATTTTTTTTTCTTTTTTTCCTTCCCCCCTCCCTTATGTTTTTTTCCCTTATATGTTTTTTCTCTATTCTGAGATATTTGTAACTTTATTTCCCTCTTTCCTTTACTTCTTGTTTGTCACTAAACCTCTGGTATAGAGAAATCTTTAAATCTCTAGAGTTTTGTTTTACATGTGTTGTTAATAATTTTTGTTTTCTCAAATTGTTGTTTTTTTTTTAAAGTGTCCTAAGATTGTCTGTTCCCCCATAAGTTGTTTTTAAATTGTACATCGCTTAGAATGTTTTATATAGGCGATTCATCAAATAAACTTGAACTTGAACTTGAACCAAAAATAAACCAGATATTCAACACTGGTCACCAAGAATTGCCCAGCATTGAATATGCAGGCTTAGCACCAACCACTGGAGTCAGCCTCTTTACCTCTTATTACATTACATTAGAGATTTCTATTCTGCCATTCCTTGTAGTTCAGGCGGATATATTAAGACTTTTGACATTTGCATATAGATATAATGTATACTTTTTATTCTTAACTGAACTCTTTCTAACTCAAGATTCCTCTATCCCCCCCCCACCCCACACACACACACACACCTTATTTTAACATGGAATTCATAACTGGATGCATAAGGTGAATGGAAGTCACTAGAAGAATAGAAATCAACAACCTGTCCTCCCTTTTCCTAAATAATAATAATAATATACCCCCCCCCCCCTCTTTTATAAAGCCACACTAGCAACTGCTGTGTGGCAAAAGCCCTGAAGCCCTTTAAATCCCTTTGGGCTTCGGGGCAGTTACCGCAGTGGCAGCTGCTAGCAAGGCTTTGTAAAAGGGGTATGGTGGGGATAGGGTTACCATATGGAGCCAGAAAAAGAAGGACAGATTGAAACATCCGGGTTTTTACTTCTATTCTTTAATTGGAAGCAAGGAAGACAGATTGAGACATCTGGGTTTTACTTCCGTTGGAAGCGATGGAAGTAAAACCCGGATGTCTAAATCCTTCCTCCTTTTTCTGGAGTCTTAAGGTAACCCTAGGTGGGGATAAGGTCATAAAACAGCACTGAGAAGATGAAACCAATTATCTTCACTCCACATTCTCAGGGGATCCCTGCCAGTCCTGGTTTCCAGGGATTTTATCTGGCATATGGCTCCCAGTTTAGAAGACATATAAAAGCGAAAAGGCTGATAAATTTTACTGCTAGTCCCAGTATAGACTCCTGGGTGTCAACAGTCCATTTCAGGCAGCTCTAATGGAAACTGTCTGCTATAAAGAGCAACTGATTATTTATGACTGTCCTGTAAACTGTGGCTAGATAAGTATCATCCTTTCTCATGCAGCGTTTGTGACTGAGATCATGGATGGGGCAGAATTAATACACAGGCAAATTAGGCAGATACCTACTGTCCAAAGTCATCAAGGGAGCTCACCTGTCTAAAACTAGTAAACTTCTCAGAGACGTAGGATACTTGGGGCAAGGGTAGGATTGCCAAACAGCGGTTTTAATTAATGGAGGCTTATGACTGACAGAATATCTACTGTATTATACAGTAATTGCCAGTAATCTGCTACCCGTTTGCATCAGTAGCAGTAGAAATTTACTCCTCCTCCTTCTTATCTCCCCTCCATACAACGTCAGTGCCTCCTCAGGCACCCTGAATCCACATCTTCCCTCCTTCCTTACTTCCTTTATTGATCGACTGATTAACCCAGAGGTTGTGGTATAGGGTTTTTAGAAGCATGGGGGAGAGCCGTTGAGAACGCCTAGCTCAGGGGTCTCAAAGTCCCTCCTTGAGGGCCGCAATCCAGTCGGGTTTTCAGGATTTCCCCAATGAATATGCATGAGATCTATGTGCATGCACTGCTTTCAATGCTTATTCATTGGGGAAATCCTGAAAACCCGACTGGATTGCGGCCCTCGAGGAGGGACTTTGAGATCCCTGGCCTAGCTCTTTCTCTCATAGTTCCAGTGCATAAGTTTTCCCCCTGGCTTCTGAGGCTTTTTCCCTTTCTAAAAAAAAAAATTCTCAAAAAACACTTTAAGTTAGTTTGCTGGCATTTAAGGTGAGGGAAATACTTAGTATATTACCCAGCATAAGCTTAACTGGAGTTTTTTTTTAGATTTTTAGTGTTTGGAGTCCGATGCATACTCTTGAAAGTTCCTAAGAGCAGGAAAAAAAACCTGAAGTTGGTCACTCAGCAGCAATTGCCACAAGCATTTTTGAACCCACCTGAGCTACCCATAAACCTTAGGGTCATCATAGCCAAAGCAAACCTTAGTGAGCATTGCCACTTGGGAATAACTATACACCAAGTAACTTTAATTAGCTGCTGAGAAGAAAACAAGGAGATGCCAATGTGCCTTGAGGTTCCAGGCTGTCTCAGAAATCTATGTTAATTTGCTCTCATTAAAGTAAATTGTCTGCTCCCTTCTCTCCACCACTTGCCAAAACATAGCCCTTTAACTTACAGAACCTTCAGCCTTTGATTGTTCCGAATGTTGCATTCTGTGGCCAGTGCTGTTCATTATAGTTCTAATTCTTTATATTATATTACTGCAACCACATACGTAGCACCCCACTGATTTTTGACTATTGGCTTCACTAAGCACTTTAAATCTTCCTTCCAAATCCCTGCAGTTATTTATGGCGAATATTTCTAGACAAAGAACTAGCGTGACAACTAGGCCACTTAGTTATGATTTGGAACACTCAGTCATTCCTAGGAGCACCTGTTCAATCATGACAGATATGATGGAGGAATACTCGTTCTTAAAAATTCCCATGGAGAGCTGCTTTTATTTCAGCCCATCATGATAAGGTTTAAAATGCTGGGTATATGGTGTCGTAGAGAATGTGACCTGGGGGGGCTTTGTTGATGTCACAAAATGTCATAACTGCTCCACTCTGATGAAACTGAAATTACTGAGAGAACTTTGAAAATAAATTATAGGTATTTGGTGAGTATTTTGATGCTGTCAAATGATAACTCAGATTTACAAACCATATGACATCCTTGCCCACATGCCATCCCACAGAGCTAAGTGATGATTACCATCCCGAAGGGGAAGACTATATTAGGAGAATAACCCCCTTGGTTGCAACACATTGACACAGAATTCCAATTTTCCATTGTTTAGGTAACATAGTAACATAGTAGATGATGGTAAATAACGACCCAAATGGTCCATCCAGTCTGCCCAATCTGATTCAATTTAAATTTTTTCTTCTTAGCTATTTCTGGGCAAGAATCCAAAGCTCTACCTAGTACTGTGCTTGGGTTTCAACTGCCGAAATCTCCGTCAAAACCTACTCCAGCCTATCTACATCCGCCCAGCCATTGAAGCCCTCTCCATCCCATCCTCCCCCAAACGGCCATATACAGACACAGACTTGCAAGTCTGCCCAGTACTGGCCTTAGTTCAATATTTAATATTGAGCCAAAACTAAATGTCCTTCTCTACCTTGAGGTGACAGAGGAGTAACTTACTTTACGATCTGAAGTTAAGATCAGCCTTGAGGTTCAATCTATTAAACAGATAAAGTTGGTTGGCATTTGGCATGCTTTATTAATTATGCAGAGTGTAATATTGTGGAATGCATTGCCAATGGATATAAAGAATGCTACCAGGTTACTTCAGTTCAGGAAATTGGTTAAAACTTTGTTTTTCTAGAAATGTTTTGGTAAATCATGGAGTAGGAATTGTTTAAGTGAATCTTTTTTATTGTGTTATGTATATTTGTTTTGGTAAATGACTTGAGTTATGAAGAATATTGTTGTTTTAATCTTTTTTTAATCTTTAATCTTTTTTATTTATTTATATCTCGCCTTTCCCAAGGCAGGTTACAACATGGCATATACATACGTTGGAAGAAGCAGCACATACATACGTTGGAAGAAGCAGCCAGCAGATTAAGATCCGACTTAATGAGCATAAGTCTCGGATTGTGACTCAATCGATGCAAGCTTGTAATGCACTGACTAGAGGCAGGACATACTACTGATGAAATACAATGGCGAGTTATTGATAAAATAGAAGTTGAGTGAAAGGGTGGCAATATAGAACGGTGGCTTAACTACCGAGAGCAAAAATGGATTTACGATCTGAATACTGTAAGTCCTAGAGGCCTCAATTTGGAGGTCAAATGGATGACTCTAGTTTAAATTCCCCGCTGCTTTTGGAGTGGCCTTTCCTGATTGGTTAGATAAATCATGTGACTAGATTATATTTAAATAAGGCGTAAAAGACAACGACACCATCTTTAAAGACTTTTGTAGGCTGGCGACGGGTATCTGTAGGCCATCCGACAAATGGTTCGACACCGAACTTCTCCAACTAAAAAGGCACTGCAGACATCTCGAAAGAGCGTGGACAAAACAAAACCAAGAACAAACCAAAGTAGCATGGAGAAGCCTAATCAGACAATACAAGCTCAAACTTAAGGAAGAACGGAAAGCCTAGTACTCCAAAATAGTTGGTACCGAAGCCCCAGACACAAAAATGCTCTTCAAACTAGTAAAGAACCTCACTGACACCAAACCTCTCCTAGCTACTCAAGGAAACCACCCATCAACAGCCTCCCAACTAGCTGACCACTACAAAAGCAAGATCACCACAATCAGATCCACCTTCAATAACTCAACAACCTACAATGGATGAAGCCACAGCAGCCGACAGGACCTGGATCAACTTCCCACTAGTTCAATGGTCTGATATGGACTGTCTCTACAAAAAATACAGCAAAGCAACATGCAACCTGAATAACTGTCCCTCACATCTCCTAACTACCGCCACCCCTAAATTCAGAGCCAACCTCATGCAATGAATTCAAACCACACTAATGGAAGGTCAATTCCCATTTGAACTAGGTGAGATTATAATCACCCTACTCTTGAAAGATCTCAAAGGCCCAATAGACACCCCCTCCAACTATAGACCCATCACCTAAATCCCACTATACGTCTAGTAGCAAAATACCTCACCAACTACCTAGAAACCCATAACCTACTTCACCCTTCTCAATCAGGATTCAGAACCAACTATAGTACAGAGACATTATTAGCAACACTACTAGACTCAGCCCGACAGCATCTCAGTAAAGGAAGAAGGATGTTGCTAATTTAACTCAATCTCTCTGCTGCATTCGACCTGGTAGACCACACCATACTACTTCAGATGCTAGACGCCATAGGGATCTCAGGAGGGGTATAAAACTGGTTCCAAGGATTCCTAAAAACAAGAACGTACAGAGTTAAATCAAACGATCATAAATCAGACCCCTGGTCTAATCCCTGTGGAGTTCCACATGGGTCACCCCTGTCGCCCATGCTCTTTAACCTCTTCATATCCTCCCTTGGTACCACTCTAGATACCCTAAACGTAACATCTTTCAGCTACAAGGATGATATAACCATACTCTTCCCCTTCGACACCCAAGACCCCACCTCATTAGGCAACCTAAAAACAACACTGGAAGCAGTGGAAGAATGGATTTTAGACCATAAATTGAAGCTGAACTCGGACAAAACAAGATTTCTACTACTTGAAAAGGACAAACCCTATCAATAACAGAATTAGAAATAAACGTCAACAAATACCCTATACAGCCCTCTCTCAAAATCCTTGGAGTGTCGATAGATAGATGCAGTACAATGCAGGTCCAAATCAACAAAACTACTCAAAAAGCATTTCTCACCATGCGCAACCTACGAAAAATAAGAAAATTCTTCGACAAAGAACATTACAGGATCATAGTCCAATCCCTTGTCCTAGGACTAGTGGACTACTGTAATATCCTCTACCTACCATGCCCCACGATCCTTATAAATCAACTACAGACCATTCAAAATACAGCCCTCAGACTGATCTATTCACTTGGAAAATTTGGCCAAATCACCAATGCATACATAGATTCACACTGGCTAAGAGCTCGAATTCAATTCAAATTTTACTGTCTATTATTCAAAGCAATAAATGGATCTGCACCTACCTAAACAATCGCTTAAATCGAAACCGCACATCCAGACTAAGAAGAACCCAGATCCCATTCTTCTACCCACCACTCAAGGGAACTCAGCGCAAGAAGATGTACAACGGCCTCCTAGTGACGCAGGCAGCAAAGTTGGACTCCTCCATCTCCAACCTGTTGACAACTACAAGTGACTTTAAGTCATTTCGAAAAGAAATCAAAACTCTGCTATTCAAAAAATCTTTCCAGTCTTCTTATCCCCCCCCCCCCACCGCTTCCTCCTCCCTCCATGCAAATTTCCAGCTGACCTCCTACCCCTCTTCTAATTTTCCCTCAATGACTATCATGTAACCAGCCTCTAAACTGCAACTTTCCTACATGTAAACCTCAAATCTCCACCCTTCCTTCAATTTCTCCTCAAAGCCTCTACTATGTATCCAACTCCTAAATTGTAACTTCCTGGAAATGTCCAGCTATCTTCTAATGTAATCCGCTTAGAACTGCAAGGTACAGGTGGCATAGAAGTCACTAATATAATGTAATGTAATGTAAGTTGATGTTAAACTACTAATGTAAGTATGTAGGATTTAAAGTTGTTTCTACTCTGAACTTCTTATTTGCTGATGCGTTGCAGGGATTGCTCCTTTTTTTTTTTTTTTACAAATCTTTATTCATTTTAACATATACATCAAGTGTACATTAAAATATGAACACAACATATTACATTATCACTTGATAATTCTATAACAATATATAACTAAAAGATTTATATCCAACCCTCATCTCATACCTTGACACGAAACATGATTTTCATGCTGGAGCATCGAGCAGCTTTTATATAAAGATAAGTGGATTTAAAATATTTATTAAAAAAAGAAAAAATGAAAATTAGAAATTTATTTCATAATGATGGTGGGTGGAGGTTAGGACCGATGAGGAGGCTTGCTACTGATAATCCTAGCTTGAATGAAAAAATGTTAGCTTGGATGTAGCCTACTGAGGTCCTTCCCTCATTCCAGAAGAAGAAAAAAAGGAGAAAAAAAAAGATCTGTATTAAGTAGTTTTTTGTATAAGATCCTATAAAGTATATGAGAATTTTACAGTGAACTTAAAATATTTTGTTAATGCACTGAGTGAAAGGAAGTGAAGTTTCATGTATGAACTGTTTAGATCCACTTTGAAGTGGATTAATATATATAAAAAGAGCCAAATATATATAGTGACATACATAATCATAAGAACATAAGCAGTTCTTCTGCTGGGTCAGACCAAGGGTCCATCATGCCCAGCAGTCCGCTCACACGGTGGCCCATCAGGTCCTGGACCTATATAGTAATCCTCTATCTATACCATTCTATCCCCTTTTCCTTCAGGAAATTATCTAATCTCTTCTTGAACCCCAATATCATACTCTGTCCTAACACACCCTCTGGAAGTACATTACAGGTGTCCACCACTCTTTGGGTGAAGAAGAACTTCCTGGCATTGGTTCTGAATCTGTCCCGTCTTAATTTTTCCGAATGCCCTCTCGTTCTTGTAGTTTTTGAACGTTTGAAGAATCTGTCCCTCTCCATTTTCTCCATGCCCTTCATGATCTTGTAAGTCTCATGTCCCCTCTAAGTCTCCGCTTTTCTAGGGAAAAGAGCCCAGTTTCTCCAATCTTTCAGCATATGAAAGGTTTTCCATACCTTTTATCAATCGTGTCGCTCTTTTCTGAACCCTCTTGAGTATCGCCATATCCTTCTTAAGGTACGGCGACCAGTATTGGACGCAGTACTCCAGATGCGGGCGTACCATCGCCCGATACAACGGTAGGATAACTTATTTTGTTCTGGTTGTAATACCTTTCTTGATAGTACCCAGCATTCTATTCGCCTTCTTAGAGGCCACTGCGCACTGTGCCGACGGCTTCATTGTGTTGTCCACTATTACCCCCAAGTCCTTTTCTTGGGTACTTTCATCCATTACCAGCCCTCCCATCATCATAAAAACTTAAAGGATAGGCGACCAGCACCTACATACAAATCAAAAAATGGTTCAGGTCCTATATTTCATCATACAAAAGAGATGCCTTTTTAACAATTTTCTTAAACTACCTAAACTTGTCTGTCGACAAGACCATTCCACTTTTGGGGACCCATACAAGAAAACATGCTGACTACATTTTGTTATAGTTTGTGAAATGATTTGTTTGTTTAGTTTTTTTCTTGTAGTTTGTGACATTGTTTTAATTATGCATGTTGGATTGTAACTCACTCAGAATTGATGGATGTTGTGAGAAATCATAAATTTTAAATAAATAAAGAGTAGTGGGCTGAGAATCAGGAAAGTCAGATTCAAATTCCACCACTGCTCCTCCTTGCAGTTATGAGCAAGTCATCTAGGAGCCTTTTTACTAAGCTACATTAGATGCTAATGCATGCCTAATGCAACTTAAAACGGTGTACCACAGGACACACTCGGGCATCCTGCGTTAAAAAAACTTTTTTTTTTTGAGGAGTATATCTAGGAGTAGAGAGTGGGTGTTCTGCGCTAAACAGTAGCACGCACATGCAAAATAGGTGTCAGTAAGTGCTCACACAGTAATTTTTTAAATGGTCAGGAACTACAGTGGTGCCTCACACAACGAACTTAATTCGTTCCAGGAGCAAGTTTGTTATGCGAAAAGTTTGTTATGTGAAACGCGTTTTCCCATAACAATACATGTTAAAAAAAATAATTCGTTCTGCAGCATAAAATATGCTAAGATGACATAAAAAAAGATAAATTTGTCAAAATGGTGAAAATGGTGGTCTTGCTGAGGCCAAACTCTTTGACGAGGTCACACTGTTTTACCCCACATTCACTCCTTCTAATTATTTCCCGTTTCATTTCAACAGAAATCACCTTCCTGCTTTTTTTAGAAGCCATGATATATAAAAAATATTGAGTTTATCTTAAAAGGACGACTGTATACAGTGAGAGAGGGCAGTTAAGCGCAGTGACTAACGACTGCCTGCAGTGCCTGCGCGGAAGGATGCAATACATCGGCAGCTCGGGCGACTTCGTTGTGTGAAACGAAGTTCGTTGTGTGAAACGAAGTTCGTTGTGTGAAACGAAGTTCGTTGTGTGAAGTTCGTTGTGTGAAACGAAGTTCGTTGTGTGAATCAAGACATGAAGTTCGTTGTGTGCAGCGTTCGTTGTGCGAGGCGTTCGTTATGCGAGGCACCAATGGCAACATTAGCACATTCTTTATTAAATGGGGTAGCAAAATTACTAAACACAGTCCAAATGTGAAATGTTTGTTACACTGTGTTGAATGGATGAATACCCATTAGAAATAATTAAGTTATAAAGCAGCACGGTGGAGAAAAAGCCTCAGGTTAACATGAGTGTGCCATCTTTTCAAGAAAAAGAACTCAATTCTATCATAGACATTCTATCATTGGCTCAATTCTATCTTAAGCATCAAAAACTCCACACATCAAAACTTCAGGAAGTCTCAAAATGACCACCAGCCATTCATGTACACACACAAAAAAAAAAAAAAATCAAAAAGACCAGGACTTATCTGCCACATCGAAGTTATTTTTGTTGGATTTCCTTACACATCTGGGGGGGGGGGGGAAGGGAAATGTATTTTGATTATTAAAATTTCTTAATTATAATATTGTAATCACATAATATGTCTTCTTGTGTAAATAATTGAGAGGAGGGGGGAGAAAATGGTTGTTTTATGTATAAATTGTGTATTTATGAAATGTTTATGCTCAAGTAATTGTATTGCACTGTCAAAGTTTAAAAATCAATAAAGATTTATTTAAAAAAAAAAAAAAGTTACTTTCACTCCCATGCTGTTGTTCCTCTTTGTCTATGTCCAAAGAAAACAGGTGAACTGGTATGTTTTACAACTCTTCTTTATTCTCTCAATGACTCAACATGCACATGTTTCAGCCCAACTGGACTGCATCAGGAGACTTTTGTAAGATCTTCAGCACACTTTGTGTAAACAGCATGTGTAAGCTTAAACAGAAAAGTGAAGAAACTCAATCTGGATCCCTCAGCAGTTGTGAGAAACTTTCCGAAAAAAGCAGAGTTGTGAAACATATCTGCTCACCTGTTTTCTTTGGACATAGGGAGAGGTATGCCCCTGTATAAGACTTTGGGGAGACCTCATTTAGAATACAGTACTCCGCCAAAATTTGTGGGGGTTCGGTTCCAGAAGCACCCGCGAATTTAGAAAAACCGAGAATGTGGTTTAGGAGCGGATTGTAGGCAGGAGAGGGCTGCAGGGGTGGTGGCGGGTGCTGAAAATCGGGTGCGGGATCGTTCATAGTATTTTTTGACCACCTCTTCCGGGAACTAAAGTCAGGCTACACCAATCAGGAGCTGCTTTGATACGCTGCGATGGGAGGGAGGGATGGAAAGATGCTGTGTAGGGTGATGGATGGGAGGGTCAACAGGGTTCTGCTGCACGGGGGATGGGAGGGAGGGATAGAAAGATGCTGCACAAAGGGATGGGCACATGTTGGGGGGGAGCGGGAGAGAAAATGCTGGTGCCGGCGAATCGGGCTGCACTATTGTCAGGGATGGAGTGTCGGGGACAATCGGGAGGGGATTTGGAGGTTGATCTAACTAGAGCTTATTTTTGGAGTAGGGCTTATATTAGGAGCACCTTTAAAAATCATGCTAGGGCTTATTTTCAGGATAGGTCTTATTTTCGGGGAAACACAGTATGTAGGCACCAGCATTACCACTAGGATTTCTAGTGAGCACAACACTTGTAGCGTGCTAGACAGATCCAGGTGCTAGTAGAATCTACCATTGCAGTGTGCGAGATGAATAGTCATGTGGATATTTGTGCTTTAGTTAGAGTTTGTAACATGTCATATTAACCACTTGGCCACATGTTCTGGCAGCCTGAACAGTTACTGTTGAATCAGGTGAGCATAATGCTATGAATATCCAGCCATACATTCTACTCTTTTTATGTCATTCCATTTTGTTTATTTTAGTAACTAAGGATCCTCCGTGCTTATCCCATGTCCTCTTAAATTGTGTTTTAGCAGCCACCACCCACCCTGGGACTGCATTTTTTCTCTACTATTTGGGTTAGACTGGAGAAATATACTGTAATCACTTAATAGAGTTAAAAACTAGATAATAATTTTAATTTTATTGAATGGCTGTGCCACTGTTCATTTCCATGATGTGCATTATTACAGCCACCTCCAAACAATCCATTGTTATTGCAATGATATTCTGCAGTAGTCCATCAGAGCTCATCACACACTGACACATCTGGCTACCCCTGCATTCCTGAAGAGTAACCAAGTGGCTGGAGCACTGAGGTGATAACCAGGGAAGCCAGGAAGCAAATTCCACTGCTGTTTCTTGTGACTTTGAGTAAATCCTACTACTGTTTCTTTCCCCTTATTTGGTAGTAAAGCCCCACCCAGTGCATCCCAGAATGCACTGGATGGGGCAGGGAACCACCATTTTGATGATGCTGACCTGGAGGAAGGAGGGAAGGTGCCTATTTCCTCCTCCCTACTTTCTAAGGTATGTCAGGGCCAAGGATGAGCTGAGCTGGGCTAGGCCTAGGCCACCAGGGGTCTCTGGCCTGCCATGGGAGGAGGGAGGGGTCTGGGTCCTTGGCTTGCCTCAGTGGGGTCTAGCCTGGGCTGGCCAGGGGTTCCACACTAGTGATATGGTTTTGGAGGTCAGGGTCCACAGGACCACCAGGGCCTTTTGTGAAGGGGGCCGGGAGGGGTCCACCAAAGCACTAGGGATATTTTTTAAGGGTCACCAATGTGGTTTTTGTAATGTCAACTTTCCTCTCAGTACCTGAGCCAATCAGTGCTCAGGCATTGACAGAAAACTAGGCAGAATAGTGAGCAGCTAATTACCGTATATACTCAAATATAAACCAGGATTTTGGGGCCAAAAAATTGGGGGTCCCAGTTTATATTCGGGTCAATGTCCCCTCGCAGAATTTTTTAAGGTCGCCGCGGCCAGGCTCTGCTCCCCTCCTCTTCCCTGCCCTATCTTCCTACCTCTGCCGATCTGGTGGAGGTGCAGCGGATCCTCTGCCGATCGTTGGTGAAGGTACAGTGGAGCATTAACATTACCGTCCTGCTGTAGAAAACTCTACCACAGCTTTGTGAAAGCCATAACTGAAAACTGAAACCAAAATTCAGTCATCCTCTAGTTTAGATAGGATAAAGGTCAGAGCTTATACATAAATCAATAAATGATCACTCTCCTGAATCATTTTCTGGTCTCTCCCATTGCTACAGAGCACTAGCTCAGTGTTTCTCAAACTTGTCCTAGAGCAGACATGGGCAACTCCGGTCCTGGAGGGCTGGAATTCAATCGGGTTTTCAGGATTTTCCCAATGAATATGCATGAGATCTATTTGCATGCGTTGCTTTCAATACATATTTATTGGGGAAATCCTGAAAACCCGATTGGATTCCAGCCCATGTCTGTCCTGAGTCACACCTAGCCAGTTTTCAGAACTGGCTAGGGGAAAATGGCGGAAGCACTGATAAAAGAAAACATCGATGAACATTTTGAAAGAAACAAACTTCTGATAACCAGCCAACATGGTTTCTGCAGGGGGAGATCGTGCCTGACTAACTTATTGCACTTCTTCGAAGGAATTAACAAACAGATGGACAGAGGAGACCCCATAGACATCATATACCTAGATTTCCAGAAAGCCTTTGACAAGGTGCCTCATGAACGTCTACTCCGGAAACTGAGGAACCATGGGGTGGACGGAGACGTGCATAGATGGATCAGAAACTGGTTAGAAGGTAGGAAACAGAGGGTAGGGGTGAAGGGCCACTACTCAGACTGGAGAAAGGTCACGAGTGGTGTTCTGCAGGGCTCAGTGCTTGGGCCGCTGCTCTTTAACATATTCATAAATGATCTAGAAACAGGGACGAAGTGTGAGATAATAAAATTTGCAGACGACACCAAACTATTTAGTGGAGCTCGGACAAAGGAGGACTGCGAAGAATTGCAAAGAGACCTGGACAAACTAGGGGAATAGGCAGAGAGATGGCAGATGAAATTCAATGTTGAGAAGTGTAAAGTATTGCATGTGGGAAGCAAAAACCCGAGGTATAATTATACGATGGGAGGGATGTTATTGACTGAGAGTACCCAAGAAAGGGACTTGGGGGTGATGGTGGACATGACAATGAAGCCGACGGCACAGTGCGCAGCTGCCGCTAAGAGAGCGAATAGAATGCTAGGTATAATCAAG
Source organism: Geotrypetes seraphini (assembly GCF_902459505.1). Taxonomy (NCBI): domain Eukaryota; kingdom Metazoa; phylum Chordata; class Amphibia; order Gymnophiona; family Dermophiidae; genus Geotrypetes; species Geotrypetes seraphini. Next base: position 213,418,074 of record NC_047089.1, on the reverse strand, counting down.
AAGGGTATCCTGGAACTCCCCAACCCCTACTTCCTCCAGATCCTCCCAAATTTTTAAACTATCCTTCCCTTCCATAAAAGGTATTTCCCATGCAGGCAAACTTGGGTCATCCCTCCCCTTTAGAATCACTGAGATCTGGAATAACCTCACCTCCCCACTCCGAACCTCAAGCTCCCTCCAACTCTTCCGCAAACACCTAAAAACCTGGCTATTCTCAAAACTGTAACACTTCCCCCCTCTTAGGCCTCTCACCTTCCCCTTTACACCTAACTCTTTAATCTCTCCACTGTAGTTCCTCTCTCATCCTTCTTCCTGTAAACCGTGCCGAGCTCCGCATTCGTGGAGATGGTGCGGTATATAAACCCAAGGTTTAGTTTAGTTTAGTTTAGTTTAGTATTATAACCAGAACGAAAGAAGTTATCCTGCCGCTGTATCGGCAATGGTGCGTCCGCATCTTGAGTAATGCATCCAATATTGGTCATCGTACCTTAAAAAGGATATGGCGTTACTCGAGAGAGTTCAGAGGAGAGCGACACGACTGATTAAGGGGATGGAAAGCCTTTCATACGCTGAGAGATTGGAAAAACTGGGACTCTTTTCCCTGGAAAAGAGAAGATTAAGAGGGGATATGATAGAGACGTACAAGATCATGAAGGGCATAGAGAGAGTAGAGAGGGACAGATTCTTCAAACTTTCAGAAAATAAAAAAACAAGAGGGCATTCGGAAAAGTTGAAAGGGGCAAATTCAAAACAAATGCTAGGAAGTTCTTCTTTACACAGCGTGTGGTGGACACCTGGAATGCAATTCCAGAGGACGTTATAGGGCAGAGTACGGTACTGGGGTTTAAGAAAGGATTGGACAAATTCCTGCTGGAAAAGGGGATAGAGGGGTATAGATAGAAATTTACTGTTGGGCCGCCGCGTGAGCGGACTGCTTGGTGCGATGGACCTCAGGTCTGACCCAGCGGAGGCATTTCTTATGTTCTTATGTTCTTATATGTTCTATCACACTGAATATGCATGAGAACAAAAGAACATAAGCTTTGCCATACTGGAACAGACCAAAGGTCCATCAAGCCCAGTATCCTGTTTCCAACAGTGGCCAACCCAGGCCCAGTGTACCTGGCAGAAATCCAAATAGCAACATTCCAGAGCTAAGATTGTGATGTCATAAAGCCTCATTCCACCAATACCTTAGAGCCAAATTCATCAGTGATGTCACAAAGGCTTGATTGTCCTATACTTGGTTAACATAAGAATTACCATACCCAGTATCCTGTTTCCAACAGTGGCCAATCCAATTCATAAGTACCTGGCAATATACCAAAAGATTAGATTTGCATACCATGGCTCTTCAATATACACATATCTATCTTAGTTAGATGTGCCTCCAGGAGAAGGTTGAGGAGCAATACACTAGATATATAGGGTTATCAGATGTCCAGATGTACCCGGACTGTCCAGATATTTGGATGGGTTTTCAAAACCCAGCAGTTTGTTCAGGGGCCATGTCTGGAGGGCATCTGCACATGTGCGGATGCGATGTGATAACATCACACGCATGTGTACATGCGTGACGTCGCATCCGCACATGCACGGATGCCCTCCAGACGCAGCCCCAGAGAGACGGGGTTTGTGTGGGGCTGGGGTTTCGGGGGCAGAACGGGGCAGGGCTATGGGTGGGGCAAAGGGTAGAATGGGACGGGGCCACGTGTCCTCTTTTTCTTTTTTTAAGAACAAAATCTGGTAACCCTATAGATACAGCAAACATGAAGTGGAAAATGCTTCAGTGCTGCCTGAAATCCTGCACTTCTAGGCCTTTTAAGTCTCTAGGACTCAGCTATGTGGATGCACAGCTCCCACAGTCAGCAGCAGACAACATAGATGCAAACAGCCGGTTGGACGGAGAAAAAGGCAAGGCCTTTCCGCTCAGAATGGGCAGCTCAACTTTGAAGGAGTTCCTTGAACACTATGCTGAGAAAAAATATGCAGCCTTTTGACTGACTTGTGGCATGTTCCCCCTTGGGCAAGGAGAAACAAATAGCTGACTGTATAGAGGCACAAGAAAACGAGCTAATCCAGGCACAGCTGTTGCAGCGGATTGACTGATGGGCAGCTTAGCGTGTTTTCCTCTGCCTTTCTGTTTTTGACCCTTTCAATATAACTGTCTAGTTTATGTCCACCTCTGGAATGAAACCACTTTCAAACTGCAGCCTTGCTGCTTAATCGGTGGCACTTAACATATGTGTTTGTAAAATGAGACACCTCTACGTGGAAACTGCTGAGTCTGTGCCATTTTTTTTTTTAATCCTTATTTGTATATATAAACTTTAAAGGTTACCATAAAAAGATGTAAGTACACAAAATTTGAAGGTTTGCACTATAACCCTGCTAAGCTAAGTTAAGGTATAATATGAGTGCTAATAAGGGTCGTCAGTATTGGCAGTGAAATCATTCAGCCTCAATAGAGGCTATTATTCAGACCTCAACCCAGGCGGATATGGTCACTTAGAACATTCTAGGACAGGGGTCTCAAAGTCCCTCCTTGAGGGCCGCAATCCAGTCGGGTTTTCAGGATTTCCCCAATGAATATGCATGAGATCTGTTTGCATGCACTGCTTTCAATGCATATTCATTGGGGAAATCCTGAAAACCCGACTGGATTGCGGCCCTCAAGGAGGGACTTTGAGATCCCTGTTCTAGGACCTCTCGTATGATAGTGAAGATGTGAATGTAACCACTACATCAAATTTCTCCACTATGTGCCAACTTCTGAAAAAATAAATGGTAGTCTCGAAAGTTTAGACCTAGGAAAATTGGTAAAAAATAATGATAAACTCTCCTTAAACCCAAGCTGGTAACGGTGTAAAAAATGTACTTCCAATGACTATTAGATAAAAATAAATAAATAAGAGAACTAATCAGTACGGGCCCAGTACCCTCGTAGCAACCAAAGGCCCCGGGCAGGTATTTATGAAGTAACAAGCACTTAGAAATCAATCTAAATAAATCCTGCCCCGTACATCATCTTGTCCTCATATATCTATAGTAATATGTAAAATAATAAATAATGAGGTACACAAACACCCCCGGGCTGGTATAGAAAGGAGAAGATATCACCAAAACAACTCTCCCAAAAGCATCCAAAGTGAAAAACTCAAAAACCCTAAATAAAAGGGAACAACAAGAATCACAAAAATAAAGTCCTCAGTCTTGTCCAAAAATCCAAGTAACAATGAACCCAAACAAAACATCACAAGGTATTCATAGACAATAAGGCAAATCCGTGATAAAGGTGAAAATAACACAAGAAATCACAAAAAATCATGAGCCGCAAGAGCTCACAGGTGTATAAACGAGCAATGAAAGTACTTAGCTCAAACGGCTGATGTAAATCCAAGGCGGAACAAAGTCCGCTCAATGTCGCTATTCAATTCCGCTCACTCGAAAGTTTTACAGTTTCACAATACATTGTTCATCTTCAACATTTAGGGCTCCTTTTACGAAGGTGCGCTAGCCGAAAAATTACCACCTGCTCAAGAGGAGGCGGTAGCGTCTAGCACGTGTGTCATTTTAGCGCACGCTATGCGCTATTCCGCACGTTAAGGCCCTAATGCGCCTTCGTAAAAGGAGCCTTTAAAGTCAGTATGCAATAAAAGTATTCACAACCAATATTGTCGTCAATAGATAACAATAATAATAATAGCGATGACACTTGTCTGCGGGTTCCAAGTGGTATGCCAATTATGGGTTCAACAGAGCTCCGTTTCGGAAGCCTCTCTTCCTTCCTCATGAACTTATTTTGCTGTGTCAGGGAACCAGCGAATTTTGGTATGAGACTGCAGTTGGAGGAAACGCTACCCCGGCCTTCCTGCAGGAAATAAGCACAATGTGATGACGTATAACTGACGTCATGGCAGCCTTTAAAGTTTATATATACAAACAAGGACATTTATGGGGCTATTTATTTTTTGCAGCATGTATCTTTGTTAACATGCTCCCATTGCATGTATCTTTGTTAACATGCTCCCACAACGAAAAATTTAAACGATCACATTTCTTCCAATTTCGGGTGATCATCTTTTTCGTTCTGGTGGGCAAGTCTTTGCTCTAGTTATAGATTTGAAAGAATAAATGCTGAAAATTTAGGACACGGTAATATATTTAAATTAATATGGGGTCCATTGGCATCTTATGTCACCTCATTGTAATTGTTTGTTGACTGTGAATCAGTTTGTTCTTTACTATGGTACATATCCAGGGCAGGGTGGGGGAGAGGAATTCTTTATGTCATAAATTGATTTTTGAATATTTATAATTGTGATGGGTGTGAAGATTTCATTATTTAGAATAGATAGGATATTTATGATAATATATGTTTGTGTTATACAAAATGATAATTGTTTGGGTGGATGGGTGGGGGGGAAGGATGATTATGAACATGAGAAAGATGAATTTGCTTTTATTGTATTACTATGAGTTGCATTGATTGTATTGCACTGTTGTAGTTTTGAAAATGAATAAAGAATTTAAAAAAAAACCAAAAACATGCTCCCATTGCATGTTTTGACTAATACATGTGCACTCCGGCAGGCATTTTTGAAAAGGATCTACACTGGCAGATTGTTTTCTAAAGTACCACTGAAATTGAGGACATCCTAACCTGGGCATCTCAGTTCTGATCTCTGCGTTCTGGTGGGAGCTGGTGGCCAATGCCTTTCTGTTCCATGTATTTTTCCAAAATGACCTGCATTAGTTTCCATACCCACTGTACTGTATCGGTTAGAGAAATGGGCAGAGCAATGGCAGATGAAGTTCAACGTGGAGAAATGCAAAGTAATGCATTTAGGTAAAAAGAATAAGGAACACGAGTATAGAATGTCAGGCGCTACTCTGGGTAAGAGCGAACAAGAAAAGGACCTGGGTGTACTGATAGATAGGACCCTGAAGCCATCGGCACAATGCGCGGCAGCGGCAAAGAAAGCAAACAGAATATTAGGCATGATAAAGAAAGGAATCACGAGTAGATCGGAGAAAGTCATAATGCCGCTTTATAGAGCAATGGTCAGACCACACTTGGAATACTGTGTCCAACATTGGTCTCCCAACCTAAAGAAGGATATAAAACTACTGGAGAAGGTTCAGAGACGAGCAACAAAGCTAATAAGAGGTATGGAGAACTTGGAATATGAGGAACGACTCAAGAAACTGGGACTGTTCTCCCTTGAGAAGAGGAGGCTGCGAGGGGATATGATCGAGACGTTCAAAATACTGAAAGGCATCGATAAAATAGAGAAGGAAAATAAATTATTTACATTGTCCAACGTGTCACGGACAAGAGGACATGGTTTGAAGCTAAGGGGGGACAAGTCCAGGACAAATGTCAGGAAGTTCTGCTTCACACAGCGAGTGGTGGACGCCTGGAATGCTCTCCCAAAGGAGGCTATTAATGAATCCACTGTGTTAGGATTAGAGAATGACACGGTGACGGTTTACCCGCGGCCACCGCATTTAAGCCGCGGGTCACCGCCGAAAACGGGGAAGAAAACTAGCAGTCGCTGCGGTGACGGGGACAAGGCCATTCACCGACCGCGGAAACGGTGAACAGGTTTGTCCCCGCGGGCCAATGTACCCCCTTCTAGGAACCGCTATTTCACCGTGCTCCTCATTTGTCATTTCAACCCTTCCTGCCAATCGCAGCAGAAGGGTACCCAACCCCTCCTGCCGGTCCTCCCAATGGCCTCCCCTAAGATCGCCGGCAGGAGGGTACCCAACCCCTCCTGCTGGACCCCCCCCCAACGAACCCTCCCACCCCGGAACCCCCTTAGTCTTACTTTTCAAGTTGGACCGGACAGCTCCTCGCTCGTCTGGCCAGCAGGCCTGCCTCCGTCCAAATGAGGCGGGCCCGCCCCTCCCCTGCCTCCCAATGGCCTCCCCTAAGATCGCCGGCAGGAGGGTACCCAACCCCTCCTGCTGGACCCCCCCCAACGAACCCTCCCACCCCGGAACCCCCTTAGTCTTACTTTTCAAGTTGGACCGGACAGCTCCTCGCTCGTCTGGCCAGCAGGCCTGCCTCCGTCCAAATGAGGCGGGCCCGCCCCTCCCCTCCCCTGCCTAACCCACAGGATCCTAGGGCCTGATTGGCCCAAGCACCTAAGGCCCCTCCTATAGCGGGAGTGGCTTTAGGTGCCTAGACCAATCAGGCCCTAGGATCCTGTGGGTTGGGCAGGGTAGGGGCGGGCCCGCCTCATTTGGACGGAGGCAGGCCTGCTGGCCAGACGAGCGAGGAGCTGTCCGGTCCAACTTTGAAAGTAAGACTAAGGGGATTCCGGGGTGGGAGGGTTCGTTGGGGGGGGTCCAGCAGGAGGGGTTGGGTACCCTCCTGCTGGCGATCTTAGGGGAGGCCATTGGGAGGCAGGGGAGGGGAGGGGAGGGGCGGGCCCGCCTCATTTGGACGGAGGCAGGCCTGCTGGCCAGACGAGCGAGGAGCTGTCCGGTCCAACTTGAAAAGTAAGACTAAGGGGGTTCCGGGGTGGGAGGGTTCGTTGGGGGGGGGGCCAGCAGGAGGGGTTGGGTGCCCTCCTGCCGTGATCGCTGGGGGGAGGGGAGACTTGCAGCCGTAGCAACATTTAAAGTACATGTCGTGTTTGTTTTTGCATTGCTAGCCCCAGGGGTGGTGGAAGATTAGTGATTGAAAAACTGTATGAAAAATAACTATTTTAAATTTAGTGATCAAAATGTGTCAGTTTTGAGAATTTTTATTAATTAATTTTTTCTCTGCGTGTTTTGTTTTTGTATAGTTATTAACTAATATTTAACTAAGTTTTAAAGTTTTAAAGTTTTAAAGAATGTTTCCTTTATACGTAAATAAAGAAAAGTGAATGGGATTGCAGTGGCGGTGACGGGGCGGTGAATGGGGTGGCAGTGGCGGTGACGGGGCGGTGAAGAGGATGGTGAGACGGGGACGGGGCGGTGACGGGGTTGGTGAGACGGGGACGGGGCGGTGACGGGGATGGTGAGACGGGGACGGGGCGGTGACGGGGACCAATTTTTTCACCGTGTCATTCTCTAGTTAGGATTCAAAGGCAAATTAGATGCGCATCTCCTTACGAGAGGCATAGAGGGTTATGGGTGACTAAAACTACATCAGGTATATACCGGATAGGGCCTCCGCGTGTGCGGATCGCCGGACTAGATGGACCATGGGTCTGATCCGGAGATGGCAGTTCTTATGTTCTTATGTTATGTACTTTTGTAAAGAAAAATTAGATGCAAGGTCCGTGAGATCATTGTACCTATTTGGACTGTTTGAAAATTGGTCCCTTTATATTCGTTTTAAAGTGTTTGGGTGTTTTATTGTCTTGAGTCATTGAGGCAGTGATTTGGCCTGGGAATTGTTTCAGTGCAGAGATGTCACTTTGCTCTTCTCCTGTACACTTTATTCTTGTCTTTAAATTTTTGATCTGTTCCATCAATCTAGCATCTCTCTTCACAATTCCTGTTTTATATAGTAGAAATTAGATCAGAGGAAGAACAAGGAAGGGATAGCGTCCCATGAGAGTCAAGGGACTCCAGCACCCTAGAAGTGCTATAGCATCTACTGTAAGTAAACCTTAACCTTGAAAGTATAATTGATAGGGGGGAGGGGTAGCTCAACTGAGCTTTCACTTATCGGGCTAGTCACTAACATTATACATCAACTCGACCATAATAACTCAGTTATTCTTATTTCATTAGATCTCTCTTCGGCCTTCGATACTACTTATCACCAATTACTACTTAACCAGCTTCAGGAAATTGGCATTTCAGGTCAGGTACTCGAGTGGTTTATTTCATATTTTACAGATCGCTCATCCAAAGTGTCATTCAATGGTTCTTTTTCTGCTACATCCTATAATAACTTTGGAATTCCACAGGGCTCTATCCTCTCTCCTCTACTTTTTTAATATCTTTCTGGCTCCACTGATAACCTTAGGACAATCTATAGGTTTTTCCATTTTCACATATGCTGACGATATACAACACATCCAATCGATTTAAATAAACCTGATGATATTTTTACCATTAATCATAAACTAGAAAAAATTAATAACTGGCTCAATTTCAATATGCTTTCCCTCAACATAAATAAAACTAAAACAATGATCTTCCCAGTTAAAAATGGTTTAACTTTACTCTCTCCTATTAAACTTAGGTCCACTCCTATCGAGTCTGTCAGAACTATCAAGCTCTTGGGTATCACATGAAAGGCTGCTTAGAAAACTGTGGAACCACGGGGTGGGAGGGGATGTGCACAGATGGATCAAGCACTGGTTGTCGGGTAGACTGCAGAGGGTCGGAGTAAAGGGCCAATATTCTGAATGGCGGGGAGTCACGAGCGGTGTGCCACAGGGATCGGTGCTGGGGCCGTTACTCTTCAACATATTTATCAATGACCTGGAAAAGGAGGCAAAGTGCGAGGTTATAAAATTTGCAGACGATACCAAACTATGCGGCAGAGTTAGGTCCAGGGAGGAGTGCGAGGACCTGCAAAGGGACCTGGACAAGCTGGAAGACTGGGCAAACAAATGGCAAATGCGCTTTAACGTGGAAAAATGCAAGGTCATGCATATAGGGAAAAAGAACCCGTTGTTCAACTACAAATTGTGGGGGGGGGGCATTGTTGGGATACAGCAGACTCGAGAGAGACTTGGGTGTACTGGTGGATGCATCACTGAAGCCATCTGCACAGTGCGCAGCAGCCTCAAATAAAGCCAACAGGATGCTGGGCATCATAAAGAGGGGCATAACAACCAGGACGCGGGAAGTCATCATGCCATTGTATCGAGCGATGGTGCATCCACATCTGGAATACTACGTTCAGTATTGGTTGCCGCACCTCAAGAAGGACATGGCGGTACTTGAGAGAGTCCAAAGGAGAGCAACGAAACTGGTAAGAGGGCTGGAACACTGCCAATACGCTGAGAGGTTGGATAGGCTGGGGCTCTTCTCTCTGGAAAAAAGGAGGCTCAGGGGAGATATGATAGAGACCTTCAAGATCATGAGGGGCATAGAGAGGGTGGATAGGGACAGATTCTTCAGACTGAGGGGGACAACAGGTACGAGGGGGCATTCGGAGAAACTGAAGGGAGATAGGTTCAAAACAAATGCGAGGAAGTTTTTCTTCACCCAAAGGGTCTTGGACACTTGGAATGCACTACCGGAGGAAGTGATCAGGCAGAGTACGGTGCAGGGATTCAAACAGGGTTTGGATGGATTCCTGAGGGATAAAGGGATTGTGGGATACTGAGAGAAGTGCTGGGATGTAACACAAGTATAGAAAACTAAACAGGTAATAAGTATAGTATAGAAAGCCAAGCAGGTCGTGCATGTGCAAGGCCGGAGGGAAATTAGGACTTAAATGAGAAACCAGGGTGGCAAGGGGGCCCCTTCTGGTGATTCAGACAGGTCGTGACCTGTTGGGCCGCCACGGGAGCGGACTGCTGGGCAGGATGGACCTATGGTCTGACCCGGCGGAGGCACTGCTTATGTTCTTATGAGACACTTTCTTTCCACGACCATAACAGTACTGATGTGTGTAAATGTTACTACCGTCTACGCATGATAAGGTCACTCGCCAGATTATTGGATCCAACTTCCCTCAAAAAACAAAAGGAATTGACCCCAAAATATCCACAAAGAAGAAAATCCAGAGAAAACCAAAAAAAACTCTGTCATTTCTTGTTTAGACTATTGCTACGCCCTTTTCTAAGGGAATCACCAAGAAAGAGATTAAATGTCTGCAAATTATCCAAAATTTGGCTGTCAAAATTATTTACAACGCTAAAAATTTGATCATGTTACTCCCCTCTTGATTAGAGCTCACTGGCTGCCGATCGAACACCGCATTTCTTACAAAATCATGTTGTTGACGTTTAAAACTAGACAATCGGGGCTCCCAGAATTTATTAATAGATATCTTATACCCTACTCCACTAACTGCATTCTAAGATCAACCAATCAAAACTTACTTGCAATTCCATCTTTAAGTCATGTCAGCTTCATGAGAAATAACATATTCTCAGTGACCGCCCATCGCTTTGGAATTTGGCCCCAAATTATTTACGTGATATTACTACCTTAGATAACTTTAAGTCTAGTTTGAAAACTATGCTATTCAAAGATGCATTTGCAATATAATCATTCTTTTAAGGATGTTTTAAATTTTTAATTTTAAAAAAAATCTTTTCAGTACCCAGTATCCTTTACCGGGTTTTAATTTTAATTTACTTCTTTCCCCACCCTCTCGTATTTCCCTAATTTTGTTCTTTGCTATTAACGATTGTAGTTCTCTCCTTTCCTCATGTGCCTGTCTGTTTAGTTTGGGTTAGTCATCTTAGTCTTGAAAGTTGGTCTCTCGATGTTTCCATGATGCACTGTATCTGATGTTTTATTTGTTCCCTGCCCCCTACAATTTTTATTATGTAAAACCGCTTTGATTACAGAAAAGGCGGGTTAACAAATTTTAATAAACTTGAAACTTGTAGCTTTAATTTGTGTCCGTATTATACTTCACTTGTCCTTTACATAACTGGGAAGCTATGCTATTGCCTTCATGTGCAGAATGCAACACTGTTATGACATCACAATGGCACATCAGCCAATCACATTGCAGCTTCCACTCTTAATCATTTAAGTTTAAAAGATAATAATCACAGAGGTTCACAGTCATAAGCGCGCGAGACAAACGCGAGCTGACATTTGAGAGTGGACAATTGAGCGCAATTGAGCGCGCCACTCTAAAAGCTTATTTTAAAGGGCTCCGATGGGGGTGTGGGAGGAACCCTACGGAAAAATTCTTGAAGATTGGAAGTGAGGTAAGTTGAACAACTCAAACAGTGTGCAGTCCTCACTTAACAGGATGAACTATTCAATAAAAGAACAAACCAACTTGTAACGTTCTTCATCTTGCTTTATTAAAAATATATTTTCTCTTTTCATTCTTGCTCCAATGCTCATAAGCCCGACGGGACCCGTTTCGCCAAACTGGCTTTATCAAGGGTTCAAGCAAGGAGCACTATACAATATAATAAATTAAACAATTAATCAACATATTATCATAATTTATATACAACATCCTGAAGAAACTGTATTTTAACTAATAAAATTATCCATATTTAATATGCAAAACTGCAAATCCTATATAAATATTTATTTGAATTAATCAATTATCATTCAAATTCATTAATCTGTACTGAAACAATATACACCTTCATTGCTTATGTTAATTACATAATTACATTTCTCAATAAATATTAATAAATACCTCCATACAACAGACATTGGTAGAATAGAAACATAGAAACATAGAAATAGACGGCAGATAAGGGCCCACGGCCCATCTAGTCTGCCCACCTTAATGTCCCTCCCCTACCTTTGCCCTGTGAATAGATCCCATGTGCCGATCCCATTTGGCCTTAAAATCAGGCACGCTGCTGGCCTCAATCACCTGTAGTGGAAGACTATTCCAGCGATCAACCACTCTTTCAGTGAAAAATAATTTCCTGGTGTCACCTCGTAGTTTCCCGCCCCTGATTTTCCACGGATGCCCTCTTGTTGTCGTGGGACCCTTGAAAAAGAAGATATCTTCCTCCGCCTCGATGCGGCCCGTAAGATACTTGAACATCTCGATCATGTCCCCCCTCTCTCTGCGCTCCTCGAGCGAGTATAGCTGTAATTTGTCAAGCCGTTTTTCGTATGGTAGATCCTTGAGTCCCGAGACCATCCGGGTGGCCATTCTTTGCACCGACTCCAGTCTCAGCACAATAGTATTGGAAACCCACATATTTGATAAATACTTATTTGTATTGTGTCCAACTCATTTATAATATATAAAAAAGAAATTAACTACTTTATATATATTCAACATATCACTAAAAATATATCTAATGCACAAATACAAACCTTAATCATTAATTAACTAAAAAATTAAAAAAACTATTAATCATTAATCAATACATAGATATATTCATTTGTATATATATATATCCTCCTATCTTTTATCCACTAAGTGCCTCATTAAAAACCAATATGATTAAATAATAAATAAATATTCTTTATACACCATCCCTCTTAAAAAACATATTACTCATAATTAATAAATAAATATAAACACTCAATTAATAGTTATTTTCTAATAAATACATATTTTAAAACCTATATAATTAAATATCAATTAATAAGTGAATATTCTTTAAATACCATCACTCTTAGAAAACTATTAACTCTCAATTAGTAAATAAATATTATATATATATAATCTCATGCTTTTTCTCCAATAAATACACGCTGAATCCTGGACTACTTTGCTACAGTGCTGATTTACCCATTTTTTCACAACTGAGGGCTGTGTGTCCCGGTGTGTTTTGTAACATCTCCCTGCAGGCTACCATAGAGCTTTTTCTACTGGTTCTATATTTTGAAGTACAGGGTTAGCCTTGAAAGGTGGAGTTTTTTGCCAGATGAAGCTGAACTGAGGCTTTTTCCCTGTTACTTCCTGTTGTGTGATTGGCTTGTGTGTGTGTGTGAAATTAAAGCCTGTTAGTGTTGCAGAGGGGAGGTTTGTTGTACATATGGGGTTCTGATTTAGAGGTAATATTATTGGGGTTGTAACCCCCCATTATGCAGAAAATGTAACTTTTCCCGAAAAAATAGGTAAAAAGTTAAGTTTTCTGTATAATGTGGGGGTTACACCCCCCACACACCCCCAACACAGCAGTGCAAACAGTATTAAGTAAAGCGTGGGGGGTTCCCCTCACATCCCCTGTCAGAGCCCTTTAAAATAAGCTTTTAGAATGGCACGCTGAAGTCTTGCGCTCAATTGTCTGCTCTCAAATGTCGGCGCACTTTTGTCCCGTCACCAATCACAGAATACCCATTCCTTACTACTCAGTTAAGATCTAAAGCAGAGGTTCACAAACCTGTCAGGTTTTCAGGATATCCGTGATAAATATTCATGAGTTCGATTTACATGCACTGCTTCCATTGTATGCAAATCTAACTCATGAATATTCATCGTGGATATCCTGAAAATCTGACTGGCTGGGGGTTCCTTCAGTGCAGGTTTGGAAATCACTGACCTATGGGATGTTCCCTTTCATATCTTTAAAAGCAGTGGTTGTCAACCCAGTCCTCAGGACATACTCAGCCAGTCAGGTATTCAGAGTAACCGGAATAAATATGCCTGTGATAGATCTACAATGCACCGCCTCCTCGGTATGCAAACCTGTTTCATGCATATTCATTTTGGGTATTCTGAAAACCCAACTGACTGGGTGTACACTGAGGAGTGGGTTAAGAGCCATTGTTTAAAAGAATCAAACCAAGCATTTTTCCATGTTCACTTGACTCCTGCCCACAATGCTGACATCAAAGCTTGCTACCATGAGAAACCACCCCCCCAAATCAGATCATCTACGAATGATTTAGCACCACGTTCCCCACAAATGTGTGGTGTGCTAGGAGAGAGAAGTGGCCATCTCCTGTCTGCGCTCCAGTCCTGCGGTGTGGACTCTGCAAACCAGTTGACTATCCCTGATCAACTGAGGCAGAGCACTGAGAAGAAATCATTTTGCATAAACCCCACACACACACATACGCACACCATGGGCCTTCATGATGCTTTGTCTACATCAAAGTGCCTTAAAGTCGATGTTACGAGTTCAGTGAAAGATCCGGGGAGGAGGTAAAATCAGTGAAAGCGTGTGAAAAAGAAATGCTTGCATGAGTTAAAGTCCTGATTGTAAAAGTCAGATCTGGGAGAAAAAAAAACAGCACATGACAGGTAGGCAAACTAAGTAAGCGCATGATTTATGATCTTGTAAAGTACAATTTAATGTTCTGTCTTATTTGAAAGTCTCTGTAAAGTTTAAGTAAAATATCTGTTTACCTTTGGTGAACTGTGCCACTTTAATAAACACATTTAATCTTTGCCAACAGGAAAGTCTAGAAAGACCAGTTTATGTAAAGTGCTGTGCTTAAATCGTACTGTAATTCTAAGAGCACTGACAGGGAAATACAAACCTCTCCCAGCCTTGAACTGTAGGTCACTTCCCCAATTAGAAAATAAAAGATCAACTGGTGATTTTTCAAACTAGGTGCCACCTATATGCAGTGCTATATGCATTTCTTGGATACCAGAGAGGATGCAGGAAATGGTTCCCATATCTAAGTGGCTTCTAAATGCCTTCGTCTCTAGCAAGCGATGCCTGATAAACCATACCTCGGCAGCCCAGGGATGTCCTGAGGACTATAGAATAGAGGTCTACACGGGTTCGGGGATTGCGGGAATCCCGCGGGTCCCGCGGGACTCCCCCCCTAACCCATGGGACTCCCACGGGGACCCCCCTCTGGCTCACGGGACTCCCACAGGGACCCCCCTCTAGCCAACGGGACTCCCACGGGGATGGAAGGCTTTGGAAGCAGGTTCATCCGTATAATATAATGGACACGTCAGCTTTAGTAAAAGAGGGGGTTTATAAGTTAATTACCTGAACAGAAAACAAAAAAAGGGTTTCACCAAAGAGATTCCACAAGGAAAACAGCAGCGCCAAACACAAAAGAAACTGTGGAATTGATGACCCTGTCAGAAGTAATTGTTGCTTTTTATGGGGACGGGCGGGGATGGAGGTAATTCCTTGCGGGGATGGGTGGGGACGGAGAGGATCTTGGCGGGGACGGGCAGGGATGGGTGGGATTTTTGTCCCCGCGCAACTCTCTACTATAGAAGCAGTGCAGCCACAGAGGGCTGGATTCTGCAAACAGCGCCGTCATCAGCGGTCGCCTGCAACGTGGCCGCCGATCACATATTAATCGTGCAACGGCGCCATTTGGAGAATCGCAGCTACATGAAAGGTGGGTGTCGGAAATGTAGGCCAGGGATTTAAAGGCCTACATTTCTGGTACCTACCTTCCATGAGAATCATGTCTACGCAGAGGCGTAGCGAGGTTAAGAGACGGCCAGGGTGGTGGCGCCCCGCCCTCGCCCTCTTCTCCACCTGCCCCACCCCCATCTGCTCTTTCCCCACCCCCCCTCCTGCCATGCGCATATGCCCCTTCCCTTCCCTTGTACCTCTTTAACGTTCACAGTGCGATCAGCAACCCCGACCTGCTGCTTGCGCCAGCGTCGGCTCCTCCTCTGACGTCACGTCCTAGGTTTAATTCATTTATTTAAAAAATTTCTATACTGTTTAAAACTAAACAGTTTACATAATTTACATACATCATTTTGTAAAAACATGATAAAAACAGATACACAAACAATCATCTACAAACTAATACCCTAGCTTATATAATGAGAATCATGAATAACTCATCAACTGTGCAGAGAGGAAAATTATTGGCTAACATAGTAACATAGTAACATAGTAGATGACGGCAGATAAAGACCCGAATGGTCCATCCAGTCTGCCCAACCTGATTCAATTTAAATTTTTTTTTTTTTTTTTCTTCTTAGCTATTTCTGGGCGAGAATCCAAAGCTTTACCCGGTACTGTGCTTGGGTTCCATTTAATACAAATAATTGCGTCTTGAATCATTTTCTAAGCATGCCCTTTCCACTACGGTTTCGTATTTGGCCTACAAATAGTGTGCTTATGATTCACATGCTATGTGTGCTGAGCAAAGCCTGTTAAATCAAAACTGCTCCCAACCTAGTATTTTTTTTTTTTTTTTACAGGGTTGCCAGAGCTTTGTGCATCCGGCCCTCAATGTCTATACGAGGAAACAGAAACAGCAAAGGTAGCCCAAGGAAGGAAGAAGAACCAAGAGTACATCAAAATGAAGTTTCTTGAAGAAGGACCCAACTTAGTCAAGTTTCAGCACAACCCTGCATCAGGAGTCATCATATTCATCAATATAAGAACCTCAATCCTCCCTTTCCCATTGCTCCGTTCATAACTTGGTCCTCCTCGAACTCCTAAAGTATAATGTAGAATATGCATTGTGTAATTCCTTATATTGTAAGTCGCCTTGAACCTATGTAGACCAAAACTACACAGGAGGAAAATAACTTCAAAAATCAAAAAGCGTGAAAAAATTCAAGAAGACTGGAAGACTTAATACTATTTGGCTTCCTGAAGAATTTTTGAAACGTGGCACGTCGAGGCCAAAGAACTATATACAAAAGATAAGTGCTTTTTCAATAATACAATCTTTCAAGTCATGCACATATAAAAGTGTGTTAAGGTGGAAATTATGCTATAATTGGGTGGTGAGGTTTTTGGGGGACTTTCTGTCCCCTTTTTCCTCCATGTCTCTGAGCACAATCTATCCACTGATTAAACTATAAGGATTATGGAGTTCCAAGAGGAGTTTTAAGAAGTTACAATAATTACACTAGCGTGTTTTATAATGCAACTAGAGGCATAGTGAGGGATGGATGATGCTGAGGGCAGTGGCGCCCCCTCCACCTCTTCTCCACCCTCCCTGCCATGCATGTTCCCCTTCCTTTTCCCCGTACCTGTTTAGCTTGCTTGGCGCGAGCAGCATTGCTAAATTGCTGTCCACGCCAGTGTCAGCTTTTCCTCTGACGTCACTTCCTAGTTGCGGGACCTGGAAGTAATGTCAGAGGGGAGCGGCTAGGCCGGCGCGAGCAGCTAGAGGTACGGTGGTGGGGAATTGAAGGCGCTTGCACGGCGGGGGAGGAGTGGGAAGGCGCGGGGGGGGGCACCCGGGGCAGTCCCCCCTTACTACGCCACTGAGTATGACTCAGAATTACTGGATTACATTAGAAATAAAAAAATCACCTCAAGCGGAAAAGAATACTCAGATTAGTAGCGTCCTCTCCTATCAGTCATTGGTCCAATAAACTTAGGCGTGCCTGATTAGTGTAAATCGCTTTGGGTGAATCTCTCCATGAAAAAGTGGTATACAAATCCCACTAAATAAATAGATAGTAAAACCTGCCACGAATCCAATTTACCCATCCAGTTAGAGTATATTGGAAGTTCAACTTCTAAATCTCATCACCTGAGACAAGATGCTATTGCAATTTTTTTTCAATATTAAAGCATATACTACTACTGTTACTATTAATTATTTCTATAGCGCTATCAGACGCACGCAGCGCTGCACAGAGTCACAAACATACCATAGCATTATACTTATAGACTGCGTTACCAAAAAGTTCTACGCGGTTTACAAAAGATTATAAACATTAAACATAATCGTATATTTGAATGAGTCAGCTAGTCAGGTATTTGGAGAAAAGATAGGTTTTAGCTGTTTTCTAAAAACGTCTGTAAGAAACGGCTGTGAGCAACAATGATCGAAATTCTTTTTCATGAGAAGCTGCCTGAGATGCTAAAGAGTGATTTAGGAATTTCTTGCTTTTACAACCTTTTACAGAAGAATATGAAAATGGTTCCTGCTCGAAAGAGCTTACAATCTAAACAGGCAAGACAGACAAACATATAGATCAAAGTCTGGCCTGGTGGCTCAGTGGCAGCACTACAGACAGCCATACATGCGTGCGGAAAAGTAGGAGGAAGCGAACTATAAGGCAAAAGTGATGTATTATACATTTCAGAAACCTGTGACTACTGTCCAATTTCTAAAGAAACATGATGACTGTGTACTGGCAGGAGCTAGTGAGCAATCAGGGATCTGGGACAGACTTTGTGACAGCATAAAACTGCATTAGAATAACCAATTAGGAAAGAAATTTGAATATGCCGTACATTTTTGCTCCATACATCCCATGATCTAGTTCTCGAGTCCTTTGCAGTCTCCACTGTGGACTGCCGGAAGTCTTACGAGAACATTAGCCATCAGACAGGTTACAGAAGTCTTGTCAGCCTACCCCAGAATTAACATGACTCATATCAGGAGACTTTATCCCATTACCAGTACCTTTAGTTATCTCATTAGCAAAAACTGACAAGACAAAACTACTAATAAGACAAAACATTCAAGTTGAATTTGTGTCATCCTGAAAGTGCTGCAATTATACAAGAGACATGGTAGAGCTAAGTTAATAGGATATAGCAGTCACATGTCCAAGTACATAACACAGCAGACAGTGATACATGCATTTGTGTACTCTTCATTATGAAATTTGCTTACACTCGGCCAAGAAAGCATTATTGTCCTGATGGTTTTTTTTCCTTTCCTCCTGCCAAGCAAGAAGTACGGTCTCAACAGATGTCTGTATATTCCCCAACCCAGTGACTTGTTATTGAGCTCCACTTTCAGGAGTGGCCTAGTAGTGGTACAGCTATTGCCTCAGCACCCTAAGGTTGTGGGATTGAATCCCAGTACTGCTCCTTGTGACGCTGGACAAGTCACTGGTACAAAATAAGTACCTGTATATATGTAAACTGATTTGAATGTGTAACCCACAAAAAGGCAGTATACAAGTCTCCTCTTTCCCCTTCATGGACCTGGCTCCCCCCCCAAAAAAGAGTATGTTATGTCAGCTGACAGAACCACAGAAATCTAGAATAAAGACATCAGATTACTTGCTTGGTCCTCGCTGATCTCTAGTTTTCGTTTCATTTTTTCATCATTAGAAATCCTCTCTGAGCTGGTCCCAATCTTTCTTTAATTTTTTACTGTTTTATGTCCACATCTTCCCTCCCTTATAGGCATGCACTAACCATCCATTCTGAGAAGAAATATTTTCTGATATTATTCCTGAGTCTACTCCAGTGGTCTCAAACGCGCAGCCCGGGGACCACATGCGGCCCGCCAGGTACTATTTTGAGGCCCTCGGTATGTTTATCATAATCACAAAAGTAAAATAAAATAGTTTCTTGATCATATGTCTCTTTAGCTATAAATTACAATATTATTATTTAGACTTAGCCAAAAGGAAAGATTTATAAACTATAAAGTTTTTTACCTCATGCAAAATTGTCATTTCGTTAATAAGACATTAACTATTTTTTCTGTGGCCCTTCAAGTACCTACAAATCCAAAATGTGGCCCTACAAAGGGTTTGAGTTTGAGACCACTGGTCTACTCCCACCTCTACCCCCAATCCCAACCCCAACCCGGTACCTCAGAGCATGACCTCCTTTCTAGAGCAACTTCTCCAATTGGTGCTGGGGAAGTGTATGGGTGGAGTCAGAAATTATGCAGACAAAGGACATATTCAGTGCTGGTACCTGCATGGTTACATGGGCAGATACAAATATTTGCCCGCTTAGCTAACTGGACACTGACAATGACCACTTCCAGGTCAGAGGCTGACTGCTGTTTGATGTTGGATTAGATTCAGCCCACAGTGGTCAGCAGCAGCTCTAAAACCACTGATTCACACAGTGGTTTAAAACCACTAAATAATACCAGTGTATGTGTGAGGGGGAGAGGTGTTTTTCAAAACAGGATTAAGCCACAAGATTTCTCTTACTTTGTGCTTCATTAAAAATAAACGCTGACTACTCCTAATCTTGCCCTTTCTTGATAAAAATTGTTTGCCGGTAATAGTTAACTCGATTCTTTATAGGTTACCCAAATTTGGGTATGGATCCCAGATCGCTATGGAAACTAATTAGTCACTTAAGCACTAACAATTATTAATATTAGAAAAAAACACTTAATTGGCATTAATTAGGAGTTATGTGCAGATCTGCCCTATGCCCTATTCTGTAACACTTGCACCTAAATTTCATAGCATGCACTCTAAGGAAAGTGTGGCCATGGGAGGGACATGGGCAAGACAGAGGCGTTCCCAGAAATTAGGCACAATGCTATACAAATCCTGGATTTGTGTGCCTAACTGCCATTAGTTGGACACCAGCATTTACTCCAACTTTTTGGCAGGCATATGTGCTCAAGCCCAAAGTTTATTTATTTATAAAAAAATTTCTTACTCACCACATCCTGCAATTCTGAGTGAGTTACAAAACACACTCATAATTTATGATTTAACATACAAGAACAATAAAACATTCAAACACAGGCGCTATCATAAATAGTGACAGCACTTAAAATGCAGTACAAAATACAACAGTCTTTATAAACAGTTTCCTGCAAATGGCCTGATTCTATAAATGGCATCTAGTGTTGCCTAGGGTTACCCAATTTTCACGCCCCAAGGTCCGCCCAGTTCCGTCCACGTCCCGCCCTGTCCAGCCCCGCCCAGAGCCCCACCCCCTTAACCTGTTCGTGCAGCGGGACGGCATCCATGCATGCGCGGATGCGATAACGTTGTGCGTGTAATGTCACGGTGATGCATCTGCGCATTCGCGGAGTCCATCCCGATGGAAGCTTTTCAAAACCCGGCAAATTGCTGGATTTTGAAAAGCCGTCCAGGCCCCTGGATATGTCCTCGAAAGGAGGACATGGCTGGGGAAATCCGAATGCCTAGTGTCACCTAACCTACACTTAGTCCAGCAATTTTCCACTTATTTTGTTCCGATGGAATGAAAAAAGTAGACAATCCCTGGACTAAGTGTATAACCCTCGAAGGAGACTGTCCTGACTTTGATGGTTGGGCTGAGAACTTTTTGGCGGCCCCTCGTATGTGTAAGACACTTTTCCCCAAGGTACTCCCAGAACTTGGTAACAAGCTAAACTCAAGTCCTGCAGAGCACTACCAACTCCCTGCAGACTCGGATTTCAGTCTTCATTTGGCACGTACCACAACAGTAATGGATCTCACTCCTAAGCCAAGGTGTGTTGGGTATGATATATTAATCTCTCAAATGTATGGCTAGTGCTCATCTTAATACTTGCATCATGCCAAACAGAGCTTCCTTCGGTTAATGTAGCTGGTTTTAAAAGAGGTTTGAACAAGTTCCTGGAGGAAAAGTCCATAAACTGCTGTTGAGACGGACATGGGAGAAGCCACTGCTTGCCCTGGATCGGTGGCATGGAATGCTGCTATATTTGGATTTTTGCCAGGTACTTGTGACCTGGATTGGCCTCCATGAAGACAGGATACTGGGCTAGATGGACCATTGGTCTGATCCAGTATGGCTATTCTTATGTTCTTATGTATCTTATCAGGGTATGCTTGGAAATTGCTTATAATCAGAAGTGTGATGCCCAGCTGATGGGGAAAACTGGGGTATCTTTCTGCTACAGTTTCTTGGTTTCTGAATGCATTTCTTGATAGTTCGGGATATTCTCTCTCTCATAACACATTGTACAGAATAATTACTTGGCTCTGACACCTTTATTATCAATACTCTTCTTGTGTTTTCCTTTTCCACTACTGTGACCAATTTTCTTGCATTCAGCTTTTCATCAGCTGGGAATGGGAATGTCCCAAGTGATCATAACTTCTTCATTCGCACTATTCTTATAGGGTCTTGAAGCCAGTGCTGTTCCTATAGGTGTCAGGTCAAAAGCGCGCCGGGACAATGGCGCGCCCAGACAATTGAGCGCAGTGCGGGGGTGCACGCCGCACAAAATTACTGTTTTTAGGGCTCCGATGGGGGGTGTGGGGGGGAACCCCCCCCACTTTACTTAATAGAGATCGCGCCGCGTTGTGGGGGCGTTGTGGGGGGTTTGGGGGGTTGTAACCCCCCACATTTTACTGAAAACTTCACTTTTTCCCTGTTTTTAGGGGAAAAGTTAAGTTTACAGTAAAATGTGGACGGTTACAACCCCCCAAACCCCCCACAACGCCGGCGCAATCTCTATTAAGTAAACTGGGGGGGCTCCCCAACAAAAACCCCCATCAGATCCCCTAAAAACTTTAATTTTCTTCGGCGCGCACCTCCATCTTGCGCTCAGTTGTCGGCACGCGCCTTTGTCTTTCGTGGGGTTGTCTATGAACCGTTCCTATATAGCAATGTTCTTTCTGTATTTCCCATCTGAAATTTGCAGCCAGCAGTGAGATGAGTAAATGTTTCTAGTTCAGCTTTATAGAATCTCCTAAAATCTGTTTTCCCAGTTTTTCTATGCTAACTGTGGACCTTTTGTCACAATAATCAATCTTTAATTTTAACATAGGCATACCAGAGGGCCTTCCTCCCCAAAATTAGTCACCTCTCCCCATCTTCTGAGCCAGGTCACACAGTTGGCATCCCTCATGACATAACACCCCTGCACTCACATGTCACAGTACTCTATCATGTTTCCCTGAAAATAAGGCAGTGTCTTATATTAATTGTGGGTCCAAAAAACGCATTAGGGCTTATTTTCGGGGAATGTCTTATTTTTTTTCATGTACAACAATCATCTCTCCCTTCCTCTCCTCCACCCCAATTCTTCCTCTTTCCTTTCATCCCCTCCCCCCACCAAGTACAGCATCTTTCCACCCCTCTCACCCATCCCCTTGTGCAGCATCTTTCTATCCCTCCCTCCCATCCCCCTGTGCAGCAGAACCCCACTGACTCTCCCACCGTGAGACTGACATACCTCCGCTCTGAGGCCTCCAAAAACAGTAGGCGCAGCAACGCTTTGAATGGGCTACTTTGCGTCAGTGGGAAGGACCCGGCAGGGAAGGCAGCGAAGAAGTCCGTTCAGAGCGCTGCCATCGCTGCTGTTTTTGGAGGCCTTGGAGCAGAGATATGTTAGGTCTCACTGAAGTGGGGGATCGCTGAACTGATGAGTCCAACTTTTTTGGTGAATCGGGCAGCACTATTGTCAGGGAGGAGTGTCAGGGACATTTGGGAGGGGTTTCAGGGGTCGATCTTAACTAGGGCTTATTTTGGGGGTAGGAGCTTCTTTAAAAATCATGCTAGGGCTTATTTTCGGGATAGGGCTTATTTTCGGGGAAATACGGTACTTGTCCAGTACCCCTCCTCTGAGCACAGATACAGCTGCCACAAGCAAAATCCAGAACAATTGTGTCTGCTCCTTAGGGATCAAGTATATATGAAATCACAGTGTATTTATACTTATATTTTCTATAAGAATTATTGTTAAGTGAAGTTCTCAGACCCGCAACCATGTAGAATAGTATATAACTAAACCAGAGTTGCCGCTGGGACCATCATAGCATTTTCACTGTCCTGACCGCCATTAGGGAAAACGTGAAACAAAACATTAAAAAACTAAACTTATCTGTGAAAATCCAGGTAGTCAGCTGGTCTCATATGCAGGCGGCAGCTGTGGTTGTGCATTTAAAATGAAGGAAAAAGCTCCTATACAACCACAGCATTTGTGGCGTGTCTTTTATAGCCACTACTTTTCGGGACCCTTGAGGAAGTGTTTGTTCGAAACACGGACCGTGTTGGGCCTCATTTTTTACATAAAGTGGTTCATCTGTACACAACAATCTGTTGTTTAAAATAAACTTTGCCTGCATCTTGTGCATCGGTCTGCAATATTTTCCTTTGTCTTTGGTCTATCGTATTGTTTACTGCAGATTTGGAGGATTTTCTTTTCGGCCAGACTTTATATTGTTGCATGCTGGGAATTTTACGTGGAAAAGATTTCTGGTGGAATGTCTGTTAGAGGCACCTTGGTCAACTCTGTTAGGTAGTTGGGGGCATTCCCTCTCAAAGAAGTATGAACATGGGGATCCCATTCTTTTCTGCCTTTTCTAGGAACCTGAATATAGTCCACTTGGAATGAAACAAAGTTTCTGAAACTGAGCTATGGGCTTCTGGAACATGTATTGTTCTCACTGATAGTTCAATCGATTCCTCTAACAAGCCAGACACTCCCAGGCACCTCACTGCCTGTTATCCCCAAGATTATTCTCCTGCTAGCAAAATGTTTATCCCAATAACTTTCAAGCCACCACAATAGGAAACAATTCCAAGAAGGTGATATTCCTTATGAGCTCACTCCCTTAGCCACTGAACTAATCTAATCTATTTGTGCAACGTGCATACGTATTCAGGCTCAAGGCGACATCAAGAGAGGAAGGATTAGGAGAAGGGGGGGGGAGAGGGAAGGGGGTAGGAGGGGTGAGAAGAGGAGGGGGAAGTAGAAGAATGGAGAAGTAGGGAGAGCGGTGAGAGAGGGAGATTATGTATTGAAGAAAGATGGGTTTTCAATTTCTTCCGGAAAATGGTGTAGCTAGGTTCTATTCTGGTTGTTTCTGAACTACTCACCATTCCCCTCCAAAACTTTCATCCCATGCCATGTCCATGAAAAGATTCAGATCTTCACCGGGCACCACCATGACACACCTTTGTAATTCAGGAGGAATTAATTCTACATCGCCAGCTCTTACCTAATATACTGTATACGATTGAAATGATCACTTCTTTATTCTGGAAATTATAAATGATAAAGTTTTAAGTTTATTTATGAATTGTTTTTAATGTAACTATGATTTTATGCATGTGTGATTTTATTTCATTGGTTTGTAATTGTTTTTATTGTTTGTACTGTTGCTCCTTAGTAATAGTTTTTGCATTGTTCTAGTAACTTTCCCCCCCCCCCATATGTATAACTTTATTTCTAAATGCACCATTTCTCCTTGAACTCTAAGGGGCTCATAATCAAAACGGAAATACGTCTAAAAACCGGCCTAAATTGGCACTTGGACGATCTGTAAGACAAGTCATCCAAGTGCCAATAAGTGAATCAGGTTTTAGACGTATCTCAAAACAACTTAGGCCCTTTCAGTGCTGCTGTACGCCCAGAGATAAAAGGGGCGTTTTAGGATGAGTGGTGAGGGCAGGACGTGGGCCAGCCTAGACTTAGTCATACTGCAAGTATAACCAAAAGTGTAACAAGACTGCCTAGATGGAAATTGTGCATTGTGACTTAGGCCATGTAAAACCAGGTCTAAGTGATTTTGATTTTGATTTTATTTCTTATATACCGCTATACCGTGAGGTTCAAAGCAGTTTACAATGAAGATAGATTAAAGATACATTAAAATAAAATAAATAAAAATGGTACTTTGGATTTACCTAGCTGTCCCGAAGGCTCACAATCTAGCAGATAACCACTGTAGACACAAAGTACTGACCCCCACACACTTCCCCAGTGATCACTGCCCTCCCCCCCCTCCATAAAAAAACAGAATAAAAAATTTACATATCTGCCTCCAGAACATCAGCAGCTGGCATAGGAAAGCCTAGTGGAGCAGCACAGAGGTGGCTTAAGTAGTCTGGGGGTAGGCCAGTGACCCAAAGAGAGAAGGACCCAGGCCCATAAGCTACTCTAACCACTGCATTCATGGTGAAACATGTGCATCCCCTAAAACCCCCAAACCCTGCTGTACTGCCATATAGATGCCACCTGCAGCCATAAGAGCTATTGGAGTTGTAGACAGGTGGGTCTAGTAGGTTTTGGGGATGTTTTGAGGTGATCACCATGACCTATAAGGGAGTTCTGGTGAGATGTTTATATGGCACCCTTTTTGTGAAGTTTGCAGCAGTGCCCTGTAAGGTGCCCCACTACTGTGTTGTCATGTCTGAGTACCCAGTCCATTACTGTGTTGCCATATCTGAGTGTCCAGTCCATTTGCTGGCCCCTCCCACGTCCAAAAGGTCTTGTTCTAGGCCAGGGGTCTGCAACCTTTAAGACATAAAGAGCCACTTGGACCCATTTTCGAAAAGAAAAAAAAACTTGGAGCCGCAAAACCATTATAAAACAAATCTAACGCTGCATATATTGTTTCTTATCTTAATGCTATATACAGGATCACTAAATTGAAATAAAATCATTTTTCCTACCTTTGCTATTTGGTGATTTCATGAGTCTCTGGTTGCACTTTCTTCTTCTGACTGTGCATCCAATCTTTCTTCCTTTCTTTCAGCCTCCTGTATGTTTCCTCTCCTCCAGACCTCATTCTCTCCCCCAACTTTTTCTTTCTGTCTCCCTGTTCCCCCTTCTTTCTGTCTCCGTGCCGTCCCCCAAGCCACTCGGTTTGCTGCCACCGCAATCGGGGAACAGCCCCCAAGCCACCGCCGTCCCAAGCTTT
This sequence comes from Geotrypetes seraphini, assembly GCF_902459505.1. Taxonomy (NCBI): domain Eukaryota; kingdom Metazoa; phylum Chordata; class Amphibia; order Gymnophiona; family Dermophiidae; genus Geotrypetes; species Geotrypetes seraphini. Next base: position 213,392,252 of record NC_047089.1, on the reverse strand, counting down.
CCCTGCAGAAGTGTTGCGCTGACCAGCATTCCGCTCCCTGACGTCAATTCTGACGTAGGAGAGGAAGTTCCGGGCCAACAAAGCATTTCTCCTCATTCCATCCAGCCTGAGCCCCATCTCTCCTTGATCCAGCATTTCCCTTCTGTGTCTGTCAGAATTACCATTCCACCTATTTTCCAGCATCACCCTTCTTTGTGTCCATCTCACCTATATCCCTATCTCACCACTTTTTCAGAATCTTCATTTGTCTCTGTCCTTATCTTTACGCCATGTTCACCATTTGCCCTTTCAATGTCTTTATCTCCCCCCACACACTTTTTCAGCATTACTTCTATGTCTCTATTTCACCTCCTCTTCATGTCCCCTCTGTATCTCTATCCTTATTCAGTAGGTCCTGCTTACCCTTTCTCTTCTTTGTGTCACTATCTCCATTTTCAGCTTTCCCCCTTTTTCCTTTGTTACTGCACCCTGTAGCTAGAATCTTTCCACCCTCCCTCCACTCCGGCCCAGCCCAGTATGAAAGATTTCCTTTTGTTTCCCTCCCCTCTCTCTTTCTCTCTCTCTTCTCCTCCCTCACCCACGAGTCCTGCATCTGGCCCTCTCCCTTCTACCTGCACCTGGCAACACCCCCCTGCTCCGCGGCTCTCTTCAGCAACTCGTCAGCAGCAGTGATCAAGACAAGCTGCCGACATCGAGGCCTTCCCTCTACGAGTCCCGCCTTTGTGGAAAAAGGAAGTTGAAACAAGCGGGACTCGCAGAGGGTAGGCCCCGACGTCAGAAGCTTGTGTCGATTGCTGCTGCTGAGTTGCCAAAGAGAGCCGCGGAGCAGGGGATGTGGCCGGAAGCAGGTAGAAGGGAGAGGGAGATAGGAAGGCTGTAGATCTCCGGAGCATGACACCGACCCCGGCCAGGATGATTTCTTTTTCAGGCACCTTACAAGTCCAGCGTCGCGGGGGAAATAGCCATGCTGAGCAGTGAGCTCAGCACTACACAGATGAAAGCCTTGCTTGCTGATTGGTCCGGCGGCACGGCGGGGCGGGGCCGCCGGACCAATCAGCAAGCAAGGCTTTCATCTGTGTATGTGCTGAGCTCACTGCTCAGCATGGCTATTTCCCGCCGCGACGCTGGACTTAAGCTGCATGCCTGCGTGACACACTACCGGAGCCGCAGCAAAGGTGGAAAAGAGCCGCATGCGGCTCTGGAGCCGCAGGTTGCCGACCCCCGTTCTAGGCGTTTTTGACTTGGACAATTTTTTGGATGAGAATGGGGGTATAAAGATATTAGACGACTTAGCAGTCTGGCCGATCAAACGGCTGGATGTATAATTAGACAATTATCGAAAAAAAAATATTTTGGACGTATTTTTCAAGAATGGATTTTAGACACTTCCGACTTTGGGCGACTAGCAACTTAGGCCCAAAACAGACTTCGACGTATCTTTTGATTATGCTCCTCCACGGTTTTGCTATATACTGATTCTTATAAATTATCACATAGGCACAGAGGAGTTTTCTTAATCTTACAACCATTTTTGAAGTCTTTCTAAAGTGTGTCCACAGTTCCAGAGAGGTACGAAATGATGGGTATTTCAAGCTGATAATTGGTGAGGTTTCTAAGCGGTTTACAAAAATGATGCATTAAAAGATACAATAAATAAAAATAAATAAGATAGGTACTTAGAAATTCCCTAACTGTCCCAAAGGCTCACAATCTAACTAAAGTACCTGAAGAAACAATTTATGAAAAATAAAGATAAAATATAAAGACAGAGATAGAGATAGAGATAGAAATGAATACTCCAACAGGTAATGAATAAATAAGTTAAATATAGAATTAAAATAATAATTTAAAATAAATAAAGATAAAAATAAGTATAGAGAGAAATAAAATAAAATATATTCCATAAAAGCATTAAGATCTGATGTTAAATGATCATAATAATTACAAGCCAAAGAATGAAAGAAAGAAAAAAAAAACATTCAACCACCATCAACTCCAGTTCCGATGGCTATCATCTGGGGTCCCGAGATTCCTCCAAGAACAGGCGACATCTCAGGCAAGGTAATCACCACCACTGCCGCACATGATGCGAAATCCTCAGAGGCAGTCCCTACGTCAATGGCATTGCTTGTGAGCCTGCTTCGATTGGCCGTCTTCCACCCCATCGGCGTGTCCTCAAATGCCATGAGAAAGAAACATGCACGCTTGATCCTGGGACCCAAGCGGCCCGCACAAATAATGGCTTGTTTCTTACTTAGTTCTATTAAGGCAATTTGGGATATCATCTTCAATCTCCTATAATATTCATTGTCAATCTTTTTCTCTCAGAAATGTGTGCAGGATTGCTAATCCTTCTATTACTCGTAGAAATGTATAGATACCTTCTTGCTCAAGTTCTTTTATGTTGGTCCTCAGTCAAAAAGACATTTTCAGCTTTCCAGGCCAAAGGTCATCCTGATATTTAAAGAAACATTTTACCACTCTAAGTTGTTCTAGTAAATGATGATCACTTGGGCTGCAATGCTTCATTATTCATCTACAAATAGCAACTGTGATTTTGCCTGTGAGTGTTTAGGATTTTTAGAGTTACGCTAACCCCATAGCCCAGAGAGATTGCAAGAATATTTAAAGGATTTATCTCCAGACCAAATAAAATTTCTCCCTGGGCTTGATGTTAGGCATGACAAATTATTCATCATCATATTTCAGATGGAGCATAGCTGTCACATTTTCACAGTGAACCTGATATACTCTATCAATCCAGGGTTTAGTTTGTATTTTTATCCAAGAGTGTAGGATACTATTGAAAGCTTTCTTTGAACAATTCAGGTTATACTAAGATTTCAATCTGTCTTACAACTAGCCACGAAGTAGCATCACCTGGCCTTTGGTTCCACAGGTTCCCCTCTTGTAGTCTTTCTGACCTTGTAGGTAGACAAGAGATTGGTTTAGATTTGAAATTTGACCAGATTGGTTTGGATTTGAATATTGACCAGAGAAAACCGCATACGTGAGCTAGGATTTAACAGAGAGAGGAAAAGTCCTTTTTGTTTCTTTATTTTGTTTACACCACAGCGCCAGTGTGGTTAGGAGAAGCCAAAGGGGGTGAAAAAGCTATAAATTAAACCCACCAGGATGTTTGAAAAAAAAAAACAACAAAACACCAAATTGGGCAGGAAAATCAAATGGAATCGATAAACCAATTCAATAGGCTGAATCGAATCGAATTGAAATTTTTTTTTTCCTGAATCGGGCAGCACTACTCCCTGTTACTAAAGTCAGGCTACACCAATCAGGAGCTACTTTGACATGCCAGATAGCATGTCAAAGCAGCTCCTGATTGGTGTAACTACGACTTTAGTATAAGGAAGCGGCGGCCGTAAAATACCACAAATTATTGAGTCTGCAATTCACGAACCATGAATTCGCAAGGGTTTACTGTACTGCCCATCAACACAGCCATCTGAGCGGGTCACAATCTAATCAGGTAAACTAAACTACACGCCTCCCTCCTTATTTGTGTTTTCGGCACCTGCGGTTTCGACTATTTGTGGGTTTTTTGTGCTGGGACCCCCTCCCCCCAGTGAATCTTACCTGGTGGTCTAGCGGTGATGTGGGGAGGGAGCAATCTTCCTACACTCCTGCCCCATGCAAATCCATCATAAATGGCTACTGTGAGTTCCTGTGGTCTCACGACACTACAACGGGAACTCAGGCAGCCATTTTTGATGACAGCTCTGCATGGGGCAGGAGTGTAGGAAGATCGCTCCTGCCCCGCGTCACCGCTAGACTACTAGGTAAGGTCCAGAGACGCAGGAGGGAGACGGGGGTGGGTCAGAGTCAGCCCAAAAGTTATTTGCGAATTTTCAATATTTGCAGGCTGGCTCTGCCTCTAACCACCACGAATACGGAGGGAGGAGTGTAAACTAAGCCTTAAGCTTATAGACCGCATCTTCACTATAAAGATAGAGCTCAGCACGGTTTACAAAAATTTTAAAGACAGGAAAATATCCTAAGAATTAGTGATTATATAGAGAGCAGCGAAATTTACATTTTTGAAAATTGCTAAGTTTTCAGATGTTTTCGAAAGCATTGGAAAGAGCCCAAATTACGCAGCTGGACAGGAGAATTATTCCAGAGCTCAGCAATTTTAAAGTAAAGAGATTTCCCTAATTTTCCAATATCGATAACGCCTTTTAACGAGGGGAAAGATCATTTAAGCTTTTGGATAGATCTGGTAATATCAGGTCTCACAGAATTCCAAGATAGAGGAATTAAAGGAGGAAGAGTGACCTGCAAGATCTTAAATGTTAGGCAGGCACATTTCAAGTAAACCCTAGAGCAGGGGTGTCCAACCTTTTGGCTTCCCTGGGCCGCATTGGCCAAAAAAAATGTTTCTGGGGCCGCGCAAATGCTGCAGCAAGACAGAGGAGGTAGCCGGCAAGACAGTAAACACCCGGGGGCAGCAGAGGAAAACGCTGCATCACCCTCAACCGGGGCCGCACAAAATACTTCACGGGGCCGCAGATTGGACACCCCTGCCCTAGAGAGTAAACTCTAGAGTGACGTTTTAAGTATTTTCCCTATCTGTCTCAGAGGGTTTATAATCTAACTATGGTACCTAGGGCAATGGAGGGTTTAGTGACTTGCCCAGAGTCACAAGGAGTGGCACCAGGATCCAACCTGAAACCTCAGGGTGCTGAGGCAGTAGTTCTACTAATGTTTTCCCCTAATGCCCTAATAAAATTGTTTTTGGCTATTTCTAAATGTTTCCTTTTGATGTCTCTCTCTGTCTCATATCTTCTTTGTATTGCCACATTTTCTGGGCTTCTATGACTACTTTCTATTTGTTATTGCAGTATTAAGGTCTTTTGTTAGTGCAGCACGTTTCAACTTGATGTTTTCAATCTTCCTCGTTACTTTTCATGATCTTGATCCCTTGATATACTCATCTGTCAGTAGAACTTCTGCACATAGTAATTTTATACTTCCTTCAATAAATTTTCTCCTCTGCATCTGACTTTGTGTTCTTAGGAGTAAGGTTCTCTCACTAATGGTTATTGCTGTGCACTGTATCCGATTTATTCCTGTGATATCAAGAGATGGTCCCTTTCTGCAAGGTTATGGCTTTATTAATTTTACCAAACATACATTTTACCTTTGGTGTTAGATTTAACTTAAAACAGTTTTACCCTCTCCTGTATCTTCCTGGACAAGTCACTTAAACCTCCTTCGTCCCTGGTACAAAACTTAGGGCTCCTTTTACGAAGCCGCGTTAGTGGCTTTATCGCACACACCTTTTTATCGCGCGCTAACCCCCCCCCGCGCTAGCCGAAAAACTACCGCCTGCTCAAGAGGAGGCGGTAGCGGCTAGCGCAACTGGCTAATTAGCGCATGCTATTACGCACGTTAAACCACTAATGCGGCTTTGTAAAAAGAGCCCTTAGATTGTGAGCCCATTAAGGACAGAGAAAGCACCTGAATACAATATGTAAACTGCTTTGGTCGTACCACAGAAAAAAGGTATATGATATGCATGATCCCTATCCTTATCTATCTCAGAATATATCATATATCCATCTTCATATAGACTAGATCAAATTTCAGTTCCTATATCTCCTGGTTTTCTTCCTGCCACTCCTTGTCACTCTGCTTCTGATATGTCCTATATTGCGCTTGTCTTCCTGTATTGCATTTCTCATCATTAGCTTCTCATTACTATTACTTCAAGTAATTATTTCTAGAGCGCTACCAGACGTACACAGCACTGTACATAGATTTCAGAGAAGGAAGAAAAGTTGGTGGAAATTGAAAGAGGATCGAAAGGGTGGGACCGAGCGAAGGGAGGTGGGTCCAGAGTGAGAAGATGTGCGGGTTTCTCAATGTTATTTGGGCAAAGGAAGAAAGTATGGTAAGAGCTGGAAGGTCAGGAGAGTGGACGGGGGAAAGGGGAGAAGGATGTGACTTTGCAGCAAATTCAAGGGTGATATTGTGAATCTTGTCATGGAATTATTCAGCCTGGGGAGAGAGGAAAGGAATGAAGGAGTGTTTTGAGGAGGGAGTTCAATGTGGCAAAAAAGATGATGGGGGTTGGAAGATAGAGAGTTAGTTAACTGGGTGTAGTAGTCTTGCTTAATCAGTGTAAGAGCAGAACTGAATGAGGTCAGTACAAGTTTAAAGTATGGGAAGACAGCATGTGTGCGAGATTTAAGCTAAAGGCTCTCGGCAGAGCAGGTAAGGAATGTAAGTAGTGGGAGTGAGCCAAGGCTGAGGTTTGGTACACCTGACAGAGCGGGGAACAGGTGGAGCAAGGATGTCCAAAGCAGAGGAGAAAATAGAGTTGTATGACAAGACAGCCACGTTGTCAGATTAGGATAACATTGTGGATATGAGGAGAAGTGAAACAGTGGTGGAGAGCATTGAAAGATCGAGGGCTTGAACATTTCTAAATCTGGGTGTGACTGAGGGGCAGGGTGAGTACGTGCGAAGGTTATCTGATGATAGAGATGAGGAGCAGTAAAGTGGAAAAGCTGGAGAGGGATCAGTTAGAGAAAAAGACAAGATTGAGGAAGTGACCATGCTGGTGAGTAGGCGTGGTGGAACATAACTGAAGGTCAAATGAGAAGGTTAAAATGAGAAACTTGGAGGCATAGGTGTCAGAGGGATCATTAATGTTAAAATCCACAAGAAGGAGAGAGGGAGAAGATGAATCAAGGAAGATGGAAAGCCAGGAATCAAACTTGGTAAGAAAGGCAGAAGGGGGCTTGGGTTTCTTCTCTCACCTTCTTGCAGATTTCAACCTCTTCTCCCACCCCAATCACACTGCTTCTCTTCTAAATGGCTGCTATCTGGAGAGGTAGAGGAGTGAATAGGTAGACGGAATTGACTTCAAATGAAGAGAAGCAGTGTGATTGGGGTGGGAGAAGAGGTTGAAATCTGCAAGAATGTGAGAGAAGAAACCCAACACCACCTGTTCAACCTGTAGGGCACGGTGTATGAGAGAATTGGTAACCGCCATGGGAGTGGGCAGCAGCGGAGGCGGAGTCCTCAGGGTGAATCCATATCTCAGAGCAAGCAAGTGGAGGGACTAGAAGTAGAAAATTGCACGGTGACAAAATTCATCACCGTTCCCAATCCTGTGGAGAACCATGGGAAACCGTCCCATGTCATTCTTTAGTGTCTAACGCAACCTCAGTCCTTCTACACCAGCATTCTTCAATGCAAAGCTTGAAGGTCAGTGGTTGTGTCCATTCATACTCTGATTCTTCCCTCTCTCCTTAAAGAATAACATGGTCTCCTGCGGTTATCCGCGGGAATGGGAACGGTGATGGGTTTTGTCACCGTGTCATTCTCTAACTGGGAGATAAAGCGGTCATGAATATAGAGCAGTCTGTTGAACTCTCCAAAACCCACCCAAAACCTACTGGACCCAACTGTACACCACACCAATAACCTTTATACCTGCAGGTGACACTTATATGTGTATACAGTGGGATTTGGGTGGATTTTGGAAGGGAAGGGGAAAGAAGGTACCAAACCTCGAAGCAAAGCAAATCCAACAAGAAGAGGCACTGGAGATGTCAAATCCAACCAAATGGTCAGAAATCCTTTATTTGCAGTTTGTATCAAAGTTTAAGTCCCGACTAGGATCCGAGTTTCAGCGATACCATCGCCTTCCTCAAGGGACAGTTGTAAATTGAAACAACATATTAACACTGAAACTAATAACATTCAAGCAATTACATATTACAACAAAAAATGAATACAACAAAAAATTGGTGCATATTACATATATAATATAAATGATTTTTTTTAAATATGAAATAAAAAAAAAGACACAGGTGATAAATTAAGAGCAGAAAGGCCTTCAATTGATGTAAAATGCTCTTAACACTGAGTCTTTTCAAGGCTCACATATTCCACCATAAGAGTCAGAGTGGGGTATGGGCCTGAGTCCCCATCTTTATGGTTGCTACTTTACTAGGACTGGCCATAATATCTGAAGCTATCATTCAGACTGTTACATACTGTTTCATTGACATCTTTGGGAGGGTGAGAGGGGGTCAGTGACCACTGGGGACAGTGGCATAGTAAGGGGGAGGCAGGCGCCATTTTGGTGGGGGCACTAGCACCTCTCCACCCCCCCACCCAATGCCATGCTTATGCCCTCCCTCCCCCCCTTACCACTTTAAAACATAAGAATATCCATGCAGTTTATCCACAGTTCTTCTAAATCTGAAGATGACATGTTAGAGGCACGGTGTGGGCAGGCTTATGCCAACATTTTTCTGCAATAATTGAATATTTTAGAATATGTCCAGGGCACAGTTTAAATGTCTGGGGCTAGAACTGCGTTAATAAGTAAATGCCAAAAAGGTGTCCAAACTGACCAGATGACCACTGGAGGGATGTAATCATGGCACACACACCCCCTCACACACACACACTCCTCCGGTGGTTACTGACACCCTCCCACCCCTCAAAGATGTGAATGAAACAGTACATACCTGCCTGTATGACAGCATCAGATGTTATGGTCAGTCCTAGTAGAATAGAAAGCAGGTTCCTGGAGTAGTCTGGTGGATGGTGTAGCCAACCATAGAGATGGAGATCCAGGCCCATACCACACTCTAACCACTACCCTTATAGCGAAACGTAAGCCTTTGGTGGATGGTGTAGTCAACCATAGAGATGGAGATTCAGGCCCATACCACACTCTAACCACTACCCTTATAGCGAAACGTAAGCCTTTCTGTACCCATATATAGGTGTCACCTGTAGGCATAAGGGCTTTTAGTGAAGTGTACAGTTGGGTACGGTGGGTTTTGGAGGTCTCACCATACAATATAAGGAGATTATGGTGAGATGTATACTTGGGCCTTTTTATGTGATGTTCACTGAAGTGCCTCCTAGGGCGCCCCACTCTCTGCTGGGATGTCTGTATGGCCAGTCTACTAAAAATGCTGGCCCCCCTCCTACATCCCAATGGCTTGTTTTGAGCATGTTTCTTTTAGATGTGTTTTTTTAAAAAAATGGTTCAAAAAGACAGACACACCGAGGACAAACACATCTGAGAAATGGCCAAACAAAAAGACAAGATGTTTATCTGTTTCGAAAATGGTCATGTTTTCTACTGGATTTTTGTGGGTGTTCTGCAAAATGTCAAAACTCAGATTTGGATGTCATATCAAAAATGCCTCTCCACATGAGATTGGTTACGATAATGCTATAATTTGGAAAAAATTTCAATAAAATGATCTCTGAAAAGTTTTGGGCTTTTTTTAAACAGAGCTTATTTCAAAGGATGTCTAATTGAGTGTCATACAATCTCCAAGACAACGTGATTACTGGTAAGCAAAATGCTTTTCTCCATAAACAATAGATCCTTTATTTTAATCACAGGATTAGATTGGTATTTTTTTCCTATACAGATTTTGTAATGACTGCAGCAGAGAAAAGAAACTGTCCCTTGAAAGCAGATTGCCAATTGTTGCAAAGAAAATGCTTTCACGTCCCCATACAACAAATCTCATCTTTGGAGTTATCCAGTCTCCAAGTGGCCCAGACACATCCCCAGAGGCCCTCCAGTGGTTAAAAATACCATGTGTGTGTATATATTCTTTCTGGTAATCGCTCCTAAAGTAATTATCTGGACAAAGATTATTCTGTGTAATTCAAAGGCAGGGGCTCTGTATACCAAACAGGGACTTGACTTCTTAAAAAAAAGACAAGAAAGAACTGAAAGAAAGAAAGAAAAAAGCTTTTACTAAAGTATCCAACTGCTGGGTGTCAGACAGGACAAGTTTTTTAATCATGTTAAAATGATTTATTTAAACGTCAAGTTCTGTCAGCGTACTTCCTTTCATTTTTCAAACTGTTTGTGTTTTTTCTGGATGATAAATTTATCTTCAGACAGCATCAATATGACTAATTAACTCTGAAATACAAGAACCAGATGTGCAAGTTGGAGAGTTTTCTGAATCAATGCCAAGCAAGGGTGGCTGACTCCTCTCTCTCTCTCTCTCTCTCTCTCTCTCTCTCTCTCTCTCTCTCCACTTTGCTGGCAGAGTTTAAGTCAGTTGAACTGAGCAGGGAAGTAAGTAGAAAACCAGAAGGCAAGTTATACAGAAGAGCTTGTGTCTTCTCATTCTTTTTTTTTTTTTCTTCTCTTTCTACTTTTTGCCTTCTTTAATGACTGCTGGAACACACTCAGCAAGATAGCTTTTCATGAAAATACCCCAAAATTGAACGATCGAGTTGCTCTCCATAAAGGGTGTTGGCTTTGGCTTTGTTACTAACTAATGCGGAAATATGGCTGATAATAATACATCCACATACTCTGTAAAATGAAAAGGAATCAAGCTGTCACCAATGCCGCAAAGGGATCTAATTCATTGAGCTGCTTTTTTTCCCCCTAAAGACACAGACTGGAGGGGAAAAAAGACCTCCATGAATTAAGAACGAAGAATTTTTTTTTTTTTTTAAGAAGAATCTGTTCTCTCACCATGATCTGAGGAGAAACCACAAGCTTTTGACCAGGGGTCCCCAAAGTCCCTCCTCGAGGGCCGAATCCAGTTGGGTTTTCAGGATTTCCCCAATGAATATGCATTGAAAGCAGTGCATGCACATAGATCTCATGCATATTTATTGTGGAAATCCTGAAAACCCGACTGGATTCGGCCCTCAAGGAGGGACTTTGGGGACCCCTGCTTTTGACAGCTATCTTTTCTTCATCGGGTCAACTACATGTTTTCTTCACTGACCTGATGAAAAGGGGTAAGTAACCCTTCAAAACCTGTCAAAGATATATTAAGTTAGACCAGTAAAAAGATGTCACCTGCAACTTGTCTGTCGACCCTTATTACCACTTTCCAGTGCTAAAGCATTCTTGGATTTTACAAGTCTGTTTTTGTTCTGTCGAACAATGCCACAGCTAAGGGGTGTAAATGGTGCAGGGTCCATCTGTGGTGGGGTGACTGTGCTGTCAGAGATGGTGCATTCAGAGAGCAGTAGAACTCTCTTCCGAAGGAATTAAAACTCGAAAAGGACACCAAAAAGTTCAAGAAAGGAATAAAGACGATACTCTTCACAGAACACTTGAGCAAATAAAGAAATATTTAGGGGGGAATAGCAACAAAGAGGAAACAGCAGACAACCCCCCCCCCCCCCACTTGGAACACGAAAGGGTGAATTCACAAATAATACAAAGAAACACGAGTATATAACAATACAGAAACAATAATTATAGTATATGTATATACATCGTATAAATAGGTAAGATTCACATATATTTACCATATATTCAGTCTGAATATAACTCGAGACCCCCATTTTTCCCCTCCCCAAAAGGAGGAAAAATGGTTGACTCAAATATAAGATGGGTGGCTTAATATTCAAGTGTCCTGTCCTGCCAGGATCTGCACCCAGCGCCCCTTCCCTCTTCATCGGGGCAGCAGCATACCTCCTCCTCTCTGCCCCCCCCCTTTCTACTCCTCCCCTTGCCATGTGTGTGCCCGTGCCCCTTTCCTGTACCTTTTTAACTTCAGCGCGCACAGCGGCAAATGTGCTGCCCGTGTCGGCTTCGGTGCTTTCTCTGATGTCACTTCCAAGAGGAAGTGACATCAGAGAGATCACCGAAGCCGATGCGGGCAGCACGTTTGCCGCTGCTTGTGCAAAAGTTAAAAAGGTACGGGGAAGGGGTGCATGTGTGGCAGGGAGGGCAGGAGAGGGGCACCACCGCCCCCAGGCGCCAGTCACCTTCGTTACATCACTGCACTAAATGCCAATATTTTAATGGTATCTAAGTGCCCCTTGCTGTCATAGAATACTAGCATAAACTTGCTTTGGTGAACTGAATTTAAGTGCCATTCAATGCACGTACTGATAGTAAGATTCAAGGTGCAATTATTTAAAACGCCACAAATCACAGAATCTACGCGGTTTATAGAGGGTGAAATAAGCAAAACTAAAAAGTATACAAAAAAAGAGAAAGTAATGGAAGGGACACAGGAAACCAGGTTGCAATTTTATTTTATAAGGAAGGGGGGCAAGGGGTAGGAATTAATTAACCCTAACCAAAACAAATTGATTCTGGAAAAGATCAAACCGGCTATGTCACTCGAAATAATGAAGTTACGACTGTCTTATTTTGGTCACACCATCAGAAGAGAAAGATCATCGGAGAAGGACATCATGTATGGGAAGATCGAAGGAACCAAGCAAAGAGGGTGACCTGCAATCAAATGGCTGGACACGCTGAAAACAACCATGGGGATGACATTGGAGGCAGGGCAGGATTAATTTGTCAAGAGCCCCTAGGCACACAAGTACACTGGGCCCCCTGCCCCGCCCCACTCCACCATCCGCCCAGGCGGAAACAAGAAGCTGCGTCAGATTGAAGCTTTGGGCAAGCAGCACCGCTTGCACAATTACAGTTCCCGTTGCCTTTCTTACCCGCGTTGCTTGCTTGTCTTACTTTCTTTCAATGGGGGGGGGGGGGTGGCGTGTTGCCGATCGGGGTGGGGCCCGCGTTGCCAATCGATGTTGGAGGGGCCCATCGCCATTTGGAAAAAACAATGTTGATGCCCTCCCTTCATCGGGCCCCCCCCGACCATTTTGGGCCCTAGGCACGTGCCTACTTGGCCTATTGGTTAATCCTGCCCTGATTGGAGGACCTTACCGGATTAGCACAAAACCGATTTCTTTTTAGATCTGTAATTCATCAAGTCGCTAGGACTCAAACACGAGTCGATGACACCTAACTAACTAACTAAACCAGAACAAAAGGGAAGGGAATGGGAATAAAATTACTAGAGAAGATGACAAACATTCTAATGCTCATGAAAAGTCAACAACTGACTTGCATGATGAGGTCTTCAGGTCCAAATTATGTAACACTAGCTGATGCCCCGGCGTTGCACGGGTATTTAATTATAGCAATAACACTGTAAATGGATTTAAATAAAGATACTTTATAGTGGTGGATGAAATAATTTTGTTACAGCTTTATAAAAGTAAATATTCAAAGTATAATGTGAAATATTTGACAAAATGAATACAATTCAACTAACACAAAAATTGATTATAAACAACATTTTTAGTTTCACCTCCAGGAGCAAGAACATATACATTCTTGGGTGAACCCACCCTTCCCACGTGTGCAGGTGGGCCGCGAGACCCCCAGAACATATCACCCCAGGTAGTGAGGGATCTGCATACCAAGTTTCGTTCAAATCGGTCCCACAGTTTCTTACATTTTTTTCCATTGACTTGAATGGGTGAAATCTGATTTTTCTGTTTGTAGCTCCGCCCACGTGTGCAGGTGGGTCGCGAGACCCCCAGAACATATCACCCCCGGTAGTGAGGGATCTGCATACCAATTTTCGTTCAAATCGGTCCCACAGCTTTTTACATTTTTTCCATTGACTTGAATGGGTGAAATCTGATTTTCTGTTTGTAGCTCCACCCACGTGTGCAGGTGGGCCGCGAGACCCCCAGAACATATCCCCCCCCGGTAGTGAGGGATCTGCATACCAATTTTCATTCAAATCGGTCCCACAGCTTTTTACATTTTTTCCATTGACTTGAATGGGTGAAATCTGATTTTCTGTTTGTAGCTCCGCCCATGTGTGCAGGTGGGCCGCGAGACCCCCAGAACATATCACCCCAGGTAGTGAGGGATCTGCATCCCAAGTTTCGTTCAAATCGGTCAAGCCGTTTTTGCGTGATCGCGGGCACATACACACACACATACATACCTCCGATTTTATATATATAGATTGAAAGCTTTTTTTCAAGGCTGCCTGAAAATTCATGAAAGAGAGCTCCTCACCTCGGTGCCGTCTCGGTTCAGAATGCCTATAACAGAGTCCCCTCCTGATGAAGAGTCGAAACTCGAGTTGGGGGGCCAGGCATCATTTTTAGCACTAATTATGCACTAATTTTTGCACAGCACTTTAACTCATCTGAGGATACTTCAAATTTATCTACCCAACCACTCAGCCAATTCAACAATATACAGATAAGTGGTTTTTTTTATAATAACATAATACAATGCTCGTATAAGATGTAAGACAATACATTTAATGGTTGGGCCAGGGACAGTGAAGACAATGATGGTCCCTGAGAGTACCCCAGTTTGGTGACATCACTAAATCAATGGGTATTAGGTCTGAGAGCTCCACGATTAATTTGTTACTTTATGAAAAGCTGTGATAATAAGTACGATTTGTTTCAAGAGTCATCACAGATTTAAATGAGTTTTCTCCCCATTAGTTAGCCCTAAGTGCTGATTTATGCCATTTTTTGGGATGACTTAGAAAAGGTTTAAAAAAAAGTCCAAAATTATTAAGGGGATGGAGCTATTTAATGTCAAAATGTACAGCGCTGCATACATGTTAAATAGTAATAGTAGTAGGACTCTTAAACTTGGAGAATAGGTGGCTGAGGGTGGATATGATTGAGGTCTACAAAATACTGAGTAGAGTACAGTGGGTAAATGTAAATTGATTACTCTTTCAAAAAGTACAAAGACCATTCAGAATATATCTAAAAAAGGGAAAGTTTTACTAAAAGGTGATTTTTAACATGACTGTGGTTGATTGGGGTATCCCTATTGTGGGGTCTTCTAGAAGTAGGGAGATCCTGGATTCTCTACAAGGGCATCCACATCTCCTTTCCTTAAGTCATCTCTCCTCCCTCCTAGTGTAACATTTTTTCCCCTCCCTTCCTCCTTTATGCCCCATGTAGTGCAACATCATTCTTCCCCCCCCCGCCCTTGCCATTCTGCATTTCCCCCTGCTCTCCTGCCTCCCCACCACTGGGCTAACTTAAAACAGCTCCGAGGGCTCCGTGGTCCAGGCTTCTCTTCCCCTTCTTCCATCTCCCATCCCTCCCTTCCCGGTCTCCTTTCAAAATTGAAATCTTTTCCAGAAGGTCCTGGCATGGTAACCATTCTCACAGGCTGCCGTTGCTGTCCTGAAGCTTTCCCTTTGTTGTGATCTGCCCAGGTGAAAACAGGAAATTGCTTCATAGGGAGGCAAATTGTGGCAGATGGAAAGCTTCGAGGCAGCGCTGGTAGCCTATGAGAATGGTTGCCATGCCGGGACCCTTCTGGAAAAAGATTTTCAATTTTGAAGGAGTCTGGGAAGGCAGTGGCATACCTAGTATATTTGACACCAGGGTTGATATTTTTTAATACCCCCTCCTCTTATATATATATATAAAAAAGTTTAATCATAATCCATGAATCACACAACAAGGGTGCACCTAGGAAAAGGCAGCATCTTAACACTGCAGTAAGCACTAGAACATCAATACACCCATTGTAAAACTAAACAAGCCAGATTAATATAAATCAATCCTGCCCAAACAATGCTAACAGAAAACAATGTTCTTTTCATACATACAGAACACAGATACACCCTCATCCAGTATGGAATAAGTAATCACAAATTAAAAATAGAACTATGTAGACAAAAGTTAAACTGAACTGCCAAGAAGCTAGAATGCATACAATGAAACACCAGTAACACATGGCCCTTAACACTGTGCTAAATAAAGATAGCAGCTGTAAATTTGAAAAAAAAAACAAAAAACTTGACAAGTAACAATCACCACTTTATAAATTAACAAATAGAAATAAAACAAAAATGGAAAATAAGAAAATACCATTTTATTGGACTAATCCATTTTTTCAATTAGCTTTCAGAGGCCAAAACCTCCTTCTTCAGGTCAGTACAGTATACTGCTGTTTCGGCATCGTATCCTGAGGAAGGGAATTTGGACTCCAAAAGTTAGTAAAAAAACAACATTAAAATTAGTCCAATAAAAATATTGCCTTATTACCATTTTCTGTTTATAAACATTTATCAATACAACTACAATACTATTTTATGCTAAAGCAACAAAAAAATATTTTTCTACCTTTTGTTGTTCTGCTTTAATCATCTCTTCGCTCTCTTCTTTCTAGTCAGTGCCTGTCCTCTCCCTTCCATGCAGCATATACCCTTTCATATAGCCTCTGCCCTCTTTCTCTGCCCCTTCCATCCGCTGTTTGCTCTCTCTCTCTACCCCTTCCATCTACTATCCGCCCTCTCTCTCTGCCTCTTCCATCTACTGTCCACCCTATCTCTCTCTTCCATTCACTGTCCTCCTTGTCCTCCTGCCTTATGGCATCTTCCCTCTTTCTATGTCACTTCCGTAAACTGTCTATCCTGTGTCCCTTCTCTCTTTTGTACATGATTCATCTTAGCTTCACCTCCTCTCCATTTTTCTCTGTCTCCACCCACCTCCCCTATGCTCTGGCATTTCTTCCTTCCTTCTAACCCCACCCCATGGTCTGGCATCTATGCCTCCTTCTTTCCACCCATGCCTTGGCATTTCTCCTCTCCTTCCATTCCCTCCCCCTTCATGATCTGGCATTCTCTCCTTCCTTTCCCTTTGGTTAGGCATCTGTCTCCTTCCCTTCCCTCCACCGATGCCCTGACAACTATCTCTCCTTTGCTTCCTTTCCATCTCTCCCTCCCCCTCCATGCCCTTGCATCTCCTCTCCTTCTTTTCCCTTTAGTCTGGCATTTCTGTCTCCTTCCCGTCCCTCCATGCCCTGGCATCTATCCTTCCCCCTCCATGATCTGGCATCTTCTTTCTTTTTTTTCTTTCCTTTCCCTCCCTCCCTCCCTTTCTCTTCCTTCCCTGGTCTTCCTTATCCCTTCTTCTCCCTAGTCAGATACAACAATTCTCTCCTCTTCTGCACCCCTTCTTCCCTTTATCACCTCTCTCCGGTCAGCAGTGCAGCGTTCACAACTCACTGCTCTTGTCGGCATCAGGCCTCCCTTTCTGCCAGGTCCTGCCTTCATGGAAGCAGGAATTAGGCGTGACCTGGTAGTGAGGAAGGCCTGTTGCCAGCAAGAGCTGCGAATTGTGAATGCTGCTGCTGCTGCCAGAAGACATTCATGATGCCGGCCATCAGAGCACTCCCTTGGTAGGCCAGTATGAGAAGGCGACGGGGAGGGAGGGATGTGGATGGAAGGAGAAGAACTGCCCAGCCTCACGCTACAGCTGGTCATGTTAGGTCTGAAAAATATTAGGGGTGCTCAGTAACCCAAAGCAACCCACAGAGCTGAGCGCCTATGATAGTCAGTCTGGAACCACCATGGTCTTGCTCAGAAATGCCTTGATTTCTGCTGTTGTCAAGGTACGGGTAAGAGGAGACTCAGAGACTCCGGAGCGCCAGTCAAGTAATTGGATGAGTGTAGTTGTCTCAATGTTGATGGATGGTTTTTCTTGTGTCTTATTCTGCTGTCTCCAAGCTGCGTCTTTCTCATCTCCTTCACCACTGATTTTCAGTATCTTCTCTACTACATCTCTTCTTTCCTGTTCCTCTTCACTACACCAAAAAGTCCAACAGGATAGAGAACCCACGGGAGTGTTCATTGTCTGTTCCCACTTCCTCTTCACTACACAGTATAGCTTGCAGAACAGATTTGCTGTAACAATACCAAGCTGACCTTCTCACTGTAGGCATGACATAGAAACATAGAAACATAGAATATGACGGCAGAAAAGGGCTGTAGCCCATCAAGTCTGCCCACGCTAATGACCCACCCCCAGACTTCACCCGGCTAGAGATCCCACATACATATCCCATTTCTTTTTGAAATCGAGCACGCTGCTGGCATTAATCACCTGCAATGGAAGTTCATTCCAATGATCGACTACCCTTTCGGTGAAGAAATACTTCCTGGTGTCGCCATGAAATTGCCCACCTTTGATTTTCAGCGGATGACCTCTTGTGGTTGAAGGTCCTTTAAGAAAGAAGATATCATCTTCCACCTCGATGCGGCCCGTGATATATTTAAAAGTCTCAATCATGTCCCCCCTCTCTCTACGTTCCTCGAGCGAGTATAGTTGCAGTTTATTCAGTCTTTCCTCATATGGGAGGTTCTTGAGTCCCGAGACCATCCTGGTGGTAATTCGCTGAACCGACTCGATTCTCCGCACATCTTTTTGATAATGTGGTCTCCAGAATTGAACACAATATTCAAGATGAGGTCTCACCATGGATCTGTACAGGGGCATTATGACTTCGGGCCTCCGGCTGACGAAACCTCTACGGATGCATCCCACCATTTGTCTAGCCTTGGATGCAGCTTTCTCCACCTGCTTGGCAGTTTTCATGTCTGCACTAATGATTACTCCCAAATCACGTTCTGCCCTAGTCCTAGCTAAGGTCTCACCATTCAGAGTGTAAGTTCTGCATGGGTTTTTGCTGCCAAGGTGCATGACCTTACATTTTTTGGCATTAAAGCCCAGCTGCCAAGTCGAGGACCAATGTTCCAATAAGAGCAGGTCCTGCTCCATACTGTCGGGTAAGGTGCTGTTATCTACTATGTTGCATAGTTTGGTGTCGTCGGCGAATAGTGTTATTTTACCTTAAAGCCCTTGAGTCAGGTCTCTTATGTATATTTTGAAAAGGATCGGTCCCAAGACCGATCCCTGTGGCACTCCACTGGTCACCTCCGATGTATTGGAGGGGGTACCGTTAACCACCACCCTCTGGATTCTACCGCTTAACCAGTCATTGACCCATGTCGTCAATATCAATCCCAATCCCATCGAAGTCATCTTGCTCAACAATCTGCGGTGCGGGACGCTATCAAAAGCTTTGCTGAAGTCCAAGTACACGAAGTCTAGAGATTTCCCCATATCCAGTTTCCTTGTAACCCAGTCAAAGAAGCTGATCAGATTGGATTGACAGGACCTTCCCTTTGTGAATCCATGCTGCTGGGGATCCTGTAGATTCTCCTCGGTCAGGATCGTATCTAATTCTTGTTTAATAAGTCTTTCCATGAGTTTGCTCACTATTGAGGTGAGACTGACCGGTCTGTAATTCGCAGCCTCCGTTCTGCAACCTTTTTTGTGCAATGGAATGACGTTAGCTGTTTTCCAGTCCAAGGGGACTTTTCCGGTACTTAGGGAAAGATTGAACAGCACGGATAGCGGTTCCGCCAGGACATCACACAACTCCCTAAGAATCCTGGGGTGTAGATTGTCCGGTCCCATGGCTTTGTTCACCTTGAGTTTTGATAGTTCACCATGGACGCTGCTGGGTGTAAACTTGAAGTTTTGAAACGGGTCTTCCGAGGTTTGCCTTGCCTGCAGTTGTGGACCGGTCCCCGGCGCCTCACAAGTAAAGACTGAGCAAAAGTATTCATTTAGTAGTTTGGCTTTATCAGAATCCGTTTCTGCATAGGTCCCGTCTGTTTTCCTGAGACGTACTATCCCATCTGTGTTTCGTTTCCTGTCGCTAATGTATCTGAAGAAGGATTTATCCCCTTTTTTAATGTTTTTCGCTAGTTGTTCTTCTGTTTGAATCTTGGCCTCTCTGACTGCCGCTTTGACTGCTTTAGACCTGGTCAGATAGTCTTCTTTTGTCACCCTGTTTCCTGTATGCTTGTAGGAAATAAAAGCTTTTTTTTTTTCCTTGACAAGATCCAAGATCTCTGCAGAGAACCACTGGGGCTTGTTCTTTCTCCGTCGTTTGCTTACTGTTTTTATATAGCGGTTTGTTGCCTCATGCAAGGTGCATTTCAGGATTGACCACATAGCCTCTACATTATTGGTTTCAGCTTGGTTTTGTAGCGCCTGATGGATGAAGTCTCCCATGCGTTTAAAGTCAGTGCCCTGAAAGTCGAGGACCTTTGTTGCTGTGTTTGATCTAGTGAAGCCTATCTTGATGTTGAACCATACCATGTTGTGGTCGCTGGAGGCTAGTGTATCGCCTACCGAAACTTCTGAAACGCTTTCCTTATCTCTTCACACTGTTCTATCAACAGCTTGAAGAGGAGATACCTGGGATTTTGTGTCCAATTGCAATTTATTTTTATATTGAAGCAGTTTACCATGTAAACCTAACGTGACCATTTATTTTTTCCTCAAAATGGGACAGAACCCCCGGATCCATCCCCTCCCCCTGGGTCCCATTAAATATAGTGCAAAATATAGACAGCAGATATAAATTCTCAAATGTAACACATTTTGATCATTAAATTTAAAATAAAATCATTTTTCCTACCTTTATCTGGTGATATCATGACTCTGTGGTTGCACTTCCTTCTGATTGTGCATCCTGTCTTTCATTTCTTTCTCTTTCTTTCTGTCTCCCTGCCCCCCCAAGCCACCTTGCTTCCCCTGCTCCCCACAAGCTAAGCCACCCTTCTTCCCCTGCCCCCTATCAAGCCAAGCCACCCTGCTTCCCCGACACAGCCTGCTTCCCCTGCCCCTGACGCACCCTAGCCAAGTCACCCTGCTTCCCTGACACAGTCTGCTTCCTCTGCCCTCTGACAAGCCAAGCCTGCTTTCCCTGCCCCTCAACATTCCAAGCCACCCTTCTTCCCCTGCCCCCACGCACCCTTCTTCCCTGACCCAGCAACATCAAGGCGCATGCAGTGACTGCACTGTACAAGCGCCAGGCCTACAAGTCTTCTCTCCGCGCCCCCCCCCCACGTTAATTCTGATGTCAGAGAAGAAGTTCCAGGCCAGCCAATCGCTGCCTGGCTGGCCCGGAACTTCCTCTCCGATGTCAGAATTGACATCAGGAAGAAGGCTTCTGGGCGGCAAGCAGTAGCGGCAGTGGACCAGGGGTGATGGTGGTATGAATCGGAACTGGAGGGAGGCTGGTAAGCAGCGGCAGCGGTGAACTGGGGGGGGGTGTTTGAATTGGGCGCTGGCTAGCTTAGGCGCGGCAGGGAGGGAGGGGAAACGATTGCCTGTCCCGTTGTCCCCGCACACAGCTTCGGGGCGCTGTCCCTGAAAACGGGACATTTCAGCGTCTCGAAGCTGTGTGTGGTGACAAAGGGACAGAAGATCTAAAAACGGGACGGTCCCATTCAAAACAGGACGTATGGTCACCTTATGTAAACCACAACACAGAACTGTACAATCATTCTTAAGTTTTTCAGCTTCTTTCCCTTCAGATTACACTTAGAAATCCATTAATATGCAATGCAAACACATAAAAACTATTATCAGAGCCCTTAAACATATTTCAGGAAGTTGTGTACTTGTGTATAATTTCCTAGAAATTCCAGGTAAGTAAATAACATATGTATTGCACAAAATTTTAAACTAGCTGTTGATTTTTCATATGAAATTATACCATCTCCAAAACTGATACACCCTACTATATATCTAAACTAAAACTAAACTAAACTAAATCTTGGATTTATATACCGCATCATCTCCACAGATGGAGCTCGACACGGTTTACAAGGTTAGGGAAGGAACGGAACTCCAGTGGAATTATATAAGTAAGAGAGGAGAGAGGTTAGGTGTAAGAGTGCCAGGAACGGGACGGGGTTACGTTTTGGAGAAGAGCCAGGTCTTCAGATGCTTACGGAATGGTAGAAGTGGGCTCAAATTGCGGAGAGGGGAAGGGAGACTGTTCCAGAGCTGAGCGATTCTGAAAGGGAGGGAAGAGCCAAGTTTACCAACAAGGGAGATGCCTTTTAAGGAGGGGTAGGATAGTTTTAATTTTTGCGTGGATCTAGTGGAGGTTGGATTTGAGGAGTTCCAGGATAGAGGGATAAAAGGAGGGAGGATACCATGGAAGATCTTGAAGGTTAGACAGGCACATTTAAAGTGGACCCTGGAAATAACGGGAAGCCAGTGGAGTTTGGATAGGAGCGGTGAGACATGATCAAACTTACTTTTTGAGAAGATAAGTTTGGCCGCGGTGTTCTGTATTAGTTGGAGTCTGTGAAGGCTTTTCTTTGTTACGCTTAGGTAAATGGAATTGCAATAGTCCAATCTGGAAAGGATAATGGATTGTACGAGGACGGCAAAGTGTTTTTGGTGGAAGCAGGACCTCACTTTCCTCAGCATGTGAAGGCTGCAAAAGCATTTTTTTATCAGGGAGTTGAGGTGGTCATTGAAGGATAATGATGAATCTATGGTGATGCCCAGAACTTTGCTAGAGAACTCCAGCTGTAGAGAGGAACCTGTGGGCAGTGGGATTGAAGTGGGTAATTGATCAAGTTTGGGGCCGAGCCATAGTAGTTTGGTTTTGGACTCATTCAATTTCATTTGTACAGTGTGAGCCCAGGATTGAAGGTTGGTTATGCAAGAAGAAATGTTAGCTGCGAGATTGGTGAGGTTTGCGTCGGTCTCGATGAGGACCAGGATATCGTCGGCGTAGGTGTAGAGTGTTTCTAGGGGGGATAGGTGGAGAAGGTTCAGGGAGGACATATAAATGTTGAAGAGGATGGGAGATAGGGGGGAGCCTTGTGGGACTCCACAAGTCGGTTTCCATGGGGAGGAGGAGGAACCATGTTTGGTGACGGTGTAAGAGCGAGAACGTAAGAAGTTCGAAAACCAGTCGAGGACTGTAGAACTGATGCCTATCTCGGAGAGTAGGAAGATTAGAATGTCATGGTGGACAACGTCAAAGGCAGCGGAGAGGTCGAATTGAAGGAGAACGGCAAATTTTTTATGAGAGTGAAATTGTTGGATCTTCGAGATAAGGGAGGCCAGGAGGGTTTCGGTACTGAAGTTGGGTCTGAAGCCGTATTGATAGGGTAGGAGGATAGAGAATCTTTCCAGGTAGGCTGAAAGTTGGGAGGAGACGATGGACTCTAGCAATTTGGTTAGGAGCGGAATGTTTGCTATTGGGCGATAATTGGATGGGGAGGAGGGGTCTAGGTCAGCTTTCTTCAGTAGGGGGGTCAGTGCAATGCGTCCCA
This sequence comes from Geotrypetes seraphini, assembly GCF_902459505.1. Taxonomy (NCBI): domain Eukaryota; kingdom Metazoa; phylum Chordata; class Amphibia; order Gymnophiona; family Dermophiidae; genus Geotrypetes; species Geotrypetes seraphini. The sequence continues at coordinate 213,369,513 of NC_047089.1, read as the reverse complement.
TTTCAGGGGAGAAGAGGCCCGATAATAGGGCAGAATTTATGAGTATAGTGAGAGAAGAGATGGCCTGTGCGGGTATTTTCTCAAATAAATAGGATGGGAATGGGTCCAAGGTGCAGTTGCAGGATTTCAGTTTCAGGCAGAGTTTGAGGACCTGAGAATCGGATACTTGCTCGAAGGTGGTCCAGGATCTATTGACTGGGATGGGGGTGGGGACCTTTGTAGTAGGATCGGGGGAGGCGGGCACCAGAGGATTGTAGGAGACTGCAGGAGGGAAGGAGCTTCTCAAGGCGGTGACCTTTCCGTTGAAGAAGTTTGCTAGTTGATCCACTGATGGGGGGGAGGGAAGAATAGAAGGGTTGGTGTTGGGGGTTATCTCTGGGATCAGTAGCATGGAATGTTGCTGCTCTATAAGATTCTATAAGATTCTAAGAAAAATCAAAAGACTGTGGAGCGACGATGTTCCTGTAATGGTCCTTAAGGGTTTTATGTGGATTGTTTACATTGATTTTTGGAACTTTTTAAATTGTCAATAAAGTCCATTTCTGGAACATCGTCACTCCACAGTGTCTTTTGGTTTCTCTCGGATTTTCTTCTCTGCGGATCTCTCAGGGTCAATTTCTTTGTTCTGGCTCTTTGAGATTCTGCCAGGTACCTGTGATCTGGATTGGTCACAGCTGACAGCACGATACTGGGCTTGATGGGCCATTAGTCTGACCCAGTATGGCTATTCTTAGTTCTTATGCTATGTTCTTATGTTCCAGAGCTGTGAATGCTGACTTTGTAGCAACCCCAGTCTTTACCAACTTGGGAAGTGGACGACACGAATAAAAATCAAACCCAGGCCCTAGCAAAGAGGCCTTATACCTTCTTTAGGAGATTGGAATTCACAACGTCAGTGACTCTGTTGGCTTTATTAATATATCATGCTGACTTGTAAAATATCTAATGCTCAATCTATTTTTCATTTGGCAAGCTGAGAGGGAATGTAGAGCCCAGGTATAGAAAGACTTGTAGTGTTTCCATGTCATATTAGTATGTTTAATTTTAGAAGTTTATATTGTCATTTTCCTGAGCATGAGAATGACATTACAAAGCGGCTTTAGCAGTCAATCAGATTGTGGATCCTAATGTTACATTAGGCAGCAGCAGTACAGATGTGGGTAAAACGTTTCATTCAGCAGTGGCTCACAAATCAAATAATGGCCAGGACCTTTCTGGGAGTCTGAGTATTAAATGAAATCACTAAGCAACAGCAAAATCACTCCAATTGGGCTTGTCAAAAGTTTTCAGCATTCTAAGCAAATCTTCACCTGTGTGCCCCCCTCCCTCCCTGGACAGCTGAAGCCTTACCCCTTCAACCTCCATCTCCTCCTCCAGCATCTCTCCTTCTCCTATCTCACCCCCTCAAAGTGGACAGAATCCCCCTTTCCCTCTATATTCCCCCACCAGTTTGCTAGCTCCTTGCCCTATCCCCACCCCATGAGCAAACATCTCCCTCTCTCTTCTCTCCTGGTTTCTAGGCCACTGCCAACACCTCCTTGCCTCTTCCCATGCCAGGCCTGAGCTTAAATAGATTAAACGCTACATGGGTCCTGTAATCATAGGCTTGCACTACTGTGTCCTGCCCCCTCTTCTTCACTCAGAGAGTGACAGAAAACTGGAACACTCTTCCGGAGCCTGTCATAGGGGAAAACACCCTTCAGGGATTCAAGACAAAGTTAGACAAGTTCCTGCTGAACAAGAATGTGCGCTGGTAGGGCTAGTCTCAGTTAGGCCGCTGGTCTTTGACTAGAGGGCCGCCGTGTGAGCATACTGCTGGGCATGATGGGCCAGTGGTCTGACCCAGCAGCGGCAATTCTTATGTTCTTATGTTCTCTGACAGAAAATCCAGCTGCTCTATCCCACCCCTTCTCAAAAGAAGTCCAGCTCAGAGGGGGCAGGACAAGACAGCACCTGAGAGTGGGCCACTGACTACAGGGCCCACTCAGCACCCACTTTAAGAGGCAGAGGGCAGCAGTAGTAGGGGGAAGGTCTCAAAGGCACCAGAACCACGCCACAGCCCGCCCCCCCCCCCCCTTCCACCCTAGATAGATACCTAGTGCACCTAGTAACAGGGCCGGCCCAGCTCTCCATGTCCAGTAGACTAGAAAGTATAAAACACAAAGCACACTTTGGAAAAAGAGAAAAGGATTTTCTTTTGCTATGGTTTCTATTACACTACCCACTGATTAAAGCCTGAGAGAAGGGCAAGTCTTTTTTAAAAGCTGCAAACACGATTTCTACTTGAGTGAAAAGTTCATTCTTTAAATACACAGTGTTGACTTTCAAAATAGCTCCCTCAGTCCTCCTCTACAAAATTCTCACTTCCTTTCACCCTTCTCATGTAGCCAATGGCTGCCGGGTTAGTACAACAGGGAGCCTTGCCTCCCCTTCAACAGTTTATTTAACATGCCAATCAAAACTTGTCAAGAAGATAACAGAAGCTATCAAACAAGCAAGAACAGAGACCTCTTTATATTTTTTCATGTGCCTGCTGAACCTATAATGAAACATCTCCAGAGCTTGCCTTCCCAAAGAATTCTAAGCCTTTTCCCTCTGCATATCAATACATAAAGCCAGCAAAAGTCTTGAATGAGCTCTTAGATCGGCAAGAAGTGAAAATTCCTGCCAGCTCCTCTCAGAAAGCTTAGCTGAAGCCCTGTAAGAAAAGGCCTCTCCGTTCTCTGCCTGTCTTTCCACAAATGCTCTTAAGGCCGGCTCCTCAAACTGACATTTTGACAACTTGCCACGAGTGACGTCTGATTTGTACAAATTTCAAGGCTAATAAATCTACCTGTCAAAGGGGAAAAACTTTAAAAGGAGCAAAGCCCAGCGGGTACAGTTTAACAGAACTCAAGCTGATGAAACTGTAGAATGGAGAATTAGATATGTCACAATCCACCCACATTAGCTCTGCAGAGATCTTGGCAGCCGAAACATACATGTCTTTCACAGCAAAAAGAAACCTGGGGGGAAAAAAAAAGAAAAGATTGTTAATAACCCTGAGTAACAAGTAACAGTTCTATTTGTAGAATCACAATTTTTTTTTTCTGTTTCTTAAACAATGTCAAAAGGGATTTTTCTGTGAACTTCAGAAAATAATATTTCTGTTGGGGAGGGCAGGAGTTCACTGTATCTCAAAGATGCCAAGTTAAGGTGTCTCATCAGCTTGAAACCTCAGGGTGATCTTTGACTTCTCTCTCTCCTTCTCCTCTCTGATCCAACAAACCGCTAAAACTTGTCGCTTCCTCCTCTATAATATTACCAAAATCCGATCTCTCCTCTCCAAACACACTACCAAAACCCTTATCCACGCTCTCATCACCTCACGCTTAGACAACTGAAACGTACTTCTCTCAGGTCTCCCGCACATCCATCTCTCACCCCTTCAATCCATTCAAAATGTTGCTGCATGACTCATATTCCACGAGAGCCACCATGCTCACATTACCCCTCTCCTCAAGTCACTTCATTAGCTCCCCATCCATTTCCAAATACAGTTCAAGCTCCTCTTACTGACTTACAAATGCATTCACTCTGTAGCCCCTCAATACTTTTCCTCACTAGTCTTCCCCTCCCTCTCCCCTACGAAGGTAAGTCCCTCTTATCTGTACCATTCTCCTCCACTGCCAACTCCAGACTCTGCCAGAGTCAATACGTCATGCTCCATCTCTAGCAGTATTCAAATCCAAGCTAAAAGCCCACTTTTATGAAGCTTTCAACTCTTAACTCCCACTCACTGTCAGATATCTTATAGTATGATGCAATATAGTATGATGCATATAGTATGATGCAATATAACATATACATACTTGATTTTGATTGTTCTTGCCGTTTGCGGGGCACAAACCGTAGAAATCTGTATGGCACTGGGCTTATTCCCCCACACATGTATGAACTGTTCATACTTACTATAAAAAGTAATGACAACACTCCATAAATACTACTAAATTAAAACAAACAGTTGTGGTTTCATATCCTTTGGCAAAAGGAAAAATGTGTAAAACATGTGTCTTCCTATACCATGCAAGGATCTTGCAAATCCAAACTCAGGCCAAGAAATTTCCTGTCCCTGACCCTGTGACAGAAATACTCTGAAGATCAAGAAAGCTGGAAGAACTGCACTGAACTGTTTCTTTGAATAGGTACTGTGACACCATCCTATCACATCCTGGGCAATACCATCAGTATGGATTCTATCCGTGTGCTTACCGACGACAAACGAAAGGTTAGAATTTTTCAATTTATGTTCTTTGTTTGCTGGAAGGAAGCTTAACCCCCATATCCCTTGGAAGGAAGCTGGTTCCAGTTCTTGGGTTGCAGATAGGGGGAGATCACAAGACAGACGTCTATTGGGGTTTAGCAGGAAAGTCAGACTTAAACATTGTTTATTAATATAAGTCTTCGCTGTCTTATCCCTTCTTTTTGTCTTCGATAATATCAGTGTGTCCTTTCCATAACATACTGCTTTGGATTACAGTACAAGATTCAGCTATGCACCTTGCCACAAATATAGCCAGGAAACAAAGAAAGCTGACATTATAAAGACAACTGGGATTTAAAAAAAAAATAATTTATGAAATGATAAAAAAAAAGAGAGAAAAATGTAAATTGAAAGATCTTTCAGCAGAATAAACTTGATGGGCTGAAGTTAGGGCCCAAAGTGGTGAACTGGGTTAGAAACTAGTTGAAGGACAGATATCAGAGGGTAATGGTTAATGGAATTCGCTCGGAGGAAGGAAAGGTGAGTAGAAGAGTGCCTCAAGGATCGGTGCTGGGGCCGATTGTTCACTATGTTTGTGAGCAACATTGCCGAAGGGTTAGAAGGTAAGGTTTACCTTTTTGCGGATGATACCAAGATTTGTAACAGAGTAGACACTCCGAAAGGAGTGGAAAACATGAAAAAGGTTCTACATAAGTTAGAAGAATGGTCTAATATTTGGCAACTAAAATTCAATGCAAAAAAAGTGCAGAGTGATGCATTTGGGGGGCAGAAATCTGAGGGAGCCATATGTACTGGGAGGTGAGAGACTGAAATGCATGGACAGGTAGATCTGAAGGCGAAGAAATAGTGTAACAAGGTAGTGGCTATAGCCAGAAGGATGCTGGGATGTATAGAGCGAGGCGTGACCAGTAGAAGAAAGGAGGCATGGATGCCTTTGTACAGGTTGTTGGTAAGGCCACACTTGGAGTTTTGTGTTCAATTTTGAAGACTATATATGGTGAAGGATATGCAGTAAGACTTGAAGCGGTCCAGAGAAAGGCAAGGTAGAGAGAACGAGAGGGCACTCTCTAAAGTTAAAAGGGGATAGATTATGTACAAACGTAAGGAAGTCCTTCTTCACCCAGAGAGTGGTAGAAAACTGGAACGCTCTGCTGGAAGCTGTCATAGGGGAAAACACCCTCCAGAGATTCAAGACAAAGTTAAACAAGTTCCTGCTGAACCAGAACAGATGCAGGTAAGGCTAGACTCAGTTAGGGCACTGGTCTTTGACCTAAGAGCTGCCACGGGAGCGGACTGCTGGGCACGATGGACCACTGGTCTGACCCAGCAGTGGCAATTATGTTCTTATGTTCTTAACAAAATTGGCAGGGTGTTTGAGCCAAAGGACATACAAGAAAAGACTGGAAGACCTGACTATACTATATATACTATACACTGTATAGCAGTGTATCGCAAAATGTGTGCCGCAGCGGATTCCAGGTGTGCCACGAGATGCCGGCAATGAGGAGAGGCGCCAGAACCAGCTGACTGCTTACAAGACGTGCCTCTCAAAGCGAGAGGCACATCCTGTAGATAGTCAGCTGGCACTGCCACCGATGACTCTCCTTCTCACCGGCGTCTCTCCTCCTCTCCCCGCACCTCCCCTCTTCGAGGAACCCCCCCACCGGCGATGTGACAGGTTCAGGGCTGCAGCCAGGAAGCATCCACACATGCGCACACATTGACGTGACATCATTGCATCAACGTCCGCACACTTCTGGGTGCCTTCTGGCCACATCAACGGATTTAGTGTGCTGTGGTGCTGAAAAGTTTGAGGGACACTGCTATAGAGGACAGGAGGGGCAGGGGAGATATGATACAGGACGTTTTCATACTTAAAAAGTATTTATACAGAACCAAATCTTTTCCAGAGAAGGGAAAATAATAAAACTAGAGAGTATAAATTGAGGTTGAATGGTGGTAGACATAAGAGTAATGTTAGGAATATATATTTTTTTTCATGGAAAGGGTGGTGAATGCCTGGGATGCCCTCCCAAGAGAGATAGTAAAGAGGAAAGTGGTGATGGAATTTAAAAAAAGCATGGGATGAACACAGAGGATGTCTAATCAGTAAATGAAGTGTATAAATTGAAGACCCAGGGCCAGAATTGTGCAAACAAAAGCAGGACAAGGGAGACAGCACAGAAGATGACCTAACTGGCCGCCATCTTGTTGGAATATTCATTTCTATCTCTATCTCTACCTCTGTCTTTATATTTTTATCTTTACTTTTCATAAATTGTTTCTTCAGGTACTTTAGTTAGATTGTGAGCCTTTGGGACAGTTAGGGAATTTCCAAGTACCTATCTTATTTATTTTTATTTATTGTATCTTTTAATGCATCATTTTTGTAAACCGCTTAGAAACCTCATGGTTATTAGCGGTATATAAGAATTAAATTAAATTAAAAATATATGGTTATTTGGCTTAGGATGGGCTGGAGAAGGCTTCGACGGGAACTCTAGTCTTTGGGATGGTTTAGATAGGCTGGAATGAACTTTGACGGCATCTCCAGTCGTTGGAACCTAAGGATAGTAACAGGCAGACTCCTACAGTCTATGCACCAGAAATATCAAAGAAAAAGGACAATTAAATTTAATCATGAATCTATCACGTGTGTACCTATGTTATTATGCTACTATTATAGCGGAACATCACTGTTGCATGGGCATGAAAATTTGGCCACCCACCGATAGTGATTCAATCAGGCAGGCAGAGGCCAGATTGAGGTATAGGTGACATATGTAGCTGTCTCCAATGTCAAATTTCCATAGGTGTGGGAGCGCAGGTCAGTGTTCCCGCTAAGCTGCGCTGGGGTGCGCTGACGCACAAAATATTACCTCGCAGCGCACAAGTTTCTCGTCACAGCGCACACAGTGTAGAGCACAGTTCTTCAACCGCCGGTCCGCAAACAAAATCTTGCCGGTCCGCGAAGGATTCGGTCCCGCCGCAACGAAAGGCCGGCGTCAGCTGACTTGCAACTTCCTGTTGCAGTCGCTGTGCCGGGACTCCTGCCTTCGCCGGGACTCCTGCCTTCCACCGCGTTTGCCTCCTGCCTTGTCTCCGCACCTCCAGACCAGCAGCGGCAGCTGTGTATGCTTTTAACTTCGGCACAAAGCTGCCCCTAATCAATAGTTTAGCGCGGTTTCATAAGGCAGCCTCGGTGCCTTTGCTAGGCCGGCCCACATCGCATCATCGAAGCGGGCCGGCTATCAAAGGCCCCGAGGCTGCCTCATGAAACCGCGCTAAACTATTGATTAGGGGCAGCTCTGTGCCGAAGTTAAAAGCATACAGAGCTGCCGCTGCTGGTCTGAACTCTTGGGCCGCTGAAGGAGGGCAAAAAGCAGCTGTCCTGGAGGTTTCCCTTCCTCTCGCCTTTACAGGTTCCTTTTTTCCACCTTTTTTTTTTCCTTCAAACGGCAACGGGCCCCAGCATCGACATCAATCAAGTAAGTTCCACTGTCAATCAAGCGGTTCTGCTCGGCCAAAGCTTCCCCTGTGACATGAGCCACCCTCAGGGGAAAGAAAGTGACCCACAAAGGTGAGGGGAAGGGGGGCAGATGATGGAAGTTGGGGGGGGGGAGAGAGAGAGAGAGAGAGAAGGGGCAGATGATGGAATGGAGGAGATGAGAGAGAGAGAGAAGGGGACAGATGATGGAAGTGAGAAGAAGGGAGAGAGAGCAGAAGGCAGATGGATGTCAGTTGAGAAGGGAGAGCAGATGCTGAATGGAAGTGGGGAAAGAACACATACTGGATGGAAGGAGGAGATAAATAAAGGGGGAAGAAAATAGTAAGATAATGGAGGGGTGAGGGAAAGGGGTGACAAGCTGTGTGTAGACACAGTGAAAAGAGGGAAACGGGACTAAATAGTAAGAAAGAATTTAATTTAGATGGAGGCAGAAAATAGAGAAGGAAGACCAGAGAAGAAAAGGGAAGAGAGAGCAGAGAATGATCAGATCTGAGTGGAGGAAATGAGAAGAGAGATATGCTAAAAACCACAGGGGGGAGGGAAGGATAGAGATGCCAGACCATGAGGGGAACAGAAGGAAGATGATGGATGCTAGACCAAATTGGGGGGTGGGGGGGGGGGCAGGAGGAGAGATGGCAGGGAAAGACAGACAGTGAATGGAAGGGGCAGATGCTGGACTGAAGAGACAGAGAAGGTTATCATGCTGCTGTACCGGGCCATGGTACGCCCTCACCTGGAGTACTGCGTCCAGCACTGGTACTTTAAGAAGGACACGGTACTACTCGAAAGGATCCAGAGAAGAGCAACTAAAATGGTTAAGGGGCTGGAGGAGTTGCCGTACAGCGAAAGATTAGAGAAACTGGGCCTCTTCTCCCTTGAGCAGAGGAGATTGAGAGGGGACATGATAGAAACATTCAAGGTACTGAAGGGAATAGACTTAGTAGCTAAGGCAGGGAGAACGAGAGGGCACTCTCTAAAGTTGAAAGGGGATAGATTCCATACAAACGTAAGGAAGTTCTGTGGTAGAAAGCAACATATTTATTTGGCTCATAACTTGCTGGCGCCCGATATTTTTAGCTCACAGTGAAAAAAGTTTGCTCACAACACCCGCCCGCTTAGAGGGAACACTGGTTGCCACTGCCATACAACCTTCCAGACTTGCTGCATCTGCCTTCTATAGGCAGAAACAACTCTTTCAAGAAAATATTGTGCAGGTCTTAGCAGCCTTTACACAATTGTCAATCCTGTGGCCTCCATGACACTTCTACTGGACAAGTTTCTATGGCAAAAGGAAGCCTATGTAAGGAGCAGGAGTGGGGGCCACCCAAAGACCTATCAACATATGAGCGCTCACAAGACTTGCACTGAATTTCATTTCAGAAATGATTGCTGCGAGGTAGGTGCCATTCAGATGGGGGGAGAAAGAGGATCTAGGAAGGAGCAATCCATCCCTGTTTGTAGTGCCACAGCCCTCGGTCAATGAACTGAAGGAGTTCTCTTCCTCCACCCAGTGGCGTAGCGAGGGTGAGAGAAGCCTGGTGTGGTGGTGCCCCCCCATGCCCTCCTCTCTGTCGCCCCACTCCTTGCGCACCATCCACCCCACTCCTTCTGTGCCCCCACGCCACGCTCAAGCCCTCCCTTCTCTCCCCTGCAGCTCTTTAAATCTTCACCAGCGCAAGCAGCTTCTCCGGCCTGCTGCTCATGCTAGCATTGGCTTTTTCTCTGATGTCACTTCCTGTCCCCTTAACCCAGAAGTGATTTCAGAGGGATCCAAGCCGGCATGAGCAACAGGCTAGAGTAGTTGCTCACTCTGGTGAAGAATTTAAAGCGGTACAGAGAGCAGGGAAGGGAAGGCATGAGCGTGGTGTGGAAGGGGGGCAGAGAGGTGCCGCCGCCCCCACTAAGACAGCACCGGAGGTGGTCTGTCCCCACCCTCACCACCCTTACTACATCACTGCCTCCATCCCCAACTGAGTTGAAAGAGCATCACTTCCTACTGGTTGCTCACACTCCATTTTTAGTCGCTCAGTCCAATCACAGAAAGGGACCTGATTTTCGGTTTAGAAGATGAATGAAGCTTGTTCTACTTTTCAACATTTTCAAAAACAACAAAGATACTTATGACTTCCAAATGCCAAAGCATATATAAATAAACTCTGGCAGTGACTTTTTGAGTGCTAGTTGTAGAGTTTCAAAATGGGCTATTGGAATCTTTACTCTACCATCCTGAAGAAAATCTTTGGACTTGATCGTATCCAAAAACACTCCTACAAGGGAAGTAGCATTGCCTGGACAAAAAGTAGATTTTTGAAAGCTGTTAAGGACCACTAAAACTGCAGAAGAACAATGATCTTTAGCAAAAAAAATAATAATAAAGCTTTTAACTGTGACTGAGCCATGAGGAAACAGTCATCCAGATAAGGAAACACTAAGGGCTCCTTTTACTAAGGTGCGCTAGCCTTTTTAGCGCACGCACAAAATTACTGCGTGCTATTCCACATGGTATGCTTCTAGAATAACGCCAGCTCAATGCTGGCATTAAGATCTAGCGCGCAGGGCAATTTAGTGCGCGCTATTCCGCGCGTTAAGGCCCTAACGCACCTTAGTAAAAGGAGCCCTAAATGGACTTACTTGTGAAAGTGCATCACTTCCACCACAAGACTCTTTCTAAACACCCTGGAAGCTGATGAAAGGCCAAAAGGAAGAACTTTGTACTGGAAATGACTGGACTGAAGGGTAAATTTGAGGCACTTCTTGTAAGAAGATAGATTAGAATATGTACCGTATTTTCATGTAGATAACGCGCACACGGGTATAGCGCGCAAGGGTATGCATGGTTTGTAAAAACCATGTATAATGCGCACGTTATATGCGAGAAAATACGGTATATACCAGTGGTCTCAAAGTCCCTCCTGGATTTCCCCAATGAATATGTATGAGATCTATTTGCATGCACTGCTTTCATTGTATGCTAATAGATCTCATGCATATTCATTGGGGGAAATCCTGAAAACCCGATTGGATTCTGGCCCTCGAGGAGAGACTTTGAGACCCCTGGTGTATACGGACTAACGTAACTCTAACAACCTGACCCTATCATTCCCAACTCTGAAAGATATAAACTACAAGACATCTCACAGCATATTATTCAGCTACCAAATAGTAAACATGTGGAACTCACTTCCCATTGAAATTCACATAACCACAGCATACATACTATTTTGTAAAAATCTAAAAACCTTATTATGTATGTAAGGTTTTAATCCGCCTTGTTAAAAGGTGGACTATAAACCACAAGTCCCTACCAGGGGTCCAAAGAGACTCAGACTACTGATACAGGTCACCTGAATCAAACACAATGTTAATGGTTAGCTGCTATTTATGATATATTATCTCAGACTGTATGTATAATTTGATAACTTTAAGTAACATGTATAATTTTCATAACATATTTAACTGTATACAAAATCCTCTGTAATATGTTGCCTGTAACCCGCCTAATTAATGAGGATTCAGCAGGATATAAGATTGCACATAACATAACACATTTTTCAGATCTAGGGTACACATCTAATCCCCCTTTGCTGAGCAGAAAAAAAAACATGGCGGTTATAGTGGTCATTTTGACATTCTCTTTGAAAAGGTAATGTCTGAGATCTCTGGGGTCAAGAAAATCAAGTAAATCTATGTCTTTTGGGGACCGGGAAGTATCTTAAATAAAATCATCAGTTATGTTCTATGGCTTTGTCTTGGAGAATTATGTAAATTTTCTCATGCAGTAAATTTTGGTGCTTGGAAGGAGGTTTGGTTTTTGGAAAATGGCTGATGGATTTCAGATTGTGTGGGAAATGATGTTTTGCCAAGCCAGCCTGCAGAGTGAGGGGAGAGTGTGGTGCAGTGGTTAAATCCATGGATGCAGCACTCTGAGGTTGTGGGTTCAAACCTGCATGGCTCCTTGTGACCCTGGGCAAGTCAATCAATCCCCCCATTGCCCCAAGTACATTAGATAGATTGTGAGCCCACCAGGACAGACCAAAAAAAAAATGTTTGAGTACTTGAATAAAATTCATGTAAACCATTCTGAGTTTTCCTGGGAGAATAGTATAGAAAATAAAATCAGCGCATAATGAATGCTTGATCCAAGGTGAGAGACCAGTTTCATGTACAAGTTTTATGCATATTGAATCCCTCATGAAACTAAGAGATGAGGTGGCAAGACTAAGAGACATCTGTGAAATCCAGAAAACCATCCCAGACATACTTTTTTAATTCATCGGGCATCTCCAGCAAAGGGGATGGAGACATTAGGTCAAAAGAGGACAGCTGGACACAATTCACCATACCCTGCAAAGTTAACCTCATTACCCCATCTTCTGTTGCACCGAAGAACAGATTTGTAGCCCTAAAGGTAGAAGATATAAAAATATCTTCTGTTGAACTGGAAGATACAGAGTTCAAAAATCTTAAAGCGTTTAGAGCAGCAGCCATTAAGAAACGAAAGGTAGTGGTGGTTGATGATTCCCTTCTGAGAGGTACAGAGGTACCCATCTGCCATCCAGACATGACATCAAGGGAGGTGTGCCTTTTGTCTGGTGCAAAGATTTGAGATATAGTAGAATGTTTGCTGAAACTACTTTTTTGGGGCTGAGGAAAGTAGTCACCGTAATCCTGGGTCAGGGGCGAGTACGAAAACTTTCGAATCGGGGGTATGTTCATATGACAATTATGGGTCACATTGTAATTTTGAGTCTAGAGGGAGCACACATTGTAATTCTGGGTCCAAGGGGAGTACACATTGTAGTTATGAGTCTAGGGAGAATACAAGTACACATTGTAGTTATGAGTCTAGGGAGAATACAAACAATGCTAAAGATGTTCAAGTAGCTCAAGCAGGAACATCCCCACTGAGACGTAACAAAAATACAACATGGAGGGCTATGTACGTCAACGCACACAGTTTGGGAAACAAGATCCTGGAATTAAAAACAGAAATAAGGAATGCCGACCTGGATGTGGTGGCAATATCTGAGACCTGGCTCACAGACTCCCACGGGTGGGACATGGTCTTACCGGGTTACAACTTGCTTCGCCGGGACAGGGAGGGCAGAATAGGGGGAGGTGTAGCATTATATACTAAAGATGACATTATGGTCACAAGAATCTCAGATGTCCAGTACACTGGGGAATCCCTTTGGGTTAATTTGGCCAGAGGGAAGGACAAATGCTTGTATCTTGGCGTAATTTACAGACCCCCAAGACAACATGATGACCTGGATATGGAAATAATTAGTGATATAGAAAATATCACCTTGCGTGGGGACACAGTAGTGTTAGGTGACTTCAACATGCCTGATGTGGATTGGGATACACTTACCTCTGCTTCCGGCAGCAGCAGGAGGCTATTAAAATCTATGAAAGGAGCTGGTCTCAAGCAACTAGTGTTGGACCCAACAAGGGATCAGGCAATACTGGACCTACTACTTACCAATGGAGAAAGTGTCACAGAGGTCTCGGTGGGCGACACATTGGCCTCCAGTGACCACAACATGGTATGGTTCAATCTTAGGAAAGGTTTCACTAAATCTACCACACTGACCAAGGTCCTCCAATTCAAGGATACAAACTTCAAAGAAATGGGAGACTTCGTTCACCAGGCGCTACAAGGACAAGCAGAAACCGATAGTGTGGAAGAAATGTGGTCGACTTTGAAAACCACCATACAGGAAGCGACAAACTGCTATGTTAAATTAGTAAGTAAACGGCGAAGGAACAATAAGCCAAAGTGGTTCACTGCGGAGATCTCAGCCCTTATCAAGGAGAAGAAAAAAGCATTCATCTCTTACAAACAATCAGGGAAACAGGTCTCTAGAGCAGACTACTTGACCAAATCAAAAGCCGTCAAAACGGCAGTCAGGGAGGCTAAGTTTCACATGGAGGAGTCTCTGGCAAAAAACATCAAGAAGGGAGATAAATCCTTCTTTAGGTATATCAGTGACAGAAGTAAAAACTCAGGCGGGATTGTACATCTTAGGAAACCAGATGGAGACTATGTGGAAAAGGATTCGGAAAAAGCCCAACTATTAAATGAATACTTCAGCTCAGTCTTCACCCGAGAAGCGCCGGGACTTGGCCCTCAGCTACAGACAAGAGTTGACTCAGTTGACCCGTTTAGTAACTTCGAGTTTACGCCCAGCAGTGTCTACAGTGAGCTATCAAGGCTCAAGGTTAACAAGGCAATGGGGCCTGACAACCTACACCCCAGGGTGCTAAGGGAGCTGTGTGATGTCCTGGCGGAGCCACTGTCCAAGCTCTTCAACCTCTCCCTTAGGAAAGGCAGCGTCCCGTCAGACTGGAGGACAGCTAACTTCATTCCACTCCACAAGAAAGGCTCCAAGATGGAGACAGCAAACTACAGACCAGTGAGTCTAACATCGATAGTGAGCAAACTAATGGAAACTCTAATAAAACACCAATTGGATAAGATCCTGGATGAGGAGAATCTACGGGATCCCCGTCAACATGGATTTACAAAAGGGAGATCGTGCCAATCCAACCTGATCAGCTTCTTTGACTGGGTGACGGGGAAGCTAGATATTGGGGAGTCCCTGGACATCGTGTACCTGGACTTTAGCAAAGCATTCGATAGCGTACCACACCGCAGGTTGCTGAGCAAGATGAGTTCTATAGGATTAGGTGACACATTGACGAAATGGGTTGGGAACTGGCTTGGAGGTAGGCTTCAAAGGATGGTGGTGAACGGCACACCCTCTGAAATGACGGAGGTGATCAGTGGAGTGCCACAGGGCTCGGTCTTGGGCCCAATCCTATTCAACATCTTTATAAGGGACTTGGCAGAAGGGCTTCGGGGTAAAATAACATTATTCGCCGATGACGCCAAACTAAGTAATGTAGTGGGCAAATGCACAATAGGTGATGTTTCAATGCCCGACTACATGATGCACGACCTACTCCTACTGGAGCGCTGGTCTAGGTCCTGGCAACTCAACTTCAATGCAAAAAAATGCAAAGTTATGAACCTGGGCAAACAAAATCCATGCAAGACTTACACCCTAAATGGAGAGATCCTAACAAGAACTGAAGCAGAACGTGACCTAGGGGTGATCGTCAGTGAGGACATGAAGGCTGCCAATCAAGTGGAGCAAGCTTCATCCAAAGCAAGACAAGTCATAGGTTGCATATGCAGGGGTTTCGTCAGCCGAAAGCCGGAAGTCATTATGCCGCTGTATAGATCCATGGTGAGGCCCCATCTGGAATACTGTGTGCAATTCTGGAGGCCGCATTATCGCAAGGATGTGCTGAGACTGGAGTCGGTTCAGAGAATGGCCACCCGGATGGTCTCGGGACTCAAGGATCTCCCATACGAGGAACGGCTAAACAAATTGCAGCTATACTCAGTCGAGGAGCGCAGAGAGAGGGGGGACATGATCGAGACGTTCAAGTACCTCTCGGGCCGCATAGAGACGGAGGAAGATATCTTCCTTTTCAAGGATCCCACGACAACAAGAGGGCATCCGTGGAAAATTAGGGGAGGGAAACTACGAGCTGACACCAGGAAATTCTTTTTCACAGAAAGGGTGGTTGATCGCTGGAATAGTCTTCCAATGCATGTGATCGAGGCCAGCAGCGTGCCTGATTTTAAGGCCAAATGGGATCGTCACATGGGATCTATTCACAGGGCGAAGGTAGGGGAGGGATCTATTCATAGGGCGAAGGTAGGGGAGGGACATTAAGGTGGGCAGACTAGATGGGCCTTGGCCCTTATCTGCCGTCTATTTCTATGTTTCTATGTTTCTAAACTCATCAAGCCTACGGACTGTTATCCTATGCTACTCATCCATGTTGGCACAAATGATACTGCTAGGCATTCCACTGAATGCATAAAAAGTGACTTCATGGCTCTAAGTCAGAGAGTAAAGCAATTAGGTGCAAAGGCAGTGTTCTCATCAATCCTTCCTGTCTTAAGTAAAGGAGAAATAAGAGAAACTCATTTCCTGGAACTGAATGTGTAGATGGTGTCAACGTGAATGCTTTGGTTTCTTAGACCATAGAATGATTTTCCAAGACCTGCTCAATAGAGATGATCTCTATCTATCAAAAAAAAGGGATGAAGTGTCTTTAGTAACAGTGTCTTTAGTAACAGTTAATGTACTGAAGAGGGCTTTAAACTAAATTTACTGAGGATGGGTGTAAAATACCCCAAGGTAATTAATAACTCTCAGGAATAAAAGGCATCAAATACCGTTATTGAAATGAGACAAAAGAACGATAGCTGGAAAGCTTTGTATATCAATGCCCATATTATGGGAAACAAAATTCCAGATCTAGATGCTGTAATGGTAAAAGCTGAATTGGATTTAGTGGCGGTCACGGAGACATGGCTCAAAGAGAACCATGATTGGTATGTAGTTATACCTGGTTATAATCTATTCAGGAGGGATAGGGTAGGTAAAAAGGGCAGAAGAGTGGCTTATATGTTAAGAATAATATTAAAGTGACAAAATTATGAGATGAAGGGGTGGAAGAAGAAGCACTGTGGGTTAATCTGGAAAGAGGGAATGGAGAATGTATTTACGGTGGTGTGATATACAGGCCTACTTCACAGTTGGAACTAATGGCTAGGAAAGGGGAAATACTACTGATAGGTGATTTTAATAGGGATGTTGATTAGACTGTCCTAGCTGCGGGATCATCTAGAAACAAGGAGATCTTGGATTAGCTACAGGAAGAATTGTTTGGACAATTAGTAACAGAATCCATGCGGGATAGAACTATTCTGTACTTGGTGCTTACAAATGAGAAAAGTGTTCCTGAGGTTACAGTGGGTGATCATTTAGCATCTAGTGATCACAGCATGGTGAGTTCAACATCAAAATGCAGAATGAGAGAATTTACTCAAGACTGAAGGTTCTAGGCTTCAAAAAAACTAACTTTGTCAAGATTGGGGGATATCTAAGGAGGAGTTAGTTGGATGGGAACAGCTGAATGAAGCAGAAAAGCAGTGGGCAAAACTGAAAGATGCTATTCTAAAGGTGGCAAATCTTTATGTTAGGAAAGTACATGAAAGGAAAAGAAGGCTGCTCTGATTATCAAATGCAGTAGCTGAAAGGGTGAGAGAAAAAAGGTTAGCCTTCATAAATTACAAGACGTCGCAGAAAGAGGAAGACTGACAAAAGTATGTAGAAAAACTACAAGAAGCAGGGAAAGCTGTCAGAAAAGCAAGGATGCAAATAGAAGAAAAGATAGCTGATAAGGTAAAATTTGGGGCCAAAACATTATTAGATATGTAAGTGATAGGAAGAAGTGTCAAAATGGCATAATGAGGCTCAAGGGTGAAGGAACAAATATGCCAAAACCGATAAGGATAAGGCTGAACTGCTTAACAATTATTTCTGGGAAAAGAAGTATAGTGGACCAGGAAAGATTCTCATAAGACTGTGTTTGTGAGGAACTAGTTAAATTAAAAGTAGACAAAGTGATGGGGCCTTACGGGGTACAATCGAGGGTACTCAAGGAACTCAGAGAGGTTCTGGCGGCTCCATAGTCTCATTTTTTTAATGTTTCCTTAGAGTCTGGTGTGGTCCTGAAGGACTGTAGAATAGCAGATGTGGTCCTTCTGCACAAGAGCAGAAGTAAGAAGGAGGTTGTGAATTACAGGTCGGTTAGTCTGATCTCCGTAGTGAGTAAACTAATGGAAACACTTCTTAAGCAGAAGATAGTGAGATTTCTAGAATAAAATGGACTGCAGGATCTGAGGCAGCTTGCTTTTATGAGAGGCAGGCCTTGACAGATGAATCTGATTGATTTTTTTTTACTGGATGACCAAACTATTGGATACTGGGTGACCAAATATGCGATTGATAAATAAACTGAATGTATGCAGTATGAGTGACAAACTGAATTAAAAGCTGATTAAGTGGAAGGAGTCAAAGGGTAGTGGTAAATGGAGTTTGCTTGGAAGATAAGGATGTTATTAGCTTTGTGAGTGATATTGCAGAAGGACTGTCATCTTTTTGTAGATGATACCTAGCTCTGTAATAGGCTAGAAACCAAGGAGGGTGTGGATAACAAGAGCCAGGATCTGGAAAGCTTGAAGAATGGTCTGGTAATTGGCATCAGACACCATGGAAAAGGAGGAGAAGTTGAAAATCTATGATTGACATCTTCTGCAGTATGCTCATGAGCACAAATGGGCAACCATATGGTTCAGCATACCATTCCTATTTCATTGGAAACACTATTATGAACCTTTTAAAACTGTACCTTCAAACAGTGTCATAGAACATCTAAAACTCAATAGATTCTGGAATTTGCTAAAAGCAGGACTGATATTAAACATGCTGGGCTCCAGGGCTCAAATTTAGGAGAGGAGCTCCAAACCCACAGAACCCCAAGCCCACCTTCTTGAGCTTCAGGTAGGCTTGGGGGCCTAGCACAATTGTCTTATATACATCCACCTAATATTAGCCTTAGAATTTACTAGGGCATTTGATTAGACGCAGCGAGACCCGGAAACCTGCAACAACACAATGCCAGCTGTGGAAACCCTGAGAGAACATCTAACCCAGCTCCATGGAGAGAGCATCTTTAAACTTGCCAGAGATGTTTCCACTCTGGACTTTCACAACAAAATCCAAATTTCTGGACAACTGACTTTCCTGCCAAAATTCAAATTGGTGGACTTCCCTGTTCTCAATCAGGCCAGTGAACCCACTATTTACAAAGTCAAACTGCAGACTTCAGAGAATACCCTGAAGAAAGCCACAGCATGATGGCTGAAACGTCAGTTTCTACATGACAAGACGCAGCGAGACCCGGAAACCTGCAACAAGAAAACATTTCCTCTCCCCTAGGTGAGATTTACTATCATTTTTTTTTATAATTCAAGCCTAGCAATCTGGTCTCAAAATGTCCTATCTCTTCTTGAGGTTCTTATAACTTAAGGGTATCCACTTATTCCTTTGAAATTTTCCAGAAGGAGAACTGAATTCAAGGAAACTGGGGATGTCCTGTCCTGTCCTGTCCTCTTTATAAGAGCCGTGAACATTGAATTGGGGCCATTGTCTCATAGCAGACAGTGCACTGCAGAACAGCCCTTTTGTTGATGGCCATCCATTGCTCAGAATCTCCATCTTTCAGTATCGGCTTTCTCTCTACTATCACTTCATCATCATCTTCCACTTCAGTGGACAGTTAGCGATGCTATTAATAGGTCTGCGGCGTCCGCTGTGGCCAGCGCGACTCATCACAGTTAAGGCCATCAGCCTTCTCAGCTAAACACCTCTGTTTTTCATCCTTCCTCAGTAATATCAAGCTTTTACGGACAGCACAAATTGTGAAGGATCGGATCTCAACTTTATTTTCCCTGCTGCCACTTACCCTTCGTTATGATTTATGAAAGCGTCTGCTGATCTCCTAAAGTGGATTGATTGTGTCAGGCAAAACATAGCTATTAAGTACTGAAAGTGCTACTTGATGCTTCAGTGTTTAAAGAATGCTTCTCTATTACAGTACAGAGGGAAAAAGGCTACATCTTTAAACTTCAGAGACACTTCTCTGGCCATAGTTAATTCTGTTATAGTCCGGCATTTCTTACATTCAGCATTCCTCTCAGCATTCAATATAGACTCTGACATTCTTTTATGTTTGTCTTCAGCAAAATTCTCCAGAAGAGCACTCCAGTGATAAAACTCAACCAGAAAAAAAAAGGCAATGCCTGTGAGTTGCTCGTCTGATTTGCTTTCCAAGTCTCTGTCAGGTAGGAGGTCTGAGCTGATGATTGGCACTTGGTTCTGTGAGCTAGAGAAAATCCTGGAGCGGCAAGTCAATAAGTTGCTTGGGTTTCCTCTGGTAGGCAATTCCGGTCCTTGAGAGCAGGAGCCAGGTCAGGTTTTCAGGATATCCACAATAAATATGCATGAGATAGATTTGCATGTCAAGGAGGCAGTGCATGAAAATCCATCTCATACATATTCATTGTGGATATCCTGAAAACCTGACCTGGCTCCGGCTCTCGAGGACCGGAATTGCCTAGCCCTGCTCTGGTAGGCCAAGTCAGTCTGAGTTTTGCCCTCTAGTATCTTGACTTGTAATTCATGCTTCTACAAGAGAAACTGGACTTCTAAATTCTTCTGTCTCCTCTGTGCCTCGGGCAACATGACTGTAATCTAGGCTAAATATTTTAAGATATATACTTTCTAAACAGCTAAGGACCCTTTCCTCAGGTCATTGTTGAGTAGCCTGGGGAACAGGGCCAGATAAGTACATAGCAAAAGTAAGCATCTGCCTAAGGCTGAAATATTTAAGGGTCGTGTTAGATGTGTTCAGGGATCAGGAATCTAGGGGTTGCTAGCTGGATTTTTCAGGACTGCAGATAATGCCAATGTCAGGAAACTACAATGGCTAAAGTAGCTGGGAAATGTCTGAAGGATAGTGTTCTATCTGCAACTCTCTATAATTCCCCCCTCCCCCCCCCCCCCCCGGCCTGTCACTAATGTCACTAGCAGTCCAATACGTCAGTCAGCTTCCTGATGATATTCCCAGTTCTGCAGACCAACCCCATAGAGAAAGAGCCCATGACAGGAGTCAAATAGATTGTGGGTAGGATCCAGCCAATGAGAAGGCCCCGGGGGATGGAGTACTGGCAAGGCAGGATTAACCAATAGGCCAAGTAGGCACGTGCCTAGGTCCCAAAATGGTCAGGGGGCCCGATGAAGGAGGGCATCAAATTTGTTTTTTCCAAACAGCGATGGGTCCCTCCAGCATTGATCGGCAATGCAGGCTCCCCCATCGACAGAAAGTAAGACAAGGAAGTAAAGCGGGTAAGAAAGGCAACGGGAACTGTAATTGTGCAAATGGTGCTGCTTACCCAAAGCTTCCCTCTGACGCAGCTTCCTGTTTCCGCTTGGGCGCACAGTGGGGTGGGGCGGGGCAGGGGGCCCAGTGTACTTGCGTGCCTAGGGGCCCTCAATGAATTAATCCTGCCCTGAGTACTGGAAGGCAGCTCTAGTCACAGGCAACTCTAGTCATAGTGTGAGCCAGTGGGAAATTCTTCCAATGTGCAAGTGAGCCTTCTACATGAGGTGGAAAGTCCAAGCTCTGCAAGGGGCATTAAGCAGACCCTGAAGAGAACCATTGGAGCCAGTCAGAATAGGATTCTCAAAACTTACCGTGCCTTTAATGATGGTCGCTAAACCGACTTCAGCCAGTTTAGCGTGGCACTATTTTACCAGCTGATTATCAGAACGGCTCACTGAGGGTTTTTCCAAGCTTCCTGGTAGACTCCGTCTCTGCCATGCAAATGTATTACAACAAGGTCATAAATATCAAAGTGATAGTAAAATGGGCTTATCAATATTTAAACGAGCACTCTGGGCAATTCTCTATCATTGCCGAGTGATTCTCCAAGTGCGGCGCCAGCTTTTGATGACCAAAACTGGTGGGTGGTCCGGGGGTGTCGGTACTGTGTAAAGCCCATCTCAGGAGTATGTTTCTGGCTGTGGATGATCATAAATTATTTTTTTAATACACCATTCACATAAATTATAGTTTGGGGGAAAAATGATCTCAAAAGCACGCTTCTCGAGTGCATGTATTAGAGGCGTGCTTTATGCGAGCTTATTTAAAGCTGACGCTTGCACCTCCCCTCCCTCCCCTTCCTCTTCATCCAATAGTGCTGGCACGCCTATGATTGACACAATGACGCAGCGTTTGCTGGTAGTTCTCCGCCTCATCATATCCACCCATGCCATCCATGTGATGCACGCCTATGACGTGTGAATATATTGTGCTCCAATAAGGCATGCACCCAATACACATGCTTACAGCATAGCTTTTCCTGGCATATGCACACATGTTCGCCTCTTACCGTGGTCTATTCTGTGCACATGCAGATTGCTATCACCGATGACTCATCTCAAGTAAATTTGGCGACCCTCCGCAAGCCTCATTTCATGCGCAGTTTTTCCAAGAATAACTTGCCTTTTTCAAATCGTTACATTTACGGCCGCGACAGCAGCCCATCGGATTTTACTGCCAATATTAGAGAATCTAGCCCCGAGTGTCTTAGAGGGACAATAATGAGAAGGAAGGAACATGGGACAAAGTTGAGGGAAAAGATTGAGGCTGCTGTAGCCTGAGGAAAAGAGTTGATACCTAGAACTTCACATGGTAATGGGCAGAGGTGAAGAGGAGAGCAGCATGCATGTGTGTGTTTGCGTGAGTGCATAAAGAATGAGCGTATGTATGTGTGACGTATGTGCATGTTTCTACAAATAGTAAATGTGAGGGGACAGTGCCATATAAAGAGAGTTTGAAAATTTGGTGTTGAAGCAGAGAAGTCCACTGGTACAATGTGTCTATGTGTACACTAAGTGGAGGGAAGCTCTCTGCAAAAAACAAAAGGAATTGACCCCAAAATATCCACAAAGAAGAAAATCCAGAGAAAACCAAAAAAAACTCTGTGGAGTGACGATGTTCCCAAATGGACTTTATTTGAAAGTATCAAAGTTCCAAAAGTACACTAAAATCATCCACATAAAATAATTCCATCCCCATAAAAGTAAATCATCCACATAAGAGCCTTAAAGGACCTTCCGGTTCACCACACAATTGTTTTCCACATACTCACTTTATAGGACCCCCAGGGACCCCTGAAGAAGACTTTTTGTCGAAACGCGGACTGTGTTGGGTCCTGTATCCCTAGCGGACTAGGTCCTTTAAGGCTCTTATGTGGATGGAATTATTTTATGTGGATGATTTTAGTGCACCTTTGGAACTTTGATACTTTCAAATAAAGTCCATTTGGGAAGCTCTCTGCTCAAGGAATGTACCCAGGTAACTACTGAGTAACCTGGACAAATGCCTTTGAGAACTAATACTGAGTGGAGGAGGAGTCTAATGGTTAGTGCAGCAGCCTGTAAATCAGGGAAACCGGGTTCAATTCCAACTGCAGCTCTTTGTGATATTGGGCATTGTCCCAGGCTCAAAATAATCACCTGGATATAATATATAAACTACTTTGACTGTATCCACAAAATAGGCAGAACATAACATAAGAGTAGCCTTACTGGGTCAGACCAATGGTCCATCAAACCCAGTAGCCCGTTCTCATGGTGGCCAGTCCAAGTCCCTAGTACCTGTCCAAACCCAAGGTGTAGCAATATTCCATGCTACTGATACAGGGCAAGCAGTGGCTTCCTCCTTGTTTTTCTCAATAACAGACTATGGACTTTTCCTCCAGGAACTTGTCCGCACCTTTCTGAAAACCAGCTACACTATCCGCTACCTGCTGCCTCTGCACTGTGTATCACAAACACCACTGAAAATTACATGTACAGTACTGTATATGTTTTGTGTAGCTTCTTGTCTTTGTGAAGTCACTTTTACATTCAAGTCTTTCTAGATTAATTCCTCTGACACATGGCCTTCAATCTCACTCTTTGGTGCAGTCCACCCTTGGTGCATCTGGAAGGGCCAGCTCAAGGGTTAGATGATGCCCTAGGCAAAACATCAGTCATACAACCCCTTCCTGCCTCCACTAAGGGGGGATTCAAGGCTTAAGGTTCTCCCCTCCCCTGTTGTGTCCAGCATCTCTCCCCTTTCCTCCCACTCCCCCACAGCATCCCGCATTGCTCTCATTTCTTCCTTTCTTCTTTTCTTCCTTCCCCAGCCCATCCACTGTGTAGACTAGTTGGCTACCTAGGGCAGCACAATTTAGAGGGCAACACTGACATTTAGTCTCCATCAGTATCTCTCTTTTCTTCCTTCCTTTGCTCCCTCAAAGGTGTTCAGTGGTTTGGCCCATAACTATAGAAGATGCATCAGGCTGGTACAGGACCTTTAGCATCCACACCTGGCAAAGCCTTGCCAGCTTCCATCCCATCGGAACTTCCTCTTTCAGAAAGGTTGGGAGCTGGCACAAAACATCTCTACATTCTGATTGCCATGTCACATTCATGGTGGAAGGGAAGTAAGATGCTGAACATTTTGTGATGGAGAAAGGGAAGGAATGAAAAAAAAAAAAAAAGAGAGAGTGATTTTGGAGACCACAGGAGAGGGAGGAGAATTGATAAAGACCCTTCAGTTGTGCTGCCCTAGGCAGCTAACTAATCTGTCTAGTGGGCAGACTGGCCTTGGCCTCTAGTTTGTACCAGCAACAAAGGTGGCTGCAGCTTACTTTCCCAGCTTTCCTGGATCTACACTTCTCCGTCTGTATTCACGGTTTCAGCAATCGCGGTTTCAATTATTCACGGTTTTTAGCTTGCTGGCTCCTCCCCCCCCCCCAATTACATCAGCTTGCATAGAGAAATTGCTGATTCCAAGCATTTACAGAGAAAATCACTGATTCCCAGCACTTTCTTCACTGTGTTTTGCCTCTCCTTCAGGAACAGGCCAAGTCTCCCACCATGTTATTCGCGGTTTCACCATATTCACGATGGTTTTTAATAGAAAACAGCGAATAACATATGAAAAAGTTATTTGCAGTTTTTCTGTATTCACGGGTCTGTTAATTCCCTATCACAGCAAATACGGAGAGAGAAGTGTAGTCATGTGGCCACTCTACTTGAAGTATGTGATTGAAAAATCTCCATGCTAATTCCACAACCTGCTACAGCTGCCACACCCCACACCCAGCTCTAAATCCCACTGTTTTCCCCACACTGTACCTGGACACCCGGGGGTGGGGGGAAGGCCATGAAAACAGTGAATGTAACTGTGGGAAGAGGGATGAGAAAAGAATACATGAGGGTCCATGGTAGAGACACACAGATGTATGTTTGCCTTGGGCTCAATATAGGGCTCCTTTTACTAAGCTGCGTTAGGGCATTAATGCGCAGAATAGCGCGTGCTACAATGCAGCGTGCGCTAGATGCTAATGCCAGCATTGAGCTGGCGTTAGCTCTAGCCACGTAGCGCGGGGTTAGCGCGCGCTAATATGTTACGTGCGCTAAAAATGGAGCCTAAGTGTTAATCCAGTCTTGCTGGGTAAAAGATCACACACACCAAAAATTCAAAACAAGCTGCATACCTCTCATAGGTGTCTTAATTTTAGACACCTAAAGTTGGTGCAAGACTTAGGCTGAAAGAAGTGCCTAACTTTAGCCTGCTATTCAGTTGCCTACATTTAGGGTCCTAAGTTAAACATCTAGCATTGGAACAGTGGCGTAGCGAAGGTGAGAGGCGCCAGGGGGGGTGCTGCCCCTCACCCTTTTCTCTGCTCCCATCCCATTCATTCCTTCCCGCCCCCTCCTTCCGTGCACACGTGCTTCCCTGTCTTTCCCCCCCCCCTACGTTCCCAGCGTGAGCAGCAACCCCAACCTTCTGCTTGCGCCAGCGTCGGCTCTTCCTCTGACGTCACTTCCTAGGTGCAGGTCCAGGCTCATGCTGGAAACGTTAAAGAGGTACATGGAAGGGATGTGTGCGCAGTAGTGGGGGGTGGGGAAGGAGCGGGGAGGGGGATGGGTGCCGGTGTCCCCATCAAGATGGCGCCTGGGGCGGACCTCCGCCCCCTCTCCTTTACTATGCTTTTATGGCAGCCAACACCGCTATGGGTTTGGCTAATGCCAGAAGTGGCGTTAGGCACTGTAAAAAGTCTACATAGGCGCAATTCATGGCATAGATAGGCACCATAAATGTAGGCCTGGAAAATCCTGGCCTACATTTCAGGCACCTCTCTGTCTCGGAGGTTCGATTCTGTGTACGGCGCCGTGGCATGATTGACATGCAATCAGCGGCCACTTTTTAGGCAGCCGCTGACATCAGCACGGTGTACAGAATCCGGGCCTTTGTGAATAGTAAGTGGAAGGTTGAGCTCAGTTGAAGTCACCCATTAATACTGTGTTACCCAGTTTGTTAGCCTCCCTAATTTCTGATAACATTTCAGCATCCACATGAAAAACGCATAAAAGCCAGCTTTTGGGACATGCTAGCAGCTAGCATTCTTAGCCAACCCAGAAACGTACAGCTGGCTGCACCAAAGCTAAGGATTCACTACAGCCCTCTTAAGACACTGTCCATCACCATCCCCAAAGTGAAAAACCTTAACCAAACTTCCCTCCAGAGTAGACAACTCTCCACAAGCAGCCGGAATCCCAGGAATGGAATAAAAAAATAGAACTATGGGAAACCTTCTCTAGAACTAAGCCCGTCTGATCTTCAGAAACAGCAGGAGCAATGCTGTCCTGAGTTTGTGACAATATGTCCCCAGCCATAGCGAAAAGGCCCATCGAGCCTTGCACTTCAGGACCCTTAGGCTCAGATAGATCTCTGACTTTGCCTTTCCTCTTTCCCATCCTTAATACACTGATACCTTGGAATCCGAATGCTCCAGTACTCAAACAACATGGAATTCGAACGAAAAATTTGAGCAAATTTTGCCCCGGAATCCAGACGCTGCTTTGGATTCCGAACGCCCTGCACGTTGTACGTGAGTATTTGTGCGTACATTTCCCCAGTGCTCGGGCCACCCATACGTCGATCAGTTCATTCTCGGAAGCTGTAATGAAAGCATCTCGTGTGATTTTTGCCTATGTGTAGTGTAGTTTAGTGAGTACAGTATAGTGTACTTAGTGCTGTATTGTTATTATTTGTTAATATTTTATCTTAAAATCCAGAGTATTTACTGTTAAAATTTGAGTTTGTGGGACCCAGGAACGAATTAATCCAGTTTCTATTATTTTAAATCGGAGAAATTGTCTTGGAACTCCAACGGGGTTCTTGATTAAGTTTGGATTCCACTGAGGCTCTAAAGGGGTGTTCCCATTGGGCACATCCTTTTGTCAGGCCCTGTCATGCACAGGCTACACACTCTAGTTTTAGGCCAATTTTATTGCAAGCTGGTATGAACCCTAATGATTTCACTTCCATGATCAGCGGCAGACTTTATCGGAACTGGAACAGCTGGTGACAAAAGATATTTTCTCCTCACAGCAGTCTTCTTGCTCTCCTTCCCAAGCCATCTAGTCAGTTCCAGTCTCTGCCACCCCCCACCCCACTTTTTTTTTAATAGTTAGTGCCTTGGCAGGACTCATAAGCATTCCTTGCATATCATGGATATAATTCCCAGTGATATTTAAAACCCTAGCTATAAATCAGTCTTTCCTAAAGTTACCAGTGAACAGAACTGTGGTGTTACCTCATGGGACAGTGTCTGAAGAACCCCCATGAATGCGCCAACATTTTAGTGATTTGCTACAACTGAGAATTCTATCTTAAAGAAGAAGCAGCCTATGATTTAATGATTTCCAGGTATGCCTCTTATCATTACAACCCACCTGTGGAAATAGCTTCAACCTAAGACTGGAATGACTGCAATTAATCACCATGTTGTCTGATGAGATGTGACAAGTGAAAACACTATAAAGATTCATTGCTCTGCTTGTGCATGCCCTGAGAATCGTCCATATGGTTTTCATTAACAATACTCCTTTGTGCATGTATTAAAAAATCCCCCTATCTCCACAATGGTTGTTTGCAGAAGGTTATCCCTAAATGCAGCATACTGCTGATTTCCTGAAGAGGTGAAAAACCGTAAACTCCTTACGAGTGTATTTACATTTGATAATGTTTTCCATCTAAGCTTGACATCTGGAAGATTAACCCCCAGATTTTAAATACGGTGCCCACAATTGTGCACCCAAATTTGTGTGTACTACCAAACTAAACGAAAACTTAGCTTTATATACCGGGTCTCCAGCCAGAAAGGAGCTCGACTTGGTTAACAGTAACTAAAAAAATACTTTAAAAAGTAACAATTAGAAAATATTAATATGACTAGTTTCCAAAGTGTTTGGCAAATAAAATAGTTTTTAAAGATTTACGAAAAAGTTGAAAAGGACCAGGACCCCTTAAAATAAGAGGAAGTTCATTCCATAGTTGAGAAAATTAGAAAACCAAGGATTGACTGAAATTCTTGACTCCTTTGATTCCTTTCACTGAAGGAAAAGAGAGTTTGAATTGTTGGGTGCCTCTTGCATAGGAGAATCTATAAGCATTCCATAATAAAGGGACAAGAGGAATGAAGATGATTGCTCAATAAAATATATTTGACCATAATTTTAAAAGTAATACATGCACATTTAAAGTGAATCCTGAGATAGACCGGAAGCCAATGAAGGTTTAAAAGCAAAGGAGACACATGGTCAAATTTACTTTTTCCAAAAATTAATTTTGCGACGGTATTTTGTATCAGTTGGAGTCTTTGAAGGCAGGTCTTTGTTATGCCGAGATAAATAGCGTTACAGTAATCTAGCCGGGATAATATGATAGATTGGACCAGAACAGAGAAGTGCTGTTGGTGGAAAAGGTTTCTGACCTTTCTCAACATTCGAAGGCTAAAAAAGCACTTCTTGACAAGAGAGTTTATTTGATCCTTAAAGGTAAGAGAAGATTCTATGAGAACTCCCAATATCTTGGAAGACAACTCGATCTGCAGGGAGACCCCGGAATCCAAAGTTACAGTTGGAGGAAGACAGTCCAATTTTCGGCCTAGCCATAAAAGTTTTGTTTTTGCGTACTGGGACTTGTATTCCGCCTTCTTGTGGTTTTACAACCACACTCAAAGCGGTTCACATACAGGTACTTCAAGCATTTTGGGCTCACAATCTATCTAATGTGCCTGGGGCAGTGGAGGATTAAGTGACTTGCCCAAGGTCACAGGGAGCAGCACCAGGGTTTGAACCCTGAATAATGAGCCAATTAAACGTCAATAATTGGGTGCTAATAACTTATTATTGATGTTAATTGGCATTCAATACAATTAGCACATGCATCTGACTGCACACTATTCTATAAGGCTAGTCACCTAACTACTAGAACATAACTCAAGGAGGTGGCCATGGGTGAGTCAAGGGTGTTCCAAAAGGTTGCACGTGGAATTATAGACTATGGCCTCAGCACACCTAACTTGGGTGCCAGCATTTGCACTAGGTTTCAGCAGGTGTACGTTTGGCACCTAAAGTTAGGTGTGGGAATTGGATCTAAGCTCAGTTCTGAAAAGTACTGGGCAGCTTAGTAAATCTTTTACTTTTAAATTGGTGAGAATTTGGAACGGACTTCCAGATTCTCTAAGATTGGTAGATCAATTATTTCAATTTCAAAAAAGTTTAAAAACCTGGTTGTTTTCACAATTGTTAATTTGATTTTAGCTGTCGTATAGTAATTTTAAGCAATCCAACATACTTTTTTCTAACTTTTTCCATCCATCTAATCTAACCAGTTTCTGTTTTACTTGTTATGTTTCATTTTTTAATGAACTGTAAATCGAGTCGAGCTCCTTAGGGAGTAGATTTGGTATATAAAATTAAGATTAGATTAGATTAGATTATCGCAAACTGTGTACCGTGGCACACTAGTGTGCCCCATAGGATTCCAGATGTGCTCCGAGATGCCGGCGAAGAGGAGAGGCACCAGAACCGGCTGACTGTTTACAGGACATGCCCCTTGCAGCGAGAGGCACGTCCTGTGATCAGTCCGCCGGCGCTTCTTCTCCTTCTCCTTCTCTTCACCTCTCCTTCTGCAGCCCATCCCACCAGCAGTAATAGGAGGCTCAGGGCCACTGCTGGAGGACGACCGTGCACGCTTGGACATCATCGCGTCGATGTCCATGCATTTCCGGGTGCCCTCGAGCCAGAGCCTCGAGATTAGTGTTCCAGCAGTGTGACACGCTGCTGACATGCGCGCCTTTTCTAGAATCGTGCTTTGTGCCCATTTTTTTCCAGCTCTGAATTCTGAGCAACATTTACTGAATCCAGTCCTAACTGACTTGACGAGTGAGGGGTCAATTTGGGGAAAATTATTATTTTTTTTTAATCTTTATTAATTTTTCAAACTGAAGAAAAAATGCATATAGATAAACATACATATATGAACAATTAATAGCACTTATAATTGCATAAATATAAAAAACAAAACACCTTACACCCTCCCCCCCCATCTGGGTGTGTGTGGAAAAATAAAAAAAAATCCAAAAATTAAGGATCGTTTCAATTAACCAATCTACAATTTAATAAATGTTTCCAACGGACCCCAGACTTCTTTGAATTTTTTATTATTTCCCACTTGTTCCGCATACATTCTCTCATACCTATAATATAAGCACAACGTTTCCCACCAAAAGGAAAGGTTTAGCCTGTCATGATTTTTCCCAATTCCTGGTTATCATCTGCATAGCAACCCCTGTCATAATTAAAAGAAGTCTGCTTTTATGTTTGTCAACTGGATTCTTCGGTTTCAATAATGTTCCAAATAAAACCATCTCATATGTCAATGGCATAGGAACATCAAGTATCCTAATAATCTTTCCCCATATCAATTTCCAGAAATTGAGTATCAAGGGACAATAAAACAACAAATGATCCAGTGTCCCTGCATCAAGATGACAGTGCCAGCATCTACACTTCTCCCTCCAGATTCGCGGGGAATAGGGACAGAGCCGGACCGCGAATGGCAAAAAACCGCAAATATCTGGCTCTGATCCACCCCCGCCTCCCTCCCACCTTCCCGGCCTTACCTGGTGGTCTAGCGGGCTTTCGGGGCAGGAGCGATCTTCCTACGCTTCTGCCCCGTGCAGATCACCATTAGGAAATGGCTGCTGTGAGTTCCCGTAGTCTCTCGAGACTATGATGGGAACTCCCTACAGCTATTTCCTAATGGCGATCTGCACGGGGCAGGAGCGCAGGAAGATCGCTCCTGCCCCGAAAGCCCGCTAGGCCACCCGGGATGCTGGGGGGAAGACTTAATGATGTTTTTTTTTTCTTTTTCCCCCTCCTCAAAAAATCGCGAGTATGTGAAATCGCGATTGCCGAAACCGCGAATGGGGAGGGGGAAGTGTATTAGATTTTGAACTCTCCAACTTTTGTAAACGAACAGGGGTCCAAAAAAATTCTATATAACAGAATAAACCAAGTTTGTCTCATAGATGCTGATGCTGTACATCTCATCCTCCAAGTCCAAATCCATGGCCATTAGAAATAGAAATAGAAATAGACGGCAGATAAGGGCCACGGCCCATCTAGTCTGCCCACCCCAATGACCCTCCCCTACCTTTCTCTGTGAATAGATCCCACTTGTCTATCCCATTTGGCCTTAAAATCAGGCATGTTGCTGGCCTCAATAACCTGAAATGGAAGACTTCCAGCGATCAACCACCCTTTCAGTGAAAAAGAATTTCCTGCTGTCCCCATGCAGTTTCCCGCCCCTGATTTTTCACGGATGCCCCCTTGTTGCCGCGGGACCCTTGAAAAAGATGATATCTTCTTCCACCTCGATGCGGCCCGTGAAATACTTGAATGTCTCGATCATGTCACCCCTCTCTCTGCGTTCCTCGAGTGAGTATAGCTGCAACTTATCCAGCCGTTCCTCGTACGGGAGATCCTTGAGTCCCGAGACCATCCGGGTGGCCGTTCTCTGGACCGACTCCAGTCTCAGCACATCCTTACGGTAATGCGGCCTCCAGAATTGCACACAGTATTCCAGGTGGGGCCTCACCATGGATCTATACAATGGCATAATGACTTCAGGCTTACGGCTGACGAAACTCCTGCATTGAGTAGCAAAAATCTGCTGCTTTATCTCAATGCTCCAAATGTCTTTTAAACTTGTTTTAGGTTTCTTATTCAAATATTCAGATATTAATTTGTACCACTTGGCGACCTGATGCCCCTGCCAATCTGTTTGGAAACATAGGCCCGGCAAGCTGTACTGATTATTTTAAATTTCACTAATCAGGGAACCCTTTCTGAATGGCCTGTTTCAACTGCAACCATTTAAATCCTTGAGACTTTGATATGCCAAATGATTGCTGCAATTGTAATAAATTTACCATTATCCCATTAGAAATTACAGCTTCCAAAGTATGTATGCCTGCCTGCAGCCAATGTTTCCAGAGGATCTTAGACTCGTCAATTTGAATCTTGGAGTTCAACCATAGGGATTGACATGTGGATTGTTGTATTGGAGTAGATGTTAAATTATTAATGATTTTTAATGTGTTCCAGGTGGAAAAAAGAATACTATTGTCCTTGTATATTCTCGGCAGCTTGATACTCAAAATATGGCTCAAACGTAATGGGGACAATGACTCTCTAAGATCAGCCAATCCGGAAGAGTCTCCATGAGTTCAGGAAGGATCCAATACATACCCTGACGCAGAATGAAGGCTTGATGATACCTATGAAAATTTGGAAAATTTACCCCCCACCCCCGCTGATTGTGGTTTTTGCAAAGATACTAAGGCTATTCTAGCAATTTTACCCAGCCAAATAAATTTTGTAAGAATCTCATTCAATTTCTTATAAAAGAAACTTTGAAAATAAACCGGTAACATACAATTTGGGGGAAATTATAAAACCGGCGCCTAAACTTAGGTTCCAGTAGGTGCCCTACCAGCGCCTAAGTTAATGGAAGAACACCATTAGAAACAACAAAAAAAACTTCAAGGTTAAAGTGCCTACCGGCACTTAAATAAAAAGTGCTGGATTTGTGCTTATGTAGGTGCTTTATGGCACCTAACACCACTATGGGCTTGGCTAATGCCAGAAGTGGCTTTTGGCGCTGTAAAGCGCCTACGTAGGCGCGATTCATGGCATAGATAGATACCATAAATGTAGGCCTGGAAAACCCTGGCCTACATTTCCGGCACCTCTCTGTCTCGGAGGCACGATCCTGTGTACGGCACCGTGGCACGATGGACATGCGATCGGCGGCCATTTTTTAGGCAGCTGCCAACATCGGCACGGTATACAGAATCCGGGCCTTTGTGAATATTAAGTGGAAGGTTGTGCTCATCACAAAACATCTACAAAGTAGAGAATGGCCCGGGGACAAATTTTTCCCCGTCCCCACGGGAACTCATCTTGCCGTCCCGTCGAGTTCTTTTCCCGTCCCTGTCCCATTCCTGCAAGCGCCGTCCTCATCTGCACAAGCCTCAAACACTTTAAAATCATAAGTGTTCGAAGTTTGTGCAATTAAGGCAGAGCTTTACAGGAATGGGGTGGGGACAGGGACAGCAACATAACTTGCGGGGAAGGGACGGGGAAAAATTTGTCTCCGTGTCATTCTCTACTGCAAAGCCTTTTCATTTGGTTCACAGAAGACAAATCCACCATAGATCAAAAGATAAACAAAACAACAGTGGAGGAGACTAAAAAACATAGGGCTCCTTTTACTAAGCTACGATAGCGTTTTTAGCATGCACAGAATTTTAGGGTGTGCTAAACCTGCGCTACACGGCTAAAACTAACGCCAGCTCAATGCTGCATCTAGCGCATGGGGCAATTCTGTGTGCGCTAAGCGTGTGCTAAAACCGCTATCGCAGCCCATAGTCTATGATGTTCAAACAGACTGATTTATTATTGCATAAGGGTCGACCTTCTCACTGGGGGATGGAAAATCTGGTAACCCTAAATATACAGAAACAAAATTCTTTGTTTTGACATTGTTTCAGATCATTAATTGAACCATATCTACCTCATTCTCTTCTTAGTTGGGCTGAGAACTTTTCAGCCCCCCCCCCCCAATATAAATGTGTCACAATCTAAGAAAAAGTGCCAAGTCTTACGGCCTCTTTTACAAAGCCGCCCTAGCGGCTGCGCTAACGGCCCCGAAGCCCATAGAGATTTAAAGGGCTTCGGGGCTGTTGCCGCGCGGCAGCCACTAGCGTGACTTTGTAAAAGAGGCCGTTACTGCATGCTTACTTGAGAAATTAGGTAATAATATCAGTTGGGTTCTATTTATCAGACTCTCCACTTAAACAAAAAGCGCTGTCGCACAAATTTTTCCTTGCACTCTCACAGGATAATTAGAGATTAACAGGGTTCTCAAGTGCTCACAGCCATGGATCCGAGATATTTTTCAAAACCAATGGCTGATACCGTGAGCTATCATCGGTCCCGTTTATATTCTCTATATCTCTGATTCGTGCTTATTTATTTATTTTTATTAATTCATTGTAAAACTATATATTTTTTTATTATTTTGTTTTGCCCTTCCCTATTTGGCTTTTTTTTCTATTTTCTTTCTCCTTTTATTTAACTTCTCATTCGGTTTCTTTCTTATAAATTACTTATAAAATATATAAATTAGTATAACTTAGTATTTTGCCATTCCATCTAATTCAGGATTACTTAGCTTTTTTTCTCCTGCTCTCTCTTATTCAACTTCTTATATTTCTACGGAAGATCTCCGTTTCGCCCCCAGAGTTTAACACGGGGCTTCATCAGGAACGTGCCAACATTCTCTCATTGTTATCCATGGCACGAAGGTCCTAAAGGCTGAGTACTCTGTGAGATGCACTTACTCTCAGAGAGCCTGATCCTCAAAAGGCAGAGAGAAATTTGTGCGACAGCGCTTTTTGTTTAAGTGGAGAGTGAGATTCACAAGTTTTATTGAGTGGTAATTCATTCTATTTATCAGATACAACAATTTGTTAATTGAAACGGTATATCTCTGGCAAATGACATGATAGAAAGATGGGGTTTGTTGCATTTGAATCAGTTCCATGCTATCTTCCAAGAATTTTGGGACGAAAATGGGGTATAAAGATTGGACGGCTGGACGTACAGTTGGACGATTGTCAAAATATATATATATTTTGGACGTATTTTTCAAAAATAGACCTTTTCCCGTGTCCGACTTTGGGCGTCTTGTAACTTAGGCCCAAAACGGACTTAGACATTTCTTTTGATTATGCCCCTCCACGGAAATAATTGACTGTTTTGAAAATTGTGTCTTTGAGGATACAAAGTAAATTTCCCCCAGTGCCTTTCCCAAACAGTACCTACTTTGTCAATTCCAGAGAGACTGTGGTTTGTGGAATATATGTTGTGGGTACCTAGCCTAGGATGAGCAGTAAGCATCAAGGAGAAGGAATTGATTGTGGGAAAGAGATCCGAAGAACTGCAAGGAGTGCGCCATCTGACTCCACAAGGAGGGGAGCTGATTAATTGTTTTGAAAATAGATTTTGAAAGAGAGCTTTAAGTTACCACATACTGATTTCTTTGAAGTATCTTTTGAATTTTTTTGTTGTTGTTGTGTTCACCTTTAAATTCATAATTTCTCCACCACGAAGATTTAGCTAAAAATGCACACTGGGGGAGACAATTCTTGAGGACAGCAGAGTTGAATGTATTTTGCTAAAATCACCCTGTGAAGGCTTTGGGGTACTTTGCCTCCTCCTATTTGAACCCAACAACTGAGATAACTCCTTGGGGAAGTACCCTAAAACATTATTCCAGTTGGATCCAGGTACACAAGTTTGCTAAAACCTACTGATATGTACACCTGCTAGGGCCCAGGGGTGGGCAACTCCGGTCCTCGAGGGCCAGAATCCAGTCAGGTTTTCAGGATTTCCTCAATGAATATGTATGAGATCTATTTGCATGCACTGCTTTCAATGCATGTTCATTGGGGAAATCCTGAAAACCCAGCCCTTGAGGACCGGAGTTGCCCACCCCTGTGCTAGGCTCTGCTATCCCCCAATGAAGGACTGTAAAACTCTTAACTTCATTCTTGGAAGATAGTATGGAACTGAGTGAAAAAATGCAATCTAAATTTGTAATATATGTATTATGATCACCAGTAATGGTAATTAACTTCCTAACACAAAAAAACCCCACAACAACCCATCTCTCAATAAGAAAAAAAAAATTATACTGTAGAAAGCTAACATTTAGCAACCTGGCTTGCACACTACATTTTGGCTACAGTGAAAGTTCTTTCAGTTTCATCAGTTGCACAAAGATGTCCTATGTTGACTCTGAATTATTTTTATAATGCCAGATCTACATTCCTCCTCTTGCCTTCCACTTCCCCCTAAAGGTCACATAGATCAATCTTCAGTACGTTGAAGTCTGTAATGAAAGCTTCTGTTGTGGCCAAAGTTATCAACACCGCTCCTGAACTAGCAGGAGCATGTAAAATGCAGCTGTCAGCTACTCCACTGGGATACAACTTATCCATATCATGTCCAAGATGTTCCCACCTCTCCAGAACTGCCACCAAGATAACAAGGCTGGTCCACCTTTTGAAACCTGAAATTCCCCCTGGCAATGCATACGTTGCAAGTACTCACTAATGTAGCCATAAATAACCTTCAGAAAGCTAGCATTCAAACTCATCAAAATTGTTGACTATTTTTATCTGGACTGATAGTGCAGCACTTTCTGGCAACACTATCTTGTGAGAATTATCAGGACACATGAGGTGTGGTTGCTTGAGGCATATACTTCTAACACAAAACAGTCCTAGCACTGACCATCAACAGAGTATGCAAGCCTAGCACTGTCTACAAGTTGCATGATCAAGTTTCTGTAAGTGGATTAAAGCCTGTGCTAAATATTGTATTTCAGCTGGCCCTTTCCCAGATAGGTTGAAAGCTTTAGAGGCCTCCTTAGGTACATAACCTCAAATCTGTTGGCAACTTGATTAATTAGCATTTTGAATGTGTCAGATTTCTCGGCTTATGAGTGCATGTCTGTCAAGAAGAGGGCCTGACTCTCCCACTCAAGTTTCAAGGTCAAATAGAAAGGCGAGAAGAACAGATTTTCTTCCTGTGGAACTGTCCCACCACCCCACTACATATTCTCACAGATTATGAGATACATACCAAAGTGTGCATTCTGGCACTCCTCAGAAGTTCCTGCACTATTTAGACGATTATAAACACGTTTATATGCTGTGGAATGCTGATGAAAAAAATATCAAATCTTTTACCTAGCTTAAGCAGAGATAATATGTTATAGGCTTCGTCTACTGAATTCTGTGAGCGTTGGAGCATTTACTTTGCCAACCCGCTCTACTGCAACTTTGTAAAAGCCAGCGTTAATTAATAATTTTCTAAATCTATGCAAATATAACCCCACTAAAACCCTCTCCTATTAAATTGCGCTGGCAGTTTTTAGCACGGTGAGCCGCGCTGCTCCCAATGTTCATAGGGTTCCTATGAGCGTCAGGAGCAGCGCGGGCCATTCAGTGCGGCTCACCACGCTAAAAACTGCTAGCACAGTTTAATAGAAGAAGCCGTAAGTTTGGGGGGGGGGGGTTTGCAGATTTGGAAACTCACCGATATTGTCCATACCTCATTTGACAACATATCCAATCTTCGCGGTGTAAGGGAGGTGTAGATTTTAGAAAGCCAAGGGATAGTCTGAATACACTATATACACCAGCAAAAGGTCTCATATCTGAGGTTAATCTAAAAATAAGTCCTCAGTGTAAATGCATCTACAATAATCATTAACCCACTTGCTTAGACCAATAAGGGAGAGAAGATAATTGTCAATTTGCAAGATGAAAAGAGAATTTTAAATAAAAGAAGAAAAATCACTTCTCTCTCTCTCTCTCTCTCTCATGTAACAGTGAATGACATCAGCTCTCTTTGGGCCCTTTTACAAAGCTGCAGCAAAAAGGGGCCTTAGCATGCCCTTATGGGGGGGTTTCCCCATGTGCTAAGGTCATTTCTACTGCAGCTGGAAAATGGCCGATTTTCCATTTTCCAAATTAATACCAATGTGTTAATGTTGCCATTAGTGCATGATCGACTACCAATTAGAGAGATAAATTTCTTAGTAATCTGTGACACTAGTTACTATATACTATTATAATCACAGCTATAATTTGAATAAAAGTATTTTTCTTTTTCTTTAATAATTAAACAAAAATTATTTTTTTATAAATTATTTGTGAAGTGCTCAGACCAAAAAACCCTTGTGATAGTGATGTCACTACAATGAGGTTTTTATGGGGACCATCATCGCCTTCACAAGTCCCCAGCCCTCCCTGTGTCTTGAGGCCTGTATAGTGTCTATCTAATTGATGTATCCAACAAATAATGTTGTTCTATTTTGGGGAGCTATTAACGATGTTGCCTCTCATTGGTGACTGATTAAAATAACAACAGAACAAGGAAATTAAAATAAATATAAGTATAAATATAAAGTGCTTATCTAAAATGTAGTACTGATCATTTTCTCTTATCTGATTGAATTCCCGTCCCTCCGACCCGGATTTCGTCTCTTCGTCAGGGAGGAACACTAAGAAAAAATCAGATAAACACTATATAACTGCTTAACTTAACGTGTTAAATAATAATAATAATAATGACCCTACCGTGTGACTCTAGGTCTAAACTCTATTAATGCTTTGTTAGAAAACTGAAAGACCCTATGTTCAGATTTTTATAGGTTTTATAAATTTACTTTTTACCTGTTAAAGGCTCGCTTGTGGCGTGAACAGTCAAAGCGGACGGGCCGTCTGAACCTATCTACTGCTTAAACGCTATTTATATTAATATAAATATAATATAATATAAATATAATATAAATATAATTAATATAAATAGCGTTTAAGCAGTAGATATAATATAATATAATATAATATAAATATAATATAAATATAATTAATATAAATAGCGTTTAAGCAGTAGATAGGTTCAGACGGCCCGTCCGCTTTGATTGTTCACGCCACAAGCGAGCCTTTAACAGGTAAAAAGTGAATTTATAAAACCTATAAAAATCTGAACATAGGGTCTTTCAGTTTTCTAACAAAGCATTAATAGAGTTTAGACCTAGAGTCACACGGTAGGGTCATTATTATTATTATTATTTAACACGTTAAGTTAAGCAGTTATATAGTGTTTATCTGATTTTTTCTTAGTGTTCCTCCCTGACGAAGAGACGAAATCCGGGTCGGAGGGACGGGAATTCAATCAGATAAGAGAAAATGATCAGTACTACATTTTAGATAAGCACTTTATATTTAACTTATATTTATTTTTATTTCCTTGTTCTGTTGTTATTTTAATCAGTCACCAATGAGAGGCAACATCGTTAATAGCTCCCCAAAATAGAACAACATTATTTGTTGGATACATCAATTAGATAGACACTATACAGGCCTCAAGACACAGGGAGGGCTGGGGACTTGTGAAGGCGATGATGGTCCCCATAAAAACCTCATTGTAGTGACATCACTATCACAAGGGTTTTTTGGTCTGAGCACTTCACAAATAATTTATAAAAAAATAATTTTTGTTTAATTATTAAAGAAAAAGAAAAATACTTTTATTCAAATTATAGCTGTGATTATAATAGTATATAGCCATTAGTGCATGGCCATTAACAGAAACTATCATATGAGCCCTCACTGCCATCTATTTTGTAGGAGTATGAGCTCATATGCCCAGCTTCTCTATATGGGGGAAGGGGTAAAACACGGACCTGACGGACCTAAACCCGTACGGCCTTAAAAATCTGAGGTCCGTGTCGGTCCGTGTCCGTGGCGCTTGTATTTTCTGTCGCTGACAGACCTTGATGAGATTTTAGCGTTGACGGAACCGTCTCAGCAAAGGGAGGGAAAAGTGTTAGGATCCGTCAGCGCTAAAATCTCTTCCATGTCTGTCAGAGCCAGAGACTAGTGCTGGAGTGGCAGAGCAGAAGCCAAGAGAGTGGGGACATAGGTTTTGGACGTGCGTTATGGAAAAGAAGTCTCCAAACTCCAGCACTAGTCTCTGGCTCTGACAGACCTCGAAGAGATTTTTAGCGCTGATGGATCCTAACACTTTTCCCTCCCTATGCTGAGACGGATCCGTCAGTGCAAAAATCTCATCAAGGTCTGTCAGCGACAGAAACTACAAGCGGCAGGGACACGGACCGACACGGACCTCAGATTTTTAAGGCCGTATGGGTTTAGATCCGCGAGGTCCGTCAGGTCCATGAGGTCCGCATTTTACCCCTTCCCTCTATATGGTGCCAATATTGGCAATTGCCTAAAAAGCAGCTGCCGATCGCATGTCTAAACTAAACTAAACTAAACCTTGGGTTTATATACCGCACCATCTCCACGAATGCGGAGCTAGGCACGGTTTACAGGAAGAAGGATGAGAGAGGAACTACAGTGGAGAGATTAAAGAGTTAGGTGTAAAGAGGAAGGTGAGAGGCCTAAGAGGGGGGAAGTGTTACAGTTTTGAGAATAGCCAGGTTTTTAGGTGTTTGCGGAAGAGTTGGAGGGAGCTTGAGGTTCGGAGAGGGGAGGTGAGGTTATTCCAGATCTCAGTGATTCTAAAGGGGAGGGATGACCCAAGTTTGCCTACATGGGAAATACCTTTTATGGAAGGGAAGGATAGTTTAAAAATTTGGGAGGATCTGGAGGAAGTAGGGGTTGGGGAGTTCCAGGATAGAAGGATAACGGCAGGAAGGATGCCATGTAGGATCTTGTAGGCCAGACACGCACATTTGAAGTGGATCCTGGGGATTACTGGGAGCCAATGGAGCTTAGACAGGAGTGGTGAGACGTGATCAAATTTGCTTTTCGCGAAAACAAGCTTAGCTGCGGTGTTCTGAATCCGCTGAAGTCTGTGGAGGCTTTTCTTGGTTAGGCTGAGGTAGATAGAATTGCAATAATCCAATCTGGAGAGGATGATGGATTGTACTAGGACTGTGAAGTGTTTTTGGTGAAAATAGGGTCTGACTTTCCTTAGCATGTGAAGGCTGAAGAAGCATTTCTTCACCAGGGATTGGAGATGTTCGTTGAAGGATAGAGAAGAGTCTAAGGTGACACCCAGAACTTTGCTTGAGAACTCGAGCTATAATGGGGGGCCGGTGGACAATGAGATGGAGGAAGGTAGATGGTCTAATTTTTGGCCGAGCCAAAGGAGTTTTGTTTTGGACTCATTTAGTTTCATATGCATTGTGAATGCCCAGGATTGGAGGTTCTTTTTGCATGAGGATATGTTCGTGGAGAGGTTAGTGAGGTTCGAGTCGGTCTCAAGGAGGACGAGGATGTCATCATTGTAAGTGTAAAGAGTTTCAAGGGGGGATAGTTGGAGTAGTTTCAGGGAGGACATGTAAATGTTAAAGAGGATTGGGGAGAGGGGTGAGCCTTGTGGGACACCACAAGTCGGGGTCCAGGGGGAGGATGAGGTGCCGCTCATGTTAACCATGTAAGAATGGGAGCGCAAGAATTTGGAGAACCAATCAAGAACTATGGAGCTAATGCCTATCTCGGAGAGTTGGAAAATTAGAATGTCGTGGTGGACAACGTCAAAAGCTGCGGAGAGGTCGAATTGTAGAAGGACAGCAAACTTGTTACGAGAATGCAGTTGCTGAACCTTAGAGATTAGAGAGGCCAATAGGGATTCAGTGCAGAAGTTGGGTCTGAAGCCATATTGGTAAGGTAAGAGGATGGAGAATCTTTCTAAGTAGGAAGAGAGCTGGGTAGATATGATAGACTCGAGCATTTTGGTGAGGAGAGGGATATTTGCTATTGGACGGTAGTTGGATGGTATGGAGGGGTCTAGGTCAGCTTTTTTCAGTAAAGGGATCAATGCGATGTGTCACATTTCAGTGGAGAATAGGCCTGATAATAGGGCAGAATTTATGAGTTTGGTAAGAGATGTGATGGCCTGTGCAGGGATTTTCTCAAATAAGTAGGAGGGAAATGGGTCCAGGATGCAGTTGCATGATTTTAACTTGAGGCAGAGTTTAAGGGTCTGAGAATCAGATATGAGCTCGAAGACAGTCCAGGATCTGTCGGCAGGGATGGGGTTGAGAGCAGCTAGGGTGGGGTTGGGTTCGGGGGGCACCAGAGAATTGTAGGAGATTGCGGGCGGGAAGGAGCACCTTAAGGTAGAGATCTTATCATTGAAGAATTTTGCTAGGACCTCGGCTGAAGGAGATGAGGGAAGAAGGGTGGAGTCATTTTTAGTGGTTAGGGAGCGCCAAATATTGAACAATGTGCCATTCTGGTTTTTGGATTTGGAGATCTTGTCTCCATAGAAGTTCTTCCTTGCTTTTTTTAATATTGAGTTGTAGAGTTTGATATTGATTCTCCAGGCCTGTCTGTCAGATGAGGATTTGGATTTTTTCCATTTTCGCTCTAAGGCTCGACATTTTTGTTTCAGGTCTCTA
This sequence comes from Geotrypetes seraphini, assembly GCF_902459505.1. Classification (NCBI taxonomy): domain Eukaryota; kingdom Metazoa; phylum Chordata; class Amphibia; order Gymnophiona; family Dermophiidae; genus Geotrypetes; species Geotrypetes seraphini. Next base: position 213,327,820 of record NC_047089.1, on the reverse strand, counting down.
TGGAGTGGAAGGTACCAAGGGGCTTTATGGGGATAGGTGATGGATTTAGTGGTTTGGGGGGCGAGGGAGTGGTAGGTGGACTTGGAAAGGGCGATCCAGTTGTGCCAATTGTTTTCAGAGTCTGCAAGCTTGGGAATGGAGGGGAGGAGGTTGAGGAATTTGGTCCAGAACAGATCGCTCGAAATTTTTTTCCGGAAGGTAATAGAATTGGGGGATCGGGGTGGGGATCCGAGATGAGACATGAAGATGGGGAGGCAGAAGGCCCCTAGGAGATGGTCTGACCACGGAATGTGTTCCCAACGGGTGTCTTCGGCAGACGTTTTATAAGCGGTGAGGTCGATCACACGACGGCGCCAATTAGAGAATCGCACCTCCGGGAAGGATAGGTGCTGGAAATGGAGGCCAGGGTTTTCCAGGCCTACATTTCTGGTGCCTATCTTTGTCATGAATCGCGCCCACATATGCACTTTATGGCGCCTAATGCCACTTCTGGTGTTAGCCACGCCCATAGTGGTGTTAGGCACAATTCCGGCACCTTTTGTTTAAGCAATACCCTAATTCTCAAATGTGCGCAAGACAAAAGCGCGAAGACAATTGTGTGTGGACAAGTGAGTGCAACAACAATTGAGCGCAACGACAATTAAGCGCAACCAACAATTGAGCACAAGACAATTGAGCGCAATGACAATTAAGCGCAAGACAATTGATCGCAATTGCGCGGAGCACGACAGAAAATGTTAACAACATAATCACGCGCACAACATTCACGTAAGGATGTAAGGTACGTCATTGTCATATGTGACTGTGTTTTGCAAGCGCATTTTTAATCACTATGGTTACCATACTGATTTATAGCTACGATATCAATATTCAAAAGCACTTATGCCCAGCCCTCGAGGGCTGCCACCAAGTCAGTGTTCAGGATATCCTTGATGAATATGCAAGAGATAAATTTACATACAATGGAGATGTAAGCATACAGAACTTCTTCAAGCATATTCGTTATGAGCACCTTGAAACCTGAGCCGCTGCAGGCCCTCAAAGACTAGGAGTGAAGACCAAGGATGTACTGTATGTGCCATCATATTACTGCTTTGTGAAACAAAAAAATCTGACTCACTTGAATGGATAATGTTGGATCTATAAATCGATATACCGTCAAATAATCATCTGTACAAAAATGGAGTTGGATTTTAGGTGTTCGGGGGGGGGGGGGAAGGTATAACTTTGGATGTTGTCTGGATATTTGCACTGACTGTGAATTTCCACAGATAATCAGTAGCAGTATCTGGACAATGCTGAGGCACTCCAAGGACAGTCCTAACTTTATCCAGTTTACTTTGTGGATAGCAATCTCAATATCTCTGATAGCTGGATAGCAACAGTAAACATCTAGATTGATTTCAGCTGTGGCATTCGTGACCCTGAAGTTGTACTCTGGTATGTATCTAGGTAGCTCACACAACTTGAAAAGCCTATCTAGGCCAGAGTTTCCCAAAACAGTCCTGGAGACCCCCACAACCACTGGGTATTCTGGATATCCATGAGATAAGACAACTTTGAATGTTGTCTGGATATTTGCACTGACTGTGAATTTCCACAGATAATCAGTAGCAGTATCTGGACAATGCTGAGGCAGTCCAAGGACAGTCCTAACTTTATCCAGTTTACTATGTGGATAGCAATCTCAATATCTCTGATATCTGGATAGCAACAGTAAACATCTAGATTTATTTCAGCTGTGGCATTCGTGATCCTGAAGTTGTACCCTGGTATGTATCTAGGTAGCTCACACAACTTGAAAAGCCTATCTAGACCAGAGTTTCCCAAAACAGTCCTGGAGACCCCCCACAGCCACTGGGTATTCTGGATATCCATGAGATAAATCTGCACACACTGGAGATCCTACACATTCAAATTGATCTCATGCTTAGACAGGGACAGATTTTTCAGATTACGGGGAACCACAAGTACAAGGGGGCACTCGGAAAAATTAAAAGGAGACAGGTTTAAAACAAATGCCAGAAAGTTCTTTTTCACCCAGAGGGTGGTGGACACATGGAACGCGCTCCCGGAGGCTGTGATAGGCCGGAGCACGTTACAAGGCTTCAAAGAAGGTTTGGATAGGTTCCTAGAGGATAAAGGAATTGAAGGGTACAGATAAGAGTAGCGGTAGGTTATAGGGATAGTCTGGGACCATTGCTCAGGCAATGGGCCTGATGGGCCGCCGCGGGAGCGGACCGCTGGGCGAGATGGACCTCTGGTCTGCCTCAGCGGAGGCAACTTCTTATGTTCTTATGTTCTTATTCATTATGGATAGGGTTATGAGATGTCTGGATTTACCTGTACATGTCCTTTTTTTTTTTTTTGAGGACTGTCGAGGCGTCTGGGCAGCTTTTCAAAACCCGGCACTTTGTCTGGGTTTTGAAAAGCTTCGAGCTTGGGGGCCACGTCGAGACGGCATCTACACATGCACAGATGCAATACAGTGACATCACTCGCATATGCATCACACCTGTGCATGATTGGAGGCCCTCCAAACGAGACTCCAAGCCTGAGAAGAGGTTTGAGGGGGCGGGGCTGGTATGGAAAAGGTCATGACTTGGGTGGAGCAGGGTGAGGCTGGAGCGGAGCCACGTGCCTGGATTTTTTTGGCCTAAAATCTGGCAACCCTAATTATGGATATATTGAAAATCCAACCAGCTGGTGGGATCCTTACTGCAATAAAGGTCCACTTAAAGTTATACACCCACAGTGGGCTTTTTTTTTATTATTTTTTGTGGGATCCCTAGGACAGATTTGGAAAGCCCAAATCTAGATGGTTCATGTTATAGGTGCATATTCAGCAGTGGCTGCCTACACAGATTGCATCATTGGATATATGTATGATTTGAAAAAGATCTGATTTAAAGAAATGTTTCAAATTATACATTGACCACTCTGCCAAATATTTTCTCTATTTTTAAAACCCATTAGTGTGTTCCACTTCAACTTAATGCACATTAACTTGATTTAATGCGCACTAATTTTTAGTGCATTCTGAAAATGTAGCCTGCATTATAAAACAAATGATAGCATGTCCCTGTTTTAGAGGTGGTAAACACTCATCTGGCATTAAACCACTGGAAATGATGCCAGGGAGGGCAGACAGTCTAATCCCTTCTCCGTTCGAAACTCAGGTTTCAGGCCATCCACTCAAGAGCTGGCCGCAGAAGCATGGCTGAGTGCTCCGATCATGGAGCAACCAAGAATTTGTACAGATGAAAAACAAGTTTGAATCAGAACAAGTTTGTTATCATATAGATGGGCCCAGTATACCAAAGAACTGTTCTTCAACCGCCGGCCCATGGACCGGTCCCAGCCAACATAAAATTTCTGCTGGTCCGTGTAGGGCCTGCAAGATTGATGAACTTCAATTTCCTGCTTGTCCACGCAGGGCCAGCGAGATCAACAAGATGTAATTTCCTGCTTGACCACGCAGAGCCGGCAAGATCATGGGGAGCCTCCAACAGTGGCTTTCTCCCCCTCCCAGCAGCTTCCGTACTTACCAGTGCAGCGATTCAGGAAGGCAGCCTTGGGGCTGTTGCTGAGTTGCAGCCACCTCTGATGGTGCAACTTCCTCTTTCCTCAGAGGCGGCGCAACCCATCAAAGGTCCCAAGGCTGCCTTAGTGAATTGCTGCACTGGCAAGTACGGAGAGCTGCTGGGAGGGGAGAAAGCCACTGTTGGAGGCTGGGAAGCTGCTGGTCAAGGGAAACAAAAGGGACAGCTGCTACTGGACCTGGAGGGAAGGAGAAGGAGAGATGCTGCTGGGAGGGGAGGAGGGAAAGGAGTCTGGGAAGCTGCTGGACAAGGGAAAAAAAAGGGACAGCTGTTCCTGGACCTGGAGTGAAGGAGAAGGAGAGATGCTGCTAGTTGGGGAGGAGGGAAAGAAGTCTGGGAAGCTGATGGACAAGGGAAAAAAAGGGACAGCTGTTCCTGGACCTGGAGTGAAGGAGAAGGAGAGATGCTGCTGGGAGGGGAGGAGGGAAAGGGAAGGGAAGAGAGTTACTGCTAGACAGGAAGAGGAGGGAAAGGAGAAGGAAAAAAGGAAGGAAACAGCTTGCAGGGAGATTAGAGGAGGGGAAGGGAAGAGACAGGCATGAGAAAGTAGAGAGATTGATGATGGGAAGGGGTCAGCAGAGAAATAAGCAGAGAGGGACAATGATGCTAGATCTGTGTAGGAGAGATAAAAATGAAGAGAGCAGTGAAGCTGGAATGAATTATGTAAAAAGGAGAGAGGGGGCACAGGCTGGATGGAAAGGGGAGAGGAGCATAGAAAGAAAACAGATACTATATGGAAGGGGGAGAGGGCAGACAGCGGATGGAAGGGGCAGATGCTGGATTGAAGAGACAGAGAGGGCAGACGTTGGAAGGAAGAGAGTGAAAAGAAGATGAAAGCAGAAACCAGAGACGACAAAAGGTAGAAAAAAATAATTTTATTTCTATTTTGTGATTAGAATATATCAGATTTGAAATATATATCCTGCTAGAGCTGGTGTTCGACATAAATGGGACTGCAAAGCCCAGGCAGTGCTTCTTTAGCTTCCAGCTGGCTTAGGGCGCTCTCTGACCAGAGGGCAGTTGCCCTAGTTGCACTCCCCTAACCCTATTCCTGCTATGTGTGACTGCGGTATTCTCTTAGCATGATATTTCTGTGTAGCATTCTGTAATAATTTGGCTTATTCAGTTTTCTTGATAGTAGAGGGGATATATATGATGGAGAGGGGAGACAGGGATTTTGTTGATCCTTGCTCTGTATTATTTGTATTTAAAAAATGACAATTGTACAGAATATTGTTTCTTTTTATACTTTAATAAAATACATTCAATATAAAATCATAACTGAGGCTTGTGCGGATGTGATCAGATGATTTGCGGGGACTGAGCTCGTGGAGACGGGGCGGAAACGTGGTTTTTAAATTTCAGTCCTATTAGTTTGCCGGTCCACAAAATAATTATTTTATTTCCGCCGGTTCATAGGTGTAAAAAGGTTGAAGAACACTGTACTAAAGAGCTTCTTACATCATATGCACCCTTGGAGAAAATGCTAAGGGGAACCTAAAGACTGTGTGCTTCACATCATTTATACGGGGAGAGGGGAGCCTGGGAAGGCATGGCCTTCTCACATCAGTAAAGGAGACTGCCTCATTGCTCCGTTTTGAACAAATTCTTTTCTTGATTATGCCAGCAAGAGATTTAGCTAGAGGCAACAGAATGCAATTTCGCAGAAATGGTTTTCGCCATAGGATTCTCTTATAGCTCAGTTATTTGCTCACAGGGAGAGATAAAGAACACACACACCAATGCATGCAGGCCGGCACACACACAAACTCAGAGAAACTCCCAGGGCTGTGGTTGAACTTTACCCTCTGCATGAACTCCCACCTGCCCTGCCTCTTTCTTGTTCGCTTGGGTTGCTTATATTGGGAGGGGGAATCTTGCTCAGCTGTAATTCTAAAACTGTAGTTCTTTTATTTTAGCACATACAGACTTTCATTCGAAATTAAAACAAACCTGCAACTCTCATCTCTGTAACACTTTTCATCCATATCCAAAGCTATCACTCAGATCAAAGCTATCCACAGGGACTCATAACATGTGCTGGGAAGTGTCCATTCTTCCACTCAATGTACCACACATCAAAACATTGCTCACAGAGATCACAACAGATCCCTTAAAACAACACCCCCCCCCCCCCTCATTAATTAGAGTTCTAGGCAGCATATTGCTACATAGAATTCGGTATAGAGTTAACACGTTACAAATAATTATATATGCTATGTAAAGTTATCAAATTGTGCATACAATAGAAACATAGAAACATAGAAAGATGACGGCAGAAAAGGGCTATAGCCCATCAAGTCTGCCCACTCTACTGACCCACCCAATTAAGTCTGAGTACTAATGACCTAGTTCCTTAACTCGACCCTCGTAGGGATCCCACTATGGCATCCCATTTATTCTTAAAGTCAAGCACGCTAGTGGCCTTGATCACCTGCTCTGGAAGCTTGTTCCAGTGATCTACAGCCCTTTTTGTGAAGAAATACTTCCTTACGTCACTATCGAATTTCCCTCCTCTGAGTTTGAGCGGATGCCCCCTTGTGACCGAGGGTCCTTTGAGAAAGAAGATGTCTTCTTCCACCTCGACACGTCCCGTGATGTATTTAAATGTCTCAATCATGTCCCCCCTCTCCCTGCATTCCTCTAGAGTGTAGAGCTGCAATTTGTTTAGTCTTTCTTCGTACGAGAGACCCTTGAGCCCCGAGATCATCCTAGTGGCCATCCACTGAACCGACTCAACTCTAAGCACGTCTTTACGGTAATGTGGCCTCCAGAATTGCACACAGTACTCCAATCTGAGGTAACAGCAGCTGACCACTAACATTGGCTTTATTTCGGGTGACTTGTATTATTAATCTGAGTCTCTTTGGACCCCTGGTAGGAATTTCTTTAAAAGCCATGTTTTTAGATTTTTGCGATTTTGTATATATTGTGGTTGTGTGAATTATGATAGAGCGTGAGTTCCACACTTTTGCTATTTGATAGCTGAATGATTTGCTGTTAGATGTCTTGTATTTTATATCTTTCAGACTTGGGAATGTTAGGATCAGGCAGTTAGAGTTACATTGATCAGCAGCTCTACCCAATCAGTAAATCTGGGGAAGCTATTAGGGACATCACTGTATAGCGTTTTAAATGCTACGTAGCTACGTAGCTACGTAGCTACGTTCGAATTGTATTCTTTTTTTCTATTGGTAACCAGTGTAATTCTATAAGCGGTGATGTGACATGCTCAAATCTTGATTTGTAGTATATGAGTTTTGCTGCAGTGTTTTGTATCAATTGGCATCTTTCATTAGTTTCATGGATATACTTGAGAGAAGAGCATTGCAGTAGTCTAATAGTGACAACATTGTTTACTGCACTAGTATCTTGTAATGCTGTTTAAGAAGTATAGTCTTACTCTTCATATGAAGGTGGTTTGAAAAGTTCTATTTAAAAAAAAAACAAGAATATAATTTGAAGAGGCAAAGATGATGCCCACTTGCTCCTGGAAAATTGCAGTGCTTGACCCCACATAATGCATGAGACACTCTGAACCATGCAGTTTGCCAAACGAGGGATTATTTCCCCCTATTTTGAAAGCTCCCTTATTCCCTTATTTGACAGACTGATTCCTGCTCAGGTGGCCCTGGAGGCACCCTGCAGAGTCAGGCACCACCATTTTCCAAGATGGCAATGAAGGAGGAGGGAGATCTGGGGGTGAGGAAGCCTCTAGACACCAGAAAATGTTTTAAGTCAGAGGGAGGGAGGGAAATCATGTTGGGGATGCTACTAGACATCAGGGATTTTTTTAAGTTGGGAGGGGTTTTTGTCGGGGATTGGGAGATATGCTGTTCACAGATGACATCATGAATCATTGGGAATCTCTTAGTAGCTGATCTGATGTTCACCAGACCTGTGGTTCCAAAAGGTACTCCAGAAGTGCCAGGGATAACTTGGGTGTGGCAAGGGGGATGATCATTTGGGTACTGTTAGGCAGATGTTGGAATAATACCAATAATTTGTTAACTGAAGGGTTATATCTTGGTAGTTTAAAAAAAATCAAGAGTCCATCCGTTACTAAAAAATTCTGATTTAGATCCATGAATCCCCAAAACATTACTGTCCTATCTCTTCTCTTTCTTTTTTTGTCTAAGTTGATAGAGATAGCAGTACTAAATCAGTTACAGGATTGTATTGACTCTGATAACACTTTAGATGGTTTTACTTTGAAAATTTGCTGCTATCTTTGAGGTTATCAGGCAAGCTTTGATTTAGGAACTTATATTCTTGCCTTTTTTGATAAATCAACAGCTTTTAATACTGTTAAACATGAAATCATGTTGTTGCATTTAGTAGATATAAGATTTGCTGGCAGAGTGTTGAGCAGGTTTAAATCTTTTTTACTCAGCTTATACAACAGTTGAGATCTGGTAGAGATGACTTGTCTTGTTAGTTTTCTTTGCCCTTGTGGGTACTTCAAGGATCTATTCTGTCCACTATGTTTTCCAGCATCTGCAAAGACCCTATTTGTAAATTGCTTTCCATACTTGGGTTAATTATAGATTATGAAGGGAATGCTGTATAGGGCACCCAAGGTTACGTGCGGGGATGATACGTGCTACTGCCCGGATGATATAAAGCCAGCTTTGCATAAACTATCTTTATAGAATACTAGTTTAAGACATTTTTGTGCCTAAGTTTAAGTGTGAAACCAAACACAACAAGAATCCTACATTTAAATATGTTTCTTTTAGGACTCATCAGAAGTAGTTGATGTCAGCAAACTCTTCATGCTAACAACTATGGCCAACTGACAACTCCTGATACGTCCAAACAGCAATTTTGTTTAATTTCATGAGCTCTTGGTGATATCCTTATTTATGCTGTATATATATTGCACTTATTTCAATTTGATAGAAAGAAGAAAAGGGAAAGAACTTGTCTTATAACTGTGCAGGAGAGCCAATTGCCAACACAGCTATGTTTCATATACTGCGTCAGGGCAAACAGACTCCTGATAAAAACCAAAAACATCCAACACTTACACTCAAATCCATAATTCCAAAAAATGTTTGCTCTCAAAAAGATATATTAAATAAATGGTATATGTTTCAATTTATTCTCAAAGTTCAACATCCCCACAACAGTTACCTTCAGCATACACAGAAATAAGTATTAATTTGAGCTACAACTAGCTTAAGGTTAAGTGCGGGCATTTATGCCTACCAAAGGCTGGAGTAAATACTCGCACATAACTACTGTCAGTTAGGTACGGAAATGGAAACATAGAAACATAGAAAATGACGGCAGAAAAGGGCCACGGCCCATCTAGTCTGCCCACACTAATGGCCCACCCCCTAACTACCTCCATGAAGAGATCCCACATGCCAATACCATCTTCTTAAAATCTGGCACGCTGCTGGCCTCAATTACCTGTTGTGGAAGATTATTCCAGCGGTCGACCACCCTTTCGGTGAAGAAATATTTTCTGGTGTCGCCATGAAATTTCCCACCCCTGATTTTCAACGGATGCCCTCTTGTTACCGTGGGTCCTTTAAGGAAAAAGAGATCCTCTTCCACCTCGATACGGCCCGTGACATATTTGAACGTCTTGATCATGTCTCCCCTCTCTCTGCGTTCCTCGAGTGAGTACAGCTGCAACTTACCCAGTCGTTCCTCATACGGGAGATCCTTGAGTCCTGAGACCATCCTGGTGGTCATTCGCTGAACCGACTCAACTCTTCGCACATCTTTTTGATAATGCGGCCTCCAGAAATGCCCATCCCCCCCCCCTTGATCTTTCTTTGGAGTTTCACAGTGCATAGTTAAAACTGCACGAGACAATCGCACACAGACAAAGCCGGGCCAACAATCGCGCGCAGGACATCAGTGCACCAGATTTAAACTCAATTTGAAAGCACTCTGAGGGGGGTTGTGGGGAAAACCATCGCACTTAACTTAGTAGTGTTGGTGTTGCCATGGGGGGGTTATGGGGGGAGAACCCCCCATTATAGAGGAAACAGGCTTTTTCCCTATTTTTTAGGGAAAAAGTTCAGTTTCCTCTGTAATTTGGGGGGGATCCCCCCCCCACACCCCCAATGACAGCACCACCACCCCACCCCCTCAGAGCGCTTTGAAATTGAGTTTAAATCCGGCGTGCTGATGTCCTGCGTGCGATTGTCGGCCCGGCTTTGTCTGCGCGCAATTGTCTCGTGTGGTTTTGACGCATCACTGAGTTGCACACCCGAGGAATTAGGCTCGCAGGTTATAGAATAGGAGTGCAGAGCAGATATGTGCATAACGAGTAATTCGTATACAAAGAAAAAAGAAGCTACTTTATTACTACAATATCAATCAATATCGTACAAGCAATAAATTATAATTTTTAATCTGCATTCACATCAATAATATATTCAATGAAATAGAAAGGAACATAAATTATACTATAGAAAATACCTCTTATATTCTGTTTTAAAATTTGCTAAAGCACCATAATCACTATAATGAAATTTGAATAAAATGTCCATACTTTTGTCATATTATGATGTCCACTTTTGGTCCATAAATATTACAAGATCATAACAATCTTGCTATAGTTCATCAAATCTTCAGCGTCTGAATTCCTTCTGATGTTCTCATTCATTCGATTACAAAGGAATTTCACCCTTCATCGATAACAGTCTAGGTCAACACAAGAGTGTGTTTTGCAATTAAGTGTCTTCAGGAGCCAAGGCTAAAGGGTGCTCCCCATAGCTTACATAAACCATCTTTCAAAGTATGAAATATAAAACAACTTTTCATAAATTACACATACCTTTCAATGAAGTTTCCTTGTACAGCAGTCAGAAATGAGATTTAGAATTTCCGCATCATGCTTACTGATCCAACACCAATTCAGCCATATTGTAAGCACTCGCCCATGTGCTTTATTATTGCCCAATATAATATGATTAATTAAAGCTGTTTATAATTGAATTAAATTAAACTAAATTACAACAATATCCATTCAACTTCCCTATTCAAACGTCTTGGTTCAAATGTGTCCCATTGGTAAATTAACCAATTTTCAACCTGCTTATATTGCTGCAGACTTCATGCTTACTTCTATACCTATGATTAGGGTTACCATATTTTAGTCCGGAAAATCCCAAACACATGACCCCGCCCTGTTCCACCTCCGGCCCCACCCCATTCTGTCCCAGCCACACCCAGTTCTGCCCCAAGCCCAGCCCCTTAAAGCCTCTTTTCTTCCAGAAAGCCTTTGACAAAGTACCTCACAAGCGCCTACTAAGGAAACTGTGGAACCACGGGGTGGAAGGGGACATACACAGATGGATCGGTAACTGGCTGGCGAACAGGAAGCAGAGGGTAGGAGTAAAGGGACACTATTCTGACTGGAAAGGGGTCACGAGTGGGGTCCCACAGGGGTCAGTGCTGGGACCACTGCTATTCATTATATTTATTAATGACCTGGAAACAGGGACAAAGTGCGAAGTTGTTAAATTTGCAGATGACACGAAACTCTCCAGTAAGGTTAGATCTGTAGAGGAATGTAAAGAACTTCAAGGGGACCTGAACAAACTGAGTGAGTGGACAAATAAATGGCAGATGAGCTTCAATGTAGAGAAATGTAAAGTTATGCACATAGGGAAAGGGAACCCGATGTACAACTACACAAGGGGGGGGGGGGTTGTTCTGGGGGAAGGCAACCTAGAAAAGGACTTGGGGGTTTTGGTAGATAGAACAATGAAACCGGCGGCACAGTGCACAGCGGCCTCAAAAAAGGCAAACAGAATGTTGGGCATTATCAAAAAAGGTATCACTACCAGAACCAAAGAAGTTATCCTCCCGCTGTATAGGGCGATGGTGCGACCGCATCTGGAGTACTGCGTCCAGTACTGGTCACCGTACCTTAAGAAGGATATGGCGATTCTCGAGAGGGTCCAGAGAAGAGCGACAAAAATGATAAAGGGCATGGAAAACCTCTCATATGCTGAGAGGCTGGAGAAGCTGGGGCTCTTTCCCCTGGAAAAGCGGAGACTTAGAGGGGATATGATAGAAACTCATAAGATCATGAAGGGTATAGTGAAGGTAGAGAGGGACAGATTCTTCAGACTAGCAGGGGCAACAAAAACTAGAGGGCACTCAAAAAAATTGAAGGGAGATAGGTTCAGAACAAATGTTAGGAAGTTCTTCTTCACGCAGAGGGTGGTGAACACCTGGAATACGCTTCCAGAGGAGGTGGTAGAGCAGAGTACGACCTTGGGGTTCAAAAGGTGATTGGACGAGTTCATGAAGGAAAAGGGGATCCAGGGGTACAATTAAAGGGTTACTATACAGTACAGAAGGCTGTAAAGTAATAGAGTAGTAGAGTAATAGATCACTACAGGTCATTGACCTGGGGGGCCACCGCGGGAGCGGACTGCTGGGCGTGATGGACCTATGGTCTGACTCAGCAGAGGCAATGCTTATGTGCTTATGTGTTTATGTACTTACGACGAGCTCTGGCCACATCTGGAGGGCCTGGAGCATGCGCAGGAGTGTGTGACATCACCCACACATGCTCAGAGGCCCTCCAGATGCAGCTGGAGCTTGTCGAGGCTTCCCAAAATCCAGACAAACTGCCGAGTTTTGGAAAGTCCGGCCGGGAGCCCAGACAGTCCTCTAAAAAGAGGACATGTCTGGGTTTTCCCGGACGTCTGGTAACCCTACCTGTGATCCTTGCACCAGTTTTCCAAAGGAAAAGTAGATGAGGGCCTTTAGTGGCATTTGAATAAAAGCATACAAAGGCCAAAATGGTCCACCCAGCTCTGTGCATGTTATTCCAGCATTATTCTGTTTTGAATGGTAACTTCTGCTCCATGCATCTTATCCTCCTCCTCTCTCCCCCCCCCCCCCCCCACCTTCATGCAGTGACATAAATTCTACCCAGCACCCCTCACAATATGTGTGTGAAAGAGTCAAGAAGGGAGCCCAGTGACCCTCACACTGCAGGGGTGGAAGCACTGTGCAACGACATTGTACTAAAGTTTCCAACAACATAGCTGTGCCACCTCTATTCTTCTTACTTTAATTAAATCACTGGTAGCTAGAGAAGTGCTTCAGCACAGCATCTCATACTGCTGGATCCAAGTCTCATGACAAGAGTAAAAAATGTTGCTAAAGTTTACTTGGGGGCATTGTGTTTGAACTTAAACTATTACCTCCATGCAATTCTTTTTAGGGTTGTTAACTGTTGCTCCATGCAGGTCAAACTCATAGCTTTATGGGTGTAATAGATTTTACTGTTTTTATTTTTTGGGGGTGGGGAGGGGCTGAACTGTTTTCCCATATAGTGCTTTGTTGCTATCGTCTTCCCAAATATACAAAATAAGAAATCAAAAAGGTTGTGGCACTAAAGAAATTGTCAAAAAATATCAAACCAAATAACGCTACATAAAATCGAGGGATAATCTTGTGCTCAAATCACACAACACCAAACGAAATACTATAGAGCTCATTTTCAAAGCGCATTGATATCTCAAAATGGCCATCTGCCAAAAATGTCCAAATCAACGGCAGAATTTGAACATCCTACACTGCAATTTGTCCAGATAGGGGGCTTGTCATGGACACCACTATAAAGGGCCCAAAATTAGGGCATCCAACAGCAATAACAGGAAGAAACATCCAAGTCTTAAAAGAAGGATGTTTTTATTTAGATTTGTTTTAGTGATGTCCAGGGTATAAAAAGGTGCTCTGATTGAGCATCTGACTACTGGATGGATTAATTTATGACCCCTCATGAATCCCCCAGTTTTTGTTGTCTCCTTCCCTCTCCCCTGAAAGTGAAAACAGAAAGGAGTACCAGGCTGTTTGACTGCATCAGATATTATAGGCATTCTGATCAAAATAGAAAACAAGTCTGAGGTGTAGCCTAGTGATCAGTGCATTGGACTATATCAGAGGACCTGGTTTCAGTTTTCACTTCAGCTCCCTCCCTGGAATGTCCCCCCTGCTCATCCTGGCAGGCCTATCTGTATCCCTGGTAGTTCAGCGGTGGTTGTTGGGGGCAGGAGCACAGCCTCTTCACCCCTGCCCTGTAAGGCACCTTTCCAAAATGGCTGCTGTGATTGTGGTACCATGAAAGATTGTGGCAGCCATTTTGGAAAGGTGCCATGAGGGGGGTTGAACTCCTTCCCCTAACAACTACTACTGGACATCTGGGTAAAGGTAAGCCTGGGGAGCCTATCACAATGACTGGGGAAGCATTCTTATTGCCATGGCTTGGGGGAGAGAGAGGGAAGGAGGGGACATTGTCAGAGGGAGGACGAGACTTGGGGGATCATATTCCAGTTATAGAGCTGATGTAAATGATCATATCTCAGTGTTGGAGATAGAAGTGCAACTTATAGTATTCGATAAGTAACATTGGACATCACATTTTTCTAAAAGTTTTGCCTCCTTAAAACAAATTGGTGATTATGATAGACCTCTTTAAAATAAACACAAATATAATTTCCCACTGACTGTATTATGTTGGAATTTTGAGAAACATGATGGTATTAATTGATTATAACATGTTTTAATGCACAAAGTTTCTGATACGCTGTGATAGTTCGCTGTGGCTAAAAGTGTTTTCCTGCTGATTTTTGTTTTTACCTAGTGTCCGATGCATCTCATTGCAGTGTCCAACAATAGTCAGCCAGCATATATGGATTCCAGTTGTCCTGATATATCTTTTATCCATAGTGGCAATGTCCTGGTGAAACCTTTCATCGTGTTTGTCCTGACTGCACCGAGATTTGCAGGGAAGAAGTCCAAATGTGAATGTAGAAAGTGCATCTTCAGTGACATGTTGCACTTCATGGTTTGGTATGCTCTAAGAAGTTTGTCAACCAGTTGAATATAGTTTGGTGCTCTGTAACTGCCAAGAAAATTCTCAATGACATGCTTGAATGCTTTCCAGACGATTTTCTCTGGCTCGAATAACAGATCTTCAAATCTCTCATTATCGATGATGTATCTGATCTGTTGGCCGACAAAAATGCCTTCCTTAATCTTGATGTCAGTTATTCTTGGAAACATCTGTCTTAGATAAAGAAAACCTTTGCCTTCCTCGTTCATCGCTTTTATGAAATTTTTCATCAGTCCAAGTTTTATGTGAAGAGGAGGCAAAAATATCTTCGTTGGGTCAACAAATGGTTCCACATTTTTCTGTCCTGGAACATTTTTATGTCTTACAGAGTGGCCAGTTCTTCTGATTGTAATGCAACTCCTTAGCACGTCTGTCCCATTCACAAATAAAACAACAGTACTTGGTATATCCAAGCTGCATTCCAATTAGCAAAGCTCCTACTTTTAAGATCACCGAAGATGTTGCAGTTGTACTTTGTACACTGGATACGCTTTAACAGCAGTCCATGTATTCATATGTTTCTTTCATGTGTGCAGCATAGTCAATAGGTATCAACGGGTAGACATTGCCACTGTGTAACATAACAGCCTTGAGGCTTAACACTTATGAATCAATAAAAAGAAACCACTCCTGTGGTCATGTGTACAACCCAAAGCTCTGAACTACCTTTCAATATCAGTGCAGATATAGAGGTTTTCAATCTGTGCAAATAAATTTGTTAAATCATCTTGGCAGCTTCGAAAGAAAGAAATTTTTGTACTTGGCGAAAGCAAACACCATCCCTGCAGTCTTGAACCCAATAATCCTGCTTTTGCTTTTGACAAATCTAAGTCCCTGACCAGGTCGTTTAATTCTGACTGTGTTATAAGATGAGGCTCACCAGACTGTGTCTGAATTCAAGAGAGCTTGGGATAGGCACGTGGAATCTCTTAGAGAGAAGAAGAGATAATGGTTACTACAGATGGGCAGACTGGATGGGCCATTTGGCCTTTATCTGCCATCATGATTCCATGTTTAAAATCAGGATCAATGTCACTGTCAGTGCTTGATTGGTGCATTGTAGATTCTTTGTCAGTTTCATTTAAACTCCATTAGTCTGGTGGCTTCAGTACTGGAAGACTGTCATCATGAGGAACTGGTCTCATGGCTGAAGGAAGATTGGGGTATTCAATTGATTTCTTATTTTTACCTGAGAAACCAGATACATTTGTCAGACAGAAGTAATAGTCTGTCAAGTGATCCTTCTGTTCTTGCCATATCATTGAAATAGCAAATGGCACTGACTTCCAAGTACCTCGGAACCAAGCTCTAAGATCGACAGCACATCTTGCACAACAAATGTGAGGAGCCCATGGTTTCTCTTGATCACCAAACTTACAACTGAAGTACAGCTCATATGCTTTCGTAACAAGTTGAATCATGGTGCGTCTTTGAGGCTTAAGCATGTACTCGCCACAAATGTAGCAGAATGTATCGCAGCTGTTGCAACATCGGCGAGACATTTCTGCTGTAAGAAATCATCCTATTGAAGGATCCCTAGCTAGCTGACATAGCTGGGTCACGGTGTATATGAAAAACTCCATCTTAGATCAGTGGGTAGTAAAACTAAAAACAGCAACCTGTGACTCCATTTTACTGCTCTGAGAAATCACGTATGCATGCAGGCCTGTTCTATGTATCTGTCTTAGTGCCTGGTACAGCCAGGAGGCAAAGGAATGTAGATGTTAGCTAGCCATTGATGTATAGATTATAGGATGGATTTATGGTTTTGTTTTTCTCTCTGCTGTTACCTTTTGGTCAGAGCTGGTTAGAACTGGTTTGAACTGGTTAGGACACTATATAACTTTGGTGTCCGAGATCCTCAGGGTCTTCTGTTTATGCAGCCAGTTCTGCCCAGAAGTCCAGCATATATGCTTGTTTAATAAAAGCCTTTTTAAATCTCTTCAGTCTCTGGCTCAAGTCTCTGCATTACTAACGGAGGGCCTTATCCTAAAAGGTACCTTCATTTGGCGCAGCCGAACAGGGACTTGATCTACAGACTTGAGCCTGTTTGGCACGATCGTCTCCCTCGGAGGATTTCAAACCTTGCCTCCTACGAGACCCGTAATAGCCGGCATTAACCTGGTGGTTGACCAGGAACGGTTTCTCGTCGAAGACAACGGATTGCACCTCGAGAAGGAACGAATCGGTGGAGATTTCTGGCTCCTGGTTTTGTTGTGCCGGTACCGGACCTGTCTTGGTAAGTGAGAAGTTGATTCCTTCTCTATCCTGTCTCTATCTCTTCTGTCTAGTAACTTCTTAATCAGTTGTGAAGCACAGAGAGGTATATAGGATTCTGGTTTCTGGAAATTGGAACTTTTGTTGGGTGCATATATAGATTGTATAATATGGGTCAGAGCACCACCGAGCCCCTTCAGATCATGCTTAAATATTTTACAACTGCCTTTTCTGGCGATTATGGCGACCCTAAGATTTTTTATTGTTTTCTTCATCCTTATTTTTATTGTTGTCAAAGGCTTAGTATTTGGAATATAATCAACTTTTTGTCATACTTGTCAAATTAAAAAAAAAACAAAAACAAAAGCTCTGGGGACACCTGACAAGACACAGAGAACGAGAAATTGGTGATGTTGAGAAATTACCCGGGGAGATGGAAATAGCATTTAGGTTGGAAACCTGGGAAAAGTTGGTAAAGCAAGCCAGCATGATTGTTTTGCCGAAAGTTGCAGACAGGATAGTGTAAGTTGCTTAACAGGGTAAAATGCATGTGGATCAAGACAGAATTAAGAATGTGAGTTCGCACTGATGAACGAGAATAAGGACTGTGATTTTAGATATATGTTGCGTGCAGTGGATTTGTTACAGACAGTGAGTAATTTAAAGAAAGTTGAGCCAGATAGTTTACGTGTTCTCGCAGTTGTCAAAGTGGTGTCTGCTGGTAATAAAAAAAGAAAAAAAAAGCAACCGTTTGTCAGACATGTGGGATTTGTGTTTGGCACATCCCTGCCTTTGTATCCCAGTGTTGGGGGATTTAAAGTACAAGACTAACAATGATAGAGGTTAAGTATCCATATTTTTCTGAAAATTGAAATATTTGCTAAACATGGGCTTGATAATTCAAGTTCAAGTTTCAAGTTTTATTATTATTTGATGAATCGCCTATACAAACATTCTAAGCGCTGAACAATTAAAAAAAAAAAAAACAAACACATTTTAGAGGACAAACAATTTTAAGACACAAGTACAAAGTTAAATAACAAAGTTTTTAAGAGTTTTATAAAAGAGATAAGATCTTTTTCTTTTCTGATGTAAAGTGGCAGTGCATTCCACGTTTGTGGCGCTGTAACAGAAAACATGTCATTTCTTCTTGTACCCATAATTTTTAAGGAAGGGACAGTTAATAAGTCTTGTGATGATGATCGTAGAGAACGAGGGGCATAATAAGGAATGATCATTCTAGACATGAATTGAGGCTCATTGAAAGCTAGAACTTTAAAAACCAAGAATAATATCTTAAAAGTAATTCGGTGGCTAATAGGTAGCCAGTGGGACTTAATCAATAGCGGTGTAATGTGGTCAACTTTTTTTTTTTTTCCTTTATGAATGAGTTTTATTGATAACGGATGGATTGAGATTACTTCTTTTGTGCTAACAGTCTCCCTTGCTTTCCCGTATTGTGTCTTTATTCTGGTGTTCTTTATGAATTCTTTCTTCCCATGCATGTTTGTATAAAGTGTTATTATCAATCAGATTCTAAATACAATTGGAAACAGAAATACCTTTCAAATAAACTTGGTAGCTCAAACTCCAGAGGAAGGGGGTAGTTATTATGTAAGGACAGTGCAGACTAAAGTAGCTACATCTAGTCTGCAGCAGTGCCCACTCCTCAGAGTGTAGCGGGACCCAGGTGGCAGACAAGGGTTCCAGGTCTGCCTGCAGGGAACATGGCTAAGTGACCTCAGGGGTGGTGTCACGTTAAAATGTCTCTTCTTTGTCTTCGCAGTCATACATACAGAGCTGTTCTGGACCTGTTACAATGAGCCTTTTTCTACCCAGAGAAGGAGGACAATGTTCTGCTTTCAGTAACCTTGAAATGACCTTGCACTTAACATTTAACATGTTTCTTTTTTTCCCCTTTGAATTGACATTGCCATACTTCAGAATACCTCTATATTTAACATTGTACACTGTATCTTACTTTACCTAGTAAGTTTTGCTTATTTTTCAAGATTGAAGCACACCCTAGCAGTTGCGTCCCTGTCTGCCTTATGAATGTAATTGGCAGGGCACCAAGCCAGAGTGATAACATTCTTACGTTTTCTCTTTCGGACGTTCCAGTAACCATTTAGATGCCTTTTATGATTATGTGATTATTATGCCATGTGTTATATCGCACTTTACTTTGCCACTGTGTGCACACAATTATGATTCGTGCTATGATGGACGTTTGTTTTTGTATAACTGTGCATTTCTCTGCAGATCTAAGTTCAGCTCTGAATCCTTGCCAGCTGGAAGAAAAGTTTCACGCCTTTTGTGTTTTCTATGTTTGTTTATGCCCTGTAATCTTTGTGTTGTCTATCTGTTTGGTTTGTGGGGTACCCCAGGGAAACCAACTATACCATTGGCCATTTTTGGAGATTTTTCTCTCCCTTTTTGCATTTTTGTTTTTTTCTATCTAAATTGCCTTTCTAGCTGTTCACGCCCACGCTGCCCTCTGGCGCCAGCGTTCCTTCCTCACCTCCTCTGGATCCCCTATCCAACACCACCAACTCATCCTGGACCTTTTGGATGCTATCTTGCTACCCTCCAAAGTTTCTATCATGCACTGCCGGGCCCACCGTCGCCTCCATGATTTCATCAGCCGCGGTAATGCCTTGGCTGACCGCTTGGCTCGCCAGGCGGCCCTCCAAGGTCCGCCCACACCCCCTCTTCTGTTATCCCTTTCCTCCCCTCAACCTTTCCTTCATTCCCTTTCCCCCCAGTACACTGACCCCGAGCGCAAGTGGGCCACGCAGCAACCTGGCCATTGCACCCTCCCATCCGGATGGATTACTATACCCTCCTGTATGTTCCACAACTCCTGGCCCTCACTGTTGTCCAACGTGCACACGATTTTTCTCATGCCGGTAACCCAGCCCTCCGCACTCTTCTCCGACAGAATTTCTATATCCCGAATCTCTCTCAACTCATCTCCCATGTTCTGCTCCGCTGTGTCATTTGCCTCCGACACAACCCCTCTTCTGTCAGACCCTCCATTCTTGGTCACCAGCCTATCGGTTCACACCCCATGCAAGTCCTCTCTACAGATTTTACCCACTTGCCCCCCTCCCATGGGTTCCGTTACCTCCTGGTTTTCATTGATTCCCACACTGGGTGGCCAGAGGCCTACCCAGTGTGCACAGAGAAAAGTAGGGAAATAGTAAAGGTTTTACTCCATGACATCATCCCTCGCTATGGCCTGCCCCTAGTGATTGGCAGCGATAATGGCCCCGCCTACATATCACAAGTCACACAAGCTGTCTCTCGGGCTCTGCAAATCACCTGGAAATTACATACGGCCTATCACCCCCAGAGCTCTGGCCAAGTAGAACGCATCAATAGAACTATTAAAACCCTCCTCGGCAAAGCGGCAGAAGAAAGCCGCCTGCCATGGCCCAAACTGATCCCTTCTGTTCTATTTTGCATCCGCTGTACCCCAGGTAAACGCAATCAGTTGTCCCCATTTGAACCGCTGAAACCCCTTTGGACAGGGCCTTTCACTGTCTTACTTGCTTCTCCCACAGCTGTCAAATTGTCCCGCCACGAGTCTTGGATTCACTACAGCCGTGTGAAGCCCGCTGCTGAGTATATTTGTGAAAAAGGGCCTACTGACCTTCAACTGAAAATCACGCGGCTACCCCACACTCTGGAAGAGTAATCACGCACGTCTGATCCGGAGATCTGACAAGATATTTAATATGAACTCTGTTGTATATTTACTGCTTGTGATTTACGTCTTGCCAACATTGTCCATGTCCCCTACCCCTCCCACGCCTGGGTGTGCCCCTTGTGTGGCACTAGTGGACAATGGGGGCAAAACGGAAAATGTTATTAGATTTCAAACTAATTATGAGTGTAAGGGTCAACTAGTGACCCCTGTATATATATATAACAAGGTTGAATATTCTATATGTAATAATGGAGATTCACAGATCTGTTTCGACCCCAAAGCAACTAATAGGGATACTTGGATAGAGGTCAGGTCAGTCTGGGATCTGGGCCCCCTGATTCAACAAACCCTGGTCACTAATCCCCATGTCCCGGCCTCAGTCCTCTTTGATGCTTGCCATGCCATGGACAAGAACCCCACCTTCCTTGGACGTTGTGGTGCCCTAGCATGGAGGAGGGAATATATGCACAATGATAAATACATGTGCCTGGCGGGACAGAAGCCGTCCCACTGTGAAGGTTCTTCCGAACACTACTACTGTAACTACTGGAGATGTGTATCCTGGGCTACTTGGGGTATGACCCGACTGCCCACCACCCGAGCCATATTATCCAAAGTGGTGACTACCTCTGACTGTGGCCTCCAGAACTGTAACCCACTTAACTTCACTATCCTACAGCCGTTTAAATGGAACCTCGATGATAGCCTCCGGAAAGCTCGCTATCTTGTGGGCCTACAGATATATGGTAAGGGCACAGACCCTGGTACTGTCTTACACATCAAACTCGTTGAGAGACACCGGATCCCTGAACAACACAGCATTGTGTTTCCCGACTTTTATGAACATATGAAACTTGACCAACAAGACTTTGTGCCCTCTGCCACCACCCGCAACCTTTTCATACAGTTCGCTGAAACCATAGGAGCCACCTTAAATCTGACAAACTGTTATGTCTGCAGGGGCACCCAGCTGGCCCCTGAAAAACTCCATTCTGGCAAAACATTGCATACAGCGTCTCGGACCATCCTTTACCACTCGTGTTGGACACCTGCAGTGCCAATCCTTATGGACTAAAAACAGCACCTCTCAGCCCGGATGGACTTATTGGACCGGAGATCCTAAGTTAAAAATACCCAGACGATGGAATACTACTGGCAATGCTACCACATTAAATGTCTACCTCAACCTGCCTGCTTCTGCCCCTTGGGCTGCACCGGAAGGATACTACTGGATCTGTGGGAAAATGGCATACCCCACTCTACCCTCAAATTGGACTGGCACTTGTGTTCTGGGCACTATCAAACCAGCCTTCTTCCTCCTCCCGTTATCCGAAGGAGAACATCTGGCTGTCCCAGTATTCGATCAACGGGCCCGTTCTGAAAGAAGTTTGGAAATTGGTAAATGGGAAGACACTTGGCCCCCGGAGCGCATCATTGCTGTCTACGGTCCTGCTACTTGGGCTGATGATGGTATGTTTGGGTACCGGACCCCAATCTACATGCTTAACCGCCTCATACGACTGCAGGCGGTTTTAGAAGTTATCACCAATGAAACAGCTAGGGCCCTGGGAGCCTTGGCCAAAGCGAACACTATGATGCGTACCGCCATCTATCAGAACCGACTGGCCTTAGACTATCTATTGGCCGCTGAAGGAGGGGTATGTGGCAAATTCAATTTTTCCAACTGCTGTCTACAACTGGATGATGAAGGATTTGTGGTTGAAGAGGTCATAGACAAGATTACCAGATTAGCTCACGTTCCTGTCCAGACTTGGAAGGGTTTTTCTGCTGATATGTTTGGACTCAACTCACTGACTGATTGGGCCTCCAAACCGGGACTCTTTAAAGCCCTCACCATAATTTTCCTGGTATTCTCTGTCATACTTTGTGTTCTTCCTTGCCTGTTACCATGTTTATTGAAAACCCTTAACCGTACTATTAGGACTACGATTGACAAAAGTACCACCGCTCTAGTCCTGGCCCTTTCCTCCTATCACCCAGTCCCCACCTCTGATACAGATGGCCCTGACCTCCCGTGACCCAGCTAGTCAGCTAGCCTACAGAAGAAAAGTTGGGAATGAAGGATCCCTAGCTAGCTGACATAGCTGGGTCACGGTGTATATGAAAAACTCCATCTTAGATCAGTGGGTAGTAAAACTAAAAACAGCAACCTGTGACTCCATTTTACTGCTCTGAGAAATCACGTATGCATGCAGGCCTGTTCTATGTATCTGTCTTAGTGCCTGGTACAGCCAGGAGGCAAAGGAATGTAGATGTTAGCTAGCCATTGATGTATAGATTATAGGATGGATTTATGGTTTTGTTTTTCTCTCTGCTGTTACCTTTTGGTCAGAGCTGGTTAGAACTGGTTTGAACTGGTTAGGACACTATATAACTTTGGTGTCCGAGATCCTCAGGGTCTTCTGTTTATGCAGCCAGTTCTGCCCAGAAGTCCAGCATATATGCTTGTTTAATAAAAGCCTTTTTAAATCTCTTCAGTCTCTGGCTCAAGTCTCTGCATTACTAACGGAGGGCCTTATCCTAAAAGGTACCTTCACCTATAGCTATTAATAATTAACTGGTTTACTAATTAAGTTACTTACAAAGACAATACTATTCCATGAAGCATCAAAATGCACCTGAACTGACAGACACATAATGAAAATTATCCCTGTATGTGAACTGCTTTTATATAGCCTTTTCAGGCAGCATCCATCAGCCCATGTACAAACATGCCCAGGCATGCCTAGACTGCATCATTTCCATGGATGTTATGAAACCTGCCCTGAATGTGCGCCTGGACATGCCCACACTATATCCAGCAAAGAATTACATGAGCAATAGGCCTATATTAAGAATTAGGCTAAGAATTAATTGCATTAGCCTGAAAGTATAACAAGAAATTGTAAAAATATACTTATAAGAACATAAGAACATAAGCAGTGCCTCCGCCGGGTCAGACCATAGGTCCATCCCGCCCAGCAGTCCGCTCCCGCGGCGGCCCAAACAGATCATGACCTGTCTGAATCATCTGAAGGGGCTCCCCTGCCACCTTGGCCTCCCAATTTGGTCCTGCCTTCCCATCGAAGTCCCAGCCCTCCAGTCCTGCACATGCACGACCTGGTTGGTTTATACTCATTACCTGACAAACTTTCTATACTTTTGTTACATCCCAGCTCCTCCCTCAGTATCCCATGATCCCTTTATCCCTCAGGAATCCGTCCAATCCCTGTTTGAATCCTTGGACCGTACCCTGCCTGATCACTTCCTCCGGTAGCGCATTCCAAGTGTCCACGACCCTCTGGGTGAAAAAGAACTTCCTTGCATTTGTTCTGAACCTATCTCCCTTCAGTTTCTCAGAATGCCCCCTTGTATTTGCTGTCCCCTTCAGTCTGAAGAATCTGTCCCTATCCACCCTCTCTATGCCCCTCATGATCTTGAAGGTCTCTATCATATCTCCCCTGAGCCTCCTTTTTTCCAGTACGTGATATGTAATTTTAAATGTGATTTTCGTGATCAGCAGCCAAAAATCTGTAAGATGCACCTGAAAGTGTTAAAGAAGCAAAAACTTTGTTGTCCAGTGTAATATGTATAAGTGTGCACCCCACCCACATCCAGACTCCACACACGTGTAACCGTGCATCCTGCCCACACACTGTCCATGTCCAGACACTGCCCACATGTAAATGTGCACCCTGTCATGCCAACTCTACCCACATGTAAGTGTGCACCCCACCCATGTCCAGACTGTACCCACAAGTATATCCACCTGTAAAATATGCATTATATAGAATAATCTACAGAACAGGTTGATTTTGGGCACATCCACACATGGATGTAAAAGTTAACATCATTATGGAATTACTCCCTCAATGACTCAATGCTATGAAATGGTTACAAGAGCAGAGTCAGCACTTCCATGCAGCAAATTTTTCACATATAACCCCAGTTTTTCAGCTCTGCTTTTCAGCCCCCACTTGCTTATACAAATGAGGCCCCGATGAGTCTCTGCGCAGTGCGCACAGCCCCATTTCCCCCTCAGGCCGCCCTTCTGCAAGAGCGATCGCACCAGCAGTTTTGCAACTTCAACATAGAAGAACATTTAAGTGGATTGCGCTCCCTCTGCCATAGAGACTGTGAGATCTCTCTCAATGCTACCAGCAAGTTGTGTTGCAACTTCAAAATAAGAAAATCACACACAGTAGTCTCCTCCACAACCTCCCGGAGGAGGTTGTGGAGGAGACTACTGTACTGGGATTCAAGCGCAAGTTGGATGCATACCTTCTTGCATATCATATTGAGGGATACGGTAAATCCGGGTCTCCATAAAGGAGTACCTAAATGGGCCGCCGCGTGTGCGGATCGCCGGACTAGATGGACCTCGGTCTGATCCGGTGAAGGCGTTTCTTATGTTCTTATAATAGCAAGACCTCAGTGACCATGCAGACAAAACAGCGTCAGACTCTGGTTAAAGCCAGAGTGTACAATAATGTTCAAATTCTTAACTTGGGCTCTTGGGATCGGCCACAAGAGCAGTTGCTGTTGGCAAAGTAAGTTGGGAAAAGTCTTCTGCTTCTTTCCAACACACAGGCAAACACACACACATGCTCCCAGACTCTCCATCACAAAAGAACAAAGACTGAAGTGTCCTATCAGTGCCCCTAATCATATACCTGTTGGAATATCCAAGTCACCTATGGAAAAAGCAATTCCATCTATCAGAGGTAGCAAAAACCTCCTGGGTGCAGAGAGGGGCTCTTGGGCAAGTTAAATAGTAGAGGTGGATTACAAATGTATCAGCTGTCAGGGCCAGTTCTGATTGATTAGAACAAGTGAGGAGGAGTTTTCAGGGCAGATGTAAACTTCAATCACATTCACTCCTTCCCACACATCTTCCAGCACTCACAGACCACCTTCCGTGGTCTCTGGATGACCTCCTTCTCTGCTGGCAGGGGCCATCTGTCAAATGCGTGTCCCAGGCGTGACCTTTCCAGAACAGTTTGCTTAAAAGGAAACTTTCTGAGTAATTTCACAAAGGAATTTATTATTCATATTGACAGAGACAGGGTACAGAACAGAACTTCTCAAGATGAATTTGTGTATGCCAAGAACAAAGCCGCCTGGAAAATGAACTTCATAACATGCAAACACCCAAACTTCTGCACACACAGAGCAGGCGAACACATCGCACGCCTAGGATATACTGTTTTGAACACTAAACATGCAAGCAATACCACTGCTGCTTTTCAGCCTGTTTGTCAATTTGCACAGCTGTTCCCAGTTACTGCTTTGGAGATTTTCCTATGTTGTGCTGGCTGACGAGGCCCTGCAAAATATTTGCTCTATTCTCAAATGGTTCTGCTTTTCAGCTCTTGCCTTTCTTCCTCTCCTCAGTATTTCGCCCTGATTCAACTACCATTGTCAGCTTTGACTCAACTTGTCAACTGGCCCAAGGAGCTCAGAATTGGAAGCTCCGTTGACCTCTCACCATTGTAAAGGTTACTGTCACAAAATCACAGCCTGGTTGGCAGAGATTGGTGTTCATTGCATCATTTAATTTACTGTATTTTTACGCATATAGGCCATGATTCTATAAAGTCCCCTAGAAGTTAGACGCTGATATTAGCAGCGATTCTATAAAATTGAGGTGCCCATTATAGAATCATGCTTAACACTGGCATAGCAAGGGTGAGAGGCACCCAGGGCGGTGGTGCCCCTCCTCCGCTCTCTTCTCCATCCCCCACGCCATCCACTCATTCCCCACCCCCTCCTGTCACGCACGCGCATGCCCTTCCCCATACCTTGTTAACGTTCGAGGCGTGAGCAGCAACCCTAACCTGCTGGTCACGGCAGCGTCGGATCTTCCTCTAGGCGCAGGTCCAGGAAGTGATATCAGAGGAAGACCTGACGCAGGCGCGAGCAGCAGGTTGCGGTTACTGCCAGTGCCGCAAATGTTAACAAGGTATGAGTGAAGTAGTAGAGGGGGGGCAGAAAAGGAGCGGGAGGGGGCAGAGAGAAGAACGGGTGTTGGCACCCCTACAAAGATGGCATCCGGGGCGGACTGCCCCCCCCCCTTGCTACGCCACTGATGCATAGTGTTGCCTAAGCATTCTAACCTCACACATCATATTTATGCCAGGGTTTTTTTCATCTAAAGTTATTTGAGCCTAATGGCACTGAATTCACAAAGAGGTGCCTAACTCAAAAACACGCCCATGATTCACTCCTAACCACTCCAAAGTGTAGGCACTTTGGGCTAGACGCTTACTTTTCATAGAATCGACTTTTTCAAATTAGGCGCCTCTTTGTGAATGTTCAATTAAGCCTCTTGTTCAATTAAGTCTAACTTTAGGTGGACTTTATCTATTAGAATCAGGGCCATAATACAACCACATGTATATGACCTAATTCTATAAATACAGCATACCCTTGCGAATTTGCAGTTCCATATTCGCAGACTCAGTAATTCTCAATCAAAATACAATAATAAAGCTGGCTCAAAACCTTTACCCCTACCTTCCCCTTTCCCATTTCCCCAAACCCTTACCATCCAAATTGGGGGAAAAGTAGCAAGCAAACAACCCAGATGATTACAATAATAATAATAATAATAAAAGCTTATATACCGCAGGACCGTGAAGTTCTATGCGGTTTACAAAGATTAAAGATGGTACAAATTGAATGAATTTAACAGAGGTGAAAGATAAAGGTTAACAATTCAAGGGAACCGGTGTTGAAGAGAAGGATTGTGCGGGTCAGTTGTCTAGATACTTCAGGAACAGATATGTTTTTAGGCGTTTCCTGAATTCCCCATAAGTGGAAGGCGTGAACAATTGTTCTAGATCTTTACCCCATAATGCTGCTTGGTGTGAGAGAAGGGATTGGTGGTGGCTTTTGAGCTTACATCCTCTAACTGGGGGGGAAACGAAGTTCAAGTGTGTGCTTCTCTTATGTCTGTTGACTGAGAAGGAAAAAAGGTCAGTTATGTAATTAGGGGCTAGGCCATATAGTGCTTTAAAGCAGAAACAGGCGAACTTAAACTTTATGCGTGCCTCCATCAGCAGCCAGTGCAGCTGTCAGTAGTAAGGTGTCACGTGGTCGGACTTCCTCAGCCCAAAAATCAGTTTGACCGCTGCATTCTGTATTAGTTGTAAACGTCGCATATTCTTTTGGGAAATTGCTAAATATGCGATGTTACAGTAATCAAGTTGACTCAGTACAAGGGATTGTACCAGAATTCTAAATGCTGACATATCAAAATATGCTCTAACAAAGTTTCCATAGGGTGAAGAAACCCTTCCTATAATCACCAAGCCCCTTAACCCTTTCAGGACCAAGGGACATATTTGTCCCATAACTTTAAAATCCTATAAATTTTGATTGGGATAGTCTACAGTTCTAAATTTGATATGTATGGATTCCATATGATACTGCCTTTATGTAAACAAACTGGTTCCGACATTCATTCATTAGCGTCGTTGCTAGATTGATGAGAAGATTCACTTGCCACACTGTCCATAAGCCAGAAGTGTGATTTTTTTAAATAAAAATAATGATATTTCACAAAAAAAATCAATTTTTTGGCATCTGCAAGCCCTTTTTACCATAAAAATGTCGTCAAAACCACAAAAATTGGCCTACGATCCTTATGGTCCTGAAAGGGTTAAGATCGTCAAGTATATTCCAAAACCCAGTTACAGCTTCTCCCGCAAAACAGGAACTCTGTGTTCGTAACCAGTGAAACTCCTTGGCAGAGGGTGATGCTAAATTATAAGAGGCACAAGACTGCAAGACAGCATGGATTATATGGCAGTACAAGGGTTGTCAAATAAGCAGAAGGTCCCATTTTCCCAAAGAGCCATGCAACACAATTTGAAGAAAACTTGTGATTTGATTGGCAGCCAGAGCGTAGCATGATCTCATAATTTTTGGCATGTAATCAAATGAGCTACCATATTCTGTTCACTAGATACGTGGAGGGGCATAATTGAAAGGAGCGTCTAAGTCCGTTTTCGTCCAAGTCGCAAGTCGTCCAAAGTAAAAAAACAGCTTAGGACACATTTTTGAAAAATACGTCCAAATATTTTTTCATTTCGAAAATCGACCAAGTATACGTCCTGCAGATCTGATTGTCCAAGTCGCTAAATCGTCCATCTTTATACCAACTTTTCGTCCAAGTCAAAAATGCCTAGAACAAGCCATGTTGGATGTGGGAGGGGTCTGCAAAGTGATGGACTGAACACCCAGACATGGCACCTAAATAGTGGGGTACCTTACAGGGCACTGCTGTGAACTTCACAAAAAGGGTACCATGTCTTCATCTCACTACAATTCCCTTATAGGTCATGGTGAGCCCCCCCAAACTAGAGAATGACACAGTGACAAAATTCATCACCGTTCCTGTCCCCGCGGATAACCGTGGTAAACCATCTTCATGTCATTCTTTAAGGAGAGAGGGAAAAATCAGAGTATGAATGGCCACAACCACTGTCCCTCAAGCTTTGCTTTGAAGAATGCTGGTGTAGAAGGACTGAAGCTGAAATAGACACTAAAAAATGACATGGGATTATTTCCCGAGGTTATCCGTAGGGACGGGAACGGTGATGAATTTTGTCACCATGTCATTCTCTACCCCAAACCACCTCCAGAATCCCCTAGGCTCACTTATCTACCACCCCAATAGCCCTTATGCCAGTAAAAAAGGGTTTTGGGGGTGTATAGGGGAGTGCACATGTTTCAATATCAATGCAGTGATTACAGGGGCTTATGGGCATGGGTCCTCCTCTCTATGGGTCCCTAACCCACCCCCAAGATGGCTTAAGACCCCTCTGTGCAGCATGACTAGGCTTTCCTATGCCAGGCTGCCAGGTGATGATGTTCTGGAGGCACAATTTTCAAGTTGTGATTAATATTTTTATGGGGGTGGGGGGGTCAATGATCACTGGGGAAGTGTGTGGGGGTCTGTATTATGTGTTTGCAGTGCTTATCTGGTCACTTTAGGTGGGTTTTTGTGATTTAGACCATGTTTTAAATGGTCTAAGTCACAACGTCCAAGTTCCATCGATCCTGTGCTGTCTAACTTTCGGTTATACATGCAGTACGACTAAGTCTAAGCCTGCCCACGTCCCACCCAAATCTCACCCTTAACACTCCTCCTGACATGCCCCGTTTAGCAATGGTTGTTCAGTGGCACTATGAAGGCCTAGGTCGTTTATAAATATGTCCAAAACCCGGTTTTATTATCGGCACTTGGACGTTTTTGACTGATGATCATCCAAGTGCTGACTTAGGCCAGTTTTTGGACATTTTTCTCTTTCGATTATGAGCCCCTTAGGCAACTAATATTTTATCTAATTGTAACTACTTTCATTTGTAAACTGCATAGAACTTTACGGTACAAGAAGCAAGTTTTTAAGTTATGTTATGTTCTGAATATGTTGCAATTTCTAAAAAAACATAGTTAGGCAACCCTACATGAAGAGCATTTCCATGGTCCAGACGAGTCAACAAGGTCACCTGGACTCTTGCTTGCTAAATCTTTCTTGACCACCTAGGTAAATTCAAGTCTGCTCACATCAGGGAGTTCAGAACCAACTCATGTTAGAATTCAGGATGGCTCATTATAAAGATTTGACCTAAGAAAACTAATGATACAAATTTAAGCTAGCCCAGTGGTCTCGAACTCAAACCCTTTGCAGGGCCACATTTTGGATTTGTAGGTACTTGGAGGGCCTCAGAAATAAACAGTTACTGTCTTATTAAAGAAATGACAATTTTGCATGAGGTAAAACTCTTTATAGTTTAAAAATCTTTCTTTTAGGTTAAGTCTTAATAATAATATTGTCATTTATAGCTAAAGAGACAGATGATCGAGAAACTGTTTTATTTTACTTTTGTGATTATGATAAACATACCAAGGGCCTCAAAATAGTACCTGGCGGGCCGCATGTGGCACCCGGGCCGCGTGTTTGAGACCACTGAGCTAGCCTATGATATGCAGATCTCCATGAGAGGTTAGTCAGGTCTGATTTGAAGAAATTAACAAACTTGTGGTCTGGTACTTTATCTGTCATGGGGGGGGCTCAGTATTGCCTAATGTGGATCTGTGCCCAAACAGCCTTCCAGGTTGAACGGAGGGTGCCTGGCATGAGCTACGGTGTCATGCAACATTGGGTCTGTCTCCTATCATTTCTCCCTGCTCTATAGGGCTGCTTGGGGATGGCAGATGCTAATAAGAAATTAAATGTGGCAGCCCCAGGGTAAGAGTTAGAAATGTCAGTCCGCAGACTTCGTAGTAACAGTAAAGTCCAGGAACTAAATTCAGAACTCTCCCAGGGACCACATATCAGGACAGAGAATGACAGTGCAAAGGTTTTCAAAACCCAACATGTCAAGGCATAGGGCTGCTGAGGGTGGTTAATACTAATTCTATTAGGCATCCGAGTTAATGAATCACAACTGTAAGAAATCATATTAATCTTGAAAGCATTAGAGATAGATTAGCTTCAAAGCTGCCATAAATCTGTCATGCTGCTTCCCTAACGGCCTGATTAATGCAGGCAGAACACAATGGCATTTTTATAAACATCTAATCAAAAAGATATTAGCGGCACGCTGACTAATTTCATAAGGCACCTGCTTGGGAATAAACCAGTGAACGTGTGTGACAACGTTCACAAAATGTGCATGTACCCAACCACGGACCACCCGGGGGCTGAAATTTACAGATGGTGGGCTGGTCTTTTCACCGACAAATTGCTAAATGGGTTGGCAGAGGTACCAATGCTGACATCTCTCCCTCTCCTCCTTCTTCCGCGTCTCTTTGACGGAATAATCAAACATAAACAACCAACAGAAAAAAAAAAAAAAGAAACAAATTAGAAACATTCCTAAGAAATGCACCATTACCACGACTACTATTTATCATTTCTATAGCACTGCAGGATGTATGCAGCACTGTACATTTACTATTCAATAGATGGTCCCTTCTCAGAAGAGCTTACAATCTAATTTGGACAGACAGGACATCTCCAGTTTGGGGAGTTTCTAGCAGAAGGAATGATATGATGGGTATAGATAACCGACAGTGATTGGGAGTTAAAAGTTGAAAGCAACATCAAAAATATGGGCTTTTAGCTTGGATATGAATACTGCTAAAAATGGAGCATAACGTATTGACTCTGGCAGCCTGTTCCAGGCATACGGCACAGCAAGAAAGAAGGGACAGAGCCTGGAGCTGGCAGTGGAGGAGAAAGGTACAGATAAGAGGGACTTGCCCGATGAATGGAGTTCGAGGGAGGGAGCATGGGGAAAATAAGTGAGGACATAAGAACATAAGAAGTTGCCTCCGCTGAGGCAGATCAGAGGTCCATCTTTACCAGCGGTCCGCACCCGCGGCGGCCCATCAGGCCTAAATTGCCTGAACAGTGTCCCTGACTGATTATGTAACTGCCTCTAATCCTCTAATCCTATCCCTATAACCTACCTCTACTCCTATCTGTACCCCTCAATCCCTTTATCCTCCAGGTACCAGAGATATTAAGGGACTAAACCAGAGGTTCCCAAACCTGTCCTGAAGGACCCCCAGGCCAGTCGGGTTTTCAAGATAGCCCTAATGAATATGCATGGAGCAGATCTGCATTCCTGGCATCTCCATTATATGCAAATCTCTGTCATGCATATTCATGCATGTGAATGCACTTGTAAGTCAGTAAGAAGATTTTGAACTATTAGACCAGGGGTAGGGAACTCCGGTCCCCGAGAGCCATATTCCAGTTGGGTTTTCAGGATTTCCCCAATGAATAAGCATGAGATCTATTTGGATGCACTGCTTTCAATGCATATTCATTGGGGAAATCCTGAAAACCCAACTGGAATTCCCTATTCCTATATTAGACCTTAATAATAAGGAAGAGGAACTAGTATAAATGGAAAATTAAAACAAAAAAGCATCCCCCGCCATTTCCCTATCTCACAAGTTGTTAACATCCAAACTGCTGTCTCTACAGATTTCTATTTTTTTAGTTCAATGTTTATTAAATTTTTACATTCTACAGAGAAATGCAACGCACAAATATATTACCGTGTTTTCCTGAAAATAAGAAATGTCATATATTAATTTTAGGCCCAAAAATGCACTAGGTCTTATTTTCGGGGTATGTACATGATCATCTCTCCCTTCTTCTCCTTCATCCCAATTCTTCCTCTTTCCTTTCTCTCTCCCACATGTGCAGCATCATTCCTCCCCTCCCTCCCCTCCCTCGTGCAGCAGGACCCTTACCCAGCTTCTATCCTTCCCCCCTCCCATTCCTTGTGCAGCAGGACCCTTGAGCGAGCACCTCCCCTCCCCGAGAACCCATACCTGCCGCACAGCCAAACCCCCATCCTTCCCTCCCTCCCATCTGAACCCCACTGACCGCGAGCCCTACATACCTCCCTAAGCAGCGTCAGGCCAGCAGCACTCTAAACAGGTTGCTTTGGCCTTGTCCACCCATGAATTCACTCTGCCACGTTACTAACGCGGCAGAGTGAATTCACGGGCAGAAGGCTGAAGCAGCCTGTTTAGAGCGCTGCTGGCCCGACGCTGCTTAGGGAGGTATGTAAGGCTCACAGCGGGGTTCCGATGGAAGGGAGGGAAGGATGGGGATTCGGCTGCATGGCGGGTGCTTGGGAGGGGGAGGGGATGCTCGTGCAAGGGTTCTACTGCAAAAGGGATGAGAGGGAGGGAAGGGAAAATGTCAGCGAATCCCGGGACTAGGGTTTATTTGGGGGGTAGGGCTTATATTAAGACCTACCCCGAAAATCCTGCTAGGGCTTATTTTTGGGGTAGGTCTTATTTTCGGGGAAACACAGTATAAACATATGTAAACATACACAAGAAAATTCTTAACAGAAACATACCATTTCCCACCAAAAATGAAAATTCAACAATGTGAAATCCTTCCAGTTCTTAACAATGGACTTGTATTGCCACTCCAGACTTCTGCCTCCTCATAGGTTAAAAAAAATTGATCTCATTTACCAAGGGCTTCTTCTATCAAACTGCACTAGCAGTTTTTAGCGTAGAGAGCCGTGATTGAATGGCCCGAGCTGCTCCCAACGCTCGTAGGAACCCTATGAGCATTCAGCCATTCAGCATGGCTCACCGCATTACAAACTGCTAGCGCAGTTTGATAGAAGATGCCCCAAATTTCCAAGTTTCTTATATTTTTACTGCCCCGTGCCTAGGGAAAACCTTCAGGGCGGCTTCCAATCTAAAACAGGGGTGTCCAACCCGCGGCCCCGTGAAATATTTTGTGCAGCCCCGGTCGAGGGCAATGCAGTGTTTTCATCTGCTGCCCCCGTGTGTTTACCGTCTTGCTGGCTCCCTCCTCTGTCTTGCTGCAGCCTTTGCGCGGCCCCAGAAAAATAATATTCGGCCAATGCGGCCAAGGGAAGCCAAAAGGTTGGACACCCCTGATCTAAAACAATTGATAGTAACAATACAACTAATACAGAGGAAAGAACTACAAAATCAAACAGAAAAGTAAGGGAGGGAGAACAGATTGGGATTTTTTTTCTGGTTTACATGGTATCAACGGCACTGTCCATTAGAACGGAGAATATGCATTGGAGAAAAGTGAAGTTTCCAGATTTTCCTTCAACTTACTGGGGAGATAGTTGCTTTGCAAATCTTTAACACCTCGACCGAGTGGAAGAAGTGTCTGAGCAGAGGAGGTGGCTTCGTGGTTACAGCTACTGCCTCAGCACCCTGAAGTTATGAGTTCAATCCCAGCCTGCTCCATGTGACTGGTTCATAGACAACGGCGCGAAAGACAAAGGCACGCCCGGACAATTGAGCGCAACGCGGAGGCGCGCGCCGCTCTAAATTACTGTTTTTAGGGCTCCGACGGGGGGGCGTGGGGGGTGAACCCCCCCACTTTACTTAATAGACATCGCGCCGGCGTTATGGGGAGTTTGGGGGGTTGTAACCCTCCACATTTTACTGTAAACTTTA
The DNA here is from genome assembly GCF_902459505.1 of Geotrypetes seraphini. Classification (NCBI taxonomy): domain Eukaryota; kingdom Metazoa; phylum Chordata; class Amphibia; order Gymnophiona; family Dermophiidae; genus Geotrypetes; species Geotrypetes seraphini. Next base: position 213,293,411 of record NC_047089.1, on the reverse strand, counting down.
CTTTTTCCCCTAAAAACAGGGAAAAAGTGAAGTTTTCAGTAAAATGGGGGGGTTACAACCCCCCAAACCCCCCACAACGCCCCCACAACGCGGCGCGATGTCTATTAAGTAAAGTGGGGGGGTTCCCCCCACGCCCCCCCCCCGTCAGAGCCCTAAAAACTGTAATTTAGAGCGGCGCGCGCCTCTGCGCTGCGCTCATCTGGGTGCGCCTTTGTCCCGGCGCGCTTTTGACCTGCACCGATGTGACTCTGGGCAAGTCCCTTAACCCTCCATTGCCCCAGGTGCCAAAGTTAGATTGTGAGCCTGCTGGGCCAGATAGAGAAAATGCTATTGAATAAATTGTAAAACACTTTGAGTCGGGTTACCAGATGTCTGGATTTACTCGGACAGGTCGTCTTTTTAGAGGGCATGTCCGGATGTCTCAATCCGTCCTTCTTTTTCTGGAGTTATCTGGTAACCCTAAGGCAGGGGTAGGCAATTCTGGTCCTCGAGAGCCAGAGCCAGGTCAGGTTTTCAGGATATCAATAATAATAAAATGTTAAGCGCGCATTCGCACTCGCGCCGCGTGTTCCCTGTTCCGTCGTGACGGCACGAGTGCGCATGCACGCTTATACGTCACAGTCTCCTTTTTTTTACAGCCCGGCTCGCTGAGAGGGAGAGCGTCGCTGGCACCGGGGAGGGGTGGGGGAAGCCAGTTTAGCTCGGCCGCTCCGTCTCTGCCGTCTCAGTAGTCCCCGAAGCTCCTCAGCAGCCTGTCCCGCTCCCTCAAGAAGGGCTCCCAATGGCGGCACTGCTGCTGGTGGCGCTGCTCCCGCTGCTGTGCGCGAGCGACGCGCCGGAGCTGGACCCCGCCTATCGGCAGGGGATCGACCACATGTCGAACGGCAGACAGAGGTGAGGATGGATTGATGGGAGATGCTGGACTGTTGGGGGGGATAGATAGAGGGGAGATTCTGCTTTGGTGGGGATTGGGGAAAGGAAGGGAGGCCTACTGCTGCACAAGGGGAGCAGGAATAGGTGCTAATGGACAGGGGGGAAAAAGGAAGGGAGGCCTACTGCTGGACAGGGGGAGTAGGGGGAGCAGGAAGAGTGCTGATGGATAGGGGGAGAAAAAAAAGGAGGCCTACTGCTGGACAGGGGGAGCAGGAAGAGGTGCTGATGGACAGGGGGTAGGTAAACAAGGGAGAAGGGCTGCTGATGGATAAGGGGAGGTAAAAGGAATGGAGAATGGACAGGGGGAGCACGCAAGGGGTGGTGATGAACAGCCAAAACAAAGAAAGACAGAAATACAGAAAGCGGCTAAGGAGACAGAGAGAGAAAAAAATAAAGACAGACACACACATATATTCTAGCACCCGTTAATGTAACGGGCTATAAAGCTAGTCCACAATAAATATGTATGAGATAGATTTGCATCTCAAGGAGGCAGTGCATGCAAATCCATCTCATACATATTCATTGTGGATATCCTGAAAACCTGACCTGGCTCCGGCTCTCAAGGACTGGAATTGCCTACCCCTGCCCTAAGGGGTCAGTATTTTAGGATGTGAAGAGTGCATGGTAGCAAAGCCAAGTGACGTCAATGAAGCAGGGTTTCAGGATTCTTGGCACTGGCTTGGCCCCATCCTTTCGCCCTGGACCCCAGTCTATCGCCAGGCCTTGGAGGGAAAGCTCTTCACTTGTCTTACTGGAAGTGGAGAGGATTCCCTAACAGATCCTGTAGTGCCCTTCTGACTGGGAGCAAGAGTAGGAAACTGAAGAATGCAACCATGTCTTAAAGGATTCTTTTCAATAACCTAGGCCTCAGCAATTTTCAACAGAGTGGCTTTTAAAGCTTTCAGCCTATCAATAATGTAAAGCACAGAGAAGCATTCTTTTGCCTTCCTTCTTAACAATAAAAAAGGTAATTTGCTGATAAACAGAGCTGAATGGTATAGGTAATAAGGAATTTTGTTGGCCAAATGCATGGTTGTCACTGAAAATAAGGCAAGGTGTGCACAGCACGATGGATGAATTTACTCAGTGTTCCTGTACTACCCCCCTCCTCCCCCAATCCTTCAAAAATTGGGTTTTGGTCATGCTTTGAAGAAAGGGCTCAGTTAGGGTTACCAGATTTAGCGCCCCTGGCCGCAGTAGAAGCCTCTACTGTGACTTAGTAAAAGAGGCCCTATAGTTTTTGATGAAAATCTTTAATCTTATTTGAGCCAGGTTTAGGAAAAGAAGGAGGAGCGTGGGCCACAGGCTGCCAGCACTAGGACCATTTATCATCTTCACTTGTCTCACCACCTGTTTTCACCTTTCCGGGTTAAGCCAACCTGTGGCCTGTGGGCTTGTGACCATTGCTTTTTTAACGGAAATCAGAACTGCAGGTCTATGCAGTAGAACTAGTTAAGTCTGTCCTAAGAAAACGGATGGAGTTGGAGAATGCTCATCCTTTTCTGCAAGAAGCCAAGCATGGCTGTTTCCAGCCAGTATTTGTGTGTTAAACTGGGAATAGCAGGCTTGATGATGCCGGTATGCAGCATATATCTTTCCTGAGCCCCTGTCTCCAAAACACAGGATGGCTATCCAGCCTTGTTCTCCATATCTTTATTGTTCAGGTTTACCTAATTCTACAGTGTGGGTCCTTGCCAAACTGTCTATCACATTACCTCCTGGCATCTGAACTCGAATCCTGCCCAAGCACAATCCTCCTCTGTTGGATTTATATCCCAGCACAATATGGGTTTAATTAAGGGAAAAATTGAACATGACATGCAGTGAAAACATGCCATGGGAAAGCATTGTTTCACAGGAGCAAGACATGCCTGCAGGCGTGGACTGAGCCAGGCACCCTCCTCTTTAGGGCTAAGTAAATGTTGGGTCAGTGACACAGAGTGGCAATTAAAGGTACACTTGACCCCAAGGTCAGAGGTGCAATCATAGTCTGCCAATAACTCCCTTAATTGATTTTCTGCCAAGGATCTCACTCTAAGAAAACCTTAAGGGATTTATTTTGGGGAAGGGAAGGGGGGATAATGCATATTATACACCAAAGGTGTAGAAATAAGAGTCAACAACCAAGTCATAGGCGATCTATTCATCAGACTAACTTAGGAGCCCTTTTATTAAACTGCATTAAGTGCTAACATGCATTTAATGTGGGAAAACGGCCTACTACAAAGCATTAAAGCATTTTGCTGTATTTTACCACATGGTCCACAGTAATCACATTTTTTATTGTTTTGCATTTATTTTTGGGTGGGGGCGAGGAATGGTGTTAGAAACATTATCCAGCTAGAGTGTGATAACTGGATAATGCGGACTTAACGCAGGAGGCTGGGTTTGGGTTTGAGGCAGGTTTTGGTATAGCAGATTGATTGCAGGGACCAGAGCAAGCCTGAAAGACAGACAAAATATAGCAGACACCATTGCAACAGGGAGTGTGTGGCTCAGTGGTTAGAGCTGTACCCTAAAGTTGTGGGTTCAAATCCCACACTGCTCCTTGTGACCCTGGGCAAGTCACTTAATCCTCCACTGCCCCAGGTACATTAGATAGAGTGTGAGCCCACCAGGACAGATAAGGAAAAATGTTTGCATGCCTGAATGTAAACTACGGTACTTAGGCTGTAAGTGGTATATAAATAAGTGCTCCTGCATTTATTTTTTTGCTAGTCCCACATGCTAATTGGAAAATTAGTGCAGGACCTGCAAAAAAAATTCCTTATTATACTGCTATGGTAAATCTGGGTTTAGCAAACAAGCAAGTTCCGTGTCAACATGCACTAAGCCCAGATTTTGCCACGGCTTAGTGAAAGGGCCCTTTAATGTCTTATCCCTTCTTCATCATATCAGTGAAGAAATAATGCAGTTACATTGGGTTTAAATAGTAGAAAAATCTAGATTTTAGGATGTCTGCATATGTTAGTGCAGCTCAGTGAACAGGGGTAGAGGAGACAGACAGAGCTGATGAGACAGTAACACTTTACAGATCAAAGCCTCTACTGTATATCTGATTATAAGTGAGAAAGCCAGTGTCTTTGTTGAGTCCCTTTGAGTCTCAACTTCCCTAGCAGGATTCCCATGGGCAGATTTTTCCTTTGCTTGTCAGTATTGATGGGAGGGGGGGGGGAGGGAGGGCAGAGGCAGTCAAAAAGCATAATTTTATACTTATATACTCAGTGGTGCAGGAGGATCTGCGAGTGTGGGAATCTTTTTTTTTTAACTCTGATTCAATGGGGCGTCCATTTTGCAAACTGCTGCCCTGTCGAGTGAGGACTCAGAGCTTTGCCAGGATGTTGATGTTGATTAGCTCTGGGTTTCTGGACCAGAAATATCTAAGAACAATGACCATTCAAATTAAATTATTAATTTATAGAGCGTGTACAGTTGGGCAGACTGGATGGACCATTCGGGTCTTGATCTGCCGTCATTTTACTGTGTTACTGTGTTAACCCTTACTATGCCACCTTATGACATTCAAACCACTACGCAATTTACAAAAACAAACCACATAAAAGGAAAGGAGTGCCATTTCTGTATCATTATTACAGCTTATGGGATGTGGGATTTGTATAATGTTCATTTGTAAACTGTTTATGAATTAATTTTATAAAATGCATATACCACCTAAGACTAAGTGGTTTCCAAGAAACATACACAGCATTAAAACAGATACTGTCACATAACACAAAGACATCCGCTTTCTTTGCACCTTCATGTCCGTCTGCTTACAACATATTTACATGAATGCGCTAACAAATAGTTGTGTTTTCAGTAACACTTTAAAATTCACACAATCAGCACAAAATCACAAATGCCCTGGTAATGCGTTCCACATTTTCATACCAGCTATGGAAAACATTGGGCTCCTTTTACGAAATTGCATCAGTGGCTTTATCGCACGCAGCTTTTTAGCGCGCGCTAACCCCTGCGGTAGCGGCTAGCACGGCTGGCAAATTAGCACGCGCTATTACGCGCGTTAAACGCTAACGCGGCTTCGTAAAAGGGGCCCATTATAACCTTCTTCACAACATAATGAACTCCCAATTCCCTGGTCTCGGTCAGCCTCATCCCACCCTCAGACCTCAACATGTTTTATTGTAAGCCATCTGGTGTAGGCAGATTGTAGGTTGTAGGCAGATAATAAATATTTTAAATAAATAAATAACTTCCAGTGTGGAGGAGAAGCCTAATGGCTAGGGTGAGAAAGCCGTGGAACCCGGTTCAAATCCCACTATGGCTCCTTGGGATCTTGGGCAACTCACTAAACTCTCCATCACCTTAGGTAAAAACTTAGAGGTCCTTTTACTAAGCTGCGTTAGGTGTTAGCATGCACAAAAAGCAGCCAAAAATGGCCTAATGCGCTAAAGCATTCGGTGTTAGTATTGCCATCTGCATGCGCTATTTATTTTTTCTCATTTTTGGAGGGGTTATATTTCGGATTGCAAGATTTCCTCTCTGAAAAAAAAAGAGGACACCTGGTCCCTCCCCATTCCGCCTCCAGCTCCTCCCTGTTCCACCCCCACCCTGCCCCCACACAAATCTTCCCGAGCTCAGGACCGCATCTGCGCATGCGTGAATGTTGACATGATAACATCACGCGCAGGCATATGATGCCATTGCATTAACATCCGTGCATGCGCAGATACCCTCTAGACCAGTGGTTCCCAAACCCTGTCCTGAGGGACCCCCAGCCAGTCAGGTTTTCAAGATATCCCTAATGAATATGCATGAGAGAGATTTGCATACCTGTCACTTCCATTATATGCAAATCTCTCTCATGCATATTCATTAGGGATATCTTGAAAACCCGACTGGCTGGGGGTCCCCCAGGACAGGGTTTGGGAACCACTGCTCTAGACCAATAGTTCCCAACCCTATCCTGGAGGACCACCAGGCCAATCGGGTTTTCAGGCTAGCCCTAATGAATATGCATGAGAGAGATTTGCATAGAATAGAAGTGAAAGGCATGCAAATCTGCTCCATGCATATTCATTAGGGCTAGCCTGAAAACCCGATTGGCCTGGTGTTCCTCCAGGACAGGGTTGGGAACCACTGCTCTAGATACAGCCCTCAGGCCGGGGACTTCCAAAACCCAGACATCACATGCATGCATATGATGTCATCGCATTGACATCCGTGCATACGCAGATACCCTCTAGACCAGGGATCTCAAAGTCCCTCCTTGAGGGCCGCAATCTCGTTGGGTTTTCCCCAATGAATATGCATTGAAAGCACTTCATGCACATAGATCTCATGCATATTTATTGGGGAAATCCTGAAAACCCGACTGGATTGCGGTCCTCAAGGAGGGGCTTTGAGACCCCTGCTCTAGACGCAGCCCTGTTGGGAATTACCAAAATGCCTGGTTTTGGAAATCCCTCCGGGCATCCAGACAGCCCTCTAAAAAGAGGGCATGTCTGGGTTTTCCCAGACGTCTGGTAAGCCTAGTTATATCAGGGGTGGAAGCGCTGCTCAGCTAGCACATTGACATTATCGCCTTGCTAACTAGGAGACATTAAACCCTCCTGCGGTAATCCTTTGAAATGTCAGTACACTAATGTTAACACTGGTGCAAGGCCAGAAATAAAACAAATTGAAAAAAGCCCATTTTTTAATGGTTGTGCTAAAAATGGGCTTAGCGCATGGGAAAGGCCCGTGGAAGGCCACGCTAATCCCATTTCTTAATGCAGATTAGTATTTGCAGTTTTGGTGCTATGTCCAGGTCAAAAAACAGATTAGAGTGGATTAAAAGCTGTTGATTTGGTAACAAAATCAACAGGATCCAAAACGTCTGAATGGTCTGGACAATTACTTGCTTCAATTGATCCAGAACATATCCTGCTGCCAAACTGGTTGGCCAATGACATCACAATGGGCAAGAGGCCCAGGTGAGTCTCTCTAAGCCAAGAAAGCCGACTGTAGGTTTCAGAGTGGGGGAGAATCCCTGTAATATGAACTCAAGAGACCATGTTAAAGGGTGACCAGGAAGAACCATACATGTGGAATGAACTTCCAACTTAGGCATCTGACGAGGAATTAGAGAAAACACCGATAGACTGTAACAGAGCCTTAGAAGCATCAATGGAGTTGTCCAGTAAATGAGGAAGCTGGGGGAAAGATCAACAAATGAATTCTGGAAATCTATCTTGTAATTTAAAAAAATAAAATAAAAAAACTTCCAGGCAGGTCAGCAGAAGGCTGAGCAATAGCTTAGTCATTAGTGCTGGTTTTAATGAGACTAGTATAATAAGACTTCTTGGCTTCAGGGGCATAGCTACCCTTGAGCAAGCCTGGCAAAATGCCCAGGCCGCCCAATGATTGGTGCTGCTTGCAGCTGAACTCTCCCTTCTGCACGTTGAGGCTGGTATCTCCCTACCCTCTGCGCTCAGCTATTTACCTGCCCTGCCACAGCTACAGCGTCAAAGACAGTACTAAATGCTGCCTCTCTGGCCAGCGGGACCTATCCTCTTCTGTGTCCCGCCATGCTGATGTTTAATGAGAGCCTCAAAACAGTAAAGCAGCAGCTGCCTCATCCCTCTCCCCTCTCCGTGGTCTGGCAACTGCCTCCATCCCTGCTTTACCCCAGAATCTTGCCACCAGCAGCGATGCATATCCATGGCCTGCACTGGCCCTACAGGCTTTCGAACAGATCAACTAGAACAGAAGGAAAAAAGGGGGAGTGGAAATACAATTTTTATAGGAAAAGGGACATAAAAGGTAAACACAAAATGTTAAGGATTTAGATAAAAACAGGTAAAATGTAGTGGAGGATGAAGGTACCTTTTAGGATAAGGCCCTCCGTTAGTAATGCAGAGACTTGAGCCAGAGACTGAAGAGATGTAAAAAGGCTTTTATTAAACAAGCATATATGCTGGACTTCTGGGCAGAACTGGCTGCATAAACAGAAGACCCTGAGGATCTCGGACACCAAAGTTATATAGGATCCTAACCAGTTCAAACCAGTTCTAACCAGCTCTGGCCAAAAGGTAACAGCAGAGAGAAAAACAAAACCATAAATCCATCCTATAATCTATACATCAAGGCTAACATCCTATTGCCTCCTTGCCGTGCCAGGCACTTAAGACAGATACATAGAACAGGCCTGCATGCATACGTGATTTCTCAGAGCAATAAAATGGAGTCACAGGTTGTTCTTTGTACTAATTATGACCCACTGATCTAAAATGGAATTTTCTTCATCTACACAGTGACCCAGCTATGTCAGCTAGCTAGGGATCCTTCATTCCCAACTTTTCTTCTGTAGGCTAGCTGACTAGCTGGGTTACGGGAGGTCAGGGCCATCTGTATCAGAAGTGGGGACTGGGTGATAGGAGGAAAGGGCCAGGACTAGGGCGGTGGTACTTTTGTCAATCGTAGTCCTAATAGTACGGTTAAGGGTTTTCAATAAACATGGTAACAGGCAAGGAAGAACACAAAATATGACAGAGAATACCAGGAAAATTATGGTGAGGGCTTTAAAGAGTCCTGGTTTGGAGGCCCAATCAGTCAGTGAGTTGAGTCCAAACATATCAGCAGAAAAACCCTTCCAAGTCTGGACAGGAACGTGAGCTAATCTGGTAATCTTGTCTATGACCTCTTCAACCACAAATCCTTCATCATCCAGTTGTAGACAGCAGTTGGAAAGATTGAATTTGCCACATACCCCTCCTTCAGCGGCCAATAGATAGTCTAAGGCCAGTCGGTTCTGATAGATGGCGGTACGCATCATAGTGTTCACTTTGGCCAGGGCTCCCAGGGCCCTAGCTGTTTCATTGGTGATAACTTCTAAAACCGCCTGCAGTCGTATGAGGTGGTTAAGCATGTAGATTGGAGTCCGGTACCCAAACATACCATCATCAGCCCATGTAGCAGGACCGTAGACAGCAATGATGCGCTCCGGGGGCCAAGTGTCTTCCCATTTACCAATTTCCAGGCTTCTTTCAGAACGGGCCCGTTGATCGAATACTGGGACAGCCAGATGTTCTCCTTCAGATAACGGGAGGAGGAAGAAGGCTGGTTTGATAGTGCCCAGAACACAAGTGCCAGTTTAATTTGAGGGTAGAGTGGGGTATGCCGTTTTCCCACAGATCCAGTAGTATCCTTCCGGTGCAGCCCAAGGGGCAGAAGCAGGCAGGTTGAGGTAGACATTTAATGTGGTAGCATTGCCAGTAGTATTCCATCGTTTGGGTATTTTTAACTTAGGATCTCCGGTCCAATAAGTCCAACCGGGCTGAGAGGTACTGTTTTTAGTCCATAAGGATTGGCACTGCAGGTGTCCAACACGAGTGGTAAAGGATGGTCCGAGACGCTGTATGCAGTGTTTTGCCAGAATGGAGTTTTTCAGAGGCCAGCTGGGTGCCCCCGCAGACATAACAGTTTGTCAGATTTAAGGTGGCTCCTATGGCTTCAGCGAACTGTATGAAAAGGTTGCAGGTGGTGACAGAGGGCACAAAGTCTTGTTGGTCAAGTTTCATATGTCCATAAAAGTCAGGAAACACAATGCTGTGTTGTTCAGGGATCCGGTGTCTCTCAACGAGTTTGATGTGTAAGACAGTACCAGGGTCCGTGCCTTTACCATATATCTGTAGGCCCACAAGATAGCGAGCTTTCCGGAGGCTATCATCGAGGTTCCATTTAAACGGCTGTAGGATAGTGAAATTAAGTGGGTTACAGTTCTGGAGGCCACAGTCAGAGGTAGTCACCACTTTGGATAATATGGCTCGGGTGGTGGGCAGTCGGGTCATACCCCAAGTAGCCCAGGATACACATTTCCAGTAGTTACAGTAGTAGTGTTCGGAAGACCTTTCACAATGGGACGGCTTCTGTCCCGCCAGGCACATGTATTTATCGTTGTGCATATATTCCCTCCTCCATGCTAGGGCACCACAACGTCCAAGGAAGGTGGGGTTCTGGTCCATGGCATGGCAAGCATCAAAGAGGACTGAGGCCGGGACATAGGGATTAGTGACCAGGGTTTGTTGAATCAGGGGGCCCTGATCCCAGACTGACCTGACCTCTATCCAAGTATCCCTATTAGTTGCTCTGGGGTCGAAACAGATCTGTGAATCTCCATTATTACATATAGAATATTCAACCTTGTTATATATACATACAGGGGTCACTAGTTGACCCTTACACTCATAATTAGTTTGAAATCTAATAACATTTTCCGTTTTGCCCCCATTGTCCACTAGTGCCACACAAGGGGCACACCCAGGCGTGGGAGGGGTAGGGGACATGGACAATGTTGGCAAGACGTAAATCACAAGCAGTAAATATACAACAGAGTTCATATTAAATATCTTGTCAGATCTCCGGATCAGACGTGCGTGATTACTCTTCCAGAGTGTGGAGCAGCCGCGTGATTTTCAGTTGAAGGTCAGTAGGCCCTTTTTCACAAATATACTCAGCAGCGGGCTTCACACGGCTGTAGTGAATCCAAGACTCGTAGCGGGACAATTTGACAGCTGTGGGGGAAGCAAGTAAGACAGTGAAAGGCCCTGTCCAAAGGGGTTTCAGCGGTTCTTTCTTCCATACTTTCAGCCACACTTGATCCCCAGGTTTGTAGAGGTGAACAGGGGTTGTAATTGGTAGCGGGGCTCTAGAAATGACCCAGTTCTGTAATTTCATAATGGTCTTTCCTAGCTGCTTTATCTCTGCGTCTGTGATAGCGTTCCCTATCTGTTCAAGAGACTCAGGGTCTGGGCTGACTATCGGCGGGGGTCGGCCATACATGAGCTCAAATGGGGACAACCGATTGCGTTTACCTGGGGTACAGCGGATGCGAAATAGAACAGAAGGGATCAGTTTGGGCCATGGCAGGCGGCTTTCCTCTGCCGCTTTTCCGAGGAGGGTTTTAATAGTTCTGTTGATGCGTTCAACTTGGCCAGAGCTCTGGGGGTGATAGGCCGCATGTAATTTCCAGGTGATTTGCAGAGCCTGAGAGACAGCTTGTGTGACTTGTGATATGTAGGCGGGGCCATTATCGCTGCCAATCACTAGGGGCAGGCCATAGCGAGGGATGATGTCATGGAGTAAAACCTTTACTATTTCCCTACTTTTCTCTGTGCACACTGGGTAGGCCTCTGGCCACCCAGTGTGGGAATCAATGAAAACCAGGAGGTAACGGAACCCATGGGAGGGGGGCAAGTAGGCAAAATCAGTAGCGAGGACTTGCATGGGGTGTGAACCGATAGGCTGGTGACCAGGAACGGGGGATCTGACAGAAGAGGGGTGTGTCGGAGGCAAATGACACAGCGGAGCAGAACATGGGAGATGAGTTGAGAGAGATTCGGGATATAGAAATTCTGTCGGAGAAGAGTGCGGAGAGCTGGGTTACCGGCATGAGAAAAATCGTGTGCACGTTGGACAACAGTGAGGGCCAGGAGTTGTGGAACATACAGGAGGGGGGTGGATGTGTGGGAGGAGGGTATAGTAATCCATCCGGATGGGAGGGTGCAATGGCCAGGTTGCTGCGTGGCCTACTTGCGCTCGGGGTCAGTGTACTGGGGGGAAAGGGAATGAAGGAAAGGTTGAGGGGAGGAAAGGGATAACAGAAGAGGGGGTGTGGGCGGACCTTGGAGGGCCGCCTGGCGAGCCGAGCGGTCAGCCAAGGCATTACCGCGGCTGATGAAATCACGGAGGCGACGGTGGGCCCGGCAGTGCATGATAGAAACTTTGGAGGGTAGCAAGATAGCATCCAAAAGGTCCAGGATGAGTTGGTGGTGTTGGATAGGGGATCCAGAGGAGGTGAGGAAGGAACGCTGGCGCCAGAGGGCAGCGTGGGCGTGAACAGCTAGAAAGGCAATTTAGATAGGAAAAAAACAAAAATGCAAAAAGGGAGAGAAAAATCTCCAAAAATGGCCAATGGTATAGTTGGTTTCCCTGGGGTACCCCACAAACCAAACAGATAGACAACACAAAGATTACAGGGCATAAACAAACATAGAAAACACAAAAGGCGTGGAACTTTTCTTCCAGCTGGCAAGGATTCAGAGCTGAACTTAGATCTGCAGAGAAATGCACAGTTATACAAAAACAAACATCCATCATAGCACGAATCATAATTGGGTGCACACAGTGACAAAGTAAAGTGTGATATAGCACATGGCATAATAATCACATAATCATAAAAGGCATCTAAATGGTTACTGGAACGTCCGAAAGAGAAAACGTAAGAATGTTATCACTCTGGCTTGGTGCCCTGCCAATTACATTCATAAGGCAGACAGGGACTCAACTGCTAGGGTGTGCTTCAATCTTGAAAAATAAGCAAAACTTACTAGGTAAAGTAAGATACAGTGTACAATGTTAAATATAGAGGTATTCTGAAGTATGGCAATGTCAATTCAAAGGAAAAAAAAAAAAGAAACATGTTAAATGTTAAGTGCAAGGTCATTTCAAGGTTACTGAAAGCAGAACATTGTCCTCCTTCTCTGGGTAGAAAAAGGCTCATTGTAACAGGTCCAGAACAGCTCTGTATGTATGACTGCGAAGACAAAGAAGAGACATTTTAACGTGACACCACCCCTGAGGTCACTTAGCCATGTTCCCTGCAGGCAGACCTGGAACCCTTGTCTGCCACCTGGGTCCCGCTACACTCTGAGGAGTGGGCACTGCTGCAGACTAGATGTAGCTACTTTACTCTGCACTGTCCTTACATAATAACTACCCCCTTCCTCTGGAGTTTGAGCTACCAAGTTTATTTGAAAGGTATTTCTGTTTCCAATTGTATTTAGAATCTGATTGATAATAACACTTTATACAAACATGCATGGGAAGAAAGGATTCATAAAGAACACCGGGATAAAGACACAATACGGGAAAGCAAGGGAGACTGTTATCACAAAAGAAGTAATCTCAATCCATCCGTTATCAATAAAACTCATTCATAAAGGAAAAAAAAAAAAAAAAAAAAGTTGACCACATTACACCGCTATTGATTAAGTCCCATTGGCTACCTATTAGCCACCGAATTACTTTTAAGATATTATTCTTGGTTTTTAAAGTTCTAGCTTTCAATGAGCCTCAATTCATGTCTAGAATGATCATTCCTTATTATGCCCCTCGTTCTCTACGATCATCATCACAAGACTTATTAACTGTCCCTTCCTTAAAAATTGTGGGTACAAGAAGAAATGACATGTTTTCTGTTACAGCGTCACAAACGTGGAATGCACTGCTACTGTACATCAGAAAAGAAAAAGATCTTATCTCTTTTATAAAACTCTTAAAAACTTTGTTATTTAACTTTGTACTTGTGTCTTAAAATTGTTTGTCCTCTAAAATATTGTTTTTTGTTTTTTTTTTTTTTTAATTGTTCAGCGCTTAGAATGTTTGTATAGGCGATTCATCAAATAATAATAAAACTTGAAACTTGAACTTGAATTATCAAGCCCATGTTTAGCAAATATTTCAATTTTCAGAAAAATATGGATACTTAACCTCTATCATTGTTAGTCTTGTACTTTAAATCCCCCAACACTGGAATACAAAGGCAGGGATGTGCCCAACACAAACCCCACATGTCTAACAAACGGTTGCTTTTTTTTTTTTTTTTTCTTTTTATTACCAGCAGACACACTTTGACAACTGCGAGAACACATAAACTATCTGGCTCAACTTTCTTTAAATTACTCACTGTCTGTAACAAATCCACTGCACGCAACATATATCTAAAATCACAGTCCTTATTCTCGTTCATCAGTGCGAACTCACATTCTTAATTCTGTCTTGATCCACATGCATTTTACCCTGTTAAGCAACTTACGCTATCCTGTCTGCAACTTTCGGCAAAACAATCATGCTGGCTTACTTTACCAACTTTTCCCAGGTTTCCAACCTAAATGCTATTTCCATCTACCCGGGTAATTTCTCAACATCACCAATTTCTTGTTCTCTGTGTCTTGTCAGGTGTCCCCAGAGCTTTTGTTTTATTAATTTGACAAAAAGTTGATTAAATTCCAAATACTAAGCCTTTGACAACAATAAAAATAAGGATGAAAAAAACAATAAAAAATCTTAGGGTCGCCATAATCGCCAGAAAAGGCGGTTGTAAAATATTTAAGCATGATCTGAAGGGGGTCGGTGGTGCTCTGACCCATATTTTACAATCTATATATGCACCCAACAAAAGTTCCAATTTCCAGAAACCAGAATCCTATATACCTCTCTGAGCTTCACAACGGATTAAGAAGTTACTAGACAGAAGAGATAGAGACAGGATAGAGAAGGAATCAACTTCTCACTTACCAAGACAGGTCCGGTACCGGCACAACAAAACCAGGAGCCAGAAATCTCCACCGATTCGTTCCTTCTCGAGGTGCAATCCGTTGTCTTCGACGAGAAACCGTTCCTGATCAACCATCAGGCTAATGCCGGCTATTACGGGTCTCGTAGGAGGCAAGGTTTGAAATCCTCCGAGGGAGACGATCGTGCCAAACAGGCTCAAGTCTGTAGATCAAGTCCCTGTTCGGCTGCGCCAAATGAAGGTACCTTTTAGGATAAGGCCCTCCGTTAGTAGTGCAGAGACTTGAGCCAGAGACTGAAGAGATGTAAAAAGGCTTTTATTAAACAAGCATATATGCTGGACTTCTGGGCAGAACTGGCTGCATAAACAGAAGACCCTGAGGATCTCGGACACCAAAGTTATATAGGATCCTAACCAGTTCAAACCAGTTCTAACCAGCTCTGGCCAAAAGGTAACAGCAGAGAGAAAAACAAAACCATAAATCCATCCTATAATCTATACATCAAGGCTAACATCCTATTGCCTCCTTGCCGTGCCAGGCACTTAAGACAGATACATAGAACAGGCCTGCATGCATACGTGATTTCTCAGAGCAATAAAATGGAGTCACAGGTTGTTCTTTGTACTAATTATGACCCACTGATCTAAAATGGAATTTTCTTCATCTACACAGTGACCCAGCTATGTCAGCTAGCTAGGGATCCTTCAGAGGAAAATTTATGTTTGGTATATTATATGCTGAAAGCATCCTTAAAAAGGAAACTTTTCAGGTTGCTCTTAAATCTATCTCAATTTTGTTCCTCTCTTATATATAACGGTAAGGTGTTTCAAAGTTGTGGGCCAATAATAGAGAAGCTTTCTTGACGTCTTCTACTAATTATCTTTAGTGAAGGGACTGTAAGTAAATGTTGGTCTCCAGATCTAAAAGAATGAAAAGGCAGGAAGTAATGTTAGCAAGGGCGGATCACGGCCTAGGAAAGCCTGCAGGGCCAGCAAAGTCAGAAGATATGCATCAATGCTGCCACTGGCAAGGGTGGGGTTCAGAGAGGAGGAGAGTTCCCAGACCATGGAAGGGAGGCAGCAGATGCCAGATCTAGGGGCAGAGGAGAGGGAGAGTAATGCAGGACAAAGGAGAGAAGGAAGCTTTGGAAGACCCACCCAAAATAACAGGTCTGTCTATGCCGCTATCCAATAAAGTGTGTGCACTGCATTGTTGGAGCTGTAGTTCCAGTATGTAAGTAAGCTATAGTTAAAACCAGTTTCTTACAGGAAGCACTTTGTAAGTGCAGTTCTGGGCTAGGTCTTTAAAACTGGGTTTATTCTTTCCAACTCTATGGATGTTGGAAAGAAATAATATGTAAGGGATTGAGAATGGCTATCTATGTCCTGGGGCAAAATAACTCTCGAAAAATGTAATAGAGTGTAACCAAATTTGGCCTGGCCTCTACCTCAGCACCACCTGTTCTCCTCAAGGAATAGAAGGCCAATTTATACATGTGGAAATTAGAGATGCCAAGGATAAACCATCCAGAAGAATGAGTTTGAAGGCCAAAGAATGAGATTTTTCAGACAGCATGTCCAGGTATAACATTTAAGTGTTATTGCAGAATAAGAAAGTATTTGCTTTTCCTTCGATAGTGTGGGTGCAATCTTCTGGATTCTATAAAGGTCACCCCATGTTTGGCATACAACTTTGGGGTGTGCAAGCCAGATGTACATACAAATTAATAAGTGAATGAGGTGGCAACAATGAATTATTGGAGTTAACTGGCATCAGTTTGGATTTGCATATGCATCTGACCTAGTTGCTATTCTATTCTATGAAGAAAAGTAGGTGTGGAAATAAACACTAGCTTGTGCTCAGTTTAACAATTGTTTATTAATATATTGATATATGAGAACACACAAGTCTTAAAGGCAGACATAGTGTGCTTTAAATTCTGGACAAAAGCCAGCCCCTTATATAGGGAATTTGGCATCTTAAAAACAAAGGGGCTCATAATCGAAAGAGAAAAACGTCCAAAAACTGGCCTAAGTCGGCACTTGGACGAACATTTCTCAAAAACGTGAGGCCCCACCTGGAATACTGTGTGCAATTCTGGAGGCCACATTACCGTAAGGATGTGCTGAGACTGGAGTCGGTCCAGAGAACGGTCCAGAGTCTCGGGACTCAAGGATCTCCCATACGAGGAACGGCTGGATAAGTTGCAGCTGTACTCACTCGAGGAATGCAGAGAGAGGGGTGACATGATCGAGACATTCAAGTATCTCACGGGCCACATCGAGGTGGAAGAAGATATCTTCTTTTTCAAGGGTCCCCCGGCAACAAGGGGGCATCAGTGGAAAATCAGGGGCTGGAAACTGCACGGGGACACCAGGAAATTCTTTTTCACTGAAAGGGTGGTTGATCGCTGGAATAATCTTCCACTTCAGGTTATTGAGGCCAGCAGCGTGCCTGATTTTAAGGCCAAATGGGATAGACACGTGTGATCTATTCACAGAGAAAGGTAGGGGAGGGTCATTGGGGTGGGCAGACTAGATGGGCCGTGGCCCTTATCTGCCGTCTATTTCTATGTTTCTATGTAAACTTGAAACATTCTCAAAAAATTACGTCAATATCCAAATGTCTTCTTTTTCCATGGAAAGATAACATTCAGCTTAGGCTTCCTATTACAATAAATGATACCCGTGATTTCCGTGTCTTCCACTAAAATCTTGGGTGTAATAATAGATCATAAACTGACTTACCGCTCACAAATCAGTGCCGTAGTAAAAAAATTGCTTTATTAGATTAAGGATGATTCGATCCCTGGCGAATATTCTGGACCCTCAATCTTTCAATATTTTAATTCATTCTCTTATTATATCTTAACTTGACTATTGTAATGCACTGTATAAGGGTATATGCCAAAAAGATATCCGTCGGTTACAACTGATACAAAACTCTGCCATAAAAATGATCACAAATAAGAAAAAATTTAACCATGTAGGCTCCTCTGCTAAAATCCGCTCACTGGCTACCAATTCCACACCGTATCATTTATAAAATAGCTATTCTCTTCTTTAAATCTCAAAACACCAAAGAACCGGCCTTTATCCATAAATTTCTTATTCCTCACGAACCTACACGAGTCTTAAGATCTTCCTCTCAGTATCTTCTTCATACACCATCATTAAAAATTATTAGCACACGTCGGGCTACTTCATTCGCAATTACAGTCCCTACGATATGGAATTCCTTACCTCTGTATATGAGGACGGAAAAAAACTTAGACAAATTTAAGGGAAATTTAAACACTTACCTTTTCCAAGATGCATATGACTCTTATACATATGACTACTGTGGTCTACCTTTTATGTCCTCTTTACTTTACTTTTAATTTGTAGTTCTCCCAACTGTCCTATTGTCTTTTTTTGTTGGTCAAATATTGTTAAATGGATATTCTTTTGTCTTGTCTCCCCCTTTTTAAATATAATTTGTAAAACGCTTAGAAACCTTGATTTGCATTTAATCAAAAAAATTGAATGAACATGAAACTTTATTTATTTATTTATTTATTTTAGAAAATCGTCTACTTCAACGTCCAGGTGTTTGATCGTCCAGACCACTATTACGTCTATCTTTATTCTACATTCTCGCTAGCCTTTTTGGCCCGTGCTGCATTGCCGCGCACGCTAACCCCGCGCTACGTGCCAAGAGCTAACACCAGCTCAATGCTGGCATTAGCGTCTAGCGAGTGCTAAAACCAATAACGCAGTTTAGTAAAAAGAGCCCAAAGAATTGACGCCTGTTCTCCGTGGATGAGGATGGCTTTCAAGGGTTCCTGCTTCCCAGGAGACATTTGACTCTCAGAGGTTGAGGGCAAGGAATAAGGAGGAATGAGAGAAATAAGTTTTTCTTTTCTGAATAATGATGATTTTTTTTTTCTATAATTAAAGCATCCATATGCCTTATATTTCACAAGGTGGTGCTGGGCAGAAATCTAACATTCATGGCACGGTCCCATCTTTGGCTGTGATGTGAAATTCATCACTTCCTGCAACAGATGCTCCTCTAATAATATAAAATGTTAATATGCAGAAAGCCATTCTCCTGCCAGAAAGGCTAATAGCTATCACTTAACCCTGACCAAAGCACTGAGCAGCCAAGGAGCACACTTATTTGAGAGACAAGGTCCTTCTTTGTAAATGTCTCCCCTCTTCCTTCCTTTCCTTCCCCAGTCCCTTCTTCAGATGCTAATGAACACCACTTTGTAATCATGCTTTACGTGTATCATTGTGACACCATTTCAGGCACCTATGCTGTATCTATACTTCATGCACAGGGAACAGCCTAGTCTCAACATCTGTCTCCACCTCAGTTTTGTTGCATTACATAGCAACATAGTACAGTAAATATGGGCAGATAAAGACCTCTATGGTCCATCCAGTCTGCCCAACAGAGTGGCCAGGGTTGTATCTGTACATGTTACGTTTCTTCAAGATTAAACAGGGGTATCATACACAGGAAAGTCAGCAAGTTGCAATGCAGGCAGTTATATAATAGTCTTGGAACATAATGCCATGACATAGGCAGCGTAACGCTTTTTGTATGGGGGGGAGGGTCTAAAAGCTCCACCCTAGACCTCTCTCTCCGGCTCCCAGCTCCCCCACCTACCGCCTCCCTGGCCATTGACACTTAAAATCTTCAGGAAGCCATCAGCGGCAACGAGTGTAGTGTGTATGCTGCCTGCTGCCGTCGACCTGAAATGGAAGTCTTCATTCTGCAGCAACTGGATGCTGCAGAATGAAGATTTCCGGGGCACACCGACTGAAGATTTAAAATGCTGACTGAAGATTTAAAATGAGAGCAGCTGGAGATGATGCAAGTAGGGGAAGCAGGAGAGCCATCTCTTCTGACCTCCAGCTGCCAATTTTTTTTGGAGTGGAGGGGGGGCCATGGCCCTTGTGACCACTCCCATTCCAACGCCCATGCATGATACTGTTGCCTTTAACCCTAAGAATTTCTTCTCCTCTCCCACCACTATCTAGCATCATTTATATCACTAATATTAACTTTATGATTCTACCTCTCCCGCCATAGAGATAACACATGCTTTCAATGTGATAATGATATGCACATATTTAATTCCTTGCTCTTCCTGACAATTTTGAGGCACGGATTATAGATATCTGCCCAGCATTAGTTCTACTTCCCAGCTACTGGAATGCCATTGAAACCCACTTCAGGTTTGGTCTTTATCTGACTTTGCCATTTATAGGACCCAGACTGTAGAAGTCTGCCTACTAGTATTGTTCTTAATTCCCAACCTCTGAAGCTGTTGTCGACGCTCACTCCATCTATGAAGTCATTTAAGTTCTTTTTTAAGTTATTTATTTATTTTTAAATTTTCTATTCCACTTAAATCCTAAGCTGGTAACAAAAATGCATACACACTACAAATTTATCAGCAATCAACAATAACATCGCGTCATAAAATTCATCATCTAATATCAATACCGATGGGAATCCTCCATCATCATCTTTAGTGATTTTTTTAAACATTTTGAAGTCTACACATAGTCTCAGTGTACCACTCATTGAGTTCCAAAGTCTTGGCCCTGCTACAGATACAGCAGCATTGCTGGGTTTTTTGAAATGTACATCATGGTTTCTCTTGTCAATCAACTTCATCGTCAGCTCTGATCGTAAATTTCAATTTGGAATGTATCTTCGCAATATTTGAGTCAAGTACTTTGGTGCCACACCATACAGCACATGGTGTATTATTGTCAAAATCTTGTACTCGATTCGAAATTCAATAGGAAACCCGTGCAATTTTTTAAATACGGGAGGATATAATCATATTTTGACATCCCGGTAATTTGATTCTATCCTTTTTCTACATAGGGTTTCTCTGTTTTTACCCCATATATTCTTGAATTCTGTCAATGTTTTCGTCTTCACAACCTCCCCTGGGAGGGAATTACAGGCATTCACCACCTTCTCTGATGTTGCTTCTAAGTCTACCACCCTGCAATCTCAACTCAAGACCTCTAGTTCTACGGCTTCCCATCTCTGCAAGAAAATAGTTTTCATCTTAATACCTTTTAAGTATTTAAATGTCTATCATATTCCTCTAACCCAGAGGTCTCAAAGTCCCTCCTTGAGGGCTGCAATCCAGTCGGGTTTTCAGGATTTCCCCAAAGAATATGCATGAGATCTATGTGCATGCACTGCTTTCAATGCATATTCATTGGGGAAATCCTGAAAACCCGACTGGATTGCGGCCCTCAGGGAGGGACTTTGAGATCCATGCTCTAACCCCACTGATATGAGTTCTCAGAAACTTTAAACATTCATCTCCCCAGGAAGAAAATATAAATCAGAACAGAAATGATAAATCTTACTGTGCTTGGTTTAGCTATATAAAAAAAAATGTTATCTAAACTTTTTTATTCACTACTGCTGAGGGTTGTTTTAAAGCCTTTCATGTCCTCATATAAATGCAAATACTGAAATCAAAATGTGGCTTTAGGAGTTCTTTGGAAACAAAGCATTGCATCTGAGTAACCTGGTACTGTATTTACCAAAAGGAGGAGAGAGCCAGCAAATATATTTTATTAAGAGATGGTCAAAAATAAGCAATAACATGCAATTATTCTCCAGCCTGCAGTGACCCACTGATCAGGTTAGGAGACATAAGACATCAAGGGGTCAGGCTCCCCTCACCAAAACCTGTAGGTCACTGACAAATGAAAGGCAGGGACAGGTTGCCCCATTAACTTTCTGTGACCCGGCTACTCAGAGTTCAGCTTTGATCTGCACTGGTGCAGGAACACTCCCAGTGTTTGCTGAAGGCTTCTGATATGGAGGAATGGGTCTGGTCTCTGACTCAGGCTAATGTCAGCAGAATGAGAGATGGAGGAGGACAGCGCGGACAGGAACACCATGATTATTCATGTCCCCTCCTCTAGACTCTGGCTGTGTGACTTGGTGCAGTCCCACCCACTTATCAGCACATCAGAAAGAGAAAAGCTACAGAAGCCTTAGGGGTCCATGAAGAGAGTTCCCTCCTGGGTCATTGTTACTTTAAATACAAATTAAATACTGGAGAACATGATAAGAGGGCAAAACAGAGTACAGAGAATATTACTATGACCAAATCATTAAAAACAAAACATGGTGAATCATGGCCTCAACTGACCAGGCCATATTTAAATATAGTGCTGCCCCCCCCCCTCATAGAGCCCATCCCCACAGCACTTTCTCTATCCTTTCCTGTCTAGCCTTACTCTTCTATAACACTCACACTCTCCCCTGCTAAGCCAGTCCTCGGTACTCTCTCTTCCCTCCCTAGCCTGTCCATATCACATACGTTCTCTTCTCCTGGATGGTCCCCACCTCTTTATCAACCCTGCTTGTTCATACATTTGTCTTCCTCCTCTCCCCTTCTTATCTTTATTTTCCCCCCTCAATTTTCACTTATTGTGCATAGTTTGACTTACCGTATGTTTGGGGGGTTGAGTGCTTAATACTTCCCTACCTTCTCCATTCTGAAACTTCTCTGCTCCCAACTTCCTTCTGATATGACTGGCACTGCTCTGCCTCTTCCAGTTTCTTTCCCCACCAGGGTCTAAGCCAGCCCTTCTTAGACAGTATGCCTGCCCTGCAGGCTAGACTCCTCCATCCCTTCACTTGATCCTATTCCTCAACAAATCCAGCTCACTCAGAGCCCCTATTGCAAGGTCACGATAGCGATGTGCCAATGTAATTCCTGTGAATTGAATGGGCTCCCACAGCTTTGTAAAAGAGGCCCTCAGTTATTCAGAGTAGTGAGAACACAGAAGGATTGCGAAGACCTACAAAGAGACATACATACGCTTGAGGAATGGGCCGCGAAATGGCAAACGAGGTTCAACGTGGATAAGTGCAAGGTGATACATGTCAGTAACAAAAATCGTATACAAGAATACAGGATGTCCAGAGCTATACTTGGAGAGAGCTCCCAGGAAAGAGACTTGGGAGTGCTTGTAGACAAGTCAATGAAACCGTCTGCGCAATGCACGGCAGTGGCGAAAAGGGCAAACAGAATGCCATGAATGATTAAGAAGGGGATCACAAACAGATTTGAAAAGGTTATCATGCTGTTATACCGGGCCATGGTGCACCCCCACCTGGAATACTGCGTCCAACACTGATCGCCATACATGAAAAAGGACATAGTACTACTCGAAAGGGTCCAGAGAAGAGCGACAAAAATGGGAGTTGCCATACAATGAGAGGCTAGAGAAACTGGGCTTCTTCTCCCTTGAAAGGAGAAGACTGAGAGGGGACATGACCGAAACATTCAAGATGTTGACTTAGTAGAGAAAGAGAGATTGTTTACCCTCTCCAAAGTGAAGAGAACGAGAGGGCACTCGCTAAAGTTAGAAGGGAAAAGATTCTGTACAAACGTAAGGAAGTTCTTCTTCACCCAGAGAGTGGTAGAAATCTGGAACGCTCTTCCAGAGGCTGTTATAGGTGAAAGCACCCTTCATGGATTCAAGACAAGGTTGGATAAGTTCCTACTGAAACAGAACATACGCAAGTAAGGCTAGACTCAAATAGGGCACTGGTATTTGACCTAAGGGCCACCGCATGAGTGGACTCCTGGGCATGATGGACTACTGGTCTGACTCAGCAGGGCAAATCTTATGTTCTTATGTTATTCTTCCTTTCCCACAAGACTGGATTGGTTTTCCACATCTGTTCCCTGGAACCATCCTATCTTTCCATTAGAGAGTTGCGCAGGGACAGAAATCCCACCCATCCCCGCCAGGATCCTCTCCTTTCCCATCCATCCCCACCAGGATCCTCTCCGTCCCCACCCGTCCCTGTCAGGATCCTCTCCGTCCCCACCCATCCCCGCAAGGAATTACCTCCATCCCCATAAAAAGCAGCAATTACTTCTGTCAGGATCATCAATTCCATAGTTTCTTTTGTGTTTGCGCTGCTATTTTCCTTGTGGAATCTCTTTGGTGGAACCCTTTTTTTTGTTTTCTGTTCAGGTAATTAACTTATAAACCCTCTCTTTTACTAAGGCTGACGTGTCCATTATATTATATGGACGAACCCTGCTTCCAAAGCCTTCCATCCCCGTGGGAGTCCCGTTGGCTAGAGGAGGGTTCCCGTGGGCCAGACGGGGGGGTCCCCATGGGAGTCCTGTGGGTTAAGGGGGATTCCTGCGGGACCCCCACGGGACCCGCAGGATTCCCGTGATCACCATTTCTGTGCAGACCTCTACTTTCTCGTATATTGCAATACCACAGCAGTTCTAGTCTCTACAAGCAGCTTTGCCACCTGTATGATCATTCCTTGGAAGCTTGACAGTCTGTACTGCCACAGCTGCCACATGGTGCTTCCTGCCCTCACCTTGAGAATCCCAGGGATCATATGCTGAGCAGGAGATTTAGATCTACATGCGCTAAAGATACCAATTGGATCACTGTTGGCCGATTCTCCGGCCGATTCTCCAGCAGCAATCGGTGCGCTATCAAGTTTGCATGCTCAGTGAGCGATTAACATATGCGCAGAGCCCTAACAGCAGTGACAGGGAAAGCAGCCTCCTGTCACTGCTGTTTGGGCTTTTTTTTTAATGGCACAGATGGTGTGTGTGTTACACATGCACCATTTGTCCCAATAATAAAAAAAAGCCACCCCCCCCTAGTGGGGGTACTTTGAGTAGAGAGTTGAGTGTGGCAAAGAGATGGTGAGGGTTGGCCCTAAGAAAGTTAGTTAAATGGTTGTAGTATTCTTGTTTGGCAAGCGAGAGGGTAGATTGGAAGGAAGTCAGCATGAATTCTAAATGTATGAAGTTGGCATGTGTGCAAGATTTAAGCCAAAGACATTCAGCAGCTGGGGCACAGGAGACAGGTAATGGATTTTGGGGGGTCATCTAGGGATGGGGTTTGGCACATCTTACAGGATGTGAAATAGGAGGGGCGAGGGTATCAATAGAAGAGAGAATGGAGTTATAGGAGAGGTCAGCTTCATTGACAGACTTGTGTGACATAGTAGTAGAAAGGAGGGATGAGACAGTGGTAGATAGTGTGTCAGGGTCAACAGCCTGAAGGTTCCTAAATGTATGAGTAATGATTAGTTGAGTTTGGGGGGGGAGGGTGATGAATTATGAAGATTAACAGCTGATGGTCAGAGATGGTATGATTTGAGGTGTGGAATTTGGTGATAGAGTAGTTGGAGAGGACGAGGTCGAGGCAGTGGCCTTTCTGGTGCTTAGGAGTGGTCTAGCACAGCTGGAGATCGTATGAGGACATTAGAGCATGAAATCTGGATGTTGTGGCATGGATGTTGAAGTCGCTGAAGATAAGGAAGGGAAATGAGAGTTCAAGAAAGAAGGAGATCCAGGAGTCAAAGTCAATGAGGAAGGAGGAGAAGGACTTATCAGCGGGTCAGTAAATGACTGCTACTCTGAGAGATAGAGGAGCAAATAGATGTATGGAGTGAACTTCTGAGATTGAGGCAGAAGAAGGGGTTGATACTTACAAGATGGTGAGAGTAATAGCCCAACACCGCCTCCATGACCATCTGGGTAAGGCATGTGTGAGAAAAGGTAACCTCCATGACACAGGGCGGCAGCTGAAGCAGAGTCTCCAGGGCAGATCTAGGTTTCAGTTAGTGCTAGCAGGTGGAGCTTTCTAGAGCTAAAGAGTTTGGATAATTTCCTGAAAGAGAAGTCCATAGGTCATTATTGAGATGGCTAGGGGAAATCCACTGCTTATTCCTAGGATAAGCAGCATAAAATCAGTTTTACTACTTTCAATCTAGCTAGGTTCTTGGGACCTGGGTTGGCCATTGTTGGAAACCGGATGTTGGACTTGATGGACCTTTGGTCTGTCCCAGTATGGCAATTCTTTTGTTCTTAAGGGGTTTAGTAGTGAGGATGGTGGCTGAATGGGTCTAGGCAGCGTAGGTTGACAGAAGGGTAAAAAGAAAGCACAACCTCCAGTGATTTTACTGGGTGTCGGCTAGTGTCATTGCACATCTCCCTTTCTTTATTCTTATGGTCCAGTTCCTGCTACAGTATTGATAAAGCAATGAACATAAGAACATAAGAATTGCCGCTGCTGGGTCAGACCAGCGGTCCATCTTGCCCAGCACTTCGCTCACGCGATGGCCCCTAGGTCAAAGACCAGTGCTGTAACTGAGACTAGCCCTACCTGCGTACGTTCCGGTTTAGCAGGAACTTGTCTAACTTTGTCTTGAATCCCTGGAGGGTGTTTTTCCCTGTAACAGCCTCCGGAAGAGCGTTCCAGTTTTCTACCACTCTCTGGGTGAAGAAGAACTTCCTTATGTTTGCATAGAATCCATCCCCTTTTAACTTTAGAGAGTGTCCTCTTGTTCTCTCTACCTTGGAGAGAGTGAACAATCTCTCTTTCTTTACTAAGTCTATTCCCTTCATTATATTGAATGTTTCGATCATGTCCCTTCTCAGTCTCCTCTTTTCAAGGGAGAAGAGACCCAGTTTCTCTAATCTCTCACTGTACGGCAACTCCTCCAGCCCCTTAACCATTTTAGTCGCTCTTCTCTGGACTCTTTCGAGTAGTACCGTGTCCTTTTTCATGTACGGCGACCAGTGCTGGATGCAGTATTCCAGATGGGAGTGTACCATGGCCCAGTACAGCGGCCTGATAACCTTCTCCAATCTGTTCGTGATCCCCTGCTTAATCATTCCTAGCATTCTGTTCGCCCTTTTCGCCACCACCACACATTGCACGGACGGCTTCATTGACTTGTCGACCAGTACTCCCAAGTCTCTTTCCTGGGAGGTCTCTCCAAGTACCGCACCAGCCATCCTGTAGGTGTGTATAAGATTTTTGTTACCGACATGCATCACCTTACACTTATCCACGTTAAACCTCATTTGCCATGTCGCAGCCCATTTCTCGAGCATGTTTATGTCACGTTGCAGGTCTTCGCAATCCCCCTGCGTCTTTACTATAAGAATTGCCGCTGCTGGGTCAGACCAGAAACATTGCCTAACATACTTACTCGTGTTCATATCAACCTGCTGCTCTTTTGGATTTTCCTAATGAATTTAAGTTTGGTAAATTCCACCATTCTTTTCATCTCGCTTTATCTGCTGCACACTCTTCTGAACTTCTGACCTATGCCCTAGCCAAAATGTCAGAGCTCATAGGATATTTCCTTTGATATTCTGATTCTCCTGCAGAACCTGAAAAAAGGGTTTTCTTCATTGTTTACCCAGGCCTACAGTCATTCAGATCCTCTCTTCTGCATATACCCTGAGTGATGTCTCATCCTGTCACAGCAGGACAACCACAGGAGTCCAGTTTGGAAGGGGAATTAAGGTTAACTATGCTTTGAGACTCCTCCTCATCAATCAGGTAGTAGACAGCATCTCTGACCTCAGCTAGTTTCATGTAACAGGGCTTGATATAATAAAGAGCTTTTGACATAATGGATATTTGAAAATGACCTGCCCAACCTGTAGGTAAAACTATGATGATTGACCTTTGAGTTATTGTGACTGTCAGGAGGACCTAAAGTATTCTAGTTTGACTGCAGCAGCTCTTTGCAACCTCTCCCCCCTCCCCAGGTGCAGCCACCCTAGGCAACCACCTACCTTGCCTAATGCTAAAGCAGGCCCTTATGGCAGAGTCTGAAGCTATTCTTTGACCCAGATGATTTTAGGACAGTGTCACGGCTTTTTGATCCATTCTAGGCATGACTACTGAAAGGCAGTGTTAAAGGCACTGCAGGTTATGCAAAATTCAGCAGCTCATCTCCAGCCGACATGCAGTGATTTGATCACATCTCCCGGGGTTCTGCTCTCTACACCAGTTGCCAGTATTGTGGAGGGTGAAGTTCAAGACTCTAATTTAAAATATAAAGCAGTGTATCGCAAACTATGTGCCGCAAGACACCGGCAAGGAGGAGAGGCACCAGCGCCAGATGACTGCGTACAGAACGTGCTTCTTGCAGCGAGAGGCATGTCCTCTAGGCAGTCAGCCAACGCCGACAACTCTGCTTCTCGCCACCGTCTCTCCTCCTCTCCCCACACCACACCTCCCCTCCTCCAGGATCCACCATCGGCAAAGTGACAAGTTCAGGGTCGCGGAAAGAGGGCCTCCGCGCATGCACGGACATCGATGTGATGACATCACGCATGCACGTGACATCATAACATCAACATCCACACACTTCCAGATGCCTTCTGGGCAAGGCACCAGGTTTAGTGGGCCTCAGCGCCAAAAAATTTGCAGAACACTGATATAAAGCTGTAAGTAGCGATATGATTATGTACATCTGCACAAGTTTGAAAATGTGTAAGCCCTTCCATATTGACCTCAGAAGGTTTGAATTTACTTCATGTTCTTGTCCCAAAGTGATTGGAACTGGTTGAGTGGAAGGTGACAGAAGGTAGTGATCAATGGAGATCGTTCTGAGGAAAGAGATGTTACCTGTGGTGTGCCTCAAGGTTCTGTTCGTGGGCCTGTTCTTTTTAACATTTTTATAAATAAAGAATCTGCCCAAGAGGTGGATCATCTGATCGCTACAGAAATTAATTTAACTGAATTTTTGGAAGATACTCAAAAGGTGATTCAGAGTCGATCCACCCTGGTGATAACATGCATGAGCGAGATAGATAAAATGTTAATCATGAAACTTTACTTTAAAAATAGGTTAACCAAATTTTGTGGTGACTTAGTCAGGATTTTTCCTGACGTTTCTAGAGCTACTCAATTTCGAAGGAAATAATTTTTGAAGTTAAAGCTTAGAATTTTGGCTCTAGAGGCATCTTTTTATTTAAAATTTCCATGTAAATGCTTAGTTAAGTTACATGATGTTGAATATGTTTTCTGGGATCCCATTCAATTGCAACAATTTTTAGTTGCACTTGAGCAAAAATAATATTATTTATTTATTTCTTGTATTGTTTCATCCCTAAGATCTTTGAGGAGGCATGTATCCCTATAAGTAAGGATTGATATAAGGTTCGCGAAGGTCGCGTTTAAAATTTTTTTCTTTTATCTCTATTTTACTTTTTTCTTGTTCTTGGTGAGCTGAGAATCTATCCTTTATCTTTTCTTTACGATCAAACCATCCTCATTACTTGCTGTACTTCATTCCTTAGTCTTTTAGTGATTTGGGATAAACAAAAGCAATCAACTGAAAACCAGATTACACATAAATAAGGTGATATGCTCTTTTTTTTAATCTATGAATAATCCATAGATCAGATATATGGTATTCATGGTCCTCTCTGAACGGACACGTATCAGAACTTTAGTAAGTGTCCTTAGGCATATGTTGTTTAAAGATGCAAAGGTAGGCCCTGTTTATCTTTCCCTTCTTTGAAGATGGTATAAGGACATCTATGTTTGTCTTTCTTTCTTTGACATGAATGTTTAAACAGAGTTGTAGTGAAGTGAATTCAATTGTTTTGTTAAGCCGTATTTACAGACAGCTTTAGTTAAGAAGCTCTGCTGGTCAAGGCTTTTTCTGACCCTCTTTGGACTTCAATCTCTAGATAGGAAAAATGCTGATGTGTTTAAAGTTTCATGTGACCTGTATCCATATATGGTTTGTATTTACGTCACATGCCATCACATGCTGGCAAACCTGATTCGTATAAAAGATGTGAAACTCATAATAAAAGACGGACATATTTGAAAGATGGTTTCTGGTCTTTAAGATGTGTCCCCAGGTACCTGACTTACAAATGACAGAGACAGAGAAAGTATGGGGCAGGAATTGGGACCTGAATCCTTTTCAGTTGGGGGCACGTCCGCGATGGGCAGATGATATCACCGGTATTTTGTGAGTATTTCTGACTTTTTTCTGTTCTTTAATACTCACTGGGTAGTGGTGACCTGTACCCAACCCCTTATTTTAAATTCAAGCTTTGGGTTCTATTATGGAGTTTTTTTGGGAAAAATCTCGGGGTACTTTCGGTAAGCGCCCCTCATGAATATATACGCAGCTGCCATTCTTTCGGAAAGAATGAAATTATTTATAGAACCCCCCTGCCCACTCTGTCATTTGTAAGGTTAAAAACTTTTATAGAGTATAAGATTTTATTGTTTCTTATTACTGTACCTCGCTTATAAGGTAAGATAAGCGAATATTTTTGCATTGTTATATTGGCTTTTGTAATGAGTCATAAAGGCACTTACTCCTAGACAAATGAGACTTGTACGGCTGTGTGTGTGTATGACATTTTTCCTTCAGCTCCCATCTTTCTGTGTCACCAATGTTTACTACTGAGGTAGGACATGCTGTTATGTGGAATGAATTGAATGCGCTGTTTGAATCAGTCTAAGATCTTTCCCTTGTAGTTTGTACACAAGCCCTAATTTTGTGTGTTTCTTCTACCGGCTGCTTTCTTTGTGTTCTGTGCTGGATCATAAAAAAAAAAAAAAAAGAAACAAGAAAAAGAAAAAATTCCGTTTTAAAGGTTTTCTTTCTTGTGCAGAGCAAAGCTAATCTGTTCTTTGCTTTCATTATCAGGGTCTGTGCATGAATGTTTTTGTCCCTTCCCCCAGACTTCTCTGTTTGGGCTTCCACTGACCCCCTATAGTGCTTCTTTGAAGTTACTCATTCTTGGTTTTATAAAGCAGTAAGGTGAGATTCCACTGCTTGTCTCTTGACTTTTCTCCGGCATTATCAAAACCACCATCTCTTTTTATAATACGCCCATCGCTCTTGTTGTCAAAGTTGATGGCATTCCCTGTTTCGTCCTAGATTTCGGGCTGTTAATGTTTTGGTAATTCTCATTGCCCTTATGTTTCTTCCACCTTTCCACCGGCAGCCAATGATTTTTTTTTTCTATCATTGTCCTAAAGAATGCTTTATTTTTAGTCCCTTTGGTGAGGCTGCCTTCACCTTTAAGCAACAGTATACCTAGTGTAGAATTGCCCTTCAGGCTATTCTACAAAGTCATGCACTGCCCTTCATGGTCCTATTCTCATTTTGTACAACTTTTTGTGTTCCATAATTCAGGAGACCTGTCAGGCTGATAGTTTGTACCTTTTATAATGATTGTCTGTGTGTGGTCACAAGGTGTCATGAAATAAACTGCACTGGTGTACATCTGAAGTGAAATACCTGGGTTTTGTCCTGTCTCATGGTCAAAGGAAAATCTGCACTTTCTGCATTGCTGCTATTCTGGATCTGCCCCTCCCAGTTACCAAGAAAGACATGCTTACTTTTCTTGCTATGATTGGTCACTGCCGCCAATGGATCTCTGCTTGTTCCTTCTATGACCAGATTTTGAGACAGACCCTGGTTTCTGAAATGACTGCTCTTATCAGATGGACTTATGAAATGTTGGACATTTAAGATGTGCTTTGGTTTCTAGCTCAAGTCTGGGTTTTCCTGCTTATGCCCACATGTTTTATCTCTTTGTTTGGGACTATTGTAACACCATGAAGGGAGAACATGGCGGTAAATTACGCTCTGTTGCCTTTTTTTTATAGTCACTCCTGTTCAAGTTCCCTGGCTGCTTGTGCTATGGTGGTAGAGATGGTTACTTTTCTGATCCTAGGTCACCCCATTACCCTTCATACTTTTCACGATGTCCAAGCCCTTCTTTTAAATAGGCTTCTGGGTCTCAAGGGTGAACAGGATTCTCTTCCTCTCTTTTTTCACAGCTTCCTCTGAATTTGATGCCTGGTGTTTGGCAGGTGCCCAAAGCCGCCCTTTTGGACGGACTTTGGTGCAAAGAGGGGAAACCCTGGATACCAGCTGCTAGCTCTCCCTTATTCATTGCTCAATATCATGGTATTGGTTATCGTAGTGCTCGCTCGACATTTTAACTTCTTGCTAGTGATATTTTCATTCTTGACCTTTTGCTCCTTGATACAGAGATATATAGCTCGATAATTACAACTGGCATGGTTGTGAATTGAAAATAAATTGGAAAATACAATTCCTTTCTATTGTTTTAGCTGAAATTAGGATGTTGCTAATTTAAAATGTTTTTTCCGGATTTATACATAGCCATCCCAGATCCATTTTGGCACAGATATTTCTAATGTTTTCCATGGGTCCTCTTTATCACTGCAGAGATAGAGACGCTCCAAAGAGACATTAGCTTTATGCCTTTTTTCAAATATGAGATGGTTATGATATACATTATTTGTTGTTTTGGTTTTTTTATATCAATGTGTTTATTTGCAGAGTTAAATTCAGCCCTGCACACTTGACAGATGGAGAAATAGCTCCACGTTTAAAAACTTTATGTTTTGTCTGTGTCATGTCTACTTGTTTTAGTTTAGTGGGTACCCCAGGATACATAATGGCCATTTCTAGAGCTCTTTTTCCACTTCTTACTAGCCTAACTGTGCAATGTTCTTTTACTTTTAGCTTTTATATTCTGAATATAGTTTAGTTAGGGGTTATAAGAAAAAGCTTTATTTTATACAGCATTTATTTCGTGGTGTTCCCTACATATGATCCATTCAATATACATTTCTGAATACATTCAGTACATCAGTATGGTCTCTCTGAAGTGCATAATAGTTATATGAAGCACGAAAAAACATATCCTTTTGGATTGTTCAATTAAGAACCTTAAGTAACTGAGTATTGTCTCTCTTTTGCCATGGCTATGCTAAGTGAATGAATTGGTATTGTTGCATGTTGCCACATTCAGTACAGGCAACATGGTTTCTCTTGTTTTCTATCTCTTATTTGGATTACATTGGAGTACAGCTGCTGAATGATATTTGGAATGCTTTCCAAGCATTTCTTTTCAAGTATCTCTTTCTGTATGCACAGACATCTGGCTGCTCTCCCTTTGAGATTCTCACGGGATGACCTTTCCCCGCCCCATGGGTAGATTTTCCCTTGATACAGGAGGTATACGTCCAAAAGCTAATTGAAATATTAGGGCTTGTTCAAAGAAACGTGTCTTGCACTTCTCCTTTCTCTCCACAGATTCCTACCCATTTTTTCCAGCCTGGTGATTGTCCAGAAGCTTTCCAAGGATCGGAAGCAGACGGATTTCCCCTTTGGCCTTCCCACTACTGTGATCGCTGTGCCCAGGCCCGCTGCACTCACTGAGGAGTTTCCTGTTTGGATCCACGCAAGTCGCTTGAAGAGGGTTAACCTAAAACCCCAGAAGCAAGTCTTCCCTGCGCAGATTTCACCTCCTCCAGTGGAACAACATAATGATCTCATTGCAGCATTCTACCAACTTTATCATTCTCTTACTGGCACCGCTGCTGCTAGTTTTTCTCCCTGTATGGATCATTTCTAACTGGGTCTACAGGGATGATGTGTTCTGGGTTCACGACACTTTCTGCCCATACCCATCTGTAAATGACATTCCTGCTGTAAACAGCACCCCCGACACCTCTTTGCGAACACGACGTCAAGCTGGACTACTCCCTCGCAAAGGCTGTCCTTCAATTGGAATCCAGAAAAGACCGATGCTACCCTTTGGTATAATTCCAGCAGTGTGCAAGTTGCCACCTTCTCCTTTGAGTATTGTGACATTGTGGACTGTTCATCAATTGATATCCCAAGGCTGTGCCATTGGTCCTCAGAGATTCCTAAAACTAAGGACATATATATATATATATGTTACTGACTTACGTTGGGGGGATAAGTGTGCATTCTGGGGAGTGGTAGGGTGGAATATTAATACTGACTGGGCTTATAAACTAGAAAATACCCTGAACAACAGTGGACCAAAATGGTAAATCACTGCTTACTTGTATGACCCTTCATAAGGTTGGACACTGTTATAGGAAAAGTGTTCCTGCACAAATTATTAAGCTTTCTCTTACTATTGACAACCCTAGACCTACTGATGAAGGTATGTACATTATGGACATGTGGTTTAAGGGTGGGTCTAGCTATCATCAGTTTTCTTATGGGATCTATCTACCTCCACTCATCTTCTCCCGCCATTTTGTGGGGGCCCCAAAAAATGCTAACCCACTGGCCCCTACATTCAATAAACTTACTGACATGATGGCTATTGCCAATCCCACTTTTGAAGATATTGTGGCTGTTGAGGTAGGGTTTTCAGAACGTAACCTTTGGTTAGAATGGATGAAATTCACTGCTGATCAACATAATAAGAGTAATTGTTACATATGTGCTCAAGCTAGACCCCATCTAGGAACCGTACATCTGGACCTCCCTCCTGGTATCCAACCATGCCTTTTTGGGTTATTTACCTATCCCCTTTGTGCACTGCAGTGTTCTAAATACCCTTTGTTGCCAGGACAGCAAAAGCTTGATATTGCCGTTATCATCTATAAGGGCAATTACATATGTCATGTTTCTAATCTGACACAGGGTAGTTTTGTAGGTAATTTACCCCCAGGTTATTGTTCTGTTTTGGCTCATAGGTATGCCCCATTGTTGCTGCATCAGATTTGATATTTACTGGCTTTATGGAGACTTTTGGCTCCCTGTTAAGCTACCCAGCCAGTGGATAGGCCAGTGCACTTTAGTTAAGGTTACTATGCTTCTGCATATTCTTTCTGAAAGGCATCCTTCCTATTCACATGGTTTTTCCTTTTATTTGTCTTGATATAAATCTGATCACATGTATACATAGATGCTATAGGGGTCCCAAGAGGGGTCCCAGATGAATTTAAGGCCCGAGCTCAGGTTAAGGCTGGGTTTGAGTTCCTTATTCCCTTTATTACTATTAATAAGAATGTTGATTGGATTAGTTAAAATTATTATAATCAGCAACGCTTTTTGAACTATTCTAGGAACGCCTTGCAAAGTATTACTGATCAATTAGGCTCCACTTCTCAGATGGTTCTCAAAATCATATGGCCCTAGATATGATTCTAGCTGAGAATTCTGAAAAATTCTCCTCAGTATTTTATGCTGTTGTACTTTTCTTTCTGACAATATAGGTCCTCCTATGGACATTCAGAAATTAGCAGACCTCTTTGCTGAGTTCAAATGTAACTCTGATTTATCTAATTTTTGGGATCAGCACTTTAGTTGAATGCATAATCTCTTATTATTTGCACTCTTATCTTGACTGCTCATGTACTGTGTTATTCGTATTACAGCTCCTAAAAGACCCCTCCTTGAGAGACATACCTAAGGTATCACTCCCTTCCAGCTCATGCTGTGTATTTGTGACGTCATTTACATGACGTAAGAGGGGAATTGAACGGACACGTATCAGAACTTTAGTAAGTGTCCTTAGGCATATGTTGTTTAAAGATGCAAAGGTAGGCCCTGTTTATCTTTCCCTTCTTTGAAGATGGTATAAGGACATCTATGTTTGTCTTTCTTTCTTTGACATGAATGTTTAAACAGAGTTGTAGTGAAGTGAATTCAATTGTTTTGTTAAGCCGTATTTACAGACAGCTTTAGTTAAGAAGCTCTGCTGGTCAAGGCTTTTTCTGACCCTCTTTGGACTTCAATCTCTAGATAGGAAAAATGCTGATGTGTTTAAAGTTTCATGTGACCTGTATCCATATATGGTTTGTATTTACGTCACATGCCATCACATGCTGGCAAACCTGATTCGTATAAAAGATGTGAAACTCATAATAAAAGACGGACATATTTGAAAGATGGTTTCTGGTCTTTAAGATGTGTCCCCAGGTACCTGACTTACAAATGACAGAGACAGAGAAAGTATGGGGCAGGAATTGGGACCTGAATCCTTTTCACTCTCCTACTACTATCAAGCTGGACAACTGTAACTCTCTCCATCTTTTACTAAGACTCGCTAGCCGATTTAATGTGCGCTAAATGCTAACACATCCATAGGATATAATGGACACGTTGCGTTTAGCGCGCACTTAGTAAAAGGACCCCTCTGTGTATCAAGGATTGTCAAAATCAATTTTCAAAAGACATACTCATTATTAACTGATGCTACCATATCACGTCCATTCTTTTCAGTCTACATGAGCTCCCTATGGATCACTAAAGTCAACCCAGTAACGACTGTTGCATCTGCATCTTCTGTCTGCTATTTGCCTGATTTTAACATGTGCTAGCGTTTTCTCTTGTTTTGATCTATTTCTATGGTAAATCAAGAAGAGGACTTCCTTATTGTATAATCATCCTATCCAGAATGACATGGTGTAGAGCAAATTGGGTCTAATATGGATGCTTCCAAAAGACTTGAAGAATATATAAAAAGGTCTACCACAGGCTTACTTAAGTATGTCTATCTTCAATATTAGCTGTTCCCAAATAGAAAAAATAAGCTACTGTCTTTTTCTAAACAGTAGATTTACTTGCAGTAAGAGGCAGGCGTGTCATAATCGTGGGTGATCAGATCATAGGACCTCTTATAATTTCCATATTATTTCAGGTCCACATCCTGACTCCAAATTTTAATCACTGCCTGTCCCATCCTACCTGCCTCACCTAGTTTGTGTAAAAAACTACAGAACTACATCTGCAGGTGTGTGCTTCATGAGCTGTATCATCGAAATATATTGTATAATAATGAAAAAATTAAAAAAAAAACACTAATCACAAAAGTAGTAAATATAAACTCTCAAATCATGTGTGAAGAGGGAACGCAACACTCCCAACGCCCTTCTGACAAAAGAAACAGGCATTTCAATCTTTCCAAAGCAGATCTTCCTCAGGGGGTAATAATCATCATTGCCCCTCATAAAATTCTTATTTCAAAACATTACCGTTGTGGTCTAAAAAAGGCAAGCGCAGCCGCACAATGTAATTGCTTTGAAGAACTGCTGATGAAAGAAAATCATCTCTCATTACAAGAGTGCCCACCACAACTGTATGATTTTGCAAAATCATACAGTTGTGGTGGGCACTCTTGTAATGAGAGATGATTTTCTTTCATCAGCAGTTCTCCAGCGCTGGTCCTATGATCTGATCACCCACGATTATGACATGCAAGAGAAGAGCGACTAAAATGGTGAAGGGGCTGGAGGAGTTCCCGTACAGTGAGATTAGAGAAACTGGGTCTCTTCTCCCTTGAAAAGAAGAGACCGAGAAGGGACATGATCGAAACATTCAAGACAATGAAGGGAAAAGGCAGGTTGTTCACCCTCTCCAAGGTAGACAGAATGAGAGGGCACTCTCTAAAGTTAAAAAGGGATAGATTCCGTACAAACGTAAGGAACTTCTTCTTCACCCAGAGAGTGGTAGAAATCTGGAACGCTCTTCTGGAGACTGTTATAGGGGAAAACACCCTCCAGGGATTCAAGACAAAGTTAGACAAGTTCCTGCTGAACCAGAACGTACGCAGGTAAGGCTAGACTCAGTTAGGGCACTGGTCTTTCACCTAAGGGCAGCTGCGTGACAGACTCCTGGGCACGATGGACCACTGGTCTGACCCAGCAGCAGTAATTCTTATGTTCTTACTGCAAGTAAATCTACTGTTTAGAAAAAGATAGTAGCTTGTTTTGTTCTATATGGGAACAGCTAATATTGAAGATAGACACACTCAAGTTAGCCTGTGGTAGGCCTTTTTATATATTATTCAAGTCTTTTGGAAATATTCATAATAGACCAAATTTGATCTATTTCTATGGCATTCTTGAAATCAGGAATTGAGAGGTTAAACAATTTTCTACAATTTGGAGAGCACCTAAAAATGTGTATTTTAGCAAAAGTTTTACAATTCCATTCTTTAGTACTGCTTATTACGTTTTAAGTCTTTTCTTTCATTTATTAATTTTATGCTGTTTTGTAAATTATTGTCATTTGATTTATTGTACACCACAAAATAGAAGCTGGCTTGATTAACCACTGGCTGTAGACAGGATGGGGCTCCTTTTCTCTTATGTTCCTTTATCACTGCACACATGATCACAGCCTTAGGAAATGGCTGCTGATACTACACACATGATCACAGCTGCAGGAAATGAGTGTTCTCCAGACATTACACACATGATTGCAGCCTCAGGAAATGACTGTTCTTTTTTTCGGCCTACAGAACTTCAACACCTGAACTGTTATTTAACCTTTTGTGGAGACAAGGATGCCAGAGAGAGAGAGGTTTTTTTAAAGACACTGGGCTTCTTTTACAAAGGTGTGTTAGGGCCTTAACGCACGGAATAGCGCGTGCTGAAATGCCACGCTTGCTAGCCGCTAACGCTTCCTCTTGAGCAGGCAGTAGTTTTTCGGGTAGCGCGCAAAAGATATCAGAACCAGAAACTACAAAGTGAATAACTGCCATGAGTGGAGATATATTTTAATTACATACCTATTTTAAGACTCTGTTCTGTGAAACTAAAATCTGCTAGTATCAACCTCCTCAGCATCAAGTCTCCACAGAGAAATTCACACATAAGTGTAAAGTACAGTCATTTGCTTCTCAATTACATGGAAGGCTTTGATCTCTCAAGCTTGGTCTGAATTTACAACTATAAAGATCTGTTTCCCAAACCTGCTTAAAGCAGTCAATCCTTCAGTACAAACTGAACTGAGAGCCCGAAGCACAAAAGGTTTCCTTGCAAGTAAGACTAGTTTTAACCAATCTTACTTGCAAGGAAACTTTCCTCCCGATGCACAAAAGTAGGGTTACCATATTTTGTAAGTAAAAAAAAAATAGGACACATGGTCTCGCCCCCAGCCTCACCTCATCCCACCCTAACCCAACCCCAACATAACCCTCATCTCCTCTCCTTCCCTCCCTCCCCTCGTCCCCTAACTCACAAGCTGGTACCTATCTGGTGGCAATGGAGGGGTCACCTGTGTGTGGAAGCCGCATCAATCGCGGTCTCACAGTGGGTACTAGTGGTCCAGAGGTAGGAGCTCCTATTGCAAGTCACTGTAGGCTTGTTTGGCACTGGGTAGAGGTGGCAGGAAAGACCCTGGCTTTTCCTGAGCTTGGGGCCGCATCTGGAGGGTGTCCATGCATGTGTGTGACATCATCACTTCCGCATATGCTCAGAGGCCCTCCAAGCTCAGCCAGAGCCAGGGCCTTTCCTGCCACTTGCAGCCAGTGTCAAACGAGCCTACAGCATTTCACCACAAGAGCTCTTGTCCTAGACCACAGGTACCCATGGCAGGACTGTGATTCATACGACTCCAACTTGCAGATGACCCCCGTTGCCCGCCTGAAGATTAAAAAAAAATATAAAAAATTAGACTGGTCAAAACCTGGACATGACCGGGTAAATCCAGACATATGATAACCCTATATAAAAGGCTTCTACTGATTGTTGTAGCAGCCACCAAGAACTCTATGTAAATGCATTACAAGGAGCTCATTAGTATTCTAATGAGCGCTCACTGTAATCCACAGTGGAGAAATGCATTGTTTCCCATGCAAAGTTTAAAGGCAGGGTCTGAGCTGTTGTAGCCTTACTTTCCTATCAATGCCTGAGCGCTGATTGGCTCAGGCACTAAAAGGAAAGTAAAGCTTGACAGCTCAACCCTCCCCCTGCAAATAATAATTTTTAAAAAATACTCCATGATCCCTCCCTCTTTCCTTCTCTTTGATCTCCCCTAACCATCCATAGCCCCTATGTCCCTCTTCCCATGACCCTCAAATGCTAGGAGCCCACCACATGCCTCCAATGCCCTAAAAATAAAAAAATAAAAAATTGGCCAGAGGGATGCTCATTCCCTCCTACCACAGGGTCAAACCCCCACCATTCCAGGACCCCCCAACCCTCCTCCCCCCGGCCAAAAATCCCCCGATAGGTTTGACAGGAGGGGCCTGCCTCTTCAGAATGGTGGGCCTTCCCCTTCCCAGTGCAACCTGATTTTCAATGGGATTGGGCTCATATGCCTAAGATCCCTCCTCTGAGGCAAAATGCATCAGAGGGATGTCTTCCGGATCAGCCAATGGAAGTTTAAAAGGAACTGCTATTGGCGGCAAAAAGATAGAGATGCTGGGATGGAGTGGGAGAGATGCTGCACAGGTTGGAAAGGTGGGAAGGGAGGAAAGCAGATGCTGCACAGGCTGGGGGCAGTTGGGAAGGGAGGGAAACAGAGATGCTGCACAAGCTAGGTGGTCGGAAGGGAGAGAAAGAGAGATGTTGCACAGGCTGGAAAAGAAGTGGGAAGGGAGGGAAAGAGAGATGCTGCATGGGCTGGAGGGGAGTTGGGAAGAGAGGAAAAGAGAGATGCTGCCATGAAATAGGGAAGAGAATGAGAAAATGATTGGCCATGGGTGTGTGGAGCAGGAGGGAAAGAGATGGTGCACATGGGGGAAAGGAAGAAAGAGCGCATTGGACATGGTAGTGGAGAGGAGGGAGGGAGAAATATTGACCTAGATTGACCACTGTTAGAAACAGGGTATTGGGCTAGATGGATTATTGGCCTGACCCAGTATGACTATTCTTATGTTCTTGCCACTTATTTAGTCTGTACTCTTTAGTTATTACTGTTTTATGGGTATGATTGCTGCTTCAGACATAATTACCGCTTTTGTATAGAAAACAACTTGTTCAGTAATTAAGACACCAGGCCAATGCTTGTATTGCAACACAGTGACGTAGTAAGGAAGGGGGGATGAGGGTGCGTTCCGCCCTGGGTGCAGTCTTCCTAAGGGCACAGCACCCCTCCCCCGCTCCTCTCCTTGCTTGTCGCGTGCGCCCTTTGCCTTCCCCGTACCTTTCTTACTTTCCCAGCGCGAGGAAAGGGAAGAGAGTGCGCGCACGGCAGGGGGGATGGAAAAGAGGGCAGGGAGGGGCGCCACCACCCCAGGCACCATTCACCCTTACTACGCCACTGTTGCAACATAAGTTATCCTTTGAGGAGAAGAAAACAGAGTAGTATTATCTATTGTACTCCAGGAAAGAGATGCTTTAGGTACCTCCTTTCTCTTTTCAGCTTGTATGTTGGTAGATGCAAAACCTGACTTAAAAGAGCAGTGGGTCAGCCTTAGATTTGGCTCTGCTGGTGTGGCCCCAATTTTTGTAAGACTTATCCATTTACCCCCTACTTTTATAAACTTGTGTGCTCAAATTTCCAACTAGTGCAAAATTTTCATGTGCTAGTTCAGAATAAGGTCAGTTGCGCATGTAACTTAATACAATTCGTAGTTCATTAGCATTAACAGCCAATTAATTAATATAATTGAACTTAATTGGTGTTAATTGGCACCAATTAGCAATTAATGTGTTGCTGCCCTTAGTTGCTCTTCTATAAGGGCTAGATTCACAAAGCAAAACGATCGTGTACCGATCGGTTTGCGACCCCTTTGCGACCAGATTTCCCTCGGGCCCCATTCACTAACCTCTCCTGCAATCCGCTTTGAATCCGTGCCTGCAAATGAGGTGAAACGCATGCAAAGTAGGCAGGGATGCAGTTCACAACATAAAATTTCACATCCGACTGGGCTGGCCGATCAACTGAAGAAGCGACTGCTGGGGACCAGTCGAAAACATCTTTCCGACTCTGGAAACCCTGCTCACCGCCCTCTCCTGCCTGCTCGCCCTGAATCACTGCATCGCCGCCCCGGTTTTCTCCTGCCCTGACTTCCCCGAATTTCTCCTGCTCTTCCCTGAAACTCTCCTGCCTGCTCGCTGCATCGCCACCCCAATTGTTCTCCTGCCCTGACTTCCACGAATCTCTCCTGCCATTACCTGCCCTGCAAGACCGTGGTTTTAACCTACGGGTTTAAAGCGGGTTAAAACCACGGGCTCGCAGAGCTAAAAACTAATAATAAGAGTTAAAGCAAAAAAAAAAAAAAAAAAGATCGCAGCTCCAACGGGCATGCGCAGACCATTTACAGAAAAGCGATCTGTGCCGGTAGATGGGGGCGTTCCTCCGATCGCCCCCATCTGCATATTTTAGTTTCCTTAATTTGACGGACCTGCCCGGATCGGGCCCAATCCGGCAGGTTGGTGAATCTGGCCCTAAGTTAGGTGCTCAAATTCAAGAGCGTAAAACTTCAATGGGGCATAGATGTGGGAGGGACATGGGCAAGTCAGTGTCAATGTCAGGCAGTTAGGCTCACACGACACACAATACACTCCTCTCTCCGTATTTGCAGTGGTTAGGGGTAGAACATGACCGCGAATATGGAAAAAGCACAAATAACCTGGGTGTACTGATAGATAGGACCCTGAAACCATCGGCGCAATGTGCGGCGGCGGCAAAGAAAGCAAATAGAATGTTAGGCATGATAAAGAAAGGAATCACGAGTAGATCGGAGAAAGTTATAATGCCGCTTTATAGAACAATGGTCAGACCACACTTGGAATACTGTGTCCAACATTGGTCTCCCTACCTAAAGAAGGATATAAAACTGCTGGAGAGAGTGCAGAGGAGAGCAACGAAGCTAGTAAAAGGTATGGAGAACTTGGATTATGAAGAATGACTTAGGAAACTGGGATTGTTTTCCCTTGAGAAGAGGAGCCTGTGAAGGGATCTGATTGAGACTTTCAAAATACTGAAAGGAATCGACAAAATAGAGCAGGAAAAAAAGTTATTTACGATGTCCAATGTGACTCGGACAAGAGGACATGGACTGAAGCTGAGGGAGGACAAGTCCAGGACAAATATCAGGAAGTTCTGCTTCACGCAGCAAGTGGTGGACACCTGGAATGCTCTCCCGGAGGAGGTTGCTGCGGAATCTACCGTTCTAAGATTTAAAGGCAAGCTAGATGCACATCTCCTTGCAAGGCGCATAGAGGGATACGGATGACTAAGGTTACGCCAAGGTACACCTGGATGGGCCTCCGCGTATGCGGATCGCCGGACTTGATGGACCTAAGGTCTGATCCGGA
This sequence comes from Geotrypetes seraphini, assembly GCF_902459505.1. Lineage (NCBI taxonomy): Eukaryota > Metazoa > Chordata > Amphibia > Gymnophiona > Dermophiidae > Geotrypetes > Geotrypetes seraphini. Next base: position 213,251,509 of record NC_047089.1, on the reverse strand, counting down.
GATGGCAGTTCTTATGTTCTATATGTTATTCGTGTTTTTTTTTTTTGTAAAAGCCATTCTTTAATATATTAAAATCGAGAATAATAGCTGCAATTGTGAAAGCTGGGAAGCGCCAAACTTTTGGGTTTTTTCAGTGTTTTTTATTGAAAATGTTTTATATTACAAACATACACGCCAAACAAAACAACAGCAGACAACACAAGAACCTCCATGTTGATCCTTCATGGAGGGCTAAAGGACCCAAACCCCCCTGCCCAAAGGACCCAGAAGTGAAGTCAGAAAGACTGCCGATGCCGACACGGGCAGTAATGTTGCTCGCGCCAGAGAAGTAAAAAAGGTTCGTGGAAGGCAAGGGGCATGTGAGGCAGGAGGAGGAGCGGGGGGGGGGGGGGTATGGAGAGGAGGAGGGATGCCGGTGCCCGGGATGGACCACCTCACCGCCCCCTCCCTTTACTATGCCACTGAGTGATTTTTCTGTTGGTTCTTGATGATGTCAGTAAATGTATCAATTTGTCTTCCGCATGTCAACTGGTGCTGTGAAGAAGGAGGAGGAGCTTTCTAAGAAAGGGGGACATTTGTTTCTGTCTTTGTTTTGTTTTATTTCTATTTAATTCTATAGATTGTCTCAGTGGATTAACACAGCTACCATACCAAGTCTCTCTGTGGGAAGAGAAGTTCTGTGATTTCTGTCAACGTGAGCAGATTGCAAATAACAGATGGGAAAGATAGGGTTGCCAGATTTCCTCTATTAAAAAAGAGGACACCTGGTCCCGCTCCATTCCGCCCCCAGCCCCTTCCTGTTCTGCCTCCAGCTCCCCCCGCCCCACACCACTCAAACCTCCTCAAGATCGAGACCGCATCTGGAGGGCATCAGCACTTGCGTAGATGGCAATGCCATGACATCACACGCATGCGCGCATTCATATCTTGTCATCGTATCAACGTCAGCGCATGCGCAGATGCCCTCCAGATGTAGCCCCCGAGGTCAGTCACTTCTAAAATGCGGACAAACTGCTGAGTTTTGGAAATCCCTCCGGGCACCCAGACAGTCCTCAAAAAAGAGGACACAGAAACATGTTGGCAGATTAAGGACAAATGGCCCATCCAGTCTTCCTATCCGCAAAACCATTATTTCTTCATCTCTCTAACAGATCCCATGTGCCTATCCCAGGCTTTCTTGAATTCAGACACAGTCTCTGTCTCCACCTCCTCTTCCGGGAGACTGTTCCACACATCTACCACCCTTTCTGTAAAAACGTATTTCCTTAGATTACTCCTAAATCTATCACCTCTTAACTTCATCCTAGCCCTCTCATTCCAGAGCTTCATTTCAAATAAAAGAGACTCGACTCAAGTGTATTTACACCACATAGGTATTTAAACATCTCTATCATATCTCCCCTCTCCCGCCTTTCCTCCAAAGTATACATATTGAGATCTTTAAGTCTGTCCCCATACGCCTTATGATGAAGACGACGCACCATTTTAGTAGCCTTCCTCAGGACCAACTCCATCCTTTTTATATCTTTTTGAAGGTGTGGTCTCAAAAATTGTACACAATATTCTAAATGAGGTCTCAGCAAAGGCCTCAATGCCTCCTTTTTCCTACTGGCCAAACCTCTTCCTATGCACCCTAACATCCTTCTAGCTTTCGCCATCACTTTTTCAACCTGTTTGGCATACAATTACACCCAAGTCCCACTCTTCTGTTGTGCAAATAAGTTCTTCATTCCCTAAACTGTATCGTTCCTTTGGATTTTTGCAGCCCAAATGCATGACCTTACATTTCTTACCATTACACTTTAGCTGCCAAATTTCAGACCATTCTTTAAGCTTTGCTAGGTCTTTCTTCATTTATTCACACCATCCGGGGTGTCTATTCTATTGCAGGTTTTGGTATCATCCGCAGAGACAAATCTTACCTGACAGCTCTTCGGCAACATCACTTATAAAAATGTTAAAAAGAACAGGCCCAAGAACAGAACCTTGAGGCACACCACTGGTAACATTCCTTTCCTCAGAGTGATCTCCATTAACCACTACCCTCTGTCATCTTCCACTTAACCAGTTCCTGACTCAGCCCGTCCCTTTGGGGCCCATCCTGAGGGCACTTAGTTTATTTATTAGATGTCTGTGTTGAGCACTGTCAAAGGCTTTGCTAATATCTAAATACACCACATCTAGCACACTCTCTATATCCAATTCTCTGGTCACCAACTCAAAGAAATTGATCAGATTTGTCTGATAAGACCTACCTCTAGTGAATCCATGTTGCCACCGGTCCTGTAATCCACCAGATTCCAGAAACTTCACCATTCTCTGTTTCAAAAGTGTTTCCATTAATTTGCTTACCATCCAGTTGTCTGGTAACACTAGGGAGAGAGATTTTGGGAGTAGTTCTGTGATCTCTGTCCTTGTGAACAGATCACAGAAGTGTAAGGGGCTTTGAGTTATGTGGAAAACTGTCAGGAAAGATGAGCACAGATGAGACGAGAGAGTTGAATTCACAGGTTTTATGTTTATTTCCGAAGGAAAGAGGGGTAACGCTTACCCAATACCTTTACACCATGGGTGTCCAACCTTTTGGCTTCCCTGGGCCGCATTGGCCTAAAAAAATGTTTCTGGGGCTGACGCTGCAGCAAGACAGAGAAGGGAGCCGGCAAGACGGTAAACATCTGGGAGCAGCAGAGGAAAACACTGCATCACCCTTGACCGGGGCCGCACAAAATACTTCATGGGGCCGCATGCGGCCTTTGGGCTGCAGGTTGGACACCCCTGCTTTACACCTTAGATGAAGGCACCAGAGAGAGTTGAATTCACAGATTTTATGTTAGTTTCCGAAGGAAAAATGGGTATCTCCTACCCAATACCTTTATACCTTAGGTGAAGGCACCAGAGAGAGTTGAATTCACAGATTTTATGTTAGTTTCTGAAGGAAAGAAGGATAACGCTTATCCAATATCTTTACACCTTAAGTGAAGGCACCAGTCACTATATGAAGAGTGACGCAGCTGGCCCAGGGGCTCATGTTAAGTCTCTGCCTCCCCTCCTCCCCCCTGAATCCATGGACATTACTGAGGGAGTACTAAATCTATAAAGACAATTGTATACACAACTGCCATTACAGAATTCTTATTTAGCATACATCATCCCGGCACCTAAATTTCATTGACTTTTTGAATTTGTCCCTTACTGACTGTTATTTGCTATCAGCAACATTAAGGATTCATTTCTGTAATTTTCTAATATGAAAACTCTTACTGCTGTTGCCTGTGCCATCACTTGAACATTGAAAAGAGAAGGTTGAGTGAAAGGAGGGGTCGAACCTGTTGAACCAAAGAACAAATCTGATGAGCATAAAAGTAAAAAAGGAAGGGAAATATGTTTCTTTTGAAAAAAAAATGAGGAATTGTACTCCTAATGAAGAAGAGCTGGCTGCCCGGTATAATAAAAGATTTAGGTTCTTCTACCACATCTGGAGCTAATATTTCAAAACAAACTTAATCTTGTCAGTAGGTATTTAAGTCAAAGATTCTACAACAATGCTCCATCTCAGACAAGCACTCAACGCAATGATCTGTTTATGTTGTTAGAAAGCCTCCTGTAGCTGGTTGCCATAACTATTCTGTTAAGCCTAATTAAAAGATTTAGCTCTTTCACAAGTTGGACTCCATGAATGAGAAAATAACTAACTACTCAGTACTTGTATTGTTTGACATCCTTTATGAAATGCTTGCATAATCTTGGCAGTTTGACAGTCTTTAATCAGCATTCAATCATTACCTTGTGGGTTAAGGCTATGTCTTAATTTGAAACATTCTGTTTGAAAAGGGGTAACGTATCCATGGGAATTAGTGGAAGACCAAAAAAGTAAAGATGCTGATGACACAAAGCTGTTAAATCGCAAGAGGACTGTGAAGAATTTCAAGAGGACCTTGCGAGACTGGAAGACTGGGTATCAAAATGGCAGATGATGTTTCATGTGAGCAAGTGCAAAGCGGTGCGTGGGGGAAGGAAGAACCCTAACTATAGCAGCGGAGAAGTGGAGGGGCAAACCAAAGCAACATTTCTGCACATCATACATATCCGATGAAACCAAGTCAGAACAATATACTACTGGTATAGGCCCAGATTCACTAAGGGCAAGGATCGGATCCGATCCGTGAGGGATCTGATTAGGGTCGGGTGACTGATTCATGATCAGAATCACGCCCCCAACCGAGCGCCCGGATCACACTGTAGATGGTCTGTGCATGCTTAAAGAGCATCAACCTTTTTTTTTTTTTACTCTTTTAACTTTTTAAACTTTTTAGTGAGCCCAGCGAGCCCGTGGTTTTAACCCGCTTTAAACCCATGGGTTAAAACCATGGGCTCGCACTGCGGAGGAAGGCCAGCGCAAAAGCATGGCAGCGCTCAGGGCAGAGAGAGCAGGAGAGTGGGGGGCAGAGAGCGCAGGAGAGTCACGGCAGAAGCAGGGCAGCGCTCAGGGCAGAGAGAGCAGGAGAGTCAGGGGCAGAGAGCGCAGGAGAGTCACGGCAGAAGCAGGGCAGCGCTCGGGGCAGAGAAAGCAGGAGAGTCGGGGGCAGAGAGAGCAGGAGAGTCGGGGGCAGAGAGCGCAGGAGAGTCACGGCAGAAGCAGGGCAGCGCTCGGGGCAGAGAAAGCAGGAGAGTCGGAGGCAGATAATGCAGGAGAGTCGTGGCAGAAGCAGGGTAGCACTTGAGGCAGAGAGAGAGGGAGAGATGGGGGCAGAGAGCTGGAAAGTCGGGGCAGAAGCAGGGTGGCGCTCGGGGCAGAGAGAGCAGGAGAAGAGAGCTGGAAAGTCAGGGCAGACAGCAGGAAAGGCGAGGCAGAGAGCAGGAGATGCAGTCAGAATTTACCTACATGTGGATTACGTGTTTTGTTACCAATCTTACTTTTACACATGTAAACCGTTGGGGTAATTTTATAAAACTTTTCCTTGGGTAAAACAGGGTTCACCAGAGGAACAAAATATACCCCCAGAGAGTAGGGAAGAACAGAAACCTGTCCAGTTTCTTTTTCAAATGTAAACCAGTGGGGAAAGAAGGCTGTGCTTGATTCATATTTCTGGGTGAGTCACTGACCTGGAGGGGAGAGGACTGTCAGTTTGAATGGAGCAATTCACAAACATTTCATTGGTTTGGAAAGAATAATAACATGAGAATAAATGTGATAATATACCTAGAAGCCACCGCCAACAGGTTTCAAAAGATTGGTTATACAGTTTAACCATACGGTGTCGTTCTTCCAAGGCAGGACATAACGCTGTGCTTCTCTGCCAGTAGAAGCAACCGTAACAAACAGTAGCAAAGTATAAAGTTTAATCACAGGCGTCACCATTTTTAAAATTATAGGTTTCATAGTAGAATTAACAACAAAGAACAAGAAATGCATATTTGGATCTCTGAGAGCAGGCCTAGCAGGGATGGCGGTAAGGGAGCAATGGAAGACAGGGAAGTTATTTCCATGAAGCCTGCTTTGCATGCTATCCCCACCATGCAACAACAACCCTGTCTTCCATTGTTCCCTACTGCCATCCCTGCTAGGCCTGCTCTCAGAGATCTAGATATGCATTTCATGTTCTTTGTTTCAGTTACATATATATTCACAATTTGCTTCATGCACACACAGAGGGTTGGAAACAGTTCCATGAAGCATGCTTTGCATGCTATCCCCACCATGCATTTCCCAACCCTCTGTGTGTGCATGTAACAAGTTGTGAATGCATATGCATCTGTTTTGTTTGTACATGTGGGTGTATGTGTGTATGTTTCTTTTGTCAGTTGTATAATGTTACACACACACTTATAATAGAAGTGACCTTACTCCAACACCGTGCTAGGCCAACAATGGAACTAAGAAACCTAACCTGCTCACTATCAGAGACGAAGATTAAATTTCTCAAGAGCCCACATTTAACAACCAGAGCTAATCATGGTTGTTAGACTACTGTTAGGGCCATCATCGAGTGTAATCTTAATTTCTCTGGGAGCTTTATATTCAATTATTTATGATATTGTTTTCTCAATAAAATTTTTTATTTAAATATAATTGTATATTTTCTTGTATATTTTCTCAATAACTGTGCTTCAATTCAACTTCTCCTTTTAGAATTATATTGAGTTATTTTTTCTACTGATAATGCTGTAAAAGTGTGGTACTTAGCTCAACATCAAAGATTACACTCGATGATGGCCCTAACAGTAGTCTTTGGACTGTATATGTTTGATATAAGTGGTTTGGTTTTTATTGTTTCATCTATGTTTTGGATTATTTATGTTTGGTCATAACAGTCATTTGGACACTCTGGGCCTTATTCTATAAAAAGCGCCTATCTGATCTAGGTGTCTAACCCCCCTCCCCCTTTTACAAAGCAGCGTTAGGCTTTTTTTTTTTTTTTTAATCACAGGCTGTGGCGATAAAAAAACCTAACACGACTTCATAAAAGGGGGTGTTAATTTTTTTAAAAAAATTGGCGCTAATTGAAAGCAACCAAAAATAATTGGCAATAACTTTTCACTCCCGCTGAGAAAGAACGATGGCATGCAAATAAGCAGGAAAATTATTTATAGACGAGACATCAGTACGAGCAATGTGAACAATTCAGCCCTGGGCAGAGGGACTCATAGATGACAAGCACCAGACTGAATGTCTACATAAGCCCTGCCCTGTACATCATTGACTGTCTCAAAAAATTATTTCCTTAATTTTCTTTATTTGATTTATTTTCAAATATAAATACGAAGAGTAGTAAAAATGTAACTGCTAATTGAAAGCGCCATTATAAATCAATTAAAAAAAAAACATTAAAAAATGAATTAGCCTGTAGGCGCCTAAGTTGGTTCATAGACAACCCCGCGAAAGACAAAGGCGCGCGCCGACAACTGAGCGCAAGACGGAGGCGCGCGCCGAAGAAAATTACAGTTTTTAGGGGATCCGACGGGGGGTTTTGTTGGGGAGCCCCCCCAGTTTACTTAATAGAGATCGCTCCGGCGTTATGGGGGGTTTGGGGGGTTGTAACCGTCCACATTTTACTGTAAATTTAACTTTTTCCCTAAAAACAGGGAAAAAGTGAAGTTTTCAGTAAAATGGGGGGGGGTTACAATCCCCCAAACCCCCCACAACACCCCCACAACACGGCGTGATCTCTATTAAGTAAAGTGGGGGGGGTTCCCCCCCACGCTCCCCCATCGGGAGCCCTAAAAACAGTAATTTTCTGCGGTGCGCACCCCCGCGCTGCACTCAATTGTCTGGACGCGCCTTTGTCCTGGCGCGCTTTTGACCTGACACCGCCTAAGTCAGTAGATACGTATAACTTCATTGTAGAAGTCTACACCGAGGTGCCTACATGCAAAGTATGCGTGGTTAAAGGTGGAGTTTGGGCATGAATTGAGTTGGGCGCCGGTGGTCTAATACACTGGCGCCTAAGGTGTTTGTGCCTACTTGCGCCTAACTCAATTTATGAACCGCTAGGCGCGATTCTACAAACGCCACTTAACTTTGAATAACATGCGGTTGGTGCAGTTTTCCTTAGGCACCTTTTATAGAAACAGGCCCTTTGTGGATAGGCTGCCCTTAAAAAAAAACTCTGCGCCTTCAAGGCCCTTGTCCTCGCTTTCAAAAACCTTCCATGAAACGATTCCGCACTACAGGACTACTAAACTACAAATCTACTTCCCAAAGCGACCGCTGAGGTCCCAAGGAGAAAAACGACTGACCATACCTCCTGGCCGCTCCCTCAAAACTGAAACAGCCCACAAACGCTCCTACTCACATTTCATACCCAGACTATGGTACAACATCCCCCCCTCCATCTTTTAGAACACTAGATGGACTTTGGAGCTTCATGAAGGCCGTGAAAACCTTCCTCTTCACAAACCCAGCGCCTTAAGGACATGCACCCAGAAATACCATTCAGAGTCAACGCACCTACGCCACCTACTCTCACCAGATGCTGCTTAGTGAATATGTTTTATTGTCATGTCTATATTGTAAATTAGAGAAGAACAAACAAAAAATTGACCCTTTAGTCCAGTGGTCTCAAACTCAAACCCTCTGCAGGGCCACATTTTGGATTTGGAGGTACTTGGAGGGCCTCAGAAAATATAATTAATGTCTTATTAAAGAAATGACAATTTTGCATGAAGTAAAACTCTTTTATAGTTTATAAATCTTTCCTTTTGGCTAAGTCTTAATAATAATATTGTGATTTATTGCTAAAGAGACATATGATCAAGAAACTGTTTAATTTTACTTTTGTGATTGTGAAAAACATACCGAGGGCCTCAAAATAGTACCTGGCGGGCCGCATGTGGCCCCTGGGCCGCGAGTTTGAGACCACTGCTTTAGTCCCACAGGCAATATAATAGCGAAAACAAAAGGATCTGTGGAGATGGTGATGTTCAAGATGCAGGCTTTATTCAGAAATGTATAATTGGATAATCCACACAAAATATATCTAGGACTTAAACCATAGAGAGGTGTCTTCCTCAGGGGTCCCTAAAAGTCCTGATATTAAACCACGTGGATTAAACACTGAAAACAATACCGAGTGTAACTCTGCACGGATGAGGATTCCTCAAAAGCGAAAATTATGTCTTCTCTGTCCTGTCTCAATTATATTGTGGATGTACTTTGTAACCCGTTCTGGGCTCCTTTGGGAGAACGGGCTAAATAATTGAGCAAATAAATAAAAAAGTAATGTCTGTGCATTTATCAGTGTGCTGCATATGGGTATAATCAAGGGATATATGTGCCTCAAATCATGTGTGTGTACAGTCATATATATGTGTGTGTGTGTGTACAGTCTGTGACACCGCCAGGCCCGTGTATACGCTTGGCTCCGGTCAGTGCTCAGAACAGCCTGCGTCCTACGTGCTTCTAGAAAAGCTGGAAGTCCTGCTGGTCACACAATCCAATGAGGAAGCAAAAAAAAAGATTCCAAACAGTCACTTTCAAAATAAAATAAAGTCCCACTTTATTGGGGAATGAAGCTTGAACAGGGTTCAGTTCATTCTTTCTCAAAACATAAGAAAATGGAACAAAACAAAATTGAGTTGAAAACAAACAACCAACAACTCACACCTTCTTGCAGGTGATACAGGTAAGTAGCAGAGTGTAGTCCCAATCGTTCTGCCTTTGGCAAAATAGGCAGCAATCAACCACCACACTTTCTTTATAAATGAAAACAGTGTTGTGTCCAAGCCTAGATAAAAGAGCGGCTTGGCCCCAACCAACTTCACAGTAGTTGGTGGGGGAGGGGAGTAGCCGAATCCACTAACTTTCTTCTGTAAGCAACAGAATGCCACAAATGGCCCCACAATCCCAACCTAGGATATTGAGTGGATTCTTCCCCAAACTACCTCCTCAAGCACACAATCAAAAATTGAAACTTTTCTTGCTTTCAAAAGAAAAACATAAACTCAAACAGTCCAGTATATTGAAACCTAACCAAAAAGCCCTGGTTAGCTTCAGGGTCAGGGGCTGGATCCACCATCTCAATGTCCTGGTAAAGTTGAGGTTCAGGAGAGCTATCCTGCCAACCTCCTTCCTGGGCTGACCCAGGGCAGACTGCCTGCCTCCTCCTCAGAGCAGCCTCTAGTGCATTGAGGCGACCACGCCCAGTTCTCTGAAGGGGAGGGACAGCCTGCAGCTTCTGCCTAGTTTTCCCAGAACTTCTAATCAGTTCCTCCAGCTGGGAGTTAGCTGAGTGAGGAGGAGGATTCTGTGGCTGTTCCAGGCTGTTACCCTCATAGTCCTCCCCTCCCCAGGGATCTGTAATCTGGGTTTTAAAGGGGAATGCAGAGTTTTCCCTATTCCTGGACTCTAGCCTGTCACACTGATTAGCTCTTTTAATGGCTGGGCTAGGTTTAGCCAAAGCCTTACCTGGCACAAGCCGAGCTTTAGGGCTAGGGTTGTGACAAGTCATACAACACATGTTCTACAAACAATAAATACAGCAATTCCTTCATATCAGCCATTATTTACGGCACTCAACAACGTATCAATATAAGATCATTCATAACCCAGGATAGACATTTATTGAAATGCTTCTACAAATAAAGCAGTTTTTAGGAGTTTCTTAAACTTCTGGAAAATCTACAAGCGCTCTTAGTGGTCCAGTCAACTTATTCCACAGCGTTATTCCCATGAAAGAGATAGCAGAAGACCTAATACTTGCATAGTACACTGCTGAGAAGCCTATCAGCGACAATCGTACTGCCCCCTCAGATCGCAATGCTCTGAGTCGCCTATAAAGTGCCATAGCCATAGTAAAGTATAGTAGGACAAGGATGGTGAACAGAGTGTGGTAGAACATTGGATGACAAAACATGGCATGGTCAGACATAGGACGAAGCACATCAGCGTTTGAGACTCGAGACAGGTGCATGCTTGAAAACAGAGAGTAGCTAGGTCCTGCGCTAATCACGGAATGCTAAACGATTAATGAGCAGTTAGCGCACGAGCCCTTGCCCACCTAGTAAACAGATGGAGGCAAGAGCTCACCTGGAAAATGGCCACACTCTAATTGGGAAATTAGCACGTAGCCATTAATTCAGGAAACTGACAATGCGGCCGTTTTACAGCCACACTATAAATGCAGGAAGTCCACGCACTAATAATAATGCACAGCTTAATAAAAGGGCCCTAAACTTAGTTCGCACTTTGCTTTTTTTTTGGGGGGGGGAGGTAATTAAAAATAAGATACAAAGAGCTTAAATATCAGTTGAAGTAGCAGTAAATTTCACACTAATCATTTGCCTTCTGACTGTGTAATTTAAATAGCATACAATAAATTATCGAGCTCGTGGTAGACAAAGCTAGAAAAAAATGTAATCCAGATTAAATTCACCTCCATCTAAAAAACGATAGTTTATTAAATAAAACTCCATTGCTGCCTTTCAATCTCCTTGTCAGCAAAGACCCTTTGACAGGCTGCTTTTCTTGACATGATTTACGATGCACCTGGGTCTTTGCAGAACATCTCCCATAATTTCTTTCCCATCTCTCTGGATCAAGCTGCTGCATTTGGCACAGCCTAGATGAATCCCCCCCACCCCCCACCTCCAAGTAATTCCTCAAAAACTGGAGAAATGCCCCAAATACTGCATTAAATTTATTTTCCGTGCTTTAAAAGACCCAAAACCATGTCCAATAAATAAGCCTTCCATGTGATTTACTGCAACACGGATCTGATTTAGAGTCACAGGAAGGAAGAATAATGTTGCCCTTGGGAACTGAAAAATCAGCCTTGCAAAAGAAACCAGATGGGCTTCCCTCCAAGGAAAGGTAGGGTGGGAGGGAGACTCAGAATGAAGGAGGCATCGCAAACAGCCCTCTGTGAACTCTGCTCCCACGCCTTAGCACACAGAAGTCCTCAGTTACATGCATTATGGCACTGAATCCTTCTGGCTTTAGGCGGAACCATCCAAAGCCTGACTCATGCCCTTTTCAATAAATGCAATGCTTGAAAGTACATTTCCCAGTGGACAGAGAAACCATAGACTTAGAGTGTAGCCATCTTTCAGTGAAACTCGTCTAAACCATGGCCATAATAGTACAGAAAAACAATATAAAATAAAGACTCAGAGCCAAAACCAACATTTTACAGATGGCATTGAGAATGCCCATAAGTTTATTGTTTATTATAAGATCTGTACTGCTACTAATGACTGGAGAGTCAATTCAGAACAGTTTACATGAGCTTCTGTAATAGTGTTACAAGACAGAGTATAAGTGTTTGTGTGATGGTTTTCTATGCCTGAGCTGCTGTAGCGCTGTTATAATATATTTACATATCTTTTATATTATTTACATACTATGGGGCTCATAATCAAAACTTTAAAACATCCAAAAACCTGTCGGCGCTTGGACATCCTAACAACAGTGCCGATAATCAAAACAAACTTTCTGGACGTTTAGCAGAACTTCTAAGCCGCTGTGCATCCAGAGCTCAAAGGGGTGTGTTGGGAGGTGTGTTATGGATGGGAATTGGGTGGGCTTACACCTAGACATCCTGAAGCATCAATTAAAGCTTTTCCAGGACATCCTAGGCAAAACTTACATGCCGGAACTTAGACCAAAGTAAACAGACAAGATGACCACTGAAGGGTTTAAGGCATGACCCCTCCACCCTTACTCCCCCAGTGGTCACGACCCCCTCCCACCACCCAGAGATGGGGGGAAAAACAGTACATTGAGGTCTTGCCATCAGCTGATCATGGCAGAGGAATTCCCATCAGCTGAGCCGGTTTTGGGGATTCCTTCTGGCTCAGCAGATGGGGATTCTCCCTGCCAAGATCAGGTGAGCTGCAGAGCCCTATACCCTTCCCCTGAAATCCCCAACATCCCCCTGACATCCCCAGACCCCCCCCCCCCGGCATCCTCCCCACATCCCCCAACACTCCTGGACCCCTGACATCCCTGGACCCTCGCCGATATCCCCCCACATCCCCCAACATTCCTGGACCCCCCTCCTATATCCCTGGACCGCCCGGACCTTCTGTTGACAAATTAGCAGGAAGAAAGCCCATTCCCTCCTGCCTACAGGGCCATGTGCTGAGAATGACGGGCCTTCCACCTCCCAATGCATCTTGGGATGTAGTGGGAAGGGTCTAAGGCCCTGATTGGCTCAAAATGGCAATGTAGTTGGGCATGTCTACAAAACTTGCTTTTGTGCGTTTTTCATGTGGATGTTTTTATTTTTGAAAATGACCAAAAAAGATAGATATCTTATGGACCAATACATAGGTCATTTTCTAAAATAAAAGATAGATGGTTGACAATTTTGAAAATGGACATTTTTTTCTACTGGGTTTGTGGACGTCTTGCCCAAAATGTCCAACCTCAGACTTAGACATCCTATCAAAAATCCCCCCCACATATTCACCCTATATATACTCTTGAGTATATAGGTACTCATCGATGTACGACTTATTCAAGTTACGACTGTTTGACTTTACGATGCGTTTACTACAGTTTCCCCCTCCAGCTGTTAGCAGCCCCAGTCTTCCGCACTCCCAAGTCTCGCTACGCAGCAGTAATAATAGAAAGAGGAGGAGACGCCACAACGAATGTTTACCACAAAGGGATTGTGCTGTGCTTGACTTAGAAAGTAAGAAAATGTTGATAAACTATTACTTTAAGATGATTACAATATCATTACCCAGTCTAATACAATATTCTTACTTTAGTCTAATATAGGCCAACTTACGTCCCAATCAACTTACGACCAGTCAGTCGGAACCAATTACGATCGTAAGTCGACGAGTACCTGTACTATGTTCACCTTATATATGCCTCTGATTTAGAGTCACAGAAGGTATCTTTTTCAATTATTGTTGACTACAAAGTGTTTCCTGTTCTTTTTTGAACATAGAAAAATGCTCAGCACTTGGGTATTGAAAAGCCTGAAATGATCCCTTGGAGATAAAAGTCTCCATGTATATGTGAGAGTTCTGTGTGGCATATATGTGGTCACAGTAAGTGTTAAAACTTCAGATCTGATCAGTGTTCCAACTAAAATCACTATCCTATACACAGAAAAATGTAGGAAAATCTCAGGATGACTGATGTCATCACAGCACTATTTTTCAATAACTTGCCTTACCCAGGACAGTAATCGAGTGTATAAGAAAGCAAAGCCTGAAGTATTATCTATTTGTGTGTTTGGGGGGGGTTATTAGAAATTTGCATACAAGATAAAAGATACAACACTGAAAACGAACACAACCTGAAACAGAACTGAAGATAAGATAGTCTCCCGCTTGTCTATTTGTATTTAAAATGAGGAAAATTCTGGAGACCCTCTGCCTAATATGACCTGTGAAGGCTGTGATGTAATGGAAGATGATTCTGCTTCTCCATTACTGAGAAACAGGTGTATCCTTTTAAGATTTCAATTGAACTATATAATATCCTGCAATTAGAGAGATGAGGGAGCTGTTAGAATTTTGTTACAACATAAAGTTGTGCTGGAAGGAGCCAGGAGGATTCAGGAGGTGCTGCATCTCTTGGCCTGGTAAGAGAGGGCAATTCCCATAGGCTTGCCAGACCAAACCAAAGAAGAAGAAGATCCAGGTTCTGGAGTTTTCTTTCACCTGACTGCAATAATACTAGAAACAAAGGCACTAATACTTGCTGTCAGACTCAAGCAAATCTTGAAGGCATCTGTGATAATATATAGGAAACTACTGGTTCCCCTTAACAGTATTTTGTCATGAAGCCACTCTAAATCCTGCACCATAGAGCAGAAAGGGCATAGCTCAGGTGTAGCATTGGTCTCCAGATAAAAACTTTGAGCATTGGCAGACCAGAGAGGTACAGGGAAGACAAAAGCAGTCATTTAGAAAATCCTTCACCACAGATGTGCAAGCAGCAAAAGCTTAATGCAGATAGGCCAAGTTTTACCTTAGACTGTAATGAAATCCTAATCATGGAGGTCAGGACTAGTTTTGGTTAACCTTGAAGACAGAAACTAGTGCTAGTCAGTATCTTCTCTTTTCCCTCCATATCCCCTCCCAGGTGCCTAAAATCTCCACTTCCCTCTCTTTGACCTTCTACGCTCCCTAAGGTGTCCAGCATCGCAACTCTCCTTCCCCATGCTCTCCTCATACCTACACACACACCCCGTCTTCCATGTCCATCATCTACTTCTTCCCTTCCCCTGCCACTACCCTACCTCAACCTGGACCCAAAGCTCATTAAAATGGAAATGTGAATTGAACCATTGAGTTAAGGTCTGCATTCAAGGCCTGCTGTGTCCTGCCTCATTTGATACAGACTTCCTTCAGAGGCAGTGGCATTCAGTAGAGTTTGAATGTGGGCCTATGTTCAAATACCCTGTGCTTCACTGACATCATTAAAGTGCTGTTAACTTGCCATTCTGCCACACCCTAACTTCTGCTGCCCATGGCAGGCATCTAGTATGCCTTGTAGCATGGCCAGCCTTGGGGCTACTTGCCCCCACTCCAGGCTTAGTACCCCCTTTGATCACTCTAGCCATCCCTCTCCCCAGGTCAAATCCTTTCTCCTTCCAAGATTCAAGGTCACACATTCCCGTACCCACACTCAAACTACCCTCCAGTTCATCTTTGTTTTCCCCAAGTTAGTCCATTTCATACCTGCTACCTCCTGACTCCAACAAAAAGTAACTCTTTTCTGCTTGGGTCACTCCCACATGGCTCAGCCACATGCACAGGCCCAAGAGGCAACGGCTCCTGTTACTCCTCCTCTCTCCTGAGGCCAAAAAAAGATGATTTCAAACTTTAAAAATATGAGGAGACATCACAGAAAGGCTACCTTGAGGATTCAGTCTCATTTTCTCAGTAAAACTAAGTAGAAAAACAAACAAACTTTAAACACATCTAATACATTCTGGTAGGAACCAAATGAAGCAGGAACTAAGCATGAATGCCAAAAGCATGCTGGGAGCATCAACCTGGACAGAGTTAAAAGACACCTCTCCCCAGAAATCTGTGTTTACACTATACATAGTGTGGCTTATGTTAATACAGTCACCCAGCAGAGACAGTGATTGTTGGCAAAGTCTGTGTTTATAGTGAAGGCAGTAGGATGAGACATGATTGACAGTAAGCTGATTAGAATGATAAATTTAATGAAAAGGATATCCGGCTTTCAACATGTGCAGCTTAAATGTCAGCGTGTCTGAGGAACCCATCCCAAAACTCAAACGCTTCAAGCAACCCATAATCTAACTTCATACTGCTCTAAACAGCTAAGAAGAAAGATTTGTCAGACATCAGATGACCATGCATTAAATTCTTTCCATGTTCTAGGCATTCATCAATAACAGGATGGCTTCAACAATGCCTGATGGTCCTCTAGCTTTACCAAAATGTCAGCTGGAAAGATTTATCAGTTAGGGCAATCTCAGAGCAGGGTTTGGTATGGCCATGAAACATGGGGCTACCACCATACTCTTTTTGCAGCCAGATCCTTGAATGAATTTCCCAGTAGCTTACTTGACTTTGGGACAAAGATGGTGAAGGAAGAAAAAGTTGCCTGTACACCCAGTTCATTTTTCTCCTGCCACTAGTCCGCTCTATAAGAGCTGTTTTCTATATCAGTGTATTACAGAGCCACTGCCGTGAGACCTAGTGATATTATACCTTTTGAACATATTTTAAAACAACCTTGTTAACACTTTTGAAATATACAATATAAGGCCCCCTATTAAAATAAAAAAAAATAACATTTAAATTTAGACAGCTAAATATGTTCCCTATTTTAGCCAAACTCAGGAATCCAAGCTTTCAGCTGAAAATCTATTTGGATTATAAAAGTTATGTCCTTTTTTTTTAGTTCAAATAATTTTTTATTTTGAAAAACTTTTTAAAACATTCAGACAGAAGAATATATTTCCATACAACAGCCATAAACATAAGCTAGGGATACATATGTATCTTGCACACCAAAACCAACCCTCCCCTATCCCCCCCCCCTTTACAGAGAGTGTAATATCATGCATACACCTATTTACCACATTCATATCCACTCCTACGCATCCATTACATTTAACCTTTATCTCCCACATTCTTTTTAACAGGCAACCATACTTTGTCAAATTTTGCTTTTTTCTCCCTTTTTTCCATAATAGCTGCTTCATATTTTCCGATCATACATACTGAATTCCACCAAAAAGGAAATGACAGTGAGTTTGAATCCTTCCACGCTTTAAAAATTGACTGAATGGCTACCGCTGTCAAAATGGCTATTAATCTAATATTATTCTTGCTTATGTCAACCGAATCATCAAAGATATATTTAAGGCATATTTGTAGATAATAATATTTGAACATGACTCCAGATCTGTTTCCAAAATGACTGTACCGATGGGCAATAAAAAAGCATATGCTCCAACGTTCCTATTTCATTCGTACAGGACTAGCATATAGGAGAGTTTTCAGTACTGATTTTGTTGAGCTTAACCGGAGTCCAATTAACCCTTCTCGTCATAAAATACAATGATTGCTTCATGGAGGCAGATTGACAGCATCTACTAATACTTTTAAGTAGTATAAGATCCCATTGGGTCACTTCCACTTGGCTCAGCCAAATATACAGGCCCAAAAGGCAGTGGCTCCCATTACTTTTCCTCTCTTCCGAGGCCAGACATGGACCAAATCTGCAGCGCCAAGGCTGTGCAGTATGCAGCATGCACCCCTCCATTCTGCCACAGCACCGGCGGAGCACAGCAGAAGACTCCGAAGCACAGAGCCCTCCTCTTCCTTTCAAGGGCAGCTGCCAGCTGGCCTTCTTTGCTATGCTGTGAGTCTTGAGAAAACAATAAACAATGGATGCCTACGATGTCCACTCCCAACTCATTGCTCAAAGAGCAGGACATTGGCATGGTTACATGTGATGATGTTATCGGATCAGCATACCAAGCTCCCTTGAATCCTTTGGCCCAAGGTACATGCCTACTTTGCCTATCCTTTAATCTGGCTCTTCCTTTAGATACAATAGGTTTTCTCCAGTCTTGAAGGGCTCACCATTCAATATGAAGGGGTTTAAGTGGGATTTGTACCTTGGTTCCTTTATTTGAAGTCCACTGCACTGACCACTAGGCTGCCCCTCTGCACTGCTAGGATGTCTGTATGGCCAGGTCACTAGGAATGCTGCCAGACAGATGTCCATATGGCTTGCTTTTCTACATTTATCCACAAGATTTATTTTTCCAAAACTGGTACAGTCCGTTCTCGTTACATGCAAATTTGCCTATCCGTGGTTGCATCAATTGCAACCAAATTCCCCTTTCACACTGCTGTGTTCACGTATTCGTGAACCAGCGCTTCAAAAGACTGACCAGCACTTTCACCTTCCACATATGGCCTCCAAGCATCTGGAGAGTGAATTACAGGTATATTGAAGAACTAAGGCCAGTACTGGGCAGACTTGCACGATCTGTGTCCATATTTTCCCATAGAATCTGCCGTTCACTTTCCACAGTTTTCAGGCACAACGTGAACTGCTAAAACCTAACCTCTGTTTTCCCATAGAATCCATGTTTCATTATTTGTGATTTTGCAATGTGTTTAAGAACATTTTCACAAACCATACTATCACGAATAACGAGAACAGACTTCACATACAGATGGGCATGTTCAGCCTGAAAACATCTAACTCAAAGCTATAAACAAGCCAAAAAATGTTGACCTTTTTCTGATTCGATTATGTCTGCATGCTAGACGTTGGATTGAGATGTTTTCGGCAAAATGTCTCAATTTACATTTAGATTTCATATTGAAAATGCTCCTCCACCTCTCAAAGTTAAGAGACCAAGGGGTCCTTTTATTACACTGTGGTATAAAGAGGCTTTAGTGCACCCTTGGAATGGAAAACAAATATGAAAATGTTATAATGCCTTTGTATCGTTCAATGGTGCGGCTGCATCTCAAAAAAGATATTCCGGAATTAGAAAAAGTACAGAGAAGGGTGATGAAAAGGATAGGAAGACTTCCCTATGAGGAAAGGCTAAAGCGACTAGGGCTCTTCAGCTTGGAGAAGAGATGGCTCAGGGGAGATATGATAGAGGTCTATAAAATACTGAGTGCAGTGGAACGGGTAGATGTGAATTGCTTGTTTACTCTTTCCCAAAATACTAGGACTGGGGGGCATGTGATGAAGCTGCTAAGCAGTAGATTTAAAACAAACCGGAGAAAATTGTATTTCACGTAACGTGTAATTAAACTCTGGAATTTATTGCCGGAGAATGTGGTAAAAGCAGTTAGCTTAGAAGGGTTTTAAGAAGGTCTGGATAATTGAAAAGTCCATAAGCCATGATTAAGATGGCTTGAGGAAATCTAATGCTTATTCCTAGATTAAGCAGCATAAAATCTGTTTTACTCTTTGGAGTCTTGCCAGGTACTTGTAATCTGGCTTGGCCACTGTTGGACCTTCGTTCTGTATCAGTATAGCAACTCTTAGTTCTTAAGTTTTTCCTACATGCTAAGGCCATTTTTTTACCACGGCAGTCAAAATGCCTTTTTCTATTTTCTACATTAATGGCCATGAACTAATATTACAATTAGCATGTGACCATTATAAAAATTAGTGAATGTGCTTTATATAAGTGGTGAGAGCTCACACGCTAGTTCTGTACTAATCAGTTCACACACAGCACATAAGAACATAAGAATAGCCTTACTGGGTCAGACCAATGGTCCATCAAGGCCAGTAGCCCATTCTCACAGTGACCAGTCCACATCTCTAGTACCCAAGGAGTAGCAACATTCCAGCATCTCAAGGAATAGCAAGATTCTGGAACCCCAATGAGAGCAACATTCCAGAGCTGAGATTGTGATGTCATAATGCCTCATTCCACAGTGCCTCAGAGCCAACCTCATCAGTGATGTTACAATGACTTGATTGTCCTATGCTTGGCACATGTAAGAGCATAAGAGCAGCCAAATTGGGTCAGACCAATGGTCCATCAAGCCCAGTATCCCATTCTCACAGTAACCAGTCCACGTTTCTAGTACCCAAGGAGTAGCAACATTCCAGCATCTCAAGGAATAGCAAGATTCTGGAACCCCAATGAGAGCAACATTCCAGAGCTGAGATTGTGATGTCATAATGCCTCATTCCACAGTGCCTCAGAGCCAACCTCATCAGTGATGTTACAATGACTTGATTGTCCTATGCTTGGCACACATAAGAACAGGCATACTGGGTCAGACCAATGGTCCATGAAGCCCAGTGGCCAATCCAGGTCACCTGGCAAAATCCCAAAGAGTAGCAACATTCCGTGCTACCGATCTAAGGCAAGCAGTGGCTTCCCCCATGCACCCTGACATGCCCTCTCAAAAACTTTTTTAAACATTTTTAGTGTGCACTCATTTAGCACTTTTCACAGGAAGCCTCACTGCGTTCCACAGTACACCATATTAAGCTATGCTGACGCATAGGGTTACCAGACCCGAACATGTCCTCTTACGGACTTTCCAAAATCCGGCAGTTTGTCGAGGTTTTGGAAAGCCCCGAGCTCCGGCTGCTTCCGGAGTGCCTTCAACAAGCATGCGCCTAGAGATGCAGCCTGGAGGTCGGCAAAAAAGCGATGAGGCTTTTGGGGGGGGGGAGGGCAGGGCTGGATATTTTCCCGTCCTTAAATATGGTAACCCTACGTTAGCACCTAGTGCAGCTTAGTGAAAGGACTCCTAAACTCTTTGAAGATCAACCGCACAGGGTTAAAATGTTGAATTTATGATTTTGAAAGCAAGATCTGGGGCTATTTCTTGTTTGTGCTCCAGAATGTTTGTAAGTGCAGACACACTGTAGGATGTGCATTGAATAAAGGTATTCTGGCACCCATTCTGGAGTCTGAAGACACTTGACCTTTAAACTTCTGACCGGCACAGCACCAAGGGAGTTCTTCAATGCTCTTTAATACATAGCAGCACTGGAACAAAAGCACACTTAGGCAAATGTTATAACTGAAAGCACATGTCAGAGTGATTTTACAATAGGTCACCTAGGTTGAGAGAGCAAGAAGGCACCTATTACTTGTCTTTACACGATGCCAGAGGTAACCCAGCAGAAATCATAACTAGACTGAAGCTGAGGATATTTACTCCTGCTCCGCATGTGTAAAGCAGAACACACCTGCATACATGTTACATAAAAGAACATGTTTCATTTCATTTATTTCTGCTTTTTTCCAAAGCAGATTGCAAAAATAAACATGCATTGAAACAGTGGCGTAGCAAGGGTGAGAGGCACTTTAGGTGGTGGTGCCCCTCCCTTTCACTCCACAACCTATCCCCCCAACCCCCGCTTCTTCCCTGAACCCACCTGTCACATGCGCCCCCCTTCCCTTCCCCATACCTCTAGCTGAAGTTGTTGCTTGTAGCGGTCAACAATGTGCTCCTCGCAACCCTCGGCGGCTCTCCCTCTGATGTCACTTCCTGTGAGCAGCACCTGGAAGTGACATCAGCAGGACGGCCAACGGGGTCGTGAAGAGCATTTTGTTGACCGCCCCGTAGCACAACTTCAACTAGAAGTACGGGGGAGGGGGGCAGAGAGGAGGAAGTAGTGCCAGCGCCCCCACCAACATGGCACCTGGGGTGGACTGCTGCCCCTCATCTCCACCCCACCCCTTACTACACCACTGTATAAAACCCCCCAGTAAAAAGACCACAACAAAGCTAGACAAAACAGAATGATCTACCATCTGCCTGCAGTCATTGTAATATCAAGCCTACAGCAGAAAGTGCTCTCTCAATTATCTTTTAAATGCAGTCAGATTCTTAAGCTTCCTAAGAGTCACTGGCAATGTATTCTACTGCGTCGGACCTGCAATTGAATAAAATCCTCTTCTGTATACAGTGTGATATCTGGCTTTTAAGATCATTCATGGCATCCTTCCTCCTTAATCCCACTATCTTATAACTCCTCGAGTCCTGACTCTACCAGACCCGCCCAAAGGTATAAATTATCCTTCCCCTCTCTACACGGTATTCGCTATGCAGGCAAACTGAGAAAATCCCTTCTCTTCAGAATCACAGGTCTTTGGAACGACCTTACTACCCCGCTGCGGAACCTGAGCTTCCTCCAATTATTCCGCAAGCAACTGAAAACCTGGCTTTTCACTAAAATGTAATTCTATCCCCCCTTACTCTTCTCTTCTATATATAAATTCATATAAACCTTTTTTTTTCCTTCTCTTCCTATATTTTAAGTTCTTGTAAACCGTGCCGAGCTCCACATCTGTGGAGATGATGCAGTATATAAACTTAAGGTTTAGTTTAGTTTAGTTTAGTTAGTTCCCCCTGTGAATTCGTGGTTCTCAAATCGTGGACTCGCTCATTCGCGGTCTGCTCCGACCACCTCTTCCTGTAGTAAAGTCGGGCTACACCAATCAGGAGCTGCGTGTCAAAGTAGCTCCGGATTGGTGTAGCCCGACTTTACTACAGGAAGAGGCGGTCGGAGCAGACTGCGAGTGATTTTCTTCACCCACCGGCGCTCCAGCTGCCCTCTCCTGCCTCCCCTGCCTTTTGACAGGCGAGAAACCACATTTGCGGTTTTTTGAAATTTGCAAAAGAGCCGAAAGTCAGGTATTTCTACCAAATAGGGTTTCCCTGATCGAAGAGCCCCCTCATGGTCAATATCAGGAGAGACAGTCTTTCAAATGTTGAGAATAGTCATGGTACAAGTACTTCAATATCATACTTACTGATCGGTATTTCTAATCATTTACTACAACTATTACTATGTATTTCTGAAGTGCTACTACTAGATGTATGTCTAAATCCGAGTTTAGACTTTGTGTGGAACACACACAAAAATCCAATCCTAAATATGCTCATTTTCAAAACTGCAAGACATCTGTCTTGGGGTTTGTTTGTTTGTTTTTGAAAATGGATGTACTCAGTGCATCTATCTTTGGGAACCACTTTCAAAGAAAACACGTCCAAACCAAAAAACACACAGAATAAGCCACTGGAATATAGGAGGGGCCAATATTCTTAGTAGACTGGCCTCACAGACATCTCAGCAGAGCAGTGGTATACCTTAGAGGGCACTGCAGAGAACCTCACATAAAAAGTCCTAGTACACATCTCACCATTGTCCCCTTATATTGTACATTGAGCCTTCCAAAATCCACTGTACCCAACTGCACACCACAGCTATAGCACTTTTGCCTGCAGATGACACCTATATGTGGGTACGGTGGGATTAGGATGGGGTTTGGAAGGTTCACAAATTCCATCATAAGTGTAGTGGTTAGATTATGAGCCTGAGTTCCCATCCCTATGGTTGACTTCCCTGCCCACCAGGCTACTTCAAGAACTTGCTTGTTGCTCTACTAAGACTGGCCATAATATCTGAAGTTGTCATCCAGGCAGGCAAGAGCATAAGAATTGCCGCTGCTGGGTCAGACCAGTGGTCCGTCGTGCCCAGCAGTCCGCTCACGTGGCGGCCCTTAGGTCAAAGACCAGTGCCCTGAGACTAGCCTTACCTGCGTACGTTCTGGTTCAGCAGGAACTTGTCTAACTTTGTCTTGAATCCCTGGAGGGTATGCACTGTTTCATTCACATCTTGGGGGTGGATGGGAAGGGGGTCAGTGATCACTAAGGGTATGTGTAGGGTCATGCTTACATCCTTCCAGTGGTCAGCTGGTCAGTTTGGCTACCTTAAAACAGGTGTCTAAATGGTGCCCTTGACATATTCTTAATTTGGCCACTGTTGGAAACAGAATACTGGGTTTGATGGGCCTGTATGGAAGCTCTTATGTTCTTAAATGTTCAATTATAGCAGAAAACCATCCAGAAGCACACAAATAGTGTAGAGGGCCTTAAGTGTAACAATGAGGCAGAGTCAAATGCTCTGGGAAGACATTTTGTTGAGAGACCGGACACGGCCCATGTTTCAGCATTTGTCTGCTTTAGGGGTCCAGTTTGAAGGAAAGCAAATAGCTCTGTCCAACTCTGCCAATAGCTCTGCCCACAGCTCCGCCCCTGGCACATGCTGATTCACAGCCAGGAGCACCAGATGCAGCCTTTCATTCCAGTGGCAGGCACCTTCATAAAATGTCAACGAATAATGAAGGTGATTCTTGCTGTCTCTGGAAAGGGAGGCCATTCAGCGGGAGATTCTGATTGTCCAGCAGGAGTACAGTAGATGACCTGTAAAAGCAGGAGTCTCCTGCTGAAAGCGGGAGACTTGGCAGGTCTGCATTTTGTGGTCCACTTAAATTATTTGGCTAATGCAATATAGCATGTGTATAGATGTTGTGAGTAGAACAGTTCTAATGTTCGTGATTTTATTTGACTTAAAGGACTCCTGATATCACATCAGTGCTTTTACTTGCCCACAACAACCTAGGCAGAAGCACTGCAAAGCAAACATATTTACCATGTACTACTTCAAAACTATCTGCATCCAAAGGCGTTCAATAGTCTTAGATTCTCTACTCAGCCAGCGACAGAACTTCCCACTGAAAAAATTCAGCAAATGAAAACTTTGCAAGAGTATAAAGGACCATCCATTGGATTCTAACCACAACAAAGTAGTGGCTGACTTCATAGTGATAGGAGTGGCCCATAGAGGATGAGGAACCTCATTTCTGTAATTCAGCAGAGGCTGAAAAGCAGAACAGTTTTCTCAGTGGTAGAGTCGGTCCTGCATAGAGATCTCATGATTCTGGCACTCCCGGGCATGCATTTCACTGGATTCGGACACTAGGCTGAAAAGATTTCTTACCACAGAGTGGAAACAAGACAAACTCCATTGAGAAGCTAAGTCCTAATTGAGTATTGGCCAAATGAATTGGTTTGCATACCTTTGAGTCGTGGGTCTTTAATCTTTGCTTAACCTACATATGCTGTACAATTTACACAGCTGAAAATAAAGTACAGTATATTGTGCAGCTAAACACCCGACAATTTTAGATTAAGGCCATCCCTACCCTTCATCATGGGCAATGAATGTTTTTACAAGGCTTTCTCTGTTTGGCTTTAACTGTTGACACAATTGTGCGCAGTGTTATTAGGAAAGTGGATCTGGGACAATAAATCTGGAACGGGTAGCATGGATAATTGGTTTAAACAATAAACACAGGCACTAGGGAAAGCAGCCAAAGCCCAAAGCTGCCCAAGGAGGGAGGGCTGCTGGCCTGTCAGGTACAGTACATTAATTCTCCACTTTCTGCTTATTCTGGAAGTCTGGAAATGAGAGGCCTCCCCCCCAAGTAACTCAGGTCATAGTTCATCATGTATATCAGGCACAAACAATGTAGCCTCCCGAAAAAGATGGCAATGCAGCTAATACAACTACAGCCTCCCGAAAAAGATGGCAATGCAGCTAGTACAACTACAGGTCAAAGCCCTATTCAGGACTCTCTCTCTAGGTATGAACTATAGAGGCCTGGGTCCAAGGCCCAACATTTTCAAGGACCCCCAGTCAAATTTCTCTCCCTCATCCTCATCTTTCAACCGTGACTCCAGAACACATCAGTTGATTGTTTCCGTCTGCTCTCTGGCACCATGTGGCAGTGCTGGAACTCCCACGTTATTCTCAAAGTCTGGTAATAAGTTCAAGAATGATGCAGGAGCTCCAGCGCTGCGGCTCACACTGTCTCCGAGTCATGCAGCACAGAGGAGCAAACAGTTATCTAATGTAGTGTTGCAGGGCAAATAAGCGCTGCATCAATATTTTTTTTTTTTTTTTTTTAAATGAAGGGCACCATAATGAAGAAAGGTGCTATATAATGCTGAAAGTGTAAGATCTCAAGCCTGGAAGAGACAGACTGTATCCTATAATAAATACCAGGTTTAGCTGAACCTCAATCACAACCTCATCAGCTCCTACACTGACCTGGTATTAACATTTAAAAGAGCAACTCCACATAAATTAATAAATAATTTGATCCATTAGCTCACATTGATCTAACTGAGAAACAGTGGGTAGGGAGGATATTTGTAGGGAGGGCTTGAGGAGTGAAAAGGGAGGAGCAGGCAGGTGTGTGAAGCTCCCCATCCTACTGTCTTGCTGGAGGAGAGACAGGAGCTTTCAATAAACATATGTTTAAAAATGAAAAGAAAGTGGGGATTACAGAACTGAGGATAACAAGGAAAAAAATTGTAGAGCAGAGACTGGGTGTGGGGAGATGAGTGACAGAAAGAAAGGGACCTGGGTGGGAAGGGCCTGGAAAGTGGAAACTCAGGGATGGAAGAGACAATATGGACTGGAGAACAGAGTGGGGGATGAAGGTAGAAGGTAGAAAAGAAATTCAGGATTTGAGCAGGCCAGGATAACCCAGAGACTGGAGGGGATAAACGAGGATCTGGGAATTAAGAGGGAGAGAGAGAAGCTCTGGCTGAAGAGGAGAGAGCGGGAACACAGAGATCAGTTGGGTGGAAGAGCAGAGTTTGAGTAGACAAGGTACTGTGCTCCATATTAGATTATACCTGAAAAGATTGGGTCATCTGGCCCTACTATCTACCCCCAGATCGTATTATTGTTATATTTTGTCTTAAGAACATAAGAATTGCTGCTGCTAGGTCAGACCAGTGGTCCATCGTGCCCAACAGTCTGCTCACGCGCCGGTCCCCAGGTCAAAGACCAGTGCTCTAAAT
Source organism: Geotrypetes seraphini (assembly GCF_902459505.1). Classification (NCBI taxonomy): domain Eukaryota; kingdom Metazoa; phylum Chordata; class Amphibia; order Gymnophiona; family Dermophiidae; genus Geotrypetes; species Geotrypetes seraphini. Next base: position 213,225,394 of record NC_047089.1, on the reverse strand, counting down.
CAGTGGTTCCCAACCCTGTCTTGGAGGACCGCCAGGTCAGTCGAGTTTTCAGGATAGCCCTAATGAATATGCATGAGAGAGAGCTGCATATAATGGAGGTGCCAGGCATGCAAATCTGCTCCATGCATATTCATTAGGGCTATCCTGAAAACCCAACTGGCATGGGGGTCCTTCAGGACAGGGTTGGGAACCACTGCTCTAAATGAATCCAGCCTCACCTGCGTACATTCCAGTTTAACAGGAACTTGTCCAACTTTGTCATGAATCCCTGGAGGGTGTTTTCCCCTATAACAGACTCCGGAAGAGTGTTCCAGTTTTCTACCACTCTCTGGGTAAAGAAGAACTAACTTACGTTTGTACGGAATCTATCCCCTTTCACCTTTAGAGAGTGTCTTGTTCAGTAAGAGTACTTTCTTGTAACAGATAGTACTCTTCCATGAGTCTCCAAAGCATTTTGTTTAAATAGTAAGGAGACCCTTATGCAGCTATTCAGGACTTTTAAGGTTTCTATTTGTTGTGTACAGGCTCCTCTGTTGAGAGCTGTTTGTGATTTACTGAACTATTTCTGGCATATGCAACCTATGTTGCTCCACAGATTGCTATCTATGCACTAGGGAGAACCTTCCTAATCTTGGGCTGGAGGTTGACCCTTGCCTATATGCCTCAAGGACCAGAACTGCTAACTACTTCCACAAAAGTGAATCTATTTTTTACTCTTTCAAAAACCACAAAGACTATGGGACATTCAATAAAGTTACATGGAAATACCTTTAAAACAAATAGGAGAATATATTTTTTTCACTCAATGAATAGTTAAGTTCTGGAACTCATTCCCAGAGAAACATACCAATATGATGGCAAATAAAGGCCAAATGGCCCATCTAGTCTGCCCATCTGCAATAACCTTTATCTCTTTTTCTCTCCGAGAGGTCCCATGTGCCTATCCCAGGCCCTCTTGAATTCAGACACAGTCTCTGTTTCCACCACCTCTTCTGGGAGACTGTTCCACACATCTACCACCCTTTCTGAGGATGTGGCAACAGCAGTTTAGAACATAAGGGTTGCCATATTGGGACAGACCAAAGGTCCATCAAGCCCTGTATCTAGTTTCCAACAGTGGCCAACCCAGGGCACAAGTACTTGGCAAGACCCCAAGGAGTAAAACGGTTTTTATTTGTTTATCCTAGGAAGGTTTGGACAAGTCCCTGAAGGAAAAGTCCATAGTCTGCTATTATTTTTTTTTTAATCTTTATTAAATTTCCAAGGCTAATACAAAGTGCATAAAATTATGCATACATTAATAATCAGAATCAGCACTTACAATCAATCAATAACAATACAAAATGAATTACCCCCCCTCCCTTCCAGTACATCCAATCAAGGAATAAAACCCTCACACCTGTCCCTGGATGTGTGTAAGTCAACAGGAAATTAAAGGTAAGAGACAACTATACCGAAGTAACAAAAGTCATTAATGGACCCCAAACTAATCTGAATAAATTATTATGCCCCAACATATTGGAGTTCATTTTCTCATACTTATAATACAAACATAAATTCACCCACCAAAAGGAAAAATTAAGCCGATCCCAGCTTTTCCAATTCTGAGCAACCATTTGCATGGCAATCCCGGTCAAAATGATGAAAAGCTGGATTTTATACCGGTCCAATGAGGGTTTAGTATGCAATAATGTCCTACAGATGACTACATCATAGGTTAATGGAATCGATGATTCTAATATATTATTAATATGTCCCCATATCGAATTCCAAAAATGGAGTATCAAAAAACAATAGAACAACAAATGATCCAGTGTCCCTATTTCAAGATGGCAATGCCAGCATCTATTAAATTTAGAACTAACTAACTTCTGCAAACGAACTGGGGTCCAAAAAACTCTATGTACCAGAAACAAAGTATAGTCTGCTATTGAGATAGACATGGGGGAAGTCACTGCATGTACTGGGATAGGTACCATGGAATGTTTCTACTCTTTGGATTTCTACCAGGCACTTGTGTTGGCTACTAGACCTGGATTGGCTACTGTTGGAAACAGAATACTGTGCTAGATGGACCTCAGGTCTAACTCCGTTTGGCTACTCTTATGTTCTTAAGAATTTCAATCTAGCCTTTCACCTTTTCAGTAAGAAACTTTAAACTCTGTTCTCTTGTTTTTATTCTCCTTCACTCATTTGGTATTGCTTTCTAAACCACCATGACATGAACCAGAGAAAGGCATTATTATTTGATATTCTGTTTGGGAAAATACAGTTTACCATGCTACTGGATCTTGACCAGGAGAGCCAAATTCCTTATGCCCCAGAGATCTGAAAACTGTTAGTGGCATACATGAAATAAAATAATAATAAAACAGCTCAGGGCCTGAAATGCCCTGCCCTTGCAAGAGTTTCTTAGGTACCAAAAGCCTGTATGGAAAAAGGAGGCAGGGCCTGACCGACAGAAAGGCCCCCATCTCAGATGTTTAGTTACTGTAGGCCAGTTTTGGAATCCTTTTTCACCTGTGCCCCCTTAGATTTCTAGAACAGCCCTCCCTTCACACAGGGTATAGGGTTACCTTTTGGCTCAAAAAACATATAGCAGCGCTAGAAAGGGTTCAAAGAAGAGTGACCAAGATGGTAAAGAGGATGGAACTCCTCTCGTAAGAAGAAAGACTAAAAAGGTTAGGGATCTTCAGCTCGGAAAAGAGACGGCTGAGGGGAGCTATGATTGAAGTCTACAAAATCCTGAATGGGGTAGAACGGGTACAAGTGAATCGATGTTTCGCTCCGTCAAAAATGACAAAGACTAAGGGACACTTGATGAAACTGCAGGGAAATACTTTTAAAACCAGAGAATAGTTAAGCTCTGGAACACGTTGCCAGAGGTTGTGGTAAAAGTGGATAGCGTAGCTGGTTTTAAGAAAAGTTCGGACAAATTCTTGGAGGAAAAGTCCATAGTCTGTTATTAAGACATGTGGGAGGCCTTTGCTTGACTTCGATCGGTAGCATGGAATATTGCTTCTCTTTGGGTTTTGGCCAGGTACTAGTGGCCTGGCTTGGCCACTGTGAGAATGGGCTACTGGGCTTGATGTACCATTGGTCTGATCCAGTAAGGCTATTCTTATGTTCTTATTGAGATATCTGGGTTTTACTTCCATTGAAAGCAATGGAAGTAAAACCCAAATATCTCAATCTGTCCTCCTTTTTCTGGAGTCATATGGTAACCCTAAACAGGGTGTCATCAGAGTCAGCCATGCCTTCCCCATTCCCCGCTTTATCTCATTAGTGTGGGAGAGGACCCCTCAAAATCTTCTAGGCTAAGTCCCCCAGACATGTTAAGAGATTAATGGCACTAAATCAATATGTCATTTTCAGCAAATATGTGAAAAAATCCCTGAATACACAATTTTGTTCTATTTTAAAGGAATATACATGGGAAAAAAAGTAATATTCATGGATACCCTTAAAAGAAAGACACAACAGAAATGGAGAAATAAAGATGGGGGCAACAAAGAGACAGGCAAGGGAAGTAAAGAACAGAAGCAGGGAGAGAAAGGGAATGAGAGAGAGAGAGGGGAAGAATGTCTGAGTTACTGTTACTGGTAAACACAGGAGCGAGATTGTGGACATTTCCTGCCAGATGTCTGCACTTCAACAACGATCAGTCACTTCATATGTTCAGTATCAAAGGGATCCCAACCACAAATATACGGTATTTCCTGCCTCTGGTCAGCTAGGGAACCCAGCAAGTTTTGAAAGGCTTTTACAAACAGGGTAAACTGCCCTTATGTTCTATTTCTTCTTTCAGTTTAACCATGGGAAACCATTTCTGGGTGGCCCTCTCTTCTTTCTCATATACCATTTTTTAGGACCTACCAGTAAATGTACAATAAAGTTTGCATCTAGTTTTCAATTGTTCCCCTGCAATTTTCTCTGACACTTGGGATTCCCTTTAACAAGCTCTGTCAGATACAGCAGTCAGATTCTAAAATCTATTGATTGTTGGCGATTTTTAATATCCCACATTCATGCAATCTCTCCATTTAGAGTAACATCACTTTTGTCTTTTTTTTTTTTTTTTTTTGCAAGATTTGGGCCTTTTCCAGAATATTGATTTCTCTATTCACATCACTGGTCACACCTCAAATCTATTAATTCTGAAACCTTAATTGTTGCTGCATCAATTAATTCCTTATCCTGCACTCTTGACCCTGTTCCTTCCAGCTGGCTTAAACTGTCACAACATGGCCCACTACCATTAGCTCTTATCATTAACCAGTTTCACATCCAGTGTGGTGTCCATTTCTTGGAAAGAGCCATTATTTGACCACTTCTAAAGAAAGCAAACCAGGACACTAGTATTCCTACTAATTATTGTGTTTCCTCTCTCAACAGGTATCAGACCAACTTTGCTCCTCAGCTACTTTCTCCTATTTTATGACCTTTTTGAAATTAGTCCCTATTCAATAGTTCCTTCACTTTGACTTTCTCTGCCTCTAACTTATCGCTTTATCTGCTACTTTGTGGGGATAACTGAAGGGTCACTTCATTGTCACCACTGTTAGGTACTTGGGACCTGGGTTGGCCACTGTTGGAAACAGGATACTGGGCTTGATGAACCTTTGGTCTGTCCCAGTATCGTAATTTTTATGTGAACCAAGTATAGGACAATCAAGCCATTGTGACATCACTGATGAGTTTGGCTCTTAGGCATTGGTGGAATGAGGCTTTATGACATCACAATCTTAGCTCTGGATTGTTGATATTTGGGTTTCTGCTAGGTACATAGGACCTGGCTTGGCCAATGTTCGAAACAGGATACTGGGCTTGATGAACCTTCGATCTGTCCCAGTATAGCAATTCTTATATCCTTATGTTCAATTTCTTTCTAAGCCCCTAGCACTTCTCATTCAGTCTCTGAACAATAAAGCTTTTTTTCTATGTTGATGATATACTGTTCCTTTATCTAACCTTACTGATAGACCCTGATCTTCATCCATTGCAGGTCATAGAAACATAGAAACATGATGGCAGATAAAGGCCAAATGGCCCATCTAGTCTGCCCATCCGCAGTAACCATTATCTCTTTCTCTCTCTGAGAGATCCCACGTGCCTATCCCAGGCCTTCTTGAATTCAGACACAGTCTCTGCCTCCACCACCTCTTCCGGGAGACTGTTCCATGCATCTACCACCCTTTCTGTAATGTAGTATTTCCTTAGATTACTCCACAGCCTCTTAATTTTATCCTATGCCCTCTCATTGCAGAGTTTCCTTAACACTGTGTCTGACTGGCTTTTCTCTTACAAACTGATTTTAAACATGGAGAAAACTGTTACCTACTGACTGACAGGTTCTAATACTCATCCATCTGTGATCTCCATTTTATTTGGTCTATCCCTTCCGCTGATCCAAACTTTCCATTGCCTTGACATCATTTTTTCTATGTTGATGATATACTGTTCCTTTATCTAACCTTACTGATAGACCCTGATCTTCATCCATTGCAGGTCATAGAAACATAGAAACATGATGGCAGATAAAGGCCAAATGGCCCATCTAGTCTGCCCATCCGCAGTAACCATTATCTCTTTCTCTCTCTGAGAGATCCCACGTGCCTATCCCAGGCCTTCTTGAATTCAGACACAGTCTCTGCCTCCACCACCTCTTCCGGGAGACTGTTCCATGCATCTACCACCCTTTCTGTAATGTAGTATTTCCTTAGATTACTCCACAGCCTCTTAATTTTATCCTATGCCCTCTCATTGCAGAGTTTCCTTAACACTGTGTCTGACTGGCTTTTCTCTTACAAACTGATTTTAAACATGGAGAAAACTGTTACCTACTGACTGACAGGTTCTAATACTCATCCATCTGTGATCTCCATTTTATTTGGTCTATCCCTTCCGCTGATCCAAACTTTCCATTGCCTTGACATCATTTTTTCTATGTTGATGATATACTGTTCCTTTATCTAACCTTACTGATAGACCCTGATCTTCATCCATTGCAGGTCATAGAAACATGATGGCAGATAAAGGCCAAATGGCCCATCTAATCTGCCCATCCGCAGTAACCATTATCTCTTTCTCTCTCTGAGAGATCCCACGTGCCTATCCCAGGCCTTCTTGAATTCAGACACAGTCTCTGCCTCCACCACCTCTTCCGGGAGACTGTTCCATGCATCTACCACCCTTTCTGTAATGTAGTATTTCCTTAGATTACTCCACAGCCTCTTAACTTTATCCTATGCCCTCTCATTGCAGAGTTTCCTTAACACTGTGTCTGACTGGCTTTTCTCTTACAAACTGATTTTAAACATGGAGAAAACTGTTACCTACTGACTGACAGGTTCTAATACTCATCCATCTGTGATCTCCATTTTATTTGGTCTATCCCTTCCGCTGATCCAAACTTTCCATTGCCTTGACATCATTCTTAATTCTACTCTGTCATTTTAGGCTCAAACTACAAATGTTCTCAAACTTGGTTACCTGAGTATGCAGAAAGTTTAGTCACCTTATGATTTCCTAGACCTTCACATGATGCACACCCTTCTTCATGCCTTTGTGATTTCTCGACTAGACTACTGTAACTCGGTCTATGTGGGTATCTGTTCATTCCAAACTAAACATCTTCAAAATTCTGCTGTCCACCTTTTACCAAGTTTTCAAGTTTATTCCAAATTTGATATACTGTCTATCAACATGTACCTAAAAGGCTTACAATACTAACAAAAAAAAATGTTTTAAGGGTAAAAAAGAAGCTTAAAAGAAATATTTATATAGACTGGACATAGTCAGTAGTGTACTAAGGGGGGGCGATCTGCCCCGGGTGCCAGCCCTGAGGGGGTGCTCCCGGCCTTGCCGTTCAGTCCCCCCACCCCCGAAGGACCGCTCGCCCCACTGACCTTCCCGCACCACCTATGAAGCAGCCCGCAGCAGCAGTACGTTCAGAAAACACCAAGAAACTATGCATAACCCCCCCCAAATAAGCCCTCCCCCCACCCATTATCCTGTATGTGTATAAAAGGATCTTGAACTGAAACCAAGTCCAAAAGGGTGCATCTTATGCGAGTATGTTATATTTAAAGAAAATTCACACATGTATCTAGCGGACCCAATGTTTCTTTAAATTTTCGCAACTCCCCAAATTTTTCTGACATCTCTCTTTCAAACCGATAATACTGACATAAAGGGATCCTTTTACAAAGGTGAGCTAGGGCCTTAACGCGCGCAATAGCGCGAGTTAAATTCCTGAGCGCGCTAACCACTACCGCCTCCTTTTTAGGAGGTGGTAGATTTTCGGCTACCGCGCGCTAAAAACCTTAGTGCACCTTCGTAAAAGGAGCCCAAAGTTTCCCACCAGAATGAAAAATTCAAACAATCCCAATGTTTCCAATTTCTCGTTATCATCTGTATTGCAATTCTTTTTACATTTATAAACACTTAAGAATAGAAGCCAGGTGTAGTAAGCCTTTCACCTGTAATTCCAACAATAGGGAAAACCCCTTTACTATATCTGGACCTACCTTTCCGTAAACTGCAGGCGACCAACTTTGGTGGAGCAAGAATGAGAGCCTCTTCCCATAACAAGCTTCCATGTTAGTCTTTGATTAGGACACAACCCGCTTGTATTAACAAAGAATTTACTCTCAGCTCTTGCAGTACTGCAGAATGCCATTCAAGTGGTTATAACACCCCTACCCTAAAAGGCTCATAAACCAATCTTCAGCGGAGGTCATGTGACTTAATCAGGGTCCTGGGGCAAGCAATAATGGTTTGGAGAAATAAACCGACACAGTTGCCGTCGCTACATTTAAACTCGTCTAATCCCCTGAGTGCAATATCAGACTTCAATGAAGCAGCCGAGGGAAAAGTATACTATTATGCATCAGAGGAGGGAGGCTGACGCATAGGGTGTGTAATTTCAAATAAGCAAATCCATGCTAAACAGAGACAGCCCACCCACCACAGACAAAAAAGATAAAAGTAGAGGAAGTGGTTTTACATACCACGATGCAGCGGACTAGCCTGCCAGATGCAGGACAGAGCGTGTAGATATTTTCTTACTCTTTATGAAAAAAAAAAAATCAAATGTGGACTTATCTTTGGCTTCATGTTTTCTTGTGGATCTGCAGACCTGGGTTTGCTTAATACCATTGCCTGCTCCATTTCCCTTTACCATGTTAATTAAAGGATCTGCAGTATACTGTATATCTGTATTTCTGACTAATCAGAAATTAAAGGGACCTGTATCAGAATTGCATGTTATATCCTCACCACCACCAATAAAAAAACACCATGAGATATTTAGCCAGCAGCATGCAATCATTATTTTTGCCGCTGCTGACTATATGACGTCAGAGGAGGGGCGGGACCGCGGCGCAGGAAGCAGCGCCCAAGCAGCTCAGGTATCGCTGAAGTTGCGATCCTGCTGCGGGCTGCTTCACAGGTGGTGCAGGAAGGTCAGTGGGGCGAGCGGTCCTTCGGGGGTGGTGGGGGGGGGGAAATGAACGGCAAGGCCGGGAACACCCCCTCATGGCTGGCACCCGGGGCGGACCGCCCCTCCCGCCCCCCCTTAGTACGCCACTGCAGCACCCAATTTTGTATGAATCACGCTGAACGTTGCCTATTCCGGCGCCTAACTTTTGGGCGCTGCTTAAAGAATTTGCCCCTAAGTGCTTAAAACTTCCCTATGTGGGTAGCGTGAAGGAGGGATGGTTGGGGATAATGGTGCTGAGCAGAGAAGACAGGGATGCTGGCTAGAAGGAGAGTGAGAACAGAGTATGCTGCACCAGAGTCACAACCATCAAAATGGGGAAAGGTGTAAACATAGAAACATAGAAATAGACGGCAGATAAGGGCCACAGCCCATCAAGTCTGCCCACCCTACTGTCCCTCCCCTCCCTTTGCCCTGTGAATAGATCCCATGTGTCGATCCCATTTGGCTTTAAAATCAGGCATGCTACTAGCCTCAATCACCTGCAGTGGAAGACTATTCCAGCGATCAAACACCCTTTCAGTGAAAAAGAATTTCCTGGTGTCACCTCGTAGTTTTCTGCCTCTGATTTTCCACGGATGCCCTCTTGTTGTCGCGGGACCCCTGAAAAAGAAGATATCTTCCTCGGTCTCGATGCGGCCCGTGAGATACTTGAACGTCTCGATCATGTCCCCCCTCTCCCTGCGCTCCTCGAGCGAGTACAGCCGCAATTTGTCTAGCCGTTCCTCGTACGGGAGATCCTTGAGTCCCGAGACCATCCGGGTGGCCATTCTCTGAACCGACTCCAGTCTCAGCACATCCTTGCGATAATGCGGCCTCCAGAATTGCACACAGTATTCCAGGTGGGGTCTCACCATGGATCTGTACAATGGCATAATGACTTCCGGCTTGCGGTTGACGAAACCCCTGCGTATGCAACCTATGATTTGTCTTGCCTTGGATGAAGCTTGCTCCACTTGATTGGCAGCCTTCATGTCCTCACCGACGATCGCCCCCAAGTCTCGTTCTGCTACCGTTCTTGCTAGGATCTCGCCATTAAGGGTATAGATCTTGCATGGATTTTGGCTGCCCAGGTGCATAACTTTGCATTTTTTGGCATTGAAGCTGAGTTGCCAGATCCTAGACCAGCGCTCCAGTAGGAGTAGGTCGTGTATCATGTTGTCGGGTGTCGAATCTTCGTCCGTTGTGCATTTGCCCACTACATTACTTAGTTTGGCGTCATTGGCGAATAAAGTTATTTTCCCTCGAAGCCCTTCTGTCAGGTCCCTTATAAAGATGTTGAATAGGATCGGGCCCAAGACCGAGCCCTGTGGCACTCCACTGATCACCTCCGTCATTTCGGAGGGGGTGCCATTCACCACTACCCTTTGAAGCCTACCTCCAAGCCAGTTCCCAACCCATGTCGTCAATGTGTCTCCTAATCCTATAGAACTCATCTTGCCCAGCAACCTGCGGTGTGGTACGCTATCGAATGCTTTGCTAAAGTCCAGGTACACTATGTCCAGGGACTCCCCAATATCCAGCTTCCCCGTCACCCAGTCAAAGAAGCTGATAAGGTTGGATTGGCTCCGGAAAAAGGAGGACAGATTGAGACATCCAGGTTTTACTTCCACTGAAAGCAATAGAAGTGAGGAAAGACAGAGACATCTGAGTTTTACTTTCTGTTGAAAGCAATGGAAGTAAAACTCAGATGTTTTAATCCATTCTCCTTTTTTGGAGCCATAGGGTAACCCTAGAAAGGGTGCTACACACGTTGGTTTATTAATTAATTTACTAGGGTTTGTTTACCACCATTTTGAAGGAACTCATACAAAGCGATGCACTGCAAGAATAAGTCAAACCTATAGTAATAGTGGAGGCAAAATCTCTTTCATTTGAAAGGAAGCTCCAGAATGAGAAGGCATAGGATGAAGTTGAGAGGTGATTGGCTCGGGAGTAATCTAAGGAAACCCTTTTTTTTTTTTTTTTGCTTAATTCTTTATTGATTTTCGAATTTTGACAGTGCAATACAACTATATTAAACATGAGCATTATACATAACGTATTTAAAATACACAAAATTAATACATTACCAATCCTTTCTCCCTCCCTTCCTCACATAACTATTACACTGCATATGCATATATTATTGCAATATTATAGATAAATACCTTTAGCAATCCCAAATACCTTCCCCTCCACCCCACCCCACCCTCCCTGGATGGGATGGATGGGATGGATGGGAAGGAAACACTTTTTAACAGAAAGGGAGGTAGAAGCATGGAATAGTCTCCCAGCAGAGATGGTAGAAACAAAGACTGTGTCTGAATTCAAGAAAACGTGGGTAGAGGAGGAGATAGTGGATGCTGCAGATGGGCAGACTGGATGGGCCATTTATCTGTCTTCATGTTATGTTCTATTACATTACTTTTCACTCGGCTTTTTGAGCCCATGTCCTGCACACATCTTTTACGGATCAGTTTATTTCTGACTGGCATTTTTATCCACATATCTTTACCATAGGACTTCATAGGGACCCCTGAAGAAGACATTCTGTCGAAACACGGACCGTGTTGGGTCCAGGGTCCAAAGCTTTTCAGCGGATTGTGTCCTAGAGGTTTTTATGTGGTTTGCCAAGTTTTAATATTATTTGAATATTAATAAAGTCCATCTCAGGAACATCATTTCTCCACATTGTTTTTTGTTTCTTCTTGGATTTGTCTGTGGAGATCATTGGGTCAATTCTCTTGTTTTTGTCTATTATTTAAGTAAAAATATTCAAATTACAATCAAAGTATGGCACACTATGCTACATTACAATGTCAACACAGTACGTGATAAAACATTTTAATAGACAGGGTAGGGTTTTTAGTGCACGCAGGAAATTACCGCATGCTACACCGCGCGCTACACTTCTAGAACTAACGCCAGCTCAATGCTGGCGTTAAGGTCTAGCGCGCGGGGCAATGTATTGCGCGCTATTCCACGCGTTAAAGCCCTAGTGCACCTTAGTAAAAGGAGCCCTTACAGTAGACAGATAAGATATAGTAACAGGAGTAAGAAAATAAGGGACTGATTTAAAGAAGTTGCATATGAGGTCAGAAAGGTGCTTAAGAATTCTCAGAACGACAACAACAATGTAATAGTAACAACTAATGGACTCGATAAATAGAATAAGCTCCTTTAACCAGTCACTAGATACCTTTTTCTTGTATAGGTTTATTAATGGATTTCCTTAAAGTTCACTCATAAATTCTTGGATCAATATTTGAGGACTTGAGATTGTTAGATTTAGAGATTTTTAGTATTATGGAAATTAATTTCTTCTATTATTATGAACGATTAGACAATCTTTCTGTACAAAATGTTTTGATTTTGTTAAAAAAATTTTAAATGATAAATAAAGAATTTAAAAAAAAAAAAAAAAAGAATTCTCAGCTAGGGCAGGAGTGGATAAACATGGTTGAAACTATTGTACAGGGCTGCCAGCTTTTCTTCATATTGTGCTCAATGGACGACACTCACTATTATAGTCATCAAAGTCATATTTATTTATTTTGCTTATTTAAAACATTTATATTCTGCTTTAAACCAAAGTGGTTCACAGTACAAAATACATAGCGATAGCAATAGTCTTTTTTTTAAAAAAATGTATTTATTCATTTCAAATCAAACATACAAGAATCCTCTTGTTACAGCAATACGGAGTATCAGAATAAATATTATCCAAAACTTTCTTTTATATGCTCAGGAATTTTTGGTCCCTTAATTAAATTTAAAAAATTCTAATCCATCCTTCTCTTTGTCTGAATAAGGCTCAGAAGAATATAGAATTTTATAAAACTTTAAAAATTGTTGAATAGGTCCAATTTGAGAATGAGTATTCCCTTTTCCATCTTTTACCGCGACTATATTTATTTTCTGTTTTTTTACTTTTAGATAATTTGCCAATAATCTTCCTGCCTTATTTGAATTTCCATAATACAATGCCTGCTGAGAAAATAAATATTTTCTTATCATTATAGAAGAAATCTCATATTTCCCTTTGGCTTTCAAGAGATTTTGTAATGTAGAGTATTCCCATTTGTCAATCAATTTTGATTCCAATATCTTTATGTCTTGTTCCAAATTGGAAAATTGTTTTTTAATTTGTTTCTTAATATATGCTGAAAAAGAAATAATTTGACCTCTCATGGTTGCCTTAAAAGCAATAACATAATAAACATTATCCAAGAAAAATCTGTTAATTAAACAATAGGGTACTAATACAAACAGCAAGAAAAACAGAAAAAGGAAGAACCCTTATTCTTTTACACATAATTTGTTAAAACTCCTCCTTCGACCTCTATTAAAGCCCTGAGAAACAAGAAAATTAATGAGACAAGGAGAACTCTTATTAGATTTAACAAATCATGACACAAATTTAAAGAAAAGGCTTAACATAACACACGGCCTACATTTTCTGCAGCACTTGTATTTTTATTAAAACTTTCTTAGTGTCCAAGAAGTGTCTGAGCTGTTCCGGTGCGAAAAAAAAACATACATAGAGCTCCTTTTATCAAGCCGCGCTAGCGGGGTTAGCGCGCGTGAATTTTAATCACGCGCTAACCCCCGCGCTGGCCAAAAAACTACCGCCTGCTCAAGGCAGGCGTTAGCGGCTAGCGCAGCCGGCAGTTTAATGCGCGCTATTATGCGCGTTAAACCGCTAGCGTGGCTTGATAAAAGGAACCCTTATTCCTAGCGTATCTGACGAGACATTTACAGGGGTAACTGAGTAGAAATGTAGCTCCCATTTTTAATACTTCATCCCGCATAGCTAGAAACATCTTTCTGCGGCCTTGAGTGACCTTTGTCACATCAGGATATATCCAGATTTTTTTTATCCCATAAATAGACTTTGTGAAGATTGGAAACAAGCCTTAATTATTGCTTTCAAGTCCTGCTCAAACACTAAAAAATTATCAATGTTCCGCGGTATTCAATTTCTTCCTGGGAGTTCTCTAATATTGTTATATTGTTTAAATCAATTGATTGTGGATTATCAGGTTGATTACTAGGCAACTTTTCTAAATTCCTAGGTAAATAGTAAATTTTATTTACTGGTGGCAAAAGATAACAATAGCCTTCAGACAATGAATAATACCTTCTGTGGTTCAACAATACAAATTTTTTCTAATATATCTCAAGGAACACAGAAGAGAAGAAAAGACTTTTTGGTCTATAGCCCAAGGATTTTGGCTCTGGGTGCATCTTTTGTTTTAAAGTTTCCTTCTAAATGCTGTGTCTCATTAGAGGGGTGGGGGGAAATGTTCTTTTTCTTTGAACCGAAGCAATTTGTTGTGGCTAAAGGGGGGAGGGGGTGTGACTTTTGGCTCAGTGGTGGTACCTACAGTTCAATGAACCAGCTGCTGAGGGTCGTTTCTCCTCGTATTCTGTCCTAATGATTTACCCCCTCTTTTACGAAACTGCAATAGCAATTTCTAGCGCGGGAAGCAGCGCTGAATGGCCCATGCTGCTCCCGACGCTCATAGGAACTCATTGAGCGTCGGGAGCAGCGCAGGCCATTCAGCGCACTAGAAACTGCTATCGCAGTTTCGTAAAAGGAGGCCTTAGTTATAATTCTTCTTTCTTTTTGTTTTGTTTGTTCTTGGATCATATTCATATAATTTGTGGACTAAATAATTAATAATCATTTCCTGGCATTATTGGCCCTGTGTAGACCGTCCAATTTTTCTTTGTATTACTTTATCATATTTCTAATCTGTATTCAAGTAGATCTGCTTGTTTATAATTTGAAAATTTGAATAATTTTTTTAAAAAAATAGCAATAGTAATTAAGGCAAATGAAAAGAACATTCTCATTAAGGCTTTACAAGACATCGAGGTATTAAAAATACATCTGCTGAAATATTATATAAGCTCATTCCCTCATTTTGCAGCATTATGATACACGGATATACTGGATTATGGACTGAAACTTCCTACTGCATGGATCTGCCCAGACTCAGGAACCCAGAAGCAATGCCTCTTTTTCGAAGGACAGGAAGCAAGAAGGAGCCGAATCCTGCTGTGAAAGTCCTTATCTTGGCCTGGCCTGCATCCCTCCTACACTTTGGTCATATTTCCTTGCCTCAGTCCATTAATTTCCGGACCGCATGGACAGTGGCCAGAATGCAGCATCCTAGCATTCCTTTCATGTCCTCAGTTTGGCGTCACATGCAGGATTAAGATTTCTGCGCCATCATGTAGATGCATTTATAAGGACTTGCTGTTCTGCCTTTAGCTAACAGCGTAGGCCAAAGTGGTTTACAATCTAAATTAATAAAAAGAGGAAAACAAGAATTCCATTGACATAATAGGAACGTAATATCCACACATTCCAAGGTTCAAGCACACCAAAATAAAACAGTTTGCAGGGAGTGTCGTCCTCTCCCAACTACTCCAGCTAGCGTCTTTTTTCACAAGGTGAAAGAAGACTTTCTACTCCGCCAGCACGAACCCTTCAAATAGAAAATGCCCGCAAACAAGTCTACTCTCACTTCTTACCTAGATCATGGCATAGAATCCCACCTTCTTAATTTCAGGAAACATTAAAAACCCATCTTTTTATCTAGTACTGTCCACCAAGATTATCCCTATCTCCAAATCAGTTCCGACTAAGCTCTCCGTATATGCCAACCTGTAAACACGTCCTGCGATTTGTGAGAAATTACTAAACCTGTTAGATTTGGGAGTAATTGTCAAAACTGTCTCGCTACGTAAATAGTTCAATTGCTCTTGCTAGATTTGTCCTTTGGTATACAGGAATTGTCTTTACTCAGACTTTCTTATCACTAACTTATATTAGGTATGTTAATTTGTAACCCGTTCTGGGCTCTTGTGGGAGGACGGGCTAGAAAAGTGAATAAATAAATAAGCCTGACAGAAAAGCCAGGCTTTAGCAGCTCCCTTCAATTGTTTCAGACATAACTCTTCTCTAATATCAAGTAGGAATGAGTTCCAAAAAGCACTGTTGGAGTATTCTATAATGGGGACCTGGTATAAACCAGCTAGTGGTGGTTCAGAGATCTGAGTATGTGAATGGGTTCCTATTGTAAGAGATGACAAATAAGCAGGAATACCTAAGCAGAAAGCCTTAAAAGTTAGCAATAGAAGCTTAAATGTAATGTGGAATTCAATGGGCAGCTTGTGGTGAAACCTGATCTTCTGTCACATAGGAGCCAGTGGCATGGCGAGGGTAGGGGCACCCAGGACAGTGGCACCTCCCTTCTCAGACCATCGCTCCTTTCAAGTCCCACAAGCCACATTTGCACCCTCCCTCCCCACCCCCATACCTCTTTAAATCTTCACCAGTGCGAGCAGCTTCTCTGGTCTGCTGCTCGCACCAGTGTTGACTTTCCCTCCGATGTCACTTCCTGGCCCCACGACCCAGAAGTGATTTCAGAGGGAGCCAGGCCAGCGCGAGCAGCAGGTCAAAGTAGTTACTCGCGCTGGGCAAAGATTTAAAGAGGTACGAAGATGGGGTTTCATAAAAGGGGGCCTTAGTATGCTCTTAGGATTTGCATATAACAATGGTTTCTATTGTTAGATGTTTATACATTCTAATTTTAGATGTTCCTTCATCAGCTAATTAGGAGTTTTTTTGAGGATCCAAATAAATGTTGTTGTTTTTTGGTGCAGGTGTTATTGCTGGGTACATTTTCCAGCTAAATCAAATTCAGAAATTCCCCAAACACAAATGCACTATCATAACAAAATAATGTTCACCCTCCCCATAACCAATATTCACACTTACATACTCCCAGTCACATGTACTAACATTCTCCTCCCAAACTGACTCAGTCCCAGTCCTCTTCCCTCATACAACCTCATCAGGGCTGGATTTCAAGTAGGGGGTGTTCATAGGAAAGAGGGGAAAACCTACAGCACTTTTCCCCTTTCCAAATTATTCCATTCTCAAGATCCTAGAAACAGAGAAAAATGGCAGCAGATAAAAAGCCAAATGGCCCATCTAGTCTGCCCATCCGCAGCATCCACTATCTCCTCCTCTCCCTAAGAGATCCCATGTGCCTGCCCCACGCTGTCTTGAATTCAGACACAGTCTTTGTCTCCACCATCTCTACTGGGAGACTATTCCATACAGTACATCTAGCACCCTTTCTGTAAAAATGTATTTCCTTAGATTGCTCCTGAGCCTATCACCTCTTAACTTCATCAGGTAACTAGACTCTTTCACCTTGCGGCTGATTCTGAATAGTAGCAGCAAGTCAGATTCAGTGTTGAACTCAGCGCCCATTCAGCTCTCTCCACTTACACAGATTTCTGTTACCTTGTAAACCAATGGCCAGTATGTCTAGGCATAGGTAACGGAATGCTTTATGTTTGGGGGGACCCAAAAGCTCTGCTCTAGACCTCTCTCCGGCTCCCAGCTCCCTCACCTAACTCCTCCCCAGCTGCTGCCATTTTAAATCTTTGGGCAGCTGTCAGCGCTGGACATTGCAGAATGAAGACTTCCGGGGCACGGCGACTGCAGCAGGCTCACTTTGTTGCTGCTGACGGCTGCCCGAAGATTTAAAATAAAAGTGGCCAGGGAGGAGGTGAGTGGCGGAGTCGAGAGAGCCATAACTCTTCTGACCTCCAACCATCAATTGTTAGGGGCCATTGGCCACCCCTGTTCTGACACCCATGTGTCCAGGGGATGGGGAACTGCAAGACCTGTCAGAACCAGCGGACTCAAAGGCCTCACACTAAGTCTGGCATTGAATTAGTCTCGCTATTGCTGACCTTTGCTGCTCAGAATCAGCCCCTGCAGTCATGGACCCATATTAAGGCATGCAAGCAGCAATAACACTTTGAAGCCTATCAAAATTTGGTATCAGAAGAAAATGTATATGCTTCCTATACCTAGGGTTACCATATGGCTCCAGAAAAAGGGCGGATTGAGACATCCAGGTTTTACTTGCATTGAAAGCAATGGAAGTAAAACTCAGATATTAGAGAATGACACGGTGACAAAATTCATCACTGTTCCCGTCCCCACGGATAACCACGGGAAATAATTCCATGTCATTTTCTAGTGTCTATTTCAACCTCAGTCCTTCTACACCAGCATTCTTCAAAGCAAAGCTTGCGGGTCAGTGGTTGTGGCCATTCATTCTCTGATTCTTATGTGAGCCAAGGATAATGAAGCCATCACTGATGTGATTGGCTCTTAGGCACTGGTGGAATGAGGCATTATGACATCACAATATCTGCTCTGGATACCAGAGACCGTCATTCTGTAGTGTCTATCTCAACCTGTCCTTCTACACCAGCATTCTTCAAAGCAAAGCTTGCGGGTCAGTGGTTGTGGCCATTCATACTCTGATTCTTCCCACTCTCCTTAAAGAATGACATGAAGATGGTTTACCGCGGTTATCCACGGGGACAGGAACGGTGATGAATTTTGTCACTGTGTCATTCTCTATCAGATATCTCAATCCGTCCTCCTTTTTCTGGAGCCATATGGTAACCCTACCTATCCCTCAGTCTAGGCCTGAACCTCATCCTGTATCCCTCTCAATTTCCCCACTTGCCTAGTCCACCTAAAGTTTAATCCAAGCTGAAGAGAGGAAAGCTTTAAAAAATGCAAGGAAATAGTTTTTCACAGGCACCTGAATCAGTAATTACAGGAGCCAAAACCATGTCAAATTCAAACATGCCTGTGACAAATGGAGGGAGAAGACCAGAGATCAAGAAAGACCTGTGATGGTACAGTAGAAAGGCAAAAATGAGCAGAATGGATAAAACAAATGATCCTTTCAATTTAATTTAATATGACATTTATATTCCACTTAGCCAGCACACCAGTACAAGATAGATAACAATCCAGTATGCAGATTAATGTGTTTCTGGGTGGAATAATCAGTTGAGAAGAGACACACTAAAGTGTGTTTCATAAACATGGTGGGGTTGTCAGACTATATGGTTGGTACATGTGAACATGTGCATGAGCGATATTGAGTGTATACAATATCTGTGTCCACCTTCAGAGTATAGGGCTGGGGATGTGTGAGGGATGTGGATGAGTGGGGTTGGCATGTCAATCGTGCGCAGATCAATGGCGCTCCGACAATGGTGCACTGACACTTGCGTGCAGTGATGAGTGGTATGTGTGGGGGTATAGGGGTAGGAGAAGGAGCAGAGCTGCCAAGGAGGTCAGCTTTTCAGGCAGGAGATTTAGGGCACACCTCCAGCACTGCCCACAGCTCTGCCCGACACGCATCACTGACATGAACATGGCGCCAGCATTCACTTCACCTTTCATTGGCAATAGGTGATACCTTAATAAAAATGTCATCTCCTGCTACTTCAAGACCAGTCTCATGTTAAGAGCAGGGCAGGGCCAGCTTAAGAGATTATGGTGTAC
The DNA here is from genome assembly GCF_902459505.1 of Geotrypetes seraphini. Taxonomy (NCBI): domain Eukaryota; kingdom Metazoa; phylum Chordata; class Amphibia; order Gymnophiona; family Dermophiidae; genus Geotrypetes; species Geotrypetes seraphini. The sequence goes on along the minus strand of NC_047089.1, from coordinate 213,206,507 downwards.
TGAGAAACGTTTATAGTGGCATCCCCTCTCCTACCCCTGTATTCTGGTATCTCTTTCCTTCCTCCTCCTCATGATCCATCATCTTCCCCTCTCTCTCAAGTCTCTCCCTCCTGCTGGACCAGGTGAGCCCTGGCTCAGGGCACTGATGATAAAAGATACCAAAATCCCAGTCCAGCATCTATTCCTCTTGAAGTCTGAAGGTAGCTGTTGACCAGGGCTTCACCTGATCCATAGGTTGAGCCAGTCCTAGGACAACAGGAGATGATGTCTATTAAGGCATCTTCTGCTGCTGGTAGGGCAAACTGTTCAGTGGGAGATCCCAGCGCACCAACAGAATTGTGAGAGATGATCCACAAAAGCAGGAGTCTCCTGCTCAATGTGGGAGACTTGTCAGGTCTAAAGGAGTAGAGGATGAAGAGTGTGTGCAAAAGGAAGAGCCTATAAGCGTCAGACCATCTTAATTCTCTGGTAAAAAAAAAAATGTTTCTTTAGACTCCATATAATAAGGAAAGTGAGATCCTGTTTCCACCAACAACATTTTGCTGTCCTTGTACAATCAATCATTCTTTCGAGGTTGGATTATTGTAATTCGGTCTATTTAAGTCTAACCAAGAAAAGTCTTCAAAGACTTCAACAGATCCAGAATACTGTGGCTAGGTTGATCTTTGTAAAAAGCAAATTTGATCAAGTTTCCCCGCTTTTGTTAAAACTTTGCTGGCTCCCTGTAATCTCTAGGGTTTACTTTAAATGTACCTGGCTAACATTTAGGATCTTGCATGGCTCTCTTCCTCCTTTCATTCCTCTACCTTGGAATTCTGCAAGACCTGATATTACCAGATCTATCCAAAAGCTTAAATGATCTTTCCCCTCGCTAAAAGGCGTTATCTTTATTGGAAAATTAGGGAAATCTCTTTACTTTAAAATTACTGAGCTTTGGAATGCATTTTTTGATGAGCTTTCAAAGGTAAACCTTCTTCAGATCAGAAATAAGCAAAATGTTGACAAATACAGTTAAGTATACTGTATATAAGGAAAACATAAAAGCATTTCAGGGACAGGAAGAGGGAGGGAGTGGGCAGGAGACAGTACCAACCAGGATGTCACCTCTTTTGGACAACACTTTGGAAAAACTGACTACTGAACGAAGGATTTTATGGTGAGAATACTATAAGGGAACTTTAAGACAATCCAAGAATGTAAAACCTTTGAAATCAAAATGATAAGATATTTTGACACCTACCTGACAGGACTTAGAGATCTGGGTTTTCTTTCCCACTATAAAGACATTTAAAACTGCTCTGCTACCTTTCTGTCTCCATGCTCCAGCACCAATCACCCCACGTGAGAATAAAAATAAGTTATAAAAAATATTTTAAACTGCATTCTTATACCCTGGATAATTGCTGGGCAATATGACATTCCTCTCCCCCTTGGCACTAATACTTCCTGGTTGGCTTTGCAGAACTATGGACTATCCCAAGCCTAGGGCAGGTTGAGACATCACATACCAGCTTAGGGAGTGTGCAAGTATGTCCAAAGATGGGAAAAGGAGTATACAAAAGGGGGCTGGGTAGTGTTTGATTGTGTTCTTTGATTTGATATGCTCAGTTTCCTTGAAAATACTAATTTCCCACTTAACTACTTTTGATACGTAGGACATGTGTGACCAATAACCCCCTCTTCCCCCTGTATAAAACGGATATGTGTGAAACTGATAAAATAAGGGGATGGATAATCACAAATTAATATTCATCATTCACTTCATTTCTATTTATAGCCATTGGCTTCAGGAGCAAACATTGATTTTGTCTGACCAAAATGTCAATAATAACAGAGCCTGAAGGTCAATAATGCCTGAAAATACAAGAAGCAGGAACTGAAACCACATTGAGAAACAGTAATAAATTGTGTCTTATAAACCTAACCTACCCAGGACTCACCTGTTTATTTGCATTCTAGGGGCCAGTTGGCTCTATTTTTGCAAGCCAGGCTATCAGCCCTCTCATGGTTTTACCCCCATTGCATGCTGGGATAAAACTAGGACTGGATTAGGCTGTCCTCAGACTGGAGCATGCTGGCTACTTTAACACGTGGTAGCTTTCTTGACTAGGCGTTATTATTTGCCATTCTACCAGACTATGGGGGTGATTTTCTACAGGTTATCTAAGGAGTGGCCTAATGGTTAGAGCTGTTACATCAGCACCCTGAAGTTGTGGGTTCAATCCCAGCATTCACATTATGACCCTGGGCAATTTATTTAATCCTCCATTGCCCTAGGTACCATAGCCAGATTGTAAAACCCACCTTGGGTGAATCTCTTCATATAGGCAGTTAATAAATACAATTAGGAGGAAGGCATGTGAAATGTGAATTCTGTCACAGTAATTGCATGCACAATTTCTGCTATAGAATAATAGCGTGTGTCCACAGTTGTACACCTTACTTTAGGTGCAAGCAACTTACACTAGCTCATTGGCTGGTACAAATGTTCTTGCCTAGTTATAAGTAGTGAGAAGCTTAACTGCCAGGCTTCTATAACCCACACGTGTAAATACTAGACATGCCCCTAACCCACCCATGCCCTTCCCAAGTCCACGCTCCTCACAGTGGTGCGCTATGAATTTTGCATGTGCAATTTGCACAATCCTGAAAAAGAGCGATTACATATGTAAATGCCCATCAGTGCCAACTATAGCCAGTAATTGGTAGTTAATGCCTAATAGCAGCTATATTAAGTAAGGCATTTTTAATAAAATTAACGTTAACATTTTAATATGTGTTCATAATTTTAATGCATCACTGGCCTTAAAAACATCACTCACTGACTCAACACACACACATGCCATCACAGGTCTGAAATCTGTCTTCTCTTTTTCCATCCCTCAACCCCTGCCACAGTGCTTTAAATATTACCTTGCTGGCAGCGATTTATACAGGCTTGCTCCATGGCCCTCCCTCTGCAGCATCGTGCCCTTGGTAAACAGGAATTTGCATCAGCAAGGCACGATGTGGCAGAGAGAAGGACCCGGAGCAGGCCTGCATGAATTGCTGCCAGAAAGGTAGCGTTTAAAGAGCTGTGGCAGGGTTTGAGAGAGAAAATGGAAGAGCACAGATGCTAGACCTGAAGTGGCATGGAGAAGTTGGAAAGAGAGATGCTGGACCTATTGAGGAGGAGGAGGAGGCTGGAGGGAGAGGACTGGGAGAGAGGTGCTGATGTGCAAGGGGAGTGCTGGAGGTTGGACAGGTGGGGTCTGAACCTGCAGAGGGGAACCTGCAGAGGGAAAGGAGAGAGGTGCTGGACCTGCAGAGGAGGAGGCTGGAAGGACAGGAGAGAGGTGCTAGATCTGTAAAGGAGGGGCTGGAAGGAGAGAAGAAAGGTGCTGGAGAAAGGAAAGGAGGTGCTTGACCTGTAGAGGAGGGGGCTTGAAGGAAAGGAGGTGCTGGACATGCAGAGGAGGGGGCGTAAGGGAAGGGAGAGAGGTGCCAGATCAGGCGATGAAGGAAGAAGGGGTCAAATGCTGAACCCACAGTGGGAGAAAGAGCCAGATAGTTGAAAGAGGAGTGAAGAGAAGGAAAAAACTGACTGAGCTCAGAGAGGAGAGGGACACATTGGTGTGGGGGAAGGAGAGTGGGAAGCAGCTGGACACAGGATGGTAAATAGAAACAGAGGGGTGATGATGGGCATTAGGTAGGAGTATAGGTACTGGGATGCAAAGGGGAGATCCCCTCTGTGTCCATATGTCATCCCCATACATCAATACCTGGCATGGAGGGTGAGGTTGAGGTAGGGGAAATATGGGAAAAGAGAGGCAATGCTGGACACAGAAAGGAGATACTAGACTTGGGGGAGGGGGAGAATAGGAGCACAGATGCTGGAAATGGGGGGCATAGGCACACAGAGGGGTGATGATGGATATAGGGGTATGAACACAGTAGATGCTGAACAAGGAAATATAGGGATACAGATGGAAGATGGATGGTGGCCATGAAGAGAAAATAAATGTCAGATGGATAGGAGGCCCTGGCAAGTGAGTTAAGAGAAAACAGAGGGAAGCAGAAACCAGAGACTGGGACCAATATGATCTGACAAGTAAAATGACCAGACAACAAAAAGGTAGAAAAATGGCAAATTTTGTGAATACAATATGTTAGATTTGGAATGTACATCTTTCCAGAGCTGGTCTTAGGCATGGATGAGGCCCAGAAAAGAAAGTCTATTGTCAGGCTGGCTGAGCCATCTTCAGCTCCCAGCAGACTCGGGGCTCTCTCTGGCTAGTGAGCAAAGAACAACTGCACTAGTTCCACCCTCTTAACACCGTCCCTGGCATGTGCCATATTATTGGAGGCGTGTGTGGTGCAGTGGTTGGATCTACAGCCTCAGCACCCTGGGGTTGTGGGTTCAAACCCTACGCTGCTCCTTCTGACCCTGGGCAAGTCACTTAATCCTCCATAGCCCCAGGTACGTTAAATAGATTGTGAGCCCACCGGGACAGAGAGGGAAAATGCTTGAGTACCTGCTTGTAAAAGCCGCTTAGATAACCTTGATAGGCGGTATATAAAATCTTAATAAACTTGATTTATATTTTGCATAGGAAGAAATGTCTGTCTTGCTTTTCTCCTACTGTACTACATGCAAGGCAATTGAAGGGGTTTATAGTTTGTGGTCAGTTATTCTGTATGTGGCATTTGTATTCTGTGTATGTGAATGAGTGTCAAGTGGTCACTTTGTTGCTGTTGGCAGAGACTGCTGACTGGTCACTCAGGTGTCTCTAGCCTCTCTTTTCTTCTTACTCTCTGGTCTCTTCCAGTCACTTCTTGTCATTTGGGTCTCTTCCAGTCACCACCACTTGGGTCACTTCCCGTCACTCAGATCTCATCACTTTTCTGTTCACTTCCATTCACTCGGGTCTCTCACGGTCACCACCAGTCACTCCTGCTCCCTTGGTCCCTTTGGGTCACTAGTCAGTGCGGGGCTAAGCTTACTGGGGATTAGGCTGGTGCCTAGGTTGTTTAAGGCAGTCATAGCCTTAGGCCTCTCCCCAATGCATCCCAGGATGCATTGGGAAGGGGAAGGCCCGCCATTTTGAAGAGGTGGGCCTGCTGACCAGAGGGAGTAGGCATCCCTCCAGCCAGCCATCATTAACAAGGTAAGGAGGAAGGGGCAGGAATTATTGGAGGCACGAGGGAATGTTGGGAGGGTGGGGGGTTGCATGGTGGCAGAAGGAGTGGGCATCTCTCCCGCTGCCAGGGGGTATAATGGGGGCATTGTTTAATGGCAGGAGGGAGTGGGCATCTATCCCACTGCTGGGAGGGTGTCAGGGTGGGCGTTGCTTGGTGGCAGGAGGGAGTAGGCATCTCTTCCACTGCAGGGTGGGAGAGTTTAGTAGTGTCAGGTGATTGTGTGATGGCAGTAGAGAGTGGGCATCTCTCCTGCAGATCTTTAATTTGGGATTTGTTTTAATTTTTTTAATTTCAGTGTGGGGGGGGTCTGAGCTGTCAAACCTTACTTTCCTGTCAGTGCATGAGCCAATCAGTGCTCAGGTACCGATCAGAAAGTAAGGCAATGACAGTTCAGAATCACTCAGCGATTATAGAGAATTGCTCGGAGTGATCGTTTTAATATTAATGACCTCGTTGTACTACATTTGCATGGCAGTATTGGAGACTGCTAGAAAACTCGGAAAAGACCTCGGTAAGCCATTTTGATAATCTGCTGCTAAAATACATGCACGCTAAACTTGTTGAAACCGGTTTGTGCATGCAGACATGACCTTTACCTCTAGCAGTACTGTCATGCTGCTTCCTGATCCCAGTGTTCATCACGCCCCTTCCCTCCTGTAACTGGTAAGTGCTTCATTTGGGTTGCTGCGGGGTTTGAATGTCTCGGGGTATGAGCAATGAGATCATGGCTCCTATCATAAGACTTAGAACTCAGAGATGGCTTGAGATGAAATGCATGAGCTCTTTACCAGCTGCCCAGCTGCCTGGGGAGGGAGGGGGGGATGTCATCGCTCCCTCAGATTTATATTTTTGGCCAAAATAAAACTTCTGCATAGGTCAGCAGCAGATGGCCCCTATGAGTGGCAGTCTTCAGCTTGTTTGCCGTGCTCATATGTGATGTGCAATCTTATATCACACTGAATTCTCATTAATTATAGTTCTAGGCGGGTTACAAGCAGCATATTGCTATATAGAATTATGAATAGAGTTAAACATGTTACAAAGAATTATACATGCTATAAAGTTATTAAATTGTGCATACAGTCTGAGGAAATATGCCAAATATAGGAGCTGACCATTAATGATTGTCTTTATTTCAGATGACTTATTAGTCCGAGTCTTTGGACCCCTGTTAGGGATTTCTTAAAAGCAAAAAAATAAATAAATAAAACTGTGGATACAATGTACTTGATCTCAAAGTTTATTGTAATGTTTCTTCATTACGGTAATACTCCAAATGGTGCAGGTAGTAATAATGCAAATAACACACGTCGATGAGTATTGGTACGGACCCAACACGGTCGGTGTTTCGGCTGAGAATGCCTTCTTCAGGGGTACAAGGGTTAGGCCAAAGCCAGCATTCCTCCTCTTAAGGGTCGCCTGGCTCCCAAAGGGATTTATTAAAAGTGTGGATTACAATGGGAAGTGAGTTCCACACTTTTGCTATTTGCTAGTTGAATGATTTGCTGTGAGATGTATTTTATATCTTTCAGAGTTGGGAATGATAGGATCAGACAGATTTACCCAATAGTTCTGTAAATCTGGAGAAGCTATTAGGGACATCACTGTATAGTGTTTTAAATGCTATGCCGCATAGTCTGAATTCTATTCTGTTTTCTATTGGTAACCAGTGTAGTCAGTGGTGTAGCAAGGATGAGAGGCACCAGGGACAGTGATGCCCCTCTCCCGCTCTGTTCTTCGCCCCCACCCACATCCGCTCCTTCCCCGCCCCCCTCCTGCTGCACATGCATGCCCCTCCCTTCCCTATACCTCTTTAATGATTTTGGGGCGAGCAACAACCCCAAGCTGCTGCCCACGGCAGTGTCGGCTATTCCTCTGTCATCACTTCCTAGGCGCGGGTCCAGGAAGTGACATCAGAGGAAGAACTGGTGTGAGCAGCAGGTTGGGATTGCTGCTCATGCCAGGAACATAAAAGAGGTACAGGGAAGGGAGGGGCATGCATGTGCAGCAGGAGGGGGTGGGGAAGGTGGAAGGAGGGATGGGGGAAGGAGCAGGGCGGAGAGGAGGATGGGTGCCAGCACCCCCACCAAGATGGCACTTGGGACAGGCCCCCCTCTTACTACGCTACTGACTGTAGTTTTATAAGTAGTGGTGTGACAGAGTCCAATCTTGATTTGCAGGATATGAGTTTTGCTGCAGTGTTTTGTATCTATGGTAGCGATGCCCCAGGCATGCTTGGTGCAGACCCACATGGTTCATCAGTTGCAACAGGTGCCTCAGGGTTTGGCACACTGAATCATTGTTTTGTCCTGCCTCTCAAACCCAGCTTTTGTGACACTGGGCAAGTCCCTTTAACTGCCTCAGTTCGTCAACCCCCTTCTGTCACTTTTACTACTTCATATCTTCAGTAATAAAAATTCCTCTTCCTCACATTCTCATACGGACACAGTCCGGGTTCCTCAGATGACTGATCGCCTACCCTGGGATTGTTTCATGTTTGTTTTTGAAGGGCTGGTGGCTGGCATTATTATGACGAACGTTCATTTCTATAGCAGTAAAGGTGTGTGCCGTGCTATGGTAAAAAGAAAAACTTGCACTGTGGCCACGGCAAATTGTAACCTGTTAACTGTATATTATGTATGTTAACCTGCAACCTGTTCTGAGCTCTTTGGGGAGGACGGGATGGAAAACGAAATAAATAAATATGCAGACGCACAGAACTTGCCATCTAACCGTGACACACAGACAGGAATACAATTGTTCTGGGAGTATTTTGTTACCTAGAAAACGACTAAAGTCAAGAAAGCTCTGCACAGGGAGAACTGAGGTTCACATTTGAAACGCAGCCTCAAAGATGCCGTTTGAATGACACAAGCTTTATTATTATTCCAATCAGTTTGTAATGTTGGATTAAGCTCTCTCTCTCTGTAAATTTCCAGCTTGAGGCTGTGCTCATTTGGCAACAGGGATAAGAACTCTTTCCTGTTCCATTTGCCTCGTGTCTCTCCGTACCGCTGACACTTCTGCAGTGCTTCTATCAGGTGGACGTGGTTCATGAGGAGTGTCTTTTCTTTTTCGATGCTCAGAGCCCCTTTAAGAGACCCCCGTCGAATAATCATCTTGCTTCCCTCTGACAGCTGGTCCGGCTTCTGCTCTTCCGTTAATGCTCATCCTCAAGCTGTGCAATTGGACTTTGTTTGCTCCTCTGCTACCTCTCCGTCGGCTCCACATTTCGTTTAATATGCGGTTGGCTCCTCTTTTGGCTAATGCATTTGATTCCCTGCTCATTTCTTTCGTGACGCTGAGCTTCAAACATTTGTCAAAGCAGGGTAGCATATGAATCATACAGCGTCTTTTAAACGCCTGCAATAACACTACAGAAATAATTACACCATAGAAACCACAAAAGACGATTCAATATAACGCAGATTCATGTACCAGGGGTCAAGGATTGCACATTTTAATGTTATTTACCTATTACACCATAGACCCAATATAACCTGGATTCACTTGTAATACCATCAAATGTCTTGGCCCCAATGCTTGTGTTATATCAGATCTACAATACACTAGTACTGGTAATATTAAAGTTTCAAGTTTTCTTAAAATTTGCTATACCACCCAATTAAACTTCAAGGCGGTTTACAAAGGTAAAATACATACAAAATACATAAAATACAAAATCAAATGAACAGAGTACAATATCATAATTAATATATATAAAGCGGTACCTTGGTTTAAGAGCATAATTTGTTCCAGAAGCATGCTCTTAAACCAAAACACTCGTATATCAAAGCAACTTTCCCCATAGAAGATAATGGAAAGTTGAACAATTCGTTCCACCAACACCCCCCCCCCCCCGAGGCTACCGGCGCTGCTCCATCACCCCCTCCCCACGCTCTAACCGGCATTCCACCCCCCCCGAACCGGCATCACAACCTTCCCCCCCCCCGCGAACGCCCCCCCCCCCCGCGAGAACCGCAAAGCACCCCCGTGCTGAAAGCGGCATCCGCCCGCCCTTCCTCCCAAGCACTTGGTCCTTACCCCTTCTGCTCGTTGTAAGTGTGAATGCGAGCTCCCGCCTCTTGCCTGGGCTGGCTGGGCCTTGAGCATCTGTGCATGCTTGTTCTCTCGGAGAACGAGATCTCAGAGAGAACAAGAGCCAGAAGGCCTTGAGCATGCGCAGATGCTCAAGGCCAAGCCCAGGCAAGAGGCGGGAGCTCGCATTCAGCACGGGGGTGCTTTGCTGTTCTCACGGGGGGGTGTTCGCGGGGGGGGGGGGGTTGCGATGCCGGGTAGAGCGTGGGGGAGGTGCTCGTACACCAGAACATGCTCGGTTTGCGAGGCAAAAGTTTGCTGAGTGTTTTGCTCGTCTTGCAAAACACTCGCAAACCGAGGTTCTACTGTATATATATCTTTATGCCACACTTTTAAACTGGAACGTATTATGGCCATACAACTAGGACATTATAGAAAATTTATGGATGTTTGGGAACCATTGACAAAATTCTGTAAGGAATGATAATTGATCTTAATTTTAGCCCCTTGAATATATACATCCATATCCCAAAAAACTGTGCACCCCAAGGCTATTTCACTACTCGAAATAAGAGAGGTGTGGGGAGAATTGGAATCAGACCCATAAGTTACACAAGATAATAATGAATTTATGAAGAGTATCAGCCCCTGATGAAACTTTGCCAGTGAAACGGCTGGGTAGCTGTTGGGCCACAAGCTAAGTGCTCTTCTAAATGGTTTAATTATAGTATTATATTAATGAATTTGGGTCTTGCCTGCACTATAAAATCAGACCGATGATGAACACGTCACCCCCAGTAAGGACATGAAAATATAAAAAAAGTAGTGTCTTGGGTGTTTGAGGTCTGATAATAAAAGTCAATCTTCATAAGTTTGTTCATAAGCAATTGACAGTAACCAGTAATCCATATCCCCAAAAACTGTGCACCCCAAGGCTATTCCAAGCCAAGCCTGGATGCAAGGAGGTTAGGGGAAGACAGGTTTGGAGATTGGCCCCCTATTTCTATAAACTTGTATGCTCATGCTAACACTTACGCCCCCCAATTCTGTATACTGTGGTCAAAGTTGCGTGTGCAAACCTATTCGCGTTGCTGATGTGGATATGGAGCTTAATTGCTTAACTGCCATTAGTTGGTATTCTACAAAACATGTGTGCAAAATACATAGCGCACAACTGTAAGGTGGTGTGGACCTTGGAAGGGCATGGGCAAGTTGGATGTATGCCTAACAGAGTGCTGTTATGTACGTAACTGCCTACATGTAGACATTTAGATGAAGAAGCTTGTGGCCAAAGCAAAGATTTCTATCGGGTAATTTTCCTGTAAGAGAGCCACTTCTGGTGGCTTCTAATCAAGATAATTGATCCGAAGGTTTGCGGGTCTTTAATACAATGAATGAATGAAAGTATAAATATATAAGCTGAAAAGAAAGGCCAGATGTGTGCAATTTTCAGTAACTGATATATAAGATATTATGACTGGTGGTTTCTGATTGTGACTGTTGGTTATACCCACATTAAAGGGATACATTTAGACACCAGCATTTATACCAGTCATGGAACTAGCCTAAGATCTTGCACCTCAAGATAGGTGCCTAACTGCGCACTGAGGCTATTATTCTACAAAAGCAATTGTGATTGCAATTGCCGATATAGAATTCATATTTTGTTCATATCATGCCAGCACCGTACTGTAGGTGATCTATTGAGAATTACTCTCTGGGTTTCAGTGCTTAGAGCTCTGCATTGATATATCAAGTCTAATATAGTATCTCCAGTTCCATGTTCTTTATTTCCCAGTGAAAAGGACAATTCAGAGCAAAAGGTATGACGCTGGAAGAGAGTAACCCCGGGAGCAGCATAAGAAAGCACTTCTTCACACAAAGAACGGTGGAGGCAGAAACAGAAATAGTACAGGGGATCCATGGCGGTGAATATGTAAGGGAGAAGCTGTAGATCAGGGAAGACGGTACGCATTCAAAGTACAAAATAAACTTGATTGGCAGATTGTCAACTTTGGGGGGGTTGGTTGGGCCAAACATACCAATCTTCGGCCCAACACTCAAGCTCTCTAGCTGATAATGCAGGGTTGGGTAACATATTGGTAGGATCTTGGCCCCAATGTAGACCCTAGAGAAGTACCTGATTATAAGCCCAGAATGGAAAATGAGAAGCTAAATTATGCATCTTTCTGCTCTGAAGAATCCCAGTGAATGACAAGGTATGTGCTTTCACAGCCTCTTAACCAAATGAGGAGCTCAGGTTTAGCAATCAACCTCACCTCAAGCCATAACAAACCCTGACATGTTAAATCCCTGATGAAAAAAGCATCTGCAACAGCAATTATTGGAGGCAAATTTGCCTTAGGTGAGGATAGAGTGAGAACAGAATCCCTGTCAGACAGAACAGGGATTTAAAGAGGCTGCCAACAGGTATAAACAATGCCACGTAATCTATCTTGTGTCAATACCAAAGGTAAAAGCCACACAGCAAAAAAAATGCTTCCCATTGGACAGGTCTTTCTGGGCTGAAGGATGGTCTTCCCTGCCTCCCCCTTCCCAGGTTCTTTGTGAATTACCATTGTTCTTGCTTACAGAGGTAGAGGATCAAAGGAGAGAACAGGACATTCCAGAGCTTACTACCCACCCAGTCCCCTAGCTTTTCTGATTTCTAATTCTGACACCTTTATATCAAGCTGAAACGTTCATACTCTACCAACTGTGGATGTGACTGATGGTGCCAAATGATGTTCTGAGACCCTGTTATTTGAGTTCTCTATATAAACCCCTAAAGTTGTTTATTTGAGATTGTTTTACAGAGAAGGAACTATATGCTTTCTTTTTGGTTTGCTTCCAGCCATCCCCTCGCCTTTCCACTATCACTTAAGTAAACTGAGATCCGATTGCTAGTAAAGGGTTGAAAGATTATCTTTGAATTAGTTTCCAAAGAGGTCATCCTACCACTGCAGATCATTAACTACTCCCCAATCTCTGCAAAAGGGCTGTGGAGTTGGTGCACCAAACATTTGACTCTTCTATAGATCCACTGTCCAACGCTGACTCCGATACCAGCCCCAAATCCTACTTATATTAGGCTTTACATTTTTTATTTTGGACCTTACTTTAGATCTAGGAAAAAGATAGATAGACAGACAGACAGATAGATAAATAGACAGACAGATAGATAGATAGATAGACAGACAGATAAATAGACAGACAGACAGATAGATAGACAGATAAATAGACAGACAGATAAATAGATAGATAGATACATAGACAGACAGACAGATAAATAGACAGACAGACAGACAGATAGATAGATAGATAGATAGACAGACAGACAGATAGATAGACAGATAAATAGACAGACAGACAGATAGATAGATAGACAGACAGACAGACAGACAGACAGATAGATAGATAGATAGATAGATAGATAGATAGATAGATAGATAAGTAGTTAAATAGTGCTGAATATTGAGCCGTAAGTGTATAGAACAAGGATGTAATTCAGTTACTCCTGTAACCCCAAATAAGTGCAATTAATTCTTAATGCCAATAATTGGCACTTATCACCAATTAAGTGCCAATGTAGCACAAATTAAATAATCAAGTTATGCATGTGATGGAAGCAATTCTATAACTGGGCACACAGCTGTGCCATTTATAAAATTAGGGGGGGATATGCATATAGGACTGAATTCTATATATTGCGCCTAAAAAAACAGTACAAAAAAGCACTATTCTATAAACCTTGCTTAAAGGTAGGCACAGTTTATAGAATAGTGCTCACGCACAGGAGCCATGCCTAAATATAGGCATGGCTATTTGCACCAACAAAAACATGGCACAAATGTCTGCACCTAACGTTGGGCATGGATAGCCTTATTCTAGAATTATCTCCCCCTTTTACAAAGCCGTGTTAGGCTTTTTTCATCACTAGCCACAGCGGTATTAGCTCCCAACGCTCATAAAATTCCTATGATCATTGGAGCTAATACCGGCGCGGCCAGCGATAAAAAATCCTAACACAGCTTTATCAAAGGGGGCCTATGAATGTAACTTAAAGTAACACCCCAATCTGCCCTTGGCCACCCATGACCTTCCCATTTCTGTGCCCCTGTTTTCGACTCATTTTTAAAATTTAGATGCAAATCCCACACCTAAATTTGGGCATGTAACTTGTAATTGATTCTCGTTAGCACCAATAACTGCTTGCTAGAACGCCAGTTATCAGCACTAATTACCTTGTTAATTCAATTAAGTTGACCAAAATGGCATGCACAGGTTTTAATGCTTTTTATAGAATTAGAGGGATAGTGCACCGTCTTTAAAAATAATGTCCTCCATATGCAAATTGGCCCAGGTTCTATAAAAGACGCCTACGTTAGATCCCTAGATCAATACGGCTGGCCGATCTAGGCGCCTAACTTACCTCCCCTTTTACTAAGCCGCAGTAGAGGTTTATACTATGGCCGAGGCGCTAAATGAGCATTGGTGCAGCATCGGAGCACATAGCACCCCAGGCCATGGCAGAAACGTCTACCACAGCTTAGTAAAAGGGTGAGGGGGGTAATTATTTTAAAAGCCTTAATTTGTGCCATTAATTGAAAAACAATTAAATTGCAATTAGATGTTAGGCACCTAACTTGGTGGGCACCTACAATTTCGAGGTACAGTAGGTGCAGTTATGGGGTGGATCATGGGTGAATTTTTACATTTATGAGGCAGATTATGGGCGTGTTTTGACTTAGGCACACTCATTTAGGCCAAGAAAACCCTGGAATAAATAGAATGGGCCCACCAGCACCTAAGACCACTTTAGGCGCCAGTAGGCATGATTCTTTAAATGGCGTCTAACTTGTGACTATTACTTGCGCTCCTCGGCCCATACATGTTTGGCACTGTTTATAGTATCAGAGCCATAGTGCAGTGGTGAACCGGGGCAGGAGCAATCTTCCTACACTCTTATTGGTGAATGACATTCATTTTGAATGACAGCCCATTCCTACTAATAATACCCAAACCCAATGGCGCAGTAAGGGTGCTGTCTAGGTGAGGGTGCAGGCATTCATCCTCCTCTCTACACCCCCCTCCTCCCACTGCTGCGCGTGCATGCCACTTCCCTTCCCACGTACCTCTGTAACCTTCCTGGCATGAGCAGCAATCATGCTGTCGTGTCAGCGTTGGATCTTCCTCTGATGTCACTTCCTGGATCCGTGCCTAGGAAGTGACATCAGAGGAAGAGCTGATGCTGGTGCGATAGCAGCTTGGGGGGTTGCTGGTCACGCCAGGAACGTTACAGAGGTATGGGGGGACGGGAAGTGGCACGCGCACAGCAGGAGGGTCCAGGGAATGAGCACGTGGAAGTGGGGGATAGAAGGGGAGGGTCACCAATGCCCCAGGCACCTATCACCCTCGCTACGCCACTGCCCAAATCCATCTCTATGCTATGTGAAAGAAAAAGCACCCAAGTGCACTAATTCCAATTACACTTCTCCCTCCGTATTCGTGGTTTCAGCAATCGCGGTTTCAATTATTTGCAGTTTTTAGCTTGCTGGCTCCTCCCCCCAAACTACGTCAGCTTGCTTAGAGAAAATCGCTGATTCCCAGCACTTTCTTCACCGTGTTTTGCCTCTCCTTCAGGAACAGGCCAGGTCTCCCGCCATGTTATTCGCAGTTTCACTATATTCACAAAGGTTTTTAATAGAAAACAGCGAATAATATATGACAAAGTTATTTGCGGGTTTTCTGTATTTGCGTGTCTGTTAATTCCCTATCACAGCAAATATGGAGGGAGAAGTGCACACTTCCCCTCCCCATTCACGGTTTCCACACTCACGGTTTCATATATTCACGATTTCTTTTGGGGGGGTGGGAAACCCCCCATAATTTACCACGTCCCTCCTCTCTCCAGCCTTCCTCCTGGCATCCCGGCCTTACCTGGTGGTCTAACAGGCTTTCGGGGCAGAAGCAATCTTCCTACATTCCTGCCCCGTGCAGATTGCCAATAGGAAATAGCTGCCATGAGCTCCAGCCGTAATGTCGAGAGTCTACGGGAATTTACGGCAGTCAGTTTCTATTGGCGATCTGCACGGGGCAGGAACGTAGGAAGATCGCTTCTGCCCCGAAAGCCTACTAGACCACCAGGTAAGGCCGGGATGCTGGGGGGAAGGCGGGAGGGAGGCAGAGGTGGGTCAGAGCCAGACGAGAAGATATTTGCGGTTTTTCTCCATTCGCGGTCCAGCTCTGCCCCTATCCCCTGCGAATGCCAAGGGAGAAGTGTATTTAGGAAGGCTGTGGGGTTGTTGGGGGGGGGGGGTTTGTTTTTTTTTACAAACTCCTAGGAGCTTGCACATGAGAGGAGCACAGTTTATAGTATATCTAATGGGGCTCTGCCTGCTTTTCACAGGGGATCAGATGACAGTCAAGACTCATTTCTACCTGTATGAGGACCCATTATTTACATTGCAAGATGATGGGGGCTGCAGATTATGTTAAGTATAGACTCTGCTCTCCTTTTAGAACTTACTAATCAGTTTGATTAAGAAATAACATAAACAAAGGAAGCAAAATAATTCTGCGAATTATACTTTGGAAGTATTCCCAGTTTTTCAAAAGCCAGAGAGAAAGAAAAAAAATAATCTCTTAAGCATACCTAATTTTTTTTTTTTTCAAGTATGGCTTCATTGAAGTAAAATCAAGTTACAAAGTCATATATCCAGAGGTTTTAAATTAAGCTCCAGGATAAAGTAAGTGAAAACACTCTACAGTCATTTCATCTTCACTGACTCAAAATATCAGATGGGTTCAAATGCTGCACCTAGGTACACATCATTAGTCTATAATGCCATGTAGCCCTCATTAGGAGGAAATAACATCTAACTTCATTCTAGTGTATCTTTTTGGCCTGTCCATCTGCCCCTTTGTTCCCCTGCTTTGTTCACCTAGAAGCCACTGAAGGGGATTTTCATCCCTCTGAGGTGTACAGTACACTTCTCCCTCCGTATTCGCTGTGATAGGGGATTAACAGAACCGTAAATACAGAAAAACCGTGAATAACTTTTTCATATGTTATTCATTGTTTTCTATTAAAACCCATCGTGAATATGGTGAAACCGTGAATAACATGATGGGAAACTTGGCCTGTTCCCGAAGGAGAGGCAAAACACAGTGAAGAAAGTGCTGGGAAATCGGCGATTTTCTCTGTAAACACTTGGAATCAGCGATTTCTCTTTGCAAGCTGATGTAATTTTTTTTTGGGGGGGGGAGGAGCCAGGAAGCTAAAAACCGTGAATAATCGAAACCGCGAATGCTGAAACCACGAATACGGAGGGAGAAGTGTACATCCTTATCTATCTAGAAAGCTCAAGGAGCGGTGGATTGCCTGGTTGCTGAATTCAGTGGAATATGTGCAGAGTTATGTGAGGAGGATAGGACAATGATCGCCACAGAACAGAAAAGAGGCCGCTGGGTAAAGGATTTGACATGAACATGGAGGAAAATAAACTGCAAAAAAGTGAAAAGAAAACCTACTGGGATGTGTTTAAAGTGCCCTACTTGAATCATCCATACAAGTAGGAAAAGCACGCAAAGACATGACTTCAAGAATGCTATGCAATACATATTTGTAAAAGGTGTGGGGGATGGGTAGGGGAGAGTTGTGCTGGGGATGTTTGGGGATGAAGGTGGAGGATGATTGTGTACCGTATGTTTGTGTGTGTATTGGGGGTAGGTTGTGGAGACAATGTGGTGGTATGGAAGATGGTTATATTATATAACTGGTGTGATTATATAAGGGTATAGATGGGAGGGTAGATTAGTATATGTTGGGGGATAAAGGTATTTAATGTACGAGGGGCTGCTGAAAAGTTCTCAACTCAACCAAGAAGAGAATGATGTGGAGCCATGAAACATACAAGTTATGCCACACTTTTCTTGACACTTTCAATGAGACAAAAGCATCTAGTAGATGGGCACAGGTATAGGGAAGCCAAGCCATTGTGACATCACCGATGAGATTGGCTCTTAGGCATTGGTGGAATGAGGCATTATGACATCACAATATGAGGAGCTGCTGAAAAATTCTCAGCCCAGTCAAGAAGAGAATGATGTGAAGCCATGAAACTTACAAGTTATTCCACACTTTTCTTGACACTTTTTGTTTCAATGATATGAAATGAAACGAAAAGTGTCAAGGAAGTGTGGAATAACTTGTAAGTTTCATGGCTTCACATCATAGAAACATAGAAACATGACGGCAGATAAAGGCCAAATGGCCCATCTAGTTTGACCATCCGTAATAACCATTATCTCTTTTTCTCTCTGAGAGATCCCACCTGCCTATCCCAGGCCCTCTTGAATTCAGACACAGTCTCTGTTTCCACCACCTCTTCCGGGAGACTTTTCCACGCATATACCACCCTTTCCGTAAGAAAGTATTTCCTCAGATTATTCCGGAGCCTATCACCTCTTAACTTCATCCTATGCCCTCTCATTCTCTTCTTGGTTGGGCTGAGAACTTTTCAGCAGACCCTCGTATTTATGCCCATGTTGGTTGGGTGGGGGATTGGGTGCACAGGGGCTTCTGTTTATATTTGGCCTACTTTTTACCTTTTTTTCAAAATTTCAAGGCTGACACTGGCTGTGTATGAGTGTATTCTGTAGATGACGTATAGGGGGTATGTGGGGAATGCATGATTGTATGTTGAAGATTGTGTGGCGTAGAGTTTTGAGATGTGAATGGTGTGTTAGGAGTGTGAAATTTTCTGTTCGGGTGTAAGTCAGTAAGCGCTGGATGAGGGTTTCATTGGCAAGGTGCTTATGTGTGTGAGTAGGGGCTTTATGGGGAAGGGTTAGTTTTGGCAGGGTTTTGTGTGTTTATGATGACTTGTGAAGTATTTGTTTTGTGGATAGGTGGGGGGTATAGTTGAGGAAACTGTGAAGAGGTGAGTGAGGCCTGTGTTTGGCACATATGTGTCTGGGGTGCTTGTGGGTCATATATTTGAGTGGAGTGTGTGTTGGGAGCATGAGTGTAATTGTGATGAAGCTAGGCATGAAGACCCTGATTCTATATATGTCACCTATAAAAATCGATGCTGACTAGTGCGGCGCTAAACGTGAGTCTATAAAAGTTAGGCGCACTTTATAAAATCTCTCTCTCTCTCTCTCTCTTTCTCCATTCAAGCCATTCATAGTAGAGAATGACACGGTGACAAAATTCATCACCGTTCCCGTCCCCGCGGATAACCGCGGGAAATAATCCCATGTCATTTTTTAGTGTCTATTTCAACCTCAGTCCTTCTACACTGGCATTCTTCAAAGCAAAGCTTGAGGGTCAGTGGTTGTGGTCATTCATACTCTGATTCTTATGTGAGCCAAGGATAATGAAGCCATTGTGACATCACTGATGTGATTGGCTCTTAGGCACTGGTGGAATGAGGCATTATGACATCACAATATCTGCTCTGGATACCAGAGACTGTCATTCTGTAGTGTCTGTTTCAACCTCAGTCTTTCTACACCAGCATTCTTCAAAGCAAAGCTTACGGGTTAGTGGCTGTGGCCATTCATACTCTGATTCTTATGTGAGCCAAGGATAATGAAGCCATTGTGACATCACTGATGTGATTGGCTCTTAGGCACTGGTGGAATGAGGCATTATGACATCACAATATCTGCTCTGGATACCAGAGACTGTCATTCTGTAGTGTCTGTTTCAACCTCAGTCCTTCTACCCCAGCATTCTTCAAAGCAAAGCTTGAGGGTCAGTGGTTGTGGCCATTCATGCTCTGATTCTTCCCTCTCTCCTTAAAGAATGACATGAAGATGGTTTTCCGCGGTTATCTGCGGGGACGGGAACGGTGATGAATTTTGTCACCGTGTCATTCTCTATTTCAAAGCACTTTCTCCAACCACTCCTTCTCTTCTCTCAGCCCATCTGCACCACCAGGACAGATAGGGGAAACGCTTGACGTACCTGTATGCCAACCACTTTGAGTGTGATTGTAAAACTGCAAAACAGCAGTATACAAATCCCTTTCCCTTAATAAGACCTAATAAATAAGCAAACATAGAAACACTAATGTGTTGACATATAAGAACCTTAAGGCCCATCCAGTAATCTCCCACTTGGCACACTATTATAGTCTCCGTTGGCCTTTACAGATCTCATAAGGCCAGCTGCAACCGAACATTGGCAAGATTTGTAAAGGCATTCATTTCTTTTCACATTCCCTTACTTTGCCCTCCCCCCCAGGAGGCACATTTCAAGTCCTTTCCTGAAACAGCATCAATAGACTCAGATGCAGTGAGATAAGTTACGGGCCTCAAATGTCTGTCTTCAGGAGTGGCACAGGCAATGGAGCTTAGAAGAGAAGGGATTTGAGGAGCGCATTGTCTTTGAACAGTTGGACAGCTTGTTGAACTGTGTGTCAAGTTAATAAGTTAGATGTCTTACTGATGCCACAGGACCCCCTCACCCCTTTCTGGGGCTTAGCTTGCCAAGAGCAAAATAATAATAAAAAAAAAAAAATTTGAAAAGAAACGCACAAGAAAGAAAACAGGTTGTTTCTGTAGTTTAAATAGTGAGGCAATAAATCAACCGGAAGAATAGTCTCATTCATCAAAAGAGAGCTCTTGTGACACAGGCCTTTGAAGTTGAAAGGGCTATAATTTCCTACCTATAAAAGGCAACCTTCATGCCTGTGTCATACCTTAGACTGACAGCAGAGAGGTATTAAAGGGCTTCTCATTACTCCACGCCCAGGATAATGGGTGCATTGCTAACAAAGGAAGTCTGTAAGAGCAGATAATCAGACAGACATATCTGTCAGTCCAGGCCACCCTAGGATAGAAGCAGGCTGCAGTTACACACAAGAGGAGGGGATCAGACAGTGCTGCTATTCCTGTCTGACACCGTTGAACAGAGAGAAGATTATCAAAAGTATTTGACAGTGCGAACAGATTTCTGAACTGCCTCAGTGAGGATGGGTTTCCCCTGCCACACTGGCAACAGCCCAAAACAGAATTTTAAAATGCATTTTGTCCATCATTAAGGGCTACTTTTGCAAAGCCGTGGTAGTGATTCCGGTGTGGCAAATGTGACGCTGCCCATTCAGTTCCTATGGGCTTTCTTGCATTTGCCGTGCAAGTGGGGTTACCAGATTAAGAAATTTCCACACGATTCTGCAGCGTGTCCTGCCATATTTTTTAAAATTCTTTATTGATTTTCCAAACTGCAATAGTGCAATATACAGATAAATTACATACAATTAGTCGACAAAAGCACATTCAACTTACAAATATACATAACCAAACCATTTTCTCCCTCCCACCCACCCAATGATTATTCAATACAACACAGAAACAGATTTTTCCAATATCCTTACCCTATTCTAATTAATAATGCCCTCCCATCCTCCTACCCACCCCATATGTAAATACTCAAGGGTCAAAATTAGGACATAAATATCCCCCCCCCCCTTTCCCTGGATGTGTATAAAAATAAACAAAAACTGACTCATAATCAATGACCTACTATAGTGAATATATGATATCAACTGGGCCCCAAACCAATTTAAATAAATTACTTTGCCCCAAACTATCAGTATTCATTTTTTTCATATCTATAGCTGGAGCATAAATTTGCCTACCAGAAAAGGAAATTTAGGCGGTCATAGTTTTTCCAGTTTCCTGCCATTTTAAGCTGCGCTAGCGCCAGAGCTGTAGAGTTGGAGTCGGAGTCGGAGGAAATTTCGGGTACCTGGAGTCGGAGTTGCCAAACAATGCACCGACTCCGACTCCGACTCTGACTAAATTTAGATTGGAATTTAAAAAAAGCAAGTTTAAATGTCCCAATTCACAAAAAGTTATAATTAATGACTTCTCTACTGTAAGAATAAAGACCAATGCATGCAGTGCCTCACGTAACCGCAAAACGAACACGTGCTTCACTATATGGCACGCAACGCACAATTCGGAGCACCAATACTTATAAATGTATTCTCCCTTGTTGTTGTTTACAACTTATTTCCAACGTTCAACAAGGTTTTCAATACCTCGTTGGTAGAAATCACCTGGTGTAGACTCGAAAAATTCATCCAACCAAGCTCTCCCACCATACGCACAACATCTTTTTACGCGGATGAAGATCTTGTTTCACGCGGAGTCGGAGTCAGAAGTACAAAAAACTGAGGAGTCGGAGTCGGAAAATTTATCTACCGACTCCACAGCCCTGGCTAGCGCTTACCACACCATAGTTTAAGGACCCCTAAGATTAATGGACTGGGTAAAATGTGGATATTATTTTCCAAAACATTGTTCATTCATAACCTCTGCTAAAACTTTAAAACATGCCTTAGAGATCACTTATCAATGTCAAGAAATCTCTCCAGTTGCTGTGTTCTTTTCTACTATCTTCATGTGTCTAAATATTGTTATTGGTTATAACTTAAACTTGTGAATTGTTATTACAACTTTTTTAAAAATGTCCTTACGCTCTTCGACTCCCTTTTACAAAATGTTTTAGCATGGGCTAGTGCGGTAAATGCCCAGAAGCCCATAGAGATTGAAAGGGCTTCAGGGCTTTTGCCACTCGGCATTCGCTATTGCCGCTTTGTACAAGGGAGCCTTAGTCTTATTGCCTTTGGCTATCTCTGGGCCCATTTACAGTACTGCCAAAAACCATTACTAATCGTATCTGTTTCAGAGCAGATCCACATAACAGACTACAGTATTTCTAATTATATAGTATAAATAGTAACAGTAAAAGTTGGCAGATAAAAGACCTGCACAATCCATGGAAGTAATGGAAGAAATGGAGGAGGCACCTTGGAAGTATGTGAGGAATGAGTGAAAGCCCATTGCAGTGTGTGAAGTCAGTGCATGGAGAAATGAGCGAGACTCCAGTTCCGTGTGATGAGAGGATTAAGTGAAAATCCACTGCAGTGTGTGAGCTTAGCGATGTGAGAAAGGAGTGACTCTGCTGCCATGTCTAAGGTTAGTGATGAGAGGAGCATTTGAAGACATTGGAGGAAAAATTGAGTGGGACTTCACCTTTGTGTATAAGGTTGTTGAAACAGGCAGGATAAAACTGATTAAAATTGAAGAACAGAGTCTTGTTTTTTTTTTGGTTTCTTATCCAGTCCACTGCTCTAAGAAACTTCAAATTTATTTATTTATAAATCTTTATTGATTTTCCATAACTAACAAAAAGCGCAATACAATATTCATCAGTAATAACAACAATTAAGCATTTAAATTCAATCAGTAGCAATGTAATAATATAAACTCCCCACCCAACCAACATTTACATCAAGGAATCACACTAAAGATATGTCCCTCCCCTCCCTTCCCCCCCCATGTGTCTAAATTATATCATAAATAAGAAGGATAAAGAGAACTATAGCAATGTTACAAAAGACGTCAATGGACCCCAAACTAAGTTAAAAATATTAGAATGCCCTAACATGTCAGCATTCATTTTCTCATACCTATAGGTTAAACATAAATTTGTCCACCAAAATGGAAAATTAAGTTAACTTCAAATGTTTTCCATTGCTGGAATGTCATATTGGAACAAGCTTACTGGGCAACTAAGATTATGTGCAGATCATTTCAGCTTTAAGAAGGCGTTGAAAACCAAGCTGTTTGCAGATGCATACTTTTGATCTGTCTTTCCTAACCTTATCTGGGCACTTTTGCAACATTTTATCAAATACATTACTGAAGAATCTGTAGGTCTTATTTTCATATGTTGTGATATTATTTTGAAGAGTGATGTTGGTTTTTTTTGTTGTTGTTGTTTATTGATTTTGCTTTATGTGTGTTATATGGAAACCGCTGTGACTCCAGACGGTATATTAAGTTTTTAAATAAATAAATTGTGTGAGTGTTAGGATCGATTCTATAAAGTGGTGCTACATATGGGCATGACAAAGACGTGTGCCAGTTTTGTAATGGTGTTACGGGATAGTAGTGCAAGGCTGCTTTAGAGCACTGAAAATTAGGCATGACAATTTTAGGCCAGGTCAATGGCAAGCGTAAGCTGGTATACCTAAGTGTGCCTTGCAAAGGGCATGTCTTGAACTGTCCTATAAGATGCAAGCTTTGCTAGACAGAATGCCCATGCTCTGCTCACTGGTACATATTGCTATAAACCGGTACATATTATATAAACCGGTGCATATCGCTATTGTGTAAACCATGCCTAAAGTTAGATGTAGATTATAGAATAGTGCTTAGCATCAGGACCCATGACTAAATTTAAACATGACCAATCAAAACTTGGTGTAAATTCCCACGCCTAACTTAGGCACGGATGGACTTATTCTTTTTTTTTTTTTTTAATTATCTTTATTAGCAATTGCAAAGGGAACATACAACCAGGACTTATTCTATAACAGTGAGCATAAAGTTTTTGGAATGCCTACAAACCGCCCATGCTCTTTCCATGGCCACGCCCCCATTTTTTTGTTCCACACACTAGAATTTACATGCACCTCTTTATAGAATATGCCTAAAAAGATGGGTATATAAAGTCTAATTAGTGTCAATTCCAATAACTGTTAGTGACCAATAATTTGTCTCATTAATCAATTAAGTTGTACACACAAGATTGGTACACACCCAGATTTGTGCACGCTACTCAAACGTCATATATAGAATCCGAGACCATGCTACTAGAGCACCAGTTTTATGTAGATGAGCCTATCCTAAATAGTTGCACAATTAGTGGCCATAATTAGGTGCCCTATTGCCCTCCATTTGATGTGCTTCTAAAAACAGATTTAAACAGCAATCTAAAGAATGAGGCCTCAATGCTCTAAAATCGCCATTAAAATTGGGGGTCGCTGTGGTGCCGGTAAATTGTCCGATTTGAAAACGATGATCAATGTGCAAACAATTTCACATGCAAATGAGGTTCGCAGAGGTCCACCATAATCCCATTCGATCAGTCGTAGGAGAAAACAACTGACACATGCACAGTCCACAAAAAGAGGTATAAATGTGTGCATGCATCAGGAAAAGCTACATCGCAGGGATGCATGAGCATCAATCATAGGTGTGCCTTTTTGTAGCGCATCATTGGCGCATGTTATAAGATGGAAGGGGTAGAGAACTAACAACAAGCCATGTAAATGTGAAAACGCAAGATATAGATGCTTTTTTTATAACACTGCTTTGGTGGAACATATGCAATCGGCAGGTTTATGCTTTTAACGGACACATATGAGACGCGCCTTTAACGCACACATGAGATGCACTTTTTATACATGCATATATTATATGGTCCCCAATCCCATAAAAAGTATTTTTATGAACTTCCATGGGCAATCAATGGCCCAGGCTTGCCGGTATATACTTCTAACACACGTGTTTTTACGCCACCAATGCCTCCTGACCTGTTGCTAAATTTGGATCATTATAGGCCGGCGCTTCATTTTGTGCATCATCTGGGCATCGGTTGGCGTGCTCATTTTAATACTGATGAGCTTGTTGTAATCCATTTACATGCAATTATCGGAGACTGCTACAAACCATGGAAAAGACTGTGATTAGCCATTTTGGGAATCAGTAGCTGAAATATTTTGACACTAAACCGGTTAAATCTGGTTTAGTGTTGATCGTTAAAAGCAGTTGGCTTTGAGCATTAGGGCCTCAGAGTTAAGACACAACAGCTCTATATCAGAGAAAGAGAGAAAAAAAAATCAGCAAAGAGCTCCAGTTTTGTGCAAATCTGTACAGTTCTTTTGTAAACAGAAGTGCCTTACTTTTGGTGTTACCTTTCTGAGGTGTGGTGCCTGGGCTGTCTGACTCTCTGGACTGGAATGCAATGCTGATTCCAAACTTTCCACATTCCCACACTTGCATGTTCCACGTACACACAATCTTGTGGAGCAATATTTCTTTACCCAACCTCCAGACATTAATAAATCAACTCAAACCTCACAATGAATGAACTCTTTCCATTAAGCAATAGCTCTTTAACAAAGACTGCATTATCATCTGGAGAAAGGAAAAGAGCTGAGGGAGGAGAAGAACCATAGAGAGAAAACAGATATGAGAGATGGGAAGAAGACAAAAAAAACAGAAAATAAGGAGGGCAAGAAGGTGAGAAAGGTAGCGAGAACAAGAAAAGAAAGCTGTGCTGTAAAGCTGCGTGCAGACGGCTAAGTGTGTAGCTTCTCCTATGAGTTTAAAATCATACCACGCAGAAAGCTATATTTAAGGAAACAATAAGGCAAACGATCTGCAAGATCCAATGTGGCAATGAAGCAGATCTAAAGAAAATCCTATATTTTAAAAGGATTTAATTCACTACAATAGATAAAAGAAATAGATGCCCCACATAGGCCATGTTTCGCCCTTTGCAAGGCTGCATCAGGGGCAAGAAATTAATATGGCCCTGATTCACTATAGTCAGCGATCGTCCCTAAACCTGTTTTCACAGGTTTAGCGACAATCGCTGCTACCCGTCCGATTCACTAAAAGGCCCATCGTGTATTTTGCGATCCGATCTGACCCAACCCATGCAAATGAGTAAAACCCCATGCAAAATAGCCAAACGACTGATTCACTAACATTTGCTTGGTTATTTTGAATTGGGTTTTACTATCCTAAAACCCGACTGCTGTTGGTAACTGCGTTTCCTGTATCAAAAAGTGGGTCTTAGTGGATAATAAGCATAAACAACATTTAGAATCTTCAAAACAAATCAATGTCAATATTCTATATGTATACCATCCCACAAATATTGCATCCTGAACAAATGCACCCCTCCCCATGACCCACAAATGGCAGGAGGGATGCCCACTCCCTCCTGCCATCGGACAGCAGTGGACGCCCCTTCCCCCCATACCTTTACAATGAGAGCAGGAGGGGTGCTCAGTCCCTCCTGCTCCTTCGGCTTTCTGAGATGCAATGTGGGCCTTAGACCCCACCCTAACGCATCATGTGATGCATAAGGAGGGACCTATGGCCCTAATTGGCTCATGCACCTCGGGCTCCTCCCTTGGGAGGGACCTGAGGCGCCAGAGCCAATCAGCGACTTCCTTAGGGAAATGTCTAATGAAGGCCCTGATTGGCCAAAACCAAACCCCCGAATGCCCTGATAGTACTGCTCTGAATTTGATTGGCTAAGCAGCATCTGCCTGTTGTATGCTCGACCAATCAAATTCAAAGCAGTGCCCTCAAGGCCTTTAGGGGGCTGGGGCAAATCCATTGAGGGCCCTGACCATACTCCACTGCTAACTTTTATAGAATCGCGCTTAATGTCGCACTAGTTGGCACCTAATTTTTATGTGTCATATATAGAACCAGGCCCTAAGTGCTGCTGCATTCATTTTTTGCAGGTCTTGCATGCGAATGGAAAAATTTAGCAGAGGGCCTGCAAAAATAAAAGTTTAAAAAGCCTTATTTTACAGTAGCATTAAAATGGGCTTAACTTTCAGGAAAGTCTTGTATTAAAATATACCAAGCTCATTTTAATAAAAGAGTCCCTAAGTTTGCACTGAGGGTTAAGTAACTTGCCTAAGGTCAGAGTGACCTGCAGTGGCATTTACCCAGGGCTCACTGCTCTAACCATTAGGCCATTCCTTGTATTAGCCTTGTATTCTTCTCTTAGCATCAGAAGTCAAGGAATAAAGTGTTAAATTCAGGAAAACATTTCCAGCAAATAGTGAAACATAAAGATTATTCACTCTCCAGTCAGTAATAAATCAAGAGGGAAAAAAAACCCCACAACCTTAAATCCACTGACCCTTTGCTGGCTTATCTGTATTTTAAATAATAACAATCTCTCTTACATTCACAAAATGAAATAAATCTGTTAAAAAAGTATATTGTTCAGCAAGGTTATGTATTTAAGAGATTTGTACGATATCCCAAGTGTGGCATATTTCTCCACTATGAGCATATGTGCTTTCAATGGAATTATCAGAAAATGTCTTGAGACAGGGAGAGGGAAGGAACAGAGAAAAATAGCAAATATGAAAGAGAAGAGAGTTTAGATTAGAAATAGATATACTTAGGCTGGCTGAATTTCTAAAGTGATAAGAGTTAGGTACTACTGCAATAAGATGGTTCCTGATTAGATTTCTGAGTTGGGTTTTCAACTCAGTTCAGCTCAGAAAGGCAAATAAGCACAACTATTTGTTGATTCTATACCGTTCTCCCAGAAGAGCTCAGAACGGTTTACATGAGTTTATTCAGGTATTCAAGCATTTTTCCCTGTCTGGCCCAGGGGGCTCACAATCTATCTAATGTACCTGTGGCAATGGGGGGATTACATGCCCAGGGCCACAAGGAGCTTCGTGGGTTTGAACCCACAACCCCGGGGTGCTGAGGCTGTAGCTTTAACCACTGCACCACTCTAGAAATCAAAATGTAGTAAAGGTGAGCCAAGTAAAGGACAGTCAAGCCATTGTGACATCACTGCTGAGGCTGGTTCTAAGGCAATGATGGAATGAAGCATTATGACATCACTATCTGCTCTGGTTACCAGAGGCTGAAGTTTTTCACACTATTTATGTATTCAATTTTCTATACTGTTCTTCCAAGGGAGCTCAGAATGGTTTACATTAATTTATTCAGGTACTCAAGCATTTTTCCCTGTCTGGCCTGGTGGGCTCATAATCTATCTAATGTACATGTGGCAATGGGGGGATTAAGTGCCCAGGGTCACAAGGAGCTTCATGGGTTTGAACCCATAACCCCAGTGTGCTGTGGCTGTAGCTTTAACCACTGAGCCACACTCTCCCTCCTACACCCCCCTCCCTCCCCTTTTACAAAACTTTACCGTGTTTTTATAGCGCCGGCCACAGCTGTTACCACCACGACCAGCGCTAAAAAATGTGCTATGGTTTTATAAAAGGGGGGGGGGCTAGTCTTAGGATTGTAACAACCAGATGCGTAGCCAGGCGGGGTGTAAGGGGAGTAGCCGTTCCGCCAAACAGATTTTAATTTATAACATTTTATTAAAGGAAATAATATAATACTAGTGTTTAAGCCCGTTACATTAACGGGTGCTAGAATATATGGCTGTCTGTCTTTCTTTCTTTATGTCTCTCTCCCTGCTCCTGTTTCTTTCTTCCTTTCTTTCTGTCTTTCTCCCTCTTGCAATTTTTTTCTCTCTCTCCCTGGCACCCTTTGCCTGTCTGTCTTTATTTCTGTGTCTCTCTGGTCCCCTGTCTGTCTTTATTTCTGTCTGTCTCTCTCCCTAGCCTCCTTTGTCTGTCTGTATTTCTTTCTGTGTCTCCCCCCCCCCCCACTTTCCTTTGCAGAAGCAGCAGTGCTATTTCCCTTCCCCTCCAGATCCCTGTGAAGTAGTAGCAGCATTTCCCCCCACCCACCCCCCATTCCCTTCTCTCCCCCCCATCACTTTCCTTTGCAGAAGCAGCAGCGGTATTTCTCTTTCCCTCCAGGTCCTTGCTGAAGCAGTAGCAGCATTTTCCCCCACCCCCCATTCCCTTCTCTCCCCCCCACTTTATTTTGCAGAAGCAGCTGTGATATTTCCCTTCCCCTCCAGATCTCTGAGAAGTAGTAGCAGCATTTTCCCCCACCCACCCCCCATTCCCTTCTCTCCCCTACCACCACTTTCCTTTGCAGAAGCAGCAGCGGTTTTCCCTTCCCCTCCAGGTCCCTGCTGAGTAGTAGAAACATTTTCCCCCACCCCCATTCCCTTCTCTCCCCCACCCCCCATTCCCTTCTCTCCCCCCCCCACTTTATTTTGCAGAAGCAGCTGTGATATTTCCCTTCCCCTCCAGATCCCTGAGAAGTAGTAGCAGCATTTTCCCCCACCCACCCCCCATTCCCTTCTCTCCCCTACCACCACTTTCCTTTGTAGAAGCAGCAGCGGTTTTCCCTTCCCCTCCAGGTCCCTGCTGAGTAGTAGAAACATTTTCCCCCACCCCCCATTCCCTTCTTACCTTGAGCTGCCCTGCTCCGTTCGGCCCCTCCCCCTTCCCTTCCCGTGTGCTGGCCTGCTGCGGCTGAAGGTTTTTTTCGGCGACTCCTCCTGTTAAAACTCCCCCCCCCTCCCGCAACCGCTCCTGTTCAAAGCGGCCTGCTGAGGTTCGCGGCCGCTGTAACGAACCTCGCAGGCCGCTCTCCAACTCGGTAGCATGTTCCCTCTGACGCGATTGCGTCAGAGGGAACGTGCTACCATGTGGAGAGCGGCCTGCGAGGTTCGTTACAGCGGCCGCGAACCTCAGCAGGCCGCTTTGAACAGGAGCGGTAGCGGCTGTTGCAGGAGGATTGGGGGGGGGGGGATTCGTGAGCGGCGGCAGGACCATGAGGCGGGATTGATTTTTTCGGCTTACCCTATCTGGGGAAACCGCCGTGCCAATTTCAAAGCAGCTGATGGAGGAAGGGAAGGAACGGTGGGGCAAATTTCGTCAACGGCAGTCCTTGTGCGGTTCGAGGGGGGGGGGTGGAGTCGGCGACTTGCAGCTTCGCGTGCCTCCCACCCCCCCTTCCCTCCGGCTCCGCCGCCGATAGTTTCCACCTGCATTGCCCCTGGCGCAGCACTCACCGGCCCGTCGGGCGGGGAACGGAGGAACAGGTTCAGGGCTGCCAGGGGGGGAGAATTGAGTCCGGCTGAGACTGGCAGGAAGAGGAAGGCGGAGCAGATGAGCCGGCACCGAAAAAAACTTTAAAGAGCCAGCCAGACCGTGAGTGCGAGCTGTTGTAAGTTTGCATGTGCACTCTTGCCGGCCACGGACATACGGATCACGGAAGCACGCGGATTAGACTGCGCATGCGCCGCCTACGGTTTTATTATATAGATAATACAAAAGATTTCATTTCAAATATATTAACAATTATAAAATTTACATACATATTTCTATCATTCCTTCAAAATATATTTCCATATGACCCAAATCTACCCCTACTACCCCCACCTCTCATCCCCCTTCCTCTTACTTCCCCCCTCCAATTCACATTGTATTGAAGTAATTAATAAAACTATAATATAAAATAAAATTGATCATTCCTTCAATATACATTTCAATATGACCTATTTCATCCTACCCCCACACCCCAACTCCCCCTCCCTCTTTTGAATGGAAGATGACACATTACCAGGTATTACAAAGTTATAAATGTTTCCAAAGCTTCAATGTAAAATATTAACAATCATACTTCATGCTCTAGAGGAAAGATTTTGAATATATGGGTCCCAAATTTTTAAAAAAAACTCAACAAAAAACAAAACAACGTGTACGTCTTGGAAACTTACAAACATCCCTAACTTCAAATAAAATTAAACAATAAAGTTGATTTCTCCAATGCCAAAAACTAGGAGGATCTATCTGTAACCAATAATGCAAAATACATTTATGACCAATCCTGCATGCCTTTTGGAATAAAATACATCTATCTTGACCATATACCCCACAAGCAAACAGATTTTAAGGCCTCCTTTACGTAGGCACGTTAGCGGTTTAACATACGTAATAGCACGCGCTAAACCACTACCGCCTCCTCTTGAGCAGGCGATAGTTTTTCGGCTAGCGAGGGGGTTAGCGCGTGATTAAAAGGCACGCGCGCTAAAGCCGCTAACGTGGCTTCGTAAAAGGAGCCCTAAATAAAATGGCATCTATGCGAATTGGGCCTTCAGCCTCGCACCAGCACCTGTTTTACAAAAGGTCTTCTCCCCCAGATGTCAAAACTTGGCTACGCTTCTGGAAAGAACCCTCTCCCCTTGCCTTCAATTAGGGTAGTGCTTCACATCCTTCTCCTGGAGGAATATCTAATCAGATGAACGTTGAGGATCACCACAATGAACACACTGTGCATCTAATATAATAAAACGCTAGGCCGCGCATGCGCACTTCCTATGCGTGCGTCTGTTTTTCGTGAGCTGTAGCGACCCATAGGAAGTGCGCATGCGCCGGCTTACAGTTCTTTGAAAGACGCAGCGGTGGCTCCTCTCACGATCCCCGCCTGCTTCGGACTTCTGACGCAGGTGGGGATCATGAGAGGAGCCAACGCCGCGTATTTCAACAACAAAAAAAAAATACAGCAAGGCGGATGTCGGCCGCCGCGGCTGTCGGCGGCTGCAGGCCGCTCCAGCTGTAGCCCGCCGCGGCAGAGCACGGAGACGGGCCAAAGTTTTTTTCAACTTCAGAGACGCTGACGTCAGAGGAAGGAGAGGTTCACAGTCACTACAATCGAGTGAGAAAGGTCAGCCACTGTAAATCGAGAGACAATAGTACCGATTGAATAATTTATGGATATGGAGGTTGAAGAAAAATGCAAACATTGTCAGTTTTGGGAAAAAAGACAATAGCGGGGCACTTTTGAACTTTGCTATGCAGCCATGCACGGTGCCACATTGTATTGCCGTCCCCTTGGAGTGCCTGCGTGCTGTCTTTCACCTTCGGAGTTGCCCGTGTGTCTGTCTACCTGCACCCCCCTCCCCTTGCCTGCTGAGCCATTGTCATCTAAATTCCGGCAGTCTCTGGCGTCTTTTGGTAATGGGGGAGGTATTTATCGTTTTTCATTTTCATCTGTATGTCTTTTACAGACTTGAGCCGCCTGATTCCTTTATAAAACTTTGGGGGGGTGGGGGGGAATTTTCACATTGACCACAGAAGTCTGAATCCATGTTGACTGTGCGCGACAATTCCTGGGGGCAAAATATTAAGATGAGTGAGAGCATGGAGAGAAACAGAAAGAAACACAGACATATATTCTACCACCAGCAGGAGGAAGGGAGACAGAAAGAAAAGAAGAAAGACACAGGGACAGAGAGAGATACAAAAAGACAGACAGACAAAGGGGGCCAGAAAGAAAGACAGCAGGACAGAGAGACAGAGACGGAAATAAAGACAGACAGACAGACAGATATATATTCTAGCACCCGTTAATGTAACGGGCTAAAATACTAGTATGCATATATTGTAGTGGTGTGGCGAAGGTGAGGGGCACCTGAGGCGGTGGCACCACTCCCCTGCCCCCCATCCCACATTGCCGTGCAGGTGCACCCCTTCCCCGTACCTATTTAACTTCGGCACAAGCAACCACCAACTTATTGCCCGTGTCGGCTTCGGCGCTCTGTCCGACATTACTTCCTAGGCATGGGTCCCAGAAGTGACATCAGAGAGCGCGCCGAAGCTGACCCGGGCAGCAAATTGGTGGCTTTTCACGCCAAAAAGGTATGGGGGAAGGGGCGCGCATATGGCAGGGGAGGATTGGGAAGGGAGGCGGAGAGGAGAAGGGGTGCCAGTGCCCCGAGCAATATGGTGCCCGGGGCGGACCCCCACCCCCACTCGACCCCCCCTTACTACGCCACTGATTGCCGATCTAATGTATGCAAATTTAATTTAATATAGATATTTATACTCCATTTTACAAAAATAGTTCAAAAGCGGATTATGGTGTAGAGCAGTGGTATTCAACCCAGTCCTCAGGGACCACCTGGCCAGTCGGGTTTTCAAAATCTCTGTCATCCATATTCATTGTGGATATCCTGAAAACATAGTGCCCACTTTGTCTACTCTGTTTCTTATCAGCTGCTGCTGCCGAGGCCTATGGTGGGAGCATTGCTCTGTCCCCTCTTCCCATGGCACAGTCAACAAGAGTAGGTCTGATACTGTTAACCCATTTATCCTACAACTGGTGCTTCTTTTTTCAACAACAAATAGGGGTAAAAAAATAGATTTTCACTAGATGAAGCAAAATGTTGATGCAACAATAAATGGAAACAAACTTGGATGGTATTACATGATTATCAAAATACTCACATCTCAAAACTCAATGCTCAAGTTTGAAATTTTTGGAATTTTCAAAATTTAAATCTGATTTTTTTTTATGTATTGCTTTTCATATTTTAAGTGTGAGAGGGTGGCAGCAGGAGATAGGGGTAAACTGTAAATAAGAACATAAGAAATGGCTTCGCCGGATCAGACTCTAGGTCCATCCAGTCCAGCGACCCGCACCCGCGGAGGCCAAGCCAGGTGTTCCCTGCTGAGAAACCTTGTTTACTCGTATCCCCCCAATGTGATTTGCAAGAAGGTGTGCATCCAACTTGCTCTTGAATCCCAGAATGCTGGTCTCCATCACGACCTCCTCAGGGAGAGCGTTCCAAGCATCCACCACTCGTTGTGCGAAACAGAACTTCCTAATATTTGTCCTGGGCCTGGTGCCCCTTAGTTTCAGTCCATGACCTCTTGTCCGAGTCACATTTGACAATGTGAATAAGGATGTTTTTTGCTCTATTTTGTCAAATCCTTTTAGTATTTTAAAAGTCTCTATCATGTCTCCTCGCAGTCTTCTCTTCTCGAGGGTGAACAATCCCAGTTTTTCGAGGCGTTCTTTGCAGCTCAAATTCTCGATACCTTTAACTAGCTTCGTGGCTCGCCTTTGCACCCTCTCCAGTAGGGTTATATCCTTCTTTAGGTAGGGAGACCAGTGTTGAACACAGTACTCCAAGTGTGATCTGACCATTGCTCTGTAAAGCGGCATTATGATGTCCGCCGATCTACTTGTGATTCCCTTTTTAATCATGCCCAACATCCTATTTGCTTTCTTTGCCGCCGCTGCGCATTGAGCCGACGGCTTCAGGGTCTTGTCTATCAGTACCCCCAGGTCCCTTTCTTGTTCGGTCTTGCCCAGTGTCACACCTAACATTTTATATTCATGTTCCTTGTTTTTCTTACCCAGGTGCATCACTTTGCATTTTTCTATGTTAAACTTCATCTGGACTTTGTGTAGGAAACATCAACCCCCTTACACTGTATGCAGACCTATCCTGTGTATGCCTATATCATCTGCCATCCCTCATCATGCCTTTTAAATTTTGAATTTCCAAGTTTAAGTAGTTCAGTTCACACAAAGTCCCAATGATTATTAGAAAATAAAGAAGAAATGAAGAAAGAATGACACCTTATCTGAAGTAGTCATAAGAACATGTGTGTTGCCATAGGACGGACAGAAGGTGCATTAAGCGCGGTATATTGCTCCAACAGCAGTCAATCCAGGTCACAAGTACTTGGCAAGATCCCAAAAGAGTAAAACAGATTTTATGCTGCTTATCCTAGAAATAAGCAGTGGATTTTCCTAAATCCCTCTTAATAATGGCTTATGGACTTTTAGGAAATTATCTAAATCTTTATTTTAAACCCTGTTAAGCTAACTGCTTTTACCAATTTCTCTGGCGAAGATTCCGGCGTTTAATTGCACATTGAGTGAAGAAATATTTTCTCTGGCAAAGGAGGATGAAAATGTCTTGCCCAAGATTAAAAGGAGCATCGGTGAGAGAAATGGGATTCAGACTTTAGCTTCCCTGATTCTCAGCTTTACTGCTCTATTCCATGCTGTTTAAGAGGTGTAATATACTTATGTTTTACCAATTATATCACTCCCATTTCACATTCTGAATGGGTTACAATAAAACATCAGAAAATCAGCTTAATCATTAAAGACAGGAATGCAAATATTCTTAAAACTTCATTTAACTCCTATGCCCGCAAGTCTGTAAAGCATAGTAACAGACTAAATGAAGGCAGAAAAAGACCTGTATGATCCATCTAGTCTGCTCAACAAGGCAGTCAGTGTTGTAGCTGCCTCTCTATGCAGGTTACACATCTCTGTGCATTGAATACACCCCAAAAACAATTTCATAAGATCATACTTGTCATAATTCAATCAACAATTTATTCCAAAAATTGTGTCCTCTCTCTCTCCTTCCAACCTCCTCTTCTGCTGTTTGTCTCTCCCCTCCCATCAAGCACTACCCTACACCATGCTCTTTTCCCCAGTACTTTCTCCTTTCTATAATGCTTCTCCAGCCCCCTTCCATGCTGTTTCTCCAGTCCTCCCTCTCATACTTATACGAGCTTCCAATGCTGCTTCCCCTCATGATGTCTCTAGCTCCTGACTTCGCCACCTACCTCCTGCCACCATAAACTTTAATTCAATAAACTTTAATTCAATTCAAAGCTATCTCTTTGCAGCAACCTCCTGTCCCCGTGTAGGCAGGACTTGCAGAGAGGTAGCATCCAGGGTAGGCCAGTGGCAGCAGACTCACCTTGTTGCTGCTGCCGGCTGGCCAAAAATTGAATTACAGTGGCTAGGTAGGGGAGCCAGGAAAGCCAGCTAAACTCGAACAGACTTCCCATTTAAAAAAAAAAAAAAAAAAGTCTTGACACCCAGGCTGCATGTTACAAATGTGCATGTGTAGGTGATGCCACTCAATTTTAACTTGGTTTCATTTTGAAGGTGAAAATAAACTACTATGTTTCCCCGAAAATAAGCCCTAGCATGATTTTTGGGGTAGGTCTTAATATAAGCCCTACTCCCAAAAATAAGCCCTAGTCGTAGGCAGCTGTGCTTCCCACCGCCTCGCCCCCCGCTGACCCTCTATCCTTTCCTCCCAACCGATCCCCGCCAACCACGACCTTGCTGCAGAAGAGCGTCGGGCCAGCAGCACTCACAGGCTGCTTCGCGGCCTTCCCGTAGCAAGGTATTATGGTTGCGCAGTTGGATAGAAGAGGCCCTATATGTATGACGGTTTCGGATTACTGTGTTCCAGCGTGTATGTATTTTTATGTAAGTTATTTTGGAAACTAGTGAGATTTTTGGCGGTATAAAAATTTTTTTAAATAAAAATAAAATATTCTGTTATTTAGTGAGGGTATGTGTTCCATGAGTGTGACTGAGGCGCACCATTCTACCGGCTTGTAGCTTCTGTGTAGGTGTTTGGAATAAACCAGCTTCTTATGTTTTCCCAGCAGGAAATGTATGCTGTTCTACCGTGTTTCCCCGATGATAAGGCAGGGCCATCAAATAAGACAGCCCCTCCTTTTTAGAAAAAATTGTAAAATAAGGCACCCCCCCCCCCCGCAAATAAGCCACCCACCGATACCTGCGCTTACCCGAATCGGGTGGTACGGTGGGTGACTCCGTGTGGTCCCTCCGTCTACCGCGGGGGTCGGCAACCCGCGGCTCCAGAGCCGCATGCAGCTCTTTTCCACCTTTGCCGTGGCTCCGGTAGTGTGTCACGCAGGCGTGCATCTTACAAGTCCGGCGTCGCGGCGGGAAATAGCCATGCTGAGTGAGTTCAGCACGTACACAGATGAAAGCCTTGCTTGCTGATTGGTCCGGCGGCTGAGCCGCCGGACCAATCAGCAAGCAAGGCTTTCATCTGTGTAGTGCTGAGCTCACTGCTCAGCATGGCTATTTCCCGCCGCGACGCTGGACTTTTAAGATGCACGCCTGAAAAAGAAATCATCCTGGCCGGGGTCGGTGTCATGCTCCGGAGATCTACAGCCTTCCTATCTCCCTCTCCCTTCTACCTGCTTCCGGCCACATCCCCTGCTCCGCGGCTCTCTTCGGCAACTCAGCAGCAGCGATCGACACAAGCTTCTGACGTCGGGGCCTACCCTCTGCGAGTCCCGCTTGTTTCAACTTCCTTTTTCCACAAAGGCGGGACTCGTAGAGGGAAGGCCTCGATGTCGGTAGCTTGTCTTGATCACCGCTGCTGACAAGTTGCTGAAGAGAGCCGCGGAGCAGGGGGGTGTTGCCAGGTGCAGGTAGAAGGGAGAGGGCCAGATGCAGGACTCGTGGGTGAGGGAGCAGAAGAGAGAGAGAAAGGATAGAGATACAGAGGGGACATGGAAGGGTAAATAAGGCATCCCCCCGAAAATAAGCCCTAGAGCATATTTTGGCCTTCCAAAAAAAATAAGACAGTGTCTTACCATCGGGGAAACACGGTAGTACCTAGTGCTGTATTTGCACTTCTGCCTTTTCACAGGGTATGATTTTTACCAGCTCTGTAGTACTATTGCACCAGCCTTGGCAGTCACAAGAGATTTACAATCGTATGGACTTTGACAGCTGCATTTTTGCATGACTAGAATAGAGTTTCATGTCGCATATGTTGAAATTAGTTGGCAGAGATCTTTTTTATCAGGATTAACTTGAGACATGAGAAGGATAGGAAACTGATCTTCAATGCAGGACTCTGAATGAGGGTGACCTGAATCCTGCTGCTCAACTCACCGATGTGCCACTAAGTGTGTGTGTGGGGGGGGGGGGGGGGAGCCCATTAAATTAAATATTTGAGATTTGTACAAACTAAACTTTTTTGTGAGCTGTTGAAAAAGCCAGTAAAACTTTTCTGTTGAAAGACAGGCAGCCCAATTAGAAAGCCTACCAGCTTCATTTATTTAATATTATATACCGTTCTCCCAGGGGAGCTCAGAACCGTTTACATGAATTTATTCAGGTCCTCAAGCATTTTTCCCTGTCTGGCCCGGTGGGCTCACAATCTATCTAATGTACCTGGGGCAATGGGGGGATTAAGTGACTTGCCCAGATCACAAGGAGCAGCGTGGGTTTGAACCCACAACCCCAGGGTGCTGAGACTGTAGCTTATTTAACCACTGCACCACTCTAGAAATCAAAATGTAGTAAAGGTGAGCCAAGTAAAGGACAGTCAAGCCATTGTGACATCACTGGTGAGGCTGGTTCTTAGGCATTGATGGAATGAAGCATTATGACATCACTATCAGCTCTGGTTACCAGAGGCTGAAGTTTTTCACACTATTTATGTATTCAATTTTCTATACTGTTCTCCCAGGGGAGCGCAGAATGGTTTACATGAATTTATTCAGGTACTCAACCATTTTTTCCTCTTTGTCCTGGTGGGCTTACAATCTATCTAATGTACCTGGGGCAATGGGGGGGGGGGAATTAAGTGACTTTCCCAGGGTCACAAGGAGCAGTGTGGGTTTGAACCCACAACCTCAGGGTGCTGAGGCTATAGCTTTAACCACTGCAGAAATCACCCGTTATTAATCCAAATGATGGACTTTTTTTTTTGATCCAGCAGTTTTCACCTGCTCCTCTGTTCTAGCTCAGTTGGAAACGGCTGGGATCTGGTGTCATGAACCTTCTTCACGTACCACAGCATCTGCGGCCTCAATTGATGTGCAGAATGGAGGACCTAACTTGTTGATCATGTAGGGACTCTCTGGGTGGCATTGTTCAATGCCGTGATGAAAAGACAAGTAGATTTTCACAAGCAGTGGGATGTGCTCCTGACATTGCCCCTGAGGAAGAGAACGAAACAGGGGACTCTGTAGGGTATTCGGTTGAGAGACAGCTTTGACTCCATGAGGACTCTTGAAAGCTAAGTTTTTCTGCATATTACATTCTACGGAGAAAACTGCTATATTTAAGAACGTTTTCATTGACACACTATTGATTTACTTGATTCCAAACTTGCACTTGGCACTTTACTATTTATTGATTGTTTTATACATGAAAGACACTTTGATATTTAAAAAGGTTCATGGGGAGACTGAAGGTGATGTTTGTGGGTATAATCCTGTAGGGCGATTCTTGCGCTCATGCGCAGAGGATACACCCAGGTGAACTCCTTTGAAGCTTTTTCTCTCAGGAAGTTCCCAGGACTGATTAGTCTCCCTGTGTTAATGAACCATTCTACAAATGTAATGCTTCTCAATTCTTTTTGAATAGAGTGAGTGCTGGTGCATAGTTGAAATACAAGGAACTGAAGCAGGTCTATGTGAGTGAACTATATTTGAAATTGACCCCTTCATATCCATATAGAACTTTAGGCTATTTGATATTTTTGGATTGTTCAGTGCAGAGCCATTGGACTGGCCCCAAATTGTTCTCCTTTTGAGTCCTATTTTAAAAACAGCATGATTACTGCCCAGTATTTTGTTGGAGATCCTGGTGAATTCAATTTTCTATACCAGTGGTTCCCAAACCTGTCCTTGGGGACCCCCAGCCAGTCAGGTTTTCAAGATATCCTTAATGAATATGCATGAGAGAGATTTGAATATGGTGGAAGTGACAGGTATGCAAATCTCTCTCATGTATATTCATTAGGGATATCTTGAAAACCTGACTGGCTGGGGGTCCCCCAGGACAGGTTTGGGAACCACTGTTCTATACCATTCTCCCAAGGGAGCTCAGAAAAGTTTACATGAATTTATTCATGTACTCAAACATTTTCCCTATCTGTCCTGGTGGCCTCACAATCTATCTAATGTACCTGGGGCCATGGGGGGATTAAGTGACTCGGTCACAAAGAGCAGCATGGGTTAAAGCCAATGGCCTCAAACTCGCAGACTGCCAGGTACTATTTTGAGGCCCTCGATATGTTTATCATAATCAGAAAAGTAAAATAAAACAGCTTCTTGATCACATGTCTCTTTAACTATAAATTACAATATTATTATTTAGACCAGTGGTTCCCAACCCTCTCCTGGAGGATCACCAGGCCAGTTGGGTTTTCAGGATACCCCTAATGAATATGAATGAGAGAGATCTGAACATAATGGAGGTGCCAGGCATGCAAATCAGCTCCATGCATATTCATTAGGACTATCCTGAAAACCCGACTGGCCTGGTGGTCCTCCAGGACAGGGTTGGAAACCACTGATTTAGACAGCCAAAAGGAAAGATTTATAAACTATAAAGAGTTAATGTCTTATTAAAGAAATAACTATAAAGAGTTAATATCTTATTAAAGAAATTGTCATTTCTTTAATAAGACATTAACTATTTTTTCTGAGGCCCTCCAAATACCTACAAATCTAAAATGTGACCCTGCAAAGGGTTTGAGTTTGAGAGAGACCACTGGTCTAGATTGTCTAGACTCTAGTGCAGGGGTAGGGAACTCCGGTCCTCGAGAGCCGTATTCCAGTCGGGTTTTTAGGATTTCCCCAATGAATATGCATTGAAAGCATTGCATGCAAATAGATCTAATGCATATTCATTGGGGAAATCCTGAAAATACGGCTCTCGAGGACCGGAGTTCCCTACCCCTGGTAGTGGTAAGACCAGCCCTGATTGTGTGGGGAGAGGTTGTGAAATGCTGAGATGTTTTACGATGACATAGGCAGTTCTAGCAAGGGAATTATTCTTACTTCAAATTAGCAGGAAGATGGATTCAGTGCATGCTATCAGCAGTGTGGAACTTAAGTGCAAATATAGACCTCTAGGCCCAGTCTTCATTCCTGCTAAAATATCACAGCGATACCTGATCTCCAGCCTTGCACAAAGTTGTTTCTTCAAGCTTAGAATATTTAATACTTACCTCAGACTTTTTTTGTATTCTAATACCATTGGGAAGCTGTTACACACATTCACCACCTTCTCCACAAAAAAAAACACAGACTCCTGATATCAGACTACATCGACCAAGACAATTGTCCCATACTCTGCTCTGGGGACCCTCAGCCAGTCAGTTTTCAGAATATTTGCAATCCATTTTCCATTCAGTGGAAATAGCATACACAAATCTATCTTACAGGGTAATCCACATAAGTTCAACACTCCCATCCAGGTTGGCTTAACCAATGGACCAGGTGAGGCTCTGAACCAGGGTGCCAAAATACTGAGCCTCTGACTAGAGAATGACACGGGGACCGTTTACCACGGTAAACCGTGGGTCACCGCAGTAAATCCGCAGGAATGGAGACATTTGCAACTGGTTTACCGCAGGAATAGGGACAAGACCTTTTACCGCCCCGTGGGAGCAGTGCAAAGTCTTACTCCTGTGGTAAAAAAAATTGTGCGCGTGTCAGACTCGGCATCTTCTCCCCAGCTCCTCTTGCACCTATTTTACCTTCAGGAGTCAGCCATGCCACAATGAAGACAGAAGGAACCTAAAACCAAAGCCTGAGACCAATGTGATTTGAAGAATAAAATTACCAGACAACAAAAAGAAAAAAAATAAATTTATTTTATATTTTGTGATTAGAATATTTCAGATTTGAAATATGTATCCTGCTAGAGCTGGTATTAGACATAACTGGGGACTGCAAAGTCCAGGCTGTGCTTCTTTAGCTTCCAGCTGACTTAGGGCTCTCTCTCTGACCAGGGAGCAGTTGCCCTAGTTGCACTCCCCTAACATTATTCTTGCCATGTGTGACTAAAGTATTCTGCTAGCTTGATTTTTCTATGTAGAATTCTGTAGTAATTTGGTTTGTTCAGTTTTCACAATAGTGAAGGGGATATTTGTGAAAGGGAGGGGAGATGGATTTTGTTGAACCTTGCTCTGTTTTATTTGTATTTATAAAATGACAATTGTCAGAGGAGAAGCTTCTGCCCACACAAACGCGACTGCAGGACAGCACAGGCAGGCTTCGCCGGCATCAGTTTCTTTTCTAAAGCACCGCGAAGGTAAGAGGGAGGGAGGGAGATAGATTTGGCCGGAGTGAGGGAGGGAAGGGGCCATGTGCGCGCGATCGGTGACTGCACGCCTTCTCTCCCTTAAGTTTCTTTAAGCCGCAAAGGTAAGGGGGAGAGAGGGAGATTCTCGGGCCACTGAAGGGCGGTGAGGTGGCAAAAGGGAAGGGTGGATGCTGCGCGGACGGGCGGTGAAGGGGACGGCCGGTTCAGGGACGGGGCAGTGAAGGAGACAGGGCGGGGAAGGGGATAGTGGTCTGGTGATGGGCCAGTGACGGGGACAGATATTTTCCCCGTGTCATTCTCTACCTCACCTGGTCTGCAGATTAAGCCTTTTTTCCATGACCCTCTCATTTGGTCTCTTCCCTTCTCTCTTCTTTTTCCCAGTGGATCTGGCACTGTTCTGTCATTTCTCTTACTCCCCCCACAGTCTTGTAAAGGTTGCTGGTCACTGGCGGGAGAAAAAATAACAGCAGCATCATGATAGACTGTCTGCGGCCAGGCAACGAGAGGAGGAGAGGTCAAATCCCACAGAAACAGAAGAGGGAGGGATGGTCAAAAGCGATACTATGGAGGTAGGAGGCACCACCAAAGCTAGCTGGCTCAGGGCACTACGGTCCCTCGAGCCAGCCCTGTTCCCATCTTCCGCCAAATCTCTGTATAACCTTGGATTAACCACTTCAACAACCTGTGCCCTTGTGAGCCTTTGAAAACAAGGCATCCCTGATCAACAGATTAAATTATAGTAAAACAGTTGCAGATTCCCCTGCGGATGGCTTCAGAACCCAGGTCATACCTTGGATTACCACCAGCCCAAAAATGAAAGCAGGGACACTGTGCCCACAGCTGAGCAGTCACCGACTCTTGTTCAAGAGGCAGAAGCAGGGCAGGTTCCAGAACCTTTAAAAGTTCATTTCTCTTTCCGCACAGAACAAGAGCCCTAAACACGAAAGGGGGGAATCTTAATAACTTTGTTTTAGCTGCCAACTGAATTACTAACACATGCCGCTAGCACAGCGACTGAAAGCTGTTTCTAGTGCACAGATTAAAAAGGGGAACTGGGCACAGTTCGACTCAACTGACATCAAAACCAGCAAGGTTATGCCTCAAGCACTCTGGCTGGCTAAGAACTCATTACCCATAGTTATCTAATGTTTTCTTTCATACAACGCAGTATGCTCTTTAATATCCAGGCGTGGTGTTGGAGGTTAAAGAGACTGAGTACAGTTCAGGGATTTGATTTTCTCTGCGTCGGGGTTTCATCTGGATTGCCAGGTGGCTCATAAGAACATAAGAATAGCGATACTGGGTCAGACCAATGGTCCATCTATTCAAGTATCCTGTTTCCGCAATGGCCAATCCAGGTGACAAGTATGTAACCCGCTCAGAACTGTGGATGTAGCACGATTTAAAAAAAAATAAATAAATAAGTACCAGAGACAAATCCAGAAAATGACCAGAATGAGTATTCCCCGGGCCCTCTCCCTGTCTAAAGCACTGCCACAGCCAGTCAGTCCATTTGACCTCTTCCTACCTCTGGTGTTCTGGTTTCTCTGATATTTTTTCTTCTCCTTCCTTTGACACATACGCAAAGTTACTTGAGAACATAAGACTAGCCCAATGTCCTGTTTCCACAGTGGCCAATCCAGGTCACAGGTAGCTGGCAAACCCCAAACAATAGCAACATTCCATGCTATCAATCCCCATGTCTGTCTCAATAGCAGACTATGGACTTTTCCTCCAGGAACTTGACCAAACCTTTTTTTTTAAACCAGCTACATTAACTACTGTTACCACATCCTCTGGGTTCCAGAGCTTAACTATTCTCTGAGTAAAAAAAAAATCCTCCTGTTGGTTTTAAAAGTATTTCACTGAAACTTCATAGTCTTTGTAATTTAATTACTCACCTTTTCCAAAGCCAAGCTCAAGGTGAGTCATATTATTCAGGTGTATTTGGCAGGTCT
This sequence comes from Geotrypetes seraphini, assembly GCF_902459505.1. NCBI lineage: Eukaryota > Metazoa > Chordata > Amphibia > Gymnophiona > Dermophiidae > Geotrypetes > Geotrypetes seraphini. The sequence continues at coordinate 213,163,152 of NC_047089.1, read as the reverse complement.
CTCTGCTTAATAAATCATGGAATCTAAGTTGTACCGAAAGTGATGGAGGATGAAATGACTTTCCAATGTCACAAGGAACATGAGTGGAATTTGAACCCTGGCTTCCTTGGTTCCTGTGATATACATTAGGCTACTTGTTCATGTATTGAAAGGATGCTTGAGTCATAATATTTGTTTGGGGGAAAAAAAAAAAATTCACTTGTCTGTGCAGTATTCATACCATCTTTCCAAGAGTCCCAATTTGTGAAAGAAGACATGGGCCATTTCTATAAACTGTGTCCATGTATATTGTGTGATTTTTTTTTTTTTTCTTCCCTGTGCAGGTATCAGGAAAGAACTGTCAAATAGGCAGGACCAACCTAAAATCTCTCTGAAGCAGGGCCAGTCCCATAACTAGGCAGGTTAGGCATCTACTTATGGTAACACAAATTTTGGGGGGAGGAGGGGAACCCAGCACTAGAGTGGAAACTGTAGGACTGGAGAAGAGGAGATCCTGGACGCAGTGGCATTAAAACAAAGTCTGGTGTTAAAGCCATACTACTGCAACGGCTAATCCCGGAGACTCCTACTTTGGCGCAATGGAGGGCGCTTCTTATACAACATTTACAAATGGAACGGCAGAGAATACCCAACTTAGACACTCCTGGCGGCAGATGGTAACAGTTTACTTGGGAGCCTTTTTGGAACTCGCTGACACCGACTGCCTGAAGCAGATTACTAAACTTGCAACATTAACCTACAGTCTAGTATTTCTATCGCAGCAAACAAAAATATACTTGGCCTCTACAGAAGGGAGGGGGTGGAAGGGGTTGGGGGAGGAAATATAAACTGGTTTGTCTTGCAGTATTTACTGTATTTTTCTGTTACTGTACTTTGACATTGTTGACATATGTTGGCGTTTCCTTTTACTGTAGTGTCTCAATAAAATATGTTAAAAAAAAAAAAAAAAAGCAAACAAACAAACAAAAAAATCCAAAGTCTGGCAGGGTCTGCTATATCCTGGCCCCTCTGAAGCAGGAAGTTTACAACTCATATGCTCACTTTAGGGCAGAGGTGGCACCATTGAATTTTTTTATGGCCCAAGAGGCAATTGGAAGTCTACACAGACAATGTCATTAACCAGAGTGAGTAATTAAATTACAAAGACTAGGGGACACTCGATGAAGTTACAGTGAAATACTTTTAAAACCAATAGGAGGAAATATTTTTTCACTCAGAGAATAGTTAAGCTCTGGAACCCAGATGATGTGGTAAGAGCGGTTAACAGAGCTGGTTGTAAAAAAAAGGCTTGGACAAGTTCCTGAAGAAAAAGTCCATAGTCTGCTATTGAGACAGACATGGGGCCTGGTAGCATGGAATTTTGCTACTATTTGGGTTTTTGCCAGGTACTTGTGACCTGGATTGGCCACTGTGAAAAGATGATACTGGACTAGAAGTCAACTAATCCAGTTTCAAGGAAGGTCCCCAGTTGATATCTTCCATGGATACAAAAAAGTGGCCCAAATGACTCTGGACCTAGTTGAGACGATGCCTCAAAATGCTGGATTAGAGGTCCCTGAAAATTTTTCATCAATTTCTGAGATAGTCGAGTGGAGAGTTCTGAACCACTTGACATGGAATGAATGTACTGTATTTAACAAATATTTTCAGAATATCCACTCTAGCAGTTTGTTTCCATTAGTTTTTGTTATTTATTTATTACAGAAGGTCTATGGAGCTTTGTGTATTTCCAGTTCTGGCATTACGTAATGTTACAGCCTACCAGGGAGAGAGTCCTGACTTCATGCCCACCCCTGACCTAGGGCATCTAATATTCCCACATCAGCCCTGAAAAGCCCTCTTACTGACCTACAAATGCACTCACTGAACTGCCCCTCACTATCTCTCTTCACTTACCACCCTCTATGATCCCCCCTCCGCTCAACTGGTAAGTCCCTCCTATCTGTGCCCTTCTCTTCAACTGCCAACTTCAGAATTTGTCCCTTCTACCTTGCTGCACCGTATGCTTTGAACAAGCTGACCGAATCCCTACGGCAGGCTCCGTCTCTGAGAGTGTTCAAGGCCCATTTAAAACATAAGAACATAAGCATTGCCTCTGCCGAGTCAGACCATAGGTCCATCACGCCCAGCAGTCCGCTCCCGCGGCGGCCCTCCAGGTCAATGATCTGTAGTGATCTATTACTCATTATACCCCTGGATCCCCTTTCCCTTCAGGAACTCGTCCAATCCCTTTTTGAAACCCAAAATCGCACCTCTTTGAGAGTGCTTTCGACTCCTAACTCCTTTCACCTTGGGTTCTGCATACCCCAACCCTATATGTCATGTCTGTCTGTCCAAGTTAGATTGTAAGCTCTTCTCAGCAGGGACCATCTATAAATGTCAAAATGTACAGTGCTGCATATGCCTTTCAGCACTATATAAGTGATAAGTGGTAGTAGTGAGAAGGGAATATGACTAGTGTTTTGCCAGAGGCCAAAGGACCCATTAATTCATCCCTGTGCTCCTATGCTTCTGTGTCACAGCAGACCCTACTTCATCACAGGCTGCCTCTCTCCTCCGCATTCCTCATCTGTCTCAGGAGTGCCTGGTTTTGACACTGGCACTTCTTCTGGGGGTAACTCCCCACACCTGTCAGCCTCCCAAAAGCCTCAGAACCATTCCAGCAATTCCCATGGTTATAACAAATAACATTTAACAATTGTACTTAGGAAATGTACATTTTGTTGAAAATAACCTTGTTGTATAGCAGAAAACCTATCCTTCCTAAACACATAAACAGTACAATTTTGCAGGTACCATGGGGCAGGTTAACAATCAAAATGAATATATAATACCTACAATGCCTCTGCATTAAGTGTTGGGGGCATTCCCAGTACAATAGACTCTCAGCTGTCCGGCACCCATGGAGATTGGTGGATGCCGGATAACTGTAGTTTCTGGTTGCTTGAGAGTTAATGTAAAAATAGTTTTTTTCTCCCTTCCTACCTCACTCTATCATCCCCCTACCCCCACTTGTAGGTCCAGCATCTGTTTGTCCCTTCTTTCTGGTTCACTCTCCCCCCCTCTTCTCTCACTTTCTCTCTCCCCTTCTCCCCCACTTTCTATTCCCACTTCTCCCCCCCACTCTTTCCCTCCCTTACATGAAGCAGCAGAGCCGGTCCTGGCAAACCGCCCCCCCCCCCTCCTTCCCTCGAATTACAAAGCAGTAGAGACGTTCCTGACAACCCCCTCCCTCCCTTCCTCCATTCTTAAAGCAGCAGAGCCGGTCCTGACAACCTCCCTCCCTCCCTCCCCTGAAGCAGTAGCGGCAGCCAGCAAGCAGAGGAAGTGCCGGTAAACAGGCAGCTTCTGGCCAGCCCCGGTAGGGCCTTTCCTCTGCTGCTGATACCTCTGAGGCTGGAAGGAGGGAGGGAGGGGGGTGTTGGGTCAGGAGCACGACTTTGGACGTTTCTGAGGAACTCGGAGACAATTCTATTTTGGGGGGGGCGGGGGTTGGTTGAGAGTGCTGGTTAACTGAGAGTCTACTGTATTGCCATTCAATTAATGAAGAAAAATGTTCCTTACTACACATTAAAAGAAGGGCAGATAATGCAATGTGGTTAGCTGAACCTATTCTTGTGACATTAAATGCACCACATTGATTGCCACATCAACAGCTAATGAAGCTTAGTAAATTGGCCCCAAAAAGCCTACTTATGAAGAGAAGCATCCTATCCAGTTTCAGAACATAAGAAGAGGCCAAAGTTGTATGCAGTGGCAGAGTAAGGGTAGGAGGCACCCGGGGCAATGGCCCCCCGCACCCCCATGCCCTCCTTTCCACACCCCGCTCCTTCCATATGCCCCCACTCCTTCCTGCCCCCCCCAATTCCACACTTGCGCTCTCCCCCCATACCTCTTAATCTTCACCAGCATGAGTGGCTTCTGCAAGCACGCTCCTCATGCCAGTGTTGGATTCTCTCTGATGTCACTTCCTGGCCCCGTGACCCAGAAGTGATTCAGAGGGGAACCAGGCTGGCACGAGCAACAGGCAGAAGTTGCTCACACTGGTGAAGATAATATGGAGGCACGGGGTGGGGAGGAGGGATGGCGCAAGGGTGGCAGGGTGGAGAGGTGCCAGTGCCCCCACCGACTTGGTGCCCAGGGCGATCCACACATCCCTCACTATGCCACTGCTTGTGTGTGGGGGTGGGGGCTCATATATTATCTGTATGTCTGTTTCTGGTTGGCTGGCTGCTTCTTGCCTGGGGGCTATTTGATGGAATCTTCTTAGCAGCAGATATGTCCCTGGTTAACCCAGCAAGAGAACAAAAAAGGTCACTTTGCCTAGGGATTACGAGCTGTAAAGTGCAGTGCTCTGCAAGGCACAGCTCCTGCCAGGCCTCGCTAGACCCCTGGGTGTGTCATTTCATTGTGTGATGAAAAACTCATGCATGTCAACAGAGCTGCCAAGAGTGCCAGATCAGGGAGATTTTAAGCCACACCCAAAATCTGTCCCATTACACCCAGCCATAGCCCCCAGACCCATCCACTCCACCTCCTGGCTCCATCCCCTGACAGACCTCAGTCGCAGCATCAACAAGCCGCCTCCCACTCAGGCAGCAGGCGACACCTTAATCAAATATCATCTCCTGCTACTACAGGAACAATCTCACCATCAGAGCTGTGAGATTTTACAGCAGGAGATGACATCATTAACACATCTGGCTGAAGGAAGAGGTGGCTGCTCAGTGGGAGATTTGGCAGGTCTGCTTCAGCCAACTCTTCTATAGAGGGCATTCTCGCTTAATCTGAACCAGAAGTTCTATTCTAGGGCCTTCTCTCAATCCTACTATAGAGATTCTAGGTCTTGAATTATCTAACAATGTCTCTGTCTCCCTAAGCAATGCAAATGTGGGGGACGGGATGAATGCAAAAATAAAGTTAAGTGCCAAGGACAAGTCAGTGAGTAGTACAGAGGTTAACACCTGCAACCATGTCACCTCTCTGAAGGTCAATGAAGGCCTTTAGTATCCAGGAAAGTTTGGCCCTGGACTGCTGACTCAGTTATTCCTGTGCAAGCTCTCACCAGTCATCCGTGTAATTGAAATAACTCTGGGGATTTGCTTTCTGAGGTCTCAACAAATGAAAGAAGAAGTTTGATGGATGGATACTTTCTTATACAAGCAGAAATAGTTACTTTTTATTATGTTTTCTAGTGTTTTCCCCCTAAGTCTCGGGTACAGTGTTTCTGTAATAGCGTAGTGTATCAAAATGAAAGTGGCTACAAAGGAAATATTTCATATATGAAGGGATCTCAATGCGTCTGTTCATGACTGGACATGGTGATAGTATGGAGTTTTCTCACAAATTCCCTTCAAGCAATCAGTCTATCAGATAGGCTGTTCCTCGGAAAAAAAACCAGAGAAGCTGTATATGTTATGATACCTCGTAAAGGGGCCTTTTTACAAAACCGCATTAGAATATTGGCTTAGGTTCAGATTCTATATATAGTGCCTTAAGTTGCATGCGCAAATCGGTGTACATACTAGAGAATGACACGGTGGTTGTTACCCGCGGCTAGCCGCAGGTAACCCGCCGAAATGGGGAAAGAAAAAATAGTGGTCGCTGCGGGGACGGTGACAAGGCCATTCACCGCCCCGTGGAGCGGTAAATGGTCTTGCCTCCGCAGTGAGGCAATCAAGGATCGCAATTAGCATCTACTAATTGATGCTAATTGGGTAAGTGTAAAGTGCTGCATGTCAGTAACAAAAATCTCCTGCACAAATATAGGATGTCCGGGGCGGTACTTGGAGAGACCTCCCAGGAAAGGGACTTGAGATTTCTGATTGACAAGTCAATGAAGCCATCCACACAATGTGCAGCGGCGGTGAAAAGGGAAAATAGAAGGCTAGAAATGATAAAGAAGGGGATCATGAACAGATTGGACAAGATTATCATGCTACTGTACCGGGCCATGGTGCGCCCTCACCCGGAGTACTGCGTACAGCACTGGTCGCCGTACATGAAGAAGGACATGGTACTACTCAAAAGGGTCCAGAGCAGAGCAACTAAGATGGTTAAGGGGTTGGAGGAGCTGCTGTGCAGCGAAAAATTAGAGAAACTGGGCCTCTTCTCCCTCGAACAGAAGAGATTGAGAGGGGACATGATCGAAACATTCAAGGTACTGAAGGGGATAGACTTAGTAGATAAGGACAGGTTGTTCACCCTCTCCAAGGCAGGGAGAATGACAGAGCACTCTCTAAAGTTAAAGGGATAGATTCCGTACAAACGTAAAGAAGTTCTTCTTCACCCAGAGAGTGGTAGAAAACTGGAATGCTCTTCTGGAGTCTGTCATAGGGGAAATCACCCTGCAGGGATTCAAGACAAAGCTAGACAAGTTCCTGCTAAACAAGAACATGCGCAGGTAGGGCTTGTCTCAGTTAGGGCGCTGGTCTTTGACTGGAGGGCCACCGCATGAGCGGACTGCTGGGCACGATGGACCACTGGTCTGACCCAGCAGCGGCAATTCTTATGTTCTTATGAAGGCTCATCCTATAAAGTGGTGTGTGTCAATTCTAGTGCACAAATCTCAAAAGCGGGAGTAGCTGGGGGAGGGGCTTGGGTAGATAATACGCCCAATCTGCATACAACTTAGGTTCAGGTATTTAGGCCTGGTTTTCCTTGACCTAAATGGGTATGCTGTGCACAGCCACTATGCACGATACTATATATCTTGGGAGCCTTTTATAAAATTGCACTATGCACTGTTTTGATTGGCATCATATATAGAATTTGGGGGTTAGTGCATAATAAAGGGAGGGGGTGCAGTCGCTTCTTCTGTTGCTCGGCCAGCTGAGTCGGTGTCCCAGATTTGTGTAGTGAATCTCATCCCTGCCTCCCTGCCTACTTTGCATGCCGTTTCCCCTCATTTGCATGCACGGATCGGAATCAGATCGGCACAGAGGTTAGTGAATCAGGTCAGAGGAAAATCGGGTCACAAAGGGGTCACAAACCAATCGGTACACGATCGGTTTGCTTAGTGAATCTAGCCCTAACTATATACACTTATCTGTATTTTGCTGCTTTATTTTTTTTATAGTATTTTTAATTAAGTGATTTTACAAGTATTCCTACTCTCATCCTGGTAATTTGTGACTTTTCCATTCTTTGCATGAGGGGGGGTGAGGTTTGCCACTCCTTTGGGGGGGTTTATTGGCATCTTGCTATATGCAATTCTATAAACATGGACATGCAAATCTTATAGTGTGGAAATGTAAAGAGAGCATGGTCATGGGAGGGGCACGAGCCCATCAGTCACTATAGATACACACAGTATTATAGAATTTAGGGGGGGATCCGTGCTTAATTTGCAGACAAAGTCCACAAGAATATGGGCCTTTGGCTTTTGAGAGACCTTTGGGTCGTTTTTGTATTTTGCTGGTGAGGGACCCCGGAAGGATAGTCCTTTTTTTTTGGGGGGGGGGAGGATTGGGAAGGTGGTGGGTGATCGGATTAGCTCTTTGTATTGTTTCTGAAACTTGTGTATTGTTGATTCCTTGTTCTTGTTCTGTTTCTTGCTTTTGTTTTTTCTCATGTTCATAATAAAACTGTTTTGAACATAATTGCACGTTAGCACTTAATGTGGTTTCGCAAAAGAGGCCTATAATCCCTGCAGCTCCCCAGCTTCATGAAGCATCTTTTATGGTAGCTGCCCACCCCCTCCCCCCACTCCCCTGCTCCTTAAGGTGGTCTCTCACAAAAAAAAAAAAATGTGGTACCTAGCAGAGTTCTGATAGCACTGGGCCTATACTCAGGTACCTGTGAAAGAACAGAAAATACAAAAAGTTCTGAAACAGTAGCCTAGGGCCATGCATGCTAGAACCCAAGAGAGTCACATCAGATCTCAGCCTGCAGCAACCTGCAAAGCAGCTTTCCTTTCTGTGAAGAAATAATTGTGTCGTTTTCAAACAATGACCTTTTCTCACTGAACAGTTGTTTTATGCCAAATAATTAAAGCTGAGTTTAAAGTTCAGCCGGTAGAAAAGAGTGAAAGTTCATTACTGAAGTACTGCTTTCAGCGAGGCGTTGTGTTCCAGAGAATATGTTTCATTAAAGCCAACAAATTGTTGCCATGTGATCTGCTAGATAAGTTCAGTTTTAATCCATTGATTAAAAAAGTCAAATTAAGACAAATGCCTTGTTTTCAAATGGGTCTGGTAGCACAGGAATAAAATAAAAATAACTTGCCCAAGGCCACATGGAGAGCTGAGATTAGAATTGAGTGACTGGCCCATGGTCACACAGAAAGTCAGGGACAAAGAAAGGTCTTGAATCATGTCCCAGAACTTCACCAGAATCTCTCCCTTGCCAAACAAGAAGTCAAACCACAAGAAACAAAATAAGATACCAGAGAGACCCTTCAGGAAATAAAATGTTAAGGATCGATATTTATAAAGCAGGGGTAAGGTTTTTGCAAAGATGTGCATAGGAATGTGTGTGTGTGTGTGGTAATTCGGGAGGTATGTGTGGGAGGGTTTAACACGAGAGTGGGGTTACACCTCTTCCCTTGGGTAAAAGCAGACTGAAAACCCATCTTGAGCTTTGGAACAACCTTACCTCCCCTCTTCGGAACTTGAGCTCTCTCCAAGTTTTCCGCAAACAGCTGTAAACCTGACTTTTCTCAAAAAATGTAAGTCTCCCTCCAACTTAGGAATCAAGGAAACTCTTATATCTTGGCATCCCAAGTCCTCTAAATTTTCTTCACACTTCTACCTCTAACCCTCTGTTGTAGTTCCTTCCTATTTCTCCTACTGTAAACCGCGTCGAGCTCTACGAACGTGGAGATGATGCGGTATACAAACCTAAGGATTAGATTACATTAGATTCTTGATATAGCTTTCAATCCATAATCTTACTCCCCACTGCCCACCACTCTAGCCAGCAGATTAACCATCCCCCTAACTGTATCCCCAACCCTGTCTCTGTCATGACTCTGTACAGCACTGCGTATGTCTGGTAATGCTCTAGAAATAATTAATAGCAGTAGTAAGTTACAAATAACAAAAAAGAAAAGCTATAAAAGTTGAGAGGGGCAGTTTTAATTTTTAAAAGTTTTGCTACTATGGGTTCAGTAGAATGGAACTATGAAATTTTTTTCAGAGCTTTGCTGTTTTTCATGTTCTACAACCTAAAAACTGGAGGGGCCCGATAGTCAGACCACGGGAGGCAGTCTGGCTATCTCCCACAGTTGGTGGTGAACCCAAAAATTCAATGCTGAGCAGTATCCGGCGATCGACATTGAATTTCCAGGGGTTTTTGGCCACAAGAAACATAGCCGATAAAGCCTATTTTCGTTGGCTGACCAGCTAACTTATAGCAGCCAAAGATATATCTCTATATACGTGGGTCTATCTGGCTGTTGAACATAGATGGTCAGCTAATGAATATTGACACTAAGGGCTTAATTCTCAAAACAGCATCCCAATTGTAAGTGGCAGTAGGCATCCTGCCACTGTCTAATGCAGTGTTCTTCAACCTTTTTACACCTATGGACCAGCAAATATAAAAGAATTATTTTGTGGACCGGTGGTTGAAGAACACTGAGCTAAGTCGTGGGCCATCTGGAAGACTTCCCTTTGATGTTGCGACATCAGAGAGAAGGCTTTCAGTTCAGGCACAGAACGTGCGTAGGAGCCGCTGCCCATGGCTTTGTGCACTGAGTCAGTGAGGAAGAGGGAGCTGGCCAGAAGATAACACCGCATCAGTCGCACCACGAACCGGTGGTTGAAGACACTGTTTTGGGCCTGATGCACATGCCGGTGGACCGGCAGGAAATTTCTGTGGACCGGCACTGGTCCATGGACCTGTGGTTGAAGAACACTGGTCTAATGGACCAATAGAGATTCACATGTTTTTTTAAATCGATGTAGCAAATGATGCCTACAATGTAGGCATCTGACTTGCGCCTACAGAACCACCTAGGTACACCTCCGTTCCTCAGATAAGTCACTCTTAACATTACCTTTCTCCTCCACTGCCAATTCCAGACTTCGTTCCTTTCATCTAGCTGCCCCCTATGCCTGGAATAAATTACTCGAGTTTGTCCATCAAGCCCCTTCCCTTGTTTAAAAGCAGACTTTTTGATATAGCTTTCAATCCTTAACCCTACTCCTCTGCCCTCCAACCCAGCTAAATGCTGCGGTGAGATCCAGTTGTATAATGAGCATTTTTCTATCTGTGCTGAGGTATTGTCTAACTGTTTCCAGGAGGGAACCTAGTAGTGTCTCTGTGCTGTTGTTGGTTCTGAAACCAGATTGTGTAGGGTGGAGTATGCTGTGGTCTTCTAGGTAGTTGGTGAGGAGTTTGGCTATCAGGCCTTCCATTAGTTTGATATAAAGTGGTATTGAGGCTATGGGTCTGTAGTTGGATGGTTGATCTGTTGCTCCTTTAGAGTCTTTTAGGATCTTTTAGAGTCTTTAGAGTCTTTTAGGACGATTTCACTGAGGTCTTGTGGGAAAAGGCCATCTGCGAGCATGGTTTGTATCCATTGTAAGAGGAGAGCGTGGAATTTGGTACTGGAGGATTTTAATAGGTATGGAGAGTAGTGGTTGAGGTCACGGGCTGTGTGGCAGTCTCCCTGAAGAGGTGGTGGAGACAGAGACTGTGTCTGAATTCAAAGGGGCCTGGGATAGGCACGTGGGATCTCTCGGAGAGAGAAAGAGATAATGGTTACTGTGGATGGGCAGACTAGATGGGCTATTTGGCCTTTATCTGCCATCATGTTTCTATGTTACTATGTTACTAAAGTTCTATGACATCACAATGCAGGTGTAAAGAGCCTTAGCCAATAGGGAGAAGAGGAGATAGTGGATGCTGTGGATGGGCAAACTGAATGAACTATCTGGCCTTTATTTGCCATCATGTTTCTATGTTAGCAAACCCCCTCAGATTCTCACCCCTCAAGCGGTTAGGACACCTGGCCCCACCTGTTCTGCCCCAGCCTAGTCCCACTCTGTTCCATTCCCAGCCCTGCCCTGCTCTGCCCCTAGCCCCACCCCCACACAAACCCCATGTCTCCTTCTTTGAGCTCGGGACAACATCTTGAGGACCTCCACGCATGCGTGGGTGTTGGCGCAATGACATAATGCGCATGCATGCATGCATGTGATGTCATCACGTTGACATCCGCACATGTGGAGAGGTCCTCCAGACGTGGCCCTGGTTTTAGAAATCTCTCCGGGCATCCGGACAGTCCTCTAAAAAGCCCCGATTTTGTTTCTCACCCCCTTTTTATTTACTACTTCCCCCTCCCACTCAGGTCGGGGTCCTCCAACTCCAGCCCCGCAGGAACCCCGCGACCCTCGGAGGCATCCCCACGGGATCCCCGCAACCCTAGGGGGTGTCCCCACGGGATCCCTGCGACCCTAGGGGGCGTCCCCACGGGATCCCTGCAACCCAAAGGGGGAACCCGTGGGATCCCCGCGGGTTCCGCGGGATTCCCGTCGTCCCCGTTCCCGTGCAGCTCTTTAGTTTCAATCCTGTCTACCACTGATTCCGTTTCTGGGAACAAATCTTACTAGCTTACTTTCTCTCTATTTTCCCCAAACTGTGTATTATTCATGACAGCAAAGTGTTTTAACATGATTATTCCCTGCCTATCTCTATTTAGAGACAGCTAAACTGCTAAAGCGCTATAAAAATGGAATCAAGCCACCCACCCCAGAAGCATCTGCACAAAAGTTAATACAGGCTGGGGTCCTGTCACGCCTAGCAAGTGGCTGCCCTTCACCGTAAACCCTGCTTGTGATAACTTGAAGGCTTTCTTCAGAAGATACATCCTATACGATTCTGGTCACAACCATCAAAGGTCTGCAGACTGCATGACCCTGACCTAGGAACTCATTGACTATGTGGCTACTAGAGATTCTGACTGCACTGGGGGGTTTCTTATACCCTGACCCCAGGTTCTGGGCAGTGGAGAAATGTTTTCTCTTAAGACGTACAATCCTGCTTCTGAACTTTCATAGTTCATGGTAACTGGCAGGCTGGCCTGTCCATCCAGCTGTTCCAGAGCAATGAATTCCTGTTACTCAAGCTATGGATTTGGTTTTAATAACAGTTAGTACAAACACAGTAAATTTACGGCTGCTAGAGAGAGTTTTTGAAAACATGTCCAAGTCAGGCTATAATTTTTCAACCGCACCAGCTGTTTGCACTCAGCTCATACCTGACACAGGGCTTTGAAATAGCAATCACTGTATTTATAAGAAGGGAAGGACTCATAAATATGTCAGAGGCGGAATATACGACGCTATATTTCACCATTTTCTATTTTAGAATTGTGAGTTATGGCCACAGAAATGTGTACCCATTAAAGGTGGGATGATGTATTTTCTGCCTTGTTCAGGAGCTCATCTATCAGCAAGACAATAAAGGAAACCACACGGATTTTAGATTTTTTTTTTTTTTTTTCTCCCTGTCGTCTGTAATTTATGATGCCCAGGGAAAGAAAAAAAGCCCTGTAACCTTTTGGCAGACTTTGCAGGAACTGGTGCAGCCTGAGCAACTAAATAACCTTTTATAAGGTTTCAGCATGTTGCTAGAACCTAGATGCACTGGCTTTATCGATCTGTGGGATCCCGGAGGAACGGAGGGAATGTCAGCGGGATCCATAAACCAATCAATAAACGCACATGGATTGTTAAAAGATGCTGGTAATGATTTTTGCCAGACCTCATTTTTCACTAGGTTGTTCTGCCATCTTTTAAAGTTTCTGACTGTCTTCACCAGGATTACTGTGGCTGCTCAGCTGTTTGCATGGCTATTCTCACTGCAGGGCCCTTGGGGGGGGGAGGGGGAACAGATTTATTTATATACAGTGTAGATAGATAGCAGAATGTATGTGTGTAGCTGTGTGCAAATGTGGATAAATGTTGAACATGTTTACATGTGTATAAAAATATGAACTGGTACATATTTTGAAGGCAGCTGAAATGAACGGAGGAGAGACATAGAGCAAAATCAGAGCTGGAGCCAGAACCAAACAGAGACAAGGCTGTCATCCTTCTGCAAGAGAGGAAAAGGTCACCCTTTCAACAATGCTCTGGCTCAGCAGGAATAGGGGGGTCAGCCTTTGACTCAGTGACAGGCTTTAGTAACAGATCAGAAGTGCCAAGTCATATGTTGTCGGGCTCACCACCACTTTCAGTGCTGGCAGGAAATTAAATTTGTTTTGGGAGTCGTCTGCCTTCTCTCCCCCCTCCCTGTATTTTCTATGTCTTCCTTCTCTGCTTGACACAAAACAAGAAGATCCAATTTTCAACAGAAGGAGCAATCCAGAAAAAAACCCAACAACTGTGAAAGCACACAATGTTCTTGACTTTCCTTTATTTTTTTTTCAAATTATCTTCGAACAACGGTAGAAATGAAACCACATCAAATGTATAAAAGACTAACGGGCCCGACACGGGCCGTGTTTCGGCTGGCAAGCCTTTCTCAAGGGTCCAGTCGTAGAGGATGTGTTGGTATTGTGGAACTGAATTTCAAATTTTGAAGGTCCGATATGAAGATCAGGCCAAAAGCTGAACTCCGATTCACAGCACAGCTGGCAATATGGCCAGAACTGAACATGGCTGACCCTAAAACATTACACCACACTGATGTTGTATTGAAGAGCGGTATATAAATACAAATAAACATAAACATTACCAGTATAGTGAGAAATGAGCATGGCAATACCAAAGTTCCAAAGGCTTTCCTCTAAGCCAATGGTTCTTAACCTTGTTGAAGGTACTGAACCCCACCAGTTCACCGAACCCTTCTTTATTGGAAAAATAAAATATGATTTTTACAAATTCATAACATAGGTATACAGTGAGGGAAAAAATAATATCCATTTTGAAAACAAAAAAGTTCTCCTATATTTCAAATAATAACATAATAATGAAATTTACTGCAAATCAGTGCGACTTCTGCTGTTGCCTCTCAGAGACCAGTTCAGAAATGCACAGCTTTACCTTGGCAAGTGCCACTCTCATGTCATTTTCGCAACAAAGTCTGTTCCTTTTCTTCGTTTTTATGTCCAGCATCCTCGAAAAGGATTGCGCGCTATAAGAGTCGGAGGTGTGTTTTGACCTCCGCCGAACCCGCGAGACTGACTCACCGAACCCCTGGGGTTCGGTCGAACCCAGGTTAAGAACCTCTGCTCTAAGCTCTGGGAGAGCAAATCCGCTTTTTCGGCTCATCAGATGATGTCATCAAGGTATGGCTGGCTCAGCCTAATTGTCAGCTCTTGGTTATGTCTGTGACAGGGGCTACATACCAGGGCTACATACCAGGGCCAGGAAAGCTGGGCTCTATTTGCTGTTTACCTGGATAGACTAACGAGGGGGGGGGGGGGAAGCCTGCTTCCTAGGTGAAGAGCATAAACTTAAAGGGGCAGACACCTCACTATGGCTGGGCTTACATATACCCTTGTCACAGTGGGCAGGACAAAACAGTAGGGTTACCAGATGTGGGACAAAGAGGTATGCAGTACAGTGGGCAGGAAAGAGAAGAGGGAGAAATGCTAGCCCTGGGATGGGGATGCAGAAGAAAGGGAGAAGAGAGAAGCTGGACAGGGGAGGAACTTGGACAGGAGCAATGATAGCAACATAGAGACCAGATACTGAATATGGGAGGAATAGAGGCAGACAGAGGAGAGGTGCTGGATAGGACAGATAGGGACAAAGGAGGAATGATGGTGGACATGAAGAGAGGAGAGTGGACAGGAGATACTGGAATTCAGAAGATGGATGGCACTAGGGGTGTGGGTGGAGAAGGAAGGACTCCAGGAGCAGAAGATGGATGGGTCTAGTCACATTTTGTATAGGCATCAAACAAACAAAACAAGAAAAATCCCATCTGGTTTAAACGTGTCTGTGGCAGTAGAAGGAGCGTGTTCTGTTCCTGAGGAGATGATCACAATTTGAATATTTTTCTCTGGTGAGTTGTAAAGGGGATAAAGCACTTACATCCCTCTCCTTTTTCATTTAACAAAACCATAATGCGGGACAGTAGAGTGGCTGTATGATTAAGGGGGTCAGTAGACTTAAAGGGGTGGGTCAATAGAGTGGGCAGACTTGATGGGCTATAGCCCTTATCTGCCGTCATCTTTCTATGTTTCTAGCACCGGCCATGGCAGTAACAGCTCTGATGCTCATAGGAATTCTATGAGCGCTGGAGCTGTTGACGCCATAGCCGGCGCTAAAAGCCACGCTATAGTTTTGTAACTGGCTAGGATGACCGCATAAAACGAAGCTATCTTTTATGCATTTCATCCTAGCCAGTTAAATGCTGAACCTTACGGTGCCTGGACCTGAGCCATCATTGACTATCTGGGAATAAAGCAGGCTGAGATTATCCGGCTCTGCGCCCATTGTTGCATGAGGAAGGCTCCTGTGAATGCATAATATATGCGTGCATTTAATACTGTTACAATGCTAATTTAAGGGTCAGTAATTTTTATAGTAGAGTTCCAGGCAATAGAATTTAACTCAGATAATTTTTGTTGATTATGTAGTCAGGTTATTTGTTGTTTTTTTTTAATTGCTTGGGAATATATAAATTGAATTATTTTTTTTTCTTGGGGCAACTGCCTGGCTAATGTTTAGTGTTAGGGGAGCTCCTCACCGTCCTTCCTGACCAGAGTTTTCAGGGAGTCCTTTCTTTTTGGGTGCCAACTCATGCCTCGCCTCAGGCAGCAGATTGCCGTGAGTTGGCCATGGGAGTGAATGTTATCAGTGGAGGGGGCCAAGAGGAAAAAAAATATACAGGGTAAGTGCTGCCTCTAGGGGAGGAGGGCTAAAAAAAAAACAAGACCTGCCTGTGAAGGCTGAGGAGGAGGAAAAAGCGCTGCCTGTGGATGGTCCCAGGAAAAGAGTTCTGCCTGTTTGGGGTGGGGGATGCTTGGTAAGAGGAAATGCTGGTATGGAGGCAGGAAAGGAGAAAGAGCTGGGATTTGGTGTTAAGCTTAAAGAAGGGAGAGAGGGAACACTAAGATAAATGGATTTTTACATTTGATATTATATATACACTAGTCATTAATCCCGTTACATTAACGGGTGCTAGAATATGTCTATCTGTCTTTCTTTCTTTCTGTGTCTCTCCCTCCCACTGTCTGTCTTTCTTTCTGTCTGTCTCTCTCCCTGGCCTCTTTGTCTGTCTGTGTTTCTTTCTTTCTTTCTCTCTCCCTGCCTGCTGTCTTTCTGTGCGTCTGTTTTTCATTCTCGTGCGCTGCCTGCCTATCTTTCTGTCTCTCTCTATGGCCCCCTTTTGTCTCCCTCCCCCCAAAACAAACCAAGATTGCGCCTGAAGATTTTATGGTAATGTCGGATGGCTCGGCGTGGGCCCCGTGTAGCAGGAGCTGAAAGCAGCACTGGGGGCTCGTGAGAGGAGCCGCTGCTGCTGGCGGCCAAAGTAGGTTCTGGGAAGAAGGCTGGGGACTCACGCATGCGCACTCCTGATCACGGAACACGCAGATAGGACTGCGCATGCGTGGCTACCGTTTTATTATATAGGATTATAAGCGTGATTTTGCACAGTATAGTGTGTGATTTGGGAGGTGGTGGAGGAAGGCCAGTGACTGAAACTTTTGTCCGTACTGGCTGAACGGCCATTTGGCTGGCACGTGAAATGGGCATATGGTCTGAGGCCTTTCCTTCTTGCCACAGATCATGTAACCTTTTATGGAACAATTTGTTATAGCTCTTAACTTTTTTGAACATGTTAGATAACTTTGGGCATATTTATTTAGTTATACATTTTGAGTTCCATTTTTGTTTTGATGTATGTTTTGAGTAGCCAGAATGAGTATATATTTAATGTGTGTATGCAAATGATATGGTAATCTATCAAGCCCCACCCTTTGCCCCCCAGATGAAACAAAAGTTGATACCCTTGCAACAGTGTCAATGTCACACTGTATGGAACAGTGGGAACTACAGTATCAGGCAAGCCAATAGCTAAACAACAAGGCACTGGAGTGAGCAGGGACTTGGCAGCTCTTCAGTGCATGCATATGCTAGGCCCCACCCCCACCCACTTCCTTATTTAGCTGCTAGCTTGCCAGTTCATTCCCACCTGCCAATAACTGGAAAGGACAGGGGATGGGAGGGAAGGGGTATCCTAGTGGCTACAGCTCCTTGTTTTCATAGGCAAGTCACTTATCTAACCCCTCCCCGCCCTATTGCCATAAATGCAGACTTAGATTGTGAGCCCTCTAAAGAATGGGATGCACTTCCTCGTACTGAATGTAACTTGCCTTGAACTACCACTGAGAAACAGAATGAGCTAAATTCAAAAGCATCTCTTGCTCAGGCAGAACCCCTGTTTTGCCAATGCCCAAATCTTTACTGATTGATTGATTTCCCGACTCCCCTTGCCTACTCCTTCCCGACTCCCCTTCCCTTTTTCATTTTCCCCAGCATGAGCAGAATTACAAACTTGCTGCCCGCATCATGTTGGCTCTCCCTCTGACATCACTTCCTAGATGAGAGACCTGGAAGTGATGTCAGAGAGAGCTGACAGCAATGTGGGCAGCAAGTTTGAGATACTGCTTGCGCTGGGAAAATTAAAGAGGTACAAGGGAAGGGGTGCACACATGCAGCTGGGAGGGTTGGAGAGGAGGACAGGGGGCCCTTACTACACTGCTGCTTGTATACCATCTTTTTGTGGCTTTGGCATTTCAAAGAAGTGGGCATTGGAGGATTAAGTGACTTGCCCAGGGTCACAAGGAGCAGCGCTGGAATTCGATCTTACAACCTCTGGGTACAGGGGCACCAGCTTTACCAGTGAGCCACACCTCCCCAAGCAGCAGCAGCCCTGCTCCCTTCTCAGCAAAGCCTTGGTGCAATTTTTTTGTGTGTGTCACTTATCTTCTCCCCAGCCATTCTACACACTTCAGAACAGCGAGTTATTAAATGTAAAATATGGAAAGTTCCACAGTTACTTCGGTAGCAGTTCATAAATATAATGGCCTCATTTCTTCTGTAATGCACAGGTCTGATGAAGCATTAAACACTTGCTTGTTAATTGGAGGTGCTAACAAAGCCGGGGATGAGAGATAATGAACCTTTATCCTTCAGGGGCCTCCTTCTAATCATAACTGAGTTTAAATAACAATTCATTCGCTGCTGAGGAGAGATGAATCGGGTCTAGAAGACTGGCTTTGGCCAGAAGGAGGTAAATCTATGCATCGAGACGGTGGTCAATAAGGATAGAGGAGGGTGAAGGCAGTTGGGTAGTGAGGGTGAGGTGCCCCTCCCCCACCCTGTTATCCACGCCCCCCCCCGCTCCTTCCCCACTCCCCCTGCCACATGTGTGCCCCCCTTCCCTCTAGTTCACTGCCATAACAATTTCAATGGGCTCCTCGCAACCCCAGCAGTTCTCTCTCTCTGACATCACTTCCTATATACAACACCCGGAAGTGACATCCAAGGAACACGTTGAAGTTGTTGCTCACTGCAGGAAACAACGAGGTTGTATGGGGAAGGGAGGAGTGGGAAGAGGCAGAGGGGGCAGAGAGGGGTGCCAGTGCCCCCCTCAACATGGAGCCCGGGGAGGACCACCCCCTCTCCTCCCCCCCCTTACTACGCCATTGGGTGAAGGCCATTCCTGGAGGTGTGCTGACACTGCTTTTCTGGGCTCGGAAGAGATCTTCAGTCTGGCCCACTCCACTCTTGTAATGTTTATTAAGCTTCTATGTTCTGGAATACCACAGTCCCACCTCTCAACCAACCTTGTTTATGTATAAGCGACTTGAACTATACGCAGCGGAAAAACAAAATCCTCTTTCTTTCTTTCTTTTTTTTTCTTTATTCATTTTAAAGCCATAAATAAGTGCAAAATAAAATACAATCATATAATTCTATAAAAGCACATAAATACAATTACAATTATAATCTATGACAAAAAGAGTATCACTCCCCGTCTCCCCCCCCCCCATAATTATGTCTAAGAACTACACTCAAATTGAGAATTGAAAAATACATTCCAACCCACCCTGGACGTGCATGACCAAAGGGCATAATCAGCAATCACTCTGCAAAATTTTGTCAATGGCTCCCAAATCTTCAGAAACTTCTTATAATATCTCTGATGTTTGGCCATATTACGTTCCATCTTAAAAACATGACAGAGAGACTCCCACCAAAAGGAATAGTTCAGTCTATCCCAGTTTTTCCAATTCCTTAGAATAAGCTGTATGGCTGAAGTTTATTATTATGGGATGATATTTGGCTTGTAGCTCTCATCATAGTGCCAAATAGCACGGTGTCATATGTTAGTGCCACTGGATTTTCCATTACTTTGTTTACCTGATCCCAAATGGATCTCCAAAATTGAAATATCAAGGGACAATAAAATAATAAATTATCTAATGTCCCAGGTTCGAGATGACAGTGCCAACACCTATTAGACTTAAAACTATTTAATTTCTGTAACCGAACTGGGGTCCAAACTGCTCTATGTAACAAAAAAAAAAAAACAAGTTTGTCTCATAGATGCAGACACCGTACATCTCATCCTCCAAGTCCAAATTCATGGCTTCTTTCATTATCTCTTCATTATCTCTTATGTCTCCCATTGACACATATTTGCAAATTACCCAGTTAAAACTGTAATATACTTATCCTTAATGTGTACTGAAATTACTCATATTTATATGACCTGAAGAGAATTTCTAAGGTTTATTTGAGATATTCTTGATTGATATGTTTCAATGTTTTATGACCTTGTATTATTTAAAAATCTAAAGAAATTGAACTTGAAGAAAATAAAAAAAAAGGCTGCCATCCAGATTTTTTATTAGATGCATATTATAATGTTTGACAGCAACCATTGGTTGCGATAGTTATTTTGTCCATCCTTAGTCACATTTTTCCCGCTCTGAAGATTTGCTATTAGACCAGTGAGTAACCACATTCATAAAATCCGGTCCCCTAGACCCACCCCCCAGGCCCGCCCATCCCCGCCCTCTTATGCCCCAGCCTTGCCCTAGCCCCGCCCCCACTGCTTGCTCTGGTCGTGCAGGAGGGCATCCGCACAGACACGGGTGCCGTCTCGCTCGACCCGATTTTGGGGGAAGCTTTTCAAAACCCGGGCAAAGTGCTGGATTTTGAAAAAGTCGTCCGGACCCCCGGACGTGTCCTCAAAAGGAGGACAAGTCTGGGGAGATCCGGACGTTTGGTAACCCTACCACAGCAAGACCTTTCATGGTCAGAAAATCTATCTAAAAAATTGATATAAATTCCAGGGGAGGGGGGGGGGGGGGTTGTGAATATAGACAAATGCATACACACCACTAGCTCATCTCATTCTGCCAGAAATCCTGGTCCCTGCCTATACTACTTCCATGTACTGTACTATTTCAGTTTATTCCCTGTTGATATCACGTTGCTAGGCTCCATGCAGTCAGTCAGAGGCCTCAACCACACTAAATACTAGTGTCTCTCAAACTTTCTCAAGCCGAGGCACACTAAAGGTAGTGGCCACGGCTTGAGGCACTCAGAAGTGTGTGGATGTCGTCGTGATGACATCATTCTATGCGTGACATCATTATGTCTACGTCCGCACATGTGCAGAGGGCCTGAGACGCCAGTAGGGAGTGCCAACAGGGAAGCGTGCCGGAGAGAAGGAGAGGCACTGGCGCCAGCTAATTGCCTACAGCAGTGTTTCTCAACTACTTCAAGCTAAGTACCCCCTAAGTCTAACAAATATCAACTGAGTACCCCAACCACAGACCTCCCTAGGCCCACCCAAGCTCTGCCCCAGATCCCATCCCCTTTACTAATTGTAATGCAATTTTTTCCCATTCATTTTTCATATACACAGCAGATGTAAATTCTCAAAACTGACACATATCAATCACTATATGGAAAATAAAATCATTTTACCTACCGGCGAGCCTCTGCAGGCTGCTGTAATTAGCTTTAAAGGTGAGACCGGGAGGCCAGGGGGGGAGCTGGAGGATGCTAGAGAGAAGGGGGAAACATGCAGCCCTTTGACAAATCGGGCAGCGCTGGTGCTGGACCGCGTAGGGAAGTCAGCTGGCAGGCACCTCTTTTCCTCCTCAGTGTGCCGCGGGCACACTTGGAATCTCAGGAGGCGCACAGTTTGAGATACACTGCTATATACCGATATTCGGCTGGCAGTGATCAGCATTTTGCTGACCGCTGCTAGCGTTAAACTCAGAAATTCAGTGCTAGGCCATATGCAGGCTATGGGCTACCACATAAACATTGGCTTTGCCTTTAACAAAGCCACAGTAGAGGTTTCTACCGTGGGACAGCGAGGTAAATGCTCCAACACTCACAGAATTCCTAAGAGCATCAGAGCATTTACCTCACCAGTCTGTGATAGAAACTTCTACTTTGGCTTTGTAAAAGGAGTCCAAAGATAGGACTGATTTTTATATGGTCCCATTTATGTGGTTAACCTGGCTGGTTAAGTGCTGAATATCCACTCCCCAGAACGCCCCCAAACTAGCTGGTTTTGAGTTTGGTGCTAACCAGTTATTTTCAGTGGCGCTAGCTGACCCAAAGAAGAAAATTTAACGAACCAGGAGCTGTTTCTGGTTGACTATCAACCCTTACATTGCTTTGAGTTTACGCCCTCCTGATGTCACACTGTTAGCTCCTCCCAGTCAGTCAAAGGCCCCATCCATACACACTATATTATTTGAGCTTATCCCTTCTTGATGTCTCACTGCTAGCCCCTTTCCATGGGCTTTGATATGAGATAGTAATGTTTACAAATATTTCTCCCAAAATATTGTTGCTACCTCTTTGCCATCCCAGTTAGAGTGCACATCACTAACTGACTCAGGAGCTACCAAAAAGAGAGTTGTGCGGGGACAGAAATCCCACCCATCCCCGCCCGTCCCCCACCAGGATCCTCTCCGTCCCCACCCATCCCCGCAAAAAGCAGCAATTACTTCTGACGGGATCATCAATTCCACAGTTTCTTTTGTGTTTGCGCTGCTGTTTTCCTTGTGGAATCTCTTTGGTGGAACCTTTTTTGTTTTCTGTTCAGGTAATTAACTTATAAACCCCCTCTTTTACTAAGGCTGACGTGTCCATTATATTATATGGATGAACCCCGCTTCCAAAGTCTTCCATCCCCACGGGAGTCCTGTTGGCTAGAGGGGGGTCTCCGTGGAAGTCCCATGGGTTAGGGAAGGATTCCTGCGGGACCTGCGGGATTCCCACGATCACCGTTCCCATGCAGACCTCTACTACCAAGTAGAGAATGATATGGGGACAAATTTCTCCCCGTTCCCGCGGGAACTCATTTTCCCATCCCGTCCCATCCCAGCGAGTTCTTTTCTTGTCCCTGCCCCTGCCCCATTCCTGCAAGCTCTGTCCTCATCTGCACAAGCCTCAAACACGTTAAAATCATAAGTAGCAACATTCTAGAGCTCAGATTGTGATGTCATAATGCCTCGTTCCACCAATGCCTAAGCTCTATCCTCATCTGACAAGTCTCAAACACTTTAAAATCATAAGTAGCAACATTCTAGAGCTGAGATTGTGATGTCATAATGCCTCATTCCACCAATGCCTAAGCTCTATCCTCATCTGCACAAGCCTCAAACACTTTAAAATCATAACTGTTTGAGGCTTGTGCGGGCAGGGACAGAGACAACACCAAAACTTGAGATCCTGCGGGGACGGGGACAAATTTGTCCCCATATCATTCTCTACTGCCAAGCAGAGTAGTGCAATTGACAGGGATCCCAAGGCTGAGACCTTACCAGACAACCTCCCTCTTTTACTAAGGTGCGCTAACCCATTAGCGCGCGCTAAACACTAACGCGTCCATAGACTAACATGCATGCATTAGCATTTAGCGCACGCTAAATTGATTAGCACACGCTAATAGGTGAGCGCACCTAAGTAAAAGAGGGCCAAAGAGATCCAGCAGTACTAGTAGGAGGAGCCTGTCCCTCCATTCCCTATCGCTGCGACATCAGTAGATTGCAGCTTTTTCTAGACACCAATTTATAAAATTACCTTCTTCATAGCTACCTTGTCTTCTTCTCGTGGCATAGCATTTAGAGCTACATCCTCAGCACCCAGAGGTTTTGGGTTCAAACCCCTGCTCCTTGTGACCCCTAGGTAAGTTACTTAATCATCCACCACCCCAGGTACATTAGATAGATTGTGAGCCCACCAGGCCAAATAGGGAAAATGCTTGAGTAGCTGATTTGTAACCCTTTGAGCTCCTTTGAGATGATGGGCTATTAAAAAAAAGCATATCAGGATAGTGGGAACCCACAGTAAAACCATTCTTGAATTGTAAATGTACCAATGGAAGGCAAATTACAAACCGCTTCTGTGGATTAAACAGCGACTTTACTCAGGGGTGTCCAACCTTTTGGCTTCGCTGGGCCGCATTGGCCGAAAAAAATGTTCCTGGGGCCACACAAACATGCAAACGCTGCAGCAAGACAGAGGAAGGAGCCGGCAAGACGGTAAATACCCGGGGGCAGCAGAGGAAAATATGACCGAGGCCGCACAAAATACTTCACTGGGCCGCATGCGGCCCTTGGGCCGCAGGTTGGACACCCCTGCTTTACCTGTAGAAATTGGGTTTTGTTTTTACGATTGCCTGCTATGTCTGTGGTGAGTGCACACATGGAATGCCATTCCAGGCATACTTCGACCTGTTCTGGGGGTAGGCAAGCCTGCAGCTGGGGCTGGGCCAGGGTTTGGAACTCTGTATATTAACTGGGAAAAATATTCACAAAAATCAGCATGTGTAAACGTGTGTGGGCTTTTTTTTTTCTAGGATAATTTTCAAAGGGAATGCATATGCATAATTTCACTTTGAAAATCAGACACAGTGGGCAGAGTGAAAAATATGTGCATGCTTTTCACCCACACAAGCAATTGTAAAATTACCTCCCAAACTGATCCAATACTGTTTATTTTTTGAACTATAAGGCTTCCAGGCACTTATCTAATCATACATACAGCAGGCTGTCACTGCTAACTAAGTCCCAGCATGGTAAATGCGATGCAACCCGTAGAAATGGAATGGGCTGTGTCACATTTGGCTAAGGTGACCATATGTCCCGTTTGAATGGGACCATCCCTTTTTCTGATCCCCTGTCCCGTTGTCCCCACACACAGCTTCAGGATGCTGAAATGTCCCGTTTTCAATGACGGCGTCCCAAAGCTGTGAGTGGGGACAACGGGACAGGTGATCGCGGGAGAATGGGCTCTCTCCCTGCTTACCTGCTCACCACCGCAACAATAGCTGGAAAGACATGTCCCGGCACCGAACCAGAAGCCTTCTCCCCAACATCAATTCTGACGTCAGAGAGGAAGTTCTGGGCCAGCCAATCGCTGTCTGGGACATGCCTTTTCTGCGATTGTTGCAACAAGGGCAGGAAGTAGCAGCGGGTGGCGGCGACACACCAGAGGGGAGCAGAATCGGGTAGGCTTCAGAGGGAGGGAGGCAGGCAGACAGACAAGTAGGAGTCCTACCTGCAGTTCAGCTTTCTCATATTCGGTGCGGCAGGGAGGGAGGGAGGCTGGCTAGCTTCGGGGGAGGGGGTGGAACAAAGGCTGGAAAGCAGTAAGGGGGAGGCAGGCAGTCAGGCTGGCTTTGGCAAGGGAGAGGCACTAAGGACATAGGAAGGAGGCACTAAGGACATAGGAAGGGGCACTAAGGACATGGGAAGGAGGCACTAAGGACATAGGAAGGAGGCACTGGGGGCACTAAGGACACAGGAAGGAGCACTAAGGACATAGGAAGGAGGCACTGAGGGCATTAAGGACATGGGAAGGGGCACTTAGGACATAGGAAGGAGGCACTGAGGGCACTAAGGACATGGGAAGGAGGCACTGGGGACACTAAGGACACAGGAAGGGGCACTAAGGACATAGGAAGGAGGCACTGGGGGCACTAAGGACATAGGAAGGAAGGAGGGAGGGAATAGAAAGGGACAATTGTTGGGCCTGAGTGCAAAAAGAAAGAAAGAAATGAAACTAAGGATGCACAGTCAGAAGGAAGCGCAACCAGAGACTCATGAAATCACCAGACAGCAAAGGTAAGAAAAATTATTTTATTTTCAATTTAGTGATCAAAATGTGTCAGTTTTGAGAATTTATATCTGCTGTCTATATTTTGCACTGTATTTGTCGATTTTTCTATAGTTACTGAGGTGACATTGCATATTTTAAAGTCATCTGCCTTGACATCTTTGAACCCCCCCCCAAAAAAAATATAAATGATAATTAACATTTTATCTGTGTATAGTGTGCTTTGTGGGGGTTTTTTTAAAAATTATTTTATGGTTACCATTATGAATTAATAAGATATTATGTGTACATGAAAAATGAATGGAAGAAATTGGAGGCAGGTGGGATTGTGGGCGGGACTGACAATTAATAGATGTCCCGTTTTGATGAAAAAAAATAAATGGTCACGTTACATTTGGCGCATGGTAATCACTGCTGCAGCTTCGTAAAAGGAGCATTTACTGTTCTATGCCTTTCTGACGGGACATGGTGTGGTATGTTAGGAATTAGCCCCTGAATTATGGTGTGGGTTGGAGTTCACATTTCTAGTCTGATGTTGATTCTCTGTGCCTCACTTTTCTCCTTGGTGCCACAGTTCAAACCTCAGCTCTGCTACTCCCTCTCTGTGTAAGTTTAAACAGGGCTGATCCAAGAATACAGGTGAACCTTCAGAAGCTCTAAGCCCAATCACCTATAGTCTAGCACAGTGGTGTTTTTAGATAGAAATATTTGGAGTGGCGAAGAGGGGGCATGCTGGTTATGGAGGGTGGCAAGCCAAAATTACATTCCTGCACATCATCCCCATCCCCTCCCTACACCCAGGGTCTTGGGGAGGAGGCTGAGCACAAAGTGTGTGTGGGGGGGGGGGGATAAAATTTTGTAGCATTCTGCTGCAAGTCTCTGTCCCATAACGCCCACATACCTGAGCTTGCAGAGTCTCCAAGCACTGCCAACTGACTCACACCTCTACCCAAAGCATACATGTTCCCTGTGTGGCTGGCCTTTTTCTACCAGAACATATTCCATTTCCGTGAAAATGAGCACATGTGGGAGAAGCTCAGTTTTGTGAAAAACAGAGTATGTGCAAGGAGGGAGGGGGGGGGGCCAGGCACAGTGGTCTAGGGAAAGTGTAGGCCACAAGTGAAAGAGCACATCTGCTTGTGGGGCTTGGAGATCCTCGCTAGCAGTGAACAGCATCTCCTAGCTGCTGCTCACACTGGCCTCGGCTCTCCTGACATCTCTTCCTGGTCACAGGACCAGGAAGTGACATCAGAGGGAGAGCTGAGATTGGCACATGCAGCAGCTAGGAGATGCTGCTTGCTGCCAGCAAAGATTTTGAAGAGGTATATAGGGGGTATGGGCACACATAGGGGATGAGTGCATGGCATGGAAATGCTGGGCACTTCCTTCCCTCACTATGCCACCGAGTATGAGCAGGCACAGATTTATGTGTATAAATTATAGAATACTATCATTTACATGAGGTTTTATTTTGTAATAATTTAGGGATCCTTTTACTAAATGGCGCTAGAGGTTTTTAGCGAGGTAAATACTCCGAGGCTCATGGAATTCCTATGAGCATTGGAGCATTTGCCTTACCAGCCCATGCTTAAAACTTCTAGTGCTGTTTAGTAAAACCCAGCATTAGGCAGGAACATTTATACCAACTGATAGCTCAATGATTGACATAAGTGGTCACACCTAAAATAAACATACATATTTGCTCTGTTATGTTAATATTCTATTTAAAAAAGTAGACACCTACTTTCTATTATAGAAGAGGCACCAAAAAGGCTCTCTTTTATAGAATTACTTTCACTGGAGCTAAAGTATGGATTACATTAAATAAATTATTGCTGGCTTTTCAAAAGCTGCGGCAAAGGTTTCTATCAGGGGCCAATGAGGTAAATGCTCCAATGCTCGTAGAATTCCTATGAGTGTCGGAGCATTTACCTCACTGGCCAGTGGTAGAAACTAGAGAATGACATGGAGACAAATTTTTCCCCATCTCTGCAGGAACTCATTTCCCCATCCCAACCCGTCCCTGCCCCATTCCTGCAAGCTCTGTCCTCATCTGACAAGTCTCAAACACTTTAAAATCATAAGTAGCAACATTCTAGAGCTGAGATTGTGATGTCATAATGCCTCATTCCACCAATGCCTAAGCTCCGTCCTCATCTGCACAAGCCTCAAACACTTTAAAATCATAAGTAGCAACATTCCAGAGCTCAGACTGTGATGTCATAATGCCTCATTCCACCAATGCCTAAGCTCTGTCCTCATCTGACAAGTCTCAAACACTTTAAAATCATAAGTAGCAACATTCCAGAGCTCAGACTGTGATGTCATAATGCCTCATTCCACCAATACCTAAGCTCCGTCCTCATCTGCACAAGCCTCAAACACTTTAAAATCATAAGTAGCAACATTCCAGAGCTCAGACTGTGATGTCATAATGCCTCATTCCACCAATGCCTAAGCTCTGTCCTCATCTGCACAAGCCTCAAACACTTTAAAATCATAAGTAGCAACATTCCAGAGCTCAGACTGTGATGTCATAATGCCTCATTCCACCAATGCCTAAGCTCTGTCCTCATCTGACAAGTCTCAAACACTTTAAAATCATAAGTGTTCACGGGAATGGGGCAGGGACAGAGATAGCGACAAAACTCATGGGGACGGGGAAATTGAGTTCTTGCGGGGATGGGGACAAAATTGTCCCCGTGTCATTCTCATGTAGAAACCTCTACCGTGGCTTTGTAAAAGGAGCCTATGTTAGGAAAAATATATTATGGTGGCCGAATGATTCCAGGCCAGTTACTTTATTGCAAAACATACAAAACTCGTTGCAGCACATAACACCTCTTCTTTGATTACATGTACAGGGCTATGTATGTGGATGGCACTTTATCAAAGATTGAAATGAAGCTGCTTGTTGAATCAGGACCATGCTGGCGAATCTGACTTCACTCAAGCTGGTATGCATCATCCAGCCCTCCACGTCTACAGAAATGTTCTCAGGACATGACACAGGCAGGCTCTTGAAGAGTTCTCAGTGGCTCATGAACATTAAGGCTGCAGATAATTAAGAGCTTTAAAAAGAAACTTCATGCATGTTATAATCGCTCTCTTCAGTTCCACCCAGGAGGCATTTTGGTTACATCCCAGCTGCCTTAATGTGTTTCTCTCAGGTCGGGCTACATTCGGTCATGAAAGTAGAGAATAAAAAATTGCTCTTTTTTAGAACATCCTTCCTTTCTCTGTCTCCCTTTCTTTTAGAGAAGCTGAAGAGATCCATCTGTCTATAGGTCTATAAAATCCGTCTAAGGTCTATATAATCCAGAGTGTAAATTGCTTGCCTGCTCTTTAAAAAGCTACAAGGACTAGGGGACATGCCATCAAGTTACAAAATGTTATGTTAATCAAGTTTTCTATTCCACCTTTACTTATTCACTTCAAGGTCAGATTAAATTACAAGAGGTTGGATCAGTTACCCAGGAAGTTGCAATGAACAGTTTGATATGGACATTGAATAGAGTTGCTAGTACAGGTAGATCAGTATCGTTACTAATACAGTTAGGTCATAGTTACAAATACATCGTTACAAATTCAAGTAGGTCATCGTTGGCTCATCATAGTGTAAGGTTCCAGTATTTTGCTAATTGATACTGTATGGATAGGTTAATTTGACTGGTAGACTTTATATTGTTGCATGTTGGGAATTTTAAGTGGAAAAGATTTCTGGTAGAATATCTGTTGGAGGCACCCTGGAGTAGGATGGCCAACTCTTTTAGGTAATCGGGGGTGTTCCCAGTCAGGATCTTTAAGGTATTGATGCCTAATTTAAACTTGATCCTTGCAGTTAAGGGCAGCCAATATAGTAGGGCTGTAGGTGTTCCAATTTCCATAGTCATATGTGAGTCTTACTACTGCATTTTGAACTAGTTGTAGACATGATAGCAATATTTTAGAGCAAAGATTTACCCCCTCTTCTACGAAACCGCGCTAGCGGTTTTTAGCGCAGAGCGCCACGCTGAATGGCCTGTACTGCTCCCGATGCTCATAAGAACTCAATGAGTGTCGGGAGCAGCGCAGGCCATTCAGTGCGGCTCTCTGCGCTCAAAACCGCTAGCACGGTTTCATAGAAGAGGGGATTAATGTTACATTACAGTAGTCTAGTCGAGATAGGATTAGGGATTGCACTAAAATATGTAAGGCCTCTGATTTGAAGTATTTTCTGATGGATCTTAGCTTTCTCATCACAAGGAAAGTGTTTTATTTATTGTTTGTGGCTCTTCATGGATAGGTGGTTATCAATTTCTACTGCTAAGATTTGGGATTGTAGTTCTAATGGAAAGTCTGTGTTGTCTACTGCAATCCTTGGAGTGTAACATGGGTCAGGTGAGGGTCCTAGCCAAAGGAATTTGTTTTTGTTCTTATTTAGTTTGAAGCAGTGGGTTGAGGTCCAGTTTTCTATGATGTGGGCACATTTTAATAATAATAATAATAACTTTATTCTTGTATACCGCCCAACCATGAGTTCCAGACAGTTCACAATCAAGAAGAACTGTACAATCAGTGAAGTATACATAAAATAAGGTTAAAAACAATGATCATGCTACAAACTTATCAAACAAATATGTTTTCAAGGACTTTCTAAGACATAGTAAGAATGCATTTGTAGAATCAAAGGACTTAACCAGTGATGAGGATGTTGGCTAATACAGCCGTTACAGGTAACATGATCGTTATGTCATCTGCATAGGTGAAATGTTTTATTTGTGCAAAATCTAGATTGGCTCCCAAGGATTGTATTAGAAAGTTGAACACTGGTGGTGAAAGTAGGGATCCTTGGGAGACCCCACTTAGAGGGTGACAGCTGCCAGAAAGTTCACCATCTTTAAGTATAGCATAGTGCCGAGTGGTTGAAAGCCTTGGAACCAGGAGAGGACTGGGCCACTGAATCTGAAATCAGTGAAGATCTTGGACATTTGATCAAAGTCTACTTGGTGCTATGATTTTTCCTGAATCCCGATTATGAAGTGTGAAGGATATTGAAGTGTTGTACGTAGCATTCAAGTTGTTCTGTGACATATCCTTCCATCAGTTTTATAAATAGGGGGATGGAAGCTACTAGCCTATAATTGGTCACATCAGAAGGGTTGAGTTTTGGGAATGTGCGTTAAGATAATTCCTTCTCCTTTTATTTTAATCCATCGATAGATCTCACGACTTCCTCCATCTTGTGAGGCTGCGGCGTGTCGGCGTGAAAACCATGCAGCTGTTTGTGCGTGCACAGAGCCTGCACACCCTTGAGGTGTCTGGACAGGAAACTGTAGCCCAGTTAAAGGCTTGCGTTGAGTTTTTTGAGGGCCTTGCTGCTGAAGACCAGGTGCTGTTGCTGGGCAGAACACCCTTAGAAGATAAGGCAACTCTTGAGCAATGTGGCATCAGCGCACTAGCCACCCTGGAGATTGTTGGCCATATGCTGGGAGGTAAAGTTCATGGGTCTTTAGCCCGTGCTGGGAAAGTCAGAGGTCAAACTCCAAAAGTTGCCAAGCAGGAGAATAAGGAAAAGAAGACAGGGTGTGCCAAGCAGTGCATGCAATACAACCGTGGCATTGGCAAAAAGAAGGGGCCCAATGCGAACTCTTAAAATATCTTTCTATTTGCTATTTCCAATACAGTAGATATGAATATCCCCCTCCCCCCAAAGATAATTCCTCCTCCTGATTTGGGGAAAAGAACAGTTTTTAGGTGATAGTTAAACCATTGGGTTATTTTTCCTATGGTTCTTGGGGTATCTGCTTTGATCAGGTAAGATGGGCAGGTGTCAAGAATTCAGTATGCTTTGGACTATTTTAGAAGTATTTTGTGTCTTCGAATTTGATCTCATATAAATCATTTCAAGATCTGCTGGTATTTCCATAGGTGGTTTTGTTGCAGTGGGTCTAGCTCAGGGGTAGGGAACTCTGGTCCTCGAGAGCCTTATCCCAGTTGGGTTTTCAGGATTTCCCCAATGAATATTCATTGAAAGCAGTGCATGCAAATAGATCTCATGCATATTCATTGGGGAAATCCTGAAAATACGGCTCTCGAGGACCGGAGTTCCCTACCCCTGGATCAATATGAACAAGATCACAAATGGTGACAACCCCTCTATTACAACAGCTTCAGAACCAATGGCTAGATTCACTAAGCAAACCGATCGTGTACCGATCGGTTTGCGAGCCCTTAGCCACCAGATTTCCCTCCTGCAGTAGTCACTAACCTGTGTAGCGATCCGCTTCCGGTGCGTGCATGCAAATGAGGGGAACTGCATGCAAAGTAGACAGGGACGCGATTCACTAAACTTTTTTTCGATCAGACTGGGCTCGCAAAAAGCGACTGCTCAGGACCAGTCACTGAAGCCCTTTGCGACTGCCCTGCCTTCTCCCGCCCTTCGTTCTCACCTGTCAGCCCCATCTCCTGCAGCCCCGAACGAGCCTGCCTACCTGCCCCGATCTCTCCTGCCTGCTCGTCCCGACTCTCTTGCTCTCTGCCGCCCTTGCCTGCAATGCAAGCCTGTGGTTTTAAAGCGGGGCTGCACGCCGCAGTGCAGCGCCAGCTTTAAACCCGCGGGCTCGCACTAAAGTGAAGGAGGGAAGAGGCTGCTGCCGCTGCCAAAGTTTAAACTTAAAAAAAGTTTAAAGTTAAAAAAAAAAGTCGTGGCTAGGACAGGTCTGCGCATGCGCGATCTGTGCAGGCAGATGGGGGCGTTCCTTTAGATCACCCCCATCTGCATATTTTAGGTTAGTGAATTCATCGGACCTGCCTGAATCAGAAACGGATTGTTCCGATTCGGGCAGGTTAATGACTCTAGCCCTAGCTATTTTAAACAAAGATTCAATCCACACAAGACCAGCTACCCCCCACCAGTCCAGCTAGACCAGGGGTAGGGAACTCCGGTCCTCGAGAGCCATATTCCAGTCGGGTTTTCAGGATTTCCCCAATGAATATGCATGAGATCTATTTGCATGCACTGCTTTCAATGCATATTCATTGGGGAAATCCTGAAAACCCGACTGAAATACGGCTCTCGAAGACCAGAGTTCCCTACCCCTGGCCTAGAGTAAAGCGTAGTATAGGGGGAACCCAAAATGGAGTTCACCT
Source organism: Geotrypetes seraphini (assembly GCF_902459505.1). NCBI lineage: Eukaryota > Metazoa > Chordata > Amphibia > Gymnophiona > Dermophiidae > Geotrypetes > Geotrypetes seraphini. The sequence goes on along the minus strand of NC_047089.1, from coordinate 213,130,957 downwards.
CAAGCAGCTGCCAGTATGATGCTGATGACAACTGGAATTTAAAAGTACTTCTGGGGAGAACATTACATTGAACTGGTCGACATACTTGAAGAAGGACATGGTACTACTTGAAAGAGTCCAGAGAAGAGCAACTAAAATGGTTAAGAGGCTGGAGGAGCTGTCGTACAGCGAGAGATTAGAGAAACTAGGCCTCTTCTCCCTTGAAAAGAGGAGACTGAAAGGGGACATGATCGAAACATTCAAGGTACTGAAGGGGATAGACTTAGTAGATAAGGACAGGTTGTTCACTCTCTCCAAGGCAGGGAGAACGAAAGGGCACTCTCTAAAGTTAAAAGGGGATAGATTCCGTACAAACGTACGGAAGTTCTTTTTCACCCAGAGAATGGTGGAAAACTGGAACTCTCTTCCGGAGGCTGTCGTAGGGGGAAACACCCTCCAGGGATTCAAGACAAAGTTAGACAAGTTCTTCTAGACCAGAATGTATGCAGGTAAGGCTAGACTCAGTTAGGGCTCAGTTCCTTGACCTGGGGGCCGCCGCAGGAGCACGATGGACCATTGGTCTGACCCAGCAGTGGCAATTCTTATGTTCTTATGGTGTACTAAGGTTCATTAGGGTTACCATATGGCTCCAGGAATAGGAGGGCAGATTGAGGCATCCAGGTTGTACTTCCACTGAAAGCAATGGAAGTAAAACTTGGATATCTGCAGTGGAAGAAAAGAAAGACAGTGACTCATATACTGTAGCACAAGCAACAATAGAGTATAACAGTAAGACACTGTCAACAGCTTCAATTTGAAAGTACTTCTGGAGATAATCTTATGTCAAAATCGCGTGATTGCTGGGTTGGTCTGGTAAGGCTTAGTAAAGCTTGCTTCTATACCTCAAAACCGTGACGTTCCATGTGGTTTACAAAAGAAAAAAAAAAGTAACAATCAGAAGAAGAATTAAATTACCTAGAAATTTAACAAACAAGTATATTTTTAAGTGTTTCCTAAACTGCTGCTACGTGTTAGCAGTCAAAATTAAAGAGTTCAAGTCCTTATCCCAGGACGCTGCTTGGTAGGATAAAAGACGATGATGATATTTTTTTAATCTACGTCCTTTAACAGATGGAAAAGAGACGAGAACGTCAGTACGGTGTAGTAAGGGTTCAGTAAAGTGCATTAGCACAGGAGGTTGTGGAAATCACATGATTGTTAGGTCAATACAGTGCGGTAAGACTCAGTAAAGTGCAATCATTTTTGAGGTCTATCAAGGAACAAGGCTGGTATATTTATTTGGACTTTGCTTACACGTTTTTTTCAGTAGTAGCTCAAGGTGAGTTACGTAAAATCTTAAAAATTACGGCACATTGTTCCATCGCTTTTTAGGTAATAGTTCCAATGAGGGTTAATGGATTCTTTTTTTGTAACCTAACTACGTAAACCGAATCGAGCACTTAATTTTAAGAGATGATTTGGTACATAAGTCTAAGATTTAGATTATATTAGGTACAATGGGTATTTCTCCATCTTTGGAGAGCTCACATCTCATTTTGTGACTGAGGCAATAAAGAGTTACATAGAAACATAGAATATGACAGCAGAAAGGGCCTTCGGCCCAACAAGTCTGCCCACTCAAATAACCCTCCCCCCTAAGTTCTTATTTGAAGTGAACCTACATGTTGATCTCATTTGTTCTTAAAGTCAGTCAGGTTATTGGCCTCAACTACCTGAAGTGGAAGATGATTCCAACGGTCAACCACCCTTTCGGTGAAGAAGTACTTCCTTTGCCATCCTTGTCCAATCCATCATCCTCTCCAAACTAGATTACTGCAACGCCATCTACTTAAATCTATCAAAAAAAAGTATTCTAAGACTCCGGCTAATCCAGAATACTGCAGCCAAACTGATCTTCTCAAAACGCAAGTCTGACCATGCCTCCCCACTCCTTGCTAAACTTCATTGGCTCCCAATAATCTCCAGATTCCATTTCAAATGTTCCTGCCTGGCTTTCAAGATCATTCACGGAATCCTGCCTCTTCTTATCCCACTGTCTTTCAACTCCTCCAGTCCCGACTCCTCCAGAACTGCCCAAAGGCTTAAACTAGCCTTCCCCTCTCCACGCGGCATCCACTATTCAGGCAAACTGGGAAAATCCCTTCTCTTCAAAATCACAGGTCTTTGGAACGACCTCACCACCCCGCTGCGGAACCTGAGCTCCCTTCAGTTATTCCGCAAACAACTGAAAACCTGGCTTTTCAGCAAATTGTAGCTCTATCCTTCCCCCCTTTCTCTCCCCCCTTCTACACATAAGTTCATGTAATCCTTTTTCTTCTTCTCTACCCACTATTTTAAGTTCTTGTAAACCGTGTCGAGCTCCATTCTCATGGAGATGATGCGGTATATAAACTTAAGGTTTAGATTAGATTAGATTAGTGTCACCATGAAATCTCCCGCCCCTGATTTTTAGCGGATGCCCTCTTGTCGCCCTAGGTCCTGTAAGGAAAAAGATGTCTTCTTCTACCTCAATACAGCCAGTAACGTATTTGAACGTCTCTATCATGTCACTCCTCTCTCTGTGTTCCTCGAGAGAGTATAGCTGCAACTTACCTAGATGTTCTTCATATGGGATATCCTTGTGTCCTGAGACCATCCTGATGGCCAACCATTGAACCGATTCTATTCTCAGCACATCCTTCTGATAATGTGGCCTCCAAAATTGTACACAGTATTCCAGTTAATTGACTTAACCCAAAATGGCAAAGAGCAGCAGTGGGATAGATGGACTTGGGAAAATTTACTTTTTCCCAGTGGCATAGCCCCAGTGGCATAGCGAGGATGAGTGGCATCCAGGGCAGCAGCATCCCTCCCTCACCCTCTTCTCCATCCCCCCCTACATCCTGACCCCCATTGCCGTGCCACACACCCCTTCCCTTCCCCTGTACCTCTTTAATTTTCCCGGCTGCTGCAGTCGTGTCGGCTCTCCCTCTGATGTCACTTCCTAGGTGCAGGACCCGGAAGTAACATCAGAGAGAGCCAATACTGACACGAGCAGCATATTTGTGACGCTGCTCACACCGGGAAAATTAAAGATCTAAGAGGGAAGGGGCACACGTACATGACAGGTGGGGGGTCGGGAAGGAGCGAGGGAAGGAGAGGAGGATGGGTGCCGGCACCCTCATCAAGACGGCGCCCCCCCTCCCCTTACTATGCCACTGTTTAGCCCTAGGATTAAGATATCTCTTGGAATACATCCTTCCAAGCTGGATTGACCACTGCTGGAAACAGGATACTGGGCTTGACGGACTTTTCGTCTGAACCTGTATGGCAATTCCTGTGTTCTTATGTAAGAGAAGAGAAATAGGCAATTTCCAGGCTCAGTTGTCTCTGGCTTCTTAAGTTTCTGGTCTGGTCTTGGTGGCAACCAAGGCAGGATTAATTCTTTAAGGGCCCCTAGGCACACAAGTACACTGGGCCCCCCTGGCTCTGCCCCACCCATGCCCTGCCCATGTCCCGCCCCAATTTATCTGTTTTCTTCTTTATTTTCACTTGTATTTCTTTTTTAAAAAAAATTCAAAACAAAGATTAATATACCAGTGCACAGTTTTTCTTCTATGCAACCCCCAAACATCTCTGAACAAATCCCCCTTCCTTCCCTTCCCACCTACTTACTCAGGAATTTAACTCTGAACCCTTTCCATGCAAATATGAAAGTGTTCAAATATTTGTAAAGCAGTAATACTATCCGAAATATAAGTCTATATTAATAACCAAGTTTACAATGCCTCTCAACTGCCTCACTCTACATCAACCAACTGTAACCCATATGTATGTATAAACAACCAAATCTGTAACTCCTCTAGTACGTTCTACTCCATGTATGTTAATTTGTAACGAAACAACAAGGCAAGCAGTCCACCAAAGAATCCAACGTGAAACAAAAGAAGATTGGCAGAAAATAAGGAAATTCAAATCAGGTTAATTCAAGGTGATCCCAAGAACCATGCCTGATGCATTTCGCTAAACAAGGTTAGTCAACGCTAACAAAAAACCATGTCTTTCATACAAACAGAACACAGAAAACACCTTCGCCTAGTATGGAATAAGTAATCACAAACTAACTTCTCCCCCCTTTTACAAAACTGTTGTATGGTTTTTAGCCAAAGCCAGCGATAAAAAAATGCTCTACAGTTTTGTAAAAGAGGGGATAAAATAGAAATACGTAGACAAAGGTTAAATAAAACCACCAAGATGCTGAACTCTGCAAACAATGCAACACCACAGAAACAGCAATGCATGTCCCCTAAAGCAAAAAATTAAATAAATAATAAAAAATTTTCTACCTTTGTCTTGTATGGTTTCAGCTCTCCTCATCTTCTTGTCACTCTCTTCCTTTCATCTTCTGTCCTTCTGTGCCACTTCCAGAAACTGTATGTTTCCCCCCTTCCATCTTTCCCTTCAGTTCCATTGGTCTGGAATCCATCTTCTTCCTTTCCTTCCTCCAATGGTCTGGCATCTCTCTCCTCTCCTCTTCTTCCCTTCCCTTCCCTCTTCCACACCCACACCCCCATGGTCTGGAATTTCACCTCTCCTCTCCCTTTCCCTTTCCCGCACTTCCATCAGCATCAGCCCCCTTTCTTTCCCTCCAACCCAATTCCATCCAATATCCTTCCCCCTTATGTTTTCCCCCTTTCCTTGCACACCAATTCCATCAGCATCTACCCCTTTCTTTCCCTCCAACTCAATTCCATCCAGTATCCTTCCCCTTATATCTCTCCCCTTCCCTGCACACCAATTTCATTAGCATCTGCCCCTTTCTCTCCTTCCACCACCCTTCCATACCACCCTGCTCCCTTTCTCTGCCTCCACCACCCTTCTAGGTCAGAGGGGGCCCACTGAAGAAACATAGGACCCGGTGTTTTTTTTTTCCTTGGCAACACGGCCCCCCCCCCGGAAAGATTGGTGGCGTTGTCACCCCCCCCTCCCCCCCGGGAGATTGACAATACCTCCCTCCCCTGTCATCGCCATCAACCAACCTGAATAAGTGACATCAGAGGGGGTGGACCGGCAGATGCAAAGAGTTGCTGCAAGGTCCTGCGTCTGCCGATCCAACCCCTCCATCATCACTTACCTCTTCCCTGAGCAGAGCCGGCAGACACAGTCATCACAAGATCTTGCAGCAACTCTTTGCATCTGCTGGTCCACCTCCTCTGATGTCACTTATTCAGGTTGGTTGATGGCGATGCCGGAGGAGGGTGGTGCTGTCGATCTCCTGGGAGGGACCCAGCGCTGCTGATCTTTCCGAGGGGGCCCCAGCACTGCCGATCTTCCCCGCGGGGCCGCGTTGTCAAGGGAAAAAAACCCAAAATGAGTCCTCTGTTTCATCGGGCCCACCTGACAACTTCGGGCCCTAGGCACATGCCTAGTTGGCCTATTGGTTAATTCTCCCCTGGTGGCAACATGTAACATGTTTTGCTGCTCTAGTGCCACTTCTCCTGTCTTCTCCTAGGATTCTATCAAGTTTTTCCTGGTTATCCTTTTATGATGCGTTTTTTTTTGTTTTTTTTTTCCTGTCAGCTTGGGAAAATCTGCATAGTTTATATCTCTGTACGCTTTCCCACATCTCTTTCCATGTACCCTGAGGGTAGGTAAATAATTGGATACAGCAGTTGCTTATGTTTGCCTGGGCTTTCATCCTGATCCAAATGACTGCAATCCAGTTCAGAATTTACAGTGCTCTGGCCCTGAGCTGTCAAGAAACAAGAGAGAGATTAATGGGGTGGGCAGGTTTGTGTAATAATCATTTGTTTGATGTGACAAGCTTGATAGGCGTTGATTTACTTACAGAGTGATATGATTTTAATTGAGGACCTCTAGCCCAGGCACATCAAAGGCAGGGAGACTGACAAGGGGCCCCTTCTAGTGAAAGCTTTCCGTGACTGACAGGTCCTAGAGAGGAACTCCTTTTTTTCCTCTCTGTTTTGTTTCCATGATTGGCCAAGTTCCTGAGCAGGAAGGATGTATGTGCGCATGTGCATATCTTGTCTTTCAACAAAATGAAATATTTTTCTGTAACTCAGTAAATGACTGGCTTTTCTCTGTTTTCGGGATTGTGTGGGGATTTTAAAGCATTACTCTTTCTGTCCTGGAAGAAGGAAAGTAGATGGAGGCAGAGGGCAGACATGAAAACTACACTGTGCAAAGCACTGGTTTCAAGTGAAAAGACCTGGTTACTTCCTGCTTTCATCCCCAGTATCCACTTCCTCTGTCTCGTCCCCCTTTCCCAGCACCTGCCTCCACCTCCCCTCAGCCTCCATCTCCCTATGACAAGAATTTCAAGATTTCCTCCTGACCACATCTGGAAAACCTTGGTTTAACTATCTGTGGCTTTCTTTCTCTAACTCTCTTTCCCATCGCTTCTATCACCGTGCGTCTTCATGATAGCCGCAGAGGTGAGACACCAAAACCAGGTAAGAGGCAGTTAGGCCTGCAGATCACTCGTTCAATATTCGTCTGAAGAATTTACCTCCTGCCACTTCTGAAGGGGAAATGAAAGTGAACAAAGCACTGAGGGACTGTTATCTCCCTCCTTATGTTCCACTTCTATAAAGCAAAAGACCAACAATTCATCCCCTTCCTGAAATATATTTATATTGAAATTTCCTAAGGAAACTACACAAGAGCTGGCTGCCAGACTGCCCAGCCTTTTCTGATCCAAGCTAGAGGTGAGTAATTGTAAGAGCTGCTCTCGCTTTCGACAGATTGTTTTGCAGTTTTAAAGCGATTAGATTATTAATATCTATGAAATATGTGTGAGTGGAGAGGAGCCAAGACTTAAAGCCTCAATGACTAGAAAATATGTACACATATATTGGACACATGGTAACAGAACACAAACAGAGGTTGAATTATCACAAGTTTAAAACTTGTGAGTCTTAACATCTGACATATTCCAGGAAACAAATGAGTCAATACTGAGCCAGCGGCAGTCAGCATTTTTATAAACATTGACCGCCACTGACCAATTTAGACCTGGATATTAAGTACTGGGACATATCTAGCCCCTCCTGCCTGGTTAAATCAAGTTTCAAGTTTTATTAAAATTTGATAAAAATGCTTTTATAATAAATTCAAAGCGATGTACATTAAAATTAATCACACAGAGACATACAGTGGACTAACTATAGACGTCATAATTGAAAGGGAGGGGAAAAGGGTAAAGCTACAATTTCAGAAAGAAAAGAATTAAGGAAAAAAAAACATTAAGGGAGGGGGACCCTGTTGGCTAGACATGCTTATTCTAGAGAATGACACGGTGGCGGTTTACCCGCGGCCACCGCATTTTAGCCGCGGGTCACCGCCGAAAACGGGGAAGAAAACTAGCAGTCGCTGCGGCGACGGGGACAAGGCCATTCACCGCCCGCGGGGCGGTAAATGGGTCTTGTCCCCGCAGTGAGGCATGAAGGATCGCGCGGTCCCCACAGCTCACACCCGCCTGCCCAATCGATTCTAGTGTTTAGCCAGCTCTCTCCCTTCTCCTCACCTTAGTTTGTAGATTTTCTTTTTCGGCGACCCGCACGCTATCAGAGAGCCGTGCACCCGCTGCTGCTCAGTTTCGATCTTCTGCTCTGACGCAACCGGAAACAGGAAGTTGCAGCAGAGCAGAAGATTGAACACTGAGCAGCCGCGCGTGTGCGGCTCTTTGGGAAAGCGTGCAGGTCGCTGAAAAAGAAAGCCTGCAAATTAAGGTGAGGAGAAGGGAGAGAGCTGGCTAAACACTAGGATCGATTGGGCAGGCGGGTGGGGGCTGCGAGGACCGTGCGATCGCTAGTGTTCCTGGCTCAGACTGTAAGGAGGGAGTGAAAGGGAAAAGGATTCTGGGCCAAGGTGATGAAAACGGAAAGAAAAACCCACAGCAGGAAAGAAAGGGAAGGACAGGCAGGTGAGCCAGATGCTAGAAGCAGGGGGGGGGGGAAGAAAGAGGGGAAAAAGCTAGATGGGGTTGAAAAGAACAGACACACTGGTATGGAAGAGGAAGATAGGGGAAATCTGGACACAGGAAGGTAACAGAAAGAGGGGAAATTATGTGCATGGGGCATAGGGACAAAGACAAAAAGGGGACATGCCATGGGGATGGAATATGGACACAGGGGGGGGGCAATGGCAGATACATAGGGGAGATATTAGAAAAGTATATAAAATCGTACCCGTTTGAGGCTTTTATGTATGCAGCGGTGACGGTGACGTGAATGGGGTTGCAGTGGCGGTGACGGGGCGGTGAATGGGGTGGCAGTGGCGGTGACGGGGCGGTGAAGGGAATGGCGGTGACGGGGCGGTGCAGAGGATGGTGAGACGGGGACGGGGCGGTGACGGGGACCAATTTTTTCACCGTGTCATTCTCTAATCACAGCATTAATGGTGGGACAAAAGAAATCTGAGGTTTTACAGTATGTTAAGCTAATTCCCGAAAGCATCAACAAAAAGGAAGCTTTTTAGTGAAATTTTAAATCGTTCTACTATTGTTTCTTCCAGGAGGTGACTAGGTAAGTGCTGGGGTGCTGTGACAGAAACTATTTCATTTCACCTTGTATTAATTACCTTTAAAGAAGGGATTGTGAGAAGATGTTCAGCCCCTACATGTCCGTGAATGAAAAATGCTTTATTTCAAAGCTGGGCAAGCCACTGACTTGCAGGCTTCTTTTTTTTTTTTTTGCATTACTCTTTAAATCTGACTTGTATTTTGTCACTGTGGAGAGTGCAGGCAGCGAGAAGTGAAGTCTAGGCCCAAATCATTGTGATCCTCAGCCCTGTCCAGATTCCTTTCCAAGAGGATCGCTGTATGAAAGGTAACAGAATGAAAAGGGTAAATATTAGGGTTTCCCAGGGGTCTGTGCTGGCACCACTGCTTTTTAACATATTTATCAGTGATCTAGAGATAGGAATAACTAGTGAGATAGTTAAATTTGCTGATGACTTGGGATCTAGCTAAGTACTTGTGTTGGGTCCTGAGTTAGCCACTGTTGGAAACAGGATACTGGGCTAGATGGACCTTCGGTCTGTCCCAGTATGGAAATTCTTATGTTCTTATCTAACGTTAGATTACCAGAAAAGCTGACTTATAGTTTAACTACCCAGATGCTGTGGGACAAATTATTTTGTCTTTTAACTTTTAATATTATGGTTTTATTAAATACTAGAGTGTCCTTTTTTTAAAGCTTCATTAGGTGCTAACACATGTCTAATGCAGCAAGAAAGGTCTAATGCAAGAAGTGCTAAACTGTTCTGTGTGGAGGGGCATAATCGAAAGGAATGTCTAAGTCCTTTTTCGTCTAAGTCGCAAGTCGTCCAAAGTAAAAAATAGCTTAGGACACATTTTCAAAAAATACGTCCAAATTTTTTCGTTTCAAAAATCATCTAAGTATACGTCCTGACGATCTGATCGTCCAAGCTGCTAAATCGTCCATCTTTATACCACATTTTCATTCAACTTTTCGTCCAAGTCAAAAATGCCTAGAACAAGCCCTGTTGGACGTGGGAGGAGTCTGCAAAGTGATGGACTGAACACCCAGACATGGCACCTAAATAGTGGGGTACCTTACAGGGCACTGCTGTGAACTTCACAAAAAGGGCGCCATGTCATGATCTCACTACAGCTCCCCTATAGGTCATGGTGAGCCTCCCAAACCACCTCAAGAATCCCCTAGACCAGCGATGGCGAACCTATGGCACGCGTGCCAACTGTGGCACGCGAAGGCCTTGCAGCTGGCACGCGCAGGGCCGCCATCAGGGCAGTACTACCAGGGGGTGCACAGGAGAGAGAGCTGAACGGGGACGATGGGGGACCCGCGGGGTTAAATATAACTCGAGCCACGAGGCTCGTCTTCTACTCCGACTGCCCTGCCGCTCACACAGCCGATCGGAAATCTTCCCCGACGTCAGCGCTGACGTCAGAGGGAGGGCTTAAGCAAAGCCCGCCCTCCGACGTCAGCGCTGAAGTCGGGGAAGATTTCCGATCGGCTATGTGTGCGCGGCGGGACAGGCAGGAAATAGAAGACAAGCCTACGCGGCTCGAGCTACATTTTGCTGAGAAAGTTGCTAAGATGGGCTGGGAGACAAACGGAGAACCCAAAAGGGGAAGGGAGTACGTTTTGGACACAAGGCATGAACTTGGGAGAAAGGAAGGAAGGGAAAGAGATGCTGAGGTGGAGGAGGGAATGAGTTTTTGGACACAGAAGGCATGAACTTGGGAGAGAGGAAGGGAGGGAAAGAGATGCTGAGGTGGGGGATGGAATGGGTTTTTGGACACAGAAAGCATGAACTTGGGAGAGAGGAAAGGAGGGAAAGAGATACTGAGGTGGGGGAGGGAATGGGTTTTTGCACACAGAAGGCATGGATGGGAGAGAGGAAGGGAGGGAAAGAGATGCTGAGGTGGGGGAGGGAATGGGTTTTTGGACACAGAAGGCATGAACTTGGGAGAGAGGAAGGGAGGGAAAGAGATGCTGAGGTGGGGGATGGAATGGGTTTTTGGACACAGAAAGCATGAACTTGGGAGAGAGGAAAGGAGGGAAAGAGATGCTGAGGTGGGGGAGGGAATGGGTTTTTGGACACAGAAGGCATGAACTTGGGAGAGAGGAAGGGAGGGAAAGAGATGCTGAGGTGGGGGATGGAATGGGTTTTTGGACACAGAAAGCATGAACGGGAGAGAGGAAGGGAGGGAAAGAGATGCTGAGGTGGGGGAGGCAATGGGTTTTTGGACACAGAAGGCATGAACTTGGGAGAGAGGAAGGGAGGGAAAGAGATGCTGAGGTGGGGGAGGGAATGGGTTTTTGGACACAGAAGGCATGAACTTGGGAGAGAGGAAGGGAGGGAAAGAGATGCTGAGGTGGGGGATGGAATGTGTTTTTGGACACAGAAGGCAAGGACTTGGGAGAGAGGAAGGGAGGGAAAGAGATGGTTGTGTACACGGGGAATAGAAGAAAGGAGAATTTTTGGTCATAGGGAGGGAGTGAGGTACAGACAGTGGCATACCAAGGTGGGGGTGGGGGCGGTCTGCCCCGGTTTTACGCCCCAAGGGGGTGCACAGCTGGCCACCCTCCAGTGTTCTCCCTAGGCTGGCAAACTGCGCTCTTTAGCCACTTGAGTGCCACCGCCGCCATTGGGCACAGGCCGGTGCCAAGTTCTCCCTGCTTTTCCCTGTGGGGCCGACCAACTCTCGCCACACGCGTCAATTCTGATGTCGGAGAGGACGTTCTGGGCCAGCCAATCGTTGCCTGGCTGGCCCAGAACGTCCTCTCCGATGTTAGAATTGACGTCGAGTGGCGAGAGTTGGTCGGCCCCTTGGGGAAGAGAAGCAGGGCGAACTCGGCGCCGGCCTGTTCCTGATAGCAGCAGTGGCAGCCTATTCCCCAGTTGCGGTGGCAGCATTTTCCCTATGGTGGTGGTATAGGGGAAGGCAAGGAGAAAGAAAGAAAGGGGGGGGACAGGGAGCCAAAAAAAAAAAAGAAAGAGGGCTGGGTGAAACAAAGAAAAATGGGGTACGGAGAGAGAGAGAAAGACAGACATACAGAATGAAAGGGGGTATGGAGAGAGAGAAAAAGAAAGAAGGAGGCAGGGTGAAACAAAGAAAAAGTTTGGGGAGGGAATGAGGTCTGGAGGAGAGAAAGCATACAGGAGACTGAAAAAAGGGAAGAAATATTGGATGCACAGTCAGAAGAATAAAGTGCAACCAGAGACTGATGAAATTACCAAAGGTAGGAAAATGATTTTATTTTCAATTTAATGATCAAAATGTGTCCGTTTTGAGAATTTATATATACTGTCTATATTTTGCACTATGGCCCCCTTTTACTAAACCGCAATAGCGTTTTTTAGCGCAGGGAGCCTATGAGCTTCAAGAGCAGCGTGGGGCATTCAGCGCAGGTCCCTGCGCTAAAAACCGCTATCGCGGTTTAGTAAAAAGGGAGGGGGAATATTTGTCTATTTTTGTATAGTTGTTACTGAGGTGACATTGCATAAAGTCATCTGCCTTGACCTCTTTGAAAACCCGCGGAATATAAATGATAATTAACATTTTCTCTGCGTACAGCGTGCTTTGTGTTTTTAAAATTTTATTGTTGGTAGATCATTTTGACTTGGCCACAAAGGTAAGGGGGAGGGAGGGGAGCTGCTGAAAGAGTCTACCTTGACGTGGTTGCAGGCTTACAAATCTTTTGGTCAAAGAGTGCGGCGACAGAGAAAAGTATGTGTTTATTCGGACCATGAATGAAATCATTAAAACATTATAAATTGAAATGAAAACCAAAGGATTGTGAATCAAATTGATTCTCTGACAATACAAAGATTCCAACCTTTAAAAATGATGTTACATAGTTCAGGCAACTTTATAAAGAGTTTTTAGATACTAAAATCTTGTTATTAAGGTTTAATTGACGTGCTGGCACTTTGAGGAAATTCTTTGGTTTTGTGCGGCAGTTTGGGCACTCGGGCTCAAAAAGGTTAGCCATCACTGCCCTAGACCCATTTATCTACCACCCCAATAGCCCTTATGGCTGCAGGAGCCACTTATATGCCAGTACAAAAGGGTTTGGAGGTGTATAGGGGAGTGCACATGTTTCAATATGAATGCAGTGATTACAGGGGCTTATGGGCATGGGTCTTCCTCTCCATGGGTCCCTAACCCACCCCCAAGACAGCTTAAGCCACCTCTGTGCTGGACGACTAGGCTTTCCTATGCCAGGCTGCCAGGTGATGATGTTCTGGAGGCACAATTTTCAAGTTGTGATTAACATTTTTATGGGGGTGAGGGTTGGTAATCACTGGGGTAGTGGGGGGAGGTCTGTAGTTTGTGTTTGTAGTGCTTATCTGGTGACTTTAGGAGGGTTTTTGTGACTTAGACCATGTTTTAAATGAGCTTGAGTTAGGACCTATGGAGAGAGGAAAAGACTTTTTTTTTTGTTTTGTTTACACAACAGCACTGGCATGGGGTTGGAGAGTCTACAAAAATAAACCCTCCAGACCGTTTGAAAACAAAAAGCAAAACACCAGATTGGGCGGGAAAAGTGAATCAAATTGAATAAAAAAAAAATCAATTCAATTCAATAGGCCAAATCGAATCAAAACTGTTTTCCCTGAATTGGGCAGCACCAGTGCACAGTGTATCAAATCCACATTCCTTTACCCATGCTCACAAGGAGTGTCAGAAGCAGAAATGGAAATCAAACCCTAGCACATTGCTCTGCCTAGCCGGGGGCACTTGTATATCAAACAGAGATTCAGTAAAAAGGAAGCTCGTTGGTCTCTGTGTCCTTAAGCTTTGAGAGCTATATTTAATGAAACTAACTGGTAATACTTTGTTTTCAATGCTTCTTTATCCAAAATGTGCACAGAGTTTGGAAGTGAAGGCTAAATAAGCTTCGGAATGAAAAAAAAAAAAAAAAGGAGCAAAGCCTTTGGAATGAGGCCTTTCCCTGACAGTGTATGTAAAACCACCAAAACTGTAAACAGGATCCTTGGCTCAGAAAAGCCTTTTCTTAATGAGCAAAAAGCTATAAATTATGTCAGTGTGACCTTATGTCAACCACTCTCTGTGTGTGTTTTGATCTGTTGCCCTTCCCTGGTGAATAAGAGAGGAGAGGGTTTTTTTTTTTCCCTAAAGCACTTTGATAAGTGTGTGAAGTTCTCCTCCCTCTCTGCAACTTCTCCCATAGAATTTCGCAGCAGGAAGCAGACACATTACATCAACAACAGGAAGATCCCACTGGCGGGGAGGAGGGGGGGAACAAAGAGAAGCAGCTGTTAGCCACACATCAAGGGAACAGCTTCAAAAAGTCTCACCTTTTCCTCCTTAATGTTCACACAATCCCTCAGTATTAATCATGCCGCTGGGCAGTAGCTCCTAAACCCTTTAAAGGTGATATGAAAATGCTTTAGTAAAGTACTTTTAAATGCCGGCCTGGTTTGTGACCTTTCAAGGTCAAACCTTTTTTTTTTATGCTCCAGTTTGTCGTTCTTTGTAATTGTAGCTATTCAATTACTCCTTTTCTCAGCTTTCCAATTTGATCAAACTCTGCTGCCATGTAACTCACTGTTTCCTGTCCTCTTTATAGCCATTTCTCTGTAAGGGGAGGGGGGGGAGTCCCCTCTGGACAGCAGTTCAACTGAAAACAGAGGACAGTGTCTGGGCTGTACAGCAAGGGAAAGCAAAAATCTAATCTAGTCTTCAGTTTATATACCGGGTCATCTCCCATTGGAGCTCGACTCAGTTTACAAGTGGTAAAAGACCAGAATACGCATGAAAATAAAGAAGTACGAGAAAAGGGATTAGTTAATCTGTCATAAAAATAGATCTTACAATGCTGTCAGTTAGTTGATTCCATAAGTAAACCGTTTAAATATTGTGAAAACAACAAAGTTTTTAAGACTTTGCAAAATCGCTGTAGCTGACCTATCAATCTAACAAAGTCGGGAAGTCCATTCCAAGAGTCTACCAACTTGAAAGCAAGGGACTGACTAAGCTTCCCAACAGATTTAATTCCCTTGAAAGAGGGGAACAATAATTTGTATCTCTGTGTATTCCTCAGGTAGCAGGATCTGAGAGTATTCCAGTGTAAAGGGACCAAAGGGTCAAATATTCCATAGAGAAGTTTAAAAACAGTCAACTGTGCATAAACTTCGGGAAACCTGTGGAAATAGCTGTTGTGTGACCTCCAGCTCAAATCCGCTCAAATTGCACGATGAAATTAGAATGTAAAGCTTAGGCTGTATTCTTCCAATAAAACTGTTTCATGAAAATGGCTTGAGAAAAAAGAAAGATCACATTCTTTTCTTTATAAACCCAGGCACTATGCAGGGGTGTTTAGAAATGTAATTTCAAAAGGCTAAAAAAACCTAGACTTCCTACCGTTTTAGGAAAAAAAAACCAACATGTAAAGTGTGAATCAGATACCATCTATTATTTTCTTTACAGATGTTCATCTACACACAGGAATGATTTAGCGATGGCGATTAACTCCAGCCTTAACAGGAACGCTCTTTCCCTGTTAAAGCAGGTTTTTGCCAGAAATCTATGATAAATCAAAGTTGGCTTGTCATTTTACATCTTGCACTGGTGTCAGTTGTTGTAAGACATGCATTCTATAATAAATAAGATCAGTTTTATGTACTTGTTTTTGCAGTAAAAAGTACGACCTATAAATTGTATAATGCTAGCAGTAAGGCCAAGCTCTGAAGAAGGGGGAAAATCAGCAGACGTCGGCACATTTACACCCCCACTTTCCCGATAGCTGCGTCGCTCCTGCTAAGATGCTGGAAAACTCTCAACGTTTCCTTCACAAGGTAGTTAATACAAAATGACTTAGCTGGCCCAGCAATTCCTATATATTATCTGAACGCCAAAGTATAAATGAAGCTACAGTTGCACTTGTGGTATCCTAAATTATTTTCCCTTATTTGCTTGAGATGAAGAAGTTGAGATAGTGTACTCTCTTATTTATCCCAGTGTCTCTTTTTTTTTTTTTTTGTCTTCTTCCAGCTCAGTTCAGTGGACCACAAATGAGGGGGGAAAAAAGGCCATTTCTCTATTTTATAACTTTGCCTCCAGAGTAAATCCACTGATGCCAAATGCTGAGTATGCCGGACTGCATGTGGCTAGCTTAGTGACTGTCCGGAAAGGCTCAGTTTTTAGAATTTAGGCCGCATAAACAAGAGGACAGTATTCTTCCTGAAGGTGTGTGAAGGGGAATTGTCACTTCGGTAGTGCAGACCACAGGGTCACTGAGGAGGTACACAGCTTATATCTTTCCGTAAATAGAAACGCAGATCGCTGCTTACACAGCGTTCATCACATTCTATTACTTTTAAAAATTGAAGTATATTTAGGAGGTCCAAAATTCTCTCTGTGTAGAACTACCAATTACACCCTGAGTAAAGATTTGAACCTGGTTTTTACCAGTTCTCATCCCTGTGTTCTTTTTTACATTTCTGTACTTTTTATTATTAAAGCCTTTGTGATTATTATCTCTTCCTCCCCCCCTCCCCGGTAAAATTATTTGCACATTATTTCCCCAGTTAAAGCATTTTTCAAATTCCTACACAATAGAAGCATAATCTGCACATAAGCCATCTTAGTTTACCCAGTCTGTCCAGTTTAACCTCTCTGTTTGTCATTTCACCTCAGACTCTACTCCATTATCTCCAGTCCCTCTCACCAGAGCTGGAATGTTGTCTTCTGGTTTTTGGTTGCTACCATCTCCTCTGACAGGCGATTTTTCAAGTGCCTACCACCCTGTCATTAAAATGCATTTCTTGCTCGCAGCCATGTTAAAAGCTTGTCTTTATTGAAGGATGACCTTTCAGATATTTCCTATAAACAGGCGGACTATCAGCCTCTGAGATCTTAGGGTTTTTTTTTAAGGCCTAACATCGGTGAAATAAATGGAATCCTCCTCCCAAGAAAGATTGGCATCTTTTGGAATAAATCCTCCAACACACCTGCCCTTTTTAACGTCGTATGGGTTGATTGCAGGCACAATGACTGTGACCAGGAACACAAAACCCAAGCCGTTTGCATGTGCTGTTCAGACATTTAAATTTTTAAATAATGATGATAATAGTAACATGCTTTAAGTGATGGCTATTATTATTAAACTAAGGAGTCCTTTTACTAAGGCGTGCTAACCAATTTAGCGCACGCTAAATGCTAAAGAATTCTATTTCATGTGAGCACTTTAGAAAGTTGCTGAAAACTTAACTTTTTTCTAAATTCTTGACAAATTAATTGTTTCTGCGCTTTTCATAAAACCTATTTGTTTTTTTTTTCTTTAGTATAATCTTTTGTAAACCACATAGAACTTATGGTTATGCGGTCTAGAAATCTGATGTTATGTTGTGTTATGTTATAATCTTTAGTGCGTGGTAAATCGGTTACTGCGCCTTAGTAAAAGGACCTCTAAAATTGCTAAAGGTTATTGACAAGTGTAAGAAAATATCATATAGGACGTCATTGTTTTTGTTCAGAACTTGTGTCCGCTTTCTCACACATCAGTCATGCTCCAGCAGGTTTTCCTTTTTCCCCCTGATAGCGGCCCTTTTCTTCTGGTGAAGTGCCCAATCTGCAGGGACAAGGGCAGGACGAGTGACGGACACCTTAATCTCTGTGTTTAACAAGGGCGTCTCGCCAAGGTGTCATTGCAAGCTGCTGAAAGAGCTCAGGCAAAGGTAAATAAGCCTTCTCTCCGAGGTATCGCTTTACAGAGGACTGGCAGTGGGCACATTAGCTGCCCCGTGGACATGGCGTTATTCAGCAGGAGAAAGAATCCACAACCTGAAGAAAACTCCACCGCGAGAACTGGGCTTATGTCCATTTTTTTGTTTACGACTTAATTTCCTAGATAAATATTTTGTAAACCCCCCCCCCCCTTCCTCCAACACACACATAACATTTTTCTTCTGGCACCAAATTTAATGCATTCAATTAATGTTTAGGCAGTAGTACCATAATTTTATTCAACTACTGCGGCACCTGTGTTATGTATTTTACTAATGGGTCCTTTTGCTAAGGCGTGCTAGCCGATTTAGCAATTAGCGACGCTAACGCTAACACATCCATAGAATATAATGGACACGTTAGCATTTACAGCGCTAGCACACCTTAGTAAAAGAGGGGAGTACAATAGGCACTCCCTGTGTTTGTTAATTCTAACTATGCTAGGCTTTTTATCATTGGCTTTTTTTTCCTACTGCAAAACCCTCTATCTGTGACATCATAAGGCCCCAAACCAACTGTGATTATGAAAGCTTTAGGACACACACACATCCCCCCTGAAAGACTAGAAAGAAGAGGCATTTGTTGAATGGCAGATCCTAGTAATATATTAATATCTGGAATGGAAGAGTAGCCTCCATAGAAACATGACGGCAGATAAAGGCCAAATGGCCCATCTAGTCTGCCCATCCGCAGTAACCATTATTTCTTTCTCTTTCTGAGAGATCCCACAGGCCTATCCCAGGCCCTCTTAAATTCAGACACAGTCTCTGTTTCCACCACCTCTTCCAGGAGACTGGGGTGATCCCAACTACTGATTTCAAGGTTGCCAAATACAACAAAATGGTAATGAAAGTTGTGAGTATTCTAGGGAAAATAGGGAAGGAGATTTAACAGAAGAGATGAACATTCCATAGTACAGATCAATGGTGGGACCTCATCTACGGAATTATATCTGGAATCTCCATCTCAATTATAAAGTAGATGAGGACTACCAAAGTAGTGCAGTCTTAAGAGGCCAGCCTCAGTTTTAAACCTAGAACGTGAGCTTTCTGGGGCAAGGCAATAACCATTGTTCCTGAAATGTAACCTACCTTGACCCTGGGTTTGAAAAAGTGAGCGATTACATCTTAAGATATAGGGCCCACATTTTTTTTTTTTAAAGGCTCACAGATTGGTGTCCTATTTTCAGCTGAAACTTCATCCTAATTGAGGAGCATAATGGTTATGGTTAAACATAGTGGTCTGCCATTCGGTTTCCTGGATTTATGATCACAGTGCTGCAAATCAGCTCCTAAATGGTTTCTCCACTATGAATCTGCCCTTGATGCCACCCACTCCTAAACATGGGAGTTTAGTGACATTTTGAGTATTAAGTTGGGTACTCTCCCTCGGTTTTACTAAGATGCGCTAAACGCTAACATGCCCATAGACTAACATGCACGCATTAGCGTTTAGCGCGCGCTAATTGGTTAGTGCACCTTAGTAAAACATGGCCTCAGTCTTAATAAATTTTCAAAGAGCTGTCTTAGGTGCTAACATGTTCCTAACACAGTTTCAAATAGCATATTATATTGCCAAATCTGTAGGCACTAACCACATGCTAAAAAATATCATATGGGAGGGCTTGTGTCTGGGGGTGGTGCTAACCAACTAGCACAGCTTCATTAGCACATGGATACTGCATAAGTCTTTACCACCTACTCCAGTGGTCTCAAACACGCGGCCCGGGGGCCACATGCAGCCCGCCAGGTACTATTTTGAGGCCCTCGGTATGTTTATCATAATCACAAAAGTAAAATAAAACAGTTTCTTGATCATATATCTTTTTAGCTATAAATGACAATATTATTATTAAGACAAAGCCAAAAGGAAAGATTTATAAACTATAAAGAGTTTTACCTCATGCCAAATTGTCATTTCTTTAATAAGACATTAACTATTTTTTCTGAGGCCCTCCAAGTACCTACAAATCCAAAATGTGGCCCTGCAAAGGGTTTGAGTTTGAGACCACTGACCTACACAGAAAGAAATCCATCGACTACGGGCTAGATTCACAAAGCAAACCGGTCGGTTTGCTACCCCTTTGTGACCAGATTTCCCTCCTGTACTATTCACTAACCTCTCCTGCGATCCGCTGCAAATGAGGAGAAATGCATGCAAAGTGGACAGGGACGCGATTCAGCAACCAAAATTTTAAAACAGACTGGGCTGGCCAATCAACCCAAGAAGCGACTGCTGGGGACCAGTCGAAAACGTCTTTCCAACTCTCCAGCTCCATAGAAGCCCTGCTCTCTGCCCTGCTCTCTGCTGCCCCGAATCTCTCCTGCTTGCCGCCCCGATGCTCTTCTCCACATCTCTCCTTCCTGCTCTGCCCCGAATCGCCACATCGCCGCCCTGCTCTGCCCACATCTCTACTGCCTGCTCTGCCCCGAATCACTGCATCACCACCCTGCTCTGTCAGGATCTCTCCTGCCTGCTCGCCCCGAATTGCCACCGTGCTCTGCCCTGATCTCTCCTGCCTGCTCGCCCCAAATCACCGCCCTGTTTGTCCCCATTTTTCTCCTTCCTGCCGCCCCGAATCTCTCCTGCCCTTTCCCACACTGTGAGCCCGTGGTTTTAACCCACGGATTTAAGCGGGTTAAAACCATGGGCTCGCTGGGCTAAAACGTTTTTTAAAAGTCGCGGCTCGGATGGTTCTAGACGCATGCGCAGACCATCTACAGATGGTCTGCGCATGTGTCGGGATCACACACCAGCGATCTGTGACGGCAGATGGGGGCGTGCCTCCGATCGCCCCCATCTGCATATTCAATGTTGAAGAATTCATTGGACATGCCCAAATTGGGAACAGGTCGGTCCCGATCGGGCAGGTTTATGAATCTAGCCCGTACAAGTCTTACAAAACACAGCAGTTAAACTCATCTACAAAGTGAAAAAGTTTGATCACGGCACCCCCCACCCCCTCTACAATGCCCAATGGCTACCCATTACACACCGCATCACATTTAAAATACTCCTCCTCACCAACAAAGCTAAACACACACGTATCCCTGCTTTCATTGATAAACACTTGATTTCATATTCTTCTGTTCGAATGCTTCAAACAAACAACCGTGACCTATTAGTAACACTAATAGGTCTGTGAATTATTTTAAAACGCTAACTTCTCAGTTACTGCTTCCTCACAATGGACATCCCTTCCCTTAGATCAAATTAGAATCATCTATAGACAAATTCCGTTCAAAAGTCAAAACATTTCTTTTTAAAGACGCCTCTAGCACTTGAAATCTTTCATCTTCCCCTGATATGCATCAACAATTTGGCAGAGAATCACAAACACTTCTTAAGAAGCGAGCCCCACCCCCTACATGTATCTCCCCCCTCCCACTTTATTTTATTTTCATCTCAATAGGCTAGATTCACTATGCAAACTGATCGTGTACCGATCGGTTTGCGACCCCTTTATGACCCCGACCCAATTCATTAACCTTCTGGCTGCACCCGATCTGATCCATGCATGCAAATTAGGGAAATGGCATGCAAAACTAGCAAGGCAGCGATTCACCAACATTTTTCAGGCACACCGACTGGGCTGGCCGATCTCAAAAGAAGCGACTGCTGGGGACTAGTCGCTCAAACCCTTCTGCCCCAATCTCTTGCTGCCCCGAAAGCCTCCCACTGTTCATATCTGCCTCCCGTTGCCCCGATCTGCCTCCCGTTGCCCCAATCTGCCTCCCGCTGCCCCAATCTGCCTGCTCTGCAGTGCTAGCCCGTGGTTTTAACCCGCGGGCTTCTAGCGGGTTAAAACCACGGACAAAAGAAAAATAAAACCACCATCTCAGAAGTCCAGTAAAAAGTAAAAAAAAAATAATAATAATCACACAAATTAGGGAATCTGGGCTATAGTAATTTAACTCCCTGGTGTTCTTTCCTACTTTTCATGTATGATCTGTTTGTCGAAAAATCCCATTTTTAAAAAAAATTTCTTATTATACTATGCATTTGATTTTATGTTTATTTTAAGTTATATTTTATTAAACTTATTATAAACCGTTTAGCCAGTGTTCAATAATTTCAAGTTTATTATTTATTTGATATCATTATATCTAGGCGATTTACAATAAATTTGATAAAAACATAACTGATAAAACAAGAGATTAAATTATATGGCTGTGGTAAAAATGACCTTAGCGTGTAGGAAAGACCAGCATAAGGGCACGCTAAGGTCACTTTTTACTGTAGCTTAGTAAAAATGCCCCAAAGTTAGGGGCATAAATCCTTTGAATTGTTGTAGATTTTTCAGTATTTAGTGTGAATTGCTTTCTGGTTCATGAGATTTTTTCCTTTCCAGATTAAAGTTGCTTTACTTTTCTCACCTTTTACCTGGCCCTTTGATAATTCAGATTTTGGTGTTTTAGCACTCCAACAAAGTAGGCTTTCCAGGGAAGGCTGCGTTGGCAGATAACTAGTAATTGCTGAAAAGGCTTATTGTGCTCAACGGTGCCTAATGTCTTTTCCATCAGTCTTGTGCTAGAAAAGGTATTTTTCCACCTCTATTCATCTGAGATAAGTCTTACCTGACATGCTATTTCTAATTTACAGTTAACTCCCATGGAACAAAACATGCAGGTGGAAACCCTAGTTCTCTCTCTCTCTCTTTCTTTTTCTTTCTCTCTCTCTCTCTCTCCTTCAGCTGAAAAAATCATCTGTACAGAATATTTCACAGGCAGCCCCAAAATGTAACACCTCTTTTACCATTACTGTTTCACTTTGGAAAGTGAGAGAATGTACTGGCTTTTAAATTATCTATATAACCCCTTTAATCATTTCCTAATTCACTTTGATATTCAAAGGGCAGTATTGTCTCCAACAGCTTTGACCGGCTGTAATAAAAAAAGGCTTTTATGTGTGTTCCACTTTTAATGTTTTTTTTGTTGTTTTTTTTACAGGGGCTCTAACAAGTGCAGAAGCCCAAACTGTTGCCCCTTTGTTCCCCTCCCCCCTCCCGATGTGTGTTTGCATTGAAATCTCACAAGTGTCAATTATTTCCTAGTGTTCTTTGAGCACCAGGCCCACCTTATTCTTCTTTTGGGGGGCCTACAAATTGAATTACTTTGAGGAAAAGGGTTTTTATTTTCCCATTTCCTCCTACTTGAGTGACTCTTTTCAGAAGCGGTCTTCCTTTGTCACAATTTTTGCTGTCCAGGTTGAATCAATCTTACAGTCAGCTGGGGGGGGGGGAGGGAGGATAGCTGAGAAGGAGGCAGGTCTGACAGTTTTGATACATAACCTGATTGATTATGGCTGCCAAAGTAAGGTATGAGATAAAAGAGACTCCCCTCTACCATCCCTCACTGAGAAGCTCAGGCCCAACCTGTGCCCTTCAAACACCAATGTGACTTTTAAATAATGTGAGCTAAGAGCAGATGAGACTGGCAATAATGTTACAAAACGAAGCATCTGTTGGGCTCGCATACTATTCGTTTTACACATCCCCATAAAAATAAACATGGTGTGTTGTACCTGACGTTCCTTTCTTTGCCAGCAAGTAAACTCCCCCAACACCCCTTGCAGCTAAAATGATCCGAAATACAATGGTTTATGAAAGGTGCTCTTGCACATCCTATGCCTACAGAAAGAAATGCATTAATAGACCTATAAGGTCAGCAATGATTCAGAGAAGAAAAATGACCAGTGCTAAGCTCCTATTAGCAGCAGCAAGCGTGGTCAGTCCAAAAATTACACAATAATTAACTCTCTGCAGCAAGAGCACCATTTTAACATGAGAACTCTACTAACAAGTTGCAGCAAACCTTGAACCCCTGCCCCTCCCTAGCTTTCTCCCCTTTAACACTCTTCCGTCGCTACAGTTTACTTTCACGATCTCCATTTAGCGCTATTAAGGCATAAAAGTGGTTGTTATTTTGTGAGTTTTTCAGAAGTACATCGCTTGCTAGCTCATTTAAGGAAACAACCGTGTTTTTTTAAGCGGACTACCCTCGGGGTGCATACAGCATAATACAGAAAGGGCATGTAAATAAAAACACAAGGAACTATGGAAACAGCATACGTGTACAGTACACATGCTTTTGCCAAATGCCATCACTCGACAGCGTGATGGTATTTGGCTATATTTAAAAAATAGCATGAACAATAAGAATCTAGTATGTCACGTCTGCATCCGCGCGCATCCATTATGCGTACCGGTTGTATGTGGCCACAGTGCTGAGCTGTCCCTTTTTGTGCAGAGCTCGAGAAAAGCACCGCCTCCTGTAGACCGGCGCCCTGGTCCCAGGAGATAAGGACGAGTCAGAACTCTGTGCTCATCCCTTTAAGGGTCCCCCCTCCCTCTTGGGTGTTTCATTTTTCCTCTTCCCCGCGCAAGCCCCGCCTACGGGCGCAGCGAGGCTCGCTGATTGGCTGCGGGCGCCATGCCTTGGCAGCGCCGGAGCCGCTGCCCTGCTAGTCGCAGTGTGGCGGAGACGAGGCTGGGCTGGTGCTGCTGGTGCAGGAGCTCGGAGCTCCCTTCCCCCCCCCCGGTCTCTCTTTTTTTTCCGCTGGCTCCAAATGAGCTTGTCTCCCACCCGATGTAAGGCGAGGACCGGCGGCGTCGACACTAGCAGCGGTTCGGAGAGCGCCTCCTGCCCGCGCTCCGCCGGCGGCGGGAGAGCCTCCCCTCCGGCCGCCCCGCTCCCCCTCTTGCCCCCAGCAGATCCCGTCCGCCAAGCCAGCCGGCTCCCCATCAGGGTGCTGAAGATGTTGAGTGCGCACGGCGGCCACCTGCTGCACCCGGAGTACCTGCAGCCCCTCTCTTCCACCCCGGTCAGCCCCATCGAGGTAAGCCTTTCTCCCTCAAGTCCTGATGCCTTCCCCACCCAGATTCCCTCCTTACCCCTCCCCTGGTTCCTGATCGGCGACTGTCGTTGCTCTGCGATGTCCGCGGCGCGGTATAGCGAGGTTGACTGTGCCATTGCGTGTTAATCTTCCTAGACTCTTGGGGGAGAGAGATTGCTTTCACCTCTTTAACAATTGTTCCTCCCCCCCTCCCGCTCAATATCAGTTTGTTGGTATGTTTTGGGGTTGTTGTTTTTTTTTCCTTTGCGTTGCGTGGATTCCGTTTCATGTTAAATAATAAAAAAAATAATACAGGAAGTCCTGATCTTGCGGCGGCCCCTTTCCACCCGGATCCGCACTTGGGCCGGGGAATCTAGTCCGAAGAAGATATTTGGGAACTGCCCTTATGGCGATCTGTGACTTTACACCCTCCTTCATCACTTTTCGGGGGGGGGGAGGGAATAGCATCCAGGGATCCCGAATCTGACCCGAGAAGAATATTGTCCAGTGTAGAAGTAAAATAACCTACATTTGCTGGTCCCCCTGTGTTTAAATGTGTGCTTCCTCCCGTGCATACTTGTCTTCGGGACACCCTGCTGCTTTCTTACCTCCCTGTTTGTTCTCTCTTCTACAGCTGGATGCCAAGAAGAGTCCCCTGGCACTGTTGGCTCAGACCTGCTCACAGATCGGCAAACCGGACCCGCCACCATCCTCCAAGCTAACGCCAGTGACTTCCGGTGGCCTCAGCGACAAGGATTCAGGCCGCTCTGGCTCACTGAAGCTGGGTGATGCTCCGCTGGAGGACAAGTCTAGTTTTAAGCCCTACTCCAAAGGCGGGGGTGAGGCACGCAAGGACGGCGGGGGCGGTGGGCTGGAGAGCAAGGCTAGCTTCCGAGTGCCCAGCGCCGCTTGCCCACCTTTCCCAGCGCATACGCCATCACCATCGAGCCGGATCTCCTCGCCTGACACTAAGAGGAGCGACAGCCCGGATAAGGAGCCCGAAGCGACCAAGGGAACCTTGGAGACGACCACACCTTCCTGCGCCGCAGCTGCTGCTGGCCGATCCAGCACGGAGCCGGGGGAAGTGGCAGCCGGCAAGGTGGATCCGCCGGCACTGAGTTCGGGCCACGTGGCACCTGTGTCACCCTACAAAGCTGGCCCATCGGTCTTCCCATTGCCACCCTCCGGCTTGGGTTATCATGGATCCATTGTGGGTGCCTATGCGACCGGATACCCAACGCCCTACGTGCCAGGGTTGGAGCATGCCAAGTCCAGCCTGGTGAGCAACCAATTGGCACTAGCTGGCAAGCCGCCCAGCTCCAGCCCACTGAGTGGAGCCTCACCACCCACCTTCATGCAAGGATTGTGCCGGGACCCATACTGCCTGAGCTACCCTGCAGCGTCCGGCTCCAGCTGCTCTAGCTGCGTTCACGAACCAGCAGCACTCAAATCTAGCTACCCACTGGTGTACCCGGGCCACCCGCTGTCCTCCTCCGCTCACCCACTTTACACCTATGGCTTCCTGCTGCCCAGCGACCCCCTGCCCCATATATGCAACTGGGTGGCAGTAGGCGGACCGTGCGACAAGCGCTTCGCCAGCTCCGAGGAACTGCTCGCCCATCTGCGGACTCATACCGCCTTGCCCGGGGCCGACAAACTGTTGGGGGGCTACCCTAGCTCAGCAGCTTCTTGCCACCTCCACCTTCCACCCACAGGTCCGGGTAGTCCTGGATCTTTGTCCTTGAGGAGTCCGCACACTTTGGGACTAAGCAGATACCACCCTTACGGCAAAAGCCACCTGAGTGCAGCCAGTGGCCTTCCTGTGCCCTCCTTGCCCACAGCAGGACCTTACTACTCACCATATGCACTATATGGACAAAGGCTAACCTCGGCTTCAGCGCTTGGATACCAGTAACCCATCCACCAGTCCAGACACTTATGTATTTATTTCCTGTATATTTAGCTTAAAGCTGGGAAGATAAGTGCATTATTTACACCAATGAATCAATGGTATGCAAAGTCTATGTCTCCAAAAAAAAAGTATCCTCCTTTCTCTGCATCTTTTTTGGGTTTTCCATTTTCATATTTTTATCTATCTTTTATTTTTTAACGTTTTTTGTTGTTTTTTGTTTTTTTTTTGCTATCTCTTCTGGGGATTTGCTTGCATGATGCTTCACACGGAGTACATTTTTTCCTCAATCTTATTTAGAATTCCATTTTGTTTCTTTTGTACAGTTAAAGAGATGTAATATTTTTTGTAATGTATTTGGGGTGGGAGGGGGAAAAGTAACCCTCGATGGCAGTGCTATCAAAATTGGTAAGTCTTATTTTGTTAATAAATGAGAACTTGACTATATTTGGTGTTTTTTTTTTTTCCGCCCATTTCCCATTGTTTTCTTTACCAAATCCCACTCCATTTCTAGAAAGCCAAAGCATTCTACATAAAGTATCTGGAATGTATTATGAACAATAAAACCGAATGTTTTTATGATAAACAAAATTTCAGATCTCGAACACTTTTTTTGTATTTCCTATATCAGTCATGGTGCAGCTGATGGAAGAATATTATATATAGGTAATACAAAATCGGGACTTAATTTGCTTTTTATCTTCTGAAAAAACCTGCATATTTTGATTTATTTTATTAATATATAATTACAAAATATTTGTGTTTTGTTTTATTTCCCCCCCCTCCCCAGAATGTGTACGTGGGAAAATCTAGTAAAAATCAGGGCTATAGGAGCTTTGATTACTGGAGGAGATTAATGCTGCTGGAATGCTATACGGGGCTTCTGAGATTTGAAGGGGGTGGGGAGTGCATAGAACTGAAAAAAGGGTTGTAGCGCCCCTTAGTGGATTTCTTTAGATTTATCGGCAGTAACTTTTATTCAGCTCCTCTGTACAGATCAAAAAACTCCTGCTACTTCCCTTTCCTATTTGCCTTGTTCCCTTACTTATCACTGATATTAACTGCAGCTTCTTC
The DNA here is from genome assembly GCF_902459505.1 of Geotrypetes seraphini. Classification (NCBI taxonomy): domain Eukaryota; kingdom Metazoa; phylum Chordata; class Amphibia; order Gymnophiona; family Dermophiidae; genus Geotrypetes; species Geotrypetes seraphini. The sequence goes on along the minus strand of NC_047089.1, from coordinate 213,103,895 downwards.
CAGAACATGGCATTTTTGGTAATAGATGATGCTGGTCTGTTCTTTCTAAACTAATGTGTGAAGCTGAATCTGTTCTTTGCTCATTCTATAAGCCCAACTTAGCACACTAAACTGAGCCAGCAGGCCTGTTGAGGAGGAAAATTTTTTAGAAGAATACTACAACTGTATTCAACTTTATACCTTCATGATTGATAAAAATTACTTGTAATGTTTAACACCTGGTGTTAACTAGTTGAAAGGCTGGCTTTTTTAATATTGTGATTGCATTGGGATGGATCCTCCTATTACTCTTAATTCTCATACTTCTGTTTCCTAATACCCCATTTCCTGTGTGTCTTGCTGCACACAGATCTGGGTGGATATTAACAGCCCATCATAGGTTGTAATTGGAGTGGGCTGTCTCTGAGCCAAGCTTGTGGAATACATAGAAACATGATGGCAGATAGAGGCCAAGTAGTCCATCCAGCCTGTCCAACAGGGAAAGGGGGGGGGGGGCAGTGAACCTCTTCTAGAAATAAAAATAATTAATTAGTTTGAATAATTTTAGAGAGGGCATTTCAACCACATAAACTGGTGTTTTTACATATACACACACCTCCCCAGCCATTCCTGGTCTATTCAAACACAGAAATGGTGTGTATGTTGATTGGTCATCCCACAAAGCAAGTTGAGTTTTGCTTGAAATTCTATTTACTGCTTTTACATCCATGTTTTAATTAGTTATAACATAGCCAGTCAAGTGCTGTGACATAAGGGTTTATGTGTGAGTTCTCAGATCCCCAGGTATCCTTTTCCAAGGAATATAGTATCGTGATTGCGTTAAAGTTGGAAACTGGGTTTTATTTGAGGAAAGAGGGAGAGAAGTTGGTTTATGGCTCTTTCCAGTATCTAACACTTTCTCAGTAGCAGAATGTGTGATCTGTTGTTTCAATTTTGGGTGCAGAGGTTTCCCCTTTTTGCATCTCCCTTCCTACCATGATGACATCAGGGCTGGAGGAAGACTTATACAGTATATAATTGTTTTTTAATGCTAGTTGCTAATCATCTACAGCAAAACGTTCCAGGACCTGTTAAAATGAAAGCAGAAGGCAACTGGATGGGATATACAAAAACCTTATTCTATATCTGGCTTAAATCTTGTCTGACTCTCACTCCCTTATATTTCGTTGTACACAAAAGTGAAGAGCTGTACATCGCAGTTGCATGAACCAGATGTGCCTGCCTAATGGCTGATTATTCTGTTTTGCTTTACTATAGCCAGTGGCCACTAAACAGTTGCAGAATAATACAGTTAATTTAGTTAATTACAAGATATTTGTATCAATCATCTGCCCTACTTCAGATTACATGACGTGCCAAGCCATGTAATCGGTAGAAATGTGAATGCCTTGCAGTGTGAACCATTTTGAAAAGGGATTCAATAAGCCCAAATGGCACTGACAGAAGAACGCTGGTTTTAAAGGGCATCGGGATACTGTTAATCCCATTAAAGTTTTCTTTGCGTGCGATAGGTGTGAACTTTGGTATTAGAGTTTATTGATTACTCTGCTGAAGACGATAATATAGAGAAAGGGTAGCTGGAGACGAATAGAGAGTGGTGAGGCTGAGTGGGAAGCAGTCTATATGAGCCCTCATCTCTGGAGCTGCCACTCTGCTCTGTTCTGAGTATAGAAAATAGTGTTGAGTTATTTATTTTGATTGGGGGGGTTGCAGCGTTATATAGGTTCCTATTAGACAAAACAACAGAAAATCCATAGGACAGTCTTAGTCTCGCCATTAATATTTCAATATCTCATAATCCACCGACTGTTGGTTTTGTATTCATTCCCCTTTAGTTAAGGTTCAGAATTCTCATATTTGTCACCTAGGAAAAGGATCTATGGACTAACAGTGAATCTCCTGACTAGAGAATGACACGGGGGACAAATTTGTCCCCGTCCCCGCAGGAACTCAATGTTCCGTTCCTGTGAGTTTTGTCGCTGTCCCTGCCCCATTTTTGTAAGCTCTTGCCTTAATCGCCTAAGCCTCAAACACTTATGAATTTAAAAGGGTTGTGCAGATGAGGACAGAGCCTGGCGGAATGGGGCAGGGACAAGGAAAATAACTTGCCGGGGCGGGAAAATGAGTTCCCGCGGGGAGAATTTGTCCCCGTGTCATTCTCTACTCCTATCAGGAAAGGCCAGGGAGGTTGGGGACTCTTCAGTATGGAGAAAAATTGGCTCAAGGGAGATATGATAGATGTCTATTAAATCCTGAGCGGAGTGGAACGGATAAGGGGATGGGATCTGAGATACAACTGCCTTTCTGTGGTTACAATCAAAGCAGTTTACATGTTATATACAGGAATATATACCATACCATATTGTTTCTTATAACCCGCAAATGTCAACTAGAAATGTATTGTGGCTTACGTAAGATTAATAAGGTTAGCAGCGTTGACATTATAAATCATAGCAAGACTATAATGAAAACAGATCCGTTTTTAGCACCTTCCTAAAGTCTAATCTAATCTTCCATTTGTGAGTCGCACAAACCTATACAAGCTCAAGGCGATAAAGTGAAGATAGGAGATTTGTCGTAAGCCGGGTCAGGAGGCAGTTCCAAATTTTGGGGCCCTGAAACCCGAAGGTGGATTCGAAAAATGATTTCCTCTGAACTTGAGAGGGAAGAGGTCATTTATAGCGCTGAGTTATAGAAGGGACAATGGAGGGTTAAGTCACTTGCACAGAATCACCAGGTGCTACAGTGGGAATGGGACCCAGGCAGCTAAACTAACCGTTAGGCTAGAACAGGGATCTCAAGTCCCTCCTTGAGGGCCGCAATCCAGTTGGGTTTTCAGGATTTCCCCAATGAATATGTATTGAATGCATGCATGCACCTAGATCTCATGCATATTCATTGGGGAAATCCTGAAAACCCGACTGGATTGTAGCCCTCAAGGAGGGACTTTGAGACCCCTGGGCTAGAAGTACAAAAACTAGGGGGGACCCACTTTGATGTGACTCGGTGGTACATTTAAAACAAATCAGGGAAAATGTACTTTTTCACTCCAAACACTGCTAAGATCTGGAACGTTGCTCGAAGCTCTGGTAAAAAACAGCACATTTGGGTTAAAACAGGTTTGAACAAATTCCTGAAGGTAAAGTCCATAAACCATTATCAGACTGGCTTTCAGAGTAGCCACTGCTTATCCCTGGGGTGTAAATAGCATGAAATCCTGCTAGTTTAGGGGATTCTGTCAGATATTTGTGACCTGGTCTGGCCTGTGTTGGAAACAGGATCTTTAGCTAGATGGACTTTTGGTCTGACTTTGTGTGGCATTTCGTATGTGCTGTAATAAGGATCCTCCCTTATCTCATGTTCTCTCAAAGCTGTAACCGTTTTAGTCTTCTGTGTGAGTCTGTTTCATGTGGCTGTCCTTCTTTCTAGGAAGAACTGTTTTCTATTATTGCTGGGTCTCATAGTTGACCTCTTGTTCTATAACTTTCTTGCTTCTTATGCTTTAGTTACACTTTTGAGGTATTTTAATGCTTTATCATATTTTATCCTCCTGTGCTCTCCTCTAGGGCGTAGATATTCAGGTCCTTGAGACTCATTTCGTATGATGTAGCCGTTCTCTGAAATGCCTTTTGGTGGTAGTCTCCAGAACTAGATACTTCAGTGAGGTTTCATCCCTTTTTTCATGTAGGGGTATTATTGCTTACTTTATTTATTTATTTTTACTGGTTTCACATTTACAGCCTCTTACAAAGCTGCGCTGTGCTAACGGCCCTGAAGCCCATAGAGATTTAAAGGGTTTTGGGGGCTGTTGCTGCGTGGCTTTGTAAAAGAGGCCGTTAGACTTTTTAAAATTATCTATATAAGATATCTTGTATAGATTCAATAGTAGCTTGTTGTCAGTCTACTTATAGGGCACTGGAATAATATTTCCTTTTCTTGTATTGTCATAAATGTAATTTTTCATAGATTAAACACTGGTCATATCAGTTTCATCATCCCAAATCAACTATTGCATAAGTATGTATGACCCTTCTAAAATATTTACACTTTCTGGTAACACTCCCCACTGTAGTCTATAAAATACTGAGTGGAGTGGAAGGGTTGACATGAATCGCTTTTTTAATCTTTCCAAAAATACTAGGATTAAGGGGAATGAAGCTACTAACTGGAGAAAATATTTAATCATGCAACATTAAATTTGTTGCCAGAAAATATAGTAAAAGCAGTTAGCTTAGCAGGGTTTAAAAATAGTTTGGATAGGAAGGGAAGGAAGAGATTGGGATTTGTAGACTGCCTTTTTTGTAGTTTTACAACCACACTCAAAGCAGTTTACATACAGGTACTTCAAGCATTTTCCCTATCTGTCTCGGCGGGCTTACAATCTGTAATGTACCTGGGGCAGTGGAGGATTAAGTGACTTGCCCAGGGACACAGAGAACAGTGTGTGTGTGTGTGTGTGTGGGGGGGGGGGGTTACTTTCGTAAAAGAAAATCCACTGCTTATTTCTGGGATAAGCAGCATAAACTTTGTTTTGCTCTTTTGTGGTTTTACCAGATGCCTTTGACTTGGATTAGCAACTGTTGGAAACAGGATATTGGACTTGTTGGACCTTCAGTTTGTGCCAGTATAGCAGGGCTTATGTTCTTTTCATCATCAAAATCATACCCCAATCTCTTGCCAAGGGTAAGCAGCTTACATTTTTATAGGCTGTATCCCAGATATACAGGTGTGGCTTGTCACCATGAAGAGCCCAAAATCCAGGCTTGTTTGTGGCCCTTGGGCCCGAGTTGCCATGATCATCACTCTGTTTTCCTTCTGTTTTTCCATTGCTTCTTGAGGTTTGTCAGCCTCTCTGTGATGAAACATCTACCAAAAATTTTAAAAAAAATGTTTTTCCATAGTCTTTAAATATTAAAAAAAAAATGATTCCAACAGCAAGTATCCCAGAACTGAGTGCACCAGTGACGAAGTAGCAATGGCATTTTCATTGTTATTCTCCCTCACATGTAACTAGTGCAGACTATTAAGCATTTCTTGTGAAAGATTTGCTGGTACATCGGGGATATTAGCACCAGTAAGCCATAGGCACAGAAAAGCAGCTTGAGTGTGGTGCATCCGTAAGGTTACCATATGGCTCCAGAAAAAAGGGGACGGATTGAGACATCCGGGTTTTACTTCCATTGAAAGCAACCAAGATGTCTCAATCTGTTCTCCTTACTTCCATTGCTTTCAATGGAAGTAAAACCCGGATGTCTCAATCCGTCCCCTTTTTTCTGGAGCCATATGGTAACACTATGCATCCGTCACTGATGTTTGTAACCCAAGACACCATTTCTTTTCCACTGCTGCTTCTTATGAAATCAAATTTGCCAATTTTGATTATTTCTAGCTAGGTTTGATAAACTGTAAGAACATGGGGGATGGGGGGGTAATAACTGAATTGGCTGCTCTATGATCACTAGGGGGAGGATGCTGGTGAGCACTGAGCCTGCAAGGTATCATTTCACAATGCACTTTATTAATTACTTGAATGGTAGACCCCCCCCCCCTGCTGTATCAGTCTCGTCCAGTTCTCTCCCTTCCAAAAAAGATAATTGAAATTGAAGCTGAAATTTATTTCACCAAGTTCTGGTGACCTCAGCAGAATGGACTGATTAGGGCATGCATGGTAACACATAGAAGTGGCATCTCTTGGAAAGGGAGGGTATGGTAGTGAGGTGAAATCTGCTTAAAGAAATACCTTAACAAATCAGAGTGTTTTGGGATGGATTTACTACTACTCCTACTGTTTTATCATTTCTATAGCACTGAAAGGCGTGCGCAGCGCTGTACATTTTAACATACAATAGATAGTCCCTGCTCAGAAGAGCTTACAGGACATCTCAGGGTTGGGGATATTCTGGTAGAGGAAATGACACAATGGGTATAGGTTTGGGTTTATTCTCCTCCCCACTATTCCAGTGCCAGGTTCTGCCATTGCTGACGTCTCCAAATTCCACTAATATCTAGTTTTGTTGACTCTGGAACAATTAAATACGTGTGACTTTTTCTTGAGATGATGGTAGTGTCACAAGTATGTGTGTGTGTGTGGGGGGGGGGGAGGATGTTTTGCAAGCCAGTTTCAGGGGCAGGGAGAGGGGTGTTGTGTGCAATTTGAACCGGTGCTGGGACCCTTGGCTTGAGGAATCTTCATATACAACTGTACTGGGATTTTCCCCAATTTTCAGTAGACCCTCTTTCCTGCTTGTCTTAGTGTTTCATTGAAGAAACATTCCTAAAGCCAGAAAATGCATCTAGGCGGCTTCTGGCTCAAAATCTTGCCAGCAAGTGTCGCTCTTCACAAATCTCGTGACTCCCTTTTTCTCTTAGTGCGCTGTGCAGAAGATGCAACTTGGGATTCAAAATGAGGACCTTTCAGATGGTAGGGCACAGCATTAGCACTTAGTCAATGGACTTTGCCCTTTTTTGATCTGAAAAGAAGACACGCAAATAGCGGACACTAGGTCATATGCTAACATTGCTACCCAGATGTCTCACTACCACGTGAAACTTCACATGACCAAGACGGAGCCTTTTATGTTTACTCCTCCACCCACTTCCTCTTTTTCCCCCTTTCTCTGTGTCTGTGGGTAACATTGTCATCCTTCCAGTTCCCTCAGTCTGTAGTCTTGGGATCATTTTTTCCCCTCTTTCTCTACAACTGTCCCTGTGTTTTTTTTGTGTGTGTTTTTTTTTATCAAATCATGACATTTTTTTTCTTCCTCAACACAGTACAACAACCCTTATCCACAATGATCGCCTCCATGACTACAGCAACCCACTGAACCATCTCTTGCAAACTCCAGCTGCATGACTTATCTTCCTCTGGTGTCACTACACTCCTCAAATCATTGGCTCTCTGTCCTTTCCAACATCCCGTTCAAGCTTCTATTATTTATTTCTGTGTGCATTCAATCTGCAGTTTGGAAAGCCTGCTCTCTTACCTGTCCATTTCTTCTCTTTCACCAACTCCAGAGAATGACACTGGGACAAATTATTTGTCCCCATCCCCACAGGAACTAAATTTCCCTGTTACGTACCCATGAGTTTTGTTGCTGTCCCTGCCCCATTTTTGTAAGCTCTGCCTTAACCGCACAAGCCTCAAACTCTTATGATTTTAAAGTGTTTGAGGCTTGTGCAGATGAGGACAGACCTTAAGCATTGGTGGAATGAGGCATTATGACATCACAGTCTGAGCTCTAGAATGTTGCTACTTAGGATTTTAAAGTGTTTGAGGCTTGTGCAGATGAGGACAGACCTTAAGCATTGGTGGAATGAGGCATTATGACATCACAGTCTGAGCTCTAGAATGTTGCTACTTATGATTTTAACGTGTTTGAGGTTTGTGCAGATGAGGATAGAGCTTGCAGGGATATTTATTTATTCAATTTTCTATACCGTTCTCCCAGGAGAATGGATAGGGTTACCAGATGTCCGGATTTCTCTGAACATGTCCTCCTTTTGAGGACATGTCCTGGGGTCCGGATGGCTTTTCAAAACCCAGCACTTTGTCCGGGTTTGGGGGGGCGGGGTGGGCATAACTAGGTGGGCCTGGCAACCCTAGGTGGGGGACAGGAAAAGAACTTGTGGAGACGGAATGGGAAAATGAGTTCCCACTGGGACGTTGAAAAATTTGTCCCCATGTCATTCTCTACTCCAGACTCCATTTTTTACACTCTACTGCAACATAGACTTCCTGATTTGATATGTCATGCTCCCTCTGTGGCTTTATTCAAATGTAGTGTTGAAGGCCACTTTTTATGGGTGCTTGTAAATCTTAACCCCTTATTCTCCTGTTTGTAGCCCCATTTCTAATCATGTCTCATAATAAACAAACTCTAATTCTTTTTGTCCTAGCTTGAAAGCTCTATTAAGGAGGAACTGTTTTTCATATCTGTCTGTGCAGCACTTTGTGTATCTAATAGAACTATTGAAATAAGTGGGAAGAGTAAAATGCCACAGGCTTGAAATCTTTTGCGTTACATGTTTTACTGCTTACATCTTGACAATCAATACAGAATTTTTTTAATGAGACCTAGCAATATGCATAGTCACTGCAGAAAAGCATGCTGAAACAGAAGATCCAAATGGAACTACACTTTATGCACCTAGGTATTTCTGTATGGATCTAAAAAAGGGGGCGTCACTAAAAATGTGCACACTGTTACAGAATTTGGGGGATCTGCGCCCAATTTAGGCATGAGGATTCTCGTACACCAAGTTTTGGATGGTATAAATTATGGGCATGGAACCTGACACAGCATCATTCTACAAAGGGCACCCAATCGGAGCACCCTTTATAGAATGGCATTCAGCACCATTTTTTTTTCTTGCACTGTTTTTTTATGGTATACCTTTAAAAGTGCGGCGGACAGAACTGCGCCAACAAGCACACGCCGACAAAAATGAGCAGGACATATGTGCATTGCTGGTTCACCCTATTTAAAGCCTAATATTTTATCCTCCACTAGTTAGAAGTGCTGGCGCTCCAATTGGGGGAGAACCTCCCCCTCGATACTCTGAAAACTCCCATTTTTCCCTGTTCAGGAGTTTTCAGTGTAGTGTGGGGGGGGAGGGGTTTCCCCCACACGCACACCCCCAACGGGAGCGCCAGGACTTCTAACTGTAGTGGGGGACTCTCCCACACTGCCCCCTTCAGAGCGTAAAAGATAAGGCTTTAAATAGGGTGAACTAGTGACGTGCATATGTCTGGCGCGTGCTTGTTAGCGTGGCTTTGCCTGCCGCACTTTTGATGCATCACTGTTTTTTTTTGGGGGGGGGTGTCATTTACTGAATCAAGCTTTTGGTGTACAACTCACAAGTTCCAACTCTGCCACTCCAACTATTCTGTTTTTTTTTTGTTGAGAAAAGAGAGATCAACCCTCAAGGCAATAATTGGAGTCAGTTGGCGGTAACTGACGCAAACTTGCAGTCATTCGGTATTCTATAATTTATCACCCATATACTATAGCACATAACTGTGCCAAGGGCATGGGAAGGGCAGCGGTGTTCCAAACACTTAGGTTGTAGAATACTTGTCAGTTGTGTGTAAGCATTTACGCATGCCATACAGCTAGTGTAGTGCCCGTGCCTATTGTTACGTGCGGGTAAATGTGGGAATTGTGTATGTAATTACCAACATAGGATTCGTGCTTACTGCGTGCACTTCAGGTCGCCTAAATCCGGGTGCTGGGATGCTGTTCACCTCAACTCCTTGGCAAAATCATGCTTTTTCAGCCTCCACATGCTGAGGAAAGTAAGATCCTACTTTCGCCAAAAACATTTCTCCGTCCTCGTCCAATCCATCATCCTCTCCAGACTTGACTACTGCAATGCCATTTACTTATGCCTAACAAAAAAAAGTCTTCAAAGACTCCAGCTTATCCAGAATACTGCAGCCAAGTTGATCTTTGCAAAACGCAAATCTGACCATGTCTCCCCACTCCTGTCCAATCTTCTCTGGCTCCCAGTGATTTCCAGAATCCATTTCAAATGCTCCTGCCTGGCTTTTAAGATCATTCACGGCATCCTTCCTCCCCTAATCCCACTATCCTGACTCCACCAGACCCGCCCAAAGATATAAACTATCCTTCCCCTCTCTACGCGGTATTCTCAATGCAGGTAAACTGGAAAATTCTCTTCTCTTCAAAATCACAGGTCTCTGGAACGACCTTACCATCCTGTTGCGGAACCTGGGCTCTCTCCAACTATTCCGCAAACAACTGAAAACTTGGCTCTTCTCTAACATGTCATTCTATTTTCCCCCTAACTCTTCCATTCTATATATAAGCTCATGTAAACCTTTTCCTTTCTCTTCTTATATTTTAAGTTCTTGTAAACCGTGCTGAGCTCCTCTTCCATGGAGAGGATGCGGTATATAAACTTAAGGTTTAGTTTAGTTTAGAACAGCAATTCTGCATGCAAATGCTTTTATAGAATGCCAGCAGAAGGCCACACTTGCAGGTGAAACATTAGGCGCGAGCTTTGCAGCAGAGAAGGTAGGGAGGCGTGTGGGCAGGTACAAGTATTCTATAACCTGTGCGTAACTGTTTCACACTCCCTTGTCCCTCCAAGGTCCACACCTCCTTTGCAGTCACACACTCTGGAATTTGCGCACACGGGTTAAAGAATATTGCCGAGGGCAATTAAGTGTGCAGTTGCTAATTAATGCCAATTAACACCAATTCTAGCAGCTTGTTAGTTAGTTGAGCTACGTATGTAACTGCATGCACAACATTGCATGTCAATCACAAAATTGGGCGTACAACTTTATAGAGTTAGGGGGGGTATATGGGCCAAATGAAAGGTTGATAGTAATAGTCAAATGTCCATGTTTCATCTGTTGTGAGTCTTTTTAGTCTAGCATAGAACAACTGAAGCCAACCTCTAGTGTTGATAAGAAAATAAGAATAACCATAGTGGATCAGACCAATGGTCCATCTAGCCCAGTATCCTGCTTCCAACTGTGGCCAACCCAGGTCCCAAGTACATGGTAGAAACCCAAATAGAAGCAAAACATTCTGGAATCCCAAAGATAATCAAGATTCCGGAATACCAATGAGTAGCAGCATTCCATGCTACCGCTCCCAGGGACAGCAGTGGCTTTCCCCATGTCTACTTCAATAGCAAACTATAGACTTTTCCTCCAGGAACATCCTGTGGGATTGGCAAAGGGGGAAGGAGTGCTTTTAACCTATAGATGATTCCAAATCCATCATGTCAACCAAAGCCTCTTACATACACATCAATAAGTCATTCCAAATATCATGCTTATGTAACTTATATCACACTGGGGATTCTCAGAACGCCACCCTGACTAATAAAGTACAGCGTAGCAGCACTCTTCACTGATTCTACCCAATCGTGTGATACATTCTTGATTTTTAAATATTTTTATATATTGATTTTGAACTGAATTTTTCTATATCCTTTTTCTTTGTTTCACAATTTTAATTTCTTTTCATTATCTGAATTCCCTTAATGCTAGTAATAAATAACTTAGCTTTGTTCTTCATCGGGACGGGGGTACGTGCTGCAACTGAAACAAATATACATGTTTAAAAGACTCGCTAAAGGGAATATTTCAAACTATTTAAAAAGCTCAAAAACAGTTAAAGAGCTCCTTACCAATTACATAAGTTCATTCACTTCACTTATTTAGCGACCCACTCAGCTTGCAAGCTGGCCGCGGCGTCTCTGTTCAGACATGATATACACTCCTTTGATGTCATCCAAAGCATAACCAATCAAAATTGATCGAAACCCAAACGAAATTTAAAGAGAAAACACTCATTCCACCAGAGTCATCCAATCACTTGTCTCACTCAAACATCCAGCGCAACTCCTTGAAATTCAAAGTCCGTTCATAATTACCTCCCTCCCACTCAATTTTTACAGAGTCTATCACTCTCCATTTCAGATCATGGATCGTATGTTTTAATAGTTTCCAGTGACGGACTAGAGGGATGGTCTCATTTTGTGTATGGACCCTGGATTTGTGTTCTGCAAGTCTAGTTTTAATGGGTCTTATAGTACGACCTATATATAATTTGGGGCAGGGGCATTGAATTACATAAATTATATGCGATGATCTGCAGTGTTTTGTGCTTAGCTTGGTACACCTTGCCCGTACCCTGATGAACCCAATTCTCTCCAGTTATGGCATTTGGGCACCATTGACAATTCCCACAATTACCGTATTTTCACGCATATAACGTGCACGTTATACATGATTTTACAAACCGTGCATAACCATGCGTGTTATAGGCGTGAGCGCGTTTTACAAATTTTTTTTACATAGTTCCCCCCCCTGACGTCCGATTCACCCCCCCCCTTGCAGGACCGCTCGCACCCCCACCCCGAAGGACCGCTTGCACTCGCACCCCGAAGGACCGCTCGCACCCCCACAGCCTTCCCCCCCCATCATGGAGAAGCTCCTACCGTTGTCCTGCTGTTTCCTCTGCCAGCGGTCCCGGCCCTTCTGTGAGCCCTGCGTCTGCTGCTTCCTCTTTCGGCGGTCCCGGCCCTTCTGTGAGCCCTGCGTCTGCTGCTTCCTCTTTCGGCGGTCCCGGCCCTTCTGTGAGCCCTGCGTCTGCTGCTTCCTCTTTCGGCGGTCCCGGCCCTTCTGTGAGCCCTGCGTCTGCTGCTTCCTCTTCCGGCGGTCCCGGCCCTTCTGTGAGCTCTGCGCCTGCGCTGCTTTCTCTTCCGGCGGTCCCGCCCTTTCTCTGATGTTAGCGGTTTTAGTGCACATTTTTTAGCACGTGCTAAACCCACGCTATGTGGCTAGGACTAACTCCAGCTCAATGCTGGTGTTAGCATCTAGTGCGGCCGGCAGTTTAGCACACACTATTACGCACGTTAAACCACTAACACGGCTTTGTAAAAGGAGCCCTAAGTGAATAGCAGATCCTGCGTAAACGTAAGAACTGACTGGTTGGTAAGTTTGCTTTTGACTTTATGTGATATCTCAGCAAGCTATTTCAATCGGTAGGTTTCTGATAGGTTGTAGTGAATAGCTGACCATGTTTTTTTCATGATTTTAATTTCTAAAAATTAGATTTCTTGATGCTGTATTGTTGCAGTGAATTGGATGTTATTATCCACTTGGTTTAACCAAAGTAGGAAATCTTCCAAACTTTCCCTAATCGATGTCCATATGCAGAGCACATCATCCCAAAAACGTTTCCATAATTTTACGTTTTTGAAGTGTGGAGATGTATATAAAAACTTCTCTTCTAAATTAGCCATGTATAATATAGCTAAAGCTGGAGCCAAAGCTGCGTCCATGGCAATGCCATGGATTTTCTGATAAAAGGCATCCTGATACCAAAAATTGCTTTTGAGTCAAAACAATATTGGCTAATTCCATAAGGAACTGGGTAGATACCCTGTCACAAAACTGTTGTTCTAAAATGTGCTGCAATACATTCAATGCCCCTTGGGTAAGCATTAGAGAATGACAAAGTGACAAAATTAATCACCGTTCCCGTCCCCGCGGATAACCGCGGGAAACCATCTTCATGTCATTCTTTAAGGAAAGAGGGAAGAATCAGAGTATAATTGGGCACAACCACTGACCCCCAAGCTTTGCTTTGAAGAATGCTAGTGTAGAATGACCGAGGTTGAAATAGACACTAGAAAATGACATGGGATTATTTCCCGCGGTTATCCGCGGGGACGGGAACAGTAATGAATTTTGTCACCGTGTCATTCTTTAGTAAGCATCATCGTATATAGAGCGGTCACATCTAAGGTGACCAGTAACCAATCCTCATCTACATCTTGAACCTCAGCTAATAGCTGCAACATATGCGTGGTGTCTTTCACATATGACTTTGCCTTAACCAGAGAACATTGCTGCTAAACAGACCTACATTGTATGACAAGGAACAGGGTGCATTGAATTCCCCGTCTTGGATGGAATTGGAGATAGAGAAGAAAAGATTCATCAGAGCAGAACTTCATGCCAATACGTTAACAACAGCCTCAGTACCCTGAGGTTGTGGGTTCAAACCCACACTGCTCCTTATGACCCAGGGTAAGTCACTTAATCTCTCCTTGCCCCAGGTACATTAGATAGATTGGGAGCCTGCTGGGACAGACAGGGAAAAACGCTTGAGTGCCTGAATAAATTCATATAAACCGTTCTAAGCTCCCTCTGGGAGAACAGTCTAGAAAATTGAATAAATAATAAAATAAAAATACCACGGGATACAGGTGTCAGTAAGATGGCCGATAATATAGTAGGCAAGGTCCCTTTTCTCAGGCACCTGTTGACAAGGTCCATCAGCCAAATTATAAACTCGGCGCATGCTCGATCTAGCAAGCTAGCGGGACAGATGCCAAAGTGACAATGATTCTTTGAGAGCCTTTTCAGTAAGCCAGGGACCTCGGCTGTGGTAAATGCAGAGAACTCTTTCCAGCACCTATCTGCAGGAATTCTTTCTTATCGACTTGCACTGAGCTCATTTCTATGTAGTCGTCTACATGTATGGGTAAATGATTCTCTTACAGTTCTGATCTCACTCGGGAAGTAATTGGCTAGGCTATCTTCATCAGGATGCTCTGTGGAGGGGTCTGTGGCACTATCTTTCATGGATATTAGAGAAGTAAAGATCTTGAACAAGCATTTGAACAAGTTCTTTGACTAATCAGGGTATCATAATGAGCTTTTAGCTACAGCTACTGTCAGTTTGTATAGCTTAGCTTCTCCAGCTGACATAATGTTCCTTCTTCCATGCCCATTCTTGTTTTCATACTCTTGTCCATTGGGCTAGTATCTCATCCATGAAACAGGGATTGGTTTTCTGTTTCACTTTTACAAGTTTAGTTGAGGCTTTCTTGTCAAGGACTGCTGTGGTGAGGTGTTGCCAGGACTCAAGGGTCTCTCATACGAAGAAAGACTGGGCAAACTGCAGCTCTGTAAATTGGGACTATTTCCACCTTAAGGGTTGGCCAAGTTGCAGACCATATATTCTAGTCCCAGTTCATTATAGTTATCTTTTAGCGTCACAGAAATGATCTATATAATAACAGCAGGCGCTTTCTAGGGCTGTATATCAGCTTGTATCTGGGAGGGCAGAGATCAGTCAGGATTGTAAAGCCATCTTGAATCCAGGATTCTGTTATGCTAACTATACCAGCCTATTGACTGGTTATCAGGTCCCTTAGCATCAGGGCCTTATTGCAAAATGAGCGAGCATTAAAATAGATGCATTCTATTGGCATATGAGGTCTTTTCAAAAAGTTCCAGGACTGATTTTATAAAAATTTATTAAACAATCTTATGACTTATTCCATTGGGACCCGTTCAAAGTACTCCCCTTGGAAACAGTCCATAAATGTATCTTCAGGAATTGCCAAAAGTTGCTGTGTCAAATTTTGCTTTATGTCTTCAATGGTGTCGAATCACTTTAATAAGAAATAAGAAGAAGTCAGCAGGGGCCAAGTCAAGAGAGTAAGGTGGCCTGGGAAGAACTGTCATCATGTTTTTGTGCGAAATTCATGAATTTTGATGCATTCAAACACCTTCCACAACTCATGACATGTTCCCCATAAGCCATTTTCAACATTCATAGGTTTCTGTAGCACTTACCCAATTTAAAACAGAACTTCACACTGTAGTGCTCATTGAGGTCGCACATGGTGAAAAATAGCCGATCATGAAAACACACTTTCATAAAAACCGCTGTACCTTGGAGACAAAAACAGTTATCAACAAACGGAAAAAAGGAGGTTACCCGTGAGGGTTCAAACTACTCAACGCTGTCTTAGAACTTCCCATTAGCGTGCAATTCAAACTATCCTGGAATATTTTGAACAGACCTCGTATAGTCCTTCTCTGATGGCATATCTGCACTGCAAATGATCCGCTTTAGATTTTCCCTACCACCTTTCCATAATTACCCATAATTACAGCTGGTACTTCATGTATGGAGGTCTCTAGGTCTAACTTGTGTGAAGGAGCTCCTCTTAAGTCTCCTTTCATCTTGAGTCTTCAAATTCTGCTGACGAGGGACGGTTCCATAGGGTAAGGTGTTCCCAGTAGCTGCTGCTGACAAGGGGGTTCCATGGGTTAAGGTGTTCCCAGTAGCTATAGCTACATGTTCCCTCAGTTCTACCTATGTTAAGTAAAAGTATGCCTATAATAGCTATATAACAGATTTGTAACCACCTTATCTTCCCTCTTTCGTGCTGTGTTGTTCTAAAATAGGGATGCAGTTTCTAAGGGTGGTCACTATGGCTGAGTCTCCCCAGGCTGGCCTCCTAGGGCCCTTGTACTATATTCATGGTAGTGGGGCTTTTACTCACTCTGAAAGTATGGCTGTGGTTAGTCCCAAGGTTAGAGCTTGGAAGCTGAGGCACTTGTCCTTTCCTGGAGTTTTTCTCAACTGGCCCTCTTAGCCTGGCCTGCCACGAGTGGACCAGAGCTCCCTCTCGGTCCGCACGAAGGGCTGCACAAAGGGCCCTTTGGTATGGCTCACCAGTGGAAGAGGCCCCCCTACTCAGTGGCCCCTTAAAGGGCTGAAGAGAAGGCCTACACTAAGATGAAGCATGTTGTGGGCGGGCCTCCCGGCGAGGAAGAAAGTCCAGTGTGGTGTGGGGGATGATGAGGCCCTCTTTCCCCTCACTCTGGTGGGGCTCTGGCAATCCTCTGATGTTGTCTTGGCCCCTTAAAGGGCCGAAGAGAAGGCCCATGCTAAAATGGAGCATGTTGTGGGTGGGGCTTCCCAGCATGGAAGAAAGTCCAGTGTGGTGTGGGGAACAACAAGGCCCTTTTTCCCCTCACTCTGTGTGAAAAAATCAATACATTCAATGTGATTGGTAAAAAATACTGAGACTGTAAAGCTAGTCTAACTTATCTGAGTCACAAAGGGATGCTGTTGCCGCTCAACTAAATGATGTATGGGGCAAAACTTATGTAGGCTTATTGCCTGGTGCTTGTCATCTATGAGTTATTTGCCTGGGGTAAATAGACTGAAAATGGAGTTCTCAATTGCTCAGTACTGAAGTATTTTTCTTAATGCTTGACATTGTGGCTCAATATAAACATCAATATTTGTTTTCAGCAAGATTGAAATTTGGTTGCCATATTTTCCCTTTTTGGGAAGGTATGTACTTGGCATTAAAAAAAAACAATGCACATGACCTTGCTATCCCTATCTCTACTCCTACAATAAAGCATGGTGGTGGCATTATTATTTTATGAGGATGTTTTGCAGCAGGGAAGGTAGGGAGGCTTATGAAGGTTGATGAAAAACTGGATGGTACTAAATCCAGGCACATCCTGTCTAACAACGACCTGGGAGTGGGGACAGGATTCACCTTTTAGATGGACAGTGATCCTAAGTAGAGAATGACACGAGGAAAAAATCTGTCCGTCACTGCCCCGTCACTGGACCACCGTCCCGTTCACTGTCCCGTCTCCGCAGCATCCACCCTTCTCTCTCGCCACCTCACCGCCCTTCAGCGGCCTCCCCTTACCTTCGCAGCGTGTTAGTAAAGAATTGAAACTTAAGGGAGGGAAGGTGCGCGGTCACCGATCGCGCATGGCCCCCTCCCCACCTACCTACAGCCAAATCTATCTCCCTCCCCCTTACCTTCACGGCACTTTCATAAAAAACTTACTGAAGCTGGTGAAGCCTGCCTGCCTGCAGTCGCGTGTATGTGGGTGGAAGCTTCTCTGACGCAACCGTGCCCACAGTCAGCACTTTTGCCCCCCTCCACCGTTTCGGTAACCACAGGTAACTGCCACCGTGTCATTCTCTAATCCTAAGCTCAAAGCAAACGCAACAATAGAATGACTCAGCAGAAGAAAGTGGAATGTGCTGACTCAGTCAAAAGCTAGGCCTAGATCTATCAGGAAATCGGGGGCAAACTGGAAGGCTGCATTCCACAGGTATTCAACAGTCAACCTGAAAGAAGAATGGGCAAAATCTCCTCCATCCTGCTGTGTAAAGATGATAGACTCATGGAACAGTATATTAGAAAGGATGTACAGGTATGACTTAGCACAGTGTTTCTGAACTCGGTCCTTGCCAATCGGGTTTTTCAGGGTACCCACAATGAATATGCAGAAACTTGATTTGCATACACTGCCTCCATTATATGCAAATTTCTTTCATGCATATTCATTGTGGATATCCTGGAAACCTGACTGGCAAGGGGGTTACTCCAGGACTGAGTTGAGAAACCCTGACGTAGCATATGAACATCCACGTCGGAACATCCCAAATGGATAACAATCTCATACGTATGTTAGAATAGAATATATCCTGTTCTAAAATACGTGTGGGATGGATGTCCATGTGTTGGAAATAGCCAGCATGAACATCCATTTTACAAACTAAAACATCCAAATACTGAACAGGGACATGGAAAGCAAAGAAACATCCATCTTATCAAATAGCTACACAGATGAGAGAGGGTAGCCTATTGGTCAAAGCAGTGGGCTGAGAATCAGGCATTCCAGGTTCAAATCCCACCTCAGCTGTTTGTTTTTAATTATCCTTCCAGGAGCATAAAAATGTGTACTGTATCAGAATATAATAATAATAACTTTATTTTGTATACCGCCATACCCAGGGAGTTCTAGGCGGTTCACATCTGTTAGTCAAAGATACAAACAATGAAGTCATTGATGTTAACAGGTTAGGAATGTACAATGAGAAGGAGTAGGTAGAGATTCCAGATCATTGGTGGTTGGGGAGAGAGAAATTAAAAAAGGTGTAATTAAGCTGTTGTTTAGACCTGGTACTTACAGAAAGGTGTCTGATCGAGACACATCCTTAATCTCCCAGTGGTTGTGCCTCCTCTTCTCTGAATTTGAAACTGGCAAGGGATCCAGGCTCGGGTCTAGGATAATTCCTTGGGGATGTTTCTTCGCGGCCTTTTTTTAGACATGGATGTCTCTTCTTCTTCTGTGATAAGATCAAGATGTCCATATCTTGAGCTCTCCCTAGTCCTGCCCAAAACACACACAGACCATGCCCCCTTGCCATATTAATGTACATAGTTTGAAGTCCATATTTTGCTTTTTTAAAATTGAGATTTGGACATCCACGCAATATGGACTAGAGCATGACACGGGGACAATTTTTTCCTCATCCCCACAGGAACTCATTTTCCCGTCCCATAGAGTTTTTTTTCCTGTCCCTGCCCCATTCCTGCAAACTCTGTCCTCATCTGCACAAGCCTCAAACACTTTAAAATCCTAAGTAGCAACATTCTAGAGCTCAGATTGTGAGGTCATAATGCCTCATTCCACCAATGCCTAAGCTCTGTTCTCATCTGCACAAACCTCAAACACTTTAAAATCATAAGTGTTTGAGGCTTGTGCGATTAAGGCAGAGCTTACAGGAATGGGGCAGAGACAGGAACAGCAACAAAACTCACGGAGGCAGGACGGGGAAACTGAGTTCCTGTGTCATTCTCTAATATGGACCTCTAAATGCCAGTTTTCAGACATCCAAAACAAGAACAGAGCATCTAAAATAACCACCTTAGCCTAACAGCTGGCTATTATTACTGTAGAAGTGTTTAGCAGTCAAGATGTGTGAAGTTATGCAATTAAGATTTTTTTTGGTTTCTTATTTGGTTTTTAAATATGTCTATAAATTGTTCTTTCACACTGAAAGTATGGAGGATGTTATGTAAGACAAACTACTTTAATGTACAGTAACTTGAATTGTATTTTTGAAAACAGCAGAACAGGGACAATGTTCGAGGAAGTGAAGATTTTGAGAGGCACTATATATAATTTAATTCTCTGTCTCTGAAGGTTATAACTGCACCTAAATCATTTTGGCCTCCATTCTACTGAATTATTAGGTATGCAGTAATTTATATGAAGGAGTAAATCATTGCAGGATAGAGCTAAATATCCCCTATAACCCTCAACATCAAACCTTTCCCAATGTAGTGTAGGTACTATAGCATGATTTTAAAATGCATGTGAGAAAACGCTTTTAGGCAACGAATTTACTGAATTTTAGATAAGCTTCTGGGAGGTAGATTCAAGCAGGTAAGTGCCTCCCCATCCCCCACCCCAGTAGTTTCAGGCAGTTTGTCACAGAACGTCCCTCCAAATGAGGAAAAGATTGGCACATTTAGCGGTTTCAGGTTTATTAAAATTTTATTTAATCGCTTATCCAATTTCTAAGCGATGTACAAAAATAAAAACATTACAATCTATATATATAAAATCGGAGGTATGTGTGTATGTATGTGTGTGTGTATGTGCCGCGATCACGCAAAAACGGCTTGACCGATTTGAACGAAACTTGGTATGCAGATCCCTCACTACCTGGGGTGATATGTTCTGGGGGTCTCGCGGCCCACCTGCACACGTGGGCGGAGCTACAAACAGAAAATCAGATTTCATCCATTCAAGTCAATGGAAAAAATGTAAAAAGCTGTGGGACCGATTTGAACGAAACTTGGTATGCAGATCCCTCACTACCTGGGGTGATATGTTCTGGGGGTCTCGCGGCCCACCTGCACACGTGGGCGGAGCTACAAACAGAAAATCAGATTTCACCCATTCAAGTCAATGGAAAAAATGTAAAAAGCTGTGGGACCAATTTGAACGAAACTTGGTATGCAGATCCCTCACTACCTGGGGTGATATGTTCTGGGGGGCTCGCGGCCCACCTGCACATGTGGGCGGAGCTACAAACAGAAAATCATATTTCACCCATTCATGTCAATGGAAAAAATGTAAAAAGCTGTGGGATCTCCAGTTATTTTACTTAGCAACCTTGACCCACCAAAACTTTGCAATGGCACAAGGCTTTGTGTAAAGAGGTTACTGTCCAATGTAATTGAAGCGACTATCTTAACCGGAAAGGGACAAGGTGAAACCGTATTTATCCCGCGGATACCACTTATTCCAACAGATCTTCCTTTTCAGTTTAAGAGATTGCAAATTCCAGTGAGACTTGCATTCTCTATCACAATCAACAAATCACAAGGACAGACTATTAAATACTGTGGAGTGGATTTAAGATCCCCCTATTTTTCCCATGGACAACTCTATGTTGCTTGCTCAAGGGTGGGCTCACCCAAGAATGTATATGTTCTTGCTCCTGGAGGTGAAACTAAAAATGTTGTTTATAATCAAGTTTTGTGTTAGTTGTATTGTATTCATTTTGTCAAATATTTCACATTATAATTTGAATATTGTACTTTTTATAAAGCTGTAAAAAAATAATTTCATTCACCACTATAAAGTATCTTTATTTGAATCCATTTACAGTGTTATTGCTATAATTAAATACCCGTGCAACGCCGGGGCATCAGCTAGTCAATCTATAAATACAGACAGGCAATAGGGATGGAAGGGGAGAAATACAATGAAGATAGGATAGAAAGACTTTTAAGGTCATGCATGTAGGGAAAAAGAACCCTATGTTCAACTATAAAATGGGGGGTTCGTTGCTGGGGGAGAGCAAACTTGAAAGAGACCTGGGGGTGATGGTGGACACAACATTGAAAGCATCAGCACAGTGTGCGACAGCCTCAAAGAAAGCAAACAGAATGTTGGGTATCATTAAAAAGGGTATCACGACCAGGACGAAGGAAGTCATTTTGCCGCTATATCGGGCGATGGTGCGCCCACATCTGGAGTACTGTGTCCAGTACTAGTCGCCGTACCTCAAAAAGGACATGGCGGTACTTGAGGGAGTCCAGAGAAGAGCGACAAAGCTGATAAAAGGTATGGAAAACTTCTCATACGCTGACAGATTGGAAATGCTGGGGCTATTCTCCCTGGAAAAGCGGAGACTTAGAGGAGACATGATAGAAACCTTCAAAATCATGAAGGGCATAGAGAAGGTAGATAGGGACAAATTCTTCAGGCTGTGGGGAGCCACAAGTACAAGGGGGCAGTCGGAGAAATTGAAAAAGGACAGGTTTAGAACAAATGCTAGGAAGTTCTTTTTCACTCAGAGGGTGGTGGACACATGGAACACGCTCCCGGAGGCTGTGATAGGCTAGAGCACGCTACAGGGGTTCAAGGAGGGTCTAGATAGGTTCCTAAAAGAAAAGGGGATTGAGGGGTACAGATAGAAGCAGAGGTAGGTTATAGGATTAGTCAGAAACCACTTCACAGGTCATGGACCTGATGGGCCGCCGCGGGAGCGGACCGCTGGGCGCGATGGACCTCTGGTCTGACCCAGTGGAGGCAACTTCTTATGTTCTTATAAGAACAAATGATCCATCAAGCACAGTAGCCCATTCTCACGATGGCCAATCCAGGTCACTAGTACCTGGCCAAAACCCAAAGAGTGGCAACATTCCAGCATCTCAAAGAATAGCAAGATTCCAGAACCCCAATGAGAGCAACATTCCAGACCTGAGATTGTGATGTCATAAAGCCTCATTCCACAGTGCCTCAGAGCCAACCTCATCAGTGATGTTACAATGGCTTAATTGTCCTATACTTGGCTCACGTAAGAACATAAGAATAACCATACTGGGTCAGACTAATGGTCCATCAAGTCCAGTAGCTCGTTCTCACGGTGGCCAATCCAGGTCACTAGTACCTCGCCAAAACCCAAGGTGTAGCAACATTCCATGCTACCGATCCAGGGCAAGCAGTGGCTTCCCCCATGTCTTTCTCAATAACATACTATGGACTTTTCCTCCAGGAATTTGTCCAAACCTTTCTTAACACCAGCTACACTTTCTGCTCTTACCACATCCTCTGGCAATGCGTTCCAGAGCTTAACTATTCTCTGAGTGAAAAAAACAATAGGGCGCGGGGAAAAAAGTTTAAAGAATCAAAGGGAGAATAATACTAGTAAAGCCATATTACTAGATGTTATAAATTAAAAGCGTATTTATATAGGAAGCTTTTTAAATTGCTTCTGAATCAATCTAAGGTTTTTTTCCTCCCCTAAGTGAGTCAGTAGGGAATGCAAAAGATGGGGTGCTTGAAAACGGGTGATAGAAAAGACCAGCGCTAAGCCTGAATAGCGCTTGTCGCCTCTTTCCACATTCAGCTTTGGGTGCCGGACATGCGCTTGCTGAAACCTGGTATAAATCCCAGCACCCAAGTGCCTGGCATTCCCTTGCCCATGCTTCCCCTCCCCCCCCCCCCCCCCCGGGTTACGCTATGGGATTTAGCTACCCAGCGTAACAGAATAGCGTGCAGCCTCACAAATGCACCCAAATCTCGGCACCATTCATAGAATCTGGGGGTACGTGGATGTGAGTTTGCCCTATGAAATTTGGTTGCTCATGTATTTATTTGTTTATTGATTCATTTTGATTTATATTTTATTTGGTCTATCCAAGCATAAACATTTCAAATAAAAAACAGTGGGCAAGAATCATTTAATCTTTTATTCACCCATTCAAAACCCGTACCAAACCAAACTAATCCCCCTTCCTCCCCTCCCCCAACAACCCAGGCCTATTTCAAAACAGTGAACCATGCAAACTTAGGCACAATGAGCAGTCATAGGTCTTTTTAAAAGGGTCCCCAAATGTTTCTATTATCTTCTAGATTAATATTTATTTAAAAATGTATATACCGCATACAATTATGCGGGTTCCATTATCATATACATAAAATCTTGGTTCCCTACGATTATCACATATAACATAGACATGTCTAAACAATATCATATTTTTATTTTATTTCTGTATTTGCTATACCACAATTCCAAATGGTCAATGCAATTTACAATCTAAAATGTAAATCCACTTAACCAAAGTTTGTCTAGTTGGCAAATAGGACTGTTTCCAACAGCTTGCAATTTAACAGCTGGCTGCTACTTTGCAAACTGCAATAAACTTCCTCATGTAGAGTCCCACCCACCTACAGGTGTATTTAATACATAGCACCTCGGATCCTGAGCAAACTTCATACCTGTAACCTCTATGCAAAACCTCAGTACCACTGGATAATTCCACCATAGATGATAAATACAGTCAAACCTCGGTTTACAAGTGCTGCGGTTTGCGAGTGTTTTGCAAGACGAGCAAAACATTTGCAAAATCCGCACCTCGGAAACCGAGCTTGCCTCAATTTGCGAACACCCCCTGTGATCCAGAAACACCCCCCCCCCCCCGCAATCCGGCATCCCCCCTGCTTGCGTCAGCCCCCCCCCATATGATCCGGCATCCCCCACTCACCCACCCACCCAAATACAGTCGCTTACCCCGCTCTGGCACTGGCACCAGCACCAACGCACAGGACATGCCGGTGCCCGAAGATCCTCCCTGCTGCTTGTGCTGGGCCTTGAGCATCTGCGTATGCTCAAAACCTTCTAGTTCTCGTTCTCTCCAAGATTCTCCGAGAATCTCGGAGAGAATGACGGGGTAAGCGACTGTGTTTGGGTGGGTGGGTGGGTGAGTGGGGGATGCTGGATCATGGCGGGGGGGGGGGGCGACACGAGCGGAGGGATGCCGGATCGAGGGGAGGATGTCGGATTGCAGCGCAGGTGGCCTCGGGGGTGGGGGGTAAAGTGGAGCAGCACCGGTGGCCTCAGGGGGGGAGGGGAGGTGGAACGAATCAAGTGAGTTTCCCTTACTTCCTATGGGGAAACTCGATATACGAGCAATTTGGTTTACGAGCATGCTTCTGGAACGAATTATGCTCGTAAACAAAGATTCCACTGTACTACTCTCCTGCCCACATTCCCTCCAGAACATTCTACTTTCAGTCTTACACTCTTTGTGGGTAGAGACAAGAAGTCTATTTTATTTATTTATTTAAAAATTTCTTACTTGCTACATCTACAATTCTGAGGGAGTTACAAGTAAACACTCATAATTTAAATAAACAAACAGACAAAAAACATCAAAGAAAAACAGAAGGATGTCCAATGCAGTACTGCATTTCTATGCACATGTGTATAACGCACACTGCATGTCTATATAAACAATAAACTTATATAACATGCATATGCATTTAATTCCAATTTATTTTTACACAGGCTTGCTAATTGCAAAATTAACACATTTGTTTTTAAGGACTTTTCTGTTTAGGATCTAGATGCACTAAAGCCAGTGATCGTTGCTAAACCTGTTTTAACAGCTTTAGTGACTATCGCATTTGCCGACCTGATGCAGAAAATGGCATGATCGCTCATTCCCCGATTCGACCATGCAAATAAGCTGATTGATATTAAAATGCCATGTAAACTAGTAGAACGACTGATGCTCTAACATGGCTTCCCGATTTACTTCCCCGTGTTAAAGATCCATATCCAAATGTCTTCTATCTGGATTTGCTGGGCTCTACCAAGCTTAGTTTCAGCCATCCAGCGGCATCATTCTCTGGGCTACACGCTCCCACGGAATCGTATTGAATCAAGGCACTGGACTCCCATTGTGGCTCCTGAAGAAGGGTGCTTCACCTGAAACTAAGCTTGGTAGAGCCCAGCAAATCCAGATAGAAGACATTTGGATATGGATCTTTAATACGGGGGAAGTGCCGATTGATGAAATTTTGCGAATCACAGATTGTGCGCGGGGAAGAGCCTAGTCCGAGATAAGTACAAACAACTGCACCGAGTTGGAACATTTAATTTTGATAAGCTGGCACAAAATAAATAACAATGTAATTTGTAGTGGAAAATAGAGCACGGTCATGTTTTTGAATTGCCACTTTATTATTTGAAGCACATGGTGTACGCCTGTGATGGTGTGGAAAATTGCCTGCTTGAAACATATTTAAGCCTGGAACTCTGGTACTTGTGCTAGTGTACCGTTAGCTTTTTATAATCACACCGAGGGTACACCTATTACACAAAAATTATTAAATTTGTAATACACAGCAAATGTGCCCATTAAAAAAAAAAAAAGAGAGGAAAAAAAAGGTTTCCTGCCCCGAACAACGTGGCAGGAGGCTTTCCCCTGCCTCTCAGCTGTTCGGGCTTCTGCCAGCTCTGCGCATGTGTGAGAGTCGCTCTCACAGCGATCCATCAGAATGGAGAGTCAGGGATTAAGGCGAATATCCACGTGAATCAATTGCATGCAAACTTTTTAGTGCATCAATAGCTCTTTCTGAATCGACCAAAAAACAGGATCAATGTAGGATTCTCATAGTGCATCTAGGCCTAGGTTTTCACAGGTATTAGTACATGAAACTTGCTAAAAACCTAAAAAGAAAAAAGCGTTAAAATAGATCCACTTATACTGCATTTAGCATCTTAGTAAAAATACACTGGTATAGTGCATCCACTCATATAACATGCAGGGGGTAGGTGTGGTTTGTAAAAATGCATATGCAAGAAAATATGGTACTTTATAGTTCTTTTCCAGGAGACTGGCTGATGTGACAGTATGGTAGTGGGTTCAAGAAAAATCTCAGGCCAGCCCTTCTCCCCTAATTCTGAAGCTATGAGGGGCCACTGAAAAGTTCTCAGCTCAACCCAAAAAAAATTGGGGCAGTCTCCATCGAAGGCTATACACCTAGTTCAGTGATTTTCCACTTTTTTCATTCCGTATTTTCCCAACGGAACAAAAAACGTTGAAAATCTCTGGACTAAGGGCTCCTTTTACGAAGGCACGCTAAACCGCCGACCGCACTAGCCGCTACCGCCTCCTCTTGAGCAGGCGGTAGTTTTTCAGCTAGCGCGGGGGTGGGGGGGGGGTTAGCGCATGATGAAAAGTCACGCGCGCTGAAGCCGCTAACGTGGCTTCGTAAAAGGAGCCCTTAGTGTATAGCCCTCGATGGAGACTGCCCCAGCTTTGTTGGTTGGGCTGAGAATTTTTCAGCGGCCCCTTGTAAATCCTTCTCCCAAGCTCTCATATGGGCCAGTAATGCCACATATATCTTATGCCTTTGTATAGATCCATGGTGAGACCGCACCTGGAATACTGTGTGCAATTCTGGAGGCCACATTACCGTAAGGATGTGCTGAGGCTGGAATCGGTCCAGAGAATGGCCACCCGGATGGTCTCGGGACTGAAGGATCTCCCGTACGAAGAACGGTTAGATAAATTACAGCTATACTCGCTCGAGGAGCGCAGGGAGAGGGGAGACATGATCGAGACGTTCAAGTATCTCACGGGCCGCATCGAGGTAGAAGAAGATATCTTCTTTTTCAGGGGTCCCACGGCAACAAGAGGACACCCGTGGAAAATCAGAGGCGGGAAACTGCACGGTGACACCAGGAAGTTCTTTTTCACCGAAAGGGTGGTGGATCGCTGGAATGGTCTTCCACTTCAGGTGATTGAGGCCAACAGCGTGCCTGATTTTAAGGCCAAATGGGATCGACACGTGGGTTCTATTCGCAAAGTAAAGGCAGGGGAGGGTCATCAGGGTGGGCAGACTGGATGGGCCTTGGCCCTTATCTGCCGTCGACTTCTATGTTTCTATGTTTCTATGTTTCTATCTTTGACAAAAAGACTGTACCACAATGTTGCCTATGAAATTGCTCCTTAGATAGTGTCTTCTTAGCATCCAGATCACCCAAAATCTTGAACTCTGTAATGTTTTGTCCCATCTGCAAATAACATAGAAAATCCTTATTCAGTATACCATACTTTTCTCTGAGCCCTCCAAAAGAAACCCCTGCCCTGCAATTCCTTATATCACACATATCTGCTCAGGCATTCCAATTGAATATGCAAAACTGCTGATGTACTTGGCATTGTGGTAGAATAAAATTTTTTTTTTTTTGCCTCTTTTACTTGTGTGCTTTTTATTTCAGCTTTGTAGTTCCTTATCTTTCCTCCCCTCCCAAAGTTGTAAACCACCTCAATGTTCTCGAGAGGCAATATATAAGTCTTCTCAAAAACATAAACATACATCGACCCTGGCAGAAATGATGTATAGCAACAAACAGACTCAAAACCTGAGGCCCATTTCTGCTGGAGATAAGGATTCTGATCCCCGACTCAAATCCTCAGTGTCAGCCCCGTAAAAGGGTTCTCCTAAGTCCCAAAACAAATATGATTAAGATTTTTTTGGTAGCCACACCAGGTCCTAATAATGGAATCTCCCATGCCTGCAGTTGACTCGCTCATTTTTCTTTCAATGTACCTCTTGATTTTTTTTTAATTTTTATTCTTTATTCATTTTCAAAATT
Source organism: Geotrypetes seraphini (assembly GCF_902459505.1). Classification (NCBI taxonomy): domain Eukaryota; kingdom Metazoa; phylum Chordata; class Amphibia; order Gymnophiona; family Dermophiidae; genus Geotrypetes; species Geotrypetes seraphini. The sequence continues at coordinate 213,076,311 of NC_047089.1, read as the reverse complement.
ACATTAAGTGTAAAATATATTCATTCACAGTAACAATAAATACATTACTTATAAACAATCATTGGTACATTATATAAATTTTTATCCCTTCCCCTTTCCCATCCCTCCCATCCATATCTTCCATTATTATATAATATATGTAATAATAAAAATAACCCCCTCCCTACATCCTGAACTGATAATTAAAAGGGAAATAATTTTACTTAATCCTTACAATATTTTGTTAATGGTTTCCACACATCCTGAAATTTCTTAAAATACCCCCTTTGTAAAGCAATAAATCTTTCCATTTTATAGATATGGCATAAAGAATTCCACCAAAAGTTATAATTTAATCTCCTCCAATCCTTCCAATTATATGTAATTTGCTGAATGGCAACACCAGTCATTATTAGTAATAATTTATTGTTGTTAGCAGAAATCTGACCTCTTGATTTTAACATCCATGTGTTTACTTATTTAATAGCAAGAAAACTGACGGACATTGTGCACTTGCCAGAGCTTTTCCATATCTTTGTTGTGCTTCACACATGGGCTGTGTATTACTGGTCGGTGTGGCAAAAAAAACCACTGATGAATTGTAAACACTCCTGAGTCCAGTCCAGTGCCACTGCTGTGGATTATAATGCTCAGAATAGTTCTGGAGTACTGTTCTAATGTCACTACTTAGTAACCACTTTTATTTTTTTTTTTTGGGGGGGGTGGCTTCTCATTCCTTACTTTGGTCCCGTGAACTGGCATGTGTGGGTGTGCGTTTTCTAACAGCACAAATAAGAGGCAAGGATTTGCCACAAATCAAATGCAAAACCCCAAAAAGCAGATCAGTCCAAATAAAAGAAATAAGTCAGTCCAATCTGTTAATATCAATGAGTCAACATGGCCACGTTTTGCCCACAGGCTCCATCAGGGGTAGCGACTGCAGGGGAAAACAACAAGAATAAACCCCTGCTAATTCGCACTTCTGTATCACACAGCAAATTGAAACTTCTTTAAAATGGCCGCAGTTTTGATGTTTTGATCTGATGTGTGACACAGAAGTGCTGATTAGCAGGGATTTATTTCTTGTTGCTTTCCCCTGCAGTTTGTGAGCAAAACAGCCATGTCGGATCATTGATATTAATAGATCGGACTTTGTGTTATTTGCAAGTTTTCAAGTTTATTTAAAATTTGTTATTCCGCCTATTTAGACTTCTAAGCGGAGTACATTTAAAAATAGGTATTACATAAAATATGTCAGACGAACATAGCGAGACCAAATCTAGTCTAACAGACATACGGGAACAAGAAGAGAAGGGCAAGAAATACATTAGAAATAGGACAGAAACACATATGGTAAGCACGTAAGGAGGGGGGATCTAGTCTGATTTACTTCTTTTATTTGGACCAATCTGCTTTTTTTTTTGTTTTGCTTTCCAACTTTCCACCACTGTGTGAACCACATCAGTGCCGCCACCAAATCCAGGACAGGAGCAAATGATAGAAACATAGAGTATGATGGCAGAAAAGGCCAGCAGCCCAACAAGTCTGCCCACACAAGAACCCTCCCTCCTTTGAGAATCCATCTTTTAAGTATAACTCTGTAGCAACCCCACCTGTTTGTCCCATTGTCTCTTGAAGTCAAGCAGGTTACTGTCCTCGACTACCTGGCGTGGAAGACCATTTCATCGATCAATCACCCTTTCGGTGAAGAAGTATTTCCTGGTGTCACCATGAAATCTTCCCCCCTTAAGTTTTAGCGAATGCCCTCTTGTCGCCGTGGGACCCATAAGAAAAAAGATTTCTTCCTCCACCTCAATGCGGCCCGTGATATATTTGAATGTTTCTATCATGTCCTCCCTTTCTCTCAGCTCTTCAAGAGAGTACAAGCGCAGTCTGCTCAGACGTTCTTCATATGGGAGATCTTTAAGTCCCGAGACCATCCTAGTGGCCATTCTCTGGATCGACTCCATTCTCTTCACATCCTTTTGACAGTGTGGCCTCCAAAACTGGACACAATACTCCAGGTGAGGTCTCACCATGGATCTGTATAACGGCAGTATGACTTCAGGCTTTCGGCTGATAAAGCTCCTTCTGATGCAACCCAGCATTTGTCTAGCCTTGGCTGAAGCTTTCTTCACCTGATTGGCAGCTTTCATATCTTCCCGGATGATTACTCCCAAGTTCCTTTCTGCAATAGTTTTTGTTAAGTTCTCACCGTTCAAGGTGTATGTTCTGCATGGATTTCCACTACCAAGATGCATTACCCTACATTTTTTGGCATTAAAATTTAGTTGCCAAGTACTGGACCATTGTTCTAGTAAAAGTAGGTCCTGCTCCATAGTGCTGGGCCTGGTTGCGCTGTCAGGTTCTGTTGCCTTGCCCACGTTGCATAATGTAATTTTGCCTCGAAGTCCCTGAGTTAGATCCCTTACAAAGATATTAAACAGCATCAGGCCCAAAACCAAACCCTGCGGCACTCCACTGATCACTCTCGACGTTTTTGATGAAATACCATTTACCATTACCCTTTGAAGTCTGCCGCTAAGCCAGTCTTCTACCCATGCAGCCAGTGTTTCTCCTAGTCCTATCGCATTCATCTTGTTCAATAACCTACGGTGTGGGACACTATCAAAAGCCTTACTGAAGTCTAAATACACGATGTTCAGGGACTCTCCCCCATCCAGTTTTTTGTTACCCAGCCAAAGAAGCTTATCAGATTGGATTGACAAGACCTTCCCTTCGTAAAGCCATGCTGGTGGGGATCCCTTAATCTTTCGTCGTCCAGAATCGTGTCCAATCTGTTTTTAATCAATGTTTCCATGAGTTTACTCACTATTGATGTGAGACTCACCGGTCTGTAATTTTCAGCCTCTGACCTGCAATCCCTTTTTGTAGAGCGGGATAACGCTGGCAGTTTTCCAATCCAAGGGAACTTTTCCCTTGGTTAGGGAAAGATTGAAAAGCTCGGCTAATGGTTCTGCCAGGACATCTCTCAATTCTCAAAGTACTCTGGGGTGTAGATTAGCCGGGCCCATAGCTTTGTTTACCTTTAATTTTGATAGCTCATGGTAGACGTTGCTCGCTGTAAATTCCATGTCCCGGAATGGGTCCTCTGAGCTCCCCTTTGTCTGTAGCTGAGGTCCGGATCCTGGTGCTTCGCAGGTGAAGACTGAAAAGAAGCAGTTATTGAGTAGTTCTGCTTTGTCTGCGTCCGAATCTGCAAAGTTACCGTCAGGTTTCTTTAGGCGCCCAATACCGCTTGTGTTCTTCTTCCTGTCGCTAACGTATTTAAAAAAAGGATTTATCCCCTTTTTTAACCTGCCTAGCTATGTTTTCTTCCATCTGGAGTTTGGCCTTTCTGAGTGTCGTTTTAACTTTTCTAGATTTCGCCAGGTAGGTTTCTTTAGATTCAGGTCATTGTGATTATTTGTAGGTTACAAAAGCTTTTTTCTTTTGCTTTACTAGTTCTGAGATCTCCGCAGAGAACCACTGTGGTCTATTTTTTCTGCATCATTTGCTCACAGTTTTTATGTATATGTTGGTTGCTTCATGCAGAGTAGATTTCAGAGCTGACCATAGCACCTCTACACTGTCCGTCGTGCTCTGGTTTTGCAGCGCTTTGTAGACATAGTCCCCCATGCCCTGAAAGTTAGTTCCTTTAAAATTTAGGACTTTAGTCAATGTATTTGACCTAGTGGTCCCTTTCTTGAGGTGGAACCACACCATGTTGTGGTCACTGGAGGCCAAGGTTTCTCCCACCGATACCTCTGTGACACTGTCTCCCGCTGGTGAGTAACAGGTCCAGGATTGCCTGATCCCTGGTGGGTTCTAGTACCATTTGCTTGAGGCGTACTCTTCGCATGGAGGCTAGTAGCCTCTTGCTGCCGCTGGTTGTAGCGGAGGGTTTGTTCCAGTCCACATCAGGCATATTGAAGTCTCCTAACAACACTGTATCTCCACGCAGTGTGATGGTCTTAATGTCTTCAATTAGTTCATCGTCTGCATCTTCCCTTTGTCTTGGTGGTCTGTATACAACACCAAGATACAGGCATTTGTTATTGCCCCTGGCAAGGTTCATCCAGAGGGATTCTCCCTTATACTTGATGTCTGTGATTTTAGTAACTTTGATGTCTTTTCTAATGTACAGAGCTACTCCTCCTCCTGATTTGCCTTCTCTGTCGCGACGGAGTAAGTTATATCCTGGTATGACCATATCCCATCCGTGGGACTCAGAGAACCACGTTTCTAATATCGCCACTACATCAAGGTCTCTCCCTCTGCCCCCCCCCCCACTATACCAACTCGATTACTTACCCAAGATATTAAGTCTCTGTCTCTCGCTCTGACTCCCTGTGAATTGATGCGAGATAATTTGCCTTCCTCGATTATGCCTTTGTTTCCTTTGGTATTGCCTCTGTCCCCTTTAGTATTCACGCGATTACTTACCTCAGGTTCCAAGATAGAGTTACTTACCCTACTAGTGTGAGAGTGGGTCCCCTCCCCCGGCTCACCTAGTTTAAAGCCTTCCGGAGCAGGTAAGCCAGGCGTCGTCCCAGGACGTTCTTCCCTCTTCTGGTTAGGTGTAGCCCATCTGGTCCCTGAAGTGCCTCTCCGTGGTCCAGGAAGCCGAAGTTCATCTCTTTGCACCATCCCCGTAGCCATGATGACAGTGGCTGACTGTTTACAAACTCACTTTGGAGAAGGAGAAGGGATAAGTTTGGCTGCTATGTCTGTCCACTCATAAAAGGTCGGCAACATTTAAGTAAACAAGTTTCATAGGTACTTTGTTCCTGAACTTGTCAAATCTGTTCGTGAATTGGTGGCTTTTCAGAGTTGTACAGGCAATCCCCGGGTTAAGAGTTATGTTTTTAAAGCTGTTCTTAATCTCAGAACTTGTAGCTTTTAGGATTCTTGCTGCTTACCTCTGCTCCCAGATGACAAAAGGGCCAACTGTCCCTAAGGTACAGCATGCACAACCACACACTGTTCTTAATATGGCCAGGCATTGTTCCTGAATCTGCCACTGGAAATACTGCTCAGTGAAATCAAATGAAGCCGCAACCGTGTTCTTAAGTACAAGTCATACTTAAGTCGGACGTCTGTAACGCGGGGACAGTAAGCTTGAGCTAGGACCTAACAGAGAGAAGAAAAGTATTTTTTGTGTACACTACAGCGCCAGTGTGGGGTTGGAGAGGGCAAAGGGAGGTGGGGTGGGTGAAGAGGCTGCAAAATATTCAAATATACCCGCCAGGATGTTTGAAAATAAAAATTTTTTTTTAAAATGCCTGATTGGGCAGGAAAAGTCAATTTTTAAAAATGCCTGATTGGGCATGGAAAAATCGATTCAAAAGGTCAAATCAAATCAAAAAATGTCTCCCTGACTTGGGCAGCACTAGTACAAATGCATCTGTCATCAAAGAAGAGTGATGAAATGGACCACAAGAGGTCCTATAGTCCAACAATTCACAACCGAGTAATAGAAGATGAAGTGACTTGCCTGACAGTCACAAGAACATTAGTGGATTTGAATCCTGACCTCCTTAGTTCAGAGTCTATTGCATTAATCACGAGACTTCTCCTCCATTGCAGACATATAATATGGGGGTAATTCTCAAAAGGATGCCTAATTTTAGGTGCCAAAAATGTGTGTGCTGAGCACAGATTCTATAATGGCAATTCTATGGATAATTCCTATTACAGAATACTAGTTTAAGTCTATAATTATGTGCTAACTTTAAGCAGGACTCTGCAGGAGCACTTACACTACCCAAATGACTGGAGTAAATGCTTGTACCCAATTGCTGTCAACTGGCATGTAACTGACAGTATTCTATAACCTTAGCGTGTAAATGCTAGGTGCACCACTTGTAGGTTAGTAGTAGGAGTTTGAACCGTATGCAAAGGCAGATAGGCAGTGGCATAGCGAGGGTGAGAGATGCCAGGGGCGCTGACACTCCCCCACACACACATGCACGCCCCCCCTTCCCTACCCTATACCTCTTAACTTCCCCGCTGTGAGCAGCATAGTGTCAGCGTTAGCTCTTCGTCTGACATCACTTCCTAGACACAGGATCCGGAAGTGACATCAGAGGGAGAACCGATGCTGGTGCGAGCAGCAGGCTGGAGTTGCTGCTCACGCCGGCGAAGAGATAGAGGTCTGGTGGGGGGAAGTGAAGACACACGCAGTGCTGGGAGGAGTCTCCCTCTGACATCACTTCCTAGGCACGGAATCCGGAAGTGACATCAGCGGGAGAGCCCATGCTGGCGTGAGCAGCAGGTTGGAGTTGTTGCTCATGCCGGTGAAGAGATAAGAAGTACGGTGGGGAGAAGTGAAGACACACACAGTGCTGGGAGGAGTGGGAAGGTGCGGGGGAGGGGGGCTGAGAGGAGGAGGGGTGTTGGCACCCTCACCAAGACAGTGCCTGGGCGGATCCCCCCTCCCCCTTACTACACCACTACAGATAGGAGACAGTGAAATGATTTAAGAAGGGTAATATGAGTGTCACGAGGTTGGTAAAAGATGAGTTGTGCAACAGAGTTTTGCAAAGATTGTAGGGGGGAGAGGTAGCACAGCGGGAGACAAGTTAGAAACATAGAAATAGAGGGCAGATAAGGGCCACGGCCCAACTAGTCTGCCCACCCCAATGACCCTCCCCTACTTAACTCTGTGAAGAGATCCCACGTGACGATTCCATTTCTTCTTAAAATCAGGCACGCTGCTTGCCTCGATCACCTGCAGTGGAAGATTATTCCAGTGATCAACCACTCTCTCGGTGAAAAAGTATTTCCTGGTGTCACCGTGCAATTTCCCACCCCTGATTTTCCATGGATGTCCTCTTGTTGTCGTTGGACCTTTGAGAAAGAAGATATCTTCTTCTACCTCGATACGGCCTGTGAGATATTTGAACGTCTCGATCATGTCTCCCCTCTCTCTGCGTTCCTCGAGTGAGTATAGCCGCAGTTTATCCAGCCGTCCTCGTACGGGAGATCCTTGAGTCCCGAGATCATCCGGGTGGCCATTCGCTGGACTGACTCAAGTCTCAGCACATTCTTGCACATCCAGTTAGAAGTATATTGCTGTAATCTAAGCATGAGGTTACGAGAGTGTGGACAAGGGTCCAGGTAGTGTGCTCTGAGAGGAAGGGGCAAATTTTTGTGATGTTGTAGAGATAGAAGTGACAGGCCTTAGAATTTCTTGGACGTACATACTAAAATGAGAGGTCAGAATCAAACACGACTTCAAGGTTGCAAGCAGAGGAGACTGGAACGATGACAGTATTACTTACAGAGGGAGAGGGTTTGGGAGGAAAGAGGAGCAGCTCAGTTTTGGCCATATTTAGTTTCAGATGACTTTCAGGCAACGTAGTTTCAGATAATGACAGGACATCCAGGCAGCAATGTCAACCAAACAGGCTGAGACTTTTTCTTGGACTTTAGATGAAATTTCAGGTGTAGTCTTCAGCATATAGGTGATACTGGAAGTCATAGAAGGAGATTAGGGCACAGAGGGAAAAAGTGTACAGAGAGAAGAGGTCCTAAGACAGAACCTTGAGGTACGCCAACCACTAGCGGGATAGCAACAGAGGAGGACTCATTGACGCATACACTAAATGTGTGATGGGAGGGATAGGAGACAAGCCAGGAGAGGACAAATTTGCAGAATCTAAGTGAGGACAACGTATAAAGGAGTAAGCAGTGATTAATAGTGTGAAAGACAGCAGACAGGTCAAGAAGGTTGAGGATTGAGTAAAGGCCCTTAGATGTGGCCAGGAAGAGGTTACTACAGACTTTGGTGAAGGCAGTCTCTGTGGAGTGTAGGGGTTGGAAGACTGATTGTAGAGGATCAAGAGTCTGTCAAGGAAGTCGAGGCAACAATGGAGGACAGCACACTCAAGTAGTTTGGATAGAAACAGAAGAAGGAAGTCAGGGTGATAGTTGGACAGGCAGGTGAGCTCTAGCGAGGGTTTTTTTGAGAAGCAACTTAACCACTGCATGTTTGAAGGCATTGGGGACAGTTGCCATGGAAATGTATTGTATACGTTGAGAATATGTTAGATGGAAGTGATAACAGTATGTGAGATGGGGTCAAGTAGATGGGTTGGGCATAGGGTCCGAGCCAATTGGTGACTTTAGGGAGTCCTGCCAACTCAGCTGATCGGCGGGTAGAGAGCAACAAAAAATTTTGAAAGGAGGGATGGGGGGGGGAGGAGAAAATACAAGGCACAGTTTCTTCCCCTTTTATTGGCGCTGCTCCGCATGAATAGCGTGCATATAATTTGCATGCTATTCGTACAGAGCATCACCCGCTCTGTAGAAATCGCTCCCATGACGGTGGTGTCGGAGCTTTGCGCATCTGCACCTCAGAGAGTAGCTCACCCTACCCGGACTCCACTTCTGACTGCATAACAATAACTTTCCAGCCAGTTCTTCAATTGCCGGAGACCTCCAGCAGTTGACTGTCAGTCGACCCCGATCCCAGCACTCCCCGCTGAATGGATTATAATAACACCAGCTGTCTATTACTCAAACCCTGAAATGAAGGAGCGAGAAAGAGAGAGGGGGGGGAAGAAAAAGCACTGATTATCCAAACACAGTCATTAAAAAGGAAATGTGTTTTTAGAGCTGTCAGGATGATTAATGAGAGTTAGCAATCCTTGCAAATACACTTGTTTAGTCTAACTGGCAAAGCAGAGTTTTCGCATTGATTTACTGCCGCATTTGCGTGTGCCTGAGTGTGTAAAAGGGACCCTGAAAGCTTAAAAACTGAATGCTCTTACGACGGAAGATATACAGATAGTTTTGCTGGATATCTGTTGAACTATGTGTATGTATGTTTGTACATGTAAATACTGTATATATATATATATTTTAACCTCACTATGGCACCATCAGAGTGGTCTTAATGTATGTGTAGAACGCTTCTTTTACCATTTCCATTTGTAAATGTAGGACTGGCTTAGACCAAATTTTGGCCACAAAAATCCCCCCACCAGTCCAAGACATAGTTGGATGGAGGATTAAGTCATAATTTTGTCTTTCCCTGCATGAGTTATAGCCTCTCATAGCTTTGTTTGGCAGCTTAGCTTGTGGTACTGGTTTTTTTTGCAGACAAGCACTGTTCTGTTTTTCCTCTGGTTGTATAACGTTTTGCCTTTCAGCTGTAAATGAACTGGGTGTGTGTCATAGGGCTTGTTTCCTGATTCACAGTATGATTTCTTAGCAGAGAACATGGGATCCCTAGCAGCGAGTACATTTACACCCAGCCGTAGCCAGAAGAGAGGTGAGACCTGCTCTGAACAAAAGGAGCGCAGAGCGGTGTCCTTGTACAGAACAAGTGCACTCGGACCACCCCAAGCTATAACAGGTCCACTGAGAACTTACAACTGCTACACAAGTCTTCATCATGTCTGTTTTATTACATAAACAACATCATCTCTGGCTACTTCCTACTCCTACTACTTATTAATTTTTATAGTGCTACCAGACGTATGCAGCACTGTACTGCCTATGTTGGTCCGGTGAAAGGTATCACAACCCGCTGCCACGGAACCATTGTAAATGGGTCATCTATGATTCAGCACACTAGTTTCACGTTTATTATGTTTTTATATACTGCCTATCAAGGTTATCTAAGCGGTTTTACAATCAGGTACTCAAGCATTTTCCCTATAAACTTTTTTGGGGTTAGGAAAAGTTAAAAGGAATCATTAGCTGTGTGTGCATCCAGGGTATGCCTAGGCCTAGGCTGACCTGGGCTCATCCACTTTGCCCTTGTCTCCACCAAGCCACCAGGCACAGTCATTTAGATAGCAGGGATCCCCAAGCCCCACCAGCTGAAGAAATCTGGACCTCCTCTTGGCCAATAAAATGTAGCCCCCAGTAGCAGCATGTTGAGCTGCTCATGCTGGCATCACGAGCATGCTCGGTTCTCGCATATGAACTGAACAATGCACAAGAACCCTGCATGCTCAGGATGCCAGCCTCCAAGCCTCAAGTGCTGCCACTGAGTACCATGGTTTAGTGGCAGCTCAACTCTGGATTTCTTCAGCTGGCAGGGTTTGAGATAAACTGTTCCCTCTAGGTCAGGGGTTGGCAACCTGCGGCTTGCAAGCCACTTGCAGCTCTTCTGCCATGTGGCTGCGGCTCTCCAGGCCTTGATCCTTTAATCTCCCTCCTAACTCCACAATTCCACACACAGCCCCTCCAGGCCTACCACAGTACTTGGTGGTCTAGAGGGGGATCTTTGTGGCAGGAGCATGGCCCTCTCACTCCTGCCTCTTTGCGGCTGCCTTCTAAAATAGCTGTCATGACCTCTCACAGCAGCTCACAGTACTACAGGAAATACTGCGAACAGCCGCAAAAGGTCATGGCAGCCATTGTAGAAGGCAGCTGCCATGAAGATTCCGCTAGACCACCAGGTACCTCAGTAGACCCGGGGGGGGGGGGAATCGTGGGGTTGGTAAGGAAATTAAAGGGTTGGGGCCTGGATAGGAGAGAGAACCTTGGCTATGGGTTGGGGGAACGGGCAGGGGCATAGGCAGGAGAGGGAGGGAAGGAAGAGAGGTGCAGAAACCTATGAGGGATTGGAGGGAAGAAAGAGGGGAGAGAAGCTAACCTTGGGGAGGGAAGAGAGAAAGTGAGACAAACTCCCTTTTCTACCCTTTGCGGCTCTTTGTAAATCTTGGGTCAAATTTTTAGAATACATTGGCTCTTTGCATTAAAAATGTTGCCAAAGCCTGCTCTAGGCTGAGTGGCTGTTCTCCAACTACATTGCAGCCAGTGTGTGTGTGTGGGGGGGGGGATGCTTAAACATTGTGTTTTCAATCACTAGGGGCAAGCAGAATGCCTGGAGTCCTGCAGTTTGCCTATCCCATACTACTGAAAATCTGATAGTGAAACACCACTCCCTACTGGCAGGACTCCAGATGGAAGCCTTCCATTCAACTTCGAGGGAACAGTGCTAAGGTATTTAAAATTGTTTTTAAAAAGGAGGTATAGGCAGAAGAATTAGGCTACCTAGTGCCTACTTATACTAACAGTGGTTCCCCACAAAAAAACTCTGTTCTGGCCATGTGACTGGCGTGCATGCAAAAGAGCAAACTATCTTGCTGTATCCAGCAAGCACATAGACTTATATAGCCCCACTAGCATATTCAGTTTTACATACAATTAAAACAATGCCTCATTCACAGGGCAGGATTAATTCATCAAGGGCCCCTAGGCACACAAGTCCACTGTTATGGATGGGGTTTTGTCCTTTTCAAGCAGTAGAAATTTTGTTTTGTCCGAGTTGCTGTTGCAAACAATGCAGGCTCAAGCCGATGCTGCAAACATAACTCCTAATGCAGCACCATCTTTCAGTGAAGACACCAGCTTCTTCTGCTTCTATGAATCAAATAAAGGGGACAACGCTATGCAGCTGGAACTAGACCTCTTCTTGAATGATGCTGCATGTGATATATCCAGTCTCTAGTCCTTTCCAACTGAAGAATATGAGCCTTCCATCAAGTGCACCACTGGAGAGGCTCTTCAGCATCAGTGGACAGATTCTTACATCATGTAAGAACAGTTTAACTAACAAGCATTTTGAAATGCTTTTAATGCTCAGAGCCAATAAGAAACTCATTTGAAAATAAAATACTTGTAATGTTCATATGGTTATAATCAATTAACAAAGTAACTATTAACTACCTAATTTTTTTTAGTAACTAGTACATTAACTATTTACATTTAGTGAAGAGTAACAGAAATCAGTAGTTAGTTACTTTCTACCCCATGTAACTAGTAACAGTAACTAGTTACTTTTTTACAGTAACTAGCACAGTATTGCGTGTACCACCTGAAATGTTCACTGACATGAGCAGCATCTTCCACTTGCTGTTCACGCTGGCCTCAACTTCCTTCTGACATTATGTCCTGGTCCCGCATTCAGGAAGTGACATCAGAAAGGAGCCGAGGCCAGCACGAGCAGCAAGTTGAAGATGTTGCTTGTGCCAGTGGATATTTAATGAGGTACGTGGGGAGATGGAAAGGAGGAGAGGCATCATGACCTCTGCCAAGATGGTGCCCGAAAGGGTCTGCCGCCCCAAACCCCTCTTACTTTGCCACTGACTAGATGGGCCATTGGTCTGACCTAGAAAGGCTATTCTTATGTTCTTAAGAATGAAGTATTAGCCACAGTTTGACTAACTCTATGGCACAGTAATAGTCTAGTAACTATACTACATCATTTCCTCTGAATAATTGAAGCCACATGAGATAATTTCACTCTTTTCCCCAAATTTCGATTTGGATCGCAGAGCTGGCTAGAAGCACCATAGATTTTCCTGGTACCTCAGGCAAAGAAGAACTCTACTGTCATATGTTTTTAATTCCTTAAGCAACGGTGCCATACTGTCTTGGGAACAGCATACCTCTACCTCAAAAGATCAGTTATCTTGCTATCGCAATGCATGAACAGTCGCCAGCTGTCACCAGTTTCTACTAATAAGCTGATCCACTTCTGGTTTTACCTCATAAATGCATGGAATTGTATTTCTGACTTGATGTGATATTGGTATGACGAGTTCATGCATTGCAACAGGGTCAAATCAGGACTACATCAGCCTGTCATTAAAAAAAAAAAAAGAATTCAAAATAAGGAGAGAACCATATTCAGTTCACACAATTAAAACATTAGAAAAGGGGCGAACATGAACATGTTAAAAACATTTTTAAAAAGGTATTCTTTCCATGTTCACTCTTTATAATTAAGAAGATGGAGCCAACTATCAGTGCTGGTTCCATGGGCTGCTTTCTTTTTGCATTCTGGTCCTCCACAGCCTGCCTCCTCTCCATCCTCATTCCTTTCAGGGTACCCTGATCTCCAGAACTCCTTCCCCCCCATTTATTATTATTATTGATGGGGTGAATCTGCTAGTAGGTGAAGGGGATAGTACTCAGGGCAGGATTAATTCTTTGGTGGGCCCTAGGCACATACATACACTGGACTCCTGGATCCTAGCCCCACCCCCTGCCTGTCCCTGGTCCTGCCCATACCTCCATTTATTTATTTACTTCCTTGTTTATTGCCACTTGATTTCTTTTTTTCTCTTTATTTTAAAATTCAAAACAAACAAATCATGTAGCAAATCATATGATACGATTCTCTTCGGCACATCAATGAGAGCAAGGAGTCAGATTTCATCAAATAACAATAAACTTTTATTGATTACGACAGGGGTCGCCATTCAAAATATCACAAGTAATTGGAAAAACTGCAGTAGATTAAATTATACCTTCTGGTGGAATTCATTGTGTCACATTTATAAAATGAAAAGCATAATTGCTACTCAAAAAGGGTATTATAATAAATTTTAAAAGATCTGGGGGCCATTGACAACTTATTGTAATGAATAGACACCATTTTCTAGTGAAAATATATTTGCAAATGGGGGGGAGGGTGGTTTATAGTTTACTGTGGGTTTAATAAAAAGTAAAATAATATTTACCGGTATATTGTATATTTTTGATTAAATGTTAAAGGAAAGGGAGGAGGGGTAGGGAATAAATTTTATATATTTGATGTTATATTAGAAAGAAATTCAAGTGATGTATTTAATTTCTTTTTTTTCAATTGAAAAGCTTTTATTGAAAAACACTCCAAACAGTACATAACAATTGCACATGAAATGCAAGAACAAAAATACATAGAGCAAAGTACCACACTCCAAAATAGCACACATAAGTACAATCGACAACATAGACATGTGCAAGTCCTACAAACTAATAAGAACAATCTAGAATATCCACCAAAACACAGCCAATACCCCCCCTCCCACCCCCCAGGGACAAAGCACAATATCTACAACTCTCAATATGGTTGAGAGACAGTCAATTCCAAACATAAACCAAAAATTGAAAAGGAATATGGTTATGGGATCCCCCCAAGCATCGCCCATCCATTCCGACTCCAAGATGTATTTAATTTCAAATGTTTTATTTGTACACTTGATGTAAGATTGAAAATGAATAAAGAATTAAAAAAAAAAAAATTCAAAACAAATAACAAAGATCATCTCTTCACCAACAAAGTCCAAAGCATCGCTGCAAGAGTGGGACTCTGACATTATGTCATCAGATCAGTGGACCGGGCCCCCATGATCCCAAGGCACGTGCCTACTTTGCCTATCTGTTAATCCAGCCCAGGTAGTACTATAATACAGGCACTAACATCTCCATGAATGTTTGGAATGATGGCACTTAAGCATGTCTATGTGCACATATGCACGTAAGTGCCAAAATTCCACCTAATTTGCTAGCACATATTAGCAAAGGGGTAGAGCATGGGCAGGAATCTATGCACAGGGTCAATATTCAGCCTTCAGACAGTGGGTGTTTTGCTCACTACCAACGGCGTTCTTCCTAGATATTCAAAGCCGAAACCTGTGCGGGCTCTGTCCAGTTATTTTTAAGCTGGCTAACAAACAGTTGCTTAAGTCAATATTCTGCTCTTAAGCAGCCATGGGTTACCACATAAAAATAGGATAGACTTTCCTGCAGTCCCATTTATGTGTAAAATTAGCCACTTAAAGGCTGACACCACCCCCTGAAGCCCCCAACATAGCCGACTTTGATTTAGGCGCTAACCACAATATTCAGCGGCACTTAGCTGGTTAAGTGCTGCTGAATGTTAGCAGCCAGTCTTGACCAAGCCATGTATCCGGTCAGTGGCCAGTTAAATTGTTTTGAATATCAGCCCCTACATGTATATCAGCAACATATAGACATAAGAACATAAGAATTGCCATGCAGCAAAAGAAGAGGGAATATGCCATGTCGCAGCAAAGAACTGTGAGGCCTTCGAGTGGTACAGAACCTGCCACAATAGTGAAGGAGCTGAGTCAGTTTTGGAATTAGGTGATTTGAACTGGAGAGTGGGGGGACAGGGGAAGGGGGAGAAGAACAGAAGGGAAAGGGGGAATGTGGGGAAAGGTAGGAGACAGAGGGTGTGAGCACAAGGGTAGGGCAAGGAAGTACAAGGGGGAGAGTGAAGGGGTGAAGGTAAAGAGTACTACTACTATTTATCACTTATATAGCGCTGAAAGGTGTAAGCAGTGCTGTACATTTTGACATTTATAAATTGTCCAAATTAGATTCTAAGCTCTTCCGAGCAGGGACAGACAGACATGCCATTTATTTATTTGTGAGAAAACCAAAAAAACTCTGTGGAGTGACGATGTTCCTAAATGGACTTTATTTGAAAGAGTCAAAGTTCCAAAGGTACACCAAATTATCCACATAAAATAAATTTATCCACATAAAAATAGGTTATCCACATAAAAGCCTTACAGGACCTAGTCCGCTAGGGATACAGGATCCAACACGGTCCGCATTTCGACAAAAAGTCTTCTTCAGGGGCCCCTGGGGGTCCTATAAAGGTGAATACGTAGGAAACAATTGTGTGGTGAACCGGAAGTGAGACACTGCTTTGCTCAATTATTTAGCCCTTCCTCCCAAAGGAGCCCAGAACAGGTTACAAAGTACATCCACAATATAATCGAGACAGGACAGAGATAACATAATTTACAATATACTCTCCAAAAACAGTACTTCAAAGCATATTTATTATCATTTTTAACTTATTCATTGGTCTTCAAAAGTGCCAGTATTAGCCAAATGATTTGAGTGGCTAAAATATTATATGGCACTAGCCTCTTCATTAGACCTGTTATTTTGTATAAAGTGCTTTAGTGCTTTAATACTTTCAATACTTCAGTAAATATATAGATGATTAATCTGAAAAAACTTTCAACTTTCAGCTTATCTTTTGTCTTTTTTTCTGAGTTTTCCTTTGTCAATAAATATTGGGAAGGGACCTGTCATTCCAACATGTTTCGCCCAAAGGCTGTATCAAGAAAAAGTCCCCCCCCCACCTTCTGTTTTAGCTCCACACCATCCCGATCACTAATGATTCTGGGCTTGATGGACCTTCGGTCTGTCCCAGTATGGCAATTCTTATGTTCTTATGAAAGAAAGCTCTGGTATAAGGGGGCATATAGGATGAAGGTGAAAGGGGACAGACCCAACTCAACTTTTCAAAATGATGGGCAATGCTAAACTCAATACAAATTACCCTTCCCTGCACACAAATGAAGGAACTTGCTCAATATTTTATTGGATGTGCTCATGCACAAAGAGGTCAATATAGAAAGCTACCATGACCCAAACTGGCCAAGCAATGCAGAAAGGCGTTGAGTATGGGTGTTAACTTAAATGGTAAGCATGGCTGCACACAACATTAAAATGACTTGTAATGAGGCCATTACCTATTCCCCTGCAATATGAGAAAAAATGGATTTTATAATGTGCAGAACGCAAGAGTAATCTGAGGAAATACTTCTTCACGGAAAGAGTGGTGAATGCATGGAATGGCCTCTCGGTGGAGATGAAAACTATCCGAATTCAAAGAAGTTTGGAACAAGTATATTGGATCTTTAAGGGAGAATAAGAGATAGTAGATGGCATGGATAGGCAGGCTGGGTAGGCCATATGGTCCTTATCTACCTTCATGTTTTTCTGTTTTCTGTTATTGGCAGTTAAAAACCAATTAGCACACACTTAAACAATTAAGTTAGACGCTATTCTAATAGGCTATAATGGAGTTAATTGATGCTAACTGGCAGTAATTTGCAGTTATGTGTGTAACTGCTCTTAGTCATAATTATATAACCTTCGCCCATAATTTCTTTAGCGCACAACTGCTTGGGGATGTGGATGTGAGAGGGGCAAGGGCAGGTCAGGGCTGTGCCCAGCACCTCCAGGCTAAGGTTATTGAATACTCTCAGTTACATGTTCATGCCACTAGGGAGTCGATAAAGGAACTAAGCTCCAAAATTCAACCTTTTACAATTTTGAGATGGGTTTTAACTCCAGAGTGGTATGCAAAGAGATGTTCGCTGACAGTTATGTATGACTCAATGTAGGTGTAAATGTCCATCCTTTTTTTTTTTTAAATACTTTATTCATTTCATATCTTAAATCAAGTACAATAAATACAAATATCAATTTCACTTTCATGTGGCATTATCTTATGACACAGTTTTATTTGGTGTAGAAATGAGAGCGAAGAAACAAATATCATCTAATAATAACAAATTATTGTTAATTTTAACTGGGATTGACATTCAACAGATAACTTATAATTGGAAAAATTGGAGTGGTCTTGATTATTGTTTCTGGTGGAATTCTGTTTGTCATATATGTAAAATGTCCATCCTTAAAAATGCCCAGACCAGTGTGTATCGATATGGAATATTTGTTTTTCTTGTTCTACCTTGAGGGGTGAGAGGGAGAAATCATGCATATGGTGGAGGGGAGGGGGACATGCATGGAGAAGAGAAAGAGAAAAAATGTTGGACATAGGGTGAAGGGCAGGGAGAGAGAAAGAAATGGTGCACATGATAATGGAGGGGAGGCAGGGAGAGATGCTGCATGGAGGAGAATAGAGAGGTTTGACCCAGGGCACAAGGCAGGGAGAGAAATGGTAGACAGCGGGAAAGAAACAGAAATGTTGGATATGGCAGTAGAAGGGAAGGTACAGAGATGAAAGATGAATGATGAGCAGGGCGAAAGAAGAAAATGTCAAATGGACAGGAGACCCTGGTGAGCAAGTTAACAGAAGACAAATAGAAATCAGAACCTGGGATCAACATGATTTGAATAATAAAATGACCAGACAACAAAAGCTAGAAAAAATAATTTTATTTTCTGTTTTGTGATTACAATATGTCAGATTTGAAATGTGTATCCTACCAGAGCCGGTGTTAGACAGTGAGCGTGAGCTAAGACCTAACAGAGGGAGGAAAAGTCTTTTTTGTTTTGTTTACACCACAGCCTCTGCCAGCGTGGGGTTGGAGAGGGCAAAGGAGGGGGGGTAGGCTACAGAAATAAACCCACCAGGCCTTTTGAAAAAAAAACCCAAACAAACACCTGATTGGGCAGGAAAACTAAATCAAATCATAAAAATCAAATAGAAAAATTTTTCCTTGAATCAGGCAGCACTAGTTAGCACATGTAGAAGAATGGATGTATTTTAAACAAAAAAATGAAGGTTTTAAGGGTTATTTTTTATTAAAAATAGGAATCTCCAGGTGTTTGAATCTGGACTTAAGCTCTCTCTCGATTGGCTTGCTTAAGCTGTGTGCGAGTTCCAAGTCAGTTGGTGAAGAGCAATGGACACAGTAAAGATGAGAAGAAGTGCACTGAGGGGCTGCTGTGTGTGAAAGATTTTTGACAGAAAAAATGAGAATTTGAGTTATTTGTGAGAAAAGTTGACAGAAAAATAAAGCCAGTGTGCTTCTAGGGAGAGTGAGAAGCTTTGGAATGATTTTCTTAAATTTTTACTGCTCGTAGGAACGGGGCTGTTGTTCCTTGTAATGCGGGATTTCTGTTTAAAGGTGACTGAGAACCAAGGAAAATGTATATAAATATTTGCTGCCTGACCTCAGTTTATTTACCATGGAGTTTTCCCCCCCTAAATTAAAGCAGGGAATAAATTAGAGAAATTGCTACTGCAACTCTTATCTAGAAGAGTAAGAGTTATTAACTGAAACCTTGAAGGGTTGACCCATAAGAGTTAAAGTTAAAACTGAGCAATTGTATAACCTTGGCTTAATTTTTTAGAACTATTTAAGGAGAAAATTTGTCTTAAAGGTACCTGAGAGTTTAAAAGCTCCACTGTGGGTAAAAGGGAGTAAAAGTTCTTTCAGTGACTCAAGGATGGGGTGATGCCCTGTGCTTTTAAAAGAGGAAAGAAAAAGTTTTCTTCCTACTTCTCTGACGTCTGTGTGTGAGATTATCCCCCTCTTTTAGGAAACTGCAATAGCAGTTTCTAGCGCGGGGAGCCGCACTGAATGACCCGCGCTGCTCCCAATTCTCATAGGACCTCAATGAGCGTGGGGAGCAGCGCGGGCCATTCAGCGCGGCTCCCCACGCTAGAAACTGCTATCACAGTTTTGTAAAAGGAGGCATATGTCTGCAGTTGTGTGGGTTCCAGAGCAGCAGAAGCTGTTGGCGCAACAAGAAAGTTGGACTTGGGAGAGTCTTTGGATGTCGTGTACCTGGACTTCAGTAAAGCTTTTGACAGTGTCCCACACCGCAGGCTGCTAAGCAAGATGGAATCGATGGGGTTAGGAGAGACACTAACTGCATGGGTCAATGATTGGCTGAGTGGCAGACTTCAGAGGGTGGTGGTTAATGGTACCCTCTCTAAAACATCGGAGGTGACCAGTGGAGTGCCGCAGGGCTCGGTCCTGGGTCCACTCCTTTTCAACATATTCATAGAGGATCTGACTCAAGAGCTTCAAGATAAAATAACACTATTCGCTGATGACGCCAAACTATGTAATATAGTAAGTGAATGCAGTTTACAGAATTATATGGCACAGAACCTGCTTACATTGGAAAGCTGGTCCTCAACCTGGCAGCTAGGCTTCAATGCTAAGAAATGTAAGGTCATGCACCTCGGAAGCGGAAATCCATGCAGGACGTACTTCTTGAACGGAGAAACTTTAACTAGGACTTCAGCAGAACGAGATTTAGGAGTAATCATCAGTGCAGACATGAAAACTGCCAATCAAGTGGAGAAAGCTTCATCTAAGGCAAGGCAGATATTGGGTTGTATCAATAGAAGTTTCGTCAGCCGAAAGCCTGAAGTCATAATGCCGTTGTACAGGGCCATGGTGAGACCTCATCTGGAGTATTGTGTGCAATTCTGGAGGCCACATTACAGTAAAGATGTGCGCAGAATTGAATCGGTTCAGCGGATGGCCACCAGGATGATCTCTGGGCTCTAGGGTCTCTCGTATGAAGAGAGACTAAACAAATTGCAGCTCTACACTCTCGAGGAACGTAGGGAGAGGGGAGACATGATAGAAACATTTAAGTACCTCACGGGACGTGTCGAAGTGGAAGATGATATTTTCTTTCTCAAGGGACCCTCGGCCACAAGAGAGCACCCGCTCAAACTCAGGGGCGGAAAATTTCATGGCGACACCAGAAAGTACTTCTTCACAGAGAGAGTGGTTGATCATTGGAACAAGCTTCCAGTGCAGGTGATCGAGGCAGACAGTGTGCCAGACTTTAAGAATAAATGGGATACCCATGTGGGATCCCTACGAGGGTAAAGATAAGGAAATTGGGTCATTAGGGTATAGACAGGGGGTGGGTAAGCAGAGTGGGCAGACTTGATGGGCTGTAGCCCTTTTCTGCTGTCATCTTCTATGTTTCTATGTAACTGAACTTCAAACTCTAATCTAATCTTGTGTATCGTACATACCTATTCAAGCTCTAGGCGACATTCAGAGAGGGGTTGAAAGGGGATCAGGAGGAGGGAATAAAAGGGGGCCTTGAAAGGGGGGAGGGTAAGAGGGGGGCTAGAAATCATAGTTGTCTAGAAGCACATCTAGCAAAAGAGGTGGAAAGATTCATTTCTGAGAAGCCAAGTAGGTTCAGCTGTCAAAGAGGAAGGTTTTCAGTTTTTTCAGTTTCTTTTCTGATCATTTCTGGCAGGTTATTCCAGGTTTTTACTCCTATGTAAGCATGGAGTGTAACAAACGCCTGTAATGGAGATTTTTTGTGGAAGGTAGATTTAACTGTATTCTGTTTATGAGTCTCCTGGAGGTAGACCAGATCGTTGAGAATAGTTGGGTGAGAGGAGTGGCTGAGTTTCCGTGGATTATGTGGTATAGGATGCATGATATTCTGAAGAGTATTTGCGATGAAATTGGTAGCCAGTGTAGTTGTTTGAGGAAGGCTGAGATCGAATCATATTTCTTTAGATTGAAGATAAGTCTGACAGCTGTGTTCTGAATGAGCTGCAGTTTGTGAACTAGAGTGGAATTGATCCCCAAGTATACTGAGTTGCAGTAGTCCAGCTGGGGTAGTACCATCAGCTGGATAATCAGAGCAAAATGATGTTGGTGGAAGTATGGCTTAATATGTCTTAGTTGGCGCATAGTGAAGATGGTGTTTTTCCGGAGGCTGGAGATTTGAGGATCCATTGTGAGTGTGTCAATAGTCAGTGAATGAGTACTTCAGCAAAGTAAGGAAATTTCAGAAAGGGAATACAGTAAATTAATTATATTTTCTAAATTTAGAATTTTACAACCCAGGTGTCCTGACAGGCAGGCTTCTAGATTAGTGCATACACAGAGGGAGGTAGTTTCTCTCCTGTTATGTTATTTAAGCTAAGTTTAGGGTGAAGACACAAAGCAAAGTTAAGCAAGAACATAAAAAGTTGCCTCCGCTGAGTCAGACCAGAGGTCCATCGCGCCTAGCAGTCCGCTCCCGTGGCGGCCCATCAGCCACGATGACCGTGGCGGCCGTGGTGGCCGTGGTGACACTTATAGTTGAAAATCTTGGGAGAAGTAATGCTGACCAGTATGGACCATGTTTTAAAGGTAGTGTTTTAACTATTTATTGGAAAGCATATTTATATTTTTAACTGATTTTAAAATGTTGAGTCTTTTGGGAGGGGGGTGGGTGGGTGGGAATCAGTTAACCATGGTGAATTCGTATAAGACTGTTGGTACTCATTTTTGTGCTTTGTACACTGTGGTGTTCTGTAATTGTTTGGTTCTTTTTGAAATTCAATAATAATATTATTCCCCCCCAAACAAAATGTTGAGGCAATAAATTCCCCTTGTACTTTGTGTCTGATTATTTGGATTTCATGCATACCTTGTCTCATACCTTTTCCAAGCTTTATTAAAATCTATTTTTCACCCGTTAATAGCAAAAATTATTGGATGAAGTCTATTTTGCTGATTCGATTTCCTCTTCCAGGGAGGTTCCTGCTGACAAACCCTCAACTATATGACTACAGAAATTGGGAGATGCAATGGGTATTTCCCTAAGAGGCAACCCGTGTCACATTTCTGATGCTGCATTGCATACAGAATCTGGTTCCTTGAGGCTTCCAATTCCACATTTGAAAACTAACATCCGCAACCTTCACCCTCAACTAATTAATGCTGTCTCCCTCTCACCCTTTGTCATGCTCTCACTTTCATTTTACTTATGTTTAAATCACTTTTCTCTCCCTTCTCCCCCCTTGAGTGAATAAAATAAATGCTCTCCCAACTTACTCAAGTTTAATTAAGTTTTAAAATTCATACTGTGAACATAAGTGACAATCCTGGAGATAAAATCTGTCTTTATTATTCATTCAAGAACACAATTTAGCATGTCTGAAGTCATTACTTCACTCGCATACCATGCTTTCTTTTGCTTCTGCTAATCGTTCAACTTTAT
Organism: Geotrypetes seraphini; assembly: GCF_902459505.1. Lineage (NCBI taxonomy): Eukaryota > Metazoa > Chordata > Amphibia > Gymnophiona > Dermophiidae > Geotrypetes > Geotrypetes seraphini. The sequence goes on along the minus strand of NC_047089.1, from coordinate 213,054,039 downwards.
TTCTCTTCCCTCCTCCCCCCCCCCCCATATGATTTGAGTTCTGCAACATATAATATGTCACTCCTGTGTTCCTTTTCTCTCCATTTGTTCCAATGAGCCTAGCTTTCTATCTATTCTGTAGCTACAAATGAAGCTGTCAGATTGGATCAGGCACTTGATATGACAGCCCTTGTGGGAGTCAGGACCCCTTGAACAGAGAGGCCTTGTCTGTCACAGCTGCCTGACACAACCCATAATGCACAGATTGATGGCTCCAAGAGTAGGACCCAGCACATTTTCACCTCTATTTTGGGTGAAAACACTCCTTGAAAGATCTTGAAAGGCGCTGGCAGTTCAGCAGTTGGAATGATTAATGAGCATTGGCTCTGCTGTATGGATTTCTCCCAGCACCAACAGCCCCTCATCCAGCAGGCCTAAGTATGCTCTGCCCCCCTTCCCTCCCCCCCTATTCCCTTGCCTTCCCATGTTTAGCCGGAAATGAGACTAAACGACATGTAGCATATGGAAAAAGTTAAATATAAATTATGGCTGAAGGAGACGTAGCTCAGTTTGGAACAGTTGAAAAATGTTTATGGGTTGAGAAACCTTGGGCCCGCTCTGTGTAGTTAAAAATGATAAATGGGATTCAGTCAGAAAGGAATTTCTGTTGTAGGGAAAGGCAGAATAAGGTTCTTTCAGTAGATTTCTCTTATTCTGAACTGAGAACTGCCCCAGGCCTCAGCCTTCAACAATCACTAAATCATTTTACTTGAAATGAAAACAACCCATTCCACAGTCAAGAGTTTTGGCTAGTTAGTTGTTTGTTGGTTGCGAGTGCAAGTAAATCCATGAAACAGAGGTTTTCCCCCTTTTTGCTTTGTTTCTGTGCTATATTCAAAAATGATGTCCTGGCGAGGGGTGGGGGTAGATAATAAAGAACTGGATATTAAATACTGCCCCCCTTTTCTCCCCACTGCCTTCCCCTCTCCCAATCACCACCAGAATATGGCTGAATTAGTGATGTTCTCCTCCATTATTTTGGGCAAAATTGTTATACAGTCTGCTGTTCATATGCTTTTTACCATTCTCTGTCTCTGTCCCTATTTTACTCCTCCTCTACCCCCCACTCCAAAACAGATATGGTATTGGGGGTGGGGGGGGTGTTGCACTCTACAAAGGAACTGAATGGTTCATTAAGGTTATGTCAGGATCAGAAATCTGTCAAAACTCTATTTGTTAGAACATTTCTTTAGATTAGGGGATGTCTTTTTTTTTTTCTTTTACTGTTAAGCCTGATTGATTATTTGTAAATAGCTATAAGTTTGATGTATTGTTGTTATTTTAATTTAGATTTGTGCATGTGAATATTGTAATCCGCTTAGGTTATAAGCAGAATTTAAAAAAATTTAATATATAAATTGTGGGACAGACTGGTATGAAAGACATAACCTAATGAAATGGTAGTATTTTTCATGAAGGATCCCAGAAAGTAACCATCCTCATTTTTTCCAGAATTGCTCTTTGCTTTAAACCAAATCCCTGCCTATAAACCCTCCTCCCTCCCCTACTGAAACTGTCATCTGGGCTGTTGAGTGTCTGTCTTGCCCTTGGCTTTCCAAACAGGAGACTTCTGAAGACCCCCCCTATTGACAAGGGTTTCATCTGCATCTTCTCAGTGTAAGTAGGTCTCCCCTATGTATTACTCCTTCCAAGTGAGAACAAAACCACACAGTCCAGTGGGAATAACCATAAACTGTGGTGTCTTTTATTGGGCTAACATACGTACAAAGATACCACAACACAAGAGCTTTTGAGACTACACATGTACAATTTTTAGAATTTTGCACTTAAAATATGTAACACCAGATTCAATATTTTCTGACCACCACCACAACAATTTAAGTGTTTCAGTTAATAAAAGATGTGAAAAAGGTAAACTGATGAAGTATAAGCTAGTTAATTACAGTTTAAACAAAAATGACTGATATGTCTAGAGCAGGGGTGTCAAACTCAATCACAAAAGGGGCCGAAATCTAAAACACAGGCTTAAGTCGTGGGCCAAATTTTTTATTAAGATACTTAGTCTTAGTAGAAGTATAGATCTTTCTCCTCCTGAGACACCATTCCAGCGATTCACCTGGTTATTTTCACCTCATTGATGTTACCATACTTAATCCCAACTCTATTCAAATAGTCATTCTAGGCAGAGGCAGCGGAACGCTTTTTTGTTTGGGGGGCCCCGAAAGCTCTGCCCCAGACCCCATCCCCTTAATAGTACTAATTGTAATACCAATTTTTCCATTCATTCTATTCTAAAATGGCATCCGAGCAGCTAAAATAGTGGTCTCAAATTTGCGGCCCGCCAGCTACTATTTTGAGGCCCTCGGTATGTTTATCATAATCACAAAAGTAAAACTAAACAGTTTCTTGATCATATATCTCTTTAGCTATAAATTACAATATTATTATTAAGACTTAGCCAAAAGGAAAGATTTATAAACTATAAAGAGTTTTACCTCATGCAAAATTGTCATTTCTTTAATAAGACATTAACTATTTTTTCTGGGGCCCTCCAAGTACCTATAAATCCAAAATGTGGCCCTGCAGCAAAGGGTCTGAGTTTGACACCACTGAGCTAAGAAGAGGTGCCTGCTTCCAGAATTGCCCCTTCTATGGATAAGTGACTTTGTAAAGAAAGAAAAATTACAGCCCAGCATTCAAAAACTCCAACGATTCCTAGTTTCTTACAAATATTTATGGCTACAGAAAACAGCCCCATCTTATTGATGTAATTTCAGATCACATTATATTCCATATTTCATTAAAGTCATATCAACATTGATTTCGTACCACGCATGGATTTAATTCTAATCACAGCAATGCTTTCACACTGTATCCTGAATATCTTGAATACAGCAAAAAGGCTGACAAACAGGTCAATGAATAAGCCGTAGGCAAGATCTTTTTATTGGACTTAGTACATTTGCGACTTTGAACAGCTGCACTGCCCTCATTGGACATGATCATTAGCTTATTCTGCACGGACTCATTGAGGGGCTCTCTGGAGCTAATCACAAATGGATTGAGTTACTCCAATTAAAAGGTATCACCTAAGATTTGTTAGGGGTCCTTTTATTCTACATCATAAAACCCAGCAGTAATTTAATTCCATATCATATCACTAGTCCCATCCAATATCATGAAACATTTCAGCCGGGACTGAATCTACACCATCCGCCCAAGCACCTGACAACCAATACATTATGCACTAAGGCAGCCTGTTCCATTACTGCACTCATTACCCAGGCATCCAGACCACATCTAACCTCTCAGCTCACAGGAGACCAAGTACAGCACTAAGCAATAAATATTCCCAGCTCAGACAGAGCATACGCATCAGAAATACTCCTCTCTCGCCTTTATTGTTGCACAGATGTGAACTGATGGGCTCTGCAGGGCTGTTACCTTTTACTAGCGTTAAGATCATAGTAACAGTAAATAATAGCAAACAAAAACTAAAATGATCCGTCCAGTCTCCTCAGCAGCAAGTTATACATTTTGGGTAGATGTGCATATTAAATTCCCATACAGAATCCAATACCTGACCTGGTTCCCCTATTTCTCTCAGCTAGGCTATTAAAGTAGTAATATTACCTTCCTGGTTTGAGACTGCTACTCAGGCAGGTTACCCCTTCCCCCCTCCTCTTCTCAAAGATCACTGTTTCTCAACTTCTTCAAGCCAAGTAACCCCCTAAGTCTAACAAATATCAACCAAGTACCCCTGCCCAAGCTCCGCTCCAGACCCCACCCCCATAATAATAGTACTAATTGTAATGCAATTTCTTCCATTCATTTTTCATATACACACAATATAATCTTATTGGGAACCACAAAATTTTTTTTTTTAAAACACAATGCACACTGTACGCAGAGAAAATGCTAATTATCATTTATAATCCTTTTTTTTAAGAGGTCAAGACAGATTACTTTAACATATGCAATGTCACTTCAGTAAAAACTATAGAAAAATAGACATATGTAGTACAAAACATAGAAAACAGTTATAAATTCTCAAAACTGACACATTTCGATCACTAAATTAAAAATAAAATCATTTTTCCTACCTTTGTTGTCTGGTGATTTTATGAGTCTCTGGTTGCACTTCCTTCTGACTGTGCATCCAATATTTCTTTCTTTCTGGCTGCTGCACACTTTCTCTCCTCCGGACCTCATTCTCTTTCCTAACCGACATTTCTCTCTGTCCCTCCATGAGTACTTTTCTTCCTCTCCTCTACCCCTATTGGCAACATTTCTCCCTCTCATATCCCCAGATCATGTGCAGCATTTTTCACCACTGCCCACAAACCTTGGGCCTAGTTCTCCTTCTATCATCCCTCTCCAGCACCATGCTACATCTCTCCCTCCATCACTATGTTCAACATTTGGGTGCCCAGCTTTCTAGAATTAAGGGGCTACTGTACAAGTATACCCCCACTTGTACCATGCATACATTTATCATGATCTAATTTTATGAGGCCTTTTCTATGCATAAATCAGCATTTTAAATGCAGAGAAATTTATAAAATTATCTCCTTAAAGGGGTCACTTGAGGTGCTTACCTATTTGGTTCAGTTAAACTCCTTTAATATTGTATATGACAAACAAGCTCCCCTAGGCCTCTAGAAATCTTCCGGTATAACAAGATAAGAGAAAGAGAGAATGAGCTCTCTTCATAGCTAAAAAGGAAGAGCTGATGCATGCTGATCAGGCTCATTTACATTTAAAGTAATGGAGAATGAGATCATTTTTAAGACTTATCTCCAACAAGTCAAATTTGCAGTCTCAACTTCTAAATAAACTGAGAACATGGATTTAAAATTCTTCTTCGGAGAAATGGAGTAAGTGTGTCCTTTAAAGGAGAGTGTATTTATGGCTTAATGCAGAGCAGAGAGGCTTAATGGGTCCCTGCAATAACTAATGGATGTCCTTGCAGTTACCACTGGCTTGCAGGAGAGTGCAGCTGAGTTATTTCCATCATTTATCTTTTCTTCTTTTTTTTGGGCTAAGATCAAATGTAAGGTCTGAGCTATAAGTTTGGGATGGTCTCTTTTTCTTTGTTTTGGACAGTTCTTTCCCGTTAATTTGGAACCAGTGCTGGGATTCTGGCGCTATGAGTTTTCGTTCTATACTATCTAGGGATTTTCCCCTTATTTAAATAGATTTATCCACCCCTCATTCCCTATTGTTTCTAGCCTGATCCTGAAACAGGACCTAGGCTCCAAATCCAGCCACCAACTGACACTGTTAAATATGATGATGACTGCCTCCCCCTCCCCACTTGCAAGCTGTGAATGCTGCCTTCCCAGCTGCAGCCAACCTGGCATACAGAAGACATGACTCAGGAACTGAGCTGGGGACTTTCCACATGGCTTTTTAATTGAGACAGAGAACATGTACAACAGGGATCCCCAAACTATTGCCCTTGGCTAGATGCCATCCCTTGGATCAGGTTTTTCTGGCCCTCCATGATTTTTCCTGTCCTTAGATCAGATCCAGCTCCCAGAACAAGGTTTTGTTTTTTTTCTTTCTTGGATTTATTTTGCCAGGATCTCCTTACTGCCTGTTTCTCTTCCTCTCTTCTGCAGCTCATGGATTTCAGCTAGCAGAATGGGAGCAGTCCAGTGTCAATTCCACTGGACCTTCCTTCTCTCCTTCCCTACTAAGCTATCCCACTGTTGAGATCCTCTACCTCCTTGGGTCTGGTGGGAATGTGGCAACAGCTCCAAGAATAAAGTGAGAGTTAGATGCCCTGGAACAGTCACTTGTCTTTGGAGCCCCTGTACTGCTAAACCTATCAAACATTCACCCTACACCTGTCATGAGCCAGATACCATTGCCAGTGAGGAAAATGATGCTTCCCCTACTATTGGTGATGTACAGCTGGAAGAGTATGTTTGTCTCCCTGCTTAAGGAATGCAGCTCCAGTTCTTCCTTATTGTTATTGGATCCTCTGATCTTTGTGGACTTGAGTTGGATGGATTATACTGTATATTATTTCTTTCCATTTGAAAATATGTTCTTTTTTGACATATCTTATAATTTGCCCTTTCAAGATGCTGTGCATGGTTTGTATTTTGAATACTCCATATATAAAACATTTTAAAAAGGCATGCAGCTCTGGGAGTGTATATGTATGAGACTGCCTTAGGCTCATGGCATTGCAGGAGTGTGTGTCTGTCAGGGTGGCCCATGCCCCACCCAAACAAATAACTGCAATGATAGCAGCAATGCATGCTATCTGCAAGTCACGTCAAGATGGGTGGTGCGCTTTTGTCTCTACTGTGCCAAAGGCAGAGACGGCAGGGAAACTTGGTAAAACCGTCTTGGAGTACCATTAGGAATGCCATCATTTTGAAGCCTCTGATGACCTCCTAGCTGTACTCATCATACCTCAAGGCATCTAGTAAAGTCTTTATGCTGTTGTAATCCTCTTTGAGGTGCACTGAGTGAGCCAATGGAAGAGACGGGTACTTGTTCCCATTATGGAGCAGTGCGGCTTTGATGCTCCTGGATGAACTGTCAATGAAGAGACACCACTCTTTTGGGTTACAGGTGATTTTAATTGCCTCAGACTGGTCACATTGTGGCAGAAGAAGAGCCCATCTTGATGGGTGAAGAAGGGCGGACAATGCTTGGCAACATTTCCTCTGATTTGTGGACTTGCACACTTTCATCCAGGAAGTTCCACTGTTTGAGACTAGACATCAAAAACTCAGCCTTGGACTTGGTAAGATTAAGATCTCTGATCAAGTCATTGAGGTCTTTTTTTGGTTTGGATAGTATGGTTTCTCTCATCTGTTGCACCACTGATATTGTAAACTGGATCTAAAATGTCTTCCTCACTCTCTGACTTGCTACTCTCTTCTGATGACAACTGCTGTCTTGCTGGAAGAGTGGGTTTGGGGAGCTCGGGCAGTATCACACTAGGGCAGGGGTAGGCAATTTGGGTCCTTGAGAGCCGGAGCCAGGTCAGGTTTTCAGGATATCCACAATAAATATGCATGCAGTGCATGCAAATCCATCTCATACATATTCATGGTGGAGATCAAGAAAACCTGACCTGGCTCCGGCTCTCGAGGACCAAATTGCCTACCACTGCACTAGGGCAATGGATGAAGGAATGTTCGGAATATGTGATTACAGATGTATGCTTGCCAGTTTGACATTTGGAAGGGTCCACCATACAAAAGTAGCAGTTGCTTGAGTGGTCAGTGGGTTCCTGTCAAACTCTTGGGATAGCAAACTTCATGACTATCTTTTCCCCTCTTTACGATCGTGTTTTAGTAAAAGGGCCCCCAAGTTTGCTCAGCTTGCAATCAGTCTGGAAAATTCTGCAAATGTCCTGGTCACAAAAGCAAAGTTTGAGGGGAATGATATCCATTTTCTATACTTTTGTGGCATAGGCAATTAAGAAAAGACACTTTTTACCCATGAACAACAAAAAAAAAAATTGTTACATAGTGTAATTAGTTGTTCGCTTGTTATCCAGTTTATTTGCAGAAACCTGGCCTGCTTCAGCCCATATTCTCCCACAGCGGCTCAGACAGAAAACACCATCTTTTTGTCCTAAAAAAAAAGACCCAGGTTCAAGGCTGGTACAATAACATGATTTAAAGTCTTAAAGACTAGCGATACTATTTTACAAGTTTCATGCCTGGGCTAATTCACTCATTTTCCTTCATATGGATAAGAAAGCAGTAAAGCCACATCATTCAAACTGTGTTTACAGCAGCTGTTGGTTAACATTGCTGTAGCAGACTAGGATGACTGTAACAAAAGATTTACTATGGTTGGGGGGGAGGTGTCAAGATTCCAGTTTGCTCTGACATAGCTATGATATAAATGCGGGCAGCTGCACGTGTCTGATATCTTTTGGAAAGCTTGGGGTACTGTTTGGTAGTTGAGGGATAGCAAGCAGAAAGGGACATCATTCTCTTCCCACCGCCAATCCAGGATCTCCCTTCTTTAATCCCTGTAGTGAATGGCAGAGTGGGACCGTACAGGCGCTCTCTTTCTCTCTGGGCAGCCCAATAATGGATAACATCAAAGGCTACTTCAGACAAAGTTGCAATCTCCGGTTACTCATTCTGAGACAGCTGAGCTTTTAAAGAGTATTCAGGCCCTTCAACATTGGCAGGGAGTGATTAATGACCAGCAGATTTAAAGCTGCCTTAATCGCCAGTTCACCCACTCCCTTGCCCTACTGCTTAATGAGTTCAGACATAAACTTTTTCAGGCCCCTTTTGTAAGCACCTGTTTGGTCTCATGGTCAGGTTTTGCGTTCCATGGGGAGTTTCTACATCCTTTGGCCTCTCATTCAACCACTGCTGCTGCCCTACATCAAAAGTCTTGACATCACTCTTGCTATCATGCAGTTAAGGTTCAATAATGCCACTTTTAATTATTAACATTATCTAATACACAACAGTTTGGGCCAGCTTCTGTACAGTGCGAGCAAAGTAGTGCACGCAAATCTGTGCGTGTTGCCGATTTGCGTGTGCAACTTGTTTGATTAACAAGTCAATCTGTGCTGATAATTGGCAACTAATACCTAATAACTGACACTGACACAAATTAGTTACACATGCAGACCGTTCTAAGCATCCTATATAATAAAACCCTAGCCGTACATGCGCACTCTTAACTACGTGCTTCCATGATCTGTAGGTCTGTGGCCGCAGGAGTGCGCATGCGCGCTTAGGGTTTTTCCCCCCTCCCTGTAAGACAGTTCGTCTTCGGTGGCAGCGTCTTCGGCCCCCCTCCCCGGCACTCCCATCTGACCCTCCCATCCGACCTTCCCTTCCCGTGGTCTGGCCGGCTTCCTTAGCCCTTGCCGCTGCCCCCTTCCCTTCCCGCGGTCCCGACAAATGTGCAGACTCCAGCAGCGGCCGCAGCACTCTAAACACGCTGCTTCACGGCCTTAACTGCCCTGATTTGCTCTGCCCGACACGGCAGAGCAAATCAGGGCAGTAGAAGGCCGCGAAGCAGCGTGTTTAGAGTGCTGCGGCTGCTGCTGGAGTCTGCATGTTTGTCGGGACCGCGGGAAAGGAAGGGGGCGGCAAGGGACTAAGGGAGCCAGCCAGACCGTGGGGACGGTACGCGGCAGCCTCAACAGCGTGTAGGCAGGTGGCACGTGAAGGAGTTTGAGCGGTGGTGGCAGTTTCGCTCAGAGGAACGGCTGGAGGGTATGGTGCCGGTGCTGCAGGTGTCCCATGCAGGTAAAAATTCTCAAAGGAGGGGGAGGGGGAGAGGGAAAGGAGGCTGCTTTGGGGTAGGGGTGTGCTGAGAGGCAGACAGCTTTGCTTGGGGGGGGGGGAGAGACTGAAGGGGGGCCACAGAGAGACAGTCAGGGAGGAACTGGAGGGGGAAAGGGAAAGGGGCTGTGGGGGAGGGTTTGCTGGGAGGCAGACAGCTTTGCTTGGGGGAGAAGACAGAAGGGGGGCCACGGAGTGACAGTCAGGGAGGAACTGGAGGGGAAGAGGGAAAGGGGGCAGCTTTGGGGGAGGGGAGTGCTGGGAGGCAGACAGCTTTGCTTGGTGGGGAAGACAGAAGGGGGGCCACGGAGAGACAGTCAGGGAAGAACTGGAGGGGGAGAGGGAAAGGAGGCTGCTTTGGGGGGAGGGGTGTGTTGGGAGGAAGACAGCTTTGCTTGGGGGAGGGGAGACAGAAGGAGGGCCACAGAGAGACAGTCAGGGAGGAACTGGAGGGAGAGAGGGAAAGGGGGCTGCTTTCTAGCACCCGTTAATGTAACGGGCTTTAGTATTATATAAAATGGAGCACGTAAAGGGGTGTGGCCAGGGGAGGAGAATGAGCGGATCATGGGCATTCCTAAAAATTGGTGCACTGTTATACAGTAAGCTCGATCTGCGAACAACATAGATGCAGGCATTTAGGCCTGATTTTCATTGGCCTAAAATGAGTGCTAAGTGTGATTTTATAACCTACACATAGCTTGATTCTGTAAAACACTTCCAAAGTTAAGTGCTGTCCTTTTCGGAACCATTTTTAAAGGCCTCATATATAGAATTTGTCATGGCCCTTTATGACAAGAGAGACACAGCTGGTCACAAGCACACCAACAACATTTAATATCCTAACCTTCACTGCACAAACAAGCAAATCAGAAAAATAAAGCCTTCAGATGCTTTCCAAATTCAGGTGTAACAGTCTGTATTCTCAGAGCACGAGATAGCTTGTTCACTTTGTCGGAGTGACTACAGCAAAGGTCAAAGCACAGGCTTCAAGAAGGTGAAGACGACACATGGACAGAACAAGAAGTAAATTCAAACCTTCCGATGTTAGCAATAAGGGCTTACACATTTTCAGATTTGTCCAGCTGTACAAAATGGTATCCCTAGTTACAGCTTTATATATTAAAATTAGAATCTTGAATTTCACCCTCCATAATGCTGGTAATTGGCGTAGAGCAGTGGTCTCAAACTCGCGGCCCGGGGGCCACATGTGACCCGCCAGATACTATTTTGAGGCCCTCGGTATGTTTATCATAATCACAAAAGTAAAATAAAACAGTTTCTTGATCTTATGTCTCTTTAGCTATAAATTACAATATTATTATTAAGACTTAGCCCAAAGGAAAGATTTATAAACTATAAAGAGTTTTTTTACCTCATGCAAAATTGTCATTTATTTAATTAAACATTAACTATTTTTTCTGAGGCCCTCCAAGTACCTACAAATCCAAAATGTGGCCCTGCAAAGGGTTTGAGTTTGAGACCACTGGCGTAGAGAGTGCAAACCCAAGGAGGCGATCAAATCACTGTGTGCCGGCCAGAGATGAGCTGCTGAATGTTGCATAACCTTTTAACATTCCCTTTCAGTAGTCAAGCCTAGAACAGATCAAAAGGCTGCAACAGTATCCTAAAATTATCGGATCAAGGAATGGCTCGAGGATCTTACAGCAGGGACACCTTAACCATTAGGCAAGGTAGGTGGTTGCCTAGGATCGCTGCATCTTTTTTGTTTGGGGAGGCGGGATGCAACAAAGAGCAGCTAAAATCAAAGCAGGATACATCATGACAGTCCCACAAATTCAAAGGTCCTTCATAATGTACTTTTACCTACACATAGGGTGAGTAATTTTCAAATAGCTCATTTACCCAGTTAAAGGGGGAAGGGGGAATTATCAATAAGGGATACCGATTAGACAAGTTATTTTACTATTAATTCATACTATTTAATTTAATTTAATAGCAGCATTTATATCCCGCTTAACCACTAAGTTCAAAGAGGATTACAACAAAAAATACAATCAAATGCAAAGAAAATCAATGGTGAACCCCCCAATAAATATTTTTGAAACTACATTTTAAAGCTTTCCTAAAGAATATATGATGTGAACTATTTCTTATATTAGATGGTAAACTATTCTAAAGTTCTGCAGCTTTATGAAATAAGCCCTAGTTACTAATGACCCAAGTTAACATTAAGAAACTAGTACAGGGCTCTATTGCTCTGACTGTTTTAGAGTATTTCAATTCTTAAGCATCTAGTGAACCGACAAATCTCTAGATTTTGAACCCCTGATGCAGGCAAGTTGCCAAAATAAGGCCGTGTCGGGTTCATTATGTGTGCATGAGACATCTATTAAAGACTATTGTCAGTCTGAACATCCTAGTCATCTGTGGGAGTGTGTGGCGCAGTGGTTAGAGCTACAGCCTCAGCACCCTGAGGGTGTGTGTTCAAACCCACACCGCTCCTTGTGACTCTGGGCAAGTCATTTAATCCCCCCCCCCCCCATTGCCCTAGGTACATTTGATAGATTGTGAACCCACCAGGAGAGACAGGGAATAAATTCATCTAAACTGTTCTGAGCTCCCCTGGGAGAACAGTATAGAAAATTGAATAAATAGTGTGAAAAGATTCAGCCTCTGGTAATCAGAGCTGGTATTGTGACATCATAATGCCTCATTCCACCAATGCCTAAGAGTCAACCTCATCAGTGATGTCACAATGGCTTGACTGTCCTTTACTTGGCTCACTTTTACTACATTTTGATTTCTAGAGTGGCGCAGTGGTTAAAGCTACAGCCTTAGTACCCTGAGATTGTGGGTTCAAGCCCACGCTGCACCTTATGACCCTGGGCAAGTCACTTAATCCCCCCATTGCCCCAGGTACATTAGATAGATTATGAGCCCACCAGAACAGATAGGGAAAAATGCTTGAGTACCTGAATGTAAACCACTTATAAATACTGTGCCTAAATTTTGCAAATAATTCAAAAAAGGGGGTGAGGGATAGGCAGATCGAGTGCGTTCCTAAATTTAGATGCAGGCATTTGCACTGCATTTTCACTGGAGCCTGCACCTAAATTTAGTATTGTTTCCCAGGCATAAGCGCTATTATATAAACCACACCTAACTTAAAAACAGCTTATAAACTAGCACTATTTTTAGTGCTGATTTTTGGGGTACCATATAGTCCATAAGTATAAAATAGGAGGCATATTAAAGCTTTACTAAAGAGAGAGAGGTTTATGTTTATTAAAAGTTTTTAATTGCACTTCGGTTTAGCAACAGCACGGTTTACAAATAATAAAAAAGTGAAAAGGAACGCCATTAAAAAACATAGAAAAGAAAAAAATGCAATTCAAAATTAAAATTAACTAGTCTAAAACAGTTGCCAAAGAGAGGACATGCTAGACCATAAGAACAGCCTTACTGGGTCAGACCAATGGTCCATCAAGCCAAGTAGCCCATTCTCATGGTGGTCAATCCAGGTCCCTAGTACCTGACCAAAACCAAAGGAGTAGCAACATTCCATGCTACCGATCCAGGGCAAGCAGTGGCTTCTCCCATATCTTTCTCAATAACAGACTATGAACTTTTCCTCCAGAAAATTGTCCAAACCTTTCTTAAAACCTGCTATGCTATCCACTCTTACCACATCCTCTGGCAATGCCTTCCAGAGCTTAATTATTCTCCGAGTGAAAAAATATTTCCTTCTAATGGTTTTAAAAGTATTTCCCTGTAACTTCATTGAATGTCCCCTAGTCTTTGTAATTTTTGATGGAGTAAAAAAAAAAATCGATCCACTTGTACCTGTTCTACTCCACTCAGGATTCTGTAGACTTCAATCATATCTCCCCTCAGCCGTCTCTTTTCCAAGCTGAAAAGCCCTACCCTTTTTAGTCTTTCTGCATATGAGAGGAGTTTCATCCCCTTTATCATCTTGGTCGCTCTTCTTTGAACCTTTGTGGGATGAACACAGAAGATTTAGAATCAGAAAATAATATTAAAGATTGAACTAGGCCAGTTACTGGGCAGACTTGTACGGTCTGCGTCTATGTATGGCCGTTTGGAGGAGGATGGGCAGGGGAGGGCTTCAATGGCTGGGAGGGTGTAGATGGGCTGGAGTAAGTCTTAACAGAGATTTCGGCAGTTGGAACCCAAGCATAGTACCGGGTAAAGCTTTGGATTCTTGCCCAGAAATAGCTAAGAAGAAAAAAAAAAAAAAATTTAAATTGAATCAGGTTGGGCAGACTGGATGGACCATTCGGGTCTTTATCTGCCGTCATCTACTATGTTACTATGTTACTATGTTACCACTATATCTTTCTTGAGATAAGACCAGAATTGAACAAAATACTGCAGATGAAGTCGCACCGTGGAGCGATACAGGGTCATTATAACATTCTTACTCTTGTTAACCATTCCTTTTAAAATAATTCCTAGCATCCTGTTTGCTTTTTTGACCGCCACCACACACTGGACAGAAGGTTTCATCATATTGTCTACAATAACAGCCAGATCCTTTTCTTGGGCACTAACCCCAAGGTGGACCCTAGCATCCGGTAACTGTGATTTGGGTTATTCTTCCCAATGCGCATCACTTTGCATTTGTCTACATTAAATTTCGTCTGCCACTTGGACGCCCAGTCTTCCAATTTCCTAAGGTCTGCCTGCAATTTTTCACAATCCGCAAGCATTTTAACAACTTTGAACAATTTAGTGTCATCTGCAAATTTAATCACCTCACTTGTCATTCCAATTTTCAGCTCATTTATAAATAAGTTAAATAGCAACGGTCCCACTACAGACCCCTGTGGCACTCCACTGTTTACACTCCTCCATTGAGAAAAATGACCATTTAACCCTACCCTCTGTTTTCTATCCGATGACCACTTCCTAATCCACAACTATCCTAATCCAATTCCTAAGCCACCTATCCCATGGCTCTTTAATTTTCATAGGAGCCTCTCATGAAGAGCTTTATCAACAGTTTCCTGAAAATCTAGATACACTACATCAACCAGCTCACCTTTATCCACATGTTTATTCACACCTTCAAAGAGGTCAAGCAAATTTGTGAGGCAAGATCTCCTTCAGCTGACTCCGTCTCATTAAATCATGTTTGTCTACGTGTTCCACAATTTTATTTTTTATAATTGTTTTCACCATTTTTCCCAGCACTGGAGTTAGGCTTACCGGTCTCTAATTTCCCAGATCTCCCCTGGAAACATTTTTTAAAATCGGAGTTAACATTGGCCACCCTCCAATCTTCAGGTACTACAGACGATTTTAGCGACAGGTTACAGATCACTAACAGCAGGTCAGCAATTTTATGTTTGAGTTCTTTTAGTACCCTGAGATGTATACCATCCGGTCCAGATGATTTATCACTTTTGAACTTGTTGATAAGTCTTAACCAGTGACCTGAATTGTACATAAGAAAGCTCACAACTAATTCCATAAACTAGGAAAAGGTGCAAAAAAAGCAGAGTTAAGTGTTGAAGCCAATCACACCAAATGAACTGGAGGCAAAGTCAATTGATGAACAGATACTGAATGCAAATTACAAGTGGGCCTATAAGGAATTAATCATTTTCCCAAATAGTCAAGTTGACCAGATTGTAGAGCTTTAAAGGCAAGTCTTCATCAATGACGCTTTCTCTCCCCTCAGAAAAACGTTTAATCCATTCGCACACTGCCGTTATCTTCATGGAATTATCCCCCTAAACTTGAACTAACATGTCCCTGATTTCACTTCCACTCTTGCCAAGTTTAACAAGAAATTTAATGTTTGTTCATTGCTCGTTGCTCTAATTCAAGCTCCAACATTCTTGCGACAGCACACAAAAACACGCAACAACAATAATGAACGCCACTCAGCAAGACACTGCCACACGTCAACATGAGCACAGCTGTGAGACACTGATCTACCAAGGTTATGAAACCTTACCGAGTTGTTTGTACAGTGCTGCCAATGTTAAGCACAGAGGCAAGTTCACGTAATTGTCAGACCTCGTATACACTTGTCTCTTCCGTTTGGTTTCATTTATTGAAGGGAAGATTAGGTTCTTACCTTGATAATCTTCTTTCTAATAGAAAGGCATATGATTCTTGAGCCAGTGGGTTATTCTCTTTTACTCGTGAGTTTGTAGAAGACATCATCTACGTTTTTCTTTCGGTTCCGCCTCCTGCATCATCTGGTCTGTGCCTTTTGCACTAGAATCAGGTATGCCATGCTCCTTATGTTTTGATATTAGGGATTCATTAAGTATGCTATGAAGATGCTTTAATGCATATTGTGTTGGCATTGTAAGTATCACATTTTGCTATAATGGCTATTGCTAGTTAAATATTTTTACTGTTGTAATTGTGCATTGCCTATGTCCTCCTTATTCTTGCTGGACATTGTCTTGGGTGAATTTCTTCAAAAACGCAGTAAATAAATGCTAATATATACATAATATGGCAGGCAAAGTAGAGCCTTGAGCAATACCATTAGTAAGGGGAAGGCACGTTGAGCATCTTTTCTTACATATATGCACCTGTTGTGACGGGTTATTAAGATGAACCAGTCAAGCACAATATGAATATATGAAGCATAACAAGGATAGATGGATTTATTCCACACAGTTTGGACCTATCCTATATAATAAAACCCTAGAGCGCGCATGCGCTCTTGAAAAATCGTGATCCCTGGGGCCATGTTTTCTGATCCGTGGCCGCGTTCCATTTTAGAACACGGCCAGGGATCACTCTGGCCACTCCCCTCCTCACTCATCAACCTGAAGCAAGCAGCTCACCTCCCGCCCTCACTCACCGCTGCTGCTGATCCTTCTCTTCGGGGCAGCCTGCGATCGTGGCCAGCTTTGGCGGGCCTCGCGGGCCACTTTCCGGCTCTCAGTGGCACGTTCCCTCTGACGCACGGGATCGCGTCGGGAGGGAGCGTGCTTCCGGGTTGGGGAGCGGCCTGTGAGGTTCGCTGGGGCCGGCCACCACGATCGCGGCCTGGAGTAGGCCAGAAGACACCGGGATGCAGGAGGGGAAGCAGGAGAATCAATACAGGGGGCCAAAGGGAGAGGGATAGGGGGCTGCTTTGGGGGAGAGGTGTGCTGGGGGGAGATAGAAGGGGCCATGGAGAGACAGGGAGAGGGAAAGGGGACTGCTTTGGGGGGGGGAGGTGTGCTGGGGACAGACAGTTTTGCTCTTGGGGGAACACAGAAGGGACCATGGAGAGACGAGGAGAGGGAAAGGGGGCTGCTTTGGGGGAGGGGTGTGCTGGGTGCTGGGGGAGACAGAAAGGGCCATGGAGAGATAGGGAAAGGGGGCTGCTTTGGGGGGGAGGTGTGCTGGGGACAGACAGTTTTGCACTGGGGGAAGACAGAAGGGGCCATGGAGAGACAGGGAGAGGGAAAGGGGGCTGCTTTGGGGGAGGGGTGTGCTGAGGGCAGACAGCTTTGCTCGGGGGGGGGGGGGGGAGACAGAAGGACACAGACAGCGGCCAAGGAGAGAGAGATAAAGAAACACAGATAGACAGACACACGTATATTCTAGCACCCGTTAATGTAACGGGCTTAACGACTAGTACCATATATTAGGACCTAGATGTGAGCGGTTTTCATAAGGTCCCATAAATCTTCCTTTGCATTGAGACCCACATATTTTGTAGAACACTCTCACTCTCTGCTGACAGCTAGATGGGAAGAAGTAAGGAGAGGGCCCCTACTGAGAACGAAATGGAAAGGGACACGGACGGAAGCCTTGTAAGTAGACTTTTTGCTTAGAGCTGAATGAGAAGGATAAACAGCACAAATTTGCTGCTAGCTAAGCAGATAAGAACTGCCCCGACACCCATAAAACCCACAACGTACTCTTTTCTTCTCTCATTAAGGTGGTGCTCCACAAAATTCATTGGCGCACACAGATAAGCAAAAAAAGTTAGTTATTTAGTGTTGCCATAACACACAGAGCTTCTGAAAGGTCAGTCAGCACATTAATTCTCCGCCGATACTACACCCTGGTCTAATTTAAGATGCACAGCTTGTGCTGACTGTGGAACTTTCAATGCAGTTAAGTTTGGCAGCAAATAAATACGCTCATGTCTTGGAAGAAGAAGATTCACTTTGTAATGTGACAGATCCAAAAGAGCTGTAAGAGTTTCAGGATGGGAAAGGGCTGGAGAGTTGCTACAGGGATGCTCATGCCTGTTCACCTCCAGGGCCGGCTTAACCATTAGGCAGGCAAGGTGGCTGCCTAGGATAGGAGAGAGAGAGGGGTGGCCAAGAGCAGATCCAGCCAAAACCAAAACAATAGGCCCCGACAGCCCCCATTATATTATGTAAACCCATTGACAGCCCCAAGTATCATGTCCATTATCTCCCTAATTCTAGTAAGCTGTGCACCCAGATTTCAGACTAGAATGCAAATTTGCACATGCAACTTACAGAATAAGGACAGTTGAGAGCAGAGCTTAATGATTTAATTAGCTGCTAGCTGGCCTTAACAACCAGTTGTTGGCTCTAATTTGTGTTCATTTGGACCTCTAGGAGACTGAAAAACTGCCCTTAACCAGTATTCTATATTACAAGTTGCACACTCAAATTCCATATTACAGCAGATTCTCAGTTAACCGGCACCCAGGGGGATTCATAGATGCCGGATAAGTGTAGTTTCTGGCTGCTTGACAGTTACTATTAAAAATAGGCCTAACTAATACTACACCCCATACTATGCCACACCATAAACTGTTCCAGACAAACTAACGGACATGTGGTAAGCAAAGCGTGGATGTACTCAGGTGTGGCATGCCAAGTTTACACTTAAATTTCCGCCAGAAATTGATTTTATTTTCATTTTTAGTTAAAGCATTGCAGTATTTATTAGATTTTTTTTCTGGTTAATTGAGTTCTGGTTAATATAATAGAGAGTCTACTGTATGCATAATTGTAGACCTGGGAGGGGCACGGGTGAGTTGGAGTGTGGGCAGGCAGTTACAAGATAAAGAATATTATTTATATTCCATCTACTGTATTCACAAGGCAGATCACAATAAAATATCCATAAAAATTTTCATATACAGAACAACAAAATTCAACATACATACAATAAAAGAAACTGAGAAACAAAATAAACTTGCCCATTTAACTTTCTCTTGGCTCTAATCCTCTCAGACTCTTTTGGGACATTCAACTCTCCATTCAAAGTGCCCCCACCTCCAATTCCCCCTTCACTTCCTCCCAGATAATGGCAGAGTTCATAACCAGGTCCCCTCCCCCCAACCCTCCCTTCCAGCTGTCCACACTCTGCCAACCTCCCTTCAACCCAGCTTCCTTTCCTGGGCACACTGTCTGAATATTGGTGCCATGCTGGTATCTGTGGCTAAAATGTGATATAAAGTATCCCCTTGGACCTTAAGTTCCTGAGTTGTTTCTTTTATTGTACTAACAATAAGGACCATCAAGCCCAGGAAACACTTGTTAAGTATAGCAGCCCACTTGTGTAAAAAAGGTTCCTTGTTCGTAAATATGTCTGGAGGTTTTTGCATACGAAGACATCTAGGTTTATAATGGTGTTTAATGTATTCAACGAGGGACATGCAGTTGCATACAGCCAGCCAGCATCCCTGCCTTGTTAGTCACTCACTGCCAGGAACATAGACGTGCATTTTATGACCTCCAGTGGTTTGTTAAACAACAAATCCCCATCTCATTCAGCTTCGAGAGCAATTCTGGATATTTGAACTAAATTCTGTTTACCCAGAAGGTCTCAATGAACTCATTGAATGGAACACTATAATCTAACTTTTGCTCAAGTAGCATATGCATACGTGGCATAGTGTTCTACTTTCCCTTGACAGTGAATCCGTTTTCCTTTTCCTATTCTTGTTTGTGTTTTCCTCAGCTGATTAGTTTTTTCAGCACACTTTTTTGGGGGCTTGGTATCTTATTACTGGATCATTTTGAGAAGAGCATTCTGTTTTTATGATGACAGGTGTTTTTTTGAACCGGCACCTGTTTCTTTAAATTCCTTTGTCATTTTTCTTTTTACAACTGTTCCCCTTGTAGGTGTGGGCGTTTCTTTAAATTCTGACGTCATCAGGTCTTCTTAATTGACAGCGTCTCTGCTGCTCGGCTCTCCTGCCAAGTATTCAGCACATTCATTTTCAGCAGTGCAGTCAAGTTTTTGAAAGTTTGGCGGTTTTGCATCTGTTCTCCTGATGTGTGATTCCTAAGGAAGGGGCTTTGGTCCCTGAAACCAAGCCTGGTTGAACCCTGGAGATTGGAGGAGAATTTGACAGGAAGTTTCTCTCTCCCAACATTTATTATCAGTTCCTTAAGAATGGGACAATCTGATTCATCCAGCTAAGTACTGCTGTTGTTGACTTTTGTCAGCTTGTTTACTTTAACTCTTTTGGCTGGAGGTGTGGGGCAGGATTTCCACAGTTATTTTGATAATTATATTGATAGTAATTGCAATATATAAGTTCATTCACTATTTTTACTAACACATAGGTCCCGATTCACTAAAATCACAGGTTTAGTGACAATCGCTGCTAACCGACCCAATTCACGAAATTGTCCACCGTGTGTTTTTCCCCCTCGATCGTCCATTTTCCGATCTGGCCATGCAAATTTAGTAAAACCCCATGCAAAATATCCAAACGATTGATTCACTTACATTTGCTTGGCTATTTTGCATCGGGTTTTATGAACCGAAAACCTGACTGCTGTATGGTTTATTATTATTATTATTAATCTTGTTATACCGCTCGTTCATTTTACTAGTCCAAGCGATTTACAAAATACAATTAAATATTTAGAAAAACTGATTGGCCAAAACAATGGCCAATCAGGGACTTCCTTAGGCTCCTTCCTAAGGAAGTTCCTGATTGGCTCAGTCACCTCAGGCCCCTCCCATGATGCACCAGGGCGGGGCCAAAGGCCCAGTATCATTGGGGAGGAGCCGGAGCAGAAGGTGTTTTCAGTACTTCCTGATCCCAACGTCAGAGGTACAGGGCAGGGCCTTTTTTCGGGGGGGAGGGAGGAGGTATTTGCGGGCAGGAGGGAGTAGGTATCCCTCCTGCTGTTTTTTGGGGGGAGGTGGGCAGGCACCTTTGGGGGCAGGAGGGAGTGGGCATCCCTCCTGCTGTTTTTTCGAGCGGGCGTGGAAATGGTGGCAAGGGCGGCATGTGATTGAAGGATTTTTTAATGGGACAGATGATGACCATTTAAGTCGCGCAGAACATCTGTACAATTAAAAAAAAGCAGACGCCCTGACAACAGTGACAGGTGGCTGCTTCTCCTGTTACTGTCAGGGCTCTGCACATGTCTCAATAGCTCACTGAGCGATTGAGTCAGTGAGTTTACGTGCAAACTTGATAGTGAATCAATTGTTGTTTGAAAATCAGCCAGAGAATTGGCCAACAGCGATTAAGTCGCTATTTTTAGTGAATCTGGGCCATAGTATGTTCCTATGATGGTGCAGGGCTAAGTTGTGAGTTTATCTCACTCTGAAAAGAGCCCAGGAAGCTTAAGTGTGGTGGCTGTGGTTCTTTTTGAACTTTGTGCTTCATTAAGCTTGCAACCTCACACTGAGGACATACTTCACCATTATTATATCATTTTGGTGTCAGTTATACAGTTGGGCTCCATCCCTACACCTTTTGGCAAGGACTGCTCAATTTGTGACTTTCCTGAAATGTCTAGCCTATATACAGTCACACACATAAAAGACACTTCAATAAGATGCCAATATGCATGCCAAGTTTATAGAATAGCTGCACTAGTGTACATAATTGGGGCCATAAATTGGCAGTTGCACAAGAAGTGCTAGGTGCTGTTCTATAAACTTGGCACGTATGTCGCTTAATGCTTAATTACAAGTGGGCTGCACCCATTGATGGAGCATAATCATTCCACTTAGCGATGCACATAATTTATACGTGCTCCAACTTATGCCACCAATGACCTAGCATAACCGGCTAGGCCTAAATTTTAGCATGCCAAACCGGATTTATGCTCATATTTTATAATGGATTAGAAGTGCTCTAATACTGCTATAGAATTGGCCCCTTTGAGGCACCTTCAGGAACCACTTTATAGACTTGTCACCATAATCCTCCCAGGTCTTTCTCACACAAGACTCCACTGCTCACCCCACAAACATTCAATATACACCACTGACACAGACCCAACATGCAACACATCATCAGTGTACAAATGTAGAAAAGAGAAATGTGCCTTTGTGTAAGAGGGCACTTTACAACTTGTTAAAACAATTTGCAGCCCTCAACCCCTCCCCCCCCCCCCGATTCTATATATGGTATCCAAAATTACGTGGTGACATTTGGCACACATTGGGTGTATTCCATAATTGTGCGAATGAGCAGCTAACTAGTAATAAAAGGATGCTAATTAGCAACAATTACCATTTTTGAATGCATCTTCCTAGTCAGGGTTCTATAATAATTCATGTGTAAGGGGTGTGAGGCCATGGGAGGGGTCATGGGTGGGTCAGAGGCGTTCCTAGAAATTGTGTGCAGTGTTACAGAATATTCAAAGCAACCTCCAGTTAAATAAATGCTGGGTGTTATGCCAAAATTCACCCTAAATTTCCAAAGAGAAAAATTAGAGAGAAAAGATCCGAATGCAAGACAGCAAACGCTTTCTGCAACCCAAGAGCCCTGATGAAATCATTGTGAGATATCATGAAACGTTGGCTATCGTCGGCGAATCACAGCAGTATTTATCCAGTGTTAAAATTCCTGGACAGAAGTGGCGGCTGTGAGCAGCATAGGAGCGAATGAATTTGGTGGAACAATTGAAGATAAGTTACATTTGGTTTCCACTTTGATGCATTCACTTTGCTCAGATATATTTTAAAGTTCAAATATTCAAGTAGATATCATAATTACAAAAAAAGGGGTTTTTTTAGCTGATGATCAAAGCATGGGGAGGAGCCGATAAACATATCTAGCTCTCTCTCATAGCCCCAGTGCAGAATTGTACCCTGTGGCTTTTGAGGCCTTTTCCCCCCTTTAATATTTTCTCTCTTTAATTTTGCTCTTTGGAAGTTTAGAGTGAATTTTGGTATAACACCCAGCATTTATTTAACTGGAGGTTGTTTTGAGTTTTTTTGGTTAATATTTACTCCGGTTCCTCTATTTTTTGGAGCTGTGTTACAGCATATGCCAGATCAGTGCCGGGATTCAGTTGTTGTAAATCCCCATGCCTAAAACTGGGTGCGAATCCTGGCTCTAAACACCACCCAAATTTAGACATCTTTTATAGAATAGGGGAAAGGGGATGAGACTTGTATATACTTCTCCCTCCGTATTCGCTGTGACAGGGGATTAACAGACCGGCGAATACAGTAAAACCGCAAATAACTTTTTCATATGTTATTCGCTGTTTTCATCATGAATATGGTGAAACCGCGAATACATGGGGGGAGACCTGGCCTGTTCCTGAAGGAGAGGTAAAACACGGTGAAGAAAGTGCCGGGAATCAGCAATTTTCTCTGTAAACTCTTAGAATCAGCGATTTCTCTATGCAAGCTGACGTAATTGGGGGGTGGGGGGGGGGGTGAGGAGGCAGCAAGCTAAAAACCATGAATAAACGAAACCGCGATTGCTGAAACCACAAATACAGAGGGAGAAGTGTACTGTCTTTTTTGTGGTTATACATTCAAAGTGGTTTACATATACAGGTACTTATTTTGTACTTGGGGCAATGGAGGAATGCGCTCCCAAGAGAGGTGGTGGAGAGTAAAACTGTGACTGAGTTCAAAGAAGCGTGGGATGAACACAGAAGATTTAGAATCAGAAAATAATATTAAAGATTGAACTAGGCCAGTTACTGGGCAGACTTGTACGGTCTGTGTCTGTGTATGGCCGTTTGGAGGAGGATGGGCAGGGGAGGGCTTCAATGGCTGGGAGGGTGTAGATGGGCTGGAGTAAGTCTTAACAGAGATTTCGGCAGTTGGAACCCAAGCACAGTACCGGGTAAAGCTTTGGATTCTCGCCCAGAAATAGCTAAGAAGAAAAAAAAAAAAAAAAAAAAAAAATTTAAATTGAATCAGGTTGGGCAGAGTGGATGGACCATTCGGGTCTTTATCTGCCGTCATCTACTATGTTACTATGTTATGAGGATTAAGTGGCTTGCTACTGTTCAGCGCTCTTTTTTTTTTTTTTTTTGTGCCTACAATTGGGTGCTATTTGCAGAATCCAGTGGATGTGGATGTGGGTTCAAACCCACGCTGCTCCTTGTGACCCTAGGCAAGCCACTTAATCCCCCATTGCCCCAGGTACTTCAAATAGATTGTGAGCCCACTGGGAAAGACAGGGGAAAATGCTTGAGTACCTGAACAAATTCATGTAAACCATTCTGAGCTCCCCTGGGAGAACAGAATAGAAAATTGAACGAATGAATAAATAAATAACTATAATTAACTAACTAAACTTTGGTCATTTGTCACATAAGGGGGAGAGTCAGGAGTAAATGGTGATTTGCAGAAAAAAAAAATGCTGGTCAAATGCACCTGGCTGTTATTCTCTCCATGAAAGTCAGTTTTCTTACAATATAAGAGCAATTCTACAACAAGGTGCTTACTGTTATGCACCATTTGTACTCATTAATGTACAGAAAATTGGCACTTACACATGTAAGTGGTAGTCAAGCAACTGAGTGCTATGCTATAAGGGCACATAAGAATAGCCTTACTGGGTTAGACCAAAGGTCCATCAAGCCCAATAGTGCCTGATAAAACCCCAAATAGTAGCAATGTGCCATGCTACCGAACCAGGGCAAGCAGTGGCTTCCCTCATGACTTTCTCAATAACAGACTATGGACTTTTCCTCCAGGAAATTGTCCAACCCTTTCTTAAAACCAGCTGCGCTATCCGCTCTTACCACAACCTCTGGCACTGCATTCCAGCTTAATTTATTCTCCGAGTGAAAAAATATTTCCTCCTATTGGTTTTAAAAGTATTTCCCTGTAATTTCATCGAGTGTCCCCTAGTCTTTGTAATTTTTGACAGAGTGAAAAATCGATCCACTTGTACCCGTTCTATTCCACTCAGGATTTTGTTCATCCGGGTCAGGTGGACGGTAGTACACTCCTATCACTATTATTTTCCCCCTTACACACAGAATTTCTTCCCATAGGGATTCCAAGGTGTGTTTCTGCTCCTGTAGCATTTTCAGTCCATTCGATTCAAGGCCCTCCTTAACATATAACACTATGCCTCCACCAATTCGATCTACCCTATCATGGCGATATGGTTGTATCCCGGTATGGCAGTGTCCCGTTGGTTATCTTCCTACAACCAGGTCTTAGAGATGCCTATTAGAATATATTGCACTAAATGAAAAGATAGATATAACTCTCCCATCTTGTTTCTAAGGCTTCTAGCATTTGCATACAGGCATTTCAAGCATTGTTTATCATATCTATTTACAATTTGCTCAGCAGTTGGCATGGATAATTTGCAATTTTTAAAATCAGCCTGCTCGGTATATAAGGAAACCTGGTCTACCATGGCCAGTATTATAATCTTATTATCAGGTGCTCTGTCTTCCCTTTTATGATGATATATTTTAAAGATACCTTGTTCTGAACCATGCTCTTTTGAGCAACTGTCAGCCTTTCCCCAGTTTCTATTTTAAAAGCTGCTCTGTCTCCTTTTTAAACATTGACACTAGCAACCTGATTCCACCCTGGTTAAGATGGAGTCCATCTTTGCGGAATAAGTTTCAGCTTCCCCATTATGTTGCCAGTTCCTAACAAATCTAAAACTCCTCTCCCTGCACCATCACCTCATCCACACATTGAGACTCCAAAGCCTGTCTCTCGGGTCGTGTGCGTGGAACAGGGAGCACTTCTGAAAATGCTACCCTGGAGGTTCTGGATTTTAACTTCCTACCTAAGAGCCTAAATTTGACTTTCAGAACCTCCTTACCACATTTTCCTATGCCATTGGTGCCCACATTACCAAGAGAGCAGACTCCTCCCCAGCACTGTCTAAAATCTTATCTAGATGACAGGTGAGGTCCACCACCTTTGCACCAGGTAGGCAAGTAACCAAGTGATCCTCATATCCACCAACCACCCAGTTATCTACATACCTAATGATTGAATCTCCCATTATAACGGTCGTCCTAACCCTCCCCTCCTGGGCAGGAGCCCCTGGGAGACACATCCTTGGTGCAAGAGGACAGTGCATCCCCTGGTGGGCAGGTCCTGGCTACAGGATTGCCTCCTACTTCACCAGGGTGATACTATCCTTTAAGTTGGCATCCCTCCTCCAAGGCAGCACAGAAGCTGCCAGACTGGAGTTGGGACTTTTCCATAACGTTCCTGTAGGTCTCCTCTATGTACCTCTCTGTCTCCTTCAGCTCCTTAAATCTGCTACTCTAGCCTCAAGAGATCAGACCCATTCCCCGAGTGCTAGAAGCTCTTTGCTCCGAGCACACACAGAAAAGACCTCTCACCAACTGGGAGATAAATGTGACAGTGCAAAAGAATGGATAGCCCACATTTTGCTGCTGAACTGCTGCCTGCATCTTAATATTGGTGATTTATTTGTTAAGTTGCTAAGGGAGTTGGAAAATGTACACTAAGGTCCCCTGAGATTGCTAGTTTTATGTTAGGCTATGGTAATATTTAATTTTTATTATTATTTTGTAATGTTTACATTTGTTTATTAAAATCTGATATAGCACCGCAGCATACAATAGTTCTCAGTGGTTAACAATAAAACAAACTAATAAAAAGAACTCCATTTAAAATAGGACAGACCTAACTAAGCAGAAACCATTTCTTAAGAGCTAATTACTAGCTAATAGAGATGAACTAATTACTTTTTTAGCCTTTTAATTAGTTCAGGGGCCTATAAATCAGAGATCAGGCTAGGGATGGGTGGGAGCTGGGGAGGGTGGGCAGAAATGCAACCTAAAATTCTAATCTAAACACTTTTTATATAAAAACACTAACTGCCTTTGTTGAAAAAGCAAATACTGAACTAAAAAGTAAAAGAGAAGAACAATGAAGCCCAAGTTTTACCTTTTCTCAAGTTTGAATGCCAGCAGAAAAGATATTCCAATGGAGTTTTTCTTCCCCTTAGCAGATACTCAGCACCTCTTCATAATGCAATCAAATGTTTCATCACTGGAAAGAAAATGCTGGCAAAAAAAAAAAAACCAACACTGTAACAATTAATTTTAAAAAGAGAGACCATGATAAAATGAGGAAATTAGAGGAAAAATCCTAAAAAGCAGAGTCAAATATTTTTATGAGGTATAGACATTATTTTATCTGGGCTTCTAAAAGAGAAAATATATTCTATGCATTAAAAAAGATTGAAAGAAGGCATACTACAGTCAGTGTGATTTAACAGAGAGATGGAAGAGGCAGTGAAAGCCAATGGGTGTCATTCAGAAAATGGAAAGCACATCCTAATGAAGAAGCACTAATAAGATATTAAAAAAAAAAGTAATAAGATAGGCCAAGAGAACAACGCAGTCAAGAGGGAAAGAGCTAGGGTCAGCTTAATCATTAGGCATAGGCAGTTGCCTAATGTAGCATCTTGGAGGGAGAGTAGAGCAAAGAGCAGCTGCAATCAAAGCAAAATGGATCCTGACAACCACACATGCTTAGGGGTTGATGCAGAATGCCACACGTTAGGGCTGGATCGCAAATGGCTGAATACACGGGCTTCTAACACAAAGATTTACTTCCTAGATGCAGTAAATCAATGGGCATGTAAAATTACTTCTGCATTAAAAAGGTGTGCTTTCGAAAAACAGTGTACACTATGATAGTAATCTCACTGCTAAAACGTACCCCTCCTTTCTGTCACTGCATGAGCAGTTCTTGGCTCCCTCTCTGACAGGAAGGCAATATTATAAAAGCCAGCAGGTTCATATCTTTCCCTCCCCACCAAAAAAAAAATCTGAAAAATTACCAAAATTTTTGGTACCACAAAATTGGCTTATGACATTTGTTGCAGGAGGATGTGATCAAGACAGCAAACGTCCAGGATTCAAAAAAGGTTTGGACAACATCCTGGAGGAAAAATCCATAACAAATTACTAGCTGGGGAGAGCCATTACCCATCCCTGTAAAATGAACTATAAGAAATGTATCTAATTTTCAGTGGGTACTTGTGATCTAGATTAGCCATTGTCAGATATAGGATGCTGGGCTCCACAGACTTGGTCTGACTCAAGATGGCTTATGGTTTCCCCTCTGAAACCCATAGTTGGTGCTCATTTTTCATCTATACAGTATATTTAATAAAATCTATTTTATTTGTTGGATAACAAGGATGAAAGGAGAAGAAAACCAGAACGGAAGCCCAGTGATGACAGTGAAGCCCAGTGATGATAGTGAAACAAGGAATTAAAGGTAGGTACCAGCCACTGTTGTTAATTTCAGTTTCAGCAGGCTTCAAAATAAACACAGGTGTGTATTACAAACTGCAGCTCTGCTAGAGCTTTTAAAAAAATACTATTTTTCTTCATATGCTTTTTTCTTGCACAACAAAATTGCACAAGAGGACATAAACCAGACATCTGGCTTAACTCCTCCACTTCTGACACTCTTTACTGGCCCACACTTTACAGGCTGTAAGGCAACAGTGACAGACTGAAGAGAAGAAACTCCCTAACCCCTATATGTCCTGTCTGTCCATATTAGATGGTAAGCTCATCTGAGCAGTGATCGTCTATTACATATTAAATGTACAGTGCTGCGTTCGCCTTTCAGCGCTATAGAAATGATAAATAGTAGTAGTAGGTAAAGATCTCACAGACGAGCACTTTCCCAGCCAATTCCAGGCTGTCAGAGAGTGATTAATGACTACTAACCAGGGAAGTGCCTTTTGTTGCCTAGTGCAGCATTGTTCCTACTGACATTTAATGAGCTTGGAGAAACTTAACACAATCCTGCACTGCAATCTGCAAATAATGTTATATTACTTCATTTGTTGTTGGGTTGTTTTTTTTTTGAGGGGGGGGAGATGAGTGTTTGCCAGAAAAAAAGACACAAAAGTGCCTGAGATAAAGAAATGTTGCAGGATATTAACTTTTGAAAGCTAATCAAGAAACATATTAGGTTAGTCCAGATAAGAATTTTTCACCTTGTTATTTTTTTATTTCTTAAACTTTATTGCTGCACATTCGAGTGGACTAACACCAACGGCACCTACACTACTTTATCCAAGATGGAATAAGCGTTCTGCAAGATGCGCTGTCCTTGAATGCAGTAATGCTCCTCACCTTAGCTCAGTTACAGCCTGCATGCGCCCATTAGCTGAAGCCACAGAGCAATGTCCCTGTGAATCTGCAGTAGCAGCAGCAGAGCTGAGAACTTCCATCAGTGAGTGAGGCTTCTGAAAATCTCTCTGTTCCGTTGGCATTTCTGTGTCCATCTGGTGCATTTTAGCCCACTGGATGGGAACAGAATGATCAACAGACTTGGTATGAGGTACCTAACATAACATAGCTTTATTCTTCTATACTGCCATAACCGGATGATTTCTAGGCGGTTTACACTGAAGAAAGCTGGACAATCAGCGAAATACAAAAGAGTTTAAAAAGTACAAAATATTTCTTAAAAGTACAATACATTAATGATAATAATTCACATTAGGAAATGAATCTATCAAACAACGTCATCTTAATTACTCTCCAAAAAGTACGGTAGGATGACATGGCTTGACAGATACATTTGCCCAGCCAAGACTGCTGTTTACCTGTTTGAAACGCAAGAGTCTTATCCAGAAAAGTCTTGTATCCACAACCTCATTTGTCAAGGGCCAATCTGCATTCTATAGCCCATCAGCTGCTCTCTATGCATCCCAATTCACAAGCGGTCTGGGTTTTAGTGATTTACCTTGAGCAGCAGGATACTTTAAATTGGAACTACTATGCATTTTTTTTAAGTTTATCACTGTAAAATTTTTACAGTGTAAATGAACTTGCTGATCACTTGCCAAAGCAAACCATGCTTGGGAATAGCATCACCACAGGAATGTCACTTTATTATATGTCACTGCAATTATGTCACTATTATGAAGGGGGGGAGTTGTCTACCTTTCCAATTAATGCTCAGTGTAGCTTACAGCATAAAGGGCTGTGTTAAAAGGCAGTTCTGTACATAAAACATAATTTTACATATAGTAAATCAGCAGAAGTATATGCACCTAAACTTAAGCACATAGATTCTGTATACCAGTGATCTTCATTAATTTGTAAGCTGGGGCTACTCTGGATTCTAATGAGCTGAAGGAGAACTGCCAAATATCTTCCCATCAGGGCCATGGCACTGCTAACTAGTATGTGTCAATGACATCTATTCCTACTGCCCACCTTTAAATTTTATTGGGGGGGTATTCTCGGGGTTGTGAGCATTTCCAAATGTATTCTTCTTTTGTAAATTGAGAAATGCCTTATCCTTCACTTGTGTAGCCTTTTTCTTCTCACCCACCTTCCGCTTTCTGTCCTGAGCTTGGGCAGAGCAACAGAAAAACCAACAACGACAAGCAATGGGGCCCACCCCCAAGGTCTCCAGAGGCTGCCATTGGCCACTAGGCCTTGCATTGAAAAACCACTGCTGTATACACATGGAGGTGTACTTTCAAAGCACTTAGGGCTCCTTTTACTAAGGTACGCTAGCATTTTTAGCACACGCAGCAGATTAGCGCCGCTAACCCCGCGCTAAGTGGCTAGAACGCCAGCTCAATGCTGGCGTTAGTATCTAGCGCGTGCGGCGTTGTAGCGTGTGCTATTCCACGCGTTAATGCCCTAACGCAGCTTAGTAAAAGGAGCCCTTAGACTTAAAAAGTTCCACAGTAATCTATGGAACTTTGTAAGTCTAAGTGTTTTGAAAATGTGCCCCATGAGCTTATCTGAACTAGTCAGAGGCATTCAAAATCTCTATTTTTTCAAATCAAGTCCCAACTTCTTTGGCCTCCCTTATTCTATTTTGCAATACTTCAGGCCCAATAGTAGATACCACACGTATTCTGGGAGTCATCATAGATACTGAACTCACCTTCCAGTCTCAGATCTCACAGGTAGTCCAGTGTTCTATCTATAAATTGCAGCTCATTTGGATCAATAAAATCTCTACTACACCCAGTGGAGTGTGGTGACATTTATGTGCTAAACCAAGGGTATCCAACCTTGCCCTTCACCAGGTTGGGTTTTCAGAATTTCCATAATGAATATGCACATCTAACTGCATACAATGGAGGCACTGTATGCAAATAGTTCTCATGCATATTCATTGGGGAAATCCTGAAAAATACCAAACTTCAAAATGGATCTCAGGAAACTGCACAGTAAATTAATGACCGTTTGAAAACTATTATTTATAAGGAGAGGAAAAGGATCTCAGAAACCTGCTCAGATAAAACAACACTTATAATCTGAGACTTACAGGTTACATCTCTACTCTATACATAACACACCAGAATATCTTCTTTACTTCCTGATGTTTCTGATAAGTCCATCCCCCAAACTTCACTCCATTGACCAGTTATATTTGTGCTCCACCCCACTCCATTATTTCATGGTCTCTCCAATGCAAATCCCCCTCCCTCATGTCTTTACTCCATACCAACACTCTGCCTCTATCCCCCACAAAAAGATGAGCAAACAAAACACTTGATTAGAACAAGGGTCCTCAACTCACTCCTCAGGACACATCCAGCCAGTCAGGTTTTCAGGATATTCACAATGAATATGCATATGATATGGTAGAGAGTAGACCAATAGCAGATGCTATAATTCTTGAAAGGGCAGCTGAACTACACCTGAAGAAGACACTCTTTGTGTCGAAACATTGGCCATGTTGAATCAGTTGTTGGAGCAAGTTGTCTATGTTTGACTTTAATATATGTTTTGAACATTTTGAGACTGTGAGATACTATTTGGAGCATACTTTGAGACTTGCAATTCCTGTGCAAAAGCATCTTTTCATCCCTCCTCTTGTTGATTTGACTCCATATTATGTGACTTTGCACTGGCTACCAATAGAAGCCCGTGTTCTGTTTAAGATGGCACGTTTGATTTTTAAGATTTTATATGGTTTAAGTCTGTTATATTTAATGGAGTTGATTAGCTGGCTGACTGTTTCTAATTACATCTAATTCACTATTGGAATTTATCTTATCCAAGTTTTAGAAATGAGCAATTTAAGAAAAATTTACAAACCTCTTTTCATTATATAGCTTCCTCTTTTTGGTCATCACTCACTACAGAGATAAGATCTTTTGTCTATTTTTGGCTGTTATAAGAAGGCAGATAAAACTTATTTAAGAAATATATTTTGTCTTAATTTGTATACTGGTTTCTTGGTATTACATTTATATTGTGAAATGTTGTTAAACTCCTAGTTATATGATCGAGTTTACTCTTAATGCGATCCACTTAGAACTTATATGGTAACTAGCAGAATATAAGCAACGGATACTTCATTGATTCTTCCTCTGAACTGTAGGCTAAATTCAAACAGGATTGGGGTTTGGGGACATAGTTAAGTCCTAAACTGTTTTAAAAAAATGAGGCAAGAGCTTGACCTCAGCTTTAATGTAATGGCAACTTTCTCTGATTAACCAACATAAATTTCTGCAGCTGTGTGTGTGTGTCAACATAGGAATGTAGTAATTAGAGTAATGGAATAATAATGTCTCTTATCTGGGCACTGTTGCACTGTAGCAAAACATTCCTTTCAGTAACCAAGTTTCCTTTCATTCTCTTCAAGAATTACTTTTCATTTTTTCTCTCCTACATCTTCCCAACATTCTTGGGAAAAAAAAAAGGAAACAGGGCTTTACTTTTCTATAAATGTTCTGCCATCTAGTAGGAAAACTATTGGGTGCTGAAGCCGGCAAGACGGTAAACACCCGGGGGTAGCAGAGGAAAACACTACATCGCCCTCGACTGGGGCCGCACAAAATACTTCACGGGGGCCGCAGGTTGGACACCTCTGCTTTAGGCGGAAGTCAGATATAGAAAAAAACCAACAGGCAAGTATTGTGCAAGCATGGTCCACATAAGTCTGCAAAAGCACCCTAATCAATATAGAACAATGGTCAGACCGCACTTAGAATATTGTGTCCAACACTGGTCTCCATACCTCAAGAGGGATATAACTCTATTGGAGAAAGTGCAGAGGCGAGCCACGAAACTTGTCAAAGGAATGGAGCATTTGAGCTACAAAGAACGACTGAGGAAACTGGGACTGTTTACCCTCGAGAAGAGAAGACTGAGAGGGGATTTGATAGAGACTTTTAAAATATTAAAAGGATTTGATAAAATAGACCAAGAAGCAGCATTGCTAACATTTTCGGATGTGACACGGACAAGAGGTCATAGCCTGAAACTGAGTGGCAGCAGGTTCAGGACAAATGTCAGGAAGTTCTGTTTCACACAGCGAGTGGTGGGTGCTTGGAATGCACTCCCAGAGGAAGTTGTGGCGGAGACTACTGTACTGGGATTCAAACGCAAGTTGGACGCACACCTTCTTGCATATCATATTGAGGGATACGGTAAAGTCGGGTCTCCAAAAAGGAGTACCTAAATGGGCCGCCGCGTGTGCGGAGCACCGGACTAGATGGACCTCGGTCTATTCCGGTGAAGGCGTTTCTTATGTTCTTATGTTAATACCCTACAGCCCTTACAGCTCTACCAATGCATCTCACTCCCATGCTACACCTTTGTAGATTTGTATTTATCAACATCATATTACATTCCAGAGGACATATTTCTTATAATATGCTTCAAGTATCTCTAATACATACTTTGCTCTCTTTACACTACAACATTTATGGCCCAGTTCTAACTTTTACATTTTTCTAACAATTAACTAGTAATTCCCCTCTGTCCCCACCTTTGCCTTGGGCTCCTTTTTTACATTTTAAAACTCCACTCTTTATCCATTATTTACTCTTTTT
The DNA here is from genome assembly GCF_902459505.1 of Geotrypetes seraphini. Taxonomy (NCBI): domain Eukaryota; kingdom Metazoa; phylum Chordata; class Amphibia; order Gymnophiona; family Dermophiidae; genus Geotrypetes; species Geotrypetes seraphini. The sequence continues at coordinate 213,020,796 of NC_047089.1, read as the reverse complement.
ATTCAGTGAAACAGTTCCCATGTCTGTCTTCAAACGACTGTGAATGTCTACTTGTAACCCGTTCTGAGCTTCTGGGAGAACGGGATAGAAATCGAAATAAATAAATAAATTATATCTCGCAGCTAGCTTTTTTCTATGTGCTGTGAGGAGCTCCATATTTTTGATGTTCTATCCTTGCCAGCCACTAATGCCCTTTTCCAGCATGGAACCATCACCAGTTCTGTGTTATTCAAAAAGTGCTTAACCAAACTGTTTTGATCCCCAGTGCATTTGCCATTTTGCTATTCAGTACGAAAATGCCTGGGTAAATTCAGTTCTAAAATGTGTCCTCCATGAGGTTTTGATTTTCCTAACTGTGACCATATATGACCAATGCTACTTTTCTCCTCATATAACCTCCAAAATCTATCCAGAGCCCCTTGGTAAACATGCTATAAACTACCTGGTGTCTGCTATCATCTATATGTCACTTTATAGCTGTTTTCCTATATATGCATAGCCAGAGCTTAGGTAAAGCCTCTACCATTTGCTTCAACTGTGTATGTGGGGGTGGGGAGTTGTACCATACATTGCCCCCAATTCTCTCTCTCACTCTTTTGTCTTCTATTTGCTTTTATTGATGCTCTCAAAATAGACATATGTGATTGTTATTAGACTTGTTTGTGGATTCTCAATGTTGGACTACGTGCAAATCAATCTCATGCATATTCATTGTGAAAATCTCAAAAACCTGACTAGGTTGTGGCCCTCAAGGACCATGGTTGCCAACCCCTGCAATAACCCTCCCCTATATTTTTGTTATTTATGTCCATTGTGTCTATTAAATATGTAATATGTAATTTGTAAATACCTTAGTTAGTGGGTATCTTATAAGACCAAACTATGTTAGCTAGAGAATAACACATCCCCGCAAGAACTCAATTTCTCCATCCCATCTGCGTGAGTTTTGTTCCTGCCCCATTCCTGTAAGCTCTGCCTTAATTGCACAGGCCTCAATACTTATGATTTTAAAGTGTTTGAGGCTTGTGCAGATGAAGACAGAGCTTGTAGGAATGGGGCAGGGACAGGAAAAAAAAAACTCGCTGGAATGTGAGCTCCTGCGGGAACGGGGAAAAAATTTCCCCATGTCATTCTTTAGCCCTTCAATGCTTACAAAGGTCTCATTCTTTATCAAGTATCCTCAAAACTTTAGGCCTCAACCTCCATCCCCTGTAGCCACAGAAAGGTGGTATCAAGTCCCATTCTCTTTCCTTCATGCCTGAACACCTCTAACTGAATTCCTAAATGTAACATCAAGTTTTTTTATATAGGCATATTATCTGAATAATAATCCCATGGACCCTTGATTTGAGAATCCCATACGCTTACTGCTTAAGCACCAACAGAGTTGTCACCTTTGAATGAAGCTGTGATATTGGTTAAGTTTGTTTGGAAAATGGTGTCAAAATATATTTTATTGGTGAACTTAGTATTGGAGGCAGTATATATGAATCGATTTTCATGCATGTTCATTGTGGATAGCCTGAAAACCTGACTGGCAAAGGGGTACTCCAGGACTGACTTGGGAAACACTGGTCTAACTGTACAAGCTTTTACAGAGTTAGGACTGCGGCAGAGTTAGGACCAGGGAGGAGTGTGAGGACCTGCAAAGGGACCTGTACAAGCTGGAAGACTGGGCAAACAAATGGCAAATGTGCTTTAACGTTGAGAAATGCAAGGTCATGCATATAGGAAATAAGAACTCGTTGTTCAACTACAAAATGGGGGGGGCACTGCTGGGAGACAGCGGACTTGAGAGAGACTTGGGTGTGCTAGTGGATGCATCAATGAAGCCATTCGCACAGTGTGCAGCAGCAGCGAAAAAAGCCAACAGGATGCTGGGCATCATAAAGAAGGGTATCACAACCAGGACGCGGGAAGTCATCATGCCACTGTATCGGGCGATGGTGCGCCCGCATCTGGAATACTGCGTTCAGTATTGGTCGCCGCACCTCAAGAAGGACATGGCGGTACTTGAGAGAGTCCAAAGGAGAGCAACGAAGCTGGTAAGAGGGCTGGAAAACTGCCCATACGCCGAGAGGCTGGATAAGCTGGGTCTCTTCTCTCTGGAAAAGAGGAGGCTCAGGGGAGATATGATAGAGACCTTCAAAATCTTGAGAGGCATAGAGAGGGTGGATAGGGACAGGTTCTTCAGACTGAGAGGGACAACGGGTACGAGGGGGCACTCGGAGAAACTGAAGGGGGATAGGTTCAAGACAAATGCAAGGAAGTTTTTCTTCACCCAAAGGGTCGTGGACACATGGAATGCGCTCCCGGAGGAAGTGATCAGGCAGAATACAGTACAGGGGTTCAAACAGGGATTGGATGGATTCCTGAGGGACAAAGGGATCGTAGGGTACTGAAAGGGGTGCGGGGACAAAGGGTCAAGAATTGGATGGGAAGATAGGACTTCGAGGAGAAACCAAGGGGTGATTCAGACAGGTCATGACCTGTTGGGCCGCCGCAGGAGCGGACTGCTGGGCGTGATGGACCTGTGGTCTGACCCAGCAGAGGCACTGCTTATGTTCTTATGTTCTTACACAAACTTATGAAGTAGAAGAAGGCTGGGATGCAGACTCCACGGCATAAGACTGGCCTAGCTCAAAAATAGACGGACAACAACAAAACACCCAAACATCTTGAAAATAAATCTCTATCGTAGTGATAGGATGGATCAAGTTGGAGGAAGCATTGCATTATATGTTAAAACGGGCCTTGAATCGTGATCCCTATGGGTAGAAATTCCGTGTGTGAGGGGGAAAAGGACAGTGATAGGAGTGTACTACCATCTGCCTGACCAGGATAAATGTTATTAGAAATTAGGGAGGCTTACAAACTGGATAACACAGTAATAATGGGTGATTTCAACTACCCTGTTATTGACTGGGTAAATGTATCATCAGGGCATGCTAGGGAGATAAAATTCCTTGATGAAATCAAGGACTGCTTTATGGAGCAGCTGGTTCAGGAACTGACAAGCGGTGAAGCAATTCTAGATCTAGTTCTTAGAGGAGCGCATGAATTGCCCTAACAGCTTCTACGTAGTTGGCAGTACCGAACCAAAACACTTCTTTTGACGCGACCCCTATCCTAGTGTTCTAAAGCCCCTCTGTTTCTTCCCTCCCTTTTAAGATTTTATTTTTTCATTGTATTTAAGCTACATTTTTCCTTTTTGTTCCAATAAGTCTATTTGTTTTGTCGTCCCCTCTACTTTTTACTTTTAGCTTATGTTTTATCTTAACAATACTCTGATAATTGTAAACCATTTAGGTATGTTTTTGATAAACGGTATATCAAAGATTAAATAAACTTGGAAACCTGGAATTGCTGAGGGAGATAATGGGGCTGGGGCCATTTGATAAATGTGACCATAACCTGATCAGATTTGAAATAATCCCTGGAATAAGTTTACACAGGAAATCCAATACAACAGCACTTAACTTTTAAAAAAGGAGACTAAGATAACATGAGGAGAATGGTAAAAAAGAAACTTAAAAGTGCAGCTGCAAAAGTCAAAACTATACATCAGGCATGGATGTTATTTAAAAATACTATCCTGGAAGCCTAGATTAGATATATTCCATGTATTAAAAAAGGAGGATGGAAGACCAAACGGCAGCCAGCGATGTTAATGAGTGAGGTGAAGGAAGCTATTGAGCTAAAAGAGAAGGATCTGACTGAAAATAATTGTATACAACACAGAGAATGTCAAGTCAAATGCAAAGCGCTAATAAGGAAGGAAAAGAGAGATCTTGAAAAGAAGATTGTACTGGAAGCATAAACACATAGTAAAAACTTTTTAAGGTATATTAATATAAAGCAAGAAGCCGGGAAGAGAATCGGTTGGGCCAATAGATGACCGAGGGATAAAAGGGACTCTCAGAGAAGACAAGGTCATAGCAAAGAGATTAAATGAATTCTTTGCCTTCACTGAAGAAGATGTGGTGGAGTTACCAGTGCCAGAAATTGTATTCAGAGAAATTCATACAAATCTCTGTAACACTGGATGATGTAATGTGTCAATTTGACAAACTGAACAGTAGCAAATCGCCTGGACCGGATGGTATACACCCCAGAGTGCCGATAGAATTGAAAAATTAACTTGCAGAGCTATTGTTAGTAATTTGTAATTTTTCTTTAAAAACCATCATAGTACCAGAAGACTGGAGGATAGCCAACATGATGCCGATTTTTAAAAAGGGTTCCAGAGGTGATCTAGGAAATTATAGACTGGTGAGTCTGATGTCCAGTGCCACGCAAAATGGTAGAGACTATTATAAAGAACAAAATGACAGAACATATACATAAGCATGGATTAATAAGAGAAAGCTAACATGGTTTTAGGCAAGGGAAATCTTGCCTCACCAATCTATTGCATTTCTTTGAAGAGGTGAATGAACAGGTGGATACTGTCTGCAACTGATACATATGTGAAGGGTGGATGGCCTAATTTTGAAATACAATAAGTATTTGAAGACATCTCTTGTTAATAAGAAGCATTAACTGGTTCAATTGAGGCCTAAAAATGTGTGAATAAGGATAGTTGGAGGCAGATGTCTGAACGATGAGCTAGTGCTGTCTGAAAAAAGCAAAAAATTTGTGACCATGATGTGAATGCTTAGGGAAATAAAGTAGACAGGGTCTTAAAAATTATCCATTTATTTTATTAGTATATTGTTAAGAAATCCAAGACCAAGGTACGTTGTTTAGTTGCAAGAGAAAGTTACGGGTTTTTAAAATTGATTTAATTAAAGAGAGAATCATAGGTACACAAGCTGCAAGAAAGAAGCTTCTGGGCCCCAACTCCCAAACAAGGGTGAAGAAGCAGCATATAAATACAGATGAAGACTATGAACAGATAAGTGGAAGTAACATCTACTTAAAAGTATTGTAAGGGAGATAGAAAGAGAAAAGGAATGATTTACACAACACATGTACACACATACTTACCTGAGAATCCTGGAGGGTTCAAGTCTGTGGCCTGTGAGATATAAAATATAAATCACAAAGAATCAGTTCTTTAGGGAAAGTCGTAATCTGAAAGAATACAAAAGGTTTTAGTAGCAAAAAGAATAGATAATACTTATCTGATGAATAGCTGTCTTGTAAATGATGGTTTCATTTGCAATTTTCTGAACAATGCTGCACCAAAGTAACAAATATTGCCAACAGAAATTTTTCATTCCAGAACTATGAAACAAAATGTACAATATTGGAAGAACCACGTCAGATAAGTATTCAACACCAAACATTTAACATTCTTTCGCATTGCAGATGTTCAGTTAAATTAGCCCAGTTAAAAACCTGACATTTTGCTTCCTCTTTTTTTTTTTTTTTTTTCTTAACAGGTACTTTATTTCTCTCTTCTAACAGGTACCTGTTTATCTTGCTTTTATTTATTCATTTTTTATTTTCTGGATATCTGTCAATGTTATATATCTATTTTTCTGTGTGCACACTTTTATTTGAGCATTCAATCACTTAGCTCTGGTCCACGTCCTCTGTTTACAGGAAGCTCTCTTGCTGTGGCAGGCCCTGATTTCTTCAGGACATCTATTAAGGTACCATTCCTCTCTTCACCCTACTATCCTAGCTGTAACAAATCAACAAAGAAGCCAGTCTTCCTAATACGCATGTACTCTTTAGTGTGTCCTGTTTGTGCATATTTCTAGTTAAAGTAGTTGTATTTTCTATTTTCTATCTACTACTTAAAATAAACAATGCAAGTCCCTAATTATCCCACCCACAATTTTAATTCTTGTTTCTAATTCTTGTTTAATTATTTCCTTTCCCTCCCTCCTTCTTCCCTGGTCTGGCATCTCCCCCATACACTGGCATCTCTTCCTTCCCCTCCAAGGCCTGGCATCTCCTTTCCTTCCTTCCTTCCTCTCCCTCCTTTCCTTCCCCGGGGTCTGGCATCTCTCTTTCATCTTCTCTCCCTTCCTCTCCCCAATCGAGTGCAGCATTTCTCTCCTCCTCCCTTCCTTTATCACTTTGCAATCGGCAGCATAACATTCACAATTCGCTGCACTGGTTGGCATTGGGCCTTCCTCTCTGCCGGGTCCTGCTTTTATGTAAACAGGAAGTAGGCAGAACCTGGCAGAAAGGAAGGCCCGATGCCAACCAGAGTAACGAACCGTGAACCGGGGGGACTGGTCTTCCTTCCCCATGGTCTCCCATCCCTCCCTCTTGTTTACGCTCTCTTCCCTGCATGCGATCCAGCACCTCTCCCTCAAACCCTTCCCCCACCAATCCATCCTACTGTCAAACTCACAAGATCGTCCACAGCTTTCCTTCTCCTTCCCGTCCAACACAAGTCATTCCATGATGCAGCCCAAATTACCGCACAAAAATCTAAAACCAGCCCAAAAATTTGCAACCTGCAGCTACTTAAAATTTCCTGCAACCAGCATTCCAAAGCAGTCCATTTGGGCAAGAAAACTGCGGACCTGGCAACTATGCTCCAGGCTAGGGTAAATATCCTCCGGCTTGTATGAGCCTCGTCCCTCTGACTCAGCAGGGTTACATTCTATTTGTTAAGGGGGCTCAGCAATGAGCTGTAGAACTCCGTGCATTCTGGGCCATGAGGTCCACTCACTCTTGGGCTAGCAGCCCCTGCTGTATGGTGGTGGAATGGTAGCATTAGTGAGGGAGAATCCCTTACTCCTTCACACACTTCTCATTCTATAGTCACCATAAACATGTTCATCTAATTTTCCTTAAAATCTCATTTATAGCATACTCCACTTGTATACATCGCTGTATACGTACAGTCTCTTCTTTAGTATATGCCTTTTTATTACTGCTATTTATGTAACATCTCTGTAAATGTAACAACACTGTAATATGTATCATCGCTGTAAATGTACAGTCTCTTCTATTGTTAACCGCATTGAACTTCCATGGTATTGCGGTATACAAGAATAAAGTTATTATTATTGTTGTATGCATCCTCTCTTTCCAGCTTCCCTCCCCCAGAGCTATAGCAAGCTATAATTTTGCCCTGTGCGACTCACTCACCATGGTACCCCCCTCCCCCTCCCTCCAAAGGAAGTGGGAATCTTTGGGAGAGGATGGATGCTCTTTGGGGTGGAAGTAAGTTCGGGGGAGGATTGAGTATGGATTTTCTTGGAGGAAGGCAAAGTGCAAACCAATTCAACACTGTACCCAGTGAATTTCAGAAGGAAAAAGGAATCCCCTCCCAGATCAGCAGTAGCTCTTTCAGAAACGGATTACTATGGCTCTCTCCCCATTCTGTGTTTGCAGGCAAAGAATTAATAAACCGGTCCCTTAAGGTAGAGGGAAACTGAAACGACATCAGCAGCCAAAATTTGCAGCTCAGTTTCAGCTGAAACAAAAAACCGTAGCTCTCCCACCCAGCAGGGAGAGAGTCCTCAGGGTCTTGACTACAGAACCAGCAGGTGCAGAAGTGACCAGGGATTGATCTTGGAAGAGGCCACTAGACCACCAGGACATTTAAAAGTAGGCCCAGGGAGAGGGGGGGGTGACTGGCCAGGCGGGACCCACTCTCTGCTCTGGGGGAGGGTCCGCAGAGAGTGGTGGTGGGGGAATGGGGAAAGCCCACTTTTTCAAGTCTGCTTTCAACTCTTAACGCCCATTCATTGTAAAATTACCTATGTCCTTCCTATCATTCTCTCTGTAGGGAACTCCCCTAACCCTATATGTCCTGTCTGTCAAAACTAGACTGTAAGCTCTTCAGAGAAGGGACTGTCTATTACATGTCAAATGTACAGCGCTGCATACGCCTTTCAGCACTATAGTTAAATAGTAGTAATTTTGGTGCCGAATCCTAAACCCAGTCAGCCTCTACAAATCACCTATATAAATCAGCAGCCTCCCATCCTAAAGAAAGCTGTCAGCTCTGTTCAGCAAAGAGACAATTTTCTTCACCTCTAGACTCTTTCACATCCCCTCTACCTTCATCCAGTGTCTCTCTCATACCCTCTTCCCCTTATTTTGGCTGCCTCGCAAGCAGGTTTCTCCCATTTGTGCACTGCGATCAAGTCTGCCTTGAGCTTCGCACAGGAAGTTTAGGTTGTGGTTTCAAATCCGGCTAGACTTACTTTACTTCTTATACACAGCCACAGGGCTCAAGCTCTCTAGCCAGTGGCGTAGCAAGGGTACGAGGCGCCCGGGGCGGTGGTGCACCCCTACCTCTTCCGCATGCCCCTTCCCTTCTCCTGTACCTCATTAACATTCTTGGCGTGAGCAGCAACCCTAACATGCTGCTCGCGCCAGCGACAGTTCCTCTGATGTCACTTCCTAGGCACGGGTCCAAGAAGTGATTGCAGAGGATGAGCTGACACGAGCAGCAAACGTTAAAGAGGTATGAAAGGGGCACACGGTATTGGGGGGGGGCACCGGGAGGACAGGTGCTGGCGCCCAGGGCAGACCGCCCCCTTACTAAGCCACTGTCTCTAGCTACTCTAACTCAGCAGTTAGAAACCCACAAGACTGACTGCAGGAGCCAGCAGCACACAATTTCTATCTACTCCAGTGGTTCCCAAACCTGTCCTGGGGGACCCCCAGCCAGTCAGGTTTTCAAGATATCCCTAATGAATATGCATGAGAGAGATTTGCATACTTCCATTATATGCAAATCTCTCTCATACATATTCATTAGGGATATCTTGAAAACCTGACTGGCTGGGGGTCCCCTAGGACAGGTTTGGGAACCACTGATCTACTCCAAAACAAACCAGCACCAACCTTCCTTTATTTTTATTCCGCATATCCCACAATTCTATGCGGATTACAAGATAACATATTTAATAAAATTATTATAAAACTGATTATAAATATTTTTAGCACATTTCATACCATTTGCAGTCGTTTGCTGTTTTCGTTTACCTTTTTCCTTCTCTTCTCCCTGAGACCATGCACTCTTTCCTTGCAGGTTAAACATAGGATGTGCGCCCGAATGCATGCAAAAGAAACTTCCGGGCGCGGGCAGCCTATCATTTTCAGAGAATCCCTTCCTTTGGCCAATCCGCTACCTCCCTGAGCTTTTCCCTCTTCTTCCTGGCTCAGCTCCTGAACACTGAGCCGCTTGACTTCCCTTAACACCTTCACGCATGCGTCGGATCGTCCCCAGCATTTCGCGCAAGCGCGAAAGTCACTCTAGAGGCCTCGAAATAGCCTCGGAGTTTCCTGCTGTCTGTCTTAGTGCTCCTTTACGGTGCACATCTATTCTGGCCAGCCCGAGCTCCCAGCGCACCCCAAAGCTGCCACCAAACATCCTGCTTCTCCTCTCGCCCAAAGCCCTAGGTAACACTCCCACCGCTGTAAGGACCAATCCGGCTTCCCCCACCGACTTCAGAGTACAACTCCTCCCATACATCACGCGTGAGCTTCTCCATATTTTTCACTCTGACAACCCTTTCAAAAAATGTTTAGAACCTGCTCTAAATCCTCATTTTTAAATATATATATATTTTAATAACATATTGTTTATGAGTATGGAGAGGGAAAAAGGAGCTAAACTAGATTCAGCAATTGAAAAGCAACTAGAAATTGTGTCGCTGTACCTAAGTACTTTAGTTTATTTTGAACTTGATATACTGCAAATCACAGTGGTAGGGTTGTATAGCACTGTTCTATTAAAGCCACGACCAAGTCAGTTGTTTAGGATGGCTACAATATTCACAATCATAGAAGCCCCCTCCCTCCCTCCAATACTGAACAAACTATTTGACTTGTGTTAAGGGAGAAGTATTTCCATAGGGTTTAGCACCCCCCTCCCCCAATAATTTAGGACTCCTATGTTACTTATGACTGTTCTTGAACTAGAAAGTATGCACATATTTGATGAATAATCACTGTATATATCCAAGATAGTAGGATTGTAGCCTTTTACGATTAGTCTCTCTTCTGTTTCTCTAGGCTCTCAACAATGAGTCAGCTTGGGGCATTGGCTGCTCTGGCTCTTGCTTTGCTCACTGCAGCCTTATTCTCTGCTGTGCACAAAATAGAAGAAGGACATATTGGAGTTTATTACAGGTGAGACTTCCAGGGGTGATGTGCTAGCAGCATAGACAACAGTAAAGGGGAACTTGGGCCTGATTGATTGTTCTGCAGTGGCATAGAGGAACTAAATACATAGCCAAACAGTAACACAATACAGGAGGAAAGATTCCTGCATTTCCAGGTGCCCTCCAGCCACAGCCCCGAGATTAGTGTGCCGCAGCTTAAAAAGTTTGCGACACACTGCATTATACAATGCTAGCTAGCATAGGTTCTCAGTTAGACACGACCTCTTACTGTGGCTGGAGTAGATTCTGATGTCTAAAATCAGCAGTTGAGAACAAAAATACAATTCCATAAAGTGCACGCGGAAATAGCCAAAACGCCTCTGATAAGTCCATGCTTCTGCCACGTTAATGCCCCTTTCAAGTTGCGTGCAAGAGAATTTTAGGCACTCAGTTTAAAGAATAGAAGCATCAGTTATGCACACAATTGCTAATTAGTGCTTCTTAATGCAAATAATTGGTACTTACTGCCAATGAATTGCCAATTAGCTAATTATGTGCCCTTTTTACAAAGCCGTGATAGAAATCCCAGTGCAGCAAATGCGACGCAGCCCATTCAATTCCTATGGGCTGTGTTGCATTTGCAACGCTGGGACGTGCTTCCACGGCTTTGTAAAATGGGCTCTGTGTGCATAATTGACCTTATTCTATAAATGGGTATGCATTTATGTGCCTAACTTTAAGCGCCATTTATAGAATTTGGGGGAATATATGCATTTGCTGGCATGTCCAGTGACAGCATACATTTTAGAAAGAAACATGTTGGAGAGGAAAAAGTGGCATTTCACGGGGCTTTACATGTGGAAGTGCTGTAAATACAGATTTAAACACCAGATTTTATAAAACTACAAGTGAAGTCATTTAAGGAGTTGAGTGACAATATTTTTTAAGTGGTGGTGTTAGACCCCAGAGATATAAGCACATTTGCTCCATCAGTGACTAGTGGAGACCCCAGATATAATGAGCAGGTAGTTGATGTGTCTCTCTTGGTGCAGTTATAAATGCCAATAGAGAAATTTAAAAAAATAGTATATGTATTCCCTATTAAAAAATTGGAGATAATGTGTATATTTGGTGAACACAAACCACTCCCAGAATTTATACTTTTAAATCTATGTCCTGCAGCTTATACATTTGTAAGTAGCAGCATTGCAAAATCACATGTGTAAAGCATTCAGGGCCTGATTTTCTAAAGGACGCCAATCTCGGCAGCCACCCACGCATCGGCGTCCTTTAGAGAAACGTATCTTTTTTTCCCCTTACATGTAGGCCAGCATTTTATAGGCCTACATTTAAGGCATCTGTCTCATACCTACGGAGACGCATAGGGATGCTTACAGACACCCAAGGCCACTTCTGGTGGAAACTATGCCGACACCAGCCTTGGGCGTTGGTATGCATGCCTAGACACCTTTGTAGGTGCGAGTCAGATGCCTGTATTGTAGGCGTCCTTCACCGAATGGATTTTAAAAAAAAGTGTGTCCCGATTAGCTGGTGAGATGGTGGTAGGATATCTACTGCCGCCTATAATTGGGACGCCGTTTATGGACTCAGCCCCTCAGTGTATACAAAGTGCACAAGCCTTCTAAAATGATCTCTTTAATCTTCAGGATTAAGTTATTACAGTCATTTCTTTTCTTGTCTTTCCTCTGTTCTTTTTTAAATAGTGACATAGTAAATGGCAGAGGATAAAGATCTGCCCAGCAGTCACATTCATTATCAATTCATGGTTGAACCAACAGTTCAATGATATTACTCACTAAAAGTTCAGCTTTAAGATGTCTTTCCCTTCCCTACTGAGATATACTGCACTTGCACTCGAAGCATATGATACAAATTAAATGTGCTTGTATGATCCTGATCGGTCTTTGCCATTTTCAGCGAACAGACTGTAAAAATCTGTCTGGCACTGGCACTGTTTCCCCAACTACTGGAGTTGCTGTCGAAACCCATCCTGCCCATCCTGATCTGTCTTGCCTTTTCATGTTCCTTACTTCCCACATAGTGTTCCTTTTGTATGCTGGCTGTACTGGCTCCCAGTTAGATTCTCCATGGAATACATATCTGTCTTCTTTTACTTACACTGCACCCTATGCTTTGACTCCCCCACCAGAAAAAAGTATTCCTTCACTTTTGGATCAGCACATATTAATATTGTACAGGCAGTCCCGGATTACAAATGTCCAATTTACATCAGACTCATAGTTATGAACGGAGATCCTGCTTGTCCCTTCCATTTCCCAACGTGCCCTTCTTCCTCCCTTCCGTGTCCCAATGTGCCCCTCTCCCTCCCTCCATCCTGTGTCCCAAGTTCGTGCCCCCTCCCATGGGTGTGTACCTGTGTTTTGGCTATTTCCCGCCTTCTGCTTTCCAGCTGCACTTGTTTCTCTAAGCAAAGCCGTAGGCAGTGGCTCCTACATGCAGCTCTTGGCTGACCTAGAAGCCTTCCCTCTAACGTTGGAGGGAAGGCATCTGGGTCAGCCACGGGCCACGTGTAGGAGCACTGCCCATTACTTTGCAAAGAGAAACAAGTGCAGCTGGAAGACAGCAGGAGGAGGGAACCAGCCAGCACAGTTAAACACCTGTGGGAGGGAAGCAAGAACTTGGGACACAGAATGGAGGGAGGGAGAGGGGTGTGTTGGGACACGGAAAGGAGAAAGAGGGCCACCTTGGGACACGAAAGGGAGGAAGAGGGGCACGTGGGGACACAGAAGGAGGGAGTACAAATTTCAGACAAAGGATGGAGGGAAGGAGGGGGCATGAACATGGGACACAGAATGGAGAGCAGGTGGGGAGCATGTACTTGAGACATAGGATGGAGAGAGTGAGGGAAAGATATGCTGAGATGGGGGAGGGAATAGAATGAGAGAATTGTTTGGCATGAGTGTCTGAGTGTGTGGGAAAGAGAGATGGTGCAAGTGGGGAAATGAAGAAAGAGGAGAATTGTTGGGCATATGAAATGAGAGAGAATTATTAGACATGGTTGTGGGAGAGGAGTGAGGTAGAGATGCATGGGGATGAGAGGGAGAAATGTTGGATGTGGTGATGGTGGAGAGGGAACAGTGGGACAGATGGAAAGGGATGCAAGAGGGGCCTCAAGGAGGTGAAGAAGGTGGGAAGAATACTAGGATCAGACTTTGGGAGGGAAAAAGAAAGTTTTCCACTACTCTGTGCTCAGAGGGAAGGCTTCTGGGTCAGCCACGGGCAGCATGTAGGAAACAAGTGTGTAAGTATTACATTACATTATTACATTACATTAGTGATTTCTATTCCGCCATTACCTTGCGGTTCAAGGCGGATTACATTCCAACTAAAAAACAGGAATTACATACAAATTAAAAGGAGTAGAATAAGCGATGACATAGAATTTTTAAGGTAATAAACATTGGATAAAGAGTTACCAAAGGGAAGTGGAGGTCTTTAGGAGGTAAGAATATGGTGAAATTATGGGTTTTAGATAGTATTTGATAGGTAAAAGTGTTGTTAAGAGTAAGAGGTTTTAAGGGTGGGTGTGGTTAGGACTGTTTCAGGGCTTTCTTGAAGAGTATAGTTTTTATTTGTTTTCTGAAAATCTTGTAGTCTGGGGTGGTTAACAGTAGGTTGGAGATTTGGTTATCCATTCTTGCAGCTTGAGTGGCTAGGAGGCCGTCGTATTGTTTTGACCGTTTTACTTCCTTGATCGGGGGAGGTGTGAAAGGGGAGTGCGTTTTTCTATGTCTGGTTGAGGTTGCTTGGATGAGGCGATTGTTTAGGTAGGCTGGGCTGTTTCCATTTAGGGTTTTGAATATCATGCAGTAGAATTTAAATAATATTCTTTCTTGGATTGGTAGCCAGTGTGAGTTGATGTAGGCTTCTGTGATATGATCATGTTTCCTCAGTGAGTAGATGAGTCTCAGAGCAGTGTTTTGGATTGTTTGTAGTTGCTTGGTCATCGTGGCAGGGCAGGGGAGGTAGAGGATGTTGCAGTAGTCTAGCAATCCTAGGATTAGGGATTGCACTATGAGCTGGAATTGTGATCTTTCAAAGAATTTCCGGACTTGTCTCAGGTTTCTCATTATTGCAAAGGATTTCTGTATGGTTTTATTTATTTGCAGTTGCATAGTGCAGCATCTGTCTATTGTCACTCCTAGTAGTTTTATGGTGGTTTGGATTGGATAGTTGATTGAGTTAAGTTCTAAATTGGTTATAGTTGGGACTTTGTCATTTTCGAGGAGGATGAATTTAGTTTTATCTGGGTTGAGTTTTAGTTTGTGTTCTTTCATCCAGGTTGTAACTGTTTCTATTGTTTGGTGTATTATGTTTGTCATGGTGGTCTTTGGCTGATCATATGGTATGAGGATGGTGATGTCATCCGCATAACTATAGGTGGTAATGCCTAGGTTATCCAGGTATGCCCCGAGAGAGGCAGTGTATAGGTTGAAGAGAGTAGGGGATAGTGGGGATCCCTGTGGTACGCCGCAAGGGTTTGACCAAGGATCTGATTTTTCTTTGTTTGATTTTACTCTGTAGGTTCTGGATTTTAGGAAGCCTTCAAACCAGGAATATACTGTATCTGAAATACCTATTGCATCCAAGATTTGGAGAAGGATGTTATGATCAACTAGGTCGAATGCTGCAGTTAGGTCCAGTTGTATGAGAAGCATTTTTTTTCCTGTGCTGAGGTGTTGTCTGGCTGTGTCCATAAGGGAGCCCAGGAGTGTCTCTGTGCTGAAGTTAGTTCTGAATCCTGATTGCATGGGGTGGAGTAGGTTATGGTCATCTAGATAGTTTGTGAGGAGTTTGGCTACTAGGCCTTCTGTAATTTTGACATATAGCGGTATAGAGGCAATGGGTCTGAAGTTGGATGGTTGGTCTGTTGGTCCTTTTGGGTCTTTTTGAATTGGGGTGATGATAATTTCGCTGAAGTCAGTAGGGAAAAAGCCATCTGTGAGTGTTGTTTGTATCCATTGCAGAAGTAGAGTACGGAATTTTATACTGGAGGTGGTAAGGAGATATGCTGGGCAGTGGTTGAGGTCACAGGAGGCGTGGCTGTATTTTTTGTAGAGTTTATTGAATTCGGACCATTGTATGTTGGGGAATTGAGACCATGTTCTGTCCGCTGTAGTAGATTCTTTATCCGTGGGTTGGGTTGTGATTTCGTTTAGGTGGGATGGGGTAAAGTTGAGGGTGGCTCTGGCGTTAGTGATTTTGTATAACTCTCCTATCTTTTCTTTCTATTTAAACTACAGTACTTTATTTTGAGGACTGTTTCTTTAATGTTTTTATAGGCTGTGTACTGTACAGGAGAACATAAATATACACAGATTCTCACATGGTCCGAGTTACATACAAATTCAGCTTAAGAACGATTTAAAAACAGAACTTATTCTTAACCCGGGAACTGCCTGTATTATACTTGGCACTAAAGATGCCATCAGAATGAAGTTCTTCTTGGAATCCTTCACTACTAGGGATCCTGGTAAATTAGATTGAAAGCTTCATTCAGGAGGAACAGGTTTCTTTACCTGGCTAACTGACATATATCCTGTTCCTGAGGCTTGTTCCTGTCCCAGAACATGGCTGCCAGATTCTTGCCCTTGAGCTTCTGTGAAGCAGATTTAACGATGTGAGCAGGACATATTAGGGAAACATCCTGATATTAAAGCTAGCCTACTTAAAGAAGGCTTAAGGCCCTTAACAGAGCCTTGTATTCCATGAAAGAAAAGAGATATAAAACAGAGTATAATAGCAGAAAAAAGACCAAAGGACCCCTTCAGTCTGCCTTATTTCTCTTCTTGTGCAATGCCATAGACCTGAGGGAGACATTTCACACTACATTAGTGGTTTTGATTATTGCTTTTATCCAAAGTATTTTACAGATGAAAATCACGACAAAGTGATGCCCTTATAACTTACTTTCTTTTTGCACTTTTAACTAGACTACTCATGTGTAAGCCTTCTCCAAGGTAGGGAGAGCGAGAGGGCACCCTGTAAAATTGAAAGGGGATAGATTCCATAGTTCTTCACCCAGAGAGTGGTAGAAAACTGGAATGTTCTTCCGGAGTCTGTCATAGGGGAAAACACCCTCCAGGAATTCAAGACAAAGTTAGGCAAGTTCCTGTTGAACCAGAACATATGCAGGTAGGGCTAGTCTTAGTTAGGGCGTTGGTCTTTGACCAGAAGGCCGCCGCGTGAGCGGACTGCTGGGCACGATGGACCAGCAGCGGCAATTCTTATGTTCTTAATGAATCTGTGGTCCTATAATCTCTGCAGCTTGCTTTACATGGAAGGGGAAGCAAGGTGCTCTTCCACTTTAACAGGGATTCTGTTCCAGTGAATTAAATATGAAAATGGTGGCAGAAATCACTGTCCCCCTTGAATTAAGTATCTATGCATCTGACACATCTTACTATCTGATTTCCTGGAGAATTAGACTCAAACTTCCCTCCTGTCCTCTTTCTCCTGCAGGGGTGGTGCTTTGCTGACTTCTACCAGTGGACCAGGGTTTCATCTCATGCTGCCTTTTATAACATCCTTCAGATCTGTTCAGGTGCGTGTACACTACCTCCCCTTTCCTTTTTAGCCAGACACGGCAATCTCAAGGCTCTTGTTAGGCCTTTTACTAAGAGACTGGTATTCACTGGCATAGGTATGGGGGAACTCCTACTATATTCAGCTTTGATGGTTTCTCTTTTATTAATGCCAGTGACCACAGCTGAAATAAATGCAGATATTCGGTGCCAGTGTCTGGATAGAAGCTGATACTGAATAACCAGCAAAGTTCAGTCTGCTGTTTGGATTTGCTAATCTGATGATAGCAGGATAGCTTTTTTTCTGTTAATTTTATCCAGATAGTTATCCAGGACTTGATATTGTCACTAGCCAGGTAACTTCCAGCTCTACCCCTGTACTGCCCTAGCACTATCCAGATAGTGTCATTCATATAAAGAAAATATCTAGATAATTGAAGGATTTACCCAGATATTTTCTGCACATCTGGCCCACAATTGCAATATGAGGTGAGAAAGAAACAGTAGTCTAGCAAGGTTTATTTCTCATCACTGTTCTGTTTCCTTGCAGGATTCTTGTCCAAGTTCAGTCCTCAAGGTTTTCAGGATATTCCTAATGAACATGCGTGAAAGCGATCTGCATAAAGTAGATTTAGTGGGCATATGGATATTCTGAAAACCTGGCCTGTTTGCAGCCCTCAAGGACTGAACTTGGGCAAGCCTGCCTTAGAAGAAAATGAGGGCCTTATTGAAGGTCAAAGGCTTCCACAGTCTGAACAGTTGGGAGCACTTTGAGTAGTGCATGTGTTTATGTTAAACTTTGTTACAAACCCCCCCCCCCCCACACACACACACACACTTAAAACATTAAAGCAGGGGTAGATAGTTCCAGTCATTGAGTGCCACAGGCAGATCAGGTTTTCAGGATATCCACAATGAACATACATGAAATAGATTCACAATAGAATGGAGGTAGAATTGATCTCATGCATATTTATTGTGGATATCCTAAAAACCTGATGTACTTGTGGCACTCGGGGACCGGAGCTGCTTATCCCTTGTTTAGAACAAAAATCTCACATTCTGAAACTGTTGCGGGTTATATCTTGATTGCATTCTGCAGGGGGGAGCCTCAACCAGTCAGGTTTTCAGAATATTTTCAATGAACATCCTGGAGATCAGTTTGCATAGCAAGTGAGCAATGTATGCAAATCAGTATGAATATTCATGGTGGATAATGGATATCCTAAAAACCTGACTGGCTGGGGTATCCTAAAAACCTGACTGGCTAGGAATTGCTTGCAGGTGGTGGGGTGGTATTTTAGTTGCTGTCTGGGTATTAAGATTTCTTGTTTAAGGAAGACTGAAAGTTTTGCATTACAGACTCTTCTGTTCCACTGGAAGAGGCTAGTCCACATTTTGCCATTTTACACTAGTGCTATAGATCAGTGTTTCTCAACTTGGTCTTGGAATATTCCCTTGCCATTCAGGTTTTCAGAATATCCACAATCAATATGCATGAATTTGATTTGCATACACTGCCTCCATTATATGCAGAATTCATTCATATTCATTGTGGATATCCTGAAAACCTGACTGGCAAAGGGATACTCCAGGACCAAGGTACGAAACACTGCTCTAGATGACTGCTTTAATTTCCATTACTGCATATACAGCTTAGGAGGGAGAGGCTCTTTGAGTTGTGCTTTGTGGAGATGCTTTGAGGAATTCCTTTGGCAGCTGCTGGAGTATTGTACCAAGTTTCTTGGCCGCTAAAAGCTAGGACCATCTGTATGTTATGATTTATGGAAATGTACTTTCCTTGCAAACACCCACTAATCTTTCACAGATGATAAAGCAATATGTATTCAAATGAGATGCTCAGTTGTGGAAAAAAGCTTCAAAGCAGGCTTTCCATGAAATTATGTTTTGATGATAAAACTCCAAGGGGTAAATGGACTAAGCATTTTTCTGATAGACCAGGGGTGTCAAACTCAATCACATTAAGGGGCCGAAATCCAAAACACAGGCTTTCGTGGGCCAGACCCCGCCCCCATAATAGTACTAATTGTAACACCATTTTTTCCATTCATTTTTCATATATACACACACAATATAATCTTATGAACAACACATAATGGTCAACCACAAAATTAAACTACACAAAGCACACAGTATGCTTCTCAACATTCATTCCTACCAGAACACAGATAACCCCAATGCAAATACAGGACCAAAAACTAAAAGTACTAATACGTACAAACGAGAACCTAAGATTCAAGTCTCTGCAAGCAGTACAACCCCAGAGAAAAAGAAACAAATGCATTTCTTCCTGAACAGTGCAAGATATAGACAGCAGATGTAAATTCTCAAAATCGACACAATTCCATCACTAAATAAAATCATTCCCCCTACCTTTGTTGTCTCCCTCCCACCATGCTGTGCCTCAATTAGGTGCCTCCCTCCAGCTGGTGTCTTACCTTCTGGCTGGCTCCCACCTGGCCATTTTATGCGGCCCACAGTGCAATGTGCATTTTCATTGCTGCCCCCCCAGTGTTATTTTCTGTCCGGCTCCCTCCTTCTCACTGCCGCAATGTGCACAAGGCCGCAGGTGGCGGCTCCTCGCTCGTCCCATGCCTCAACCGGAAGCATTCCCTCTGACATTGCGATATCAGAAAGAAGGCTTCCTGTTAAGGCGCAGGAAGAGCATAGGAGCTGTCGCCGCCCACAGCTTTGTACACATTGCGGCAGTGAGGAGGAGGGAGCCGGCCAGAAAATAACACTGGGGGCGGCAATGAAAACACGCATTGCACCACGGGCTACATAAAACGGTCAGGCAGGCCTTGAGTTTGACACCTGTGCGATAGACACAAACCCTCTTTGGAGGGCAGTTTTCAAAGCCTTCTGCAGATGAAATAGTATTTTACTTGCAGAAATGGAATATTTGAAAACTACACACCCTGTGTTAGAGCCCAACTGAAACCAGGATTTTCAGTTTTGGTGAAAACCAAAACTGACAATGAAATTAGCCTTTCCCTGGCCTCTGAATAGCACCCTCTCCCTGACCAGAAAGAGTTTCCATTTCAGACTCGCCCATCAATAATAATTTCACATTTACCTCCCCCCAACCCCGTTACAAAAGCACCGAAGAGGTCTTTAGCCCCAGCCGGAGTGCTGCTCCAATGGTCATAGAGTTCCTATGAGCGTCAGAGCAGCGCAGAGCATTCAGTGCACCAGCTGGCACTAAAATCCTCTTCCGCGCTTTTGTTTTTATTTTTTTAATTGTTTATTAATTTTATATAGCAAAATATAGCTGATGCACAGTGTAAGAAAATTTACATAAATTAGCAATATGTTCAGAAAACACCAAGAAACTATACATAAATAACTTAAGACCACCCCCCAAAATAAGCCCACCCCCACCCATAAAAGGATCTTGAACTGAAACCAAGTGCTCCTTTTACTAAGGTGCGCTAGCGGTTTTAGTGCACGCTTAGCGCGCGCTAAATGCTAAAGTCTCCATAGTATTTTTCATTTAGCGCGTGGTTTGCGCACGCTAAAAATGCGAGAGCACCTTAGTAAAAGGAGCCCCAAGTCCAAAAGGGTACGTTTTATGCAAGTATGTTTAAAGAAAATTAACATATGTATCTAGTGAACTCCATGTTTCTTTAAATTTTCAAAACTCCCCAGATTTTTCTGACATCTCTCTTTCAAACCTATAATACTGACATACATTTTCCCACCAGAATGAAAATTCAAACAATCCCAATGTTTCCAATTTCTCGTTATCATCTGTATTCCAATTCTGGTCATAATTAGTAACAGTTTATCTTTATCTGCTCTAAGCGGATTTTTAAACAAAGAAGTGCCAAAGATAACCGTTCCATAAGACTGTGGTAAAGTCATTTCAAGAATGAGCATAATTCTTAATACAGTCTCTTGCATCTTATCCTGTTCTATAAGTCACTCGCACTGTATTTTCACTGTATAAATATCTCCGCTGAATATGTACAGGCTCTTGCATGGTAAATCTGCATTGTATGTTCGCTATATAATCACCCATGCCGAATATGTACAGTCCCCTGCATTGTAAACTGCGCTCAGCTGCATAGCACATTCCCTTGCACTGTATCTTCGCTGTGTATGTACAGTCTCTTACATTGTAAACCGCTCTGAACTGTTTGTGGTACTGCGGTATACAAAAATAAAGTTATTATTATTAAAAATTGTATAAAGAAGGATATAAAACTGCTAGAGAGGGTGCAGAGACGAGCAACAAAGTTGGTGAAAGGTATGGAGAACCTGTATTACGAGGAAAGACTTAAGAGACTGGGGTTGTTCTCCCTTGAGTAAAGGAGACTGCGAGGGGATATGATCGAGACTTTCAAAATACTGAAAGGAATCGACAAAATAGAGCAGGAAAAAACATTATTTACAATGTCCAATGTGGCACGGATAAGAGGACATGGACTGAAGCTATGGGGGGACAAGTTCAGGACAAATATCAGGAAGTTTTGCTTCACGCAACAAGTGGTGGACACCTGGAATTCTCTCCCAGAGGTAATTGCGGAATCCACCGTTCTAGGATTTAAGGATAAGTTAGATGTACATCTCATTATGAGTGGCATGAAGTGACATGGGTAAGGATAAGCTAGATGCACTTCTCTTTACGAGAAGCTTAGAGCGATATGGGGACTAAAACTATGCCAGGGTACACCTGGCGGGGCCTCCGCGTGTGCGGATCGCCGGACTTGATGGACCTAGGGTCTGTTCCGGAGATGGCACTTCTTATGTTCTAACTGAACAGATAGCAATCAACATAATGCACACACAATTTAAACTCACAAAAAAATACCCCACATATGTCTCCTGGTTATGTAAAATTAAGCTCCAAGAAATGGTATATTTCAAGTTCAAATTTTAACTTATCTTAATTCAACCTACTGATAACCACCCCTGAATACAAGATATTCAGAAAAGAAATAAAAACGATACTCTTCAAGAAATCATTGAAACACTCTTCACATCTTAGTTACCTTCCATCCTCCTGCCTTCACCCCGCCCCACAGATATTACCTGTTCTTCTCCTCAACTTCTCTTTAATTCACCAATGATCTTCTATTGTAACCCACCATTTATAACTCTTTTGTAATCCGCCTTGAACCGCAAGGTAATGGCGGAATAGAAATCTCTAATTTAATGTAATGTAATGTAATGAATCATTACTACACTTCACCATATGTTAAAAAAAGCAAATCGATGATAAATGAGAATTTGCTCTGTTGCTCTAGAATTGCGCTTGGTGTGAACATTTTAACCTTTTGATAGATCCGACATCACAAAAATATGTAAATTACTTGGGGTAGGGGGAGATTTTGTTTATATCTGATATGGTTTTTTCCCTATATTTCCTGCCTAGGCATTTGTTATACAATTGACCCTGCACATATATTAGATTAGTCCAATAAAGAGGTTTTTATTTGTTAGCCTTTATTTGACTCTTTCTAACTTCAGGAGATTTGGGAACATTTTTAGTTGTCTGTAAAATTAAACATCAAAATACCCTAATCACAAAAATGATGAAGATGAGGTATGATATTTTTATGAACAATTTGGTCACTCATCAACCACTACGCATCCTTTTGTAGTGTTCAAGTGAATTAGTCAATTTTAAAATATAGTAACATAGTAAATGACAGCAGATAAAGACCCGAATTGTCCATCCAGTCTGCCAAACTTGATTCAATTTAAATTTTTTCTTCTTAGCTATTTCTGGGCAAGAATCCAAAGCTTTACCTGGTACTATGCTTGGGTTCCAACTGCCGAAATTTCTGTCAAACTGACTCCAGCCTATCTACACCCTCCTAGCCATTGAAGCCCTCCCCAGCAAGTCTGCCCAGTACTGGCCTTAGTTCAGTATTTAATATTATTTTCTGATTCTAGATCCTCTGTGTTCATCCCACACTTCTTTGAACTCTGTCACAGTTTTCCTCTCCACCACCTCTCTGGGGAGCGCATTCCAGGCATCCACCACCCTCTCCGTAAAGTAGAATTTCCTAACATTGCTCTTGAATCTACCACCCCTCAACCTCAAATTATGTCCTCTGGTTTTACCATTTTCCTTTCTCTGGAAAAGATTTTGTTCTATGTTAATATCCTTCAAGTATTTGAACGTCTGAATCATATCTCCCCTGTCTCTCCTTTCCTCAGGGCTTCCAGTCTCTCCTCATACGTCTTCTGGCGAAAGCCTCCTAACATTTTCATCGCCCTCCTTTGGACCACTTCAAGTCTTCTTACGTCCTTCACCAGATACAGTCTCCAAAACTGAACACAATACTCCAAGTAGTGTTTCATCAACGACCTATACAGGGGCATCAACACCTTCTTTCTTCTACTGGCTACACTTCTCTTTATACAACCCAGCATCCTTCTGGCAGCAGCCACCGCCTTGTCACACTGTTTTTTCACCTTTAGATCTTCAGACACTATCACCCCAAGGTCCCTCTCCCCGTCCGTGCATATCAGCTTCTCAGCTCCCAGCTTATACAGTTCCTTCCGATTATTAATCCCCAAATGCATTACTCTGCCATTCATGGTAGCATACTCTATCAACTGGAATCTCAAAAGCAGTTGAAGTCAATATCAGAATTTCCCGGGGGATACAGAAACCTCAAGTGCTCGCAGCAGTTTGATTTTTAGAACAAGTCTATGTCAAAACTGCCTAATGCAGGCTATCATCGGTTTCAACAAACCCCATATTACTAACAGTACTCCTATTTAGCTTTCTTTTATATATTATTTAGGGGTACTTAGCTTTGGTAGGCATTAAACCTTCTTTGTTCCAGTTGAAGTGACTACCAATCTATTATCACGAATGAGTTGCTGATCACTAGATCAACAGAGCGTCTCCGTTTCACTCAAAGCTGAGCTTCACAACAAACTTATTTGCTGTCATTCGCTGAATAACTAGAGACGCGGCTCATTCAGTCGCTTTCCCATTCAACATGCTAATGCTGCAATGGCGTCTAATTACGCAGCAGCTTTTGAGTTTCCATTTCATAGTGTATGCTACCATGAATGGTTTTAAAATTGACTAATTCACTTGAACACTACTACAAGGATGCAAGTAGTGGTTGATGAGTGACCAAATTGTTCATAAAAATATCATCTCTCTTCTTCATCATTTATGTGATTTAGGAAATTTTGAATTTTCATAATTTTTGTGTGTGTGTAAAATTAAACATAACTTGAATTGGGTAACCAACTTCTGAAGATATTGTCAGGAGGTACAATTAGAAAATCCATAGCTGTATTTTTTAAATTATTGAAATTTTGCAACAAATCAGGACAGACTGTCATAGATAACTACTCTTAGTACAGGTCCCATTTTATGCAAAGAAACCTAGTTACTGATAACTTAGGTTAACAGTAAAATACGACGTCTTAATGATATCCCACAATGATAACGTTTCCTCCTTCAGGTGGTTTAAGATTTGCACTGCATATAACTCCAAGAATTTCTTGTGACATTATCCTTCTCTCTCCAGAGCACTTTACAGACAGATGAGGTAAAAAACGTTCCTTGTGGTACAAGGTAAGGAGATGGAGCAAAATTGTTTGTGACAGTAGAACATAACTCTATTCTGTAACCTTCTCCTAAACATCTGAGCTTTTGCATAAGCTCTAACAAATATTCTTGCAGATTATTGGATACGTTTTCAAAAAGTATGGGACCCAGTTTGGATTGCAATGCTGATAATGCAAGAAGTTGGATCCTTAACTACTGAGTTTACTCATTAATATTTTGTCATGCCTGTTTTAAGGGTATTTTTAGAACAAAATTTTTGTGGATTAATATGGGGGAAGGGGGAATTTCTCTGTGATGCCACTTGTGTCCTTTTTGTTATTTTGTCTCCGGCTGATCATCTTTTTTTTTTCTGATGAGTTTATATAATAACAAACAAAGCAAAAAAATATATATATGTATATATTTCTTGAAGAAATCTAACAGAACCAGGACTTTGTTCATATTGTTTCTGCCCACTAGAGGGCACCTTTTTCACAGCTGATGTGTTTCTCTGTACACCTGATGTGTGTGTCTTCTTGCACCCGTTACAGGGTGATTTTTATAAAGCTTTTTTCTAGAGCAGTAGGCACATAATTCCTGACCTCTTGGTAGTCAGTCTTTTCCCGTGAGATTCTGTGTAGAAATCATCATTAGCCTCCCATCTCTCTTGGCTGTCCTGCAGTTCCTCAATTTGCCTGTCTACATGTGAGATGGTAGAAGCCTGTCTGTTCTGCTCGTGTTTGTTTTTCCTTTAATTCAGGTTTTTTTTAATCCTATCATGAGGCTTTTCGGTGCTGCAGATGCTCCCAACTTCAGGAAATCTCTGGTTGCGGGAGAGCTCAGACTCTGAGGTAAGAAGTCTGTAGCCAAGGGTCAGAGTGCTTGGAAGTGCACCCGCTTGGCCAGCCTGCACTAACAGTTTGGGAGCTCAGGGACCGATCCCTTGGGAGCAAGGCTTGCCCCAGGTTCTGTCCGCAAAGGACTTGAGCACAGACTGTGTGGCTCCGTGGTGTTTTGTTTTTTTTCCAGGATCGGAGCTGACTATATTTCCTCCCCCTGACTGCGCGCAAGAGTTATGGTAGGGTTTGAGCTCTCCAGACAGTCACTGGGTCTGAGAGGCAGTCGGAAGAAGCAAGCAGTCCGGTTTCCAGGCTTGTGTGAGGTAGAAGCTCTTCCATTTCTCTGGCTGCAGTTTCAGTTCTGGCAGCACAAGCATGGCACAGGGGGTAGAAGGCTGACAACCTATGAGAGAAAATTGGGTGGGGTCTTTAAAAATGATTATTTTTGGGTTATGGGGCTAGAAATAGGGTCCCCTATCCCTAAAATCTTAATTTCAGAATTTTTTGAGCCTTTGTGTAGCTCCCATGGGCTGTTTCTGATGCTAAAATCGCTGCTGTGGTGTCCATCTTGGATGACCCACTTTTAAAATAAAAGCTTCTATCTGCTTGAAAACACCTTGATTTGGCTTAAAATCAGGCAGGATGGACTCTTCAGACCAGGAAACCTTGGATTCATGCTGGATTTGCACTTGATGG
This sequence comes from Geotrypetes seraphini, assembly GCF_902459505.1. Classification (NCBI taxonomy): domain Eukaryota; kingdom Metazoa; phylum Chordata; class Amphibia; order Gymnophiona; family Dermophiidae; genus Geotrypetes; species Geotrypetes seraphini. Next base: position 212,995,118 of record NC_047089.1, on the reverse strand, counting down.
CAGGCTGATGACTGTCCTTGTCCCACATGTCATGCGGCACATGAAGGAGGTGTAGAAGACACGAACAGCCTCCTCTAGTTCCCCTAGGGGGTGTGGGTTTCCAGATGGTTGAAGTTCCAGGGCAAAAGTCCTGGTTAGAGCTGGAAAAAAGTGAAACTGTGTCCTTTGTGAAGCGCAACCACACACCTACCTCAAAAACCCACTCACATATGCATGCTTAATCACTACTATACATTCCACTCAAGATCCCTATATACATGAGATGTACCACTTAATACAACTATTATTGTTAATTGCAATTCGTATTATTTTAGCCAATTGGAAAGATTTTTCTAATGTCTCATACACTGAGTGGTGGGACACTGTATGTTTGTACGCCCGCTATGAACGTAACAACTCGCTCCGAAAGTTCATAAAAATGTGGGCACCACTGTCTAGTGAAGTAGCATTTGTGTTGCCCCATGACCATCCTGGTGGGCCAGACTTATGAATACAAGAATTGCCTTACTGTATCATCATGCTGACATATCTGACTGTATGAACCATCTTATAACTTTATGTGATACCTTTTAATGTTACTATATCCTCTTATACTTGCGTGTTTACCTCAGACCTGTACACACGGCTGATAAGCTTGTTCGTTAGGTTATGTTATTATTCTTTGTTCTGTTTTTGATGACATGTCATAGACTGCCTGTACTTACAATCTGTGAAAACTTCTTATGTATATGAGGTCTATGCTTGTATTTCTATGACAAAATGCTAATAAAACTGATTGAACTTAAAAAAAAACCCACAAAGGGAAATGAGAGCAACCTCAAGTGACCTCAGGGCGTCCTGGGCATAGTTTTTCTCCAGAATTCATCAATATACTGTATGAAGTGTATGAAGCATAGTTTAACAACAGATTCAGTTTCCTTGCCTTTATTTTCTTAGTTTAGAGCTTCAGTATCAGAGGATCCGTCTGGAACAGCTGGATTCTGAACAGGTGGAGGCTCTGGACCTTGAAGAGAGCCCGACTGTGCACAGGCTGTTTAAACCCTCAGCACTTTTGGAGATAGTTATGGAGTCTCTCCAAGAATTAAAGATAGAGACTTCACAGATCTTAGCTCCACAGTGCTTGCTTATAAGCATCACTAAGGCTCAGACCTAACATGCTAAAATGTTAACAGACCATTGGGAGGTGCCAGAGGGGCCTTTTCAGGTGGCCAGGTCCATGGTGAATTCCCTGGTGGCACAGGTAACTAAGCGTACCTCCCTCGCCAATGAAAGTGGAATGGAGTTGATAGGTACCCAGGACCACAGGCTTGATTTTGTTCTCAAGAAACAATTTGAGGCCATGGCTGTGGGATTAAAGGCAGCGTCATCTTACGTAGCACACAATTGCCACTCCAAGTTATTTGGAAGTGGAGTGGATTTAGAAAGTTGGATGATCTCTTTGTGCTGGTAGGTGCGGCTCGTAAGGGTCAACAGTTTCTAAAGCAACATTTCAAGGTGGATTCGTACGGTCATTTCTTTTGCCTTTATCAGGAGCGGCAAGCAGCCTTCTGTATCCTTAAAGGCATATTTCACTAGGGAAGTAACATCTTCCTGGGTGGAGTCTACAGCAGTTTCCCCCGAAGAGATTTGCAGAGTGGCCACATGGTTCTCTCTCCATACGTTCACAAACTTTTACAGGATGAATGTGGTGGTCAGATTGGACTCCTCTTTCAGATTGTCCATACTTTCAGCAGGCTCATCTGTCCCACCTTAGTTTCCGAGGACTGCTTTGATACTTCCCAAGAGTTCAGGAATTATGTGCCTATTGCTCTAGAAGGGAAGATTAGGTACTTACCTTGATAATTTTATTTCTGGTAAATAGGCACATCATTCCTGAAGCCCATCCTGTCAAATGTTAATTTGCCTGCTTAAGGCCTCAGATGTGCCAGGAAGTCCGGGTAGCTTGTTTCTTTCCTTTATCCTGTAAGGACAGGGATAGAGGACAACACTACTGCTATTTTATGGAATGCAGAGGGTATCCTTCAGAAACCTAAGACTGTTAGTGCAGGTTGCACTCTGGTAGGTGGCTTGTTCATTCCATCTTGTTATATTCAGTGGTTTATGTTTTAAGTGATATGAGCAAATCAGACTTGTTTCTTGGGGAGTTTCCTGTACCCTTCCCTTTTATGTTTCCTCTCTAGGACTAACCATCTGCTTTGATACGAACTGAGGAATTACAGGACAGCCCAGAGTGATAGGAGGGGGGGGGGAGCAAAAAATGCTAATGAGACTCTACACAGAATCTCATGGGAAGGGATTGACTACCCAAGAGTTCAAGAATAATGTGCCTATTTACTAGAAAGAAGATTATCAAGGTAAGTACCTAATCTTCCCTTCACATTTAAGGCCTGTTTTGCATGCATTAAAAGAGCTTTTATAAAATTGAGCTACCTCATACATATATAAAAATCAGGTGCAAAAAAAGACTGTTCACATTGTTAAATAGTTTGTAGCTGGGGGTTTAGTTTTGGGTGGAGGCAGGGTTGCAGTGTACACATGTATTTTATAAAATATGTGAGTAGATATGCAGAGTATATAAATTGATGCCTTTTCAAAGCAGGTGCAAATCTGTGTGGACATTTGTAGACTCTACGCTGGGTCTTGGAAATTATTTATAAAAAACACATAAATGCCTATAGGTGTCCTGTTGGCTGTATTCTAGGACAAATATCCCATTCCCCTCCTGCATATTCCAGCCTAGTATGAGCTTCTGTGTTATTAGGCAGATGGGAAAGGCCTGGAGCTTGAAGTGCCAATTCTCTTTTGACTGAAGGCTGCTTCACCTGAGTGGCTTGGCAATCAGGCTAGGGTGAAGAGCAGCTGCTGACCCAGAGCCAGCAACTGTGCTGCCTCTCCTTGGTGTCTTTATAGAGTTTGGGAATGTTTGGGATAGGTGGTAATGTCCTTTTTATGGATTAAGAATTGGTTGAAAAACTGAAAGCAGAGAGTGGGTTTAAGTGGTCAATATTCTCAATAGAGAAGGATAAATAGTGGGGTTCCAAACACCTCGGGCAGGGAGAGGCAATTTTGGTCCTCGAGAGCCGGAGCCAGGTTGGGTTTTTAGGATATCCACCATGAATACGTATGAGATGGATTTGCATGCACTGCCTCCTTGAGATGCAAATCTATCTCATGCATATTTATTGTGGATAGCCTGAAAACCTGACCTGGCTTCGGCTCTCGAGGACCAGATTTGCCTACCCCTGACCTAGGGGATATATTCACTTGTTCCCTGATTAAAAGGGATTAACTTTCCATATAGTATTATGCTATCATAATGTATTCAGCTCACGAGGAAAGGAGCAAAGAGCCTTAGACTCCCAGCCTGCCACTGCTCATTAGCTTTCAAGCAGGCTGAATTCATGAGCTACCTCATTGGCTCAAAAACCTCCTCCTCCCTATTTTTCTTTGTTAATTTTATAACTCCCTATCAATCAATTTTATAATTTCATAATCAAATAATTAATTTTATAATTTTTAATTAGTGAACAAGTGAATATATCTCCTAGGTGTTTGGAGAATGGAATTGTTGGTTTCCTTGGGGTTGTGTGATTGTGGAGTGTTTCACTTGGTAAATAGTGGGTTCCCCAGGGGTCAGTGCTGGGACTGCTGCTTTTTAACATATTTATCAGTAATCTAGAGATGGGAATAACTAGTGGAATAATTAAATTTGCTGATGACACAAAGTTGTTCAAAGTTGTTAAATCACAAGAGGATTGGGAAAAATTACAAGAGGACCTTGTGAGATTGGGAGACTGAGTGTCAAAATGGCAGGTGATGTCTAATGTGAGCAAGTGCAAGGTGATGCATGTGGGAAAGAGGAACCTGAACTACAGTACTCCCCCGAAATTCGCGGGGGTTCCATTCCAGGAACCCTCGCGAATCTTGAAAAACCGCAAATACGGTTTTTCATGGGGGAGACTGGAGAGGGCAGCCGGAGAGGCAGGAGAGAGCAGCCGGAGCACTGGCGAGTGAAGGAAATCACTCGCTGTATGCTCCGACCGCCTCGTCCTGCACTAAAGTTAGGCCTTACCAATTAGGAGCTGCTTTGACACGCAGCTCCTGATTGGTAAGGCCTGACTTTAGTGCAGGAATAGGTGGTTGGAGCATACAGCGAGTGATTTCCTTCACTCGCCGGTGCTCCGGCTGCTCTCTCCTGCCTCTCCAGCTGTCCTCTTCTGGTCAGCGGTCGCGGTCGGAAAATACCGCAAATGACTGGGACCGTGAACCGCCGACCGCGAATGACTGGGGGAACACTGTATAGCTATGTTATTCTGGGTTCTATGTTAGGAGTCACTGCCCAGGAAAAGGATCTAGGTGTCATTGTTTAGGATATATTGAAACTCTCAGATCAATGTGCAGTGGCGGCAGCTAAGAAATCAAATAGAATGTTAGGAATTATCAGGAATAGAATGGAAAACAAAGATGAAAATTTTATAATGCCCTTGTATCTCTCTATGGTATGGCTGCACCTTGAATTCTGTGTGTAATTCTGGTTGCCATATCTCAAAAAAGATATAGCAGAATTCGAAAAGGTACAGAGAAGGGCGACAAAAATGATAAAAGGAATGGGACATCTTCCCTATGAGGAAAGACTAAAGCGGCTAGGGCTCTTTAGCTTGGAAACAAGACGGCTCAGGGGTGATAAGATAGAGGTCTATAAAATACTGAGTGGAGTGGAGAGGTTAGATATGAATCATTTGTTTACTCTTTCCAAAAATATTAAGAATAGGGAGCATGTGATAAAGCTACTAAGTAGTAGATTTAAAACAAAGTGGAGAAAATATTTCTTCACACAGCTGGTAATTAAACTCTGGAATTTGTTGCCGGAGAATGTTGTGAAATCAGTTAGCTTAGCGGGGTTTAAAAAAGGTTTGGATAATTTTCTAAAAGAGTTCATAGGCCATTATTGAGACAGCTTGGGGCAATCCACTGCTTATTCATAGGATAAGCAGCATAGAACCTGTTTTACTACTTGAGATCTAGCTAGGTACTTGGGACCTGGGTTGGTCACTGTTGGTCGGTCTGTCCCAGTATGCCTATTCTTATGTTCTTATGCTTTACTGAGTTTTGAATTCTCCATGTAGCTGATCTGAAGATGTCTGGCTGTGATTATGGTTTGTAGTAACTATGCTGTCTTCTCTTGCAGTGGCGGGGTGATGATTTATTTTGATCGAATTGAAGTTGTGAATTTCCTGATCCCCAGTGCTGGTGGGTTATTTCTCTTCTACATGGTTTCTCTCCTTCACCCTTTCTATCTGGTTCACCAGATATAGCACTTCACCTTCCTTTATCCCAATTCATCTTACATTTGCAATTTCTTACGAATACATCTGACTCATCAGTGTGCTATCCTGCATAATGTTGCCTCACGATCCCTCCGTGTTCATTACTGAGCACTAGGGCAGTCACTAGTGCATCAGTCTAAACTTCAGACAGCATGACCAAGTGCAATAGTAGAGGGACCTCTGTCTTGCTGTCCTCAATTGACAAACTTTCTTTTCTCCTTACCAGTGTACGATATTGTGAAGAACTATACTGCGGACTATGACAAAGCTTTGATCTTCAATAAGATTCATCATGAACTGAACCAATTCTGCAGTGTGCACACGCTGCAAGAGGTCTATATTGAGCTATTTGGTAAGCTGGGGTGGTTCTGAAACCATGGCAGACAGGTTGCATAATGTTGTTAATGTAGAACTCATGAAAAAGTGTACCAATGGGATTTTTCAGTATGCAAGGACTTCCTGTACCTGTGCAAAGTGGGGATCTGGGTTGGAGACCCTCACTGTCACAAATGGTCTCCTCTAAGTTGGTACCTGATGTTTGTCTACCTGAGGCACATAGAACCTTACTTTCAACAATCTTTGTTTCTAGTGCAATAGGAATATCAGTCTTGACCAACAGGTATTTACCCTCCTTTACTGCAAAGTCTTTAGAGAGCCTAATTTATTCAAGTTCAAGTTTTCAAGTTTATTAGGTTTTTTTTATATACCGCCTATCAAGGTTATCTAAGCGGTTTAACAATCAGGTACTCAAGCATTTTCCCTATCTGTCCTGGTGGGCTCACAATCTATCTAACGTACCTGGGGCTATGGAGGATTAAGTGACTTGCCCAGGATCACAAGGAGCAGCGCTGGATTTGAACCCACAACCCCAGTGTGCTGAGGCTGTAGCTTCAACCACTGCACCACACACTCCTCCCATATTCTTCTGCTCCTCCTCCTCTCACTCCGGGTTGTGCTGGATTTCCTCAGTCTTAACTCTGTGCAGCGAAGTTGTAGGAGCTTCTCTGTTCTGCTCACATTTATTTTCTTTATTCTGGGGGGTGTTTCTCCCGTAAGTGAGGCTTTTTGGTGCTGCAGAGGCTCTCAGTTCTCCTAAGATATCTCTGACTGCGAGAAGATACAGACTCTCAGGGCAGATGTCTGTAGCCTGCAGGCACATGTAAGCTGGCTAAATAATAATAATAGCTTTATTTATATCCCATTATACCTTTCAGATCAAGACGGTTTACAACAAGAGAGGCTTCATGAATGCAGCTAAGTTACATCACGAGCATGAAGTAGGAGGAAACAAACAGGCGTGTAATATAGTTATATACAATAGAAGGTAGGAGCATGCCGGAAGACGTAGAGGAAAACAATTAAGGAAGTTAAACAAATTTGTCAAATAAATGGGTTTTCAGTGATCTTCTGTATGATTGGTATGACAAGTGATTAAGGAGTAAGTCACTTAGGAGTAAGTCACTTAGAGTATTGTTCCAGATTCCTGCTTGGAAGGAAAGTGTCTTGTTGAGGAATCTTTTGAACTGGCATCCTTTGGGAGTCGGAAAGGCGAATAGTAATGTTCTGCGTGAGAAGCGGAGTTTGTCTTGGAGAACAAAGCGATTCAGAAGGTAGGTGGGTGCAGTGCCAAATAGTGTTTTGAAGCATAAGCAACCGAATTTGAAAATTATTCTGGCCTCGACTGGTAGCCAGTGCAGTTTTTTTGAAATAGGAATCATGCGAAGCATTAACACTCTGGAGGCTCAGGAACAGTTCCCTTGGGAGCAGGGTTGCCCCAGTTTTCATCCGCAGTGGGATTGAGTGCAGATTGAGTGGCTTCATGGCGATTTTGTACCAGGATCAGGGCCAACTGAATTCCTCCCTTCACAACATTATGCGGGCTCCAGTGGGGTTCTGAGGGTCTAGTCCCATGGGGAGACTGGACAGCAGTTTGAAGAAATAAGCCAGTTTCCCTTTGTCAGACTTGTCTGAGGCAGAAATCTCATACCTCTGACTAGAAGTTCTCTGTGAGCAGCTCCCAGCATCCAACATGGCACAGTGAGTAAGGCTGTTACAGCCTATGGGAAAATTTTATAGTTTATGAGGCTAGACACAGAGTCCCTCACCTCCAAAAACCCCTTCCCTAAATTTTTTTGTGTTTCATTTTTGCATCCATGGACTGTTTTAGACGCTAAAATCACTATTGTGGTGGCCATCTTGGATTTCCCGATTTGATTTTAAAAGCCTCCATCTGCCTCAAATTCCCTTGTTTTTAATTAAAAAGGGCATAGGTGGACTCCTCAGGTGGAGATCCTTTGGATTTTTGCCATATTTGCGGAAGATGCCTGTCCAAGGGGGGACCTTGTTCCACGTGCGGCGAGAGCTTCGGACTACCTCCTCATGCCTCTGGAGAGATTGGAACCTATATTGAATATTTCCTGGACCCAAAATTTTGGCTCGAACTGGAAAATGGAGAGCTTCTGTCTCCGGTGAAGTGCAGCCACATGCCGGTGGACAAACCCCAGAAGGCACCACAGAAGGTCCTTCCAACTTGGGCAGTGCTTCACTTCCGAATTCATACATATGAAGCTTTTGTAAGCTATAGAAGCCGGCCTGGCCTCTCAGGGGGTCTTAGCAAGAGTGGCGCCTGGGCTTTTCCCCATGAAAGGTGCGAAGTCCCCTAGTCAAAACCATGCTCAAGTGTTGAGGACCCAGGCAGCACAGAATTTAGATGAAGATGGTTCAGAGTCCAAGCCTCTGCTTTCTCAGTCGGGGTCTCCGTGCTTTGAGATTTAGCATCTCAGCTTTGTGGGCTAGACCACAATTAGATGGCAGCCCTGGACTTCTGAAAGGACCAGACGGTGCAAGCCATCTGCTCTTTAGGGAATCATTATAGGATCTCTCCAGGAATTAAAGCTGGATCCACCCCAGACTGCTGCTATACAGTGCTCGCTCATGAGCAGCACAAAGGCAGAGGCGACATACTTTCCCTCGCATCCAGACATTATCAGGATGCTAACTGACTACTGGAAGGTTCCTGAGGGGCCCCTGAGGGTAGCCAAGTCTATGACTAAGTTCTACCCAATGGATACCGAGTTCCAGCACCTGTTTAACACACCAAAGGTGGATTCCCTAGTGGCGCAGGTTACTAAATGTACCTCCCTTCCCAGTGAAGGTGGAGTGGTTCTGAAGGACTCCAAAGACCTCAGACTGAATTTTGTCATTGAGAGACAGTTTGAGGCTGTGGAGCTAGGCCCAAAGGCGTCTGCCATGGCGTCATCTGTTGCCTGAGCATGCCATTCAAAGCTCAGCTGGGCAGGAGACCCTGATGACAGTAGTGTAAACCCCAGTTCCTCCTGGCAGGAGTTAATTACATAGCAGATGTACTGTATGACTTTTTTAGGGGCTTGAGTAAGGTCTCAGCATATGCCATCTCTGCCCACAGAATGTTCAGGATCAGGCAATGGGTTGGCGATTCAGCCTCTAAGGTGACATTTAACAACATTCCTTTAAAGGGCAATTGCTCTTTGGCAAGGGTCTCAATGATCTGATGGCCAGTGTGGCGGATTATAAGCCAAAGTCCTTACCGGACAGCAGACTTCGGACCTTGCGAGAATCCAGTCGGGGAAATTTTTGTGGTGCAAGGTATTTTCAATAGTACTTAGAAGTGTCTGCGTCCCAGAGGACATTTCATGGCCCGATTCAAAGGTTCAGGAGCACCAGGTTCCCCCAGTCCCAGATTCTGCTCCACTGCAGCCTCCAAAATGCAGCAATGACATCAGGCATATAGTCCCCCCTCCTCGGGAGGGGGAGAGGCTGACAGAGTTTTCACAGGCATGGATACGGATCTCTTCAGATCGCTAGGTGCTGCACATCTTTCAGGAGGGGTACAAGCTAGAATTCTTTCAACCCCTTCCAGATCTCTTTGTAAATTCTCCTGTGAGAAATCCAGACAAAGCAACTAGAGTTCTGGTGACGGTACAGAGACTCATTGATTTAGGAGCCATAGAGACCGTACTGGGCTTGGGCAGATGCTCAGTATACTTTATTATGCCCAAAAGAGACTCAGACAACTGGAGACTGATCCTGGATCTGAAGTCAGTCAATGCAGCCCTCAAGATCCCCTGCTTCTGCATGGAAATGGTCTGGTCAGCTATTGCATTGGTGGTGCCTGGGGAATTCCTTGCCTCCCTTGATCCAACCCAGATCTGACAGAAGCTTATCTGCATATTCCCATCTTCCTGGCTCACAGAAAGTTCTTGAGGTTCCATGTACTAGAACATCGTCTCCACTTCTCTGCTCTTCCATTTGGACTAGCTACAGAATCGTGCACCTTCACCAAGATAATGGTCATGATAGTGGCACCCCTCTGCAAGGCAGAGATGCAGGTGCACCCTTACCTGGACGATTAATTAATAAGGGTTTCATCTGAGGCAGAGGGAAAAGCAGCAGTGGCCAAAGTGGTCCAGCTTCTGCAGAGCCGCAGCTGGGTGATAAAGTTCAGAAAGAGTCACTTGGCTCCAACACAATCCTTGGAATACCTGGGAATACTGTTCGATAGAGATCGGAGCAGGGTCTTTCTTCTGGAAGCAAGCAGAGGAAGCTCAAATGCTGTTCCAGTGGGCCGAGGCCCATCTGTTGGCTCTCTTGGCAGCACATGTAGCAGGAGTGGACAGTATGCAAGCGGATTTCCAGCAACAAGAAGACCACTTGGTTCTTCAGTTGAAGAAATGAGCCAGGAAGTGATCGCTTGGATGCTGTAGTCCAACCCTGGCCTCAAGCAGAGCTTCTGTATGTGTTTCCCCTATGGCCGATTAAAGGAAGAGTCCTCCAAAGGATACAGTCCCACAAGGGGCAAGTAATTATGGTTGCCCCGAACTGGCCGAGATGGCCATGGTATGCAGACCTGGTGCATCTGCAGAGGGGCAAGGGGCTCAGGCTTCCCTGTCATCTGGGACTCCTCTCACAAGGCCTCACTGTCCTGGAGGATCCAGACCACTTTGGTCTTACAGATTGGCTCTTGAACGTGAAGCCTTTGTGTGCAAAGGCTATTCGGACTTGGTGATAACCACCCCTGCTAAGATCTAGGAAACAGTCCATTTTGGCAGCCTATACAAAGGCTTGGAAGTGTTTCCAGAGCTGGTGCAGTCAGAGAGACACAGATCCGACCATAGCTCCAATTGCCATGGTCTTAGCCTTTCTGTGTTTTTAGTGGCCGTGACTTCGGCCAGAAGGGTATCAGAATTGCAGCCTCTGTCCTGCAGGGAATCTTTCCTCAAGATTTTAGAGATATTGACTCGCTTCGAATGGTACCTTCCTACCGAAGGTACCCGGCCTTTTTACCCTAAGGAGCAAAGAAAGAAGACAAGATCCTGAAATGCCTGGATGTCCGAAGAGGAGTTCTTCTATTTAGAGATGATGAACGAGTTTCGTATGGATGCAGCATGACGGGGTCAGTCAGCAACAAAGGCAACCATTTCAAGATGGATTCATCTAGCAATTTCTTCGGCGGGAGCAGAAAACAATTTCCTGTGGGAGTAAAGGCACATTCCACCAGAGGGGTGGCGGGGAGAAGCCCTGTGTCCCCTCTCTCTTGTTTTACACACACTAGGACTGACTAACTGCTTTGATACAGAATAAAGAAATCCAGCATAACCCAGAGTGAGAGGAGGAGGAACAGAAGAATATGTAAATTAGGCTCTCTACAGATTTCACAGTAAAGGAGGGTAAATTTTCATTGGTCTAGATTGATATTTCTGTTTACGAGAAAGAAGAGAAGCAAAGGTAATAACCTAATCTTCCATTACACAAAGGACCAAATATACTTATCCCTTTTCTGTCATCACACCACAGCAATTTATCTCTCTAAATCATTTTCTTTTTCAGATCAGATCGATGAAAACCTGAAGCTGGCTCTACAGCAGGATCTGACAACCATGGCACCTGGGCTAATTATCCAGGTAACTAGGAAGGTAGTAGGACATGGCTGGATGCAGGAGTGCAATTTAGTGGGACTTTGAGCCAGGAACTACAGTATACCATCAGTCATCTGGGTGCAGTTATGATTTACTGCTGCCTCAGTGCTTATGCAGTAGTGATGTTCCTTTCCCTTCTTCCAAACTGCTCTCACACTTATCTTCTTCGGGGAGGGGGGGGTTGGCAGTGAATAAGAAATACTTTGTGGTTACATTTCAATGAAGAGTGTTACAGCACATCTTTTAAAAAAGATTTTAGATGTGCCAGAAATAGCAGGTATGAGAGTGTAGGGTCAGTCCTCGGGGTGCACTCAGACAGTCAGGTTTTCAGGTTATCTACAGTGAATATGCGTAAGAGAGATTTGCATGTTAAGGAGCCAGAGTACGCAGATCTCTCTCATGCATTTTGTTTCATTGTGGATATTCTGAAAACCCGGGTGTGCCCTGAGGGCTGGGCTGAGAAGCACTGGTGTAGAGAGCTTTTCCTTCCTCATGTCCTTGTCACACGTTCATTACTGAGATGACAATTCAGATTCATAGACATTTGACTGGGGTAGTTATATGGGAGTGGGTTTGAGTGGAACACACACAGAGTTGTGATCTACGTATATAATACACAATGTGTAACCTGCTCTTAAGCTGTTGTAAATGTGTGTGGGGTTTATTCAGTTTTCTATACCGTTCTCCCAAGAGAGCTCAGAATAGTTTATATTAATTTATTCAGGCACTCAAGCATTTTTCCCTGTCTATCCTGGTGGGCTCACAATTTATCTAATGTATCTGGGGCGATGGGGGGAGGGAATAAAGTGGCTTTCTCAGGGTCACAAGGAGCAGCGTGGGTCTGAACCCATAACCTTAGGGTGCTGAGGTTATAGCTTTAACCACTGCACCACACTCTCCTTGTGTCATAATCCAAGAAAAGGGACCAAATCTTAGAAATTGAGTTATTCAGCTGGCTAAGTAATCCAACTTTCCAAGTTTATTAAAAATTTGTTATACTGCCTTATCAAAAATTTCAGGGTGGTTGTACAATAAAATCAAGGGGGGAGCAGATTATAACAAAGAAACAACATCATTGATTAAAACAATAGACAAATAAGACCAAAGGGCATACTGAAACAAGTGGAAAAGGGAGAACTACAATATAAATAAAGAAAATAGACACACAGGAAAAAACAAAAGGGCGCAGGGTAACATGTAGCAGTCCAACTAAAGTGGGCTGAAATTAAGGGCTCCTTTTACTAAGCTGCGATAGCGGTTTTAGTGCGTGCAGATCTCTTTTTTTGTAATTCCATGGTATAAAGCGTTAACGTAGTCCAGGCAAGAGATGACCAGAGAATGCTGATTCAGATGCAACAAACCACATCTTTCTATCATTTCATTTGCCAGAGATACACCGTTTTGATTAACAAATGTTTTGTATTTTTTTTTTTTAATCTTTATAAAATTTCCAAACTACAATTGTGCAAACAAACAATTCATATATATATAATATTACAAGAAAAGCACATTAAACTTATAGACATTAATGAACAATTATTTCCCCCATCTTCCCACCAAATAATCGGAAAAAGTAAATACCTACAAGAAACTATCCATAAATTCCCCGAATCAAATTCCAATGCAAAACCCTCCCCCTCCCACCCACCCCTGTTTTGTATTTGATAAATAGAACCTAACTGACATTGTTGCATCGTTTCTCAATAATAATAATTTAATAATAATTTATTATATTCTGCCAGACCACGAATGGTTCTAGGCGGTTCACAGCAGATAAGGCTGAACATCCAGCGCAAATACAGTTAAAAAGATACATCAATTTCTAGAATGTACACAATACATGTTATATTTAAAAAGCAATTAGGAAGCTTGGGTTACAAATTTGTCAAATAACTGTGTATTTAATAGTTTTCTAAAAAAAATAATAGGATGAGACTCCTGGCATGATTTTGCCAAACCAGGCGTTCATTTTGGCTGCCTGGAAAGAGAGAGTTCTCTCGAGAAATCTCTTCAAATGACACGATATGACAGTAGGATATGTGAATAACTGGACTCTTTGATTTAAAGAGAAATGGGAAACAAGGTAACCTGGGGACATACCGAAGATTGATTTGAAGCAAATACATGCAAATTTGAATAAAACTCTAGCCTTAATCGGTATCCAGTGTAATTTTTGGTAATAAGGAGTAACATGCTCCCATTTTTTCAGACTGAAAATCAGTCAGACAGCAGTGTTTTGAACCACTCTTAGTTTTTTGAAGATTTTCTTATAGGCGCGCAGGTAGATTATATTACAATAGTCAAGGATACTCAGTATCGATGACTGAACTAACAAACGAAAGGAAGCTGTATCAAAATATTTCTTAATAGTTCGGAGTTTCCAAAGAACTGAGAAACATTTCCTGAGTAACAAATCTGTGTGTTGTTCTAAGGTAAGGTGTCGATCTAAAGTCACTCCCAATATTTTTATGAACTGTTCTATAGGATAGTCAAAACCATTCAGATGTATCATTGATTCTTTAATCTTGTCACGAGGACTTGCAAGAAAATATTTAGTTTTTTCAGGGTTCAGTTTCAAGACTTGGTACCTTTTCTTAGATTGCGACACACATAAGTGCCTTTTTGTCTTTATAAAATGGGCTACAAACAGGTACCTTCTTGTCCTCTCTATTTAGGTACCTTTTTATAAAGTTAACCCAAAGTGAGGTAGTCAGCCTTTATCATCTGCTAACTTCATGGTGCTTTTTTTCACACTGCTTCCATTGTCCTAAAGCACCTCCAACAATCAGTGTGTGCTGGGGTCTGATGGAAGTTGGGGAGACACTGCTTTTCCCCAGCCCGAGATATGTTGCTATTGCAGTAGACTCTCAGTTAACTGGCACCCATAGGGATTGATAGATGCTGGATAAATGTAGTTTCTGGTTGCTTGAGAGTTACTATTAAAAATAGGCCTAACTAATACTATTCCTATTGTGACCATTTATTTTTTTCCTCTCCGACGTCAGAATTGGCATCGGGGGAAAGAGATGATCTGTTAGTGCGTCGGTAGCATGGAGAAATAGGAGGCAGTGGCCTGTTTTTAGCTTGCCTTTCCCACTCTTTCTGAAAAGGGACATTTTGGCATCCTGAAGCTGTGCAATGGGGGCAACCAGAAAGGTGAGCTAAAAACAGGGCGGTCCCATTCAAAACAGGACATATGGTCACATTAACTATACTCCATACTATGCCATACCATAAAATGTTCCAGACAAACTACTGGACATATGGTAGGCAAAGCGTGGGCCTATTCAGGTGTGGCGTGCTAAGTTTACACTTAAATTTCCACCAGAAATTGATTATATTTTATTTATTCATTCAATTTTCTGTACCGTTCTCCCAGGGGAGCTCAAAATGGTTTTCATGAATTTATTCAGATGCTCAAGCATTTTTTCCTCTCTGTCCTGGTGGTCTCACAATCTGTCTAATGTTGCCATACAATGAGAGGCTAGAGAAACTGGGCCTCTTCTCCCTTGAAAAGAGGAGATTGAGAGGGGACATGATTGAAATATTCAAGGGAATTGATTTAGTAGAGAAAGAGAGAATGTTCACCCTCTCCAAGGTGAAGAGAACGAGAGGGCACTGGCTAAAGTTAAAAGAGAATAGATTCCATACAAACATAAGGATGTTCTTCTTCACTCAGAGAGTGGTAGAAATCTGGAATGCTCTTCCAGAGGCTGTTATAGGGGAAAGCACCCTTCAGGGATTCAAGAAAAGGTTGGATAAGTTCCTGCTGGACCATAACATAAGCAAGTAAGGCTAGACTCAAATAGGGCACTAGATTTTGACTTAAGGGCCGCCGTGTGAGCGGACTGCTGGGCACGATGGACCACTGGTCTGACCCAGGAGCGGCAGATCTTATGTTTTTATGTACCTGGGGCAATGGAGGGATTAAACGACTTGCCCAGGGTCACAAGAAGCAGTGTGGGTTTGAACCTACAACCTCAGGGTACTGAGGCTGTAGCTTTAACCACTGCGGCACACTCTCCCCTTTTCATTTTTATTGAAAGTATTACAGTATTTCTTAGATTTTTTTTTCTGGTTGCTTGAGTTCGAGTTAACAGAGAGTCTACTGTATTTTTCTCCTCCAGGCTGTCCGGGTGACCAAACCCAATATACCTGAAGCCATCCGGAAGAACTATGAGCTCATGTAAGTTCCATCTCATGACAAAAGCCGCTGCAGGCAAAAGTTTAATGAGAACTAGAGAGCTGTGAAGCACCAACTCATAGATCAGGCCAAGTCAAACCCTGTAAGCTCATTCAGGAAGAATGTTTTCCTAGCAGTGCCAGGTGACACATTGGACCAGATTCACTAAACAGTGCCCAAAATTAGGCACTGTTAAGATCCGAGCCTATAAAGGTCGCTTAGTACTAAGCAAACTTTATAGAACAGTGCTTAGTGCAGATTTGTGTAAATGCTAGTACACAATGAGTGGCAATTGGGTACGTTAAATAACTTTGTTCTATAACGCTGTGACTAAATTTTGGAAATTCTGTGACTCCCCTTTTGAGTTGGGCATGAGACAATTTAGGCATGCAGTGTTATAGCACAGTGTTTTTCAACCTTTTTACACCTATGGACCGGCAGAAATAAAAGAATTATTCTGTGGACCGGCAGTTGAAGAACACTGGGCTAAGTCGTGGGCCAGACCCCGCCCATCTCTACCCAATCTCCATCCCAGACCCCTCCCCCCATAATAGTACTAATTGCACCTTGTACGTCCCTTGCCTCATCTGGAAACCTTCCCTCTGACGTTGCAACGTCAGAGAGAAGGCTTCCGGTTCAGGCGCAGGATGCCCGTAGGAGCCGCTGCCCGTGGCTTCGTGCATGAATCAGTTAGGAAGAGGGAGCTGGCTCGAAGATAACGCCGCATCGATCACACCGTGGACCGGCGGTTGAAGAACTCTGTTTTGGGCCTAATGCACTTGCTGGCCCTGTGGACCGGCAGGAAATTTCTGTGGACCGGCACTGGTCCATGGACCGGTGGTTGAAGAACACTGTTATAGCACATAGGTAGATCTGTGTGTAAATCCTAATTAGTGCCGATTATTATTCGTGACTAATTATTGTCATTAATTAGTTTGCAAGGGGATCTGGGATCCATACCCAAATTTGAGCGACCTTTATAGAATTCAAGGGATTACCCTGAGGTGGTTTGCTCTTGAGCCTCTTTCCCATTAATAGGAGTGTGGTATATTTGTGTCTTAGAATAAATTACAAGTGATCCAGAATGTGGCAGCTAAGGGATGGGATAACATTTCTGTGAGCTGTCCTGGCTCCCTATTTATTTATTTAATTTATTTAATTAAAAATTTCTTATTCGCTACATCCTTTAGTTCTGTGTGAGTTACACAATAACATTCACAGTTAAAATACGAACATTAAAAATATAATTTACAATACAAAAGATACATAAACATCAAATCTGCTTCCTTGCCAAATTATAGAGCAAAACGCAGATCATTCTGAAAAATATCACATGAACAATTCAGTTTTTAGCAATTTCCTAAAGCTCAATAATGTAGATGCTTTCTTTACTTCAAGTGGTAAAGTATTTATTCCACAGCAACTCACCTTGAGCTGCTATTGTGAAATGACGATAGATCCCCAATCTCACCTGTCTCAATGAGGGTACTTCCAGGCAATGTTGTTCCTCAGAGCGCAGCTTCCTAATTAGTTGATACATTTTGAAAAGATGGCTAACTGCTATTGGTAGTTGCATGATCAACTTGTAAATCCAAGCCTAAACAGGCAACCATTGCAATTGAAACAAAATTGGTGTTACATGCTCAAACTTGGTAGCACCAACAATTAATCGTGCCGTAGCGTTTTGTACTAATTGCAATGCCCGAACAACATATTTTGGCAAACCCAAATAGAGGGCATTGCAATAATCAAGAATCAGTGTCAATATCGCACTCTTTACTGTCTGAAATTCCCTTCCTGTTAAAAATCAATTTCCAAAGAAGCTGTAATTTGAAGAAAGCTTGAGATAATATTGATGATGTAAGTTTAAAGGTCATGACTGTGGCATTCAGAATCTTGGAACAGATTAGCAATCTTGTTTTTGTAAATGCATGCTGGCATGCCCTGTATGATCTGTTAAAGAGCTGTAGCCTGGTATTTCTGGCCTCGAGAAAATCATTTTTTTATAAGACACAAACAAGAATATTCTTTAGCGACCCTCTCATTTATAGAGTGTTTTGTCTCAGTCAGCACAGAAGATGGGAAAGAAATTCTCTGATTTTTAGGAAGATGTTTAAATTAGGCTCACACCCAAGCTCTGCTAGCAATGGAAAGGATCTTATAGATAGTGTGTTTCTGATTTTGAACTGAGCTTTGACACCCAGCTCCTGATTGGTGAGGCCCGACTTTAGTACAGGAAGAGGCGGTCGGAGCATACCGCGAGTGATTTCCTTCACTCGCTGGCGCTCTGGCTGCCCTCTCCTGCCCGGTCATTCGCGGTTGGAAAATACCGTGAATGACCAGGACCGCGAATCACCGACCGCAAATGACTGGGGGAGCACTGTATACACATTGAAGACAGTCGCTATTCTAGTCAAGATTGCTAGAAAAATTTACAATGCTAGAATTAGAGATTAAAGACTAAGATTAAAGTGGGGCTTGCACTTGGTTAGAGAGGAAGCATAATGTGTCGATTCAGGAAAACTTCTTCAAGTATACAGTGGAGCAGGCTAGAAAGGACTAAATCTAGACTTGGCAGTGGACAAAAAGGGCTTGGATTAGGTCAGCTTGAGCTCATCAGAAAAGCAATGTAGCATAGTGTTAAAAACACTTGTAGATAAATAGAAGAAGCCTGATCCGTATCTAGAAGTGGATGGATAGTGATTTGAGGGGTATCGTACACTGTTGCGTGCTCATAAAGAAGGAATGTAGTCACATAATTGCTATTGGGTTTCTCCTCTTATCAGGGAGAGTGAGAAAACCAAGCTCCTGATTGCAGCTCAGAAGCAAAAAGTAGTGGAGAAGGAAGCAGAGACAGACCGGAAGAAAGCTCTCATTGGTCAGTATCTGCACTTGTTCCCCCTCCTTAGTTCATTTCTTATAATTTTCCTTGTTTTCTTTTAACAACCTACAGCAGGACAACATGGGTAGATTCCTCACAAGGTCTGTTACGTAGTGCTTGCTTACTGCCAGCAGAGGGTGCCCTGACTACATGGGATGTTGGGTCCTTTTTTATATACTGTGCGGTACTTTACAACTCAATGGAATGTTAGAAAGAAATCATACTTAAAAGGTCAAAGATGTCTTCCCATCTGTCTGGGGGCAAATAACTCTCACTTAATGAAATGCAGCCAAATTTGGCATGAGAGGAAAACTTGAAAAGATATATTATAAGAACACAGTGGCGTACCTAGCATATGTGACACCCGGGGCCCATCATTTTTTGACACCCCCCCATCTGTATGAAAAGCATGATTTTTAGTAACAATCCACATGTCACACAAGAGTGTACCTAGGAAAAGGCAGCATCTTACATACTGCAGTGATCAGTACAACATCAATACACCCATTGTAAAACTAAACAAACCAGACTAGTAAGGATCAATCCTGCACAGTCAATCCTGGCAGAAAACCATGTCTTTCGAACACACAGAACACAGAAAGCACCTTTGTCTAGTATGGAATATGTAATCACAAACTAACCCCTCCCACTTTTATAAAACTGTAGTGTGTTTTTTAGCCATGGTGGTAACAGCTCAGACTCTCATAGAATTCTGATCATTCGCGCTGTTACCACCACGGGTGGCGCTAAAAAACACTCTACAGTTTTGTAAAAGGGGAGATAAAATAGAAATACGTAGACAAATTGAACCACCAAGAAGCTGGACTCTGCATACAGTGCATATCCCGGTGTACATTGCAATGTAGTGGTTATGGAGTTATTCCTTTCAAACTATGCCTCCCCTCTCTTCTCCTAATCACAAATGTGCAAAGAACCAATACATGCAGATGCACCTGTAGTTACACAAAATTATTCCATAAGAACTGCTCCACATGCCTTTCACACTGTGATTTTCTCTCCTGCTTCCCTCCTTGATGATGCATTTTCAATTTTCATAGGTGTAAATTTTACTGTGACACCTAGGGCTCCTTTTACTAAGCCGCGTTAGGGCATTAATGCGCGGAATATCACGCACTAAATGCTAACACTAGCATTGAGCTGGCGTTAGTTCTAGCCGCGTAGCGTGGGTTTAGCGCATTAATGTCCTAAAATGCGTGCGCTAAAAACGCTAATGCAGCTTAGTAAAAGGAGCCCCTAGTGAATGGACCATATAGCTTTCATAATGGTATGATGACTGAGGGCTATATTCTATAAATTGTGCCTAAAGAATCAGTGTAGATCAGAAGGCACTTAGCGTGATGCTACAAGGTGTGTTTACATTTTATAGAATCACGCTTAGCTTAGATATGATGAGATCCAGACACTGATGCTGCTACAACCATGAGCTTTAGCAGTCTATACATTTTTGTTCACTACAGAGATCATTTGCTACCTCCCCTTCCCATACCTTATTCTCTGCCGATCACTGAGGGCGCAGAACCTGTTCATTTTTAGATATGAACTGTTTTTATGTTATAGTTTTACTTTAATTTTAGATCAAACTACTTTTGCTGCATTTTGCTATAAGCTGAGCTTTGCAAAGTCAGGCTCATAAAATGTAACCGAAAGCCCAGCACATAAAGGTATTAATTAAAACATCCCCACCCTTGCTCGCTCTCGGGCATCTATTTTTGATCTCACTGGTGCAACTGAACTGCTTTGTGTGTCCTTAGTGTCTGTCTCAACCTCAGTCCTTCTGCATCAACATTCTTCGATGCAAGGCTGGAGGGTCAGTGGCTGGGCCCATTCTTACTCGGATTCTTTCCTCTCTCCTTAAAGAATGGCACAGGGATGTTTTCCCATGATGATCTGTGGAGACGGGAATAGTGACAAATTCTGTCACTGGCAAAGCATCTTTCAGCTCTCAGCTTCTGTTGCTTCCACATTTCGCTTAATCTGCTCATATACTGAGGGCTGCTCTGGCACACTAAATCAATATTTTTGTAGTTCTCAAACACAGCACAACTGTGTTAAGCTGAGGCATATTATAGTTAGTGTCCAGGGGAAATATCGAGCATTTTCAATGTACAAAAATCTGCCTAGCAGCAGCTATCTTTATTTGCTCTTTGCACTGTCGACATACAAATATAAATGTATATTTTGTAAATGCTTTTTTAAAATAAAAAAAAAAAAGAATCACGCTTAGCACTGCTCAGCAACACATAACAGGTGCAGGCATTTAAGCCAGCTAAAACCAGGCCTTAATATGTGCACCTAAGTTATGCACGCATCAGGCATATTCTACAACAATGTACCTAACTTTTGGAAACACCCACAATCTGCCCCTAGCCATGCCACTTTTCAGATTCACACACTGCAACTGGTACGTACTTTTTATAGAATCGTACTTTCCAAGTCGTGCATGTAACTTTTAATTCGCCCCAATTTGCATCAATTATGAGATGTTAATTGCCAATTATTGGCACTGATTAGTCCAATTAAGTTATGTGTATCGATGCTGTGTGTTCCGCCAGCTTTTGGTGACGTGGCCGTTACAGTGGCACCTTGCAATTAAGATGTAAAATGCATCCTTGCAAATCTGTTGACAGTAATATCTAATGGTTAGATATAATCCTTTGGTTTCATTTTATTCTTTCTGAACCAATGGACTATTTGGGAACTACTCCATTCAAACTGCCTTTCCCTGCAGGTCAGAGATGCACAGAGGTAACACATACATGAGCACACACACATGCAGAGTGATTAGAAAGAATTCCATGGCACGAGCTGGTCATGCTTTTTCCACTTCTCTGCCAAAAATGCTGGAATCATGGATTGGCAGCTTGCTTATAACCTCACCAGTGGTGTGTGAGAGAGCCCATCTATGCCAACACATTTGTCACAGAGCATGCACACTATGGGTTTTATCACATAGTCTTATCGTATTGGGTAGTGCTCCTTTTTCAAAGAATAATTAACCCCCCTTCTCCCCAGGCCAGGAATAGCACTGTTAAAATTAATGTATCCTGTGAGTTATCATTCAGCTATTATAACCACATATATAACCAGCATTAAATGCTGCTGCTTTTCATTATCACAATTATTGTCAATTCATCACAAAATCTACCAATTGTTTAATTTATTTATAATAGGAGAAAAGGACCTCAGAAACCAGACTGCAAACTATAAAAAAAAATCACTTGTCTGACAGTTTTAACAGATTCAATTTTTACTCATTGGTCAAAAAAATCCCTACTAATTTTTATATAAAATTGCTTATATTCATGTTTTGTATCAGAGAACTCAATTTTTCAGAACTTAACTTATTTGAATTCCTTTGTATCAAAAATGTATTTAGCTTTCATCAAATTTCAACGGGGCCCGTTTCACCCTTACTCTCGGGCTTCATCAGGGTAGCCAGTACATTGCAAAGGTTCTTGGATACTTCCAGCCCCCAAATATCAACATTTATTATAAATAAATTCAACAATTGGGATATTTTTTGATGAAATGACAATGATTGTGATTATGAAAAGAAGCTGCATTTAATGCTGGTTTTATATGTGGCTGTGATTGTTGCAAGTGATCAGCATTAATCTTTGACTATCATACAGCTATCCCATCATGACAGTATGACTGGAAGGGACTAAGGCCTTCATCTTATTTTCCTGAGACAGAGGCAGAAAAAGTTGCTCAGGTGGCAGAAATAACGTATGGGCAGAAAGTGATGGAAAAGGAGACCGAGAAGAAGATTTCAGAAATCGAAGGTGAGCAGGAGTGCTTGTGGTGTCATAGTTTGTATCCAGATGAGCCACGCAGATGCCATATGAGTCCTGAATACCGTATGTGTGGGTGGGTGTGTGAAGCTTACAGACATTCTTTGTGGTAGCATTGTAGAGCTTTTCCTCATTTGTTCTTACCACACGTGTGCTGTTATCAAATTGATCCATGTCTGAGACTGTAAACTGTGTTGATGGCATGAAAGGCAGTACAGTACTCCCCCAAAATTCGCAGAGGTTCCATTCCAGGAGCACCCATGAATTTTGAAAAACTGCAAAAGCGGTTTAGGAGCATATCAGAGGCAGGAGAGGGCTGCAGGGGCAGCGGCAGGTGCTGAAAATCGGGTGCGGGATCATTCTTAGTATTTTCTGACCGCCTCTTCCAGGAACTAAAGTCATGCTACACCAATCAGGAGCTGCTTTGACATGCTATCAAAGCAGCTCCTGATTGGTGTAGCATGACTTTAGTTCCCAGAAGAGGTGGTAAGAAAATACAATGAAAGATTGAGTCTGCGATTCGCAAACCGCAAATTCAAGGGGGTTTACTGTATGATGAATCCTAATAAACATAAACATGAATGTAGCATAGACAACTAAAGAGCAGACAGAGAAAATGTTAAAAACACACAAGATTTTAGAATAGTGATCTTCAGTATTTTTCTAGTAGGGGCCACGTTGGCAGAAGACTTCAGTGTGAGAGCCAATAATCATTGCTGGACAAAGGAGAAAGCCTGGGGTGGGGGTCCTCCTCCAATAGCACATCTATCCCTGAGGGCTTCGCCTTCTAATACAGTCTGACTGCTTAAGCTTATTCTGAGTAATTTGTATAACAAAATATCTGCCCTCCATACTTTTTTTTTTCCTCTAAGCCCATCCCCACCACTCGCACTCTACAGAGCACGCTACAGGGGTTCAAGGAAGGTATAGATAGGTTCCTAAAGAATGAGGGGATTGAGGGGTACAGATAGAAGTAGAGGTAGGTTATAGGAATAGTCAGGGACCACTTCACAGGTCATAGGCCTGATGGGCCGCCGCGGGAGCGGACCGCTGGGCGCGATGGACCTATGGTCTGACCCAGTGGAGGCAACTTCTTATGTTCTTATCATCTATCCCCATCCCCTCCAATTATCCTCCATCCTGTATTCACTTAAGCCCTTTCAAGCTGGCTCTCCCAACCAGTATTTTAATCAATCCTCCATTTGCTCCATAGATCTGTGAGCAGTGCCACCTCTGAAACAGATGCACCAGTCTTTTGAGAATAGTGAAGAAGTTGGGGCAAATAGTGAATAGTGGAGGTAGAAAACTGAATAGTGGAGGTAGAAAACTGAATAGTGCTTAGAGAGCTGAATAGTGGAGGTAGAAAACAAGACAACTTATATGGATGTAATGCCAGTGTGCCGGACGACTCGGTGCTTGGACACGTGCTCTTCAACATCTTTATAAACGATCTGGACATAGGTACGACAAGTGAGGTGATTAAATTTGCGGATGATACGAAATTATTCAGAGTAGTGAAGATGCAGGGGGATTGCGAAGATCTGCAACGTGACATAATCAGGCTCGAGAAATGGGCATCGACATGGCAGCTGAGGTTCAACGTGGATAAGTGTAAAGTGATGCATGTCGGTAACAAAAATCTCATGCACTAATACAGGATGTCCAGGGCGATACTTTGAGGGACTTCCCAGGAAAGGGACTTGGGTGTTCTGATCGACAAGTCGATGAAGCCGTACATGCAATGTGCGGCAGCAGTAGCGGTGAAAAGGGCGCACAGAATGCTAGGAATGTTAAAGAAGGGGATCATGAACAGATCGGAGAAGGTTATCATGCCACTGTATCGGGCCATGGTGCGCCCTCACCTGGAGTACTGCATCCAGCACTGGTCGTCAAAAATGAAGAAGGACAAGGTACTACTCAAAAGGGTCCAGAGAAGAATGACTAAGATGGTTAAGAGGTTGAAAGATTAGAGAAACTGGGCCTCTTCTCCCTCAAACAGAAGAGATTGAGAGGGGACATGATCAAAACATTCAAGGTACTGAAGGGAATAGACTTAGTAGATAAGGGCAGGTTGTTCACCCTCTACAAGGTAGGGAGAATGAGAGGGTACTCTCTAAAGTTGAAAGGGGATAGATTCTGTATGAACGTAAGGAAGTTCTTCTTCATCCAGAGAGTGCTAGAAAACTGGAATCTTCTCCTGGAGTCTGTCATAGGAGAAAACACCCTCTAGGGATTCAAGAAAAAGTTAGACAAGTTCCTGCTGAACCAGAACGTACGCAGGTAGGGCTAGTCTCAGTTAGGGCACTGGTCTTTGACCAGAGGGCCGCCGCGTGAGTGGACTGCTGGGCACGATGGACCACTGGTCTGACCCAGCAGCGGCAATTCTTATGTTCTTATGTACACAGGAGCAATGAGGGCCACCACTGGCCCTTGGGCCTTGAGAGTATGGCGCAGTGGTTAAAGCTACAGCCTCAACAGCCTGAGGTTGTGGGTTCAAACCCACGCTGCTCCTTGTGACACTGGGCAAGTCACTTAATCCCCCCATTGCCCCAGGTACATTAGACAGATTGTGAACCTGCTGGAACAGACAGGTGAAAATGCTTGAGTACCTGAATAGAAACATAGAAATAGAAGGCAGATAAGGGCCATGGCCCATCAAGTCTGCCCACTCCAGTGACCCTCCCTATCTATCTTTGCGGATAGATCCCACATGTTTGTCCCATTTGGCCTTAAAATCTGGCACGCTTCTGGCCTCAATAACCTGAAGTGGAAGACTATTCCAGCGATCAACCACCCTTTCGGTGAAGAAGAACTTCCTAGTGTCACCGTGCAGTTTCCCGCCCCTGATTTTCCACTGATGCCCCCTTGTTGCCGCGGGACCCTTGAAAAAGAAGATATCCTCTTCCACCTCGATGCGACCTGTGAGGTACTTGAATGTCTCGATCATATCTCCCCTCTCTCTACGTTCCTCGAGTGAGTAGAGCTGCAACTTCCCCAACCGCTCCTCGTATGGGAGCTCCTTGAGTCCCGAGACCATCCTGGTGGCCATTCTCTGGACCGATTCCAGTCTCAGCACATCCTTGCGGTAATGTGGCTTCCAAAATTGCACACAGTACTCCAGGTCAGTGTTCCCGCTAAGCTGCGCTGGGGTGCGCTGACGCACAAAATATTACCTCGCAGCGCACAAGTTTCTCGTCACAGCGCACACAGTGTAGAGCACAGTTCTTCAACCGCCGGTCCGCAAACAAAATCTTGCCGGTCCGCGAAGGATTCGGTCCCCGCCGCAACGAAAGGCCGGCGTCAGCTGACTTGCAACTTCCTGTTGCAGTCGCTGTGCCGGGACTCCTGCCTTCCACCGCGTTTGCCTCCTGCCTTGTCTCCGCACCTCCAGACCAGCAGCGGCAGCTGTGTATGCTTTTAACTTCGGCACAGAGCTGCCCCTAATCAATAGTTTAGCGCGGTTTCATAAGGCAGCCTCGGGGCCTTTGCTAGGCCGGCCCACATCGCATCATCGAAGCGGGCCGGCTATCAAAGGCCCCGAGGCTGCCTCATGAAACCGCGCTAAACTATTGATTAGGGGCAGCTCTGTGCCGAAGTTAAAAGCATACAGAGCTGCCGCTGCTGGTCTGAACTCTTGGGCCGCTGAAGGAGGGCAAAAAGCAGCTGTCCTGGAGGTTTCCCTTCCTCTCGCCTTTACAGGTTCCTTTTTTCCACCTTTTTTTTTCCTTCAAACGGCAACGGGCCCCAGCATCGACATCAATCAAGTAAGTTCCACTGTCAATCAAGCGGTTCTGCTCGGCCAAAGCTTCCCCTGTGACATGAGCCACCCTCAGGGGAAAGAAAGTGACCCACAAAGGTGAGGGGAAGGGGGGCAGATGATGGAAGTTGGGGGGGGGGGAGAGAGAGAGAGAAGGGGCAGATGATGGAATGGAGGAGATGAGAGAGAGAGAGAAGGGGACAGATGATGGAAGTGAGAAGAAGGGAGAGAGAGCAGAAGGCAGATGGATGTCAGTTGAGAAGGGAGAGCAGATGCTGAATGGAAGTGGGGAAAGAACACATACTGGATGGAAGGAGGAGATAAATAAAGGGGGAAGAAAATAGTAAGATAATGGAGGGGTGAGGGAAAGGGGTGACAAGCTGTGTGTAGACACAGTGAAAAGAGGGAAACGGGACTAAATAGTAAGAAAGAATTTAATTTAGATGGAGGCAGAAAATAGAGAAGGAAGACCAGAGAAGAAAAGGGAAGAGAGAGCAGAGAATGATCAGATCTGAGTGGAGGAAATGAGAAGAGAGATATGCTAAAAACCACAGGGGGGAGGGAAGGATAGAGATGCCAGACCATGAGGGGAACAGAAGGAAGATGATGGATGCTAGACCAAATTGGGGGGTGGGGGGGGGGCAGGAGGAGAGATGGCAGGGAAAGACAGACAGTGAATGGAAGGGGCAGATGCTGGACTGAAGAGACAGAGAAGGTTATCATGCTGCTGTACCGGGCCATGGTACGCCCTCACCTGGAGTACTGCGTCCAGCACTGGTACTTTAAGAAGGACACGGTACTACTCGAAAGGATCCAGAGAAGAGCAACTAAAATGGTTAAGGGGCTGGAGGAGTTGCCGTACAGCGAAAGATTAGAGAAACTGGGCCTCTTCTCCCTTGAGCAGAGGAGATTGAGAGGGGACATGATAGAAACATTCAAGGTACTGAAGGGAATAGACTTAGTAGCTAAGGCAGGGAGAACGAGAGGGCACTCTCTAAAGTTGAAAGGGGATAGATTCCATACAAACGTAAGGAAGTTCTGTGGTAGAAAGCAACATATTTATTTGGCTCATAACTTGCTGGCGCCCGATATTTTTAGCTCACAGTGAAAAAAGTTTGCTCACAACACCCGCCCGCTTAGAGGGAACACTGCTCCAGGTGCGGTCTCACCATGGATCTATACAGTGGCATAATGACTTCAGGTTTACGGCTGACGAAACTCCTGCGTATGCAACCTATGATTTGCCTTGCTTTGGATAAAGCTTGCTCAACTTGATTTGCAGACTTCATGTCTTCCCTGACAATCACCCCTAAGTCTCTTTCTGCTTCAGTTTTTGTCAAGATCTCGCCATTTAGGGTGTAAATCTTGCATGGATTTCGGCTTCCCAGGTGCATGACTTTGCATTTTTTGGCATTGAAACTGAGTTGCCAGGACCTAGACCAGTGCTCCAGTAGAAGTAGGTCATGCATCATATCATCTGCCATTGAATTATTGTCTGTTGTGCTCTTGTTCACTACATTGCTTAGCTTGGCATCATCGGCGAATAATGTTATTCTTCCTCGGAGCCCTTCTGTCAAGTCTCTTATGTAGATGTTGAACAAGATCAGGCCCAGGACGGAGCCCTGTGGCACTCCACTTATCACCTCTGACATTTCGGAGGGGGTGCCATTCACCACTACCCTCTGAAGCCTACCTCCAAGCCAGTTCCCAACCCAATTTGTCAATGTGTCGCCCAAACCTAAAGAACTCATCTTGCTTAGCAACCTGCGGTGTGGTACGCTATCAAATGCTTTGCTGAAATCCAGGTAGACGATGTCCAGGGACTCACCAGCATCCAGCTTCCTCGTCACCCAGTCAAAGAAGCTGATCAGGTTGGATTGGCAGGATCTCCCCTTAGTAAATCCATGTTGGCGGGGATCCCATAGTTTCTCCTCGTCCATGATTCTATCCAATTGGTTTTTGATTAGGGTTTCCATTAGTTTGCTCACTATTGATGTGAGACTCACTGGTCTGTAATTTGCCATCTCCATCTTAGAGCCTTTCTTGTGGAGTGGAATGACGTTAGCTGTCTTCCAGTCCATCGGGACGTTACCTATACTAAGGGAGAGATTTAAGAGCGCGGATAGCGGTTCCGCTAGGACATCACCCAACTCCCTGAGCACCCTAGGGTGTAGGTTGTCAGGCCCCATTGCCTTGTTGACCTTGATTTTTGACAGCTCGCAATAGACGCTGCTGGGTGTAAACTTGAAATTACTAAACGGGTCAACTGATTTAACCCTTGTCTGTGGCTGAGGGCCGATTCCCGGCGCCTCGCGGGTGAAGACTGAGCAGAAGCATTTATTTAACAGTTGGGCTTTTTCCGAGTCCGTTTCTACATAGTCTCCGTCTGGCTTTCTGAGACGTACTATCCCGCTCGAGTTCTTATTTCTGTCACTGATATACCTGAAGAAAGATTTATCTCCTTTCTGGATGTTCTTTGCTAGAGACTCCTCCATGCGGAATTTGGCCTCCCTAACTGCTGCTTTGACGGCCCTTGACTTGGCCAGATATTTTACTCTAGAGTACTGTGTCCCTGATTGTTTGTAAGAGATGAATGCTTTTTTCTTCTCTTTGATGATGTCCGAGATCTCCGTAGAGAACCACTGTGGCTTGTTGTTCTTACTCCGTTTGCTTACTGATTTAACATAGCGGTTTGTTGCTTCCTGTATGGTGGCTTTCAGAGTTGACCACATTTCTTCCACGCTGTCGGTGTCTGCTTGGATTTGTAGCGCCTGGTGAACGAAGTCTCCCATGTCTTGGAAGTTTGTGTCTTTGAATTTGAGAAACTTGGTCATTGTGGTAGATTTCGTGAAATCTGTCCTGAGATTGAACCATATCAAATTGTGGTCACTGGAGGCCAAAGTTTCACCCACCGAGACCTCTGTGATACTTTCCCCATTGGTAAGTACTAGGTCCAGTATTGCCTGATCCCTTGTTGGTTCAGATACCAGTTGCCTGAGTCTTGCTCCTTTCAAAGAGTTTAATAGCTTCCTGCTGTTGCCGGAAGCAGAGGAAAGTGTGACCCAATCCACATCAGGCATGTTGAAGTCACCTACCAATACTGAGTCACCCCGCAAGGTGATATTTTCTATATCTCCGATTAATTCCTTATCTAGGTCATCTGGATGTCTTGGGGGTCTGTATACTACGCCAAGATACAGGCATTTGTCCTTCCCTCTGGCCAAATTTACCCAAAGGGATTCCCCAGTGTACTGTACATCCGTGATTCTGGTGACCTTAATGTCATCTTTAGTATATAATGCCACACCACCTCCCATGAATAAGTTCATGTAAACCAGTGGCCTCAAACTCAAACCCTTTACATGGTCACATTTTGGATTTATAGGGTACTTGGAGCCTCAGAATAAAACAGTTGATGTCTTATTAAAGAAATGACAATTTTGTATGAGGTAAAACTCTTTATAGTTTATAAATCTTTCCTTGACTAAGTCTTAATAATAATATTGTAATTTATAGCTAAAGACATATATGATCAAGAAACTTTTATTTTACTTTTGTGATTATGATAAACATACCGAGGGCTTCAAAATAGTACGTGGTGGGCTGTGAATTTGAGACCAGGGGAGCTCAGAACAAATAAATAAATAAATGGATGGATGATATTTTAGTGCCTTTTTTTCCCCCTCTATGGGCATATTTAGATCACTGGAGACCTGGCAGGTAGTAAGGGAGCTGGGTCGGCATATTCAGTACTTCTTTGGTTTATATTAAGTTTTTAGTTAGGCAATAAACAAAAATAAATTATTTTTTAATACCAGGATTTTAATTTAATCAACTGAAATGTTGGGCTTGCATTAGGATTTTAAAAACTCATCTAGGTAAGAAGCCTGAGAGGGTGTGATCTCAAAATCTGCTTCAGAGTCAAGCTGTGGAAGACATGACGCTGGGAGAACAGGTGCCAAGAAAGAGCAAAAAAGAATTCTAAAGTACTGTTTTCTAACTGCTTGGTATTTCCTCGCCCCTACAGATGCTGCGTTCCTTGCCAGGGAGAAAGCCAAGGCAGATGCAGAATATTACACAGCTCAAAGGATAGCTGAAGCTAACCAGGTGAGAAGGGCTGAAGGGCCTCTATGCATCAGGACTATCTGTGATTGAGTTTATTTTCAACGTTCCTAATGGGAGGCACTGCTGTTACATGGGACTAGTGGTGGTGCCGCACTGTTATTTGTTTCTGTGAAAATGGACATTTTGCTTAAATTATGTGTCTCTAACAGAAAAACAGTACTGTGGAGTGGTCTACATCCCTAGGACGGTCCTAATCTCCACAGTAATGGACCCAAGAACCACAAAAAGTACAAAATACTCAAAGCAAAAAGTGTGGAACCAGATGCTGGACTTCCAAGAGTTAAAATTGAAATAGTTTATTGATGCCTTCACCAAATACAATATTACAAAAATATATACAGTAAAACCTTTGGATTGCAAGTGTTTTTCAAGACAAGCATAACATTTTATTAAATTTTAACTTGATATACAAGCAATGTCTTGCAATTTAAGTACATACAGTATATACACAACCGAGCCGATAGTTCTTCTCTCTCTGATGCTGTGAGAGTGTAGTGACTGTTCTAAATGAGCGAGGTCTTGCAATACAAGTACGTACAGTATTTTGTATTAGTTTTTGGGTTGTAGAAAGAAGCATCTGAGTTTCCATTATTTCTTATGGGGAAATTTGCTTTGATATACGAGTGTTTTGGATTACAAGCATGCTTCTTGAACAAATTATGCTCGCAAACCAAGGTTTTACTGTGTATTAAAAAATAATAAAAACCAAATACAATACAAAAAAGATGTAATCACTGTGTGGTAGAATACAGCAATATACGACACAGTGATCAGTGTTCTCCCTAGCGCCTTTCAGCCGGGCGCCCTGCCCGGCTAGATTAGGTGAGCGCCCGGCTGTCATCTTGGCTGTAAATTCGCCTCCGCCTGACTTTTTTTTTTCAGCTTTATTTTTTTAAACAATTTACTGCTGGTCGATTTTTACAGTCGCAGTTGGAGGCAGGGGCTGCAGGCTCATTATGACCCAGTGCACAAACAGGAAGAACCCCGACGTCGTGCTTACTTTTATTCTGCAGCTTATCGCACAAGACGCTCCTGCACAAAGCGAAACCAATCGGAAAGAGGAGAGGCGGAAGCTCGCAGCTGCATGCTTCAGTAACTGCTGCTGGCTAACGGAGGGAGAAGTTACCTAAGAGAAATGAAATAGGTCCGAGAAATAGATTCGCTACAGGCTAAGGCGGGAGATAGGGCAGGGAGGAAAGCTTACAACTTGGTGTTCTTGCTTGCTTCGGGTCTTCCTCGCTGCCAGGTCCTGCCTACTTTCTGTTTCCATGAAGGCAGGACCCAGCAGCGAGGAAGGCCCGAAGCAAGGAAGAGCTCCAAGTTGTAAGCTTACCTCCGTCGCTGACCTATCTCCTGCCTTAGCCTGTAGCGAATTTGCCAACCGAGGCGGGGGGGGGAGTGATGGGGGGAGAGAAATGCTGTTACTGCTGCACCCAATTAGGGGGGGAGAGAAATGCTGCTGCTGCACCCAATGGGGGGGGAGGAAGACCAGGGAAAGGAGAGGAAAGAGATGCCAAGACCATAGGAGGGAGGGAAAAGAAAGGAGATACCAGACTATGGGTGGGGAGAAGGAGACAGATGCCAGACCAGGGGAAAGGAAGGAAGGAGGGAGAGAAAGGAAGGAGTGGAGATGCAAGATAATGGAGGGGGTAGGGGAGAGGAGTGAGATGCCAGGGCATGGAGGAGGGGAGGGAAGGGAAACTAAGGAGACAAATGCCAGACCAGAGAGAAAGGAAAGAAAAGTGCCAGAGCAAGGAAGCAGAGGGAGACATAGGAGAGGAGAGAGATTCCAGGGCATGAGGGGAGGGATGGGAAGAGAAATGCTGCTGCAACATCCAATTGGGGAGGGGGGAGAGGAAGAGAAGTGCTGCTGCTGCACACAATTGGGGAGAGAGAGGGGAGAAGGAAGACCAGGGAAGGAAGAGAAGAGGAAAGAGATGCCAAGACCATAGGAGGGAGGGAAAGGAAAGGAGCTACCAGACCATGGAGGGGGGAGAGATGTCAGGGCATATGGGGGGAGGGGGAGGAGACAGATGCCAGACCAGGTGAAAGGAAGGAAGGAGAGAAAGGAAGGAGAAGAAATGCCAGATAATGGAGTGGAAGAGGGAGATGGAAGGAGAGGAGAGAGATGCCAAGGCATGGGGGGAGAGAAGGGGATAGAGGTGCCAGAGCATAGGGGAAGTGGTGGAGACAAAAAAAATGGAGAGGGGGTGAAGCTGAAATGGAGAGAAAGGGCACAGGAGTACAAAGGCACAAAGTACAAAGGTCACAGAGTACAAAGGAGAGAAAGGGCAAAGGATATACAGTTTATTGAAGGGACCTAGAAAGAGGGAAGATGCCATATGGAACAGAGAGAGGGTGGACAGTGGATGCAAGGGGGAGAGAGAGAGAGGGCAGAGGCTGGGTGGAAGGGGCAAAGAGAGAGGACAGATGTTGCATGGAAGGGAGCGAGGACAAACGCTGAATAGAAAGAAGAGAGTGAAGAGAAGATGATTAAAGCAGAAACGACAAAAGGTGGAAAAATTTTTTTGTTGTTGTTTTACGTAGAATCAAGTAGTATTGTAACTGTATTGATTAAAGTTTATCAATAGAAAATGGAAATAAGGCAGTTTTTTGGGGACTAAACCCCTTTCCTCAGGTCAGGACAGGATACCATAATAGCAGTATACTGTACTGTCTTGAAGAAAGATTTGGCCTCTGAAAGCTAATTACTACTAATTGAAAAATGGATTAGTCCAATAAAATGGTATTTTCTTATTTCTCTCTTCCCTGTTTTATTTATATTTGTTAATTTGTAAAGTGGTGATTGTTATGTAGCAGTTTTTTCAAATTTACATCTACTGTCTTTATATTTTGCACAGTATTAGGGTACGTGTCACTGTTTCTGTGGTGTTGCATTGTATGCAGAGTCTAGTTTATTGGCGTTTCAGTTTAACTTTTGTCTACATATTTCTATTTTTAGTTTGTGATTATTCCATATTAGGCGAGGGTGTATCTCTGTTCTGTGTGTATGAAAAGGACATGGCTTTCTGTTAGCAATGACTGTACAGGATCAATTGACTGTGCAGGATCTGGCTTGTTTAGTTTTACAATGCATGTGTTGGTGTTCTAGTGCTCACTGCAGTGTTTAAGATGCTGCCTTTTCCTAGGTGCACCCTTGTTGTGTAACTCATGGATTATTACTAAAAATAACTTTTTTATATAGAGGAGGGGGTTATTAAAAAATGATCAGCACTGGCTGTCATATATACTAGGTACACCACTGGATTTAATGACCCTATGCTAACTTTACTGTTGATGTAGGTGTTGTCCCCCCCTCACACACACACTATAATGAATTAAATTAAGCTGTATTAACATCAAACAGCTTTCAAATGACATTATAAGCAAATAAAAAATAAAATATTTTTAATACATTGCTAATTATTACCTGCATTTTTACCTAAACTGTTTTGCCTAGCTCTCACTTTGATTTTTATCTGCTACTTTTTTATTTTGCTGTAGTGCGATCACACAGGTCTCCTTCAAATTATGTGGAAGAGGTTTGGAAGTGGGGATCGCATCTATTTCATATCCTCAGTGAGACCTCAGGAAGGAATATAGTGATCAAAATATTATTAGAGGTGCTGTAGAGATGTTTCTTGTATGACTGGATGAGCTATATTTATCTTTTTTTTTTAGTTGTTTAAATTCATGCAGAAATAAATGGCTAGATTGAACCTAATGATTTCATTAACGCATTTCCCTTTTTTAAAACTCTATACCAGCGGTCTCAAATACGCGGCCGTGGGCCACATGCAGCCCCCAGGGACTATTTTGCGGCCCGCGATCTGTCCTTGCCTAAAGCAGGGGTCCCCAATCAGCTTCCCTTCCCCACTGCCCTCCCCAAGCCACCGCAATCGGGGAACAGGTCAGCGCCCGAGGTCTTAGCTCTCCCTACATATCTTCCCCAGCTCGGAGCCGACCAATTCTCGCCACCCGATGTTCAATTCTAATGTCGGGGAGGAAGTTCTGGGCCAGCCAATTGCTGCCTGGCTGGCCCGGAAGTTCCTCCCCGACATTAGAATTGACATCGGGTGGCGTGAATTGGTTGGCCCGCGCTGGAGAAGATATGCAGGGAGAGTTAAGACCTCGGCACTGGCCTGTTCCCTGATTGTGGTGGCGGCAGCTTGTTCCCCGATTACGGTGGTGGCGGCCTGTTCCCCGATTGTGGTGGCGGCAGCTTGTTCCCCGATTGCGGCGGTGGCGGCCTGTTACCTGATTGCGGCGGTGGCAGCCTGTTCCCCAATGGTGGTGGCTTGGGGGAGGGCAGGGAGAAGTAAAGAAAGAAAGGGGGGGACAGAGAGACAGAAAGAAAGAAAGAAGGGAAACGGGACACAGACAGAAAGGGGCATGGAGAGAGAAAGGGCGGGCATGGAGAAAGAAAAAAAAGAAAGAAAGGGGGCATGGAGAGAGAGAGAAAGACAGACATATAGAAAGAATGGGGGCATGGATAGAGAGAGAAAGAAAGAAGGGGGCAGGGTGAAAGAAATAAAAAGTTGGGGGAGGGAAGGAGACAGATGCCAGACCAGGGGAAAGGAAGGAAGGAGAGATGGGGAGAAAGGAAAGAAAGAGATGCAGACCATGGAAATAGGGACAGAAGAAGAGAGAGATAGAAGGGAAGGGAAGACATGGAAACATAGATTTTGAAAAGAAAGCAAAAAAATTGAATATTAAGTTAATGCCAAAGATGGATGCAAGGCAGAAAGTGAAGACAGAGAGAAAAACAGTCAAAGGACAAGAAGACCCTGGAAACATAGTTAAACGCACAGAAAAATAAAGTCGATGCACAAAAGGGAGAAAGAAAGTCCAACGTAGTCTGCAGTAAACAACAGCAACCAGAAAACAATGAACAGACTGCAGATAATGTACAAGATGCAGGTGTTGTTTATTAGTAAATGCAGTAACATATACAATCTTATAGCCAACCAAGGGACCCGACACGGTCCGTGTTTCGGATAACACGCCTTCCTCAGGGGTCCATGGTGGTTAAGGTATAAAGCAAACGGCATAAAAGATAACAAACACACGCCAATCACGATCAAATGGCATTGTGTAAGACTTGCTTGACCCCATTTGATTGTGATTGGCGTGTGTTTGTTATCTTTTATGCAGTTTGCTTTATACCTTAACCACCATGGACCCCTGAGGAAGGCGTGTTATCCGAAACACGGATCGTGTCGGGTCCCTTGGTTGGCTATAAGGTTGTATATGTTACTGCATTTACTAATAAACAATGCCTGCATCTTGTACATTATCTGCAGTCTGTTCGTTGTTTTCAGAAAAATAAAGTCACCAAGGTAGGGAAATTGATTTTATTTTCAATATAGTGATTGAAATGTGTCAGTTTTGAGAAAGGAAAGATATTAAACTTTAAATGTGAGGGCTGCAAAAAAAATAGGGTACTTGGAGGGCCGCAGAAAAAATAATTAATGACAATTTTGCATAAGGTAAAACTTTATAGTTTATAAATCTTTCCTTTAACTGTTAAAGGAAAGATTTATAAACTATAAAGAGTTTTACCTCATGCAAAGTTGTAATTTCTTTAATAAGACATTAACTATTTTTTCTGTGGCCCTCCAAGTACCTACAAATCCAAAATGTGGCCCCACTAAGGGTTTGAGTTTGAGACCACTGCTCTATACCATTTGAAAGAGGGCGAATATCTAATTATTCACTTCTAGAATTGGATACTTCTTAAATTTAGTAAAAATATTCTGGCACAAGTGTCAAACCTTAAAAAAAGGAAGCAATAGTGAACATTGGAAAATAATAATTAATAAAAACAGTACACATTTAGGGCACCTTTTACACAAAGGTGCGCTAGTGTTTTTAGCGCACACATCGGATTAGCGTATGCTATCTGAAAAACTACCGTCTGCTTAAGAGGAGGCGGTAGCGGCTACATGCACGGCAATTTAGCGCACGCTATTCCGCGCATTAAGGTGCTAACGCATCTTTGTAAAAGGAGCCCTTAATTTTCCCCACCATCAGATTTCCCTGTCTCGCCCACCCCACCCAGCTACTTTTTCATGCCACCCGGCTGGAAAAAATTTCTGGGGAGAACACTGGTGATTATATCTTTTTTGTATTGTGTTTGGCTTTTATTATTTTTTTTATTATTTTATTATTATTATTATTTTTTTTTTTTTTTGTAATATTGTATTTGGTGAAGGTATCAATAAACTATTACAATTTTAACTCTTGGAAGTCCAGCGTCTGGTTCCACACTTTTTGCTCTTGAGTAAATTCTGTGTCTGACACTTCTCTCTTTCTCTCTGACCATTCACCTTTTTTCTCCTGCCCTTCTATTCCCCTACCCCTCTTTTCTCTAACTACAGCTGAAGTTAACACCCGAGTACCTGCAGCTTATGAAGTACAGGGCAATTGCCTCCAACAGTAAGATTTACTTTGGTAAGGACATCCCCAATATGTTCATGGACTTTGCAGCTGATCAGGAGAAGAAGAAGCAGCCCAGTGAGAACCTGGCAGATTTGCTGAGCACACCTAGAGACTCAGGCTGGATGATGGAGGATATAGACAATTGAGGATGTTACAGCTCTCCCTTTATGTTCCCAGAAAAGAAACAAAGCTACCTACTGATCAGAAAAACACATTCATTCTCTGTTTTATCCCAATTCCTTTGCCACACTGTCATGAAACCGAAGAAACTTGGCTTTGCTGCTTTGTGTTGTGATAGGAGAAGGGGGAGCATCTCAAAAACATGTGATCTGTTTGTTTGTCCTTGGTACCTATTTTTTCCCTAGCTTTTCCTGGATTACGTGCTATGACATGCATTCATGAACCCATCAAGTGCAAGTGCAGAGTTAACAATAGGCACGAGCCATTTTTTAGAACTAATAATGGGAGGTTGGCGAGGGACTCCTGAGAAGTGAAAATTTTTTTTTTTTCTACTGGGTAATCAGTTAATTAATAGCATTTCTCTCATTCTGAATCTTTTAACACCTTACTCGTGTTACTAATTACTACTGTAGGACTTATTTTGTTAAATAGAGCCCATAGATAATCTGCACAAGTCAGCAGCAGCTTGCAGGGACAGGGAATAGGTAGAGTGCATCCCAGTTTGCTTTAATGGCTGGCTGTCTCTTGTGCATCATCTTTATTCATCCCAGCAGGTTTAAATATTTGGTTTCTTTTGTAATGCTTCTCACATGATTACATTGTTTTCTGACTGAAAATGTTAATTGTCTATAGAGTTCATGCTTCTGATTTGTCCGTTGCCACTGAGCTGGCTCAGCAACAGTACATCCCAGTAAGCACAAATACCCCACATGTCCATGAAGTGCTCTAACTTAAAGTCACTTCTGCCTCACAGACATGCTTATTCCTTATTCATAGAGACCTTGAACCTGTTGGCAGGTGAGGATTCTAGGGCCCTTTTGGTCGGTCCAGTGTAATTCCTGGTGCAGTACCAGAGACCCCTCTTAGTCTCTCTCTCTTTACCATCATTTTCTTTCAGCTGAGGATTCTCTGGGCTTCTCCTGTTTTCACTTCTACTGCCTTGCCTGGGAAACTGTTCTCTTGTATCCACCATCCTTTCTTGAAGACATGCTTTCTAATGCCACTCC
The DNA here is from genome assembly GCF_902459505.1 of Geotrypetes seraphini. NCBI lineage: Eukaryota > Metazoa > Chordata > Amphibia > Gymnophiona > Dermophiidae > Geotrypetes > Geotrypetes seraphini. Next base: position 212,957,448 of record NC_047089.1, on the reverse strand, counting down.
CGAATCCGCCTTTGTTCAGACATTTGCATATCTTATTTCTGTACATCAGTGGGCATAAGGACAGGAGATCAACCCTCTTAGGAGGAGGCTTTCTTAGGGTACTGTTTTAGAGTTTGTCAGCTCAGATCCCATTCAGTGAAGGACGCTAGCTGACTTACCAGACACTACAGCAGAAGTTCTGTGCAGTAATGCTTTCCTACAGAGGGACAGATCTTCCTTCTCAGGGCCTGAAATACTTCCTTCTGAGACACTCTTGTGCAATTTTTAGTAATAAGAGAAAGACATATATCACCGACACTTTAAGTACAGTTCACAGATGAGCTTGTAAGTGTGTCTGGTCCTACGTCTGTGGTTAGCAATGATGGTCATCTTGGCCAGGCTCATCAAGGATGGATGTTTGAATCTGTAAAGTAATGAATCGCTGCTGAACCATAATTAGCATTCAAGTGAGAGCCCTTTAATGTTTGTCTCTTCATGTTTAAAAGCATTGAAATTGTCTAATACCTTCCAAAATGGAGGATTTTTTTGTTTGTTTGAGGCTAGACAAAGCTGTGCATTGCATGGCAGAATGAAGACCAGAATATATACAAATACCAGAATTTTGTAACCTTAGTAACATTCTCAGTAATGATACTGTCATTCATGTAGGGACTGGTGTATACTGCTCTGGCCTAGCAATTTCCATTGCCAAGGAGCTTATGCTGCTAAGTTCTGAAAGTTGCACTGCTTTAGTGCCAACACTAAGGTGTTAGCCGCAAAATAGTTTGACACAGGAACAGAATTTGTCCCCGTCTTTAGTGTCTATCTCAACCTCAGTTCTTCTACACCAACATTCCTCAGTGCAGGGCTTGAGGGTCAATGGCTGTGCCAATTCATACTCTGATTTTTCCCACTCTCCATAAAGAATGACACGGAAATGGTTAACTGCGGGAACAAGGACAAATTCTGTCCTTGTGCCATTCTCTATGTGAGTGTCTGGAGCTGGACATTTGAGAAGCGTCTTTCTGCTAATGGCTTGAGTCTTTGGCCTCTCTGTGGCAAGATTAGATTGCCAGATGTTTTTAGGTGAGGGCCATAAAACTTTATGTTATACAACTGGCATACTTTTCTTTACTGTTCCAGCTCTGTGAAACAGGGATATAAGGAGCAATCTTAACTTCCTTCACCATCCTAAGACTCTTAGTAGCTTGAGAAGTGAGTAGAGGGCACAGCTTTGTAGGTTTTTACTCAGTGGGGATTGTTCTGGGAGTTACCCCATGAAGAGCAATGTCACGTGAACATGTGACACAATTGGACTTTTCATAGCAGTTGGACTCGGCTGCATCCATCTATTTGATTAGTCTGACGTGTGTGCAGAAAGTGATTTTGTAAATGTATATAGAAATGCAAAGAGAAAATGAGCTCAATGCACAAGAACAAAGAAATAGTCAAAATAAATGAGAGTTAGTGAACAGTCAGGCTGTTGTGGTTGTAAAGAAAGTCTCAGGTTTTTGGATGACTGTGTACACCAAACTGCAGTTTACATGAGATTAGTGGGCAAAGCCAAATTGATCTCAGCAGGTAGCACACACCGGGAATTGGACAACACTGTATTAAGAATACCCCAGGAAAGTAGGAGCTACTGTTTAGGTTCAGAAAAACATGATCTGTTAGACAATGTGTAGGGCATCGGTGGTAGAGACCCTTACACAGGGGAGGATGGCTGAAATTCCGCAGAGATGCTGCTCGTTCTTTATTCCAGCCTCCAACTTTCAGGTTCTGAGTTGCTAGTCCAGGTTTGGCCCAGTTCATTCCTCGAGGACTTCAAGCAGGCCAGGTTTTCAAGATATTCCTAATGAATATGCATCTAAATACAAAAGAAGCTATTAAATGCACTTATTATTTTTTAATCTTCAAATCATTAAATCATTCATAAAATATTATAGAATCAATTTAATAATACAAACAAACACCAACTCTTCACATTGCTCGACATACAATATTTAAAAACCCCACCCCTCTCTTAGTTTCCCATACAGACTTTTTCACAGTCCATCAAATAACAGTTTATAAGCAAACTTTGTGTTTTTCAAATGTTCATTGTTCAAATGACTGTTTCTCTTCCTGATAAGATTGATGAGCTGAATTCACCATTCGCCACTTTGTTGAATCCACTGATGAACTAAACAGTATTTTGTTAGCCCAGCTCTTTTACACAGAGCTGTGTTTTACAATAAGAACATAAGAATAGCCTTATTAGGTCAGACCAGTGGTCCATCAAGCCCAGTAGCCCGTTCTCATGGTGGCCAATCCAGGTCACTAGTACCTGGCCAAAACCCAAGGTGTAGCAATATTCCATGCTACCGATACAGGGCAAGCAGTGACTTCCCCCATGTCTTTCTCAATAACAGACTATGGACTTTTCCTCCAGGAACTTGTCCAAACCTTTCTTAAAACCAGCTACACTATTCGCTCTTACCACATCCTCTGGCAACAGTTCCAGAGCTTAACTATTCTCTGAGTGAAAAAAAATTTCCTCCTATTGGTTTTAAAAGTATTTCCCTATAACTTCATCGAGCGTCCCCTAGACTTTGTAATTTTTGACGGAGTGAAAAATCGATCCGCTTGTACCCATTCTACTCCATTCAGGATTTTGTAGACTTCAATCATATCTCCCCCGCAGCCGTCTCTTTTCCAAGCTGAAGAGCCCTAACCGTTTTAGTCTTTCTTCATACTAGAGGAGCTCCATCCCCTTTACCATCTTGGTCGCTCTTCTTTGAACCTTTTCTAGCACCACTATATCTTTCTTGAGATAAGGAGACCAGAATTGAACGCAATACTCCAGATGAGGTCGCACCATGGAGCGATACAGGGGCATTATAACAATGAAGCGTCTTTAGGGGCTATGGCTGGATGGGGCTCCAATTCCACGTTAAACCTTCACAAACTTTAAATATATCATCAATACTCCTTAAAAATATTTTCACTAAATAATATCTCACTACTTCACATCAATGTACATACCTTATAATTGTATTTCTTTATCATAATGCAGTAACACGGGGGATGTTACTAAATGGAGCACCAGACCTGACCTTAGCTTACAGAGTACTGCTTAGTTCATCAGCAGATTCATCAAAGTGGTGTGTGGTGAATTCAGCTCATCAATCTTATCAAGAAGAGAAATGATCATTTGAACAATGAACATTTGAAAAACGCAAATTTTGCTTATGAACTGTTATTTGGTGGACTGTGAAAAAGTTTGTATGGGAAACTTAAGAGAGGGGTTGGGGGTTGATATTGTATATCGAGCAATGTGAAGAGTTGGTGTTTGTATTAATAAATTGATTCTAATAATATTTTATGAATGATTTGAAAATTCAAAAATAAGTGCATTTAATACTTTTGTATGTAGATATTTAATTTGGAGCTATATCTTTTAAGAGAAGAGTTAGGTAATGGATATGCATGAGAAAGATCTGTGTACAATAGATGTAGTGGGCATACAAATCTTTCTCATGTATAGTCTACTACTAATTACCATTTCTATAGCGCTGCTAGACATACACAGGGCTGGACATCAAAACATAGAAGAGACAGTTCCTGCTCAATTTCCCCGTCCCCATGAGTTTTGTCGCTGTCCCTGTCCCATTCCTGTAAGCTCAGCCTTAACCGCACAAACCTCGAACACTTATGATTTTAAAGTGTTTGAGGCTTGTGCAGATGAGGACAGAGTTTGCAGGAATGGGGCAGGGACAGGAAAAGAACTCATGGGGATTGGACGGGAAAATGAGTTCCCACAAGGACGGGGAAAAATTTGTCCCCGTGTCATTCTCTACTTACAATCTAGTCAAGACAGACAAACTGGACAAGAAAGTGCATATCATTAGGGATTTGCTGAAAACCTGGCCTGTTTGCAGTCCTCAAGCTAATCCATGAGACCTTGTAACTACTTACAAGGTTCCATGGATTAGCTACAGACTTGTACAAGTTTAGTCCTTCAGGACTGCAAACATGTGAACCATTATTTAACACGGGTCACTTTCTACTGTGACAGGCTCTGTAAAAGTGTTGCCTGCGATTAGGGTTACTATCCCTCTCTTCTACAAAACTGCGATAGCAGTTTTTGGTGCGGTGAGCCACACTGAATGGCCCGCGCTGCTCCTGACACTCATAGAGTTCCTATGAGCGTTGGGAGCAGCGTGGCTCTGCACTACAAACTGCTAGCGCAGTTTAATAGAAGAGGGAGTATATGGCTGCAGAAAAAAGAGAACGGATTAAGGCAATCAGGTATTAGTTCCATTGCTTTCAATTGAATTAAAACCCAGATGTCTCAATCCATCCTACTTTTCCTGGAGCTATATGGAAACCCCCTACCTGCGATATCAAGAGGCAACATTGTGAATCAGTCTCTGGAGCTGTATGTGCACTAACCATACTGCCCAGATGTAATGGCATGTTATTCATGAATATGTCACATTTGTGAATTGCTCATTAAACATTTGTATTGTTGGAAATGGATACAAGCACCATAACATTTTTCTAACAGAAATGTTTTATTTTCTAAGTCTAAAGTACGTAGCAGTGAAGCAGAGTTGTAACTTGATGGTTTTTTAATATTTGATTTTGTTTTATGGAACCAAAGTATGTCTCAAGGTTTGGAGTTTGCTATGTAGATTCTTAGAAAATGGGGTTTTTTTTGGTGTGTTTATGTGTTTTACCATGTTCTAAAGATTCATAAAATGCTAATTAGAAGATTTTGCTAGGACAGAACATGATTGTTTATCAGTCATAGCCATCTGTTGGTGTTTTTATATTAAATTTGAAGGGAAATTATGGATTATATTAAAGTTTCTGATTTGTCCTCATCATAGTTTGTGAAAGAAAAAAAAGCAATAAATCTTGAAGATCTGAACTGTTTATTAAGACTGCTATCATCCAGCCTAAAAGAGGCATCCCCTTCAAATACTCTAATCGAGAAGTGGTATCCAGCATAAGAGTGTGTTAGAGAGCTGAGCTATACTAGAAATCAGTCACATAATAGATAATACAAGACTGAATCACAAAATGAAGGCGTGCATTTAAATGTGACTCACTAGTGCTAATTTTAACAGAAATGCTTGTCAGTTTGCATTCATAAGGGAAAAAAACTATACAATTTTACAGTATAATAATTTAATACTATTAGGTTATTCCTTGCCATGTGGTCCAATATTGAAAATCATTCCCTCTCGACTTCCTCCAAATTGAATAAAATTTTGTGTGGATGTACCCTATAGCTTCAAATGAAACCATGTAAAATTTTTCAGCTAGATCTCTTGGTTTGAGACCCAGAAGCTGTTGAATGTAAGTTACTTGGAGTGCTGTTCTCTGCATAACACAAAATAGCAAATTTGTCCAGTCATTACAGCCTAACAAAGCCTCCATGAGAATTGAAATTGTGTGGATTAATACAACCCCTAGCACTAACTTCATGAGCAAAGTTTGGAATGTAACATTAGTTTACCTCCCCTTTTTATGAGCCAGCAGAGTAGGCAAAAAAAGCCCGGATTCTGTATAGGCGACAGGCATCTACAGGGAACCCGATTCTCTAATCGACATCCATGTTACAGATGCCAGTTACAGAATCGGGTTGTAGTATATGCGGCCGCTAAGTTTATTGCAGCAAGGGATCTCCCTGCAGTGATAAGATTAGCAGCTGCCGCCACCCCCCTCCCCCCCCAAACGAACGTGGCAGGAGGGATGCCCAGTTCCTCCTGCCCATAACACCAGGGGAGAGACTGGGCATTCCTCCTGCCGTGTTCGTTCGGCCAGTGGGGGGGGGGGGTTCTTGGCAGGAGGGACTGGGCATCCCTACCAAGTTCGTTCAGGGGGGGACTGGCTGCCACTAAACTTACTGCAGCATGGAGATCCCTTGACGCGATAAGCTCAGCGGCCATGTCTACTTACATTGTACACATCTCCCGCTGGCCTAGGAAGATGCGTACAGCTGCCTAGATCTGCCTAATGTTACTTCTGGGCCAAACCACACCTTTGCCTAGCCTTAGGCGAGCTTAGACAGGCTTGCGTGCCTCCCTAGGCCCACAGAGACGCCTCCAATGTAGACAGCCTGCCTCAGGAACTTTTTTCTAAAAGCGTGCATCCCGATTGGCTGGTTAGACAGCAGTAGGAAGCCTACTGCTGCCTACAATCAGGACGCAGTTTATAGAATCTGGGCCAAAATGTCCAGGCTATTGTTCATCCAGACCACCAGGATATCTATCTTTATACCACATTTTCAACCAAAATTTTGTCCAACTCCCAAACACCCAAAACAAGACCATTTGGACATGGGAGGGGCCAGTCTTGTAATGGACTGGCCACCCAGACATGGCAACAAAGCACTTGGAGCACCTTAGAGGACACTGCTGTGAACTTCATAAAAAGGGTACCAGATAAACATCTCACTAGAACTCCCTTATAGGTTATGGTAAGCCCCCCCCCAAAACCCACTTGCCTACAATCCCAATAGCCCTTATGGCTGCAGATGGCACCTATGTGGTAGTAGAGTAGGGTTTTGGTGAGTGCACATGTTCCACCACAAATGTAGTGGTTAGAGTGGCTTATGGGCCTGGGTCCTCTTTATGGTTCACTAGCCCATCCCCCAGGCTATTTAAGATACCTGTGTGCAGCTCTACTAGGCTTTCCTATACCAGGTGCTGATGTTCTGGAGACAGGTATGTACTTTTTTATTCTGATCTTTATGGGTGTGTGAAGGGGTCTGTGAATACTGGGTGTGTGGGTCTTTACTTTGTATCTGCAATGGTTATCTGGTCACGGATACCTTTTTGGCACTTATACCTGTTTTTACATTGTCTAACTCGCAGCGTACAAGTTTCATACAGGATGTCTAGTAAAACATTTGATTATCCCTGCAGGATGACTAAGTCTAGGTCAGCCCACATCCCGCCCTAACCACTCCTCCAGATATGCTCCTTTCAGCTCTGGGCGCACAGCAGCATCCAGAGGCATAAAAAGTCCCTCGACACATCCAAAAAGTTGGTTTAATTATCGGCGCTTGGATGACCTGTCTTTTAGGTCGTCCAAGTGCGAACTTGGGCGGGTTTTTAGATGTGTTTAAGTTTTGATTATGACCCCCCTTAGGTTTTGGACCACAGGCTAATATCAATGTGCTTTAGTTTACAAGTTAGTCAAAATAATCTTATGATTCAAAGTTAACATTCACAAGGCCCTGCTTGATCCTTTCATTGGCCCATTAAAAAAGATACTATGAGGGTTTCAGAGGAGCATATGGTTTTTGAAGCTCCAATGAGAACTTCAACAGGAAAGCAATACAGCTATTTATGACAAATTCAAGGCTAGCTGCATGATGAACAATATTTGAAGTGATTGTGAAGCACTACTACCATTTATCATTTTCTATAGCGCTGAAAGGCATACGCAGTGCTGTACATTTAACATTCAATAGATGGTCCCTGCTCAGAAGAGCTTACAATCTAATTGGACAGACAAGACATCTCAGGATTTGAATACTGCTAGAGAGGGAGCATGAAGTATTTACTCTGGCAGCCTGTTCCAGGCATATGGTGTGGCAAGAAAGAAGAGACAGAGTCGAGTTGGCGATGGAGGAGAAGGGTACAGATAAGAGAGACTTACCTAACTAATGGAGTTCATAGGAGGGAGCATAGGGGAAGATATTGAAGGGCTACAGAATGAATGCACTTATAAGTTATGGTGCTTGTATCCATTAAGTCAGTAAGAGGAGTTTGAATATTCAGAAATGGATGGGGAACCAATGAAGTGACTTGAAAGGGGTAATATGAGCATGGTGGCTCTCGCAGAATATGAGTCATGCAGCAGCATTTTAAATGGATTGAAGGGGAGATGGCTGAGCACAAGACCTGAGAGAAGTATGTTGTAGTAGTCTAAGTGGAAGGTGATAAGAGTGTGAATAAGGTAGTGTGCTCGGAGAGTAAAGGTCAGATTTTGGTAATATAGAGGAAGTGACAGGTTTTAGCAGTTAGTTGGATCTGAGTGGAGAAGGAGTCAAACATTACCCAAGGTTGCAAGCTGACAAGACAGGGAGGAGAATGTTATCTACAGAAATAGAGAATGACGGGAGGAGGGAGGTGGGTTCAGGCAGAAATATAAGGAGTATGGTTTTAGCCATATTTAATTTTAGATGGCGGTGAGACATTCAAGCGGCAATTTCGGACAGGCATGCTGAGATTCAGGCTTGAATTCCTGTAGCGATATCTGGTGTAGAGAGATAGATCTGGGAGTCATCAGCATAGAGGTAATATTGAAAATCATGGCAGGAGATCAGTGTACTGAGAGAGCGGGTATATATGGAGAAGAGGAGAGGGCCCAAGACAGAGCCTTGAGGTTCATTGATAGACAGTAGGATAGCAGCGAAGTGGGATCCACCATTACATACACTGAAAGTACTGAAAGCACAATTTATCTTTGAAATTGTTACTTTTTCCTCTCCTCATGCACCATCTCTCCCTGCCCTCCACCCTATGTCCAGCATTTATCTCTCTCGCTATCTTTTCCATGCATGTCTCCCTCCCTTCCACCATATGCAGGATTTCTCCCTCTCATCCCTTTCTACCTTTGTTGCATCTCTCCATTCTCCACTCCATGTCCAACAATTCTTCCTTTCTCCTCTCCCACCATGTGCAACAGCTTCCCATCCCCTTGTGCAGCAGTTTTCCAACTCTCCCTCCTATCCCTCAGTGCAGCAGCTTTCCAAACCCTCCCTCCCATCCCTCGGTGCAGCAGCCTTCCATCTCTCTCTCCCATCCCTCAGTGCAGAAGCCTTCCATCCCTCCTATCCCTCTGTGCACCACTTCCCAATCAACCAACTGTAAATCTATATTTGTAGCTTGAATTCCACTGCCATAATGGGATTCAAACTTGCCCCCCCCCCCCTTTCCTCTAGGACACTGGAATCTCCTGGAAGTCACATGATCTGAAGCGCAGGGAGCGAGTGGAGGTTGTTGTCCGTGCGACCTACACTTGTAGTACACAGGGCCCCACAGCCTACAGTGAGGCCTCCTAAGGCACCAGCAGCGGTGGCAAAGACCAGCAGGCAGAAACAGGTGGGAAACAGGCGTCTCGTGGCCTGCTGGCCAGGGCTTCCCTCTGCTGCATCATAAATGATGCAGCAGAGGGAAGGCCCCAGAGGGGCAGGCCAAGAGCAGCCTGTGTCTCTGCCTGCCGGCCTCCGCTGCTGCTGCTTTAAGAGACTCAGATATGTCTGGAGACACAGAACTCGGTAAATCAGTGAGTCAATTTTTTTTTTTTTTTTAAGTGAATCGATTTGGGCAGCACTACTGGACACCGGTAGCGATTTTTTTAAAAATGAGTCATTCTCCAAAAAACACTCATGCAAATGAAGTTGGTGGAGACTAGAGAAGACTCGCTAAATTTGCATGTGCCCATCACTGGTGATAGCAATGGGCACATGCACAGAAAAAACGCTAAAAGAAAAAAAAAAACCCACAAGAGTGGGAGAGATGTCCAATCTCTCCTGCAGCCAACCAAATCCCTCTGCAGCGGGAGAGATGCCAACTCTCTCCCACCACCAGGTGAGCCCTCCCCAGCAGCAGAAGAGATGACCATTCTCTCCCGCCACAACTCCCCCCCCCCCTTTCCCTGCAGTGGGAGAGATGCTCACTCTCGCCGCCAAGCGAACCCCCAAGCAGCAGGAAAGATGCCCATTCTCTCCTGCCACAAACAACCCCACCCCCCCCCGCAGCGGGAAAGATGTCCACTCTCCCACCACCAAGCAACACCCCCCCTGCAGCAGGAGAGATGCCCACTCTCTCCTGCCACCAAGCGACCCCCCTGCCTCCAATCCCTTTCCCCTTACCTTGAAATAGTTGGCTGACTAGAGGGATGCCTACTCCCTCCTGTCAGCTGGCCCACCTCTTCAAAATAGGCCTTCCCATCCCCGGTGCATCCTGGCAGAGGCCCGAGGCTCTGATTGGCTTATGGGAGGGGCCTTAAACAACCTGGGCCAATCAGAGCTTTGGGGAGGGGAATGCCCATTTTGAAGAAGTGGGCCAGGTGGCCGGAGAGAGTAGGCATCCCTCCAGTCAGCTAACTAGTTCAAGGTAAGGGGAAGAGGGAGTTGGAGGTAGGGGGTGTTGTTTGGCAGCGGGAGAGAATGGGCATCTCTCCCGCTGCTTGGGGGGGGGAGGGTTGCTTGGTGGCAGGAGAAAGTGAGCTTCTCTCCCTCTGCAGGGAGGGTTGTTTGCGGCAGGAGAGAATGGTCATCTCTCCCACTGCTGGGGGGGGGGGGGTTGTTGCCGGCGTTTTAAACAGTGCCATCACTGTACTAGCACCCCTGGACCAGTTGCTGATTTTTGTCAACAAAAGTTGACACCACTCTTAGAAAATGGCTCGATTTTAAAGAATCTACCAGAATGCTAATTTTAATGTTGAAGAGCCCATTTGCATGGCAGTGTCAGAGGCTGCTAGAAAGCTTGCTAAAGACAGAGATAAGCCATTTTGATAATCCACCACTAAAATGTGTACAGGCTAAACCGTCGGAAACCAGTTTAGCGACTATGTTAAAGTTTTGAGAATCTGGCCCTTAGTCCCTTATATCCCTAGTCATATTCCTCTCAGGCTTTGATTTTCCCTCCCCCCCCTTCATCTAGATTTTATCCAAGGACTTTGCCCAAGGGTCATCCTTGAGGAATTCTTTCCCTCTAGATCTTCTGGAACCCTCTTGCCTCATACTGGAAAAAAAAAAAGTGGTTATGACATGGCTGTACTAATTTCTTCATGCTGCCTTCATTGATGCCTCCTGTCTCCCACCACCAGTCTCTCTTCTCCTTTTCCATCGCCCGGCTTCTCAGTTTCTGCTCTCTCGTCCCTGTTTAAACAGATATTGTAAACTGCTGTGTTATGCCTTTGGACATTAACCATGGTAGATCAAGTACTTGTAATAATAAATGAATTTCCCCAAATAAATAAATCATTTTGCTTTGATTTTTGTGTGTAATATGATAACCTACATCTTCTAGGGGGGAAATCAGTCCCTGGTTGGGGTAGTGTCAATCCTGTGAAAAGCTGTAAGAAACATTTTGCTGGTGGGCTGTGGTGCCCCTTCTGCAGTTTCTGCCTTGTGCCCCAGCATGTCTAATAAGTAACCTGGAAGCCGCATTTGAAAGCTTTTACCAAAATGACGTTATAATTAACGATGAGGCTTTGGGTATATTTTTGCTGATTGGGACTCTAGCTCTCACCTGTTGGTTCAGCACAAGTGAAGAAAATTATGGACAGTTTGGAGTGAAGAAGTAGCCTATTGGTTAGAGTGGCTACCTCAGCGCCCTAAGCTCACTAACAATAGCGACTCAATCACTGTTGGCCGATTTTCCAACAGCGATTGATTCACTATTAAGTTTACATGCAAACCCACCGACTCACTCGCTCAGTGAGTCACATGATGCACCGGGGAGGGTCCTAAGGCCGTGGCATAGCAGGCCGGGCGGAGGAGCAGGAGGTGTTTGCGGTTCCTCCTTCTCCCAACAGAAGAGGTATGGACAACGGGGTGGGGAGGGGGCACTGCGGTGGCAGGAGGGAGTGGGCATCCCTCCTGCCATACTTAGGTTTGGTGCTGGGAGGGGCGTCGGGGGGGGAGCGTCTGGTGGCAGGAGGGAGTGGGCCTCCCTCCTGCCGTTTTTTTCGGGGAAGCCGGCCGGTGGGAGTCTTCATGGCAGGAGGGAGTGGGCTTTTCTCCTGCCATCTTTTTGGGGTTGGGGGGAACGGTGGCTCAGGGGGCATGCAATTGTCGGGGGTTGTTGGGGGAGGGCCGTTGTGAGTGGTTGGGGGGGGGATTATTTTTATGGCGTAAAATATCTGCCATGGAAAAAAGACAAAAAACAGGCAGACTTGTAAAAAAAAAAAAAAAAAAAGGCAGACCTATTGGTCTACAGCAGTTGGGTTTTAGGATCATAAAACCCAATGATAATAGCCAAGCAAATGTAAGTGAATCAGTCGCTTGGTTATTTTGCATGGGCTTTTACTAATTTGCATAGTCGGATCGGAAAATGGGTGATCGAGGGGAAAAACATATGGTGGGCCGTTTTGCGACGATCGCTGAGTTTAGTGAATTGGGGGCTAAGTGTTTGAAGATTGTGCAGATGAGGACAGAACTTGCAGGGGCGGGGACAAATCTGACTCTATGTCATTCTCTGGTTGTGGGTTCCATTCCCACTGCAGCTCCTGTGACTCTGGGCAAGTCACTTAACACTTTATTGGCCGAGGTACAAAATAAGTACCTATCTAAAATATGTAAATAGCTTTGATTTTAACCACACAGAAAAAGAGGTATATCAAGTCCCATCCACTGTACTATTACTAATAGTCAAATACAATGACCCTGTCACGTAAAGAAAAAAATAAATAAAAAATCCCCAAAGAAATGCACAGATGGCTGAAATGTTAAATAGCCTTGGACACGAATCTTTTACCAGACCTCATTCTGTGAAATTCAGGGGCATGCGCACATTTATTCACGGGTCGGGTGTATTATATAGCCAGAGAGCTCCCACTGCATCCGAATATCTATATTTATCTCCGGATACTGAATCTCAGTAAGACACTCGAGAAAAATGAACAAAACTGAAGCTACTGTTCTTTACAGAAAGTATTAGGAGATCTCTTTGATGAAGGGATCCGAGGATATTCTATACAAAAATAATTATAGTTTAATGTTTTCCTTCCGCACGTATTTAATATCTGCGGAATTCTTACAGCACATTGCACAAATAAACTACTAAACTATAACCCGCGAGCCCTTTGATTAGCCGGACACAACCTCCTACGACCTTTCCAAGATGGCGTCCTGGGGAGGTCACTTTTCCTCAACTCCCGCCTCCCGCCGACCAGTTTTGCTGCACTGATTGGTGGAATCGCGGTAGGCGCGAGCTGTCAATGGTCGGAGCTGGGCGGGGCCGGAAACGTTAGGAGAGTGGCCGGGAGGGGAGGATGTGGAGCAGAGCAGGAATGTCCTCGGAGGTAGGCAGAGCTTTGAAGGCGGTGTTGGAGCGGGTGCAGAGGGCTGCGGCCCAGAGACCCCAGGTAAAGCTCGGGGGTAGGATTGTGAGTGTATCTTCACCCTCCTAGACCTTGTTTCCTATTCCCACCTTGACATCTGTTTCTAGTGCTGTTTTTGCCCCCAGCTCTACTTCTGCCTTCTGCTTCACTCGCTGTTCCTATGTCATGCTTCTACCTATGTTTCTTTTCTTATCTCTAGTACTCCTGGCCTTGATTTTAGCTTTGCTGCTGCCCTTACTTCCTCCACAATTGCTCCTTCTATCTCTGTAGTACCTGATTTCAGATCAATATCAGCACAGTCTATCTAGTCTGACCAGTAAGGTGATAAGTGTACTCCCCTGCTCCTTTCTCTGTGGGGTTGCTTTTTTTCCCCTTTTCCTCCTGTTCTTTTCCCTTTTCTTAGTTCTTCCTTTGCATTTCGGGGTAAGGCCATCTCCCTGGGCCCATCCCCTCCATGAATGTTGCATGTCTGTTTTATGCTGGGTCTGATCCAGGGGCTTCTATCACAGTGAGCAAGTAAGGATTATGGATGCACATGGACTTTAAGTTATGTTACTGGTTGAGTGTTGGCAGTGGGATTTCCTGCCAACTTTGTTCTTTGGAGGTGTAGAAACTTCGTATATCCAAGAATTTGAATGGGGTTTTATATTCTTAAGCAAGCTAGTTCCTAACCTCATCTACTGCATATCCCTACTCCTAGCTTTGCGATAAATAAGTGCCAGGGTGTGTTTTGGGTTAAAAGAAGCACTTCCAAGTTAGCTAGTGTCAGTGGAATGGAGGAGTAGCCCCAATGGTTCAGTTTCTACTGCAGCTCCTTCTAATCCTGGGCAAGTCACTTAACCCTGACCATTTGCTATGACCATTATGGAACATGCAGTGCTGATTTCAGTGGGTGGAACAAGAGCCTAGAAATGCCCTAGGATTCAAATCATAGCTAGAAGCAGTCAGAAAATCTCACTCCAGGAGCTTCATATCTTGTCAATTCTAGAAGGGTAAGATTTTTTTTTTTTGTTCAATGTGGGTTTCATTCAGAAGTATGTTCAGCCTCATACTGTACTTTTTATACAGTGATAAGCTGCTGAGCCTGAGTCCCTTGCACTATAGATGTTGGAATGGGGTGAGCCACAGCGGCAGCCCCAAAACTTTCCTCTCTCTTCCCCACCTCTTCCGGAGAATGTGGTGAAATCAGTTAGCTTAGCGGGGTTTAAAAAAAAGGCTTGGATAATTTCTGGAAAGAGAAGTTCATAGGCCATTATTGAGATGGCTTGGGGAAATCCACTGCTTATTCCTAGGATAAGCAGCATAAAATCTGTTTTACTAGAGATCTAGCTAACCTAAATTTTAATGCAATTGTTCTTTAGCACATTTGTTAATTTCATCAAGTTCCACTTCCTTTGCCACCAGAGTCTCCTGGCAGTCCAGCCACGACTTGTGGCTGTCAGCAAAACCAAGCCTGTGGACATGGTGATTGAGGCCTATGCACAGGGGCAACGTTACTTTGGAGAAAACTATGTAAGTACATTTCAATCCCCTTCTCTTTCTGTCTGTTGTAACCCTGAGTGTAAAAGGGCTATTTGAGACCCATAGTTACATCAGGACTCTTACTCCTGGCAGAATTCTGCGCACAAAATTGGCAAAATCTGCAAGTTTGTCAATATTTAAACAATATTTTTGCTAATTATTATCCATATTTCATTTAAAACATTTTAAAATAAAATGGTTTTCTTCTACCTTTATTGTCCTGGGTGTTTTATTTTTCCATCATGTTGGTTCCAGTTTCTTTTTTCTGCTTTCCTGTTGTCTGCTAATTCTGCTTCATGTGACTGCTATCCATTTGGCCTTTTTTACTCTCTCTATTCCCTCACTACACCGGCTTCAGACATATTGATCATTCCTTTTTAGCTCTTTTCTGCTTCTTTCTTACCATTCTCCTCTTTTTTTACTTTTCAGCTACCTATCAAATTTCCATCTTTTCTCCCATTCCCCATCTCATTCCTTCCTCAATCCTCCATTCTTTTCATCTTCAATGTACCTCCTTTATAATATTTCTACCCTCTGTTATGTTTATCCTCTCGTCTTTTTCCTTGCCACCCTCTCCTACGCCTCAGGGTTTTACCATTCTCAGCGTCTTCCTTCCGGCATCTGCTCTCTCTTCCTTCCATCCCCACCCTCGTAGCCTGACATCACCCTATCTCGTCACTGCTGCACTCTTCCCCATGGTCCAGCATTTCTCCCACTCTCTTCCCTCACTCCCATTTCCAGGCATCTTTCCATCACTCCATTCTACTCCTAGATCCAACATCTCCTTCCTTCTCTCCCTCCTGTGTATCTCTCCCTCCCTCTCATCCACACTGATGTCGAACACCTCTCTGTCCCTTCCTTGTGTCCTGTGTTAAATCTCTCTATCCCCTTCCATGCACCATCTCTCCCTTCCTTCATTATGTTCAATTTCATCCTCTCTCCTCACCCCTGTGCATGTCTCCCTCTCCTCCCCCTGTGCCAGCATCTTGCCTTCTTCTCACCCCTCCCCCTGTGCCAACAACTTTTCTTCCTCTCACACCTTCCCTCTCTCTGCGCCATAATGCAAGTGTTAAGAGCCAACAACTTTCCTTCTCTCCTCCCCTGTACTCTGCTTGTTTGGGTTATGGTAGCGACAGCAGCTCTCACACGTTGCCTGCCGCTAATCCGGAGGCCTCCCCTTTGCCGCGGAGAGACTTCGGGTTAATGGCAGGCAGCATGTGGGAATTGCTGCTGATAATGCGACCCGAATAAGCTGACACGGTTGAGATTCTGCGCGGGAAAAGGGAATTCTGCGCGACTGTGAGTTCTGCATTGCACAGTCGCGCAGAATTCCACTAGGAGTTGACTCTGTCCCTCAAAATGTGATCTTATTGAAAGATGAGTCTCAGAGCTACATTCCAGTTGTCTGGTAAACCAAAATTTTATTTTCTTTTCTGGAGTAATGCTTTGATAAGCTGTGACCTTGTTGGCACTAGTGAGTTTGCCTGGCTCTGAGCCTTTGGCATGCATGGAAAATATAGGACCTGAATGTATTCAAAGGGGCATTTCCATTGTGGTGTTGAATGCTTAGTTGTGTGTCATGACTGTAAAACATGTCCAGGTCTGCTGCCAGCCACCTCTGTTTGTAGGATGTGGCCATGGGGGTATGTGGGGAGGGGGCACCTAGCTGGCTCTATGACCGTTGTACCTTGTGATGGGGAGTAGAGTTGGATTTGATTCTTGGTAGAGACCCAAGTATCTCGGAGGCGACACCTACTGGATAGGGTTCAGGGTGCACTTCTTTTGGCTTTCTGTAGTAGTAGTTCATGCCTCTTGATTCTCACTGTTGCAAAGGCTAAGCTAGACAGGATTGAGAGCAAGTTGGCGGGTGAAGGGAACCTGGGTTAACTTTGAAGGCTTTTAGCACCATAGCCCCAGTGGACTTGGGAACCGACAAGAAAGAGCTGTTGGGCAAAGTAGTTCAGATATTTTTGCTCCTTTGGCTGTCCCTGGTGGAAAGCCTGGCTTCCTAATAACTGAAAGCATATTTTAATTCTTTCCAGGTTCAAGAGCTGTTAGAGAAGGCATCAGATTCTAAAGTAAGTTAGTGTGTGTGGCTCTTCTTTCAGTTCCTATATGTGTTAAAAGAAGGGTTGCCCAGGAAGGGAGCCTTTATACTCAGTTTCCCAAAATGTATTAGTGCTTGAAGTATGGCTAGCGTATTGCCAGATTTGAATGACTGTTTGTTTGTTTTTTAATTTTCCAGATTCAGGCCACATGTCCGGATATTAAATGGCATTTTATAGGTCACCTACAGAAAAACAACATTAACAAATTAGTTTGTATGTAATTCTTATTTGTTTATTATATATGTATTTTTTGAGCATTTGACACCCTAGTTTTTGAGTCTCTACTCATCTTCAGTCTCTCCTTGCTCACTTAAGCTGTTCCCAACCTCTTTATGCTGGAAACACTGGATTCCATCAAGTTGGCAGACAAGGTGAACAGTTCCTGGCAGAAGAAAGAGTTACCGGAGAAGTTAAAGGTTATGGTGCAGGTCAACACCAGCGGGGAGAGTAGTGAGTACTCTGTGTGATTTCTGTTGACTGACGCATGAAGCTGTTCCAGGGTCCCTCCATGAATGATTCAAATGAAAAGTTAGATTTTGATTAGCTGAAGCATAGGTTTGAGTTCATGAAAATATTTCCAGTTTATTTTTTATAATTATCCTGTCAACTGGAATTCTTCTTATAAGTCCGCAATACCCTATTTAATGATCCAAATTCTATGATTGGCTAGCTTAGTTAGTATCTAATAGAGATTGAAAGTTTCTGGAGCTCATTCACCACAATGATTTTGGATCATTCTTATGCTGAACCAGTGGAGGATATCAGAGTCTGCACAGAATGCAATATGAGAATGCATGACTGGAGGTTTGGAGGTCTTATTTGAGGCATTGGGATCAATCTGGGTCACTACACTTGGAGCAGGATGCACGAAGCTGACACCACGGGTGAAATAAAATACCATGGTAGAGCAATTTTTATTTTACTGGTGATGCTCGACACAATAGAATGCAAATTATATGCATGCTATTTGTGCAGAGCAGCACCAGTAAAACAAGAGAGGAACTGTGCTTGGTGCCTGCTCAGAAGAGCAATTGCTAGGCTCAGCTCCTCCTCCTCCTTGCAGCCGTCCTTCTCTTTCCCTTTGCCCAGTCACGATTAGCTGAGAGCCAGCAGAGGGGAGAGCGGTAACTGCAGCCTTTGAATCGGGGCTTCCTCTGCCAGCTCCTGCTTTGGAGTCAGCAAGGGAATCCACAAATCGGCTTTTTTTTAAAAAATAGAGAAAGCTGTTGTGTGTACACAACACACGTACATAAGAGCTGCGCTTATTTTTTTTTAAAAAACAACATAAAAAACCTCCTCCCCTGGGCCATCCCTTTCCTGGTGTATCCCAGGGGAGGGGCTTTAGGCACCTGAGCCAATCGGGGCCTTGGGACACTGTCCTGCACATCCCAGGATGTACTGGGAAGGGGAAGACCTGCCATTTTGAAGAGGTGGGCCTTCCGGCAGGAGGAAATAAGCATTCCTCTTGCCAGTCTTCAGTAGAAGGTATGGGTGGGATCCGGCATCGGTGGGGAGGGGCCCACTAGTCAACTGGGCTTTGTTTTTGGGTGAGGAAGGAGGACAAGTACTCGGTGGGAAGGAAGGAGGAATTAGGGGTATTTTTTGTTCAGTGGTGGGTCTGAGCTGCTTTAGCCTTATTTTCATGTTGGTGCCTGAGCCAATCAGTGCTCAGGCACTGACAGGAAAGTAAGGCTATGACAGTTCAGACCCTGTTGGAAAATTTTGCCTGTAAAAAGTGAGCAAAAAGTTTAGACCATTACATGGAGTGCTCATTATAATACTAATGAGCTCCTTGTAGTGCATTAGCATAGGAATCTCTGTGCTGCTAGGAGGATTGTTGGCAGCCACGGAGAACCCTTTTGTGCATCAGGAGGGAAGCTTTCTTTCCCAGTAAAACTGCTTTAACGAGTCCTACTGCCACAGAAAGCCGGGATTTCAGTTGGTGCCCTTGACCTTCCAGGTGACTGGGTTCCCGGGCTTACTTCCCTCCAGGTGTGTCCCAAGTGGAAGTGCTGGTAGTGCAGTAAGCAGAACTCTGCCAAGAGCAAGACCTAAAACTGTGATTTCCAGCAACTAGACTAGAGGAAGGTAGATCTCTCCCCCTCCCCCAATATTCCAAGTTTATTTTTTATTTTTTTTAATCTCTTCCTAATTAGAGCATAGGTAATCTTTTTTATTTCTAAGGCTGGAGTGAAAATGCATCAGAAGAGGAGTTGACTGTTCTTGCATTAATCAATTATTTTAATCAAAAAGCCTCTGTTTGGTTTTGAGGGGATGACTCATTCTCCGGTCCATTTAATGCATGCTAGGCATGATACAGGCTTAGGAAAAAAATCTTTATTCCTGAGATTCAGCCTTTAAATCTGCCTCTCTGTAGCATGGGTATTATTGTGTGTGAACTGGAATGTGGATATATTGAAGCATTATGAAGTTCCTGGTACTTTGGAAATTCCTGCTTAGACTAGACAGATAATCTGCGGTTCTAAGAACTTCTCCTCCTCTATTTTTCAGGTAAGCATGGTCTCCCACCTGCGGAAACTGTGGCCACTGTGGCACATATCACCCAGAAGTGTCCCAGCCTTGAATTTGTTGGTTTAATGACAATTGGAAGCTTTGAACATGACCCCAACCAAGGACCTAATCCAGATTTCCAGGTGTGTACATTTTACTTGTAGCCAGTGATTATAGTTTTGAGTACCAAGAAGAAATACTGATCTCTATAGGCAACCTTCCTGTGAGAAGGTTTGAGGCTTCCCAGACAATAATGTATCTAGGGAGGGGGCGCTGGAGCAGCAGCTGAGACTTTGCAAATAAGTGGCAGCAAAACAAAAGGTAAATTCGTCATCTGAAAGCAAAAGTGTGAAATGTGCGCTTGATGCAAAATAGAGAAAATGAGAAGTGAAGCATGCACAGAGTTGGCAGGGAAAGCCCCAAGCAGCTCAGCGGCAGGGGAAGCCCTGAAGCAACCTCCTGCCGCTTGGCTGTTCAGGGCAGGAAGAGTAGTATATTTTTTTTGTCTTTTTTAAATGGGCATAGATGTTGTGTGTGTATTACACGGTACTTCTTTCTGGGCATCGATCGGAATGCTTATTTTAATATTGATGAGCTTATTGTAATCCACTGACATACGATTATCAGAGACTGCTACATACCACGGAAAAGACTGTGATAAGACATTTTGGGCATCAAATAGCTGAAATACTTCGATGCTAAACAGGTTAAAACTGGTTTAGCGTTGATCGTTAAAGGCACAGTGAGTTTTGAGCATATGGGCCTCAGGGTCCTCTTTCCTGCCCAGTGCCATTGCTGTTTTAAAATGAGACTGCTGCAGGAAGTCCCAGCAGCCGTTTTGAGATCGACGCCAGCATAAGCAAGAGTGATTGGCACCGGTATAGGAGCAGTCTCCAATCTCAATATTGCTGCTGGGATTTCCTGCAGCAGTCATTTTAAAACAGGTAATAAAGATGGGGTTCTTTTCTGCCCCTGAAGAGACATTAGGGAGGGGGGCAAGCACAAATTTTTGGGTTTCGATTGGCCTCTAATTTTTGCTTCTCCAGTGGTGCTCTGGAGTGTCCAATTCTGATGGCCCTTATTCTGCACTTGGCTAAGGTCTGTCTATGCTATGTGTGCGTGACTGAGGTATGGCATCCTACTAGTGTGTGTTATGTAGAAACCTGGATCAGTTTGGCTTGTTCTGTGTCCTAGTAGAAGGTGTATAGGGGTTCCGAGGGCTTGGTGTAGTGATTGCAGTGCTGTTTCTCTTCAGAGGCAGGGTTGGTACTGTTAGTTAGTACTGTTATAGTAGCCCAAGCGTGGCATTTTGCAAGATTTTGTGTCTGACGATGAAGGAAGTCAGTGCTGGTGTTTAACTGTATTTTTTTTCCAAAGATGTGTTTTCAACAGGATCATCCCTGAGGAGGTAGGGGACTGTGTTCATTGCTTTAGTACAGGCAGTCCCCAAGTTAAGAACTAGTTTCGTTTTTAAAGCTGCTCTTAAGTCTGATTTCTATGTAACTTAGAACTTGTAGATTTTAAGATGCTTGCTACTTACCTCTTCTCCCAGCTGATAAAAAAGGCCAACTGTCCCTAACAGTGTTCCCTCTAAGGTACAGCATGCACAACCACACACTGTTCTTAATGTGGTCATGCATCATTCCCGAATCTGCCACAGGAGAAGTGTAGGAGTCTATGCTACTGGAAATACTGCTCATTGAAATCAAATGAAGCCGCAACCAAGTCATACTTAAGTGGGACGTCTGTAATCAATATCTTTATGTATCTGGCAATTCCTCTGTCTGCTACTTCTCTACCCTGCCTCTGCCACCTCTTCTGTCTCATCTGAACCACATGGTACACGGTAGAAACCTGTGGAACATCGTATGGCACAATTGATCTGAGCTGTAAATTACATGGGTACAAGAGGCAGGAAGAGTGGATTACAGAAGCAGTGAGCCTGCAGTGGCACTAGCTGCTGTCTTCTACTATCAGCTGGGATTGGGTAGCTTTGGGGAAGGATGCAAACGTCCTCCCCACCCCTCCTGAGATGCACCAGAGATTCTCACTACACCATTTTCTTTTTTATTCGTAAAAGTTTGGAAAGACCTTCCTTCTGTAACTAAAGTTCTCTCTCATCTACCCACTTTTCGTAAAGTCCTGAAGACACATTTAGTTCAGAAATTTACTAATGATCCTTCTTTTTCAAATAATCATGAAAAAATAAAATATCTGGCCTAAAAGATATAGTTTATGTTCTAATCTCCTGTATAATTTTATTAATATTTTGTTAACCGAGTCGAGCCCTCCTGTTGGGATGAATCAGTATTTAAAAAAAATCAAAGATTAGATTAGATTATTACACCTCTTGTCAAAATCTGCTATAAATTATCATGATGTATCGAGCTGTCCTATGCTTATTAGAAACTTTAGTGCCATTCTCGATTCCACTAAAACTCTTACTAAGCCTGTTTAGAGGGGGAAATGCTTGAGGTACCTATATGTAAACCACTTTGAGTATGGTAATATAACTACAAAAAAAGGGGTGTGACGGGTCAAAAGCGCACGAGGATAAAGGCGCGCCGACAACCGAGTGCGGACAACTGAGTGCAGGGCTTAATCGCGCCGAAGAAAACCCATATTTTAAAGTGTTCTGACGGGGGGTTTCTCCCCCCCCCCATTATACTGAAAACTTAACTTTTTCCCCTAAAAAACAGGGAAAAAGTTAAGTTTCCAGTATAATGAGGAGGTTACAACTCCCCCACAACGCCAGCGCGATATCTATTAAGTAAAGTGGGGGGGTTCTCCACCAACACCCCCCATCGGAGCCCTTTAAAATACAGTTTTTCTTCGGCGCGATTAAGTCCTGCGCTCAGTTGTCTGCGTGCCTTTGTCCTCGCGTGCTTTAGACTATGAACCAAAAAGGGGTGGGGATGGAAGGTTTTCTTTCCACTCTTTCGAGAAGCCTGTGCCCTGTTGGACAAGAAATGCAAATCCAAGTTTCTTACACTGATGCCAAAGTCCAGCTTTTTAAAGCAGAAATGCATCTAACCTACTTGTCTGTCTGTTAAGGTATTAATATCCCTGCGACAGGAGGTGTGCAAGAAGTTAAAGATCCCCCCTGAGAAGGTGGAACTCAGCATGGGTATGTCAATGGACTTTGAGCATGCGGTAAGTGTGCTTGTGGCTTTTTGTTGGTCTGTAGCAGCTATTTGTAAACTTGTTCACCGTTTCTAGTGTCCTGCTAATAGAGGCTGACCATGGCACCAAAGAACTGCACTGTGTAACTCATTCACCAGCACAAGGATTGGCACCAAACCCAGGTCTGGCTGAAAATGCTGCTGGTGGTCCTCTCTGTTTTCCTCCAAAGTTGAGAAGCAATATTTAAAGAGATTTTTCAGATCATGGCATGCTGTCCTATATCCTTCCAGTAACATACCTGTATTTTGGTGACTACAGGACTAGAGAAGACGGGAATACCAGTTGTTCCCTGCTTTAGAGAATGACACAGGGACAAGTTTTGTTGCTGTCCCTGTCCCATTGCTGTAATCTCTGCCTTAACCACACAAGCTTCGAACAGTTATGATTTTAAAGTGTTTGAGGCTTGTGCAGATGAGGACAGAGCTTAGGCATTGGTGGAATGAGGCATTATGACATCACAATCTCAGCTCTAGAATGTTGCTACTTATGATTTTAAAGTGTTTGAGACTTGTCAGATGAGGACAGAACTTAGGCATTGGTGGAACGAGGCATTATGACATCACAATCTGAGCTCTAGAATGTTGCTACTTATGATTTTAACGTGTTTGAGGCTTGTGCAGATGAGGACAGAGCTTGCAGGAATTGGACAGTGACAGGAAAAGAACTCGGAATGAGAAAATGAGTTCCTGTGGGGACGGGGAAAAATTTGTCTCCGTGTCATTCTCTACCCTGTTCTTGACACGCCCCAGGTAGTATAGAGACTTATACTGAGGTGAAATTTTCCAACTTTTGTATCTGTGTTTGATTTCAGTCCTTTGTCTCTGATTGTTCTAAATTCTCTGTGTCTGCACATTCCTTCTCAATTGTTTTCCTGTCCTCTTTATTTTTTAAATAAAAAATCATTTCTCCATGACCCTTTCTCCATAGTTTATCTCCTCTGACTTCTTTGTCTCTTTCTCTGCTGGTTTTTCTTTACTGTGTCCTTCCCTTTCCCTTCACAGACTCAATTCCTCTCCATCTTTTTTCAGCTCCTCCTCCTTCCAGTCTGATCTTCTTCCTCTGTTCCCAGATCATGTCTCCTCTCTCTCACTGGGAGGAAGATGTACTTCTGCACCTGGACTTTCAAACCCTTTAGTGTGACTGCTCGTTATATTAGTCCTGAGCAGACTGAGTGTGATGAAGAATATCAAATATATCTACCTACATAAGAACATAAGAATTGTCATACTGGGACAGATCAAAGGTTCATCAAGCCCTGTATCGTGTTTCCAACAGTGGCCAACCCAGGTCCCAAGTACCTGGCAGAAACCCAAATAGCAACATTCCAGAGCTAAGATTGTGATGTCATAAAGCCTTATTCCACCAATGCCTAAGAGCCAAACTCATCAGTGATGTCACAATGGCTTGATTGTCCTATACTCGGCTCACATATGAACATAAGAGTTGCCATACTGGGATGGATGAAAGGTCCATCAAGTCCAGCATCCTGTTTCCAACAGTGGCCAACCCAAGTAGTTAAACAAATTTTATGTTGCTTATACTAGGAATAAGCAGTTGATTTCCCCAAGCCACCTACTGTATATGTTCTTGAGCAAATCCACAGTCTGTTTCAAACCTTGAATGTTTTGAGGGGATGGAAAGCCTCTCTTACTAGGAAAGGCTAGGAAGTTAGGACTCTTCAGCCTGGAGAAGAGGTAGCTGAGGGGGGATATCATAGAGGTCTACAAAATCCTGAGTGGATTGGAACAGGTAAATGTGAATTGATTGTTTCCTCATTGAAAAAGTACAAAGACTAAGGGGCACTCCATGAGGTTACATGGTAATACTTTTAAAAGAAGAAAATATTTTTCGCTCAATGATTAGTTAAGTTCTGGAACTCATTGCTGGAGGAGGTGATAACAGCATATGTGGCTTTAAAAAAAAAGTTTAGAAAAGTTCCTAGTCGAAAGATCCAGTCTGCTATTGAGATAGACACGGGGGCAGCCACTGTTTACCCCTGGGATTAGTGGTTCATAGACAAAATCGCGCCGACAACTGAGCGCAAGGTTGAGGGCGCGCCAAAGAAAAGCACTATTTTAAAGGGTTCCGACGGGGGGTGTTGGTGGGGAACCCCCCTATTTTACTTAACAGACATTGCGCTGGCGTTGTGGGGGGTTTGGGGGGTTGTAACCCCCCTCATTATACTTGAAACCGAACTTTTTGCCTGTTTTTTAGGGAAAAAGTTCAGTTTTAACTATAATGTGGGGGGTTACAACCGCCCAAGCCCCCCACAACGCCAGCGCAATGTGTGTTAAGTAAAGTGGGGGGTTCCCCCCCCCACACCCCCTGTCGGAGCCCTTTAAAATAGTGCTTTTCTTCGGCACGCCGTCAATCTTGCGCTCAGTTGTCGGCGCACCGTTGTCTCACGCGATTTAGTCCCCGAAACCAGGATTAGTAATGTGGAATCTTGATAACTCTTGGGGTTTTGCCAGGTTCTTGTGATTTGGATTGGCCACTGTTGGAAGCAGGATTCTGGTCATGATGGACCATCATTCTGACCCCTTATGGCCATTCTTATGTTCTTACAAGAGCACTGCTAATCCACTATCCAAGACCCCTATTATATCTTATCACCAAATTTTTAGTATTGCCAAAACATGTATCCACTCCACCCTCATTAAAGTTTGTATTTAACAATGGTTACTCCAGGCAGCTTGTCCAGGCTCCTTTTTGTATTGCATTGGAAGCCTTGTGTGTCACTGATGGGGGGCCATTTGCATGGCCCCCTTTAAAAATAAATAAATAATTTCTCATTCTTTTGCAGATAGAGGTTGGCTCCACAAATGTGAGAATTGGAAGCACCATTTTTGGAGAGCGGGATTATTCTGACAAATCTACAAATTCTAAAGGTGTAGAGGAAGTTCGAGATAAGCTCTCTGATCTAGCAGTTCGGGAATATTAAAAGACAAGGTGCGGCGAGATTAAACTATGCAGACTCAGCATTCATATCTTAACCATGGATTTCATTTGCAAGGATTCTGAAAAGAATTGGCAGGATACTTTGCTCTTAATGAGACATGAGTAATGAGAATCGTCGTTGCACAGGGAACATCAAATTTCTTCCCACCACTTGTAAGTCAGAAGAAATTGTTGCATCCCCTTAACGGGGGATTTTTATTTTTATTTTTTTTGTAATAGTACTTTAATGTTCCTGATTAAAGTTTGATAGTGCATTTATAGATGAGAGATTGGACTTCTACTGTCATGAAAATCTCATTCTGATTTTGAAAAGAAGAAATCTCAGCTTCCCCTTTCTTACTGAACAAGTGAAAATGTCACATAGGTGGTGGCATCGCACTTGGATTTTCACCATTGATTTGTGTTTTCTCACTAGAATGTTTCTGGATTATATTTTTTAAATTATTATTAAGTGCATTCTTTTCTTCAGAGCTGTCCTGTTCCAGCATCTGTAGTTTAACCCGCAAAATGAGGAGATTTATACAATCTTAATTTGCAAAGATTCTTAATCATAATTCTACAGCTCCAAGATCTTTTCCCTTGAGCAGGATTCTCCCTTCCTGGTAAGCATTAGAAGTTCTCATAAGTTTTGAAGGCTGGGGGGGGGGCGACATGGTTTCTGTATCCACAAAATTCATGTCTATTTTATAAACGGAGTAAACAGATCTTTGGGGAACATACGTATTTTTCTTTAGCATAATCAGTTGGCCTTTCTAAGTAAGGTGCATTATAAATTTAATAAAATCTTTGTGTGATTTTTCATTCTAAGCAAAGGAGAACTATGAGTTCACAGCCATAGAAGTCCCAAGCAGGGAATAACCTAGGATGATGTCTCCCTACAATAAGGGCTTCTGTAAAGCAGTAAAACAGATGGCACTGTATACTTTGGAAATGCACAGGAGCTTTGCATCTACTGCAGATCAGGCTACTTCCCTGGCTCGCTGCTCAGAACAGATGTGGAAAGCACTGTGGCACATCTTCATGCTAGACCCAGGGGTAGGGAACTCCGGTCCTTGAGAGCCGTATTCCAGTCGGGTTTTCAGGATTTCCCCAATGAATATGCATTGAAAGCAGTGCATGCAAATAGATCTCATGCATATTCATTGGGGAAATCCTGAAAACCCGACTGGAATACGGCTCTCGAGGACCGGAGTTCCTTACCCCTGTGCTAGACTGATATGTTGCGAAAGGATTGGCATAAGAATCTAAGAACAGCCTTACTGGGTCAGACCAATGGTCCATCAAGCCCAGTAGCGTTCCAGAGCTTAACTATTCTCTGAGTGAAAAAATATTTCCTCCTATTGGTTTTAAAAGTATTTCCCTGTAACTTCATCGAATGTCCCCTAGTCTTCGTAATTTTTGACTGAGTAAAAAATTGATTCATTTGTACCCGTTCTACTCCACTCAGGATTTTGTAGACTTCAATCATATCTCCCCTCATCCGCCCCTTTTCCAAGCTGAAGAGCCCTAACCATTTTAGTCTTTCCTCATACGAGAGGAATTCCATCCCCTTTATCATCTTGGTTGCTCTTCTTTGAACCTTTTCTAGTGCCGCTATATCTTTCTTGAGTTAAGGAGATCAGAACTGAACACAATACTCTAGGTGAGTACCATGGAGCGATACAGGGGCATTATAACATTCTTAGTCTTGTTAACCATCCCTTTTTGTAATAATTCCTAGCATCTTGTTTGCTCTTTTGGCTGCCGCCACACATTGCAATCAGGTAGCCATAGAGGAGCATGTAAGGGATGGTCCCTTGTTTGAGTAGGTGGGGACTAGTTTTTTTTTTAGGGGGAGGGTTTAATAAGAAATTTTGCAAGTATAATACTTGTTTAAGAAAAATGAAAAGAAAAATATTATAAGCCATAATACAATCAATAAGTAATTTATCATTTTCTTCTTAGACCACTAAAGAGAAGGGAGGTCAGCCCCAAAAACCTGAAAGTTAATAGAATATGGCAATATAATAGGCTTAACGAGACAAAATCCTCCTAATTCATACGCCCATTACCCAATAGAGATCTTCTTCAAATCTAGAAAGGCTTTCAACTGGTCCGGGGTATCAAAAATATATTTTACCCCAGCAAAGCAGACAAAACATTTACAAGGATATGAAAGCAGAAAATTTACCCCTAAATTCCTTGTCTCTTCCCACAAAGCAAGAAATGCCTTCCTCTTTTTCTGTGTTTCTTTAGTTACATCAGGATAAATCCAAACCCTCTGTCCAAAATATGGAGTCTGAGCATTACGAAAGTAAAGTTTCATTACTGCATTGAGATCTTGTTGAAATACAAGTGAGGCTAATAAAGTAGCTCTTTCCTCAATTGCTGTTACTGAATCTTCAAAAAGTGCCGATAAATTATCCAGATTAATACATTCATCTTGTTGAGGCTCCCGAATTAAGCCACCAGTTCCTCCCCCAACTTTTTTTACTTGAAGCACCTGGTAAGAAGTAAATTTTTATTCAAAGGCGGAATAGTTTCAGGGACAAACTTCAAAATATGAATTAGATATTTACGAAATAAGTCACAGGAGTTGCATCAGGTGGCTTAGGAAAATTAAAAATATGTAAATTGAGTCTCCTGTTAGTTCTCCAATTGTTCCAATCTTCTGTGTACTGACATCTTATAAGAACATAAGAATTGCCACTGCTGAGTCAGCAGTCCGCTCACGCGGCGGCCCTCTGGCCCAAGACCAGCACCCTAACTGAGATTAGACCCACCAGCGCACGTTCTTGTTCAGCAGAAACTTGTCTAACTTTGTCTTGAATCCTTGGAGGGTGTTTTCCCCTAATTAAGGTAGTTGTTACTATCTTTAAAGAGGATATTTCTTCATTAGCACAGGCAAACTGAGAAAGATTTTCTCTCTTAATATTTTCAGGTAAGAGAATCCACTTTATATACCCGAGCAGTTATTTCTTCTACGGATTTTAATACAGTTCCATCCAATCTTTGTAGCACTTTCCAGATAGCTTCCAGGGTTACTACCATGAGGACTACAAGCTGAGATCCAGCCCCTAATATCTTCTTTCCAGCAGTGGCTCACATTATTGACTTGTGTCCCTCGACAGATAAAATCCCCGCAACCACTTTGGTATCAAGATTTTTCTTACAATCCGTCAATGAGGCTGCTGGGCATGAAGGAACAATGGGGTCCGGGGCAATAAAGATATTTCCGGCTCAAGTGTAGCAGTCGTCTCTTTAACTGCTGACACATCTTGGCCCCTTCTCCCCGGTAACAGAAGGTGTTCTGGAGGTGAAACTCGGTCTGCTCTGTTGTAAGGGTGAAGGTATCCGTCGGCAAGGGTCTAACATGTTCAACACTCTCTTAAGGACAAAAGAAAGTATACGAGCCACGAGCACTTCCAGATTCACACTGCCATCTTGGCTTCTCCCTTCAGAACCGGGACTAGTTGTTTTTTGTTTTTTTTAACTTGGTTTCCTTTTCATTTGCTGTTGTGATGTTTTAGGGCTCCCTTACTTAAAAAAAAAAAAGGGTATTAAGCGGGGTTGCCAAATGTCTGGGAAAACCCAGACTGTCCAGGTGCCCGGATAGAGGTCCAAAACCCGGCAGTTCATCCAGGTTTTGGAAAGCCCTAAGCTCGTGGCCACGTCTGCAAGGCCTCTGAACAGGCGTGGATGCAACACAATGGCGTCACAAGCATGCATGCTCGAAGGACCTCCAGACATGGCCCAGACTCTGGAAAGAGGAGATGAGGTTTTGGGGGGGGGGGGGGGGCGGAGCCACGTGTCCTCTTTTGTTCATTTTAAAATAATAAGAAAAAAAATCTTGTAACCCTAGTATTAAGCCCTTAACACAAACAAGCTACTGCAGAAATGTCACCCATGCGTTACCAAATTAATTTAGGAGAGGGTGTTTCATGGGCAGAGTGGGCACAGGAGCATTAAACAGCTTGTACGTGCTTCCACGTTAACTCTATGTAGGTATTGCACACTAATGACATTAGCACATGAAATATTTTTTAAAATACCCCAAAAATGCAATGATAAATCTGAGTAGAGCACATGGTAAAATCATAGATTGCCACGTACTAATCTACGATTTTGCTGCACTATAGTAAGAGCTCCTGTGTCTAGGGGCTCTGCCTTTCACTGGTTATTCCTTTTGTTAGGAGTCTTTTGGTAGAGGTGGGAAGTGTCTCTGTACCAGGCCATTTGACAATACAGTATAATCTCGTTATAACGGACTCGCTTATAAAGGAACCTCGCTTATAGTGGACGAGGTCCACTGGTCCCGGCCGAGCGCCATTATAAACATACAGAATATCATCGGATATAGCGGACTCGCATATAACGGACTTTTGGATATAAGAGACAACTAATTTGGTCCCCAGAGCCACTTCTAGCTGTAATTTTCTTCGGCTATAACGGACATGCAGGCTCCGCCTACAAGGTGCGTGGGGTGTCAGTGATATGGTATCAAAATGCAGCCCAGAAGAAAATGACAAAGTATTTTTCTTTCCAGTCCAGTACGACATAATGCTTTATAACATATTTTAGTGTTCTGGTTTTGCAATCATTTCGTGCCATACCAATGTTTTGCTGAGTTTTGTTCTTGATGTTGCTAGTATGCTTGTGCAGTGACTGTTGTTCATTGATTGAACGTTGTTTCAAGTTGACCTAAATAAATTTTAAAAAAAAATGCAACTCTGGGTTTAACGGATTCTGGCTATAACAAACCGTTTTTCCAGGTCCCTTGAAGTCTGTTATAACAAGATTATACTGTATCTTAAACAACGCTTGGCTCCATAGAAATTTCTTCCATCACCTCTCTGTAGTGAAACCAATTAAGAAAAAATGAATGTACAACAAAACTTTTAATTTGCTTTAACATTGTTTTAGCACTGCATAACTTTTTATTGTTGAAGGAGAGATTGGGAAGTCAGGGTTATGTTTTTTTTTTTTTTATAAAAGTCCCCTTTCTCCCCAATCAGGGGTCTTGCAGAGGGCAGGTGCATTTTCCAAGCATACAAAGCTTCCTTCTGCTGGGATCAGTTCAGACTCCAGGAAGTGGCTTTTGACCACCCGAGGAAGGCTTCATCTCTCCATTCATGCATACTAGGTAATAAGTGGATCGTGCGACTACAAATTAATCAATATTTTATCACCCAATTGAGTGATTTATTGCTCCTCTACTTCCAGAATAGTTCTTATGCCTTCTATACCATGTAAACAGGAGTGCAGAGGGGGACAGGATGCATCTAAATACAGAGGCAGTTGTCTTGAAAAAAAATAAAGCAATCGATAATAATGTGGGGCCCAGTATTCAAAAGATTTATGCTCATAAATTGGCCTCTGAAAATTTACTAGAGCAGGTGAGGGGGTGGGAATCGGGGGCATTTTTTTTTCAGTGACGGGTCTGAGCTGCTTTAGCCTTATTTTCCTGTTAGTACCTGAGCCAATCAGTGCTCAGGCACTGACAGGAAAGTAAGTCTACGACAGTTCAGACCCTGCTGGAAAATTTTGCCTGTAAAAAGTGGGCAAAAAGTTTAGAGCATTGCATGGCGTGTTCATTATAATAGTAATGAGCTCCTTGTAATGCATTCTCGGTGGCTGCTACAAGGATTGAGGATCGTTAGCAGCCACGGAGAACCCTTTTGTATATTGGGAAGGAAGCTTTCTGTCCCAGTAAAACCGCTTTAATGAGTCTTACTGCCACAGAAAGCTTTAGGGCATCGGGGTCTCAACTGGTACCCTTGACCTTTCAAGTGACTGGGTTCCCAGGCTTACTTCCTTCCAGGTCTGAGGTGTGTTCAGGAGCATTAAAGAGTGACAACAGGGTTGGATTTAAGTTAGGGGAAAAGAAGTTGGAAGCTTAGCACTGATTGTACTAAACTCACAAATTAGCCTCATAAAACTAGGCAGATGAATTTTATAGGTACCATATCATCCTTCTCTCGCCATAGTTGGAAGCAAAAATCTCTTTGGATTACAAGGAAAAACTATTTCTGCTATTACTTACTTATTTATATATGATTAAATAGCAAATTAAAAAAAAAAAGCCAACAGATTATTTTTTTAAGCCAATACCAAATTTTAGCAGCGTTTGCACAAGTGCCTTTCCTCCCGTGGCTTTTGCTGTGTTGGCGCCCAGCCTGTGGCCAGGGTTTCAGTGGCCCGCCACTGAGATGCACGGGGCTCAGGGTACAACATCAAATTGCAGGGAAGCTTTGTGGTGTATACAGTAGACGGAAGCAAAGCAATTAGTGGAAAATTCAAAATGGGCATATCTTAAAATCCGGTTTCAACTGGGAGCACGTTGAACCACGGAGGATACTTGTTCTGAGTGGCACAGGCTTATCTCCGTTGTCGTGACTGTACTCTGCCCGTGGAAGGAGAGGGATCTGTCTGCTGTGCCGCTGCTGTTGGTAAGTGGCGATGTGAATTTATCTTCCGAATTCACACTGATCACACTGTAACTCTGAATGTAATTATATCCGAGAACCTGCCAGACCTGCGCGTTGGCACGTGCACTGTACACATTTTATGAAGAATTGTGCTCTGAACGCTTTATGGCTACCCTATCAGTGTGGTGCCTGCAGGTTAGCATAAAATGCACGCAGTTAGCCAACTCTTAATACCATTTGTGCCACACATACAAATTGTTCAAGATGTATTTGGTGTGGTGGTGAGTAGATATTTGCACGGTTGTAGCGTGTACTCATATGTCTGTTCTGTAACATTGACTTCTGTAGGATAACTGATGTGTGTTTGTTTGTTTTTTTCTTAATTGTGTGTTATGTAATTTGGAATTGAGTAAACAAGTTTATAAGCAAAACTTTTGTGTCTGTCGTATTTGGTGGTGGTCAGTAAAGAATGACACAGGGACGGGTACCTGTGGTTAACCATGGGAATAGAGCCCGTAAGTCACGGATACAAACTTTGTCTCTGTGTCCTTCTCTAGGCCAGTGGTTCCCAACCTTGTCCTGGAGGACCACCAGGCCAATCGGGTTTTCAGGCTAGCCCTAATGAATATGCATGAGAGAGATTTGCATATAATGGAAGTGATAGGCATGCAAATCTGCTCCATGCATATTCATTAGGGCTAGTCTGAAAACCCGATTGGCCTGGTGGTCCCCCAGGACAGGGTTGGGAACCACTGCTCTAGGCTATCCTTAAAGACACTGTTCCAAACTTAACACATCTTAGATAACTGGCAACTGAATTAAATGATTTTTTTTTTTTTAAATAAGAAACTGCTTTTGAATTTATATGAACTACTGTTAAATGACATCATTTGTGTCTTGTTGATCTGCAATGTCCTTCCGTCACTTGCCCAATTGCTCAAGAATCTTGCTGTTATTGCAACAGATTAAACACTTTAATAACAACCACTTAAAGCGGGTCCTAAAATTGCCCCCAACACGGACTGTGTTTCAGCTGAAAAGCCAGCATCCCGAGTCAAAGTGTAGTCTGGTCTCATACTTACCTTGGGGGGTGGGGGGATCTTTTAGCGCACGCTAAATGTTAACATGTCCGTTATATTCTATGTAACAATGGAACCAAGACTTCTCAGAGTAAATATCCAAAGGAGAAGTAAGGAGAGATTCAGATACAATAAAGCAGTGGTCTCAAACTTGCGGCCCGCCAGGTACTATTTTGAGGCCCTCGGTATGTTTATCATAATCACAAAAGTCAAATAAAACAGTTTCTTGATCATATTTCTCTTTAGCTATAAATGACAATATTATTATTAAGACTTAGCCAAAAGGAAAGATTTATAAACTATAAAGAGATTTACCTCATGCAAAGTTGTCATTTCTTTAATAAGACATTAACTATTTTTTTCTGAGGCCCTCCAAGTACCTATAAATCCAAAATGTGGCCCTGCAAAGGGTTTGAGTTTGAGACCACTGCAATAAAGTAAATGCATTTATACATACACTCAGATATGTGTAATCCGACCAAGAGCTCTGGCTCCTATAGCCGAACCCACCGTCTCATCACTGTGTATGACTATAATGCTAATATTAGGGTGCTTCTTAAACATGGACTGTGTTTCGAGGGTCTTTTTCAAGGAACCCAAAAGAGGAGTTGGTAGTTTCAAATGCCAAAGAAATGGTTGCTAGGTGATGTAGGCGAAAATTTTTTACATAAGTTGAAGAAGTCACTTCTAAGCCTTCAAAGGTTATATTCTATGGACGCGTTAGCATTTAGCGCACGCTAAATCGGCTAGCACATCTTAGTAAAAGACCCCTTTTGGTTTGGTGCAGAGTTTGGTGCTTCTCTTCTGTGGACTGCAACAGATTCATCCTTCATTGCTAGCATCGAGGAACATTTCCACTACTTAATAGACACTTATTTTCATCCACTACACTCTGTTGGTTCTCTTCTAGGCCCATATCTGAAAGACAGTCAGTTGTCTTCCCAGATGTAAAAACACAGGCAACCAGATCGAAATGGAAGGCTTTATTTGTGATTTACAAACAGTTGAAAAGATTATCCCTTTTTTTATATGTTTAATATAAATATTTAAATATAAGTGTTCAAGGCTTGTGCAGAAGAGGACATGAGCCCACCGGGATAGGGACAGACTGCTCCTTCATAGTTGGATCTGGGTGTTGAGAGGGGTGAGGGTGAAATGCAATTAATTTAATCCTTGGACCAGATGTGTACAGACAAGTTTAGTATTTGTCATGAATATCCTGAAAACCAGATAGTTATGACCCTCTAGGATTGTCTGGGAGCAACTCCGAGGGAGGGCCTAGGACAGGTCTTGCGTTACATTGCAAAGAAAAACTGTGACGGTTAATCCAGCTACCTCGATTCTATGCAGCTTGTGCTTCCTTTTTATTTTCTAAAGATGTTTTAGAGGCCAAATGTGTTCCTTCAGTTGTTTTGTGAACATTTCTGAGCTCCATAGATTCTTTAGTAGGGGAGGAAGGTGGCGTATAATCGAAAGCAATACATTTTTGTAGTTGCCTGAACAAACCTCAGGGTGGCACTGTTGTTTAGGACAGGGTAGAGTACTATGATCTCCCTTGTCCTATAGACCCTAGACACAATTGAACCTGTGACCAAGTTTTCAGTATTCAGTCATTACTGCTAGACATTTGAGATGGTTGCTTCGCTTGGAAAGCCTGGATGACTTACTTGCTCCTGGACATCTGCAATCACTTTCTTTTCTAGGGTAATTTCTTTTGTTTTTTAAAATTTTTTTTAAAATTTTCATTAGATGTACAAAAAGCAAATAATAAATAATAAGTGGCTACATTCCTAGTTATTACAAAACTCAAATTGTGATGTAAATTAATATCAATATAAAATAAATAGCAAATTCTAGGGTAATTTCTAACACTGGAGGCCTACTTTAAAGTACTTGTGTACCATCACCACTGACAATAACCATTTTTTTCTCCTGACCCCTGAACAACTTGCAGCTCTCATTGATGAGCTTGTCTGTTCTACAGTAGTCCTCAAGGCACTGGGCCAGTCAAGTGCAGACACATCAAACTATTCCCTCCCATATCAGGGGCAGACCTGGGACGCAAGCTCTTAAAAGTTGTTGCTTTTTCTTCTGCATGGGCAATCTCTTTCCTTTTTTTATAATTTTTATTACAATTCAACAAAGAACAGTAAGGATTGGAATTTTATGGGGAAAAGGAAGGTTAACGCCTTTAGTAACTGGGCCTATGGACTTTCACATATTGCTGCCTAGCGTGGTATCTGCAATAGGGATTTGGATACTACTTCAGGGGCGTCTTAGTCTCCTCCTCCTCCTGCATGGGCATTCTCTTTATTGGTGCTCAGCTCTATGGCCAACTATTGCATTATGGGTCAACTTCTATAAATGCTGCTGTTCTGCAATACTGTGTGCACTTTTTTTTCTGCATGCCGCTCTCCCGCCCATGCCTCTCCTAAGGCCTTGCTCTCTTTAAGTGCTCATTCTGTATCGCTTGTTAGACTAGTATAGTTCTTACGAATGGGTAATATACCTCATTGCTACCAGCAGGTGGAGACTGAGATCAAACTTGTATATTAGTACAGCATGCCCCTCTTGCTACTCCAGTTTTCCTCAGTCTCCAGTAGCAGGTGGTAAGGCTTTTCAGCTCCCTTCTTAGCACTGTTGGAACTTTGTTTGTGGACTCCTGGTTCCCCTTTTTGTGCCGGATAGAGCTTGGGCAGGTTCTGTTTAGGGATCCGTCCAACCTCGGGGGTGTTAAACCCGACGGGTCTCGTGCTGGGTACCTTCTTCCACCTCCCCATATTTTTGTAGTGGGCCTCAGTAGGCGGCCTGGCTCCCTGGTTGGTCAGCCCTCCAGCTTTGAGAGCCGTGGAGTCTGTTCTGACTAAATAAAAAGAAATAACAAAAAAATCCTGAGGTGTGCCGGTCTAAAGGACTCATTTCCCTTTTGTTAAGTGTTTTCTCTCAACTAACTGGCACTTTCTTTACAGCTAGGGTGGTTTTCAGTACAATGAGCTCTTTTAAAGGAAAAAAAGTGCTCCGGGCGCGAGGTACTTGTGGCCGACCTGTACAAGCATTGTGCAGGCCGGAGCAGTGAGGAAGCCTTGTCGGCAGCGGATGCCGGCGGTCTGGGCACCCCTCCGCATGTGCCTCGCGGTTTGGCTTTGGATCGTGGGGAAGCCCGGGCTTCCCCAGCTGCTGACAGTCAGGGAGCATAGGATTCCCTTACTGCTGGTTCGGCTGGGGATTCCTTTTTCGCGTCGTTCAGTTCCTCAGTCTCAGCGTCAGGAAAGTCCCAGGCTTTTCAGACACGACAGGCTGCAGGAGCTCTGATTTTGGCAGTTTCAGGTCCAGTTTCGGCGGGAACCTCCTCATACATTTCAGTTACCTCAGGTGACCTTCCCCCTGCTCTGGAAATACAGGGGCGCAAGGTATGTCAGGATCCCCTTCTGGGCAGGGAGTCCCTTGGGGCCACCAGGAGCCTTTCCCCCTGAATTTATGTTAGCACTTTGTAAAGCTTAAGTGCTGGCAGCAGGAGGTTCCGTGTCTACTCCGGGGGTCTCGACCGGGGGGGGGGGGAGGATTTACCTTTGACGTCTAACCCAGTGCGGCCCCACACAGCGGCAGTTTTGCCCCCTGTACTCCTCTCTCATCCAAATGCCCGAGGTTCTCTTGGGATGAGGATTTTTTCCCAGAGGAGCACAAGGTGATTGATAAGGACCTGGACCCTTGGGGAGAATTTCAGGATCCTCTTGGTGGGCCGGATTCTACCGGCGAGGGTTTCGAGCACCTTCTAGCCGGCGAAGATGCGTCTGTGGTGCGCATTTTTCAGCGGGAAGAGCTCTGAGTTAATCCTTCAGGTCTCCTTGGTTTTGCACTTTAAGGACCCCGTGTCGGAACCCCCGTGTAAGGTGGACCCCTTAAGGGGATTCGCTCTGCTTCCTGCTCTTTTCCTATGCATCAGGATATTCGGGACATTATGCTCGCACAGTGGCAGGTGCCGGAAGCCCCTTTTCACTTTGTGCGCTCCATGGCCCACCTGTATCCCATTCCAGAAGGGGATAGGGTACTCTGAAGTCGCCTGTAGTGGATGTGGTGGTCTCGGCCATCTCTAAGTGGCATACCGTGCCTGTTGAGGGCGGTTTGGCCTTGAAGGACCCAGAGAAGCGTAAGTTGGAGTCCCTCCTTAAACAGAGTTTTTGATGTGACAGCTCTGTTAGTCCAGGCGGCTATGTGTGGCGGGCAGGTGGCTCGGGCGTATTTTCGTTTGGCCCAGCATGTACTTGATGATAAAGGTGAGAATTGGGACTTGCTAAGACAAGCAGTTTTCAAAATTGAATTGGGTGCTTCTTATCTCTCGGATGGCATGTATGACCTCTTGTGAGCTTCTGCCAAGTCTCTGGCCTTAGGAGTGGCAGCATGCCGTACCTTGTGGCTTCACGCTTGGTCAGCAGATTCGACATCCAAAGCTAAGTTGACAAAATTTCCTTTTTAAGGATCTTTCTTGTTTGGTGAGGACCTAGAAAAGTTGGTTCAGACTCTCACTGATTCTAAAGTGCCTCGTTTGCCTGATAATAGGCCTAGACCACTAGCTCGAGGCGGCGCTGCTCATAGAAATGATTTTCACCTTTTCCACTCCGGTAAAAGGGCTGCTTCTTTTCAGTCTCCTGGGCTCTCAAGAGGTAGGTTCTTCCAGTGCATTCAGTCCTTTCGTGGGGCTCGCCAGAGTGCAGGTAGCACCCTCATCGGGTCCCCTGTCGCCCGTCCTGCACAATGACTCCTGGCAGGCGCCTGTCTTAGTTCTGGTGGGCGACCGGTTGAGAGACTTTTATCCACAGTGGGCAGACATCACGTCCAATCAGTGGGTTCTGGAAGTGATCCGGGACGGCTATGCTCTGGAGTTTGCCCGGTCCTTGACAGACATTTTTCTCGCTTCTCCCTCGCAAGTAGTGTGGAAGCAGCAGGCCTTTCGCCAGACCCTTCAAAGATTGTTGGAACTTCATGCGGTGGTTCCAGTTCCTTTGCTGGAGTGGGGCACAGATTGGTACTCGATTTACTTTTTGGTGCCAAAGAAAGAAGGGACTTTTCAACCCATCCTGGATTTGAAGGGGATCAACAGGGCTTTTCACGTGCCTTCTTTCTGCATGGAAATTCTGCGGTCTGTGATTCTGATGATTCAGCCAGGGGAGTTTCTGTCCTCTCTCGATCTGACTGAGGCCTACATACACATTCCTATTCAGACCTCCCATCATCGCTTCCTGCACTTTACAATCTTGGGGCAACACTATCAGTTCTGTGCACTTCCCTTTGGTCTGGCCACGGCTCCGCGGACGTTCATCAAGGTGATGGTGGTTGTCATGGCGGCATTGCGCAAAGAGGGTATTCTTGTTCATCCTTATCTGGACGACTGGTTGATTCGAGCCAAGTCATTCCAGGAGAGCACTTGGGTCACGGCTCGGGTGGTGGAGTTTCTGAAGTCGCTGGGATGGGTAGTCAACCTTGCAAAGAGCCGGTTGTCTCCATTTCAGTGCCTGGAATATCTTGGGGTCCTGTTTGACACCTCCTTGGGGAAGGCTTTCCGGAGGCCCGGGTGAGCAAATTGCAGTCTCAAATTCGCATGCTTATTGCATCCAGGTGTTCTCGGGCGCAGGATTTCCTCCAAGTCTTGGGGTCGATGTAGTGAGGTGGTTGCGGGCCCACATGCGTCCTCTTCAGTATGCTCTTCTTCAAAAGTGGTCGCTTCAGAGGCACAGTCTGGATCATCCTGTTCCGCTTCCGGGCTTAGCTTGGGGCAGTCTTCGCTGGTGGCTTCAGGCCCCCCCCATCTTGTACAAGGGGCGAGTCTGAATCAGCTGCAGCGGACGTTGCTGCTCACGGATGCCAGTCTTCTCAGTTGGGGGGCTCAGTGTCTAGGTCACTCAGCTCAGGGCACCTGGTCCACGGAGGAGGCTTCTTGGTCAATCAGTGTTTTGGAGACCAGAGCCATCCGTCTGGCGTTGCAGCCTGCCAGTCCTTTCTGATGGGCAAGTCAGTCAGGGTTCTGTCGGACAATGCCACAGCAGTGGCCTATGTCAATCATCAGGGGGGGCACCAGGAGCACTTTAGTAGCACAGGAAGCGACTCTGCTCATGGTCTGGGCAGAGTCGCACCTTCAAGAGATCTCAGCATCCCACATAGCTGAAGTGGAAAATGTTCAGGCGGACTTCTTAAGTCGTCACGTGCTAAATCCCGGAGAGTGGTGTCTAAGCCCCGTTGATAGTGTCTAAGTTGATAGTGCAGTCTTGGGGTCAGCCCCTCATGGACCTGATGGCCACAAGTGTCAACGCCAAAACGCCCCGCTTCTTCAGTTGTCGCAGAAACGGTTAGGCTGAGGGTCTGGATTCTCTGGTTCAACCATGGCCAATGGATGGGCTTTTGTATGTGTTCCCTTCGTGGCCATTAGTGGGCAGAGTTCTTCTCCGCATAATTTGTCATCCAGGCCTCCAGATTGGCCTTGACGACCATGGTACGCGGATCTGGGGAGGCATCTGGTGGCGTATCCTCTGCCTCTCTTGGACGACCTTTTAACTCAGGGTCCCATTCCAATGTTTGATCCGTGTCCTGGCTCTTGAAAGGGGTCGCCTAGGTAAGAAGGGGTATTCAAATAAAGTGATCTCAATGCTCTTGGGGGTCCTGGAGGCTTTCCACCTCTCGGGCTTATGTGAGGGTTTGGCATCTATTTGAGGAGTGGTGTGATGTGCGTGGAGTGGTCTCTTTTCGTGCTTCCCTGCCTAACATATTAGAGTTCTTACAGGATGGCCTGGATAGGGGACTGGCTTGGTCTTCTCTCCAGGTTCAACTTGCAGCCTTGTCAGCCTTTCAGGGGTTCTTGAAAGGTCAGCGTTTGACTGCCATTCCTGTTGTGATTTGCTTCTTGCGAGTGGCCAAGTTGCTCAGGCTTCCCGTACGACCCTCTGTTCCATCTTGGGATCTAAATCTGGTTCTGTCCGTTCTGGTGCGCCCTCCTTTTGAACTGTTGGGCAACTGCTCTTTGAAGGACCTCACTCTTAAGGCGGTCTTCTTAGTAGCCATTATTTCAGCTAGACGTGTTTCTGAGCTGCAGGCTTTCTCTTGTAGGGCTCCCTTCTTGGAATTTTCTAGGGAGCGGGTTGTCTTGAGGCCTGTTCCTTCCTTTCTGCCAAAAGTGGTTTCTCCTTTTCATGTCAATCACTCTGTAGTCCTCCCGGTGTTGGGTTATCGGGAGGGCTCTTCTGAGCAGAGACAGCTGTGCAAGTTGGATGTCAGTCGGGTCCTTCGCTCTTATGTGCAGAGGACCCAGGAGATCAGGAAATCAGATCATCTCTTTGTCCTTCTAACGGGTTCTCGTAAGGGGGATGGCACTGCTAAGGCTACTATTGCGCGCTGGATCAAGGAGACTATTGCTTCCGCTTATCTTCTGAAGAAGAAGCCTGTTCCCAACTTTCTCAAGGCTCATTCCACTAGGGGTCAGGCAGCTTCTTGGGCTGTCTTCTCCAGTGGATATTTGTAAGGCTGCAGTTTGGTCTTCTCTGCATTCCTTTGTCAGACACTACCATGTGGATGTTCACACGCGTCGGGATGCGGTATTCGTTGAATGTGTTCTGGTGTCAGCCCTTCAGCGGGTTCTAGTACTTTTCTAGGGCCGGGGAGAATTAAGAACAGCGGCGATGGCTCAGCTAGGTGAACTGTGGAGATGTTTTACTTCCAGGATCAAGTTCTATACATGTTCCAAAAGTTGTTTAAAGATGTTTGTTATTTTCTTACACTCTTATTTGGAATGTCGTATATTGTTGGCTATTTGGCAAACTGAAGTAGCAAGAGGGGCATGCTATACTGATATACAAGTTTGATCTCAGTCTCCACCTGCTGGTAGCAGTGAGGCATATTACCCATTCGTAAGGACTATACCAGTCTAAAAGCTAACAGAAAGAAAATTAGCAGGTAAGAACCTAATTTCTCCTTTTGTTCTAGGATACTGTGTAGCCAGTTTGATGCCCAAATCATAATTGGTGCCAATTAAGTGCTTGCTAGATCCAATAATTAGTTAATTGGTTCCAGTTATTTTGGGTGCCTAAATTTGGATGACCTTTATAGTATCCATTTATGGTTCATAGACAAATGCGCGCAGACATTTGAGCGCAAGACAATAAAATGCAGGATAAATGCGCGCAGCGTGTAATTGTGCTGGCACGCAACTGTCTTGCGCGCATTTGACTTGCCACCTCCAGTTATATGTGAGGATGTTGTTTGATCTTCCTCTTGCCTATAATATAAAATAAAACTGCACTTTCCTCTTGGACATTAATGTGGACGTTCTCTAAGCCACTTTCCTCCTGGGTGCCCAGAATGGACAAATTATAATGATTAAATACCCTTTTTGGAGGGAGGCACCTGATCTATTGCCATGCAGACAATACTCTTTCCCCCCCCCCCCCCTCCTTTATTCTGTATCTCAGCCTGTTTCCTTCCACTACAGTACATTTATAGACCGCAAAACCTTCCAGATCGACGTGGTTTACATAAGCAAGAGACTGTACAAAACAGCGAATTACAGAATTTATGACTTAATCATTAATTTCCCCAAAATCTTACAAACAAAGATGTTTTCAGAAATGCAAATAGGAGCCTGAGGAAGCAAACGAGATATGCAATCGTTCGATGTAAAAATTTCTTCTACAGGCAGCCACTCACCGAAGGAAATACAAACACTGAGGTAATCCCGCAGCGGATGTCTACTTTAAAGAGCGTAAATTGTTCCAACAAATAACTGGGAGCGTGAGTGCGTGACCATGTAAGGCTGTATAACATAGAGTCCCAAATTTAAATAATACCCTGGCCTCAAAAGGCAACCAATGCAGCTCTCTGTAATAGGGAGTAACGTGATCCAACTTTCTCAAGTTAAAGATCAAACATACAGCTCCCCCCAAATTCTTTAAACATCCCTTTCCTATGCTCAGAATTTGAAAGGGGTTCTTATGAAATACTATACTTTTAAGATACAGCTAGCTGTAGCTGTGAGAGTAATTTACTTACTACACAAGTGTGACATTACAAATGCAACTTTATTAGCAAACCAGATTCATTTATCCAACCTTTCTTCTCCTCCCTCCTTCCCCAAAAATTTTGGTACGATAAGAATATGGTCTAGATTCACTAAGGGCACAGATCGGAATCACGCCCCCAACTGACCGCCGGGATCGTTCTGTAGATGGTCTGCACATGTGTCTAAGAGCCACGACTTTTTTTTTTTAAATTATTTTTTTACTAGCCCAGCGAGCCCATGGTTTTAACCCGCTTTAAACCCATGGGTTAAAACCACAGGCTCGCACTGTGGGGGAAAGCCAGGGCAAGGAGCAGAAGAGCATAGTCGGGGCAAGGAGTAGAAGAGCAGAATCGGGGCAAGCAGCAGGAGAGCAGATTCAGGGAGTCAGGGCAAGGAACAGGAGAGCAGATTCAGGGGCATGAGTCAGGGCAAGGAACAGGAGAGCAGATTTGAGGCAGAGAGTCAAGGCAAGGAGCAGGAGAGCAGATGCAGGGCAGCAGGAGAAAATCGCAGCAGAGAGTCGGGGCAGAGAGCTGGAAAGACAGCAGGCAGAGCAGGAGATGGCAGTCAGAAAGCTGTGAATGACTGGTCCCCCAGCAGTCGCTTGTTTGTGATGAGCCAGCCCAGTCGGTGTTGCAGGGTTTTTGTTTGTGAATCGCTGCCTGCCATCATTTCAATGCCGTTCCCCCCTCATTTGCATGCGTGGATCGGAGGTTAATCGGGACATAGGTTAGTGAATTGGGTCGGAGGGAAATTGGGTCGCAAAGGGGTTGCAAACCGATCGGTACACGATCTGTTTAGTGAATCTAGCCCTAAGTCTT
This sequence comes from Geotrypetes seraphini, assembly GCF_902459505.1. Lineage (NCBI taxonomy): Eukaryota > Metazoa > Chordata > Amphibia > Gymnophiona > Dermophiidae > Geotrypetes > Geotrypetes seraphini. The sequence goes on along the minus strand of NC_047089.1, from coordinate 212,914,767 downwards.
TGCTTTCTAAGCTGTGGCCAGCCCCTGAAAATGTGCTGGGTACTAGGCAACATGGGCACACCTCGATGTTAAATACTGAAGCTGTAGGATTCACCCCCACCCCCATTTGTGCATTACATCCAAATCTGTTCTCACCAGCATATACAGAAGAGTCTGACAACCAGAGTGAAAAATAAAATGAGCCCATTCTGCATTCAGTAGTTGCATACACGGTAAGGAATACAAGTGAGACCATTACTATAAGTTTAAGTTCCCAGGCCAAGACAGATGCTACCCTAACTTAAAGTTGATAATTCTTTGATGCAATTAAGAATTATATCCATTCTGTCTCACTGCACTAATGGAAAATTGAGTTCATGGTAGTAACGGGCACAGTATAACTGCTTGCAGGAGCGGATTTTTAATGGCCACAGTCTGGGGTCAGCTCTGAAAAGAACCACGTTTGGATTCATCTCTGGTTTTTTGTTTTTTTTTTGCTGTGTAGTGAACTTTTTTTTTTTCCTTCTGTTTGTTTAAAATAGGGGAATTTTAATCAACTTTCAGCTGTTACCTTCTTGGATACTGGGGCCCATCTGCAATCACTTTATTTTCCAGCGTAATGTCTATAGCTAGATGCCACTGACAATAACCATTTGTTCTTGGTTCCTGTGCTTATGCGCTCTTTCCTCCTCAGATTTTCTCCCACCCTAGAAAAGGAATCTGCAAACTAACCCCCACTACCAGCCCTGGGCCAGCTGCTGTGCTCTGGTCTTCCTGCTGTGGTTACCAGCTGCCATGAAGAGTAGTAGAATATACCTTTCTTTCCTCGCTGCAAAAGAAAGCTTCCTGTTTTTCTACTATTCAGGACCAATGTAGGACAAAGTACTGTTATCTGTGTATTACAGCTGCTGATGAAGTGGCATGGGAGCATAAGATTGCCGAATGTGTCTACTGCCCTCCTTTCACCCTCCATGCACACCTCCTATCCAATACGTGTGTGGAGGGAGAAGACAACTACCAGGTTCATGGACAGAGATTAGGGGCAAATGCACCCTAACAGGACTGGGGAAAGGTACATC